>NC_139150.1:2366260-8111880 GCF_964270905.1 Leucopleurus acutus | reverse complement strand
CTGTGCCTCCCATTTTATACGATCCTGGTTAGGAAATCTCTTGGTCATAAAGCTTATCTTTAAGATCACCTGGTGAGGCATTCTAGAAGTGGAACTCTTTTATTCAAACAAGATCTTACCTGAGTAAAGCAGAAGGTAGAATTATTCTGCTTGCTATGGGAGACGAGAGGGAACCCTTCTTGCCCCTCTGGTGGCCCTAAAGCATGTCCATGGAGCCCACACAGCAGTCTGAAAAGCCCTCGTCTGGCCTATCCCGTCTGCCTGTAGCTACATAAGACAAAACAACTAAGTTTGTTTATTCATTTAACATTGAGAGCAGTGCTGGAAACTGTCATGTTCCTGAAACACGTATTTAAGTCAATCTAATTGATTATGGCCTTGGTCCCGGCAGTGGGTGATGCAAGTCGGAAACGTGCTGTCCTCCATCCAGGAAGTCTTTGTTTGAAGGACCATCTGGTTGTCTGGGACCGGGCATTACAGTGACCAGGAGAGCGCACCGTCTTACTTGAACTTCCCCGTGTGTTGTTGAAGGGCTTATGCCCACCATTCTTGCTCCCGAGTTTTCCTGTAGTAAAGTTCACCGGGCCTGGGAACAGCAGAGCTGATTGGTACCAGGAGGCTTTTGAAGTGTCACCCTGACCTCATGAGATTACGTTTTAGCCAGAGCATCCATCCTCATACCCAGAGTGGGAGGCCAGCTGGTGGGAACTCTTTATGCCTGCCCTTCTCTCTTACCCTTCCCATCAGTAATGGACTTGTGGACATGTGAATTTTAAACTAACCTTGAGGAAACTGCCTCATAAAATGAAAACTGATTGGCCCTCGTGCTACAGCAAGATGCTTTCGGGCCACATTTTTCCAGCACCTGTTGCCTGGGTTTCTATCTTTGAAAAAGGATAGGAGAAATAGCTTTGTTTTAGCTCCCTCTCTCCACTGTGGGCCGAATGGAGAAAGGAAAGGTTGGCTGAAGAATTGCAGGTATGAAGCTTTTAGACCAGGACGGCACGTTCTTATTCTTCCCACCTGAACTGAGACAGAGTTTGCTCCCAGGATGACACGTGCGCTGGTCCATCCCGATGATGTCTGCAACGAAGTCCTCTCCTTCCACCCCATAAATGTGGCACTAGTGTTCATTCTCCCATTAAGAAAAAGTTTACGCCCTGAAAAAAATACCCTCTAACATGGATTTCCCCGAGTGTGAATGCTGTAGATGAATTTTTTTCTTTTTCTTTCTTTTTTTTTTTTTTTGCATTTTTATGAGTATTTTCTTTGTCATGGAAAAAACTTTAATTTTTTTAACTTTAAAATATTAAGTCACATCAGTGAGAGCAAACTCTCCTAGAAGCTTAGGTTTGGTGGGGAAATAAAAGCTAGCATGTCTCTCGGCAAACTTCTGGCCCGTAGGGAGCATGGATAACTCAGAGTTTTGCGTTTCTAGGCTCCTTCTGAAGGCTGACTGGGTCAGCGGAGGAGATAATCATAGCAGGTGCCCGTCAGGCTGTAAACTGTTCCCTTTGTTTCCAGGTGCTGGTGGTGGATCAGCTGAGCATGAGGATGCTTTCCTCCTGCTGTAAGATGACAGACATCATGACCGAGGGGATAACAAGTGAGCGGCCTTCCCTCTGCCCTCCCATGACACTCAGCCTTCTCTTAGGGTGTTCTTTCTCCTCCCTATCTGTTATTATCTTGCTTGACGTTATTTTTTTTTATAATTTTTATTCATGAAACCACATTCTTTTTTTTTTTTTTTGGAGGCGTCGGGTCTTTGTTGTGGCATGTGGGTTCTTCCTGTGGTGCACAGGCTTAGTTGCCCCATGGCATGTGGGATCTTAGTTCCCTGACCAGGGATCGAACCCATGTCCCCTGCATTGGAAGGTGGATTCTTAACCACTGGACCACCAGGGAAGTCCCTATCTTGCTTGACTTTAGATCTTCCAACAACCTGGGTGATAGGACCATAAGTTCCTGAGAGAGACCCCAGGCTTTCTTGTTCTTCATTGAATCCCCCACACCCAATCCAGTGTTAGATGCCCATTAAGTATCTGTGAAAGGATGCCAAAGGAAGGCTCAATCAAGAAAAAAAAAAGAAAAGGCAGGCCACCCAATAGAAAAGAATGGACAAAGGAATTAAACAGGCACTTAACAAAGGAAGAAATCCAAATGGCCAATAAATATGTGAAAAGTTGGCCCCCTCAGTAGTGGTCAGGGGAATGCAATTAAAACCAGAGTGAGATACTGCTGTGTAGATTGGAGTATTTAAAATATGATAATGCCTAGGGAGAGTGGGAAGGAGGGAGACGCAAGAGGGAAGAGATATGGGACAGTATGTATATGTATAGCAGATTCATTTTGTTGTAAAGCAGAAACTAACACACCATTGTAAAGCAATTATACTCCAATAGAGATGTAAAAAATAATAATAATAAAATATGATAATGCCAAGTGACAGGATATAGAAAAATGGGAACTCCGATCTGACACGTCAGTTGGTACAGCTACTTTGAAAAACACTCGGCAGAGTCTAGGAGAGTTGAGGCATGCAGATCCTATGAGCCAGCACATCTGCAGTTAGATGTGTGTCCTAGACAACCCAGGTGTGTGCGCCCGGGATGCTCACAGAGCATCACTCATAGTAGTCCCAAAGTGGGAGCACCCAAAATGTCCACCAGGAGTAGAATGGTAAAATAAGTTGTGGAATAGTCACACAGCAGAGTACTGCTGATACATAGCAAAGAAGAGGAACGAACTCTGACTACTGGCTCCTTCCAAAATGCAAACGAATCTGATAAACAATGTTGAGCAAAAGAAGCAAGGTACATCCTTAACAATGTGCTTTAATTTATGTAATGTTCAAAAACTGGCAGAGCTAAGCTCTACTGCTTTGAAATGCAGGGACAAGTGAGTCTTAACCACAAAGAGAAGTGATCACCATTCATGTCACCACGGTGGTTCTCTTTGGGGGGAAGGGAGGAAATTGTGATGAGGGAGGGTGAAGGAGGGCACTTCTGCAGTGCTGATGGGTTCTGTGGCCTGACTGGGGTGGCGCTTGTGCAGCATTTGGTTTAGAATTATTTGTATATTTATGTTTAATTCATTCTTTGGAATGTGCTTTAGAATTTCACGGTAATAGGTTTTTGAAATAAGTTAAATCACCTGCTCAAGGTCACTGGCCAGTGTCACACCTGAGACTAGGACACAGACCTCCTGGCTGCTGTCCCCAGCTCTTTTTCACATTTGTGTGCAGCTCAAGTCTTGCTTAGGAGCCCCTTTCAGGGGAGATCATGTAGTTTAATCTGTGAAACAGCATTGATGGAAAAGCAGTCTATTTTGAGGTATTATTTCAAACAAGGAAGTTAACCTTTGTTTTTCCTCCTAAAAAACTTTGGGTGGAACATACCTGTTGCAGTGCAGCTCCCAGTTTTTTCCCCTGGAGAGAACTTTTATATGGTATGTGGCCCACAGACTACTGCTGGTCTTTGTCAAAATTACTACCATACCACAATTACGGGAGGAAGAGCAAGGAGGGTTGAGGTTTTCATTAAGCTAGATGAATGTAATTTAAAGGTTGGTGATTTCATTTTTTAAAACACATTTCCGCCAAAAAAATTTTTTTTAAGATAAAAAAGAAATAAAATAAAAGCATATTTCCAAATCTAGTTTATCTATCACCAAAAACATAGTCCTGTAAATAGGAGTACGTAATTTTTGGTGTGACTTTACGTCATTCAGTGATCCAAGACCGGACTTGCCCCTGTTTCGAGCTTACAAAGTTATTTTCCTCACTGAATTTTTAAAACTTTTTTTTTTCCTCTATCAAGGCAAAAAATGCAAATATAGGGAAAAAGCCAAATGTAGCTAATGAGCTTCTAACAAAGAAGCAGCACCGTCCTGCCCTCCTTCTTCCTCCCCCATCCCCTGGGATCCATCACCCCAGAGGCAGCCACTCTGCTCTTTCTTCTGGTTATCTGTTTGATATTTCTAAATAAGTGCTTACAGGAGTATCGCTTGATTCATCATGTTAGACATTATCTGTTGACTCCCTGTGGTAGATGAGGGTTCAGCTCTCTCCTCCTGCCCACAGACTCTTCCCTATCCCAGAAGTTTTTTTTAAATGTCCTTACTTGGCAAAATTTAAAAGTCAGCAAGCCTGTGTTAACCACCCCCAAATATTTGTGGGGGGGAAGTATTATTGGCCTATGAAATTCAAAAATCTACAACCCCTGATAAAGTAGATGGTTGAGAGATTTTGGTATTAGTTTGAACATTGTTTGGGGTGAAAAGTCTTTGTAAATGTTACAAGGGATACTTCTAAAGGGATGCTTTTATTTGCTTACATCACCTGCATAGGAAGAACGGCACTGTACGATTTCCTGCTCGCTCTGTACCAGAGGACAGTGTAGCGTAGGTGATGCATCCTAAGCTTTATCAGGTGACTAGTGAGATGATGACTTAGGTCTTCTTTCCCCAGCAGATGAAGGAGCTGACATACTGTAAAAGAAACCAGCAAACCAAACACCCATGGTTTGCTTTAACAAAATTTGATGTTTAGTCTTTGAACTATTGAAAGGAACAGTATTATACAGAAGGTATGTTTGGAATGTCTTCATTTGATATACAAAGGAAAATGATAAAACGATCTAACTGTTGAAAAACAAGCCACCATGGAAATTCTAAAGGAACTGGGATTATCTAGGACAGATGAGAAAAAACTGAAGGAAGAGGCAAAAGACTAGATCAAGGAATTTACTTAAACTGAAATGGGAAATAGGAAGTATTTAGTGTGATAAGGTTTCAGGTTTTCTACCACCTGAGCCTCGTGAGACAGAGGAACGTGGTAACTCTGGGGAAGGGGCGTTGAGTCTTTCCTTGCCCCACTGTAAATTTTTATTGCACCAGTCTGAAGGTGGCCTCTCTCTATGGCTAGTTTTATGATCACCAGTTCTGTTTTCTTATTTACCATGGGCCGCTGTTTTGTTGTCTAGTTGTGGAAGACATCAACAAGCGCCGAGAGCCGCTCCCCAGCCTGGAAGCTGTGTATCTCATCACTCCCTCTGAGAAGGTAAACCCTGCCCAGAAGAGCTTTGGCTGAGGTTACACGTGCTGGCTTGGTGTCTGGGTGGCACCATGTCTGATGGTTTTGGGTTAAGCACGCATTTAACACACTGCTCTGTTTAAGCATGCAATCCACCAACGGGGAAGGTGGGGTGCGGTGAGGAGTGAAGAGTACATTCCTTGAGCTTTCTGCCAAAAGCCAGGCTGGACCAATCTCGATTTCCCCTTGTGTTAGCTTTCTAGGTAGGAGATCACTTTATCTAGTGATCGGCCTCCAGAACTTGGGTATTTTATGCTTTCAGATTATTTTTTTGGCCTCGCCACGCGGCTTGCAGGATCTTAGTTCCCCCGACCAGGGTTTGAACCTGGGTCCCCTGCAGTGGAAGCTCGGAGTCCTTACCACTGGACCACCAAGGAATTCCCAGATTTATTTCATCAATATCCAGTTAGGGTTCAAATTTACCTGTCTTATCATTTTGGGGGGTTGGTTCAAATCAGTATCCAAGCAAGGCCCACCTTCTTGCTTCTGTCTTAGATGTCTTAATCTATGTAAATTCCCCCCAGTTTTCATGTTTTCTTTTCATTTTTGAAAACTGGCTTATGTATGAGTTTCTGCAGATGCAACTAAATTGCTAGAACTTCATCGCAATGAATCTCCTGGTAGGTTTCTGACCTCTTTTGTGGGTCTCTTCTTAGGAACCCAAGTTATGGTGGCTCCAAAGAATGGACGCTGTCATTTTGCAATGAGCTAGGGAGGCTTTTGTTCATCTAAACTCTGAAACAATCCTAGTCTTAAATCCTCAGAACTCAGTTATGGCCGAACATAAGTTAGAATTATACATCAGAAATCCCTTGCTATTTTGTGCATGTAGCTTGAAGCCAGCATGGATTTGACTCCGTTCAGATGTAGGTTCCATTTGCTTCTAGAATTAGATTCAGTTCCCTTTTTTTCCCTTTCCACAGTCTGTCCACTCTCTCATCAGTGACTTTAAGGACCCACCAACTGCCAAGTACCGGGCTGCGCACGTCTTCTTCACTGACTGTGAGTACAGCTGTCAGCTGCCGCCCTGGCCTTCCTGCACAGCCAGACTGACCCCAACCAAGCCAGGCCAACAGGGAAGAAATGGCTTGTTCCCACTTTTGTCCTGATCTTTTTTTTCTCTTCAGAAGACAAATTGCATAAGAGATAAAAATAAATGCCCACAAATACAAACCTACTATGTCATGCAGTCCCTTCCTGATTAAAAAAATAGCTCCTCTTCTAAGGTCTAGCATGTTCAATGCTGAGAAGAATTTTCCGATGCCAGCCTTGGTGTTTCATTGTATAGACTTCCAGATATCACTATAAACTTCAGTGTGTTTCCATCTACCTTTCAACTACAAAGACACTCTGATCTGGTGGTATTTGTATCAGGTAGAAGTGTATCATTGTCCTAGAATCTGTTTTCTTGCTTTGTGGAGGTTTTGTGCATGGAACCCAGTGCAGAGTGCACAATAACCGTTCACCCTGTGTTCTCTCTGGGGAAAACCCCACAAAACTCACCATTGAGCAGATGGGGGAAGGTTCTTGCAAAGAATAATTTTATACTCTTTGAAGATGGGTGGCAAAGAAAGCAGGTAGATGGCATTAGTAATAATAAACCAATGACACATTTCTGGGGACCTGAAACTGTTTGGTCCGGAAGAGTCATGAGAAATCGTGGTTCCCCCCCACCAGGCGGGACTCCTGTGCAGCCGAGTTCCTTAGAGGCCCTGGGGAAATGTCTGCATCGCATTTCCCAACGATTTTATTTTTCTTTACTTATTTTATTTTTCATAAGTATCTCAGATGTGTGGTGTTTGTTTATGTTATAGGCCTTTTCCTGATCCCTTTTTGATCTCTCTTGGTTCTTTTTCTTCTTCTTCTTAATGTCAGAAAATAGTTTTTATTAGCTCTCAATATCTCAGTCTTTATTGCCGTTTGTTTCTTTGTTATACGTTGAGGGCCTTGTAGGTGGTTTTGTATTCCTTTTATTCCTTTTATACCCTAGAGGTAGTAGGTTGTCGGGTAGGATGAACTTTCTGTTTACCTTTTTTAAATCCTACTAAAATAAAGAATTCCCTGGACACGTGCGAATGTTGAAATGAACCAGCAAATGGGCAGGAAAACAACCTACTGTCCTTGTCATTCTGGCAGCTTGTCCAGACGCCCTGTTCAACGAGCTGGTAAAATCCCGCGCAGCCAAAGTCATCAGGACTCTGACGGAAATCAACATTGCATTCCTCCCATACGAATCCCAGGTGAGGCTGCGCGGGGGAGGGCATAGAAAATCCACATCCCGGCTATTCTCGCAGGAACTCTGGCCACGTGCGAGAGGGTGGGGCAGGGGTGCAATAAAGAGAGTGGGGGAGGGGATTGCCGAATGACGCGTTGTGAGCGGACGTTTATGTAATGGCACAGTAGTCCTTAGGGGTCTGCCCAAGATGCCCTCGTGTTAGTCTCCAGTTATTTCTGACTTTCTGCAGCCATCCTGCCCTTCTTAGCGTTCATTTCATTCTCACTCACATTGTTCACTCCTATTGGCTGACTCCTTGACTAAGCAAAAAGTAGCCAATCCAGAAAGAGCTTGGGAGGAGGGGCGGGGAAGGGATCAGACAACACCCGTTTGCTGCAAAGGAGACTGTTTTTAATGTAGAGATAACCTCAGCTTGTCATGTGCCGAAGGAACAGATGGTAGCCTTCGTCATGAGCTGTTAACGCTTCAAGTGCCAAAACTTCTCCTCTTGGAAAAAAACAAAGTCGTTAAACCAGTAAAGGTGAAGCTGATCATGAGAGAACATACAAAATTTATACCTTAGTATTTTAAAATTTGTTAAAATGCCTCCTCCTTGCAAAGAAACAAAAAATAACACAACTTCTGTGCATTTTGTAGAGGTGAGAGGTGATTGTGGCATTTTGGGTCTTTATAGATCAGCTTCTAGATGCCAGAGAGAGACCAATTCTTGGGTAAGAAGAGATGGAAAAAATAGAGTGTGAATATTTCAAAAAGACAGTCTCTTTGCCCTCTCACTTGGCCTAAAGCTTAATCTCAGCTTGAGGGCAGGAATTCTTTTCCTCTGTGTGAGCCCTGTCACCACCTGGATTGAACAAAATCCAACTTTAGCATATTCAACCATACTATATTTCTCATATATTTTTGAAACGTAATAACCTTTTTTTAAAACCTCAGGATTTCCAGATCAGGGTAGTTTACCTCATAGAGATTCTGAGTGAATACTGATAGCTGGTAGCCTCATAGTTTGAGAGGGAAGTTTAGTCTTCTAGGACCCTCCAAAAAAAAAAAAAAAAGAAGAAAAAGAAATGCTTAGAACATACTATGAGGATAGGAAATTATTAAATCCATACAGGGCTCCTTTATTTGCTACAGTCACAGCACAATTTCTAGCCTGTCCCTTATTTATTCAAACTTACAATGAACGGCCCGTGTGGTGTGCCAGGACCTCCTCCCCTGCTCTCCTCCTGGGCTCCTCACTGGTCATCAGACACAGGCACACGCCTGCCTCAGGGCCTTGGCACCAGCGGGTCCCTCAGGGAGCCGCCTGCTGGGGAGAAACCCTGCACCTCCTTCAAGCCCTGGCTCAAGCAGCCCCTCCTCAAGGAGGCCTCGTGTCCTCCCTGTCCATCCTGTGGGCATTCTCTCCCTGCTTCTTATGTTCTCATACATGTACCCATTCCTCAAATACCATAAAATTTACTTTTCATTATGTTTGTTGTCTGCCTCTTCCTGCAAGATTGCACGCTCCTTGAGGGCAGTAATGGTTTGGTCACTAACAGTCCCAAGTGAGACACCCAAGCCGTGTTTGTAGAAGAACTGAAAACCTGAGACACCCAGCCTCACTACCAGCTTGGAAAAAACTCTGACGGTTCACCATTCTGGATGAATATGACAGTCCACCGTTCTGGAAATATATGTATTTCTTCCCCGTCTCAGGTGTATTCCTTGGACTCTGCTGACTCTTTCCAAAGCTTCTACAGTCCCCACAAGGCTCAGATGAAGAATCCGATCCTGGAGCGCCTGGCGGAGCAGATCGCGACTCTGTGCGCCACCCTGAAGGAGTACCCGGCCGTGCGGTATCGGGGGTAAGGCTGCGCCCCAGTCTGCCCTCGGTGGCCCCCCCGCGTGTCCCCGAGCAGGGAACTTCCTCTGGCCTTGCCATTCGTCTGGCAGTTGTCTCCAGAGGGTAAAGATTTGAGCGTCTCCAGTTACAATTATTTTCCAGTGTTTTTGCTCTTTTCTAAATTTTATTGTGGAATATACCAATACATACAGAAAAGGGCATGAAATACATATATTCAGTTAGTGAATAACTAAATGTGAACCCCCTGTAACTACAATCCAGGTTTCCTACAATTTTTCATCTCTTCCTAACCTTAAAAACCAAATACCCACCTTGCCAAAGATGTTTCAGAGTAAGATAAAATACAAGGAGAATAATTCTCCAAAGGACACATTTCTCAGATTTGATAAGGTCATTCACTTATCACTTACCTGCTGTGTGCTAAGTGCTAGGCAGGCGGACTTAACCTGAAGACACAGCCCCTGCCCCTAGAAACCCCTGATCTGGGAGGGCAGGTAGGATGTGCACACCTACCATGTAGGCCTGTGAGACCAGTGCCTTAGGACAGTGCAGGCCGTAGGCTTGGGCATCCAGAGCAGGGAGAGGGCCCTTTGAGCTGAGAGGAGCGAGCACAGCTTCAGAGCAGAGGTGGCATCTGAGCTCAGTCCCGGAGGACGGGTTCGGATTTCAGTAGATCAGTGAGGGGCAGGGGGCATTTAGTGTGGACAGTTGGGATGAGCAGAAGCACGACGTTGGACGACAAAGGGCAAGTTTGGGAGGGTTGGTAGTCTAGCGCGGTGTATGTGTGGGCAGTGGGGCCAGGTGAAGCCACCTCTGGAGGCCTTGGATGCCAAGTTCGGGATCATGGCCTTCAGTGGTTATCACTGGGTAGCCTCTGGGGGATTTGCACAGGGAGTGAGTGCAGTGGTGTGGGAGCGTCAAGCTGGGAGCATGAGTGGGAGTCACAGTCCCACAGGGAGAAGCCAGAAGGGCGGGGGGCACAGCAGGAGGAATGGAGGGTCTGAGCAGGAAGTGCAAGGATGCTCCTCACCGCATTGTCCGCAGGGATGTGCGCCCATGGGACAACGCCCCCCTCCGTTAGGGTCCTCACCGACAGAAGCCTGGTGGAAGCTAAGAAATGGGGTCTTGGGGTTCACTCGTTGGAGGGATAGGGCTGGGAGCAGAGCTGCTTTTGCACTGAGCGTGGCCAGGTGGCAGGCAGCAGCCACAGGATAAACATCGCCAGGAGGAGCCCAGGAAGCGCTGCCCAGCTCAGACAAGGCGGGAGGTCCACAGGCTCTCACTTGTATCTGTCCGGCTCTGCTGGCAGAAATGTCACTTCCAACAAAACAAAACAGGGTCCAAGGGAATTTGAATTAAGGGAAGTGAGAGTCAGGTGGGTCAGACTCAGACAGCCTGATCATGGGAAAAGGATGGCTGGTTCAGACCCTCTGCCGGAGTGCGCTGGTTCGTCTGGAGCTGCTTGGAAATGTTCCCTCTGTTTCCATTTGGATAGTTTGGTTTTTTAAAGGGAACTAGAAAATCATTTATGTTCCAGGCACCGAGCTAAGTATTTTATTTGTCCTTTTAAATTATACGTCTAAAGTGAGTATACATACTCTCCTTGTAAAAGAACAGTACAGATGAAGCTTGTGTCTCCCTTGACCCTCCTGCTCTGTCCTGCCTTCCTCCCTGAGGGCAGACAGTGTCATCCATTGGGGCAGGGCCGTTCACCCTCTGTCCCTCCTCCTTTGTCAGGGAATACAAGGACAATGCTTTGCTGGCTCAGCTAATCCAGGACAAGCTCGATGCGTACAAAGCCGATGACCCGACAATGGGGGAGGTAAGCCTTACTTGGCCCACGTGCGTCTCTCACCAAGCGACCACAGTGTCCGTGTGGCAGCCTGGGCACAGCTGGCTTCCTTTGCTCACAGAGTGTGTGTGAGCGCCCTTGTTCCTGCGCAGTGAGCTCCAGCCCTTGGGCAGGCAATACAGATTCTGTTCAGTGTAGCTGAGCTACCAACTTGTTTCTCTTTGCTGGGACTTTTCCAGTGTTAGCACCTACAGCCCTGCCTCCTGGGACCCCCTCAGTGGAACAGTATCAAAACCAGAAAATTGACATTGCTACAATCTCCAGACCTTATTCAGATTTCACTAGTTAGTACACGTGCTCGGGTGTGTGTGTGCACGCGCACGTGCGCAGTTCCGTGCAATTTTATCACATGTGTAGATACATGTTAACCACTACTGCGATCAAGACACAGAACTATCCCATCACTATCTTGATTTAAAAACTGACAGCCCTGGGCTTCCCTGGTGGCACACTAGTTGAGAGTCCACCTGCCGATGCAGGGAACACGGGTTCGTGCCCCGGTCCGGGAAGATCCCACATGCCGCGGAGCGGCTGGGCCCATGAGCCATGGCCGCTGAGCCTGCGCGTCCGGAGCCTGTGCTCCGCAACGGGAGAGGCCACAGCAGTGAGAGGCCCGCATACCGCAAAAAAAAAAACAAAACACTGACAGCCCCAGGTTCTGGGGACCCCCTCAGGCCCAGGCCGGCTGGATGAGGGGTCACCCTTTTTATAGCTGAACATAGGTGGTGCTCCCCTTCGTAAGCTCACTTTAGACCCCAGCCACAGTTTTGGATCTGCATCAAAGGGCCCTCATTATGAAATATACACATTGGATTCTCACATGGTGTGTGCTGGTGTCCTTGTCCAGCAGTAAATGGACTTAGTGCTGTTTGAGTCAGAGTTTACATCCTGCTGCCACTTTTCACAGGAGGGTTAGCTGTGCTAGTCGGAGAAGCGGGAGTTGTATGGGGCGGCTCATGAAACCATTCCCTGTGTCCTTCCTTCAGGGCCCAGACAAGGCACGCTCCCAGCTCCTGATCCTGGACCGCGGTTTCGACCCCAGTTCCCCCGTCCTTCATGAATTGACTTTTCAGGCTATGAGTTACGACCTGCTGCCGATTGAAAATGATGTATACAAGTAAGTACACACACCCGTGTGACTGCAGCTTTTCAAATGAACCAAACACACCTCTAATTTAAGAAAAAGGATGTCGTTAATCCTAGGAAAATCCGATGCATTGATACAGTCTTGCTAATAAGCCCGCGAGCTTTTCTGTGAGTTCCCAAAGTCCAGCTGCGCCACCAGCCAGAAACTCCTCTCCCTTTCAAAGAGAAGAAGAACTTTCGATCTTTATTTCACAGCTCATGTCGCCTCAGTTCATAGCTGGCTTGGGTGTGTTAATATGTTGACTTGTGTGTGTCAGAGCATATCTTATTCAGAGTTGAAACTTCTTAACTACAGATCATGAAATATGATGATGATAAAGTATATCAACAGGATTTTCCTACTGAATCTTATTTGCAGTTTGCTTCATTATAAACAACATTTTTCTCGGTAGCAATCATCAGAAACTCAGTCTCTAAAAACTTATTTTTCTTTCTGTGGGAACAGGCTATATTGTTCTCGCGTCCTTTATTTTATAACATTAACCGTAAAGATAGTTGTTTCAAAATGAAGGTTCTAAAAATATGACTGAATCTCAGCTTTGGTACCTGTAATTCTTGCTTTCCTTTAGATGTTCATGATTTCACATGTGAAAATTTGCTGAGGGCCAGTTGCAGGCAGCTGCAGAATGCTGTTTAGGTCCCACACATTTGAGGATGGTGTCCCAGGCCGTTTCCAACCAGGAACAAGTGTGATCCTCGCCTTTCCCTTTCAAGTACCTCTGAACCCACCTATAACCTGACTTCACACCTGAGCCAGGTGGCTCTGATGGAGCTCATATCAACTGACCCTGGGGGTTTTAAACCAGGACCTCAAGTCAGTTGACTTTGATTAGACCTTTGGGTCTCTTTCTGCCTAAGAAATCATTAGCCTTTTTAGATGCAGCAGACCTGACACAGATAGTGACACATCAGATGGTTGGGGTGCTTGCTTGATGTTCAGACAGATTCGTGTGAACATCTGTCTGTTATTTTTTGTTGTTTGTTTGGTTTTGCTCCTTCCACAAGGAGGAGTTCTACTTTTTTTTTTTTAAATTAATTTATTTGTTTTTGGCTGTGTTGGGTCTTTGTTGCTGTGCACGGGCTTTCTCTAGTTGCAGCGAGCAGGGGCTACTCTTCGTTGCGGTGCGCAGGCTTCTCACTGCAGTGGGTTCTCTTGTTGCGGAGCACAGACTCCAGGGGTGCGGGTTTCAGTAGTTGTGGCTCGCGAGCTCAGTAGTTGTGGCATGCGGGCTCTAGAGCGCAGGCTCAGTAGTTGTGGCTCGCGAGCTTAGTTGCTCCACGGCATGTGGGATCTTCCAGGACCAGGGCTCGAACCCATGTCCCCTGCACTGGCAGGCGGATTCTTAATCCACTGCGCCACCAGGGAAGCCCCATCTGCCTGTTTTGAACCAGGGGGATTGGATGAATTTTGTGGGACGTCTCCTCTCCAGGTATGAGACGAGCGGCATTGGAGAAGCGAGGGTGAAGGAAGTGCTCCTGGACGAGGATGACGACCTCTGGATAGCGCTGCGCCACAAACACATCGCGGAGGTGTCCCAGTAAGAGCCCACCCTGTGCCCTTCCCCTAGCCTCGGCCAGCCCTGCCCCAGGCTCCAGGGCTCACCCCACCGACACGGGCAATCACAGTTGTCGGTTGCCGGTGTGCGTTCTCTGGGCAACTTGACCAGAGCTCACCAGTGCATGAATTCGTTGCTTCTGCTAAGTCGCCAACGTGCTAACTAGTGATGATGAACCCCTTCTGATATCTGAGCTCAGGCTACACCGACTTCATGAAGTTAGAAAATCCATTCTGTGTTAGGGTTGCTTTTAGGATTTTTAGAAAGCATTTGTAGCTCTCTCAGTAAGATGCTTTATAAACACTAAACACTTGAAGCCAGTTTGTTCTATTGAAGGATCCGGGCTCCACTACATACAGTTCAGTTTTCGTTTATATAGCTGGTGTGTCCCCTTCCTCCCTGTTGTCATACCTAAAATTTCTGAGCAAGCCTTGATGTATTTACTGATACATGTGCTAAACCAGTACCTTGCTCTGAAAGTATTTCAAAATGTTTCTAACACTGGAAAGTTTTTAATGAGACCTTTAAACTGTAGATAACAAGCCTGCTTTTGCAGAAAGACACATTCTGCTACACTGAGTTGGTGCTAACCGGCAGGAAATTCACAAGGAAGAGTGAGAAACTGTTACAGCCTGGGATAGTTCTGTTGTTTAGAAAAGTAGTTTCCAAACTTTTTGGATCACTCAACTTTAGAAAAATGTTAATTCACATTGCCAGTATATAATTTATTCATGCATTAAATATATGCTTTATTGTACTAACATGCATATGTTATAGCATACACAAAAAACATAAATTTGAAAAGGATGAAGTAAAATTATATAAATAGATGTCCTAACATTCTCTTTTCTGCTCTCAAATTGTCTTGCACCCTCCACGATGGAGACCCCTGGTTTAGAGTATTAGGAAAATGATGTATCTGTCTCTCCTCTTAGAAAGTCACTTTAGATGTATGCGTTACGGGCAAGAAAAGCCGCCACATATTCCTAAAGGAGGAATCTTGCATGACTCCTATAGCATCACATAGAGACACTTGGTGCCGCGTTGAAGCTTAGCTGCCTCCTTCTGTCTTCCAGGGAAGTCACCCGTTCTCTGAAGGAGTTTTCTTCCAGCAAGAGAATGAATACTGGAGAGAAGGTAAACCCGTACTCAGGCTCCAGTGCTCCAGAGAAAGCAGAAATCCCTGCTTTCTCTCTAGGGGTGGGGAAGATGCCTCCTCAGCACGGGACTAGTGAGTTGGGGGCTGAGAGAGGTCATGGTCCTCTTTTCGTCTGTACCATTTTGTCTTATTTTTGTATTCAAAATTGAGATCTGAACCCCCCGCCTTTTGATATTTATAGAGCTTCTTCTCCTTGTTACTCTGAAGATTAGTGTTTACCGTTCTGGATCATGATTCACTTTAAGCCAGAAGAACTTGCTAAAACCTTTTTTAGCTTTTGGTAGCATTAGAATTTATATCCGAGCTCACCTGGGCCTCTCCTCCTCCTGACTGTTTATCAGAGGTGTTTTACTCCTCTTAGGAGAAATGCCGCTCTGACTGTGTTGCTCCCTGGCTTAGATCATTAAGCGATTTCCTGATTCCAGTAGAATCAAGCCCCACCGTGGACACGCCTTACAGCGCCCAGGTCATTGGGCCGCACAGACTCTCATCTCTGCCTCCCTCCTCCTTGCCCCCATCGCCTTGCTCAAGCCATGCCTGTGCTCCTTGCCTCGGCCCTGCCTTATGAGGTCCCTTTCCTTGGGCTCAGGCATCGTTTTCTCTGAGCCAAGACTAGGGAGGTGTCTCTGCTCTGCACCCACATTCATGATTCCCTCCAAGAGTGCTAATCCACTCACTTAGAATGGCTCCTCTGCTCAGTGTTAGCTCCATGAAGGCAGAAATCCTTTTTTTGTCCTTGTATCTCCAGCACCTAAAAGTGCCTGGTAGGTAGTAGTCATTCAGTACATTTCTTTTAGGTACGTGAATGGGATTAGGTGGGTCACCCAATTAGAAAGTCAGCAGAGCCCTTCCACCTGTCAGGATGCAGATTCCAGCCTTCTCTTCCCTTCTCCCGTCTTCCTACCTGTCTACACAACTACGTCCTTTCTGCGGAGACGAAATGTGAATTGATTCCATGATTGCTTGAGCTGAGTATGCAGAAAAGCATCACGCAGACAAAAAACTGTTCTTTCCTGGCAAGAATTATGCTCTCAGTAACTTTCTAGTCCAATAAATAAAACATAATTGCTAGATTTCAGAGGTCAGTTCCCCACCTATAACACAGTCACGGTATTTGGATCAATAATTTTTTGAGCCAGAGAGGTGGTAATCTAAACACACGTGATCTTGTGTTTAACAGATGCATTTGCGGGGGTTACAGAGTGAGCACTCGGGAGTCCGGCGCTGGCTGCTGTCCTGTCCTGCGCCCACCCCCCCTTGCCCACCCTCTTAGCTCGGGGCCATTGGAGTGAGACCGTGTGCTTCCCTCTTCCCATAGACCACCATGCGGGACCTGTCCCAGATGCTGAAGAAAATGCCCCAGTACCAGAAAGAGCTCAGCAAGGTATGACGATCCAAAATGATCCATTCGCATCGTGAGTATAAGCAGCTGCAAAAAGGCTCCTCTACCCTTGCTGATGCATAGAAATCCACAGGTTTTTAGTCATCTTCAGTTTTTATTAGAAAACAATGAAAGGTTGGGATAGACAGGTCATTTCCCATGATTTTCTTTTCTCTTCTTCTCTCTGTATCCTTCCAATTCCTCACCCCATGGGCCTGAGAGGGAGAGCTCGGAGGAAGTCACAATGATCTGGGAGTCACACATCGCTTCCGCCTTAGAAGGCGCGGGGGATTGAGCGCCACCTGCTGGAGGGAGGAGTATGAAAGGATTTGTGGGTGCCTGTGAAACCATCACCCCACCCCACCCCCATAAAGGATTTCTCCTTCCTCTTGACTCTTGTAGAAGGTGGTCTGTCCCTCTTCCCGACACACACAATTCTCTACCCAGCAGCGTCTGTGAACCTGCTTGAACACGTATTTCATATCCTTTATGAGGCTGGAGACACCTTGGTGCCTAGCACCGTGTCAGTACATAGCGCGTGCTTGGTAGATGCTGCACAAATCAGCGAGTGATCCCTTGACCACACGCTCTCTGCTTTGTCCTAGTATTCGACCCACCTGCACCTTGCTGAGGACTGCATGAAGCATTACCAAGGCACCGTGGACAAACTCTGCCGGGTGGAACAGGTAGGGCCTTTTCCTTCTCTTTCCGCCAGGCCCATTTATTTGCTTAACTGAATTTTAACATCTGACCTTGAACACCCTGCAGAATCATAGGAAATAGAAATGGGAAAGCCTGCTAGATCGTGTTGTCTCGACTCTCTGGAGCCAGTGCAGTTCCACGCTCAATGGTAGGGACTAGATTGGTCTGGAATGCCATGCCGTTTGGATTTTGCATGTCTGACTTACCAGAGGCTCCCTGGAATGGCAGAAGAGAGAGGTACACAGCGCTGAACCCTACATTGACAGGGCTGGCCGAAGGCTGTATCCTGAATGTCTTTCCCTTCTGCCGTAGCCACACCAGCTTGGAGACCTAGAGGCTGAAAGTGGGTAGGGCAGCCGAAGGTCAGAAATTCTCCCACAGCCTCCCTGATCACAGTTGGGATCGGAGTTCTGTCCCTGTCACTGGTTTGTTTGACGTGCTTGTTTCTCTCTGCTTTCTTTTCCTCGTCTGCAAAGGGACATAACAAAGCTGCCACATTTTCCAGGAGTGTCGTGTCGAGTCACTAATCCTGGCACCACATTCCTCACACATGATAACATTTCTCAACCGGGGTCAGCTTCTAAGGGAGGGGAGGTGACGCCGAAGCCTCAGCCAAAGGTCCCTCTTCACAGAAAAAAGAACTCGAGTTCTCAGTGTGAGGCCAAGATTTAAATCTCCTGGTTTGATGTGACAGGCTCAGCTAGGTTTGTAAGACCAGCCCTGATTCATGGACTCTCTCCTACGGGGAAGTAGCCCTGCTGAAATTCATCAATTTCATGGGTGATGTTTGCAAACACAAGGTGTCCTCTCCAAAAGAACTTGACTCTCCAGAAGATAGGTTATCCCTAGAGCAAACGGTACAAATGCAGTTGGGATTCATCCTTGGAAGTTTACATTTTTCCAGAAGTGCCCAGTGGTATTCATTGAACTAGTCACATTAAATTTTTTTAAATTTATTTATTTATTATTTGTTTTAACATCGTTAATGGAGTATAACTGCTTTACACTGGTGTTAGTTTCTGCTTTATAACAAAGTGAATCAGCCATACATATACATATATCTCCATATCTCCTCCCTCCCACCCTCCCTTTCCCACCCCTCTAGGTGGTCACAGAGCACCGAGCTGATCTCCCTGCGCTATGTAGTCACATTAAATCTGACTTTGAGACAGTGTTAGAGCCAGGTCCTGCTGAGAAGATGTCTGTTGAGGCTGCGCTGAGCTGGGAAAGGGCCTTGGAGAGGGGCCCCACCTTCCTCTGGCCCAGGCTGGGCAGAGGCCCGAGCTTGAGATCATGCTCCTTACGGACTCCTGGGATCTTTAGAGAAAAAAGGCAACCTTCCGGCAGCCTCTGTAAGAGCTGCAGAGAAAGTTGCAGCTGCTGGTCTCAGAACGAGACCAGATCGTTCTTGGTTTGCTGACACTGATGTGCTGCCTTCTCGGGCCTGTTGAGAATGGATCCGCCTCTTGCCTGAGTTGCGAGGGAGGGGCCATAGACCGTGCTTACTTCACTCTTTATCTTCAGTTCCACTGTTAGCACCCCCTCCCCCTTCATCTCCTTCAGTGGGATTTGCAGGGAGCCCATGTTTTTTCCTCCTCTCCCTGAAAGTGGTTGGAAGATTAAAAACAGAGGTTAAAATCCTAGTTAAAACTCAGCGGGCACAGCCTTCCATGCCACGGGGAGTGGAGCAGAAAGAGTCCAGCCAGGCGGAGGCACCTTATAATATTAAGCTTTTCACATGTGGGAAGTGCATCCCCTTAAGCCCCGATCCCTCTGTAGGGCTTTGTCCCTCTTGAGGACCTACCAGGATTGAGGCTTTCCCTGAGGAATTGGCACACGTACACTGGGACTCACGTGGAGGGAACAGCCTGCCTTTAAACAAGATGGCAAATCAGCGTGGTTTCTGGTTTTGGAAAGCGAAGCCTGGGGCTTTCCTCAGTTCTCACCGATGCCTTAGACACCAGTGCTGATTACCCCCGTTCTGATTAATTAATTGAGAGATAAGCACCTGCAGAAGACCTTCCCCCAACCAAACTAAACATCCCAGACGTTTATGGATAACCAGTTTTCTAATAGTTACCATTTGTCCAGACTGTTGCCAGAAATGGGGTCAACGCGGTGTGTTTTCTGCAGGACCTGGCGATGGGCACAGATGCTGAAGGGGAGAAGATCAAGGACCCCATGAGAGCCATTGTCCCCATTCTGCTGGACGCGAATGTCAGCACTTACGACAAAATCCGCATCATCCTTCTCTACATCTTTTTGAAGAATGGTAGGAACGGTGGGATATAGAGGAGGGCGATAGGCCCTTTCTTGGGGAAAATGAGGCAGCTGGGAGAGAGAGAACAAAGTGGAAAACAGTGTAGAAGACAAGGAAAAGGGAAGGAAAGGGGTGTTTAATAAGATCTGAGGGGCTCTTTACATCTGGGGAAATGTCATGTAGGCAGATCAGTTGCAACTAGAGGCTGAGTATCCCCCAGTGATTCTGGAGTTAGTCCAAGGGACGGCATAATTCGAAGAGGACAGGGTGGGGACAGCTGGGAGAGTCTATTGGCTTTATGGCCAGCTTATTAGAGCATTTCTGCTAGACACTTTTAACTTGCCCCACATTTGTAATCTGTGCCTTTAAATAACTGATTTTAACCCACATCTGCTGCCTATAAGTGTCCATAGGTGTCCATTGTGCCAAAGATGGACACAGAGGCTCTCCTGTCCAAGCTGACTGTGATGTGGGCCAGGGGTGGTGGTGACGGCTGAGAAGCAGGAGACGGATGGAAATATAGACCATGAAGGGCAGCTGCTGATGGTCATAGCCTGTAGGCTAGAGTGGAATTTGAGTCCTGATCTTGTCTTGTCTTAGAGTAACCTTGATGCCATGAGCGGATTGGTTCCCACTAATCCTGAAGAGGAAAAGGGGCACTGTCCCCCCAGGCACTTAGCTCTGCTCCTCAGAGTGTGATGGCCAGGGGCTGGTATGGCGATCGGGCTTTTGTTCTCGCAGGCATCACCGAGGAAAACCTGAACAAGCTGATCCAGCACGCCCAGATCCCCCCGGAGGACAGTGAGATCATCACCAACATGGCCCACCTCGGGGTGCCCATCGTCACGGACGTGAGCACCCGCCTCGGGGGGAGGCAGAGGGGAGACGGCAGCTCTCATCTCTTCTCCCCTGACTGACTTAAGGCAGCTTACAGTACACACACTCAACACTGAGAAAGAGAAAGCATAAAGTCAGAGGGATGCAGGTGTAGAGGTATAAATAAAATCGAGGCGTGGCACCAGGAGCCCAGGCGGGCACATCAAGGAGGCACGCACAGTCACAAAGCTGAGCTGTGTCTGTGAGCCCGCCCCAGATGGGAGTCACACCAGCCCTGTCCCACGTGTCTTGAGTCAGCCTGGCTCTGCCATAGGACACTTAGACTCAGCATCTTCTGTGAGGTTGCGAACACAACGCTTAGTGCCACGCCGCCTTGCCACCTTTGGGTCTGCTTCTCTGACAATGACTCAGGACCCAGTGGGGTCAGGTGTGGGGGGCCCGACCAGCAACGAGCTCTGGAAGAGGCCTGGCGGGGGGCTCCAGGACTCTTCAGAGCCCCCCGCCAGGAACCTTGCTTGTAGGCACCCCACTTCCTGCAGGGAGTCAGCTCACGCCTCCGTGCTGGTAAAGCAGGGTGTAGGTGTGCTCCTTGTGGGATCTTAGAGTCAAAAGCTTTGTTCCGGAGCCACCAGACCAGAGGCCTGTGACTGGGGGCCATCTGGCGTTTTCAGGCCCTTGTTCACAAAGGGACCAAATGAGAACAGAGACGATTCATTCAGTGCATCCCGTGCTGTTGAAGCAAAATCAAAGTCACACCAAAGCAGTATTTTCTCCTATAATTGACAACAAACTAACTCCCTGCATTTGTAAGAAATGGCACTTATCCATTTGACCCACGTTTGCCATTTTTCCTGGCTTTGAAGAACCAAGTTTGCTCCAGGTTCTTGGGCTGGAGCCCACGGGGCATCGTCCGGGCTTTTGCAGGAAAAGCTCCCTACTTCTTAGTCTTTGCCAGGACTGACTCCCAGAAGGGAGCCCAGGGGCCAGCGAGGCCTCGCAGGCCCAGGCGCTGACTCGGAGCCTCGGCTCGTGTGTTCGCTTTCAGTCCACGCTGCGTCGCAGGAGCAAACCGGAGCGGAAGGAGCGCATCAGCGAGCAGACCTACCAGCTCTCACGATGGACCCCGATCATCAAAGACATCATGGAGGTCAGCGTGGGCCGAGACGAGGGCACAAGGGCAGCTGGGCCCGGGGCTTCAGCCTCCCCTGCCCCTGGGTGGGGGTGACACCCGGGGATTTGCACCCAGGCCTTGGAGGGTTCGTGCAGAGCAGCCCCAGGAGACTGTCAGATGTGGATCCTCAGATCCACACTGTTGAGCCCCACAGTAGAGACCCCTCAATGGTACTGCAGCCGAAGGAACCAAACCCGTCACAGCACCTGAAGGTCCTGTGAGTAAGGAGTGCCACGCTAAGGATGCAGCAGGGCGGGAGGGCCTCTGGAAAGAGATCCCAGCCCGTCCTCTCCCGCTGCTTCCCTCCCTCAGCCCTCACATCAGCCAGAGACACTGCCAATCGTGTTTCTGTGCAGCCCTATCCCTTGCCTGGAGTTCTCACTCTCCTTTCCACCTCCTGAATCCTGCCTTCCTGCAAAGTCCCATACACTGGCCCACCCGTCTGACCACCCAGCACCACAGAGGCCTCCCTGGACTCCCACAGCATGTGTCAGGGATGCTCTTTACATGTGTGTGCTGCTCTCTGTGTTGGCTCATCGTTTTAGACCTTGGTCCTGTGCCCTCACCTGACGTGTCCTCTGGCACCGAGCCTTGCGCGTAGTAGGTGTTTCGTATCTGTGAAAGTCAGGTAGCCCAGCGGTGTCCCTTCCTCCCCTTCTTGTAGCTCGAGGTCGAGGAAACCCTGTGTAGAACCCTGACGCACCCTGGGAGCTTTGGGGTGGGAATTGGAGATGGTCTTTCCAGTTCCTGCCCTTGACAGGAGGACAGGACTGGGGTCCAGAGAATGAAAGGTCTTGGCCAGGATCCTTTTGCTAATTCCTAGCAGTCCATGTGTTCCCACTGAATCGTACGTTAAAATAAATATATTTTAAGTATATATAGTGAGTCAGCATTCTATTTTTAAAACCCACAAACCAAAAAGATGGGTGAACATGAGACATCTTGAAACCAATTACGTTTCTTTGCTTGGCAGAGCGGATCAACTGCTCTGTCTCATTCCCTCCTTTGTTCTCTGCTCCCTTTTCCTTCCCCCCACAACCCCAGTCCCCCAAAGAGACATGTGTGGGCTTCACACGGTAGCTGTTAGGAGTGTAGACTTCTCGGCAGCAGGGGGTGGGTAGCTGGATCCACCCACCAGATAATTAGGCCCTTGGGAAACTGAGGCTGTAAGGCCTCAGCTTGCCTGAGAGACTGCCCATGCCTAGTGTCTTCAAGACGGATGGCAAGGGTCAGGAGTTTATTGGATAGGATGCGACATTTATAACCTCACATGGAACATAAAAGGGTGGAAGAGAAGCAAGAAAAAATAATGCAGGTTTTTTTTTAAGTTTATTTTATTTATTTATTGTTTTTGTCTGCATTGGGTCTTCGTTGCTACGTGTGGGCTTTCTCTAGTTGTGGTGAGCAGGGGCTACTCTTCGTTGCGGTGCGCAGGCTTCTCATTGCGGTGGCTTCTCTTGTGGAGCACGGGCTCTAGGTGTGTGGGCTTCGGTAGTTGTGGCACGTGGGCTCAGTAGTTGTGGCTCGGGGCCCTAGAGCGCAGGCTCAGCAGTTGTGGCGCATGGGCTTAGCTGCTCCGTGGCATGTGGGATCTTCCCGGACCAGGGCTCGAACCCATGTCCCCTGCATTGGCAGGCGGATTCTTAACCACTGTGCCACCAGGGAAGCCCAATGCAGGTTTTTTTAAAAAACTTCTCTTCAAGAGCAGACCTACAAACTTACCTCATTGTATCTGCTGGTTATGGAGCATCTGGTCCGCCCGCTCCGAGCTCAGCGTCAGGTGCCCAGCAGTGGGCAGCGGACAGGGGAGCTCTGGTTGTTGCAAAGCTGGCCGTGGTTTTGGCTGAGTGACTTGTGCTTCGAGTTGTCTTACCTTGATTGCGTCAGCCCTTTGCAGAGAGATGGCCGGTCCATAGCTGTGTCTCTTCTTTCCAGGACACCATTGAAGACAGACTTGACACCAAGCACTACCCGTACATCTCCACCCGCTCCTCTGCCTCCTTCAGCACCACCGCGGTCAGGTGAGTGCAAGTCCCTGAGCAAGCGAGCGGGGAGCAAGCGGCACTGTGTCTGGTTGGACGGCAGCCGCACGGCAGTCCTGCTGTGACGCCTCACGGCCCTCGAGAACCCTCCCACCGCTTTTCGTCACAGCCAGGGTGCAGGCCAAGTCCTTGCAGCGGCCCATGAGCCCCTTCAGCCCCTGGCTTCCCGTTCCTCCCTCGCTCCCTACTCCTCCCCCACTTCAGCCACACCAGCCTCCTTGCTCTTCCCCAAACACGCCAGGCTTACTTCTGCCTCAGGACCTTTGCACTTGCTTTTCCCTCTGCCTGAAATGATCTTTCCCCAGGTACCTCTGCATGGCTCACCTCTTTTCTCCTCCAGGTCTTTAATAAATTGTTACCTTCTCCCATCTTCCCTAACCACCCTGTTTAAAATTACAGTACACCAGTCTTCCTAGCAGCATTATTCCTAATAGCTCAAAAGTGGAGATGACCTAAATGTCCGTCAGCTGATGAATGGATAAAAAACACATGGTATATTCATACAATGGAATATTGTTCAGCCCAAGATAGGAATGAAATACTGATCCATGCTGTAACATGGACAAACCTTGAAAATATTATACTAAGTGAAAGAAGCCAGTCACTAAAGCCCACATACACTATGATTCCATTTATATGAAATGTCTAGAACGGGCTAGTCTCAAGACAGAAAGCAGATTGGTGGTTGCTCAGAACTGGGGATGGGGGTAAGGGTTGGGGAATGGGGAGCGACTGCTAATAGGTACAGAATTTCTTTTTGGGGTTGATGAAAATGGTCTAAAATTGATTGTGGTGATGACTCACAATTCTGTGACTATACTGAACACCACTGAATTATACAGTTTAAATGAGTGAATTGTATGATACATGAATTATTTCTCAATAAAGTGTTACAGAAAATAGTGAAAAAATTATAGCACCCCAACTTCCTGTCTCCCTTCCCTGCTTTTTCTCCATAGATTACACCACCACTTAGTGTGCTGTTAGTATTTACCTTGTTTACTGCCAGTCTCCCCCGACTAGAATGTCAGCCTTCTGAGGGCAGGGATTCGTGTCTGTTTTATCCTCAGTGCCTAGAACAGAGCCTGGAATGGAGTAGGCACTTGGTGTATCTGTCTTCACTTTTCATTCATTAGTTAATTTTAGTAATTAAGAAAGGGATGAATACGTCATCTGCATAGAGCCACATTTCTCAGATTCATCCTTGATGGAAACATAGATGATGGAAACGTGGATGCCTTGGGTCTGTTGGGTTTCTGCCACGTACCTGGTGATGCTCAGATGTTTCTCAGCTTGGAGATGTGAGCAGACAGCAATCCATGCTTCCATCTCTGGGTTCTCCAGCCCTCTGTGTTTTCTTGGCCACCCATGAGGCCTTGTGCATATGTTTTCGAAAGCTCTTCCTCTTGTTCACCACCTTGCCATGTTCATCCAGAAGCTTTTCCTGTTATGCTCTGCAGGCCACATCCCCACAGCCAGTCCCTGGGACTCTCAACACTAGGCACACATTTTGCCTCCAGAATGTCTTCTCTGCCTCCCTCGTGTGTGTGGCCCAGGCTCCCAGGGTAACACTTTTCAATACATGTGCCTCTACTATACTAGTACTTTGCCCGCCCGTCTTCTCTCTCCACCGCCCCCCCTTCTGTCGTCACTCTCAGGCCTGCATGATGCCAGTGGAGGCCAAATGTTTATTGCCAGCATTGGAGTGAAATACAAAATCCCACACAGTACCACAGCCAGGCTGGTTGACAACGGCAGACAAACATGATTGCACAGGCAAAAAAAAGTGACTGTGAGGTCCTCTGGGCTGGCCTTTGTGATGTGGAACGTGGCTTTAATGCTGTCCTAAGTCAGGAAGAAGGGTAAAGATTCCACTGTTCAGAGAAGACTTGCTCTCCTCGTTCTGTTTCAGATTTATCCGAATTTAATTGATAATTTAGATGACATGGACAAATGCATTTTATAAATTGCAAAAATTGACAATTAAAAAATAGAAACTCAGTGACCCCTATTAACTTTTTAGTTACTTTTAAAACTTCCACAAAAGAGGTTCCCAACCAAATGGATGCAATGGTGAATTCTTCTGGTATTTTATGAAGAAACCACTCAACATTAACACATTTGCAGATAACAGAAAGAGAGAAGAAACTTTCCCACTTATTTTATGAGTACATGATCCTAAAAGCAAATCTGAAAATGACATTAAATAAAACTTCCCTCAAGCACAGAGAGGCACATGTTATAGATAAAATATTAGCAAACTAAACCCAGTGGCATATACAAGGAGCAATGCATCTTGCTGAAGGGTTTGAGGAAATGCAAGGCTGATTTAACACTTTAAAATCCTCAACGTAATTCTCCACACAAGAAAAAATATATATGATCTTCTTCTTAAGAGATGGCCCCTCATTTTGTTTTGATTTTTGTTTTGTTTTCCCCATTTTCTTAGCCTGGAAGCAACCAATTTCTCATTGTTTCCAAGGACAAGGTGAAGGCCCACTGAGGGAAGCCGGGGCCAGGAGTGGGGGGGCACCTGGGGAACTGTCCTGCCACTGAGATGCCTGTCGTTCAGGAGTCAGCTCCGTGTCACCTCCTCCAGGAAGCCTTCCCCAGTGATGCCCAGTCGGCACTTGAAGTCCCTCCCCCGTGTTTGTTCCCACTGCACTGAGCTCCTCTCCTTGGGGCGCGATGCAGACCCCCATCCTCCTGCCACCCTCCTCGCCCCACCCGCCCCAGTTAAGCCTGAGCTCTTGGTTGGCAAGAGCCGCATGTCACTCAGGTCAGCTCCTCGGTGCTGGGGCGGCCCCAGCCCAGTGAGGCGCCTGGTGCACATCTGTCCAGTGAATCAATGTGCCGGCTACAGACAGGCCCTGGACTCTGTGGTCCCTGCTCCCTCCAGCAGAGTGTCCCAGACAAGCCCAGAACTGTACAACTCGGGGGAGACACCGGGACCAACATCATGCGGGTGAAGCTGCTGAACGTCCCGCTTTAAAGCCGATCTGAACCCGTCTGTTGCCTGCATGACGGGGTCACAGCACAGGCGCTCATAGTGATTCTTCTCCCGGCAGCCAAAGTGCTTGATAATTTGCACTGCAGTTCAGTTCAGCCAACACTTGCTAAGCGTCTACTCTGTTTCGGTCACTGGTGTACAGAACGAGTGTGTAACACGTCACGGAGGTATGAAGTATAAGCTGTGGATGCAGATAAA
Source organism: Leucopleurus acutus (assembly GCF_964270905.1). Taxonomy (NCBI): domain Eukaryota; kingdom Metazoa; phylum Chordata; class Mammalia; order Artiodactyla; family Delphinidae; genus Leucopleurus; species Leucopleurus acutus. The sequence continues at coordinate 8,085,395 of NC_139150.1, read as the reverse complement.
CATGATTAATATCTTTCTCTCTCCCTCTCCCTCCCCCTCTCTCCTGCCCCAGCGCCCGCTATGGGCACTGGCATAAGAATAAGGCCCCAGGGGAGTACCGCAGTGGTCCTCGCCTCATCATCTTCATCCTGGGGGGCGTGAGCCTGAATGAGATGCGTTGTGCTTACGAGGTGACCCAAGCCAACGGAAAGTGGGAAGTGCTCATAGGTGAGTGGGGCGTGTTTTCTAGAGGGAAGGGACCGCTTCACTGCACTTGGACTCCATTCCATGCTTTGGTGTTTCATTCTGTCTTCGGTTCTCTGTTGCCCCTGAAAAACTTAAGTCTCTAGACATGTTTGTGGACGGCAGACGCTGACGAGCGAAGAGTTCCTTCCTCATGGCTGCACTGTGTCTCTTGATGAGTGGCAGCCCCATGTGGTGGGAAGAGCCTGGTCACAGATTCCAAGAGACCCAGGCTGATATTCCTGCTCTGCCACTGCCACGTGGGTCACCTCGAAAGTGCCTCTCCTCTCCACACTGTTATTTCCTTACCCACGAAAACAGGGTTAAGAGCACCCACTTACAGCCTGAACTAGGCCTGGTGCTGGCCCGGGGCTGGGGGGTGGGGGGTAGGGTGGTGTCAGTTTCCTGGCCTCCAGCCTCACGTCCAGAAGACGCTCAGTGAACGGACGGTAAATGATTACCGGCTCCTATACCTGTCAGTTGGAGACGCACAGACGAGGAGTGAGAGCAGATACTGCCTGAAACATACTGGCCTGACTCCTGCACTCTGCTGAGGGTTCCCCCAGCCAGTTCCTGCTACTTCAGGGTCTGTCATACCCCTTCTGGTTATTTCCTGCTGGCTTTCCAGAAGAAAGGAAGCAACTTATAAGAGCTGACTTAAGGCAGCAGGAGAAGATTCTTCTCCTTTTTCATGCCTACAGGAGCTTCTCCAATTTCTCGGCTGGAAGAGGAAGAGTGAGCTGAGAAAAATCTTGCTTTCTCCAGATGCCTTCCTTTTGTCCCATCTTGCCCTTAACAAAATGGAGTTGCACCTGCCCAGAGTACCTCTTAACATTGATTGGCAAGAGGTGATCAGCACCTACTGCCCTGGCTGGGCCCCGCCCTTGCCCCGATCTCAATAAGATGTGTCAGTTTTATACCTCCACTTTGGGGGGACCAAGGCGCAGTGCCCCCCAAGCTCTCAGAGTGAGCAGGTTCTGCAGACCAGTCCATGTGGCCGTTCCTGGGTGTATCAAGATGGAGCTGGCACTGTCTTCACAACCTGCGTTCCAGATACCACCATTCATTGGGGAGCTCGCACCTCTCCCTCCCCTCCCCACTCCCTGAAGCCTCCCCTGTCTGGTCACCGTTTCTCTCTGTGTTCTTTCCTTTCTGGCTACGTGGGACCCTGTGCCAGAGCTCTCGGTGTTCCCTGCTTGCGTACGTGTTGCATGAGCGTGTTGGCTAACTGTCTGCTGAAACACAGCTTTCCTGGGCAGAAGCCGTCACAGCCAGGCTTCGCTGTAACCCCCTCTTCCACGCTGGCCCGACCCGAGGTTCCCTGTTGGGAGGTGGAGACCCGGGGAGACAGGGTCGCCCCTGCGGATCGGTGGAGAGGCCTGGTGCAGACCGCTGACGCCCGCTGTGTGGCCCCGCCCGCTCTGTGCATGCCGGGCGTCCTCGTGGCCCATGTGCGCATGCGCCGCGTGTGCACGGCGTGTGCTCCGCGCGTGCGCGTGCGTCTCGCGCTCTCGCACCTCATTGGCTGCATAAAACGTAGGCCTAAGTTGGCATGTTCCGGTAACGTACCTTTGTTCAAGCAGTCAGCCGGCCTCTGTTCTCCCGCAGGTTCTACTCATATTCTCACTCCCACCAAATTTCTCATGGACCTGAGACACCCCGACTTCCGGGAGTCCTCTAGGGTATCTTTTGAGGATCAGGCTCCAACAGTGGAGTGAGAGCCAAAGAAACAAAGTAAAAGCAGCTTATTACAGAAAAGAAGCTCTTCCACTCCGAAGGGTTTTCTTTGATTTATTCCGTCACTCTTTATTTTTCCCTTTTCCGTTTATTATTTATTTGATTTCTTTTAACGAGAAAATGCTTGCAGTTCTTAACACCGATTGAAAATGTGTCCGATGCTGCCCTCACCAACCCTACCCTGAGCCCCACTGGGCTCCAGCTCGCTCATGCCTTGGGTTACCTGTCGCCCAGTCAGACAGCTGCAGCCCTCTGGGCTTTAGACCAGTGACAATCACAACTGCTGTGCACAGTCCTCCAGAGGGAGCTGGACGTGGAGGGATGCCACAGGCGCTGTGCCCCAGCCTGCTGGTCCCGGGGTGAATTTGTGGGCACAAGGCAGAGAACACCAGGCAGCCTCCAGGTTGTGATGTGGTGTGGGAACTTGAGAGTGAGACCAACAGGTGTTCAGGGGACAGTCCTGTCCAAGGCAGAACTCCAGTGGAGACGCCAGTTGGCACACGATCATGAGGAAAGCTTGGCAGAGGGCGTTAGGGTAGACTCCCAGTCAGTGGTAGGTAGATATGTCAATACCTTTTTCCCAGGACAGACATTTATCCTGAGGAACAATTTCTAAGGGGTGATGGGGTCATAAGCCACCTTGTACATGGCAAACTCCAGCCACCGGTGGAAAGAGCTCATGTCTCCTGTTCCTCTGGGAAAAACAGCACTTAACAGTCATTTGCTCTTTCAGTAATTGCTTTTTATTTTAATTCTCCTGTGGATCCTTTCAAGAGTTGAGAATCATACCCCTCTCTCTCATTGGAGTTTCCTGGTCAGATTGAGAGCCTTTGGGTAGAAATCTGTTCTCCACGCTATGTGCTGTTTATATTTTTTAATTTTTTAATTTTTTTTTTTTTTTGCGGTATGCGGACCTCTCACTGTCGTGGCCTCTCCCGTTGCGGAGCACAGGCTCCGGACGCGCAGGCTCAGCGGCCATGGCTCACGGGCCCAGCCGCTCCGCGGCACGTGGGATCTTCCCGGACCGGGGCACGGACCCGTGTCCCCTGCATCGGCAGGCGGACTCTCAACCACTGCGCCACCAGGGAAGCCCTATGTACTGTTTTTAAAGAGCGTCTTCTCTCCCACCATGCTTGTGCCTTTATCTCAGTTACCCGGGAACCCCTTGTCAGTGTGGCAGATTACCCAGGTTTTATTCTTGTGCTCATTCCCTCCTCTCTCTTTCCACCCTTCTTTTGTGCTGGGAATCTCCCCTGACCTGTTCAGATGGCAGACTGACCCTGAAGACCTCACTGCACCATTAGTCATTCTTTAGTTTCATTACATTCTGTGATGAGGCCACGTCCTGTGTCCTGACTTCGTTTACTCTGTTGAGGATGCACCCTAGAAATGCCTCCACCCCCACCCCGGGCTGAAACGTGGCCCTGTGAGTTACAGAGTGTGAGTCACCTGTCAGTGAGCAGCGGACAGGCATGGACTCTAGCCTCAGCTTGGCCACAAGCACCTGTGTGACTGGGGGAGGTCGTTCCCACTGGGTCACAGCACACAGAACACAGGGCGGCTGGATGGCAGGGCCCGAGGCCGCTCGGGCTCTGTAATGCAGTCGTTCCGCTGGTGGCTTAAACCAGGCAGCCCTACGCACCCTGGCACACTCTCTGGCGACCCTTCGGGGAATGGACATCAGAACCCTGGCTGGGTAACATCAGAAGTGTGCTTGTTTTTTTGAAGAGAATAAGCTCCATCCACGAAGGGCTCTAAAGGTCTGCACCGGAGGCTGTGCTGTTTAGCTCCTCTTTCTTCGCCTGGGCCGGAGGTAGCTGCCCCCGGGCAGTAGGGAGATGAGAAGCAGCAAGTGGTTGTGAGCCAGGACAGCGGGGCTGGCTGTGGCCCCGGGCTACCTGCCATCCTGCCCAGGCTGCCTTCACCCTAGAAAGCGAGGCCACTGGGTGGTCAATAAAAGTGACTTTAAAAACAGCCGTTGTTCAGCAGCACCTTGGTAGGTTCGTAATCAGAGGCATCTGGTTCCTGTGCAGATGGCAGGTAGGTGGACGGCGTTTGCTGCAAGATGTATTTCGAGGCTTCTCAAAGGACAAATGAGCAATGACAGACCACTTGCAGAGTCAGAAAGAATCACAAACCCAGACCCCAGGGGCTCCTGCTAGGATTCATTCTGGGATTCCCTGCTTTGGAAGATGCCTCTTCTTTGCACACTGCCTCCTCTGTTTTATGTTCAATCAACAGAGAGGCCTCAGCTGCCATCAGAGCAGAGCAGAGCAGAGCGAGCACGAACAGACTCTGGCTGTTTGCTCCTGGCTTCTGAAATGCTTTGTTGAACAGTGTTGGATTTTAGAGAGTTCAGTTAAGAAAAAGTGAGGCACAAAGCCCTCATACCAGGGAGGTCAGAAAGCAGGTGAGCCTTCCGACTTGCCCACTTCTGTTGCGATTGTCCAGGTGACCAAAGCTGAGGACACTGCAGGGCATTAGCGAGGCTGGGTGGTCTCCTCCCCCACATTGGTGTTTGCAGGAACTTAGCTTTTAAGGGATGGGTTTCCCCTGCTCAGCAGTGAACGAGCATCTGCGGTGGACCCTGTGTGGGTACCAGTGCTGTGTTCCATCCTCCTGGTCCCGCTCTCTCCTCCCGGCCCCTCTCTGTCCGGCCCCTCTCTGTCCTGGAGCCGAGGCTGGCTCCCCAGGGCTGGGCTGAAGGGAGTGGGCATGGATAACTGAAGTGCACAGATGCCACCAAGCCTTGGCTCAGTGCCCACTAATCAATCCATCATTTCTCTCAACTGTCTAAGAAATGAAATCTCTTTTATTTATTTATTTTTTTTTGCGGTACGCGGGCCTCTCACTGTTGTGGCCTCTCCCGTTGCGGAGCACAGGCTCCGGACGCGCAGGCTCAGCAGCCATGGCTTACGGGCCCAGCCGCTCCGCATCATGTGGGATCTTCCCGGACCGGGGCGCGAACCCGTGTCCCCTGCATCGGCAGGCGGACTCTCAACCACTGCGCCACCAGGGAATCCCTGAAATGAAATCTTTTGATTCGATCTTCACCTCGGTGCTCTAGGTGGTTTATGTTAAAAGTACTGACCATTAGGGAATGTCCAGGAGGCCTCAGGAGCTGATGAAAGGGCGCCGAGAGGCTGGCTTAGACCTATTACAGAGTACTTAACACGGGAGAGTTTTTTTTTTTTTATTATGTTGAGTACTTTGCTTTATTCTAGATCGGGGTCAGATAAGTTTCATTTTTCAGTGGGACTCAGATTTGAATCTGAACGCAGAGCTGATCCAATGCCCAGCTGCTTTTTCAGCGTTCCCTTACACATCCCCTCCTGGGGCAGGAAGCCACAGGGCCCCCAGAATTGAGAGCAGTGGCATGGCTTCTGGGCCTGGCTGTGCCGCCGACACGCCTCACCACGCTGGGCGTCTTGGATGTGGGTGGGCAAGACCACTGTCTTCCACGTCTGGCAGATCATCAAACTCACCTGGGCTGCTCTTAAATATCCAATTTAAACCCGTCGTTCACCGGTACTGCCCTCAGTAGTCTGAGTCAGCAGGACTGTTTCAGCCAAAGCCAGAACAGCTCGACCAGCTGATCTGTGGGAACTCCTGTGGTTTTCAGGCGCCGTCCGTGAGGAAGGAAGGATTTTGTCCTGGCAGAGGTCAGTGTGTCTGGCCCCCAGCTTTGACAGTCTGGATGACTTTGTTTTGGAGACCACCGTTCACGGTTCAGTGTTGCAGTTATGTAGAATAGGAGGGACCCTCAGAGCAGTAGAACCCACTTGCTGTTCTAGAGGGCCTACATGGTCAGCCACATGTGGGTTCAAGTGAGAACATTTGCAATGTTTGTGGTGGTGGAAAGCTTGACCAGGGTTTTGAAGCGATACAGCTGATTGTGATTGAGTGGCAAGAATTGGCCCTCAGGTGATTCGGATTAACACCAGCTGGTCTGCATCCTTTAAAGAGACCAGGTATTGATAGTTAGGGCCCAGGACCGTGACTGTTGTCTGATACTGTTGGTCCTGGAAGTCTTCTGCTTTCGGTCAAAGATTGGGAACACCAGATGGTCAGCAATCAGATAATATCCGGAAGTTCTGAAGCGTGGATTCCTTCACCTCCTCCTGGCCTCCCTCCAAGTCCTGAATCTGCACATAAGCAAGGGTAGGGGACACCTTGGGATGGGCGTCTGCTCAGAGGCCTTTTGGCTGCAAGGGAGGACGTTAGGGACAGTTTCTCTGGCACATGCATTGCCTTAACCTAGGTAGCCCCCAAGCTAATCCCCCGCACGGAGTTCCCAGCAGCTGTCTTTCAGGTACAGACACTCAAACTGCTGCATCGAGTTGAGATTTGGAAGGCTTTCATTCTGCCAGTGGTTCTGGTCAGAATTTGGTAACGTTTATCCCTGTTTCCTCATTTGTGGAGCAGCCTGTGACCTTTAGGACTAGTAGAAAGATTGATAAGGTCACAGAAATGAGTGTCTTCGGGGGAGAGGGGGACACTGCTGAAACCGGTGTCACATTTGCCAAAGGAGCCTCGAGTCTGCAGAATGAGTCAGTTTTGGGCACAGGGGCTGGCGCAGCCTGCACTCTCAGGGCATCCCACTCCGCACCTCGGGGAAGTAGCTGGGGACTGGTTCCTCACTCAGCAGGCCCTGGTGGGGGCTGGGGCTTGAGCTGCAGAGAACAGGATGTTGAGGAGCCTCTCACACCAGAGAGGGCTTCACCAGTGTTCTGGTCTGGACTGACAGGAAGGCTCCAGGCTGCAGTGCCAGCAGTCACAGGTCAGCTGAGCAAGGAGCGGTCAAAGGCATAGGGACCCTGGTATTTGGAATCACTCCCAGCAAGCCAGCCAGAGCCTTCTTTTGCCTGCCCTCAGGGTGGAAAATCCGGCATCCCGTGGTTTCTGGTCCCCTCCTCACGTGAAGGCCCACTCGGCCGCATCTCCAGGGAGGCACATTTTCAAGTACGGGTCTCTTTTGTTCAGTTCTTCTCTCTTCTCTCTTCTCTCGGGATCTCTTTCTTTGAAGCCTACTGCTGCATGCATGCAGGCCTCATGCTCACGCGCCAGTCACTCCTGTTCTGTTTAAGTCCATGTCCAAACCACACGATCCATGCATCTTTTTTTACTGCACTTACGAGATCTCTCTCTCTCTCCTTATGAAAAAGGACTTCATTTTTTTTTTCTGTTTTCTTTTTTCTTTTTGCAGTAGAAGTATATCTAATTCCATTAGCTTAAATTTTTGCAAGCATTTCTAACCTCTTACAATGCGCGGTCTCTGCAAGGTAAGGCCTCAGGTACCCCGGCCCTTCCCCCTTCACACCTGAGGTCCCTCCCACCACGCAGTCCCAGCCAGCGGGCTCCCGGAAGGCAGTGGCTTCCCCCAGGGCTCTGCCGTCCACTTCTTCCTCCCTACCTGCACCACTCTTACCACGCACAGTCCCCCCTGCTAACCCCTGCCCCATTGCCAGCCTCTTCCCCGGCTGTGTGATTTGGAACTTCTCTCCCTGGCTTCACCTTGAGTTCAGGAGAGAATTAGAAGTGCAGCTGCCCTGTCCCCTGGCAGACGGCAGCGCTGAGCACTGATGGAGAGGCGGGCTTCTTCCTTGGTACAGCCCGGGACCCTGCCCAAGCCAGAGGGTGTGTTCTGTTTATCCACAGCCCTCACATGCCTCCCAGGCCTACTGTGACAAGGCCCCAGACCCCAGTCCCCAACCCCTCCCTGCATCTGGGTGGGGGAGGGGGCACAGCTACAGCTCTGGGGATAGAACAGGGCAGGAAAGGGGAAAGTGTTCGAAACCGGAGCTGGCAAGCTCACCGTCTTTTCTGCCTTCCTCCAGGATCCACGCACATTCTCACCCCACAGAAACTGCTGGACACGCTGAAGAAACTGAATAAAACAGACGAAGAAATAAGCAGTTAAAAAATAAGCCACGCCTCCAAAAAACGAACCCTCTCCCCAGAGTGCTCGCAGCCCTGACCACCGCTGACCGCCTCGGTTCCTTTGCTGACCCCCTTCTCCCTCCATCGCCTGCCCCAGCTCTGCACGCCCGGCCGGCACTGTCGCCAGCTGCGTTCTCGTGTTTGGTGATGCCCTCTTCTCGTTTGAAACAAAATAATGCATTGTGTTTTTTTTAAAAAAAAAGAGTACCTTCTAGATGTATCCTGGAGATGTTCGGTGTGAGGGACGCGCTGCTGGAGGGTTTCTGAACTGCTTAGGATGATGAATGGACACCTGCTCCCCACTGGTCATGATTTTATGACCTTGTACATAAGCCAGCGTGACGTGTGCACATTGCTTGCGTATGGGAAGGTAGATGTTTGGGTGTTTTTAAAAACCCGTTTGGGATTATTCCTGTTCTTGTTGGGAATCACTGAGATGTCCGTTTTTGGAGTATTTTAAACTGAGGATTAATCTGTTACCTTCACTCCAGTTCCTACCCCTCAGTGCCAGCTCTCATCCAGATAAGCTTGGAAGTGAAGCTCAGGTGACATCTCGAGAGGTTTGAGCTGGAGTCGACCTCTGCTCTCCCCAGGGGGCTCATTCCCCCCCTCCCCCGTGCTGGAGGTAGGGGCTGGGGGCGTCCACGGGAAGTCAGGCTGGGTGCCTGTCGTGGCTCCCTCCCTGGCCGCTGCCGCAGCGCTGTGATCCTGTTCTGTGGTCTGTCACTGTCCCCAGATGAGTGAGGAGCAAGCTCCCATCGGGGACCTGGGTCCCTTGGAGAAGCAGTCAGAGCTGATCCTTCAGACCAGACGCCATCTTTCCCCAGGCATCACCCCCGACAGAGCTGCTCTCAGCAGGGTCAGCCTAGGTAGAGCTCACGGGACAGGAGCGAACCAGAGCAGAGTGAGTTCCGCAGGCTCCTGGTCAGAGGTCCCTTTCCTGTAGAGCACTGTCTGTGCCCCTGACACTTCAAACCACCTGAAGAGTAGCCCAGTGGATTTATCCAGACCCTGATCCCACTCAGGTTATCCTCCGTTTAAGATACTTGCTAATACTTTATTTTGTGTAGTGTGGGGTCATATGTCGTCGTGCTTGTAAGAGAAAACGATCATTTTATTCTCTGTATAAAAACGTAGCTGTATAAGGCTTAGCTCTGATGCAGACATTAAAGAAGCAAATGCAGGAAGGACGTCTCGTCGCCCTCAGGACTCAGCAGCTCGTTCTCCGGAAGGGAGCGCACTATTTGTTCTGCTGCTGTTGTGAACTATAATGACAGTGGAAGTCACAAAAATGTCCCGCGCCCAGCCCCACCCACCCCCTTAGCCCCTGCAAACCGTGTGTGTATATTACTGTCTTGTGGCATCGTCATTGCAAACGTGCTGTGTGCTAGTTCTCCGCGGCCCTCGCTTCCCTTTCAGAATATACTCCTCACCCGCCCCGTTAGATGCATCGTGGCATTCTCTTCTCAAGGCTTTGAAATCTCCCCTTTGCACTCAGATTAGTTTTCAGGTCTGTCTCCCTTCCCCCCCTTACAAGATCTCATTTCCTTAGGACAGACTGTAGGGACCTGCCTTGGTTTGTTTCTTCTTGTTACTGCTTGTTTTGTCCCCTGCCCTTGACCAAAAGATCGATGCTCTTGCTTCAGGACCTTGTTTGTCGGACATGTTGGTTTTCCTTTCTCTGTTATTTATATAAAAATAATTTATCAAAAGGATATTTTAAAAAAAAAAGCTAGTCTGTCTTGAAACTTGTTCACCTTGAAATTATCAGAATCTCAGTGTTTGAAAGTATTGAAGCACAAACATGTATCATCTCTGTACTGTTCTGTACTAAAGCACTCGAGTCTAATAAATAAATCAGCGCCCATTCACGGTGTCCAGGGTGACTCGCGGCCTGGTTTTACTTTGGGGAGCGGAAGGAGAAAGGCTTTGTCAGTGGTCCACTGGGGAGGAGCCCAGCCACCCCTGGCTGTGGCTCGGAGCCTTCCGGATCCATTCACTGTTACTTGCATTAGGATCTAGAGCTACCTGGAGTCTGGAGACGATCCATGAAGTGTGTTCTACACTGCCTGAGACCAGGCAGTTCTTCCAGCGTCCTGTGTCTCTGTATATAGAATGTCTCTGTCTTGGCAGGTGGCGCCCCACTCGAGCATGTGGTACCAGTGCATTTCGGGCACGTGATGAGGTCATTTTATCTGTGTTACTGCTGTCCTCCTCCATTCCTGCCGCCACACCATCTAGCCTTCCGATGAACTTATTTCCAGATCTGAAAAGTGTATCCTGCCGGTCATGAAGCCTGTTGGTGACCTGGAGAGACTGTGATGAGTTTGGTCCCAGTGGGGAGGGGACCCTTAAGTTAGGGTTGGAGTCATACTGGAAACCTGCTAGAATACTGGGCGCAGGGGTGTGGGGTTCTTTGTAGGAACTTCCGTTTCTACCCTTTTGTCCCCAGTCACCCTCTCATTCAAATTCTGATCTCCCTCATACTGTTAAGAAATCCAAGTCAGGGCCAGTTGGCGGAAGGTGCATCTCCACAGCCAGGCTATTGTCTGGTGAGACTTGCCTTAAGGGAGGTAATGATGACATTTATTGAGTCCCTGCTGCTTGTCAGGCGCCCTTGTATACCTTGTCTTTTGGGTGGGTGCTCTCCCCATTTTACAGATGAAGGAGCTGAATGGAATTCCCTGGCGGTCCAGTGGTTAGGGCTCCACACTTCCACTGCAGGGGGCATGGGTTTGATCCCTGGTCGGGGAACTAAGATCCCGCGTGTCACAAAGCTCACTCCAGCAGGAAAGCATCAGACTCTCATTTTCTTAAATAAGTAGTTGCCTCACTGGTACCCAGAATGCCTTGGAGTGAGATCCAAGATCAGAATTCTTCAATTCTAAATTGTTCTAAACTGAGTTTACATTAAAGCAAAGCCAGTACTGTCTGCTCCTTCTCCCCGGGGCCGTGTGTCCGCACCAGGCCCACGGTAGTGGCTTGTTAGTCTCTCTAACTGTTCCTGACATCGTTTGACCCGGGGTCTCTGGCGCCTCTTTCCATTCCACCCCCTCACCACCACCACCCTGTGGCAAACAAGCATGGCCCTTTTTATGCTCCTGGAAGAAGTCCTGGTTTTCCTGTAACACAGCACAAACGGAGCCTGCAGACCATTCCTCCAAAAAGTCTCCAGTAGTGTTAAATATTCTTGCATGGGCTGGGTGTTCTGCAACAAACCAAGGCATAGAGTGTTGAATCTGTAACTGGGTGATCCTAAACCAGGAGAGTCTGTGAACTGCAGCCAGTCCCTCTGCCTTTCTGGAGTTTCAGGTCTAGGCTGTGGGTCTCAGCCAGACCCTGCTGAGGGGCCTGTACACCCACTCGGTGACACCAGGCATTCGTTCCTGGGAGGCAGAATGGTGGGAGTGACTAGGAGCACAGACCTTGGCATCAGGCCGGCCTGGGTCACATCCACCTGGGCCTCGTTCCACAAGACCTTGATGAGGGACTTGGTCCCCTCCTGTGAATGATGCCCATGGAGGAACGGTGCTGAGCTGGCCCTACAGTGAGTACGGTAAGCACTCAGTCAGTGTTGATGGTGTGATTATGATTCTCAGCCAAGTCTGGGGAAAAAGAGTAAACACACACACTGGAAAAAAAACAATCCAATGTTCATCAACTAGAGGATGGATACATTGTTGTGTATTCAGTCAATGACTACTCTTAAGGCAGTTCAAAATGCATGACCTACATATATCAACATGAATAAACCCCAGAAACTTAATGTTGAGTGAACAAGTTACAGAATACGTACAGAATGTGTAGGGTTTTTAAACCTCATAAAAAGTACTGTAGAATACTATGGATACCTATGATGTAACTGTGTAAAAACGTGCATGAGAATGATAAATATACCAAAGTCAGGATAGTGGCTACCCATGAGGAGAGGATGGTGTTGGAGAGGATGGATGTGTTGCCTTATAGCCCCAATCACACAATGAATCAGTGGCTTAAAAGTGCTTCATGGAATCAAAATCATATAGATAATAATTCTCATTGTAGTTAATGTATATTGAGCACTTATTATGTGCCAGACATGAGTGTTTTATACGTATCTTGCTGAAGTTTCTCAACAACTCTAGGAGTTAGATGTCATTATTAACCCAACTAACACGTGGGGAAACAAAGGCACAAAGACAGAGGAACTTGGCCAAGGTTCCCCTGTTGGTACATGGCAGAGCCTAGATTTAAACAGGGTTGTCTGGGGACTTCCCTGGTGGTCCAGTGGGTAAGTCTCTGTGCTCCCCAGTGCAGGGGGCCTGGGTTCAATCCCTGGCCGGGGAAGTAGATCCCACATGCATGCCGCAATGAAGATCTCACATGCCGCAACTAAGAGCCAGTGTAGCCGAAATAAATAAATAAATGTTAAATGTTAAATGTTGGTAGTTGCTGAAAGTTCTAACCCTCTAATAAACTCAGGTATGTGGAAAGGGGCTTGTTATGAATAGCAAAAGACACTCCTTTCACTCAGGAAATTTCAAGGGTTTTAGGAGCCCTGTGCCAGAAATCCAGGGCAAAAAGTAAATATGTATATATACTTTATTATTACATATTATCATATTATTATATGTAATACTATATATCACAGCTGATAACGAAGTACGTCATTGCTCAAATACCACGACTCTTTCTTGCAGAGATTTTGTAGATTTTCATAAATGTTTCTGCATCTACTGTATGCCCTTAGAACAATTTCCAGACACTTTATTATTTTTTAAATTTTTTATTGGAGTATAGTTTATTTACAATGTGTTAGTTTCAGGTGTATAGCAAAGTGAATCAGCTATTCATATATGTATGTCCATTCTTTTTTAGATTCTTTTCCCATATAGGTTATTACAGAATATTGAGTAGAGTTCCCTGTGCTACACAGTTAAGTCCCTATTCGTTATCTATTTTATATATCGTAGTGTGTATATGTTAATCCCAATCTCCTAATTTATCCCTCCCCCCCTTTGCCTTTGGTAACCATAAGTTTGTTTTCTACATCTGGGACTCCTTCTGTTTTGTAAATAAGTTTATTTTTACCTCCAGACACTTTAGATGATTGTTTCTTTCTTAAAAAATAATCTTCACCAATTAAATTGTGGTTTTGCAGGGGGGAGGGTCCATCGAGCTCTTTACTGTGCCATTCCAAACTCCCACCCAGGCTGCAGGCTGTCTTACTCAGTTAATAGATATTTACTGAGCGTCTACTATGTGCCAGCCTTCACCCTAGGCTCTGGGGATGTAGCCACGAATGAGACTGGGTCCTCGTGAGCTTACACTAGTGGTGGGTGGTATTATATCACACACACACACACACACCCTGAATGAATGAATCGCTCATGTTGTGTGCTCCATAGAGGTGGACAAGGCTTCAGGCAGTCTCCCTCGGGGCTGGGCTTCCTCTCTGCAGAACCTCCTAGAGGCGGCAGAGCCCCCAGTCCACGGGCCACTGCCCTGGGCTGACGCTGCAGTCTGCTGGCCTTTGTGCGCCGTACCCACTCCTATCAGAAGACCTGGCTGCCGGAGCGGCTGCCGGACTTTGCGGTCTGGCAGCTCCAGCAGTTCCGGGCCACCAACACCAGTTCCCAAGCAGGACACAGAAGCAGTCATGAGAAAGTGTCCCAGGGGAAGATGACAAGTCTGGGGTCCCAGAATAGGGAGCTTTGGGAAGGCTCTCCAAACAAGCCCCAGAAAGGGATATCCTTGGACCTGGAGCATCTCCTTCCCCACCCCACCATCTGGAAGGCTGGCCTGGAAGCCCTACTGGTCACTCTTGCCATGTAAGTGCAGTGCATTTATAAGCCTGGCCCCGGCGACCCCCAGGGGCGACTCTGGTGCTAACAAAGGAGGGGGTACAGGTCCCAAAGCTGACGCCTTCTGTGGGCTCCAGGCAGCCGAGGGGGCTGCTGGTCATGCTGTCCCACTGGGCTGGGGACCCAGAGCTAACTCCTGAGATGTGCTTCAGGTAAAAGAAGGAAGAAACCTGAGAGGCGTGACGAGGAAGGGCACTGGGGTGGCACCATGGAGAAGCTTTGCCTGGGCTGGGCTCCTCTGGGGCCCCCCATGTCCTGCTCAGGTGGGGGAAGGGCGGTGTCCAGCCGGAGCTGGGGGCATTGCTTTGGGCTAGAGGGGCAGCCCCCCTGCTGGCCCCAGGTCTCGGGCGCTGGGCCAGGTCACTCTCTCTCTGGGGCTTCGGTGTCACCCCGTCTGCAGTCCCAGGACTCGCTGCACTGTTGTGAGTCTGTGCAAAGGCTGAAGCCCGTGCACAAGTGTGGCGGCCCTCCCAGGGCTGCCCCAGCCTGCACGGAACAGATATTCTGGGAAAGACAGACCACCACAGGCTGGGGGTACTGGGATGTTGGAAATCCCAGAGGCTGCTCACACACAGAGCAGGCTGGAGCTTCACCCACCTGCTCCGCTGATGGCAACAGCAGCTGCCGCTTATTAAGCGCCTACTGCATCCCTGGGCCAGATCCCCGCACCGTGTACTTCACATACAAGGTCACTTTCAGTCCACAACGTGGTCTCCCTATTTTACAGCTCAGTGAGGTCAGGCCACTGGCCCAAGATGTAAGATGTCTCTTACATGGCATGTGAGAAACAGTACCCGAACTGGAGCCTGCTTTAACCAACCACCGCTGCAGCCTGCCTCACTGCCAAACACCCACCTCCGCGTCTCCCTGCACCCGTCCCAAGGATCCCACTGTTTACAAGATCTGGCTGCTCAAACCAACCCCAGTTGCTGAAGTAACACTGGGCTGCCCCTCGTCCAGCCATCCTGTTAGGGAGGGGCAGCAGCCATCTCTTGCTCAGTGCTGAGCCTTTGCCGAGCCCTGGGACAACAGGGATAGACAGGACCCGGCCACTGTCCCAGGGAGTGCCTCGGCTCACAAGCGCTGGGTGGACACAGCAGGCATGCAGGCGTGGCTGGCTGGAGATGAGGGCCAGGAGAAGTAGCATGAAGGGGCCAGAGGCTGGTTGGGGCACATGGCTGCCAGCTAGGGCATCTGCCAACCAGGCACCGACTGCCCTCCTGACCCAGGATGCTGCCACCCCAGACCAGAGCTACAGAATAGGCTTTTGTTTGCCCGGCTCAGCATGGGGCAGATGGCGCACGTCCCCTGAGCTTTGTGGAAAATTGAACCAGCCTCTGGACTGGGACATCTTGGGACCCCAGCATGGGAGCCTCTGACAGAAAACATCCATTTCTTACCATACTGCCTCTCCACGCGGCTTTGGGTGAACTGAGAGAATGATTTTGCTGGGTAGCTGCATCACCAAAGAACGAACAAGCTGGGCTCAGAGGGAGGGGCTTCTTGACCCGGGAGCGAGGTGGGGGTGGAGGGAGCTCTGCAGAAGTTCCTCCCATTCCCAATGGGCACAAAGGGGCAGGGTGGTGACTTCTAGGGCTCTGACTCGCTCTAATATTCCCATGTCACTTACTTCCACTTGAGGGAAGGAGGGGTCTCCACAAAAGAACGTCCTGTGAGCCTGGCGTCCTGATCTCTGAGATGCCATGGCCTGGGACACCCAGGCCTAGGGCCCCTGTGACGCCGTTGGCCTCGGAGCAGGAGGCTGGTCTCTGAAGCCCAGCCTCGCCAGGAGGAGGGAAGGTCCCTTTAAGCCCTGCCTCACAGCCTCAGCTTGTTGCTATGTATTGGACCAACTTCCTTAGCAACCACCTGGCCTCTTAAAGGGGCCCTGGAGTAGTGGTTGCCACCCAGCCATGGCTCCCAAAAAGAAGGCAGGCAAGGGGGCCAAGGAACCCGAGGTCAAGAAGAAGAAGGGTGGGAAGAAGGATCCCAGCCTGGCCAACAAGCCCATGGAAATGCCCATAAGCGAGGAGATCCAGGAGTTCTACCACATCCAGATCCGCGACCTGGAGGACAGGCTGGCCCGGTGGGTGGGCGGGTAGGGTGGTCCTGCTAGGTCAGAGCTGGCCGCTGTGCAGGCTCAGCCGGGGGTCCTAGACCTATGTCCTGGACTCCCATGGGATGTCCAGACCCCATCCTACCCCAGGCTCAGTTTCCTCCTGGGTAACACTTTGAGGCAAAATGGATTTTCCCGCTCCATCTCAGCCCCCAGAGTTCCGGGGTCTCAGAGCGAGCCCACCCCAGGCAAGCACCACTCCCTCGTGCCTCACTGCTGCCCAGTGGGACCATGCATTTTATAGGGTGGCAGAGTTCAATCAGTGGGATGAATTGGAAATGGCAGCCCCCTGGCAGGCACGTGACCACGTGTCCCTCCTTCTGCCTGCCCCCTCCCCCCAGCCTGTGCCATGATTCCCTGATCTGTGGGCCCCACCGGCTTCCCCAGCTGCTAAGCCCACTTGTCCATGCTGGGCCTCAGTTTCCCCAAATGTAAATGAGGAGGGTTGTGAGACATGGGTGGTGGTGGGTGCAGGGGGGATTCTCTAACTCTTCTGAGACACGTTCACTTGCCCACTTTTCTTATTTTTACACTGGTTTCCTCTCAGTTATGATGCACTAGCCCAGTCTCAGGGTGACCCTTAAAAGACACACCCCTTTGGTGACAAGTAGGCAGAGGGTCTTCCCCAGGTGATGTTGCAGGTACTCACAGCTGATGTTGAGACCCTCCTGTGCTGGCGCTCACCGCGTCCTTAAAATGGTCCCACGAGAGAGGCCCTCATGTCATCCCCATTATAGAGGTGGGGAGACTGAGGCTCAGGGAGAGGAAGGCACCCCAAAGAAGAGCCTCCAGAATGTGAACCCTGGCCCCTGACTTCACCACACCAGGCTGCCTCCTTGCTCCACAGATCAGGTCATTCAGCTTTGTACCCTGCACTGCCCTGTGTGCAGTAGCCATGCAAAAGGTGTTGGTTGTGGGAATTCCCTGGCAGTCCACTGGTTAGGACTCTGCACTTTCACTGCCGAGGGCGCGTGCTCGATCCCTGGTCAGGGAACTAAAATCCTGCAAGCCGCGCAGTGCGGCTTAAAAAAAAAAAGATGCTGGTTGAGTCAATTGTGAAGTAAAACATCTTTCCAAATAACTTCTATCAATTATTCCATTGGAAACCAAAAAATTGTTTACGTGATACTCTTAAAAATGCACAAGCTTCCCTCAAGCTGAGACACCAGATGGAATGTATTTGGGAGATGTCTATTGCGTACTTATTATTTGCCAGGCCACCAAAATACAGAGATGGAGGAAGTCAGTTCTTGACTTCCCAGTGGGACAAGGGTCAACCTACAGGAGGGCACCAAAGAAAGGGCCACAAATGCTGCTAAGGGCCAAGAAGACTCCACTGAGGCAACAACACAGGGGTTCACTCAATGGAGGAGGGTAAGGAAGATCACAGGTGCAAAGGCTTGGGATCGCAAAGTCCGGAAGTGTTAAGGAGGGCGCAGAGCCAGCAGCAAGCATCATGGTTGAGAGCCTCGACTTTGGGGTCAGACTGACTTGGGTTCAAGTTCTGGTTTTGCCCTTTACTAACTCAGAGGTGCTTCATCCCTCTGCGCCTCAGTTTCTTCACCTGTGAAATGGGTATAATCATCATAGTACCTACTTCCTTACAGGTTGTTGTGGATTCAACAAACACAGAGAGTACCTACTGCGTACCAGGCACTGTCCTCGGTGTTGGGGACACAGCTGTGAATGTAACAGACAGAGGCTCCGCCCTCACAGACCTTACATTCTAGTGATGTAATGAACGTAAAGTGCTGAGCACAGGCATTGGCTTGGTCACAAGCGTTGATCAGGGGGCACAGTGGGAGATGAGGCTGTAACCTCAAATGCCCTGATATGGGAGGGTCCAGGGAGCAGCCTAGCTGCATGGAGGCCTGGCTTGTCCAGCTCCCTGGACCTCTGCCCCGCACCTGCCTCAGGTACCAGCAGAAGTGGGATGAGCTGGCTGTGCAGGAGAAGCTGTTTCGCCAGGAGTTTGAGCAGCTGGCCAACAACAAGAAGGAGATCGTGGCCTACCTCAGGCGCACGCTTAACCAGCGGGTGGATGAGATCACCAACCTCAACGAGCAGCTCCAAAGCCTGCAGCTGGCCAAGGAGATGGAGAAGGACGCCTTCGAGGCACAGCTAGCCCAGGTGCGCCACGAGTTCCAGGAGACCAAGGACCAGCTCACCACTGAGAACATCATCCTTGGTGAGGGGCACTGGCCGGCGAGCCTGGGGGCACACGCCACGGGGGTGGGGAATCCAAGGCTCTGCTTCTTTGGTCTCTAACCCTAGCTCTCCCACGGACTATCTTTGTAACCTTGGGCTAGCACTTCTCTCTGACCCTGTTTTCTCACCTGGGAAATGGGGATAATACGTCTACCTTGAGTAACAACAGCTATGTGCTGCTTCCCACGTGTATCCTCCATGGTAACTGTCCAAGCAATCCTGAGGCAGGAAATCCCTTCACCACCGGCCACCTTGTAGGTGAGGAAGCACTTCAAGGGGGTGTGTCTTGCCCAGGGTCACCCAGCTGGCAAGGGTGGTTGTGAGTTTCAATGACAGCATGAGTGCCTGATCCAGAGAAGGTGTTCAAATTCAGTGACTCTTGTCACTGTCACTTTCATGAGACGGGAATAGAGGAGGGTGTCAAGGGAGGCTCCTTGAACCCCAGGCTTTATAAGACTAGTGGAGAAGAGCATTCCAGACTAAGCCATAAAGGTGGGCAGGACCATGCATGGCATGTGTGGGGACAGGGGACTGGCCCTACTGGATCGGCAAGTTTAGGGGCATCATTGCTCAAGACCCCTGGGACCCTGCCCTCCCGAGGCGGCCCCTCACCAGGCTTGTGCCCTGCGGTGGGGCAGGGGGGAAGCTGGCAGCCCTGGAGGAGTTCCGGCTGCAGAAAGAGGAGGTCATGGAGAAGTTCATGTTGCTGGAGGACCAGCTGCGGAAGCAGGAGAACGAACACAAGGACTACGTGTACACTCTGGAGAAGAAGTCGGTGCTGGACGCGGACAGGTGGGCAGGCCGGTGCCGGGCCTTACCGGGGCCAAGCACAGCCCGGGCCGCAGACCTCTGACAGCCCCGGCTGCTAACTGGGGGGCTGCACTAGCTCCTTGACGCCCCGACCTGCTGCTGCTCACAACCCTGGCTGATTTACGGTGGAGGGAAGAAACGGTTCCCAGTTCTCACACCAGTGTGGAAGAATCCCTGGACTTCCTTTTGCCACCTTTTGTGACTTAACTTCTACTTATTTAATAATTAATAATATTTACATTGATCAAGTTCAAAATGGTACAAAGGGTCTACAGTAAAAAGCCTCCTGCCTGTGGCCCTGTCCCCTCCTGGGGGAGAGAATGTAGAGATCTAGGCGCTCTGGGGACCCCCACGTAGGCAGGAGGTGCCTGTACCCACTCTGCCCGACTCCCTAACTCCCGCCCCTCCCGTTAGATTGAAGAAGGAGATCATCCAGCGCGTGAACCTGGTGGCCACTGAGTTCCGCAAGGTGGCCACGAGCCAGATGGGGGACACGACCAAGCGGGCCATCATGGAGAACAACACCATGACCCTGCAGCTGGCCAAGATATCCCGCCAAGGCATGCAGCTGCTGCAGGAGAACGAGCAGCTCAGGGGCGACCAGGACAACCTGTGCAGACAGCTGGAGCTGCTGGAGAACTCCCAGAAGGTCATGGCCAGGCACAGCAGAGGCCACCAGAAGGTGTGCCCTCCAGGCCTGCATCATGGGGTGGTTGGCACGGAGAGCAGGAAGGAACCCTAGGGGCCCTGTCCTCAGGGCAAATACAGCCCCTCAGGGGTGGACCCCAGGGGCCAAATCTCGAGGGAGGCAGCTGTGAGGCGATCGGGCCCTTCTTGTGCGGGCTCTGGCCCCATCTCTGGTTTGTATTTGGTTTAAAGCCCCCATAACTGGTTGAAGTCGAACCCAACCCCGGGGACCCAGCTGCTATCTAGAGAGGGTGCTGGGCTCCCAGGGCCTCGGCGGGCCTCTCCGGGGGAGCGGGGCTGGCTGAGGGCCCGTGGTGGGCCCAGGGCACGGCCACCTGCCCACACTGCAGATCATCCTCATGCTGACGGAGAAGTGCCGCGAGCTGCAGCAGGGCACGGCAGAGGCCAAGCAGCTGCGTCTCCTGCTGAGCCAGCTGGAGCAGAGCCTCACGCAGCTGCAGAAGGACAACCAAGCACTGAGGTGCGGCCCGCACAAGGGCAGGCGGCGGGAGCAGGTGGGAACCCCTCCCTTTGTGGCCACGTGACATGGGCCAGCGACTCCCCCTCTCTAGAGGGGCCCTGAGGCTTCATCTGTCAAACAGGCTGAGGCCCGGGGCTGGCCGAGGGCCCCTCACCCTAGAATGGGGAGGAGGCTGACTTGTCCTGGTCCCGGGCTCAGGAGCCAGAGAGAACAGTTGAACCTGCAGCTGGAGCGTCAGCAGACCGAGGGGCAGCGGCTACAGCAGGAGCTGGCCGAAGAGCAGAAGGTTCGGGCGAGCCTGGAGACAGCCCTGGCCCAGGCCACCGCCTTCCTACAGGACATTGTGCAGGTGAACAGGAAGTGGGTGAAAGTGGGGGGCGGGAGATGGAGCCAAGGACAGAAACTGCTTGGAGATAACTGGGCCATCGGAGATGATAACTGGGCCATCGGAGGTGGCCAGGCCAGGCGCCCCGCCTATTCCCTGTGAGATTCCTGGCAAGTCTGTCCTTTTCTGATTCTGCACTTCAAAGACCCCTTCAAGGTCTCAAAGGAGCTGGATGGAGTCCTCTGAGGCCCTGGAAGGCCTCGGGTCTCAGTCTTCCCATTTGGAGAATGGGTATCCCACCACAGCCAGGGAACACTGAGGAAACAGGCACTGCGGTTGGAGTTTCCCAGAGGTGGGTGCTGGGGCCATGAAGGGCCTGACCTTGTGGGCCCGCCCGCACCCCTACCGGCAGATGCAGCCCGACAAGGAGGATGGTGACTTCGATGACTTCCGGCTGCAGTGCAAGGAGATGCTGAAGCACCTGCTGGTCATGCTCAGCTCGGCCATGGTCCTGAGTCCCCAGATGGCTGTGGCCCCCCGCCGGGAGAGCCAGTCCTGTGGCCCACCAAAGGAGCGGTGAGTGACCCTGTGTGACCTCAGAGGAAGGAGCTACGGGACTTGTCCAAGGGCTGTCCTCAGCTGAGCCTGGGCCCGAAACCTGGCTCACCAGAGCCTGTCTGAATCTCAGCTTCCTCATCTATGAAATGGAGGTGATGACACCAGCCCTCTCCCCACAGGCGGTACAGTACCCAGCCACTCAAGACAGGGCCTCTGCTGCAGCAGCTGTCCAGCATCACACCCTACCAGCTAGGGGACCTGGGCCTGGTGCCTCGACGGATCCACATCCCACCCAACCCTGAGGACCTCAGGCTGCTCTCACATACCACCCGTGTGGGAAACTTATGGGCACACAGCAGCCCTGAGGTGAGGGTGCCAGAGGCCCTGGGGACAGCGGGATGGCAGCCAGCCCTGGGTGCAGATCACGGCTCTGCCGTGCTGCAGCTGTGTGGCCCTGGGGAGGTGGCTGGACCTCTAAGCTTCCATTTCCTCATCTGTAAAACGGACTGAAGAAAGGTGTGGCAAGCCCTCAGTGGGCTAAGACATGCCCACACATCCCCTGGGAGGGGGGCTTGCTGGGTCCTGTGGCCCAGGACCACAGGAATCCCCCAAGTAGGCCTCAGCTTCCAAGCTGGCATCTTTATTCTTACAGATCCATACCTCCGGTTCTCCAAAAAGGTTCAAAAAGTTTAGTCTTCCTAAAGTTTCCCTACTTTCTAAGTAGGACACAGAGAGAAGACCAACCTCCTATCCCCCAAATGGCCTGTTCCGGCCACAGTTCCCGCTTCCGTCCACAGGCAGCCTGGGGCAGCCCAGAGAAGAGTTATATAAAAAACAGATACCACAGGTTGGCGTGGCACCTC
The DNA here is from genome assembly GCF_964270905.1 of Leucopleurus acutus. Taxonomy (NCBI): domain Eukaryota; kingdom Metazoa; phylum Chordata; class Mammalia; order Artiodactyla; family Delphinidae; genus Leucopleurus; species Leucopleurus acutus. The sequence continues at coordinate 8,063,605 of NC_139150.1, read as the reverse complement.
TGTGGACGTGGCTGGGTGTGTGGGCACGACAGTCAGGCAAGCAGCCAAGTCCACTGGTGTCAGGGGCTGGACGAAGGCCTCTGGCTTCGCTCACGGATGTGGTCCAGGAGCAGGTCGGTGGCGCTCAGCAATGGAGGCAGCAGCTCCTGCTCAGCAGGGGCGAAGTAGCTCAGCACGTAGCCCTGCACTGTGTCTGGGTGTGTCGGGCGCCCGATGCCCACCCGCAGCCGTGGCATTGCCTGTGGGCGAGCCAGAGGGGCCCAGGGAGCTTTGATGAGGAGTGTCGGGGGCCCTGCGCCGGCCCACCCGACCCAGTGCAGGACTCATGTTAGAGTCGAGGCAGCTAATACAGGAACGGACTCCACTGTGGCCCCTTCAAGGGATACGAGAGGAGCAGTTAGTGCTTCCTTGGGTCAGCACCCTTCACCCCATCCCCTGCCGAGACTGGGGTCGGCACCCCTATCCCACTCCAGCTGGGAGGCCAGCTTCCCTATCCCCACCCTGACCAGCTCGGGGCCTCACCTGGCACTTCCTCCCAACTTCAGAGCCAGTTTCCCCAGCGGCTTGTGGAGCTCATCGTGCACCAGGCAGACCTCCTCAGCAGTCAGTCCAAACAGCTCCGCTTGCACAGGGAAACGGTGGCCCTGGTTACCGCTGATCTGCCCAGGGGGGTTGTCCCGACTCAAGGCTCCCATGAGGAGGGGCCGCAATTAACCCCACTTCATGTATGAAGAAACTGAGGCTCTCACAATCACCCAAGGCCAGGCAGCAATTGGAGCTCAACAGGCACCTGGAGCTCCAGGTGAACTGATCTGCCGCAGCCCAGAATCCCCTCGCTGGCCCCTGCGCCCTCCTGGGCGGCCCACCCCTGGGGCCCTCAACTTACTGGCCCAGGCCACGCTGCGCCCGTTGACGTTCATGAGCCGCCATGGCCGGAGAAGGGCCAGCTGGGCATCCCCGAGCGAGGCCATGGCGAGGTCGGCGGCACAGCGCCGGTCGCGCGCCCAGCTCTCCGCCACACGTAGCCGCCGCACCAGCTGCCCCAGCACCGCCATGCCCACGCTGTGCCGCGTGCCGGGCAGTCCAGGGTTCCCCAGGCCGGCCACCTGCGGGCGACACCGGGGAAACTAAGGCCCGACAACTCTCCCCATCCGCCTTCTCACAGCGCCCTCCGGGACCCAAAGCAGAGGAAGGTAAACGGAAAACTGGGCCAGAGTGGATTAGGGGTACGAAGAGGAGCCCAAGAAACCCCGGCGACTCCAGAAGGCCGAGTGGAAACGGGCGCCCCCGGGGTGGACGGGCAGGGCACCCCAGTGCAGGAGCGGAACTCCTGGAAGTTTGGAGCCCATCCGAGCATCGGACCCATTTCTGATAAAACTATGACAGGGAAGTGGGGCGGGGGGGCTTTGCCCAAGAGACAATGGCTACCCTACGCTGCCGTCACTCACTCTACTAAGCCACCGCTTCCCCGGGGGCCGGGGTTCCAAAACGCACCGACTCATGGCCCGACTCAACCACAGCCCTGTGCGCGAGAGGCCAAACAGCCCCATGCGGCCCCAATTCGTGACCCAGACCCCGCCCCCTGACGTCATCCAGCCCTCGGCCAATCGCGGCCGCCACCTATCCGGGGGCGGCCATTAGCGTCCAATCCGGGGCGGGCCACGTGGCCGCCATGTTTCTGAGGGGCGGAAGTGGCGGGGCCGGGCGCCCCCGCGAGTTGCCCGGGGCCGCGCCACCGAGTCCTAGGGGTTTGTCGTGGGGCTCGCGGAGTCCTTGTTTGACCTCCGGATTGGGAGGAGGGAGCCGTATTCTGGCCCCCGCTGTGGCCCTGCCTCGCTTTCGAAACCCGGCAAGTCTTTTCCCGCTGTAGACCTCGGCCTCCCTAGCTGATAAAAACTTGCTAACGTCCTTCCGGCTCTGTTTGAAGTTGGATTCCAGGGAGTGGAGTCCTTGAATTCCGGGGGCGTGGCTAGAGGGGCGGAGCCTGTGGGCGTCCTGGAGATGATGCCTAGCAACGTCAGGGGTGGGTGCCGGGAGGCAAGTGAGGGCCGCGAGGGAGCCTGCCCAGGCCCGGAGGTCCTCCTGGAAGGGGCCTCATGACAGAGTCCAGAGAGGTGCGGGAGAAGGCTAAGGCAAAGGCAGAGGGTCGGGGGAGAAGAGACCACGTATGGGTTCACAAGAAAGGTTTTAAGTACGGGAGAGGCAAGATCAATTGTGCGATTCAATAAAGTCCCAGGCTGCTTGTGCAGAGAGCAGAGGTCTTAGGAGCTGTGGCTGGTGGGGAGGTCAGAGGGGTGGCCGGAGCTGGCATATAGCCAGAGATGGCATTGGCCAAGATGAGAGGATGAGAGAAGAGGAGGGATCTAAGAGATCTTTAGGAAGTGGGATAGACAGGATTTAAGGACTGATGGGATATAGATCTTTGGCTTGGGTGGTTGGCAGAGAAGGTGGACTCACCGCTGTGGGAAAACCTGGGGCAGAAGTCAGGTGAGGTGCTCAGTTTGGCCTGCTGAGTGTGAGGGTCCCACAGGATATGCAAGAAGCTGCTGGACCCCCAGGGCCTGTGGCTTGGGGCAGGGCCTGAGCTGCAGAGATTTGGGTGTCAGTAGCTGGATGTAGGAGCTGAGGGGGACCAGGAGGAGGGCAGAGGCCAGTGTGAGCGTGAGACCTTGACCATAGGTGACAGAGGCAGGACTGGAGAGAGGTTAGGGGAATAGGGGTGGGAGTGCCACCAGACCCCAGATCGTGCTTCTTACCGGGCCTCATTTCCACCCCTCCTCCATCCTGTAAAATACCTGAGGAGAGCGTGTAAGCGGAGTGGGGGCTGTCTCTGGAGGCCTGCTCCAGCTTGCTGTCTCTTGGTTCCAGAATGCTCTGGGGCTTGATCAGGCTCCCTCACAGCACATCCCAAAGCCATGGGTGATTCCAGTGCCAAAGGGGACCCTACAGCACATCTTCGGGACCAGCCAGGTGTTCCGGAACTTTGATGATATAAAACCAAAGGCTGCAGGGTTAACGGTGCCCCTCAAAGTCAGGGAGTAGTGAGTGATTACCTTGCCATGGGATCCCAGGTTCCTACCCTGCACGGCCACTGACATGCTCTGCAGCCTTGGGCCAGTTACTCTCCCTCCCTGAGCTTCAGCGAGCTCAACTGTATAATAGGGCTCTTCCACCTCAGCAGATAAAAGGCTGCTGGCCCGGATGAGCTCCAAGAATGTCAGCCTCCTTTCCCTGGGTCTCTGTCTACCCCTCTTGTCTCCCTACCCAAGTCCCCCTCCTCCCAACCCGTTCCTGAAGCCCCAGCTGTATGCCCTGGACTGGTCCCAAGTCAGGGCCAGCCCCTCCGCCTGTGCCCCCTGCCCCTGCAGCTACCATCGAGGCCATCAGTGCTTGGAGCAAGAAGACTGGGAGGTGGCCGTGCTGTTCTTCTCCCGTGGCCTCCACCTGGACTCCCAGCTGGTGAGGGGGACGGCCTGGGTGGGCACAGGCAGTTGCTGGCCCCACACTCACCCCTCGCTGTCACACCTGCCTGGCCCCTTCTCTCAGGGCCACCAAGTCCTTGTGGTAGCTGAGTGTCAAGCCTCAGGGCGGATTGTGGGGAGGGGAACGGCAGCCTGGGTCCCCTCTCCCACAGGTAGAATTCTATGCCTTGAGAGCCGAGGCCTACATCCAGCTCTGCGACTTTTCCTCGGCCGCCCAGAACCTTCGAAAGGCCTACTCCTCCCAGCCAGAGAACACGGACTTCCTGGAGCGGCTCACCTTGGTGCTTTACCTGAAGGTGCCTGGGGCTGCCCCAGGCCCACAAGACCCCACCTCACACCCTGGCCTGCTGACTCTCCCTCCAGCTCTGGGGGGCTTTCCTTGTTCCTGAGACCAGCCCTGACTCCCTAGGGACCTTCGTGTCCCTGTGTCTGTGTCCCCATCTGCTGCCCCGCTAATGAGCTCTCCCGCCTGCCCTGTTGGTTTACCACCAGGGCTGGGTACAGTTTTGCAGTTTTGTCCAGTAGAACTTTCTGCAGTAGTGGCAATGATCACTGTCCGATCTGGTAGCCACTAGCCACGTGGAACTGTTGAGACGTTGAAGTGTGGCGAGTGTGACTGAGGAACTAATTTTGACATTGTATTTAATTTGAATTGATTTGAAATTATATAGCCACGGGAAGCAGGTGGCTATTGTATGGGGCAGCACAGGCCTAGAGTCCACAGGCTCTAAGCACTAAAAACGTAAGAGTGCCCCCATTTGCAATGCAAAACAAAGATGATATTAAACCATAAAATCCCAACAAAGTCCTGGTTTTTTTTCCATTTTGACAAATTTAATGCCTTTGTTTTTAATGTCAATAATTATTCAATTCTGAAAAAGAAACATTCTTAAAACCAGAATGTTGGGGTCCTGAGTCCAGTCCTCTTTCTGTGTGACTTTGGAAAGGTCACGTCACCTCTCTGAGCCTCAGTTCTTTCATCTAAAAGGGGAATGTTAGCTGGTCCCAGTGAGATAAGTTCAGGTTTTTTGTTTTTCGGGTTGTTTTTTTTTTTTTTTGGCTGCATCTGGGCAGCTGGCGGGATCTTCGTTCCCCGACCCACATCCTCGGCAGTGAAAGTGCCGAGTCCTAACCACTGGACCACCAGGGAATTCCCTGAGTTCGAGTTCTTAATACAGGGCTTGGCACCTGGAGCCCTCGTGCAGGTGGGAGCCTGTTACTGTTAGATCTGCTGTTCTGGTCCACCTCCCAGATTTTCTCTATTTTTCCTTGTTCCTTTGTGTGTATTGCTGTCTCTCTGTCATCAACTGTATATTTCTGTCTCTTGCTGTCTCCCCAGCTCTGGATCTCTCTCCATCTGTGTCTCTATCTCTTAAAGTCTCTCCCAGATCTAAAGGGCTCTGTCCCTGTCCCTTGTCATTCCACCCCAATGCTGGCCATCCCTCAACTCGTGGGTGCTGCTAGGCCGGGGTCACAAGCAGAAGTGACTGCTCTCTGTGTCCTCAGGGCCAGTGCCTTTTCGAGCAATGCGCCTTTCTGGATGCCCTGAACGTCTTCTCTCAAGCCTCTGAGCTCCAGCCTGAGAAATTCTGCTTCCGTTATCGATGGTGAGCGCCCTGGCTGTCCTTGCTGGCCTTTGCCTCCCTGGCGTCCCCTACCTGTCCCTCTCACCCGGCAGACAGAGCACCTTTGCCCTCCGCCCTCAGCATGGCCTGTCTCCTGGCCCTCAAACGGCATCGTGAATGCCTCTCATTCGTCACCAAGGAGGTGGAGCATGGCACCGCCAATGCCGATGTCTACATCCTCCGGGCCAGGCTCTACAACTTCTTCCAGCAGGTAGAGCGGCAGGGCAGGGGGGTGGACCTCCTCCTTGTCTGGACGCCGCGATGACAGGAGGCGGCTGGGCTGTCAGCCAGCCCCGAAGCTGTAGTGGGGGCCCTGTCCTCCCCAGGCAGAGGCCCCAACTGGCACTGGCCCAGTCGGGTAGTTGTTCCATCCTCACTCAGCCCTGGCTCTTTGCCAGGCCTACGCCAGCCCCCGGAAACCACAAGGTGAGAGGCCTTTGCCATCCCTGCCCTCACGGAACTCACAGCCCAGGGGAGACGTCCCCAAGCGGATAATTACACAAAGGATCACTTCCCAATTGTGTGAAGCACCATCAGGGGCACCCAGGCTTCCCTTAGTTATGAGACTTGGGGTCACAAGGGAGGAGGGACTGCAGGGATGAGAGAGCGATGGGCAGGGTATTGTGAACCCAGGGGACTCTGACTTCTTCCTGGGGGGCAGAAGGAGCCTCAAAAGGCTGCTCCCTGGGGCAGTGGGCCTTAGAAAGAGCCTTCTGGCTGCCAGGCATGTGGGCTGGGGGGAGGGGCAAGCCTGGAGGCCGGAAGCCTGGGTACCATCCATCTGGATAGGAGTGGGGCTTGAGGAGGATGGCCATGAGGGTGGCAAGGAGGGGGCAAGTTCACAGACCTTTGGAAGCAGGACCCGAGACTGACTTGGTGGCAGGGGGGCGCAGTGAACATGAGGGAAACGGAGGCATCCAGAACAATGCCTGGTGTTCCAGCCTGGCCTGGGTGCTTGGGGGTGGGGTGGGGGGAACCTCAGGATGGGGTAAGTGGGATGGGCTGGATTGGGCGGAGTGTCCTGGGGGTGTTGCAACCATGAGCCTCCCTATGCTGGGGGCTGGGTTTCTGTGTCCCACAGGTGAGTCAGTGGGAGAGTCTCCTTCAAAGGTAGGAGACTAGTAATTATTTTTATTTTTTTAAGATGCTCCTATTGCTCTTTTTATTTATATATATACATTTATTTATTTATTTTTGGCTGCATTGGGTCTTTGTTGCTGCACGCGGGCTTTCTCCAGTTGCAGCGAGCAGGGGGCTACTCTTCTTTGTGGTGCGCGGGCTTCTCATTGTGGTGGCTTCTCTTGTTGCGGAGCACGGTCTCTAGGTGGGCAGGCTTCAGTAGTTGCAGCACGTGGGCTTCAGTAGTTGTGGCTCGTGGGCTCTAGAGCTCAGGCTCAGGAGTTGTGGCGCACGGGCTTAGTTGCTCCACGGCACGTGGGATCTTCACAGACCAGGGCTCGAACCCATGTCCCCTGCATTGGGAGACAGATTCTTAACCACTGCGCCACCAGGGAAGTCCCGAGACTAGTAACTATTGATAATTATTTCTGATGGTTGGGATTTCAGCTGCTCCCTGCGATGCCTAAGCACGTTCTAAGCACTTTACTCATGTTTATCTCTAAGGCTGGCAGTAGTAACCCTTTGAGGTAGACAAAACCCATTGCCCTCTTTTCACAGATGAGGAAACAGGTCCAGATGGTCTGGGTAACTTGCCCAAGGTCACAGTGGTGCTCCCCTTGAACTCAAGTCCATCTATTCCAAAGCCCTGCCCCAGCCTCGGCCATCTTCCCCCTCCCGACTTCCACTCACACCTGGTGTCTACACTGCCTCACTCACCCTCCAACCAATTACCCTATAGGACATGGGGTGCTTGCTAAAACTGTTTGTTGACTGACTGACAGACCTGCTCACCCAAGAGAAGGTATTTGCCTAGGGATGTTTTCTGCTCATGCCCAGGCCTGAATCTGTTCTTTGTTAGAGTTGTCTTGGGCTTAAAGGTCAGGGGCGTCGGGGAAGGTGTACAGGGGAGTATAGGGAGGACACAACAGTCACAGTCAGGAGACCACACCCTCCCCCCTCCTCAAGTGAGCCTTGTAGAAGTCCTGCAAGGAGGAGGCATCTGTAACCTCATTCTACAGCAGAAACCACTGAGGTGGACCTGGCTCACCTGAGGTCATATCTAGAAAGGGGCCAGTGGGGATGGAGCCTCAGATGGGATTTTCCCACAAAGCAATGCAGAGCCACTGAAGATGGGTGGCATGGTGCTGGCCTGCCCAGAGAAAGGCCCCTACAGGCCTGGAGGTCTGCCTCCCCACACTGAACAGGGCAGGTTCAGCTTGGCCTGCACCCCGATGCCATCCCTGCCCCCCCCCCGCCCCCCGCAGCCCAGCCTCTGCCATCGAGACCTGCACAGTGCCTTGCTACTGGATCCCAGGCACCCACAGGCCAAGGTGCTGCTCAAGGTGCTGGTGGGCCAGGCCCAAGAGGCATGCCAAGAAGCCGGCGTCCTGGCCGTGCAGGGCAAGCTGCAACGTGCGCTGCAGTGTATCAACTGTGCCATCGAGAACAACCCTCTGGACCCCAGCCTCTTCCTCTTCCGGTACTGAGTGGGGAGATGCTGGTCTTGGGTCCCAGGCCCTGCCTTGCCTCAGATGTGCTGTGTGATCTCAGGAGAGCCCTTGACCCTCCCCAGGCCTCAGTTTCCCCATCTAGCCTCTAACAATCTTTCCCTACTCCCCATCGGGGTCAAGGGATCATGGGAGGTGGACTCTGCTACTGCCTCTGGAGGAGGGGCAGGCAGCAGCCTGTTAACCCTGGAATCCTGGATCCCCGGGCCTGCTGAGCAGTTTACACTGGCAGGCTCAGCCCAGCTCAGTGGACGAGGCTTGGGTTTGAATCTGGGCCACCCCACAAGGACCCACCACCTCATTCTGGGCCATTTCACTTCCTTGAGCCTGGGTTTTCTCATATAAACAGTGCAGGTAAAATGTCCTGTGTACAAAAAGGCCTTAGCATAGAGGCTGGCACTCACACAGCTCCCAAAAAGAAAGAGGGAAGCTATTTTTAAAGAAAAGTAAAATTACCAGTGACTAGCTGGCTATCTAAGTAGCAATCCAGGAGCCCCACGGGCCAAACTTAGTGCGCACGGTGGGAGCCCCTCCCCCCAGGTCAGAGGGCCCAGAGCCGCAGCCTCTCTCTGGGACACCCCTAGTCGGTGGGGCACTTTGGCCCTCATGTCCCTCCCTCGTAGGGGCATTATGTACCGACGGCTCCGGGAGTTTGACTCCGCCGTGGAGGACTTCCTGAAGGCGTTGGACATGATGACCGAGCACCAGGAGGACCTGGTGCAGCAGGCGCAGCGCCAACTGCTGTTGGCCTACAACGACTTGGCCGTGCACTGCTACCTGCAGGGCGCCTACCAGGAGAGCGTGCTGCTGCTCAGCAAGGCGCTCCAGGACGAGCAGCGGGAGAAAGGCCTCTACATCAACCGCGGGGGTGAGTGGGGGCCGGGCAGCCCGGTGTGAGCCCCTTGCCCCTCCAAGGCCTGGGCTGGGCGCTTGAGGGCCCTGAGGGAGGGAGGAGGGAAGGAGGGAAAGCGGATTCTCAGTGTCCCACGGACACACTTTGGGAAACGTTGCCTTAGACAATCTGGCTACAGCCCTTCAAAATGCTCGGGATCAGGCAGCTGGAAGAAGGTGGCCAGAGGCACGGAAAACCTCTGCAGGTGCCCGCGACCGCCCGCTGGTGTCATCACCGCGGGTGTCACCCCCCGTTGCAGGCCCCACCCCCTGGGGGTGGAGCCAGCTGGGCTGGGGCTCCTGGGCCGTGGGTTTGCGGGGCTCACTCAGCCCCCGCCCCCGGCCCCCGGTCTCCAGATTGCTTCTTCCAACTGGGCAACCTGACCTTTGCTGAGGCGGACTACCAGCAGGCGCTGGCGCTGAGTCCGAAGGACGAGGGCGCCCACTTGCGCATGGACCTACTGCAGGAGAAGTTCGGCTTCTGCGAGCAGAGGAGAAGGTGCGCGCAGACTGTGGGTGGGGCGGGGGCTGTGGACGGGGCTGTGGGCGGGGCGGACCAGGCCGCGGGAGGGGCCAGAAGAGTCTGGAGTGAAGCCGGTCGGCTGGGATCCTGGGGTCGAGATGCCTCTGCTCTCCCAGTTGTCTCCTAAATATCTATTTTATTTTTCAAGTTTTCTGTAAAAATCTTTCATTTTTTATGTGAATATTGTTATGGTAATTGCGCTTTTTATTAAAAAAACTTAAGTATTCAGTAACATGTAACCTAGAACATGAAAGTTCCTTCTAATATCTATGTCCCAACGCCTCCCCCTTCCCCTGTAAGTTTGGTAGAGTCCTCTAGATAGATTTCTATGCATATGTTAACAATTGTTATCATTTTACAAAAGTGAGATCATGCTAAGCTGATTTTTTTAAAAGTAAGTTTATTTATTTTTGGCTGCGTTGGGTCTTTGTTGCTAAACGCGGGCTTTCTCTAGTTGCGGCGAGTGGGGCTACTCTTTGTTGCGGTGTACCGGCTTCTCACTGCGGTGGCTTCTCTTGTTGTGGAGCACAGGCTCTAGGCGCGTGGGTTTCAGTAGTTGCGGCACGTGGGCTCAGTAGTTGTGGTGCATGGGCTTAGTTGCTCTGCAGCATGTGGGATCTTACCAGACCAGCGCTCGAACCTGTGTCCCCTGCCTTAGCAGGCGGATTCTTAACCACTGCGCCACCAGGGAAGTCCACTAAGCTGATTTTTGACTTGGTTTTTTACTTCCCATGGCAATTACATATAGGACGACCTCATTCTCTTTTATTGCTTGCAAAGTATTCCATTCTGTGGAGGTACCACAATTAATTTCTTTAGACGATAGTATGCTGATGAGCATTTGGGCTGTTTTCAGTTTTTTATTATAAATAATGCAGCAATGAGACCCAAGACATGTTTTCATGCGTTCATACTAGTAATTCTGTAGTTAGATTGCTGGAAGTTAAATTGTTGGGTTAAAAAGTGTGAAAATTTAACATTTTAAAAGATAATACCCAATTGTTCTCCAAAAACAATGAACCAATATAAACTTCCCCCAGTAAAGGAAAGTCTTGGTTTCCCCAAACCTCCCTAGCCCAGGGTATTAAGACTATTTTTCAACTTTGCTATTCGGGTAGGCAAAAAAAGGCTCTCTTGCAGTGAATTGACTTTGCATGTTTAAATTGTGAGCACAGGACAGCATCTTTCGTGTGTTTATTGGCCATTATGGCCTGCACAAATTGTTCGCCCATTTGCTCTTAAATTGTTCATTTAAAAAAAATTTGGTTTTGGTTATAAGTGTTCTTTGTAGGCTGGAAAATTAGCTTATCATCTGCCTTCTATGGCAAAATATTATTCACTATTTACTGCTTTGTTTTGTGGTGTTTTTGCTACTCAATAATGGGATTTAACCATAGTCAAATTAATTTCTTCATTTTTAGCTGCTGGGTTTATGACATCTCAGAAAGGCCTTTCCTACTCCAGGATCATAAAAATGTCCACTTATGTTGGGATCTTACACTAATGTTTAAGTGTTGGGTCCATCAAGAGGGGCATGGTGGCAGGGAGCAGAGACCAGCCTGATTTTCCCCAAACTCCCCACTGGGGTCCAGGAGCCTCCATATCCTCCAGGTGGCCCAGCTCAGAGCACCCTGTGGCCTGCTGTGTCCTGCAGGCAGTTCCAGAAGACAGAGAACCACTTCTCAATGGCCATCCAGCACAACCCCCAGAAGCCCCAGTACTACCTGTACCGCACCAGGAGCCGGCAGCTCACGCAGAACACTTTTGGGGCCCGCCAGGATGTTGCCACTGTCCTGCTCCTTGACCCCAAACAACCGAAGGTGTGTGCCTGCTGGGCCAGGAGGGTGGGCTCCAGAGTTAGTACCTCTGGCCACCTAAAGATACTCCCTGTCCCTAAAAGAAACCTGGTTTCGTAGCAGTAATAAGAGCTGCTAATGCTGGAGCATTTACTATGTGCCAGGCACTGTTCTAACCAGTTCAGCTTACGTCACTCCATTTAACCCTCTTCAGTACCTACGGGACAGGTAACATTATCATCACCCCACAATTCATAGAGGGAAGAGGGTAAGGCTCAGAGAAGTCAGTTCCCTTGGCCCAGGTCATGGAGCTTGGAGGTCACACCTTTATCTGGCTGGCTCCAGAACCACGGGTCAGGCTCACCACCAGCACTCCCTCACCGAACAGTTCCTTTCTCAAGATGTCCTGATAGTTCTGGGGCAAAAAGGTCCAGCCCTTTAAAAAACAACAATCTGTAAACCCTTCCTCTGCCAGGGCAGCACCACACCATCTGCCCCCTGTCCTGGCCCACACCTGACTCTGGTCACCCTCTTTCCTGACAGCTGCTGCCACTGATGGCCAACCTCTTCCCCGGCCTGTCAGTGGAGGAGCTGCTTAACAGCCAGGTGGCCCACCTGGCCAGGCTGCAGCTGGAGCGGGTGGTGGAACACAGCCTGCAGGCCGGCACCCCTCAGGATATCGTGGGGTAAGTTTCTCCAGGAGGGCCCGCGGGCCCAGAGTTGGGGGACGGTTGGGGCGCAAGGCACCTCTGGCCCTAATCGCCTTCTCAGGCCGCTATCCAGTCCTGGGCATGGTGGGGTGAGTCAGGGAGGCCTACCCAGCGCTCTGGGGTCACGGCTTGTCAGGCGGCTCAAGGAGCGGGAACTAGAGCGCCAGAGGGCCCGGGCCCTGCAGCTTTCGTGGAAGCTGGAGCAGCCTTTGTTCGAGACCTCCAAAGCGCTAGAGGCCACTCACCAGTCCCTGCAGGCACAGCCAGAAGGCCCAGAGGAAGAAGCCAAGGCCCCCGGGGAGAAGGAGGTAAGTGGGCTGTACGCCGGGGCCGGAGGTCCTTGAGGTCCAAGGTGGCATATACCCCAGGTCAGGGCTGAGGGATGCACGCCGGCTAGAGGCTGGCTTCTGGGCCTGGCTCTGCCAGCACTCAGATGTGTGACTTGGGCTGGGGACATCTCGCTGTGAGACAGAGAAGGTACCAGTAAGGGGTACACCTGAAAGAGGGTGCGTGAGGATGTGGGCCCCTCACAGAGAGAGGCTTCCCACACATTGTCCACACTCACCTTCATAAATTCCGCTGTATGCACTGGCCACTTGTACCAGAATTTTCTTAACTCTTAAATTCATTTCTAAAAACTTTTCACTGAATAGAACATATAGAAAAGTACATGACTCATAAGCGAACTGTCTGATGGATTTTCACAAACTGAACACCCCCATGGCACCATTCTCCAGATCAAGAAAGAACACATTCCCAGTTCCCCAGAAGCCCCTCGTGCCCCCTTCCAGGCCCCTCCCTCAGCCCCGCACACCCCACAAGGCTGTCCTGATTCCTAACGCCACAGAGGAGCATGCCTGTCCGCAACAGAGGACAAACGTGGCGCAGGCCCCTTTGCCTCTGGCTCCTTTCACCGAGCGTCCAAGTTTGTGAGATGCAGCCAAGTTGACTGCTCCTTCTCACGGCTGGAGGCAGTGCCGTCCTGCGAATATCCCGCCACTTATTTATCCACTCAACTGCTGATGGACAGCAAGTAAACTGTGTTCAAGGGAGACTTTAACCATCCAGGTACACGGAGTGCCAGCATCCCTTGCCGGAAACGGGAAAGGCAAGCTCTACATTTTTCTAGCTCACATTAGGATACAAAACTACAGAACTTGGGTCTGTGTGTGCCCTGAAGTCATCGTGGGGTCCCTGCTGGGTGTTCCGCAGCCCCATCCGCTCCCGCATCTCACTGCCGCACATTTCCCGCGGCCTGCAAGTGCGACTGGCAGCCGAGAGCCTGGCCACAGAGTCCCCCTGACTTGGATTCCAGCCCTGCTTCTCTGCGTCTTAGCCGAGTGCCCAGGGCAGGCTGCTTAGGCGTTTCCTGGTCCGGAAAATGGTAATGGCAGGGGAGTTCCCTCCCAGATGTGCAGGGACATGAAACATGGAGAAGGTTCTCAGTTTCTCACTAGCCATTCCCTGGACACAGCACTTCACAGTTTACAGAAGCCTGTCCCACAGTTGAACTAATTTGCATCTTGCAGATAGGGAGATGAGGCCCAAGAGCCTCTTGACACTGCTTTTCTCACGTGGCCACACCTGTCTAACCTGGCCACGCCCCTTCCTGTCCAGTCAACCTCTCCATGTCCCCATCCAACCCTAACCTGCAACCCTCGAGGAGCTCTAAGCGGCTGGACTTACAGAGCTGCGGCCACTGTGACCGTGCAGCCTGTGATCATGCAGCCTGTCTCTTGCCCCAGAAGCTGGAGCCGGCCCCCAGCAAGGAGAGGTCCTTGACCGACGGCTACATCAGCCAGACCTCTTCAGGCTCCATCTTGGGCTGTAAGTCCCCCTGCTCCTGCCAGACCTGAGTGAGCCAACGCAGCAGGGAGGGCAAAGGTCAGGGGTCAGGGGCTCCCAGGCCTGGGTGTGAATTTGGGCTCTGCTGTCACAGCTGTGCGAGTGTGGAGTGGGAGGACTCATCCCAGCTTTGCGGGGGGCACAGGGAGCCCTCAGGAATGCCCAGCACGCAGCCTGGGAGGCCAGCTCTCACCGCGGGGCGCCTCACAGCTGCTGCCTGCTCCACCCTCATTCCCCGCTCAGGCCTGTCTCTCTTCTCTCTGCCCCCTTGGCCTCTCCCTGAAATAAGCCCACGAAGCCTGTGCATGTCCAGGGGGCTTTTACCCTCAATTCTGAAAGGTGCCAGTGTGGAGGGGACAAAAGTAAAAAACCCAAGAATGCTGCCCTGGGTCCCAGGGGCAGCCATGGGCAGTCCAGGGAGGGACGGGAGTAGCAGCGGCTAGCCCCCTTCCTGCCATTCAGCAAACGCGTTGAGCATCCTAGGGCCAGGCCTGTGCTGGACACTGGTTACAGGCATGAATGGCACAGTCGTTGCCCCAGGGAGCTCTTGGTCCTGAAGGGAAGAAGGCCCACAGGTAAACAGATAACCAGGACAGTGCAGCCGTACCATGGAGGGGAGTCCCGAGGGCTCTGGGTGCACTTAGCTCCCTTTGGGGGGTCAGGAAGGGCTTCCAGGACCCAGGGGAAGAGGGGTAGCCAAGTGTGAACAGGGTAGAGCAGGGGGAACTGCTGCAGGCAGGGAGCCAGGGCCCTGCAGGCTGTTGGTTGTGGCTGGAACACACAGGGCAAGAGGCAGGCAGCAGAGTGGAGGCCAGCGCTGGGCGAGTGAGGTCCTTTCGTATCTCCCCCTTATCTTTCGGCCCTGACCCGCCTGCAGGGCTCAGGGTGCCAGGAAGGCTGGGCTGCCGTGAGCTGGCGGGCCTTCCCCTTGGCCATGCAAGGCCTCTGGAACATAGGCAAGGGTGAGGCCTAGAAGTCTCCCTTTCTTGCCACTGTCTGGGGAAGGCGGCCTGACAGCTACTCTTGACATACCCTTTCCAGTCAGGACCACGTCCATCTCAAAAACGGAGACGTCCACTGTCTGCCAGGAATACGGGAGCACTTCGACCACTGCTGTAACATTCTCTGACTCCTCACCACTAAGGACACAGTCCTCAGACTCCAGGGACAAGAGGGAAGACCTAAGCCTGAGCCACAGCCCCAGAAAAACCAAGTCCACCCCCGGCCACAGCCAGAGGCCCAGCGAGCCCGAGACCATCCAGGTCCAGAGACAGAGGCCCAGCAGGACCGAGGCCGCCCTGAGCCAGAGCCAGAGGCCCAGCAGGACTGAGGCCGCCCTGAGCCAGAGCCAGAGGCCCAGCGAGCCCGAGGCCATCCAGGTCCAGAGCCAGAGGCCCAGCAGGACCGAGGCCGCCCTGAGCCAGAGCCAGAGGCCCAGCAGGACTGAGGCCGCCCTGAGCCAGAGCCAGAGGCCCAGCGAGCCCGAGGCCATCCAGGTCCAGAGCCAGAGGCCCAGCAGGACTGAGGCCGACCAGGTCCAGAGCCAGAGGCCCAGCAGGACCGAGGCTGCCCTGAGCCACAGCCAGAGGCCCAGCGAGCCCGAGACCATCCAGGTCCAGAGACAGAGGCCCAGCAGGACCGAGGCCGCCCTGAGCCAGAGCCAGAGGCCCAGCAGGACTGAGGCCGCCCTGAGCCAGAGCCAGAGGCCCAGCGAGCCCGAGGCCGACCAGATCCAGAGACAGAGGCCCAGCAGGACCGAGGCCGACCCGATCCAGAGCCGGAGGCCCAGCAGGACTGAGGCCGACCAGGTCCAGAGCCGGAGGCCCAGCAGGACTGAGGCCGACCCGATCCAGAGCCAGAGGCCCAGCAGGACCGAGGCCATCCAGGTCCAGAGCCAGAGGCCCAGCAGGACCGAGGCCGACCAGGTCCAGAGCCGGAGGCCCAGCAGGACCGAGGCCGACCAGGTCCAGAGCCGGAGGCCCAGCAGGACCGAGGCCGACCCGATCCAGAGCCGGAGGCCCAGCAGGACTGAGGCCGACCAGGTCCAGAGCCAGAGGCCCAGCAGGACCGAGGCCGACCCGATCCAGAGCCGGAGGCCCAGCAGGACCGAGGCCGACCAGGTCCAGAGCCGGAGGCCCAGCAGGACTGAGGCCGACCCGATCCAGAGCCAGAGGCCCAGCAGGACCGAGGCCATCCAGGTCCAGAGCCAGAGGCCCAGCAGGACCGAGGCCGACCAGGTCCAGAGCCGGAGGCCCAGCAGGACCGAGGCCGACCAGGTCCAGAGCCGGAGGCCCAGCAGGACCGAGGCCGACCAGGTCCAGAGCCGGAGGCCCAGCAGGACCGAGGCCATCCAGGTCCAGAGCCGGAGGCCCAGCAGGACCGAGGCCGACCAGGTCCAGAGCCGGAGGCCCAGCAGGACCGAGGCCGACCAGGTCCAGAGCCGGAGGCCCAGCAGGACCGAGGCCGACCAGGTCCAGAGCCGGAGGCCCAGCAGGACCGAGGCCGACCAGGTCCAGAGCCGGAGGCCCAGCAGGACTGAGGCCGCCCTGAGCCAGAGCCAGAGGCCCAGCAGGACTGAGGCCATCTGGGTCCAGAGCCAGAGGCCCAGCAGGACCGAGGCCGCCCTGAGCCAGAGCCAGAGGCCCAGCAGGACCGAGGCCATCTGGGTCCAGAGCCAGAGGCCCAGCAGGACCGAGGCCGCCCTGAGCCAGAGCCAGAGGCCCAGCAGGACCGAGGCCATCTGGGTCCAGAGCCAGAGGCCCAGCAGGACCGAGGCCGACCAGGTCCAGAGCCGGAGGCCCAGCAGGACTGAGGCCGACCAGGTCCAGAGCCAGAGGCCCAGCAGGACCGAGGCCATCCAGGTCCAGAGCCAGAGGCCCAGCAGGACCGAGGCCGACCAGATCCAGAGCTGGAGGCCCAGCAGGACTGAGGCCGACCAGATCCAGAGCCAGAGGGCCAGCAGGACCAAGGCCATCTGGGTCCAGAGCCAGAGGCCCAGCAGGACCGAGGCCGCCCTGAGCCAGAGCCAGAGGCCCAGCAGGACCGAGGCCATCTGGGTCCAGAGCCAGAGGCCCAGCAGGACCGAGGCCGCCCTGAGCCAGAGCCAGAGGCCCAGCAGGACCGAGGCCATCTGGGTCCAGAGCCAGAGGCCCAGCAGGACCGAGGCCAACCAGATCCAGAGCTGGAGGCCCAGCATGACCGAGGCCGACCCGATCCAGAGCCGGAGGCCCAGCAGGACCGAGGCCACCCTGAGCCACAGCCAGAGGCCCAGCAGGACCGAGGCCGACCAGGTCCACAGCCAGAGGCCCAGCAGGACCGAGGCCGCCTGGAGCCCAAGGCGAAAGCTCGACAAGACTAAGGCCACCCAGGGCTCAAGGCAGAGGCTCAGAAAGGCCAAGGGTGCCCATGGCCAGAACTGGAGACCCAGAAAGGCTGGTGCCACCCAGGACTGGAGCTGGAGACTGATCCAAAGTCCCAGCAAGATCAAGGCTTTCTATGACCCAAGTTGGAGCCCCTGCAACACCGAGGCCACTGAGGGCCAGGGCCAGAGCCAGAGCCCCAGCCAGTCCAAGGCTGCCCAGAGCTGGAGCCAGAGCACAAGTCCAGGTTCCGGCAAGACCAAGGTCACCTGGGGACTGAGCCCAAGTCTCAGCAACACGCAGACCACCCAGGGCCTGAGACAGAACCCCAGCCCCAGCAGTCAGGCTGCTGTCTGAAGGGGCCGCTCGGCCCCTTCACTTCTTGCTGGGCTGCGGGCGATTCTGCCCCTACCACTGGCCACTCAGCAAGGCAGCCTCCTCCAGAGCAATGAGAACCTCAGCCAGCATTCCTCTGGTCCCGTAGCTAAATTTATTCCTCTGGTCCCATGGCTAAATTTATTCCTCTATTTGTTCTCTTCGTTTACAAAATTAAGAACTTGAAAAGCCCAGTCCAAGTGGCAACTTGAGTCCCTCTGTTCCCAGAGACAGAAGTCTCAGCCTGGCTTTATGATACTGGGACATAGGGTGTGGGGTGGAGGGTCGGGGTGTGGTGCCCGAGCCAGGGCCGAGAGTAACAGACCAGAGAAGGAAGGAGCAGCCACGAGCCGCCGTCCCTGAGTTGAAATTCACATTGTAAGAAGGCTCAGGCTGGCGCGTGAGGTCAAGGCTCATTGAAGTTCTGGGGCGACTAGCGGTTTCCCTGAGGAAGGAAGCAAAGGCCAAGATGCCCTCAGACCAGTGAAGAGGCCGGGGCCTGCCCTGCCCTTCTGTTTCATGGTAGCCAACAGCCCTCCTCATCTTCATATTGTGCTCTGCGTCCCAGGAGGCACAGGACAAGGGACCCTCTGGCAGAGGCCCCAGGGCTTTCCTTCACGGCCTGGCCAGATAGAGGAAGACAAGGATGCTGCCTGGAGAGTCAGAGGAAGAAGGCGATTCGGGATGCCACAGTCTTGCAGCCATTGGAGGAAAAGAGCTGCTCGTCCTCAGGGAAGAAGGTGGTGCTGTCCAGCACGGCCTGGACGACCTCATCCCTTGGCTCCAGGCCTAGCTGGGCCAGCTCGTTGAGCACACAGTGCTGCACATGGTGCCTCTGGAGAGGTAGGAAGGGCACCAGGGCATCCAGGAGATGCTCTTCCATGATGCCGGAGCGCCAGAAGCCATCTGCAGGAAGGAGCGATGGGAAGAGGCTGTGCTTCACGGGGATCAGCTGGGCCCTGTCCACCCCCAAAGGAAGGAAGTGCAGGGACGGGGCTGGCCTTAATCCTCCCAGCCACCTTCCAGGCACCAAAGCCTGGGCTGGGAAGTACCGGGTCAGTAGGCAGAGCATCAGACCTGGGAGAGCCTGGCCCACCCCAGGGAGCCCAGCCCATCCCTCCGTGTGATCTGGGTGTGAGACCTCAGCCTGGAAACCACCCTGGGGTGGGGTCCTTGGCCGAACTCACGGTTCGGGTTGTCCAGCACGGCCTGGGAGATAACTGGCTCCAGCTCCTGCACGCGGATCTCCTCGCGCTCCCGGCGGCTGCGCCATGCCTCCAACACCAGCTGGTTGATCTGCTCGCCGCCAGTGTTGCTAAAAACCACGGGGGATGCGGACAGTGAGGACAGGATGTGGCCCTTGCTTCCCACGTGCCACCGAACGCGACCTGAGCCTGGGGGCCCAGCTCAGTGCTGGCAGGAGCCAAACCCACTCAAAACACCCCGGGAACCACTTCCCCTCTCCGGAGCTTGTGCCCTTAACCATGACCCCTGGAAGTTCGCCTATATGTGTCATACACTTTACAGTTTATAGAACACTTTTAGGTCCCTTACCGACTTTCCCTCACCCAGCCTCTAGGAGGACAGTGGGGCATTAAGATTGGCCGTGTTGGGGCTTCCCTGGTGGCGCAGTGGTTGAGAGTCTGCCTGCCGATGCACGGGACATGGGTTCGTGCCCCGGTCCGGGAAGATCCCACATGCCGCAGAGTGGCTGGGCCTGTGAGCCATGGCCGCTGAGCCTGTGCTCCGCAATGGGAGAGGCCACAACAGTGAGAGGCCCGTATACCGCAAAAAAAAAAAAAAAGAAAAAGAAAAGATTGGCCCAGTTGTTCAGAAGAGGAGGTGGGAGCTCAGAGAGGTGAAGTGTTTTGCCTGAGGAAACAAAGCTAGGACTCTTAGAGGTGGGATTGAAACTCTAGTCCTGTTTTTCCCAGGCCTGTGTCCTCTTGGCCACAAAAGAGGGAAAACTCTTAACCCAGCAGGGTTCCACAAAGAAATGAGGATTAAGAGACTGAGCCCAGGAAACAGTGGGCAGTGGTTAAGAACCTGCCTGCCAATGCAGGGGACACGGGTTCAAGCCCTGGTACAGGAAGATGCCACATGCCGTGGAGCAGCTAAGCCCGTGTGCCACAACTACTGAGCCTGCACTCTAGAGCCCGCGAGCTGCAACTACTGAGCCCACGTGCCACAACTACTGAAGCCCACGTGCCTAGAGCCCGTGCTCTGTAACAAGAGAAGCCACCACAATGAGAAGCCCGCGCACTGCAACAAAGAGTAGCCCCCGCTCGCCACAAATAGAGAAAGCCCGCACACAGCAACGAAGACCTAACGCAGCCATAAATAAATAAATAAATAAATTCATTTATTTAAAAAAGAAAGAGAGAGAGACTAAGCCCAGAATGGGCTTTGAGAATGTCAAAGGGAAGTCAACCGCCTTGAATGACAGTGTCACCAGTGAGGGTGTGGGGGACTCTGGGAAAGCCCAGTGGGCCTGGGGGAACAGTATTCTGTTATGGGACCACAGGCCAAGACTGGAGAGCTGAGACCTCTGACGAGTGTCCCTGCACCCTGCCCACTGCAAAGCCGGCCCCACCTGATGAAGATGAAGATGGCTTTGCGATAGTTGGTCCCATAGACAACCCAGGAGGAGCCCAGGAAAGGTCTCAGGACCTCTATCAGGCCTGGGGCCAGCTTGTCCATCTCATCGAAGAGGAAGAGAGAGCGGCTGCAGGCAGTGAGGTTTCCCTGGACCCAGCTCTTCAGATCCTTCTGTGGGAAAAAGGCAAGAGTATGAGGGTGTCTGGAGATGCTCCCCCAATCCCAGATTTCTTCCCAAAGCAAGAATTAATCTCCTTCCCAGGAAGATATGGTCTCCCAGAGAGTACCAATCCCTGAATAGGACTGATGGTGAAACTGTGGCCCAGAGAGGGGCAGAGACTTGTCCAAGCTCACACAGCAAGTCAGCAAGAGAACAGGGACTCGGACTCAGTCTCAGGCCTCTCACCTGCCTTTTCAGGGCTCCTTCCCCGACACCTACTGCTTTCTAAAAAAAGGGGAAGGCTCCTTCCTGCTCCCTGAACATTCCCAACAGAGTTGACAACTGAAACAGATTAGCCTGGAAAGTACCTTGCAATCAACAACAGTAGTAAGAGCTAATTGGATTTCCTGATTGCTTACTCTGAGCCTCGAATTGAGGCTAAGGGCTTTACAGAGAGAAGATAATGCAGACTGTCTGGCAAAGGTAAGTGCTCAATAAATAACACCTGCAATTCTATAAGCCCACGTCCCTCACAACAACCCTGGCAGGTAGGTGCCACTACTGGCCCCCAGGAATTAAATCAAGAACTCCCTGCCGGGTGGTACCACCCCAAGCTTTGTTCAGGGTGGGTCCTGAGGGGTGAGGCTTCAACTGGCTGTGTGGCCTGGAGCAAGTGATTCCCCTCTCTGGGCTGAGGACTCACTCCTTCCCTAGGGTCCGGCACTCGACAGTGCAGGCGGATGGTGGTCCAGGACAAAACCAGCCTACCTTGTAGCGCTCCAGGTGGCCGGGGTGGGGGAAGTGGATGACCGGGGAAAAGTGGTGCACGTGGGGGCTGCGGAGGCCACCCCGGAAGAGGTAGTGTGCCAGCAGGGAGGTGACATAGGACTTGCCGGTGCCAGTCCAGCCATGCAGAGAGAGGACCAGTGGCTTGGTGGGGGCTGGATCCTGCACGAAGGCCTTCAGTGCCTTCACCACCAGCGCCCTGGCCAAATGCTGGCCCGCCAGGTGCTGTGCCAGGTCACACTCCAGACCTAGGGCCACAAGGACAGTGTCAGAGCTGAGGACACACACCCGCCACGGAAGAGCTCCAGGAAGGAAGTCATGTCTGGAACCTGGTCTGGGGATCCGCGTTCTGGGACGTTTTCACAGGCTGTCTGCGGAAAGGAGTGCGGCCCTTGGGGTCTCGGCCGCAAGAGTCACCCTCAGGCCTGACTCAGCTCAGCAGCGCCCCCACCAGATGGCCCTCTGGATTGCGCTCAGCCCTAAGTGGGCGCGAGCTGTCAAGACGGTCTGCCCAAGACTCCCGCCCATCTCCAAGGCAGGCTTCTTCCTTGACGGCCAGTCCAGTGCGAGGTCTAAACTTCCCCCCAAGGCCCTGCTGTCAAAGGCCTCTCTCCATCCTGGCAGGGCTCTGCCTGGACCCCAAACAGGCGTCCCCAAACCCTCGCCCCAAGTCCCGTGCCCCAGGCTCTCAGGGTCCCTCAACGCCGGGCCCACTTCCGGCCCTGGCCGTCCGGAAGTCTGGGGGTCCCACCCTCGGTTCTACTCTCCAGGTCCGGCGCCGGCGCACCCCCGGGGTCCGAGGGCTCCCCGGTCCGCCGGCCGCTCCGGTCCGGGCGCCCGCGGCTGCTCACCCTGGAAGTCGGGCCGGAAGTCACATTCGCAGAAGGCGCCGAAGTTGCAGCGCAGCGAAGTTAGGTCCCAGGCGGCGGCCGCGGCCGAAACCAGCCCGAGCAGCCCGAGGAGCGAGCCCCCGGGCCGGCAGCCGCGCCTCACAGCCGCCATCCGGGTGAGACCGGAGCTGGGTCTGTGGCCGCCCACCTCCTCTCCCGAGAACTACAACTCCCGAAATGCATCGCTCCGAGGCAGCCATCGCCTGTGGCCTACAACTCCCGGCT
Organism: Leucopleurus acutus; assembly: GCF_964270905.1. Lineage (NCBI taxonomy): Eukaryota > Metazoa > Chordata > Mammalia > Artiodactyla > Delphinidae > Leucopleurus > Leucopleurus acutus. The sequence continues at coordinate 8,041,713 of NC_139150.1, read as the reverse complement.
CCCTTCTCTCCCCTCTCAAAGGCCCGCCTGGTCTTCCCTCTGCAGGCCCGGAAGGTGGCCTCCAGGGGGAGCCCGCGAACCGTCCAATCCAGGACTGCGGGCTGAGTTTCCATGGCTACGGTAACTAGGGGACCATCACAGTAGCTCCGAAAGAATAATAAATGAAGGATTATGACCACAAAGGGTGACATAATAATAGTAGCAAAAACTTGTGCGGCACCTTACACCTTGCAAAACACCTTTTCTGTGCTCTTTTTTTTCCTTTTATATGATTAAAGAGCGCTAATAGCTTTTGGTGAGCACCTACTATGTACCGTTAACGTTAGGTGCCTTATATATCTTATGATAACAGTACCTGTCATATAGAGGAATGGTGATATTTCAGTGAGGTACAGGCACGTGAAGTGTTTTGGCTCACAAAGTAATCAATAAATGATCACTGAAAATACATTATGGGACTTCCCTGGTGGTCCAGTGGTTAAGGCTCCGTGCTTCCACTGCAGGGGGCGCGGGTTAGATCCCTGGTTAGAGAACTAGGATCCCGCATGCCGCATGGCGCGGCCAAAAAATATCCATTATGTATGAAACATGGCAGTCCCTTACCTAGCAGCTACTATGCATTAAGTGCTTTAACAGCAACCCAAAGGGATCAGTTCTGTTACTGTCCCCATTTTATTGAGGAGGAACTTAGGGCCCAACAGGGCCCCCTTATCCAACACCACCAGCTAGTGAACTGGGCCCAAGTCTGGCTGCTGCCAAAGATCTAATGCACTGTGTCATCCATCCTCTGTTGGTCAAAGGATTCATAAGGTAAAGGACCCCAGTAGTTTCAAATTCAGTGAACAGGGTCCCCAGGCCTCCAGCCTGGCCTGGAATCATGCTGATCCACATTGCCTACCTCCCCTACCCATGAAAACAAGACAACTGCTTTCACGGCCCTCCTCAAAGATTTCCTGCGTCACCCACCTGACACACACACACACACACACACACACACACACACACACACACACACACACGAAGACTTCTGGGGCCACGTTTCAAAACTTGAAAAGAAATTAGTAGTTCCCACTGTTGAGAAAAGGAAAGAACTCCAGGCGAGGACACCCAGGTTCCAGCCTTCCTCATTCTGCTGCTGTGACCCAGGGCAAGTCCCTTCTCCCTCCAGTTCTGTTTTCCTGAGGGGAGCTGGAATCTTAGATTTCATAAAGCCCTTCCACCCAAACATCTAGGATCCTGGGTTGTACATTTGCGGGATGCTTTGCTGTGGCTCCTGAGGCAGGGAGTGGGGAAGGAGCAGGGCAGGTCAGTATTTCTCCTATTGGTTGGAATTAGCTGTTGATCTCCCTTCTGGTCTGTGAGCTCCCCCAGGACAGGGACTGGGTTTTAAGAATTGGCTGTAACTCTGGATCCTGGTACAATCTGGAATGTTTCAAGTGCTGAATAAGTATTTGTTGAATGAATTTTTCCACCTTTCACCTGAGAAGAGACACTTCCTTCTACCCCAAAGCCCCCTGAGAGACAGAAGAAAGAGTCATAAAAGTTTATTATATGAAAGAAAGAACACGGCTTCTGTACATCTATTTACAGAACAGACAGATGTATTTACAGCCAGAGGGAGGCATTGGTGTCAGTGAAGGGGCGGGGGCAGGTGCCTGGAGAAGAGTGAGGAGGTGTGAGAAGCCTCCCGTGGCTCAAATACAGGGCACCTCAGCAGGAAGGGGAGAAGCAGAAGCTGGAGGGAGAAACAGGGGTTCCAGTTCTTCCTGAAGGAAAACTTGGTGAGTGAGTAGCAGGTGGGATGGAGCCCAGAGTCCACGTAGGACCCTGGAGGTGCAAGGGAGATCCTGGAGTTGAACCCAGAACGTTCTCGGGCTGATCACAGTGTCCCTGGGGTGCTCTGGGGAAAGGTCTGTGCCCTTCTGTCCCTGTTGCTGCCCGCAGCTGCAGAGGGGAAGGGTCCATGGGGGTCACAGCTCGCTAGAGCAGACGGCAGGCTCCAGTTTGTGGGACAGGGCAGTGAGGACCTTGTCGAACTTCTCATAGCGCCGGGCCTGGCTGCTGCTGGCGCCCTGGCTGCCCCAGAGGAGGCGCATCTGGAACTCGGTGCTGAACACCTCGAGGAGCTCTGGCCGGGCCTGGAACCCTGCAGGGCGGGGCACAGGGGTCAGAGAACCACCATCCAGCTGCGGAGGCTGGGACTCCTGCTCGGAGCCACCACATGCCTCAGGGCCTCATTCCAAGGGACCTCCCCCCACGTCCACCAGGGATCCCACAAGGTTTGCTGATGAACATGACCAAGCAGTTTAGCACCCAGTCTTTGTCCTACTATTTGCAACATCTAATTTAAAAATGACCAGAAGATAAAATATTAAAATTAATTTGGGGGCTTCCCTGGTGGCGCAGTGGTTGAGAGTCCGCCTGCCGATGCAGGGGACACGGGTTTGTGCCCCGGTCCGGGAAGATCCCACATGCCGCGGAATGGCTGGGCCCGTGAGCCATGGCCGCTGAGCCTGCGCATCCGGAGCCTGTGCTCCGCAACGGGAGAGGCCACAACAGTGAGAGGCCCATGTACCAAAAAAAAAAAAAATTAATTTGGGGGGGAGATTTTTCTTTTCTCTTTTGTATTTTTCTGTAAATTCCAAAATTTTTCCTAAGAAATGTATATATATTTTGTAAGTAAATGTAAAAAAGTAGTTTCTTTTTTGTCCTTTCTGAAGAAGAAAGGCAGGAGAGACACATGCCAGATGCTCACGGCATTTACCTCCAGGTAATTGTTGGTGATTTGTTTTATCTTGGCTTTGCTCAGCTGTTATTTCCAATTGGTCTACAGAGAACTTTTGTGACTTAAATACTGCCTAGAAAAGTAAAAGATGGATTATCTGAAGACGCTATCTCTCTTCTCCTTCCACAAGGAGCAGTTCTACTTTTTTTAAAATTAATTTATTTTATTTTATTTATTTTTGGCTGTGCTGGGTCTTTGTTGCTGTGTGCGGGCTTTCTCTAGCCGCGGTGAGCGGGGGCTACTCTTCGTTGTGGTGTGCGGGCTTCTCATTGCGGTGGCTTCTCTTGTTGTGGAGCACGGGCTCTAGGTGTGCAGGTTTCAGTAGCTGTGGCTCGTGAGCGCAGGCTCAGTAGTTGTGGCTCGCGGGTTTAGTTGCTCCGTGGCCTGTGGGATCTTCCTGGACCAGGGCTTGAACCCGTGTCCCCTGCATTGGCAGGTGGATTCTTAACTACTGCGCCACCAGGGAAGCCCAGGAGTTCTACTTTTTGACTAGACTGTGAGCTCCTTGAAGGCAGGGCAGGTCTGCCTCAGCCCCAGGGTCCCAGGCCGAGTGCTTTGTAAACAACCTTGTAAAGTAGGCCTATTAGGATGCCCACTTCACAGATGAGAAAGCTGAGGCTCAGAGAAGCTAAGATACACAGCTATGGTGCTCTTTGAATCATCTCTTTGTCCCCCGCACCCAACCTGGTGCCTGCCACTAACAACTGCTTGTCAGACTGCTGAATAAGTGAAGAAAAGGGGTGAGAAAAAGAAGTCAGGGAAACATGCAGGAAAGAGGGATGGAGAAATGTGAAGGGGTGTTTGGAGGAGAGGGGAGAGCAAGTCATGTGGAGGGAGGCCCAGGCTGGCAGGATCAGTGGCGGGATCGCCCGCAGCTGCGACCCATGACTCACCCTGCAGCTTGACCTCGGCATTGGTGTGATACAGGCCGCCGTGGTGTGCCACGGTGCGGGCAGCCTCCAGGTGGGCCAGCACCACCTCCACACCGTGCTCTGTGCTGCCCCAGGGCTCGGGGCCCTCGGCCGGGGCGGAGTCACACTCCAGCAGAGTGATGAGTGGCAGCACGTGAGGAAATGTGGTGTTGCTCAGCGGCGGGCCTTCTGCAGGGAGGGACACACGGTGCTCAGAGGTCTCCGAGGGCCCAGCCATCCACCAGGGTCCCAGAAACCGAGGATGTTTTAGGGGAAGGGGCCTGCCTGAGGTCCCAGAGAGAGCCCCCAGGGATTCTGACTCCTGAGACAAACCCTTCGGATTCCTCCAGCTGAACCCACTGCAGCCTTGGCCGAGATCAGGGGCTGAGGCTGGACCTGGACGTGGCATACACGGTTGCCAGATGCAGAAAGTGAGTGGGGGGGACAGCCTGCACAAAGCTCAGTCAAGCCCTCATCATCCTCCCCACAGGGAGAGTCTTTGCTGGCCCAGAGAGGGCTGGAACCTGTCCAAGGTCACATAGCCAGGTGGGAGAGGTACCTTTGCCTTCATTGAGGCTCTTGAGAAATGGCTTGAGCTTCTTCTCGTAGAGGATGGCTCCCTCTGTGTGTCGCTGCCGCAGAGTCACCCATGTCTGCTCCAGCCGGGCAATCTGGGGAGACCAGACTGTGAGCGACCGGCCAGGGAAGGGGCCTGCTGGGGCCACAGGCCACTCTGCCCAGCGGACACCCAAATATGAGATAATAATTATTAGTATAGTCACCGTTCATGAATCTGGGACAGTGCTGACTGCTTTTCACACGTTTCCCATGAAGCTCTCCCAACAACCCATTTTACAGATGAGGGAACTAAGGCTCAGAGAGGCGAATGACTTGCCCAAGGTCATTCCAAAAATAAGTGGCAGAGCTGGGAGTTGAGCCACTGCTCTGGGATCCTGCTGTCACTGTTGACGAGGCAAAGGAGAGGAAGTGTAGTGTGGATGAGGTCCGGGCTGTGAAATTAGACCTAGTTTGAATCCCAACTTTTTTGGCCTCTGAATGTGACTTTAGGCAAGTACTGCTCTGCCTCAGTTTCTCCATAAGTGAAATGAGAACAGTAAAGGCACTCCCTTCATGAGACTTGTTTTTGAGGAACTGGTGCTTCTAAAGTACTCGATGTAGCGCCTAGCATATAGTCGGTGCTTGCTAAATGAGTGCCGTTTTATATTTATTCTTTAAACTCATATAATGCTCCTCATTCATTTTACAGGTAGGGAAACTGAGAGCAGGGAAAAGGGAAGACTTTGTCTGCGAGCAGGTCAGCACTTAAAGGACTCAGTGCTCCCAGTTACCCTGTCACCAATGCTGCCTAGAAGGTCACAAAGTTCTTCCTGATTCAATATACAGCTATCCCAAAGGAACACATCCTAGGGCTCCTCCGGACAGAGACTAGCTTATGCCCAGCTCTGTGTAGGCCCCTTAGTACCTGGGCCATATCCAGGGCGCCCATGACTGCAGCGAAGCTGAACATGTTTCCCATGGTCCCCCGAAGCTCGGCCGCCAGCTGGATGGTCTTGTGCAGAAGAGCTGCCCGCTCCTCAGCGGAGCCCGCGCAGCCCAGGATGTCCACGGCCAGCATGATGGACATGGTGTGGAACCTGTCGGAGCAGCCAGGTCAGAGGGGCGGGGCCAGGGACCTAGGGTTGGGGGTCCTTGTGGTTGAGAGCTGAGGGGCGGAGGGCAGAGCCAAAAGCGAGAGATTGTAAAGGGTCAATGAGATTAGGGGGTGCGGCCAGAGTGAGGAAAAGCAAAGTTAAGGGCTTCTGATTGGTCAGTATAAGTCAGGGGGCGGGGCCAGAGGCCCTAGAGCGCCAGGCTGAGAGGCTTGTGACCGATCAGCGGAAATCATCGGAAATCATCTGGTAGAGCTGTTCTAAGAAAGAAAAGGAGAGAAGCCAGAGCTGATGAGAGGGCCAAGGCTCACAGATTGTGATCGGTCCAGAGGATGCAAAATGTGAATTCGGAGATAAAGGACTCGGTCTTTGGGAAACCAAGATTACTTGGGGCTGGAGATGGAGAAGGAGCGATTGGTCAATGGGATAGGGGGCGTGGCCAGAATCCCTGGGAGCCGGGGTGAGAGACTGTGATTGGCCAACCGGCCACAGCGAAGGGCCGCGCGGTAGCCCAGGGGGTTCCCCGTGAGTCCCCTTGTGTACTCGCCTTACCTTTCCAGCAGGTCTAGTCGTAGCTGCCGGCCATGGGGGAGAGTGAGCAGCTCCATGCCCCAGCGGACTCCCATTAGGGTCTGCATCTCCTTGGTAACGCCCAGTATCCTAGCAACCTACAAGGACGCCCAGAGGGCTGATTAATTTTCTGTCACGGCTAGCTCAAGCCATCTGGGAGTCAGGGAGCTTTATCTTGGAGGGCAGCCTGGCTGGGAGGCTGGGTTTGAATTCCAGCTCTACTGCTAACCCTCTGACATGGAGCAAAATGAGCCTCATTCTCCCCATCTGTGAAACGCGGGATAAATGGGAAAATGCCCAGAAGTGTCTGACATGGGCCAGAGGTGCCCAGGACACCCTTATTCCAGAAGGCAAACCTGAGGTCCGGTGGGGAAAGGGCTTGTCCAAGGTCACACAGTGGGCCTAGACCCCAGGGCTGCTCCCTTCACGCCTAGCACTCTTCACAGAGCTACCTCTCAGCACTGTTTCTTTTCTTGCTTCTTGAGCTCAGAGACCAGTGCAACCAAGCAGTCAGTGCCCTCCCGCCACAAAGTTCAGAGAGAGAAACTGAGACTGAGAGCAAGTCAGGGTCCTTAGATGGTCAAGATCCATTCAAAGCAAAGGCCCAGGCATTCACAATTTATGGACCTAGGCAATGAGTTTTGTCCACTAGGGGGGGGTGGACACGGGAAGTCGGGCCTGTTATATTCCCTGGACCAGCCAGACTGACTTTCACCAGGCTCAGAAAGTGTCCCAGGCAGCCAGACGCCACTGGCTTTCAGGACTCCTCGGTTCCAGTGCCAAACTGACATCTGGAGGAAGCAAGAATATCTCGGTTTTTGCTTTTTTTAAAGGAGAAAATTGGGGCCCAGGTAAAGTGATTAGTCAGAGTCACACAGCAAGTGAAGGACGGCCATGAAGTCAGAATCCAGGCCCATTCGCTATACTTGGGAATTTGGGGCCAGCTCCTCACCACCCTGACCCCTGTCCCAAAGCCAGAGGATGGAGGTGCTCCTCCTGCCCCAGTGTGCACCCAGCACCTACCAGGCAGTCAACCTTGGTGACATGCTGGGCCAGCGTCCGGGCATCGACCTCTGCCAGCAGCTCCTTGACTTTACGCAGGAGGCCCATCTCCAGTGGCCGGTTATCTTTGGGGATCAGTAGTGACTGGAAGGTAGCCGGGTTGAAGGAAGAGGTGGCTTCCACGATGGGGACTGTGAAGGTCCTACCCCAGTCCCCTTCGGGGGCCCCGTTTTCTGACAGTTCCTTAAGCCTCTCGCCATAGCTCCTGGCCTGGCGGCTGGAGGCCTCGGCTGCTGCCCACTCTCGGCTGCCACGGACAGGAGGCTGCAGCTGGCAGTAATGGCCAGAGTCCGGGTCGCTGTAGCTGCTGAGCGACGGTGATGGGGAGGCCTCGCAGCGGGTGTTGGGGGGGCTGGAGTAAGGGCCCTTGTCCGACTCCCCGGCACTTCCAGGACACAGCTGGGGTTCACTGGAGCGGCGGGTGACAGGGGAGGCAGGCAGTGCTGTGGCTGAGGGGGCAGCAGGGGCGGTGTGGACACGGGTCACTGCAGGGAGATAAAGAGAGAGGACTAGATTCCATGACTCCCCACGCAGTGAGGTTCCCCCACCCCGTCCTGGGAACTGGTGACATGCTGGAGATATACCAGTCAAAACAGTAACCATCATCCAAAATTAGAGGTGATGTTTATTGAGCTCTTACTGGCTACGAGATCCTTCTCTGCACATTAGTCCGTTTAACCCTCTCAACATCCTGTGCGTCAGTACTTTTATGATCCCCATTCTCCAGATGAGAAAACCGAGGCTCAGAGAGGCCAGCTGACCTGCCTGAGGTCACCCAGCCAGCAAAGCATAGAGCTGGGATTTAAAACCAGGTGTTAAGTCCTCACTCCTGGGTACTTCCCTGAGCCGCGTTGCTTAGAAATTGTCCGATAAATAATTTGTGGCAAGGCATTTTAACATTTACACCCAAGGGTGTTGTTTTGAAGGCAAGTTGGCAGTTATGACAAGCTGGCAGGCCCGTGTTTAGAGAAGAATTTGTGACAACCCATATAGACAGCAACATGGCAACAGTGTCTCCCAGCAAAGGTTCCTCCCGGGATGCACCTCTGTCTGTGAGCTTTTCCTGCCAGGTGGGCAATATGCAGTATGGCCTGTTGAAAACACTTGTTTTCTTCCAGAAATGAACTAGTGGCATGTTTCTACAGTAGAAATTTTCTTTGTATTTAAAAAAAGCACAGCGCTCTGTGCTTCCTGCTCAATTTTGCTGTGAATCTAGAACTTTTCTGAAAAAGTCTATTTAAAAGACTAAAGCAAGCATGACGAGTCCGGTTTGAGCCCACCACTTGGAATCCGGGACGCATTAAGTCCCAGCCGATGCAGGGCCTGGCAGAGCACCACACACGGAGGCACTTGACCAATGGGGGCTGAGTGTTGCTGACCACACGCACTTCACAGCACTGGAGCCAGATTCAGTAACATTCAGGAGAATGCACTGGAAACCACATGCACAGTGCCTGGTACCCAACAGGGACTCAATGAGTCGTTGCAGAATGAACAAGCCATGGATATGTTTTGCACGTCAACATCGATAGTTCTGCTGGCAAGTTTTTAGTGTCAACTCTTGCAGGGCATTGCTCTCAGAAAAGAGGTAGAAACACACATGATCACATACTATAACAGAAGTCGTCAAAGATAGTGCACACGTGCGCACACAAGGCTACTCCCACCAGATCCCCCCACCTGCCCCTACCCCCTCCGCTGGACATACCGGTACTATAGGCAGGGGAGCTGGGGCTCTCAGAGATGGGGGACACGGGAGAGTGCAGGTCTGGGATCTGGTCCATGCTGAGTGCACAGTTGCGGATGGATTCCCGGGGGTGGGGCAGTGATGTGCTGTGGAGCAGACACCTTCATGAGCAGAGATCCCAGAGGTCAGGGTCCTCAGCTAGTATTAGGACCCCCACCTCTGCCTCCATCCAAGATCTGCTGAACTTCAAAGGCAGAAAAGGCTTGGAGATTATCAAGTCCAACCTCCCAACTGACAGGTACAAAAACTAAAGCCCAGAGGAGGAAAGGCTTGTGCAGTCCACAACCTGCACAACCGTTCTCTTCCCTGGGAACCTTGCCCCCAACTTGCAGAACAGTCTGGGGAGAGGGGCTAGCAGGAAAGGTGGGCAGGCCAAGGGAGCCAGGCCCACCAGCCTGGCCCCTCCTCACTGCTCCCATACTATACCCAGGATGCCTTGGGCTCACATGGCCTGTGGATCCTGGCACCGTTTTGATCACTGGTTCCAAACCACAGGCCAAGTGGCTACTCCCCACAGGGTACCCAACCAGTGATTCCTTGGCTGACAGCACCCAGCCCAGGCCCAGGGAGATGGGACCTATCCAAGTGCTGGTGGCACAGGATGGCAGGTCTTGCTGCAAACAGCCAGGGAGGCCATAGAAATTAGGGGCACAGACTTCGGAGTTGAGAGCCTGGGTTAGAATCTGGGTCCTACCACTCTCTAGCAAGCGGCTGCCCCTTTCCAAGCCTATTTCCTCATCTACAAAGTAGGGGCATGGACAGAAGCCACCTCCCAGGGGGACGTGGGAGTCACTGAAGTTGGGCGCAAGAGCACCAGGAGAGGGCCAGGTACACAGTAGGGCCTCAGGAATGATTGGCTGCTGTGGCTTTTCCTGGGATCAGTGCCCGGTGTCACCTAGCCCCAGACAACTGGGTGTCATCAAAAATGTCGCTGAGAACATTCCATTCCCTGTGCAATGGCTTGCATCCTGCAAAGCCCTCTGCCCTGATGCCCACCTTGGCCTAGTTTGGTAGGGTGGGGTGGGCTGGCAACAAGGACCAGGCCCCTGGCTGGGACAGGACAGCACCCAGGGCTCCCCCCTAGGCCAGAGAGGGCTTTCTGAGTGAGGGCCTTTTATAGGTAGGAACATGGAGGCAAGAGAGGAGGAATGCCAGGGCCAAGGGTGCACAGTTAGTTGTAGCAGAGCTGGGATGGCAACCTGCGCTCCAGACTTCTACTCAGCACAGCCTGAGCTTCCTCCTGTCCTTCCCCACACACCAAGGCTCCAGGGCAGTCATAGCATCTCAGACCCGTGTGACTGGGCCTCCCCTTTCTCACCCGCACTCTCATGACCAACACCCCCATTTGACAGATGGGGAGCCTGAGGCCTAGCATAGGTTCTCACTCACCTGGTGGGGCAGCCATCACTGCGGGTGACCTTGTCGGCGGTGAGCCCGTCGGTCATGGTGACGCTGCGCCGCTTCACGTGGCTGCCCTTGGGGCCTGAGGGGCTGGCGGGGCTGGCAGCCTTGCCACCGCCCTGGCCCAGGCCGTAGCAGGCCTCCAGGTAGCGCAGCGGGAAGGTGCGGTTGACGGGGCAGTAGATGATGGCTCCACTCTGCTCTGACACAGCCTTGCGGCTGCCCACGTGATATCGCACAAGGGCCGGCACGTGGTCGAAGCTCTCCTGCTCGAACAGGTACTGGATGTGGGTGTAGCTCTCACCCGCCTTCACCACCACCTTATTGATTTTGAAGTGCAAGGCCTGGTTGTGCCAGCGGCAGGTGAGCACATAGTCGCCCAGGCTGGTGAGCGAGTCCCGGATGAGGAAGTCACCATTGCGCTGCACCAGGGTCTCGGAGACCTGCGAGAGGCAAGGGTCAGGCTGGGGCGGGGCAGGGGCAGAGAGGGCCAGACCCGGGATCTGGGGGACACAGTGACCAGAGATATCTGAAGCTTGGGAGTTGCACCCTCTGACCCAGATTCAGAGGGTGCAACTCAGCCAGAGGCCCTGGGTCTGGGAAACAGAGGCTCAGGCATGGGAGGACATAACACCCTGGGATGGGGGTCGCCATGATCTGAAACTCAGGTCTCAGACCTACTCCTTCTCAGGTCTCACGTTGGGCAGAGTGGATTCTCAATCCTCATTCCTCCTAACACCCAGTGCTCTGGCAAATCTCTGGGCCTTTGTACCTCAAGCTACTTTCTCGGCCTGGAACATCCTTCCCATCCTGCCCACCTGGTGAACTCCTATCCATCTCATAATGGCCTCTCTCCTCAGCACCCCTTCCTCGGGGCAGCCCACACTCCCTGCTGGGTGCTCTATTCTTACACTTCTCCCACTGGGCTCTGACGGTCTGTCTGCCTGTCAACCCCTACCCTGGGATACCAGCCCTCAAGGGAAGCCACCGCCTATTTTATCTCTGCATCCTTGGTGCCCAGCACAGGACCTGACAGAGCTGATACTCGACAAAGATTTACAGCATGAATGTAAAAGGGAACAGGTGACTATCAGCCTCAGCCCAGAAATTCAACTTTGTCAAAATTGAGCAGCCTAAGGACTGATATGCACTGACCAGACACACAAGAGGCTGATGTATAGCCCTATAACAATAACAGTAAAAATAATCGTAGTAATAATAACAACCACCACCATAAAGGACAATGTTCATTGAGCTCACTGCATGTCAGACATCGTGTTAAGAACTTCACATGCACTAGTTCATTTAATTCTCACAACCACCCTTTAAGGTAGGCACTATTATTATCCTCCATCTTATAGATAAGGAAACTGGGGCTCAGAGAGGTGAAGTGACTTGTTCAAGGTCACACAGTCAGTAAATGGCAGAACTAGACCTCATCCCAGGCTACTCTGATCGAACCCACCAAACAACAGTCAGAGCTTCTCTGGGCTGGGGCTGGCCGGGGCGGTGGGTCTAGGGCTGAGGTCCCAGCTCGGGGCCCGCTCACCTCACGGGGGATGCGGCCATGGTACCAGGCGTGGCTGCGGAGATCCGTGCTGCTGAGTTTGAGCTCTTCCTCCAACTCTTTGTGCAATTTCTCAGGCGATGAGTCCAGGATGTACTTCTCCTTGGAGAACTGGGCAGGAGACAGCAAAAGTTGGCATCCAAACTGAAGCCCCTTCCTCCTTCCCTCCCAACCTCCACCACCCCAGGTGAACTCATTCCATCCTGGGACCCTGGGAACACTTAGGCACAGATCCTCACGCAGGAGTCCCTATCCCAGCAGGAGTAACGGAATCTCAATTAAATCCACCAAAAAGTGCCTACTGTGTTCTAGGCTCTGAACTATGTGCCAGGGTAGATAAGTCAATAAATAAACCTGTCCTCAAGGAAGCTCCTCGTCTAAGAGGGGAGGCAAAAGCGACATGAGCATTTGAGGGACTTCCCTGGTGGTCCAGTGGTTAAGGATCCACCTTCCAATGCAGAGGACGCAGGTTCGATCCCTGATCAGGGAACTAAGATCCCACATGCCGCAGGGCAGCTAGGCCACGGGGCAACTAAGAGCACGCTTTAGAGTTTGCGTGCCACAACAAGAGAGCCTGTACACCGCAACTACTGAGCCCGCATGCCACAACTAGAGAGAATCCTGTGCGCTGCAACTAAGACCTGACGCAGCCAAACAAATAAATAAATATTTTTTAAAAGCGACATGAGCATTTGAGGTCAGCACCACAACACTGGACAGCGGCAAAGTGCCGAGTAGCTTTTCAAAGGGAGGAGATGAAGTCTAGGCCAGGTGGAGTGGTCCGGGAAGACTTGCTGGAGGAGATGGCAATCACAAACACTCATTCTGTACCAAAGACACCAAACTGATCTTGAAGTGGAGGGAGGGAGGATTTCTAAACGTATATAACACAGCAGGTACCCAGGCAAAAGCATGGACAAAAACAGGGCTGAATGCACGAGGATACATTCTGGGACGGTGACTTATACAGGCCTCGAGGAGGCAGCTACAAACGCGGTTGCAGAGCACCCCCCTGCCTAAAGACACCTGTGATGTCCTCTACAGTTCCCAAAGCCCTTTCTTCCTTGCTGTCTCAAGCAATCCTTGCTAGATGGGGAAACTGCAGCCCAGCAGGGAAGCCCGAGGTCACTCACTGGAGATAATGCTCAGGACCCCCCCTTCCACCTGCCCAAGGGGGAGATTCCTGGTTTCCTGGTTACTGTGGCCTGGGGTTGGAGGCCTAAGAACAGGGGGAGGGGAGCCCCTGCTGCCAGATGTGCCCCCACCATGAAGCCCAGCCCAATCCTGGCTGTCTTGTGAGTTCCCCAGGCCTCAGTTTCTTCCTCTGTAAAATGGGAACAATTGCAGAACCTGCTTCACAGGATTGCAAGGATGAAAGGAGACAATACTCCAGAGCACTGCAACTAGCCCACAGATGTCCTTGTCACTGCCAGAACATGTAACATCGCTTCCTCTCCCTTCCCCCAATTCCAGACCGCAATGATGGCTGGCCCAGGACAGATAGATATGGCCCAGACCTGGCCAAGCAGCAGGACAGATGAAGGGGGGCACTAAAGGGCAATCTCTCCCCAGGACCCGCTCCTCACCAGGGTCCAGCATCCTCTAGTCCAGTCCCTGCCTCCTCTGACCTTTCACAGTTCTCAGAGCCTAACCCTGCTGCTCCATTCTCCACACCTCTGCTCCCACTGCCTTGATTTACCTCAGTCTACACTGCTGCCAAGACATCGTGGTTCCCAGCTTCAGAGATATCTAGAGTCTCTGGCTCCATTATTTCAACACTGAACCTCTACTCTGGGACAGGTCCTGTGCCAAGGGCTGAGCCCAAGGTCATCAGGACAGGCGGCCTCTGTCCTGGGGGAGCCACACAGATACTGACAAGCCACCCCAGGATCTCTGGATGTTCAGAGACGCACAGGGAGCTCCAGGAGCAGATGAGCATGTCCCTCCTCATCTGGTCAGGGAGTCCCTGAAGAAGTGCCGTCCCCACGGAGGCCGGATGGAGCCAAGCAAAAGCATCAGGGTGAGGACAGGCAGGTGGGCAGGAAAGAGCTCTGGGAAGACAGTGGCAGAGTCAGGGCCCTGTAGGCAGAGCCAAGGCCCTGGGGGCGGGAGGAGAAGCTTCGAAAGGGCTGGGGGTGGCAGGGGCAGGCGCGGCAGGGCTGTGAGGCTGCCTTGGGGAGCTGGGATTTACCCAGAGGCCACAGCAGAGCTGCAGAAGGTTTCTAAAGTGTTGGGGCAGGTTCCATCCACTGCGTGGAGATGGCCTAGTGTTTTCCAGGCAATGGCAGGGGAGGGTGGGGTATGGGGATGGGAATTGGGGGAAGGGTGTTTACACAACCATTGATCAGGTGTGGGGAAGAGGGCGGAGGAGTCAGAGAGGATTCCAGGTAGAGAGCCTGGGAGGACAATGAGACACTCTCCAAGGTGGGCAAGGCTGGGGCAGGAGCAGCTTGGGGATGGGCCCATACAAATTTGGGCTTTGAGGTACCTGTAGGGCTCTGGCGACCGATGGTGGGAGTGGATGATGGAGATGAGTGCTCCAGAAAAGGCAAGGCCTGAGGATGGGGATTCTGTACATCCTCCGCCCAGGGTAGAAACCAATACCCCAGAAAGGCAGGGAGGTCCGGGGTGAACTGAGATTAGCTAACTCAGATACCTACACTCCTCCATGGGGTTCCCTATTCTTCAGGGTCCTGGCCCCTCCCCTATACCACACCACACCCTGGAGAGGGAACAGTGGAAGTCACAGGGGAGACTCCTCCTTGACAAAGAGCATGCAATTGAGAAGTTGCCCCAGTTCCACAGCTGGAGCAAGGGGGACAGGGGGCAAAGAAGGGGAGGGGCTGTGTGGTAAAGAACCTGGCCTCGAGACTCTGCCTGCCACTGTATGACCTTGAGCCAATCAGTTTCCCTTTCTGGGCCTGGGTAGCTTCATCTGTAAATGGTGGGTGGGAGACCGGGCTCCACTTTTCCAACCATAATCAATGGTCAGGGAGAACCTGGAGGGACAAACTTGGTCCTCCCACACACCTGAGGTTAGGGAACCCTAGGGTCTCTGTGATTCCTCACCTTCGACCCGGGGGTCCCTAGCTCCCAAGGAGGGTGGGTGCTGGGGCGCGAATGCAGCATCCCTGCTCCCGCTGCACTGCTATTGGCCAGAGATGATCTCACCGCCTCCCGGCCTGCGAGCTCCTGATTGGCGGGTGCGGGGATGCTGCGCTCAGCCGCCGGCGGGGCAGTCATTCAGGCGGGCTTGGAGCGTGTGTGAGCCTGGGGGAGCGCAGAGGTGATGCGCCCCGCGTCCCCCAGGGGGCTCGGGAAGCAAAAGCGCGGAGACCCCGAGTCAGGGTCTTAACCCCTTCTCACCAGCCGGTGCCCAGCAAGTCCCCTCTAGCTCCCTTAAGTCTCGCAACCCTGAGCAAAGCCATCCGCAGATGATGCTCCGCAGAGAGGCGGGGTCCGGGTCCTCCCCTCCACCCCCTTCCGTTTAACCCTTTCACCGCCACGGCGCCGTCCCGCACTGACCGGCCAGCTAGGCTAGGAGACCCGCGCCCGGAGCACGTCCAAGCCCACCTAGAGGGCAGGAGGGTTGCAGGCGCTCTGGCCTCAGCCTCGGCACCCGCAGCATCCCCTCAGCTTCCCACCCCTCACTCAGCCTTTGGACCCCGGCCCAGCGCCCCCGGTACAATGGGGAGTCAGGCTGCCCGGGTCAGCCGCAGGGGCCGGAGTGCTCGCTGGAGGACCGGCAGGACGCCGGGGACCTCATCTCCAGGTACCCAACGCCCCAGCTCAGCTCCATCCTGCAGAGGAGGCAGGACCGGAACGGTAGCCTCCGCAGCCCCGAGTCTCGGGAGTGGCAGCTGGACCCTCACCCTGCGGAGCGTCTGGGCGCCCAGAGGTGAGGTTGGGGCGACCCCGCCCCCTCCCGCAGCCCTCAGCCTGCAGCCCGCAGCCCCTGCCTGGCCGGACCCTGCGCGGCGTCACGGGCTGCGGCTCCCCGGTTCCGGGGGCGAGCGGCCAGGGGTCCCAGCCCGGAGCGCCTGGCGGGGGCCGAGCCGCCCCCTCACCTGCACCTGCACGAAGGAGCCGCGGTAGAAGCAGCAGGCGGCGGCCGACAGGGCGCTCCACAGGCTGCACCGCTCGGTCATGGTGGGGCCGGGCGGCCAGGGCCGGGACTGTGCGGGGGACGGCTGCCGACGGGGCAGGGGCGCGGGACCGACCGGGCTGGGCACCGGCTGCGCTTGCCTCTCGGCGGCGCGATTACCTCATCGCCTTGTCGGGGGAGGAGCGGGGAGGCGGGGCGGGGAGACCCCACCCTCCTGCCGGCCCCGGGAGGGGAGGGGGCCATTGTTCCTCCCTCCGCCCGCCCCCGGCTCCCCGCCCCTAGCCCCCAGAGCTCCAGCCCCGCGCGCCCCGGCAGCCTGTAGTCTGGGATGCTGAACGGGGGACCTGCCAAGGGGGGCTTCACGGGGGGCAGAAGGATGGGTTGGGGACCCCTGGGTCGGCAAGGGAGGGGGGGTGTCCTGCCGCCCCCACTCGTCTCACCCCTCACTGACCCGGAGCGGGCAGAGACTTTGAACTAAATCATATCTAAAGCTGGAAAAATCCCTGTATATGTTTGACCAAATCCTTTGTGGCCTCAGGAAATCTCCCAGAGCCCAGGATTTCTCATCTCTGATTTGGAATCAGGGACTCTGCTGGGAAGTGCGGGATATTCCACTGACAGACTTGGGGGGGTGGGGAGGGCAGAGACTCAGTAAGGCTCAATGGTTTGGGAATCAGTCTGGGTTCAACTAGCGGTGCCCCACCTCCACCCAACCAAGTCCCTTCTCCTGGAGCCCAGATTTACTCATCTGGAAAACATACCTGTGCTGACCTCACAGAACTCTTGTCAGCATTGGCTGAGCTGATGCATGTAAGTTGCCAGACATAAAACAAGTGCTCAATAAATGCTTGCTATTGTTTTCAAGCTTAGTGTCTTAGAATCTGGACTTTTGGTCCTAGAATCATAGGCTCTTCCGCACAAAGGGAGTCATCATTGACTCTGCATCGGTCTGGCCTGGAGTTCAAATCCTTTTGACAGGCTGTGTGACCTTAGGCAGGTGAGTCCACCTCTCTGGGTCTCAGATATTTGATTATTTTCTGTAAATACATCTGAAGCTCTGAGCATGGAGCTTGGAGTTTTACGGTCTTGGAACTTTAGAATCCTTGCCTTAGAATCAAAGTACTCACATCACGATCTGAGAAACCCTGGAGCTCTGGAAGCTGAGTACGTAAGGTCAGGAATGGACTTTTGGTAACCGACTATTGATTCCACCCTCTTCTGAGGCTTGAAGCCACAACTAACATTGCTTTGAGTTCATACTTCAAGGGATTCTTTAATCAGCTCCACTGAGCAAGTATTATTTCTTTTATAGCATTTTTAAATTACATTTTTCAGCCCAGTAAACTAAGGGAAAAATACAAAGCTAATCCTCACAGGGATCTCACTACCATCAGTGATGGGGATCTCATTACCTTTCCAGGCAGCTGGGATTTATGGGGTGCTGAAATATGCCCCTGTGTGGTCCACCACTGGCTTTGGTGCTGGTTCTACCTGAGGCCTCTGTCCCCCCTGTGGTGTCAGGGCTCGGGATGAGGAGCCAGGGCCCAAATCCTGGGAGCAGCTCCTGCTCAACTTGCTACAGCCCTGGGCTGCATTTCCTGGGCTCACTCAAGCTTGCTTTCTGACCGCGCCCACACTCTTACCTCTGCCTGGATCACTCTACCACCCATCTCTGCTTATCTTTATCTCCTTTCCAGCTTTCTGTTTGGAGAGAGGATGTTGGTGAATATTCCTGGTCAACTGCAATGGCTTGGCTTCAATGCCTCCTCCTCCAGAAAGCCTTCCTTGATCTCCCCATCCCCAGCTCCTGAGCTGAAAATCGTCCCCTACCTCTGGAGCTCCAATGGCTTCTTATCTGAGCCTTCTGGGGATGGTGGGAGACAGCAATGTGAGCACTTCCCACAGAGCTCATTACTAGTCACTTACACGGAGCTTTACAGGCAGCATCTTGGGTGATGGAATGCCCTGGGGTCAGGAACCAGCCTGGCCTGCTCTGTTCCAGGCCCAGATCTCCCCTTCATGGGCATGGACTCATTGAGCCCATAGCAACCCTGGTTTGGAAGCACCACTGTTACCCCATTTCATACAGGTGAACACTGAGGCTCAGAGAGGTGACACACCCAAAGTCATGTGGCAAATAAGTGGCAGATCTGGGACTAAAATTTGGGTCTGCTAAATTACAAAACACAAGCCCAAACCATTGTGTGGTTCTGCCCTGGTCCCCACATGGGCCAGGAGCCCTTGGAACACAGGGCCTGGCGCTCCTTGCCCTCTGCTGTGTGCTCCATACTCGGCAGGGGACCTGGCTCAGGGTGGGTGCTCCGGGGTGTGGAAGGCCAAGGGCTCTGTCCATGGTCTTGGCATCAAATAAACTTGGACAGCAATCCCAGCTCTGCCCTGCAGTAGCTGTGTGGTGGTGGGCAAGTCACTGCACTTCTCTGGGCCTCAAATTTCCCATCTTTAAATGGGCACAAGAAAGCCCTCACTGCCCAGTGATGAGGGAAGAAGTCAAAGACCTCATTTATGTAAAGAGCTCAGAAGTGACTCCCAGTGCTAGCAGCCTGCACAGGGCTCTGCACACAATAGGCACTCGAAATGTTATGTCGTGTTATTGTTATCGTTATTATTTCAAAACTGCATTTTCAACATTCCCAGTGCCCAGGACAAATTAAGCTCATGATCGATGTGACTGTGCCCATTATCTGTGATGAGGAACTGAGTCATCCTTTCCTGCTGCCACCTCCCGGCACCAGCACCACACGCTCAGAGACCAAGTGGGATTAGAGCCGGTCTTCGCAAGGAGCCACCCTCGGGGCCCTGTCCAGCTGGCAGCTGGATGGAGTCTGGTAGTAACAAACATTGGGAAGTCCTGAGTTTGGGGCCAGGAAAGAATGATGGAAGGCATGGGAAGAAGATGCTGGGATTGAAAGCAGACCCCACACGCTGCCCTGACTCCTAGACCTTCTCCTCCTGGGAACAGTCGGAGAGATCTGGCTCCTAACCAGGCCAGAAAAGGACTCTGCCCTTCCTGGAACAGACTCTGGGCCCTCCAGTGTCCCCTTCCGGCCCCTCTTACCTTCACATAGTCCCCGCCAGCCTCCGGCTCTCCAGTGGCCCTGGAAGGAGAGAAGAAAAGTGAGTGTTCCCAGCCCTGCCTGGCTCCCCAGCTGCCAGCCTCTGCCCACCTGCAGGCAGGAGGGGGCACTGCAGCTGATAGCATTTGCTGGAATCTGCTGGCTGGGCTACTCCTCCACTCTCCAGCTGTGCGACCCTGGGCAAGTACCTTCGCCTCTCTGAGCCTGTTTCCTGTCTGTAAATCAGGGTAATGATAGCCTCTGCTTCCTCGGGTTTTCTCGAGGACTCTGGGAGCTGATGAATGTTATATGCTTAACACGGGGCCTGCTCCCTGAATTGCTATCTTCGACCAGCTTCAGGACGCTGCACTCCCCTGGTGTTCACTCCCCACCTCCTCCCTGACTCCACAGTTGGTGGCCCCAGGCTGGGCCTCAGCCTCCTTTCCTCCCGCCCTACCCTCATTCCCTAATGCAGAGTGACCCACCCAGTGGCACACCATGGTGCCATTGCTGGTGACATTTGGCTGCGGAATTGATCCCCTCCCCTAAGAGGTGGTCAGGATGGGGCCTGGAGAGGCCAGAGGCTGGGGGTGGCTGTTTTTCCCAGGTGCCAAATAGATATCACCCTTCCTCGTGAGGGCTTCCGTGAGCCACTTCCCCCAGTCCTCGGCCTTAAAGGCCCTCCCTTCTCCGATGCAGCCTGGACCTGCCCCTTCAACACCAGACTCAGAAACCCAACTGCCTCCTTAGCATCTCCTCTCAGATGTTTGAAGTCATTTTGACTTTCGTATCCAAAGCAGGACTGCCGATCCCCCCCACCCCACGCCCCTGCTCCCCACATCCGACTCCCATCTCAGTTGATGTCAGCTTCATCCTTCTTGTTTGGCCCAAAACCCTGCAGTCCTCTGCACCTCCTCTCTCACTCACACTCCATGCCCAATTCATCAGGAAATCCTGTGGCTCTACTTCCAAAATAGATCCTGAGCACTTCTCTCCATGTGTCAACCCTGCCCCATCTGGGACGCCCTCTGTGTCCTCTGTGGAGCACACAGCAGCCTTCTGGCTGTGTCTGCCCTCACAGCCCTCTGCCACCCAGGCGGCTCTCAAGTGAAAAGCTAAGCAGATCTCGGTGCACAAAACACCCCCAAGCCTCCCATCTCTCAACGAACAAAATCTAAATCCCACTCCATGGTCTGCAAATGGCTGGCCATGTAATTTATCAACTAAACCAAGACTTTTCTTCCCTTGTGAGAGTAAAGAGGGTGCCATTTTCATGCCAGAAAAACAAATGTAAACAGGCTTACGTGTTCCCCAACCTACAATGCCCTGTGTGGCCCTGGTGGTATCTGACTGCCCGCCTCATCAATTCCCACCCCCAAAATATGTCTCCCTCCCTCATTCTGCCCCGGCCACATTGGCCTCCTTGCCAAGCTCGTTCTTGCCACAGGGCCTTTGCACTTGCTGTTCCCTTGCCTGGAATGCTCTCCGCCCCACCCCACATCATCACACAGCTTGCCCCTCCCCCTACTTTATTTAGAGCTCTGCTTAATGTCCCCAACCCAGAGAAGCCTTCCCTGACCACCCTGCCAAGAATAGTCCCTTGTCCCTCACTCTCTGTCCTCAACCCTGCTTTCTTTTCCTCAATCTCTGCCTGAAACAATCACTTTACATTTATTTGTTGACTCAGTTACCTGACGCCTCCCCTGGGGCACTAACTTTATATAGCTCACAGGTGAGCCCCCACCATGGTGCCTGGCACGTGGTAGGAGCTCAAGAACTCTTTATTGCTTAAGGAATGTATGAACAGTAAACCCTCAACCAGTATTCATCACTGTTGTTATTATTAATTCCCTCAACCAGTATTCATCACTATTGTTATTATTAATTCTGTCAGGCTGGACCCTGGTTCTCTGGCTGGCACAGGCCTCAGTATTGCCATCTGCAAAATAGGGAGGAAAGTCAAACATCAGGGAACTGCTTCCTCAAATACAGAAGCAGCAAATTTAAATTTAAATGTGATAAATCTAATAAAATAAATTTAAAACAAAAACAGCTGAGCTAAAAACAAGACAAAACAAAAACTGTGGGTGAAGTATATGTTTCCAGGGCAGAATTCCATGCAGGGTTTCCCCCAGCTCCTGAGGCCAGGGGCTCCTCATTGAGATGCTGTCTGACAGTCCTCCCTGTTCTGACATTCCAGAGTCCCTGGTGCTAGCCTTCCTTCCTGCAAAGTCCTTGCTGACCTCTAACCGTAGTCCCTCAAGCTGCAGCCTGGCCCCAGCAGGCTCCCAAAGGTGTTTGGGTTCTCTCTGTCCAGCCGAGTTGGGAGTGGGGTGGAGTACAGACCCCTCCCCCTCTCACCACCCTGCTCTTCCTGGGTGAGGTGTCCCATCCCAGTGTTTCCGGCCATTTAGGCCCGGAAATCCTCCCACTGCTGGGAACAGATTGGCCAGGACACTGGGATCGCCTAGCACTTCCTCCTGCTTCCTGTCTACTTCCCCTCATGCTCTGGGCAGGAGCAGAGCCTTGGGGAGGGGGCGCCTGCCCCAGGGAGCAGGTGGGCTGAGGTGGCCAGAGCCAGTGGGGGTGCTCAGGCAGAGGCCCAGGCCCAGGAAGCTGAGGGCCTGGAGCCACCACCAGCACCCATCACCTCTCCCTGCCCCACTATAACACTCCAGGATTCCTAAGACATAAGGTGACCATGTTGGCTCACCACCCACTGACATCATTTGCCCAGACTATGGCCACCACCTCCTCACTGCCTCCCAGCCTGCATCTGTGTCCCTCTGACTTGTTCTCCCCCCAGCAGCCAGAGCAATCCTGTTAAAATGAGTCAGCTTACGACTTTCCTGTGCTCCAGCCCACTGGAGTGAGCCCCAGTTTCACTCAGAGTAAGAGCTGAAGTCCTGGGGACTTCCCTGGTGGCACAGTGGTTAAGAATCCGCCTGCCAGTGCAGGGGACACAGGTTCGAGCCCTGGTCCGGGAAGATCCCACATGCAGCGGAGCAACTAAGCCTGTGCGCCACAGCTACTGAACCTGCGCTCTAGAGCTGCGAGCCACAACTACTGAGCCCGTGAGGCACAACTACTGAGCCCGTGCGCCACAACTACTGAAGCCCGTGTGCCTAGAGTCCGTGCTCCACAATAAGAGAAGCCCCCGCAATGAGAAGCCCACGCACCGCAACAAAGAGTAGCCTCCACTGGCTGTGGCTAGAGAAAGCCCACGTGCAGCAACAAAGACCCAATGCAGCCAAAAATAAATAAATAAGTATATATTTTTTTAAAAAGCTGAAGTCCTCATAACAGCCTTCACACACTGGCTCTGACCACACTCCCCTCACTCACGCTGCCCCAGCCAGGCTGGGCTTCTTGCTGCCTTTTGTTCCCACCTCAGGGCCTTTGCACTTTCTGTTCCCTCTGCGAGAATACTTTCCCTCCAGATATCCACTAAACTCCCGCCTTTCCCTCCTTCAGGTTTTTACCAAAATGTCCCTTCTCAGTGAGTCCTTCCCTGGCCGCCCATCTGGAAGTGAAGTGTGGCCTCTCAATGCTCGCCACCTCCCCGCCCTGCTTCGTCCCTCTCCGTAGTGCTTCATCTGACTTGCCATGCACTATCTCCTCTCACCAGAACATCAGCTCCACAAGGGCAGGGGTTGGGTTCTGCCTAGAATGGTGCCAGGCACCCTATAAAGATGTTTTGCTCTGTTTTGTATTTTTTGGTCACACTGCGTGGCATGTGGGATCTTAGTTCCCTGACCAGGGATCGAACCCGTGTCCCCTGCAGTGGAAGCACGATGTGTTAAACACTGGACCACCAGGGAAGCCCCTGTAAAGATGTTTATGAATGAATAAATGTCACAGCAGCCCCTGCAATCCTGAGGACAAACTCTAGTTCTCATGGGTCGGCCCACTGTGACCCAGCCCCTGCCAGCCACCCCTCGTCTCTTCCTTAGGGTCCTCCATGCACTCAGGCTTCACACTTCCTCCAAAGAGCTCTACCCGCTCCAGCCTCAGGACCTTTGCACATGATATTCCTTCTGCCTAGAGGAATTCTCTCCCTTAGAGTCAGAGTAATCCCTACTCAGCCTGCAGATCTCAGTTTGCTTGGAGACTTCTAGAATGTTCTCTCTCCCTTTGTAATGATCAAATCCAGGAATCAAAGCTTCCATTTTAAAAAACTCAGCTCCGGGCTTCCCTGGTGGCCCAGTGGTTAAGAACCCGCCTGCCAGTGCAGGGGACACGGGTTCGAGCCTTGGTCTGGGAAGATCCCACATGCCGCAGAGCAACTACTCCCGTGCACCACAACTACTGAGCCTGCACTCTACAGCCTACGTGCCACAACTACTGAGCCCGCGAGCCACAACTACTAAAGCCTGTGTGCCTAGAGCCCACGCTCCGCAACAAGAGAAGCCACTGCAATGAGAAGCCTGCGCAACGAAGAGTACCCCCTGCTCACAGCAACTAGAGAAAGCCCGCACACAGCAACGAAGACCCAACGCAGCCAAAAATAAATAAATAAATATTTAAAAATAATAAAATAAAACTGAAATACTGTATTTAAAAAAAAACTCAGCTCCATTAATTAATTAATTAATTAATTTCTTATTTTATGGATTTAAAAGGCACTTCCTCTCTAATATTAGTGGTGAAATCAATTAATAAATAATAGTGACAACTGAGCTAAATAAGTTCCACTAATCAGCTGCATTAATTATTTAAATAACCAACCCCTTTAATTGCCTGAATTAGCTGATTTGTTCTTATAACTGGTACCACTTATTGCATACATTAGCTTAATTAATTGAATTAATGATCAGTCATTAGAGTCCATTATCCTTTATTTCCCCAGTGCAGGTTTCGGTCTGAGCTTTACTTTCAGGGTCTCCATCCTGGCCAGGAGGGAAGGGCGAGGCTCCCCCAGGGACCCTGGAGGAGAGGCTGCCATCCTGTTCCACCTTGGCCCTCCCTTACCACAGGCAGCCTTGCCCTGCAGAGCCCTGCAGCCTCGCTGCCCTCTGTCTGTCCCCGACTTTGCTCCCTGGGGTGTGGTCATATGGCCTTGAGTGGAGATTTCCCCAACGTCTGCCTCATGCTTCCCAGCTTTCCCCCTGCCCTCCCCTCTCTGAGCTTCAACTTCCTCATCTGTGAAATGGGCATATTTTAACTGTCTGCCCAGAGGGGCTGCAAGGATCCTATGAGAAGGAAAGGTGGAAGGTTCCTTAGCCCCTGTGGTTCCTCTCGTTGCCCCAGCACCACCACCCCCCAAATGAAATTTCCCATCCTGCTCCTCCTGGGGGGTTGAAGATACCCTCCCTCCTTCACTCCGACTTTCACTCACCCGGGGCAGAGAAGCAACCCTGCTCTATGCTCCTTAGTCCTTAAAGACCCTGAGAAGGGAGAGCTGGGGTGGAAAGCCCCATCTCTCTGGGGACACCCAGCCAAGAGGCCTTTGGGATTCCCTGCCAGGAAGGCCCTTGGCTTTAGCCTCTGCCCTGCCCCCTCTTCTGTACGATGGGCCACCACCATCCTGGAGACGTCCTTCCTCCTCTCTGCCATTCTGCGCCCTCAGTCTTCTTGACAGGGGTGAGCTCCCCAGCAGAGCTCAGGAAGGGTCCCAGCTCTGTGAGAAGAGGACAGATCGGGGGTCGCTCATCCCAGGGCAGAGCTGAGGAGTCTGAGTCCCAAGAGCTGCTGAGACTTAACAGCTGCTGGAGACAAGCAAATGCGGAAGACGACTGAATGCCTGTGCAGAAGCCCCGCTATAGAGCAGGACACAGAGCTGCTCAGACGAGACCTGCCTTGGCTCTGCTTTATTCCTTGCCCGAGGCAGGCTCCCCCAGATGATGGGGACTGCTCCTGGATGGAGATGCGGGACACTGGGGAGGGGAAAGTGAAGAAAAAGAATATTCCGACCAGACCAGGAACCCAGAATCAACATGAGGAAGAGGAAACGAAGTGGGCATGGACAGGGGAAAGACCCTCAGGGGCTCTGAAGAGGGCCCTCAGCTGGGAGGGAGGAGGCTGTGTGACCCTGGGCGAATCCCCCTTGTTGGGCCTCAGTTTCCTCTTCTACAAATGGGTGTGGTGATCGCCTGAGCATCCTGTGTGCCGGTACTTCCTCGGGCCAGGGCCAGGTTAAATGCTCTACTTTGTCTAGTCCTCACGATGACCCTGTGAAGTAGGTGCTGTTATTGTCCCCAATTTACAGATGGGGAAACTGAGGGTCAGAGAGGGGAAGGGGGTTTCTCAATGTTGTAAAGACAGTCAGCAGTGGGCCTCTGAGCCGCTGATGTCGCCGACCGCTTTCTTCCCCAGCTCTCACGCCACATACGTCCAGCATTCTGTAAACAGAGTCCGCTAAGGGTTTGAGGGGATGTGGCTCCAGCTGGGGTTGGTGGGGGGACCGTCCATCCTTCCTGAGCCAGCGCAGTTCCCACAGCCTCAGGCGTCTGGGGGTCTCAAGGGCTATGAGAAAGTCTCCACAGGAAATGAGAGCCAGGAGCAGCTGGGCCCCTTTGGAAGACAAGGACCAGCCGCCCAGAGTCTGAGGAGGCTGAATGGGCTGAGCCCACCACAGCCCCCTCCCCCCTGTGGGTAATCACTACCAGATGCCCGGCAGCTGACGTCACTTTGCAGGGCCGAGAGGGTCGTGGGACTCTGGGGAGTGTTGGGAATTCTTGGACAGGAATCAACATTCCGAAAGGAAATGGTGGGGGGGGTGGGGACGGGGGTCTTGGCCTGTTCTCAATGCCTGGCACCAGGGCTGGGGCACGGGCAACACAGGGTGCCCCCGGCCGGGGTGCTTCCTTCTCCACGTCTCAGTTTCCTTCTGAACAGCCCTGGAAGTGGAGTGGAGGGGTCTGGGTCTCTGGGAGGCAGGAAAGGATGTTCAGGTGAGACACTTTAGAATGAGTAGGACTGTGGTCAAATCCTCCTTAAAGGAGAAGTCCTCGTAAAACATAAGTCAGAGTGGGGCCTTCCTCTGCTTGAGGCCAGCAACGGCTTAACTCGCTCAGAGTCAAAGCCAGGTCCTTGCTGGGCCTTCCAGGCCTCACTTATCTGAACCCATTTCCTTTCTGGCCTCATTTCCACCACTCCTCTCCCCAGCCCCCATCTTGCTCTCTGCTGCTCCTCAAACGTGCCAAGGATGCTCCCACCTCAGGGCCTTCGTACCTGCTATTCCTTCGGCCTAGTATACCCTTCCCCAGATATCAAGATGGTTTGTTCCCAGTACACCGGAAACTAATATAATATTGCATATCAACTATATTTCAACTAAAAAAAAAAAAGAGGGTCTGTTCCCTCATCTCCTTTGCTCAAACATCAGTTTCTCACTGAGACTTTTTTCCTGGCTAACCTTCCTAAATTGCCACCACCAGCCACTACCCTCCAAGACCAGTTCC
Source organism: Leucopleurus acutus (assembly GCF_964270905.1). Lineage (NCBI taxonomy): Eukaryota > Metazoa > Chordata > Mammalia > Artiodactyla > Delphinidae > Leucopleurus > Leucopleurus acutus. The sequence goes on along the minus strand of NC_139150.1, from coordinate 8,015,418 downwards.
CCTACTTGATTTGAATCCTTCTCCGTAGTGCTTTTCTCTTCTGGCTGACTGGGTAACTCATTATCTTGTTTATCATCTGTCTCCCCCACACTGGAATGGGGGCTCCTTGAGAGCAGGGTTTTGTCTGCTGTGCTCACTGCTGTCTCCCTAGAACCTAGAAGAATGTCTAGGAATAGTTGCATCTCAGTAACTATTAAAATGAATGAAATTCCAACTCAACTGTGTCATCTCAAGCAAGTTGTTAACCTCACAAAACCTCGATGTCTTCATCTGTAAAATGGGCTCCTATTACCGCCTTTTCAGGGGGGTATGGGAAGTCATTTGAAGTAATGGTAGAGACAGCTCTGAGATTTTTACTTGCAGGAGGTGAAATGTGGCCTAGTGGTTAAGTGCTTGGGCTTGGGAGTTGGTCAAGACGGAATCGAATCTAGGCTCTGACACTTAATCTCTCTGTGACCCCAGGAAAGTCCCTTTCTCTCTCTGAACCTCAGTCTCCTCGCTGGTAAAATGTGGTAGATGGCACCCACTGAGTGTTCCAGGCAGGGCCAGCCAGTTGTCCTCTGGTGGGACCCTGGCCTGACAATTCCTGTGTGTGTGTGTGTGGGTGTGGGGTGTTGGGGGACCTCCCTTCCCTCTCTGAGACTCTGCTTCCTCCTCTATAACATGGACTGAAGGTAGAGTGTCAGGGCTCTCTGGACCCACTATTTCCCTGCAGAAGGCTGAGGGTGCCAGGGGATGGGGGGAGATTGGGCTGGTGCTCTCCATTTTGGGAGCTAAATGCCCTTCATTCCCCTTCTATCGGCCCCTCCTCCCTCCTTCCTCTGCATCCCCCATGATCTCAGCAGGGAACAGGGCACCAGGAAACTCCTGCAGCCTCACCTCTTCCCCTTCCTTCCTTTTGCTCCAGGTGCAACCTGCTTCCCAGGGGGAAGGGGAGGGACACGTCTTCCCCAGCTTATGCTGCTCCCTGAACAGCCACTGGGATGACCCCCTTGGGACACTCAGGAATGAGGCTCCCAGTCTTACTCAGTGGCAGTTCTCAAATGCCCTTGTTCCCAAGCTGGATGGATCCTCAGAGACCATCCCAGGCCCATCTTGGCTGTTGGGGAGATTGAAGCCCAGAGTAGGGCAGGACAAGCCTGAGATCACACAGGCAAAGCAGGTCGCCTGACTCCAGCACAGATCTGGGCTTCACAGGCTCCTAGAAGAAATGTTCAACAATTCCTGGACTCCTACTTGGCCTGTAGAGCAGGTGGGACACTGGGTCCCAAGGCACCAGGAAAGGGCTCAATCTGATCTGCTAACCCCATCCCCCTCAGGACCCCTGGACACTCCAGATGATTAGGGGGGGAAGGGAGAGTCTCCCTATTTCCTCGTAGCTCTAAGCCAGGCCTGATGCCAGAGGCACTGCCAGGACCATCTCTGCCCACAGGGGAGGAAGGCTGGGTCCTAGACTTGGCATTCTCAAGGTGTCTCAATGCCTGCTGGAGGGGAATGGGTTGCCTAGTCGTTGAGGGCCTGGTCCAGGAAGGTGGAATTAAACCCTAGCTCTGACTTTCACTAGTTGTGTCAAACTGGGCAAGTAAACCTCTCTTTCCTCATCTGAAAACTGGAGATCGTAATAGTGCCTCTCTTCTGGTACTGTTGTGACCAGAAGATGCCCAACCTGTGCCGGGAGAGGCTGGGGATAGAGTTACACCAAAAGAAAGTTTAAAAGTTCCTGATGCTAAACTCACACCCAGGTTTGTCAGCTGCCCCAGGGGCCCGGATTTCCACCTCAGACAACTCCCGTTCCGGGCGGCGGCCCTCCTCGGTCCCAGCTCGGTCACTCACCCTCTGGGTCCCAGTGCGGGGCACCTTCGGCCCACCGCAGTCATAGTTCCCTGTCGTGGCGGCCTGCAACCCGTAGACCTCCTCTGCTCGACGGCTCCCGCCTTTCTCAGGATACGGAGCTGCGGAGCATAGAGCAGGACTCCTGGGGAGGAGCCTGGCCTGTAGGCCACGCCTCGGACACGCCCCTCTGCCCTCCTTCGGCGCGCTCCACCACCTACTTCTCCCTCCGGGAAGGCCACGCCCCGCCTCGGACACGCCCTCCGCCTTCTGTCTCGCTCCGCCCCCTACCCCATCTGTCAGGTCGGAGCGGGAAGGCCACGCCCCCGAGCACACCCCCTCCGCCTCGCCCCGCCCCACTCCGAGGCCAGCTTCCCCAACAGTCCCTGCGCCGCATGGGAAGGCCACGCCCCTGCCCACGCCCATTCACCACGCCCCGCCCCGCCCCGCCCCGCTTCAGCAAACCCTTAGCGCGCTTCTCAGACTTTGGTTACCTCAGAACACCCCCGGAGCTACGAGGCCCGCTATCCTGCATACAATCCTTGCTCCACACCCGAATGAGGCCGAATTTAAGAGGGGATGGCAAGAGAAGGCAGCCTGGAGCAGCCAGAGATGGTGGAAAAGCATTTGTTTTATTCATCATAAACGTAAGCACTCCCATTTACCGAGTTGTTTGTGGTGTGTCAGGCGCTGTGCTAAGATTTTACAAGTATGTTACTCTTGAATTCTCACCACAACCCTACAAGGTAGGTGCTATCGTTGTGCCCGTTTATCAGATGAGAAGAGTGAGGCTCGGGGAAGGGAACAGACTTGTCCAAGGTCATGCAGTCAGTAAGAGGCAGCGTCTGGACCGGATTCACTCTGCAGCTTTACAAGGTCCTGCTCCCCACTGAAGGACCCATTACCCCAGCACACAGAAGCTGTGCTTGGTGTCTCAGGGCAAAGTCACTCAAGAGAGGTTCCAGAACCAACCCTAGAGTTACTTTTGCTCAGATTTTTTCCCCCTCTTTATTTCAATAGGTACATCTGACGAGTATGGTTTAGACAAAGGCTCTGAGGGTTGAAAAGCAAGGGACTGGGGGTGCAGGGTTGGTGGTGGGATGAATTGGGAGATTGGGATTAACATATATACACTAATATGTATAAAATAGATAACTAAGAACCTGCTGTATAAAAAAATAAATTAAAAAAAGAAATAAACTGGAAAAAAAGAAAAGCCAGGGACTCCTTTGGTGGGGGCTGAGGGGGTCTCCCACGGGCATGAAGTACATGACTGTAGGGCTTAGAAGATGGTGGGTACCATGTGGTGGATGAGTGTGCAGCCACTGGAGACAGGCAGATTCCTGCTCAAATCCCAACTCTGCAACCTTGGCTGAGTCTCAGTTTCCCCACCTGTAAGATTGGCGGGGGGCGGGGGAGGTGGGTAATAGTACAATCTTTTACAGAGTGTTCAGTGAGTAACATTTGTTTTGACACCCAGTAAAATGGGTACTGACTAAATGAGAACTATGGTCATGTCATCACTATTTGTATTTTTGTATCAACTCAACACACCCTGTAACCAAGTTAGTTAACAAGTGGTCTTCTAGATCAAGGGGAGCAATGTTGTCCAGCAGAATTAAAGGTGGCGATTCGGGTGTGGGCCCCAGGGCAGGGATCCAGTGATTGGGCTTGGATCCACCCAGTAGCTGAGGGCCCATGCTGGAGGCTGCCTAGGGCTTTGGAGCCGGGGTGGGCGTGGGCGGCGGGGGCGGGTCTTAGTTCAAGTCCTAAGTTTGTCATTTGCTAGATGTGCACCTGACTGGGGCAGATGACATTCCCTCTCTGAATCTCAGTTTCCTCTTCTGTCATATGGAAATAACAGTATCTTCTCCCCGGGTTTGTTTGTTTTTTCCCTGTTTGTTTTTGTTTTTTTCCTGAGTATTAATTACAAGTGAAGGGCTAAGTACAGTGACTCGTCTATAGTAAGCACTTGGTTAATGTGTAGGTATGTTTGTGTGTGTGTGTTTTGTTTTGTTTCTACTCAGATGTGTGTGTTGGGGGGTCCTCTCCAGGATCTACTGGTAGGAGGCTGGAGACACCATTCCCGCAGGTCCTGCCCTCACCCTCCCCTGATGGGCACCTACCTTTCTGAGACCACGTTCCTGGGGTCTCGCTCCTCTTCTGTGTCTGCACTGGGGTCCTCAGGTTTTCTCATGGGGCCCACTTCCACTGCTGAAGGGTTGGGTCCCACTGCTGGGGTGTCCTCCACGGGGGCATCGGTCCCCACCACCACCTTCTTGGCTGCCTCCAAGCCTGAGGGGTCAGGCAGCCCTCGGGGCACCACATGGGGCTCAGGGCCAACCTCCTGGGCCTCCTGGGTGGCTTGCTGGTCCCGAACCTTCTTGATGCTGGGGCGAGGCATGGTCCCCATGTGGCTGTACATGTCGCTGGAGCAGGCATAGGCCGGGGGGCTCTTGGGGACTGTCACCATGTCATCCTGTGTGGCGTCAAAGGTGTCAGCCTCCAGATGGGGCCGGATGCTGGTGGAGGCCAAAGATCGTCTCAGAGTGAAGGACCGAGGAAGGTTGGAGAGACTCCCAAAGCCCTTGAACTTGAAGAACTCTGGCAGTGGGAAGGGGAGGGAAAGAAGTTAATGATATTGCCAAAACTAATAATAATAACAATAAAATATCTGCGCAGTTCCACTCATTGACGGTCCAAGGAGGGTTAGGAGTTTCACTGACACCCCCTCTAACTGTTATGGTATAAAATAGCAGCTCTGGAATTGCAGAGCCCTGGGCTTGAATCCCTTGAATTCCACATACTAGCTGTGTGACCTTAGGCAAGTCACTTGTCCTCTCTGAACCTCATTCTCCACATCAGTAAAATAGAGATTATAGTACCCATCTCCTATGAGCAATGGGAGAACTGAAGAAAAGCATGAACTCAGCATGTAAATAACATGCTTAACATGGTACCTGACACACAGAATAACCTCCATAAGAAATAATGAAGATGATGATGATCACAATAAATGCCTCTGCATTTGTCAAACATGCTGCATGCATTAATTACTTCACTGAATTCTCAACACAACTCCATGACACAAGTTTAATCCCCCATTTTCCAGATGAGGAAATTGAGGTTCAGAGCTGTGACATGACCTGCCTGAGGTCACACAGCGGGAGGCGAAGCATGTGTGTGTGTGTGTGTGTGTGTGTGTGTGTGTGAGACGTGTGTGTTGGGGTGGGCAGGGGGCGTTTGAATGAGGCTCTGTGCCCCTGAGGTGAGGGTGAAATGAGAAGGGGGTTGTCGGGAGCCTGAGGGTCCCACTCCCTGCGGTTCCGTCCTTCCTGTCAGCTGAGCCTGGTGTTGGGACTCAGGCAGCAGTGCTCGGGTGATACCATCTCCTCGTTTCCGCGGGGGTGCATGTGAGTTCCCTCCTCCCCGTCCCCAGCTGTGAGACTGCCCTTCCTTGCAGCCACCACCATCTGACTGACTTCACTACAGCCTCCAGATAAGCAAAAAGGAAAAACCCTGGCATTTGCCACTTCCTCGGCATCCTGTGCCTCCTCAGGTCCTCTCAACCATGATGGAATATATCGGTGGGATGCCCCCATCTGACCAGACAGAAACCTGAGGCCCAGAGAGGGGAAGGAATTTGCCCAGGGTCACAAAGCAAGGCTGAGCCTGGACAAGGGCCCAGGGCTCTGGATTTCTGGGGTCAGTGTTCTGGGGCTTTCCTCGCAGTCCTGCCCACCCCCTCACTTGGTCTTATTCTCTGCCGCCTGACAAATGCTGTCAGAAGATGCTGAGGCTCTGCTCTTAGAAAGCTATGCCGTGGGGCAGAAATTGTGCCAACGACTGCCTTCTTTCTCAGCACCGCTTGTTTCGTCCCCTGGGGACTGGGGGTCTGGAGAAAACAGTAGTGGGGCAGGGAGGGAAACTGAGGCCCAGAGTTCAGGAACTTGAGATTGAGCCCTGCTCAGTAGCCCCATATGACCTCAGGCAAGTGTCTTTGTCTCAGTCTTTTCATCTGTGGAATACAGTCATAATTCTTGCCCTGTCCACCCTCCTGTGCTGTCAGATCAGAAGAATCAGGGGAAACTGAAGTTTGCTGGCACCAGGAAGGGATAACCAACCTGGGGGAGGTGATGGGTGCGTGTGGCCCCTCACTGAATTGCTCTGGGTCCCAGCGTCACTGCTGATGGGGACATGGGACAGGCTCTCATGGCACACACCCCTCCCCCCCGCCCCAGCCACAGCAACTCCCAGCCTGAGACCCCATGTGAACCAGGCCCAGAGGCAGGGGGTGGACTGCGTGGAGGTCTTCCCTGGCCCAGCCATGAGGTCAAAGGGAGCCAGAGGACACGCAGACGAATGGAGAGACTGAGAGTTGGGGTGGGGAGAGACAGAGAAGTAGAGACGGGCAGAGACAGACAAGAGAAGAACAGAGATGGAGAGCCTAACCAGCTGGAGAGAGAGAGATACCGGGCCAGTGATGGAGAGATGGCAACTGGAAACTCAGAAGCAGAGGCCTCTGGAGAGAGGCAGAGATGGACAGAAAGAAAAACAGAAATGAGGTAGAGTGATGAAGAAGCAAATACACAGAGGCTGAGATGGACGGACAGACAGAGGGATGAAGGACAGTGCAAACGGCACCCTGCACTCACTGAACTTTTTGCTGGCCTTCTTGGTCCCCTCCGTCATCTTGGCAAGTCGTGCAAAGCCCCCGGCTGGAAGGCAAGTGGCCACTTGAAGCTCTGGACATCAACGTTGAGATGCCTCCCTCACCTCCCCTTCCCCTTTCTCGCGCCCTCTCACTCGCTTCCTCTGTGTATTTTTAAACTAGTGAAACTCCCACAGCCCCACCCTCCCCATCCTCTCTGCAGGGGGCGGAGGCAGGGGCCTCCCCCAGTCCCGGCCCCTGTGGGCCTCCTTGGCCTCGGCCTCGGGGAGGCAGGGGACAGACCGCAAGCGCGTGAGATCTGGAAGGTCTGGGAAATAAACCACAGACTCTGGGAACAGAGCCCACTGGGCTGGGGGCCTCTGGGGACCTGCCAACAGCTATCAGGGGGTCTGGCCAGCAGGCTGGGAGGGTGCAGGGAGTCAGACCTGAGGGCAGGGGGGTTTATTCTAAGCCTCAGTGCTGGGGGATGCACTGGCAGCGGTGGATAGGAGAGTGTCATGGTTTGGCCTGTGGGCTCTGGGACCACCCAGACCCAAATTCAAGTCTTGGCTGGCCGCTTTGTCACTGTGTGATCCTGGACTAGGGGACTCACCTCCCGGAGCCTCAGTTTCCTCTCTGTGAGTAGGGGGTATTTGCAATGCCCACCTCACAGAGTCCAGTGCTTGGTGCAAAGCCTGGCACAGAATCAGTGCCCACTACACTCCTTTTCAAGCTAGCAGGGACATGGCGATAATTTAGTCCACCACCCCATTGTACAAAGATAGGAAAACCGAGGCACAGACAGGCAGAAGGATTGCCCCAGGTCATACAGCGGGTTGGTGGCACAGACTGGGTTACAACTTGCCCTTTCAGGCCCCTTAGCCCACAGCCTGGTGTTTTTCCACCCTGCAACCCCCATGTGTGTGTGTGTGTGTGTGTGTGTGTGTGTGTGTGTGTGTGTATGCTCACATGGACACGGCAGAGATGAGGAAACGAAACCTCTTCTACACAGGTTGTCCCTGACACCTGTGGAGGCTTTCAGCAGCTGCTGGGGGCGGTGCAGCTGAAAGACCAGGAGCTTCAAATCCTGGCTCTGAGTGCTGCTGACAAGTTACTTCTGCCTCTGAAGCCTCAGTCACCTAATCTCTAGAATAGGCACAAGTGCAAGGTATGCAGTCAACTCCTAGTGGCTCCAGCATGATTGGACATTATTATCCTGGCCCCAGGGCTGGCAACTGGGGCTGTGATAGGGGAAGTTCAAGGTCAGATGGGGCCCATCCTGCATCCTCCATAAAAATAATGACTACTAACGACTAACATTTTCTGGTCACTTAGTATGTGCGGCCACAGGGTTCAGTTCTTCTGCCCTAACAGGCAAATGTTGTTTCTCTTGTCCTCATTCTACTAATGTGGAAACTGAGCCCCGCCCCCGCCCAAAGTCAAGTTACCTGGAATTGGCATCTGCCTGTCCAGCTGTGGAGCCTGAGGTCCTAACTTCCACACTCATAGCTCCCACCATCCTCTGGCAGCTGGATGATAGACCTTGGCAGGGGAAGGGTCTGCTGAACCTTCTCGATGGGATGAGGGGGAACCTGAGGCCCTGGAGGGAAAAGGGACACAGCCTGTGAGACAGAGGCAGCAAACAGGCCTGGATGGGACAGGTGTTCAAAGTTCAAATGAAAGGATGGGATTTCTGGACCATGGCCTTAGGAGGATAAGGAGGGTACAACTCCAGCTCCCTCTACTGAGCACTGACCATGAGCCAGGCATGGAGCTGGAAGCCCCTACAGGTCGTCACAGCCCTGTGAGATGATCCTGGTACTGTCCCATTTCACAGATGAGGGAACTGAGGCTGAAGAGGAGCAGAGACTAGACAGACACCCAGGTGTTCTAACTCCCAGGCCAGTGTCCCTTCCCATCTCTGGGTTGTTGTCAGAAAAGGGAGAGGGGCCTGTGGCCTGGTGGTAGCTGGGGGTCTTCCCTGTGGGAGGTGGAGGGTGGGTTCCCCAGCTTCTCTTCCAAGAGGCAGTCACAGTGATTTGCGCTAACTGCTGAGGCTGTGGCATCAGCCAGTGCTGGCTTCCTGGCCAGGCCCACTCCCGACTTGCTCTGTGATCCTCCATAAGAGACTTTACCTCTCTGAGTCTCAGTTTCCTCATCTGTGAAATGGGCTCACAGTAGCCCCCACTTCCTGGAGTTGTTGGGAAGACGAAAGGAGCAAATGATGACCCGGGCCAGTACACTGTGGCCTCAGCAAACCCTGGTGGTTGTTGCTGAGGGATGGGGGTGGTTCAGGCCAGGGGCAGACTGGCACAGGCCAGGAGAACCCCAGGGCAGGCACGTGGTATGAAACCTGGGAGTCCCAGCCACGATGAGTCCCTGTTGCCGTGGTGGAGGGGCCTTGTCAGCGCCAGGCTAGCCCTGCCGTTGACCCAGGTGCCAGGGCAGTTGCTGCATCCCTGAGAGGATGAATGGGGCTCAGTGTGGCAGCTCCGCTGAGCTCAGAGCCCTCTTTGTGCTGCCTCAAGTGGCCGTTGGGAGTGTGGCTGGGGACCTGCTGGCGGGTGGCTGTCCCCCAGGCCCTCCTCAGCCAGTGCTGGAGGCCAGCCCAGCCCCACTCTGCAGCACTGAACACACAAATGCTTTCCCACCTCCAGGCCTTTGCTTGGGCCGGACCCGCACTCGGAATGCCACTTGTCCCTCCACTGGCTCTATCTTTTGCCTCCACTGAGTCCCTGAGGTCTGACTGAGCCATAGTGCCCCAGGAACGCTGCTCTGATTTCTGTCCCCTCCCTCCTTGCCCTCCTTCCTCCAAGTCTATGTCACAGTCGTCTGCAATCTGACCAGGTACTATCAGGGATTGGAGGCTTTCAATGTCATAGTCAAAGGTGTTGGACCCAGGCAAACCTGAGTTCAGACCCCACCTCGGGCAAAGTCACATCAACTCTCTGAGCTTCATTTTTCTCATCAGTAAAATTGGACAAATACAACATCCCTCACAGTATCCTGTGGCGATGAAATAACACGTTTATACTGAGAGTTATCCTCTGTACCACATTCACTTTTGTCTTTATATGCATGTTCCAAACAGACCTCATGCTCCGTTGAGAGAACTGGCCTCATGCATCCATACTGGCCTCAGGCCTGCTATACTGTAGCACTCAGTAGATACCTTTCCCTAGCTTGACTCAGTTGTCTTATATTGGGGGACAAAGAGACCTGGCTTTGAATCCCAGCTCCATAGCTCCCTCGCTGCGTGGCCTTTGGCAGGCCACTTCACCACTCTGAACCTGTTTCTTCTTCTGTAACTTTGGCCCCATAATAACAACTTCCTAAGAGGGGTGCTATAAAGTTCTAGGGGTCTGACACATAACAACACGGGGCCGGGCACAGTCAGTACCCAGCCGATGTGGGCAGAATGTCCATGGGATTGCAGGGCTGTGGGCATCACACAGCCACTCTCTGTCCTGTATCCCCCTATCCAGTGACCCCTGTCTCCCCAGACAGACCGGCAGCCAAGAGCACCCCACCCCACAAGCCTTTCTTCTTCTCTCAATATGCCCCGTACCCTGTTCCTACTCGGGGGAGGAAAACAGAGGGTCCAGGCCAGGGTCAAACAGCTGGCCAGTGGCTCCCTTTCCTACTCTGTGCCTCAGTTTCCCTAACTGCTAAATGGCAGCAGGACCAGAGGCTCTCTCAGAGCCTGGTCAGTCAATCGGCAAACATTCCTGAGTATTGGCCACATGCCCTGTTTTGCCAGCTTAGCTGATCATGGAAACAGGAAACATTTCCCTCAAACCAGCAAATCAGAAGTCAAAGTCAGTGAGAAATTGTCTCTGGCTAGGACCTAATTTCTTCTCACTTTCACCTGGGCAGCCTTCTGAAGGGCTTCTGACTGCTCCTGCCTGCATTCCTCCCCAAGGAAGGGCTGAGGGCCTGAAGCCCTGAGGGGAAGTGACTGGCGATGTCAGGGTTCAGGCCAGGGATGGTGGGGTGGAGGAGGTGACACCACCGGAACTTTTGCTGAGGCCTCTGCCCACAGGATGTGACTTAGCGAGGGCTCATGAGAAACAAGTAGGGGCCCCAGCCTGAGAGTCTGATGGTGGAAGCCACACAAGCCCATGGCAGACCTACCCCCTCCAAGGCTACTATCCCCTCCCACACCTCCCACCGGCATCCAAGACACCCAGCCAGTGGTGCTGTGACAAGACTGTGCCCTAACTCCACCCTCAGCCCAGATGGGTGGGGTCCTGACACAGGTAATTGCTTGGGGTTGGCACCAGACTGACCGGGTTCAAATATCAGTATGGCAACTGGCCGGCTATTTGACCCTGGCCAGTGACAGCACTTCTGAATTTCAGTCCTTCTGAGTACAATAGAGGTAATAATAGTGTAATATTGCTGAGTGAGAATTGAGATAATTCCCATAAAGTGGGAAGCGTACAGCTTGGACCATTGATTTTCCCTTGATAAATTGTACTTACTACAATTGTTATTTTCTCCCTCCTTGCCCTCCCCACCCCCAATTTAGCCAATGGCCACTCTGCTTCTAATAGCGTGCCCGTGAAGCTGACCCCAGATCACTCCCTGACATGCCTCAAACCCCTGCTGGTCTACACTGCCTTCAGGAGAGTGCTCTCTGCTCCTCATCTGACCCTCAAGACCTTCCCTGGAAGGGTCCCCCATGGCAGAACAGGGTCTCTTGGGACACCAGGATCACCAGACCCATTCCTGACTCCTCCTACAAGGAAGCTTCAAGGCCAAGCCATGTGAGCTAAGAGGTGGAGAGCAACCGGGGAAAGGTACTGGGGTGCAATCAGAGAGCACAGCCCCGAAGGCAGGGAGGCCCAGGGGGTAGGAAACAGTGTGGCCACAACCTACAAGGGAAGATGGAAAGAGCCCCAAATGTCACAATTTTGTTTTTCCTGAAGACAGTGGAGGGAAATACATACAGACTCCGCTTCAGAATGATCTGGCGGGTGCTCCGAGGGGGACAGATGGAGAGGGCAGACTGGGGAGGACAGGACTCAGGATCCATTGGCAGAGGACTGGAGAGGAGGGGCAGATTGAAGAGGTGCAGAGGAGTTGGAAAGACAGCCTTGTTGGGGGCTGGCTTTTGAGTAGGGCTGGAGGAAGAAAGAGGAGGCTCCTGGAGCCAGAAAGGTATCAGAAAGATGCTGGGGAAGGGCCAGGGTAGGGAAAGGGGGCACAGGACCAGAGAAGGAGATGGGTGAATGGTGGGCTTGGTGCCTGGCACATAAGGACAACAGGCCTCAAACAGCACGACTGCTGTCCTCCTGGACAGACTGTAAATAGCCTGAGTCAAGAGAATCCTCTTCAGACTCAGACAAGGTTTGAGTCCCAGCTTTGTCACTGTGTGACCTTGAGCAAATGACCTCACCTCTCTGAGCCTCAATGTGCTCTTCTGTAAAATTGGTTAGTGATCCTGACTATGGGGCTGTTGATTCAGGATTCAGCAGGAACTCGCAGCACTTCCTGAGCACACAAGGGTGCAGAGTAAATGCTAGCTACTTTTGTGACTACTGACCCGGGGCGCGACCAGCTCGAGCTCAGCTCAGGGGGGACGGGCGTCCTGTGGGTTTCATCCCTGCCTCCCGGAGAACAGGGGGTCCAGGGATGGAAGGCCTGGTCTTTGCTCGCTCGCCACCTCCTATGTCGCCGCGCCCCCTGGCGGCTGTCAGTTGCCATATCAACGGCGGGTAGCAGGGGCCCGGGGAGGCGGCGGTGGCGGCCGTTCTCTCCTCCCCAGGCCGGAGGCCGCTCCCTCGGCACCTCCCGCCTTCGCCTGTGAGGGGCTGCACCCCGAGCTGGGGAGGAAGGGGCTCCCCACGGCAGCTAGCATGTGTAGGTAAACTGAGGCACGCGGCGAGTCGCCCCGCAGCCAGGTGTAGAGCGCGGGGCCCCACCTCCGAAGGCGGAGGAGGGGCCGCGGGCGGTGACGCGCCGAGGGCGGCGGGCGGACAGGGAGCGGGCGGCGGCGGCGGGCGGCGGCGGCGGCGGCGGCGGCGGCAGGTGCGGCCGCGAAGGGTGGGAGGGAGGAGCGAGGGGGCGGGAGGAGGGGGAGGGGAGGGCGAGGCTGGGGCACCTCCCCCTTTATAACGCGCCCCCTCCCGGGCTCTCGGGCCGCCTCCTCATCGGCTCTTCCCGTCCGGCCCCCTCGCCCGGCCGCCCCGGGCCCGGGCCCGGCCAGGGAGCCCCCAGGCCGCGGCTCGGGGGCCGCCCCCCCCGCCCCGCGCCCAGCGCAGCCTGGCGGAGGCGGTGCCGTCGGAGGAGGAGGAGCAGGGCACTGCGGCTGGCCCCGGATCGGGCGCCAGAGCGGCAGCGGCTTCGGCAGCGGCGGCGGCCCGAGCCGATGCAGCGGGACGGACCACCTCGAGCCCCAGCCCCGGCGCCCCGGCTCCCCGCGCCCCCGATCGGGGCCGCCGCCAGCAGTGGCGGCGGCGGAGGCGGGGGCAGCGGCGGTGGCGGAGGCGCCTCTGCAGCTCCGGCTCCTCCTGGCCTCTCGGGAACTACAAGTCCCAGGGGGCCTGGCGGCGGGCGGCGGGCGGAAGAGGTGGGGTCGGCGCCGCGAGGCCGGAAGTGGACGTGGAGGCGGAAGTGGCGCGGCCGCGGAGGGGCCTGGAGCACGGCGGCGGGACCTGGAGCGGGAGCAGCGACGGCGGCGGCGGCTGGAGGTGGCGGCGGCGCACTGGAGGCGGCCATGGCAAAGCAGTACGACTCGGTGGAATGCCCCTTTTGTGATGAGGTGTCCAAATATGAGAAGCTCGCTAAAATCGGCCAAGGCACCTTCGGGTAAGGCTTGGCCCCCAGGGACCGGGAGCCCTGAGCCTGCACCCCTCCGGGCAGACGTTGGGACGCCCAGGCCCGGGCCCAGTTGGTGGGGAAGCCATTTAGTCACAGACTTGTCCCGTGGTCTCGCTAGGCCGCGCCGCAGCCCGCCCGGGCCTGACAGAGCTGGCTGGCGGGGAGGAGCTTGAGGCCCTTGATGGGGGGCAGGGAGGGGTTGCAGAGAGGAGCATGTGAGTGGAACGGTATCTCTCCGTGAGACTCCCGGGTGAGGAGAAGGGGCAGAGGGAAGGAGGTAGAGGCTCGGAGAGGGACCGAAGACACCGCGTGGTGGGGTAGCCGAGTGCCCTGGGTACCCGGCCCAGCCCCGCCCGGATTCCCTTTCCTGTCCTCCTCTGGTGGGGGAGGGGCGGGCCCTGCGGAAATGGCCTGAAGAGTCCTCTTGGGTCCCCCTCTCGGCCTGCAGGGAGGTGTTTAAGGCAAAGCATCGCAAGACCGGCCAAAAAGTGGCTCTGAAGAAGGTACTGATGGAGAATGAGAAGGAGGGGGTGAGTACGGGTGGGGTGGGCAGGTCGGCCAGCTCCCTTGGGCGTGAGGTTGGGTTTCCACCCTGCTGCTTCTGGGACTCTCACGTATAGGTTCGGTTTACGTGTTTGGAAATTTCCATATTCCAGGGAATTTGATTTCCAAGTTAAATCTTTTAATTCAAATGTTTTAAAGCCGCTTCATATTTCATTCATAGGTGAATATGGTGGTGGCAGGAGGGGGAGCCCATGCTTGCACGGAGTGCACCTTGGTTCCTGAAGTTAGGAAGGCTTTGAGCACTTTTTCTTTAGGGCTTAATTTTGTTGAATGTAAAATAATAATAAGTTATATGCAATGACTTTAAAAGGGTGACTGGTATTAACTTGAAAAACAACAGTGCCTTCCACCCCCCACCCCATCTTAGCTCTGGTCCAGCTTTCAAGAGACTTGCTTCTTTATTTTTGTATTTGTTAACCATCTCACAGTTAAACACAGGCATAGAGCTAAAACTTATAAGGTTGAAGAAACTTATAAGGTTGGAGCATTTAGTAACTAGTAATAGAGCATTTGTGTGAAGTATTGTTATTTCAATTCGTTGTCTGAAACCAGCTCCTTGAGGGATACATACTATTACACCCATTTTACAAATGTGGCATTTGAGACAGCTAATTTCAGAGCCTACGCTCTTACTCTGTCTCCCAACCTTTGACCCTTCCTGTGGACTCCCTGGCCAGTTCCTTGGTTTGTGGTGCGCTCACCCACTTCTGACCTTCTCCTGTCTTTTTCCCACCCAGTTCCCCATTACAGCCTTGCGGGAAATCAAGATTCTCCAGCTTCTAAAACACGAGAATGTGGTCAACTTGATTGAGATCTGTCGAACCAAAGGTAAGTTGTTCGGATCTCATCCCCATTTTCAGATGGAGGAAATGAGGCTTATTGCTTAAGGTTTTGTTTGCAAAAGTTGGAACTGGACATACTTACATTGCCTCTTCTTAACCCAGACGTACCAAGTGTGACTGCTTTCTGTGGCCCTTTCATCAGAGCAGGTGCCTCCTCGGGGCCTGCCGCAGTACCCAGCCCAGAGAAGGCGCTCAGAAAATATTTTACCTGTGAAGGAATTCGCACCTGGATATCCAGGGGTCCATAGGTTGGAGAGGGTAGGAGCTGCTTGTGGGAAAGTGAGTTGCATATGAGATTTTTGATATTTTCTTGTCCCTCTCTGTCCCCCTCATTCTTCCGGTCTCAGCTTCCCCCTATAACCGCTGCAAAGGCAGCATATACCTGGTGTTTGACTTCTGCGAGCATGACCTTGCCGGGCTGCTGAGCAACGTCTTAGTCAAGTTCACACTGTCTGAGATCAAGAGGGTCATGCAGATGTTGCTCAATGGTCTCTACTACATCCACAGGAACAAGGTGGGGGCCAGAGTAGGGGAGGAGAGACCAAGGCTTGGGCTGGCCTTTGCTCTCACTGTGGGGTGGGTGTGGCTAAAGGACCCTCGGGAACCCTCGCCTTTGTGCTTCCTGCAGATCCTGCACAGGGATATGAAGGCGGCTAATGTGCTCATCACCCGCGATGGAGTTCTGAAGCTGGCAGACTTTGGGCTGGCCCGGGCCTTCAGCCTGGCCAAGAACAGCCAGCCCAACCGCTACACCAACCGTGTGGTGACGCTCTGGTACCGGCCCCCGGAGCTGTTGCTCGGTGAGGACTCTCCCGAGCTGGCAGAGGGAAGCAGGGGCTGGGCACTTACCCGGCCTCAGCCCCCCGCTGCCAGGGCTTCTTGAGCCCCCGGCCCGGGGGCATTGCCTCTCAGGAGGCTGTCGGGCTCAAGGGGCCCTCCTGGTGTGCTCTTCTTCTCAGGGGAGCGGGACTACGGCCCCCCCATTGACCTGTGGGGCGCTGGGTGCATCATGGCAGAGATGTGGACCCGCAGCCCTATCATGCAGGGCAACACAGAGCAGCACCAACTTGCCCTCATCAGCCAGCTCTGTGGCTCCATCACTCCTGAGGTACGGAGTCGGGCTGCAGACAAGTCTCCCTGGCAGGGGAGGGGTGGGTGCTGGATAGAGGAAAAGCTCCATTCTGGAGAGGTTGCTGGTGGTTGGTTGGGGTCTGCTGTTTAGAGCCACACAGACTGTTCAAGTCTCGGCTGCATCCCTTTAGTTGTGTGGCTTTGGGGAGAGCATCTGAGCCCCTCACTTCAGAGCTGAGCTGCTCTGCTGTGAGACAACTGTGTTCTATCAGGCTTGGTGCACATACGCCAGACAACTCGTGTCACAGAGCCCGGTCCTTGGCGTTTGCCAACTATGTTGTTCCTGCTGCTTTCACCTTGGAGGGGTCAAGTTTGCCCTCCAGGGGCGGTCTGGGAGCTTCTGAACGGAGAGCGTTTAGTCCCTTCAAGTGCTTGACCGGTGGACCAGCCTCACACCCCCTGAACTGACTACATCCTCTTTTCCATGCCTCCCACCCCAGGTGTGGCCAAATGTGGACAAGTACGAGCTGTTTGAGAAACTGGACCTGGTCAAGGGCCAGAAGCGGAAGGTGAAGGACAGGCTGAAGGCCTATGTGCGTGACCCCTACGCACTGGACCTCATCGACAAGTTGCTGGTGCTGGATCCCGCCCAGCGCATCGACAGTGATGACGCCCTGAACCACGACTTCTTCTGGTCCGACCCCATGCCCTCGGACCTCAAGGGCATGCTCTCCACCCACCTGACGTCCATGTTTGAGTACCTAGCACCACCGCGCCGGAAGGGCAGCCAGATCACCCAGCAGTCCACCAACCAGAGCCGCAATCCCGCCGCCACCAACCAGACGGAGTTTGAACGCGTCTTCTGAGGGCCGGCCGCTGCTGCTTCTCATTAGGGCCGTTGTTTTATTTTTCATTCTGCTCTGTGACTTGTGTTGTGGAGATTTGGGGGCATTTGAGTTTTTTCTCTAGTGCATATTTTATTTAATCCCCACCCTGGGCATCAGGAACCAGCCGAGCAGACTGGAGCAGAGCTTTGGCTGAGAGTCCGGGAAGGCACTTGGGCTGCCTCACTTCGTTCCCTGGCTTTTGGGGTGATGCCCAGAGGGTCTCCATTTACCTTAGGACAGGAGTGAGATGGGAGGAAAGGCGCACCCCACCGGTGACTTTCTAAGAGATCCCAGCATGCTGGGAGGAGGGGACAGGTCCCTCACCCATCCCCAGCCCTTCTCACGGGATGAGAAGCTGGCGTGGGGGACAGAACCAGCCTTGGGAATGGGCTGCTCTTGGCCTAACCCTCAGAAGCTCTGGGGCTGGCAGAAACTCTTGGTTTCTTCAATAGGACAATTTTATCGTGTTTGTTCAGTTGTTCAGAGACATTCCTGGATGCAGATTGGTCAGTAACAATTAAAGTTGACTCTTTTTCAGTAAATGACTGTGTGCTCTGTGCTATGTTCAGACCCCCAGCTCTTAACCCTGTAGCTGACCTTTGAGATTTGATCTGTCAAGTCTTGGTTCTTTTCTTTGACCCAGTTCATGTCCCGTGACGTACCTTCAGAGGACTTTGTCTTCTCTGTTTTTCTCTTGAGTACCTTCCAGAACATTTGCCATCATGCTCCCCACCGGGCAGGTACCATGATGCTCCCTTGCTCCTCCTCTCCACTCAGTGTCCGAGGAAGCGGGAAGACATGAGAAATGGGGCTCAGTCTGCTGATGAGGGAACTGGAGATGGCCTGCTGTGAGCTACATCTGCAGCGGTGACGGGGTGGGGGGGCGTGGGGGTGGAGGCACAGTCCGCTGCGGCTGACACACGTTCAGACTTGACTCATGAGCACGGGAGGCTGCGGAGGCTCCTAATCGGTGGAATGACAATAGTCAAATCTGTAACTTGCAAAACTTCTCAGGCTGCTGAACAGAGGGTGCAAGAGAGGAAATGACCGGAGAAGCTGAAGGATCCCCAGGGGCTTGGGGAGGTGGCAGTAGCCTGGATTAGGGTGGCAGGTGTGCAGGAGGACAGAATAGTTAGTGGAAGATTGGATCGTGAGGGTTCAGAGCTGGGACCCTTGGAGGAGCAGCACATTCTGGGGGATACATTTCCTGCGAGTCTGAAGTTGGGGACAGCCACGTATGAGGCAAATTCTACATTCTGTCGGATGGGAGTCCTCTTAGAGGGACCTGGGAAGGAACGTTGGCAAAACCTTTTACCACAACTCTCCTTTGCTTGTAGGTATTAACTTAGACCACAGCTTCACAAAAGGCCAGTGAAAGTAAGAAAAAAAATCTTGACTAGTATTTGTTTCTTGGGGCTGCCAAACATGGTGGCTTAAAATAAACTTATTTTCTCAGATCTGGAGGTGAATTTCTGAAATCTGTAGGTGTCATCGGCAGGATGGTTTCCTTCTGGAGGCTCTGAAGGAGAATCTATTCTAGCCCCGAGCCTAGGAAGCCTTCAGAGTACTCCACAGAGGGGGACACAATCACGATTTTTAAAAACTCAGGGTGGGAAACAGTATGGAGATTCCTCAAAACTAAAAATAGAACTACCATATGATCCAGCAATCCCACTCCTGGGCATATATCCAGACAAAACTATAATTCAAAAAGATATATGCACCCCTATGTTCATAGCAGCACTATTCACAATAGCCAAGACACGGAAACAATCTAAATGTCCATCAACAGATGAATGGATAAAGATGTACGTATCTACAGTGGAATACTACTCAGCCATAAAAAAACGAAATGCCATCTGCAGCAACATGGGTGCAACTAGAGGTTATCATACTACGTGAAGTAAGTCAGGAAGAGAAAGACAAGTGCATATGTTATCACTTACATGTAGAACCCAAAAGAAGACACAAATGAACCTATCTACGAAACAAAAAGAATCAGGGACGTAGAGAATAGACTGGTGGTTGCCAAGGGGGCAGGGGTGGGAGAGGGTTGCATTGGGAGTTTGGGATTAGCAGATGCAAACTAGTATATACAGAATGGGTAGACAACAAGGTCCTACTGTATAGCACAGGAAACTATATTCAATACCCTGTGATCAACCATAATGGAAAAGAATATGAAAAAGAATATATACATATATATATATATATACACACACATATATATATAACTGAGCCACTTTGCTGTACAACAGTAATTAATACAGCATTGTGATTCAACTATACTTCAATAAAAAATAAATTTAAAAAGATACCAATAAAAAAATAAAAAAACTCACAGTGACTATGTTGAGAAAAACTAAGGAGGTAAAGATGGAAGCAGGGAGATTGGTTAGGGCTATTGTAATAATCTGGGCAGAAGATGATGGTGGCTTGGACCAAGCTGGTCATGAAGCTGGTGGTGAGGAGTGCTTGGATGTATAGGTTACTGTGAGGGCAAATCATTCAGATTGGATGTGAGTTTGAATGAATGAGGAGTTGAGAGTCCTAGGCTTTGGCTGGAAGGAGGACGGAGCTACCATCCTTGAGACAGAGAAGGCTGCAGCTGGTCAGGCTGGATTGTGGTTTTCGGGCAGTTTTTGTTTTTCTTTTGGCCACGCCACATGCATGTGGGATCTTAGTTCCCCGACCAGGGGCCAGGGATCGAACCTGTGCCCCCTGCAGTGGAAGGCAGAGTCAACCACTGGACCACCAGGGAAGTCCCTGGAGCACAGTTTTTCAATGGTAAATGGGAGGTTGACAGATGGACATCCAGGTTGAGTTGGCAGGTATATACCTGAACTATATATATAATTCAGAGCCCCCCAGAGTCTAAACACACCTTTGGGAGTTGCCAGCCTGGTGGTTTTTAAAGTCCCAATGCAGGATGAGATCACGTGGGAAGAGCGGAGTAGGGAGACGTGGTCCACTGGGACACTCCAGTGTTCAATGTCGTCAGGGAGTTGAGGACAACAACAGATGAAGTAAGAGACCACTGAGGGAATTCCCTGGCGGTCCAGTGTTTGGGACTCCTCACTTTCACTACCGGGGCCCCGGGTTCAATACCTGGTCAGGGAACTAAGATCCCGCAAGCTGCACGGCATGGCCCAAAAAAAAAAAAAGAGAGAGAGAGACCATAGGAAGAGTGAGTTCCAGAAGCTAAGGGACAGAGGGTGTTTTTGAGACATGGGAGTGATCACCTAGACAAGTGCTCTCGATGGGCCAGGAAGATGGGGGTGAAGACTGACCGTCAGGTTTAGCCACACTGACCTCAGTGATGACTTTGGCAAGAGCCGTTGGGTGGATTGCTTTGGATGAAGCCCTGGCGAGAGGAGTAGGCTCACTGGAGAAGAGGAGGAAGGGGACCAAAGACAAGAAGTAGCAGTAATCTACGGTAAAGGAGGATTAGGGAAGGAGCTGGTCTTGTATATTCTAAGACGGGAGCCAGCACGTCATGGAATGACCCACTAGAGAGGGCACGTGTTGATTCTTGTCCTGTACACAGAAGAGCCACGTGGCCCAGTGTACAGTGGCCACACCAGGACTAGAACCTGAAAGGCCATGCTCCAACCCTGTTCTCTGCTACCTCCACCCAGTGTGTCCATGATGTTCAGGGCAGCCTTGCTTGTGGAAAAGGTGGAAAAGCATAAACCTCCACCAGCTTCAATAAGTTAGAGCGTGCAGAGTCACTGCACATCCGACCCCTGACTCACAGGTCTGGGTGGGGCACCTCTAACAAGCTGATGGGCGATGCTGCCTTGCTGGCCAGGATCTGGGCGGCACAGGTAGAGCACGGCCCTGTGATGGGATGCTGGGCCGCCACGTGAAAGGACAAAGTATATACACTATGACAGAAAGATGTTCCAAAGACAACAGGTGGATTGGGACTTCCCTGGTGGTCCAGTGGCTAAGACTCCACGCTCCCGATTCAGGGGATCCGGGTTCCATCCCTAGTCAGGGAACTAGATCCCACACGCAGCAACTGAAGATCCTGCGTACCACAACTAAGACTTGGCACAGCCAAATAAATAAAATAAATATTAAAACAATAACAACAACACAAAGACAACAGATGGAAAGAGCAGGTTACAAAATATCTCCTGCTTCTGCAGGAGTGTGATGGAAGCAATCACACTGAAACGTTACCCATGGTTATTTGGGGTGGTTCTGTCCTTTATGCTTCTCTGTGTTTTCTTATATTTCCTGAATTAATATTTTTACTCATGCAATTAAACTGTATTTTAAAACAACCAAAACAGGCCCTAAACCCTGGCACTTCTGGCTCTGAGCTCTCCCCACCCCCCCATCTCCCCATAGAACACCCCAGAGAGGAGGCTGGGACTAGCTGGGTAAGTGTGGGTATGACCCCTTCAGCCTTGCACCCTGGGGTGATGTGGTGTCATCCCCAGCTGTGGAGGGAGGTGCGGAGCCAGGAATACATGCTCCCAGAGGGCAGGGCCTTGTGGAGGCATCACCCGGAGGCAGCCTGGCACCTGGGAGTCTCCCAAATGAGGAGTGAGTCAGCTGGCAGTCAAGCAGATGGCTGGAAAGGCTGTGGAGATGGGAACGGCCTTTGCCAGCTCGTCTGGACAGGCCCTCGATGTCACCCTGCAGGCCAAGGACTGGGTCTGTGTCCTGGCATCTTTTTGATCAAATGATTTGGTGACACAGCCCTCACCCTGGCAGGCTTGGACGCCTTAGGTCAAGGGCACCCCGTGTCCTATCCCCCCTCCCCAGGGATCCCAGCTCGGCAGGGCCAGGGAAACGGCCGTAACGGTAAGGAGAGGTAAGGAGAGGGGTGGGCTGTGATAAGAGAGGCCAGATAAAGCCAGCCCCACTGGGCAGGAAGCCCAGCCCCAAGGTCCGGAAGTGCCCCCTCCCTACACACCCCGTTCTGCCTGCTCACCTTTAACCTCCGCCGGTTGTTATTTAACTCACAGGGAGGTCCTGACGAGTCCTGCGCTCAGAAAACAGCCAGGGAGGCCGAGAGATCCCTGGGCTGATCCCGGGATGAGAGCAGAGACCTATCAGGGAAGACCTGCCTCCCAGCACACTCCCCACCCCCCCTCACCCAACATCAGGGTGGGAGAAGGCTACGAGGTCTTAGGAATCCCCCCGACTTCCCCATCCCCTCTCTGGCCCAGCCCAGGGCAGGCTTGGCAGGGGTACCCACACCTATGAGTCACTTCGTGCCCCAGCCGGTCATGGAGCGGGAAGCCCAGGGATGAGAGGTGCCAGGTCCCTGGCTACCTCCTGGCCAGTGGCTGAGAAGCTCTGGTGGGAAGCACCCATGGAGCGGCCGGGCCCATGCGGGGGTCCTCTCTCGGCTAGAGCTGCCTCCTTCCAGGTAGGAGAACACGGTGACCTTGGACACGGGGCCTGCCTCTCTAAACTCTTCCTTTGTACAAAGGGTGTAAATAGCCCCCAGGGATCCAAGGCCATTAGTGATGATAGTAACCCCACACTTTGCGGGGCCCCAAGGGAAAAATCTTGTCATCATAAGCCTTGTTCTGAAGGCCTGGGGTGGTCAAGGGCCGCCCCCCCCCCCCGCCACAGGCCTCATAGCCCCCCTTCCGCCCAGCTGGAGGCGTCACAGAAGCTCCCACCCAGTGTGGGCGTGGGAAGCTCTGGAGGGAGGTCTCTAGGGGAGACCCGGCGGCCGGCGTGGGAGGTGGCAGAGGCCGTCTCAAGGGTCCTCCTGCGTGCCAGGCCCCGTACACACACTGGTTTTCTTCTGATTTAACTCTCCGGACTGATCCGTGAGGAAGGGCTGTTAGCTCCATTTTGATGATAATAATTAATAATGATAATAATAATAATGGCAACATTGATCGAAGTGCTTACTACCTGCTGGGCCCTGTGCGCATTGTCATCTGCGTTTCATGGATCTGAGACCATTATTATCTGCATTTCATAGATGTGGAAGGTGCAGTTAAGAGCATTTAAGGACTCGGCCTGTTAAAGATTCCTAACCTCGCTCATGTGTGGAGACCTTGCTCTGTGCTCTGGGCCCAGCCCTCCCTCATTCACCTCCTCCGGCCCTCTGAGGCAGGAAGGACTGTGTCCACCCGCTTTATAGATGAGGAAACAGGGTTTCAGGGGGCGAGGAGACTGGCCGAGGCCGAGGCCCGCCAGCTGGGAAGCTGCAGAGCCAGTCCCTGGTGGAGACCAGCCAGAGCTGGAGATGGGAACCCTGGGCTGGGCTACAAGAGTCTAGGTTCTGTCAGACACTAGACAAGTTGCTTAGCCTCACCAAGCCTCGGTTTCCTCCTCTGTAGAATGGGCACCACGAGGCAGTGCCTCCCTCCCTCTTCGGGATGGCCGTCCGAGGCCCTGCAGCAGCTCAGCCAGCGTTCCCAGGGGCTGCACGCCTGGCAGGCCACTTCTCCCCAGACCTCGTGACAGACAGAGCCTTCTGCCCAGCAGCAGAGGAAGGGCAGCCCCAGAAGCCAGGGTTTGGGAGCTATGGCCTCTGCAAGTTCATCCAGGCCCCCTTACTCTAGAGGCCAGGACCCTAGAGAGGTGAGGTGACCTGTCACACGGTGTGACACCCTCACCAGGGGGGAGAGAACTGAGGGTGGCCCCAGGGGCTGGGGAGGGTTGGCATTTCACAGGACTCCTCATCACTAGCAGGGCCACCCTCTGAACTGAGAGCTGGCTCGAAGCCAGAGCCCAGTTGACCAGATGACCAGGCACGTCCAAGGGCACAGGGCAGGTGGGGGCGGGGTCCAGGGGTGCCCTGGGTGCAGCGTGGGGTGTTACAGACTCCTGTGAGTGACTAAGCCACTTCCCCCGTTAGGCCTTTGTTGCCTCCCCTGAGAAATGGGTCCTGCCCGGAACAGAACCTTCCTCACAGGGTGAGTGTGATGATCAAACGAAATATATGCGTGTAAATGTCTCTGCACAGCGCTGCTGTCTAGAAAGAACTCACATTAACTGTTATTTAAGAAAATCCATATTATATAAAAAAAAAAAAGCCAGGGATTCCCAGCTTGATCAGAGGGGATAAGCGTGGAATCAAAAGGAGCTGGAGGGCTTCCCTGGTGGCGCAGTGGTTGCGAGTCCGCCTGCCGATGCAGGGGACACGGGTTTGTGCCCCGGTCCGGGAAGATCCCACATGCCGCGGAGCGGCTGGGCCCGTGAGCCATGGCCGCTGAGCCTGCGCGTCCGGAGCCTGTGCTCTGCAACGGGAGAGGCCACGGCACTGAGAGGCCCGCGTACCGCAAAAAAAAAAAAAAAAAAAGGAGCTAGAACTGAGCTGACTCCTTGAACCAACTTGCTAGTTGGTGACCTTCACAGGTGATTCCTCTCCTCTTGTCCTCAGTTTCCTCACCTGTAAAATGGCAAGGAAGAGGCTCAGTAAATCTTATACCCCAGGGAGCAGGTGCTGAGGACAATTGTGGTTGCAGAGTGTGATAAAAAATTGAGAAAAAATATTCCACACTTTTTTTTCCCTCTGAAAATTGGTAAGACACCTGCTCTCAGTTTGAGCAGAGAAGGGCTTGGCCAGCTTGGAGAGCATTCAGACCCCTCGGAGAGGTGGCAGAACTGAAACCAACCTTTCTGTGATGTGGCCCACCTCAAGACCCCAGGCCACATGTCCGGTGCCCTCCAAAGGGCCTTCTTGGCCGTGAGTGGGGACCCCAGGAGCACCCCAGGAGCATCCAGGAGCCACACCTGCTTCCAGATCAATTCAGGCCCCTTGTTGGCCTCAGTGTCCCCAACTGCTGACCGAGACGGTTGGTCAAGGAGAGCTCTGAAGTGCCAGCCACCCAGTGTGGAAGAAATCATTCATTCTTCTTCCCACTTACACATGTTCCCGGGGGAAGAATTATAAGACACATACAAGTAAAAGGAAGGTAAAAGTCACCTCTTGGGAATTCCCTGGCTGCCCAGTGGTTAGGACCCGGAGCTCTCAGCACTGTGGCCCAGGTTCAATCCCTAGTTGGGGGACTAAGATCCTGTAAGCCATGCAGTGCGACCAAAAAAAAAAAGTCACCTCTAAATAAATTTTTTTTTTTTTGCGGTACGCGGGCCTCTCACTGCTGCGGCCTCTCCCGCCGCGGACCACAGGCTCTGGACACACAGGCCCAGCAGCCACGGCCCACGGGCCCAGCCGCTCCGCGGCACGTGGGATCCTCCCGGACCAGGGCACGAACCCGTGTCCCCCGCATCAGCAGGTGGACTCTCAACCACTGCGCCACCAGGGAAGCCCTAAATAAAATTTTTAAAAAAGAAAAAAAAATATATGTATATATTAAAAAAGCACCTCTAGGCTCTCCGCTCAGAGCTCATTACAGTTACCATCTGGGGAAATAACACCCAGGCTGTTTTCTAAATTATAATTATTTTAACAAAAATGGGATCCTACTGTCCATACTGTCTCATCAGCAGGTTTGTTCCCTTAAGAGTCTTCTTAGATCGAGATTTATAACACTCTTAGAAAATGTTTATTTTGAAATACTAATACAATCACGTGGTCCAAAATTCAAAAGGTACAAAAGGGTAAATGGTGAAAAGAATGTGGCAAGAAGGTGCCATTTGAGCAGAGACCTGGAATGATCATGAATCGGTCACGTGAACTTTGAGGGGAAGAACATTCCAGGCAGAAGGAACCCCAGTGCGAAGGCCCTGAGGCTCTGTCACGCATTCACTCTGTGTGACCTTTGGCTGGCTGCGTAACCCATCTGTGCCTCAGTTTCCCATCTTCATAAGGAGGATAATCACAGTACTCCTAAAGCTGTTGGGAGGATTAAATGCATACTTTTGATGCTAGGTGCTCACAGGTGCGGACTTTCACAAAGGTGGGCATGAGCTTGGCATGGTTGCGAATCAGAGGAGGACAGCAGGGCTGGGGGCGGCAATGGTTAGAGATGGTAAGATCAAAAGTGTGGACCTCATCCTAAGTGCAGTGGGAATCCACTGGAAGATTTGAAGCAGGAGAGACGAGATCTGGGTTTCTTTAAAAATGATGGAGAATGGTTATGGTTGTAAGGGTCGAGAGGAACAGCAGGAAGGAGGCTAGAGGGTAGACCTGCAGTGGCAGCCTGAGATGCCACTGGAGGGATGGGAGTGGCTCCTGGAGAGGCTGGGGTGGGGCGGCCTCAGGGGTGATGGGGAGGGAAACCCAGGGTGAAGTCCAGCTTTAGACCTGAGCCCCTTGGTGGATGGTGGAGCTGTCCTCTGTGCTGGGAAGGTCTGGGGAGCAGCAGGTTTTAAGGCAGAAATGCCTGCAGACATCAGGAGGTCACCAGATGCTCATGTCGGTAGCTCAGTGAAGAGGGACATTTGAAAGTCAGACATCATCATAGAGCCAGGACAGCAGGGACCACCTTGGAGAAAGGCGTGAGCCCCTGGCCGCCAAGGTGAGGAGATTGGAAGGGAGAAGGCGGGGCCAGTAAGGCACAGCCAGCAAGGAAGAAGGAGAATGGGGAGGGAGGTGTCGGGGAAGCCCAGAGAACAAAGGGTTTCAGGAAGGAGGGCGTTGTCAGGTCATCAACCGTGTCACCTGCCACTGGAGAGCGATAAACAGAGCATGTGGGGCTCTGAGCACAGTTCCAATTGTTTGTTTCCTCAGGGTCATTTTTAGAAGTAGTAGAATTGCAGGGTCAAAGGGAGGCCCATTTCTAAGGTTCTCTGCCCTCCTAATAAACTAAATCCATTAAACACCTTTGTAGCCAGAGTCGGGGCAAGGGTAAGGAGAGGCTGTGCCGCTGAGGATATGGAATTCTGTTTAAGGCAAGTTTCTTTTCACCCAGTGACAGAAAAGTGTTTTCTTGTAGGTCACTGGATATGAATTGATATTCAGAGGTGGGGAAGTCCTTATGTATATCGGAGGGACAGAACCCTGGTGTGGCCATCAGAAATGTACCTCCCTTCTGAATGCTAGGCTTCTGCGTAAACCTGCCTATGAACTTGAACCTCCCTTGGTCTCCATAGAACCCTGGATGGGGGCGGCGAAGGGGCAGCAGGACTCCTCTAGTCCAGGCTCTCCGGAGTGCGGTGGCCTTTGGAGGCTCTTGTCCTCATCAAGACCCCCCTAGAAATTATGACCTGGGACAGAACTCATTTCAACCCTTGTTCTGCTAAGGAGGAGACTGAGAGTCAGGATCAGAGACAGGAAGCGAATTGCCCAAGGTCACACAGCGCATTGACAGCAGAGATTGACCAGACAAGTGGTAGAGAGTAGGAGCATGTGTTAGAGGCAGAAAACCTGGGTTTGTATCTTGGCTCTGCCGCATACTGGCTGTGTCACCCTGAGTGAGTTGCTTACCCTCTGTGAGCCTCCATTTCGTTACCTGTAAAGTGGGGATAATCTCTAATTCGTACAATTCTTGTGAGGATTTAAAAGAGATTGCAGGGCTTCCCTGGTGGCACAGTGGTTAAGAATCCGCCTGCCAATGCAGGGAACACAGGTTTGAGCCCTGGTCTGGGAAGATCCCACATGCCGCAGAGCAACTAGGCCCGTGTGCCACAACTACCGAAGCCCGCACGCCTAGAGCCCGTGCTCTGCGACAAGAGAAGCCACCGCAATGAGAAGCCCGCGCACCACAACGAAGAGTAGCCCCTGCTCGCGGCAATTAGAGAAAGCCCATGCACAGCAAGGAAGACCCAACGCAGCCAAAAATAAATAAATAAAATAAACAAATTTATTAAAAGAAGAGAGAGATTGCAATGCCAAGTACAGGGATAAGTGCTTAATAATAGCTAAGGGCTTCCCTGGTGGCGCAGTGGTAGAGAGTCCGCCTGCCGATGCAGGGGACATGGCTTCGTGCCCCAGTCCGGGAAGATCCCACATGCTGCGGAGCGGCTGGGCCCGTGAGCCATGGCCGCTGAGCCTGCGCGTCCGGGGCCTGTTCTCCGCAACAGGAGAGGCCACAACAGTGAGAGGCCCGCGTACCGCAAAAAAGAACCCACCCAATAAAGCAAAGAGGAAGAGCTTAGGGGAAGGGTGTTTCAGACAGAGGCAAATGGAGGTGGAAGAGGCCAAGGCCAATTTCTGAAGTCCTTTCCAGCTGTCATGATGAGGCAGGAGAGGGGACAGTAACTCAGGCAGATCTGAATTTAGAAAGCCCAGCATGGTGCCTTTGCTGACCTCTTGTGTGGCTCCAAGCTGTCTCTGTCCCTCTCTGGGCCTCAGCCTCCTGCCCCTACAGCCTCTAATCAGGGGTTGCAAATATTCGTTCTTCATAAGTTTCATTCTTTACTATTCTCTTGCCCCCTGGACAGGGCACTTCGAGAGCAGAGCCTTGTCACCTGTCCCCAGAACACAGTGTCCCCAGCACCCAGCCCAGGTCTGGCATAGAGACAATTTCTCATCAAATGAATGAGGGAATGGATGGATTCATGTCCTTTCCCCTTGGGAGGGTGTGGGTTGAAGCAGGAGCCCTGGCCCCTCACTTACCCTCCACACATGCCTGCAGACCTGCCTCACGTGGGTGGACACTGACCTGCTTGCCAGTTTCTCTGTGCCCTTGTTTTCTTTTCTTTGCTCTCCAGACAATGGCTTTGTTTCTATTGTTCTTTATGGAGAACGAGAACACCTCAGTGGCTAACAAAAGGCTCACAGTGGCTCTCCAGGTGCCCTATTAAGATGCCTTTGATTTTCTCCTTTATACATTTCTCTATTTTCTTCTACAAACATCTGTGGCTTTTCAAATAAAAAGCAATGATGCAAAAGAGAGGAGTGGACCGCTAAAGAAATACAAATGACTTTTAAACATAAGAAAAATGCTCACCCTCCTTCACAATAAAATAAACGCAAATGATAACTACCCTGGGAATCCACTTTTCCACCCATGCAATTGGCAAGATCAAAGTTGGCTAACAGTGCGTGTTGGTGAGGAAGCAGCTGGCTCATGCCCTGCAGGGACATGGGGGTGGAAACCAGTCCTGTCCCTCTGGAGGACAGCGTGGCAATCTGTATGAAAGTGTCAAATGCAAATCACCTTTGACCTAGCCATTGCACTTCCCGGAATTTATCCATCAGATGTGCTCACACATGGAAGGAATGATGTTACCCACCGTAACATTGCTTGTGATGGCAAAATATTGAAAACCTAAATGTCCATCAGTAGGAGACTGGCCAAATACACGACAGTACTTCTTCAGCAAGGAGTACTATGCAGCTTTGAAAAAACAAATTAGCCAATGGGGCAGCTCTTATGTGCCAACAGAGTCCAGAATAAGGTCCAGGATATAAAGATATGTGGGAAAAGTACAAGGCAGACTCATGTATATAGTCTGCTGCTATCTTTGAATATAAAAGGGAAATCAAAATATATTCGTATTTGCTTTTAAGTGCATAAAATGTCTCTGGAAAGATCACAAGAAGCATAACTTTGCTCTTGGGGAGGGGAATAAGGATGCTAAGACCTGGAGTGGGAAGGAAGCTTTTCTCTGTGTCCTTTTTGTACCTTTGACTATTTGAATGATATGACGTATCATCCATCCAAATAAAAAAAATTTAGAATTTCAAAACAAAATAAAAAGTAAGGAAAAGTTTGAATAAGGAAAAGAAAATAAATCTATTCTGTCCCCTCCCCTTTTAAATTTCCTGGCATCACTGGCTATGAAAATTGTCGTTGGAGGGAATTCCCTGGTGGTCCAGTGGTTAGGACTCAGCACTTTCACTGCCAAGATCCTGCAGGCCACGCGGCACGGCCAAAAAAAATTTTGTCCTTGGAGACCATGGAGGAAGCAGAGGTCTAGGGGACAGGTGACATGCCCAAGGCCACTGGGTGACTTTGCCAAGGCTCCAGTCACCAGTTATAATTTCCTGCACAACTGGGATGATACCAGATAGGATCCCTGGAATTTTCTGTGCTGTTTCTTGCCTTCTGTGTCTCTACATCTATTTCTGTTTCCAACTTGAGCTGAGGTGTGTAGTTCAACGATTTTTTTTTTTTTTTTTTTTTTTTTTTTGCGGTACGCGGGCCTCTCACTGTTGTGGCCTCTTCCATTGCGGAGCACAGGCTCCGGACGCGCAGGCTCAGCAGCCATGGCTCACAGGCCCAGCCACTCCGCGGCATGTGGGATCTTCCCGGACTGGGGCACGAACCCGTGTCCCCTGCATCAGCAGGCAGACTCTCAACCACTGCGCCACCAGGGAAGCCCCTCCACGATTTTTTAGGACTGTTGAGTTCACCCCACCCTAGAGAAGGGCTGTATCACGCCAGAGGGGAGAACTGACAGGACTGCTTTGCTCAGAACAAAGGGAAAGAAATCAGTTAAGATTCAGGAAAGTAGGCAATGGGATTTTCCAATAGGAAATTGAATTACATTTAGAAGACAATAAAATGGTTCTAAGGAGGGATGAAAAGGTCAGATTTGCACTCATCCAAATGAGGAGGGAGTCTCCCCCCTGGGATCTCATTTTCCCAGGGATCTTATTCTTGGAAGAATGGCCGAGAGCCCCAATACCCGCTGTTACAAATGAATCAACTGGGGCCACCACTAATAGATCAAGAAAAAAATACTTCCCATATAGAGGACAGAACTGAGGACTCACATCTGTGATACCCAAAGTGCTTTATAATTGACAATAAGGTGCTGAACAGATGTTGGAAATATATATAGGCCAAGGATGAGTGAGAGGCAGTTTACTAAAATAAATGCCTGGAAAGATGTTCAACTTCACTGCAGCCAGGGAAATGCAGAGTACAAATGACAGGGTACTCTACACCCAGTCGTCTGGGGGACATTCTGGAAGAGGGGGGCTCTCCTCACACTACACAGCTGGTGGGCTGCAACGTTTACAAGTGTTGGCGGGAAGGAATGCAAACACCCCTGGACCCAACTGTCCCCCTCCGCGCAATCTCACCTGCAGAAATATAAGCCCCTGGTGTAGATGTTATCCACTGTGGCAGAACACTGCAGGCAAGTGGGGGATGCACTCTCCACTGTTGCAGAGTTAGCAGTGCCCCCTCACCCCCAGTGGGGGAGGGCAGCAGGAAGGAAGTACAGAGGCTAGGAATAAGGACTCCAGGGTCAGAGTTCAAAGCTTGAGTTTGTGACTTGAGCATGTGTCTTTATTCCTTTGTGTCTAAGTTTCCTCACTTGTGAAACAGGATATAATACTAACACATGTTTCATAGAGTTTTGTTGATTAAATGAGCAACTATGTAGAATGTGTTTAAAACAGTGCCTGGCCCAGCAAGGTGCTACTTAACTATTTGTTAAGTAAATGTCTTAGAGGGATCCCTATGAGCTTATTGTTGAGCAAGAAAGTTAAGATACAAAAAACCTTGTCTGCATCAACAAGGCCCTATAAGGAGTTCCCTGGTGATATTCTGGTTAGGATTCCTTGCTTTCACTGCCGTGGCCTAGGTTCAATCCCTGGTCTAGGAACTGAGATCCTGGAAGCCAGGTGGGGCGCGCCACCTCCCCCTGTCACCAAAAAACCCCCAAAACTAAAACCAAAAACAAAAAAGATCAAGGCCTTATAGATGTCTAGGTGTGACCGGGATTTCATGAGCACAGACAACCGTGGGACACACACTTGGCTGTCAATAGAATTACCAAAGGAGAACCGGGGTTGGAGATTGGGGGCGAGGGTTAAGCAAAAGAGAAATCATTTAAAGCCTCTTTATGATTATTTTTTATTCAGTTTTTAAATTATAATGTATAAAGAAAGTTTCAATGATTTAAAAAAAAGAACACCGAGAGAGAAAAGGACTTGTCTGTCTCCCATGTGGCAGGGGTGGGGCACCCTGCAGTGATATGAAAAGTGGAAGTCCAGCTAATGACAGAGTCTTCTCAACATATTTGTTTATTTCAAAATCAAACAATCTCTGATAAATATTTATCCCCAATGCCTGCAGGAAAGAGGGAGGGGCTACTGGTACTGAAACCCCATCAGTTGTTAAGGGACTGCCTTTTATCTGAGGAAACTTCTCTGGAGGGTTTTTGCAGCAATTCCCCCACCTCCACCCAAACACACACACCTTTCCAGATCTCAGCTGTAGAAAGGGAATCTCCATACTACTTTTTTCCATGCTAGTTGGGGCCAAGAAGGTCATAGACAGAAAAAGCTCTGAAAACTCCAGGACAAATGGGAGTGTTCCACCCCCAGGTAGGACAGATTATTGCCCCCTCCGTGGGTGGCTCTCCCATCCATTCCATTTGATCAGATGACGAATCTGATCTTGTCATCCCTCCTTAGAACCATTTTATTGTCATCTAAATGTAATCCAATTTCTTATAAGGCTACAAGGTCCTGCTGGATCTGGCATCCTGTCACCCCAGGGCTCTCTGACTGCGTCCCATCTCCAGGCCTCGTGAGGCCAGGATGTCGCCTCTTCCAGGAAGCCTTCCCAGGCTGCCCAGGAACGGTTAGGAGCCCCAGTAGCGTAGGTGCCTGGATTTTGGCCTATTGCCCCACAATCGAGCTCTCAGATTCGACAGACCAGAGGCCGCATCCCCGCCGCCCTGGGTCTCTGCGTTGGGTCGGGACGTTTGGGGGCCAGGATTCAGCGACCTCCCTAAGGTGTCCGCCAGTTCTATCATTCTATCCCGGCTCGAAGCTGGTTCTGGCCTGGAGCAGGGCTGCTGACTGGGACTGGCTAATTTTCGGGCCGCGGCCGGGTGCTTGAGAGGATGATGACGAAAGGAGCGCGTATTTCTCTAAGGCAGTGGACTCTCTCGGTACCGTGCCCCTCATAAACATGAATGAAGCTCTCCGCCCCGCCCCGGGGCCTGCCCCTCACAAGGATGGCGTCCC
This sequence comes from Leucopleurus acutus, assembly GCF_964270905.1. Classification (NCBI taxonomy): domain Eukaryota; kingdom Metazoa; phylum Chordata; class Mammalia; order Artiodactyla; family Delphinidae; genus Leucopleurus; species Leucopleurus acutus. Next base: position 7,982,985 of record NC_139150.1, on the reverse strand, counting down.
GCAGATTCTTATTGGTGCCGGTGGGCTCGTTGGGCAACGCTGAGTGGCGGAGGGCGGAGGAGAGTCGGGGGCGGGGCCAGGAGGGGGCGGGGCGTATTCGGTCCGGGCCTAGCGTGCCGCCGGTTGCATCTCTACTATGTCGCGGGCACGCTGCCACCTGCGCGCGGCTCTCTTCCTGGAAGCGGTTTCTTCGCGTGGTGCAACAACCGGGGTCGCAGCGAGGCGAGTATTGAGCGCGTGGCCCGCGCCGCAGGAGCCCAGCATGGAGTATCAGGTATTGGAGGGAGGTCCTGCAATGACACGGGAGCCGGGCCTGAGGCGCTTGGCATCTGGCCTCCGCCAGCTGAGAGAGGGGCCAAGAGCCTGGGACTGGGGGACTCGGGGGGGCGGGGACATCCTGGATTTCGGAGGTGGGGACAGGCACCAGGAAGTTGGACCCGGAGTACCGGATTTGGGAATTCTGAGGCTGAAGTGTACCGCGTTAGAGAGTGGGAAGGGACGCCGTGTGATAGGACCAAGAGATCCAGTGGCTCAGCTGAGGTTCTGGAGTTCCAGTGTCTCCGGACTCAGAACCAGCAGTTGGAGTGGGGGAGGGGAAAGGGAGTCAGGAGTTCAGGCTTGGGAGATCCAGAGTATAGGTCTGGGTTGGCGTCTTTAGGATTCAGGAGATGAAGCTCCAGGTGCCTGGAAGTGGGGAGCAGGCAGGACTCGGAGCAGTGGGGGTGGTGCAGGAATCTGGAAAACAGAAAGCTTCCTCCTGGCTCTGTGCCAGGGGCCAGTTGCCAGAGACCAGAACCTGATGCGGGCCAGGCAGGTGGCACCGGTGTGATGAGAGTGGGTCCTCCAACCAGCCACTGAGGCCCTGAGGGGAAATAAACATCACCCCCACTTCCACCCCCCCCCCCAAGTGGAAGTATAGTATAGTCCTGAGGTTATACCTACTTGCCTTCTTGTCTGAGTGACCCTGACACACCCTTCCTACCCCTGAGACTCCTCTTCCCCATCTGGTTGCTTCAAGCAACTCTTCTCTGGGTCAGAATGTGGAACCCCAATCCTCATGCCCAATCCTGGGCATGGAAGCCTCCAGGAATTCCTAGTTCTAATCCCTTCAGTTCTAAGACCCCACCCTTCTGTAGTTCTGGCCCTGCCCTAAGAGGGGCCCAACATAGTGGTGGACCATGGAGAGAATGAGGGCAAAAGCCTGAGAGTGAAGCCTGGGGAGGCCAAACAGGAAGCAAGGATAGTCCCGTTAGTCATTTTGCCTGCTTTGCCTGACACTCCCTGGGTGGGTCTGAACTGCCCCAGGCTCCCATTTCTGCTAGAACTGGAAAGATGCCACTTCTTTCTCACCGGTGCCTAACCTCTAGGCTGGGGAAACAGGGCTGGCACGGCAGGCCTGGCCCCTGGCCTGGCCACTGGTATGCTGGGTTCCTCTGTCCCTATGGATCCCTAATGAGCCTTAACCTGCCACCTGGGGACTCATTGCCAGGATGCCGTGCGCACACTCAACACCCTGCAGACCAACGCCAACTGCTTGGAGCAGGTGAAGCGCCAGCGGGGTGACCCCCAGACACAGCTGGAAGCCATGAGGCTGTACTTGGCACGGAGTGGGCTGCAGGTAAGGTGGGGAGGGCCTCTGACCACCCCCCGTTCCCATCTGTCTGTGAGTCCTGTGGCTGAGGCGGGGACCTTGTCCGTCTGTCCTAGGTGGAGGACTTGGACCAACTGAACATCATTCACATCACTGGGACCAAGGGGAAGGCGAGCCACAGGACCCAGGGGTAGGACGTGCACTTGGTGGGGTGGGGGTGGGGGACCTGCCCAGACAAGACCTTTCCTTTCTAGGGCTCCACCTGTGCCTTCACTGAATGTATCCTCCGGAGCTATGGCCTGAAGACGGGATTCTTTAGGTACTGAGGTACAGAGGGGTGTGGTGTCTCCTAGCTCTCTGGGGGGTCTGGAACCAGCCAGCACCTCAGGGCCAGGGTCACCCCCAGCAGCTCAGCTGCATGTCTCTCTGCCTAGTGTTCATTCATTCAACAAACATTCAATTAGCATTTACCAGTTAGCCCAAGTTTATGGCAATCTTTAATTTTCATAACGGAAAGAAATTGGGGAGGGGGGCAGCAACTTGAATGGATAAACGAAATACACAGCTGGAATTGTCAGATATCTTTTTATTTATTTGGCCACGCTTAGCGGCATGCAGGATTAATTAATTCCCCAGCCAGGGATCGAACCATGCCCCCTGCTTTGGAAGTGCAGAGTCTTAACCACTGGACCACCAAGGAAGTCCCTCAGATATCTTTTTATTAACTTAAATTCCTTATACAGTTTTTAAATCACATAGAAATGTTTATCAACTAGGGCATCTTTGCCATAAGGAGCAGAAAACCAGGCTAGTAAGGGCTTAAACAATAAGCGTAGTTTATGACAGGTCTGTTGAGACCTCCCTGGTGAGCAGCGGAAGGGAGCCCTTCCGCTGTGCCAGCCTCAGCTGCTGCTTTGCCCTCCAGGCAGCACCCCCTCTTGGTTGCATTCAGGCATCTAAACTCACACCAGAGGATGGGGGGGCAGGGTGATTAGACATGGGTCTCTCTTCCCTGGAGCTGTACCTGCCTTCTTAAGCCTGTCAGTGGTAGAGCAGTGGGATTCACACGATGGTAGATTGCTCAGGATTTGGTCCTTAAGCTTGGGGCTTTCAAGAGTTTTGCCTCCTTTTATTTCACCAGTTCCATCAAGTGACCTCTGTAAGCATCTGAAACCTGCTGACTGAGGTCGTCTCAGACCAATGTGTTTTCCCTCAGCAGTTCTTCATTCAAATTAAAGAAATGGAGTGGATTCATAATACCAGAGGGCCTTTGAGGATTTAAATATAAGCCAACAATCTCTCTTCCAAAATAATGTTTGGGGTAAAAACCCAGCCTTTGACTTGGGCCCATGTGGCCTCATGGGCCAGTCTGGGAATGCAGCTTGAACACAGCAGAGGGGGCCTTGCCCTCAAGGGCAGGAAGACAGACATTATGGGGGCAGATGTTGGCCGAGTTACTGATCGATGTGGGATGGGGGAAGCATGGGGGGCTGTGGGACCCCAGAGAGCATGCCTGAGCAATCTGGTGGGGTGGGGCCCTTTCTCTTTTTTGGAGGAGCCGTCTTAGTTGAGACCTGTGGAGTAGACATGTGTATAGGCCTGGAGTTAGAAAATTTTTGGGGGGGGGGAGCTGGAGGAGCTAATAATAGTCCAGAGTGGCTGGGGCACAGGGAACTACCAAGGGATGTGTGAGAGGTGAGGCCAGTGGCATGAGACCCGCCGGGGCCTGGTAGGCTGAGATGTGGAGCTGGGACTCTCTAAAGGGCAGGGGGAAGCGACAGAAGGGTTTTCAGTAGGGCAGTGACATAGTTAGATTTGTTTCTCTGAAAGACAGGTCTGACTGTGGGGAGGGGGACAGCCTGGGGGTCTTGGGAAGGGAGTCCTGATGACCCTAGGTCTCTCGGTAGCTCTCCCCACCTGGTGCAGGTGCGTGAGCGGATCCGAATCAATGGGCAGCCCATAAGCCCCGAGCTCTTCACCAAGCACTTCTGGCGCCTCTACCACCGGCTGGAGGAGACCAAGGTGCCCATGCCGGAGGGCTGGTGGATGGGTAGGGTAAGGGGCCCAGAGTGGGTGGGTAGACCCAGAGGGCACTGCGCATCCCGGGACACCATCTTCCCCAGGGCAGAGGCTGCAGGGGCCCCGAGCTCTGATGTGATCCTGTCCACAGGATGACAGCAGCTGTGTCTCCATGCCTGGCTACTTCCGCTTCCTCACACTCATGGCCTTCCATGTCTTCCTCCAAGAGAAGGTGTGTGTGCCCACCACTCCCCAGAACCCTGTGTTCCAGGCCTTGGGAAGGGGAATCTCAGCAGACTAGGGGCTCCTGTGTGGTATTCGGGAGCCCCTGTATCCCCTGCCATGCCCTCTGATCCTCTTCAGGTGGACCTGGCAGTGATGGAAGTGGGCATCGGCGGGGCTTACGACTGCACCAACATCGTCAAGTGAGGGGGAGCGGCTTGAGGAGAGGGATGGTGGCCGGGAGCCCGGTGGCCGGGGTCCAGGGCATCACGGCTCTTTCATTTCCCCCAGGAAGCCTGTGGTGTGTGGGGTCTCCTCTCTTGGCATCGACCACACTGGCCTTCTGGGGGACACGATGGAGAAGATCGCATGGCAGAAAGGGGGCATTTTTAAGGTGACCAGGCAGCCCTGGGGAGGGAGGTACATGGATGGCCTGGGCCCCGAGATTCAGGGAAGTGGGGGCGGGTGTGGCACGGTTATTTGTATCCTCCTGACTCAGGACGAGGTCTTGGGCGTCAGTGGGGTCTGGGTTCTCGTCCCAGCTCTGCATGGGATTGGAACAAGTTGAGCCCCATCTCTGGCCTTAGTTTCCCCATCGAGGGGTCCCCAGAGGTTTGATGGGGGGAAGGCTGAGTGGGCCATCCAGAACCAGGGATGTGGGGGCCAGTGATGGGAGACGGAGGACCCTGGGCTCACTCTCCATGTCCTCCACAGTGTGGCGTCCCCGCCTTCACTGTGCTCCAGCCTGACGGGCCCCTGGCAGTGCTGAGGGACCGTGCTCAGCAGATCTCAGTGAGTCTGATTGGGACAGCTGGGTGGGGGGTTGGCTGACTGGGGAGGTACTTTACCCTTTGGGGCCTCAGTTTGCTCATCTATGCTCGTCCAGCTGGAGGACATCTCGGTTCTAGGAACAGGACTTGGTGGGTTGTGGTTGATGGGGAAAGATGGAAGGGCTGATGGCATCAGGGAGGGCCTGCTGGCCGAGGAGGCAGCAGCAGCTCCCCTGACCAGCTGCTGCCCATCTCCTCTGTAGTGTCCCCTCTACCTGTGCCCACCACTAGAAGCCCTGGAGGAAGGGGGGCCACTGCTGACCCTGGGCCTGGAGGGGGAGCACCAGCAGGCCAACGCCGCCTTGGCCTTGCAGCTGGCTCGCTGCTGGCTGCAGCAGAAGGGCTACCGGGGTAAGTGGGCAGGTGAGTGGGTGGGCAGGGGACACGTGGAACCTGCCTCTGAGGGCCCTTAGGTGAGGCCTGAGCACACTGAGTCCCACACAGCCCTCCCTCTCCCTTCCCTCCCTCTCCCTTCCCAGATACTGGAGAGCTGAAGGCGTCCAGGCCAAGCCTCCTGGGGCAGCTGCCCCTGGCACCTGTGTTCCAGCCCACGTCCCACATGCAGCATGGTGAGTTGGACCTTCCTGCCCAGCCAGGCTGCTTCAGATGTTTCTTTTGGTCTCCTGTTTGAGAGGTGGGGACAATTCAAGATGGTGCCTTAAGAGAAAGGACTGAAGTCAGTGAGCTTCCCACACCTTGAGTTCATGAACTCTCTCTGAGCCCATTTCCCCACCTGCCAAATGAGACGATGATAGGGCGCACTGTGAGGTGACATCACTAAGGGGCTGAGTCCAGAGCCTGGCAGATTCGGGATAAAGTGCCCAGCCACTGGTAGCTGCCGAACTACCATCCTTGTCACCATCGTCACAAGACCATGAGGTTCTTGAGGATGGCGATATTGTCAAGCTTCTTGCTTGCCCCCGAGGCCTTCAGCACACGGTAGGTCCTCGTGGCTGTTAAGCCCCTTCAGCAGTTGGTTCCAGTGTGCCCACTGTGTGCCAGGCCCCGTGTCAGGGCCATGACACAGTCCTGGAGCTAGGTGGGTTACATCCCAGCCCCAAGTGTCACTTGCTCTGTGACCTAATCTCTCTGAGCTAAGGGTTCTCTGCCTGAAACTTGGGACTGATATATGAGAGCAGCCCCCTCTCAGGACCGCCTGGATGATTCCACCAGATGAGGCAGCCAAAGAGCTGATCCCAGTGGCTAGTGCCCAGTAAGAGGCTCCTGGGCTGTCAGAGCGGCCAGCAGCGGGGGCCGGTAGTGTGTGCGAGTTGAGGACTGGAGTGGGAGGACGTAGAAGGGCAGCCTCGCGGCTGCCGCTGGAGGACTACCTTGCTCCCCTCCCCCAGGGCTTCGGGACACGGAGTGGCCGGGCCGGACGCAGTTGCTGCGGCGGGGCCCCCTCACTTGGTACCTGGACGGCGCGCACACCACCAGCAGCATGCAGGCCTGCGTGCGCTGGTTCCGCCAAGCGCTGCAAAGCCGCGAGAGGCCGGGCGGGTGAGCTGCGGCCTAGGCGGGGCTGGGGCGGGACCTCGGGTAAGGATGGGGAGGGACCGGGGACGGGGGCGGGACTTGGCCAGTGGAGAGGGGCGGGGCCTCGGGGAAGGATGGGGCGGGTCGCAGGGACGGGGTCGGACTGGGACAGTAGGGAGGCGGGAAGTTTTTGGAGGAAGGATGGGGCGGGGCCCGCGGAGAAGGGGTGGGAGGCGCCGCTCTGACCCTCCTCTCCCCCGCGCTCTTCGCCACTCACACAGCGGGTCTGAGGTGCGTGTCTTGCTCTTCAACTCCACTGGGGACCGGGATTCCGCGGCCCTGCTGAAGCTGCTGCAGGTGAGGGGCTGCCTGGGGGATGGACAGCAGGCAACCCAGCCCTGGTTCTGCCTTTGACCCCCAGCAGCGGTGCCTTCATCCCTGAGCCTCTGTTTCCTCAACTGTAGAATGGGAGTGATTTTTCCTCTCCCCCCTGAATTGTACTGAGGATTAAATGTGAAAGCACTGGGCACAGGGAAGTCAAGTCACAGGTCATTGTACTCATTCTCCTCCATGGTCACACTCCAGCCCAGGATGACAGTGAGGACCAGGTGAGTCGTGTAAGGCGCAGGCTCTGGATTCACCTGTCAGGCCCTTTTAGCCGCTAGCATATGACCCTGGGTAAGAGATGGCATTTCTGAGCCTCAGTTTGCCTCTCCATAGAACAGGGCTGCTCCTAGGATACCTGCTTCTGAAGTTTCGTTTAAGGAGTCACTGGGCCATAGAGCATATAGGGAGGGGCCCTCCTCTGCCCAAGGAAACTGAGCCTGCCCTAGACTGTCAGGGCTGAAATGGTTCCTAGTGATCGTTTCCCATGTCACAGACCAGGATGCTGAGGCTGTTCTTCATATCCTTTGTGCTCAGTAGCTGGGTCACCTTAAGCAAATGCAGCCGCCCGCTCCAGCCTCTGTCTCCCCATCTGTGTGGGGCCATGCGGCCCAGGCCACAGGCCAGGCAGGGTATATTGAGGTAGATGGGGGACACGGAAGTGTTGTGGCTCGGTTTATGCAACATCACTCCAGTTCAGCTGGTGGGGGGGCATCTCCAGAGATGGGGACGTGTATGTGGACTCCGGGGGTGCTGTGTGGAAGTTGGGATAGGGGGCATCATCCTCTCAGGGCTCTGACACTGAGCTTCTCCCCTTGGCCTTCTAGCCCTGCCAGTTTGACTATACCGTTTTCTGCCCTAACCTGACAGAGGTGTCATCCACGGACAACGCAGGTGAGAGGTGACAGGCATGGTCCCTCCGGTGGGCGGGGGGCGGAGGGCCCTGAGGTGGATTGCTCTGTTGGTGACGGTGAGCGCTTTTGAACTGAAGGTCTTGGGTAGGAACTAGATTTGTTTTATCGTATAAATAAATAACCTTTGGTACATTGTGAATTTTGCATGTGACGGCAATACTGAAAAGAGAATTGTTGGTGAAACTCTTTTTCAAAATGCAGGTTACAACCCAGTGATGGTTCTTGAAGTCAGTTTAGTGGGTCTCAACCAGCATTTTAAATTTTAAATAAAATAGAGAAGAGAGTGTCAGTGTGTCTCGCACAAAGTTAAGGGTAGGTATTATTTGATGAAGATTCTGTTCCAAACATATATGCACACATATGTGAGTACTGGGTTGCCACTGTAAAATGTATTTTTTTTACGGTGGATCATGTTAAAAGTTTTTTTTGAAATAATCTAAAAAATACAGATCCCGAGGCCCCACATCAGACTGTGTGGGGACAGTGCGGGAGTCTGCATTTGTAGAAGTACTTATGCCCACCTGGTGATGGCCCCTGTCTGTTTTACAGATGAAGGCAATAAGGCTAGGGCAGAAAGATGTGCTTGGTAGGCAGAAGCCCCAGCTTAGAAGCTAAACTGCCTGGCCCTGTTTCTCACCGGCTCTGGGACGCTGGGCAATCACTGAACTTCCTGAGCCCCGGTTTCCTCATAGCGCCCACTGTAAGGACGGATGATGCTTGTATAAAGCCTGGCATCGCGCAGGTGCTCACAGCGTGCTTCCCCCTCCCCGACCCTCGGCTGCCTCGCTGACGCGCCTGTCCCTGTGCCCCGCAGACCAACAGAACTTCACAGTGACCCTGGACCAGGTGCTGCTCCGCTGCCTTGCGCACCAGCAACACTGGAGCCGCCTGCACGAGGACCAGGCCAGCCCGGAGCCTGGTGGGCCTGCACCCCTGCTGCTGGCACCCCGCCCAGCCCACACCCACAGCGCCAGCTCCCTCGTCTTCAGCTGCATTTCCCACGCCTTGCAGTGGATCAGTCAAGGCCGGGACCCTGTCTTTCAGCCACCCAGTCCCCCACGGGTCCTCTTTGCCCACCCTGTGGCAGGCAGTGGGGCCGTCGTCCTCCAGGAGGCTGCTGCCATCCACGTGCTGGTCACAGGCAGCCTGCACCTGGTGGGCGGCGTGCTGAAGCTGCTGGAGCCCTCCCTGTCCCAGTAGCCAAGGCAGTGGGGCTGGAGGTGGGATTCCCCCACACCTGCCCTGCATTTCGCCATGAACTAAATCACGTGCTTTTCGTGCCTTCCTCGTTCTGTCCAGACTGGCCCCAGGGACTTGGGCTCTGGGCGGTGAATAGAGGGCCGGGGGCAGGAAGCTGAGATCTGTCTCTGAGCCTCAGGTGCCCCTGGCCTCTCCTTCCTAGTTCTCTGGCTGTTGGAGTAGACCTGAGCCTCCAGCCCACCTCCCCTCCCACCCTGTCTGCTTCCTGCCTCAGGCGCAGCTGATCGGGTAAACTGCCTGACCTAGCCTGGGGTCCTGCCGGATACTGGCTGCTGGTTGATAGATTTCCTCCTCCCAGTGGCCTTCTGGCAGGGGAGAGGGTCCTTGCCTGGGGCCCCGTCGGGGCAGAGGGGGGCTGGAGTGATTTAAAGCCTTTAACTTTTTTTTTTTTTAAAAAAAGCATTGGCTGAACATTTGATTGACTCTTGACTTCTAGCTCCCTCGGCAGACAGTAGGGGGCTGGGGGCTACAGCTGGTACAGGAACTGGGTTGTGTAGGAGCCTGGGCTTTGTGGCTTGGGACAAGTCCCCCCCTCCCTCTGAGCCTCAGGTGGCCTGTCTGTGAAATGAGAAGAATGGATTGATGTCCGTTGACCACGTGCCATGCACCACTTTGCAGACCTCCTCGCAGAGAGACCTTGTGATCGCAAATTCTCATACCCGTTTTACAGATAAGGGAACTGTGCCTGGCTTAAAGAGGCCATGGGACCTGCCTACGGTCACACAGCCAATAAGTGGCAGGTCCAGGATTTGAACCCAGAACTGTCTCCCCCCACAACCCCAGTTTAGGTGCCACTATCCTTCTCTCAGCCCAGCCCAGCACTGGTTTCATGGTCTGATTTATTGGTGGTGAGTATATAGGGGTGGGCCCAGGACAGGCAGCCTGGCTGCCCGGTGGGGGGGGTCTCTGTGTGACAGTTGCAGGGAGGAGCTAGGCTCCCCCACTCACTCCCAGGCTGGGCGCCGCTAGGCTTCTGTTTCCCCCGCCAAAGTTGGGCCAGTCCAGATGTAGAGGCCGATGGGAGCAGGTCCGGGTGGCTCTGGGCTGGCTGTTTCCATGCAGGAGGCGCTGTCAGCCTGGGTGGGCTGGGCTGAGTCCGTTTTGGAGTTCTCAGCTCCTGCCCAGCCCACGTCACCGAGTACTGGGTCCAGGTTAAAATTACAGGGACTTGGGTTGCTACAGCAATGTGGACATATAGCGCAGCGGACTCTCTCTCCGTGGTGCTGGGCAGCCGTACCCCAGGCCCACTGGGTTTGAAGGTTCGTGGTGGGGTGGGGGGACACCAAGGTGTTCCAAGCTGGTGCCCCCACTGGCAGCAGGCCTTGGAGAGGGAGGCAGGAGGGGTGGGCACAGAGGGCCTTGTCCATCCTTGCTCGAGTGGAGGGGTTGGGGTCCCAGGATAAGTTCGTGGCCACTGGTTCCCAGCTGGTGGCTGTTCAGTCCCTCCTGTTGGGCGAGGGCTGGCTGGGCGGCCCCCAGGACTCCGGGCTGGGCACTACGCCATGCTGCTGGTGGAGCAGGGGGTGCTCTGGGTGCTCCCGATGCTGTGGTTGGTGCTACTGCTCTCCGAGGAGGCCGGGGCAGCCACCGCCACCACGGGCTCCCGCTTGCCGGGGTGACCTGGGGGCAGGGGCGGAGGTCAGGGCCCCGGCCAGGGCTCCCCACTCCCCCAGAGGCTTCGCCGGGCTCCCCCAGGTGGTGGTGGAGGGGTCCTGAGCACTCATCGTGGGGGCCTGGGATACTCACGCGTGTGCAAGTAGATGTACCAGAGCGCGGCGGTGAGCAGGGCCCCGATGAGGAAGGCGCCAAAGGTGATGCCCAGCACAGCGGGCAGGACGAGGCCTTTGTCTGCGCAACCAAGGGCAGGACAGCTGTGGTCAGCACTGCCGCCCCCTCCCTGCCCCCCTACCCTGTTGTGCTGGCCAGGAGCACAGGCTTCGCTGCCAGTCTCAGCTCAGCTACTGACCCTGACTTCTCTGAACCCCAGTTTCCTCACCTAGCAAATGGGTTCATCACACCCATGCCTGACACTAAGCCGTGGTTGCTATGACCATCCACCCAGAGGGCCCAGCCAGGCCTTTGGGCCAGGCCTCTGCCTCCCAAGGCTGGTAGAGATGCATTTTTAGGGAGGATGCATGGTATAATCTGAGCAAAGTGTGAGTGGGGCCGGAGAGTCCAGAGTCCCGCTGTGTGCCCTTAAGTCAGTGCCTGCCCCTCTCTGAGCCCTATACCATGGTAGGGATAAGCCGGAGCACCTCTGAGGGCTCTTCAGCTCTGCTCTTGGGTTTTCCCAACCTTCACTCTTTCCACACTCCCGATTCCTGTGTGACTATGGGCCAGGCAGCCTCCCCTTAGGCCTCTGAGTTCCCATCCCTGCAATGGGGTCATTAGCCTGCCCTGTTGGTTGCAGGCTGGGTGTGGGGGCTCCATCCAGACCCAGGTGGGATGGCAAAGAGGCAGATGCCTCTCCCACCTCTGCCTTCAGTGTCAGGGACTCTTCTGCCCAGGCTGGAGGGAGCTGGGCTGAGGGCTGAGGCGTACCCTCCACAGTAGGGGCCTTAAGGAAGGTGAGGTCAGTGCTGCCCCAAGTCTCATCCTAGGAGGCCCCATCCCCCGCCCCCCAGCAAGGTCAGCCAGCAACCTTGGGGATCAAGAAGAACCAAAGGCCTGGAACCCGGGCCCACGGGGTGGTCACGAACAAAGGCTCTCCATCTGGAAGATGCAGCTGTGGACCCTACTCTCTGGGGTCCTCCCTGCTGTGTGCCTAGACCCATCCCTCTGGGCCGTCCATCGTGCCCCAGTCTGACCTCAGCCCCTGGAACCCTGGAGAAACTTAGAACTCACCATGCAGGCCAGGGCTGACAATGTTCAGGCGTGTGGAGACAGTCCTCTGGACGTCCTTGGGGAGGAAGAGGACACAGTGTGTGACACAGCCTTCGACAGCAGCTTCCAGGCTTACTCCCTGCCTCTGTGGCCCTGGCCTGTCACAGCCCACCCTGGGGCCTTGACTCTGAGCCCCGTCTCCACCACCTTCTGGCTGACAGCCTTTGGGCAAGTGCCGAGTTCTGTGCTGTGGGAGGGTGTCGGCCAGACGATCCCTGGCTGCTGCTGGAATGGTTCTTGTGAGTTCCTGAGAGGGCCCCAGCTCCCGTGAGGATTATGGGGGCACTGTGTCCATCACCCTTGTGAATGCCTGGGTGAGAGGAGCCAGGTCAGCCCGGAGGCCCAGGCTCACCGTGGCTGGGGGAGAGGCCCACTCAGGAGCAGCCTCAGGGGCTTCTCCAGCTTCATACAACCAGAGAGGCTTTTAATCCTGGAGACCCTTCTGAGTACAAGGGCCTGGGGATGACTGTGTGAGTGTGTCTGGGGCTGAGTGTCTGAGAACAGTATCCACTGGAGGGTGAAACGTGACCAGTAAGTGCAGAAAATCAGAACGTTGTGTCCTTTGTACTAACCCTCTTCCCCGAGGTCTCCTGTTTGTTGAGATTACGCTGGTGATCATACTACATGGATAGATGGGTGGGCGGATGGATTCCTGGGTGGAGAGATTGATGTATGACTGGGTGGGAGCATAGAGACATTGATGTATGGCTGGCTGGCTGGGGGACTGGGCTGATGGAAGGACTGTGGATGAATGACTGGGTGGGATGGTGAGAAGTAGCAACTGATAAATGGATGACTGGATGGGATAGTGGGAAGATGGATAGATAACTGGGTGGGATGGATGGATGGATGGATGGATGGATAGCTAGCTAATGGTTGCAGCTGCATACCCTACCAATGTCCAAGACACAGCCATCAGAAGGCTGTAGGGTGGCAGAAAGAGTGCCCCTGGTACCCAGAGGCCACGCACCTGCCTGTGGCTGTATCTTTCGCCCACTGGTCCCACATCCTCATGGTCTATCACATCCCTTCCTGAAAACTCCAGACCCGGAAGCCACCCTTGAAGCTGGGCTTAGCCCAGCCCCTACTCACCAGGGACCAAGTGCTGAGACGCAGGGCTACAGTGCAGCTGAGGATGCCAGTTGTGGGCATGGGCACCATGTAGCCACGGAGGAGGAAGCTGAAGCGCATGTCGCCACCAGGGCTCGGGGACAGCAGGCTCACACAGCTGCTCTTGGCCGCCTGGCTCTGGATGAGTTCCACGATCTCCATGTCAGGCCCCAAGTTCAGCTGGCAGCTGTCCAGCTGGATCGTGAGCTCAGGGATCGATGGGGACACGCTCACCTGCATGGGTAGGAAGGGGCACGAGGCACGGTCAGTTACTCTTAACTCTCTGCCCTGCCTGTTCTTATGAACTAAGCTAGACTCATTCTAGAGTTCCCGCTCCAGAACCTTGACGGTGGAAGGACAGTCGTGGGCCTGCCTGGAGCAAATGAGGAAGAAGAGGGGACATTCCAACCAGTGTCTGAGCTCTGCCTGTGCTCTCTCCCCTCCACCAAGCACCATGGGGGCTCCCTCCTCCCTCTGGGAAGTCAAGTTCCATTGGGTGGAAAGAAAGGTTCTGAGAAATCCCAGGCGTTGGCAACGCCTAAGAGGTCAAGTCCAGTACCTGCACAAAGCCCTGCTGCCCCAGCTCGATGGTGCTGGAGGCCTGGAGGAAGTGCGGGCTGAGGTAGAGGCCCAGCTGGAAGGAGAGGCTGTCCATGTTGACGCACTGCACCTTTTTCTGTGGGAGATGGGAGGGGGGCTCAGTCAGTCGGGGAGGCACCCAGCCAGGGAGGTAAGGGGTGGGAGCAGGAGTCATGGTCCAGAGTCGTTGCCTGACCTTCATCACCACCTTAAACCACCCCCCACCCCAAACTGAGATTTATCAAGAACTTGCTCTGCACGAGACCCGTGTGAAGTGCTTTTCATGCGTCCTCTCAGTGATGGCTCATCCCGTATGGGGATCCTTTCCTATGCCACTATTAACAGGACCTTTGGGCCCAGAAAGCTTATGTGATTTGCCCAAGGCCGCACAGCCGATATGTGCATGAACCCTCTGACTTGAGAGGCTGAGAACATAACCCTAAACAGTACTGCTCCCGTTGCACGGAAGGGGAGACTGAGGCACGCTGGAGACACATTGGCTTGCCAGGATCAGGGCCTGAGTTTCCTGAGGCCTGCTCCCTCCCAGGCCAGGAATGGACCCCGGGACCAGATGGGTTAGCACGGTGATCATCCCTCACCTGCTGTGGTGACGAGCTTGACAGGAGGTTGACAATCACCTGCAGGAACAGAGCCAAGGAGCTGGTCAGAGCCAGAAAGGAGCCCAGAGGGTATCCCGCCCAACGCGCCCATTTTTGTGCATGGGGAGACTGAGCCAACCAATGGCTAAACTTGTCTTCCTACTGAGCATCACACCCGCTCTCCCAAACGCCCCTCAGCCTGGAAGATCCAGGGGGCACCAATTAAGCCGGCCCTGATACCTTTCCCACCACAGCTCTTACCTCGTTACTGATCACATTTTCTGTCACTATCATGCCACAGCTGGAGTAGCCGCTGCGCAAGACAAGCTGGTCATCTCTGTCCTCAGCCTGGCAGCTGGAGTCCCAGAAGGTCAGGCTCGTGATGGTGCACCTCAGAGTCTGGGCCAGGGTTGGGGGATGGGGGGAACGGTCAGGAGGCACGGGGCTCCCGGGGGCCTGTCAATCACACCCCAGCACCAAGGACTGACCACCCCCCAGGGGTCCCTTCCCCATTTTTGTTAGTTTTCATCATCCCACACCATTTAAGACTACTTTTCCTTAACTTGACAAACACTTTTGTACTTAGCAATAAGATCTGTGACATCATGAGTGTTTCCTTCTCTACAGACATATATACTCAGAGAAATTGTGTGGCTTTGTTGGTTTCTTCTTTCCTTTTTTTTTGGCCGTGCTGCCCGGCATGCGGGATCTTAGTTCCCCCTGCAGTGGGAGCTCAGAATCTTAATCACTGGACCGCCAGGGAAGTCCCTTTTTTTCTCCCATTTTTAACAAATGGCATCATACCGTCCTTCATGCTTTAGTTTGGTTTTCTCACTGAACAATAAATCACAGACATCTTTCTGCGTTTATACTATAGACCTACAACATTCTTTTTAACTGGAGTGTAATGTTTCAAAGATCGATGGATTACAGTGTATGCATCCAGACCTCTTGGGACAGGACAGCAGTAATGCCAGCCATCGCTGGTCCCTCCACCTCCCAGACATCTGTCTGGCCACGCAGAGGCAAGGGAGGAGGGGGAGATGGGCCGCAGACAGGTGGAGCTTCACCTAGGCCCCAATACCCCACACCCCAAAAGACTTCCACATGGATGTAGAGTTAAACGTCATTCTAAAAATCCCTGAGAACATGCATGACTTGTCAAGGCTCTGGCAGAGAGAGTTCCTGCCTCGGAAAAACTAGAAAAAAAATCACAAAGGAAAAGATGACCAGCTAGGATGGCCCAACATTTTCAAATGTCCAAAAAATTAAAAAACCCTCTGGCCCAAATTTAAAGAACTCTAACAAACCGGGAGAGATTGTTTCAATAAGAATGATGGACAAAGGGCCACAAATGTCTTTCTTCATGTAAAAAGCTAATAAAAATCATCAAGAAAAATACTAAGTTACAACGCACACAGAGACTTTGGTTATTATCAGTCGCACGAAGCCAAGCCCAAACTCACTACTAATCAAAGAAGTAGAATTCAAACAAGAACAGAGGGCTTCCCTGGTGGCGCAGTGGTTGAGAGTCTGCCTGCCGATGCAGGGGACACGGGTTCGTGCCCTGGTCAGGGAGGATACCACATGCCGCGGAGCGGCTGGGCCCATGAGCCATGGCCGCTGAGCCTGCGCGTCCAGAGTCTGTGCTCTGCAACCGGAGAGGCCACAACAGTGAGAGGCCTGCGTACCGTGAAAAAAAAAAAAAAAAAAAAGAATAGAACACAGTGTTCCCGCTCTCAAATCAGCAAAAAGTTTTTTAGACAAAAAATAATTTTGGGAGAGAGAGAGTCAAAGTGTTCTCGTTAATCAGCAATGAAAATTGGAATCATCTATTGGAAAGCCGGTTGGCAACATGTATCAAAACTTCCAGAATGTTCACTCATTTTGACCCAGAAATCTCACTAATGTGGAAACCTATTCTAAGAAAATAATCCTATTTAAAGAAAAATTTCATATGCACAATGACACTTTCTGCATATTTATAATATTACAGAATTGGAAACAACCCAAATGTCTAACGAGGGGGGAGGAGTTAATTATGGCATGTCAATATCATGGGATTGGATGTGCTTTTAAAGTGATGTTATTGGGGCTTCCCTGGTGGCCCAGAGGTTAATAGACCATGCTCCCAATTCCAGGGGCCCGGGTTCAGTCCCCGGTCAGGGAACTAGATCCTGCATGCAAGCCTCAACTAAAGATCCCACATGCCACAACTAAGAGCCCGCCTGCCGCAACTGAGACCCGGCGCAGCCAAATAAATAAATCAATGTTAAAAAAATAATCAAAAAGTGATATTATTAAGTACATATGTCAAAGTTTTAAAAATACATTAAATGAATATAGCAGGAAACAGACAATTGCATCCAATATGATTACACTGTATAAGAAATACACAGAGAAAACATTGCAGAAAGAAATCCACCAAATTGTTGGTAGCCATTGTCTTTGGATGGGGCGATTGAGATTTTCTTCTAATTTTTTCCACATTTAAAAATGCCTGTGTTATTTTTATAATAAACATCTTTGTTCTTCAGTTAGGCAGAGATCATACTGTATAGATATTCTAAGTGGCCACTCAGCTCAGCCTCCATTTAGGATTAATAATGACGCCTACCTAGTATCTATTTATTGAGCACTTACTGTTCCACATCTGGATGGGTCGTCAGACCTCATGTAATTCTCACCACACGGTAGGGACCATTATCAACCCCATTTTACAAGTGGAAAAACTGACGCTTGCCGAGGGATATGATTTGTCCCCCTGCCTGGATTAGGACCCCAAGATTCTTGGGCTAGAGGAAGGACCAGTTGCCCATGTCAGCTGGGCCGGAGGCCAGGAGTTCCCTTACCGAGATGAGATCTTTGTTGAGTACCAGCGTCATGACGTCGTCGGAGCACTTGGGCTGGATCAGGGACAGGAGCAGCTCCTGGTTGCAGCCCTCCTTGGGAGGGGTGGTCTGGACCGGTGTGGGCGAGGGCTGCAGCCCACTGCCTGCAGGGCAGCAGAGGCAGCCGGCAGACAGTCACTGCGGGCTCGCTGTGCTCTTAAGCACTAAGCACTTCTATAGCTAGGTACTCTCAGTGTCCCTGAGAGGCAGGTGAGGAAAATGGGGCAACTTGCCCAGCACACACAGCAGCTGGGCGTGGCTACAGATCCAAGGAGAGGGCAAGGGAAGGGAGGGGGGCGAGGAAGGGATCCGGGTGCTCACCACAGCTGGGTGCCCTCAGAGAGACGACACTGGCCAGAGGGAGCTCCACAAAGGACGCTACTACACTGGCGTTGAGCCTCCGGGCCTCCCCCAGCAGGCCTTGGGTTGTGTTTGGGAGGTGGAAGCCGGGGATGTTCTTCTCCGGAAAGATCTTGAAGGAGTATTCACCAGTGGTCTAATGACAGGGAGAGAGGCAGAGCAGGGAGCTACAGACACAGTCAGGGGGCACACAGCCTGGCGGGGGCACCTGCAGGCCAGTGAGGGTCTGCCAGGCCTCGATCCTGCTCTCTCCTTCGCTCCTGCTGTTTCCCCTGCCTGGGCCACCTCCCCTCATCTACTGGTTCCTGTTCGTCTTTCAACTCAGCTTGGAGTTCATCTCTCCAGGAAACTTTCCTGACCCTGTGGGCTGGGTTAGGGGGTCTCCCTAAGGGATCATGGAAGACTTCCTGGAGGAGGTAACATCTAGGTGAAGGTCTGAAGGAAGAATAGATAGTGCACAGAAGGAGAGGTTGGGGGCAGAAGGATCATCACGTATAAAGCCTCAGGGCTGGGGCGATGGTGGAGGGAGTTTGGTTTCTTTCTTTGGGGAGCCTTGAGGAGACCTGAACGGGGTCTCACCCAGATCTGCATGTTGTGGTTGGCGTCGATGAGCCAGGACACGTAGGGTGGACCCTGAAGGATGAGCACGGCGGCGTCGGGATCCCTCGAAGCACAGCTCAGCTCCACCTTCACGGTCACTGTCCGGGGCCTGTGGGGAGACAGACCCCCGCATCAGAGCGGGCGGGAGTGCCGGGTGCAGGGGATGGGGTGTGGAGGGTTGGTGCTTGACCTGGACTTGCGGGGCAGGGGCAAGACCTGGGGTCGGGTGGGCAGCGACTGCGCTCTTAACCTGGTGGGTCGTGGGTCCGTGGGGTGGACGAGAAAATGCGCGGGGCCCCGAGATAGGTGGGGGTGACAGTACTCTGACCAGGCCAGAGGCGGGGCTTTATAAGGAGTGGGGCTGGGGGGTGGGGCGGGCACCCTTACCAGGCCTCTGGGCCCGGCAGGACCCTCAGGATGTGCGCCTCCTTGTGGCCAGCCACACCTTCCAAGCGGCAGCCCCGGACAGAGGCCTGGGCGTTAGGGCTCCATTCGAGTGTGTGGCCCATGTCCTTGTGGGGTTCCAGACTGCAGGAAGACGGTGACCTCGGGGCTGCGGAGACAAGCGCAGTTACGTCTCCTCCTCGAGCAGCCTGGCATCTAATACAGGGGCCCACCCTCAGCCACAGAAACGGTGGGGGAGGCAGGATGGAGGAGCAAAGAGTGAGGGGCACGGGAGGACCGGGGTTCGAATCACCCCTCCACCACTTACAGCAGAGGGACCCAGGGGAAGTCCCTGGCCTCTGTTTCCTCATCTGTCAACACAGGGTTAATTTAAGGTATGAACTCATGGCATAATGCTAGGGATGCAGCCCTGCAACCACCAGCACATCATCCCCCTTTTATCTTTCTTATAGAATTTACCATGACCTGAAATTATAGGATTTGTTTGTGTACATGTTTATTATCATCTCCCCACCACAGGGCCGGCTCCAGGAGGGCAGGGTCTGGGTCTGTCCGCACAGAGTCCCCAGATGCCTAGCATAGGGCTTGCTGCCTAGTAGGTGCACAACAAATAATAAGAAAGAGCTGCTTTTATAGTTCAAGAAACTCACAAAGAGCAGCAATTTCACATTTGGTGAAGGGGTAACCGCTGTCCTGAGAGCGCGCTGACTTGCTACGTGTGACCTGGGGCAAATCACATCCCCTCTCAGTGCCTCGGTGTCCGCATCCGAGGAGTGAGCCAGAGGAGTTCACATTCCTCCAGAGCCGAGTCCTGAACCCAGAGAGGCTGTCGGGGAAGCTGACCTTGGTCCAGACGGAGGAGGATGCTCTGGGGATTGTTCAGCTCAGCAGCAGAGGTGATGGGGCCCTTTGTATCCGCCCAGTTGAGGAGCTCACCCTTGGTAGTGAAGGGTGGCAGCTGTGTGGTGTTGACCTTGGTGGGCTCTTGGAAGATGACCAGGTTGGGGTTCTGGGGAGATACGTGAAGGCTCAGGGTGCTGTTCCCGGGCCTGAGTCCCCTCTGTCCCATGCAGGAGGTCAGGAGCTAATCTGAGGAGGCAGCGGTTTGGCCGAGCAGAGGAGGCCAGGCCTGAGGGTGCTGAGGCTGGTGGACCTGAAGTTAGCTCACAGTCCCCTGACGAGGGCTCCCCCAGAGCCGGATCTGCCCATCTCCTTTCTACACCTGAGGAGCTGGATGGACACACAACCACGTGCCTCCACCTGTGCAAACATCACCCTCACACCCCGCCATAGGCATCCTCATTCAGCCCACACTTAACGACATCTGTGGTCACTGTCTGTTCCCCCCACAATCTAAGGTCTGTGAGGGACAACGCCTGCCTCGTCCACCCCTGCAGGGGACTTGACACGTAGTAGGCACTGAGGAATATTTGTCTAACTTCGTGCTGGGCCTTGGGCCCAGCACTGGGATCCTGACATGGCAGCTTCTCCCTGATGCCTGGCACACGGCAGGTGCTCCCTGCACGTGGGAAGGGAGAAGGCAAGAGAGAAGAAATGGATGAATTCATGAATGAATGAAGGACAAACAGGGGTGGTCCCTGCTCTGGGGGATCTTACCATCCAGAAACTAGTCACGCCTCAAGTCATTTGAAACACAGAAGACAGAGCATATTATTTAATAAGAAACAAAGGAGCAGGACACGTCCCCTGGATGGGCAGGGATGAGAATCTGGGTGGCTCCAGCACCTCACTGCCTCCACTGCCCACGCCTCAGGAGAGACTCTGCTGGGCTGGGGAAGGAAATAGGAAAGACTTCCTGGTGTAGGTACTCTGGTGAAGTCAAAGGGTTCAGAGGAAGCTGTTGGGGCCACAGACTCAAGAGAGGTCCTTTTCCATCTGTCTCCAAAGCCAGAGGCACTGCGCTGAAGCAGCAGCAGCATAAGGGCTTCAGGCTAGATACTAAGGGGGACTGCCTGACAGTGGCAAGAGGCAAGACACCATAGAATGGTCCACCTGGAATGGAGCAGGACTGTAACAGGGAGGCAAAGCGATGAGCACCTGGGTGAGGACCCAGCGGCCGCCCGCATGGAAGGGCTGGGGCAGTGGATTAGAGCTGGAGAGGCTGGGGGTGGGGGGACTTCTACCCATCTGACCCTCAGGGTCAGCTCTGTAAGATGGGGATGTAATAGGGGTTAAAGGGCAAGGCGTTTCTCAGTCTCCTGGCGCTGGGTCTGGCACAGAGGCCTGCGCCCCCGTGAGGCTCTCTGTCCCTCCAGCAGCGTCCCGGCTCCGGCTGCGGGGGCCCGGCTCCGGAAATTGCGGGCCGAGGCCGCGCGCGGCTCCGGAGGTGCCCCCGGCCCGGCCCCCCGGCCGTGTATTCTTAGCGTGGGCGGGGGAGGGAGGGGGGAAGGAAGGCTTGGCGGAGGTCGGAGCCGGCGGCTGCTGCGACCTTCCGGCCCGGCGGGCGGGCGCTTTTCACGGGCCCTGCGTCACCCGGAACCCCGCCGCCGGGCCTAGATCCCGGGGTTGGGCCGCCAGGGCGTCCGGGAATGGGAAGGGGAAAGGGGAGAGTCGAGAGGAAGGAGGAGCCGTGGCAGGATCTCGCTTTCCCGCACTGGGAGCCGAGGGATGTGCCGCGTGGGGTCGGTCGGCTCTGCCCTCCTGGTTGGCTTTCGTTAGGCTTGCAACTTCCCTCCCAGGGCCGTCCGGGCTGGCCAGCCCCGTCTGCCTCTGTGCTGCCCCTGCCGCCAGTCCCGCACCCCCTCAACTTCTCTCCGTGTCTGGGCCCGTCTCCCAGGCAGCCCTGGATCTGGGCCTCTCTTCAGGTCCCCAGCTCCTCTCTCCCGTTGCTGGAACTCTGTGGTCTCTCTGAGAGTCTGTCTATTCCTCTCACAACAGGCCCGCCCTCTTTCCGTTGTCATTTTTCTTCCTGTGTCTCTCTCGCATTTGTTATCTTTGCTCTCCCCCGGGCTCTGGCTCCCTCCCCTCTGCTTTCTCTGGCTGTAAACAACAGCTGCTCGCATCTGGGGATCACCTCCCAGGGCCTTCCATGTGGAGGGGGCAGTGCCGTGGTCCGCCCCACCTCCTCCAGCCCTGAACTTCCTTTCTGTGGGTCCCGGACAGTGGACCTCCTCTCTCTGGTGGATGTGTCTGACACTTACTATCTGAATTTTTTTAAAAATAATTTTTCTCCAACTTAGGCCATGCTAATTATAGCAAATCTTGCAAATTCAACAAAGTTTAAAGAACAAAACATATCTCTCCGAATCCCACTCCCCAGCCATAAGTACTGTCTTGTTTTGTTTTTCACCAGGGAATTCCCCATAACTACCGATAATGCATTGTTAGGTTTCTTTTGTTTGGTTTTGGTTTTGGGGCCACTCCGTGCAGCATGCAGAATCTTAGTTCCCTGACCAGGGATCAAACCCGTGCCCCCTGCATTGGAAGCGTGGAGTCTTAACCACTGGACGGCCAGGGAAGTCCATCATTGTTAGGTTTCTTCCTGGCCTTTTTCGTCTGCACTTAAATATTTTCAAATTTATGTCTTGTAACTTTCTCAAAGACAGTGACAAGGTTATTTTATGGGACTATCCTCAGTTCTCCCATTGCACATATGGGAAAACTGAGGCTATGAGAGGGGATTGGAGTTGGCCAGGGTTGCACATCAACCTGATTCCCACCTCCAGGTTTGGGCTCTTTATCCCAGGTTCTGTTGCCCTTTGCGTTCTCCCTGTCAGGGCCCCATGGGATTCACCAGGCAGGGCCCTGGTGAATAATGTCAGAATGAAAACGAGAAGTAGGGGACCCTGGCCCACAGACGTGGACAGCAGGCCCGTGCCTGAGGCTGGGGCTGGAGGTAACACACTCACGTAGGCCAGGTGGAGTGGGATTCCCGGAGCCTGCAACTTCAGGAAGATGGTCTTGTTAGTGCTGAGGACCAGAAGCACCTCTCGGGGCAGGGTGCCGTTGTGCTTGGATGTCTGCAGAGTCAGCTCCAGCACTGACACCTCCTGGAACGGGGGCAGGGGAGAGACACATACAGAGACCAGTCAGATTGCACAGGCTGTGCCACCAGATCAGTAGTGACGACTCATTTACTGTAAGCTTCCACTCCATTCTCCCTGCCCAGCTTGTCCACTCCTGTCTCCCAGAGCCCAGCACAGTGCCTGGCCCTCAGGAGGTACCCAGAAAAAATATTTGCTGAACAAATGAAGGAGATGAGTCCCAGCAAATCCAAGGAGATGTTTCTTTAAGGGTAGCGGGGAGGGATAGATTGGGAGTTTGGGATTGACATGTACACACGGCTATATTTAAAATAAAATGCCTTGGGCTTCCCTGGTGGCGCAGTGGTTGAGAGTCCGCCTGCCGATGCAGGGGACACGGGTTCGTGCCCCAGTCCAGGAAGATCCCACATGCCACGGAGCGGCTAGGCCCGTGAGCCGTGGCCGCTGAGCCTGTGCGTCCAGAGCCTGTGCTCCGCAACAGGAGAGGCCACAACAGTGAGAGGCCCGCGTACCGCAAAAAATAAATAAATAAATAAAAAGTAAATAAAATAAAATGCCTTTCCATGAAAATAAATAAGTAAATGCAACGAACCTGAACTTTATCCAGTAGTCCGTTGAGGTTTATTATTTCCACAAAGCACCTGCTGTGTACCAGGCCTGCAAACGCCTGTGTGACTTAGAGAGTACCCTGCGCCCTTTCTCTGTCCCTATGCAACAGCGTTGAGGCATCAAACCCGCCCCAGTTTGCAGTATTCCTGTTTGCTTTACTATTTTAAAGTACTAAATACTCATATTTTGTTGAGTAATACCATTATTTTGATATTTTATAAGAAATGTAAGTTGAAATCATTTATGTCTTGAGAGGTACCGACTGCATTAAAAATTTTAATTGATCATGGTGTATGCATTTAGAATGCTTTCATAACAACGACAACAACAATAATTAATACCTCACACTTATATAGTGCTTACTAAGTGCTTGGACTATTCTAAGTGCTTTACACATTGACTCACACTTAATCCCCACGACAACCCGAAGAGGTAGGTACCATAGTTATTCTCACTCACAGAGGAGGAAGTGGGGCACAAAGAGGTGAAGTCATTTGCCCATCATCACACAGCAAGTAAGTATGGAGCTAAGATCTGGACCTGGGCAGGCCTCTACTCTCAACTGCTATCCTGTCCCATCACGTTTTTCTATACCTCCTTATTCTCAAGAAGAAAAAGAACACAGCAATCCACAAGGCAAAGCTTCTATCGAAAGAAGAACCCCTGCTCTGCTCAAAGACTCTCTGAACCAACGGAGTATGAACAGGTGACTCCTGAAACTGAGACAGGTATAGGTCTCAGAAGCCCCGTCCTCACGAGGACAAAGACAGATGGAAACACTTGACTGAAACACAAACTCCAGAGGCTCTCAAAAGCTGGCAGTCTCTCCAAAAGACAAAAAGCTGACCCTCCCCAAATCTCCTCAAACTTATCAAAAAGGAGACAGATATTTCAAGATGAAGACATCAGTGGAAAGTTTTTAGATTTAACTTCTAATTATCTCTGGGCCATTTCCCCAACTGATGTCACAGAGCCAGAGAGTGTTTCAGCTGCTGGAAAAATCTGCCAGAAATATTTCCGTTACCTAAAAATGACACCATAATCACTCTTTGTAAGTTTGCTCTTTGAAACAACAACAGAAAAGCAAATAATGTTTCATTTTCAATGTTTCATAAATAATTTTTTTCATTTTAGTGACCTATTTATGTTGCCTATTTTTTGAATAATCACTTTTATACTAATTTATAGTAGAACGATGTATCTCAAACTTATGTTTGTATAAGTTCACATTTTTGATTAATTTATGTTTTCTAATGGGTCTATAACTTTTGGATTTTGAAATATCTTGTTTCATCAATTTTTAAAAATATTATGCATTCTAAACACTTGAAGAATTAAATACTGGATTTAATATCATATTCTGGTAAAATATGAAACACCAATCTAAAGGTCAGAACTGACATTTTGTTCCAGGATTTTGATCAGTACTTGAAATTAACCGGAGTGAAGGAAGATCCACCTCCGCAGTGTCAGGAAAGGCCTGGGCACTGCTGACCTGCCTGAACCATCAAGAAGGCACCCACCCCAGCTTCCTTACCTTAGTTGCCTGTGTATCATTAGCTTGAACA
Organism: Leucopleurus acutus; assembly: GCF_964270905.1. Classification (NCBI taxonomy): domain Eukaryota; kingdom Metazoa; phylum Chordata; class Mammalia; order Artiodactyla; family Delphinidae; genus Leucopleurus; species Leucopleurus acutus. Next base: position 7,958,681 of record NC_139150.1, on the reverse strand, counting down.
ATCGAATATGATTGCACAACTCTGTGTATTTGATAAAAACCACTCAACTGTACACTTTAAACAGGCAAATGTTTTCACGATAAAGCTTTTAAAGAAACAACAACCAAAATATCAGTAATTTCACGTGGTTCCACCTAATCTGTGCCCGGTCCTGTGCTGTGAAAGTTGCGCATGCTCTCATGAAGCAGGGTCAGGTACTCTCCCATTTCACAGATGCAGCCATCGGGGACAGGGAGGTCACATGCCAAGGTGAGTGATGAAGTCAGGCGCCCCGTGCACCTCAGCCTGGTGCCAGAGTGGGTGCCTGGACCCCTGGATAGCTCACCTGGACTGTGTTCTTCCTCTCAATCCTGCCGCTCCCCAGACTGCCCCACAGTGCATCACTGTCCAGCCCCGTCTGTCTGTCCTCCCACAGAGGAGTAGACCTTGAGGCCCATACATGGTGAATAGATGGGCCCCATGGTTTGGAGGTGCCACGGCTGCTGCAGATGAGGAGATCCCTCCTCTGCCCTTGGGTGGGCACCCGCAGGCCGAGAGTGTTGCAGGTGACAGAGCGACTGGGAGCGCAGCCCCTGAGCTGGGAGGAAAGAGCCCTGTGAACATCCGTTCCTGCTCTGCTCTGTAACTGTCCCAGTTTCTCTGTGCCTCAGTTTCCCCATCTGTGAAATGGGAGTAAGACAGGGTTGGGAACCAAAACCAGGTGGGGCTCGGGACAAAGGAAGTTAAAAAAGAGAAGTAGAGGTCAGGGTCGGGTCATGCTGAGGGTGAGGGGGTTAGGAGACTGGAGCTTGGTGACGTTTGTCATGACATCTGGCTGTGCTCCCAGGGCACAATCCCCCAATTCAGTTTTCACCAAGTCCCTCCCTGTAGAGTTGGGGGCTGGGAAGGGGGTGGGGGCTGAGGCCCAAAGAGGGGCAGGCAGGGGCCAGGGCCACACAGCAAGTGAGTCATGTGGAAACTCGGCTGGCTGGGCTCCCTGGGGTCTCTGAGCCCTTGGGCCGAGCCGAAGGCCAGCTGGTTACCAGAAAAACCCAGTCAGGGTTTCCACAGCAAACATTTCCATCTCATGGCCCTGACTCATCAGCGTGGTAACTCACACGCTGACTTCCCTCTTCCCTCTTCCCTCCCAGCCTGGAGCCCAAAGGCAAAGAAAGGGGCCTGCCTTGCCCCCCACCCCAAGCTCCCAGTCTTCCCAATGTCATCCTGGGAATTCTGGGAGCCCAGCCGAGGCGGGCAGGCCAGCCAAGCCCTCTCCCCCAGCTCTGCAACCTGGGCCGGCCTGGGCCCGCCCCGGCCCCCTCCCTGAGCCAGTGGGCAGGAGACCATGTTTCTATTTTTGTGCCCGTGTCCCACAGATGCCATTGTTGGCCCAGCAGTCAGTGGCGGGAAGGGGAGATTTCGGTGAGGAGGTCCTGAGTGCTAGTAGCCACTTATAGAAAGTCGCTTCCAGCAATTCTTCTAGGAGTGGAGCCTCGGGGCTGCCTGCAGCACCCCCCCCCCCAACTCTGAGGGCCAGACTGGAGCCGGCCAGATTGGAGCCAGCCGTCCTCTATCCACCCCAACAGACTCAGACGGCACATGCAGGCAGGGTAACGGGTGAAGGGGGTCAAAGCCAGACTGACCTGAATTCAAACCCAGGCTCAGTCATTCGCTGTGACCCTGGGCAGTTACTTCCTCTCTCTGGACCTCGGCTTCCTGATCTGGAAAATGGGCTGAACAATATACCCACTTCATAGACTTGTGAGGATTCAGTGAGAGTCTGCCTGCAAAGCGGGTTGTCCAGTGCCCATGGTAGTATTGCTAGATTGGCTTTCACTACCGCCGGTTCTCTCCCTGCCCGCACATCCAGAGGAGTGCCATGGTTTGGGGGCTGAGGAGGCTGGCGTTAGAGCTGGGCAGTAGTTAGCTGGAATTGGGACCTACTTCAGCCACGCCACCCTGCAGCTTCCCCTCTCTGGGCCTCAGTCTCCCCATCTGTGCAGGGAGGAGCTGGGCTCAGTGACGTTCCATCTGGCCTCCTGGGGCTCCTCCTGGCATCTGGGGGTCATGGTCTCCAGCCAGGTAGCTACAGGGTGGGCTTCCAGAACACCCAGGAGAGGCATGCTCCTCTCCCCAGCTGAGGGTCCCTGGTCAGCCCGTGTTCTCCCCACATCCCCAGTTCATTTGTCTGAGAGACCAGCACTGGGCCCAGCCTGGGGCTTCCATGCTGTCAAAGGGGGACAGGAAAGAAGGCACAAGCCTGTCATCCAGGAGCTTGGCAGAGAACAAGAGTAACACCCTCAAACTGTCAGCGACACCACTAACCTCTTGGGGATGGGCAATAGGCAAATGCTTATACACACGTATATTTCCCCTTCCTTCCGTTATTCACCCACCGACCCATCTGTCCATCCATCCATCCATCCATCCATCCAGTACCCGGACTGACCCTGAGCTGAACACTGGGGATACAGCACTGAGAGAGCAGATGCAATCCCTGTCCAGTCTCTCTGATCCCCAGCCCATGCCCCTCCACCAAGCTTGCCCCTAATATCTGCAAGGCCTGGCACAAGAACATATATGACAGCCCCTGGCCCCAGCCCACCTTGCTTCTCTTCACATGGACACGTGTGGAAAACCAGCCTGGATGCCCAAGCTCTGCCATGCTCACTCCTCCCAGCCCCCTGTGCCCCCCATTGCTGAGTCCATCACTCAGTACCAGGGCTGCTGACGCCCACCTCTGCCTCCCCCAGGAGTGGCTCCAGGGCAGGGGCCAGGTCTGCTTTCTCTCTGCACCATCAGTGTCCACCCTTAGTCACCTCACCCAGCCTTCAGGTCTAAGGGAGCTGACCCCAGCCGTGCAGTGCCCCTTCTAGAGGAAAGGGCAAGAAAGAGCCCCATCCTACCCTGGGAGGAGGCCCAGCGCATTTGGGCAGGGAATTCTGGAGTCCTGGGTTCCCAGGGTAGGGACGCAGGCCCCTTCGGCAGATTCCCCACCCAGGGCAGGGGAGATGCAACTGGACAAGGGCCAGAGAGGGGCTGCGAATTGTGGGTGCCAGGCAAGGACCCCTTGCCCAGGTCTGAGGGCGGCACTGCCTTCCACAGCCCTTCACAGCCTCCCAGGATGGTCTGGGGGAACCCGTGGGCCCCCTGCCCTCCCTCTGCCTGAGCAGCCTTGTCTGCCCGTCTCCCCAGGAAAGAGTCGGTGCCAGAGCCCCGTGAGTCGTGTGCCTGGGGGTGGGCAAGGCAGCGTCAGTTCCCCGAGTTTGCCCAGAAGTGGGGTGAATCAGCGGCCGCTTCAGCTCTGGCTGTCTGGGGTTTGTTAGGAGGACAGCAGATCAGTGTAGTCGGCCTGACGGGAACTGCTGAGACACCAGGCCGGTTTCCTGTCTCCGCAGGTCAGGATATGACCCTGGGCCCCCTCCCGGAATCCAGGCTCCAGCTTGCCCTTCGGGGACCCAGCAAGATAGAGCCCCTGCCCAGCGGCCCCCTCATCTGTCTGCAAACCCTCCCAACACACACACACCCCCCTCCGAACCTCTCTTCCCCAAGGCTCTTGGCCGCCACAACTCATCTGCCGCCCACGCACAGGAAATCTAAGGCTTCAGAGGCCTCGCGGGGATGCAGGGGAAAGCTGTTTCTCTGTGCCAGGGTTTGAAGGCAGCAGCCATAGGTTGGGAGGGATTGGGCCCGTTGCTGAGACGGTCGCCACCCACGCCACCGCTGCCCGCTCGTGTTTCTTGCCTCTAGGCCTTTGCTCACACAGCGACTTCTGCCTGGAATGCCCTTGACTCCCCTCTCGGTCTGGCTAGACACTGGGAGTCGTTCCCCTAATGCGTCCTTCCCTCCACACCAGTGATCATCCTCCGGGGGCTGGCAGGCCCCTGCATCCCCTTCCCCAGCTGCCGAGTCCATCACTTGGTGCCAGGGATGCCAGTGCCCACCTCTGCCTCCCCTGTGAGTGGCTCAAGGGCAAGGACCAGATCTGCTTTCTCTCTGTACCATCAATGCCCAACATAGGCTGGGCACAGAGCAGGCACCTGGTGAGGACTGGTTGAGGGGGACTGTTGAGCTGTAGACCCCCTTCTTGGGGGCCGCCTGGGGAGGAAGATGTCTCCCAGGGAAGCCACGGGTCTTTCGCTGTCACGGTAGTAGATCTGGTGGGATCATGGGCTCGACCCTTGGGGCAAGAAGCCAGGAGCACCAGCTCCGTCAGGCTAGACCTCAGCTTCCCCCTTTGCAGATGGATTCACTGTCCCTGTTTCAGCCGCCTCGTAGCAACAACCTATGAGGATCCAATGAGTTGACTGACGTGAAGATGTGCTGCACACTGTAGCGTGCTCAGCCGAATGAGGGTATTGACAGGGGAGACGCGGAGCCCACAGAGGAGACGTTATGATAACAACAGGCAGAGCTGCTGAACATCGAGAGTGGCTCTGGACAGGCCCGAGCGCAGGATCTTGCCTGTGCTACCCCGCTGGATTCTCACAGCCCCCTGTGAGCTAGGTACGATTATCACCTCCATGTTTCCCAGGGAAAACCAAGGCTTGGAGAGGTGGCCCAAGATCGAGCCCCTGTAAGTGGTGGGGGGTAAGGTTCGATTCAAAGACTGTCTGGCTCCAGAGCCCATGCTCTTAATGCCGGCCTCAAGGTCACATGGCAGTGCATTCATTCATCCATACATTCAACAAAGAGTCATTGGTATACTCCAGGCCCTGGGCCAGCTTCTGCTACTCCATGATTCTTCGGTGAGTCCCTTAGCCCAAGAAGTGTGTGTCTATTGGAGCGTGGGGAGGAGTCCCTTCTGCATGCCAGGCACGATACGAGGTGCTCCAGGACTGGAACCCCCATCTCCCGAACCCTGGCTCTCTCCATCACCCCCTCAAACAAACAGGTCCAGCCGTCCTGGAGCCTGCAGCCTGACTCCTTGAGTTAAAAGCTGGACACTCCATGGACTGAGTTCTCTGGAAGAGGCAGAGTGTGACAGGGAGATTCTGTTGTCATGAGCTCTCTAGGAGGACATATTACAGCAGCACCCTGTCATGCCCCTAAAAACCCTCCAATGACTGTCACTGCCCACAGGATAAAGACCGAACCCCTTCCTATGGCAACGGGGCCTTGTCCATCTCCCCAGCCCTGCCCCGAGGTGAACTGTAAGCTCCGATGCAGTGAATCACATGCCAGCCTCAGCTGAGTCCCACTTTCCTGCCTGTACGTTCACTCTACCCTCTGCTCTTCCCCACGGCCTCCTTCATTCCGTGGACTCTGGCCGTTCTTACTGTTCCTGCTTCCTCCATAAAGCCCGGCCTAATCCCATAGCAGCTGGCCTACCCCTGCCCTGCGCCCCCCGAGAAAGCACCAGTCATCTGGGTGCTGGCTGTCTGTCTACATATCTGTCTCCAATAGACCTGGGTGCTTGGCCAGGAGCCTTCTCTGACACTGGCTCACTGTTGAGTGATTGGGGCTGGGGGGGGGGGTCCCAGTGCCACCCAGGCGAGGCACAGAGACCTGAACATCCGAACACACGTAATGAACTTACAGAGGGCAATCTCATTTTCCATATCATGAGCAAACTTGAAAAAAATTACAATGGCTATGGAAACCACACAACGTGTGTTTGGCGCTATCTTCGACTTGGGGATTATCGAGACCCACAGTCCTGGTGGCAGGCAGGGTGGTGGGGAGCAGGCCCCCCGATATTGGTGGTCTTGGCACTGTCTTATCACTGCACAAATGCAGGGCAACCTAACAGTTTTGGGGGCCACAAGTTCACCCCGAGCTGACACCACTAAATCGCTATCAGGACCTGAGGCCGCGTTGGCCAGGTGTGGCTGCCAACCCCGGGCAGGCCAGGCGCCAGCTGAACACTGAGATCCACTGGAGACCCAGGTGACGGCCTAGCTTGGAGTCTTGGGGATCTAGCGAACTCTGGCCTCGGGCATGTCGCTTCACCTCTCTCAGCCTGCCACAGGTCTCTCCTCCGAAAAGTGGGGAAACAGACCCTGACAGATGGGCCCTCAGGAGGTTTAATACACGAAAGGTGCTTAACTCTGTTCCTGGTACTTAGCAGGCCTAGCACAGTACCTAGCACATAGTAAGTGCTCAATAAACGTGTTATTATTATCAAGAGGGACTTAGACAAACTCAAGGTGGACCTTCTTGGTGTGGGGAGAATGGTCTCTGAGGTGACATCACCGGCTTCCAGTCTCTGGGGGGCTGCTGGCCGGGTCACAAGATCTTCAATGAGTGACATTCCAGGGAGGTAGATTTGCGCTCGAGGGAAGCACTGTCTCAAGGTCAAAGCTGCCTAGAGCAGAGCCGTGTCACTGAGAAACAGTGAGCTCCCCATCACTGGAGGTACATGAATGACAGCTCGCCTGGCTCTTCTCCACTCCACTGCCGGCCAAACACAGCCCTTTCCACCAGGGTCTTGTGCGGGCATCCAGAAGATTGCCCCAGAAATGCCACCCCTTACAGGCCCTGTGAGATGAGATGCCGATGTCACACTCCTGACAGGGGCCCTGGTGAGGACTCAGCCCACTGTCCCAGGGACAGCCACAAGGAAAAGTTCCCCTCATCTCATGGGCCCTGGGCCATCTGCTGGGTCCCCACCTGACCCTGCCATCAGGCACTCACCTTTAGGAACTCCAAGAAGAGGATGTGGACTTCCAGGGTAGCATTGGGGCTCTGAGCCACGCAGCCCTCAGAAACCTGGCTGGTGATGTATGTCACCTGTGGGTCCACAGGCTGTAGGTCGCAATAGACTGTTTCTGCAAGACCTGTTGGGAAAGCACAGTCAGAGAGTGGGCCAGTTAAGAGCAACGTGGTGACAATTGCTCCCACTTTCCAAATGCCTACTGGGTGCTTGGCACTGGTAAAGGGCTTTATTGCATCTTCAGAGCTACCCTGCAAGGTGGATATCATTATATCCATTCCACAGATGAAGAAACTGAACCTCAGAAATGCAAAGTCTCTTGCCTGAGGTCACAGTGCTAGTAGGTGTAGGGTTGACAGATAAAATGCAAGACACCCAGTTAAATCTGAATAAATAAAAAAATGAATATTTTTAAAGAATAAGTATATCCCACACATTGCGTGGGATATACTTATACTAAAAAGTTTTTCATGGTTTATCCGAAATTAAAACTTAAACTGGGCATCCTAAATTTCCATTTGCTACATCTGGCAACCCTAAATGTGTGGCAGGACCCACCTGTGCACACAGCCAAGCCTCTGGGCTGGTCCCCTCCAAAGGATCAGGAGACAAAAATTCCCCTCTTATGCCTCAAGGAGACCGGGAGGAACGGGCCAAGGAGGGTTGAGAGTCTCCTGGCCCCGACGGACAGAGTGAGCCCAGGTTCAGAGGGCAGCTGCCGGAGTAGGCTGCAGAGCCCGCTGCCCGGAAGCGCAGGTCCTGAGGGAAGGGAATGGAATTTCACCCTGACCCAGCAGAGGAGGAAGAGGAAATGAGGCCCCTACACCTCGTCCTGAGGAATGTGCCAGGGAAGGGGGGGGGGCTCTGGAGGAGGGAAGGAGGACAGAGAAGGGGAGACTGTTTGGAAGTTTGTGTCTCCATCTTGTCGCGCTCACTTCCTGTTTTCTTGGAGATCAAAGATGGGTGCGGAGGGCCTGGCCGCACGTCCAGCCGACGCCAGCTCAGAGGAGGGGGGAGGGAGGCTTCTTCTGAATCCCGGGCTATTGGGCTGTCTTTGGCCTAACCCGGCCTCCTTCCACCGCCTGGTTGGCTCAGGACCCCCAGGGGTCAGAGAAGGACGGCAGACGGCCACCCACCGGCAACACCTTGGGAAGGATAAGTCTGGGACAAGGACGTTTGGCTTATATATCCTCACCCTGGCCCTGTCCTATGTGCCAGGGACTCCAGAGTGCCTGCATTTTCATTAAAAGCAAGGTTCCTGGAGCCAGGCCGACCTGGGTTTGAATCTCAGGCCCAGCACTGATGCTGCTTTGGCGAACGATTTCACTTTGGGCTTTGGTTTCCTCGTCAGTAAGTGGACAGTAAGAATAGAACCCACACAACGCACAGAGGTGAGATAGGGTGTGTGGCAGTTCTTTTTATCACAATTCTTTGATTGACTTCAGCCACGGGAGAAGAACTGACTGTCCTAGGTGGGTGGTGATGTGGTGGAACAGGGTGGCCTGCAGGTGGGGGGCCTCTGTGAGGGAGGTCACTGATGCCTCAGGCTCAAGTAGACTCAAGGGCTGACACAACCTGCTGCTGACCCCCCGCGTGGGACCCACCAAGCCCCTCACGCTCTCCCTGTCCCTGATAGTGAAGACAGACTTCCTGGCTGATACTTAGTCCTCCTGTACAGATGGGGAGACCGAGGCCCGGAGACAGGAGATGGCCGGGCTCGGACCTACCTCTCCCCACAGAGACCCAGGGTCTGGCTTGCAGATTAGTGTAGCGCTTTCCTCCTTCCCTTCAGACTTACCCTGCCCCCTCCCAGACTTCCAGGAACCCCAGTTCCTCCGGATTGCTGGGGCCGCCTGGGGCCACCTCCTCCATGCCGTCAGCGTGTCAGCCAGCGGGAGAGGCCACAGGCCTAGCCATTATGTAATGATCAGATAACAGGCCAGGCTGGGAGATCAGATAAGAGGTCCATTTATTTTGGGGCCTTTTCGAGTCCTGGCCGCCCCCACTCCGCAGACGAGAATGGGGAGACAGGAGGGAGTGTGACGCCCAGGGCCTGTCTCCCGGAGCCAGAGGCGGGCCCAGACAGAGCTGAAAACAATCCCCTGGCACCACGGGAAACTCTGGGGCTCCCGGGACCTGGGCTGGAGGAGGCGCCGCTGGGGCCCTGGGTGACCGGGTGAGTGAGAGACTTACCAGCTGGGGGGCCACCTCTCCACCTCTGTTGCCTCCCTATCCTCCCCCACCCACAAGCACAGAGCCACCTTGGGGGCTTTCCAAATGGCCACCCCCAGCGCCTTGGGCGGCCGAGAGAATGATGGTCAAGCAAAGCCAGCTCTGGAGCTGGATGGTCTGAGTGAAATCCCATCTCTGCCTCTTAAAAAAGCTGGTCACCTTGGGGCTTCCCTGGTGGCGCAGTGGTGAAGAATCCGCCTGCCAATGCAGGGGACACGGGTTCGAGCCCTGGTCCCGGAAGATCCCATATGCCGCGGAGCAGCTAAGCCCGTGCGCCACAACTGCTGAGCCTGCGCTCTAGAGCCCATGAGCCACAACTACTGAAGCCCACATGCCTAGAGCCCATGCTCTGCAACAAAGAGAAGCCACGCAATGAGAAGCCCGCACACTGAAACGAAGAGTAGCCCCCGCTCGCCGCAACCAGGAAAAAGCCCGCACGCGGCAACGAAGACCCAACGCAGCCAAAAATAAATAAGTAATTTAAAAAAAAAAAAAAGTTGGTCACCATGAGCAAAAGCCTAACTTCTCTGAGCCTCAGTTTCCCCATTTGCAAAACAGCTTCCATCACGCTTACTGGGCGCCAGGTACTGTTTTGTGGCTTTCTGTGGGTTCATTCATTTAATGCTCATAGCAGCCCTACGAGGTAGGTGCAGTTATTATAACCGTTTGACACAAGGGGAAACTGAAGATTAGGGAGGTGCAAGAATTTGCCTGAGGGCACGCAGCTGTTAAGTGGCAGGGCCCTATTGGAACCCAGACAATCCAGCTTTAGCGCCCAGCACCCACTTTGCAGGCTATATATCAGCTGCATGAGGTAATCCATGTACAGAGCCTGGTACCCAGTAAGTATTCTGGACACGGAAGCTGTGATTATTTCATGAAACCAGGGCCCATCCTCTTTGACAAGGATCTTTTCTGCATTCCCTCTTCTTCAGTTACCCAGCCACCCTTTGCTCCTTTCAGGGGCCAATCGTGGCCTCAGAGATTTCCCTGTGTCCAGTCCAACCACTGCCCCTGGGCCTGGCCACCAGTGAGGCCTCAACACTCCTTTCCCTAGTCTGTCTCCGGCTGCCCCATGTCTGCGGGCTAAGGCCATACTCCACAACCTGGAGTGGAGTTAAACAGTGCAGGGATCTGAGAGACGCTGAAGGTTCAGATCCTGATTCCGCTACTGGCCAGCTTCCTTTCCATGCCTCAGTGCTATTATCTGTAGAATGGGGATGGTGATCATCAAAATACCTTCCTCAACGAATTGGTGAGAATATTAGAAAATTGACACATGCACAGGGCCAAGGAGGATCCTGATGTGTGAGGAAATGACAACCGCCGTCACGGTTATTTATGTCCAGCCGTGGGGAGAAGTGAACTTTTCCTTCAAACACACCTTGTTCCTTGCCCTTGCCATGCCCTTTCCCAGACTAATAGTCTTCCTTTATTTGACGACTTCTCTTCAATTCCTATTCATCCTTTAAAACCCTGTTGTGAAAAGCTTCTCACCAGAACCCATCCAGGGACTTCCCTGGTGGTCCAGCGGTTAAGACTTCGCCTTCCAATGCAGGTGGTGCGGGTTTGATCCCTGGTCGGGGAGCTAAGATCCCACATGCCTCGTGGCCAAAAAACCAAAACGGAAGCAATATTGTAACAAATTCAATAAAGACTTTAAAAATGGTCCACATCAAAAAAATCTTAAATAAAAAAAGAACCCATCCAGTTGTGCTCTAGGTGGGAGGGCCACTGCAGGTGTAGGAAAGAAACCTAATGCGTGGGGTGAGAGGAGTTGGCAACAGAGAGCCTCATCGTCTTCCCTAAGGCACTATGGTGTATGGTTAGGTCCAGGGCCCGAGCCCCAGCTGCTCATTTCTGAGCTGTGTTACTCAGGCAAATTCCTTCACCTGCCAGTGCCCCAGTCTCCTCAGCTTTAAAATGGGGGTAACAGGAGTGTCAGCTTCATCGGGCTGTTGGGAAGGTTAAGTCTGACGGTGCACAAAACAAGGTAGAGGAGTGTCTGGCGTTCACCCCCACCCCACCCCGTCACAGGTACTGAAGTCAGCTCAGCCTTGGACGAGGGTCCTCTTCAGCCTCCAGGGCTGAGGCCCCAAAGCTGGAGCTAGAAGCGGGAGGTTGCTCCACAGCCAGGGCAATCAATGCTCCAAGCCTTCCACACCCACCCAGGCCACCAAAGATGCAGAGAAAAGAAGCTGGGACCTGTCACTTGTCCCGAGACTTGATTTCTTCGTCTGTAACCTGGGTATAAAGACAAAGGGCTGCCTGATGCACTGGGGACACAGAAGAGGATGTCCCTCTCTCTTGCCCAGATCCCTCGTCAGGTCCTCAAGCAAATAAATAGACCAGGCCTGTCCTCAGAGGGCCCATCACTGACCCATCTGTGCACATGAGAGAGACATCAATTCTTTCTCTCCCTCTGGGTCTTAGTGTCACCATCTGTCTGGCTGAAGTGAGAACCTTAATGGTCATGCCCCCACTGTCCCCAGGGACCCACTGTCTCCTGGTTCACACAGCTCCTGCTTCAACCTCCCTTTCCTCCGGGCAAATGGGAAGCTGCCCCAATGCAGGCTCTAAGAGATGGATATTTGTGGGCTGTGTCCTGCATCCCTAGCAGGACATGTCCTGCCCCCCTCTCCAGGGAGTCCCAGACCCTCACACGTGTGGCCAGCAGTACGGGGGACTTCAAGTCTCACCTCTACCCCATCCTCCAGCGAACGCTCATCCATGCTTAGGAGACACTCTTTGATCCCAACCACCCAACATGGGCCACGAACCCCTGCACCTCCACTTCTGGGACTCTATCCAAGTGAAATACTCCAAAATACAGGAAAAGATGCATGTACCAAAAACGTGCATGGAAGTGGTATTTATAACTGGCCCCGAAGGGGAAGCCACCTAAGTATCCAACAATAAAGAATTCATTAGGCAAACGATGAGATGGCACGTTTGAGGGAGAGACTATTCTAGAACCACAATGGGATGGTTATGGAGTCCACATGACAACACAGAAAACTTCTGGGACCTAAGACGGATACACAAGATTTCCAAATTTGATCCACCTGCATTAAAATTACCTTAAAAAGCTAGACAAAAACTAGTAAGCAATCCATCAGCATGCTAATTGTACCCACACTAATAAAGGAGCCGGGGAGGTCATTTTTCCCCTCTTATCTGTTTCCTTTGAGGAGTGGACTAAAGCGAATATATGATTAAATTGCTTTTTAAAAATCTCTACATATTTGTTCTTTAAAAAATTCATGTAAATCAACTATACTTCAATTAAAAAAAAATTCCAACAAGACAAAAATGTGTGTCTTAGAAAATGAAAATCCTCTAGAGGAACCCAGTGCTAAAGAACAGTGATGTGGGGATTTTCTTTGTGCATATTGTATATTATTACTATTTTATTCTTACAGAAATGGAGTCATTGATGTTTGCACACCTGACCATGTGTCCTAGACATATGTCACAGCAATGTAGATCTGTAGCTAGCTTTTTCTTGGTAACGGCTGTGTAGGGTTCCACTGCATGGTCATCCACTTCATAGGGCCCAGGCTGGCAGACACTGGGTGGTCTCCAGTTGTGCGGTTTTTGTTACAGGTACCTACGGACCACCCATCTTTACAGAGTTGGGCAAGTAACTCCACGGGGTTGACTTCTGAAGGCGAGTCTGTTACACAAGTTATGGTTTTGAAAGAGTCTGCCAAGCTGTGTTCCCAGAAGGCTGGACTCGTCTGGGACATGTTTTCATCCCATTTTGACCCCCTCCAGCTTTAACGAGGATGCCTGGGTCACTAGCACTCCCACCTCCTCCCCTGGCGTGGAGGTCTGGCTCCCACACCCTGACCCTGGTCCCCATCTGCCCTCTATGGGCCTCAGTTTCCCAGACTGAAGATGAGCTGGGCTGGATGCTTTGGGATGCCCTTGAGCCCCATGATCACTGGGTGCTAGTACCTGCTCTCAAAGCAGGTTGATACATTTTCAGGCGTTTTTCCAGTTGGCTCTTAAACACAGCCATTATAAAAAATTAAATTTTATAAGCTTACAATTACATCAATTATATATACTTAAAAGTTAATAAATATCAAAACTCATTACTCCCTAATTATTTTATTCCCTTTTGTATTATCTGTGCTCTTGAGGTTATCTACGTCTGTAATATCTGTGTGGTGGAAATAGTAGATAAAGGTTTATTACTGTGCATCCGCCCCAACGCTGAGTCTGCCGAGTTGATAGCTTGAAATCAGCCCTGTGGGAACATTTACACCGTGGATATTGACAAGTTACCCCACCCCACCCCCCACTCCGCTGTTCTTTATTCGCCAGCACACCAGTGCCTTTGATCCTATAAAACCAGTCCCTAAAGAGCTTCCAGGATTTTTCTCTGATGACCTAGAGGAAGAGAGTGTTATCAAGCTAGAATGTGGGGGGAGGTGGGAGAAAGGCAGGGTGGCCTGGGGGCCTATCGTGGAGCTCAGGTAGGGCTTCTGTCTGAGCTGTGTGAACTTAGCAGGTCACAGCCTCCACTTCTCCTCCTGTAAAATGGGGCAATAAAGGCCGCAGTCTTGCAGGGTGACTAGGAGCTGTATCAAGAGGGGTCGCCTATCACCCGAGGTCAGGAGCAAGTGCTCAGGGGAGGCCCAGGCCTGGGGCGAATCCCTGCTGGGTCACTTAATATCTGAGACTCATTCCTGTCTATCAGTGAGGCAGTGGTAAGAGCTTTAGAGATCAAGGGTTAGGGACTTTCAAATGCTGCGGGTTACGGTAGGGTGGGGAGGGGGTGGCCACCGCTGCTGCTGTTCCCATGCTCACCCCCCACCCCCGATCCTTTAAGGAGGTCCTGGATGTGCCAGAGGTGAAGGGGTGTCCACAGGGCTGTCCCGGGGCTTTAGGCGGGTGAGGGGCAGGGCACAGCGAGGCCTACAGTGAATGGGATGAGGGGCTGGGAGTCACTGCCCCCCATCTGCTCATTTCAGAAGACAGCAGAGGCCAAGACCACCTGGAGAAGCCCCCAGGCTGAGGAGCCTCCGCAGAACACCTCGTCCGGGCCTGTGCCCGCATCTTGTACTCTTTTTGAGGAGTAGAGAACTGGGTAGAAGCAGAGAGAGCACCGCATCCGAAGGGTTCTGGGAGCCATTCACAGATCCCGGGGAAGGTGAGGGTAGAGGAGTTTAAAACTAATCCTTAAACAACAACAACACAGAAACAACCAGCCTGCCTCTCTCTACAAGCATTGCCTCACCACCGACTTTCCCAACAGCCCCGAGGGGAGTTCTCCTACCATCCCCACTCAGCTCAGAGGCCGAGATCACACTGCGAGGAAATAATGACATGTGATTTGAACCCAGAGCCCACGATCTGACTGTGAGGCCGCACACCCCCTCCCATCCCACACGTTCCTCAGATGGGAAACTTAAGGCCCAGAGAGGGCAGGAGAGTCTCCAGGGGCTGCACAGCACTCTGGGACCTGGGCTTCTTGGGGAGAAACTGGATGTAGCTGGGAGGGCAGAAGCCAGGGTAGCCAGAGTTAAGGTAAATAACTCATCCCTGTTTGCCTGAGATTTTTAGAGCTGAAAGATCTTCGTCCTGCCAAACCGGGATGGTTGGTCACCCCGTGGCATCTGTCTTGGGCTGTCCAAACGTCCCAGGACAGCTCCACTGGACGTGAGCTCGGGACACACGGAGGAGGCCCGGAACACTTGGGGCCTGGTCTGTGCCCTGGCGGCCGAGTCTCCCCACCCCGGGTCCCTGGACACCTACTTGTGGGTCCGAGGCTGCAGAGAGCCAGCAGCAGGGCGACGGCCTGGGGGAACATGCCGCGGTCCATGCTGTCCACCTGGGGATCTGTGCGCTGGGCCTTAGCCGGTGTCCAGGGGCAGGGCTGCAGGCGGGCGCCGGGGCCGGCGTGGGCTGTCGTGGGGACCCAAGGGGAGCAGGCAGCTGGAGCGACGGCGTCCCTGCTCCAGCCTTCTGAGGTGGCGGCCAAGGGGTCAGGAGAAGTGGGCACGGGGGCGCGGGGCCAGGCCGGGGGTCGCTGGCCAAGGCCTGAGCGGGGAGGGGCTGCGGGGCTCCTGTGGACGGCGGCAGCAGTCACGGCCTGTGGATGCAGATGGAGGCTGGGGTCTGAGCGTCAGCAGTGTGGAGCTCCCGGCTCATCAGCCTGGCTCGGGGAGGCAGGAAATGCGCTTCCTTAGACAAGGGGCCGGGCCAGGCGGCCTGCCAGGCGGGGAGAGGAAGTACCACGGGCTTTGTCGCTGGGTGGGGGGCCCTGGGGCGTGGGGGAGGCAGTGGGGTGGGAGGACCCAGGCTCCAGGCTCCTCTCCCCACACACCCAACCTCCCATCCCACCCTGTCCAGGGCTGGCTGGTGGGGTGCATCTGGCAGCCCCCAGGGGGCAGATGAAAAGAATCACCCCAACAGCCCACCAAGGGGAAATTTCAGGGGCCAGGCCTGGCCAAGGCGCTTCATGTGGAGCTCTGCTCCATGTACTCACTGTTCCCATTTTGCAGATGAGAAGACAGAGGCCTGCAGAGATGAGATTATTGGCCCAAGAAGATGGTGGAGCTGGAATTTGAACAGGTCTCATCGAGCACCAAAGGTGGCTTACATAAGTGTGACACCCGGCTGACGTTCCTTTGTTTTGTAAACAGGGAACCTGAGGCCCAGGATAAGGGAGGAACACTCCAAAATTGGCACAGCCTGGCAGCTGGGGCTGAGGTCTCAGGGCCCAAAGAGGACAGGGGATGGGCAGAGGGCCACTTTCTGTCTGTCCCCTCCGTGGCTGGAAAATACTTCAGGGACAAATGACAGCCCTAAATGAAAGCGTGTGTGTGTGGGGAGGGGGGGGGACACACTTCAATGGCTTTTTTTTTTTTTTTTGGCTGTGTTGGGTCTTTATTGCGGTGAGGGGGCTTCTCATTGTGGTGGCTTCTCTTGTTGTGGAGCACGGGCTCTAGGCACGTGGGCTTCAGTAGTTGTGGCACACGGGCTCAGTAGTTGTGGCTCGCGGGCTCTAGAGCTCAGGCTCAGTAGTTGTGGCACACGGGCTTAGTTGCTCCGCGGCATGTGGGATCTTCCCAGACCAGGGCTCGAACCCGTGTCCCCTGCATTGGCAGGAGGATTCTTAAACACCGCGCCACCAAGGAAGTCCCTTTAATGGCGCTTCTGATGTTCAAGACCCTGCCGTGCTTGCTCTGAGCTGTGAGATCTCAGTCATCCTGTTTGTAAAGTGGGCATGATGATGCCTTCCTCACCAGGCTGTTGTGAGGTTTCCATGGGTCGGGGCACTGCTGCGCAGAGCCCTGGGCCTGGCACTCAGGAAGCGCTCGCCCATCAATGCTCCCTGAGCCTGGGAGACAATCCCAGAACTGTCCCTTGTTTGTTTTGCAAACAGTAAGAGCCAACTACATGCCTACCATGGTTCTGGTCACATGTGGCACTTTAGGGTCAGGCCCAAGGAAGCTCAGAGGAGGAAGCTGGAGCTGCCTGGAGGAGGTGGCATTTAGGCCTGGCCTGTGGAGGTCTGGGCAAGTTGGGAGTGGGGAGAGAAGGAAGGGTGAGGAGGGCATGTAGGGCTGGGGACCAGCCTGAGCAAAGGCATAGAGGCAAGAAGTAGCCTGACCACCATGGGACAAGCAGGGGTGTGGTGGTGATGGGAAGCCTGGAGGGGCAGACTCTGGCCCTGCTCTGGGAAGGGGACCTTGAATGCCAGGGCTTTCTCCTGAAGGCCATGGGGAGTCATGAAGGGTTCTGGAGCAGAAGGTGCTGGCAGAGCAGGCTTTGAGAAGACGAATCTTGGTGTGTGCTGGCGGGACCCGCAGCAGGGATGGAGCCAGGGCTTTTTCTCTTTATACTGTCTTGGTCACAGATGGAGAAATTGAAGCCCAGGGAAGGAGGAGAAGGTGGGAGCCCTGGCTGCCTCTGAAGGGAGCAGAGGGCAGAGCGGGAGTGTGTTTGTGTCTGCAGGAGCTGACCCTTGGGTGGGAAGGGCGGGTGTGGCTCCTTGGGTGGGGAACGGGGCTGGTGGGGAGGGAAGGTTCTCTTGCCCAGCCCTGCGGCTGGCTGCATGGCCAATTCCCGGCCAGGCATGAGTGTGGGCTCACAGGAGACCCATCTCGGCCCAGCAGGCCAGGAAGGCCGTGACAGGGAGGACGGGGCCACCCCAAAGCGGCAGCCCGAGAGTAGCAGCTCCTCTGTCTTTTCCTGCAGCCACGGAGATGGGGAGGTGGGTGCCACGAGGCAAAGGGTGGCTTCAGTAGGGGAAGGTTGGGTGAGGTTTCCCAGGCGCCCCTACCAGCGTCTGTGCCCCAGGGACAGTTAGTTAATCCAGTTCCCTGGGGCTGAACTCTCCCTCCGCCCCGCCCTAGGCGTTTACCTTATCAGCTCTGAATCCTCACAGCCACCCCTAAGTCACACCATTGACAGAGGAGGAGCCCAAGTCCTCCCGAGGTTTGGGAGACCCCAGCTGGAGACCCCAGGACCGCCTGGCTCCAAGCTCAGCTCCTTCCCTGCTGATCCCATCTGAGTTGAATCTGGAGAGGACAGATGTCACTGGGTGAGGGGGACTGTGGTCCAGAATGGGCGTTGGGATATCTGAGGCCGTAACATGGACCCCATAGGAGGCCCTTCTCAAACCTCCCTCCCTCCCACCCTCGTGCTGCACAACCCAACCCCTCCCACGTTGTAAACAAGACCCACCGGGTTTCTCTTGAAAGCAGGAGAGGCTGCAGGTGGACACAGAAGAACATGCAGCAGACTTCCAGGGAAAGAGAAATCTACAGGCAGCACAGGAGGGCCTGGAGCCCTGACCCCAGAGACCTGGTGGAGGAAGGAAGAGATTGGGACCCCCTGGGGTGGAGAGGCGGTCACCCCGAAGCTCCCACAGCACCGTGGGCCTCCCCCACCCCCGCTTGTGTGAGTCGTGCTATGTAGGTCTCTCCACTCGACTAGAAGCCCCTCGAGGGCAGGGGCTTTTGATGCCTCTGCACCGCTGTGTCCCCAGCACAGAGCCAGGACTCTTTGGCCCTTGAAATCATGAAGTGCTCTGGAAGGTAAGGCAGGGGCTGGGGCCATGGAGGCATAGGGAAACTGAGGCACAGAGAGATAAGCCTCGCTCCTGCTTCCCAGTGGAAGAGGCCAGGCCGGGACTGGGCTGCCTGTCCCCAGGAAGCTGCACGGTCACACTGTCTTACAGGCAGGGACAGACCTTGAGTTAGCGGTCTCCTGTTTGCCCCCCGGATGCACGCTCCATCCCAATGGACACATCTACCTCCTCTCAGCCCTGCACAGTTCAGAGAGGGGAAGGAAGTGGAGGATTTGTCCCTCTGATACCTTCCCTGCAGGGTCACTGCAAATTGGTGGCCTCCCTGCACTGAAGGCCACAGCCCTGACCTGGCCCTCTCCACAAAGCCCTTCAGGCCAAGGATGGTCATGGCCCACGGCCGCTGCCAGCCCCGGGCTTCTGCACTGTCCCTTGTGGTTTCCCTCCACCCTGCCCACACCTGTGTCAACAGACCCTTCATCAAACTCTTCTCAAATTACCCCACTGGAGCGTGCCATCTGTTTCCTGCTGGGGCTCTGACTGATACAGACATTTTCAGGTGCTGCCTGCCTATCCATACGCCAAAGAGACGTGGCCAATAGCCAGACGTCTGTGCCTGGGCCCCACCGTGGGCAGGTACACGAGTTCCACTCCTTCCTCCCCCTGGCTGGCCAGGAAGGCCGGGGCTGCAGGAAGGGATGGAGCACGTGTACCCTGGCCACTGGCCACTGGAGGAATTTTAGGCGGCCCCCAGGGATTCCCCCAACCAGGCGGCAGTCCGTCTCCAGCATCGGCCTGGAGCCAGTGGCTGTCGAAAAGAACAGGGCCAGACCCACATGGGCAAGGGAAAAAGTGGGTACAGGGGAAAGAGGGCACTGGTCTGGGAGCCACAGGGTATCCAGGCTCTGCCCTTGTGGCTTCAGGCAAGACTTTAACATATTCTGGGTCTCAGTTTCTTCCTGTGCGCAGCGGGAGGCCAGCCTGCTGGCCTGGGGGAGCTCAAAGCCCAGGCGAACAGTCAGAATCACCCCTCACACACTTGCCCTGTGCCAAGTGCCACCTCACGGCCACTTTAACGGGCTGAGACCGTCATGTCCCCATCTTACAATGGAGGAAACTGAGGCTCAGGTGTGCAGGACAACAGGGCTGAGGAGAAGCAGAGGATAATTCAAATCTGGGCCTGTCTTTCCTCCCTTGGCTTCCAGAACATTCTGTCCTGGTTTTCCTCCCACCTCCCTGGTCACCTTATCCGTCTCTTCACTGGTCCCTCCCCATCCTCCCATGCTTGGACCCTGGGTCTCTTCCCTTCTCTGTTTACCCTCACTCCCAAGTCAGGTTTTCTCAAATCTTTGTGACCATGACGTCATGTCCCAGCACAAACCCTGAGATTCAGGCTCAAATAGTTAAAACAAACATTTTTAAACATGTGAACCTATGTATAGGTATACATACCCTTATGAGGTACATCCACCCTGTTGCATTTTCTTTCAAATACTGATCACTAGCGCCCTATTGATTTCACTGCCCACCCATGGGTCTTGGCCATAGAATAGAACGCCCTAGGTGCTCGCTACTCAAAGTGTAGTCTTCTTTCTTTCTTTCTTTTTTTGGCCACGCCATGTGGCATGTGGGATCTTAGTTCCCTGACCAGGGATCGAACCCGCGCCCCCTGCAGTGGAAGTGCAGAGTCTTAACCACTGGACAGCCAGGAGTCTTAGTATCTCCTGGGAGCTTCTCTCAGGCCCTGCCCCAGACCTGCTGAATCAGAGCCTGCCTTTCATCAGTATCCTTAGGGCATTCACGTGCACATTAAAGTTTGAGAAGGACTGTTCTGGGTGCCCTTATCTGGACAAATAGCTTTATTTATTTATTTTAAATGTATTTATTTATTTTTGGCTGAGAGGAGGTAGATGTGTCCATTGGGACGGAGCGTGCATCGGGAGGGCAAACGGGAGACAGCTAACTCAAGGTCTGTCCTTATTTATTTATTTTATTTATTTATATTTTTGGTCTTGCTGCACGAAGGCTTTCTCTAGTTGTGGCGAGCGGGGGCTACTCTTCATTGTGGTGCGCGGGCTTCTTATCGCGGTGGCTTCTCTTGTTGCGGTGGCTTCTCTTGTTGCAGAGCACAGGTTCTAGGTGTGCAGGCTTCAGTAGCTGTGGCACGCAGGCTCAGTAGTTGTGGCGCATGGGTTTGTTGCTCCGCGGCATGTGCGATCTTCCTGGACCAGGGCTTGAACCCGTGTCCCCTGCATTGGCAGGTGGATTCTTAACCACTGAGCCACCAGGGAAGCCCAGACAAATAGCTTTAAATACCATACATATACTGGTGGCTCCCAGCTTTGTGTCTCTAGCCAGAACTCTTCCCCAGGCTCCAGGCTCTTAATAAGCAACTCACACTACACACATCCAAAACTGGGCTCTATTCGTCCTCTGCCAACTGTTCCTGCCTCAGTCTCCCCATCTCAGACCATGACAGCTCCCTCCTCTCGTTGCTTAAGACTTAAGGGTGACCTTGACTCTGTTATGCCCTTCATCCAACCCATAAGTAAATCCTGTTGTCTCCTCCCCCCAAATTCCCATTGTTTGTGGGGTTCCCACCACCCTACAGCTGCCACTCTGGTCACCACCAGCACCTCTGGGAATATAGCAGTCACCGCCTCAGTGGGCTTTCTTTCTTCCACCTTTGCTCCCAGCCCATTCTGTACACCGTAAAGGGAATCCGTTAAAACCAAGTCAAGTTCCATCCCTCCTCTGCTCAGTGCCCTCTGCAGGCAACCATGTCACTCAGTGTAAAAGGCAGAGCCCCTTAAATGGCCCTCGAGGTTCCCCACCCCTGTCCCCTCTTCGACCTCTTCTCTTCCCCAACTCGCTCAATCCACTGCAGCTGGCGTCCTTGCTGTTCCTTGAACGTACCAAGCACGTGCCCACCTCAGGGCCTTTGCACTTGCTGTTCCCTCTCCCTGAAACACTGTCCCCCTAGATAACCACAGGTCTTGCTCCTCATCCTTTAAGTTGCAGATCAAATGTCACACGGGCAGTGCGGGTTTCCCATCGCATTGTAAATAGCCCTCTCCCCACACCAGCAATTGGACCTTGGGCGCATGTCCCCATCTGACATACTATATATTCTTTATTCTGTCTGTCTCCCTCTTTACAACAGAAGTTCCATGAGGGCAAGGGCCTTGCTTTGTTTGCTGCTGAATCCCCATCGCTTAGCATAGTGCCTGGCCCATGACAGGCGTTCAGTAAGTGCTCATGCAATGAATGAATGGACTTAACCACTGGCCTACACAGCCTGGGATCTCACAGGTTGTGATTCTGAGTCTCCAGGGTGTGGGTGTTGGGGGCATTCTGAGCCCAGGGACAGGGTCTCTGAAGAGGGCAAATGACTCCCCAAGAATACAGGGAGGTGACCAGGGTCAGTGGTCCCGCCAGACTCTATTCTAGAAGAGGGAAATCCCTCAAAGTCTCCCTCTCTTTCCCCGAGGAAAGGTCCTGGTACCTGCCGCCTCCTGGGTGATGTTGACGTTCTTGATAAAACCCAGCGATGCCCAAGGTCTAGAGAACCCGTGAAGACCACCTAAGAGGCAGAAGGATTCCACTGGGCCAGGATTCTAGAACCTCTGAGTTGTAGGGACTCTGAGTTTATAGGAAGAGAAACTGAGGCCCAAGAAGGGGAGAGACTGTCCAGCACCCCATGAACCACAGTGGGAAGCAGAGGCAGGAGAGCCTGCACCAGAAACCCAGGATGGGGGCAGAAGCAGGAGAGGCAGGCGAGGGTCTAGTCCTGTGCCCCTGCCTCGCTGTGTGACCTGGGGCAAGCCACACAACCTCTCTGGGTCTGCTTGCCAGAGAGGAAGCCCTGTGCTCGCCTGCTGCGCATGTCCAGTAGGGCTCTGCACCCCCCCTCCAAAGCCCCCCCACTGTGGAGCCGCCAGGCCTTCCTGTTTACTCGAGGCCCCTCTCGCGTCTGGGAGGCGACAGCCTTGGCCTCCTCTGCTCCCTGCTTCCGCTTCCTTCCTCTCCCACTTCAGTGCCTCCGGCCAGGCCCTCAGGAGCCCCGAGGCCAAGACTTAGGGGCTCAGTACACGGGAGGCATCTGAGGACACCACCCTATCTGGGAGCCCACCCTGTCTGAGACCCTGAAGTTACAGAGGCACCGTACCAGTCCCCTGGATGGTTAGAATGTTCCAACATCTTGGGACAAGCTTGGAGTGTCCCCAGAGACCTCAAGAGTGTGACAGCTTCTGCTGTCTCAGATCCAATGCCATGCCGCCCTCTCAGCCCACCACTAGGGGCTGAGCACACGCTGACCCTAGAGATGCCCCCTCCTCCCACGCCCTCCCTGGGCTCCCGCCTCCACAGAGCAGCTTCTCTCTGAGCTCCTCAAAGTATGGGCCTCGGACCAGCAGCTGGGGCCTCCCTCCCAAACCAGACTTGCTGAATCAGAATCAGCTTTTTGTTTGTTTTTTTTTGTTTTTTCTTTTTGTGGTACGCGGGCCTCTCACTGTTGTGGCCTCTCCCATTGCGGAGCACAGGCTCCGGACGCGCAGGCTCAGCGGCCATGGCTCACGGGCCCAGCCGCTCCACGGCATGTGGGATCCTCCTGGACCGGGGCACGAACCCGTGTCCCCTGCATTGGCAGGTGGACTCTCAACCACTGCGCCACCAGGGAAGCCCCAGAATCAGCTTTTTAATAAGACCCCAGGGAGATGCGTGTGCAGGTTAAAGCTGGAAGCGCTGCAGATCTGACCATCCTGCCCGGTTTAAAACCCTTCCTGAGCCTCGCCTATTAGGTATTCCTGCCCCAAAGGCTTCACTTGCATCTAGGAAGACTACAACTAACTTCCAGTTTACAATAAATTCAGGGGACGGGGCAGCTAGTTAAACACACCACGAAGAAGCAACAGACAAATCTGGAAGGAAGAATTTTCTGCAGGACAGCTGATCCCGTCACAGGCCAATGTCAAAGAGTAGGAAGGGCGTTCTAGGTTAAAGAAGTTTAATGGACATCACAACCAAATGCAGCGTGTGGTCCTGGATAGCGTCCCACTTTGACCAAAGATACATTTTGGGGACAACTGGGGAAAATTGCATGTGGTCTGATTATTACCTATGACAATGTTACTGTAACTTAGTGTTCCTGGACCTCTGAGTTGTGGTTATATAGGAAGGTGTCCTTATTTATCGGAGAGTCACGCTGAAGTCAGACTTCAGTGGTGAAATGTTCTCGTATCTGTGATTTACTTTAAAATAGCTTGGCGAAAGTAAAACAATGAAGTACGGAAAAATGTTACCAATTACTAAAATCTTGATGATGGGTATATGGGTGTTCATTATATTATTTCCTCCAATTTTCACTTTGAAATTTTTCATTAAAAAACAAAGCTCTTCAAACAAAACAAAACAAAACAAAACAAAACAAAGCTCTTTCTGAGCTTCCCATTGCTCTTAGGGGAAAGACTTGATACTTGAGTCAGCATTCAAGGCCCTGAGAGCCTGGCTGCCCACCACCCACCACCCTGCCTCTAGCCTGCACTCCTGTCCCTCTAAGGCCTCAGCCCTCCCCACAGCTGGTCCTCTCCACCTTTGAGGCTCTGCAGAGCTCTTCCCTCCGCCCTTCCATGCCCTCTGTCTCATGGTGAAGCAAACTCCTCTGTACCCTCAAGGCCGCACTCTAGAGTTCCAGTTCAAGGCAACTCCTGCTACGAGGGGCTCCTCTGAGCTCTGTGCACTGAGCTGCCCAGAGCTGGTCTGGGTTCAGGAGGTGGGATGGAATTCTGTGAATACGGCTGCCCTTCTTCTGGGAGCCACAGCACAGCAGGCTGGGGGCTCGCGACCCCATCTTTTGCCAGCATAGCCGTTGCTCCGGAAACGTGAACTAAGGAAACCCTCAAAGGGAGGCTCGCAGTGGCAAGGATGGGGTGGTGGTAGTTACTGGAGCTGTTAAACATTTTGTGTTTTTTTTCAAGGGTTTTTTTTTCTTTAGTGAATAAAGTGATTCCATGGTGAAGAGTTTGGGTCAGCTTAGGTTTCCATAAACTGAAGACACACCTGAATTAATGAAGCTGTAATTTTAAAACATGAAGATATTGAAGACAATTTTGTCAGGTGGATTTCTCTCAGCTTTTTATCATCTTGGGGGCATGTTTTTCCACTCATCCTTGCTCTGATCATGACAACCTCGACAGAGGACGTGTGTGTGCGTGAGTGTGTATGTACATGCGTGTGTGCGTGTTTTAGCCCAGTTTGACAGATGCGACTTGGAGACCCTGACGTGGGCGGTCACAGAGTGAGCTGGGGCTTCCCGGTGCGCCCCAGGTGGCACGGGGCACAGAAAGACCAGCTGCAGAGACCTTCGGCCGCACCCCACCCAGGGCCGCATGCCTTCTAGAACCTATCTCCCCTGTGCTATCATTTATTGATTTCGTGTTCTTCTTTCAATAGACTCATCTTTTAAAACTTAAATACGTTTATTTTCAAGGAAAGTTTAAATAACTACTGTAAATGGAAAACCAGCCGCACTTGCTGTAGGTAGAAGGGGACACACAGGGGCACCCTCAGCCCCGCACAGGATTTCTTTCCAGCTGGGGATGCCCTGTTGAAGGCTCTCTTGGCTTTAAAGGGAGCCAGCTGGGCTTGGGACAGGTGTTAGGGACACGTGAGCACCAATGGAGAC
Organism: Leucopleurus acutus; assembly: GCF_964270905.1. Classification (NCBI taxonomy): domain Eukaryota; kingdom Metazoa; phylum Chordata; class Mammalia; order Artiodactyla; family Delphinidae; genus Leucopleurus; species Leucopleurus acutus. The sequence continues at coordinate 7,934,087 of NC_139150.1, read as the reverse complement.
TTTCTCCGTGATGAGGTCAAAGAGTGAAAGAGAACAGAAGAGGGAAGATGGTTCTCCCCAGGGGATTCCGGGGCGGCCCCAAAGCACCCCAGCCCTGCACCTCCCTGAGGCTGCTCTGGTCTCCGGTCCCACAGGCCACGGTAACTTACCACCCACACCCCTTGCTCAGAGTGTTCTCATCCTGACCTTGGGGGAGGGTTGGGGGGAGGGGGCACTGATCCTAATTCAGATTTGGAAATGGGCTCAGGAAGGGCAGGTTGTGACCTGTCCAGGACCACATGGTGGGATATCCTTCAGGTCTCACCTCATCGGGGAGGCACCCCTGACCATGACCCCCCCCATTCAATCCCGATGCCCTTTCCGGACCCTCAAAGCTTCTTGCACCAAGGAGGCCAACTCGCTGCCCACTCGGCCGGCTGATGTGTGCTGCCCCCACTGCCCAGGAAGCCCTCCCACAGCCCATGACCACACTGCCTGCTCCAGCCCGGTCCCCAGCAGGGGTTCGGGACAGAGAATACGCTCAGAGAGCTAAGGGGCTCGGGACCAAGGCCACACGGCAAGGATGCAGAGGAACCCGGGCCAGGGCCCAGCTCTGCCTGACCACGAGTCCCCGAGAGCCAGGACCACTCCTGTCACCCAGCATCCCCAGGCCTGGCACAGCCCAGGCCCAGCACGCCATGTGTGAAGAAGGGCCCTGCGTCTTCCAACGAAGCTAGGAGAGGGGCGCCGGCTGAGGTGGGCTGAGGGGCCCAGAGAGGAACGGGAAGGGGAGGGGCTGAGGACTCAAGGCTGGGGCGGCCACGCCATGTGAATCATCCCTGATGGAATCAAAGAAAAAGGAGTAAAACTGAATGTCCTTGGAAATTCCTTTAGTGCTCGGCTGTCCATGAAAACAGGATAAAGTGGCTTCCTCTGCCTGTGCTCCAGCCGGGCAGGGTGGAAGCGCTGAGCTCAGGCTGGGAAGGCCTTGAGTCAGGACGAGGGTGGGGCCGGGCTCTGAGCTGGAGAAGAGGCTCCAGCTTTGCTACTTGAGGGCGTCCAGGTGGGTGCAGACCTGGGAGAAGACACTGTCCACGGAGCCTTCGGCATTGACCTGTGGGGAGAGGGGCCATGAGGGCAGGATGCCGGGGAAGGCTGGGTGGGCCCCACCGAGGCAGGGGGCTGACCTCTCCCGGAAGCCAGGCCAGGCTCCCCGAGCCCAGCCACAGTGGGCAGCAGCCCCTCATCCAACCAGTGGGGAAACCAAGGCCCAGACAGGAGGGCTGGCCCAAGGTCACAGCAATTTGAGGCCAAGCCAGGCAAAGACCCAGGTTGCCTAGGGCGCCCTCGGGCCCGCACCTTGCGGATGATGCCACGTTTCTCGTAGAAGGCGATCACGGGCTCTGTGGCCTTGTAGTAGGTCTCCAGGCGCTTCTTGATGGTCTCTTCATTGTCGTCCACACGTCCGCTGGTCTCTCCACGCTTCAGGAGCCGCTTGGTCATGGTCTCAGGGCCTGCGTCCACATACAGCAGCAGCGTGGGATGTCCGATCTGCAGGCGGGGCACTATTTACAGGGGCCTCATTCCTGCCCCCTGGGGCCATCTCCTCCCCATCTTCCCACTTCTGAGGCCCCACTGAGACCCACTCAGACCTTCAAGCCCTTCCCGCAAGGCAGCCTGAGGGATCTTCCTAAAACCAATCTGCCCTGCCCCTCCCCTGCTCAAACCTCTTCCATGGCTCCCCAGTGCCCTCAGGAGAAAGTCCTAACTCCTTACCTGACCTACCCTTCCCCCCACCTCCTCATCTCGTGCTTCTCAGTCCTTTGCTCTCCTGGCTTCAGCCACACGGACTGTCTGTGGTCTGGGCTCTCATCCACCTCCTCCCTTGCCAGGCCTTTGCTCATGCCGGGAACCTTGGTCAGGAACCCTTTCCCTCAATACCAAGTGCTCTCCTTGGGATTTGAGCTAAAATCTCATTCCTCTAGGACAGTCTTTGCAGATGCCCCCCCCCCACCATCCCAGCTCTCTGCGACACGCGCTTCCAGTCCCCCTTTACTTCTGCCTCGAGCTTGTCTCAGGAGGACCTCTGGTTATTTACTTAAGGTCCCTCCCCCAGCCAGGCCTGGAGCCCCCGAGGGCAGGTAGGTGCGTCTTATACCTGCAAGGCTGGATATGAACTTGACAAAGGAATAAGGAGGGCTGAGTGAAGGGGCGAGGGCCTGCTGAGCTCTGGGGGTTCTGAACAATGTCCCTGTCATTGCAATAAGCGTTTCATCCACGGGGAAGATTTGGTTTGGAAGGGCCAGGAGGCCGACCTGTCCTCCTTTGGTGAGGCCCAGGCGCCCCCTGCTGTCCAGAGCCGAGAAGACCAGGTGCCCAGCCCTGTAGCCCAGTAGCACCCACAACGGCCCCAGGAGGGATGGGTTAACTTTCATTAACCACATTTTCTAGATGTGACCCTGAGGGCCTGAGGCGACATCATGCATCTGGTACATCAGGACGTGCCTCAGGGCTGCCTGGCATCTGACCTCAGGGTCCATGGCCTCCTAGTCTGAAGGAAACCCAGCCAATCCCCATTGCATAGATAGGGAAACGGAGGCCCAGACCAGGACAGACACTTTCTTGAGGTCTTGCAGCCATTTCGATGTCAAGGAATATAATATTCTCCCTCTGGATGAGGCTCAAAGCTATGGAAGCCCAAAGATGGCCCAGCCTCACAGAGACAGGCAATGGGGATGGAGGTCTGTCCTGCCCCAGCCCCCTAAGATGCCCGGTCCTCCCCGCAGGCATTCCCGCTGCCGAGAAGCCCTCCCTGAGCCCGCACCCGCCCTTAGAGGTCAGCAGGCCTCTCCCTCCTCCTGGGCACTTGCAGTTTCATGTTTCCCCCATATGGCCTGTGACATCAGAGGTATTGGTGTGTGCATCTGTGTGTGCACATATGTGCATCTCTGTGCGTCCCTGTATCTGGATGTACTGCATCTGTGCGCACACGTTGCATGAGTGTGCGTGTGTGTACATTAGATGCTTGTGTACATGTGTGCATATGCCTCTGGCCTTGTGCATGTGTAAGTGTCTGTACCTGTGTGCACATGTACGTGTGCTTGTATGCCTGTGGGCGCATATGCCTGCACATGTGTGTGTTTGAGTGAGGTGCTCCCCCACTGTGGAAAGTCTTCCTGGGGGACACCCGTGCTAGGCAGCCCAGAGCCCTCATCCTCAAGGCTCACTCTTTCCAGCCAGACTCCCCATGACACCTGGAAGGAGACTAGACACCCCTCTGTGGCATTCAAGGCCTCAGCCTGGTCTGAACGTCCCCACCCACATCACTGCCGGTTGCCCTGCCCCACAGATTCTGTTCTCCCCACACCAGCGTGACCCTTCCAGCCCTATCCATGCTGTTCCCTGCCCCTCTGATCGTGTGTTTATGGGGTGCAAGCCTCACTTTTGAAGGATGCATTCTCTCTAATCCCCACGCTGCCCCTCAAGGCAGCTGCGAACTGTCTGTCCCCATTTTGCAGTTGGGGACACCGAGGTTCAGAGAGGCAGCCTGACTGGCCCAAGGCCTCAAGCAGCTGAGCTGGAACCTGCGGCCATGTTCGTGAATTCCCCAGCCTGGTGCCTTCTTTCCTTCCATTCATTTTCTTCTAGACTTCTAGAAAGACTTCCAGAAAGTCTCCCTGGTCTCCCTCCTTGCCCACCCTCCCACCCGCCCACAATCAGTCTCTCTCTCCCTCTGCTCAGAACTGCCCATCACAGCAGCCTTCGCCGGCTCATCCCATGTCACAGCTCCAAGAGGTTGCACTTACCCTCCGCTCAAACTCTTCCCCCTGCTTCACCTCCCGGGGGTAGCCGTCAATCAGGAAGCCTTTGGAAGTATCTACCTTGGCCAGCATGGCGTCTCGGAGCATGTCCAACACTGTGTCCTGGAGGCGTGGCAAAAGAAGGCGGGGTCATGACCCCCTATTCTCCACCCCCTCCTCGGGCCTCTGCACGCGTTGCCCCACAGCCAGAAATGCCCTCTGCCCTAACACAGATTTCCCAAACAAGCCTCCCTCTCCAGGAAGCCTTCTGTGAACTGTGATGACTTGACTGATTGATCGAATCATTCATTCATTCATTCATTCATTCATTCATTTCTTCATCCACTCAATAATATGACTGAGCCCCTCCTCCCAGCCTCCTGTCTGGGCCCTGAGGACACAGCTGTGAACAAAGCAGACCTTCCCTGCCCTCCGCAAACTCACAGTCTGCTGAGGGGACAGACAATTACACCGTTGATTTATAGTTTCCAAGCATGACATGGGTTATACGGACAAAGAAGGGAGGCTACTGGAGTATAAAGTTGGTGGGAGGGGGTGGTCTTAGCCTAAGTCTGAGGAGTCAGCAAGGTATGAAAGATGAGGAGGGAAGAACATTCCAGGCAGGAAAGAGTGTGATCAGTGTGAGGGGACAGAAAGGCCAGGGTGGTGGGAGTCCGGAGGGGTTGGTGGTGGGAGGGGTTGGTGGTGGGAGGGGTTGGTGGTGGGAGGGGTTGGCAGGGCAGGTCCTGGAGGCTCCTGGGAGCTTCCGGAAGGAACTTTCTGCCAAGGGCAGTGGGGACCCTCAGGAGGGTTCAGAAACAGGGAAGGTCATGGTCCGCCTTGCTAGTGTGTCATGGGCTTTGCTGGCTGGTGTCCACTCAGGGCCACCATCACCCCCCAACCCTCACCCTGCCAGGGCCCACTCACCAGTGGCACCAGCTGCCCCTTCTCCATGATTTCCGACAGCATCTTTCCCCTGGCTGAGCCTGAGCTGACCTCAGCCCGCAGGAGGTCCCCGGTGGAGAGGTGGGTGTAGCCGTACTTCTGGACAATCTTCTCACACTGGGTGCCCTTCCCCGAACCAGGCCCGCCTGCAAGCGCCCGCCCATTCAGAAGCCCCGAGAAATGGGACAGGGTCTGCCCGGGTCACCCAGTGAAGCGGGGGCAGAGCCCAGGGTGCAGCCCCAGGCCCAGGCTCCCACCAGGGCCTGCAAAGCCCCTCCCTGCCTGCTGCCTTGGACTCACCCACCACAAAGATGATCCTGGTTTTCTTCAGTTTCTCTGTGGGAGAGAAAAGGGAAGCAGAGCTCAGTGAGTCACTGGACAGAGAACCAGAGGTACCTCTGGGATCCCAGGCCTGTGCTGGGCCCCAGGCAGTTGCACACACACAGCTCATGGTCCTGTCGGAGAGGCAGATGAGTCAGCCCAGAGTGAGGGATAATGGGGCGAGGAAAACTCAGAGACCGGGACAGGTCAGGGAGAAGAGGGTGTTCCAGGCCTGAAGGCTACGGGCTCAGCACACGCTGTGACGGTGACCCTCAGGGGCTCGGACGCCAACCCTCGCGTTGGCCGAGATGCCTGGTCACCTTGGGCGTTAGCGTCTTCCACGCTGCGGGCGTCTGGTGCCGAGCAGCAGGCCCACATGGTCCTGCTCTGCTGTGTCCCCTGCCCTTCCCCTCCCGGGCCCTGGGCCAGTCTGCTGCCTGCCTTCCCTGGGCGGTACCAGTGTGGAGTTGGCAACCACAACACACGTTGCCCTGGAGACGGTTGCCGGGGTGGGGGGGGAGGGGGCTCTGGTGGGTACGTGGAACCCTTGCCCGGAGAGGGAGGGAGCTTACGTTTCAACCTCTATCTCAGAACTCAGCAAGACCATAGCCCCACCAGAGAGGGGGGAACCTAGGCCTAGAGGCAGGGGCCTGCTCCAGGGATGCCAGAGCTAGGGCTGCGGCCGGGGCCTCTTCCCAGGCTGCCAGGCCTTACCTGCTTCTCAGGGAAGCTCGCTGTGTGCACTTAGGAAAGAAGTCCCTGCCCCAGTGGGGAGGTGAGCTCAGCAGTTCCCCGGGGTCCTCCCAGCCACAGGGCTGGAGGTCTAGAGGAGCTGCTGAAGAACGACTTCTGTGGGTTCCCATCGTCTGCTGCCGTGTGATGGGCACAAGCCTGGGCATGGGGGGAGGCCACAGCCCAGTGGCAGCGGATGTTCAGAGGCCCGGGGGTGGAAGGATGACCGCAGACCTCAGGCCGCAGCAGCAGCCAGGACAGCTGGGTTCCTTTAAGAGCCGCCCAGGCCGAGGCCCAGCGCCAGGGAGGGATGGGTGGTGCTGCCAGGAGGCGGGCCAGCCGGGCTCTTGGCCCACGTCTCCCTCCAGGTCCCAGCCTATAGGAGCCAGGAGGGCCCAAGACATCCTCAAGACCCACCCCTGCTGGTCTGGGAGAGGGGCAGGAGTGTGTCAGTGTTTGCCTTGGCATTTGTACTCTTGGGGCCTCTCCACAGGGCAGGCTTTCCCTCACCAGCACCGCCCCCTCTCCAGAAAGAGCCAGAGATTCAGCTCTATAAATACCAGTGTAGGAGGTGAGCTGGGGGGCCCTCAGGAGCCTCCAGGAGGCCTCTTCCCTTCTAAAAGTAATCCTGGAGCTGGTATATCCTGTGAGAGGCCTGAGGAAGATGCTGGAGGCCCCCAGATAGGCCCCTTCTAGCAACCCCAGAGCCACGTCCAAACCCTCCCCGAATGTCTCCCAAAAGCACACCCCCTAAACAGATGGGCACACTGAGGCCCAGGCTGTGAGCAGGAAAAGAGGGGAGCTTCCGTACCTTCCATCCTGCCGAGGTCTGGGGAGCCGAGTCAGCACTCTGCAAGACAAGGGCACAGGTGGGGAGGGGGAGGGGGATTCTCCTGCCTCTGCTCCCACCCAGCCACATGGTGTGCCAGGCCCTGACGTCCTCTGAGGGTGGAGGGGCTGGTGGGGGCAGGGAAGGCCCAGGAGGCTGGGAGGACTTCACAAAGTCCCCTTTCCGCTGGATGCCTCCACTGTCCTGTCCCTGCCTCCTCCCTCTGGGGCCAGACAGTGGGGGCAGCACCGAGGGGCATAAACAGCCACACCAACAACTGCTGAGCTGCTCCCCTTGCGATTCCCGGAAAACAGGCCCTGGGTCCTGCATCTGCCCCACAACTTGACAACGCGCCCCAGGGCCGGGAGGAAGGCCCGGAGGCAGGCAGGTGGGAGGGGAGCTGCAGGTGTCCTCATCTGGGATGAGGTTTGGACTAGGATGCTCAAAGGGACACAGAGGCCCAGGGTGGGAGAGAAATTTGCGGGGCTGCTCACGTGACCACAGCCTGTACGGTCCTCAGCTGAGGAGGTCCCCAGGCTCTCACCCTTGCACAGGCCCAACTTCCACCCTTGATGTGGCCCCTGCCCACACCTTCCCTCAGTGTGTAAATCAAGCCCAATGCCTCCTGGGACCCCCCCCCACCCCGCTCTGCATCCACAGCCCCAGGGGTCTCCCTCCACCTTCCCTTCCCACCAGTGCCTTCAGAGTTACTGCAACACATCTTTGGCCCCCACTTCTTTACTCCCCACCCACCAGCCCTCCCCAAGGCCACCAGCAAACATCAGAGATACTCTTGCCTTGGCCTTTGACCCTCAACCCTTGGCCAGCATTCCTCTTGCGAGGGACATCCCCACCCGGGGCCCCTACTCCACCCTCTCACTTTTGGCGTCAGGTTCCCAGGACCCCCATCCCTGCTCAGCCAGCCCAGGCCTCCTCTCCCAGCCCCAAACATCTACAGCCCCTGGACAGGCCCAGAGACCCCGCAGACCCCGAGCCTCTAAACAGTCCCTCCCATGTCCCCAGCATTGCGCCCTATCACCCAGCCAGAGGCTGCAGTCAGAGCGGACGCCCTTCTCCCCACTCACATCCACCCCACACACGCGAGCCCCAGCCCTCCCCTCCTGAACGTCCCTCCAGTCCGTGTCCTCACCACCGCTGCCGTGTTCCAAGCAGGGGACCTGGCCACTGCTCCAGCCTCCCGTGGGCCTCCTTACCTCCGTACCCCACCGGGCAAACTGCAGGGTTTTCTCTGACAAGCATCAAACCACGTCTTTACCTGCTTAAAACCTTTCCATGTATGGCCCCCTCAGTCCCCAAAATAAACCCTAACGTAGCTGACCGGGCCCAGCGAGCTGGCCTCCAGCACCTTCTGCAGCCTTATCAGCCACTGCTTGAACTGCTCCGATCTCCCTCACCCACCACGACCGTGTCCCACTCCAGGGCCCGGCTAATGTTGCACCCAACACCTGGATGCCCTTCCCCAAGGTGCTACTGTTTAGGACTCAGTTCAGGTGTCACCTCCTTCAGGAAGCCTTCCTGGACTCTGCTCTCCACTCCCATACTGGCAGGTGACCGTCGCCCAGCATCACACACACCACACTGTACTGGGCCTCTCTGCTGTATACCGCAGGCCTGTGTCCACCACACTGGGCCTGGCCCCGGCTGAGCATAGCCCCGGGAGCCTCACTCCATCCTCACAGTCACCTCGGGAGGGAAGGAGAGACTTGCTCCAGGGCCTGGCTGGGGTCACACTTGAGGCTACGTTTCCTGCTGCCCCGGGCCTGGCACCCACTAGGTCCTTTAGCGGCTTTGCTGACCGTCCCGCTGCTCATGGGCTATGAGTTATAACCTCTTTCCTGCTGAGTGTGCTTAAGGAAGAGTAACAGCTGCCAGTGCCCCTCTGCAGCTGGTGGGGGAGGGAGAGGCCCCCAGGCCAGGGACAGCCTGCCGTGAAGACACCCTGAGGGGTGTTCCTGACCCCACCCTGCCCTGCCCCCTCCTGGTAACCTAAGCCCCTCTGTCCTGCTGGCACCTGCCACTTCTTGGTCCAAAATAACTTGGGTTGTGAGGAGTCCTCACAGAAGCCAGGGGTCCAGGACAGAGTTGGGTTACGGGCTCCGCACCCAGGCCTTATAAGGTCCCCAAATCAGGGCCATGGCAACTCCTAATATGACTGGGTGGTCTGCTGAGGGGCCTGGGGAGCTGAGGCCCGATGGGACAGTGACTTCATCTCAATCACAAGGCAAGGCCAGGGCAAGACCCAGGTCTCCCAGCTTCTGACCAAGAGCAGCATTTCCAGTGGTTGGCAACTGGCTAGGGTTCAAATCCCAACTCTATCACTCAGCTGTGTGACCTTGGGCAGCTGCTGTACCCTCTCTGGGCTGGTACCCCCAGGCCCAGTCCTGCTGCTGCTGGAGAGTCCTAGGTAGGTAACTGAGCAACACGCAGGAAAGGCCCCATGGGCTGTCCCAGGGCTCCCACAGGGCCCCTGCTTTTCAGGAGGCGGGGGCAGGGGGCCAAACATCCAGGGGGCTTCCCGTCCCCCCAGCACTCAAAATGACATGACAGGATAGCTCCTCCCATCACCTAGGCTGCCCCTGCCCAGGTCCTCGGGGCAGGCAGTCCAGCCACAGCTCCCCCTCCCCAGTCCCCAGGTGGGACGTGCCAAGGGCAGGGACCTGGAGCCCCAAGAGTGCCGGCAGGACAAAGGGGTGACTGTCGCGGAGGCTGGGAGGGAGAGCAACACACACACACACACACACACACACACACACACACACACACACACATCCACGATGGCACACACAGTGTGGCACTAATACCCAGAGCAGAGCCTGGGGAACAGGCAAGCAGATGCACACAGATCGCAACCATGGATACAAACACAGCCACGCAAACCCGGAGGACGCCCTGCCACACACAAACACGCACCCCCCAGTCCCCGCAGGGGCACCCCCCACACGTGCACAGGCACGCACACGGGCACACACTGACCTGAGGGAGGGGTGCGGGTGGGCACCGGGGACAGCGTGTGCCCTGCCCGTCCTCGCCGGCCGCCCGCCCGCAAAGGCGACTATTTATAAGGTTGTCAGCGGCGCACGGCATGCCGGGAGCCAGCGCTCCTTGATGGCAGGGAGGGAGGGACAGAGGGAGGGAGAGCGGACCGGGAAGGGAGCGGGCACTGGACCAGAGCGGAGCCCTGATGGGAAGCCAGGCCAGCGTGCCCTCGCCGTGCACCTGCGGGTGGCTGTGCCTGCACACGCGTAGGGTACTTTACAGCTTCCCCAGGGTTTTTCATTCCTTCGTCACCCCCACTGCGCCCGCATCACTCCAGGGGGACGGGACCAGGCTTCCTGTATGACAGCTGGGGAAACATACCCAGAGAGGAGAGGCTCTTTGCACAAAATCCCACAGCAAATTGGTGGCAGAGAGAGGCCAGGACCAGGGATGGAGGGCACCGAGGCATGGATTCTGGGGGCTTTGCTGGCTGGACAACATCCCCCAGCCCCTTCTCAGATCCTGCCCAGAGGTCCCTGGGCCAAGACCCACCTGGAACTCCTCCTCTGTTGGAAGGGACCCAAGAGCTCCTCTGGGACAGTAACTTCCCGGGACTCCAAAGACCACCCACATACCCATCTCCAAGGCGGTGGCCGTGTAGATTATAAAAAAAAACCCAGCCCTGCTCCCATGCGGCTGCCAGGCAGCTCCCAGTGAGGCTGTGTGAGGATGTGGGTCATTCAGAATGCTGAGGGCACCCAGATGGGGGACTGACAATCCTGATAAAAAAGAACAGCTCCCATTAATGAGACTCAGTGGGCACCAGGTGCCGGGCAGAGCACTGGACTCAGACCATGTCTGTCAATCCTTAAACACAGAGAAGGAAAGTGAGGGTCACAGTTGTAAAAGAACTTGCCTAGAGAGTAATGTATTTACCCAGCATTTTGCATGAGACCGGGACACAGCAATAGGTGCCCAGTGATGTAGCAGAACAGAGATGAGAGCCTAGGACCCTGCATCTTCAGAACTCAGGCACTTGACCACTAGACCACATCACGACCTTGAAGGCAGCAGCCCCAGATGGAGTGGGTTGAATTTGGAATTTGTCTTGCAGGCACAAAAGAGCCATGGAAGGTGTTTAAGCAAGAGGATGAGACTATCAGAAGGGTGAGACCACCTTAGATGGGTGGTTTCTTAGCAACAACAGCAACCTGGACTCCAGGAGGCCTGGGCCTGATCCCAGCACGGCCACCTGTGACGTCAGACAAGGTTCTTATTCGTTGGGATTTTAGTTTCGCCATTTGTGGGAGGGGTGAGTAGTGGGTCAGAGGGTCTGCCTTAGAAATTGTTTGAAAGGCCCTCTCGAAAGCTGTAGGTGGTTGTGTGAACTGGCAAATTGATGATGGGGAAAGCAAATTGATGATGTCAATCAAACTTTCAAATGTGTCTTTCTATTCTTAGGAATCCCACAAGTGGGTACAAAACATGTACAGGATGTTCTCTAGTGCCAGTGGAGACTGACTGATGGGAGGGACAGTGGCACAGACAGTCAGGCTGGGGAGATGGCAACTGCCCTAGAGTCAGCTGGAGAAAGGAAGCTGGAGGTCTGTGTAGCTGGTGGGGCAAGAGAAAGAGGCAAAAGGCCCAATAGCCCTGATCTTATCCCACCTTCATGAAAACAATTCTAAACATGCGGATGTGTATGTGCACATGTGTGTAAAATCTATCCCTAAATTTTTTTTTTTTGCATTTTAACATCTCTGAAATCAGGCTTCCCTGGTGGTGCAGTGGTTAAGAATCCGCCTGCCAATGCAGGGGACAAGGGTTCGAGCCCTGGTCCGAGAAGATCCCACATGCCACAGAGCAACTAAGCCCATGGCCACAACTACTGAGCCCGTGTGCCACAACTACTGAAGCCCGTGCGCCTAGAGCCCGTGCTCCGCAACAAGAGAAGCCACGACAATGAGAAGCCCGCGCACCACAATGAAGACCCAACACGGCCAAAAATAAAAACAAACAAATAAATAAATTTATAAAACAAAACAAAAATCTCTGAAATCGTTTTGTCTTATAATCAAATCAACGGTATCTTAAAGTTGATGAACTACAGCAGAACTGAGAGAGCAGTTGTGTGCACAGGATCGCCTGGGTGGGGGTAGGACTTTCACTTCTTACTTAAAGGCTTCTCCATGCTTTTTTTTTTTTTTTTAAATACAGCAAGCATCTATAGATGTACCTTGAGGACATGATGCTAAGGGAAATGAGCCAGTCACAAAAAGACAAATATTGTATGACTCTACTTATACAAAGTATCTAAAGCAGTCAAATTCATAGAAGCAGAAAGTAGAATGATAGTTACCACGTGCTGAGGGGAAAGGGAGAATTTCAGAGAGGCAAGATGAAAAATTTCTGGGGGTCTGTTTCACAACAGTGTAGAAAAACTTAATACTACTGAACTGTACACTTAAAAATGGGTAAGTGGTAAATCTTATGTGCTTTTTTTCCACCATAAAAAAACCTTAAAAATCTTACAAACTGAACAAAATATATTTTAAGTACCTGTTTTAATTATTTCATTTGCGCATGACCTATGGATTTTCCACCAAGGCTGGGATATTAAAGTTTCAGGATTTTTTTCCCCGGCTACAATCTTAAGAAAGAAAAAAAGGGAGAGGGGAAGGGAGGGAGGCAGGAAGGAAGGAGAGAAGTAGGGAAGGAGAAAAGCAAGGAAGGGAGAGAGGGAAAGAAAAAAAAGTACACGGAAGAAAAATCTGGAAGATTGAACCCTAAACTGTCAACAGGGAATAGGACTGGGTGATACCATCGTTTTCCATCTTACAGTGTTTGTATAGTTCAAGTTATTTTAAAATATAAAAAAATACCTAAAACATAACCATGCAAAATGAAACCAAGTCTTAAAAAACATTTTAAAATATTCTAGCTCATAAAGAATTCCAATGAGCCAGCATCGGGGGATGTATCTGGCGTGGCCACTCTCTGAGGTGCACAGCTGGATCCACGTGTCCAGCACATGGGGCTCAGGTGTGGGGCTGCCCTGGGCGGGCCTGGCTAGACCGCAGAGCATCCGCAGGAAACAGCTGGAGTGGCTGCTTCGGGCAGCACATGTGGGGTTTGCAGCTGGTGGGAGATGCCCCCTCGCCCAAGGAGTGGGGGGTAGGGGCCTCACAGGGGTAACTGGGTAAAAGAGTTCACGAGAGGGCCCTGAACCCCAAACTAGGAGGTGGATTTGGTCCTGACCACAGTGGGAAGCCAGTGAAGTTTTCAGAGCAAAGCTGGCCGTGATGAGGTGTCTTCAGGAAGTTAACTTTGGCCATGAGTGGAGCGGTCTCGGCTGGGTCCCATCTGAGGCAGTGAGAGCATGTGGGGTTGAGGACTAGACCCTGGACCTCCTGCCCTCATCATCCTCCATCAAAGTCCTACCTGCTGACGCTGAACCGAGCTTTCCTAGGGTCCACCCCCAGCAACCGGCCCCTCTTGACTCCCTCCTGCTGACCTCCCCTTCATGCCCACCAGTGGGGAGACAGGAGAGCCACAGCATTCTGGGAGAAATTCCCCCTAGAAACCTCTGCCTGGACCCAGATTCCCAGAAGCCTTTGCGTGGGGCTGGAAGTGTGTCATATCCCCATATCCCCTTCCCATGCAGGGCCCTAGGCTCCCCACATAATGACTTTGTCAGGAGTCTCATCCCTCGGATACTGTCTGGTTGCCCCAGGCCTAGACCCTGCCACCTCCCAGCCTCCTGCCTATCGTGCTGCTGTCGGAGCAAGGATGGCCTCTCCTAGCAGGAAAGATCGAGGTTTTGCCCCACCTCGGACTGGCATTCACGGCCTTCTGCCATCTGGCCCCAGGTGGTCTCATCTTCCACTGTTCCCTCCTTCTGCGGCCCCGCTGCCTACTGAGCAAGGCTGTGGGTCCTCCCACTAGGCTTCCATTCAGGCCCTTCTTCCCACCTGACATCCGCTCCCTCATCAATCGCACCTAACACAGCGCATGGCACGTGGCCACCTATTGAGCCAATGTATACATGAACTGAGACAAATGCAGGGGCCATTCCCGCTGGCCAGCTCCGTGGCCCCCATCCCACTGGCCCAGTGCCCAGGAGAGCTCTTTTCCATCTCCAGCAGGCCACCTGCCCTTGTCTCACAGTCACCCTTTGTTAGGTCTCCGCTCCCAAGGGCATCTTATCTTCCTAAACAGGTTGTAATCTCCCCGAGTCACGGACCCGCTTGCTCTTGCCAACCTGGAGTGAACAAGCCCTTTAGCTGAGAGGACAGAGGCAGCAGTGAGGGATCCACAGTTCACACGCCGCCTGGCCCAGGGCTGCAGCCCTGCCTGGCTCCCTCCTGCCAGGGCCTGAAGGGTCTTCAGCTCCCTGCCCTCAGCAACACCCCCCTGCAGCCAACCTCTGACCCCATCACCTGCCTCTCCCCTTCAACCCTCTGCTCTGGGCTCCTCCATCCCGTCCCCCACAGATGCTTCTGTGACAGAAATGTCCTCTCCCGGCCCCCTTCTCTTCCTGCCGGAAGCTCTTCCCCAAAACCTCTGCAGGAATCTTCCTCTGGAAGAACGTCACCTCCTCCAAAGCTATGCTCGCGGCGCCCTGTGTTGCTCTGTGTGGCCCTTACTGCCCTGAACCTGTCGTGGGGCCCCTCCCCTCCCTCTACCCTGAGCTCCTTGAGAGCAGTGTCTGGTCTCAACCAAGAGGGAACTGGGGCTCTGAGAGGGGCAGTGACTTGCTCAAGGTCACACAGGCAAGGGGAGGCCAGACTGGAAGAGCCAGGTGGGCTTGGCTCCGGAAGCCCACGTACCTCCAGCCCCCAGGGCTGCCAGGTCTCCACCCAAGCTGTGAAATGCATGACTCACTGGCCAGCTGACAAAGCTGGACATCCTGCTTGTGTGTGGGCATCCAGCCCGGACAGTGTGGGCACCGTCCCGACGGGGCCCGAAGTGCAGGGCCAGAGAAAGCGGAGCTCGAATCCAGAACACAGGAAACGCAGCCGGAGCTTAGGTGTGTTTATTCCTGTACAAATCATTACAAAACCAAGTCTAGGGTAGTCGCCGGCCCCCACCCCTTGCCCCAGTGTGCAATGGCTCACTGCGGGCCTCCGTCTCCTCCACCTGACTCGACCCATTGCACAGCCTCCTCCAGTCTTCTCTTCAAGACTCCAGAAGAGCAGGGATTAAACCCACCCCACTGAAGTCCAGCAATAAAGTGCCTGATGGAGAGAGAGGGGACAGAACACAGGCAACAGCTCCCAGCCCCCTAGGGCCTTCCCAGGCCCAGCCGGGGGAGACCCTTGGACTACTCCAGCAGCTGCAGACAAAGGGGCTGCAGGAAACCTCAGTTGGGCTGGGATCCCCCCTCTCTCAGCCCCAAGGGCTCCTCCAACAGGTGGAAAACCTCACTGCTGGATGGCAGAAAAGGGGGCCTGGCTCTTTAAGAGCCACGCTAATGGCAGCTGGGTGGAAGGGCTAGGAAAACAGCTGAAGGCTTGTTCCTTCTTTTCAGAGTTCCCCAAAGCCTGGGAGAGTTTGCGCAAAAACATCCTCAAGTTTCCAGGAGGAGGTGGGGAAGGGAACCCCAGACCCTCAGAGAGCTGAGCCCCCCGGCAAGGGGTGGTGGCTGGTGGGGTCCAATCTTGACGGAGGACAGACCCAAGGTGGTCGTTGGAGGAGGTGGGAGGGTTCTCAGACTCTAGAACCTGACACAGGCAGAAGGATGCCCAGAGAGGGGGCAAGGGGTCTGTCCAAGGCCACTCACAGCAGAGCCAAGACCCGGACACCTGCCTCCCACGCCTGGAACCCCCCGAATCCCACAGATGTCCCTGCCTGGGCTCCAGACAGCTTCCACCGCCACACAACCTCTTTCTGGCTCTGGGGAGTGAGGGGACAACACGAGTTCCCAGCTCCTTGGGACAGGACCCCACTGCCCCAACCAATAGGAAGTGACTTAGAGTCCATCCTGAGACTCTGACAAAGGCCTCATGGGAAACGACACGACATTAGCCTCGGATGACTCAGAAATACCCTGACTGACTATGCTCAGACCCTGACTGGACAAGAAATACCCTCGACACCCGATTAACCACATAGAAGCCCAAATCCCTGATTGGCCAAGGGATACCCCCAGGCCCTGAACGGCTGGAGATTATATCCTCTTCAAGGCCGGAATGGCCAGAAGACACTCTGACCAGCCTTGATTAGCCAGACGATGGCCCTTGGTCGAGCGGCTGGGCGGAGACCCACTTCTCCTGTGTCCCTTGTGAGAGTCCCACAGGCAGGGTGGCCTAGGTCCAGGAGGGGTGGGAGAAGGTGATTCCGTACAGCTGCGCCCAGGACGAGAAGACCCTCTTTTCCGTGATGAAGCGGTGGTGGTTGCCCTTGCGGCTGTGCTCATTCTGGATGTAGGTGACACACTCGTCCGGCCCCTTGGGCTCATAGTAGTGGTAGGGCATGCGCTGCAGGCGGGGCCGCTGGCTGGGGCAGAGCAGATGGGGCCATAAGGGCAAGGTGGGCACCAGCAGGACCCTGCCCTTTCCAGCCCCTGACCTGCTATAGGGCCTCAGTGGGGGAAATCCCTGCCCCTCCCTGGGCCTCCGTTTCCCCATCTGTGAAATGGGTGTAGGATGGACTAGGTGTGTGACTCTCAAACTTTTTTTTCCTTTTTTTTTTTTTTTTTTTAAATGCAGTGGAAACTTTTCCTTTTCCCAAGAGGGTGGCAATATGGGGTAGTGAGGACTGTGGGCTCTGGAGCCTGGCCCCCACCCCTACTGTTCGTGGGAACTGAGGGCACTCACAAAACGTCCTGCTCAGTTTTTCTATCTATGAAATGGCAGGAATAGTGCACTTATCCCTTAGGGTCACTATAAGGAGTAAATGAGCTAATAAAAAGCCATGCTTGGTACACGGTCAGCACTTGGTAAAAAACAGCTGTCCCCTGCTGGGCTTTTCATATCGTAATGACGAAAATAGTTATTATTAATATACAAATTCTGGACTCTGGCTAAGCTTGGGATTGAGGCTCCTGGGGTGGCTCTAAAGAGCCTAGATCTCGGCAGAGCAGTTTGAATACTATAAAATAGAGGCCCTTGAAGGCACCCCAGCCAAGGTTTCTGGGACCCCAGCTCCACCCTGCGGCCAATGGCTGGGCATCGCCCTGGGGGTGCTCACCTGCAGTAGTCGGGGGGGACCATGCCATAGACGTGCACGTGGTCACACAGCTCCACCGCAATCACCATGGTGAACCAGCCTGTGCTCAACCACGAGTGGGACTTTTCCCTGGGGGCAGAGAGGGGTCACGATGAGGGGGCATGCAGGCAGGGAGGAAGGGTCAGCCCACACAGGGTTTTCCAGAACTCCCCCCACCCACTCATGGGGGCCTTCCCCCCACTTCAGTCACCCCCTGTCCAGCCCTGCTGTGGCAGCACGGGCAAGCTGGCAGAGGGCAAGCTGTCTGGACAGAGATGAGGGGTGTGGGGTCTGCTCCTTTGAGGGGAGGAACAGGAACACAGCATGCTGGGAATTAACTCCTGGGGAGACTGGTCACACCTGGGCAGGCTGGGAGTAACCATGGCCACAGAGCATGGAAGGTAAAAGCAGCTATGTGCATGCTAGGAGAAAACTCCTAAGGGGATGAGGGAAGGGACAGAAGGTGATGCCGGAAGTGGCCACAAGTTCAGAGCAAGGCATGGAAAATGTAACCAAGAACCTCAGGCTGCGCGCCCACTACAGCAGCCACTAGCCGCGCGCGGGCACACGCGAGCACTTGACATGCGGCTAAGACGCGCAGTCAGTGCAAAATACACACTTGATTCCTTGGATGGCATGAAACGAAGATGTAGAACATGTCACTGATCGTTTTTGATACTGATTACATGTTGGACTGAAAATATTTTGGATATGTTTGATTGAGCGTGGTTCTTGGCAAAGTTTAAAGGAAAATAAACCTCTCACAAGACTGACAGAGAAGGGAGAAAAGACACAAATTACCAATATCAAGAATAAAAAAAGAGGATATCATCATAGACCCTGAAGACATTAAAAGAATAATAAGAAAACCGCAAAAAAAGACATACATGAATTTGACAATTTAGATGAAATGGGCCAATGCCTTGAAAACCACAAGCTACCAAAACTCACTCAAGGTGAAGTAGATAACCTGAATATCCTATAACTCTTAAAGAAATTGAATTCATAGTTTAAAATCTTCTGAAAAAGAACTCTCCAGGCCAACAGTTTCACTGGTGAATTCTGCCAAACATTTAAAGAAGAAATAAAACCAATTCTATACAATCTCTTCCAGAAAATAGAAGAGAAAATATTTCCCAATTCACTTTCTGAGGCCAACATTACCATGATACCAAAACCAGGCAAAGACAGTACAAAATAAACTACAGACCAGTATCTCTCATGAACATAGATACAAAAATCTCAACAAAATACTGCAAATCATGTCTAGCAATATATAAAAAGAATAAGACACCCACAACCAAGTGGAGTTTATTCCAGAAATGCAAAGCTGATTCAACATACAAAAATCAATCAATATAATCCATCAGATTAATAATCTTAAGAAAAACCATGTGAGACAATTCTCCAGCCTGTGGAAGGAAAACCACATTCACAGAAAGACAGACAAAATGAAAAGGCAGAGGACTTTGTACCAGATGAAGGAACAAGATAAAATCCCAGAAAAACAACTAAATCAAGTGGAGACAGGCAACCTTCCAGCAAAAGAATTCAGAATAATGGTAGTGAAGATGATCCACTACCTCGGGAAAAGAATGGAGGCAAAGATCGAGAAGATGCAAGAAACGTTTAACAAAGACCTAGAAGAATTAAAGAACAAACAAACAGAAATGAACAATACAATAACTGAAATGAAAAATACACTAGAAGGAATCAATAGCAGAATAACTGAGGCGGAAGAACAGATAAGTGACCTGGAAGACAGAATGGTGGAATTCACTGCCACGGAACAGAATAAAGAAAAAAGAATGAAAAGAAATGAAGACAGCCTAAGAGACCTCTGGGACAACGTTAAACGCAACAACGTTCGCATTATAGGGGTCCCAGAAGGAGAAGAGAGAGAGAAAGGACCCAAGAAAATATTTGAAGAGATTATAGTCAAAAAATTCCTTAACATGGGAAAGGAAATAGCCACCCAAGTCCAGGAAGCGCAGGGAGTCCCAAGCAGGATAAACCCAAGGAGAAACATGCTGAGACACATAGTAATCAAATTGACAAAAATTAAAGACAAAGAAAAATTATTGAAAGCAACAAGGGAAAAATGACAACATATGAGGGAACTCCCATAAGGTTAACAGCTGATTTCTCATCAGAAACTATACAAGCCAGAAGGGGGTGGCACGATATATTTAAAGTGATGAAAGGGAAGAACCTACAACCAAGATTACTCTACCCGGCAGGGATCTCATTCAGATTCGATGGAGAAATCAAAAGCTTTACAGACAAGCAAAAGCTAAGAGAATTCAGCACCACCAAACCAGAGCTGTACAACAAATGCTAAAGGAACTTCTCTAAGTGGGAAACACAAGAGAAGAAAAGGACCTACAAAAACAAACCCATAACAATTAAGAAAATGGTAATAGGAACATACATATCGATAATTACCTTAGACATGAATGGATTAAATGCTCCAACCAAAAGACACAGGCTTGCTGAATGGATACAAAAACAAGACCCATATATATGCTGTCTACAAGAGACCCACTTCAGACCTAGGGACACATACAGACTGAAAGTGAGGGGATGGAAAAAGATATTCCATGCAAATGGAAATCAAAAGAAAGCTGGAGTAGCAATACTAATATCAGATAAAATAGACTTTAAAATAAAGAATGTTACAAGAGACAAGGAAGGACACTACATAATGATCAAGGGCTCAATCCAAGAAGAAGATATAGTAATTATAAATATATATGCACCCAACATAGGAGCACCTCAATACATAAGGCAACTGCTAACAGCTATAAAAGAGGAAATCGACAGTAACACAATAATAGTGGGGGACTTTAACACCTCACTTACACCAATGGACAGATCATCCAAAATGAAAATAAATAAGGAAACAGAAGCTTTAAATGACACAATAGACCAGATAGATTTAATTGATATTTATAGGACATTCCATCCAAAAACAGCAGATTACACTTTCTTCTCAAGTGCCCATGGAAGATTCTCCAGGATAAATCACATCTTGGGTCACAAATCAAGCCTCAGTAAATTTAAGAAAATTGAAGTCGTATCAAGCATCTTTTCTAACCACAACGCTATGAGATTAGAAACCAATTACAGGGAAAAAAACGTAAAAAACACAAACACATGGAGGCTAAACAATATGTTATTAAATAACCAAGAGATCGCTGAAGAAATCAAAGAGGAAATCAAAAAATACCTAGAGACAAATTATAATGAAAACATGACGATCGAATACCTATGGGATGCAGCAAAAGCAGTTCTAAGAGGGAAGTTTATAGTGATACAAGCCTACCTCAAGAAACAAGAAAAACCTCAAATAAACAATCTAAACTTACACCTAAAGGAACTAGAGAAAGAAGAACAAACAAAACCCAAAGTTAGTAGAAGGAAAGAAATAATAAAGATCAGAGCAGAAATAAATGAAATAGAAACAAGGAAAACAGTAGCAAAGATCAATAAAACTAAAAGCTGGTTCTCTGAGAGGATAAACAAAATTGATAAACCTTTAGCCAGACTCATCAAGAAAAAGAGGCAGAGGACTCAAATCAATAAAGTTAGAAATGAAAAAGGAGAAGTTACAACAGACAACGCAGAAATACAAGGCATCCTAAAAGACTACTACAAGCAACTCTGTGCTAATGAAATGGACAACCTGGAAGAAATGGACAAATTCTTAGAAATGCACAACCTGCCAAGACTGAACCGGGAAGAAATAGAAAATACGAACAGACCAATCACAAGTAATGAAATTGAAACTGTGATTAAAAATCTTCCATCAAACAAAAGTCCAGGACCAGATGGCTTCACAGGTGAATTCTATCAAACATTTACAGAAGAGCTAACACCCATCCTTCTCAAAGTCTTCCAAAATACTGCAGAGGAAGGAACACTCCCAAACTCATTCTATGAGGCCACCATCACCCTGATACCGAAACCAGACAAAGATGCTACAAAAAAAGGAAATTACAGACCAATATCACTGACGAATATATGTGCAAAAATCCTCAACAAAATACTAGCAAACAGAATCCAATGACACATTAAAAGGATCATACACCATTATCAAGTGGGATTTATCCCAGGGATGCAAGGATTCTTCAATATACGCAAATCAATCAATGTGATACACCATATTAACAAACTGAAGAATACAAACCATATGATCATCTCAATAGATGCAGAAAAAGCTTTTGACAAAAATCCAACACCCATTTATGATAAAAACTCTCCAGAAGGTGGGCATAGAGGGAAGCTAGCTCAACATAATAAAGGCCATAGACGACAAACCCACAGCAAACATCATCCTCAATGGTGAAAAACTGAAAGCATTTCCTCTAAGATCAGGAACGAGACAAGGATGTCCATTCTCACCACTATTATTCAACATAGTTTTGGAAGTCCTAACCACGGCAATCAGAGAAGAAAAAGAAATAAAAGGAATACAAATTGGAAAAGAAGTAAAACTGTCACTGTTTGCAGATGACATGATACTTTACATAGAGAATCCTAAAAATGCCACCAGAAATCTACTAGAGCTAATCAATAAATTTGGTAAAGTTGCAGGATACAAAATTAATGCACAGAAATCTCTTGCATTCCTATACATTAACAACAAAAGATCAGAAAGAGAAATTAAGGAAACAATCCCATTCACCATTGCAACAAAAAGAATAAATACTAGGAATAAACCTACCTAAGGAGGTAAAAGACCTGTACGCAGAAAACTATAAGACTCTGATGAAAGAAATCAGAGATAATACAAACAGATGGAGAGATATACCATGTTCTTGGATTGGAAGAATCAATATTGTGAAGATGACTATACTACCCAAAGCAATCTACAGATTCAATGCAATCCCTATCAAATTACCAGTGGCATTTTTTAACTGAACTAGAACAAAAAAATCTTAAAATTTTTATGGAGACACAAAAGACCCCGAATAGCCAAATCAGTCTTGAGGGAAAAAAACGGAGCTAGAGGAATCAGACTCCCTGACTTCAGACTATACTACAAAGCTACAGTAATCCAGACAATATGGTACTGGCACAAAACGAGAAATATAGATCAGTGGAACAGGATAGAAAGCTCAGAGATAAACCCACGCACATATGGTCACCTCATCTTTGATAAAGGAGACAAGGATATACAATGGAGAAAAGACAGCCTCTTCAATAAGTGGTGCTGGGAAAACTGGACAGCTACGTGTAAAAGAATGAAATTAGAACACTACCTAACACCATACACAAAAATAAACTCAAAATGGATTAGAGACCTAAATGTAAGACCGGACACTATAAAACTCTTAGAAGAAAACATAGGAAGAACACTTTTTGTCATAAATCACAGCAAGATCTTTTTTGATCCACCTCCTAGAGTAATGGAAATAAAAACAAAAATAAACAAATGGGACCTAATGAAACGTAAAAGCTTTTGCAAAGCAAAGGAAACTACAATCAAGATGAAAAGACAACCCTCAGAATGGGAGAAAATATTTGCAAACGAATCAACAGACAAAGGATTAATCTCCAAAGTATATAAACAGCTCATGCAGCTCAATATTAAAAAACAAACAACCCCATCAAAAAATGGGCAGAAGACCTATATAGACATTTCTCCAAAGAAGACATACAGATGGCCAAGAAGCACATGAAAAGCTGTTCAACATCACTAATTATTAGAGAAATGCAAATCAAAACTACAATGAGGTATCACCTCAACACCAGTTAGAATGGGCTTCATCAGAAAATCTACAAACAACAAATGCTGAAGAGGTTGTGGAGAAAAGGGAACCCTCTTGCACTGTTGGTGGGAATGTAAATTGATACAGCCACTATGGGGAACGGTATGGAGGTTCCTTAAAAAACTAAAAATAGAATTACCATATGACCCAGCAACCCCACTACTGGGCATATACCCAGAGAAAACCATAATTCAAAAAGACACATGCACCCCAATGTTCATAGCAACACTATTTACAATAGCCAGGTCATGGAAGCAACCTAAATGCTCATCAACAGACAAATGGATAAAGAAGATGTGGTATATATATACAATGGAATATTACTCAGCCATATAAAGGAACGAAATTGGGTCATTTGTAGAGATGTGCATGGATCTAGAGACTGTCATACAGAGTGAAGTAAGTCAGACAGAGAAAAACAAATATTGTATATTAATGCATATATGTAGGACCTAGAAAAATGGTACAGATGAACCGGTTTGCAGGGCAGAAATAGAGACACAGATGTAGAGAACAAACATATGGACACCAAAGGGGGAAAGCGGCAGGGGTGGTGGGATGAACTGGGAGATTGGGATTGACATATATACACTAATATGTATAAAACATATAACTAATAAGAACCTGCTGTATAAAAAATAAAATTCAAAAAGAAAAACCATGCAATATCAATTGATGCAGAAAAACATTTGATAAATTCAATATCCAGGAATGATTAAAAAAAAACTCTTAGCAAACCAGTGAGAGAAGGGAACTTGCTCAACCTAATAACTTCCTCAACCCATAGCTTCAAAAACCTACAGCCAACATCATAGTCAATGATGAAAGACTGAACACTTTCGCCCTAAGCCTGAAACCAAGGCAAGGATGTCTACTCTCACCACTTCCAATACAATTCAATGTTATACTGAAAGTACTAGCCAGTGCAATAAGGCAAGAAAAAGAAATGAGGCATGTAGATTGGAAAGGAAAAAATAACTGTCCTTATTTGCATGTCCTTACATCATGATCATTTGCACAGAAAATCCCAAAGAATCTACAAAAGTCTCCCAGAACCAATAAGTAAGTTTAGTAGGATTACAGGATATAAGGTCAACACACAAAAATCTATCATATTTCTATATACTAGCAATGAATAATGGGAAACCAAAAAAAAATTTTTTTAATGCTATTTACAATATCTCCAAAAATTTAAAAATATTTAGATATAAATCAAACAAAATACTTAACAGCATCTATATGTTGGACATATTGAGTTAAGTAAAAATATATTGAATTTAATTTCACCTGTTTCTTTTTACTTTTTAAATGTGGCTACTATAAAAATTTTTATTACATGTGTGGCTTGCATGATGTTTCTATTGGATAGCACTGGCTTAGCTTTTCTAGGGAGATTAGTCAGAGAAGGGCATACTGAGGGTGATGTAGCCTTACAATAGAGCATTCTGAGAACAACAGTGTGCTTAAAGTAAGATGTGCTGGGTATGGTCAACACTTTCCATGAGGCATGCTATGGGGCAGCTCTCCTAGAAAGATGCTAGGAGTGACTGTGCAACCTTAGAGTAGAGCATGCTGGGAGCCCTAGTCTCTCAGAGCCATTCACGTAACCCGGGGGAGACGAGGCCATGCAGAGCGTGTTGGAAATGACTCATGCTAAGAGCTGGACATGAAGCCAACTCCCCCAGGAAACCTGACCACAAGGTGGCAAGAAGTGACCACACCCTCACAGCAGTGCATGCTGGCAGCAAAAGGCCCTGTGGGCGGAGCGTGCTGAGAGGGAGCACAGGACTGGCCAGAGGGAGCGGGCAGGAGGTTGGTACCTGTCCTTGCCTGTCTCACTCCGGAAGAGGTCATCAAACTGGCGCATGCGGCCAAGAGAGACGGCGTAAGCCTCCATATTGGGGAACGCCAGGCCTGCCCGCTGGATGACACGCACGAGGCTGCCCTGGGGCTTCTGCATCTTGTTTGGGGGACCCCAGAAGATGAACACGGTTTCAGGGGTCCGGTTGACGAACTCCTGGGGCCTCCGCAGCACACGGAATACGCTGGAATGGGCCACTACGCGGAAGGTGGTCTTGTTGCCCACGTCGGCTGAGTAGCCTGTGGTGGGTGCGTCATTCATGCGGATTGTGCACTCGGCCCGCTCGATCTCAGGGCCCAGCTTGGTGCCCAGCAGGTGGCTGGAGCTGGTGACAATCACACACTGGTGGCACCGGGAGGGCAGAGTCTGGGGGGGTAAGGAAAGCCAACACTGTTATGACCACTCAGTGCCAGGCACTGTGCTCCATACATCCAGGCCTCCAGGAAGCAGGAATTATGATGTTCATTTTAAAGACAGGGAGACTGAGGCCCATTCATGCAACATTCAACAAATCTTTATAGCAAGCTGGCTAATGGCCAAGTACAAGGGACAGAACAATGAACAAAAGAGACCCCACTCCTGGCTTCAAGAAGCTCACGGTTGGGGAGACACGGTGTACAAGTAAACGATAAAATAATGCCAGGTGGTAAGTTAAACACGCTGGGAAGGAAATAAAATAGGGGCAGGGGATCAAGAGTGGCAGGAGTGAGAGCTGCCCTAGAAAAGTCACCTGGGGAGGCCTTTCTGAGCTGACACCTGAAGGATGAAAAGGAACCATGCAGGGGAAAGTATTCAAGCAGGAGAAACAGCAAGACCAGAGGCTCTGATGTGGGATGACCATGGTGTGTTGAGAAGCAAAAGAAGGCTGCTCAGTGGGGGCAGAGTTAAGGAACAAAAGAACAGAACAGCCATGCAGGGATGTCCCCAAAGTCATACAGCAGAGGAGTGCAGGGCTAGGATTTGAACCCAGGTCTATATGGCCACAGAGCCCCAGGACCAACACACTGTATGCAAAGACCCCGAGAGATTTATGAGGGTTTTAGTGAGGGAGGAGAGAGAGGTAGGCAGGGCCTGGGGAGACCTCCTCCTAGAAGATGGAGTCCATGCTTGAGGCCAATAATTTTCTCCCTGACCCCAGGGAAAACATTAGGGCTCAGAGGACCACAGGGTGAACACCAGAAACACAACCTGAGTTTCATGGTTACCCAAGGCCAACAGAGGCCCCAGAATGACTGTTGGCCTCTTGACACAGCTGTAGCTCATCAGGCATTGGGGCAATACCCTGGCTCCTCCCCTCCCTTGCTGTGTGGCCTTGGGCAACTGACTTCACCTCTCTGAGTCTCACAAGGGAGATAATGCTAACCTCACCGGGCTGGTATGAGGATTACTGCTGATCACAGTGTTCAGTGCACAGCAGGCAACTGACAATGGGCAGCCATTACTGTTACTGTTGTTGTGTTGTCAAGTACCCTAGTGTCCTACTCCAAAAGCCTATGTAGACTCCCACACAGAGACAGAGATCACTGAAAACCAGAGAGACTTTTCCAAAGGGATTCTGACTCAGGAGATGATAGGATATTAGCACTAAGGCTGGGACCTTGGAGAAAACTGAGGCCCAGAGAGAGACATGGTACTTGTCTGAAGTCACACAGCCAACAAGGGGCTGAAGGCACTGGACTCGTGGGATTCACCCTTTCCTTTAGGAGGGATGGTGGAAGCAGAGAGAAGAGGTGGAGGAGAAGAAGGAGGTGGGAGCAGCGATGGTGGGCAATGGGGAGGATAAGTCTCCAGGCAGCTCCCAGGGAGCTTCCCAAAGCAGCTGCCCTACCTTGTTGCCGAGAATGGGGATGTAGCCATCGGTGATGCTCCACTTCTTGAGGTTGACGGGCCGGCGGGTACGGCCCCGCAGGGAGCCATAATGAAAGACTTCGTTGGCACTGTTGGAGGTGTAGAGGATGAGGATGGTGATGAGGGCAAAAAGGATCACGAACACCGCTGAGCGCTGCTCCTAGAGAGGGGAGAGGCCAGTGAGGGCCCAGCTGCCCGGCAGGCTCCTTGCCACCTACCATGCCTGCTGATTCCTGCTCTTTATTCCAGACCAGTTCAGGCACTACCTCCCCCAGGAAGGCCTCCTCCAGCCCCCTGAGCACCGCCTATCACAGCACCAATCACGCTGCATTCAAAGAGCCATCCCCCTCAATTAAACCATGAGTTCTGAGGGCTGGGACTGAGTCAGCTTTGCTCCCCACTGTATCTCAGCTCCCAGGGCTGGGCCCAGAGCACAAAAGGTTCTCAGGGTTTGCTGGATGAGATTGGAAGTGTGGGTCAGAAGGATCCTTCCAGTTGCAGCTGGAAGGATGCTTGGAGACAGGTAGGACATTCCAACGCGAGGGTCTAGATCTTCCCCCAAACAGTAACTCTTTATAAATGTTTACCATTCATTTAAACCTGAAGGGAAAGGATCTGGTCAGGAATCAGGATGCATGGGTAGTCAGTACACCAACATATGGCAAAGGGCAGGAAAGTGATATCCGAAGTGTCCACTGGTATTTATTTGCCTGGGGTCTGCAAGGCTAGATGGAACCCGGGAGTGCTGGCTTCTTGTGCTGAGCCCCCTGGGCTGGTTATTAATGTACTGCTTCTCAGCTCCAGGTTTACTCTTTTTGCCTGCTCTGTGAAAACGGATCTGGGCCCTTAACAGGTTTTTCCTTGCCAGCGAACTGCATAATAAACTTTGTCAGTAGAGGGCGCTGGAGAGACATGTCAGGAGGAAGGGAGTTTGCTTCCTGGCTCTGGGGGCTTTGGGCCTGGTGCTGGTGCACTTGCTTCTACAGTGCGCATGGCTTCTCCCAGTGGCCAGCAGCTTCCTCCAGCATCCAGCCTCAGGCAGTTTCGAAGCAGAGTGCCTCTGATTCCTGCTGCGACCACACCTTCTCCAGAGTTGCGCTCATGTGGCACACTCGACACCAGTAACACCCAAAAACACGCAAGCTTCCCCTCCCCGGAGCAGTTTTATCTGATGCTTGAAGTGTCTCTTGGGAGTTATCTCCTGTGAACAGCCTTCCCTGGAGCCTAGCAGGTGGATTTATGACAACTTCCACAACACAGCCCCCCAGTGAGTTCTCTGCCATCCAGTGGGCCAGAGCTGTACCCTCTCCAGCCCAGCAAGGCCTGGGTCTCAACCCTGGGTGTGGTAGCAGCTGCTTTTTTTTTGGCCGTGCCACACGGCTTTCAGGATCTTAGTTCCCCAACCAGAGATCGAACCTGGGTCCCAGAAGTGGAAGCACCAAGTCCTAACGACTGGAAATTCCCAGTAGCTGCTCCTTATACCTGCTATCCCTGTATTCTGTAGAGTTCTAATCCCCTGTTACTCCAATGCCCAATTAAAATTAGTAATTCTTTATA
Organism: Leucopleurus acutus; assembly: GCF_964270905.1. NCBI lineage: Eukaryota > Metazoa > Chordata > Mammalia > Artiodactyla > Delphinidae > Leucopleurus > Leucopleurus acutus. Next base: position 7,906,235 of record NC_139150.1, on the reverse strand, counting down.
CTAAACTTTCTCTATTCAAATTACTGAGTGGTTTCTCTTTCTGGATTGGACCCAGACACACTCAGATCACCCCACCCCCAACCCCCAGGCTCTGCCAAAGCTGTAGTGCAGCTAGGAAAGGGGTGTGCAGGGCCAGGCACATAGTAGGTGCTCAGGAAAGCATAAATGAATGGATCATGGGAACCCTGAAACCCTCAGAGTGATGCTCACAATATCATGTCATTTTTGACTCTGACCACTGCCCCCTCTCCCAACCTCCCGTTCACCTTCACTCCTCACCCCCACCCCCTGCACAGCACTCCACAGTCACCTTCTCGGCCAGCCCTTTACCACAGATGGACCAGTCAAGTCTAGGAGGACAGAGGTGGACCTGGGCCCAGAGAGAGGCAGGAGCTTGCCCAGGCCACACAGATCAGTGGCCACAGCAGGGCTCACACCAGGGTCTCCCAGGCATCAGCAGCTTCTCGGCAGGGAAGAGAGACTTGTAGCACCTGGGTCTGAGGCAGGTCCAAAGGAGCCCATTTCACGGAGGGAAATAGAAGCTGAGATGGGGACAAGAAATGAAGGGAGACTTACTTTGTTGCTACTCATCTCTCTCCGGCGTCTGCTGAGGGGCAGGGGCCAGCGTCCTGCAGGTGGCCCAGGGGGCAGGGGTGTGGGGTCACACCTACAAGCCACAGAAAGAGTTATGGCCTGGGTGCCTTCCCCCAAGTCCAGCTGGTCCTAGGCTACACCCTCCCCACCCCTGCCAGCCCTCCTACCCACCCATGACTTCAAGGCTCAGGGCTGTACCCATTTTGCAGGTGGAGACACTGAGGCCCAGAAAGGGCAGGAACCGGCCTGATGTCATACAGCCAGGTGGTGGCAGAGCCCTGCCTCTGTCTCTGCCCGTGCACTCTCCCACTCTGCTCGAAGGCAGCTGGCAGGCCTAAAACTGGCTCCCTTGCTGGGGGGGCCTGCCCCCCACCCAGCAGGAGCCCCATTCACACGCCTACTCTAAACCCTGTCTTATGTTCCTGAGGCCTGGGAATAACATTCCTTGTAGGTCCCCAAACTCCTCTAAACTCATACCCTTCCAGGTCTTGCATAAAATAAACTGGCCCCTCTGACTAGGACACCCTCCACAATGTTGTTCATGCCCACTCATCCTCCCAGCCTGAGGTGGGCCAGGAATGTGCCCTGTGTGCCACCTCCCCGCTGAGAGCTCTCTGAGGTCGCAGGTGGCACAGGGCCTCACATTCTCTGCTGTGTCTCCAGAGCCCTGGAGATGGGTGCAGGAGGACTGCTGAATGACTTCATTCTTATCTTTTTTTCCCCTTTGACTTTGTTCATTAATAAGATCTTGGGGGTTAAGGGCTCAGACTCATCTGTCCAATGGTTATAATCACAGCCCCACCCTGGGGCGCAGTGGGGTCTGGGACCATAAAAGCTCAGCTCTGCTCCTCACTCCCCAACGCCCCCCGCCCATCCACGCAGGACGCAGCTTCTCTGCAGATCTCAATTTCCCCACTTGTCAAAAGTGAGTAAGTACTTGTGTCCAGCCACCTCCAGCCGATTCGAGGCCAGAAGGCACTAAGGGAAGGAGAGTGCGCAGAGAGAGAAACTGGGGCCCAGGAGCTTCCCAGCTCCGTCCTTCCCTCCAGGGGCCTCCCATCTCCCGCCACTATCTCCGCCCCCTGACCTAGCAGCTGTTTACTCCTACACCGCCACCAGGAATAGCCAGAGAACCCCAGGCTAAAGGAGGTGCCCCCACGCCGCTCCTGATTGGTTGGGTCTTAACTCCGCCCACCACCCAACCCCGCCCACCACCCAACCCCGCCCTCTCTCCTCGGGAGCCCCCTCCTCCCAAACCCAGCTTCAGATTTCTCCGCAGCCAGCCTTCAAAGCTATGCAGGGAGGCCCCTAGGACTCTCATCCGGACTCTCACAGGATCCAGTCCCTGCGGCACAAATCAGGAAACTGCGGCTCATCAGAAGGGAAGAGCGGCTTGTTCTTAGATTCATAGCCCATTAAGGCAAAAGTCATCCAGATCCCTGGGCAGTCCCCAACTACCCTGACGCCTCTAGCATTCCAGCTGCCTCTGAGCTGAGCCTCCCCTCTCACTACCCTTTCCTTTGGATGCCCCAAGCTCCAGACACACTAGAGCACTCCAGTTCCCAGGCCCACCCCCCACTTTCCCACCTTTGCCTGAGCAGTGCCCTCAGCCAGGACCACTGTCCCCCTGGTCAGGCCCGTCACAATCCTGCTCTGAGAAGACCATGGTCAGTACAGCAACTCATGTTCAAGTGCGAATCCCGGTTCCACCACTTACTGGCTGAGGGGCCTCGGGCAAGCCATGTGACCTCTCTGAGCCTCAGTTTCCTCATCTGTGAAATGGAATAATAAGAGTAGGTAACTCACAACGTTGTTAGGAGGATTCAAGCAGATGTGGCAACGGAAGCACAGGATTTGAAAGTGCTTGATCAGTGCCAGCAGCTGTTAGTTTTGTGGTTATTCATTGTTCAAGGCCTGCCTCTCCACGAACTTGCCAGAGAAACACTCCCCTGCCCTCTGATGCATGGCCCAGCAACTTCCCTCTAATATCAATAAATGTGGAGCCCTTGCTAAGCATCACCCACTCACTGAATCTTCCTGGCAATTCTGCACAGCAGGGGCTCTTATCTCCATTTCACAGATGAGGAGACTGAGGTTCAGAGAGGCAAAGTGCCTTGCAGGCTGTCCAGAGCCTGCTGGGGTGCCTTATTTCCATGCTTGTTTCCAGGGAGCAGCCCAGGGCTGAGCCTGACTGGATCTCTCTCAAGGATCCCCCAGGGCTGGAATTGACCAGAGGCCACTGAGTGCGTTCCCAGCACCTGGCCCAGCACCGGAGAGCAGGACTGTTGGGAGCGACTTGCTCAGGCTAGGGAGGCAGCAGCCCAGAACTCTGAGCCAGGATCGTGGACTCAGCCCCAAGGTGGGCCGAGCCGGAGGGCTGAAACCGTGAGCTCAGGCTATGGGGCCACACCCTGCCCTCTGTTTGGGGGCTTTGCTTCTCCCAGCTCGGGGAGTCCTCCTGCAGGCTCGGGACGCCCCCACGAGCCGCGTGGGAGGAGAGCTCCCGGGAGAAGGGGGAGGGGGGCTCCTAATTCCAAATAGGGGGCGCCGAAACCGTGGGTGCACCTAGGAGGGGGACGACTCACCCTCTGCGCCCCGCTTGCGCTGAACCCCCCAACTCCAGCACTCCGGGGGGTACGGAGCTCTAGCCTCAGCTGGGAAGAGAAGGGAGGCAGGACGGCGGCAGGGTCCCCGAGCTCTAATGGGGTAGTCAGCGGCAGGAGGCCCCGCTAACACCGCGACAGCCCTTGGGCGCGGGGACCGGGATCTCCAGGCGCGGTTGCCAAGAGTGAGTGGGTCTAGGGGAGCCCCAGGGGCCCCCATATCAATCTCCATACCCAGCGGCTCCTGACGGCCCCACCACCACCACCAGGGGCGCAGGCAGCGCCCCCCTCCCGCTGCCCGCCCCCGCGCGGCGCCAGCTCACCTCCCCCGGGGAGCGCCCGGCTCCCCGCGACCCCCGAGCCCCCTCACATGGCGCCGGGAGCCACGAGCCAGGGTCCGCGCCACTCTGGCCGCCCAGGCCCCGCTGCAGCCCAGGCCCGCCGGGTCCTAGCGCCGCCGCTCGCCGCTCTCCGGTTCAGGCCTGGGAGGCGGGCGGAGCCTTCGGGGGCCGCGGGTGGCCCCGCCCCTGGGCGGTGCAGGCGGGGATGGGTGAGGGGCGGACGAGCCCCGGCCCGGGGCACCCGAGCGCCTCGCTTACTCCTCTGGGCAGCCTGTAGTGACAACGACAATAACAACAGTCTTCCGGAGAACATTTAGTGTGGGTCAGGCCGACTTCTACCTCGCTTTATTGTTACCACGACGGGGATGGGGAAACTGAGTCCCAGAGCACACTGCGCTTGGAATCAGCTGAGTTTCTCCTGGGCATCCCTACCTCGGGCCTCCAGAGCCCTGCACCCAGTAGTCACCCTGAGTGAACTCAGGGATCCACTCTTGGATTCAAGTTCGACCCTGCCGTCTGCTAGCCGTGCGGACTTGGCACTTACTTACACTTCCCCTGCTTCCCGGAAATAGGGAGAACCACCTCACAGGGTGTTGTTAGGATTAAAAATGTTACATTACTTCTTATAATAATTGTGATATTCATTACATCATTTTATGCGATAGTGAAAAATAACTTAAGTAGCCTGGACACCTGGTTAAATGAACAAAGACACAGCCCCGCTAAAATGAATGATGCAGGTCAACAGGCACCGACAGGAAGAGATGTCCAGGATATTACAGGATACGTAATACGTGAAGAAAGCGAGGTTTTAAAATGTACCTCTATAATCACTTTGGAAAACAAAGTTGGAAAATTTTGCATTCTGCTCCTAGGTATATACCCTGGAGAAATTCTTGCAAATGTATGTAACAAAGTTCATAGCAGCAATGCTTGAAATAAGACAAAACTGGAAACAACTCATATAGCTATCAAGGAGAATGGAATTTTTTAATTACATTATGATACGTTCACATGGTGAAATATTATATAGCGGGGGTGGGGGGGAATGACATGGATGAATCTTACAGACATGAGGAGTGAAAAAGCCAGGTCCTGGAAGACAAATGAAACTACACAATATACTGTTTAAGCATACAGCAGGCAGTAGGCTGCCTGTCGTAGGACAGGAGATAGTTTTGCCTATCAGACTGATTAAAGTTTTAAAAGCAAAAGTCAAGAGTACAGCAGTCTCTGTGGGGAGGGATGAGGGAGAGGAGAAGAAAGGCAGGGGTGTGCAAGTTATAATAATGAAGGTCTGGTCTTTAAGTGGGACATGTGTTCAAGAGGTTCATTATATGTGTTTTATTTTTACAAGTATAATGCATGCCGTCATTCGGGTGTAACACAGTATTTTTTTTTTTTTTTTTGCGGTACGTGGGCCTCTCACTGTTGTGGCTTCTCCCGTTGCGGATGCGCAGGCTCAACGGCCATGACTCACGGGCCCAGCCGCTCCGCGGCATGTGGAATCCTCCCAGACCAGGGCACGAACCCGTGTCCCCTGCTTCGGCAGGCAGACTCCCAACCACTGCGCCACCAGGGAAGCCCTAACACAGTATTTTAAAAGGTGAAAAAAAGAAGAAAGATAAGTCAAATGAAAATAGATACTTTTGCCTATCAGTGATTAAAGTGTCAACAGTGGTTATTTTTCTCATGATAAGATTATGGGCTGCTGTCTTCTTTTGGCTTAACTGTATTTTCCAAAATTTTTGAGATAATGGTCAATGTTTTTATATTTAAAAATTTATTTTTAATATAAAAAATGAACTGCATGTATAACATGATTCCTTTTTTTTATACAACTATCTATGCATATATGTTTGTAAATGCACACAAAAGGCTTCTGGAAGAATCCACTCAGGACTACTGGCAGTAGTTTCCCCTGGAGAGTGGATGTGGGGAGAGTGGGGTAGGTGATATTTTCACTTTCTGCTTCATAAAATTCCAGGTGGTTTGCATTGGACTAATTTGGGAAGTTAATACCACTTTGTTTTTAATTTAAACAAAAGTCAGGGGGCCCCGAGGTCCAGCCTCCAGGCCATGGAGGCACTGCCCAGCAGGCAGTGCGGGGGGGAGTGCAAACAGCCAGGGGTGCATGCAAGGCTTCCTGCCCCCCTGGTGTCCACCTCCATCCGCTTCCTGAGCCTCAGCCCCATCCTCACCCCAGCCCTCCTCGGCGCCTGACCCACCCTGCTGGCCACGGGACAGAAAACCACGGAGCAGGAGGCCAGGCAGTCAGGCAGGACACCTGATGAACGGAACTGCTGGGAGCTCAGAGAACAGGAGCCCCTTGCCTGAGGTCACAGGCAGGTTAGAGGCAAGGGGTGGAGGCACCCAATCCGCCCCTCGCCCTTCTCCCAGCTCCAGGCCAATGACCTAGACTCCGGAAATAAAAGGGTGCCGCAGCCCAGCTCCTGGACCAAATCCGGACCTGGAGCTCCCCCGTCAGGCCTGCCGTGTCTCTGGGGCCAGGCTTGCTCCAGGAGGCTCTGCTCTAGGGCTAGCTTCCCTTTCCTGGGCCCCAAGAACAAGGGGGACTTCCCTGGCGGTCCAGTGGTTAAGACTCTGCACTTTCACCGCAGGGGGCACAGGTTTGATCCCTGGTCGGGGAACTAAGATCCCCCATGCCTCGCGGCACGGCCAAAATAATAATAATAACAAGAGCAAAAACAAGGATACGAAAACCCACACAGCTCCATGTGTGTCGGGTGCTTTCTCCTGTGCTAATAAGGATTTTGCAAACATACCTCGCTGAATCCTTAAAATAACCTATGGGCACTGCTGTTACTCCCACCTTCCAGAGGGAGAAAGTGAGGCACAGAGAGTTACCGAGGTGCCCGAGCTGGGATTCCAGCAGACCTGTCTGCTGAATAACCACAAGCCTTTCTGCCCCCTGGAAGCCCCAGGCCTGCCTCACAGGCACGCCAGGGCCTTCATGGACGGCAGGTTGCGGCCAATCCTGGCGCTGCTCCCCGACCCCGCCTGCAGCTGGGCAGCCGGTCCCCGGCCCCGGAGTCGCTCCACCATGGTCTGATGGAGGTGGCCTATGCTTCAGCCCTTCCTGCCCCAGGATGGGGGTCCAGGGTGTGACTCTCCCCTTCTCACCCCTTAGCAATCTTTGCACTGTTAGGATTCTTCCCTTCTATGGGATACTGGAAAAAAACAGGAAGTACCTGGTTCTTCTCAGACAGAGGCTGGAGTGGTCAGGCTGGCCCAGGTGACGCTGGACATGGGTGCCCACCAGTACCTAGGAGAACCAAGGTTCCTGTCCTCTTCTGGCTAGATGAGTTCCTGACCTGGCCCGAAGTTCCTTCTGAGGAGAGGCTCCTTAAGATACCTCCAGGCTATGAGACTCACCCAGCTCCCCCTCTGTCCTCAGGAGGAAGTAGGGGCCATCCCCAGCAGGCCTGCTGAGGAGACAAAGGAGCCTGGGTGTGACAGGAAAACAGAGGCCCAACAAAGGGCTGCACACGAAGGTGCCCCAACCCCTGACACACTCCTCAGGGCTGGGAGGAGGCTCCTGTCCCCCAACTCACCTCCCGGAAGCTGCAGGAACTGCAGTGGCAGAGATGGGGGTCCAGAGAGCTGTCAGCAGGCCCAGATCCAGTCACCAGTCATCTTCATCTGCCTGGAGGAAGTAGCTGGTGGATCGTCCCTGCCGGGTCACGACCCCAGAGGGACAATATCTGGGCCAACACAGCAATAAACATCCCACCCACCCAAGGACAGGGCCAAGACAGAGATGCCTGTGCGCACTACGCCCAAGGGCTGGGCCAGCATCTCCCAGGCAATGGAACAGGAGGAGGAGGCAACCTGCTGGGAGGGGGTGGAGTTGGAGTCCTAGCAAACCCAGCAGACCCTGGGCCTTGCAGACAGAGGATGACGCGGTGAGCAGACACAGCTGATGGGAGTGGGAAGTCTTCCTGCCCAACCACCACCTCCGAGGAGGGCAGGGCTGGCTGAGCAAGGGTGACCCCATTGAAGACGGTGGCTCCCACATGTCAAGAGCCAGCCCTGGGGACAGGCACTTGACGGATGCCATCTCTCCCAGTCTGTACCATCCCGTGAGGTAGGGACTACTTTAGTACCTTTTACGCACGAGGGAGGCACTAACCTGCCAGGGTCCCGCGGCAGGAAGTAGAGCCAGAACGAGGCCAGGTCTGACTCCAGAGCCCTCCCTCTGGGCCCGGAAGTTCCCCCACCAACCCCTCTGCCTGCCAGGTTACATTCCCCCCTTACCTCTGCCCAACGCCTACTCACAAACACTTGCCGGCTGCCGGGCCAGCAGCTGTGGCTCAGCTGCCAGCCTGCTCCCTCCCACGGGCGTGCTGCCCCCCAGCCCGGGGCTCTCCTCCCATGCCTGCAGAGGCTTCTGGGCACACCTGGCACCCAGTAGGGGGAGGCAGGGCACAAAAGGCAGGTGGGCCAGGTGCCAGGTCTCCAGTCTCTCCTGAGAAGGCTGGGGGTGGGAAAGGGACTGTCCTGGGTCACCCAGACTCCCTGGCACAGATGGCTACATGATTTGTGAGGTCTAGTGCAAAATGAAAAGGCACAGCCCCTTGTTAAAAAAAAAAAAAAAGAATTTCAAGTGGTAACAGCAGAACATTGAGCTAAGCGTGGTGCCTCGGGGCAGTTTCTGCACAGGTCACCAGCCAATGAAGTGGCCAAGCCCCGGAGCTGGAAGCTAGAACCCTAGGCTCCATCCCAGCTGACAGCCTGGGGTCCCGGCCCTCCATTAGTCTCCTGGCGTCCAGAAGAGGGAGGGAGGGAGGGAGGAAGTTAGGAGGGAAGAAGGGAGGAGGGGGGTGAAGCCTCCGTGGGCTTTTTCCAGCCCCCTGGTGCGGGGCCCAGACGCCCAGGCGCAGCTCTCAGACCTTGATTGCACCCTGACTCGGCCAGGCAGCTTCATCTCACCTGTAAAATGGGCTCTAACTCTAACCCACCCCAGCGTGGCCGTACACCCTTGCCACCTGTTCACTGGTGGATGTACTTTTCCACTTTACAGGTGACCAAACTGATACTCAGAGAAGGAAAGCCCCAAGCCTGCCCTCCTTCCTTTCTAGCAGTGTAACCAACCCCAGAGTTAACTGGGAATTTAACTGGCAAGGCCAGTGGAATCTGACCCTGGACCAGGAAGGCAACATGACATGGAAGAATTTCCTCCCACACTGACTCTCCTCCCACTGGGTACAGGGTGGGGATCCCATGGAAGCCTCTGAGCTGGGGTGTTCCCTGGGTCAAGTACAGTCATGGGGTCAGACTCCGTGACCTGGTGGGGAAGCGGGAAGGTTCCTGGGGAGGAAACATGCAGGCACATTAAATGGCCAGAAGCCCAGCCGGCTGTAGGTCTGCCCCCAAGACAACAGGTCATGGCATTGTGGTGGCGAGAGGAGCCCCGATCCCCACCCCCAGACACGTGACAACAGCCAGGACAGGCTTCCAGAAAACATGTTTACCCATACACTCCAGAGGTGGCCCTGGCAGTCACAGTTCAAAGGCCCCTTCGCCCAACAAACCCCAAGTTCTGGGTTGCCCTGACTAGGGTGACAAGCCTGGGAAGTGTGGCACCAAAGGCAGGTGGAGAGGGAGTGCAGAGAGGAAGGGCCAGGGCTGGTGCTCGGTTGAAATTCATGGTGCTGGTGAATAGGGGGGTCGCCAGCCCCGGGAGCAAAGGCCACCGGACAGACTGAGAGGTGGGACGAGTCTGACTCAGATTACTCAGGGAGCAGGGGTAGGGAGGAGGGTGCAAAGGTCACCACGGCCCTCCTCTTCTCCCCGTAAGTCTAGAGGCCTGAGATGGCTCCAGGTGTCCCCAGGGTAGGGCAGGAAGAGAACTTCGGTCTGCTCGGCACATGACAGGAGGCAGGATCCATAAATTAAATGTTTTTGGTGGAGTGTGGTCGGAACAGAGGCCTGGGGAAGGCGTCGTGGCTGGCTGGGCGATGCGGCTACTGGGTCCTCCAGGACGGGTGGGCGAACACAATGGGCCTCTTCTTGGCCCAGCGGGAGAACACAGCCTTCTCAGTGATGAAGCGGTGAGCGCTGCGGGGTGCCCGCTCGTGGGCCAGGTACATCTGACACTCGTCCAGCCGGCCCTTCTCGAAGTAGTGGTAAGGCACGGAGGGGCGGCTCTCCTCCCTGTGGGTGGGGAGCAGGGATGAGCGTGAGGCACCAGAGCTCGCCCGCCTCCCGCCAGACCCTGCCACCTACCGGACCCCCTCTCGCCAGGTACTACAGGCCACAGAGCCCCATGCTTGGTCCCAGGGGAGGCCAGAACAAAGGAGGAAAAGGGCAGCCCCTGAGGATCCCCAAGGCCAGGGTTCAAGCCCTGGCTCTGCCTCTTGCAAGCTGGCTGACTCTAGGCCAGAGACGTACGCCGTGAGCTTCAATAACCCATCTGTAAAATGGGGATGGTGGTTACCTACCTTCTCGCCTGAAACCACAGGTCAAAATATGCAAAGCACCTGGTGCTGGGCTCTTGGTGAGGGAGCCCTCGTTCCCCGCAGCATGGAGCTGCCAGCCCTGCACACCCAGCTACTCACTGGCTGTCTGGCCAGGTGCCATGGCAGAGGGCACACGGGCTACTACCATCTCACCCACGTGCTCAGCAAAGAAGTTCCAAGAGGAACAGAGGGTGAAGACGTGGCACCCTTTCAGTTCAATTAGTCATGTTAGTTATGATAGCGTTGAGCTATATAATATCCCGAGTCAGAACTTAGGTGTAATAGATCACTGACACCATCGGCCCCGATGCTGTGGTAGGCACTTTGGTAGATTATTCTCTCTCTAAACCTTTCCATAACCTTCTGAGGAAAGTGTGATTATTTTCTCTCTTGGACATGAGAAAATAGAGGCTCTGGGAGGTGGCGGCCAGGCCCAAAGGCCACACGGGCAGAGCGGAGGCTGGTATCCAACCTGTTCCAGAGGCCGAGCTCCTTCCCACCCTGTGCCTCGGCCACCCATCGGGAAGCCCACGCGCCCTCCAGCATGGACAGGGCCCACGCCCTCCCGCCCGGCGCCTGGCTAGCCTGACCTGCAGTAGCTGTCGCTGACCATTCCATAGACCACGATCTCCTCACACAGCTCCAGGGCGAGAATCATGGTGAACCAGCCGGTGCTGAGAAAGGAGCCCGACTGCCTCCTGGCAGAGGGAGGGAAGCAGTCAGCCAGCCGCGACCCCACCTCAACTGGGAGCAAGGTGGCCCCAGCCTCAGCTCTCTCAAGGCACAGCACTGGTGCCCCTCCCAGCCGAGGGCCTCTCACCTTGACGCCCAGTGGGGCTCTGGGGGTGCCTAAGGACGGGGCAGCCCCAGCCCAAGGCCAGCAATGGGCAACAGGTGGGGGTGGGGTGCAAAGCCGGGTCCATTCAACTCTTCCCACCCACAGAGGACTTGAGCAAACCACCCCTCTCCCAGCGGTGGTGCGGCAGCCCTGATCACATCCCGCCCACAGCTAAGGGACCAAGCTTGGGGAGACGGCAGGAGGCAGCAGAGCACCGTCGTTGAAAGTGTGGAAGAGGGTCGTCTGGAGTCAAATGGTCTTCCATTTGAATCTGCTCTGCGTCATCAGGTTTGCTCGTGAACTTCTCTGAGCCTCAGTGACCCATCCGTGAAATGGGGATAATTATGGGTGGCTATGGAGAGGGAACACTTTCAGCCTAGCTCCTCCTCCAGGCCCAACACCCAACTCAGAGCAAGGAACTGTGTGGCTACCCCATGCCTCGACTCTCTCAAAGCACCAGCACTGGTTACTCTCCCAGCCGAGGGCCACTCACCTCCACCTCTACCGAGGGGTTGTGGGGTGATTCAGTCATTCAAACTGAACACCTCCCAAGCCCTGTGCTGGCCTGAACCGGCCCTGCCCATTGCTAACATTCTCAAGGGAGTGGGCAGCTGGGAGAGAACTGCTGGGAAGAAACAAAAGAATGGGATGAAAGATGTCAGGTGGCAGATGCTCCTTCATTTGGGATCAACATGACACTCCATCCACATCTGGAAGCAAACAGTCATTTGTGGGAGGACCTGGGGGAAGGAACGGCACGTGCACGGGACTGCAGGTGAGAGCAGCGTGGATGTCTGAGGAGGCCCAGACGGCCAGGGTGGCTGGAACAGGGTAAGCGAAGGAGGATGAGGTCACAGAAGCAGGCAGGGGCCAGATCATGCGGGGCTTGTAGGCCAGGGGAGGGAGGAGGTGGGAGTCTGGACTCTACTCTCCCCGTTATGCGAAGCTGCTGTAAGGTGAGGGCAGGTGACTGATGGGATGAATTCCCTGGGGCAGTTGGAGCTCAGACTGCAGGGGGTGCTGCGAGAGCAGGAGGGGATGGTGGCTTAGGTCAAGGTGGCACCCGTGGGCACGGGAGGAGATTCGAGAGCCCATCGTACGTGGCGGGTGATGAAACAAGGGGAGTCAAGGGCAAAGCCCAAGTGTTTGTCTGAAAAACTGGAGGCTGGCAGCCGTATTTTCTGAGGTGGGGAGGTGGCAGGGAGGAGCCCGTGCGTGGAGGAGGGGGCCACAGGAGTTGGGGCGCTCTTTTAGGCATGCGGTAGAATGAGATCTTGAGGGCAGCACCTGGTGCATGAAAAGGGCTGTTAGAACTGTCACTGTTGCTTTCCTTATCGGGAAGGGACGTCAAAGACCAGTTCAGGTCTCAGAGCATCCCCTCCAGAGAGAAGAGCTCCCTGACGTGGGCCCACACCAGTCACCCCACAACGCGTGCTGGCGAGGCCGAACGCCCCTTACCACCATTTGGAATTCTTCATCTCTAAGAGAACTCGATGAATGACAGCCCTCTGATTCCCAGCCCCCATCAGAGGGCAGGACCACGTCCGCCTGTACCACTGCTGAGCCCCAGCACCTGACAGAGCAGACCCTCGATAGACCAGAGGCTGCTGGAGAAGGCAGGCCCCCAGCCGCCAGGGAGACCCCAGCAGGCAGGCCCCTGGCTCACCGGTTCTTGCCCGTCTCGTCCTGGAAGACCCGGTCGCAGTAGGCCATCATGCGCTCGGTGAAGGTGTACACCTGCAGGCCCGGGTACACCCTGGCGAGCTGCAGCAGCATGCGGTAGGTGCGGCCGCCCAGCGCCCGGTCCATGTGTCTCCCCTGGCCCCACACCACGTAGACAGTGTCACGGGCCTGCTGGAAGTAGTGCGAGTAGTTCCGCAGCAGCAGCGGCACGCTCGTGTGGGAGATGACCCGCAGGGTGCTGCGCCGGCCCACGTCCACCTCGAAGCCCACGGTGGGCGCCTGGTTCATGCGCAGCACACACTCAGCACCATCGATCTTGGCACCCAGGCCTGAGCCCAGCATCTGGCCCGAGCTGGATACCACGGCACAGCTGCGGCACGGCTCTCGGACCAGCGGCTGCAGGGGGAGGTAGAGAGAAAGAAAGTCCTGGGGGGCTTCCTTGGTGGCTCAGTGATGAAGAATCTGCCTGCCAATGCAGGGGACATGGGTTCGAGCCCTGGTCCGGGAAGATCCCACATGCCGCGGAGCAACTAAGCCCATGTGCCACAACTGCTGAGCCTGCGCTCTAGAGCCCGCGAGCCACAACTGCCGAAGCCCACGCGCCAAGAGCCCGTGCTCCGCAACAGGAGAAGCCACCGCAATGAGAAGCCCGTGCACCGCAACAAAGAGCAGGCCCTGCTCACTGCAACTAGAGAAAGCCTGCTCGAAGCATCGAAGACCCAACACAGCCAAAAATAAATGAAATAAAATAAATTTATATAAAAAAAGAATGAAAACTAAAACAATTCTTTAAAAAAAAAAGAAAGTCCTGGGCACACAGCTTCCACTTGCCTGCTCCTCCACCCAGGAACACCCCCTGACCACACTTGACATCTATATCAGTAAGATGTATCAGTAAAGGGATGTAAGTCCCTTTATCAACCCATTTTGCAGATGAGGAAACCGAGGCTGGGCAGCTGGAGTGACCTTCTCAAGGTCAGACCGATGACAAGTGGCAGAGCTAAGATTCTGTGTTCAGGGAATCTTCATGCTTCCTCATCAGCCACATTCCTGACCCTGGTCTTTATTGCTGAGGCCCTAAGAGGCCCTACATTGCATTTCCTCATTAAGGTTACATAAGCAAATATTTATAAAGCACTCAGAGCAGTGCCTGGCACAGACTGGGTGTCATGTATGTGTTTGTTAGGTAAATATGAACCTCAGCTCTTCGGAATCACTCTTAGGTCACTCCCTCCTCTTCCCCAGTCCCATTCTCATTGTTCCAGTTTATAAGTAAAAGCAGTCTTTAGTGCCCACGACAACATTGAGAACCTCTGGTTCTGAGCCTCAATCCTGGCTCTGCCCCTTCCTAGCTGTGTGGGCTTAGGCAAGTCACTTTGCCTCTCTGAGCCTCAATTCCCTCATCTGTAAAATGGGGATGAAAATAGCATCTACTGGACCAGGCTGTAAGGAAGGATTCAATTAAAAATGCCTGGAGAGTGATCAGCACAGACCAAGGGCACAGTAAGGGTCCAACCCTCACCTCATTATCCCCCAAGAGGCGGAAGCTGAGCCAACAAGCCTGCAAACATTCACTGGGTGTCAGGGGTCAGGGCTCCCAGCAAAGGACTTGCTGCCTACCCCAGGCCTCCATTCCCTCCTGGGGGAACACAGGTTTATGGAGGCGTGTAAAGGATATGGGAACATTGATTCTAGTCAATAAAAGACACAGTGTTGTAGCCCACTCAGGGACATTTCATGTCTGACATAATGTTGATTTAAGAACTCGTAGCCCCAGTTTCCACGCCCCAGCAATAAACAAGACTTCCTTATTCTGCCCTCAGTTTGAGCCTGACCTGACAACTGGGGTCTGGTCAGATCCAAGGTCACCATCAGCCCCAGGAGGTGTTCTGCTTGTCCTACACAGGGTCTTTAAGACAATTAATACTTAATTTATAAAAATCAGCCCTTTTGACATTCCAAACTTAGATTTCGTGCTCTGTTAACAAACTTGGGGGACTTGCCTGGTGGTGCAGTGGTTATGAATCCACCTGCCAATGCAGGAGACACAGGTTCAATCCCTGGTCCGGGAAGATCCCATGTGCCACGGAGCAACTAAGCCCGTGTGCCACAACTACTGAGCCTGTGCTCTAGGGCCTGCAAGCCACAACTACAGAGCCCACGTGCTGCAACTACTGAAGCCCGCTCGCCTAGAGCCCGTGCTCCGCAACAAGAGAAGCCACTGCAGTGAGAAGCCCGCGCACCGCAGCAAAGAGTAGACCCCGCTCGTCACAACTAGAGAAAGCCCGCGTGCAGCAACAAAGACCCAATGCAGCCAAAAATAAATAAAAAACAAACAAACAACAACAACAAAAAAATTCAGAGGATCTGGCCACCCTGGGCCCACGTCACCATGAGCTCTGAGCATCTGAAATGAACACTGGCCATGACCGTGGAGCCGTCTGTCCCACCTGGCCAAACCTGTATGGCGCTTTAATTTGTCCCCCCAACCCCAGCTGTTTTTGCATCTTTTTTTTTTTTTTTTTTTTTTTTTTGCGGTACGCGGGCCTCTCACTGTTGTGGCCTCTCCCGTTGCGGAGCACAGGCTCTGGACGCGCAGGCTCAGCGGCCATGGCTCACGGGCCCAGCCTCTCCGCGGCATGTGGGATCCTCCCGGACCGGGGCACGAACCCACGTCCCCTGCATCGGCAGGCGGACTCTCAACCACTCTCAACCACTTCCCACCAGGGAAGCCCTGTTTTTGCATCTTGATCAAAGATTTACACAGCACCCGTTCTAAACACTGTCCATGAATCATCCACTTGGACCTGCACAGTGACCCTACCGAGGTAGGAACTGTAACGACAGCCTTTTACAGATAAGGCAACTGTGACTCAGAGGGGTGAAGGTCTGAAATAGGTCTCCTCCAAGCCAGGGTCCCTGAGCACGCCTCCCTCTGACCAACGTTCAGAGAGCTGTCAAACTCCGAACTGGGAGCTTCCTGCACCAGGTGTCGTTGGGGGATGCCCTTGAGAGACATACCAGATGGGGCCGCTGAAATCAGGGTGAAGCGGGTAAAGTGCTCCAAACCTCGCCCAGCAGAGCAAGCATGGGGAGGTGTGTGCCGTGGGGCAAGGGGCCTCAGCTGCCTCGCCACCCCCGGGCCCCACTGTCCCTGTCTCCCCCAGAGGGAGAGCTCTGGGGCTGATATGACTTTTATCTGTGTCATCTGTATCCCCAGCAGCAATCAGCACAAGGCAGGACACATCCAAGGCACCAAATACACACTTGCTGAACAAACGGATTGTGCGTAGACAGGTAAATCTAAAAGTGCGCGCAGCACCGTGATGTGATGATGTCTGGCTCCCCTCGCTGGGCTGGGAGTTCCAGGTGGTCACCCTGTCTGATTCACCTTTTTTTATCCCCAGCACCCAACGAGAGCAGCCAGGCAATTATTTGTTGAAGTAAAAAAAAAAAAAAAAAAAAGACATGTGGGAATTCCCTGATGGTCCAATGGTTAGAGCTCAGCACGTTCACTGCCATGGCCCGCGTTCAATCCCTGGTCGGGGAACTAAGATCCTGCAAGATGCGCGGTGCGGCCAAAAAAAAAAAAAAAGACATTTCCTCTTAGAACTTGAGGCTCAGAGAGGTAAAGTGACAGGTCAGCTTGTGGACAGGAGCCAAGCCCAGGGTCCAGGCTGGCCTGACATGAGCCCATTTCTCACAACCCCAGAGAGTTGGGGGCACCCTGGTAGCCTTGGCCGGGCCTGCCCCCCACATGTTGCCCAGCCAACTCACCTTGCCATCTGGCACGCTGCTGTAGCCACTGAAGTGCTGGGGCCCTCGCACAGTGGGCCTGGAGTTGATAGAGAGGTGGGAGTCCAGGCAGGAGGCCAGGCAGAAGGGCAGGCAGGCCCAGCAGCACAGCAGGATGTAAGCAGCGGAAAAGCCCAAGGAGCACAGGATGATGAGGAGGAGCCGACCCTGGGGAGACAGTCGCCATGGGGTGGGAGCGGGGGTCGCTGGGGCTCCTAGAAGCTTCTGCAGGGGTGCTGTACCCCAGCCTCATGGGTCCAAACCCCAGCTCAGTAGTTCCCAGAACATCAGCAGAGGCCACCATCTGTTAACCAGGCCTTCCTCTGGGCTGCCAGGCTCAGAGCACATGACCCTGAGATGAGCCCTATTATTATTCCTATATTCTAGGATAAGGGAACCAACTTGGGGTGAAATGGGTAGCTCAAGGCCACACAGTACGAAAGTAGCAGGGTGGGGCCTCAAAACCAGAAACGTGCTCTTAACCAGAAGCTGAGGTGTACTGTGCAGCCTTGGGTATAACTCTCCACCTCTCTGGGCCTGCTTCCTCTTTGAAATAGATAACGCCCACAGCGTGAACTTACTGTGAGGTCAGTGGCCAAAGCACTACCATGAAGTGCTGTGCACGTGAGGACAGGAGAGTGGCCCATCAGAAGGGCAACCAGCCCCCTTCAGACCCTGGGATGAGGCTGTCTGCATGCCCATAGCCCATCCCCTCCCCCAGCTGACTCAGTGGCCATCCACCTAGCTGATGATCGCGATTTGGGTCAGCAGACCGGGTGAGTAAAGGGATGGTAGAAAGGGATGTGAGGGCAGCATGATTCAACGAATGGTTTCAACAACTGAAAGCTGCAGCCCAGAGGCTCCTGCCTTCAGAAACCACATGCCAAAGGCCACCTGAACCAGGAAGCCCTCCTGGCCCACTGCCCGGCGGGCAGACTTAATGAGTACCCCCCACCAAGCCTTCCAGGCGGAGTCACCTAGTGGGGGACACAACCCGGACATGCCATTGTGTGCTGGGCCACCTTGGTCACCACCTGTGTCTCTCTGGGTGCTAACTTTCTCCCAGCCTACCCAAGGCCCAGGTCCCTCTGCCACCCCTCAGAAACCACTGAGTGGCTGGCTGGGGCTCTGTGAAAACCAGAGGTGAAAAAGCAGCCCCCCAGCTCCCCCAGGCATATCCTGCCAGAGGCCCTCGCTATTTTGCCCACAAGCCACTTCAGCTTCTAAAAATAAATCTCTGTGTGGCCAGCTGTGCGGAGGAGGGGGTTCAGCCCCTGAGGCCTCAGGCTGTGCCTGGCACCTGGTCCCCTGCCCACAAGGGACCCAGAGACCTTGATCCAGGCAGCCGTGGCTGACTTCCCACAACGTCCAAGGCTCTCACCAGGGGCTCCTGAATAAAATCAAGAGCAGCTAAACTGAACTTTCACAACATATCCCACTCCCAGGTAGACAGATGCCTCACCTGGGTGACCTCGGATGCTCACAGGAGGTAGTGCTATGATCTCCATTCTACAAGGAAGAGGGGCAAGGCCCGGAAACCAGAGATGGAATACCACTTGCCTGGGGCCACACAGCCTGCCAGCTCAGGGCTGGCCTTTGAGGCCAGTCTGGCCTTCTCCTCAGCTCAGGAGCAGGGAAGTCGGAAGTGACAGTCAGCCCTGGGGTGGGAGAGGCTACTGAGGCTGCCGTGCCAGAAGCCACCTCCAAGTCCCCTGTGAGCCTTCCTCCTTCCGCCACTTACCGGAGCCTTCATGCTGTCACTGCCGCTCAGCAGCCGGGTGGCTGCTGCCTCCAGGGATCAGGCTGGGAAGGGATGGGAGCCGGGGACCTGCCAAAACCCAGACACTCAGAGCTGGGTCCCAGGCCTCTGAGGAAACTGCCCAGGGAAACTGAGGCAGGGGAGGGTACAGGCCGGGGTCAGGGCAGATGGCTTCTGGGAATCAAACGCCTTAAAGTCTCCAAACACGGGGAAGCACTGTCCCCATCCTAAAGGAGCTGGAATCAGTGACCCTTGGGAAACCTCCAGCCAACCCAGTCCCCATTGCACAGATGGGGAAGGAGAGGCAGACGAGAGGAGCCCTCGGCTCAAGGTCATCCCTCGACTCTGGGTTGGACAGAATCAGGAGCCTGGAGCCTCGACTCCCATCCCATCTCTCCTACCTCACTAATGGAGAGGCCTGGGGCGGGACAGCACAAGGGATTTCGACCCCACTCCCAGATTCCACCACCCGCTCACCCGGCCAGGCGCTAACCTGGAGGACAGGTTGGGACGCGCCGGCTGCTCCCGATCCGCAGCTCCGAGCTCCATGACCCGCGGGCCGGACGAGCCGGGCAGGAAGCCGGAGAACCTGGGCGGAGGCGGTGCCGTCGCCTCAGCTTCTGGAGACTAGAAACTGAAAGGGCGGTCGCTGCCGGCGGCAGGGGCGGGGTTTGCCGGGACGGGGAGGAGACAGGGGCGCTGGGGGCGGGGCTGAACGGCGGCGGCGGGGCTTACGAGCGCGGCTTGCGCGGCGTGGGTGGGAAGTACGCGGCTGGCAGTGGCGGAGAGGCCTCCGGGAGTTGGGGCCGGGCCTCGGCAGCTGGGGGCGGAGTCTGAGCTCCAGCGTCTCCCCTCTTCTGCCCTCCCGCACGTCTCCCAAGCTCCTGCGGGAGGTGGGTTGGGCGGTCCGCCTAGGAAAGGGCTAGAGGGTGTCGGAGCCAATGTGCCGTGGCTCTCTTGTCGTCCGGACTGGAGTTTCTCCATTTATGAAGTCGGGCGGCGGGGGGCGGGGAGGGGGGCGGTGCGGGACGGTAATTAAACGGGGTTTTAGGCTCAGGCAGCCCCGGGTTTCAAGCTTGGTAGGGTTGCTAGGTTTAGCAAGTAAAATACAGGATGCCCACTTTTATTGGAATTTCAGCAACAACCAGTAATTATATTAGAAATATGAAATTCCAGTGTCATTGGGCGTCCTGTATTTTCTCTGGCAACCTTACCTGGACTACCTCGGGTGAGTTCACCTGAGCCTCAGTTTTTCTCCTCTGTGGAGTGGGGATGATGATAGCACCTACCTGATGATAGCATCTCCCAGTGAGATGGTGCAGAGGCATCTTGTGGCAGAGCCAAGATTCAAACCCTGGGCAGTCACTGCAGAGCCAGGGCTCTGACAACCTACTTTCATCTCCCAAACACCCCCGTTTTGCTGCAAGATCCAGCGGTAAGACCAGGTTAGAATCACAGGACTGGGGATATACAAAACGTAACCATGGGACTTCCCTGGTGGTCCAGTGGTTAAGAATTGGTCTTGCAATGCAGGGGATGCCGGTTCGATCCCTGGTCAGGGAACTGAGATCCCACATGCTGCAGGACAACTAAGCCTGTGCCGCAACTAATGAGCCTGGGTACTCTAGAGCCCGCGCACTGCAACTAAGACCTGATACAGCAAATAAAGAAACATTCAAAAAAACCAAAAAAACCAAAAACCACAACCAGTGTTCAATTCATGAGTCACTTGGTTTATTGCACACAACACAGGTTAATGGGAAAAATAGAAAAGGGGGTAACAAACAACTCCAAGGAGAAGACTGGGAAGGTCATGTCTCAGCACAAGTGAGCGGCGGGCTTTGGTCCAGCTGAACCAGAATCTCATGACAAATGTGAGTGGGAAGTCGCCTTCTGCTCCAACAGAGCATCCATCTGGAACAGCTCTCAGCAGCGTGGAGTCCTCCAGCAAAGAGCCTTCAAGTTGCTCAGTCTTGTGGTCTCATTTTAAAGGATCTGCCTGTAGGGTGTAACAGTTATGCCCCAAAGAATCTTGTCTCTGTCAGTCTCTGTGCCAGTAGAGTCTTCCTGAGGAACCAAACAAATTCCTTATCTAAAGCAAAACTACTGGGACTTCCCTGGTGGTCCAGCGGTTAATACTCCACACTCCCAATGCAGGGACCCCGGGTTCGATCCCTGGTCAGGGAACTAGATCCTGCATGCCACTGCACGCGACAATGAAGATCCCACGTGCCAAAACTAAGACACAGTGCAGCCAAATAAATAAACGCTGTTAATTTTTTTTTTTTTTTTTTTTGGCTACGCCAGGCGGCATGTGGGATCTTAGTTCCCAACCAGGGATGGAAGCCATGCCCCCTGCAGTGGAAGTGCAGTCTTAACCACTGGACCGCCAGGGAAGTCCCTTAAGCAACACTATTAATTTATGACACTCAGACACTTGCAGTCCTGTACTGGACAGTTCACAACAGCTAATATGGAAGTTCACATTGGCCACTGTGACTCCATCTCGAATTACTGAGGTTAAATCCTATGAGTTTCACACAAGATGAGGAAGAATCATGGTACAAAAGAAGTCACACTATAACACCCCCCTTCTCAAAGTGTCCTCCAATTCGAAGCCAACGCAGTGTAGGGCCCCTGCAGGTGCTGAAATGTGTCCCATTCGAAGGCTCACCTGGGGTCCCTCGGGGATTCAAAGTCAAGTGCTTTCCGGGGCCAGATAGGATTGAAGGGGCAAATAGGAGGCAACTGGGAGAGGCGGGCCTGGGGTGAAGTGGAGAGCATACTTCCCATCTAAACTGTTTTTCTTTTTTACAAAATGCTTCCTGAGCATTGAAAGAAAGCTCATCTTACCACACACACCCCCTTCTGCAGGGCCCTGGCCTGGGAACCAGCCTGGGCTCCGGCTCTGGTCCCATTTCAAACTCCATTTTCCTTTTTCTAAGAGGTTCCGGTGTGGGCACAACAGCAGGGTATCTGTGCTGGGTATCTGCACCCAGATCAGCAGCTTTCCAGGGCTAGCACTCCATAGGCAAAGCCAAATTCCCCCAAGCCGGTGATCTAGGCCTCCATGCCTCTCCCCATCCTGTTGGGGGCTCTGTTGAAGCAGCCCTGCCCCCGGGGCCTCCGTTGAGCACAAGCCTTCCTTGTATCCCCCACTCCAACCTGGGCACACCTCAGTTCAGTCTCTCTCCGTGGCCCCAACCCCAAGGGGAAAATGATGAGATGTTCCCTATGGATTCATTGATCACCCACAATGGCTGGTGACGATCCCTTCCCCAGAGAGGCAAATCCTTCCTTGCTAAGGCCGCATGGAGATATGGTCAAGTTCCTGTCTTGACAAGCCCAGACATGCCCAGATGTCCTGGGCTCCCAGAGTAGATGAGGGTCATACATCCACAGTGGAACTGACACTGGGGAGTCCCACAGCCTCAGATGAAGCTCTTCAATTTGGTTTTGGCAAAAGTCCTCTCCTTACTCTTCATAGAATAAGGAGGCCCTCCTGCTTCCTTCTGGATCACCGTCCACCCACCCTGGCCGCCGTTCCAATCTCCAGTGCATTGAGCTCGTTCCTACTTCAGGACTTTGGCACTCGCTCTACCCTCTACCTGGACGTCTCTATTCAGATGGCCAGCTCTTTCTTGTCATTCAGCTCCAATATCACCTCCTCAGAAAAGCCCTTGCCAACTTTTCTATCCAACACCGCACCACCATCCCTCTTGTCCCAACCTGATTTATTTTTTTCATAGTGCTTGTCACACTCTGAAATCATGCAGTGTATTAACTGGTTTATGGTCCATCTGCCCACCAGCTTCTAAGCTCCCTGCGGGCAGTCAGGCCAGTCATGTTCTTAGGGCATTTCTAACACCAGCACAGTGTCTGGCACACACTCAGTGCTAGATAAAGTCTGTTGAGTGAGCCAGTTAGAAGAGCCAGGAGTCCTGGGCCTCGTGAGACCTTGGACAAGCCACTTCCTTTCCAGCCACAAGCCCTGCCTCAGCCCATTGCCAGAGACCCAAAGTGGGTAGGGGCTGAGCCGTCCCCATCTATGAGCGTAGGACTCGGGCCCTGACTCAGCCCTGAAGGATCCAGATCCCAGGGAAATGTAGGGCCAAAGCCCAGTTTCCTGCCGTGCTGCCCTCCCACCACAGTCTCCACGACCCACCCACCTCCTTAGTGATGACCTTAATGCGCTCTGTGTCTCAGCTTCCTGCTGAGCCAGAACAAGAGATGCCCTGTGGCTTGTGCCGGCTCAGAAAGGTAATCACCCAGACTCACCCAGACAGCTAGGGGTGAGGTCAGTTATATGTATGTATATATATTCCAGGAGCCCGCACTCCAGCCCTGCAGCATAAGATTTCCCTTTCCTCTCCCTTCCGCCACCAGCCATTTTTCCTCCTTTTCTCTCAAGGCCAATGGAATGGGAGTGGTGGGTGAGTGAATTTCCCAGGGTCTGGAGTCATCCAGTCCAGGGATCAGCCATTGGCCCACAAAGCCCCCCACACGACCACAGTGTCCCCCCAGCCCTGAACTCCAGCCACAGTGTCATGTTTTTCTCTCTAGTGCCAGGCTCTCTCTTACTCCAGGTCTTTGCTGTGTCCTTGGCTTGGGACCCTCCCAGAGCTGCATCTGATTCTTCTGGTCTCAGTGAAGGGGTTAGAGCACACCCACCCGTCAAATAATTAGGTAGAGGCTCCTTCCCTGAGCTCCACAGCCCCATGTTCCTTCGCAAGGCTTTGTCGCACAGGTTGCTTTGTCACTGTCCCCCCCGACTGTGAGCTCTGTGGCGGTGGAATCTATGCATCTTGCTTCACCCCACGTCCCCATTTCCCAGCAGAGGGCCTGTCACATAGCAGGTGCTCAATAAATATTTAATGAGTTAAATGTTTCCATTTTAACGATTAGACCACTGAGGCACAGAGAGGTTTAGCACATTGTCCTGATCACACAGCCAGGCCCCAGAGAAGCTCTAGAGGAAAGGGCCACTTGGGCATGGTCGGATTGGACTGGGGCCAAAGGCAGAGTTGGAGTTTCCTGGAGGAGGGAGAAGGAAAGATCACAGGCTATGCAGGCAATTTTCTTCTCTGCTCCCAGTGACGTCTGTGTGTCCAGGTCCCTCCATCTGACCACCAACCCCTGCTCCCATTTCACAGATGATAAAAGTGACTCCCAGAGGAGGGCAGAGCTTACTCAAGACCCATAGTGGACCGCAGTCTAATGTTTCCCAGAGCTGAAGCCCCCCCACTCCCCCACCTCCTCCCACCTGCATCCTAGAAGAGCAGGAGTGAGGGGGGCCACCCCAGAGGGAGGCCAGTGGGCCCTGCTTGAGCCAGGGCGGGGGGTTGGGAGGCCCGGGTTCTTGGGCTGGCCTTGCCACTTACCCGTACTAAGCCCCTTAAAGTTTTTGGGCCTCAGTTTCCCCATCTGGACGACAAGGGGGCTGGGCTTGGTGGCTTCAGCCTCCTCGCTTCCCCAGTGAGGACAGGGCTGTGGGAGCTGGTGAGTAAGAATATAGGCTCCTGAGTCCAAAAGGCATAGTTGAGTCCTGGTTCCAGCATTTATTGCTGAATGATCTAGCTCAGTCCCTTCACCCCCTGAGCCTTCATTTCATGGTCTGTAAAAAAAAAAGAATAATAGCTTTTTCTTTTTTTTTTTTTGAGGATTAAATGAGCTAATGTAAGGGAGTCCCTGATACAACGCCAGGCACAGCATCCCCAGCAAAATGAGTTCATAATATTAATTAGGGGATGCTGCCCTCTGGAGGCCAATAGGAGGAACAACAGGCGAGGAGAGCCTGACCCGCTGCCCGGGCCAAGCTGGAACCCGCGTCCCCAGCGGGCGACCATTGTCCAGGTGGGGAGAGCGCGGCTGGGCGCCGGTCACTCGGTGTGCGCCTCCACCCACTGGCAGAGGCGACGGGCGTAGCGAGTTGGGCTGACGGTGGAGAAGGTCCGGCCTGGGTAGCGCAGCGTCTTCCACAGGTGCTCCAGCCGCTTGCGGAGCCCGTAGACTGTGGTGAGGTCCACGAGGCCCAGGAAATAGCGTTGCTCTGGCCCGTCCAGGATGTGTAGGGCGTTGGGGGTGTCGGGCAGCAGCCGGCGGTTCTGGGCTTCCGGCTCCTCCAGGCTCTGTACCCCTCTCATAGACCTGGGGGCAGACAGGAGGGTGAGGTTACCACCTCCTCCAGGGAGCCCCAGCCAATGGACCCTGTCAGCATGGCCATGCTGCCCCTGGGTCATTCCCACACCTCCCGTGTGCCCGGACCTGTGATGTCAGATAAACTGGGTGGCTGAGTAAAGTGCAGTTGACCGTCTAAAGCTGAGCTGTCCATTATGCAGCCACCAGCCAGCCATACGTGGCCCTGAGCACTTAAATGTGGCCAGTCCCAAATGAGATGCGCAGTAAGTATAAAATACATACTGGATTTCCAAAGCAGTGAGAGAAAAAGAATGTAAAATGTCTCATAAATGTTTATATTGATTAGATGATGAAATGATAAAAGTTTGGATGTACGAAGTAAGTGAAATATGTTATTAAAATTATTTTTACCTATTTCTTTTTTACTTATAAAAATGGGGCTACTAGAAAATTTAAAACTACATGTGTGGCTCGCATTAAATTTCTACTGGGTAGCGCTGGTCTAGAGCATTTGGGTCACACAGACTCTGGCTCTGCACTTATGTGCCACGTCACTTTGGGTAAGTCCCATATTGGGTACTTCCTAAACTGCTGTTTGGGGTTATCCAACCCTGGAAGTTTCAGGGTGGCAGAGTTGAAACCTTGCAGACAAAGTCCAACCCAAGTTCGCAGATGGTGTGTCTTTTTGCCTCAAATTGTATTCCAAATCAGAAGGTGCCTCTGGCTGGGCCCCCAATCCCAACCAGAAGCAGGCTCAGTCCCCTAACGTTGTCCTCTTGTGATGGTGGGAGTTTGGGAGTGGGGGTTGCGGGGGGGGGGGTCGCTGAGGGCTTTATCCCTGCCCTGCCCAGGTCTTGGGGGAAAGAAACCAATCAAAGAAAGTCCCACCCAAGCACCAACCAATCAGAACCGAGTGGTCTGGGAGCCAGAACAGAGCGCTGGTACTCTCTGCAGTGCCGGCGTTAACCTGGGTGTGGTGGGTTCTGAATGAGGGGCTGGGAACTGGGTGGGGGTGGGGCTGTAGCTGCGACCTTTTACCAGGCAGCATGGAGAAACAACCGTCGTATGCACACTGGGGTTTACCTGCTGAATGACGGCTGTAATATGAGCACTACCTGGGGGTAGGGGGCAAGGGAGAAGCTGACCTAGGTTGGATGGGCAGACTTGGTGGATTCTGTGCCCCGTGGCAGGCATTCCACCGTCTGGTCAGGATGTGCCCACCAAGCCATTACCTTGGGTTGTGCCCAAGACTCACCCATCCCAAGGTCTTCCTCCAAGGGGTGGGGATGGGGGCTAGTGAGTGGACATCATTTTTCACTTGTCTTGTCCACCCACTGGATCAATGAACTTATTTCCTTGAAGTGCCTGTCTTAAACCCTGAGTAATTCGGTTCAACCACAGATGTGGGCCTTGGAGGACTGAAATGCAGGTCACTAACCAAGTACTAACATGAATCCTCAAAAGTCATTCTACAACTTCACTTCCTCTCTCTGAGGCTCAGTTTCCACATCTCTAAAATGGGAAAGAGCCCATCCTCTCAATGAGGCTCATAGTCAGCATGCAAAGATTGGCTGCATGCAAGAGGAAGGCAACAAGATGATGGTGCCAGTGGTGATGACTTCGGGGTCCTCAAAGTGAAATGACCGAGTTAAGGGGCAAGGGCTCTTTCTAAGGCCAAAATTAAATACGTCTGAAACCTTCAATGGCTCCACATCTCCTTCTGGAAAATGGGCAGATTCTTCAAAAGCCCAGCTGGATCTCACCTGGTCTTTCCTCTGCTGTGATCCATCTGTGCCTGCTACCCCTGCCGGCCAGGCTTCTCCAGCCCTCCACGCTACACACACACACACACACACACACACACGTACACACATACACACAAACACTGCACTTTCCAGTCTTCGAGCCTTTGCCTGTGCTGTTCCCCCACTACACTGTCTGTCTTTTCCATGTTCTCATCACCTCATTCTTGCTGTTGCCTCTGGGGGGCCCACCTGGCTGTGCGGAAGATGAGGCTACTGCCTGGGCCCTGCTCATCCTCCTGGAGACGCTGAAAGGCCATCAGGAGGCTGTAATCCAGCACGTTGAGCTCCCGGAGGAAGGCGGTGTCCAGTTCCATCTGGCGGAGGAGCCAGCTCCGCTGGGGCCCTGCCGGAGCATCAGTGCCCCCACCTGAGTGCTCGTTGTGTGCCAGGCAAGTTTCTGAGGGCTCCACACACATCTGCCCTAGAAGGGCAGATGTCATTACTGTCCCATTTCACAGATGAGGGAACTCATCTGTAATTTGCCTTGGTCACCTAGCTAGAAAGTTGTGGAGTTAGGATTCTCTGCCTGACTCCAGAATCTGGGCTATTAAAGACCCAGGCAGAAGGGCTTCCCTGGTGGCGCAGTGGTTGAGAGTCCACCTGCCGATGCAGGGGACACGGGTTCGTTTCCCGGTCTGGGAAGATCCCACATGCCACGGAGCGGCTGGGCCCGTGAGCCGTGGCCGCTGAGCCTGCACGTCCGGAGCCTGTGCTCCGCAGCAGGAGAGGCCACAACAGTGAGAGGCCCGCGTACCACACAAAAAAAAAAAAAAAAAAAAAGACTCAGGCAGAGAGCAGTGCCAGGGACACCCTTCTAACTTCACTCTAAATGGAGGAAGAGCAGGCAGTGACCGCCCCCGTGGCTCACCCAGGTTGATGATCTTGCCCTGAAAATTGAGGTCTTTCAGCACCAGGACAAGGGGGCTGCCCTCAGGGGCGGGCTCCACCCAGCGGCTCACCTCGCAGCCCTTGATGTCATACCTGGGAAGTGAGGGGTGGGGGAGACAGAATTCAACCTTATACAGACTTGAGACATACAGGGAACTCACGAGGTAATAAGAAACAAGAGCTTCCACTGGGTGACTGTCCAGATTCTCAGCACAACCCCAGTCCGTTACTGTCCCCATGTTAGAGATGAAGAAAAAGCCTCAGAGAGGTTTTCTGTTTTGTTTTGTTTTTAATTTGCCCAAGACCACACAGTGAGTAAAGGGCAGAGCAGGGATTCCAACTCAGGCCTTTGAACGTCCAGTCCAGACTTTACCCCTGCCTGTGACTGCCTCTTGGCACCTTGTCATCCCTGGGGTATCCTGGACAGAGGGGCCCAACCCTAGACGCAGCAACAGAGGGCATGAGTGAAGTCCGCGCCCTGGGAGAGCACCAGCGTGGAGCTCGCAGGCAGAGGCAGGGCTAGGAGGCTCAGAGGGCCACCTGCAATCAGAGGCTAGTTTGAATCCCTGCTCCTCACCTAGTAGCTGTGTGGCTTTCCCTTCCTCAGTTTCTCATCGACAAAATGGGGATGATAAGGACAGCTACCCCTCAAGAGTTGTTCTGGGAATAAGGAAAATGATGAATGCAAATGTCTCAACACAGCGCCTATGGCATACTGAGTGCTCAAGAGATGCTGGTCCTGGGAATCACTGTCTCCGACCCGTCAGGAGATCTTGGTAACGTCCCTTCTCCTCCCTGCGCCTCAGTTTCGCTGTCTAGTGAGTGTGGGTGCTTCAGGTGGCACATTCTGGGTGGGGCGGGGAGGCCGACTCACCTCTCGGAGATGCGGCCGGTGGGATAGAAGACGCTCTGCATGATGATGAAGTATTTCTGGAGACGGGGGTAGGGAGTGAGGGAGGACAGGATCTCACCCTCCAGCCGCCCCCTCCGGCCCGGCCCCCTCACCTCGGCCTCACCCACCTTCTTTCCCCGGGCCACCCGCAGACTGTGCACTCCTGGAAAGGGAGAGGGCGTCAGGTAGAGAGGCCCCAAACTCGGCAACGCCGGGTGCATCCTGCCCCAGTTCCAGGCCATGCCTCCTTCTCGCGATCCGCCGCATCCCGAGCCTCCAGGCCACGCCCCCAGACCCCTTCCCCAGCTTGAGGTGGTGTCCCAAGTCGACCCGCTTCTAAATTTAGCCCCAAAGATGCCGTGTCCCCCAGGCCTAGCCCTGCCCATATACCCTCCTCTCGGGACTATTCAATCCCAACCCCGCCCCCTTTGGGCCCCGCCCGAGGTCTTGGCACCGCCCACCTACCCCGCCCTCCTACTTTGCTGTCTAGGACCCGCCCCCCACCCCGAACTCTGCCCCCAGCCGGCCCCGCCTCCTGTCCAGTCCCCTCCACCCTGTTCGGGCTCAGGTACCCTACGCCCCCCGTCCTGGAACCGCCCACTCCCTGACCCCCCTCCCCTTCTCGCTCTCTCTCTTCACCCCTCCCCTCGCCCCGCAGTCCCGGGTCCCTGGCCGGTCATACCCAGCAACCGCGCAAGCAGCGAGTGTGGGTGCCGCTGCAGGTGCTGCACGTAGCGGGGCAGGTGGGCGAGCAGCGCCCGCACCTCCCGGCGCCGCAGGGTCTTCAGGAAGAAGCGCTGGTCGTGGCTGGGGGGCGGGACGGAGAGGTCACTGACCAGGTGGGGCAGGAGCCGCATCCGCACCGCCCCTCTCGCCTCCTGCCCTCGCCCCCAGTCTCTCCTCCTCCATCTGACCGCTATCCGGCCCTGACCCACCCTGACCTGGCCATGCTGTCTCTCTCCTCAAGAGCCCCCCTCCGCCCCGGACACCTCTCGCACCCTTTCCCCACCCCAGCCACCAGCTCACGACAGGAAGAAGCTGGCCTTGCTCTTGGAGGTGCTGAGGAACTGCAGGTAGGGGCCGCCGGGACCCAGCGCAGCCTGATAGTCCTCCTCTGCCAGCCCTAGGGAGCGCCGCAGTCGGGCGAAGGCGGGGCCAGCCAGGGTGCCCAGCTCGAAGTCCTGCGGAAAGGAAGAGCAGCCCCGAGAGTGTCCCTGGGGCCCAGGTGTGTGCAGTTGGCTCTGGCGCGGGAGGGTCAAGGTAAGCACACCCTTCCTGCAAAGCCCTGGGGCAAGCCGTCATTCCCATTGCACAGATGGGGAAACTGAGGAGAGGAGCAGAACACACCCCTTCCCATGCAGCACTCGGGCTTTCTACCTCGTGAACCTGGGTCAGGACCTCGGAGAAATCCTCCTCCGTGGGCAGCCCCTGTAGCAAGGAGCAGAGGGGCTCAGGGCAAGTCTCAACCCCCCAGTGCCAGCCCAGGGTCTCCCAAGCATCCTGTACCTGGCCTCACCCCCGTTCCCCCCAATTTGATTCCTCCAGCCAGTGGGGACCACTCTGGGTGTGCCTGAGTTGGGCAGATAGACTGCCAGCCCTCCCAGAGCTGGAGGGAGGAGGAGAGTAACCCAAGGCAGGTCCTAGGTGTGTCTCATTCACTGCTGGGTCCCCAGCACCAGTCTCTGAGCTAGAGCCTGACGCGTGTGCCCAGACACACGTTGGCCAAAGTGTCGCCAGATGCCTTCCCAGTCAAAGGGGATGGCCTAGAAGCCTAGGACTGTCTGACTCAGCCTGGGAGAAGCAGGATCAGAGAAAGCTTCCTGGAGGAGGTGCCCCCTAAGCTGAAATCTCAAGGGCAGTGGCGAGGAGGAGCAGGGTGCTCACAGGAGCGGGAAGAGCAGTGGTGGCCCCCAGGAAGGGAAGGAGAGCCTGAGTGACTGAAGCGAGTAAGGGAGTAAGGGTGGACTGGGGAGGAGGCTGGACAGTTGGCCCTTGGGGTTGAGCCAGCAGGACCATGGGGCCAGGCTGAGTATTGGGGAGCCATGGAAGATTTCCAGCAGGTGATGAGATTTAGAGGACTGCTACTCTCTCCCTGGACCTCCAGGTCCTGTGCTAGGACCTGGCTCACAGGATGTGGTCACACTGTGCACATGTATGCACACACACAAACAACACACATGCTCACCCGGGCCGTCCAGCTGCTGAGCTTGCAGTGGGCGACCCTTTCTGCTGAGCCAGCCTGGCCCCAGCCTAAGCTCCGGGGAGGATGGGCTGGGCTAGTGGGGTGGGGGCGGGGTCCCTTAACCACACACCCTGGCAGAACCGGGAGGGCCTCAGAGACCAAGGAGTACAATCCCTGCCATCCATTATACAGAGGTGACACTGAAGCCCAAAGAGAGGCAGAGACCCACCTAGATCACACATCAACCACCCGGGTCAGGGGCTTCCTCGCACTCCCCACACACCCTGGGCTTTCTGGCTTCCTGGCCTCAGCCCCCACCCCAGAATGTCCCTCCCTCCCTGCACCAAGCCCCTGCCTTCCTCTCCTTCTATCTAGCCCGCTCTGTTCCCCAGCCCTGCAGTATTAGCAGGACAGGGCATCAGCCTGGTCTTGCTGTCGGTGCTGTGGAGGTGCACGGGACAGACTGGCCACTCACCGTGGGTGGGTGGTCCATGGACACTTGAGTGGCAGCCCACAGCCCTGCCTGCATCATACACGTCAGCTGGTGCAGCTCATGCCCTGGGCCAATCTCAAACAGGCCTAAGCGAGTCTGCTTGTCTCGTAGGCGCCAGAGGAGGCCACGGCGGCCAGAGCTCGAGGTGGCAGCTCTGTGTCCAGCCTCTGGGGAGGGGGTCAGGACCTGGGGTGGGAGGCACCAGAAGCAATGAGCCTGAGGCAGCAAGCATCCCACAGGTGAGGGACCCTGGTCTGAGTCCCACATCCACTGCTTGTCAG
Organism: Leucopleurus acutus; assembly: GCF_964270905.1. Lineage (NCBI taxonomy): Eukaryota > Metazoa > Chordata > Mammalia > Artiodactyla > Delphinidae > Leucopleurus > Leucopleurus acutus. Next base: position 7,875,461 of record NC_139150.1, on the reverse strand, counting down.
CTCACCCCTCATCCCTCTCTGCCTCAGTTTCCTCAGTTGTAAAATGCAGATAAGGCTGGTACCCACCTCACTGGGGGTTGTGAGGGGACAGTACCTGGCATGCAGTCAGCACCCACAATAGTGATGTTTATTATCAGTAGGCAGACTATTTATTTGTTCTGCAACCTCTCACTAGCTTAGGTAGATCACCTAACCTTTCTGCACCTCGTTTTCTCCTCTGTAAAATGAGAACTATAATAACTCCTTCGTGGCAGGTATTAACTGTTGTTACTGTTGAGTTTGAGCATCCTGCACAGGAACTCCTTATAGTAGGAGCTGTGATGTCAGTGATTCAGTCATCTATTCCACTCGTCTATGCCGAGTTCCTCCAGGCCAGCGCGGAGGGTCAGCACGAAGCTGAGATCATAGCTGCTGACCCCTTCGCACTGGGCGCCCACCATGTGCCCAGCACTGTCTGAGAGCTTGACCTCCTAACAGCCCTATGAAGGAGAAGCTTTTATCATTGTCTCCATTTTCCCGATGAGGAAACTGAGGAAGTTCTCGGGGGATACCCGCCGGACTCCCGCTTCAGACCTGCGGCCCCATGTGGGGCGTGTCCCAGTCCCGCCCAGTGCAGGACCCCTTCCGGGCTTGGATGGGGGTGTGTTCGCCCTGCACGGGGAGGGGAGGTCCTGCCCCTGCCCTCCAACCCTTTCCTTTCCTGTCCTCTCTCGGGTCTGCACCTACCTCGTGGGGCCCCGGGCTCGGCGCGGCCATCGCCCCCGCAGCAGCTTCCCCGGGCTCTGGCCGCGTCCCCAGCTGCCGGGCCGCCCCGCTGCAGGAGCTAGGCCCCGCCCCTGCTTCTGGATCGACCAATCGCGTGGTGCCGGTCACGGCTGCACCCAATCCGAGCCGGGGCGCGGGGGATCGCCTGCGGGTCCCGCCCCTGGGGCTGCAGCACCCTTCGGACCGCGGTCTAGGGCTTGGGCAGGGCCGCCGCGCGTTGGTTAAGGTCCCCACCGGGGGAACACCCCACATTCCCTTCCTGGGGTGGGAGACTCAGGTCTCGGGGCGCTCGGCGAGGCGGGTAACCTAAATCCAGTCCCGCCCACACACCCTGGCGTGAAATTCCCACCGACCGTATTTCGGGTGAGGAAACTAAGGTCCAGAGAGAGAAGTGACTACCTCCAGGTCACACAGGAAGTCAGGGGCGTGCATTCATTCAACACTTATTTTGAACATTCACTATGGGCCAGGAGCAGTGTAGGCCGGGGTGGCGTGGGGGGGAGGCGGATTTTAGTGGTGAGTGAGAGAGAGGAACACAGCTGCCAGCGTGAGCTTTTAAAAGCATAAATCGCATGATGTCACTCGCACGCTCTAAGCCTCCAGTGGCTTCCCACGGCACTGGAACAAAGTCCAAACATCTCGGCGTGGCCCCAGGCCCATCTGCCCACTCTCCAGCCCCATCTCAAATCACTGTCCCTGCACCCAGCACACGGTCACAGGGGCTCCCGGCTGGCCCTTGGCCACCGAACTCTCACACCTCCGGGCTTTTGCAGGTGCTGTTCCCTCTGCCTGAAATCCTCCCCCACCTCCACCCTCGACTTGATTTGCTTTATTCCTCATCACCTTGCCCGACTCTAAGTGTCCCCTCCCTTTGGTCATGATCACATCGCTTTATTTTTCTTCATCACACTTAACACTGTCAGAGACTGTCTTGTTCATTTATTTGTTTATTATATCTCCCCTCCCCCACCCAGAGTGGGAGTGCCAGGAGGGCAGGAACCATGCCAGGCTCCTTTCCTGGCTCAGTACCTTGCACAAACCAGTGTTTGAGAAGTACATGCTGAACCAATGTGAGTAGGATGTGCAGAGAACCTCAGTGAGTCCCAGGAAATGAAAGGCCAGTGTGACTGGAGTGAGGAGAGCTCAAGCAAGCATGCAGGCTCTTGTCGGCCGGCCATGGGAGGGAGAGGGACAGGAACCCAGAGAAGCATTGTAAGTGTGTGAGAAAGATTCTCAGAAAAAGAAAAAAAAAAAAAAAGCTCAGGGACTTCCCTGGCAGTCCAGTGGTTAAGAGTCTGCACTTCCACTGCAGGGGGTGCGTGTTCGATCCCTGGTTGGGGAAATAAGATCCCGCATGCAGCGTGGTGCGGCTAAAAACTAAAAAAAGAAAAGATGCTCAGATGTTTTCAAAAGGCCACTGGTTGTAGTGCAGTCAGATTGGAGGGGGCCATTGTGGGCAGGGGAGAGCAGTGAGGAAGCCTTTGGTGATTTAGGGCAGGGGACAGTGGCTTTGCATCTGGAAGGTGATGGGGGAAGGGGAGAATTGACAGGATTTGGGGTCATGTGGATGGGGGGGTGGAAGAGGAAAGCCAAGGTCAGTGATGTCTGCCAGGCTTCTGGCTGTGGGTCAGGGATACAGGATGATGATGCTAAGGCAGGGCAGGACAGGAGAGCCAGATTTGTGCGGGGGGAGAGTGGGTAAGTCTGAGAATTCAGATCATGACAGGATGGATTTGAGGTGTCACTACAACAGCCGATGGGGATCTCAGGTGGGCAGCTGGTGCACGTGAAATACTTTGGGGCTCAGAAGAAAGCTGGGCTAGAGGTGAGCCTGGGTAAGGATGAGGTCACCCAGAAGGTGAAACAGCCTGTGATGAGTCCCGAGGAACCCACCCTCTCGGGGCAGAGGAGCATGAGTGCCAGAGAGCATAAAGTAGGAGAACGGGTCATCCAGCGTCTGAGGGTGTCCCGGGGGGAGGTCACCGACCAAATGTAGCAGAGGGGTCAAGGAAATGTGCTTTGGATTTAAAGACTGGACGTCACGGGTGGTCTGAGTGCAGCCCCCCTGGAATGCTGCCAAGCACAGCAGGGGTGAGGAAATGCAGGAAGCAGGTGTGGATACCCTTTTGGGAAGTTTGGCTGTGGAGGGGAAAGCGCGGGAGAGACCCGGAGGAAATTACTGGGTTGATGGAGGGTCCCTTATACGGGGCCCGTAACATGTTCATTTAACACTGGGGGACCTTGTTGAAAGGCAGAGGCTGTTCCCTTGAGAGGGATCATCAGACAGGAGGCTCCTGCTATAGCAGTGTGAGAGGACAGGACCCAGAGTCCAGGTGGGCAGCTCTGCCTGGGCTGGAAGATGGAGAGAAACAGGTAAGGACAGGGCAGGTGCGCCTGCAGTTGGTCTCTCTTCTCTGATGAGGGGGACACCTTTGCTAACCGGAGGAAGAATGAATGTCCAAGGTGTGAGGGGTGGAGGCTCACACTGTGAATGGGAGAGCCAGCTGCCCAGTGGGGCATGGTGGGATGCCAGGGACTAAGGCTGGGGCCTGTGCCGGTTAACCTGAACACAGTGGAACCAGCCCTGCTCTGGCTCATAACAGCCCTCTGCTCAGAGCCACGCTAAGTTGGGCTGTTGGGTACAAGAGACAGATGACAGGCTTGGCTTTTTGGGGACTAGCCTGAGGGTCCGTAAAATACCAGTGCCAGCTGCCTAGGCTGGCACGGGGGAGACCTGGTAGAGGCTGATGTGGCGTCTGGCAGATTGCCGTGCCTCCACAGACTCCCCAGCCATCAGCTGCACCAGACCAGACCCGTATCGGTCCCGGTCCCGGTCCCTGCTTTATCGTGTGTCCAGCACACAGATGACCCAGGAGGCATCTGAGGCACCAACTGCACAAACCAGGGTCTCCTGACCTGAGACCAACGCAGAGGCCAGCGCCCAGCCCCTCTCCAGCCCGAGCGGCCCAGCCCCCTGGTCAGGGATGGCACTGAGACAAACACACCACCACCGTTTATTGTTCAGCTCTCCCCAACAGGCCAGCACTGAGGCTGGGGGGCTGGGCCTCCGTGAGAAGCGGTCAATCCAGGGGCCCCCCGTGTGGCCACCCTAATGGGCTCTGGGGCCTGTCAGGCCTCCCCCTAGGCTTTCCAGGTCCAGAAATCCTTGTGGGGTCTGGGGTATGTCAGACCCGGGAAAGCTGCCTTTGTGGAGGAGCAGGACATGGGGGGAGAGGTCTCGTGACGCCCCAGAACCTGCCAAGTCCAGCAACAGCATGTGACATGAGGGAAACTGAGGCAAGAGTGTAGAAGCCAGAGGAAAAAGCGACAGGGAGTCTGAAAAGTGAGGTGGGGAGGACCGGCGTTTTCCAGGCCCTGAACCTGAAGAGGGTGAGAGCAAGACTTCCAGGGACTCCTCCCTCCTGGCTTCTGGAAGGGTGAGCAGGGGCTCTGGTCAGTCAGGGGTGAGTCCTGAGCAGCTCCATCCCACAAGGGTGTCTGCAGGGTAGCCAGGCTTGAGGGGCCCTCAGTGCCTGGAGGGGTCCTCTGGGCCCCCACCCTTGGTCTGCCCTGGAGAAGAAGCAGAGAAGGGGCCGGCAGCCGCATCCGTGCTGGGCCTTCACTGAGCCTTTTTGGTCACCTTCTGATTCTTCAGCATCACGTAGGTGATGAACACGCCTGGAATACACAGACCAGAAAGGTCAGGAAAGAAGGCGCAGGGCTGCTGGGGGCCAGAGCAGGACACAGCATGGGAGAGTGACCCACACAGGGGGCCAAGCACCTACCCAACCACACTCCAGGCCACCTGGTCATCTCCCCAGCTGTTCATCAAGCCACACATCCACCCATTCATTCAAAAAATATCAGCCGGGTGCCTACTACAGGCAATCTGCTGAGTTTAGCGCTTCCAATCCTACAGGGAATAAGATCCACCCAACTATGCATCTACTCACCCAGTCAACCACCCACCCACCCACCTACACACTGACCCACTCAGCATCCATCATCCGCCCATCCCATCATCCAGACACCTGATTGCTGACGCATCCAAACCACTTTCTTGAGCACCGACTCAGTGCCACAGCTTGTGCCGGGGGCTGAGTAAACAGCAATGATAAAGCAACAGTTCTTGCCCCTTAAGGACTAGACCCTGGGAGACAGACAGGTGCAGGGATCTTGAACCGGGGTGACCAGCGAGTGAGAGGCGATGGAGGTGTGAGCAGAGTGATGGCGGTGGTGGAGGGAGCAGGAAAAAGGGAGACATCCCACTAGAGTCCAGTGAGCCTGGGGCATCGGGAAGACTGACTTAAAGCCCTGAAGGATGAACAGGGAAACCCCAGGGGATGAGTTGGGGGCAAGGAGCCTCATGGAGACATACAGCCAGTGACAAAGTGTAGCAGCATGTTCAGGGCTGGGAGAGGGTCATGGGGTCCCTCAGACACATTGCCCAGGGTTGGGGGAACTTACCCACAAACAGGAGCAGCAGAAGGCCGGCAGCCAGTGGGATGGCAACGGCATAGGCTTGGGGCAGGAAATACTTGTGGATGACATGCTGACTGTCGATGAATGGCTGGCATCGAGGGCAAAGCTCTGGTGAGCATTCCCCGCCCTGCTCAGCTCCCCAAGCCCAAACATCCCACCTCCTCCGTCTCTGGGGCTGACCCCATCAAAGCACTGAGACTGCATTTGCTTTTCTTTAAGATGATGGCATTTGGGGTGCCTTGGTTTGTTCCCTTCCTTCATTTATCTAATAGTTGTGTACTGGGCACTTGCCTGGTGCCTGCCCTAAGCTGGGGCTGGGGACCTGACAGGGAACAGAAGACAAAGGACTTGCCCTAAGGCCCCCACAGCTCAGCAGTGGCAAAGGGTACACGAGGAATCCTCGAATGATTCCCAACCTGGGCTCCAAAGTCTTCTTTACTAACATTTTTCTCCAAAGGATACCAAGTCCTGCAAGATTTTGCCTTCCAAACACTACACTTTTAAAGCAGTAACCAAGACATTTCCCCACAGGGAAAAGAAAAATCCTAAAGACTCTCACAAAATCCACTGGCACCTGTCATGCCCAGGGGCCCGCAGGATAACGAGAAGAACTAGAACTCCCATCAAAGGCAGAGCAAATCAAGGACAGGACTTCACAGTGTAGTGGTTAAGTTTTCCACCTTGGGCCTGAGGCTTCCCCCTGAGCTTCCGCTTCCTCGTGTATAAAATGGGGGACAGCGCTAGCATCTTCCCCATAGTGCTGTTCTGGAGCTTTCGTGAGGTATGCAGGTAAAGCACCCAGCATGGCACCTGTCACATTGCAGCTGCTTAAATGATGTTAGGAGTTGGCCTCAAGATCCAGGGATGGGAGGTGAGAGAGGACGGGGCAGCACACATACCAAGAGAATCACCCAGACGGTGTAATAGGTGAAGATGATCAGGCTAACGGCGACGAGGCCGAGTCCCACCACCTGGTCTGTTCCCGTGGCCTGCAGAAAAGGGAGAACTCAACTGAGGCAGTGATGCTCCATTCAGGTGCACTAAAGAAGGGGGGCGTTGCAGCCTGGTTACGCCCATTCACTCAGCGGACGTATCTGACGTGGAGGACTGGGTCAATTTCAGGCCGAGAGAGACCGCCGGGCCAAGGCCTATCACCCGTACGACGGACCGGCAGGAGAGCGATGCCGGATCCGAGTACTCAAGTCCCAGCTCCTGAGCAGACCCAGGACCCCACCCCCAGACGCCCCCGTTCCCCGCACTCGGGCCCAAGCTCACCATTTCCCCAGCGCTGCGGGCACTGGAGCAGCAAGCCTCATCCGGTTCCGGATCCGGGCCCTTCTGGCCTTGGGCCGCGGGGTACGCCGGGAGTCGTAGTCCTTCGGCCGGTCCAGGACCACGTCGCCCGAGACAGGCAGGCACCGCCTTCCCTTTGCATATCGGGAAATGTAGTTTCTCAAGGGCATTGTGGGCCGCGTTCCCGAATCTCTAGGGAATGGGACAGAGGGGGGCGGGGGGGGGACCCAGTCTAGCTGGCATTTGTGGTCTCAGTCCTGTCGAACTCGCCCGAGAACAAAAGCCCGTCCCTCGATGTCCCAGAGTACCATAGCCAGAGCGGGATGGGGGTGGGTGGCCGGAAGTCCCATATTTCCGACGGGGAAAATGAGGCTCAGAGAGGGGCGCCCTCGTGCAGGAGATCACAGTCTGAGTCAGTGGTGTAGCCGACTTCAGAACCCGAGGGCACTACTTCCTGGTCCCGAGGCCCTAACTTGTCTGTTGAGGGTAGGGTGCAGAAAAGTTCACCGACCGGCCTGGGGTGGCAGGAGGGGCTGGCTGGGGCCCCCAGGGATGGGGAGGATTTCGACTGGCTGAGAGAGGGCACCCCCTTACCATGCCAGGCTTCCCTGGCGACCCTTCGGGTGTCCTCTCTTCACTGCATGAATGAGGCTAGGGTGACCCTCCCTTCCTTCACCGTCTGCCTCTCGGGCCCTGGGTGTCCCGCAGCCCAGACAGGTCTTTGGACTGGGCCGGTGTGTAAGCCCCTCCCTAGGCTTGGAGGCCAGATCATCTTCAATGTCTCCTCCAGCTCCGAGGTCCGGAACACTGTCTCCTCACAGCTCATAGGGCTGGCTGCTTCTCCCGCATCAGGTCTCACTGGGATGCCACACATGCCAGGGAAGTGACCTTCACAGCTGGGCAGGGTTCCCTCCTCCGTGCTCCATAGCCCCAAGTGTGGCTCCAGGATGACACTTATCACTGCGTTTTAATTAGCTGATTTACTTGTTGATCTGGCCCACGTGACTGTGAGCTCCCTGAGATTAGCATCTGTGGTCACTGCTGTATCCCCAGTGCCCAGACTGAGGCTTGGCACACGTAAGAGCTTTGAATCAGCCAGCTTTGGAATTTTGGTGGCTTCCGGAGTGCTACAGAGGACAGCATGTGGAGACTCCAGGCCTCCTGAGGGGTTGTGTGGCGGCTCTCCGTGTGTTATCTTCACTCGGGGGGCGGGGGCACACAGAGATCGGGTCTGAACCGGGCATGACGTGCTCCTGCTGGCAGCATCTGTCTCCTTGGGTCGTCCAAGCCCATCACAAAGCTGAGAGGGACTTTTTTCCCCCTACCACTTTGTATACTGATTTTTCACTAAGCACTACTGTGTTCCAAAGGAGCAACTTTTTTTAGCCTACAGCCCAATTCCTTCCCTCTCTATCTCAGGAGAATTTGAGCTCAGCCAGGAGCCACCTTTTCCCTCCCCAGGTGTGCACAGAACAGAGGAAGGGACTGAGAATCAGCCTCCAGGGTTTACAGGGGCCATGAGTGGGCATCAGCACTAAGAAAGGGTGGGGACAATGCGGTGCTGTGGCAGGGACAAGGCCTCGTAGTCTGGTCCCTTCTGGCTTGTCCAAAGCCCTGAGGATTCCTGCCACCTCTGAGCTCATTAAAGGCCCAGGGTGACTTGCCTTTCCCAGAGCCTGGCTAAGTCAGCTCTTCTGAGTCAGGGGCAGAGAGTGAGGGGTGGTCCCGGCCTGGAGACGGTGCTGGCCTGTGGCTTTAGAGAGGCTGGGGAAACGCTCGGCACCTCCCAGTGTCTAGCTCCCTAGGAAGGCCTGTATACCCACTTTCTCATTTGATTCACAACCCCATTTGCAGCTGAGAAAACTGAGGCACAGTTGTTTGTCCTCAGGCATGCCTGTTAGAGGCTACCTGACTCTAGGGAGGTTAGAACTTGGGCTCTGAGGTCAGAGCTGCCACCTCGTAGGTGTGAAACGGGCAAGAAACTGCCCTTCTGGGCATCCGTTTCCTCCCCAGGAATCTGGAGTAATAACTGGTGGTAATTCTGATAACTACAGTCAGGACTTTGAGAACCTGGCCACCGACATCTCCCCCACCCCCAGCATGTCACCTTATACATCCTGCTTCCTTCTGATGCCGTCTGTGACCCCGACTTCAACTCAGTAAAACAAACAAAAGCCAACATGCCATAACAAACAAAAACTGCAACATTTAATTTTTTCCCCCCCAAACCAAGACACTGACACTAGGCTGATTTCCCTTTACAATGTTATTTTCTACAATAGAAGCTGGGACAGAGATACAAACACAGCCCACTGAATCAGGGGGTGGTGGTATAACATTCTGTTAGAAAGGAGGGGTGTTAAAAAAAAAAAAAAAGACCTCCCCTCCCCCCATCTCCCTGCTCACCTCCCTAAAGAGAGGAAGCCGTGGACATTCTCCGTCCTGGCAGGTCATGCCATGTGGTCAGTTTGTGGGGTGACCAGAAAAAAAAAAAAAAACTAAAAATATTGTAGACCTTTATTTCTTTTCTTTAAATCTCCTAGTAAAAACGTTAAACTGTCTTTCAAGAAGATTCCAAACTGGCATTGCATAGACCAATTCCTTTCCAAAAATATCTCTAATATACTCTTTCTATCTCTCTCTATATAGGATTTTAAGTCCAGAGCTGTGGGCACCTAATGGGAATTCACTGAGCTTGAGGGGACCATATGGGCGAAGAATGAGCTCCCACGTGGGGATGAGGCCAGGGGCTCCAGGCCTCCGGCTCCAGCCAGCATTAATTTGGTTGTGGCCGAATTCTGTTAGTCCAATTACCCTGGCCCAGGGCCTAGCGTGGGAGGGTGTGGCAGGCTCTGTCTCCTTCTGGGGTGACTGTCAAGTTCAGACCTCGCGTAGGGTGGGGCTGGGGTTCCTGGTTTGGGGAATTCTCCCCAACAGCACCAAAGCCAGCTATTTTATGTCTAAAGCCCCAGAACTTTGAATCAGACCCCAAATATACCCTGAATGCATCTCCTCACTGGGCTGAGGTCATGAAGATACAGAAGGGAAGGACAGCATTCCCCGATCTTCTGGGGGTCACTTCAACTGGAGACAGTGCGGCCAGCTCCCTTTTAAAGTGCCAGGTGTCTGTGGGGCAGGAAGGGACCCGCAGAGCTGACCAGAGCCTTCTCCAGCCAGAGCAAATGCTCTGTCCTGCCTCAGCAGGCACTTTCGAACATTCATTTTCTAAAAGTTAGGTAATTAAAAACAACAACAACAAAAGTCCTAGAAATGCTCTGGTCCCAACGCCAGGAGGTTCCAACACCAAGACTCCAATTCTTGCCAGTGGGGCAGAAGGGCAAGGACCCCTCCCAGCCTGGGGAGGAGACACCCCCATCAGCCCCACCCAGATCCCCAGCCCTGCTGGGACCCAGCCAGCGGGTAGGGAGAGAACAGAACCACCTCCCCTCACCTGGGGGAGGAGAAGATACCAAACTGTGAACTCTAAAAACGAAAAGAAAAAGAAAGGAAGGACGGAAAGTAGGAAAATAGAGGAAAAAAAGAGGCAAGAAAAGGAAAAAGGTATAGGGCTAAGTAAACACCAGCCTGCTGGGTTTATACAAAATGAGTGAAATTTAAGAGCGGCAGGGGGTCTGTCCAGGGACTGGCTGGCAGTCAGAACCCACCTTCAAGCAAGTAAGGAGGACTAGGACGGGAAAGTGCTGAGAGCAGAGGATTTAGGGAGGGGGGCGGGGCCAGACTGCCCCCCGCTGGGAAAACCCCATTAATGGACCCCACCTCGCCCTTGCCCAGAGAGGGGATGCTTTCAGAGGATGGCTGAGGCTTTTCTGGCCAGGAAGCCAGCTCCAGGCCAGTCCAGTCACAGCCCACCTGCCTCTCCAGCACTGGCCCCGGCCTGGGCCAGCTGACCCTGAGGGAGAGAAAGGGCGCTTTGCCTGCCAAGCCCAGCCCAGCCAGGCCACTGACCTCCAAGGGCTTGGGAGGCACCTGCCCTGGCTTCCTACTGGAAGCCAGCTGCTCAGGACCCAGTCCCGGGCAGAGGGGAAACACCGTCCACGCTCAGACCTTTCTCAGCATGGGGCTTGGGCCTGAGCTGGAGTTAACTGGAGTGGGGAGGGGCAGTGCCACGTTCCAGCCGGGCTGCTAGGGCTGGGCTGCTGACTGCACAGCAGGCAGCGCCCAGGAATCCTTGGGAAGGGCTCAGAGCACAGGCAGGTGAGGGCCAGGGTGCTGTGCTGGAGACAAGCGTGTGCAAAGTGCAGGCTGCCAGGGCAGCAGGAGAACATTCGTTGCAGGGGGAGGTGGGGTCTCAATCTGGAGTGTGGGTGGGGTTTGAGGTCTTGGTTCCCAGGAGGAGGCCGCCAGCAGGTCCCCCGGGACACAGGGAAGGGACAGCTGAAGCACTGAGCAGTCAGAGGGCCATGGTGGCAGGATTCCAGGGGTGGACTGGCCCCCCAAGGGCAAGGGAACAATGGAGCAAGGCCCTGCCAGGGCCACTGGCTGGGCCAGTGCTCCTGGAGTGAGCAGGGACACAGAACAAGAGGCCCCTCAGCCACAAGCATCCTTGCATGTGCAGGAGCTGCTGCATGTCCTCGCCGAGGGGCCAGGTGGGTGTCCAGAGGGGCAGTCCCCGCCGCGTTTGTCTGGCCCACCTGCTTCACGGGCCCATGTGTCCAGCCCTCTAGTGGTTCAGAGGAGAATATTCACAGTGGTGCCCGGGGCCCTGGCGGACCATGAGCGTCCCAGCAATGATGGGAGGTCAATGGAATGATGCTTTGGGGCTGGAGTGCATGGAGCAGGCACAGATGAAATGCGGCACGGATGGTGATCCGAAGGGGAAGGTCCCTTGTGGAATGACTTGGGTCTGGACGCCTGTGAAGGCAGGGTCCTTCTCCAGCCTGGACGCCTGCTCCTCAATGGCTTTCAATCACGACTGGCTCATAGACCCCAGAGGAGACCCTGCGGGGAGAGACAGGTCAGCTTGTCATCCCTGATGGTCCTTTGCGCCAGGTCCTTTGGGCCAGGCCCTTGGGAGTGCTTCACAAGCAGGCCCCATGTTGCAGAGAAAGAAACTGAGGCTCAGAGAAGTTGAATCACTTGCCCAGGGCAACACAGATGTTAAGTATCGAAGTCTGTAGGAGCGCAGAGCTGGCACAGACCATGCCCCAAGCCCTCCTGAGCACCGGCAGCTCTCACGCTGGGGTGTGCTGCGCCCATCCTCACGACAACTCTGGCAGGGAGGGCCTGCAGCTAGCCCCACTTGACAGGTGAAGAAACTGAAGCTCAGAGGGATTACGAGGCTTGCTAAAAGCGCAGTAGAAGGCTGGGCAGCTTGATCGGCTCTTCTCGCCACTGAGGGAGGCCAGGGCCACCCCTGGGATTGTGGACATTCAGGGCTCAGCATACAGCTCTGCAATGACCTTGCTGCCAAATAGATCGGCTCTTCCCGTCCTGCATCTCAGTTTCCTCATCCTCAGAGGGGGCTAGAGAGGGATGTCACAAAGCCCCAAGGAGGTGCCCTCTGTTTCCTTCTTGCCCACCCCACCCGGGGCAGCTGAGGCGACCATGGAAAGATGGCAGTTGCAATATCAAGCCTCAGCCAGTAGGGGTCAGCAGAGCAGCACCAGAGGGCAGGTCTGGAGACCCTGCATGGCCCAGCAAAGACCCCTTGGAGATGGGGCCCACAGGAACCAGGGGAAAAGGCTTCAGCACAGCCCCGCAGGTGGGAATCTCTACCACTCATTCATTCATTCATTCAGTGAGCCAGGCACACAGCAAGCATGCTGTAAGTGAATGATCATGAGAGGGCACTCTAAAACTGTAGAGTTCAAGTCCAAGTTTGATCCTACCACTTCCTCGTCTCTGAACACCACGCAGCAGAAATCTGTGTTGCTCACTGCCATATCCCCAGCACCTAGGGATAGCTCAGTACCTGGTGTGTAGCTGGTGTGCAATAAATACTTGTTCAATAAATAAACGAGTCATCATCATCATTTTTTTAGGAGTTCCCAGATCCAGGAGGAAGGGAAAGAAAAGTAGAATCCAAAGTAAAGATGTATTAAGCCCCTGCTATGTGCCAAGCCTTGTGCTAGGCACTTACCAAGCTTCCTCAGAACCCCCAAAACCAAACCCAGGGCGTTTGTCCCAGGTTTCCAGGTAAGATGGTGTGGTCCACATCATTTGACAGATGGGAAACTGAGGCTCAGAGAGAAGTGACTGGTTCAAGGTCACACTGACAAGAGCTGGCATTCAAAGCTAGGTCAGTGGGCTGCAGAGGCCATATCCTCTCACCACTATGCCCCAGAGCCACACTCGTGACCCACCCAGAACCTTCAGCCCTACCTGTTGGCCAGCTGGATGCCACTCAGGGTGGTGGAGCCATCGCGGCTCACGAACAGCCGGAGGTTGCTGTCTGTGGGGACACAGGGAAGGATGGGGGCTGAGCGGAGCAGCACCGCCAGGGAGCCCCTGGGCATCATCCCTGGCCCGCCGGCGCGGGCAGCTCACCCTCAGTGTTGCTGCCGTCCGTGAAGTCCTGGCTCTGCATGATCTTCTCCACGATGTCATCAGCGTCAATCCGCGTGTCATCCACCCAGGTCGGGTGGCTCTCCACGGAGTCCTTCTTCCTCCTGGGGCGGGGCGGGGCAGAGTCACAACAGTCAGGGCAGCAACAGGCACGACGACGACAGGACCAAGCACCTGCAGCACTCAGGATGCTCAAAGTGCACGTGCGAGCTGTTCCAGACTGTATTCATTTAACCCTCACGTCAAACCCTACGTGCAGATGCTGCTACGACCTGGCTTTACAGAGGAGGCCACGGAGGCCTTGAGACGTTAAGTACCAGCCTCTGAGAGGCTGCAGAGCAAGGGAGCAGGCGGGGACAGAGGGGACACTAAACCGCACGCAGCAACCGCTCACTGAGCATGCGTGCCAGGCCGGGGGCCGCGCCTGTGAGCATCAGCTGGTTGAATAGCCACGCCCACACCACTGCGGCAGGGGCCCCCTTGTCCCCCTGCTACAGGTAGAGAAGCAGAGGTTCAGGGAGCCACCGGCGGGGTCTGCTCTCCAGGAGCACGTATGGTGAGACTTACCGAAACGAGCGGTCCGACAGATGTGGGGGCCGGGGTGGCCGCGGCGGCTTCTCGGGGGGCCGGTGCTCACGCTCGCTGCCCTCGGGACCCTCCACGGCTATGCTGAGGCCGCCCGAGGCGCTGCTGCTGGTGGACGTGTTCCGGCGGTGCGTCAGGTCCGAGAGGCTGGAGGAGCGCGAGTGCTCGGTGCTGTAGCCTGGGGGGCGGTCGGGGACGCTGATTGCCGGGAGCCGGGGGCCGGGGAAGGTGGAAGGCCAAGGTCAAGGGGCCGGGCGGGCACTCACCAGAGATCTTGGACTGCTGGCTGGCGTAGCTGGAGTTGCGGGAGTGGCCGGAGTGGAACACCTCCTCGGGGCTGGAGAGGTTCTGGTCCGGCTCCTCTGGCACCCCTGGAAGCCGGGTAGGGGCAGGGGTTACCAGTGTGCCCGCCCTCGCCCTTGCTCCTCCTCTCACTGAGTGTGGGTGGGGGGGTGGGGTGTGGGTGGAGGGGTGGGGGGGTGGAGAGCACATTATGTATTTCCATTTAAGAGACTGAAAAGCTGAGGTCCAGGGAAGCAGCAACCTGCCCCGGGCTGCAGGTCACCACTCGAACCCCGGGTCATTCGTTCATTCCACAAATATCTGTTGGGGACGTCCTCCACGCTGGGCGCTCTACCGGGTGCTGGGAACAGGAGACGTGGTGTCACAGGCACCAGTGGTGGGAAAGAAGTATGTTGAACAAAAATGACCCACGATTAACTACAACTGGCTAATGGCGCAGAGTAGGGAGCGTATGGGGTGGGGGGGGGGGGGTCTGACCCAGTCTGGAATCAGGGAAGGCTTCTCTGAGGAGGTGGCCTTAATGCGAAACCTTCAGGATGCGTGGAAGGGAGCAAGCCAGAAGGAAGCAGCATCAGGGGAAGGGCCTTCTAGACAGAGGGAACGGCATAAGCAAAGGCCCTGAGGCTTGAATGGGCTTGGGTCTGTGTAGCTGGAGTGGAGTGAATAAGGGGGTGCAGAAGGCGGGGAACACACTTTCAGGCAGTGACAGCAGGAGATTCCAGGGAACCAGGAGGGGTCTGCCCAGTGCTCCATGAGTAACCCCCACCCCCCACCCACACAGGAAGCAAGGACTCATCCATCCTCTCTTCGGAGATGGGCACACCCAGACCATAGGATGGACCCCAGGCCTGCCTGTGTCCCCACCCAAAGCCACATGGCTTTTCAAGTCAGCAGGTTCTCCGCATCTGAGGGGTTGCAGAAGAGGGAGAGCGAGAGGCAGAAAACCAGCTATAGAGGCCTGTGGGGGCTCAAATCCCACCCCCCGTGGGAGAGGCACCTCTTCTACTTTGCACAAAAGGCCCCATATTTGCTGGAGTGGCCTGGTCCCCAGATCTCTCCTCTGGGGACCCCCACCCTGAAGCTGGAGAGAGCAATGGAGCTGGCGAGCCCCCATTCCTGCATGCAGCCCCCAGCTCTGGGCCACACTAGGCTGGGTGTGCAGGAAAAACGGGAGTGGAGGGAAGCTGGCCCTTGGGGTCAGAGGGTCCCTCACAGCTCCCATCCCCTGGGGGCAGAATCACCCAGCAAACAGGGCCTGAGGCCCTGTGCCCTAATTGCTCTTGCGGCACCAATCAGGGCCGCCGCGTGCCGCCTTGCTTACTGATCAGCTAAGGGGCAGTCCTCCTCCCAGCCCTGAGCTCACCCCCAGGGAAGGGGGGCAGAGGCCAAGGCTCGTGCTCGGAGGGGCCTGCTTCACCCCGCACAGCACCCAGGGTTGGGGGGTGGTGCAGGCTGGAGCCTTCTCTCCTGGTATCACCTCCCCCTCTTAATTGCCACACTGATTCCTCTGGGGATTCAAGCTCATTTGCGTTTTTCATAATATTAGTAATAACGATAATTTAACAAAACACGTGCTGGGAAATAGAGGACACACTATGGGCCAGGCAAGGCGCGCACGTACGTTTGCTCAGTTCATCCCCAGAGCAACCCAAGATGTGATTGCTACTGCTGATCCCACTTTGCAGAGGAGGACGCTGAGACCTGGAGAGGCAAAACGGCCAGTCAAGGTCACGCAGCCAGTCGCAGAGCAGGAGCTCACAGGACATCCCTCTGCCAGGAACACTGCACACTACACCCCAGATTCAGCTCAAATGACACCCCTTCAGGGAGCTTTCCCCAGTCGTCCCCAGGCGGACACCTTCTGTGTCTCTCTGACACCTCTCGTCACAGCTGTAGGTGGACATGCATTTGACATATTTATTGTCTCATTGACACCCATCTCTCCTGCTAGGCCAGGGACCCGGTTAGTCTCGGTCCAGGGCGCTGCTGTGGTCCTGGGGCCACGCACAGAGCCCAGATCACAGGAGGGGCTCAGACGCCTGCCTAATGGAAGCGTGGGTGGGTACACGCCATCCCACTAGCCTTCCCTTCTCAGCAAGCACCCCCCTGGGACCTAGGGATATGGGAGGCAAAAGCCTTCGGCCGTGGGAGGGGCAGGGAGGGCAGGCGAGGAGCAGCACCTGAGCTGAGGATGGTGGGCCGGGCCTTGGGTGGCCGGGACCCTGCCAGGGAGTTGGTGCCACTGCCAGCGCTGCTGGTCCCGCCACCCTTACACGTCAGCTGCAGGGAGGAATCCTGGCCTGGGATGGAGATGGACTTGGCAGTGGACGGCGGCCTTGGAAAGACAGATGGGTGTGACCGGAGTGCCCCACTTTGGGGTCGGAGAAGACAGGGGAACCCAAGAGCCTGGGGGAGGGGACAGTCCCTTGTCCCCCCTCCCCGTGTCCAGGACAGAGCCCCCACCACTCCAGCGCCCTGTACCAGCACTCACGTCTTGAAGCAGGGGTCTCCAGAGAGCAGGAACATTCCAATGGTGACCTGTGCAAAAGCCGGAGGAATCAGCCACGCCCCATCCACCCCCCCACCCAGGCGCCCGGCCTCCCTGTGGCCTCCCTGCTCTGGCTTCAGATGCGCTTGGACTCTGATCCTATCTCTGTCCCTTGCTGGCCCTGGCGAAGCCACCAAACTTCAGTGAAGCCCAGTTTCCTCGTGCAGAGGACAAAACTGATCCTAACGCCTACCTCGTGGAATAGTGGAGAGGATGCTGGGCACCTGGCACGGGGTGAGTGAGGAGGGAATGTCAGCTACTGTCATTGCAAAACCACAAACAGACTGTGAGGCCCTCAAGGGAGGAGCCGCAGACACTCTATCCTCTGCACCCCTCGCAGCCCTCAGAGCAGGTGAGCAGGTGGGAGGGAAGCTCTCGATGCCTACGCGGTGGGGAGGGGTTCACAGATTCCAACACAGAGGGCAGGGGCTTGTGGAAGTTTGTTGAATAAAGTAAAGCAAGAAGCCATTAGAAAGGTAACATCACTCGGGCGAAGATTTTGGCAATGGTCTAAACAGGGCAGGGTTTGGGTCCCCAAGTCTGGGCTGGGGCGGAGCGACAGGCAGAGGGGTGATGGGGTGGGAAAGAGGTGCTCAGATCACAGGGACACCTCTGACAAAAATGCTGACCGCTGGGGTGAGGCTTTGTTTTTAATGGACTGTTTCATTTGGCCATGATAGCAACCTACAAAGTACGTGATGGCCCCAAGCTGTAGACGAGGGAACTGAGACTCAGACTCAGGGGAAGGGACTGCTCAAGGCCCTGCAGACAGGATGTGGGGGAATGGCCTTGAACTGGAGGCCACCTGCCCCTGGGGCCTTGATCTGGCCTGAGGATGCACTGGGCCACTGGGGCAAGGCTGAAAGGGCTTGGCTCTCACAACAACTAGCCTGGACCTTTTCAGGTGCCTCTGGTTTCTTTGGCAAAAGGCCCAGGACGCCCCAGAGCCCTTGCCTGCCACCTCTTGCCCGGCTCTGCCAGGCATAACACGCTCCCGCTGGGCCGCTCGCAGAGGTGTGGTTACAACAAGACTGTTTTCTCAGCCAGGTGGAAGGGTGTGGGGACGAGGAAGAGAGGCATGCTGGCAGTGGATGCCCAGATATCTCTGTCCCAAGAGGCCAAAGAGGCAGCTGCCTGGGGGGAGGGTGATGCCCCGGCTGGAAGCCTTCCCGTGGCTGGGCCCTCTGAGCAGCTGCCCGGCTCTGCCAGGTCTGGGGATGGCAGTCCATCTGCTCACTGATGCTCTGGGAGCTCAGGCTGCCTCATAACGTGTGGGCAGTGGTTAGGAGCTGGACCTTAGGCTCAAGTGGCAGCTCTGCTTGTGACCCAGGCGGATGATCTAACCTCTGCGCCTCAGCCCCCTGCGGTGCAAATCTGGGGCCAATAATAGACACCACACCCCACGGGGCTGTTGTCAGAAACCACGAGATAACGGGTGGTAAGCACTCAGCCACGCTGAGCTCACCGAAAGTGCTCACCAAGGCGTTAAAGAGACTATTGGGTCCACCCCTGACCCTGATTATGGATGGGGAAACTGAGGCCAGTGCCTGAGTCAGGCTTTCGATGGTGCTTTCCTGACCCCAGCGCCCACGTCTTTCCCAGTGTCTCTCGCTGCCTGTCTGGGGTGAGAACCTGTATTCTTAACAACCGTTCAGGGGACTCTGACAAGGAGCACGTTTGCCCCCGCCCCTTGGTGGGAGGGGGTGGATGGGGCAGCAGAGCCCTGGTACCTTGAGGATGGAGTTGTCCTGTCGGGTGTTCTTCGTGTCGTATCCCTCCAGCAGGCAGCAGCGCACTGTGGAGCCCGAGCCTGCAAACTCTGCCAGGTTCAAGTCAGCAAAGCCCAGCTGTGGGGACAGAGGAGAGGGTGGGAGGCTGAGGGGAGTGCGGGCGCGTGGCTGGCAGCCCAAGGGTTAGCTTGGCAAGGTGGGATGGGGAGGGGAGGCAGAGCCCTCGGGCCCGCCCCACGGCCCAGAATGACTGTTGCATAACCGGCACCCAAGGACAGAGGCCCGGGCTGGCGGCTCCAACGTGGCAAAGCCAGGAGCTCACATCCCTGAGCTGCACAAAGCACCCTTTGTGCCGTGTCCCAGCGTGCACCAGGGCAGCGCCCGAGATGAAAGGACATTGTTGTCTGTGACACAGACGCATTGTTCCCTGGGAAACAAGGCCGTGCTGTGGGAGCCACCAGGCCAGCAGACAGGAGGGGAGGGAAGGCCCGTGGGAACTTGGCGTTGGGCTGCAAGCGTGGAGGGCACTGCAGGGTGAGCAGGAGACCCTGGCGGGAGCTGGAGTGAGGGGCTGGTGGGAACTCCCAGCTGCTCCTGCGATGCAGAAGGGAGCAAGGGATGCGGAGGGAAGCGAGAAAGTGTGAGAACATGGTGTATGAGCTGAGAAGGTCTCCTGGGTGGAAGCCAAGTCTGCCAGACCTGGAGGTTGAGGTTGGGGGGATGCTGGGCTTGGCGACCTGGAAGACGAACCAAGCCAATCAGGGACATTTATTGAGCAGCTGCTGCATGCAAGTCTCTACTGCAGAGCTTAGGGCACATGCTTCAGACAAGGAAACTAAGGTTCAGAGCGGGGAAGTGACTTGCTCAGGGGCTCACACACCTTAACCGGCAGAGCCAGAGCTGACATTAGGCCTGATCAGCGTCAAGTCTCACCACCTTTCTGGGCCTCAGCTTCCTCCTCTGATTAAGGGGAGCTGAGCCTGTGGTGGAGATTTGATTAAAGAACGGAAGGGAAGGGCCTGGCAGGTCTGACGTGTGACATAGCAGGTGTGTGGGGGGAGGGGGAGGAGGTGGGAGTTCCGGCTGTTGGCTGGCAGTTTCTCTCCTGGCGGTCCTTCACCCACATGCATCAACAGGAGGAGAAATCTCCACTCCGAAAGCATCTTCCACAGCCCGGTTCTAGCCACCCTGCCCTCTGCTTTTGGAGAGGGCATCAGCGCCCCGGCCAAGGCGGAGTACAAGGCCTGGTCCACTGAGCTTCCTGGGCTCTGGTCGGTGGGAAGGAACACGCCCTGCGCAGCACCTCCCTTGGGCTCTCCACGCAGAGTGAGGTGAGGCAGAGGCATGTCCCCTCTGGACTGACTGAGCCCATCCCCTGCTGCCGGGCGCCTCCCCAGGGCCGCAGAGGGTGGGCGAGAGTCCCCACGAGAAGGGGGCTTAGGGCAGAGCAGGCTGACTCAACGCCAGAGGTAACCCTTCCAGAGCCGTCTTCCCCCACCTTCCCCAGTGGAAAAGGTTTTAATGCGTAGGCCTGAACTGTCTGTGGGCACAGGGAAAGCCCGGCAACCACACAGATGTGCAACAGCGGGGCCTGGCCGAGCCCTCTTCACCCAGCCAAACGATGGGCCCCGCCGCTGTTAGACAGCAAAAGGAAATTTGTGATGACAGAAAAACATGCCCATGATGTATTGGTAAGTAAAAAACCAAGTTGCAGAATCTGTTTAGAACAAGTCCCTCTTGTGAATTTAAATATCATATCACCTGCATGTGTGCAAGTACACACATAGGGTGAGCCTTGTATGATCCTCTAAACCATATGCACACGTTTTATTCAAGGCTCTGGACATATAGTTCATGCTTTTTTTTTTTTTTCTTAAAAGGTCTGGAGGGCTTCCCTGGTGGCGCAGTGGTTGAGAGTCCGCCTGCCGATGCAGAGGACACGGGTTCGTGCCCCGGTCCGGGAAGATCCCACAGGCCGCGGAGCAGCTGGGCCCGTGAGCCATGGCCGCTGGACCTGCGCGTCCGGAGCCTGTGCTCCGCAACGGGAGAGGCCACAACAGTGAGAGGCCCGCGTACCGCAAAAAAAAAAAAAAAAAAAAAGGTCTGGAAAGACCCTAACAAATCAAAATGGTGGCGTCTGAGGAGGAGGCCTAGAGAGAAACAGGGTGGAAACCACCCTTTCACTCTGAAAACCTCTGTCCCATTTGTGCTGCAACAAACATCCACTGCCTTTATGTTAAGTGAAAAGACTATCAATAAAGATATTTCAAAAAAATAGGGACTTCCCTGGTGGTGTAGAGGTTAAGAATCCGCCTGCCAATGAAGGGGACATGGGTTCGAGCCCCGGTCCAGGAAGATCCCACATGCCGAGGAGCAACTAAGCCTGTGCACCACAACTACTGAGCCTGCCCTCTAGAGCCCATGAGCCACAGCTCCTGAGCCCGCGCGCCTACAGCCCGTGCTCCGCAACAAGAGAAGCCACCGCAACGAGAAGCCTGCGCACCGCAACGAAGAGTAGCCCCCGCTCACCGCAACTAAAGAATGCCTGCGTGCAGCAACGAAGACCCAACACAGCCAAAAATAAATTTAAAAAAAAAAAGATATTTCAAAAAAATAATACATCTCATGGAGGGCACGGCGTCTTCTGTTTGGGGCAAGAGACGCGGCTGGAGGTTAGTCTAGGAGCTTCTCTCATGCCTGTCCCATCCACCCATCCTGTCCCACCCCGCCGCCCCCTCACATGGCACCGCTTACCTTGGAGTAAGCCTTCCCACCTTTCAGCTCCTGCATGGGAAACAGACAAAGGCAGCAGGATGACTAGGGGATCCCAGGGACCTCATGGGTCTCCCCAGTCCACCCCATCCCCCAATCTGACTCCCAGGGAAGGGGGACAAGAAAAGGGGTTGACTGACTCACTCAGGGCATGGGCCTAAAGCCAGCAGCCCAGTGGCCCTACCAGCGCCCCCTGGCCTCTCACCTTGCGCACCGACACACGGAAGATGCAGGGGTCCAGCAGGCCGGTGGCCGGGTTGGCACTCATCTTACACACGAAGGTGAACCTCTTCCGCCACCGCACACAGTTCTCTTGCACCTCCTCCCTGCAGGTCAGAGGGACAGTGAGT
This sequence comes from Leucopleurus acutus, assembly GCF_964270905.1. Lineage (NCBI taxonomy): Eukaryota > Metazoa > Chordata > Mammalia > Artiodactyla > Delphinidae > Leucopleurus > Leucopleurus acutus. Next base: position 7,854,108 of record NC_139150.1, on the reverse strand, counting down.
GCAAGGGTGCAGGGTCCACTTTTAGGGACGTGAGGGCCTTGCTACCTTTGGGACGGGGAGGGAAACTCTCACTTTTCACTTTGTATCACAAAGTGACTGTATTTTCATAACAAGAATCTGCTTGTGTACGTGTTATAAAAAAAACAACAAAAACATAAAAATAAAAAATGAAAAAACACAAGGCGAGGGTGAGATCAGGCTGGGGGCAGCTATCTATTTCCAGCACTGCCTGTCCCACCCCCAACCTTGCTCTGGGGTCTCGGGTAGCTCCTTCGGCTGCCATTACCTCCCTCCAGCTGGACTGCCACTGGCCATCTCAAGTGAGCCTCACAACGGTGCTCCCAGGATGGACTCCCGGCCCTTTTTACAGATGAAGAAACTGAGGCTAAACTGCCCAGTCCTGCCCAGCCAGGAAACAGCTGGCCCTCAGCCCAGTGCCGCCTGGCTCCAGAGCCCCCTTCTTCACCAGCAATAATAACAATGATAATAATAACAACAACAACAGCTAACGCTCATACGGTACTTCTGTGCGCCAGGCACCACCCAAAGCACTTCACAAAACCAGCTGCCACAGGAGCCTTCTCCAAGTGCTGGCGATCCAAGGTCACGCACCGTCTGGGGCAGCTGCTACCCGTAGTCCAAGTCCACGTTCAAAGAAACCGGGAGCTCTAGGGCTAAGACCCCGGCCCGAGGCCCACCACTGGCAGAGCAGAACAGGGACTTGAACCCAGGCAGCCTGGCTCTGGTGCCACGTGCTCAGCCCTCCCCGCTGGGTCAGGGCAGGGTCGGGGAGGGGGTGCTGGCTTTCCAGCCCCTGGAGCGCCTCCTGGACCTGAGGAGCACGACCAAGCCCACCAATTCAGCATCCCCCCCCGACTGGGGAGGCGCCCTGTGCCCTGGCGGTGAGTGGGAGCCAGTGCGAGCAGTCCACCGAGCCTCTCTAGCTGCCTCAGGGGCCGGCGGGCCCCAGGGGTGGCAGCGGCACATGGTGGAAATGAGCCCCCCTGCCACGGCAGGACGTGCTCAGGAAGGGAGGGGCAGGCGTACGAGACATGATCTCCAGCCTCATCCCACCTAACAGGAACGGCGAGTGGACAGCTGAGGAAGTGACCGCTCCACACCCTGGAGACCGGAGGGGCTCGGGTTAATGGCCAGACGGGGGCCGGTGGGCGGAGGGTCAGCACAGGTTGAGCATCTCCTGAACACGGGCTGGCCTGCTTCTCACGGCAACCCTGGAAGGAGACTCTGTGCCACCCCTTTTACAGCTGAGGGCACTGAGGCTCCCGGAGACCACCCAAGGTCACACCCCCAGTGATGGACGAAGCAGGATCTGAACTCAGGACGGTCCAACTGCAGAGTCAGAGCGCTCAGCCATCACCGTGGTTCACGGGTCAGGGGCTCGGAAAGCCTGGCAGACAGAACCCCCTGGGGTTGTGGAGCCAGCAGCGCCCTGATCTGCACCCGAGGCGTCTACCCATGTCTCTGAGTCCCAAGTATGTGCCAGGTGCTGGATGCTGTGGTGGACTTGATTCACAGACTGACATCTGACAGTCACCCCACTGATGACTCAGTGTCACCAGGACAGGGTGGGGGAAGGGGTGAGTCAGGGAAGGTGACTGGCTGCAGGGAGGTGGCATTCAGGCTCAGACCTGAATGAAGAGGGGGGAGTAGCAAGCAGGGGAGACGGTTCCTGGCAGAGGGGATCGCATGAGTGAGGAACAAACATACTCTTGGTTTCTCGGCCGATGAAAGCGCCGGAGCCAAGCCTCTACGAGGAGCTCCCTCCTAGCCCCACAAGTCTTTGAGGATGGGACCAAGGCTTCCCCACATCCTGCCAGGGCTGTGACAAGAAGCAACAGGACTCCGTCGGGCAGACCTGGGCTCGCAGCCTCACACTCACTGTGCAACTTGGGCTGGGGCCAATCACCAAAATGCTCTGACCTTGTTAGGAAGGTGAGCTCCAGCAACCCCCGCAGACTGGGGACAAACAAAAAAGGTCAGGGCTAGAGATGAGGGGGAGGAAGAGAGAGCTCCCAACCCGCCAGTGGACATGGGCAGGGACCCTCAGGAAGCAGGTGCCAAAGGAGGAGTGGGAACGCTGGGCTGGAGCATCATCTGACCCAGCCTCATTCATTCATTCAAATAATTGAGCACCAGTCGTGTGCCAGTCCCTGTTCTATGCACTGGGGCCACAGCAATGACTAGCTTACATTTTGCTGGGAGTGGGAAGGAAGAACGAAAACTACCTCTTTTGGCAGATGACTTAATCTTGTATGTAGAAAATCCTAAGGAATCCAGTAAAAAAACTATTAGACTACATGAGTTCAGCCAGGTTGCAATATACAAAAATCAGTTATTTCTATATACAGTACTAGTGAACATCCACAATGAAATGAAGAAAACAATTTCATTTACAATAGTATCAAAAAGAATAAATTTAACAGAAGAAGTACAAAACGTATACTCTGGAAAACTACAAACTACATTGCTGAAAGAAATTCAAGAAGATCTACGTAAATGGAAAGACATCCCACAGTCGTGGACTGAAATATTTAATATTGTTAAGATGATAATACTCCTGGGCTTCCCCGGTGGCGCAGTGGTTAAGAATCCGCCTGCCAATGCAGGGGACACGGGTTCGAGCCCCGGTCCGGGAAGATCCCACATGCCGCGGAGCAACTAAGCCCGTGCGTCCCAACTACCGAACCTGCGCTCTAGAGCCCGCGAGCCACAGCTACTGAGCCTGCGTGCTACAACTACTGAAGCCTGCGCGCCTGGAGCCCGTGCTCCGCAACAAGAGGAGCCACCGCAATGAGAAGCCCATGCACAGCAACGAAGAACAGCCCCTGCTTGCTGCAACTAGAGAAAGTCTGCATGCAGCAACGAAGATCCAACACAGCCACAAGAAAAAAAAAAAAAAAAAGATGATAATACACCCAAATTGATCTAAAAATTCAATATGATCCCTATCAAAATCTCGGCTGGCTTCTCTGCAGAAAATTGACAAGTTGATCCTAAATCTTAGAAGTTCAAAGGACCAGAATAATCAAAACAATCTAGAGAAAGTAGAATATAATAAGGGATTCACATGTCTTGAATGCAGAACTTCTACAAAGCTACAATAATCAAGAAAGAGTGGTTCTGGCATAAGGATAGACACATAGATCAATAGAATAGAATTGAGAGTCCAGAAGTAAACCTTCACATTTATGGTCAGTTAATTTTCAACAAGGGTGCCAATGGGGGAAGGAACAGCCTTTTTAACAAACGTTGCTGGGACAACTAGATATTCACGTGCAAAAGAATAAAGCAGGACTCATTTCTCATACCGTATACAATAAGTAATTCATAAGTTTAAGAGCTGAAACTATTAAATTCTTAGAAGAAAACATAGGGGTAACTCTTCATGATCTGGTATTAGGCAACAGTTTCTTAGATATGACACCAAAAGTACAAGCAACAAAAGAAAAATATAGATATTTTGAACTTCATAAAAAATTTTAAATTTTGTGATTCAAAGAACACCATCAAAATAGTGAAGACGGGCTTCCCTGGTGGCGCAGTGGTTGAGAGTCCACCTGCCGACGCAGGCGACATGGGTTTGCGCCCCGGTCTGAGAAGATCCCACATGCCGCGGAGCGGCTGGGCCCGTGAGCCATGGCCGCTGAGCCTGCGCGTCTGGAGCCTGTGCTCCGCAACGGGAGAGGCCACAACAGTGAGAGGCCCGCGTACCACAAAATAAATAAATAGATAAATAAATAAATAAATAGTGAAGACAACCCACAGAATGAAAGAAAATATTTGCAAATCATATATATAAGACTTGTAGCTAGAATATATAGAGCACTTACAACTCAATAATAAAGACAAACAACCCAATTTAAAAATTGGTAAATGATCTGAACAGACATTTCTCCAAAAAAGATATATAAATGGCCAATAAGCACATGAGAAGATGCTCAACATCATTAACTATCAGGGAAACACAAATCAAAACTGTATAACAAGTTACCACTTCACACCCACTAAAATGGCTATAATCAAGACAGATAATAAGTGTTGATGAGGATGGGGAGAAATTGGAACCCTCGCGCACTGCCGGTAGGAACGTAAACTGGTGCAGCTGCTTTGGAAAACAGTCTGGCAGTTCCTCAAAAGGTTAACCATAGAGTTACCATATGACTCAGCAATTCTACTCCTAGGTATATACCCAACAGAAATGAAGCATATGCCCACACAAAAACTTGTACACAAATGTATGCAGCAGCATTATTCATAATAGCCAAAAAGTGAAAGCAACCCAGATGTCCACCAACTGGTGAATGGATAAATAAAATGTGGTATATCCATACAATGGAATATTATTCAGCAATCAAAAGAAACTGAGCACCCAAACATGCTACAATGTGAATTAACCTTGAAAACATTATGCTAAGTGAAAGAAGCCAGTCACAAAGAACTATACATTGTATGATTCCATTTCTATGAAATGCCCAGAATAGGCAAACCCATAAGAGACAGAAAGACTGATGATTGCCAGGGGATGGGGGAGCTGGGAAAAAATGGGAACGACTGCTAATGGGTATGGAGTTTCTTTTTGGGGTGATGAAAATGTTCTAATATTGACTGTGGTGATGGTCACACAACTCTGTGACTATACTAAAAACTACCAAACTGTACACTTTTTTTTTTAAATTTATTTTATTTATTTTTGTTGGGTCTTTGCTGCTGCACACAGGCTTTCTCTAGTTGCGGCAAGTGGGGACTACTCTTCGTTGCGGTGCACGGGCTTCTCATTGCAGTGGCTTCTCTTGTTGCGGAGCACGGGCTCTAGGCGCGCGGGCTTCAGTAGTTGTGGCGTGCAGGCTCAGTAGTTGTGGCTCGTGGGCTCTAGAGCGCAGGTTCAGTAGTTGTGGCGTACGGGCTTAGTTGCTCTGCGGCATGTGGGATCTTTCCGGACCAGGGCTTGAACTCATGTCCCCTGCATTGGCAGGCGGATTCTTAACTACTGTGCCACCACGGAAGCCCCCAAATTGTACACTTTAAATGGGTGAATTGTGTGGTCTGTGAATTACGTCTTAATAAAGCTGTTACCAAAACGAAAACATGGTAGTTCAAATAAAGAGAGAAAAATGGAGAAAACAGAACAAGGAAGGTGGGTAGGGAGTACTGGATAGAGATGAGAAGGTGGGGGCTGCTACTTTGGGCAGGTGGTTAGGGAAAGCCCTTTGGCAGTGACGTCTGAGCAAGGTCTGGAGTGAAGTGAGGATGTGGGCTGAGCAAAGACTGGGGGAAGAGCTGTCCTGATGCATGAACAGCAAGTGCAAAGGCCCTGAGGTAGAAACAAGCTTGGCAAGTGGAGAAGCAGCATGGGGGCCAGCAGCGGAATGGGACTGGGGAGGGGAGCAGAGGGGACGAGGTTGTCGAGGGAACAGGGGTAGGTCATGCTGGACCATGGTGAGAACTTTGAATCTTCCTCTGACAGTGCGTCTGTCTCGCCATTATGGATTCCGGTTTTAGGCAGAGGCTGAAAGCAGCCCTGAGGAGGTGAATGGAAGGGTGAAACGAGCAGAATGCTTCCCAAGCAGCCGAAGGACCAAGCCTGAAAGCAGGGAAAGCTAGGGGCCGGCCAGGGCTCCCATGAGGACCCTCAGATCTCCGCCCACCCCCTCCACTTGCTCGAGCCAGCCAGGAGTTGGAAGCAGCTGCTGGAGCCTGAGGAGGAAGCTCACAGTGCTGGGCGTGTTGAAACACCCAGAAGAATTAGGATTAGTGTCTGGGAACAAAAGCCGATATCGAATTGTGGGCTCTCCCCCTTCCCCTTTGTGAGTCTGCCATGGGAACACCCGGCCAGGAAGCCTGCTTGACCGTGGTTCCTGCAGGCCTGGCCAGAGAAAGCCATGCGGAGCCCTCCCAGGCTCAGGTAACAGGCTGTTTCCTCTCCCGCTGTGGGAAGGTGGGCAAGGGCAGGGCTCACGGGATCAGCCCTGGGCCTCCCTCATGTTTCCACAGGGCTCTAAACACACGCTCTTAAATGCCACCACTCCCATGGGAAGAAGCTCAGAGCCTCGCCCTGGCCCACCCAGGAGGTCACAGCAAGGATAAAAACAAACACCCCAGCAGTGGCCATTCCCTGTGGGCCTACTGTGTGCTGCCTGGAACTCCTGAATGCTGCAAGTTGGGTGTTATCATGGCCCACTTTACAGATGAGGAAAATGAGGCTCAGAAAGGCTGAGAAACTCACTCACAGCTACAGGGTGGTGAGGAGAAGAGGCCGGTCTTGACTCCAGGCCCATCTGTGTCCAGAGCCAGAGATGGCACAGCCAGGACTCAGCCCTGCAGCCGCCTCCAGAGCCCTCTGAAGAGAGGGAGCTGGGCACCCTCAGTCAGGTGGGATGGGGTCTCAGGCACAGGGCAGGGATAATGGGGGCAGATGAAAGATGAGCTCAGGCTCAGGGGTCGGGGTGAGGGGGCATTCATTAAAAAAAAAAGACAGAAATTAAGATGCCAAGCAGGGGACCACGAGCCCCAGGTGGGAGCTTGCCAGGCCAGGTTTGAGGGAATCTCAGGGGATTGATTCATTCAAAAACCTTTTACTAAACACTTATTAGGTGCCAGGTACTACTGAAGGCCCTAGGGACATAAATAGTGAACAAAACAGAAATTCCTGCCTTCAAGGGGCTTATAGTCTGGCAGCAGGAAGGAGACAGACAAAATAAAGCAAAAACACAAGATGGTGGTAAGTGCTATGGAGGAAAAAGGAACAGGGAAGGAGGCAGGCAGTGCCTGGGTTGGGGGTGCCTGAGGGAAAGACGGCCAGGGAAGGTGTTAATGGGAAGGTGACATCTGAGCAAAGAGCCGAAGGGGGTGAGAGAGTGACCCACACAGACGCCTGGGGGAAGAGCAGTCCAGGCATGAGGAACAGTCAGTGCAAAGGCCCTGAGGTGGGAATATGCCTGACATGTTTAAGAAGGCACAAGGAGAGGCTTAGGAGGGGCTTCCCTGGTGGCGCAGTCATTAAGAATCCGCCTGCCAACGCAGGGTTCGAGCCCTGGTCCGGGAAGATCCCACATGCCGCGGGGCAACTAAGCCCGTGCACCACGACTACTGAGCCTACAGTCTAGAGCTCACGAGCCACAACTACTGAGCCCGCGCGCCACAACTACCAAAGTCTGTGCGCCTAGAGCCTGTGCTCCGCAACAAGAGAAGCCACTGCAATGAAAAGCCCGCACACCACAACAAAGAATAGCCCCTGCTCACCGCAACTAGAGAAAGCCCGCGCGCAGCAACGAAGATCCAAAGGGGCCAAAAATATATATAAATAAATAAATTTATTAAAAAAAGAAGGCACGAGGAGGCTAGAGGCCAAAAAGCCACCCCAGGAACAGCAAAGGCCCACTGCAGCGCTGCCAAGAGCCCTGAAGGGTGACCGGGATCCTGAGAGCTGAGCACCGCTTGGCACCAGCCGTGACCTCGACGGACTGTGGCCCCGGGGGCAGGGACAGGGCCTGTGTGGGACACGTGGATCTCTGCGTACATTCCCCAACTCCCCAGGTGCAGTGAGCCAGAAAGAGGAAGAGCGTGAAAAAATTACAACGAATGAGCATCTCTGACGAAAAATCATAAAGAAGATGCTCATTAAGAACACACAGGACTGTGCATCCGCCCCCCACCCCAACCCCCGCTTGCCCTGCTAATGTGGCTCAGGGTGTGCCGAGAACTGAAATGTAAAGATGATGGCACCAAGCCCAAAGAGGACACCGTCCAGAGCCCTGGACTCGGGGCTCCCAAGCCGAGCGGCTTGCTCCACCTGCAAAGGGGCAGGAGCAGACAATGGCTGAAGGAAGGAGGGAGCTCGGAGCGGGTCTGGCTAAGGTAGGGTGAAGAACCGTTCGCAGGGCCACTGTCTTTGTGTCTGTCCAAGAACTGTTTCTGTAATTGAACGTGAAACTGAAAAATGAGAAAAGGGTGTGAGGTTAGAAGAGCTGGTCAAAAGCAAAGGGGTTTGAATGCCCATCTGCCTGATTCAAGGCCTGGGCCCACACTCACCCTCCCGGCAGGACCGGGCACCCCTTGGTAAGAGATGAAGATGGCCTCCCTAGCCTGGGGTTTCAGGGCTTGAGTCCCCAGCTCCATGCTGCCAGGGATAGGTAATTACAGAGACTGGGTTTTCAGGGGAGTTTCGTTTTTAGCTTTAAGATACACAATTAGATGTCCAAATCCCAGAGAGGCAGGGCGAGCCCTCTCCACCCACCACAGCCCGCTGGCAGAATTCGGCTCTTTCTGGGTTGTCCTGAAATAGAGCAGAGCATCCTACCAGGCTGGTGTCTCCCTCGGAGCTCCCCTGGCCCCAGATCCCGACCAGGGCCTCTGTGATGCATCCACAAAGCCTCACTGTGGACGCCGGCTCGGTGCCAGGCCCACGTGGGTGTGGGGACACAACGGGAGCAGACCTCCTCAGGAGCCCCCGGCTGAGTGGGGAGACAGACTCACACAAAAAGCAACTGACAACAGCCGCCAGCCTCCAAGGAAGTGGAAGGGGCTGCGAGGAAGCGGAACAGACTGGGGGCCTGACTTGGTCGGGGCATTGACGCCATAGCTGGGACCTCTAGGCTGCGGTTGGCTGGGTGAAGACGCGGGGAGATGGCCCGAGTGGTGGGAAGACCCAGAAGGAAGGAGGTGGCTCTCAGGAAGAGGCAAGAGAAGGCCGGGGGAAGGGGGGTAATCAGGCAGGTGAGGGTAGGGCTGCATGAGTGACCCAGAGGCCCACCACCGGGAGCCTGGACTTCATCTGTGAAAGGGTGACACTGCCCACCGCGTGGGGCTGTCGCATGACCCTGCGGTGCCGTGTCCAGCTCCTTTCTCCACTGCTCACCCAGAGAGGCAATGTAAAGAATTCTACCGGCACGATGGGTGTGTAGAAGCCACATCTTTCTAGCACCGCCCTACCATGTGTCAGTGACTCAGAAAGGCAGCTGGCCACCGTCGGGGCCCCACACAGATGGCACCTATCTGCCACCACTGCCTCCCCACAACTCAAGACAGAGCTGCACAGTGCGGGACCCTCGTTCTAGAACACTCGCTCCTGCCTCCCAGGTTCATCTTCAATTAATCAACAGTAAAACCCAGTCCTGTTCATTGAGCTTGTTCTACAGGACATGTGTTTTATAGACAAGAGCAACTACCACAATCCTAGGAGGTATGTGCCATTATCATTCCCATTTTACAGATGAAGAAACTGAGGTCCAGAGAAGGGCAGAACAAGCCCAGGCAAGGTTGGACAGAACAATAGGGCTGGATGCTGACCCAAAGCCACACCTTCACCTCTTCCCCATGTTGGTTCCCTTCAGAAGCAGGAAGGTAAGTGGACACCTGGGAGGAGGGAATGCTTCTTCTCAGGGCCCCAACAACTCAAGATGCCTCAAAGGCTGTGAAGAGCAGCAGACCAGGTTGAAGTGAGCCACCATCCTCGGCCTCTCAGATGGGGAAGTTTGGGACTCCCAGCAAAAGGCCACCCCAGAGTCCGGGTTCCATGGTTCCCCGAGGGTGGCTCACTGCTACATCCCTATCACCTGGCCCAGACCAGCCTCACTGCCCAGGAAATGCAGCAAGATCTCAGAGCTTTAGCACCCCCCAGTCTCCATCACGCAGGTGATGAGGGGCAATTCCATGGGAGCCACCTCCTGGCCACAGGCTGCCCACGGCCCGCAGGGTCCTCACAGACAGGGACCATCTGGGGCCCCTCCCCGGAGTCGGAGTGAAGGCACAGCCAGCAGTGGTCTCAGAGCAGGAAGTTGAGAGAAGGGAAACTGGGCTATCAGTGGGGAGCCACGGAAGGGCTCCAGCCTGACCCACCCTCAGCCCCTCACCTCCCCAGCAGCCTGGCTGCAAGTACTCATCTGCACACCTGTCTGGTCACCACCGTACACCCAGCACAGAGCTTGCCTGGCAGGGGGCAGCTCAACTGTGGCCACTACCTACGGGTGGGGGTGGTGAGGCCTGGGAGGACAGAGCTTCTCAGACTCAAGTCAACACTGAAAATTCCGTGGCTTGTCACAAATGGAGATTCCCAGGCCCTGCCAGAACTAGACTCTGTTGTGGCAGGGTTTCTCAACCCCGGCACTACTGACATTTTAAGCCATTCTGGACTTTATGGGGGGTGTCCTGTGCATTACGGGATGTTTGGCAGCATCCTGCCAGTAGCACAACTCCAGCTGTGACAACCCAAAATGTCTCCAGATATTGCCAGCTGTCCGGGGGCAAAGTCACCCCTGGTTGAGAACCACTGCTGCAGGCCTTGGACCGGACTTTTTAAACAAGCTCCCAGGTGATTCTGAGGCAGGAGCTGGGCACCTGGCTAAGCGAGGGCATATCCATGAGCACTGAGTAGGACCCCAGGGACTCCCAGCCCCACTGCCCTCCTGTGTTCCTGAAAGGGCTGGTCCCCGGATTCCTCCCCTTCTGCCCCCATGATGAGAGATAACCAGGGCAAGGCTCCATCGCACGAATCCCTCCCCGCTGGGCCGGCAGTCACAACATCCAGCCTGCACCTCCTCAGCCACACCCGCTCCGTGATCTCCCTGACCTTGGTCCTTGGCCGGGTCCCTGGAAGAACGTGCAGTCACAGTGATGCAGTCACAGTGATGCAATCAAAGTTCCCGGATGATGAAACCCAGCCCAGCCTGGGAAAGGCGAGAGTCTAATAAGGAAACAATTTAAATTGACAACATCTGCCTGTGCTTCCCTGAAGAGAAGAGAGTACAGCCGCCTGGGGAGGGGCCCACCCCGGGGACCAGGCAAGGCATCTGTCCAGGGGCTGCAGGGCGGTAGAGCCTCCATTCCAGTGACGTGGCCAACGTGGCCGCCCAGCAGCATCTGGCCCCTGCCAGGAACTCAGGGCTGCACGCAGGGGAAGCAGCTTCTTGCAGTTCTGACACAGCCAGCCCCTCCTCCTGTGACACGACGAGGCAGCAAGAAGTTCCTAGAAGTCGAGCCACTCGGGCTTGGTGGAGGGGCATCAGTGTTAGGAGTGAGGACTCTGGAGTCAGAGGCACCTGCGTTCCACTCCTGCTACTCACCAGCCCGGTAACCTGGAACTGCATCAAATAACCCAAAGTGGGCAGACGCTGGCTTCCCCATTTTACAGACACAGGCACGCTGCCTCCCTGGCTCTGCCTTCGCAGAGGTGCCTGCACCCAGAGGCAGGCTCTGCAGACAGCTCGAGCTTCCCTATCACCCAGGCGAACGTGTGGGCATGCTCTTCTCAACTGAGGCACACAGCCCAAGAGGAGGGCAGGCCATCGAAAGGAATCCGGAGTGAACCGCTGGCTTTGACCAAGTGCTGGTCCAAACCCAGGCACCTGGGCGAAGGTGCCCCATCACCAAATGTGGCCCAGCCTGGCTCCTGTTTCCCGGGTACCCTTCTGTGCGCCAGGTGCTGCTCAAGCACGTACCCTCCACAGACACGGTCAGCACCCACTTCGCAGATGAGCAGATGGACACTCAGGGAGTCCGCAGGTCACTCAAGAGGTGAGGGGTGAACTGCACCTCCAAGTCCTACCTCAGGAGCCCACTGCCCACCCCCGCCCTGCAGGACCGCTGGGAAGATGCTCTAAGATAGAAAAGCTGTTCTCAGGGGACAGCAGCAGCCGTCAGTGTCCCTGCGCCTTGTGGGCTGAACCTTCACGAGTCTCAATACCAGGGAAGAGGCGGCCTTGAGACCAGTCTTGTCCTAAAGGAGGGGTGGTCATGAGGTCAAAGTGTACGGTCAGTGGGGCATGGCACTGGGCCAAACTCGTCAAGACCTGCTGGTGTTGGGGACCAAGCCTGGTCAATCCAGGGTTGAAGGGAGAGTGGGGAAATGTTCCTATAAAAGTCCATAAGGTCAGCTTCCTGCCTCCTGAGCATTTCCTACTTATCGGGCACTGAACTGAGAGCTCTCCCTGCCTGACCTCCTGGAGTCCACACCCCAAGCCTGGGAGGTAGCTACCATCATCCCCACGTTGCAGGCAGGGAAACTGAGATTCAGAGCACAGAAGCCACCGACCCCAGGTCTGGCTGGGAGAGGGCCGTGATCTGATCTGAACCCATAGCTGTCTGACCTCAGAATCTTAAACTGGGCCCAGGCCCTAGAAATTCAAAGCAAGAAGCCACAGCTGGGCTATAGTAGCTACGTTCCCTCCTCCGTTCCAGAACCCACAACTGTAAAACACGGAACTGTGGGGTTGGCTGTGCACAGGGAGTTTCCCTTCCTGAGCCCCTGAGATCCCCAGTGGGACCACTCACTCACAAGGCAAGGGTACAGGAGGCAGATAGGCTGGGGACCAAGGCCAGGATCTGCCACTCACTGGACAGGACCTCTCTGGGCCTCAGTCACTGCCCTGCCCTGTCTCACGGGTTTGCTAAAAGGCCTAATGAGAGAACAGGGCCTGGCACATATCCAGAGGACACTCACACTGAAAGGGGGACATGGCCGCTACCATCGAAAGTAACTCTGAGATAGACGGTCCAGCAGGAAGCCAGGGCCCTGATGCAGGTCCCACTTCCCCACCCCAGGACCATGGATCAGGACATTTCCCCAGACCTTGAACCTGGCTGGGACGTCCTGGGAGGTGGACGGGCAGGTAGCCCAGGCATACTCAGGCTGCTCCTGGCTGACTCACGCCTGGGTGGTGTTTGAATCACCCAAGGAAGGGAAGAAACAGGAGGGAGGTATCCCCATCCCCGGAGCCCAGTTCCTTGAATAGCTGGACTCAAGTGAGTCACAGGGATGTCCCTGTCCTCTGAACCCCTACTCAACCCCATAGCCTTTCCCGAAAGCACCCTCACCACAACGACTGCAGACAAATTACTTCCTCTTCTGGACATGGGTCTTATTAATGGTGAAAATGGAAGGAGGCTTCCATGTCCCAGAGCGCAGGGGTCCTGGAGGCAGGGCCTTTGTTTCACTCACTGCTGCTTCCCATGTCCTAAGGATGGCACCTGGTACATGGGAGGTGCTCAGTAAGCCTCTGATGACTAAATTAGTGATATTCACAGCACTGCTCCCAATAAGGGCCACCCTAGACCTTCTTGCACTGATATTTCCACCTCCAGGAAAGGGGCCTCCAGCTGTGGTCAGGTCACCTTCTCCAGGTCTCTGTAGTCACTGAGGGGTCAGAGGTCATCACCATCTCTGGATCTGCCCCCACGTGTTCCCACTGCTCCACACCGCATTCCCCACGGCTCCCTGGACTTCTGAGGTGACCAAGGAATAATCAGGGACCACTCAGCCAGAGTCACGTCTCCTCACAAAACCAGCACAGACTAAGACCTGCTTTGCTGGCCATCTTCAGCAGCTCTCTGAAATTCCAACCACAAGACAAAGGGCTCGGGGTCAGGTGGAACCAGGAGGCCCTGACTCACCAATCTCCACCTCCTGCCCAGACAGCTGATTCTCCTGCAGACTCATGGACTGACCCTGGGCTAATCGCTGCCCCTGCCATTCACTTAGTCCACACACATTAACTGAGCACCTACTACGAGCCAGGCCTGAGTGGGACACCGGGAAACAAACCTGGGCCTTGGTCTTGTCTGCATCCAAAAGGGGGGTGGCCATTCTCACCCAGGTCCATGTGATTCCTCTTTAGCCGACAGAAAACCCTTAGGAGGTGCTGGAGCCCTGGGTCAGGCCTTCTGTTGCATTCAGGGAGAGTACCCAGTCAAAGGCCCATCCCCAAAGACAGTGGTCAGGGCCAGAGCAGGCAGGAGTGGCTGATGCCTCCCCTCCCGCACCGTGCTCAGCACTTCTTGGAGAGCTGACGTGTCTAATGGTCTCCCCTGGCTCATGGGCCCAAGGTCAGGGGCCATGGCTGTCTCGGCCAATGCTGGACCCAGTGCCCAGTGCAGGACCAGGGCAGCAGCCTGGCTCGAATCACAAATGTTTGCTGAATGGGTGAAACACAGGAAGAGAGAAGAGAAACAATTAAGGGGAGAGCAGGAGGAAGGTGAACCTTTCCTTCCTGCTCCCACCCCTGGATCCTCTCCAATGATTGCCCTGCATTAATACCAACCACTGCCAGCCTTTCCTGAGCACTTACTCTGTGCCGGGGGCTATGTTGGGTACCTAACGGGGGCGTGGGGGCAGGGGGGTGGTAACCCACTTAATCCAAGCACCAAGAAGGAGCTTATCACTCCATTTCACAGAAGAGGAAAGCGAGGCTCAGAGAGATCCGGTGGTCTGGCAGCCTTGGGAGCCTGCCCTCCTTCTGAACCGCCAAGCCCCACACCCAGCAGCCCCTGCCAGGGTTTGCAAGAGGCAGAAGGAAAATCCCCAGCCAGAGAAGACTGCTGGCAACTGCTGAGTTAAGGCTCATAAGTGATGCTTATTGGGTAGCGACGGTTCAGGCTGCCCTGCCAGAAAGACCCTGGAGAGACCTGAGGACCTCCTCCAGTCTCAGGTGCCCAGCACGACCAAAGGTGTGGGTGTCTCAAGGCCTTTCTCACACAGACACGCGCGCACGTCAGTGCTCGGCTGGCTGGCTCTCAGAGCAGTCCTCCTAGAAGCAGGACTTTACAGGTCCCAGAAGTCCCCTCCAGACATGACTGCCACCCCAATAAAGACAACATCATCCTGACTCGTATCAGGATGGGTTTTTTTTTAATCAGAATGCTTTTGAACTTCATATAAACGGCACCGCACAGCATGCTCTTGTGTCTGGCTTCCTTCCCTCGAGGTTGTTTGTGACACTGTCCTTGTCGTGAGTAGCAACGCTGCTGCGTAGCAGGCTCGAGTTTTGTTTTTAATCATTCCATGATGACAGAGGTGGGAAACCGCTCCTCTCAGCTGACAGCCACCTCCCCTCCTACAATGTGGAGTCCCAAGTGGTCAACCCCATGGCTGCCCTTGGGGGTTCTAAAATACAACTCCGACTCTGATTCACACCCTTCTGTGGATCCCTGGTCAGAGAAGTCCAAGCCCCTCCCCGTGGCCTCCCCCGACCCCGAGCCCCCAGGCCACGAGCTCTTCCCTGCTCAGCACTCTTGCCCTTGCCTCCCTCTGCCCTGTGCTGCTCTTCTCTCCCCTCTCCCCCAGCCTAATCACCTACTGTCCCTGGGACGGAGCCCAGCATCCATTCCTGGGCACGGCACTGCAGGGCAGGGCACTGCGGGGCGGGGCTGGAACCCCGGGAAGCTGCACGGGGGGCCCACACACAGAAGATGTGCAGGAACTTGTCCCTGAGGGACTGGGGGTTGGGGAGCCGCAGGTGTGCTGCCTCTGTGGGTCTGCAGAGAGTCCAGCACTCGCTCAGAGGAAGTGGTGGGAAGTAAGGGCGCCTTGCGTGCAAAAAGGGCGCAGACTTCTGCCTTCCCCAGCGCCCTCCCCAGCAGGTTTAGTCTGGTTTCAGCTGCCGGGTGCAGGGCCCTGTGCGAGCAGGTCGCCCTGATCTAGGGAGCCCTCCCGCCTCCACGTAGGCACCCGCACCCCATTTGATGGAGGAGCAAGCCCAGGCTGAGAGGACAAGGCTGTTGGCCATGGTCACAGAGCCAGTGAGTAGCAGCCGAGGTGCCTCCCGGGGCAGGCACCAGCCCCTGCCCCCACCCCATCCCCCTAGGAGCATCCCCACTCCACACACAGGGTCAACCTGACACAACCCATCGGTGCGGCCAGCTGCCTCTCAATCGCAGCCTCTGAGCCCAAGGCAGTGCCCAGCTGCATGGTATGCAGGCGAGGGCTGCTCCTGACACGCGCTGATACCTCCCGCACCAGGGTGGGGAGGGGCTGGGCCCAAGCAACTGGTGGTGACTGGCACTTGGTCCGGCACCATCAGCACCCACACTGGTTCAGGTCCAAGGGAGAAAAGTTCCAGCCCTGCGCCAGCGCCAACCCTCAGCAGGAAGCCCCAGGAGCGTGATGCAACAGAGGCCACTCCGTGCTAAGACACTTGGCCCACAGGGGTGTACAAGGCCAAAAGAGGCCAGGGAAGGCCTCCCAGAGGAGGTGGCTCTCAGGCCGAGCAGGAGGTCAGCCAGGTGAAGAAGCGGGGGAAGGGAGCTTGAGGACAAGGCAACTGCAGAAGCAAACAACTAGAAAAGTAAGGTGTGGTAAAAGCCAGGGAGCACCAGGGGCCTGCCATCCACCGAGGGCCCCTGGCTTTCTCCCCTGCTCCCCCGTCCCCCAGCAGTCTGCCCTCTGCCTCACGTGGGGGGGCGGTCTTCCGCCTGCCAGAGTGGGTCCCAGAACTGGCTGTGCAGAGGGCCCCTTCCCGCAGGCAGAAGTCCCCTACACCCTAGTCCCGCCCCACCCCGGGAGCACTCCAGCTCTCACTGGCTCGGAGCCAAGCGCCCCAAGACAGGGCAGGTTCAAGCCAACAGAGGCAAGAAAGTGCACAGGCCCCACTGGGGACCCTGAGCTCCAGCGTGAGGCCCAGCTCCTTAGACACTAGGTGTGCTCCTCACCTGCTTCCCACCCCTTCGGAAGTAGCCTCTCCCCACAGCACCCCTAGAATCATGAGACAGAGACAGCACCCCAGTCAGTCCTGGCCCACAGGGAAGTTCCAGCTGCCACAGAAGGGCAACTGAGGTGCGCCATCCAGCCCACCACCCTGACTCAGCCAGGGATGGAAGGATGGGCGGCAGCACATCCAGTGCCTCGACCACGTGCCAGGAGCCGAGCTAGACGTTTGACAGGCATTATCTCACTTGGTCCTCCCCAGAACACTGCGAGGCAGACACCAGCCGCCCCTGAGGCTTAGAGACTGAGCCCCTTGCCCAAGGTCAAACAGGTGACAAGAGGCAGAGGACGGGAATGTCCTCCCCAGGCCTGTGCAGGGCAAGCCACCAGCCTGACCAAAGAGGCAGCACGTCCTCCATCGGGGCTCTTTCCTCCCAACTGTGGGCTGGCCACTCCCAGTTGACATCTGGGCAGATGGGGGGTTGGGTGGTTCCAGGCCTGCATTTGAGAGCCATTCCAAGCCCAGGCCACCAAAAGAAGCTCACCGCAGAGACAGAGGGTTTGCAACGACAGTCCTAAGCAGACACCAAGGCCAGGCACAGGCTGGGCAGCTTCAGGCCTCACCAAGGCCACCAACGGCACAGTGTGACCTCGTGGAGAGCCAGAAGGCCCAAGGGAGATAGACCTCACAGAGCACATCTGAGGCCCTGGGGGCAGGTCTGGTAGCCCCAGAACAGAAAGCACTTGCCAGGCCAAGTGGATAATGAAGAGAGACAGCCCTCGCCCTCGCCCCAAATTAGTTCCAGGTCTCGTTCTAAGCAAATCTGATGTCTCTCCCCTGCTCAAACCTTTCCGTGTCTGTCTGATGAGATGAGGATAAATCTATATCGGTTGCCATGGGTGCTATACTGCTCCTCCCAGCAGTGGGCAAGTGACCGCAGGGTCACCACCCAGCAGTCACCAGACTCCACATACTGAGTCCCCAGGCTCGCGAGGCCCGTGAGCAGACATGCTAGCAGCTATCACGAGGTCCAGGCAGGGCTTCGCGAATGCAAGTCAGGACTCCCAGGTACTGAAGAAGCAGAGCCCAAAAGCATTCGGGGCCCTCCGACACACGGTGTGGTTGCTACTGAGAACCCCTGGCCAGAGCAGCTCCCAGAACAGAGATCAAAGTGAGGAACACGCCTCAGGGAACAGGCCTCGGGGAACAGCCCTGGCTCCACAGGGCCAGATCACCTCGGGTCAGGGCTCTGCCAATGCCAGGCTGGCAGGCAGGTGGCAGGGGCTGCCAGGGTGGCACCTGCCAATGGTGTGGCCAGCTGGCGGCAAAGGCTGGGCTCAAGGAGCAGACACCAAGGCCATGCACAGGCTGACCCCGAGGGAGCCCGCAGCTGGCCTGGTGCCACAGCCTGGCTGCCATGGGTGGTCTCTGCAGCCTGCCAGCAAGATTTCTCTCCACAAGCACCCGCCTCCTCAGGCCCCAGCCTGTGCACGGAAGGCCTTCCACAGGGGCCCCGGGGAGCAGGCTGGCCCCAGCAAATGAGGGAGGCAGACCACCGTCAGGGATCCAAGGGCATGCAGGGGGTCAGGAGGAGCCCAGAGGAGGCAGCCCACGGAGGAGGCAGCGCAAAGCCCCTTGGGCCACATGCTGCCACGTGACACCGTTGCTCGATCTTCTGATTTAAAAGATTTTTGTTTATGCTGTCAAAAACTCTTAGAGCACTGTATAGGGCAACAAAACCCCAGCCGCACTTGGCCACTGTGCACTCTCTGAACTTCCATCTTCCGGCACCTACTAAGTGCTGGGTGTGCTGCCAGGAACTTGAGGACAAGGAAACCCACCTGCCGGCTCTACCCGCCCACCTTCTCACCAGTGTGCCCACTCTTCTCCCTCTGCCTGCCACGGCCCAGCCAGGCCACAACTCCAACTTCCCTTACTGAATACCGGTGAGGCACCCTGGCATCTTCTCCACCGGGCAGCCAAGAGCCAGCATCCTAATCGGCAAACCGGGCACACTGACCCCCTGCCCGTCGGCTGGACCCCCAAAGCCAGGAACTGTCCAGCCCAGCTACCCCCATCTTCATCTACTGCAGCCAGCCCCATGTTGCCCCTCTCCATACCCCAACCACGCCAGCCCCTTGCCTAGATCACTGACCAAGTGCCTTCCAGCTGGGGGCCTCTGCCTGACCTCTTCCCAAACTCATGGAGCTTATGTTTTCAGGATGGGGCACGTCACTGTGATAGGGAGGGCTTTCCCTTTGGCCCACAAGGCTCCCATGAAGAGTCCCTTCCTCAGGGAAGCCCTTCCTCTGTGATGCCCACAGGCACACTGCCCCCACCCCATGGGGAGCTCCATGGGAGCAAGGCTGTCTGGTCCCGGTCACCTCTGAAAGCCCAGGGCCAAGAGGGTGCTCGGTAAATGTGGAAAAGGGACCTGCGCCTGCCAGCCTCCTCCCCCTCCTCCTCCTGCCCCCTCCCCACTCGGCCTCCAGAGCGCCCGATCTGTGAAGGGAAGTGGATGCCCTGCCTGCCTTAGGGTCCCACTGCACCTCCACCTCCTTGCACCCTCGGGCCCAAGAGACAGAACTGTGTGTCCATCTCCACACGACCCTCCCTCCACATTAAGATGTGCATGACAGCAGGCCTCGCAGGGCAGCAGATTCAAGTGGCAGCTGCATCCTTTTCCAAGGAGGGAGGGAGAGGGCCTCGAGGAAGCAGAGGCCCAGCCAAGCCTGTGGTGTGTGTGTGCAAAGACCTGGCCTCCCCAGGCCCGGGCACAGGGCCTCCAGCTGCAGAGCTGACCTGTCCAAGGTCTTCTTCATGCCCCCCACAAATCCCAAACATCCCTCGGAGGTCTCCCGTTCCGGCCTGCTCAAGCCCAGGCCCACAGAGAGAAGTCAGTACCTGTATTCTGAGCAGGCATGCCCTCTTTCAAAAGGCTGCCCAAATAAAAACCCCACTGAAGAGACAGTTGAGAATTCAAAGCTGCCAAAAAGAAAGGACGGGTGGGAGCCGGCCCAAGTCACACAGTCTGCTTCTTAGACAGCCTGGCACCCAAGTGCAGAGCAGCAAGAGCCATCTGAGGGGCCCCTCTTCTCTTTCTGGCCCAGCAAAGAGGGGTACTGCACAGCGGACAGAAGTCGGGGCCAACCAGAGCCCATCCGGCTGTGCCATTAGCTCCTCCTACGAAGTGACCCTGAACAAGTGACTTCTCTGCCCCCAGCCTCAGTTTCCCCATCCATTGGCCAAGGAGGCTCGCTCTGCCTGTCTCCTCCAGAGAGGACTTGCTGTAAGGTAAATCAACGCCTCCCTCTCGCTCCCTCCCGCCACCAGCCACGTGCATGGGACAGGCCACAGGACCAGTGCCAGCTGGGCACAGAGACCTCTCAGGATGTTTGGGATTCCTCCTGCCTGAAAGACAGATTGGCTCAAGGCTGGAAGCCTGTGCCCAGCCTGCCCTAGGGAGACCACAGCCTGGTCCACTGCTTCCCGACTCACTAGACTTGGCTGGGACGCATCCCCCCTGGGACCCCTAGGAAAGCCTCCCAGATGCCATTTGGATGCGTCTGCTGGAAGGCCTCTAGGCAGAGACGTTGGCAAATGCCCATTGTGCCCCAGTGCCAGCCCGTGCCTGGCACCAACTCCACAGCAGTGGACTTCAGCCCCACCCCCACCTGTGGCCCAGAGGCCCCTTTTCCTCAGATCTCACAGGATGTAGCCCAGTGCCTTGAAATGATCCAAATCTGGATTTCCCTGTACCACCCAACCCACTAAAAAGAACCTCCTTCAAAGGTCTGAGGACATGACATGAGGCTGTAGCTGCTTCAAGCCCTCTGCCACCAAGGCAAGGCAGGGCCTTGGAGCCGGACCTGCCCACGTTTAAATCACAGCTCTGCCGCTCTCTTGCTGAGTGACACAGGTCCATCACTTTAGGTCTCTTGACCCCAATTTCCTCATCAGCTCACGGAGTGGTTCAAGGGCTCAGCTGATCATGCATTCGAGGTGCTCAGCAGGTCCCTGGCATCTAATAATGCACAATCAAAGGCAGCTTAAACCCTAATGATAAAATGGTTATTTTCCCAATTGCATTTCTAGCCAGATGACCTCGCCGGATGGCCGAGAGGATGAACAGACACAGCACGTGCAAAAACACTCAGCACAGCACCTCGCACGTAGCACTGAACATGGTAGCTGTGAGGATTATGGTTCATAAGGAGGCCTCAGAAAGATGAGGCTGGGGAACAGTGCAATGTACCACCTGTTCTACCTGCTCAAAGTGGGTCAGGCTGGAGCTGTGTACCCAGCTGTTGCCATGGCACCCAACACACAGGGAAACACTCTAGCTAGGAGGGTGGCTGCTGCAGGAGTGGAGGCTTGGGCCTGCTTTGCTCAGACACCACCCATGCTGCCACCACCCCCACTCCCTGGGACATGTCAGGGGTCTCTGGGGTTATGGACAGTGTGCTAATAAACTAAGCAGGTCTCGTCACCCCTGACCCTACCCCACCTCCAAAACAATAGGGCCTTGGCCCTCTGGAGAGGTGGGCTGTGAGGAGGGGCTCCCAGGCTGCAGACCAGGGTGTGTGGCATGGGAGTGGAAGGGTAGGAACCCAGGAACCCCCCTCTGCTGGGCAAAAGCCAAAGCAGCTGTAAAGCAGCCTCAGGTCCCAACGTGTGTGTTCCCTCCAGACACACATGCCCAGCAGCAAACAGGTACCCAGAGCCCATAAGTGCCAAGTTGTGTGGGGTTCAATGTCAGCTCTTCCCTCCTCATGCCACTCAGGTTTCATCCAGGATGAGGGCTGGGAAAGCCTGTTTAGGCAGGCTCAGCCAGGTTCAGGGAATCCATGGCCCCTTGCCAAGAGGGAAGAAGGGGAGAGAGAGGTGAAATCCAGACACTGTGGGCTGAGACCTGGAAATTTCCAGACTTTCCCGGATGAGGGGGCAGGTTTAGGGCAATTGAAAGGCTGACAGGTAGGGTGACAGTGGCCCCAGGGCCTGGGAAGCCAGCTGAGACCTCAGCCTGGGGCTGAATACTAATTCTTCAGTAGGATCCAAGACCCTGCCCCCAGCCCTCAGGTCAGAGGTAGGCCCTCTGCTGACTCCACCTGGTCCGCCCAAGACCTAGGAGGGGCTGGGGCCTGGGCCCCTCTACCATAGTAACAACAGCTGCTGCAACAGTCTGCCTGGTCAGACATGGTATACACAGTACCCATTCCCCATCACAACTCTAGGGGTGGGTATGACTTCTCCCATTTCACAGAAGAAGAAACTAAGGCTCAAAGGCAGAACAGGCTAAAAGCACATCCTGAGTTTGAATCTGGGCTCTGCTGTATTAACGCAGAGAAATCACTCCCTCCTTGAGCCTCTGAGCCACCTCTATAAAATGGGAATAACAACACTACAGGCCTCCCCCAACCTCTACTCTGCTCCATGGCATAGTCAACAGGTTAAGTGAGAGGTGCCAGTAAAACAGGGAGCAAAGCACCAGTAATTGCTGGTTCTTGGAATCAGAGAGGTTAGGTAACTTGCCCTAGGTCACCCGGCCACTCACTGGCTGACCCCAGGCCCTAGCTCTGAGCACCACAGCCCTTTCCCAGAAAGGCTGGGCTACTCTGTGGGTGGCCACGGGATCACAGGCTTCCCAGGCAACGAGGACAGCCTCCCACCCCCACAGCAAAGGGCAGCCCTTGTCTGAATTCCTCAGATAAGCAGCTCCCAGCCTGAGCCGACCCAAGTGCACAGAAAAGACACCCCACCCTGTCCCACACTGGAGATTCCTAAATCTGGGTTAGGCTGTATGCCTCCTCTCCCTCCTCCCAGCAGAACATTCGACCACCAGATTCATCCAACAGGTCTCCAAACAGGCCAAGTTCAGTTGACAACTGCAAGCCACTTACTCCCTCTTTCTGGGCCTCAGTTTCTCCATCTGTAACAGGCACCCCATCTCAGAACTGTGAGGCAGCTCCAGCTAACTGGGCCCACAAGGAGGCCTGAGGAGCAAAGGGACAGACCAAGGAAGGGAGCCAGTGGGTCACAGGCACTGGGCCAGGCCCTGCACCGCATTCTCTCTGCTGAAACTTCTTCACAACTGTGACAGAGAGACCTGTATTGGGCCCACAAAGTGGCCGAGCTAGGACTCAAACTCCCATCTGTCACACTCCAGGACTATGTGACCCCAGATGGGCCCAGGCAGTGGGCGCAGCTTGGGAACTCAGCCGCCCTCAGCAATGAGCCGGGCAGCTGGACCTGCAGGATGGGGAAGAACACAAAAACTAAACTTGACCGAGCCTCTTTCTTTCAGAGAGGGCAGCAGCCTCCTTGACAAGGGCATTTGCAATGCAAAGCAGTCCAGCTCCAGCCAGAAGAGGGCAGTGACTCAGAGGGGGCTGGGCAGACCAAAATCCAGCCACCACCCTCCAGCCAGACCAGGAGTGCCTGGGGCTGGACCTTCCCAGGAGCCAGGGAGTGCCAGGGAACCTGTGGCTGGCCCGGGCTCTAAATCATATGACAGCCCGAGTGGCCAGCTGGGTGCAAGACGCCCTGGAACACTCCTCCCCTTCTCAGCCCTTCGAGGCCAAACCCCACTGGGCTCTTCATACAAGTCTGCAGAATGGGCCTACTGTGGGCTGTGTGCAAGGCCCCATGAGGGGGCTGAAACAACAGACCCCCAGGTATCCGGCTGGTCACCTGCAGATGGGTGCCCAGCACCCTTCCAGCTTCCTCAGGCCTCAGACCTCTCAGATCACTCAGTCATGCCTTTGTGCAAACCTGCCCCAGACACACATAATCTCCAGGACTCTCTGGACCCCAAGAGGCACTTCCACACTCGCCAAGTGACTAGATCTGGCTCATTATCCCCCTTCCCTGCAGGGATCCCTGCCCCAGCTCCTACCTTGACGACAAGCTGACAAAATCCCCGCCATCCAGCAGCCGGACCTTGCAGAAGAGGACCCCGTTCACGAAGGGGACCGCAGTCAGCTCCTCCAGGGTGAAAGTGGTTTGGAATTTGAATTTCTTCTTCTTCATCAAAAAAGCCATGAGCGAGTTCCCTGAGTCTGAAGCCCCGAAGGCCAAAAAAAGGGGGGGAGCCAGAAATCCCCAGGATTCCTTTCCCTACACCACACCCCCTCCTCAAAACACCAGAGCCGGATCCCGCCCAGATGGTAGCTGAGGCGGCAGAGCGGATGGGGATCTGAGTCCAGAGGGCCCTGGTCTGAACTACCAGTCCAGTTCGCAGGCCGGCTGGCTTCACCCTCGGGGAGCTGGGGCTTGGAGGGGTTCGGAGTGGCCGGGGGCTTCACCGGCATGTAAACACTGGGGCATGGCCCAGGAGTCAAGGGAAGGGGTGGCGGGCGGCGCGCAAGCGGCCGCGCTGGCGGACAGCATCCCGAGCCGCGGTCCCTGGGGAGCTCACGCCGCGCGACTGGACGCGGCGGGCGGACCGGTGAGACTGAGAGCGATGGGCGGCCCGGTGAGGCCGAGGGCGGCCCCGCCCCCGCCCCGCTGGCGGCCGGGGGTAGGCGCCCACGCCGCGCCCACGCCGCGCCCACGCTCCCGCTCCTGGGTGCCAGGCAGCCGCACAGGTAAGTCCGGGGAGGCTGAGGGCACCCCCAGGGGGCGGCCGGGAGCTCTGGGGGCCTCTCCGGGAGGCGCGGCGGGGACGCTCCGGGCCAGGAACGTCAGGCCACTGCCCCCTCCCGGCGGGCACCGGGCCGGGCTCCAGGCAGCAGGGGCGCCGCCTCCTCCTCGGTCTTGGGTCCCGCTCCGCGGGTCCCGCTCCGCGGGCCCCGGCGGAGCTGAGGCGCCCCTCCGGCCGGCCGGTGGCGCCCACCTCACCCGCCGCCTCTGGCCAGCACCCCCGCGAGCAGCAGCGCCGCCGCCTGCGATCCCGACGCCACCGCCCGCCAGACGCTGCGCGGCCCAGCTCGGAGAATGCCGAGGCCCAGCGCGGCCGCCCGCGGAGCCGCCGCTGAGCGCGGGAGGGGCGGGGCGCTGGGGCTCAGCCCGCCCACGATAGGGCGGCCCGGCGGGGCGGGAGCGGAGTGCGATTGGCGGACGGCGGCGTGGGGCGGGACTCGCGGGAGGCCGCGGCAGCTCGAGGCGTTCGGATTGGTGCGTCGCCCATCTGGGCCCGCCTCCTCGGTCCGGGCGGAGCGGAGAGAAAAGGCTAGGGGCCCTGGGGAGGCAGTGGGAGGTCGCGGGGCGGAAAGCCCGGGCCGGCAGGCCGGCAAAGAGGAGGGCGCGAGCAAAAGAAAAGGAGAAACAATGACGAGAAGAAACAATATGAGCACTATGGCTGAAGTGGCCCTCCAGTGTCCTTCCAGATTTGAGTTCATTGACGAGTAGATCAGGCCCGGAAGGTAGCGAGTCCCATTTTTCAGAAAACACACCCAAGAGAGGTGGCCGGAACTAGACCATGCAGGTGTTTGGCTTCGAATCTCTATTTCTCAGCACTGAGGAGGAAAGTGCCTGCAAAGGCTTCGCCAGGGCTTGAGTTAAAGCAGTTCATCACGCAACCTGTGATAGAACCATCTTCTCCCTTTCCAAGCTTCTATCAAAGCCTTTTGTTGTTGATTAGCTTCTTACCTAGTTATGGCTGGTCTCCCTGACTGCATTAACTGCCCTGGACACAGAGACCAATTCAGGAGCTTTTTATTTCCCAGGCCTTCAACATATTGCAGTTCATTGATTCAGTCCCCAAATGTTTAGGTGCCCCTGAGCCAGGCTCGGATTTAGGAGTGAGACTGGTGGGCCTGCCATCTCCAACCTCGCCAAGCTCAAGATCAGGTGGAGAAGCAGACAGGGACACAGGCAGAGACAAATCTGGTGGATGAGGACTGTAATGGGGGACTTAACAGGGAGCTCAGTGGAGGCAGGGGTGGAGGGGAGGGGACTCAGAGAGAATGCCTCACAAAGTTATCCAAGCCACTGGCAGGATGCATACCCTGAGTCACGCAGGGTCTAGGCAGAGGGAGCCTCAAGAGGCCTGGCGGCCAGAGAGTGCAATGCCCACAGAAAGCTGTGAGTACCTCCATGCTCCTGCATTGTGGCTCTTTGAGAGATGCAGGAGGCGAGAGGTATGGCTGGAAGGCCTGTAATGGCTGGATCTTGCAGAGTCTTGTAGATCAGAGGAAGGAGGGGAGCTACGCACACGTTTTGAGCGGGAGAGTGACCCAGACAGATTTGCTTTTTGTTAGAAGAAGCTTGCTCTGACTACAGGTAGTGTGGAAGAGAGAAGATGGGAAACAGGGGTGAGGGGCCTGTTGTGGTGATCCAGGCCAGAGATGATGACAGCGGAACCACAGCACTGCAGGAAAACTGGAGTCCGAGAAGCATTTGAAAGACAGAATCAAGTGCACCTGGGGATGAGTTAGGTTGGGACATGTATCTGAGGACTCAGATTTCTGATTCCCTCCTGATTCCCAGCCATAAAATGGGTGGCAACCTGTACTTCTCTCCAGTTTGTCCCATAATTTGAAAAACACAGTTAGCCAGATAGGAGAAGAATGATAATAGCAGCTCCCAGTACTTTTATGTATCCCCATGTACAGCCTGGGAAGTTGAGGCCTGGAGAGTTTAAATTACTTGACTAGGGTCCTGACCCTGGAGCACAGGCATTAGAGTGCTAAGCTGTGCTGCTCACACTGGGGTAGGAGTGGGGGTTCTCAATAATCCTGGCTGGACCTGCTCCACAGGGGAAAGGCCTGTGGCTATCTGACCCCAGAAGGGGATTTCAGAGGAGGGAGCCAGCCAAGGATGTCCCAAGGCCCGGCTGACTTCTCAGCTGTGACCGTGAGTAACCCCAGGCCTCTCCAACAGGAAGCAGGGTGGGCCTGGCTGCCAGACTTAGCTCTAGTGGGGTATTTGTCTCTCTGAGCCTCTGGGCTGGGAACCCAGGAAGTTTCCCTTCCCTCATTTCCTAGATGGGTCCTGGTTAAGGGAGAGAGCTAGGTGCCAGGACAGGATGCCACATTTGGGGCGAGACAAGCCTGAGTTAGGATCCTGGTTCTGCTGCATATTGGTAGTATGGCCTTGGTTTGAAACACCAAGGCTCAGGGACTCCAAACCGAGAGGGGGTTCAGTATGGTCTGGCTAGGATCGCTTGCCCTGGAGCCAACAGAACTGGGTCCGAAATCTGGCTGACACAACACCGAAACCTGTGTCACACACACTTTGGGTATAGTTTTGCATGCATAGGAAGGAATCTTGAAGGAGACACTCTAAACTTTCCCATCTCTGAGCCACAGTTTCTTCGTCTGTAAATTAGGAATAAGAATATCAACCTTTGGGACTTCCCTGGTGGTCCAGGGGTAAAGAATCCACCTTCCAATGCAGGGGACAGGGGTTCGATCCCTGGTCAGGAAACTAAGATCCCACATGCCGCGGGACAACTAAGCCCTGGTGCCGCAACTACTGAGCTCGTGCTCCACGACTAGAACCCGCGTGCCGCAAACAACGGGGCCCATGCACTCTGGACCCCGCCTGCCACAACTAGAGAGAGAATAAAAACCCGCACACCACAACTAGAGAGAAGTCCACGCCACAACTAGAGAGAAGCCCGCACCACAATGAAGACCCTGCGTGCCACAACGAAGACCCGATGCAGCCAAAAATATAAAGAAAATAAAGAAAGAGAATAAATAAATATTAAAAAAAAAAAAAAAGAATATCAACCTTTCCAGAAGAGGCTGTGCCTGCAAAAGGCTCAGGCCTGGAGGGACGTGGGGATCTGAGTGAGAAGTCAGCTGGGAGCTCCAGGCTGGTACTTCCTTACTTCCCCAGCCCCCTAAATTCCCAAGCATAGCCTGTCCTTCCTCCCTGAGGCCCTGACCGGACATATGAGGAAACCAGTACCTAATAAGATAATTCAGACAAGTAAGTGGTCTGGAAAAGGAATCCCAGGAGAATTTGAGAGAAGATGATCGGATTGGGAGTCCTGATTTAGATGATCAAGGAAGGCCTCTGCAAGGCGTTATCTCAGCCCAGACCTACATAAGAAGGGGGCCCCAAGCACAGGAAGCTCTGGGAGCAGAGGCAGGAGCTGGCATGTTTCCAGGACTCTGTGTGCCTGGAGGGGAGTGTGTGGAGGGAGGAGAGAGAGGCGTGGAGTCAGGCAGGAGCCGGCTCACGTGGACCCTCTGGGCCTGGGAGGAGTTTAGGTTTTAGTCTAAGCCCAAAAGGACACCATGGGAGGATGTAACCAGGTTGGTGACAAGATCCAAAATACCTTTATGAAAGTGCTTTCCAGTTGTTTGGAAGGTTGTTTCCGGTTCTTTCCGTTCTTTGGAGAATGGATTGATTGTCAGCAGGCGAGAACAGAGGCAGGCAGACAGGTGAGGAGGCTATTACAGCCATTCCAACGGGAAACTGGTGGCTCAGACCACGGTGGAGCCAGAACAATGGGAAGAGAGAGGGAATACTCGTGGAGAAGTGATAATAGTTACCCACTAGAACTTTTGAATATTCCCAGGACTTTGAATTTGACTGAACGGCACCAGGTTCTCCTAGTCAGGAGGTAAGTGAGCACTAAGCACTGGAATAGGAGTGAGGGAGGGGTAGAGGGGAATGGAGGAACTGCGTGGGACATCAGCCTGTAGAACAGAATCACAGCTGGAGAAAGTGGGGGTACCCTTAGAGAATCCTTACCTTTATCTGGCCCTAGACAAACTCTTGTGATGCTATCTTCTTCTCTCTCGTTATAGCATGAGCTTCACAGGATCAGACACCTCACCCATGGTGTCCCCACATCCAGTTCGTGGCCTGTCACATGATAGACAGTCAATAAGTGGCTGTCCAAGGGATGGATGCATATATATCATGCATATGCATATATCCATACATATGTATGGGTGTATATATGAATGGATAGATGTGTGGATGGACGGATGGGTGGGTGGATGGATGACTGTAGATTTAACCTTGTCACCTCCTATTTTAAAACTCCTTGGTGTTGCCAATAACTATCAAAATTCAATATGCACAAGTCCATTTAAAGTAAGTTACCCAGGGCTTCCCTGGTGGCGCAGTGGTTGAGAGTCCGCCTGCCAATGCAGGGGACACGGGTTCGTGCCCCAGTCCGGGAGGATCCCACATGCCGCGGAGCAGCTGGGCCCGTGAGCCATGGCCGCTGAGCCTGCACATCCGGAACCTGTGCTCCGCAATGGGAGAGGCCACAACAGTGAAGGCCCGCGTACCGCAAAAAAAAAAAAAAAAGTAAGTTACCCAATAACAATACTCACACACGTGTA
This sequence comes from Leucopleurus acutus, assembly GCF_964270905.1. NCBI lineage: Eukaryota > Metazoa > Chordata > Mammalia > Artiodactyla > Delphinidae > Leucopleurus > Leucopleurus acutus. The sequence continues at coordinate 7,825,424 of NC_139150.1, read as the reverse complement.
CAAAGTTACATGTGCAAGATAGCCCTGCACCATTATATATTATACGAAAATATTGGCAGCAGCCTGATGTCTGACAGTGAGATGCTATCCAGCTATTGAGAAGGATGCTGGAGATGTGTGTGCCAAGGTGGAAGATGTCCACCCTATCATGGCAAAGCAAGCACAGACAATATTTAAAGGATGAGCTTTTTTATTTTTATTTTTTTTTAGGATGAGCTTATTTTTGTCAAGAAAAATAGATCTATGTGTGCATAGAAGAGAATCTTGAAGGATACACTAAATTGTTACCAGAGGCTTTCAACTAAGGAGAGGGTTTGGGGGGGAAATGTTTATTATTTTAATGAATATTCTGGGATATTGTTTGGTTTTCGTAATATGATAGATTTATTTTATAATTTAATAATATATAATTATAAGGATATTATTAACAAAAGGCCTTCCATGCTTGTCCAGCACCCTCTGGATAAAGTAAAAGTTTCTTTTCTTTTTTCTTTCTTTTTTTTTTTTTAGGTAAGAAGTGGATTTCTTTAGAGAGATACACATTCCATAGACAGAATGCGGTCCATCTCAAAAGGTGAGAACGGCCTTGGGAGAAACACACTTCACAGACAGAGTGTGGGCCATCTCAGAAGGTGAGAGAAAGTCAAAGGTTCTTAGAGAAAAAAAAAAAAAAGTTCTTAGCCAGGCATTCAGTCCCCTCTGGAATCAACTGCTCAGCCTCTCCCTGCCTGCCCTGCTCGGACCCCTGCAGCCCTGCTCAAAGGTCCTGGCCTTGTCCTCTTGCCCACCTGGTGACACCTACTCAGTGTCAGGCTTCAGCTCAAGCATCCTCTCCCACCCCATTCCCCCACATCAGGCACAATGCTCACTCCCTGCTCTGCGTCCCCAGGTTACCAACCATCTGTGTGCGGAGAAATGAGGGCTCGGCCTTCTGTTTTCTGTCACAATAACTGGTGTGTACTTGGCATTCATTGGAAAGGAGCTGGGAGGGCGGGAGGAATAAACGGAAGAAAGGAAGAGAAAATGAAAGGAAGAAAGAAAGGGGAAATTGAGGTTGGGATGGAAAATGCCACTTGCCCAAATCACCCTGAGGGCAGGCAGCTACCCAGCTGACCTGCTGTCTCAGTCACCTGACAGCCAGCACAGAGCGCCACGCCAAGCCGTTTTCCCAGCGCTGCTTGCCACAGGCGCTCAGTGCTGATTCAGTGGTGACTCGGCTCCAATTATTTGCAGAACTGGAATGACAGCTGAGCCACCCCAGCAGCTGACCAAGGGCGTATCGATTTGTGCTAGGCTCCTTGCGAATATCTGAGCCAGTCACACATGAAGATAAAGGCTCCAAAGAACCCACCCACGGTGATCTGTCCTGCTTAAACCTCCCACGGCCAAGTGCACAAGTCTCCCCATTGATCAGCCAACTCTGCCCTTTCCAACCCAAGCCTGACCATCACTCGCGGAGAGTAGTCATGGTTCAGAACACGGGATCTGGAGTCAGGCAGCCTGGGTTCCAGCCCAAAGCTTACTGAGTCAAAGGGTATTTACATATTTACTGTTGAGAGATGGTGCCAAACTGCCTTGCAAAAAGTTGGACCCATTTATACTCCCACCAGCAGTATAAGACAGTGCCCGTTCCCATACTTTCTCCACCTTTACCAATCTGTTTCAAAACAAAAAAAAACAAAACACCCTCTACTACCATGCTTGCATTTCTTGCACTAGCATCTTTTCATCTTGTTTTGGCAATTTGAATTTCTGTAAATTGCCTGGCCGTATCCTTTGTCCATTTTTAAAAATTTGAGTTGTCATCTTTTTGTTATTTATTTGTAGTAGCTTATTACATATTTGGATATCAACCTCTGTTATAAATGTTAAAGTATTACTTCCACTTAATCAGTGGTCACTGGACTTTGTTTATGGTGTCCATTTGCCTCACAGCAGCTCTTACCAAACCCCAGCTAAGAGATAGGAATCCACCTACTTCAGTGGAGAGAGCACTGGATTGGGAGTCAGGAACCTGGGTTTTGAGTTCTACCTCTGTCATTGATTCACTGTGTGACTTTGAACCAGTCCCTGACCTCTCTTTCACTATCTGCTAAGTAAGAGCATTGAATTGAGTAGTCTCTGTAGACCTGTCCACCTCCGTGGTCTAGACAAGCACTATTAATAGAACTTTCTGCAATGATGGAAATGTTCCATCTCTGCACTGTTCAATATGGTAACCACTAGCCACATGTGGCTATTGAGCACTTAAAAATGTGACCAGGGCTTCCCTGGTGGTGCAGTGGTTGAGAGTCCGCCTGCCGATGCAGGGGACGTGGGTTTGTGCCCCGGTCCGGGAAGATCCCACATGCCGCGGAGCGGCTGGGCCCGTGAGCCATGGCCGCTGAGCCTGCGCGTCCGGAGCCTGTGCTCCGCAATGGGAGAGGCCACAACAGTGAGAGGCCCGCGTACCGCAAAAAAAAAAAAAAAAAGTGACTATTGTGACTGAGAAACTGAATTTTAAACTCCATTGAATTTAAATTAAAAACTTAGATAGCCACAGGTGGCTAATGACTACCGTATTACACAGTGCAAGTCCGGACGGTCTAGATGCCCCACCTCTGAGTATGCTGTAATACAGTTTAATTAAGGCAGCAATGGAGAGTCCCTTTGTGACTTGGGGAAGGTCATTCAGCCTCTCTGAGCCTCAGTTTTCCCATCTGTCCAGTGGGGCCACAGCAGTCCCTATCTCCTGGGGTTGTTGGCCAGATTTGATTAGTGAGTGGGTGAAGGCCAAGGCCCAATGCCTGACCCAACACTGTGTAAAATCAGGCCAGATTCCCAGGTTGAAACATGAGAGTGTGTTTACACCATTTTCATCATGTCCAGAGACCCGTGGGTGGCTTTCCCCAGAGCTGCCCGTCTTCCCCTACAGCTTCAAGGCCAGACTTATTTTCTTAAACCAGGGCTTTGGCTCCAGCACGCCTTCAGCCCAGGATTCCAGATCGCTGATGGGACAAAGTCCAAACTTCAGCCTGTGTTCCCACCTCTGAGCGCTGGCCCTACCCTTGCAGTATTGTCATTAATACAACCTGCAGGTCAGCCCAGCCACCTCACCACCTTCCCCCCCTGTCTGTTGCCTACCCCGGCCTTCCAAGGTCTGCCAAGCACTTCATTCATTCATTTTTCATTCACAGATGTTTATCACGCCATCTGCTCTGGGACTGGGGCTATAGTGGCAGGCATGTAGATGTGGCCCAAGTGATGAGAGCTGTGATACACCTGGAGGTCAGGAGGAGCTCAGGGGGAAGTGAGAACACAGAAGAGGCCTGGCCTGGTGTGTGTGGTCAGGGCAGACTTTTCTGAGGAAGTAACATGTAAGCCTGAGCCTGAACAATGGATAGTAGTCAGCTAGGAGAGAGGGGAGTTGGTGGAGAGGAAAGACTAAGCTGAGAGAATGTAGGAGCCCAGGATCTGTGAGAGGCGAGGGCAGGCCTAGAAAGGTAGGCAGGCCCCATCCTACAGGAGGGCCTTGCAGGCCGTGTTAATGAAGTTGTGCTTTATGCTAAAGGTAAAGGGGAGCCATGGAAGGTTTTAGAGAGAGGATGATGTGATTATTCCGGGCCAGCTCCCTACGTGGCCTGGAAGATTCAGGAATTTCGGGAATCCCCTGGCAGCCTAGTGGTTAGGACTTGGTGCTCTCACTGCCAGGGGCCCGGGTTCAATCCCTGGTCGGGGAATTAAGATCCCACAAGCAGCGTGTGGCCAAAAAAAAAGGGAGTTTAGCCTCTTTAACTTTCCCTTCTCTGCCTGCCACCTGTATCTCAAGATACATCATGAACACACAGTTCCCAGGGCCTTCCTTTTGTTTAAAGCAACCTGGGTTCAAATCCCAGCCCTAAAAGAAAAAAAAAGAAAAAAAAAATCCCAGACCTATCGCTTCAAGCAAGTTATTAACCTCTTTCAGTGTCCTCATCCATAAAATGGAGATAATGACACCTTTGCACAGTTATACAAGTTATGAGGGGAAAGTGTATGGCACAGAGCCACTCTGGAAATAGAGTCCAGTTGAATTCCTTCTGTGCAAAGTCAAATGAAAGCCATGGAGGGGGCCTCTGAGCGTTTCCTGAAAGGGCAGGCAGAAGTCCCATTTCTGGGAAGTGTCACTGTGGCCCTGTTGGCCTCGACCAGGGTAGAGGGAGGGATTAGGCCGAGGCCTTTCTCAGGCAGACTGACCGTGTGCTGGGTGACCTCGAAGGGGACCTCCAGAGCTAGGCTTGGTCTTCTGAACCTTTTCAGACCCCCACCCAGCAGACCAGGAGTCGGCAGGTGGACCCTGAACTTACATAACTGGTCAGGAGTCCGACACCTTTCACCCAGTGATCAGGGCTGTGTTTACTGAGAAGAGGTGTTCCCAGGTCACCTCCCTGTCCTCTTAGGTAACTGCCTACCTCTTAGGCATACACACAGCCCTTTAGCCCTTGCTGAGCTCTGCTTATTTTATGATTTCTTAGTCACAGTGCCTGGTGTTACTGTCAGCAGCAGCTATTTTTTTTAAATTGAAGTATAGTTGATTTACAATGTTGTGTTAATTTCTGTGGTACAGCAAAGGGATTCAGTTATATATATATATATATATATATATATGTATATATATATGTATATATATATATATATGGATATTGAATATAGTTCCCTGTGCTATACAGTGGAGCCTTGTTGTTTATCCATTCTATATATAATAACAGCTATTATTTTTAAATGTGAAAATCATCAGTGGTACCATTTAGTGGTGAGGCACTGGGGGATCAGTGGGGGACAGGGGCTGCAGCAGGGACCAAGGTATGAGCCCCAGACTCCTTCACTCATTAGTTCCATGACCTGGAGCCAGTCGCTTGGAGACACTGAGCCTCAATTTTCACAGCTGTAAAATGGGTTTAGTGACCATACTTACCTCATGAAATTCTTCTGAGGATTCTACAAGGTAGTAATGTACATAAAGGGCGTTGTAAGTTACCTGGCACAGGGGAAGCATTCATCAAATGTTAGCTATTAACATCACACCGTGTTTTGTAACCTGTCCCTTCCACTCAACTCACCATGAAACTCTTTCCAGTGACAGTGAGGAATTCAACACTTGGGATTTTCTAACGCATCCCAAACTCCTGACTGGGAACTGGGAATCCCGAATTTTACTCTCCTGCTTGGCTTTAGGGCCCCACCCTCCCAGACCTTAGTCCCCACTGCCCACTTGTAGAACAGCAGGGGAGTGGGGTGGAGGTTGATGCTTGCTAAGGGCCCTGTTCTCTGATTCTGCGTTTCAGAACTACAGACCCCAGACCCTGCCCCTCACCCTTTCCTTCCTTCCTTCCTTCAACAAATACCTCCCAGGGTTCAAATTCCAACTCTGCCACTACTTGGCTGTGTAACCTTGGACAAGTATGTAACCTCTTTATGCCTCTGTTTCCTGATCTCTAAAATGGAAATATAGTACCTATTTCCCAGGGATGTTATGAGTAATGATTTTTGTAAAGTGCTTAGAATAGTGCCTGTTCGACTAGATCAAAAACTGAGTGCCCGTTCTGTGCCACGCAGTGGTGTAAGCACTGGGGGTACAAGTGTGAACAATTGGGTAAGAGTGGTGATCTCACTGAGGTTTTGTTGGCGGGGAGGGTTGAAATCAGCACAGCGATACAGTGATGCAGCCCCAAGGCAGGGCAGGGTTGACCATTCTCCTGCAAGGGGGTTGGCTTTCAAGGAGGCCCTGATGCTCTGATGCTGTCACTTCTCTTTGTCTAAGCAACAGCTTCTGTGTATTGACCTCGCCCTGGGGGCCCATGCCCCAGGCTAAGCCCTGTGCTCCCAAGTTCTCCTCAAAAGCCGAGAGCCTGCAGGGGGTTCCATCACTGCTATAGACCAAATGTTTGTTTCCACCCCCTCAAAGTCATATGTTGAAACTCTAACCCCCAGCGTGATTGTATTTGACAGTGGGGCCTTTTGGAGGTGCTTGGGTCATGAGGTGGAGTCCCCATGAATAGGATTAGCGCCCTTATAAAAGAGATCCCAGAGAGCTCCCCTGCCCCTTCTGCTATGTGAGGACACAGCAAGAAGACAGGCTCTCACCAGTCACCGAATCTGCCAGTACCTTGATCCTGGACTTCCCTGACTTCAGAACTGTGAGAAATAAATTTCTGTTGTTTGTAAACCACCCAGTCTGTGGTGTTTTTGTTATAGCAGCCAGAACAGACTAAGACAATCGTTATCCCCATTTCACAGAAGAGTTCATGTCCATTCCCCCTCCCAGGCCAAGCACATAACAGGGGGCCGGTGAGTGAGTGGAAGAAAGAAGGAAGGAACAAATGAACACAGAACACTACTGACACTAATCCTTCCACGGGGTAAGCATCATGCTGGGGCTCAGGAGCCCTCTTGCTCTTGGAGGGCAGGGAGCTCCATTGTACATGCTTGTGGCCACCATACAAGGCTCAGCGGAAACATCGTCTAGACTGTGCCGTTGTCACTGTCCCGTCCTCCCCCCATCATCACAGCTGACACTTCCCTGAGCCTTAGTATGTGCTCCAGGCACTGATCTAAGGTTTTTAGCAGATGAACTCTTTCAATCCTCACAACAGTCCCATGAGGTATGTCCCATTTCACAGATGAAGAAACTGAGGCACAGACAGGTGATGTCATGCCCAAGGTCATACGGGTAATGGATGATGGAGCTGACTTCAAATCCAGGCAGTCTGGATCCTGGGCCTGAGCTCTTCACCACTGTGTTATCCAGACTTTCTCTTTCTCTTTTTAGTCACTGCTCTGCTGATCTCAAATGTAGCACATGCTCTGAAGCAGACTGAAACGAGAAATCAGTGGCAGGAGGAAAACTGGAAAATTCACAAATATGTGGAAATTAAACAGCACACTCTTAAGCACTCAATGGGTCAAAGAAGAAATCTCAAGGGAAATGAGAAACTATCTTGAGAACAAATGAAAACAAAAACACAACATACCAAAACTTATGGGCTACAATGAAAGCAGTAATAAGAGGCAAGCTTACAGTGGTCAATGCTTACATTAAAAAAGAAAGATCTCAGGGAGTTCCCTGGCGGCCCAGTGGTTAAGATTCGGTGCTTTCACTGTAGGGGCCCAGGTTCGATCCCTGGTCGGGAGCTAGGATCCTATAAGCCACACAGCGTGGCCAAAAAAAAAAAAAACGATCTCAAAGCAAAAGTAACACATGCTCATCTTTGAAAAATTCAAGCAGCACAAAATAGATAACCAGTGGCAAGCAGCCGCATAGCACAGGGAGATCAGCTCGATGCTTTGTGAACACCTAGAGGGGTGGGATAGGGAGGGTGGGAGGGAGACGCAAGAGGGAGGAGATCTGGGGATATGTGTATATGTATAGCTGATTCACTTTGTTATAAAGCAGAAACTAACACATCATTGTAAAGCAATTATACTCCAATAAAGATGTTAAAAAAAATTCAAGCAGCACAATTTCATGCTCTAGAAAGTGAAAGTTTAAAAAGTGACAGTCCCCTGTGATGCCCCCTCCCAGAGATGACCTCCATTAAGATGCTTCAGGTAGCTTTTTTAAAGCTTGTAATACTGGCATCTTAAAAAGAAAGAAAGAAAGAAAAACGGAATAATACAATACACATTGTTTTGTCACTTTTAGGTTGTTTTGTTTTGTTTTACTTAAAAGTGACTCTTAGAGGTTTCCCCTTGCTGGAACATTCTCTTTGGGGACTGCAGTTGTCCACGGTGAGGACACCCACACTAGATTTAGCCAGTTCCATCAGGATATGTTTGCAGCGCTTGCAGTTTTTAACTACTTCAAGCCACTGCAGTGAGCACCCTTGTAAATGCCCCCTGTGTGCTGATGGAGGATCCCAGGAGGGGAAATCTCCAGATGTGAAATCTCTGGGCCAACAGTCAAGAGCATTTTAAACATTCCCTCCAAGAAGGCAAAACCAACTTTGCCTGAAGAGCAGGAGACAGTGAGTTCCCTGCCCTCACATAATTGCTGCCACCTCTGCCCAGCTGGTTAGTATGAGCCCAAGCCATCGTCTTGCCCTGTTGAGTGGTGCCTGACCCTCAAGAGTGACCCAGCCTCCCGTGTTGACAGCCCCTCTGAGCCGTTGGGGTCCAGAAATTGACCATTCTTGTCGAGAATGTCATCAGATGCTGAGGCTGAAGCGCTTCTCGCAAACCCCAGCGTTTGCTCTTGAACTCATCTAGGAAAGCCCCAGTGACCACAATACGCCCTTGGAAAGACGCCAGGGCTGCTCCATAGACCCCTGGGGCCCCACTCTCGAGGTGACCAGTGGCCAGACTGGCGTCTGATTAGCATCTCTACGCTCGGGTAGCCGGATCGGCTGAATACCCTTCCAGAATCCAGCAAGTAGCTTTTTCCCTGAATCATCATGACTCCCGCAAACTGGGCACTAAAGTGATTAGCGTCCTTCCGGGCCACTTGTTAGCAAACAGCGATTGAATACATCCACGGGTTTGTCCTGCTGCCACCTCGGACAGCTGTGGGCATTTGACGGTGACTGGGGAGGTGAGGCAGGGTCACAGAGAGGCAGGGCCAGTCACCTAGAGGCCAGGGCAGGGTCATTATCATGCCTTCTCACCTTTGCCTGGGGTGAGCCTCAGCAAAGCTCTTACCTAATCTCGGGCATGCTGTACATGTGGTTCCCTCTCACCTGGACCTCTTCCTACCATAGACTCTGCCCTCCCCGCCTTGCCTCCCTCACTCCTTGTCACTCTGTAGACCTCAGCTTCAGCATCAGTTCTGCAGGGAAGCCCTCCCTGATCCCTCCAAGCAAGGATGGTCCCTTTCTAGATTCTCTTAGAGTACCAAGCTTGCAGCTCTTAAAACAACAGCGACAGCTCCTGATGTGGGTCATTGCTATTTGCATCATTTTCCCCAGGCCCACAAGGAGGACGTCTGTATCCCAGTGCCGGGAACAGTGTCAGACACATGCCAGCACCTGAAGGGGCAGTGGTTACGAGCATGACATCAAAGCCAGGCTGCCCAGGTTTGAATCCCACCCCTGTGAACCAGGGCAATTTACTGAATCTCTTTGTACCTAATTTTCCCATCTGTAAAATGGGGGTGATAGGGGACTTCCCTGGAGGTCCAGCGGTTAAGACTCTGTGCTTCCACTGCAGGGGGCACAGGTTCAATCCCTGGTTGGGGAACTAAGATCCCACATGCCGCATGGCGCAGCCAAATAACTAAATAAAATGGGGGTAATAGTACCTACCTCTTGGAGTTGTTAGGAGGGCTGCACGAGAGGATGTAATACATGAGGTGCTTAGAATGAGTGCCTGGCCTGTTGAAGGTGCTGGATCAGTGTGAATGTTAGCATTAAACGCTAGTAGTTAGACAAGGGGCTCTGATCGTCTGTGTGTAGCAGGCACTGGTGGCTTCCTACTCGGGGTCCTCCTGCGTGGAAACTGCTTAGCCTGTCGAAGGTATGACTTGCTGTGCTGTGTTGTGGTGGTTGCTGCATCAGCATTGCCACGATGACACTGCAGCACTGGTGATGGTCAAGAGCCATCACCATTATCTTTTTTTTTTTTTTTTTTTTTGCAGTACGCAGGCCTCTCACTGTTGTGGCCTCTCCCGTTGCGGAGCACAGGCTCCAGACGCGCAGGCTCAGCGGCCATGGCTCAGGGGCCCAGCCGCTCCGCGGCATGTGGGATCTTCCCGGACCGGGGCACGAACCCGTGTCCCCTGCATTGGCAGGCGGACTCTCAACCACTGCGCCACCAGGGAAGCCCCATCACCATTATCTTGACTCCTCTGTCCACCCCGTGCGTATCTTTTCATACCTGCTCCTACTGACATAGCTGACCTTTCTCCACATAGCCTTGTTCAGATTCCTCAGAGGACTTCTGCCATTGCTGCCCTGGGGGAGGTGACTTAGCAGCTGTCACCAGGGATGTGCACAGACCTGGGTGGGGATCTTCTCCATGGGAGGGGGCTTGGACCAGGCTGTCCTTCTAATACTTGGGCCCCTCAGGACAGCTGCCACATGGGGAGGCACCATGCTGTCTGGAGGCTAAACCACCCAGTCAGATTTTTTTGTGTTCGTGTGTGCTCGTGGAGTGGAGTGGACAGCCTTTGAGGAGCCATCCAGCCGGCCCCTGCCCCTTCCCTGAGAACCCTTTGGAAGGCATCTTAGTATACTTGACCCTTCCCCATTGGCTGGATCAAGACTGTGTGCCACGTGACCCAAGGTGGGCCAATGAAGTTCTGTCTTGGGAAATTGGCTCAGAACTACTCTTCTGTGGTCGGTGAATTACCCACCAGCCATAGGCCCAGGGAAGCAGAGAGTGAAGCGGGGAGCCCCTGGCACCAGAAACTCAGGAAGGTCCTGCTGGTTTTCCAGGTGCCTGTTTTGGTTCCTTGGGAGCTGAGCTGCACTGCCTCTTCTTTCTAAATCCCCACCAGCTTAATCCCTCACCCAAGCATGTGTGGGGGCCCCTTACTCATCCAAACCCTGTACGCATTTCCCCGCCTCGCTGCCCTCCCTCTGCAGAGGAAATGCTCGGGCCCCTTCCTGGGGTGATTTACTGGTCTAGCCCAGGCTGACCCTTGGGCTTTCCGGGAAGCAGCTGCAGGGCTGCTCTCGTCACTGCCCTGGGGACCGCTGCGCGCGGGGACCAGCTCGCAGGCAGCTCTTGAGTCTCGGTCAACTCCCAGCCTCCAGCTGTACCGGACGGGACAGGGAGAGGAGCCTCCGGGGTGGGCGGGGCTAGACCCTGCTCAGTCGATTTTCCTCCTGCAAAATGGAAATTGTTTTATTTATTATAAAATATAAATGCAAACGTGTGGTTGTTAAAAACCGTTACACAAATGCAGAAAAGTTTAAAGAAAAAAGTCTACTTCACTTCTGATCCCATCACCCAGGAAATGTACACAGCAAGCAAACGCCTTTTTTTCTCCCAGAAAGAAAATCAGACTGTGTATACCGTTGGAACCTGCCCGCCCCCTTTTTAAAAAATTTATCAATGTATCAAGAGCGCATTTTTTTCTTCCAGTTTTATTATATACTTGACATACAGCATTGTATAAGCTTAAGGTATAAAGCATAATGATTTGAATTACATACATCGTGGAATGATTGGTGAATTCCCTGGTGGTATAGTGGTTAGGACTCCAAACCGATCCCTGGTCCGGGAACTAGGATCCTCCCCAGCCAAGCCACGGGGCACGGCCAAAAAAAATAAAATAAAATATACATTTTTTAAAAAGAAATGATTATCACAATAAGCTTAGTGAACATCCAGCATCCCTATAGTTACAAAATTAAAGAAATAGACAATTTTTTTTCCTTGTGATGAGAACTCAGGATTTGCTCTCTTAACTTTCATATATACCATACAGCAGTATTAATTATATTTATCATGTTGTACATTACGTCCCTAGTGATTATTTAAAACGGGAGGAGGGCATCTTTTCTAAAAAAATAGCTTTACTGAGTAATTGACATGCAATAAACTACACATATTTAAAGTGTATGATATAGATTTCAACATACGTATACGAGTCCATCACCACATTCAAGATGATGAACGTATACTCCCCCCCAAAAACCTTCCCTTGTGCCACTTTGTAATTCCTCCAGCCACTTCCCAGACGCCCCCCTCAACACACACTCCAGCAACCTCTGATCTTGCTTTTTGTCATTGCAGATGAATTTGCATTTTGTAGTATTTTATATAAATGGAATCATACAGCATGTACTCTTTTTTATCTGGCTTCTAAATAATTAGCATAATTGTCTTCAGATGCATCCATGTTGTACAGATTGATAGTTCATTTCTTTGTATTGCTAAGTAATATTCCATTGTGTGGCTACCCCACAGTTTGCTTATCCATTCATCTGTTGATGGACACTTGAATTGTTTCCAGTTTGGACCTATTACAAATAAAGCTGTTGTAAACATTTATATATGAGTTTTTATATGGACCTACACTATTATTTATCTTGGGTAAATACCTTAGAATGGAATGGCTGAATCATGTGATAAGTGTATGTTTAACTTTTTAAGAAACTAGCAGGGTGGGACTTCCCTGGTGGCGCAGTGGTTAAGAACCCACCTGCGAATGCAGGGGACATGGGTTCGAACCCTGGCCCAGGAAGATCCCACATGCCATGGAGCAACTAAGCCCATGTGCCACAGCTACTGAGACCATGTGCCACAACTACTGAAGCCTGGGCGCCCTAGAGCCTTAGAGCCTGTGCTCTGCAGCAAGAGAAGCCACCGCAATGAGAAGCCCGTGCACCACAACTAGAAAAAAGCCCGTGTGCAGCAACGAACACCAACGCAGCCAAAAATAAATAAATTTATTTTTTAAAAAAAGAAACTACCAGGGTGTTTTCTAAAATGGTTATACCATTTTACACCCCCACCAGCAGTGTATGTGATTTCCCGTGACTATACATCTTTGCCAATATTTGATATGGTGAATCTGTTTAGTTTTGGCTATTCTAATAGATGTATAGTAATATCATGTCATGGCTTTAATTTGTGTTTCCCTGGTGACTATGGAGCAGAGCATATTTTCATGTGCTTATTCAAGGCCATCTTGGTACACCTTTATTGTCATTTTTTTCCTCTCATTTTATTACAATGAAGTTTAACTGGACAGAAAAGTCACATGACCTTGGTGGGTCCTACATTGTCATTTTTATTTATTTATTTTTGGCTGCATTGCGTCCTTGTTGTGGCACACGAGCTTGCAGGCTCTAGAGTGCAGGCTCAGTAGCACGGGCTTAGTTGCTCCGCGGCATGTGGGATCTTCGCGGACCAGGGCTCGAGCCCGTGTCCCCTGCATTGGCAGGCAGATTCTTAACCACTGCGCCACCAGGGAAGTCCCAGTACATTGTCATTTTTAATCACCATGTGGGACCACAATATTGGATCCATCCTTTTAGTTCATCGAGACACTATTGATGGACATCTAGGTTGGCTTTGATTTTTCGCTATTCTCCCTAATGCTGTGATGCACAACCTAGATGTTCATTTCCTTCTGCATTTGTTCATTTCCTTCATGTGACATCATGGGTAAAAGGGATGTACTTTTTTTTTTTTTTTTTTTTTTTGCGGTACGTGGGCCTCTCACTGTTGTGGCCTCTCCCGTTGCGGAGCACAGGCTCCGGACGCACAGGCTCAGTGGCCATGGCTCACGCACCCAGCCGCTCCACGGCATGTGGGACCCTCCCGCACTGGGGCACGAACCCATGTCCCCGGCATCAGCAGGCAGACTCTCAAGCACTGCGCCACCAGGGAAGCCCGGGATGTACATTTTTAAAGCTTTTGAAACACATTGACAAAAAGCTCCCCTGGAAACCTGCACCCATTACAGCCCTGTTGGCAGTGTGTAGGAAACAGTCCTGCTTCCAGTTCAGGCGGAAACCTCCAGAGCCATGACTTGCAGGGTTTGAGGAAGTCTTTCAAGTATGACCCCTTGACTTTTGGCCAACAGCCAGAAATAAGGGTGAATTGGCCACAGGACTCCCTTGGAGCAGCCTTGGAAAATCACTAAGATGATCTGGGGAGGGTGAGACCATTCAGGGAGGGTTGGGGAAGAAGGGAGGAGCTGGGGGTCAGGCCTGGGGCTGAGCCCTGCAATATTCATTTCTTACCTGTGACCTTGGGTCAGGCACTTGACCTTTCTAACCACAGTTTTCTCAGATGTGGAGCAAACCAAATACGACTTACCCCCAAGTATGTGAAAGCTCGGTTACCAACTCAAACACATTCCACAAAGGTGTGCTGTTAAGAACCTTTGTTTCCTCTCTAGAAATGTAGGGAGCACCCACTCCCTCCTGGGTTCCTACCTGGGGGCAACTGCTTTGGGGGCTTGTGGGATCTTAGTTCCCCAACCAGGAATCGAACCCGGGCCCCAGCAGTGAAAACGGCCGAGTCCTAACCACTGGACTGCCAGGGAATTTCCACAATGTCCACATTGCAATCCTGTGATTAGTGTGAATACATTAGGTTACCTGGCAAAGTGGAATTAAGGTTGCAAATGGAATTGAAGTTGCTAATCAGCTGACTTTAAAATAGGGAGATTATCTGGGATTATCTGAGTGTGATTACATCCAATGTAATTACAAGGATCCTTCAGTGAGAAAGAGAGAGACTGAAGGAAAAACCAGAGAGATGGCAGCATGAGAAGGACTCAGACCTATACAGCTGACTTTGAAGCTGGGGGAAGGGGCCATGAACCAAGGAATGCAGGAAACTCCTAGAAGCTGGAACTGTCTCCTAGAGCCTCCAGAAGGAATTCAACCTTGCTGACACCTTGATTATAGCCCAGTGAGACCCATTTTGGACTTCTAACCTCTATAACTGTAAGGTAATAAATTTGTGTTATTTTAAGCTACTAAGTGGTAATTTGTTACAGCAGCCATAGGAAACTAATATAGGACAGGGGGCCCCCATGGGCTGCAGAAATGACTGGGGAAGAGATCGGAGCACCTGCACTCCCCGAATTCCTGGCGGAGGGACAGCACCAGTGAATGTGGGGCAGCAGGCTCTCGGGCGTCCTCTGGGCAACACTGAACAGTGCCCTTCACTTTGGTGCGGGTTCATGCCAGGGAGAGATAACCCCAAGCAGGGGGCCTTGAGTGCCAGGCTGTGGGCTTTCTGGAGGCAGTGGGGAGCCCTTGAGGGTTTCAAGCAGGGCAGGGAGGTGATGAGAACTTGCTTTTGGCAAAAGCACTGGGCGTGGAGTCGAGAACTGGGCTCCCGACGTTGCCTCCCTGAGTGACCTTGGGGACCAGCTACTGATGCTTTCTGGATTTGGACTCCAATTTCTGAAAACATTAGGGCTATTTCTGGGGTCCTTCCCAGTCAAGGGACACAGCTGACCCAGACTAGTCAGGGCCTTTTGGGATCAAAGAGAATTTTCTGGCCTGATACCCCGGAGGGTGGAGAAAGTTAAAACTAATAATAATAATAACAACATTTATTGTGCCCTAACTGTGGGTTAAGAAATTTACAAGATGTTATCTCGTTTAATCTTCTCACCATCAGTCAATGGCTCCCTAGTGTTCTTAGTTTAAAGGTCAACACTGGTCCATAAGGAGAGTGTGATCCTGTTAACCCCTTGGTCTTATCTGAGTCCTCTCTCCCCTTCACTCTCTGCACTCGTGTTCTTTCAGTCCCAGAAATGAATGTGACATGCCCCTCCCACCTCAGGGCCTTTGCACAAGGCGTTCCACCCACCAGGAATGCAGTTACCTTGCTCTCCACTCTTTTAGCAGCTTCATCCTATGGTCTCAACTCAATGGCTGTCTCGTTGCCCACCCTCTAGCTAAATCAGGTTCCTGCGTACTTGCACTTGATTTCAGATGACATATTCCCCACATACAAGTACATACAAATAGATACCTGTGCAGTTACCTGGTCTGGCTCTGCCTCCCATTAGACCATGGGGACCAAGAGACCAGGATGCTTCTTTAGTATGTTTTCAGAAGGAAGAGAGAGAGAGAGAGAGAGAGAGAGAGAGAAATGTTTAGTGAAGGAATAAAGAACAGTACCCAAAGACTGGTATTGTTATCATCCACATTTTTTCTTTCTTTTTTGTTTTTTTAATATTTATTTATTTATATATTTGGCTTCGCCGGGTCTTAGTTGCAGCACGAGGGATCTTCAGTTGCAGCATGCAGGATCTTTAGTTGTGGCATGAGGACTCTTAGTTGTGGCATGTGGGATCTAGTTCCCTGACCAGGATTGAACCTGGGCCCCCTGCACTGGGAGTGCAGAGTCTTAACCACTGGACCACCAGGGAAGTTCCCACATTTTTTCAAAAGCAGTTATGGGCTCCGAAAAGATCAGAGGTTTGTCCAAAGTCACAGGCAAACCTGGAAAGCTCCTCTCTTTGCAGGAGGTGGGGACTGGGGCTAGGGCCCTTCTGAGCCAGAGGGTCACAGTGAGCAGGGGGTCAAGGCTGGAGGAACTTGAGCCTACCCGTAAAGCCCGTCTGCTGGGGAAGCGCCTTCAAGGGCTGCACTGAAAGAGGATGTGCTGAGCACAGCTGCCCCAGCAGAAGAGGAAGGAACTGAGGTGGGGTTGGGCTGGGGCCCCAGACCCTGCTCCCTGCAGCTGCAACAGAATCTTCCCCACGGTCCGGCACCTCACCGCCCTCCCCCCGCCACTTCTGTGACACTTTCACACACTCATGCTGCCTAATGATGCTGTTTAAGTGGCTTTTCAAGCTTGGATAAGGGTTGGGGACCTGGCCCGCTTACCCACTGTGAGTAGGAACACAAACTGGTACAACCATTCTGGAGGGCAGTTTAACCATATCTGTGAAAACTTTTCAAGTGCATACCATTTGACCTAGCCATTCTGCTTCTGGGAATTTATCCTAAAAACACCCCTGGTGGCACAGTGGTTAAGAATCCGCCTGTCAAAGCAGGGGACACGGGCTCGAGCCCTGGTCCGGGAAGATCCCACATGCCGTGGAACAACCAAGCCCGTGCGCCACAACTACTGAGCCTGTGCTCTAGAGCTTGCGAGCCACAACTACTGAGCCCGTGTGCCACAACTACTGAAGCCCACGCACCTAGAGCCCATGCTCTGCAGCAAGAGAAGCCACCGCAATGAGAAGCCTGCACACCGCAAGGAAGAGTAGCCCCCGCTCGCCACAACTAGAGAAAGCCCGTGCACAGCAACGAAGACCCAACGCAGCCAAAAATAAAAATTAATTAATTAAGGAAAAAAAAAAAAAAGAAATGTCACAAAAAAGAATGAGCTGATCTATATGAACCGACCTAGGAGGATGTTCACGATATATATATGTATTGTTAAGATTTTTTAAAAGTTGCAGAACAATCCATGTTTCTATCATCTATTGCTTAGTTACCACTCCGAAACAGGGCAGTTCTTCAGCCCCACAAGGCATCAGCAGGGCTCACTCATGTGGATGCCTTCACCTGGGAGCTTAGCTGGCCTGGAACTTCCAAGGTGGCCTCTCATCCTCCAGGGCCTCTCTGCACGTATCTGCTAATCATTCTGCAGTCTAGACTGAGGCATGGCGGCTGGATCCCAAGAATGAGTCTTTCAAAAGGACAAGCCTCAAAGTGCAAGCCCTCATCAAGCCCTTGCTTGCTAATGTCCCTTGGACCTGATCATGATGTCACATGATCAGATTCAAATTCGACATGAGAGGGGCCTACACTAGGGCATGGATGCTGGAAGGCAAGATGCTTTGGGGGCCATTACAATAACAATGTAGCACCATATACGTAATTAGATAATATTTTAAGAAACTCTGCATGTTCTTTTTTTTTTTTTTTTTGCGGTTCGCGGGCCTCTCACTGTTGTGGCCTCTCCCATTGCGGAGCACAGGCTCCGGACGCGCAGGCTCAGCAGCCATGGCTCACGGGCCCAGCCACTCTGCGGCATGTGGGATCTTTCTGGACCGGGGCACGAACCCGTGTCCCCTGCATCGGCAGGAGGACTCTCAACCACCGCACCACCGGGGAAGCCCAGGATTTGAATATTTTAAAAGTGAGATGTGTTATTTTTGCAGTAAAAATTTTTCATAATGTACAATGAAAACCTTTGCATTAGATGAAAATTTTCAGCACCGGTTTTGATAGCATCATGCTCATTTCCCTAATGCAGGACATTTAGGCTGTTTCCAATTTTTCTGCCATCGCAGGCACATTCTGATGAACATCCCATGAGCCAAATCTTTTCACAAGTCCTAAATTATTATCTCAGGATAAGTTCTAAGAAAAGGAACTGCTGAGTTGAAGGTTAGGAACATTGTAAGGATATAATTATACATTAAGCCAGATTGTCCTGCCAACCAGCAGACAGACTCTCCCAGCCCATCAGCAAGGTAGGGGAGTGTACATTGTGGTCCAGTCTGGTGTCCACCCTCATAAGAACCCAGTGCCCATTTCACAGATGGAAGAACTGTGACCCAGAAAGAGGAAGCAGCCTTCCCAAAGCCAACACAGCAATATGCAGCCCTGGGGTTGGGGCACCAGCCCAGCTGGGATTTCTTTGCCCCCCACCTAGCCTCTGATGTCCCATCCCAGGCCCTGTCTCCCCTCCTGCTCAGGGCAAAGTCTACCCGCTCCTGACGGTGAGTGGTCTGGGCCCTGCTCACCTGCCTGCCCCCTCCTCCCTCATGACCTCCCGCCCTCACCCTCTCCCTCCACCAAGATTAATCTGCTTTCACTTCCCAGAAGGAATAAAATGCTGCCTGGTCTCCAAACCTTCATACAGGCTGACTCCTCTGCTTAGAATACCCCCCTCACCACACTCCCACCCCGCGCCACTTCCTCCTGGAAGCCTTCCCTGATCACCTGAGAGGAAGTTCAGTAATGAAGTCACATGCACACTGCTGGATTTTCCATTCATTCATGCCTGCTTGCATTCATTTATTCACCCAGCGCTTACTGGAGGCTAGTTTGTGCCAGGCACCAGGCTGGACAGAGGGGATGTGGGGTGAACAGAACCTCCCTGCCCTGCAGAGCTCAATCTCAGTCTGGATTGGGGGAGGGAAGAGAACCGGGGATGGGGCACACGATGCCAGACCACACGTGAACAGTGCTGGACTGGACATGGGCCATACATTCATGGCAGCCCAAACTTCCTCCAGCTCAAATATTAAAACCATCCATTTAAAGGGGGAAAACCTCCAGAGCCCCAGAGGTGACAGATGACTTCAGTAATTCTCTTCCCTAAATATCTATGAACTTGATAACTGTACTAGCTCACGTTTATTGCGCCCTTGCTCTGGGCCCCTGACATGTATTAACTCACCGAGTTCTTACCACCACCTGCGAGATAGGGATTGCTATTGTCCCCATTATACAGAAGAGAAAACTGAGGCTCAGAGACCTCAGTCATTTGCCCATAATCACCCAGCTGGGAGAACCAGGCTTTGGACATACACAGTCAGGGTCCTGAGTCCTGTATTCTTGGCCACTACACCACACAGCTACAAATCAAGCACAAAACAAACTACAAGAACAACAGCATTCAAGCTGCTGGACAAACTGAGTGTGACAGATGATGATGTTTTGTGGAAATGAGGTTGCCCCTCCACCGTGTTGAGTTCAGGCCTTGTGTTCCCCGGGGGCCCTGGCCTGCCCGCTAGATTTTCCTTTCCAAACCACAGGGAAATTGTCAGCTTTTTGTCCTTCAGTCGGCATAACAGCAACTTTTTTCTTTTTTTTTTCTTGGCTGCGTTGGGTCTTCGTTGCTGCGCGCAGGCTTTTTCTAGTTGTGGCGAGTGGGGGCTACTCTTTGTTGCGGTGCGTGGGCTTGACATTGTGGTGGCTTCTCTTGTTGCAGAGCATGGGCTCTAGGCACCCGGGCTTCAGTAATTGTGGCACGTGGACTTCAGTAGTTGTGGCTTGCGGGCTTCAGTAGTTGTGGCTTGCGGGCTTCAGTAGTTGTGGCACGCGGGCTTCAGTAGTTGTCGCTTGTGGGCTCTAGAGCGCAGGCTCAGTAGTTGTGGCACACAGGCTTAGTTGCTCCGCGGCATGTAGGATCTTCCCGGCCCAGGGCTCGAACCCGTGTCCCCTGCATTGGCAGGCAGATTCTTAACCACTGTACCACCAGGGAAGCCCAAAGCTGGAACTATTTGAGCAACAAAATAAATAACAGTATTGGATTACAACTCAAAGTGTAAAATAAGTATACAAGTCCATACTGATATAAGAAATTGATTGAATAAAGAATAAATGGGAGAGAAGGGACAAATCATCTTTACAGAAGAATTCCAACTAATTTACCATACTCCTCCAGCAGGTGGAGTTTAATTCCCCACTCCTTGAGTATGGGCTGGATTTCATGACTCACTTCCAAAGAATAGAGTACGAGGAAAGAATAGAGTACGAGGAAAGAACGGTAACCTTACAGTGAGGAAATATATCAGGAACCAGTTTAACCAAGAGAACCAAGAGATGAAGGTTAATCTCCTAGATGACGTCACATGGGGATCAGGCACCCCCCTAATATAATGTAATGAGGAGGGCACTGCATCTACTTCTGTGGTTTCCTACTCCCAAATCCATAACCCCAACATAAGCAAAGGAAAAACAAAGACAAACTCGAACTGAGAGACATTCTACGAAATACTTGGCCAGATCTCCTCAAAACTCAAGGTCATGAAAAGCAAGGAAAGACAGAGGAAACAGACCAGGAGAAATCAAGCAGACTTGACAAAATGCAATGTGGTATCCTGGATTGGACCCTGGAACAGATCCTGTTCATCAGTGTGAACAGGAGTGAAATCTGAATAAAGGCTGGAATTTCGTTAATAACAATGTACCAAAGCAGATTTCTCTTGACAAACATTCCAGGGTAAATTAAGATGATAACGTTAGGGGAAACTGGGTGAGGGATGATAACAGAAACCCTCTGTGTTATCTTGGCAGGTTTTTTTTGTAAATTTCGCATTATTCCAAAATTTTTTAAGTTTAATAAGAAAATGGGAGTTCCCTGGTGGTCCAGTGGTTAGGACTCTGCACTTTCACTGCCAAGGGCCTGGGTTTGATCCCTGGTCGGGGAACTAGATCCCACATGCCGCAACTAAATTTCCCACACGTGGCAACGAGGATCCTGAGTACCGCAACTAAGACCTGGCACAGCCAAATAAATAAATGTTAAAAAAATAAAAGAAAAAATGTGATGGGATGTCACTGCTGAGACTAGGTTATAGAAAGACACAGGCTTGCGGACTTCCCTGGTGGTCCAGTACTTAAGAATCCACCTTCCAGTCCAGGGAACGCGGGTTCAATACCTGGTCAGAGAACTAAGATCCCACACGCCGTGGGGCAACTAAGCCCGTGCTCCGCAACTACTGAGCCCACACACTCTGGAGCCCACGCAACAAAACAAGGAGCCTGCATGCCACAGCAGAGGATCCCGCGTGCCGCAACTAAGACCCAATGCAGCCAAAAATAAAATAAATAAATAAATATTTAAAAAAAGAAAAAGAAAGACACAGGCTTCTATCTTGTTTGCCCTCTCTTGCTTTCTTACTTGCTGGCCCTGATGAAACCACCTGCCATGTTGTGCCGCCCTATGGAGAAGCCCACGTGGCAAGGGACTGAGGGAGGCCCTGACCAACAGAACACAAGGAACTGAATGTTGCCAATAAGCAGGTGAGTGAGGTCGGAAGCAAATCCTCCTCCAACTGAGCCTTGAGGTGGGCCCCCAGCCCCTGCTGTTTGCAGTTTTGTAAGGGACCTTGAGTCAAAGATTCCTGGCCCGCAGAAACTCTGGGATAGTAAATGTTTCTTGTTTTAAGATGCTGCATTTTGAGGGGGGGTGATAAGTTACATAGCAGTAGGTAACTAATACAGCTCCCCTCTCTTCTCCGTTATTTTCTCCTTGTCCTTGACATAGCTCTACTTGGCTCAGACACAAGCAGAAATGCTACCACAGGCCAGGCTCCAGCCTCCCCCCTAGTCCAGTATGGAGGCTGGCGATTTTACTGGATTAGTGAAATAAAAATTAATAACTTGAAAATGTGCAGGGACCGCAGTTTGAAAAATACCACTCCTCTGCTTCAGTCCTCCGATATTATCTCACTGTTCTTCAAGCAGAATCCAAAATCCTTACTGTAGCCTGCAAGGCCCTTGGGGTGTCCCCTACCCACTCTCTGAGCTCACTTTCTATGTTTCCCCCTTGCTTCCTAGGCCCCTGACCACCGGCTTCCCTGTCCCTGTCCATGCCTGCCTCAGGACATTTGCACATCCGCGTTCTCTGCCTGGTATGTCTTTCCCCACAACTTCCCATGGCCTCCATTCAAATGTCACCAACCGGGAAAGACTGACCATGATCGTCTATCTCTCTGTCCCCTGCGTCTCCTGGCTCTCTGAACCACATCTCCCTACGTTCCTTGCTTCATAGCATTGATCACTATCTGAAATTATCTTGTTTATTTATGTGCATGTTTTCTGTGGGTTTTTTTGTTTTGTTTTCATGAGTGTGCTGGTTAAGAGCCTTGGACTCTGGTTGGAACCCTGCCTCCACCACAACCAAGCTCTGCCTTGGAACAAGTTATCTAGCCTCTCTGGGTCTCAGCTGCCTCATTGGAGTAATGACAAAAGGACTGTTGGACGAATTTAAAGAATATGTAAAACGCCTGGCCTGTGCCTGGCACATCGCAAGTGCCCCGCATATAGGTATCCCTCACTTTTTGAAAGTTCGCTCTACGTCACTTTGCTTTGGCAAAAGACCTACATTAGTACTTGCTTTCCCTAACTGAAAGAAATCCGAAGAGGATTTTCGTTTTCACAAAAAAGACGAAAGAGAAAATTAAAAATAGCATTCAGTGTTTGTCTTGCAGCAAGCCGCTATAGAGGCAGCGCGCACCCCATGCAGCAAGAGTGGCACCGCCAAGCTCCTTACCGGGGAAATACACTCAGCACCTCAGCGTCAAGCCACCAAAGATTTGAACTGTGTCTGTGAGCATCTGTGCTTCGTCTCGGTTTATTTTGTGCATCCATTAGCAAGACGTGTCCTAAAGCAATTGCTTCTTTGCTTTATGCCGTTTCAGCTTATGAAACGTTTCATAGGAACACTCTACTTTCTGATAACCTCTTGTTTGCCATTATTTTTATTGTTATTACTCTTCTCTGTCTCCTACCACCCCTGAGCATAAGCTCTATGAAGGAAAGGACTTAGTCAGTTTGGAGTTTTGCTCACTACTCTATCCTTAACACAGAGCCTGGCACACAGTAGAGGGATGAATGAATGAATGAATGAAGTGGAGTAAGGATGAGGAACACTGGGTTTGGGGTCAGCAGACCTGCTTTCACTCTCTTCTCAGCCTCATCCCTTAGGAGCTGTGTGACCTTGGGTGAGTGATGTCCCCTCTCTGAGCCTCAGTTTGCCCACCTGGGGCTCCTCAGAGGCTTGTGGGAAGGGTCCTGCACATTCCTGCGGGGCGGGCCCTCAGCACAGGGCCTGGGGTGCGGGCAGGGAACAGGGAACAGCAGCCACATGCTTCTTGACCTTGGTCAGCCTGGTGCTGCCGGCTTGCAGATACGTGCGGATGCACATGGCAGTTTGCAAACAATTCCTGGGGCTCCATGACCCCGGGTTCATGCTGAAACAGCCCCACCCTAGGTGATGGGCCCTGCCCCTGGGAGGGGAGGCAGGAGGGGGCACCAGGTCAGAAGGCTGTGCTCCTCACTGATGGACCGGACCACACCGGACAGGCTGGGCCCCCCTCAGAGGAGAGGTAAAGTTCTAGAATGTGGCGCATCAGCACTTCCTTCCTCTGGGTGGCCGGTAGCATCTGGGGGCAGCAGGAGGGCCTTGCCCTGTTATTCCTGTGGCTGAGGTTCTCGGATGGGACAGCACAATGAAAGTTGACAGTCATCTTGGGCGGCCGAAGGGTAGATGGTCCCGAGGTCACGCACTCGGAGCCACAGCCAGAGGATAACTGAGCTCTGGCTAAAAGGAATGTGGGCAGAAGTGACTGAGCGTCATTTCCAGATCTGACCCACGAGAACTTCTCCCACTTCATCCTCTACCCTCTCTTTCCCCGTGAGCCAGCTGGATGTCTGTGCCCAGGGCCGCCTGGGAAACCACGTGTGAAAACACAGAGCCCCATGAGCCAGCCAGATCCCCTGACAGCTCCGTGAAGCAAAGTCCTTCCCACCCACCCCTCACTGCTGCTGATTGAACTTTACAAGACTAAGAAATTAACTCCTAATCTGTTCAACACTGAGATTTCAAGCATTATTTGTTATTGAAGCCAATTTACTCTAATATGTTTTCCTACCAGGCTCATTTTAGGCAAATCTTTAAAAAAAATATTGGTTTTCCACCAGTTTACCAAACTAAGATGGTTACATCATAAAACGTTCAAACATGACGTAAATAATGAGTGAAGGTCTCCTGTGCACCCTCCCTGCTTTTGCAATGAGAGAGAACACCACTATTAGTAGTTTGGATTAATTCCTCCAGATTTTTTGGCTAGGCAATGACAGCACATTTCTATACAAAAAGCATCACATGATACATAATTGTTCTGCAAGATTTCCTTTCACTTAGTGGCATCCTTGGATATCTCTCCATGTTTCAACACAGGAATCCACCTCATTCTTTTTAACATTGGTCTAGACTTCCGTAACACGTGTACACGAAAATGGATCTAATGGGGCCCTGTGTCAAGTTATTTACTGCTGTATAACAAACTACCCCAAAACTCAGCACCTTAGAAAAACAAACATTTAGGGGCTTCCCTGGCGGTCCAGTGGTTAAGACTGCATTTCCACTGCAGGGGACACGGGCTCATCCCTGGTCAGGGAACTAAGATCCCAGTGTGGCCAAAAAAAAAAAGAAAAAACAAACATTACTATCTCAGAGGTCCTAGGGGTCAGGAATCCGGGAGTGGCTCAGCTGGATGGTTCTGGTTCCGGGTCGCTGGGGAGTCAAGCTGCTGTCTTCTGTAGGGACTGGAGAATCGGCTTCCAGGCTCACTCCTGTGATTGCTGCAGGCGTCCGTTTCTTGCTGGCTGTGCCTGGAGACTTCAGTTCTCCCGATAGGCTGTCTGAGTGTCCCCATGATGTGACAGCTGCTTGCCCCCGAGTGAGTAATGAAAGAGCCCGAGATGGAAGCCACAGTCTTTTACAACCTCACCTCGGAAGTGGTTATAATACTGCAAGGGCCGGCCACTCTCCCACCTCTGTCACTCAGAGCAACTCTGGCATGTGGGAGGGGCTTCCCAAGGTGGAACCCCAGGAATCCAGGTGCTCTGAGGCTATATGGGAGATGGAACATGGAGATGCCCCCCTTCTCTCCATCCCAAATCCTGCTGCCACGAACCTCCTTGCTTGTTTCCCTTTGCACGCCTGTGGAGGGGAGGTTTTCCATCGGGTAAGATCCGCTGGGCAATTTACACGTATTAACTCACCAAGTTCTCCCCACATGGCAGTTAGGCAGATACCGTCATTGTGCCCATTTCACAGATGAAGGATTCGATGTTCACAGGGGTCCCTCAGCTCGGTCCCATGAGGATTCCCAGCACCCTCGGGAACAGAAGAGTCTCGGGATGAGGTTTCTAGATGGGCTCTTTTGATGCGAGAAGAGGGTCAATGGAGCTGAACAGTGAAGATGACCGTGAACCACAGTAACATCAGTCTCACCCCTCGACCTGCTGTAGGTAAATGATGGGGGGAGCAAGGCCACCACCCCCATCATACAGATGAGGAAACTGAGGCTCAGAGAGGCAGAGACTTGCCTCCAGCTGCACAGCTGGTCAGTGACAGACCCAAGGGTCACATCTATGTCCCCGGACTCCTAGACCCTCCTCCTAGATTCCCACCAGGTGCCGTGCACCACACAGAACACACATCAACCCCTCCAGTCTCTAAAGAAGAACTATGAGGTCAGTTTTACTCTTCCTCCCATTTGACAGAAGAGGAGAATGAGGCTCCGAGACACGAGGTGTGAAAACGCTGCAAAAGCTGCAGGCGGGCCATGGCCATGTGCAGGCTGGGGGCTGCTGGGGGTCTGTGCAAAGGGCCAGAGGAGAGAGGAAGGAAAGAGGAGGCAGGGCTTCGCATGAGAGATTAGCTCCTGAGGCACTGTTATCGACAGTTCATATCTTTGAGGCAGAACCGGAAACAGGATGTACGTTGCCCTTTAAGAGGCTGATGCCCCAGATGGACCTGTACCATCAGATATGCAGAAACACCGTGGGAGAGGCAGTGCTGCTAAGGGTTAGAGCACGGGCTCTGGAGTCAGACAAGCTCCTGGCTGTGTGACTGCAGACTCCTGGCTTGACCTCTCTGGGCCTCTGTTAGGAGAGCTGGTGAGACACTCAGTAAATAGTGACAAGGGCTCTTTTTGGTGTTGGGAGGTGGGAGCAATTTCTTTGCCAAAAGAGGAGGCAAAGCCGAAGGACTGCTTGGCCGGTTTTATCCCCCTCCCCGTCGTGAGAACCACCAGCAGCCCTGTGCCCCGGAGACCTTGAACAAGCACACCATTGCCCAAAAAGAGTGAGCTTGCTACGGAATCCAGACAAGCCCTGGTCTCCGCCCACAATGTCCCTCCCCGTTGGTGCCCCGAGGCTCCTCCTGTGGGGTTACCTTGTCCTGAGGCCAGCCTGGCCCTGCTGCTGATC
Source organism: Leucopleurus acutus (assembly GCF_964270905.1). Lineage (NCBI taxonomy): Eukaryota > Metazoa > Chordata > Mammalia > Artiodactyla > Delphinidae > Leucopleurus > Leucopleurus acutus. Next base: position 7,799,298 of record NC_139150.1, on the reverse strand, counting down.
CAGGAACTCACTGCTATGTTCATGTGACAAGTTTGTTGGGCCCCTCCAGGTACCAGGCCCTGCCCTGCCCTCCCAGGGATCTCCCTGGGCCCCTTAAATGGTGCCTGCATTTAGGAGCTGCAATCCAAGCTCTCAGTTGGGTCCTGAGTATCAGGGTAACAGTAAGGGAGAGACCAGATTCCAGAGAAGGACACTGGACTGGGGGTTAAAGGCCCAGGTCTAGACCTAACTTGGCTTTGTCTCGCTGTGTGATTTTGAGCCAACCCCTGTCTCTCTCTGGGTCTTACAACTGAAGGGACCATAGATGGAGCATTTTCAAACTAACCAAAACAGAGGTAACATACTCAGGAGTCAGGCAGCCCCTAATTTTTTTTTTTTTATTGAAGTATAGTTGATTTACAATGTTGTGTTAGCTTCAGGTGTACAGCAAAGTGATTCAGATATATAGATATAGATATAGATAGATATATAGGTATTCTTTTTCAGATTCTTTTCCATTATAGGCTATTACAAGATATTGACTATAATTCCCTGTGCTATACAGTAGGTCCTTGTTGTTTATCTATTTTACATACAGTAGTGTATATCTGTTAATCCCAAACTCCTAATTTATCCCTCCCCCCGCTTTCCCCTTTGGTAACCATAAGTGTGTTTTCTGTGTCTGTGAGTCTCTTTCTGTTTTGGAAATAAGTTCATTTGCTTTTTTTTTTTTTTTTTTTAGATTCCACATATAAGCGATATCATATGATATTTATCTTTCTATGTCTGGCTTACTTCACTTAGTATGATAATTTCATTTATTCACATTTTAACATCTTTAAAATCAAGATGAATCTTTTCACAATCAGTGGTGCACCTGACAGCTATAATTGGCAGTGTTTTTTTCTTGATGGTCCATAAGTAATGGTGCGTGTTACAGTTGGTGACGTCTTAGATTCATTGAAGTATGGCATTATTTTGATAAAATAACAATTATTTTAAATAAAAAAAGAGCTAATTGGAACAGCTGCTGTTTATTGCACTCCTACTGTAGGTCAAGAACTGGGCTTCCTGCCCATGTGCTTACTTAGTATTCTAAACAATTCTGGAGTATTATCACATTTTTTAGGGAAGAATTTGGGCCTCAGAGAGGCTAAGTGATTTCCTTAATGTCACCCAGCCAGTAAGTGATAGATACAAGATATATATATATATATATATATATATCTGAATCACTGTGCTGTACACCTGAAACTAACACGATATTTTAAATCAACGATACTTCAATTTTTAAACATGTGAATAAATGGGCATCTTAGAATTGATGCAATTCTGTCTGGGCATGGGAAGCAAAACCAACCTGTGCTAAAAGGAAGATAACAACATGCATCAGTTTCCTGTCTGCCCCTCCCTCGTCTCCCCACACCACCCCACTCCAGAAGCAACCACTTCTGAGTCTTTGAGCTCGTTTTGTTTTCTAGCACTTACACATCTCATATTTCTAAGTAATAAGCACATACCGCTGTCTTTTGATGCATTCCTTTTAGCCATTATTTACTACCTACCCCGTTTACCTGTCTACCCTACACTACCTGTTATGATAAAGGAGGAATTAGCTCTCCTGCATCACCACCACCCCATTTCCTGTCCTCCCTCATCTACTGTGGAAGGTCATTGCAATTTGGGGTTAAATCACTAGTCACACTTCAGATTTATACACTTCTATATGCAACTCACCTAATATATTTAATACCTCAATTTAAAAAAATCACTCTTCAGGGCTTCCCTGGTGGCGCAGTGGTTGAGAGTCTGCCTGCCGACGCAGGGGACACAGGTTCGTGCCCCGGTCCGGGAAGATCCCACATGCCGCGGAGCAGCTGGGCCCGTGAGCCATGGCCGCTGAGCCTGCGCGTCCGGAGCCTGCGCTCCGCAACGGAAGAGGCCACACAGTGAGAGGCCCACGTACCGCGAAAAAAAAAAAAATCACTCTTCAGTGTTTACATGATTTTTTTACTGTAAATATTTTTCATAGCTAAGCACTGCTTTACTTTCTTACTGTTTTTCCTGAAGTTAATAATTACTTTTGGGGACTTCCCTGGTGGTCCAGTGGTTAAGACTCCGTGGTCCCAATGCAGGGGGCCTGGGTTTGATTCCAGGTCGGGGAACTACAGTTAGAGTTGCTGCAACTAAGAGTTCGCATGCCGCAACGAAGAGTCCGCATGCCGCAACTAAAAAAAAATCCCACGTGCCGGAACTAAGACACGGTGCAGCCAAAATAAATAAATTTTTAAAATTACTTTTTATTACAGATTTATTGAGATATAATTGATGAACAATAAACTGCACATTTAAAAGGTACAAGTTTCACTATGTGACCACCCGTGAAATCATCACCACATGCCAGACAGTGACTAGATCTGTTACCCCCATGAGCTCCTCACTCCCCTTGGTAACCCTGTTTTTCCCATCCTCCCTGACGCCCCACCCTGTTAGGCAAACACTGATCTACTTTCTGTCACTATAGATTAGTTTGCATTTTCTGGGATTTTATAAAATGGAATCACACAGTGTGGATACTTTTTTGTCTGCCTTCTGTCACTCAGCATCACTATCTTGAGATTCACCCATGTTGTTGCTATGAAGGTCAGCGATTCATTCCTTTTTATTGCCTAGTATTGTGGGATGGACACACCACATGGCCATTTGAGCCGTTTTTGTCTATGGTGAATAAAGCTGCTATGAACCTTCCCGAACAAGTCTTTAGGCGGACATAAGTTTTCATTCCGTTTGTGTAAATACCTAAGAGTGGATTTGCTGGGTGTGTAGTAAGTGTAGGTTTAACTTTACAAGAACTGCACAATTGTTTTCTAAAGTGGTTTTTCCATTTTACATTCCTACCAGCAGGATATGAGACTTCCAGTCGCTCCCTCACCGGCACTTGGGATTATTGGCCTTTTTAAATTTAGCCATTCCAGTGGGCAAACAGGTTTCAGTTTGTACTTCCCTTATGACTAATGATGTTGAGCTATCTTTTTATATGTTTATTGGCTGCTCATATATCTTCTTTTGTGAAGTAACTTTTCAAATATTTTGCCCATATTTCAGTTGAGCTGATTGTCTTATTATTGAGTTGTAGACATTGTTTTGTATATTCTGGATACAAGTCCTTTGTCAGAGGTATGTATTGCAAATATTTTTCTCTCAGTCTATGGCTTGCCTCTTTATTCTCTTTTTTTTTTGTTTGTTTTGTTTTTGCGGTACGCGGGCCTCTCCCTGCTGTGGCCTCTCCCGTTGTGGAGCACAGGCTCCGGACGTGCAGGCTCAACGGCATGGCTCACGGGCCTAGCCGCTCTGCGGCATGTGGGATCTTCCCAGACGGGGGCACGAACCTGTGTCCCCTGCATCGGCAGGCGGACTCTCAACCACTGCACCACCAGGGAAAGCCCTCTTTATTCTCTTAATGACAACTTTTGAAGGGCAAAGTTTTTAAATTTTAAAAGTCTAATTTATCAAGTTTATTTATTTATTTGGCTGCGCTGGGTCTTAGTTGTGGCCTGCGGGATCTTCCTTACCACGTGCGGGATCTTTTAGTTGTGGCATATGAGCCCTTAGTTGCTGCGTGCAGGATCTAGTTCCCTGACCAGGGATCGAACCCAGGCCCCCTGCATTGGGAGTGCGGAGTCTTAGCCACTGGACCACCAGGGAAGTCCGAGTTTTTCTTTTATAATTTGTGTTTCTCGTGTCTTTTCTTTAAAAAAAATCAATGGCTTAAAACAAAATCTCTTTACTGTAGTTTTAGGAGGGAGACAAATTAGGCATGTACAATTAATCCACCATCTCACCAAGGAACTTCTCTTAGCTCATTTTCTTTGATGGGAAGTTCTCTCCCACCCTGTTCTGCATTCCCTTCCATTGCAAGAGGTCAGACAGATATGGTAGAAGGTGCAAACAGATCTACTTTTCACACATGGCTCCAACCACTCACAGTTCTGTAGTCTTGGGAAAGTCATTTAATCTCCTTGGGCCTCTGTTTCCCAATCCAGGGAGTAAGGGAAACATCTTGACCTCAGGGGCAGGTGGCAAGGTCAGACAAGGAGAGGGATGTCACAGGGCTTGGGGCTCTGCAGGTAAGCCAGTGGCCTTCTGGGCAGCTGGTGGAGGACTTTCAGCCACCTCAGACCTTTACTGTTAGGGGTCAGATGTGGCAGGCTCTCACACCTCCACTGAGTAGGAGCGAGACTGGGGCCATAAAGGGAAGGGGAGCCAGAATCACACAGCTTGGCCAGGCGACGCAGGGCTGCGGACTTCTGTTCCTAAGTTCTCTCCACACCCAGATCTGCCTCTGGGCTAGATGGGCTGGTAGAACTGGCCATGGCTTCTCCCTGGGGTGGCGGAAGAGCCTGTTCCCCTCCGGAATAGGACACTCCTGAGGCCTCCCTCCAGCCTCACCCGTCCCCACCCTCCAGCATGGGACTTCCTCTAGGCTGTGCCCAGGGCTGCGCCTGACTGTGGCTGTCTAGTGCCACCTACAGGAAACACGGAGAACGACATGCCACAAGGCTTCCAGCCCCGATTCCCGAAACTCTGGCCTGGGAAGGCGCCCGTGGATAGAGCGCTCCCCTATGGCCTCCCAGAGCTCTGCGCCCTACAGGGGTCTCTAGCACTGAGTAAAATATGACACACTTCCTTATCACTTAGGAATTTTATTTTTATACTTATTGAATGCATTTTTTAAAATAAATTTATTTACTTATTTTTGGCTGTGTTGGGTCTTCGTTTCTGTGCGAGGACTTTCTCTAGTTGCAGGGAGTCGGAGCCACTCTTCATCGCGGTGCACGGGCCTCTCACTGTCGCGGCCTCTCCTGTTGCAGAGCACAAGCTCCAGACGCGCAGGCTCAGTAGTTGTGGCTCACGGACCCAGTTGCTCCGCGGCATGTGGGATCCTGCCAGACCAGGACTCGAACCCGTGTCCCCTTCATTGGCAGGCAGATTCTCAACCACTGCGCCACCAGGGAAGCCCCGAATGCATTCTTTTAAACAGACATTTTAATCATATATCACTATTGTGTATACATAAAAAGGAAGCTATGATCAAAATAATTTAGTGAAGATATTCCTGAAACTTTTGCACACGCAGAATCTGCATTTTTTTTTCAGATTTTATTTATTTATTTATTTTTGTTGAAGTATAGTTGATTTAGAATCTGACTTTCCTATGTCACTTTTTTGTTGGGAGTCAGAGGTCTGTGTTGTCCCAGGCAATATTGTCCTGTATCATCAAGAGCACGGGTGATGCAGCCTTTCTTCAGAGTGTGCCACTCTTGTCTCGGGGATGTCCTTCCAAGCTGCAAGTTTTGATGCACACGTGCAGGTATTGGAGAATATGTCTCAGTTGCTACCTGGTCACTGCAGTTATAAAATATTTCCTGATTTCAGAGATGTTAAAATGTGGGGTGAAAACACATCTTAGAATGGATGATAAAGGGCATTAGCACTACTTGTTCAACAGAGTTACTGGGGTGCCTACTCTCTACCTAGCCTGTGTAAAGGGCAGGAGACACGGTCCCAAACAAGACTGTATCGTCCCTGCTCTCAGGGAGCTCCCAGGGCCACAGGGAGACAGGCATCAAACAAATCATCACAGACATCGTTGTTTAATGACCACAGCTGTGCGATGACAGAGATCAGCAGCAGGAGCGACTGTGTCTGGGATCAGGGAAGGCTGACCCCGAGGAAGCGGCATCTGAGCTCTGATGAATGAGTAGGACCAAGCAGGGGAGAGAGGCTGAAGACAGGCAAGGCAGAGGTAAGAGCTTATGTAAAGGCCCTGGGGTCGGGGGGGGGGGGGGGGGGGGAGGAGTTTAGGGGCTCCACCGTGACCGGAGTGTGATGAATGAGGTGGGTGGCACCGGGAGAGTGGCAGGTGGAGCTGGAGAGGAGGGAAGGAGCAGATCATGAGGGCCTTTTTCCAAAGCAAATTGAGGAGCCATTGCAGGGTTTTAATTTGATGCAGAAACTGAGGTACGTGAACGAAATAATGCTCTTTGCAGCAGCATGGATGGACCTAGAGATGATCACACTCAGTGAAGTAAGTCAGACAGAGAAAGACAAACATCATATGATAGCACTTATATGTGACTCTAAAAAAATGATACAGGGCTTCCCTGGTGGCGCGGTGGTTGAGAGTCCGCCTGCCGATGCAGGGGACGCGGGTTCGTGCCCCAGTCCGGTAGGATCCCACATGCCGCGGAGCAGCTAGGCCCGTAAGCCATGGCCGCTGAGCCTGTGCGTCCGGAGCCTGTGCTCCGCAATGGGAGAGGCCACAACAGTGAGAGGCCCGTGTACCACACACAAAAAAAAAAGATACAAATGAACTTATTTACAAAACAGAAATAGACTCACAGACATAGAAAAGAAACTTATGGTTACCAAAGGGGAAAAGTGGGGGGTGGGATAAATTAGGACTTTGGGATTAAAATATATACACTGCTATATATAAAATATATAACCCACAAGGACCTACTGTATAGCACAGGGAACTCTACCCAATATCTTGTAATGACCTATAGTGGAAAATAATCCAAAAAAGAATAGATAGATAGATGTATAACTGAATCACTGTGCTGCACCCCTGAAACTAACACAACACTGTAAATCAACTATATTTCAACAAAAAAATTTTAAAAAGAGAAAAAGAAACTGAGGTATGAAGAGGCTAAATAACATGCCAAGTCACAGAAGATGATGGAGACAGAAATGGAACTCAAGTCTGGAAGGTTTCGACACCCATGCTCTCAGTCCTCACTGGAGGGGCCAGAGGGGGAAAAGACTGGGCCAAGTGGCAGAGGAGGAGACAGGTGCTAATCTAGAGTCCTGGTCTCCAGGCTCCCAGCTCCCTTCTCCCGCCTGGCTCCAGCAAGTCCTGGCCTGCCTTGACCAAGACCCCACCTCCCTGTGTCCCAGAGAAACCACTGGTATGTGGAGCAAAGAGCTGTCCTTTCTTAGGTCCCAGGTAGCTGTGTCAGCCAAGTGTCCCCTGTTCTTAGTCTGTACTGGTGGTGGCTGGTTCGAACCTCCGAGGCCAGGCCAGGCTCAGGGTGGACCCAGACTCCTGATGCAGTCGGGCGAGACCTATACTGCACTTTCCTCCGGCCACCCTGCTGGGGGGACCCGTCAAATTTTAGCCTCACTGACCTCCCAGTCCCTCTGAGCCTTCCACCCAGGACTCTGAGCACACAGGGCAGAGTATCAAGCTCCCGCGGAGGCCAGCCAGGCATGTCTGCAGCCCCCTCCTGTCAGCACAAACCCAGGACCAAAGATCCTGGAACAGACAACTTACTGCTACTGTTTATTTACTCTTTCAGGAAGAATTCCTAGAACAGAACTCGCTGAGTCATAGGAACCCATATTTAAAGATTTTGATGAACTATCAGCAAATAGTCTTCTCAGGATTTTGCACCAATTTCCACTCCTGCTAACAGAGTATCAGGAGTGTTCCCGCGACTCCCCATCACCAATGCCTGAGGACTCTCTTTTTTATTTTTGCCAGTCGGATGGGCCAGCACCTCTTACTGCTGTTTGAATTTGCACTGCTTGTCATTGAAGAGAGGTTCTCAGACTCAATGTGTATGAAAGTAATCTAAGGCATTTGTTACAAAAATGAAAAGGCATGCACAGACTGGGAGAAAATACTTGCAAAAATATAGCTGACAAAGGACTTGTATCTAGATAAAGAACTCTCAACACTTATTAATAAGAGGAGGATTTAAATAGAATAGTCACCTCATCAAAGAAGATCTACAGATGGAAAATAACACCACCATTAGTCTTAAGGAAATGCAAATTAAAGCCACCATGAGGTACTACTTCCCACCTACTAGAATGGTTAACATGAAAACCCCACCAAATGTTGGCAAGCACGTGGAGCCACCAGAGCTCTCATACACCGTTGGTGGGAATGTAAAGTGGAGCAAGCGCTTTGAAAAACAGTTAGACAGTTTCTTCAAATGTTAACCATACGCCAGCCATGTAATCCAGCCATCCCACTCCTAGTATTTATTCAAGGGAACGTAAGCATTGGTACCCACAAAGACTTGTACACAAGGACAACACAAGGTTCACGGCAGCTTGATCCCTCATAGCTAAATATTGGAACAACTGAAATATCCATCCATATGTGATTGAATAGATAAGCAAATTACAGGGTTTCCCTGGTGGCGCAGTGGTTAAGAATCCGCCTGCCAATGCAGGGGTCACGGGTTCGAGACCTGGTCCGAGAAGATCCCACATGCAACAGAGCAACTAAGCCTGTGCTGCACCACAACTACTGAAGCCTGTGCGCCTAGAGTCTGTGCTCCACAACAAGGGAAGCCACTGCAGGAAGCCCGTGCACCGCAGCGAAGAGCAGCCCCCGCTCACCGCAACTAGAGAAAGCCCTCACGCAGCAACAAAGACCCAACGCAGCCAAAATACAATAAATAAATTACAAAAAACCGACAAATTACAGTGTATCCTACTTAGCGATAAAAAGTGAACTACTGTATTGATAAACACATCAACATGGGTGCTTCTCAAAATAATTAGGCTTAGTGAAAAAAGCCAGTCAAAAGAACAGTACACGCTGCGTGATTTCATTTAGGTAAAATTCTGGAAAATGCAAACTCATCTATAGTGACAGAAAGGAGACCCATGATTGTTTGGGGAGAGGGAGCAGGGAGGGAAGGATGATTTTACAGGAGCACCAAGAACCTGCAGGATCCAGGAATCTGCATTTTAAACAGATTCCAGGCAATTTCAAAGCACATCAAACTTTGAGAAGCACTGTTGCAGTGAAATCCTTCTGCCACCTATACCCCATGTCACCAAGACCTCTCCTGATGGAAGGAGTGGTTTAAGCAGAGGCTCCTCTGTGAGGACCTGCTGCATACCTGGGAAGGGTATAATGTATCATGGCGCTAGTCATTTTACAGATAAGGAAACTGAGCTCTTGAGAAATAAACTACAGCTTAGGTAAAGGTCTCTTGGCTACAAGTAGCAGAAATCACCCGAGTTAGTTACTGCAGAAAGTGGAAGGGGCTATAAAAATACGGGGTCCCGCAGGCAGTGGGAAGGGAGACTTGTGCAGGGGTGTCAGGGTGGGGAAACTTATGGTACCGTGGTCACTTACATTGAACTCTCTCAGCCCCGCCTCCCCTCCTGTGTTCTCTCCTTCCTCTCCCTCCTCTGAGCAACAATTTTTTTTTTTTTTTTTTTTTGGCCGTGCTACGAGGCATGCAGGATCTCAGTTCCCCCGCCAGGGATGGAACCATGCCCCCTACAATGGAATCACACAGCCCTAACCACTGGACCGCCAGGGAATTCCCTGAGCAACCTTTTCTACTTCTTGGAGTGTGAGGTGGAAGAAAGTTCAAACAGCCACAAAAACTGAGCAGGTTTCTGGATCCCAATTCCAAATTTGGGGGAAAGAAAGCCAATTGGCCCAGTTTGGACCAGGTATCCTCTCCTCATCCAATCAGCTGTGGCCAGATTGGTGGAATCACGTGATTCAAACGTGGAGGGAGGAGGGTGGAAAAAGGAGGGACAGAGGCCGCCAGTGTTCTCCACCTTGAGGTTTAGTCAGAGTCAAGTGGGAACTTGCTGAAAATCCACATGCCTACTCCCACTCCAACACCACCAGTATCTGTTTCAGTTGGTCTCAGGTGGGGCTCAGAAATGTACATTAACAGCCCAGATGATCCTAAAGGTAAATCTTCTCAGGTTATAGCATGAGAAACTAGTCTAGGCCAGTACTCTGAAGACACTTTGACCTGGTATCTGAATCATAGACCCTTAGGGTTGGCAAACGCATTAGGACTCGTTTAGCTGCTAATGACAAACACCTGCTTAAAATGACTGGAGATTTGCAGGTGCTGTAGCTGGTACATCCAGGAGGGTAGATCTAGCTTCAGAAATTACTGGATTCTTGATATAACCACTATGGAAAACAGTATGGAAGTTCCTTAAAAAACTAAAAATAGAACTACCATACGACCCAGCAATCCCACTACTGGGCATATACCCTGGGAAAACCATAATTCAAAAAGAGACAGGTACCACAATGTTCATTGCAGCACTATTTACAATAGCTAGGACATGGAAGCAACCTAAGTGTCTATCAACAGATGAATGGATAAAGAAGATGTGGCACATATATACAATAGAATATTACTCAGCCATAAAAAGAAACGAAATTGAGTTATTTGTAGTGAGGTGGATGGACCTAGAGTCTGTCATACAGAGTGAAGTAAGTCAGAAAGAGAAAAACAAATACCGTATGCTAACGCATATATATGGAATCTAAAAGAAAAAAAAAAAGAAAGGAAAAAAAGGTACTGATGAACCTAGTTGCAGAGCAGGAATAAAGAGGTAGATATAGAAAATGGACTTGAGGACATGGGGTGGGAGGGAGAAGCTGGGACGAAGTGAGAGTAGCATCGACTTATATACACTACCGAACGTAAAATAGTTGGCTGGTGGGAAGCAGCAGCGTAGCACAGGGAGATCAGCTCAGTGCTTTGTGATGACGTAAAGGGGTGGGATAGGGAGGATGGGAGGGAGGCTCAAGAGGGAAGGGCTGTGGGGACATGTGTATGCATACGGCTGATTCACTTTGTTGTGCAACAGAGACTAACACAGTATTGCAAAGCAATTATACTCCAATAAGGATCTATTAAAAAAGAAATTGCTGGATTCAAGTACTCAAACCCCAGCTGAAATCTTTCTTAGATTTCAGCTGCTTAGCCTTTCCTTGGTTGGCTTCATTATTAGATGGGCTTAGGTTAGGTGACCTTCCCAGAGCCTCGGGTTTTCATCCCACCAGCTTGGAAACAGCAATGGAAAGAGCAAAAGTCCCAGGGCAGACTCCCATAGGTCCAATTGGGTCACATGCTCACCCTTAACCAATCACTGTGGACAGAAGAATGCTGTTCCTCTCATGGACCAGTCCTGCACCACATCCGTACCACTGCAGCCAGAAATGGGATCTCTCCCTCAAACTGAATGGACTGAGACTGGAGGAGGGATGGTTCCTCAAAGAAAAACCAGAGTGCCACAGCCAGGAGGAGCCCTGGGTGTTGAGCAGGCACTAAAAACAGCCGTAGGAGATCATGGAGGCCTTTTGGCCCAAACTCGCACCTGGACAGGACCCTGTTGGAGGCCTGGCTGGAAACAGTGGTTCTGCCAGCCTCAGCCCTGGTGGGCATTCCCTGCAGTGGCCAGTCCCCGTTTGTGCTTGGTTCCTGACAGGCAGGTGGCACGTGACTATCACTGCCACATGTGTCATGACTGACTCAGCTCGGAGCCAAGTAAAGAGCCCAGGTCAGATCCTCCCACTGAGTCAGGCCCAGCCTGGGCAAAGGAGGGGTATCCAGGAGGGACCACCTTCCTAGGAACCATTCCAGCTAGGATGGCCCACACCCATCGTATGGATGGGGAGACTGAGGCGCAAGAGAAAGAGGGATCTGGTGCCCAGACCTCCTGCCTACCAACCTCTGCCTTCCTCTGGCTCCTCCTGAGGGGTACGGACTGGCCCCCAAAGGGTGACGTACAGCTTGCAACCTGACATCCATGGCTTGACTTTAGCCCACAGGTGTGTTTCACTTGCCTTGCACAGGCTTTACAAATATTTAGTAGTTGAAATATTTAAACTGGGAGATTTCTCATAAAAGCCCAGATTTCTGGCTGCTTTTGTAAAAAGGGACTACCTGGAAGGGCGGGCCCACATTCCTGCCTGTCAGGATTGCCTAAAGCCTAGAGTACAGCCTCTATCTAGCTAACCTCCTGCAGATGCAGGCAGGAACCTGTTATCTGAGCCAAGAGATTCTTACCTGAGTGGCTGTAGGCTGTAGGACTCAGGATCCGCAGAATCCTTGGAGAATGTGCTGTCAGGGGTCCTCAGGAAGGCCCCTTCCTGCCTCTTCCTCTCTTCATATCCATTACCTTTCACAGGCCAGGCTCTGTGTGGAGCTCCTGGGTACAGACAGCCCCTGCATCACCCCCCTACTCCATCTATCTCATTTAATCCTCTCATCAGCTCTCAGCAGAAGGGGGCTGCACAGGAGGGGAAACCCCACAGCCCAGCGGGGAGGTGTGACCCGCCCAAAGTCACAACACTCAGGTGGGGCAGGGCCACTCAGGGTGGGGTTCCTGACACATCTGTCACAGGTCCAGGGTCCAGGCCACAGCTCCAGAAGGCTGATTCACGCTCAGCCTCTCATGAGAGGCTGACTCATAAGGAGGAGGCTGTGTAGCCAGACACACATGGGATAGACTCCCAGCTCTGCCTTTTACAAACGATGTGCCACCAGGTGAGTCCTGGCTTTAGTCTCTTCATCTATCAAATGGGGAAATGCAAAACATCTTATGGGAATGCTGTTGACATGTAATTCAACCAACACCGCACTAAAAAGTGGATTAGGGACTTCCCTCGTGCCTCAGTAGTTAAGAATCTGCCTGCTAATGCAGGGGACACGGGTTTGAGCCCTGGTCCAGGAAGATCCCTCTTGGTGTGGAGCAACTAAGCCCATGTGCCACAACTACTGAGCCTGCGCTCTAGAGCCTGTGCTCCACAACAGGAGAAGCCACTGCAGTGAGAAGCCCATGCATCGCAATGAAGAGTAGTCCCCGCTCTCCACAACTAGAGAGAAAGCCTGCAAGCAGCAATGAAGACCCAACGCAGCCAAAACATAAATAAATAAATAGATAGATAAATAAATAAATAAAATTACTTTACAAAAATGTGGATTAAATAGATATCCAGGGACTGTGCCATGTACTTGACAGGAAACTATAAGACAGATGTTATTGCCGTAGGACAGTTGTTCTTTTTTATTTTTTGGTTGTTCTGGGCAGCTTGCAGGATCTTAGTTCCCCAACCAGGGATTGAACACAGGCCATGGCAGTGAAAGTGCCGAGTCCTAACCAATGGACTGCCAGGAAATTCCCAGGACAGCTGTTTTTAACTGGGGGTGATTTTGCTCTCCCCACCATGGGACACTTGGCAATGTCTGGATACATTTCTGATTGTCATGACTGGAGCGGGGGGACATGCTACTGGCATCCAGTGTACAGAGGTCAGGATGCCGCTAAGTACCTTACAGCGCATAAGACAGCCTCCCACAACACGGCATGATCCAGCCCAACATGACAATTGTGTTGAGCTTGAGAAACCCTCCTATAGCAGGACCCAAACATTTAAGAGTGCGATAAAATTAAAATTTAAAAAGGGGGGAGGGATAAATTGGGAGATTGGGATTGACATATACACACTACTATACATAAAATAGGTAACTAATAAGAACCTACAGCACAGGGAACTCTACTCAATACTCTGTAATGACCTATATGGGAAAAGAATCTAAAAAAGAGTGGATATATGTATATGTATAACTGATTCACTTTGCTGTACAGCAGAAACTAACACAACATTGTAAATCAACTATACTCCAATAAAAATTAATTTAAAAAAACATAAAATTAAATTAAAAAATAAAAGTGCGATTACAGCACAGTGTGAGGGAGGAAACACAGGGTGTGACTGAATAATGCTCCCTGACGCCCAAGCTGGATGTGAAGGATGAATAGGAATTAGGAAAGGGATGAGCAAGAAAGTTGTTCTGGGCAAGAGGAACAGCAGAGACAAAGGTTTGGAGGGTAGAAGGAGCCAGCATCTTTAAGGAAGTAAATTTTCTTTTGTTTCCGCCCCCGACCATACCCCCCAGTTTTATTGAGATATAAATGACAAGGAAGTAAACTTTCAGTGTGGCTGGAAAGGAGTACAAAGTAGGAAGCAGCATCAGACCATGTCTGTAGGTTACGTTCAAGAGCTTATACTTCAATTCGAGAGTTAAGGAAAGTCACTGAAGGGATAGAACAGGGAGAAGCCTGGTTAGATTTGCTTCAAAAGACCATCCTCAGAAAGGCCTGGAGGCAGGGAGGCCAGTGAAGAGGCTGCTGTGGGCAACCCAGGTGAGAGAGAAGGCAGGGTTGGATTTGGGAAAAGAGAGACAGATTGGACAGATTTAAGGAACGTCTGGAGGACTCTTAACAGATAGTGGATGTGAGGGGCGAGGCAGTAGGAGGAACCAAGGATGTCACCTGGGCAACCAGGGGAAGGACGGTGCCATTCGCAGAGCTGGGCTATAGCTGGTAACAAAGTGGACAAGGTCGCTGAAGCCAAGAGGCTCCCAGTGAGGGGTCAGTTGGAAAACAAGCAAGTCCACGTGGGATGAGAGTTAGGGAGCCGACGGCAGGGGCTATGGGAGTACACAGCAGCAGGGAGCCTACCTGGGCTGGGGGTGGGGTGGGGAAGGGTCTCTTGAGCTAGTGACATCCAGGCTGAGCCCTGAGGGCTGCCCAGGAAGAGGCGGGCAGAGAGGGTGACCGTCCTGAGTCAGCAGAGAACCAGTACATTGCAGCTCAGCCTCTAGGCCTCTGTCTCTGGACAGGTCATTCTGAGAACCACGTACCCCTTTGTAAATACCACACCAAGTTTAGCTCATCTTCTCTAACCAAGAGAGTGAGTTTGTCCCTGCCTGTTCCTCTCAACAGCCACCTTGCCACCCTCCAAGGCCCTAACCGATTGTCTAGAATGTCTCCTGGAGTCAGGAAGTCTTTTCAGTGAGATTTCCAAGTGGGTCTGCACAGATGGTCCCCACCTTAGCCTCGGACTCCTTTCTAATGTATAAAGATTTCCAGAGTAAAAAGAGTCAAAGTGACCCAGGTCTTGCCAACGTTTTTCTCCTACTTTCTCCTTCTAATGTCTTGCCTCAAAGCTACAGGAAATGGAATAACTTCAATAGATTCCCTTGCAAAACTTGGGGAGCTCCCTTGCCTCCTGATTGGTGCACTGCAAGCAGTCCTCAATGAGGAGGAGAGGTTATCTTTCGTGGGTCTGGAGTCCTGACACCCATTTATAATAAAAGCAGCATGTTAGCTTATTTCCAACGATGGCCACCATCAGGTCCTCCTCTCCCTGTATCAGTAGCCACACCTCCATCAAGAGGTGGAGTCTAGGTACTTCCTTAGTGGTCCAGTGGCTAAGACTCCATGCTCCCAATGCAGAGGGCCCAGGTTCGATCCCTGGTCAGGGAACTAGACCCCGCATGCCGCAACTAAAAAGATCCCGCATGCCGCAACGAAGATCCCACATGCGGCAAACGAAGATCCCACGTGCCGCAACTAAGACCTGGCCCAGCCAAATAAATTTTTTTTTTTAAAAAGAGAGAGATGGAGTCTATTCCTTCGTTCCCCCAAATCTGGGCCAGCCTAGGATTGCATGACCAAGAGAATATGACAAAGTGATGCTGGCCAGATCTAAGCCTAAACAGAGGACCAGCAGTTTCCACTTCTCCATTCGCGGAACCCCCAAGCACCATGCTGTGAGGGAGCCCAAGCAGCTGCATGGAGAGGCCCAGGTAGAGGAGAACTGAGGTGCCTACCCCACCCCTGGCCCCAGATGACAGATTCAGCAGAGTGCCCAGCCCTCATGTAGCATCAGCTTATAAGACGTGTGAGGGAGCCATCTGGAAAGTGGATGGGCCCCCAGGCCCAGGAGAACTGCCCCAGCCGACACTGACAAGACAGTGACAAGCTGTTCTCTCTGGGCCCTGCTCATCCTGAAAAATCATGGGCAAATAAATGATTATTGTTTTAAGCCTCTAAGTTTTAGGGTGATTTGTTACACAGCAATAGCTCACTGAAGCAGTTACCATTATTTAGCACCTACTATGTGCCAGGCACTGTGCTAAGTATTCTGTGAGCATTAACTTGTTAACTTCTCACATCAACCTCGTTAGAGAAGGATTTTTAGATAAGGAAGCCAAGGCTTAGAGAAAGTAAGTGACCTCATGCCAGGGCACACAGCCAGTAAGAAGCAGGCTGACTCCAAAGACCTGGGACACACTTGTGAGGAGTTTAGCTCCTGGCCACAAACCAATGTGTGATCTTTCAGGCCCAATCACAGGCCATTTCAAAGGCTTTATGTGGAAGGCCTCATGTGCTCTTATGCAAAGCTGCATTCCTAGCCCCGGAGCTTCCATTCTGAGGTCTCAGTTGCCTCGGCCAAGACCTTCATATCAGGAGGAGTGGGGAGACACTTTGCTCTGACTCCGTACTTTTTCATTCCTGTCCCTTCCTGCTCTCATTCCCCCAACACACACACAAGTCTGTAAAGCAGGGGCTTCCCTCAACAGTGAAATGATTCCTCATCTGCAACACATCTGACCCTGCCCAGCACTGTCCCATGGGGAAAAATGCAACACTGGGAGAGCTGGCACTTCCCCTCTTGCTTATATCATCACAGTAAGTGATTAAAAACTTGACTGTTGGGCTTTCCTGGTGGCGTAATGGTTGAGAATCTGCCTGCCAATGCAGGGGACATGGGTTCGAGCCCTGGTCCGGGAAGATCCCACATGCTGTGGAGCAACTAAGCCTGTGCACCACAACTACTGAGCCTGAGCTCTAGAGCCCGTGAGCCACAACTACTGAGCCCGTGTGCCACAACTACTGAGCCTGCGTGCCTGGAGCCCGTGCTCTGCAACGAGAGGCCACTGCAGTGAGAAGCCCACGCACCGCAACGAAGAGCAGCCCCCGCTCACCGCAACTAGAGAAAGCCCACGCGCAGCAATGAAGACCCAACACAGCCAAAAATAAAAATTAAAAAATAAATTTAAAAAAAAGAGCAGCGGTTAAAGAGATGGGCCACCCCAGGGTATAAGACAGCTGTACGACTTTAGGCAAATTGTTCAACCTCTCTGATCCTCAGTGACCTTATCTGTCAACTGAGAACAGCATTAGTACCTGATTCATGGGGCTGTTGCAAGAAGTCAATAAGGTAATGCCTATAACACCTGGGCTCGGTAACTGTCAGTTTTTATCATCACTAAATATTGGAGAGAGTGATAACTGTGTCTAGAAAGGCTGGGCTCCCTCTAGAATGAAGGCCAATCTCAAGTGAGAATCTCTGCTTAGCAGGACCGCTCAACTGTTGAACAGAAACTCCTGAGAACCAGCCCTCCCTGGGGCATTATCCTGATTCCATCTGAGTTTGTCTTCCAGTCTCTGAGCCAAAGTTCTTAACCTTCAGAAAATATCAGAATCACCCAGAGAACTTGTTTACCATGCATATTCTTAGAGCTCTCCCTCCAGGAGTCTCTTCTAGGTTTTAGATGAGGCCAGGGATTGGTTATATTAAAAACACCCCATGTAATTCTCATCCAGAGTTTGAGACACTGCCCTAAACCAGGGGTAGGCAGCCTTTTGTGGAAAGGACCAGAGAGTAAATACTTTTGGCTTGTGGGCCAGATGCTCTGTCACAACTACTTAACTCTGCTATTGTAGCAGAAAAACAGCCAGACATTAAGCAGAAGAAGGGGTATGGCTGTGTTCCAATAAAACTTTATTTACAAAGACAGGTGGGCGGGCCGGATTTGACCTGTGAGCCTCTGCTCTGCCAGCCCCTATCTCTTCTATATATAACCAATGAAGACACAGACATGTATATCAAAAAAGGTGATATTTCTTTAATTTAAAATTATGATCTGGAAAGAACCAGTCAGTTGACGTGATCCAAGCTTCCTCTTTATACCCAGTTGGAACAGACACAATACTGGCTCAGATTGCCAACCCCAGAGAAAAACGAAACCAAGCTGCAAACCCTCAGGAAGTCCCTGAAGCTACCCTGATGGGGCCATCAGGCTCCATGGAGGGAGGGCACCCAGGCTGCCAGGGGCTGCTGCTTTCCAGCCACACTGAGAAGACCTTTCCTTCTGCAACCCAACTCCCTCACCGGCCTGATTCCTCTCCACTGCTCTGTAGCTGGCACTGCACATGTACCCCGCAGAGAGGATGGTGGTAAAGCAGTCACCTCCCAACCATCTTTGGGGGCATCTTCCCGTAATTGCAACAGTGGAGCTGAGCGATTCTTAACGTGCTCAGAAGGGCAGCACCTTTGTTGTTTAGCTGAGATCTGGAGCCTTGAGTTTATTTATTTATTATTTTTTGCGGTACGCGGGCCTCTCACTGCTGTGGCCTCTCCCGTTGCGGAGCAACAGGCTCCGGACGCGCAGGCTTAGCGGCCATGGCTCACGGGCCCAGCCGCTCCGCGGCATGTGGGATCTTCCCAGACCGGGGCACGAACCCGTGTCCCCTGCATCGCAGGCAGACTCTCAACCACTGCGCCACCAGGGAAGCCCTGGAGCCTTGAGTTTTAACCATCGGTCACGTGTGGCCAAGGCCTCGACAGCAAAATGGCAAACTTGGGAAACGATCGGGAAAGATGCAAGGGTCTCGGTAATCGATGGCGATTCTGAAAATGAAACAGACAAATGCCATCTGGGTAAAGTCCTTACACATGGGGAGGAAGCGCATCAAGACAGAACAGTGAACACCACCTCCTTCGGCACTCCGAGGTCGGTCTGCTCTTCCCCGAGCACAGAAGTCCAAGGTCCCACTTCTTAGGTCAGTTTCAATTCTCCCACTGCATACATTCAGGGCCAATCAGGCCTTCAGAGTCACCTCACCAGTCAGTGGGAGTCTCACAAGAACACAAGGTGCTGAACACTGTGAGAAGGGAGTCCAGGGTGTGATGCTGAGCAGGCTGTTTTCTGCACTGAGTTTTGGAAATGCACAGTCAGTAGAGAGGAAAGGAGGAAGGGCGTGGCCAGAGCTGCCCTCGGAAGGCTTCCCAGAGGGGTTCATGAACAGAATAAATACAACCGGCTTGCAGCAAGCCTTCTGGAAGGAGCCAACAGGTCAC
Source organism: Leucopleurus acutus (assembly GCF_964270905.1). Taxonomy (NCBI): domain Eukaryota; kingdom Metazoa; phylum Chordata; class Mammalia; order Artiodactyla; family Delphinidae; genus Leucopleurus; species Leucopleurus acutus. Next base: position 7,780,526 of record NC_139150.1, on the reverse strand, counting down.
CTCAGACCCACTGCAGTGGGGCAATAAGTAAAATTTACAGCACCCAAAGCCTGATACTCGACCTGAGTCAAAAGCTGTTGGGACAAACCACCAGAGGGCTGCGCGGGGACACAGTGGAAGACCAGATGGCGATCAAGCTGTCCCCACCACACACAGAATTCCTGAGCCCCACGGGCTGCAGCCTGGGTGTACAGCAGGGGCAGCCCAGGGCACTAACAGGGCCCCTGCTGTGCCCGGGTGCAGTGGGGTGGGGGGACAGCACGGCACTAACTAGAGTCCCCTGAGAACTGAGGCACAGTGAGAAGGAGAAAAGGGTGGGGTTTCCTCCTCAGGCCCAGCTGTCACTCTGCCTCCCAAGGGGAGGAAGAAGATGTTTTTGTGCTACTGCCAGCACCACTGATGTTATCTTACTCCAAAAGATGGCACCTGGGTGGGGGGCGGGTATTTCCGCACAGACCCCCAAGCTGTGAGATGGTCCCCAGTGAGGGCCGACAGTTGTCCTAGTCCAAGTCTGGGTCATGTCACAAGCCCTGGCTCATGACAATATGGGTCCCATCACCAGCACCTGACCCCCACCTATCCAATCTTCAGGTTCTTAGCAGGACAGCTCAAGGGGTAGGGGGAAGAGAGTTTGGGTCCCAGGAACCCAACAAATTCTTCCCAGTCTGCTTCATTTCTCGGAAACCGTGGACCCCTAAATGTCTGTCAAACTGGGAGCCGTCCACATGGCCAGGCCTAGACTGAGGCCAACCACACAACCCACTTACAAGACCATGTGGTGTCATCCATTCACAGCGGAAGGCTGGCTCGACCCCTGCCCTCACTGGATGATGCTGTCCGGCTGCCCATTCTGGGCCACCTGTCCAGGGTCAGAGGCAGTGGTGGGGTTGGGCATGTTGCTCTGCAGGTAGCGGCGGAAATCTTTGATCATGGGCCGGAGGACCTGGATGAGGACGCTCAGGGCCGCCTGGGTGCCCTCCATGGCCTGAGCCTGGCGCTCTTGGGCACAGGCCTGCACCTCCTGGGAGCGACGGATCATCTGTAGCAAGTCATTCTGCTGCTCCAGGTGCTGGGCAATCTCCTTCACGTGCAGGTTGGTGACCCGCTGCTCCTGGATCAGCTTGGCTGAGTTGAGGGCGATGCGGCTCTTGAGCGCCTGTGGCTTGACTGAGGTGTCGGCATGCTGGGCCATCATCTCCACGGGGGCCTCCGCTGGCAGGGGTGGGGGGGCCTCGGCCGTGCAGTACTCCACCACTCCCTCCTCCAGCGTGTGATAGGCGGTCTCTGCGGGGACTGTGGGGAAGAAAGAGCAAAGGCAGTGGCAGGTCACCTTCTAGAAAGAGGGAGGCTAGCCAGGCGGGGTGGGGAGGAGGCCATTAAGCCCTCCCCTGGCTTTATAGCCTTTCATATATAAATCTAGAATCGAAGGGGTTTAGAACCTTAATCTACTTAATAACCAAAGGGCCAGCCCCAGATCTGGCAAAAGCAAAGATGCTAATAGTAAGACTAGCAAAAAATGTAGAGCGCCTACTACATGCTAACCCTTTGCACTCATGAGCTCCATGAATCCCCATAATGACACCAAGAGGTAGATACTGTCACATTCATTTTCAGAGAGGAGGTAGACTCAGGAACATGGAATGACTTGCCTAAGGTCAGCTGATTCATCAGGTCCAGGAAGAAATGCAGGCCTCCCCCAATACCAGAGTCCAATGTGTTCATCATCACCCCACTGAGCTGCTTCTGGCTAATAAAGGCAGAGCCACATGCTCCCCGAAGTGCCCCACTGGTCCGGCCTTCTTCAGTGCTTTCTTGACTTCCATGTCTTTTACGGCCAAGCAGAAAAGGAGGTGGGAGTGGGAAGGCACTAGCTAAAGTGCCCAATAAATGCCTCCCTGTCTCCTTGACCACCTTGGTCAATGGAATACCTAAAGGTCCTCCCTCTTCCAGAATAGCAATTGATTTAGACCAGTGTTTGACCCCCTTTCCCACCTCCATATCCTTGAGAAATATGACACTGTGGGGTTATGGCAGTCACACACACACACCCAATTCCCCCAAGCCCCACTGAGAATCACGGATCGAAACAGTTCCCAGCCTATCACAAAGAGCACTTAACAGTCATTGGTGCAAACCTTTATCTAACTAAAAAGTCCAACCAACCAGTTTCATTGTCATTCATAGGCGAGAACCTTTGAAGCCATTCTAGCTGGGCTGTTTGGGCCTCCAAGCATGTGGGAAAGGTCAGTCTTCTCCACCCTTTAATGCCAACATCCACTGTGTGCCCCCAACCCCACCAGGAAGCCCCCTTTCTCTTCTGAGTCCTTAGGTTCTCCCAACTGACAGTGCAGTTATTCATATATTCGTCTTATCTGTCCTACTAGAATATAACCGGCCTATCTCTTAGACACCTTGGTAATCCCAGTGCCGAGCCCAGGGTTTGGCACAGAATTGCCCTAGTGGTTGATGAGTGAACAGAAAGGTAGATTAACACCTGGAACCATGAGGTTCCTCAGCTGTGCCTGATGAATGTTCACCACACTGAAAACCGGAATGTCTTTGTCCAGAATCGATGTCCACCTACCTATTTATTCAACAAATATGTCCTGACTGCCTACTAGGTGCTAGGCCCTGTGTTAAGTCCTGTGGAGATATAAACATGGTCTCTGTCTTCAAGGACCACACAGTTCAGTCATGGACATGAATGGTGGCAAAACAGTGGAGAGCAAGCCAGCCGTCAGAAGTCCAGACTGCGTGCTGAGGAAGTCCCAGAGAGAACAGGATCACTTCTGTCTGGGGATCTCTTGGAAGGCCGCATGGTCTTCCAAGACTCCCATCTGACCTTTGACCCTTGGCAGCCAACCTTCCCTGGGCTGCCCCAGCTCTTGCTGGCCCTTCCCATTTAGGCACGCCAGACTGGGTGGGAGAGGTCACTCACTCTGTGTCAGGGTGACCGTGGCTGCGGCTGCAGTAGCCGTGGGTCCAAGGGCCACGGGGTGGATCTCTGTGGTACTGGGCAGGCTGATGATGGTGGCCTCACCCAGCAGGTTGCAGATGCGCTGTTGCATGGGGGTGAGCAGTACGGGGGCTACAGCTGGGCCACCAGCGCCACTGCCACCACCTGTCCCAGGCCCACCAGCTCCGTCTTCCTCAGTGGGCCCTGGGGCCTCGCCACCCTCCACAGCCGCCCGGACCTGGGCAACCTTGCGACGGACCTCGGTCTTGAGGTCAGACCACTTCTTCTTGACCTCAGGCAGCTCCCTGCGGCAGGTGGCCACGGCGTTGACCCTTCTCAGGATGCCATGCCATGCCGCGCTCTTGGCAGCCAGAGGGACCCCAGCGTTGAAGTGGTTCACCAGCAGGTGCTTCTTCAGTTCCAACTCCTCCACGATGATCTCCACCTCTCGCTCAGAAAAGTTCATTTTCCTTTTCTTGGCTGGGACGGCCATGGCCTCTCCCTACCTTGCTTTTTAAAGAAACTATAATCCCCTAACTGCCCCAATTCCCCTTCTCGCCTTCCTCAGCCTTTCTCCTCACCCACCCCCCCCTACAGGGGATAGGCCGGCCTTGTCCAAGGCCAAGTACCAGGCCTTTGGTAACCCCCCTTGCTACGCAAAGTGCGTAGGGCCCAGCCCCGACCGGCCCAGCTGCTGCCAGGCAGCTGCGTAATGGCTTCCTGAATCTGCCTCTTCCGCCGGGATGTGCGGAGATCCGCCCACTTCCCCTCTTCCCGCCTCGCAGCCCTTCTCCAGGGGGACCCGCCCTCCCGGTTGGTCGCGGCTCAGATATCACGTCGATCACTAGTTCTTTCGATCTGTCGCTCAGCTAAAGAGCATGCCTACTTACTGGAATTGGCCTGATCATTGGTCTAAAGGTGTGTCTGTCGCTACAGAGCGCTCCACCCAACCTAGCCTTTACTCACTTCCATTGGAAAGTTGTCCTGTCGTTCAATCATCAGTATTACGACTTTTACGCCGTTAAATTCAGCTATTTTATTGGTGGTTTTAGGGAGTTAGATTACCAAAACCCGGCTTCCTGAGGATTCCTAGTGCTTTCGGTCTTGAGCCGTTAGCCAGTTAATTTTCAGTTCCACCCAATGGCGCAAACTCTGCCTTGCAACCGCAGCTCACAATTGTTCCTCACGCAAATCCTACTTCCCACCGTAGACTGCGATCTCTCCTTACACGATGGCCCCTCCCATCCTTACGATTTCGCCGTCTAAACAGCGTTTCTCAATGGAAATAGGACGCGGGGCCTTCCGCCTGCCAATCACATGACTTATGCCTATCGCACCGTGATTTCCTCTCTCCTGCCCGGCTCAGCCAATCCCCGCCTCCCTCAGTTTGAATTGCCCCACGCTGAGCGGGGATCGCCCCGCCCTCTCCATTGATTCGGGTAGTCAAGGCCTGCGTGGGCAGTCCTCGGTGGGAGGTTCCGCCCCTCCGGGTGGCCCTCCGGGTCTGTGACTGGTCAGCGTCGTGCCTGGGGGTATGGCCATCCAGGCGGCGCGCGGCGGGGCGGGGCTCCCGGAAGTTGCCCATCCCGCCCGCTTGCCGGCACCTCGGAGCCCGCGCTAGTGGACTGAGGTCACCGGCGTGTCTAACGCGCTCTCCCCGCCGGCCCGTCACCCCCGCCTCGCGCCCGATGGTGAGCAGTGTGTTGTGCCGCTGCGTGGCTTCCCCGCCGCCGGACGCCGCCGCCGCCGCCTCGTCGTCCACCTCATCGCCGGCGTCCGTTGACCCTTGCGGCGGCGCCGTCTGCGGGGGCCCGGACCACCGGCTGCGCCTTTGGAGCCTTTTCCAGACTCTCGACGTCAACCACGACGGCGGCCTGTGTGTCAACGACCTGGCCGTGGGACTTGGGCGCCTGGGACTGCACCGCACAGAGGGCGAGCTCCAGGTAGGCAACGCGCACCGTCCGCATGGGCGGGGAGGGGACCCCTTCGTGCCCCCGCACCTCCGGGAGGTCCAGGTGACAGGTCTGGTCTGCACGACCGGCTTCTTTGGCAGTACCTTGGAGCTTGGCAGTCTTGGTGGACGGCCTCTCGGACTGGCTGGGACCTCCTGAGTGACAGACGGACACCCCATTTATGCCCTGTGGGGAGTAGAGCTCCTTCTTGGCCTCTGTGGGCGCTTGGGCCAGGGGGAAAGGCTCCCCCTGGGTACAGGTGGGCACCTTCTGGGCATTCTGATGGTAGAAAAGCCCCTTTTTGCTGGGGCTTTCCCCAGAGTAGAAGGCCAAGTCTCAAGAGTCCGGCTTATGTCACCTTCTGACCTCAGGACTAAGCTTTGATGCTCCCCTCTACCCATCATTAATGGTTTCATCCATCCTCCTCCAGGAGCACCCCTCCCTCCCCTCTCGTTTCCATACCAGTGGTGGGCCCTGATCTCGTTCCTCTCAGAAGCATGTGGGAGTTGGAAAAAATGGGAACTGAGGTTTCAGGCAGATCGTGACATGTGGGTGGTGAGAACTGACAGTTCTCATGGGTTAGATTCATCCCCAATTTGACATGCCTGTCCAGAAAATGGGATCGTGATCTCTTACAGGGTTGCAGATTAGCATGAAAGAATCTAGGGGAAAATTCTTCGTAAAAGTGAAAGTGTGGCCCACCTAGGAGGGGATTTTTTCCCCTTGTCCTAGAGTGGGCACCTGGCCAAGGGGGAAGAGGGGACAGAGATGTGTTGTCCTTTCTGTATAAATACCTCGAGCAGAGGCTGGTTCTTCCGCTTCTGTTTCTCATGGTATGTTTTCCTATCTGACTTTGTAGCTGTAGCTGCCCTTTTCCAGTATTTTATTTATTGTGGCTTAGCCTGATGTATAGCCTGGAGGAAGACTACTGAGTATTTTAAGTAAATTGTTTCTCTTCTAAGTTAGTTCCTTTGGTCCATTTGTACATACCGCAATTACAGAATCTCATAGCTAAGTGTGAAAAAAAATTTTGTTAAAACGCCAGTGAGTTAAACCAATTAGTTTGTTGGGTAGGTATACATAAAATTTTTAACTCATGTCCAGAATATCTTGGATCAACACCCAAGCTATTTAACCTAGTTAGGATAAGCCTAGGTTAACACTGTGCAAGGTAGAATCATTGGGTTAAGTCCAGCAGGCTTAGAGACAAGTTTTTTTTTTAAGTCTTTTCAAGTGAGTTTTACACAAAATGGTGTTGTGAGCTGGATATTTTCCAACCCAGAACTGATGAATAAATCACTTGGAAAGATAGGATGGCTGAACTCAGAGGGTCTGTGTCTTATGGGCTTGGGGATGTGTGGGCCTAGGAGAGCCTTTCTGCTTTTATGAACCTACCCACCTGGCATATGCCACCAGGAGCATCGAGGGCTCTTGGCTAGGGGAGTGTATTCAGTGTTTATACCATGCTTTGTGCCTCACCTGGAGTCACAGTGTGTTTTCAGTTCATGGCACATCTGATATTGATCCTAATCCCTTTTTTTTTGGCAGTAAATTTCTAAGGGCAAATAAGGAGAAGGTGATCATTTTTCTCTCCAGTATTGAAAGGAAACCTTTTAATTAGCCAAAGGGAGCCTAGCCCGTCAGGGTCACATTGGCTCTAAAATCTTTACCTCTGTGACTAAGTTCTACCATCTGAAACAATTCTTTTTCATCCTTTCGTTGTATGGCTTTAGTATGGACTACTTCTACTCTCAGCTTATGAATGTGAAATTATACAGCCTTGAGAGATTGGGAATGACCCATTTTATTTGTTTATTACCTGTGGCGGAGCACAGGCTAGTCTGTGGCGAATGGTTTAAGTATTAGAGAGAGAACCTGCCTTTTTGTGAATAGCTGGGCAACAGGAAGACACCCTGCCTCACGAACCCCATACCACTTCCTGTTGCAGTAGTATCAGAATTAGCTACATGCAGAAAAAGTAGTGTTGCAGTTTTGCAGAAGTAGCAAAGGCCAAAGAGAATTTGGGGGCCCTCCAGTTCAAAATGGGTTATCTGCCATGGGAATAGGCATTGAAAAACACAACATCAAACTTCGGTAGCTGCTTCAGATAACCCACAGGACCAGTCTGAGGTGCTAGGGTTTGCACAGGAATCAGCTGTGAGGGCTTTTCAGTGGGTGATGGGCGAACCAAGGCCTTGTGACTACACAAAGCCTCCCACTAGCTAACCACCACTGGGTCAAGTTTTCTTTAGAAAAGACCAGCGATTTTTGGCATCTGCCTTTGTTTCAGAAGAAATTGGGACAGTCGAGAAAAATTTACTTAAAATGGCAGTGGGCAGGCTTCCCTGGTGGCGCAGTGGTTGAGAATCCACCTGCCAATGCAGGGGACACGGGTTCAAGCCCTGGTCTGGGAAGATCCCACATGCCGCGGAGCAACTGGGCCCGTGACCCACAACTACTGAGCCTGCGCGTCTGGAGCCCGTGCTCCGCAACAAGAGAGGCCGCGACAGTGAGAGGCCCGCGCACCGCGATGAAGAGTGGCCCCTGCTCGCCGCAACTAGAGAAAGCCCTCGCACAGAAACGAAGACTCAACGCAGCCAAAAATAAATAAATTTTTTTTTTTAAAGAATGGCAGTGGGCAGAGAAACCGATGGCAGCCAGCCAGAGAAATTTTCCTTGTAAAGAGCATGTGAGCAAGAAGCCTGTCCTGGGACTAAAGAAGGGAAGAGTTTAGTAAAGACAGAAAAAAGATGATGCCAACAGTAGCAACTTTAGGAGATGAGACTTCAGCTAGAGCTAATTATAGCATTGCCTATTTAAGGCATTTTCATGTGACCAAACAAAATCTCTGTCTGAAAACAAATTTAACACATAGGTTAGAACTCAGGCAGCCAATTAGGGAAAGAACACAAGCTGTGTTACATGTCATCAGTTGTTCCTTCAGCTGAGGCTTGTGGGGCTCTCCTAAGGGGCTGGTGTTTGATGCAGGTGAGGATTCTAGAAGATGGAGGGGTTGAGGTTGTATATGCGCCATCTAGTTTGAGCCTCACAAACTGGTCTTTGGGGAGAACTTGAGGAGCAATCCTTTTAGAACCACATCTGTTATTCCCAAAATAGGTTTCAGGATTATCCAGAGATGATCCTGTCAAAAATGAGAATCTGCCCTGCCCTAATTCTCTCCTTGACCAGAGCAGTATATAGGAGGCAGTCTCTGTTGACCTGAAATAATCGAATGGAAGGTCATTAATATCAACTTGGTATTGCTTAATCAAACAGTACTGTTGAACTCTATACCTTTTCAGTGTTTGGCCATTTGTGGGGCAGGTATTTGCATAAGTAGCTGGACTTAGGTAAGACAGTCTACAGAAAAAGAGCCTTTTCCGTAGAAAAGGGGCAGACATAATTTGGTATAATAGAATGACACATTAGAAAAAGAAAAATGCTCTTTGCAGACTGGATTGAGTTCACATATTAAACTGATTGTGTTGTATTGTAAAATTCCTGGCTTGGAGGAATTATCAAGTCAACTAGAGGATGTTTTAAAAAATTAGTTGATATCTGGACTTCCCTGGTGGTCCAGTGGGTAAGACTCCACACTCCCAATGCAGGGGGCCCGGGTTTCATCCCTGGTCAGGGAACTAGATCCCGCATGCATGCCGCAACTAAAAGATCCCGCATACTGCAACTAAGAAGTCTGCATGCCACAACTAAGAATCCCGCATGCCGCAACGAGGATCCCACGTGCCGCAACTAAGAGCCGGCGCAACCAAAATAACTAATAAATAAATATTTTTTAAAAAATTAATTGATATCTGCAAAGGTGGAGCCAAGTACCCTGATCCTAAGACTGAGTGATAAATAAGAACCTACCAGAGTGGGCCTGATCTGGACCTTCAGTGGATGAATTCCTTTGATGTTCAAAGAGCCATCAATTGTTGAAGCCTCACAGAAACCACGGGGGAATGAGAAGAACAAATATTTTGCTGGTATTCATTTCTAGCCCAGCTGAGTACACAGCCGTGGGATGAATTCAGTGAACAAAACTGTACTCAGAGAGGACTAGTCTCATTAAACTAAAGCTGAGCAGACTTTTCATTTGTTGACCATTTCTTCTACCAGTGTGAATTTTGCAGAACCGAAGAATTTAGTCTCGGACAGGTCACTGGCCATCATAGGCCAGCCTCCCACCCAGTGTGGGAGGCATTCCTCCTGTGGCATCCTTCCCAGAGGGTCACCCAGCCCATTCCTTTGTGGACCTAGTCGGGGCCCTTGTGAGTTCTTTCTTAGGTCAGACTGAAGTCCGTCTGCTTGCATCTGCTACCCATTTGCCCCAAGGGTACCTTCAGGAGCAGCCCAGAAATGTGATCCAAGGGTCCTTGAAAACAGCTGTCTTATCTGAAAACAGCTATCCTCCTGTAATCTCTGCTGCTGCTCAGAGCAGTAGATTTCACCATGCACTTCTTCCATGGTATGCTGTCCACACTCCATGGTCCCTTCCCTGAGGCAGTGTGCCCTGGAGTTTAGACTACAGATTTTCCCTGGAAACATAACACGAAGTGAAGGAAGCCAGTCACAAAAGACCATATGTATTACATGGTCCATTTTCTATGAAAGTCCAGAATAGGGAAAGCTGTAGAGACAGAAAGTAGATTAATGGTTGCCTAGGCCTGTGAGCAGAGGGGAACGGAGAGCTAGGAAGGGGATAACTAATAATAGGTCTGGGGTTTATTTTTTGGGGGGTGTTTAATTTATTTATTTTATTTATTTATTTTCAGCTGTGTTGGGTCTTCGTTGCTGCGTGTGGGCTTTCTCTAGCTGTGGCTAGCAGGGGGCTGCCTTTCATTGCTGTGCGTGGGCTTCTCATCGTGGTGGCTTCTCTTGTTGCGGAGCACTGGCTCTAGGCCCACGGGCTTCAGTAGTTGCAGCACGCGGGCTTCAGTAGTTGTGGCTCACAGGCTTAGTTGCTCCGCAGCATGTGGGAACTTCCCAGACCAGGGCTCGAACCCGTGTCCCCTGCATTGGCAGGCGGATTCTTAACCACTGTGCCACCAGGGAAGCCCAAGGGTTCTTTATGAGGTGATGAAAATGGTCTAAAATTGACCATGGTGGTGGTTGCACATATCTATGAATATACTAAAAGCCATCAAATTGTACACTCAAATGGGTGATTTGTATGGTATGCAAATTGTATCTCAATAAGACTTCTTTAAATAACCCAGTACAGTCTTTGTGGTATAATGTAAACCTGGGTTCAAGTATTGTCTGTGCTGCTTGCGAGCTGTGTGACCTTGAGCAAGTTACCCAACCTCTCCAAGTCTTATCAGCCTCCTTATCTTGGTGGTAGGAATACCTACTTCAGTGGGTTTTTGTGGGATTGAATTAGAAGAAGTACAAAGAACCTGGGACAGGGTTCAATACAAAGTGACTTGTCCCCCCATCGAGTCTGAAAATAAGATGCCCACAGTTGGTCGTATCCTCTACATTTTTTTCTTAGGTTGCTAAGGTGAAAAGTGGGCTAGAGGGCTTCCCTGGTGGCGCAGTGGTTGAGAGTCCGCCTGCCGATGCAGAGGACACGGGTTTGTGCCCCGGTCCGGGAGGATCCCACATGCCACGGAGCGGCTGGGCCCGTGAGCCATGGCCGCTGGGCCTGCGCGTCTGGAGCCTGTGCTCCGCTGCAGCGGGAGAGGCCACAACGGTGAGAGGCCCGCGTACCGCAAAAAAAAAAAGTGGGCTAGAAAGAAGGAGAAGGTCTGGGGGATGTGGGTAATAAAGGGTGTGTCAGTAATAAAGGGCGTGTAGCACCCAGGGAGAGCACAGTCTCCTGTCAGCTGACAGAGCTGCGGAAGCCCGGGCCCTATAGCTTTAAGGAAGATTAAAACAGAAAAAAAAAAAAAGAAAAGAAAAAGAAACCCCAGTGGCAGGAGACTTCTAAGAAGTGGTCTTGTCACTCTACACCCAATGATGTCTTTGGCCCAAATGTTTCCCTGGATGGAAATGGGCCCCCTTGAGCACCGCTCTTGTCAGCCTGTTGCCCGTTGCATGAGCCATAGATGGTCTTTTCTCAAATATAGAGTTCACTTTGAGGTTGTGAAAATGGAAGCTTCAAGTAGAGCTTAATTAAAACCTTTGGAGATTATGTCATTCACCTCATTAGTGTGTAGAAGTGGGACTGAGGCTGGTTGAAAGCAAAGGCAGCGGCAGAACCCAGGATTTGGACTTTGCCCAATTTAGCTCAACATACACTGCCTCCTTCCTTCCGTGGCTGGAGGTACTTAACTAATCCTTAAAACTTTGAGACCTGGGCTTCCCTGGTGGTGCAGTGGTTAGGAGTCAGCCTGCCAATGCAGGGGACATGGGTTCGATCCCTGGCCTGGGAAGATCCCACATGCCGTGGAACAACTGAGCCCGTGCACCACAACTGCTGAGCCTGTGCTCTAGAGCCCGCAAGCCACAGCTACTGAGCCTGCATGCCACAACTACTGAAGCCCGCGTGCCTAGAGCCCGTGCTCCACAACAAGAGAAGCCACGACAATGAGAAGTCCATGCACTCCGACGAAGAGTAGTCCCTGCTCACCGCAACTAGAAAAGCCCGTGCACGGCAACGAAGCCCCAACACAGCCAAAAAAAATAAAAATAAATAATAATAATAATAATAAAACTTTGAGGCCTTTATTTTCACAGTTTGTGACAAGGAAGTATCTGTGCCATGACACCAGCTGAGCGTTTTAAGACCCCCATAGTGCTCAGGAAGCAGGGCCTGAAATGATAGGTATGCTCTGGTCTATAAAAGACTCAACACAATACCTAAAAAAAGAATTTGTTGTCTTAAAGTGCGCCTTCCTTTAAAATAAATGAATAACAAAGGTAGGACAGAAGGAGCTTCTTATCTGCTTTAAACTCTTGGCTGGGAAGCTTGAAAAGGAGGTGAGTCATGGCTTATTTTCCCAGGGTCCTGGGGAAACTGGAGCCGGTGGCTGTCCCTGTTCCTGCTGCTGCTTTGTGAAGCTTTCCACATTCCATCTACCCCTGGCCTCCTGCCTCCTTTCCTCCAGCCCTCCCTCCTCCTGGGCTGGAGTCTGATGTGACTCTTCTTACCAAACACAGGGAAAACCACCTCCATTGTGTGAGAAAACTCGCAAAAAAAGAAATGCCAGTGATGAAAAAAAAAGGGAAAAAAAGGGCAGGGAATGGTTTAGATCACCCAGAATAAGCACAAAGTGTTGAATCCTTGTCTTTGGTCTGTAACAGTGAAGATTCCTGTTGGTTAAAACCAACTCGCTACTGTGCCCACCTTCACCATCCTGTTGGCCTTTCTCCACCATCGCTTCTGGTTAAATGACTTGTCCAGGGTCTTACAGAAGCACTACAGGGAGAGATTACATTCTTATAAAAGCCTTTAGTGATGCATTTATGGACGTGGTTAACTTTTTTCCTTTATGTCTTGGATGTATTTTTTTTGCTAGAGTCTCTTCTTTAACCTATATAAGCAGTAAAAATAGGATCTGGTAAATAGTTCTACAGCTAAAAAAAATGCCTTTTCTGAATTGTTTCTAAGTGCTGACGATATAAACCAGTCATTCTTACACAGAATTCTCCCAGCTGCCCTTCACACCCTGAGCAGCTCTGATGTATATTTGCTGAAGGCAGCTGTCCATCCGGTGGGCTTCATGCCTGTGTCTGGGCTCTTCTCTCTGAGGTCCTCCCCCAGGACAGCGTAAGCAGCTGGTGACAGTTCCATTCTCACTCATTCAGATGATCTCAGTTTTAGAGTGTGATCCTGAAGTCAGCTTTAAGAAACCACAAACATTTAGTGTTGCTTTAATAATAAATCTGCTAGTTTGCCTTTTCACGTGGGAGCAGAGAAAGAGCGAATAAGGAAAGCGTGGCTGCCACAAGTGGGCTGAACATGTACCGGTGGTTTGGCTCCCACTGGTCAGTTTTGGGTTGGTTGGGAAATTCTGATTATTTAAGGTGATTGGGTGTTTACATGCCGGCTTCGATACCATATTCTCCCCCTGCCCCCCTTGTCATCTATCTAATCTGAAAGGAGAATCAGGCTCCTATAAGAGCAGAAAAAGAAGAGAAAGTATGCTGTGTTTCTATGTGGTCTCTTGTTTCTACAGATCTTTAATTTATGTGCTACATCTCAAAATCCTATACTTAAAATCAGGTTAATTTTGTACACCCCTAACTTTCTTTTATTTTTTAGAAGTTTATTTATTTAATTTATTTATTATTTTTGGCTGCCTTTGGTCTTCGTTGCTGCATGCAGGCTTTCTCTAGTTGTGGCGAGCAGGGGGCTACTCTTCATTGCGGTGTGTGGGCTTCTCATTGCAGTGGCTTCTCTTGTTGCAGAGAATGGGCTCTAGGCGCACGGGCTTCAGTAGTTGTGGCACGCAGGCTTCAGTAGTTGTGGCTTGCGGGCTCTAGAGCACAGGCTCAGTAGTTGTGACGCACGGGATTAGTTGCTCCGGGGGCTTAGTTGCTCCACGGCATGTGGGATCTTCCCAGACCAGGGCTCTAACTTCTGTTCCCTGCATTGGCAGGCGGATTCTTAACCACTGCACCACCAGGGAAGCCCCTAACTTTCTTTTAGAGAAAAGAAAAAGACATCTTTGTTAGCAGGCATTGACCTTGAACTTGGGACCTCAATGGAGACTGGCTTTTCACCAGGAATAAATAAGCATCCAAGAGACTGTTTTCTCGGTGGGGCACTTCTCTTTTCCACAGTCACAGGAGTCCCCTTCAGGGAGTTTTGGCCAAAGCTAGATTTTCTGGTTTTACTTCCTAAAATGGAAATAGATTAGGGGATTTCACCTTTTTCATTACTGCAGTTTTGTCGTCTTCAGTGCCAAATGAGGCTGGTGCCTGGCTCCTCTTCATTGTCTAATTGTGGGCTGAGTCGAGGGCATGAGGCTGTTTAATAGTCCTGCCTGACACCCTGAAACCACTGCTGCCATGGGACGGCACAGGACAGCACCCAGGATCTAAGTGTTTAAATTCTCCGGTTGATTCATTTCAGAGAAGGATAGTCACCTGCCACAGTGGCGCCTTTGAAATAACAAATCGTTACTACCAACGTATAAAGAGATCCTTCAAGCTCTTTTGCTCCTGTACCATCCGAAAAGGATTTTATTTTTTATTTCATTCTTTTTTTGAAAAAATATTTATTTATTTATTTATTTGACTGCGTCAAGTGTTCGTTGCGGCACACAGGATCTTTGTTGCGGCTCGCAGGCTTAGTTGCCCCACAGCATGTGGGATCTTAGTTCCCTGACCAGGGATCGGACACGCGTCCCCTGCGTAGCAAGGCAGTTTCTCAACCACTGGACCATCAGGGAAGTCCCCGAAAAGGATTTTAAAAAACAGTGTACCCCGTTGCACGTTAAGTTGACATCTGAACATTTTTGTCATAGGTTTAATAGCTGCAGAGGATATAATTTCTGGCATACTGTGTATCTGCCTTAAATGTTTTAGTTTGTCGGTTTGGGTTTTGATCAAAACCTTAGAGTTTTGCAGATTTGACTCATCCAATTTATGGAAAATGCCTTCCATATAACCTATTGGCCAAGCCAGTCTTCATTTTCAAGTCAAATCCATTTGACTCTCTGTCAAATAAAATCTGACTTCATTTTTCAGTTAAAAAAGAAAGTCTTAGTGGTCTTCCCTTTGACAACATCTCTTCTGAATGCTAATTGTAATTCTAAGATAGATAGATGGGTAGTAGGTAGTGAAACTTGTAAACAAGGGACATGGGGAGAGCTCTCTGCCCTGTTATAAGATGCCCTCAGGAATCTGCAGTTGTCCTTTTGTGTGATGTCCCAGGGGCTTTTATACCCTGGGCAATTCATCAGGATAATTTGGAATGGGTTCCCGCCGGGGGTTCATTCCATTAGAATTTGTTTTCTCTGAAAAGTACGGGAGATCTTGTGACACAGTTTTATCCCCAAGTCTCTATTTTCTAGATTCTTGGAAGAGTGGGTTGCTTCTGCAGGTGATTACCCTCAGCTTAACCAGGTTCTGTGGACGTTTATAAGTCTACAGTTACTGGAGCGTTATACTTGCCAGCCCTGTCTCTGGATATGGGTGGTCCCTCATACCCAAGAAAGTTAAGTGAGGTGGAATTGTATTATAGTAATAGCAAAAGAAACTAATGATCTCTACCAGATATTGGTGGTTTAGGCGATGCTGTGGTGTAAGGAAAGAGATGTACTGCATTAACCCACAAGGAGATCAAAGGTGCTTTAAAATAAAAATATTGGCAAAGTATGCAAATTGAACAGATTTTCATTGATCCCTGTCTTAGGTGCTGGTCAAGGGAGATTTTAGGATAAATAAGGCCTGGTCTCTTCCTCGCCTAGTTATTATTTCTTTTCTTCTGCTGACTTTGGGTTTAATTTGTTCTTTTCTGGTTTCTTGTGGTGGAAACTGAGGTCATTGCTTTGATACCTCTCTTTTCTGATGTAGGTATTCCCTTCTAAGTCCTGCTCTGGCTGCATCCCACAAGTTTTGCTGTGTTGTGGTTTCACACCATTCAAAATACTTTCCAATTTCTCTTTTGATTTCTTCTTGAGCATGGGCTCTAGGCACGCGGACTTCAGTAGTTGTGGCACATGGGCTCAGTAGTTGTGGCTCACGGGCTGTAGAGCGCAGGCTCAGTAGTTGTGGCTCATGGGCTTAGTTGCTCCATGGCATGTGGGACCTTCCCAGATCAGGGATCGAACTCATGTCCCCTGCATTGGCAGGTGGATCCTTAACCACTGCGCCACCCGCCACCCGGGAAGTCCGAACTGTCACTTATCTTTGAAAGAGATTTAAATAATAAGGAAAAAGTTCTTTCTATCTACCCACACAATTACCATTTCTAGTGCTCTTCATTCCTTTCATTCCATTCTTCATCTGGTTATCATTTTTCTCTATCTGAAGGATTCCTTTAACATTTCTTGTAATGCAGATCTGCTGGTGGTAAATTCTTTCAGCTTTTGTATGTCTGAAAAGTGTTTATTTTGTCTTCCTTTTGGAAGGTATTTTTCTAGGTATAAAATTCTGGATTAACAGTTTCTGATGGAAAGCCCCCTGTCATTCTTGTTTTTGTTCTTCTGTAAGTAATGGGTCTTTTTCTCAAGGTGTTTTTAAGATTTTCCTTTATATCACTGGTTTTCAGAAATTTAACTGTGATGTGCCTGAGTGTAGTTTTTTGTTTTGTTTTGTTTTGTTTTGATTTTTTTATGCTTGGGGTTTGCTGAGCTTCTTGGATCTGTAGGTTTTAATAAATTTGGAAAAAGTCTGGCCATTATTTCTTTAAATATTTGTTCTGTCCCCACCTCCATGAACTTCAGTTGGGTGTATATTAGTCTATTAGCAGTTCTCCCACAGCTCACTAATGCATTTTTCATTTTTTTGTATTGTTTTATTTTTTCTCTCTGTGTTTCATTTTGTAAAGTTTCTATTGCTGTGTCTTCAAGTTCATTAATCTTTTCTTCTGCATTGTCTAATCTGCTATTAAAACCATCCAGTGTGTTTTTCGTCTCAGACATTGTAGTTTTCTTCTAGAGTATCTGCAATGTCTCTGTTTAACGTTCTTGATCTTTCTTGAGCACGTAGGATACAGTTATGACTTGCAGTATCCTTGTGTACTAATTCTGTCATACACGTGATTTCTGGATCAGTTTCAATGGACTGATTTCTCTTCTCATCATGGGTCATCTTTTCCTGCTTCTTTGCATTAGGCTGTTAATTTTTTATGGGACTTTTATCTTGGATATCTTTGTATTCCTATAAATATTCTTGAGCTTTATCCTGGGATGCAGTTATTCAGAAACAGTTTGACCCTTTCCGAGCCTGCTTTTTTTTTTTTTTTTTTGCGGTACGCGGGCCTCTCACTGTTGTGGCCTCTCCTGTTGCGGAGCAACAGGCTCCGGGGGCGCAGGCTCAGCGGCCATGGCTCACGGGCCCAGCCGCTCCGCGGCACGTGGGATCTTCCCGAACCGGGGCAAGAACCCGCGTCCCCTGCATCGGCAGGCAGACTCCCAACCTCTGCGCCACCAGGGAAGCCCTGAGCCTGCTTTTTAAAGCTTTGTTAGTCAGGCAAGAACAGCATTTAGTCTGGGGCCAGTTTTGCCCCACTATTGAGGCAAAACCCTCTGAGCACCCTTCCGGAACCTTCCTATATTATGAGGTTTTTCCACTCCAGCTGGTGGGAACAGGAACTATTCTTAGCCCTGTGATGCCTTTGGCTGGTTCCTTCCCCACCCACAGGCAGTTTCCTCATACTCACTTGCTCTGATTTTGGGGGGCCCTCAGCAGAGCTCCAGAGCTTGCTCTCTGTGTAGCTCTGTCTTCTCTGGTACTCTGTCCTGCAAACTCTAGCTGTCCTGGCCTCCCAGCTCCTTCTCTTCAACATAGGGAGACTACTGGGCTCTGCTGGGTACCCACTCTCTGTGCCATATCCTGGAAACTCCAGGCAGGAAGCCTGGGCAGTTGAGGGGCTCATGTGTTTAGAAATCTCAGGAATCACTGCCCTTCGTTGCCTAATGTCCAGTGTCTTGAAAATCATTCTCGTATATTTTGCCTTCCTTTTGGAAGGTATTTTTCTAAGTATAAAATTCTGGATTAACAGTTTCTGATGGAAAGCCCCCTGTCATTCTTGTTTTTGTTCTTCTGTAATGGTTCTTTTTCTTAAGGTGCTTTTAAGATTTTCCTTTTTATCACTGGGTTTCAGAAATTTAATTTGTTTTTTCAGAAATTTAAGTTGTTACAGGCAGGAAGGTGAATTGGTTCCATCTTGGCTAGAACTCTATCTTGGCTAGAACCCCCCCACCCCCCGAGTTCATAACTCAGTTCCGTGGTACAGAGTAGTCCATTAAATGAAAAACCAGTAACCTCCTCAATAAGGGATTTATCTCATGTTTGTAGATGGGGGCCTAAAACATCACTATCTCCCCCAACTCACCAGATTTTCAGTGCCTAAAAAAAGATTAATTTTCACTAAAGGATTACTTATTTATATAGGGATTTTTGCTCTGGACTGGCTCTTCTTTAGTATTCAAGCTATTTATTTCTATGAACTCACAATCATTTTCTTTTTATTTATTTATTTATTCATGGCTGTGTTGGGTCTTTGTTGCTGCGCGTGGGCTTTCTCTAGTTGCTACAAGCAGGGGCTACTCTTCGTTGCAGTGTGCAGGCTTCTCATTGCAGTGGCTTCTCTTGTTGTGGAGCATGGGCTTTAGGCGCCTGGGCTTCAGTAGTTGTGGCACGCAGGCTCAGTAGTTGTGGCACATTGGCTTAGTTGCTCCGTGGCATGTGGGATCTTCCTGGACCAGGGCTTGAACCCATGTCCCCTGCATTGGCAGGTGGATTCTTAACTAACATGCCACCAGGGAAGACCCTGAACTCAATCATTTTCTTTTCTTTTTCTTTCTTTTTTTTTTTTGCTGCACCGCACAGCATGTGGGATCTTGGTTTCCCCACCAGGCATCAAACCCATGCCCCTTGCAGTGGAAGCGTGGAGTTTTAACCACTGGATCACCAGGGAAGTCCCTCACAATCATTTTCTAGATAAAATAGCTAATATGTACTATTCTAAGAGCTTTGTACATTATTTCATTTAGTCTTTAACCGACTCTGTGAAGTAATGATACGGTTCTGTTACTATCCTCATTTTGCACATGAGGCTATTAAAGCACAGAGAGGTAAAGTAACTTGATCAAGATCACACAGCCAGTAAGTGATGGCCAGGAGTGAACCTGGGGTCTGGCTCCAAAGACTAGACATTTAATCAACACACAAAACTGCTTCCAGGTAAAGTTGTTCTGTATATCCAGTGAGAGGGCAACTGATGCGGGTTCCTCAGCTTTCAAACAAGCATGCTGCCTTGCTTTCCCTTGTCGTGTTTTCTTTTTAAATTACGGTTGTACGTATGCACACGTGTGTGCCTGGTCATACATGCACATGATTTGGTTTCACCAGATATAAGAGGATATTCAAAGAAAATAAACCTCCCATCTATCTTTCTTCCTTCAAACCCCCAAGTTCCCCCCCACCCCACCCCAAACCGTTTCTTCAATTTTAGTTCGTCTTTCCAGAGAGATTCTTCACGTACACAAGCTTAGAAATAGATGGCAGCAAACGATCCCCTTTCTTCTGCACCTTGCTCTTTTCATCTAACAAGATATTTTCAAGTCATTCCATAATAGTAGGTGTAGAGCTGCCTTCCTCTTTTTTACAGCTGCCTAGGGCTCCATTGTGGTTGTGCATTAATTTATGACCTACTCCCCTTCTAAAGAATTTTACATTGTTTCCAAACCTGTGCTATTGTAAGTCAGGCTGCAAAAAATATCCTTATATTTTATCACACGTATGTATCCCATATATATCACATTTGTATATGTGATTTCCCACATGTGCAAATATATCTGCAGGATAAATCACTAAAAGTGGAATTGCTGTGTCAGAGCGTTTGTGCTTTTGATCTGTTGGTAGCTGTGACTAAATTGCTCTCCAGAGAGATTATACTGATTTACACTCTCATAGCAGCGTGTGAGGGTATATGTTTCTCTATACTCTCCCCAACACAGTCTATTAAACTTTTTTCATGCTGTGTTTGTTTTCAAAATAATGGCTGTGAACACTGTATCAAAGGGTTACCTTTGTGAGGGATGACCCGGCACTGCATTTGTCTGCCAGGAAACTAAGAAACAAATGACCAAAGATTAATTCCCTTTTGTTCATGATCATTGACTCATTTCAGCCCACAGACTTCATCTGTGCCTGGTTCTGGGCACTAGGGGTAGAAAGATCTGCGACTTGGTCCCTGTCCCCAGGAAGTTCATCTTGTAGAGCGAGACTCAGAGAAGTGGCTATGATACGGTGTGCATCGTGTTACACACAGTTGCAGAGAATGGGATAATGGAACAAGGGAAAGTGTTGCTAGATGTCTTAGGAAGTGTTGCCAGGATCTCTTGATTGTGCTAAACTTGATGGGGAATGTCATCCCGGAAACAGCCAGGTGGAGAGAAGGAAGTTGGACTCTTGAGGACCAGCCAGCTCAAGGTGGCTTCTGTGAGGCTGGAAGCTCCTCTGGAGGTTACCGCGGGCACCTCCCTGCAGAACTGCCGGCTGCATGCAGGGAATCGGTCGGCTGTGATTGGAGGGATGTTGCTGGTGGGGATAATGAACTCGGTAGTGTCGGCAGAGGTGATTGGCCGCGCCCTGCTGCAGTGAGAATGCAGGCTGGATGCTCAGGTCCTCACTTGCGTGATGATCATTAATTGAGCGAGGACAGCTGAATAATTGGGAGCTCGAAGTTGCTTCTGCCTCCAGGAGAGGTCTGTTGGGCTATCGCTTTTTTCCTTTTTTCAAAAAGCCAAGCGTTTGATCACCGTCCACCTGCAAAAGTGAGTTTTTATTGAAGAAGCTCCAGCTGCTCTCTCGTTGTCAGCGACCCGGCGGGGCTTTCAGAGTGAGCTGCTTCTCAGGCCAGGCACGACAGCAGCGCTAGCAAATTTGAGAAGGCAGGAAACAGCCACTGCATGCAGAGCTGCCAGCCTTACAACTCCCCAGGCTAGTCGTCCAAGCAGCTGTGTAGCCAGAGACCCTTGGTATTGTGGTCACATCCCTCCTCAAAAGTGAACGGTCACCGTCGTCGACGTGGGGAGGAAGCCGTGATGTTGCAGATGCTGTGGCATTTTCTGTCTAGCTTCTTCCCCAGGGCCAGGTGCCAAGGCTCCAGAGAGGGGAGCGGGAATGAAGTCAGAGGCACCCCGGCTCCGGCGCGGGGAGCCCAGATGCCAAGCTTTTTGGGGAAACAGGACGGAAGGGCTGAGGCCACGGAAAAGAGACCCACCATCTTGCTGGTGGTCGGACCCGCAGAGCAGTTTCCAAAGGTAATGGCAATGTCGAGAGGACCTCCTAGGTTAGGGGCTAGCCTAGGATCATTTTCCTGGAAAAAGCTGGAGTGTGGGGGAGGAAGAGAGGACTTATGAATGAATCCGTTTGGTCCCGGGGGCCTGGGGAGAAGTGTTAGACAATGAAGAAGCCCAGCTCCAGTCCAGAATCTTTCTGTGGTCACTGCAAAAGCTTTATTACCCAATTGTGACCACTTCAGTGCGGCCATTTGAAGAAGGAAGGTTGAATGCAATGGAAGATTTACCTTAGGATTTGTCTCTTTGGCCCCAGAAAGCCATTTGAAAGGCAGGGACAAACAATTACACCGTGTCTTGGTCTTAGCCTGTTTAAACAGCACAGGGAGGACGGAGCTCAGCGGGCAACAGAGCAAACCTTCCAAGGTGAACCCAGCTGCCGGGAGCTGGGGAGGACCAGCCTGCCCTACATCCCAAAGGTCAGACCCTCTGCCTTGGTGGGCAGGGGACCCGTCTTGCCTTTCTTTCTGGGAGAAAGGGAGCGATGAGGCAGAGTGGAGGCTGCAGTCTCAGTGTACGGAGGCCGGCACTCCTCACGGGTCTGCGGGTCTGCTGAGCGCTGGGGCCTTCCGTCCATTTCGTGCCCTGAGCGTGGCTTATGTCATCTGATCCTCACAAGAACCAGGGTAAGTGGTAGCACCCCCATTTCACAGATGAGGAAACTGAGGTGCAGAAAGGTTAAGTAATTTGCCCGGGATTAAACAGTTAAGAAGGGGTAGAGGTGAGATTTCATTTCAGCCTACCTGGAACTTTGCCATGTACTGCCCTCATCTTCCCTTAAGAAAGCCGTTTTTAATGGCACCAGTCGAGTTCTCAGGATTAGAACAGAAAGGCTACTTGGCTGTGATTTCTCCTGCCTGGGGTAGGAGAACCTTGTTCACCTCCTGAGGCTTGGTTATTTTGAATCTTTTCTCCTTTCTCAGGATAAAAATGAACTGGAAAAAGTAAGGAGATTCTGCCCTGTGTGTGGCACGCTGTAGAGTCCAAAAAAGGTTCTGCTGAATTGAGCTACTGCATTTAAGAAATGGACGTTCGTTTTTCCTTTGCTAAGTGGGAGGAACTTTTGATGCAACAACTTTTGCAGTGGTTTCAGGTTAAGCATTGAGGAGAATCCTTAGTCTGTGATGGGCTCATCCGGGGCGACAGGGGTCTCGGCATCTGTACTGTGCCTGAGATGTGACAGGTGTCGCTTTCTACCTTTTGATCATTTTACAGGAGCTCGGAAATGGCCGTGGCGTTATCTATTATGAGGAACTTTTATCTCCAGACCTGCTTGCCTTATGGCCAAGGGCTTAAGGGACTGGCTGGCTCCTTTTAAATTCACCCACTTTTGACTTTAATAATTAACTGCCCCACTTCCCAGACTCACACCGACTGGCAGCTCTTGTCAGCCCTCCCCCTGGGCTGGCCTGGCATCAGGACTGTTCTGAACGGCTTCTTCCCTGGCCTACAGAATCGGGAGCAAGGCGGGCTGAACCTGAGACCCACACCTCTCACTGACACTTCTCCCCAGAAGGGAGATGGATCAGCTGCCTGGGGGTGTGGGGAGCCCCAAGAGGGAGGTGCGTCAGCTGGTTTTGGTTTGAAACAAGCAAGAAAGCGCTTCTGGGCGGTGTGGACCCTTTAAAGGCAGACAAATTAAGAACTGGAAGAGTGTTTCAGCAGCGTGCGTCCTTTTCCAGCACAGCTGCTCTTGAAGGTAGGGGTTGGAGGTTGGGATCGTGGGCCGGTGGGGCCTGGCTCGCCATTTCTCTCCGGCAGACGCTGCCGCAGCCTCGTGGGACCCTCGTAGAGACGTTCACTTTGGGTCTCAGCCTTCTAGGTTTCCCAGTGGCGCTACTTTGTTCGACTCTCATTTCTCTCTTAAATATGTCTGCTGGTGAGTCAGGTTCCGGCCAGCTTTTATTCTCAGAACTGTTCCAGTTTCCCCCCTTATCTTTGTCTTACAGTCGATCTGCAGTTGGAGAAGAAAGCCATTAGTCTGGAGTGGGAGGTGCCCTGAGCGGCATTCAAGCTTTCAAATCCTGAGGGGCCGTCTTCTCAGAAGCTCAGAGAATTTTGCTCATTGTGTGTCTAATTGCCAAGTGCAGGCAGGTTTCATTGGAAACCGGCTCCACTGGGCTGTCATGGCAACCCGATCATCAAATGACACTACGGCTACAGCAGCAAATGAGGCTCGAGGGCCTTACGGGTGGGTGGGGCTAGAATATCTGGATGCTGGCAATATATTAATATTTTTGGCTTGGTCTGAGTCACTGGCGGGGCGGTGGAAATACTGTATGAGCTAATGCCACACTCCCAGAGGTACTCTACCTGCCCTGTTGTTACTCATGGTATTCCGGCACTTACGGGGATCTTTGGCATGAAACAGTGGTAGAACAAGGAAAGCTGGTGGGGTGGGGGCATGTGCAGATCTGAGGGTGAGAAGATGCTTGTGAGAGGAACTGCTACTTAGCAGATTAAGGGAAATCGAATGCCACTGAATTCTAAGGCATCTGGAGTGGCTGCCATTGTTTCTGAGTACTGGTTGTTACAGGAATGGACATTGGAAGAAAGGAAACAAAAGTAGATCTGGGTCACAAAATTAGAACAGGTAAAGATAGCAGAGAAGACGTGTCGATGGCAGGAGTGGGAGAGAGCACTTTACTCGGGCCTCCAGAAGCACCGGGAGCTGGTGTGAAACATCAGGAATGGAGCACAAGCCCTGCTTTATGAACTTTTTTTTTTTTTTTTTGGCCACGCCACGTGACATGCGGGATCTCAGTTCTCCAGCCAGGGATAGAACCCGTGGCCGCTGCAGCGGAAGCGGAGTCCTGTCCGCTGGGCCGCCAGGGAAGTCCTGAGCCCTGCCATATTCGTCTTCCTTATTTGTATTTCTCACGTATGTGTTCAGAGCTGTAACAGATACATTTTTTGTGTGGTTTTTTTTTTAGCTAAGGCTAAAATTACTCCCCCGCATCTGCTGCCTTCCCATGTGAGGTACTGCTCACTGTAATTCTCAGGGTCAGGCTGACAAGTGTTCTTTGGAAGCTGAATTCTGAAATCTCTTTATGGCAGTGTCAGGCTTGGATGCTGTTTTAAGTGGCCATTGTAACAGGAGCCAGGCTCTGGTGAGCCTCCGCCAGCTGGCTCTGGGGCCCGGGCAAACCAGGTGGCCTCTCCTGGTCTGTTTCTTCATCTCGGAGATTCAGAGATGACCCCAGGGCCCCTGTGGGGCCCAGTGTCTGTAATTCCAGGGAGAGAGCATTTGCCTTGGACACCAGGTGCCTGGAGATTGGTTCAACTGAGAAGTAAAGGTTTCTGTGTGACAACAGAGTTCTGCATGACCTATGCAACTCAGGAAGATGGGTGGTTTAAATAAATAAGCAAACGCCAGTTTACGTTTGTCCAATGAAGACATTCTGTTGGACTCAAACACAGTTGCAAAATAGAAATACGTTGGAGCCCTTTAAGATTAACACTGGAATAGAATTAATGTAAGCGTTGTAAAATAATAACATCTTGACAAGCACATGCAGAACTTTTCAGAGAACATTTCCTGGCCCTGTGATACCAGTGGTCTGTAGAGTAATGAGCTCTGTTATAATCAAGGACATTCCATTCTGTTGATTCTAGAAGATAGTTGCCCTTGTTTGATAATGCTTTAATAATTGTTCCTTATATATTGAATGCTGATTTCACTTTCATTTGGTATTGTTTTCAAATCTCTTCTCAGATTTGTCTTGTAAATACATCATACAACTCAGTGGTACCAAAAAAAACCCCTCAATGGTACAATTATGTTTACCAACATTATTTGAAAAACATAGTTTAGTAGGAAAGGAACATCTCCAGTTGAACAACTTATTTATTCAGTCAAAATATTTGCCATTTTGTATTGGAAGGACTGCAGTTGTCATTGAAATGAGACACTTCAACAGATCTGTGTAATTTATTTTCGTTTCAGAAGCAATCGTGAATAATTTTAAAAAGGAAGATCAGCATTTAAAATTCAGCTCTTTTATTTATAAATGTGAACTTCCTTTAAAATAAAAATAATAATACAGTATCTTTCTGAGTTGAGGTGGACAAAATACCCTGAGGACTGATTTGCTGGCACTCGGGAAGCCAAACCTAAGGTATTCATCAAGAGTGGTCGTGTTTGTTTTTTGGGGTCTCAGAGGCCTGCCAAGCACGATTCATTCATTCATTCGGAAACTGCTTATGTCAAGCACCTCCGTGATCAAGGCAAGGGCTCATTCCAGGCAAGGAGGTACAAAGGCCCTGCCTTTAGGACCCCAGCAGTAGAGATAAGATGTACGTAAAAATAGCCGTAAAGCAGAACATTCTGGATTGGGTAGCTTAAGAGACAGCTGAGTATCATGGATTTAGGTGGAGGCTGAGCAGGAATTTGCCTGAATAATCCTGAGCTGCCTCTGGATACCTCATCGGATCCTCCCTAGTGGATGGATGAAACCGCCCAAGACCTGTTTTTACAGACTCACCATCAGATCTCTTTTAGAAGGGCTGAAATATCATATAAGTTATTAAAATCTGTTTCATAATGATGTATATAAGCATCAACATCTTATTTTCAGAACCTTTTTCAAATTCTCAACAAAAAACTTTTTAGTGAATTTAAGAAGTTCCTTTTACTTTGGTGGATCCCCAAATGACATCCATCTGTTTTTAATGCATCCTGGTCGCGAGGTTTCGTCTATATTAGGAAGTGGTGCACTGTAGATGGAACATAGCGAGATGGATTCCTTTTTCATCTCTGTGACGTGGGCTCTTCCTCTGCAGCATGAATCTGACATCTTCCTTGGGAAGGAATGAGGTGGAGGTGGCAGGGTGGCCCTTAAATAAAGGTCAGATCCTGACTCTCCAAGACCTGAAGTTTCCTCTCATTCTCACCTAAAAGGGACATTCTAGGGCAGTGTTGCTCAGTAGAACTTTCTGTGATGATGGAAATAATGTGTGGCCATGCAACCAAGGAAATGAACTCTTAGTTTCATTGAATTTTAGTTTATTTAAAATTGAGGACTTCCCTGGTAGTCTAGTGGTTAAGACTCCACTGTTCAGGGGGCGCAGGTTCGATCCCTGGTCAGGGAACTAAGATCCCACATGCTGTGTGGCGTGGCATAATAAAATAAAAGTATTGAGCAGCGCAGTTGTAGACCAGAAAGCTCTGCTGCACTGAACGTTAGAGTGTCCTGAATGAATGTGGGCTCTGAAGACCACATCTGTGGATCTTAAGTGAGGCCCAGGCTGAGCCCAGATTGGTGCTGCTGAGGAGTGCCCCGGCACCATGACCTGTGGCCTAGAGTGTCCTCTTCCTGCCCCCATCATTTCAGCCTCTCGGTGCTTGTGGGGTCCCCAGGCAAAGCCTACAGGGGAGGGGCTGCTCATGTGCAGGGTGGCCTGGGGAGGGTCACTAGAGCCAGCCAGAGCTGTGCCTGGAAAGCCCTGTGGCCCAGGCAGCTGGCTGAGGGGCAGCTCCCCTGCAAGCGAAAGACCCCTCCCCACCCCCACCGGGGGCTACTTCCAGGACTTCTCCCCCCGCCCCCACCCCCCCCCCCCACCCCCACTGACTTCTACCCTCACGGCGAAACGGGGCCGTTTCAGGTGAGCATTGATTCATTCTCTACCTCCACCCACTTATTTTTCTGCTGGGAATGATTTACCAAGGAGAGAAACCACTGTATTGTGTGACGCGTTTGGGGACCTTGTGGAAAAACAGGCCAAAGGCTGTTTGTTTGGAGGGATTGGCAGCCAGAGGGTGAAGGTTTCTGGGGCAGATCCCAGGGCAGGGCAGAGTGCTCTGCCCGTCTCCGAAGGGTTAACTGGGGAGCAGGTGACGTCAGTCCTGATCTTTATCCCTCTGCACTCGGCCACGCACGCCTCCTTGCCGGGCTCTGTGCTCATTGGCTGTGGGCGGGAGGTACAGTGAGCAGACTTTTTTCAATTAAGTGAAAGGACAGGGTGGAGGCAGCCAATGACAGCTGCGCCCCAGCATACCTTGTGCAAGTGTGCTGGGCCGGGCAGCATTCTCTTGCCTCCACGCCGCCTGAAACAGCTCCCACCAGCATGCTCTGCCTGTGCCTGTACGTGCCCCTCATCGGGGAGGCCCAGACCGAGTTCCAGTACTTCGAGTCCAAGGGGCTTCCCGCCGAGCTGAAGTCCATCTTCAAACTCAGTGTCTTTATCCCCTCCCAGGAGTTCTCCACCTACCGCCAGTGGAAGCAGGTCTGTACCGTGGAAGGCAGCGGGCGTTTCATCAGTGTTGGCTGAGTGAATGGATGAGCTGGTAGAGGGTCCGCCTACCGCAAAGGTCCCCACCATTTCTAAGCGTGCCAGTTTTTTCCCCAGCTGTCGCGTAACTATAGGCAGCTAAAGGGCTATTACGTCATGGGAGTGACCGGCTCTCATGTGACTTCCAAGGAAGGCTGGAATTATAGGGAAGGCGCTTGTGGGAGACGGAAAGGAATTTTCTTGCGGAGGGCGGGGTTCTAAGCAGTGCAGGGCCAGGAAGTGCAGGGGCACAGTCTAGCTGCTTTATCTGAGCTGGGGGGCAGGAGGGGAGGGGAGAGGCCCCTCATTGGAGACCCAGGAGTTGGAACCGTGGCTGCGGAGGCTGGAGGTGACAGGGCTGTGCCCTGGGTGAAACAAACCAACGGGCAGGGGTGAGGGGACCTTCCTAGGCGTCTCTTTGGAGCAGGAGGCAGCAGAAATCATTACTAATTTAAATATGGGGAAACAGCTACAGAGTCTGAGGGGGTCGCCTGCCTCCTAAAGGGACACCCCAACTTCTCCGTTAATCAGATCCTGTGCTATCCCCCCGTGCTCACGATGGCAGTGACGGTCAGATGGTGTGCAGGGGGTGGTGATTTGCATATCCTAGGAAGGAGACCGGACTGAGGTGGAAGCAACGACTTAGAATATTTTGAAATCAGCTGCATGAGCATGTCCTTGAGTTGTCTGTGTCACGGGCACCCACCCAACAAGGCACATGGATCGCGTTGGTGCCAGAGCAACCCAGATACCAGCGAGCTTCGTGCCTAGCGTTCGCCTCCTCTCTAAGTGACGTGCAGGTTCTATTTCCGCTCCTCTCATAAATCTAGGGTGCTTAACCTATATGTAATCTGCATTTTGGTGGAGAGCACAAACGTCTGCAGGAAGTTAACGTAACTCCAGACAGCTGACAGAACACGTGCCAGCCTGTGTCTCCCATTCCAGCCACACCCTCCCTGAGCTGTTCTTTGGATCATGTTAGGTGACACAGTATCTGGAGAGGACCAGCTAGCCAATGGCCCATCAATTTCCAAACCCACTGGCTCAGAAGACTTTGAAACCCACACTGGTTTGTGGAGAGTGACTGTATTTCTTGCTGAGAGAATTGGGCAACACAGGGAGACTCTAACCATTTCCCTTAGGAGATTTTTGGTCCTAGTTTTGGGGTGTTGCTGGGTTGGAGTGACTCATGTATGTTCCCCACCTGCTTGAGATTAACCTTTAGAACGGCAGCAGACACTATACAGAGGTGGCTCTGGAGTCCATCAGGCCTGGCTTGAATCCTACCCACCAACTTCCCTAACTGTGTGACCTTGGATAAATTACTAAACCTCTGTGAGCTTCTGTTTCCTTCTCTGGAAAATGGGGGAAATGATAGTACCCACCTCCCAGGCCTGTTTGCGAGGATTCAGCGGGTCACTAGAGGTAAAGCATTTAGCAGGACCCCGGGCACAGACCAAGTGCTTGTGCTTTTGTGGAAAAGTTCCAGTTGCTGAGCATCGAAAATGGACTGCAGCTGCTGAACAGAGCTCATGCCTAAGGGCAGGCGCAGGTTTTTGGAACCTCACTGCCCAGGAAAGTGTCTTTTAAAGCTTCCTTGGGTCACTGAACTATTCCTAAGTGGAGCTGCCCTGCTTTTCAGTGCCTGGTTAAGGGAGCTGAGGTTGGTTATAGCACCTGGCTCCCCTGAGATCAGAGACAGGCAGCGCCATCATGCACAGGCCCAAGAACAGTTCCCATTGCTCTTACCACTTCTCCATCCTCCAGAGTTCTCTCTGGCAGTATTTCTGCCAAGCAGCCATTGGCAGGGGCCAGCTCTGCCCTGTACCTTTACCCTGGTCGCCCCCAATTGTTCTTGGGCCAGTGCCACTTTTAGGGATAAAAAGAGCAAGCTGCAGAGTTTCTGAGGGAATCTGGAGCTCCAGGGCCACCCCACATTTGGGCAGAGAGCATGTGGGGCTGAGGCCTGGCACCAGGGACAGAGCTGCAGGGGAGCCGGGCAGCTGGCCTGGTGGAAGTACCAAGCCCACCGCTGCCGGCCTCTGTCAGAAGGGCTCCTCTTGCGGCCTCTTTTCCCTCTTTCTCATGAGGGAAACACGGTGGGCCCTTGGCTGGGTTCTGGCCGGCCCTAGGGGATCCAGGTGGTGGCCCTGGGAGTGGAGGAGGGGAAGTGTCTCGGGTCATGGGGCCACCTCTGTTCACAGTTGAGCAGTTGTTTCCTGGGAACGGGACACCACGAGGGACCCGAAAAGCTGAAGGACAAAACCTTACTTTTGTTTTATAGAAAATTGTACAAGCTGGCGACAAAGACCTCGATGGGCAGCTAGACTTTGAAGAGTTTGTCCATTATCTCCAAGATCATGAGAAGAAACTGAGGCTGGTATTCAAGAGTTTGGACAAGAAGAATGATGGTGAGCATTGCCCCCGGGGGCCAGCGGCGGGCCCAGCGGTCCTGGGCCTCTCCACAGGGCTGGCTTCCGGCTCACGGCCTTTGTTGTTCCAGGACGGATCGACGCGCAGGAGATCATGCAGTCCCTGCGGGACCTGGGAGTCAAGATATCTGAACAGCAGGCAGAAAAAATCCTCAAGAGGTGAGTGCGTAGCCGCCCCTGCGTTTGGTTGAACAAAAGTGTGACGAAAGAAGGTTTCTTGGACTCACTCCCTCGTGCTGTTCACTGTATTGACCCTGTTTCCGCGAACTTTGGCTTCTGGTGGTTGGAAGGGATGAATAAGTAACCCCTCCCAGAGAGCAGCTGCTCCCCGGGTTCCTGGTCAGCTCCGGTGGTGGAATCACAGATCACCTGGCGGAGTGCCTGAGCGCCAGCCACCCGCTGAGAGAGAAGACTAGTGGGGGATTTCAGTAGGTGAAAGGCCAGCCCGGTCGTTCAGGGGCAGGGCTCACGTGGCCGCCCTCCACTGTGGGGAACTTCCTCTTAACACAACGCTCAGATGCGCTGCCCCGAAAGGCATCCCGCAGGCCAGGGGTGGTCCTGGGGACTGGCATCATTGCTGTGCTGGGAACTCGCACAGAACAGCCCCAGAGCCACTTCCTGTCCTCCGGAGCCTCCCCAAGTCCCAGGGGCCCGAAGCCGGCTGGCCAGGGACGGCAGCCTCTGGCCCTTGCTCCCCTCCGCGTGGAGGGCGGCCTCGCGCCGTGCCGTGGCATGTGCTTGCGCCACTAACCTCCGCTCAGAGCACTTATTTGTGTTGTTTCTCCTCTCTCCTCTGCATCTTCCTTTGTCTGTCTGTCAGAATACGAACGGGCCACTTCTGGGGCCCTGTCACCTAGTAAGTATCCGTGTCACTCGCGGGACCGCCTCCCTCCTTGACCTCTGTGCCCGATCAGGACGGGGTTCTCGTGGGCCGTCAGATCCCGTTTTTGGACCAGGTGGGATGTGGAGCCACCTGGCCTTTTCTCCTCCGGGGCAGAGGCGCCTTCTGTGGTTTCCTGGTGGCCACGCGCCTGCCCTCGGCTCCCCTGGAGGTGGGAAGCGCGGCTGACAGATGGGGCCTGTTGACAGTTGGGCGACCCACATATTTGTCTTGCAGCATGGACAAGAATGGCACAATGACCATCGACTGGAACGAGTGGCGAGACTATCACCTCCTGCATCCCGTGGAGAACATCCCTGAGATCATCCTGTACTGGAAGCACTCTACGGTGAGCCCCGCGCTCCCGGGGCCGGAAGGTGGTTTCTCCCTCGTCCGTTCATAGGGTCCCCTTTGCCCAGCATCAGCCCCCATCCTGGTGGGGGTTCCCAGCCCACCTCCCCTTCAGTGGTGGGGCTGTCTGCTTCTCTGCCAGCCTTCCACATGCTCCCTCCATCTCCCTCATGCCGGCCAACCTGAACGGCCCGCCCATGCCCCAAACACGGGGCTCCCTCTGCTAGAAACAATGCCCTCCTGTCCCCACGTGCTGCCTGTTCTTCAGGGTCCACTGTAAGCACCCTCTCCCTGAGCCTCCTTGTTCTTCCAAAGCCTCCTGAGGGCTGCTCTGCAGAGATCCAGTAGCAGAGCTGTTCAGTTTCTCCCCCCGGCCACCCCATTTTTTGTGTCATTTCTCTCTATGGCAAAAGAATACCTCCCCACTGCTCTTTCACCCCCGGTCAGAAACACACAGAGCTCTGCACCCTCACTGGTAGTGGCCCCATGGACCCCTCGCCCGCGAGCCCCCTTCACGCGTGAGCGTCCCTTTCTGCTGGTCCTTGCTGAGTATCCCCTGGTGGCAGTCTTATCCATCCTGGACCGTCGACTCCAGAAGAGGAGGCCACAGGTCCTCCTCTGTCTCCCGAGGTGCCCTCAGGGGACGCCTGGCATCTTCGTTGGCTGAAATTAGGTGGACGCTCTGCGGGTAGGAGCCGCTGCCCCGTGGGTCTGGCCTGCAGCCCCAAGGTTGGAGCAGAGCTGGCTCTGCCTGCCGAGCCGGGAGGCCGCCTGGGAGAGAGGGCATTGCACGGGCAGCACAACCTCTCGTGTTTGCAGAAGTCTTGCATAATGTTCTGCCAACGTGATCCGGTTACACATCAGGTTTCAGAAGCATTTTTATCCCTGACTTGATCCTTCCAGTACAGCCAACCTGGTGATCCTCAGCTGCAGTGCCTTTGTCAGCTGTTCTTGCAGGAGCCCCTGGCAGTGTCCCGAAGGGCTGTCCGCATGGTTTTCTACCTGCGTTCTTCCAGCTGTGCTCTCAGTTCTAACCTGGGCCTCTCCAAAGCCACAGACAGCTCAGAGCTTTGCTGCCTCCACATAGCGACGGGGTAGGGGGTCCATTCTAGGCGGCAGAAGGCTGTGGACCTAGCTGTCTGCCGGCAGTTCTGCCACAAGCGTCGGGAGCCTGCTAGATTTATCGTTGTTGGTCTTCCTCACAGATCTTTGATGTGGGTGAGAATCTGACGGTCCCCGATGAGTTCACAGTGGAGGAGAGGCAGA
This sequence comes from Leucopleurus acutus, assembly GCF_964270905.1. Lineage (NCBI taxonomy): Eukaryota > Metazoa > Chordata > Mammalia > Artiodactyla > Delphinidae > Leucopleurus > Leucopleurus acutus. Next base: position 7,748,496 of record NC_139150.1, on the reverse strand, counting down.
CGGGGATGTGGTGGAGACACCTGGTGGCTGGCGGTGGGGCGGGGGCCGTATCGAGAACCTGCACGGCCCCCCTGGACAGACTCAAGGTGCTCATGCAGGTACGCAGGAAAACAGGCCCCAAGCCACCTGGTTTCCACCTTGGGTTTCTTTGGTGGGTTGGTTTCCCCTCCCTTATCTGGGGCCCTGCTTTGGGCCCATACTTTCCTGACCCAGTAAATCAGATTGGAATTATTGCTCAGACAAGGATGACATTAGATCCTGGCCTAGGTGGCCTTTTGCACATTAGATCCTGGCCTAGGTGGCCTGATCTAATTTTATCTGAGGCCCTTAAGCCAGGAGTCACATTACAGGGCCATACCGGAGGCAGATGACCCCAGTGAGAACTGGGGTGTGGCAGGAACCTGTTTCCTTAGGCGCATCTTACATAGGTCACCACGTGGGGGGGCCGTGCGAACAGATCCTCACCTGGCCTGGACACCATTCCCTTGGCTGGGCACCCAGCTCCACGTCCACAGGGCAGGTTCAGCTCATGCTGAACCCAAGTCAGGAGCAAGGTTGTGAAATCGAGCTGCCTGAGGACACACCAGTGGACTCCAGTGTCTTTTGGACAGTGGCCAGTCACCCCCTTGTCCCCTGACTTGCGTCCTGGCACTTTTAGTGCCAGGAACCCTGCTCAGAAAAGGTGTCATCCTTTCCTTACCCCCTCAGCGCCTCCTGGGCCTACCTCGGTTTGAGGTCTATGGATGGAAGAATGAGAACTCCCTTCTGGTGCTGAATCAGGGAGGCGAGTGGTTCAGGGAGAGGAGCCCTGGGCCTGGGACCCGACCCGGGGTCCCACTGTCCCAGCTGGGTGACCTCAGGCGAGTCACTCCAGCCCCAGGACTTCTACTGCTCTGGAAACTAAGGGGTTCGAACAAATTGCCTCATCAGTGTGTTTTTCTTAGCCAAATCCCCAGGAATGCTGTAGAGATTAAAAACTGTCCTTGGGTGAAACGACAAAATGCCAGGGAGGTGCTTTAAATTAATGGGCGTGGGGGAGGGGGAGCAGGGGGAGGGGGTGGGGGGCATCAGTTGGCTGGTTTGATGATGGTTGAAGCTCATTATGGGTTCATGGAAGCTCATTATGTAATCCTCTATACTTTTATATATGTTTGAAAATTTTCCATAATAAAAAGCTCAATTTTTTTTTTTTTTTTAATTTATTTTTTGGCTGCGTTGGGTCTTCGTTGCTGGGCGCGGGCTTTCTCTAGTTGCAGTGAGCGGGGGCTACTCTTTGTTGCGGTGCGCGGGCTTCTCACTGCAGTGGCTTCTCTTGTTGCGGAGCCCGTGCTCTAGGCGTGCGGGCTTCAGTAGTTGTAGCACACAGGCTCAGTAGTTGTGGCTCACGGGCTTAGTTGCTCCGCGGCATGTGGGATCTTCCCAGACCAGGGCTGGAACCCATGGCCCCTGCCTTGGCCACCAGGGAAGTCCAAAAAGCTCAACTTTGGGCTTCCCTGGTGGCGCAGTGGTTGAGAGTCCGCCTGCCGATGCAAGGGACGTGGGTTCGTGCCCCGGTCCGGGAGGATCCCATATGCCGCGGAGCGGCTAGGCCCGTGAGCCAGGGCCACTGAGCCTGCGTGTCCGGAGCCTGTGCTCCGCAATGGGAGAGGCCACAACAGCAAAAAACAAAAAACAAAAAGCTCAACTTTTTTTAAAGCAGTCCTTGTGGAGGTGTTTAGCATGGGGTTGGCACCAGCAGGTGCACAGCAGAATCTAGTGGGACCTGGAGCAGCCACGTTAGACTCTCAGGGTACCGAGCTGGCCTCAGAGTGCCATGAGGGCGGAGCCTGCCTGCCGTCGATCTTGGCTCTTTGTCAGGCAGCGGTGGCCCTGTGGCCGCTGAGCTCCTTCTGACCGCTTGTCCTTCCCCACCCAGGTCCACGCCTCCCGCAGCAACAACATGTGCATCGTGGGTGGCTTCACCCAGATGATTCGAGAAGGAGGGGCCAAATCACTCTGGCGCGGCAATGGCATCAACGTCCTCAAAATTGCCCCCGAGTCGGCCATCAAGTTCATGGCCTATGAACAGGTGAGGACCCAGCTCCCCAGGGAGAGTCGCCCATCAGCAGCTGCTTCCTGAGCTTCCCCTGGAATGAGGTCCCTGCCCTGTTGATTCCCTGGAACCTGGAACCAGTCCTTGTACCTGAGGGACAGCAGGGCTAGGTGGGGGGTGGGAAGGCCTGAGCCTGACCCCAGCTCTGCCAGCAACCAGTTCCACGGGGGGCCAGTTCCTTCCATTTCTGGGCAGCATCAAAAGTGCCAGGGATACCAGGTCTTGGCTAAAGCTGACAGGCTCCGGGAGGAAGGGCGGGGCAGGAGCAGGTATGCTGGTCTCTGGGGGGGTATCAGTCTGTTTGCTCCCTGTTCCAGATCAAGCGTCTCGTTGGGAGCGACCAGGAGACTCTGAGGATTCACGAGAGGCTTGTGGCAGGGTCCTTGGCGGGGGCCATCGCCCAGAGCAGCATCTACCCGATGGAGGTGAGGGCCACGGTGGTCCTGGGGCGGGCCGTGTGCGTGGAGGTGAGGGTGCGGAGTGGGCTGGGCTCACACTTCCGTCACTTCCGTTGGGCTCTGCAGGTCCTGAAGACCCGGATGGCCCTGCGCAAAACAGGCCAGTACTCGGGCATGCTGGACTGCGCCAGGAAGATCCTGGCCAGAGAGGGCATGGCCGCCTTCTACAAAGGCTATGTTCCCAACATGCTGGGGATCATCCCCTACGCTGGGATAGACCTGGCCGTCTACGAGGTGAGGCCCTAGAGGACTCAGGCCCCTTGAGCAGCAGGAGAGATTCAGAAACCCCCTCCTGGCCATGTGTCACCCCTCCACCCCGCTTTGTCTCCTTCCAGACTCACCTGTCCATTGCAGGGGTGTCCTAGGAGTCACACTGCCTGCCCCTGGCAGCCCCCAGGTTCTGTACCCCCAGGGGCTTGGCAGGCAGATCTACAGAGCACGATGCCCTGGGGGCTTCCTGGGCCCCCAGCAGACTCCGGAGCACAGGAGTCCGGCTCTCGGGGGAGGGAAGGGAGGGGCTGCCCCTGCGGCATCCCCATCCTATCCAGAAATCCCCAGTGACAGCAGAAACAAAGGTCAGGCAGGCCGGGAGCCCAGCCAGCCCCGGGCTGGCCCAGGCCAAGTGAATCAGGTTACAGTGGCCTCGCGGATCCCATGTGATGGGGCAACGCCTCCTGTGTGGATCCGGTAACTGTCCCCTCAGCGCCCCAGTCTCTCACTGCCTCACAAGCCCTTTCTTCCTGGGGCCTGCAGGCCCTTTGGCTCATCCCCGCCCCCCTCTGCCCTTTCAGACACTCAAGAATGCCTGGCTGCAGCGCTATGCGGTGAACAGTGCAGACCCCGGCGTGTTTGTGCTCCTGGCCTGTGGCACCATGTCCAGCACCTGTGGCCAGCTGGCCAGCTACCCACTGGCCCTGGTCAGGACCCGGATGCAGGCCCAAGGTAAGGCTGGTCTTAGGCCAGTCAGTCCCCAGGGGCCCGTCTCCCCGGGCAGGTTGGGACGTAGGGAGGGGCCGGCGAAAGGCCCCTGACGGGCGACCTCGCTCCCTGCAGCCTCCATTGAGGGCGCCCCGGAGGTGACCATGAGCAGCCTCTTCAGACAGATCCTGCGGACCGAGGGGGCCTTCGGCCTGTACCGGGGGCTGGCCCCCAACTTCATGAAGGTGATTCCGGCCGTGAGCATCAGCTACGTGGTGTACGAGAACCTGAAGATCACCCTGGGCGTGCGGTCGCGGTGACGGGAGGGAGGCCAGCCTGCCCGCGGACTCGCTGATCCTGGGCCTGCAGCCCCGGGATGTGGAGCCATCTCATTCTGTGAATGTGCCAACACTAAGCTGACTTAAGCCAAGCTGTGAAGACCCTGGGACGCACCTGCATGGGTGGGGGCAGAGCCGGCAGGCCCGCTGGGTCTGTCCTGCTGACCCTGGCTGACCCTCGGGTCCATTCCAGGGAAGACCTGTGGGTGTTCCTCAGGGTCCAGGGCTCAGCAGGACACAGGCTCGCGTGCGTGGGGACAGGACATTTCCTGTGCTGCCTGCCGAATAGCTGGGCTGGGAGGCTGGCTTAGTTCTTCCATCGCGTCCTCGCAGCCAGACCATTGGCGCGGGGCACCTTCGGGCCTGCTGAGCGTCCTCCCCGGGCCCACCTTGCTTCCTTCCTTGCTGCTGTTTTAAATGGTAGGAGGAGGGCCCGCAGCCCACTCCCCCCGCCACGCTGCTCCTCCGCCCAGTCCGTGGGGAAGGGTGGTTCTACCTGACCTAAGCCCGACTTCCCAACCGGCAGCGCAGCCACTGGCAGGGAAGAGGGAGGAGTCTGGCTTCTGAGCTGCCCCGCAGACGGGCACCTGGATGCCCATGTGCGTGACGAGGGCAAGGCTGCCTGGCGTCCTGGCGCATGGCTTCCTGGGTCCTGGGGCCCAGAGGGCCTCTGCTCCCTGCTGCTGGGGGGCTCGTGGGGCAGGACTGGCACCAGCTCAGAACTAACTCCCTCTCCCTTCCCGCCGGCATGAGGGCAGTGGGCATTGTGTTGAAGCAGGAAGGGCAGTTTCTGCCCTGAGTCTGCACGCCCTGGTGAGAGAAGGAAAAGGTGTTCAAGGCCTTAATTATGTATTGTTGGAAAAAGGGTTTTGTTCAGAAAGACAAGCCGGACAAATGTACAAGTTCTGCTCTTCCAGGGAGAAGACAAAGAGAGCCAGTGGCTCAGCCGACCGCATTAAAGTCTGTTTCTGACGCCCCGGGGATTCGTGTCCAATCCCAACTGGGGCAAAGTGGGACCAGCCTCACATTCCACTGACGCAACGTATCACACTGCTGGGAGCCTATTTATTTTGTATTTATTTGAACAGAGTTATGTCCTAACTATTTTTATAGATGTGTTTAATTAATAGCCTGTCATTTTCAAGTTCATTTTTTATTCATATTTATGTTCCTGGTTGACTGCACCTTCCTAACACCTGTGAGGTGGGGGGGGAGGAGGAAGGAGGGGGCCGTGGCAGTGACCCTTCTCGCTGCTGCACCATGTCTGTCCAAAGAAATTTCTTTCGGAACTGGCGACAGAAGAAAGGCAAGAAGGCAGAAGGGCCCTGATCACGGAGAGACGGTCCTTCGGCGGGTCAGGGCAGGGCCAGCACCTAGGAAGCCTTAGGATCTGAGGGTTTGATCAGAGGCCAGGAAGAGTGGGGGGAATCTCAACCCTGTTCAGGATGGAAGTCCAAATCATTTCTTAGACTGGGAGGGATTTCTTTATTCACCCTTTTGGAAAGACAAGGCAGTGAGGTGCCTACCACTGTGAGTTTGGGGTGGGGGCCAGAGGAGAGGGCGGCCGGCTCCCCCCCGTACCTGTGAAGCGGGCTTCCTCTGTCCTGGGCCCCCCGCTACCCCTGCTCAGTAATGCTGGTCAGCGTGCAACTGCACAGCCACACTTCCATTCACCAGAACGGCCTGATGAGGACAATTTAAATAGGATGCAAAGATCAATGCAAGATTTATTGTTATATATAAATAGAGTTATAACTGGAATTGGTGACAAAGCAAATTAAGAAAGAATTGGAAGTTGTCATTTAAAACAGCCTTCTAATAAAGTTGTTTCAGAGCTGATGATGGAGCCGTGGTTTTCCTGACCTGGGCTTGGGCAGCATGGGGCTGTTTACATGTTAGAATACAAATCCCTTTTTCTCATGAGAGAACGTGAGAAAGCTACCCCTCAGAGTAGCTACCCGCTCCGGGCTTCTGGACGCACCCCCTCTTTAGAATGGATGGTCATTGTATTTGGGGTGCTCTGACAGGTCTCCAGTGCCCCAGGAGATAGTGAGTCTGGTCCTTCCTCAGCCCTCAGCTGATTCAGCCCATGTCGAGCCGAGCGGATCCCTTGTCTCCTGCTTGAAGCACCTCCAGACACCACTGTGCCTCTCTTCACTTCACCGGGTGCCCCTCCCCAGCCTCAGATTTGGTTCCTGCCCATCCTTCTGACGTAGAGATGCTGGAGGGCCCCCCTGGACATTCTTTATTCGCTTTCTGGGAACAGGGAATGTGTCTGCAGTTGTACCTCTAGCAGTGCCCAGTGCACAGAGTGCTCAATGAAATGTTCATTAAATAACTTGACACCCCCGTCCCCATCCCCCCACTGACAGCCCTTGGTGCCACTGGCTGGTGGGGCACTGTATGAAGCAGCCTGGGGAACGTGCCAGGGGGCTCTGGCATTCAGAGGCTGTAGGGAGACACAGAAGTGTGCCCTTGCGTGAAATGCATATACCACTTGTGCTGGGTTGAACAGTGTCTCCCCAGAATTCTTGTCCACTGGGAAGCTCAGACGTTGCTTGATTTGGAAGTAGGGTTTTTGCAGATGTAATCAAGTCAAGATGGGGTCATCCTGGGTGAGGGTGGGCCCTAAGTCCAATGACTGGTGTCTTTATAAAAGAGGGAAATCTGGACAGGCAAGAGAGCGCCACGCAGGGAGAAGGCCACGTGAGGACAGAGGCAGAGGTTGGAGTGATGCATCGACATGTCAGAAAATGCCAAGGATGGGACTTCCCTCGTGGTCCAGTGATTAAGACTCCATGCTTCCACTGCAGGGGGTGCGGGTTCGAGCCCTGGTCAGGGAACTAAGACCCTGCAAGCCTCGGGTGCGGCCAAAAAAAATAGGATTGCAGGCAGCCACCTGAGGCGAGGGGAGAGGCAGGAACGATTTCTCGCTCAGACCCTCCAGAAGGAACCAACCCTGCTGGCACCTGGATTTCTGGCTTCTGGCCTCCTGAACTGTGAGAGAATTCATTTCTATTGTTTGCGGCCATCCAAGTTCATGGTGATTTGTTATGGCAGCCACAGGAGACAAATATGCCACTTGCGTCAGCTTGTTACCAGGGTAACGGGCATAAACCATTTCCCAACCATTGGTTGGGTCTTGTCAAGTTGGTCGTCCCCGCCCGCCCCCGTCCAGGCTTCTCCTTGGGACGGTGGCCGGGTCCCAGGTTCCCAGGTCCTCAGTTCCTTCCAGCTGAGAGTGGGGCTTCTCCAGCACAGAAGTTAATTTTGGGAGGTGCTCTGAGGTGGGTGACACTCGATGTGTCACCAAGCCAGCCTCCCTCCTTTGTTCCTTCATCCCTCCTTCCAGTCTTTAATTGAAGGTCACTTTCTTCCAGAGGCTGTCGCTGGCCACCCTGCTTCCTGTGGCAGCCCTGTTCCACGCCGTTCGTTCTTCTCCCTTGCACTTCTCCCCGCTAACTAGAGGGTGGGAGTACCGGCTGGCTTTCTCACTGCTGTTCCCAGTAGGTGCCCGGCACCCACTACATGCTTAATGAATAGTTACTAATCGGATAAAACCCATCCAAATGTTCTATGGTGTGGGAAGCAGAACTATACCCCCTCCCAAAGACAGCCACGTCGTAACCCCCACCACCTGTGAATTAGGTGGCATGGCGAAGGCTAATTAAGGTCACAGATGGAATTAAGGTTGCTAATCAGCTGACCTTAAAATAGGGAGAGTAGCCTGGATTATCCAGGGGGATCCAATGGAGTCACAAGATCCTGCCACGTGGGAGACAGAGGCAGGGAGAGGCGGGGAGGCGGGCGAGGACTCAGCCCTAGGTCGCTGGCTTTGAAGATGGAGGAATGAGGCCCGAGTCAAGGAATGCTGCGGCTTCTAGAAACTGGAAAAGGCAAGGACCAAGTCCTGGAGAGCCTGCGGAAGGAACGCTCCCCTGCTGACAACCCTGATTTTAGCCCGGCGAGACGCATTTCAGACCTCCGTCCTACCTCCAGACGAGCCTGGGAGGGCTGCTGGAAAGTTGAAATGAGACAGGAAACGGAAATGGCCAGTCCTTAATAAAGAGTTTTATCTCGCAGCTCCCCTGCCCCATCCTGGATTCCAAACTCACAGAGTGATTTCCCCTAAATGCTTTTCATTCCAGTCCCCCCTCCCTCCTTCCCGGGGTGAGGAGGCCTGGGATTTCTGGCATGGGATGGGGGTGGGGGCAGCTCCCACCGTGGGATCTGGCCCATCCTCTTCGTGCTTCCTTTCTGAAGCCAGACCTTCTCATCTCTTAGTCACGGGAGCGCCATCGCTGAGCGCCATCTGGGGCTCTGCAAACACAGGGCACAAGTGCTGCTGCCGCCATGTCCCCATTTTACAGAGGCAGAAACTAAGACTCCAGGAGGGGAAGGGACTCGCCCAGGCCCTCACCGTGAGCAGGTGACGCGGCCTCGAAGGCAGGTCAGAGGACCCCACTCCCGCTGCATGGTTGGGGGGTGAAGATGCCATGGGTTCTGCTGGGGCCCCTGCCCCCAGAGCAGGCCCGGCGGCCTGGAACCACACCACGACCCACCTGCAGGGACCTTCACTGAGGGGCAGGTGCTCCTTGCCTCACCTCAGGTAGGTGACACCTGGCGTCTGGCTGCTCTCCTGGCCAGGAGGCCACAGAGAGCCGGAGAAAAGTGGGGCAGGCCTGTGCTTGAATCCTGGCACCTGGCGGCGTGATCCTGGGCAAATCTCATGCCTCTCTGAGCCTCAGTTTCCTCACGAGCAAGACGGGCACAATATTTGCCTTACAGCTCAGAGCTGGAAGGGACTCCTCCGGTTCATACAAAGGGCAAATGTTGGGGATTCCCTGGTGGTCCAGTGGTTAGGACTTCTCACTCTCAATGCTGAGGGCCCGGGTTCGATCCCTGTTCAGGGAACTAAGATCCCACAAGCCATAGCGTCCCCCCACCCCCCAGAAAAGGGCACATGTTGAGCCGGGATTCAAACCACTTTTGCTGACTCTGAAGCCCTGTTCTCAACCTCAGCTCTGGCCTGGCTGTCCCCAGTCCGCATCTCGCTGGTCTGGGCAGGTTGGAATGTAGGGGAAGGGTGAGAAGAGGAACAGCCTGCCTGCCGGGCCCCTCTGCCCAGGCGTAGACCTTGGTCCCTGCCCTCCAGGGCCAAGAAGCAAGAGCAGACCAGCGAGTCCCAGTTATAGTGGCTGGAGAGGCTGGCCAGTGCTGGGTGGGAAGGCCAGCAGGAGGGGAGTGATGCAGGAGTGCAGGAAGGAAACAAGAAGGCCAGAGGCCCACCCCAGCCCCCAGGGGCCAGGCAAACCTAGGCCTCTTCTGCTGTCAGCGTCCCATAACACAGAGGCTGGCGGGGGAGCGGCACAAAGGAACAGTCTCTTCGGGCCATTTGCTGTCTCCGCTCAGCACGGTCCCTGTGGCCGAGGACCAAACATTATCTCCCCACGGCAGTTGTGAAAGCCCCATGAGCTGGCTCCACCCACGCCTGCCAGGGTTGGGGGTCCCCTGCTGCACCAAAGAGCCCAACCCCTGCCCCTCATTTTAGGGAGGAGGAAACTGACACAGGGCAAGGGATTTGCCCCCAGGTCACCTGGCTCCCTGTAGCCGCTTCTCTTCCCTGACTACACTGGTCTGTACCATTTGTATTAGTGTCCTACGGCTGCTGCTACAAATCATCACAAACGTGGCATCTTAAAACAACACAAAAGCAGGACTTCCCTGGTAGTCCAGTGGTTAAGACTCCGTGCTTCCATTGCAGGGGACACGGGTTCGATCCCTGGTCAGGGAACTAAGATCCCGCATGCTGCGTGGCACAGCGAAAAACACACAGACACACACACACTTATTCCTTTACAGTTCTAGAGGCCAGAAATCCAAAATCAATCTCACCTGGGCCAAAATCAAGGTGCCCCACAGGGCTGGTTCCTCCCAGAAGCTCTCAAGGGGAACTCATTTCCTTGCCTCCTCTGGCTTCTGGAGGCTGGCTGCTTTCCTTGGCTCTCGACCTCTTCCTGGCGTCATTCCAACCTCTCACTTCTGTTCTCACATCTCCTCTTCTTTAGTCAAACCTCCCTCAGCCTCCCTCTTATAAAGAGACTGTGATTACATTTAGGGCTCATCTGGATAATCCAGGAAAATCTCTCCATCTCAAAATCATTAATTTAATCACACCTACAGAGTGTCTTTACCACATAAGGTAACGTTCCCAGGTTCCAGGGATTAGGACCTGGATATATTCGGGGGCCATTATTCAGCCCACACCACACCATCCCCCCACTACCACGTCTGTTCCCCATTAGACACTTCTGCCCGTCCACATCCTTCCCATTGGACTGGTTAAAAAAATTAGGGAAGAGTCATCTAGTGGAGCATGGCATACCGTGGAACAGTCATTAGAAATGGTGAGGGAGAACAGTTACTGATCTGGAATGTGATTCAGGAGCTACTGTGTGATCTGAATTTTTATTTCAAAAAATATGTATCTAGAGAGAGAGAGAAGTAATGTGACATTGTGATTAAGATCATCGACTCTGGAGCCAGGAGATCTGGGTTCAAATCCTGCCTGTGCCATTTACTGTGTGACACCAGGCAATTCACTTAACCTTTCTGATGCCTCAGCTTCCTCATCTGTAAAATGGGAATATTTGTACTTACCTCATAGGGATGTTGAAAGGATTAAATGAGGTAATATGTGTAAAGTGCTTAAAGTGGTGCTTGCCACAAAATAGGCCCCATTTAACTGTTAGATATAAATATTGTACATAAAATATAAATTATAAATATAAAATATTTTATGTGTGTGTATATATATATACACACATACACACTATATGCAGATACATAAAAAATAACTAGAAGGCTATTCTCAAAAAAAAAAAACTTTTTTTTTTTTGGCTATGCCGCGCAGCTTGTGGGATCTTAGTTCCCCGACCAGGGATCGAACCTGTGCCCCCTGCATTGAGAGCGCGGAGTCTTAACCACTGGACTGCCAGGGAAGTCTCAAAACTTTTTAAATTTTTGATATTTAAATTTTTAAATCTCAGTGATGGGTCTGTGAATAACTGGTATCTTTTTGCTTATCCACAAGCTCTATTTATGCACAATGAACAATTACTTGCATAATCAAAATGAAAATTTTAAATTTAATAATCTAACAAAAATAGTGAACCAGAATCCTAATCCTTAAAGCCCCTGCTGTGGCTTGCTCTCCTGAGGGAGCCCTCCCTGACTCCCAGGGAGGAGGGATCTCGCCATTCTCACGGCTCTCTTCCCTTCTTACTTCCTGGAGCACTTGGTCGTGAACTCCAGGAGCCCAGCAGGAAACAGCAGGGAGTGTGTTCTGAGAAGAGACAGCAGACCCCACCGGCTACAGAAAAACACCCCTCACACATCAACAATGCACATCAACTTTGTGCAACCTTCCCATCCCTGATTTCAACAACCCCATGAAGGGTAACTGACCTCCGAGAGCTTGCCCACGGATGGGCAAGGATGGGGCTTGCCCAAGGTCACAGCAAACAATTGCAGAGTTCCCACTTCAGGCCTTCTGCTGCTACCAATGCCCACAGGCACAAGCCATAACCTAAGCATTACCAAGATGGGGCAAGGGATCCTAGCTTGCGGCCTTTTCCCCTGAAAGGTGTGACTTTTCCTACCTACCCATCTTCAGCACTTTGCATGCTAAACCCATTTTACAGATGGGCAAATAGAGACCCTGGAAAATGAAGATGGCCCAAAGGTGCGATCCCAGAATTGGCCACAAGGTGGCAGCACCAGGTCTTGTGGCCATCCCCTACAGGGCTTTTGCATCCTCTACCGCCCTCTGCTGGTTATGGGAAAAGGTAACTGAGGCAAGGTTGTCACCTGGGGTGGGGGGGGGTGGAATACTCCATGAGAGAAGCAGGACTCAGTGCCCCGTGGTGGCCTTGCATTGACTGGCCATTCTCCAGCCTGTCACAGGGAATGGGTCTAGTTAGCACAGTCCTTTTCATCAAGGTGACTTTTCATCAAGGTGACCATTTAGTGGAGGTGGGTGAGGAGGGTGTGGGCAGGCTCCTCTCTGCCTGCTGCAGCCCCAGGGATAAAGCCCCAGTCAGGAGTGAGGCCCCTATCCCCGGCATGGCTCTGCCATCAACCATATCCTCCTCTGAGAAATGCAAAGACAGAAGAAAACATCTCTGTGAAAACAAGGAGAGGGGTGGTGATGAGTAGCTGGGGTCTGGCCTGCCCCTGGCACCTCCTTAGCCAGACCAGGCCTCAAGAGGAAGACATGATCACTGGATTTAGCAGGGAGCAGAAAGGGCAGGAAGCACAGGGTGGGACTGTGGGACGTGAGACCCTCCCCAGGCCACGGTGCCATGGACTGAAGGTGGACGCCTCATCCCAAGCAGGTCACATCAAATGCTCCCTTTGGGGAATTTGGGATTGAGACAGAGAAAGGCGAGTCGGCCTCCTTGAGCAGCTGGAAAAGCACCAAGTAACCCTGGGGGGTGACAAGGAAAAGGCTGTCTGTGAAGAGCAGGCAAAGTGGGGAGGGGGGCAGGGATGCAGCCCCGAGGTGCTCCTGGCCTAGTTCCTGCCGCACTGAGGGAGGCTCTGGGGTCCACAGGCCAACGCAGGTCCTTGGAGCAAAGGCGCCTTGGGACTTAAAGGCCGATCAATGAAGGGGGATCTGCATCCTGGACACAGCGGTGACTCGGGAGACCTCAACACCTGTGGGCCCCCTGGAGGCAGCTTCCACGGCTCCTCAACCCACAGACTGGTGTGGCCTCAGGCCTCAGCTTCTCTCCTTCCTCCCAGAGGAAGGAGCACTCTGCAGCCATGAAGACCCAGCCAGTGTGACACGGTGACAAGGACAGATGCTCGCCATGGGAACAAAAACAAGCAGGTGGCAGACAGCCCTGCAGAAGCTGAGGCCACTGCTCCCAAAATGACACTGTCTGCCTCCAGAGTGCTTGTCGCTTCTACCTTATTTGAATGTTTGCTAATACAAAAACCATGAATTTTTTTTTTTTTTTTGGCCACGCCGTGCAACTTGTGAGATCTTAGTTCCCCGACCAGGAATCGAACCCGTGCCCCCTGCATTAGGAGCACGGAGTCTTAACCACTGGACTGCCAGGGAAGTCCCCAAAGACCATGAATTATTTTTATGTTTTAAAAAAATTAACAGGGCTTCCCTGGTGGCACAGTGGTTAAGAATCCGTCTGCCAATGCAGGGGACACGGGTTTGAGCCCTGGTCTGGGAAGATCCCACATGCCACGGAACAACTAAGCCCACACGCCACAACTACTGAGCCTGCGTTCTAGAGCCCGCGAGCCACAACTACTGAGCCCGTGTGCCACAACTACTGAACCCCGCGGGCCTAGAGTCCATGCTCTGCAACAAGAGAAGCCACCGCAATGAGAAGCCTGTGCATCACAACGAAGAGTGGTCCCCGCTCGCCGCAACTAGAGAAAAGCCTGCGCGCAGCAACGAAGACCCAACGCAGCCAAAAACAAATAGATAAAATAATTTTTTAAAAAAAAAATTAACAAAGAAAAAATTTAAACTCTCCTGAGAGGGTTGCCCAGTCACTGCACAGTAGGGAGGGCCCGGGAGGTAGAATTCAGCTCACTGGCTGCCTGTCGGGCCTCTGCAGGGCCACCTCAGCAGACCAGTGTGCCCCTCATCTGCTGAAACTAGGGGAACAGGGACCCCACAGCCCTGCCTCGTTCCCAGAACCGCTTCTCTCTATAGCCCCCTGTCCCAGCGTCCCCCCCACCCCCCCACCACCGTGAAATGCCAGGCCTGGGAGTTGAAGCCCTGGGTGGCTCTGTGCTGCCAGAGGGGCCCCTGGAAGGCACTGTGTCCTCTGCACCCTCGTCTCCTGGTCTCCAGAGCAAGACTGGAACAACCCCGGCCCCTGCTGCACCAGGCTCCCTTCTGCACACGTGACCTGTATCCTGTCATCAAGCCCTCACAACTTCCCCTTGAGGTGGGGACCACCACATTGTGCCCATCTGACAGATGAGGAGACTCGGGCCGAGAGGGGTGCCCCTGCCCAGAGCCCCACGGTCAGCGGGGAGCAGAACTGGACCTGCACCCTGGGCCATCTCTGCACCTCCCTGCTGCACATCCCATGGCCGTGTCCCAGGGGTTATGGGACACAAAGCCCACTGAGCCTTTCACCCAGGCCTGACACTTAGTAAGCACTGGACAAACCGTATTTACTGGCTGCGGACCTCCACTATGGTGCCGCCACGCGGGGAGCAGCAAACCTTTTCTTTATTGTGAACATGACACACAGTCCTGGGGACACCTGGGAAGAGCAGGAACCAGGGGGAGCCAGGGATGGGGCCTCCCCAAACCGGACGGTCCCTACTTCCCTTGCCCAGGGCAGGAGCCCAACCTGATTCCCACCCACGGGGTGTAAACACGGCAGCCTTGAGAGTCCCAGAGAAGGCTAAAGAGCAGGGAGGCCCAGGAGGGGGTCCAGCTGGTGAGGGAGGTAGCCTTCCATGCCCCGGGGGGCGGGGGTACATTTGTGAATGGAAACTGAGCCTGGGCTTTGTCCCCCAGCGCCCCAGGGCTCCAGCAGACGTCCAGTGTTAGAAGCGAGGGGGCAGTTAGGGTGGGTGGGCAAGAGGTCGAATGATCCTGTCCTCTGCTGCACTGTATCACAGCATCAGCAGGTGCTGGCCCAGCGGCCCTGGTCCCCCACAGCCGGTGTCTTCCACTGTTCCCTCCCTCCTCCCGGCAGGGATGCTCAGTTCACTGGGGGGCCTCAGCGATGGCCTTCTCCACCCGCAGGTACCAGGGCTGGATGTGAGTGTGACGCATCAGGTCGTCGAAGGCCTCCAGACCCTCCATCACACGCAGCACACCGTACACTGCCTGGGGGAGGGGGGGGCAGGTACAGAGGGGGTGTCCATGCCTGCCCCGCCCTCTGCCCCGTGTGTGCCCTGGGCCCATCACCTCCCCGTTCAGGGAGCCCCGTGACCCACTGACGGGCCAATTTTGCACGCAGGGCCTTGAATGAAGCGTGTGGGTTGGCTGTAGGATTCGGGAAGAGCGGACCCCACCACTCGCTCCAAGACCAGAGCCTTGCAATCAATATATTCTACCCCGGCTGTAGGACTGCTTCAAGGATCGGCACTGAAGTCAGGCCAACAAGACACTGTCCCAGGAACCTTGCTGGGCAGAAGCCTGGAGCACTGGTTTTCCTTAAGCCCTTGACAACCGGTGGAGGCAGATGCCTCTGGGACGGAGGAGCTGTGAGACGTAGGTATTGCCTGCCTGGGCCTCCCCCACCCCAAGGACAGACCCTTTGGTCTGTGCACCCTCTGACACCACCACACTCACCAGATCAGCCAGGTTCGGCCTCTGGCCCCCCATGAAGGGCCGGTCTTTGCCCACAGCTGCCACCCACTTGTTGGCAGCCTCGTAGAGATCCTCACGCACGTCGTCCTGGAGGCGGTGCCTGGGTAGGAACGGGGCAAGTCCATCAGAGGAACTCTGAAACCTGGCCCAGGTGGGGGGAGCGAGAAGGCCCGGGGGCCAAGGCTACTTCGGGGGGTGGAGCGGGACAAGAGACCCAACCATGGAGAGGGAAACAGAGGAAGGTACAAGGCAGAGACCCAGCTCTGGACTCCCAGGCCAGCCCTGCTTGCCCTGGGCTGGGGGAGGCAATCAGGGGTTCTGGGTTTGAGTCTCAGCTTGGCTAACGCTGGGGACTTGGGGAGGGCAGGCCCCCAGGTGCACGCACACACGAGCGCACACACACACATGTGCACCGTCACCTGCTCTTGAGCCGCTTGCTGATGAAGTACATGGCAGCTGCGCCCATGTACTTGGCCATGGCGCCCTCCACAGTCCCGAAATTGCCCTCCTTGACAATGTAGTCAAAGGAGGCCAAGGCTTCGGTCGGCGTGCGGTACACATTGGGGGAGATAAGGTGCACCAGCCAGTCGTCTGCCCACTGCCGCCACTTCATCTCCTCCCTGCGGGCAAGGGGGGACAGAAGGTGGGCCAGGTGGGCTCCCTGAGCCAGGGCCTGGGAGCTGAGGGAGCAGACGCACTATCTCGACAGCCCAGTGTACGGACGGAAGCAGGAGGTCCGCAGGAGAGTCAGTCACGCCCGTGGCTCAGCCCCAGCCCTCGTGGTCTCCCATGCTGCTCCTGGCTCACAGCATCTCGCGCAGCCTGGTCCCCTCTGGGGAAGACCAGCCCCTCCCCACATCCCCAGGGCCGGCCCCGGCCCCACTCACGTCCTGGCCTCCTTCCCACCATACATCCGCTGGGCCTCCTTTTCATCCAGCATGAGCCAGTACTTGTTGCAGAATTCGGTCACCTCCTTGCCCTGGTCGTTCACAGCCTTCATGGGTGGGTAGTAGGTGATGATGTCTTCGAGGGGCTGCCTTTGGGAGATATCCAGAGCCTCACCCTGACTCCCTCTTCCTCCAGGAGACTAAGCCCTCACCTCCTCGGGATGAACATCTACCCCAGCCTGATCCAGCCCCAGGACTGACCCACAAAAGCTTTCCCACCCTCCTGTGGGTGACACAGGAGGTCCTGCAGCAAGAGGGACTTGGGGCAGATACCAGAAGCACTTCCCCAACAGAGGGAGATGCACGGAAGAAGGGGAAGTCTCAGAGTGATGCCCGTGGCCCATCCTGGAAATCTAAGCAGCAGCTCCACCCCACTCCCATGCAGGAACCTAGGGGAGGCCTCCCTGAGACAGGAGACAGGATGAGATGCAGCGCCAGCCTGGGCCTCAGGGGCTCCTTACCCCGACACCAGGTAGGTCTTGAGGGCACTGATGATGACAGAGGAGTCGTTCAGTTGTTGCTGGAGAAGAGGATGGTTTAGATCAAGACTGTGGGGGGCGGGGGGTACTGGCTGACTGGCCACTGGCAGGATCACCAGGGGCTCTTAATCCTGACACCCAAGCACTCTGCAGAAGCTGGTCGGGTGGAACCTGGGCATTGTCTGTCCCTGGAGGTTCACCCCTAAAATCGATGCCCACTGAGCTTTCCCTTCCCCCAGGACCCACTCCCCGCCCTCAGGGAAGCCTGTCCCGAGTCAGGGAGACCCAAATGTGGCTAATGGGGAGGAGAATGTGGGTAGGACCCAGGATCTGAGCCCCGCCCACTCACCCGCTTGGCCTCCTGGGCACTGAGGGGCCGGGAAGACTCAGAAGCTACGTACTAGGAGCCAAGCCCTACACCCTGGAGAGTATGGTTCTCTGTTGATTAATGAAGCAAACCCAGAGGGGCTAAGTGACTGGCCCCAAGTCACACAGCCAGTGAGTGACAGAGCCCCACCTTGAACTCAGACCACCCTGACTTCAGAAGCCACGTTGTTAAGCTCTGTGGTCCTCTGTCTCCCTTAGACTCACGGGTTCATAAGCCCCAGCTGAGGCCCGGAGAGCCCAAGTTCCTTCCAGGGCTGCAGAGCAGGGCCCAACTCAGGACAAGCCTGGACAACGGGGCGGGGAGGGAGCTCCCCAAGGCTCACCAAGCTGTCTCCTTCCTGGGCCAACAGGATGGGCACCTTCCTGTAGGAGGAGAACTTGATCTCGGCCCTGCGCACAGGGTTCACCTCCACCACCTGGTAGGGCAGGGCGTGGAAGTCGAGGAAGGCGCGGACCTTGCTGCAGAAGGGACACGTTTTGTACTGGTACAGAGTCAGCTGCAGGCGGCTGGACAGGGAGAGCTGGATGAGGAGCAGAGGAGGGCGCTTCTGAGGCGTGGTGCCCAGGCCCCGCCCCCAGGTCCAGGCCCCACCCCCAAGCAAAAGTTTCCCAGGAGAGTTTTCTAGGATGACCTGAGAACTTCAGGAGAAATGCGGGATGGGTGACAGGGGGAAAGGGAGGTGAAGGGAGGTGGGCAGCAGGCTCCTGCAGTGGACAGCCAAGCGCCCATCCTGTGGGCTCCCCAGGTAGAAAGTCTGTTCTGTGTAGGAGGAATCTTCTCATCTCTGTCCAACGCTAGACAGACATCTCTCCTCTCCTTCCTGTCCCAAGGGAACTTCAGACACCGCCAGGTGTGCCCCCCCAGATGCAACTGTTTCAACTTGGGAGTGCCCACCCCGACCCCTTCAAGGGGTGTGGAGGCAGAGCCCAGCGTTTCCGAGCGGGGTCTACCTCAAATCTACAAGAGGGGAGCGTTATATCTGGGCCACTGGCCTGCATAGAGCAGGAGCGCCTCACGAGAGCTTGCAGCATATTCATGTATGAAAGCCACAGCTGCAGTACCGCTCCCCCATTGTTCAGAGATGAGAGACTGAGGCTGGGCCATGGAGGTGGGCGGGCAGGCAGACACGGAATTCCACTCCCCATCTACCGTTCCTGTTCCCATGGGTTCAGGAAAGGGGCGCCTGTGGGTGTGTGTGTGTGGGGGGTGCTGGTGCTGTGTACAAAGCATCGCAAGGGCAGCTGGGCCACCACCCGGCTTGGGGGACATACCCTTGTTCCTCCGTGTCTCAGGGCCTGGAGTCTAAGGGTCATCAGTTCCGTAAAAATACTAATAACAGTACTAATAAATACACAACCTCGGGATTTGGAGACAGTGGCAGGGACACGATAAAATGTTTGTAAAGCCATCCACTGTACAAGAGGCTTTCCCTTTTCAGTGATCTCCAAATCTTTCCATCAAAAAGTCTTAAAACACGTTAGAAAAACGACTTTGAAACAACGAGAATTCTAGTCAGCAGGCATCAGTAGCGCCCCATTTCACAGATGAGGACGCTGAGGGCTCGAGGACTTAAAACCAAGTCACTGGTCCAAGGTTAAGAGCGGACGGAGGAGGCGATTCCTGACACCGCCGGTTCCCAGAAGTCCCGAAGTTCGGCGCTGACCCGAACGCCCCTACCCAAGGCTTGGTCCGACCCGGGCTTACCTGCGCGGCTGAGAGGTCGGCACGGAGGTTCTGGGCGCGCAGGTGCCACCGTGCAGTGTGGTACAGCCCCAGGGCTCCTCCCAGGGCCAGCGCCGCCGCCCCTAGGAGCCGTGGGCCCCCCTTGCGGGTGGTGGCAGCGGGGCCCGGGCCTCCCGCCGCCCCGGTTAAGCCGGCCCGGCTCTGCGCGGGAAGTCCCAGCGCGGGACGACCGCCCAGCCTCCAGGTCAGAGCGAGCCCGCCGGGCCACAGCGCCCGCACAGCGTGGGCCATGTTTGCTCCGCCGGCGCAGCGGGAGGGCGCGAGAAACAAAGATGGCCCGGGCTCAGGCTCCTCTTAAAGGAGCAGGTCTCCGGCGCCCTGCAGGTTGCCGGAGTGACAGTGATGCCGAGTGGGGAGGGCCAGCTCTCGTGGGACTGGGCGTGAGTCCTCGGAGCCCAGTTCCACACATCCGTCAGAGCCGAAGAAACACACCTAGGGATGTCTGCTAAATGCCCCGGCTTCTAAAGTGTAGATGTAACTGGTCTCGGTGGTGACCCGGAGACGAACGCAGGAACTCGGCCACGTAGCTCGCCATGTGGCCGTCAGCGTCATCCGTAATACGCACCCAATCGAAAGAGAGTGAACCCTTCAGACTATCAGGGAAAGCGTCACGGCGTCGGGTCCAGGAGAGTCGCAGAAACCGCCCAGCCCGACCCACAATAGGTGGGAATCCTCGAATCGGGCTTTTTCTGCCCTCCCGCACCGCTGCACCGTTTCTTCTGTGGCCCGAACCGTAAAATTTTCCATACACACAGGGGGCCTTAGAAACCACGTGTCTCATATTTGTTTCGCCCACCCGAAGGCGCCGAGTCGCCGACCCGCAGGTGCCCAGCGGCAGGATAGGGCGGAGTGGGGATTCCAAGCCCTCCCGCCCCTCTGTCGGGCTCCTTGGCCCAAACTGAGGGCCCGAGGCTCAACTACCTAGGCTTCTCGGCGGGCAGCCCCGGGATGGCCCCTCCCGGCGGCCGGGAGATGGGTGGGGCTCGAGGAGTGGATGGGGATCTGAAGGCTGGACAGATTGTGGGCGGGGCGATGCGGAGTCTGAAGGCCGGGCGGGCACAAAGCTCCGCTCCCGGGATAAGTCGCAAGAGCTGGGCTGCGACAGGGACCAGGCTCTGAGTGGGGCGGGACGTGGGGCGGAGTCTCACAGCGGGTGGGGGCGGGGCCCGGGCGCGTTCAGTTGTGGCATTCAGCCCAGCTGGTCCCGAGTTCCACCCATCACCTCCACCTTCCGCCCTGTGCCGGCTTTCTGTGCTACAATCGCTGTGTCCCGTCTTCGCGCTGCCCTTGCGGCGCCCGAGCCCACAATGTCGGGCCCCAACGGGGACCTGGGCATGCCGGTGGAGGCGGGCCCGGAAGGCAAGGACGACGGCTTCGAGGAAGCAGGTGACCCAGGGGGGCTGCTGAAACGACTTTGCTTTCTCTGGGGTGTCCTCCTGGGAAGGGGAATCGGGGCCGGGATAGGGACCGGGAAGGAACCGCAGAGCCCTCCCATCCCCCCGCCCCAGGGTGGTTCCGGAGCAGCAAGCGCCCTCCGGGGGTTTGGGACGAGCACCTGCGAGCGGGTCGCTGGAAACCGCAGCCTTCGAGAACTGTGGGCGACAGGCCCCGTTTTACAGATGGGGAAACTGAGGCCGCTTCAGGTCACTCGCCCTTTGGGATTGGGATTTGCTCCAGACACTTCTTTCAGTCCATGTGGAGACGGAGACTCCTAAGGGGCCGGGGCCGGGAGTGGACCGTCTTGGCTTGGCAGGAGGGGCTATCTGGGTGGGCGTGCCGCCCTGCTGAGTCAGCAACCCCAGGCACCTTTGCTGGTGTGGCCTGGAGCCCTGGCGAATGTGACTTGCTTACAAAGCGGCCTGTTGCCTACACAGCACTGCAGGGGGTGGGGGTAGGGGAGGAAGGAGAGAGAACCATCAGCTCCCTTCTCCCCTTCTGCAGCCTCAGTTTCCCCATCTGTAAAATAACAATAATGGTTAGTGTTTCCTGCAATGAGATCTGTCAGAATTAAATGGGGAAATGAATGGGGAGAGTCTGGAGGCTAGTGAGGCTGGGGTGTTTTAGAGACCCCTATTTTTTGCCTACCTGGCAGCTTGCTCCATCTTTGCCAAATACAGAAAGGAAACCCAATAACCCAATCCTCCACCAAAATACTTGGCAAATTCTCACTTTGTCTTCCTGGCCAAGATTGGGCAGGACGTAAGGGCAGGCCCACGTGTCTTGACCTGCCAGCCGATGCTCACTGCCCTGGGTCCCTATACGGCCTCTTCTTTAGTTCTTTCCAGGCAGGAACCTTCTGTCTGTGGCTGAGCTGGATGGATCCCTAGGCCCAAGTCTGAGCAAACCCTAGGGGTAGCTGTGCTGTTCCCTGTTGCTATGGGACATCTGGGGACAGGTGGCCAAGACCCAGGGTTCTCACACGGGAGAGAGGACAGAGCCTCTGTCCAGGCATAGCCCAGATCGTGCCAGCCCAGGAGCCCCATTCTAGGCTGTAGCTTCTGTGACCTCCCATTGGTATGTGACCCTACTAGCCAGTCTCTTGGGCACATGTCCCTCTGAGTCCGTGACCTCACCCTCCTTGTTTTCCTTCACCCTCTCTTATGCAGCCCTGCCTCTTTTTTTTTTTTTTAATAAATGTATTTATTTATTTATTTTTGCTGCATGTGGGTTTTCTCTAGTTGTGGCAAGCAGGGGTTACTCTTCCTTGTGGTGCACAGGCTACTCATTGCAGTGGCTTCTCTTGTTGCAGATCATGGGCTCTAAGTGCGCAGGCTTCAGTAGTTGTGGCTCGCGGGCTTCAGTAGTTGTGGCTCGCAGGCTCTAGACCACAGGCTCAGTAGTTGTGGCACATGGGCTTAGTTGCTCCGCAGCACGTGGGATCTTCCCGGACCAGGGCTCGAACCCATGTCCCCTGCATTGGCAGGCAGATTCTTAACCACTGCGCCACCAGGGAAGCCCCAGCCCTGCCTCTTAAGAATTGGGTTCTTCAGGGTTCATTCTTGGACCCACTAGGCCCCAAACACGTGGCCTCGGCCACCTCTTCCCTACCCTGGTTTCTGTTACCATCTGTGTCGTGAATGCCCAGCCTATGGTTTCAGGTCAACCCTATCCTGGGTTTACAATTGCCTCTGGGTCAGCTGGGATGTCCCACAGGCACCCCACCCTCATCCTGGCAAAATCACCCAATTGACTATCTTTCCCACCTAACCATTTTCACCTTTTCTGCTCCTGCCTCCGTCGTCAAGGGAGAACCCAAGAGTCCTGCCAACCGCTTCACCCTCCATGACTGCCCAGCCCCTGCTCTGCCACTCCTCCTGACCCCAGCACTCACCCCTCTAACACCCCAGTGGGTCCTACCCAAATGTCCCACTGCCCCTTCATCTCACCCAAAACCTACTGAAGAGATGAATCTCAAAATAATTGTGCTGAATGAAAGAGGCCAGGCAATAAAGCGTATGTACTATTTGGTTCCACTTATATACAACTAGAAAATGCAAACTAATTTATGGTGAGAAAGCAGCCTGGGGGTTGCCTGGGAGTGGGGTAGGGGGTGTGTGATGACGAGGAGCAGGAGGGAAGGGGCATGAGGGGTTTTGGGGGGTGATGAGTATGTTCACTGTCTTGATTGTGGTGGTGGTTCCATGGGTATTTATATATGTCATAACAAATTGCGCGAAAACTACGATGAAAGCGGTATGTCAAAAGGACTTCAGAGGGCTTACCTGGTGGCATAGTGATTAAGAATCCGCCTGCCAATGCACAGGTTCGAGCCCTGGTCCGGGAAGATCCCACATGCCGCTGAGCGACGAAGCCCGTGCGCCACAACTACTGAGCCTGCGCTCTAGAGCCCGCGAGCCACAACTACTGTAGCCTGCGAGCCACAACTGCTGAAGCCCGCGCACCTAGAGCCCGTGCTCTGCGACAAGAGAAGCCACCGCGATGAGAAGCCCGTGCACTGCAAAGAAGAGTAGCCCCCCACTCACTGCAACTAGAGAAAGCCTGTGCACAGCAACAAAGACCCAATGTAGCCAAAAATAAAATAAATTAAAAATAAGTAAATGTATATATATAAAACAAAGGACTTCGGAGCTCCAATGGCCAAAGTTGGAACAATTTGATCAACAAAATAAAGTAGTATTGGATTATAACCCAACGTATACAATAAATATCCATGAGCCCATTCTGATATAAATAAATGATTGAATTAATAAGTAAAGGGGGGAGAAGATACAAATCTCTCGTAGAGAAGAATTCCAAATAATTTGTGTAGACATCCTGCCCTCAAGGAGGTGGAGCAAAACTCCCCCCTCCTTAGGTGTGGGCTGTGCAGAGTGACTTTCTTCCCAAGAGGACAGTGTGGGAAGGGGGAAGAAGGGTAACTGCAATGGAGAAACCTGACAGTCACCCCCAGCCAGGTGACCAAGGTCAACATCAACATTGATCAGTCATGTTGACAGTATGTGCCCTCGATAGGACGTGATGCAAAAATGGCACTTGACCTCTGCACTCTTTCTCCCCCAAAACCCATAAGCCCAGTCTAACCATGAGGAAAACACCCGACAAATCCCGAGAGGGACGTTCTGCACAATACCTGAGCAGCGCTTCTCCAGACTGTCAAGGTCATCAGAACCAAGGAAAATCCGAGGAACTGTCAAAGCCGAAAGAAACCTAAAGAAACATGACAATGTATGTATATGTACAGCTGATTCACTTTGTTGTGAAGCAGAAACTAACACACCATTGTAAAACAGTTATACTCCAATAAAGATGTTAAAAAAAAAGTTAGAGAGACATGACAACTAAATGTAATGTGGGATCTTGGAACAGGAAAAAGGGCATTATGTACAAACCAAGGAAGTCTGAATAAAGCATGGACTTTGGTTAGTAAAGTATCATTGATGGTTTGTTAATTGTAACAAATGTATCAAACTAAGATGTTAATAATACAGGAAACTGAGTGCAGGGTATATGGGAGCTCTTTTCACAATTATTCTGTAACTAAAACTATTTTAAAATTAAAAGTTTATTTTTAAAGATTTGTCAGATTGTGTACTCTGAACATGCTTAGTTTATGTTGCTCGTCTGGTATTTGTGGGAAGATTTGTTAATGATTGATTCGATTTCTGTCGTGGCTATAGGGCAGCTCAGATTGAATCCCTTTGGGTAAATTACAATTTACTGGGAAATTTCCCATTTCATTACCTGTAACATTTACCTATCCATTTAATGTCTATGGAATCTATAGTTATATCCTTCTTTTACTTCTGTTTATTTGTGCCTTATATCTTTCTGTTTTGAGAAATTTTTCTAAATTTCTATCTAAATTATAAGTCTTTTCCAAGAGTCAACTTTTGGCTTTGATATTTCTATTGTGTCTTTCTAATTCATTAATTTCTTCTCTTAACTTCATTTTCTACTTCCTTCTGTTTTCTTTGAATTTATTCTGTGGTTTCTTTTATAAATTTATATTTTGGACGCCTTGCTCATGACTCTGCAGGCTTTCTAGTTATTCTAAAACACGCCCTCAAAGCCATGCACGTCCCTTGTTTATTGTGAGCACAGCAGGGCGTTAAGAGTCTATTTCACGCTAGATCTGGTTGTCTGGTGGAGGGAGGGCCCTTCAGAGTTTCTAGACTGCTGTTCACCAGGATTGCTTTTCACATGAGTCCTCCCCAAGGTGTACTCCCCAAGGTCCACTCAGGCCACAGGAAGACTGGGCACCCCTCCGTGCCTACCCTTCAGAGCAACAGCCCTATCTTCCCGATAGCCTCCCTTTCTCTCCTCGCCAGCAGGGGCCAATCTTGACCATCCCTCGCCTTTTGACTTCTCTTGGCAGTAGTCTGACTCCAGTCCACAAGCTCCAAGACCAGAAGTCAGCCCTCCACCTTCCACATCGATTCTCCAAAATAGCCTCACTGGGCAGGAGCTGGAGGAAGCAACTCCCTGCTCCTAGTGGGGATAATTAAGAGGTAAAAAGGGCAGGGCTCTGATCACGGAAGGGAGGGACCCTGCGGCCCTGGAATACCGGCAAGGCCCTCTGGACGGGCCTCTCCCCCCTCTCCCACCTAATACAGCACACACTCGGAGGAAACACTTGGTGTGCACTGGGAACCTGTGAGAACCTTCAGCCATGTAGGAAGGGGAACATTGGAAGGGAGGATGAAGAGCAGACAGTGGGAGAAGGGCAAGGCTTCCACGCGCCAGCTGTGCAAACTAGAGGCCCTAGCATAGTTTTAATAGTCCAGGAGGCCTAAAAGATCCTTTAGTAACTCTTTAGGAGAGGGAAATGATGGGAAATCTGTCAGTGTATGGTTTCACTCTGTGAAAGTGGACAGAATATTTGGGATGTTTTCTTAGCCCAGTCTTTCAGGAAGGCTCTGAACAAGTGAAATCAATTTTCTTTTCAGAAAGCTAAACTTTAAAAAAAACTAAACTTTTTTTTTTAAAGGTTGACCAGGAATGAAGATTATCTAGGAGATTTAGAAACATGACACTTCTAGGAAGATGGGGGATTAGGAATGGATAGGAAATGTGGCAATTTAGGGACAAAAAGAGCAAGCTTAGAAGTTTAGGATTTAGGAGTCAGTAGCTGTGGCTCACGGGCTCTAGAGCGCAGGCTCAGTAGTTGTGGTGCACGGGCTTAGTTGCTCCATGGCATGTGGGATCTTCCCGGACCAGGGATCGAACCCGTGTACCCACACTGGCAGATGGATTCTTAACCACTGCGCCACCAGGGAAGTCCCAACAACAGAAATTTAATTCTTACAGTTTTAGAGTCTGTGAAGTCCAAGATTAAGGCACTAGAAGATTCGGTGTCTGGTGGGGGCCCATTTCCGCCCATTTCCTGGTTCACAGACAGCCGTCTTCTCACAGGGTCTGCACATGGTGGAAGGGGCGAGGAGCTCTCTGGGGTCACTTATAAGGACACTAATCCCATTCACGAGGGCTCCACTCTCATGACCTAATTACCTCCCAAAGGCGCCCCTCCTAATACCATTGCATTGTGGGTTAGGATTTCAACATGAATTCTGGGGGGACACAAACATTCAGTTCGTAGCAGTATCCCAGGACAGGGGGCCCCAGAGGTATGGGTAGAGACCAAGGAGCCATGGGTCCCTCAATCCTGGCAGACCCAGGTTGGCTCCTAGGGAGAGCACTCGGGCTGCACTGACCCTGGGGGAGGCCAGTGTCCATCTGAGGGTTGAGGGACTCTGGGCCCAGAGGGAGCACCTATACCTATGCCCTGCGTCCTCAGCCTGCCTGTCACACCTCTGTAGAGGGTTCGCACCCCTGAGGTGATTCTGAGAGTCATGAGAAGAGGGAAGGGGGTGGTCCTCCCTCCAGCCCAAGGTCCCCAGAAACTCACACCTGCCCCCGGCCCCTGCCTTGTCCCCCTGAGAATTGGGCTACAGAGGGGCAGTGGCCAGGCCAAGGCTTCAATGGGTGTTCTCAGAGTTTTACTCCCCTCTGCTCCCTGCACCAGGCTCCCGGGCCCTCGCCCCACTGTCCACTGGCCCAGGTCGGCCCCTTCTCCTTATGAAAATGGACACACTGCCCCTTTGGAGCCTGACCTTGTCCCCACTGTCACAGTCTTGGTCGTGGCAGGACGGGTGCAGAGCAGGAAGGAGCAGGTCTTGCTGAGTGTCAGGGCCACATACCAGGCAGAGGCCTATGGACACAGCTACCCCTGCCCAACTCCCCCGGAGCCCAGCATCCACCCACCGCCGGCTGGATGCCTGGTGCCCCCTGCAGACCCTGCTCAGAGCAGTGGCCTCCAGTCCCCTGGACCCCTTGTAATCATCACAGGCCCTCTTGCCTGCATGGGAGTCCAAGCCCTGGAGTGAAAGGCAGGAGCACCCATCTAAGGGGCATGCATGCATGGGCCGGGCACCCAAGGACCAGAAGCAGGACAAGGGCCTGGCCCCAGACCTCATGCTGCTGCTGCCCGGTAGACCCTAAGGATTTCCCCAGAGGGAGGAATCCAGTGGGTGTCTTGTGGGGGGTGTCAGAAGCAGCTGCCTTTCCTTTTCTCTTTTATTCTTTTTTAAAATTAATTTATTAATTCATTTATTTATTGGCTGCGTTGGGTCTTCTTTGCTGTGCGTGGGCTTTCTCCAGTTGCGGCGAGCGGGGGCTACTCTTCATTGCGGTGCACGGGCTTCTCATTTCGGTGGCTTCTCTTGTTGTGGAGCACGGGCTCGAGGCACGCGGGCTGCAGCAGTTGTGACACGCGGGCTCAGTAGTTGTGGCGCACGGGCTTAGTTGCTCCGCGGCATGTGGGACATTCCCGGACTAGGGCTCGAACCCATGTCCCCTGCATTGGCAGGCGGATTCTTAACCACTGCGCCACCAGGGAAGTCCGCGGCTGCCTTTCTAAGCTTTGCCACAGGTAGGCTTTCTGGTAGGTGGAAAGGGCGGGAATCAGGAGATCCTCGAGTGACCCCTGGCTGAGAGCTGAGCGATGGGGGTTGGAAAGCTGCTTCTGGAAACCTAAGACTCAAGCCAAATCTCTGGAGGAGCAGGCACCTCACACTGAACAGTCCTTCGTTCTTCTGGGTGTTTGGACCCGCAGTGGCCAAGGAGGGCCTATCTGTGGACCCCAAGAGTTGCTGTCGCCACAGCTGGCCTCCTGGGGGCACCTTGCCTGTAGGCTGCTCCCAGGTGTCGCCCTGGCCCCCAGGAGCCTAGTCGCCCCTGCCCCGGGGACCTCCTGCTCAGCCCTTCAAGCAGGGGAGAGAGGGGTGCTTTTGCCCCAAACATCCCAGGCTGGGCTGAACACTGCTCCCAAGCTTCCAGAAACAAGTCCAGGTGGTTAGAGTGGATTCCTGAGATGCAAAAGCTGTCAGAGAGCATTTGACTGCCTTCCTGATTGGATTAGACTGGGGATGAGGCCTGGGTCCTTCCATGGGAGTCAGGCCACTGCAGTGCCTGGGGAGCTTCTCCTCTGGGGCCCGTGGAGGGGGAGAGCACCTGCCAGAACAGATTCAGAGCAGCCACCGTTCTCCTGGCTTCTTGCCACAGAGAGCCACGTGTGGATGGTTTCTAAGTTCCTGCCGTTGCTAAAGAGACCCAGAGCAGGACTTGGAAAGTCCAGCCCTGGCTTCTCCCAAGAGGGGCCTGGCCCCAAGACTCCTGTGTGGCTTGTTGCGGCCTGTGGCTTGTTGTGGCCTCACTCAGGACGTCTGCAGCTCCTAGAGAGACAGCGGGGAAAGCCGGCAGGGGTGGCCTGTAAGACCAGCCCAGGGGCCACAGTGGAAACAAAGAGAGGGGCCAAGGGGAGTCAAACAAGCACCTGGGGTGCCCCACATGGCGCCACGAGTGCAGTGCAGAACTTTCTGAAGCCCTGGAGTCCAGGAACTGCTCCCAGCTCTGGGCAGTGTGAACCCGCAAGTGTCTTCCTTGGCCGGGGGCCCAGGCCCAGTGGGAGGGGGCTGGGCAAGGAACGAGGCCTCCAGGGTCCTGTCCTTGGAGTCGGCCCAAGTCTAGACAGGAGGTCTACACCACGGTCCTCACCCAGCCCTCCCAGTACCTAGTTCTGCAGCGTGTGCGAGGTGGGTGTGTGTGTTGAGCTGACCCTTCCCTGAAGCCCAGCTGGACTCTGAAGAGGGTGGGCAGAGCTTTTCACCTTTATCCGCAGCCCACCCTGCAGGACCCTTTCCCTTCCTAAGGCAGACAGCTGCAAGCACCCTCGGCTGATCTCCTGCCGCCCAGCTCCACACAGCCCCAAACCCACCTCTTGTTGGCTGGGATTGGCCTGAACTCTGCTCCAGCCGAGGCCAGGACCATCCTTGGACCCCCACGAGGTATGGCTGGGACACGGCACACTGCTGAGACTCAAATCCCTGGACAGGCCTCGTCCCCTTCACTCCTCCCTCGGCTCCTGGACCAGACCAATCTCCAGGGCTGGGCTAGGAGAGAAGGCAGAAGGCAACCAGCTGAGGAAGGGGTGATGAGATGGCTGTCACCAGGTGTGTCAGCTGAGGCCAAGACCACACGGAGATAAGGACAGAGAGATAGACAAGGCCAGTGGGTCTGAGACAGGCCTGGAGCCAGCACAGAGAGAATGGGCCCTGCGTGGGTGTGATCAGAAACTCAGAGGTGACGTCCTGTAGAGACCCCCCCACGTGTGCACCAGCTGCGTGGCCTCGCAGGATCTGCCTGCAGCTCTCTTTACAGACGGGGAGACTGATGGAGTGTGTGTGGGGGGGTGGACAGAGATTTGCAAGCACCCGGAGGCATCAGGACTCCAACAGGGGCCCCTGAGCTGGGCAGCTGGGCCGTCTCCCCTCCTGCACCTGGCCCTGGTTTTCACATGCTGCAGACCTGGCCCAAACACCCGTCCCCAATTCATACCAGGGGAGCACTGGCCACCCTGACTTTTTTATTTTATTTTATTTTATTTTTATTTTACTATTTTATTTAATTTTATTTTTGGCCACACTGAGCGGCTTGCCGGGATCTTACTTCCCGGACCAGGGATCGAACCTGGGCCCACAGCAGTGAAAGCGCCAAGTCTTAACCACTGGACCGCCAGGGAATTCCCTCACCCTGACTTTCTATTTTTTTTGAGATCGCTCAACGTGAGCAAAAATGTGAACGGGTCTTCATATTTATTGCTCATCAACATCAATGGGAAATGTTAAAACACAGAAGAGAACAGGCCACTCCTCCTTCTATCTCATTCAGTTAGTGTTTTTCTTAGGACCTATTCCTTTTTGTTTTTCAGAGTAATCCTGACTTTCTTTTTTTTTTTTTGGTTGTACTGGGTCTTCGTTGCTGTGCACGGGCTTTCTCTAGTTGCGGCGAGTAGGGGCTACTTTTCGTTGCCGTGCGCATGTTTCTCATTGCGGTGACTTCTCTTGTTGCGGAGCACAGGCTCTAGGTGCGTGGGCTTCAGTAGTTGTGGCACGCGGGCTCAGTAGTTGTGGCTCACGGGTTCTAGAGCGCAGGCTCAGTAGTTGTGGCGCACAGGCTTAGTTGCTCCGCGGCATGTGGGATCTTCCCAGACCAGGGCTCGAACCCGTGTCCCCTGCATTGGCAGGCGGATTCTTAACCACTGTGCCACCAGGGAAGTCCCAACCCTGACTTTTAGAATCTAGAATATTCCCTGCAGTGGCTCCTTGGTGATCCAGTGTACTGTCCCTCTCCTACTTAAAATTCTTTGAGCCTCCATCCATGAGTTTCCCCAACGTCTAGGAGTCATCACAGACTCGAGGGTACCTTTTAAGGTCAAAGAGAATAGCAGGGGTAGAGGCCCTGGGGCTGCGAGCACGGATGAAAGGGGTGGGGTGGGGGTGGCCACGGGTGCCTGCAGAGGGCCCGGCCTTCGGTGGCAACATCCCTGAAGAGGCTTTGCTCATCTCTACTTCCTGTGCTTTCATCACCCGGAAAGGCCGGCAGGTCAGGGCCTGAGAGGGCAGGGGTCCTGTGGGGGCCTCTCTGCCTCAGGATGCATCCTACCCACCAGCTCAGGACCCCTCCAAAGCCCCTCCCCTCAGGGCTCGGCACCCCAGAGCCTAGGCTGGGGAAGCTGATTCCCAAGCAGCAGGCAGGCAGAGCCATTGAGGTCCCCGTCAGTCTCATGCGAGGCCAGTGGATCCTCAGTTCAGCCACAGATCAGGCATCCAGACAGCCTTGGCCCTCGTGGTAAGCTATCTGGGAGACATTGCCCAGGGCCTGGGACCCACCATTGCCTCCCAAGGACGGCCAGGCCCCCAGTGAGGAAACTGCTCCCCTCCAAGGACAAAGCTGGGATCAGCCATGGCAGGGACAATTCTGGGGTCCCACGTCCAGGGCACTGGGCTCCAAGGCTGTGGCCAGAGACAGCAGCTGGCCTCAAGGACCTCTCAAAGACAAGTCCAAGTCCCTGCATTCCCTGTGCCCCAAAGCACTTGGTGTCCAGAGCAGCTGGGTGGATAGCCCACCTTCAGGCCCCAGCCCCCAGCACCCCTCACCCGGCACAGACGCATGCCCCATGCTGCCCCCCACAAGCATGGCGCTGGGACCGCAACACCTGCTCTCTGCTTTGCCAAGGGTCCACGTGTGGGGCTCTAATGCCCAGCTTGGGGTTTCATCCCCTGGGCCCACAGCAGGGACCAAGTCCTTTAGGGGTTGGCTAAGGTCCGAGGCATGGAGGAGGGGAGGGGCTCTTCCTTCAGCCTCTGGCCTGGTGTGCGGCCCCCGGGAGGCCCAGGATCTGGGCTCCGAGAGCTCAGGGCACACACCACACTCTCCGTCCTTCCTGGTCAGAAATGTTCACTCTCAGCTGCCCTACCCTTCCCTGTCCCTTCTGAGAACCAGGCCACAGCACATAGGCTGCCAGGGTAAGCAATGGTCTGTGTTCCTCGGATGTGGGAAGGGGGTCTCACCACACATACCCACCCTGGGCTGGGGCTGAGCAGGGGCCCCTGAAAGTCAGAGATGACAGCTTGTCCTGATCGGGGACCACCGACCACATACAGAGCCAACCAGAATGAAGGGAAGGGGCACAGAGAGAGTGGAGGGAGCCCTTGTGCCTGCCAGACGTGCAGAGCTCTGGGCAGTGTCCGCTCCCCACCTTCTGCCCCTGGTCTTGCACAATCCTGGCCAGCGGGGAAAGGGGCAGAAATCTTGCCAGGTGTTTCAGCAAGAGTGCTGGCAAATGCCTCAGCCTTCCCGGATATGGCAAAATATGAATGACTCCACCCTGGGAGGGGCTATGAGGCAGGTGGACCATAAATAGGGTTGCCCAGGCAGCCTCCGCACTCACTTCCCCCCTCAGCCGCTGTAGGGAACGCCAGCCAGCTCAGCCCTGAAGCCATGCCCCTAGGTCTCCTGTGGCTGGGCCTCAGCCTGCTGGGGGCCCTGCACACCCAAGCCCAGGATTCTACCCCCAACCTGATCCCAGCCCCACCTCTGTTCAGGGTCCCGCTGCAGCCCAACTTCCAGCCTGACCAGGTAAGGGCCCTGGAGGGAGAGCTGCAGGGGTGCCCAGGGAAGAGTGCAGGCAGAGGGGAAGAGAGGTGAAGAGTCCTAGCAGACAGGTAAAGGCAGGACGCCCAGGCTTCAGCTTAGCCTGCCCTGGCTCCCCCGATAGAAGCCACGCTCCATTGTCCCACACCGACCCCGACCTTGCTGACAAGAGGATCACCTGGGCAGACCTTCCCAGGTCCAGTCTCTCTCCCATAATTGCTGTAGTCCATGCGTGGTGGGGACACCTTTAGTCCCTCTGCGTGAGGAGGAAACTGAGGCACAGGGAGGCCAGCTGGCCACCCTGCCCAGGGTCGCCCCCTCCCTGCCATCCTCGGGGCTCCCTCCTGGCCTGGCTGCCTCCGGCTCCCACTGGCTTCATCAGTGCAGGAACTGAATGCCCAGTCCCAGGCTCTGCTGCTTAGTTACTGGTTCAGGGCCTGGTTCAGGGCCTGGTTCAGGGCAGGGGCCCTAGGGTTGTCCGTGGGCTCTGCCTATTACAGCCCCCTGTAGTTCCAGGGGAAGTGGTACATCGTAGGCTTGGCAGGGAATGCATTTAAGAAGGAAAAACAAGGCCAGTTTAAGATGTACGCCACCACCTACGAGCTGAAAGAAGACCGCAGCTACAATGTCACCTCCGCCCTGCTCAGGTGAGAGCTGCCACGTCCTTGGGGAAAGTGGGGGAGACCTGAGGGGCTGCTTGAGGGTCTAGCGGCAGACTGAGTCACAGTCAAGGGCTGACCGAAGGCGAGAGACAGTCATTCATCCTTCTCAGCACCGGATTCAGGTATTTGTTCATTTCTTCCTTCATTAGATCAGCATTTATTGGTCCCTTCAGAGCAGACACACAGAGGGTGCTGGGGATGACACAGTCATTCAGAAAACAAGACAGAGACAGCCTGGAACACCCCCCCCCCCCCCGCCGCCACCACCCAGGGCTTCATCAAGGGCTTACGGGGAGGTAGCCTCTGGAACTGGGCCTTGAACGAGCCACCTGCCTCAGAAGGAGGCATGAGGCGTCCACGGCAGGGGCTGGTGACCCTGAGTCAGAGAGAAGCACTCCTTCAGGAAGCAGCCATCGTACAGCTGTTCTGAGCAGCAGCTGAGTGGCTTGGCAGGGGGGCAGCCCTCACACTGCCAGGGGCCTCAGGCACCAGCACAGAAGCCATCTGGTGAGGAGTGGGTCTGAGCAGGGTCCCTCTGGGGGTGGTGGAGAGAGAAATGGTAAGGTGCCAAGGGTCGCCCAGCCCCTGTGAGTCTCTGGCTCTGGCACCCAGGGGGATTGAGGCTGGAGCATCTGTGGAACAAGAAGCAGAGGATGGGTTTGGGGAGATCAGCTCTGGAATACCAGGAGACAGGGTGGGACTCAGGTCAGGGTTGGCCCAGGAGCTAGAGGAGTCCTTGGCAGGGAGCAGACTGGAACCTTGGAGGGCGAATCCCCCAGGAGAGGTTACAGACAGGGAAGCAGCAGAGGGTAGATAGGAGCAGGGATAAATGCCTGGGGTTGGGGGTAGGGGGACAGTGTGTAGGGAAGACCACCGAGGGGAGACAGCCCTAAAGAGGAAAGGACAGTGGGTGCTGGAGGGAGGGTCTGAGCAGGGTCAGATGTCCCAGGGCAGACCAGGCAGTGACAGACAGGGGTAGGCTTAGAGGGGAAGACGCAGGCCCATCTCAGCTGGGTGGGGTAGGGACCGCCTGCTGTGGTGGGGATGGACTGTCTTGGGCTGGGCCAGGCCAGGGGCATCAGAGTCCCACCCCCTCCAGCTACAGCCCTGGCCCCCACCTCGTCCAGCCCAAGGAGTCCAAGCCTGTGTCCACTCCGGTCTCACTCACCCATCTCTCCCTCCCACAGGGACGAGCGCTGTGACCACTGGATCAGAACTTTTGTCCCAAGTTCCCGGCCCGGCCAGTTCACCCTGGGCAATATTAAGGGTGAGTCCTGAATGAGGCGGGCCCTGGGGTTGGGCTTCTGGGGGGGCAGGGTCCTCCAGGAAGGGGCACAGACCTCCCTGCCCGTCCACACAGATGCTGTTCTGTGGGAGAAGCCCTGCAGATGGGCCGGGGAGAAAGGAACGGCTCCCTCCTCCCAGCCTGGGCAGGCTGACCCCTCGCCGTCCTCCCCACAGGCTTCCCCGGGGTGCAGAGCTATACCGTGCGAGTGGCGACTACCAACTACAACCAGTTTGCCATAGTGTACTTCAGGAAGGTTTACAAGAACCAGGAGTACTTCAAGACCACCCTCTACGGTGGGTCTCCCCCACTGCCTCGGGGACCCGGCTCCTGGTCACACTGTCAGGGGAGAGGCCCACGCCAACCCAGCCCCCCAAGGTCCTCTCCAGTGTCAGCTTGCAGTCCCTGTGGGCAGCCAGGGAGGGAGGTCCTTCTGCAGACCCTCCATGAGGAAGGGATCAGAGGCCTTGTTCACGCATTCAACGATATTTATGGAGTATTTGCCGGCCACTCACTGGCCATCTGGCCACAGGGAGGACCAAGGAGCTGACCCCTCAACTGAAGGAGAACTTCATCCACTTCGCCAAATCCCTGGGCCTCACCGATGAGTACATCCTCTTCCCTGTTCCAATCGGTAATGGCCAGCTGGGGAGAGGAAAAGGGCACGTGGGGACTACTCAGGCCTGATGCTGCCCCACCAGGGAAAGGGGGGGAGGAGGGGCTCGGTCCTTTACTCCAGTCACTGGAGCCCCTGGGAGCCACTTTGGGTTCAGGAAGACCCTGCCCCACCCAAGGATCTGTGGGGCACCCGGGGATCTGGGCCCCAAGGGTTCTTCCCTGACAGATGAGAATTTCAGGCCCAGGTCCAAATTCCCCCAGTCTCCCTGCCCCAGGCCACTCCCCCGACACCCCAGGCCCTACCATCCTAGACCACTTCCTCCTCACACCCCCTTGTCCGGGGCCTCTTTCCCCCTCGCCTTGAGGCCGGCTCACCACTGACTTGAAAAGTGCCGTTGTCTTCAGGTGGCCTGGACTGGGCAGGGGGCTCCAGCTAGGCCACTCAGGGAGCCACTGGCTCCCCAAAGCTGAAGGGCTGCCAGGGTCAGCAGGTAAACATGCAGGAGGCCCGGGTGCCCGAGCAGATGTGTGGCTGGGCCTCACCTGCCTCCTCTGCAGAACGGGAGTCCCCCAGGTCTGCTCGTCCTCAGGCCCCTCTCCCAATCCCCTGCCCCAGCCCCCCAGCCCTGAAGGGAACCCCCAGATATGCCTTTGCTGGGCCAGGCTGGGGCCTGAGGTGCCCAGGGGCAGTGCAGGGGTCCCAGTGGGCAGGGGTCATACACACACACACCTGCCCATTCTGACAGACTCTCTCCCCCACAGACAAGTGCATCGATGACCAGTGAGGGTGCAGTGAGTATGGCTGGGGAGGGGGCTGATGGGAGCCAGGGTGCAGGCCTGCCTTTGCCCCCCCCTGCCCAGGACTGCTGTTGTCTCTACTTCCCCGTCTCCCTCTCAGGTGCCTCCTGTCTCTCTGCTCCCATCGCCCTCCTGTCAGCCTTTGCCCGGCTGGGTGCCCAGCTGTCCCCACCAGCCCAGACACCGGTGACAGGAGAGAGTCCAGAGACCCTTCTCATGGCACTGCCCACCAGCTGCTCTCCGAAGCCCCACCTTGCCTGCTAAATAAACACATGCCCCGGTCCCCAATCTGTGCTCCTTGACCCCTGGGCCACCTGGGAGGAGGACAGGCAAAGGATGGGCTCACATTAGCATCACTCCTGGACCCCCCTGTGGTCCTCAGCAAGTGATGGCGGCCACAGAACCCATGGCCAGCTATGGCTAGACACTTCCTAGCTCTCCACCCACCCCCACCCCACCCCCAGGCCCGTCCCTGCCTTTGAGGGATGCCTGGTCCAACAGAAACACTGATGGGGCCACACCTCATTCCCACACTCGATCACCTGCAGTGGGTGCCACAGCAGAGGCCCAGCCAGGGCCAGGGAGCTGGATGGGGGCTGCGAGGGCTGAGGTGCTGTCACCCCCAACTCACCAGGACTCCTGTGGATGCTGGAAGACAGCAGCCAGGGCAGGAGGGGGGCACAGTGGGTGGGGCAGAGGCATGCCCAGCTTGAGGGTCGCCAGGGGTGGTCCCCTGCCCCTAGGGGGTGGCAGTGTCCATGCTGACCCCATTCAGCATCTCGTCCTCACCCACACCTCTCCTCTATGATGACCTCCAGACCACCAGGGGCAGAGCCGGGGATGGCAGGGAGGGGAATACGCTGCCAGGAATTCAGATTCCAGGAGACTCGAGGGCTCCAGACCTGTACCCTCCGCTTGGCTGGGCCCAGCAAGCCCTTGTTCACCCACAGGCCGCAGCTGGAGCCCCTCCCTGTCTGCACCACACACAGGAACCCCCTGCCTGGCCTCTTCTTCCGTTGCAAGGTTAGAGGTCAGAGAGGGTGGGGTTCTGAAGAAACCCAGGCTTCTCCACCCACAAACTTGCACACCTACCCCTTCACCCTCGGCTGGGGGAAGGGGAGATACTGGAGCTGTGATAATCCTGGATAATCTCTCTATCTCAAAGTCTCAGTGTAAGCAAGTCTGCAAAGGCCCCTTTCCCAAATAAGGCACCATTCACTGGTCCCAAGCACTAGGACCCAGATCTCTTCGGGGACTGTTACTGAGCCTCTTCCACACGGGGCTTGCAGAGGGGGTGATGGCAGTTCACCATCACCATCACTTGTGAGATGAGGGGTGAGAGGCAAACAGCGATGCCAGAGGCGGGGCAGCACCAAAGCACGCCCCCTCCCCCCATCAGGGCTGGCTGGGGTAGTGGCTGTTTTGTCCTGTGGTCTGCTATGTGGACCTTGACCACAGGAGTGGGGTGGGCAGAGTCCAGGTTCGCTTTGGCTTCCGGGAGCAGAGAAGGGGCCAGCCAGGTAGGGGCCTCACCACATGTGCCACCCAGCTCTCCATCCTCCCACCCTCACTCAGCCACTTGGGGGATGAGGCTTTGGCCGGGCTCTCCTCTCCTTTCCTCCCGCCTGCCTCCCTCTGGCCACACCGCTAGCCCCAGGCCCCGGGCACACACTCAGGCCCAGGATAAAGGCCACTCCTTGAATGCCATGGTGGGGTCCTGCTGGGGGCTGTGCAGCGTCCTGCGGACCCTGCCCAGTTCTCCGTGGAGTCTGACTTTCAACCGGATAAGCTAAGTGACTCCCCTGCCTGGTCCCCACAATGGGACAGGCACCTCGGGGTCAGCGAGGGGGTACTCTCTGGGGCTGCATTGTCTCCTTGAGAAAGAGAGGAGCTGAGCGGGGTCAACACTTGGCAGAGGTGTGAGCAGGGCTGAGAAAGGAGGGCTGGCTGATCAGTGAGAGGCCCTCCCTGAGACCCTGGCATTTCACTAAGACAGAAGAGCCCTGTGTCCTCTGATGGAAGCAGAAACACCTGTGTCTGTGTAGCACACAAGTGCGCAGAGACACGGCAGAAACACAGGTCACATATGTGGACATGCTGACACAATCCAAACATGTTTATCCCTACAAGCATAGGACACCCAAAGAAAAGCACAGGCACATGTTTTCTCCCAGTTATGAAATCACACCTGAGATCACAGGACCCCACAGACGAGGGGAGAAACACAAAGACTCCCAGGCACACAGGGACGGGCAACAGACCCTCAGAGAGACATAGAGGTTCTCAGAAACATGCCGAGGCATGTACAGATACACACCACACAGACATAGCAGTTGGATGCGAGCGCTCATGCATGCAGCCTGCACGGGGATGCCTGATGCACGTGTCCACCCATCAGAGCGCCTGGCTACCCCCGGGCGCACTCCCATCACCCTCCCGAAGCCAAAGACTCATCCCTCTCCAGGAATGGCCCAGGTGCTGTCTGCCACCTGTTCCATCCATGGGCCTAGTACCTTTTTTTTTTTTTTGGCAGAAAATTTCAACTTTATTTGGCCAATGTGTCCAGTTCCAGGTAGTGGGAAGAAATAATAGAAACATTGTGGTTGCCCCAGGTGGTGGGAAGTAAGTGGATGCCTGGCTGGAGGAGGGCAGCTGGGGGGATGGGAGGAAGGGTACCCACCCATTATAGTCAAGGCGGGTCAGCTGACCTGGGTGAGGGGTTTTTCACTGCAATCCTTCCTGCACTGGTTCAGCGTGGGCCTCGCCTCCACTCAACCTGCTTCAAAGAGAAGGTGGGGCTGCCGTTATCCAAGTCAGTGGTGGCTCACGTTCCTCAGTGAAACGGTAAGGCAGCTCCTGGGACAGAGAGGATCCCTTCCCATTGTCATCATCGGGGAACATGGCTCGGTCTGACCGCCACCCAGGGATGGCCTGCTCTCAGGAACTACCAGTGTGAGACCAGCACCAGGCTGCAGCAGCCATGTGGCCTCCTCCAGGAGGCCCAGCTACAGGAGTCCCAGTAAGTGAGCCCCTCTCCCCTGGATATGGGCCTCACTCAGCGGTATCCCTGGCCAAGATCACACCCCTGGTTCCAGCTCAGGAGCGACACTTTCCGGCTGTGTAACTTTGGGCAGGGCCCCCTTTCCCAGCTGGTAAAAAGGATGGGGTATGACGGCAGCTGGGCAGACTATCCCAAAGCCTTCCTTGACTGACAGCCACAAGCTGCACTCTGCTGACCGTGACTCTCAAGTAGGCTGTGAACGGATATCTTCCCTGCACACTGGGGGCCTCAGAAACAACTCGTCTCAGATTTCTCCCATGCAGAGGCGCCGGCTAGCTTACCCGCAGGTCCCCAGCAGCAGGATGGGGCAGAGTGGGGGGGTCCCAGGCTGCCCTGCCCTTGTGCCAAGTTGCTCGACCTGAGGGCCGAGCCCCCGCCGCCTAAGATTCTCATGGGGTGGCCCAACCCTAAGATTCTCACGGGGTGGTCCAACCCGGCTGCCGGGAGAGAGGCGGGCCCGGGGACCGGCGGAAGTGGGTGGAGCTCGACTGTGAGGCAGGGTGTGGGCGGGGCTCGAGTGTGGGGGCGGAGTCTTACGGACGGGAGGGGATGGGGTTCTGGCGGCGGGGCAGGGCGGAGCTCTGGCCGCCGGGCTCCGCCTTGGGGGCGGGGTCCCGGCCTACTGGGCGCGTTCCGCCGCGGCGTTCCGCCCTTCCGGCCCCGAGTTCCATCCACCGCCTCCCGCTTCCGCCCCGCGCCGGTTGTCGGCGCGACCGTTGCCGCCATCAGTCGTCGCGCTGCCCTTGCGGCTCCCGAGCCCACAATGTCGGGCCCCAACGGGGACCTGGGCATGCCGGTGGAGGCGGGCCCGGAAGGCGAGGACGACGGCTTCGAGGAAGCAGGTGACCCAGGGGGGCTGCTGAAACGACTTTGCTTTCTCTGGGGTGCCCTCCTGGGAAGGGGAATCGGGGCCGGGATAGGGACCGGGAAGGAACCGCAGAGCCCTCCCATCCCCCCGCCCCAGGGTGGTTCCGGAGCAGCAAGCGCCCTCCGGGGGTTTGGGACGAGCACCTGCGAGCGGGTCCCTGGAAACCGCAGCCTTCGAGAACTGTGGGCGACAGGCCCCGTTTTACAGATGGGGAAACTGAGGCCGCTTCAGGTCACTCGCCCTTTGGGACTGGGATTTGCTCCAGACACTTCTTTCAGCCCATGTGGAGACGGAGACTCCTAAGGGGCCGTGGCCGGGAGTGGACCGTCTTGGCTTGGCAGGAGGGGCTATCTGGGTGGGCGTGCCGCCCTGCTGAGTCAGCAACCCCAGGCACCTTTGCTGGTGTGGCCTGGAGCCCTGGCGAATGTGACTTGCTTACAAAGCGGCCTGTTGCCTACACAGCACTGCAGGGGGTGGGGGTAGGGGGGGAAGGAGAGAGAACCATCAGCTCCCTTCTCCCCTTCTGCAGCCTCAGTTTCCCCATCTGTAAAATAACAATGATGGTTAGTGTCTCCCGCATTGAGATGTATCAGGATTAAATGAGAAAGTGAATGGAAAATAGTAGACTTCAAGCATGCAAGTGTTCTGCATGCAAGTGTTCTGTAAGTGGTTATTATTCCCTTTAGTGTAATAAAATTTAGTTTATTAACAGAGGGCAGGACTTAGTAAATGTGGGGTAAGTTTGGAGTCTGCTTTTGGTTTTGTTTTGGGTAACAGCTTTATTGAGCTATAATTCACACACTGTACAATATACCCATTTAAACTGTACGATTCAGTGGGTTTTAGGATATTCACAGAGTTGTGCAACCATCACCACAATAGTTTTAAAGCACTTCATCACTCAAGGTCTGCATTTAATAAAGAGGTAGAGTAAGTGGGGTAAGTGGTGGGCTGCCCGGTTTGCCTGGGGCACTGCTGGTGAACAAAGGCCAGGTGTGGTAATCACGCTGGCAGCTGTGCTGGGGGCATCTGGAAGGGTCTCCCAGGAGTCACACTGAGTGGAAGTTGGCAGATTCACAGGACTTAGGGCATTGGGGAGGAGGGTGTCCCCGATGGAAGGCAAAAACTTGGAACCGGGAGGTACCCGTGACACTTGACGCAGACAAAGCCTAGCCCCAGTAGCGGAGAGAGCTGCCTCCCCCGTCTTTCTCCCCATTTGTGTCTCTTGACCGGAATGTGAAATGTTGATAATCGCGACCATCTACTAAGTGCTTGCTGTGGCCAGACCCTGAGTTCTTGATATATGTATTTGAATCTTCACAATAACCCAGTTTTCATTCCCTTTTTCCAGAAAGGCGTAGTAACTTGCTGGGATGGGGCAGAGCTGGGACTGAAACCCAAGTGCCCCTGCTCCCCCAAGTCTGAATCTTGGCTCTGCCACCAACCAGCTGGAGGACCCTAGGCAGGTCTCTTCCTTCTTGGGCCTCAGTTTCCCCATTTGTACCACAAGGGAGTTGGACTCCAGGATCCAGCAGAGGCTTTCCAGGACTCTGTCCTCTGTGAGTTAGTACAACTCTGGGCAATGGGTACCCTTCCCCCAGAATGCAGACACATTTGCACCCTTATCCCAGACACTCTCCTCTAGCCTTGGTCGTTTCCACACACCACCAGCCGCTTCCCCTTTGTCCCAAGCTGGCAGCTGAGTGTATCTGAGTCATGCGCTGGCTCGGAACTGGGTCCCGCAGTGGGCACAGGCCCAGACCTTGGGTCCTAGGGGACATTGTGTGGCTGAGAGAGGCAGGTCAGGAGTGTCTGTGGAGGAGGGAGTGATGGTTTCTGGTGGAGACCAGGGAAGGATTCTTGGAAGAGGAGGCATTTGGAGCTGGTCCTTGAGCGGCTGAGGCATTCTGGATGGCAGGGGCAGTTAAGGAAAGGCAGAAAGCCTGGAAAGTCAGGCTTCATTCATTCATCCATTCATTCATTCAACAGATGCTTACTGTGTGACACTGAGGGCACTGGGGAAACAGCAGTGAACACAAGTGAACACAGTGAACACATTCCACCTCTCACACAGCGCTCACTGTAGTCTGGTGGGGGAGACAGACTAGCACACAGTCACAGCAGCCGAGCCGGCGGTGGGGGCCGTGGAGGTGTGAGAGGGCAAGCGGATCAGGAATAGAGGCCCGATCAGGCTGGGGCGTGGGAGGGCTCCCTGTGGCAACATCCACGCTGACACTTGAAGGATGAGTGGGGCTCATCCAGGAGGAGAGGAGGGAAGGAAGACAGAAGGAGGACACAGCACATTCCAGGCAGAGGCCACAGCATGTTCAAGGGGCCTGAGGTGGGCAAAGGCAGGTGTGAGAGAGGAAAGGAAAAGGCAGGGGAGGTGGGGCTAGAGAAGGGGGCAGGGCCTTGGAGTCTGCTAGGAGCTAGGGCAGGGGAGCCAGAAGGGCTGGAGAGGAGGGCCTGCCTGGGGACAGAGGCCGTGACTGCCTGGCTCAGCAGCATGGGCTCTGGCCTCTAGGCAGCTGGTGCAGGAAGTAGAGAGGAGACCTGGCACCTGGCAGGAATTCCCGGGCAGGACACTGTCTGGCTAACCTCCCTGTGACCAACCTAGCCCTAGAAAAAGCTGGTACACTAAGGTATTTCTCCAAAGCCTTTCCTCCTTTGATATCCAGCCATTTTCCAGTTGGAAGGAGTAGGGACTTGCCCAAAGCTCTTTAGAGGCAGGCTGGGGGACAGTGGCGGGGGGGGGGGCGGGGTGTGTGCCTGTGATCCCTGAGGAGATATGGGACCTTGACTCTCTTTCCCCTTCGTCCCAGAATACGCTGCTATCAACTCCATGTTGGACCAGATCAACTCCTGTCTGGACCACCTGGAGGAGAAGAATGACCACCTCCACGCCCGCCTCCAGGAGCTGCTTGAATCCAACCGGCAGACACGCCTTGAGTTCCAGCAGCAGCTCGGGGAGGCCCCCAGCGATGCCAGCCCCTAGGCTCTGGGAGCCCCTGGCCAGGCTCTGGCCTGAGCACTCACTACCTGGCTTAGATACCTTCTCAAGGGCTGGCCTACAGATTTCCCGGGGCAGGGGGAGGTGGTGTCTGCCGGCCTAGGCCACTCTTCTGGTACTTCACTTGGCGTACCTAGGCCCGCCCCACCTCCCGGCACCCCCTCCTCAGGGCTTCTTCCCCACTGCTGGCCAGGTGTGGGCCAGCGACCCACCCACCTTGCCTGTCTGCCCAACTCCTGGACGCTCCCCACGCTGCCCAGGCCTTGAGCGTCCACATTAAACTGGTCTCCAACACCACTGCGCCTCCTCTCTCCTCTGTATCCCGGGATGAGGACCCCAGTGGCTGCCAGAGGTAAACAGGGCAGTGGAGGCATCCCAGGCATAGATCACACACCGGCTCATAGGCATGGTGGTGGGGCCGGGCTTCTTGGCCTTCTTGTATTTCTGGACACAGAGGTGCAGGTGAGGTCAGGGCTTCCTCCCCACCAGGTGTGCTCCTGGCCAGCGGCTGCTTCCCCAGCCCAGCTGAGACAGCATCAGCCATGCTGTGTGACCCTGTGTGATGTGCTCAGCTTCTCTGGGTTCTAGGGCCTTTCACTAAGACAACCAACACCAAGACATGCTGTGCAATATGTATAAAATAGATAAGAACCTGCTGTGTAAAAATAAATAAAATTCAAAAAAAATAAAGACATGCTGTGCAACCTTGGGTTCCACCCTCTTTCTCCTGGCCTCAGTCTCTCCAGCTGGCCAATAATAGGGCTGGTCTGGTTATCTTGTCTCTAAGGGTCTTTCCAAATGGGGAAGTGGAACTAAAGAGCCAGCTCAGCCTGGGCCCCACTCACTAATGATTCATCATAAGGTCTCCTGACAAGAAGGGTGGGGTCCCCGCTAATGAACATGAACTCGGAACCAGAGGGCCTGAGCAGTGAGGGCCCCCACTCCTGCCCTTCAGCTTCCGTAGGGTCCAGCTGGGAGAGGCCAGGACAGGGGTCCAGAGTTCAGGCTCGGGGTCAAATCCTGGCCACTCACCAGATATATGACCTTCAGCAGGCACTTGACCTTGCTAGGCCTCAGTTTCTTCATCTGGGATAATGGGATAATTGGGGGATAACAAGACCTACCTCCTAGGGACACTGTGAAGATTAAATGAGATCTTACTTGAAGGTAGTACTTTCCTAGCTTGGGTACATTATTAAGAGGGAAACTGAGGCTCAGGAGGTGAAACACCTCATAATCCCAGAGTCCCTGGTTAGGGAGCCTGTCTTCAGCTTTCCAGTTCTGCCACCACACTACCCGCAGGGGCTGGGTGCTGACTGAGAGCTAGCTGGGGGCCCCCTTTCCCTGTCCACCCAGACGGAAGTGCTGGTGGGGACTATACAGCCAAACTATTTTATTGGATTTTGAGTAAAAACACCAACCATGTCACAGTCTCCACACAGACTCCTAAAAAGCGTAGCAGATCTAGACCCAGACGGGGCAGCTGTGGGCCGCTCCCTCCATCAGGTTTTGAGGCGGCTTGAGCGCCGGGGTAGTGGGTGCTGAGCGGGTTGGGCTGTCACCTTGCTGGGCGTTTTGGCTGTGTCCTGGGTGCTGGGCTGCGTGGGTGTGCGGCCACCGGAGGTGAACAGAGCAGTCAGGGCGTTCCGGGCGTTGATTGCACACCGGCGGCTCACGGGCCTGGTGGTGGGGCTGGGGTTCTTGGCCTTCTTATATTTCTGGACACAGAGAGTGCAGGTGAGGCCAGGCTTCCTCCCCACCTGGTGTGCTCCTGGCCAGAGGCTGTTTCCCCAGCCCAGGTGAGACAGCGTCAGACATGCTGTGTGACCCTGTGTGATGTGCTCAGCCTCTCTGGGCCAGAGCTCTAGAGCTAACAGCCCAGCCCTCAGCACCCACCAGAACAACTGCAGAGAGACGTTGGCCCCAACGTGGCTCTGATTCCCTTTGTGGGCAGAGCCTCTCACTGGGGGCTGTACCCAGGGGCTGAGGCCAAACACAGGAGGGAGGTGGCCACTGGCTGTCCCCATCAGCTAGGACACAGTCTTGACTCCCTGGGCAGGGCAGAGCCGGGAAGGGGGCCTGACTCACCTGCAGGTTCTCAAAGTGGGCCAGGGACTTGCAGTGGGAGAGCTG
Source organism: Leucopleurus acutus (assembly GCF_964270905.1). Taxonomy (NCBI): domain Eukaryota; kingdom Metazoa; phylum Chordata; class Mammalia; order Artiodactyla; family Delphinidae; genus Leucopleurus; species Leucopleurus acutus. The sequence continues at coordinate 7,704,382 of NC_139150.1, read as the reverse complement.
CGCCCCTGAGTTGCTGTGATAGAATTTGTGGCAGATGCGGCAGATGTAGCCCATCACGGGCACCAGGAAGTCCACACCTGTGGGACAGCAGGGTCTGTGCACTCACATGCCTCACCAGCCAGGTGTCCCCCCTTCTCTAGGGGCCCATTTGCTACCCCTCCCCACCCTCCAGATGGGAAAAGAAAAGAGGACGAGGGGACAGGATGCCTGGCCAGGATGCTGTGGCTGGGATCTGGGGGGTTGCCTGGAGGCAACCTGAGGGCCGCAGCTCCTGCAGGTGGGGTCAGGGCTGGGGTCTTACCATATGCCGTGTCGGGGCTGTAGGTCTCCGAGCCTTTCCATTCCTCTATGGATATATCTCTGGATCTCACCTGGAAACCCACACAGGTGTGGGCCTCCATTGGTTCTGGCTTCCCCTAGCCTCCTCCTAAACGCAGGCGGGGACTGGAACCCACCCATGCTCTTCAATCAAGGAACCCCGCCTTGATTTCCAGGAGGTTGTGGGTGGCATGCTCTGAGCCTTTGCACATGCTGATCCTGCCCCCCGAGTGCCTTTCCCAATCTATACTTTCCAGGTTCAGCTCAATCAGTCCCCTCCTCCAGGAAGCCCTCCTGCTCCTACACTGGCCATAATCCATGCCAGGTATGCCCAACACATCACACGTGTCATTTCTCTGAATCCTCATAACAACTTTCTATGGTTTGCCCATTTTACATAAGAGGAGACTGAGTCCCAGGCACATTAACTCACTTGCCCAGGGTCATACAGTGGGTTTATGGAGGTGCAGGGTAGTGAGCCCTGGTGAGCCCCCAGCCCGGTTACACTCTGCCATGAGCCCCCCGCCAGCTCCCTAATGCTGCAGCAACCACAGTCTTAGGGGGTAGGTTTCAAGTGATCAAGGATCCCTTGTCTCACTGGCTGGACATGAGCCCCTTCCAGACAAGGCCATGCCTAGCAGTGCCTTGCAAACAAATCTGGCTTTTAAGAATAACGACCACCCCCTGGGCTGTGACCCTTCCTTACAGTCTGAGTTGGGACTATTCTAAGCAGAGGAACAGGCTTATAGAGGCCAAGGGGCTTGCCCAGGGTCATGCCACTGCTGACTGCTGAGTAGCAAAGCTGGCATCTCCCCCAACCTGCTTAGGGCTGGAGGCCACCCACGCAACCTTCCATCCACAGCCCCATTATGCACCGCCCCCTGTGGCTGCCCCCTCACCACCCTGGACTGTAACAGACAAGTTCTGTGAGGACAGGGGCCGGAACTTCAACCCCAAGTACCCCTGGTATCCAGCACCAGGGCCTGGCCCAGAACAGATGCTCTGGAAACACTTGTTAAACTGCAAAGCTCCTCCAGCTCCTCGCTCATGGGAAGCAGCAGAGCTGGGGTATTTTGAGCACGGGCTCTGCAGTCTCGCCTCCTGGCATCCAAGTGGGTGAGATTCTGCCAGGAAAGTGCTTGGTACATGCGTGGCATATAGTAAGTGCTCAAAAAATGTTCACTGCTCTCGCCATCATCCTCATCATCATCTTTCACTGATTTTTCCTGTATGCACCACATAGCTCCCCTCTCCATGCCTTTTTTTTTTTTTTTTTTTGTGGTACACAGGCCTCTCCCTGTTGTGGCCTCTCCCACTGCGGAGCACAGGCTCCGGACGCGCAGGCTCAGTGGCCGTGGCTCACGGGCCCAGCCACTCCACGGCATGTGGGATCCTCCCGGACCAGGGCACGAACCCGTGTCCCCTGCATCGGCAGGCGGACTCTCAACCACTGCGCCACCAGGGAAGCCCTCTCCATGCCTTTATGATGCTGTTCTCTTGCCCTGGGATGCCCTTTCTCTTCCACAAGTAAAAACAGCAGCCAGGCTTTGAAGACCTTGCACATTTCACCTGCTACCCTATAGGTGTCATAATGTATATTTACATATCGTCATATTGAATAGAGTTCCTATTGATACTAAATCGTGGCAGGCCTTAGTGCCCAAAGATGCCAGCACAGTGCCTCCTGGCCCCTGGGAGGCGGGGTGAGGTCTCTCCTGGGCTGGGAGTCCAGCCTCCAGCCTCCGTTCCACACCACCTCCCCCCAAGCACCTGCTTGCAGAATTCCTCCTCAACCTCGATCTCTTCTTCATCATCGTCGTCCTCCTCCTCTTCTTCGTCGCCCTCAAAGCAGCCCACGGCATCCACCGTGATGAAGTGGTCCTCATCTTGGCTGGCAATCTCCTTCTCGAGCATCTTCAGCTTCCCAGGGAGTGGGTGAAGGCTCAAGTCAGCTCTGGGCAGCCAGGGTGCGACACGCCATCCTCCCCACACCCCAGAGAACTCCAGTCCCCCCGGACCTGCTATGAATTTGGACTGGAATACACCTCAACTTGCTGTGTGGCCTTGGCCAGGTCTTTACTTCCCTGGGCCCATGTCCTCTGAGGGAGCTGGGGTTACCTCCTTGGCTTTGTCCTTATGCCCCTGGGACTTCACATGTTCCACAAACTTGCGGGGGGTCTTGAAGTAGCGGTTGCAAACAGTGCAGAAAGGCCGCAGGGATTGCTTGGCGATCTGGGGACAGGAAGGCAGGCCAAGTGGGCGGCGGGCAGCAGCCCCAGGCGCAGCCAGGCAGGGCCCAGCGAGACCTCGCCTCCCACTTGCAGGCCCACCACTTCTGTGATCAGCCGGCTGTGCTGCACAGAACACAGGCAAACACCTCCCGTCCCTGTGCTATAAGGAAGGACGACAGATGGTGACAGAGACAGGACTGTCGGAAGACAGGGAGAGAGGGCAGGCACCCGAGGACCCCATGAGCCCCGAGGCTGAATGCAGGGTGAGATGGTGCCTTGCCCACACTGGACAGATGGGGAAACTGAAGCCCAAAGAGGAAACGTGACTGACTCGTCATGAGTTACGGCCACGCAGTGACAAAGGCTGACGTTCGCTTTCTGCTCCCAACCTGGGCTCCCTCCTCCCCAGCCCCGGGCTTGGGCGCCTTCGCAGCAGGTGGGCCCTCATACCTTGTGGTCCTGCGTCCTCCGGTGCTGGATCAGGTCCCCCATGTAGTAGAGCTGGCAGGTGTTGCACCAGCGCCTGGGTGGAGGCTCTCTAAATGATGACAATCAAAACAAGTACAGTGTGACACCGCATTCTTGCTGGAAAGACAGCAGCTCTTCCAGACGCTCCATAAACGGAATGCAATTCCAACAGAACCGTTTTTTGGAAACTTAACAAAATGGTCCTGAGGCTCATCTGGAAGAATACTTAAATAGGAATAAGAGAGAAAACTTGGGGGGGAGAAATGAGATTTAGAAGCATCTGGGATACCAGGAGGCCACCAGGACGGTGACAGAACTGAGGATATCTGCCCTGGAGATCTCCTCTTATCCTTCAGTTTAGATAAAACCTCCCTTTCCCAGAGCTGTTCTTCCACCTCCCCCCATTTCTGGACCTGTCCCAATCCCAGGTAGCCAGGCCCCCCTCTGGGACCCCAAAGTGCCACTGCTCCAGCATTTTCCACCATGGATCGGGAGGACCTGATCCCTTCTCTGCCCTCACTGGACTGCAAGCTCTGGGAAGCCAGGACGCCACCCCAGCATCCCCAGGGCCTGGCATGGGATCAGCCCAGAGTTTCTGACTGTGTCAGAAGGACACACAGCCTATCGGAAGGACTGCCACATTCTGCACAGGGCCAAGTCCAGATTCAAGGGCAGACGTCATCAGAAGACAGTGTAATCGGAATCCCCTCCACCTGAAGCTTGTTTATAGCTTGGGCTACAGCCCTGCAGTTTTCTTCCGTCATAAGATCTTTTTTTTTTAATTAATTAGTTTGTTTCTTTAATTTTTTTGGCTGTGTTGGGTCTTCGTTGCTGCATGTGGGCTTTCTCTAGTTGTGGCGAGCGGAGGCTGCTCTTCGTTGCAGTGCGCGGCTTCTCATTGCGGTGGCTTCTCTTGTTGTGAAGCATGGGCTCTAGGCACGCAGGCTTCAGTAGCTGTGGCACGTGGGCTCAGTAGTTGTGGCGCACGGGCTTAGTTGCTCTGTGGCACGTGGGATCTTCCCAGGCCAGGGCTCAAACCTGTGTTCCTTGCATTGGCAGGCAGATTCTTAACCACTGCACTACCAGGGAAGCCCAAGATCTATTTTTATATTGAATATAATCAAACTCATTCTGCAAACGCTATTTTGGATCCTGTTCTAACTTGACACTGCATCACACATATGTTTCCACATTATCAGAAATTCCCTAGAATTAGTTCTACCACCAAGAACTAATTCCCTAGAATTAGTTCTACCACCAAGTGGGTAAGACTTAAACTGATCTGACTGATTCCCTAGTTTTGAAAAGATCATTTCCAACTAAATTTTTTCACCATTGCATTAACTCTGCAAGGAGCAACTCTGTGAGTCACCTTTCTCCTGTCTTTATGATGATTTGGCCTAAGTATAACTCCTAGGTCAGCAAGCAAAGGGAGCCTTAAGGCTGGAGAACATCCTACAAAGCCACAGGGAAGCTCTTCTCTTAGTGAGAACTGCCTAACAGAGACACAGAAGCCTTTGGAGAGAGTGCTTCCCGTCACGCAGGAGATGCAAGCTGAAGCTACCCGAGGGCCCTTCCTGTCCCCTCACCCCATGCAGGGAGCTTCAAGCTGTGACCCTCTATAAATGCTCATGGCACAGTCCCCGACCATTGACCCAAGGCCTATCTAGCCTCTGAAAGGGTCTGATTTGGCCTCCACAGGACTTGTTTCATCTTGTTTTAATTCTGAACTAGCTGTTAACATTTTGAAATTGGGAGATTCACATACAAATCTAGGTTTCTGGATGCCTCTGGAAAACCAGGAGGTCTGGAGCTGAGTGGCAGCTGTCCTGTGAGACACAGCCCATATCCCGCAGGGCGTCCCGAGCCAGCACCATCCTGCTTCTTTCACTGATGATGCCTCCCAGCCCCTGCAGGCCTCAGTGATTGCCCACAGAGCACCCCAAGAGCCAGTCCCAGACTCTGGGAGGGCTGACATTTCTGATGGGCCAAGTCCCCACGACAAAGAAAGGGGGTGACCCAGGGAAGCTCTAACCTCAAGCCACAAGATGAGCAGATCCTGACCTTCAGGCCCCCGTGGTTGGGGTCAGCATATATGCCAGGGGAGCAGGGTGTCCCACAACCCACTTCCCTCCCACATACATGGTCACACTGTTCCTGCCTGGATGTAACCTTAAGAGACTGTCTAGCTCATGAGTTCCTGCATTACACCCCTCATGAGGCCATTTTACAGATAAGGAAAACTGAGGTCCAAGGCCACACAGTTAGTGGTGTGACAAGGTGTCTCAGGGAGGGCAATGCTTAACCCAAAAGCAGACCTTGTGGATGGTAGATTCAGGGTCCCTTTCTGCCGGGGCTGGCTTGCGAGGCCGCCTACCCCCCCTACAGTGGCTCTGAGATCCCCCACTCACTGGTCCTCTCGCTCCAGGACATCCCGGGGCACAGGCAGCAGGGACAGGAGGCAGGCTTGGCTCATGTGCTGGATCTCTCCGAGCCGCTGCTGGTGCTGGGCCCCCGACATGTGGTCCTGGAACTCCTGCGGCAGGCAAGAGGGAGGAAGGGGCCTGAGGAGTGAGCCCCAGAACGGTGGGCAAGAGTGCGGCCCGGGGAAGAGGCCTCCAACCTTGGCTTCATGCTCACCCCACCTCCGCTGGGAGGCCGTTTCTCTTACAACCCTGTGTGGGCCAGAGGAGGATGGTGAACGGAGGCACGGAGTGAGTACACGCCAGCCAGAGCCTCTGCTCCCCCTGGAGACTGAGCGCCTCCAAGGCGAGGAGCAGTCTGATCAAATTCCAGGTCCCCATGACTCTGCTCAGGGGAGGCACAGAGGGACGAAGGTAACAAGAGCGATAGTAATAATCATACCAGTATGATGCTGTTATTAATGCTGGACTCGCTCTGGGTCGGGCCTGGGGCTTATGACTTCAGTGTCAAGTCGCTGAATCCCCAGAACTTGCCAGTGAGGTGGGTTCTATTTTTTTTTTCTAGAGGCGGGTTCTAAATGTCTCCTCCTCTGACACATGCGGAAACCGAGGCACAAAGGGTGGAATTCACCTTCCGAAACCCACATGGCCAGTCAGGGCTGATTTGAACCAGGTCCACCCAACTCTAAAATCCTGCCCCCTTGGCTGGTCAGGAAATGTTTTGTGAGCAAATGTACAGCTGCTGGGGGTGGGGCTTGAGGGCCCATGTGGCCACAGAGGCAGCTGTGGGAAGGGCAGGCTAGGCATCACATACAGACCCCAAACCCTCCGCCCGCCCACGTGACCTCCCCACCCACCCGCTGGGGGCGGTACCTGCTGGCTGCTGCAGCCGGCCTTGCAGATGTAGCAGAAGAACTGAAGGGCCTGCTTAGAGGGCACGCTGGCCGCCGCAGGGGTGGCAGAGGTAGAGTCTCCGGACCAGGGCCCAGGTGTGAGGGGTACGGTGCTAAAGGCCCGGCTGTCACTGCTCTGCAGGATGGTGACCTTCAGGGAGCCCCCGGCACCCCACACCTACACCGGAAGCAGGAGCAGAGCTACCACCAGGTGGGCGCTTACAGTGGGCCAGCCCCATGCTAAACATCTAGGAGCCGTCCTGACAGCCCACTTTACAAGTGGGGAAATTGAGGCTCTGAGTGGTCAGGTGACTGCCCAAGCTCGCTCAGCCAGGAAGCACCACAGTTAGGATTCAAACCCAGGTCCGCCTCACTCTAAAAGTCTACCCACCCCACCCCCCCACATGACAGATGGAGATGCATGAAGAAGGGAGGGGGTTTGGCCAGGAGGCAGGGCTGGGCCCCAGCCCCAGGCACAGGCTTCCAGCTGCGCTCCCTCCGCTGGAGCAACGTTACCTGTGGGGGGCTCTGGGGGCTCTAGTTTCGGGGTGAGCCGGCTGGAAGGGACCCTTATCACTAAAAGTACCTCCAGGTCATCAGAGCAAAGGCATATGAAGGCTGAACCACTGTCACTGAACCACTGTCAAACCCAGTCTGGTCTGCCCACGAACCCAGGTGGAGGGCTGCTGTCACATTTCACAGGAGGGGAAACCCGAGGGGGCGCTGAGGGGGTGCACCATGTGGGCCTCATCAGCATCTCTACCCACCCCCAGCATCTCTCTTGCTCTTTCTTCACATTCTCCCACATCCAGGCCACTGGTCAACTCTTCCTGGCTCTCCTCCAGGCCAACCTGGGCGCCCACTGGCTCCGGTGAGGCCTCCTCCAGGCCTGAAATGACAGATGTGCTCTGCTTCCCCAGGGTCCATCTCCCACCTGGGCCCTGAGGGACCCAGGCCCAAGAGCCACCTTCTCTGCCCACATCCAGGACCTTGAAGCCTCCAGTGCAGACGGCCCCGAACCCTAGATCCAGGCCCAACCCTCAGTCCCAGGCAGCACCCAGTCAGGGTTGGACAGTGCCAGGGTAGGACTGAAGGGTTCAGGCAGAGCTGTCCCATCACCAGGCCGGCTGGGAGCCACTGCTCACTTACCTGCTCCAGCTTCCACTGTATCGGGCGGCGTCTCCAGCACTGCAGAGTGAACCGGAACTGGGGCTTTCTCCAGTGCCGGCACCGACACCTGTGGCTGAGTCTGAGGCTGTCTCTGGTTTGGCTCCAGTGGCTGCACTGGCAACTGCACTGGACGTTGCTCCAGTGGCAGCTCCAGCGGCTGGACCCTCGGCTGCACTTCTGTCTGGACCTGTGGATACGTCTGCGTCTGTGCCTGCTTCTGCAGCAGTGGCTGCACCTGCCTTGGGGACTGTGAATGTGCCTGTGGCTGCACCTGTTTCTGTGGCTCTGCCTCCTTCTGCAGCTGCAGATGCTCCTGTTGCGGTACTAAGTGCTCTGGAGAGGTCTGTGTCTGTGCCTGCTTCTGCAGCTTTGGCTGCACCTGGGCCTTCAATGGTAGCATCTGTGGCTGAGTCTCTGGCTGAGTCTGTGGCTGCACCTGGGCTTGGATCTGCAGAACTCGTGGCTGAAATCGTGGCAGCACTCGAGCTTCCAGTGGCTCAGGCAGCAGCTCGGTTGTCTGTGTCTGCTTTGGTGCCATCAACCGGGCCTGTGGCTGGACCTTTGCCTGTGGCTGCCCTGGGGTCCCCTTCTCTGTGGGCTCCTCTGAGCTAGGAAGGATCAAAAGAAGATCAAATTCAATTGGCCCCAGGGGCTCCCAAGAAAGGCCATGACCTAGGCTCCAGTCCTAGCTATGCCACATACAAAGCTAGGGATTTGGACGAGCCCCCTCGGCTCTCTGGGTCCCAGTTGCACCTAAATAAATTGGATCACTTGCTCCCACCTCCCACAGCTTGCTAATATGTATCCGAGGTCCTGTAAGCCTGCCTACCCTCTGCCCACTCTCTGAGGTTCCAGGCTCACGTCTTCACCCCTCCAAGCTGGCCACCTCACCTGCCTCCAGGTGATTCAATCACAGTGAAGATGCCAGAGTCCGTCTGGCTGAGGGCCTTCCCAGGTAAGGTGAAGAATTAGGTTTGACATTCCTCCAAGCCAGAAACCAAGGCCCTTTCCTTGAAGGATCTCACCCCACCAACCCCCTACCCTCTGCCTTTGCAGGAATCAGGGTACAGGGTACCTGGGCCCCAGGCAGGTTTTCAGCATCAGTTACCTCTTTGACCTTTTAGCTGGTGGCTCAGACACCACACAAGACTCAGGCTCAGGTGCTGCAGTGCATTTCTCCTTAGTGATGCCATCTGGGTAGTGGGGAGACTCTTGGTCTGGAATGGAGGGCAGGTAAATGACTGCCGTGCTGGATATAGCACGTACGAGCTCCAGGAGATGGGGCCTGGGCTCACCCCCCCCCCACCCTCCAAGATCCCTGCCTCCATGACCACCCCTGCACCCCACTGCCCTAACCCGCGTCCCCTCTGAAGGGCCAGCAACCTCCCTCCCTCACCTTCAGGTGTGTCTCTTCGGGGCTCTGCAGCTTCCTCAGACCCCTCTGGGGGGTCCGACTTGTCCTCCACAGGCATCGTCTGAGAAGAAGAATCCTGCTTCCTTTCAGAAACCGTTTATGATACCTGCCACCCACCCCAGTAAATACTCCCTTGCCCAAGAGCGGCTGCAACACGTCCCCCAGAGGATGACAGGGCCTGGCCCCAGAGAAGATCCTAAACACCCCAGGAATTCTGTCCAGGGGGTTCCATCTAGCTGCCTGCCGGTTAAGTAAATGCAGGTTTGGGGGATGCAATGCCTTCACGTGGTCCACGGTGCTGCCTCCTGATTCCCCACCCTGTTCTCCACAAAGCAGCCAGAAGGATCCTTCTCTCTCTTTTTTTTTTTTTGTTGGTCATGCCGCTCGGCTTGCGGGATCTTAGCTCCCGGACCAGGGATGGAACCCAGGCCACGGCAGTGAAAGCGCAGAGTCCTAACCACTGGACCACCAGGGAATTCCTGAGGGACCCTTCTCAAACCTGATCATGTCTCTCATCTCTGGCAGGCTGCAACCCTCCCGTGATTTCCCGTAGCCCTGGATGACTCCTTCCTTAGCCCAAGCCTGAAACTACCCACCCGCCCCACCCCCCTGCACAATCTGGCCCGTACCCCATGCCCACCCCTGCAGCCTCAGCTCTCCCCACGCTCCCCCTCCCCCTCCCTATGTCCACACTGGCCTTCTCTCTGTTTCCCCAAAGCCCCAGGCCTTCTCCCAGAGCCTCAAAGGCACTTCTTGCAGGAAGCCTTCCTAACCCATAGTACAGGCCCCCAGGGGCCCCAGGCTTCCTTTCTGTGGCATTTTTCAGTCATAATTCATTGGCTGGAGCATTATTTGCATTAAGGTCTCACCACTACCACCACCCCCTCCCCAGCCCAAGATCTCCAGGAGAGCATCTCCAGATGCCTTCCCTGCATCGGTGAGTCCTCCGCAGGACTTAACAGACATCTGTGAAATGAACACACAGCTCCACGTGGTTCCAGGGCACCCCAGGAAGCCTCAGGAATCCACATGCAGCTTCCCTCCCTCCTACTAAGCCCGAGGAACCAGGGCTGAGTGCAAACAGGCACCACATCAGGACTCCACACCCTTCAGAAGCTCCCCAGCTCTCACCCTGCACGACATGGGCACTGGCCTGTGAGTCAGGAGGGCTGGACTCTGGGTCTGTCGTGACAGCTGTGCAGTCCAGGGCAACCTCCACCCCACTGCCTCGGTTTTCCCATATGTAAAACGGGGGCAAGGAGGTAAACACTAGGCCAGACTGTGTTAGGACAAGCCCGACCGTAAAGTCAGAGGCCGCCTGGACCCCCCTCTGGAGGGAAATGCCTCCCCTCCCGATGTGGGCTGGCGCCGGAGCAGCCAGAAAAGGAGGGTGTTCCAGCCCTCCACCGCCAGGTGCTCTCAGGAGTGTGGTGTGTGTGAGAAGCTGCCAGGACGTTCAGGGACAGGACAGGCTCAGGGAGGATATTATTCCCTTTGAAAATCTCTCTGAGGCTTCCTGCTTTTGTCAGGGAAAGGCCTGTAGAGGCTGAGAACCTTCGGCTGGCAACGGGGTAGAGTTGAGGATTTTAGAACATTGTTTTACCCCCAGTTGCTTTTCTTTTACTTCTATGTATGGCAATTAATTTAGCTTTTTTTTTTTTTTAACTTTCAGACAGTGATATAATGTTTCCTTTTTAACTAAATGTAGCAGAGAAGCAGCTACTTCATTTAAAGCTGTGCTATCCCAGACCGTAGCTACTAGTCACATGTACCTGGCTTTTGAGCCCTGGAAATGTTGGAAGCCGAATTGAGACGTAAGCATAAAATATACACCGGAATTTAAAGACTTACTACAAAAAACAAAAAAAAACGGAATGTAAAATGCCGTGTTCATTTTTTATATTGATTACAGGTTGAAATCATTTTTTAAATATATTAAGTTGAATAAAATATGCTAGTAAAATTAATTTCACCTGTTTCTTTTTACTTTGTTACTGTGATTACTAGAAATTTTTAAATTACATGTATGGCTCACACTTTATTTCCACTGGGCAGAGCTGATTTAAAGAAAATTGGTAGAATACACCTAAAATGAATACAATGTTATATGTCAGTTACATATCAGTTTTTTCAAAAAGAGAGAGATATTAGTAAATAATATAAATAGTAATTAAAAAGGGAATAAATAATAGTACTGGTGGTGTTTGGATATAGCAAAAATCACATCGGGGTTCAGGAATATTTAAAGTTTGGGAAACACTAAGCGAGTCTAACTCCTGCCCCCTTCCCCATTTTGCAGATGAGGAAACTGATGTACAAAGAGGGGTATGACCTGCCCAAAGGCCAATGTGAGCCAGAGAGGGCAGAGCTGGGCTGATCCCCAGATACACCCTCTCCCATTCCCATCCTCGCCTGCTCCAGTCCAGATACCACTCACCTTGCGACTGGGGGTTGTAGAGGAGGTCCGGGCCTGTTTCTGGGTGTTCCGCCCTGAAAGGTTGAGTTGCGAGGGGTTTATGGGGACCCCAACAGGAGGAGGGCCCAGCAGGGACTGCCGAGTGGCCTGGGGAAAGAACTGCTGTAGATTTGGGGTGGCCAGCTGCGGGGGTGTGAGGCTGGGAGCTGTCAGGTTTGGGGTTGCCAGGTTGTAGCCACGGAGGTTACCTGTGTGTGAAAAGAGGGGAGAAAAGGGATTACAACTGTGGTTGGGTGGTAGAGGCTAGGGTCAGGGGTCAGTCCCCCAAAGCATCATCACAGTTAACTTCCAAGGGGACCCTCCCCACCCAAGGGCAGCCAGAGGGGAGAGATGAGAGCTGAAGACGCAGTCCCACCTGGACCACTGGTGGAGAGGGGGCTTTAGGGCTAGCGTTTTCTGCTCCAGCTGGGGAGGGAAGGGGGCCTTTTCCCACCCCAAATGCCTCCCTGGTCAGTGGCTTAAGCACCCCCAGCAACTCCGCTCACCCTCAGGCATGCTTTAGTGTACACCTTAAGGTATGTGAAAGATTCAGCACAGGACCCAAAGGGAGAACCAGCAAGATGACTGGTCCCTGGAATAAGACGACACTCTCCTACCAATAGCAGCTACCCTTCATCAAGTTTCCTGGGAAGCAGCCACTTGCTAAGCACTTTCTATGCATGGCTTCACTCACCCCGCCCAGCCACCATCAGAGTAAGCATTATCCTCTCTACTGATGACAAAATAGAGACACAAAGCGAAGGAGTGGCTTGTCCAGGGTCTCTGGGAGTGGCACTGCTGTCCACAGCTGGCTACCAGAGAGGATTCAGGGCATCTTCCTGACTCCTCCCTCTCTTCACCCTCCCCCATCCAAGCCAACACCGGATTCTATTAACACTGACTCCTACTCCTCTCCTCAGTCTAGCCTGACCCCTCTTCAAATCTCCACTCCTACCACCCCCCTTCCTCCAAAGCCACTTCAACCCCTGTATGAATTTCAGCCACAGTTTTTGCACTGGATAGCAGCAAACAGTGATCTTTCAAAAACCACATTCTGACTTTGCCCTTCCCCCTGCCTAAACCCTTCCGTAGCTCCCTGATACTCAGGAACAAAGCCCATTCTTCACCGTGCAAGGTCCAGTCCTGCGCTCCTCCCTGACCTCCTTTCTCGCAATTCTCCCCACACACGTGCCCACATTATTCCAGCTACATGCTCCCATGCATCCCTCAAACAAGCCTGGTCTCTGCCTGCCTCTGGGCCTTTGCAAATGCTGTTTCTTCTGTCTGGACTGTTCTACATCCCAATCATCCTTCATTCCTCTCTTTAGGTGATTCTCCTTTGGGAGGCCTTCCCAGACCCTCTCTGTATCCCCAGGGGCCCCAGCTTCCCTGTTCTAGGACCACCTGCGCAATTTCCTTGTCTGCTTCCCATTGCCCACCACCTAACCACCCTGCGAACTCCTTAAGGGCAGGTACCTCATCTGACTCAGAGATCCATCACGGGGAATTGTGTGACCCAATAAAGGACAGTTTAAATCCCTGACCCAGTGCTGGGATGGGAGGCACAGGGGTTAAGGGCGTGCATGGGTCAGATGTGCTGGGAGAACTGGTTCAAATGCAGACTCCACAGTACAAGACCTGTGACCTTGAGCAAATCAGTTTCCCCTTCTTAGCCTCAGTTCCCTCATCTGTAAAATGGGGATAGTAAGAGTGCTTGACTCACAATGTTCTATAAGGATTCAATGAGATATACAAGTGTGCCTGGTATTTACTAAGGGTTTAATTAACATTAACTTAAAACAAATACATATACACATATGTGCAGACAGAATGCTAACGAGCTCTTAAAAACAGTAAGATAAAAGGTGGCACACTCTAAAAGAAAAATAGACAAAGCACATGGACAAGTCACAAAAGGAATTACAAATGTTTAACAGACAAATATAAAATATTCAACCGCACTAGCACTCCAAGAAATGTAAACTAAAACATTAATGATATAGCTTTTGCCAAGCAAATTAGTAGATTAGATGTATATATACATATATATATATATCAAGAGTATAATACCCAATGTTGCCGTGGGCATGGTGAGACCGGCACTGTCATATGTGGCTGGTGGCATTGCAAACTGGTCCAGTCCTTTGGGAAAGCAATTTGGCAATACTTATCAAAAGCCATAAAATACCCATCCCCCCTGACCCAGTCATTCTACTTTTGGGAATCCATTCTAAGAGAAAATTCTGAAACATGATATTCATTCCATTATTTAAAGCAAAAAAAAAAGAAAAGAAAAGAAAAGAAGTAGAAGAAAACAGCTGAGAAAGTTTAGGGACACAAGGGCACACACCTCCAGCAGAATATTAAACAGCTGTTCAAAAACAATCTTTACAGAGACTTTCAAATCATTTGGTAAATGATCATGCCACTGTATTCAGTGAAAAAGAAACAAGATACAGCCTTTCACTTATATCAATAACCACAATCATATACAAGTTCCCAGGTTTATGCCTAGAAAAAAAAGGGGAGGAAATACACCAACACCTTAAAGGGTGGTTTTTTCTTTAGGAGTGAATCTGCATATGACAATTTGGGTTTTCTTATACTCTTTTTAAAATATTTCTTTCACTCTTCTTTGAAGAGTATGACTTTTTATTTTGTTTCTGTTTTTTTTTTGTTTGTTTCTTTTTGCGATACACGGGCCTCTCACTGTTGTGGCCTCTCCCGTTGCGGAGCACAGGCTCTGGACTCGCAGACTCAGCGGCCATGGCTCACGGGCCCAGCCGCTCTGAGGCATGTGGGATCTTCCCGGACCGGAGCACGAACCCGCGTCCCCTGCATCGGCAGGCGGGCTCTCAACCACTGCGCCACCAGGGAAGCCTGAAGACTATGACTTTTAAAATGAGTAAGAAAAAGTGAAAAAATATATATACATTGTGGGTCCCTGTGTGTGGTTTTATCTCTCTACTCATCATCTATCATTTATAAGCCAGCTCTCAGGACCATCCACACCCATGTGACCCCAGGAGGGCTGAAGAGTGATGACCATCACATCTTCTGACCTGACTGCATACCCTGCTAGGAGGCAGGATAGCCTGGTGTCTCAGAACATAGCTCTGTAGTAAGACCACTAATCAACACCTGGGCCTCAGTTTCTTCATCTGTAAAATGGGATCATGAGTGTATCTCCCCTTAGGGTTGTCAGCAGAGTCAAGGAATTGGGTTTGTCAGGGCCTCAGCACAGTGCCCAGCCCTGAGGAACCAGCCAGCAAGCCACAGCTACCGTGCGGGAGAGGCTGGGTCTGAAGATGAGCTGGTCCCACGTCTCTGGACCCCTGGATTACTCCTGCAGGGGCTAAGGTATCGGGAGCAGCTTCTTGTAAGGAAGAGATGAAAGACTGCTCTCCACATGGGGAAACTCAGGTAAGGACACAGGCTTAACGCAGAGGGCTAGAGACATCCACTCAGAGATCCAGGGGGTCAGGAGGCCCAGGCCTCTGTCTAGCTCAGCCACTGCTGATGCTATGTGACCCAGGGCAAATGACTTCCCTTCTCTGACATCCTCGGCATCCTCATCTGTCAAATAGGATGCAAAGAAAGGAGGGTGGTCAAAATAGATCTTGCCATCCATCATATCATCTAATCTGAATGTCAGCAAACTGTGCTGAGTAGCACCCACAGAGCTAACACCATGGCCAAGGGTACACCTCTGTGATCAGACAGACCTGCATTCAGTTGAGCAACTTAGAGACTTCCACCTCCTGGAGCCTCAGTGTCCTCATCTGTAAACCAGGACGCTGACACAGCTCCCTCTCAGGGTTACTGTGTGGATTTGATGAGATTCAGTGCCGTGGGGCTGCTGGGGATCTCCCGCTAAGATGGAGCGAGACAGGGCCCGCAGTCATACCTTGCAACTGCTGCAGAAGCAAAGCTCTCTGCAGCACAGAGCCGTTGAGGAGGGAGGCTGAGTTGGTGCCCTGGAGATTCAGGAGCTGCTGCTGTGGCTGCTGCTGGGGGAGCCCCCTGTGTGTTGAGAGCAGTGTCAGAGGGCTCTGGGGAGAGTCAAACCCTCCCTCTTCCCTGAGACCCCTCACCTCCATTCTCTGCCCCCCTCTCCTGCAGACAGAGCATCCCCTTAGGGTGGGAATTGATGACCTCCAGGACTCAGACAGGGATGCTCCTGAGAGAAAGGGCTGGGAGGAGGTCTCCAAGGCATGGGTCAGAGGGGCAAGTCTAGAGCCGCCCACCCCTCCAGTGGGGAGCTTACCTGCTGACGGCCATGGGCAGTGGGGCCTGCGGTGGGGACTGCTGGAGCAGCTGCTGGAGCTGCAGCAACTGCTGCTGCTGGAGCTGCTGGAGCTGCTGCTGCTGCTGCTGGTTGAACATGGCGGCTGCGGGAAGGGAAGGAGTCAGGCCGGGTCCCCGTCGCCCAGCCCCAGCCCGCGGCCCTCACACGCTGCCGACCGAGCTTCACGGCTACCCTCCCGGTCCTGCCCAGAGCGTGCCACGCGTGCGCCCCATCCTTTCCATACACCTCCAATTCCACCAGCAGCAGAGTTCAACCACCCTCCCGCCAATTTCCCCCATATCTTCCCAATAGTCCCTCCTCCAAATGCCCAACCGCACCCTCCATCCCTCCGACTCCCTCCGCTCCGCAGCTCCAGGACGAGCGTCCGACAGAAATACACCTCCCACCCCACCCTTCAGCCTTTCTCTGCGCCAATCACGTAGCGAAGCCAGCCCCTGTCCACTCACACCCCTCTGATACGCCCACCCTGTCCCTTGCGCACATGTTGTCAATAACATCAGCGCCGCCCCACCCCCACCTTTCCCTTTCTTCCACGAACAAAGTAGGAGGAAGGCTTCCCTCCACCCTAATCCCCCCCATTCCGCTGAACCCCTTCCTCTACAGACAGAGCCAGCACTACACGTCAAAACCGGTGTCCCCACCTGTCAACGAAGCCCTCGGCCTCCATTCAAGTGGCCCCTAAGGCTTCCGGCGTCCCCCCAGCCGCGCTCGGCCCGCGCACTTCGCCTCCCAGCGCGGCTTTGGCCTCGGGAACCACACAGCCTCCTCCCCGAACCCCCTCCTCAGTCGCGCAGCCCCCACCGTGGGGGGTGGGCCGCGAGCTCCGGATCGCGGCTCCAACGGTCCCCGCAGCTCCCGGGGTCCCCGCTGCTCCGCCACGGCCTGTCCGCTCCGAAGGCCAGTCTGCAGGCCAGGGCAGGGCAGCGCCCTCTGGAGGACGGGAGGCCCGGGTGCCCACGGCCGCGCCGTGAGATCCCGCCCCGTGCACCCTTCGCGCTGCAGGGGCGGCACCTGCTCGCCCAGCTGCTGGGCGGCGCTGGGAGTGGTTCCGAGCTGCTAGGGGACCCTGGGCAGCGCAGACCCTCTGCCCCGCGTCCTCCGCATCGGTAAGGGGCGGCTCTGAGCCCCAGGTCCGTCTGTCGCCCAGAGGGGTCTCTCGTCTGGCAGGGACATCGCGGGCGACTTTGAGGGGGACCATCCCCAGCGGACCTTGCCGCGGCCGCCACTGTCCCGCGATCCGGAGACCCCGCGCGGGGCTGGGGTGGGAGGGGGCGTGAAGCCGCCGGCTGTACATTCGGGGACCGAGACCCAGCGAGAGGACGACCGGCACAACGGGGCAGACGAATTAGCCCTGGAAGGGGTGGGGAGATCGGTTTGAAAGTGTTTTTTTGTTTGTTTGTTTCTCCGGTTTGGCTGGGGAGTGGGTGAGGAGGGCAGAGTTTAATGGTAAAAACGGCGCTCATCCTGCCCCTGAACGGTCCTGCCCGCAAGGACCCTTTATTTTCGACTCTGTCCCGCGTCCCAGTGCGCCTCTCCTCGGTCCCCACACAAGCACTGAGGCGAACAATCCGCAGTTAGTAAGAACAATTCCCTTTGCTTTTTCTGTTGCTCAGAGCCTACCAGAGCTGTAACAGCCCTAGGCAATGCGCAAACTTTGCATTAAGCGCCTACTGTGTGCCACACGGCGCACGGTGGCGCTAGGGACGCGCAGACTTAAGGTCGGCCCAGCGGAGACCCGAGTGTCAACCAGTTACTGCAGTCATGTGACTGCAGTCATGTGACTTTATCGCTGCCCTAAAGCTAGGGACCTGCTCTACTACAGCCCCTGGCGGCAGCACAGGTGCCTAACTCTGTCTGGACTTGGAGGCGCGAACGCGGCTTGGCGTGGCCGGAGGGCGGGGCGGGCTCGGGCTCAGGGGACTTTGCGCCTTTGGGTGGAAGGGAAGCCCGGACTATGCGGGCTTTGAAGGCGGGCCTGAAGAGTTGGGCTTTACCCCTGAGGGGCAGGGAGTGGCTAGGGAAGAGTGTGACAGCATCATATCCGCCCAGATTAGATCACTCGGCTCTGGTGAGAACCAAGACGGAGGCAATGGGGAAGGAGGGGTGGGTTGAGTCAAGATCGCCTAGGCTTGCAACCAATAGATCTGGGTGCTAGCCTTGGAGAGGTCCGGTGTTGAATTGGGGCTCCACTGCCTTCTAGCTAGGCGACCCTGGCTGATGCAGGAGTCCTCTCTGAGCCTGTTTCTTCGTCTGTAAAATGAGTACCCCCTGCCGGGGATTTTTTGTGTGTGTGTCTGTGTGTGTGTGTCTGTGTATGATATTACATAATGTTTAGCACTGGGGAGCTTAGCAAATTGCCAAAGTAAAAAAATAATAATGCTCATGCTGGTGAAGGTAGGGAAGGCAGCGGTGGCTTCCTGTGTTAATTCATCTTTCTGGAAAGCAATCTGAAAATTCTCTATCAAGACTCTTGAACGTGTTCTGACCCTTGACCTGGTCCCCACTTGTAGGAATCTAGCCCAAGAAAATAATCAGAAACAAGCCTTTTAAAAGACAGCACGGGGCTTCCCTGGTGGCGCAGTGGTTGAGAGTCCGCCTGCCGATGCAGGGGACACAGGTTCGTGCCACGGTCTGGGAAGATCCCACATGCCGCGGAGCGGCTGGGCCCGTGAGCCATGGCCGCTGAGCCTGCGCGTCCGGAGCCTGTGCTCCGCAATGGGAGAGGCCGCAACAGTGAGAGGCCCGCGTACCGCAAAAAAAAAAAAAAAAAAAAGACAGGAGGTTTTGGGCTTCCCTGGTGGCACAGTGGTTAAGAATCCACCTGCCAATACAGGGGACACAGGGTCGAGCCCTGGTCCGGGAAGATATCACATGCCACGAAACAACTAAGCCCATGTGCCACAACTACTGAGCCTGCACACCTAGAGCCCGTGCTCCGCGACAAGAGAAGCCACTGCAATGAAGAGCCCGCGCACCGCGACAAAGAATAGCCCCTGCTTGCCGCAGGTAGAGAAAGCCCACGTGCAGCAACAAAGACCCAATGCAGCCAAAAATAAATTAATTAAATAAATTTATTTTTTAAAAAGACAGCAGGTTTCTGTGATAACCTATATGAGAAAAGCATCTAGAAAAGAATGAATATATGTATATGTATAACTGAATCAATTTGCTCTATACCTGAAACTAACACATTATAAATCAACTATACTCCAATAAAATTAAAGTATACTTTTTTTAAAAAGCCAGCAGGTCGCTCACAGAAACATTATTTATAATAGCTGTCTGGAAAATAATCAACTTGGAGAACAGCTAAATAAATCATGGTGTCTGCTTCTTAAGGAATAGCACACAGCCTTCAGAAAGTATGTCTTCAAAGGATATTTAAACACTCATGATATGATATGAATTGAACCCAGTATGTTACAAAAGTGCATACACATTATGACCCCAGTTTTGGAAAGAATAAATGTGTGTAGTGGGCTCATGGGTGGGGGGCTGGGGGGGATTCACTTTCTCTCCTTTTTTACTAATTTGCTGTGACCAGTTGGATGACTTTATCATGGGGAGGGAGTGAACATTTTTTTTTTAATGTATATGACCTTGTGCTGCCTCCTTGAAGACCAGACTAGATTGTGGATGGAAACACTCTGGGGACACTGTTTGGGACTAGACTCATGTTAATTGCTTTTAATCAGTCCCTTACAGGCAAAGCCCCCCAATGAAGTATGTTCCGAGGGAGAAGAAAGGCCCCATCTCTCTGCATCCCAAATGAAGTCTGACGATGTAGCATCACCTGGAGGCCTCATTCCTGCCTCCACTTTGAGATGCACCTTTATCAGGAAGTAGACTCATGCTCATGTGGCTCTATGTCCAGACCTATTTGCTCCAGGAATCTACTTGTCTCTTCCAGTGATGATATCACATAGTGTGATTGTTATAGTTTTGGAATATATTTTAATGCCTAACCACACAAGCCCCTGATACTGTTATGTTTTTTTAAAATTTGCCAATTCCCAATCATGTAGATTTTGGGGGGTAAGTTACAGAATGACTTTTGTCAAACCTTCTCCCTCCACCACCCATGCCAAAATCCCATCAGAATTTCGACTGGTGTTGCATGAAATGTGTTTAAGTTGGAGAAACACAGCCAACTTTATCCCAAGTTTTTCAGTTTAAGAATGAGGTAAACATCTCTATCTATTCAAGCACTGCGTTATGTTATGGTTTTGCAGGCTTCTTGATCTAGCATCTGTGCAGTTTCTATAGTGGCTCTTGTCGCTATTTTCCCAGTACACTTTCTAACCAGCTATTGATTATGGTGTCCTTATCCTGTAACCTGCTACTTCCTCCTCTTATTTCTGCCCTCAGTAATGTCATGTGCCCTTTGACAGTAGAAGGCAGCTGCTGAGTTGTCCCCATGTCCTTGGGACACCAGCCCAGGGCCCTGTACATCATGGTTGCTTGGGGAAGGTTGATTAATGAGCAAACGAATGAACAAATGACTCCAGGATGCAGTTTCCTCCTTCCATCCTTGGGCTGGTGTTCATCACAGCAGCTCTTCCCTTCTTGACATCTACGTCCATCACCGCACAGCAGCAAGTCCCAGCAAGGCACCCAGCACAGCACACCAACGCAGGCTCACAGAGTATACCCACAACCAGACGCCCAGCTCAGAAACCCCAGGAATAGTCCGTGCTTAGCAACAGCTCCCGGCCAGATTAGAGCAGAGAAAAATATAAGCCCATACGGTTATCATGTATCAGTATCTGTCATCCACCTGCGCCTTTACCTATTATGAAGCAGGATGAGGGGAACAGAGAACAGAGGTGGGAGTGGCACGGTGGGCACAGCCTTGTTGCTGCCCCTACCTTCCAGAGAGACCTGGGGCAGGACCCCTCCCGACTTAGGATCTGAGTTTGGCCATCTCTTCTAGACAGGACTGGCTTATGTGTAATAGGGTCTCCCCACCGCTTACCAGGTTCAGCCACAGTGGCTGCCTTCCGTCCCCAAAGGAACTAAATTTCCCTTACAATGCTCCCCCCTCCTCTCACTTGTCACCAGGCTGATCCCTGTCCAGTCTTCCTAGCTCAATTCAAACATCACCTCTTCAGGAGGCCTTTCCTGATTGCCAGATATACCTTCAAAGGCCTCTGTCCACATGGGGAATAATTGGGTAATCTGGGGCCCCCTGGGGCCTGGGATTTCCACAGGCTGAGCCATCCAGGGCCGTTATATTTAGTCACTAAGTCTGCTCAGGGTCTGGCCCTTTGGATTCATTCATTCATTTGGCCCCCAATCCACACCTCCAGACCTAGCTCTGTCTCTCCCCCACAAATCCTGGCACGTCTATGATCCCTTACCCTTCCCACCAAGAGGTGACATGCTTTGCTACCTTCATGAGGCTGAGGTTTCTTCAGGCAGGACAATGGTAATGATGATTATAATTATACTAATCGTAGCTCTAATGATTCACTGTTTTAGGCATGTTTTCATGTTTTACCTGAATTATTACATCACTGAATCCTCCTCACACAACCCTATGAGTTAGCTAATAGTCTTATCCCCTTTTACAGATGCAGAAACTGAGGGCCAGGGAGGTGAACTGACTTGCCCAAGGTCACTGGGTTAGACAGTGGTAGGGGTGGGATTTGAACAGCAGGCAATCTAGCTTTGGAGCTGCGCCCTTGATCCTCAGCATACAAGGGATCTAGGCTTATGCTGTTGTTCCAGGCTTATGGGGAGCTCCTCATTGTAAGATGGGGAATTCCAAGCACAGATGCCTGGACCATTGGTGCCCCAAAGCCCCTGGGAAATCTTGGTGCCCATCCCCCAGCCACACAGAGGAGGGCACTATGTGTGCTCCAGCCTGGCCCAGATGCTTCTTCAGCAGTGACCTTGCCCCAGACACGGCCAGGTGTCTTGGCTTCGTGCACCAGGTCTGCTTAGCTTGTCTTCTTCTCACAGTGGATCTGCATTCTAGCAGGACAAGTCCTGCATCTTATTAACCTCTTCATCCCTCTATGTCTTGCTTAAGGTCTGGCATGAAGTAGCCACTGATTAATACCTGCTGAAGAATAAATGAATGAAGGAATCCAAAGGGCCAGACCCTGAGCAGACTTAGTGACTAAATATAATGGCTTGACCCAGGAGCTATAGGGTCAAGGCTGCGCAATAAGACCGTTGCACAATTTAATGCAATTAGCATTTATTAAGCACCTGCTCTATGCCCAACAAAAACCCCATCAGAAGGGACTAGTGTTTTATTTCATGTGCATTAGAAGTGTATAGGTTGCAAGGGCTGGTGCAGTATAGGATATAAACATAGAAGACCTGAGTCTCACCTACCTCCAATTCACATCTTCACTCCATCACTTTTTGGCTTTGTGACCTCAGCCACATTCCTCTTTGTGCCTCAGTTGCCTCATCTGTCAAGGGGAACTAATAAGAACTTCTCCCTCCTGAGGGTTGAATCAGCACAGTAACCTGGCCCAGGAAGAAATGCACAGTGAGTGTTCCTGCTACTGATCTGCAAGCATAGGTGGTGGTTACAGCTTCAGGGGCTCCAGAGAGAATTCTCCCTCGTCAGCGCTCAAAATAGAGGGTCAAAGCCATTTCTAAGACTCTCATTTAACTCATTGGCCTTCTGGATCCCCAACTTCTCAGCACCCGGGAGAACCATCTACAGTATCCCTCCTTCGGTCCTCACCAAGCCCTGTGGGAACAAAGACAGGGTAGACTTCAGGTTCATTTCCTTTCTGATTCCATACCTTTGCTTATGCTGATTCCTCTGCCCAGAACATCAGCACTTCTCTATTCACACTCCCCTCCAAGTGGCATTTTATCCATCTGTTCTTCAAGCCCAGCACAGTCATTTTTAGCAGACCAGGGAACAGAACCAGAGCACTGCCAAACAGTGGGAAACTATGAAGCCGTGAACAAGGAATGTGACCAAACTGTTCTTACGCTGAAAGACGTCAAAGACATACTGTTGCTAAAAAAGCAAGTTGCATGTGATAATATGTATTAGAGTTCCAACTTTGATGTGCACCGGAATCTCCAGGGGCCCTTGGTTCTGGTTGAATGCAGGTTGTGATCCAGCAGGTCATGAGTGAAGCCTGAGAGTCTGCATTTCTGACAAACTCGGGGTGATGCCCAGGCTGCTGGTCTGGCATGGGTGATACAGCAGTACAGGATTTATAGTATGATCCCATTTCTATGAAAACAAAATGAAACAAAATGAATATATATGGGATAAGCCAGAGAATAAACTCTAAGCTACAAGTAGTGGTTATTTCTGGGTGGGAGAATGACCAGAAGCTTTCAAACACTGTGTAAAGTCTGATTTTTACAATAAGTTTCCCTATTGTAATTAGGAAAAACAACCCAGCCATGGTGGTGCTCTTCTAGGCAGACATCTGTAACCTGCACCCTCTTTCCAAATTAATGGCTCCAATTCAGGCTTCATCTCTGCCCTCTCTGGCTCTCAGAGCATAATAATGGGCTGGCTTGGAGCAGCTGCACGGGATGTGTGTTGTGTGTGACTGATGCTCCAGCTATCTGGAAGGCTGTGATCAACAGCAGCAGTTTAATAAGGGTCTCCTAAGTGCCAGGCCAGGGCCATGCCCTTCGCAGTCATTCCCACATTGGATAACTGCGGCTCAAAGATCTGCAGGGACCTGGATCACACAGCTCGTCTGAGACCCAGGCCCGGCTCCTGGGATGGGATCCGCTTATTCCCCTCTGCCTGCCTGGAAAATTCCTCCCCTAGATGTGCACATGAGCTGCTCCCTCACTTCCTTCAGGTCTCTGCTCAAATTTTTACCTTACCAGAGTCCTCCTCTGACCACTCTATACAAAATAGCAACACTACCCCCTCCTCCAACTTCCCCAGCTTCCTTGCTTTCCAAAGCACTCATCACCATCTGACAGTCATATTTATTGGCTTATTTGTGCTTTGTCCTTCTTTTTCCACTAGACTATAAGCCACATGTGGGTAAGGGCTTTATCCATTTTGCTCATTGCTTTATCACTGGGGTCTAGCGTAGTTCCTGGCTTAATAAATATGCATTAAATGGGTGAATGCACAACAGTCCCCAATTCACAGGCCGCTGATCTCCCAGCAGTGTCCCCACTCTGTTCACAGACAGAGTAACCTGCTGATCCCCAGTAGCACAGGGTAGGCGGGCCTTTCTTTCCAGCCTTGTGGGGAGTCCAAATTAGGTTCCTTAAATGCAGACGTGGATGCCTAGGCCTGGGGTCCCATGGTCTCTCCATGTGAAAAGGATAAACAGGGTAGGGTTGTAGAAGTCCTGGATTCAAATCCCACTGTTTTACCACCACCCTGATGGTTTGGGGAAAAGACTGTCACTCTCCAGCATAAGAAGTCCCAACTGTCCCATGAAGGTCCTTCCAAGTGTCAGGGTCTTTGTACTTGCCATTCATTTGGCCTGGCTGGCTCCTTCTCAACATTTAGGTCTCTTCTCAAATGTCACCTCCTCAGAGAACCCCCCTAACCTCCCAGGCTAAAGAGGACTCTGCACCCACACAGGTACTTCTCTTCACACCCCATGTTTATTTCTCCCATCACTATTAGTATAAACTATTTTCACTTTTACTGTTTCATTTATCTGTTTATTCATTTACTGTCTGTCTCCACTGTAAGGTCTATGAGGGAAGATCTTGTTCTTGTTCTTGTTTACTGTTGTATCTCCAACTGTCTGTCTTGTTTATTGTTGTATCTCCAGCGCCTAGAACAGGGTCTGGCTTATAGTAGGTGCTCAGTAAATATTTGTTGAATTAATGTTCTATATCTTCTCCTTCTAGAAACGGGGAAACTGAGGCCCAAAGTCGGGGAGGGAAATGCCGGAGGTAAATTAGTCACAACCTAGAGTAGAAGGCAGTGAGGGCAAGTGGAACTGAAGGTCAGGAGACTATGACCTTGGAGGATGCCCATGTCTCCAAGCCTCAGTTTCCACACCTGTACGATGGAGTCAGGCAGTCATGACCACTATCCGAGGGGCCTGGTACTAACGGTACCTAGTACCTAGGAGACCGTGACCATTTCCAGGAATGATATCTGCGGTGCAGCATCCGCGCTTCCCCCAGACATGGCTCGAGCGCCCCAAAAGCCGCAGAAGGAGAAAACTACAGTCCCCATAGTGCCACGGGCGGCGCCTGCGCATGACTGCCGGCCCGGAGGGCTGCGGACGCTCTCTAGCGGCACTCTGGCACAGCGCTCCGCTCCGATCCCCGAGGGGCGGGGGCCCGCGGCGCAGGCAGTCAGAGCGCGCGCTGCAGCGGCAGAGCCAAAGCCGGGAGCCCAAGCGGCCGCCGGATCGCAGCCCGTGGGGCCAGCCGCAACCATGGGCAACCGTGGCATGGAGGATCTAATCCCGCTGGTCAACCGGCTGCAGGATGCCTTCTCCGCCATCGGCCAGAACGCGGACCTCGACCTGCCGCAGATCGCCGTGGTGGGCGGCCAGAGCGCCGGCAAGAGCTCGGTGCTCGAGAATTTCGTAGGCAGGTAGGAGCGGCGCGCCCCTGAACTCGGACTCCCCCCGCCCGGGTCCTCCGGGCCTCGCTACCCGGCCCCGACGGCAGCCCCTGGCGCTGCACCGTGGAAGGCGCGCCCCCCGCCTCCAGCCAGAAGGAGGCGGCCCACCCCCGCCACGAGAGCCCCTCAGGGGCGCAGCGCCCCCGGCTTGTCCGCAAACGTCAAGCCAGCGGCCGCGGGATCACGCCCCCCTCCTCCGCCCCATCCTTTGGGGAAGACAGCGAGACCCTGGCAAAGGGCTGTCCCCCCAACCCCCCTTGGGTACTGAGGGGCCTGCATTACTCAGCTCCTCCCTTCGGCTCTGGGGGTCTCTTGAGGCGGGCAGCATCCCTGGGGCAGTGCCCCCAACCCCAGGCCCTACGGGGGACAGCTCCCTCCTCTCATGGGAATTCCCGGCCCGTGGCAGGGGACCCCCCCCCCATAGCCCCTGGGAGAGGAGATAGCCCCGTGGGCATCGGGGAGCAGACGCAGCCTCCCCCCCCCGCCCCCCCGTCACACACACACCTCTGCGGCTCCAGCCGCCATCCGTGCGCAGCGCGGAAGAGGGGGGCGGCGCGGGTTGCAGGATGAGGAAGAGGACGGGGTGGGGGAGAAACCGCTTCTGATCCTGTACTGAGCAGCCGGCCCCTTGCCTCGCCGCCGCCCCTGGGTGGGGGCACCTGTCAATGTCGTTCTCCCCTTGGCCTGGCAGAGGGATTGTAATGGAGGGAGAAGGCGGCGGAGGGCAGAGATGACTAAGACAGGGAGGCAGGATGGCGGGGAGGGGGGAGCCATTTGCACAACCTAATCCCCCTCCTGTCTCTGATCCCACAAGGCGCTGGGAGGGCCGGGTGGCAAGGAGTCGGGGGCAACCACAAAGACAAAGGGTGTCCTGGGTTTAGGGAGGCAGGCAGGGTCGTGACCCCCACCCCAGGGTCCCCCAAGAAAGGGGAGGCGGAGATGGCTTTTTCGGGTGCTGAGAAGGAGAGAGAGAGGATGACGCTCTCGGCCCGGTGCTGGAGACCGAGTGGGGGCTGGGCAGACTGAGGGGGGTGCGGGAGAATTGACACTGACCGGCCCACTGTGTCATCTCCCTCGGAACTCGCCTTCTTCAGAAACCCTAGCTTTGTGCCAATGACCTTCATGGCTAAAGAAGCGAACGACATGTGGGAGAGGGAGGCAGGTAGAGGCTTTTGCCCTCAGAGGGACAGCAGTTCCAGGCCAGACATCCTGGGTCCAAGCCAGCTTCTGCTGTGAAACCTCAGGCAAGTCACTGCCCTCTCAGAGCCTCAGTTTCCCCATCTCTAATATGGACAGTTGGACCAGGTGGTTGTTCCTGCCCCACAAATGACCTGGGAAGCCCAGTGTCAACCCCAGGGATGAGAGGGAAGGATCCTGCCTGGAGCTATGAATCTGGGGGAGCAGCCAGACCCATCTGGTCAGCAGAGGGGGACGCTGTCTGTCTCCCAGGGACGGGCTCCCAAAGAACCCCCCTCCTAGTCACGTGGCCCCCCAGAGCAGCACAGGCAAGAGACACACAGATGGTCCCCGTCCCTACGCCTGGCTGTCAGAGAGGGGGTGGGAGGACCCTGGGGACAGTAAAGCCCCGGGGTCTTCGTGCTTTATATAGCACTCGCGGACATCAGAACTTTCCAGTGTACAAGCCATAGGCCTGCCTTTCATCCCCTGGACATCTGCTGAACGCCTGCTCTGTGCCTGCTGCGTGCTCTGGGCAGGGGGCACAGAGGGGAAGGTGACCTCAGCTCCCACCTGCTGGGCCCTTCCCATGTGCCCCATGCCATGCAATATGGGATGGGTCGCAACAGCCCCATGAGGCAGGTACCATGATGCCCATCCTGCAGGTGAGGAAACTGAGACACTGAGGTTAGAGGCCATGTCCAAGGTCACAGGGCCAGGAAGGACAGCATCTATTAGACTCCAATCTGGAGCCTGCACAGCCTCTAAGAGCCCAGCTCTGCACTGAGCAAAGGGACATGCAGGGGTGTGGGTCCCCATTTTCCCCATCTGAGTGATGGGCAGACTGACAGCTGCTGCCTTGCCTTCCTGAGACAGTGGCCGTGGGGCTCCAGTGAGTTCATGGGTGTCAAAGCCCCCTTTTGTAAACACGTGGGAGGGAGGTGTTGATTGTCAGTTAGGTTTGGGGCCTTCATGTGCCAGTACAGACCAGGCCCCTGCCCTTCTGGAGTTCACTGTCCAGCAGAGAGAGGTGCCAGTAAGTAGACAGCACAGCAGGCCAGCCTGGTCACAGCTGACTTGGGCAACTGTTTGCTTGTTGAGTGGTGGAGTGAGATGTGGATTCTGCCCCAGGAGGCCTGGGCCCTCTCACAACCCAATACCGTTTGACTGTGGCCCTGCAGGAGGATGCACAGGGTATACAGACACAGGCCAGGGGCAGAGCAGGGGTCACTGGGCCTGAGGCGGAGGAGTGAGCAGGGAAGCATTACTTGATCCTCATGAAAGCTAGTGAGGAGGCCGGTGTTGGAGTGCAGTCGGGAAACTGAAGTTCACCGGGGCCCCCAGCCAGCCCTGCCTGGTCTGTCATGGGTCCCAGCCTCTCTACCTAGGACTAGGTCCCCAGACGCATAAGCATGGTAACAGTGGCTCTGCCTCCTGGGGCTTCCCGGCAGTCAACCCCCCATGGAGAGGAAGTGGAAAATACAACAGAGGAAGCAAAGATTGCTCCAGGCCAGCCCGGGCTCCCGGGCAACAAGGAGGACCCTGTTGTCAGCTCTGCAATGGAGGTGACCCAACCAGCTGCCCAGGACCCTGCTAGGACTGGTCTGGGTCTATGCTATTTCTTTGTCCCCCTTTTACAGAAGGGAAAACTGAGGCTAATTCATTGAGTCATTCAGCAGATATATGAAGAAGAAAACTGGGGAATGGGGTCAATGCTGGGAGGGAAAAGGGCCACTTTCCACAGGGAGGTCAGAGAAGGTCTCTAGGAGGTGGTGGCATCTGAGAGGAGAACTGAGAGATGAGAAGCCACATGACTATCTGGGGAGAGCATTCTAGGTGGAGGGAACAGCAAATGCAAAGGCCCTGGGGCAGTAATGAATTTGGTGTGTTTGAAGAACAGAAAGGAAGCACTGGGGCTGGTGTTTTGTGAGCAAGGCGAACACAGCATCGGGGAGTAGGCTGGGGCTAGATCTACAAGGCCCTCAGATTATGCTGAGGAGCTGGGTTTGTTTTCATTATTATCAGAAGCTTTTAAGTAATGGAGTGACTTGAGCTGATTCCAGCAAGTATGTGACTTGGGAAGGGGGGCAGGAGACACATGAGGAGGCTGCTGCGGTGGGCAAAGGTGACAGGGCCTGGACCAGGGCTTTAGCAGAGAGAGGAGGAGACCTGTGGGGTTCCGGATGTATTTTGGAGGAAAGTCCCACAAAACCTGCTGGTGGATGGGATGTGGAAGGTGAGGAAAGAAAAATCCAAGATGACTTTTGCACCTTTGACCGCAGGTGGGTGTTGGCGCCATTAACAGAGTATGGGAGGAGCCAGTTGGGGGGGCTGGGGGTAAGACCAGGAGTTTGGTTTTGAACTCTTTGAGTCTGACATGTCAGGTGGGCAGTGTGGTGATGCAAGTTGGAAGCTCAGGGGGAAGGCTGGCTGGAAATATAAATTTGGAAGAGATGGGATGTAAACCCGTGAGCATAGATGAGATCATCTTGGGGGTAAGTGCAGACAGAGGAGTGTGTGTGGGCCCCAGGACACCCCAGCATTTTGTGAGCAGATGTCTGGTGCCCTAGATTTCCCTTTGTCTGCCCCCAGCTGCGTGCCCCCTCCCCGCAATACCCATCCTACGTCAAGTCTGGTGTCCTGGGATAGGCTTCCAGCCTCCGCCGCCCCTGGCCTTACTCACTTTGGTGCCCAGGCATGCTGACATTTGGGCAGTGCCCACCTTCCCTCCTGTTTGGCCCCTGGGGAGGCCAAGGCCAGTGGGAGTGTGGTAGAGGGGCTGAGTGCTCAGGCTCTGGAATCAGACCTGGGTTTGTAGCTTACCTCTGCCACTTACAAGCTGGGCAACACTGGGCATGTTTCTTAAACCCTGCTCAGCTTCTATTTCCTCATCTGTAAAATGGGGATAATAATAGCACCTTCCTAATGGGATTGTGGCGAGTGTTGACGTCATACCCGTGAAGCACTCGGGGTGAGGTCTGGCACAGAGGATGCACCCATTCTGTTCCTGCCTGGGCATAGGTACCAGCTGGGAGGAGGGCCAGGGTGAGGGTGGAGGTGGGAGAATCTCCTCTAGCCAGGATAGCGAAGGGAGCCTGGGGAGTGAGCCTCTGCCCAGAGCCCACGGGGCAGCCTGGGGGTAGTGTTTTGGGTTTCCCTGGTGACTCTGCCTACCCCTGCTCAGGCTCCCTGCCTCCTACCAATCCCCTTGCCCCTTTCTCTGCATTCGCGTCCCAGCACAGACTTGTGCTGGTCTCTGGCCTCAGAGAGCCCCTCTCTTGGTCAGCCCCAGCTCCTGCCATGGGGGACAGCCCACTCCCCACTACTAAGATCTGTCGCTTCCTCTGAACACTTCGGGCTACACCTTAGTGGTCCCATTTCCCAGGTTTGGAGACTGAGGCCAAAGATGATTAGGGGATAATTGAGACATCAAAAGTAGAAAGTCACTGACTGGAGGGGGCAGAGAGAACTGACATCTCCTTGGCACTTGCAGCGTGCCAGGCCCTAAGGATACAGCTCTGAAGAAGCCAGACCCACCCCTATTCTGGGGGAGGGGGGGCTGCGGGGGAGGGGGCTCACAGCTGAGCAGGACAGACAGACGCTACATCACACAAAGAGCTCTTTTGTTGTGTGTTGGAAAAAGGGTACCAGGAGCCTCGATTTTGAAGGGAGGGGAGTCGTCAGGGGGCCCGGGAAGGCATTTGAGCATTTAAGTCTGGGCCTGAGCAAAAATAGGACTTGGTCAGGCAAAGGAGTGAACACACTCCAGGCGCAGGGTCCCACCTGAGCAAAGGCCCGAGGTGGGAGGGAGCCCAGTGGGTCTGAGAACCCGGACGAAGGGCAGTGAGGAGCAGAGGTCACAGTGAGACCAGGAGGGTCGGGGAGGCGCTGCCGGCCCTTCAGCCATCCCCACCCAGAGAGTCCGCGATGCTGCCGGGCAGCCACACTCTGCTCCCCGTCTCCCTGCTCAGAGCGCGCACCTGCCACGCGCCCACAGCCAGACCCGCATGCCCATCCCCGCCAGAGGACGTCTTCCCCAAACCCCCGCCCCACCCAGTGGCCCCAAGGAGCTGGGAATGAAAGGTGACTCTGGCAGACGGCAGCTGATCCCGGCGCCAGGAGAATCGAGTTTCCCAGGCCTTGGCTGGGGTCGGAGGGTCGGAACCTGGTGGGCGGGTGAGGAGGGGCGGGGCGGGAGCAGAGGCAGCCATTCACGGACGTCGTGTTATCAGCCCCGGAACAAGAGCAGAAGTGGAGCCCACGTGCCGTAGGTCTAAATACTCCTGTTATAAATCAAGCTAAGGAATTGCTAAATACAATACATTCTGCCCTCCCACCTTGACAAACACACCTTCAACGCAACCTGGCAGGCTTGTGTTGAATATCGAATTTCAGACTCCTCCGAGCTCTGTGATGGGATGGGAAGCGTCTCTCTCCAGGCCGCCCTCATATTCCAGCTCCATCCCCGTCCCCAGAAAGGATCCCCCTTAGCCCCCCAGGGTTGCCTCCCCGAAGCGAGGGCCGCCCCCAGTGGGGACAGAAGCTAGAGGTAGGCTTGAGACCCCTAGGAGGGGTGCACAGGCTCCAGTTGGGCACCTTCCCTTGGTCCTTGGGAACCCCATGCTTCATGGGGGTGGTGAGGCCGGAGATCTCAACTGGGATGGGGTGCAAGGTCAGGGCCCCGATTCCCCAGGTCCAAGGGCAGCGCTGATTATTGTCTTCTTGGAACCAACAACCTGTCAGTAGGAGGAGCATCATCCCAAGTTTTCAGGTGGTGAAACGGCACAGAGAGGGTAGGGGACCTGCCTGAAGTCACACAGCGGTGGAATCAGAGGCAGGACAGGAACCAGCACAGGTCTCCTGCCTCCATGTGAATGTCCACCATCTTCACCCCAACCCATGTGCCTACATCTCCATACACCTCAGCTTCTCCTCCTCTGCTCTCTCTGGTTGTCTCTCGGGCACTCTTATCCCCTCCCTGGACTGAAATCTGGCTAGGGAATATGAACTGTTTGCAGCAGTCAGCTCTAGCAACTTGGAATTACTACAGGAAACAGGAAAAAGAGGAATATTGGCCTTGGAAGGTGTTTGAGACAGTCACCTAAATGGCATCTTCCCAGTGCCCTGGCCAGAGGCCCCGGGATCAACTCCCCGCTCCTCTCTCATCCTCTGCATCCATTCAGTCTACAAGCCCTGTGTATTCTGCCCCAGTCCACCCCCCTCTCTCTACCTTGGCCACCACCACCTTTGTCTTAGCACCTGGGGCATCTGCCTCTCTTGCCATTCTCCATCTGACAGCACAGAACTCTCTATGGCTTCCCAATCTGATCCCCTCTGCTTGAAGCCCTCCTTAGCCCCCCTGCCCTCCAACCAGAGCCCTAG
This sequence comes from Leucopleurus acutus, assembly GCF_964270905.1. Lineage (NCBI taxonomy): Eukaryota > Metazoa > Chordata > Mammalia > Artiodactyla > Delphinidae > Leucopleurus > Leucopleurus acutus. The sequence continues at coordinate 7,672,590 of NC_139150.1, read as the reverse complement.
CTCCTGAGTTGGGACCCTGAGGCCTGCCTTACCCAGCCTGGATTCCCCTCCAGCCGCTCCCTGCTGGGCCACCTGGGTATCTTGCAGTTCATGGGGAAATGGGCCATCCCTCTCTCTCACTCTCCTGAGTGCCGTTGCATGTGCTGTTCTCTCTTCCGGGAAGGCTCTTCACCACACCTCTGTCTTCTTCCTTCACTGGCTCAACCGCCAAGGCTCACATCAGCCAACACCTCCTCCAGGATGCCTTCCCTGATCACCCTCCAGCCCATGACCTCCGTGTGTATTGTAGGGCTCAGTTTTTCCAGAATGAGGGACCATAGAGGGAGAAAGAGGCCCATGGCCTTGGGCTGAGAGTGAGTTCCAACCAGGGTTACTATGAACATTCTACCTGTTTATTACTGCGTCACTCTTTTATCACTGGTCTTAGCACAGGGAAACAAGGCCACCAGCCAGGACGGGGAGAAACATCTCAGCAGGTGAATGCAATGCTCTCTAGCACACACAGGCACCTAGCCCATGATGGGCGCTCAGGTGGCTCATGGCATCACCAGTGGGCACTCTGTTAGATGTTAGATCTTTCTACAGCCAGGATCTCAAGGCATCCCCTCAACAACCCTAGGAGGGAGCTGCTGGATTGTGTCCCTTTTCACTGATGAGGAAACTGAGGTTAGGAGCAGGGAAATAATTTAGTGGTGGAGCTGAGATTCCTTCACAGCAAGCTGCTGGTGATAAGAAATAAGGATCCAGATGTAGCTCTGTATTGAGCGACTTGGGAAAAGTTTGTGCTGAGCTGTTAGGCAAGCAGAGCCACTACCCAAGTGTGGCTCAGAGCCCCGGGCACAAGTGGGCACGTGAGGGGCACCTGACTTCATCTCTCTGAGCCTCAGTTTCTTCCCCTTTAAGTTGAGGAAACTGGACATGCCAACCTCACACAGCCATTCGAGAATCAAACGAGAGGATGCAGATTTCTTAAACAGCTTTATCAAGGTATAATTTACATGCCGTAAAATTCACCCATTTTTAGTGCACACTTCAATGATTTTTAGCATATTTACAGACTTGTGCAACCATCATCACAATCTAATTTTAGAACACTTCCATCACCCCCAAAAGAAACCTCGTGATGATGCAGATTTCAAAGCCCCTGGCAGAGTCCTTGGCCAGCAGTCAACAATGCATCAGTGTTTGCCATGACTATTATTATAAATGATAAAATGTTTACAATGGTGAGCCCCAGGTGTTGCAGTGTTGGTTGCTTTTTATTTTTTCAACATTTTATTTATTTATTTATTTTTCTGACTCAATAGCTGGAAACAGCAATTTCCTTTTTTTTGAATTTTATTTTATTTATTTTTTATACAGCAGGTTCTTATTAGTTATCCATTTTATTCATATTAGTGTATATATGTCAATCCCAATCTCCCAATTCATCCCACCACTACCACCACCCACCCCCGCCGCTTTCCCCACTTGGTGTCCATACGTTTGTTCTCTACATCTGTGTCTCTATTTCTGCCCTGCAAACCGGTTCATCTATACCATTTTTCTAGGTTCCACATATATGTGTTAATATATGCTATTTGTTTTTCTCTTTCTGACTTACTTCACTTGTATGACAGTCTCTAGATCCATCCACGTCTCTACAAGTGACCCAATTTTGTTCCTTTTTATGGCTGAGTAATATTCCATTGTATATATGTGCCACATCTTCTTTATCCATTCGTCTGTCGATGGGCATTTAGGTTGCTTCCATGACCTGGCTATTGTAAATAGTGCTTCAATGAACATTGGGGTGCATGTGTCTTTTTGAATTATGGTTTTCTCTGGGTATATGCCCAGTAGTGGGATTGCTGGATCATATGGTAATTCTATTTTTAGTTTTATAAGGAACCTCCATACTGTTCTCCATAGTGGCTGTATCAATTTACATTCCCACCAACAGTGCAAGAGGGTTCCCTTTTCTCCACACCCTCTCCAGCATTTATTGTTTGTAGATTTTTCGATGATGCCCATTCTAACTGTTGTGAGGTGATACCTCATTGTAGTTTTGATTTGCATTTCTCTAGTAATTAGTGATGTTGAGCAGCTTTTCATGTGCTTCTTGGCCATCTCAACATTTTATTTTGTGGAAAAAAAATTTTCAATTTTATTTTTATTTTTTAAATTTATTTTTATTGGAGTATAGTTGATTTACAATGTTGTGTTAGTTTCTGCCGTACAGCAAAGTGAGTTAGTTATACATATACATGTATCCACTCTTTTTTTAGATTCTATTCCCATATAGGTCATTACAGAGTACTGAGTAAAGTTCCCTGTGCTATACAGTAGGTTCTTATTAATTATCTATTTTATATATAGTAGTCGAAAGTTTTTTTAAAGGGAGAACATATGATTTTTTAAGGTACAGGCAAAAGAGAAATTGATTTTCATTTTGAGAGTATAAAGTCATCAACACTTGAAGGAAAGGAAAGAGGAAAGAAGGGAGGGAGGCAGGAAGAAAAGAAGCAAAGAAGAAATGTAGGAAGGATGGAAGGATAAGGTGGAAGGAAAGATCACAGATTTTCTTTTTTTTAATTAATTAATTTATTTTTAACATTTTTTAAAAATTTATTTTACTTATTTATTTAGGCTGCGTTGGGTCTTTGTTGCTGCGCTCGAGCTTTCTCTAGTTGCGGTGAGCGGGGGCTACTCTTTGTTGTGGTGCACGGGCTTCTCATTGCAGTGGCCTCTTGTTGCAGAGCATGGGCTCTAGGTGCCCGGGCTTCAGGAGTTGTGGCTCACGGGCTCTGGAGCACAGGCTCAGTAGTTGTGGCGCACGGGTTTAGTTGCTCCACGGCATGTGGGATCTTACTGAACTGGATCTTACTGAACCCGTGTCCCCTGCATTGGCAGGCAGATTCTTAACCACTGCGCCACCAGGGAAGCCCCACAGATTTTCTTTAATAGAGAAAATGGATGTTGTGGAGAGAGCACCAGGCTTGGAGTCCAGAGCCCTGGGCACCAGTCCTACCCTGTCACCAACTTGCACTGTGAACTTGGGCAACACTCTTCCCCTTTTTATGCCTCAATTTCCACATCTGTGCAATGAGGGCGATGGCGGGAAAACTGTAGGAGCTTCATCAAATCATTCTTTTGGTCGACAGGGGTGTCCCGAGTGCCCGCTCAGTGCCAGGCTCCAAGCTGGGTGCTGGGAATACAGTGGTAAACAGGACCAACCCTGTTTACTGGACATCAGAATATCAGGGGAAGCTAAGGCCAGGGCTGCCCTAAAATGTTCAAACCTCAGCTGGAAATTCATGGGCTGTGCAACGAAGTGGGCCGGCCTGGGACCTCCTGGGGCAGCAGGAACAGAGCAGGACTTGTTGCCTGGCCTCACCTCCTCCCCACTGTGTTTCTTGGCCCATCCACTCCCTCACCTCCACCCTGGATCCCTGCTTCAGAGGGCATCTCACAGCCTGCCTGGCCCGCTTGCCTTCCACTTCCAAGGCAAGGTTTGGCAGGAAATATCCTAGCCTCCATCCACTCTTCCGGCCAGCCCCCAGGAGACCCACCTTCCAACTCCCTCCCTGCTGCATCAGTTGGTGACATGGTTGTGGGAGCCCAGCCTGTGTTCTCAGATTGCTCAACAAGTTATATTTATAATCAATGCTACCATTTATTCAGGCATTAATTTATATAAGCCTCACAGAAACCCATTTTACTGATAAGGAAACTGAGGCTCAGAGAGGCCTGGTCATTTGTCCATAGCCACACAGCTCCTAAGTGGCAGCTCTGACATCCAACGCCTGGCCCGTCTGACATCAGAGCCCAGGAAACAAGAGACTTATAAGGATGACTGCCGCTGGGTACACGCCAGACCAAGCATGCTACTTTCTGCTGTTGTTTACATTCAGCAGGACCCGGAAACCAGGGTTCCGGAGCAATAGTCCCGGATCTCGGACACCAGAGTAGGGGTGGGGCCACTTCGGCCCTTTGGTGTAATTTCTCCAGGCCCCTCTGGGGTGACAGTGCCAACTCAGACGGGGAGTATGTAGTACCTGGAGGTCGTGAGACGTGTTTATTTCATCCTCCCTGTGCTTCAGGTTTGAAGGTACTTCTGCAGATGGCAAGGCAAGGCCTCCCCGGGAAACCACCATCTGTCCAGGATGAGTGGGAGGGGCTGGCCTGTCACCATCCACCCCTCCCACATGTCACTCGAGGCTGGTGGGCCCGGCACACTTTTCTCTGGGCACCTGTTCTGTCCTCCCTCAGGCTAACCAGGAGCTGGGTGGGAGGTGCAGGGGGCGCTCTGGCTGGAAGCCAGATCAGGCCCGAATCCCCAGTGGGGAGGCACCAAGGTACACTTTAACAGAGGGCGTGGGGCAACCTTTCCGGTTGAAAGGCAGGAGCTGTGGAGCCGCTCCGCCGTGCTCGCTCCTACCAGTGTCGCCTGAGCCCCTGCTGTAGCCCAGCCTGTGCCCAGCGTGGGAATCCAACAGGGAGCAAGGCGCTCAGTCTGGACATGGGAACCAGCCGGTGCGTCACTGCCTGTCCAGCCATGCGGGGCCGGAGAGCCGGCCTCCTGGTCCTGGTCCCATCTCGACCACCTCTCCTACCTCTCCCATTGCTGTGTGGCCTCGCAGCTCCCTGCCCTTCTGTGGGCCTCTGTTCCACCCTCTGGATAATGACAGGGGAGTGAGATGTTCTCTGAAAACTGCACCTCCTTGATGTCCATCGTTTCCATCCAACATTCTGTGGTCAGAATCCCAAGATCCAATTCAGTGCCCGAAGGAGGTGAGGCAGAGGGCTCTTCAGGATCTTGGATTCCTTGCTGAAATTTGGGGAGCCTCCGAGGGAAGAGACCGAGGACAGGAGGACCTCCTTGACAGGCCCCTCCAACTGCTGAGCCCTACTCTGTACCAGGCATGGGCTAAGCTCTTGGTGAAAGGGCTCAAGGCTCCTCCCGCAGCCATGCGTGGTAGTGTACGATGCCCGGTTTAGATCATGTGGTTTACAGCTGAGGCCCCTGAGGCCCAGAGCACGAAGCAACTTGCCCCGGGGGCACCAGGCCGGGGAATGGCCAAGGCAGGATTCGAACCCAGGGCGTCTGCCTGGCACTGGCTCCTCACCACTGAGCCAGTGATCCTTAAACTTGACAGGAACATGAAAATCATATGGGGATCGTGTTTAAAATCCAGATTCCCTCCTCCCCTCCCCTGCCCCCCCAACCCGGCCCCGAGATTCTAACCCAGCCTGTCCGAGGAATGTGCATTTGAACAGGCTGCCTGGGGAACTCTGACACAGACTGTGTGAGGGCCTCCCTTTGAGAACCTGGGCCAGGGCCAAGATGGGGCCCCTCCCCACCTGGGCACCCCATCCTCACCCCGGCCCTGGGAGATCCTGGTCTGAGGAGGCGCTCTTCTCCCACACATGGCCCTGTGCTCTAATCTCAGCTTCCCATAAGCTGCTTGTCCTTTAAGTAGCCCTGGGAGGCAGCAACTCGGAGCAGGCTGGCGCAGACCCTTGACCACCCCTCCAGCTGGGCCCTGGGCTCCCCACACCCTCTATGTGGCACCTCAGGGACCTCCACCCCTCTGGCCTGCCAGGGCCAAGTGGGCCCATCGGTGTGGGGGGCGGAGGAGTGCTCTCAGGGAAGAGCTCCAGGGAAGGTTCATGTCTCTGCATGGGGAGGGGGCTCTCTGTGGGGAGTCCCATCCTTCCCAAACCCTCCTGCAGTTTCCATGGCAACTACTGTTGCCATGGTACTGCTGGGTGAGGAGCTGGTGGGGAAGAAGGTAGACCCCAGGCCCCCAGGCCCACCCCAGCCTCTGTGAGAATAGATGTCTTACCTCCACAGCCCTGACGGATCCCAAGTACTAGGGGGTCACCCCTGCAAAGGCATCAGCAGATAAAGGATGGGAGAGACAGAGACAGGAAGCTCCCACCCTGCTCGCTTCCCCCTGCCCCCAGTTAATCACCTCCCTCTCTGTGCTGCCTGGTGCACCTCCATTCCAGCACATGTCACATTGCATTGCATTATCTGTTTACTTCTGTCTCTCCCACCATGCTGTGAGCTCCTCGGGGTGGGAACTGTCTGACTCATCTCCTCCCCTCCCCAGGGCCCAGCACAGAGCCTGGCACAGAGCAGCTGCTCCCAAATATATTCTAGACTGAATTTAATTGAATTACATAAAAAGCCAAGTCTGGCTTCTCAGGTTTAGAGGGCAGCAGAGTTTGATGGGAAAGTTCGCAGGCTCTGGAGTCCAACAGCACCAGGATTGAATCCCAGCTCTGCCATTCCTCATTGGGTGAACTTGGCCAAGTCACTTCACCTTTCTGAGCCTCAGTTGCCTCATCTGTAAAATGATCATTTCCATATGAGAGCACTTTTGGAGGACTTGGGAATTCAGTGCCCATTTATTAAGGACGTCTTGTGTGCTAAGCCTTGTGCTGAGCCATGGGATACAGCGACAGACGGAAAGAGGCAAGCCCACCCTTCTGAAGCTCAGAGTCCTGCACAAATGAAAAGCATTTGCCTGGCACCTAGAAATGATGGATAAATGCAGGATTTATCACTCTCCTTCCCCATAAGGTGGCTGACTCTTCCCAATTAGCCTCTGCTCTCCCCAGAGGTGGGGCAAGGTGAGAACAGGGGATGAAAGAGGCCTCCCCAGGGCCCCCAGATGAGGCCTTGAACCCAGAAACCTGGGCCTACTCTGTTGTCCCCAAACCCTCTGCCCCAAACCTGCTTTGTGAGTCCGGGTCAGGCTCTGGGCTGGGGGCAGGGGATCCATGTTCATGATCTGGCTGTGTCCCAGCCCTATAGGATCTTTTTTTTTAAAAAAAAATATTTATTTATTTATTTTTGGCTGTGTTTGGTCTTTGTTGCTGCACGCGGGCTTTCTCTAGTTGCAGTGAGCCGGGGCTACTCTTCGTTGTGGCGCGCGGGCTTCTCATTGCAGTGGCTTCTCTTGTTGTGGAGCACGGTCTCTAGGTGCACGGGCTTCAGTAGTTGTGGCTCGCGGGCTCTAGAGCACAGGCTCAGCAGTTGTGGCACATGGGCTTAGTGGCTCCGTGGCATGTGAGATCTTCCCAGACCAGGGCTCGGACCCGTGTCCCCTGCATTGGCAGGCGGATTCTTAACCACTGCGCCACCAGGGAAGTCCCCCTTATAGGATATTGAGTGTATCCTTTCCCCTCCCTGGTCTCCATGTGCCTCTCCATGAATGAGGTGACTGGCCAGATCTCTGTGGTCCCTCAAGCTCTGGCCTCCTCCCCCCTTTCCTGAGTCCTGGGAATCCCATAACTGTGATCCCAAGAGCCTGATCCCTGGAGAGGCCTCCACCCTCCTTCTTGTGCTGGCCTGGGTGGGGCCATGGTTGTGTGGGTGGGGAGATGAGAAGAGCTGACAGGACAGAGAGAAGTGTCACCCTCAAGAGTTAGCTGAAAGGACTGCTGAAGTTGACACAGCAGATGTCTGAGGAATAGACATCAGGTCTAGGGGCATGAGGTGAATTTGGGATGTCTCAGTCCAGTCCTTCAAAGGAACTGGGGGGCTTCCCTGGTGGTGCAGTGGTTGAGAGTCCACCTGCCGATGCAGGGGACGCGGGTTCGTGCTCCAGTCGGGGAAGATCCCACATGCCGCGGAGCAGCTGGACCCGTGAGCCATGGCCGCTGAGCCTGCGTGTCCGGAGCCTGTGCTTCGCAACGGGAGAGGACACAACAGTGAGAGGCCCACGTACCGCAAAAAAAAAAAAAAAAGGGAGCTGGGTCTTCAGGGAGTTGAAGGGCAGAAAGCTTTCACCAGAGAGTCAAACAGATCTGTGCCCAGGGTCTGGTAGATACTGGCTGGGCAACCTGAATGTCTCTGAGCCTCAGTTTCCTTGTCTGTAAAATGGGGATAATAACAGTATCTTCCTCATGAGGCTATTGTGTGGAGTCCAGGAGATATTGCCCACGTAAAAGCCTGGCATGCAGTAGGTACTTAAGGAGCATGAGTTCTTTTCCTTGCCTCCTCCTTCCCCCCATCCCCCTCATCCTCAACCCCAACCAGATGGGGCCAGGGAAGGGGAAGTGAGATGCTGCCTTTCCCCACAGCGGAAGGAGGGGAGGAGGTGCAACTCCATTTCCTTGGCATCCACTCTGTGGCCACTGGACGCTTGGGCACATGGGGTGGGGCACCCCATGCCTCAGTTTCTCCTGAGTTGAATGGCAGTGGCTGGGTTGGGGCAGGGACTTCCTGTTGGCTCAGAATTAACACAGGGCAGACCTGAGAGAGGTCTGGGGGCCAGTTCAGAAGCACAAATTCTGTGACCCAGAGGATTTGGGGGTGATCTGTTACACCTTTCTCAGCTGACCTCTTCCCATAGTGAAGCCCTTAGGCTAAGGTGTGGCAGGAAACTTGGGGCAAGCTTTGGGGCTCCCAGTGGCAGGACAAGTGCCCCTGGGACAGAGGGAGCCTCCTCAGACCTTGCCCCTCTTCTCACCCCCAACTCACTGCAGGGACTTCCTGCCCCGAGGATCTGGCATTGTCACCCGACGCCCCCTGGTCCTGCAGCTGGTCAATGCTACCACAGGTATGGGCTTCCCCTCTTTGGGCCTCATTCCCCATCCGAACAGCGGGGATAAAAATGCGTAACAGAGAAGTGGCTTTGCGTGGGGGGAGGGAGAAGAAGGCAACGTTTTGTGTGTTTGTGGGGGGGGGGTCTTTTCCCAGCGGAAGATGGGACCCAGGTGGGTGCCGGCTATTATGATGCTTACTCGCCCTTGCCCCCCTCCTTCTGGGGCAGAATATGCCGAGTTCCTGCACTGCAAGGGGAAGAAATTCACCGACTTCGAGGAGGTGCGCCTGGAGATTGAGGCTGAGACCGACCGGGTGACTGGCACTAACAAGGGCATCTCTCCGGTGCCCATCAACCTCCGCGTCTACTCGCCGCACGGTGAGGAGACCTGGCCCTGGCCCCGCCCGCAGCCTCTTGGCTCCGTCTCTGAGCCCCGCCCCTTGGGAAACCATCGTATTGGCCCCGCCCCTTAGCTGGCACCTCCTCAAGGGCTTCACTCCTGCTGTAGACTCCGCCCCCACAGCGACTCCTCCTCTGCGCGTCCTACCCCAGTCCCACACTGCCACGGCTCCGCCCACCCCTGGCCACGCCTCTAACGGGCCTCCGTTTAGCCCTTCGCGTTTCCCTAGCCCCACCCACCTACGGCCACGCTCCCAAACAGATCCTCTTTAAGCCCTGCCCTGTTCCTTAATCCGCCCGCCCCCGGCCACGCCCCTCGCCTTGAACACGCCTTCTCGCCGCCCTGTCCAGTGCTGAACCTGACCTTAGTGGACCTGCCCGGAATGACCAAGGTCCCAGTGGGGGACCAACCTCCCGACATCGAGTTCCAGATCCGGGACATGCTTATGCAGTTCGTCACCAAGGAGAATTGCCTCATCTTGGCCGTGTCCCCAGCCAACTCCGACCTGGCCAACTCTGATGCCCTCAAGGTCGCCAAGGAGGTGGACCCCCAGGGTAGGTTTTCACAGGTAGCCGATGCGCAAGGCCCTGGGGGTCTATTCACAGCGTAAGGGGGAGCCACTGGAGGGTCTAAGCGAAGAGGGGTGGGATCAGATTTATGCCTTTAAAAATCGTTTTGGCTACTGTGGAGAATGAATGCGGTGGGGAGAGCAGAGGCAGGCAGCGGGTAAGGGAGGGAGTGGGCTGGGAGATGGGGAAGGGGGGTGGGATTGGGAGTGCCTGGGGCCGCCTGTGTGAGGGCAAGTGCAGGTGTAGACAGCCCTCTCCTGCCACCCCCAGGTCAGCGCACCATCGGGGTCATCACTAAGCTGGACCTGATGGACGAGGGCACAGATGCCCGTGATGTTCTGGAGAACAAGCTGCTCCCGCTGCGCAGAGGTCGGCAGGCCACACACCTGACCCACCCCCACTGCCCCTCCTCGTAACACCGCCCCCCACCCCCCACAAGGCTGGTTGCCCCTGACCCCCACCCCATCCACAGGCTACATTGGAGTGGTGAACCGGAGCCAGAAGGACATCGATGGGAAGAAGGATATCACGGCTGCCTTGGCTGCTGAACGCAAGTTCTTCCTCTCCCACCCTTCCTACCGCCACTTGGCTGACCGCATGGGCACGCCCTACCTGCAGAAGGTCCTTAACCAGGTAGGGGCTCCTTAACCAGGTAGGGGCTCAGGCCAGGATGAGGCCTGAAGAAACCAGCGTAACAGAATCATTTAAGCATATTTTGTGAGGGTTGCCCACTGTCCCACAGTGAGGTAGCACCAGAGCTTTGCTGACCGTTCCCTGTCCAGGGCCAGGAAGGGGAGCCCTAGGAATGCCCCAGAATGGAGAGAAGTCCAAGACCTTGTGTGGACGGTGGCATTGACAAGGGCTTGGGCTTGGGGGCTAGGATTGGAGTATGGTTGGCTAAAGACCTTTGCTCCTTCTGAAATGGGGAGAGGCTGATCTGTGGAGGGGGTGATCCCAGGGGCTTCCCTAGGATGTTTCTCCATCTGGAATGGGGCTTCCAGAATTACTGAGGGGTGTGTGTGTGTATGTGTATTGACAGTAGGAAGGCAGTGTGGCATGGGACAAAACTGGGGTCTCTGGCGGCCACATACCTGGGTTCTAGTCTCAGCTTTGTCACTCACCCACCAAGACTCTCCAGCTCTCTGAGCCTCTATTTCTGCATCTGTAAAATGGTGATAATGGAGATGAGACCTGTTTCTTAGGGTCCTTCTGCAGTTCAGGGAGATACTGCGTGTGGAGACCTAACCAGAGTGAGCCTCAGAACTTGAGAATTACCTTAAGGGAGGCCTTAAACCCAAAGGGCACAAGGGGGCAGTCTTCCAGCCATCACTGCCCCTGATTCATTTCATCTGGCTCTTGTGGTCTCTAAAACTATTAAATTAGTCAAGATCAGGCAATTTCAGATAAAAATCTAGACTTCTGGCTTCTACTGAAAATGGAGTTATTGACTCATTCATTCAATTAATACACCTCTGTGAGCACCTACTGTGTGCCAGTCCCTGCCCTCAGGCAGCTTTCATTCTGGTGGGCAGGACAGCAGTGGGCAGGGCTGTGGCTCTGCACCTCACCACATCCACATGGGCCCCAGACATCCTGGCCCCTGCTTGGTCCTGTGGGCATTCTGGGTCTGTGACCATGGCCTTAACCCTTTCCTCGCCCCCACCGCCAGCAACTGACAAACCACATCCGGGACACGCTGCCAGGGCTGCGGAACAAGCTTCAGAGCCAGCTGCTGTCCATTGAGAAGGAGGTGGAGGAGTACAAGAACTTCCGCCCTGATGACCCAGCGCGCAAGACCAAGGCTCTGCTGCAGTGAGGCCCTCCCCAACTCCTGACTCCCCATCATGGGGCTGCCCCTCCCCGCAGCCTCTCAGCACAGGGCTCTCCCAGGGCTCCCTGCCCGGGGTGGCTGCTGCCCCCTCAGGTCATACCACTCTCTCCCCAGGATGGTCCAGCAATTTGCTGTAGACTTTGAGAAGCGCATTGAGGGCTCAGGGGACCAGATCGATACCTATGAACTGTCGGGGGGAGCCCGCATCAACCGGATCTTCCATGAGCGCTTCCCCTTTGAACTGGTCAAGGTAGGCAGACCCCCCCAGGGGCAGGAGGGCTCAGGACTACCCTCCCACCCACCTACCTAAGACTCTCTCATGCATACATGTGCTGACCCCACTAGAGGCCCTGATGCCCAGCTCTGGGAGTGAGGTGGACCCTGTTTGACCTCCCAGGTAGCAGAACAGGCCCTGACCAGCCATCTCTTTGTCTCCTACACAGATGGAGTTTGACGAGAAGGAACTCCGAAGGGAGATCAGCTATGCCATCAAGAATATACATGGCATTAGGCACGTATTGGGACCGGGGAGGGGAGCTGAACCCTGCAAGGCAGGAGGGGTCTAGTGCAGAGACAGAGGGAGTGATGGAGTGAGCCTCCCTGAGAGAGGACCAAGAGCCCTACCTAGTCCCCAATCTCCTCAACCCTGACTTTCTGGCTCCCAGCTTGGACAGGCTCTGGATAGGGGAGGTGGATGGGAGACCCAGGCCATCCCCCTACCTGCAGCCTGCTACCCTCCTTTGCTTGTCCCTGGGAGCGGCCCGGAGGCTAGAACAGTGGGGTAGAGCCCAAGACACAGGTGGCTGGGGAAGCACCCTTCGGGCTTGGGCCCCCTGCCCATCCCCAGGGTAGGACAGCTCCCCCCAGTGCTATCCAGAACAAAGCTGCCCCAACCACTGGGTAGGGCCTGGATGGTGCATCAGGTGTTAGTCTGTGAACCTTTTATGATGGGATGAGGCCTTTCAACCCTCCAGACCCTGCCACAGTCCCATTAGCCCGAAGTTGGCCCCATTCCACCCCACTTCCCTCCTGCTAGCCAGCCCCAAGGCCTGTGGAGCCGGGACAAAGGCTGGAAAATAGACTGTTCCTAAAAAGCTTAGCCCCGCTCCAGGGACCCAGATCGACACTGTCCGTTCAACAAGAAAACTTAAAGCACCTGCTATGTGCCAGGCAGTGAACAAGACTGAAATGTCACTGCTTTCATGCAGGTTCAGTTCCAAGGTTTGGCATGGAATTTACAGACTGCATTGGCTAAGGCACAGAAAAGAAAAAAAATCTCTTTCCTAGTCTTAAAATAAAATGCTTTATTCCCAGAAAGGCTCTTAAAGAAAACCCAGTTTGACAGTTTTCAAACCATTTCTAGCCATAGAACATCTTGTATGAGCAGAATCTGAAGACAAAGCAGGACAAATGCAACAGTTATAAGCAGACCTTGTCTTGCCCTAAAGAGCTTCGATTGCAAGGCCTTCATCAGAATCCCTCCTGCCCATTTTACAGATGGGGACACTGAAGTCCAGACAGGGGTAGTGGGAGGACCCCGAGGGCAGAGCTCAGGGGGGCGGGGCGGGGCCCTGGCCTGGTGCTCCTGGCAGGAGCCGGTCTGTGACACCGTGCCCTTCTTCCGCTCCGGGCGTTCAGAACGGGGCTCTTTACCCCAGACATGGCCTTTGAGACCATTGTGAAAAAGCAGGTGAAGAAGATCCGAGAACCGTGTCTCAAGTGTGTGGACATGGTTATCTCGGAGCTAATCAGCACCGTTAGACAGTGCACCAAGAAGGTAACCAGCTGCCCGGCCAGCCCCTGCCTCTGCCCCGCCCTGCTCTGCTGCCAGGCGCTCCTTCCCCACCTCCCCCAGTGCCTCCTGGTAGCATGTACAGACCTCAGCGGGGTGGGGGAGGCAGGCCACCACAGTCCAGGAGACGGGGACTCTCTGAGGGGGCCTCACCCAGCCCCGGCCCCCAGACCAGGGGAACCAAGGGATTAGACATTGGAAAGACAGGTATGATGGTGGTAATTTGCCCTGAGAGCCCACCAAGAGCTGCCCCAGCTCAGGGAGAAGAGGGGACCCTGAGCCCCCTCCCTGCTCTCAGAGATGGGGTCATCTTTGGGGGCTCCAGGGAGGGGTCTTGGGGAAGTCTTGTCCCTGGAGACAGATGAAGTACAGGACCTTCTTGGGTGCTGCCCTAGGGGCCTGGAACACCAGAGGGATTCAGAGGACCCAGGTCAAGCAGGTACCCTGACTCCCCACTGTCCTTCATCTTCCCCATCTCACGCCATCCTCACTCAGGACCCTCACTCAGGACCTTCCCCATCCCTTCCATCCACATCCAGCCTTCCAGGGACAGAGCCCCCTCTGCTATGTCATTTGAGCCTCACAGAACCACTCAAGGAGGGCACGGCAGGGCAGGGAGGATGGCGCCCACTTCACAGCAGGAAAACTGAGGCTCGGGAGATCAAGTGACTTGCCCGAGGTCATATGAGCTAGGAGGTGGCAGAGCTGTTACTTGGAGCCAAGGCTTTGGACTCCAAGTCCAGTGCCCCAGACTCCCTTCCTTTCCCCTCCCCACTGCTGCCCTGGCCCCTCTCTATCACCATCTCCACTCTTTCTGTCTTTCCTCTTCTCTCTCTCTGTCTTTCCAAACTGAGCTCCTCCAGACTCCTTAGGAGGAGAGGCAAAGGATGCCCCTTGAGGAGAAAGGGAAGGGCAGGAGTAGAGCAGGGAGCTGGAGAATGGCGATCAGGCAGCTACACAGCAACTCCAGGAGGCATCATCTGCCCCGTAGTCTATGGAAATGGAGCCCCCTGGAGTTGTGCAGTGCACAGCCTGGGCAGCTGAATGCAACAACCTTGGTGGAGAATAGGGAATGGTGCTGGGCTTTGGAGTCGGGATGAAGCGAATACAGGAGGTTCTGGGAAACCTAGAATTGAACAGAATGTGGGTGGGTGTGTGTGGCCTGGGTCAGCTCCTCAGCAGGATGGCATAGGAAAAGGACAAAGAGAGAGAGGGCAGGCTCGGTGTAGCTGAAGAGTGGGGGAGAGGAGGGAGGCAAGCCCTGGGGAGAGAATATGAACTCAGTAAGTGCCCTTGGACGGGGCAGGGGCTTGGTCCCTCAGACCCCTCCCACACCCTCAGAGCCCTGGGGGTTGCTTGGCAGCACCTGGGAGGTGCCGATCCAGGTGGGCAGGAGGGCCAGGTCCCACGCTCACATTGTCTTCTCTTCTGTCTCTCTTTCTCTGTGTCGGTGTCTCTCTCTTCCCTCGTGTCCGTGCCATCCTCCACCCCGGCCCCTGGCTCTGCTTGGCTTTCACTGCCCTCCTTCTCCTCGCCCGCCCACCCTGGCTGCTCCTCCCCTGTTCCTCTCCTCCTCCCCGGGTGCAGGACAGGCCTCTTCACACCTGACCTCGCTTTTGAAGCCACAGTGAAAAAGCAGGTGCAGAAGCTTAAAGAGCCCAGTATCAAGTGTGTGGATATGGTAGTCAGTGAGCTCACAGCCACCATCAGAAAGTGTAGCGAAAAGGTATGATGGCCGCCCGGGAGGGGCTGGGCCTGGCCACCCCTTCCTCATGGCCAGGGCCTCCCGTGGGCAAGAACCAACAGCTGAGCAAGCCCGGCAGCCTCTCAGCCCCCCAGGTGGACCCAGACGCCCAGGCCGGCCCGGCTGATTCCTGGCCCCAAGGTCTCATGCCGGCTTCTAACCCTGGGTCTACTGTACTCATGACTCCTTCAGGCCCCCACCTCTCCCAGAAGACTTTGCTCTAACCCAAGCATCCTCAATGGCCGCTTTGATGGTGATGATGATAAGGAGATGGCCGCTGTTTATTGAGCACCTACTGTGCGCCAAGCACTAGGCTAAGTGCCTGCCCTTGTCATCTGACTTAATCCTTTTAACAACCCTAAGCAGTGAGTAGTCTTATCCCCATTTTACAGATGACAAAACTGAGTCTCAGAAAAGAACAGCAGAGTGGGATTCAGATTTAGGGAGGCTGAGGGAAGAGATCTGGGATCAGGGCCTCCTGGGGCAGGGGAGCTATCCCAGCCCCTCAAAACCAATTTGCCTAAAAGCATATTGGGTTACTCACTTTACTGTAATCCATACATGTTTGACAGGGTCAGCCTCTTTTGAGTCGTCCGTGACCTTTTAGATGGCTTTTTCCTATTTGTCTACTTTGGGGCATTTTGGGGACTTTTCGCCAGATCATCTAAAGCAGTTCTTCCCAGGGGCCTGCATGAGCCCAGCCTCACTTGTATTTGCAAAAGCTCCCTACACTGGGAGGTGGGGGAACATCTGCCTCAACTTCATGTTTTAAATAAGTATCACGGTTTTTGTGGATCATATATAATTAGTCCTGTGCGCCCCTTACACAATCCTATCTCACTTTTGCCAAATGGGGATAGATTAAGCAGATTAGCATCCACTCAGTGCCTGATCCAGGTGGAATCAAATCTGGGCTGGACTTTCCCTTGCATAGTATATATATCATGATATCTAAATCATGGTCCCACTGCATCATGAATACTAAGCAATGCAATCTTAACTTTTGTTAAACTAAAAAATACCGAGTTTATTTTAAGCTGCCTCAAATCTCTTTACAAAAGAACACAAAATATATCTAAATTTTTAAAATTTTTGGGTTTTCATTTTGAAAGGAACACATTCTCAATTAGAGAAAATTTGGAAAATGCCCAAGAGTGAAAAGGAGGCAACAACACTCCCTTTCCAAGAGCCACACTGAGATTTTTGTACATTTCCTGCAAATACACTCCTTTTTTAAAAAAATGAAATTATCGGTATTGATTTTGTTCTGATCATACATGATTGTTATCAAAATATTCAAACTGCACAGAGAAAGCAAAAGTCCCTATAAGCTCACAGCCCTAGAGATGAAGACTGCTAGCAGCACACCCTTCCTAACTAATTACAAATATACACTGGTTTTAACCTAAAAGGGATCACACTGACCACACTGATAGTGAACTCTTCTTTTTTACTGAGCAATGTGGAGTGGAATCCTTGTAATAGTTACATAAAGATCATGCCCTTGAACAGCTGAATTGTATTCCACTGTAGAAATATGACATGATTTATGTATTCAATATCCTATTGACAGACATTTAGGTTGTTTCCACTTTTTTTTTTCTTTTACAAACAGTGCAGCTGTGAATAGCCTTATAAATATATTTGTAGTACTTATCCTGTCATTTCTTTAGAGCAAATTTCTAGCATAGAATTGCCTAGTCAATGGATGTGAGCACTCACAGTTTTGGTAACTTCTGCAAGATTTGCTCTCCAAAGAGTTTTCACCAATTTATTCCTCCAAACTCTTTTTTCTATACATAGGTTTATTTACTTTGTTAGGTATTTACACTGTGAATATATTAGTATCCTGTTTTTTCTCTTAATAACGTACATTTTGGTGGGTGTTATTACATAGTCTATGTGAACATTTTTTTTAATAAATTTATTTATTTATTTATTTATTTAATTTTTGGCTGCGTTGGGTCTTCGTTGCTGCGTGCAGGCTTTTCTCTAGTTGCGGCGAGCAGAGGCTACTCTCCGTTGCGGTGCGCGGGCTTCTCATTGCAGTGGCTTCTCTTGTTGCGGATCACGGGTTCTAGGTGCGCACCCTTCAGTAGTTGCAGTGCATGAGCTCAGTAGTTGTGGCTCACCGGCTCTAGAGCACAGGCTCAGTAGTTGTGGCGCATGGGCTTAGTTACTCCGCGGCATGTGGGATCTTCCGGGACCAGGGCTCGAACCCGTGTCCCCTGCATTGGCAGGTGGATTCTTAACCACTGGCCCACCAGGGAAGTCCCTATGTGAACATTTTTAATGATTGCATAATATTCTATTGAATAGATTTATCACGGTTTACTTAACCATTTTCCTATTGGTGAACACTGAAACAGTCTCTAGTTTTTCAATATTATAAATACCCTGGCAATGAACATCTTTGTGTATAAAGAATTTTATTTTTCTTTCTCTAGGATTATTTCCTTAGGATAGATTCCTAGAAGACTGATTACTAGATATAAACATTTAAAAACTGTGGAACACTTTGCTGAATTGCCTTCCAAAAAAGCACTAATTAGAGTAAATGGTAATATTTTGGAAACAACCCAGATGTCCATCAAGAGGGGATTGACTATGGTATCACACAGACAATGAAAGAGTATAGTTGTTAAAAGGGCAAGGGATATTTATTTCCATTCACGTGTCCTTCCACAATGTACTGTGGGGGGAAAAGCAGGTTTCGGAGATGAACGTATAGAATTTGGGGGGGAAAGTAATATATATAAATGATAAATATATATAATATAATAATCTACATAAGCGATAAAATTCCAAAGGCATAGTTACTAACCATTATTTTAAGAAGGCAAAGAACACAGGAATTTTTTCATTTCTACTTCACAAACTTTTGTCATATTCAGATTTCTTACAGTGAGTCAGTAAATTTTTGTAAGGAGAAAAATTGATCAACAAAAACTTTAGAAAGGAAAGCTTATAAATTATTTCTTTAAAAAATTGCCTTTTAATTGATTTAATGCATAGTAGTTTTTGTTTACATAGCAAAATTCACCCATCTTCCTCTTTTTTTTTCCCTCCCCAAATCTTCTAAATTTAGCAAGCCACCCCTGCTGATTATTCCTAGCCCTGCTGGGATTAGAGTTTCATCTCTGGATGAAATCTGGAGTTTAATGTCCAGCACAGGGTGTGCTTCTCAGTCCTCTCAACAACCCTAAGAGGGAAGGTGCCATTATTACCTCATTTCACACATGGAGAAACTGAGGCTCAGAGGGGTCCAAGCACTTTCCCAAGGAAGGTCAGCAGGGTAGGGGGCTGGCTTTGAACCCAGAGCCATGGTGGCTCCAGGGCCTGCATTCCTGACCACTAAACAGTGGGCTCCAGGCGGACTGCCCCACTTAGCCAAGACCTGAGAGAGAAAAGTTCCATTTTAAAAACTGGCTGAAAGTTCTGGAAATGCTCAGAGGCAGCCAGAATGGAAAAAGATGCTCAAAGGGAACAGAACTTCTCAAAGGGGCTGAGGCTGCCCTGTCATTTGTGACACATGGAAAACTTGACAAATGTAATATCCAGGCCGTTAGTGGGAGAACTGGTCATGCTCTTTGGCAAACTGCTCCCTCCTCCTCCCCCCTTGCCCCTCCCGCGACGCCACCCAGGGAGGGAGCACTTGGGACCATCTCAGAGGAGGCTTTGCTGGTGGCCGTGACTCGGTCCCAAATCTACCCCAACTCGGGGACTGTGAGAAGGAGTGATGGCCTGTCCCTGAGCCTCTCGGTGCAGAAGGGTCCACTGGGTCCCTCCAGCCAGTGCTGTTTCTAAGCCCCGCCTCTCAGGCTGCCTCTCTTCCAGGTCCCCTGAGCTTGGCCACATGAGCCACACCCTTGGCAGAGCCACGGAACAGTCGGGGGGAGTGGGGAGGATGTGGCATCTCTCAAGGCTGCCTCTCCTGGGCTGGCATCCAGGGCGCTGCTCTCTCCCCCATCCTCCTGCCTCTCCTGACGCCCCCCACCCCTCCCCCACCCCATCCCCTTGGCCTCCATCTTGCCCTCAGAATCACTACCTGTGACCCAGGCACGCTAACCTCCAGCTCTCTTCCCACATAGGGGGATCCACCTGTGGGGCCTGACCCAGGATGGGAAGAGGGACAAGGTGTGGGTCTAGCTTTGCCCAGCCTGGGCCCCTCCATGGCAGAGGAGGAGGTCCCCTTGGGTAGACTCCCACCATCAGCAGCTCAGCGAGTCCCCCTCTCCAAGGAGCTGCCGGTTCATGAGCCAGAGGGCAGAGGAGCCCATGTCTGCTCACCCTGGCAAGGAGGGCAAAGATCTCCATCCTTCATTCATTCCCTCATTCTTTCAACGTGCCCTCTTTGGGCACTGGCAGTGTGCCCAGTCCTGGGCCCTACCTTCAGGGCAATTACAGTCCAGTTTGGGGAGGGAAGTGGGGTGGAGAGGGGTGGGGCACATGGAGGTGGTCACAGTAGGCTCTCTGGAAGACACGATATTCAACAGAGTCCTGAAGAAGGAGTCAACCCGGGTTTTGTCCAGAGCCTGGCTGAGCTGAAGGCAGAGTCCACAGGCAGGGGGGAAGGGTTTGGAGCAACTTCCCCTTTGGCCTCAGTTGATAAAAACTGCGGGGGGTGGGGGGGTGGGTAGAAGGGTGCTGCTGAGCTGCTACCCCCAGAGGAGTGGGGTAGAGACAGGCTGGCCGGCCAGCGCTGAGCCAGGCAGATGTGTCGGGTTAGCGGTGCCGGGACAGGGCATGCAAAGGGAGGCAAAGCCGGGTGGATTCGACCAAGAGGGCCCCCGCAGGGTACTGCTCATGCTGCTGGCACTCCCACTCCGCATGCCCACCCCACCCCCAATGCCCTCGCATGCCTGTGCCTCCTGCATGTCCTTTGTGTAGCTGCTGGTCTTCCCCTGCTCCCCTCCCCCAGCTCTGACAAGGAGCACTGCCTGTCCCCAGCCTGACTCAGGAGGCCACCTGGCACCTCGGGCCCTGCCCTCCCCAGATTCTCCCTGGATCGTAATCTGCGGGCTGTTACCTGCCTGATTCCCCACCTGACTGTGCCTCCAAGCCTTTGAGGAGGCAAGGGGTAGCCCTGAGGATCAGTGAAAGTTTGGGGCGCTCACAGCGCCCCAAACAGAGGCCTCAATCAAATAGGTC
The DNA here is from genome assembly GCF_964270905.1 of Leucopleurus acutus. Taxonomy (NCBI): domain Eukaryota; kingdom Metazoa; phylum Chordata; class Mammalia; order Artiodactyla; family Delphinidae; genus Leucopleurus; species Leucopleurus acutus. The sequence continues at coordinate 7,652,563 of NC_139150.1, read as the reverse complement.
TGTTTCCAAGATGGCTGCCACCAAGATGGCGGCCGAGGAGCAGGCTGATTCCCAAGGCATTTGTGCTCATGGGAACTGCCGGCCCCCGTGAAGTTGCCCAGGTAGGCTAGTGAAGAGGGCCCGGGACTGGGAAGACCCTTGACTTGCCATTTGGAACCCACAATTGGGGGAAAGGGGTGGCTGTGGCTGGGTGCCATCAGCTTCCTGGGCCCCCAGGTGTGGGGCATTCTGTGTGTCCCTCCCACCCCACGGCCCTGGATTCTGGTGGGGTTTGGGTGCCCCCTACCTGTGCCCCCAGTGTACGTGGCTCTCTCCCCTGCCCCCCTGCCGCAGCTCCAGCAGTACCCCCGGCTGCGGGAGGAGATGGAGCGCATCGTGACCACCCACATCCGGGAGCGCGAGGGTCGCACCAAGGAGCAGGTGAGCCCACGCACCACCCCCTCTTCCCTCACCTTTCACTCCTGCCCTTGGGCTCACCTCCTTCTTCCCACTTTGTCTCTTCTGTCTCAGTCTCTCTTACACTTTCTCTCCTTGTATTAACTTTCTGCTTCTCTCTTGCTCTCTTTTTTGTTGTGAGAAAATATATACATAACATAAATTTTACTATTTTAACCGCTTTAAATTGTGCAGTTCAGTGGTGTTAAGTACATTCAGACTGCCGTGCAACCATCACCACCAACCATCTTCAGAACTTTTCATCTTCCTAAAATGAAACTCTGTCCCCCTTAAACAGTGACTCCTAGGGACTTCCCTGGTGGTCCAGTGGTTAAGACTCCACGCTCCCAATGCAGGGGGTGCGGGTTCAATCCTGGTTGGGGAACGAAGATCCCATATGCCCCACAGTGCAGCCAAAAACAAACCAAAAAAAATGACACCCATTCCCCCTTCCTCCCAGCCCCTGGCAACCACCATTCTCCTTTCTGTTTCTGTGAATTTGATGACTCTAGGTACCTCATATAAGTGGAAGCATACATTTGTCCTTCTGTTTCTGGCTAACTTCACTTAGCATAATGTTCGCAAGCTTCATCCACGTTGTAGCACGTGTCAGAATATCTTTCCTTTTTAAGGCTGAATAATATTCCATTGTATGAATAGACCACATTTTGTTTATCCATTTTTTCCCACTTTTGGGCTATTGTGAATAATGCTGCTCTGAACACAGGTGCACAAATATCTCTTTGAGAGCTTGCTTTTAAATCTTTAGGGTATATTTCCAGAAATGGAATTGCTGGATCATATGGTAATTCTATGTTTAACTTTTTGAGGACCTGCCATACAGTTTTCTAGAGAAGCCGCTCCATTTTACAATCCCACCATCTGCTTCTCAACTATCTATACTCTGGTCATCTCACTTGGGGCCTCTCTCTCTCTCTTTGCTGTTTCTCTGGGTCACCATACACCCCTCATAGGCGCCCTCCCTTCCTTTTATGTAGTCATTTATCAAATATTCTTTCATTCATTCAATAAGAAGCATATTCCCTGAATGCTCCTCTGAGCTGGGAGGGGCAGAGGTGAGCAGGCTCCCTCATGGCTCTCACAAAGCTCACAGGCGAGTCCTTTTCCCTTGGCCATCTCCCTGTCATCTTCTGTCTATACCCACCTCTGGCTCCCAATTCCCAGCTTCCATCCTCATACACCCCTTCTCCACAATGGTGCTGTCCCTAATCACTCACATTTTTGTTGCCGATGTTGTGTTTCTAAATCCTCACTGGTCTCTTTTTAATGACAAAATGATAAATACTCAATAAAATATTCAATCAGTATAGAAGTCATTAAATTACGAGTAAGTGTTCCTCCATTCACGCTTCCCCGCCCGCAGTCTCCCATAAAAGAAACATTATTAAAAGTGTGGTGTGTCTCCTTCCAGACATTTTCCCTAGGCACATACAGATTCCAGATTTCCTCTTACTCTTAAAGAATCACAACCCTGCGGTGTGTCTTGCCTTTTTTTCTCTGAAGAGAATTGTAGCTAACATCTGTTGAGCACCTATTACAGGTCAGACCCATGACCTTCCTCCTCTCACTGTGTCTTCACCACTCCTGTGAGGCTGAAACCCTTCATTTGCGGAATTTGAAGCTCGGTGAGGACAAACTCACAGGAAGCAGCAGGGCCTGGGTCTGAACCCAGCAGTGAGCATCAGGAATGTCACCCCCATCACAATTTGGTCACAAATCCCATCACTCTTAATTATTTGCAAAGGGGATTTTCCCATGCCAGAATCTGGAAGTTATCCTCATTCTTCTGAACAGCTGTAGAGTGCCTTTTAGTTTAGAGGATACCATAATCTATTTCACCTTCTGATAGCCATTGGCTTGTTCCCAGTTTTTCTCTGCAACACACCACACCAGACTGAACACCCTGGTACATGTATCTTTGCTCACTCAAGGAGCTTATCTGTGAGATATAGTTCTAGAAGTGAATATATGCATTTTAATGTTGTCAAATATTGCCAAACTGCCCTCCAAGAAGGTGATACTAATTTACAGTTCCACCAATGGTATGTGAGAGAATCTGTCTTCCCACAGTTGTGCCCACACTGGTCATTATCAATATTTATTATTAGTTTGATAGGTTAAAAAGGGGTCTCACTTTAACTTACATTTCTTTATCAATGAGAGGGAGCATTTTCTACATATCCTTATTGGTTGTATGCATTTCTTCTATGGGTTACCCATTCATGTTCTTGGACTATTTTGATTTGTGTTTCTTGTCTTCCACTTATTGATTTATAGGAATTCTTTGTTTATTATGGATACATTTATTTATTGTGGCTTATACATTGATTTATTATGGACTCTATACATGCTGCAAGTATGCTTCTCCCAGCTTTTCATGCATTTTAAAACTCTGTGGTATCTTTTCCACTTTACTGCTGACCTGTGTATCCTTGAAGGTCATGCTCCTCATCGATATTGAACTGGCTTACATGAATACCAACCATGAGGACTTCATAGGCTTTGCCAAGTGAGTGCTCCCTGGTCAGAGAAGGTGACACCTCGTGTGACTGTGTGTGTATGTGTGTGTAGGACCCAGGCCTGTTGGGTTAAGCCTCTGGGTCTGGTGCCCACTGAGCAGTAGCAATGAAGCCGGGCCTCTTGAGAGAAGTTTCTGGGACTCTTCTTTCTCTCCTCATTAGTGCTCAGCAGAGGAGCAACCAGATGAACAAGAAGAAGGCTTCAGGGAACCAGGTGAGTGAACTCCAGTGCCCCAGCCGGAGGGATGGAGGGTGCCGGATGGACGCCAAGCTCTGAGATCCCCCTCCCCCAAGGGGAAGGGTCCCACAGGGGCCAGAGAGCCTGTCAGATGCCAGCCACAAGCCTCCCACTCTGCATCAGTAACCCTCTCTCCTCTCTCCCGGTGCTTCTCGTGGTTGCTATGGTTACCTCTTTGCAGGATGAGATTCTGGTGAGTACCAGGACTGGGGCTCTTGGTTTGTGTAGTGAGGGGGAGGAGGGGACCCATTTGTAGTGGGGATGTGCAGGGGTCAAGAGGGCACCCTTTGGTTTGCACACACCAGCCCATGGGTGTCCACATATGCGCTCAGGCCAGAGGCAGGGTCTAGCCACACACAGAGTCCCACCAATCTGTCCATCACTGCGCATGAACTAAGCATCTACTTCAGCCAGAGGTAGACCATGTGGGCTGGGGTGGGTGAAAATGCCTGGCAGGGGCCTGGCACTGAGTAGGGACTCTTTAAATATCGGTCGGATGGATGGATGGATGGATGTATGGATGGTTGGATAGATGGACGGATGGATGAGAGAGAATGTTTTTAAGCTGGCATCTCTACCAGAGAGTTGAGTAAAGAGTGAATGGAGTGTCAAGAGACCAGTGCCTCCTTACCTATTCTGTCCTTCAGATCTCTGCTGAAACATCACTTCTCAGCCCCGGTTGTACCACCAGCCATAGAGTTTGAGCTCTTCCAGAAGCTGTAGTTTCTTTGTGATAATATAGGTGTTTGTGTGATTACTGGCATCATATCATTTCCCTCTTGAACCCTATAAGGGGAAGGGCTGGGTCTGTCCTGTTCACCAGTAAATCCTCAGCCCCCAGTGCAGTGCCTGGCACACAGTAGGTGCTAAATAGAATGAAGGAGCTAATGAATGCAATATCCCAGGGCAATTCGGTTCAGCAAACACTCACTGGTGCCTGTACTGTGCTGGCCCCTGGACAGGAGTCAGACTCTGGCCCTGCCCCTTGGAAGCCTGGACTTGTAGTCAGGCCCCAGGCAGGGTGGAAGTGGGGGGAACAGGAGGTCCCTGGTGCTGGGGCTCTGGAAGGGGGTTTTGGGTGAGCAGGGAGTAGGGCAGAGCTGGGGGTGGCCGAGGGAGGACAGGAGTCAGGGCGGGAGCAGGGTGGAGAGGTCTGTTGGTCAGACTGGGGAGATGGAGGGCCAGGGAGTGGCATTCAGACTCAATTCCAAAGACAGTGACAAGATGCTGAGGGGATCCTCTCCAGACCGGGACAGGGTGGGAGGGTGGTCATGAGGCACTTGGCTACCACATCCCTGTTAATGACTAAGGCAGCTACTAGCTGTGATCCGCTGTGTGACTTGGGTTCTCCGCAAGGTTCTCAGGGAAGCCAGAGAGGTTTAAGGAGGGCTGGGAGTGGGGGCGGGGGGCGGGGGGTGGTGCTTTGAGGGCCTTAGAAGCAGGCTTGACCCCAGAGGGCTTTCCTGCCAGCAGCAGGCTGCTCAGTCTTCTCCGGATGCTCAGGGGAGAAGCCAGGGAGGCCAGGGCTGGGGGAGGGAGCAGAAGTAGCTCCCTTGTCCCCTCAGTCTGTCCCACCACGAGGGTCTGGTCAGTGTCCCTGCCCTTGAAGCAGAATCCACAGGCCCTAATCTGCGTCAGTCGCTCAGGACAGTCCCAGAGACAGCTGCTTCCTGCTGTGAAAAGAGACCTTTGCCTGTTACTCTGGGCTTCTCCAGGGAAGAGGAGTCTGGACAATTTGTGCTCAGCTCCTCCCCGCCGCGTCTGTGCTCTACCACCGCACCCCTGTCCTGGGGCTTGGAGGCAAAGACTCTTAGAACCCTACTATCACAGCATTCATGTATTCATGCCACAAATATTTATTGATACCTTACTGTTTGCCTAGCACTCTGCCAAGTGCTGGGATACACCAGTGAGGGAGAGAGTTCACAATTTAGCAAGACAGACTGACATCAACAGATAATCACACACACGCACGCAAATTCAAAATTCCAGTCATTGTCATAGAAGAAAGCTTAAGGGAGTGATGAGAGATGATAATAGGGGTCTTGACTTATATGGGGGGCCGGGGAGAGTCTGCCTGAGAATGTGACTTCTGAGCTCATACCCAGAGGATGAGTAGGATTTGCCAGGCCAACAGGAGGAAGTGCTTTCTAGGCAGAGTCAACAGAAGCACGTGCAAAGTCCCTGAGGTCAGAAAAAGTCTTTGAATAAACTGACTGTTAACCTGAAAAGATACTCAGAGTTATCTTGCCCAATCAGCCACCTAAACTCTGCTTGCACACTTTTTAGCAGTGGGGAGCTCGTCCCCTACCAAAGCCACCAGTCCCCTACTCAGATGGCTCTGTCAGAAGGCTCTTTATCCTGAGCTGACCTCTGCCTTCCTCTGTCTTCCTCTCTGTTCACTTGTGGTTCAAACCAGGGCAGGTCTGACCCCCACCCTCTCTGACCAGCCAGGCCTTGAAGAGCTGGGGGAGGGGTGAGCTTTTGAGGGTCTCTCTTTGCCCACCCCATCCTCCATGGGGAATCCTGGCCTCTGTCCACTGACTTCCTGCACCCCCCCACCCTCCAGGTCATCCGGAAGGGCTGGCTGACCATCAACAACATCGGTATCATGAAGGGGGGCTCCAAGGAGTATTGGTTTGTGCTGACCGCCGAGAATCTGTCCTGGTACAAGGATGACGAGGTAAGTAAAGGGCCACTGGTCATCAAGGGGTTTGGCTGGTGGCCAGAGGCAGGCTGAGACCCTACCACACGCTTGGAGTAGTCTGAACCACCCAAAAGGGGGATTTAAAACTCTCATCAAAGACCTCTGGGTGGAGGTGGGAGGTCAGGACCAGAGGCAGGCACTCCTGAGGGCTCATCCAGGCTGGATGGAGAAGAGGGCTTGGCAGGACTGGGGAGCTTGGGGCTCAGCGCCCTGGGGTGGCAGGGGTGCTGGGCATCCCTCCCTGACCCCAGCAGCCCCGCAGCCTTCCTGTTTTCTTGCTCCAGGGCGTGCCTCCTACTCCGTGGCCTCCACAGGCCCATGACACACACGAGTCCAGCTGCCAGATACGCTGTTAACCCCTGCACCCCAGCCCCCCAGCCCCCAGCAGTCCGAGGGGGATGCCCAGGGTGCCTCCAGCCAGAGGGGCGAGGAGCGATGGGGCCCCACAGAGGCACCACCCCAAACCCCTCCCTGCCCACTGGGCACAGAGAAGCCCAGCCACCCCCCTTCCCTGCTGCTGGTCTCCTTTAAGAACGAGTCCCTTTGGCTTCCACATCTGGATTCCAGAGGTGACCAGAGAGAGCAGGGAGGGCTGGGGGGGAGGGGGCTTGTGGTAATGAACTCCAGCTGGCCAAGGAGTGGGGGGAGGGACCCCCTTCTTCCTGAGGGGTCTGTTGAAGGCGAAGGTGTTCTCCATGGGGGAGCAGAGCCTGGGGCAGTGGCCTCTGATTTCGCTCTCCAAGCCCCCCTCCTTGATCCCTGCCCCCTCCAAGTCTCCCCAGGCAGGGCCCCCCTCCTCACTTTGGGCGGGGCCCTCTGTCGTCACCGGCGGGGGCGCCAAGCCATCTGGACCTCATTACCCCAACCCTGGCCTCTCCCAGAGCATGGGGCCCCTCGAAGGGTGGAGCGTGAGGCTGTGCGGGGCACGGGTGTGGGGACCGCTTCCTGCTCTACCGCCTGGGCAGCCTTCCTAGACGTGCCCGTGCCCCACCATTCCTTGGGCTCCTGTGTTGAGGTTCCTTGCACAGGGCCAGGGGACAGTGTGACTGGGGCTGGGGGCTAGAGATGGGCTACACTGGGGGGAGGAGGGAGTATATCTGAGCAGGGCCCCCGTCCTTGTATGTGTGTGTGTGTGTATCGGGGGGCTGGTCTCTGTGGAACTTCGTGTGTACATTTGAGTTGAGTCGAGTGTGACCCCGGCATTGAGTGTACGTGTGGGTGGGGGAGGGCTGGGCAGTGAGTGCTGGGAGGTGAGGGTGTGTGTGAGGCTTGTGGACGTGGGGTGTGGGTGTTTGACAGGAGAGTGTCTGGGGTATAAGCGTCGGGGCGTGTTCGGTGTTTGAGGGTTCGCATGTGTGTTTGGGGGCAGACCATGTGTGCCTGAGTCGTGTGTGCCCGTGCCTGGTGTGTAAGCATCTGTGTGTATGTGTGGCGAGTGGACTTGAGGAGGGAGGGCGTGTGTGTGGCACGTTTGAGGATATGTATTGTACGTGTTGGGGATGTAAGGATGGGAGAGGGCTGGTGTTCCATTGTGAGCGGGTGTGTGCGTCTGTGTGCGCATGTGTGTGCATACACTTGTGTGTGCTTGGGACACGGATGTGTGATTTAAAGTTCGAGTGTGGGAATGTATGTCTCCGAGTTGTAGGTGTGTTTGTGCCGAGGTAAAGTTGCGTGTGTGGGGGGGGTTGTGAGTGGATCTTTCTGCCCTAAAACAGCTGGGGACAGGGAGGTGGTCCGGGCTGGGCGGAGGGTGATCTGTCCCCCTTCTCCACCCAGCCACCAACCATCTGGTCTTTGGGACTTGGGTGATCCTCTGGGCAGACAGGCAGCCGCCCACATCCCCAGCCCTCACTGACCCCCCATCTTCTCACTCTTCCTCCGCCACCCATCAGCAACCCCACCCCATCCCACAGCATGGTGGCGCCCCCATCCCTGTTGCCTCCTCCCAGCCCACCCTGTGCCCCCCAAGCCCCCTGCCCCGGCTCCAGGCTCCGGTTCTGGGATGGCGCGCGGGGGCCGCTCCAGCTCTCCAGCGGCGGTGCCGAGGGTCTAACCCAGCCCAGCCTAACCAATGTGCAGACTACTGTACAATTTGGAAGTCCTGAACAGATAGTCTAAACACTGGGTAGACGGAGTGGAGGTGTCCTCTGATCCATCCAGGCTGCAGTGTCTGTCCGTCGGGTGAGAGCTTCAGCCCCATGTCCTGGAGATGCAAGGTCCCCAGCCCAGCCCAGCCAGCCCGGGGTCCCCTCTCTGCTCTGACTCCCCTTCTGCCTCCTTTGACGTGGCAGGGGTGAGCGGGAGCTCTGGCTGGGGAGGAGGGGCCTGGGGACGGGCCGGCCTGCGGGAAGGAGGGGGCTGCTCCTACCTAGTGTCCAACCCCAGAGCAGAGCGCAGGGCGGGTGGCGGCGGGGCCTCCCTCGAATGCTTCCAGATGTTCCCTGGCCGCGTGTGCAACTTCCTCCTCTCCTCCCCCAGCCGCCCTCTGGGGCTCCCGGCCACCCGCCTGGCATAAAGAGGGCTTTATGTGGCTGGACGGGCCAGGGGGGTGAGGGGGGCAGAGAGAGGTGGGCAGGATGACACCAGGACGTGGAGCAGGGTCCTCCGAAACCCAGCCCCCGACCCAAGATCCGTGGCGAGGCTCATGCCCAAGCCCCGAGTCCTCCAAACCCACACAGGCACCCCAGCCCGGGCCCCCGGGTGTGGGCCCTGTGGTGTTGGGTTGACTAGTGGGGTACAGGCAGCAGAAACCCCTCCCCTCCTCCCAGAGCCCCATCCTGGGATACCTCCTCCGAAGACCCCTGAGCTCCTCCCCTCTGTCTGTAGGACAGAGGAGCCTACAGTCACATGTCAGCCCCCACCAGACGTACACACATGTGCACACAGGCCTGGCACCCACATGCCATCCACAGATAAGCGTAATTCCTCCCAGATAAACCACACAGATTCAGCCCATTACGAAAACTCTGCACGTAAGTACGTGCACCCACAGCGCAGGTCTCGCAGGTACATTCATGCAGACATATGGACATTTACAGTTGCCACACCTACGAAACTGCACACATACACACATGCTCACACGCACACACGGCCGGGCTGGCACCTCCTCAGGCACCCTCGTGCACACACAGGGACACATTGGCACACGCACAGTGGTGAGAGGACACGTGCTCAGACATGCACATGTTTGCACAGACATACAACCACACACGTTGCACACACACACACTCACCATCTCCAGGCTTGTGCTGTGTGCCTGATCGCTAACACATGGGCAGCTGTGGGGAGTGGGCTGAGCCAGCCCTTTGAAGCTGCCAGGCCTGGTGGCCGCCCCCCTTCCCCGTCTCTCCAGTCAGGAAATGAAGTCAGAGGCTTATCCAGAGCAGGCCCCATAGGCCAGGCTGGCGGCAAGAGAGGCCGAGTGCGGGGTCCCTGGCTGGGGCTGGCCTGGCTTGCGTCCAGGGCTTGCTTGGGGCGGGATGTGGGAGCCAAGCTCAGCCTCGCCACCCCAGGCTCTTGAGCTCTGGCATGGATGCGGAGGCGGTGGGAAGGGCTTGAACGCCGTGGGGAGCCGAGGTGCCCAGCAGACCCGGGGCTCCGTGGCCAGGCTTTCATCAGACAGCGCCCACGCAGTGCAAGGGGGCTGGTGGTCTACAGCCCCAGGTCCCCCCGCGCCGCAACATGGAGCATCCTTAGGGAGTGAGGCGTAGCACAGACAGCACCAACCTCACCCATCACTCCTCCCTCTCCCCCAGGAGAAAGAGAAGAAATACATGCTGTCCGTGGACAACCTGAAGCTGCGGGACGTGGAGAAGGGCTTCATGTCCAGCAAGCACATCTTTGCCCTCTTCAACACGGAGCAGAGGTGCGCCTGCCTGCTCCCACGGGGCTCTGGGGAGTAAAGACGGGCCCACAGATCCAGAAGACAGAGAGATCTGCCTGGGCTCCCCAGCAAGTCATTCACTTGACAAATATTTGTTGAGTTTCTAATCTGTGCTACACTCATGTCCAGATCTCGTTCCTGGCCTCCCTCCCGCCACCCCTTCCTTTCTCCTTCCTGCCTTTCCTCCCTCCCTCTCCGTCTCTCTCTCTCCCTCCCTCCCTCCTTCCTCCCCTCCTGTCCTTCTGCAATCACTCGGTTAGTACCTGCCCTGCATGAGATACTGGCAGTACAAGGCCTCTCCCCTCCCAACCCAGGGCTGACTCTAGTGGACTTTCTCCTACTCAGAGATGAGGGTTCAATACAGCTGCCAAGAGGGGAAAGCCTGGGAGGGGGCCAATGGGGGTTGAGATCTAAGCCAGGGGCTGCACTGTCATGGGTCCCCCTTTCATGAGAGCTCAGTCCCTTTCTAATAGAGTATTTTACTGCTCATTTCACTAAATCCTCTCAATGACCCTAAAAGGCAGGAATTGTTATTATTAACCCAAGTTCCAGATGAGAAAACTAAGGCTGGGAGAGAAGAAGGGACTTGCCACAGCTGGCAAGTAAGAAAGCCAGGATTGGCCCACAGGCACGATGACCCCAGTCCACGCACGCCCTTAACCACCAAGGTGAATGGGCTTTGCCCCCCATCTCCCCTCACCACCTGCCCCATCTTGCAGGAACGTCTACAAGGATTATCGGCAGCTGGAACTGGCCTGCGAGACACAGGAGGAGGTGGATAGCTGGAAGGCCTCCTTCCTGAGAGCTGGCGTGTACCCCGAGCGTGTTGGGGTGAGTGGCAGGGGAGGTAGGGGAGGGGCAAGCTGCTTAAAATAAGGGGCTCCGGGGGAAGCCATCCACAGTGATGCCAAGCCATTCCATATTTTCCGGCTCTTATTGGGCTCAGAAATAGCAGGGATCCTCCCCCTACCTGCTCTGGGGTGGGATCAGAGTAAACCCTTCCTCCCATCCTTCTCCAGTGCAGTTTTACATGACTCTTTGTCTGACACAGATGGCATTTCCGACATCCCTTTCATATGAGCATGCTTTCTTCTGACTGCCTTCACTTTTCTACCCTCTTTCACTGTGACAATGTCTAGAGTTGCCTTACAGTTGGGGTGCAGTGCCCTGGGTTTACTCAGTCCCTCCTCTTTTCCTGTGTGTGTCTGCTACGGCTGTGCTCGCTGGTGGCGGCGGCGATGATGGCAATGCTGGTGTGGTGACCTCTATGGCTTTGGTGTGGGCCTCCCAGGACAAAGAGAAAGTGAGTGTGTCCCTCTCTCATCTTCTGCCAGGCATCTCTAGCCTGGCGACAGATCTGGCCAGGCCTTTAGAATCAGGAAGGGTCCTTGGAGATGTCCTTTCCTAATTTATGGACTGGGAAAGTAAGGCAAATTCTAGGTACTAGAGTCAGAGCCAAGATAAGGCTGAATGAGGGTTTGGGGTCCTGAGAGGCACTGGGGTGGACAGAGCCCAGAGACCCAGAGCTATGGGGGAGCTGGTGTCTTTGTGTACAGGCCAGTTGCTTCTCTCTGTATCTTAGCGTTCCAGGCATCCTTGAAGGGGCTGGGACCCTGGGGATGCCTGGAACCTGGCTTTGAGGTCCTAGCCATCCTGATGCCCTGTCCTCAATGGCAGGCCAGTGAGACGGAGGAGAATGGCTCAGACAGCTTCATGCACTCCATGGACCCACAGCTGGAGCGGCAGGTGGAGACCATCCGGAACTTGGTGGACTCATACATGGCCATCGTCAACAAGACTGTCCGGGACCTCATGCCTAAGACCATCATGCACCTCATGATCAACAATGTGGGTGCACCACCGCGTGGGGGGCGGGTGCTCTCGTGGGACCAGGGAGGCAGGTGGCCAGGTTGGCCTGGAGTAGGCACGGGCTAGTCATGTGGGACCAAGTCTGGGGAGGGAGGCATGGGTCCACGCCAGAGGTATCCAATAGAAATGTAATGTGAGCTTCATATATTATTTTGTAGATTCACATAACCAAGTTGTTCCAAGCATGCTTAAATGCTTTCCAGGAGGGGCTAGGAATATGCATCTTTTGAGAACTCCCAGACCATGTTTTGAGATCTCCCACACCATGTTTTGAGATACACACCCCACGGAACCACTTCCACCCATGGCTTAGTGAAAAAGCATGGCCTGAAGGGAATTAGAACTGTGTTGGAATCCTGGCTGTGCCTCAACCCTGTGTGACTTAGAGCAAATGAACTACCCTCTCTGAGCCTCTGTTTTCTTATATGTAAAATATGGATAATGATAGAGTTGAGGATTAAATGAATATAAAGTGCATAACAACACAGTGCCTGGCATGTAGTAGGTGCTCAACATAAATTTAGATGATGAATAAATGAGACACAGGCCTACGGCATAAAAAACCTCAGCATCTCTCCACAAATGTTCCAGAGCCTGGCCCAGGTAACATCTGGGAATTTTTAAGGAGAACATTAACCCATGCCCTACACACAGACACTCACATTTCACCCGATCCAGGCACACATTCACACCTGCTACTCAAGGGCTCAGAAAATTTTAAACTGTCGTCTTCCTTATTTTGGTCCACTGGAGCATACAAGTCTTTGGAAAGTGTGTAACTACCCCATTTTACAGATGAGGAAACTGAGGCTGAAATAAGCTGAGTAACCAGGTGTCCTGGTGCATAATAGGCCCTGAGTGTTCTCCTAGATCTATGACCTTGAACAGTTCACTTTTCTTCTCTGGACCATCTGAGAAAAAGGGCAAGCGGGGAGGCGGGGAAGCAAGGGAGATCTCTGAGTTTAGGCAGTGGCAGAGCCCCATCCCCGAGCTAGTAGGGCCCGGCGGGGAGGGCAAATTGGTACAGGCGTCAGGTCCCAGCCCTCTCCTCTCTTTGCCCGCCCGCAGACCAAGGAATTCATCTTCTCGGAGCTGCTGGCCAACCTGTACTCGTGCGGGGACCAGAACACACTGATGGAGGAGTCGGCCGAGCAGGCGCAGCGGCGCGACGAGATGCTGCGCATGTACCACGCACTGAAAGAGGCGCTCAGCATCATCGGCGACATCAACACGACCACTGTCAGCACGCCCATGCCCCCGCCCGTGGACGACTCCTGGCTGCAGGTGCAGAGCGTACCGGCTGGACGCAGGTACCAGGGCCGGCTCCCACGGCCCCAAAGCCCCCCAGCCCGGGGCCCGCTGGAGGAGGGCCGAGACCGGGCAGTGACGCGACGGCGTCACCGGGATAGCTCCCACCTGGAGCGAGGGGCGGGGCTTATCGCGGGGCGGGGCTTATCGCGGGGCGGGGCTTGCCGTGGAGAGCTGGCTGCTGGGAGGGGTGGAGCTGGAACATTGGAGCCTCTGGGGGCGGGCTTAAACTCCGGCGAAAACCTAAGGCGCGGAGGGGCGGAGCTTGCGCGCATGGGCATGACCGGCACCCAGCTGGGGGCGGGGCCTCACGGTGGGGCGGAGCCGCTCATCTCTCTCCCCTCCTTGTCCTTCGCTCCCTGTCGCCCGCAGGTCACCCACGTCCAGCCCCACACCGCAGCGCCGAGCCCCCGCGGTGCCCCCAGCCCGGCCCGGGTCGCGGGGCCCTGCTCCTGGGCCTCCGCCTGCTGGGTCCGCCCTAGGGGGGGCGCCCCCCGTGCCCTCCAGGCCGGGGGCTTCCCCTGACCCCTTCGGTCCTCCCCCCCAGGTGCCCTCGCGCCCCAACCGCGCCCCGCCCGGGGTCCCCAGGTGAGTAGGGGCTGAAAGCGGCGGCAGAGACCGCCGGGCGGGCGTGGCCGGGAGGGAGGTGGGGCCGGATTCCGGAGCATCGGCCCAGGTCGCCAGAGCCGGCCCTCTCTGTCCGGGTCACTCGGACCGTGGGTGCCAGAGCCACCGGGGGTGTGGCCGAGGGCTGGCGGAGCCTGCCCCCAGGGAGCGCTGAGTTCCGCAGGTGGTCGTTTCTGGGGAGGGGGCCGTGGGGCTCATCCCACCTGCCCTCTTCTTTCCAGCACTTGCATGGCGCTTCCCTCCTTTTTCACTCTCTCTCTCTCCCACGCGTTGCCTCCCTTCTCCTTTCCCCTTCTAGCCGCTCTCCTCCGTTCTCCATTCCGTCCTCTACTTCTGTCTCCCAGCTCCTAGTGAGCCTACCTCAGGTCTGAGGATCTGAACCCAAATCCTCTCTGGATGGGTAGATTTTATTCACTTACACTCAGGGCTACCCTGGTGCCCGCACTTCCCAGTCCTGACTCTTTGGACCTGTCCCCGAGGGTTGTGACTGTGTGACCAGCAAGGTGTGTGATGTGTGTGTGGGCGTGCACACGGATGTGAGAGTGTAAGAATGGCACCCAGGCATGCGGTAGGATGTGGAGCAGCTGGGAAAGGGGCCTGGGAGCCATGGGACAGCCTGATGGCTTCCTTCCTTCCCCTTGCCTCTGGCCCTAGCTGGCCTGGACCAACGTGGTGGGTGTGCGGGCAGGAGTGGAGGCTGCCCCATTCCCAGAAATCTCCAGGGAAAAGGGTTCTACTTCATCCCTTGCCTTTGCCTTCTTGATCCATGACCCTCTTTCAAGGAAGCTCACTCTGATATTTAACTCAGTCTGCCCTGTTTCCACTGGCCGTGTTCTCTGAGGAAGAACACATCAGACCAATAATATCCATTTATGTTTCCAGATGGCTGGAGGGTAGGGCCATGGGTCTAACCTCCATGAACCTACAGTGAAGCAGAGATGGGGCTTGCTCTATGGTTACCTGACGGCCAAGGCAGATGGGGTAACGCAGGCAGCGTGGTGTCGGTCAGGGGCACTGGACTGGAGTGGGCCTTTAGGCGAGTCACTTTCCCTTCCAGGGCCTCAGTTTCCCTTCCACCAAATGATATTTAACATTCTGCCTTTCTCCCAGGGTTGGTGTGGGGATCAGGGGAGGCAGTGGCTATAGGGATGCCACATTAACTGCAAAAGTGGCTATAGGAACTATTTGCTAACTTCCAATGTGAGTTCAGATTCTTAAGGGTATTTGACATGCCCAGGCCTGTGCTGAGGTGTGACATGAGAACTGTAAGGTCTGGTACCTGCTCCGCTCTAGTCTGGCTGACACATGGGAAGTCACAGCCTCAGAGGAGAGAGCAGTCTGGGGAGCTTCAAGGCAGCTTGACTTCGGTGAGATCCCAGGGTTGATGGAGATAAGGCTCAGGTGGTGAGGAGTCAGGAGGGCGTTTGGGTAAGGAGCAGCACGTGGGCAAAAGTTGAGTGTGGAATGCGTTGAGAGCTGCTGGCCAGAGCAGAGTGCAGGTAGAATGAGGAAGAATAAGAAGAGGTTGCCCTGGGGACTTCCCTGGAGGTTCCAGTGGTTAAGATTCTGCACTGCCACTGCCGGGGGCACGGGTTCGATCCCTAGTCAGGGAGCTAAGATCCTGCATGGCGCGCAGCACGGCCAAAAAAAAGAAAAACAAATTTGCCCTGGGTAAGGTGGGGCAGGTAGGAGAACCTTCAAAGTCCACAGAAGAGGTTGACTTGGGACTCAGTGCTGTGAGCAGCAGGGAGCCATGGAAGGCTCTTGGGTGGAGACATGACAGCTGGACCCTAAGAAAGCAAGACCTGTCCCTTCTGGAGCAATGCAGGTGGCCCTCTGAGCACGCCAGGCACGAGTGTGCAGGGAGCTGGTGCAAATGCCTCCTGTGTGGGGGCGAGCTTCTGTGTTGTGACTCCGCCCCCGCGTGTGCTTCAGTGTGCCAAGTGGCTGCATGCCCCAGATCCATGCTGCACGTGCCGGCCAGCGAGGTTGCTGGGCGTTGGGGGGTGGGGTGTATGCGTGTTGTTTGTGGGCATGTGTGTCAGCGTGTGCATGCGGGGCCGTGGGGCCTCACCGCATGTGTGTGCACGCCCGGGCGTGTGCGTGTGCGTGTCCCCCCACCCCCAGGCCTGACCCGTCTGTGAGCGTGAACTGCCACGTTGATTTCGTGCTGTCTTTCAGAATCACTATCAGTGACCCCTGAGGAGCGTCAGCCACGGTAGGTACAGGCCTCTCCACCTGCTGCATGAACCGGTGTGTCTGCCCCCTGCCGCACCAGCTCCACACTGCAGGGCGAACCTGGGACCTCAGAGGCAGGCCCCCTCCCTCTCCCTTCTGCAGCTCCAGACTTATTCTTTCCTCTTTCTGTCCTCGCTGCCAGCTGGCTCTCTCACCTCCCTTCTCAGCGAGCCTCGGGACTCAGTGCCACTGCCCAAGACCTCCATGGCTGAGCCTGGGGAGGTCTTGGGACAGGCTCCGCACCCAAGCAGGCAAAGCTGGGTGCTCTCTGGAGGCGTCAGAAAGAGCGCAGAGCTCATGGTTCGTGGTGTTAGGGGCAGGGAGCTTGGCTGGACTCAGGCACCCAGAGGCCTTGGCGTCTCACCCTGGGGTGCGATCTCACCCTGGGGTGCCACACTCATTCCCCGATCTGAGCCCTGCTGCGGGGGCAGGGCAGCCAGCTCCCAGCCTGGGAGCTCTGGAAACCGAATCCACGATAGGGCAGAGGAAGTCAAAGTCCCACCTCCTTTATCAAGCCAGCAAGCGAGCAGCAGCTGGGGGTGAAGGCTCTGGTTATTTGATGATTTGGGAAAGCCTGAGTGTCCCCCCCACCATCAGCCCAGAGCACAGCTCACAGGCCAGGCAGGTCACACCGCCCCTTCCCCTGCCTCCGTGGTACTGTCACTCCTGCTGGTGCAGGACTGAAGGCAGCGTCCTCAGCCCCAGGTGGAGCACCATAGCCGGCCCGCAGGCTCATCCACCTGGGCCTGTTGCTCCTAGGGGTGACCTCCACTTTTCCGCTAAGGGGATGACGGTGTCTGCGGACCTGGGCAAGCCAGCTTCTCTGAGTTCCGCCCCAGCTGGGCCCCAAACTCGCCCAGCGAACCTGCCTGCCACTCCGCGCCTGCGCTGACTCTTGCTCTTCT
The DNA here is from genome assembly GCF_964270905.1 of Leucopleurus acutus. Classification (NCBI taxonomy): domain Eukaryota; kingdom Metazoa; phylum Chordata; class Mammalia; order Artiodactyla; family Delphinidae; genus Leucopleurus; species Leucopleurus acutus. The sequence goes on along the minus strand of NC_139150.1, from coordinate 7,635,813 downwards.
GCTTTTCCCCAGCAGGAAGGGCCCAGCCTCACCTACGCGACCTGCGGCCCCCCGACCAGCTGAGGCTCCCCTCTTAGACTTATAAGCCTGTGGCCACTGGCATCCGGCCGCCTGCCCTCCCTGCCTCCCCAGGGTCCCTTTAGAGGACTCGTGGGCTTTCTGCCCACCCAGAGGGGCCTCTAGCACTCCCTCCAGCCATTCTGTTAGCTTTGCCCTCCTGGTTCAAACAGTGTTCTTTCTCGTGTGTTTCTCCATCAGGCCTGGTGGCTGTCGCCTGGGGCTCACGGCCCCATACTCCCTGAGGCTAGGGATGGCCCTGCGCCAGTGGGTTGAAAGACAGGGGGCCAGAGAAGAGGGAAGCCAGAGGGGGCCGAGCACGTGTCTGGAGCTGTGGGTGCACTGCCTGGTGGTGTGTGAGAGTCTAGCGTGTGTGGAGGGGTGGGCGCTGCCCCAGCCTTTACCCCAGACCCCCGTGAGGCTCTGGCCCCTGCCCATCTCCTGCCCTTCTACCTTCCCTTTCTCGTCTCTCTTCTCTATTCCAGAACCCTTGCCCACACCTGGGTCTTCTGCCCCTCCCCTCCTCTCCCCTGACTGCCGGGCTAGGCTGCCCTTGCCTTACCAGCTCTCTCCCCCTTTTCTCTCTCCTGTTCTCTCTTTGCTTTCTCTCCAACTGCCAGCCGATCGGGTCAGGCAAGTCCATCCCGACCTGAGAGCCCCAGGCCCCCCTTCGACCTCTAACCAGATCCCTCCTATTCCTCGGAGACCTCCCTTTCCAAGCCTGCCTGGACAGCTGTTCTGTGACTTGACAGTGGCTACCCGGCCCCAGAGCTTCCCCTTCATCTGTGACTTAGTCTGTTGTAGTGGTGAGCTGACACATCCAGGCGTGACATTGGTGAAACTTGTGCCCCTCTGTGGTCTTGCTCCTGCCCAGTTCTATAAATATCTATAAATACTCATATATATATATATATATACACACATATATATATATATATACATACACACACACACACATATATGGCCAAGCCTCACCTCTAGTGTCGGGAATCAATCACCATGCTGTCCTTGAGGAGTCTTGTGGCCCAACTACAAGGGAACGCTGTCACCCTGACATCCCCCTCCAAAGCGTGCCACCTCCGATGAGCCCCCGTCGTACGCAGCCTGTGGACAGCCAGCCCCCTCTGCCGCCCTCCCGTCCCTACCCCCCCCGAACACGGGGGTGCCGTACTGGCAGCTGTGTGGTTCTCTGACCACTACCGGTCTTGCTGTCTCTTGGCTGAGAATAAAACCCATTTCTGGATGATGGGGAACAGCGTGTCCTCTGTGGCCTGTGTTCTCTGTGGCACTCAGGGAGAGGTAAAGGTTTAAACATTGGGGTGAGGGATGGGGAAGGGCCCAGCTATTGCTAGGGTGCTGTAAGATGTGGAGAAAAAAGCCGCATCCTCTCCGAGGCCTACTGGGAAAGCACCTGGAGTCAGCTGATACTCGTCCTGTGAAACCTGCTCTGGCCACTAGGGGGCGCGGAGGGAGGACCGTGAGGTGCTGGCCAGGCAGGCACTGTGGAAGGACAGGGAGAACAGGCCACCAGAGGGGCAGGGCGATGGAATGGAAAACACCTGGACCACAAGTCAGCACTCAGGGTGCTGTGGCACCCTGCTTTCCCTCCCTGGGATTAGATCTGACTTCTGAGTCTCTCCGTCATTAAGGCAGGACTGCCCCGAGAGCCCCACGGCGGTCCCCCGGGAACCCCCAGTCTTCACCAGGCAGCATGCAGGTGACAGGCCTTGGAAGATCTCTTAACAGCCCGGTTGGATGTGCTCAGACACACTGGGGACCAGCACAACCAGAAGCTTGCCCTCTGCTGGCAGGACCCACTCCCTGTTCAGTGCTCACGGCACAGGACCCAGCGACAGAAGAAAAAGGAACACGCAAGAACAAGCAGTATGGCTAAATTCATTTATTCTGAAATAAAAAGTGAAACAGGAGTCGAATCACCCGGGCACAAACCCGTCCCCGCCTCCACCTTCTCTCTCCGACCTACACTATCAATAAATAATTTTCCCCAGCCCCAAATATTTAATAGAAGGTCCTCCCCATTTACCAGCGCCAACCTCCAATGTGATACAGGGGGCTTCCATACCTCCAGAATATACAAAATGTTACACAGTTACAGTATAAACACTGGGGAGGGAGCCCACCCCGCCACCAGCTTATGTCCTTGCCTGGCCTCGGTTTGCCCAACCTGCCCAAGGCCTGTGAGAGTGCTGCCCAGTTGTCTGGCTGGGCAAGGGGGAGGGGGGGCACTTGTGCCCCAAAGTGCCTCTAAATGGAGGACTGCTTGGTGGGGGTGAGGAGACCAGCAGGGAGCCCCTGCTCCCCAAGAACGGCAGCCTCTTAAATAAACTACCTTTACTGAGCCTCCGGCTCTTTGTTTTTCTGGAACTATTAATAGCCCAGAGATCAAGACACAGCCCTGGCCAAGATGGCAAGGGGTCTGCACCTATTTGTCTCCCCCCATTAGACAGGGGGCTATACCCCTTTTCAGGGGTTTTTTTAGGGATGAAGGGGTGCCAGGAAGGAGGGACGGGGCAGCAGGTACGGACAGGGGCAGAGCGCCCCAGCCCCAGGTCTCCGGTCTTTGCCCGCTAGTGTCAGGCAGTTAGACCACCAAGATCTTCACTTCATCGTTGTCGTCAGTCTCGTAGAAGAAGGGGACGCAGGTGCTGCTACCCAAGACTGGGCACTCCTGGGGGTTCTGGATCTCGCGCAGCAGTTGCATGATCTGCTGCGCAGTGGGGTTCTCAGGGGTCGTCTGGCCCCGCAGGGCTTCCCCCTGGGTGGGGTCCACGTTGTCCTTGAGGCTCACCTCGCGGAGACCTTTGTAGAGAGAGAGAGAGGCAGGGCTCGGAGTGGTGTGCCAGCTCTCCCCTGCCCGCCCGCCAGTCCTCCCCGAGGGCGCTACTCACCACCGTGGTCGGCAGCACCAGGCTCCTGCGGGGCTGGGGGCGCTGTAGTGGGCTCACCAGCAGGGTTCTGGGCAGCCAGGAACTTGCCATACCATTCATTTCGCTCGCCCACCAGGCGTAATACCAGTTCCCGGAGCTCCAGCAGCTTCACCTGGAGGGACAGGCGCTCAGCACCCGCACCCCACCCCACCCCGCCCACAGAGACGGTCACAAGGACCCCTACCTTCATTTCCTCCTTGTCCTGAGCCAGGCGGCTGATGTACTCCTCCTTCTCCTGGTGCCGCGCCTTCAGCACCGCCCTCTGACTCTGATAAAGGGCGATGTACTCTCCTGCGGGGCGGGGAGGGCGAACAGGGCTCAGGTGCGGGGCTGCCGCGATCCAGCCCTCGGCCCCCTGCCCCGGGCCCCCGCCTCTCCACTCACCAATAGTGTCTGTTTCTCCGGACAGCTGGATACAGCGATGCTCCAGCTCCTCTACCCGCTCCTTCAGATCCACTTTCTCCTGCATGAGCGCTGTGAAACGGCCCTGAAGCCACAACAGCAGGTCAGGGCTCGGCAGCGATCTGACCGCAGGCCCCCACCCTTCCTGGACCCCACTGGGGGCGACCCACTCACCTGCAGCTTGTCCATGGCCACCTGGAGGGCCTGGTGGGTCTCCGCAGGCACACTGTCCCCCCCGATCCCGGAGGCTGGGGCCTCCTTCTCCGCCCCGTCCTGGGCCGCGGCTGCCAGGTGAGCCAGGCGCTGGCAGCGCAGCTTTTCCTCCTTCAGCTGCCCGCGCAGCCGGGCCTGCTCTTCCTCAGCACTGGCTAAGGCCGAGTTAAAAAATGCCACCTGCGGGCAAGAGGTGTGCGCATGCTTTTGTGGGGGATACTGAGGACCAGCGAGGGGCGGCGGGCGGAGGGATGCTCCTCCTCTCGGGGTCTTTGTGGGCATGCCTGTGGTTCAAGGATGACATGGCATCTGACTATGGCTCCCAGGGGAGCTTGGGGGTCCACAGAAGTCAGAGGGAGGGAAACCACAAAGAGTGTCTGAGAGGAAGCACAGGAGGAGGTAGGAAGTAAGACAGGCAAGGAGTAGGAGGTCAGCTCACCAGCAGCTCTCGGCTGTCGAGCTCCTCCGGCACGCTCAGCTTCGGCCGGGGGGCCTCCTCATCCTTCTCCTCACCGTCTGGTCCACCTCCTGCTGGGGACACATGGAGGGGCCTCAGACAACCCGACAAGGCAGGGCGAGCAGGCCGGGAAGAGAGCGTGCCGCCCAGCTCTGCCCCTCACCTCACTCGCTGCAGGAAGAGGATTCGCTGTCCTAAAGGTCTCTTCTAACTCAATTCCACGCTGCTAAAAGTCCCCCTGCTCCTCAGGCTGGGTGTTCTCCCTGCGGGCCGTCCTACTTACCTTCCCCAGGCATAGCCATGAGGTTCAGCTGGGCTTGTAGCTGCCGGTTCTGCTGGTTGGCTGTTTCCAGGCGCTCCTAAGAGGCCAGGAAAGAAAGTGAGGAGGGACACAGGTTGCAGGCTTTCCCGTCAGGGGCCCAGCACTCCGACGCCCTCACCTGGGTCTCCTGTAACTCCTGGTGGGCCATCTGGACCGCCACCTTGCCCTGGACTTCCTCGTGCTGCAGCTGGTCCATGAGCTGCGTCTGCAGCAGCGCCTGCTTTTGCAGCCCCGCCTTCTCAGAGGCCAGCTGCTGATAGGCAGCCACGTACTGCTGCAGGTGGCTCAGGTACTGGTCCCGCTGCTGCTGCAGATCCTGAGCCTCCTGGCTCTTCACCTCCACCTGCGGGAAGACCCTGGGGGTGAGGACAGGCTGTGGCTCGCTTCCGCAGTCGGAGCCCATAGACTGGGGAGGTTGGGCACAGACCCCTCTGCCTGAGGCAGGCACCGCGAGGCTCTGCTGGCTGCCCAGAGCCCCATGCCGCCTTCACCCAGCCCTCATAGCAAGCTTCTTTCTATCTTAACTTGAGGCCGCAGACAGGTGGAAAAGTAGAGCTCCAGCCAACATCTGTGAGGTGCACACTGAACGCCTAAGGCTTTACATGCATGATTCTCTAATCTCCAACACCTCTAGGAGGAAAATGATAACCTCCTTTTTTTTTTCTTTTCTATTTTTTTGGTAGCTCCACACCACCACGCAAGATCTTAGTTCCCCAACCAGGGATCAAACCCGCACCACCTGCAGTGGAGTCTCAACCACTGGACCGCCAGGGAAGTCCCGCTAACCTTTTAAGATAAGGAAACTGAGGCTTAGAGATGCGAGGGCTGAATCCAGGGCTGAACCCAAGGAGCTGGCCACCGTACACACTCTCTTCCCCTCTAATTAGGGGCTCGATGCCTCTAGCGGGGACAATGACCTATGGCCCAGGGCTACTCAACTCTGAAAATCAGAGGCCAGGGGGCAACAAGCAGTCACAGGCTCTGAAGGACTCTGGGGTCACCTGTCCTGGTCCCAGGTCCCTGGCTCCCCAGAGGCTGGTGCCTATCTCCTGGCCCTCCCGCTGGGGCAGGGCTTACCGTCTCCTTCAGCTCTCCTAGCCTCCCCTGCAGCTGCTCCAGCTCCTTGGCCAGCTCCTTCTTGATGTGCTGCTCCGAATGCAGCGCGCTGGTTATCTCCATGTTCTCGTTGGACTGCACAGAGAGAAGCAATCAGCGGCCACCCAATGCAGCTGGAGACCCCAGAACTTGGTGTCTGCCACCCACAGCTCAGGGAAGGGTGGAGGCAGGTAGGAAAATCTGCCCCTTCCCCCCATAACCCTCCGAGCAGGGCTCTCCGACTCACAGCGTGCCTTCGTGGGCACCATTTCACAAAAGGTCCATATCACCCATTTTACAGGTGCGAAAACCAAGGCCCCAGACAGGTTAAGTGCCTCGCCCCGCCCCCAGAGGACTTGGCCAGGGAGGAGGGCAGGCTGGCCGCGAAGGGCTGCGCACCAGCCTGACGAATCCATTCTGCAGTTCAGCCAGCTGCTCCTTGAGCTCGCGGTTCTGGAACAGCGCGCGGCTGATGGTGGTGCGGTCGCTCTGCATGCTCTCTAGAATCTGCCTGCGCTCCTCGGCCTGCTGCCCCCAGCACTCGGCCGCCCGCTCCAGCTCCAGCAGCCGCTGCTCCTGTTCCTGATTCAGGCGACTCAGATTTTCGTTGTCCTTCACCTGAGCCTGCAGCTGCTGTGCCAGGCTCTGCAGTTCCTTCTGTAGCTGTTCGGCCTCCGCCTGCAGCCGTTGTTCTACCTCCGAGGGCCCGGCTGGGGGCTCCTGAGGCGGAGGCACAGCTGAGAAAGGGAGCACACCGTCAGGGCCTCTCGCCTCTGCAGTCTCCAAAAACCGGTTTTGTTTTGTTTTTTTTTTTTTTTTTGGCCACACCAGTGCGACATGAGGGATCTTATTTTCCCAACCAGGGATCGAACCCGTGCCCCCATGCAGCAGAAGCACAGAGCCTCAACCACTGGACCGCCAGGGAAGTCCCTCCAAAACACCCTCTTCTTGGTCCACAGCTCCTGATTCAGCCTCCTTGCCCCAAATCTTGGCTTCCTGGCTCAATCTTTCAAGACACGTTCAGACAGAGTTCCTCACATCTTTATGCTCAAGACCACAGTGGGCACTTCACCCCTTTTTTGCAGATGGGGACCCTGAGGCGCAGGGAAACTGCAAGACTTGCCAACTCCTGGGACAGACCTCTTTCCCTTGGCCACGGTGCCCTTCCACCCACTCACCTCCATTCTCAGCCGCCCTCACCAGCGCCGACACAACCCTGCTCCCGGATCCCCTGGCCCTGGCTTACCCATCTCGGTCCTCAGTTTGGCCAAACTGGTCTCCAGCTCCCGCACCTGACTCATGCTGCACTCCTTTTCTTCCCTCAACTTGCCCATCTGCCCAAAGCATGGGTGGGGAGGTGGGGGGAGAGCACAGGAGAAGGTCAAGTCCGGGCGACCACCTCCCTCTCCACCCCCACCCTCTAGATACACACTTCCACCTCTGGCTGCACACAGCAAGTGTCGTGATTCCTATTTCACAGATGCCCAGGTGGCCTGTCTAAGGAGGGGGGTAGAAGGTCACCTCTCACCTGCTCCAGCATCTGCTGCATCTTCTGCTGCCAAACGGCGTTCTCTTCTTTCATATTCACCACATACTGGTCTCTCTCTGCCTGCAGCTGCTTCAGAGAATCCTTCAGCTGCGAGAGTGGGCACAGAAGTTACCACGGGCTGTCTGGGGCCTCACCTGCTCCCGGTCACCTGGGGTCATCGTCCTCCCGCACCCCTCTCCCTGCACAATCTCACCCGCTCCACGTGGGTCTCCAGCTGTGCCTGCTCGTTCAGGGCCTGCTGTAACTGCTGGCTGCTGTCAGCGGTAGGTTGACTAGAAAACTGGATGGTGAAAAATGAGGTTGGATCTGGGAAGCCCAGGCTGCCCCACGCAATGCCCCCCAAAGGTCAACGTACAACTCAGGGTTGTCCTCGTGTTATTAGAACCAGGTCCACAGGCTTTATTTTTACTAAATACTCATGGCTCCCCAACCACCCCAATCCAGTGTGTATCCTTCTCGACCCTTCTCCATACACACGCAAACACGTTTAATTAACGCACGGTGCAGTTGTGCTGTCACGGGGTGTATCATATATGGTTCTGCACCTTAATTTCACTTTGCTGCAAACAAGATATACTTAATTTCTGTAATGGTTACATAGTAGTCCAATAAATGAACATGGCATACTTTAACCGTACCCTTACTGAGGGCAGGAAGGCAGAGAATCACTGTGCATGCAGGAAAACTAAAGAGGAGGCTCTCTGAGACCTGAGCGCCCTGTCTACCTGGAGGCTTGGCCCCGAGAGGAAGGGAGCGGACTCTCGGGCTAGCCTTGTAACTGTCATCCATAAAACAATGGTTTTCAACCAGGATGCTTTAAAAATAAAACTAAAAAAGGCCTATCCCTGAGCTTCTGATTCCAGAGGTCTGGGCAAGGCCCCAGTTTTTCTCCTATCTCTAGAGGAGTCTATGGCAGGACCAGAACGAGGATCCAAATGTTCTGGCTCCTGGCCGGAGGCCACCCACAGTGACCCTAAGAGGCCCGGGCCCCGCCAGGTGGGGCCCACACTCCCTGGGGCTCCAGGCCCACCTGCCGCAGCAGCAGCTCGGACATCTCCACCTTCTTCTGCAGCTCCTCCATCCCCAGCTGCATGGCCGCCTTCTCTTTCGCCATGACCCGCAGCTTCTCCTCCAGCTCCGAGGTCTGCTGCTTCAGGTCCTCGTTGCTTTTGCTGTGACCGGCGGTAGTGGAGGGAGGCGTGAGTAAAGAACAGAAAGGGTCACTCCGGTGACCAACCCACTACCTTTGCCACAGAACCACAGAACAGTTGCTTTGGAAGGGACCCCAGGATCAAGAGTCACAAGTGGCAGGCCACAGAGAGGACATGAGTGGCCTGAGGCCACAGCAGGAGTCGGTGGCACAGCTGGGACAGCAGAGCCTGGCTCTGCATGCATGCGAAGCTGTACCAGCTCCTCACCCGCTCCCTCGGCTCCTCCCCACTTCCCAGCCCTCCCCCACTATCCCTATCCTACTTGTTCTTGTATAAGTCCAGCCTGAGGGCATCTCGCTCTTTGGTTAATTCTTTGTTGTACTGCAAACACAGAGAGGCGAGGTCAGGAGAAGGGAGGTGGAAGATGCAGACTAACAGCAGCAACAGGACGACTCCCAGCAACACATCCTCACCTGGTGTCAGGCTTTATATTTTTTCAAAGCACTTCCAAGCTCACGTTCTCATTTGGTTTTAATAAGAACTCGGGAAGGGTGGAAAAGGCAGGTGGAGAGCTCTAACTCACGGCGGGCTCACAGGCCCAGGGACAGCAGGTAACACTGCCATCATTCTCACTGCTATCAGCCCCATGTCTGAACCTTTCCTGAACACTCTCTCAGCCAACATTCCCATTTCAAGCTCACAATCACCCTGGGAGGCAGTTACTACCCCCATTTTACGGGTGAACGACACGGAGCGTTAGAGGTTAAGTGGCTCGCCTAACATCACTTAGAGCTGGGACTCTTGAACCATGTTCTCTCCCCGGGGCGGGAGCACAGATATGATGCGGGGATTAAATTGTATTGTAATCTCTTGTTCATTTTTTGAATGGATGATACACTCACACAGCCCCTAACTCAGAAGGTGCCGAAGTGCCACGTCTCGCAGCCATCCTGTTCCTGTCCCCTGGGCTTTTATGAATCCTTTCCCACCTGTCTTATACGTATTTCACACACGTACTTCTCTCTCTCTTAGTGCGGTAACGGATAAAAATACTGTTCTGAACCTTCACAGCCCGAACACCTAGCACTTGGGCCAGAGCCCGCTGCCAGTAAAGGGCAAGGCTGGCGCTCTGGCTGTGGGCTCTGCATCCAGCGCTCGCTCTAGACAGCACTCTCCCCTCCCCCAACAACTCGCCATAGCAACCAACTCGCGCCGGGTTGCTTCTCACAATCACACAACTTTAAAGCAGCAACACAGGGCCAGTGCTGCCTTCTGGGCAGCAAGTCACTCCATGCTGCCGAAGGGACCTTTAGGCTCACCCCACCCACGTACCACCTCCAGCGGATGGGCAGACTGCTGGGCTCACCCTATCGGCCTGCTTCTGCTGCGTGGAGACGGCAGACAGCGTCCGTTCCAGCTCTCCCACACGCTGCCTGGATGACCGCAGGCAATTAGCAAGGTCCTCCAACTCTTCTGAAATGACAGCATGAGAAGGGAAGCCCAAAGAAGGAATCCCGCTGAAGGCCAGCCAGTGCGCCCCTCGGGCCGAGGGGTCAAAGGGTGCCTAGATTCCCACCTGCTTTCTGCCTGGCTGCCTGTTGGGTGTGAGCCAGAGCTGTCTGTAATTCCGTCTTCTCAGACACCAGAATCCCTATGGTCTGGATGTGGACCTTTGGGAGAAAGGGCAAACAAGTGCTAAAAGCAGAAAAGCAATGTTTCCTGGGGGCCGTGAGGGACCCTGGTTCAGCCCACTCACCTGCAGCTGTTCTCTCAGAGCCCCTTGTTCCTTCACGAGCTTCTTCTCAAATTCCTTCTTCTCCTGCAGGAAAAGAGAAGAAACAGCTCTTACTGGTAGGCAGAGGTGAAATAGCAAAGGATATAGCCCCCAGAATGTCATCACTGGCCCAGGACAGGCCCAGCGATGAGAACAGATAATTGGCCACCCCGGGAGTAGGGGATGGGCGGGGAGGGGCAGGGGGTAGGCCCCCTCTTTCTCCAGGCTGCCAGCAGGCAAGAGGAGAATGGGCCTCTACATCTGACTCCTCCCCCAAACCCATCAGCCACGGGAGGAGCAGACAAAGAAATCGCGTTACTTTTTCCAGTCGATCCAAAGTTTCCTGTTTCTCTTGTTTCTGTGGGGAGAGTCATAGGAAGGTGACTGAGATTGTCCCCCTTTCTCACGATCCTCAGACCAAGGAGGAGGGACGGGCAGGGGCCAGGAATGGGTTAGAAAGGGAGAGTTCATGGGGACATAAATGGATGAACGCTTCTCAAGCTAAGAGACTTTGGGTCTTGGGAAGTTTTAATCACGGCTACAGTAGTGAGAGTCTGGATCTGATTCCCTTGAAGGGACAATGACATAAACCTCTAGAAATGGAGTCTGAGAAGGTCAGACCACCCTCTGCCAGCTCACAATATGGAAGGGGGCATTCATTCACTCAAGGAATGTTTCCTGAGCACACACTGCAGGCCAGGTTCTGTTCTTAAGAGCAAAGATATGGGAACGAAAAGGACCTTTAAATCTCTGATTTTTTGAGCTTAAAGGAACCTCGGACACCCTCTAATCCTACCTCCTCAGGAAACTAAAGCCCAGAGAGGACAGCTGACTTGTCCAAGGTCCAAGTCGGAACAAATCAGGGGCTGAGTCAGGGCTGGGACACAGCGGTCAAGCTAGTGCTCCCCCTACAGGCAACAGCCCCAGGGCAAGCGTGGGGAGGACTCAAGCGGGGGTCTCTGGAGAACAGAGTAGGCAAAGAGGGCAGCCACAGAGAGAGCCATGCTGCGTGCCGTGCTCCGGGGTCCCTCCAGCTGAGACCTAGGCCCCCCTGCACCCCATTCTCCCTTGGCACCGGGGTCCCCAGCCCCTTTCTTCAGAGCCCCAAGGTGAGACTGGGGCCCCAGACTGGCAGCGTGGAATCCGGGGACAACGCTGGACTCTTACCAATTGCTCTATCTTGCTACTGAGTTGTTTGTTTGTTAGATTGCTGGAGTCCATGGCTACTGATAGTTCTTGGTACCGGCTCTGAGGCACATGCAGAGAGGAAGAGGAGGACTTGGAGGAGGGGTGGGGGAGGCAGAGAGAGCGATCACTAGGGTTGGGGGGTGTCTGGGCTGTGTCAGCTGGTAGTGGGGCACCCAGCCCCCGCTGTGGGAGGAGGGAGGTGGGGGCAGGTGGGGGCTGGCCTGCAGGGTCACCGGGCCACGGTGCAGGCCCCCTTACCTCCAGATTCTTTATGTCAGTACAGGATGCTAGACCCTCCCCGTTGATGTAAGATGGAGACTAGGAGAGATGAAAGGGTTCACATGGAAACGTGATCTATCCCCCTCAAGGCCTAAGCCCTCCAACATCTTCCCCATCAACTGGCAACATTTCCTTTTCTGCCTAACTTGCCACCCGCCCCTTAACCCCTTCCTGTGCCAATTTCTCCTTGTTCTTAATTCCCCCTTGTCCCCCCCTCCCAAGCAGCTCTCATCTACAGGATAAAATGATGTAACCAATCTCATGATCCAACCCCTTCATTTGGACAGCGTCAAAGAGGAGACTCAGGGCTTCCCTGGTGGCACAGTGGTTAAGAATCCACCTGCTAATGCAGGCGACACGGGTTCGAGCCCTGGTCTGGGAGGATCCCACATGCCGCGGAGCAGCTAAGCCCGTGTGCCACGACTACTGAGCCTGCACTCTGGAGCCCGCGAGCCACAACTACTGAGGCCCGCACGCCTAGTGCCCGTGCTCTGCAACAAGAAGACAGCGCAATGAGAAGCCTGCGCACCACAACGAAGAGTGGCCCCCGCTCGCCACAACTAGAGAAAGCCTGCGTGCAGCAACAAAGACCCAATGCAGCCACAAACAAACAAATAAATGAATAAATTTATAAAAAAAAAAAAAAAAGAGACTCAGAGAAGTAATGACTAGCTAAACATCATCTAGCCAAGCTGCCTGGTCCCAGGACCTTCCCTTCCTCTTGGGAACCTCTGTCTCGGTTTCTTTCCGTCATATTTTCCTTCCCTCTCTAGCCCACTCCGGGCTCCAATTTTGGGGGTGGTACCTCGGACACAAGACCGTTGAGCTGCTGAGATAGCTGTCGCAGGCTCTCAGTGGATGAGAAAGATCTGAGGATGAACACAGCAGTCAGGGGTGCAGGAGGCTCGATGGGAAAGAGGGGGTCACGGGCAGTGGCCTAGGGATTGCTGGCCCCGCGGGAGACACTCACGTGCTTTCGTCAACGGGACTAGGATCATTGTCAGCATCACGGTTCTGTTTGGAAAGAAACGTATGAATCGGTCATTCAGTTTCCAGTAAGAACCACCCATGGCGCCAAGCTCATTCCAACCGCTTTCCGTCTGCCCACACCTCAAGGAGAACCTGCTCTTGGCCTCCCCCACCCCAGTCCTCAGGAAGGGCGCCTCGCTCTAGGAGCCAAGCTACCTGAAGAAAGGGGAAGAGGCTCCACGGTAGGTCCAGTCCTCCAGGAAGGAGGAGGGGGTGAGCACAGAGTGGGGCAGCAGGCCAAGGGGGAAGAGGCACGAACCTGAGTTGATGCCATGCTAGTGACACGGGGGGGACTAGCACAGGGGGAAGGGACACCGCCAGGTGACACGGTGTCATCAGCAGACGGTGTAACAGGAGCGGCGCGGTCTTTGGGCGCCTGTCACAGAACAGAGCAGGGGGTTAGGGGGCCACGCAGGGCAAAAGTCGTCTCACTGCCATGAATGGAGGGGTGCAGAGCGGGTAGGACAGGTGTTGCTGCAGTCAGAGTGACAGTCACACATGCTGGGAGCCACTCTGGGGGGTGGCTACGGCTCGCCCAGACCTCGGGCCAGTCTGCAGCCTTCCGGGACTGCACAGCCTCCTTCGAGAACACGAGGGCCTTGTTCTCCCTGGAGCTCAGCTCCCTGGCTGACCTACGGCAGCTACAGCAGGTGGAAGGAAGGTGTGCCAAGTCAGGGAGAAGCAAGGCCCTGCTCTTCCAGAAAGCCAGTCTGTGCCCAGAGGGCCCCTCACCCGGGGCCCCACGCTGGGCAGAGGGTGGCAGTGATGAAGGAGCAGAGCGATCTGCCTCTTTCTTCTTGTTCTCCCTTCCTTCCTTCCCTCCTTCCTGCAACTACTGGTGTGTCTCCATGACTCAGGCCTTTGCTGGGAAAGAAGCTGCCCAACGAGAAGGCTCTCCCTGCTCTTACAGGTAAAAAGAAAACCATGGCCACTACCCATCCCAACCTCCTGGCTCCAAAACACCTACCCAACCAAGAAACAGCTGAGAAACCAGAGGTAAGACGTCTACGCTTTGACTCCTGTCATCCTGGAGAACAAACGTGGGATTGAGGGCCAGGAGCCACGGAGAAGTTCTCTCTTGGCCCAAATGGATCCACTTGCTTGACCAGAGCCCCACTCGGCCTCTCTCCAGGCTCAGGCCTGACACTTAGTCCAAGCCTCTGGCTCGAGGGATCTAATGTTCAATAGGTGAGATGGGGAAGAGGGCTGATAAGCCAAAGCTTGACGAGGGAAGCGCACCGGGGAGCCAAGGCCTGGCCAACGAAGCTGAGTCTGGAAGGAAGAGGCTGCACCTCTCTTGGGGGAAAGGGCTGCCTGCTCTCTGGAGCCTCAGCCCTGGCCTCTGAAAACCCAAATCTACTGCCCTCCTTAGAGCAAGCAGCACAGAGCCTGGGGAGCTGAAGATGAATCAAGCTGTTTGCTTGGTGACTGTCCACGCTGTGGCCTTTGACGCCAGAACCTGGTGTTGCCTTGTCAACCTGGACTACTGAATCTAATAGGTAAGAGCGGGGGTTCAGCAGCTGGCTAGGCATGAGACTTTGGGGGAGGGGAGCACACTCTTAGCCACGGGCCCTGGCGAGCCCTGGGTCCCTCCTGGCCTCTTGGGTGCCCACGGATCCCTAGCATTAGAAACAAGAAAGCTCAGAAGGGGAAAAAAGTCTTTTTCTGAGGACTTAAATATACTTAATATGACAATTTTGTGAGCAACCAAGTTAGTTCATAATTTTGAGTCATATGGCTAAGTATGGAATTTTAAAAAACATTGTCCACTCCCCTCCAATGTCCCATCCCATTAAAAAAAAAAACCTTTTTTTTCTATCCACTAGTCCTCAGTTCTGGAAATGTCATCAGCTCTGCCCAGGATACTGCAATCACAGGCCTGCACTACTAGAGCAGAAAACTTAAGTGAGAAACAATTATTGATACAGAGAGAATTTTAAAACGACAAGAAGGGAATATGGGGATCTGCGTCTTCATTTCCAGGACAGCAGAAGGATGCGGGCCCAGGGTCTTAGAACAAGAGTACAGATGCACAGCTTTGGGACTCCTGCAGGCCTGCGCTCCCCTCCCCGTGCCACCCAGCATCTCCTCTGAGTCAACAAGGTGAGTCACAGCACCTGGACAGACCCGACGGACTGGGCATGAGCAGTCCTGATGATTGAAAGACTCTCTAACCCCAGCCAACAGTTCCCCGTCCCAGCCCCTCTCCCCGTGCCCATCTCCAGCAGGACCTGGCCCCCTTCCAGCCCTACTCCTCTAGCCTGACAGATGTCCCCCGAGGAAGTTAATTAAGGAGGAAGTGACAACATCATGTCCGGAGGAGGTCATCTCCTAGTCCAGGGGCACCCCAGGCTCCCCGCCTTTCTGGAAAGTACTCTGCGAGCTCATAATCCTGGCTGTTACCTGTATTACACCCTCTGCCTGGGACTCCCATTTCCCCTACTCTCAATGTGGATGACTGCTACCCACCTCTAATCTTCAAACCGGCCTCAAATGCCACACCCTCCAGCCTCGAGTCCATTTAGAACGAACCTCTGCCTTGTCGAGCATTTGGAATGTTGCCATTTTCCAAATGTTTCTTTCATCTGTTTTCTACAGCCCCTAGCAACATGCCTCTGCTCTCAAGAGCCCACTGAATATGGTTAAATGTCCAGTTAATTTTTTTTATTTATTTTTTTTTTTTGCGGTATGCGGGCCTCTCACTGCTGTGGCCTCTCCCGTTGCGGAGCACAGGCTCCGGACGCGCAGGCCCAGCGGCCATGGCTCACGGGCCCAGCCGCTCCGCGGCACGTGGGATCCTCCCGGACCGGGGCACGAACCCACATCCCCTGCATCGGCAGGCGGACTCTCAACCACTGCACCACACCGCCCTGTCCAGTTAATTTTTAAAAGAGAATAGGGGCAGAATGTCCTGACCACTCATGTGTCTGGTTAACCTCACATCCCTTACAGATAGCTCCACTGAAAAAAATAACCTCAATCCTTGTAACTATAATGCAAACTCCTTTTCTCTTAACCCTACATTCCCTACTGCCAAACCTAAATGAACTGATCAACTCAAAAAAAAAAATCACAAACTACTTTGTGGTCTATTGGTCTTTTGGGGTCAGATGCCCAGGGGCCAAGACTTGAAGGTTTGGTTTTATTTAACCTCTCCTAGTTTGATAGCACCACGGACATTCAAACTGGAGGCTCAAAGAGCCCAAATCCCACACACCAGCTCTGGAAGCTATTCCCAAGTTACCTTTAACCTCCAAGGAGCATCTCACCTTCTCCAAGACGATAAAAGATGGGGGGGTCAGGGGGGAACCCAATCAACCAAGCAGGTGAAAAGCAGACATGAACAGGCCCAGGGTTAATGACAGCAACATAAAATAAGCCAGAGGCCAAGTATCCCCCAAACCAGAGAAGCCTCAGGGCATGCAGAGCTGGGAGGGAGCAAGCCAGAGAGGGGGTCTCGGCACTGCCTCACCTTCCACTTGTCCAATGGGGGGATCGCTACCCCATTGGAGCGGTTAAGGTCGGACACCAGCACCTTCAGAATGTCCTGAATCTACAGGAGGCGAAAAGGGAAAAACAAGGGCAGGGAGAGAAAGAGAAAAGTGGCTTAGAGAGGCAAGAGAGTCAGGGAAGGAAGAAGAGATGGGTTCAGGGCAATGGAATGCTGGAGAAGACAGAAAGGGATCAATACCACAGCCTGTGCCATTATCCAAACAGCCACTTGCTGCCTTGCCAGAGGCAGAAATCAAGGTAAACAGATGGAAAAGTCCCCGGAACAATGCAGTCACATAGCTCCTTAGGCCAACAGTGCAGCTCTTAATAGCTTCTTAGATCCTCAGGCCCAGACTTTTAAAAACCAGACTTCAGAACAAGGGTCCGCTTGAACAAAGTGGGCTACAGCTAAAAAATAAGTCTGAAAGACAAGGATCTGATCCAACAGTGTCATCTTACAGATGAGGAAACTGAGGCCCAGGGGAAGAAGTGATCTTCTTGAAGTCACCCAGCAAGCTGGTGGCAAAGATGGCCTTGAAACTCAGATGATCTCCTAATCCAAGGGACTAGGGACTCTCCTCACCACACCCTGGGGTTCTGTTGGTGCCTCTAAATGGAGAGCCTGAGGACAAGAGGCTGTTCTCACTGCCTGGCTTCCCACTGAGGACGGGGCTGAGGAAGATCACCAGAGCAGTAAGTCAAATAGCAACTACTCCTGACTGAATGTTTACTCTGCACCAGGCCCTGTATTAGGGGATTGTTATAAAAACAACAACAATCTCATTTAAACTTCATAAGTGTAAGACAGTATTACCCCAGTTTTACCAATGTGGAACCAGAGACCCAACGAGCTTAAACAATTTGCCCAAAACCATATCCCCAACAGAGGGAGAGGTAGAATTCAAACCCAAACTTCTTAGCCAATATCTGACATTTCTTCCACAATCTTAACCACTGCCCTCTCCTGCTGTCCCTTGAGCAGCCCATCCCCGGAAGGTGGCAAGACTCACATCCTCAGGTGAGGGACAACCACCCGAAGTGGTTTTCTCCGGGCTACTGCCATTCTTGATCTTTCTTTTTTTCTTAGCTGCTGCAGGAACACCAGGGCTGTTCTTCTGCTGATACTCCCTTAACTGCAAAAAGGAAAAGCAGTGAGGCTCATGAGACCTATAAGCCCCCTATATTCACATCCTCCTTTACAGTTTACAGGAAGCAGAGGTGGAAAAGTAAACATTTAATCAGACATCAGGGTCCTTTCTTACACCTCTTTTAGAGCTGCACACCACTGCCTCTCAAACTTTTACATCAGTGTATCCTAATGGCAGAAGGCAGTGAAGGCACACACCCCTAGTGAATCTGGGAACGTAACAGAAAGAGGACAACCCAAACACCATTTCAGAGAGAAGTCTATTATAATCTTACAAATCTATGCAAACGTCATCCCTAAGCACATTAATATAAAAGGCTTTTTCTCTCTCAAGAGAATCAAGCAAAACTGATGCTCCAGTCCCATGTTTATCCTGTGGCACTCAGGGCAACCCATGTTGAGATGATGATTTGGGAAAGAGTCCCAGCTGTGAAGTTCAGTTTCACGCGATCTGTTCCACAGAGGATAAGCAGATCTCACTCCAAAGGAGCACTGAATGACGGGCATTCTGGTCTCAGAATCATAGCGAATTAGAATGTAAGGTAGAAGATTCAGATTAAAACTGTGAAAGTCTCTCTGCATAGAAACCTGGGAAAAAACCAAACTAAACAAAGCACATTCTCCCCACTGCCACCCAGAGATATTGTCAATGTTTCGAGATCACTGGCTTTTTACGCTATCGACACCAAAGGATGGGGTACAGTCTAGAGTGAGGGAGCCTGAAACCCAGGTGGGACCTAGGTCCCATAGTCCCAAGTCCCCTTCAAGCTAGAAATTTGTGCTGCGACCAGAGAATCCGGAAAGAATGTGAAAACACAGGGGGACTGGGTAGTAAGATCAAACACCGGGCTCGTGGCGGTAATGACAGTTCAGAGGGGGATTATGACGTAACTACTTTCCACTCCTCCCTACCGATGCCCGAGTCGCCGTTCAGCGGTGGGGGAGGGGAACGCAAGGCCAGGACCGAGGTCCTTGAGACCGGGAGCCCAGGGAACCCAGGAGGTCCGGTTCTGGGCGGCAGGAGGCGAGGGCCGAGCCTGGTGCGGGAAGCCCCCGGGGTCACCGGCCCAAAGTCACCCCGGGGTGACGAGCGAGGGCGGGGGCTGGGCTGCCGGGGGGCGGGACTGGCTGAGAATACTTTTGGAGGGGGACGCCAAGGGGCGCCGAGAGGCTCGCCCCGTGTGCCTCGAAGGCAGCAGACTCTGGCCATGGCCCGGCCGTCGGAGGGGTCTCGGGCTGGGTCAGGGAGCCGCGACCCCGCACGTTTTACCTTTTTCTTGGCCGCAGCCAATTTGCTCTGTCGGGTTTCTTCCGACATCCCGGGACGGGGCGGGGGAAAGGGGGGGGGCCACATCAGCACGATCCCGGCAAGCACTGCGGAACTGCTTCCGGCAGCCACAGCGCCGCTGTGAGACGGAGCCAAAAGAGGCGGGACCAGGGCGTTACTAGGCCGCAGCGGTTTGAGCAGAGCCTCAAATCCCTAATCCTATTAGTCGATGAGAAAGTTGAAAGGGAAAGAGGCGTGGCTAAACCACAGTTTACCAGGAGGGACGGGGGAAGGCCTAATAAAGACTGCGTGCGCAGCCGCTCTCCTTGTCCACCTGGTCGACGAACGGCGGGGAAGGGCGGGGCCGGATCTCGCAGCGTGCTTACGTAGCTATAGCTCTGGGGAGTTTCGGTGTGCGTCAGAGAACTGCGAATACCGGGCGGACCTGAGGGGCCGCTTCTCCGCACCCGCCCTGGACCCTCCGGCACTGCAGAGCTCCCCGAGTCAGGGGCCCCGGACCGCAGGGCTGAGGAGGTGGGCGAGGAGCGGACAGCAGGGGGAAAGCACATCTCCTCCCAGTCACTTTTCCTGACTCCCCGAAGCTCTGCCCCAGACTTTTCTCTCCCCAGAGATCGCCTCCAGAGACCACCCCCCCCTTCCCCTGCTCCACATCAGAATCTCTCCTTCCTCCAGGATCCCTACCCCGATCCCGGGAGCGTTATCTACCCTCTTCCCAACCGGATCCAGTCCCGGTCTCTGTACTTCACAGCAGTTCCTCCTCTCACACCCTCACAGTACCCCTTTCCTCCCAAAGCGGCCTCTAGGTCCAATCAGCCTTTTTCCCTCGGATTCCTCTACAGGACTCAAGCAGGACTTTCCAAAAGTTGCCGCGGGGCTTTCCGATCCCCTGTGAGTATGCTTGTGCCCCCTTCCTTGCCCTCCACCCTGCACCCCACTGCTGCTCCCAGCCCTCCTCTCCGTCCCCAGCAGCAGCTGACCCACCCCCAGTCCTCTTCAAGGTCTTCCCCCAGCTGACCTCATTCTGCTGAGAAACTCTAGGTCATTCCTCAGTCCTTCCCCATCTTTTCCTCCTGCCCACCAAGCTTCAAAGAAGAAACAGCGTCCTGTACTTTGTCAGTGGTACCCCCAGGCTCTCCAAATGGGCTCTGTCTCTCATCCTTCCTGACAGCACCACAAGTGGCTGGCTGGTTTTGTTCTTTTCACACCACTATCCCTCCCTCACCCATTCTACCCACATGGAAACCACTCCGTTTTCCTCAAATACGTGTACTCTCTCCTGCCTTAGGGCATTTCTGTACACTGTCTGGAATACTTTTTCTTCCAGCTTTTTGCCAAACTGATGCCTACTCATCCTTTAAAGTTGAGCTTCCTCAGAGAAGTCTTAGGCCCACTTCGGGCTCAGGCCAATAGCTTTGTTAGCCACTCCCCTAGAACACTGTACTTCAACTTCAAAGCGCTTTTCAGACTGGTAGTTAGTTGATTGGTTATTTGTCATTCACTCATTCAGTTTGACGAATTCATTCGAAATAGTGCTTACTATGTGCCAGGTACTGTTGTAGACACAGGGCAATCAGCGGTGAATAAAACAGAGTCCCTGCCGTCATGGTGTTCACACTCCAGTGGTATAAGGCCGTCAGTGAAAATAATATTAATGAAATATACAATATGTCAGGGGTGATAGATGTTAGAAAACATCAGGACAAAAGGATAGTGATTGAGGTGTGGCCATTTAAATGGGGTGGTCAGGAAAGGACTTTCTGATGACGTGTGACCTGTGAGCAGAGCTTTAAACGGAAATTTCTGGAGGAAGAGCGTGACTGTTGGGGGTTCTATGTCTGGGACTAGGCTATACGTTCCGTGAAGGCAGGGCGCCGGGCTTGATGTCTTATCCATTGCTGAACCCCTGGAGCCTTTGCCATGGTAGCTAGTGTTTACTCACGATGTGTTGATTGACTGGTTAAAATCCCCTGTCCTAAGAATGGGAACCACGTCTTCCTCGGTCTCTTGTATTACAGTTGCTCCAACAAACATTTCCTGAAAATTAGCAGTGTACCAGGCACCGCCCTTCACAGCTTGTAGACGCAGAAAGGACAAAGATGAACTGTAGCCCCAGGGATGGGTTTTGCTACCCAATGCGATTATAAAGCCAGTGACATCATAGACTTGACAGGAGAATCCAAGATTCTCTAGGGTCAGATTGGGAACCAGGATGGGCCCTTTAGTTAAAGTTGGGTTTGGCTGGGAGTGAAAGAAAACCCCAAATAATGGTGGCTTCAGGGACCAACAGTCATCAGGGACCCATAACCTCTATCATCTAAGACACCAACTCCAGCATCCCTCCAGCTGGTAAGAAAGAGGAAGGCTAGAGAAAGGCATGCCCTTTCCCTGGAAGGACAGTTCCCAGACATCGCATATGCTATTTCTAGTTAAGTTCCACTTGCCAGAACTTAGTTATAGGGCCACATCTAATTCCAAGGGAAGCTGGGAAATGTAGTCTTATTCTGGGGTGGAGGGTGTCTATTACCAGCCAGAAGCAGGGAGTGGATATTGGGGGATAATGTGTAGGTTCTGAATTGTAGATAATTGGTCAGTCTGGCTTATGACCCTTTGTGCCACGCAGCGGCCATCTCCCAAGTCTGGCCAGGCTGATGGGGCCAGCGAGGATTCTCTGCACCTTGACGTTCAGAAGCTGAAGGAGAAGAAGGACATGCTGGACAAGGAAATCTCCCAATTAATATCTGAGTAAGTCTCTTTGGCTTCCTCAGTGTGCTTAAGATAACTTTTATTTTTATTTTTATTTTTTGGCCATGCCACGCCATGCAGCTTGCAGGGTCTCAGTTCCCTGACCAGGGATTGAACCTGGGCCATGGCAGTGAAAGCACCGAGTCCTAACCACTGGACTGCCAGGGAATCTCTAGATAACATTTAACTAGTGCCCAGTAACTGCAACCTAGCTTAGCATAAAAACAGGACTGTGCCAGGAATTCCCAGGAGAATAAGGGGAACTAGGAACTGGAAAGCCATGGCTCTCCCAGTCTTTTCTGGGGCCCACGGTCTCTGCCTCTGCTTCTGTCCGCACATGGGCTCTG
This sequence comes from Leucopleurus acutus, assembly GCF_964270905.1. Lineage (NCBI taxonomy): Eukaryota > Metazoa > Chordata > Mammalia > Artiodactyla > Delphinidae > Leucopleurus > Leucopleurus acutus. The sequence goes on along the minus strand of NC_139150.1, from coordinate 7,614,333 downwards.
TCCTCCCTCTGCAGGTGGGGTTTTCAGTGCCCAGGGGAAGCTGGCTCTTCCACAACTCCTGGGTTTTCCCATGCCCTTTGCTCCAGCCACATGGCACAGACTGACCAGCCTTTGAATGTGCATGTCACCCTTGAGGGGATCTGATTAGCCACTCATGTGCCCATCTGTGAATCCCTTGGCTGTGACCAGGGTTACATAGTACCAGCGTGGCTGAGGCTGCCTCCCTAAGAGTACAGGGAGAATTTTCCAGGAGTGAGGGAGTGGGCAGATCTCCTGCCCTACCTTAAGCTTCATGAGGGCAGGGTCTATCTTGGCATCACTATCTTAGTTCCCAATGCCAAGCACCCAGTAGGCCCTTAGTGAACATTTGTTAAATAGATGCCTCGTTACTCTCTGAACCTTGGAGCCTCATCAGCCTTCTCAACGATATTTTCTCTCTCTCTCTCCCTCTCTCTCTCTCCATTTCTCACCCCAGAGGCTACAGTGTCGATGAACTGGAGGACCACATCTCCCAGCTCCATGAGTATAATGACATCAAGGATGTAGGCCAGATGCTGCTAGGCAAACTAGGTGAGGGAGTCCCCATGCCCCAGGGGTGGTGGGATTTTGCTCCTGGGCCTGCTAAACTTACCCAACCCCCCTCCCATTCTCAGCTGCCACGCTCCCTGAATGCCCCTCCCCTTCCTGGCCACCTAGCGAAGCAACTGTGCAGCTCTTACCTGAGTGCCTGCGGTTTTTCCCTCGGGTATAGAGCCTGCTTTGGAGCTATAGGCAGGTTTGAGGCTGGGCTCACCCGCCTGCCTGAGGACTAGGATTCCCAGTCCTCCGGGGCCTACTCAGACCAATGGAGACCCCAGCCTCGCCTCAGGTGGCCGACATGCTACAGAGGCAGAAAGTGCAAGGGGAACTCTGTGGCTTAAAGGGGTATTTTGTTCCTCCTCGAACACAGTCTCACTATCTAGAGGGCTGAGCCGAGACACAAGCACCTGTGTGTCTGAGCTGGCTGGGACAGCCCACCTTGGAGGTGAGGAAACATGTAGGTGGCCTTGGTTCCATCACCTGGCTTGGATCGGTGGGCATTCTGATGTTCAGCCAGCAGGGACCATTTGGGACAGTGCCCAGAGCTGGGCTGTCTGCCCGCTGGCTGCCTGAGTTGTAGCTCTTGTCGCAGAACTGCCCATCAGCATCCGGGATTCCACGGCAGGAAGGGCTTCTCCGTGTGTCAGTGGGGAATGGGTCTCAAAGGAGGGGAGGGAGAAAACAGAAGGGGGTGGAGGACGATCAGGGCCCAAGAAGAAAGGAATGTGAGGGGACTGTCGCCTAGAGGCCAAGGGGAATAAGCTCTTGTTTCGACAGAACCCAGTTTGAGACCTGTCCTTCCAGGTCATAGGACCTGGAGCAGGCGGAGTGTCCTCTTTCATTCATTCAGTGAGTATTTCCTGAGCACCTACTCTGTGCTACTCAACAGGGTATGGGGACATTTTGGTGAACCAGACACTTGAGTGTCTCCATTCTCATGTGACTTATGTTTTGGTGTTGGGGTGGGGGAGGGGAATGGTCAAGAAGTAAAGGAACACAAATAAATGAATTATAAAATGTGTTAAGTGCAGTGAAGGAGACAAAAGACAGATAGAAAATATTGAGGTATGAACAGGGTGGCAGGTGGGGATGAGACAGGGTGGTCAGGGCAGGCCTCTGAGGAGACCCCTTCCCTTGGGAGGAGAGACGAGTCTGTGAGGAGGCATGAGGAAGGGCATCACCAAGTGGCAAGGGCATGCACATGGGCCAGGGTTTGCAGCTGGCCACTGATGCAATGTGAGTGTACACTTACACTTTCAGCACATGACTCTTGCTGCTGCTTCACGTGGGTGAGGGTTAAGTGAGTCTAGTTTGGAGGGACCAGACAGGGCCCACTGTGGAGGAGCCTGGAAGGGGTAGCAGGAGGGTTATCTGGGCCAACTAGGGGAGCAGGAAGAAAGTGCTGGAGAGGGTCCTGGGTAGGCCAGGGTTTTGGCCATTTTCCCTCCTACTTCTCCTACTGGACATTCTTCCTTCCTTCCTTCCTTCCTTTCAGCTGTGATCCGAGGTGTCACCACCAAAGAGTTGTATCCAGAATTTGACCTGGACATGAATGACTGAGCTTACAGCCCCTTGTCCACGGCCCACTGGGAGAGGCCGATATGGACATGAGAAGCAGTGAAAGCCCAACCAGAGCACCTACAGGCTTTCCAGTGAGAAAGTGTCAGAAGCCCTTTTCTAGAGAGCCCAAGCCGAGTCAGGAAGGGGTGTTCCCAGCCCTGAGGTTCCTGAAATGTTCCAGTGATACCTGTGTATGTGTATATGTATCCTGTTTGTAAATAAACATATGAGCGATTTTGGTGCGAATCTGTATGCTGATTACCTCTCCTCTGATAGCCCCCGATCCTACCCTGGAAAAAGAGAGCCTGCCTTGGATTATAACAAACTTCCATGTGCCAGGCACTGTACTAAATGCCTTATATCCATTATCTCTTAATGCTTCAATCCATCCTATGAGGAATTAGTATTACTATCCCCGTTTTACAGATGAGGAAATTGAGGCTCAGAGAGGCACAGTGGCTTGCCTGAGGTCACACAGCCAGTAAGTGGCAGAGCAGGGATTTGAGCCCAGGTCTTAACTCTGAAGCTTCTGGTGTGCAACACTGCCTTTCTGGGCTGGGAAACAAGTGGGTAAGAGCTGAGAGTGAAATAGTGACATTGGGAGAAATTCTTCCCTGATCTATAGAATCAGGGTTCCACTCCCCAGTTGTAATTCTCTGCCAAGCATGGGTGAGCTGTTGTCATTTCCTTACCGCGTGTTGCTCATCCTGAACAACCGTCACTGGCAGAAGTACAGCTTGAGTGTTGCAACTGCGGAGTGCAATCAAGAATGGCAGGAGTCCACTCGGACTCGCCAAGTGTTCTGACTGCTCCCGCTGGACATGCTCATGAGATTTCGGAAGTTATAGCAGTGCTTGGGGACAGGCTTTCATGAGGTGAAGTACGTTTAGTTTCTAAAAACCAGCCATGCAAGTCAGGCCTGGGCTTGAGTTCCAGCTCTGCCCGCTTACAAGCTGTGTGACTGTGGGCAGCTGTCTTGGCCTCGATAAGTAGAAATGATAGTAGTGCCGTGTGCGTCAGGGCAATTAGCATGAATTGCCTCAACAACCCCCAAACCTCCTTGGCTGAATGCAGTAAAGGTGCCTTTGTTTCACAAAGTCCGATGAGGATCTGGTGGCCCTCCTACGTTTTGGAGCTTCACCACTGGAACCCACAACTGGGGGAAAGAGATGGAGAAGACACGTCAGCTCTGAACCGACTCACCCCCAAATGGGCAGACGTCACTTCCGCTCACAGACAGTGGTCCAGAACTAGTCATGTGGCCTGAACTGCTCTGGGTGAGCACCCAGGTATTTGATGGGGACCAGCTGCTGTCTCAGCCACAAGTACCTACCTCCAAAGAGTGCTTCAGGGATTTGATGAGCAACTGCCTGGGACCCAGCACCTGGGAACGTCAGTCCAGCTCCCCTTTAATGTTGGACAGCAACCCGTCCTGCTCAGGGGACAGCGTGACCCAGGCCCATGCTCTGGTTCTGTTGCAGATCGCAGACAGTTGGCTTATCCTGCCTCTGTCCGCAGAAGGAGGAGCTGGGAGTCACGGTGTCTGGGTCTCTGCCACACAGCGCTTCTCTGCCAGCAGTAAGTAAGAAGCAATGACAGTGCAACATGATAAAGGTTGTCATGGGGTTACAGGAGCACATTTAAGCGGCACCAGCCAATTCGGGACATTGGGGAAACGCTGGGAGAAGAGACATCGAAGCCTGCGCAGTAAAAGGAGTCAGCCAGACAAGAACGTGGGAGAGTAGTATTCCAGGGGGGAAACTATTTACAAAGGCCCAGAGGCCGAGAATTTAGTGGACCCAGGACTCCAAGGGACTCTGGTTGCAGAGTGATTAGGAACGAAGCCTCTCCCAAACACAATTGTAACCCAACTCTGCATTTTGGGCCAGTCTTTGTTTTGTTTTTTTTTTGAGATGGGTGTGGTTTTTACTTTCCACAACTTACAAGTTTCATAATTTAAATCTTTTTTAAAATAAATTTATTTATATTTATTTATGGCTGCGTTGGGTCTTCGTAGCTGCGCGCAGGCTTTCTCTAGTTGCAGTGAGTGGGGGCTACTCTTTGTTGCAGTGCGCGGGCTTCTCATTGTGGTGGCTTCTTTTGTTGCAGAGCACGGGCTCTAGGCGCGCGGGCTTCAGTAGTTGTGGCACGCGGGCTCAGTAGTTGTGGCTCACAGGCTCTAGAGCTCAGACTCAGTAGTTGTGGAGCACGGGCTTAGTTGCTCTGTGGCCTGTGGGATCTTCCCGGACCAGGGTTCGAACCCGTGTCCCCTGCATTGGCAGGCGGATTCTTAACCACTGTGTCACCAGGGAAGTCCCTATAATTTAACTCTTATGATTTGAAAAAAATCCAATAAAGACTTTAAAAGCAAACATGTAGGAAGCAAAAACAAAGGGAATGGACCATAATAATGCTTAGTTAAGATGGTAGGATTATTGGTGGTTTTCCCCTTTTTTTCCCACTTCTCTATACAGCATGCAATGTTATTATACTGTCGTCAGTACCACAGTTGTAGGACCACGTCTCCCCACCTCCACCACTTCTTACTCTCTTAGTTCTCAATCTAGCTAATTAATGTTGACCTTCCTGTAATTAATTCATCCTTCCTTTTATTTTATTTATTTCTCCCACCTCGTTTTGGTAGCTAATTTCAAATCTTATAGCAAGAGGGCTTCCCTGGTGGTGCAGTGGTTAAGAATCCGCCTGCCAATGCAGGGGACACAGGTTCAATCCATGATCATCTTCCATGATCCGGGAAGATCCCACGTACCGTGGAGCAGCTAAGCCTGTGCGCCACAACTACTGAGCCTGCACTCTAGAGCCCACGAGCCACAACTACTGAAGCCTGCGCACCACAGAGCCCACATGCCGCAACTACTGAGCCTGTGCTCTAAAGCCCATGAGCCACAACTACTGAGCCCACGTGCCACAACTACTGAGCCTGCTCACCTAGAGCTCATGCTCCACAACAAGAGAAGCCACCACAATGAGAAGCCTGCGCACCGCAACAAAGAGTAGCCCCCGCTCGCCGCAGCTAGAGAAAGCCCGTGCACAGCAACCAAGACCCAACGCAGCCAAAGATAAATATAAATAAGTAAATTTATATTAAAAAAAATAGCAAGATATCTTTCCCTCTTTAACTCTATACTAGTCATTTTGCTTAACTCTAACCTTATCCTCAACCCTAATTCCAGCCATAATTCCAAATGTTACTAGAAAGCAAGGACACTTCTCACTCGTTCCCTAAAATCCCTGCCTCTTTACGGTTTTTCGTTTTTTCCGCCTTGCCACGCAGCTTGTGGGATCCTAGTTTCCCAACCAGGGATCGAGCCCGGGCCCTCGGCAGTGAGAGTACAGAGCCCTAACCACTGGACCGTAACCACCGGACCGTCAGGGAGATCCCCCTGCCTCTTTACAAATTACAGACCTCCTGTGGCTATGCGCTTGTTTTCTGATGATCGCCCAGAGTTGCATTCTTCTGGAAGGCAACAAAAGGCACTAAGGTAGATTCCAGGTTCTCAAATTGAGAATGAATACACTGCCAGTGCTCCAAAGACTTTTGCATTTGGAGCCAATTTTAAGGCACCCCTGGAGGATGCTTGGAAAGCATCATCTGGGTCCTCTTCCCTCTGTGTGAAGTCAGCGCTCCCAGGTGTGATGGCAAGCAGAGGCCTCAAGGGGGCAGTGTCTGCTCAGAGATGCGTCCAGCTGCCGGGGAAGCTGCCCCTGGGAGGGCTCTGCCTGGGAAGGTCTGGTCCTGCCAAGCCACTGGCCACAGACAAGATCCTCAGAATGCCCCACATAGAAGAGGGGGTTCTCTATGGCAGCACCTCTCCCAGAGTCTGAAGTGACCCCAACCGCCACCCTGGGCAGTAAGGAGCCAACTGGTGGTGAGATGTGCATAGTGACACGTGCCATTGGTCAGGGCGTGCCCTGATGGTGCTAGGAAACAGGCTACCAAGGGCAACTGACACTGTGAGTGCAGGAACATTGTTTGATCACATCCAGTGTAAACCTTACTCCAAAACATTCATCATTTGGTACATACTAGAGTTCAAAACACTAATGAAATACAGCCTGTATTCTCATCCCTGAGGGCAGAAAGGGGTCGTTTCCGGGCAGCCTGACCTCATCGAGCCAGTGTCACCAAATAACACCCCACTTTAGCTTTGCTCAGAAACAGAGGACAATTTGCAGAGGGGAGGAAGGCCAGATCGGGGGCGTCTGTTATGGAAGAGTGGTGCCTGAGGGGCCCGCAACCTTGACGCCTGGAGGCTCTGTGATGAAAGCTCTGGGTACTGTCAAGTCAGGTGTTGTCACCAGATGAAAGGTGACGGCCACCATTCAAACCAGTCACAAGCTGAAGGTTTCCCCAGAGAAGGGTTGATGGAGATAACTAACATTTCTGAAACCCTGTGGGTCAGCAGGGAGATGAGTGCTTCATGGGCAGTATCTCACTGGCACCTCCCAACCGGAGTGTGGTTAGGTGGAGTATCCCCATTTCCAGACTGAGGTCTGAGGGGCAGAGTAACTTGCGCAAGGTCACAGTTCCAAGAAGCAGCTGAGCCCATCTGGCTCCAGAGCCTGGCTGATGGTGAGCTGTCTTCCTCCCAGCCGAGGCTCAGCCTCTCTCTTTTTTTTTTTTTTTATATTTTGAGATTTATTAATGTTTTTTGTTTTGTTTTGTTTTTTTGTTTGTTTGTTTTGCGGTACGTGGGTCCCTCACTGTTGTGGCCTCTCCCATTGCGGAGCACAGGCTCCGGACACGCAGGCCCAGTGGCCATGGCTCACGGGCCCAGCCGCTCCGCGGCATGTGGGATCCTCCCGGACCGGGGCACAAACCCGTGTCCCCCGCATCGGCAGGCGGACTCTCAACCACTGGGCCATCAGGGAAGCCCAAGGCTCAGCCTCTCTTGAGTCTCACCCAAGGTCATACATTAATAAAAGAAGTCAGAACTTGAATCCAGAACTCTGAGCCTTTAAGCCCAAGGTCTTAGCCACAAATCTTCACTGTGCTTCTTCGAAGTTGTACCTGCCCAAGGCCCTGACCTAGAGGCCTCTACCTTGAGTTTGGCCTTGGCACCTCTCTCCTGATTCCTCTGAGCAGGAGACTTCGCTCCCTTCCCAGGGAGCCTCTCATCCCCAACATTGGGAACTCTGAACAGGAGCAGATCCTCTCCTGGCCTTTAGCTCCCTCAGCCTCTCGTGTTCATTCCAGAATCCCAGAGGATCTCAGCGGCAATGATACTCATAGCAGCCAACACTGGGAGCACATACTCTGTGCCAGGCCCCAAGCCTAGAGCTCAGCATGACTACAACAAGTATTTCCAATGGCAGCCCTAAGAGGTACATCATTAGCCCCATTTTCCAGATGAGGCAAATGAAGCTCAGAGAGGTTAAGTCACTTTCCCAAGGAAACAAAGCTAAGTGGCCAACTCCAAGGTTGAAGTTCCACAATCATTCTCTCTTTTTTTTTTTAATATTTATTTATTTATTTATTTTGGCTGCACCGAGTCTTAGTTGCAGCATGCATGAGGGGTCTAGTTCCCCGACCAGGGATTGAACCCGGACTCCCTGCATTGGGAGCGCAGAGTCTTACCCACTGGACCACCAGGGAAGTCCCCACAGTCATTCTCTTTAAAGACCAGGTAATAATTTCCAAACCTCGAGTGTCACAATTACCTGAGAGGGCTTTTAAAGGAAGAGATATGGGTCCCTAACTCCTCCCTAGGGATTCTGCTTTGGTAGGGGGGCAGGCCTGTATTTTTTGTAACAAGCTCCCCAGGTGTTTTTGATATCTGGCCTCTCCGGTGAGCATTCCTGGATGCTTGACAGGTTGCTTCTAACCACCAGGAATAACATCCAATCAAATCCTGCCTCCAAACCAGCCATCTTCAAACCCATCTACAGAGCCACCAGACCCTAAGAGCCAGCTCTGGATCAAACCTAGGTGAGATTGTATCTGGCTTCTCCCCAGAGCCTTCTCATAGGCCCAGGCATTTGCTAGCTCTGCTCCTCTGACCTCCACCCTGGCACCAGCAGACCTGCCCAGCTGGTTTGCCCGGAAGGAGATTGGCCTGTTTTGCCATCTTAGGGCTCTTCTCGTTTCTGATTTACTAGGGGCTCAGGAAGTACCTGTAGGGTTGGGGGCGGGGACTACTTGGAGAAGGTTGCTGGGCAGGGGGTCACAGGCTGCTTTGCAGACCACAAGGGGGCTGGAAGGCCCCGGGACAGCCCACCACCCCACCCATCACACTCGGCCACCCACCTGATGCTTGTCTCTCTTAGTCAATGTCCACTGCCCCGAAAGCATCCCGATCCAGGTCTCACCAAGAGGGAAACTTCTTGGAGTAACTAATGTCTGTCCCTCTGGTTACCCAGCCCACCTCCAGGTGAGTCCCACGCCTCCCGCTGAAGTGCTCGAAGGAGGGGGTTAGTCAGGGTCTGACTGGATATTGCAGAAGAAATCAGATGATGATACGGTGGTGGGAACGGGGTTTTGTTTGTTTTTATTCTATGGCCAGAGCTAAAGCTCAGCAGGCCATGCCATGTGTAGACAGATGCAGGAGGCTGGGCTGGTGGTGGCGGCACCTCCCCAGACCTCAGTTTCTTCATCTATAAAGTAGGTAAAATAATACCTGCCGTGGCCACTTCACAAATGATCATAGATATAAAAGCTGGATTAATGACTCTAATGAAATAGGCAAATGTCAGCTCATTGTTAGGATGATAGATTTGGGCGTTCTAAGCATATTCCTGGCTCCCCTGGGAATGCAAGGTCCTTACAGCTCAAAGTGGGGCCTTAATGAGCTAACATTCGTGGTGCAATAGGGGGGTGGGGGGAGTGAGCTGGGGAATGTAAGAAGAGAAAATTCGTTACCGTGAAAACTGCGGTTATCTGGGTATTGATATTCATTCATCTAAGGTGGGGGAGACAGACAATAAAGCAAATAAAACATAAATCATTCTTCAGATGGTGGTAAGTCCTGGCACTTATGAAAAAGGGTTGGGACCCAGGGACTTCCCCGGCGGTCCAGTGGTTAAGACTCCACGCTTCCACAGCAGGGGGCACCGGTTCATCCCAGATGGGGAACTAAAGAAAGAGAGGGAGGGAGGGAGGAAGGAAGGGGTCAGATTCTGGAAACAACAGTCTTTTGACGGTAGAGCCAGCAGGATTTGCTGATGGGTTAAATATGGGGTGTGAGGAAAAGGGGGCTTTTAGGATTTTGGCCTGAGCGAGTGGAAGGGTGGAACTGTGAGTTACTGGAGTGAGGAATTCTGGGGGAGAGCAGGGTGCAGGGGAAGATAAGCAGTCAGTCTGGGGATCTGTTAGGTTTGAGATGCCAGCTCAACATGGAAGTGGAAATGCTAAAGAACAGATATTTAGGAATGGAGTTCATGGGAAAGGTCCGGTAAGAGGTAACATAAATGTGGGCACCAGCAGCATGACAGATTGATGGGATTCAAGCCATGTGATTTCAGACTGACATCCTCAAGGAGCGAGTGAGGGCCGAGAGTAGAGCTGCCTGGAGCTTGTGGGCACCGCGGAGGAGAGCAGGGGAGGAGGGGCTCCAGCAAAGAGGCTGAGAAGGAGCCAGGGAGGGAGGAGGAGACTGTTCCAGGAGGAGGCAGTGACCGGCTGTGTCAGACCCTGCTGAGAAGGAGCCGCTGGATTTAAAGAGGAGGAGGTCGTCCTTGACCTTGGCAAGAGCGGTTCCTGGAAAGCAGTGGAGAGTGAGTGTCTGATTAGAGTGGGTTCCAGGGAGCATGTGGTGAGAACTGGGGGCAGCGACTAGAGACAAGCTTTCCAGGAGCTTTACTCTTTTTTAAAAAAAAAAAATTATTTATTTATTTAATTTTGGCTGCATTGAGTCTTCGTTGCTGCGTGCAGGCTTTCTCTAGTGGCAGAGAGCGGGGGCCACTCTTTGTTGCGGTGCGCAGGCTTCTCACTGTGGTGGCCTCTCCTATTGCGGAGCACGGGCTCTAGGCACGTGGGCTTCAGTAGTTGCAGCACGCAGGCTCAGTAATTGTGGCTCACGGGCTCAGCTGCTCCACAGCACGTGGGACCTTCCCAGACCAGGACTTGAACCCATGTCCCCTGCATTGGCAGATGGATTCTCAACCACTGCGCAACCAGGGAAGCCTGGAGTTTTACTTTTAAAGGAGGCCGAGGCTGCAGCTGTGCAACTCGGTGATGTGGGAGCAGCTGGAGGCCGAGGAACAGAAGCTGCCTGAGGCCACTAGAGCCAGCGGACACTGAGATGTCAGCTAACAAGTTTGAGAGCCAATTCCTGATCATTGGAATTCATACCCCTTTCTGGTTTTGATGGATAAGGGCAAAGAAGGGAAGAAAAGATATACTCTCTGGAATCTTTCTCCCCTTGGATGTGCAATTGCTGATGTGTCTCTTCAGTACGCAGCCTCTCACTGTTGTGGCCTCTCCTGTTGCGGAGCACAGGCTCCGGACGCGCAGGCTCAGCGCCCATGGCGGACTCTCAACCACTGCGCCATCAGGGAAGCCCCACCTTTATTCTTAAAAGGGTAGGATTGGATCCCTGGTGATGGAACTAAGATCCTGCAAGCTGCGTGGCCAAAAAAAAGAAAGAAAGAAAAAGAAAAGCACTTTAGGTTTTTAATGTACACAACTATTTTTAATTTTTTAAAAATTTATAAAGAAAAGTTATATAAATAGCCCATTGAACATATGTTCAAATAGAGATGTAAAATGTGAGTAAAATCTTAGTAAAGCATAAGGACTTGCATATCCGTTAGTTCCATTATGTTGATTGGATTAACCAAATCCTCTGTTTTAAATTCAGGTATTCTTGTGTAGGGTGAAATAAGGTCATGTGTTAAAGCATGCCAGTAAAATTAGAAAGTTGTTGGTTTGTCTTTCAGTGGTTAACCTTGTTTTTTTTGTTTTGTTTTGTTTTGGCTGCGTTGGGTCTTTGTTGCTGCATGTGGGCTTTTCTCTAGTTGTGGCGAGCAGGGGCTACTCTTCCTTGCGGTGCACGGGCTTCTCATTGTCGTGGCTTCTCTTGTTGTGGGCTCTAGGTGTGTGGGCTTCAGTAGTTGCAGCACGTGGGCCCTAGAGCACAGGCTCAGTAGTTGTGGTACACGGGCTTAGTTGCTCGTGGCATGTGGGAAATTCCCAGACCAGGAATCGAACCTGTGTTCCCTGCACTGACAGGTGGATTCTTAACCACTGTGCCACCAGGGAAGTCCCTAACCTTGTTTTTAATTGCATGCCGATTAATTTGGTGCATTGAAGTTCAGGTTTGATTGGTATTCATCACTGACTGTGCTTCTCTTCTATTATTTTTGCTGGATATTAATATTGTTGTCTTTTCCTTAATTGGGTGTAGGTTTCTGTAACATATTTTTGGCTTTAAGCTCTTCCACATCATTCTGTTTTAATCTAATTCTTTAGAAGCAGATTTTTTCCCAATTTTATATTTTGATACAATCTCAAATGTTTGCTTCCTATAAACAGAATTTAAACCATAACATTTTGCCTTATCTAGTGTATTTGTTCTGTCCGTGAATTTTTTGTTCTGTAAATAATTCTGAAATGATTTAGAATATATGTATCCTTGTTTTTAATCAAAACAGACCTTAGGTAAAAATTCATTTTCCAAGATTTTTACAGACATATTTACCTAACTGAAATTAAAAAAACAACTTTTGACTTCTCAAAAAAATAAAATAAAAAGGAGGCAGAGAAATGCAGCAACTGGAGAGAGATGGAAGGTTAAGAAAGAGTATGCTTGTTTTTCTGTGTGGAGCTTTTTTGAGGGTAAAATATACATAAAATACACATAAAATTTACCATTTTAAGCGTCATTAAGTGTACAATTTGGTGGCATTAAGTACATTCACATTGTTGTGCAACCATCACCACTGTCTATCTCTATATCTCTTTCTGCCTTGCAAAGCTGAAATTCTGTACACATTAAACAATAACTCCCCACTCCCCAGCCCCTGGCGACCACCATTGTGTTTTCCGTCCCAGTGAATCTGGCTACTCTAAGTACCTCATATAAATGGAATCACACAGTATTAGTCTTCCTGTGACTGGCTTATTTCACTTAGCATAATGTCTTTAACGTTCACCCATGTTGTAGTAGGTGTCAGGAACGCCTTCCTTTTTAGGGTTTGAATAATATTCTGTTGTGTGGATAGACCACATTTTGCTCATCCATTCATCTATCGATAGACACTTGGATTATTTCCACCTTTTGGCAACTGTGAATAATGCTGCTCTGAACATGGGTACACAAACATCTGTTTGAGTCTGCTTTCAGTTCCTTTGGGTATATACCCAGAAGTGGAATCGCTGCATCATATGGTAATTCTATGTTTAATTTTTTGAGGACCTGCCATGCTGTTTTCTGTTTGTTTGCTTTTAAGATAGGAGATTAAATAGCATGTTTGTATTCTGGTGGAAATTATCAAATAAAAAGGAGGAAATTGGGCTTCCCTGGTGGCGCAGTGGTTGAGAGTCCACCTGCCGATGCAGGGGACGCGGGTTCGTGCCCCGGTCCGGGAAGATCCCACATGCTGCGGAGCAGCTGGGCCCGTGAGCCATGGCTGCTGAGGACCCTTAGTTCCCTGACCAGGGATTGAACCCGGGCCACGGCAGTGAAAGTGCTGAATTCTAACCACTGGACCACCAGGGAATTCCCCGGGGCAGGAATATTTCAAATGTTGATACATACTACCAAATTACTCCTAAAAGGTTACACAGTTGTATATTCCTACCAACAGTACAGATTGCCCATCTTCTCACATCCTCCCCAATACTGGGTGTTATCTTTTCTTAATTTGTTTGAAAGGCAAGGAAAAGTCATCTCATTTTCATCTGAATGTCTTTCATTATTAGAGAAGTTGAGCATCATTTCAGGTTTACTGGCCATTTGGATTTCTTTTGCTGTATAAACACACAATTCATGTCATTTGACCCATTTTCTTGTCATCTTTTTCTTATTGTTTTATAAGAGCTCTTTATATATTATAGATATTAGTTCTTAAGTATATAACAAATATTTTTATCAGTCTGTCATTCGTTTAACATCTTTTCCACTGTACAGAAGTTTTTTTCTTTTTAACTAAGCCAAGTCTGTTGATCTTTTTTTTTCTTTTGGCCGTGCCATGCAGCTTGCAGGATCTTAGTTCCCTGACCAGGGATTGAACCCAGGGTCCTGGCAGCGAAAGCACCAAGTCCTAACCACTGGACCACCAGGAAAGTCCCTGTTGGTTTTCTGTCACGTGTTAAAAAGCTCCCGCCCACCCCCCACATTCTGCACAGTCATCAGTTCTGGCTCATGAACAATTCTTATCTTTATACACCCACCGCTCCCCCAGCAGCCTGGCCTTTCAATGTCCCGCATGGCTCTCCAGCCCCAAGGCAGAGCTTGGCCCCTCGGAGTCCCAGGGCCAGCCTGGACTGAAGGGCTACTGGGTGCCCAGCCCCGGCCTCAAGTTCTTCTCCAGCTCTGCTGCCACTCGGGGTGCTGCGGACTGGATGGCATCCTGGATGCTGGGTAGGTCCCATTGGGTCCTTAGGAGGGCATCGTCCAGGGTGAAGAAACCATCGCGTGTACGCCGCACCTGGGTGCAGACAGCGGTGCTCTTCAGTTCCAGGCCGATTTCGTGCACCAGCCTTCGCAGCTGCTTCTGCGTCTCATGCATGCACTGCACCTCTGCCAGGGACACACAACAGAGGTGGTGGTCAGAAGCACAGCCTCTGGTGTCCGCTGATCTAGATCCACACCCCTTGAGACCTCCTGGCTATGTAATAACCTTAGCAAGACAACTTACTTCTCTAGGGCTTTGTTCTTCAAAGTGTAGCCCAGGGTGGGTCCTGAAAGTTTGTTAGACATGCAGAATCTCAGGCCCCACCCAGACCTGCTGAGTCATAATTTGCCTTTTTTTTTTTTTTTGGTCTCGCAGCTTGTAGGATCTTAATTCCCCAACCAGGGATTGAACCCATGCCCCCCTGCAGTGAACGTGCGGAGCGCTAACCACTGGACCACCAGGGAATTCCTAGAATTGGCCTTTTAAGAAGAATCCCAGGTTGGGAATTCTCTGGCGGTCCACCAGTTAGGACTCAGCGCTTTTACTGCCGGGGCCTGGGTTCAATCCCTGGTCAGGGAAGTAAGATCCCGCAAGCCATGTGGCATGGCCGGGGGGCGGGGGGAAAGAAGAACCCCAGGTGATTGTGGGCAGGTTAAAGTTCGCAAAGTGCTGCTCTAAGGCTTGGTTTGCTCATCTGTAAAATGAGTGGTTGTGAGGAATCTAAGAGATAATTTCTATAAGGCACTTAGCATCAGAAGAGTCTTGGTCAGCACTCGAGAAAAGGAGCAAGATAGCACAGAGAGATCAGCTCGGTGCTTTGTGACCACCTACAGGGGTGGGATAGGGAGGGTGGGAGGGAGACACAAGAGGGAGGAGATACGGGGATATATGTATATGTACAGCTGATTCACTTTGTTATAAAGCAGAAACTAACACCATTGTAAAGCAATTATACTGCAATAAAGCTGTTAAAAAAAAAAAAGAAAGAAAAGGAGCAAGGAGCCCTCGTTAATACGATAAACAAAGAAAGAAGTGGTGGTCGGGTTGCTGAGTTGGGTGGGATCCGGGAGGGGAGAGTGGTGTCTGATGCCGCACAATGACTTGAAACACTGGGCGGCTCTGGAAACGAGCCACTAAATATAATCTCTGCTTGTTAAGGTCTGGCTTCAAAGGGGGACTTGGCAGGAGAGAGGACATCATTTGTTCTGTGTGCTGTGTGATCAGCCAAGTCCAGCCTGAGGCTAGGAAGGAAGTCGGCCCGGGTGCCTTGGCCAGCGGAGCCTAGGGCTCACACGTGCTGGCCTCTGCAAGGGCCTTCCACAGTGACCCCCCCAAACCCAGGAGCCCGGTGGCACTGCTCCCAACTTCCTGGAGCAACTTACCTAAGAGGAATTCTGGAGGCGCAAACTGGAGGCATCGGATGCCAGTTACCAGCATTGGGGACTTGTTCATGGGCCGGAGCACGCCGCTCACGGCCATCTCATAGGCCTCCTGGGTCTGTAGGTCAACGTTGGAGTACCTGGGGATCAGGAGGCACCAGAGTGGGCAGCTGACTGCCTACCCCTGGCCCTGCCCTATTCATGCCTTTCCTGAAGCTCTTCATTCGCTTTCCACCTTCCCTGCCCCTCTAGCCACCTTTGCAGCAGCCTTGTTCTGTCCCCTCCAATCCCTAACTGCAGGCTCTGACCCCCTCTCACACTCTCCTTGGCTTCAACGGTCATACCTGTGTTGACCACTTCCGCCCCCTGGTTCTGTGCCGTGATGGTGCGGACCCCTAGCTCTCCTCTCCCTTAGCTCATATACTCCCTAGGAGGCCAGCTGGGATCTCTTGTTCCCCTTGGTCTCCCCAGGGGCTGGCCCAAGACCCAGCACAAAGAAACACTTCTGCAGGCTGTGAAAGGAATGGGTGCTTGTGTCTGGTTTTGGAATTTGCCCCAGAGTAGGCGGAGCCTACAGGGAGCCTTGTGGGCAACTTCTTGCCCTTCCAGCACTTCCTTGAGGGTCCCCTTTCAGGGAGGTGTGGGTCGGGCCTCACTTACATCACCAGAGCCTTCTGATGGGAACCTTGGATCAGGGACAGGATTCGCTCCAGCTTCTCTCTGGTCACGTGGTCTGGAAAAGCCAGGGGATGGTCAGCACACAGGTGCCCACTGAGGAGGCAAAACTGGCAATTTCCCTTCCCACAAACCAGCCCTGTCCTTGGAACCTAGATGGGGTCCCAGAGCATCCTCTGGTCCCAGGGTTCCCATTTAGGGGGTTCAGAGTCCTTTGAGAATCTTATGAAGGCTGTGGACCCACTTCTCAGAAAGATACACATGAACTCAACATTTTGAGGACATTTTCAAGGGGCTCACACACCTCAAGTTAAGAACACTTCCTTCTGGAAATGAGGCTCCAAAGATGTAATGTGATTTGCCCCATATTCTTTTTTTTTTTTTAATAAATTTATTTTATTTATTTTTGGCTGTGTTGGATCTTCGTTGCTGCACACGGGCTTTAGTTGCGGTGAGCGGGGGCTACTCTTTGTTGCAGTGTGCAGGTTTCTCATTGCGGTGGCTTCTCTTGCTGCAGAGCACAGGCTCTAGGCGTGCAGGCTTCAGTAGTTGTGGCTCACGGGCTCTAGAGCACAGGCTCAGTAGTTGTGGCGCAAGGCTTAGTTGCTCTGCGGCATGTGGGATCTTCCTGGACCAAGGATCAAACCCGTATCCCCTGCACTGGCAGGAGGATTCTCAACCACTGCACCACCAGGGAAGCCCCTTGCCCCACACTGTAAGCCTGGTCCCCTGAGCCCCAGTCTGGGGTTTTTCAGGCCAGGGACACCAGGAGGGAGGGTGCCATCTGTCCAAATGCAGAAATGGGTGGCAAGAAGTGGGAGTGGCTCCTCTGCCTGCTGGTCCAACCAAGTGACTGTGGAGCAGGCAGCTGCAAAGCCTGGGGATGCCCACGGACTGCAGGGAGGCCGAGCCTGCAGGCCAGCTGGGGCAGCCACCAACTTCTGACTCCACAGGCCAGAATCTCTGGGAGCAGGTGTGGTAACTGACTAAGGCCTGGCCAGCTGGGAAGGGCCTGGGCCTCTCATCCCTTCTGTCTGGTTTCATTCACGCTGTTGCCTTATCTGAAGGCGCCTGCTGCAGCCTCCTCCCCACTCAGTTACAGCCCAGCTCAAATGCCGCCTGCTCCAGGAAGCCCCTCTTACAGCACGTGGCTTCTTCCTTCTGCACCTGGGTCTCTTTCCCAGCACTTAGTTTTCTTTAGTGTTTATGTCATTATTATTTTATTTATTTATTTTTTTTGGACCCAGGCCCCGCCAACCAGGGACTGAACCCAGGCCCCGTCAGTGAAAGCGCACAGTCCTAACCACTGGACCACCAGGGAAGTCCCTATAGTATTTACTTATTTATTTAAATTTATTTATTTTTGGCTGTGTTGGGTTTTTGTTGCTGTGCGCGGGCCTCCTCTAGGTGTGGCGAGCAGGGGCTACTCTTCGTTGTGGTGCGTGGGCTTCTCATTGCGGTGGCTTCTCTTTGTTGCGGAGCACGGGCTCTAGGCGCGCGGGCTGCAGTAGTTGTGGCTCGTGGGCTCTAGAGTGCAGGCTCAGTAGTTGTGGTGCATGGGCTTAGCTGCTCCGCGGCATGTGGGATCTTCCTGGACCAGGGCTTGAACCCGTGTCCCCTGCATTGGCAGGCGGATTCTTAACCACTGCACAACGAGGGAAGTCCTATTTTTAATTATATAATCAATACAAGAATCTTCTTCAAAAAATTTAGATCAACACCAACAAACATCTCCCCTCCTCCAAATTCTGGCTTCCTCCCTCTCAGAAGTGTCAACTTGGTAGTTGTCTTTAGACATTTTTTGGATGTTGACACGCACATACAAGTACAAATATATAGAGAGCACTGCTTCGCCACATGTTTTTAATCTTCTCCAGGAGACGCAGAGGTGTGTGTCTGCTCTCCCTGCTAGACTGTGAGGCCTAAGATTGGGGACCCCATCTGATTCATCATATGCCTCCGGCCCCTGCCCCCAGTGCTTGGCACGTGGTTGGTGCTCAAAAAACGTCAAATAAGCAAATGCAACAGATCATATAGGACGTCTAAGAACATGGGGAGAGTGAGAAATGAAGAATAAGCCATCCATCCACCCACCCATGCATCCACCCGTCTACCCATCCATCCATCCATCCATCCATCCATCAATACAGCACCTCCCATGTCCCAGGCGCTGTGTTGTGTGTGACCACAGGAGTGGAACTACACAGTTCCTGCTCTCATGGTTGACATTCTGGTGGGGAGACAGATATTAAATAATCACTAATCATTAGTTGATTACTTTTCTGACGGTACACTGAAACCACTTAAGGAGGTAACATTTAAGCAGAGCACAGGGGAGCACAGGGCATTCCTGGAAGTCAGACTCACACGTCCGTGCCAACAGCCAGCCCCGGCTTGGTGTGTCTGAGAATAACTGAGCGGGGGCCCTCACAGCCCACGTCAGGGTGAGGAACCAAAGGAAGCAAATGAAGAGGCAGCCGCGCCCGCCCCTCCCGCCCGCCCTGGACTCCCGTGGGCTCTCACCATACGTCGTCTTCTCCACCAGCCGCCCGTCCTCACAGAAGTCGTCTGTGGCTTTGCCCAGGAGGCCGTGCACTGTGTAGTCCTGCGAGGACAGGGAGAGGGAGGTATGATCAGCCTCTCGGCTCTAAGCCGCCATGGCAAGGAGGGAGATGCGGCCCAGCAGCTCAGGCCCCCGAGGCGCTAGACTGAGGCTGGGGGGCCCTCTGGTCTCCCCTCAGGGAGTTCAGGTGCTCAGCCCCTGCCCAGCTGCCCCTGGGGAAGGACACCCTACTTCCTCTCCTATGACAGCAAGCATCAGAAGCCTGCGAAGGGTGCCCCGAGCCACCCTGCAACAACCCCGGGCCTCCACACCTCTCCACTTCTGCCCAACCTGACAACTCATAATGCCAGGCCCCTCCCAGGATGCTCTGTCAGCTTCTCTCTCCCCTCCAAATTTGATCTGTGCAGCTGCCTGCCTCTGCGTCCAATAACAGTAATGACGATAACAGAGAGGACGACAACAGTGACATCGATTGAGCATCCACCACGTGCCAGTGGCTGTGCTGAGCACATTACATATGGTCACTGACTAAATATTCAAAGCAACCGCACAGAGGAGGTACTACAATCACTCCCATTTCAAAGATGAGGAAACGGAGGCACACGGATGTTAAGTAATTCACCCAAGGAGACAGAACTGGCAGAGTGGTACAATCTGAGTTCTGAAGCGAAAACTTGGCTGCAGAGTCTGTGCTCTTAACCACTGAAAACACGGGCCTTCTAATGTGGCGTCTCCACACATGATCGTGATGCCAGACCCTGCAGCCCAGCATGGATGTAAGCTTCCTGACACCCAGACGGTGTCAGACAGAACCAGGTTCAAATCCCAGCTCTGCCCCTTAAAGGCTGTGTGACCCTGAGCAAGCGTCGTCTCCTGCGCCTCATTCTCTCATCTGTAAAATGGGTTAACAACAGATCCCATTTTACGGGGATGCTGTAAGGCATCCACAAGGGAGTCCGCGTACAGTACTCAGCACAGAGTAGCCAGCATGCGATGATGCCAGCTGTCATTATGATGTTACAGCCTCCCTTGGTACATGACCCGAAAACAAAATGCTTGCTGATGGCCTGGGTATTCTCCATGGAATCATCTCTGCTTCAGAATCATACCAGTGACCCCCAGGGAAAGGGCTAAGGGATAAGCAGGCCGTCCCCAGCCCCCGTACCTTGGTGAGGTGAGCGTTGTACATGTCGGTGAGGAGCCTTCGTCCACGTCCCACGCCGAGCACTGAAAGGCACCCAGCCTGGTCTCACACCTGGGTCCCCCTTCCTGTTCCCCTGGGCCCTCCAACCCTCACCCCCTCCAGCAGAATACTCCCACTTCCAAGGTTGTGGAAGCCAGCAAGGAGGCAAGAAGAGCTTCTTCTACAGGGAACAAGTGAGCTCCTCTGTGCATATATGAAAATGCAGATTTCCGGGACCCACCCATATATACTGACTCTGACTCGTGTTGGGGTAGAAGCCTAGGGACCCTTAGCAAGCTCCCTGGGGTCCTGATGCACTCAGAAGTAGGAGACCACTGGCCCAGTCACACAGACCTGCATTCACATCTGGGGTGGCTCTAAGCATGTCCTTTAACCTCCTTGGGTCTCAGGCTCCCCATCAGTAAAATGGGGATAAAAATACTATCTGATCCCTGTGGGTGTTGTGATGATCGAGGCAATGCACACAAAGGAAGAAGCCGGCAAATAAATAGGGGCATTGTGGCCACTCCCTGCCTTTCCTCTGGTCTGTGTCTCCCTCTGGCTGAAGGAAAGAATGACCATCCATCACTCCTGGAGGGAGCGCGGCATGAGATCACGTCCACCTGCCTGTGTCCCAGGAAGCAAGACAAGTTGCTGTGACTGTTGTGTATGAAGGACGTGGCCGCCGCCTGACCCTGGGGACACAGATGGCTCATGACTCAGGGCTTTGTGTGTCCAGCTCCAGCGACATCCAGAGCCCAGCCGGTGGGGCCAGGGTCACACACTTGGCTACCCCATGCAAGCGATGATGGTTTTCCCTCTCTGGTCCAGGGACATTCACTAGACACATGACCCAGGATGAGTTACCTATGCTCCTGGAAGCCTTACTTTCTTCCTAAAATCATATGGTATCTACCAAATGAGGTCATTATGGTGAATGCATGTGCACAAAGAGTTTCAAACCACACGTCACAGGCAGGAATCACTTGATAAACGTGGGTGATCACGACTTCCCCCTTCCCACCAGTCACCTCTCCAGGGGATCAGACTTGGCAGGAATCAAGGGAGTGAGGCAGTAGCGGGAAATGGCTGTCAGGTTAGAAATGGTCTGCACTCCTGGGAGCTCCCCGATCCTCTCCCAAGCCTCTATCATTGCACCCCAGGCTCACCACACCACCTACCAAGCACCCCAGACGCCTGGGCATCCAGTCGGTGCCCCATGCCAATCTTCAGGCTGGTGAATGCTGGTCCACGTACTGGAAAGAAACAAACGAGGTCCTTTTCCTCAAAGAATCCAGCCTCCAGGATGGCTCTGGGCTGCATGGTGACCTCATTCCTAGAATGAGGTCCAAAACCAGCATCAGGCTGGACTTTCAGGTTTCCTCACCATGGAATTTGGGGCCCAAAACCACTTCTTCAGTTTCTTGGGCCCAGAGAAAGGGCAACCCAGGGGGCCTGTTAAGTCCATCCATCACCATTCCCCCCATGAGACACTTTGAGTGGACTGGGCAGAACACTGGAATCAAGACTGGGGGGGTTCCCTATCCAGCTCCTGTGGAAGGAGAGTCCTGGCCACTCTCCCAGGGAGAAAATGGAGGCTGTGAGCTCCTTAAGGCAGGGGTCTGGGTCTGTGTGTTCACAGTTCTGCCCCCACAGCCCAGAACTCACTGACTGCTCGGGAAATAACCCATTTCCCGAAAGAATGAATGACCCATCAAATTAATATACATTAAGTATGTATAGTTTTTTTGTATATCAGCTATACCTCAAGAAAGCTGGAAAAAAAAATGAATGAATGCAGGAATGAGCTAGATGCTTTTACACTTCTGCAGATCAAGAGGAACCTGGGAGACCAGTATGGGGCGGTTAAGAGCCTACTGAGTCCAGGCTACATGACTTAACATTAG
Organism: Leucopleurus acutus; assembly: GCF_964270905.1. Lineage (NCBI taxonomy): Eukaryota > Metazoa > Chordata > Mammalia > Artiodactyla > Delphinidae > Leucopleurus > Leucopleurus acutus. The sequence goes on along the minus strand of NC_139150.1, from coordinate 7,592,910 downwards.
TCAACACTGAGCATCAGTTTCCTCATTTGTGAAATGGGACTAGGACCCACCTCACAGGATTCAGTGGGGTAGTATTTGGAAAAGCCTAACACAGTACCCCGTACAGAGTAGGTCCTCAACACATCAGACTTGTTATTGTTGTTACACTGTAAACTCACTGATCACTTCTCTCCAAGGGGTTTTAGAGGTTCCTGGTCAAGCTCCTCAGCCCTCCTATAGAGCCTCCCCAACGCATGCTTTAATCATGTCTAATGACAGGGGCTCATTGTCAGAACTAGTTTCACTGTTGGGCAGGTTTGTTGACTATAGTAAGTCACTCTTCACAGACCCAGAGTACAGACTTGTGGTTGCCAAGGGGGAGGGGGAGGGGGGGAGGGATGGATTGGGAGTTTGGGATTAGCAGATGCAAGCTATTATATACAGAATGGGTAAACAACAAGGTTCTATCATATAGCACAGGGAACCATATTCAATATCCTGTGATAAACCATAATGGAAAAGAATATGAAAAAGAATGTACATATATGTATAACTGAATCACTTTGCTATACAGCAAAATTAACACAACACTAAATCAACTGTACTTCAATAAAATAAATTTTTTAAAAAATCACTCTTTCACAGGAGCCCAAAACTCCCTCCTTATGACTTCTACCTGAGGGTCTCAATTCCTACCTGGAGTCCCAGAATAATAGAGGTCAACAAACTATAGTCCACAAGTCAAATCCTCAAGCCTGTTTTCTTTTATGGCCCACAAATTAAAATGGTTTTTACATTTTTCAATGGTTCAAAAAAATCAAGAGGATAATTTTCATGACATATGAAATTATATGAAATTCAAATATGAACATCCACCAGTAAAATTTTATTGGAACACAGCCAGGCTCATTGCTCTACATACTGTCTATAGCTGCTGCTTCTGCACTACGGCAGAGGTGAGCCTGCAAAGCCTAAAATATTGACTATCTGGCCCTTTCCAGGAAATTTTGCCAATCCCTGGTCAAATACTTCATCCCCACTGTGGCCCTACACTGGTTTGGGACAGAAGGAGTCTGAGCTCTGGCTAGGACACTGACTCTGGGCAGGGATTTCCTGGGAAGTGACATCCAGGCCCCTTCCTGAATGTGCTTTACCCAGCGGATGGTCGATGAGGGTGGGCACACTGGTGGCTGTGAGGGTCAGCTCCTTCTCTTCACTGCCTTCCACGGGGCCCAGCAGGAAGCGAACACGATGTTCAGAGGCAGGACGCTTCCCAGCATTGAGACCTGAGCACACACAAGTAAAGAACATCTTGTCGATTCTGTCTGAACACCGGGGGTGGGGGATAGAGGGACAGGTAAGTATGGAAATGTAGAAGACAGATGAAAGCCCACACAGCGCCTAGTACAGAGTAGGTCCTTAACACATTATCCTTGTTATTGTTGTTATACTGTAAACTCACTGACTACTTCTGTCCAAGGGGTTTTAGAGATTTTCTACTTCTGAAAGCAGAAGTTAAGAAACAGACTTGGGTTTAAATTCTGACTTTACTACTTATTAACTATTTATGACAACGGACAATACTGAGTCTGTTTACCCATATGAACACAGGGGAAGGCGAGGAGTGTATAGAACAGTCGATTAGGAAACCGCTCTGCCCAGACGACTAGGTCACGTGACTTTATTTTGCAGCAAGGATCAGAAGCGTAGATGACCTCCCGGGAAAATGGGAGCGGGATCGTGGGTCTCGCTAGAGGCACTCACCTTTCAAAAGCTGCAGCTCCACGGTATCGCGCAGATGCTTCCACTTTAGTCCCGGGGGCTTGTAGGCGGCGAAGAGCCCATGCAGCCGCGCCAGGCCGTCTAACCCCATGCCTGAAGCCCTTGTCCCGGGCTCGCGGAAGAGCTGAACCCGGACGGAAGTGCCTTATGGTCCCGCTCCCAAATGTGGTCCTTCCAATGGGCGCCGCCATGTTTCACAGCCGGAAGAGGTTCTTGTATTATTGTCCTCGGGGAAAACGTGCTTCCGAGAAGGGAGTAGGGTCCGGAGCTGAACCCCCAAAGCTAGCGGAGCTTACTTGGAGACACTTTTTGGGGTTAGGTGAAACGGGGGGAATTTTATATCTGTGGAAGTAGGTTGCCTGGGTTTCCTCATACTTAGAGACCTTCCCTGTCCGTGCTATCTGTCCCGCATAAAAGGCCCTACTTAGCGCAGTAGGGATCGAGTCCTTGTGACTTCTGCGCGTCGTCGCCAAAGGAGCTTGAGGAGTCGGCCTTGCCCCGCCCATCCTCCCTGGGAAGTCCTACAGTGTCCGCTGCCATGAGGACGCTGTTGCGCGGGGTCCTGCGCCCGCTCCGCGCGTTCCGAAGCCGTCCCTGGCCCGCTGCAGGCAAGTGGTGGGGCCGGGAAGGAGTGCTGGGGACCCGCCACGTCGCTGTCCCCCCCACCCCCCCGCTCCTTTCACCGCGGCTGTTTTCTTTCCCCGCAGATGTGCCCCTTCGAGCCACGAGCCATGGCACCGGCCTGCTCTACCCCGAACACATCCCCACCTCCCCGCTGCAGAAGGCCCTGCTGGCCGCGGGCTCTGCTGGAATGGCGCTCTATGACCCGTATCGCCACGGTAAGGCAGCCCACGCCGGCGCTTCCTTGGGGCGGCTTGGGGTCTGGGCGCGCCCTTGCCTTGCCTTGAAAGCCCGGGGAGGTCCCGGACACTGTCAAAGCCTCCGTTTGCTTTGGGTAACTGGAGACTAGACTAGGCCAGGGTACCCAACCCTGGCTGCACCTCATAATCACCCGCAACATTCATAAAAATGCAGATGCCTGGGTCCCACCCTAAACTTACTCAATTCGAATCTGCCGGGAGTGGGAGAGGAGGGGAGGGGAGGGAGGAAGGGGCGTGGAATCTGAGCTTCTGCCTTTTTAAACTTAAAAAGTTTAAACTTTTTAAACTTCCTAGGAGATTCTGTCATCCAGCCACACTGAGAACCTCTGGGTTAGATGATTTATGAGGGCCCATCAAATTATAACATCCCATTAGCATCTTAGATAGTGCATGGCATATAATAAATGCTCAATAAATGTTTGCTGGATGTTTTAATAGAGCATTTTGGGATCCTACAGTGTTTTTCTCATCTCCTCCAGGATTCTTAAGTCTGGAAATTACTGTTACTCCTTCTAGTAAAAACGCTAATGCTAACTGCTCACTGAGCCCTTGTTTTGCTTACTCAGTGTGCTGTTTTATATGAATGTTGTGATTGATTTTTCGCATTAACCCTATATGAAAGGTATCACCTGCGCTTCACAAATTAGGACATTGAGGCTTGGAACTGTGAAGCAGTTTGCACACGGTCACCTAGATAGTGATCACACCAGCCCTCAAACCCAGCACTCTCTGATACCAAAGCCTATACCCATCCATGGAGACATGGTATTCTGTCGTGATGATGGATGTGGAAGTGATTTATGAACTCTTTAGAGCACTGTGCTAACCAGAGCCATCTCACCCCTGAAACTAACAACCATGGTAGTAACTATAGATATATTGGGCTTTTACTGTGTGCCGGGTGATTCACTAAGTGTTTAACTTGAACCTTCATGACTAAGAGGTAGATATTCTGTTTTATCGTGTAGGAAATTAAGGCTCAGACCAGGTCAGGTAACTTACCTAAGATCATATTCTCCATTTGTCCCCATTTCTTTCCTTTCAGACATGGTTGCAGTTCTGGGGGAGACCACAGGATGCCGTGCCCTGAAGGTCCTCAGGGACCAGATGAGGAGGGATCCAGAGGGTGCCCAGATCCTGCAGTAGGTCCCAGCTGTGCCTGGGGGATTGAGGGCGTTCTTTGGGGATTCTGATCTCTCTGGAGTCACGTTGTGTTCCTCTAGAGAGCTCTTCTTGATACCTTGGCCATGGATGATTGCACAGGCTGGGCACTGCCCAACTCCGTGAGTGCCATTCACATAGACACTGTGATGACCCCTGGGTAGTGCAATATGGTGGCCTCAGCCCAGTTCCAGCAACAGGGCTCTTGTGCCTTCACTAAGGTCCCATAACATATGCTGCCTATAACCCCCACCCCTCAGTGCCCTTTGTGAATACCCTGATCACATCTGAGGCCTGTTTACCTAAGGCAGGAACCATAGCCTTAGCTTGTGGTAGTCTCCTCAGTCCCTGCCACTGGCCTGGCCAGTAGTAAGTGCTCCATTAGGACTTGTGGCCCCATTGCTGCTCTCTTCCCCTTCACCTTTCACACCCTTGATCTAGTTGGACCTTTCACCTGCCTTTGCTGGTGCCCTCCCAATACCTGAGTCCTGCCTTCTGCCCCACAGGGAGCGTCCCCGGATCTCGCTGTCCACCCTTGACCTGGGCAAGCTCCGGAGTCTGCCTGAGGGCTCCCTTGGCCGCGAGTATCTCCGTTTCCTGGATGTGAATGTGAGTTTCCAGCTTCTGTGCATTTGGTAGTCACCAGGAAGGGGAGAGGAATGGCACAGGAGTAATGTCCTGAGGAAGGAGGAGCCTGAGCTGCCAGCATGGGCAGGAGTGCCTTGCAGTCTCTTGCGCCAAGGCTTTGTCATTCTCTGTGGGACAGGCAAATGGGCCGGGAACATCGCTGCGAGCAATTACACTGGCCAGCACTTATTAACCTCTTACTGCGTGCCAGGTGCCAGGCTCATACATGATCTCACTGAATCCTCCCAACAACCCTGCCAAGTATGTTCTATTATTATCTCCTTTTATTTTTATTTATTTTTTTATAAATTTACTAATTTATATATATTTTTTGGCTGCAGTGGGTCTTCTTTGCTGCGCACAGGCTTTCTCTAGTTGCTGCGAGCAAGGGCTGCTGTCCATTGAGGTGCATGGGCTTCTCATTGCGGTGGCTTCTATTGTTGCGGAGCATGGGCTCCAGGCGCGCGGGCTTCAGTAGTTGTGGTGCATGGGCTTAGTTGCTCCGCAGCATGTGGGATGTTCCCGGACCAGGGCTCGAACCCGTGTCCCCTGCATTGGCAGGCAGATTCTTAACCACTGCGCCACCAGGGAAGTCCCCATCTCCTTTTCGTAGATGAGGAAACTGAGGCCCAGAGCAGTTAAACAACTTACTGATTTCACAAGCCAGTATTAATGGAGGCAGTATTCAAACCCAGATTATGTTCTTAACTGTTGCATTGTGTCCCCCTGTTCTAGAGACAGTGTCTTCCCTGGGTTTGACAAGTGTGGCACTCTCCAACCCCAGGCAGAGAGGACAGGGACTGGGGGGCAGAGTCCCATCTATCAAGGGACTCATTCATTTGTTCAGAATCGGTCATGTGCCATCCATTGTTCCAAGTGCTGGGGATACAGTGGCAAACTAGACAGACAATGTCCTGCCCTCATGGAGCTAATATTCTAGCTGGGGAGGTAGACTATAAAGCAGTAAAAGAAGGAAATTTTCATATACAAATTCAGGCAAAATATTTATTTAGTACTGTTCTAGCGGGTGGTGCTGTGAGGACAGCAGTCAACATGATAGAGGACGGGGCGGAGTGGGGGTGGCAGGTGGCCACTTCTAACAGGGTGGTCATGGGAGGCCCTGCTGGGGAGACTTGGAAGATGGGGAGGAGCCAGTTCTGAGGAGAGATGGGGAACCGCATTCCGAGCAGAGGAACTGGCAAGTGCAAGGCTCTGTGTGGTTAGGAAAAGGAAAACTGTCCAATGTGGCCAGTATGACCTTAGAGGAGTGAGTTGGGGGGAAGCAGGCAATGGGCTGGGAGGTCAGCCTGGCCCAGCCAGACCCTGCCTGCCACGGGAAGTGTTACCCGAAAACTGCGTTTGCCTCTTGGTGGGGGCTGAGCCAAAAGAAACAATCAAGCCAAAGATGGGGAGAAGGAAGGATTTATTACTTGCAGCAAGTAAGGCGAACACTGGGGAGCTTTCCCAAAGCAGTGTCTGTTAACAGCAAAATTGGGGAAGTTTTAAGCTAAGGGTATATGCGTATTCATAAAGGGGCTTGAGCAGAGGAGAATTCAGCATAGAATTGGGGCAGAGGTCAACGAAGTCCAAGTGTTAGTTGATTGAAGTCAGGAGGGTCAGGAAAGGTCAACATCATCATTTCTTAGGTACTGACTAGTCCGGGATCTTAGCATGTAGTTACCATCCTCCACCTGGGTGTGGGCCTTAGTTCCTATAGAAAAGCTTAAAGATACACATCAGATTGTTATGTATATTCTTTGAGGAGGAACGAGGACACTGTTTTATTGCTGAACTATTGGGGGTTTTTTTTTCATTTTTATTTTTATTTTATTATTTATTTATTTATTTTTGGCTGCATTGGGTCTTCCTTGCTGCACACGGGCTTCCTCTAGTTGCGGCGGGCGAGCGAGGGCTACTCTTCCTTGCAGTGCACGGGCTTCTTTTCGCAGTGGCTTCTCTTGTTGTGGAGCACGGGCTCTAGGCACACAGGCTTCAGTAGTTGTGGCACACGGGCTCAGTAGTTGTGGCTCACGGGCTCTAGAGCACAGGCTCAGTAGTTGTGAAGCACAGGCTTAGTTGCACCACAGCATGTGGGATCTTCCCAGACCAGGGCTCGAACCCGTGTCCCCTCCATTGGCAGGCAGATTCTTAACCACTGTACCACCAGGGAAGTCCCTGAGCTATTGTTTCTTGACTGCTTTTCCTCTGTTCCTGCATTCCTTTATTCCTTGAAGATCATTAATTACTGAGACCTGTTGAAGGGCAAGCATTTTGTGTCTAGGCTTAGGTCACAAAATGGCTTAGGTCAAAATGGCTTCTCTAATGTCAAGAATGCCATGCCTCGTTCTTTTTCTCCAGGGATCCCCTACCCTATCTGCTTAGAGACAGAGTCTGTATTTTGTAATAGAAGCAATAGGAAGCCATGGAGTTTTCGAGCAGGGTAGTAACATGATCTGATTTATAGAAGGACCCAAGGATACAGCAGGGCACCTTCCCTGTCCCTTCCCCTCCCTGCCCCAACACAAATACTTCCCATCAAAGCGCCTCTGTCAAGTGGCTCTCCAGTCCAGCTGCAGGAGCCAGCCAGGCTGGAGGAGGTGAAGGAGTGAGCAAAGGTTGCTCTAGAACTGGGTTTCTCAGCCTTGGCCCTGTTGACTTTGGGGGCTGGATAATTCTTTGTTGTAGGGCTGCCCTGTGCATTGTAGTTTGTTTAGCAGCATCCCTGGCCTCTACACACTCGACGACGGTAGCATTCGCCCTCCCAAGTTGTGACAACCATAAATGTCTTCAGACATTGCAGATGTCCCGTGGTGGACAGTTGAGAACCCCTGCTTTAGGAGATTATTGTCCCTGAGAAAATAATCTGTTCCCCATACTCTCCCGAAACTTGCCTCTGCCCCATTTTATACCATCACCCGGAGAGTTCACCAAGATGCAAGTTTATTTCATCAGTGGGAAACCCACAAGGGTGACCTGCTCCAGGTGCCACCCAGGAATGGAGAATCTTCTGAAGTTCTCCTAGAGCCTTTTGTCCTATTGTTGTGGAGGGTATGGGACTGCCAAGGCCCCCCTGGGTTCGCCTTGTTCAGCCACAGCCTTAGTTGTGGTAACAGCCCTAGAGACTGTGACACTTCTGGAGCCTGGAAACCAGCAGCCCACACACCGTAAAAGAACACCTTTGTCCCAGCAGAGCTTTAGATCAGAGTTCAAGGTGAGGCCACCCTCCCTGAGGCTGACTCAGAGGGGTGGGTGGTTGTCCTTGTGGCATCAAGATTACGGGCATGGGCTCTGGCGTAGCCTGAGTTAGAAGTCTGTCTTTCTTCCCAGCTTTAAAGCCCTGGGCAAATCATTTGACCTCTGAGCCTCAGACTCCTTATCCGAGGTAAGGAAACCTCATGTTTATCTTCCAAGGCACTTATATGGCTGATTAATAATGGACGCTAAGGCGACTGGCTTTGGAATCCAGCAGGCTGTGTTTGGAATCCTGACTCAGGCACTTGATTAGTCAGCTGTGTGAACTTGGGCAAGCTGCTTTGTATCTCTGAGCCTCATTTTTCTTATCTGTATCTGAGGCTCATAACAGTATCTACGCCCAGGTGGTCTCAGGGATGCAGAATGACGATATGTGTAAAGGACTTCATACAGTGCTGGCACATAGCAGGTACTCAATAAATGTAGGCCGTCACTGACCACCTTCAGCTTCACACAGCAGGTAGAACTCTGTAGAAGAAATTAGGACCTGGGACCCAATGAAGTCACAGACACAGACCATGGCACAGGGCCAGCAGCCCCAAGCAATAAAGGCATCAAATCCCTTGGCCTCTGGACAGGCTGAGGCCATGCTTTGGCACTAGGAAGACCAGGGTGTCCCTACTGTGCATGGGTGCTGCCAAGGACTCAGAGAGGGTGGGTAAAGGAGGACAGTTGCCATCCCTACCTGAGGTCAGAAAAGTGCCTGGGGCTGGCCTTTTACTCCTGCATTTAAGGTATGTTTATTCATCCAGGCCCTGGAGATAGAACAGTGAGCCCCCGTCCTGTGCATCCTGTGCTGCTGACAGCCTGCTGCAACACTCTTCATAGAATAGTGTGTAAGCCCCATAGGTAATCTGCTGCTAGCAGATAAATAAAAGCAAATAGAAACAGGTGGAATTAATTTCAATAAGATATTTTATTTAATCCAGCATACTAAAATGTCATTTCAACATGTAATCAATATTTTTAAATTATTGAGATTTCACATTATTCTCTTCATACCGTCTTCGAAATCCAGGGTGCACTTTACATGTACAGCACATCTCAGTTGGAACTTGTCACATTTCAAGGCTCAGTGGCTGCCATGATTGGCTGCTGTACTGGACAGTGCAGGTCTAGACGAGAGACGTTAACAATCACACGCACTAAACGTCACGATACAATCATGTCAAATGCCACAAAAAGGTACGGGTTGCTGCAAGAGACCATAAGATAGGTAGGAATTGTCAAGGTGAAGGTGAGTGGGGAGGGAAAGAGCATCCTAGGCTGGGAGCAGCTCATCTGACGAATTCGGGACTTTGGGTGCTTCTTGTTTTTTCCCCCCCATTTTATTTCTAATTGTGGTTTTAAAAAATAATAATAACCTAAGATTTACTGTGTTAACCATCTCTAAATGGGCAGTTCAACAGTGTTAAGTATAGTCACATTGTTGTGAAACCAATCTCCAGAGCTTTTTCATCTTGTAAAACTGAAACTCTATATCATTAAACAAACAACTCCTGCTTCCCCCCACCCCACCCCCAGGGGTTTCTTTGCCATAGATTCCAACAGGGTGTGTACATTATGTGTGAGTTGGGGTAGGCAAAGGGGGCGCCAATCCACCATATTCCCTGCCTGAGGACTCCCCTGTCAGCAGCTATGCACAGAAACAAAGTCCCCAGAGATTTTTGGTGGGGTTTGAATTTGGTGGGCGTGGTTGAGAGTCAAGGAGAGGCTGGCAAATTGGACCCTGGGAGCCATCAGGAAGGGGTCTAGGGGAGGTTCATGGTTGTCAGAGGGTCTCCCCAGACACCAGAGCGCCCACCCGGTTCGTGGACAGTGAGGAGCTGGCATACGTGATGCAGCGGTACCGGGAGGTGCACGACATGCTCCACACGCTGCTGGGGATGCCCACCAACATCCTGGGTGAGTGCCAGCCAGCCAGCTGCTGAGTGCATCCGGAGTGGGCGTGGGGCATGGGTGGGGCAGGGTGCTCCGGCCAGCGTGTCTCCCAAGTCTGTCTTCAGGGCAAGGGCAGGGCACACCTGTCCAGCCACCCACCAGTCAGCTGGCCCAGTGCCTCATTGTTTGCTTTACCCGAACATCTTGGTGCACCTGTGCCGCGCACCCCCTATCCTCCATCCCCACTGCCTCTTACGGCTCCTACACTGATGTAGCAGCATCCAAACACCAGGGCTCCCTGCCCTGTTCCGGTTGTTAGCTCCCTGCGCTCTGAAGCCCTCAGCAATTCCCTAAGGCTTGGAGTCCTCAGCCTGGCTTTCGGAGTCCTCTGCATTCTGACCCCAAGCTTCCTTTCCAGCCCTTATTTCCTTCTGCTCTTTCTTGCACCCTCTCCCCAACCCCAAGCCAAGTGCCCCAGGGCCCAGCACAGGCTGGGACTGGGCACTGCCGACCCCTAGTAGAGATTCGGAGCAGAGCAGACGCCTCACTGTGTCCTGCCCTGAGCGGCAGCATCACTGGCCTCTCCTCCTGGCCCCTGCTCACCTCCCACCCCATTCCCCACCCTGCCTGCCAGGGGAGATCGTGGTGAAGTGGTTTGAGGCTGTCCAGACCGGCCTGCCCATGTGCATCCTGAGTGCACTCTTCGGACCGATCCAGCTTAGTGCCCGGTAAGTTCTCAAGTGGTGAGGGGTCAGGGGAAGGCTCAGGGCTCCAGGAAATAGAGAAGAGCCCACAGCCTTTCTGAGCAGCCCCAGTGGTTCTCAGGAATCCAGGATGGGAAGAATGGGGCAGAGAGGTGAAACTGGCCTGGCACAGGGGCTCCAGGACTATGAATGAAGCCTGGACGTTTCATAGGACTCTAGGGTCTTTTGGGCCAGGCCTCAGTATCGGGTGAGAACAGTAGAGTCAGGGAACTGGGGGGGCCAGGGGGATGCAATCTGGCATTAATTTCTGGAGTGAGGTAGCCCTCGATTTAAAGCTGGGCTTTGGCATGTTCAAAATGTGTGGCTTTAGGCACAGGGCTTTACCTCACTGAGTTTCTGTTTCCTCATCTGAAAAGTGGGGATAGCAACTACCTCCTTCTTGGGTCTGTGTGAGGATTAACTGAGAAAATGCACGTCCACTGCAGGGAACGTGGTGTGCCCAGCACTCAGGACCTTATGTCTTTTGTCTTCTTTTTCCTCTGCTGCCCTACAGAAACCTGCAAGTGCTGGTCTCGAAGCTGATCCCATGGGCAGTTCAGAATGCGCGCAGAGCCCCGTGTGTCCTCAACCTGTACTACGAGCGGCGCTGGGAGCAGCCCCTGAAGGCTCTACGGCGGGAGCTGAGCATCACAGAGCCCCCCATGCACGTCCAGGGCCCAGCCTAGGCCCTGAGCCCCTGAGCCCCTGAGCCCCTGAGCCAGAGGGCCTGGCCTGGCTCCCAACCCCCCACCCATGCTTCCCCTGGGGGTGGAGCGCTCCTTTGCCATCACCTTTGAACACTGACCCTTGGACGCCACTAATCATAATTTATCATAACCACTGCTCAGTGGCTTTGAGGGCCAACTCGGGAGGGAGCAGGCAGTGGTGGAGCTCCTAGGGGAGCCAGGAGCTGCCCAAAGAGAACTGAAACAGGAGGGAAGGGGGCAGGGCACAACCTTTGAAAGAACAACAAAGCCCGAGGACATGACATAAACTGATTAAAACCAAATGGGTCCAAGATGGCGGACAAGTCAACTTCCACTAGTCCTTGAGCTTCAGTATACGCTCACTGCAGCACGTCATCAAGCTAAATGACACACCCCCAGGCGCCATGACAGTTCCAAGGATCCATAATGATCAAAAAGTGGGCTGTGGCCCAATTCCTGGAAATCCCTGCCCCCACCCAAAAATAGCTGGAACACTCCCCCCACTCATTAGCCTATGAAATTACCCACCCCTGTAAAAACTGGCAACCCACATACCCTGGGGCCTTTCTCGCCTTCTGAGGTGACCCACGCTCTGTCTGTGGAGTATGTTTCTCTAACTAAATCCACCTCTTACCTATCACTTTGTCTCATTGAATACTTTCTGTAATGAAACATCAAGAACCTGAGCTTCATTAAGTCCTGAAACCAGGTGTGTGATCTCAGTTGGAAGAGTGTGGGTTTTGGTCGGGTTCAAGTCCTGGCATGGGGTTCAAGTTCCAATCTGAGGTGCACGGTTTCAGAACCACGTATGCGTAGGAATCAGTTGTCTAGGCTCATGCCCGGATGGCTCAGGTCCACAACCCCTGTTCCCAACCCCTCCCTGCCAGCCAGGGTTCTCTGGGTGCCAGGCTGGGGCTCTTCGCAGGAGGGAGGGCTGTACCCAACTCCCAAGGCCTGAGAAGAGGGAGGCAGGGGGAGAGGCGAGTCTCTGCTGTCTGAATAAAGGCTCCTATCAGGTCAAGAGTCCGTTTCTCCTGCCTTTGCCCTGTGCTGCCCATGACTCTGGCAGCCTTGGGCCTTCGAGCACTGAGGGCAGACGTTCCTTCCAGCCTGAGCTGCTGCTGCTTGTCCCTTGTCTGGTCTGAGGTCGGGCAGACTGGGATTCAAATTCCCCACTCCTCCTCCGCTTTCTAGTAGAGGGACTTAGGGCAAGTCCCTTCACCTCTCTAGACCTGTTTAATCATAAGTAAAAGGGGGATGAAACGGCACCCACCTAGGGTTGCTGTGGGGGTGTGTGAGGTGATGCCCAAAGAAAGGGCCCAAGCAGGAGCTATTTTATGGTGGGTTTTTTTTTTGGCTGTGTTGGGTCTTTGTTGCTGCGCGCGGGCTTTCTCTAGTTGCAGCGAGCAGGGGCTACTCTTCGTTGTGGTGCGTGGGCTTCTCACTGCGGTGACTTCTCTTGTTGCACAGCATGGACTCTAGGTGTGCAGGCTTCAGTTGTTGCAGCATGAGGGCTCAGTAGTTGTGGCTTGTGGGCTCTAGAGCGCAGGCTCAGCAGTTGTGGTGCACTGGCTTAGTTGCTCCGCGGCATGTGGGATCTTCCCGGACCAGGGCTCGAACCCATGTCCCCTGAACTGGCAGGCGGATTCTTAACCACTGCGCCACCAGGGAAGCCCCAAAATTTCATTTTTAATTCCTATAAACATACCCTGAAAACTGTCCTCCTTCACTTTTAAGGACTTTGACTGGACTAAGGGATTAAGGAATCTATTTAAGGACAAGTGGCAACTGTGGATGCCCAACATGGTTGATTATCAAGGAACCCAGTTTTCAGAGGTCCAGAGTGACACAGTGGGTGGGAAGTTGGCAGATGGCCCAGAACTGGGTGGCATGACAAACGTGGTCACAGCCCTCAGGGTCCAGACCATTCAGAGGCCAAAGATACGTACGGGTCTCCAGATCCGTGCCCTTTGTGCCACCAAGTGTGCCAGGTTGCTTTCAAGAGACCAAGGATGGGAAGGGGTTCCTACGCAGCAATCCCTACACCAAGTTTATTGCTGTCCCAGAAGCACAGGTGCCAGTCTGAGGTCTGCAGGAGCCTTTGGGTCTTCGGAACCTTGTGGCCTTGGAGGCCATAAAATTTCCGAATGGAAGTGAAGGAGGAGCTGTCAAAATTTGACTCTGATGGGACTCGAACCCACAACCTTTGAATAACCACACGAGGCCAGCTAGAAGTCCAATGCGCTATCCATTGCGCCACAGAGCCAGTTGCTAGATTCTTTCCACCCGACTCGCCTCTGCCTGAAACAGCCTTTTTAGCGTTCTTCTAGGTGTGGCGCCGGGCCTTTGCTGAACTCTGCTCGGGTCCGGGCGCGGACTCCAGATTCCGCGCCAACGGTGCGGCGGGGGTGCTCTCCCCCACGTCCGGACGCCCAGGGATTGGGGGTCGGGGTCCAGGCAGAGCCCGCCTGCCTCCTCACTGCCCCGGGGGCCTCTGCTGCCCGGCGGGGCTGCGCGGCGCGGACTACAACTCCCAGCGTGCCGCGCGGGGCGCCGCCAGGAGCCGTCGCGCGCGTGGGACGGGCTGGGTCGGGCGGCGTAGGGCTCGCGGAGGCTGCGCGGCGTTGCCAGCTCTGCGGCGTGCTCACCCCGGGCAAGGCGCGGCAGGCGGCGGTGCCGGCCGGCGCAGCCGGTTTGGATTGCGGGAGGCGGGCGGGAGGCGGGCGGGAGACGGGCAGGGGAGGAGTCCCGCGGGCGGGCGGGCGGGGCCGGCCGAGCTGCTGGGCCGTGCAGGGCGCAGAGCCGGGGAAACGCTGCTGAGACTCGGCTCTGTGCGCCCAGGAGCAGCTGATGCTCCTCCGCGCTCCCCACTCTGCTACAGCAGCCGGGCCGCATCTGGACTGCGTGCTCCGCGGCGGGGCCGACACCAGGTGAGCACAGGCTAGGACAATGGGTCCCCGGGCGGGAGAATGTGCCCTACCGAGTCCGGGGAAGGTGGCGGTACCGGTCTGGGGTGGGGGGCGCGCCCTGCTGCTCTGTCTCCTTGCCGGGCGCTCTGCTACCCTGGCTTTTCTGGGGGTCAAGGCGGTCCGCAGTGACCCGGGATCGGGGCCCGGGAGATCTGGGCATCCCGTTCCCTCCTCGTCCCATCCCCCAGGTTTCCGGGACGGGTCCTTGTCTTTTGCCCTGGCGGGCTCTGTTAGTCCAGAGGTCTGAGGACCTTGGAGACCCTTGGCATTGGAGTTGGAGGCGCTGGTTCGTCCCCCTCCCGGCTTTTGCTTTTCGTGTGGAGGAGGGAGAGATGGTGTAAGGGTTCCCTGTGGTCCAGACCATGTCTTCGTCCTGGCTTGGAGAATCTCAGGCTACCTCATAGACGTGACCTTCAGCCCCTCCCCAGGAACAGGAGAACCTGAAGGAAAACAGTCCCATCTGCTGCCCCTTGAGCAAGTCTGTAAAGCACCAGGAATAGAGTCCAAGAGTCCTAATCTCAGCCCTGCCAGCCGTTCCTCTCCCCTTAAGCCCCAATCCCCTAAGATTCATCTGAGTGGCTTGCTGAGTGTGTTTGTGGGGGTGACTTCAAGCCCCTCTTCCTCTCCCTCAATCACCTTTCCCCTCTGTGCGGTCACCTCTCAGGCACCTCCAGGCTCTCACCTGTTTTCTCCATCGCCCTCTGTGGGCCAACAGAGGCATGGCACTGCCTGGACCTATGGGCAGGGACTGAGCAGGGCCCCTTCTCAAGAAGTTGCCCCTTTGGGTGTTGTGGCTTGGCCTGATCATCCACAGAAACTCCGTAGGTCTCTGGGTGGGGAGTCGAGCCCGAGGCACTCAAGTCAATACCCGCGTCAAGGCATTTTGGTTGGGATCCTGGATGTCAGGAGAGTGGACTGTCTTCTTTTGGTTGGAAGGGCCTCTGAGAGCAATTCTCATTACACCCATTGCACAGAGGGGAAGACTAAGGACTGAAGTGGGAAAGGGACTTGCCCAAGGTCATTCAGAGAGTCATAGGCAGAGATGGGACTTAGGGGCTAGAACCCAGCCTCTGACTCTCAGCCCTGGAACTCCTCACCTCAAGTCCCATGCCTCTAGCCTGACCCTTCCCGACAGCCCCAGAAAGGGACCCAGACCTCGGCTACCCTACTCAATATGGCCTCACTACAGGTTAACCCTTTGAGATGATAGTGGCCTGGTTGCGCGAGCCAGGAGGTAGGGGATCCAGGCATTTGGGTCCACTGACTGCCCTGTGCCCACAGGCCACAATGCTGCTTGGGGCGTCTCTGGTGGGGCTGCTGCTGTTCTCCAAGCTGGTGCTGAAACTGCCCTGGACCCAAGTCGGCTTCTCCCTGCTCTTCCTCTACCTGGGGTCTGGCGGCTGGCGCTTCGTCCGAGTCTTCGTCAAGACCGTCAGGCGTGATGTCTTGTGAGTACCTGGTACAACCCTTCCTGGGTTTCCTACACTATGCTGGGCTCCTAATCCCCCAAATCTCCCCAGGCCAGACCCTATGGTCTCTACCAGCACAGGGCACCCAGGCCCCAAAGGAGCAGTCTGTGTTCCACACCCTTCCCCTTGCAATAGTATGTGGTACCTCCATTGCCAAGGTCAAGGTCTCCTCCCAGGGAATCTCCTTAACTTGGTGCTCTTTAGCCTGGGGCAGACTTGGGGTCCTGGGACATACATCCAACACCGGGCGTGTTGAGGAGACATCCGTAAGGAGTCCTAAGAACATGCTATAACTTGTGAGAGGGTGAAGAAGAACCCTGTGGAGGAGGCCCTGTCCTCCAGTTGGCATGAGTCTGAGAGGGCACTGAGTTCTAGAGCAGGCCCTGAATCGTGTCAGGGAGAACCTGCTTCCCAGAGAAAGTCAGGGATGGTCCATGGGGATATCCTGTACCAGAAACACCTGCTGCTACCTCCTCTGTGAAAAGCGCTGAGCTGACTCTGGGGCCTGGGGTGGGGAGGGGAATGAGGCAGCCCCAGACCTGGGCCAAGCTTAGACTGGTCAGGGAGACCGGAGGGAACACAGTCAATCCCTAAACTGGCAGTGCCATGCGGGCAGAGACCCTGGCAGTCTTAATCACGGTAGTATCCCAGTGCCCAGCACCCCGACCCACACCCAGGACAGGTGGCTCAGTCTTTGTCAGTCTGAGTTGATTGCAAAAGGAGGTTTTGAGTGGCCACTGCAGGAAGGGTGGTCGCAGCAGAGAGCTGTGGGAGCGTGAACAAAGGGAGATGGCTTCAGGCCCGGGCCCTGGGGAATCAGAGGAGGCCTCCTGGAGGAAAAGCAGTTGTACTTGAGAGTCACCTCAAGGAAGTGGGAGTGGGGGATTCCAGCCAGAGGGCACGGCATCAGCAAAGGCACAGAGGCTGGGGGGCCAGGAGAGTTCAGGGGTCAGAGGTGGCACGGGTGGGGCAGGAAAGGAGGATGTTGCCAAGTGATTCCACAAACACTTATTGAACATCTACCCTGTGCCTGGCACTGAGCAGCGCCCGGGGGCAAGATGGTGAACAGGGCGGACCTTGCTGGGCTCACCGGGAGGGAGACGGGACAAATCGCAAACTCGTCCTTTTTCACTGCGGCAGTTATGGGGAGAGGGACAATACAGGGGTGTAGGAGGTCCAGGAGGAGGAGTTTGGACTTTGACTTGGGGCCCTGTAGTCGTGGAAGTCCCCAACAGAGCAGCAGACTCAGAGCAGAGCTTAGAGTGTACTTGGAGTTGAACTCTGGAGCCGGACAGGACTGAGGTTCAAATGTCAGTGCTGCCACGTTCCACCCGTAAAGCCCAGGGCAAACCCTGGCACCGGTTTCCTCCTCTGTACCGGGGAGGGAGTAATCGCCCGGGTCCCTGGTGTTATCGGCTCCCTGATGTTATCGTGCAGCATCAGTGAGCCGCTGCATGTATCGCTGCCCCGCACACAGGTGCTGGGAAAGGGGTGTCACAAGTGATCAGACCAGGGCCTCCGGACCCCCACTCCCAAGCCCAGCAGTCACAGCTCCCTTGCTCATCCCTCTCCCGCCCCACACCCAGCGGCGGCCTAGTGCTCCTGAAGGTGAAGGCCAAGGTCCGACGCTACCTGCGGGAGCGGCGCACGGTGCCCATCTTGTTCGCCTCCACGGTCCAGCGCCACCCGAACAAGACGGCCCTGATCTTCGAGGGCACGGACACCCACTGGACCTTCTGCCAGCTGGATGACTACTCAAGCGGCGTGGCCAACTTCCTGCAGGCGCGGGGCCTGGCCTCGGGCGACGTGGTCGCCCTCTTCATGGAGAACTGCAATGAGTTTGTGGGCCTGTGGCTGGGCATGGCCAAGCTGGGCGTGGAGGCGGCGCTCATCAACACCAACCTCCGGCGGGACGCGCTGCGCCACTGCCTGACCTCCTCCCAGGCCCGGGCCCTCATCTTTGGCAGCGAGATGGCCCCAGGTGAGCCCCGAAGGGGCAGGGGATAGGCAGGGAGTCCCACGGGACCGCCACAACCCCCTCCCCCCCCCCCAGCCCTGGGAGAGTCTGTGTGGCTCACCGGTTAAGGGCATGAGCCCTGGAGTCAGATGGCCTGGGCTGTGCCCCTGGTAGGCTGGAGACCCGAGTGAGACCCTGTGCTTCAGTCTCCTCACCATAGCACCTGCCTCCTGCTGTTTTCAGGGAGACTTCACCTGAAGTAATAACACAGTGGCCGATGCTAGGTGACCCCTCAGACATAATGGTAACTGTTCTTGTGACTAATTAGGCCTCATCTATAAAATGGGGACAAGAGTCTGTTCCCTGCTCTCCTGCAGAGCTTATGTTTATTGGCCACCGCGTTGGGCACTGACCACGTGCTGAGTTTGGGGCTTTACAAAAGCAGCTCTAATCTCCACTAAGCCTGGTGAGGTAGAGATTGTCATCTTGGCTTCACAGATGAGGAGACTGAGGTTCAGGGTGGCGTGAGGCACTCACCCAGAGCCACCCAGCTGTTAAGTGACAGAACCGGGGTTTGATCTCGGGCTTTGACCACAGTGTCCCTGTTCTCTCTCCCCATGCTGCTGTGACTGTGGAATAATGGGCAGGAGAGGTTCTTAAGATGCTGAAAGGGGAGGAGGAAAGATGCAGCAGGGAGCGGGGAGAGGGTTGGACAAGTCAAGAGGAAGCCAGAGGAGTTGTGGCTGTGTGGGCCAGACTGGCCTACGCTCAGGGCGGGTGAGTATCTGGACATGTGTAGTGCACAGGAGAGCCTGAGAGAAGGTTCCCACCCTCTGAAGAGGCTGGAGGGCTGCCGGCCTCTGACCCCCCACTCCTCCCTCCTAACCAGTCCCCCATAGACTAGCATAGTACAGTGGGTAGGGCCATAGTAAGCCTTGGTGTGAGATAGAGCTGACTTTGAGTCCCAGCTCCAGCACATTCTAGCTGTGAGTGAATCCCTCCCATTCTCAGCCTCAATTTTCTCATCTGTAAAATGGGCTGTTATTGGAACCTGTTTCCTGGGGTGTGTGCGCAGGAGCACGCATGTAAAGAGCCCGTGGCGTAGTTAGCCAGCAGCTAATGGGAGCCGTTGCTCCTCTCAGCATCTTCCTTACGACGAGGTCCCAGGTGCTTCACCCATCTCTCTGCCCTACCCAGCCAGCCTCCCCTGACAACATGCTCAGCCCCGGCACAAGCAGAGGTCCTGGGAACACGGGGTGTCCTGGCCTGCCTGCTGATCTGCCTTGTTTCCCCCACAGCTGTCCTTGAGATCTGTGCCAGCCTGGACCCCTCCATCAGCCTCTTCTGCACCGGTCCCTGGGAGGCCAGCGCAGTGCCCGCCGGCACGGAGCACCTGGACCCCCTGCTAGAAGATGCCCCAAAGCACCTGCCCAGCCGCCCCAACAAGGGCTTCGTAGGTGGGCCCCTCACCCCCACGGGGGAATTCTAAGATGGCCAGGGACAGAGCAGTGGCCTCAAGGCCTGGGTTCTTCTGTAAACTTGCTACGTGACCTGGAGTGAGTCATGTCACCTCCCTTTTCCATCCGGGAAAATGAGGACAGTGATCCTGGGCTTACTACGAAGGCTGCATGAGCTGATGTGTGTGAAAGTGCCAGGCACACAGAACGCAGTTCTTGAACAGCCTTCGTTGACGCCTGACTCGTGCAGGATCACGTGGAACCCAGGAGCCTGCCTCGCCTGAGTTTGGGCTGCGCTTGGACCAGGGGCGAGACCCTTTGCATGGTCACCCACCACCTGTTCAGTGCAGGCCCCTGTTGGTCTGTGATCCCCTCCCTGCTCTGGGCTGCCTCCCCCCGCCTTCTAGGCAGCCTTCCAGGCCCTCTCACCTCTCTTCCTGCCCACTCCAGCCCGCCTTCTGCAGCCCACGGCTTGCTGCATCGCCTGGGGGTTCAGAGCCTGGGCCAAGTTCATATCCCAGCTCTACTGCTTCCCGTGTATGACCCTGAACACCTGAGCTGCCCTTTGAGCCTCGGTTCCCAGAGCCATAAAATTGGGGATGGCAACAGAGCCTGTGTTTGAGGGTTGGAAAAGGTCCAGTGGAAAGCTAGGGTATGACCGGAAGTGCTCAGTAACTGGCCGTCATCGTCATTATCGTTTAACCTCTGCCGTGTGTGGATATGGTCCGCCGGGTGCTTTTTTAAGCTCCTTGAGGGCGGGACTCTGGCTGGTTGAACCTGGCGCCAAGCCTAGGGCTGACATACTGCACGCGCCCTGAGAACGTGAGATAGTTACTATATAACGTGCAGAGGCATTCCTGACCTCCTGGAACCTCCAGCCTGGTGGAGCTGACCTCACACAGAAACCATAACGTGACAATCCCTGGTCCTGGCAGTGGGGGAATACAGAAATGGTCAGTGGTGCAAAAGCTACCTCTGCACCCGGCTTCCTGCAGCTGACCCTCCCCACGCAGTAGGCATCACCTCCTTCGAGAAGCCCTCCCTGGTGCCACCTCCCCTCCCTGGAGCCTGGGTCAAGCGCTGCAGCTGGGCTTTGACAGGCCCTGTGCTTCCCAACACTCTGCGCTCAGTATTGGAAATACCCGTGTCCTCATCTTCCTGTCCCACTTGGCTCTCACCTCCACCCAGGCAAGGCCTGTGCTCATCTTAGTCACTGATGTCTCCCCAGGCCTGGCACAGAGCGAGGGCTCGGAAAAAGTTCGTTGAAGGAAGCAGTGCAGGCATTAGAGCAGAGAGTGGTGCCTGGGATCATCAGTGTAGGCTTTCTGGAGGAGGTGTGATGGGAGTGGGTGTTGAGTGATGTACACCTGCAGATGTCTGCCTGCCTGACTCTTTGCCCAGCCCTGTGCTGCTCCCTCTCACAGTGTCTGTTTTCTTCAGATAAGCTCTTCTACATCTACACGTCAGGCACCACAGGGCTGCCCAAAGCTGCCATCGTGGTGCACAGCAGGTAAGGGGAAGGTGCCCTGGGGGGAGGCCTGGGGATGGTGGGGCCTCGGAGCCACTCCTCCTGCCTTTCCAGCGGCCCACAGAGCCCTTGGCCCTCTGCCCTCCCAGGTATTACCGCATGGCTGCCCTGGTGTACTACGGCTTCCGCATGCGGCCCGACGACATCGTCTACGACTGTCTCCCCCTCTACCACTCTGCAGGTATTCCAGGCCTGTCCACTCAGCCTCCAGCACCCCCAGAGTCTTGGAAGCCCCACCCTTCTTGGCAGGCAGCATGTTGCAGTAGAAACATTTGAGCTTTGGAGTCAAATCTGGGTTCAAATACAGACGTGGGCATTGATCTCTGAATGAAAGTGGCCACACCAGCAAAAGTGGTGTGTGTGGCTGTGTCCCGCAGGGCACCTGGGCTGGTCTGACCATTCAGGTCGCTTCCACAGGTATGCACAGTCTTAGGAGCTGCTTGGTCTTAGGAGCTTTTAGAAAGACAGAGATGGAATAAATGTAATTCCTGCCCTCAAGGTGCTTAGGGTTTGGCTGTGTGTGTTTGGGGCAGGATGAATGATGGGACCCTATCCTGACTCTTAATACAAGAAATGGCATTGAGTATGGGGAGAGGCAGGGAGCAGGAGCTCAGTTCAAGGGAAGAGCCCAGTGATGGCCTGGAAGGCTTCCTGGAGGAGGTGCACCCAAGGCAGGCAGATGTGAGGTGCAGAAGCTAGGCGGGCTAGCTCAGTGCCCCCTGGCTGAATGGTAGCGTTACGGGTATGGGAGCAGGAGCTTGGGGCCAGCTCCAGAGGCCTCAGAGGACAGTCTAAGGATTGCGTACTCAATCCTATAGGCACTGGGGAGCCATGGAAGGTGTCTGACTGGCGAGAGAGATATGACCAGTTAGTGTTGGAGGGACAGGACAGGAGAGAGAAAGGGAAAGAGCCTTTGAGGAGATTGGGCTGTACAAGAGGAGGCTCTGGAGGGAAGGGTCTCCTGTCTACCTGACCTCTGAGGCCCACCCCTCTGCCTTCAGGAAACATCGTGGGAATCGGGCAGTGCCTGCTCCATGGCATGACGGTGGTGATCCGGAAGAAGTTCTCAGCTTCCCGCTTCTGGGACGATTGTATCAAATACAACTGCACAGTGAGTGAGAGGGGACGGGGATGAGCATCCCCGTCCCCTCGGGACCCTCCCGCCAGGTCTACCCAGGGACATCTGTCTGACAGCTGAGGGCAGCCAGCCATTTATTTGGGGCAGCACTCCCGTTGTTCAGATGGGGAGACTGAGGCCCGGAGAGGGAAGGGATTGCACAGCCAGCCCCTGGGGTAGTAGGGGTAGGGGCTTGGGGGGTTGGGGGGCAGTGAAGTAAGAGTAGCCCCAGGGGCCCAGACTCACACCAAGTCCATCCCCAGATCGTGCAGTACATCGGCGAACTCTGCCGCTACCTCCTGAACCAGCCACCCCGGGAGGCGGAAAACCGGCACCGGGTGCGCATGGCCCTCGGCAACGGCCTCCGGCAGTCCATCTGGACCAACTTTTGTAGCCGCTTCCACATTTCCCAGGTGGCCGAGTTTTACGGGGCCACGGAGTGCAACTGCAGCCTGGGCAACTTCGACGGCCAGGTGCGGCCCAGGTTGGGGACGCAGATGGACCACGGAAGGCACGGGTGGCAGAGGGGAGAGCAGAGTTCCAGTGTGGGAGTGTGGGTGCTGGAGGCCCCCCGCAGCCCCCAGACTGTCCAGTTTCAGGCCCATGGTGGGAGCAGCTGGGCCCGAGTCTCGGCCTTTGCAGGTGGGGGCCTGTGGATTCAACAGCCGCATCCTGTCTTTCGTGTACCCCATCCGGCTGGTTCGTGTCAACGAGGACACCATGGAGCTGATCCGGGGGCCTGATGGCGTTTGCCTTCCATGCCAACCAGGTCTACCCTAGGGTTGCAGTTGGGGGTGAGAGTGGGAGGGGCTGACTCAGGAGGGGGGTGGGGCTGGTGGGTGGGGAGCCCCATCCTGGTCAGCAGCCAGAAGTCATCTTCTCTGAGGGCTTCCAGGCATTTATTTCTTCATCCGTGCATCCGTTCAGTCACCGTCCCATCCACCCAGTCCCTTCGTGCACTTTCATGTTGTGGACCCTGGGCCCAGGCCGCCTCAGCCCCCCAGCTCTGTGCCTGAGTCCCTCACCTGCACGTGGTTGTCCTGAGGAGTCCATGTGGTACAGAACGTAAAGCTCTTTAAGCAGAGCCAGGGCCCTGGGAGTGCCGGCTCTGGTTAGACCGTCTGCGTAGGGCTTGACCACCCTGTCATTTGTTTGTTCGACTTTCCATCCATCTGTTCAGTGACCAGACTTTACCGAGACGCTCCCTGCCCTCGGGGCTCCCAGGGTGGGGCGGGGAGAAGTGGGCGTTTCTGTGGACAGCTGCAGGGTGCACTCAGTGTGAAAGAGACCCCAGGGCAGGTCTGACCCTGCCTCCCCTGCCCACAGGTGAGCCGGGCCAGCTGGTGGGCGCCATCGTCCAGCAGGACCCCCTGCGGCGCTTCGACGGCTACCTCAACCAGGGCGCCAACAACAAGAAGATCGCCAAGGATGTCTTCAAGAAGGGGGACCAGGCCTACCTCACCGGTGGGTGGGCACCTCTCCCTAGGCCTTTGCCGCCCCTCGGGTGGTGGGGGGGAGGAAGGGGCCTTTCGCCACCCTCTGAGAGCACCTCCCCGGGAACCCCCGGGACCCAGCTCACCCAGCTCCCCTCTAGGCGACGTGCTGGTGATGGACGAGCTGGGCTACCTGTACTTTCGGGACCGCACGGGGGACACCTTCCGCTGGAAAGGCGAGAACGTGTCCACCACAGAGGTGGAGGGCGCGCTCAGCCGCCTGCTGGCCATGGCCGACGTGGCCGTGTATGGCGTCGAGGTGCCAGGTACCCGGGGAGGCGGGAGGTGCCGGCGTGTGTGCGGAGGGGCCGCAGGGGCCATCGCCAGCCGCTCACTGCCCACTCTGCCACCCCCAGGAACCGAGGGCCGGGCCGGCATGGCCGCTGTGGCCAACCCCTCTGGCAGCTGTGACCTGGAGCGCTTAGCCCAGCTCCTGGAGAAGGAGCTGCCCCTGTACGCCCGCCCCATCTTCCTGCGCTTCCTGCCTGAGCTGCACAAAACAGGTCTGTCCCCACCCCTGACCCCAGCTCCAACTCGCAGGTGCCAGGCCAAGGTCCCTTCCTGGGTCCTTCTGAGAGGCCGAGGTGCCTGTCATTTTGCCTTCACCCACAGCCTTGCCAAGTGGTTGGTAACCTGACCTACCTGTGAGCAGACCCAGGCTTCAGGGAGAGAGGGTGCACCCATTCTCAGTGGGACAACTGAGAACAAATACCGACTGAGTGTCTAGTCTGCTCCAGGCACTGTGCTAGGCCCTGGGGGTACAGGTGACAAATTCCGGCAGGACCTGTGCCTTCTGGGAGCTTCTAGAGCAGCAGGGGAGGCAGCCACAGGATAAGGAATTCCAAAGATAAAGAATGGAATGCAGATCAAACTGACAGGAAAGTGAGTGAGGGGGTTGGGGGTGACTGGGAGGCTCCCCTGAGGAGGTGCGGTTTCAGCGTAGACCTGAGAGTGAGAGGGAGGGAGGGAGGGAGGACTTCGTGGGGGTGGGAGGCCTTCCGGGCTCTGGGAACAGCCACTGCGGAGTCCCTGAGGCAGGGAGGCACTTGGCTGCTAGAGGAATGAAAGGAGGCCCCGAAGCTGGAGCAGTGAGGGGTGGGCAGCGGCGTGAGGTGGGATGGCAAGGGCAGCAGGGGCCTTGTGGGCCGGGGAGGGGGGCTTGGACTATACCGGGGGCAGTAGGGAGCCACAGAAGTGTTTGAGCAAGGTAGTGACCTGGTCAGATTCCTGTCCTGTGTGGAGGCTGGGGGAGGCTGCAGGTGGCCCAGGGGGAGGGCCGCGTGGTGGGTCCACCGGCACACGGCGGGGTGGTGTCCTTCTGTCTGTCGGTCCTCTCGGGAGCTTCTCTGGGCAGGCAGCTCTGAGGCTCATGCCCTGACCTCCCCTCCACTCTCCTCAGTCCTGGCTGCCTCCAAACTTACTTAGGGCTCAGAACAGCCATTTTATTTGCTCGCAATTTGTGGGTCAGCAGTTTGGGGTTAAGTCCAGCTGAGTGTTCTTCTGTTGGCCCCATCTAGGGTCAAATAGTGCCATCGGGTGTGAGAGGGCCACCCTCACGTGGGGCTTCCGGCTGGTTGGCTCTGCAGTGATGTCCACAGAACGGTGGTGATGGCAGTGCGCTCTAGCTGCGCTCTGCGCTCTCCGTCACGGCAGCTACCAGCCCCGAGCGCTTGAAGTGGGACCAGTGTGACGTGGAAACTGAATTTTAAATTTCGTTTCATTTTAATTAAATTTGCGTAGCCACATATGGCCAGTGACTACCCACTTAGCGCCCGTCTAAGCGGCCCTTCCTGGGGTGGTTCTGCTCTGTTCCATGTGGTTTCTCCTCCTTCAGAGGCTAGAGTGGTCTCAGGGCACCCCGAGAGTGTGGGGATGGAAGCTGCAAGGCCCCTTGAGGCCTAGACCACCCACAACATGGCCTCTTCCGCATTCTGTGAGTCAGAGCCAGTTGTAAGGCCAGTCTGGATTCAAGCAGCCGTTGAGAAAGACTCCATCTCTTGCTGGGAGAAGTGGCCAGTCCACGCGGCAGAGGAGTACCTGGGGAGAAGCTGTAGCCATTTCTGGCATCTGTCACACCTGGGTTCAAATCCCAGCTCCATTGCCTACGAGCTGTGTGACGTTGGCTCAGATATGTGCCTCTGAGCGTCAGTCTTCTCATCTATATAGAGGGGCTAAGACCGTTGATTGAAAGATGCATAATTTATATTACATACTATTAAGGGGAAAAAGCACGAATTGAGCTATTTCAGAGATGTTGAAATCTGAAATCTTGTGCATCTTAGAATCCATAGAATATGGTTGTGCACCTGCCCCTGGGGTTGATGTGCAGATTGTGTGAGATCACGCCTGTACCTGGGAGGTGCTCAGATGAGGGGGAGCCATCAGGGAAGACCTGCGGTCTGGTCCTCACTCTGCTGTCACTCAGCATGTGGCCCTGAAAGAATAGCTTCTCTTCTTCAGGTCTCCGTTTCCCTGTCTGCAAAAAGGCCTGGGTAACTCGGCCCCTTCCCCTTTGCCGGGGCTGCTCTGAGGAGTGATACATAATGTAATGGATGGAGCCTTTGCAAACTGTAGAGGGCGGTGCCCCTCCTCCCATGCCTCCCCTTTCCGGTGTCCTCTGCAGCCCTCCTCTCCCTTCCTCAACCCTGGTGGGAGGGCGGGTTCTGAGAGCTCGGGGCCCTGCCCTACACCCTTCTGACCCTTCTTCCCCCTTGTCTTCTCCCTCCCTCAGGGACCTTCAAGCTACAGAAGACAGACCTGCGGAAGGAGGGCTTTGACCTAACAGTTGTGAAAGACCCACTGTTCTACCTGGATGTCCGGAAGGGCCGCTATGTCCCTCTGGACCGAGAGGCCTACACTCGCATCCAGGCAGGCGAGGAGAAGCTGTGATTTGCCCCGAGTCCCTCTGAGGGCCACCGGATGCTGGACCCAGAGCACCAGCTCCCACCCCAGAGGGTTCCTGGGCAAAGCCAGACCAAAGCAAGAAGGGCCTGGCCTCACAACCCCGAGGTGCCGACCCCCACCCCTCAAAACTGCCAGGGGACTCACTGCTGCCTCCCCCTCCCCCCCGAGGCTTTCTGTGAAAGCCTCATCTCCATGTTGTGTCTTCAGGGGGCCTCTGGGCCCCAGGCTGAGACTGAGACTGGGCCCCTCAGGATGATGTCTTAGGGCAGGACAGGGGAGGTGGAGGGTCACCAAGCACTCTCCAGAGAACAGGCAGCTTGTAAACGGGACCAGGGCAGAAGCCCCCAGACCCAGGAAGCCAGCAGAGTGGGCGGGGGCAGCAGTGGCCGTTGATCAGGTGTCCGAATAGGATCCAGGCCCTGGAGCCACTCAAGCGTCCTCAGCCCTGCCGGTGCCTCTAGGAGGGCAGGAGAGGGACTGACCTTTATCAGGCAGCCTGGACCTGTAGCAGGCAGACTGGACGGGGCACCCGTCTCATCCCCCTCTCTCTGGGTGCCTGCCTGGCTGTCCCTCAGGCAGGGCCTCTCTGTCTTTGTGGGTCTGTCCTTGTCCCCTCCTCCGTCTCCGTCCTGGCCTGGCTATGAAGGGAGAAGGGGTGGGGGGCGCTCAGGGGCCAATAAACTCTGCCTTCCTCCCCCTGCCCGTGTGATGCCACCTGAGCTCACCCCATCCTGCTCAGGCCCCAGCTTCTGCCCCATTCACTCCTCCATTCATTCGTTCATTTGGACTGAGGGATATAGCAGGTTATCTTAGATGGGGGGCAGTTCCCACCTGAGCCTGGCAGGGTGTTTTCACAGCATGATCTTGAGAGTCTAAACCAGCTGTGTCACGAGCTTGTGCGCTGGGCAAGTGACTTTGTCGTCTCTGTGACAAGGGAATGATCAGTTAGGATTCAGAGAGCTAAAGGGAGCCAGTATGAGGAAAGGGCTGTTCAGAGCCGTTGAGGGAGGAAACCCTAACCCAGCACAGGGTCCCAACTCCAGACCCTTGCCCATGCTGTTCCTTCTGCTAGGGGTGCATTTTCCCAGGGGGTTTGGCAGGGGTGCTGTACAAGGCAGAGCAGGGCTGCCTAACCAGCTGGGTAGAGTCTAGGAAAGCTTCCTGGAACAGTGTTTGCAGAGCTGTCAGCAGTGCCAGCGGAGGGCCAGCTGGCCCCTAGGGCCCAACCCCTGGAGTCGCACGCAGGCTGGAAATGTGCACAGCCCAATGGAAAGGGGGTCCACCCCAAGCCAGTGCAGCAGGCAGCGTGTGTGCCCCAGGGTGTCATCTTCACTATTTAACCCTCAGCACCGTCTGTCACTTGACTGAGGTCACACAGCAAGTAGTGGGGACTGGAATGCCAGCCCCAGCCCCTTGCCCTTCCCGCTGCTCCTTGGTGCAGAAGGCAACAGGAAAGCCAGATGAGCTTCCATTCCACGCATGCTTGTGGAGCCAACTGTGAGCCACACCCCAGGCCAGCAGCTGACTGGGTGGTGGGTGACCAGGGTGAGAAATCTGGGGTGCCTCCTGGGGGAGTGACCTTTGAAAGATAGTGGAGTCTGGTGCCACTCTTGGGAGAAGAGGGAGGCAGCGCTGGAGTTGGCCCCTGGAGAGCGAGGCTGATGCGGGTGGGGTTTGGGAGTGGCAGGCATGGCTGCAGTGCCCTAGTGTGACCAGCAGAGGGCGCACGGGTCCTGCAGAATCCAGTCCAGCCTTTGGCACTCAGCCGAGGGAAGCTGGAAGGAGGGAGTGCAAGTCCCCACTTCACCCCCAGCGGTACTCATCCCAGAGGACTCTGTGGTGGGCCTTTGATCAGGCTCCCAAGGGGCTGGACTTGGCTGACAGTGAAGCTTTGTGTCTTTAACCCGCAGCAATGACTGCTCTCCGACGGGAAGGAGCCCCCCAGTGGTCCCTGTTCCTTTCCCCTGGTTGAACACAGTCACCCAGAGGCAGTAAGGAGTGGTGGTTAAAAGCTCCTGCTGAGGAGCCGGTCAGGCCTGAGTTCAAGTCCATTTGCCAGGCTAGGCCTCAGTTTCCTCTCCCATAAATGGTGGTCTAGGAATCCCTACCTCGGGACAATTGTGAACGTGTAATGAGATCGTGCTTGGAAATCTCTCAGCACGGGGTCTGATGCTGATAGCTGTGCAGTATGTGGTAGTTAAAAGAAAAAAGGAGCAGTGTTGAGGTGTTAAGACCCCAGACTAGGCCCGTTTCCCACTTCTGCACCAGCAGCCGCCCCCAGCCCCTCCATGAAGGGACGGGGATGGCGGGCCCCTGGGCCTTGCAGCTCTCCTGTCTCATCCCAAACCATGGCTGTGTGAGTCATCCCCCGCCACCCCCTACCCCCCCACCCCCACCCCCCGGGCCTGCAGTCGGTGCTCAATACCTGCTTGTGAAGTTAAGGATAGCTACTGTTTACTGGGCATTTCCTGACATTTACATAGCACTTCACAGTTTACAAAGCACTGTGTAAGTACATCAACGGAGCAGATGCTAAAGCCCTACTCTGTGCAGGGGGTCGGGGCATGGTCAGATCTGCCCTCAGGGAGCCCACTATCTGGGGGCAGAGGAGAGGGTCCTAGCCAGTCAAGAAGCAAAGGGTGTGTGCTTAGCTGCACCCTAACCCAGAGCCCGGGTCGGCGTGTGGGGTAGGTGAGGAAGTCGCGTTTCATGGTCACAGAGGCCATGTGAAGAGTCATCCAAGAATGGGAGAGGGAAGAATGGCCCAGACAGAAGGATCCACAAAACATAAAGGCCTGGAGGTGAAGGGCAGGGAAGGGCGAGCAGGGCGGATGAAAGAAGGGCAGTGAGGCTGCAGCGGTGGGACTGGGGGGAGAGTTGAGGCAAGGTATGCAGAGTGAATCCTTTGTGGGCGTTTCTTGCACACTTGAGGACTGGGGGCTCAGCTAGGAAATCCTTGTATCAGGCCAAACCCATTGCCTTCGACTTGCTGACAGCCACCACGTGTGGAGCACTTCCTATGTGCAGGACGTGAGGCCAAGCACTTGATGTGCGTTATTTCATTAAATCCATCACACAGAGCAGCTACAATTTTTACCCGCACTCCACAGATGAGGAATCTGAGGCTCAGAGAAGCTAAGTCTCTCCACAGACCACAGGGCCTGTGAATAGCAGTGCTGGGATGCAAGCCCCCTTCCCAGAGCCTCAGTGTTCCCATCTGCAGGCTGGGCCGGGGAGGCTGGAAGGGGCCTGCCTTGAGCGTCCCAGAGGTCCTACCACCCTTAGACAGGCGAGTGGCTGCCCAGGCCAGTGCTTGGTGTATCACTTTCAATCCCTGGGAAGAAGGTTAAATACCTCTGAGGGGCCTATTGAGGCGCTGGCGGCAAGGGAAGGGGCGACCGAGTGACTTTCAAAGGGGCCTGAATGCGTGGCCAGCCCCTCCCCTGGAGGAGGGGGCCCTGCTTCCTCCCGGCCTAATGATATTCTGGGCTCAGCCCTCATCTTTGGCGGCAGTTTAACCCGAGCCGGGGAGGATTTCTTTCTCACTGATCTCAGCTTGACACCCAATTAGCACAAGAATGGGAGGTGGAAGCCTGCAAGAGGCGCCTCCCAGCCTCCCGGGGCGCACGAGGGGAGCAGGCGGGGAGACAAAGGGCAGCGGGCAGGGGGGCCCCCGCGCCCTCGTCTCCCCTGCAGACCCCGCCATTGTCTCCCTAGGAGCTTCAGAGGGGATGGAGACCAACACTCGGCTAGCCGGCCTGCTGGAGGGACAGGGTTGGGGCCCAAGCCCCTCTTCTGCCTGGATCCCAGGGGAAGGCATTTGGGTGAGCCAAGCCCAACAGGACGCAGCGAGGGTCAGGGATCCTGAAGGCGCAACAACCTGGGGTCGAGGCCTGACGCGTAGGGGTCCGTGAACAAGTCACCGGTTCTCAGCCTCAGTTTTCACATTTGAAAAATGGCGCTAATAGTAGCTCCTGTGAGGCATCAATCAGGTCATGCATGTGAAGCTCCTGGCAGAGGCAGAGTGGGGGTCAGTACTCGCTGAATGAGTATAACATGTTAAACTGTTATTGTTACTAATTAGGAGGTTGAGTAGGGTAGGCTTGGGGTCAGGAGAAAGGACTTTCTAAGAATGAGAGCCAGGCATTGAGTGCGCTGACTTACCGAGAAGTGAGCTCCCAGTCTCTGGGGCTTTGCCAGGAGAAGCTGGAGGCCCCCCTGCCTGTTGAAATGTGGGAAGGGTTCCCACTCCTCTGGCATCCCTACATGCCCTCTCCTGCCCACCTCCACCTCCCACAATTCCTTGGGACTTGGGCTTCGATGTGACTTCCTCTGGGAAGGCTTGCCTAACCCCAGGGCTGGACAGGGCCCTCCTCCATGTTCCCAGCACCAGCATTGGACCTGGCACTTAATAGGTGCTCAGTGAATGTTTGTCAAATGGATGAAGCTTTTCAAAAGCTCCTTAGCTTTCCCATTCCAGCCTCAGAAGGCAGCGGTTCACAGGGTTAGAGGATATTCAACTCATAGAGGTGGGCTAAAGTCAGAGGCCTTTACATTGTCAGCAAAGAGAAGACATTAAATGGCTTTGAGCAGGGGATTGATATGTGTTTGCTCATGCATTCATTCATTAACTCATTCAGCAAGCACCTACCAGATCTGTACAATGTATGAAGCTCTTTATTATGAGCTAAGGCTCTAGGATGAATCAGGCAAGGTTTCTAGAGCTCAGCCCTTGGAGGAGCCGGTGGAAATATCTTAGAGTGTGTGTGTGTGTGTGTGTGTGTGTGTGCGTGTTAATACCTCACTGTGCTGCTTGTGGGATCTTAGTTCCCCAACCAGGGATCGAACCCAGGCCCTTCGCAGTGAAAGTGCAGACTCCTAACCACTGGACCGCCAGGGAATTCCCTAGAATATTTTTGCTGAAAAGACCTTAAGAGATCATTTGGTCCCAAAACCTTCTTTACAGATTGGGGAGACTGAGTTTCACAGTTTCCACTGGGGCCTTTCCATTTACCACAGGATTCTTCTGTGCTTTTCGAGGACCAGGGCTGTCTCATTTGCCCTCATTTTGCCAGTGACCTGGAACCGTGCCTGATACACGGAAGGTGCTCAGGGATGTGGAGTCGAATTATACAAGGAAGCCAAGGCCAGAGGGAGGGAGTGGGAGGCAGGCAGGCCAGAGAAGTAGGTGTAGGTGAGAGGTGATGGGGGTGGCAGTGGTGGAAGAACGGAAGAACGTGGGCTTGCAAAATCAGCTTAGCAAGGAGACGAGTCCAAATGTGGTGACTGTCTGGGTGTGGAAGAGAATTAAGAACAATGCCCAAGGTGTCTTGCTGGGTGTTTCCATGGATGGCAGTGGTATCCTTGAGATGGGGAACAGGGGGAGCCCGTTTTAGGATGCGAGGCACTGTGCCAAGAACTCACTTAGTTCTGACTGCAACCCTATGGGGGCTGTTACTGTCTTCATTTTACAGATGAGGAAACTGAGACACAAAGACGTTAGGGACTTAACCAAAGACACAGTAGGAAGTGGTGGGACCTGGATGTAAAGCCGGCAGTTGAACTCCCAGCTCTTAGTGATGACTACATCCTTATATCCACCCTTAACCACCAGGCTACCCCACCTTCTCTACTAATGCTTGGTTCGATTTTGGAAGTGTGGTTTAGATGCCCTGGGAGATCCACTTCACCCCTTTTGTGCCCTGGGCTTTTGTAACAGGCTGCAGTGGTCTCCCTGTCTCTTTCCCTGTTCCCCCCAAACGTTCTCCACACTGCAGCCAGGAAGGTTTTTTGTTTTTT
Organism: Leucopleurus acutus; assembly: GCF_964270905.1. Classification (NCBI taxonomy): domain Eukaryota; kingdom Metazoa; phylum Chordata; class Mammalia; order Artiodactyla; family Delphinidae; genus Leucopleurus; species Leucopleurus acutus. The sequence goes on along the minus strand of NC_139150.1, from coordinate 7,561,204 downwards.
TTTAATACATTTATTTATTTGTTTATTTTCGTTGCTGCGAGCGGGCTTTCTCTAGTTGTGGTGAGCGGGGGCTACTGTTCATTGCGGTGCGTGGGCTTCTCATTGCAGTGGCTTCTGTTGTTGTGGAGCATGGGCTCTAGGTGCGCAGGCTTCAGTAGTTGTGGCGCGTGGGCTCAGTAGTTGTGGCGCACGGGCTTAGTTGCTCTGACACATGTGGGATCTCAGACCAGGGCTCGAACCCATGTCCCCTGCGTTGACAGGCAGATTCTTAACCATTGTGCCACCAGGGAAGCCCGGATATTTTTAAATATGTTTATGTATGTATGTATTTATTTATATGCCACGCCTCACAGTATGCAGAATCTTAATTCCCCGACCAGGGATTGAAACCGCATCCCCTGTAGTGGTAGCACAGAGTCTTAACCACTGGACCACTAGGGAAGTCCCAGGAAGGATATTTTTATTTTATTTTATTTTTTATTTTTTTTTGGAAGGATATTTTAAAACACAGTTCTAATAATGTCACACACACACACACACACACACACACACACACACACACACACACACACGCCCCACCCCAAAATCCTTCCAAGGTCTACCATTGCTTTTAGAATAGAGACTGAAATTCTTACCTGGCCCGCAAGGCATGATTTGGCCCCTGCCCACCTTTCTAGCCTCATCTCTTACCAGGCCCTCTGTTCCCCAATTTCCACCTTCTCTTGGTGTTCCAGCACGTTCTCCCACCCAGAGTCTTTGCACGGTCTGTTCTCGCTGGAATGCTCCCAGAGGTTTTTCTCCCCTCACATTCACCTGGTTAGCTCTACTCAGGCTTTAGCGCTCAGCCCAAGTCCAGTCCAGTCCATTTTCATTTTGAAGTTCTTACAATTCCAGATCATTTTTCAGTTTGAGATTTTACATTTATTAGCATGACTCGTATGTTTATTTGATTAGTTTCCCCCACTAGACTGTGAGTGCCCTAAGGGCTGGAACCTTGCCTATCCCGTTCACCCCCGCATCCATTAGCACCAACCAAAATGCCAGGCACATGGAGGACGTACAATAAATATCTGTTGAATGAGTGCAATCCAAATCGACAGGGCGGTTGGATTGCTAGTCGATGGCTCAGGAGAGAGATTTCTGGGCCGGAAATAAAGACTTGGGGGTCACTTATAATTCAAGACGAGTGGACAGGCTCGTCCAAGCGGTGTGCGGACTGAAGAGAACTGGTAACTAGTGCAAGATAAACTGTAACGTGGCTCACAGTCTCAGCACCAAGATGCCAAAGCTCTCCTCCGCTTAGCTGCGGCTCATGCCAGTCGCTGCCCGCCCTGGTTGTTGGAGCCTCATCCCTAAACTTCACAAAAGGACCAACGCAAACGCCCTCAACCGGGCCCACTATCCTCCAAGCTCAGCTCCCTGCTCCAGGCCTCCCTCCAATAGCTGAGCAGGAGCGTTTCCCTGGCACCGCCTCTTCCGTCCGCAGCAACCGGAAACGAGGCAGTAGCGTCGGAAGTTGAAGAGAGTTTCCTGTGAGCGCGGCTTCCTCAACATGGCAGCGCCCTTGTCAGTGCAGGTGGAGTTCGGGTGAGTCACAGAGCTGGGGCGCCGTGGGGATGGAATGAAGTCGTTGCGTTCGGAACTCCCCTCCCTCTGCCTTGGGGCCTGTCACGACCGAATCGCCGAGGCTCCCGGCGACTTCCTTGAGCTACGGCACCCGCCTCGGAGAGCTTGAGAGGTTTGGTCCGCCTGGGCCACGAGGCCGTATGTCCGGGAATAGAGGCGCACGCCGGGGGCGTGGAGGTGCGGTCTGGGCACTCCTCCGTATCCTGAGCCCTGCTGGACTCAAAAGGCTTGATGGTTAGCGGGCGGCCTCTCTACCTTCGTTGTCAGCCCCGTTTTGGAGCAGGCCCGTGTGTCTGGTATCTGAGTTCCTCGGATCGCGAAGGAGCACCTCCAGCCCCTGATTTCTTTCTTCTGGCAGCAATTTCCGTTTACACGGTTCTTGGAGCCTTGTTTCTCGTGGGGTGTGTGGCCAAGACGAGATTCCTTTCCTCCCTTTCCCAAGATTTGGGGGTGTTGAACAGACCTGAACCCCTTTCAGTACATTCAGTAAACCTGCTACTCACCAGTCATATTACTGAGTGCCTCCTGCAGCTCCTGAGTCAGGGGGCGGTGCGGGGCTAAGTAAGGTAGTAGCACAGTGGAGGAGACTAACCCTGATGACAGTACAGTATGCCCAGGATGAAAAATGCAGGATTGGGGCACACACACCAATAACTGAAGAAACACAGAGGAGGGAGGAAGTCTCCTCAAGCCACTATCTTCTGCCTCCTACAAACAGAAGGTTTTTCATCTGATTTCGGAGCTGAGAGAAACTGCAGAGGTTAGAGAGAAGGCAAGGAAGCTGAGACCCTAGGAGATGGGTGATATAATTTCCAGAGTCCCATGGAAAAGCTGGGACTAGATTTGTCTTTGTGTGTGAAGATAAACAAGACAAGGCTTATGTGAAAGGAAAAGTCCGGGATGGGAATCTAAAACCTCTGCCCGTAGATGCCTTTCCTTCCATTGGATGCCCCCAGTTTCTTTCATGTTTTTCCTTCATTGCATAGCCCATTCACCAGTCATTTATTGAGTGCCTACCATGTGCCAGGCGGTGAGCCAGGCACAGAGGATACAAAGATAAATAGAACTTTGTCCATGCCCTCCAGCGTTCAGCGTTTCTGGCCCTTGCAAGGGGGTAGTCTCATGAATGTTAACTGCATTTTAATTGATGATATTGTCTGGCCCCACGGGTCCAATTAGAACTATGTTTGTCTGGCCTCCTGATTATATTGCTTTTCTGACCCTTTGCCCAGCTATGCCCACCCCCATAGCCTGGGGGTTCTAGGAGGATCCCTGCCGCTTTGACAGGCCTCAGCAGAGCTGAAGAGGGAGAAGTTGCAGATTGCCAGTGTTAAGGCTTATCTACAGCCGGCTTACCTGTCATGCTCACTGAGTCAGACATGGTGTTTGTTCCTCAGAAGTGTCTTCTGTTTGCTAGGTCCTGTGCTGGCAGCAGTGGGGAAGTCATATGAGGAAGATATGGTCTTTGCCCTCCAGAGCTTACAGACTAGCTTGAGCACCCGTTTTCTGGTTTGAGCATCTCTCAGCCTCCCTTACCCCCAAGAGCAGTAGTGAACCCTGGCAAGGCAAGACAGTGTTCCCTTCACCCACCACCCCAGTGTCCCCTGAGAACTGCAACTTCTCGGGAAGCAAGAATGCCCAATATGTATGCCAAGCCCAGATTCCTTCCCTCTTGGTCTCTGTCTCAATGCATGTTTTTGCCCCGGCCTTTCTTTCATTTCCTACGTCTCTTAGCAGACTTCCCTCATCCTTTATTCTGAACCCAAGTAGGTTTGCAAAGAAGCTGCCTTGCCCATCATTCTCTCCCTTGTGTCCCTCAGTTCCACCCCAATCCTTGAAGAGTCTGGGTTAGGCCTTTGCCTCTTTCCTCTGAGCAGATATGGTCCCCTCAGCCCCACCAGCTCTGATAGACGCTCTAGAAGACCTCGCCCACCTTTCTCCCTCTTGTCCTTGACCAGTTCTGCCATCCTCATCTTGCCTCCTGAACAGAGCATTTTCTCAGGTCACAGAGGATGCAGAGTATGTAGTACAGATGTGAGATGCCCTCTTCTTCTCCCTTTTCCTCCTCCTTTAGTCTGGGAGGTATTGGCAAAGGGAGGGAATGCCGTTGAGGTCAGAGAAGAAGTGAGGGAAATGGGCATTTTCATTCATTCATTAGGTATTTATTGAGTGCCTGCTGTGTACCAGGCCAGCAGGTGGAGGGGAAATAAATACAAATATATAAGGTAAAAAGATGAAGATAAACTAGAAAAAGTGAAGGCCATATTGGGAATGTCTGTACCAGTCACTGGTACCAACAGACACCTCCCACCGAGTACTGGGGAGCAGAGGAAAGACAGGTATCTTAGCTTGTAATGCCTTAATTGCGTTTGAATAGGAAATCCTCTAGAACATAAGAGTCTGGCTTTGGTGCTCTTCTGGGACCAAAACAGGCCCCTCCTGCCTCCCTGAATCACTCTAGAAGCTGGGCATGCACCTTCCTCCCCTCCAGATGTGCTGACAACAAAAATGTCAACCCCTCCCTCGAGGGCTAGTGAACCCAGCAGTGACAGGTCACTCTCTGAGCCAGACTGGTTCTTTATCCGCTTGTGAAGGGAAAAACAGCCCTGGCCTCTGAGCCTGGCACCACCAGGTTTGGCCAATCTGAGTTGTTTGCCTGGATCCCCGTGCTTCCAGTTCCCACTCCTCTGACCCCCAACTCCTGTCGCCCCTTGCCTGTCACCCTCCCCCACCCCAGCTGCTCCATGTGCCAGCCCCCACCCAGGAGAGAACGAGGCTCTTGGAAGGGGATAAATGGACGCTCTGTGCAGGCTTGCAGCTGAAATGGCCCTGTGCACGACCACAGATGGGCCTCCTCTCCCCCTCCACATTTATGCATCAACAAAGCATGACCTTGTTTGGATGACAGTCGCCCCATGTTTCCCCCATGACAATGCTTGCCTTGCCTTTGCCTCCCAGTGGACTGTCTCAGGACATCTCTGTTCTCTGAAATTGGGGAAGGGTGGTGGGGTGGGAGGCATCACATCCGTCAAAAGTCTGTTAAGGCCTTCTCAGTTAAGATCCATGTGAAGTCTGAGACGGGAATGGAGAGACCCAGGGGGAGGAGCAGTGTGGGGCACTGAAAGAGCCCAAGTGTCTGCATCCTGAGCCCTGGCTTCTGCACTTGGCTTTGAGCATCTCTGCTGTCCCAGTCTTCCCTTGGCCAGGTGTTGGCACACAGAAGTGAACCAGACTCTGCCCTCAAGGGGCTTCCTGACCTTTGGGGGAGTCTTGGTTGTTTCTGCGAGAAACCAGTTAGAATTCAAATCCTAGTTCAGCCACTGCCCGTCTGGCCTTGGACAAGTCATTTCTGGCCCCAGTCTGCTTCTCCACTGGTTGGAGTTAATAATACCCGCCTCCCTCCCGCCTTCCCTGGGATTCCCTGAAGATGAAATGAGAGGAAGAATGTTGTAGCAAATGGCAGGGTTATTGCTAAGCCCAGTGGGGTCTCTTACCCTCCAGCACTGTGGTGCGCCCACCAGGCCAGCAGCGGGGGTGGGCGTGGGGCACAGGCTAGGAAATTTCAAAGCATCGCCAAGCCAAAGGAAACCTCTAGATACGCAGGGTCTCTAGTGTGCCACGTGGTAGCTTCTCAGCATTTTTGCAGGTGGAAAGACTAAGGCTTCAGAAGATGAAGTCACGTGCCCAGGGCCTCGCCGTCAGGTGCAGGTAGAGCCTGGTCTCCATCTTAGGGCCCACAACTCCAAAGCCTGTGCTCTGCCCCTGTGCGCTAAGGCAGAGGAATAAAAACAAGAATCTGCAAATTTGGATACTTAAATATTAATAAAAATTGTTTCTCTCCTGCTTTACCACATCAGGAAGCCACATTTGAGACTTGATCACTGGTACCCAGGGTGTTCCTGAACCTTGGGCTCTGCATCTCTTGGGCCTCTGGAGCCACCCTCCTCCTCAGTTTTCAGTCTCTGAGGCGTTTGCAGGAGCTCACCCAGCTCTTTCTCTGGCCCTCCTTTGCAGAGGCGGTGCGGAGCTCCTGTTTGACGGTGTGAAGAAGCATCAGGTCACCTTGCCTGGACAGGAGGAACCCTGTGAGTATGGGCTTTCTGAGCCCCTCTCTGGGGGCCACTGGGCAGGAGCTGCTCCCCAGGGTCACTCAGCCCTGTTCAAGTGAGAATGGGTAGAATTTCCCTGGCCAGTGAGGAGGAAGGAAGAGAGATCTCCAAGTTGTCCCCGCATCCTCTCCGCAATCAGCCAGCTTTGTAGGGAGGAGATGGCCTAGCTTAGTCCTTACGAGCACGGGTTCTGTATTCAGACAGACTTGAGTTTGTTTTGGTTTGGTTTTTTTTGGCCGCGCCACGCAGCTTGTGGGATCTCAGTTCCCCAACCAGCGATTGAATGCAGACCATGGCAGTGAAAACCCGGAATCCTAACCACTAGGCCATCAGGGAACTCCCTGGACAGGCTTGAGTTTGAATCCCCTTAGCCCCTTAGGCCAGTCACCTCACTTTTCTGAGCTTTAGTGTTCTTATTTGTGAAGTGGGGATGGTAATCCCTATCTCTCAGGGTTGCTAGAAGGTGTCAGCCAGCTGTACCATGCACTGGACGGCAACAGAGAGATGTCCTTATGAAGGAGGTAACCTTCGTCAAGAATGGAACAATGCAGACGGGCTTACGTGGTGGGAACAGGATTTGGATGAGAAGAAAAGCATCCAGCCAGAAAGGAGGTTAGAGGAGGGAGGTTGACTAAGGGAGACGGGGGTTTTTCCATGTGTTCATTCAAACACCTGTTCACCTTTCTTTAGCAAATGTGCACTGAGCACCTCCCATGCTGCAGACCATGTACCAGGCACTGGGGAGACAGACCCTGCCTTCAGACAGGGGGAGGGAGTGAGGAGTTGATTTCCAGAGGTCCAGCTGGGTAAATAGCAGTGTAACCTAGAGGCAGGGGCTGGACATTGCAACTGCGGAGGTGCTCTGCAGCCCTAGCAGTGGATCCTAGCAAGAGCAGAACGTTCAGGGACGAGAGCCCGTCTCACCTAGGGCTGAGATACTTCTGGGAAGAAGATGAAATCAGTTCTATGAGGAGGCAGGGGAATGAGGTTCCTGGAGGTGAGCAGTAGAAAATGGTCAAGTGAGGTTTGACAGGAGTCTTCTGGGGCTGGATGTGCATCTGCCAAGAGTCAGACAGTTACTGCCCAGATTCACTGGCTACCGAGGCTGTTTCTGACCCTCCCTTGGGTTGGAGAGCAATGGCATAGGGCGGGTTTGTGTGCCACATTCAGAGGCCAGGGGACACTCACTAAGGGACAGAGGGCACTGCCCCCTGGAGCTGGGTGTGGGTATTAGGCTGGGGTTAAATGTCAAGACTGTGGGATTGTGTCCCTGGTGGGGGAAGACCCAAGATGATAAAGGCAATGGTTTCTTAGTTTGACAGATGGCTATGCAGCCTTGGTAGAGAACAAGGGGCTCTCAGAAGCCTCTCAAAGATTCAGCCATAAAGACTTATCTGGGAAGTTATTAAAACATCACAAGTTATTATTTAGTTCCCCCTGCTTTTGCTTGGCATGCAAGTCCCCGAGTTTAATCATTCCAGCCCCTTTCATTCATTCATTGGCACCAAGTGCCAGACATGGAAGTAAGTACTTTATTCTTTCTTGTAATTGGCACACGTGTTTTTGAATGTCTCCTTTGTGCCAGGCACTGTACTAGTTGCTGGGTATTTGGTCGTAAGCAAAACAGATATGGTTCTTGCCCTAATGGAGCTTACAGAGTAACGGAAGTGGAGCCAGGCAGTGAAGAAGTAAACACGCAAACGCGTAACTGAACAAGTGGTCATCACTGGCATGAGGAGAACAAAAGGGTGCTTTGAATGAGACAACAGGGTGGTAAGGGAAGGCCTCTTTACAGAGCTGACCTTGAGGCTAAGTCCTGAGGAACGGAAAGAGGCCACCCTAATAAATTGGAGGGAGAGTAGAGATGCAGGGGGCCCACTCCAAGTACAGAGGACGGCACTTGTGAAGCCCCTGGGCAGAAGGCCTTGGGGTGGTCAAGGACCTGAAGGAAGGCCAGTGTTGTAAGGGGCACAGGCTGAGTGTGGCATGGTAGGCAAAGCCCCAGCTGGTTGTACCAATAATTGTCACAAATTCTTAGGTGGTAGCTATCATTATCATTCCCATTTTAAAAAGTGGAAACCCAAACCCAGAGATGTCAAAAGTCTTACCCCAGGTCATGCTGTTATATAAATGGCAGAGCTGGGGTTCAGAAGCAGATGTCAGGGTCGCCGCCGTCCTTGCATGTTACCACTAACCCATTACCTTTTTTTTTTTTTTTTTGTGCTGTATGCGGGCCTCTCACTGTTGTGGCCTCTCCCATTGCGGGGCACAGGCTCCGGACGCACAGGCTCAGCGGCCATGGCTCACGGGCCCAGCTGCTCTGCGGCATGTGGGATCTTCCCAGACCGGGGCATGAACCAGTGTCCCCTGCATCGGCAGGCGGACTCTCAAGCACTGCGCCACCAGGGAAGCCCCAACCCATTACCATTTATCCCAAGAGGTTCCCTGAATCACATAACATCTCAAACGTGCAGTGTATTTTCCAGTTTTTACACTTTCTTTCATGCCTCCAGCAGCTACTTGTTTCAATTTTCATAATGAGCCCAGTATATATTATCTATCGACAAGGAAACCAAACCTCACAGAGAGAGAGAAAGAGAGTGACCTGTCCAGAGTTACTCAAGTAGGGAGGCTGGGCTGAGACCCAGGTTTTGGATCCCCCGTCTACTGCTTAGGGGGCAGGTGGGGGCCTATCCTTCCCACTCTGGAATAAAGAAAAGGAAGCAGGAGAGGCAAACGGAAATGGCCCATGTGCTCAGTTTTGGACCCTTGGCTGTGGATCTCTACCTCTGGCTTCCATGTTTGCCCTTCTGTGCCCAGAGGTGTAAGTCACATCACAGCCGCAGAGCTGGTTGGCAGCTACCAGGCCTCACCCTGGCACACGGAACCCAGTGCCACTGGGAAAGTAACACTCTTTCCCCCAAGCCTGTGCCCAGATCTGCCATCTGGCAGCCTTCCCAGCCCAGGGGCTGCCACTTGGCCAAGCAGGTCTTGGAGACTCCAGCAGAGAAAATAGCAGCCATAAGATCATGGATTGTGACAAGGCTCACAAACAAGGGGACTAAACAGGGCCCTGGGTCCTGGGCCAGGGGAGAGCTTCCAACCCAGCCAACTTGGGAGAAGAGTCTGGGCAAGGCCAAAGTGGGTGAGATCGCAAGAGAGGAGCCCTGGCAGCGCGTGATGGCAAATTAGTTATTTCTGCAGGCCTCTTTTTTTCCACCTGTAAAATGGGAAGTTGGGCTGGATTTAGTCTGGAGTGAGCTGGTTATCTGTTTGACATCTGCAGTTTGGAAAAGTTGCTTCCAGTTCTAAGTATATGGTTCTGGGAAACAGGGTGCACTGATCCAATGAGCAGTTGTGTGTGCAGGGGAAAGGGGGGGTGGGTCCTTAACCGCCACCTCCATGGAATAGGCCTTGTGTGGCCAGGGTTGGGAGGCACCCACCAGCTTTGGCACTGGCCACCGAGAGCTGGCTTTTGTGCCTCAAGGATCCCTTCAACACAAGGCTCGCAGCCCATGGTTGGTCAGTGGCCTGAAGCAAACCCAAAACCTCGGCCGTCCCATTGTGGGCATTACCTGCCTTGGCCCCCAGGAAGAGACTCGTCTGCCTCACCTTTCCCTGCCCCTCTGCCCTGCCATTGTATTAAAGGGGGGCTGGCGCGGGAGGCAGGGTCGGCTAGGGAGCTCCCAGGCGCTTTAAACTGCTTAGCATGCATTTCACAGCCTCTCTGGGGCCAGCTGTTCCTTTCTCTGCTCTGGGGCCTGTTTGCTGATCCCCTCCCCACCACCCTCCTCTCCCCCCAACCACTCTCAGTCCCTGTGCAAAATTGCTTTTGAAAAGATCCACTTTCTGCTTAATTAAACAATGAGGAGCGTCCCCACGCACATCTGTAAACCTCCTTCTGAGGCCAGTTTAGCCCACAAACTGCTCCATTCTTACCCCCATTCACTTGTAAATGGACCCTCTGATGTTCCCTCTACCCTCTCTTGTCTTTTACTCCCCCCATCCCAGCTCTTTCTTCTCCCCTTTCAACTAAGGCCTGGGGTGGGCTCCCAGAAGAGCCCTGTCCTGGAGCCTGGTGGACTTGGTGGGGACAGGAGCGGCTTAACCTGTGGAAGAGAAGACGTAGGGGATCCGTCTCTCCCAAGTCTGCATGGTGTGGGGAAGCGGTGCCACATTTGTTGGCGTGGTCCCCAGGACTAGCCAGGCTCGGTGGGTGGGAGGGACAGGAAGCCAGATTTCTGGTTGGGAGAAAAGCTCTCCCCGGAGGCCTTCAAGAAGAGGCTGGATGAGGGTCCACCGCAGCCGGGATGCAATATCAGAGGAGACCAGAGAGCTAGGACACCACGGGGGCCCTGCCACAGTGGGTGGCTATTGTCCCCAGACAAGGACAAATCCACTGGGGCACAGGATTCTGGTGGGACCCTTTGTAGGTGCTAAGAGGGGCATGTGTGGTACCCCTTTCCCAGCAGCCTTTAGGAGAAGGTTCTGGCAGCCCACAGGATAAGCAATCCTGCGTCACTGGGGGCAAATGTGCATTTGTCTGGTCTGTTTGACACTGCTGGGCCTGCTGCTGGCATTAGGAGTTTGGATTATTATCCCCATTTGTTAGAGGATAACCCTGAGACTTAGGTCAAGTGATATCCCACCCAGGGCCATCTAGTGCACGGCCCAGGGCCTTCCGGCTCCAGAACCCGAGCTCTTAACCCCTCTGCCATGGGAGCAGTAGCTCCCATCACTTGCTCTTCCCCCAGTAGGCAGGCCAGGTCCCAAGGCTTCCTGCACTGGAAACCTTACACTGGGGTGCTCATCTCCCTGCCCTGGGCTGCCTGCCCTCAGAGTGTGATTCCTTCCACCTGGGTTGTCCAGGGAGCATCTTAGGAGTTTGAAAATCTAAAGTGGAGGGAAGGCCGGTGTTTGGGGCCCCTTCGCCACTCTCCCAATGCCCCCATTCTCTCATTCCCTCTCCAGGTCTGATAGAAAGGTAGTGGATCCCACAGAAAACCCCAGCCAGTCCCAGCAGTGTCTGTTCAATAGTTCACTGTACCGCATCCTCCAGAGCTTCCTAAGCATGTCCTCGAGGTGCCAGGCCCCTGGGCAGAGCATGTGGAAGCTCAGGGCAGCAAGAGAGATTAGAGGGTACAGTTCTTCCTCTGGCTCGTGGAAGAATTACAGCATCACTATGCCAGGCACAGTGCCAAGAGCTCTATGTGGACCATCTTATTTGAGCCTCACTACAACACTATGAGGCATTCTTACAGTTCCCAATTGACAAAGAAGGAAGCTCAAGAGAATTCCTTGCCCAAGGTCATATAACTAGGAAGTGATGGAGTCGAACTCAGACCCAGGGCTGAGTCCCATTCTTAACCAGTCCTCCTCCCCTGCTCCGCCCATAGTTGTCCGTGTGCTCAGTAAACGTCTCAGGGGCGTTTTGTGTGAGAGATTCCCTGCTGCATGCTGGGGCTCACACTCAGGAAATACCCCTGGGGCTCCCGAGGAGGGAGAGGCCTCTTCCCAAGCAGCCCCTTCTCAAGGCCCACACATGCCCTGCATAGTCCAGCCCTTGCTACCTCTCTGACCTTGTCTCAGGCTGATCTTCTGGCCTTCTCTGTTCTATTACCTTGAACCTGCCAACTCCAACCTGCCTCAGGTCTTCCCATATGTTCTTCCTTCTGTCTGGCACACTCCCGCATCCCACGCTTCTCATCCTTCAGGCCTCAGCTTCAGTGTTAATATCCTCAGGGGAGCCCTTCCTGATCCCACACAAAGGAGAGGGCGTTTGTCACGACTAATTAAGTAATGTCTGTCTCCCCTGCTGGCCTCTTAGCTCCATGAGGGTAGGCTCTGTGTCCGCCTTACTCTCCGCCGTCTCCCTGGCACCTGGCACGTAGTAGCTGCTCAGTAAATATTTGTCTTGTGAGTGATTTCATGGGATCCCATGAGGTAAGCCACCATCGGTAGCAATGGGAAGGCAGGAGGACACAGAGGGGGAAGGTGCAAGTGAGATTCCCCAGAGCCATCCCCGAGCCACCAGCCCCTGACTCTGCTTAACCCTTCCTCCTCCCCTGGGCGCCTTTGGAAGCTGACCATCTGGCTTGGAGGCTATTTGCATATTGTCTGGGCCTCGGCAAGTCTAGCACGATGTCCCTGGGGGTGTGTTTCAGGCTAGGCGGAGTGGCCCTTGCAGCCTGCGAAGGGAGTCGGGAGTTCCACCTCTCCCCACCCCCAAATCCAGGCATGGGGGAACAATACGGGTGGTGATGCGGTGGCCTCACCATGGTAACAGGCTATCAAGAATGTGGGCAGGCCTGGGGGGCGCAGAGGAGGGAGGGAATGACCTCAGCAAAGAGAAGCATCATGATAAATGAGCCAGCACCCACAGCAGACTCCCCCCAAGCCCACCCCTTGGGGCCTCCACGATGGTGCCATCACTTGGATGACCCCGACATGACCATTAGTCCTCCCCACCACCCCCAGCCTACGAGAGTGGAGCAGAAATCCCCTCTCGGAGGGAGCCAGGGCTGCCACCCAACTGGGTCCTGGTTCTGAACAGGCCAGTGGGGGCTGTGGAGGTGCAGCTGGTGGCCCTCAGGCCAGGCACTGCCCAGTCCCTCAGTGCCTCTGCGCACACAGGCACAACCCCGCCTGCCGGGGCTGGTTGATGGATGTGTCAGGCCCCGGCGGCTCTATCGAGCGGCCACAAGATGTATGGGCTGGCGGCCCACCAGACAGTGCCAAGATGGAGGCCAAGGGGAAACCTCTGAAACCCAGGCCTCTGGGAGGAACCCAGCCAGGAGTCTAAATGGACTGCAGCTAGTTGGAGGCAACACTCCCTGTCCCCTGCCCACTCCAGGGACCGTGAAGACTCCCATCTGCTTTGTTTAAAAATAGGAGTTAAAATTGAAAGGCGCAGCCTCAGTCTGTGGACACTTTGCCCATGGCCCTGTGCTCTACTGGCGTACGATCCAGGGAAGCTGGCACAGAGCAGAGTGAACCAGTCCATCCAGGGTGCAGCCTGCCTGAGTGCCATAAAACCCTGCCCAAGGCTGGTGCTTTGTGTGACACGCGCTGGGCCTCTCCTTAATTGGCAGCCTTTCCCTCGCCTGCGTGCCAGGAGTCCACCTCCAGTTAGGGAAACCAAGGCACTGCTTGGACCCTTCTCCAGCTTAGTCCCTGAGCTTTGTCTCAGGCACGGACCTAGGACAGAGACCCCTCTGAGACGTTGACTCGGGATGGGGATGGCTAACCTCCAGCCCTCTGCTGGCTTCTCAGAGACTAACTGTCATCTCAGCTAGTCTCTGAGAAGGCTACTCCTGCAGCCTCAGGGATGCTCTGTTTGAGCTGTAGATCGTTGAGAGCCATAGCCTTCGAGGAGATGATGGAGCCAGGTTTCAGTGTGCTGTGGCCTGGGACCTGGCTCCCAGAGAAGGAGAGAAGGCCTGGAGACAGGGGGCTCTGAGCCTCCAGATGACGTACCGAGCTTGATGGCTGTCCCAGAACCACAGAGGCAGATCACAGTGTCCAGCTGAGCAGGAGAGGCCCTTTCGACCCTGAACCTCTCGCCTCTTCAGGGTGGCCGCCCCTGGCCTGGAGGGCTCTGTGAAGGGGGAGTAGAGGGGCAGTGATTTGTCAGCGTCTCCGGCTGGTGAAGGATCCTTCTCTCCTTCTGTCAGAGGAAATTAAATGATGTTATCAGCTCAGCAATTGTTTTTCTTCCCTGACAAAGGGAAATATATGCAGACCTTCCAAGAGCAAAGCCAAATGCTCCCCATCTGGGACTGGCTGGGGAGATAAAGGTGGAGGGGCTCTCCCAGAAGCCTACCCGTGGCGGTTTCAGACCATCTTCAAGGGCTAGTGGGTGGAGGTCTGTCTCTCAACCCTTTCTGACGTGACCGTTCCTCTTGCTGTCTGCCTTGCATCCCCATTGCCTCTTCTTCAAGCTTTCAGCAGTGCCAGATGCCACTTTTCTCGGAAGACCTCTCCAGGTCCATTTCCTCACCTTGGGAATCCACTAGTTCAGGGGCCATGACAGCCCGGTCTAAAAGAGGCCCTCTCAGCCCCATATTCACTTCCTCCTGGTCCAGGCAAGGCCCTGAGGGCCAGGAATCATTTGGATTTGACATTAGTTTGTTTTGTGCCTTCTTCTCCAGGGGACATCCGGAACCTCCTTGTCTGGATCAAGAAGAACTTGCTAAAAGAGCGGCCGGAGTTGTTCATCCGGGGAGACAGCGTGTGAGTCCCTTTCTCCCTTCTCTGAGGAGGGCAGGTGAAGGGAAGGAGGTTTGAGCCCCTGTCCTTGGTTCAAGCACAACCTTCTCTGGGTCCTGTTCTCCCTTTATCCTCCTCTTAGCCCTCCAAGGAAAAGGCTGCCTCTGTCCAGCTCTGTTGAAGTTTATTTTCAGTTTTCTTGTTACCACATTGGACTGTTGGGGATTTTTTTCAAAACCTGGGTCAGGAGACTGGTAAATTTATCAAAAAACTTAGATTCCACCTTCTGCTTGCCGCAAACTTGCTGTGGAACCTTGGGCAAGTTACTTCACTTCTCTGGGCCTCAGCTACTTTCTCCATACAGACATTACTGAGGAAAAGATGCCACCCAAGGTCTCTCTCATCGCTTGACAACCTAGGACAGCGTTCTCCCATGGAACTTTCTGTGATGATAGAAATATTCTCTATCTGTGCTGTCCAGTACGGTAGCTGCCAGGCACGTGAGGATATTGAACCCTTGAAATGTGGCTAGTGTGACTGAGGAACTAAGTGTTCAGTGTTACTTAAATGGAATTTAAATTTAAATGTGGCTCGTAAATACCGGGCTGGACAGTGCAGGTCTAGGATTACAGGGAGTCACTGCATGTGTGTGCACACACATGCACATTCATGCTCACTGGGGACACCCCTAGCCCAGCCCAAAGCTTCTGTATCTGTCCCAGGCCCAGCTTAGCCTCCTAGGAAAAGATCCAGATTCCATGTGCCATGAAGTCACTATACTCCTACAACAAGGCCAGCCTGATATGTCACAGAAGTGGCCAGGGCATTTGTGGGACTTGTTCATCTGCCTCGAAGCAGAGGTTCACCAGTAGGCCCTGGGGGCTAGGGCTGCCATCCAGCCTGTGGCTCAGGTCATGGTCCAACAGTCGTGGAGGTCACCCCCGAGGACAGCAATGCTCTTTGGGTCATTGCCAGCAGGAACCAGGCTAAGGTACCTGTCCAAATATCGGCCTGCCCTGCCTTACTCCAGGCAGGGCTGCTCTCAGGCCTTCAGGGGCTTGGGGCCACTAGCAGGTTTCCCTGATTCAGAAAAGCCAAGGTAGCCTCCTCTCCAGGACGCGCATGCGGGAGGCCTAGGACAGTGAGGTTAGACCCCTGGAAAGATAGGCTGCTACCAGGGGTTCCCATGCTAGACCCTGGCAAGCAAGCACCTCACACGCATCATCCCACTTCATCCTCCCGCAGAGCTCGTGAGGAAGGTGCTGTGATTTACCCTGTTTTCAGATGAAGAAACTGATGCTCAGGGCAACAAAATGACCTGCCTGAGGTCTGGGAGGTGGCAGTGGAATTTGCACCTGTGTTGCATCTGGCCCTCAGACTTTCCTATCGCCTCCACTCCCTGGGAGAAATTTAATGGGGACCCTCGAGAGAAAAGGCTCCCACCACACTCCTGCGGCCCAAATGTCTAAGCCTCTGCCCCTGCCCCAGCCAGCTCCCGCCCTTCACGCCCTGCTACTCACCACCATCTTTCCCACAGGCGGCCAGGGATTCTGGTGCTGATTAACGATGCCGACTGGGAACTGCTGGTCAGTACCTCGGGGGACAGCCCTCCCTCAACCACTCCCCTCACTGCTTTGGTAGGAAAGCCTTGGGCCTCTCATGAGACGCAAATAGGGTGTCTACGTAATCCTCTGTCCTGATCTGGCCTCCAGACTGAGGCTACTTGAGTCTCCCACCCCAAGTGAGGAAGGAATGGGTAGCTGGGGGAAGTGATGAGCTCTCCTCCACCCTGGAGATTTGCTAGTAGTTAATGTATAGGGTACCTGTTTTTTTCTGGTAGATCCTATCTTTTTCTCCCAGAGCAGCCAGGCTCCCCCTCTTTCCCTCTCAACACCTGGGGAGAAACTGGAAAAGTGCCCTTGACGGTCTTCTTATTTCTCTTCTGGACCAGGGTGAGCTGGACTACCAGCTTCAGGACCAGGACAGCATCCTCTTCATATCCACGCTGCACGGCGGCTAAGGGCCCTTCTCTGTGCCTGGGCCCCCTTGGGGTGGGGAGAACAGAACAATCAGACATCCCCTTGGGCCCTGCTTCCAGATCTCCCTGTCTCCCTTGGCTGCTTTCTTCCCTACTCTGTCCCCTGAGCTCCCTCCAGGCAGGGAAAAGAGGCCAGGTGCTAAAAATGAGCCTTTCTCAGGCACGTGAGCAGGGGAAGGCAGGCAGGCGGGCAGGCGCCCAAGCCCGGCACTCCCTCTCCCAGCAGCTGAGGTGGGGGAGGGTGCCCCTCAGTTTGTCAGGAGTGGAGGGGTCTGTGCGGCCAGGTGACCCGGCAGCTCTCTACTCCTGTGTCTCAGTCTAAACAGTGAGTGGCCGCTGACGAGGCACTCCAGCTCCTGGGCCGTGGTGCCTTGCTGGGGGAAGATGAATGAACCTGAATAGCTGATGGCAGGCCCTTCCCTTCTCAAAGATTGGAGGGGTCTCCGCCTCAGTTTCCCCATCTGGACAGCAGAGGGCTCTGCCTGTCCCCCACTGATATCATTGTGGAGCCCCAGCTGGGGTCCCCTATTCAGTGCTGCCCCCCCCCCACAGCAGCTGCTCTTCCAGCCGCACCCTTCCTCCTGCTCCCCCATCCACAGTGCTTGACCCTGGCTGGCCTCCCCCCACACAGGCCACCAGATGGGCTCCTGAGACGCTCCTCCCGGCAAGAGGCTGCCAGCGTGCAGCTCATTCTGCTGAGCGGGGAGAGAAGGAGGGTGTCGGCTAAACCTTGGACTGGCAGATAGAGGCTTGGGGGGGTCAATGTGCCTCAGTTTCCTCTTCAACAACAACTGAATTTTTATAGTATCTGAAAACTGGGGAGATACTTGATGGCACAAATGTACACTTGATCTCCTCTCTCTCCTCCTGCAGGAAGCAGGATGGGGGCAGGCAGCACCTGGTAGGCAGGATGGTTCACCCCTCCTCCCTCCATCCCTTCTGGAAGTCTTGGGGCCTCAGTGCCTGCAACAGCTGGCCTTGGGCAAATAAAAGACTAGGTTGTTTACTGGCCTTGCCTGGAACTTCGTCCTTAGAAACCGGTGGCACCCCACATTTCCCCCAGCCGTGGTCTCTGGTCCAACCTCTGTCTTCAGCCTAGGGCTTTCAGAACTTCCCTTCACCCAAGAAGAGAGCAGGGGTTGCAAGCCAGACTATCCAGACTCCGAGAAAGGGTGATAGGACGGGCCATCTGGAGAAGGGGTGGCAGAGCCGGTCTGTGCTGACCAGCCTGCGTCCCGAGATACTTCCCTACCCGTCTGTCCGAGGCCAGGCTTTGTCCCACCAGCTGCAGCCAGCGGCCTCAGGACGGAGGAGGCATAGATAAGACTGCAGAGCCCCACTTCCCATGACCTGGAGGAAAAGCTTTGTATGCTGGAGGGAGACCTCAAAAAAAAAAAAAAAAATTAGGGCATTAACATCATCCCGCCCCCAAACTTTGCTTTCCATTAAATGTTAATAATTTAAGGTGGAATTTCTCTCACTCTGGAGACGAAAGTGCCAAATGGTTGTCCTAGCAATGTTGGCGGTGGTGTGTGCACATCATTCTCAAGGCTTTGTGGGCAGACGACCCCGGGCCGGTGAGCTGCTCTCCAGCACTGCTGCAGGTGGAGGCCCCCTGGGTATGTGTGTGTGTGGGAGTGGCCATGTTGAGGTTACGGTGCAGGTGCTGTCTAGGGAGAGGCTGTATGACCAGCCCGCACTAGGTGCTGAGGTCGGGGTCTGCATGTTAGGGAACAGGGTAAGGGACAGCCTCACTTGAAGGATCCACCTGTCCCGGTTCTTGTAACCTGGAAGTGCCTTCCTGCCTCCAGCCCCGCTGAGCTTCGGAGTGCCCCTGGATCCACCCCTGCAGGATTCCAAGTCCTGGGAACTGGGCGAGAGGAATCCTTTCCTGCCTGCACTGGGGAGAGGAGGGGTGAAAACGGGATATCCCTTCCTCCACAGCGTGCCAGTTAATGCTGAGGAGCAGGGCAGGAGGACGTGCTGGGGAAGCCAGGTTCTCCACCGAAACGAGGGATGCCAGCATCACGGCTGAAATTGGCCAGGGCCACACTCCAAGCATTTTGGGTCATTTTCAGCTTGGGCGCGAAAGGGGTCAGGGATAGATGACCTGGGCTCAGACCCGGTGACACCCAACTGCCCCCCCACCCCGCAACTCCTGAACCCACTTTTGAGGAAATAAATAAATAAGCCCCACTATCTCCAAAAATTTGTCTTTAATGAAAAGAATTCGTTTGTCCAAGTTCTATTTCCAAAGCCGAGGCGATTGCCCCGGTGGGGCAATGAGCGCATCATTCCCGACGCTTCTCCCACTCCAGCCGCGGCTGGAGGAGACTCAGCCCATGGGTCGGTCTGGAGGGGCTGGCGGGAGGGGTCGGTTTATTTGGGATTTAGGGGTCGGTTTAGGCTTGCTTAGGGGATACTGGTGGGGGAGGATGGGTTAGAATCAATTCAAAACGAGTTAGCAAGCGCAGTCCGCCGGCATCTTCTTTCGTCCCGGACTTTCTGCGGCTCGGGCCGAGGGCGAGCTCCCCGGACCACATTTGGGCCGCGCCGCGGCGTGCCAGCTTCGTTCCCGGCCGAAATTTGAAAAAGGGAAAAACGACGCTATCGCTTGGAGGACCCCGCCAGCCAGGACTGGTCACCCGCAGAGGAGGAGGAGAACGAGGACGACGACGAGGGGAGGAGGATGGCGGCGCTGGTGACAGGGACCGGTGTCCCTCCTTCGCGCGCCTGGCCAGGGCCGCGATCCTCGCGCTGGGTCCAGCCAGCCGCCACCCCGAGGAGTCTCGCCCGCGTTGAGCTCGGTCCCTGCGGCTCCCGCCCCTGTCGTGCCCGGAGCTCAGCCACAGATGTCCAGCCACAATTCTCGGTTGGCCGCAGACTCGTACAAGAATTGCGTTTGGACAATCAGTGGCGAAGCCCCTGAGTTCAGGGCCCCGGTCTCCTGCGGGGTTCCGCCTCGCTCCTTCAAAGCGCCGGACCAGATCTCCGGAGATTCGCGGACCTCGCAGATGCTCGGCAGTCGCGGCCCATCCCGCGGTAAGGTGGACGAGCAAGCACGCGGATCCCGACCCTGCGTGGGGATCCCGGTCGCTCCTGGCGCGTGTCTCCTTCGATCGCGGCCCGGGGTCCCTAGAGTAGCCCGCGTTGGGTCTCTACGCCGCCCCAGGTCGGGGGACTCTCCTCTGTCATCCCGGGGAACCCCCGACTCCCCTCTCCCCGCCCCCAGCCTGGGCTCCCCGGGTTCGCCGGGAATCCGGAAAACAGGGACCCGAGGCCGGGTCGCGTTTCCGAACCCGGGGTCCGGGCTGCTGGACTCGTGGGTCTCCCGCCCCCGCCCAGCCCCGCGCACGCACCGGCTCGGGCACTCTCCGCTTCCCTGTGGCTGAGTCGCGGCCGGGGCGCCGGCGGTAGCAGTGGCGGCAGTGGCTGGGACGGCGGGGAGCGCTGGAATGCGCCGCCGGGTCACCTGCAGCGCCCGGGGAGCCGGGCTGGGAGCCGGCGAGCTGGCGAGGCGCAGGGCTGAGCCCGAGCGGGCGCCTCTGGCGGCTCGGGGCCGGGGCGGGCTTTTAGTGGGCCGCTCCAACAATACGGGCCTGGCGCGGAGAAAGGGGCTCGGCTGCAATTGGTACTGGATTTGAATAACGCCACGGGGCCATCAATGGTCATTGTGTCGGCGGGTAATGAATCTCCGCTGTCTCTCGGGCTGGCCAGGCAGCTGCAACCTGCGCTCAGGCAGCTCTTAAAGACATAGCGAGCCCCTCCCCGGGGGCCGCCCCCCCTGCACCGGCCGGACCCCTCGCCCTCCCACCCCCACCCAGCATCCTAGACTCCCAGTGTCCCGCCAGCTCCTTCGCCTGAACCCTTTGCACATCGCCCCCTCCCTCCTCTTGGGCCAGGCACCCGCATCTCGGCCCTGCACTCCCATGGACCCAACTTAGGCCCCTGGCCTTGGTTGAGCTCCCCAGGAGAGCCCAGGGGACTCCAGAATCTTTTAAGGCTCAACTCTGGCCTTCCATCTGCATCTAAACCTGAGGCCTCTGGAGCCTTCCTGCCTTAAGCTCCTGCCCCAGGGGCTTCTAGCTGGAGGGTGAGGGGGACTGGTCTAGAGGTCAGAGGGTCACCCCCTTAA
This sequence comes from Leucopleurus acutus, assembly GCF_964270905.1. Classification (NCBI taxonomy): domain Eukaryota; kingdom Metazoa; phylum Chordata; class Mammalia; order Artiodactyla; family Delphinidae; genus Leucopleurus; species Leucopleurus acutus. Next base: position 7,541,088 of record NC_139150.1, on the reverse strand, counting down.
AAGGCTGTGCTGCAGGGTAAGGGAGGAGGGGATGCAGTCCCAACCCCCAGGCTGAAGATGCCATCTCGAGAGACTGCACTCCCACTAGGGATCTGGAGACTGCCCTCTCTGCGGCCAAGGACAAGGGCTTATTCTCAGGATACCTCCTGCAGGCTCCTGGATGCCTCAGCTCTAGCAGGGTTGTGGGGATGGGGGTGGGGGAGCAGGAGGGTGTGAGAGGAGCATGGAATCTGTTAATTCTTGTCATTGTCTCTTCCACTGGACAGCCACACTGGTCCAGGAGGGCAGGGGCTCTGTCTAGGTCTGGTATGCCCCCACCCCACCCCAGCCCACCCCAGCCGGGTCTGGCACAAAGAAGGTTCTCAGTCTACTGGGAGATACAGACCCAATTCCTCACCTGCAGAGCTCACTCAGCCTATCTTTCCCAATGAATCTCACACCCTGGAGGGGACTTTGTGGCCGTTCTTCCCATGCATTCTGCTCTCCATTTACCCCAGGGTTCCCCAGGCACCCCAAGCGTCCCTGCCCATGCCCTGAAATCCTCTCCTCTCCCCACAGTCCGTGGGCCACCGCCACGTGCCCCACTGAACTGTGATTATTGCTTGATCTGTTTTCCTCTCTGGGACGGGAAGTGGGTCTTACTGATGATCTTTGTGCGTCCAGAGCCTAGTACAGTGCCCTCCCCCCAACCCATCGTTGAAAAGCCGTTGCTGACTTAAAAACGAGCTGCGTGAACTTCTTGGAGTTTCTTACGGAAGTTGAAAAAATAAGCTTCTGGGGAGTAATACTTGAAGTCAAGGTTTTATAGAGAGGGAACCCTGGCTAACCAGGTCCTAACTCCTGTGAATGCTCCATCTGATAAAAATAATAACAACAATAACTGTGACAAGTACTGTAAGTACCAAGCACTAAGCGTCTTAAAGGTAGGAGCCTTTTGACTCCTCACAACAACCCTGGGAAGTAGGCACTGTTATCAGCCCCATTTTACAGATGAAGAAACCGAGACTGGTGGCAGTTAAGTCCCTAGTCCCCAGCTGGAAGGTGATGGAGCCAGAGTTGGAACCCGCCGCACACCACAGATTCCCAGCCTTTACGTGGCAGATATGGAGGGGGACTGGCGTAAATGCGCACTCCAAACGGTGAAACCCAGGAGGCACCCCGTGTCTGTTTATAAATTATAATCCAGTTCCAGCCCCACCCCAGCCTGGCAGAAACACAGCCTTGACAGAGAGGACGAGAGTGGTCTCTGCACGAGTGGGTCGGGAGGAAGGCTTCTCCGTGTATGTGAGAGCTACTTAAAGCCATCAGCCCCCGGCAGAAAAGGGTCAGTTCCCCTCACCCTCATCCTCAGGGAAACTGAGGTGCCTAGAAGGGTCCTCCTGCTAGTCACTGAACAGATATTATAGCATGCCTACTGTGTGCTAGTCGGGGACTCGGCATGGGCAGATGTCCCCAAAGGAGATGCACAACAGAGCACCAGGGAAGGAGAGCCGCCCCGAGGAGCTGCCAGCAAGGTGAAGGCGGGCGGAGCGCCGAGGCGGGCACTGTTCCAGGAGGAGGGAAGGGCACCTCCAAAGCTAACACGCAAAAAACGACTTGGTGAGTTTTGGGAAGGAAGGAGATTTGGCGTGGCTGGAGCACGAAGGGGAAGTGGAGTTGGAGCTGGGGTTGACCCCACCGGGCCCCGTAGGACACTGGAAGTGTTTGTGATTTTACCCTAAACGCAGTGGGGATCCTGAGAGGTTTGACAAGTTCAGATTTACATGTTTAAAGGTGTGCTGGCCCTGGAGTGTAGCAAATGGGAGGCAGGGGGGCGGGATAGGGGCAAGCTGGTCAGCGACAGAGACCAGTTAGGCTACTGCTGGTTTGCAGGTGAGAGCTGGTGGGGGGACCTGGACTTAGGTGATGGCAGAGCAGAGTCCCCAGCTGTGTTTTTGACAGTCTTGTTACTAATGAGTAACATTTAGTGAGCACCTGTGGTGTACTGTGTGTACGCTGGAGCCTGGGGGGAGGGGGAAAGAAAGATGAACAGAGTCTGATGCTGCCTGTCCAGAAGTATCCATCCAGTGGACCAGTGGACAGACAGACACACAGCAAAAGGAGCCAGCCCCAGTGAAAGGAGCGGAGCCAGGGGAAAACCCTTTAACTGAAGCATTAGCAAAATTCTCTGGGATTATAGAAGACTGAGTGATTCATTCCAACGGGGAGGATGTGGGAAAACGGCTGGGAGAGGCAGCATTGCCTTGGGCTTCCAGGCATGTGAATTCCAGTAGACTGAACCTTACTTATTGCCTCTGTGAAATGGGGCCATCATGCCGGTCCTGTGTCCCTAGAGATGGTTATTAGATGCTCATGGTGTTGGGAAGGTCCAAACATGCCTTGCATTTGCTTGCAGTCAGGTTTTATCATTATCTTCCAACATATACAGACACATATATACACGTTCAGGCTCAGGCATGCACTCAACTCTTCCTAGCCTCTGCTCTCTCCGTTCTCCCTTGTTAAGAAAGACCAGCTCTCAGGAAGAAGGTGGCAAAGTCTCCCACACCGCCAGTTAGGCATGCCGTTCCTACCAGGACTGGCATCTAACCAGGAACTAGTCCAAACACTGCCCGGCACAAAGGATATGCTCAGTAATTGTCTGTTGAATGAATGAATGAATGCTGTATAGGAGTCATAATTCAATGAATGGGTGGATGGATAGACAGATGGATGAAAAAGCAGACATTGGGACAGCTGAATAGAAGAGAAAATGAATAAAGAATTGACTGTGGGTGCCTAATGACGCCACTCAGATGAGGTTCTAGGTATGGAGCTGGACGCATCGCTGTGAGGTGCTCACTAAAGGGGGCTTCCTTCATGCTGCAGCCTCGATTCTGTGCTTCAGAGGCAGGCTCATGACCAAAGCTTGGCAGGCAGGTGCACAGGAAACAGCTGTGGCAACAGGTCGGTCAGGCTGCATCTCTGATCCAGATATATCCAACCCTGGAGTCCTGTCCCCAAACGCTCCCTTTCATCCGGTTTCACCGTGGCCCGGGAGAGAGGAAAGAGCCCTGCTATGACTCAATGTGTCTCCCCAGGCCAGTCCCTTGCCTGCTCGTGGCTCCCACTGCCCCATCCGTGCAGAGTTCTCTAAGAGCAGCCAGTGCTCTTACATGGTGACGAGCTGAGCAACCTGCCTTGGAAATGAATTGACAACCTGATACATCCCCAATCTCAGAAGATGACAAAGCCAGGCCACTGACCCCACTCAGAGGGGATCCTAAGAACCCCTACACCCTGCATAGTATATTTCCGTTTACAAAAGATGTTCCTCTCCATGAGATGAGTGAAGGAAGGGCAGGGAAGCCTTCCTCCCCAACCTGGGATGCTTCATCCCATCATGCTGTGCCATTGTCTTTATTACACATATCCCTCTCTGAAAGCCTGATATTTACCCACTGTCGAATTTGTCTCTCCACTAGAATGTAAGCCCTCCGTGGACAGGGATCATGTCCTTTTCATTGCTACATCCCCAGCACCTAGAAGAATGCCAGACCCTTAGAAGGTGCTAACTTTTATTAAATGCCTGGGTAAAGGGATAGATAGATGGGCGGATGCATGGGTCATTGTAATCCAGTTCAAAACGACCATATATTAAGTCCTGGGCACTGGGCTAAGCACTTCTCGTGGATTATGACAGCTTTGTGAGGAACGCTGTTACTGTTCCCATTGTACAGACCAAGAACCCGAGGCCCAGAGAGAGGAAGTGACTGCCCCCAGGTGCAGAGCCCAGGTTATTTATATTTTTTTAAAATTTTTGGCTGTGTTGGGTCTTTGTTGCTGCACGCGGGCTTTCTCTAGTTGTGGCGAGCGGGGGCTACTCTTCGTTGCAGTGTGTGGGCTTCTCATTGCGGTGGCTTCTCTTGTTGCAGGCACGGGCTCTGGGCATGCGGGTTTCAGTAGTTGCAGCACGTGGGCTCAGTAGTTGCAACGCGCGGGCTCCAGGAGAGCCCAGGTTTTACAATCAAGTCTGTCTATCAGCAAAGGCCGTGTTCGTACCCAAGCCACCATCTGACACGTCTATTTTCCCAGCACCCGGTGATGTTGGAGCCATTGGAAGTTAAGAGCTGGGACTCAGACATATTGTCTGATTCCAGTTATGGAAATATTCAGAATAGGTAAATCTATAGAAACAGAAAGCAAAAAATCATAGCTTAGGGATGAAGGGAGGAGACGTTTGGGGGGAACAGGGAGTGAAAACTAATGGGTATGGGGTTTCTTTTGGGGGTGATGTAAAGGTTCGAAAGTTGATTGTGGCGATGGTTGTGCAACTCTGGATACACTAAAAACCATTAGATTGTACATTTTAAATGGGCGAATTGTATGGTATGTGGATTACATCTCAGTAAAGCTGGTATTAAGAAAATGGTCGGGGCTCAAGAATCTCACCTCTGCCGCTTACCTGCGAGGCACATCACGTCGCATCTCTGAGCCTCAGGTTCCTAAACCCGTAAAATGGGGAAAATAAACGTCTCATGGGGTTAATGTAAGCACTAACTAAGATAATACATGTTACTATCCTCATTTTATCGAAGGGGAGCCTTAGGCCCAGAAAAGGGAAGTGACTTGGCCTAGGATGCACAGCTGGTGGGTGACAGGTGAGGGGCTCTGGCCTGGGTCTCTGAGCACTGCTGCTTCTTCTAGCATGATGTAGACTGGGTCAACATTTGTGCACCCACCCAGCCCACCACCACCACTCCCTTCCCTCTTCCCCATCTTCCCCCTTCTCTTGGGCTCTGAGGCCCTGTCTCCCCACTGCACATGCCCATGAGCAGACTGAGGTAGCGAGATTCCCCCAGAGCACAAGACGCCCTCTCCCCCAGCCCCTACCCTGCTCCCCTCCTGGAGCCATGATGCTGTCTTGCCTTTGCTTGTAATAAAGAAAATATCTCAGCTACCCTTCCACAGTTGCTTGGCAACCCCAAAGGGGGGTGGGGGGAGCAAAGGGGAGGAGGAAAGGGGGAGAACTCTGGAGCCAATCTGGAGACAAAGAGTAGGATTTGGGTGACATGGAGCCTGTTCTTAGTGCTAACCTGGCCTGGCCGGGGCGACGGGTGGGGGCAGGGGGCTTCCTCTCACCCCACTGTCTCACACCAATAAATATGGATTAGGGAAATGGGCAGAGTTTTTCCCACGGGCCTGAAAGACCACATCTGACCTTTCTACCCCCTTTATGTACCAACATGACAGTCAGAGAGAGCAAAGAGTAGGACCCCCTGAGATGCCTCCCCCGTGGCCTTCTGACTTGGGGAAACTTTTCACCCTCCTCCTTCCCCAGGCCCCAGACCAGGTCACAGCCCCGCCTGGGCCCAGGTCCCAGAGACAGGAGGAGGCTGCTCTTCAGGGGCCAGTCAGGAGCTCCCAGCCTCGACGGCACAGATCCCAGGCGGGCGGCCCTGGGGCAGCCTGTAAAGGTGCTCCCTGCTTCCCGTGCCAGCCCCCTGCCCCGTGGCTCGGGCTCTGTGCCCCCCGTCCCGCCCACCTCTGCCTGGGCTCCCTGCATTAGGAGCCCTGCTCTCCCCACTGGCCCTCCTACAGCCCTGTCCCTCTTCCTCGTCTTTCCTGACCTCACTTCGCACCCCTCTTCCCCCACCACCCTTGTTTCCATTTGGTTTCCCTCTTTTCCTCTTCTCCAGGGTGGGCCCCCCTGCCGTAGTCCCCCCCCAGACCAGGAAGCTCTTGAGGCTGAGGTTCCTGAAGTGAAGATGGCAGAAGGGGTTGCAAAGGCGGGAGGGTGGGGTGGTGATCTCTCTCCCTGGTGCCCCGGCTCCCTGGCCACTGGCCCGGGGTGGAAAAAGGCCTCTCTGAATGGAGTCAGTGTGGAGACAGGAAAAGCAAACACCTCAGCCTGGGCTGTACTGGCCTGCTGGGGCGGGGGACAGGATGGGGCAGGGGACTGGGCTCGTCTCAACCTCGCCCCGTCAACCCTCCCTTGGTTCCCGAGGGCCCATGGCTTCCTGGACCCTCAGCCCACAGTGTCCAGAAAAGGAGTGGGTTTAGGGACTGGGGACAAGCCCTCCAGGAGACACCTTCGCCCCAATCTTTCCCTGCCCCCCTGCCCAACCCCCAGCCAGTGCCCTTCCTGCCCAGCAGATGCCAGGAAAATCTGTGCCCGGGAAGGGCGGGCTAGCACCTGAGGGCCTGCCTGACCAGCCCTTCTCAGCAGCGGGAACTGGGTAGGCAAGTCACCTTGTGCCAGAGATGGCCCCAGCAGTGCCATCCACCTCCCGGGCCGAGGGGACCCCAAGATGCTCTGCCCAGGTGAGTGCTCCTCTGGAACCACAGCCGGGCAGTGAGGGAGCGGGAGGCTTTGTCGGGGCTCCCTATGCGTCCCCAGAAATCTGTGACATTTTCTGTCGGACTGTCTCACCCTCTGTCTGCGGTGCGTGTGGCACTTGTCGTTTGGTGAGAGGAACCAAAAGGATGATTAGAAGAGCTGGAGGTGATATGGGGATGAAGGGAGACAGAAGGGGCTGGAGTCTGGGAGCGGTACTTCTAGATTCTAAGCCAACCTTTTGCTTAAGACCTATGGAATCACAGAGGCTCCTGTGATGGTCTCCTTTGAACACTTTGGATCCTAAAAGACTTTTGGAATGAGCTCAGAGAGGGGTAGCAACTCATCCTGGGTGACACACCGAGTTGGTGGAACTGGAACTCAAACCCACCAGGTCCCCTTATGACGCCAAGGGCAGTACTGTTTGTGCTCTGGGCGCTGTGCTCGGCCACCTTGCCTTCGCCCTCCACACACAGTTTGGTCCCTCTGACTTTCAGGGGCAGTTGGGGGAGGGCAGACTCTGGATAGCACCTCCCAGGGCATCCTTCCCTTTCTATCCTCTCTCCAGGCACCATGCCCAGGGCCAAGCAACCCCCTGCCCAGGCATCGGAGAAGCCACAATCTCTTCTGTTGAGAAGGCATGGTTTGGCCTCGACCTTACAGATCCCAGAGAATGTGGCCCCCTTAGGTCTCAGGGTCTAACTGTAGTCCCTTATGCTGTAATCAAAGCCCAACCACTCCTTGGAAAGCAAGGCCAACAGCTGACTGCCTGCTACAGGGTCCCCAAAGTGCCCACCTTGAGGTGCCCTGGCCATGGCACCTTCCTGAATAGAAACAGGCAGGCCTCACTGAGTCAGATGCTGTTCTAAGGCCTTGCATATACTTCGCTGAATGGTCTCCACACTCCTAAAAGGTGGGTTCAGTTTTACAGATTGGAAAACTGAGGCACAGAAAGTAGAAGTAACTGTCCGTGGACCCACTGCCAGGAAAAGTCAGAGCTGGGATTCGAACTCACAGCCTGGCTCCAGTGCCCTGAGCCCTTAAATGTTCTCCTATCCTGCCTCTAATTCCTAGGAGGTCTTCACTAGAGGTCATTGTGTCCAGTCCCCGCATCTGGGTGTCTGCCCAGGCCAACCTCTGCTCACAGACAAGAATCATTCTAGTTTTTAAAGGCACCTGCTCCAAGGGTGGAGTTCCCCCTGGGGGTAATCAGACATTTATTTATTCATAGCCTTCTGGCTGGGAGGACAGGCTTTCCCACCCAGGACTCAGCAGGGTCCAGCTGCCTCGTTGTCCCTCTCTCCTTCCCACTGCAGTATAATCTATAATCAGAAGAGAACCAGCCTTGCCTCATGTCTCGGCTCCATAACCTCCAAGCTGTGTGTCCCTGGACAAGTGACTCAACTTCTCTGAGCCTCAGTTATCAACTGTAAACTAGGGTTAATGGTACACCCGCTTTGTGCGGTTGGTGAGGATTAAATGATAAAAGCGGATGAAAAACTCTACTTTCAGGAATCATGTCTGTAGTTTGTTACTAGAAAAGTTTCTCTGAATGTGTAGAGCACCGGAAACCGCGAGGAGGAGGCACAGCATTCTCTCCTGCGTGTGAAACCTGCTCTTGGTGTTGCTTCTGCAGCTGCCATTTGCCGTTGATAATCGCTCTTCTCTTGGGAGAGTAAGAGGCAGAGGATGCTGCCTGAGTGTTCGCCATCGTTGAGAAAAAGAAAAAAGAAAAAGTGGGGGGGGGGAGGTGGCTTAAGGCAGAAAGGGGTCAGTGATCACAGTGCCTGGCACCTGTGAAGTGCCCAGAATGAAGTGGTAAATCCTCTCATCATCATCATCATCATCGTCACTGAGACCCTTTTGCCCGCAGGATCGGAGCCTCTTGCTTTCAGCCTTATCGTTTAGCCTCCTCCTTACAGAGAGAGAAACTGAGGCCCAGAGTGGGGAAGGGCTTTCTCAGCAGGAAAGCTCTCAGGTCCCCTCATTCCCTGTTGGATCCTCTGTCTCTTCTCCTTCACTCCTTCCCACCTCGAGTCCTGCCCTGGCTTTCCGTGCCCAGGGTCGGGCCCTGGCTCCCAGTCCTGCCCAGGCAGTGCCCAGGAGAGAAGCAAGCAGCGGTTGGAAGAGTAGACACAGAGGCCCGGCGCGTTCTCAGCCCTGGCTCTTTGTCTGTCGCTTTGTGATGGTAAGTGCTGCTCCTAAATCAGTTCTGTGACACTGTTATTGTTGCCCAGGGCGCAAAGAGTCTAAACTTTTCCCCTGAGGTCAAGAATGTGGCCGGTCCCCAAGCCGCCCGGAGCAGGGGCCTGGGTGGCTGGGGGTGGGGCTGGGGCCTCACCCCGAGCTGGGGCGAGATGTTGGGGGGAGGGGGTCAGCGGGAACAAAACGCTTTGAAATGCCTCCTCTCCATCACTGCCAACATTGTCCGCTGCCCACGGGGGGCCTGGCACCGCCTTGCCGGGGCTCCGGCCCCCAGCCCTGGCCAGGCCCGGCCCGGCATCTGAAAATGGACAGAAGGTTATTGTCCCTCCTCGCAGCCCTTTGTCTGCCCCAGTTCCAGATGTCTAGGCTGGGACCAGGGAGCTGACCCATGGTGGGCAGGGGGGAGGGGACAAAGGGGGAGAGCACGGGTCACTGCATCCTGAGGGGTCATTCCCAGACCCTGAGATCCCACCCAGCCACAGCCCAGTCACCTTCTGGGCCGTTTCAGCCCTGGGATTGTCCCTGTTCCCTTGTCTCTCCTCCCCTTCCCGGCAGACCAGGTTCCGGGCTCAGGAAGAGTTAAGGGCGCTTTGGGATTCCCACTGCTCTACCCCGCTAACTGTGTGATCTGGATAAGCTGTGCCCCTTCTCGCAGCCTTTGCTCTCGCGTGGGTATCACTGGACCAGGGTGCATTCATTCACAAGAAATGACAGAGCCCTCCTATGTGCCCGCTCCGTGCTGGGCATGGGGGCGCACAATGGTGGGTGGGCCACTCAGATCCTTCCGGATTGTCGTTTATAGTCGTGATAGTAAAGGGGCAACATTTCCCACCAACTCTCTCTGTGTCAGGTACCTGCTAACCGCTTTACCTGCGTTATCTCATCCTTTTCACAACAAAATCAAGGACGCAGTAGATATTGTTCTTCTATCCATTTTCTAACTCTGGATACTGAGATTCCGAGAGGTAAAGTCCCTTGCCCAAAAGTAGGCGGCCAGGAAGCAGCAGAGCTGGGATCTTAGCCCAGGCTGACCGCAGCCACCGAGAGGAATGATCCACTAATAAATACTTGGAAGGTGCTGAGCGCAGAGCCTGGCACTGCTCCAGACTCAGCCCACGGAGTGGGTGGTGGTGGTGGTAATTCCACCCGTGAGCTTCCCATTTCACAGACGGTGCTACTGAGGCCCAGATCAGAGAGAGAGAAGCTCGGGGAAACTTAAATAGCAACACCAACCGGGATTCCAGGACCACCAGGGTCGGCCAGAGAGAGGCAGGCAGCCCGGTTTTGGTTTCAAACCCCAGTTCCGTGTGGGCTTGGGCAAGTGATTTAGCTTCACCATGCCTCCATTTTCTCATCTATAAGATGAAGATATTCCCTACTTCACAGGGTTGTTGTGAAAACTAAGTTAGGTAATACATTTCAAGCACTTAGCACAATGCCTGGCACACAGCAGACAGTTAATGATAGCTATTACTGTTATTATTCTGAATGGGGTAACATCTATCCTTTTGAACCTTCCTCTCACCTGGGGTCACCTGAGGACAAGGCTCTGTTGAGAGGAGGGAGGGGCTGCGGGTTAGCAGTTGCTGAGTGGGGGTGGGGATAGCAGTGCTTGGTCTGCTTGGGGGTTTCTAGAAGTGTTGCGACACGATACTCCTGCAGGTCAGAGGAAGGCAGAAGGGGTCAGGCTGGGAGGGGAAGGGGCTGCCTGGCCCCAGAGGAGTTAACAGCTTCCGGGCCCTGGCCCAGCGGGACTGCCACGATTTTAGCAGAGGAGCCAGGGCTGCTTCCTGATGGGCAAAACAGCTGGCTACACGAGGAAAACAGCTGGCCTGGACCCAGCCTCCTGAGGACAGAGGCAGATTCTCAGAGGAGGACAGCTCCACATCTGGGTTCCTGGGAGAGGAGGGCATGGCCAAGAGCGAGAGGGTGGTCCTTTGGGGGTGGGGTGGGCATTGGGTGGGACCCTGGAAGATGAGGGGGCATGGGCAGATTCCTCGACCAGAGACCAAGATATGCTATGTCTAAGCGGAGTGGTGACTCCATCTGGAATTTGGGGGTCTCAGTCTCCCCTCAAATAGGAAAGATGAGGGGCAGGGGAGCAGATGGGGGGCAAGACTTTGGCGTTCAGCCCTGGGTCCGCTTGGAACCGGGCTTGGAACTTCATGTAGGAGGGAGCCTACTGGGGCTCCTGGACCCCCATCTGCCGAGCTGCACCAGGACCAGGAGCAGGGTGTGAGCTCCTGCTCTGGCCAGGATCCTGGGCTCCCTTGGCCACAAAGCAGGACAGGGGCCCAGAGAGCCCCCAACCCAGGAGACATGAAGCTCGCAGCTGGTAAGAGCTCCATCCATGCATCCCCTCTGCCGTACGCCCCCCGTTCCCATCCTGCTTGGCTGCCAGGCTGTGAGGACCCGCAACCCTGGGGCTCTGTGTGGGCCCTGGGGTACTTTTAGGCTGCCCCCACCCATTGGCAGGGAAACGGCACCTGAGACCTCGCGTTAGGTTGGGCAGGGAAGGTGGAGGGTTAATGGGGGTGTGACCAGGGTCCACTGGACCACAGCCACCTGCCAGGGCTCCTGACCCCCAAGCCCCACAGGCCAGACACCCCTAATTTCTCTCTGACCTAGGGGGCTCCTCTAGCCCACCTTCCTAACCTCCAGGAAGAGGGGGTTGGCCTTCACCTTGGGTGTGCCAACCTCAGCGCCCCTCTCCCTGATGAAGGTCACTCTTCAGGGTCCCTGCCTGTAGGCAGACCTTGGAGCTGAGGCTCCCAGAGGGGAGAAGAAGGGTGCCGGGGAGGGGGACAATTCTTCCAGGGTCTCTGTTTCCGGAAGCCAGGGTGGAGCCTGAGGCACTGGCGCCACCACCTGGCTTTGGCCAGAACTACAACGGCTGAGGGACGGGAGTGAAGATGCTGTGGGGAGGGGAATCCAGAGCCCAACTATGTGTTGGTCCAGGGTGGTCTGGGTCCTATTCAGCCAGATGGACCCAAAACAATCATTTTCGGGGTCCTACGTGACCCCTAGAATGAGGCCTTAGGCCCATAGAATAGCAGCTTCAAACTTGAGCTGGCATCAAAATCACCTGAAAGGCTTGTTGGTTTAACCTCCACTCGCAGAGTTTATGATTCAGTAGATATGGGGAGGGGCTTAGGAATCTGCATTTCTAACAATTTCCAGGTGACGCTGCTGCTGGCTCTGGTCCAGGGACCATGTTTTGAGAACCACTGCTTTAGAATTTCGGCGGGTTTGGCGCAATATTACCTTTGCAGAGTTCGCCATATTATTATATGTGAAGGCAAAAAAATGAGTGTAAGTAGGAGCACAGGTGCTTGGTCGGCCCACCCTAGTCAGTAACCCCATAATATTTCTTTTTTTAAATTAATTTTTATTGGAGTATTGTTGATTTACAATGTTGTTAGTTTCTGCTGTGCAGCAAAGTGATTCAGCTATACATATATATATATATCCACTCTTTTTTAGATTCTGTTCCCATATAGGTCATTACAGAGCATTGAGTGGAGTTCCCTGTGCCATACAGTAGGTTCTTATGACCTCATCGTGTTTCTATTGAGAGCCCACCCAGTGCCCGGCTGGCCCTGCTCTAGGGCTGGTATAAAATGGTGAAAGCGGCGGACGGGTCCCTGCCTCAGAACTCACAGCTGGGCAGGCATGGCATGTGACCTTTCCACTTGCGAGTCTAAAAGGCAGCTCAAAATAAGGTCCAACGCAGAACCTGATTTCACATTCTACCTGCTGCTTCTCAGGTCTTCCCCATTCAGAACCTATCCCACCACCCAGCCCACTTCAAACCCTGTGAGTCATCCTGACTCCTCGCTCCATCTCTCACATCTAATCCCATAAGGCTGTGGGCTCTGCCTCCATTACATCTCAGCCCTGCCCACCGTCATCTCTCCCAGTACCAGGCTCTCCTGGGCTTTCGTCCTTGCCCCCGTGGTCCACCCTCTGAGCTGCAGCCAGAGCGATCTTTTTAAGAGGAATCCTGTCACTCCTCTGCTTACCCCCTCCAGTGTCTTCGTGTTGCACTTTTCAAAAGAATCCAAAATCCTGCCATAGTTTTAAGGCCCTAAGTGGTCCTCACCTCTTACCACACTCCCCTTGCTCACTTTGCTCCAGCTACCCTGGCCTCCTTGCTTGTTCCCACCTGTTCCTTCCATCTGGAACACTCTTCCCCAGATCTGCTCTTGGCTGGCTCCCCTTTGCTCTGAAATGTCTTCACTGACCCCGCTATTCAATGTTGCCTCCCACCCTCAGCTACTCTCTGTTCTCATTACCTTGTTTTATTTTGTTCATAGCATTTACTGTTCTTCGAAGTTATCCATTAATTTATCAGTTTGCTTGTTTCCTGTCTGTCTTCCCTCATCAGAATGTGAGCACCTTAGGAACAGAGACTGTCTGTACCTCTGTATCCCCAGTACCTAGAATTCTTCCTGCACATAGCGTGTGCTCAATAAATATTTGCTGAATGAATGGGATTATATAGGATTCCCTGTAGGAGTAGGTCCCCCTGACATGACATCAGGGAAGGCTTTCCAGAGGGCCTGTAGAAGTTGGCCCAGTTCAAGCAGAGGAATTAAAAAAAAAAGGATGTGGGAAGTTCTTCAAGCATGAAGTGTTCTGGAAACTGTACATAGTCCAATTTGGCTGGAGCAGGAGATAGGGGAGGGGAGGTCAGAGGAGTTGGAGAAGAAGCAGGCAGGCCACGAAGGGCCTCCTTGTCCCTTGAGGGGTTTGAGCTCTATGCTGAGGGCAATGGCAGCCCCCAAAGGGTGTAACACCATGCAGTTGAGAAAACACCACTGCGTGAAGAACAGTTTCCAGGGAGAAAGCCTCGGGCGCGGGGGTGAGTACTGGCAGGTGCTGTAGCCCAGGTGAGTGGTGCTGATGCCCTGAGCCGCGCAAATGGCCACGTGCAGGAGACATTGAGGTGGTCTAGCCAGGATGAGGAGTGGGCTGAGAGAGAGGCACTTGTCATCAGCTTGAGGGAGGCCACCGGAGTGGGAGCAGGTTTGGGGGAAAGACTGGGGTTCTGTTTTAGACAGATGGAATGTGGGTCCAGGTGAGAAGCAGAGACACATGTCAGTTTTGCAGAAAGAGGGAGTGGTCCATGAGGTCAGCTGCTGGAGGGAGCCCTCTTGGATGAGGGGCCAGGAGGATGCCGGTCTTGACGGGAGCAGTTTGGCTGGAGCAGCCTTGGTGTGTGTCAATCAGCGAATGAAGGTGAGGAAGTGAGACCGGGAGCAAAGCACAGGCAGGCAGCTGACTGTATTCATATATTTTTTAAAAATATTTATTTATTTATTTGGCTGCACCAGGTCTTAGCTGCGGCATGTGGGATCTTCGTTGCAGCATGCAGGATATTTTGTTGCGGCATGTGGGATTTTGTTCCCTGACCAGGGATCGAACCAGGGCCCCCTGCATTAGGAGCATGGAGTCTTAACCACTGGACCACCAGGGAAGTCCCTGTATTCACATTTTAAGTTGGGGGAGGTTTAAGTCCTTTGGAATGTTGAAGGAAGGATCCAGAAGAGACGGATGTTGGTGATCCAGGAAGGGCAAGAGAATGGCTTTTGGAGTCCAAGGATGGTTCTGTTATGAGGAAGGGGTGCCTCTTCCATGGTAATAGGCCGTGAGAGCACAGGCCAGCTTGGTCGCAGGGCGTGGAAGGTTTGGAGGCTGGAAATAAGAGTTCTCAGGTGATGGCTTCTCTTTTTCCAAAGAAGGCAGGAAGATTTTCACTGGGGGAGAGGGAGTGGAGTGAGGGCTTCAGAAGACCCGGGCGTGTGAAATGCCACAGAGGAGCAGGGGCAGCAGCACAGGGAAACTGGATTGTTGGGCTCAGTGAAAGTCCAGTGGAGAGTGGAGATCAGGAGTGTGCAGCAGTCTTAACGTGCCCCAAAGCAAGATGGCTGTAGGGTTTTTTCAGGCAGGAATGATGGGAGAACCCTGGGGCAAGGGAGTCAGTGACAGGCTAGACCACTGGGTGGACTGGGGAGAGAGAGAGGTGAAGATGGGAGGGGTCAGTGCATTGGGAGGAGGGAGGAGGACGAGGACTGAGGTGAGAGAAGAATCTGGAAGCCCCATGACTAATAGCATGGGCAGAGGCTCTGGGATGATCCTGGGATGGGTGAGGTGGGGGATATTGCTTTGGTATCCCCAGGACTTCCCTGGCGGTCCAGTGGTTGAGCCTCCACGCTTCCACTTCAGGGGGCACGGGTTCAATCCCTGGTCAGGGAACTAAGATCCTGCATGTTGCCTAGCATGACAAAAAAAAAAAAGGGTATCCCCTTTCTGGGGCTGGGAGTGCCTTCCAGCAGAGGCAGCCATGCAAGGGAAGGGACTCATTATTTCCCCAGGATGCTTCAGGGGCCTCAGGCCTTCCATTGCAGGGCACTGGCTGTGAAGCAGCCCCACCTGGAAGCTGTTGGAGGCATTGGAGCTGGGCTGGAGACCAGGACTCTGGGGTCTGATGCCTCCACATGCTGCCCCATCACCAGGCTGTTCCTTGCTGGGCCCCCACCCCTTTTCTTGCAGTGGCTTAGCCCCCCTCCCTGACCCTGGGAAGAACCTGAAGGGGGACCCAAAGGTGCCATAGGAGAGTAGGTTCCCATGGGTGAGGGGCTGAATGGAAGGAGAGGCTGGCTTCTCCAGTTCTGTCTTCCAGCCCCAGGAACTCTTCCCGCCTGCCAGGCCCCATGCATAGAATGAAGTGCATTCATGCTCTCAAGAAATCCTTGCAAACCCTCCGAGGTGGGTGCTGTTAGCAGCCCTTCTACCCAGGAGGCCCTGAGGCTCCGGGAAAGCGGCCTGCCTGAGGTTGGTGGTAGAGAGGAGCTAGAACCCACCACTGGTGCCTCCAGACCCTTCCCCTCCCCTGCCCTAAGAGAGTCTGGGGACCCTCTTCCATCTCAGCAGGGGCCTTAGGACCCCGACTGTGACCAGACACAGGAGTCACACTGCTTTGGAGGGGGCTGGGTCACCGTGAGGGGCTGAGTGGTGCCCCATGCTCTACACTCAATCTAAGAAGAGGCCTTGCTCTCCTAAAGGGCCGGAGCAGTGCCAGTGCTGGCGACGGAGGCGAGGACGATGACGCGCGGGGGACGTCAGGCTCGGACCGCGGCGGGATGACGTCTGCAGGTCAGGGGGACCCCCTCCCCGCCCCCCAAGCCGGTCTTTCTGTCCGCCCACGCGTCGGCTGGCTGGTCTGAGAAGTTCCGTCTGGGCCCGCCAGAGGGCGCCCGGGGGCGGTGGAGGGGGCTGGAGCGGGGGAACCCGGAAAGGTCGCGGCCCAGTGGGTCCCGTCTGCGGCTCAGGTCAGAGGGTCAGATGGATGGCCAGGGAATCCGGATTCAGGGGCGCTCAGTGGAGCCGGATTCTGGCGATTGAACGCCCAGGGATTCGTAGTCGAGCATTCTGAGATGCCCGGGCGGCTCGGATGCCGTCCCCCACGACCCTCCAGCCGGGAGGGAGCTGCTCCTGGATCGCGTCCGGGGCGGGTGTCCGGGCCCTGGCCCTGCGATGCCCCTGGTCGAGGAGAGGACACTTGAGAATCCACGAATAGGGGTTAGGAGTGGGAGTCCACTCTTTGGGGGGTGCGCCCCCCACAACCCCTTCCGGGCCCGCCTCGGCCCCGCCCCGGCCCCAGGCCCCGCCCCGGCTGGGCCGCACCGCACCGCCCACTACCCTCGGCTGGGCTGGGAGCCCCGGGGGCCGCCGCAGCCGCCAGAGCGCCCGCCATGCGCGCTGCCCCCGCTGTCCCGCTGCTCCAGCTGCTGCTCCTGCTGGGGCCGCGGCTCGAGGCTGCGGGCGTCGCAGAGCCGCCGCTGCCCGCCGTGGTCCTTGCCATCCTGGCCCGCAATGCCGAGCACTCTCTGCCTCACTACCTGGGCGCGCTGGAGCGGCTGGACTACCCCCGGGCCAGGGTGGCCCTCTGGTGAGAGAGACCCGGGCATCGGCATCCACCGGGCATCTATCCCCCAACCCCACCGACAGTCCGGGCTCCAGATGGCCCCATCTGCTCGCTGCCCAGACACCACCCAGACAGGCCCCTCCCTCGCAGATAGGCCCTCCGCAACCCGTGTCTCCAGACAGGACCCCTTATCCCCCTGGCCCTGCAGACTGACCTCTGAGGCCTTAGGTTGACAGAGGAACACCATTGCCTAATTCTGGCCCCTATTCCACCTCTTGGGACCTCCTCTGGATGTAAGTTGGGCCCAGTCCCTCTTGCCCTAGCCCTCAGAGCTGAAACTGAACCCGTGGGACCTGTGGTTGGCCTGATTTGGAGCGGAGCAGACAGGAGCAGCTGGCGTCCCCTGGGGCCCGATGTGGCACAGACCAGCAGGCCTCCGGGTTCCTGGGGAGCCCGTGAGGGTGCTCTCAGCCCTGGGCTCCATGCTGCCCTATGGGGGAGTCACACCCGTTCCCCCTTCCCCTGGGCTGGTTCCAGCCTCTCTCAGGAGAGGGGCTGGGTCCTGCGGCCAAGGGCAAAGCCCCCTTCCTGCAGTCTCTCCCCCTAGGCGTCCCTGCAGGGCACTGGAATCAGAGGCCACAGTCTGTGGAAGCCAGAGCAGGGAGGAGTCCCAAGCTGAGGTTGGGGATAAACTGAGAGAAATGACCAAACTACCCTCCCTCCCCAACACACCGAAGTTGGGCTGGGTTTGGAGCCAGTGGCCTGGGGAGGCTGCCCACAATTACCAGTTTGGGAGTTAGTTAGTTCCCACCCATAGAAGACTTGACACGTAGTTAGTCTTCACTTCTGGGGAATTGACTTAAAGGGGCAGTATCACCTAAAACCTGGGCTCTTGGCTAAGCCCCCTGCACCCCGCTCTGTCATGAGAGCCCCTTCAGAGAGGCTACTCGTGGTGGCAACGGAGCTCGGGCCCATCAGCATTTCTCAGGGACGCTCAGAGTGTGGTTTGGTCGTTATTACAACTATCTGGTGGAGGGAAGCAGCAGCTCCTCTGTCCAGTCCTGACTCAGAGAGGGGAGGGGGCTGACCTGTGGTCACACAGCAGGGAAGGAAGGTGACCAGAGAATGTGGCAGGTATGTTCCTCAAAGTTGAGGTACTTTTCATCCTTCAAAATGCATTTGAGTTCTGTCATCTCAGCCCCTGAGCATGCCAGGACAGCTTAAAGTTACAGGGAGAAAGTGAAGCCCAGAGAGGGTCAGAACCTGCCTGAGGTCACACAGTGGATCACAGACCTATGATTGGGACCTGGCTTCCTGCCTTCCTCTGGAGCACACCTACTTCCTCTGCTCCCAGGAGAGGCCAGCCCTGCAAGTGTTGGTGCTCCGGGGGTCAAGGCTGCCTCAGGGTTTGGTCCTTCGGTGGCTGTGCCCCCTCACCCTTCTTCCTCCTGTGTCCTCAGGTGTGCCACAGACCACAACGTGGACAATACCACAGAGATGCTGCAGGAGTGGCTGGCTGCTGTGGGCGATGACTATGCTGCTGTGGTCTGGAGGCCTGAGGGGGAACACAGGTGGTGACCTGAGGGGAACGTTTTCTGGGGAAGATGGACAACAGCTGCAGCCCAGAGAAGGAAAGGGACAGCCCCGAGCCACAGCCTCCAGACCAGGGCCCTGTCCACTGCCCTGCAGAGAGGGACACCACATGCACCTACTGCATGGGAACATCTCATCGTTTTACCCCCTCAGGTCCTACCCAGACGAAGAGGGCCCTAAGCACTGGACCAAAGAAAGGCACCAGTTTCTGATGGAGCTGAAACAGGAAGCCCTGACCTTTGCCAGGAACTGGGGGGCTGACTATATCCTGGTAAGAAAGCCTGGCCTACAATTGGACTTCCCACAGGTTGTGGCACCTGTCCTTGACAGAAATCTTGGCGTGACTTAACCACCTGTAGGCTGGCTCCTTCAGCTAGCAACCTGGGTCAGAACCCAGATCAGATATTGAGCTTGGATCCCTATGCTTGAGCTCAGACTTGGTACTAAACCTGGATCCCTGAGTCAGAGTGCAGGGTATATACTGAGACTCGATCCCTGGGCTAGAGCCCAGAGTATAAACTGAGCCTAGTTCCCTGGACTAGAGCTCAGAGTAGGTCTTTGGATTTACTTCCTAAAACTTCAGATAAAGTTCTTAGATCAGCAATTCGGGTATAATCTCTGGACCCAATCCCCAAGCCAGTGCCCCAGACTAGATTCTTGGTCCAGAAACGGATCTACTGGTTTATAGGTTAGACCTCTCTGAGGGAACCCCATTGGATCCTGGGAGACTTTCTGGGTTTCTGGAAATCTGGAGGGATCCCACTCAGTGAATCCTTGGGGGACTGCAGCCCAGACAAGGCTGGGGCCTGTGACATCCCCCTCCCCACAGTTTGCAGATACGGACAACATTCTGACCAACAACCAGACACTGCGGCTTCTGATCGAGCAGGGGCTGCCCGTGGTGGCCCCGATGCTGGACTCTCAGACCTACTACTCCAATTTCTGGTGTGGGATCACCCCTCAGGTAAGGCCGGGTTCGGGGGCCTCAGGAGGCTTGAGGTCTGAGAGGAGGGACGTGGAGAGACTGAAGGCCTTAGGGTCTGTGGGCCCTGGCAGGGGAGCAGTGTGCTGGGGATGGAGGGGCGCCCTCTCACAGCCCGGAGCCACCCCTTCCCCAGGGCTACTACCGCCGCACAGCCGACTACTTCCCTACCAAGAACCGCCAGCGCCGGGGCTGCTTCCGTGTCCCCATGGTCCACTCCACCTTCCTGGTATCCCTGCGGGCGGAGGGGACAGAACAGCTGTGCTTCTACCCCCCTCACCCCAACTATACCTGGCCCTTCGACGACATCATCGTCTTCGCCTACGCCTGTCAGGCTGCTGGTGAGGACAGCTCTCCTTGAGCCTTTCTCCCAGGCCTCTAGGCCTTTGCACATGCTATTCCCTCTGCTTGGCGTGCTCTTCCCCACTCTGCAATTAATCTTTTTAATTCCTGTGTGTCCTCCAGGTCATAGCCTTTCTTGGGCCCACCGCCCCAGTAGGTTAGATGTCCTTCTGGCCGTCCCCACCATGGCACTTTCACGTATTCCTTCATTAGGCAAATATTTATGGGACACCTACCAGGTGCCAGGCACTGGGGAGACAGTGGTGAGTAAAATCAGGCAGTCTCTGACCTCCTGGATCCTCCAGTCCGGTCAGTCAAAGGATCACACAAATCAATGTCCAGTCACAATGACCGGAAGAAGAGCTTTTTGATTATAGGTGTTTTGGGAGCTTAGACTAGAGTTAACCTGTCAGGGAAGGCTTCCTGGAGGATGTGAACTTTGGGGCTGAGATCTAAAGTATGGGCAGACATTAACAAGGTAGACAGAGCAGGACAGAGCATTTTAAGCAATGGGACCAGCAGGTGCAAAGGCCCTGTGGTGGCAGGGGATGCAAGAAGGCAGGCAGCTGGAGCACAGTAAGCAAAGGGGGCATGGTGCAGGCTGAGGCAGGAAAGGTAGGCAGGGGCCAGCTTGTGTGGACCTGATGGGCAAGCATCTGGTCTTTAGCCTGTGGGTGTCGGGCAGCCATCAGAGGACCACATGATTGGATCTGAACACTAGAAAATATCATTCTGTTGTCAGTGGTTATTTTTAAGATAAAGGTTACTAGAAAGTGTTTGGGTTTGGGGAATTCCCTGGCGGTCCAGTGCTTAGGACTCTGTGCTTTCTCTGCTGAGGACTCAGGTTTGATCC
The DNA here is from genome assembly GCF_964270905.1 of Leucopleurus acutus. Taxonomy (NCBI): domain Eukaryota; kingdom Metazoa; phylum Chordata; class Mammalia; order Artiodactyla; family Delphinidae; genus Leucopleurus; species Leucopleurus acutus. The sequence continues at coordinate 7,520,867 of NC_139150.1, read as the reverse complement.
CTGGTCAGGGAACGAAGATCCCGCAAGCTGTGGAGCGCAGCCAAAAAAAAACAAAAAGAAAAAAAGTGTTTGGGTTTGGATGGGATAAACCCAGTTCTGAGGAAGAGTCGAAGTTGAGAGTGAGACAGAGATACTGCTGTTGGAATAAAGATCTTGAGAAGGCTACAGAGAATGTATTTCATGGTGTGCACTCATGGGTGGCAAGGACGTGAAGGCTGTCTGGTGGGTGGAGAACTCTGCTCATGGTCAAGGTGAATTAGAAGTGATGATTTAATCAAGAAGTGTTGCACTTTGGCAAGCAGTGTGTGAGAAGTGTCCAGGGAGAAGAGTGTCATTTTTTTTTTTTTTTGAATGTCATCTTTTTTGTGTGTGTGCATGAGGTACTAGCAACATCTGCAGTGCAGAGATGCAGGAAGAAAAAAAAATCAAGTGCAGAAAGAGAGTGAAGGTGAAACAAATACATGGAGAAAAAAATGAGAAGAAGCAAAAGTATTTCCTTTTTTTTTTTTTGGCTACACCGGGCGGCTTGTGGGATCTCAGTTCCTCAATCAGGGATTGAACCCAGGCTCAGAATCCTAACCACTAGGCCACCAGGGAATTCCCTATTTCCTTATTTTTTTCATTCCTGCCTCTACTTTGAGTATCAGCTGCTCTTTATTGGTCAGCGGTTTGTAGGAATTTCATGAACAGGGGTTTTGTCTCCAACCACCTGCACTGGGCCAGGCTCTGTGCTCAATGCTGGGCCTGGAGTTAACTTTTTTTTTTTCTCCTGTTGTTGTTGTTGTTGTTGTTGTTTTGTGGTACGCGGGCCTCTCACTGTTGTGGCCTCTCCCGTTGCGGAGCACAGTCTCCGTAGGTGCAGGCTCAGCGGCCATGGCTCACGGGCACAGCTGCTCCGCAGCATGTGGGATCTTCCCGGACCAGGGCACGAACCCATGTCCCCTGCATCGGCAGGCAGACTCTCAACCACTGCGCCACCAGGGAAGCCTTGGAGTTAACTTTTTAATAGATACCATGTGCCTGCCCTGGAGGACTCACAGTCTATAGAAGACAAAGGCTAAATAAATAATTATAACAAAGATGATAAACATTGAAGGAATAAAAAAGGCCACTCTGGTTGCCAGGTGGAGGACAGCATGGTGGGGGCAGGCGAGGGGGTAGGGTTAAGTGTAGGGATCCAGGCAAGAGGTGATGGTGCTGGATTGGCGAGGGGGGTTGGGCAGAGGTGGGAAAGATTTAGGGGGTGGAGCAACGCCCGGTGGCATCAGGTGGCTGTAGCCAGGTGTGAGTTTGCCTGCTTCTTCCTCACCTTGATCCCCTGAGGGCAGGGACTGTCTGTCTTTCTCACCACCAGCAGCCAGCTGGGGCTCTAGACACGTCTATTGCGTGAATAAACCATTTCGGCAGGAAGATCCCTTAGATATTGTTTGAGCCAAGCCGTTTCTCCCTCCAAGCCCAGGTGGGAATGCCGGGTCCCAGACAGGACTCACGTGGTGGGTCACTGGCAGGACTGGGCCTAGGACCTCCCATCTGGGTTCTGACAGCCCCACCCTGCACTCCAGTGCTCACTCGGCCTCTCTCCGCAGGGGTCTCGGCCCACGTGTGCAACGAGCACCGTTATGGGTACATGAACGTGCCTGTGAAATCCCACCAGGGGCTGGAGGATGAGAGAGTCAACTTCATCCACCTGATATTGGAAGCGCTGGGTGAGGGCTGCGAGCCGGTGTGTCCCCCCTCCCCACCGCTGGGGTTGAAGCCTCTCCCCAACTCATTCCCTGACTCTGGGCAAGTCCCTTTTCCCCCTGGGCCTCAGTCTGCCCATCCGTACAATGGAGGCAGGTGGATTCTGTGATCTCCTGCTGGGTATTCTGCCAGGGGGCAGGAACGAGGGGGGCTAGGACTCCAGGGCTGCCGCTGACTAGAGCCAGTAGGGACTCATGATGGGGGGGTGCTTTCCTCTGCAGTGGATGGGCCCCCCATGTGGGCCTCAGCTCATGTGTCCCGGCCCCCAAAGAGGCCCAGCAAGATGGGGTTTGATGAGGTAAGTCCTCCCGGCCTGCAGGATTGGGGCCAGGAGGTGGGTGGGCTCTCCCCTCCCCCTGCACCCACTCCCCTGCCTCCCCTCCTCTTCCAGGTGTTTGTCATCAGCCTGGCCCGCCGGCCCAACCGCCGAGAGCGCATGCTCAGTTCGCTCTGGGAGATGGAGATCTCTGGGCGTTTGGTGGATGCCGTGGATGGCCGGTGAGGCTTCCTGGGTGGGGACAGGACCCTGGGCAGCCAGTGGGGACCGGGTGGTCCATCACAGCTCCATGGGGGTGGGAAAAGCAGACAGTGAGCTGAATGAGTTTGCCGTTCTAGGAGGTATTCAAACAGGGCCTGAGTAATTCTGTCTCGGGGAGTCCCAGGGCAGACAGAACAGGACAGGGTGCCCTCCCTCAGCCCACCTGAGGGAGGAGAGTACAGTGGTTAAGGCCCAGGGTCTGGAGCTTCTGGGCGTGGTCACCAGCTGCGTGACCTCCATCTCTCAGCCCTACTGTGTAAACGGCGAGTAACTGCCTTCCTCTTAGGGGCTTGTAAGGGTTCAGTGAAGGTTTAGCCAGGGCCTGCAATGTAGTAAGGATCCCAAAGGTTAATAATGTCTTCATTACGATTATCAGGGTTACTCTTTTCCATCCTGAACTTAGGTCCCTGATGGGCGGGGCGAGGGTGGGAGCAGGCCAGTTGTGTTCCCCCGGCAACCAGGGGTCACACGGCCCCACGTGCCCACTGCTGTTTGCTGCATACGCCCCGGCCCTGTGGACTGCAGGATGTCCATCCTTTGCTTGGGCCGCTGCCTAAGAAGTATCCGCCGCGTTCCCCGCATTCATCCTGGGGTGTGTCCCCCTCAGACTGCTGCCCCCTCCCCTTAGGATCCCCCCCGCCCGAGGTGGCAGTGGCTTTCCAGGTCCAGTCACTGATGGCTTCAGGCCACACGAAGCAGTAACAAGACTGAAGCCTCCTTCCAACCAGACTCCAGTGTGACTGTCCCCAACTTGCACAGGCCAGTTCCCCCTGGACAGGTCCCTGGCGGGCACCCCTGACCCCCTTATACCATCTGCCTCAGGACACTCAACAGCAGTGTCATGAGAAGCCTCGGCGTAGACCTGCTTCCCGGCTACCAGGACCCCTACTCGGGCCGCACACTGACCAAGGGCGAGGTGGGCTGCTTCCTCAGCCACTACTCCATCTGGGAGGAGGTGAGGACCCCCATCCACTGCTCTGTGCCAGCACTCGTGTGACCGGGGCCTGACCGAGCACACTAACAATGACCCGGCCAGCAGCTTTCAGCCTCCTAAGGGCCCAACCCTATACTTTATTCACCCTGCGGTCTCCACTGAGCACCTGCTGTGTGCTAGGAGAGCTTCTGCTCTGAGAACACAGAGGTGAACAAGAAGAATGCAGCCGGTCCCTCCTGGGGCAAAGGGACCAGAGCAAGGCGCAGAAATCAAGAAAGAACTAAGCTTGCCGCGGAGCGGGGATATACAGGCTGTTCGAGAGTGCGGACTGGCCCGGCCTCCTGGCCTCCTGTGGGGTCAGGGTGGGCCTCGCCATTGAGGGGCAGGGAGAGGAGGCTTCTCAGCAGAGGAAGGCAGTGCAGGCACAGGCCCTGGGGCTGAAGGAGTTGGGTGTGTTCTGTGTGGGAAGAAGAAAGGCCTAGGGCTTGGCCAAGCAGCCTCAGCCCTGGGCTGGGGTGTAAGTGCCTGGGAGAGGTCACTGCCTGGACACAGCAGGAGAGGACCCGGGCCTGGCCCTCCAAGGGGCGCCCCCTCCAGGAGGTGGAACACAGACTCACTCCTTGTTTTTATTTTCTACTGTAGCCAGAATATGGGCGTGTGAGCTTATATTTCTGCTTTTCTGCTACCTCTGAACAGATTGAAGGATGATGTACGTTTCACCACTTACTGAGCTGATCTCATGCTCTTTTCACATTTCCAACAGTTACAAAAAGTATTTTTTCTCAGGGATGTGTGGGGCTAGGGCCTTCCTCCACCCCCCCCCAGCCCCCCACCCCCCAGCCTAGCTTCCTCGAGGAAAGCCCAAGAGGCAGAAGTGAGGAGCCAGGCCCTGGAGTCCAGCAGATGTGGTTCAGATCCCAGTTCTGCCACTTCCTGGCTGTGTGTCCTTGGACGAGTGGGTTCATCTCCCTGTGTCTCCATCTCCTTGCCGCAGTACAGGGACATCATGCCTCCTGAGGGTCCCTGGAGATGAGCACTGTGGCCCCAGTGCTCAGTGGCTGCAGCAAGGGTTCTGATTGCCATTGTGATCTGCTTGGAGAGCAAGACTACCCTCTGGACCCGTCTTCCATCGGGAGAAACCACTCAGAGACGGGTCCCCTTCCCCGAAGGTCACGTAGCGCAAGGGCAGGGCTCACAGGCCCCCTTACTTTGCCGGTCTGATTCAGGGCCAGGGGTGGAGGGAAGAAGGGAGGCCCCCCCCGCCCCGCCCAGCCTTTAGCAGCTGAGCGACGCAGCCAGGGCTGAGCATTTGGCCTGTGACTGAGGCCAGGAGTGTCTGTCAGAGTCAGCCAGGTGGGAGGGGTCTAAAGAGCCTCCCCCACCGTGTACCACAGGTGGTTGCCCGGGGCCTGGCCCAGGTCGTGGTGTTTGAGGACGACGTGCGTTTTGAAAGCAATTTCAAGATGCGGCTGGAGCGGCTGATGAAGGAGGTGGAGGCGGAGAAACTTCCTTGGGACCTGATGTAGGCAGCCTGTGCCCCCAGGGGCCAGGGAGAGGGGTGGGCCTCCAGGGGTCTGCCTCCTCCTGAGGGGTCCTGGGACATCTGCAGTGACTCCTGGGACCCCTGGTGTCACCTGCAGCTACCTCGGCCGGAAGCAGGTGAACCCTGAGGAGGAGGCAGCCGTGGAGGGGCTGCCACACCTGGTGGTAGCTGGCTACTCGTACTGGACACTGGCGTACGTCCTGAGCCTGGCTGGCGCCCGCAAGCTGCTGGCCTCCCAGCCCCTGCGCCGAATGCTGCCCGTGGATGAGTTCCTGCCCATCATGTTTGACCAGCACCCCAAGTGAGCCTCAGATGGGGGCAGGGCCGGGTCAGCCTGTCTCGAGAGCCCACCTCAGCAAGTAGTAAGTCCCCTCACTGGGCAGGTGGAGAGACTGAGGCTGGCAGGGCTGAGTCACTTCCTTCTGGTCACCAGGGAATAGCCCAGCTTAGCCTTGGAGTCAGACCAATCTATGTGTGAATTCTGTGATGCCCTGTGGTTTTCAGTCAAGCGATTTTCCTGTTCTGTGCCTCAGTTTCCCCAGCTGGAAAATGGGGATAAGAGAAATCCTGCCTCAGGATTAGATGGGGAGGGCAGTCCGGTGCTCTGGGGGTGAGGTGCCTGGCTCCGGGCTGACGTGGGTCTGGGTGGAGGGGCCCACCCCAGCCCCCTGAGCCAGCCCCCCGCCCCCCAGCGAGCGGTACAAGGCACACTTCTGGCCGCGGGGCCTGCGGGCCTTCTCAGCCCGGCCCCTGCTCGCTGCTCCCACCCACTACGCGGGGGACGCCGAGTGGCTCAGCGACACAGAGACGTCCTCGCCCTGGGACGACGACAGCGGCCGCCTCATCAGCTGGAGTGGCTCTTATAAGACCCTGCGGGACCCCCGCCTGGACCTGGCCGGCAGCAGTGGGCACAGCCTCCATCCCCACCCCCAGGATGAGCTCTAGGTGGGCCTCGGTTTTCCGTCGCCTTCAACGACCGACCCTGTGTTTGGGTCTCCCTTTCCTCTTCTCAGCTGTCTTCTCTCTCTCCCTCTCTCTGTCTCGGGCTTTCTCTCTCTCTGTCTCTGTTTGTATCTTTGACTGTGTCTGCATTTCTCTGTCCACCTCTAACTCCCTCTCTCTCGCTCTCTTTCTCTCTGCCCATCTCTATCTCTTTGTGTCTCTCACTATCTCTGTATCTGTTTCTGTCTCTGTCTCTCACTGTCCAACTCTAGTTCTTTCTACTTCTCTCCTCTTACCTCTCTTGTCCCACCAGGTCAGGCTGGTGACTCCAGAGAAGTACCAGGGAATAGGCCATAGCTGTCCAGGGAGCAGAGCAAGAGCCGCCACCAGGAACCATAGACCCAGTAGAGACCTGGCTGCCACCTTGGGCATGGCCACTCTGCCCTCTGGACTCGCCTTCCATTGGGAGAAACCACTCAGAGACGGGTCCCCTTCCCCAAAGGTCACGTAGCACAAGGGCAGAGCTCGCAGGCCCTCTTACTTTGCCAGCCTGATTCCGGGCCTGGGGTGGAGGGAAGAAGGGAGGGCCCCCAGCCTTCAGTTTCAAGCTGGGCGGACACAGGAGCCCTGCCCCCAGCTGAGGACCCAGCTGCTGGGGCCCCTCTGCCACCTTCTACCTCCACCTCAGTTCCCTATCCAGCTTGACACATGGGTCTCACCTGCCACCCTCTTCCCTGGCCAGTGGGAAGTGCAGGGAGGTGGGAGGAGGACCCAGCACACAGTAGGCCCTCAATAAAAGCTGGCTGGTATTGCACTTTATACTTTTTAACTCGTGGTTGAGCCTCTTTGCGTGTCCTGAGGGCTGGGAGGGAGGCGTTCCTGATCTGTGGATGAGCAGGTGGAGAGACAGAGAGGGGAGGGCAGCCTAGAGAAGGAGTCGGGCGATCGATCTGGCATCACGTCCTCAGTCTGCTCATCGGTAAAGTGGAGGTGGGAGGAGAAGTAGCTCATGGGCCAGGTGGGTATAAAGTAGCCAGGCCTGGAGCCCAGCCCACAGTGAGTGCTTACCCACTGCGGCTGTCGTGGTCATCACTGGCCTCACCTTGCTGGCCAGGGTGGGCCCAGGCCAGACCGAGGGCTGCTGAGGCCTCCTTGCCTTTGGATCTTCACTTGGGCAGTTGGAACCCCTCCCCTGGAAGTGGCTGGGGAGATCCAGGGCTCCCCTCCTGCCCTAACTAGTGTGGCAGCCAGAGGGCGCAAGGTGGCAGAACCTGGACCTTGTGGGCCAGGGCGCCCTCTGCTGGTTTGGGGCCAGCAATGGGAAGGGCGCCTGGGGCATTTGGAATCCGCCCCCTGTGCTCTGGGTTACTTGCAGCAGCTTCACCTTCTAATGCTCTCCTGCTTGGGAACTGCCGGCCTTCCTCTCTCCCCACCCCTGGAAGGCCCAGCAACTGTCTCCACTGCCTGTGCTCAGGCAGCCGGAGGGGATGGGGAGGCGACTCCTTGTCTTGCCCGTAGCTGCTGTGGCTCCACCAGCGCAGGACCTGCCATCTCCAGGTTTCCTCCTTCAGAGGAGCCCCTCCCCCATGCAGCCCCTTGACTTGGTCTTGTAAGCCCCTGGGTCCTGGCAGAGTCAGTCAGGCACCCCCTGGGGCTGGGCTTTCCCTCCTTCCGTACCAGGGATGAGGTCCTGCTGGCCTGGCTTTGGTTCCAGAGCTTGGCATGGCTCTGAGAAGGACTTTAGGCCAGAGCTGTGGCATTGGTGCTTTGTTCATTCCAAGACCAAAAGCTATTGATTCTGGATGGCTATGACCTTGAGTAAGTCACTTCTCCCTTCCAGGCTCCAGGTGTCCCTTTCATTCATTAAAATGAACATTTATTGAGCACCCTCTATGGGCCATGTTTAGATACTAGGGATACAGCGGTGAATAAAACTGTCCCTCAAAAATCCCTGACCTCATAGAGCTGACATTCTAGTGAGGGAGACAGACAAAAACAGAGAAGCAAATACTGGAGGTTGTTAAGTCCTACAGAACAAAATGAGGGAGGAAATATCAAGTATGAGCTGAGAAGTTAACACATGAACAAAGACTTCAAGGAAGTGAGGGGACAAGCTATGGGGATATGGGAAAGAAGACCATTCTAGGCCAAGGGGGCAGCATATGCAAAGGTCCTGAGGCAGGAACAGGACTGGCAGGTTCAAAAGACAGGGAAGATGCCACTGTGGCTGGAGCAGAACGAGCAAGGAGGAGCCAAGTTCTGGAGGTGAGGGAGCCAAGGTCAGGGCCAGAGCACGGAGGGCCTTGGAGGTCATTTTGGCTTTTACTCTGAGACAGGGAGCCCCTGGAGGGTTTGAGGCAGACAAATGACACAATTTAATTTTTATTTTAACATGATTACCCTGGCTGCTGTAATGAACTGTAGTTGGATCCAGGGTAGCAGTAGGTAGATGGGTTAGGAACCCATTGTAATAATCCAAGTGAGACATGATGGTGCCCCAGACCAGGGTGTTAACAGTGGGGTCAGTGAGAGGCAGCAGCAGAATTTCAGGAGGAGACACTGATACGCCACCGCTGGGAGCTGCTCCCTGCGCTGCCTAGCAATGGTCAACCCCTCTGTGTTCTTCCACATTGTCAGCGAGCCCTTGGGCTGCATCTCCTTCAGGCTGTTTGCAGACAAAGTTCCAAAGACAGCAGAAAACTTGCGTGCTCTGAGCACTGGGGAGAAAGGATTTGGTTATGAGGGTCCTCCTTTCACAGAAGTATTCAGGGATTTATGTGCCAGGGTGGTACCATCATGGCACTGGTGGCATCCAGCTACAAGGAGAAATTTGATGACGAGAATTTCACCCTGAAACACACAGGTCCTGGCACCTTGTCCGTGGCAAATGCTGGACCCAACACAAGTGGTTCCCAGTTTCTCATCTGCACTGTCAAGACTGAGTGGCCGGATGGCAGGTGTGTGGTCTTTGGCAAGGTAGACAAGGTCATGAACGGTGTGGCAGCCGTGGACCACGCTGGATCCAGCAATGGCAAGACCAGCAAGAAGCTCACCATTGCTGTCTGTGGACAAATCTAGTAAATCCGACTCGTGCCTTATCTTAAACAGCCCATTCCTTCCGTAGCTCAGTAGAGCATCCCTCACCCTCATCTGCTCGTGACATCCTATAATCTTTGTGCTTTTGCTGCAGTGCTTTGGGTTTCACATTTTCCATTCCCCGCTCCAAGTCTAGCTGAATTGCAGAGTTAAGTTTATGATTATGAAATAAAAGCTAAACAACAACAGAGAGAGAGACCTAGACAGATTAAGGATAATGTCAAAGTTTTGGACCCAAATTACTAGAAGAATGGAACTGCCATCAACAGAAATGGAGAAAACTACAGAGTGTGGGGCAGGGGACTGGCTTGGGGCGGGTCAGGAGATCATTTTCAGATGTGCTACATTTGAGATTCAGGTGCAGGTGTCAGTGAGTTAGATACACGAGCCTGGGATTCAGGGGTCGGGTCTGGGCTGGAGATAGAAGCTTGGCATCCCCTGTCCTGACCCAGAAGTCCTGGCCCCAAACCACATACCCCACCACCTGTTACCTGGGGAGCTGGTTGAAATGCAGATTCCTGCCCCCTCCTAATTCTCCTGCCCAGGGTTCTGATTCAGTAGGTTGTGGGTGAGGCCTGACTGTTTTTGAACAAAACTATCGCAGGTGATCCTGAGGAGCTGACAGATTTGGGAACTGTAGCTAAATCTACATACGGTAAAATTTACTTTGATTTTTTTTTTGGAATGAATGAGTCTTTAAATTCTATAGTGCTTTACAATTTTCAAAAGTTTCACACACATGATTTCATATAATTCCATAATAACCCTGTTTTTCCCCTAACCCTCTACTGCACCTCCCCCTTCCCTGTCCCCACTGGTAACCCCTAGTTTGTTCTCTGTATCTAGGGGTGTGTTTCTTTTTTTAATTATGGACTTTTATTTTATTTTATTTTTTTATGTTGGGGGTAGGAGTTTATTAATTTACTTATTTATTTTTGCTGTGTTGGGTCTTCGTTTCTGTGTGAGGGCTTTCTCTAGTTGCGGCGAGCGGGGGCCACTCTTCATTCTTTTTTGTTTTATTCACCAGTTTGTTGTTTTTTTTTTTTTTAGATCCCACATATAAGTGATATCATACAGTATTTGTCTTTCTCTGTACTTTGATGATTTTTGACAGATGTAAAGTCATGCCACCAGTACTACAGTGAAGATACGGAATATATACATCCTCCCAAAAAGTTCTCCTCTGCCTCTCTGCAGTCGATTCCCTTTTCCCACCCCAGTCCCTGGAAACCACTGATCTGTTTGCCTTTTCCAAACTGTCACCTGGATGGAATCATGTAGTACCTGGCCTTTTGTGTCTGTCTTCTTTTATCCAGTATAATGTTTTATTTGGAAGTTTTATACAAAACTGAGCTTTAAAGTCTTCCCTAATATTTTATACCACAGTTTCTAATCCTACTATATATTATGAAGAATGAAGTATGAAATTTTCATCAAGACTTCCAAACGTCCCCCAATACCCACCAGACTACTCAGATGCTGTGTAAATATTTTGGTTTTCTGTGGGTGCCCTGCTCTGAAAAAAGGCTGGGAAGTCTTTCTCCAAGGCATACCCACTGCTTGGGGGAGGCATGCGGAACTGCAAGAAAGTGAGAGTGGGGATGGGTCGGGGCAAGAACCAGGTCTCCTTCTCGCTCCTGCTGGACCACTTCTAATCTGCTCTTCCCCCCACCCCGCTACTGCCACAATAGTGTGCAAACCAAGAGACAAGGGGCTTTGCTATGAGTAAATGGCAGCTTTTGGGCATTGGCTGTTTGCCAACTGTTTCGCCTGCTTGGGGAACTCTTTTTTTCCTTCCGGTTTCTTAGCCGAATTGTAGATGCTGGAGAATTCCCTGGCGGTCCAGTGGTTAGGACTCCACACTTTCATTGCTGAGGGCCCTTGTTCAATCCCTGGTGGGGGAACTAAGATCCCTTAAACAGCAGGGCGGCCAAAAAAAAAAAAAAAAAAAAATGAAGGGATACTGGAGAAGAGCCCTCCCTGCAAACCTACTAGTCACAGCGTAGGCCTTGCGGGCAGAGAAAACTGGCTTGAGTTGTCTCAGCCCCTTCTAGCTCTGTGACCATGGGCAAGTGTCCTGACCTCTCTCGAGGCTCAGTTTTCTGCTCTGTAAAATGGGATTACACTCAAGCCGACCTCACCGGATGTTGTGAGGATTCATTGAGCTAATGCAGGTGAGCGTGGTGCCTGGCACAGAGGGAGTGCTGCACTGAGGGTCACTGGTATCACAGTGACCCTCCAGATGATGACCGTGAATCAGGATGGACTTGGGTGGTCTGCCTGAGTCAGAGGAAAAAGTGTGGCAGGGAGAAGGAGGGTGTCTCTGTAAACAGGTAATCTAATTTCCAATTTCACCTCTGCCACTTAATTATCTGTACCCCTTGAGCCAGGTCCTTCTCCTCTCTGTAAAATGTGTTTCCTTCATTAAAATGAAGGGGCATGACCAGATTTGCCCTCCAAGATCACTCCCAGATGGTCCGGGAAGTGGTTCTCAAACTTTAGTGTCCAAACTTTACAGTGCATCCGAATCACCTGGAGAACTTGTTAAAACACAGATTGCTGCTCCGCCCGCCCCCCAGTTTCTGATTCAGTAAGTCTGGGGTGGAGCCGAAACAATGTGTATTTCTAACAAGTTCCCTGGTGATGCTGATGTTGCTGGTACAGGGACCCCACTTTGAGAACCGCTGCTTTGGGCCACCGTAGAACCTGGACTCTCTTCTCAACTGAGTCCAGCGTCCATCCAATCTCAGAGGCCCAGGGTCACTGAGGGGCTGGTTAAAGGTCCAAGAGGAGCCAATCCTTGATAGGGCCTGGGAGAATTTTCTCTCCCTACTCCACCCAGGACTTGAAATCTCTCAAGTTACCTGAAAGAAAAAGCTAGACCCTGTTTGGAGCACGGATTCCTTCTCCCCAGGGTTATGCGGTGGCCATTGCATCAGGGCCCTGGAGGAAGTGCTCTAAGATGGAAACAACTGGTAATCAGGCCCTAGGGCAAATGGTAAGGCTGCTCCAGAGCCTAAGGACTCGGGCCATCCCCCTGCCAGGAGCTGCACGCAGGGCTGGGGTCCAGCGCTGGAGCTAACAACTCCTCCTTCACCTGTGTTTATTTCCAACGAATAAGAAAAGCCCAGGTTCATTGTTGAAATTTAGAGAAACAGAATGAGGAAACTAAAATCGTTAGTGTTAACATTCTGAGATAGTGTCTTCCGGTTAAAAATTTAAAAAAAAATCTTTTATTACTTAAGCTGGGTGGCTGGGTGGTGCTCCATTAGTGTTTATTTTATTGTTATTAATATTATTATTATTTTTGGCTGCACCGTGCAGCATGCAGGAATCCTACTTCCCTGACCAGGGATGGAACCCATGCCCCGTGCAGTAGAAGCGCAGAGTCCTAACCACTGGACCGCCAGGGAAGTCCCGATTTTATTATACATCTTTAAATGGAACATATGCATTATGTTTGGGTTGAATTGTGTCCCCCAAAAGTTAATATGTTGAAGTCCTAACACCAGTACCTCAGAATGCAACTTTATTTGGAAATAGATTTGTTATAGTTGTAATTAGTTAGGATGAAGTCATACTGGAGAAGTATGGGTCCCTAATATCCACTACAGCTGTTATCCTTATAAAAAGGGGAAATTTGGATGCAGACACACACACGTGGAGAAGGCCATTGGTAGACTGGAGTTCCACTACCAAGGAACTACCAAAAGCTAGGACCAAGGCCTGGACCAGATCCTTCCCAAGCACCTTCAGAGGGAGCATGACCCTGCCAACACCTTGATCTCAGACTCCTGGCCTCCAGAACTGTTTAGTTCTGTTTAGTTTCTGTTGTTTCATTCACCCAGTTTGTGGTACTTTGTCAAGGCAGCCCTAGGAAACTAATACACATTACATACCCTCTTTTGTTCACAGTTTTTTATTTCATTTATTTATTTTTAAATTTTTGGCCGCCTCTCACGATATGAGGGATCTTAGTTACCCAACCAGGGATCGAACCCATACCCTGTGCAGTGGAAGCGCAGAGTCTTAACCACTGGACCACCGGGGAAGTCCCTGTTCACAGTTGTAAAAAGAGGATATATAAGTGTAATACAAGAAACACCCATGTATCCTCCACCCTGAATTTGTAGTTTTTTTCTCTGTGAATATATATCTACATCATCATGGTCGACTTACAGCTTTGCACCTTGCCTTTTACTTTTCTCAGCTATATGTTTTGGAAACCTTTCCACATTCAACAATTGATCTGTCTTATTATCTATTTTATTATTATTTTTTGGCTGCATTGGGTCTTCATTGCGGTGCGCGGACTTCTTACTATGGTGGCTTCTCTTGTTACGGAGCACGGGCTCTAGACGCGTAGGCTTCAGTAGTTGCAGCACGCAGCCTCACTAGTTGTGGCCCGCAGGCTCTAGAGTGTAGGCTCAGCAGTTGTGGTGCACGGGCTTAGTTGCTCCGCGGCATGTGGGATCTTCCCGGCCCAGGGCTCGAACCCATGTCCCCTGCATTGGCAGGCGGATTCTGAACCACTGCGCCACCAGAGAAGTCCGGTTACATCAATTTTTAAACCTACCAGCAATGTGTGAGACTGCTTATTTCCCAATGTCCTCATCAGTGCTAGGTAGTGCTCTTAAAAAAAAAAAGTGGCCAGTGCTGGCCAGGCTTGGAGTGGCTTGAATTCAGAAAACACGGTCCAGCAATCCAAAGTGATATCAGGGAATTCCCTGGCAGTACAGTGGTTAGGACTCCATGCTTCCACTGCAGGGGACACGGGTTTGATCCCTGGTCAGGGAACTAGATCTCACAACTAAAAGATCCTGCATGCTGCAAAGAAGATCCCGCAAGCCGCAACTAAGGCTCGGCGCAGCCAAATAAATAATATATTTTTTAAAATTCCTGTTCTCTTTCCAATCGCACGTCCTTCCTGCAAGCCGCTTGATGCAGCCAAAAAAAAACAAAACAAAAAAAACCCCACAAAAAACAAAGTGATATCAGAATAACTCAAGTTCTTTACCTGCATTTCTCAAACACCACAAAAGGGGCAGATAACAGACCACAGCTATGCTTTAAAAATTCCTCTTCTCTGGGACTTCCCTGGTGGTCCAGTGGTTAAGACTCCGAGCTCCCAATGCAGGGGGCCCGGGTTCGATCCCTGGTCAGGGAACTAGATCTCACAACTAGAAGATCCTGCATGCTGCACAGAAGATCCTGCAAGCCACAACTAAGACTCGGCGCAGACAAATAAATAAATAATATTTAAAGAAAAAATCCTGTTCTCTTTCCCATCGCACGTCCTTCACCCACTACAGGTGTCCCTGTGCCCCTGTCTTCAGCACCCCTTCCTCCCTGTTGCCTGTCTCTAAGATTTTCCCCCTCCTCCTTCCTGTCACTCGCTTCCAGTGTATGCATGTGTGTGTATGTGTGTGTGTGTTGAGGGTGGTGACCTCTAAGTCCTGTCCATTCTCAGATTCTCCACCACAAAAGCCCCGAAGAACTGCACTGGCAGAGAAAAACCCTCCTCAGATGGTGGGTAGGGGACAAAACCACAGAGGCAAAATCCTTCAGTGGGTGGGGAGGGGAAAGCTTTAATCATTTCATCTGGTCACGTCAGAGGGGTTGGCTGTGTACTCCTTGAAGACCGAGTGGGATGTGTTGGTTTGGTTTCCCTCACCCTGGGCTTAGCACACAGTAGGGACTTCATAAATGTTGGTTCATTGAATGTGGGAGCACTGAGAAATGATCAACAACTCTGTGTTGGGGCTGGCAAGAGATGTTTTACAGAGATGTTTGACCTAGGCCTGGAAACAAGAAGGTTATCTTGGGCAGCAAAAATGACATCACTTCTTCTGAAGGTGGGGGGATAAGGTGGGGGAAGGTGGGAGAAGGTGGAGAGAATTCCACTGGATGAATTTATGTTTCTCTATGAAAAAGGAGAGTTGTCATATGGGATGGGGAAGAGGCAAAGATTTGGAAAAGCCAACGTGGTGGGCTTCCCTGGTGGCGCAGTGGTTCAGAATCCGCCTGCCAATGCAGGGGACACGGGTTCGAGCCCTGGTCCGGGAAGATCCCACATGCCGCGGAGCATCTAAGCCCGTGCGCCACAACTACTGAGCCTGCACTCTACAACCCACGAGCCACAACTACTGAAGCCTTTGCGCCTCGAGCCCGTGCTCCGCAACAAGAGAAGCCACTGCAATGAGAAGCCCGCGCACCACAACGAAGAGCAGCCCCCACTCACCGCAACTAGAGAAAGCCTGCGCACAGCAACAAAGACCCAACTCAGCCAAAAATACATAAATAAATAGATAGATAAATAAAAAGCCAACGTGGGGAGGAGGAGGGGGTCCAGGGATAAATTAAACCATTGCTGGGCAGTGGTGAGGGCTCAGCTGAGGGTGGAGGAAATGATTTGTGCATTTGATCTTTGCAGAGACTCTGGTGGTTGGATTACAATAAGGATTGGGGATCCATCATTTCTTCAACAGGGAGAAAATGAACGGGGCAAGGGAGTGGAGGGCTCCCTAACACTGAGGAATGAACGCCATAAGCATTAGACAGTAGGCGGGAAGGCAAAAGAATGAGTTCTGTTTGGAGAGGGGGGAGCTGGAACTTAAGATTTCAGGTGGACCAGTTGTGTGACCCTGGGAGTACATGGCTGAGGTGGAGAGAAGGTCATGGAGATGAGGATGTCAAGGAACTGAGGCCAGGATGGCCCTGAGGATGTTAAAGTCTCCCAGAATCCAGGGCGGCTGCGTGAGCCACGTGACAGCCCCCCATGATTGGCTGACAGTGAAGCATAGTTGAGAAGATGGAGACTCAGCAAGAACTTCAACGGAGTAGGTGTGTACACACAGCAGCATACAGTGTGCAGGAGGGCACTGAGGAGCAAGAGGAACGCGGACCCTTCCTCTCCCCTGGACAAAGACAGGCGATGTGGGAGGGGGAGAGAGTCTCGGTGGTGTGCAGAAGCGGGCTCCATCTCTGCACCAACAGGGGAGGAGAGACAGGGCTGTATTTCCAGAAGCAGCGTGCAGCTCCGGACAGTAACATGTTTCCTGACCCCTGAGCCCAGTGGCCTAATATGAATCAGAGGGAGTAGGCTAGAAGTTGGGCGCTCCTCTGAGTTTGGGGAACCGATGAGGGTTGAAGGCAGGGTAAAAATGGCGGAGGGGGGAAAGCTCGTCTTGACCGGTGAGGCAAGCCCGGGCGACGCAAGCCCGGGCCAGGCCCGTCAGTGGCGTCGCGCGTCTCCCTGGCGACGCTACGCGTGGCCCGGAAGGGGGTGGAGCTTCTGGTGGGGCGGGGCATCTCTGTGACGCCAGGGGCTGGGCCTAAATGGCGACACCCGAGAGGCTCCCGGGGGGGTTTGAACTGGCCAATGGGCGACCTGCCGATCGCTTGTCGGAAAAGGAGGAGAAAGCGGGGAGGAGTCGCTACCAGAGCTGGATTGAATCCGCCGCTGCGTCTCCATGGCAAGACCCTGGCCTCTGACTTCAACGACTTCATAAGGAGGCGTTTCTGGGCGCAGCCGTGTCGCTTCTGGTGAGAGGCCGCCGGCAGGCGGGAGCCAGGGCGCTCCGGGGCGTTCCGCGGCCGCCGCCGGGCCTGGTCCCCACGGGCGGGGTGGCCCCCGCCGAGGTCGCCGGGTCCCGCTGCCCCGCCGGGCCGCCCCCGCCGGCACCGTCCGGCGCGCTCGTCCAGTTCCCGTCAGAATCTCGCCCCCCGCCCCGCCCACCGGCGCGGGCCTTCTCCTCCTCCCGCTAACGGGCGGGCCTTTCCTCACCTGGCCACCGGCAGGGTTCTGCTCCCTCCAGGCTTCGGCCTTCTCTCTATGGGCAGAAACTGGTCCCCTCCTGCCCGCTGGTGGGTGGTCGTCCCTTCTTTCCGCCGACAGAGACTGGCCCCGCGCCCTCTTGCCCGCCGGTGGGCGTCGCCCCGTCCGCCTCGCCCTCCCTGAGGGCCTCGGCCCGGCAGTTATTTGACGGCTTCTCGTAGGCAGCGCAGTCCCCGGGGACCGCCTCCGGGGCGCCCTACCCCGTTGGGTGGGTTCACCTGTCCAGCGGGCCTCCCGGTTCTCCCGCCGCGCTCCCTGCACGACCCGACGTCGAACCCGCTCTAACTCGGATACTAAATCTCAGCGGCCGCTGCTTCGCCCTGGAGGATTTTCCCTCTGCCGTCGGGGCACCCACTCGCTGCTTAGCGCCCCTTTCCCCCTGCAGCCTCCGCTCCTTCCTCCTTCAAATACTATTGGTCTTCTCGGGTGTCTATTTTGCCGGGAACGCCCTTCTCCTAGGAGACAGTTGCCCTGGCTCCGCCCCGACTATCCCTCCGCTCCCTACGCCGGTTCCGGCCCTTTGGGGCCCACTTGGAGCCTAGCGGTTATCTCCTGCCCTCTTCGCACGCGAGCCAGCATCTCAGGTTTTCCCCCTGGTGGCCACCCACCTTCCCTCCCGCGTGGGGCCTGGGTGTGGTGGTCCTTTACTTCGAAGTTCCGCCCCCTGGCCCTCCCTGGGGAGGGGAGCTCTCACCGCCCCGCCCACCGGGTCGCTCAGCCTCTCCTATCTCCCCCCACTTTGGCAGGACAGTCAGTTGCTGTGCGACTTGGACAGCAGAGGAGCACCTCCCAAGTTTTCATCCAACTGTCACCCCCAAAGCTTACACTCTCCTCCCCTCAGGACGTTTGATGCCCGGCCCCTGAGATTCTCACTGACACGCCCCTCTGGGTCCCCCTGAGCAGAGCCTGCTGACCCAATTGCCCACCTTTGCGGCTTTGATGCCTAACCATGTCTGCGTCATCCTCAGGCGGCTCCCCCAGGTACTGCCATTGTGGGGGGCGCCTCCGCCATAGGGCAGGGAAAAGCGGGCAGGGGCTCCCAGGCCAGGCTCACTGGAGGATTCTCTTTTCAGCTCTCTGTTCTGTGTACTGAAAGCCTGGACCAAAACATTTAAAAATAATTTTTAAGAGGAAAGAGGAAAATGCACGCATGTAATCCCAGTTCTGCCTCCCTCTGGCCCTCCCTCCTCAGGTGCCCCAGTTCCTGGTAGCAAATAGGATCACCATCGTTGTCATTGGAGTACTAGGTTCAGATCCTTTTTGAAAGAAGGTTAGGTGTAAATAAATAACAACCACGTAAGAGGTGGACGCGGCAGTTAGTCAGATGTTGGTGGAATCCAGGTAGTTTGATGGAAAACCCGCTGAGGGTGAGAGCTTTCCCAAATCTATTGGCTTCAAGTAAACAGAAATGTTCTAAGTGAGGAGGGAAAAAAAAAACCCATCTGCACAGATTTGGTATTCCTTGGCTAAATGATTAGTAAGACTCAAAAAATTTTTTTCTTTTATATCAAGGTGTGATATACATACAGCAAAATGTATGCTAAAGTGCTAAAGAATTTTTATGTTGCATTATTTTTTCCAAAATAATGGAGGGCGAGGGCAAGGTCATATTTTGGGGGCTGTCATCAGGCAGTGGGATGGATCAAATGTACTTTCCAAGTCCCTTCCCGTCCTGGAATTCTTGGATTGACTGCTGCGAGATTTTGGAGATTAAACTTTTGCTTTATTTGCAGATTTGGTGATGGGGCTGTTTATGTATAAGATGAATTACACGTGGTATTAAAAAAAAATCCGTAAAAGCAAAAATAACCCTGCCTCTTAGGGGCTTAACGGGTAGCAAATGGAATATTTTGGGAAATGGTCATTTTTCATCCTCTTATTTGAATATTTGACTATTAATTTTATGAAACTGAGTCACAGAGACCTTGTTCCTGAGCTTATGCCTCTGTCTTTTCATGGCAGTCATTCACTGAGCATTGTTCCAGCCAGTGTCCTGGGCACTTTCGCCCTTGGCCAGACTAACATGTTGGCTGTTGCCCACATGCTGCCTGCTTTTTTTGTCTCCTGACAGACAGGATGACAGCTGGGCTTTTCAGTAAAAGGTCACAATACGTGTGATGCGATGGCAGGTTAAAAGGCCAGCCCTGCGAATGCCCATCACCCCCTGCTTCCATCCCCCTGCCAGGCACACCATGAGAGCTTGGTGCTTGTGTACAGGGAGCCAAATGATTCCACACTGGTTCTCCTAGCCGTGGACTTGTTAGACACCATATGTAGTATATAACTTCGGGAGATCTAAGAAATAGAAGAGCCCTAGTTTTCTGCTTATAATCTGCTTCTTATGCCTGGGTACAGGTTTCCATCGTGTGAGAAGAACAGAGTAACAAGTCTCAAGCAGAAAAAGGTCTTGAGGACACCTTGTGGCTCACCCAGTGTGACTGTGACGGTAGGTGACATGCGCGCGGAGCAGCCCCGTGGTCTGTGGCCCCGCCAGAAGAAACGCTTCTGCTGGTAGCCCGGTGGCCAGGTGCTCTGTCAGGTGCCTTCATGCATAGCCTGCTGATTGATTGGATTTGGTTTTGCCGGTGGCAAGGCTGCCGGGTGTGAGGAGGTTGTGTTAGCCTAATCCTTCCAGACAAACTTCAAAAATCTGAAAACAGAATTTCCAAAAAAAAAGGAAAAAAGAAAAAAGTAAAAAAAAAAAGAATGGGGATTGACAGGAGCTGGTGGTAGGCGAGGGGTATGTGTTCAGCCCTGCTTAAGTGGCCTTTAGAATCCATACAACCTTCTCATCTCGGCATTTCCTCCAGCTTTCTGTCTTCACCGTCTTTTAGCTACCTGCTGCTTGAAGTATTTTGCACCGTAACCGTTCTGTGCGTGCTAATCTGCATGCCCCATTCAGATTCCGGTGTAGGAGGACTCACCTGCTTTCCATCTGTGCTGCGCTGAATCTCAGGAGGAGCTGTGCATTCCAGCAGGCTCGGAAAGAGATGCAGCTCTGAGGACCCCGGGGCCTGGGTTTGGGCTCTTTTGTAGAACTTGTGGGTCTCACAGACCCTTCTCTTGAACGGACCTGCATCTCCCCTGTGGTCTTCAGCTGGGATCTCTGCAGGAGCCTGCTGAATGGCACGCCCGCCTTGCTTCCTGCCCGCATGCCAGTAGTGCTGGTTGCTGTCCTGCTCGCTTGGTGGCTAGGCTTTCAGTGGCCCCCAGAGGCTGTGAGCTCGGTTTTTCACGCCCAGTTTACTCATCCACAGATCAACCTTTTTTGTGTTGTCCTCCCCCACCTGCCAGAAGCGAACCATGAAGGACCGCTCTTCAACTCCCCCCTTACATGTTCACGTGGATGAGAACACCCCTGTCCATGTCCACATAAAAAAACTCCCGAAAGCATCAGCGACCAACAGCCAGGTAGGAGCATGCCAGGGGGGCAAGGCCAAGGCTGTGGAGCAAGGCGACACCTCCCAGCTGGGCCTCCTCACACTTCTAACTCCAGAGATTTGAGAGACAGACACATTCGCTTTCAGAGCTCAGTTGCCTGGTTGGAAGGTAGGACGGTCACCTGGAAGTGGCAGCAGTAGCCTTAGTCAGAAGCGGCTCCCCAGCAGAGTTGGAAGCAGATGCCACCAGAGTGATGCCACGGCCAGCTGCGTGGGGAAGTGACCCTGGGTTTGTCCCTTTCCACAGAAATCACATAAGCGCGGAATGAAAGGGGACACCGTGAATGTGCGGCGGAGTGTCCGGGTGAAAACCAAGGTACCTTGGATGCCCCCTGGAAAATCATCCACCCGGCATGTGGGATGCAAGTGGGAGGTAGGCTCATTCTCGTTCAGGCTTTTCTTCTCCAATTGGTCAGGTTCTAGCAGGCCTCATACTCTGTATGGTTCAGGGTCGGCGGGAGCTCTCAGAGACATCCCAGTAGGTCCCGCTTACTAAGCGCCTTGCTAAACCCTGAAAGTGTGGGAATCTTCTTGAGTCCTGCCAACACTGCAATGCGGTAGGTCCCGCTCTCCTAAGGTGCAGATGAGGAAACCAAGGCTCAGAGAGGTGAAGTCTCACAGAGAGAGTAGCAGAGGTGGAGTTAGGACTCAGGGGTGTCTCATTCTAGAGGCGGTACTCGTAGGCTCTCTGATTTGTATGTGAGGAGCTACATGTCTTGCCCCACGTAACTTTGCTAGTGCCAAAGCATAATTTTAAAATATATACCAGAACGTACATATCCAAGAAAGCATCTTCACTTTTACGGTCACCCCCATAAGAGACCGTGCACGTATTGCATAGATGTCATCAAAACCACTGGAATAATCTCCTGAGGAATAACTGCCTTCCGTGTGAGTTGCCAAGGTTCCAAGAGAACTGTTGTCTTTTTTTAGCCACACCTCAAAACGTTTTGCTTGTCCATCTATCCATCCGTGCAGTCATTCATGCATTTCTTGCGACACTGCTGCACACTGGGGTTACAGCTGCAAACTGGCAGCTGTGCCTTCCTTACGCTTACGTTCTAGTCAATTGCAGTGAAGAAACTCATTGACAAGACAAGGCCTGTGACTGTGTTTTAGACAAAGATCTTATTATTGAGACAAGTAAAGGGCTTGAGACTACAGTTGGCCCTCTGTATCCACGGGTTCCACATCTGTAGATTCAACCAACCACAGATTTAAGAAAAAAAAAAAAATCCATAAAGTTCCAAAAAGCAAAACTTGAATTTGCTGTGTGCCAGCAACTACTGACAAAGCATTTACATTGAATTAGGTATTATAAATAATCTAGAGCTAATTTAAAGTATACAGGAGGAGGTGCCTAGGTTATGTGCAAATATTACACCATTTTATACAAAGGACTTGAGCATCCTTTGATTTTGATATCCATGAGGGTCCTGGAACCAATCCCTGTGGAGACCAAGGGATGACTATACCTTAAGATGATGATGCCTGATATATATATATATGTATATATATATGTATTTTTTTTTGTGGTACGCGGGCCTCTCACTGCTGTGGCCTCTCCCGTTGTGGAGCACAGGCTCCGGACGCGCATGGCTCACGGGCCCAGCCGCTCCGTGGCATGTGGGATCTTCCCGGACCGGGGCACGAACCCGTGTCCCCTGCATCGGCAGGCGGACTCTCAACAACTGCGCCACCAGGGAAGCCCCTGATCTATTTTGAAAGATTATCTTTCTGAGAACTTATTACTTTTAAAATTAGAAATAATAGTAATTACTCTGAAGTTTAGAGTCATACTTCACTCTCTTGACTCCCTGATTTACCATGTTATCCCTAAGAGACAGAGAGTTTGGTATTCTAGGGAATAAATGAAAAGTGTTCTGACATATCGCTCTATATAAAGTGCAAGGAAGACTGGAATTAAAATGCTTTTTAGATTTTTTTTACTATGTGTACCTCACTAATAATCAGTGAAATGTAAATTAGAAACAACTACATTTTAGATAAAACAAGCTATCATTTTTATTGAATGGAAAAAAGTTGAAAAGATTATGAATATCTTGTGTTGACAAGCATATGGGAGGTATCAACGAATCTTTTTTAGATGGTTTTTTGTTTGTGTTTTTTTTTTTTGGCCGCGCAGCGTGGCATGTGGGATCTTAATTCCCCAACCAGGGATCGAACCTGTGCCCCCTGCAGTGGAAGTGCGGAGTCTTAACCACTGGACCACCAGGGAAGTCCCTGGACAGTTTTTTTTTGTTGTTGTTTAATATATATTTTTTAAATTTATTTGTTTTATTTATTTATTTTTGGTTGTATTGGATCTTTGTTGCGGTACACGGGCTTCTCATTGCAGTGGCTTCTCTTGTTGCAGATCATGGGCTGTAGGCACACAGGCTTCAGTAGTTGTGGCGCACGGGTTTCAGTAGTTGTGGCTCGCGGGCTCTAGAGCACAGGCTCAGTAGTCGTGGCGCACAGGCTTCGTTGCTCCGCGGCATGTGGGATCTTCCTGGACCAGGGCTTGAACCCGTGTGCCCTGCATTGGCAGGCGGATTCTTAACCACTGCGCCACCAGGGAAGTCCCCCTGGACAGTTTTGAGTGGATTGTGAAACCGATTCAGCCGCTCTGCAGGCAGTTTGGCAGCATCCATCCAAACATGGATTCTATAGTTCTACACTTGGGAATTGATGCTAAAAGTCACAGAAGAGTACAGGGATCTGTGTGTGTATCAGGATGTTTACTAAAGCATTGTTTGCAATAGAGAAAAATTAGAAGCAACCTAAATGTCTGTCAGGAGGGTATTGGTTAAATTATGATGCATCCATACAATGGAATGCCATGCAACCACTAGAAGATTGAGGTAGATATTTCTACATGATAATGAAGCACCAAGTGGCACAGCACGGAGAGTTTGGCCCTATTTGTGCAGAAAAGTGCATCTGTGTGTCCATGTGTGTATGGATATGTTTATATGTGCAAACCTGTTTTGGGGAGGAAATATAAGAAGTGGTAAGCAGTGATTACCTCTGGGGTGGGAGGCTTTAATGCTTTATCTTTTCATGGTTTGCTTGAATTTCTTTATAACAAACATACTATATTTTATTTAAAATGCTTTTTTCTTTTCTTTTTTTTTAATGAAGAGACTTAGTAGTTCTCAAATTATATATCAAAGTCATGCCACTGTGGAAATGGACTTCCTGTTGACATGGGTTCTAGGACTATGGTCCCCCCTGGAAAGCTCAGTGCCCCTTCCAGTCCTGGGGCCACAGAATTCTAGAAACGGAGGGGCCCAGAGATGTGACTTACCATCTCTCAAGCAGTAGCTGTCTTTCATGCTGTCCTCTTGGTTCAGCCCCTTTCCATTTTTCAGTGGCCTTCCATGTTCCTGGGAGGCCCCAGCCTGCCCTTACCATTATGGACAAGAGAGAAAAGACCACAGGAGGAAGAGTTTGTGGTGGAGCTGGACATGGACCCCGGAAGCTGCTATGTGCTTGTGGGGATTCATGTTTCTTTTCTTTCTTTTTAAATTAATTAATTAACTAATTTTTGGCTGTGTTGGGTCTTCGTTGCTAAACGTGGGCTTTCTCTAGTTGTGGCGAGCGGGGGCTACTCTTCGTTGTGGTGCATGGGCTTCTCATTGCGGTGACTTCTCTTGTTGCGGAGCACGGGCTCTAGGCACGTGGGCTCAGTAGTTGTGGCTCGCGGGCTCTAGAGCGCAGGCTCAGTAGTTGTGGCGCACGGGCTTAGTTGCTCTGCGGCATGTGGGATCTTCCTGGAGCAGAGCTCGAACCCGTGTCCCCTGCATTGGCAGGCGGATTCTTAACCACTGCGCCACCAGGAAAGTCCCCGTGTTTCATTTTTAAAACCCCTCCTGGTACACAAGATAAGATCTTTGGGAGAAAGCAGGTCTGGGTTTTTTCTCTACCCTATTACTAATTAAGTCATCTATTTTTATGACAGAAAGCTGAAAATACAGAAAACTAGACAATCACTGTAATTCTACTACTCTAATCTGGCTGCTATTAAGTTTTAAAACCTTTTCATTGGAAAGTGCAGGATAGCACATGCATCAGAAGCGTGTTGATGAATTTTTACAAAGACCCAGCTCAAGAAACAACATCACCAGTCCTGTTCTTGTCACTGCCACCCTAAAACTATTAATATTTCGTTACATTTATTATCACTTTTTCCCATGCGGAGTTTTTTTTTCAAATTGTAATCATACTGTCTATACATTTTCCTATTGTCTTTCTTTTATATATTAAAATAACTCTTTCTTATAAAAGCAATGCACAGTCATTGTTGAAAATTAGAAAAAATTAGAAAATCTAAATCAGCATAAGGAAGAAAGTAAAAACCACCACCCTGAGAAGAGACCCATGTAACTTCTAGGTGCAAGACTTCTGGATCTTTTCTTGTGAATAGACGTGTTCTTTTGATTTTTGTAACAATGGGATTATATTTTACTTATTGTTGTAATGTTCTTTTTTCCACATATTTTGACTATATTTATATCGCACATTATTTTTTAAGGCATTATTCCATTGTGTGTACATTTGTGTACTGTTAAGTATTTAACCAATACTATCTTGCTGTACATTTATCTATACCCTAGCCTTGAATTTAAATATTAATTCACATTCTTAGATATTCTTGATAAATTCCTCAAAAATAGAATTGGTGGGACAAAGGGCACATACATTTTTTAAATTGCACCCTATGAGTCCTACTTGTTTGACATAACAGTTTACACCCATATAAAACACTTCCTTTGGGAGGGGGAAGGGTAAGCTGGGATGAAGTGAGAGAGTGGCATGGACTTATATATACTACTGAATGTAAAATAGATAGCTAGTGGGAAGCAGCCGCATAGCACAGGGAGATCAGCTCAGTGCTTTATGACCACCTAGAGGGGTGGGATGGGGAGGGTGGGAGGGAGACGCAAGAGGGAGGAGATATGTACATGTATAGCTGATTCACTTTGTTATAAAGCAGAAACTAACACACCATGGTAAAGCAGTTATACTGCAATAAAGATTTTTAAAAAATTAAAAAAATAAAACACTTCCTTTTATTCCTGATAGCCATCATCTTTCCCTGGAAATTAGCACAGAAGTTTAGCCACCTCAGCTTACGAGAAGGAAAAAACGGTGCAAACAATGAGAAATAGCAATTACTTAATACAATGGAATAAATGTATAGAATGAGAGAGTCAAATTCAATATATCAAAATCCCATGGAGGGACTTACCTGGTGGTGCAGTGGATAAGACTCTGCACTGTCAATGCAGGGGGGCTCGGTTCGATCCCTGGTCAGGGAACTAGATGCCACATGCATGCCGCAACTAAGAGTTCACATGCCACAACTCAGGAGCCTGTGAGCTGCAACTCAGGAGCCTGCCTGCCACAACTAAGGAGCCCGCCTGCTGCACCTAAGACCCGGTGCAACCAAATAAATAAGTTAATTAATTAAAAGACAGTTAAAAAAACAACAACAAAAAAAAACATGGAAACACTTGCCCCCAGATTAGAATATCTTTTTGAAGTCTTGAAAGTATTATACAGCTTTGCATAAACTTCTCTGAGGGGGACATGCATTTTAAAAATTATTTTTTTAAGCTGATGTATTTAGGTAAATATTTTCTAGAAATACCATTTTAACCCTAAATAATTCAGTATGCATTTCTAATAACATTTTCTCCATAACCAAAATAACAGTGATTAGTCCTAAAAACTTCACTTCATTTTTTTTTAAACTTAATTTCTTAATCATATAACATCTGGTTAATATTTAAATTTCTCCACTTGTCCTTAAAATACCTGTTATAGAAGATTTGTTTGCCTTTGCAACTATCCACAATATTCAATGTATTCATACAATATCCAATGTATTCATATTCATTTAAAAGACTTTTGACATATTTCATGTCTACCCTAGGTGTATGAAAATATTTACTGCCCCCAACTTTTGCCAACTTTGGGAATCACAGTTTTTGCCAATTTGTTATATCCTTCATTTTAAACTTGACACTGGGGATGTCCCTGGTGGTGCAGTGGTTAAGAATCGACCTGCCAATTCAGGGAACACGGGTTTGAGCCCCGGTCTGGGAAGATCCAACATGCTGCGGAGCAACTAAGCCCGTGCGCCACAACTACTGAGCCTGCTCTCTAGAGCTTGTGAGCCACAGCTACTGAGCCCGTGTGCCGCAATTGCTGAAGCCCACGCGCCTAGAACCTGTGCTCCACAACAAGAGAAGCCACCGCAATGAGAAGCCCGCGCACCGCAATGAAGAGTAGCCACTGCTCTTCGTTGCGGTGCGCGGGCTTCTCATTGCGGTGGCTTCTCTTGTTGCGGACCACGGGCTGTAGGCGTGCGGGCTTCAGTAGTTGTGTAACACACGCTTTTTATTTCTATGTTAGAAGAGCTTCAGAAACAACATTTAAACAAGGCTAGGGGGCTTCCCTGGTGACGCAGTGGTTGAGGGTCCGCCCGATGCAGGGGACACGGGTTTGTGCCCCGGTCCGGGAGGATCCCACATGCCGCGGAGCGGCTGGGCCCGTGAGCCGTGGCCGCTGAGCCTGCGCATCCGGAGCCTGTGCTCCGCGGCAGGAGAGGCCACAGCAGTGAAAGGCCCGCGTATCGCAAAAAAAAAAAAAGACAAAAAAAAACCAAACAAGGGTAGATAATGAGGCAGTGTTCCACCAAGAAGGTCGGTGTGCCCTTCCCCTTGGGGTCTCTGTGGTTCTGCCCTGTAGCAGTTTTAGCTCTTCCTGCTCAGCAGACAGCCAGGGATGGTGGGACCAATGGTTGCAGTTCTGCCTTATGACTTCATGTGTCTCTCCCTCCTCTACATCAGAATCCACCTCACTGCCTGGAGATCACACCACCATCTTCAGAAAAGCTGGTCTCAGTGATGCGGTTAAGTGACCTCTCTACCGAAGATGACGACTCGGGTCACTGTAAAATGAACCGTTATGATAAGAAGATTGACAGTCTAATGAACGCGGTTGGTTGTCTCAAGTCTGAGGTGAGGGAGGTAGGGGGCTGGGCTGGCCAGTGTCCCGAGGACACTTGGGACTGCCGGGTGAGTTCCTGGTGGACACCTCCTTCCAGCTGCCTCTGCAGGCCTCCCAGGGTTTCAGGTGCCCCTGGGGAGGTAGTCGGGGCAACCTGGGATCCCTTTCCATCAAGCACTTAGCCCAGGCCTGGCCCTGACCTTGCCTAGTGCTCTGTATGGATGGCCTGGTTTGATTTTTTACTACAGTAAACGAAGCCGGTGGTATTATTGTCCCTGTCTTGGAGATGTAGTGACTGGGACACTGGGGCCTCTGTTTTCCATTTTATACAAAAGTTAAAAAAAAAAAACAGAAAACAATGCCCCAAACAGGCAGAGGAAGTTTGTCCCCACTTGCTGGGCTGTGTCTTTGGGTGGGATGTGGCAATGAAATTGGAAACAACCTGGAAGTCCAAGGCCCCCAACTAATAAGTTGGTGGAGCTGCCGTGGAATCCTCGTTGCGGCTGCTGACGGGGCCTGTGTCTTTAGTCCTCCCCTGCGACTGGGGCCCAGGGCCCTCTTGGAGAACTTGCGGCTGGTGGCTGCCTGGCAACAGGCCCGCCTTTCTCCACAACCCGAGGGGCAGGGGCCTTTTTGTGACATCTCTCCTCCCGTGGAGTGCCAGCTGAACAACCGTTTGTATCCTGGCTCTGTCCCCAACCGGAAAGTCACTCAGGCTCCCTTTGCTCCCTTTCCTCAGTGACGAGGAAATGAGAGGAATCGTGTCTGTCCAGAGTCTTTGTGACGATTGACTGAGCTTGCGCCCAAAGGACCTCAGTAGTATGGAGTGCTCAATCGGAGGTGCCCCTTGCTTTGTCCAAAGCAGCGGACCTTGAGATGCGGTGGAGAGGAGCTCCTCCCCTCAGTGGCCCCTGCCTGCATGCCCCTGCACAGGTCAAGACGCAGAAGGGAGAGCGCCAGATGGCCAAAAGATTCCTGGAGGAACGCAAGGAGGAGCTGGAGGAGGTGGCCCAAGAGCTGGCCGAGACCGAGCACGAGAACACGGTGCTGCGGCACAGCATCGAGCGCATCAAGGAGGAGAAGGACTTCACCATGTAAGGCGGCACTGCCCTGGGCACCTTCCCTCTTGCGGGGCTGCCCGAGCACCAGCCTAGCCCGGGTTACAGTGTTCAACAGAGTCACTAACGCACTCATGATTCCCGGTCAGGGAAGAGGGCCCCGCAGAGTTCCGGGGGGAGGGCATCAGGGAGGCCTTTCTGGAAACAACGGGAGTCCGGCAGGATGGCCAGGTGCTAGGCAGGTGAGTGCGGGGGAGGAAAACACGCCAGGTAGGAGGAACATCTTGCAGGAAGGCCCCAGGGCGGGAGGAGTTTGAGACTAAGAAATGAAAAGCGGGGCAGAGCAAGGGGAGAGGGTGGGCCGAGGGGAAGGGGGGCCACGGAGGTTGGCAGGGGCCGGCTCTTGGTGGCCACTTCGGGGTGTTTGCATCGAGGGCGGTTGGGAGCCACAGAAGGGTTTTCGAAGCGGGAAGTGGTGTGACCAGACTTGGCTCCAATGGGGAGAGTGGAGGGGAGGGCTCAAAAGTGGATCTGAAGATGGTAGTTAGGTGGCCATGGCAGTGGCTGGGGAACGAGGTGACACTGATTTCTGTCTGAGAGACAAGCAGGTGGCATAATGTCCCCCGGTGTGGAGGCCCTGCTCTGGTGACCAGGTGTCCTTCCAGAAGGCCACTCGGGCCAGAAGGGCCATCCCTGCCCCCTCCCCCACTGTTCCCTGACCAGGAGATGAGCCTCGCAGGGCATTGTGAGGTGAGCGTCGGAGCTCCAGGTGGGCAGGGGCCTGGGAGGGCTCACAGAGCCCTGTTCTTTCTGGGCCCAGGCTTCAGAAGAAACACCTCCAGCAGGAGAAGGAGTGCCTCATGTCCAAGCTGATGGAGGCTGAAATGGATGGGGCTGCTGCGGCCAAACAAGTCATGGCCCTGAAGGATACCATCGGGAAACTGAAGACGGTAGGTGGCCAGCCCAACCGCCCAGTGCCGGGGCCGGGCCCAGAGCGGGGGCAGCTGCACACCGTGGCAGGGTCTTTCCGCAGTCTTCATGCTGACTTTATGACATCTTCAGGCCAGGGCAGGGCACACTTAACTCCTCGACCCCCACCCCTCTTCTCACTTCTGGGGCCTGACCTTCGAGGCTGACCTTTGGTAGCCAGGGCCTCTGAGATGTCATCGTGGGTCTCCTGGGATCACAGTGAGTCAAGGCACGTGTCTGATTCCTGCCAGTATCAGCCACCAAATGTTGTCGTCCAGGAAGCGCACCTCGTCCAAGAAGCCCGCCCTAACTGCACTCGCCCACACTGAACTCTCCTGCCCTTTTCCCCACCTGGTGTTCTCAGCAGGCTCAGAACCTGCCCATCCTTCCAGGTCTGCCTCCTCCGGGAAGCCTGCCTTTGCCCAGCTCTTCTTGCCTGGGCTGCCTGGCACCAATACCTCTTAAGCTCCCCATGGGGACTCCCTGTGCCAGCTCTTCCCTTCTCCACCCATGCCTGGCAAGACTGCCTGCTGTCTTCCAGGAGAAACAAATGACCTGCACGGACATTAACACCCTAACGAGGCAGAAGGAACTTCTCCTGCAGAAGCTGAGCACATTTGAGGAGACCAACCGCACCCTCCGAGAACTGCTAAGGGAACAGCACTGCAAAGAGGTGAGCTGCGGTCCTAGCCGCACCCCTACCCAGTGCTCACTCGGAGCCGTGGCCCTGTAGCACCGCAGGCTCCTGTCTGTAAAAAGAAAATATTCTTGGTGCCTGCCTGACCTGAGGGGGCCATAGAAAGATTTGCTGAAATCATTCATGTGAAATGCTGGGCATCTGGTAGACGAGTGCTGTCTTCGTTGTTGAAGTGGGCCTGGTGGCACAGGAAGGACCTTGAAAGTCAGAAGAGCAGTGGAGAGTCAGGCAGGGGTTCAGCCCATCCCAGGGGTCATGCGACAAAGCAGGGAGAAGACCAGACCTGAGTTTTGGTGAAGCAGGCGGCTTAATGGCTGGCGGACACATTGTATGGTATCAGTTTGTTTTCTTAAAAGGTGGTCTCTGAAATATATTTTATGTTAGCAAATGACTCTGAAAAGACTGACAGTATGAACAGCTCTCTTCCTGTTTGGTTCTAAACCAAAGGGATACCGAGAGTCTCAAAATGCCCATGCTGGGACTTCCCTGGCGGTCTAGTGGTTAGGACTCGGCGCTTCCACTGCCGTGGGCGCGGGTTCGATCCCTGGCTGGGGAACTAAGATCCTGCAAGCCTCGAGATGCAGTCAAAAAAAAAAAAAACCCCGTCCTGATGAGATATTTTTTTTAGTTTAACTTTTTTAAAAAAACAGTGTCAACTTCCTTTGTTTGTAGTTTAAAAATTAATATTTAAAATAAGTAAAAGTGTACCCACTATCCAGCTTTCCAAACAAAACCTTGTCTACATGGTTAAATCCCTCTTGGTGTCTCCTTTGGCAGTAACCTCATCTTCCCATCAGAGGGAAACTTTATCTGGAATCTGAGAGTTTTTCACGTATATATGTATCCCTAAGAAACATATAGTATTGTTTAGCATGTTTTTAAACTTTACATAAATGATATTGTTCCATATGTTTTCTTCTGAGTTGGCTTTTTTCAATCAATGTTTTTATGAGATCCGTCCATTTTTATCCTTGAAACCTAAGGTAGTTCATTTTCACTGCTCTATTCCATTTTATGACAATACCACAACTTATTTACCCACTCCTCTGTTGATGGAGACAATTTTTGGTTGTTTGCTCTTACAAGTGTTACTTTGCGCATTCGTCTGTACTATCCTGGTGTACTTGAGGGTTTCCAGAATATATTTCTATGAATGTTACTAGTTATAGCTAAATTATTCTCTTAAAATAGTTTTATCTGTTTCATTTCCAGCTCAGTGTTCATGGGTGGGTGATTTTTACCTTTCTGGGCTTCAGTTTTCCCACCTATAAAATGGGAATAGCATCTTCCATGTGGGGTTGTGAGGGACTTAGAAGTGATGTGTGGACGAGGACTGTGCGTACTCCTGGCATGCAGTGGGTACTTGGTAAATGGTGGCTGTCGCTGCTGTTTGTCCTGGGACTGGGGGCGGTGGGGGGGACGGGGCTTCAGAAAACGTCTTCCTACCAGTTTTTTCCCTTTTCACCTTCTTAGCGCCTACAATCCGGGAATCCCGGAATCCCAGAATCTCCAGTTGGAGGTGAAGGGTCAGCTAATTTAAACTCCCACCACAGCAGGCGTTCCAGGTTCTGTACAGGCTCTCGCCTCCTCCCGCCCATGTGGCCCTCAGGACCACAGCCCTGCTGCGGTGCTTACTGGGGAGTACTCAGTGTGCTGGGGGAATGCTCTGGCTCTGGAGTCCTTTGGCTTAGCGCCCAGCTCTGCCATCTCTGGCTGTGTGATCTCAGGCAGCTCACCTCACTTCTCCCAGCCTCGATCTCCTCGTCTGTGAAATGGGGGTGGTGATAGTGCCTGGCTCCTTAGAGCAGGGGATTTGGTGAGATGGTGTGTTAGTTTGTGTAGAGTCCCCTGGAGGCTCAGAGGGCATGGCCTGTCGGGGCAGTGAGAATAGCTTCAGGCTCTGGGTCCCTGGCCTAGGTTTTCGTCCTACGTTCTTTGCCTCCTCTTGTTGCTAGAGAACCCATAATGCTGTCTTCCCCCAGTTCCTAGGTTCCTGGGAAACTTTGGGACCAGGGAGTCCTTTTCTCTTAGCCTGCGAAGGTGACCTGTGGGACTGAAAGGGAAAGGGGGGTGAGACTTCTTCTAGGGACACTTTATTTAGGTGACTGCGAAGAATAGAGACAGTTCAAAGACACAGCCCTGTGCGAGAGTGGGCAAAGGTGTGAGCAGGCAGTCCAGGGAAGAGGAAGCTTAAATGGTTAATAAGCATATGCATAAATAGGGAAATGCAAACTAAAACAGCAGGATTCATGCTGGCAAGACTGGCAACAGGCAGAGGCTGGCTACTGCCCGGCGTTCTCACGTCCTGTTTGTGTGCGTCAGTGCAGGCATTTTGCAGGGCATGTCACCTGCCACAAATCACAGATCTTCGGGCCCAGCCATTCTTACTCTTTGTATCAATCCTGGAGAGACACTTAGTACGTGCCCAACATGTCCACTGCTGCTGTGTTTACAGCTGCAAAGCCTGGGAACCACCTTATTGCCCAAAGGTTACGGGGAGAAGTTAAAAAATGCCACGGCATATTAGAGACAGAAAGCAGATTAGGGGTTGGGGATTTCCCTGGCGGTCCAGTGGTTAGGACTCAGTGCTTTCACTGCTGGAGCCTGGGTTCAATCCCTGGTCCTGGAACTAAGATCCTGCAAGCCATGTGGTGCGCCCGCCCCCTAAAAAAGAAAGCAGATTAGGGGTTTGGGGGGAGCTGGGGGGAGGGGAAAATGGAGACTGACGGCTTGACAGGTGCAGGTTTCCTTTTAGGGTGATGAAAAAATTCTGGAACTAGATGGTAATGCTGGTTACACAATATTGGAAATGTACCATATGCCACTGAATTTTACACTTAAAATGAAAAAGTTTGTTATATTTTACCACAGTTAAAAAAATTATAATGTAATATACCACAAACCATTGAATTATACATTTCAAATTGGTGACTTGTATCTGAATTTATATCTCAATAAAACTGTGGTTAAAAAATCCAGTTGTGACACAAAAATACAGTATGATATCATTTTGGTAAAATTACACACTAATCCCTTCCCACCCCTCATCCCCCAAAAGATACTTCTCTAGGTGTAGCTACGTATAAATGCATAGAGAAAGGATGGGCAGGACAGTCCGAACTCATAACAGCAGGGCTGGATTTGGAGGTAGGGATGAGGGGGACTTTATCGGTTTTCATTAAATATTTTATAATGAGAATATAATTTACTACTTCTATCATTAGAAGTATAATTTTTAGAAAAGGAACAGGACCTAGAGGATGTAGACATGTCAGTTTATTGCTTAATGAGTTGGCTTTCCCTGCCTTCCCTTGAAGGATTCCGAAAAGTTGATGGAGCAACAAGGAACATTATTGAAACGGCTGGCAGAGGCGGACTCCGAGAAAGCGGTAACACACAGCTCCCCCTGCCTGCTCCAGGGGGTATAGGCGACGGCGTAGAGGTGCTGAGTGGCAGCAGGAGGGCTGGAGCCCCGCTCTGACTTTTCTTTGGGTCTTAGTTTCATGATCTGTGAAATCATGAAACACATATCCCCGTCCCTCCTGCCCCACCGGGCTTGTCCCCCCTGCCCCACCGGGCTTGTCTAGTCAATCACTCGAGAGCTTGAACCACCAAGCTGGACATCAGCATGAGGGATGGTGATGACGGTGATGGATTTGTAAATCGTCAGAGTCTGTTACCTGAATTTCCGTATTTGTATTATGGTACAGACTTGTTGACTCAACAATTCCAGTCCTCCCAAGGAATCTCTCCCAAGGCAGCATGTTCCAAAGTCTGTTCCATAGAACCCTGAGTTCCTCAAGGTGTTAATGGGTACAAGAAACAAAAGGGGGGGTTGATCCATGGCCAAATAAATTTGGGGAACTGCTGCCCAGCCTGAATGACAAGTTAAACCAGCTGCTTAACTACAATACCTTTTGGAGCCTTTCATGTATTAATGCCTGTTGGGAGTCTCCAAGAGAAAGAAAGAAATAGAGACCATGGTTCCCGAGGTTTGGCCCTTGGCCCTCGGTGCCTGGCCGAACATCGCTGTAGGGGATTCAACGGTCATGGTGATAATGCCTAAACCTGCATTCCCAGCTCGAGAGCCTTATCAAATTATGATACATCCGTAAATTGAAATGTTAAGGTGCTTTTTCAAAAGATATAGAAGATTTAATCACATTATGGTAAATGTGGTTATAGTGCAAAATAGGTATCTGACTTTTTAATGTGTGCTAACAATGGTGATCTCTGGGTGGGGGATTATGGGGCTTCCTTAGTGTTTTGTGAGTCTGTGTTTCAGTGTGTCCCACAACTAGCATTATTTTAAATTGTTGTAAAAAATTGTGATACAGATGCTGGGTGCTTCCTGCTAGGGTCTCTGTGACTTGGGCCAATGTGTTTGGGACTTGGGCCCAGTGACCAGGCACTCACAGGAGTGTTTGTCCTCCCTGGGCGGGGCCTCCTCACCCTTCGCAGGGAGCTCAGACAGTGTGTGTGTGCCCTCTCCAGCGCCTGCTATTACTGCTGCAAGACAAAGACAAGGAGGTGGAAGAGCTCCTCCAGGAAATACAATGTGAGAAGGTACCGTCCCCAGCAGTTGCTCCTCTATATGGGCCAGCAGAGCTTAGTGGGTAGAGTGCGCTCTGGAACCAGAGAGCTGGGTTCAAACCCCGGCTCTGCCACTTTCTCTGTCTCTCCAAAGGCTCAAGCGAAGACAGCATCTGAGCTTTCGAAGTCCATGGAGACCATGCGTGGGCATTTGCAGGCACAGCTTCGGTGCAAAGAGGCAGAGAACAGTCGCCTCTGCATGCAGATCAAGGTACCTGCCAGCCCCACAAGTGGGGAAGGGAGGGGGCGGGGCCTGGCATTCGAAGGGCAGTGACCTGGCCAAGGCTCTCACACTCAGGAAGGCTTTGCCCTAAAGGTGTACAGGGCCGCTGTTGCCAAAGCACTCTGAGCCAGTGGCAAGAGCAGTGGACCCTGAGGGTCTTGGGTGCCCTTCCCAGCGGTGACCAATTGGGTGCCACGCTCCTGAGCCAATCACTTAATCCCTTAGGCCTTTAGTTCTCATAACTACCCATGGGGTAGGGGGTGGGCTCCAATGCAGCTTGCATCTTTGAGCCAGGGACCTGCTGAGGTCACAGCTCTGCTGAGGGACTGAGGAATATCTCTGACCACTATGCTGAGTTCAAGGAAGGATTCCAGAAGAGCTCTATCTTCACACTAAGACCCCAGTGGGTTCAGTAATGGGAGGGGTGCTACGGAGAGCTGGGAAGGGCCTCCACCTCTGCTCTGCACTGTGGGAGCTTTATGCCTCCACACAGTTGACCTGAGTTCTCTCTCCCTCATTCCTTCTTTTTGCTCGTCCCCTCTCACCTCTACTCTCTGCCTTGCCCCTTCCCGGCCTTCCTTGTCCCTCTCCCCGCACCTGCTCCCGGGCCATCCTCTCCCAGAACCTGGAGCGCAGCGGAAACCAGCATAAGGTGGAAGTGGAGGCCATCATGGAGCAGCTGAAGGAACTGAAGCAGAAGGGAG
This sequence comes from Leucopleurus acutus, assembly GCF_964270905.1. Classification (NCBI taxonomy): domain Eukaryota; kingdom Metazoa; phylum Chordata; class Mammalia; order Artiodactyla; family Delphinidae; genus Leucopleurus; species Leucopleurus acutus. The sequence goes on along the minus strand of NC_139150.1, from coordinate 7,485,530 downwards.
AACGAGACAAAGAGTCCTTGAAGAGGGCCATCCGAGCCCAGAAAGAACGAGCTGAGAAGAGTGAGGAGTACGCTGAGCAGCTGCACGTGCAGCTTGCTGACAAGGTAGCAGGCCTCCCCGAGAAGGGCTGGCCGACGGTGAAGGGTCGGGGGTGGGTTGGCTGCCAGCGAATGGCTGCTTTGAGCAGGGAGAGGTGAAAAGCTGAGTAGAGGTGGCCGGGCGGGTGGGCGAACGGAGAGGAAGATGGCAGTGGAAAAGGGTGAATGAGCTGGGAGGACTGCTGGCTGCTGGGTGGAGGGAGAGGCGGGGGGGCAGTAAATGGGTAAAAGGATGACGATGGGGGTGGGCAGCTGGCTGGAGACAAGTGGAGGGTTTGTGGGACATTTTAACCACATCCATATTGTGGGTGGGAATGACAGTTAAGGAAGGATTTGCAGTCAGGGCGCGTGGGATGCTGGAAACTGAAAAGCAACAGCTGGGCTCCCACTTCACTCTCAGTGCTTCTAGGAAGGAATTTCAGGAGTGAGGTTGAAGTTATCAGGGTGAGGGGTGACCTGGGGTGACTCCCAGCTCGCTTGGCTTCAGCGGTGACACCAGGCTGATGGACCCTTCTGTCCCATGTTCCCAGGATCTTTATGTTGCTGAAGCTTTATCCACTCTGGAATCATGGAGGAGCCGCTACAACCAAGTTGTGAAAGACAAGGGGGACCTCGAGCTGGAAATTATTGTCCTGAACGAGTACGTCTGTGTTAGGAGAGGGCGTGTGGGCCAATGGGAGGAGGGGGTGTGCCAGTGCACGGCGCCAGGCAACCCGCGACAGCTCACGTCGCTCACACAGCTGCCATCTGGTCTCCTCTGGTCAGGGACTGCATCGGACTGAGCTGTGGGCGGCCCTGGGGTGGGCCTTCTGGTTGGACCCTGGGTCCTGGTGCCAGCCCCCGCCCCAGCATCCTACCCCCCGGCAGGCACTATGCAGGGGCCTTCTCTGCTCACACCTGGGTTTGAGCTGGGCCCCAGTCTGCACAGCATGGGAAATGGGCACAGGCACCCAGGAAGGTATCCTCCTTCCTGTCCTTGGGGCACAGGGCAGCTGGTAATCCCTCTGTCTTCTCTCAGTCGTTTTGTCCACCAGTCAGTAGGTCAGAGGTATGGCCTGGGAGTAGGGGGCAAAAGTGGCCTCAAGTTGAAGGTGACTGAACTCATACCTTTCTTGCCACTGGTGAACTGTCAACAGTGACCATTCTCAGAGTCAGCTATAGTCATGTGATCATTCATTTAAAGATACTTATCGAGCATACTATATAACAGGCTATGTGTTGGCCTTGAAGGTTACAGCAGTAAAAAAACAAATGCATTGGACTTCCCTGGTGGCACAGTGGTTATGAATCCACCTGCCAATGCTGGGGACATGGGTTCGAGCCCTGGTCCGGGAAGATCCCGCATGCCGTGGAGCAACTAAACCCGTGTGCCACAACTACTGAGCCTGCGCTCTAGAGCCCGCGAGCCACAGCTACTGAGCCCGCGTGCCGCAACTACTGAAGCCCGCTCGCCTAGAGCCCGTGCTCTGAAACAAGGGAAGCCACCGCAATGAGAAGCCTGCGCACCTCGACGAAGAGTAGCCCCCACTCGCCGCAACTAGAGAAAGCCCGTGTGCAGCAACGAAGACCCAACGCAGCCAAAAATAAATAAATGAAATAAATTAATTTAAAAAATTAAAAACTAAAAAATAAAGTTGCGTAGGAGTTTGCCAGTAAACCAATACAAGGCGTTTCCTTGGGCCTAGTCAGTACTCACTAAACATTTGCTGGGTGGTGAACTGTAATTTATCAATACTGAAAACACACACTGTGCAAAGGTTCTGCAGTAGGTGGGTCTACAGTCAAAAGCCCCCGTGCTCTTCTCCTCTGTCTCTCTTCCTGGATGACAGCCCTGCTGGGGGCCTGCGGGGGGGGGGGGGAGGGGGCAAGGGAAGCTTGTGCCTTGCTATTGCTCATGGCGCCTGCCCTCGGCTGGAGGAGACAGAACCCCAGTGGCATATGTGTCTGAGGGAGACGGGTGCCTGGGGTTATCCCTGACCACTGGGCCTGCGAGTTCTGTCCTAACGGGTTAAGAGATCCAGGGGGTGCCGTGGGGAGCTGGGGAGGGACTGTGTCTCTGGACTTTGTCTTCAGGGAGTGTCTCAGCCTCACGGGAGGATCACAACAGAGAAGGCTTCTTGGAGGGGGTGGTATGAGAGACAAACCTTAAAAGGCTGTTAATACGAAGCGGGATACCTGGGAATGCCACAGGCGGCAGTGGCAGGGCAGCTGCTCCTCAGGGTGGAGACTGGGGAGCAGGCAGGTGCCAAGAAGAGAGACATGGGTGACCTGGGTAGGAACACTTGGCCCTACTCCATACCAAGTCCAGGGCTGCTCACAACCTGTGGAATTGATTCTGTCTGCTTTCACTTTGTGACCTTCCAGCCGGGTGACAGATCTTGTAAACCAACAACAAACCTTGGAGGAGAAGATGCGGGAAGACCGGGACAGCCTGGTGGAGAGACTACACCGGCAGACTGCCGAGTACTCCGCATTCAAGCTAGAGAATGAGAGGCTGAAGGTCGGTAGTGAGAGCCGGGACCAGGACGGTTGGGTGGAGAGCAGAGGCTGATGGTACTCCTGGTTGGGCCCCAGAGATGACCACCGGGGCCTTCAGAGGGCCTGGAGGCAGCAGCGTGATAAGAGGGCTTGTTCTGGAGTCGGAAGGACCTGGATTCAAGTCCTGACTCTGCCTCTTAGAGCTGCAGGACCTGAACGGGACGTTTCCTCCTGTGTTGCTGCAGTTTCCTCAGCGGGAGGAAATGAGGTCCTTGTGAGAAGGTGGTGATGCATGTGAAGTGCTTAGCATGACAGTCAGCCCCTGCACGTGAGAGGGACCTGACTTTGAGGTTAACATTGACTCTTCTGGGGCACTACTGGGCCCCTTCACATGCATTAATTCTCACTTTAGCCTCCCAATAGTGTAATTATTATCTCTACTTTACAGAATAACGAAACTGAAGCTTAGAGTTTAAGTTTCTTGCCAAGATTTTGCCCTTGGAAGCGTTGGAGTTGGGATTTGAACCTCAGTCTGACCCTGGGGCTCTAACCACTAGCTCTTAACCACTCCCTCTACACCCTCCCAGCACACCGAGGGCGAGAGGCAACCGAAAAGAGGTAGATGTTGCAGAGCCAGGTTGGATCTTGGTTTTTAGTTGATCTGGGCAATAACATCTAGATCTATTTATTTATTTATTTATTTATTACTGACTTTTTTTTTTTTTTGCGGTACGTGGGCCTCTCACTGTTGTGGCCTCTCCCGTTGCGGAGCACAGGCTCCGGACGCGCAGGCTCAGCGGCCATGGCTCACGGGCCCAGCCGCTCCGCGGCACGTGGGATCTTCCCGGACCGGGGCACGAACCCGTGTCCCCTGCATCGGCAGGCGGACTCTCAACCACTGCGCCACCAGGGAAGCCCACTGACTTTTTTTAAGTAAAATTGATTTTAAGGAAGTATAATACAGAAAGGTAAACAAAATGAATGTAACTTTGTCCATCAGTCACCCTGATTGAACCTTAAAGCCAGCACCCCGGTGACCTTGCCTAGTTACAGACACCCCCTGCCAAGGGCACGGTTATCCTGACATCTGTCACCGCAGATTAGTTTGCCTGGTTTTGAACTTGTGCCTGGCCTTTATGGCTTTTAGTCAGCATTATGTTTGTGGAAGTTACCCATGTCATGTGTGGCAGTTCATCATTCTCAGTGCAGTGCAGTGTATGAATGTACCACGATGTGTTTATCCATTTTCCTGTCGGTGGACATTTGGGTTGTAGAACGTCTTTGTACCTCTTTTGGTGCATATATTTGGTGTATTTTTACAGTTTCTATACCTTGAAGTATAATAGAAATGCCAAGTCATCAGGTGGTGTACACAAATTCAGCTGTGGTAGATGTCACCAAATAGTAAAGCGGTTGTACAGATTTCCGCTCCCATCAGGGATATGTGAGATAATACTTGGTATTGTCCATCTTCTTCATTTTAGCCACTCTGGTGGGAGGATAGTAATATCTCATTTCTTGTAGTGCAATTGTTGGATAAATGACAGATAAGCCCCGTGTCTAACAATTAGCTGGGGTATTGGTTGCAGTATGGTATGTCTGTGTGGTGAAACACAGTGTGACTGTTCAAAATGATTGTAGAAGTGTATTTTCCTAGCTGTTATCATTACAAAGATAAAATATGCTCATAGTGAAAGTTGAAAACATCACAGAAACGTTATATAGAAGTGAAGGTCCCTGTTACCGTAGATGTGTATTTTTCCAGTTTTTTTCCCCTGATACTCACATACACATTCAAACACATGCACATCCATTCATCCAGCCATTATTCTGCAGCTCGCTTTTCTCCTTCAACCATATTCCGTGGATATCTTTTTAGATTTTTTTTTTTGCTTTATCTCTTTTAAATGATTGCTTGTTATTTTTTTGAGATACCGTGATTTATTTTGTCCCATCTGCTAAGGTGAGCATTTGGGTTGTAGGAGAACATTCATTGATGAGAGAAGTAGTTCCCAACTTACTTGTTAATTGAAAAAGTTCGTTGCAAGGCAGTAAGTATATCATAATCCCATTCTTATTGGAAAAAATAAAATAGCTACACGGTTATCAATATATAGCCATATAATAAGGCATCATGATTCATTTTTCTTGGTTTTATCTCCCTTTTCTTTAGTGATAATGTAGTGCTCTTTTTTTTTTTTTTTGGCCAAGCCGCAAGGCTTGTGGGATCTTAGTTCCCTAACCAGGGATTGGACCCGGGCCCCTGGCAGTGAAAGTGCTGAACTGAGTCCTAACCACTGAACCGCCAGGGAATTCCCCCATAATGTACTGCTTTTTGTAATAAGAACAAAAAACACAGGAGTCTCTTATTTGCATCTGTATGCACTTGAGTTGGTCTTATCAGGAATCCTGCCCTGGTGCCTCTCTGAGGAAAACTGCTGGTGTGGGTTTGAGTAGGTGGGGCTTCCCTTTGCTGGCCCCTCGGAGTAGGAGCTGGGGTTGGGATGGCCACCTGCCCCGGAACCTTCCCGCTGGTGACCAACGAGCCATCCCTTCTAGGCTAGCTTCACCCCTATGGAGGAGAAACTCAGCCAGGCGCACGTCGAGGTTCAGCAACTGAAGGCATCGGTTAAGAACTACGAGGGAATGATTGACAACTATAAGAGTCAGGTAGGCCTCTCAGGTGCCAAGCCTGCCAGGGCAGCGCCTCCCAGCAGGCTGGGATGGAGACTTACCATAAGGCCTCTCCTGGGAAGGTGTTTTTCACCAAAACTTGGCTCTGCCCAAGATGGCCCGATGCTTTCTTGGTCCCCAGGTGATGAAGACCAGGCTGGAGGCTGATGAAGTGGCTGCCCAGCTGGAACGCTGTGACAAAGAGAACAAGATCCTTAAAGATGAGATGAACAAAGAGATTGAAACGGTATTGTTCCCCTTCCTCGCCCTCTTCCCCTACCCAGTCCCATGTCTGTCAGTCTGTCCGTCTTGTTTGTCATTGGCCCTTTCCGATGTGGATGACAGAGATTCATGAAGGTTCTTATTGCTGGGCTGGTCCACTCTACTGTGTACGTACTCTCTCCTTCCTCGTCTCTTCCTTCTCTCCTGCTTCCTCATTATCCCTCTTTCTCATCCTGATTACCTTCTTTCTTCACTTTCCTTAAAAAAAAGTTCCCCTGCTTGGAACATCCAAGTGGATTCAAATCCACAGATCTGTCAGGCCTTAGCTGTGCCTATTTCATTCTGTGTGGTGTCTTTATTTTGTGCCAACCGAAAGTGTTCCTCCTGTCCCCTTCCCCAAAGAGCCTTATTCTTCTAGAGATGACTTGTCTCTCTAGAAGCAAAGGGGTCATCTTAATAGTAACCTTGGAGATGGATTGAGTCCAGGCTCAGCCATTAACTTGTTGCATAACCTTGGGCAAGTCACTGCCTCTCTCTAGTCCTCAGGCTCCTCGTTAATACAAGGATGCACTAAGCCCAGATAGGCCGTAGCTTTCCCTCTGACCTAGAGCATTGTGATTGCCTTCCCAGGGGCTTTGAGGTTAGACTAGACTTGAATCCTGCCTCTGCCAATTTGTAGCTGAGTGACCACGGGCAAATGATCCTTTGATCCTCAAAGTCCTTATATGGGGATAACGGCACCTACTTAATAGGTTGTTGTATGAATTTAATGAGTAATGCCTGGGTCCTGGAGTTTGCTACATGGTTGCCATTATTCTTCAATGACTGAAGGAGTGGCAGGCTCAAGTGGCCAGTCAGGGCCAAGTGTGTCCCCCCAGAGATCAGCTGGACACCCTCAGTGGCCTGCAGGGAGGCCGCACTTCTGCCCGTGGATCTTTCAGGATCCTTTCTGGGGACTAAGGGCGGCCCTGCCCTAAATCCAAAGCACTCTGCCTGGCCTCTTCAACAGCCAGGCCCTTCCCAACGGTGGGCCCCTCTCTCCCACTCCAGGCGCGGAGGCAGTTCCAGTCCCAGCTGGCTGACCTGCAGCAGCTGCCTGATATTCTCAAGATCACGGAGGCTAAGCTGGCAGAGTGCCAAGACCAGCTGCAGGGCTATGAGAGGAAGAATATCGACCTCACAGCCATCATATCAGACCTGCGCAGCCGGGTAAGGGACTGGCAGAAAGGTTCCCACGAACTAGCCCGAGCAGGGGCCCGCTTACCAAGATGAGCTGCACGCCCCCCGGCCCCCAGGGAGGACCACTTCCTTTTTCTTGGCTGCCGCTTTCTCAGAGGAGTGAGCTATCATCAGTGCTGTGAAATAAAAGTCTGGTGTGCCAAATGCCTTGTGTTTGCACAATGTGATTGTAGTTATAGGAGCCGCCACTCGATTGGAGCTGCCGGGCCCTCCTGCTCTTGCCCCTCCCCGAGGTTTCCAAGGCTCCGCCAGCCTCTGCCCTTCCCGCTCCGCTGCTGCCCTCAGCCATGCGCCACCAGCAGACACCAAGCCATAGGTTTTCTTTTTTTCCATCTTTCTCTTGCTTTAGCTGCCTTTCCATAGTCTTAACAGACCCCTTGCCTGAGCTAGGGGTCCTGAAAGAGGACTTCCTTTCTACCAGAAGCAGTCTGCCTCTGGGTTACTGGAACCAAGCCTACGGTGTCTAAGAAATGCTATGCCTCTCGTCTGCACTGTGACCTTGGGCAAGACCCTTCCCCTCTCTTAACCTGCTTCCTTGTAGTACCAGTGAAAGTAGCTACCATTGTTTGAGCACGTGCTCGGTGCTCCAGCATTCCCTCATTGAATTCTCCCGGGAACTTTGTAAGGGGTCTTATTTTTCCCATTTTACAGAAAGCAGCCCAGGGCATAGAGGGGAGAAGTCATTGCCTGAGGTCACAGAGCTAATACTTGTCAACAGGGATTGGAACCCAGCCAGCTCTGTCTGGTTCCCAAGCCCAGGTTCTCAGCACTCTTAAATCACCAGGCTTCTCTTGAACCTGAGCATTCTCAGGGCCTTTCAGGCCCAGACGTCTGAGGCTTCTGCAGAAAGCAGCCTTCTGGATAACTTCTCAAACTTGCCAGCCTGAAGGACTCAGTAGATTTCCTGTGGCCTTGCCTGCATTTGTCCCCATTTAAGAAGAATGAACTCAGCGGTCCCAACTACATCCTCGGTAAAGCTCCGTGGTGTGTCATGTGGGCCAGTTAGGCCTGCCGTCTGCTTCTGCCTTCTCACGTCCGCCCAGATCCCACTGACTGGCCTCTCCTGATCAAGGAAGTGTCGTCGTGGCTCTTCAGGATCGAAGCTGGCTTCTCTCGGCGCAGGAAAGCCTTCAGTCTCGGGGGTCGGGCCTAACCTGTCCCCGCTCTCCCCTCTCCTCCAGGTTGTGCGTTGAGATTCAGATGCCTGCTGAGGGCAGTGTGCCTCTCTCCTGGGTGTGGATGACAGGTCACAGGGAGAAGGGAGGGCTGTACCGGGAAGTTCTTTCGTAAACCAGTCTGTGTTCCTGTCATTTTAGATCGAACATCAGGGGGACAAGCTGGAGATGGCAAGAGAGAAACATCAGGCTTCCCAGAAGGAAAATAAACAGCTGAGTCTGAAGGTGGATGAACTGGAGAGGTTAGAGGCACTTGGTCCCATCTCTGTCCTCTTCCTAGGACCTGAGACTTTCAGCCACTTAGCTGCTTTGGGCCTAGTGTGCAGAAGTGTTTGAGGGACTCAAGGCCCTGGAAGGTACTAGGCAGACCTTAGAGGAAAAGCTGCTTCCATTGCAGTGGTAGGCATTGTGGGAGAGAGGAAGGCGTTCTCCGGCCAGGGGGGACGCTCCATAGCAGTGTGATCAAGGTCAGACCATCCATAGGCATCACCTATCAGAAAGGCACGCTTCGTCCAAGCAAACGGGCAGGGCCAGGACGCTGCGGTGGGGGCCTCCCCCCATTCTGCTCTTTGTTCCCGATCGTCCTTCCCAAGACCTTTCTGATCTGTTCTTCCCTGTTCCTCATGGACTGTTGGAAGCAGTCGGGTAAAGAGGACACATTTTGGAATCAGAAGCTCTGGGCCTTGGTCCCAACTTGGCCACTTAACCTGCATTGTGATCTTGAGCAAGTCATTTCACCCTTTGAACCTCTGTTTACTCACCTTGAGAAAGGGACCAAGGTAGGGATAACAACCCAGCTCATGGGATTATTGTGAGTCCTCCATGAGATAATCCTCAAAGGGCTTAGCATTACTACCCGGCATGCAAAAATGTGCCATATATGTTAGTATATACGAGTTGATATCTTAGATGTGAGGAAACTGAGCTCAGGGAGAGGTTAAGTGACTTGCCCAAGGTCATATAGCTGGTACTTGGCAAAGCTGCGACTTAGACTGTCTTCCTCCAGGGCTTTTAGCATCTGTAAAATGAGGGCTGGAGCCTCAGTTTTCAGAGGTGAAAGGCTTGGGGTCCCAGGAGGCTGTAACTGGCCCAGGTGGCTCACACAGCCTGCCAGCAGGGACTTAAAGCAGGTGGTCTGCCCTGGGCTCCACCTCTACTCTGCTGGCCTCGAAGGTGTAGCTGGATTCAGCAGGACTTGCAGAGCTCCTTAAATTGGAAGGTGCCCTGGAAGTGTAGCGGGGACCATGTGTACACACGGGATGGTCACTGCTGCGCCATGGCTGGTCATGTATGATGTCGAGTGGCGCAGCTGAAGTCCCTTTGCTGAGGGAGGCAACAGTGAACAGAAGAAGTTAAGCATGTAGGTTTCGGTGACAGACGTGCTAGCTGTGCTGGCCTCAGCCAATGACTTCAGCTGTCTTCGGCTCAGTTTCTTCATCTGTAAAGTGGGAATCATGATGGAACCCACCTGCCTGAGCCGCAAGTTGCTGTATTACACGTGATGACATACAGACTTAGCACAGCCGCGGTCAGTCTGTGCTTCTCCCACTCTTCGTACAGCTCCTTGCCGCCTTGCTGCTCAGCAGATTTCTTTGGTTTATTCCTGTTGTTCCTTGGAGATTCTTGGTGTGATGAGAACCCCAGCCCGGGGTGGCTGGCAGCCCCCAGCTGTGTGGAACCCGACAGGCAGGGGGACGAGCAGGATCTGATTGAATGCTTTCACCTAGGAAACTGGAGGCGACCAGTGCCCAGAATATCGAGTTCCTACAGGTGATTGCCAAGAGGGAGGAGGCAATCCACCAGTCCCAGCTGCGACTAGAAGAGAAAACCCGGGAATGTGGGACCCTGGCGAGGCAGTTGGAGAGCGCCATTGAAGATGCCAGGAGGCAGGTCAGTCTCAATTCTATTACTAACCTATCTCTGTGTCTTTGGACAAATCGCCTAACCCCTCTGAGCCTATCTCTCCATCTGAGAAATGGGCACATAGAAGTAGTACCTGCCTCATGAAATCATCATAAGGATCAAGTGAGCAATTATCGTAAAGGACTTGGCACTTTATTCACAACCGCTCCTTTGATTGCTGCCTGAGTGGGCATCAGACAGGTGTACCACGTCTTAGGTGATGACTCATGGAGCGTTGGCAAAGGGCAGGTAAAGCGGGGTTGCAGAAGTTGTCCCCATAGTTTGCTCCTGCCCTGAGGCTCCAGAGAATTGTCCGCAGCGAGACCAGTTAGTGGGAGCGGCCCAGCCTTCTCTTTACCAGGTGTTCCCCATGCCAGGTAAGCCAGCCCCACCTCTGTGCGTTTCTGGCAGGTGGAACAAACCAAGGAGCACGCAGCCTCCAAGGAGCGAGCAGCCCAGAACAAAATCCTGGACCTTGAGGCCCAGCTGAGCAGGACCAAGACTGAACTCAGCCAGCTCCGGCGGAGCCGGGATGATGTGAGTCGGGCTGGGGGTGGGAGGACGGGGTAGGAGCAGACAAGGAGGGAGTGGGTTGAGATCTGAGCTTCCTGGCGCCTGCAGGGCAAGATGTTCTGTTGTTTTTATGAATATGACATGGTTTTATTTTTCTCGCATCACTTTCCCGTCCCTTCAGGATATCCCAGGCCAACCCCCTTTTTTATTAACAGTTTTGTTAAGACAGCATTTACCGTAAAATTCCCTCATTCAAATTGCACAATTCAGTGGTTCTGAGTATATTCAGTGTTGTGCCATTATCACCACAATCCAGGTTTAGAATATTTTCAGAAAGAAAATTACCTGTTAGCAGCCACTCCCATTCCCCTGCCCCAACCCCTGGCAACCACTAATAAAGTCTCTGTCGCTATGGGTTTGTCTGTTCTGGATGTCACACACACTTGGCCCCGGCCCCGTTCCTCCTCTTAGGCTGACCGCCGCTACCAGAGCCGCCTGCAAGACCTGAAAGACCGCCTGGAGCAGTCGGAGAGCACCAACCGCAGCATGCAGAACTACGTCCAGTTCCTGAAGTCATCCTATGCCAACGTGTTTGGGGATGGTCCCTACACTTCCTACCTAACGAGCTCTCCCATCCGCTCCCGGTCTCCTCCTGCCTAAGGCAGCCACTCTTGGGCCAGGAGCTCGGATGGATGCCGTGGGAACTGAGGCTTTGCTAAGCCGTACCCAGAAAGCCTGTTGGTTTTCCTCTCTCGTCCTGTGATGAAGTATGTTCAGGGTCTTGTCTTAGCTACTAGCTCCAGAAAAGTGCCTGAAGCAGCAGGGGATGAAGCAGAACCCACTTCGTTCTCTCCTCTCTGACAGCATCGCCTGACGGAAGTTTTTAATTACCCTGACAGGCCTTAAAGTTACTACTATTAGGGTCAGATTGTAACTCACCGTGACTTTGCTCATTCCTTTCCCAAGAGAATGTTTGGACTGGACTTGCCCTCCAGTTCCCTTACAGCTCTCTTCTTTTTAGGACTGTCTCTTGGGTTTTCCCTGACCTGAACCAGCAGGAGCTGTTCGCCAGAGGTCCTCACCGCTCCTCATGTTCACTTGCTGTTTCCCTTATTTCACGGGTATGGTGTTTTCCCCAAGGTGCTCCCCTCCCAAGCCCAGTGGAAACCTCTCATGGCCAAGTTTCCTCAAGGCCACTTGCCCTCACGCACTTGCCAATAGACACTCGAGGGCTTATGTCCAGTTCGCCTTGTAAAAGTACAATCCCAATCTCATTGATTTTTCTCTTTGCCAGGTTTGTATCTGTGGAATGCATTTATTCTTGAAACATGTATGTTGTTTTACAAAAAGCTTTTATAATCAGTATTTAAGTCTCCATCGGATGATTTCCTTTACCCGCCCCAGCCCTCTTCTAAAAATGATTCAGTAAAATGCTGCAGGAGAGCCAGTAAACGTTTTTAAAGGACTTGGTGTGTGAGACTCCTCATTTCATTTTGGCCAGGCTGGCTCTTTCTCCTTTGCGTGCTTTCACTTACAATCCCATGAAAGGCCTGGAGGAGACACACTGAAGGGCACTGCTCAGTGTGTGAGGGCAGCCTGCTTTAGCTGTTAGGAGGAAGATGGGATGTGTATGTATTACTATTTTTTTAATGTTAATTGTTTTCTGAATGATAAGGTTATGGGCTATTTTTGTTCTCTTCACATTTTCCTGTATTTAAAAGAAAAAAAAATTCTTCAGAGAGAAGAGAACAAATTTGGTGTACTATGCTGGTACTGACCTCTGGGAGATCCAGTCTGGTCCTCTCTCAGCCACTCTAACCCAAGTCCAGGAGTTCCCCTATGTCCTCAAAAGCAATGGCTCCCACCCAGCCATCTGGATTCCACTACCAGAACCGCCCCACCCCCCCATCCCCCCCGTTTTGGAGACATGCGTAGTTTCCAGCTTTTAATGTTTGGGGTTTGTTTGTTTGTTTGTTTTTAATTTTATTTCCAGCTTTTAATTTTGCCAAGGAAGGTCACTGAAATCACTACTACCGGCTACCACTGCCACAAAACCAAGCCTATTTTCACACCCTTAACACAAATGGACTTGAACTTTCATACAATGTATGAAAGCTCTTCCTAAGAAAAAACAGTTGGCAAACTTACACCGATGTGCATTCATTTCTGTATAGTTTGTCATTTCATTAGTTTGCCAAACTAATGAAAACCTCCTCAGTGCAGGGTTCTGCTATTTTTAACGATGGTGCGGGAAGCACCTCTTTTCCGGTCCATTGCTGGGATTCTCCCAAGAGCGTTCTATTTTTCTTCATAAAATGTTGTATTCCAAAAAGTCCAGAGAGTTTGTGGGAAATGTTTATATTGCTTCAAACTCGAGAGTTTTCCTTTCTGCCTCAGACTGAGATCCCATGAAATGGGCAAAAGGGTCAAAAGTTAAAGGGTCCTAGTTAAAGCTGGCCTCAGGCAATGGTGACCATTTCATTTACTGAGAGATAATTCACATAAAATTCACTCTTTTAAAGTGTATAATTCAGTGGCTTTTAGTATATTCAAAGTTGTGCGACCACCACCTTTAGCTAATTCTCGAACATTGTCATCACACCCCAGTGGAACCCATACCATTAGCAGCTGCTCCCCATTCCCCTCCCCCCAGCCCCTGGCAACCACTAATAGTCTGTTTCTCTGGCTTTGTCACTCTGGACGTTTCACATAAATCATACCATATTGTGACTGGCTTCTTTCACTCAGCACGATGTTTTCAAGGTTCATGTCGTAGCGTGTATTTGTACTTCATTTTTATGGCCCAATAATATCACATTTTGTGGATACACCATATTTTATTGACTCATTGGTTGACGAACACACGTGTTTCCATTTTTTGGCTTGTTACAAGTAATTCAATATTCTACCAGTTTTTTGTGGACACATTTCTTTTGCGTATATATTTAGTAGAACTGCTGGGTTAATGGTAACTTTTTTGGCCGCAGGCAGGCGGGATCTTAATTCCCCGACCAGGGATGGAACCCGCGCCCCCTGCAGTGGAAGCGCACGAGTCTTAACCACTGCCAGGGAAGTCCCTCTTTAACCTTTTGATGAACTGCCAGACTGTCTTCCACAGGAGTTGACCCATTTTAGAGTCCCACTGGCAGCGTATGTATGAGGTTTCCAATTTCTCCACATGCTCATCAATACCTGTTCAGTTTTCTGCAACCCGGAAGGCCCAGCCTTCTGAAGCCCCCAGGTCGTAGCTCCCTGCAGAGGAGCGAGCCTCGGGCCAAGCCCTGTGCGCAGGCGCGTTGGTGGGCAGACTCAGTGCCGGAGGTGGGGCCATGCAGCCGTTAGGGGCGGGATTGAACTGCGTCGCTACGTGTGCGCCCCGGAAGCGGAAGCGAGCACCCGTTTCCGGTCGGCTGATTCGAGGACTTGTTTTGTCTCAAGCGGCGCCCCTGGAGACCTGTAGCGGGGCAGGCCATGCCTTCCGAGGGTCGCTGCTGGGAGACCCTGCAGGCGCTGCGCAGGTCTGAGAAAGGTCGCATTTGCTACCACCGCGATTGGCTGTTGCGGGGCGAGGTGAGCAGTGGCCCCAAAGGGGGCGGTGGTCCTTCCTGCCCCTCGTCACGGGAGTCTGCTCTTCCCTAGCCCTTGGCATGTCCTGCGCCAGGGAACCGGTGCGTTCTTGTAACAGCCCGGGTTTGCTGCTTGACTCCCGTGTGTGCACCACCGTCTCTCGCCTATTCTAGCCTTCCGTGGAGCTCCCCTTCAGACGTGCTCTTTGAAGGCTTCATTGCTCCCCGCAGCTGGCGTTAGGTGCCTGCGCCTATGTTGTCAAAGCAATCCTGGCCTCTCAGGGTCAGTTAGTTTACTGCGCGTCTCTTGTGTTAGGAGATCCAGATTTAGTGGTGAACGGTTAACAGGACCTAACTTATTGCTGCCAGTGAAATGACCAAACTTTTAGACGACGGAAGTTGGACGGACCTGGGAACTTTAATGGGGGCGTGGTCACTGCATCTAAGATTCGCAAAGCCCTGTACTAGACCGCGCAGGTGGGGGAATATAGAGACGGTTAAGGCATAACTCCTCTTCCCGAGTTGCTGGTAATCTAGCTACAGGTATGATGTCTTGTCTCTTCAGACTTAAATGTGAAACACTTCTAAAGCATTTCTGTCTTTATGTCTTTGACGGTTTTAAAGAATACATATGTTACATTCTATAGGATGAATTCCAGCCTGAATCTGTATGGTGTAGACTCAGATTATGCATTCTTAGCAGGACTACCACAGAAATGATGCTGTGTCCTCAGTAAGTCACATCAGTCACACATAGATGCTTCAGCCCATCCCAACACTGGTGATGCTCACATTGATCACTTGGTTACAACGGTAACTTCCAGATATTTCCACGTAAAATTCACTTAAAGTTCATCATTTTCCCTTTTGTAACTTCTTAGTATTTTGTTGGGAGGTAGTCCAAGGTTACACCAAAATATTTTTTTCTTATCAAACCTCCACCGTTAGCATCTATTGGTGATTTCTTCCGGAATCAGTCTTTTCTGTGATGTAGACGAATGGTGTTTCTTTATAGCTACCATTCCTACGTTTGTTAGCTGGCGTTCTACTGTAAGGAAGAGCTTTCTTTTCTCTTCCGTTTAATTATTCATATCAGAATCCTCATGGGTTCCTTCTGTTTAATTGTTTATATCAGTATCCTCATGGGTGCCTATTTTATTCAGTGAGTTGTGATCCACTACTTGTAACCTTGTGTGTGTATATTTGCCAGTTTATGTCTTTTGCTCATTTTTCTATTGGGGTTTTGCCAATATTTTATAAGTTCTTTATGTATTAAGGATAATAATATTCCTTTATCTGTGATATATATTGCATCTTTTTTTCTAGTTTGTCAGTTGAAATTATTTTCTCCGTTGATGGTGTTTTTTATGGGTTTATTTTTTACATTTGAAACTTTGCTCCTGGAATTTATTTTGGCGTAAAGAAAGAGTAAAAAGTTGTCTCAAATTCAACATCCTTTCATGATAAAAACTCTTTCCAAAGTGAGTAGAGAGGGAACATATCTCAACATAATAAAAGTTACTTTTATTATGGGACAAATAAAGCTACTTTTATTGTGGGACAGACCCACAGTCAACACAATACTCAGTGGTGGTGAAAAGCTGAAAGCCTTCCTGCTAAAATCTGGAGCAAGACAAGGATGCCCCCTCTCACCACTCCTAATCTAATATAGAATTGGAAGTCCTAGCCACAGCAGTCAGACAAGGGAAATAAATAGAAAGGTATCCAAATCAGAAGGGAAGGGGTAAAATTGTTATTATATGCAGATTACATGGTACTATCTATAGAAAACCCTAAAGACTCCACAGAAAAACTACTAGAACTGATAAATAAATTTAGCAAGGTAGCAGGATATGAGATTAACATACAGAAATCTGTTGCATTTCTTTACACTAACAATGAAATATCAGAAAGGGAAAGTTTAAAAAAAAAACCCTTTTAAAGTCACATCCCCCCCCCAAAAAAGAAACCTTAGAAATAAACCTGACCAAGGAGGTGAAAGACTTATATTCTGAGAACTGTAAAACACTGATAAAGGAAAGGAAATTGAAGATGATTCAAAGAAATGGAAAGATATCCCATGCTCTTGGATTGGAAAAATTAATATTATTAAAATAGCCATACTACCCAAAGCAATCTACAGGTTTATTGCAATCCCTATCAAATTACCCATGACATTTTTCACAGAACTAGAACAAGTAATCCTAAAATTTATATACAAGCACAAAAGACCCAGAATTGCCAAAGTAATCCTAAGGAAAAAGAACAAAACTGAAGGGATAACCCTCCCAGACTTTAGACAATACAACAAAGCTACAGTAATTAAAACAGCATGGTATTGGGACAAAAACAGACATATGGATCAATGAAACAGAATAGAGGGACCATAAATAAACCCACACACCTACAGTCAATTAATCTTCAACAAAGCAGGCAAGAATATACAATGGAGAAAGGACAGTCTCTTCAGAAGGGTGTTGGGAAAGTTGGACAACTGCACATGAATCAATGAAGTTAGAACATTTCCTCACAGCATACAAAAAAGTAAACTCAAAATGGCTTAAAGACTTAAATGTAAGACATGACACCGTAAAACTCCTAGAGGAAAACATAAGCAGAACATTCTCTGACATAAATCATAGCAGTGTTTTCTTAGTCTTCCAAGGCAATAGAAATAAAGCAAAAATAAACAAATGGGACCTAATCAAACTTACAAACTTTTGCACAGCAAAGGAAACCATAAACAAAATAAAGACAACCTACAGACTGGGAGAAAATATTTGTAAACGATGAAACCGACAAAGGCTTAATTTCCAAAATATACAAGCAGCTCGTACAACTCAATAACAAAAACAAACAACCCATTCCAAAAATGAGCAGAAGACATTTCTCGAAAGAAGACATACAGATGACCAATAGGCACATGAAAAGATGCTCAACATCGCTAATTATCAGAGAAATGCAAATCAGAACTACACTGAGGTACCACCTCATGCTGGTCAGAATGGCCATCATTAAAAAGTCTACAAATAATAAATGCTGCAGAGGATGTGGAGAAAAGGGAAGCCTCATACACTGCACCCCAGTGTATGAGGCTTCCCTTTTGAAAAGATACATGCACCCCAATGTTGTTAGTAGCACTATTTACAATAGCCAAGACATGGAATCAACGTAAATATCCATTGACAGATGAAGAGATAAAGAAGATGTGGTATATGTATACAATGGACTACTACTCAGCCATAAAAAGAATGAAATAATGCCATTTGCAGCAACATGGATGGACCTAGACATTATCAGACTAAGTGAAGTAAGCCAGAAAAAGAAAGACAGATACCATATGATACCACAAGTGGAATCTAAAATATGATCCAAATGAACTTTTTTTTTTTTGGCTGCATTGGGTCTTCATTGCTGCGCGTGGGCTTTCTCTAGTAGCGGCAAGTGGGGCCTACTCTTCATTGTGGTGTGCGGGCTTCTCATTGCGGTGGCTCCTCTTGTTACGGAGCACGGGCTCTAGGCGCACGGGCTTCAGTAGTTGTGGCACACAGGCTCAGTAGTTGTGGCTTGGGGGCTCTAGAGCGCAAACTCAGTAGTTATGGCTCATGGGCTCTAGGGGCGTGGGCTTTAGTAGTTGTGGCTCACAGGCTCTAGAGTGCAGACTCAGTAGTTGTGGTGCGTGGGCTTAGTTGCTCCGCAGCATGTGGGATCTTCTGGACCAGGGGTCAAACCCATGTGCCCTGCATTGGCAGGGGGCTTCTTAACCACTGCACCACAAGGGAAGTCCCTAGTAAGCACTTTTCTATGCCTATTTTTTATTTGCTTATTTTCATTTTAAAAGGTATAACATGTTCATTTAGAAATTAAATACAGAAAATTAGAACAAGTAGAAATATGTCACTGATCACCCAAGCTTAACTTCTGGTATATTTCTTTCAAATTTGTTAGGGTATTTATTTGTATTTATTTTATATCATTGTAGACATAGTTATTTATACTCTTGTTTTTTCACTTAAAATTGAATCTTGAGGGAGGAGGAAATGGAGTAAGGTCGTCAAATAATAGAAACTTCCAGTTATAAGATAGATAAGTACTAGGGATGTAATATACAACTTGACGACTGTTAGCTAACACAGCTATACAATATATAGGAAAGTTAAGAGAGTACCTGCTGAGAGTCTCATCACAAGAAGAAATTTTTTTTCCTTTTTTCTTTCTTTTGATTATATCTATATGAGAAGATGCATGTTGTTAGCTGAACCTATTTAATCATTTTACAATATATATAAATCAAAACATCGTGTTTAGGCCTTAAAATTTTACAGTGGTGTTTGTCAATTATTTTTCAATAAAACTGGAAAAATTTGAACGTTACATAGGATTCACAATTGGCATTTTTAAATGACTAATATTCACTGAGTGTGTATACCATAGTTTACTTCAAAATTCCTTTCATGTTCTTTTCTGTTACAACGTTTTAGATTGCTTTCAAATCTGCTTTTTTTTTTGCGGTACGCAGGCCTCTCACTGCTGTGGCCTCTCCCGTTGCGGAGCACAGGCTCCAGATGCACAGGCTCAGTGGCCATGGCTCACGGGCCCAGCCGCTCCGCGGCATGTGGGATCTTCCCGGACCGGGGCACAAACCCGTGTCCCCTGCATCGGCAGGCGGACTCGCAACCACTGCGCCACCAGGGAAGCCCTCAAATCTGCTTTAATGACCATCTTTGTGCATTGTTCCTTTTTCTGTAGTTAGGGTTATTTAGTCTGATACTCTAAAAGGATAATAGTCAAGGTCATTATCAAGAAGCTACTGTACTTTCTCTTCATCTCTGATTGTTAATACAGTTACTTTGGGTCTTTGGTATGTATGTATGTATATATTTATTTAGGCCTTCTTAGATTTTCAGTAAAGCATGTAGTGGATTATAAGGACAAAATTATTTTTGATTGCTTAGATCAGTTGACATTCAAGTTGAGCTTAACCTTCTTCTTCCCTCTAGGATGTTTTAGAAGAATGTATGTCTCTTCCCAAGCTGTCTTCTTACTCTGGATGGGTAGTAGATCATGTCCTACCCAATATGCAAGAGAACCCACCTCCCTCTGAGACTTCAACATCCCCTAGATCTACTTCAGCCCTCGGCCAACCTTCATTTGTTCCCAAATCTCCTGTCAGAGACCCTGCCTTCTCACCAGTCTCCTCAGCAACACCAGATGGAACCAAGGTAAGGCTTTTGATCAGTTTAAGACAAAAGACAATGGTGGCTGCAAAGTTGAAGTGTTTAACATTGTCATACTACAGTGACCTTACTCTGGAGAAAATAATGGTTGCTTCTTCGAATTCTTGTAGCTGTTTGTAGCGACAGTGTTTTCCGCATCACCCAGCGTTCTCTTTATGAAGACCCAGAGAGAGAACTTCCTCTCTATTCTTAGTACCAAGAATAGTAATTAATTTCATGAGCAAGTGGATTTTTTTCTCATGAGCGTTGCATCTGTTTAACTCAACAAGGTCTCCCTTTTTGTTGTTGGCTGCTGGAAAGCTTAGAGTAAATTTTATACTTGCTCTTGGATTTACATACCTTATTGTTGCTTCTGTATGAGTTTTTACCTTCTTTCTGGCTTATTTTGTTCCTGCCTTTGTTTCTCCCACTTAAAACAGTTAAATTGTTGCTGGGGCTCTGCTCTTCTCTTTTCTCTTCTCTTCTCTTTCTTTGTATCTCTAGACGTATTTATTTATTTATTTATTTATGGCTGCATTGGGTCTTAGTTGCTGCACACGGGTTTTCTCTAGTTGCAACGAGCGGGGGCTACTCTTCGTTGCGGTGTGCAGGCTTCTCATTGCAGTGGCTTCTCTTGTTGCAGAGCATAGGCTCTAGGCATGCGGGCTTCAGTAGTTGTGGCTTGCAGGCTCTAGAGCGCAGGCTCAGTAGTTGTGGTGCACAGGCTTAGTTGCTCCGCGGCATGTGGGATCTTCTGGACCAGGGCTCAAACCCATATCCCCTGCACCAGCAGGCGGATTCTTAACCACTGCACCACCAGGGAAGTCCTGTTGTTATGCTTTATGTTCCCTTATAAGCTGCATTAAATCCTTTCTGGATCAAAGTAAGATATAACAACTAGTATAACAAGAGTTAATAGAAAAAAAGTCTTCTAAACTTCTAAGCACTATTGTGCTTTTTCTTTCTTTTTTTTTTTTAATTAATTATTTATTTATTTATTTTTGTCTGTGTTGAGTCTTTGTTTCTGTGCGAGGGCCTTCTCTAGTTGTGGCAAGCGGGGACCACTCTCCATCGCGGTGCGCGGGCCTCTCGCTATCGCGGCCTCTCTTGTTGCGGAGCACAGGCTCCAGACGCGCAGGCTCAGTAGTTGTGGCTCACGGGCTTAGTTGCTCCGCAGCATGTGGGATCTTCCCAGACCAGGGCTCGAACCCGTGTCCCCTGAATTAGCAGGCAGATTCTCAATCACTGTGCCACCAGGGAAGCCCAAAACTCCTAAAGCACTATTGTGCTTTTTCAAGTTTTAGATTTTTGTGCCAGCAAAATAAGACTAGGCAACTCTTTAGAAAGGTAGAGATTACATTTTTCACGTTTAGCTTCCAAAAGCCAAAGTTCTTTGTTCTTTTTGTTCATACTCACTGCAGACTTTTGTTTACTGAAAATATATTATCAATTCAACAAAAGGAAGCAGTTAAATCTCCCTATGGTTTCATCATTTCAGTCATCAGTTACTTCTTTCCACTTTCGTATGCCTGCATCCTTGTACCTTGGCATAATTAAAAAATTGTATGTGCACTATCATGTTCTGATTTTCCTTCCTAACTTTATTTTGTTCATGAACTATTTGAATTATTTGTTCACGTTATTTCCACCTTTGTAAATGTCTACTTAGAGGATATGTAATATCCTGTAATTTATTAAACTGCTCCTTTATTATTAGGCATTTATATTTTTCCATTTCATTGCTTTTAAAGATATTACACTGAGAAACTTTCTGCAGAGAGATCTTTCCGTTTTTAATCTTAAAATATGTCTTCTGGCTAATATCTTAAAATAAATGCCCAAATGATTTGACTGGCGTCAAAGATAAAAGGGTATGAACATTTGTTTTTAAATTTTAAACCTTTTTTTAAATTGTAAAATATTCATGACATAAAATTTACCATTTAACCATTTTTTAGAGTACAATTCAGTGGCATTAAGTACATTCATAGTGTTGTGTAATCGTCACCACTATCCATCTCCAGAACTTTTTCATCACCCAAAACTAAAAACACTACATTCATTAATCAATAACTCCAGGACTTTCCTGGTGGTGCAGTGGTTAAGAATCCACCTGCCAAGGCAGGGGACACGGGTTCGATCCCTGGTGTGGGAAGATCCTACATGCCATGGAGCAGCTAAGCCTGTGTGCCACAACTACTGAGCCTGCTCTCTAGAGCCTGCGAGCCACAACTACTGAGACCGCGAGCCACAACTGCTGAGCCTGCATGCCACAGCTACTGAAGCCCTCGTGCCATGCTCCACAACAAGAGAAGCCACCGCAATGAGAAGCCCGTGTGCCACAACGAAGAGTAGCCCCCGCTCACCACAACTAGAGAAAGGCCGCGCGCAGCAATGAAGACCCAACGCAGCCATAAATAAATAAATAAATAAATAACTCCTTATTTCCCCCTACCCCCAGTCCCTAGCAACCACCATTCTACTTTCCGTCTCTATGAATTTGACCATTTTAGGTACTTCGTATAAGTGGGATCATGTAATATTTGTCATTTTGTGACTGGTTTATTTCACTTAGCATAATGTCTTCAAGGTTCATCCATGTTGTCGCATGTATCAGAATTTCCTTCCTTTTAAGGCTGAATAATACTCCACTGTGTGTACCATGTTTTGTTTATTCATTCATCTGTCACTGGACATTTAGCTTGCTTCCACCTTTTGGCTGTTGGTGACTAGTGCTGCTCTGAATACGCATGTACATGTATTAGTTTGAGTACCTGTTTTCAATTCTTTGGGGTATGTACCCAGAAGTAGAATTGAGGAATCATATGGTAATTCTATGTTTAAATTTTTGAGGAACCATCATACTGTTTTCCACAGCAGCTGTATCATTTTACTTTCCTACTAGCAATGCACAAGGGTTTCAGTTTCTCCATACCTTTGCTAACGTTTGTTATTTGCTGGGTTGTTTTTGTCTGTTTGTTTTTTTTTATTTTGTTTTGTTTTACAAAAGCCATCCTAGTGGGCATGAAGTGTATCATTGTGGTTTTGATTTGCATTTCCCTAAATGATTAGTGATGTTGAGCATATTTTCATGTGCTTATTAGCCATTTGTATATCTTCTTTGGAGAAATGTCTTTGCAAGAGTTGTTCACAATAAGAAAGAATTTATTGTACAGTAAATAATAATCCTAAAAAATAATACAGGACAGAGATGATTATTCATATTATGAAAGACTGCATGATTACATACATAAAAAGTTTACTTTTTAGTTTATATTTCACACTTCATCTTCTAAAATATTAGTCTTTAAAAAATATTTCTAGCAATTGAGCATCATAGACACAAAAATGAACTTTAGCCTAAACTTTACAACTTACATAAAAATTAACTCAAAATGATCATGAACTTAAATGTAAAACTATAAGACTTTTAGGGAAAAAAAAAAACATAATCAGAACCTAGGACTAGGTGAAGAGTTTTTAGATTTGGCACTAAAAACTTAATCGGGCTTCCCTGGTGGCGCAGTGGTTGAGAGCCCGCCTGCCGATGCAGGGGATGCGGGTTTGTGCACCGGTCCGGGAGGATCCCACGTGCCGCGGAGCGGATGGGCTTGTGAGCCATGGCCGCTGAGTCTGCGCGTCCGGAGCCTGTGCTCCGTGACGGGAGAGGCCACAACAGTGAGGGGCCTGCGTACCGCAAAAAAAAAACACAACTTAATCCATAGAAGGAAAAATTAATAAATTGGACCTCATCAAATGAAAAGCGTGACTCAGTGAATGACCTTGTGAAGAGGATGATCAGACAAGCTACTGACTGGGAGAAAGTAGTTGCAAACGACCTCTCTGACAAGGGTTTATGTATCTAGAATATATTTAAAATATATATCGAGAATATATATTTAGAATATATTTTTAAAACTCAGAGGTTAAACAGAAACTTTCTAATCTTCAATTAGAAAGTGAGCAAAAGATATGAACAGACATTTCACCTAAGACAGTATATAGACAATATAAGTACATGAAAATATGTTCACAATCATTAGCCATTAAAGAAATGCAAATTAAAACCAGGACGAAGTAGCACTACACACCTATCAGAATGGTTAAAATAAAAAATAGTGACACCACCAAATGCTGACAATGATGTGGAGAATCTGGATCACTCGTGTATTTTGGGTGGAAATGTGGAACGGTACAGGCGCTCTAGAGAACAGCTTGGCAGTTTCTTATAAAACTCAATAGGTGCTTAACTATATGACCTAGCAGTTGCATTCTTGGGCATTTTTCCCAGAGAAATCAAAACTTATATTTACATAAAAATCTGTACACCAGTGATCATAGGAGCTTTATTTATTATATCCCCAAGCTAGAAACAGTGAAATGTCTTTCAACAGATGAATGGTTAAACAAACTGGTACATCTCTATCATGGAATACGACTGGCAATAAAAAGGAACAAGTCCTTGATAATATGCAACAACTTAGGATCTCAGAGGCATTATACGAAGTGAAAAAAGCCAATCTCAAAAGATTCTGTGCTGTATGGTTCCATTTATTTAACGTTCTTGAAATGCTATCATTATAGAGGTGGAGAACAGATTAGCAATATAAAGGTGTAGCACAAGGAAGCTTCATGGTGATGGAACAGTTCTGTACTTTGTGATGGTGGTTACACATGTGATAAAATTGCATAAAACTGTACACGTACCCAAATGAATTCCTGTAAAACCTGGTGAAATCTGAATAAGTTCTGTGGCTCGTACCATCAATTTACTGTTTCCAACTTCCTGTAAATTATAATTATTTCAAAATTTAAAAAAAATTTAAGTTTCTATGAGCAGCTTCTCAGAGGCAGCAGTTTCTAGTTCTGATCCTGCTAATAGTGTGGCATGCCCTCAGGCAGGCATCTTTCCCTCCTTAGGCCTCAGTTTCTTCATCTGTAAATCTGGTACTGGACTACATTGCCAAGGTCCTCTCCAGGTATAAAATTCCGTAATTCTTAAGGTTTAAGTAAAGTTTTGGATGGCTTTATATAATGAATTGTATCATTTACAAATTTTTGGTGTTTAAGTAACAGAAACCCAGTTTAAACTAGCTTAAGCAAAACAAGGGAGTCAGGGGAGAAATTAATTAGCTCATATAACCAGGAAATCTAGGAGTGCATTTCGAATCAATTAGATCTAGAGGATCTATTTTCTGCTTGTCTGTCCTTGATATTATTTCTCACTTGATTCAGTGACTCAGACCCAGGGCTTTGCTTCTCCATTTCTCAGTTCTGTCTAACTCGTCTTGGTTTCATCTTTCAGATAGACTGTCTGGCAGGATGTCTCTTGGTAGCCCTAGACACATATCTTCTTAGCTTAGCATCCCCAGAATAAGAGAAAGCCATCCCACATAGCTCCATCAGGAAAATTCAGAGATGGACTCTGGCTTAGCTTAGGTCATAAGCCTCATTCCTGAAGTAGATACTGGGTACAAGGGAATAGAATACTTTGATTGCCAGGCTGGTCACATGCTTAGTGACCCCTGACACTAGGGGGTGTGGAAGAATCGGGGATGTGGGCTGGGGTTTCTCCATCCAAACCAACCCAGCAAAAACGGACACTTATTAGAAGAAATGGGGAAAATGTGCTGGACAAATCAAATCAAACGAGCAAGCAAAAAAAAAAAAAACACAAAAAACTGTACAAAGCAAAAACATCCACTTTATTAAGGAAACCAATTAGAATAAGGTCAATATCATGAAAAGCACACTGGTTCTAACATACATTGTTTTGTTGTTGTTACTGGTTGTTTATAAGTAAGGATGTGATTTTTGTTCAGATTGAATAACACCAACTTTACCGTCTTAAAAGCTTAATTTTTCCATCTTCTGTCTATATAGGACAAATACGAGTCCCAGCATACAGAACCTATGGTACTTCAGTCCTCCCAGGGGATCAAAGTGGAAGGCTGCATCCGAATGTATGAGCTGCTGCACAGAATGAAAGGAGCAGTAAGTAACCCTTGAAGTAAGACAGGCGTGACCCTAGGGAGCCACGTTTAAATGCAGTTCCTCAGGGATTATGAATGTCCACCATGTACTAATAATCATCATGCCCCACCTACTAGTAGCTCTGATTCAGCTGGGGAGATAGCATAACATAGCAGTCAAGAGTAAGCTCTCTAAAGTCAAATCTGGTTTCAAATCCTATCTCTTCTATTTTACGTGTGACTTTGGGAAAATTACCTGGGCTTTCCTGGCTTCCATTTACTTCTCCAAAATTTGAAGATGATCTTTGTTGTCAGATAAGGTTATACTGAGAAGATTGACCTTAACAGCCTCTTGAAAAAAGAATAGCACTATTTTAATTAGTTTATTTGACTTTATTCTTTTTATTAGAAAAACAATGCATGTTTTGTAAAACTTTTTCTTTTTCAAATTTTTATTTATTTATTTTTGGCTGTGTTGGGTCTTTGTTGCTGCACGCAGGCTTTTTCTAGTTGCGGTGAGTGCGGGCTACTCTTTGTTGTGGTGCGCAGGCTTCTTATGGCGGTGGCTTCTCTTGTTGTGGAGCACGGGCTCTAGGCACGTGGGCTTCAGTAGTTGTGGCTCGCGGGCTCTAGAGCACAGGCTCAGTAGTTGTGGCGCAGGGGCTTAGTTGTTCCACAGCATGTGGGAATCTTCCTGGGCCAGGGCTTGAACCCGTGTCTCCAGCATTGGCAGGCAGATTCTTAACCACTGTGCCACCAGGGAAGTCCCTGTAAAACTTTTTAAAGAGTACATGAGTTTATAAATTTAAAGTCTTCTAGCATCTACCCTCATTCATTTATTCATGGAATCACCAAATACTTACTGAGCACTTTTGTTCTAGGCCTAGATAAAATAGTGAACAGGGAATTCCCTGGCGGTCCAGTGGTTAGGACTCCATGCTTTCAATGCTGATGGCCCGGGTTCAGTCCCTGGTTGGAGAACTAAGATCCCATAAGCTGCGTGGCACAGCCAAAAGAAAAAAAAAAAAAACAGTGAACAAAGTAGACGCAATCCATGTCCTCATAGAGTTTGTATGCTGGAGGGAGAAACATAGAACCAAGGTTCTAAAATATAGTTAGAAGACTATTATAATCTGCGTGAGAGACAGCAACAGTCATTGAAGCATTCACTTTGACACTGGATAAAAAAGGATGACAGTTGCTTAGACTGGAGGGGAGCGGGTAGCAATGGAGATAGTGAGAGAGAGAAAGACAGTTTCTTCTTGAGTTTTCTCAGCTCTCTTCTTTCAATCATCACTTCTGCATGGACTTTCTGTCCTCCAGATGCGAGTAGAAAGGTTTTCCTTGCTGATAATCTTCCTCATGTGCTCTCTGTTGTTGAGTCTTTTTTTTTCTTCCCAACTTTTAATTAAACAGTCTCAGAGGAGAGGAGATATATATTTGTGTTCAATTTGCCGCCTTCTACTGGAAGTTTTTTTTTCTTCTTGTAAATTTATTTATTTATTTATTTATGGCTGAGTTGGGTCTTTGTTGCTGTGCATGGGCCCTCCCTAGTTGCAGCGAGTGGGGGCCACTCCTCGCTGCGGTGCACAGGCTTCTTATTGCAGTGGCCTCTCTTGTTGCAGAGTACGGGCTCTAGATGTGCAGGTTTCAGTAGCTGAGGCTCATGGGCTCTAGAGCGCAGCAGCAGCCGTGGCGCACGGGCTTCGTTGCTCCGCGGCATGTGGTATCTTCCTGGACCAGGGCTCGAACCTGTGTCCCCTTCATTGGCAGGCGGATTCTTAACCACTTTGCCACCAGGGAAGCCCTACTGGAAGTTTTAAAATAACTTTTAAAATACAATAGCCTAGGGCTTCCCTGGTGGCGCAGTGGTTGAGAGTCCGCCTGCCGATGCAGGGGACACAGGTTTGTGCCCCGGACCGGGAAGATCCCACATGCCGCAGAGCGGCTAGGCCCATGAGCCATGGCCGCTGAGCCTGCGCGTCCGGAGCCTGTGCTCCACAACGGGAGAAACCACAACAGTGAGAGGGCTGTGTACCGCAAAAACAAAAACAAAAACAATAGCCTAATATCTTAACAATATATATTAACATATCACCATGCCAGTGTATACAGCATGTCATCTTCCTTAAAGGCTGCAGAGTATTTTCTAGTATGACCTACTGTAATATGTTTAACTATTTCCCTGTTAATTTAAATTGTTTCAAATTTATTACCATTATCAACAAGGATGCTCATTATCAATGAGCATCCTTGTACATATATCTATTTTTTTAAAATAAATTTATTTATTTTATTTATTTTTGGCTGCGTTGGGTCTTTGTTGTGGCACGCGGCCTTTTCATTGCAGTGGCTTCTCTTGTTGCAGAGCACGTACTCTAGGCATGGGGGCTTCAGTAGTTGTGGCACGTGAGCTCAGTAGTTGTGGCGCACAGGCTTAGTTGTTCCGTGGCATGTGGGAAGTCCCCTTGTACATATATCTTTGCACACATATGCAAGTATTTCCTCAGGACAAAGTCCTAAAATGGAATGAGTGTCAAAGGATATATACACTTTAAAATTTGATAGTTAAAATGTCAAATTGCTCTTATAAACCAAATGAGAGGGCTTCCCTGGTAGCACAGTGGTTAAGAATCCTCCTGCCAATGCAGGGGACATGGATTCGAGCCCTGGTCCAGGAAGATCCCACAGGCCGTGGAGCAACCAAGCCCGTGCACCACAACTACTGAGCCTGTGCTGTAGAGCCCGGGAGCCACAACTACTGAAGCCTGTGCACCTAGAGCCCGTGCTCCCCTCAACAAGAGAAGCCACTGCAATGAGAAGCCCCCACACTGCAACGAAGAGTAGCCCCCGCTCGCAGCAACTAGAGAAAACCTGCACTCAGCGATGAAGACCCAATGCAGCCAAAAATAAATAAATAAATAAATTTATTTAAAAAAAAAAAACAAATGAGAGTACTCTCGTGAATAATAAATGGAATACCTGGTACCCTTAGGTATAAAGGAATGGGACTTTGCTAAGTGATGGTGGAGGAAAAGACTCTAGGCAGAGATAATAACTTGAGGGAAAGAGTGAGATAGGAGTATGCATAGCATGTTTATGGAATTAGAATAAGGATTTCTTTAGATTACCCTGAAGCTCTCATAAGAATACACAGGATGGAAATTCCCTGGTGGTCCAGTGGTTACTGGACTCCATGCTTTCACGGACGAGGGCCCAGGTTCGATCTCCAGTCAGGGAAGTAAGATCCCACAAGCTGTAGAGTGTGGCCAAAACAGAAAAAGAGTACAGTAAGCTTAAGGATGGAAGCTTAAAAGTGCAGGGCTATTTGATACTGTGTTGGTGAATACCCGTCCATTCTTAGCTTATACTGGAGTGACATAAACCATATGGGGCAAATTGGAAAAGCTTTCCACAACAGCTGAGTTTAAAGATCAACCCAAAGCGGAGACGTGACTCAAGCAAAGGTTCCAAGGAGTAGGCAGATGATTCCATGCCCCGAAGTATCTTTGATGGAGTTAAGGGCTGATGGGAGGGCAGCCCATGGGGTAGATGAGCAGGGTGTAATGGAGCTGCAGAGAGCTGGTTTTGATCCTTTGCAGGAGGGCTTGAGGCAGTGGCAGGAGGAGCAGGAGAGGCAGGCGCGGGCCCTCTCTGAGATGGCATCTGAGCAGCTGAAGCGCTTTGATGAGCGGAAGGAACTGAAGCATCATAAAGAATTCCAGGACTTACGGGAAGTGATGGAGAAGAGGTGAGTTCCCTGAATTACAACGGGAATGTCGGCGTGGTCCATCGGAACTCTTTCCCTACATAAAACCCAAAGGGAAGGAGTTGAACTTCTTCTGAGTCCTTAAGTATCAAAATAAAATAGCCAGAGAAACTTATAACCTAGAAAAATGACCAACCTTGGAAAGATGAGCAATGCAACACAAAGAGAGGAGGCTTTTAGGAGAGGTAAAACAATTTTAGGAAGCATCCCTGACTCTTCCTCCCTCCATTTTTCATTCAGCTCCAGAGAAGCCCTGGGGCAGCAAGAGAAGCTGAAAGCTGAGCATCATCACAGGGCGAAGGTCAGAGCTTGGGAGAGTCCGTGTGGGTGTTCAGTGTCTGGGTGACGTGCCCGAGGAGTTGGGTTCCAGCACAGTCACAGAGGACCTGGCCCCTGTCATGCCACTGTGTGGCTGACTTGGGGCAGTCCTTTTGTCACTCTGGGCCTCTCTGTGAAAATAGGTAGCCCACACAGGACTGGAAGAATGTAGACAGAGAAGGCCCAGGAGCCCGTAATTTGACCGCCCTTCCTGTAGATTCTCAACCTGAAGCTGCGGGAGGCAGAGCAGCAGCGCCTGAAGCATGTGGAGCGGGAGCGGCTCCGGAAGGAAGAAGGCCAGATCCGCCTGCGGAACCTCTACGCGCTGCAGGAGGAGGTGCTGCACCTCAGCCAGCAGCTGGACGCTGCCGACCAGCGCAGAGACCTGCCCAGGGTCGACCTGTCTGCCTTCCGGACCCGAGGCAATCAGCTGTGCGGCCTCATCTCGGGGATCATCCGGGCCACTTCTGAGGTGAGGGGACTTCAGGAAGACTCTGTCTTTGAAATGAAGAACATTGAAAGCAAAACTGTTTTGTGATTTAAAAATAATACCTTCTTATTACCGCTTGTCATCCTCTTACCTAGAGATAACCACTGTTAGTGCTTTATATTTCTTTTTTCCCTGTGTGTGTGTGTGTGCGTGTGTGTGTGTGATCTCACCCTAAATTGGGCTAATATAGATATAATTTCTTAGGTTAAAAAAAAAATTTGTTTCTTCCAACTGCAAAATACTTTAGTTCATTCATTAATATAAACTGAACGCCTGCTATGCTTATGATAAAAATTAAAACCTTACAGAAATGTATATTGCTTTTTATCATTTGATATGGTATTTTGAACACGTAGTTACTGTAGTCATTGCAGTGTTAAAACCTGCAAGTATTGCCTTGACACATAATAGGTATTCAATAAATATTTGATGAACAGATGAAATCGGATACTTCCAACATGTAACCATACCAAAATTTATTGAAAAAGCATGCCTATTGGTGAATATTTAAGTTTCTGTATTTTCACTATCGTGAGTAACACTGCAGTGATATCACTTTGTGTACGTCTTATCTGTATTTTTGATTATTTCTTTGAGGTAAATTCCTACAAATGGAATTACTTGGTCAAAGAACTTGAAGGTTTTGTTTTGTTTCTTTGTTTTTTTGGTTGCACCTGGTCTTAGTTGCGGCCCGCCGGCTCTTTAGTTGCAGCACATGGGCTCCTTAGTTGCAGCTCACTGGCTCCTTAGTTGTGGCATGCATGTGGGATCTAGTTCACTACCAGGAATTGAACCTGGGCCCCCTGCATTGGGAGTACAGAGTCTTATCCACTGAACCACCAGGGAAGTCCCAACTTTAAGGTTCTTGATTTGCATCTTAAAGTTGTACCAGTTCACACTTCTATGAATTGTATGTTCTTCTTTTTTCTTTAACTTTTATTTTCCTTTTTTTAAATTTTTGACGACGCTGCACAGCTTGCAGGATCTTATTTTAATTCCCCGACCAGGGATGGAATCCACACCCTCGGCAGTGAAAGCATGGTGTCCTAACCACTGGACTGCCAGGGAATTCCTAAATTCTATGTTCTTTGCCCTTTGTTCATATCTCTACCAGTTTGTGTTTTGAAAAATCAACTTATGTGAGTTGTAAATATTAAGAACCTTAAGCATTTATCATATTTGAGGCAGAAATTTATAGTTTATAGTTACCTTTCAATTCTCTTTTTGGCTTTTGTTTACCATTCTTTTTGTAAAATTTCAAACCTACACGGAAGTGGAGAGAACAGCATGATGTACCTTTTGGCACCCATTCCCCAGCTCCCTCAAGAATCTGCACATGGCAGTCTCATTTCATCTATGCTGCCACCTGCACCCCTTCCTCCAGATGGTTTTACAGTAAATCTCAAACATACTACTTCATCTGGAAAATAATTTAGTATGTATCGGTAAAAGATATAACTCTCTATTACATAACCAAAACACTAATATCATACCTAAAAACCTAATAATTCATTTTATATGATCAGATATCTAGCCAGTGTTCAAATTTCTCCAGCTGTCTCAATAATTTTTTTTTTTTTACAATTGGTTGGAAAATTAACATCCATACAAAGTTCAGCTTTTTGGTTTGCTGTGTCTTACTTCAGTCTTTTAATCTTAAGACTCCCTTATCTCTCTCTTTTTTCTTGCTATTGTTGAAGAATCTGGATCATTTGTTCTATAAAATTTCCTACATTCTGGAAAATTTCAAGGCAATTGCTAACCCTAACCCTTGGATTTTTTTTTTTTTGTAATGTCTGAAACATTTATATTAACATATTTCCATACAAATAACCCAAAGAAAGTTTAGTATTAGTTGTTTTTCTTTTTTTACTGCAGGTTCTTATTAGTCATCAATTTTATACACATCAGTGTATACATGTCAGTCCCAATCGCCCAATTCAGCACACCACCATCCCCACCCCACCACGGTTTTCCCCCCTTGGTGTCCATATGTTTGTTCTCTACATCTGTGTCTCAACTTCTGCCTTGCAAACCGGTTCATCTGTACCATTTTTCTATGGTTCCACATACATGCGTTCCACATACATGCGTTAATATATGATATTTGTTTTTCTCTTTCTGACTTACTTCATTCTGTATGACAGTCTCTAGATCCATCCACGTCTCAACAAATGACTCGTTCCTTTATATGGCTGAGTAATATTCCATTGTATATATGTACCACATCTTTATCCGTTCATCTGTCAATGGGCATTTAGGTTGCTTCCATGACCTGGCTATTGTAAATAGTGCTGCAATGAACATTGGGGTGCATGTGTCTTTTTAAATTATGGTTTTCTCTGGGTATATGCCCAGTAGTGGGATTGCTGGGTCATATGGTAATTCTAGTTTTAGTTTTATAAGGAACCTCCGTACTGTTCTCCATAGTGGCTGTATCAATTTACATGCCCACCAACAGTGCAAGAAGGTTCCCTTTTCTCCACACCCTCTCCAGCATCTGTTGTTTGTAGATTTTCTGACGATGCCCACTCTAACCGGTGTAAGGTGATACCTCATAGTAGTTTTGATTTGCATTTCTCTGATAATTAGTGATGTTGAGCAGCTTTTCATGTTCTTGGCCATCTGTATGTCTTCTTTGGAGAAATGTCTATTTAGGTCTTCTGCCCATTTTTGGATTGGGTTGTTTGTTTCTTTAATATTGAGCTGCATGAGCTGTTTATATATTTCAGAGATTAATCCTTTGTCCATTGATTCATTTGCAAATATTTTCTCCCATTCTGAGGGTTGTCTTTTCATCTTGTTTATGGTTTCCTTTGCTGTGCAAAAGCTTTTAAGTTTCATTAGGTCCCATTTTTTTTTTTTTTTTTTTCCATTACTCTAGGAGTAATCCATTACTCTAGGAGGTGGATCAAAAAAGATCTTGCTGTGATTTATGTCAGAGTGTTCTTCCTATGTTTTCCTCTAAGAGTTTTATAGTGTCCGGTCTTACATTTAGGTCTCGAATCTATTTTGAGTTTATTTTTTGTGTATGGTGTTAGGTAGTGTTCTAATTTCATTCTTTTACATGTAGCTGTCCAGTTTTCCCAGCACCACTTATTGAAGAGGCTGTCTTTTCTCCATTGTATATCTTTGCCTCCTTTGTCATAGATGAGTTAGCCATAGGTGCGTGGGTTTATCTCTGGGCTTTCTATCTTGTTCCTTTGATCTATGTTTCTGTTTTTGTGCCAGTACCATATTGTCTTGATTACTGTAGCTTTGTAGTATAGTCTGAAGTCAGGGAGTCTGATTCTTCCAGCTCCGTTTTTTCCCCTCAAGACTGCTTTGGTTATTTGGGGTCTTTTGTGTCTCTGTACAAATTTTAAGATGATTTGTTCTAGTTCCGTAAAAAATACCATTGGTAATTTGATAAGGATTGCACTAAATCTGTAGATTGCTTTGGGTAGTATAGTCATCTTCACAATATTAATTCTTCCAATCTAAGAACATGGTATATCCCTCCATCTGTTGGTATCATCTTTGATTTCTTTCATCAGCGTCTTATAGTTTTCTGGATACAGGTCTTTTGTCTCCCTAGGTAGGCTTATTCCTAGGTATTTTATTCTTTTTGTTTCTGTGGTAAATGGGAGTGTTTCCATAATTTCTCTTTCATATTTTTCATCATTAGTGTATAGGAATGCAAGAGATTTCTGTGCATTAATTTTGTATCCTGCAACTTTACCAAATTCACTGATTAGCTCTAGTAGTTTTCTGGTGGCATTTTTAGGATTCTCTATGTATAGTATCATGTCATCTGCAGACAGTGACAGTTTTACTTCTTCTTTTCCAATTTGTATTCCTTTTATTTCTTTTTCTTCTCTGATTGCCGTGGTTAGGACTTCCAAAACTATGTTGAATCATAGTGGTGAGAGTGGACATCCTTGTCTTGTTCCTGATCTTAGAGGAAATGCTTTCAGTTTTTCACCATTGAGAATGATGTTTGCTGTGGGTTTGTCATCTATGGCCTCTATTATGTTGAGGTAGGTTCCCTCTATGCCCACTTTCTGGAGAGTTTTTATCATAAATGGGTGTTGAATTTTGTCAAAAGCTTTTTCTGCATCTATTGAGATGATCATATGGTTTGTATTCTTCAGTTTGTTAATATGGTGTATCACATTGATTGATTTGCGTATATTGAAGAATCCTTGCATCCCTGGGATAAATCCCACTTGATCATGGTGTATGATCCTTTTAATGTGTTGTTGGATTCTGTTTGCTAGTGTTTTGTTGAGGATTTTCACATCTATATTCATCAGTGATATTGGTCTGTAATTTTCTTTTTTTGTAGTATCTTTGTCTGGTTTTTGGTATCAGGGTGATGGTGGCCTCATAGAATGAGTTTGGGAGTGTTCCTTTCTCTGCAATTTTTTGGAAGAGTTTGAGAAGGATGGGTGTTAGCTCTTCTCTAAATGTTTGATAGAATTCATCTGTGAAGCCATCTGGTCCTGAACTTTTGTTTGTTGGAAGATTTTTAATCACAGTTTCAATTTCATTACTTGTGATTGGTCTGTTCATATTTTCTGTTTCTTCCTGGTTCAGTCTTGGAAGGTTATACCTTTCTAAGAATTTGTCCATTTCTTCCAGGTTGTCCATTTTATTGGCTTAGAGTTGCTTATAGTAGTCTCTTAGGATGCTTTGTATTTTTGCGGTGTCTGTTTTAACTTCTCCTTTTTCATTTCTAATTTTATTGATTTGAGTCCTCTCCCTCTTTTTCTTGATGAGTCTGGCTAATGGTTTATCAATTTTGTTTATCTTCTGAGAACCAGCTTTTAGGTTTTTTTTGTTGTTGTTGTTGTTTTTTGCGGTACGCGGGCCTCTCACTGTTGTGGCCTCTCCCGTTGCGGAGCACAGGCTCCGGACGTGCAGGCTCAGCGGCCATGGCTCATGGGCCCAGCCACTCCGCGGCATGTGGGATCTTCCCGGACCGGGGCACGAACCTGTATCCCCTGCATCGGCAGGCGGACTCTCAACCACTGCGCCACCAGGGAAGCCCCAGCTTTTAGTTTTATTGATCTTTGCTATTGTTTTCTTTGTTTCTATTTTATTTATTTCTGCTCTGATCTTTATGATTTCTTTCCTTCTGCTAACTTTGGGTTTTGTTTGTTCTTCTTTCTCTAGTTCCTTTAGGTGAAAGGTTAGATTATTTATTTGAGATTTTTCTTGTTTCTTGAGGTAGACTTGTATAGCTATAAATTTCCCTCTTATAACTGCTTTTGCTGCATCCCATAGGTTTTGGACCATCATGTTTTCATTGTCATTTGTCTCTAGGTATTTTTTGATTTCCTCTTTGATTTTTTCAGTGGTCTCTTGGTTATTTAGTAACGTATTGTTTAGCCTCCATGTGTTTGTGCTTTTTACGGTTTTTTCCCTGTAATTCATTTCTAATCTCATAGCGTTGTGGTCAGAAAAGATGCTTGATGTGATTTCAATTTTCTTAAATTTACTGAGGCTTGATTTGTGACCCAAGATGTGATCTATCCTGGAGAATGTTCAGTGCACACTTGAGAAGAAAGTGTAATCTGCTGTTTTTGGATGGAATGTCCTATAAATATCAATTAAATCTGTCTGGTCTATTGTGTCATTTAATGCTTCTGTTTCCTTATTATTTCACTTTGGATGATCTGTCCATTGGTGTAAGTGAGGTGTTAAAGTCCCCCACTATTACTGTGTTACTGTTGATTTCCTCTTTTATAGCTGTTAGCAGTTGCCTTATGTATTGAGGTGCTTCTATGTTGGGTGCATATATATTTATAATTGTTATATCTTCTTCTTGGATTGATCCCTTGATCATTATGTAGTGTCCTTCCTTGTCTCTTGTAACATTCTTTATTTTAAAGTCTATTTTATCTGATATGAGTATAGCTACTCCAGCTTTCTTTTGATTTCCATTTGCATGGAATACCTTTTTCCATCCCCTCACTTTCAGTCTGTATGTGTCCCTAGGTCTGAAGTGGGTCTCTTGTAGACAGCATATATATGGGTCTTGTTTTTGTATCCATTCAGCAAGCCTATGTCTTTTGGTTGGAGCATTTAATCCATTCACATTTAAGGTAATTATCGATATATATGTTCCTGTGACCATTTTCTTAATTGTTTTGGGTTTGTTTTTGTAGGTCCTTTTCTTCTCTTGTTTCCCACTTAGAGAAGTTCCTTTAGCATTTGTTGTAGAGCTGGTTTGGTGGTGCTGAATTCTCTTAGCTTTCACTTGTCTGTAAAGCTTTTGATTTCTCCATCGAATCTGAATGAGATCCTTGCCGGGTAGAGTAATCTTGGTTGTAGGTTCTTCCCTTTCATCACTTTAAGTATATCATGCCACTCCCTTCTGGCTTGTAGAGTTTCTGCTGAGAAATTGGCTGTTAACCTTATGGGAGTTCCCTTGTATGTTATTTTTCATTTTTCCCTTGCTGCTTTCGATAATTTTTCTTTGTCTTTAATTTTTGCCAATTTGATTACTATGTGTCTCGGCGTGTTTCTCCTTGGGTTTATCCTGTATGGGACTTGTTGTGCTTCCTGGACTTGGGTGGCTATTTCCTTTCCCATGTTAGGGAAGTTTTTGACTATAATCTCTTCAAATATTTTCTCAGGTCATTTCTCTCTCTCTTCTCCTTCTGGGACCCCTATAATGCGAATGTTGTTGCGTTTAATGTTGTCCCAGAGGTCTCTTAGGCCGTCTTCATTTCTTTGCATTCTTTATTCTGTTCCACAGCAGTGAATTCCACCATTCTGTCTTCCAGGTCAGTTATCCTTTCTTCTGCCTCAGTTATTCTGCTATTGATTCCTTCTGGTGTAGTTTTCATTTCAGTTATTGTATTGTTCATCTCTGTTTGTTTGTTCTTTAATTCTGCTAGGTCTTTGTTAAACATTTCTTGCACCTTCTCGATCTTTGCCTCCATTCTTTTTCCGAGGTCCTGGATCATCTTCACTATCATTATTCTGAATTCTCTTTTCTGGAAGGTTGCCTATCTCCACTTCATTTAGTTGTTTTTCTGGGGTTTTATCTTGTTCCTTCATCGGGTACATAGCCCTCTGCCTTTTCATCTTGTCTATCTTTCTGTGAATGTGGTTTTTGTTCCACAGGCTGCAGGATTGTAGTTCTTCTTGCTTCTCCCCTTGGATGTATTTTATAAATTTATTTCTGGCTGCATTGGGTCTTCATTGCTGCACATGGGCTTTCTCTAGTTGTGGCGAGCAGGCTTCTCATTGCAGTGGCTTCTCTTGTTGCAGAGCACAGGCTCTAGGCACACAGGCTCAGTAGTTGTGGCTCGCGGGCTCTAGAGCGCAGGCTCAGAAGTTGTGGCGCATGGGCTTGGTTGCTCCGTGGCATATGGGTTCTTCCCACACCAGAGCTTGAACCCATGTCCCTTGCATTGGCAGGCAGATTCTTAACCACTGCACCACCAGGGAAGTCCCTAATATGTTCTTTTATTCCCTGTATTTCCTGTGAATTTGTAACTTTCTCTAGGGCAGTGCTAAGAGAATTTCCTGTGATGATGGAAATGTTCCATATCTGTGCTATTCAATACAGCAGCCAATGGCAACATGTGGTTATTGAGCACTTGAAATGTGACTAGTGTGACTGAAGAACTGAATTTTAACTTTTAAAAAGTTTTTAATTAACTTAAATGTAAAGAGCCTTATGTGGCCACGTTACTGCACAGTGCAGTCTAGAGGCTTGATCAGGTTCAGGTTTGAATTTTTTCCCCCCTGCAACAGTACTTCATAGTTGGGAGTGTGTATTTGTTACTGTATCACACCGGGAGGCGTAGAGTGTCTGATGGTATTTCCATATGTGATGTTAAGATCAACCAGTGGCTTCAGATATCGTCAGGCTTATCTCCCATTTTAAAGATTCCTCTGAGCCTTTAGGTAATGATGTAGTAGCCATTGCTGATCATTACTTATATCTATTATTTCAGTAGGGGTGGTAAATTTTGAGTTTTTCTAATGCTATCATTTTTCTACATTTATTAGCTAGAATTCTACTACAAAGAAGAAAATTTCCCCGTAAACTATTTATCTTGAAGGGTAGTCTATATAGGGAAGGAAGGATAAATGATTGATTCTTTCCCTTTATCCGTTTTCAGAGTGTTGAGTTGCTTTTCTAGTATTCTCCCACAATGACTTGAGGTTCTTTTCTTTTACCTATCATTAAGAACATACGAATTTTATATACTTGAAGTGTAATATGTTTCAGTCTGTTATAGATTCATTGTTGTTCAAATTGTCCAGTGCGAACACCTTCACATTGGCTCCTCTGTCCTTTGGACATGGCCCCAGTAGTACTTGTTGCAGCAGAAAGCAGGCAAGCTGTTTCTACCTCATCTTGAACATTTTCTTCTCCAGAGCTAGAATCGGGCATTTCTTCACAAAGCCTTATTACTTGTTAATGGGTAAAGGTATTAGAAAACACAGATTAGTTACTAGGATTTGTCATTGTTTTTAGACCTTTTCAATGGATTAAACTAGGAAGTGTGTTGTGGTTTTTTTTTTAGGTGAAAATGCATCATTAATTAATGCTGACCTTTTCCATTTGAGTGTAGTAAAGCGTTACAGCATTTATTTAACTTCTTTACTTTTATGCATGTATCATTTTTATCACATATTGAAAATCTCAGTTTCTAAATTAATGAACACTACTTACTTACCTTACCCTACTGTGTATAGTAAAATATAGGTGTGTATATATGTAATATATATGTGTAATTTCATAACATGTAATCTCAAAATAATAATACCAATACTAACAATATGATTGCTGATCACAGTTTAAGATTTGCAGTTCTTGGGACTTCCCTGGTGGTCCAATGACTAAGGCTTTGTGCTCCCAATGCAGGGGGCCCGGGCTCGATCCCTGATCAGGGAACTAGGTCCTACATGCCGCAGCTAAAGATCCTGCATGCCGCAACTAAGACCAGGAGCAGCCAAATAAATAAATAAATATTAAAAAAAAAAAAAAAAAAGATTTGCAGTTCTTGGACTTCCCTGGCGGTCCAGTGGTTAAGACTCCCCCTTCCAGTGCAGGGGCTGCAGGTTCGACCCCTGGTCAGAGAGCTAAGATCCCACATGCCTTGCGGCCAAAAAACCAAAACATAAATAACAGAAGCAATATTGTAACAAAGGCTTTGTAATAAAGACTGTGAAAATGGTCCACGTCAAAAAAATCTTTAAAAAAAAAAAGATCTGCAGTTCTTTTTGCCTACAGCTATATACCACTAAGGGATGTATGATTAAATTACTGTTTCATTTCACTTGAAATAATTCTCCTGAGACTTCCCCGGTGGTACAGTGGTTAAGAATCCACCTGCCAATGAAGGGGACAGGTTCAGGTTCTTCCCTGGTTCAGGAAGATCCCATATGCCGCAGAGCAACTGAGCCTGTGTGCCACAACTACTGAGCCTGCACTCTAGAGCCCGTGAGCCACAACTACTGAAGCCCACGTGCCTAGAGCCCACGCTCCACAACAAGAGAAGCCACCACAATGAGAAGCCCGCGCACTGCAAGGAAGAGTAGCCCCCACTCGCCACAACTAGAGAAAGCCCGAGAGCAGCAACGAAAACCCAACGCAGACAAAAGTAAATAAATAAATAAGTTTATTTAAAAAAAAAGAAAGAAAGAAAGAAATCATTCTTACTGTTAAGCCACCAACTTGATAAACAGTTGGGTTCTTTGTTTCATTTTTGCTTTTGATTTTTAAGGGTTTTTTCCAACTGGATTTAATTTTATTTTATACTTACTGAAAACATTTACGTGATTCCAGAGTCAGAACTACAAAACAAGGTATATTTGGAGAAGTCTGGCTTTCTTCTCATTTGCTTCCACCCTGTTCTTGTCCTATCTGCCAGTGATTGTTTCTGTTAGCGTATTGGGTGTTGTATCTTTTCTTTAAAAACAAAAGCAGGGGGCTTCCCTGTGGAGCAGTGGTTAAAAATCCGCCTGCCAATGCAAGGGACGTGGGTTGGATCCCTGGTCCGGGAAGATCCCACATGCCACAGAGCAACTAAGCCCATGCGCCACAACTACTGAGCCTGCGCTCTAGAGTCCATGTGCCACAACTACTGAGCCCACGTGCCACAACTACTGAAGCCTGCGCACCTAGAGCCTGTGCTCCGCAACAAGAGAAGCCACCGCAGTGAGAAGCCCGCGCACTGCAACGAAGAGTAGCCCCCGCTCACAGCATCTAGAGAAAGCCTGCGTGCAGCAGCAAAGACCCAACACAGCCAAAAATAAATAAATTTATTAAAAAACAAAAACAAAACAAATACATGGAATTTCCTGGTGGTCTAGTGGTTGGGACTCCACGCTTCCATCACAGGGGGCACAGGTTCAATCCCTGGTTAGTGAACTAAGATCCCACAAGCCAAAAAAAAAAAAAAGCATAAATATACATATATATGGTGTGTGTGTGTGTGTGTGTGTGTGTGTGTGTGTGTGTGTGTGTGTGTGTGTGTGTGTGTGTGTGTGTGTGTGTGTGTGTGTGTGTGTGTGTGTGTGTGTGTGTGTGTATCCCTTCCCAGATAAAAGATAACTTGCTATAGACACTGTTCTGGACCCTGCTTTTTTGCACTTAATTTATCTTGGAGATCACTGCTTTGAAACATGTAGTTTTCTTCATTTCTTTATGTAACTGCTTAGCACTCTGTTCTGTTGCAACCATAGTTTATGACTTTTTTTTAAGGTCTTTATCTTTTTTTTTATAAATTTATTTTTTATTTTTATTTATTCTTGGCTGTGTTGGGTCTTTGTTGCTGCACGCGGGCTTTCTCTAGTTGCAGCGAGCAGGGGCTACTCTTTGTTGCAGTGTGTGGGCTTCTAATTGTGGTGGCTTCTGTTGTTGCAGAGCATGGGCTCTAGGTGCACGGGCTTCAGTAGTTGTGGCGCACGGACTTAGTTACTCCACAGCATGTGGGATCTTCCCAGACCAGGGCTTGAACCCGTGTCCCCTGTGTTGACAGGCGGATTCTTAACCACTGCGCCCCCAGGGAAGCCCTTATGACATTTTTAAAAATTATTTAATTAATTAATTTATTTATTTTTGCCTGTGTTGGGTCTTCGTTTCTGTGCGTGGGCTTTCTCTAGTTGCAGTGACCGGGGGCCCTTATGATATTTTTCTTTTTTTTTTTTGCGGTACGCGGGCCTCTCACTGTTGCGGCCTCTCCCGTTGCGGAGCACAGGCTCCGGACGTGCAGGCTCAGCGGCCATGGCTCATGGGCCCAGCCGCTCCGCGGCATGTGGGATCTTCCCGGACCAGGGCACAAACCTGTGTCCCCTGCATTGGCAGGCGGACTCTCAACCACTGCGCCACCAGGGAAGCCCCTTTATGACATTTTTGATGTAAGAATGCTTTGGGGTTTTTCCCCTCACTTAATCCACCTGGAATTTATTTGATGGTTGGTGGGAGATAAAGACCTTTATGCTGTAAAATATTCACACTATTTTACTACCACTTTCCCTCCTGATTTGTAAATATCTCTTATCATGCTAAATAGTATCCTAGGAGCTCTTTCTCAGTTTTGGTTTTTTTTAATTTTTATTTTATATTGGAGTAGAGTTGATTAACAATGTTGTGTTAGCTTCAGGTGTACAGCAAAGTGATTCAGTTATACATGTACATGTATCTATTCAGTATTTTTTTCTGTTTCCTTGATGTGTTTTTATTCTTATATCAGGATCATTATAATTTAATTGATATAGCTTTATAATACATTCTAATACCTAAAAGACAAAACTTATCATGAATATCCTGTAGAATTTTTTTGTTGCTGTTGTTTTACTATCTGGAACAAGTTGGTTTAATATAAGAATTCAGGGATTTCCCTGGTGGCGCAGTGGTTAAGAATCCGCCTGCTAATGCAGGGGACACAGGTTCGAGCCCTGGTCCGGGAAGATCCCACATTCTGTGGAGCAACTAAGCCAGTGTGCCACAACTACTGAGCCTGCGCTCTAGAGCCTGCGAGGCACAACTACTGAGCCCATGTGCCACAACTACTGAAGCCCACGCACCTAGAGCCTGTGCTCTGCAACAAGAGAAGCCACCGCAATGAGAAGCCACCGCAATGAGAAACCCGCACACCGCAACAAAGAGTAGCCCCCGCTCACTGCAACTAGAGAAAGCCCGCACTCAGCACCAAAGACCCAACTCAGCCAAAATAAATTAAAAAAATAAAATAAGAATTCAACATTGTAAATCAGCTATACTCCAATAAAATTTAATTTTTAAAAAAATAAATGAAAAATAAAAATAAAATAAGAGGACTTCTCAGACAAAGGCAAATATATCACTAATATGTGAAATCTAAAAAATGATACAAATGAAGTCATTTACAAAAGCAGAAACAGACTCACAGACTTCAAAAACAAACTTATGGTTAGCAAAGGGGAAAGGTGGGGGGAGGGCTAAATTAGGAGTTTGGGATTAACATATACACACTACTATATATAAAATAGATAACCAACAAGGACCTACTGTATAACACAGGAAACTCTACTCAATATTCTGTAGTCACCTATATGGGAAAAGAATCTGAAAAAGAATGGATATATGTATATGTATAACCGAATCACTTTGCTGTACAACTGATGCTAACACAACATTGTAATTCAATATACTCTAATACAAAATAAAAATTTTAAAAAGTGAAAAAAAGAGGACTTAATTCATGATGCATATACACCTGAAATTAATATAATATTGTATGTCAGTTATACTTCAGCCAAAAAATTTTTTTAATAAAAAATAAGAGATCTTGGTGTTTTAAGTATATTGCAAATATCGTAACATTTTACTGTTTCCACTGTTGCCTTATTTTTTGAGGTATAATTGACAACATGATGTTAGTTTCAGGTGTACAACCGTGATTCAGTATTTATAAACACTGCAAAGTGATCACAATAAGTCCAGTTATCTTCTGTCACCATAGAAACTAGGAAACATTTTGTTTTTCTTGTGATGAGAACTTTTAAGATTTACTCTCTTAGCACCTTTCAAATATACAACACAGTAGAGGCCTTGCTGATTTAACAGGCAAAACTATGAAACATGTTGATAGGACAGAACATAGAAAATGGTGCAGAGCTTCTCAATTCATTTTAAAATCCTGAGTGAAATTCTGACAAAATAGCACACTAAAAGAAATGTGCATGTTCGTTGGACTTGTATGTGAGCTCATTTATGAGCAGATGTTCTTAATAAAAGATAAAGAACTCAAATTTGTCAGTGACTCAAAGGAATAATGCACTATAACCAAAGAGGTGTCATTCTAAGAATAATGTAAAGCTGGTTCAGTTTTGATCTAGACTATTGCCACAAGCTTTTAAAAAATTATTCCAGGCTTCCCTGATGGCACAGTGGTTAAGAATCCGCCTGCCAATGTAGGGGACACAGGTTCGAGCCCTGGTCCAGGAAGATCCCACATGCCGTGGAGCAACTAAGCCCATGCGCCACAACTGCTGAGCGTGTGCTCTAGAGCCCGGGAGCCACAACTACTGAGCCCACGTGCCACAACTACTGAAGCCTGTGCGCCTAGAGCCCGTGCTCCACAACAAGAGAAGCCACTGCAATGAGAAGCCCGCGCACCGCAAGGAATATTAGCCCCCGCTCACTACAACTAGAGAAAGCCCGCACGCAGCAACGAAGACCCAGCGCAGCCAAAAAATAAATAGTTAAATGAAATAAAATAAAAAAAGAATTGGATACCATCTTTTAAAAAAAAAAAAGTTATTCCAGCCAGGGTTGGTGAGAGCATTGAAAAATCTCTCCGTTGATCCTGTGGATGTGATGGTAAATCGGTATTACCTTTAAGAGAACAGGAAAGCAGTAGGTATCAACGTGTTGAATGTGGGTACTCCACTGGCACAACTCCAGTTTAGAAATTTGTGAACTTGTGTGAGGTATGATTCAGCACCTCAGGTACCTAGGAAATAACCACTAAGCTCTGCCTCTGTCGCTGTGACAGAACGGCTTTCCCACAGCAGAGGAGCAAGCTGTGGCTGAGAGAGCGCTGCAGGAAATGCGGGACCTCCTTGTGAACTTGCAGCAGGAAATCGCCAGGGCCTGTGAGGACAGGAGGAGGCAGGATGAAGAGGAGGCCCAGGTAAAGCGGCAAGAGTCACAGGTGCAGCAGGGGCCAGAGGTCCGTAAGGAGCCCCCAGCTTCCAGGCAGGGCCCAGGAGGGAAGCTGAATGAAGGTAGGTCTCGGTGTGGAAATGGTCCTTCAACTTGATGTGTAAAAGTTTCAGAATGGGAAAAGAAACAAGAACATGTTTTGAATATTATATTTAAGCTACAGGACAATTTACCAGAACTTTTAAATAATGTAAAATTCAGTACTTTCAGTGAATTAAATTCACTGAATTAAATTCACTGGTTTTCGTTGATGTGAAGCCTCACGTCACATTCCAGCATTTGCCGTGAGGACTTGAAATTCTGTATAATTCTAGTAGATGTGTTATTCCAAATTGCTGATACTGAGTATTTTAAATAAGTATGTATAGAATATATGTTTATTGAATACATAAGAGCATCGATATAGCATAGTGGTTCAGAATGCTGCCTTTGGAGCCAGATCAGTGGGAATCTAGTTTTTGTACTTCCTGGCAACGTGACTTTCGCAAGTTACCTAACCTTTCCATGACTGTTTCCTTATCTGTAACATGAAGATAATAATAGAATCTACCTCATAGGATTATTATGACAGTGAAAGCAGTTAATACATGTATAAGGTGATTAGAACAGTACCTGGCTCATATTAAATGTTTAAGAAATTCTCCTATTATGAAAACCTTTCTTTCATCCCTCAGACCTCCAGGTGAAGGTGCAAGATAGTACAATGCAGTGGTACCAGCAGCTGCAGGAGGCCTCCAGTCAGTGTGTGTTGGCCTTTGAGGGACTGAGCAACAGCAAAGACAGTCAGGTAGGAGGAGTGGGAGTTGGGAATTCTCTGGGCCACATGGTGCCACCCACAGCCTCGTGTCCCAGAGGAATGTAGCTAGCATGTCACATTCCCTAACCCTAAGGGCGTCTACTCAGCTCTTCAGAACACTGTCTGCCTTCTCACTGCTCTGTTCTGACAGGCCAAAAAGATCAAGATGGACCTCCAGAAGGCTGCCACCATTCCAGTGAGCCAGATTTCCACCATTGCAGGTTGGTCAGAGGAATTAAGAACACGGC
The DNA here is from genome assembly GCF_964270905.1 of Leucopleurus acutus. Taxonomy (NCBI): domain Eukaryota; kingdom Metazoa; phylum Chordata; class Mammalia; order Artiodactyla; family Delphinidae; genus Leucopleurus; species Leucopleurus acutus. Next base: position 7,440,694 of record NC_139150.1, on the reverse strand, counting down.
CCTTCACTACATTGTACAAGTATTTTTTGAGATTCCAAATCCACTTATCTGTAAAGTTCTTATAAATAGAATGTGTTTCAACAAATGTTGACCGTTGGGTTAGGTATATAAGCTATATGCATATAGCTTACTCTCCTTTGTTTTCTTTCAACATGTAGAAGGAAATCATTATGTGTTTGTTGACACATTAAAAAAAATAAGCTATATATTAATAGTAAGTTACTGGGGACTTCCCTGGTGGTGCAGTGGTTAGGAATCTGCCCGCCAGGGGCTTCCCTGGTGGCGCAGTGGTTAAGAATCTGCCTGCCAATGCAGGGGACATGGGTTCGAGCCCTGGCCGGGGAAGATCCCACATGCTGCGGAGCAGCTATGCCCGTGCGCCACAACTACTGAGCCTGCGCTCAAGAGCCCGCAAGCCACAACTACTGAGCACACGTGCCACAGCTACTGAAGCCTGCGTGCCTAGAGCCCATGCTCTGCAACAAGAGAAGCCACCGCAATGAGAAGGCCTTGCACCGCAACGAAAAGTAGCCCCTGCTTGCCGCAACTAGAGAAAGCCTGCGTGCAGCAACGAAGACCCAACACAGCCAAAAATAAAAACAAACTAATTAATTTTAAAAAAAAGAATCCGCCTGCCAATGCAGGGGACACGGGTTTAATCCCTGGTCCAGGAAGTTCCCACATGCTGCAGAGTAACAAAGCCTGTGCGCCACAACTGCTGAGCCCGTGTGCTGCAACTACTGAAGCCCGCATGCCTAGAGCCCTTGCTCCACAAGAGAAGCCACCACAATGAGAAGCCTGTGCACTGCAACAAAGAGTAACCCCCACTCGCTGCAACTAAAGAAAGCCCGTGCGCAGCAATGAAGACCCTAGGCAGCCAAACAGAAAAAAAAGTGAATTGTTTAGGAAGGCTCTTACCTAAAGTTAGAAGTTATTGCAGAAAGCACCCCTAAGAGAACCAAGGATGTGACTTGTATTCTTTGCTTTTTGTCCTACAACATTAGCTTTTCCAGACTCGAAGCCTGCTTGTTAACACTTGAGAATGCTTTCCTTTTCTCTCCAGAGACTGAGATTTAGAGAGGAAGAACCAGACAGGGGAAAGACCCCTTTTTCCTATTCTTTAGAAACAGAGGTTCATTTTCACAGAGCTCAGATGTGGAAGCCTCCACAGTACAGACTGTGCTGCCCAGTGGCTGGGGAGCACATGCAGCGGGCAACTGCTCTGACTGAGCCTGGGTCCCAGTTCCCTTGAGTAACTTGTTGCCCAGAAAGCGTAAGCAGTTGCAGTTCCTGCCCTTGAGAGGCTACATGACAGAACTTCCACATCACGTGGCTGCCTGGAATTCATTCTGGAACAGGGCAAGGTCAAATAAGTAAACACATATCACTTTCTAGATTGAAAGTGCCATTTCCTTTGATAGCCAAGGCAACGGGGGCGAGGTTGACTGAACAGCCGTTCCACACCTTCGCTGCTCTCCTCAGGCTCATCCTCAGGTCTTTACCCCTCAGCTGACCGCAGGCAGCCCTGCCTCCTCCTTCATCAGGAAAATTTGAGACGCCAGGTGTGAGATCCTCAGATGCACCCCCTTCCACCGATACACAGCTGTATTTACCTCTTCGTCTCCTGCTTCAAAAGGTGCGCTACCCTTCCGGTCCACACTTAGCCTTCTGCCTAAGCCTTGAACGAGGCTCGGGAGCCTTATTCTTATCCCCTCTCATCTCCTTCAAGAGAGATCGCTCCTGTTTTCTGCAAAATTACTCCCTTTTACAGGCTCCCTTCCCTTTAAACATGCCTGTCACTCACATTCTAAAATCTGTTTCTTTTGATTCTGTGTCTTCTCAGTATTTTCTAATTTTCTTGTTGCCTTTTGGTTAATTAATTTATTTTTGGCTGCATTGGGTCTTCGTTGCTATGTGTAGGCTTTCTCTAGTTGCAGCAAGCAAGTCTTGGTTGCGGTGCATGGGCTTCTCATTGTGGTGGCTTCTCTTGTTGTAGAGCATGGGCTCTAGGCATGCAGGGTTCAGTAGTTGTGGCTCATGGGCTCAGTAGTTGCGGTGCACGGGCTTAGTTGCTCTACAGCATGTGGGATCTTCACGGACCAGGGCTCGAACCCATGTCCCCTGCATTGGCAGGCAGATTCTCAACCACTGCACTACCAGGGAAGTCCCCATGTTGCCTTTTGGTACCGTTGATTATTCCCTCCGTCACCTCTACTCCTCTGGCTTCTGCAGCGTCATTAATTTTCAGCTTCTCCTCCTCCCTCTTTTTCTCCTTTGGGGGTTCCTCAGTCTCCTGCCCCCACATCAGTGGTAAGTGTGTCCTCAGGGATGTGCTTCTACCCTGAAGTTCTTCTCATTCTAAAGAACCCCCATGGTGTCAGACTTGACCTCTGCACACATGACACTCAGATCGGTCTCTGGGTCATTCCTTTCCTTTGAGCTTCAGGTTCCCTCGCTCCAGCTAGCCGAGGGGCAGCTCTGCCTAGATGCCCCTCAGCTTCGTCAGGTTTAGAATGTTCCGATGTGAACTCATCATTTTCCTCTTGCCTGCCTTTTCTCCTGTTCGCTCTAAGTAATCAATAGCACCTTATCTACTCGGTCACCTTAGTTGAAACCTGCGAGTCATCCCCCTGACTGCTTCTTCTAGTTCATTCTCTATATCTGATTAGACTCTAGTTTTGCCATTCTTCATTTTCCTGCCTATTCCATAACTATGTCTCTTTGTCTCCATCATTATTGTAAGCACTTTAAGAGCTTACAGCCCAGTCAGACACAAACATTTTCTAGAGTTAGTGCCCAGTAAATGTTGAATGACTGAGAGAGAGGTGACCTAATTGCTGCCTCTTGAAAGGTGGGTGTCCATGAGTAGTTAGATTCAGAGCAGAATTTAAAGAAGGATATGGTGCCATTGTGACATACGGGATGTGGGAGGCCATATCAGGCATAGGGTTGGGACCTGATTTTCCTAACTGGAGAGCCACGGGGAGAGGGGCTGGCTGGGGATTTGGCCAGTGGAGCCCTTTGAAACCGTCAGTCAAGGAATAGTAGGGTATGACTTAGCAGGAAGGTGAGCTGAGTAAATTTGTGTGGAAATGTACATATTTTAATATCTCAGTAAGGTTACAGTCTCTGTTTCTGTTTTTCTGGGATTATTAGCCTTGAGATTTCTGTGATATCTCATTATTTAATTCTTGGTTTCTTCCTGCTTCTCTTACTTCCTAAGAAATGTGCTGCCGCTCTCTCCCCCCACCTTTTTTTTTTTTTTTTTTTTTTTTTTTTTGCGGTACGCGGGCCTCTCACTGTTGTGGCCTTTCCTGTTGTGGAGCACAGGCTCCAGACGCGCAGGCTCAGCGGCCATGTCTCACGGGCCCAGCCACTCCGTGGCATGTGGGATCTTCCCGGACTGGGACACGAACCCGTGTCCCCTGCATTGGCAGGCGGACTCTCAACCACTGCGCCACCAGGGAAGCCCTCTCCCCTTTTTTAATGGAACTGAATCAGTGGTTTGGGGAGGATATTTCTGAGATTTTTAAATATTTCCTAAAGTGATTAGGAATTTGGCAGGGTATTTCTAAACTGGAGATGCTGTATTTGTTCAAACATTGATTTTAAATAATGGAAACTAATTCAGATCTGCTTAAGCAAAAAAAAAAAGAAAGAAAGAAAGAAAAGTAAAAAGAAAGGAAAGAAAAAGTGGGTGGGGTAGGGGGGTTTGTTCTAAAGATAAAGCAGTTTCGGGACTTCCCTGGTGGTCCAGTGGGTAAGACACTGTGCTCCCAATGCTGGGGGACTGGGTTCGATCCCTGGTTGGGGAACTAGATCCCGCATGTATGCCACAACTAAGAGTCTGCATGCTGAAACTAAGAAGTCCGCACGCCGTAACTAAAGAAAAGATCCTGTGTGCCACAAGGAAGATCCCATGTGCAGCAACTAAGACCCGACGCAGCCTAAATAGATAGATAGATAGCAGTTTCACAGAACCTATGGCAGGAATGGAGCTGGATCTCAGGAGCCAGAAATTTTAGGACCCTTTTCTCTCTCCTCTTGGCTTCCCTCTGTCCACCTCCATTCTAATTTTGTAGACTGCTGTTCTTTGGTCCACATAGCAGGGCCAGAGCCCCACTGCTTACATGTGTACATGTCACAGGAGTGGCCACTTCAAGGAATCGACTCTGTCAGCTGGCTGATCAACTCAGTGTGACTAGTCCTAATCTAACTAGCCAGTGTGGAAGATGGGGCACACAGGATCTGTAATACAAACGTAGCTTCTGTGTTGCTGAGGATGGAGGAAGGCAGGTCGAAGAGAAGGGGGGAATCACTGTGAGTTGGGGAAGATCCTTTAGAAGGTTTTCCCTAGAGTTGCAAATGACTTCTCTAGGGACATCAGCCACACCCGTGGCATCTGTAACAATTCAACACCTATTTCTATACTACTGTTCATCTCTCGGCTGTGTCAGTTTCAGAATTAGTTGACTCTGCAAATAAGGAATTCCTTCGAAATAGTACCACGCTTTGTGTACTTTCTCATCCCCCACATCATGGATTTGATTGTCATACATTTTTCCGCATCTGTATTTTGGCTTTAGGCTTTGACCTTCTGTAGGGCTGCACAGCTGGGTTTGTATAGAGGATTTGTTACTGCGGTGGTGAAAAAAATAGATTGACTGCAGTTGTATCTTTTCCCTAACTTTGTCTTTCATACCCAGGCTCAAAGCTGAAGGAGATCTTTGACAAGATCCACAGCTTACTCTCTGGAAAACCCGTTCAGTCTGGTGGGCGCTCTGTGTCCGTCACACTTAACCCACAGGGCCTGGACTTTGTCCAGTACAAACTGGCAGAGAAATTTGTGGTGAGGAACCTTGTTGCCAAAGGTATGGGAAGAAGAGGCTGGTGCACAACCTTTAAACCTTTCTAGAGTATTAACTTAAAATCACCCCCTGTCTGTGCTCCCAGAAACAAGGGGAGGAGGAAGTGGCCTCCCATCATGAAGCAGCATTCCCCATCGCAGTCGTGGCGTCCGGAATCTGGGAGCTCCACCCCAGAGTGGGGGACCTCATCCTTGCTCATCTGCACAAGAAGTGTCCTTACTCTGTTCCTTTCTATCCAGCTTTCAAAGAGGGAATGGCTTTGGAAGATTATCAGAGGTGAAGTTGTTTTTCTCCTTACTCACTATCCCTAGAGTGATGAATGAAATAGAAATAGAACTGGGATTTGTTTCCTCTCCTCAGAACATCTCTTATGTACCTTGAACATTCTATCAGAGAATACAGTGTCTTTCAAACTGTCTTTGAAAGACTTACTGTCTTGCAAACTGGGTGGCTTTAGAACACTGGATTTAGAATCCAGGGGTCTTAGAATTTTATCCCTGCTTTGTCTTTTAATAGATTTGCAAAAATGGGGAAATCATTTAATCTCTTTAAACATTATTTTCATGATTTGTAAATGGGGGTAATGATATCCATTACCTCCTGGGAATTTACCTCTCAGGGTTTATATGATGCACAGATTTGATAATAGATGTGAGTAGCATGTAAAAATGTATTAATAATAATGCTAAATGTAGTAATAATATAGTTACTTTTAGCCATAAAAAGTAATTGGTCACCCTCACTTTGGCCTTGTCACATTGAATATTTTCTTCCCACATAGGATGCTTGGCTACAAAGTGACGGATTGCAGAGTAGAACAGCAAGACAGCTTTCTAAAACGCATGTCCGGGATGATCCGTCTCTACGCTGCCATCATCCAGCTCCGGTGGCCGTACGGAAACCGACAAGAGGTAGTAGAAGCGGCTTAGTATTGATAATGAGAGGTTGGACCAGAGTCCACGTTAGTGTATCTTACCTGCAGGAAATACTGACCTTTCAGAGAGGCAGTCCAGTCACATGATAAGTTAAAGACTATTGCTGCTTCATAGGTACTCTTCAGAGAAGTTGATGTTGATTATTAGGAAACTTTTGGATCATCAGGGTCATTTGTTCAGAGACTAATTGGTGCCTTAGAGGCCATCTAGGTCACATACCTTACTTCACAGATGGACAGACGGAGGCTTAGCAAGCTGTAGTGATACACACTTGTCAATGACAGAGCCACGGCTGGGGGCCAGGGCTTTGACCTGCCAGCCCAGTTCTTTTTTCAAGGAATGGAGATTAGAGGGTTGGAGAAGTTGATGGACTTGGAAACCTAAAGAGAAAGGAATATAGGTTGATTGAATCCAAGAAGTTTTTATTGTGCACCTGCTATGTCCCAGGTTCTGTGCTAAAGATACCAAGAATAATAAATAAAATGTCTATGAGAGTAACTGTGGAATCCCTGAAACTGAAGCTGACAGCCCTGTGTTGCAGGGATGCTGTGAAGAATGTGTGGATACCAGTGTATGCAGTATTTAAAAACAGAGTTTGTTTGGCTTGTGTTGTTTCTGCCCTGTGGCAGCTGCTTAGGTTAGCTGATCTGGGGGTTCATGTCCTGTTGGTAATGGCTGGTTGATAATGGTGGAAATTTAGATCTCTGCATAAAATGAGATTAAACAGTGACCGCCTCTCTCCTCCCAGATTCACCCTCATGGCTTAAATCATGGCTGGCGCTGGTTGGCACAGATCTTAAACATGGAGCCCCTGTCAGATGTGACAGCCACCCTCCTCTTTGATTTCTTGGAGGTACGTAATACAGCTATCACACGAGAGAGAGCCAGTGGTTGAAGCAGCCTTGGGCCACTGTGTGACGTGACTGGGAAAGGAATATAGAGATAGAGACTAATGGGAATTTCCTGGCAGTCCAGTGGTTACAACTCCGCGCTTTCACTGCGAAGGCGCAGGTTCAGTCCCTGGTCAGGGAACTAAGATCCCACATGCCGCATAGCCAAAAAATTTTAAAAATACATAAATGTATATACAACAAAAGATGTTCTTTTTACCTTTATCACTTAGGAAATTACAAGGATTTTAGGAGCTAAAAAAAAAAAGAAATAGAGACTTAACAGTGAACAGCATTAGCGTCCAGTATCATAAATTTTTTCCTGATCCCCAAGACAAAGCTAGCTTTTGATTTTTCTTCCCAGTGTACTTTCCTTCGCTGTGTGGTTGTCTTCTCGTTCTAAAGAACAGAAAACTGTACATCCCAGTACAAGTGAAAAGGAATTTGTTTTAGGGATATAGAAGTGACTCACTCCAGAATCAAGGGTAGGATGTGTGGTTGAATCTCATCAGGGCCTGGAACCAGGAACTGGAATGTCACCAGGTACCAAGGCAGCCTCCCCCTGGGACCACGTGGTCTTCCATGTCTGCTCTTCCTGCAGGTTGCCTCCTTCTTGCTCTATAATCCAACTTTCTGAAGTTTTCTGTGCGTAGTGGAGAAGATGCCATCCTGGGCTATATCCCTCAGCCTCAGTGTGGTCACCCAGTGTAATGGGACTAATGTCCCACCATTGTGATTGCTGATTCCCAGGAGAGAAAATATGATTAACCAGCTTGGGTCACAGATTACCAGTCTCGTCTAGGAGGCTCCATATAGTCCTCTCTGCCCATTAGGGACCCCACTACAGGGAAAGGGTAGGGTTTCTGTGGAAAGGAGACAGTTCTTAAAGAATAAAAGCTTGGGGCACATGCCATAACAAATCTGGGACCATTTGGCCTATAACACCAACAGCTTCTAGTCACCTTAAAGCTCCTGAAGTCGCAATATGGGAAGTATGTCAAACCTTTACAATCAATAGTAAGTTAAGGGTTTTTTTTGTTTGGTTGGTTTCTTTTGAATTTTATTTTATCTATTTTTTATATAGCAGGTTCTTATTAGTTATCCCTTTTATACATATAAGTGTATATATGTCAATCCCAATCTCCCAATTCATCCCACCACCACCACCCCCAGCCACTTGCCCCCCTTGGTGTCCATATGTTTGTTCTCTGTGTCTGTGTCTACACTTCTGCCCTGCATACAGGTTCACCTGTACCGTTTTTCTAGATTCCACATATATGCGTCAATATACGATATCTGTTTTTCTCTTTCTGCCTTACTTCACTCTGTATGACAGTCTCTAGATCCATCCATGTCTCTACAAATGACCCAATTTCATTCCTTTTTATGGCTGAGTAATATTCCATTGTATATATGTACCACATCTTCTTTATCCATTCATCTGTCAGTGGGCATTTAGGTTGCTTCCATGACCTGGCTATTGTAAATAGTGCTGCAATGAACATTGGGTTGCATGTGTCTTTTTTTTTTTTTTTTTTTTTTTTTTTTTCCGTACGCGGGCCTCTCACTGTTGTGGCCTCTCCCATTGCGGAGCACAGGCTCCGGATGCACAGGCTCAGCGGCCATGGCTCACGGGCCTAGCTGCTCCATAGCATGTGGGATCTTCCCGGACCGGAGCACGAACCCGTGTCCCCTGCATCGGCAGGCGGACTCTCAACCACTGTGCCACCAGGGAAGCCCACATGTGTCTTTTTGAATTATGGTTTTCTCTGGGTATATGCCCAGTAGTGGGATTGCTGGGTCATATGGTAATTCTGTTTTTAGTTTTTTAAGGAACCTTCATACTGTTCTCCATAGTAGCTGTAGCAATTTACATGCCCACCAACAGTGCAAGAGGGTTCCTTTTTCTCCACACCCTCTCCAGCATTTGTTGTTTGTAGATTTTCTGATGATGCCCATTCTAACTGGTGTGAGGTGATACCTCATTGTAGTTTTGATTTGCATTTCTCTAATAATTAGTGATGTTGAGCAGCTTTTCATGTGCTTCTTGGCCATCTGCATGTCTTCTTTGGAGAAATGTCTATTTAGGTCTTCTGCCCATTTTTGGAGTGGGTTGTTTGCTTTTTTAATATTGAGCTGCATGAGCTGTTTATATCTTTTGGAGATTAATCCTTTGTCCATTGATTCGTTTGCAAATATTTTCTCCCATTCTGAGGGTTGTCTTTTCATCTTGTTTGTAGTTTTCTTTGCTTTGCAAAAGCTTTTAAGTTTCACTGGGTTCCATTTGTTTATTTTTGTTTTTATTTCTGTTACTCTAGGAGGTGGATCAAAAAAGATCTTGCTGTGATTTATGTCAAAGAGTGTTCTTCCTATGTTTTCCTTTAAGAGTTTTATAGTGTCTGGTCTTACAATTAGGTCTTGAATCCATTTTGAGTTTATTTTTGTGTATGGTGTTAGGGAGTGTTCTCATTTCCTTCTTTTACATGTAGCTGTCCAGTTTTCCCAGCACCACTTATTGAAGAGACTATCTTTTCTCCATTGCATATCCTTGCCTCCTTTGTCATAGATTAGTTGACCATAGGTACGTGGATTTATCTCTGGGCTTTCTATCCTGTTGCATAGAATCAATAGTAAGTTAAGTTTGATTCACGTTTTCTGAAACACCTGGCTACCTGGCAGTCTGGTTAAATGGAGGTATTACCGTATATGAGAAATGCTTCAGAAGAAAGCTGGATTTTAATTCCCTTGCTTAGCTGGCTAAGTGGCATCGTGGTTGAAATTCTTGATAGGCACAAAAGGCAAAGGTCTGATTGTCCTTTATGGATCTCTCATATGAGTGTGAATTTTCATTCTCTGCTCTGACAGTGCCCACCTTCCCCTCTAGGTGTGTGGGAATGCCCTCATGAAGCAGTACCAGGTCCAGTTCTGGAAGATGATACTTCTCATCAAAGAGGACTACTTCCCCAGGTATTAGACTTGTTGGGTAGACACCAGGGGATTTGGTAGGTGAAAACTTATGACGTCAGATACTGTGGCTGCTGTTACATGCTGTTTCTGACTCAGTTAAGCACCTGTGTTAAGTGTAACATCTGCTCCCATCCATCTCCTCTTTGTTATTTGAATAAACGCTTCTGAAGTCTCTCTTAAATATTGTTGACTAAATAAAAAAAAACAAATTAGGAAGATCTTGGATTCAGATACCTGACATTTTTTAAACTCTCTTCTTTTCTAAACTCCCCCAGATAATCTGGGATGGTGATTACATGCAGTCATGAATGAAACCAAGGAGACAAACTCCCTCAGTAAATCAGTTGGTGAAACTGATTGGTCAGCCAGTTTGCTTGACTCTGTTGTGGCTTTAACCTTCAAGGACCCTGCTCATTCCTCTCAACTCACTGGCCTTTCAAAGTGGGGAAAGGCATTGGCAGCACCCATCCCACCTGATCACAAAGACCTTGGAAAGGAACAGTGCTCTCTTTTCCTTTATCCACTTATTTGAAAAAAATAAGGGGACTTCCCTGGTGGTCCAGTGGTTAAGACTCCATGCTTCCACTGCAGGGGGCATGAAAAAAGAAAAAAGAAAAGAAAAGAAAAAAATGTTGAGACCATTTAGTAGAGCGACAGCATCCAGTCTAGAAGACATGTCTGTGAGTCATTTGATCTGCCTCTTCCTCCAGATCAGCAGGTCTCTTAACTCCTCCAAAAGATAAGTGTGAGTCATAGGTGTGACTCACCTGTCTTCTTTCTCTCCCTGTAGGATTGAAGCCATCACCAGCTCAGGACAGATGGGTTCCTTCATACGCCTCAAGCAGTTCTTGGAGGTAAGATGCCCTTAGACCAGCACATCCCAGACTGTTGTCGGCCTCCAGTGCACCTGTGTCTGACATGTCTTGCACATCCAGACTCTGACTGTGGTCTCTTCCTCTTGATTTTTCCCAACCCTACTGTTTTGTCCATCCACCCCTCTTCACCTTAAGGGCTGCTATTTCATCGTCTTCCTACGCGTCATTGTCCATACTGCCCGTGGGGAAAAGCTCTCCTAAGAGATGAATAAAATATATGTAGTGAATCTTATCTCACTGATACACTTTTTGCATGTTGGCCAAGGTTCTTTTCTCAGTCTCAGGTCTAGGGAACAGGTATGTGTGGTCACTTTTCTCCACGAAAACAGACTACAGTTTGAGCCAGACTCCTCTCCTTTTTCCAAGTGCCAAAAAACTTTATGTTTTGGTATGTCTGCCAAGACAGCCAACTGACTTCCAGTTTCCAGTAGCCCAGTTGGGGAAATTGCAGTAGTGAAAGGTGAGGCCAGGCTGTGGGAGATGAGAGTGGGACAGACATTAACAATACCCTGGCATTTGTCCTCCACTGCAATTCATGCAGAAGGAGAAGTCTTATAGACAACCTTTTTTTCTTTTTTCAATTAATTTTTATTGGAGTATAGTTGATTTACAATGTTGTGTTAGTTTCTGCTGTATAGCACAGTGAATCAGTTATGCATAAACATATATCCACTCTCTTTTAGATTCTTTTCCCATATACGTCATTGCAGAGTATTGAGTAGTTTCCTGTGCTATACAGTAGGTTCTTATTAGTTATCTGTTTTATATAGCATAGTGTGTATATGTCAGTCCCAATCACCCAATTTATCCCTCCCCCCACCCCGTAACCATAAGTTTGTTTTCTACATCTGTGACTCTATTTCTGTTTTGTAAAGAAGTTCATTTGTACTATTTTTTTTAGATTCCATATATAAGCGATATTATATGATATTTGTCTTTCTCTGACTTACTTCAGTCAGTATGACAGTCTCAAGTCCATCCACATTGCTGCAAATGGCATTATTTTGGGTTTTTTATGGCTGAGTAATATTCCATTGTATATATATGTACTATATCCATAGGACTTACTTCCACTTGCTGTCCCTCAAAGTTTCTTCCAAACTTTAAGTGTTGGAAGCAGTGTTATCAGAGAATCATTCTGTTTTCCTTGTCTTTCCCTGACCAGAAATGTTTGCAGCGCAAGGAGATTCCTGTCCCCAAGGGCTTTCTGACTTCCTCCTTCTGGCGTTCCTGATGTTACTCCATCGCCCACCATCACCATTTTGTTGCAAAGGGACAATAATAAAGCAACTGAAGACAGCTGTATTTGGGAGAAGTCATGTCAATATGTGTTTTGTGTACTTGTACCTTGTCACTAGGAGAGCAGATTTTCATGGGTCACGGATCTAAGAGGTCCTTTAGTAGATGTGATGACTCCTTAAAGGGGTCCGCATGGCAGAGTAAGCAGAATTGGCCTTTCTCATTTTTGCAAAAAATTTGAAAAAAAAATTATGAGAAGAGTTTAGCACTTGATCTCACCCTTGATTTCCTTTGTCTCTAGTATCTTTCAGAAGGTAGGTTAATACCTTGACCATTTCACTCTGAGCTGTAGTGGCTTTCACTCCACCACCACACCCCAGCCCCTCCCCCCATGCTGACCCCGTTCAGAATAATTCCCAGGAGGAGCAAAGACTCAAGGTCACCTTTAAAGTAGCAGTTAATAGATGAGGCCCAAACCCTCACACGCAGGACTGGGTTATGTTTGTTTTGCCTTAGTCAGCTTGTGAAGTAATTATAAATTCAGAAGAAATGCCTGGTGTAGACATGGGCTAAGTCAGTCCCAGACTGCATCGGAGGTAGCTTAGTGTCTGGGATTAGGACTGTTAACACATGTTATATTGAACCAGGAAACACTGTTTGTCTTCTTGCTTTGGAATTTGGTTCCTGGATGAGTCGGCATGCGTGAACCAAACTTTGTTTTTCAATTTGAGTTAAGATGGGCTGAGGTGGAGCTTGCAACATTGTACATGCGCTGAGCATCCGTAAGCAATGAGTCAGGGGTTTAATAAAGATTTGGGGAAGAATTGAGAACTGCCTTATAATTTTTGTTACATGTTCTGAGTAATGAATGATGATAGATTTGCCTGACTAAAGCCACTACAAAAATCCAGAGTCTGGCTGTTCAGATAAGAGTTGAGATTTGCTTTATGGAAAGACTCATTCTCTTGGATCTATTCCTCTGTGGTAAATGTTGTATGTGGGGTTGTGTTTCTTGTGGAGGATTCTCTGGTAATCTTGAGTCGCTCAAAGCGACCCATTCTGTGAATTATTGACCGTAGTGCCAAAAGATAAGTAATAAAGCTTGATTTTTAAAAACCCCTTGCTGGTATCTAGTCTGTTCAGTATGATCAACTTCCTGTAACTGGAGCTGTGTAAATCATAAGGGGCATGGTGGTGCCCGAGTCTAGGTATAGAGTGGTGTGTTTTTCTCTTTTTTGTCTTCTTGACCTTCACCTTGGGAAAACTGATTTTTTTCTGTCATTTCTTTTGTGGAATTATGTACCAATAACTGACCCTGTTTTATCTACCAGATGGGAAAGAATTAAAGTCTTTTGATGTGGACACAATGGAATGAACACTGGGGAAGGAGTCTAGAGACTTGGGTTCAATTCACTTTTTTTTTTTTCCCCACATCTTTAATGGAATATAAATGCTTTACAATGTTGTGTTTCTGCTGTACAGTAAAGTGAATCAGCTGTATGTATACATATATCCCATATCTCCTCCCTCGTGAGCCTCCCTCCTGCCCTCCCTATCCCATCCCTCTAGGTCGTCACAAAGCATCGAGTTGATCTCCTTGTGCTATGCAGCAGCTTCCCACTAGCCATCCATTTCACATTTGGTAGTGTATATATGTCAGTGCTACTCTCTTACTTCATCCCAGCTTCCCCTTCCCCCCCGTGCCCTCAAGTCCATTCTCTACATCTGCGTCTTTATTCCTGCCCTGCCACTAGGTTCATCAGTACCGCTTTTTTAAATTCCATATATATGTGTTAGCATACAGTATTTGTTTTTCTCTTTCTGACTTACTTTACTCTGTATGACAGATTCTAGGTCCATCCACCTCACTACAAATAACTCAGTTTTTTTCCTTTTTATGGCTGAATAATATTCCATTATATATATGTGCTACATCTTCTTTATCCATTCATCTGTTGGTGGACATTTAAGTTGCTTCCATGTCCTGGCTTTTGTAAATAGTGCTGCAGTGAACACTGTGGTACATGACTCTTTTTAAATTATGGTTTTCTCAGGGTATATGCCCAGTAGTGGGATTGCTGGGTCATATGGTAGTTCTATTTTAGGTTTTTTTTTTTGTTTTTTTTTTTGCAGTATGTGGGCCTCTCACTGTTGTGGCCTCTCCCATTGCGGAGCACAGGCTCTGGACACGCAGGCTCAGCAGCCATGGCTCACGGGCCCATCCGTTCCACGGCATGTGGGATCCTCCCGGACCGGGGCACGAACCCGTGTCCCCTGCATCGGCAGGCAGACTCTCAACCACTGCACCACCAGGGAAGCCCGTATTTTAGTTTTTTAAGGAAACTCCATACTGTTCTCCATAGTGGCTGTATCAATTTACATTCCCACCAACAGTGCAGGAATGTTCCCTTTTCTCCACACCCTCTCCAGCATTTATTCCTAGAGTTTTTGAGTTGGCCATTCTGTCTGGTGTGAGATGATATCTCATTGTAGTTTTGATTTGCATTTCTCTAATGATTAATGATGTTGAGCATTCATTCTTTCATGTGTTTGTTGGCAGTCTGTATATCTTCTTTGGAGAAATGTCTGTTTAGGTCTTCTGCCCATTTTTGGATTGGGTTGTTGTTGTTGTTGTTATTGAGCTGCATGAGCTGCTTGTAAATTTTGGAGATTAATCCTTTGTCAGTTGCTTCATTTGCAAATATTTTCTCCCATTTTGGAGGTTGTCTTTTGGTCTTGTTTATGGTTTCCTTTGCTGTGCAAAAGCTTTGAAGTTTCATTAGGTCCCATTTGTTTATTTTTGTTTTTATTTCCATTTCTCTAGGAGGTGGGTCAAAAAGGATCTTGCTGTGATTTATGTCATAGAGTGTTCTGCCTATGTTTCCCTCTAAGAGTTTTATAGTGTCTGGCCTTTACATTTAGGTCTTTAATCCATTTTGAGTTTATTTTTGTGTATGGTGTTAAGGAGTGTTCTAATTTCATTCTTTTACATGTAGCTGTCCATTTTTCCCAGCACCACTTATTGAAGAGGCTGTCTTTTTTCCATTGTATTTTCTTGCCTCCTTTGTCAAAGATAAGGTGACCATATATGCGTGGGTTTATCTCTGGGCTTTCTGTCCTGTTCCATTGATCTATATTTCTGTTTTTGTGCCAGTACTGTATTGTCTTGATTACTGTAGCTTTGTAATATAGTCTGAAGTCAGAGCCTGATTCCTTCAGCTCCATTTTTCTTTCTTAAGATTGCTTTGGCTATTCAGGGTCTTTTGTATTTCCATACAGATTGTAAAATTTCTTGTTCTAGTTCTGTGAAAAATGCCATTGGTAATTTGATAGGATTTGCATTGAACCTGTAGATTGCTTTGGGTAGTATAGTCATTTTCACAATATTGATTCTTCTAATCCAGGAGCATAGTATATGTCTCCATCTGTTTATGTTATCTTTGATTTCTTTCTTCAGTGTTTTATAGTTTTCTAAGTACAGGTCTTTTGCCTCCTTAGGTAGGTTTATTCCTAGATATTTTATTCTTTTTGTTGTGATGGTAAATGGGATTGTTTCCTTAATTTCTCTTTCTGATCTTTCGTTGTTAGTGTATAGGAATGCCAGAGATTTCTGTGCATTAGTTTTGTATCCTGCAACCTTACCAAATTCATCGATTAGTTATAGTAGTTTTCTGGTGGCATCTTTCAGATTTTCAATTCACTTTTAGGTTTGTGACCTTGAGTGGGTCATCCACTCTCTGAACCTCAGTATCCCCACCTGCGAAACACAAGAATTGGACCAGTCACCAGATGAGTAGTTTTCAAATTGTGCTCAGTAGCGGTGCCTTAGGGCAGAGCTTCCCTGCTGTGTGTCATAGCATACTGATCTCTGTAGCCCATGGGGCCCGTGGCCAGTTTGCACTTCCTCTCTCTACCTGTGCTTTACAAATGGCATTTTCTGTGCATCATGATGGAACAACTTGGGAAGCACTGGGTGCTTGGGTGTTGAGTGGATGGGGCTCAGCTGTATAGTCAGTCAGCATATGGAGGCTTTGTGCAAATTTTTGAAAGGCTTCCCTTCCTACTACTGCCATCTGCTGGAAAGCTGTTCTATTAATAACTATGAAAATGGAACCAGGAGGTGAGCAGTGCCTCTTACTGGAGTTAAGCAGCTCACATTTGCACAGCCTTTAATAGGACTAATGGGCCTGCATGGAACGCTGGGATTCTCTCTGCCACAGCATTTTTACTTTATGTACTGTATATATTGGAGTTCTTTGTAACATTATATATGGGAAAGTTCTGCCAAAAATGAAATATATAAAAAAATCACTGGACAAGATGATCTCTAAGGTCTCCTCCACTTTGAATTTGTACCACTCCATAGCAGACACCTCTTACAATATTTGAATCTTCTTTCTCTAGACATGTTTAACAGTCTTGCACGTGTCATTTAAAGCTTTGTATTCCTATTGGGTTCTTGATGGTAAACCAAGAAAGGAGAGCATCACAGAAGCCAGGTTTTCAATACTCACTGATAGCGTTGCCTCCAGAGGTAGAGATTGCCGACCGATAGCAGTGACTCCTGGTGGATGGTAGCGTCAGATTTCTAAGAGTAGAATACCAAGGACTGCATTTGCCTTTAAATTCAGGCGCTCACTTGCCTGCTTGCCTCCTTTCAAGTTTGACCTCATTTCTTAGGCTGAGTGCCCATATTTTTGTCTTATCATGGTCCTACATCATTTATTTATTTATTTATTTTTGGCTGCGTTGGGTCTTCGTTGCTGCGCGTGGGCTTTCTGTAGTTGCAACGAACGGGGGGCCACTCTTCGTTGTCATGCATGGGCTTCTCACTGCGGTGGCTTCTCTTGTTGCAGAGCATGGGCGTCAGTAGTTGTGGCTCACAGGCTCTAGAGCGCAGGCTCAGTAGTTGTGGCACATGGGCTTAGTTGCTCCACAGCATGTGTGATCTTCCCAGACCAGGGCTCGAACCCGTGTCCCCTGCATTGACAGGCGGATTCTCAACCACTGCGCCACCAGGGAAATCCTGTTCTACATCATTTTAAAGCAAATTTGATGATGAATTGGAAGTTCCAATGGGAGAGAAACCCAACACATCCCTTGGATAGAAGAATGGAGTTGTTCTGGAGGTTTCCCACCCACGTGCTGGGAGCTTTCCCCCACTTCTCAAGCTTCCTGTGGTGATAGCAGTGACGTAATTAAGTTTGAATGTCTTCTATCTCAGTGCCAGGAAAAAAGAGCTCCAGAGCTTCCCACAGGTGCCTTATCAGGCTTGGCCATTCACTTCCCTTTTCTCTGTGCCATTAATGAATCCCTGCTATTAGGTCCTGTGGACCTGCAGAAACCAGATGAAAGCTATGGTCTCCCAGCTATGTGATGGATTTCCAGAAACACCCATTAGAGAGGAATTTATAATATCATCTAGTTTACAGCCAGGCTCCATTTATTTTAAATATCAATCTACACAGATGATGTAGTCAAGAAACATTTTTCTTTTAGCTCCTTCAGGATGTTTACACTAAATGTAGTACATGATGCTGGATTGGAACCTGGTCCAGGAAAAAAAAGATCATTCTGCGTGTTTGTCTTGTAAAGGATGTTGGGACAATTAGCAAAACTTGAATAAGGTCTGTATGTTAGATAGCAGTATTATGTCAACATTAATTTCCCGACTTTGATCACTGTATTGTGGTTATAAAAATAAAAGTACTTGTTCTTAAAGTACTTAGGGGTGACTGGGCATGACGTCTGCAACTTATTCTCAAATGATTCAGGGGGAAAATATCTACATGTGTGTGTCTATGTGTAAGTATATACCATCAGAATAATGGAGCAAATGTGGTCAATTGTTAACAAATTGGGGAATCTGGTTGAAGGGTGTATGGGATTTGTTTCTATTACTCTTGTAATTTTTTACAAATTTGAAATTATTTCAAAATTAAAAGATAATCCTCTTCCCCACTTAAAAAAAAAACAAACAACAGCAACAAAATCAGGCCTACAATTCTGATGAGGTGACAAATTCAAGCTCTAGAACCTACAACCCTGCAAACAGGATGGTGATGCCAAAGGTGACCTTGAAGCCATCAACCTGTAGCAGGGATGGAAATTTGACCCTAAACAGGTTTTGCTGGGACTTCCCTGGTGGCGCAGTGGTTGGGAATCCACCTGCCAATGCAGGGGATGCAGGTTCAATCCCTGGTCGGGGAACTAAGATCCCACATGCCACAGGGCAACTAAGCCCACGTGCCGCAGCTACTGAGCCCGCATACTCTGGAGCCTGCGCGCCACAACAAAAGTTCCCGCATGCCGCATCAAAGATCCTGTGTACCGCAACTAAGACCCGATGCAGCCAAATAAATAAATAAATATTTAAAAAAATAAACAGGTTTTGCAAAATGCTTCCTACTTGAAGTAGGTGACTGGGGGGTAGAATTTTAATTCAATGGAGAACGAGATTTACAAACTCGGAGTGCTTGATGGTTTAAACTAAAAGTTACCATAGTGCAGAAGAAAGCTCCATTTCATCTAGGTCAGCTTCGTCCAGGAAGTTTTTCTGCAGGAACCTAAAAAAGAGTTCAGCAAAGGAGATTGGCAGCTACTGTGTTAAAGGTAAACTAGGTGAAGTACTATATGAAGTAAGAATGGCAGGATGTGGATAATTGTTAAAGCTGGGTGGTGAACAGATGGAGGTTCACTGTACTATTCCATTTTCTAGGTTTATCTTTGAAATCTTCCATGATAAAATGTTTAGATTATAAACAAAAGAAAAAGGACTTTTCTTGCAGGACTTTTTGGTGCCTTAACTATGATAATTTGAATTAACCTCCAAGAGTTCATATTGTTTCCCAAACTTACCACGGAACTCTTGAGCTTCTCTTGGGACTAGTATTTCTGAGAATATACTTTTTGAAATGCTTTAGTTGGAGGTTAGGATGGTCAAGAAAGTATCTTGAGATAGTACTTCATCCAGATACTTAAAACTATCTGTAAATTTTTTAAAAGGAGATAAAAAAGTCCAAAAAGCCTTTTATTCTAGGTACCCACTGTGAACATCTCTTTAATCATCTCTGTGCATATATACATGGATATACAAATATAGCTCTTAAGTAACTGACTGCCACTGTTCAGTAACATCTTAGATATTTTTCAAGTCAATCAGTATGAACTATATCACCAATGTAGTCTTGAGTTAATGAATCTTAACCATTTTTCAGTTGGTGACTAGCTGCTTCTAATTTTTTTTTACAATTATTAACATTCTTAAATATATTTTCTACCTTCTTAGGTTGTATTCCTAAATATAACGTTGTGTCAAATGGCATGCAAATTTCATATGCTGATCCATATCGCCAAACTGCTCTTCCAGAAAGGTTCTACTTACATAAACTCAAAATGGGTAAGATTTGTCAGAAATGAGGAGTGGGTGTTGGGAAAGAAGGACATTCTAATTTAGGGGGAAAGTATGAGGAAAAGCATGAAGTTGGAAGAATAAATAACCTGTTTAGGAAGTGGCTAAGCTCAGGTCTAGAGAAGAGCAGTAGGAAATAATGCTGTGGAAAGTTTGTGTAGGCTCCGGAATCTCTATTAAAATAGTGTGGGTGGGAACTTCCTTGGTGGCACAGTGGTTAAGAAACCGCCTGCCAATGCAGGGGACATGGGTTCGAGCCCTGGTCAAGGAAGATCCCACATGCCGAGGAGTAACTAAGCCCATGCACCACAACTACTGAGCCTGCACTCTAGAGCCCGCAAGCCACAACTACTGAGCCCACGTGCCACAATTACAGAAGCCTGCATGCCTAGAGCCCGTGCTCCGCAACAAGAGAAGCCACTGCAATGAGAAGCCCACGCACCGCAATGAAGTGTAGCCCCTGCTCGCCGCAACTAGAGAAAGCCCACGTGCAGCAAAGGAAGACCCAACGCAGACAAAAATAAATTAATTAAATAAATCAAAATACTTATATAAAAAATAATAATAGGGCTTCCCTGGTGGTGCAGGGGTTGGGAGTCCGCCTGCCGATGCAGGGGACACGGGTTTGTGCCCCGGTCCGGGAAGATCCCACATGCCGCAGAGCAGCTGGGCCCGTGAGCCATGGCTGCTGAGCCTGTGCGTCCGGAGCCTGTGCTCTGCAATGGGAGAGACCACAACAGTGAGAGGCCCATGTACTGCAATAAATAAATAAATAAATAAATAAAATAATAATAAAATAAAATAAAATTGTTTGGGTGATTCGGTAGGCAGTGGGAAGCTACTAGAGTTGTATTTATTTATTTATGGCTGCATTGGGTCTTCATTGCTGCACGGGCTTTCTCTAGTTGCAGCGAGCGGGGGCTACTCTTGGCTGCGGTGCATGGGCTTCTCATTGTGGTGGCTTCTCTTGTTGCAAAGCACGGGCTCTAGGCATGGGGGCTCCAGTAGTTGTGGCACGTGGGCTTCAATAGTTATGGCTCACAGGCTCAGTCGTTGTGGCGCACGGACTTAGTTGCTCTGCAGCATGTGGGATCTTCCTGGACCAGGGGTCGAACCCGTGTCCCCTGCGTTGGCAGGCAGATTCTTAACCACTGCGCCACCAGGGAAGTCTGCTACTAGAATTTTTTGAGAAGGTTTCACATGGTTTATGAAACTAATTCTGTGTGTTCAGGATGAATAGGAAGGAGAGAGACTGATGGGGCTTAAAAGGTGGTCCTGTGAGAGTACATATGGGAAATAAGCCAGCTGGATTAGGAAGATGTGCCAGGGGAGTGAGGGGCTCACCTCTCTGCTGTCACTTACAGTCCTGTTAGGCAAACCAGGCTGTTAAGTCCATGCTCCCAGCAGCTATCAGGCCTCTTCTCTAATGTGGCCCCTGATTTCAGAGGCAGTCATTGTAAAGTAATGTAACATTTACAGTTTAAAATTTAACATAAAATTTACAGTTTAAACCATTTTTAAGTGTACAGTTAGTTGTCTGGCATCAAGCACACTCACACTGTTGTGTTAACCATCAACACCATCCATCTCCAGAACTTTCTCATCTTGCAAAACTGCCACTCTGTACCCCTTAAATACTGGCTCCCCATTTTCCTGTCCCCACAGGCCCTGGCACCCCCAGCTCCACTTTCTCTCTGTGAATATGACTGTTCTAGGGTTCTCCGGTAAGTGGAATCATACAATATTTGTCCTTTTGTGTCTGGTTTATTCCACTTAGCAGAATGTCTTCAAGGTTCTTCCAGTCACTGTTTTGAAGATCTGTGCTATTCCTTGCCAGCTCTGACACTGCAGAATCTCATCTGGGAAGAAGTACAGTGCACCTGCCAGGGTGACTTCCCAATCGGCTCCCTTCTTGGGGGGCAGATAAAAGAGTAGTGCTTGACTGTTAACTTTCATGTGTGTGTGTGTGTGTGTGTGTGTGTGTGTGCGCGCTTGTGTGTTTGTGTGTTAGAGAAAGAGAGAGATTCTCCCAGGGAATGTGGGCAAGTAAATTGCCATGGCCAGAGTATGTGAAAACATCATTACAATTAGTTTCCCAATGGTTGACCTCTCGAATGACTCAAAAAGGTATTGGGACTACCTAAATGCCTAAGCTTAGGGCACATATCAAACCTTCCTAGAACTGCTAGAATAGAAAAAGGAGCTTGGGGGAGTTCCCTGGTGGCCTAGTGATTAGGATTCCAGGCTTTCACTGCCGTGGCCCAGGTTCAGTCCCTGGTTAGGGAACTGAGATCCCACAAGCCGCAAGGCACAGCCAAAAACAGAAAAAAGAAAAAGGAGCTCGGAATTCAGTCCTAACTGTACCCCCACCTTTGCAAGAGGCTGGGATGGACATGATTAGATTGGTTACAGAGCCGCTATGCGACCCTTTTTTGTTTTTGTTTTTGTTCTGAATGAGCGGCTCTCAGAAAACAAAGAAAGCCAGTGTCTCCTTTATCATCTCCTTCCCCACACCTAGCAGAGTGTCAGGCATATGGTGAAATTGGTGGGAGGTGAGGTAGGCAGACAGTAGAACACAGGAAGAAGGGCTTTCTAAATGTCTCATTTCCAGTGCCAAATGCGGACGGGGTGGGTGACTGGGTGGGCACTACACAGGGCTGGAGGCACTGGGTTTTGGCCACGTTTCAGATCAGACAAAGGATCGACAAATAAGACTGTCATTTCTGTATCAATACAGAAGCTGTCTCTAAGATCTCAAATCTGTTTTGCGCCTGGTAAAAGCAAAACCCCCATTTCACTAGGAGGCCAGATTGATAGAAAAGAAAAATCCTTCCTTTTTGCAGCTTCTGTCCACAGCCTTGAGCCCCATTCTTTGCTGGAGCAGACGGTCTTGGAAATTTTGGAGAGCTATGATTGTGTTAGCCATTTTGTACCCAGAGCTGAGTATTTGGTTCAACATTTTGCTGCTACCCACTGGAGAAGACGCCATCAGCTATTCCCAGAAATGCACACCCCAGGCAGGAGTTACCCGGTCCTGTTTTCTCTACATGGAGGATTGCAGGAAATGCCTCTCAGCTCCTATGTCTTTCCTCCAGATTCTGTAAAGCCGCTTCTGGGGTGTGGCCACTCCTTTTCTTTTCTCTGCACTCTGGTAGAGTAAGGGAATGGTGCGGGGTGGGGGGGGGGTCCTCATTATCAGGGCTCCAGCCGGAGCAGCTCAGAAACCCGATTACAGATCCCAGGCACAGGGAAGAAGCCAAACTACTGAGGATCAAGAAGATCAAGGCTGGGCCTGAGCCCAAGTTCTGGTGCAGTGCCTAGTGCCTTTATATTTATTTAAAGGGGAGAGTGCTTGGTAACCAGGAGGCTGAGGCCTTCCTGAGCTGCAGAGCTCCTGGTCTGCCTGACTGCACAGGAATGACCTGGATGCTACTCTATGGCTGTCGCCCAGCTGTCATGGGGGTGGGGAAAGGGCGTCCTACTTGAGGGCTTCTAGCTACAGAGCCAGGCCCTTAAACTGCTAAGACTATAAGGAACAGAAATCCTCTGTTTTTCTTTTCTCAGCATTCCAGCATCCACCATCACAATGCCTCCCTTTCCTATGGCAAGGCAGTATAGCACACTGTTTAAAAGAAGGTTCTGACTGCCCGGATTCAAATCCTTGCTTTTCCTTTTGCTAGCTGCCTGACCCAGGATAAGAGACCTAGCTTCCATGTCAGGGCTCCTTTGTAAAATGAGGAAATAATACCTAAATCATAAAATTATTGCAAAAAGATTTTTTAAAAAGGTAACACACATAGCATAGTGCTTGGTACATAAGGAAAGGTCAATTAATAATGGCGAGAAGAATCAATGTGTCATTTATAAAATACAATTAATGCATCCTATTCCACTGCTGAGCTGTCCGAAAGCTTTTGATGTAAGAATATAAGAAATTATTAACTCTTCAAATCTCGGAATGACAGACATAAACACCAAATTAGTCGGCTTTATTTTTTATGATCGGATTCGGCCTTTTCTTACCACCTTCTCAAACCCGGAGCCCCAAATCATCCTCGGTTTCTTGACCCCAACTCCCACCAGAGAAGGCTGACTTGGGGCCCCGGCACCAGCCTTCTCCTAGGGAAAGGGGGAAGGAGGAAGAGAAACACACGGGTGATCTCACCCTTTGGGGCTGGGCGTTTTTCCGGCTGGGACGCGCAGCATCCCCAGCCAGACTGCGGCAATGGCCCTGCCCCGCCCTTCGCTGCAGTCCTGGAAGGGCTCCCAGGGGCGGAGGGGTGGGCTGCCGAAGATTCTCTGCAGGGCGGGGAGGGGCAGGATTGGAGGATGCCAGCTGCGGGGAGGGCGGTGCGGCTGGAGCGTCTCTGCCCGCCTGGGCGGACGCAGCGACTCCACTGCACCATCAACCCCCACCCCTGGCGCGCACACTATTCCTTCCCCACCCTGCCGCGTCCCTCCCGGGGCTCGACTCTTCCGCCGCATCGCCGCTTCGGCTCCTTCCGGGAGTTCTCGGCCCTTTCCGCCGGGTGATCGGGCAGCGAGCAGGCGGGAGCTCCGCCCCCTTTGGTTGGCCGGCGCTCGCCCCCGCCCCTCGCGCCGCGCTGCGGCGCTTCCCCCGAGCTCGCGACCGCCCGCCGCCGGAACGCGCGTGGCCGCCTATAAAAGAGGCGGGGCGCGCGCGTCGCCGCCACTACCCGCTGCGGAGCGAACAGGGAGGAACGGAGGCCGCTGAGCCCCGTCGGTTCCTCCAGCACCCCCGGCCCGACGCACCCACTGCCCCCACCCCCAGGAGCCGGTGAGAGGGGGAGCGGGCGAACTCAGGGCGGGAGCGAGGCCCGAGGGCGGCCGACCCCTGGGCGGGGAGCCGGACGGCCCCTGGGGCAGGGCGGGGCCAGCGCGCGGACAGGTGAGCCCGGCCGGCCTCGCTGCTCCCTCCGTCGGGCGGGGAACCGGGCGAGCCGGCCGCGACCGGCTTGTGGTGCGTGGGCTGCTGAGGAGCCGCCGGGCCGAGCCTGGGCGCCGGCCGCTGGAATGTCATTGACTGGGCGGAGGGGGCGGCGAGGCCGCCGGGTCCTTCCCCGCAGCCCAGCCTGGCTGCGGCCCCGCCCTGCTCCATCCGGCTGCGGCAGGTGGGGCGGGGGCTTCCTGGTCCGGATCGTTTCTCCAACCCCCTCTCCGCAGAGCGCGCTCCCCCCACCGCCCCCAATCCCTTCCCTCAGTGGGGAGCGACTTGTGCAGCTCCTTTTCTCAAATCCCCACCAGCAATGCCGGCCCAGCCCTTGAAGGAGAAAAATCCGGGAGTAAAGGGCTCTTTGACCTTAATTTAATCCTGTGTGGCGGTTCTTGGCCTTCTCTGGACGGAGAGGTCCGAGACCGGCCATCTCCGTTTCTTATCTGTAATAAACATATTTTTCTTTCCCAACTGTGATTTGCTTGTAAATAGCAGGTAGGTGCGGCGCTTGCTTTGTATGAGACCCAAACTGAGTAACTTAATAGCTTAGAGTTCTTTTTTTTTTTTTCTTGCCCCGAGACCGGGTCTTTCGAGTCAAGGACATAATTATTATTTGTCAAAAATTTTACAGCCATGCCGGTGTTGAATGATAGAGCAGCCTTTTGTTTGAAAGCAGTCCCTGCGAATTTCATTAGATGCTTCCCAAAGAAAATTGCTTTTAAAAGTCTATGAGGGACTGGGTTAAAATGTATTTTAAACAAAGGGCTTGTCAAGGTTAAGGGTTGAATATGTTTTAAATTAAAAGCTTGAATAGCTCAGGAAGCTGGGTTGAGATGATGCTTGAACTGCCCAACACCTTGTCAAATCTCTTTTGTATAATAGATCCTAAACTATGTAGGCCCTTTGTTCTGTCTTCATCATGGCATATTAGAAAAACTTACCATGATGGCTGTTAGGGAAGAAGAGAAGAGAGACCATATGAAATATTTTCAGAATGTGTTGAGAAATTGCGTCGTCATAGCAATTGGACTTAACTAAAACAGAATGTGTCAAAGATGGAAGGGTGGGAGTGTCTGCAGCCAGGAAACAGAAAACCTGAAGAAAAGCGGTGGGAACACTCAGCTGTATGAAGCCATCGAGCCAAGGTTCCAACTCATCAGACTAGTCATGTATTTTCCCTTTTGTCTGCAGCTAATGTCAGCTTTTGAAAGGTCAAATTGAAGTCCGAGTTTCAAAAATGTGCTGCAGGAAAATAAAAACGTGCTGCAGTAAGGGCCTCTGTGCAGGAAATTAACAGTAACCCTTTTTTAGTAACTGGGCCAATATTACTCAAAGGGACCCTCAAAGTGTGTTAGCTGTTATCCAGGGACCTAGATGAAGAGCCGAGACTCAGAAGGTGGATTTGCTCTCTGCTGGACAGGTGTGAGGCAGACCTGCAGTAAACGGTCAGCTGGGGAACATTCTCCGATATGCTTTTGGTCTTTGGCAGGGCGTTTGTAGGAATTGAATAATTAGCAACCTGATACGTCACAGGCTCACAATATGAGCTTGTCAAGCAATCTCATGAACAGGTTTAGGTGCGGAGAGCTGTTTTTAAGTATATCTTTTGGTTCCCTGGGTGAGACTTTCCTCTGCTCTTCCTTTACCCGCCTTCTTCCCTTGGGCGCGGGGGCGGCGGTGGGGGGGCGGCTGCAGATGCTGAGAAGTGGGTGTCAGGAGTAGTCCACAGTCCTGTCATTGCTGAACCTGCACTAAGGACAGTGGGCATGAATCCGGCCTTGTAATCAATCCTCCGTGGGCTACGCGAGGACTCTGCTAGTCGTGCGGTGGGTCTGCTGCAGCCCATCAGCTGTGGTCGGAGTAGGTAGAAGAATGCAGCACCCTGAAATGCCGACCCCAGGAATGCAGAGGAGGCCCACAGAACTGATCGCTTGGGGCCAGTGGGTAGAAGCAGCTGCGCTTGTATTTCCCTTCCACCGCTTTTGCATACTCCTCTTGTATGGGTTTTGAACAGGAAATAGTATTTTGTGAAGGAAGTGTCCCAGTAAACTAGGCCCAAGGTTGATCTTTGTAGCTTGAGTTCGTTCTTGCTTCTGATGACTTCACGAAATTATGCTATTTTATTACTGAATGGAAGGGGGTACAGAAATCATCTAGTACTGGGAATCTCAGCTAATGTATCGGAACGTGGGTTGGGGGAGTGCACGTCTAGAAAAGGGATATTTAGTATTCAGGATTATTTGAAAATTGGGAAACTGAGACCCAGAAGAGGGTATGACATGGCCAAGGCAGCGCATCTGCTCAGACCAGAGAACCTTGGTTCTTTCTGCATTTTCAATTCCTGGTTTAGAAGCTCTGTAGAATGAGAAGGGCGCTGGGAAAATAGCTAAAATTTGATTTTTACCTGTATTCATATATTTTTAAAGACCTGTTGTCTTCATTGTGAA
This sequence comes from Leucopleurus acutus, assembly GCF_964270905.1. Lineage (NCBI taxonomy): Eukaryota > Metazoa > Chordata > Mammalia > Artiodactyla > Delphinidae > Leucopleurus > Leucopleurus acutus. Next base: position 7,414,108 of record NC_139150.1, on the reverse strand, counting down.
ATTATCGTGTTCAGTTTGCCCTTAGAAGCTTGTTACCTTGCTCTTCGCCCTCCCTCTTCAGACGCCACATTCCTCCATCATGCTGTCATCATTTCGTAAACGCAGAGTCCAGGTATTTGACCAGCATGCGGGAAGTGTGTTACCTTTTCGGTTTTGCCTGGCTTGCAGTGAAGACACATGTGTCAAAGAGGTTGAATGATCCAAAGAGAGGGGGAAGAAACCCCTCCTGCATGACCTGTTAAGCAAATTGGTTAGGGTTTGGGCTTTTGTTTGTTTTCTTTGGTGTTACATGAACAAAAGTCTTAGTAGATTTATTCTAAAATTTCCAAAGCCTTTGTTTTTTTACCTTCCTCTCTTTAAGGCATGAATATATTAATTTCTTATCACCCTACTGGTGTCTGCATGTACTGTTTGCTAATTTTTTTGATTGATGGTTACTTGGTTCTTAAAAACCAAGGGACTAAACACATTATCTTAGATATTTAGAAAAAGTAATCTGAAAACATGTAAAAATAGTGTTTTTCAATTTGACAAATATCGTAAACTTGGGTTTGTTTCCTGTTTCCATTGATTTACGTTTTTTTGCCACAATCCTTATAATGAAATGGAACTTGGATTTTCTAGTTTATAAAAAAGCTCACTCCCCATGTTTTTATTTGTGTACAGTTTTTACGTGTTTGCTAAATTGGACCTTTTTCAGAAAGAAAAATGCTTAAAATTAATGTCTTGATATCCCATAAGCAGAAGTATAAGCTCTGCAAATTTCTAGTGATTATGGGTGATAAATCCGAGGCAAGCCCTTTTATAAATCAGACTGGTTAATTGTTTAAACAAGGTTTATAAAAATGGGCACGTTATACCTTTTTCCTGTTTTGAAGCTCAGTAACAATATTTTGCACTTAAACACCTCTCATCTGGATTTTACAGGTTATAAAAGGTAAGTAGCAGCAAGGTAGTGTTTGGGAGGCATTCAGGAGTAAGTTTTCTCAACCTTGCTTGGCGTTTCTGGATTTTGATGCAGTACAGTATGAACCTTTTGCTTCTTTAAGCTAAATCCCTGCTCACCTCCGCAGAATACTGCTAACAAGTTGAATTAATCAGTTTGAAGGCTGACGTGCATATCTACAATCCTGATTGGAATGCGGTTTAAGCAAAAATATTTCTGTTTTTTCCATGGTTAAAATTCTTAATTTATATATCATTTACCTCTTTGCTTACCCTCAGGTCTACCACTAAAATCTGCAGCCGAGCTGGTTTTGACTTAATTCACTTAATCTGAGAATCAGTTGGCATCGGATTTTATGGTGCTCACCAATTCTTTGGTGCTTTGTTCTCGGGGAGCCCTTCCGCATCCGTGGATGTAGTTCTCCTGCTTTGGAAATGTAAAATGTGCTGGCTTTCTAAGCCGGGGAAAAAGGGCATTGTTGGTTCCGCACCTTTGGGCTCTGACTAAGCAACAAAAACAGAACTGATGGATGGTTCCTCTGACATTTTGCTCTGGGTGATCTTTATGAATTTTTCCATAGAGCCAAATGCTCTCTTCATCCTGTTAGTCCTGAAAATCCCTTTCCCTGCAAAACAATATATCTGAGTCCTGCCTGAGGTCTGAATTCATCTTGCAGTGTTCCAAACTCCCCTGTCTGCCACATTCAGCTCGCTAAGATGTCGGCACTCCCAGACCTTTGTTTCCAAATAGGCACTCCTCTTGTCTTCATGACAGTTTTACTGTCTTCTGAGGTTCCAGAGGGAAACTCTTGACTAGTGAATTCTTCCACTCTCCAAGATCTGCGTGAGGGTGTCCTAAGCTACTCACTCACTGCAGGTGCCAAGTGAGCAGAGTTGGAAGCATTTGACCTTTGGTTTGAAAGTGTGTGTCTCCACAGTCTTTTCTGTTGCTTAACAGTGTTCTTCCCACCCACTGCCTCTCCCCGCCCTCCGCACACAGACACCTCCCCTTGCACAGTGGTCTTATAGCTTCTGTGGATGAGGGTAAGGCTTTAAAAACTTCCCTAAGTACATAGCAAGAACTGCCTCGGACAGCTGTCTGTTGGCAGTTGTCAAGAAGACAAAGATATTAATTAATGGCTGACTTCTTTTGTAGGAATCATTTTCCATTGATAATGTGTATAAGTTGGTGCTGGTTATGAGGAGTCATTCTCGTGCATGACTTTGGATTAAACCAGAACTTTCTAGCCAAGATTCATATCTTGGCTTTCTTCTCAGAGATCTAGCTGTATTGTAAGAATACGGACAGGTTCTTTTTATTTATTACAATAGAGGACATAGATGTAATTCCTGTTTTATCCTCTGTGCTCAGTTCACATTACTTGCGGAATGATGCAGCTCACATTTTGATTGCTGCATTGCAGCAGCATTTAAAAATAGCCAGTCTTCTCTAATAATTATTTGCCAAAATATGACCTTTTTTCTTCAGTTCCCTTAAATGGGAAGCTGTCCTTAAACAGAGAGTACATTTAGCCCTTCGTCTCTCCTCCTTCATTAGCCACAAACATAGACCTGATTGACAAAATCAGAGTTGAGATAAGCAGTCAGTTGATTGCTGTCCTGGAATGTGGCTCCTTTGCGGTTTTTAGGCAGTCAGTGGAATAGCTAGATAGGCTGGTATGGTTGGAGATTTTTTTTTTTTATGGCACATTTCCCAAAGTCTTCCTCTCTAGCTCTCAAAAGGTGTTAATCCCATTAAGGCTGGGAACAGCCCAGGGCATTCTTTGTGGAGTCCACCCTATCAGTCAGCTGCACATTTCTGGCCTGGGGTGGAGTTCTTGCAGTGTGCAGCAGCCTCAGGGAACACGGTGCACACAGGCAGAGTCCAGAAAATTCCACTAACTCTCACAGAGTTTTGGGTGAGAGGTCGTAGCACCTTTGGATGGCAGTAGTTCTTTGGAGATAGGAGATTTTTTCCTGTGTTTAATGTAGTCTGTGGAAATGAGCCATTTAGGAGCAAAGAGAAACTGGAACTTGTATAGAGACAGCTCCCTATCAGGAGAAGGGGTGGGGAGGAACTGCCGTTACCCTGTCATCCTTGGCTCCTGTAATCACGCAAATGAAAGCTCTGAGTGCCCACAGCAGTGGGAGAGCACTGCTGACTTTCAGATGCCCAGCTCCCCGGAGACAGCCAGTTGTGACTTGGCCAAGCTCCCACCTACTGGCGTCAGCTGATCTACTGCAGGAAAGAAAAGTCCATTATTGCCTGACCAAAGCACTTGGTATAGAATTGACTTGTTCTACTTCACTGGGGTGACAAAGAGGGCCTTTTAGGTTGGTTAATTTCAGCAGGGCCTCGCTGGACTGTCTCCCTGGATTGGTAGGGTCAGATCAGCAAGCGCAGCCCAGGCCGAGGGGCTCGCTCAGGGGGAACCTTTTCAGTATTATTATGTTGGGAATTCTTTTTTCATCGGAAAGGGCTGCTTCCGAATGTGATCGTTTAGAGATTTCCGTGGCAGCTAAAGGAAATGCAGTGAATCCTGTCATCTGGGGCGGCAGGACAAACGCCATAGACATTCTAAAGACTGAGACATCTTGTAGAAAGGCACATACAGTGGAGCTGTTGTTACATGCATAACTAGCTATACATTCCTTGGAAATTTTATAAGCAAGCGAATTAGACACACAGTTTCCTACTGTTTCTCCACCTAACTGTTTCTGGAGAGATGAGAACAAAGGAAGTATATAAATTATTCTTAACACCAATTGTTTACTAACTTTAAGAAGACTCAATCTTAAAAGAGTTAATTTTGATTTTTTTTAATGATTCATATATGCTCCTTCCCGCTTTTTTTCCCCCCTCACGTGGGGATGGAAAAGATAAGAGGTAGTAAAGGGAATTAATAAATAACTGAACAGCCTTTAATAGAGTGTGTCAGCTCCGATCATGTTAAGAATCACTGGTTCTAGCATGCTGGTCTGGGAACTGGAGCATCCTGGGTCACCCTAGCTCTACAACTTGCTTATTAGATGATCTTTTGTCTCCTGACCACTTAATAATGAAGTGACAGCAGTTTCTCTATTTCTAAGCTCAGAGTGTAATTGACTGTCTAAATGTGTGCTGAGTTCTGTGGTCAGAGAGTAAGATAAGGTCTCTTTTATAGTCCCTTAGGAACTCTAAATTCCCTAGAGAACTTACAAAAACGCAGGGAGAAGACAGTAATCACGTGGTAGAATGTGACGTGAAGTTGCTCTAAGGGGGCCAGAGAAGGAGTGAGGGCTTCTGATTCAGGGCTGCAGACAGGACAGCGTAGTTCCTTTAGACTTGGAGGGGTTTGAATGGTATTAATGGTCGAGTTGGGAGTGGGGGAGAAGAGAACATTTCGGCTAGAGGGAACTTCCTGGTTTGGGAAGTGGACCTGCCCCGGGCCTGTAACTTGGGCTTGATGAGGGAGTTTGATGTAAGGTATGCCTGGAGCAGGTCACGCAGGTGAACGAGTGAATCGTAAATGTGGCCGGACTGGTAGGGATTCTTGTCAAGATCCCAAAGAGGCTGATGTCCTAGGGCGGCAGTGTAAACCAGAACGGCCCTGTTCTTAACAGACGTTTCCTTTGTCAAGGTTACCCTCAGTTTTTGGGTTTAAGGCCTCTCTTGAAGCCCATTTTAAGAACAGAAACTATTTTTTTCAGACATAGCTATCTATGGATGATACAAAACTGTGCTTTCCTGAACTCGATTTCCCCAAGGTCCCACCCTGCCAGCGTGAAAAGAGCGGTTATCCGGGTGCGGACCACCCAAGCTCAGTAATTCAGGTCTGGTCATTAGGTTGACGCCCCGTGTTGTAGCTTCAGTCAGCACATTCCAGCTGTTCATTCAGCCACCAAATCTAGCTGTTACCTGGCCAGAATTCCAGTTTGACGATACAGAAATGAAACTGGGGTGGACTACGGAGCTCTCTCCACCCTTCACAGAGGAGCTCAGAGCTGCTTCTCCAGCACTCAAACAAACATTTGTTAATGACATCTGTCTGCTAGAAATCGGGATACAATTGGGACTTCCCTGGTGGTCCAGTGGTTAAGACTACGCCTTCCAATGCGGGGCATCAGGGAGCTAAGATCTTGTGGCCAAAAACCAAAATGGAGAACAGAAGCGACATTGTAACAAATTCTATAAAGACTTTAAAAATGGTCCACATTGGGCTTCCCTGGTGGCGCAGTGGTTGAGAGTACGCCTGCCGATGCAGGGGACACGGGTTCGTGCCCCCGTCCTGGAAGATCCCCCATGCCGCGGAGCGGCTGGGCCCGTGGGCCATGGCCGCTGAGCCTGTGCATCTGGAGCCTGGGCTCCGCAACGGGAGAGGCCACAACAGTGAGAGGCCCGCGTACCGCAAAAAAAAAAGGTCCACATCAAAAAAATCTTTAAAAAAAAAAAAGAAAGAAATCGGGACACAACAACAAAGATTACATTGCTCAGTCTCATTATACCGTGAGAAGTACGTGCAAGTGCTTTGTAAATCTGCAGAAAAATGTGATTAAATCAGAGAAGGAGGGAGGGAAGGAGCCTTGAGGACAGCTTGGTAAGGAGGCCAGATCCCTGCAGCTTCCTCATTTCAGCTCCTATTGAGACATGAATGGGAGTTATCTGGACAGAGGAGAGACAGGACATTCTGGGCAAAGGAAGCCTGAGCAACTGACTTGGAGTCTTTAGAGAGAATCATGTGTTTGGGAAGAGAGTATTTCTCTGGGCCAGGAAGGTACGGGGCATGGGTGAGACATATCAGTCAGGTGTGCTGGGCCAGATTGGAAGGTTCAGCTAAAGAGGTAGATTCTTTCCTCTCTCAGAAGGGAGTGATGAAAGGTTTTAAAGCATGGGAATGACGTGGCAAAGAATATGTTTCTTGTTATAGTCAAACAAATACATTGGACTTTGTGGGAGAAAACCAATAAAGATAAATGGTTAATATGTGGAGAGTAATTTGGAAGGAATGGTGATAGGGCTAAAATCCCCTCACGTTCTCTCCCTAGGAATCTAGGTCTCTTCATAGAAAAGATAGACCTCAGAGTTGGTTAGGTGCAGTCGGTAACTTTTCTTGACGCCTCTTAAAGCTGCTTTTCTCTCTGAAGAGCTGGAAACTTTGCCCCGAGCTTAGCAGTGTTGTTTATCTCACAGCTGGATGGGGGCAGGGAATGGGGGGCACACAGTGGCCTCCAGACCTAATCCTTAGCCAGCCTCTCCTTTCCCATCGGCTGGGCCAGGCGAACAGGGTAACGGGAAGAGCTGTCAAATATGTTTCCTGGGCAGCACAGTTTTTATATCTTGTATAAATTATGGAACAAGAGCTGGAGAGACCATAAGCTTATGTGGTCGGCTTTTTTACCGGGTCACAGACCCTTCTCTGTAGAACGTAATTTTAAAGTTAGAAGGGTCTTGGGACCATCTCATTTTCAACTGGTGTTTCCAGTCATTCTGGGAAATTGAGACACAGAGAGGGAAGGCAGCTCGTACAAGGTCACATGTTACTGACAAATTTACATGCTCTTTGTCATTAGTGTGTACCTATTTCCTTCTGTGCGTCCTTCCTTGGTTAGAGGATAAAATGGCTTATTCCTGAGAGAAGAGCAGGGAGCATATTCTGGGTTTGTCCCGTAAATAGGTCAGATTTTCTTTTGACATTAAAGGTTGGTGAAACTGTCCAGATCTGAGAGTTTAAAGTTGGGGTAGATTGAGTGCTATGGGGAAGTACCACCTACTCAATTAGCCTGTGTTTATTGTTAAATGGAGCAGGTAAGAGTCAGGTAGGATAAATCTTTCACCACACCTTTTTTTTTTTAAGATATGCTGTGATTTTCTTTTAATTCTGTGAATTCAGATGAAGCAAAGCCTGTTCATTGCCCAGCCTGAAGGAGATTGTAGGATTGACTTTTTGGGGTGACTGAGAAATCCACTACTTTAGGTAAATCCAATTGGATTTTGATGTTAAAGACTCAGTTACTGGGCTTCCCTGGTGGTGCAGTGGTTAGGAATCTGCCTGCCAATGCAGGGGACACAGGTTCGAGCCCTGGTCTGGGAAGATCCCACATGCCACGGAGCAACTAAGCCCGTGCGCCACAACTACTGAGCCTGCGCTCTAGAGCCTGCGAGCCACAACTACTGAAGCTCACGTGCCTCAACTACTGAAGCCTGCACACCTAGAGCCCGTGCTCCACGTCAAGAGAAGCTACAGCAATGAGAAACCCGCACGCCGCAACGAAGAGTAGCCCCCGCTCACCACAACTAGAGAAAGCCCACACGCAACAGTGAAAACCCAATGCAGCCCCCCAAAATAAATTAATTGAAACAAAAAGACTCAAGTTACTTGATAATCATTCCCTTTTCTTCAGTGAATAACAGGCTGAGATCTAGAAAGGTAGAAAAGCTGAATTAAGAATAAATGTTTTCGGGCTTCCCTGGTGACACAGTGGTTGAGAGTCCACCTGCCCATGCAGGGGATGCGGGTTCGTGCCCCAGTCCGGGAAGATCCCACATGCCGCGGAGCGGCTGGGCCCGTGAGCCACGGCCGCTGAGCCTGCGCGTCCGGAGCCTGTGCTCTGCAATGGGAGAGGCTGCAACGGGAGAGGCCCGTGTAGCGCAAAAAAAAAAAAAATAGAGTAAATGTTTTCTAATCTCCACACCATGAAATGCACAGACCAGATGAAAGGACTGTTGAATGGATTTCTCAGTAATTCTTTGAGCTCCAAAGTTGGTGTTTCCTTTGAATTCTCAAGGCTCTGTAGAATTGACAGTGTAAACCATAGTTCTCCCCTTCACATTTCTCGCCTGGTCTCATTGCAGTGTTGGCGAGGCATCCTCTGAGGGGCCCACTTGGGCAGCCATTTTTTATGAGGGAATGGGGCCTGGGCTTCACTCTTAGCTCCTTAGAAGGGACCACTTTCAATTCATTTGTCTGCTCAGGCTCTCATAATTCTTTATTTCCTTCCAAGAGGCTAATGCCATTAAGTCTATTTTGGTGTCATGTGCTTACTTCAGGACTTTCTGTCTTTTCAGAAAATGGACCCAAGCGGGGTCAAAGTGCTGGAGACAGCAGAGGACATCCAGGAGAGGAGGCAGCAGGTCCTGGACAGATACCACCGCTTCAAGGAGCTTTCGACGCTTAGGCGCCAGAAGCTTGAAGATTCGTACCGATTCCAGTTTTTCCAAAGAGATGCTGAGGAGCTGGAGAAATGGATTCAGGAGAAACTGCAGATTGCATCTGATGAGAACTATAAAGACCCAACCAACCTGCAGGTGTGTCTGAGGTGCCTCCCAAAACTCCAGAGCTCAATGTCTTTGCCCCGAATTTATACAGAGCTAATTATGACCTTGAGAGATTGAATGTAGATCAGACATAAGGAAGGACTAACTCACTATTCTGAAAAGCCCTTAGTGGTTGTATTAGTGAGCATGAATGTGGAATCCTGCAGGTTTTAATTTATCTTTTGCGGATGCTTTAAGCCGATGGTTCTCAACCCGCTGCCTTACAGCCATTGGTGATCCTTCATCATTTTTCAGGGAGGGTCTGGTTTGATCTCTTGGAATATGTGTTTTTGAGAAAGGTATGCTAACAGTGTTGTTGCTGGTGAAAATTTGTATAGCTGTTTAAAAAAAAAGCCTTTCTTCTTGTTGATTTTGGTGAAAGACTTTTTTTTTAGCAAGTGGAACAGTGGTTGTACCCATGGTTTTTTTACTATGCCAAAGTCGTCTGAGAAGAGAAAATGATGAACGCTGGTTTAGGTGCAGGCCCTGCCCAGCTCAGCATGTGAGTAAAGGGAGGTATTAAGAAATGGAATGTATCAAATCAGTCAAAGAGTATGGTTTCTAAAGCAAGCTAAAAAAAGTCATATCATGAATGAATGTGAATGGATTCGTCAAAGATAAACACTACATGCTAAGCAGGCTCTCAGTATGGTTCTGTATTTCTAAAAGGGATTGGATGTCCATAAAGGCTCATTTCCTGATACACAAGAAAATTACGATATTTTGTAGCATCTTTTGCTGTCTGCAAAGCTGTGGTCCTCAATGGCCAAGCTTTTAGAGGGCAAGTATGGATGCAGGCAGAGCATTTGAGTAATTGAACCGGTAGGGGGATGGTTGGGAGGCTGAGTGAGGCGTCCATAGAGAGAGGGAGTGGGATGCAGGAGGGGAGGAATAATAGGGAGCTGGGCGCAGAATGACGCGTGCCGAGGAGCACGTATGGCTCATTTCACGGTCCACCGACAGGGCAAGCTGCAGAAGCATCAAGCCTTTGAAGCTGAGGTGCAGGCCAACTCGGGAGCCATTGTGAAGCTGGATGAAACTGGCAACCTCATGATCTCAGAAGGGCACTTTGCATCTGAAACCATCAGGGTGAGTAAGAGCCGTGCCTGGTGTGGATGGCCTTCCTCTCTGGTAGAGGAATGTGGATTCATGCTTACATGTAAATTTGGGTTCCTAAAAAGATAGATTTTTCTAGCCTTTTAAAGGAATTTGTGAAGTATCCTGATGGAGTTACCAACTCCTGCTTTTGTAATATGATGATTCAGTAGGTCTATAAACAAGCGTTTGTGTACTCAGTGAGGAAATTAATGTTCTTTTTGTGGAACAAATTAGGATGCAATTAGACTTTAAAGAAGACTGCATATATTAAACTTCTAACATTTTCAGATGGTAATTGGATGGGAGAGCATATTAGTGAAATTGGTGAATTTAGGGATTAGGACACAAAGATAAATAGGATTAATCACAGACACTATAAAGTTCTCTGTCGGAAAGCTTGCTCTCTGGATCTTGGTACCTTGCCCCAGGAGGGATTTACTGAGGTCTGGTCAGCAAGCCTGTTAAAGGTCCAGCTGTGAGGAATGACGTGTGGAACCTGTTGGTCGGTGACCGTGGCGATGTAGCTTACTTTGAAGCAGGAGTCCTCAGACTTGGCCTGGCTTGTTTGGGCGCCATTTGTCGAGGCTGGGGCAGTAATTGGTCTTTCTCTGTTTTGTTTCACATTTCCAATACCAAGGTATTAAGGGCAAACAAGCCTCTTTAGGATGAAGTGCGCATGCTTAGTCTCTCATAGCTGGATGCTCTCATCTATCTTTGATTTCCTTCTTATCTGTCTTTGTTCTTTGTCATCCAAAGTCTCGTTCCATTGAGGGACCAACCTTTTCAGTCCTTGACCTGTCAAGGCAGTCCCAAAGACTAAGATGAAAGCCACAGCTAGAAATGTCTCATCCTCTGCTGTTCCCTGAGATGCACAGTGGAACACCCACAGGGATTTCATTCCCTTAGGTTCTGGTCTAGTAAATACTTACTGTGTCTCTTTTGCTCTAATATACTCTGCAGTCTTACACTGAAGACTCGCAATTAGCCTTAAGCTTATTATTAATAATAAACTATTACTAGTAATGATTGTAAACAGGCAGTAAAAGTAAATTCTAAATGCTATATGCCAACTATTTAATTACTACATTCAACCCATGCAGGCAATATGATGCGTGTCTCTGCAATTAAATACAAAGATGTGGGACTTCCCTGGCGGTCCGGTGGTTAAGACTTTGTGCTTCCACTGCAGGGGGCATGGGTTTGATCCCTGGTTGGGGAACTAAGATCCCGCCTGCTGCGTGGCGCGGCCAAGAGAGTACAAGGATGCATCTGCTCATTTCCCCACTCTTTTGTATATAGTCTTACTGTACATGAAATCAGCCCGAGTGCCGATTTGCTGATTCAGCTGCTCTGTATTAGTTTAACCAGGTTACAGATGGGGAAGTATGAGAAATAGATCAAGTGTTTGTCTTTAGTAATTAATGTGGGGGAGGGAGACCCAAAGCTCTCTTCATTCCCCTCTTCCCTGTTTAGAGATCTTATTAAAGCAGCATTTGAGGGACTTCCCTGGTGGCACAGTGGTTAAGAATCCACCTGCCAGTGCAGGGGACACGGGTTCAAGCCCTGGTCCAGGAAGACCCCACATGCCACAGAGCAACTAAGCCCGTGTGCCACAACTACTGAGCCTGCGCTCTACAGCCTGTGAGCCACAACTGCTGAGCCCATGTGCCACCACAACGAACAGTAGCCCCTGCTCGCCGCAACTAGAGAAAGCCTGCACGCAGCAACAAAGACCCAACGCAGCCAAAAATAAATAAATTTATCCAAAAAAAAATTTGAAACTACTGTTAGCTACTATTTGTTGAGACGCTGTTAATAGCCATTTATGTGCGAACACTTTGCTAGGACTTTTACATACGTTCTCTAATCTTCACAAGAAGCTTGCAAGGTCGCCGTAGGATGGAAGGGAAGAAGCTGAGGCTCGGAGAATTTTGAGCAGCTTGCTCAGGTTCCCACAGCTACTAGGTGACAGAACCAGCGTCTCAGTCTACTCCTTTCTTTAGTCACAGTTATCCACTTTGTTTTCCCAGCCCGAGTTTCATTCCTGTCAGCTTTCTTTCCCCCCAGCTGCTTCTCTGAAAGCTGCTGCTGCTTGCTCAGGCCCCTGCTGAGAACTTTGCCTGAGCCGGGATTCTCCTCCACCCTGCCCGCTGTCCACGCGCTCCCTAAGCGCACCTGCCTCCCTGCCCACTCACGCTCTCAGACACCAGCAAGCTTGTGAAACTGGCCTCTGTCAAAACTGCAGTATTGACAAGAGGAGACATACTGGGAGTGGGAAAGTTGTTCCAGTCCTGGAACAGGCCTGGCCCCGGCTCTTCCCTCGAGGGTATGGAAATGAGATTTGTGAGAGACTGACGGCTGACTTGTAGGTGAGGATTTTCTTGAGGCTTCTGTGGCCTCATTTTAATTTGAGCAAAGGGGGGACTTCCCTGGCAGTCCAGTGGTTAAGACCCCACACTTTCACTGCAGGGGGTGCAGGTTCGATCCCTGGTTGGGGAACCAAGATCCCGTATGCAGCGCAGTACGGCCAAAAAATTAAAAAAAAAAAAAGCAAAGCGTTCTCCTTTAATCCCTGCATCCGTGCCCCCAGGCCCCATGGCCGCCCTGTCTTGCTAACTGACCTGGCCCAGTAACGCAGTAGCTTAGTTAGGCAGGCAGCATTAACGTAGAGGAAGGTGGGTGGGCTGTGAAGACTGTTTGTGTCCTGGATAACCTGTCTGTCACCGGTTTAGACTTTCACACCGTACCGGACGGCGTGGCGCCCCATAGTGACCGCCACCCACATTGGCTCCCACATCCGAGTAGGTGGAGTATTGACTTGCTGTTGGTTGCCTTTTCCCCCTTGCCTGGGAATGCCTTTCACTTCCTTCTCAGTGGTGGACTCCGGTTTGAACCATCAGCGATGGAAGTGATTGTAGTGGTGGAAGTGAATTGTGTGAGCCTTTATCTTCCTCCCAGTGCTTTCTCCTTTCAAATGAACCACCAGTACTTGCTCCTAAGAGCATCCACCCATGTTGACTATCCCGTGGCTTTCAACTTCTCAGTTTGCGGGCAGTGGCATCTCAACGATGGGTGGATCCCAGGTTTCTCTCCTGGTAGTGTTCGTGTTTGTGTCACTTGTTTCTGTCTGTGTTATACAGAAACTCCCAGTATCTTGGGTAGGCATAATCAACACCTAGAGATTGGGTTAGAATGCCAGACTGCATCGCCTAAGCTTGAATTGATGATAATCCCTCTGGTTCCTGACGAGTCCTTACTAGGACTGTGCCGTGAGAACCCAAAATGCTGGGAAGTGACTGTTTGGGCCTGTGGCTGCCACCTGGGCGCAGCTTGATGTAAACCTCACTTGGGATGTACTGTGTGTACCACAAGCTGCATCTTTTCACGAAACACCAAAACAGCTTCTGCCAGGAGTCCTCTTTGACAGCTGATTGTGTTTCAGGACCCCATCTTTTTACCTTTATACTAAGGTTTTCCTCTTTACTTGTGCCTCATAGTTATTTCTTTACACGTATGATGCCTATGGGACATCTTGTTTTCTCCCCTTTACCTCCGTGAATTCAGAACACACACTTAAGTGATTCCTGCTGCGGTTGCATGATCACACCTCATCTTTCCTTCCCCAGTAGTCTTATGACCTAGAAATCCCACTGTAATAATTTAACAGTTAATATATCTAAAAACATTACCTAAATACTTACCAAATAATGTGATATCAATAATAACTGATAATTACAAAATAATAAATTCCTTGGCATAAACTAGAATACATCTACCTACGAAAGGTCAGTTATTTTGTACTTTAAGACCTACCAAACCACTGTGAAGTGTATGCATTTTCCTCTTCTCAGTTAACTTTACAATTTCCCCTCAGTGTAGGGATTATCTGTCTTCTTAAAAAGACTTGTTCAGAGCTCTGTGAGGTTTCTAACTTGTTGGAACTCTATGGAGGAGCCAGACCCCACAGAAAAGGTTGTAATCTGTGGGGTTGGGCTCTTTACCCTCCAGACTCGTTTGATGGAGCTGCACCGCCAATGGGAATTACTTCTGGAGAAGATGCGGGAGAAAGGAATCAAGCTACTGCAGGCCCAGAAGCTGGTGCAGTTCTTACGAGAATGTGAGGACGTGATGGACTGGATCAACGACAAGGTACGTTTGAGAAGGAAGGTGTGCTGGGGAGGCCTTGAGGAAAGAAGGGGACGAGACCCCTCCACGTCTGCAGCTGAGAGCCGGCAGAGCGGCAGTGCAGCACACAGAAAAAACTGCGTCTGCCGAAGCTGCCGCGGCCCCTACCGGAGCCCATTTCGTGATGGGGTTCTGGAAGCCGTTGTTCCCAAGTGTTCTTTGGTGACTCTGGCTCTGTTGTGGTCCCTGAATAGGAGGCAATTGTGACCTCTGAGGAGCTGGGCCAGGACCTGGAGCATGTGGAGGTTTTACAGAAGAAATTTGAAGAGTTTCAAACAGACATGGCTGCCCACGAAGAAAGAGTTAATGAAGTGAACCAGTTTGCCGCCAAGCTCATTCAGGTAAATAGGGAAGTGCTGTGCTTCTCACAGCATCGTCACATTAACTTCCTTTACTTGAACATCAATGTAATGTACCGTCATTACATTAACTTTTCCAGAAGAGAAGTTTTGATTGGGTCCCTGATTTCTGAGTGAGCAGGTTTTGGTAAACATGTCTAAGAGTTCTGTTTAGGTCTAAGTAAGGCGGCAATACTGATCACTCCTAAATTGGACAATGCTTTCTAACTTGTGGCCGTGGGCAGGAAGGGCAGAGTTCCTTTGATCTGTTTCCTTCACCCACTTTCAGGTAGGGCTGAAGCTTTTATTGGGCTGCTGAAGCTGGGTGTCGGGGTTTCTCAGACTAGGGTGTGGTGGTGAAAGCTTCGTAGGGTTGGCAGACGTCCACCACTGCCTGATTGCTCTTCCCTTCCTTTTTGAGTCGGAGCTTCCCTGGGCTCCCGGGAGCCTGGGGAGCCCTGTGATGAATGGCTCTCCACCGGGAGCTCAGGAGCCATTAAGAGGGGAGTGGGGCAGCCCCTCCCAGTTGCATGCATGTGCGGTCCTATCACTGCCGCTTTATTCTCACCTGCTACCACAGGGCTCCGGAGACATCGAGTAGGATGAACTCGGGAGTTTCTGCTTTAGGGAAAACTGGATATGGGGTCGGGGTACACATTTTATGTATGTAGATCCTTCGGCACCGGTACTTGTTCCCTTTTGGATCCAGAGCCAGCATTCCTCAGATGTAATCTCACCCTTCCAATGGCGAGTGAGCTGTCCCCGGAATCCTGGGCCGTCCCAGGGTTGTGCTGAGGAGAGCAGGCAGGCCAAGCCCGAGATCTCACAGGTGGATCCCGCAACCCGGAAGTGCTTCACCTTATTACTTTACATGTTATTTTTATTTAAACAAGACGGAATGTGGTTAGTGGGGAAGAATACTTTGAAAGGAATATCTCCAGTCTGAAGTCAGGAACAGACCTGGAAAACCATGTGTCTGGGCAGGAATGCTTATTAATAGCCTCGTGATGTTTGAAACAGTGAACTTTGGAGCGGCTCGGGCGAGCCGTGCGTTGACAAGGCCGCCACAGAGGTGCAGCTGAAGGGCCTTAACTAAGCAGGGGGTTTGGTGCTGATGCACAGAGAGAGACTTGCCCCACAGCTCCAGGGCGCGGAGAATGGCTCTCGCCTTTTTATAGAGCGAGCAATGGAAGCTCTTTTTGAATGAGCTTCCCTTCATTCCACACAGAAAGCCAGTGTTTCTTTAGAACAGTAAGGTTTGCTGAGGCGGCCGCGTCAGGGAGCCAAGGCCAGGCGCGCAGTTGGTGGGGCCAGAGGTGCTGGTCTGAGCGCAGTCTCTGCCCTTCCTGGCTCAGGAGCAGCACCCCGAGGAGGAGCTCATCAAGACGAAGCAGGATGAGGTGAACGCAGCCTGGCAGCGGCTGAAGGGACTGGCCCTCCAGAGGCAGGGGAAGCTGTTCGGGGCAGCCGAGGTTCAGCGCTTTAACAGGTACCGAGCTGAGGGGCTTGCGGGAAGGGGTCTCCCGGGGGGGCGTGGTGAGGCCCAGGGCGAGGCTAGGAAGATGTGGGGCTGACTGGGTCTTGGCCCCGCGTGGCGTCCCAGTCCCAGGTGGATGTCGTAACTGTGGATTAACAGGTGCCTCTGTGCTGTAGGGATGTGGACGAGACCATCAGCTGGATTAAGGAGAAGGAACAGTTAATGGCCTCTGATGATTTTGGCCGGGACCTGGCCAGTGTCCAGGCTCTGCTTCGGAAACACGAGGGTTTGGAGAGAGATCTCGCTGCGTTGGAGGACAAGGTGGGTTTTGAAGGCAGCTGACTCTATAAGTGAGTTAGCCCGGTCAGGAGAGCAGCCCTGACAGAGTGTGTCTGCAGGTCAAAGCCCTGTGCGCCGAGGCCGACCGCCTGCAGCAGTCCCACCCTCTGAGCGCCACCCAGATCCAAGTGAAGCGAGAGGAGCTGATCACCAACTGGGAGCAGATCCGCACCCTGGCCGCAGAGAGACACGCACGTCTCAACGATTCCTACAGGTAGAAATGCTCCTCCAGGGCCCCGCAGCCCATACCAGGGGGCGTTTTTTTTAGAGGCGATAGGAAGGCAGAGTTGACGGTCAGTTCTCTCTGCTGAGAAACCTTCTGTATCGCTTGACAGCTTTCCTCTAGTAAGAAAAGGCAGATGACTTTTTCTTACTGTATTTGTTATATATTTTTATATTGTATATTAATATATTTCTGTGTTATATTTGGAGACTGGAAACTTTGTAGTGTTTGCATATACACACATAATATTTATAACTATACACATCTTTTTTCCATCTCATATCACTGTGTTAGAACCAATAGAAATGGAAATAGTCTCTTTAGCAATGTGAGCATCATGTGAAATACTCTGTTAAAATTGAGTAAACCAAGGATTGAAAGGGAGAGAATGCTTCCTACTAATAACTAAGGGTTGAACTGGGGAGTGACAAGGAAGTTGAAAATAAGGGACAAGCTTGGGGAATTAGAGTGATAGACAGAACCTAAATTTTAAAGGCTTGATTTCAGCCTTCTTCTGCTTTCCTTTATAGTCTAGATTGAAAGAGTCCCATGTTTCCGAGGGCTAGAGTTTGTATGGTTCGTTAAGACATCCGAGGACATGAATTCAGAGCTCTAGGGCGGCATCTTCCATCTGGGGCCTTCCCTCGAGACCTCTCCTCACTGACCTTTGGTTTCCCAGGCTTCAGCGCTTCCTTGCCGACTTCAGAGACCTTACCAGCTGGGTCACTGAGATGAAAGCCCTCATCAATGCAGATGAACTTGCCAACGATGTGGCTGGGGCCGAAGCCCTGCTGGATAGGCATCAGGAGCACAAGGTAAGGTCTCCACGGTCTTCCAAAAGTAAGGCCATGAGCTTAACAGGGCATCACTGTAGCTCTGTCACTTATAGCCAGAAGTGGCTGAAACCTTGCTCACAGGTAGCTCTCGCCATAGGGATTGTGGCTGGTTCTGCCTTTGGAGACTTGCTTTACCTTCTTCTAATAGATGGTTAAGGGAGTTACATGTCAGGAGAATAACTACGGTTCGTAAAAGCAAAGGGCCAAGCTCTGGCAAGGTGGAGGTGCTACTGTTTTGCACGTGTGTCCTGTGCCACCTTAAACAATGTCTTTGTTTAAATGCTGAATTTCATAGTTGGTTTGAGTGAATTTAAGTTTCATGATTTGCTATTTCCCCAAAGAGCGTCCTTGGGAAACTAGTTTTATGAGATCTTAATAGGCTCTACCTTAAGAAGAAGGGGTTTCTATGGCTAAGAAATTCTGGAAAACACTGTTAAACAAGATTTTTAAAATTATTATTACTATAGGTCTTCTGAGAGGTGCTAGATATAAAAAATTAATATACAACAGTCAGATATGCACTAGCAGCAGTTAGAAGCGTAATTTTTAAAAATCCTACTTATAATTGCATCGGAAAATATAAGATACTTGGGAATAAATCTGACAAAAGTTGTGTAAGACATCCGTGGAGAAAGCTGTAAAGTTTTGATGGAAGAAAAGAAACACTGAATAAAGGGATGGGCAGGGATGGAATGATCTCTTATAAAGGTACAAATTCTCCCCAAGATTTATACATTCAGTGCAATTCCAGGCGAAGGCCTTTATTTCTGGAATGAGACAAGATGATTTTTTTTTTAATTTAATTAATTTATTTATTTTTGGCTGTGTTGGGTCTTCGTTGCTGCGCACAGGCTTTTCTCTAGTTGCGGGAAACGGGGGCTACTCTTTGTTGCGGTGCGCGGGCTTCTCATTGCCGTGGCTTCTCTCATTGTGGAGCACAGGCTCTAGGCGCACGGGCTTCAGTAGTTGCGGCACGCGGGCTCAGTAGTTGTGGCTCACGGGCCCTAGAGCACAGGCTCAGTAGTTGTGGCACACGAACTTAGTTGCTCCGCGGCATGTGGGATCTTCCCGGACCAGGGATCGAGCCCATGTCCCCTGCATTGGCAGGCGGATTCTCAACCACTGTGCCACCGGGGAAGCTCGACAAGATGATTTTAAAATTAATTTGGAAGAAAAAAAAATCAAAAACAGCTGAGATAATTGTGAAGGACAGGGGAGGGACTCACCCTACCAGGTATTATAAAATCATAAACAGATCCATCTGGCAGGACTTCCCTGGTGGCGTAGTGATTAAGAATCCGCCTGCCAATGCGGTGCACACTGGTTCGAGCCCTGATCCGGGAAGATCCCATATGCTGCACAGCAACTAAGCCCGTGCACCACAGCTACTGAGCCCGTGTGCCACAACTACTGAAGCCCACGCACCTAGAGCCCATGCTCCCAACAAGAGAAGTCACCACAATGAGAAGCCTGCACACCACAACGAAGAGTAGCCCCCGCTCGCCACAACCAGAGAAAAGCCCACGTGCAGCAACGAAGACCCAATGCAGCAAAAATAAAATAAATTAAGTTTATTTAAAATAAAAAGAATCCACCTGCCAATGCAGGGGACACGGGTTCGAGCTCTGGTCCGGGAAGATCCCACATGCTGTGGAGCTACTAAGCGCATGTGCCACAACTACTGAGCCTGCGCTCTAGAGCCCATGAGCCACGTGGTACGCTGAGCCTGCGTACCACAACTACTGAAGCCCGCGCGCCTAGAGCCCGTGCTCCGCAATAGGAAGAGCCACCATAATGAGAAGGCTGTGCGTAGCAACGAAGACCCAACGCAGCCAAAAATTAATTAATTAATTATTTTAAATGTTAAAAAAAGAAATCCATCTGGCACAAGAAAGACCCGAAATAGACCAATGGAACAGAAGACAGAGAGCTCAGACCCTATAGATGTGTGGAAACTTGACAGTTTGACAGGTGGCACAAAAAGCCAGTAGGAAACAGACTTCTTGATAAATGATGCTCTCCTGTTCGATGACCTAGGCTGTTATTCGGAAACCTGGCCTTATCTTTGATTTTTTTTCCTCATTCTAGATGTGATATTCCTGATTTGTAATGATTATGTGTAATTCAGTAACTTCCTCTTCTTTTACAAGATGCTGGGCATAAATTGTCCTTTTCTCCCCCCCACGTTAGGGTGAAATTGATGCTCATGAAGATAGCTTTAAATCTGCCGATGAGTCTGGACAGGCCCTGCTTGCTGCTGGTCATTACGCCTCAGATGAAGTGAGGGAGAAGGTAAGAGAGGAGAAAGACTCTTTTACTAAGTCTCCGAAAACTATTATCCAGCCTTAAATATCCAGACGTTGCATTCACCCTGGTGTGTGAGAAAACTTACACAAGAGATTCCGCCTGGAAGCAGCAGCTCCAGAGATTTTAAAAGAAGATGTGTGGTGATTGATCAGGGAGAGAAAGTTCCATTTGTTTGGGATACATGCAACACATTTCCTACTTAAAGGGGGCTTTGCAGGGAGCTGAGTCCTGCATTAGTAGTTGGAGCCAAGAGGAAACAAGTTTGTATTATTTGTATGTGTGTGTATAATTCCAGAGTTTCAAAGTATCTTTATGAAGATAACGATATATATTTTTAATGTTATAGAGACCAAGAAGAGACATTTCAAAGACACACTTTATTGTCATTAACTTTAGAGCCTAAAAATTAAGCCTAGGGCATTCCTGGGTCTAGTCAGCATATTCTGGGGAGTACCACTCAATTGACGTCTCTCACCTAAGAGCCCCTACTCCATTTATGCCACCTCACTTTTACATAGATGCCCTTTTTCTTCTACCTAGGGGTTTATTTGCCATTTTTGCCTAACATTATTTGTGATAATGTGGCAGTAAATTAATTCTAGATTCATTCGAGCAGGGCCACCCCTCTTAGGTTTAACATCAACTTTCAGCAAGCCGCTCAGGGTCTGTGGTTTCTTGTGGCTTGCCTGACACGTGCAAGGAAATGTTCTCCTTCCCTTATTTAAATCGGAGCAGAGGCCTGAAGGTTGGCAGAGGGTTGGAAATGCCAGGGCAGCCTCTGAGTCTGCCCAGCGGCCGTGGGCACTGAGGTTCCCTCCACCTGCCCCCTCTCCCTCCCAGCTGACCATCCTCTCCGAGGAGCGGGCCGCGCTGCTGGAGCTGTGGGAGCTGCGGCGGCAGCAGTATGAGCAGTGCATGGACCTGCAGCTCTTCTACCGCGACACTGAGCAGGTGGACAACTGGATGAGCAAACAGGAGGTGATTGGGGATGGGAACCGGCCGCCTGCTCCGTCTGCTGTTCAGTTAGCACATTCTGTGCGGGGATCACCAGTGGTTCAGTTCTGCGTCAGGTGGAGGGTTGCCAGCTTCTGTGGGCTCTGCCAGCACGGTCCTTGCTGCCGAGATTGAAAGGCCCTCAGAAAAGGCCCCAGTTTTTCAGGGAGTGTGATGGCGTGAAGTGTTTTGTTAAAGAGAGTTTGTTTCTTTAGAACATAGCATTATGCGTAATTTAAATCTAATAGAAGCAACAGAAGCTATTGGAAAAAAGTTTCAGTGGAATGTGGAATAAGGATTTCATGCTCTTGTTGGATTAGTTTTAAGGGAATCTGAAGAGGCTTCTGGCTTTCTGGGGGAGATTTGAAGGTGTAATAGCCATAGAACTTCTTTCCTTCTTTTTGTCCTTCTGCCAGAATAGCCTTTGCTTTCCAGCCTTAGGAGGTGAAAGGAATCAGACATTATCTCAACATTTCGTTTCCTCTTCTAAGGCGTTCCTGTTGAATGAAGACCTGGGAGATTCCTTGGATAGCGTGGAAGCGCTTCTCAAGAAGCACGAGGACTTCGAGAAATCCCTCAGTGCCCAGGAGGAGAAGATTACAGTAAGACCCCTCCCTGCTGTCAGTGCCTTCAGATTATCATGAGAGCCAGCAGAGGTCTCGTCTTGTTCCAAAAGGTTCCTGAGCAGGTTCAGTGAAGGCTCCGGGTGCTTAAAGTCTCACGGTGATGATTGACCACCTTGTTGGAGACACAGCACGACTTCTAGAATGAAGTCATTTTCTTGATGTAAACCTCCAAGTTGAGATTACCTTCCTCTAAAAGAAATTAAGAATTAATGTAAGAGATATTTTCCCATTGAACACAGACCTTAGAAGTAGGAATTGAAAGGCTGTTGACCCATATCTGACTCCGTCAGTTCCTGCTGTGACGTTAGCTGCAGCTAATGTGTCCAGTCCTGAGTGAAGCTAGCGTAACTCTGTGCCCTCTAAGAACATCAAGCAAAAACTCAGCAGTTGAGGGATAAAGATTGTCATAGCAAACCTCAGAGTGAAAACCTTGACCTGTGTTCAGGTCTAGAGCATTCCGTGCCCTGTTCTGCACTTTCCTCTGGGGTCCAAGCTGTGGAAGAGTCACTCACCAGTGAAGAACCTTATTCTTCTTCCTAGGCCTTAGACGAGTTTGCCACCAAGCTAATTCAGAACAACCACTATGCGATGGAAGATGTGGCTACTCGCCGAGATGCGGTAAGTGTGCAGCCTCTTTACACACCTCCTTTCTGTCCGTGGGTAGCCCTTCTGAGCCTGATCTGCGGGGGGGTAAGAGCTGGAGATTCACAGCGAGCCTTGCCTTCCAGCTGTTGAGCCGCCGCAACGCCCTTCACGAGAGAGCCATGTATCGCCGGGCCCAGCTGGCTGATTCCTTCCACTTGCAGCAGTTTTTCCGTGACTCTGATGAGCTCAAGAGTTGGGTCAATGAGAAGATGAAAACCGCCACGGACGAAGCTTATAAAGTAATGTCCTGTTAGCATTGCCATGTAGCACTTGGTTAGTAAGCTAAACACAGCACTCACAGATAAACTGTAGCTAAATAAAGAAAGCGGAAATTTCAAAATATACACTTTAATTTAATGTAAGCTGGTCGTTTTATATGTCCCCCTGTAAAGATAAGTGTGAGGGTAATGCAGCGTAACTTGATGTCCTTAGGTTCAAGATAGAACTCCCTTCTTCCTTTCCTTGGCAGGACCCATCCAATCTGCAAGGGAAAGTACAGAAACATCAGGCTTTTGAGGCTGAGCTCTCGGCAAACCAGAGCCGCATTGACGCCCTGGAGAAAGCCGGGCAAAAGCTGATTGACGTCAACCACTATGCCAAGGACGAGGTGGCAGCTCGAATGAATGAGGTCATCAGTTTGTGGAAGAAACTGCTGGAGGCCACGGAACTAAAAGGTGAGAGGAGGGCTTCCCTGGTGGCGCGGTGGTTGAGAGTCCACCTGCCGATCCAGGGGACACGGGTTCGTGCCCCGGTCCGGGAAGATCCCACGTGCCACGGAGCGGCTGGGCCTGTGAGCCATGGCCGCTAAGCCTGCACGTCCGGAGCCTGTGCTCCGCAACGGGAGAGGCCACAACAGTGAGAGGCCTGCTTACCGCAAAAAAAAAAAAAAAAAAAAGTGAGAGGAGGTGTGCACGGGGTTACGGGAGGCCATTTGGGGAATTAAATCTTCCTCCCTCGTTCCGTGTTTTGGGGACATGTGCCACCCAGACAAGCTGAGCTGGGTGACCTGGGCACTCGGGCTCACTTCCTGGGTAGGAGTCACCTGCCCTGGGTTCCTGATGCTTTGCTGATTTGGTGAATGTGGTTGAGCGTGCTGGTCAGGGAGGGCAGGGAGCCTGAGTGAGAAGGGGATGATTTGGTCGTTGGGCCTGACTGAATTGGGCCTCATCACTGAAAGTCAGAGCTCAGCCGGGAGCCAAGGGCACTTAACCATTCGCCAGCCCCTATCCCATGGGGGTTAGAAGGCTGCTTAACCGACTTCCACTTCAGCATCTAAAAGGTGGAGCAGAGGCTGCGGTTTTTCTTTACCCTCTTGATAGCAGTGACGCTGTAACTAGAATCCTGCCCCGTGGTCCTTCTGCGAGGTGCCATTGTTGAGAGCACACTGGCAGAAGGACGGTGTTAACTAATGAAATCAAACTTGCCTCCGTGACTAGGAATAAAGCTCCGTGAGGCTAACCAGCAGCAGCAGTTTAATCGCAACGTTGAGGACATCGAACTGTGGCTGTACGAAGTGGAAGGTCACCTGGCTTCGGACGATTACGGCAAAGACCTTACCAATGTCCAGAACCTCCAGAAGAAGCACGCCCTGCTGGAGGCCGACGTGGCAGCACACCAGGTACGGTGACCTGGGCGTGGCTTTTGGGCCAGTGAGCGCAGGAGTGAGAGTGGCCAGTCGGTCAAGAGCAGCTGGTGTGGGGAGGGATGAAGTGTGTTGATTTTCTTAGGGAACCATGTGTGCGCTATATGCTTCTGTTCAAATTAGACTGCCTTCCCTCGGACCTTTCTTGGATCCCAGAATGAGGGGAAACAGTGGCAGAAAGAATGCTGTTGGGTATGGGAAAAGAACCATGTTATATTTTCTCGGTATGTGAGCAAACCATACCTGAAGTAATAAAGTCAGCCTAGAAATGTCCAGAACATAGTTGCCCCACGCTGGGCCAGGCTTTCAAGACTCTGTCCTACCTGTTCCCAGGATCGAATCGATGGCATCACCATCCAGGCCCGCCAGTTCCAGGATGCTGGCCACTTTGATGCTGAAAACATCAAGAAGAAGCAGGAAGCCCTGGTGGCCCGCTATGAGGCTCTCAAGGAGCCCATGATTGCCCGGAAGCAGAAGCTGGCAGATTCTCTGCGTTTGCAGCAGCTCTTCCGTGACGTCGAGGATGAGGAGACATGGATTCGAGAGAAAGAACCCATTGCTGCATCCACCAACAGAGGTCAGCCTCCCGCCATCAGACAGGAATCCAGTTGGGAAAGGGCTCTACCCTTATGGCAGGAAGGGGACCAGTGTCAGAGTGAGCAAGGTCAAGTTTAAGTTGAACTGGAAGTTTAGGTAAACCGTGGTGGAAGCTAAGTGACAGTTATGCTGCCTCTTCTCTTGATGGCTTGGGTGACTTGGGAGTGGTTTCTCTTTCAGGCAAAGATTTAATTGGAGTCCAGAATCTGCTAAAGAAACACCAAGCCCTACAAGCAGAGATTGCCGGACATGAGCCCCGCATCAAAGCAGTTACACAGAAGGGGAACGCCATGGTGGATGAAGGTGAGTGTCGTCGGAAAAGTGGCTTCACTCTCATTCCTCACGGCACTCTTCTTGGAAGGCTGAGTGCGTGGACCCGAGTCAGTCTGGGCTGTAGGGTTGAAGACCGTCCCCGCTCTCTCCTGACTATGACTTTGACTTGCCCATAACCTCTCTGAGCTGAACTTGTTACCTGTGAGGTGGGGATGATATCACCTGCTCCCACAGTTGTGAGGATTAAACAAGGTCAGACACTGAGGAGCCTGAGACAGTGCTCAGCAAGTGTGAGTCTCCGTGACTGGGAGTTGGGGGAGTGGGGGCTGTTATTTTTATTGTTTCTTTATGATAACATCACTGACACCAACTAGGGATACCCTCCTTCTTAGAGTCTAGATAGACTTCATGCTCTGAGGAGGCAGAAGACAAGCAGATCTGTTGGGCTGGAACCTGGACCTCTCGTAAAACTGAAAATATGAAGGGGCCTGGCTCCCCAAGATGTAGTGTCGTAGGTGCTGCGAGCGCACAGAGGACGTTTTTGTCCTGCTGCAACGTGTCCACCTGCTTCTCGTTGTCCTCCCTCCCCTGCCTACCTCGCAGGCCATTTTGCTGCAGAGGACGTGAAGGCCAAGCTCCACGAGCTGAACCAGAAGTGGGAGTCGCTGAAATCCAAGGCCTCCCAGCGGCGTCAGGACCTGGAGGACTCGCTGCAGGCCCAGCAGTACTTCGCTGATGCCAACGAGGCCGAGTCGTGGATGCGGGAGAAGGAGCCCATCGTCGGCAGCACCGACTATGGGAAGGACGAGGACTCGGCTGAGGTGAGGCGAGCTGGGGGCTGCCGCGCTTGGGCTGGGGCTGGCTGGGAGAATGACCACGTGGAAGGTAGCCTCACGGTTGTCGCCCTTCGAAGTGTTTCAGCGTCTTTTTTCCCTTTTTACTATGGAAATTCAGTCATACTTAAAGAAGAGAGGAGACGGCCTTTCACCATCAGCCGTGACCATTTCTCCATTCTTGTTTCATCTTTCCTCCGCCACCTGCATACACATACGTACATAAACACAGTTCTTTGTTAGTCATCTTTTTTTAGGGGACCCCTTAAATTTTATTCACAAAGGTCTAGGTGTAGCCGTGTGCCTACCTCTTCTCTTGCCAGTCTTCACAAAAACCACAGTGAGCTGAATATTGACATGACCTGAGATGATTTTTGGAAGTGGCGGTAGAGGAAAATGGAGAAGCACCGAGTGTGGCGGGGAACGGGGTTCCCTGGACGAGGGAGCTGCCACTTGTCGGGAATGTTTATTTCTTAGGATGGGGGTGGATCTGCTGTACGTGTGATGTTGTTCTTTATGTCCCTTCATGTGTTTCAGGGGTTGCCTAGTTAAGCATGTAAAGGCAGGCTGAAAAGATTATAGTAGAAATCACAGTATTTCCTCCAAATTAAATGTTTACCAAAAAGGGGGAGAGAGTGGAGGACTGATCAGGTCGCCGGGTAACTGAACAGATGTCGGAGTCAGGCGGCGCGTGGGGGAGGCAGCAGGGCGGCTCTGGCTTCTTGCTCAGGGTCGCCGTGTGTATTTTGGTTCCAGGCTCTGCTAAAGAAACACGAGGCTCTGATGTCGGATCTCAGCGCTTATGGCAGCAGCATCCAGGCTCTGCGAGAGCAGGCCCAGTCATGCCGGGTGAGTGTGGCTTCCATTCAGCAGCTGCGAGTTCCCTGGGGGCTGGGGGGCTGGGGAAGATGAAGGACCCGGATGCGGCCAGCAGGTGTCACGGTCATGGGTGTTGTTCTTGTGACCTCAAAGACCCCAAGACAGGTGAACTTCCTGAATCAGATTTTGTTGGTAGCTTTAGAGAAGAACTCTCACAAAGGTGTGTTTGGTAAATTTGGGACAGCTGTGGAAGTTGGAGTCGGCCGTGGGCTTAGGTGCCACACAGGGGACATCCTGTAACTTTGCCCTTCCTTTGGATTTTTAGCAACAAGTGGCCCCCATGGATGACGAGACCGGGAAGGAGCTGGTCTTGGCGCTCTACGACTATCAGGAGAAGAGCCCTCGAGAGGTCACCATGAAGAAAGGGGATATCCTCACCTTGCTCAACAGCACCAACAAGGCAAGCGCAGAAAGAGGCCGTGGGCGGGTCTCCATCAGCACTGCCAGTTGCGCTCAGTTGGGCGTCTTGGGAGTGTGTCTTTCCAGGATGAGGCTGGTTTCGAATTTGAAGACTTTAGTTCCCTGGTCCACCTCCCACTTCATACAGGTTTATCCTGTTTTGCCTGTGACCAAGATGACCAGTCTTGTTTCCTTGAATACCCGGAAGCTAGTGTAATGACCCACCCTCTCAAGGGTAGCTTTTTTCACCATTGAAAAAAATTCCAAGTGGAATTTTTTTCTCTCTTGGATCAAAGTGTGCTCCTCTGTAGCTCGTACCTGTTGGTTCTAGACTGTACGACTACAGCACACAGTTGAAGACGGCGCCAACGTCACTCCATAGGCTCCGTCTTCTCAAAGTTAAACGCTGCCTGGTTCATCAGCGTTTCTCGCCTGACACATTCTGGTTTGGCAGTGTCCTTGGAGTGAGTCCATGGTCCTCCACGTGTCATAGGACTGATCCCCAAAGAGCCTGCCTCCCCTCTCGGTCTAGGCTGGGGAAGTGTCCTCGGCCCGGCCGTTGTCAAGAACCTCCTATCCCCACACCCTCAGCTTACCCCAGTCGTGGGAGTTTGAGAAAACCTGACTGGTGTCTTTATGTTGACTCTCACCCTCAACTAACCCTCCGGTCTGACTGATTTACTCAACAGCAGCGTCGTCCAGTAGAACCTTCTGTGGTGGTGGATGTTTTATGTCTGTGTTGGCCCTACAGTAGCTGCTAACCGCAGGTGGTTGTGAAGTACTTCACGTGTGGCAAGTGCAGCTGCGTTTTTATTTAATTTCACTTAACTTACTTAAGCGTGGCTCATGGCTGCAGTATTAGCACAGTTGCAGGGCGTCTACGCGAAGAGAAGGCTGGCCTTCCTGTCCCGAGTCATCGGGGCTGCACTGTGACCGTCTGCATACTTGGCACGTCACGGGATCCTCTTGCCGTGATTAGAGCTTTCTTTTGTATGCACACAGGCCTCCTTGGATTCTTCCTTCCTCAGGGGAGGAATTGGCTTTCAAGTCTCTCTTTTTTTCCACTTAGGACTGGTGGAAAGTGGAGGTGAACGATCGTCAGGGTTTCGTGCCGGCCGCGTACGTGAAGAAGCTGGACCCTGCGCAGTCGGCCTCCCGGGAGAACCTCCTGGAGGAGCAGGGCAGCATCGCGTTGCGGCAGGAGCAGATCGACAACCAGTAAGGGTCTCGCCATCGGGCACAAAGGGCCCAGCGCCGCTTGGGGCTTAGTCTGCGTCGCGCATGGGCTGAGGTTTAGGCAGCGTCCTGAGGCTCCAGAGCAAATGCTCTTATGATGCCTGTCTGCACTCAAGAACACACTCTTCCTGCCTTTCCCAAGTCGCTTCTAACCCACACAACGCTGTTGGAACCTAAAATCCCTGACCCGTACCTTTGTTTTCCATTGTTTTGTTGTCTTCCCCTGCATTGGCAAGTTTCTTTTCCTAGACATTTGCAAATTATTACCGTCTCAGTCTTTGTCCTCGGGTCAGGAGATGTTCTTGAAATGGGTTTTTAGCTGTTCCACACCCCTCCTGCTCTGCCCTTTGTAAAAGGCCACGTAGGGAGCGTCTCATCTATCGACTTTGTGCTCTGAGAATGGAGTATACTTTTTATGAATCGGCTCTGTCCTCGTTACTGTAGCTAAGCCCCCATAAAGACCTATGTCCCTCCTTTAGGGTATATCTTACTCTGCTAATGAAATCAAAGGCTTTAGGCACTTGGGAGAGATCCAGAAAATACATCCTCACTAGAGTTTAGAATAATAGAACTTTTCTGACCCTGATGATCCCCTCAGAGATCGGTTATTTATACACTTAATTAGACGTTTTCTGTTACTGTTAAGACAAGAATGAGAGGTTTTGGCCTGGATCATAAATACGAGAGCAAAGCAGTGGACCAGATATCTGACTACAGTTGCGTGTTAGCCCTCAGGAGAGTCTCTTCCTCGGGGCGGTCACTGTATCCCCTGGCCTGGCTCTGCGAAGTGACCAGTGTTTCTAGCACAGGAACATTTACTGCCTTAAGCGTGGCAGACGTCAGGAAAACGAAGGTGAACTAACCCTCTAATTTAATGTGATTTTCCTGCTCTTTCCGTACTGTGATTTTACTCCCGGCCTGGCCTGCTTCCAAGAGCTCTTGAATGACTCCCTAATTTTCCCCACTCAAAGCCTCCGCCGTCACAGCACCCATCGGAGCCGCCGCCTTCCATCCCCGTGGATTAACCCACTAATCCGTGCGTGCTTTTGCTGTGCCCCTCTGTGCAGGACGCGCGTAACTAAGGAGGCCGGCAGCGTGTCTCTGCGTATGAAACAGGTGGAAGAACTGTGAGTAGGCCGGAAGCTCTGCCGAGTGCCGCCCTTGGCTCCCCGTCCATCCTCCCGCTGCCGCTTCTCTTGAAGGCGCTCGTGGGTCCAGGAAGGCGAGGGGCGGGAGGGGCCCGTCTCCGGCATCAGCTTTCGCTCACAAGGGAAGGGGTTTGGGTGAAGCTGTGTCAGCTGTGGCCGCTTCTCTCGTTGGTTGCTTCTGTGCAGCTGTGTGTTCAGAGTGTTGTTGGTTCCCCTGCTGGTGGCTTTTGTGCTGGACCAGCCGCTCTCAGCAGACCCGGAGGCCGATGATGCCATAGCCCTCAGTAGGCAGGAAACCACATGCCTCGTAAAGTGCTCTGATACTTGGTAATTCGTTCCTTTTTTATTTCACTTCTGGAAGCTTAGAATGGATTCTAGATTTTTTTTTTTTTTTGGAATTTTAACTCAGTTGTACTAAGTTTGTCATTTTCACATCTCTAAAGATACCAGAAGTTCAGTCTTTTGTATTTTAGTTCCCCAGGGTGAGAGTGTCATTTGAGTCTCTTCATAAGAAACGTTCAGCTAATGAAATGGGATTTATGTGATTTCTCCTTCTGAAGTGGTCAAAACTTTCTGAGAAATAAATGTATTATTTTAGAAACAGTAGAAATTTCCTACTGTTCCGGAGATACTAAAATCCTGTAGGAGGCTGTTTAAGATAGCTCAGCATAGCATACCTTCCCCCACTGCCTGGGGGCTGCTGGCAGAATCACACGGCAGGAGAACAAGCCCTCTGTATACATTACGCGCAGCAAGTTCATCTCATCTCGCAGCTGTAGTCGCATGGAGCCTGTGGTGGTGTGCCAAACGCTTGGTTTCGGTCCTTTGTGGTTGTGATGTCAGTGCGCACGTGGCTGGGCATGAGTGTGCCGGGCCACCCAGCCACCCAGTTGTGAACAGTGCCGTGTGTGCTTGTCCCTGAGGTGGTCTGTGGGTGCTCGGGGTCTTCGTCTGCCTTCCGATACTTTGTCACCAGGGCATCATCGTTACCGACTCACAGCCTGGGACCCACATCTTGGAGACAGCTGGTAGTTTGCCACTGTGGGAAGCTAACTGTCTCCCCTGCCCCCTCTTGTCACCCTCTCGAATTACATCAGGTACCATTCTTTGCTGGAACTGGGGGAGAAGCGTAAAGGCATGTTGGAGAAGAGTTGTAAGAAGTTTATGCTGTTCCGTGAAGCGAATGAGCTACAGCAGTGGATCAACGAGAAGGAAGCGGCCCTGACGAGCGAGGAGGTCGGCGCAGACTTGGAGCAGGTCGAAGTGCTGCAGAAGAAGTTCGATGACTTCCAGAAGGTACAGAAAGTTGTTCGGGGACTTGGTTCTCTTGATTTTTGCTGTGGATTACCAGAATGAAAATTCAGTGATTATATTCCTTCATTTCTGTAGCCATTCTTAAACGAGTTTAATCGAAACTTTTCTCACACCAGTTTAGTTTTGAGGAAATACATGCAGTTTTTTCTACATGTTGTTTTAAGAACTTTCCTAGGGCTTCCCTGGTGGCGCAATGGTTGAGAGTCTGCCTGCCAGTGCAGGGGACACGGGTTTGAACCCTGGTCTGGGAGGATCCCACATGCCGCGGAGCAACAAAGCCCGTGAGCCACAACTACTGAGCCTGCGCGTCTGGCACCTGTGCTCCGCAGCAGGAGGGGCCGTGACAGTGAGAGGCCCGCGCACCGCGATGAAGAGTGGCCCCCTCTCGCCGCAACTAGAGAAGGCCCGTGCTGAGGAACGAAGGCCCAACACAGCCAAAAATAAATAAATAAATTTAAAAAAAAAAAAGAACTTTCCTAAACCTAACATACAAACGTGTAAAAGTAGTTTTTCTAATTGGGGTTAAATTCACGTAACATAGAGTTAACCATTTTAAAGGGTACAATTCAGAAACACTTAGTTCATTCACAGTGTTGCACTACCATCCCCTCTGTCTAGTTCCAGAACATTTTTTATCACTTTAAAGGAGACCACAGACCCATTAAGCCCCCACTCCTTATCCCCCCTCCCCTCCCCCCCAGCACCTGGCAGCCACCGAGCTGCTTCTTGTCTCTGGATTTATGTATTCTGGACATTTCCTATAAATGGAATCATAGATCATGTACTTTATGGCTGACAGCTTTCACAGAGCATAATGTTGTCAAGGTTCATCCTTGTAGATGGATCAGTGATCTGTTAACTGTTTATGGCTAATATTCCGTGGTGTGTATATACCACATCTTGTTTATCCATTCCTCAGTTTAAAAGTATTCTTGGGACTTCCCTGGCGGTCCAGTGGTTAAGACTCTGCACTCCCAATGGAGGGGGTGTGGGTTCAATCCCCAGTCAGGGAACTAAGACCCCCGCATGTCGCACGGTATGGCCAAATAAAAAAGTATTCTTACAACCAATTCAGGTGGGTTGAGGGGCTTTTCTCCCAGAGTGGCTAGCACTAAAATTTCATCACAGTTTTGACATGTGTCCTGTCCCCTACAAAGAAATGTTTTTAAAAAATCTCCAACCAGGGTTTCCCTGGTGGCGCAGTGGTTGAGAGTCCCCCTGCCAATGCAGGGGACATGGGTTCGTGCCCCGGTCCGGGAGGATCCCACATGCCGCTGAGTGGCTGGGCCCATGAGCCTGCGCGTCCGGAGCCTGTGCTCCGCAACAGGAGAGGCCACAATGGTGAGAGGCCCACGTACCGCAAAAAAAAAAAAAAAAAATCTCCAACCAGAATAATGGATTTTTAAAATTTATTTAATTATTTAATTTAATTTAATTATTTATGGCTGCGTTGGGTCTTTGTTGTTGTGCGTGGGCTTTTCTCTAGTTGCGGCGAGTAGGGGCTACTCTTCGTCGTGGTGCGTGGGCTTCTCGTTGCGGAGCATGGGCTCTAGGTGTGTGGGCTTCAGTAGTTGTGGCACACAGGCTCAGTAGTTACGGCTTGCGGGCTTAGTTGCTCTGCGACATGTGGGATCTTCCTGGACCAGGGCTTCAACCTGTGTCCCCTGCATTGGCAGGTGGATTCTTTTTTTTTTTTTTGGCAGGTGGATTCTTAACCACTGCACCATCAAGGGAGTCCCAATAATGGATTATTATTAACTACAGGTAGTTCAGTAAACATGAGACAGACGTCTCCGATGCCCTGCTGTTTTCTTACTTCCTTGGTAGTGACAATCAGCATTTTCTGATTTAGGTGACCGTCAAGGAGTAGAAAAGCTGTAAAATACCTATTGGACAGAAATTTATATATTCAAACCATAGTTTATGAGTACCTGTTGCTCTTCTTTGAATTGCTCTTGTGGGTTTTAGTTATTATGTCTTTTTCTTTGAAGGATCTCAAGGCCAATGAGTCACGGCTGAAGGACATTAACAAGGTGGCTGAAGACCTGGAGTCCGAAGGTCTCATGGCGGAGGAGGTGCAGGCAGTGCAGCAGCAGGTGGGGGTCTGGCCCCTGCACGGTGTCTGTTAAGGAAGCAGCTTGGCTCCCCCTTCATCCTGCGTAGCCTAGCACGCGTGTTCCGTAGCACAGGGTGTGGCCAGGGCACTGGTTCTCTGTGTGACCTGCACTGTCTTGGTTACCTTTGACGGGAGGGAAAAACAGCTGTCCTCCTTATGCCCATTAAATATTGTAGAAGTTGTTGAATGTTCTTTTAGCCCTTAACTAGTAATAAATTCATGCAGTCCCTTAAATAAAGAAAAGGTATTACATAGGAACACTTGGTCTCTCTATAGACTTTAAGAAGTTCCTCTGGCCAGTCAGGCTGCCTGTCTTTTTGTAATTCTCTCCAGGTTTGACATGACAGTGATGAGTGTAACTTAGAAGTGTGTATTTCCTCTAATAATAGAACTGGTTTTCTTCTCTGCTTGTAGGAGGTGTACGGCGCGATGCCCAGGGTAAGTGTCTGGTGCCCCGTGTGGAACTTGAACTTGAGAAGGATTAGCTCTGGGGAAGAGGATAAAGTCAAGAGCCTCATAAGGATTTCTGTTCTTGAACCTCGAGAGATGCCTTTCGTGTGTAAAAATCTGTGGAAAAGAAATAGCAGAAAAAAAAGAAAAAAGAAAAGAAATAACAGAAGTTGGTCTCTATTGGCCATCCTCCAAAGATCAAAAGAGTTTTTCTCTGTTCAGTTACCTAGAACTTTTTCCACAGCAATTCTTTTTTTTTTTTTAACATCTTTATTGGAGTGTAATTGCTTTACAATGGTGTGTTAGTTTCTGCTTTAAAAGTGAATCAGTTATACATACGTTCCCATATCTCTTCCCTCTTGCGTTCTCCCTCCCTCCCTCCCTCCCTATCCCACCCCTCCAGGCGGTCACAAACCACCGAGCTTGATCTCCCTCCCCAGCAATTCTTTAGGTGTGTTTATCCCTCTTCAAAGAGTCCTCTGAATATGACATAAAGAAACGCTGGACATTTTATTAACTTTCCCCATTGTCTCCATCTCTCCTACTGCATTAAAAAAGGAAGCACTTTTCTCTCCTGTTTCTTTGCTTCGTTTCCCTCGAGCAGCCTTGCAGTTTGCTGCCAGCCAGTGTTGAGTTCTGAGTCACAGAGGGAATTGCTGTTCCAGCTGATTTCTCTGTGAACTTCCTGTCGTCCAGAGGGAAGGCTGGGGCTGCTTTGTTTTGTGCACAGTTGCTTGGCTGCCTAAATGCCTCCTTTTTCTTTGAATAGGATGAAACTGATTCCAAGACGGCCTCCCCGTGGAAGGTAAGAGCTTCTGTGCAAATTATTATTTCCAAAGGTTTTCCAGGAACAGAAATACTTTACATCCTTTTCTGGCGTGCCTGTTATCTGAGTATTTAGGCTTGTCTGAGCCTGTGGTTGTTTCTGGACTTGTTTGGCCCGGTGTCTTTCTGACCCTGGTGTTGTATTCTTGGAATCTGTCATGCCTTGAAATGGGGTGCTTAATACACAGAAGCAAAATGTCTCCCTGCAGACGCTCAGCACAAATTCAGTTAGGTCGAGTTTATCACGAACTGTCGCTGCCAGGGTACACAGCTGGCCCTCCACATCCGTGGGTCCACATCCTCGGATTCAACCAATCAACAATTGAAAATACTAGCATCCGATCCATGGTTGGTTGAATCCAAGGATGCAGAACCCGCCCATACAGGGCGCCGGCTCCAAGGGACTTGAGCATCTGTGGATTTTAGTACCTCGGGGGGTCCTGGGATCATTCCCTGTCGGGTACCAAGGTTACAGGGGTGACTGCAGTTCACAGAGGTCACACTGCATAGTCAGGCATGGTCCCACCAATAGGACTACAGCCCAAAAGGACACATGATGTGAGGATGAAAAGGAGCGTAAGCTCCACTCATCGTCTGCCTGACCGCTTCCTCCCGGGGCCTAAGAAAGGCTTGAGAGAATGTCCACATCCTGACGAGACACATAAAGGGGGGACACCAGATGTTTACCAGCTGCAGTGGACATTATTCCAGAGAGATCCAGGGGTGGTGCTTGCCCAGGGTGGGCATAACTTCCAGGAGGACAGGGGATGAGCTTTTTCACGTGAAGCGTTTATAGCCGTGATTATGGAACTAGTTGCCTAAATGCCAATTCTAGCATCTTTCCTCCTGACCCAGCTCTTCAGGAATATGCCACTCGAGTTATAGACAAGCTAAAAAGAGCAGATTTCTACTTTATGAAAGTACACCTTCCTAAAATCTGAAGAAAGCATGAAAACCTAAAAACAAAAAGTCTCCCCACACCAGTCCCTAGGTTGGTACTTCTCAGCCCTGTCATGAGGTCTGACCTGTTGTGAGGACCTAGGCTGAAAGGGGTTTGTTTCTTTGGCCTCCTTAGCCCTCCAGGCTCTGACCATTCTGCTTATTAAATAGGCTCCAGATCGGCAGGAAGGGGACATTTTTCCTTGGATTCAGCTTTCTCCTCTTTTCTCGATCTTAATTTCCGTTGCATAGCAAAATTCAGTCATTGGTGACATGAATGAGCAGCGCCCTTACCTGTCTGATCTCCTGCCAGAGTTTTTCTGGTAACAGGTATTTTTTCAGAAACGCACTCCAGATGACTTGACAAACACCAGTCAGTACCTCCTGTTTCTGAAAAGGATTCGAAACAATGGGTGTCTACTTTCTGAACCCTGTACGCACCCACACTGGTTGAGCACTTCACTGGGTGTGTCACAGGAACATCCTAGGAGCCTAACTTCCCTGCGTCCAAGCTCAGCTCCTCCTTTTCTTTACATACTTGAAGATTACGAGCATCACAGTGCCTGCCAAGTAGGGTTTCTTTCTGATAAAAGTAGGCAGGCTCTGAGATCCCAAGGGGCGTTTGATTTTTAGAAGTGACTACATTGATGAGAAGGAAGCTAACTCGCCAGGCCAGCATATTTTCTTTTTCATCTAGTAAGGCTGTTGCCCTTAGTTCAAGGGGGATACTGTTAGAAGGAACCACAGTCCAGTAACCATGAACAGAAATGAAATTAGTGGTGTCCTTGACTATTTAAATAGTCCCAGCCGCCAGCATTTATTCAGCTAAGTGTGTTTTCTGGACTGTTCTCCTGTAGTAGGGACAAGAAAAAGACACCAATCAGTAGTCTTTGAGCCTTTTTTTTCCTGTCCAACCAGCCGTTTTAATTGTGGTTTTCACCGCTCTTTTCACTCTTCAAGTAAAATGAATCATTGAGTTGGGTGTGATTGTGCACTTGGGTTTCTGCCTGACTTTCTAGTTGTTGATACTTTCATTGCTGCTCTGCTCAGAAATTTGATGGTACCCGTTTACAGTCATTTTGGTGGACATTTGGAACCTAATTAATAGCACTTGCACCTCAGATTTCTCTCTTAATCAGCAGACACTTGATTAGTTTGCTCTTCTGCTTTCCTCCCCACATAGTCTGCTCGCCTGATGGTTCACACCGTGGCCACCTTTAATTCCATCAAGGTAAGAAACCATGGCAGCTTTCCTTGTCTTCCCCGGTCTCCTTCCTTGTCTCCTTCTCCTGTCTTCAGCAAGGCTCTTGTCCTAATTAGTTGTATGAACTGTAGCACCTGTCACTCTCCTGGGCCCGAGGGTGTCCTGGCCAGGACTCTCTTTACTCTCTTTGTGCAGCAGGAGGCTGTGCTCAGCTTGCCTGGTCCTGGCGATGAGCCTGGTGAGCTCCTTCCCTCACCCCCAGGAGGGCCCGGAGCTGCGAGGAGCGTAGTGTTGGAAGGCAGTGACTGCCTTTCTTGCCTCCTTTCTGGACCCCGAGCTGGCTTGTCTCCCCAGTACAAGGTCCTGCAGCTGCGCTGTGCTCCTTGGGCTGCTGCTGCTGCCCGGCGATGCAGCCGTGCGGGGTGTTGGGGAGCAGTAGACTTGGGGATTTGTCCACTCGGTTGTTGTTAGGAAGCAGTGCTCTGAGGCAGGCACCAGGCTAGGCGCTGAGAGTGAAGATAAGTCAGCGGCGTCTCTCCTGCTGCTTCCGCGGTGATTGCAAGTCAGGTGTTGGTGGAGTGTTCGCACCGTGGCGTCCGGCGAGCTGTGGCAGGGTCTGGCTTTCTGGACTTTTGCTGTTGTGGCGTGCTCATCGACTGAACTAGGAAGCTTGGAAACAGGAAATCATCTGTGCCCCAGCCTTTCCTTTCACGTTAAGCCACCATTCCTCTGGTTCTGGCCCTTTTCCCAGAGTCTGGTGTGGCTGACGCTTTGCTGTCCTCCCCCAGGAGCTGAACGAACGCTGGCGGTCCCTGCAGCAGCTGGCCGAGGAGCGGAGCCAGATCCTGGGCAGCGCCCACGAAGTGCAGAGGTTCCACAGGTGAGGGACGGCCGGGCTGGCACGGGGGGAGCAGGCCACAGTTGGGTGCATGCCGACGGTAACGGCTGGCTTTTGTCGATGGTTGTGCTCTCGCATCTGGTGGGCGCTCTCAGTCAGTAACGCTAAGCGGATCCATATGTGTTCCTTGCTGTTTAGAGCTTGTTGGGCCACTGACACATGTGCTGGTGCCAGTGAAATGAAGTTTCCCTACTTGACCTGAGGTTAAGGCAGCCGTACTCAGCACTCATTAACTTGAACGCGTGTCCCACCTGCAGAGATGCTGACGAAACCAAGGAGTGGATCGAAGAGAAGAACCAGGCTCTAAACACAGACAATTATGGCCACGACCTGGCCAGTGTCCAAGCCCTGCAGCGCAAGCACGAGGGCTTTGAGAGGGACCTCGCGGCCCTCGGCGACAAGGTGAGAGGACGTGCGTGGGGAGCCGACTTCCTGCGATTCTGCGAGGCTGCGCTCGCTCCCTCCTTCCCTGCTGCTCACCACTTTCTTCCCCAGGTGAATTCCCTTGGGGAAACGGCCGAGCGCCTGATCCAGTCCCACCCCGAGTCGGCAGAGGACCTGCAGGAGAAGTGCACCGAGTTGAACCAGGCATGGAGCAGCCTGGGCAAGCGCGCCGACCAGCGCAAGGCCAAGTTGGGCGATTCCCACGACCTGCAGCGCTTCCTCAGTGACTTCCGGTGAGAAGCCGGCTCGCTGGCTCTGGGCCAGAGGGCTTTCTAGCTGGATTAAATGCATGCCTGGGTCTAGCACTTAGAAGGCTTAATCCTGGGAATTCCCTGGAGGCCCAGTGGTTAGGACTTGGTACTTTCACTGCTGGGGGTGTGGGTTCAATCACTGGTTGGGGAACTGAGATCCCACGAGCCACACAGCAAAAAAAAAAAAAACTTAATCCTAAAGAAAAGCATTTGCGTTTGAAGCTGTAGAAAACTTAACCACAGCTACTGTCTGTAAGAACCTGTTTTTCTGTAGGGTGAGAAGATCTTAGTTATAAACCTGTTCATTCTTCCTCTGAGGAATTCTTGAGTTTTTCTTTTCTTATTATTTCAATAAGACAAACAAGAAGCTTTGAAATACTTTGCCTGGAGTTCTAGCCCCATTCGGTAGATTAACTAGATTAACCCCAAGTAGCCCTCTGAGATAAGAATTATGTAGTTCTCTCTTTTCCTGGGCAGAAGGTCTGCTTGCCAGGTAGCGTAACAGCCATTCCTCTGTGGATCTGGTTTCCAGGGACCTCATGTCTTGGATCAATGGAATCCGAGGGTTGGTGTCCTCAGACGAGCTAGCCAAGGATGTCACCGGAGCCGAGGCCCTGCTGGAACGACACCAGGTAGGTGGGCCTGCGGAGCAGCGGAGACGTGGCTGCCCTGCCAGGCTGGGAGGGCCTTTGCAGCTGACGTGAGAGTGGGCAGCTCCTGCCGGTACCTAATCCCTTCCCTCCTCTTGGCAGGAGCACCGGACGGAAATTGACGCCAGGGCTGGCACTTTCCAGGCATTCGAGCAGTTTGGGCAGCAGCTGTTGGCCCATGGGCACTATGCCAGCCCCGAGATCAAGGAGAAACTACATATCCTAGATCAGGAGCGTGCGGACCTGGAGAAGGCCTGGGTCCAGCGCAGGATGATGTTGGATCAGTGCCTTGAATTGCAGGTACACGTGCTGGACAGTAGCTTCCTGTTTGCTGCAGGGTTTCTGGCCAGGTAGCTCGTCGCCACAGGCTCTGTCTTCTCACCTGCCCGTCCCCTCTTCAGCTGTTCCACCGGGACTGCGAGCAGGCTGAGAGCTGGATGGCTGCCCGGGAGGCCTTCCTGAGTACCGAAGACAAAGGGGACTCGCTGGACAGCGTGGAGGCTCTCATCAAAAAACACGAGGACTTCGACAAAGCCATTAACGTCCAGGTGAGGCCTTCGTACCTTTCCAGGTTGACATCTTCTGTCTCTCTGTTGGCGTATTCTCCTTTCCCTTCTCAGTGACAAGAGAAAAAAATAGTTATTGTTTGCTTAACTCAGCTGCAGAGCTTTGGCAGCATCCTCAAATTAAAATACTTGGCATTGACTACAGAGGAAGCAGCGTAATCCCCATCGGGTCCAGTGCAGAGCTGTGCATTCTAGGAAAAGTGACGTGCATTAATAGTTTTTTAAACTTCATATATAAATTCTGGCACTTCTGAAGTTTTGTTTGTTCGTTTGAGGCATACTTTTAAAAATGTTCAAAAAAAAAAATGTTCATGTTATCCAATTTGTGTCTTTTTTTATGTTATTTATTTTTGGCTGCGTTGGGTCTTCGTTGCTGCGCACAGGCTTTCTCTAGTTGCGGAGAATGGGGGGCTACTCTTCATTGCAGTGCGCAGGCTTCTCACTGCAGTGGCTTCTCTCGTTGTGGAGCACGTGGTCTCGGCGAGTGGGCTTCAGAAGTTGTGGCGCACGGGCTTAGTTGCTCTGCAGCGTGTGGGATCTTCCCGGACCAGAGCTCAAACCCGTGTCCCCTGCATTGGCAGGCGGATTCTTAACCACTGCGCCACCAGGGAAGTCCCATTTCTGAGGTTTTAATAACAGAGATGCCACAGGGAAAAATTTTTATACCGAAAGGGAAGAAAAACAAACTTATGGGTAGGTAAGTGAATCCATGAACGTAAACTAGAAAGATGCAAAACTCCTTGGCTTAGAAACCATTTTGTTGAAAATCGGACAATGTTTTCTTATGAAACCTAATCTTGTACGTGACCTCTGCTGGTGCTCAAGCCCCGGCCCCACCCCAGCGTGACCTGGAATCTTCTTGAGTTAAACTCTACTCTAATAATGATTGAAATCAAGCTTTCCTCTGGCTTTTTACACTCCTGCTTCTAGAGTGTCAGTGTATTCTGATCGTATCACCAGCTAGTCACCCAAAATAACCGTTCTCTTCTCGAGACCTACAGTCCAGGCGAGGCAGAGTCGTCTTGCCCGCCTTGACCTCACGCCTCTTGTTTGCCGACAGGAGGAGAAGATCGCCGCCCTGCAGTCCTTTGCCGACCAGCTCATCGCCGGCGGCCACTACGCCAAAGGCGACATCTCCAGCCGGCGCAACGAGGTTCTGGACAGGTGGGTGGTCTGTGCAGCCGACGGGTTTTGCCGCCCTTGTGTGAGCGGCCCAGCCTGTCTAGTTCTGTGGGGTGCTCACCTTTGCTCTCGGTTTCACTTTCTCAGGTGGCGACGTCTGAAAGCCCAGATGATTGAGAAAAGGTCAAAGCTGGGAGAATCGCAGACTCTCCAACAGTTTAGCCGGGATGTGGATGAGATTGAGGCTTGGATCAGTGAAAAATTACAGACTGCAAGTGATGAGTCATATAAGGATCCCACCAACATCCAGGTGAGCTGAACAGATGAGCTGTTCGTCTCCAAAGCAGCCCATGTTATCGAGTAGATCTTGTTAAAATAAGGCATCTTTAAAAGAG
Source organism: Leucopleurus acutus (assembly GCF_964270905.1). Taxonomy (NCBI): domain Eukaryota; kingdom Metazoa; phylum Chordata; class Mammalia; order Artiodactyla; family Delphinidae; genus Leucopleurus; species Leucopleurus acutus. The sequence goes on along the minus strand of NC_139150.1, from coordinate 7,374,621 downwards.
GGAAATACCTCTAAGACAACTTCCTCGTACCCTCAGTGATGCTGAGAAAAAGTATTTTAATAAGATGAACCGGTGGGAAAGCCTCACTTAAATGATGAGAGCCGTTTCAGAAGCCGCTTTCCTCATTTGCCTCTGTTGAAACCGTGTCTGCTATTAAAGAGTCTGCAGAAAAGGCCCCCTTGTATTTGCTGTTCCTGAATGCTCACCTTCCCAGGGGAAGTATGACAGCAAAATGAGTTTCTGTTGAATAGCTGATGTGCATATTCACATAAGTGTACTGAACTCTCGTTATTTTAATTTATTTTTGTAGCTTTCCAAGCTGCTGGTAAGTTTTATGTTTTTTTTTAAGAGTTCTAGTTAAACGAGCTCCAGTGTTTGTGCTCTTGTGTGTAGATTCTCGCAATTATAGATTCTGCCGGTGTCTCCTCATCCATGCTTTTCATTTCTAATCATCCATCAGCCTCCATTCAAGTGTCCCCGTGGGATGTGGCTTTCTCTGTTGTAATTAGCCTGCAGCCCTTCGCTCCCCCTCCCCCTCCTAATTTATCACTTAGGCAGGTTGTGCACAGTGTTTGATCTGGGGGGCAGTAGCTGACTGCTTTCTTTTAAGAGGTGTGCTTCTTTTAAAAAATGAAATCGCTTTTTCTGCGTAAACTTGGGTTCCTCTTGCTCTGGGCTCGTGGCTCCTGGTGGACTAGGGCAGGGCCAGGTGTGAGAGTTTCGTTGCCCACGCAGTCTGGCGTCCAGAAGTGCTGGCCACTGGAGAGGGACAGCTGGAGATCCACAGAGAGGCAGGTGATCTGCTTCCTAAGTCTAAGAGGAACTGGGGGTGAGAGGTTAAGATAAAAGTGAACATTACCCAAGGGGCAGGGAAAGAGACTTTCCAGTCAAAGCGTAGCTTAGAAGTTGCCTAGATGGTTGGAAGAAATGAAGAAATAGAATGGATGGGAGTTGAGCTAAAGAACGATCAGAACAAGAAACAGAAGAAGAGGGGCCTTTGTCAGGATGCGTGGGCATTTGAGCCTTTTGGTTTCTGTAGTTGGGCTTGGGCGCAGAGTTGGTGCAGGGACGCTTCAGGTTGGTGCTGCATTTCGCCAGCCACATGGCTCCATCTTTTGACAGTTGCTGCCCCTGAAATGAAACATTTGATGCAGAATCCTTCCCCAGTTGTACTGCTTTTTTCCTTTTAGTTCTTTTTTCCCCATATCACATTCTTGCCTGCAACCCCGCATTTCTCACCCACCCAGAACTGCCCCACAGCTGCGTCCTCCCACTTGTCTCCCGTGGTGCCCCCCAGCCTCAGATGCCCATCATCCTCCCAGCCCTCTCGTCTAGCAAAAAGAAATTCTTACCTACAGTCAAGCCTGGATTTTGACAAATCCAGCAGGTTTGATTGATTGCAGCTGCCAGATGAGAAGCCGGCAAAGCCAGGGTTTGCGGCAGCTTCTTCTCTGTCGACGGAGGGGAGGCTGGCCCTCGGACACCTTGTTTCGTAGTGCCTGCCACCCTAGGTGATGAGAGGGCCATATGTGTGTCATTAGTTAGAGCTGCTTTCCACTAAGGAGAAAGCCGTGGATGGAAATTGATGCACAAGTAGATCTAAAACTACAGTTGGCCGTTACCAGCTCCTGCAAAATGTTAGAAAGTGTATAATTCTAGGATTTCACTCACAGATAGCTAGTCCAGCTGACTTAGGAGTTGACACAGTTCACCTCCTCCTGAGCTGGTGCATTTCCTTCCTCCAAGCTCGGACCTTCTGCTGAACTTCCATCAGACTGAGCCCTAAAGTATTTCGCACAGATTCTGAGATCACCTTCTGTAAAAATGTTGACACTTGCCCCTAGTTCCTCGAGTCTGCTACCACTCCCTCCCTTCTGAGAACCCCTTCTCCCTGAAAAGACAGAGCCCAGCAGGACCTGGTTTCGAAAGGTTGTGGCAGGGTTTCTTTGGTGTTTTCAGAGCAAGCACCAGAAGCATCAGGCCTTCGAAGCAGAACTGCATGCCAACGCAGACCGGATTCGAGGGGTTATCGACATGGGCAACTCCCTCATTGACCGCGGGGCCTGTGCCGGCAGCGAGGACGCCGTCAAGGTACGCCGTCCCCCAGCTCCCTCCTCCTGGCCCGGGAAGAAGAGGGGGCTGGATTTGACTTTCAGCGTTACCGTCAGCTTGATGATGACTCTAGAATGCAGTCTTAGGAGAATAAACAGAAGACTTCTGGCTGCGTTGCTGAGGGGATGCTAGTGAGAGTGGCTCCTGTGAGCATCTTCCGTCCTCCTCTGTGAGGGGCGTCAGGTCGGCTTCCAGAGAGGGCGCTGACCGTGGAGTTGGCCATGTCCAACGGCTCTCTTCTCTTGCCCAGGCCCGGCTGGCCGCCTTAGCTGACCAGTGGCAGTTCCTGGTGCAGAAGTCGGCTGAGAAGAGCCAGAAGCTGAAAGAAGCCAACAAGCAGCAGAACTTCAACACTGGGATCAAGGACTTCGACTTCTGGCTCTCTGAGGTGAGGCCGCGGGGCTTCCCTTCCCCACTGGAGGATTCCGTGGAAAGGCAGGGCTCTCCCGACGTCCCTTTTAACAGAAATCATCATCAAGTGTGAGCTGTGTACTCTGAGGGGTTTGTAGTCAGAGGGAGGGAATGTTTACACAAGAGAGAGCTTATCTCTGGTTGGACATGGGTCACTTGTTTCCATAGGAAAATGCAAACAGGAGTGGGTGGTGGGGTCTGTGTGCAGGCCGCTGTCACGGTGCCCAGATAGAAACCAGAACACCAAAGAGCCCGGAGTCCAGAGTTAGTCCTGCGGTCTCTGTAGACTGTTTGGAGAGTACAGAAAGTAAAAAGAAATAAAACATTTTTAAAGACCACTATTCTGTATCTCTCTGGTCTACACCTATTTCCGTGACTTTTTGTGTAACTGTTCTTTTATGTGTATTTGAGCTCATGACGTAATTTTTCATCAGTACGTATTGGTGGTGGTATTTCAAGTCATGAAAAGTCTTCCTGAACATTTGAATAACTGCCTTAGACCATCACAGAGTTAGGCCATAATTTAACCATTCCCATACTGTTGGCCACAGTGGTGCTCCCAGCTTTGGGGGATACGTTTTGCTGCAGTGAACATCTCTGTACATTAGTCTTTGCCCAAGCTGCTGCCTTTCTGCCCAGGGGAGGGTCCACGCCAAGCCGGCACAGAGGCAGCGTGTGGTAGGGAAGTTCAGCTCTCCAGAGGGGGGGGCCTGGGGGATGAGTGGGCATCCTGGGTTTGCCAGGACAAGGGATGCGCTCCAGATGGCAGCCTTCCCTTTCATGTTTCATTGCCAGGTGGAAGCCCTGCTGGCCTCTGAGGATTATGGCAAAGACCTGGCTTCTGTGAACAACCTGCTAAAAAAACATCAACTGCTGGAGGCGGACATCTCTGCCCATGAGGTAAGCAGAGGGGGCGCCAGGCCGGGCTTGGGACACGGCCGCGCGTGACTCTAAGGCACCTGGTGCATTCGGGGAAGGACAGTGATGTTCATCCCTTAAAGCCAAGGTGCTCAAACGCTGTGGTCTCGGGGCCATTTTGTACTCTGAACTATTATTGAGAGCCCCTAGGAGAGTTAGTTATGTAGGTTTTATCTATTAGAATTTGCCATTATTAAAAATTAAATTTTTAGAGTTAAACTTTTTAAAACAATTTCAAAAACATTGAAAAATAATTTCAAAAGGTTACCTACTGTATAATTTCATTTATATGGTATTCTCAAAATGACAGATGATAGAGATGGAGAACAGATACGTGGTTGCCAGGAGTTAGGGACAGGGTAGGGATACAACTGTAAAGACTATACGGAAGTTCCTTTGTGCTCTCAGAACAAGGTCCATATCTTGATCTTGGCGGTAGTTACGTAAATCTACGCATATGATAAAACTGCATGGAATACTTGCACATACTCAGGGACACACAAATGCATATAAAAATTGGTGAAATCTGAATAAGGTCTATGAATTGTAGCAATGTAAGAAAACTGAGAAAAATGTGTTAATTCGTTTAAAATAATAAACCCATCACAAGTTAACGTAAGTAACATTTTTTTATGTATAATGTCTCTGTTTTTCCAAAAACAAAAATATAGCAAGAAGAGTCACACTGGTTACATTTTTTGCAAATCTCTTTGATGTCCAGCTTGATAGAAGACAGCTGGATTCTTAGAGCTGCTTCTGAATTCAGTTTGTTGTGTGTGATGAAAATACAGCCTCACACAGGTAGAGGAGGGAGTAGTATTTTAATTCAGATAATTGTCGATACTTTCTGATACTACATCCAGCTCAGTAGGTGGTAGTTTCTAAAGGTTAGTTGGAAAGTGGACTCGGAAACACTGTCAGCTTTTCATACTGTTTATATGTAAATCCACTGGTCCATCCTGGACTTTGAATGGATCATTTACTCACGCCTGAGGTTACAGAATCATTTGGGAAGTGTTGATTCGCAGAGTTTAGATCTTCTAAATGTTGACACGTGTCTGTATATGGTATCAAACATCACGTTCGTTAACATCACAGCCAGTCTCAACGGAAAAATCTACACGTATCGGGAAGCTGTCAGGCTCACGGAGGTGGATGCCAATTTTCCAAAATTCTAATTTCCTCATGAAAGTTTGAATTTTATCATTAGCAAACTCAGTTTTCCTTAAAGTGACAGGTTCACTTTATTCATTCTCGACAAAGTATTTGTCAGCTCCCAAAGTCAGAATGACCATAGTTTGTCCGTTGGCCGTTCTTTCAAGTGAAACTGAGGTTCCGTGGAAGAAGTGGCCAGTTCAGCTCGGAACGTGCGCTTCTCCTCAGCGCAGTCATTGAACTTCGGCACTCGGCGGAAGTGCTTCGTGTGGGTTCCCCATTTTATCAGACAGGATATTAAAACGACACGTACTCAAAGATAGAGACTTAATAAAATTAACAACCTTGCTGCTTGTTTAAGGATGTTCTTAAGTGAAACAGCGATTTCTACTGGGAGCGTGTGGCAGTGAAGAGTTGGATTTCTGCTCGTAGTTTGCCACTGCCTTGAGCAGCGCCACCCCTACCCTGGATTTTGCACCATCGGTGCAAATGTTCACACAGTAAAAAAGGCAGATCATGTTTTTGTATTGTTATGAAAGTAGTTTTGATCTCTTAGAACTCTCGGGGTCCACATACCACACTTAGAGTGACCTGAATAAATCTTAAACCAACCTGTCAGTGAAGAAGTCCCGAGTTCTGATTTACGAGCAGATATTCGTGGGTGCCCCAGATCTCTGACCCCCTCCATCGTGTCCCCTGCCCAGGATCGCCTGAAGGACCTGAACAGCCAGGCAGACAGCCTGATGACCAGCAGTGCCTTCGACACCTCCCAAGTGAAGGACAAGCGGGACACCATCAACGGCCGTTTCCAGAAGATCAAGAGCATGGCGGCCTCCCGGCGAGCCAGGCTGAACGAGTCCCACCGCCTGCACCAGTTCTTCCGGGACATGGACGACGAGGAGTCCTGGATCAAGTACGCACCCCGCTCCGGGTGCCCTCGGAGCCTTTCACGGAGGGCGTTAGGAACCCCGGGCTTATCCTCTCCTGGACCGTGGTGGTGAGACGGGAAGTGGGTCAGAAATGGCACGGACTCGGCAGCTGTGTCCAGCTGGTCCCAGCCTCACCGCACGGGCGCGGTGAGACGCCCCGGCTTCCCCTCCTGGTGTCTGGGCATGTGGTGATGGTGGTCGGCCATGGCCTCCACGTGGCGGTGTGTGTGATGGTGTCCAGGGCTTGTCTAGTCCCTGCCCTTAGGTCACTGGCGACATGAGTGAGTTCCCGTCTGGGAAAGATGGTCTGATCTCCTGGGGAAGATTGCTGCTTGCAGGAAGAAAAGTTTGTCTTGTTTGTTTTCATCTGCCCTCCCCCAGAATTTCAGTCTGCCTTTGCCAGATGATGTAGCCTGTGAACAGACCATTTTTAAGGACAGGATTCTGTCAATTCACTGCCTTAAAACACTGTTTACATTAGCATTTTCATATGTTACCGCGTGTGATACGTGTGTATTTGATCAGGTAGGATTGATAGGGCGACAGCAGCGGCACCTCCTTGTTCTCCAGTGCACCCCGACCCTTTGCAGAGTCGGACACAGGAGGTGCTCCTGGAGACGTACGTGGGCACTGTTCATTGGGGAAGTAGAGGCTTTTTTCCCCAGAAGCCTGGCTTCTGAAGGACTTTCCCGGAGAGATGGGTAGATGCAGGTGAAGGACATCACGGGGTGCGTGAGCTTCACGCTCTTCGACTGCACGTCTCCAGCTGAAGACACGCAGGTGCAGAGGCTGACCACCCTCCTGTGCTGCCCAGGGAGAAGAAGCTGCTGGTGAGCTCGGAGGACTATGGCCGCGACCTGACGGGCGTCCAGAACCTGAGGAAGAAACACAAACGTCTGGAGGCAGAACTGGCTGCCCACGAGCCGGCGATTCAGGTGAGGCGGGCCTCTCCCGACCGAGCAGGCAGCGGGACTTGAATGGGCCCAGGTGAGCTCGTCTCACTGAGGTCTCTACGGTGGTTATAGCCCCTCATCCCACAGCGGGGTGGAGAAGGCCTGAGTCTAATGTCGAGGCGCTTTCCTGGGAGCATCTGTTGACCCAGTCGTTCTCGCCTGTCAGGGTGTCCTGGACACCGGAAAGAAGCTGTCGGATGATAACACCATCGGGAAGGAGGAGATAGAGCAGCGCCTGGCGCAGTTCGTGGAGCACTGGAAGGAGCTGAAGCGGCTGGCGGCCGCCCGGTGAGCGCGGCGCAGGGCGGTGCCAGGGCCCTCCTGCGCCCCCGGGGCCCTCCTCTTGGCTGTGCCAGCGCCGCGGTTGGCTTGCTCTGACAGGCCCAGGCCGAGCTGGTCCCGTTATGTGAATCCGGACCGAGCACATGGTTCCAGGATCTCGTGTTGGACCAGCAGTGGCTGCTCTGTGTTAGGGCTCGAGTGAACCGTTTATGTCCCACGCTCGACATTCGTGTTTGTAAGCGTCCAGGTTAGAGGAGATTATGGCTGATTTCATACTGTCCCCTGTGATTAGGGGCCAGCGGCTAGAAGAGTCCTTGGAGTATCAGCAGTTTGTAGCCAACGTGGAGGAGGAGGAAGCCTGGATCAATGAGAAGATGACCCTGGTGGCCAGCGAGGATTATGGAGACACTCTTGCTGCCATCCAGGTCAGAGAAACTGGAGGTGCTGCCTGCTGCTCCCCCCGCCGCCCCCGCCCCCGCGCAGCTGCCTGCCCCACCCTTTTCCTGCCAGCTTGCTCGGTGGCCGTGCTCTTCCCAGGAGAGCACTCAGAGCCGGCAGCCGGCGTCTCGTTGGCGGGTCTCGGTCCTCAAGATCCCACGCGAGAGACGCTGCCCCTCTGTAGACAAAATTGGGGTGACTTTGTCAGCCCCAGTTCATGGAGCCCTGCTGTCAGCCCAGCAGTATGGTTGGTATCGTTAACCACAGGTTACTAGAACCCTGTTAGTTTCCTGTGGCTGCCTTAGCAAAGTACCACAAACTGAGTGGCTTTGAAACAATAGAAACTTGTTTTGTCCTGGTTGGCGAGGTAGAGGCCTGGGATCAGGGTGTCGACAGGGCCTTGCTCTCGCCGAGGCTTCTAGGAGAGGACCCTTCTTGCCTCTCCCAGCTTCTGGTAGCTGGGCTTGTGGCAGCGTGACTCGAACCTCTGCTGTGCTTTCGCATGGCTGTCTTCCTCTGTGTCTTTGTGTCCCCGTGGCATTCTGTCTGCCTGTGTCTGTGTCCAGATTTCCCTCTTCTTATATATGTAGGACACCAGTCATACTGGATTAGGACCCGCCCTGATGACCTGTCTTAACTTGATTGCACCTGCAGAGGACTCGTTTCCACATTCTTAGGTGCTAAGGTCTGGACCCATATCTCTGGGAGGATGCAGTTCAACCCGTAACATATTTCCTAAATACATTGGTTACCTATTGCTGTGTCACAACCCTAAAAACAAGTTTATTTCCCACAGTTCTGTGCATTGATGGGCATTGCCTCTGCTGCTCTCACTGGGACCCCCTAACACAGCTGCACTGAGGCAGAAGGCCTCTGGGCTGAGAGGTGCATGGTGATGGCACTCAGGTGGCTCCAGCTGGGACGTCTCAGTCCCCTCCACGTGGCCTCTCACCATCGGGCAGCTTAGATCAGCTTCTTCAGGCAGCGTTCAAAGAGTCAAAGGCAAGGCTGCAGGGATCCTAAGGCGTAGCCTGCGGGACAGAGCAGCCCTGGGTCTCGGGGGTGAGGCGACTCCCCTCTTCATAGGAGGAACTGCACGTTGTGGTCGGGTGTCCCTCCGTCCGTGCCACCAGCTGTGGAAGCAGAGTTAGCATTCCCGAGGGTCAGGGTAGCCCCAGAGCTGCGCTCCTCCCAGTGGGAATCCTGTTCAGCTAGTTGGGGGACGCAGGTAGGAGGCAGATGCAGTCAGTGGTTTCCTGTCCTCTGCATCGCTGTGTTCCCTGGAAGCCGACACGAGGGGTGTTGTCTCCAGCACTTCAGCTGTACGGAGGAAAAGACAAGATTTGGGAGGTCCCGCAGGAGATGTGCTCCGGTTAAACCCTAGGGCGGGTGTCACTGTTCTGTTGGTGCTTATTTGAAGGCTGCTCGGTGTCCATTCTCTGGTCTCCTACAGGGAAAGGGGCCTGTGCTGGTTGACTGGCGGCAGCCTCACCCCGTCAGAAAGGCCTCTGGTTATGCTCGCGGTGTCCTCGTTTTACTGCTGTAGGATTTTCTGTTTATCCTGTACCTGTCTGTTGTCTTAGCCCCAGCTGGACTGGGGTGCGTGCGAGGGCACCTTCCAGTCCTGCTCCTCTGGCCCCGGGGCCTGGCCCACCGCACGCACGTGCCAGGCCCTCAGTGGCGAGCCTTGCTGTTTCCCCCCCAGGGCTTACTGAAGAAACATGAAGCCTTCGAGACAGACTTCACTGTCCACAAGGACCGGGTGAATGACGTCTGCACTAACGGACAAGACCTCATTAAGAAGGTGAGCCTGGCCCGCTGGTAAGACCCTCATTTCTCGCTCCGGGACACCGCGTGCTGGTACCAGAACCCGCAAAGCCCCTCCCCTGGGATACTCACCAAACAGAGGTCTGCGTGGAGACCGGTAGCGGCTCCATTCCTGCATTCCGTGTTTAACTGGATATTTACCCCCTTCTTGAAGGCAGTTAGTAAAGCCATTCTGCAGCAGTTGTTTTTCTCTGCTTTAATTAAGCAAAGAAGCATCCCTGCTGTGACATTGGCACTCCCGTGTGTTTGCTCTTCTAGTTTACTTCTCCAGGAATACAAGCTCTTTACAGAGGTGGTAGAAAACACAAGTGGGCAGGTCAAAACAGTCACCCATAGGACCACCACCGGAGATGGCCCCAGTGAGACCTCCGTGCCGGACCCTCCAGGCTCTCCTCTCGCTGAGGCATCCGCTAGGCTAAAGGGCAGCTGTGCAGTGGGCGTACGTCGCTGTGTGGAACCTGGCTGCCATCCAGGATGTTTTATAAATGTGTCTGTCAGAATCACTAGGTTCATTTCATTCAAACAGCCTTCTAGGGAGAAAGCAACAAATAAGGGGTCTGGTGCTTTCTCGGCAGCAGTGAAGTCGAGTCACTCCCCAGCTGAAATCCAGGCTAAACGCGGTGCCGCGACCTGTCACGAGGTCCACAAGACATGTAGTTGCACGAGACAAATGACTTCTATCGACTGATTTCCTGTCACAAACACATAATGAGTAAATAAAATTCCTCATCCCAGAATTTGCACTGGTGATCAGGCCTTAAGACTAGAGATTTGGTCCACAGGAGGTAACTGTAGTTAAAACCTGTGTTCACTAGGGAGCTTTTCTCCTCACTCTTGTGGGCAAACAACCTAACGGAGACTGATTTCAGATACAGACCATGTCCGCGTAGATGAGGCCTGTGTACGACTCAGCACACACAAGTGCGCCCCACCTGTGAGATGACGGCTTGTGAATGTCCTTCAGCCTTGGGGCAGAGAGCCTGGTGCTCTCTTTCCAACAGCAATCTTCGTTTCCTCTCTGAGTCTCTTTCTGAATTTTATGCTGACTTATGGTTTGTGTTTTCACATACACTTTTAACCAAGACTGCATCAGAGTGTTTGGGGCTTAATAATTTTTAATATCCACAGTGTGAAAACATTGTTCCAAGCCATTGTTTTTATTGCATACGTATAGTAGCCATTGAGTCATAATTATTTAGGCTTTTTCTAATTTTTTGCTGTCAGAAATGACACTAATGAATACATCATTGTGACTTAACATTTTATCACATTCCTCATTATTACTTACAGGAGTAGAATTGCCAGTGCTCATCTCTTTAAGGCTCTTAGAAAAGCCTTCCCCCATTCTCCTGGCGGTGGGCAGGGGAGCACGGCCTGTCACAGAGGTTGCAAGCCTGCCTGCGCCCTGCAGGGAGGGTGCAGATCAGGTAACCTCAGCAGGGGCCAGGCTGACAGGGTGTGCCTTCTCCACGGCCTAGAACAATCACCATGAGGAGAACATCTCTTCAAAGATGAAGGGCCTGAACGGGAAAGTATCAGACTTGGAGAAAGCTGCCGCCCAGAGGAAGGCAAAGCTCGACGAGAACTCGGCCTTCCTTCAGTTCAACTGGAAGGCTGACGTGGTGGAGTCCTGGATTGGTAAGCACGGCCTCGGCGCTGCCCAAACCTCTTACCCTCCCGGGCCGGGAAGATTGTTCAGAACCACATCCTGTTTGCTTCCTACGCAGCTGGTTTTCTTCTGCGGAGAAGAAACCGCTGGAGTGTGAGCGTATCAGAGACCCCTGCCACCGGGTAGACCACTGGTGGCAGCGGGAGACAGGGTCCTGAGGCAGAGAGCCGAGCCTCAGCGGTGCCCCTGGGCCGGCACGAGGGTTAACGAAACAAAGGTCCTGTAACGCTGAAAGAAGCAGTGGGCACCACAACACAAATAAGGGCCACACGAGCCGGACCAGCCTGCACCGGCACCATCCCCGAGCTACACGGGTCCAGGGTGTGATCCAGCCCCCAGGCGAGGAGGAACTGCACCGATTTCAGGACCCACATGACCTTGGTAGTTGCTGTCGCATCAGTAGCGACTGAACAGCATCTAGGACAGGCTGGAGGGACCCCTTCAGGACACAGACGTAGAAGGGGGCCCAGGTACAGGGAGGAGCCAGCTCATTTGGGTTCAGAGACTGCTGTCAGTAGTATTGGAATTCACATGTAAGCAAAATAATAGGTGCCTCAGTTTTCTTTCTTCTTTTCTTTTAAATTTGTCACATTGAAAAGGGATGGTTGATTTCCCATGCTTGGTTTTCTAGGTGAAAAGGAGAACAGCTTGAAGACAGATGATTATGGTCGAGATCTATCTTCTGTCCAAACTCTCCTTACCAAACAGGTCGGTCGTGGCTGCCTTGTTGATTGAAATGTACTCAAATAGTACTTCCTGGTGAATGAACGATGGTTAGCATCTTTCATTGAGACATTTGACTATTTATATTAGGCCCTAGGGGCCAGCAGTAAACAAGATACAGTCCTGGTCCTCAGGAAGCTCTCAGACTAGGCCTCTGAGCTGCAGCCCGATGGGTGCTAACAGGGCAGAGCACAGCAGGATGTGGACTTCGCTCAAGAGGTGTCTGACTCAGTTTCCAGCAGGCAGGCGTTGACGGGAAAGTCTTCCCAGAGGTGACATCCAAGCTAGATCACGGAGGGTAAACTGAAAGTGGTTGGTGAAGAGCTGGGCGGGTATTCTTGGCAGAGGTAGTGGGGGGAGCCCGGGTGCCTCAGCCCAAGGCTGAAAGCAGGGCCTGGGAGGAGCTGCCTTAGTGACCTGAGGTCTGGAGGAGATGCAGCAAAGTGGTGGCCAAGGTGTGACCAAGGGTCAGGAGGAGGTGGGGACTCGAGGCTGACAGTCTGGCCTGGGCAGCTGGCTGGGCAGACGCAGGTGCCGTCTGAGCTGAGGCGCCAGGAGGCGTACGGTCTCATCTCAGTGCGGTCCCTGCATGTTGCCTTCTCGCTCCTCGTTCCAGGAAACCTTCGATGCTGGCCTGCAGGCCTTCCAGCAGGAGGGCATCGCCAACATCACTGCCCTCAAAGATCAGCTGCTGGCCGCCAAGCACATCCAGTCAAAGGCCATCGAGGCCCGGCACGCCGCCCTCATGAAAAGGTGGAGCCAGCTTCTGGCCAACTCAGCCACCCGGAAGAAGAAGCTGCTGGAGGCGCAGAGTCATTTCCGCAAGGTGAGCTTGGCCCCGGCCGAGCTCAACCAGCTCAACGCACAGGGAAAGCAAACCCCTCTCCCAGGACAGAGGTTCTGCACGGGGGTGTGGAGTCGGCGTAAACCAAGGGAAGGGGGACCCTTGCCTTCAGGAGGCTGCTGCTCGGAAGCTTCCGGGAAGACTGAGCTTGCACGCCCCAGGGAAAGGGGAGAAAGAGGGAGGACTTCTCAGCAGTGGGAGGAGGGCGGCAGAGAGCTGAGCCGAGCAAGCCCGACACCCTGGGGACGACCCCCACCTTCCTGGTGCCCACACCACCGCCCCCCACCCGCCCACCAAGGATGGTCCATACAGCCCCTGCAGCTGTGCTGACTCAGTCTCCTCTGCTTTCAGGTGGAGGACCTCTTCCTGACCTTTGCCAAAAAGGCTTCCGCCTTCAACAGCTGGTTTGAAAACGCAGAGGAGGACTTAACAGACCCGGTGCGCTGCAACTCCCTGGAAGAGATCAAGGCCTTGCGTGAGGCCCACGACGCCTTCCGCTCCTCGCTCAGCTCGGCCCAGGCCGACTTCAACCAGCTGGCTGAGCTGGACCGCCAGATCAAGAGCTTCCGCGTGGCCTCCAACCCCTACACCTGGTTCACCATGGAGGCCCTGGAGGAGACCTGGAGGAACCTGCAGAAGATCATCAAGGTGCCCTTCTCCGCTGGGCCGGGTGGGGCGCTGGGCAGGGAAGCCCTTCCTGGCTGAAGCGTGAGGAGATGGGGGAGGAAGCGCAGTTTCATTCATCACAAGTCACCCTGTGTGGGTCCCGCAGGCCCGCATGGCTGTGATCGGCCCTCCCACCCACCCTCCCGCGTCTTGCAAGGTCTCTGGGGAAGCGGGCTGGCGAATGCCTCCCAGACGCCTTCCGTGCTGTCTGTGGGTTGAGATGAACAGCTCGTCCTCCCTGACCCCCCGAGTAGCTTCAGAAGACTACGCCCTGTTCCTCTCAAATGTTGAGACCAGCCGGTCAGTGGCTGAGCCTCGAGCCTGTCCATGAAGCGGGGTGGGGATGACACGCCTCTTCCTCCCTCGGTCCTTAGGAAAGGGAGCTGGAGCTGCAGAAGGAGCAGCGCCGGCAGGAGGAGAACGACAAGCTGCGCCAGGAGTTCGCCCAGCACGCCAACGCCTTCCACCAGTGGATCCAGGAGACCAGGTGCGGCCCCGGGAGTGCTCAGTCTTGGGGGCTGAATGCCCAGGCCTCGGGCTCCAGAGTGTGGAAAGAAGGGTTAGGAGCGCAGTCTGGTCTGGCTGGAGCCAGAGGGGTGGGCAGAGTTGGGAGGGTTCTCGAAGGAACTTCTCCAGAGGTGGAGTCGCTGGATGTCCTGGATTGGGTGGGACTGAGCGTCGCCCGTGGTTGCACAGCGACGGTGACAGGGGTACAGGGTTGAGCGCAGCATGGGTACTGATGACCTTGGTTTTGTTTTTGTTTTCTTTCTTGTGTCTGCCTCTGTCCCCCACCTCGCGATGCTGCTGTCCGGACACCACCTTGTCTTGTGGCTGCTTGGATCCCATCTCCACAGAACGTATCTCCTCGATGGGTTAATATTGACTTCTTATTTCTCCGAGCTTGTGGTGTGATGGTGTCTAGTGTGCTTGTTCCTCTGCCCTTTGTCCCCTCGTGGCCTGGCTTGCAGAGGATCCCAGAATGGACCTTCCTGCCTGGGGCAGGCTGCACGTCCCCCGCCCTACCCTCGCCCCCTTCCCTGGCACCCATGGCCCACTGTCCCGGACGGCCTGCAGTGTGGGGAGGGGAGCCGCTCCCACCTTCCTGTTCAGATTCCAAGGGTTCTCTAAGATGGGGCCCGAAGGCCAGAGCTGGAGTCCAGAGCCTCTGAGAATCCCCATTATTCAGCTATTGGGATTATACTGGACTTCTTTTCTGCCTTGTTCCCCCACGTGTCCGTTGGGATCATGTCATGGGCGTGAAATAGGATGACATTGTTGAGGGGCTCCAGCTGGTGCTCAGGGTTTCTGGGTGGAGAGACACAGGACTTGGGAGGAGCCCCGAGAGGAGCAGGGCTGTCCTGCCCGGTGCCAGTGGGGCCTCCCCAGGAGGCCTTGGCCTCTGCCCAGATCGGGCACCCTTGCACTCTCTCCCGGGACCATGGTGGCTTAGACTAGCGCCCCCGAGGCCCTGCAGGCAGACGCGTCAGGCGTTAAAAGGAGGCAGCGGGAGGAGTGTCACCCTCGCTCATGCGAGCACGTGCTGAAGGCAGAGTGGGGCAGGATCCTGGGATCACAGGTTTGGCTCGAGCTCATAAGCTGCCCTGGGGTCCGTTCTCCTCCCCGGTGCCCGTGGCCGTGTCTGCTGGCATTGGACTCGTCTCCACGAGGTGCCATGCTCCCCTTACCATGTGGCTCCTCCCAGCCCTGTCCTGTCTTGCCCGGTCCCCATGCGAGCCGCCCAAGGCTGCCTGCCCTCCCAGGCCGGCTGTCGGCTTGGCCTGTACCACGTCCCTGCCTGGGCGCCAGGTGGCCCTGCCTGTGCACTGACCAGCTTGGGCCTTGTGGTGTGTGTCTGTCTCGGTGTGCTCTTGCCTCCCCTTCCGCTGGTGTATTCATTTGGTTTCTTTTCTTTGAATAGCATAGCGTATCGTCGGGTCATTCGTGTCTATCAGTATGAAGTTGGGGATGATCTGTCTGGAAGGTTTTTCTCCTCTTTCTCTTCTTACCTCGCTGTGGTTTTACCAGTGCACTCTTGACTTCCCCAGGCAGCTCTGCTTTCTGACTAACCCACCGCCAGTGGCCGCATGGGAAGGAGGGGTCTGCCCTCCTCCCACTGCACCAGCACCCGGCCTCCTGCCCCCAGGTCCTGGGGGTGTGCTTTTCCCGGGGGGACATGGCGTGACTGTGAGTCTGACCTGCTGGGGTAGGAGGAAGCCTGGTGCCTTGCCTTGCTAGAGCACTTTGAACCTAGGGACATTTCACAGCTAATGCTGGCTTTGCTGGGTGTTGAAAGGGTAGGTTGGGGCAAAGGTGGGTACAGGGGAGGCCGGGCTAAAACCCCACCCAGGACACGCACACAGTGTGACTCATCCCTGCACGTAACCTCATTTGTCTTCGTTCACTGGTAGCCTCTATGACCTCACACTGTTGTTGGGAAGATAGAGGCTCCCCAGAGGCCCCCTGCTCCTCAGAACTTAGCCCCGGAAGGAGCCTCTGGCGTTGTGTCTGTAGATGATAGAACCTGAATCTGGGGCTTAGTCGTAGCCACCTCTCCTTTGGGCAGGACCAAACCCAAATCTGGTCATAATCTTCACACCCCAGTTCCCATGTCAAGGGGTCATCTGACTGCCTCTCCTCCCACTGCTGTCACTTATCCTAGAGTGTGGCTCCCCTCAGGAGACTCCAGGACTTCTTGGGGTGGCTTGCCAGCCTCCCCTAACCTTCAGGTCTCCTGTCTGAAGGGTTGCACAGGCATCCTTCTCCCCCTGGTGGCAGAGGAAGCATGCTGCCAGGCCTGCAGCCCCTCTCTGTTCCTGTGGAACTTAAAATCAGTTCCTGAGGTACCCTTCAAGGGCCTAGCTTGGATCAGGTACCATGCTACAGCCTGGGTGGGCTTAAGGAGCCAGCCACATGAGAAGGGGTCCCAGCTGGGGAGCGGGGAGCAGGCTGGATGGGGGCTCAGCCCTGGCTTATCTGTTGGTCTTACCAGGTGGCACACCACATCAGGCAGCAGCTTCCCAGTATACTGGAGAAGTATTACCTGCCCTCCCTGGCTCCCAGAGCTGCTTAAGAAAAGATAGACAGTAGCAGTAGACAGTTTCATATCCTAATAAGAGGAATTTGAGACTGCAGGCACTTTTATCTGAGGGAAGTTAACTTCGAGCTGGCCATCGGGCCTCCTGCCTCACTGTGCTTCCGTGTTTAGGTCCTGCATGGTGGAAGAATCCGGGACCCTCGAATCCCAGCTTGAAGCTACCAAAGTAAGTGCCCTTAGTGTTTCTGGCCCGCCTAAAACCCTTCATCCCATCACTGCCAGCAGGCCTACTTGGCTTCAGGTTGGGTACAAGGTGGGCTGGTCAGGTACCCCCTTTTCCCAAAGCAGCCCAGGACCTCCGTCATTTTAAAGAGTTTTTTGTCTTCGACAGTTGCTACCAGGAGCCCTACTGGGAGAGGAGGAGGCTCCTTTGGTCCTCAGTACTTACACTGTTTCCCTGGCAGGTCAACCCACTGATGTGTGACTGTCACACTGACGCCTCTTCCCCTGTTGAGGCTGCTGGATTTCTTCAACCTCACCCCATCCCCACTTTCCCCTTGCAGGCAGCCCTGCAGGTCTCAGGCTGGGGGTGCAGAGACCGAGGAGGGCTGTTTAAGCAGGCTCTCGGGCCCGGTAACCGAGGCAAGAGCCCCTGTCCCACACATCTTTGCTCCCTCACCCCCGCAGCGCAAGCACCAGGAGATTCGAGCCATGAGAAGTCAGCTCAAGAAGATTGAGGACCTGGGGGCGGCCATGGAGGAAGCCCTGATCCTGGACAACAAGTACACAGAGCACAGCACCGTGGGCCTGGCCCAGCAGTGGGACCAGCTCGACCAGCTGGGCATGCGCATGCAGCACAACCTGGAGCAGCAGATCCAGGCCAGGTACCTGCAGCTTCCCCGGGTGGGCACAGCAGCAGCAGGGGCCGTGGGAAGCAGGGTCGCCCCCACGTCCAGCAGTCAGTTTACTGGGAGAGGACAGAACGTGTCACCAGCTGTATGGGGTGGAGTATCCGGTCCCTAATTCTGTTCTTTCTTCCAGGAACACGACCGGGGTGACCGAGGAGGCCCTCAAAGAATTCAGCATGATGTTTAAGTGAGTATATGCGCTGCGCCCTTCCTGGCGGGGGAGGTGGGCTCAGCAGCAGGGCCTCTGTGCTGAGCCCTCGGCCTTGTGCCACAGACACTTCGACAAGGACAAGTCTGGCCGGCTGAACCACCAGGAGTTCAAGTCCTGCCTGCGCTCCCTGGGCTATGACCTGCCCATGGTGGAGGAAGGGGAGCCCGACCCCGAGTTCGAGGCCATCCTGGACACTGTGGATCCAAACAGGTGAGCGTCAGGGAACGTGGTAGAAGCAGCTCTGCACGTGGCTCCTACCGCACCCTCCCTGCTCACTGCACCTTGGCCCCCCAGGGACGGCCACGTCTCCCTGCAAGAGTACATGGCCTTCATGATCAGCCGTGAGACCGAGAACGTCAAGTCCAGTGAGGAGATCGAGAGCGCCTTCCGGGCCCTGAGCTCCGAAGGGAAGCCTTACGTGACCAAGGAGGAGCTGTACCAGGTCTGGGGCTCTGCTTCCCTAGCTTGGGGTGGGGGTGAGGGGTTCCTTTGAAAAGTGAAGCCCAGGCAAGGCTGCCCCCTTGGTTAGGGGCAGAGCCGAGTCTAGAGTAACGCGCCCCGGTTTTGAGCGTTAGCTGCTGGGTTCAGTCATTTTTATCCCTAGTTTCAAATGAAACTCAGTCCAGGCTAAAGGCCGTAGCAGCAGAGGTCCTGAAGCTTGGGCATTAACGTTCTTGAAGTCGGCCTCGTCCCCCGGCCTCAGTGGGCGTGGCTGGTGGGGGCTTGGCTGACAGGTGCCACCTTGCCCTCCAGAACCTGACTCGGGAACAAGCCGACTACTGCGTCTCCCACATGAAGCCCTACGTGGACGGCAAGGGCCGCGAACTCCCCACTGCTTTTGACTACGTTGAATTTACCCGCTCGCTCTTCGTGAATTGATCCTCTGCTCCTAGGTTAGCCTGGCCCACACCGCTTGCCCTGCCATCGCCTTGCTGCATGTCAACTCATGTCTGTGCTCTTAAGAAAAATCCTCCAGACAGTGCTGCTTTCCATTGTAACCTTAACCTGCTTAGCTTGGGGTGAGACTTAGTAGAAAACGGTGCTTCAGTGAACTGCTCCTGGTCCAGTCGCCGGTGCCATGTTGCTGTGGGGACACCCCTTCCTGTCGTGAAGCCAGCTGCCCCATTCCGACTGCAGAAATATCTAAGCAGCTGGCTAGTTCCTCTTTTGTTCTCCCTCCCAGTTTTCTGTTTCCATGTAAAAGACAAATAAATGACTCCCCCCAAAGCTTGTCGTGTCTTCATTCAGCTTCCATCAGAAACGTACAGCACAGATGTAGCCTCACCCCACCTGCCTCTGTACTTGGGACTCCCCCCACCTCAGGTGGCCACCTCTGCTGCCAGTTGGTCCAAGTCCTCTGTTTCCCGGGGTCCTTGTTCAGTGAACTCGCTGCTTAGCTGCCACACCTTTACCACGCCCTTGGCATCGCCAGCAGCCAGGAGCTGAGTCTGCTGACGATTGAATTCAAGACAGTAGACTGGGCTCTCATCCTGGGTTTGCTTGATCGAAACTGTGGGTTTCTGGGAGCTTTTCTGGAGATCAAACAGCTGCACATCACCTTCAAGGGGAGATTCATGGGGTAAGAGAGGCCCAGAGCAGCAGCCTCTTCACAGTTTCCTGTGCACAAGATCAGGCTGTTACTCAGTTCAGCTCTCCACCCCACACAAGGAAAGTCATCCTCACCCCACGTAGAGTCTCCCCAACCCAGAATTCCAGGTACAGGCTGGGCTTATGTCAGCTTCAACGCATCCAAGCCTCGTGTCCATTTCCTACCTTCTCCAGAAGCAGCCGCAAACACCAAAGGGCGCACTGGGGACCAGCGCACAGCGAACAGGTACTTGTGGGACAGTTGCAGGGAGGTCAGGGGCTGGGCCTGCAGCATGGAGTACAGGTGGACGTGGCCGTCGGTCCCAGCGCTCAGGAAGAGATTCCTAGACAGGATGCAGGGCAGACAGCCAGGCAGGGGATGAGCGCTGGGGATTCAGGTGTGGCTGGGGGCTTCCTGCCCAACTCCTCATGGGCTGTCAGGCTCATGAGAGGCCTCCCTAGGCCCCCAAACCTGGGGTCCTCCTCTAAAGTAAGGGGCCGATTACCTGGCGCCAACCCCAGGAGCTCCGGATACTGGGGCTCAAATGGGGAAGACCTAGGCCCAGGGCAGACCGCAGGTCCTTTAAGCAGTGCTATGTGTGGCCTGGTGGGACTCCCTCACCCTCCCTGTGCCAGAGGCCCTGTGGCTGACGGAGGAGGCTCCGGCCCTCCCTACCTGTGGAAAGGGGAGCAGCTCACAGAGTAAACAGGGCCACCGTGGGGAGAGAAGGTGAACTGTGCTGGGGCCCGCAGCGGCACAGAACTGGGCATCCGCGTGAGGGCGGGCTCCTCCGCTGCCAGGGAGCACTTGAGCGGGAAGCCGCCTTCCGTGCCCAGCACGAAAAGGCTTGGGTCAAAGCTGGAGAAAGCCACTGCTGTGGCACCCACCTCGGTCTCCCCCCGGGGAGGCTGTGGAGAAAAGAACAGCAGGGCAGAGGGAATCCGCTCACGGTGTCCCCAAGGAGCCCAGGCACGTGCGTGGACGCTGTGGCCCTCAGTGGCTCCCGCCTGCCTGCCTGCCCCCAGGCTCACTGGCTCAGGGGTCCCACAGCCTGGGGCTGCCTCGGGGGCCCATTTCCAGGGCAGCAGCCTCGCCCCTTCGTACCTTCTTCAGCTTGGTGCTCCTGGGGAGCTGCTGCACGGCCAGGGCGAAGCCCGCGCTGAGCTGCAGCCGGCCAGCCCCGACCGCCAGCCAGAGCAGCACCTTCCCATCAGTGGCCACGCTCAGCACCTGGAAGCGGTGGCCGTGCTGGGGCCCCGGGAGCCAAACCACCTGGACAACAGTGTGCGGGGCCGAGCTGAGAAAGGACGCCTGCTCCATCTCCCAGCAAGACCAGGTGTCCCTCCCCTCCCCCCTCCCCTTCTCTTCCAGGGAGACTTACGCGGGGAGGCCTGGGAGCCGCCTCACCCACCAGAGGGTTCCACGGTCCCCCCAGTCCCAGCAGAAAAGCAGGACAGTGGGGACTGTGGCTCTGATAGAAGGGGCGGGTGTGACTCATGGCCTGGGAGCTCTGAGAATGCCAGAAGCAGCTGTTCACTGCCAGCTCCCTGGTGACCTTCTTCCTTGGCTGTGGCGAGCAGGCGCCCCCTCTCCTGCCCCGCGTCGTGGAGCAGGCCCGCGACATCAAGGCGCAGCCCGGGAGGACGTGCTTCCCCACCCGCCGAGCATGCCGCTGCTCTGACCTGGTACACGGGGTCCGTGTGCGCGTCGTCCGTCAGGCCCGTGCGCCAGAGGAGTGGGTCCTCCGGATGGCTCACGTCCCACACCAGCACCTCACCATTGTACAGCCCCCCTGCGGGACCAAGACGGCCTAGGCAGGAGCCGACCCACGCAGCAGCCCAGCTTCCTGGACAAGCCCCCACCCTTCCCACCCACTCAGCCAGGACGTGGGGCCACTTTCTCGAAAACAGTCCTGAGGAAGAAACGTCCTGGTCCCCGGGCCTCACACTCCAGCCTGCTGTACCCCTCCCCAGGAAGCTTCTCCCACTGCCAGGCTACCATCCCCCACCCAGCACCCTCCATTCCCTCCAGCTTCACCTGCCCCCTTTCCCCCATGTGCACAGCTCATCACCTCTGTCAACTCCCCAAGGGTGCCTGCTTCGTCCTGCCTCTTGTCCCGACCAGGCCACACCTCTGCACGGCCCACACCCCCTCAAGACTCAGCTAAGGACCTGCCGCCTCCTCCAAGCTCTGCACCCAGCACGGGCACCCCCAGCATCCTCACCTGAGCCCAGGGGTCAGGGCCACCTGTGGTCTCTGCTTCCCCCACAGACCTGCCCTGGCCGTGACCAGGGGCTGAGGGCCCAAGGGAGGGCTTTGGCCACCCTCTGCAGGGTGGGAAGCAGAGGCAACTTAGGCTGGTCGTCTCACCTGCAACGTGGGATGGCTGCGTGGGGTGGAAGGCCAGGCACATGACGGCGCTGGGCACCTCCACCACCACCGACGGCTGCTGCGGGTTCAGGCCTCGCCGGTCCAGATTCCAGGCGCACACAAAGGACTTCAGCGTGCTCCAGTCCCCGTCATCCAGCCTGCACAGACGTGCCTGAGCTAGCTCTGCCCCTCGGCCTGGGCTTCATCCCAACCCACCCTGTCCCCACTGTGCTCCTATCACCTGACCCACCTTCACCCCCTACTCCCCCAAACAGGTGAGCCTCTATAGCCCCATCACACACAGACACTGTGCTCGGTATCAAAGCGGCAGAGGCTCCTCTGAGGCACCCCGAGGGCATGAGTTTCTCTGGAAAAGGGTCTCCAGCTGGGCGAACCTGGGCATATCAGGAAACAGCTCTCGGAGCAGGTGAGGCAGGCCTGGGGCCCACTGCCCAGTGCTGGCAGGTGGGCACTGGGAGTCCCTTCCCTGCTCTTTTCCTGCCAACCTGATGCCCAGGCAGCCTTGAGAAGGAAGACTCCCAGAAAGGCCAAGCTCTGGGCCAACCCCTACTGCACAGACGGGGAGACAGAGGCTCAGACGAGGGTCTGAGGGCCTTCTATTGCCCCACACCCAGCCCTGCTGCCACTCACCGGCCATAGGCACAGGCCACCACAGAGCCAGTGGTGTTCCAGGAGACACCAGTCACATGCAGACCCTGTCCTTGGGCTGGGGGGTAGCCCAGGGTGTGGAGGCAGGTCACCTGCAAGAGACAAACCATCCCCAACCCTGAGCCCCAAAGCCGCCCAGCAGTGTAACAAAAAACACACACAGCCTTGGGCCTCCCAATCCCTATAAGTGATTCAAGGCCACCGTCCAGCCCTAGGGGAAAGTGTGGAGCCTTCATCCCAACATCTCCCCTAACAGGATGCTTCCAGAAACCCAGAAGGAAGGGCCTTGGGAACTGAGACAGACTCCAGGCTCCAGATCAGAGCTGGACCCTGTACTCACATCTGTTTCAAAAGCTTTGGCTTCTGAAGCTGGACGGTGGTGACGGTTGCACGACAATGTGAATATACTCAATGCCACAGGATTGTAGAGTTAAAAATGGTTCAAATGGTAAATTTTATGTTATGTGTATTTAAACACACACATACATTTTTTTTTTAAACTCTGGCACCTTGTTTCTCAGCCCATAGGTGGCCAGCAGCAGCTAACGAGAAGGCCGGCGATGCCGGCCACGGCGAGGGATTTTGCACCACAGACACACTTTCCAGGAAGTATTTGCACCACAGACCAAAACTCCTGTGAATAGTTTCACACTTCTTGACCTCATAACCCCATATAAAGAAACCATCCAATGGAAAGAATCCAAAATCTGTAAGAAGCTGCACTGTGCACTGCTAGTGAGAATGCAGAACAGTGCAGCCGCTCAGGAGTCTAGCAACTCCTCAGATGTTAGAGTCACCATATGGACCAGCAATTCCACTCCTAAGTATATACACAAGAGAACTGGAAACACACGCTTGTACACAGATGCTCACAGCTCGATCCGTAATAGCGGAGTGTGGTACATCCCTACAACAGAGTGTGATTCAGCCATAAGAGGAATGATGCACTGATAGACGCTACAACACAAGGACCCTCGATAACACTCTGCTAAGCAGAAGCAGCCAATCACAAAGACCACTTGTTATATGATTCCATTTATATGAAATGTCCAGAAGAGACAAAGCTACAGAGACAGAAAGTGGAGCAGTTGCCAGGAGGTGCGGGGGAAATGGGGAGTGACTGCTAATGGATAAGGAGTTTCTGTTTTGGGGAGGTGATGAAAATGTTCTAAAACTGACTGTGGCAATGGTTACATACCTCTGGAAATATACTAAAACTCACTGAACTGTACACTTCAAATGGAGAATGATATGGGATGTAAATTATATCTCAATAAATCTGTTATTTTAAAACAAAGCCATACAGTGGGGCCAGGAAGTAGACGGGGCATGAGAGAACCTTTGGGGATTTGGGATTCCATTTTTTTTTTTTTTTTTTGACATTCCATTTCTTGATCTCAGTCCTGGTTCTACAAATGTTTTCACTATGTGAAAAGTATGGACTTGAACACTTGTAATTTGTGTATGTGTTTACGCATGTTTTATAAATTTAATAAAAGTTTATATTAAAAATAAACTATATACATAATGTATCATAACACCATTTACAATTGCAATGATCAGTACAATTTAAAATCCAAACATGAGAATGCAGAGGGATGGAAAGATGGGCCGTCCTCGGGACTTCCCTGGTGGCGCAGTAGTTAAGAATCCGCCTTGCCAATGCAGGGGACATGGGTTCGATCCCTGGTCCAGGAGGATCCCAAATGCCACGAAGCAAATAAGCCCGTGCACCACAACTACTGAGCCTGCGCTCCAGAGCCTGTGAGCCACAACTACTGAAGCCCGCGTGCCACAACTACTGAGCCCACACGCCACAACTACTGAAGTCCCTGCACTCTAGGGCCCGCATGCCGCAACTACTGAGCCCGAGTGCCGCAGCTACTAAAGCTCGCGCACCTAGAGCCCGTTTTCCACAACAAGAGAAGCCACCGCAATGAGAAGCCCGCGCACTGCAACAAAGAGTAGCCCCCACTCGCCGCAACTAGAGAAAACCCGCGGGCAGCAACGAAGACCCGACGCAGCCAAAAATTAATAAAAATTAAAAAAAAAAAAAAAGATAGATGGGCTGTTCTATACCTTCACTGATGGGTATGTGTTTGCCAAGATTCAACACAGCACACAGGATGAGTTTACCTGTATGGAAAATATACCTCAGCAAACCTGACTCCAGAAAAAAAAGTTTATGGTGAAACATCATGTAGCAGTTAAAAAGGAAACAAGTCTATAATGGAAAAGAATCTGAAAAAGAATATATATATAACTGAATCACTTTGCTGTACACCTGAAGCTAACACAACATTGTAAATTAACTATACTTCAATTTAAAAAACGGTAATAGGGAATTCCCTGGAGGTCCAGTGCTTAGGACTCCACGTTTCCACTGCTGGGGGCCGGGATTCAATCCCTGGTCAGGGAACTAAGATCACGCAAGCCTCCCAGCACGGCCAAAAATAAATAAATAAATAAATAAATAATGGTAATAAAAAATAAATAAATAGGGCTTCCCTGGTGGTCCAGTGGCTAAGACCCCACACTACCAATGCAGGGGGCCCAGGTTCAATCCCTGGTCAGGGAACTAGATCCCACGTGCCTCAACTAAGAGTTCACATGCCACAACTAAAGATCCTGCACATGGCAACGAAGATCCCGCGTGCCACAACTAAAAGCCGGTGCAGCCAAATAAATAAATATTAAAAATAAATAAATGGATAGAGAAATAGAGAGATAGAGAGATACACAGATGGATGACATCTGTAGCAACGTGACAACACAGAACGGGCTTTGCTTCTGAAGAGAGAAGACCCCAAGATTGGTCACAGTGCCTCACAGCAGTCAGCCACACCCACATGGAAACAAGAGGCAGGACACGACACAGCAAAGAGGTCAAAGGTTTCAGGGGGTGCCCTGGGTCACCTCTTCCTCATCTCTAATTCTGAAGTGCTCAGCCATGTTGTCACTGATTTTAGAATTGTGAAGTTACAGTCCTTCATTAAGAGTGGCATCTCAGGGCTTCGCTGGTGGCACAGTGGTTAAGAATCCACCTGCCAATGCAGGGGACACGGGTTCAAGCCCTGGCCTGGGAAGATCCCACATGGCTGGGGAGCAACTAAGCCCGTGCGCCACAACTACTGAGCCTGAGCTCTAGAGCCCACGAGCGACAACTACTGAAGCCCACGCACCTAGAGCCCGTGCTCCGCAACAAGAGAAGCCACTGCAATGAGAAGCCCGCGCACCACAACGAAGAGTAGCCCCCGTTCACCGCAACTAGAGAAAGCCCGCACGCAGCAACAGAGACCCAACGCAGCCAAAAATGATAAATAAATAAAAGAAAAGAAAAAAAGAGTGGCATCTCAGGCTTTCCGGGGCTACTAGAGCCAAGGATGGCAGTGAAATGTCAAGGCCAACACCTAGACAGCCGGAGTAGAGACAGAACAGCCAGACATGTGAGCCAAAATAGTAATTCCACCAGGAAGAGCTAATCAAAATACTGATGCAAAAGAAAAACAAAGTGAGAGAGATTCACTTCAGTTCTGTCATATAACAGCAAAATCTGAAAGCACTACTCCTCTGCCCAACATTCAGAAAGGCAAGAAACTTCAGGGCCATGAGGAGACCGCACGCCATATGGCCATCCAGAGGGTGCTGCCCAACCCCCTGCCCATTCACGTGTTTCCGGAGGACACGTGTCTAGAAGTGAAGCTGCTGCTGGGATGTCCAACAACAGGGGACTCAAGAAAGGCTGGTGTGTCTGTGCAGTGGGATGTGATGCAGGTTATAGAGGGATTGGGGCCCCTCTACAGGAACTGACGTGGAAAGCTCTGGTGAGTGAGAAAGGTCACAAAATGTACAGTGCTTTCCATTTTTGTTTAAAATGCTCTTAGTGACAACCGTAGTAGCACTAATGCTATGTGTCAGTGTAGCATGGGAAAGGCCTCTGAACCAGGGCTCCCACTCACTGTCTACGTATTACATGTTCTGTACTTCTGCAATGACTCAATTTATTATGATGAACATGTATTGCTTTTGTAATCAGAAAAGAATAGTTTTTAAAGGGGGAGAAAGTAATACACAGGTGGACCAAACTAACTGCACAGAAGGGTGGAAAAGCCTCAACAATTAAGAACAAAAGCTTAACCTCTCTGAATGCAACTGTAAAAGGGGGCAGGCTGAGCGGAGCTTGTAACGTTCATTACCTCCTTCTTGTGCTCTGCTTAAAAAGATACAACGACTCCACACTTGGGTGTGGACTTGGCAACTATTTTTCAGAGGGATTTTGAGGATTTCTCTCAAATGAACCGACTTTCCCATACCTATCAACGATTTGATGGGAACAGGGCAACTATGTATCTGGAAATAGACAGAAGGAAGATACAAGAGGAGGGGAGGAGAGGAGGGCTTATGACCTCTGAATACAGAATTGCCTCCGTTTCTAAAGGAAGAAAACATTGTATAAGCAGAGTTTTTACTGCTTGCTCAGCAGCCTGTCCACAGGCAACACCAGGGTGGAGCAAAAGCCACCAAGGGGCCCTCCTTCATTCAGAGGTTACCTGATCTCAAAGCAGAGGCTGTGTACCCAACTGGACATCTGAGCTGACAGGGCGACAGCACTGAGCTGTGCCTCGAGACCAGAAAGACTTGGCAATGCTGAAGTCACTAGAGCATGGCAGTGAGACCAGACAGACCAGGACTCAAACTCCAGCTCAGCCACTTACAGCTGTATGACTGTGGACAAGTCCCTTAGCCCCTCTGGCTCTCATCTATAAAATGGAGATCATGGGAATTCCCTGGCAGTCCAGTGGTTAGGATTCTGCCAGGGGCCCGGGTCTGATCCCTGGTCAGGGAACTAAGATCCCACAAACTGTTCGGCGTGGCCAAGAAAAAATAAAAAATAAATATAAATTGGAGATCAGGATAGCACTACCTCATACAGTTGTCCTGAGGGATAGATGAGTTGGCACAGAGAGTGCCTGGGGAAACACAGCTGAGTGGTTAAGAAAATAAGATCCAGAGTCAGACTGTCCAGGTTCAAATCCTGCCTCTACCGCTTACCAGCGGTGAAATGGAGATAACAAGGGCACCTACTTCAAGGGCAGCAGGGACGGCCCAGTGACTTCTTAACTTAGTACCTGGCAAAAAGTATGAGCTCGGTGAATGCTGTTATTATTATTGGTGGTGTTACTATTATTTGCATGGCACAAAAGAAGGACTTAAAAATGGGGTAGAGCCTCAACCTGAGACATCCCAGGCCCACACCAGCCCATCCCTACCGTCTGCTGCTGCTCGGACCAGTTCACCTCGAAGCCGTCAAACGCATGGCTCTGCCAATTCTTGTTCAGCTCTCGGGTAACCATGGCCTCCACTCTCCGGAGAAAGGCCACAAGCCGGGGGCCATCATACTGGGGCACAGACTGCAGGCTGGCCGGCTCAGGGGCCTCGGTCTGCACCTCAGCATCTGCATGCTTCCGGGTCTGGGCGGACGCTTCAGCAGTGGCAATGCTGGCCGTCTGGCAACTTTTCTGGAGAAGGAGATCGAAACACAGTCACCAGCCAGATGTACTCCCAGCATCACCTGCGCAGGGCACTCACCCTCCCCCAAGAATAAATAACAATGGACCGCAGTTCATTCTGTCTGTCCCCTTCCTCTAGTAAATAGCCCATCTTTCTTTGTGGCATGGGTGAAGACAACTGAGAGGGATACCTGACCTCCAGCTAGCCAATCAGAGCACTCGGTCCCTCCCCCAGCCACAGTGAGTGGTTTAGGGTGACCCAGTGAGGGCCTGACCCAGGACTTTCAGTGACACTATTTGGAGGGCACATGGGAGGGCCCTTTTTGAAAATATGGACATCAAGAAGAATCAGGTCATCTTAGGGCCAGCAGTGGCTGTCTTAGCCAGCGCTGAAGAACCTCAGACCTGGTCACCAACAGAACACCCCTCTTCTCCCCCAACTTGGCAGCCAGCCCTCTCCAGTAGGGTACCTTCCAAGGTGCCACCGTGATCAAAGGACATATGTGTGTCCGTGATGAGCTAGTTGGGAGAAGACAGACTACTCCCCAGCTGCCACTCCTCTCCACCCTGCCACCTGTCTCCAATTCCTTGTCCCCTGTTTATTTGGGCAGAAGGACAGACATCAGATCAGGGAAGGAGATGCAGCCTCCCTTTCTTGAGGACATGACCAATCTTCACCAAGTGAGGGCCCCTATACCACTGAGATTACTCTCATCTACAAGAGGCTCTCCTCATGTGGCCACTTACCAGGCACCTGCACCTACAGGACAGTGACGAAGCCTGGACCCCTGTGCTCTCTGCTCAGACTTGGGCACCAGGCCAGTGTTAGTAAGCCTGAAGGAAGGGGGCTTGCCACACACAGGCACAGCTCTTGTTAGAACGTGGAGAACTCAGCACTTGTCACCATGCTCCTCTTCACGTTCAACTTAATTCTCTCTTTGCTTGTCCATCTCCCATTAAACTCTGAGCTCCTCCAGCATAAGAACTTCCCTGGTGGAGCAGTGGTTAAGAACCCACCTGCCAATGCAGGGGACACGGGTTCAAGTCCTGGTCTGGGAAGATCCCACATGCCACGGAGCAACTAAGCCCATGAGCCACAACTACTGAGCCTGTGCTCCAGAGCCCACGAGCCACAACTACTGAGTCCATGTGCCACAACTACTGAAGCCCACGTGCCTAGAGCCCATGCTCCACAACAAGAGAAGCCACCACAAAAAAAAGAAAGAAGAAGAGAAGCCACCACAATGAGAAACCCGCACACCACAATGAAGAGTAGCCCCGGGCTCCCCTGGTGGCGTAGTGGTTGAGAATCCGCCTGCCAATGCAGGGGACACGGGTTCGAGCCCTGGTCCGGGAAGATCCCACATGCCACAAAGGAACTAAGCCCTTGTGCCACAACTACTGAGCACGCCTGGGGCAACTACTTAAGTCCATGTGCCTAGAGCCCGTGCTCCGCAACAAGAGAAGCCACCACAAACAGAAGCCCGCGCACCACAACAAAGAGTAGCCCCCCGCTCACCACAACTAGAGAAAGCCCGCGTGCAGCAACGAAGACCCAGCACAGCCAAAAATTAATTAATTTAAAAAAGAAAAAAAAGAAAGAACCCTGTCTATCTTTACATCCCCAGCACTTTGCATGGTATTTGACAGGTAGTACAAGTTCATTCATAATATACACACACACATTTTATTTCTCTTTTTAACATCTACTTGCCAGGTGCTGTCAGGCTATTATGGATATAGCAGAAAACAAACGTGCAAGATTCCTGTGCCCGAGGAGCTTACGTAGGGGTTGGGGCCAGGCAAATAAACACACAAGAAAAACATGATGGAACACAAGTGGCGCTAGATGGATGCAGAGGTGTGGGAGAGAAGGGAACAGCTGGGGACATAAGTGCGATGGGATGGCGAGGGAGCCTCTGGGGAGATGGCATTTGAGCTAAGGTGTGAAGGACAAGTGGAAAGCTGCAGGAAAAAGGGTCCCAGGAAAGGGTTGGGGGGAGAACAGAGCAAAACCTTACGAAGAAAAGGCCCCATGCTTAGAGGCTGGACGGCAGGCAGCGTACCTGGGAGCAGAGGGTGAGGAAGGGCAGCCCAAGGGCAAAGTCCAGGCAACAGAAAGTCTGTGAACCAGGACAAAGGGCTAGGGATTCCTTCGCAGTATAAGCCACAGGACCATGATGAGAACCAGTGGATGGGGTGTCCCTGAACCGAAAGTGAGGGCAAATTCCAGGAGAAGAGAACACAGAAGGCTTTCTGTTAGACCCCCTTTAGACAGATGCCTCTCAGACATCCCCATGGAGGCGTCGAGGGTTTCTGAGACTGGTCACAAGGCATGAGGCTCCAGAAAGCATCCAACCACAGATGTGACTTGAAGCCACAAGACAAGGAGTCCACTGAGGGAGCGTGAACACTGATCAATCAATGGATGGGCACAGGAATCAGAAAGTAAACACGCCAATGGGATTTCCCTGGTGGCACAGTGGTTAAGACTCCGAGCTCCCAATGCAGGGGGCCCAGGTTCGATCCCTGGTCAGGGAACTAGATCCCACATGCATGTCGCAACCAAGAGTTTGCATGCCACAACTAAGGAGCCCACGTACCGCAATTAAGGAGCCAGCATAACCAAATAAATAAATAAATATTTTTTTTTAAAAAAAGAAAAAAAGAAAGTAAACATGCCGAGACAAAATGTTAAAAGATTGTGGGTGAATCTCAAACTTCCTGGAAGCCTCAAAGATTGTAACAGTACCAGTTGTTAAGTGCTAATTGAGGCACTGTCCCCATAGCTTTACCTGTATCATCTTTTTTTTTTTTTTTTTTTTGGCTGTGTTGGGTCTTCCTTGCTGCCCGTGGGCTTCCTCTAGTTGTGGCAAGCAGGGGCTACTCTTCATTGTGGTGTGCGGGCTTCTCACTGCAGTGGCTTCTCTTGTTGCGGAGCATGGGTTCTAGGAGCACAGGCTTCAGTAGTTGTGGCATGTGGGCTCAGTAGTTGTGGCTCGTGGGCTCTAGAGCACCGGCTCAGTAGTTGTGGCACACGAGCTTAGTTGCTCTGCGGCACGTGGGATCTTCCCAGACCAGAGGTCGAACCCGTTTCCCCTGCATTGGTAGGCAGATTCTTAATCACTGCGCCACCAAGGAAGCCCCTACCTGTATCATCTTACTCATGCTCACGTCCACCCTATAAAGTAAATCCTATTTTTTGCATTTCTAAGGTTGGCACTGAGACACAGAGAAGTTAAGTAACTCACCCAAGGTCACACAGCAAAGAGGCAATCACAACAGAGCTTGAATCCAGGCATTCTGACACACGACACTGAATTATCTCTCAGTCAAGGTGTTTTCTCTCAGTCTAAATTCCTGGCCACTAATCACATCAGATGAACTCAAAACAATGTTTCTAAGAGAATGTTACATGAATGTCTTAATGTAAAAATTAATGTAAGGTCACAACCACAAGCAAAAATGTCCAAAGAGACAACAAGCTCTTAACTTTTCAGGTATTGCTATTAGTGTTCCTTTGCTGTTTGCTTATTCAGGCAAATAACAGATGCCAAAACACTAAGAAAAATTTATGGAGGGCAACTTAACTAAAACTTAACTAAAAAACTTAAAACCAATGACACTGCAGCCATAATTTTTTTCTGTTAACTGGTAAGAAGCCACTATTATTCTCTCTTCACTCTGGGAGACCTAAGTCAGCTCCCACGGTTCGAGATACACATAACTCACAACCGATCCTGACCCATCTAGGGATGAGGTCCGGAGGCTCCGGGGGGAAGGGCTTGCCCACGGCCGCCACATACAGGGTGGTGCCTTCCATGCCAGGCAGCATGTGGCTGTCGCCAGGGCGCGGCTCCCATAATAAGCCCTCTAAGAGGTGAGAGGAAGAATTCGCGGTGAGCAGGATCCTTGCTCCCTGGGCAGGTGACCACTGTGGATGCTGGGCCTGCCGCCTGCCTTCTGCACCTCAGAGGCACTGCAGGGGAAAACAGGTGGGACCCAGCCAGACTTCGATCACACTGGGACATGTGGCCAAGAAACAGGAGAACCATTCCCAAACCAAGATCCTCAAACTCTGTGCAGCCTTCAGTGGAGCAGGAAGCCGGTGGGACTCAGGGAGCAGACTCCAGGTGGCAGTCCTGCCCTCTGGTCCCAAGAGAGCCTACAGACACCCAGAATGTCAGGGCTCCTGCATCTTGCCAACGAAGGAAACCGAGGCCCAGAATGGTGAGGAAATACCTTCTAGAGAATCTGCCCTCCCCACAAGGGCCAGTTTTTCCAAAAACTTCCTACCCATGATGCAGGCTGGGCCCAAACACCAGGCCTGTAGCTACCGACTGGACGAGAAGCAGAGACTAACCAGGCCAGGCCAATTGGGTTCTCTCAGGGAAATTCACACCTGAGACAAAGACTCAGCAAGATAAACGGCACATGCCTAGAACTGAAACACAGTGCCAATAATCAGCCAGCGCCACAGTGCAGACAGGAGACGAGATAGGCCTCACGGGGGGTGTGGCAACAGGAGAGCTGAGAGGTGGAGGGAGGGTCCCAAAGCCGCCTAGCTTGTGATTCCTGCCCCTTCCTCAGGACCAGCTGCATCTCCATGCCAAGCCAGGAGACACCTCCGCATCCTAAAGAAAAGCGTCCGACGGGAGCTAGTTGGCTGGTTTATGTTATTTGCTGCCAGAGCCCTAGCCCATACCCAGGAGGGCTCTGCCTCCCAGACCACCACCCCACAAAGCCCCACTTCGGAAATAAGATGCCGCTGCTGGCCTCAAGGACTGGTCGATCAATTTCAGGAACACTTCCCATGACTGAGGAAACGGCCCTCATGGACCAGGAGACCAGTCACTCTCCAGCAACAGGTGGCAACAGTGGCCCAGAGGGGTGTTCTGTGAGAGAACAGGACTCTTCCCCACCTTCAGCCCCAAAGGTTAAAGGAATCCCATGTCGACAGTGCCTATGCATGATTCATTCATTCAGAAACTGTCCAGCCAGGGGATTCCCTGGTGGCGCAGTGGTTAAGAATCCTCCTGCCGGGCTTCCCTGGTGGCGCAGTGGTTGAGAGTCCGCCTGCCGATACAGGGGACATGGGTTTGTGCCCCAGTCTGGGAAGATCCCACATGCTGCGGAGCGGCTGGGCCCGTGAGCCACGGCCGCTGAGCCTGCACGTCCGGAGCCTGTGCTCCGCAACAGGAGAGGCCACAACAGTGAGAGGCCCGCGTACCGCAAAAAAACAAACAAACAAACAAAAAGAATCCTCCTGCCAATGCAAGGGACAGGGGTTCGAGCCCTGGTCCAGGAAGATCCCACATGCCGCGGAGCAACTAAGCCCATGCGCCACAACTACTGAGCCTGCGCTCTAGAGCCCACGAGCCACTACTGAGCCCGCGTGCCACACCTACTGAAGCCCATGCGCCTAGAGCCCATGTTCCACAACAAGAGAAGCCACCGCAATGAGAAGCCCGCGCACCACAAGGAAGAGTAGCCCCCGCTCCCCGCCAACTCAAGAAAGCCCATGTGCAGCAACAAAGACCCAACACAGCCAAAAATTTAAAAATAAATAATTTTTTTAAAAAAAGAAACCCATTCACACGGTGTCAACATGCAGTGGTCATAAGTAGAACACAGTCACTTTCTTATTAAAAATATACCTTCTAGATCTCCTTGACTACTGATTATAAAACATACCAATTGGGACTTCCGTGGTGGCGCAGTGGTTAAGAATCCTCCTGCCAATGCAGGGGACATGGGTTTAAGCCCTGGTCTGGGAAGATCCCACATGCTGCACAGCAACTAAGCCCGTGCACCACAACTACTGAGCCTGCGCTCTAGAGCCCTCGAGCCACAACTACTGAAGCCCGCGTGCCTAGAGCCCGTGCTCTGCAACGGGAAGCCACCTCAATGAGAGGCCCGCACACCCAACTAGAGAAAACTCGTGTGCAGCAACGAAGACCCAACGCAACCAAAAATAAAAAATATATATAAATAAATTTAATAAATAAATAAATAAAACATACCAATTATTTAGTAATAGCTCTTCAGGAGGAAACTATATTAAATATACACATCAGTTGTGAGACACACCCCTTTGTAATATCTGTTAAAATGGGGGTTGGGAGGATGACGAAATACAGAAACACACAGAGAATAGGCAGAGGTCTGGGACGCCATGCAGCTGAAGGCTGAGCCCCCTCACTCCCCTCTGCAGTAACCACTACCAGCAAATACGGAGCACACAGCCCATCATTTCACCCCCAAAACCCACCTGAGCCGCACACCTGACTCCAGAGTAGAAGAGGACCTCAGAGACCACTCTAGACTAGCGTCATCAATGAGCAGGGCCCCAGAATCACCCGGAGGCTCCTAATAGACAAACTGCTGCTTCCTCCCTGTACAGTTTCTGGTTCAGTAGGTCTAGGATGGGGTCCCAGAATTTGCTCTGTTAACATGCCCCCAGCGGATGCCATGGGGAGGGCACTCAGACCCCAGATGTGGGCCTAGCCCCTCAGCTATATACTTCCCATGGCCACACCCCAGGCCCCAGAGCCCTCATCTCTGCCCTCGAGGTGCAGACAGTGCTCATATCGCCCCCCTTCCCCTTCTCTGGGGACCCAGGTTTCACCTGGGTAGGATGGGGTGAGACAGGGCTCCTCCCCAGGGGCTGAGAAATGTTGCCAATGTGAACATGGCTCGGCACTGTCACTGCCACATCCATTCAGGCTCACTGCTGCCCTCCCTCCCTCCCTCCCTCCCAGAATTTCCCTTCCCCTCAGGTCTCTTCCCAGCCCTCCCTTCCATGTCCTTTCTGAGTCTTATACACACACCTGATGATACTCAGGTGTGATGGGAGCCGAGATGACTCCTGACCTAATTCAGCGGCTCTTTATCAGCATACCAACAAAATTTGACCCTGGTGTGAAATACATTTTGATGTTAACTAGCAGAAGCTGTATGATGGGACTATCTTGGATATAAAGTTGATGGGAATTCCCTGGCAATCCAGTGGTTAGGACTTGGCACTTTCACTGCTGGGGCCGGGGTTCAATCCCTGGTCAGGAAACTTAAGATCCTGTAAGCCTCACAGCACAGCCAAAAAAAAAAAAAAAAAAAAAAAACCAAGTTGAGCTGAGTAGATTTTGTGATTTTGTGATGCAACATAGACAGTTACACTGTCTCTTGTCTTGCTGGTGTGAGACCTCCAAGAGTGTGCGGGTAACTGAACCCAGAACCAACTTCAAGGTATGACCTCCCGTTCTTTTTGTTGTTGGTTTTTGGGGGATTTTAAAAAAAATATTTATTTATTTTTGGCCGCATCGGGTCTTAGTTGCAGCGTGGGCTCTTCGTCGTGGCTCATGGGCTTCTTTCTAGCTGTGGCGCGTGGGCTCCACAACAGTGAGAGGCCCGCGTACCGCAAAAAAAAAAAAAAAAAAAAACCAGCCAAGCCAAAGCAGGAGGGGAGAAATGCCTCAGAATCATGCCCATGGATGACAGGACACAAGAAAAGTATTCAATTCAGTATTTCCTGGGGGCCTCTGGGACATACAAAAGTACACAAGACCCACACCCTGCCCTCTGGGAGCTCAGAGTCCAAAGGAGACAGAGCAGAATGCCCAAAATGCAACTGCTGATAAAAAAGTTCTAGAACTAGATGGTAGTGATGGTTGCCCACTGTGAATGTACTTAATATCACTGAATTTACACTTTAATATGGTAAATTTTATAAGTATCTCACCACAAAAAATGGAAAAATGCACCCTACATTCTGATAGGGTCAGAATGGGCTTCAGAAAGGTAACTCTGCTGCAGAGTAGGGTGGATTAAATAAGTGGTTCTGAAGTTTTGCCACACGTTGAATGACCTGGGGAGCTTTTATAAAACCAGATTCCTAGGTCACACCATACCGATTAAACCAGAATCACTGGAGGTAAGGACCAGACATTCATATTTTTCAAGACTCTCCAGGGCATTCCAGGGTCAGCCAAGTTTGAGAAAGCAGATGAGTAAGGTTAAGGCAATCAGGAGCCCTTCATCTCACACAGCTGCTTGACTGAGCACTGACACTCATGATGCCTCCCACCTGAACAGAGCTGGGATCTCAAACTGTTTTCTTAGGAGCATCTCATTTAATCCCACAGAAGTATTCTACCAAGACCTATTTTGCAGAAGAGATCACATGACTGGCCCAAGGCCAAGCCCCCAAAGAGTCTGTGCACTCAAACCCACAGACTGGTCCCAAAGTCCAGGACCCTGTCCCTCTGTGAACCAATCGAAACAGGACAAGAAAAGTCAAATCAGGCCAAAGATCATTAATACTTAAAAAAAAAAAATTCATCACTGGGACGTAAAAGTACATTCCAATATTGCACCACTACGTGGGCCAAGCAAAGAACAATTTTCGGCTTTTCCAAAGTAACTTACAAAAAAAAATTAAGAAGCTGCATACAAATTTAGCTAAAACACTCATCACAGGGTTTGTTGATGAGAGAAAAATTGGAAACAGTCCTTCAAAAGGGACTGATTAAATAAAATGAAGTTATAAAAAAAAATTTAAACACAAAGGATGTTCAGGGTGTACTGAGTGAAAAAAGTGGGTCTACAAAATATTATGTACAGTGTGATTCCATTTTTGTAAAAAAAAAAAGGGGAGAAAACAGACAAAACAAAAAAGGAGCAGGTATAAACCAAATGCCTGGGCAATGAGACTGTGGGGTGGTTTTTATTTCCAGTCTTTGCTTATCCAGATTTTTTTCTAAATTTTGGACACAGAAACTTCTATAAAGAGAAACAAGTTAATTTGGAAAAAGCAATTTACCACTTTCCTCTGACCCCTGCAACAGTTTTACAACTTAATAAAGAATCTCCTTAATAAGACAGGAAAGACTGATTCAACTGAAACACCTGAGATGAAAGCCTTTACACCTCAAGTATTAGAATCAGTTCTTAGAGCCCTACGGGTTAAAACTATAGCTACAAGAAAATCAACAAGCCTCGATCTCATTCTTTAAAAAAAAAAAAAAAAAAGTAAAAAGTTAGACTGAGTCAATGGTTCCCAACCTGGAATCTTTTAAAATCTGTATCTTGGACTTCCCCAGTGGCCCAGTGGTTAAGAATCCGCCTGCCAATGCAAGGAACACAGGTTTGATCCCTGGTTCGGGAAGGTCCCACATGCCGCGGAGCAACTAAGCCCGTGCGCCACAACTAGCGAGCCTGAGCTCTAGAGCCTGCATGCTGCAAGTACCGAAGCCCGCGCACCTAGAGCCCGTGCTCTGCAACAAGAGAAGCCCCTGCAGTGAGAAGCCTACGCACCAGCAACAAACAGTAGCCCTGGCTTGCCGCAACTAGAGAAAGCCCGCGTGCAGCAACGAAGACCCAACGCAGCCAAAGAAAAAAATTAAACTAAATTAAATCTGAATCTTCAGCAAACAAGAACTATTTCAAGTATCTTTTCAAAGCCAGTGAATGTGAATTACACATTTACCTTCAGTAAAGATGGATAGATACAACTAAACTATCCGCTGCATTTGCTTTTAACCAGAACCATTTCTATCCAGCACGGCGAAGTATGAAGTGCTTTGAAGCCAGATGAAATCTGGCTTGAGACCTGCAGACTGCTGGCCAGAGGCAAGAAACCTGTCCTCAAGAGTACGACATCATAGAAACCTCACTGGTATTGGTGTTGGTGAGGACATGGTCTCTGCAGGTTTAACACCTGTGTGGCAAGCTAAGCCTGAGTTTCCTCTGCTGGGAAATATGCAGCCCCCTTGCAATGCTCATTTTCACCGAGGAGAAGCCAACATCCTTACAATGATGAGCAAGCCCTATACTTGACCTGCCTCTCCTTACCCTCTCTGACCTCACCTGGAACTATTCTCCCCTTCTCGTTCCCCTCCAGCCCCACCTGCCTCCTCACACACACCAGATTGGCTCCAACCCCAGGACCTTTGCACTTGAAGTTTGCTCTCCCTGGACTGCTCTACCTGAGGTATCCACTTGGTGAATTCTCTCACTCCAAGTCCTTGCTCAAACATCACTCTCTCCATGAGGCCCGCCCTGCAGCCCACCTCTCACTCCCCAACCCAGACTTTCTAATCCCTCGCCCTTTTTCTTTTGTCCATGTCCACTGCTCACCTCTAACACACAGGACACTTATTTATTACACAGTTTATTTCCTGTCCGATGCAGACAAGCTCCGGGAGGGGGCTCACCCGCTGGTGACGGAGGAATCGCCACCGACGCAGCAGGGGCTCCAAGTCTCCACACAGATCCCTCAGAAGCCCTGGGTCCCTGCAGCCCTGCCCTCATCTCGGACCACCTCGTCTGTGTGCTCTGGATTAAACTACGTACTAGAAAACGGGTGTGTCTCGACCTGAAAATGCACTTTGGTCGTGTTTTTTAAGTGAAAGTTAGTTTGAAATGCCTAAAAACCGCAGTTCACACGAAATCCTTCAAAACGTGGGGTTTTTAGAGGTTTTAAAGAAAAACTCTTTTGTTGCTATTCAAAGACTGGGGAAATTGAGACGAGGGTATCCCAAAGGGTTAGTTTCTGCGAGTTAAAATATAAAAATAAAACGGTGGGACCTCAGAACCTGGGCCGGCAGCCGCGCGAGGCCCCTCGCCCTCCCGCCCACGTCGCCCCGAGCCAAACCCGCGCCCTCACCGTCTCCCCGCGGATGCCCTGGACGCCCCTCCACTGCGAGGGCACGGACGCCACGCCCAGGGTCTCGTCCTGCAGCGGACCGGGCCGCTCGGGCCGCTCGGTGCTCGCAGCCCCGCCTGAAGCCAGCGCCTCAGCACCCGCGCTTCCCGCGCCGCAGAGCTGCCCCGGCTACGCGCGGGTTACCGTGGAGACGGATCCGCCCCCCCCAACCTCGGCGCCGGCGCAGTCCGACGCAACCTTCGCCCCCGCTCCTCCAGAGCGGAAGGCTGGGAAGGTGAGGCTGTCGGCGCCATTTTTGAATTTGTCAGCGCGCCTCCTCCTCCTCCTCCTCCTCCTCCTCCTCCTCCTCCTCCTCCTCCTCCTTCTCCACCTCCTTCTCCTCTTCCCCCCCCACCCCAAGATCCAAGAAGAAGAGATAAATTATTCTTTTCCGACGGTGCGACAAGCAATACCAGTTCTGGATTCTCCAAACGCAGAAGGAGCCCGCTTGGGGCATGCGCGTCTACTCTGGGTGGGGAGGGAAGTGCGGAAGCGACGCGCTCGTGCCAAGTTCAAAGATGGCGCGGAGCGGCCAGGCGCAGAGGCGAGGGCGGGGGGCTGTGGCCGCGGCGGGCTGGAGTTGTGGGGCCTCGGGGTGCAGAGCTGGCGCAGCTGCCGAGTGCTCCAGCAGAGCTCCAATTGGCGACCACCTCGAAGCCAAGTGCTAGCCGTCTGATCCTCAGTTTCTGCCACAACAGAATGGCGATTTTCAACATCCATATGCGGATCCAGTGTGGTTGTGTAGTTGGAAGGCCCAAATGAGGTCGAATGTGGAAAAATGCTTGTTAAACCGAAGTTAAAGGCCTGCACAACTACCAGTTACTGAGTATCTACCGTGTGTCAGGTAGAACCTAGAGCTTTCTGTATGTTGATCTTAATAATCCTTAAGATAACTATGAGGAATCAACTGTTACATGTCGATTGAGGGTGCCGATTGTCTGAAAAATAACTGCCCCAGATCACCCATAAAGCCTGCATCACATTTGCCCAAGACCCCCCCGGAAAGCTGCTTGGCCCCAAGGACCCGTTTTGAGCCTCTCAGCAAGAATACTCTGGCCAGGTCCTCTGGGCTGCTTTCCTCCTATCCCTGAACTCTCAGAGGGATAGAAACCTGCCCAATCAGAGGCCCCTCTGTACCCACGACTGAGTCCTCACTGGGACCCTGTTCCAGCCAAGGCCATGAGGACCGATTAGATTAGCAACACTGGAAAGAATGAAATGCAATAGAAATTTCCTAGAAAGAAAGTAGAACCAAACAAAATTCTCCTGGTGAGGCCCTCTTAACACTAGAAACACTTGCAAACATCACCAAGGATTCCAAACATCACATTTAAAAAGAACCTTAATGGGCCTTCCCTGGTGGTGCAGCGGTTAAGGCTCCACACTCCCAATGCAGGGAGCCCGGGTTCCATCCCTGGCCAGGGAACTAGATCCCACATGCATGCTGCAACTAAGAGTTCACATTGCCACAACTAAAGGGCTGGTGAGCCGCAAATAAGGAGCCTGCCTGCTGCAGCTAAGACCCAGCACAACCAAATAAATAAATAAATGAAAACATCTTCCCAGCAATCAATAAAAAACGTTAAAAAAAAATAAAAATAAGAAGCTCAATGCTGTGGAAGTCGGGAGGCCTGGATATGAAGCCTGAACAGTGCTATGTCCTCTTTAATAGACTTGGTACCTCTCTGGGCCTTGGTTTCCTAGCTGTAAAAATGAGGCTAATAAGACCTGCTTCACCTGAGTAAGGAAGGAGAATATTTCAAGAAGAGAAGGGTGGGGCTTCCCTGGTGGCACAGTGGTTAAGAATCCGCCTGCCAATGCAAGGGACACGGGTTAGAGCCCTGGCCCTGGAAGATCCCACATGTCGCAGAGCAACTAAGCCCATGCGCCACAACTACTGAGCCTGAGCTCTAGAGCCCGCAAGCCACAACTACTGAGCCCACGTGCCACAACTACTGAAGCCTGCGCGCCTAGAGCCCGTGCTCTGCAACAAGAGAAGCCACGACAATGAGAAGCCCGCACACCACAACAAAGAGAAGCCCCGGCTCACCACAACTAGAGAAGGCCCGCACACAGCAACGGAGAACCAACACAGCCAAAAATAAAAAAATAAAATAAATTTAAAAATTTTTTAAAAACAAGAAGAAGAAAAGGGTGGCCCATAGTATTAAATGTCCCATACAATTGCACGAGAGTAGTGGGAACAAAAGCCAGCCTGAAGAGGGTTTAGGAGGGAAAGGAGGAAGTAGAGAAAGTAATGGATAGTATTGGGAAGCTCAACATAGAAAGTTAAGTGTGAGTGTAACTTGATAAAACTTAATTGGAGGGTAATTTGACCTTAAAGTGTGCCTCCTCTTTAATCCAGAAATCCTACTTCTGGGAATTTTTCCTGAATCAACATCTGATTCACAGAGACATTGAGACCCAAGGATATTCAGCAACTATTCATTTACGATAGTATTACTATGATAATAACAAGATCCTGCAGTCAGCCTAAATTTCTTTTTTTTTTGGTACGCGGGCCTCTCACTGTTGTGGCGTCTCCCGTTGCGGAGCACAGGCTCTGGACGCGCAGGCTCCGCGGCCATGGTTCACGGGCATGTGGGATCTTCCCAGACCGGGGCACGAACCCATGTCCCCTGCATCGGCAGGCGGACTCTCAACCACTGCGCCACCAGGGAAGCCCAGTCAGCCTAAATTTCCAAGCAAAGTCTTGGCACACAACAGGTATTCACTAAATATTTGAGAAAGAATGGATAGTAAGCCTTTGGTTGAGTAATTATGGTACATGGTATAGAATCTCAGGTGGCCATTAAGAGTGTTGTTATTTGCTATTTAAATGTGGCAAAATGTTTGCAGGATATTAAAGTTTTTATAAAATGCAATTTATATACATTGTATCCTGTTTTTATAACAATATATGTTTCTAACAAAACCTAGGGGTATAGATCCAAATATGGATAACAGATGCCTCTGGGTAATTTAAGTTTCCCTCTCTTTGTAGGGTTCAAGTTTTATGTGGTTTATTTATGAAAAGAAAGGAGGGAATGAATGAACAGACAAATGCTTAGCGTGCTGGAGAGAGTATTATACTTGGGTGGACAGGACAGCTGGGGAAACATTTCCAGGGCAGGAGAGTTTTGAGCAGGCATATGTGCCAGAAAGGAGGAGGCTGAAAGGGAGAGCAGGGCTCACTAGAGGAGGAAGGGGAGGAGAACGTGCAGTTGGGCAGCAAGTGGCCCTGTGGTGCTTCTCCAGCCCTCTCTTTCCCATCCTGAAGCCTCAGACACTCTGGCCATTCCCTGTTACCATGACAGCAATTCAAACTCCTCCACCTGACCTCTGGCTTCCATGTACTTTCCCTCTGCCTGGAGCACTCCTCCCTGCTCTCCTATTTACTTCGAAACCAGATCCCAAGCCTATTGTTGGCTCTCAGGGGACTGAGTTTCTCTTCTCTGGAGCACTCCTCAAAATTGTAATTTAGTAACAAGGTAGTATTTCCTGTCTTTTCCCCAGTGGGTCAGCTCCTCCAGCATGGGGAACATAGATGTCCCCAGAGCCCAGCACTGTGCCTGACACACAGTAAAGACTAATTGAATGAATGTCTAGCCATCAGTAAGAACAGTTTCTAGCCTTATACGTAGGACAGAGCCCCACTCGCTTTTTTTTCTGGCTTTGCCCTGCGCTTGTGGAACCTTAGTTCCCCAACCAGGGATCAAACCCGGGCCCTCAGCAGCGAAAACCTGGATTCCTAACCACTGGACCGCCAGGGAATTCCTGAGGACAGAACCCCTTTTAAATCTCAACTAGGCCTCACCCTGCCTACCAGAGCATTTCCAGGAAGATTCCTGCTTCCTACCTCTACTTCTTGCTGCAAAAAAGTTCAGTCAGTGTGTGTTCAGAGCATGTTCAAATGCATTCAAGGAGACAAAGAGTCAAAAAAGAAGACATCCCCATTTTAAAACCCTGGTGACAATTCTTTCAGGAATATTCAGTTCTATTTAGTAAAACAACTCAACTTCTGAATGTCTCTACCATGCTCCAAGGACAAAACAATTATATAATAATAACACCTCCTAGAGTATGGAGTTCTCAATATGTGCTAAGCACTTTGCATGAATTCTCACAACATCCTGATAGGTCAGGTATTATTACAACTCACATTTCACAGATGTGGGAAAGAACGAAGGCTAAGAGACCTTTGCGACTTGCCCATGGTCATGCATAGCTGGTGAGGTGGAGGTTGGACTAAAACCCAGAATTGCCTGATTCCAAAGACCATGCTCCTTTCTTTAAATCATTCCATGCTTCAATTTTCTTATTTATAAAATTAGGTTGCTAGGCTTATCCCATTGGGTTGAAACAGGACTGAATGAGTTAATACTTGGAAAGCAAGCACAAAAAGCAGTACATAGTATGTTATCAGTATTTATCAGTACTTCTTAATTATTAACATTATTATTACCACCAAGCCATAAGGGATCAGAGAGACCACACAAAGGAAGGCTGGGCCTTAAAGGATGGGAAAGATAAGTCCTAAGTTACAGGGTAGGTTCTCAGCACACACACACACACACACACACACACACACACACACACACACACACGACTGGCCATCTAAATCAGTGCCGTCTTCCCCCGGGTTGACACCAATTATGAGCTAGGCATTGTGATAGGTTCTGGGAACTATGATGGTTCCCGCCCTCAACAAGCTTACAGTTGCACGAGAGAGAGTCAGTCACAAAACAGTGCCTCAGCTCTCGGCGATGGCCAGGTATGTGTGGCCAGCAGAGGGCCCTCTGCAGTTGCGGATCGGGCCTCAGGGAGGAGAGGGCTTCTAGGCTGAGGTCTGAAGAAAAAGAAGTCAGCCTGGCAAGGACAACCTGAAGATGAAAACTAGGAGTAGGAAGAAGGGGAGAGTCTTCCAAGCAGAAGGAAGAACTCTGCGAAGAAGTCCCCAAAGCAACAGAGAACCTGGTGCCTTGATGGTGCATGTGAACAGGGGCCAGACCATGAAGATACTAGAGGGACATGGAGCTTGGACTTTATCACTAGATCACCAGGAAACCAGCGATGGGTTTTCAGCAAGGGAGTGACTTGATTGGATTTATGTATTTTAAGAAGATGCCTGGATGTAGAGTGGAGAACGGATTGTGAACAGCTAGATTCCCTTAGCCCAGGACAGCCCCGCTAATTCATTATCTCTAAGGTGGGCTCTGGGATTTCCCTGGTCATTCTTTTGTGCTCTGAGGTTTAAGAGACACTTACTCAAGAGGAATCCCAGAACTATTTAGAGTAAAGGCAGTATCAGTGAAATAAGAGCCGCTCAGAAGAGGAAAATCCCATGGAGTTCTGGGCAGTAGGCATTACCTCAAAGTCACATAGGCAGGCTTCCCAGCTCAGCCCTGGGAGGCCTTTACCAGCCCAGGTAAGGGCTTCATTCATTCATTCACTCATTCATTCATTTATTCAGCAAATGATTATCCTACACTCCCTACGTGTCAGACACAGTGCTCAGGAGCAGCCGACACCACCAAGCAGTTCTGCTCTCTTGGAATTTACACTCTGAGCCTTGACATATAAGTAATTACAGGGTAAAAAGGGCTTGGAAGAAGCCTAGGGTCATTACTACTGGGGAGATGGAGGGTGGGGTGGGAAGGATGTGGTGATAAAAGGCCCAACCCCATGCCTCTCACATGGAAGAGCACAAATAACTATTTTATTCAACAAATACTAATAGAATGCCTACTATAAGTCAAAGACTAGAAGAAAAAGCAGGGGAAGGGAACAGAGAAGGATAAGGGTACATCTGGGAAAAGCTATTTTATCTAGGGCAGACAAGGAAGACCTCTAGGAGGAGGTGACATTTGAGAAGTCAGTTCAATCCCTTCAGGCCTCAAGATTCCCTCTTGGCCTGCCCGCTTTCTGCCTCTCGGCCTTTGCTTCCACCCAGCACAGGCCCCATCCCTCCCCCACCAGGAAAGTCCCCTGCTCAAAGGTGGATTAAGACAAAGGCTTAATAAACTTATTAAAACAGCTTTGTCAGAGCTGGAGTCTGAGAGCGGGAAGGAAGGGAAGGACAATGGGGTGCAACTCCCGCCCCTTCCCCAACCGGGAGCCCAGGATGATAAATCCTCCCCGCACTCACAAGCATCGCTGTAGCTTCAGCCCCAGCCTTGAGCAGCCACCGTCCACTCAGGGTCAAACAAGCCTTGATTTTTCTTCGGACCTCCTGTGTGTGAGTCCCCACACTTAGCCGGGTTAACGACGGTTACTAGAATGTCGTGGAGGGAGTTTGGCATCTGGCATTAGGGTTTCACATCTTGGCTTATTCTGTAGTCCTTGTGTGACTTTGTGCCCTTCCTGTCCCTCTCTGAGCCTCACTTTCCTTGGCCTGGAATGTTTCCCTCCCAGCCCTGCAAGGTGCTGGCTCCTTTTTTTTTTTTTAATTTGGCGGTGCCGCATGGCTTGCGGGATCTTAGTTCCCCAACCAGGGATCAAACCCAGGCCCATGGCAGAGAAAGCACTG
Source organism: Leucopleurus acutus (assembly GCF_964270905.1). NCBI lineage: Eukaryota > Metazoa > Chordata > Mammalia > Artiodactyla > Delphinidae > Leucopleurus > Leucopleurus acutus. The sequence continues at coordinate 7,330,173 of NC_139150.1, read as the reverse complement.
AGTGCTAACCACCGGACCGCTAGGGAATTCCCTCCTTTTTATTTTTTAAGTCCGAGACAAGATTTTTCTTCTTAGACCAACCTTCCCTGAAGACTTGATTGAAAGAGGCTTTCCTTGTTATTCTCCATTGCAATCCTGCTTGGCTGCCGTCTTAACTTGGTATTACACATTCACTGTTTGTTTTCTGCTGTGCAGTGTGTGTCTCCTCACTCTACCATGTGCTGGGACCATTGTCTCTTTGGCTTCAAGCTTACCTGTGCCAGGCCAGCGCTCACCCACAGTAGGTAGGTCATCCATAAATATGTGCCCACCTTGAGTGAACACATAAAGTGGGATGATTACAATACTTGCCACACCTGGTCATTGTGAAAATTCAGTGCATCTGGCACCTGAGAGAGCTTAATAAAATGTAGCCATAATTAACGTACCTGTTCTGCGCATGCTTTTGTGTGGCCTCTGTAGGGCCACACCAGGGGCTGGTGTGGCCCTACAGAGGGAGAGTGGAGGTAAAGCAAGTGGATATTCACGATTCCAAGTGTTACAGTCCCCATTATACAGATTACAAACAAACAACTGAGGTTCAGAAAGGAAGAATGATTTGCCATGCAGCTGAGTGTATATATGTCTTTTGTTTTTAGGAAGCAAACTGGCTTAATACACGAAGAGAACCTTCAATCAGTTACCTTGTAAGGTTATGATGTATGTAATTATTCTGGGGCTATAGTTTATTTATCTGTATCCTTTTTAAAATAAATTTATTTATTTTGTTTATTTAATTTTGGCTGTGTTGGGTCTTCATTGCTGCTCACAGGCTTTCTCTAGTTGTGGCGAGCGGGGGCTACTCTTTGTTGCAGTGTGCAGACTTCTCATTGCCGTGGCTTCTCTTGTTGCAGAGCACAGGTTCTAGGCGTGCGGACTTCAGCAGTTGTGGTTCACAGGCTCAGTAGTTGTGGCACACGGACTTAGTTGCTCCACGGCATGTGGGATCTTCCTGGATCAGGGCTCGAACCCGTGTCCCCTGCACTGGCAGGCGGATTCTTAACCACTGCGCCACCAGGGAAGTCCCTATTTGTATTCTTTTTAACTTTTATTTTATTTTATTTTTTGGCCGCGCAGCAAGGTATGCGGGATCTTAGTCCCCTGACCACAGATCGAACCTGCGCCCCCTGCAGTGGAAGCGTGGAGTCTTAACCACTGGACAGCCAGGGAAGTCCTGGGGCTATAGTTTAATTCTGTGTGATAACAACTTCTTCTGGAACAATCATTTTACTCTGAGAAATGCCCGAGAAATTTCCTAAAACTGAAGAATAATGAAAGAAGTCAGGCTCACTACATATTAAGAAACAGATAAAGTAAAGCCAGATGTAAAAGATGACATATTGTATGATTCCATTTATATGAAATGTCCAGAAAAGACAAATTTATAGAGACACAAAGTAGATTAGTGGTTGCCTGGAGCTGGGGGTGGGAATGAGCATAAAGTTTCTTTTGGGGTGATGGAAATGTTCTAAAATCAGATTGTGGTGATGGTTACACAGCTTTGTAAATCTACCAAGAATCATTGAACCTTATGCTGCAAATGAGTGAAATATACAGCATGTAAATTACACCTAAATGAAGCTGTTAAAAATAAGAGAGAGATGGGCTTCCCTGGTGGCGCAGTGGTTAAGAATCCGCCTGCCAATGCAAGGCACACGGGTTCGAGCCCTGGCCCGGGAAGATCCCACATGCCGCAGAGCTACTGAGCCTATGCGCCACAACTACTGAGCACACGCGCCTAGAGTCCATGCTCCGCAACAGGAGAAGCCACCGCAATGAGAATCCTGCACACCGCAATGAAGAGTAGCCCCTGCTCTCCGCAACCAGAGAAAGCCCGCGTGCAGCAACAAAGACCCAATGTAGCCTAAAATAAATAAATTTTTTTAAAAAGTTGAAGTCAAAAAAAAAAAGAGAGAAAATAGTCCAAGTAAAATAATAATACAGAATGTGGAATTGACACTGGGATAATCATAGATATCAATTCAACTGAACAGCAAGTCCAGAAACAGACTTAAGTATATATACATATATGTTTAATAAATTTATTTTTTTTTGGCTGAGTTGGGTCTTTCTTGCTGTGCGCAGGCTTTCTCTAGTTGTGGTGAGCAGGGGCTACTCTTCGTTGCGGTGCGTGGGCTTCTCATTGCGGTGGCTTCTGTTGTTGCAGAGCATGGGCTCTAGGCGTGCCGGCTTCAGTAGCTGAGGCTCACGGGCTCTAGAGCACAGGCTCAGTAGTTGTGGCGCACAGGCTTAGTTGCTCCGTGGCATGTGGTATCTTCCTGGACCAGGGCTCGAACTCGTGTCCCCTGCATTGGCAGGCAGATTCTTCACCGCTGCGCCACCAGGGGAGCCCAAGTATATTTTTTAATGTATGTCAAAGGTGACATTTCAGAGCGGAATAGAATACTTAAATTGCTCAATAAACGGTGTTGCCCTCAAAATCCCTGCAAGCACACACACTCCATTAGTCTATGCGATTTGAATGACGGAGCCATATCGTTTTCATTTCTGCAACCATAAGGCCTAGCTCAGTGCCTGACAACATATAATATCCACTCCACAAAAGGCTGAGTTATTAATTCCTTGCAATTTTCAAAGTCTCAGACAAGGGAATTCTCATCTTTTAAAGGGAAAATCCTGGGACTTCCTTGGTGGTCCAGTGCCTAAGACTCCGCTCTCCCAGTGCAGGGGGTCTGGGTTCCATCCCTGGTCAGGGAACTAGATCCCACATGCTGCAACTAAAAGGTCCTACGTGCCGCAACTAAGACAGGGCGCAGCCAAATAAATAAATTTTTTTTTTAAAAAAGAAAAGATTGAGAGCCTTGCTTACATCAAAATAAAATACTTTAGTGAGTCTCAAAAAAAAAAATTAAAAACCACTAAAGGGGCTTCCCTGGTGGCGCAGTGGTTGAGAGTCCGCCTGCCGATGCAGGGGACACGGGTTCGTGCCCCGGTCCAGGAAGATCCCACATGCCGCGGAGCGGCTGGGCCCGTGAGCCATGGCCGCTGAGCCTGCGCGTCCGGAGCCTGTGCTCCGCAACGGGAGAGGCCACAACAGTGAGAGGCCCGCGTACCACAAAAACAAACAAACAAACAAAAAACAAAAAAAAACCCACTAAAAATACAATGCAAAGCAAATAACCTAGGGAAAATATTTTGCAATATGTAAAAGAGAGGCTTATATGCCTAATATATAAAATACACTTATAAATTAATGAAGAAAAGAGATACATCATAACAGGAAATTGGGCAAATTGATATGAATGGGCTATTTACAAAATAAGAAATGCCATTGTCAAGAAGCATAAGAAAAATTGTTCTGATGCAAATCAAAACTACAATGAGGGGACTTCCCTGGTGGTACAGTGGTAAAGAATCCACCTTACAATGCAGGGGACGCGGGTTCGATCCCTGGTGAGAGAAGTAAGATCCCACATGCTGCAGGGCAACTAAGCCCGCGCGCCACAACTACTAAGTTCACACGCCACAACTACAGAGCCCACGTGCCCTGGAGCCTGCACGCCACAATTAGAGAGAAGCCCAGACGCTGCAATGAAAAGCCTATGCACTGCAACGAAAGATCCTGCATGCCGCAACTAAGACCCGACCCAGCCAAAAATAAAAATAAAAGGATAAATAAATCTTTAAAAAAAAAAAAACTACAATGAGGTACCACCTCACATTGGTCAGAATGGCCATGATTAAAGTCTACAAATAACGGGACTTTTCTGGTGGTCCAGTGGCTAAGACTCGGCGCTCCCAGTGCAGGGGGCCCAGGTTCGATCCCTGGTCAGGGAACTAGATCTCACATGCCACAATTAAAGATCCCGCACGCCCCACATGCCGCAAACAAGACCTGCGCAGTCAACCCAACTTAAAAAAAAAAAAAAGTCTACAAATAACAAATGCTGGAGAGGGTGTGGAGAAAAAGGAACCCTCCCACACTGTTAGTGGGAATGTAGATTGGTGCAGCCACTGTGGAAAGCAGTATGGAGAGTCCTCAAAAAACTAAAAGTAGAGTTGCTATATGATCCAACAATCCCACTCCTGGGCATATATCTTGACAAAACTGTAACTTGAAAAGATATATGCACCCCGATGTTCACATCAGCAATATTTACAATAGCCAAGACATGGAAGCAACCTAAATGTCCATCGATAGATGAATGCATAAAGAAGATGCGATATATATATACAATGGAATACTACCCAGCCATAAAAAAAAAATGGAATAATGCCATTTGTATCAACCTGGATGGACCTAGAGATTATCATACTAAGTGAAGTAAGTCAGAAAGAGAAAGACAGATATCATATAATATCACTTATAAGTGGAATCTAAAATATGACACAGGAAATTTCCTGGCAGTCCCAGTGGTTAGGACTTGGCGATTTCACTGCCAGGGTGTGGGGGGGCTGTGTGCAGGGCCGGGTTCGATCCCTGGTCAGGGAAATAAGATCCTGTAAGCCATTCAGCAAGCCAAAAAGTAAAAACTAATTAATTAATAATTAAAAATAAATAAAACATGACACAAATGAACTTATTTATGAAACAGACTCACAGACATAGAGAACAGACTTGTGGTTGCTAAGGGGGAGGGAGCGTGGAGGAGGAATGGATTGGGAATTTGGGATTAGAGATGCAAACTATTACGTACAGAATGGATAAACAGCAAGGTCCTACTACATAACACAGGGAACTATATTCAATATCCTGTATTAAACCATAATAAAAAAGAATATAGGACTTCCCTGGTGGGGCAGTGGTTGAGAATCCGCCTGCCAATGCAGGGGACTCGGGTTCGAGCCCTGGTCCGGGAAGATCCCACATGCTGCGGAGCAACTAAGCCCGCGAGCCACAACTACTGAGCCCGTGTGACACAACTACCAAAGCCCACAAGCCTAGAGCCTGTGCTCTGCAACAAGAGCAGCCACTGCAATGAGAAGCCCGCGCACTGCAACAAAGAGTAGCCCCCACTCGCCGCTACTAGAGAAAGTCTGCGTGCAGCAACGAAGACCCAATGCAGCCAAAAATAAAATAAATAAATTTATTTTTTTAAAAAAAAAGAATATATAGGGACTTCCTTGGAGGTCCAGTGGTTAAGACTCCACGCTTCCACTGAAGGGGGCACAGGTTCGATCCTGATCCCACGTGCCATGCGATGTGGCCAAAAAAAATTCCCCCAAAACGAGTATATATACATACATATATATGTATGTATATATATATATGTACGTATATATGTATAACTGAATCACTTTGCTGTATATCAGAAATTAATACAACATTGTAAATCAACTGTACTTCAATAAAGAATAAATCAGGGCTTCCCTGGTGGTGCAGTGGTTGAAAGTCCGCCTGCCGATGCAGGGGACACGGGTTCATGCCCCGGTCCGGGAAGATCCCACATGCCGCGGAGCGGCTAGGCCCATGAGCCATGGCCGCTGAGCCTGCGCGTCCGGAGCCTGTGCTCCGCAACAGGAGAGGCCACAACGGTGAGAGGCCAGTGTACCGCAAAAAAAAAAAAAAAAAGAAAAGAAAAACTGTTTTTCTGAGATAAAATTTTCCACCTACTGAATATGAACTTCAGAGAATGAGGCAGGGTTCAGTGAAATATACACAAACACTGCAGGAGAGCAGCTGGACAATTGGGCAACATGTTACAAACCCTTAATATTTTACATACTTTCCCACTCAACAATTGCTGCTCTAGGAATGTATTCTAAGGAAATAATCATATGTGTCAAGATTTAGTTGCCAGGATGTTTATCACAACATTGCTTATAATAACAAAATAGTAGGAACATCTTAAATTTCTATTGTCAAGTTTTGGTTAAATAAACTATAAGACATTTACCCAACAGAAAACAATATAGTAATGAAAAATGTTGTCACAGGAGTATATATAATGTCATGAAAAGATGTTAAAGAAAAATCGTTGGGCTTCCCTGGTGGCGCTGTGGTTGGGAGTCCGCCTGCCAATGCAGAGGACACGGGTTCGTGCCCCGGTCCGGGAAGATCCCACATGCCGCGGAGCGGCTGGGCCCGTGAGCCATGGCCACTGAGCCTGCGCGTCCGGAGCCTGAGCTCTGCAACGGGAGAGGCTACAACAGTGAGAGGCCCGCGTACCGCAAAAAAACAAAGAAAAAAAACCAATAAAAAAAAAAAGAAAAAGAAAAATCGTTAATGGAAAAAATTAGACTAAAAACAGCTTTGTACAATAATCCTGTTTAAACTGCACACAAATACGTATTATAGGACATATATGTTTTGTTAGTAGTTCCTATCTTTTTTTTTTTTTCAGGCACAACTTTTTTTGGGGGGGGGAGGGCAGGGGTACGCGGGCCTCTCACCGTTGTGGCCTCTCCCGTTGCGGAGCACAGGCTCCGGACGCGCAGGCTCAGCGGCCATGGCTCACGGGCCCAGCCACTCCGCGGCACGTGGGATCCTCCCGGACCAGGGCACGAACCCGTGTCCCCTACATCGGCAGGCGGACTCTCAACCACTGCGGCACCAGGGAAGCCCTCAGGCACAACTTTTAAATTATTTTTTGTTTGTTTTGTTTTGTTTTGAAATCAGTAAAAGAAACTGGAGTGATCTAAGCAGCAGCAGGTTTGTGCATTCATCCTTTTGTTTTTGTTTAAATACGTTTAAATTATCACACTGCTGGCACACCTCATTTGCATGAAATTCTGTACCAGATATACTAATTGTGGTAAAGTTACCCCCCCCTTCCCAGGTGGGGGGAAAAAAAACTACCCTGGAAGATAATTTTCACTGAAATCTAACCAAACTTCATTAAGTGGACTGTGACAAGATTATAAATGATATGAAAAATAACATTTGGCCACAACTTAAAGAATTGGTTTGCCTATACAAATTTTTGTAATTTTTAATATATTCTACCATAATATGGTCCTCAGAATTAAAGCATAATGAACAGAAAAGAAAAGGAAAAAGAATGCAACTGAGTGCTAAGGCAGAACATCTTGCCAGAAGTAATGAAGGTAGAGTACATACTAAGTATCGAGTGCAGAATTTCATAGGGTCAACAAGGTAACAGTCTGTAATTTTCACTTACACAGGCGAAGTGGATTTTGCAGTTACCAGTTGCATTAAATGAACCAAATAAAGCTCCTAAAATTGATACTATAAGGCGCCACCTTAAGTTTTCCAGGCTGCAACTGTGCATAATTTTAAAATGGTTTTCTTAAATGTATTTATTTTTTTAAACATAACATGAGGAAGGTGTTAAAACTGGTGTAATAGCTCAATAGAATAAGTATTCCAGATTTTGGGAGTGATGAAGAGGGAGATATTCAGAACCCTTCACCAGAATTCCCCCAACTTGATCATAGTGGATTAATGATGTGCTTTGTGGATGTGGTTAGTCAATGACACCAGCTTGACGGATCTTTCTTTCGGCACCAAATCCCACTGAGTTATCTAGTCCCCTTGGCTGACGAAGAACCACTAGGCAAGGAGCCCTGGTATCATCCAGGGTGATGTTCTTCAAGCGACTGACCAACCTATCAGGTCGTGGAGCTGCAACAGCCTTGGGGCCCTCGCAGACTCGCCAAACATTACAAGCAGTGCACTTGCCAGCGCGCTGATTAAAAATCACTGAGAATTCCACCTCATCTCCTGCCTGTAGCTCAATGCCATCCTGAACTTCTTTCACATGGAAAAAGAGCTTCTTGCTATCTCCTACTTCATAGTTAATGAAGCCAAACAGATCTTTCACACACTCCACTGTGGCCCTACGCAGGGGTGTGATGTTGTAGGCCATAGTCTGTGCATTTTGGCCCAGGACACAGTATTGGAACTTGACGCTCTCCCCTTTCTGTAGGCAATCCCCTTTGTTGGCCATCCCAACTACGCCAAATGGATAGACCTCACCTTTCATATCCACTTCATCCATGATCTCAATCATTCCTTGGTACTCAGTCTGTGTTGGATCAACACGCCTCAAGGGGCGAATAGTAGCTCCTATCTCTTGATGGTGGGATACCGGTGTAACTTTTTGAGACTATTATTATGATTATTATTATTATTATTATTGGCCGCGCCACGCAGCTTGCAGGATCTTAGTTCCCTGACCAGGGATCGAACCGGCCGCCACCCTTCCCCCCGCCCCCCCCACCCCATCCTCCCCTTCCCCTAGTCCCCGCCCCAGACAGTAAAAGTGCTGAGTCCTAACCATTGTACCACCAGGCAATTCCTTATTATTAACTTTTTAATAAGTACCAAGGAGCCAGAGAACAGTGTGAGGGCAATGAAAGAGGCACCAAATGACCCTCAGGCCCTGGCACCCATTTAAGACAAGAAACGCAGAATGTGGGATCTTAGTTGCCTGACCAGGGACTGAGCCCGTGCCCCCTGCTTTGAAAGCACAGTCTTAACCACTGGACAGCCAAGGAAGTCCAGAAAGACACCAGTTTGAATCCTGAGTCTTCTATTCCTATCCTTTTGATTTTTGGACAAGATTCTCTGGCTGTCAATTTTTCATTTGGTTTGATTCTCCCATCTCTAAAATAAGGACATAATACTGTCCTGGAAAGGTTGATGGGAGGGTTTAAAAGGATAATGCTATTGAAATCCTCTCATACGGCTACGGGTGTTTGGGATGATTTGGAAAATTCTGGTTCCCAGAGAGAGCCTGGCCTCAGGGTTATGGAACGTCATGATCCTGTCAACTTTTGGGTGGAGTGGAGGGAGGTCATTTGCCTTGCCTTCACCTTGTCTGCAGCCAGTTCTGGAATGAAGCAGAGTCGCACAGTTGCCTGGTAACACCTCTGGGAATCCAGGAAGTTCAACTTTTGGAAGCTGTGGAGGAAAGGAAAGGTGGGGTCTTGCACGTTTGAATTTAAGCTGACGTGTACCAAGTGGGTGCTGTTCTTATGTGATGCAAGTGATTCTAAGTACTAGAGCTCAGGTAATCTTTGTTTTGTTTTAATGTAATATATACACAGGTTCAAAACTCAAAATGTACAACAGGGTGAAGAGTGAAAGATCTCTCTGTTTCCCTGTCCTTTCATTTCTCACCACGCAGTCCCCTCCCCAGGGATGGCTGAGTTATCACCTTCGCAGGAGTCCTTTAAGAGCTGTGTTACAAGTATACAGGCAAATAAGTGAACATGTATTTTTTTTCTACCCTCCCTTTTACACAAATGGTAACATACTACCTGCTTAGTAGGACTTTGCTTATTTCACTTCACCATGGCTCTTTTTCCCTATTTGATTTAATGGTTGCAGCTCATTCTACTGTATAGGTTATACCCTTTGGTCACCCAAAGCCAAAAGAAGTTGTTAGGTTGTTTCCAAGCTTTCACTTTTATGATGTTGCAGTGAATTGCTTTGCATAGGTGCCACCTCATTTATCTGTAGGATAAAAAATAGAAGGGGAATTTCTGGGTCAAGGGTATGTACTTTTGCACTTTTGATAGATACTCTGATGGTTAAACTGCCCTCCAAAGGGACTGTATCCATTTAAGGTGCCTTCTTCCAGGTAGGCTGTTTTTAACTTTTGGATCTCAGGTTAGTGGGTGATAAAAGGGAATCTCAAGGTAATTGGAATTTGTATGGGTCTCATGAAGCTCCTTTTGCTACTCCTCACTGACCCCCTTCTTTGTTTCTAGGAACTGAGCTGGTGCAGCATCCTGTCAGTACACTCCCTTCTGGCTGCTACAAGCAAGGGATTTAGGGTTTGCCCCTCAGCTGCCAGAAGTGTCCTTTGCTGCTACTCCCAGAAATCTGTAGCTAGGGCATCTGTCCTCTCTTCCTGCATACATCCTGTTCCTTTTCCACTGCTTTGCCCATCCAGCCACCTATTCTGTGCTTTGGGGTTTAGCTGACTCCCAGTTTCATCAAAAGAGAGTTTTTGTTTTTGTTTTCCATGCTGTTGTTTGGACAGTTTCTCCTGTAAAAACAGGAGAAAGATGACTCTTTGTCCTTAATTGAAAATCCTGAAACAAAGAGGCAGGTATTATTATCATCCATTTTACAGGTGTAAACACTGACACTTAGGCTGGTTAGAAAGTGCATCCTTGTGATAAAATGACCCCAGAACTGGGGCTCCAGTTGTAACTCAGTTATTCTCCTCATGACTTCAGGTAAATCACTTCTTTCAGGTCTCAGCTTGCCTAGCTGTGAAACCAAAATGTCTTAGAAGAAGCCCAAAGTCCCTCAGAAGCTGTCAGAGAATGGAGGGATGGAAGGGAGTAAGAGATGTTGGTGGTGCTCGGTCTTCCTCCAGAAAGAGCTCAGCTTTTTATCAGTATTGACATCACTGACTTATACCTTAGGTTTATTTTAAGAGGGTAATTAATGGAAAGAAAACAAACAGGAAAAAAAAAAGGAAAATCATTGCACTATCTCAGAGGTTGTAAACTCATGGCTCATAGGCTGAAAGTGGCCTGATGACACGCTTTACTTGGTCCACAAAGTATGTTTTAAAATGTTTAATTAGGCTTCCCTGGTGGCGCAGTGGTTAAGGGTCCGCCTGCTGATGCAGGAGACGCGGGTTCGTGCCCCGGTCCGGGAGGATCCCATGTGCTGCGGAGCGGCTGGGCCCGTGAGCCATGGCCGCTGAGCCTGCATGTCTGGAGCCTGTGCTCCGCAATGGGAGAGGCCACAGCAGTGAGAGGCCCGCATACCGCAAAAAAAAAAAAAAAAGAAAGAAAAGAAAGTTTAATTAGTTGCTAACTTTTTTCTTTTGGCTGCGTTGGGTCTTCATTGCTGCGCATGGGCTTTCTCTAGTTGGAGTGAGCGGGGGCTGCTCTTTGTGGCAGTGCGCGGGCTTCTCATTGCGGTGGCTTCTCTTGTTGCAGAGCATGGGGTCTAGGCACATGGGCTTCAGTAGTTATGGCATGCGGGCTCTAGAGCGCAGGCTCAGTAGTTGTGGCATGCGGGCTTAGTTGCTCCGCGGCATGTGGGATCTTCCTGGCCCAGGGCTCAAACCCATGTCCCCTGCATTGGCAGGCAGATTCTTAACCACTGCGCCACCAGGGAAGCCCTAGTTGCTAACTTTTAAAAATCCAGAGATTTCGTATAAAAATGTGTATCTCTGGGACTTCTCTGGTGGTCCAGTGTGTAGGATTCCGTGCTCCCGATGCAGGGGCTCCGGGTTCAATCCCTCGTCGGGGAAGTAGATCCCACATGCATGTCACTACTAAGAGTTTGCATGCCGCAGCTAAGAAGTCCGCCTGCCGCAACTAGCATGCTGCAACTAAGACCTGAAGCAGCCAAAAAAAAAGATTGAAAACAAAATGTATACCTCTGGCTGTTCTTTAGAAGAATCAAAGATATGGCAGCTTGGGGTTCACAAACCAAACACACTGGTGTAGCAAACCCCAGATCCAGAAACTGGGCATCACTAGAAAGGATTAAGGCCCTTAATCCCGCCTCAGATGATGTCCCTCCCCAGGGCAAAGGTAACCACACTCCAGACTTCTAACCGCATAGATCAGTTTTGTCTGTTTTTGTAATTTATATAAGTGCAATCACACAGCCTGTCCTATTTTGTGTCTTGTGTCTTTCACTCAACATTCTGTTTGTAGGCTGCATTCACACGATGGCACATAGCTGTAGTTCATTTGTTCTCATCGTTTTATCATGTTCCGTTGTATAAATATCTCAAAACCTATTTATTCGGCTGTTGGTAGACATCTGTATTGTTTCCAGATTTTGGCTAGTAAGAATCTCACTGCTATGGACATTCTTGCGCACGTTTATCACACATATTGGCACACACAGGTATGCATTTCTGTTGAGCATGTAGGCGGGAGTAGAACTGCTGGGTAAGAGTAACTCAGCCCAGGCTCTGCTTTGATAGAGCCGGCACACGTTTTCCAGAGTGGTTATACCAACCTACCTTCCTCCAGCTGTTGTGAATTCCAGTTGCTTGCCTTACTCATAGTTGTTACCTGACAGGCATTGGGTTTTGGGACCCCCCCCGCCAGACAACATGCCTTCTACAGGTTCTTCAAACTCTTAACCTTCTAATCGTACCTGAAATGAGAGAAGAATGAACGGCTGTCCCAAGTCCTCTCAAGGGTACCTGCTTTTCCTTTTGCTTTCTAACACTCGACTGGGATTCTTTTATTTTAAAATATTTATTTATTTGGCTGTGCTGGGTCTTAGTTTCAGGATCTTCGTTGCAGCGCACAGCGCAGGATCTTTTGTTGAGGCATGTGGGATCTAGTTCCCTGACCAGGGATCGAACCCAGGCCCCCTGCATTGGGAGCGCGGAGCCTTAGCCACTGGACCACCAGGGACGTCCTGAATTCCTTTATTTTAACATTCATTTATCCCTCCAAGCTGAGACATGGAGGTTGGGAAGGAGTTAGCCAGACAAGGCGGTGGGAGTGGGGAGATTGAAGAATGTTCCAGGGTGAGGTGAGACAAGAGCACGTTTAAATCTTCTAGGAGGCCAGAGGAAAAAAGAAGAGTACAGTTCTCAATGTGGGCAGTGCTGCCTACAGAGAATATTTGAGACAGGACTGGGGGATGGGCCACTGGTGCTTCAAGTCAAGACCAGGAGGGTCCCGGAAAGCACAGAACTGCTCCCCGCCCAAGGAAAACACCTCCGCCCCCCCGCCCCACTGCCGAGAAAGCCCTTAGAGAGAAAAGCAAAGAGCAAGTAAAAGAAGTTGATCTTGATTGGAGGGTGGGTAGGAGGTTGAGGCTGGGGGAGGGGGAATGGGTGTGTCCCACTGTCACGTAAATATCCCCTCCAGGCGGCTCCAGAGTATATTTAAACCTCTTGTCACCTGGGGCAGCCTTAGTTCTCAGAGCTCCTCGTAGGAGCTTTTTCCCTTGGGTGTATTCTTGGCTTTTCTCCCAGCATGGCCCCCAAACACCAGTCTTCACTTCCACCCCAAGCAAAGAAACCGAAGAAACCGAGACGGACTCCTGCCTCCAGGCCAGAGGAAAAGTCTGCTTCTCCGAACTTGCCGAAGGAAGGTACGTCCGGACACTACGTTTTATTGGAGATTTAAAGGATTTGCAAGGATTGACTTCTAGGTGATTTCTTCTTTTTTTTTGCCCCACACTTTTTGAGATGACTGCAAATTCCCCTGAAGGGTTTTAAGCATGGGGTGCATGGATTAGGTGTACGTGAAGGAAGAACCAGAAGGGGTGAAAGTGGGAGGCCTGGAGCACGCGTGAGCTCGGTCCTGGCCCCAACCCCACACCTACGCTCCCAGCCCCCAAACTCATTTCTTTTGTCTCGGTCAAGTGACACCAGTAGCCAGCCTGAGGCTGGGGGAAACACGGGTGACCCCTCTCCTCTCCTCCACGTGCCATCAGATCCCTGAAACCTGGTGGTTCCTCAACACCTCATATCCGTCCACCTCTTTCCTGCTGTTGCTGCCCGCCCATAACTCTGGCCCGGATTACTGCCCCCTCCTCCGCCTCTTGCTTCCGGCTTCCTCCTCCCTTCCAGGCAGAGCAAAGCCAATCATGTGACTCCCTGGCTTAAAACCCTTCCTAGCCTTCCCATTGCCCTCGAGGTACTGACTAAGAGACTTCCGGGGCACTGCCCACCCGGTCCTTGCCGACCTCTCCAGGTTCAGGCTCCCTCCAGCACCTTTAACCTCTCTTCACCTCCTGGGGCTCCATTCTTTCACCTCGGGGCCTGGAAGCCTGTCTGTCCTCTGCCTGGATCGCTCTCCTCTCCCTACCTGTGCATGCCTACTCGTTCTGCAGCTTCCTGCTGGAAAGTCACTCCTTGCAGGTATTCTCCTTTGAGCGACAGCTGCTGTGTGTTAGGAGCCCCCTTCTGCCCTTGCAGCACCCAGAGTCACCCCAGCCTGGCCTGTACATTCTAATTGCTGGTTTCATGTCTGCCCCACCCCCCATTAACACTTATCTTCGAGGTGAGGGCTGTGTTTTGCACACACACAGCTTGGAGTTGAGCACAAAGTGCATTGTTCTGGTGATTAGGCCTCCCAGATAGATCGCGGGTGTGGTGGGGCCTTCGCAGCAGCGGGGCAGCTGGAGGGGGTGAGGGTGAGTTTGGGTAGGTCCTGGAAGGCAGGACAGCATTGCCCCAGGAAGTGACAGCCAGCTGGCTCAGCATAGAGGGGAGGGGCTTGGAGTCCACGAATCTTCCTAATTTGCTCACTTGGCTGAGGTCCACATTTGCTTGTGGAAGGAGCAGTGGGTGAGGAGCCCTCATTGCAGAGCTCCTGTGGATCTGTTGGGTGATGTGGAAAGTTTACGTTTAATGGGTCTCAGTCCATCCCCATCCAAATGAGGTGCAAAGACCTCCTGCCCAGCCAATGTCCCGATGTGGTAAAGCTGGACAGGGCTCAAAACCTGGCTGCATCCAGCTGTGTGACTTCGTTGGGAAAGTGACATAACCTGTGCTTCTTTCCTCTTCTGTAAAATGGGCTCAATCGTATCTGTTAGGCTTGCTGTGAGGCTTAAGTGGAAGTGAAACACAAGACAGCGATTGGCTCATCACCAGTGCTCTTGAGACAGATAGTAAACTCTTTCCCACTTGTGAGCAGCAAAATGTGGATGAGTCCTTCTGGTTGCCCTCTGTTTAGCTTCTTGGGAAAATTAACAGTACCAGAAGGGACGGCAGGGTGCAACCATGGTTCCTCCAAGGTGGTTCATCCTGGGACACTGCTGCATTTCAGGGAATGCCAGCATCTCTATTCCAACCTTTAAGCTGTGGGATTCTCCTCCTTCAAAGGAAGCTGGGAAGGAGAAGGGAGAGGAATTCTGAGAGTGAGGTGAGAGGCCAAGGAGAGAATGCAGAGCTCCTAAGGTTGGAGGGGAGAGAGACCACAGAGAATATTCAGTGGGTGAATTATCTCTTAGTGTGTCCACGCCACTCCCTTGTTTACTGAAACTTGGCGTTTTTGCTTTCTCTTTCTCTTCCACTTCCTAGTGTGTGCTCCTTGAATTCATCTTGAGAAGTGCTGTGGGAAAGGTCTGGAAGAACAGGATGGTCCTAAGGGCTGGGGTGGGAGCCTTGAAGCCCATTGCCTAACCAGAAGGCATTAGAAGGCTCCCTGGAGCCCCTGCAGATACATGGGAAACACTGGTAGATCAGTCACTTAGGAGATGCTCTGGGTCACTGGTACCAACCGGTGAGCAGGCTTTGTTTTGTGTATGAAAGCAGCCTTCAGCACAGTGTTTTTCAGACCGTTTCATCCCATTTGTGGGTCATGAAATCATTTTAGTGGAGAGTGACCTGCATTTAAAGAAAATAGAAGATTAAGAGTCATCACACTCAGTGAGGGTAAGCATTGTTTTGTGTGTAGGTGTGTACTGGGTCCTAATGTCAAATGTACCTCTTACTGTAACTCATGTCAAAAAAGTGGAAAAACTCTGTCCTTAGGGCAGGAGCTTTGTTATCCATTAGCCTTGGTCCTGCCACCTGTATCAAAAAAAGTTGAGTTTATCTGTGAAATGAGGATATAAATACCTGTCTTGTATTTTGTGAGGACTGAAAGAGAAGGAAATGCGTGTATTTATCACAGCCTGTGGCCCATGCTACATGCTTCAGCAGTGCCCTGGAGCTTGGTATTTTTGTTCTTTAAAATTTTTTTTTAATTTTGGCTGCACTGGATCTTCGTTGCTGCGCACAGGCTTTTCTCTAGTTGCAGCGAGCAGGAGCTACTCTCTTTTTTTTTTGTGGTACGCAGGCCTCTCACTGTTGTGGCCTCTCCCGTTGCGGAGCACAGGCTCCGGACGCGCAGGCTCAGTGGCCACAGCTCACAGGCCCAGCCGCTCCGCGGCATGTGGGATCTTCCCGGACCGGGGCACGAACCCGCGTCCCCTGCATCGGCAGACAGACTCTCAACCACTGCGCCACCAGGGAAGCCCAGGGAGCTAACTCTTTGTTGCAGTGCACGGGCTTCTCATTGCGGTGTCTTCTCTTGTTGCGGAGCACAGGTTCTAGGCACACGGGCTTCAGTAGTTGTGGCACGCAGGCTCAGTAGTTGTGGCTCACGGGCTCTAGAGCACAGACTCAGTAGTTGTGGCACACAGGCCTAGTTGCTCCGTAGCATGTGGGATCTTCCCGGACCAGGGCTGGAACCGGTGTCCCCTGCATTAGCAGGTGGATCCTTAACCACTGCGCCACCAGGGAAGTTAGAGTCTGGTATTTCTTTCCATCTCTGTTCAGTGACATCAAAGTGGTAGCAGGAGGGCTTCCCTGGTGGCGCAGTGGTTGGGAGTCCGCCTGCCGATGCAGGGGACACGGGTTCGTGCCCCGGCCCGTTAAGATCCCACATGCGGCGGAGCGGCTGGGCCCGTGAGCCATGGCCGCTGAGCCTGCGCGTCCGGATCCTGTGCTCCGCAACGGGAGAGGCCACAACAGTGAGAGGCCCGCGCACCGAAAAAAAAAAAAAAAAAAAAAGAAGTGGTAGCAGGAAATTTGCCATGGTAGGAGTATTTATACATCACTGAAATCAGCAAATGCTACAAATCAGGGTTTTTGGTGTGTTTTTTTCTCTTCTGGGAGCTGGTTGTCAAACATTTCCCAGCTTCTCATTGGTGCTAATAATTCTTCCCTTAAAAATCCTGTCCAATTGGAATGGGTATGGATTGAGCTGGACTCAATTGAGAATAATAAGGTTTGGAGGAGAAAGATTAACTTCTGGGTTTTGGGGAAAGCCCCAAGAAGACATTTGTATTCTCTTCCCATGGACTGTCTGCCACTTAACATTTATCGATCACCCACCAATGGATTATCTTGAACATGAAAGACACTGCTTGAGCTTTAAGAACTGATAGTAACATGTGAGTCCTGGAAGGCAAATAATCCAACCCCTGGTTTTGGTTATAAACACCCAAGGAGAGATTTCAGACTTTTTGTGTCCATGTCTTGGGGCCCTGCAGGAGGGAGTAGAGCAGTGAGTGGTACATTTGCATTACCTGGAAAGCATAGTTTAAACAGAAATGCCTTGGCCTTCCTGTTTCAAGACTTGGCTTCTACAGCAGGCCTTGTTCTCTGACGTAGCGAAATGAAATTAACACAGCCAACTCCATCTTGCAGTTGTGCGATGCAGGCGCAGTTGCTGGGAGTGGCGCTTAGCACTCTGTACGGATTCTTGCAAGCTCCTTGAATTAGGCACTGAATTGGGTCAAAAGCACCCGCGGATGAATGTGGCACCTCCTTGCCTTCAGAGGACTTCCACTTTAGCGTGGCCCTGCTTAAACATCACGACTTAACACAACGTTCCGTTTGTCAGCCTTTCTTGAATTTGTAATTTCATAACAAATAGGCCCATAGAGGGAAAATGACTTGCCCAAGTGCACACAGCCTGCTGGGCACAGCTTGGACTGAGAGGCAGGAAAAGGCCCTCCCTGTGAGTGGACTGCAAAGCTTCGGGCTTTGCAAACAAGCCTGACTCCGAAGGCAGCTTCCCTCTCTGGGAAATAGGATGGAGGTGGCGCCTTCCTTCCCCCACGAGGAGGGGCGCCCCAGTAGTGTCCCAGAGTGCAGAACCCGGGGAGGATATATATCTGGGCTCCAGTGCTCTGAAGCCAGGCTACTACGAGGCCTGCGCTTTCGGGGGGCTTCGGACACCCCTCTTCCCCGCGCCACCAGGCAGACAGGGGAAGCCGCTCCGCCACCACGTGACGCACCCGCCTGGGAGCCTGCGCGCAGCCCGGCGAGGCCCCGCCCCTTGGGCCGCCGCGCGCCCGTAGCGCGCAAAAGTCCCGGGTCGGGCTGGAGAAGGGGAAAGCGGGGGAGGGGAGCGCGGCGTGGGGGCAGTCCCCGTACGTCGCGGCGTTCCTTCCTCCCGCCTCTTCGCCAGGCCCTGTGTCTCCTCGCCGCGGCTCCGCCCGCTGGTCCTGGCGCCCTAGCCTATGGTGAGGCGGCGCGAGCCTCTCTGGCCGGAGGCGGGGCGTGCGCGCGGGGCCTGGCGCGCCTGCGCCCTGCCGCCCGCCCCTCGCCGTGAGGAGGAGGTGGAGGAGGAGGCGGCTCGGGGAGATCGAGCAGCTAGCTGGAGCGCGGAGCGTGAGTGAGGGAGCAGAGCAGCCTGCCCGCCCGCCGCCGCCTCCCCTCCGTAAGCAGGAGCCCGGGCCGGGGCCCGGCACGCAACCCCAGCCCCTCCCTCGTCGTCAGGCCGCGAGGGCAGCGCGCGCGAGCCAGGGGGAGGGAAAGCGAGCGAGCGCCGGGAGGAGGCGGCCGGACCGAGCGAGCGCCCGCGCGTGTGGCGTGAGGGGAAGCCGCTGCCCGCCCCCTTCGCCTTCCCTTCTCTCCCCCTCCCCGCTCCCCCCCCGACCGCGGAGAGCACCATGTCGGCGCCGGCGGCCAAAGTCAGTAAAAAGGAGCTCAACTCCAACCACGACGGGGCCGACGAGACCTCAGGTGAGGAGCAGGCGAGGCGGGGGCCGGCCCGCGCCGCCATCTTCGCCACCCGCCCGGCCGCTGGCCGCCGGCGGGGCCCGGGGCGCGCGGGGGGCGCCGGGCGGACGGGCCGGCGCGCGCCTCGGCGCCCTTTTTTGTGCGCGCGGGGCCGGGGCCGGGTGGCGCCGCGGCGGCGGACGGCGCTGCGAGGCGGGGGCGCTGCGGCCTGCTCGGCGCGGGCGGAGGAGACCCCCCCTTCCTCTCCCCCCTCCCTCGCTCTCCTCCCCCTCCCTCCCTCCCGAGAAGCCTCTCTTTATTGTGCTCCGCCATGATGCCTCGCTCCCATCAGCCGCCGTCGCCGCCACATGGTGCGGCCGGACGCGGCCCCGCGCCCGGGCCTCCGCGCGGCTCCCCCTTCGCGCCCGGCCCGCGGGCGGCGCCCCCACACTCCCACCCGGAGGCCGGCCCCGGCGCGGCCCTCTGCCTCGAGCTGGGGCGGGGTGGGGGCGCGGGCAAGCACGCGGCCGCGCCGCGGCCCGAGCTGCTCGGAGGATGCTCTGGCTGGCCCCGGGCAGCCCCCACGTGGGGTGGCCACCTCGTCGCGGCAGCGCGCTGAGAAACCTGGCGCGGCGACCGGGGCGTCGGAGGGTCTTTACAATGGCTCGGAGCAAACCTACTGGCCTTTTCCGTAAAGGCTTTCTCGGCAGGGGGGCTGCACCACCCGGGCTGGTTGCCGGAAATGAACCGCGCGATCTGGCCCCTTCACGCCCACTTAGCTTTGTAGGTTTTGCGGTCTTTACCGGACAAAAGGGTGCCTTTCCCGTAGCACACCCCCTTTTCCTCCTCTCCGTTCTTTGGCCCATAGTTTCTGACTGCATGCTTGCTCCCTGTAAGTGTGCTCCAAAGTCGTGCGGGGCCGCCTCTTGAGATCAGCCCGCCTGAAATTGGGTTGGAGGGGCGAGAAAGGTCGGATTCGAATCCGGGGGTTCCTATTCTTAGAAGGTAAAGTCGAGTGTTTACGGTGGTGAGGTAGTTCCCAGGGCCTTCCCTATCTTTGTAGGCGTGTCTGATGTCTTAATAGTAATCAATACTGAGCAATATTTTCAACTTCGTGTAAAAGGGGATTTCACCATGGAGATAGGTGGTGTCCTAATTTGTGTTATTGTCATGGGTTAGTTTCCGTATTCTAGTTAATAGCTGGTGCTACTCTGTTGCAGGCTTATGGGATTTTTTTTTTAAAGAGAACTTAAGGATCTCTGAATAGCGTTTATTATCTCATTATAGAAACTTTAATTGGTCTTGTAATAGAACTCGTAAAAGCGTTACAGTCAAACATTTTGACTAGTCTAACAGCATGATTTGTGAATAGTCTTAATTGAAAAGTAATTTGTCAACTATACACATGAACACGTGGAAAGCATGCCTTGTAGTAGTAGGCAAGTGTTTTTTTTAAAACAGCTTTATTGATATAACATCACAGACTGTTAACATCAGGAAGGAAAAGCAGTTAAATTTATTTTCAAATTAGTATTGAGTCTCATGCACCTTTTTCTTACAGAAAAAGAACAGCAAGAAGCAATTGAACATATTGATGAAGTACAAAATGAAATAGACAGGTAAAGTTTTTCTCAATTTGCTATGAAGTTTTCTGACATGCATCTTATGGTTTGGTAAATATGGAAACTATGGTCAAATACATCTGTATCTACTGGCCAAGGGGAGATGATTATAACTTAGTTGGAAATATCAATATGAGGATTCAGTGTTATTTTCCTGTGAAACATTTTACAGTCACCAAAAAGTTTCTGATTAAAATACATTGACCTTGTAAAGACAGGGTTTGCTTTCGTAGCCTACAAGTTGTCTGAGTTGCAGTTGTGTGCACTTGTGATAGTTTAGTATTACGGCATCATTGTTGCTCTGACTTGCTTTATAACTTTGTTACTTCGTTGGCAGCTTTTTTTTTTCTTCTTGATCTGCCTGAGGGAAACAATCGAAGTTGGCCTGGTAACAGAGTAGATAGATATACAAAGTTACCAAAATGCTGTTTGGGCACCGTCAGGACTGTCAATTGTCCAGTGCCTGTTGGTAAAGCTGATCAAATGGCCATCTCAATTTTGACTTGGGTCTCTGGCTACAAAAATCTAGGTGATTTGGTTTTTACAAATGCGTACTTTGCATTGTTCTAAAGCTAATAAGAGTAAATATTTTGTAATCTCAGCAATTTTTGTATTTGTTAAGTACCGTCCTCGTCAACATGTCTTTTCATTTGCTTCAGACTTAACGAACAAGCCAGTGAGGAGATTTTGAAAGTAGAACAGAAATATAACAAACTCCGCCAACCGTTTTTTCAGAAGAGGTCGGAATTGATCGCCAAAATCCCAAATTTTTGGGTAACAACATTTGTTAACCATCCACAAGGTATGTTGCGGCAAAGCATTATTAAAGGGTGTGGGATGTCCACTTGTTAGAGAGTGGAGGGACCTTGGTTGAGGACCTGGTCCACCATGTTGATTACATGCAGAGGTTGAAACGGGGAGAGGCTTGCAATTCATGCTTTCTATTTAGAAGAGATCCTATTCTAATTTGGGATTCTGTTTAATTACTTGATAAAAGAAAGTGGCAGCTCTGACACTGAGCCATTTGGTTTTCAGTTTATAATGGATTTATGAAACCAAATTCGGGAAATTTTAAAAGGGATTGCTTGAGTTGTTTGTTAATGTTTGTTTAATAATCATTTGGCCTATTTACTGATCTAGTGTCTGCACTGCTTGGGGAGGAGGATGAAGAGGCGCTGCATTATTTGACAAGAGTTGAAGTGACAGAATTTGAAGATATTAAATCAGGTTACAGAATAGATTTTGTAAGTATCAGTAACTTGTTTGTCACTATGGAAATCAACTTGAGTATTGGTTAGAAGGGCTGTTTTGTATTGATTTCTAATTCTCTGTTTATTGCAGTATTTTGATGAAAACCCTTACTTTGAAAATAAAGTTCTCTCCAAAGAATTTCATCTGAATGAGAGTGGTGATCCATCTTCAAAGTCCACTGAAATCAAATGGAAATCCGGAAAGGTATTTGAGGGATTGTTGGGCATTGATATTTTCTCTAGTTTGATCTAGTTGAACCATTTAATTAAATATTTGGTGTTTTTGCGATGTGTTAAATGCAGATCCTTAAAATATAAAAATGTCTATTTTGTTAAAGTCAAATACAGTAGCTTGTGGTCTTATAAATTATAGAGCAAGTTTTTGTTGAGGTGGACTAAATCATTTTGGTTTCTACATTGGTAACGTGCGGTTTCCCAAAACCTATTTCTGTCTGCGTTGGGTCTTCGCTGCTGCGCACGGGCTTTCTCTAGTTGCGGCAAGCGGGGGCTACTCTTCGTTGCGGTGCGCGGGCTTCTCATTGCGGTGGCTTCTCTTGTTGCAGAGCGCGGGCTCAGTAGTTGTGGCACGTGGGCTTAGTTGCTCCGCAGGCTGTGGGATCTTCCCGGCCCCGGGCTCGAACCCGTGTCCCCAGCATTGGCAGGCGGATTCTTAACCACTGTGCCACCAGGGAAGCCCTCTCTGTGTTTAAGTAGTAAATATATTTTAAATTATACTGTGCTAAGATAGTGGTTGTTGCAGTGGAACTAATTTTGTTTAAAAAAAAAAGCCAAGTCTAGATGGTAACTTTCAAGAAAAGCTTGACATATAAATTTGACGGCGTTCTCTGTAGACCTAAAATTCTTGGGCTTCTCTTTCTCTTTATTAGCTGCACTTTTTGTAACTTTTTTAAAATAAGAATAATAGTGTAGATAATGTAACATCCAGTTTTTGCTCTGCTTTTGGGTTAAAACCTTTTTTAAATTATAGGTATTTAAGGTGTAGTGAGCCTGTGTCAAAAGTTCTTCCATCTTCATTTAGGATTTGACAAAACGTTCAAGTCAAACTCAGAATAAAGCCAGCAGGAAGAGACAGCATGAGGAACCAGAAAGCTTCTTCACCTGGTTTACTGATCATTCTGATGCAGGTGCAGATGAGTTAGGAGAGGTCATCAAAGATGATATTTGGCCAAATCCATTACAGTACTACTTGGTGAGTTGAGAGTGTTCTTTTCAAGGTTGCACTTGTTTCATTTGTTTGAAAATGAGTTCTTGAGGTGACTCTTTGTTTTTTGTGTGTGTTTTTTTCCCTAGGTTCCAGACATGGATGATGAGGAGGGGGAAGGAGAAGAAGATGATGATGATGATGAAGAGGAAGAAGGATTGGAAGATATTGATGAAGAAGGGGATGAGGATGAAGGTGAAGAAGATGAAGATGATGATGAGGGGGAGGAAGGAGAGGTAAAAAGATTTGGTTAAATCCAAAAAGAAAATCTTCAAAGAATTCACCATGTTACTTTGGAGATTATTTATATTGTATAGTGGAACTGACTCAACAAATTGTGGGAAGACTTGTAGAAAAGATAGGCTGTTTTGTCCAAGGTTGAAAATTTTGATAAGCTCATTGTATCAGTGATTCAATTAGTTCTGCTTTTGTGGTTAGCACTTATAACTGTTCAATTATGTCATTCCCTAGCCAGTACTTAATGAAAGGGCTGTGGACAGTGCAGCTGCTCAAATTCTGAGAAATCTCCCAAATAACAAAAATACGCATGTTTTGGACAAACTATAAAATTCTTACAATCATATTGGGATAGAGTGAGTTTTGGTTTGTATTACTTGGTCTGAAAGATGTCTGATTTGGTTACTTCTGAAAAGTTAATTTGTCTGAAACATCACTGGGTCTTTTAATCAAGAATCGGATTGGGATGCAGATTGGGGAGCTCCCTGGTGGTCCAGTGCTTAGGACTCGGGTGCTTTCCCTGCTGAGTCCCAGCTCCTGTCCCTGGTCGGGGAACTAAAATCTGTAAGCTGCGTTGCCCTGGGGAAAAAAAAAAGAATTGATGAAGACTGATGTATAGTTTGTTTGTTTTTGTTTTTGTTTTTTTTTTTGGCGGTGTGTGGGCCTCTCACTGTTGTGGCCTCTCCCGTTGCGGAGCACAGGCTCAGCGGCCATGGCTCACGGGCCCAGCCGCTGTGTGGCATGTGGGATCTTCCCAGACTGGGGCTCCCCTGCATCAGCAGGCGGACTCTCAACCACTGCGCCACCAGGGAAGCCCTGATGTAATAGTTTGACCTTCGTATCTGTGGGTTCCCATTCTTCAGATTCAACCAACAGATTTTTTTCTTTTAATTCCAGAAAGTTCCAAAAAGCAGAATTTGAATTTGCCAATTGCTGGCGACTATTTACATTGTATTCACAACTATTTACATTGTATTGGTTATTATAAGTAATCTGAGACAATTTTAAAAGTATATGGGAGGATGTGGGTAGGTTGCATGCAAGTACTGTGCTATTTTATTTAAGGGACTTGAGCATCCTGAGGATTTTTTTAAATTTTTAAAAATTTATATGTCTTTTTCTATTTATTGGCCATGCTGAGCGGCATGCGGGATCTTAGTTCCCCCGCTGGAGATCAAACCTGTGCTCCCTACAGTGGGCATGGAGTCTTAACCACTGGACTGCCAGGGAAGTCGTCCCCCCCCCACCCCCCAAGGATTTTTGTATGTGGAGAGGGTTCTGAACCATCCTTCGCACATACCAAGGGACCACGGTAGAGGTTCCTAAAATTAATTTCCCTTGGCATGTCATGTTCTGTGGAGTCCATCATGGTCCATATGAATATTGGGGACTGGCCTTAGAATTAACCCTAAAGATTAACTGCCTGCTTTTTTTTTCTTACAGGAAGATGAAGGAGAAGATGACTAATGGAACACTGATGGATTCCAACCTTCCTTTTTTAATTTTCTCCAGTCCCTGGGAGCAAGTTGCAGTCTTTTTTTTTTTTTTTTTTCCTCCTTCTCCTCTTGTGCTCAGTTGCCCTGTTTTTGAGGTCTCTTTTCTCCTTTATACCATGGCTCACAACTTATTTTGGGGGGAAATACCTTGAGCAGAATTCAGTGGGAAAAGAATCTCTACCCTTTTCTGTTCCAAATTCATTTTTATCCCTTCCTGTCTCAACAAAAACTTTCTGGAATCAACACCATCATGCTCTGTGGGAAAAAAGAAAAACCTTCTGCTCCCTTAGCTCTGCTGGAAGCTGGAGGGTGCTAGGCCCCTGTGTAGTAGTGCATAGAATTCTAGCTTTTTTCCTCCTTTCTCTGTATATTGGGCTCAGAGATTACACTGTGTCTCTATGTGAATATGGACAGTTAGCATTTACCAACATGTATCTGTCTACTTTCTCTTGTTTAAAAAAAGAAAAAAAAAACTTAAAAAAATGGGGTTATAGAAGGTCAGCAAAGGGTGGGTTTGAGATGTTTGGGTGGGTTAAGTGGGCATTTTGACAACATGGCTTCTCCTTTGGCATGTTTAATTGTGATGTTTAACGGACATCCTTGCAGTTTAAGATGACACTTTTAAAATAAAATTCTCTCCTAATGATGACTTGAGCCCTGCCACTCGATGGGAGAATCAGCAGAACCTGTAGGATCTTATTTGCAATTGACATTCTCTATTGTAATTTTGTTCCTGTTTATTTTTAAATTTTTCTTTTTGTTTCACTGGAAAGGAAAGATGATGCTCAGTTTTAAACGTTAAAAGTGTACAAGTTGCTTTGTTACAATAAAACTAAATGTGTACACAAAGGATTTGATGCTTTTCTCTCAGAACAGATATACTTAATATGACTTTGCAAGTTTGACTTGTATAATGTTACTGTCAAACTTTGTCACCTTAACTTCGTATTTTTTGATATGCACTTTGCAGGATGACCTCAGGGCTATGTTGATTGAGTAAAGGGATTTGAATCAATGTATTAATGTCTCCATAGCTGGGAACCCATATGGGTACAATTTGACATCAGTTTCTGAAATTTTTCACATCATTTGGGATATCAGATTGCTGAAAGCTCAGTTCTGAATATGTTGTACCCTTGATTTGTATCTCAAATTGCCATTTCAAAATATGGGCTTTTATTTACCTGGATATAATAGTGCCTGCCACCACCATCAGACAGACCTGGTGCTCTACTGCCGAGTTCATACATAGGACGATTGTTGGCATGTCTTCGCCGGCACTGTAAAATGTGGCCGAGAAGACAGGCTTTCAGAGTAAGAAGTCCGTATTGGTGGTAAGAAACTCAGGTTAGGAGTACTTTTGTCTCAAAGTACCAGCTCTTTTAGCATATAGCTCTCAAATGAGACCTGTCTGTGTGAATCTGGGGGAGATGATGGACTCTGCTCTGTCTGCTAAATGCCATTGTGCATAAATCACATTTTGAGAAGCTACCTAATGCATAAGCTTTTTAATGCTGTAAAGTATAGTAGCTAAAGTTAAATGCCACTTAGCTTTTTCAGAGATGAATTAATGGACCGTCTGGTCAAATTCAAAGCTTTTTGATGTATAAAAACTTTATAAATGGAACTATTCCATCAGTAGGCAAAGTGTAACGAAAACCTGTCTAGATGGATAGTATGTAATTTCTGCACAGGTCTCTGTAGCAAATACATCACTGTATACTGGTCAGGAATCTTGCTCCAATAAAGGAACATAAAGATTTTTTTGGCTGGGGTCATTCTCCTTGTTTTACAGAGAAATGTTGGTACTTGCTTTTGAATTTAGATGATGAGCTAGTTTTTGCTTTGTTTTTGTTTTCTGGTCTTGTTATTTCCATTCGTAGTGACTGGGAAATGGGGAGAGCTGTGCTTCGGATCATAGGTACGTCTATGTGGAAAGGTATGTTTGGAAGTCATGGACAAATTACTGTTACTTGGAATGTTATAGATTCTTGAGGGGATTCCTGTATTTTGATTTTGAAGTCAGCATTTAAGGGACTTTTCACTACGGAAGAAAAACAAGTCACTTGAAGTAATACTCATGAAGTAAGCCTGTGATTTTTGTTTCACAGAGTGACAGCTTACCAAAACTGGTTTTTAATGTGCTGGTGAGGTCATGGCACTGTTAGGTTATTTAATCAAACTACAATGTTTATTTTGGGGAATGTGGTCAAAAGATAGGAGCCCCTAAAGGTAATTTCTTCCCAGTTATTGAGACAACCCTTTAGCTTCCGCTGTGGCCGTAAATCTGAAGGAGTCCTAGGCTGTGAGAAGGCAGAAGGGGCAAACTTAGTGTACTGGAAGATGGCTACAAAGTAGTGTGCTTTGTTTGCAACTGCAAGAGTTCTTGGGCTGGCCCTTAGGCAAGTATGTTTTGGGAAGTGCCAGGTGAATGGCTCAAAGCGCCTTTGGTACAAGGACATCTAAAAAGGAAAGAGCAAATAGTGGCTGTTTAGCTCATTTCTCTTGGGACATCCTCTT
Organism: Leucopleurus acutus; assembly: GCF_964270905.1. Lineage (NCBI taxonomy): Eukaryota > Metazoa > Chordata > Mammalia > Artiodactyla > Delphinidae > Leucopleurus > Leucopleurus acutus. Next base: position 7,303,473 of record NC_139150.1, on the reverse strand, counting down.
CCAAAGCTGTGCCATACTTTGCTTACAAGGGGAACTTAACTGCATGAATTGGGGCAGAGAGGACAGTTGCTTGTAATGTGTCTTTACATTTAATTTAAAAACTTGTACAGAATGCTCTGCAATCGAGGTTGTCTCTCCAGTGATGTACTGATATTTTTAAGACTTTAGTCTGTGCTCTCTGACCTCCATGACAGGCCCTTACTATTTCAACCAATGCTGGCTCTAAAATGTAGAGTTTAAATGTCTGTGGAGTACCTCAGTGTCTTGTTGGGCTGACATATTGGCTTGGCATCTGCCCTGCTTCACCTGTGTTAGCTGTTTGGGTGCTGAAAAGTAGGAGTCTTTTACTTGATGGATTCTTGGGAGTTTGGGGGCTTCAGAGGGCTGTATAATTGTGTTTGTGTATTAATTTGGTCATCTTTATCATTACTGCTTTATAACACAACTGGTTTCATGGTTTCACTTGGTCCCATAAACACCAATTTGTGTTTTTTTTTTGCCTTTTTTGTTATATTTTGCTTATAAACCCTTTCTGGCTATTGTCAGAATGGGATTCTATTGCAAAAAACGAAGACTTGCAGGATTTCATTTAATGAAGACTTACAAGTTTTATTTTTAATGGGCCTGAGGGGACAGGGACTGCAGTTTTGTGATGAGAACAAGAACAGGGAGGACTTGTAAAGTGGAGGGTGTGTTACAACTTGATTAGTTAGTAACATTGCATACTCAGATACTACCCAAGGGAGGCAAATCTAAATGTAGATGGATTGATGTCTGCAGTACCAGGAAGGAAAAAAAAAGTATAGAAAGGGGTAAATGTTTCTTTATGTAGCCTGCTGGGACAGTTCCTTTCAGGTTGATGTTACACAACTTTAATAGCTCGTTAGCCAGAGTTCATTTGGGCTATTCACTACCCGCTGGGTGTTAAATGTGAACTTCAATTTTCCTAAGAATTACAATTTTATGAAGCACCATCACCATCAGACATGTAAGATGCAGCTATCTTGTCAGACTCATCCATCAGCCCAGGGCTATAGGTTTGTCCAGCCTGGGGTTCATTAGGAAAGGTGGATGTATTCTATTTCTGAACCCCTTTCCCTCAGTGGCCACTGAGACAGTGAAACACTTCACAGCAAACTTAAAAATCATTGTTCTTCCACATAATTAAGCTTTCTGGCTGGAGGATTGGATAAATGAGCCTCAAGATGGGAACTAGATACCCTCCTGAAAGGCAGAGCTTTGCTCGTTTGATGTTTTTTTTCTGAAACCCATGACCTACAGTCAGAAGCTGGTAGTCTTTTTACCTCTCAGTTATTTGTTAACATTCAGCTAAGGGCACTTCGATAACCCCCACTTAAAGGAGCTTACCATGTGCCTGGCCAGCTTGCTTACTAGCTGTTAAATGTCTAACCTTCAATAATTCTGATTTGTATATATGTAAAAGTGTTGCACTTGGCTCTGATTATGAAGTCGGCATGTCCCCCAGTGAACCAAGTCTCCTTAGCATATGTTCATGTCACTTGGTTGATTTCCCATTGCAGGACAATCCCAGGATTGCTCATGTTTTGCCGATTTCACTTTCCAGTCCACTGTGAAGGAGGTGATAGAGCAAAGTGGAACTGACATGGTTTCCTCCTATAAAAGCACTGGAGGGCACCTCTTCCAAGTCAGCAAATAAGCCACCTTCAGTATTTGAGCCTTACTCACTTCCGGCCCCTTGGACAAGGCTCCTTCCAGTAAAGTCCTGGCACAAAGTGCTGGTGAGCACAGGATAACAGGAATTGCCTAAACAACTCTAGACTAGGCAGTAAAGAACCAGGGTCCCCTACATGCCTAAGCCATTGCAAGAACCGCCTAGCGCAGGCTAGTTTCCTGAAATGGTGGCTTTTCCTCAAGGTTTAAATGTGTATTCTGTTTAGATGAGCCCTTTAGGGCAAAGGCTGAGCAGCTCTGGCTGAACCAGAAAGCTCCAGTCTAGTCAAGCGATGGGGCGGGGGTCCTGAGGGATTTTGGATTCGTTTGTAATTTGGGTAAGGCTTTATTGTTTTCCCACGCATACATTCTTACAGTGATTACAGACAGGGCCAAGCCTCCTTGGGGGGCGACAGGTATGGGATTAGCCCATTTTACACCAATGACATGGGAGAGGAAGAGTGACTCCGGGCGGGAGCCAGGTCGCGGCGGGGTTCCGAGGAAGAGGCTGACCCGGCCCAGAGAGGACAGACCACACAGGCATTGCCCCGCGGCCGGTAGGCGGCGCTGTCCCCACCCGGGCCCGCCCCTCTGGGCGCGCGACCCGGCAGCTGGAGAACTCCGGCCCGGGAAATGTCCTTTTCTGCCCTTGTATCGCGGGGCGGGGGTCAGTGTCTCAAGGAGCGGGAACCGCGGCCTCAGATGAGGGGCGCTGGGCTCCAAATCCCTCGGAACATCGGATCCGGGGGAGGCGCCGGGGCCTCTGGGTCAGGAGCCGGGCTCGATCCCTCGCGGCCGAGAGGCGGCGCTGATCCCAGGTCCCGCGAGGGCCAGCGGACCTCGGGAGGGGGCGCCCGATCCCGCGACTCCGGCGCCGCTTCCCGGGAAGTTTCAAGTTTGAAAGCCCTGGCAGAGGGGCCCGGGCTTCCGGAACCGGAGTGGTCGAGAGGAGGGGCCGAGCTGCCCGAGCGGCGCCATGGAAGAGGGGGCGCCGCAGCAGGTGAACGGCGCCCGGAGGGGACGGGCCTCGGGCGCGGGCCGGGGGGTAGGGGGAGGCTCATTCACCGCCCCGGGCTCCGGCCGCGTCCCCAGCCCCTCCCCGTGTCCCTTCCCAGCCCTTGCCCTGCGCCCCCCCTGCACCTTCGCAGGGCAGACCTGAGCATTGGGGGTAAGTCGTTCCTGCCTCCTGGAAACGTCCCCAAATCACCTCCAAGTGAATCAGAGCCTCCAGTCAGGCCTAACCATGAGCACGTCTGAGTCCGCAGTCAGGGCCACCAGGGTGGGCCCCAAAGTTTCCTAAAATCTGTTCTTCCAGGTAACACTCTTAAGGCCGATGTGCATCCGCTGCGAAAGCAAAGGGGGGCCGTGCAGGCACCTAGGGACGGGTCCTGGGAGGGGAGAAGAATGTGTGCGGCAGGCGGAGGGTGCCACTCCCTCGCGGTCGTGGGGTCCTTCCCAGAGCACACAGGCAGGCGGCGAGTGGGGACCCCAGAGGAAGGGGCCTACCCAGTTCCCGGGGGAACCCTCGGGTACACAGGGTTCCAGACCAAATGGCGAGGGGGCGGGGTTCTTGCCGGAGCTGGCAATAGGTTCGCGTGGGACCGAGGCTGTGTGTCTTATTGGGGTGTGGGGAGAGGTGGGATACTAGCCCAGAGCAAATGGGTGTGGGGACGTTTGTGCACAAGATAGCGTCCCAGCCGCGGAGCCGAAAGGGAGAGGTGTGTGCGCACTTGGCAGGATTCCAGCCCAGAGCAGGCAGGACCATGGGCTCTGGTCAAGGGTGAAGTGTTGTCCACAAGACTCCTAGAGTGCCCCCACCCCTTGGGCAACTTTCAGGGCTGCGTCTCTGCCCTCCCTCCCCCTTCCTCCGGAGGTCCCTCTGCCTGTTCCAGCCGTGGCTTGTACATATTTTCCGATTTCCTGTTAACCTCCGCCCAGCAGCGGCAGCTGGGTGACTCAGGACCCCGGTGCCGGGCCCCCAGCTCCGTGGGATCTTTGTTTGCTCAGGCCTTTGGCTCTGGCCCTCTGGCCTAGGGCCCTCAAAGGATTTCCTGAGCCCCGCCCCTGCCCTCTGACAGACGGGCCAGAGGGCCAGCGGAGGCCTGGGGTGGGGGTCCCCAAGGTTCCACTGGGCTCGGGAGATGGAGAGCCGAGAGGTAAGGTGAGGGCTCTGAGGCAGTGCTGGGTTGGGGGCGTCATGGGTTACCCTGGGCTGAGGTCAGCAGCAGCACCCGTTGGTTTGAAATGGCCTCTGGGAAGGAGCTTTTCCTTTCTTGCTCTCGCTTGGGGTGAAGCAGTGAGAGAGCCTTCTAATTCCTCCCAGGAGCTGAGCTGGGAGTGGGCCCCGGAGACCTCCTCAACCCCTCTGTGCCTCTGCTTTGCCAGCTGGGGTGTCGGAAGATCAGGGGAACAGCCCTAGCTTCCACTCAGGCCACAGGCTTCCCTGTCTGCGTGACCTTGGTGGTGGTGGTGGGGCCCTTCTCAGTGCCAAGCCTCTTTTCTGGTCCCCAGACCTTAGCCTGGATCCCAGACTGAGAGCAGCCTGATGTAAGCGTGACCGGCAGGGAGAGGCTGGGGCCCAAGAGATGACGGTGCATCTCCTTCCCTGTGTTGTGGCCTTGGGCAAATTACTTAACCTCTCTGTGTCTCAGTTTCCTCATCTATAAAATGGGGATAATAACTACACCTACCTCATGGGGTTGCTGTCAGGATCAACAAGTTAATGTCTGCACAGTTCTTAGAACAGAACACCATGTAAACATTAACAATTTTCCCCCCCTTACTCTTCTCTCTGATGGCACAGGACAGGAGCATGGGCTGGATAAATAGCCTTGGGGTTTCCATCTGGCTTAGGGATGCTAGCTCTAAGCTCATAGATGCTTCCCAAACCGTGTGTGTCAGTCCTGGGTGCTGACTGCGCCTGCCTCCCTTCCCCTCCGCCTGTGATGAGCTGAGGCCGTGGAGGTGGGGACTGAGGGGACTAAGGCCTCTGCCTTTCCAGCCTGGGGTGGGCCAGTGGCCCCCAGGGGATGAGAAAGAGGCGATCCGCCGGGCCATCCAGAAGGAGCTGAAAATCAAGGAGGGTGTGGAGAACCTGCGGCGGGTAGCCACCGACCGCCGCCACCTGGGCCACGTGCAGCAGCTGCTGCGGTCCTCCAACCGCCGCCTGGAGCAGCTGCACGGGGAGCTGCGGGAGCTGCATGCCCGCATCCTGCTGCCTGGCCCCGGGCCTGGCCCGGCTGGTGAGTGAGGAATCTGAGCAGGCCCCTCGGGACAGCAGGCGGCAGGCTGACCCAGCTCCTTGGCCTTGGCCCTGACCTCTCGCAGAGCCTCCTCTTGTAGCCCCTGCCCGGGAGGGGCGGGGAGGAGAGAGCTAGGCCATGAGGGGCTCTCGGCTCTGGGGGAGGGGTTCATGAGCCCCACGCTCTTTGCACACAGAACCTGCGGCCTCAGGACCTCGTCCGCTGACAGAGCAGCCAAGGGCCCGACACCTGGAGGCTCTACAGAGGCAGCTGCAGGTAGAGCTGAAGGTCAAGCAGGGAGCCGAGAATATGACCCACACGTATGCCAGTGGCACTCCCAAGGTAAGGCCCCTGGGATCTGAGGGGAAGAGATTTGGCTCTCAGATTATTAGAGAAGATGGTGATCCAGACCCTATTCTTTTTTTTTTTGAATTTTTGAAGTTTTTTAATACAGCAGTTTCTTATTAGTTATCTATTTTATACATATTAGTGTATATATGTCAATCCCAATCTCCCACTTCATCCCACTAGCAGCCCCTTTTCTGATAGGGAAATGCAACCCGACCATTGACCCTGTAAGAGAGACAGTCTCACCCTTAGTCTGACGGGGGAGGCAGAACCCCAAATCTCAGCTTGGTGGGAAAGGCATGGCTCGAACCCCTTGTCTAACAGAGAAGGCAGAACACCAGTCTAATGGGGAATCTCAGCCCAACTCCCAACCTGTCCCAACTCCCAGCATGAGGTGGAGGCTCACCCTGATCTAATAAGGGAGGCTTGACCTTAGCCCTCCCTTGTCTAGTCTGATGGGGGAGGTCTGCTCCAGACCTAGTCTAAAAAGGGAGGCTTGGCTGTAGTATCTGGCCTACCGAGAGAGGCTTAGCTTCAATTCTAGACAGATGGGGGAGGCTTGCTCCAGTCCCTGGTCTGACCAGGGAGGCTCCGGCCTGGTCCTGGTCTCAGGGGGCATATGTTACAACCCCACAGGAGAGGAAGCTTCTGGCAGCCGCCCAGCAGATGCTACAGGACAGCCAGCTGAAGGTGGCCCTGCTACGAATGAAGATCAGCAGCCTGGAGGCCAGCGGGTCCCCTGAGCCAGGTGAGGCCTTGAGAAGTGTGGATGGGCAGAGCGGAGCCGGGCATGGGCCTGAGGGCTGACCCCCTCCTCCTAGGACCGGAGCTGCTGGTGGAGGAGCTGCGGCACCGGCTACGCATCGAGGCTGCCGTGGCCGAGGGCGCCAAGAACGTGGTGAAGCTGCTCGGTAGCCGGCGAACGCAGGACCGCAAGGTGCTAGCCGAGGTCAGATCATGGTCCCCACCCACTGCTGCTCCTCTCTGAGTGGTACCACCCTCTGCAGTGGCGGGAGACACCGCTGGACTGGCTGTGAGGGGTGGCAATGAGGAAACAGGAAGCACATTCTTGTCTAGACCTCAGCCAGGGAGTCTCCAGGTGGCCTGAGCCACTGCCCCCGCCGTTACCCCATGGCCCTGTATCCCTTCTGCAGGCTCAGGCCCAGCTCCAGGAGTCCTCCCAGAAACTGGACCTCCTGCGGCTGGCCTTGGAGCAGCTGCTGGAGGGACTGCCTCCTGCACACCCTCTGCGTGGCAGAGTGGCCCGGGAGCTGCGGACTGCTGTGTCTGGGAACCCCCAGCCTTCAGGGACACTCGTGAAGCCCACCGCCATGACAGGTACCCGGGAGTCCCTCCTACTTCAGAGCTCTCCTTCCCTTCCAGGGAGGAACCTGAAACACAGTGGGGAAGAATCTTGGAGACTTCCAATCCCGGCCTCACCATCCCCTAGCTGTGTGACCTTGTGCAACTGACATCCCCTCTCCAGACCTCAGTTTTTCACTCTGTCAAATGGGGGTGATAACAGCACCTATTTCATAGGGTTGCTGCGAAAATTCAGTGAGTTGTTGCGTGTGAAGTGCTCAGCACCGTGCAGGCACAGAGATCGCTCAGTCGGTGAAGCTATTATCTAAGTGAGGAACCATGAGAGTGCTCAAAGTGCCAGTGTTAGGGAGCTCATAGCCCTGGAGGCCTTGATACCCAGTCCCGGGCAGTTTGGGCTGTTGGAAAGTTCTTCCTTATCCCAAGCTGGATCTGCCTGCAAATAATCTAACAGTGTCAACTCTGGAAGCCCTGAACTTCCCACCTGGGACACAGTGCCAACTAGAGAGCCCAGCCCCTGCCAACACAGAGCTGATGCAGGGTAGACGGGCCCCATCCCGCTGTGAGCAGAGCTGAGAAGGGGAAGTACAGCGGCTGGATGGGCCCCCTCACCTGGCCCCTGGGGAATCAAGGAATGCTTCCTGGAGGGGGTGGTGTCTGAGCTTGGCCTCGAAGGGCTTATGTGAGTTAGCCAAGTAGACAAGTTGGGGAAGGTGGGGGTAAGGGCTTGTTAAATGGCCTAAAATTCAGGTACTTGGGGCCACCCCACATCCTGTCTTCTGGCTGAATACCCGTATTCCTCCAATCGTTCTTCCACCCTGGCACTGCCTTGTTTTATGAGGTCTCTCAGAGTGTAAACCCCAGGCCCAGACTCCCTAAATGGTGCTCTTAGGCCCAGTGTATGTCCTCAAGGGCGGCCAGAGTCCCACTGCTTCCTCTGCCCTTTGAGGGACACATCTCTAATGACCCTAAAATGAATCTGCTTGGTTGGCAAAACACGCTTGTGCCCATTGCAGGAGGTAGGGCTGAGCTGGCGCTGCTTTCCGCTGTGCAGATGGGGAGACAGGCCCGGGGAAGCGGTGGGACAGGTCCGCCAGCCAGGCGTCCTGCTCTTCCCTGGGCTCTCATCCCTGCCGTGGCGCTGTTCCTAGGCCCTGAGCCCTGAGCAGTGTGTCGCCACGCGCTGCGGTCCCGTGCAACCTGGCTGAGGTCTGAGTCTCACTCCTCTGTCTGTGTGTCCCTGCTTCTTCCAACACGTAGAGAGTGTGCAGGAAGGGAGGACCAGTTGGCCGGCCCCAAGGGTGGCAGGTGGCTGCCGAGGCCTAATGTGGGCAAGGTCTGTGTTTAGCTATACCTCCAGGAGAAGGTAGCATTCCTGGGGTCCCAGGGGTCCGTTGGAGGACGGCACCTGATAACGGCCCCCCACCATGCTCCCTGGCAGGGACGCTGCAGGTCCACCTCCTGGGCTGTGAGCAGCTGCTGACAGCTGTGCCTGGACGTTCCCCCGTGGCCGCGCTGGCCGGGACCCCCTCCCAGGGCTGGCTTTGGAGCAGGGCCAAGCAGCAGCGTGGTGGAGGCGAGCTGGCCAGTGAGTAGGGGGCATGGGAAGCTGGGGAACAGCGAGGAACCCCCGCTCCCGGCCTGCCCTGAGCCCCGGCTGTGGCCCCACAGGTGAGGTGTTGGCCGTGCTGAAGGTGGACAATCGCATTGTGGGCCAGACGGCCTGGGGGCCTGTGGCCAAGCAGTCCTGGGACCAGACCTTTGTCGTCCCCCTGGAGCGGGTGAGGCTGCCTTGTGTGGACAGGGGTGACCGTGGGCCGTGGGGTGGAAGGCCGGCCAGGTAGTGGCTCGTGCCACGCTCCACCCCTCAACCTGGCCTCCCCACTGCAGGCCCGAGAGCTGGAGATTGGGGTGCACTGGCGGGACTGGCGGCAGCTGTGTGGCGTGGCCTTCCTGAGGCTGGAGGACTTCCTGGACAATGCCTGTCACCAGCTCTCCCTCAGCCTGGTGCCGCAGGGGCTGCTCTTTGTCCAGGTGCCCACTGGCCCCTGCCCTCTGACCTCGTGGGCCCCTGGCTCCGTTAGAGCAAAGAAGGGCCTTTGAGCCTGTGCTCTGCACCCACACGTAGGAGTGGAAATTGAGGCCCAGAGGGAGGAGATCTAGAGGAAGGAAGGGTTCCCAGCCCCTCTCTGAGGACTTCATGGGAGCCTAGCGGCCTGCATCCTTGTCCTGTCTGCCCTGCCGCGTGTGTGACCCTGGACCACCTCTCTTCTCCGGGCCTCGGTTTCCCCACTGGTCCCAATGAGGATGTTGGATCCATCTCTCTGAGTCCTTCTGGCTCTTGTGTCTGTTGACATGGGCTCAGGCTGGGAGCCTGGAGGCTGAGGAGGTGCCCGTGGCAGGTGGGGTGGGAGGGGACTGGTCTTCAGCCCTGCCCCCTGCCCCTGCAGGTGACCTTCTGTGACCCTGTCATTGAGAGAAGGCCCCGGCTGCAGAGGCAGAAGCGCATTTTCTCAAAACGCAGAGGTGTGGAGTGGAGAAGGCTGGCTAGTAGGGAGCAGGGCTGGGACCCTTAGGAGACCCTGGGACTGAGCCCCCTTTTGCCCCAGGTCAGGACTTCCTGAGGGCTTCCCAGATGAACCTCAGCATGGCGGCCTGGGGGCGCTTGGTCATGAGCCTACTGCCCCCCTGCAGCTCTCCAAGCACCATCAGCCCCCCGAAAGGGTGCTCCCAGACCCCAGCCACACCCCGGGGGGCCGCCGACCCTGCCTCGCCCAGGTGAGGAGCCTCGCCCCAGGCTGCCTGCTTCTCTGTGGAGTCACCTCACTCCAGATGCAGACAGTGCCTGTCCCCGTTGCTCGCCCTCTGACCCGTCTCTCTGTCTCACACGGCTGTGGGTCCACCCCCCCCGCATTCCATCCGCCTGTGCCCGGTCGTGTGTCTGCTTCCTCCCCACAGTAATTTCCCGCCCAAGAAGACCCCCTTGCAAGAAGAGATCCAATCCCCACCCAAGCCACCGCGCCTCTACCTGCCCCAGGAGCCGACCCCCGAGGAGATGCCAGTGAGCGGTGGCAGGGCTGGTCATGCTGGGGGCTGTCTGGGTGGGGACGGCAGGGCTGGAGGGAAGAAGGAGAGGAAGCCCCCTCTGCCCTGAGCCCCTCTGCCCTCACAGAGCACCAAACGCCCCCACATGGAGCCCAGGACTCGACTCGAGCCATCTCTGCCAGCCTCAGCCACCAGGTACCCCTGGCAGGCTCACCTTGGCGTTTGAGAGAGACATCTGTCCACTCACTTGGGTGTTTGCATGTCAGGCGTTCTCACATCGCCCCGAGCTCTTGGCTTGCTCTCAGGTTCTCACTTGCGGAGCCCACGTTACTGAGCTCCACCTGCATGCCAGACCCCAGGAAATGGCAGTCCTAGGAGCTCCCACCCGGCCTCTCCAGCCCCTGCCCCTCTTGCCTCACAGGTGGGGACAGCCCAGGACCAGGCGTGGAGGGAGGGTTTGGAGCGGCCCTTGGCGGAGCCCCAGCCCTTGTCCCAGGGGCTTCCTGTACCCTCTCTCTTGCAGGAAACCCCCCCGGCTTCAGGACTTCCGCTGCTTGGCCGTGCTGGGCCGGGGCCACTTCGGGAAGGTAGTGGGCTCATGAGGTGCAGTGGAGGGGGGTGGGCAGGCCCCGACACACGCTAGCTAGGGGGACTCTGGGGTCTGTGGGGCAGTGGGTGGGGTTAGTAGACTCCTGTACTGCCCACCTGGAGCCCAGTCTCTCTCTGGTCCCCAGGTCCTCCTGGTCCAGTTCAAGGGGACAGGTCAATACTATGCCATCAAAGCGCTGAAGAAGCAAGAGGTGCTGAGCCGGGACGAGATAGAGAGGTGTGTGCTGAGGCCAGGGGGTTCCTGGCATCCGGGCACGTGGAGGGTACCCAGGATGGCAGGCCTGGGCTGGTGGCCCCGGAAGGCAGCTGAATGCTACTGGGGCTTGTAAGAGGTGACCCTGTGGGGCCAGCCAGGCCTGGGCTCTCTTGTTAGCAACTGCCGTTGTTAACTGTGTGCCCTTGGGCAGGTCCCCTTGTTTATGCACCTCAGTTTCCTCATCTGTGAAATGGGAACAGGGTGGTTGTACAGGTTCAAGACCTATGTGAGGGACTTCCCTGGTGGTCCAGTGGTTAAGACTCTGCGCTTCCACTGCAGGGGGTGCTGGTTCCATCCCTGGTCGGGGAACTGAGATCCCGCATGCCACACAGCGTGGCCAAAAAAAAAGACCTATGTGAGCTCCTGGTACACATGAACCATCACTCTAGCTGCCTGGCACTTTGACTTAAGCGCCAGTGACCCAGGGGTGTTGTGTGGGTGACAGGGCGTAGTCAGGGGAGGTTTTCATTCCCTTTTGGGTTCCCTCCTTCCCTCTAAAACCCACACTGTCCTCTTGCAGCCTGTACTGCGAGAAGCGAATCCTGGAGGCTGTGGGCCGCATGGGGCACCCCTTCCTACTCTCCCTCCTTGCCTGCTTCCACACCTCCAGCCATGCCTGCTTCGTGACTGAGTTTGTGCCCGGTGGCGACCTCATGATGCAGATCCACGAGGACGTCTTCCCTGAGCCCCAGGCCCGGTGGGTTCCCATCTCTCCTGTACGCCTCTTCCAGCAAGCCTTCCCTGCTTCCCTGTACCTGGCGACGCCTTCATCCTGCTTCCTCCAGGGTGCCCATCAGCAGAAGAGCATGGAGTCAGGGAGGCCTTGGTTCAAATCCTGGTTGTCAACCCTCATAGCGTTTGTGACCTGAGACCTCAGTTTATATAGCTGTGAATTGGGCTAACGATAACTATTTCATAGGCTTGTTGCATGGATGAACATAACATTTAGAAATTGCTGAGCACAGGGACTGGTGAGCAGTAAGGAACCAACAGCTGGTGGTGTTATTTCTTGCCCAGCAGAGTGTGGGCTCTGGAGCCCGGATTCACATATCTGCTCAGCCACTAGCTGTGCGACCCTGGGTGGGTCACTTACTGGGAGTCTGAGATCCTCATTTGAAAAATAGGCGTGACGGGTGTCCACAGCAGGCTGCTGGGAGGATGCCAGGGTCGGCGTGAGGATACTCGGTGTCATCCCTGGCACAGTCTCAGAGCCCAGGAAGGGCAGGCTGTTATCTGGAGGAGCTCCACCCCTGCTACACATGAGGCTCCTCCCAGTCTCTCACCCCCACATGACTCTGGCAGGGATATCTGGGGTCCCCAGGCCATGGCCATCCTGGTGCCTCCCTGCCCTGTCCCCCACAGTCCTGGGCTTGAACTACCCCCTGCCCCAACCCTCCAGGTTCTATCTGGCCTGTGTGGTCCTGGGGCTGCAGTTCTTACATGAGCAGAAGATCATTTACAGGTAACTTGCCCCCGAGATGCTGGGGGAGTGGGCGAGGGGGCAGATGCTACCCTCCTCCTGGGCTGCTCTAGGGTGGGGCCGCTGTTCCCTGGGCCTCAGCGCTTCTTAGCCCCTTTGATCTGCCCCGCCTTTGCCCTCAGAGACCTTAAGTTGGATAATCTTCTGCTGGATGCCCAGGGTTTCCTGAAGATCGCAGACTTTGGGCTCTGTAAGGAAGGTGGGTGCCTCCTGTCCAGGATCCCGTCTTTCAGTCGTGTTCACTCAGCCCAGGCCAGCAGGGTGGTGGGCAAGTGGCAGCTCCCAGGAAATCTGCCTCCCAGCCCTCATTCCAGGGACTAGCTGGACACATTGGCTCGTCCTTCCCAGCCCTAAAAGCTCTAAAAGAGCCCCTTGCCCTTGGCCAGAGGGAGCTCCTGGGCCGGGAGAGGGCACTGGGTTCTGCTTTCTGCGTGACCCTGGCACACGAGCTTGTCTGAGACTCAGATTCCTCATCAATCAAGTGGCATAAAAACCGTTCCCACCTCCGAGGGTATGGGGCAGGGCTCGGCACAGGTTCAGACATGGGGTCATAAGGAGGGTGGGTGCTTGATTCTTACAGCGAGAGGTTCTTGTGGGTAACACACCACGCTGGCATCAGTGTGGATGTCGGTTTGCAGGGATTGGCTTTGGGGACCGGACGAGCACCTTCTGTGGCACCCCGGAGTTCCTGGCCCCTGAGGTGCTGACCCAGGAGGCCTATACGCGGGCTGTGGACTGGTGGGGGCTGGGCGTGCTGCTCTACGAGATGCTGGTGGGCGAGGTGAGCGCTGGACGGGGTGCTGGTGGGGCCTCCAGGTCGGGTGGGGGTGGGGGTGGCCCACGTACCCTGCTGAGCCCCATCCCTGCAGTGCCCGTTTCCAGGGGACACCGAGGAGGAGGTGTTTGACTGCATCGTCAATGCAGAAGCCCCATACCCGCGCTTTCTGTCGGTGCAAGGGCTTGAGCTCATTCAGAAGGTAATTGCAGGGACTTCCCCGGTGGTCCAGTGGTTAAGACTCTGCACTTCCACTGCAGGGGGCGCGGGTTCAATCCCTGGTCGGGGAAACTAAAATCCCGCAAGCTGCGTGGCGCGTCCCCCAAAAAACAAAACAAAACAAACTCTTTAAAAAAAAAAAAAAGAAAAGAAGGTAATCATCGCAGGGTCCAGGGCTGGGCCGACAGCTGCTCGTGGCTCAGGGATCCCTACCCGAGAGGCTGGAGAGGGGGAGGCGGGCAGGGCCTGGGGCCCGAACACCCTGAATGAGCACCTGTCCTGTCCCCCAGCTCCTCCAGAAGTGCCCCGAGAAGCGCCTGGGGGCGGGGGAGCGGGATGCTGAGGAGATCAAGACACAGCCTTTCTTCAGGGTGAGTGGCCAGGGCCGCAGTGGTCCAGGAGCCTGGCACAGTGGGAGGCATCGAGGGCCCGCGGGGCTGCCGCTCCTGTCGTCTGAGGCACCTCTACCCTTGCCCCCAGACCACCGACTGGCAGGCCCTGCTCGCCCGAGCCGTCCGGCCCCCATTTGTGCCCACCCTCTGCGGCCCCACAGACCTGCGCTACTTCGAGGGCGAGTTCACGGGGCTGCCGCCTGCCCTGACGCCGCCTGATGCCCGCAGCCCCCTCACCGCCCGCCAACAGGCTGCCTTCCGGGACTTCGACTTTGTGTCCCAGCGATTCCTGGAGCCCTGAGGGCCTCCCGGGCTCTCTAACCCCTGCCCCCCCGACGGTTGGAGCCTCTGCTTGCCCACCTTTCTGCCCGCCTGGGCGCCCTGGTATTGATGAGCCCTTGGGACTCAAGGTGGCGGCCACGGGCTGCTGTCGTGGGCTTTGCTCAGTCGCTGGGCAAAGTGCTGCCTCCCCTCCCTTCTCCCGACCACCTCTCCCCTGCCCGTTGCAAGACCTGGACCCGAAAGGGAGGCACAGCGAGGAGCAGTTTGGTTTGTTTTTTTGAATACTTGACTTGCTTTATGGATTATTAAATTTATAAAACTGTGCACTGGAGGCAGCCTGGCTTGGGGTGGGGAGGGTGGAAGTCTCCACAACCCAGGTCCTTGGTGCCCGAGCCCCCCATGGGTCCTCTTCCTCCTCTTCTGCCTTTGAGGCAGGGTTCTGTCCTTCAGCTCCACCCTGAGGCCTGAGAGGAGTGGGCAGCAGTGAGGAGGTCCAGGCCCTTGGAGCGCTGATGCCCCCGGGTGCAGCCCCTCTGGTTTTCAGGCACAAGACGGTGGCCCGGCCTCTAGCAACCCTAAACATCCTGGCTGCTGCCTTCCTCGTCCTCAGCCCAGAGGGTCTCCCAGGACCCCGAGGGCCATCCACAGAAGAAGTGGGCCAGGTTGCGGGTCAGGCCGCGGTCGAAGGGGTTGCCGGAGCGCTGGCGGAGGTAGGCGATACGGTGTGAGGAGATGAACTCCCAGGTGGTGGTGTTGCTGGCCACCAGGTAGAGGTGCGAGGCCAAGAGCAGGCTGGCCACTAGGGAGAAGAGTGACAGCAGCAGGAAGGTGGCAAACAGGAGCCCACTGGACCGCAGCCAGAGCCCCCAAGGCCGGAAGAAGCGGAGGCCAGACCTGCAGGGAAGGAGGGGGACAGGGACCCAGAGCTGGCGGGTGTGTGGTTGGCAGCTTTGCCCCAGGGACCCCAGGTGGGCCGGCCATTTGGGAGAGGGTCCGAGGCCCCTGAAGAGGGAGCCTGGCTCTCTCCACACCTGGTGGGTGCCTGCTGCCTGCCCCCCCACCCCCCCACCCAGGGCGCTGGGGGAACCCACCATGCCAGGTACAGGCCCCACAGAAGCACCACCAGCTGCAGCGCCAGGTAGGCCACGAACACTGGGTGATTGCGCTCCCCCACGCAGTTCTCCATCCAGGGACAGTGGTGGTCATATCGGCGGACACAACGACGGCACTCACGGCAGTGACGGGCCCGCAGGGGTTGCTGTGGGCACACAGGGAGTCAGGCCTCAACACTGGCTCCCTTCTGGACCCAACAATGTGGGCGGGAGGTCAGGGCTGGCATCTGGGAGGCCTTCCTGGAGGAGGGATGAGGCCAAGGAGTCTCAATCTTGCCCGACCCTCCCACGGAGGTCCCTGCATCACCCACCAGCACCATGCAGTATCTGCAGCGCCGAAGGGGGATGGCCTGAGGAACCATGGCTGTCTGCTCTTCCTTGGCCTCCTCCTGAAAATGGGGGGACACAGTATGAGATAGGGTTCCCTTGGGAGGCAGAGGGCACTGGTGGGTAGCTCCCTTGGGGGCCAGCTTAACTCTGGGTGTGCACGTTTGGGGATCCATCCCCTGTGTAATGGAGGTGGTAGAGTGGGGGCAGAGTGCCCTGGACGGCGAGGCTGTGTGACCTTTGCCAGTTACTTCCCCTCTCTGGGTCTTGGCAATTTCCTCATTGTAGGATGGGGCTCTAGGTCTGGCAAGACGATTCCCTGGGATTCCCTAGGAAAGCCCTCAGCACAGGGTCTAGCATGAGATTGTTATTGGGGCCCTGAGTTCCCTGTTGCGGGGGAGGAGATGTTTGGGAGCCCTGGTTACCTGGGGCTGGGGCAGGACATTCACGTATCCCGGGTCCATGAGTGACACAGCCAGGTAAAGCAGCAGGGAGCCCAGTACCAAGAGCAGGAAGGTGAGGGGCACGAGCAGCTCCCCCTGCTCTTCCCACTGCCGCAGCGCTGGAGAGGCCAGAGGGGGAGAGTGAGGCTGCGGCGACAGAATAGGAGGGTGCAGGTGAGGGGTGCAGCTGGAGGGGGGAAGTGTGTCCCTGGCTGAGGGAAGGCCTGGAGTTGGAGTTTGATGAATGGTCAGGTGTGGCCACTGCATAGGGTGCAGGAGGGAGAAGTTCACGTTCAGCAAAAAAAAAAAAAAAGAAGCAGTTCATCTACACTCTCTCTGGAGCGCAATAGAGAACCATGGAAGGTTATAGGGTCAGGTATGTTTCTGAAAGCCCTCTTACTGCTAGAGAAAAGATAGATCAGAGGGGAGGCTTATCTGGGACACGGAGCGGAGCGTGTCTGGACAAGGGCAGTGGCAGGAAGGGTGGAGAAGAGGGGATGGACAGCGGGGTAAGGAGGCTGATGGGGCCAGACTTGGCTGGATGTGGGGGAGAGGGAGGAGGGGTCTGGCTCTGAGATGCGGAGAAGCTGGCCAGGTCCAAGATGCCCAAGAGACAGAGGAGGGCAGGGTTGGCAGGCTGGCTGGGATGCTGCAGAGGGACAACAGGGGAGCCCAGGCCAGGAAGGGTCCAGCCCATGGAGGTGACTGAAGGATTTTGGGAGGCGGGGGGCTGAAGAGCGAGGGGCAGGAGACGGCCAGACAGCCGAGTGTGGCCAACTCTGGTGCCCCTTGACTGTAAAAGGGAGCGGAGAAGGAAGGGGGGTTGCACTGAGGGGGGGTTCTTTCTGATGGGGAGACTGAGCAGGTTTTTAGGCTAAGGGGCAGAGGCAGTGGAGGAGACTTGAGGTCTTGGGAGGAAAGTGAGAACGCCCCCGGTCTGGGGTTTTATGCTGGAGCAAGGAGGGATGATGAGTGGGGGCTGTGATGGTGGTAGTGAGGGAGGGTGAAAACTTGTGCTGGAGGTGGCCACGGAGGTGGCCACAGAGGTGGCCTGTGGTGGGTAAAGAGGGGGAAGGGTGGAAGGGGGTTGATGGGATGAATGAATGCTACCAGGGCGAGAATCAAGGATGAGGACGTGAGGGACAGGCTGCTCCCCTATGCGGTGTTCTCTTGCCTGAGGCTGGGGAGCCTGGACTTGGGCAGCTAGTGGCCACAGGGCTGGGCGGGACGCCAGTCCTTCATCTAGTTGATCCTCGGAATCTTGGGAGTCAATTCCTGGGAAGGGTCGGGCGGGTCCCAGGATCAGGGGAGAAGGGGGCTCGAGTCGGTCGTCGGATCTGGGGCACCGGGTGGGTCCTGGGACAGACAGGGTATCTGGCAGGGATCAGGAAGATTCTGGAATTAATTAGAGATCAACTGGGTATTAGGCAGAAAGCAGGTGGCTCTTGGAATGAGAGATGGGGAGGGGTCCTCAGGATGTGGAGGAGATTGGGTGAATCCCAGGATCTCTTGGGCTTCGGCAAGGGACTCAGTGAGACCCAAACATCTAGGGAATCATGCGGGATCGGGGGGGTCCAGGGTCGCGCGGGGTCCGGCTCACCGGTATCATGCAGGAAGAGCACCAGCGTGATCCCCCAGGTCAGGACGGTGTGCCCGGTCCGCACCAGGACCCCAGGCCTGAGCAGCGCCCACGGCGCCATCGCCTCTGCCCGGGGCCCCACCCGGAAGAAGCGCTCAGAGGGGCGGGCCCTCCGAGGGAGAGGACCCACCTCCACCCGGGGATTGGAGGAGGCAGGCTGTGGGCGGGGCCGACTTGGGTGACGGAGACTGCCTATTGGACGGTAGCTGCGGCCGAGTAGGCCCTCGAGCCCACAGGTGCCTGAAGAGGCTGAGGGCGGGGCCGGCGCGCGCGCAGCCGGTAACTCCCCCAACTCCACCCTCCACCAGCCAGGTAACTTTCGAAAGCCGGGGAGCCGTCGGGAGCCTCGACCCAGCCCCACTGGGGTTCCACCACCAGCCCCAGGGCCACAGCCTAACGCATGCGTACAGCTTCCTGGACGCTTCAAAGATCCAGGTGTTGTGACTTCAGGTTGCAAAATTGTGCGCGGTTCGGAGATGTGACGCCTGAGGCCTCGAGAGGGGCAGGACTCGCCCAAGTTTGCGCCGTGGTGATACCCTTACCTCCTATTCATTTTCAGATATTGCAGATGGGATGAGAGCAGAGTGGAGGTACGTGGTGCAGATTCTGGCTATGAGGGGCCCAACTTGGGTCAGAGTCAGAAATCCCAGCACTGCCTCTTCCTACCTGTATGAGTTTGGGCAAGTTACTGAACCACTGCGAGCTCTGTTTTCTGTCTGTGTAATGGAGATGATAATAGTACCCCCCTGCTGAGGTGGTTGGAGGACTCAATAATGGAAATAAGAGTGTCTAGCACAGGACTGTCTTGTCTCCCCGGCTCTAAGCCAGCACCTACACCCTTCAGCCTTGCCCAACCCAGGGCTGCAGGCCAGGGAAGTCCCAGTGCAGCTTTGGTTTGTATAGAGGTGACTGGTATTTTAAAGGGAGAATGAGGGAGTTGAGATGGGGAAGGGCAGGGGCTTGAAGAGACTCAGAGCAGTGAAAAATTACAAACAGTGGGTCAGGGTAAATGCTGATTAGGCCAGCTGTGTCTGCTATGTGGCAATAATTGAAGTTCAGCTTCTGTCCTCCCACAGAGACTGGGAGACAGAGGCCTGATCCTTCCTGATGATTACATTTTAAAGGGATGGCTATCAGGTCCTTGAGAAAGACACTCCTGAGTTGTAGGAGGTACAAATACACCTCAGAGGGACAGAGAAAGCATTCACAATTGTAAGCCCTTTTTAGTAAATGCTCTAAGAAAGGGTGGTCAGGGTGTTGGTTAAAAACAGTAAATTCTTTTGGCAGCCTGGAGCTTTCTCAGGCAGGCACTTTAAGGGGGGGCTAGGGTCATCCTAGGGATGTGACCTTGAGCTGTTAGAAGCTATGTTAGTGTTTAAGTCTTTTAATGTCAGAGGTGGGAGTGAACGAAATCACTTGCGCTGAAGTCTGTAGTTGTTTGTTTGTGTTTTTTTGCGGTACGCGGGCCTCTCACTGTTGTGGCCTCTCCTTTTGCAGAGCACAGGCTCCGGATGCGTAGGCTCAGCGGCCATGGCTCACGGGCCCAGCCGCTCCGCGGCATGTGGGATCCTCCCAGACCGGGGCACGAACCCATGTCCCCTGCATCGGCAGGCGGACTCTCAACCACTGCGCCACCAGGGAAGCCCTGAAGTCTGTAGTTTTTATAGGCCAGGGTCGTGGCCTAGTGGAGGCGAGGGCTTGGAGCCTGGCTACAGTTTGGCCTAGGAGAGGGCCTTTGTCACTGGGCACTGGGGACACACCACCTGGCACGTTTGGGAATGGTTCCACTTGATCTGGGACCAGCACCTAGACTGTTCTTTGGGGAAGAGCTCTCCCTCATTGGGTGCAGCCTCAGTAGTACTTCAGGGGCACGGAAGTCACTGCTGATATTTACACTGGGACAACAGGTGTAAACCAGGACCATCCTGGGCCAAAGCTGAGTCATCTCAGGATTTGGCCCCGGCTCCTTCATCCCCTCCTGCTGGCGCCCTCGCCCTCCACTCTGCTGCAGCCACGTGGGCGGCTTCGTGGTTCTCCCTGCGAGGTCTTCTCCTGGCAGGGCCCTCTGCCCAGGACACTCTTTCCCTGGACCCCTACAGCCAGGCCTGGCAGCCCGGTCTTTCTGCTGGATTCAGCTCGCATGTCTCCGCTTGTGAGAAGCCTCCCCAGCCCAGGATACCACACTGTCCCTTATCTGCACGTATGCTCTTCCGTCTCCCTAAGGGGCTGTGGCCCAGCTAACTCCAGTCTCTGCTGCACACTCCCACCGGCCCACAGGAGGGACCTGCTCTGTGCTCCCTTCTCCCTGCTCCTCACACACTGGGTCATAATCTCGTATTTAACATTTGTCTCTACCATCAGATAGCCATTCTGGGCGGGGGCCCTGTTGGTCTGTTGCCAGCTGTACCCTCAGTGTCTGGGCACAGGGGTGTGGAGAGACTGCAGAGGAAAAACAGGTGCTCCAGCCCGATCTGCCACCTGTCCCCAGTCTGCAGTTGACCCTCTGGGCTGGGCACACAAACTGACCCAACGCACCCTCACTCAAGGCCCACTGCCTGAGCCAGCCCAGGGCCCTCTCCAGACCCCATCCCTTCCACAAAAAAAGACACTCTGCTCCACTTTGCACAAAAATGTATTTCTGTGACATCCCGAAGTACAGACATTTACCCAGGCCCCAGGTGGTAATGCAATGCAATGTGAGCTCTGCCCGGGGCCTGGCTCAGGCCACGTGAGCATGGAAGGGAGGGGCAGATGTGGCCCATCTGCTAAGCTGAGGGACACAGGGCAGCTGGCCCTTCCCACGGCTGGGAGCGAAAGACCCCAGGGGAGAAAGGCCAGGTGCCTCTCCCCTGGGCTGCTCATCCAGACCGCTCTGTCTGCAGGCAGAAACACCAGGAGAATCCCAAAAACAGGCCCAGGGAAGGAGGAGGGAAGAAAAGCCATCCCCCAAGGGCCACCTGCAGAGTCAGCTCTGCTCCCCAGCCCCTTGTTCCAGAGGGGCCTCCTCACCGCCGTCTGTGCCATGAGAAGCAATTCGGAGTGACATCAAGGGAGGACCACAAGACATTTCAAGATACGTTTGTGTCTCACACTTCTCTGAAACAACAGCACGGAGGTTTCCGAGGGAAAGCCTGGGGTCAGTATGGGAGGGGCGCGGGAAGGGCCCCGGAGGGCCGGGCAGGGCCGCTGCAGGATGTGCCAAATGCTGGTCTGGAGGTGTCTGCCTGTTGCCACTGGGAAAGGGTGGCTTGGGGACCTCCTGCCTGTGAGAGAGGTGTGGGGTCCTCTGGGCAGCGGGGCAGGCAGGGGCGAGTGAGGCAGGCTCAGTTCTGCTGGTGGGGTGCCTGGGCACCGTGGGTGCTGCGGGCAGATGAGGGGTAGGGGGTGAGGGGAAAAAGCCCCTGGCCCCAGGAGGTGCTGGCTTCCAGGGTGGGGGGCAGGTTCTGGATATGTTTGGCAGAAGGGGCAGTGGAATCTGCCTGAATTCTGACCAGCCCTGGGCTGGGGCCTTCGACAGCCTGGGACCTGGTGGGAGACTAGGAGGCAGCCTCCATAGCAGCGTGGCCTCAGGCAGGCCTGGCCAGAGGGCAGCAGAGCCACTGTGAGCTCCACTCCTCGAGGGCCCTCTGGGGCTGGGACTGCCTGGACCTAGGCAGGTACGGCTTACTTGCTCGCCCCAGAGGCCCACAGCCGAGAGCACCAAGGCATTTGGGAGACCCAGTGGGGTTAGTTGTAATCTCCAAACCCCATCAGCTGCACCCAGGAACCTAGAGGGCGTTCTCAGGCTTTGGTGGGTGGGTTAGGGTGCTGGAGTGGGCTATCGAAAGCCCACTGCCTCTCCTAACAGGAAGGGAGGCCAAGGTCAGAGGTTACAGGGCGAGGGCTGGACACTCACAATGTTACAGGCATTTAGTCTGGCAGGGGTAGGAGTGAGTGTGGCAGCGATGAAGGCTTTGAGTTGGGGCTTGAGAATGGCCAAGGAAGCTGCGAGGACTCAGGGAGTGTTTCTTTTGTTTTTGTACAGAAATCATACACACAAAACTTCACACTTCCTAACCAAAAAAAAATATATATATATATAATATATATATATAAAATATATATATATATATTATATATATATATTATATATATATATATATCTCACTAATGTTAAGGAAAAGCGTCGGTTGTGCAAAAGTCCCCCTGTGTCCCTTCATCCAGTTGGGAGGCTCCCCGGGTGGGGATCTGCCAGCTGGGCTGCTTGAGAGTGCTTCCTCCCAGCCTCGTGGTCCAGAGCAGTGGCGGCCGTGGGGGCAGAGGCCTCTATCTGGATGTGTCCATGTTCTCCTCTTTAAAGTTACTGCAGTGCTCAATCACCTTGCTGGAGACAATGAGAGAAAGAGGATTGGAGGGTGGGCTTGGGTTGGGGTGGGCCCAGCCCCTCCCAGCCCCTCCCAGCCCCTCCCAGCTGATCAGGCTGCTGGATTTGTTAGCCAACGTTAACCATGATGTTGACGCTGAATGAGATGAAGTGTACAAAGTGGTGGGCAGAGTGGCCTGCATGTGCGGGGTACCCAGGAAATGGTACTCGTGGCCACGAATGCCATCAGCCCTGCGTGCTCCCCTCCTACTTCCCCAGGCCCCCTTTCCACCTCTCAGTGCCTGGGCTTCTGTGGTTAGGGGCGTCCCTGAATCAGCTCAGGCCTAACCTCCAAAACCTTCTGGTCTTTTTTTCAGCAACATCTTCCTTCTTCACCTTTTCCCCGTACACCCAGGCCTTTTTCTTCCCCAAAGTCTACTGGTGGTCCCCAAACTGGCTGCGCATCAGATTCACCCAGAGATCCTGCTCCAGCAGCAGGTCCGGGTAGGGCTAGGGCAGCTGTGCTTGCAAAAGTACAAGGGCCCGACACCCTGCAGTGGCCAAGTCCCCGTGCAGCGTTTGGGAGTCACCCCTCATGCTCAGATCTCAAGTCTGTCTCTCACTCTGGTCTGGCCCTTGGGAACTGCCGTCAGGTGTCACCCTGAACCCTGCACGGCCTTCCCGTTCACACTAAGCCTCTGGGTTGGTGGCGGGTGTGTGTGTGTGTGTGTGTGTGTGTGTGTGTGTGTGTGTGTGTGTGTGTGTGTGTGTGTGTGTGTGTGTGTGTGTGTGTGTTCACTGCAGCCTCCATGTGCTAAAGAGGTGCCTCAATGCCTTTTAGGAAGTAAGGGATGCCTGGGGTGGGACAGGACTGGTGAACAGGCAGAGGGATTTCTCCTAAGCACCCTGCCATCAGGCTGGCCAGCTTGGGTGCACACCTCAAGTCTTACAGAGATGTTCAAAGTGACTGGGGTAGGTTACGGGTCAGTCTTACCCAGTGCTTCTCAAACCTCCTGGGAGCCCTGTTGACAATGCACATTCCCAGGCCCACCGGAAAAGAAAATCTAGGGTGGGACTGAATGTTTTTAACAATCTTTTTAGGTGATTCTTTAGGGAGATTAAGTTGGAGAACCACTCATTTTACCATTCTCAAACTCAGAACAATCTGTCAATTAAATGTTTAAGCAGTGGGCTTCCCTGGTGGCGCAGTGGTTAGGAATCCGCCTGCCAATGCAGGGGACACAGGTTCGAGCCCCGATCCGGGAAGATCCTACATGCTGCAGAGCAACTAAGCCCGTGCGCCACAACTACTGAGGCTGCGCTCTAGAGCCCACGAGCCACAACTACTGAGCCTGCGAGCCACAACTACTGAAGCCCACATGCCTAGAGCCCATGCTCCGCAACAAGAGAAGCCACTGCAATGAGAAGCCCGCACACCGCAACGAAGAGTAGCCCCCGCTCGCCACAACTAGAGAAAGCCTGCGCGCGGCAACAAGGACCCAACATAGCCAAAAATAAATAAATTAAAAACAAAAATAACGTTTAAGCAGTGCCTTTTTTTTTTTTTTTTTTTTTTGCGGTACACAGGCCTCTCACTGTTGTGGCCTCTCCCGTTGCGGAGCAGAGGCTCCGGAAGCGCAGGCTCAGCGGCCATGGCTCACTGGCGCAGCCGCTCCGCGGCATGTCGGATCTTCCCAGACCGGGGCACGAACCCGTGTCCCCTGCATCGGCAGGCGGACTCTCAACCACTGCGCAACCAGGGAAGCCCAAGCAGTGCCTTTTGTCGACAATAACTGCAGAAACAGCCAGTGAGTAGTTGTCTGGGGAGCCTCTGAGTTCCAGGCCCCTCCCCCACGATACTCTTTATTCTGTACTGTGTTTAGAACTGGGGTAAACTTAACTCTGTTCTCTTCTAGAATGCATCCTGGGGAAAGCAAGGTCGTTACTGCTGATTGCGACACGTAGCATCTCTGAGGGTCTCTTGTGCACTGATGGGTGTGAGATCCCGGTAGATGATATTTTAGACCCGGTAGTGAAAACGACACAGCAGAGGAAGGCCTTGATGGCCCTGCTGTGTCCGGGGCCTTCACATTCAGAAACTCATTTGCATTCTGCCTGATCCCTATGTATTTTACCATACTGTATCCTCTCTTTAGTTGGAATGTCTTTGGCCAAAAATAATGACAAGTTCTGACCTGACTTGCTAATGCCCAGGGATGAGAAGACGTAAGAAAATAAAGTTTACAGATGAGGGCAATGACGCTCCGCTCAGAGCTTGGTCATCCAGTTTCCGGCTGCACTGTGGCCAAAATGACACTCAGGGAGGCCCCAGCTGGACGTCAGTATGCTGTCCACCTCCTCACTCAGCTCTGAGTTGCCCCTGGGAATTTCAGCCATTCCTAACCACGAGAGGGCCTGGCTGTGTCCCTCGCTCCCCCAAGTCTAGGCCCCAAGCAGAAACACTGCCAGTCTCTCACCGGGCCATTTCCTTGGTCTCTTGCCGCGCGGTTGCCATCTTGATCATGTCCCTCAGGAGGGGCATCCCACCTTCTTTGATCAGCAGGGGGCAGTACTTGTCCGCTATGGATAGGGACAGACAGCAGGTGATCAGGGTGGGATTTCTATCAGCCTGTTGCTCAGAAACCCACCCTTGCTGCAAGAACTGCCCTCCCAGAAGGCAGGATGAAGACTCGGCCCTGAGTGAGGGCACTGCTGCAACCGGCCAGGAGCCATGTTTGCCCAGCCCTGGGGCCCAAGTTCTGAGGCCACCTGGGGGAAGCAAGGGGTGAACCCCGTGGAAAAGGCTCTTCCCTTCTTTGCCTCACGGTGGCATTTCCCCCCGCCAAATGTCACCCAAACCAGCACCTTCTACTCTGAGAAGTTTTTTTAAAAATAGAGCTTCCTAAGCACTGCCCTTGGCTATCCTGATTCAACAGATCCAGGAACCTGTTTATTTGTACTTTTAACAAAATATTTCCAGCCAGGATGGAACCACCAGGGCTACCTATTGGGTGGCTTCATGGCTCACTCCAACAGAGAACATTCTAGGGCTCGGTATCCAGGGCTATACGCTCCACGGAGAACACAGGCATTTCAATGGCCCTCCAGCAGCTCTATGTCGTAGGAGCTATTTTTATCATCTCCATTTAATGATGAAAGAGCTGAGTTTCAGAGAGATGAAGTAATCCACTCAAAGTCACTCTAGAGGCTTGTCTGAGGGAGTCCAGGCTCAGGGCTCTTCCTCTGTGCCACACTGCCTCTTTGAGGCAAGGTGCTACTTTTTAGTAAGACTAACCTCAAGGAATAATAGAAAATTGGCAAATGCTTACTGAACAGCTGGGATGTGCCAAAGCACTCTTCCAAACACTTTACATGTCTTATTTCATAGCAATCCTATGCGGAAAGTACTATTACTACCCCATTTTAAAGATGAGGCAAATGAGGCACGGAGAGGTCGAGAAACCTGCTCAAAGTAACACAGGCAGTCTTCCCCCAAGGCCTGCACTCTTATTCACTCTGCCAGTAGCAGGACTGAGCAGTATCCAGGTACCAGGGCTCAGCACTTTCTTCTGGTTCTCTTTTCACATCAATCTTATGAGGTAAGTGTTATTATCCCCATTTTACGGAGGAGAAAACTGAGGCCCAGAGAGGTTAAATAACCTGCATGAGATCACATAACCAGTAAAGGAGAGAACTAGGGGTCAAACCTGGTCTGCAATCAAAGTCTCTTGGTGCTGCACCCTCTTTTTCCTCTCCCCCAAAGCCACTGAGCAGAGGACAGTTCGGGCTCTTCTAAGAGGGGGTGGGAGTCTCTCCGAGGAAATGAGTGAGACTTGTTTTCAAGTTCTCTCCTGTTCTCTCGGACGTCTGTTTCCTCGGGGGTTAGTTCTTGGTTTGGGTTGGTCTTACCCTGCCTTGCAGAAGGCATGGAGATTTTTGACTATTCACTTGTATGGAAGCAGGAAACATTAAGAAAGCTGTCTGGGATCTCTGGATGGGCCGGCTCATCTGCCAGGCCTGCTTCTGCCAATGAGGCTGGGGCCAGCCATTATGCTGGGTGTCCCACCAGTGCCAGAAAGCGGAGGGCTGGGTGCTGAGACGCAGACACTGACACCAGCTCTCATAGTACTTCCACCCGGATTATCACCTCCCTGAGGGCAAGTCTGCTTTCAGCCGATGAGTGAACAAAGGGTTAGTGGGTACTCACGGTAGACAGACACCAGGTTGTACAGGGCCCAGGTGGCCCAATGCTGGCTGACAGGTGAGATGCCCTGGGGAAGGAGGCGAAGAATTGGCTCAAATGACCTATAGGAAGAAAAATCAAGGTCACTTTTTTTTTTTGCCACTCCGTGCGGCTTGAGGGATCTCGGTTTCCTGACCAGGGAATGAAGCCAGGACATGGCAGTGAAAGCCTGGAATCCTAACCACTAGGCCACCAGGGAACTCCCTCAAGGTCACTTTTGATGCCGGGCATTGTGGGGGGAGGTGCATTGTCTCTTGTTGGGGGTTTGTCCTCACTGAAGGGTCCCGTGGACAAATGATGAGCAGGCCAGTAGGATGGAGGGGACGGGGGGCACCCGGCCCTTCAGGCTCCACAAAGAGAGCACCCTGGTGAGAGAGGTCATGAGCATGAGGGAGGTAGGAGGAACACAGGTGAGGTGGTGCAGAAACTGGGGACCACGGCAGGGAGGAGAGCCCCAGCCTGGGAGGTGGGGGACAAAGGACCCTGGGAAGCAGAAGAGATTGACCGCACTTCCCATAATGGCCTTCTACTACGCATCATCTGGAGTCATGGTCCAAAAGCCTGAAAAATGTATGTGCAACCTCCACCCCCTCCCCGGGCCAGTGATTCCACTTCAGCTCTCCTCTGAAATGACAGTAATTGGAGTGTCGGCAAAGCCACGAGCATGAGCCTGTTCCTCCCAACACGGGTTTTCAACTTCAATGTCCATCAATACAAGATGGCCCAGGTGCACACAGAAAGTGTCTCAGTCATAAAACGATGAGGGAGATGCATAGCTGCGGCTGGAAATTCACACACGAGATAGTAAGACTTGATGCCAGCTGGACTGGAGGTAATTAAATCTGCGCATAGAAAACTGCTGGAAAGGGAGACGCCAGAATGTTAGGGGGGAGATGCTCTTTTAGGGAATGAATGGTTTCCGTTTTGTTTCCTGCTGCGTGTCTGTATTTTCTCCTTTTTTTTTTCACAACTGGACAGGTATCAAATGTTTGTAAACGACAGGCTTTGGGTACACACAGGTGTCGACGTGAGGAAACAGGCACCAAACTGTAGAGGTGAGATGTGCGCATTTACATGCTGTGCTCTACGTGGACTACACCTCGGTTAGTAACGCCTGACACAGGACTAGGAGGAGGGAAAGCAGCTCGCACCAGACCTTGTTGGGAAGGAGCATCCTGTCCTAGCACTTACCCCATGTCCACGTCCCACGCCTCCCCACTCCGCACCTGTAATTGATATTTCTCCGTGAGTTGATGTCCCAGCTCTGGATGGCTGCCCACATGCGCTCCTCTACCTCCTCCCGCTGGGGTTCACAGATGCCCCAGGCCTCAGGGCCATCAAACATGATGTGGGAGAGGACGCCACAGGCATTGTAGGAAACCTCAATCCCATCAGCCTTGCTCTCCAGCAGGTTGCTGCCAAGAAGAGAGAAGAATGGAGTCCTGATCCCCAAGTCCCTCTTCAGATACCAGCTGCTGGACCCCAACTAAAAGACCAGATACCAGAGGTACTATTGATTTCTTTATCACTTATCATTTGTACCCAGATGACTTCTAAAGGGTATATAAGGTCGCTTAAGGTAAGATACAGCTACAACAGGACCATTTATGGAGGGTTGAAAGAATAAGCAACTGCATCATAGAGTGAAGGTGGCATTCCTAACAGAAATCTAGGCTAACAGCAGTTACTGGAACTGAGCACTGACTAGAGCTCTGAGCATCCTGGCAGCCAAGGCAAAAAGGAAAAGAAGAGAAGTACCAACCTGAAGACACTGATGAATTGGGAAGTCATTAGCTGGGGCCGTAGCTCCTTCACCTCTGCCACATTCCCCAAGAGTCCTAGCATATTCCGATGCAGCTCCTGCTTCTCTGGGAACTCCTGGCAAAATGAGAGCCATTGGGGGTCATATCAATGAGTACTTAATTAGTGTCTGATACTGGTAACCTAGAAGCTTTACGAGCATCTGTCTGGCCATTTCAACTAGATAGACAAAGCGGGGGTGGGGTGGGGGCGGGTGCAATCTGCTGCTCTCCTACCTTCCGGTACACCTAGGACAGTGCTGGGTACACACTACAAGGGATTAAAGTGGTAGAGCTCCCTGCCACAAAATCAAAGGCTGAGTGGAGATCTGACCTATAAAATTATGAATGGGACAAACATGATTCTATTTACCAAAGCTCAAAATATTAGTCTAAGGGAATCCTTTTGGAAACTAGAGCAAGACAATCAAGAATGAGTTTTAGGATGAACAGACCATCCTACTGGACAGAATTCTGTCTGGCTGATACCTCAGTGGACCCTAGCCAGACCTGGAGAGTCTGAGAAATCGTGCTGAGAAGGACGGGTCTGAGTTCTCCCTTGGAGGGAGGGCTCTAAGTGGGCGCCCAGCCAGGTCGTCTGGGTCAGGGAAGACCTCTGGAGCTCCTCCCTGTTGGCAGCAAATCCTGGGCTGGCGGGCCTGTGAGTTGACCCCCTCTGCCCTTCCATGGGAACCATGGGGAGAGGGGTTGCTGGGGGACGTGGGGACAGAAGAGCGGCCAAGCGGGAGTCAAGGAGGCTTCTGGAGAGGGCGCTACCTTCAGGCAGTCCAGGAAGAGCTTCATGCCGTTGAAGTTAAGGAACATCTCACAGTTGTCGGGGGTCTCATCCGTGATGTTCCACAGGGCGCTCCAGGAGAACTCCATCACCTGGTCGCACTGCAGCGGGGAGAGGGCTCAGCGCAGGTTCACCTGGATGGGCCCCCAGGCTCCTGGCACCCGGTGACAGGGTCCCCTGACACAATGTGGACACCCCCCCAGGGGCAAGCCAGTCCCTTCTCAGGCTAGGGGAGGGGCAGGGGGGCTCCATGAAGACTCAACTTACTATCTTGTCCAGCAGCTTCTTCTGAATCAGCTTCAGCATGGTCTGTGGGCAGAGAAGAGAACTTGCCAGGGGGGCCAGGGCTTCAAGAGCTACCATGTCCCCCAAGAACCAAGAGGGAGGGAAGAGTCAGCAATTCTATTCCTGTTAATACATCCCGACGAGACCAAATCTGCCTCTCTATTTGCGAGGCTGTTGGGAGAAGTACCACCCACGGACCTGATACTTGGCATCAGGACGCCTGGGTGCTAGTCCTGGCTCAAGCCTGACCCCACGTGGCTGTGGGCACGGCCCTCCTCCTCTGTGGGTTTCAGCCTCCCCAGTGATAACTGAAAGGAGGAGACTAGATGTGCCTTCCTTTCTTCAGCAAGTATTTATTAACTCCCCACTGTGCACCAGGCCCTGTGCTAGGAAGTGCCGGGGACGGGATGATGGAAGGAACAAGCACAGCGTCTCTCCCTACGGAGGGAGCTCACAGCCAGTGGGGAGGCTGATGTTAAACAGATAGGCCCTCAGATATTTATTTAATCCCAGTTGGGAAGACATAAGAGGGGTACTTGGTCTGAGGAGGCAGGAGTGACTTGTACAGTGGGACCCAACAGGAGAGTGGAGGGGCTGGGAGAGGATGACAGAGTGTTCTCTAGGTGGAGGAAATCTACGGGTCATCAGCAACTTTCACCATTAGGAAATTCTTCCTTTGGAAGTAGCTGTTTTTTTGGGGGGGGGGGGGCGGCTGTTCCACGCGGCACATGGGATCTTAGCTCCCCAGACCAGGGATCGAACCCGCAGCCCCTGTATTGGAAGCTCAGAGTCTTAACCACTGGACCACCAGGGAAGTCCCAGGAAATTCTTCCTTTGGTCCGGCCCAAATCCTCCCTTTGGGCAGTGGGGCTGTGGAGGAGGGAGGGAGACGCAGCCCCCGCCGCGCGCGCACGCACCACGACAAAGCCCATCTTGCCCACGGCCTCCTTGTGGTCGTTGTCCACCTGGCAGACCAGGGCGTTGCACAGGTGCACGGCGATGCGTTGGATCGACTCGTCCTGCCGCGTGGGGTTGAGGATGCTGAGCAAGAGCTCGTTGACTCGGCGGTACTGGAACTCCAGCTCCTCAGGGATGCTGAAGTTGCAGAGGGTCAGGCAGCAGTTCCGCTGGACCTGGGCGGGGCCAGGAGACAAGCGGAGCACAGTCAGGGTCAGCCTTGGGAGCTGGACTTGAGGGGCTCCCTAGAGGTGTGAGATCATCCAGAGCTGTGGTGGTCCACGAAGGCTGCCTGGAAGAGGAGACTACGAGGCTTTTTTTTTTTTTAAATATTTTTTAAAAACGTGAACTGTAATATACAGAAGAGTGCATAAAACACAAATGTATAGTTTTGCAAATAATTATAAAGCAAACAAGCTTTTCAACAACCATGTAAACACCATTTGGGTCAAGAAACAACATTGCCAGCACCCAAAAGTCCCCATATGTCCCTTCCTGGTCATAAGCCCCTCTCCCCATGAGAGAGCCCCATCCCTGCCTTTCACTTGAAAGATTCTCTAGCATCTTGTGGCTTTTTGTTCAACCACAGGTTTGCAAGATCAACCATCTTGTTATAAGTAGCTGAAATGCATTTTTTTTCATTTGCAGTATAGAATTCTAATTTATTTATGCAGTCCACTGCTAGCGGACGTTCAGGTAGACTTCAGTGTTTGGCTACTTCAAACAATGTCCTGTACGTGCATCCTGGTGTCCATGTGTGTGGGCTCCTCTAGGGCACCCACGCGCAGGGTGGAGTTTCTAGGTCACAAGGTGTGCACGTCTTCAGCTTTACCAGGTAACACCAGACTGTTTCCAAGGTGGCTGTACCAGTTTATACTCCCACCAGAAGCACAGAAAAGTTCCAGTCACTCCACATCCTCAATTACTCTTTGTGCTGTCTGTGAGTTTCTTTCTTTCTTTATTTTACAGTATTCTCAGTGCATTTTCCTCATAATTTCCTTCCATGCTTTCTCAATAGATACTGGAAGTTCACCATACTTCATTACTTATATAAATTAGAGGATATCCTAATCCTCTAATTAACTTGTTAACCCTTGTTAACTCTGTCCTTTTTCTCCCCCACAATATACATATATTTTGTAATTTGAGAAAAAAATTATTTTAAATCATAAAAGCAATACTTACTATAAAAATTTCAAAAAATACTATCTGAGTAGAAAGTTATAAAGTCCCCCACTTAATTCTTCAGAAGTAATTGCCGTTAAAAGTTTGATGCAGGACTTCCCTGATGGCGCAGTGGTTAAGGATCTGCCTGCCAATGTAGGGGACACGGGTTCGAGCCCTGCTCCGGGAAGATCCCACATGCCGTGGAGCAACTAAGCCTGTGCGCCACGACTACTGAGCCTGTGCTCTAGAGCCCGCAAGCCACAACTGCTGAGCCCACGTGCCACAACTACTGAAGCCTGCACACCTAGAACCCGTGTCCCGCAGCAAGAGAAGCCACCGCAATGAGAAGCCCACGCACCACAACGAAGAGTAGCCCCCGCTCGCCGCAACTAGAGAAAGCCTGCGCACAGCAACGAAGACCCAACGCAGCCAAAAATATTAAAAGAAAAAAAAGTTTGATGCACAACCTTCTAGATTTTTCTACCATGGAAATACAAATGTATACTTGGGGGAGGGGAGAGGCGAAAGAAGGTTTTATCCATATTGGTCCAAAACTTCTGTTCACTTATCAACATGCAGGGCCATCCATCTTTCCATGTTAGGATGTACAGATTTACCATCATATCCCATGATGTGGGCAGATCTTACATTAATCTTTCAGGTCCAGGCCCCTATTGCTAAAACATTTTGGTTGCCTCTGACTTCTTATTTAATCAAAAAGGGAGGATGTACATGTATCTTTTTCCTCTAAGAACATTTCTAACTGTGGAATTTACGCCAAAAGATAAATGCATTCACAGTTTTGGCAGGCTCTGCAAGTTGCCCTGTGAAGAGGTTGTTCAGGTCACACCTCACCAGTGGAAAGTGCGAGTGTGTTCTTCCCCTGACCTTTGTCAACGGACATCATCAATCTCTCGAGTCAAAAAGTGATTATCGGGCTTCCCTGGTGGCGCAGTGGTTGAGAATCTGCCTGCCAATGCAGGGGACATGGGTTCGGGCCCTGGTCTGGGAGGATCCCACATGCTGCGGAGCAACTAGGCCCTTGAACCACAACTACTGAGCCTGCGCGTCTGGAGCTTGTGCTCCGCAACAAGAGAGGCCATGACAGTGAGAGGCCCGCACACCGCGATGAAGAGTGGCCCCCGCTTGCCACAACTAGAGAAAGCCCTTGCACAGAAACGAAGACCCAACACAGCCAAAAATAACTAACTAACTAAATAAATAAATAAATTTTAAAAAGTGATTATCTTGTTACTTGAATTTCTATTTCTTTGAAAGAGTTTATGAATTTGCGAGTCTTCAGCTAGCATTCTTTTCTCGTTAAAAAAAAAGACAAGCCTTTTACCTGATTATAAAATCAATCTCAACGCAGGAAGAACTGTTGCTCTAAGGTCTGGAGTTGGCAGGCAGTGGAAAAGGGGGCCTTCTCATCCCTGCAGAGACTATATCCCCACCAGAGCCTTTCTGGAGGACAATGCAAGAACACGTACCAAATGCTTTAAAAATACACAAACCCACTGCTCCAGCCATTCTCCTTTTTAGACGTGTCTCATGAGGAGCATCAATTACTTGTATTCAGCAAAGCCTTATTTGAAATAGCAAAACATGAAAAGCAACCTAAATGTTCAACCGTGGGGCTGACTCAGTAAGTGCAGCCCGTGTATTCGGGGGAGCCCCGTCCTGCTACCCCTCGGGGATGGGGCTTGACCACTGCCTCTGAGCCCCAGCACAGAGTCAGCACCAGGGCAGCCTCTCCTTGAATAAGAACACTTCACACAATGCCGACACCAACAATTATGAAGCCAACTTGTTCAAACCAGCTGCCTCGGGGCGGGAGGAGAGCTGGGATTGGAACTTTCACTTTCTAGTTAGTGCATTTTCTATTACTTGAATTTGTTTTCTAAGCGTTAGGTATCTCACTTTTGTAATCAGAAAAGAAACAATGCTTTTAAAATATTGTTGTAAAATGTTTTGTTGATATGGGAGATGTTCACATTTACAAGACGCTGTTGAAATGAAAATCTAGGTTATACAACAGTACACACAGAATGGTCCCATTTACTAAATAAATATGCACAGACTAAAAGCCAGAACAGTAGATATCCATTGTTAATCTTGGCTCTCTGTGTGCTGGGATTACGGGTTGTTGTTGTTTTTTCTTTTATAACTGTAATTTTTCTCCAGTAAAAATTTTGATTACTTTTATAATAAAAGCAGTTATTGAAAAAAATACCCACCTCAGCAGAGTGTCGCTGGGCAGGCTAAGGAGTTAGCACGAGCAAAGGCCCAGAGTCAGGAGGACAGGGCCCCTGGGGGAGGGTGGCAGTGGGCGATGGACTGGCCGGGTGGGGCCAGGTCCCAGGGCCCTGAATGCCAGGTCCCAGAGTCTGGCAGCGATGCCGCGGGAAAGGGGGGTTGGGGGGGGCGGTACAGAGCCGGGAGAGAAAGGGCAAGAGCAAGCATGGCACCGGGAGGGCTCTGCGAGCCTGCTGGCGAGGCTGGGGCACACAGGGTGAGCAGGAAGTGGGGTGTCTGGGTCAGAGCAGGCAGCGGGTGGGGGCTCACCGTCACCTCCTGGTAGGATTCCATGCCATTCAGCACCACCTGGATGACCTGCCGGCGCAGCTTGATGCTCTGCTCTGAGCGATACTCGGAATTGGTCAGGTAGAAGAGGGCAGCGCTGCCCGTCACTTGAATGTTCTTGTCATACTTGTGGCACTTGAGGGCCGTGATGACCAGCTGTATGAAGACAGAGTACGGGCCGGGGTTGGCCAGGCCTGTCCAAGTTGTGCGGGGACAGGCCTGGGGCTGTGAGAGGGGCTTGGATGGTCCTCTGGGGCAGGGCTCAGCCTGATCCTGCTGCCTGAGGGCAGAAGTAGGAGTTGGGGAGCAGAAACTGGGGCAGGCCACGGTCCTGGGACGAGGCCAGTGCTGGGGCAAGTTAGGCACCGCGAGGCGGGGCTGGGGTTTGGGAGGCGGCACGGCTGGTGTCCTGGGGAAGAGGAGGGGTGTAGAGGAGGGAGTGGTGGGAATGGACCGGAGCCCGAGGGCCCCCAGGGTCGGGACTGACCTTCAGGGCCCGCAGCAGCTGGTTGCAGCGTTCAATGCGTGCGATGTCGAAAAGCAGGTTGATGGCCCGTGAGGTGATCTCCGGCCTGTGCTCCGTGTAGGCCTCGATGGCATTCAGCACCTGTTCCTCATTTTTGTCACCACTCACCTGGAGATGGAGCATGATCAGAACATCCCAGAAGAGGCCAAGCACTGGGATGCCCGATCCCAGTGCCACCATCTCTAGGCCCAGGGCAGACCCCTCCTTCCCTTCTCCCGGGGCACCCTGGTCCTCCCCTCCCCCTCCCCCTCTCACTTTGTAGGCCGGAATGTGCGTGAGGCGGCACAGGGAGGTCTCGAAGAGCCCAAGGAACTGCAGTGGCCTCTTCAGAGCCCGGAACGGCATGATGCTGCTCTTGGAAGGCTCGATGCTAAGGGAAGAGGGTGTTGGGGTGAGTGGCCTGGGGCCCGGGGCTGCCCTGGGTCAGCACAAACAAGGGCCTCTCCCTGGGGGGTGGCGAGGCGTTTCCTTGGGGCCCTCTGCTAGGCCCTCCGGCCTTGTCTATTTTGTTTTTGATTTTTTTTTTGGCTGTGTTGGGTCTTCGTTGCTGAGCACAGGCTTTCTCCAGTTGTGGCGAGCAGGGGTTACTCTTTGTTGCGGTGCACGGGCTTCTCACCAGGGTGGCTTCTCCTGTTGCGGAGCACGGGCTCCAGGCATGTGGGCTTCTGTAGTTGTGGCACGAGGGCTCAGTAGTTGCGGCACGTGGGCTCAGTAGTTGTGACACCCGGGCTCAGTAGTTGTGGCACACGGGCTTAGTAGTTGTGGCACACGGGCTCAGTAGTTGTGGCATGCAGGCTCAGTTGTAGTGGCACGCGGGCTCTAGAGCACAGGCCCAGCAGTTGTGGCACACGGGCTTAGTTGCTCCGCAGCACATGGGGCCTTCACGGACCAGGGTTCGAACCCGTGTCCCCTGCATTGGCAGGAGGATTCTTATCCACTGTGCCACCAGGGAAGCAGAGAAGTCCCTTTTTTTTCTTTTAAAGGCAGGGGACGGACATAGACCCCACCTCTTGATGGGAGGGTGACAAGGTCACACTGTAGAGAACATGTGGGATAGGAGATACTGTTGCAGCCATCTTTGGAGAATCTTATCTGCCATTCTAGTGAGGATGTGTCACCTTTAGGTTCCCCCAACAGTCATGAAGGGACATGCCCATCAACCAAACCCCACTCCATTCCGGTCGGGGAGAGGGTTTACAGCCAGTGACAGCTGGATGGGTTTGAATCAGCTCTCTCCTCCAAACAACGAACCTGGGGACCAGCCTGTCTGTCGCAACACCTAACGAGTGGCGGGTATGCTGGCCTTACCTTAATACCACCACACCAGCTCCGGCCCGTCTGAGCGCCGTAATCTCCCAGTCACTCCCCGTGCAGTACCTCCAGCCTTTGCACGTGCTGTCTCCTCTGCTAGAACACCCTTCCTCTGGCAAACTCAGAATGAGCTTTCTGCAGAGCCTGGGTGCCATTCCTCCTCCTCCCTCCTTCCTGACCCTCAGGGCAACCCCAGAGCCCTGTGCAGCTCACACAGACTCGGGAGGGTCTGATTTGTTTCTTTCTGTCCAGCATCCAGGACAAGCACTTGACAGAGGGGCACTTGGTCAATGCCTGTTGAATGATACCCTGCTAGCAAACATGGCAGGTGGGTCCCCACCTGGTCTGTCCTGCATCCTCGTCCATCTTAGAGATGCTGCAGTTCTCCAGGATCATGTGGCCAGAGATGTCCAGGGACATCAGGTTCCCCAGCTTCTGCACAAAGAGGCTCAGCACCTTGCGAGTCAGCTTGAACTTGTAGTAGCTGGAGAGGCGGTCTCGGGAGATGTCCAGGTGTCTGGAGATTGGAGTTGGGGGCACAGGTCAGGAGCTGGACACAGACTGGGGCTGCCTCGTAGACCCCTCCTGTTTCAGTCCATGGCAGGGGAGGGCCCATCCCTGTTACAACCACTCCAGGGCATTCTGGGAAAAAACGTGCTGGGACCCAGGTGCCCTTAACAGCCCCGGTGAGACCAAAACAGTGGGTTTAAGGAATAGGACTGTCCCTTCTATCCCCACCTTCTGCCTGGCCGGGGGCTCAGGAATCTTCTGGGACTGACAATCCGCACCTCCCCACCCCCACCCCGCGAGCTCTGGGCTCACAGCTCACCGCAGCTTGTGCAACTGGACAATAACACGGATGTGGTCGTCAGACAGGTCCATGTTGTAGAGCACGAGGGACACCAGGCTGTCTTTCCACTGGGTTAGGAAGGCCGCGTCGCTCGTCTGGATGCCCGAGAGGTCCAAGGCGGCCAGCGAGTTGAGCGGCCGCAGCAGGGACTCCACGGGGACCCCATCGATCATGCGGCCCAGGTTGAGGAAGCGCAGGCGGCTAAAGCCCTCGAAGGTGAAGTCCTTGACCAGCACCTGACAGGTGGGGTTGACGAGGCACTCGTCTTCACAGCCCCCCGGGTTCTCCTCCTCGTAGAAGATGTTCGCGCAGCCGAACAGGCTCAGGGACACCAGGGTGTGGCTGAAGCTCCTCAGCGTCTGCAGGCTCTTGGCGGACAGCTTCTCGCAGTTGGTCAGGTACAGCTCCACCAGGTCCTGGCGGCGGGCACAGCCCCGTTATCACCTCTGCACCCACACCCCAGCCTAGGCCTGGCCCTGAGCCACACGTGGGGCTTGGGGAGGGGTCTGCACGAGGGGGAGAGCCCTGGAGGCGCCTCAGGATTCCTGGGCTGGAGGTGACCGGTCCTGCCCCAACTCTGCCTGACCGTCTCAGGGTGGCCTCCCCCGGCCATCCCCGGTGCCTGGTGACCAGGTCTCACCTGCTTGCGAATGGCTTCCAGGTCCTG
This sequence comes from Leucopleurus acutus, assembly GCF_964270905.1. Classification (NCBI taxonomy): domain Eukaryota; kingdom Metazoa; phylum Chordata; class Mammalia; order Artiodactyla; family Delphinidae; genus Leucopleurus; species Leucopleurus acutus. The sequence continues at coordinate 7,266,766 of NC_139150.1, read as the reverse complement.
GTCCTGCACCAGGTCCTCGCGGAGGTGGATTCGGGTGAGGCGGGTGCTGCGGGGGTCCGAGAAGAGGCTGAAGAAGCTCTCATGCGGCTCAAAGTTGCAGGCGGCGTTGACCAGCTCCACATACCTGGGAGGGAAGGAAGCCTGGCTCAGGGAGGGACCCGCATGCTCCCTTCAAGGCCCAGCACAAGCCCTCCCCTTCCTCTGAAGCCTTCCCTGGCCACCCGGCAGCAACCTCCACCTCCTCCCCTCCTCTTCCTCACAGCACCTGGTTGGATCCTGACTACCCTACAGGTGAGACTAAGGGTGGCCCCAGCACCCAGGAGTCCAAAGGTAGACCAGCTGGTGATAAAGGGGCCTCTATCAATGGCAAATCCCAAGCTCTTCCCCGCCAAAGTGTAGACGCTTCTGTAACAAACATACACGTCCACACTCCCCATCTTCTTTAAGCCAGCTTCTGACTCCTTGATCAGCCCTTCCCAGAACCCTGTCCAACAGGAAGACTGAGCCGAGGGGTTTGGAGTTCCCAGCTGGGTACAGAGCAAGCGCTCAGCAAAACTCTGTTGAGATACCAGCAGATGCTGGTCCGGTGGAAAAGGCTGTGGAGTCATGCACCACCCTGGCTTGGCTGTTCACTACCTGGGCAACTTCACACGAGTAACTGCAATTCCCCAGACCTCAGTTCCTTCATCTGTAAAATGGACACAACTCTGCTCTGCAGTGTCCAATATAGTGCCTGACCCACATTAGATGCTCAGAATGTTTTTACAAGTTGGGCTCTCAGGTCACACACAGGTTCCCACTTTTATATGCAACTGTCTGGTCTAACAATTTCCCTCTGGGCATCTGGACCGAACCTCCAGCAGTCAGGCCTGTATATCATCCTTCTAGGAGCCTCTATTAGTGGGGAGTCCCTTGGAGAAGCCACAGAGAGATTTTCTGAATGATCTGATCCCTGCTCAGGGGTCCATTATTCTGGCACTGGTGCATAAATATGTATGTATTCAGGTTCACACACAGACACGTGTTCACAGGCACAGGCGCATCGTGTGTGTACGCACACGTGTGTGCGTACACAAATACACACACAGGACAGCATATAACTCCTTCATTTATATTATAGGAGAGGTTTCTACACCCTCTCATAGGTGTAATGCATACCTGCAGTTTTACACTCAAACCTACCCTGTGCTGCAGAAGCCCACGTGTGTGCAAACACATTCCTTCACGTGCGCCCCCCTCCACACACATACCAACATGCGCAATTACAACTTTATGGTTATGGAGGGGCCAGTGTTCTCTTGCACCCACGGATCCCCACGTGTGTGCATATCCCCACGGGGGGCACACACAATGCTCCCAATCTCTCGCACACACTCATGCTGAGGCTCAGGCCCCTGCCCCAGCCCCACGCCTGCTCACTCGTTGACGAGCCGGTCACAGATCTCGCTGGGCAGGAAGATGTCTGGATGGAGCCGCAGAGTCTCCTTGTCCAGCAGGTAGCCCAAGGTACCATCCAGGTTGCGCAGGCAGAAGTCAGTGCAGAGGGCCATCAGGGACTCAGGGGTGTCTGACGCCATGCTGGGAGCAGACAGGTAGGCCACTCTGGGACAGGGGCCCCCAGGGGCAATGGTGACTCCCTGACTCTCACAGGATCATTAGCTGAGCCACGGCCTGGGGAACGGGAAAGAAGCTAAGTGAGCCATGCATAAGGGCCAGAACTACCAGCTGACCTATGTCCACTCTCTAGTAGAAAAACTGAGGCCCCTGGATGGTACATACAAGCTAGCAGCTTAGCAGGGTCAGGGCCCGGGACTCCTGATTCCTCCCTTCCCTGCCCTGCTGTGCTACCACCTACGTGTGATTTGACCTGCAAAGAACAGGGGGCGTTGTCTGAGCATTTCCATGACCTCCCAATGTCTGTGGGCAGATGAGTGTGTTGGGGACCCAGTGCTTGGGTGGGGATTACAGGGGATTTTTTTGGCCACAGGGGACCCAGTGCTTGGGTGGGGATTACAGGGGATTTTTTTGGCCACACCACACGGCTTGTGGGATATTAGTTCCCTGACCAGGGATTGAACCCGGGCCACGGCAGTGAAAGCACCGAGTCCTAACCACTGGACCGTCAGGGAACTCCCTACGGGTCTTTGGTTAACAGCTAAATTGTGGTGTCCGTTGCTGTGTGTGTGTGTGTGTATGTGTGTGTGTGTGTGTGTGTGTGTGTGTACATAACCTGTATATAGCTGTCACTGTTTGAATGCTTAGTATGTGCCAGGGCTTTAAAGACACGTCATCAGTGAATCTCATTGTATATGATTAAGAATGAAGGCTCCTCACGAGAGCAATGAAAATATACTTCCACATAAAAGTTGTACATAGTGGTATTATCCATAATAGTCAAAATGGAAACAATTCAAATGCCCATCAACTGATAAATGGATAGACAAAAACATGGTATAGCCATGTAATGGAACCTTATTTAGCAATAACAGGAATGAAGTACTGACACACGCTACAACACTGCACCTTAAAAACGTTATGCTAGGGCTTCCCTGGTGGTGCAGTGGTTGAGAGTCCGCCTGCCGATGCAGGGGACACAGGTTCGTGCCCTGGTCTGGGAAGATCCCACATGCCGTGGAGCGGCTGGGCCCGTGAGCCATGGCCACTGAGCCTGCGCGTCCAGAGCCAGTGCTCCGCAATGGGAGAGGCCACAATGGTGAGAGGCCCGCGTACCGCAAAAAAAAGAAAAACGTTATGCTAAGTGAAAGAAACCAGTCACAAAAGGCCACATATTTTATGATTCCATTTGTATGAAATGTTTAGCCAGAACAGGCAAACCTACAGAGACAGAAGTAGATTAGTGGTGGCCTGGGGCTAAGAGGTTGGTGTGGGGGCGGGGATGGGGAGTGACTGCTAATGGCTGTGGATTTCTTTTTGGGGGGAAGAAAATGTTCTAAAATTGACTGTGGTGATGGTTGCACAACTCTGTGAATATCCCCGAAACCCACTGAACTGTCTACTTTAAATACATGAACTGTGTGGCATAGGAATTACAGCTCAATAAAACCGTTATTAAAAAAGTAAGGTCTTGGGCTTCCCTGGTAGGGCAGTGGTTAAGAATCTGCCTGCCAATGCAAGGGACATGGGTTCAAGCCCTGGCCTGGGAAGATCCCACATGCTGCGGAGCAACTAAGCCCGTGCGCTACAACTACTGAGCCTGAGCTCTAGAGCCCGCAAGCCACAACTACTGAAGCCTGCACGCCTAGAGCCCGTGCTCCACAACGAAAAGCCACGACAATGAGAAGCCCGCGCACCGCAACGAAGAGTAGCCCTCACTCACCACAACTAAAGAAAGCTTGTACACAGCAACGAAGACCCAACACAGCCAAAAATAAATAAATAAATTTATTTATTTATTAAAAAAAAGAAGTAAGGTCTTGGGACTTCCCTGGTGGTCCAGTGGTTAAGACTCCGCGCTCCCAATGTTGGGAGCCTGGGTTTGATTCCTGGTCAGGGAACTAGATCCCACGTGCTGCAATTAAAGATCCCGCATGAGGCAACAAACACCCTGTGTGCTGCAAATCAGACCCAGCACAGCCAAATAAATTAATTTAAAAAAAAAAGTAAGCTCTCATCAGACAGAGAAACACAAATACTGTATGATATCACTTACATGTGGAATCTAAAAAATAGAACAAACTAATGAATATAACAAAAAGGAAACAGACTCACAGAAATAGAGAACAAACTAGTGGTTACCAGTGGGGAGAGGGAAGGGGGAGGGGCAAGACAGGGGGAGGGGAGTAAGAGGTACAAACTATCATGTATAAAATAGTTTATAAGGATATATTGTACAACATAGGGGATATAGCCAATATTTTATAGTAACTATAAATGAAGTGTAACCTTTAAAACTGTGAATCAGTATGTTGTACACCTGTAACATATAATATTGTACATGAACTATACCTCAATAAAAAAAAAGTGAAGTCTCCTACTACCTTCATGACCTTGAGATAGGTAAAGATTTCTTAAGTAGGACTCATAAGGGAAAAATGATAAACTGATATGCACTGAAGTGAAGAACGTTCGTTCATATACACACAAAAATTAATTTGACATGGACCACAGACCTATACGTGAAAGGTAAAACGATAGGTTTCTAGAAGAAAACATAGGAGTATATCTTTATGATTTTCGAGTAGTCAATAATTTCTTAAATAGGTCACAAAAAAAAAACAGAGAAACTGATAAATTGGACTGCCTCAAAATTTAATGTTCTTTTCATCAAAAGGTACCATTAAGAAAGAGAAAAGGCAAGGGACCTCCCTGGTGGCGCAGTGGTTAAGAATCCGCCTGCCAGTCCAAGGGACATGGGTTCGGGCCCTGGTCTGGGAAGATCCCACATGTCATGGAGCAACTAAGCCTGTGAGTCACAGCTACTGAGCCTGTGCTCCAGAGCCCGCGAGCCACAACTACTGAGCCCACGTGCCACAACTACTGAAGCCCATGCACCTAGAGCCCATGCTCCACAACAAGAGAAGCCACTGCAATGAGAAGCCCGCACACTGCAATGAAGAGTAGCCCCTGCTTGCCACAACTGGGCAACGAAGACCCAACGCAGCCAAAAATAAATAAATAAATAAATTTATAAAAATAGGGAAAAAAAAGAAAGAGAAAAGGCAAGCCACAAACTAGAAGACGTTTCCAATAATATATCCAACAAAAGGCTTGTATTCAGAATATATAAACAACTTCTACAGATCAGGACATAGCATCCAGTTAAAAAATAGGCAAAGGACTCGAACAGGCGTTTCATAAAGGATAAAGAAATGCACAATAAACGTAAAGGAAAGGAGAACCATAATGAGATACCATTTTGCACCCACCAGAAAGGTTCCATTGGAAACAACAGTAATACAGGCAACACCCAGCTTGTGTTATAGTGAAGCTATGGAACGAGGGGAAGTTACCCACACTGCTGGTGGGAGTGTGAATTGGTGTGAACTGGCAGTGTAACGAATACTGTGTGACACTATCTACTAAAGCTGAACAAACACATATGTTCAGTGTTCAGCAGCTCCACTACCAGATATACACCCATCAGCAATGCATATAAATGTTCACAAAAAGACACAGACAAAATGTCCACAGCAGCACGATTCCTGATAGAACAGAACCTAAATGTCCACTGACATGAGAATGAATCTTAGGGTCCACTCACCAGTGAAACACTACACAGCAATGAGAATGTACGACCTCACAACAGCTTGGATGGACCTCACAATGTTTAGTGAAAGGAGCCAAACGCAAAAGAGTGTATACTCATATACTGAATGGATCCATTTATGTTTTACTCCCTTAAGTTAAAAAAACAGGAAAATCTGGGACTTCCTAGTGCTTCAGTGGTTAGGACTGCACGCTTCCACTGCAGGGGGCATGGGCTCGATCCCTGGTTAAGGAACTAAGATCCTGTATGCCGGTGGCAGGGCAAAACAAACAAACAAAATAAAAAAAAACAGGAAAATCTAATCTGTGGTGGCAGAAGTCAGGACTGTGGTTACTTTGGGGGTTTGGTTCGGAGCTAAGAAGCTTCTAGTCCCTTATCTGAGTGCTGGGCATACAGGCATGTGCACTTTGTGAATATTCAGGGAGCTGTATATTATGACATGTGCACTTTTAAAAATGTATACTGCGATTCAACAAAAAGTAAAGAAAATGGCCTGGACACCAAAGAGGTCCACGTTTAAAAGGAATTCGGGGTTCAGCGAAGTAACGATCTAACTGACTATGCATCCTCAGCTACAATAAGTGGCTAGGAGAGAATGAAAACTGAACCTTCACATTCAAGTTGAGTGAACAAGATAGAAAACAATCCACCATTTATAGACCTGAGGACAGTCAGGAATTAGTCCCAAACCTTTTTCCTATGAGAGTTTACATCAGAAAGGGGAAAAAATAGGCAAAATGAATCTATGGTGTTAGAAGTAAGGATGGTGATTACCTTTGCAGGGAGGCAGTAATTAGAAAGTGGCAGGGGGGCCTCTGGGAGGGCTGGGACAGGTGTGTACACCTGTGGAAGTTCATCAAACTGTCTGCTCATGCTTTGTGGTCCTTTCCTTATCTATATTATCCTTCAATAGCTATTGCTTTTTTTCCTTTTAAGTGAAGGCTCTAGGTTAGATCTATGTTTCAATCCAGTTCCACAATTCACGGGTCTATTACTTAACCTCTCTGGACCTCAGTTTCCTCGCCTGGAAAGTGGGGACAATAATCCCCACTTCACAGGGCTGTTGGGAAAATGCCTCATCTCAAGCTTGAGATGACTCAGTGCACAACAAATGGTGGTTATGAGCTCACCTTACAGATGAGGAAACTCAAGCTCAGAGAGAGGGGCTACCCTGTCCAAACTGGCATGTGCACCTCATCTCGTGGAGGGCTATGCAGGAGCTCAGTTCGCCCCTGGCTTCTTGGAGCCTCCTAGTCCACATGTGAGCCTTCCAGGATGCTCAGGAAACCGAGGGGGCGGCCACAGAACGCTGTGCCCTTTGCAGTGGCCAGCTCTCAATTGCGGCAGCACCACTCACTGGTGACCGTGCTCTAAGAGCTCTGGAGCCAGGCCAACCCAGCTCCAAGTCTGAGCCCTGCTGCATAAGAGCCGCTGAACTTGGGCAAGTGTCTTCACCTCTGTGCCTCAGTTTCTTCTCTAAAATAGAGAACACTGTGTGCAGATGGACACGGAACAATACAGAAAGGGCTTAGCGTGGTGCCTGGCACATAGTAACTGCTCACTAAGAGGCAGCTTTCATCATCAACATTCCTTTCTCCTACCTCACCTGCCCTGGGCCCTAGAGCAAGGTCTGTTCCTGCCCAGCTCCAGCCCCTTGCTTCTCAGGCCTGGGTCTCCTGCCACGAGGCCCACTGTGCCAGCTGCCCCAGTGGTGCCATGACACCCTCGAGGAAAAGCACAAGAAACAGGCTGCCTGGACCCTGGGCATGGCCTTCCTTTGCCTGCACTCACTTTCAGATCTTGACCCAGAAGGAGCACCGCTGGCAGGGAGACATGCCCTGCTGGAAACTGCCAAGTCCAATCTCTTCAAGCAGTCACTCAGGGCTTCCAGAAGTGGGACCAGCTCTGCGGCCTACTCACCACCCCCGACCCCCTACTCCCGCTGAACTGGCCTCCCTCGTTGTACTGGCAATAGGCCAGAGGCACAAGGTCACCTTCGGACCTTTGGTCATCCACTTTCTGTTCTAAATACTGCTCCTAACCCCCCAAACACATTCATGTCCCTCTTCCAGGAAGCATCTCCCAACCACTCCAGCCCACAATATCTTTGAATTCTCCTCTTGACTCAGCTCATGTCTATGCACCCTCAGGCCTTAGTGTCACTTCCTCCAGGAAGCCTTCCCTGACCCGCCAGGGTGCTCTTGCTGTGTGCCCCCATAGGCCCTACCATAACAACTAACATTTAGGACTGATGCTGTTTTAATTATCCAGTTTCCCTGCCAGACGGCCAGCTGCACAAGGGCAGGAACCGGGCTCTCTCCTCTGACATCATCCCTGTACTTAGCCCAGGGTTACTGTCTATTGAGCACTGTAGGTCCACGGGTGAGCGAAACCAGACAAGGTCTTTGTCCTCGTGGAGCACACTGGCTCTGGAGCGAGACAGATCTCCACCTAAGAAGCACACAAACCCATGCCACGGAACTGGGCCCAGTGCTCTGAAGGAGAGGGTGGGACCTGGGACCCTGGGTGCCCGTGCCAGGGGACCTGCCCTGGACTGGGGAGTCAGGGCAGGCGTCCTTGGAAGTGACATCTCAGCAGCGACCCAAAAGATGAGTCATAGTTCACTCCGGTGGCGGGGAGAGAAGGGAAAGGCGTTCCAGGAAGAAGGATAAGATGCTCACAGGCTGAAAGGGCAGAGGGTGTAGGACACTGGCACTATGGGCCCAATACCACGACTATTGGCTGAACGAGGGGCTGCACACCCCATGTGGGTCTGACACGTTGTAGGGTTGCAGCACATGCAGGGAACCTGGGAGGCAAGGCACGCTCTCAGATTCCCCCTGCCCACCATGCCCAGGACAGTGCTGGGCCCCAGTGGCCACAGTGGAACCCTCACCACTCTGGAAGAGAGAGCCGCCAGGGGCTTTGCCCTTTCTGCAGGATGAGCTCAGTCACCCAGGTAGCCACTCTGCCCTAACCCTGCTCCCCAGGTGGAAGAAACACCACCTTGTCAGCCGCCAAGATCACCAAAAGCCTCCAAAAGATAACCCGGGCAGATGGCACAGATCTGCTAACCACCTTTTCGCAGTGCTGACCCCGCTGCAGGGGGCTGGCGTGAGCCGGAGGAGGAAGGAGCCATCTGTCTTGGCACCAAGGCTGGAGGCTTGGGGGCCGGAGCACCCTGCCACTTGGGCCCCTTCCAGCTATAGCCTGGCACCGGCCAGAGGTGGCCATCTCTACCCACCCCATGCCCAGCCCCTAGGGTTTCTCATTCTTGTGGCAGGCACCAGCCATCTGGGATTCTGGCAACGGGAGATGGAGGGAACTCTGATTATGACAGAAGAGCACACAGTAAGAAGAACCCTGTGTCTTTCTCCATCCCGTCTCTTGCCTGGATCCACCATGAGCTATGACATCCTGGGGAGTGGGGAGCAGTGGAGAGCAAATAGCGGCCACCTCCAAGCTGGTTGCTTCCAGTCTGAGCTCCTTAAGGGGTTTATTTCATATAGTCTCTAACTTAACCAACGGACGACATTGCCTAGGATCCTGTGCTTGCGGCTAATTCACCATTTATATAACAATCTGTCTAATGAACCCTCCCCCAGCCCACAAGCTCCAGGAGGACAAGAACACTTTCCGCTTCCACACTCCTGGATCCTCAGGGCCCGGCCTGTAACAGACTAAAGGTTTGTTCTTGCCTGAGTTATCACACTAAAATACCGTGAGGTAGAGACTGTTACCCCGTTTTCTGATGAAGACACTGAGGCTTGTCTAAAATCACACAACTAGGGACTTCCCTGGTGGCGCAGTGGTTAAGAATCCGCCTGCCAATGCAGGAGACACGGGTTCGAGCCCTGGTCTGGGAAGATCCCACGTGCCGCGGAGCAGCTAAGCCCGTGTGCCACAACTGCTGAGCCTGTGCTCTAGAGCCCACGAGCCACAACTACTGAGCCCGCGTGCCACAACTACTGAAGCCCGCATGCCTAGAGCCTGTGCTCCGCAACAAAAGAAGCCACCGCAATGGGAAGCCTACACACCGCAATGAAAAGTAGCCCTTACTCGCCGCAACTAGAGAAAGCCCACGCTCAGCAGTGAAGACCCAACACAGCCAAAAATAAATAAATAAATAAAATCACACAAGTAACAAGAGTGGGACACAATCCAAACCTAAAGCAAAGCCATGCTTCTCACCAAACCATCCAGTCTTCTGTCCATCCAGTGTAGGGGGAAGAGAATGTGAGGTCCAGAAGAGGGAGCACGGGACCCCACCAGTGTCCTGACCCCCAGCCTCTCTGTTGGCTGAGGGAGCCAGAAGCTCTGAGCCTTGGAGCGGCACCCACCCTGTGAAATATTAACCCAGGAGCTGGGGGGAAACCCAAACAAATATCCTATTTACAGAGGCTGGAAGCTTTCCAGGAGGGAGTGGATCACAGGCCAGATATTGGGGGTGGGAGGCTGATGTGAAGGGAGCCAAGGCAAGTGCCAGGGGCCCCCTGGGGGCAGGGGTGCAGTTGAGGATCTGAGGGCATCCCGGGGGGTCACTGACCTGCATAGACTAATCTGCAGGGTGGGTTACATTAGGAAGATATGAGGGGGGAATGCGCATCACCCCTCACTGGTGCCACTTGGAGGCAGAGGGCCTTGGGGATACCTGGGTTCCAGGCTGCCAGTCAAACGGTGATCACAGCCATACTGAGCACCGTATTCCAAGGACTCTGCTAAGTACTCCACATGCATTAACTCACTTAATTCTCCCAACAACTACACGAGGCAGGAATTATAATCGACAACTTACAGAGGAGGCAGCTGAGACTCAGTGGTGACGTGACCGGCCACAGACTATGTACATGTACAAGGGTCTATATGTACCTATCAGTATGTATACATGTATTCATTAGTTTGAGACCCAGAATTCTGAGCTTTCCATGCATGTTTTCATTGAAGCCACAAATAACCTAGAAGGACATACTATTTTGTTTTCCAGATGAAGAAACTATGGTTCAAATATGTGCATTGATGTGCCCAAGTCCCCCAGTAAGTGCCTGGCTCTCTCCACCATTATGCTATGGGCAGGAACTGTTTCTCCAAGCCTCAGGTCTCCCTTCTGCGGCATGAGCCTTTGCCTGCTTACAACCTGGAGGGTCCTGGGCCCTGAGCACAGATGATCGGGCATCACCGGTAACTATTCTACAGGCATATATCATTTTTTGACCACAGGACTAGAAGCTTCCTGAGGACGAGACCTAGTATGACTCATGGGGTCTCCATGACACAGTGAGTGCATGACTGGTTGGTTGCGGGTGAAGGAGCCTCAGCTCCATGAGGTCCCCAGGCAATATTTACCAGCCTCAATATTCATCAGGGTCCTTATCTGTCAATGGGTTGCAAACCTACCACATGGGGCTGCTGAGCAGATGTCATGAAATAATGGCAAGAAGGTGGTAACCAATAATTATGGAGTGATTTCCTAAGAATAATGCTTGGAGAGATCCTTCTGCTCATTTCTGAAGCTGGAAAATCAGCTTCAGGGATTGAACCAGATATAGGATGTTTGTCTCAAAGTACATGATCCAACATCAGGGGTCTCTAAACTCGCATTTCGGGGGTCAAGAACAGCTGAGGTACTGAAGCCTTCTGCCCCAAAATAAGTCGCAGAATCCTGGTGGTGCTAATGATAACAAGAACTGTTTTTAACCTTTGTAGAGAGCTTTAGAATGCACCGAGTTCTTTCATCCTCCCAGTAGCCTTCAGTTAGTGTAGAGATAGGAAAACTGAGGCACAGACAGGGGATAGGACTTGCCCAAGTTCACACAGTGAACCGTAGCAGAGCCGGGCTTGAACCCAGCTCCCCAGATGACTAGTCCGCACTTTTACCCACAACAACCGGCTTCAGCACCCTGGCTCTCAGCGTTGGTGTGCTTGACTTTTCGTTTTCAAATCCACTGGCCCAGCTGCCCTGCTCAGCTTATGACCCAGGCCTGATGACATAGTCCAGGCTTGGGGGTTGAGGAGAGAGAGCAACCATTGTTCCACTCCCTATAAGGCATGCTGCAGTCTCAGCCTCTGCTGGGCACATCTAGGATCAACAGTCTCCAGCAAATCCGCCACACACAACCTAACCACACAAACAGAGTCAACATATACTGCCCTTCCCAACCCATCTGCATGTCATATTTATTTCAACACCACCATTTAGCCTATATTATATGGCAGAATAGGGATTTGCTTGCTCTTTAAAAAAAAAAAAAGCCCCCATAACCTTCCACCGGTGTGAAAAAAGACAGGACCAAGCCACCATGACAGTGATGTGCAACCACAGTTCCCACTGAGGGGTGACAGCAAGTTTCCACTTTGTCTCCCCCGCTGTTCTCCAAAATTCTACTAGTTCAGGGAGGCAGCCAACAGCTGGTGACATCATCAGCTGGTGCTAAAAAGAAAGGCTTTGAGGTAGACACATGCAAATATTTCCTCACCATTGTCATTGCCATCGGCATATCTGCAATGTCCTGAGGATTTAATATGGGCTAAATAATGCGCTAAGCGCTTCAGCGCATGACCTCTCATTTAGCCCAACAACCCTATTCTACAGATGCGGACGTTGAGGTGGGAAAAGGTGAGTTGAAAGTGAAACTGACTGCTGGCTACTATAGCTCTGTGGGTGGTACTTGACTTGGCTGCTTCACTTGCCCAAGTTCTCACAACCAAAAAGTAAGTGGCATGACCAGATTTAACTACAGTGTTCTGTGGCTGTCCTTTTAAAATTTATTCCATCAGTGGCCATTATAAAGGTGGAGAAAGGGTACTTACAATGCCAGGCCAGAGCACAATGTCCACTTGTCATCTAGAACATATTTTCTCTGAACACCAGACACTTCAAATTAATACAGTTCTGAAAGGGTGCCCCATTAGACACCCTGTGACCCTGCATCACATGAACAGACCCTGATATCCTCCCCACCAATATCTGGCCCCTACTCTTCTCTGATTTCCTTGTCAACCACTCTTCCTCTCCTTCACTCTGCTCCAGCCCTATTGTCCTCCTGCTGGTTTTTAAAATCATCAGATATACTACCTCAGGACCTCTGCGCTTGCTGCATGGCTTGCCCCCTCCCTCCCTTCAGGTCTTTGCTCAGATATCACCTTATTAGAGCCCTTCTCTGACCACCCTCTATAAAAAGGGCAACCCCACTCTCTGGCCCTTACCGTGGCCCTTCCTGCTCTATTTTTCTCCACCCTACATATATTTTTCTCCACCTTACATATATTTCTGATTTGCTGAATGAACTAGTGAACTGAAACAGAGAGACCCCCTCACCACTGGCAACCACCTCCTGCCCTAAGTACACTCTCCTGTGACCCTTTTCAAAGCTGTCCTCAATGCTCATTCTAACCAGTTTGAACCCTGAAGAGAAACATTCTGTAGGAAAGATCATATGGGGTGATTCTTCCATGGAGGCATCAGGCATTCCCCCTCTGATTTAAAAATCAAATGTGCTGACAGGCACAAAGACTGGAACTCTTGGACTCCTTGGGCCAAAAAGCAGCCAAGTCAAGTTCCACCCACAGAGCTATAGCAGCCAGCAGTCAGTTTCACTTTCAACCCACCTATCAGGCTCCCTTGGCCCTTAGGTTTGCTACCACCCCATCCCTTTGCCACCCTGTTGGATTTCCCCGCGCCTTGTCATCCCTGAGCTTTCAAGCACTGCTTTGGGGAAACTTAAGCTCATCCAACAGGTAGGAGGGGCAGAGGCTGCCTCTTTCAGCCCTGCATCTATCCCCCATTTTGTAGGGGCATGAGACAGGGCGTCATTTTCTTTCTGGAGGAAGGGTGCTCACTTTTAAAGGCATGTTTCTCAGACCTGGCAGCAGAGGTAGAGAAGGGAGTCCTCCCACCACTGGCCGAGATGGACCTTTGCAAATGGTTGCAGCGGCGATGGTGAGGCACCGGAGGCAAGAAGGGAAGAGGGGAGGACGCAGAGATATCCCTTGGCCCCGGGAGCGGACGGGATGCTTCCTCGGCGAGGAGGAGCGGAGGATGCGGCCCGGGAGATGCTGGGGAGGCATGGGATCTAGTCGGGCTAGGGCCGGGGTCTGCGGAAGACGAGGGTCGGAGGGGTGGAGCTTGGGATCCCAGGGACAGGAGCCGGGGGCGAGATGGGGGTCGCGCCGGGGGGACTCCGTGGCCATTACCTTGCCCTTAGGGCGGCGGGCGGGGCTGAGGGACGCCGGGTGCTGGCTCCGGGGCCCGGCCCCTCCCCCGATCCGGCTCCTACGGCTCGCAGCCTGCAGCTGCCGCCGCCTCCGCTGTCAACAAACCCGGGGCGCGTCACTTCCGGGGCCGCCCCTTAGCAACAGCTAACGGGTTCCCCCGACGGGTCCCGCGGCGAACGAGGGCGGCGGCGGCCGAAGGTTCCGGAGCCCCGCGGCGGCTCTTCTCCCGGACACCGGCTGGGTCTGCGGGTGGAGGAGGGAGCGGTTGGTCCCCACCCCAGTCCTCAGCGCGCTTCTCACGGGCTCTCGCTGGGCTGGGGGAGCTGGGGAGGACCCGCTCGGTGACACCGGCTTCCGGGCCCGCTCTGCCTTGCGGTTTCCCGGAGTCCAGGGAATGATTAAGGGCGGACTGACTCCACCTTCCTCGTCAGCACGGACATGCCTCCAGCGCCAGCCCCTACATCCAGCGCCCTCTTGAACATCTATCCCTGGCTTATCCGCAGGTAGCTCGCACCCACGCGTCCAAAAGCGGTCACCATCTTCCCCCCGAAACGCGCTGCTACTTCTCCAGCTAGTTAATGCGCCCTCCAGGCAACTCGGCTGTCACCTGGGAAATGGGGAGTCGGCCTTGGCCCCTGTGTTTCCCTTAGCTCCTCTTCCAGTCGCCAAGTCCTAAGGATCTCTCAAACCAGCCCCTCCCCTCCTCCGCCAGTAGTGCCCGACTCTGTCCACCATCATTTCTCCTTTGGATTTCTGCAACAGCCTCCTAACAGAACTCCCGGCTCCCTCCCCTCATTCTCTCCACAGTTCGACAGTGAATTTTCCAAAACCAATAAATCTGATCAGAGCACCCCGCTCCTTATAACCCTTATGGTAGACAAGGATGATCTGTCCCCCGTCTCTCTCCCCACCCTCTTCCCTTATTTGCCCCCCCCCCACGCTTTCATTCTCCAATTCAGACAGTTTAAAGCAATTTTGGTTCTTTTAATGATCCTCTTCTCTTCCATAGGCTCAAATAATTTCTTCCCTACTAAACACTTTTCTTGCTCCCATCTATATCCTCGTCCTTCTGGTCTCAGTTTAGATGCTGTTTTCTTGACGAACCCTTTCTTGACACGACCCTCCTAATAACTACTTTTGTGGATGTTTTCGTTCTGCACAGTATCTTTTAGTCTTTAACTATGTGTAAGCATGTTTGTGCAATTTGAATCCTTTAAAAAGCCTTTTGATTTTGAATTCTCAAAACAAGATGTGCTTGTTTAAATAAAAAATCTAAACATTACAGAAATATAGGGTGGAAAAAATGAAAAGTCCCATTCAAACCCTAACCCAACCCCAATTTCATTCCCTTCCCCAGGGGGCACCACTCTTTAACAGTTTGGTGAGTATCCCCTTAGTCCTTTAAAAATATGCATGCATATGTAAGAGCTAAAACTATAAAATTCTTAGGAGAAAATAAAGGCATAAGTCTTTGTGATTTAGGGTTAGGCAATGGTTTCTTAGATATGACACCAAAAGCATAAACACAAGAGAAAAAACTAGACAAACTGGATTTCATCAAAATTAAAACCTTTTGGGCTTCCCTGGTGGCGCAGTGGTTGAGAGTCCGCCTGCCGATGCAGGGGACACGGGTTCGTGCCCCGGTCCGGGAAGATCCCACATGCCGCGGAGCGGCTGGGCCCGTGAGCCATGGCCGCTGAGCCTGCGCGTCCGGAGCCTGTGCTCCGCAACGGGAGAGCCCACAACAGTGAGAGGCCTGCGTACCGCAAAAAAAAAAAAACAACAAAAATTAAAAACTTTTGTGCTTCAAAGGGCACCATCAAGAAAGTGAAAACACAACTCACAGAATGGGAGAAGATATTTGCAAATCACATATCTGGTAAGGAACTAGTAATCCAGACTATATAAAGAATTTATGACTAAATAATAAAAAGACAAGTAACCTAATGTAAAATAGGCAAAAGAGCTGACTAGACATTTCTCCAAAGAAGATACGCAAATGGCCAAGAAGCACACGAAAATATACTCGACATCATTAGTCATCAGGAAAATGTAAATCAAAACCTCAAAGAGATACAACTTCATATCCTAGGATGGATACAATCAAAGAGATAGACAATAACAAGTATTGGCCAGGATGTGGAGAAATGGGAACCCTCCTACGTTGCTGATGGGAACTTAAAATGGTGCAGCAGCTTTGGAAAACAGTTTGGCAGTTCTTCAAAAAAGTTAAACATAGAGTTATCATATAACCTTGCAATTCCACTTCTAAGTATATACCCAAGAGAAAATTTTCACAGCACCATTATTCATAATAGACAAGAAGTAGAAATAACCCAAATGTCCTTCAACTGGTGAATGAATATGATATGGAATAATATAGTCATACGATGGAATATTATTTGGTGAGAAAAAGGAATGAAGTAGTGATACATGCTACAATATGCATGGGACTTGGAAACATGGTAAATGAAAGATACCAGTCACAAAAGATGATACATTTATGATTATATTCCTATGTCCAGAATACACAAATCTATAGAGACAGAAAGTAGATTAGTGGTTGCCTAGGGCTGAGGGGGTGGGGGAAAAAGGAATTACTGCTAATGGGTACAGGGTTTCTTTTTGGGGTGATGAAAATGATCTAAAATTAGATGGTGATGATCATTGCATGGTTGATGGATGATAGTTGTATATGTACAGCTCTGTGGATATTCTGAGAAACAGTGAATTGTTCACTTTAAATGTATGCTCTAAATGTATTGTATATGCGGGGCTTGCCTGGTGTCGCAGTGGTTAAGAATCTGCCTGCCAATGCAGGGGACACAGGTTTGAGCCCTGGTCCGGGAAGATCCCACATTCTGTGGAGCAACTAAGCCCGTGAGCCACAACTACTGAGCCCGCATGCCTAGAGCCTATGCTCCCCAACAAGGGAAGCCACTGCAATGAGAAGCCCACGCATCACAACAAAGAGTTGCCCCCTCTCAGCACAACTAGAGAAAGCCAGCATGCAGCAATGAAGACCAAAAAAAAAAAAAAGAAAAGAAAAAAATGGTATGTGAATTATATCCCAATAAAGGTGTTAAAAATGCATTTATAAACGTGTATATGTAAACTCATAATGCAGGATGGATTTAACAACATAAATAGGATCATACTATACAAATTGTTCTGGGACATATTTTTATCACTTTTTATGTCAGATCATATAATCCTGTTTAATTCTTTAGAATGATTGCATTGTATTCCAGTAATTGCACAGTCTTCTTATTGGTGGAATTTGGTTGACAAATTTAGGTAGAAGACCTAAATAGACATTTCTCCAAAGAAGACATACAGATGGCCAAGAAGCACATGAAAAGCTGTTCAACATCACTAATTACTAGAGAAATGCAAATCAAAACTACAATGAGGTATCACCTCAAACCAGTTAGAATGGGCATCATCAGAAAATCTACAAGCAACAAATGCTGGAGAGGGTGTGGAGAAAAGGGAACCCTCTTGCACTGTTGGTGGGCATGTAAATTGATACAGCCACTGTGGAGAACAGTCTGGAGGTTCCTTATAAAACTAAAAGTAGAATTACCATATGATCCAGCAATCCCACTACTGGGCATATACCCAGAGAAAACCATAATTCAAAAATACACATGCACCCCAATGTTCATTGCAGCACTGTTTACAATAGCCAGGACATGGAAGCAACCTAAATGCCCATCAACAGATGAATGGATAAAGAAGATGTGGTACATATATACAATGGAATATTACTCAGCCATAAAAAGGAACAAAATTGGGTCATTTGTAGAGATGTGGATGGATCTAGAGAATGTCATACAGAGTGAAGTAAGTCAGAAAGAAAAACAAATATCATATATTAACGCATATATGTGGAACCTAGAAAATGGTACAGATGAACCGGTTTGAAGAGCAGAAATTGAGACACAGATGTAGAGAACAAATGTATGGACACCAAGGGGGGAAAGCGGCGGGGGGGTGGAGGTGGTGCTGGGATGAATTGGGCGATTGGGATTGACATGTATACACTGATGTGTATAAAATGGATGACTAATAAGAAAAATTAAATAAAAAATAAACATTAAAAAAAGAGTATGAGGGCTTCCCTGGTGGCACAGTGGTTGAGAGTCCGCCTGCCGATGCAGGGGACACAGGTTCGTGCCCCGGTCTGGGAAGATCCCACATGCCGTGGAGCGGCTGGGCCCGTGAGCCCTGGCCGCTGAGCCTGCACGTCCAGAGCCTGTGCTCCGCAACGGGAGAGGCCACAACAGTGAGAGGCCCGGGTACCGAAAAAAAAAAAAAGATTGTCACTGTAAAAAAGAATATGAAAAAGAATATATGTGTATATATATATATATATATATATATATATATATATATATATGTAACTGAATCACTTTGGTGTACACCAGAAATCAACTACACTTCAATAAAATAAATTTTAAAAAAATTTTAAAAAATCTCTCATAAATTCTACCAGACACTTAAGGGGTAAATATACCAAATAATACCAGTTCTACACAACTTCCATAAAATTGAAGGGGAGGGAAGACATTCCTACTCATTTTATGAGGCCATAATTACCCTGATACCAAAGATAGACAAAGACATGACAAGAATATAAAACTATAGACCAATATCCCTTGTGAATATAGATGCAAAAATTTTAACAGAATTTTCAACAGAATAAATACAGAATAAACTGAATTCATTTTTTTTGTTTGTTTTTTTATAAATTTGCCGTGCGCAGGCTTCTCATTGCAGTGGCTTCTCTTTATTGCAGAGCACAGGCTCTAGGCGCCCGGGCTTCAGTAATTGTGGCACGCGGGCTCTAGAGCGCAGGCTCAGCACTAGTGGCGCACAGGCTTAGTTGCTCCGCGGCAGGGAAGTCCTCAAACTAATGATTGAGTTTAGCAAGATTTCTGGATACGAGATCAAGAAAAGCAATTAAAAATAAATAATAGGGGGCTTCCCTGGTGGCGCAGTGGTTGAGAGTCTGCCTGCCAATGCAGGGGACACGGGTTCGTGCCCCGGTCCGGGAAGATCCCACATGCCGCGGAGTGGGTGGGCCCGTGCGCCATGGCCGCTGAGCCTGCGCGTCCGGAGTCTGTGCTCCGCAACGGGAGAGGCCACAATAGTGAGAGGCCCGCGTACCGCAAAAAAAAAAAAAAAAAAAAATGAAACCAGCGGAATTCCCTGCCGGTCCAGGGGTTAGGACTCCATGCTTTCACTGCTGAGGACCCGAGTTCAATCCTTGATTGGGGAACTAAGATCCCGCAAGCCGCGCAGCACAGACAAAAAAAAAAAAAAAGAAGAAAAATAAAAAAGAAACCACTGAGGAGAACCTATAATGTTTCAATATATAAAGTTAAAAAAATTTTATTAGTGCTTGTCAAATTGCTCTGTGAAAAGTCTGTACAGGTTAACTCTCTTTAAAGCTGTTTGAGAGAAGTTTGTCTACAACCTAGTGATGGTAGGTGCAATAAATACTGATGACTTTTCCCAGACCAAGAGGCACAGTATGGTTGTTCAATTCATATTCCTCTGAGTATTAGTCCAATTTATTGTTATTTCAGGTTCTAGCGAGACATTTTTATTTCTTCTTTTTTTAAAAAATAAATTTATTTATTTATTTATTTTTGGCTGCGGGTCTGCGTTGCTGCACGCGGGCTTTCTCTAGTTGTGACGAGCGGGGGCTACTCTTCGTTGCGGTGCGCGGGCTTCTCATTGCAGTGGCTTCTCTTGTCGTGGAGCACAGACTCTAGGCACGCAGGCTTCAGTAGTTGTGGCACGCAGGCTCAGTAGTTGTGGCTCGTGGGCTCTAGAGCGCAGGCTCAGTAGTTGTGGCGCACAGGTTTAGTTGCTCCGCTGCATGGGGGATCTTCCCGGACCAGGGCTCAAACCCGTGTCCCCTGCATTGGCAGGCGGCTTCTTACCCACTGCACCACGAGAGAAGTCTCATTTCTTCTTTGAAGTGCCTGCTTATAAGCTTTGCTGTCTTACCTCCTTCAGGTGTTTGCTTAGACATCACCTCAGAGCAGTTTTCCTGACCCCCTATGTAAAATTGCAGCCCCTCCCACTGCCCATTCCTGTTTTATTTTCCCCTGTCGGAATTTATCACCATCTGATGTACCATTTAGTTTACTTATTTACCTTATTTAATGTCTAACTCCCCTCACTAAAATGTCAGTGCTTCGAAGGCAGAGATTTTTGTCTTTTATTCACTACTAAATTCCCAATACCTAGGACATATCTGGCACGTCGTAGGCACTCAATACATTTCTTGAATGACTGAATGCTTTTTTTTTTTCTTCTTCTTGGGGTGTTTGTCTTTTTCTTGTTGATTTAAGAACTCTCTATACATTAGGGAGATTAACCCTTTATCATAAAGGGTACATATATTTTCCCCTGTTGATGCTTGTCTTTTCCTTTACCATTTAGAGACTGAAAATTTTAGGTAGTTATATATCTGTCTTATATTTAATGGCTTCTGGGCCTTATGTCTTCCTTCTCCAAGATTCTAAACATTTTTCTGTATATTTTTATTCTAATCCCATAGGATTTTTCCCTTGCAGAGCTTTAATTCATTCAGAATTTACTTTCCTGTCAGATGTCAGATAAGAACAGACCTTTATTTTTTTCCGAATGATAGCCAACTGTCTTTTTTTCTTAACACGTTGTTTGTATTTTTCCCTGTCTTTCTAATCAATCTTTCAAAGGGCTGGTGGTATTTTTTTTTTAACCTGGAAAAAATTCCTGTCCTGTTGTGCAATTAAGTCAACATTTATTCATTTCTTACATTTCATGCAAAGGAACACAATCTTTGTATTCTGATGAAACATTTATCACAGTACCTAGCACATAGTGGGAGCAGAAATTGTGGGATGAGTGAATAAAGGAACAGGTCTCCCTGTGCTTGCTCCATGGAGTAGTGAAATCCTGGTGGGCAGCAGCTGAGAGCTGGAGGGGCTTTCGAGATTATACAGTCCAGTGACAAACTTTTCACCGATCTGTGGAAAAATTTAAAAAATAAGGACAGGAGTTCCCTGGTGGTGCAGTGGTTGAGAATCCACCTGCCAATGCCGGGGACACTGGTTCGAGCCCTGGTCCGGGAAAATCCCACGTGCTGCGGAGCAACTAAGCCCGTGTGCCACAACTACTGAGCCTGTACTCCAGAGCCCGTGAGCCACAACTACTGAGCCTATGTGCTGCAACTACTGAAGCCCGCGCTCCTAGAGCCTGTGCTCTGCAACAAAAGAAAGCACTGCAATGAAGAGTAGCCCCCGCTTGCCGCAGCTAAAAAGCCCGTGCGCAGCAACAAAGACCCAACACAGCCAAAAATAAATAAATGAATTTATTTAAAAAAAGAAAATCTGCCTGCCAATGCAGGGGAGAAGGGTTTGATCCCCAATCTGGGAAGATCCCACATGCCGCCGAGCAACTAAGCCCGTGCGCCACAACTACTGAGCCTGCGCTCTAGAGCCCGCGAGCAACAACTACTGAAGCCTGCACGCCACAACTACTGATGCCGAGCACCTAGAGCGTGTGCTCCACGAAAGGAGAAGCCACTGCAAGGAGAAGCCCGGGCACTGCAACAAAGAGCAGCCCAGCTGGCTGAGCGCAGCAATGAAGACCCAACGCAGCCAAACATAAAATAAATAAAATAAAATTTCCCTTCTGAAAAAAAAAAAAAGGACAATTATGCACATATGCACATATAGGTGTAGAGAAAAAACACTGAGAGGCTGCCAACTGTTTTTTCTTGGGAAGGATCCTGAAATTTTGGCTTTCCTTTTCTATTGTCCTGATATTATGATAAATTTCATGTTCATGAAATCCAAAAGTCAAGGAAACACTGAACTGTAGTCTTGCTCTTCCATCCAATGTTTATTGAACCATCTGCTCTGTGCAGTCACTGCTATAGGCGTCGAGGGTTCAGCAGTGAAAAGACCAGCAGGCAGGCCTTGTGTAGTTTAGCAGGGAAGGTCTACATGCCTGAAACGATAACTCAATAGCTTATTGCAGGTGATGAACGTGTAAGGAAGAGGACAAGGTGACAGATATACTGCCTAGTTGGAAGCTGAGGCCCAGGAAAGGTCAAGGAATAGCCTTGGGGAGCATAGACCGCGCGGTCACCTGCGCGATGGCGCTCTAGGTCCGCGGGCCTCGTAGGTGGGGGAGCGGAGGCGGGACCGTGTTCCCGGCGTTCTCTTGCCCCGCCCACCCCGCCGCGCCGCCAGAAGGCAGAGCGGAGAAGGGGTGGCACGTGAACGGGGCGGGGCGGAGCAGAACGCGCGCGCCTGAGGCTGAGTTTCCGGTCGGAGGCCTTTGCCCAGCGCCCCGCGTCCCTGAGGGGCGGCGGCGCTGGCAGCGGCGGAGGCAGCGGGGGGATCCGGAAGTCAACACCATGTCGAGTCTGCACAAGAGCCGGTAAGGGGCCATTGGGGCAGACCAGCCAGGCCGCTCCTGGCCAGGTTGCCCCTTCTGACCTGCGGAGGGGGCGCGCGGATGCGGCCATGAACCGAGACACCCCCCGCCCTGCCCCTGGCAGAAGGTTTTGGGCGCCTACTTTACAACCTCTTTGCTGTGGGCCTGAGGGGGGCACGGAGCGTGGACACCTCTCCTGCCCCTCGGTGTCGCCCCTTTTCTCTCTTTCTGTCTCTTCCTCACCCTGGATCCCTTCCCCTGGTGTCTTCCTCTTCCAGGGCCTCGATGCCCGATCTCACCCCCACCTCCCGTCCTTTTTTCCCTTGGTAACCCTTTGCCCCAGTACCCTAGTCTATCCAGATGCTCCCCGTCCCACGTGTCCTTTTCTTACTAGAAATGCTAGAAAACCTGGATTCTCCAGTTCTCTTCTCAGGCCAAATCCTGCAGCGTTGGCTAATTTTGCTCACTTCAGTTTTCCTCCAGGACTTGTTTTTTTTTTAAATTTAATTTTATTTACTTTTTGTACATCAGGTTCTTATTAGTTATCTATTTTATATATTAGTGTATATATGTCAATCCCGATCACCCAATTCATCCCCCTCCCCCCACTTTCCCCGCCGTGGTGCAGGACTTGTTTTTTAAACCTTTTGTCCTTGCCTGCGGGCAGGCCCAGAGGTCTTCTAATGGTTATACATTTGAGCTTGGAATGCTGATTACACAGGTCCTTGTCTACAGATCAAATTACTCCTGATTCCTAGGGTTTTTTGAGTTCAGATAGCAGAAGTGTGTTGGGCCTGGCCAGCAGGAAGTGCCCTATAAGCCAGCTCACTAAATATTAGAATGTGTCTGATTTCATGGTGCTCATTTGAGAACCTCTAGACAAGAATATCTGTTCGTTTCTGGGCTTAGAGGAAAAAGTGATCTCTAGTTCTCCAAAGCTGCCTTTGGCCAGGTTTTGCTGTGAGCTTTGCACATCTGTATGTCCCGAAGGGGAGGGAGGAACAGGTTGGAGACTGGTGGTGTAAGGGAGCTGTGGGCTTTAGGAGTGGTCGCTAAGCCTGTCATCTTGGGCTTTGGTTGTCCTCCATTTGCCTCCCCCTCCCTCCTTCTAGGATTGCAGATTTCCAGGATGTCCTGAAGGAGCCCACGATTGCCTTGGAAAAGCTTCAGGAACTCAGTTTTAGTGGTAAGAGGCAACTCTCCGTTTTCAGGGTTTTCCTAGAGCAGCGTTGTGACTAAGATGGAGGGGAGGGTGCCCAAGGCCACACCTGGCCGGTTCTGGGGGCCAGCCTGCCTTTTGGGGCCACCTCCAGCTTCTGTGGAGCTGAACAACCAGTGACTACCCTGAGCTTGGAGGGGGTTCCTGGAGCAGTGGCGGCCACAATTAGCATGCCTGTGGGCCTTAGACAGGGTGCTTATGGGCCTATAAATGATGCTCATTGCTTCCTGAGAATAACTGGAGGGCAGAGGGGAGACTTCGTGAGCAGAGGTCAGGTCTTTCCTCATTCCTCAGCAAGCTTCCTGTCTTGTAGAATTTGGTTAGCTACAGAGTGGTTCCTGGTTCTATCCCTGGCTTAGGATCAAAGCCAACTCAGGCAACAGTGAACTTTGGTTAATGGTAAGATTCCAGCCTTGAGACACTCACTTTAAGGAGCTGAACCCCAGCAGCTTTTGACTTTGCCCTCCGTGGCCTGTTAACTTCTCAACACAGAGGCTTTTGCTTGTCTTTAAAAATACCCAAAGGTGTTCTGGGTAGCTTCTTGTGACTGCTCTGCCCTTGTAACTTTGTCAGCAAGTAATGCTTGAGTTGCCTTCTTCATCCCCATGCAGATTCTGAGGTGGGTAGCTCCTGTTCACTGTACTGGGGAGACGGTAGCAACAGCTGCTTTAGGGAGGTTCATGACAGTATTTCAAGAGAAGTTTGTCTTTCTGTTCAGGAGTGATATTTAGGCCCTGAAGATCTTTTTTTTAATTATTTTTTAAAATATCTTTATTGGAGTATAATTGCTTTACAGTGGTGTGTTAGTTTCTGCGTTATAACATGGCCCTGAAGATCTTGAGGGGTTTTGGCATCTGTGCTGAGCTGAAGAATCTGCCGGGCCCCAGGGGATGCAGCCTGCTGAGTTGGGCTCTAGAGTCAGACAGACCTGTGTGTGAGTCCTTGATTTCTCTATCTTTACAGATGCGTTTCTTTATCTGTAAGATGGGGACAATAATGCTGATCTTCCCTACTTACTAGGGCTGTAATGAGGATTAAGTGAAATAATGTCCGTAAAGCCCAAAACACTTAGCATTCTTATCTTTGTTTATATTCCACAGATACTTATGGACTACCTGTTGTGGGCCATGCCCTGGGCTAGGTACTGGGACTGTAAGACAAATTTGGTCCTCGTCTTTCTGGGGCTTACCCAGTAGTAGGGGTTAAAGATGTTAAATAAATATACAGATTACATTATACGATCCCATTTGTGGTGGATGTTGTGAAGGAGAAGCGATGGAGTTATTATTGTTTATGTCAAGGGACCTGACTTTGTTTGGGAAGAGATGGTGGTTGGTAAAGGCTGCTCTGAGGAAGAAATATCAAGGGTGAGAAGGTGTTATCCTCAAAAGAACATTCCAGACGGGCCATGGAGAGAGAGTGCACACAGGATTAGCATCTAGTCTAGTGATCTTTCTGGCAGAAAACCATCCTTGAAGAAGTACTTCTTGCCCACTCCATTCCCTGCCGACTGGCTCCAAGGTGGAGGACTGGGGGGTTCTGGGACTCTGCGGGGGCGTGACCTTTGCCTGCTATGTCCACAGGCATCCCCTGTGAGGGCGGACTGCGGTGCCTCTGCTGGAAGGTGGGTGTGCCTGGGTTGGAGCTTCTGCTCTGCTGAGAGTCCCTGGGTTCCTGCATGGGCTGCCCCCACCCCTGGCCCCTTCTTCCTGTTCTCTGTCTTTCCTTGCTTGTCCCAGGAAGCTCTTCTGGGAAGTTCTGTGTTTTCTGTTTCTCTTGGCGTCCCCTCCAGGATCCCCTTGGGGATGGAACACTTTGTAATGCCAGCGAAGCCCTCTGCTTCCTGGTCCAGACAGCTCAGTGGTAGTGATGCTTATTGGGACAAAAAAAGGCTGCGCTTCGCCTAAAGCCTTTCGCTGAGGTGGGAGCAGAACCCCGGTGTCCTGGTTTCCAACCCCTTTGAGCACAGAGTTTTATTATCGTTTGGAAGAGTCTGTGTGAGGAAATGCAATAGAAAGGGCTGGTTCAGGATGAAGGTGGGGGAAGCCAGTGGGGAGAAAAGGGGAGGCTGCCCCCAGCCCATGCCTGTGTTCCTGGGTTTTATTTAGCCCATCTTGCTGTCTCCGGGGTTTATCAGACATTTTCTTTGAGGCCTCTCAGCCTCCATCTACTTCCAGGGTTGGGCTGGGGGGGTCGCCAGAGCTTTGCTCTTCTCTCTCTCTGCAGATTCTCTTGAACTACCTCCCCTTGGAGAGAGCGTCTTGGACCTCCATCCTGGCCAAGCAGAGGTGAGACCCTGACAAAGGCGGGTGATGGGAGGCCCTTTGTATCAGACAGAGCAGGTGGTGTGAGCCCGGCCCACTTCCTGTTGCTGCTGCTGCACTCCGGGCTCCCTGGGTGAGACCTTTGGGGATCATCCCTCTCTCCTCTTCTCTCCTACAGGGAGCTGTATTCTCAGTTCCTGAGGGAAATGATCATCCAGCCTGGCATCGCCAAGGCCAACATGGGTGTATCCAGGGAGGATGTGACCTTTGAGGACCATGTGAGTAGGGGTCCGCAGTGGGGACCAAGGCTGCAGAGTGGGGAGAGGTGTGGGCTTTGGAATGGACTAGGTCCCTCATGCCAGAGGCCAGGTGCAGCTGCTCTTGGTCCCCTCTGGCCCTCCCAGTACCTCATTTCTGCATTTAGCTCCTCAGCCCCTGAAGGCTGTTGTCTCTCCGTGTTCTCTGCAGGCTCTGGGCCCAGTCAGGACTGTAAGCAATGACTGGGATCACAGGAGCGTGTGTGTGCAGCACTGAGCCAGGTCCTCCATGTGCATTGTCTCCTTTCCTCCTCAGTCCCCTTCCTCGAGGAAGGTTCTGTGATATTATAGTTGAAGGGAGTCAGAGCAGGGCTGGCGGGAGGATAAACTGCCTTTGTGTGGCCTGGAGGAAGCCTCGTTCCAGCCACAAATACCGAGCTCCTCCCTGGTGCTTTGCAGTCGGTAAGTGGAGATGGATTGGACCCAGGCCGATCCTCCAAGAACTGGAATTGGCAACTCAGAGTAGTAATGAGTTAGATTCGAAGAGACCTAATGATACAATATTCATTCATTCAGCAGGCAGGCGTTTAGTGAGCACCTGTTACATGCAGCATTCTAGAGCTACAGACAGGAAAGAGAGTCCTTGCTGCGCAGGGAAGTACTGAGCGGACTACGGGGCTCGGCTGCCGGGTGTGGAGTGTGATCGTGCTTTGGGAGGCTGCACGAGGCCTGTGCTGCCCCCCAGCTAGCTCACAGGCTGTCTCAGCAACAGCTGCGTCTCTGCTGGGAATGCTGGTTCGGAGGCACTGCTCAGGCCCCCAGACTGGTATCTGTCCCTGGGCTTCTAGCCGGCCGAGGACAGAGCAGCTCATTTTCCCTGACAGCCACTCAACCCTAACCCCGACAGCCGATGGAACACGTACTTCAAGGACAACGAGGTGCTGCTGCAGATCGACAAAGATGTCCGGTGAGCAGGGCGCTGGGCGCTGGGAGCCGGCCCCTGGGGCTTCTGTGGGATTTCCAGTTCTTCTGCCCTGTCCCTTCCCAGCCCAGGCCCGCAGGGGCGTGTTTGAGGAACTGCTGGTGAGTTGTCCTGGTAGCTGAGTCCAGGCCCTAGTGGTAGCAGGCCTGGGGTGGGGCTGGCGGTGCAGTGAGTGCCCTGAGTGCCCGGCTCTCCTCTCTCCCTGCCTTAGTTTCAGTTGTAGCCCTGGCATCTGTGGATTCATCTCTTCCTTCCTTCAGCAAATATTGAGGCCCCGCTACATGGCAGGCTCAACGGCAGGCTGGGCGTTGAACGCGGAATAGACAGACATAGCCCCTCTCCTTAAGGAACCTAGAAGCTGGCAGGGAGGACAGGAAGACGGATGTTCAACAAAACAGATGTTCCGTGTCACTGAAGTTTGTGGAGAATGCTCTGAAGGCAGAGTTCAGGGTGCTTCAGGGCACCCTGAGGTCGGGAAGCCTCGCCTGAGGCGGCAGCTGAGATGGGAGGAGCGGGCACCTTGGGGCAGGAGGGAGGGGAGGGGAGGGCCCTGTGGTGCTGGGCAAGGAGCTGCTGTGGGAGGCCCTGCGAGCCTGCAGAGCTTGGCTGTCCGAGGAGCAGTGCGAAGGCCTGTGTGCCTGCGGCCACACTGGAGGCAAGCAGGGGTCGGACCATCGCTCCATCCCAGGGATGTGGGGCAGGCGCGCAAAGGTTTTAAGCACAGGAGCGACAGGGTCAGAAGTGTGTTTTTTTTAAACTGTGAGCTACGCTGTGTGCTTGTGCATGCCGTTCCTCCTGGTAGAGAAGTGTGGAGACGCTGGCTGTGCTGTCCTGTCGGGTGGGCGAGTCTGGCAGCGGGTGACTCTCCCACAGGGCTGGGTGAGGAGCCGGCAGGCCTGTCTGCAGTGGACCCAGTGCTTAGAGCTTGGGTTCTGAGTCTGCCCGCCTGCTTTCAGTTCTGCCTTCACCGTTTGTGTTTCCAGCCCCTCGCCACCTGGGGCTGCTCCTCTCCTGTGCTCCTTGTGCCCGCAGTGGGACCCCAACCCTGGGCGGCTCAGCCAGGGGGCAGAACAGGCTCTTGCCTCCTTCCTTCTCAGTCTGGAGCCTCTGCTCACCAGGTGTTTAATAGCCCCATTTAAGTCAGGAACCACATCTTGAACCCAGTTCTGGGGAAACAGGTTCTTACCCTGGTAGTGATTGTAGCACGTTGTTCAGTGTTTATAGAGGGCAAGTCTGCAGTGTGCTCTGTATAAGATCTTTGGAAAATGTGCGTGTACTGCAGTACATATATTTTAAAAACTTGATCACGGTCTAGAGCCTGTCTCCCAACTTGCTTTTTTCTCTTGCTCTGTCTTGAGCATCTCCTATGCCAGCTGTGTAACATTCTGTTGTATAATGTGTAACTTAACGAAACCTCTTTTACCATTTTAAGCCACAATGCAGTTAATACGTTTGTACATATGAGATATTGTTGACATGGAAAGATGTTTGTTTTAAGAGAAGAGTTAAGACCCTAAGGACACTTAAAAATACGTATGCGTGTGTGTGTGTCTATTTGCAAATACACGTAAGATATATGAGTATGTATACATATACCATGACTGTATTGCTTTTGAAATAAAATGTTATTAATTAAAAAACACACACACACATACAAGAGGCTTTGGGGATGCTGGGGCATCTGGCAGCAGGGTGCTGGTGGGATGCCTAAAAATTCCACGCTGAGTAACAGTCCTCTCCTGTTCCGTCTTGACAGAAGGCTGTGCCCAGACATATCCTTCTTCCAGAGGGCCACCGAGTACCCCTGCCTCCTCATCCTGGATCCGCAGAATGAGTTCGAGACCCTTCGTAAGCGGGTGGAACAGACGACACTGAAATCCCAGACGGTGGCCCGGAACCGGAGCGGGGTCACAAATGTGAGAGGCAACCTGGAAGCCCCAGGGACGCCCCGTGATGGCCTTTTCCTTCCTGCTTCTCTTGGACTTGTGGCCACGGGCCATCAGACCCCTGACCGTCTGCCCCGAGAGTTACCCAAAGCAGCCTTGGTCCTGCCCGGTCCCCCTCCAGGCTCTCTCTGAAAGTCAGGCATCAAAGGCTGGTGTAATGGGTGTGGGGGAGGGCCCTGCTGTGCAGTGAAGGAGCCACACTTCTGGTCTGTGGTGTAGACGGCGCTTGGAAAAGTAACTACCAGTGTGATGAGAAGGTGCGGTGGGAACAGTGATGGGGGGAGCCGACCTGGTCTGGGCATCAGGGAAGACTTCCCTGAGGAAGTGACATTTAAGCTGAGGCTCCAAGGATGAAGAGGAAAGAGACTTCCAGGTGGAGAGGATGGCATGTGTGGACGTCCTCAGGCCGGAGAGAGCTGGGTGTGTTCAAGGAAGGGAGTCCAGCATGAGGTGGGGCAGGGCGGGGTCGGGGGGCGGGGTTCAGGGGGAGGGCTGCTGGAGAGATGAGTGGTGGTGAGGCCAGCAGGGCCTTTATCCTGAGGGCTGGGGACCCCTGCACCATTCTAAGAGCAGGGATGTGATTTAAGTCTGCCTTTATACAAGATTTGACTGGCGGGGGCAGGAATGGAGGTGGAGAGGCCGCCTGGGAGGCAGCTGAGGTGTCCAGGCAACGGGGGGGTGGGGGTGGGGGTGGGGGCTGGGGTGGAGTGGGGAGGGGTGTGAGAGACCTAGGAGAAAAGAATGGTAGGTCTTGTGCTGGCCGGGTGATGCCGAGTGCTTGAACCTCGGTCTTCTAGCAAGTTCCTGTGGTTCTGAGAAGCTGCTTGTAGCTAAACAAGTATGTGGTCTTGTTCCTTAATTCACACCTACTGCTTTGGCACCTGGAGCTTTGACTTGTTCCTCACAGGTTTTCGCTGTCTTCCAACAATGGAAAAATCCTCTGTAACCTCCAACAAGCTAAGCTCGTTTCCCCCAAGTGGAGTGACCGGTCAGGGCTTTGTGTTTCCAGGAGAGCAGCCGTTTTCCACCACAGGGGTGACGGGGCCGTTCTGGCTGATCCCCGGGTTCCACGTGCTCACGGCAGCTGGGTGTGTCAGGAGGTGCCACGTGCTTGGCTAAGTGGGCCCGTGGCCGGGTTGGTGGCCCTGCTGCTTGGCTGCTGTTCTAGCTGCCTGGCTAGATGGGGACCCGGCTTCTGTCACGCATTTTACTACAGTGATTGGTGGCTGAGAACTGATTTTAGGTTTGGACCTGGTCCTGGTGATAGAGAACCAGACCGCAAGCTCCATTGCTAAACCTCTGGACCAGTGGCTGGGCAGTTTTGAGTTTAAGCGGACTGTTTGATCCTGGGCAGCTAACACCAGACTCACCTTCCTGGGCCTCCGCCTCTTCTGTAAACTGGGTGTGATCATTTCCGCCCTGTCTGGCTTTTGAATTGCCCAGAGGGTGAAATGAGGTCATGGCTGTGCAGATTCTTGGAAAGCAGTGGGCACTCTCTGAGGCCTGGGCCTCGGGTTCTAGAGTGAGCTGGTCTGGGCTCACTTTAGTGCGAGACGTCTGATGAGTGGCCTAACATTTCTGAGCCTCAGTTTCCTCATCTTGAAAATGATGTTGAGAGAGTATTCTAGGCCGTTCAGGACATTAAACAGGAAGGCTTGTGGAGCTCTGTTTTGCAATAGAACACTCTGGGTAAACAGTGATGTGTGTGTCTGTGTGTGTGCACACGTACACGCATATGTATATGTGTATACACGTGTATATATAGTGGAAAAGGGAGTTTCCTGTTTCCAGGACCCTGGGCTTCCAGGACAGCTTCATACTCTGTCCCTGCATGGGTGTGCCTGTGGCTCTCATACAGTTAACCCCAGGCACCTGAACCTTTACGAAGCTCTCAGGGGATCCTGATGTTGGGGACCTCGGCTCTATTGCATGAGTTTTCAGCAGGGATCATCTCTTCATTCATCTCCCAACTTTTTCTTATGAAAATTTTGAAACATTCAGAAAAGTTGAAAGCAGAGTACAATGCACACCTATATACTTTCCACCTAAATTCAACAGT
Source organism: Leucopleurus acutus (assembly GCF_964270905.1). Lineage (NCBI taxonomy): Eukaryota > Metazoa > Chordata > Mammalia > Artiodactyla > Delphinidae > Leucopleurus > Leucopleurus acutus. The sequence goes on along the minus strand of NC_139150.1, from coordinate 7,236,156 downwards.
TGTTAACCTTTGGCCATGTTTGTGTGTGTGTCATATATAGACAGACGTCCTGACCCTTTACCTCCAAGTACTTCAGCAGGCATCCCGTGAGAATAAGGACATCCTCCTTACCATTGTCTCATCTACGGAGATTAACCATAATCCGTAATAAGACCTCACATCCAGTCCAGGACTGGGTGTCCTCAGTCGTACTAAGAATATTTTGGTGGTTTTAAATCCAGACCAGCACCTCTTCAGGGTTTATGCGTTGCATTAGGATGTTACGTTTCTTTAGTCTCTTCATCTGGAGCACGCCTCCACTCCCCCCTCCTCAACATTTGACTTTTTTGAAGAGTCTTAACCAGTTGTCTGTTTTTGACATATTTTTATATTTTTTTAAAGTTTTTTTTTAATTGAAGTATAACTTACAATAAATACACAAATCTTAGGTATACAACTAGATGGACTTTTTCTTATGTGTACATCCGTGTAACTGCCAACCAGATCAAGACACGGAGCGTTCCCATCATCCAGAAAGTTCCCTCATGCCCCTTCCTAGTCAGTACGCCTTCCCTCAGAGGTAAGCACCATCTGACCTGTATCACCATAAACGAGATTGCAGCCCAGCTGGCTGGTAGAGTGTCGCACATTCTGGATTTGTCCGCTTGTTCCCGGTGGTGTTAGACGCATTCCTCTGTGCCCTGGGTTGCCCATGAGATGGAAGTTAGGTTTCGGCTCGTGGGTGAACATATCCGGTGAGAACACACTGTCGGTAGTGCCACCCACCTTAACGGGCTGCTCCTCTTCTCCCCCAGATGAGTTCCCCGCACAAGAACGCGGCGCCCTCATCCGTGAACGAGTATCAGGTGCTGCCCAACGGCTGTGAGGCCCACTGGGAGGTGGTGGAGCGGATTCTGTTCATCTACGCCAAGCTCAACCCTGGCATCGCTTACGTGCAGGGCATGAATGAGATCGTGGGGCCCCTGTACTACACCTTTGCCACCGACCCCAACAGCGAGTGGAAGGGTAGATAAACGGGCTCCAGGCTAATGGGCTTTATTGTATCTAGCTGTGCAGCTCACTTCCCTCTTTTGGGCCTTCATTTTCTGTCGGATAAGCGGGTTGGCCTGGATCATCTCAGATCTTTTCTGGCTTGAACTTTCTAGAATGTTAGATGTTCACTGACCTCTTGCTATCTGTAACTGAATTTCTGGTAGAGGAGATGAGCTGTATATACAGGAAGCTGAACGATAGAAAGGATTTAAGTAAATCACGATTTGAAAAAATGTCAGCAGAAGAGTATGTAATCAGTCGCTGAGCTGGTGTACAGCATTGTCAGGTGTGAGAAGAAAGAAGTGATGTCCTTAGTTGGGGGTGGAGAGTGGCCACGGACAGAGGAGGGGCGCAGCCTGACCAAGGTGGGGTGACTTGGTGAGGCTCAGAGGGGAGGGGGGTCTTGCGTAGCTGAGCGGTGGGGTGGGACACGGGAGGGTGCCAGTTCTCTCATGGCTGCCCTCACCCTGCCCATCTCTCCCAGAGCACGCTGAGGCGGACACCTTTTTCTGCTTCACGAACCTCATGGCTGAGATCCGGGACAACTTCATCAAGAGCCTTGACGACTCACAGTGTGGCATCACCTACAAGATGGAAAAGGTGTACTCCACCCTGAAGGATAAGGACATGGAGCTCTACCTGAAACTGGTGAGGACCCCCAGCGCCACACGGGCCAGGGCAGACAGAAAGGGGCAGAGGACAGCAGGCTCCTGAGCAGCCCAGGCCCAGGGTGAGGACTGGCTGGAGCCTGGGGCTTGGACGTGGCTGCTGCTGCCAGGGAGTGCTGAGCCGGGTGCCGAGGCGGGGCCGGGGGACCTGGGCAGCAGGTGGTGGGAGCCTAGCGGGCTGGGGGTGGGGGGGGTGGATGCAGTGCCCCGTGTGCCAGGCGCGGTGCGGGGCCTTTACTGTGTGCCGTTAGTCCCCTAAGAAAGGAAGTATGAACTTCATTTTTAAAAATTAGTGGAGTGGCATTCCATGTTTATTTCAGGAAACAGTTCAGTAAAAAGGACATTTACTTATAAACAAAACAAGTTTCATGAACAAGAAGATATACATATATATAAACATATGTTTTTAAGCAAATATGGAATCACATCTTGCTGTTTTGTAACACGCTTGTTCGGTCAATAGTATTCGCTGTGGCTGACCAGAGGGCTCATCTCCATTGGGAATAATTGCCTTGCAGGGCTGCCGTATGGAGTAAATAAGTGAGATATTTACCATGTTAAGCACAAGGCCAGACACGTAATGAGTGCCCAGTAATGGTTTCTCTGTCCATAAATCCAAAGTTATAATCTGTGTAGTGTATTTATTAATCTAAGGAGCTGATATAAAAGTTTGGGTATCTGGCTTCTCTCAAAAAAACATCAGACGATCTGACAGCATTGGCTGGTAGCAAGCAGGAGCTGCACCTTGCACTGAGCGAGGATCCCTAGGCAGCTCCGTGCCATCCCCGCCCCAGCGTGCCTGGCGCTTACGCCTGGCCTGCTGCTTATATGAATTCACGTCTAATAGGTTGCATGGTGTTCCGTGGCAACCAGCCAACACGGATTCTTGCACCCACCCTGCACCTCTGTCTCCCCAGCAAGAGCAGAATATCAAGCCCCAGTTCTTCGCCTTCCGCTGGCTGACGCTGCTGCTGTCCCAGGAGTTCTTGCTGCCTGATGTCATCCGGATCTGGGACTCCCTGTTTGCCGACAACAGCCGCTTTGATTTCCTCCTTCTGGTCTGCTGCGCCATGCTCATGTGAGTGTGGCCGCGAGCAGGGGGCGGGCAGGGCCTGCTCTTGAGAGGCTGGTGAGAGCTTCTGGGATTCTCAGGCGAGCATCAAACCAAACTTGCTGCGGGTGCGGTGGGGCGGCAGGAGCGGGAAGGGGCCCGGCGGGCCTGCACTCAGAGTGGCCCAGGGGCCCAGCACTTTTGTTGCTTGTTTTTCTTAGACTGATCCGCGAGCACTTGCTGGAAGGGGACTTTACGGTAAACATGCGGCTCCTGCAGGTAATGGAGTTTGGAGGGGCAGGCTCAGTCTTCAGCCATGAGACAGACACTTAGCAGGCGGCCGCCCCATGCCAGCTGCTGTGCTAGGCTGCGTCAGGATCAGGAGAGGGTAGCAGGGCTTAAGAGTCCAGACCCTGAGGCAGGTCTGTGTTTGGATCTGGGTTAAATCTGGCTTTGCCACTGACCTTGAGTGTGGTGTGGGCTTGAGTGAATGACTTGGCTTCTCTGAACCAAGCTGGTTCAGAGAAGCCAAGTCATTCACTCAAGGCTGCGACTTATTACCCAGTATGTGGTTATAATGCCCGTTGGTAATCGTGCTCAGACCGGGGGAAGGAAAGCGTGGGCCTTAGTGGTTAAGAACATGGGCTTGAGAGTCAGACGATTTGGGGTTCACATCTTTGTTCTCCCGTGCTAGTCATGTGACCTAAGCTAAGTGGCAACCTCTCTAGGCCATAATTTCTTTGCCAACGCCTGGCCTGGGGTTGGTTTTCAATAACTTCATTGACTAGATCTGTAAAACAGGCAGATTCACAGTAAGCCCTCATTGGGCTGTTGAGGTGACCCAGTGAGCTAGTACATGGACAGTGTCCGGCCCTGTTCCAGGCTCATTGTCAGTGGAGGTCAGGGTTCGATGGCAGGAGTGGGGAGAGGTGAAGCAGGTGGTCCTTGTCCTAGGGAAGGGGCTGTGAGACCTTTTGGGTGGTGACTAGTTGGGTTGGTTAAGTTAACTGCTGCAGTGGGTGTAGTATAGCTCCATGCAAGGTTTGGGCAGACTGGGCCTACCCTGTGCTCCCTATCCCTTAGGCCTGGGGTCCAGCATGGTGACAGGTCTACTGGAGAGGGCTGGGGGCAGCAGAGGTGGTGAAGGGTGAGCTGAATTCTCAAGCATACTGTTGGCCTTTCCCCTGCCCAGGATTACCCCATCACAGACGTCTGCCAGATCCTACAGAAAGCCAAGGAACTCCAAGACTCCCAGTAGTCTGGCAGCAAGAGGCCCAGGTTTGGGAGAGAAGCCACCGCCGACCCCTGTGCCCTGGCTTCTGGGACGTGCAGGAGGCCGTGGGGTCCCAGCCAGCGGGGCCGCTGCAGGATCAGCCCGCTCCAGGCCTCTCACCCTGGTCGCTCCCACCGGGGGCCGGCTGGGCCCTGCTCTTCCCAACCACCGAGCCCTGGCTCCTCCCCCCACTCCACCCCTTCAACCCTGGACCCTTGACCCAGGCTGCTGAGCAGGGCAGGAGTTTGTGAGGTGGTGTCCTGGGGCTGGGGCAGATGTGGGCCCTGCGGGCAGGCAGGGGCCCCTCCCTGCCTCTGCTCTGCTTCTCTCTTCCTGCTCTGTCTTCTGGGCGCTGGTCAGGGAGGTGCTTGGCAAATGAGCCAGAAACCACTTCTGGAGGTTGGTGCTTGGCCTTCTCCACAGGGAAGGTGACACCGTGAAGGAGCTAAGAGGCTGCCAGGCCCAGGTCTCACCCTCTGTCTCTTTCCCACAGAGTGTGTGTGTGTGTGTGTGTGTGTGTGTGTGTGTGTGTGTGTGTGTGTGTGTGTGTGTGTGTGTGTGTGTGTGTGTGTAGTTGTGGGTTGCTGTGTATGTCTTCTAATCCCCCTCGTGTGTGCTTCTCTTTCGTCTGTGTGTGTTTTCATGTGTATGGAGGGAGGTGACTCCCTCTTGGTCTTTGCTTCTTGTCTGTCTCTGCCTCCGTCTCCCTCTCTCTCCTTCCAAAGAGGGTGTGTGGCTCTCACTCTGTCCGCCCCTCTCTCCGTTGGCTCGCTCTCTCCCCTCTCTTTGGGTTGCCTTATCCCCAGCCTCTCCCCCACCCTCCTCGCTATGCCCAAGAACCCTGGAGACAGAATGAAGAGTCTGGCTGAGCCAGGCTCCTGGAGGTCAGCCTTGACCTTCGCAGCCTGTTCCCATTTCCCAGGTCTAGGCTCCCAGGGCCCCCAGTCCACAGTGCCTCACTCGAGGGCCCTGAACCCTTGCCCCACCGCAGGATTCTTGGAAACCCAGAGTTGCTGAGAATTAATAGCCCATGAAGCTTTGAGCCTTACCCACCTGCCCAGGGAGGGAGGGGGGAGGAGAGGGAGAGCTGGGTCTTCCAGAGGTTCCCCCAAAGGTCCTTCTCTCCCAAAAGAAAAAGGACATTAAGGTTGGGATCCAGGTGCTTCTAAGGTGTAGTCGTTCCCATGCTTCCAGGTGCCGGCCCAGGGCAGGCGAGTCCCATAAAGGGCGGTGGGATCAAAGGGAGTCTCTCTGGGCCAGGTGTGGCCAAGCTCAAAGGCCTGGGTCCTGTCAGGGCCAGGAGAGCCATGTCTCCCTCAGGCAGGGGAGCTGAAGGAGGTGCAGGCCCTTCTCCGGTCACCTGCCGGGCTGCTTCCAGGATGTGGGGCCCATGCCTACTGAGTAGGAGCAGCCGGCTCCTCCCAGGCTGGGCTGTGGGACTAGTGGGCCTATTCCGACCAAGGCCCTCCCTCCTTTTGTGAGGAGGCAGCTGGTTTGCATCTGGAAGGCTGGGTAACGTAGCACGTAGCACGGGTCCTCTTCATCTCCCCAGACTGGCCAGCAGGGACCCTCAGGCCCCCCGGAAACTTCCTTAGCCTGACAGCCAGGATTTGTGGCTATGGGCCAGGGACAGTTTTCCCAAGGAGGCGCCTTTCCAGGCTGTCCATTGGATGCTTCTAGGACTCCATGCACTTGCCTTTTTCCTCCTCCTCTCCCAGCACAGTATTTGGGAGATTTTTACTATTTATTCAGACTCCTGGTTATTTATTGCAGATTGGCAAGTGCTTGATTTGGGGATGAAGGGTAGGACTCCAATGGTGGAAACCAGCTGGAGTCATGGTCTTCCTGACCTTCCAAGGTCAGTCAACATCCTCTCCGCCTGCCTCTGGGACCTTCCTGGTTTTCCAGCAGGTCCTGCCTGGGAGGGCCCTGAGCTCTGTAATAGAACTGGGTCTAAGGGAGACAAGAGAGTTGGTATCCTTGCCAGCCTCCAAGACACCGGCATGGGGTAGAAATGCTGCTTCCCAGCAGCCTGGCTCACCCTCTTCCCAGAACTTGTCAGCTGGTGGTTCAGTCACAACTTGATCCCTTCACAGCCTGTCGCTTGGGCCACAGCCTGGGTCCCAGCAGACACTGCCCAGGACACCTGATGCATTGCCTCTTACCTGTCCCTCTACCTTCCCTCCTGGGACCATACTAGAATCACTGCGTCTCATTTGCCTCAGTGGCAGACCTGGGTCCAGTGCCCTCTCCTTGACCTTGTGATGAAGGTCAAAAGAGCACAGGGACCATGTCCAGGTTAGACTGAGCTCGCCAATGGGAGGACCTGCCCTTCTCCCTCCCCAGACTCTCAAGGGAGGTCCCCAGAGAGCTAGAGACCCCGAGGCTTCCTGCTTGGGAAGCTGCCCCCAGGACTTTGGACGCTTAGAGAATGGGCTGTATGAATTCAGCAGGTCTCATTCCAAGGGTCAGAATGTTAGTCTGCTTTTGTTTTTTCATCTGTTTCGTTCTTTGAATCAGTGCTGTTGATGACAAGTTGTCTTTAATAAATCATGTGTTCTTTGCAGTGGGCATTGGTTCTGTGAGGGGCTGAAACCTTCAAGACCTCTGAGCAGGAAAAATGAGCAAAGATGGAGTCAGGAAGCTCTTAGAATGGTCAAAGGAAAAGGTTAGGAAATTGTTGGAAGAGCCTATTCAACTCTTTAACAACTGCAATTTGCAGTTGTAGGGAGGAGAGAGTGTGCACTGGGGCAGAAGGTATTACATTATGATTTCATAGCAAGTTATTTTTTAGATTGAGAAAATTTTGAAATTCAACAAGTCGTTCACAGCCCACAATCTGGAGAAAATCACCGATAACATGTTGGTCTTCTCTTCGTTGATGTAATTACTATTATATAATTGTCATTTTCTTGATACGGAGTTTTGTGTATTGTCTCACCCTTCACGTTAGGTGGTGAGCAAGTTGCTGTATGATTTAAAAATATTTTTATGGGCTTCCCTGGTGGCGCAGTGGTTGGGAGTCCGCCTGCCGATGCAGGGGACGTGTGTTCGTGCCCCGGTCCGGGAGGATCCCACGTGCCTCGGAGCGGCTGGGCCCGTGAGCCATGGCCGCTGGGCCTGTGCGTCCGGAGCCTGTGCTCCGCAGCGGGAGAGGCCGCAACAGTGAGAGGCCCGCATACCGAAAAAAATACATATATATATATTTTTTTATGGTCTAGATACTATTCTAATGTGCTAAAAATGTCCGGAACCAGTGCCTATTTCCGAATATTTTGCTTATTCCCCGGCCTCTATTATAAGTAATACGGTGGGGAATCCTTGCATTCCTGATTTATTTCCCCAGCTCAGTCCTCTAAGTGATTTAGAAGGTATGAACCTTTATAAAGCTTTTTTTTTTTTGTCCGCTGGGGGCTTGCGGGATCTTAGTAGGCAGAGCGGGAGGATCCCTTGGTGGAGACCAAGGCGACCTGGCGGGGCGGAGCCGGTTCTGGGGGCAGCCAATCACAAACCGCGACGGCGATGCCACGCCCTCTCAGCGCCCAGTCTTAACAAGGGCAAAGGAAGGACCCCGGGAAGTCCAGTTGGGCCGGTGGTGACGCCTGGAAAGGCCCCGGGAAGTCCAGTTGGGCCGGTGGTGACGCCTGGAAGGGCCCCGGGAGGTCCAGTTGGGCCGGTCCTGACGCCTACTGTTGGCTTCCTGAGTATAATATTAATACTTTGGAGCGCTCGGGAGTGGAAGGGACCCGCGTTCCGCTGTCTTACTCCTCCACTTGGCGCTATCCTCGCGGTGGGCCCCGCAGGCCTGTGCGGCCCCTTTCAGAGACTCCCGGGTCGGACGCGTGAGGTCGAGGCTTTTTTTCGTCTCCGCGGACCGCTGTCCATCCGCGCTCCGGCCACAATCCATGGCCAAGCAGTTGCTTCGGGGCGGCTTGACCCTGGCGCTGGGCGCAGGGCTGGGTGCAGCCGCCGAGGGCTGGCGGCGGCGGGCGGACGCACGGGCGGCGCCGGGGCTGCTGAGCCGGCTGCCCGTGCTGCCTGTGGCGGCGGCGGCCGGGCTTCCCGCCGTGCCCGGGGCTCCGACGGGCGGCAGCCCCGGCGAGCTGGCGAAGTACGGGCTGCCCGGGGTGGCACAGCTCAAGAGCCGTGAGTCGTACATGCTGTGTTACGACCCGCGCACCCGCTGCGCGCTCTGGGTGGTCGAGCAGCTGCGGCCTGAGAATCTCCGCGGCGACGGCGACCGCCGCTCCTGCGACTTCCACGAGGACGACTCGGTGCATGCGTATCACCGCGCCACCAACGCCGACTACGGGGGCAGCGGCTTCGACCGCGGCCATCTCGCCGCCGCCGGCAACCACCGCTGGAGCCAGAAGGCCATGAACGACACCTTCTACCTGAGCAACATCGCGCCCCAGGTATCGCCTGCGACCCCTGCCCCGGCGGCGGAAGGCGAAGCCACCGCTCGCCTCTGAGCCTCGATTTGCTCCTCTGCAGATAGGAAAGCTACCGAGTGCGCGCCTTACGCCAGGCGCCTGGCTAAACACACCGCGCGCCGCAGGCGGAAGGGACGGAGCGGTGGGGCGCTGAGCACCCACTCTGCACTCTGATCTTAACCGAGGGCCCCCGGGCGCCTCCCTGATCTTCAGTTTCCTTGTCTGTAAAATGGGGATAAAACTGTTATTCACCTACCTCGTGCAGAGGCGCTGAGGAACTGAGGACACCATGCACGTAAAAGTACTGAGCACACTTTCTGGCCCATGACAAGCATTCAGTAAATACCGGCTATAATGAGGGAAGTGATTCTCGGAGAGACAAAGTGACTGGCGCAGTGTCACAGTGGGAGGAGACCCAGGCAGCCTGCCTAGAGAACCCTGAGCTTTCAGCCATTGTCCTACCCTGCCTTCCTTCCAGGAGTAAAAGGAAAGATAGCTGCATGCGGTGGCTGTTAGTAGCAGTCGCTGTGCGCCTGGACTAGCCGCCCTACCTCTAGCCCTGTTCCCACCAGGGCCTGACACCCACGTGGAGACGGATGTCAGGCTCTGAGTGAGGCTTGTGAGGTCCTAGCCTCTCTGACCTGACTGTGCTCACCCAGGAGCACAGTCCCCTACCCATCTGACTAGACGCCGTGCTGAGGACTGGAGAGCTCAAGTGGTGGAGTCAGGAGCAGATTCCTGACCTTCCCCGCTGAGCTCTGCATGCGGTTCAGACTAGGAAAAGGAAAGGAGAGATGGTTGGGAGAGCTGGTCTTCCCATGAGCCCCTGGGGGCAGTGGGCAGGCCTGTTTCTATCTGGGAGGTTTCCTCCGTTCCTTCTTATGGCTCTTTGGAGCTGAGAAACAGCTCTGAGACCTAGGATGCTAGTTCTCCCGCTCTAGCTGGACGAAAGTAGCACCTCCTTGAGCTCTATCCGGGCCCCACCCATGTGACTATGTAGGCTAAGTGACTCTCCTTCCATGAACCCGTTTCCTCCACCTGCTTGTTCCCACCCACGCTGGAACTTTCTGGCGCCATGCCAGTGCCAGCCCCTCAGGGCCTGGGGCAGCCCTCTAACTGCAAGTGTTCCAGCCAGTCTCACTGAAGGCCACTTCTCCTGCCAGGTGCCCCAGCTCAACCAGAATGCCTGGAACAACCTGGAACGGTACAGCCGCAGCCTGACCCGCACCTACCAAAATGTCTATGTCTGCACGGGGCCTCTCTTCCTGCCCAGGTAAGGCTAGAGCTGGGGGGCCTGGGGACACCAGCATCTCCCAGTCATCCCGTCCAGGCTCCCCCCAGGCTCTGTGTCAACACCGCCAGGTCCCCACTCATCTGGTTTCTTGGCGAATCTGTCCATTCCCTGTCTCGGGATCCCCAGTTCTACTCCACAGAGACCTTTGGGGTACCCACCTAGACATCTCCTCTGCCCGTGGGCACCAGGCCCTGAGTCTGCCCTGTTCCTCTCTCCTGTGTCATCTCTTTTCACATCCACCTGACTCTGTGTTCTGCGCGGGTAGAAACCCTTGCACTAGGCTCTCGCCTTCGGTCTCCCCTACTTGGAGCAGCCTTCCCCTATGCTTCCCCTGGAGCCAGGTTTGAACTCCATCTCTCTGACCCTGACCCTTTACTCTTGTCCCTCTGCAGCCCGGCCTCCCAGGTAGAAGGGACTGAGCTCTTCGGAGCTTGCTTGGTGATTTTCTAGCCTGCTGAGCACTGGGATGAGTGAGGCTAGAGGTTGTGGCCACACAGCTGGCTCTGCCTGGGCTGGAATCCAGGCCCTGTCACCTCATTTCTGGGTGCAGTGGGCAAATGAACTCGACATCCTCTCCTGTAAAATGGGGATAATACCCATTAGCTACCACGTGGTTGTTTAAGGGACAAAGCGGGATGGTGGATGTCACCGTAGTAAGGGCTCAGCACAGGCCTGCTGAGGCGCTGGCTGGGACACTGATGTACTTTGATTAGCAAGTGCCTCCTCTGGCCTGCTGAAATGGAGCGGACGCCGTGGAGGCTTAGCCTGAAGTCACCCATCCGGTGCTCCGGGCACCTGCTCTGCCCTAGGCCCTGAGCGGACGCCGTGGAGGCTTAGCTGAAGTCACCCATCCGGTGCTCCGGGCACCTGCTCTGCTCTAGGCCCTGTGCTGGTGCTGGGAATTCCGCTGCCACAGCCCTGCCCATTTGGTGCCCACCCTCCACAGGGAGAGACAGACAGTAATCGAGGGTCCACACGGATGAATGTGAATGAAGGCCTGATTCTTTCTGCAGTGTTTATTGCCACCACTCACTCTACCTGACCCAGTGTTGGACATGAAGAAAACAGGGGAAGAGTGAGTCTCTACCCTGCAGGGAGCTCCCAGCCTCCTGGGAGAGCCAAGCAGAGCAAAGAAGCCTCACGCTGAGGGGTGGTCCTGCAGGTTGACACAAGCTGGAGGTCGGGTCAGGGAAGGCTCCCTGGAGGCGGTGGCCTTGGGTCTGACCAAGTCCCCCAGGAGCCCTAAAAGGCCATGTGTGCCTGGGTCTGCCCACAGGACGGAGGCTGATGGGAAGTCCTATGTGAAGTACCAGGTAATTGGCAAGAACCACGTGGCGGTGCCCACCCACTTCTTCAAAGTGCTGATCCTGGAAGCAGCAGACGGGCAGATCGAACTCCGCTCCTATGTGATGCCCAACGCGCCTGTGGATGAGGCAGTCCCCCTGGAGCGCTTCCTGGTGCCCATCGAGAGCATTGAGCGGGCCTCAGGGCTGCTCTTTGTGCCAAATATCCTGGCACGGACAGGCAGCCTTAAGGCCATCACTGCAGGCAGCAAGTAAGGGCAGCCCCAGCCAGACTGTGGGGTCGGGGGGACTGGGTCGAATTAAAGGTGTTCATTTTTGGAGACAAGTCTTTGGTGTGTCTGTCCCAGGTGATCCGTGGGAACCTCTGGCTTCACCACTGTTTCTGTGCCATCTTGGGCCCGACAGAACCTTCAGCTGGGCCGGGCACCCGCGTGGGTGAGGCCAGGCTGCAGGGCAGCCAGGGAGATGAGGATGGCTTCCTGGAAGAGAAGCACAGCAACAGGCTGGGGCCTGGGAAGCTAGCAGGTGCCCCACTGCCCAGGACCCAGCCCCTTGGGGTGTGCTGCCCTCAGCAGGGCCTGGGGTAGAGGGGTTACGAAGCACAGGCCCAGCTTCATCCTGCAAATCTGTCACTGGCCAGGAAGGGGCCTCACCTCTCTGCTTCTAGGTATCCTCCTCTGTAAAATGGGGATGATCATAATAGCTGCCTCCCAGGATCGGGGAGGGGGAGGGGGAAGGGGAGGGGGAGGAGGGCCCTCTGTGCAGCTGTCGGAAGGGTGGGAGCAGGGATTCCTGCTGGGAGGCTGTGGCTGGCAAGCGTGCGACACCTGGCCCTGGCAGGGCTCTCAGGGACAGGTAGACTGAGGCTGTCCACCTGTTTGGTCACCACCCTTTGAGACCAGTGGAAGCAGTGGCACCTTCCCCCAGGAAGTGCCCACAGGTACAGCGTTCTGTGCTACCCTCAGAAGTGGCTGCCCAGGTGGAAAGCTCTCAGAGCTGGTCGCATCCTGTCCCCCATGGGACAGAGGTGCCAGAGAGGAGGGCTGCCCTGCCCACCAGGGTCAGACACGGGGAAGTGGAACACGGAGCGTATAGCTAAGGGAACAGGCCTAGAGCAGGGATGGGTGGGGTCTCCTGGGTCAGCCAGGTGCTCCTGGAGCAGCTGGATGGGCACCAGCACCCAGGATTCCCAACTCCCAGCCCACTCTCAACTTGTCCCTGCTGCAGTTCTGCTGTGGTGAGAGCTAAAGGGGGCGAGGAGGCCTAGAGGAGGCTGGCTCAGGGCAGCCCTGGGCGGGGTGGGGGACGGGGAGAGGGTTGCAACGCCCCCCTTTGGACGGACCCCAAGGCTCCAGCCCCTGCTGGTGGTGAGCAGGCTGGGCCTGGAGGTCGGGGAGGCGGGCGGGCTCACCTCGGTGCGGATGGTGCGGCTGCCCTGCTTGGGGCAGGTGTTGACGTACCGATCGAAGAGGACACTGGGCTCAGCCACCTCCAGGTTGGGGTCAGCATCCACTCCAGCTTCCAGCCCTTGGAGGCCCCCAAACACCACGAGAGCGTGCCTGGCGCCCACAGGAGGGGGTCACTGAGTGCAGCCCCCAGGGCTCTCAGCCCCCCATATGCGCAGGGGCCCGGTCCGTACAGCTCTGCCCCCACCAGTCCCGTCCCCTGCTGCGTTCCTCCTCCCCTGGCTGGACCCACCTGAAGTTGGGAAGCGGGACGGAGGCCACGTCTGAGCCTCGCTCTGATGTCCCAATGGTCAGGTCATAGCCGTCCTGGAAGGGGGCCTCAGCAAACACAGCACCTGCGGGGGAGGCCAGCTCACTGGGGGCTCTGTACCCCACAGGCCACTGCCACTTGGCTGCACGTCCGTGTTGGGGGGCGTGGTTTGGGTAAGAGAGCCACAGCCAGGCCCCTCACTCTTGCTGGGAAGTCAGCGATGGCACGGGCCGAGACCGTGCGTGTGCCAGCTTGGGGAGACAAAGCAGAGGGTGGGGAGGAAGGGGCTCCCAAAGCAAGTCGTGGGCCTCTGACTCACCCGGCCCTTTGCCCCATTCCCGACCCCATGGCAGACACCATTAAAGATGCTTTTCCTCGGAAGTCCTTAAAAGCATTCCAGGCAGTGCACTCACGGAGACCAAGGCCCAGAGAAGGAAAGGCACTTGCCCAAGTCACACGGCAAGTGAGTAGGGTTAGGACCCCGGCCTGACTTTTGGGTCAAGCAAGGCTCTCTGTGGCCTCCCAGAGAGAGAGGACGGATATTCACAGGAGGAAGCTCTGTCCTTACTGAGGCAGGAGGCCAGGCGGACCGTGTAGCCCCAGTAGAGACCAGCTTTGGTGCGAGGGTCCTGTGACGACACGACTTTTCCACGGTAGGTCTTGCTTTCTGGAGGGGAAGCAGACAGGCTGTGAAGACGGGGCGAGGGGACAAGGAAGTGGCTCCGAGCCCGCAGGCGGGCCAGGCTGGGGACGCTTTAGGGTACCTGGGAGCTGCTGCTGGTTCAGCCGCACCGTCACCCGGAGTCCAGGCTCCAAGTGCTTGTCAATCTTCACCTCCTGGGAAGAAGCCAGAAGAAACTGGTGCTGTCCCCCGCAGGAGAGCGGGGGTCGCTGCTCTCCCAGACACAGGGGCACCTCAGGGGTCCAGGTCACCCTTCGAGCCCCGCTCCCCGGCACCTGGGCCAGACCTGCTCACAGAGACTATTCTTTTATTATTAATTAATTAATTTTGGCTGCATTGGGTCTTCGTTGCTGTGCACGGGCTTTCTCTAGTTGCAGTGAGCCGGGGCTACTCTTCGTTGCGGTGCACGGGCTTCTCATTGCAGTGGCTTCTCTGGTTGCGGAGCACGGGCTCTAGGTGCACGGGCTTCAGTAGTTGTGGCTCTCGGGGGTCTAGAGCTCAGGCTCAGTAGTTGTGGCGCATGGGCTTAGTTGCTCCGCGGCATGTGGGATCTTCCCGGAGCAGGGCTCGAACCCGTGTCCCCTGCATTGGCAGGTGGATTCTGAACCACTGCGCCACCAGGGAAGTCCAAGAGACCATTCTTGCAAAACGACTACTGCAAGACACTGGTCCAGGCCTGGCACAGAGTAGGAAGTATTTCATGAGTAGATTAAATCCCAGTTTCCTACATTTTGGTGGCTATGCCGCTTACTAGCTATAGCAGTTTGAGTGGTCACTTAACCCCTCTGAGCCTTGGTGTCCTAATCGTCAAACAGAAGATGTTCCATAAATAATACCTGTTGTTACACTGCACAGGGCCTGGCATGAAGTAAATGCTGACTACATGGGAGCCTGTGAGGAAGGACACTTGATGTTTGTGTTTTGTCCCAATTTTAGTTTTTTTTTTTCCCCCCACCGCGCTGCATAGCTTGTGGAATCTCAGTTCCCTGACCAGGGATTGGACCCACGCCCTCGGCAGTGAAAGCATGGAGTCCTAATCACTGGATTATGATGGAAGTCCCTTGTCCCACTTTTGAATTCAGGATGGGACACTTTCTCTTTTGCGGGTTTCACATTCATTTCTCTCTTCATCTGGGTCTGGGTCATCCGGTTCTGTTTTTAGCCAGTTACCTCAGATCTGTTCTTTTTGAGGGGAGGGGATCCTCCTCTGTTTAAATGTTTCTGCCTCCTTCTCTAGGAGACTTAGGGTTAATAGGTGGCAAATGAATGCTCCGAGCCCCGGTTTGGCAGCGCTCCGGAACAGCCCCAGAGGCATCGTGAACTTGATTTTCCCGGGTTTTCTTTTGGTTTGTTTTTCGTATAAGGACTATCTTCTGTTGATTTGATTTTTCTAAAACAGTAAATTTTGCTCCTGGCTTTATCTGTTGAGCCCCATTTTAGGTACTTCTCTGGCCCAAATCTGCATCAATGGGGGACTGGCAGGCAGAGATGCCTGGGGCCAGGGCTCTCTACCCATGTGCCCTCCGTAGCCAGGGTGTGTCTGGGAAACCTGTCTCGACCCACCCTCCAATTCCTACCTTCTTCATGCCACAGTTGACAAAGGAGCCCTGGCCCGGCCGGGTGGGCCGGTCCACCACGATGCCCTCTCGGAACTCGGATTCCTCATCCTGACGCATGTGGTGAGGGCTGTCCAAGGGGTTCAGGAGCCCTGTGGTTGGGGAGAGCCAGGAAGATTCTGGGAGGTGCAGAGGCACACGGAGGGGTGGAAGGTAAGGCTGGGAACCCTGGTTCAGGTTCCAGCTCTGCCACAGATCTGCTGCTTCTCACCAGCCACAGGCCTTGCCCTGCCTGGGCTTGCTTTCCCAACTGTACCATGATTTCTCAGGGTCTGGGGGATGATCCATGGGAAATGGGGGTCAGGCCCCCACAGCCTTACCTGCAAACTGTAGATCCTGATGCTTGGGGAAGAATGCTTTTCTTAGGTACCTAGGAAAGGACGCAGATCTCAGGGAGGCCACCTCCCATCCGACCTGCACCGTGACCACCCCTCCCACGTGCTCTGGCAAGTCTGTCCTTCATGCCCTTACTGGGGACACTCCAGGTACTGCAGGATCCGGGCCAGCTGCACGCATGCCTGCCCCTTCTTGCCGACTCCCCTGAATTCCCCCTCCACAGTCCTGGAGAGAGAAAGATAGGGCCCAAGCCCATCGAGTTTCCTTCAAGAGCTCCTCCCCCCAGTATGACCTACGCAGCGCCCCTGCTTTGCAACTCGACCCGCCAGGGTTACAATGGGGGCATCAGACAGGGTCCTCAGCCCAGGCAAGTGGGCAGGGAAAAAAGGGAAGCCCAGCCAATCATGGCAGCCCCTCCCTTCTCCCTGAGCCCCGGGGCCCGCTGGATGGCCCCTCACTTGGCATCTTGGCCCTCTTCATCAAACACCACAATCTCATCCACGCAGAAGATGGTGCAGGCTCTAGCAATCTGGCCGGCCAGGTAGGTGCGAAGCTCGGGCGACTGGGCGTTGTCCAGGATGGAGCCCGGAAGGGCCACGCTCAGGGTGTAGTGCCGCCCTGGGCAGGACAGGGGCGTTCATGGTCAGCCAGAGAGGCCAGGGCCATCCCTCCCCTCCCTTGCTCTAATCCCAGGGCCCAGAGTTAGAGAATTTTCCTACTGTGAGGAGTTTTGAGCTAAGCAGCATAGATCCAACTCCCCTCTCTGGGCCTCAATCTCCCCAGGAAGAAAATGGAATCAGAGGTCTCCAGGACTCCCGTAAGAAGGGCATACCACTGGGCCAGGCAAGAGAGCGGTTAGAAGAACTGACCTATATTCACATCCTCTGCCCCCTACCACCTCAGTTCTCCAGGCGTCAAATAGGGATGATAATGAGTTAATATTTATTCTTAGTGCCTTTTATATGTGCACATTTAACCAATAACCCTAGGAAGTAGGTATACCATGATCCCGATTGAGAGGTGGGGAACCTTCAGCCCACAGAGGTCAAATATGTGACCCAAGGTCACACAAAAGGCAGGACAGCTGGCTTCAGAGGGACCACCACACTCTCCCTCCCAGAGTTGTCCAAAGGGAGCCACAGGAGATAAAGGGCTTTCCCGGTGTCAGACAGCTGACATGCTCAGTTTCTGTCCCCACTGTCACCATCATCACTGGTAACCACTGGGCTTACAGGGTACAATATGGCCCCCTGACCCTCCAGACCTTTGGGTCTGGCCAAGGAGGAAAGATACAACTTGTTAGGGAAGATCCAAATGTACGAACACGGAAGGACATCCAGGACACAATGTGGGATGAGAAAAAACAGCTCCAGAAGTGTGTGGATAAAGCAGTCTCAACTTTCGTAAAACTGTATCTATATACCTCCCTACCTATATATAAGTGGGTGTTAACATAGCTGGAGAAACGTTAACTGCAATGTTTGCTGGGATTTTTCCTTTCTTTATTGTTTTCTGTATTGTTTGGGGAGTTTTGTTTTGAGCATGTATTATTTAATGAGAAAAAAGAGACATTCTTATTATGAAATCAAAATACTTAAATGAAAAGTGAAATTAAAGCACACAGTGATCAATAAAAAAGGAAAAAAATTAACTATCATTACAATGATGAGGTTCTAGAGGCATAAAGTGATGATATATGATGCTTACCCTTCACAGAATCGAAATCTACCTAAGTAGGAAGTTAGGACTCAGTTTTCTGGGTCCCTCCCGTTCTCTGAGCCTCACTTTCTCCATCAGGACAAGATGTCTGGACCCACTGGCCCCTAAGGGCCCTTCCAGCTATAACATTCTCTGCCCTACCGAGGACCCAGCTTGCTCACCCCGATCCTCCCTCTGGGCAGCTGCCTCCTCCTCCTGCTGTCGCTTTGCCTGTTCCTCCTGCACTCGCTGCCGCTCCAGTTTCTTCATCATCTTGAGATCCTTCCACTTCTTTTTCTCCTCTTTTTCTGGATAAAAGGACATCCCGATTGGGGGAGGGAAGAGGGACTTGGAGGTGAGGAGGACTTGGAGCAGTCCAGGAGGTGATGTCCTCTCAGTAGGGGCAGCCTGGGCTCTCCAGTGCTGCTGAGACAGCAGCCAAAGGAGCCTCCCAGGGCTTCTGGCCCCGTCTTCTCCATTTTGGGTACTGTGGGACCTAGAGGGGCCAAATCTGGTGGCTCTTCCCCAAGATTCAGCTGTGCACTGATGGAGTGGCCTCGGGGAGAGGTGAGCACAGACGCTCATCTCCCCATCTGAGCCCACCGCCCCGGTCCCTTACTTACTCTGTTGCTTCCATTTTCGCCACTCCACCCTCTGGCCATGTTCACCCTGAAGTAGGGGTGGGAGGAGATATAGGAGTGAGGCTGAATGGTCACACCCGAGAGGAGGTCCCACCTGCTGCTCCACAGCTGTCCCCTCTCTTTAAATGGAGGTGGTGAGGAAACGAGGGAACCCTCCCCCCGCCCCCCACGCCACACTCCTGCTGCCCAGAGAAAGCGTCAGGAGGGCAGGGACCTGTCGTACCCCCAGTGCCTGAGACCACACCTGGCACACAGTAAGCATTCAATAAATTATTTAATGAGTTCCCCCTGGAGAGAAGAGGAAACAGGTTCAGGGGGACAGGACCTGCCCACTGTCGCCCTGGTGTCAGAAGAGATACGCCACGAAAGGGCTCGGGATTCCGAGCCGGGTCCGGTCTTCTGAATCCGGGCCCTGGGCAATGAGTTACCCAACGCAGTCCCGGCTCTGACTCGAACCCCGGCTCCCACCTCCGGTTCTCATCTGGACAGGGGTGCTTGAGGCCATGAGCATGCGGCGCCTCGGGGACTCGGGCCGCGGAGCAGCGACGAGCAGGGAGCTAGAGGTGCGGCCAGGCCCCGCCACGGGCCCCCAAGCGGCTCTTTCTCTTGCCTCCACCCCGCGCCCTGCCGCGGGATCCCACATCCCTCCACCTACCGGGCCGCAGGGCCTCTTCCTCCCGCGCTCCGCCATGTTCGTCGCACACCGTCGGCCCCGCCCAGCCAATCAGACTCACCCCTTCCGCCAACACCTCCTCCGAGCCGTCCAATCGGAGAGCCAATGGCGTGCGAGGGCGCGGCCTATGCTCCGGGCTGAGGGAGCGTGTGGGCCTGGGACTGGCTCCTGGGGGCGGGCTCCCGGGGGTGGGCGGGGCTCATCGCAGGCCTGGGTGTCCAAAGACGCACGGTATCCGGTTCTCTCCTGAACCCTTGGACGATAGGAGAGCTACCCTCTCTCCTCCCGTCGGGCGCGAAACTCAAAGCTCAGCTTGGTTTTACACATGAGGACCCTGAGGCACAGAGCTGGAGTGTGATTCAGAGCTGGCAATAATTTAATCCAATTATTTTATAGATTCGTTCATTTACTCTCTTTTAATTATCAGACTTTACTTTTTTAGAGATTTAGGTTTACCGAAAATTGAACAGATAGTACAGAGTTCCCACATAACCCCCACTCAGTTTCTGTTGTTCACATGTGTTAATGTGTACATTTGTTATAGTTGATGAACCTATATTGATGCATTGTACATAGTTTACATTAGGGTTCACTCTTTGTGTTGTACATTCTAACAGTTTTGACAAATGCATAATGTCATATATCTACCATTACAGTATCATACAAAATTGATTCACTGCCCTAAAAATCCTCTGTGCTCCACCTACCTCCCCCACCCCTCAAGCCCCTGGTAACCACGGGGACCCTGATCTTTTTTACTGTCCCTATAGTTTTGCCTTTTCCAGAATGTCATATAGTTGGAATCAGACAGTATGCAGCCTTTTCAGACTCCCTTCTTTCACTAAGCAACATGCATTTAAAGTCCCTCTAAAGTAGGAGATAGATGGGCCCCTGGGCTGGACAGCTGGGGTTTGTCAAGTGGAGTAACACTGAAGCTCTGTTCTCACCCAGATGCTCCAAGGTCAAAGCTAGTGGCAGAAGCTGAGCTCTGCTGAAGTAAAGAGATAAGATAACCACTCCTGAGGTCAAGGAAAACTTCCTGTCTGGACATGTGCAGGAAGGCTCCTTGGGGGTCAAAAAGGGAGGGGGCACCACCCCATAATAAGTGTGGACATATACACACAGGCCTCTGCGGTGGAATCCATCTTAGCAAAAAGTTGCACACGCAGCTTGGGGAGGGTCCTAGGACCAGTCATGTGTGAAAAAAGAAACGAGATAATTGGCCAAAGGTAAACAAAGACCAGGAAGAACTGTCCTATATAAGTGATTTAAATCGCCTCTTTACTCCACTCCTCCCCATTAGAAAGGATGCCCACACCCTTTCTCTCTGGGTGTGTATTTCTGCCTAGCTTCAACTTAAATAAATAAACTGTTTCTCTGTGTGCTCTCCCATAGTGCTGTGTCTCTAATAATAAACTTTGTACCTGTTTTTTACAGTTTTTGCCTCCTTGAAACATTCTTGCTCTCAAATGGGGGAAAGAGCCAGGGCCACTTTGCTTCTAGCCTCTAGCCCCTGGTGCTCTAGCGGCTAGGATTCCTGGTTTTCACCTGGGCTACGCAGGTTCAATTCCTGGGCAGGGAAATAAGACCTCACTGCTGTCTCTCCGAGATCACCTCCATATCTTCTAATGGCTTGATAACTCATTTCTTTTTCTTTTATAGTAGGTTGAAGATATAATTTTTAAAAATTTATTTATATTCATTTATTTGGTTGCGCCAGGTCTTAGTTGCGGCTCGCCGGCTCCTTAGTTGTGTCATGCGAACTCTTAGTTGCTACATGCATGTGGGATCTAGTTCCCTGAGCAGGGATTGAATCCGCGCCCCCTGCACTGGGTGTACGGAGTCTTAACCACTCCACCACCAGGGAAGTCCCCGATAGCTCATTTCTTTTTACTGCCGGATACTATTCGTTGTATGGCTATGCCACTGTGTGTCTATCCATTCACCTTTTGAAGGACATTTGGTTGCTTCCAGTATTTGGCAATTATGAATAAAACTGCTGCAAATATTCATGTGCAGGTTTTTGTGTGGACATGAATTTTCAGCTCATTTGGGTAAACAGCTGGAAGTCTGATTGCTGGATCCAACAGTAAGACTATGTTTAGCTTTGTAAGAAATTGCCAAACTGGGACTTCCCTGGTGGTCCAGTGGCTAAGACTCCGTGCTCCCAATGCAGGGGGCCCGGGTTCAATTCCTGGTCAGGGAACTAGATCCCACATGCTGCAACTAAGAGTTCGCATGCTGCAACTAAAAGATCCCACACGTGGCGACGAAGATCCTGTGTGCCGTGACTAACACCCGGCGCAGCCAAATAAATAAATAAATAAAAAAGAAATGGCCAAGCTGTCTTCCAAAGAGGTTATACCAGCTTGCATTCCTACCAGCAAGGAATGAGATACACTTCCTTTTTTAAATAATAAATTTGAGTCAATATTCATTCAATCAACAAATATTTATCAAGCAGATCCTATTTTGAGGCTGGAACTCCCTGTGCTAACCGCCAGGGACACAATGGTAGGGAAAGCAGATACTGATCTGGAGTTTACAACCTAGTAGAGGAGAGATTCATTTCTAATTCAAAGTGTGTGTTAACATTACAGGGCTTGTGTTTATTTCACCATTCCCCGCTCTCCCCTATCTGAATGAAAGGCAATTTCTGCATCTCAGGTTGGCTGAGGTTACTCAGTCTAAGATCTGGAACCTCCGTAGAGTCACAGATTTGAGTTATGGGCAGATTCTGGATTGGTTCATGAGACATGAAACCTTTGGTCAGGTGGTTCTATCCAAGAGATCTATGGGTTTACCCCATTGAGGACTTGCTTATCATCAGGCTATGTGTAGTATGGCAAAGGGGCTCCAACCCTGAGCTTCTGAGTTGTTATTTTGTTTCACAATCTTGACTTTGGAACAGTGATAGTATTACAAGGTCATAGTTGGGAAAGGAAGAAGTGTCCTGGGACTTCCCTGGTAGTCCAGTGGTTAAGACTCTGCACTTCCAATGCAGGGGGTGCAGGTTGGATCCCTGGTCCGGGAACTGAGATCCCATGTGCCGCCTGGCCAAAAAATAAATAATTTTAAAAATTAAAGAAAAAAAAAAAAAAAAGGAAAGTGTCCTGTCATAACACCAAGTATGTTCCAAACAGCAATTCTCTGACACCAAGTGGGTGTCCTACACTTCAATTAAATTCTGACAAGTTGGCGCAGACCTCATAGGTTAAGGTATCAGTCCCACAAGACTGTCTCCCACTTCAGATGTCAGCAGCAAGTGGGGTCACCAGCCACCCCTACTTCTGCCTGGCCGACTACAAATTCCGGCATTTCCATGACCACCCCCCAGATTCAATAATTTGCTGAAACAATTCACAGCCCTCAGGAAAGTGCTATACTTACAATTAGAGTTTCATTAGAGAAGATAACAACCCAGGAACAGCCAAATGGAAGAGGTACATAGACTAAGGTCTTGGGAGGGGGGGGTGCAGAGGTTCCATGCCCTCTCCGGATGGGCCACCCTACCAGCGCATCGATGTGTTCACCAGCCCAGAAGGTCCTTGAGCCTCAGTGACTCAGGGTTTTTATGTGGGATTTTATTACATATGCGCATCTGATTAAATCATTAGCCATGTGACTGAACTCAATGTCCAGTCCCTTTTCCCTCCCTGAGGTCTGGGTTTGAGGCTGAAAGTTCTGACCCTCTAATCACATGGTTGAAGGGGTTCATTTTGAATAACGAAAGACACTACTAACACTCATGAAATTACAAGGGTTTTAGGAGCTCTGTGCCAGGAACCAGGGACAAAGACCAAATGTATTTTATTATCCTATATGTTCCCATCAGCTCCCCAATTAAATATGTGATATGAGCAAAACCCATGAGCTTGCTATGCAAATGCAACTTCAAGACAATTCCCCAGCACCACCTTCCAAATGATTTCAGGAGTTGTGTTGCTTTCCAGTGGGAGGCCCACCCCTGGGATCAAATCTCATTTCTACCTTTTACCAGCTGGATGGCCTCAGGTAAGTCGCCTCACCTCCAAAGCGGTTTCCTCACCTGTAAAATGGAGGCAGTAACTCCTGTCTCAGAGGGTCCTTTAATGAGATGGTGCGCATCCCAGTGCCCGGCATACAGGGGTGAGCAGTAAATGTTAGGGGAAACATTCCTTTCCCCTTCTGTCTAATTATGTAATCCCTGGCAATCCTTGCCTGGACTCTGATCCCTGTGGGGTGTGACTGTCCGAGTCTTCCCTGTTAGACACTCAACTGAGGCCCCCATCACACACACACACACACCACCACCACCACCACCACCACCACCACCACCACCACCACCACCACCAACAACAACAACAACAACAACAACAACGGTAACACATACCATCTGAGCCCCTAGGCCTGGTTTTACCATTAACTAACTGGGTGGCCTCAGACAAGGTCCAAGTCCCTGCCCTTCTTTGGGCCTCAAAACACATTTGTACAAAGAGTCTGGGATCTGAGGTTCAGGGAGGTGGGAGTTGCCTTCCATTCTGACTAAGCCCCCATCTGCAATCAGCACCAGGGTGTGAAGCAGAGAGAAGCAGCCAATAACAGTTTGAATAACTTAAAACTTTATTATGGGCAAAAGTACTGGCTTGAAGAGTCAAGCCTAAGGGCAACTTTCCAAAATCAAGCTTAGATAAGGAAAGGGAGGGATGCCTGAGGCCTGGCTGGGGCCAATGCAAGGCTGGGGTCAGTGCAAGGCTGGGGCCAGTGCTGAGACCCAAGGTCAGTACACTATTGAACTCTGCCCTCTGAGTCCCAGCTGAGTCTGGGGAGGCCAGAGGGGACCCAAGACCATATAGCCCAGCACAGGGAGGACCAGGGAGAGGCCCCGGTCAGGCCTCCTTCACCTCTGCAACAGGAACACAGCTATGCGCCATGGGGAAGTGCTCCTGACTGTCCCAAGACCAAAACGGGGGGCTCTTCCCTGAGGTTATTCTGTGTTACAGAGAAGAGATCCTCCAGTACCATCTACCCCCAACCTGGGAATGGCTGAAACCTGGACAAAGACAGAGCCCTGCAGAGTGTGCAGGGAGCAGGCAATGCAGGGCCCAGGGGGTGATGTCAGGGCCTGAGCTCATCCTTCCACTTCTGTAGCTTCTTGTCCATGGCCTGGAGCGTGGATTCATCCTGCACCAACACAGATTGGTCCTACCCCTCTCCCCACACCCGCAGGAGGCATGGGGAGGCTTGGGGAGGTCTTCCCTCCCCCAGGCCTGTCCTTTACCTTCATGAAACAGAAGCGGATATAGTGGTCAAAGAGCTTCTGATGTGGCACGCTGTAGAAGATGGAGACCGGGATGGCCATCAAGCCCTGTGGAGGAGGAAGCCCATGTCTCAGCGGCCCCACAGCCCAGCAGGCCTCTGGGGGGCTCCAGGGGGTCAGAGATGTTCCGTGATGAGACAGGAGAAGGAAAATTAGTTCAGTGCAGCACCTCCCAGTGCTGCATCAAGGTCAGAGGAAAAGCATCCCAAATCATCATTCCAAGCCAGGCAGGCCAGGGCAGAGCCATAGAATAAATAAGTCTTAGGGAGTTCCCTGGCGGCCCAGTGGTTAGGACTCTGCGCTTTCACTGCTGAGGGCGCGGGTTCAATCCCTGGTCGGGGAACTAAGATCCTGTAAACCATGTGGCACGGCCAAAACAAAAAACAAAAAAACCGCCACAAACAAGCAAAAAAAAGAAATAAGTCTTAGAGTCGTAGCTCTGAGCTGGATGGACCTCAGAGTTAATGGGCCAGCTCCTCACTGTACAGATGGGAAGACTGAAGCCCTGAGAGGGCAAGAATTCCTGCCAGCCCACAAGGCATATTTGAGCAAACTGAAAACAGGCTTCCCATTCCTTGAAGTGGATGCAACCCTGTGCCACGGCTCAAGGCAGAGGACTGGCTGGACTTTGGCGCATCAGCCCCCTGGTCAGGTACCCTTAGCAGTGCACAGCCTGTAAAACATACACAGCGGCCCTGGCAGAGGCCCAGCCCACCTTGTTCTTGATCATCCACTTGACAAAGCGTCTGTCGTAAGGCTCATCTGCAGCTCCAGGCAAGTTGGGCATCTTGCTCTCTGGGGGACAGAGGCCAGGCTGAGCCCTGAGCAGCCTCCAGGGCCCTGTACCTGGCCCAGCCCGGCCAGTCCCACTCACTGAATTCCGAGATGTCTGTGATGAGGAAGTAGCTGCCCTGGGGGATCACGGGCCTCAGGCCTACAGACTTCAGGCTCTGTATCATGTGGTCACGGCAGCGCTGTATGGCCTGTGGCAGCTGCACAAAGTAGCTGCTGGGTTGGCCGAAGTGCAGTTGCTCCCGCTCAAAGCTCTGGGCTACTGCAGCCTGGGGAGGGCGGAGGGACAAGCAGGTCAGGTGTGACCTGACCTTGGAGCAGGCCCGAACTCCTTTCTTGCCCCCCCCCCCCTCACCTGGGCCTGTGTGGGACAGTGGAAGATGGAGTTCTGGTGCATGGTGCGCAGGTGCTTCAGGAGACTGTCCGGGCCTAGGACCCAGCCCACCTGGACCAGGAACATAGGTAGAGGGTGAGGCTCTTCGGGGCCTGACCAAACCCCTTCTGGATTTCCAGGCCAGACTCGCCTACCAAGGATTGTAGAGGGGGGGTTCACCCCCGCCCTCATTGACTCACCTTCCAGCCTGTGGCGCTAAAGGTCTTGCCAGCGCTGCCAATGGTCAGGGTGCGTTCCCACATGCCAGGGAGGGTGGCTGCCCAAGGCCAAAGAAAGCAGCTGCTGAGATGGGGGTGGGGGCAGGGGAGGGGTGGGGGCTGGACCCCAGCAGGCACTCAGGCTCTCACGCTCCAGACTCCACCATGTGCTAAGCTACTCCCACAACTTATTTGAGCTCACCCTCATGACAACCCTGGGAGGCAGGTGCCATGTGTTCCCCTGTCCTCAGAGAAGTGAAGTCATTGCCCCAGGTCACCTGACCTGTGTGGGTCTAGACCCCTCGGTCCTAATCAACAGGCCTGCGCTGACAGCCAGACTGGGCTCAAGGCCCTGCCACAAATGTCCAGGTGAACGGGGGCACCCTGGCCGGCTCGGCTCACCGATGCTGACGTGCTGGCACCCGTCGTAGACCAGCCACTGGTAGACCTCGTCGGTGATACACACGACGTCATGCTGCTGGCACAGGCTGGCCACCAGCTCCAGTTCTGCCCTGGAGAACACCTGCAGGGACCATCCCCAAACAGAGAGGCCTGCTTAGAGAGATGAAAAGACAGGGCCAGAGCCGGTGCTGAGGGCTTTTCTGTCCCATCCTATCCCTGCAACAGTGACCCTGTGAAGTTGGTTGTGAGATAACAGGAAATACATATATATATATGTGTGTGTGTGTGTGTGTGTGTATATACATACATATATATGTATGTATACACACACACACACACACACACACACACACACACACACACACACACACACACATACATATATATCTGCCCCAATTCCTGGCACAGAACTCCTAAAACCCTTGTAAATTACTAAGTGGTAAGAGCACTAGGAACATCTTTTGTTCTAATATTTGCTCTTTGATCCTGACCTAGACACAGGGCTCTGGAAACTCTTGTAAATTCCTAAGTGATAAGAGCACTAGAAGTGGACTTCCCTGGTGGCGCAGTGGTTAAGAATCCGCCTGCCTTCAATCCCTGGTCTGGGCAGATCCCACATGCCGCGGAGCAACTAAGCCTGTGCACCACAACTACTGAGCCTGTGCTCTAGGGCCCGTAAGCCACAACTACTGAGCCCTCGTGCCACAACTACTGAAGCCCACACGCCTAGAACTGTGCTCCACAACCACAACAAGAGAAGCCACCGTAATAAGAAGCCCGCGCACGGCAACAAAGAGTAGCCACTGCTCGCCGCAACTAGAGAAAGCCCGTGCACAGCAACGAAGACCCAACACAGCAATAAATAAATAAATAAATAAATAAATTTATAACCAAAAAAAAAAAAAAGAATCCACCTGCCAGTGTGGGGGACACGGGTTCGAGCCCTGGTCCGGGAAGATCCCACATGCCACGGAGCAACTAAGCCCGTGCGCCACAACTACTGAACCTAAGCTCTAGAGCCCGTGAGCCACAACTACTGAGCCCGCATGCCACAACTACTGAAGCACACATGCTCTAGGGCCCGCATGCCACAACTACGGAGCCCGAGTGCTGCAGCCACTGAAGCTCGCACACCTAGAGCCTGTGCTCCGCAACAAGAGAGCCACCACAATGAGAAGCCCATGCACCGCAACAAAGAGTAGCCCCCACTTGCTGCAACTAGAGAAAGGCTGCACGCAACAACAAAGACCCACTGCAGCCAAAAATAAATAAATTAAAAAAAAAAAAGAGCACTAGAAGCATTTTTGTTCTAATGAGGCAACTCTAAGTGGGCTCTTGGATTGGGGCTGATCATCAGAAAGACGAAGCCATATTGGAAGTTTGGAATTTTCTCCAGAGAGGGCAGAGGGGCTGGAAATGGAGTTGATAATTGAAGCCTCCATAAAAATCCCAATAGGACAGGGTTCAGAGAGCTTGCAGGTGGGTGAGCACATCCAGGTACCAGGAGCTTGACACACCCCAGCTCCACAGGGATAGAAGCACCTGTGCTCAGGAACCTCCCAGACCCCGCCCTACATGTCTCTTCATCAGGTTGTTCATCTGTATCCTTTATCGTATCCTTTAATAAACTGGTAACTGTAAGTAGGTGTTTCCCTGAGTCTTGTGAGCCACTCTAGCAAATTAACTGAACCGAGGAGGGGGTTGTGGGCACCTCAGATTTACAACCATAGGTCAGCAGCGCAGGTGACAACCTCGACTTGTGATTAGTGTCTGGAGTGGGGTGGGGGGCAGCCTTGTGAGACTGAGCCCTTAACCTGTGGGATCTGACGCCATCTCCAGGTAGACAGTGTCAGAATTGAATTAAAATGAGTTGACTTGTGGGACACTCAGCTGGTCTCACAGAATTGCTTAGTGTGGGAAAAAAACCCCACATATCTGGTGTCAGAAGCGTTTTGAGTGTGATAATCGTGTGACAGTAAAGGAGAGACACAGGTGGAAGCCTGGGTCTTCCTTCACATCAGTTCTGTCATGTTCCCATTTTCCAGATGAAAAACTGGAGAGGTGAAGTCACTGGCCCAGGTTCATGGGGAAGTCATGGAGATGTCCAGCCCGCTCCACCACCCGAGGCCTGATACCTTCCCTGGGGATCCCTGCCCCAGGCCCTGGGATCTCTGGGAGCTTCGGTCCTCAGAGCCCATCGCAGGTAGTCCTCCCACTTCACAGACAAAGAAACTGAGGCCCCATGGCAGCACAAGAGTAACAGAGCAGGGACGTGAGCCAATCTGGAGGGGTCCCCGGAGGAGGTCTCTCAGGTACCTTTCCCAGGGGGTTGTTGGGTGTGTTGAGGATAAGGGCTTTAGTGCGAGATGTGAACTTGCTGGCCAGCTCCGTGGGGTCCAGCTGCCAGTTGCTGCTGGAATCCAGTTCCCCATCCTGGTTGGGGCTCTGCAAGAGGAGGTGGGAGGGGGTGGCAATACTTACCCACATGACTTTCATCTCTAGAAAGTCAGCCTTCCTCCCCCCAGGTATCTCTTCCCACTGTCTCTCCTCTCGGGCTCTGGACACCCCTCTCCTCATCCTGGAGAAACTGCCCTCCTTCACTTCCTTCCTTCTTTCCCACCTCCCAGGGTTCAACCCAGCACACTCCTTGGACCCCTCTGCCCACCCACACCCCAACCAGCATCCTTACCAGCTTCAGGGACACAAACACAGGGCGACCCCCTGCCATCAATGTCATGGGCTCATAACAGTCAAAAAAGGGCTCGATGATGATGACCTGGTACAAGGATCAGATTGGCTGGGGTCGGCACCACCCTGACCCTTCACCCCCACCCAGCCCTGGCCTTGCCCACTCACCTCGTCTCCTTCGTCCACCAGGGCCTGGAAGGCTGTGAACAGGGCCCCATAGGCACCCACAGTCACCAGCACGTTCTTGAGCGGGTCTATGTCCTGTCCCAGCAACTTCCCGAAGAAACTGGCCAGGATCTTCGTCAGGGGTGGATAACCCTGCCGGGACAGCAGGGGTCAGCGGCCTGGTTCAGCCTGGGCCCACCCTCCCACTCAGATGCATCCAGGCAATTCTAGCATCTTCCAGCAGCAAGCCTTGGGGCAGAGTCAGTTCCTGTGGGGTGAGTTCTTTCATCTCCATCGCCAGCGCATGCCATAAAGCCTGCTCTGTGCCAGGCCCAGCATCCAGGGCTGGGATCAGTGGGAAACCAGACAGAGTGCATGCCTTCGTGGAGCACAGTGCAACAGAGCCCTCAAAATAGCAGGAACTCCACACTTTAAACACCTCCCTCTAAGTTTAAGTAGCACTTTTGTGCCATCTAATCCTCTTGGCAGCCTTGCAAAAGAGGTATTATTTGATCCCCACCATTTGACTGGTAGAAAAACAGTGAGCCAGAGAAAGAAAATGGCTTTCCCAAGGTCATGCCAGTTGAAGTGCAGGAATAGGACTTTATGTTGCAGCTTTGGAAGCACCCCACTTTGAGAGGAAGATTGGATCTGTATGCTTGTTGGTTGAGGACACTTATAAAACACTCCAGGCTGGGCTTCCCTGGTGGCACGGTGGTTGAGGGTCCACCTGCCGATGCAGGGGACACGGGTTCGTGCTCCGGTCCGGGAAGATCCCACATGCCGCGGAGTGGCTGGGCCCGTGAGCCATGGCTGTTGAGCCTGCGTGTCCGGAGCCTGTGCTCCGCAATGGGAGAGGCCACAACAGTGAGAGGCCCACATACCGCAAAAAAAAAAACCCAAACAAACAAACAAACAAAAAAAACCACTCCAGGCTAAGCCAAGGGACTGAAACCTAAGGTCTAGAACTTAACTAAATAATTCACTAAACCAGAATTGACTACATAAAAATGAAAAATTTCTGTACACCAAAATATCCCATGAGCAAAGTTAAAAGACAAAGAGAGGAACACTGCAACATAAGAGAAAGAAATAAGATATTTAATATATAAAGAGCTCTTTCAAAGCAATAAGACAAAAATATACACCCAAACGAAAAAAACGAGGTCAGGCATGAAAGAAAAAGTCCTGAGGCCCAATATGTACATGAAAAGAATGAACATTCCTGCCAGCTCTGAGACCAGCCTGTTGGTGGGTACGTGAGTAAACCTTACTAGAGGGCAATCTGACAATATCCAGCACAGGCTGAAATGCTTACGCCCTTTGATTCTCTAGTTTTACTTCTTGGGATATATCTGAGAGAAATATTCACATATGTGTACAAAGGGATACACAAAGAGATATTCACTGTGGCATTGCTTAATAGTGAGATAACCAAACCAGATCATCAGTGTAGGGCTGGGTAAATAGATTATGGCACATCTAGGCAATCGGATACTATGCAGCCATCAAAAAGAATGAGGCTAATGGAGTACATATACACAATGGAATACTACTCAGCTATGAAAAAGAATGAAATAATGCCATTTGCAGCAACATGGATGCAACTAGAGGTTATCACACTAAGTGAAGTAAGTCACAAAGAGAAAGACAAATACCATATGATATCATTTATATGTGGAATATAAAATATGACACAAATGAACCTATCTATGAAACAGAAACAGAATCAGGGACATAGAGAACAGACTGGTGGTTGCCAAGGGGGAGGGGGATGGGAGGGGGTTGGATGGGGAGTTTGGGATTAGCAGATGCAAACTGGTATATATAGAATGGATAGACAACAAGGTCCTACTATATAGCACAGGGAACTATATTCAATATCCTATGATAAACCATAATGGAAAAGAATATGAAAAAGAATGTATGCCTGAGTCACTTTGTTGTACAGCAGTAATTAACACAACATTGTAATTCAACTATACTTCAATAAAAAATAAATTAAAAAAAAAGAATGAGGCTGTTTTGACATGGAAAGATGCCTATGTCATACTATTTAGTGAAATAAGTTATAGAACATTACTAGAGTATGAGTCCATTTGTGTTAAGAAACACAAATCTCACGTGTGGGCATGTGAATGTGTGTGTGTTTATACAAGCATTTTTAAAAGTTAAAAGTTCAGGGGACTTCCCTGGTGGTGCAGTGGTTGAGAGTCCGCCTGCCAACGCAGGGGACACGGGTTTGGGCCCTAGTCCGGGAGGATCCCACATGCCGTGGAGCACCTGGGCTCGTGCACCACAACTACTGAACCTGTGCTCTAGAGCCCGTGATCCACAACTACTGAGCTTGCGTGCCACTACTACTGAAGCCCACGTGCCTAGAGCCCGTGCTCCACAACAAGAGAGGCCGCCACAGTGAGAAGCCCGTGCATGGCGACGAGGAGTGGCCCCTGCTTGCAGCAACTAGAGAGGGCCCAGGTGCAGCAATGAAGACCCAACGCAGCCAAAAATAAAATTAATAAATTTATAAAAGTTAAAAGTTCAAAAGTCTAAACACTCAGCAAAGTAGCAAACCATTAGCAGTGGTTATCTCTGGGTGGTGGCACTGGAGGGAACTTTCCCCCAGGGCGATGAGATGCACACCAAAGTTTAAGAAACTACTCCAAGGTGGCAAATATTTACTCTGTGGTTCTTCACAGAAAGACTTCAGATTTAGAGTCAAAACAATCAGCAGCTTGCCTTTCAGGGTTAAGCTTAGGTGTCACCTCCTTCAGAAAGCCCTCCCTGATCTCCCAGGTCTCATTCCCTCCTTCTTGCTCCCAAGTACCCCATTCTCCTCCATCACAGCATATCAGCTACCTTTGTCTTCTGCTATTGTTTTGGGTTTTGGTCTGCTTTTCCCACTAGACCATGAGCTCCTGGCTCATGCTTTTTTACCTGTCTTTCCCCCAGACCATGAACTGTTCCAGGGACTGGAACAAAGGAGACAGTCAGTGAACGCTGAACCATGGCCAGACTGAATTCCCGGGGCTCTGCCCCATGAACGCTGACACTCAGATGGGCCTGCTGCCCAAAAAGATCTGCTCTGCCCTCCCCCGGGACCTCCTCAGAGGTCCATGTCCAGGGACCCCCCAGAGGGGCTGGTAGACTCACAAATGCCTTCGTGTACTGGTTGAGCATGAAGTCCCCACTGACGGCGTGCTGAAAGGCTTCCACGGCGAAGTCTGGGGGTGCGAAGTCTGGGAAGCCTTGGCCCAAGTTCACGACATCAGCCTCACTGGCCAGTTTGACAAACTCCACCCTGGGCAACAAATAGAGAGTGGGTACCAGCCCAACCCTCCACCCCGACCTGGACTTCCGCTTGCTTCCAGGGCAGGGTGAGCAAGGCGTTGGGTTCCTTCTAGAAAAACTGCATAATCAGCATCCACCCTGGTCCGGAGATCTGTTCGTGGTCATAACTGGTTCCATGCTGATCACATGTCTTAGCCCAGGGGCTTTCCAACTTTCCACCACGATCCATAGTAAGAAATCACTTTTACATCCCAAGCTCTGTAGAGCACAAACATGGACTCAACTTTCTCCTTCCGGTGTGATCCACTGCAGTATTTCCCATCCTATTCTACTCTAGTCTTTAGAAATACTTGTTGAGCGCCCCGAAATGGATTTCATGACCCGTTCATGTGTCTCTCAGCACCACACTTTGAAATGCTTGCTCACATCATCTCTGATAGTCTATGAGGCATGTTCTGCTCCTTGATCACAGGGGGCACGGAGAAGCTGGGGTTCGGGCGACTTGCCCAACGTCTCCCAGTTAGCACTGCCAGCCTTTGGTGTCTGAAGCACCAGTTCTGCGCTTGACGATTACCCTGGACAGACTGGGGCCTGCCATCTGCCGTCTCTGGCCCCTGACCACCTTTCTTCTGGCCCTGCCTAATGGCTACCTGTTCAGGGAAACTGGAAGAGAGGCTGAGAGGCTGAAGAGGCTGGTATGCGGTTCCAGGTTGGTTGGGGGCAGAGGGGTCAGGCTGGGTGGAGTTGAATTTGCATAACAATAAATATCATTATGTCTAAAATTGGTCATTTTCTCTCCAGAGCGCCACAGTGTCTCTGAAGACAGAGTTGCTGAAGCTCAGAGAGGCCAGTGACCTGCCCAGAGTCACACAGCCGCTAAGGCAGAGCTGAGATGCAAAATCAGGTGGTGGATGTTCCATGGTGGCTGGGACAGGGGAGCCAGGCTCCAATATCCTATGGAGACCAGCTGCCCTGTGGGTTGGGCCTCTAGGGTCCTGATCCTCAGGCCACCACCCTGGGGTCAGCAGGAACCTGGGACCTTCCATGGCCCTCATCCCTCCTGGCACTCCTCTGCTGTCCCGTGCATTCCTCCCAGGCCAGCTCCTGCTCTGCCCTGCCTTCGCATGAGACTTAGCCTCTCCTGGCCTCAGTCCTTCCTTCTGTACAATGGGTGTGACGGGTTCAAGAGTCTGCTGGGTCTGTGAGTCGGGAAAGATTCTTCCTGTCTCTCCCAGCCAGTCATTTCCTCCTTCGGAGTTAGACTTTACCTTATCTGAAAAATGGGCCACAAGCCTGCCCACCTGCCTCACAGAGAGGACAGAGTGTGGCAGCCTGGGGAACAGGACCCTGGAGGCCCAACCTAGAGGGCAACAGGACCCTATAGGGCCTTTGGGCCTGGCTCCCCCATCCCAAACACCATGGAGCAACAGAGGAGAAGATGGAGGTGGAAGATTTTTGCAAAACACAAAGCGTTGTACAGCAGGGGAGTTTGAAAGAAAAAAATGGTTCTCTTTTTGGTAAAAACAACAGCCAATGATTTTTTTTTTTTTTTTTAACGTATAGAGGTGGCTCAATGCCCTTAGCCCAAGGTAGAGCGGGCCAGGAGCAGGGGTTGGGGGGAAGCGGGAAGGTCATTAAATCTTTCTCACACATCTTCCAGTGCATCCACCGAATCACGGGTGACAAGGGGCACGTATGCCTCGCATATTTAGAGTAGGTCAATAAAGAAACGATGTCAACCTCTGTGAGTGCTGGTGAGGAGCTGCCCGTGTCTTACCTTCTTATATTCCTTAGCTTAGCTTATTCTGTACTAAGTGTGAAATGAAAGAATCCCTGGAAAGCCCTCAGCCTGGTGCCTGGGTAATGGCCATCACTCACATAGTATGTCTCCTCATCCTCCCAGGCCCTTCAAGGGAAAGGGAATTACCTCCATTTCCCAGATGGGAAACTGAGGCTCAGAGCAGGCGAGTCACCGGCCCCAAATGCCACAGCCAAGCAGGGCGAGGCTGAGATCCGAACCTAAGCTGGCTGCTGGGGGTCTCACCTCTCAGGAGCTGTGGCTACAAATCTTCCCCCGTCCGAGTGCGCGGCCGTCCTGGGTACCACTGAGTTACTGCCAATCCAGGGACCGCCAGTCCTGCCCTGCCCTTGAGCCCAGGGGACCCCCACACCCCTCCCCAGCCCCACCCAGCTCACCATGGGTTGTGGTCGATCCCATTCAGCCTTCGAGCCTGCAGCTGTTTGGTCATGACGAGCTGAAGACAGAACAAACGGAGGGGTCAGTGGTGGAGGCCCAGCAGCCTGGGCCTGCCCGGGAGTTAGCTTCTCTGGGGCCACAGCCTTGGTGTCCACTCCTCCAGGCGGGAGGCGGAGAGCAGGGCTCCCAGACAAGACAGGGGGGCGGGGTCTCCCACCGCCCAGCTCAGCTCCTCCCACTCCAGCAGCCTGGACTCGCCCACCTGCCAGCCCAGGGTCCACGTGTCCTGGCACACAGACTGGATTCCATCAGGCTAAAGTTTGACCCAGGAGGGGCTGGGGCCGAGGAGGAGGGGCAGGAGGAAGGTGGAGAACAGAGCACGGGAAGGATCGTGGTGACAGTGACTGCAGCAGCTTCTCGCTAAGCTCTTCCTTTGACTTC
Source organism: Leucopleurus acutus (assembly GCF_964270905.1). NCBI lineage: Eukaryota > Metazoa > Chordata > Mammalia > Artiodactyla > Delphinidae > Leucopleurus > Leucopleurus acutus. The sequence continues at coordinate 7,201,873 of NC_139150.1, read as the reverse complement.
TCAGGACCACCTGGCTGGTCCCGTTTTACAGATGAGAAGATGGAGGAGGGGGAGCGGGGAGAGGGATGTGTTCAAGGTCATACAACAGATACACTCAGACTCAGGGCTGTTTGAGACGAGGCCACGTTCTGACTCAGGCAAAGAGGACACTTGCTCGGTCCTAGGGGCTCAGGGGACCTCCCCTCCCCTTCCCTATGTTCCTTCCAGGCCAGCTTCCCCCTCACCCACAGGTGTGCAGACACTGGCCAGGCCTGAGAACCACCAAACTCAGGTCCTAAGCCCGCCTTGGCTGGGTGACATTGCACAGGTGCTTTAGCTCCCCTGGCCTCAGTCTCTCCATCAGTATAATAGGGGCATAGGCTCTGTGGTCCCTCCCAGCCTCCTGGTCCTGTGGCTTGGAGTCTCAGATGGCCGGCAGGTGGTGGGGCCACAGCTGTATCTAACAGTGAGCCCCCACTGTTCCTCATGGGCTTAGTCCCCACAGCACGTCTATCAGAGGGACCAGGATAATCCCCATGTAAAGATGAGGACACTGAAGCTCACAGAGATTCAGGGACTTCCCCAAGGTTGGAGGAGGAGCTGGACAGGACCCTGGTCAGGGTGGTGGCAACAGCAGGGCTCCTAGTGTCTGGCCCCTGCCCTGGAGAAGGGCATGGGGACCGTCTGTATACAGGCCAGGCTTTTCCATCACCTGGGAGTCTTGCTGATGGGAATGATTTGCAGAGAGCCCAGCATGGGGCTGACACCTAGTAAGTGCTTTGCTAACATTGGCAGCCCTGTCTCTGACACCTCTCACCAGGCCTGGCACTCAGAACATGTCAAAAGAGTTAAAAATGAGAGCGTGATCCCTGCCAGGGAAAATCATGTTATCACCCAAATGTTAGTCAGCAGTGATTATCTTTAGTTGGTTAGTTGACAGATATTTTTCTTCTCTTCCTTATAATTTTCTTATTTTCTAAGTTTTCTAAAATGAAGTTTTTATTTTTATGATTAAAAAATGTGGGAGAAAATTACATTTTAGAGGAATGTTTGTCAATATGATATACCAATATCAATAAAACAGGCTACAAAATAGCATGTACGGGATGATTATATTTTTAAAAATATACCCTAATATATATTTGTATGTATATATATATTTTTATGACCATATGTGAATAGAAAAAAATTTAGAAGGAAACATACCAAATGTTAAGAAAGGTTCTCTCTGAGTGGTGGAATTCTAGGTGATTTAATCATAAGTGTACTCTTCTATGTTTCTAAGTTTCTTGTATGGAGAGCATACAATGTTTGACTGACTCTGATATGTGTATTGTTTGCACATTGCACTTTCAGATGTGTCTTAGAATCTATAGCACGAGTTTAACTGGCAATTTCCCCACTTACTAGTACATAAAATAACAGTGCATCTTAATATTGATGGCATTATAGGTTCAATGATATAAGGAATTACGTTTGAATCGGGTACGCATCATACTTAAAAAAATAAAGTGAAGATGAGTCGGGGCAGTGGGGGTGGGTGGGTAGAGGTTGGAGTGAGGGAGTTTGTGGAGGGCTGGGGTGGGCGAAGGAGTAGAGGGGTGGAGGGGCACAGAGAGAGAGCAAAGGGGGTGGATGGAGTTGAATGAGTTCAGGAAGAAGATAAAAAGGGGGGACTCTAGAAACTTGGGGTGCTCAATGGAGTGACCTTTGAGTATGTCACACACTACTTGGATAAGTGAGGAACCAGTGCCTGTTCTTGAGCTTATGCATAATGTATTTATTCAGCCAACATTTATGAAGCACCTACTGTGTACCAAACACTGGGCTGGGCACACGGGGTGATGGGGAGGCAGCAGCTCCAAGGAGACCATTCAGATGCATAGCTACAAGTTCTAGATTAGAAGCAAGGGCAAGGGAGAGGCCCACATCCAGGCTGCAGGCAGAGAAGGCCTCCTGAAAGAGGAGGCTCGTGCACAGCTTTGAAGCCGGAACCAAGCTAGATCCCGGGACCCCTGGGGCACGCAAGCAGCAGAGCACGAGGGGCTAGAGCACTTACAGTCTGATGCAAACACCGGGCGAGCGAAGCTCCAGACTTCTTTCCCCGGAAGGGCCCCACCAGGTGCAAATAGATGGCCGCCGCATTCCTGAACATGCCTCCCAGAGCCATGGGGCACTGACGACGTCTCCTCCAGGGGCAGAGGAGAAGAGAGGAGAATGCCCTGGCCAGAAAATGGCTCCGAGCTCAGGATTTGGGTGCCCCCCCCCCACAGCTCTAATAACAACAACAACAGTAAGTGCTAATATTTATTGAGTAGTCCCTGTGTGCCAGGCATGGCAGCAAGTGCTTTGTTGCATGGCTATCCTTCAGTCCTTGAAACCCTGGGACCCCTTCCCCCCCAGCAACCAGAGTGACCTTTTCAAAATGTAAATCACCTCTAATTAAAAAATGATCCAGGGACTTCTCTGGTGGCACACTGGTTAAGAATCCACCTGCCAATGCAGGGGACACGGGTTTGAGCCCTGGTCTGGGAAGATCCCGTGTGCCGCACAACAGCTAAGCCCGTGTGCCACAACTACTGAGCCTGCGAGCCACAACTACTGAGTCCCTGTGCCACAACTAATGAAGTTCATGCTAGAGTCCGTGCTCCTCAACAAGAGAAGCCACTGCAATGAGAAGCCCGCACACTGCCTTGAAGAGTAGCCTCTGCTTGCCGCAACTAGAGAAAGCCCGCGTGCAGCAATGAAGACCCAACACAGCCAAATAAAAAAGATCCAGGGACTTCCCTGGTGGTCCAGTGGTTGAGACTCTGCGCTCCCAATACAGAGTGTAAGAGTTTGATCCCTGGTCGGGGAACTAAGATGCTGCATACCACGTAGCAGCCAAAAAAAAAAAAAAAAAAAAAAAAAAATCCAGTTGAAGATTATGGATGGCCCCTAACATTGCAGACAGAGTCAACCTTACACGTTCTGACTCTGGAAACACACATATCACCTGCAAATTATTGCTGTGCTAAAACCAAATCTAAAGCAGATCATGCCTCTGGATTACTAAAATACAAGGGACAGAAGAAAATGTTAAATTACACCATGGAGATGCAATTAACAAATTCAGACTGATGGAAACTCTATAGAACAAATGACCCTGTTTCTTCAACAAATAAAATGCAAGAGGAAAAAAAAGCTTGGGACTTCCCTGGTGGCACAGTGGTTAAGAATCCACCTGCCAATGCAGGGGACACGGGTTTGATCCTTGGTCTGGGAAGATCCCATATGCTGTGGAGCAATTAAGCCCATGCAGCGCAACTACTGAGCCTGCACTCTAGAGCCCGCGGGCCACAACTATTGAGCCCGAGTGCCACAACTACTGAAGCCTGTGCACCTAGAGCCCGTGCTCTGCAACAAGACAAGCCACTGCAAGGAGAAACCCATGCACTGCAACAAAGAGTAACCCCTGCTCACCACAACTAGAGAAAGCCCCTGTGCAGCAACAAAGACATAACGCAGCCAAAAAAAAAAAGCCTGGAGCGTTATAGATTAAAAGAGACTCAACAGACATAAATTAAAAAGTGAATGCCTTGGGGCTTCCCAGGTGGCGCAGTGGTTGAGCGTCCGCCTGCCGATGCAGGGGACACAGGTTCGTGCCCTGGTCCGGGAAGATCCCACATGTCGCGGAGCGGCTGGGCCCATGAGCCACGGCCGCTGAGCCTGCGTGTCCGGAGCCTGTGCTCCGCAATGGGAGAGGCCACAACAGTGAGAGGCCCGCGTACCGCAAAAAAAAAAAAAAAAAAAAAAAATTAGACACTTTTGTGTCTCAAAGGATACCGTTAAGAAAGTGAAAAGAAAACCCACAGTATGGGAGAAAATATTTGCAAATCATAAATCTGAATCTCTCCAAAGAGATATAAATGGCTAGTAAGCACATGAAAAGATGTTCAACATCATTAGTCATTAGGTAAATGCCACATTAAGATACCACTTCATATCCACTAGAATGGCTATAACAAATAAGACAGATAATTACAAGTGTTTCGAGGATGGTGAGAAATTGGAACCCTTGTATATTGCTTCTGGGAATGTAAAATGGTGCAGCTGCTGTGGAAAACCATCTAGAAGTTCCTCAAAATGTTAAACATAGAGTTACTATATGATCCAGCAATTCTGTTCCTAGTTATACACCCAAGAGAAATGAAAAAAAATATGTCCACATAAAATCCTGTACATGAATATTCATAAGCAGCATTACTCCTAAGAGTCAAAAAAGTGGAAACAAACCTAAATGTCCACCAATTGATGAACAAAATGTGGTAAATCCATATGATTTAACAATATCATTTGACAATAAGAGGGAATGAAGCACTGAATCACGCTGCAACATGGATGAACCTTGAGACATTATGCTAAGTAAAAGGAGCCCATTACCAAAGGCCACAAATTGTACGATTCCATCGATATGCAACAGGCACATCTAGAGAGACAGACAGTAGATTAGTGTTTGCCTTGGGCTGGGAGTGGCATGGGAGGTGAGGGTGGGGAACGACTGCTAATGGGTACGGGTGTCTTTTACTTTTTTAAGATTTATTTATTTATTTATTTTTGGCTGCGTCAGGTCTTAGATGCGGTGTGCGGGTTTTCTCTTCTCTAGTTGTGGCGCGCAGGCTCCAGGGCACATGGGCTCTGTTGTTGGCGGCATGTGGGCTCTAGTTGAGGCATGAGAGCTCGGTAGTTGTGGGGTGCAGGCTTAGTTGCCCCATGGCATGTGGGATCTTAGTTCCCTGACCAGGGATCGAACCCGCGTCCCCTGCATTGGAAGGCGGACTCTTTACCACTGGACCACCAGGGAAGTCCCGGTATGGGTGTCTTTTGCTGTGATGAAAATGTTCTAAAATTAGATTGTGATCATGGTTTCACAAGTGTGAATATACAAAAAACCACTGAATGGTACACTTTAAGGTTGAATGGTGCGTGTGTTATATTTCAATAAAGCTATTTTTAAAAATTTCCAAGGTTTAAAAAAAAGGCAGTGCCCTGGTAGTGGCCACGGGGATGTGTCTCTGCACTGCCAGGAGCCTAAGTGGCAGAGGGGACGGCTGTGCTCAGAAATCCATCCCCATCCTTAGCACAGAGGCCGTGCTTCCAAGGGCTGCTCCCAGCCAGTGCCCAAAGGACAGTGAGGCAAGCTGTTGCCGGGAGATGTGGCCCTCTCAAGGACTCCCACTGGCTTTCCTGGAACTTTCTGAGAACTGCACTGCATCTGAGACTTTTCCTTCCTTCCTCCCTCCCTCCTTTTCTTCCTTCCTTCTTTCCTTCTCTCTCTCCTCCAAGGGGGTCAGAATACAGCCCTAAAAAAGAAGTGGGTGTCTGGGCGTGAGGGGGACTGTTCTAGATTAAAAGACTAAAGAGACACTACTCGGCCATAAAAAAGAATGAAATAATGCCATTTGCAGCAACATGGATGTAACTAGAGATTATCATATTGCAATACAAGTGAAGTAAGTCAGAAAGAGAAAGACAAATACCATATGATGTCACTTATACGTGCAATCTAAAATATGGCACAAATGAACCTGCCTATGAAACAGAAACAGACTCACGGACATAGAAATCAGACTTGCAGTTGCCAAGGGGGAGGGGATAGGGAGAGGGATGGACTGGGAGTTTGGGATTGGTAGATGCAAACTATTACATTTAGGATGGATAAACAACAAGGTCCTACTGTATAGCACAGGGAACTATATCCAATCTCCTGGGATAAACCATAATGGAAAGGAATATTAAAAAAAGAATGTATAGGGACTTCCCTGGTTGTCCAGTAAGGGAAAATGCACACCAGGGAACCATGGAGTGTCTCAGTGAAAGGGTCTTAGAACTTATTATAGGACCTATATGGGAAAAGAATCTAAAAAAGAGTGGATACATATGTATAACTGATTCACTTTGCTGCACAGCAGAAACTAACACAACATTGTAAGTCAACTGTATGCCAATAAAAATTTAAAACAAACAATTCGCTCCTCAAAAAAAAAAAAAAAGAACTAGTTTAGGATTTGGACTTTGGTGGGGTGATTTGGGTGAGGGTCCAAGGAGCGGGACTTTGCTCTGGATTGGTGCTTTCAGAAGCAGGGATAATTTTATGGTTGGAGATCTCAATAATTTTATTTATAGGGAGGGCAGGCTAGAGTGAGACTAGTTATCATTGGTAAGGAAGCTGCAGTCCCTCGGATTAGCCAGGAGAGGGGTGTGCTTCGTGTTGTGTGGCTTCAATAATATTCGGGTTTGTCTGTGTTTAGACGTGATTATGGAGGAGTCTTGTTTTTTTTTTTTTCGGTACGCGGGCCCCTCACTGTTGTGGCCTCTCCCATTGCGGAGCACAGGCTCTGGACGCGCAGGCTCAGCGGCCATGGCTCACAGGCCCAGCCGCTCTGCGGCATGCAGGATCCTCCTGGACTGGGGCACGAACCAGCGTCCCCTGCATCGGCAGGAGGACTCCCAACCACTGCGCCACCAGGGAAGCCCCAGGGGTCTTGTTTTTGTCTTGATTCCTCAAGGTCACAGAATGGCTTTGTCTGATGTCGATGTTCTGCGAAATTGTTCAGGTGCAACACGAGACCAAATCTGTAGGTGCCAGACAGCTCCTGGATTCCAGATTCTGCTTTTCTTTTTCTAAATCCTCATACTAAGAATAAAATCCAAAGTCTTTACCATGTACCATGAGGCCGTATTAAATCAGACGTGAGGCCTCCTGTGCCGGGGATATCCTGCCACTGTCCGTTTCGCTTGCTGTCCCCTAGCCACACTCACCATTCCTGTCTGTTAGTTGTTCTCCTTATTCACTCTCCTTATCCTATAGCAGCGCCAGCAAACGTTTTCTGCATTGGGCCAGTGCAAATATTTTAGGCTTGACAGGACAGACAGTCTTTGTTGCAGCTTCTCAAGTCTGCTGCTGTAGTGGGAAAGCAGCCTTAGACAACACGTACACACACAGGCGGCAGCGGTTTGCCCTGTGGCCTCACTTTTCCGATGGATCTAAGGAGAGGTGTTGATATTTCACTTTGCTCAGCTTTTTATTCATAAGGACAGAATAACTACTTCTAAGCTCCTTATGTGCAGGACTGGAAACCGGAAGTCCAATATAACCTACCTGTTCACACCATTTCATAACTATCAGTACAACGCTCGAATTTTATTAGAGAGGGGAAATAAAAGGAGAGTCATTTATAAACCAGTAATGGATATTTTAATATGTAAATGTTCAGGCTTGTCCACACTAGAAGATTCTAGGAAGTAGGGAGCTGTTGGCACCTGCTTATAAGAAATGTCTGGCCTAAACTAGGCAACTCCCTAGCCTAGTCCCTTCTAAACCCCTCCTAACCTAGCCTCTTCCTCTAAGGTCCTTCAAAGCATCTCAGAGCCCTGAAAACTAGCCATCTGTCCAAAGGTGGGGCAATTCCTCCTCTGTTCCTCACTCCATCCTCAGCTTCTGCCAAGCATGTTCTCTGGCCAGGCCCTGGCATAGCGCTGAGACTACAGTGTGGACCAGGCCTTGTGAGAGATGCCCACAAACACTGTCTCCTTCATTATCCAGCAAGTATTTCCTGACAAGTGCAAAAATGTGTGTTATGGCTCGAATTGTGTCCTCCAAAAGGATATGTCCAAGTCCTAACCTCTGGTACCTGTGAATATGGCCTTATTTGGAAATGAGATCTTTGAAGATGTAATCAATTTAAGACAAGGTCATACTGGATAAGAGCGGACCTTAATCCAATATAATTTGTGTCCTTATAAGAAGAGGAGAAGAGACACAGACATACAGGGAGAAGGTCATGTGAAGATGACGGCAGAGATTAGAGTAGAGCACCTACAAGTCAAGGAACACCAAGGGCTGCTGGCAGCACCGAAGCTAAGAGAAAAGCGTGGGCCAGATTCTCCTCTGGAGCCTTCAGAGAAAGCATGGCCCCAATGACACCTTGATTTTGGACTTCTGGTCTCCAGAACTGTGAGAGAATAATTTCTGTTGTTTAAACCGCCCAGTTTGTGGTACTTTGCTGCGGACGACCAGGAAACATACAGTGGGACACTAGGGGGCGCTGGGGACACAGCCCCCCCCCCCCCCCCCCCCCCCCCCCCCCCCCCGCCGCATGCAGGAGTTAGGGAGGGCTCCTTGGAGGATGTGGCCTTCCAGCTGAGTCCCAAAGGAGGGAAAAGGGTGCCAGGTGGTGCAAAGGCCCGTGGAACAGAACTGTGAGATTCCAGGAGCTGGGAAGTCAGTCCGGCCAGAGTTCACCCTCTAATTTCTCAGAATCGAGAGTACTCCCTGGAAACCGGAGGTACTCCCTGATCCCTGTGGATCCAGAACCAGAGCTTGGAGCAACAAAGGGCAGTGTGATTATTATCTGAGGAGGGGCATTCCACCATGTGTCATGCCAGGGGGTGGTTGTCGGCATGCTTCAGCTTCCCTCAGCCAGAGGACAAGAGGCCCATGGCTGGGTCTGAGCCCAGTGCTGGTTATAGTGGGTGCCTTGTGACCACTGCGTGTTCTAGGGGGACCAACCATCCTGCTTGCCTGGGATTGAGGTGTTTCTCGGGATGCAGAACTTTCAGTGCTAAAACCAGGACCATCCTGAGCAAACGGGGATGGGTGGTCCCCTCAGATTGGCCAAATGTAGGGCTGCTGCTCCCGTCCTGTGCCTGATGTCCTGCTGACTCCTCCAGATGGGCTTAATCCTATGGGACCCCCCTTGACCATCTCCTGACCACTTGGTTCAAAATCTGTGGGTGCCTGGTAGGCTGATCCTCTCTCTGACACGGTCGCCCACATCACTCCGTGTCTATCATTTCTGTCCTTTCTCCTAAGGTGGCTACACCTCCTCTGCCCTAAATCATGCTTTCATCATCTCACCGGATTACAGAGGTAGGAATAATATTAACACAACCAGCTCTAATTTGCTCACTTGGCACCAGGCACTGCAATAAAGACTGTACTCATGTCATTGGACCTTTTCAACAGTCCTGGAAAGCAGGTGCTATTTTCACCTCCATTAATAAGCAAGGAAATTCATAATAATGAAAAAATAATAACAAACACTCAAATGGAGCTCCTGAAGGTCGGGGGAGGGTCTGCATCCCTGGATACCCAGTAAATGGCAGAAACTCACATGGGAAAAGATCCCAGCTTGTGGCCCTTTCCTCTCCTCTGCCCCAATCTCAGCCCTTCACCCTCACTGCCAGCTCTCAGGAAAGGTGGTACCTTGGGGCTGGAGGTGGCCTGGGACACCTGGCTCCATGGAGGGAGAGGAGAGCCTGTGCTGGATGAGGATACGCTTAACCAGTCTCGCTGCCTCGGGGCTGGGGCTGGAAACCAGGTTGGGGCTTTCACTGCAGAGCACTGCCAGGGCAGGGGGCGGTGTGTGTGTCCGGGTGAGTCTGTGGGCACGGGAGTGAGCATTACACTGCACCCTCTGTGGGGCAGATTTGTCCTGCCAAACATTTGGTGCTCCCCTGGGATCAGGCACCAAGCAGACCCCTGAGGAGAGGACTAGAACACAGGCTTTGGGGTCACGCAGACCTTGGCTGTGTGACCCAGGGCAAATCACTTCTCCTCTCTGAATGTCAGTTTCCCTGTCTATAAAATAAATAAAAATAAGATAATTCATGGAGGGACTTCTCTGGTGGTCCAGCAGTTAAGACTCCATGCTCCCAATGCAGGGGACCCAGGTTCGATCCCTGGTTAGGGAACTAGATCCCACATGCCGCAACTAAAGATCCCACATGCCACAACTAAAAGATCCCGCACGCCACAACGAAATCCCGTGTGCCGCAATGAAGATCTGGCACAGCCAAATAAATAAAAATAAAATAAATAAATATTTAAAAAAGAGATAATTCATGGAAAGCACTTCACTTAGTGCCTGGCACATAAAGGGTGACCGTAAATGACAGGTTTTTCTATGTTTGTTTTGGCCACACCACACAGCTTGCGGGATCCTAGTTTCCCAACCAGGGATCGAACCTGTGCCCCCTGCAGTGGAAGTGTGGATTCTTAACCTGGTTATTGGACCACCAGGGAAGCCCCAGTGACAGATATTAATAATAGAGTGGGCACTTTTTGGAGCTAGATGTGTGTGAATTCACACATGCTCACTGGTGGGGCTGACTTCTCCGTCAGATCTCCTCAGGAGGCTTAGTGCTGAGGGCCTGTGATAGTTTCAGGAGCCTATGAAAATGTTTTCATTTTAATTTATTTTAAAATAAGAAATAAAGAGAATATAATAACAATGAATTGTATAATAATGAATCCAGCCTGGATGATATCTGTTATTTACACCAACATAGTTGTAAAATATAATTTTGTTTTTGTAAAATATAACTTTTATTATTTTTTTTTAATGGAGAAAGGGGTCCATGAAGTAAAAGTGAATAGGGTCCCTGAAAGTTTTAATGTGACTTTGAACATGGGTATATCTGTGTGTGGTTGTGATGTCATGTGCAAATAAAAGTGTTTGAGGGATGGGGGGGTGGGATGAACTGGGAGATTGGGACTGACATATATACACTACTATGTATAAAATAGATAACTAATGAGAACTTACTGTATAGCACAGGGAACTCTACTCAGTGCTCTGTGGTGACCTAAATGGGAAGGAAATCTAAAAAAGAGGGGATATATGTATACGTATAACTGATTCACTTTGCTGTACAGCGGAAACTAATACAACATTGTAAAGTAACTATGCTCCAATAAAAATCAATTAAAAAAAAAAGAGTGTTTGCCCTTGAGCACTTGTCCACATCTCTGTGTTTGTGAGCATGTGGGCGTCGTGGGGACAGTTTTCAGGAACTTGAAGGGGAGGGAGAAGCCACTGGGGGTCTGAACCGAGGGCAGGAAGGGCACAGGTGGCCACGTGGGCTGCCCTCACCAGCAACACTGCCTGAGGTCAAGGCAGGAGGGGAAGTGGGTGCTTGTTGTTCCTGAAGCTGCCAGCAGGGGGCATGAAAAGCCAGCCCTGTCTAGACTTCCAGCTAGCTGGCCCTGGGGATCCACACATTAGGCCACAGGACAACTTTCGTGCCTCAAGAGGGGGCTGTGGCCTCACTTCATAGAAGAGGTCCACCGTGGGGAGCTTGCTGGTCCAGGCCCACCTCGAGGCAGGACTGCTGGCCTCCCAGTCCAGAGTTCTCCCACTGACTGGGCTGACCTAGAGACCTCCACAGGAACTCATTCATAAACACCTGGGGGCTCTCACCGGGGACCCATTCAACTCATTCAAGGGCAGCCTTTCCCAGGCCACACCCATCTCCAACTCCCCATGTGCCTCATCTCTCATCTTCCAGGAGGCAGGTCTTCCCTGGACAACTCCTCTGTAGCCCTGAAGTCTATGCTAAGGGTAAGGACAATGGCCTTTTATTTACTGCACACTTTCTCTGTGCCAGGCTGCCTGCCGAGCACCTCACAGGGTCCATCACTTTATTTATTTATTTATGAATTTTATTTTATTTATTTTTATTAGTCATTAGTCATCAATTTTATACATCAGTGTATACATGTCAATCCCAATCTCCCAATTCATCACACCACCATCCCCACCCCCCCGCAGCTTTCCCCGCTTAGTGTCCATATGTTTGTTCTCTACATCTGTGTCTCAATTTCTGCCCTGCAAACCGGTTCATCTATACCATTTTTCTAGGTTCCACATATATGCGTTAATATACGATATTTGTTTTTCTCTTTCTGACTTACTTCACTCTGTATGACAGTCTCTAGATCCATCCACGTCTCAACAAATGACCCAATTTCGTTGCTTTTTATGGCTGAGTGGTATTCCATTGTTATATATATCCATTCGTATATCCATTCATTTGTCGATGGGCATTTAGGTTGCTTCCATGACCTGGCTATTGTAAATAGTGCTGCAATGAACACTGGGGTGCATGTGTCTTTTTGAATTATGGTTTCCTCTGGGTATATGCCCCGTAGTGGGATTGCTGGGTCATATGGTAGTTCTATTTTTAGTTTTTTAAGGAACCTCCATACTGTTCTCCATAGTAGCTGTATCAATTTACATTCCCACCAAGAGTGCAAGAGGGTTCCCTTTTCTCCACACAGGGTCCATCACTTTTAATTCCACCAGAAAGGTTCCATCAAGAGGCTAAGTCACACATCCAAGGCCACAGCTAGCATGTAGCAGAGCCGGAATTTGAACTCAGGACACTGACTTCAAAGCCTGTATTCACTGCCACTGTGGAGCAAGGGGAGGCTCTGAGCAGTGACATGACGGCCCCTTAGGCCACTGACTCCTACTTCCAGAAAGAGCCAAAGAAGCACAGACTGATAGGTGTTCAAGGGGAAATGAGAGAATTTGGTCCAGTCACTCACATTTTACGGATGGGGATACTGATGACCAGGGAGGGGAACTCACCAGCTCAGATTCCAGTAGGACCAGGTCACCTGAGTCACAGTCCTGGCATTTTTCTCATCCTAGCAGGCTGCTTAGGACATTATGCACATGGCCCAGAGGAAGCTGCTCAACAAACTTTTGTTGAATGAGAGAATTAATGTCTACTCTCCAACCAGACTGTGAGCTCCATTAGAACAAGGACTCTCCTCTGTTCATCTTTTTACTGTCAACATCTGGTTCAGGGACTTAGGTGCGCAACTTTTTATCGCTTCAGCAAATATTTATCAAACTTCTGTTATGTGCTATGCCCTAGGCTAGCTGCCAGGCACACAAGGGTGAATAGGATACCTTCCTTTCCTTCAAGGTGTGCACACAGAATGAAGGAGACAAACAAGTAACCAGACCATTCTAATATAGTGTGAGTCTTAATATGCAAAGGATTCTTATAAATCAATAACAAAAGCCCAACATCTCAATAGAAAAAAAAAGTGTGCAAAAGATATAAATTCACACAAAAAAGAAAATAGCCAATAAACTTGAAAAGATGCTGAATCTTGTCATAATTAACAAAATGCAAACTAAAGTGAAACACTATTTTCTGCCTCTCAGGCAGAGAATAAGAAGATTAAGATCCACCAAGTGAACACTATGGTGCACTAAAAGTCATTGGTATAACTTTTGGAGGGCAACTTAATAATAGTGACTTATATTACTCTTTGACTTAACACTTCATCTTCTAGAAGTATCTTACAGGAATATTCATACATATACATAAAGAGGTATCCACCTGGATGATTTGTGCAGCATTGTGTGTGAGAGAGAAAAACTTGGAGACAATCTGATGTCCATCAGTTGGAGGCTGGTTCAATTTGTTATGATTTATCCATACAATGGAATATTGTGCAGCCATCAAAAGGAATGAGATCACCCCTAGCATTCTGACATGAAAAGATATTCAGGTTACATGAAAAATGCGTGTTGATTTCAAAACTTACTACAAAGCTACAGTAATCAAAACAGTGTGGTACTGGCATAAGGATAGAAATACAGACCAATGCAACAGAATTGAGAGCCCAGAAATAAGCCCAAACATCTATGGCCAATTGATTTTTGACAAGGATGCCAAGACCATTCAATGGGGGAAACATAACCTCTGCAACAAATGGTGGTAGGGGGACTTCCCTGGCAGTCCAGTGGTTAAGACTTCACATTCCAATACAGGAGGTATGGGTTCGATCCCTGGTCGGGGAGCTAAGATCCCACATGCCTCGCGGCCAAAAAACCAAACAGAAGCAAATTGTAACAAATTCAGTAAAGAATTTAAAAATGGTAAACATCAAAAAAAATCTTTAAAAAACAAAACAAAACAAATGGTGCTAGGACAACTGGATAGCCCCTCGCAAAAGAATAAAGTTGGACCTCTATCTCACTCCATCTACAAAAATTAACTCAAAATGAAACAATGACCTTGATCACATTCTTGATAGTGTCCTTTGATGCACAAAAGTTTTACATTTTTATGAAGTCCAAACATAGAATTACCTTATGACCCAGCAATTCCACTCCTAGGTATATACCGGAAAAAAATAAAAACATATGTCCACACAGAAACTTGTACATGAATGTTAATACCAGCGTTATTCATAATAGTCAAAACGTGGAAACAACCCAAATGTCCTTCAACAGAAGAATGGGTAAATTAGGGTATATTCATACAATGGAATATTATTTAACCTTAAAAAGGAACAACAGACATATTGATACATGGTACAATACAACTTGAATGAACCTCGAAAACATTATCCTAAGAAGTCAAGCACAAAAGGTCACCTATTGTATGATTACTTTTATAGGATATATCCAGAATAGGCAAATCTATAGAGTCAGAAAGCAGATTAGAAGTTACTAGGGCCTGGGAGGGGGAAATGTGGAGTGATTATTCAATGGGTGTTTTTCTGAGATAATGAAAACATTTTGAAACTAGAGGGAAGGGGTGGTTGCACAACACTGTGAATATACTAAATGCCACTGACCTGAACACTTTAAATGGTTAATTGTATGTTATGTGCATTTTACCTCAATTTTAAAAACGTATGGTAGGAAAAAAAGGCAGGTTGAAGACAATATACTCCATTTGCATTTTAAAATTATACAGATAGATACATATGTGGTGGTACATGCATACACATACACAGTCCTCACTTCCCACTGTACTGTGGGACTGTGAAAATGACCATGCAAGCTGAAATCATGCAAAGAGAACTTAATTAATGGGAAAAATTATGATTGTTCTGTGACCTTTCAAAGTTGTTGTTGAAGGATTAAAAACTCTTGATGGTCTGTTACACATGTAGAGACAAATGAAAAAGTAGTAAAACTAGTAATAAATTTAATACTTATTAAATTACTAGTGTAATTTAAATTAAAAACATTGGAATTCAAGAGTTTTCTTTCTTTATCAAAATGTATCAAGGACGATCCAGCAATCCCACTTCTGGGTATACATCCAAAGGAAGCGAAAACCCTGTCTCAAAAGATACCTATACTCCCATGTTCATTGCAGCATTATTCATGAGAGTTAACATTTGGAAACAACCTAAGGGTCTGTTGATGGTTAGATGGATAAAGAAAGTGTGGTATTTATGTATATACAATGGAGTATTATTCAGTCTTTAAAAAGAAGGAAATCCTGCCATTTGTGATGACATGGATGAAACTGGAATACATTATGCTAAATGAAATAAGCCAGAAAGAAAAAAGACAAATACTGCATGGTATCACTTATACAGAAACAGAGTGTATAATAATGGTTGCCAGGTGCTTGGGGATGGGGGAAAATAGGGAGGGGTTGATAAAAGGGTACAAACTTTCAGTTATAAGATGAATGAATCTGAGGATCTAACTGGTGACTATAGTAGATAATACTGTATTGTATAATTGAAATTTGCTGAGAGAGTAGATCTTCTCCCTAAAAAAAGGGTAACTATGTGAGGTAAGGGATGTATCAGTTAACTTGATTGTGGGAATCATTTCACAATGTATACATATATCAAATCATCACATTGTACATTTTAAATATATTACAGTTTTATCTGTCAATTATGCCTCAATAAATCTGGGGAAAATTATCAAGAGTAGTTTGAACAGTGCTTGCCTTCTTCCTGTAGTGTAACTTGAGATACAGAAAGAGCATCTTTTCTACGCATTGGTGAGTCATCATACTCCTTTCTAAGTTTAGATCAACTTAAAACATTTTATCCTTTGTACTTTCAATGTCATGAAATATATCTGGCAGTTCCTTTAATGTGATGTTTTTGCTGGCATCACTTCCTCAGGACTTCATCCTTTTTGTCAGAACCACTCCCATTCATATGTCGATAGGTGTACCTTCACCAAGTTTCCCTGGCTGCATACCTAGAGTTTCTGGAATAGCAAATAGCTGTGGTGTCAACATTCCCAGAGCCAGCTATTTTTTAAATCACTCCATTTATCTTCAGTTCAAATTGCCCTTTCAGTGTTATCACTCTGCATTTCTGTGCTGCACTTTCATGTGTGTTGGCCAATTCCCTCTTTTGCTGATACATTTTTATAAAATGTCACATGGGTTTATCACAGGGAGACGGGAGGCAACACAAGGACATGCTTTGCTGTCTGTGTAGGAACCGAATAACACGCATGGTGACCAATCAACAACAGGCTTTGAAAGAAGAGGTGTAACTGGTCACTGGCCATTATGCATCTGTCATCTCCACAGCGATTTGTGGATGGAAGAGCTAGCAGCAAAGTCCATACTTAATGCAATTACTCACAGTTAACATAACATGGCAACTGAAATCTGAACAGTGTTATTGAGGGACTGGTGTTGTTTAACTAAACCGTGGTATCTGAAACTCATACAAAGCAAGTACTGCCTGATTATATACTGTATATGTTTGTGCATGAATTATTAACAGTGCCTCTCCCTGGGACTGGCTTGGGGGGGTCTTATAAACTTCCATGCAGTTTTTGTTTTGTTTTATTTTGTTTTTTTAATGAGGCTGCGAAGTTCTGGAATCAGACTGTGGACTGAAGTCATTTACTAGCTGTGTGACTTTTGGAGAATTACTAACCCTTTCTGAGAATCATTTTTGAAGTGAGAATAATGATAGTTCCTGCCCCATGGGTTGCAGTGAGAAGTCAATGAGATAACACGTGAAAACCACTTAGCCTGGTGCTGGGCAAGGAGTCAGTGTTCCACAAATGTCATCATTGTTATTGTTATTACTAAAATTTAGTCTGAGAAGTGCTGCAATGCAGGCAGCTCTCGGGAGGCCAACCCTGCCTGGAGAAGGGAGCAGAGATGCACCAGGTGACCTTTAGGACACCTTCCTGTGCAGCCTCCCAGGCATCTAAAGTCACAGGTTTCCTTGCTGCCAGGCAAGGGGCTGGCGCCCGGCGGTCAGTGCCCCGCCTAACACACGCCTCCATCAATCCGGGCAGCTATTGGCCACCTTCGCAGCCAGAAGGCACCACGACTAGTGAACAGCAGGTGGGTGACCCCTCGGAACACGCCTCAGCGACCAATACTCTGGCGGCTGATGTCAGCTACACCTCCCGCTGGGTACAGCCTGCGTTGAGACTGGATAAAGTCCAAAGCCTCCCTAGCCTGGCCTTTGGAGCTGGCCTGAATCCAGACTCTGCAGCTTCCATGTTCTCTCCTCTTCCAGACATACGAATCCTTTGCTCTTGAACAGACGTTGCCCATCTTTGCTCAAGCTGTGCCCTGCCTGACATGCCCTTTAATCTGATCCCCCTGGCAGGGCTGAACCCCAGCTCCGCCTCCTCTCTGAAGCCTTCTGGGTCAGCCTGGGCCTTCCTCTGAACTCAGAGCACCTACTATGCACCTGCCCCCCTGTGCTAAACTCTCATCTTCACAGCAGCCTATAGGAAGGCATCATCGTCCCTATTTTGTTCAAGAGGAGAATGAACAAAGCTTACTCAGCTGAGAGAGGCTGAGCCGGGATTCAAACCCTGGTTCGTCTATTTCCAAAGTCTAAACTCTTCCCCCCCAAATCCTTCTTTCAGGAGGTGGGTGCTGCTGCCTCTATCAGCTCAGGAGCACATCAGTCCCTGGGGACAGGAGCCACGTCTTTTCCAGCTTCCACCCTGCATGGCAGCTTGCAAGGACAGGCAAGGTGATTTTGTCTTTGCAGCCTAGCCCTACATCACCTAAGCCAATTCTGTGCAGTAAGGATATTTGGTTTTATTTATTAAAAAAAAAGTTTTTTCGGGCTTCCCTGGTGGCGCAGTGGTTGAGAGTCCACCTGCCGATGCAGGGGACACGGGTTCGTGCCCCGGTCCAGGAAGATCCCACATGCCACGGAGCGGCTAGGCCTGTGAGCCATGGCTGCTGAGCCTGCATGTCCGGAGCCTGTGCTCCGCAACGGGAGAGGCCACAACAGTGAGAGGCCCGCGTACCGCAAAAAAAAACCCACCAAAAAACAAAACAAAAAAAAACAAAAAAAATTTTTTTTTCAATTTTTTGGCCATGCACGCAGCATGTAGGATCTTAGTTCCCTGACCAGGGATTGAATCTGCGCGCCCTGCGGTGGAATGGTGGAGTCTTAAGCACTGGATGGCCAGGGAAGCCCCAAGGATATTTGGTTTTAGTGCTTCTCAATAGCGGCACACTTGGTATTTGGGCTGAGTCAGTTCTTTACTGGGCAGATTTACACAGTGCCTAGAAGGATGTTTAGCACACCTGGGCTCAAAATGTCAGAAGCCCCCTCCCTCTCCAGTTACTGAGAAAACACAAACCATGGCACCTCTGGAGAAGAGGCCTGGGAGGGGGTACCGTGCCCAGGCAAGACCAGTCTGTTACATGAAAAACCACAGAAGATGAAAGCTTGGATTTGGAACTTGGACTTGGATAAAACGGTCCCAGCTCCACTCCACTAGCTATAGGATCTTAGTCGTGCCATACTAGGGTCAGCTTCCTCATCTGTGCAGTGGGGACAATAATAATGCAATCACCCCCAGAAAGCATGTAGCACAGGTCCTAGCCTACTTAACCTGTCAATGACAATAAGCTAGTAACATTTAAACCTATAAGACTTTCCATAAGGGCTTCCCTGGTGGCGCAGTGGTTAAGAATCTGCCTGCCAATGCAGGGGACACGGGTTCGAGCCCTGTTCAGGGAAGATCCCACATGCCACGGAGCACCTAAGCTTGTGTGCCACAACTACTGAGCCTGCGCTCTTGTGCCCGAGAGCCAAAACTACTGAGCCCGCGTGCCACAACTACTGAGCCTGTGTGCCACAACTACTGAAGCCCACGCGTCTAGAGCCCGTGCTCCACAACAAAAGAAGCCACAGCAATGAGAAGCCCGCGCACCACAAGGAAGAGTAGCTCCTGCTCGCTGCAACTAGAGAAAGCCCGCGCGCAGCAATGGAGACCCGATACAGCCAAAAATAAATAAATAAAATAAATAAATTTATTTTTTAAGAAAAGGAATGCAAGAAACAAAAGAAGCAAAACAAACAAAAAAAAGACTTTCCATAAAAATTAGTTAACCAAAGAGGACAACAAAATCTCTTGCAGATAATGAATCCTGATTTTTCTGTTTGTTTGTTTTGGATCTAAAAACAGAGTCCCTACAAGACGAGTGTTTGGTGAAAGCTTGTCAAGTCAACGGTTCTGCCCCAAGGGAGGTGACAGCCTATCTGGGAGCCCCAACAAGTACACTGACTTAGACACAGTTCCCCTTGGCTTTGGAATTGGCAAAAGAGAGAGAAATGGCTTCTGGAGCCCAGACTGCAGGTTCTGGGCCAGAGGGGTTGGCGGGTGGGGATCCTAAGTTAGATACACAGTAGCAAAGCCACTCCTTTTTCCTCCTGGCACAGGATCCAGATCCAGAATCGGTATCTCACTCTTTAGGGCAGTTTTACACATGCAAGAAAAAACAATATATGTATATATGTTTAGTGCCTGGCAGGAAGATTAGAGAGCGTCATATCAGTTTTACAGATGGAGAAACTCTCAGAGTGGAGAAATGACTTACCCAAAGTGAAAGTCTTAGAAAAGCACAGAAGGACCCCAGCTGTGAATCCAAAGCTTGTATCACTGTCCAAGAATGAGGAAGTGAGATGAGGGTTTGGGAAATATTTCAGGGAGATGGCAGTGCCATCTGAGAGTGGGATGTGGCCCCAGGTCTGTTAGGGTAGGAGCGACGGTGATTCCTCGCTGGCTGCAGGTGGAGTGACTTTGGCCTGCTGGCTACAGAAGCGGGGGCGGGGGGGGGGCATGCCCAGCTAGATGTCCCAGCACACAGGCAACCTGATAACCCCAGCGGGCACAGATGGCCAGGGAGACAGGAGGGACATTCCTGTGCTGACACACCTTTGTTCACATGGGCAGAGTTTCTACGTCAGCAAGTGGGCTGCCACTCTGGGGGCCGAATGAATGGGGGGAGGGGGCATCAGTGTGAAGGACTTCCTCACCGCTAACTCTCCTGTGTTCCTCTGTTGCCTCCATCTGGATTATGAAATTAGGGAGTCCTACCCTTTGGGGATGCAGAAGGTTAAGTGTGGCCTGGAGGATGGGAAGCCACAGATGTTGCCATGAGGAGACATTCTCTAGGAGGAAAGAGCAATTCAGGCAGACGCCATCTGATCATCTCTGGCCTGCGTAGTCTCTGATCATGCCGGTTATCTTCAGGCATGAGGGCGCCTCTGCTCCAGTCTCCAG
The DNA here is from genome assembly GCF_964270905.1 of Leucopleurus acutus. Classification (NCBI taxonomy): domain Eukaryota; kingdom Metazoa; phylum Chordata; class Mammalia; order Artiodactyla; family Delphinidae; genus Leucopleurus; species Leucopleurus acutus. The sequence goes on along the minus strand of NC_139150.1, from coordinate 7,181,774 downwards.
CTTCATCATTTCTCCTCCCAGATATCTTATGTATCTTTCAGTCACAGATTAAAAGTTACCTCCTTTGAGAAGCCCTCTGTGACTCCACCCGGGCTGGACTAGGGCCTGGACTAGGTGCTACCTCCTCTGTGCTCCCAAGGCCTAAGCTTCTGCTCACCCACCACAGTGCTCATCACAGGTGCTAACTGCTGGGTTGTCTGTTGCCCTGAGCAGACTCCAAGGACAGGAACTGTGTGTCTGTCCTGTTCTACATCAGCTCCACAGCCTCTGGCAGCTCAACTAGCCCATCTGAGGCGTCTCAAAGAATTAGTGCTGGGGCTTCCCTGGTGGCGCAGTGGTTGAGAGTCCGCCTGTCGATGCAGGGGACATAGGTTCGTGTCCCTGTCCGGGAAGATCCCACATGCCGCGGAGCGGCTGGGCCCGTGAGCCACGGCCGCTGAGCCTGCGCGTCCGGAGCCTGTGCTCCGCAACGGGAGAGGCCACAACAGTGAGAGGCCCGCGTACCGCAAAAAAAAAAAAAAGAATTAGTGCTGATGACCCCAGGAGGCTGAGGGAGAGACCAAGGAGCTCAACAACCTCTCCAGAAGTGGGGGAGTGAAGACTTGTGGGGACCCGCTTTGGGCAACTTTTTTTAAATTGAAGTACAGTTGATTTACAATGTTGTGATGGGCAACTTTCTTAACTTCTCTGTACTTCACCTACTGACCTGTAAAATGGAGCTAGTCTGCCTGTAAAGCACAAAGGAGGACACGAGGGAGCACTCAGTGTCAGTGACTGTAGTTAGCTCTACAGGAGGGGGCGTGGAGGCTCAGGGAAGTACATGCCAGGTCCAGAGTCTCAAGGCTGGAAAGGGTTCTGGCCTCCAATGTGTGCCTCTCTTCATTTTGCACTGCTGGTTGTCTCCTGTCTGTTCCACTTGCTCAGTCCATAAACAGCCAATAAATAGCTGCTGGATGCCTGCTGGGTGCCAGGTCCCAAGCTGAGTGTTGCATGGTTGATAACAAAAAAGCTTTTCAGGAGGGAGCGGGATGAGGAAGAATGGTGGGCATTAGCATAAAATCCTCCCTGGCTCAAATTCTAGCTTTTCCACTTCCTGGCTATGAGATATTACTAAGGTCCCTAATCTCTGAGACTGTTTCCTCCTCTAATAATGGGGAAATACAAGACCTCCCAGCAGGAGAGCTGAAACCAGGCACTGGTCAGCTAGATAAATGGGAGCCAGTTATTATCTGCAGCATCCCACTTTATTTTTAACCAACCTGTTTGCTTGGTAGTAAATTCTTCCCCCTTGTCCGGGCACCCACGACCCCGGTTCTCCTGTCGGAGGCCACCACTGTTAACAACTCGTGCATCTCACCAGCCGGCTGGTGCACACACCGGCAGACACCCATGCCCCCACACGCGTTCTTTCACACAAACGGTAGCACCAATCAGCGCTGTTCTTTTCGCCCCTTCCCTTTTCCATCTACGGTATCTTGGAAGTGGTCCCATATTAAACATTTTTCTTTTTAGCGGCTGCATAGTATTCCGTTGTATGGATTCTCTTTTGGCGTGCTTGCCGTTACTATTATAAATATGGGAACTCCGAGGACTTAGGATCCCTAGAGCTGTCGAGCTGGAGTCCGGCACCCGGTTCCAGCCCCGGCTCTGCCCAGAATTCTCCCAGTCGCCTTGGGCTCCCTCTCCCCACCGGTACCGGTACCGTACGATCGCGGGGGTGGGGGTGGGGCAGGGGATAGGGGTGCAGAGAGGACCAGCCTGGCGGGTCCCAGCGTCCGAGTGCGGGTCGGAGAGTAGCGCGCCCAACAGCTCCCGTCTGGTTCAACCTTTCAGCGTAGCCACTCCGCTATATCAGAAGCACCAAACGCAACGAGTAGTCTGGCACAATCGACCTTGTAACCGGTTTCCAGGCCCTCCCGCCTCGGCACCTGACCCCGGGGCAGCAACGCTCAGGCACCAGCTACTCACCCCTGCCTCGGCCGCTTCACCTTTCGTCCCCAGGCGCCGAAGGTTACAGCCGTCCCTGTCGTTTTAAGGGGGCCGAGCCCGGGCTCCGCTACTTCCGCCCCAAAGCAACATGGTGCCTGCAGGGAGAGGGTGCAGGCGTGAAGAGAGCTCCCCTCAAAAAGATGGCAACGCCCTGGTGGCCCCGTTCGCGCCCGAAGGTGACGTCACTTCCGGGGCGGAGGAGGCTGAGTGGTGCAGTGAGGGACAAACAAAAGGAGGCGCCGGAGGGGCGCAGCGGCTGGCGGCGGGACGGAGCGGCAGGGGCTTGGGGCTGCCGGCTGGGCGGCCGCGCGCGGCGGGCCCAGGTGAGTGGGTGGGGTGGGGAAGGGGGTGCGAGCTGTCACCTCTCGAAATCCACTCCTGTACGTCCCCGGCCAGCTGGCTGGCCCCGGGCACCCTGGGTAGCTTGGGCTCTGCCCGCCAGGGCCGGCTCCCTCGGGGCCTCCCGCGGCAGCTCAGTTCGGCCTACCTCCGGGTTCCCCATCCCCCGGGTCACCGGGCCCCCCCCGCGCCTCTCTCTGGTGCCGCGGCGCGCGAGCCCCCTCCCAGGCACCCCAGTGCCTCCCTGCGCTCTACATAACCGGGAGTTTCCGCCTCGGCTCCCCAGGTCCCCTTGTCATCTCCTGGGTTCCCCCAGATCCTCACCCCTCCACACACACACGCCCCCCCTTACTAGAGGTTCCACCTCTGGGCTTTCTCCTTGGCAGTTTTTTTTTCTGTTTTCAAAGGTTCCCCTTGCTCTCTTCTCCTGGGTTCCTGGCCCCCTCCTCTTCCCTTACACCCCTCCCTCCTCTTGACTGGGCTGGAACTGTGCCCTGACTTGGGGGCAGATCCCTGGCTATGCTTGTGGGGCCTGGCTGGGCTGGGGTTGCTGGAAAGCCCAGTCCAGGGTCTGAGGCTCCGGACCCTGCCGGTGTCCTGTGCATCCAGATGGACCTGAGAGCCAGGTCTGATGAGGTCTGGGCTGGAGACCCAGCAAAGTTGGCTGCCCAGCTGAAGCAGCATAAACGCTGGTTCTTGAGATTCATGATGATTCTGCTCCTTTTGTTGACTGCTTCTTTCCCTTGGTCTGGACTGGACTGAACCAAGATTGGGCTGGTTCTTAGCTGATGCATGTGCTGCCTTTTTTAGAAAGGAGGAGAGATGGTTGGGGGGTGGCTGGCAACCTCCTCCTGGTGGGGACTTGGCTGGAAGAGTGGGGCCGCCCCTTGGTGACCATGCTCCCCGGAGGGCTCTTCTGCTGCCCCACCCCCGGAAGCCTTTTGAGGATGAGTTGTGAGGATGAGGAGGGAGAGAGCTTGGTGCGGGAAAGGGACTTTGGGCCTAAATTGTGGAGGAAGGATTTGGGGGAGCTGAAAGGCTCCCAGGGGCCTCTCCCACCTTTTCCATTAGAAGTACCTTTTACCCCTGACGAACTGTATCTTGCCCTTTGAGCAGACAGAGTGGCAGACAGACAGACTGGAGGCAGGAGGAGGAGGTCTGATGTTGGTGATCCCTCCTGTGGAGGGGATGGGGGAGTGAGAGCTTTGTTCAGAGGGACTGGGCAGTGCCCACGGCTCAGTCACACTGGCATTGCCTTCGTGAAGGTCAAGTTTTCCTCTGGCTCAGGAGGGGAGGCAAGGACAGATGACAGTGCTGGAGGACTGGCTTTTGGAGAGGTGCTGGGGCATGAATGACTGGCCCCTGCCTCCCTGTCTTCCCAGTTTTAGAGGTTCTTTGGGGTTAGCTCTAATGCCCCTCTGCCTTCCGGGGGCTGTGAGGCACAGCACAGGAGCCCAAGAAATATTTGTGACTTCCTCCTGGAACTCAACCAAATACTCCATCCCTTGGGCACATCCGCTAGGAAGCTGTTTCCTCTGCAAACTTGGAATGGCCTTTCTGGATAGTGGAAGCTCCTGAGGATTGCCCCAGTAGGTCAGAACTCAGGGAGCTGGCTTGGCCTGGACCTCGCCTGCAGGAGTTGGAGCGAAGGGATCGGCCTGGTTCCTGACTCTCCTGAGAGTGGAGGTGATTCTGGGTTTTCACAGGCTTTCACGGGGAGTCAGGTGGGTTGGATGTGGGGCCCTGGAGCCCAGTACACCATCTCTCCATCCCTTGACTCATTCATTCATTCATTCAACTATCCTTTGGTAAGTGCCTGGTCTGGGCCAGAAATGGTGCTACGAGAACACAGTCCCTGGCTACAGTCTGGGAGGAAAGGCAGACAGGAATACGTTGATACAGTGGCCAGCATAATACTAGAAATTTTACAGAGGCAACCCAGAGGAAAGAGGCATCAGCTGTGGGTGAATGTGTAGGGGTTGGTCAGCGTGTGTTTCCTGGAAGAGGAAGGGTTAGAAGAATCAGTGCCAGTGAGTCCAGAGGCCTGAGTTCTGGGCCTGCCTCTGTCATGGGCAAGTGACTGGCTTCCCCAGCCTCCGTGGGTATCCCTCTCTTTGCCGAGGAGGGGAGGGGTTGGGGTAGAGGCTGGCTCCCATGGCTTCTGTGCCTTTACAGACGCAGGTGCTTCGCTGTCTAGCTGCCATCACTCTGTGTGGGATTGCCAGGTTACTGACTGTCTCCCTGTGAGGCTGGAGACCATCTCCTGCTTCTTTCCTCCTAGCACAGTGCCTAGCATTGAGTAGGTGTGATAAATGTTCAGTGGTGTAAACAGCTGAAAGGCTCCACGATCCCTTTGTCTGTGTAACCACGCCTCCTCGCCCCGCTTCCTGCTAACTCCTCCTTGTCCTTTGGCCTCCCTTAATGGCTGGGTCACACTCCCAGCGCCTGGCTGGCTTAAATACTCCCCCTACCCTGCTGTAGCCTGACCACGCTTCTCTCCCCGCCCTCCTAACTTGTCTTGTTCCCTCCTGTGAACAGTTCTGAGCAGAGTGCCTGGCATGTAGTAGATGCTCACTAAACAGTTCTTGACTATAGATGATGGTTGAGTTGTTTTTTTTTTTTTTTCTTTTTTGCGGTACGCGGGCCTCTCACTGTTGTGGCCTCTCCCATTGCGGAGCACAGACTCCGGACGCGCAGGCTCAGTGGCCATGGCTCACGGGCCCAGCCGCTCCGCGGCATGTGGGATCTTCCCAGACCGGGGCACGAACCCGTGTCCCCTGCATCAGCAGGTGGACTCTCAACCACTGCGCCACCAGGGAAGCCCAATGGTTGGGTTTTGTGTTTGAGTCGAACTCATGTGTCTGGGTTGAGGGTGTGTCTCTGCCTGGATCCAGCTCACCCTTCTGTAGCTCACCTCTCGCCACTTCCCGCCTCCAGTCCTAGATCCAGCCAGGACACTCAGCAGGCTCTAGATGTCGTGTTCTCTCCCCTCCAGGCAAACGTGCTGGTCCTTCTCCCTGGAATGCTCTCTCTCCAACTCCCACTCTTCCCCAGCAGTCAGCTCAGGCAACACCGTCTCTGGGGAGCCTTCCCTGACCCTACTAGTCAACGTCTAGTGCTTCTTCCATGTCCCCATAGGGCCCGGGCTCCCCCCAGCAGAGCCCCGGGCTCTCAAGAGCCAGTTGTAATTGTTGCCTTGGCATATCCCCCGCAGACTCTCTGATTCTCTGTCATCACCCCAGAGCCCAGCCCAGGCCCTGCACCGAGCAGGGGCTCCGAAACTGTCGGCAGCACAGCAGGTAACGCTGATAGTCACACACGTCCCTGCTGACTGTAGCTCTTGCTTCCTTGTAGGGAGGCAGCTTCCATGGAGCAAAAGGAATGCCAGGACCCTGCCCAGACAGACGTGGGTCAGCCTCAGCACCGACAGCCAACTCGCAGATAGCAGAGCCTTCCGCAGGGTAAGGACTGGGCCCCCACCCTGCAGGCCAGCCGAGCAGGTGCCTGGAGGGCAAAGGGTGGTGTCTCTGTCCCTGCAGCCCTTTGCTCTTCTCGCTGGAAGGCCTGGGCTTCTAGGGCAGAGATGCCAGGAAACAGAATTCTTCCTCCTTCTCCTGACTCAGTGGCCAGCTGAGTAGTACGTGGCTGCCATACTCAAGCTGGCGTGAACTTGTATGGCGAACCCCTGGCTTTTGTCACTCTGGGTGGTGGTTCATGCTGTCTCATGACCACGTTTCCTGAGGTGTGTTCTGTGGAACACTGGTTTCTTTGGTCACAGTGGTCAGGTGACTCCGGGAACAATATCTTGTCGTAGTCTGTGCTGCAGGACTTCTCAGAGCCTTGAAGGATGTCTCAGAGCTCACTGAGAGCATGGCGAGTCTCTGAGAGGGAGCTAGCAAGTCGTGTTTCCCCACACTTGTTTGATCACGTGGACGTCTTTGGGGATGGGGGTTCCTCTTCCTGTGCTTTGGAAAACAGTTTCCAAAGGCAGGAGTGTGCACTGGTTAGGACCCAGACTTTGTAGTCAGACCTGGGTTTGAGTCCCAGCTGTCACATGCTCGACAAGTGATTGTGGGCCAGTCACTGTACCTCTCTGAGCCTTAGTTTCCTCATCTATGGAAAGAGGATAATATTAGCACCTTGCCTCCCTTTAGGGTATTTTGAAGATTAAATATGTTGATATAGGGAAGGTAGCACAGGGTGTCTTAGAACGTGTTCCCTAATCATAGCAGGTGTATGTATAAGCTGCTTAATAATTTGTAAAACAAACCTTATCAGTGATCTCTTTGGTCATTTGCGGAAGCTCAGGGAGTGGCCTTGATCCCCCGTTTACAGACGTGGAAACTGGGGCTCAGAGGGAGGAAGCAACTTGCCCAAACTCATCGGGAAGAAGGCAGGGATGTGGGACCTGAGCCAGGTCCTGGAATCCTGGGCTGGGGTCCTTTGTTCTGTGTCCGAGGGCTCCCTGCCTCCACCTCTCCCATCTAGGCTTTTTTTTTTTGGCGGCTGCGTTGGGTCTTCGTTGCTGCGTGTGGGCTTGCTCTAGTTGCGGCGAGCGGAGGCTACTCTTCGTTGCAGTGTGGGGGCTTCTCATTGCGGTGGCTTCTCTTGTTGTGGAGCGTGGCCTCTAGGCGCACGGGCTTCAGCAGTTGTGGTGCGTGGGCTCAGTAGTTGTGGCTTGCGGGCTCTAGAGCGCAGGCTCAGTAGTTGTGGTGCACGGGCTTAGTTGCTCCGCGGCATGTGGGATCTTCCCAGACCAGGGATCAAACCCGTGTCCCCTGCATTGGCAGGTGGATTCTTAACCACTGCACCACCAGGGAAGTCCCTATAATGTCTTGATTTTAATGTCATGTAGAAAGTGAGAGTCTCCCTTGATCTCTATCTCCAGAGATTTGAGTGAGGAGGGGTCGGTTCTCCCACATGTATTTTTACCATTTGCTTATTTTCCTAAAACCAAGTCCTGTTAGAGCTGCTGGTTTGCACCTTGCTCTCGTTTCATTTAATGGTCCGCCCTGGACCTCTTTCCCAGGCGAGGGTAGAGCTGTGGGTGAGTCCCGTCAGAAGAGGGCGGTGGGAAGTGCCTGATGTGTGATTTTGTTGACTATCCTGTTTACTGGGACAAGGTCAGCAAACCCCAGCCCTGCCCTGTAGGAGTTTCCTGTTGGTTTTGAGGAACTCTTACCTCCCCCCGCAAGAAGGGAAGACTGAGCCGAGGTCTCTGGCCAGTGATGAGCAGGAAGCAGCAGGTCCTACTTATCTGAGGCCAGAATTCCTCCTCTGTGCCAGGGAGGAATGGCATGGGCCAGCCTGAGAGGTTTTAGCCTCCAGGTTTTGGCCCTCCTCTGTCTGCCTGAGGCAGGGGCTGCTGTGTTGCGTTGGCCTGAGCCTGGCCCTGAGTCCTTTCACCTGACTGTCCTGGTGGACAGCCCGATCTTGGTCCCCCTGGACGCTCCTCTCAGGTTTTAGCCGTGAGGGTGGACAGGTGAGGCGATGGGGTTGGGGGCGGGGGGGGGGGCTGCCCTGGGACCTGGGTCTAGAGATGCTCTGCTGGGGCGTAGACACCTCAGGCCGGGTTTCAGCAGGAGGAACCCCCGGCCTGGCAGCCTGGCTCGGCAGGGACCACCCTGGGGGTGAGGTCTGTGCAGAGACGCGTCCCTCGGCCGGCGGTGTTCAGGTCTCCGTCGGGACCCTCTCCCTCTCCCCTGTTTCTTTCTCCCAGTCTTTCCTGGAGTCGTTTTCCTTCTGGCACAGGCCACTTCGGGCCGCTTCCTGTGGGAGCCCGGGAGCTGGCCTCTCGGTGGACGATGCTCTGCTCGCCCTCCTTCCAGCAGCAGAGCCTTCACGTCCACGGTGGCCGCGGTCCGAGCCCAGGCGGCGCGCCGGTCACTGTGAAGTTTGCCATCTTACCCGCCACCGTCTCCTGGGTGAGGTTGTGTCACTTTTACAGGCGAGGAGACCAGGGCTCGAGGCACGAGGGCTCCCGCCCAAAGTCGTACAGTTCAGGTGGCAGAGCCGGGATGTGAACTCGGGTCTGTTTGCCTTGGCAGCCTGTGCTCTTTCTACCCCACCTTCCGTTTGTCTCTTTCTCTAGGTTCTCGGGCTTCGGGGTGCTTCAGAGTCTCCCGAGAGCGTGTTCAAAATGCTGGTTCCCCTGGACCCATCACCGCAGCCCTGCAGAGTCCAAGTTGGGGGGTGGGCCTAGGAACCTGCACTTTGAAGACACTCTGCAGGCCGTCGTGAGGCTGGGGGTCCTCCGACTGTGCCGGCCAACACTGACCAGCGCGACTCTGTCGGCGCCGGTCCCCACCAGCTGCCGCCAGAAGGGTCGCCCTCGGTGTAGAAGCGGGGCTGGGCTCCCTCAGGCCCTGGATTTCAGTGTGTATGTGCGAGCGGATGAGGTTTCTAGAACAGCTTTTACACCCAGCCACAAACATCTCCCTGTGCGCTTTCCCGATGCGTTTCTACTGCATCTCACATCTCGTAAAAAGTTCTTTGTTTAACTGTCTCTTGAGGACGTAAAACCTCAAAATTAAATAGACACTGCGATACAGCCTCATGCCAGGAGCCATGTTCCACTGGCGTAAAAGTGGCTGTAAAATTCCATGGCTCTCGCGTGGCACCTGGGCACCCTCAGAGGCGCCACTGCCAACCTCATGCCCCCGGCAGAGTTGACCTGTTGGCAAACGTGCTGACTGGGTGGGGCGGCATAGGAATCCTTCTGTCACATCTCCCGGCTGGTGGCCTGGGTCAGGATCCCTGGGGGCAGCCCCCCACCAGCCCAGAGAGCCAGGCGACAGACGGCTTACCCTCGGCCAGGCCCCCTTGGTCCCAATCCCCTTGGATCTCAGCAGATGAGTCTGCGGCCTCCCGTGGGCGCTCCTGCCCACTTTTCGTGCGCTGTCCAGGAAAGCGGCGCTGGTGTTCAAAGCAGATCGAGGCCTGTCTTCAAGGCCCTTCTGCCCGCCATGGGCCCAGACCCAGCACCTGGCTTCCGGGCTCAAACCCAGAGCTGGGCTCCCCCACCAAAGTTTCCTGAGTATGGCCTGCTAGAGTTCCCTGCAGAGACCTTGATTCCATGTACCCCTCCGGAAATGGGGGTCTTGTCCCAGGAAGCATTTCCAGGGTTCTCTGGGTGCCCAGGTAGGTCCAGGAGACCTGCTGGCCTTTGAGACAGGTGGGCACAATGGAAAGGCAGACCTGGGTGATCTTCCCCACCATCTTCTTCTAGCTGTGTGGCCTTGGGCAGGTCAGTTAACCTCTCTGGGCCTCAGATTTCACACCCCTAAAGGGACTGATACCATCCCATGATGGTAACAGCAGCTGACGTTACAGAGGCTTACTGCGTGGCAGGCCCTGAGCCAAAAGCTTTCTATGGACCGCCTCATTCAGTCCTCACCACCGCCCTACCAGGAATAGACTCAGTGGCCACTTCATGGATGAGGAAACCAGAGCCCTGGGAGGGAAGTGACTTTCCCAAGGTCACATGCTGGTGAAGTGGGGAGCCGCCGCACCTGTGTTTCTGGAAATTGGGGGCCGAGGCCCAGGAAGTACCAGGCGCAGTGCTGGCACGTAGTCCAGTCAGTGACCCGGAGCTCATGTCAGTAACACGTCAGCCTGGTGGGGTGAGGGGACGGCCTGAGCCTCAGGCCTGGGCTGTTGCCTGTGCGTGCTTGGCTCGGGGAGCCATGGCCGCAAGCCCCAGGTGGGTGTCCTTCACCTGTCACCCTCCGCCCCCCTACCAGGCCGCCTGTACCCTTGCAAGTTTGCATGAGAAGCATGAAGACCAACCTGTTTGGGAGGCCCAGCCCACATGGAGAGGAGTTTGGAACGGAAACTTGTTCCCTCCCCCCTCCCACCCTGGGCGTCTCCCCTCTTCTTTCCTGGGAAAGTGAGGGTGTGCCCTTCTACGCAGGGTGCACGGAGCCAGGTGGTGCCCCAAGCCCGCACTCTCCCCGGCTGGGTGTGGGGACCTCCAGGGCAGTGCCCGTGCTGGGGCGGGTGCGGGCCGTGTGCACCAGAGCGGGCCCTCTCCTCCCCTCCTGCTCTGGGAGCAGAAGAGGCCCCAGGGTGCTGACCGAGGAGCAGATTCACAGGCCCAGAGCACTCCCAGGACAAGACCTGTGACCCAGTGTCTTCCTCCAGCCTCTTGGGTGTGGCCCTTCCCCCTTCCCTGGGAGATCCTTGGAGGGACAGCCTCCCCAAGGTAGGAGGAGGGGCGAGAGGAGGGGTGAGGGGTGCAAGCCTCCTGCCTCCCCTCCCTCCCGCCTGGGAAGTTTTCCCAGCCTCTCTATTTGGGCTATAACAAAAGGCTCTCTGTGCCCTGTTTACCCACAGCCTAGCCTGCCTGCCGCGGCTCAGGTGTGAAGGCCGAATCTCTGCAGGCCAGCATGGGGGTGGAGCATGCTTGGGTGGTCGCCCAAGGGGGCAGCGTTTTATTTCTTTGACTTCTTTCCCCATCTGTGAGAAGCTTCAGGAGGAAATCAACAATGTGGACTAGGCTGGACACCTAAGGGGTGGTTCTGCGAACCGCTCACCAGCTCTCTGTCTCTGTCCTGTCCTGGGGTCCTGAGCCTGGGCTCCGGAAGTTCAAGGCCATTGAGTGTGGTCTCTGAGTCCTGGGAGGTCCTGGGGGCCTTGGGGAAGCTTGGAGGTATTTGTGCTTGTGGCTCAGCGCTCTCCTGGGTGTCTTCCCCAGCTAAATTCTGGGTGGGTTTCTGCAATGGCATGTGGGTTGGGATAAGTATAGTGCACCTTCCTCTGTGCCAGGCCTTGGGTTGTCCCATAATATGTGCATTATGTTATTTTTAATTCTCACAATAAGCCTCTGAGGTACTGTAATATTCCCATTTTACAGGTGAAGAAACTGTGGCTTAGAGAAGAAAAGTCATTCGTCCCAGGGTCTGAGCTCACCCACCCTGAGGTGTTGCTTCCCTGCGCCCTGTCGAAGTGTGTGTGTTACCTGGGTAGGGCAGGCAGGGGCGAGCTAACCTTTTCCTTACATGATAGATGGCAGGTACTTCTTGTAAACTCTTACAATATTTAGAAACGACTCGGTGAGGGAGGTCTTTTGTTTTTTGTTTTGTTTTTTTTTTTTTTTGGGTGGTCTTTTGATTTTTCCCAAGTATTTTTTTCTTCTCACAAAAGTAGCAAATTTAAGTACCACATACTGGAATCATGAAGTATTTGTTGTTTTGTGACATTTTATATTGTTTTATCATCCATGATATATCATATTATATGCTGGTCAACATCTTTTATTTTATTATTACTTAATATCCCTTGGACATCTTTTGGGTCACTGTATACAGATCTATGAGGTAGGTAGCACTGTTCTTATTTTAAAGTTACAAAAACGGAGGCTTGGGCTAAATAATTTGCCTGGAGTCACGGAATTATTTCATGCTTGAGCTGGATTTGAACCCATGTCTCCCCAGTTCTGAAGCTATTGCTCTTCACACTCGCCGAGATCTGCCTGACACCATGGGGAGGAGAGGGGCTCTCTGGGTTGCCCTAGTTCTGCTGCAGGAACCTGGTCCCGCTTCTCTGCACCTGCGTGTGCTGCACAGTGGGAAGGGTCTAGCTGCATCCTACACACTTCTGCATCTCCCTGGGGCAGGGCAGGACTGGGCAGGGGTGATGCTGCATCCTTCAGTGTCCTCAAAGGCCGCAGGTGCCTCTGCGCCGGCCAGGAGCAGGCCAGTTGGAAGGAGGACCTGAATCTGCTGCCCTGGCGATCATCTAGTAGAGGCTGCCCCCAGCTGAGCCCAGCAGGTGTGAGGACCAGAGAGAGGAGCAGCCAGGAGTAGAAACAGTTGCTTTTGTTCCGGTAAACTTTGTAGGAAATAGTTTAAGCACACACGAACGTTATAAAACTAGAGCAGATATCTTTATACCCAGGGCTCAGCTTTGTTCGACTTTCATGTTTGACAATAATTGCTTCACACACACACACACACACACACACACACACACACACACACACACACACACACACACACACACACACACACACACACACACACACACACACACACACACACACACACACACACACACACACACACCCCTTCTCTCTCTCCCTGTCTCAGATCACCTCAGGCACAATATAAGCCTCTTCCCCAATCCCATTTTCTTCCCTCTCTAGATGAAATTAGCATCTTGGTTTTGGGGCTCTCCATGCATGTGTTTATTTATTTTTGGCTGTGTTGGGTCCTCGTGGCTGCGCATGGGCTTTCTCTAGTTGCGGTGAGCGGGGGCTTCTCATTGCGGTGGCTTCTCTGGTTGCGGAGCACGGGCTCTAGGTGCGAGGGCTTCAGTAGTTGTGACACACAGGCTCAGTAGTTGTGACACACAGGCTCAGTAGTTGTGGCTCGCAGGCTCTGGAACGCAGGCTCAGTAGTTGTGGCACACGGGCTTAGTTGCTCCGTGACATGTGGGATCTTCCCGGACCGAAGCTCGAACCCGTGTCCCCTGCATTGGCAGGTGGATTCTTAACCACTGCGCCACCAGGGAAGCCCCCGTGCATGTGTTTGTACCTTCACTACACTTGGATATGTACATTACAGAAAACCTTATATAAGGTATGTATTATTCTATAGCTCGTTTTGGGGTTCAGCATTGTTTTGGGGTCTGTCCATGTTGGTACGTGTAGCTAAAGTTCACTCACTTCACTGCTTTAGCATTTCACCAGATGCTTAGAGCAATTTATACTTTCTCCTGTTGATGGACATCTAGGTTGTTGATGTTTTGCTATTAGGAACAGCTCCGGAGTGATCATTCTTGTCTGTGGCTTCATGCGTATGTGTAAAGTGACTCTCTAAGATCTTTACCTAGGAGCGAAATTGCTCCGTTGGAGGATGCATACATACATTCTATCTCCTCATTTAAGAATTCAACATTTTTGCCAATCACAAGGGAGCGAAATGGCATGTGACTGTCTTAATTTGCATTCCCCTATTAGTAATGAGATTAAGAATTGTTTCATCCATGAATTTCCTTTTGTATTTTTCTCCCATAAATCGTCTAACCATACGTTTTGCCATTTTTTGCCTGTTGGATTGTCTTTTTCGTATATTTGTAGCAGTTCTATATTTGTTCTGGATAGTAATCCTTTGGTAGTTACACCTATTGCAAATATCTCCTCCAGGTCTGTGGGTTCTTTTCATTTGTTTATTATTATGTCCTTTGATGTGCATGCATTTTAACTTTAATGTCATCGATAGATCAATCTCTTCCTGTAAGGATTTGTATTCTTTGTGATAAGAAATCCTTCCCTGTCTTAAAGCCATCGAGACGGTCTCTTAGATTTTTCTTTAAACACTTTCAAGTTTTACTTTAGGTCTTTAACTCATTGGAATTTATTTTTCTGTAAGGAGGTAGATGGGGCTATGCTTTTTTCATGTGAGTAACTAAGCCAGCTCCTTTCATGGACACCCATTTTTTCCCCCGAACCTGCACAGACACTGTCATGTCTAAGTTTCCAGAAATTTCGGTGTCTGTTTCTAGGCTCGCTCTTCCAGTCCTCTGGTCCATCCATCCATCCCCATATCAGCACCACACTGGCTGCATTCCTAGAGCTTTATAGGAAGTCTCCTCCCACGTTATTCTTCCGAATGGTTTTAGCTATTCTTGATCCTTTGGAATCTTGATTTTTTTATATCTTTTTTCTTAATTACCTGAGTAAACATATGCTTATAACAGAAAATAGAGGTAAGTTTGGGGTGAAAAAAAGATTATAAACAGCAGGCTAATCTCACCGCCAATATTTTTCAAATATACGTCTAAGTTACTGCAGGAGGCTTCTTACTCTATCACAGTTTTGTTACCTACTTTTTGCATTTAACGTATTTTGTCATGTCATCAAGTGTTTTGCTCTAACATGTTTTCATTCTTTCATAGTATTCCATCATCTGATCATTTAATAGGTATTGACCAATCACCCAGTAACAGGCATCTAGATTGTTTCCAATTTTCCTGGGGTATAAATAACACCGTGATGAACGTTCCTGTGACTAAACCTTTGTCCTAGAGTCTTTCCCTGACAATTGCCAACCTCCCTCCTACTTCCTCTCCCTCCTGGCTCAGCCCAGTTCAGCAGACCTTTACTCTACCTTCGGTATTCCGGGCTCTGCACAGAGACTGGGATGGATCTGGAGTGGTCCCCATCCTGTAGGGCTCCCAGTCTACCCCCATCCCCACCCCTTGGTGGTCTCTTGCCCATGAGCTTTACGTGGTACAGCCAGGGTGAACCCCACCTCACTGGTGGGTGTCAAGCCCTGACCTCCAGGAGGGCACAGTCTGTAGCTTTAAACAATGCATCTGTTCTGGAAGAAGGAGGATTAGCTGGGCTGGAGCTCAGGGGACAGCAGGGCATGGGGCCTTTTTGTCTTTCTCAGCCACCTCGCTTTCAACCCTTTAATCTTTGCCCTCTATTCAGGATCCTCTGCAAATTCTCCATCTCTTGGGGCAGAGATCTGATCTGACCTGACTCCCCATCACCCTCCCGAGATTGCCCTCTGAGAGCCACAAAAGAACACCTGAACTCTCCACCTGAGAGCTTATTTTTTTCTTTCTTTTCTTCTAGACTGTATTTATTTTAAATTCTGTACTACTTTTCAATCACAAAGGTAAGGCATGCTGGTAAAAAATTCCAGTTTCCTTTCATCCTGCCTCCTATTCCCACTCTAAGAGGGAGCCGTTCCCCAAGCTGGTCAGGGTTTATCAGCATGGGATTGTATTTATTTATTATTCTGGCTCTTGCTTTTTTCCAAAATGGCATTACATACAGAGCTCCTTTATTCTGCTGAAAAGGCCCTGTTGTATTCTAGAGGCTTCTTTAAGGGACCAGGATCCGCTTTCTGCCCGCCTCCTTTGTGCCTGGCCCCACCTAACTCTGCCCCTTTGCCAGGTGTCAGGGCAGGCGTCTTGGGTGCTTTTTCTCCTTCCGTTTCCTTCCTTCGTGCTCAGGTTCTGCGCTCTTTTCATCTACCCATCGACTGCCTGTGGAAGTCAGGATTGCTGTCGGGGGCCATGTCTGCATCTGTCTTAGCCTCATTCCACAGATGGGGGAACTAAGGCTTAGAGAGGTGAAGTCATCTGCCCAGCGTCACTCCACTGCTGAGTGGCAGAGCCCAGGCTGGCCCGGCTGGCCCCCTCCCTCCAAGCTCCTATCACCGTTCTTCCTTGCTCTCCACCTGCCTGAGATCCCCCCCACAGGCTGCCGGGGAAACCTCCCTCTTGTGACTTCCTGATAGTACTGAGAGCTTGGCAGGGCACCTGTTACCACGTGCATTTTGTGGATGGGGAACCGAGTCTTGGCTGCTGGAGGTGCCTCTCCCTCCCTGCTGGCTGTAGGCAGGTACTGCCAGGCCCAGGGAGTGTCTGTAGTGGTGCCAGTGGGAAGGGAGGTGTCAGGGTGGGCGGAGGCCTGGATCACGTGCCCCTTGGTACCCTGACCACCTTATACAAAATGTGGGCACATCCATGACAGATTCTCTGTTCCCTTCCTGACGGGGAAACGGGGGCCCCAGGAGAGAAGCTGTTGCACACCTCTGCTAGGGGCCGTCCTGGCTGCGGAGGACCGGAGGCCTCAGTGCAGGGAAGGGATGAATGCACTGCCTACAGGAAACTTCCTGAAAAGGGAACTCTCCATAACTAGGAAAACAGGGCCCTTTTCCCTTATGGTGCTTTCCTGATCACCCCCTGGTGTGCCCTGGGGCAGCTGTCAGCTGGGATCTGCTCCATCTGAGTGGCTTCCTGGAAGTGCTACTTGTCAGCGCTCCACCCCAGAACTGGGTTTGAAGGTGGCCTCTAATCCCTGACAGGCAGTGTGAAGTTGGGCATGTGACTTCTCTCCCCAAGCTTCAGTTTCCATATCTATAAAATGGGCATGAGGAATATTATTCAGCCTAGAAAAGGAAGGAAATTCTGGCACCTGCTAAGACATAGATGAACCTTGAGGACATTACATTAAGTGAGAGAAGCCAGTCACAAAAAGACAAATATTGTGTAATTCTACTTGTATGAGATACCTAGAGTAGTCAAATTCATAGAGATAGAAAGGAAAATGGTGGTTGCCAGGGGCTGGGGAGGTGGGAATGGGGAGTCGTGTTCACTGGGGACAGAGTTTCAATTTTGCAAGGTGAAAAGAATTCTGGAGATGGATGGTTGGTGATGGTTGCGCAACAAAGTGAATGTACTTAATGCCACTGAACTGTTATGGTTAAAACACTCAAAATGGTTAAAATTGTAAATTTTATATTTTGTGTATTTTACCACAATAAAACTGTTGTGAGAAAAAAAGAAAGGGTGCCAAAACAGTGTGCACCTCTTGGGCTCCTGAGGATTCTGGGCTGGGCCATCATTCTCAGAAGGAGCTGTTCCCCCCAGGGCCCTCAGGGGTGGGCAGGAACTGGGAGGGGACCCAAAGCTGCCTCAGCTTCCTCCCTTGCCCCGCCCATCTGAAGCTGTGGCCCCACCCACCACCCAGGCCCCGCCCTTCCCCTCCCCACTTCTTCCCCATCCCTCCTCAGGCACTCTCTTGATACCGTTATTGAGCACCTGCTGTGTGCGGTAGACCCTAGTCCTCCAGCAGCATCTGGAGGAAAGGTTGGAGATTGATGACACCAGTGCAGACTGCCTGCTGCCCTACTCTGTCCTAAGTGCTTTAGAAGCATGGAGTCCCCTGGGCTCTTCCGGGCAGCCCTGCGGGGAATCTGCCCCTGGCATTTGTGAAGAACCTGAGGCTGAGAGCCAGGGAGGACCCTGCCCGAGGCCAAGGCAGCAGCAGAGCCCAGGCCTGCACACAGGTCACATGCTTTCGGCTGCCGGCTGCCCCCTGTGACCTCCACTCCAGAGGGGCTGCCCCGACCACCTGGCCATCTCCTCTTGGGGCCAGTCGTGGGGAAGGCGCGGTCCCTGGCACCCTGGGGACTAAAGCCTGGGCTTTGGCACCTGCACCTTCTTTCCAGATTTCCCCGAAAACGCCATCAGAGAGGGGCAGTGACTTGTCCAGAGCCCCACAGTGAGTTGGTGGCAGAGGTGAGGCAGAAACACGGTGCAGCTAAAAGGTGACCCCTCCCAGACAGGTCCCCCACACGAGGCCGGGCCTGCCCTTCTAAGCTGTGTGACCTGGGCCCCTGGCTCTGCCCCTCTGAACCTCTGAGGCCTCCTCGGCACAGTGGAACGGGTGCCGTCCTGGGCTGAGGAGGCACCCGCAGCCTCGGGGGCCAGCACAGGACCGTCCCCTGCACGAAGCCCTTCTCAGCAGGGAGGTGGCATCCATCTCTCCTGCCGTAGCCATGGCTACCCCCTGCCCTGACTCGTCTAGTTATTTGGACACTCCTCTGTCTCTCCCACCCCTCCCCACACGCTCACACTGGCCCGAGAGCCCCCCGGGGCAGGGGCGTTTTATTGGTCACATTTACTACCCATAGAGGAACGGGCCAGGGGCTGAACGGAGAGCTTAGAGCGTGCTTCGAGACAGGTATTTGGGGGCCGGGGGGCGGGAGGAGCCAGACACGCTCGGTGGATGGGACTGTCTCCTACCTCTTGGAGCCTCAAGGTCCCTCACCTGTGACGGAGCTGTGGACAGTTCCCACCTCAGACCCAGAAGGAGTTAGGAAGGCGACATAAGCAAAGCCCCAGGACAGCAGGGGCCCGGAGACAACTCACGGGGAGAGGCTGAGTGTTCTCCAGTACGTGACACACCCACTCCCCCGAAACAGTGAGGTTGCAACCACATCCTGCCTGGTCATCAGCTGCCCCCACCCCCAGCGTCTGGCATCCTGCCCTGGCAGTCTCTTCCTGGACTCTCCGGGGCAGGCTGTTGCACATCCTTGGGTCCTCCGTCCTGGCCCCTCCTACCTTCCGGCCCCCAGTCTTTGGGCGCCTGCCTGGATGTGGACTCGGGGAGCCAGGAAGGGAGGGAGGAGTGTCGGGGTGTCTTTCAGCTGGGGGCCGGCTGCGTGATTCAGCAGGCCCTCCCCTGGACGGCTGCTTGCCCAGGAGTGTGGGTGGTGTGAGGGGCCAGCTGGTCATTAGAGGGCCCGGGCCTTCCTGTGGGGCAGGCTCTCACCCTGGCCTGTGAGTCCCGGCCTCACCAGGAGGGCTGACCCCCTGGGCTGGAGCCGCCGGCTCAGGGCAGGTGGTGGTGGTGTCTGCTGGCCTTGCGGTGACCTGAGCTCTGGGAACCCCGCGGGGGCAGGGAAGCTGAACTCCTGGGCTCTATCTCTTGGCCCTGCCCTGCGTGGGGCCTTGGGCAGGTGGATGGCAAGGCTGTGCAGTGGTGAGGATCTGAGTGGGGAGGTGGAGGGACAGGCCTGAGTTGGACCTCGGCTCTGGCCCTGAGTAGTAGAGTGCCGTTGGGCAGGTGACTCTCCCCTGAGCCTCAGTCATCCCATCTGTGAAATGGGACCAAAGATAGACCCTGCATCTGGATGTCAAAGGGACCCCACGAGAAGGATTCCATGGTAAGGACCAGCCCGGTGCCTGGCACACGTTCTCTGTTGAGCACCTCTATTCCCTCAAGGGGTCTAGGTTTGCTTTCCTCCTGTCCTCACCCATCCCGGCGTGCCCGAGGAAGATGAGATGGGAAGCATCTGGTGTTCGCAGGGAGGCCCTGTTTTATGAAGTGTTCGTTACTTACTATTGTCACTATTAATATTATAAATAATCAAAATAATGTGGCCCCGTCCCATAACCTGGGCACCCTTGTGCCTCTCCCAACAGAAACAGACCCATTTGTCAAAACACAGGTATTTAGGGACCTCCCCAGCAGCCCAGTGTTTAGGAATCTGGGCTTCCACCGCAGGGGGCATGGGTCTGATCCCTGGACAGGGAACTAAGATCCCACATACTGCGTGGCACAGCCACAAAAAAAAAAAGTGAGTTCATACTAAGCCCCCTCTTCTGCATTTGGCTTTTCTCACACTTTGAATAAATCTCTTCGGACCACTGGCGCAGCTTCGTGGCAGCTGGTTCCGAGTGAGCTGGAAGTTTTCAACTAGCCCCTCTGGTTCTGATCATTAGCAGGATGGGGTCTAGACAGGGATTCAGGAATGCTCCTGCTGAAACGTGGGGGTCCCTGTGAGGCTGCTTTTGCAGTCTGTCAGCGTGACCTGGATCTCAGTGCTCAGCCTTCCTGTCTATGGAATGGGGAGGCCGCCTGCCTTCCCTCTGGTGGTTTCCCAGCCACCTGGTGAACATATGGTTTCTGGACAGACGCCGATCCGTGGGCTGGCCCATGAGTGTTGCCCAGCCAGTGTGACTCACAGCTAGACTTGAGGTAGAATTTTGGACAGTGGGTCCACTGTCTCCTGCCTCTGATCCCTGGGTTTCAGAAAGCCAGGCCACCCTGTAGTAACCCCCTCCCATGGGTCCCTTTCAGGTTGAACCATGATTCCGGTGACAGAGCTCCGCTACTTTGCGGACACGCAGCCAGCGTACCGGATCCTGAAGCCGTGGTGGGACGTGTTCACCGACTACATCTCCATCGTCATGCTGATGATCGCGGTTTTTGGCGGCACGCTGCAGGTCACCCAGGACAAGATGATCTGCCTGCCGTGTAAGTGGGTCACCAAGGACTCCTGCAACGACTCGTTCCGGGGCTGGGTGGCCCCCGGCCCAGAGCCCCGCTACCCCAACTCCACCATCTTGCCGACCCCCGACACTGGCCCCACGGGCATCAAGTATGACCTGGACCGGCACCAGTACAACTATGTGGACGCTGTGTGCTACGAGAACCGCCTGCACTGGTTCGCCAAGTACTTCCCCTACCTGGTGCTTCTGCACACACTCATCTTCCTGGCCTGCAGCAACTTCTGGTTCAAGTTCCCTCGCACCAGCTCGAAGCTGGAGCATTTTGTGTCCATCCTGCTCAAGTGCTTCGACTCGCCCTGGACCACACGAGCCCTGTCGGAGACGGTGGTGGAGGAGAGCGACCCCAAGCCGGCCTTCAGCAAAATGAACGGCTCCATGGACAAGAAGTCGTCGACGGTCAGCGAGGACGTGGAGGCCACCGTGCCCATGCTGCAGCGAACCAAGTCTCGGATCGAGCAGGGCATTGTGGACCGCTCGGAGACGGGCGTGCTGGACAAGAAGGAGGGGGAGCAGGCCAAGGCGCTGTTCGAGAAGGTGAAGAAGTTCCGGACCCACGTGGAGGAGGGGGACATCGTGTACCGTCTCTACATGCGGCAGACCATCATCAAGGTGATCAAATTCATCCTCATCATCTGCTACACTGTCTACTACGTGCACAACATCAAGTTCGACGTGGACTGCACCGTGGACATCGAGAGCCTGACGGGCTACCGCACGTACCGGTGCGCCCACCCGCTGGCCACGCTCTTCAAGATCCTGGCCTCCTTCTACATCAGCCTGGTCATCTTCTATGGCCTCATCTGCATGTACACGCTCTGGTGGATGCTCCGGCGCTCCCTCAAGAAGTACTCGTTCGAGTCCATCCGCGAGGAGAGCAGCTACAGCGACATCCCCGACGTCAAGAACGACTTCGCCTTCATGCTGCACCTCATCGACCAGTACGACCCGCTCTACTCCAAGCGCTTTGCCGTCTTCCTGTCGGAGGTGAGTGAGAACAAGCTGCGGCAGCTGAACCTCAACAACGAGTGGACGCTGGACAAACTGCGGCAGCGGCTCACCAAGAACGCGCAGGACAAGCTGGAGCTGCACCTGTTCATGCTCAGCGGCATCCCCGACACCGTGTTCGACCTGGTGGAGCTGGAGGTGCTGAAGCTGGAGCTGATCCCCGACGTGACCATCCCGCCCAGCATCGCGCAGCTCACGGGCCTCAAGGAGCTGTGGCTGTACCACACGGCCGCCAAGATCGAGGCGCCCGCCCTGGCCTTCCTGCGCGAGAACCTGCGGGCGCTGCACATCAAGTTCACGGACATCAAGGAGATCCCGCTGTGGATCTACAGCCTGAAGACGCTGGAGGAGCTGCATCTGACGGGCAACCTGAGCGCGGAGAACAACCGCTACATCGTCATCGACGGGCTGCGCGAGCTCAAGCGGCTCAAGGTGTTGCGGCTCAAGAGCAACCTGAGCAAGCTGCCACAGGTGGTCACGGACGTGGGCGTGCACCTGCAGAAGCTGTCCATCAACAACGAGGGCACCAAGCTCATCGTGCTCAACAGCCTCAAGAAGATGGCCAACCTGACGGAGCTGGAGCTGATCCGCTGCGACCTGGAGCGGATCCCCCACTCCATCTTCAGCCTCCACAACCTGCAGGAGATCGACCTCAAGGACAACAACCTCAAGACCATCGAGGAGATCATCAGCTTCCAGCACCTGCACCGCCTCACCTGCCTTAAGCTGTGGTACAACCACATCGCCTACATCCCCATCCAGATCGGCAACCTCACCAACCTCGAGCGCCTCTACCTGAACCGCAACAAGATCGAGAAGATCCCCACGCAGCTCTTCTACTGCCGCAAGCTGCGCTACCTGGACCTCAGCCACAACAACCTGACCTTCCTTCCGGCTGACATCGGCCTCCTGCAGAACCTGCAGAACCTGGCCGTCACGGCCAACCGGGTGAGTGGCTCGTGGCGGGGGTGCTCCTGGGTGTGGCGTCTTCAGCTGTGGTTCCCAGGACCCCCTGGGAGGAGCTGGTTGAAAATACAGATCCCCAGGCCCCGGACCAGACCTGCTGAATCAGAATCTGTGGGCTTGGGAGGCCGTCTCTGCCGCAGAACGTGGCAGAGGTCACCTGCCAGGAGGGATGGTGTGGTCAGGCGGGGCCTGTCCCCGAGGTGGCCTTGGGCAGGTTCCGCGAAGGCAGTGATGTGCACGGGCAGGAGGTCCACGGCCTGCCCCACTCTCTCAGAGCTCGGTCGTGGGAGGTGGGACTTAGCCTGGAGCTTGCAGTGTCTTTCTCAGCTTGTCCTGGACCAGATCTGGAGCCCAGGATGGGCCCACCAGGGACAGAAACTTTGTGGGTGACTGGTGCAACTCCCAGCGCCACTCACACCCTTTCCCCTCTGTGTTTTGAGGGTGGCAGAGGGCAGAGTTGAGCTTAGCTGGGGCCGGTTTGTTACCACTTGCCTTTCTGGAGAGGAAATTGTGCGAACCGTTGTGGGCCTGTGGTACTGGAGGCCACGCCCGGGAGACAATCGAGACCTCTGGCGGCTCCCGTGCACCAGCCCCTTGCCTGTCTGGACAAGCCCCCCACCCAAGGGCCCCTCCGCGGAAGCAGGCAGGTGAGGATTGAGGGCAAGTGGTCCTATGGCCTTGTGGCCTGGCCTCTGCCGTGGAAACAAAGGCACAGCTGCTGGGGGGACCTCTCCCTGCCCTGCCCACCTCTTCTGGGGCCCTGCAGGGAGGTTGATATTGGAAAGAACGTCTTCCCGGTTTGTTCCTACTCCGAGTGGAAACCCTCTTGCAGTGAAGAGGGTGGTATCAGGGTGGACACTCTCGCAGCGAGGCTAGGGGTGATGGAAGCCCGTGGCCGGGGGCTGGGATGCTGAGGGAGAGCCAATCCAGCCAGCACCTCTGCGCCTCTGTTGCCGGCAGCAGCATGAAGCCGCCCCATGGGCTTATGGAGCTCCTGCTCTGTGTCCACCCTGCGCTGGGCACCCTGCTCCCGGCACCCTGTGAGTCCTCCTGGCAGGAGCTCTCTCCAGCAGCCTGGAGGCAGGCAGCCCCTGAAATGTCCCGTTTTAGGAAAGGACGTGCCTTCTCCAACATCACCCAGGTTGGAGGGTCCAGGCACCCCAGACCTCTGACCACCAGAACCCCTCCCGTCTTCCCTAAGCCTCTCTCCCTGTAAACCACAGAGATTTTGACAAATCCTTTCTCCCTCCCTCAAATTATACCTGTGTGCATGTGTGAGAACGTACAGGGGTGAAGGTCAGATCCCAGGCTGCTTCACTCTGGAGAATCCGCCTCCAGGGCCTGGGACAGGCCCACCGGTCAGGAAAATTGGCCTCCCGGGGAGAAGCCCCATTTGGGGAGCATAGGACAAACACACACCTCCTTTAGCATGTTGAGGGGGACCAAGTGGCCCCCCCCAGAGCACAGTGTGGGGCCAGATTGCCCCTGGATTCGGGGCTGCCTTGGGCATCCCAAGGACCCCTCGTGGTGCCCACTCTGTCCCGGGAGCTGTGTGGGCACCAGGTCTTGATGGGCCTTCCCAGTCAGTGGAGGGTGGAGGGTACAATTCCCGACCTGTCCCCACCCCCAGCTCCTCACCCCAGGCATGGCTGCCAGGTCATGCCTGTTGGCTGAGGTCACCCCTCAGGAAGAGCTGGGGGCAGGCACGCTGTCGCTGTCCCGAGGAAGGAGACCCTCTGACACTCGGTTCAGCACAGTGCTTAATCATGTCCTGTCCCCGCCCACTGGAATGCTAGAGGCCTTTGTAGGGAAAAAAGTTTGCTTGGGCCAGTCCTAGTCAGGCTCCTCCTTTTAGGCAGGAGCCCCCCTCCCTTCCTCCCTCTGGGCCTGGCGGTTCCTTGTGAGCCACCCCGGGCTATGGGCCTCGTGTGAGTCGACAGGCAGGGGCGAGTGTGGCCCGGCTCAGGCCCTCGGCCTCTGTTTTCTTAGGTTTAAACTCATGTTAACGAATACCTCGATAAGTGGGCGTCCACTTGTTTGGTTATTCATTGGTTCATTGATTTGGGGAATGTTTTTTGAGCGCTCCTAGTGTGGAGCAGGGAGCTGGGGGCCTAGGAACAAACAAGCGGCTGCCCATCCTGAGCTCAGCTCTCTCAGGGAAAGACAGGCAACCAGCATTTAGCATGGACGAGACTAGGCTGGGGCACAGCGGAGTGGCCTCAACCCGGACTTACCCCAGGGCAGGCGGGCCTCCTGGAGGAGGGGGCATCTCATCTGGCCCTGCAGGACAAGGAGTTAGCCAGGTGAAGAGGAAAGGGAGAGTCTAGGAGGCTCTGTCCACAGAGAGCTGAGAGCCCAGGGGGAGGAGCCGTGAGCTGAGCCCCTGGAATTTGGACTTTCCCCTGAGGCCAGGGCTTGAGGAGCGTCCTGTTCTTCCCACTTGGTTTCAGATAATCTGTCTCACGTCCCTTCCCTCGACCCTCTGACAACAAGGACCTTGGCTCTTTCGTCCAGTGCCTGACGTGGAGCAAAACGTTCACCGAATTCCCATTGACCGAGCGACGAAGGGATATGCCGCCTTGGAATTTAGAGAGCTCGCTCCTGCTGCCACTCGAGGGTATTGGGGGTGGGGCAGGGTGAGAGGTCAAGAGCTGATAGAAAGCCCGTGGGCCGCTATCAGGCGGGGGCGAGGCCTGGACCGGCAAGGGCTGCCAGGGATGGCGAGACGGACGGATGTGGGGGAGACTTCGGGGGTGGAATCCACAGGACATGGGCGGGATTGGACGTGGGGAGAGAGAGGTCTGACGTGACTCGAGGTTTCTCACGTGGCTGCCTGGGTAGCTGGAGGGTCATTGAGGCCAGGTGTGGGACAAGGCACAGGTTTTCAGAGAGTAGAGCGTAGGTCCCATATTGGGACATCCAACGGACCAGGTTGAGTCAGCCTGAAGCCCAAGGAGTCGTCCCCCCAGGCTCCTGGGTGAAGATGGGTCCTCGATGAGGTCACGGGGGGAAGGATGGAGGGAAGGGGAGTCTGGCTCGAGCCTTTGGGATTGACGGCGACGAGCCGGGCCAGGCAGGAGCGGGTGGGCACACAGCCCACGGGGAGTCAGGTGAAAGGAGAACAGATGCATGTCCGGTGGATTAGGAGTGACCGCTGGTGGCTCTGGCCAGGGAGTTTCCAGGGTGGGCAGCGGCAGAAACCAGATCACGGCGGGCCAAGGAGAGAGACGGTGTCTTTCCGAACGGTTTGTTGGGAAGCCTGGAGAGGCTCCTGGGAGGGTTGTCTCTTTTACAAAGACCAGGTGGACTTGAGGGGGAGCCAGTGCTGATGGGGGAGCCGCTGAGACCCCTGAGGAGGTGGGAGAGGGAGGGATTGGGGTGACGGGAAACGACTTCACACCTTCAGCGCACGATCACACCTCACGAGGGACAGGAGTGGCCCGGGTGGGGCACTGAGCCACCGAAGGCACGTTCCTTTCTCTCCACGCGCCTGGAAAGAGCTCCTTGATGGGCTGGGGGGTGCTCCGGGGAGGGGACGTGTCAGGGGGAGGGCTCCGATGTGAGCCCCAGCTCTGCCACCTGCTGGTCCAGCCTCTCCCGCTCCCTGGCCACTGTCTGCGTCACCAGAGGAGGCCAGTGTTGGGCGCAGTGGGGTCTCTGGGAGGCTCTGGCCCATCCGTCCTGCCGGAGCCCACTTCCCATCTGCCCTCTCACCTTCATGCCCCTGCTGACCTGGAAGCCACCTCTGCCCCATACCTGACCACTGGGCCACGTTGAAGCCCCAGGTCAGGAGTCCCCTTTAAAACAGTCACAGTGTCCCTCATGGCATGGCCTCTGCCCTCTCAGCAGGAAAATGGGGACAGTGACAGAGCAAGCTCGCCGTCACCCTCACATGGGCTCGGGCCCAAGTCCCTTGGCTCCTGCCCTGCTGGAAGGGTCCCTCCTGCCCACCATATCTGAGGGAGGTGGTTGTAGGAAAATAGGCTCAGTCAGAGCTCATGTTTGTAGCTGATTGCTCACAGGAGGGCGGGGAGGAGGCTGGCTTTTCTGGGGTTCTTCCCCTGTGGCAGGAGACACGGCAGGTCCCCACCCAGGCTGCACCATCAACAGTGTGGACATTTAAGAGCACGGACTGTTGAGCCAGGTTCGAATCTTGGCTCCACCACCCTCCAGCTATGAACCTCTAGGCAGGCTGGCTCCTTCAGGGCCTCAGTTTTCCCATCTGTAAAATGGAAAGAGTGTTTACAAAGTACTTACAGGTAGTTCCGAGGGTTCAGTGAGTTAATAGCATCAGCGCTCAGAGCGAACCTGCCCTGTAGTAAGTGGCATGTGGGTGCTGCCCATTATTCAAATTTTGCAAAATCAGAAGGAGGGGGCTCTGAATGGCCAACACTGGGTTCCCCGCACCCACCATCAGCCTGTGACTTGACAGGTAAGGAAACTGAGGCCCAGGAAGGGGAAGTGATTGGTGAGCTCTCCCCAGTTCTCAGCAACAATTAAGGGTGTGGAATTTTCTCAGCAGGCTGCTCTGCTTTCATAAATTGCTCTTAAACCAGGCAGGACCAACAGCCTGGCTCCTGGTGAGCCCTGGGCGGTGGAGGACGGGGTGTGATTGGGAGTAGCTGGCTACTGTGATTTGCTTCTGGGGTGCTAGGCGCTGGGAGACAGCGGGGAGCACAGCACACCCAGCCCTGCCCTCTCAGAGCCCTCTGTCTGGGGGCGACAGGAGACCAAGCAGTTTGACCATGGAAGGGATCAGTGCTGTCCGGGGGACGTTGGGTGCCATAGGTTACCAGGAGGTCAGGAGGCTTCCTGGAGGAAGTGACTGCAGAGCTGAGACCTAAAGAACAGGGGAAAGTTAGCCAGACTTGGGCCCAAATTGTGCTGGTCCCTGGGGTCTGGGGTAGCTGAAATGGGCATCAGAGAAGGTGCTGGTACCCAGGGCAGGGAAGCCCAGAGGCCCAGGTCCGAGGTGCGCCTGCCTCACTTCGCCCTCTGCTCCTTCCCTGTAGATCGAGGCGCTGCCCCCGGAGCTCTTCCAGTGCCGGAAGCTGCGGGCCCTGCACCTGGGCAACAACGTCCTGCAGTCACTGCCCTCACGGGTGGGCGAGCTGACCAGCCTGACCCAGATCGAGCTGCGGGGCAACCGGCTGGAGTGCCTGCCCGTGGAGCTGGGCGAGTGCCCCCTGCTCAAGCGCAGTGGCCTGGTGGTGGAGGAGGACCTGTTCAACACTCTGCCTCCCGAGGTGAAGGAGCGGCTCTGGAGGGCTGACAAGGAGCAGGCCTGAGCCACCACGGGCACTGAGCACGGGCCGCCCAGAACAGCCAGCAGCGGGGCCTCCAGGGAGGCTTCAGGCCCAGGAGCCCAGGAGACTCGGACTGACGACCAGCCCAGCCTCTCAGTGGGGGCGGGGCAGGAGCTGGGCCACAGGACCGCCCCTGAGGGGCTGGCCCCTTTCTCCTCAAGACTCACGCCCCCGCGGGGCAGGCGCCTGAGGGGGAGATCAGAGACCTGTAGTCCATCTCTGAGCACAGTATTTGGACAATCAGGGCCTCCTCCCTGGAGGCCATCTCTGCCCCAGAGGCTGAGCTGACACCAGAGGTCCAGGGACACCTACTTAGTTCTTGGTATTTATTTTCTCCGCCTCCCACCCCCTCCCTCCAGATAACTTATACATTCCCAAGAAAGTTCAGTTCCGATGGGGGGTGTCTGAGGAAGGGTGGGCTGTGTTTCCCTTTTCCTTTTTTTGGTGGTTTCAAAACCATTTAGGGCCCACCCAGCCTTGAGCTGAGCGGTCCAGGGTGAACAAGCTGTGGGACGGTCACCCCAGAGGTGCCAGGCTGGGCTCTGGTGGCACGGCCCGTGGGAAAGCAGGCCACCAGGCGGAGAGGCCAGGCCTGGGGTTTGCCGCAGCAGTTTAGATTTTTTTTAAGTAAAAAAAATAAAATAAAATAAAAATTTTTTTAAGCTCTAAAAATTGATGGTTTGGGTATTAAAAAGAAAAAACTAAAAAAAAAAAAAAAAAAACAAAGGACACTAAAGGCCAGTGAGTTGGGGTCTCAGGGTGGGACAGCAGTTCCCCTTGAGGAGAGCAGCAAGACACTGAATTGTGTTTCCTCCCCCCGGGGTGCAGGCTGCAGGATGTCTTCCGAATCTGCTGTGACCTTGGTCCAGGAGTCTGTAGTTCCTCTCCCCGTCTGGGGCGGGGATTGTTGTGTCTTGTTTTTGGTGTCTTGTTTTCTTTCTCCTCCATGTATCTTGGCAGGCTCTCATTTCTGTGACTGTTGGCCGAAGAGAATGTTCCGGAGCTTCCAAGAAGGGAGGGGACTCGGGTTGGTTAATCCCCGGATGAACGGTGCTCCATCCCCCCCCAATCCCTTGTCGCGGTGTTAAGGAGCCCAGAGGAGCCCCCTCACCCGGACTCTGTTTTCCCACCTCACGCTCACGAGTTTGCCCAGTGCTACTACTGGCCTCAGCCGCTGACGTCAGTCCTGTCACCACCTGGTCCTTCACAACGGACACTTGGAGGTGGGGCCACGGGTGAGGAGGTTGCCGCCGGGGAGGGCGGGCTATCCAGGTTCTGGTTCCAGTTTCTGTCCCAGGCGCCTGGCACGTGCAGCCCACTCAGCGCCTGGCGGCGGGAAGCCAGCTCACTTTAGATCAGTCACCGGGGTTCCCGCTTTAGAAGGGTCCCCACCTTAGATCGATCACTTGGACATTAAGGCACGTTTTAGCGTCTCGTCTTAATGATTATGTCCACTCGTCCATTTGTGTTTTCTGCGTCGTGTCATTGGATGTAATCCTCAGAAATAACGCACACTAGCCTCTGACAACCATGAAGCAATCTGTTACACGTGGGTCTGAACTTGTAGACTCGGTTCAAATATCAAATAAATCTATAACAGAAAGTAGCCTCTGGAGGTCTCCGTGTCACGGGGGGACCCTTACCTCAGCTGTCTGAGGCCCGCTCAGCCCCGTGGACTGGTTTGTGGAGTGACCATTTATTGGGCACCTAGAAGATAATGAACTCTGCTCCTCTGCCTGCCCCGTGATCCCGGAAGCTCCTCGGAGGCAGCTACAGGACACGAGCTGGACGCAGCCCCTGTTCCACATCCAGTGTGGGCCCCACCAGGATCCCACAGCCAGCACGTTGTCTGCTGGCTGAGGCCTAAGGTTCGGGCCCTCCCGAGCTTTGATGGGAGGGAGGGAAGGGTGCTGGAATGGGAGCCAGTAGTCTCGGGTCCTTTTCCCAGCTCAGTCATCCCCTTTGTCAAACTGGGCAAGCCGCTTTCCTCCCGTGCCCTCCACATCCCCAGCTGTGCAGTGGGCACGTCCACTCTGCTCCCATCCGTCCCTTGTAATTCCAACAGCCAGTCTCCAGGGCTCTGCAGAGGCAGTACTGAGAGTCACCGTGGGCAGGCCTGACCCAGCTTCTAGCCCCTTTGGGCTGGAGGTGCTGAAGGTGTTGGGGTCAAGGGCAGAGGCTGGGGGAGATGGGCAGAGTTGTCTTCAGATTCTAGCTCTGCCATTTATTTGATGTGGACCCTCGGTTTCCTCATTTATAAAATCAGGATTGTTCTGGGGCTTACTCAGCTTTGTGATAATTTTGCTGGGAGGTGGAGTTTTTAGCAGAGGGCCTGGCTCCTGGAAATCAATAAATGATCTATCTTCCTCCTGGCCCAGCAAGGCTTGTGCTGGGCCAACGTGGGCCCTGGGGCAGGGGTCTTTTGGTGAAGAAAAAAGGTCATTGTGGGGGGCTTCCCTGGAGGCGCAGTGGTTGAGAATCCGCCTGCCAATGCAGGGGACGCGGGTTCGTGCCCCGGTCTGGGAAGATCCCACATGCCGCAGAGCGGCTGGGCCCGTGAGCCATGGCCGCTGAGCCTGTCTGCAACAAAAAAAAAAAAAAAAAAAAAAAAGGCCATTGTGTCAGACCTTGGCCTTAACAATGAGTCCTTACCTGCTGCTTGGGCACCTCCTCTGGGACACACCAGAGTCTGTCCTTCCTCCCTACATGGGACTTTGACCCCCCAGGTGACCTCAGGAGTGAGTCAAGAGTCCCTCTCTCTTCTGCCTCTGTCGTGGGATTTTTGACTGGGAGGCCAAGCAGCTGGGCTGGGCAACCCCCTAGAACACCCTCCTTTATCTCGAGAGTAGAGGTCTTCCTCTCCTGTCTGGTGTGGTACCTCCCCACCAGTGCCCGCTGCCCTGCCTCAGGCTTGGGGTGGCCCAAGCACCGGATCTGGAGCTGGTTAGCTTTTGGAAAAAAACAGCAATGTGGAAACACCACCCACCCACTTCCCAAAGCCTGAGTGGAATGAATGAACAAGTCGTGGGAGGCCCAGCCATCCCCCCGCCTCCCCCCAACTCAGGGCTCTTCACTCCATTTAAAACCACACTGGTGGCCTTTTCTCTGATGATAACAGCAGTTTGGAAAACTTAGGGAAGTTCAAAAAGTAAAGTAAAAATACCCTCACATTCCACCGAGAACAGCTCCTGCTAACATACGGTGAACAGCCAGTGGGCACTTTCCAAGTGCCCAGGAGGTACTTCTGTTATCCCCAAAGCACAGATGGGGAAAGTAAGGCCCGGGTGTGGATGTAAGCCTTGGATGGGGGTTCCCCGAGGAGTTGCTAGCCCAGCACTACTGGACCCTCACTGTGTTCCTGGCACATGGCAGGTGTCTCTCTGGATCTGTTGGGAAGGGGCCAGGACAGCTGGGATCGCTCCCTGCTTTGAGTATTGGCTGTATTTCCCCAAAGGGTTCTGTCTTCCACCTGTCTTCCTCACCCGGCCTGTCCCCTGGGAACCTCTTCACCCTCCAGCCTCAGGAGCCTGCCGGGGCTCTCCCCTCCCCTGGCTCTCTGCTCTTGGGAAGCTATACTCCCAGTGCGGTGGCGCAGAAAACACGACTTGACTTAGGGCCAAGGCTCCTGAGGGCTGAGCAGTGTCCCCACGCTCGCTCCTGAGACACTCTGTCCCTTCGCCATTCAGAAAGCATCATTTCAGGGAAGGCCAGTGGCGGCTGGGTTTCAGAAGCCGCAGCCAGAACAGCCCCGTCAGCTGCTGAGCAGGGCTGGTTGGAAGGGTGTTCTGACCGCGGCCTCCGCTGTGCCAGCCGGCCTCAGGCACCAGCATCTTGGGCCTGGGGGTGGGGAACAGGAACCATGGCTTCCCTGGCCCTCATTTTGAAGACCCAGGCCCCCGCTCTAGCCCCTTCCCCTTTCTAAGATCCCCCCTTATCTTCTCTCTTTCTCTGAGCTGCAGACAGATCTGTAATCTCTTCAGGACCTAGAGAGTCCCAGGGGATCGGAGCTTGCGGGGGCAGGGGCGGGGGCCCAAGCAATCCTCTGAAGCCCTCTTCCACCTTTGGAATGCAGAGCTCAGAGTCTGTCTGATGTGTGTGCCCCCAGACCCACCATGCATCCCATCCCACCCAGATGCTGCTGCTGGTGGCCTGGGCACTTTCTAACCCTGCCTCGACCCAGGGGCAGATATGGGTTGGAAGTTACAGTTAGTTGTGGCACCTGGGCAGGGACTCGGGTGTCCTCCTGCCTGCCCAGACACTCCTAGGACACAACTTCTGGGCACCTCGGAAACAGCCAGCCGGGAGTGGTTTCTGGAAAGAAACTGCAAGGAGGCAGTTAAAGATCTTGTAGGAGATCAGAAATGGCTAATCCTGGATCAGCTGGGGGGATGGACCCAGGGTGTGGGGCAGAGACAAGGGCCCCACCCAAGGACAGAAGTGAGAGGGGGTGGGGTGGGTGTGTTGGGGGCAGGGAATGGGTTTTCTCTGGATGGGGGGCGGGGAGGAGCTGAAGGCCAGGATTCGGTTTTCTCTGGGCGGGGAAGGGTTAAATCCTCCTGGGCCTCCCAGGCTCTGGCCACTCTCCCCTCCTGACCTTTCTCCTCTCCAGCCTCAGGCACAGCCGCAGAGCCACCGGTGCGCCCTGCCTCGTCCTCATGGCCTACCTGAGCCCCTCACAGCTCCAGAAGGTAGGGCCCTGCTGGGTGGGTACCCCGAGGGTCAGGTAAATGTGGGGGGCCCCTCCGGACTTGGAGTAGTCCCGGGGAACTCGACCCACCCCCTTACGTTTTTCAGAAGAGGAAACTGAATCCCAGAGTGGTCGGTTCACAGCCATGACCCCTAACTTCTGCATACACAGCCAGGGGCCATTCAGGCCAACGCACCGCGGTTGGGGTGGGAATGTTTGCGTGAAGAAACCAGAAGAAAACACAGGATCCTGTGAACTGGGGGCGGGGGCGGGGGTCTGGGAAGAGGCGGGGCCGACGAGGGGCGGACCCACCCGCCCCACCCTACCCACAACCCACCTCTAGCACGGGGCGGGTGGCCGGGCAACCACCCGGTGGGCGCATTCAGACCCGAAAAGGCTAACCCGTGGGAATCAGAGCGACGGAGACTTTTAGAAAACATGACCCTTGTTGTTTGCTCCTGATGGCAAGAGGAAAGTGCAAAAAAATACAGGAAAGCTCAAAAAGGAAAATTTAAGCCCACCTATGGATTCCTATGCTGAGACAATATTTTGGCATACAGCCCTTGAATCTCTAAAAGTTTCAGGGGACTTCCCTGGCGGTCCAGTGGTTAGGACTACGCGCTTCCACTGCAGAGGGCACGGGTTCAATCCCTGGTTGGGGAACTTAGATTCCACAAGCTGCGCTGGGGGGCCAAATACATAAAATAAAAGGTCCATCACAATACACAAAAGCTGTCGCCGATTGCTTGCCTGCTTGCTGTATGTTTCATAAAGGAGGCGCTACTGTGCTCCCCATCTGATAGCCTGAGAGTCAGAGAGGGGAAAGCACTTGCCCAGGTTCTCACAAATTAGGATACTAATTTGTAGTTGGCTTTTTTTTTTTAAACTCACAATATGTGTGGAACACATTCCCATGCCAATAAATATTTTTCTATCAGCTGTGTTGTATTTCAGGTAGATAAACCGTACTTTGTGTGATAAGTTCACCTGTGTGCTGGTTTGTTTGATATCCATCTCCTTCCCTAGACTAAGTTCTGAGAGGCAAGCATCATGGCTGGCTTGCTCATGACTGAATCTCCAGCTCCTAAAACCATGTCTGGTGCACGGTAGATGCTCAGCCAATATTAGCTGAATAGATGAATGAGGTTGTATTCCCTGGAAGGTTAGGGCGGGGACACCTCCCCTTCCACTTCCCCTTCCTTCATTCAAGCAGCCAACACTGATTGCTCTTCACTGGGCGCTAGACACCATCGCCAGGGAGGGGGGCAGAGCAATGAACAGGATGCTTTGTCCTGCCTCCACACGGCTCATGGTTTGGGGAAGGGTCAAATCAGTTCTTGTCAAGAGCGGTTGAGGGCAGGGAGAAAGAAGCCTGAATCTCCTTCCTGCCTGCAGTTTCAGGAGGATGGATTCCTGGTGCTGGAAGGATTCTGGTCTGTCGACGAGTGTGTGGCCATGCAACGGAGGATCGGCGAGATAGTGGCTGAGATGGATGTCCCTCTCCACTGTCGCACGGAATTTTCCACCCAGGAGGAGGAGCAGCTGAGAGCCCAGGTAGGTGCCTGGAGCAGGTAAGAGTGAGATTTGGTCTTTGATGGGTGGCTCAGTCCCCAGCCAGCGCAGCAGCCTGGAAAGGTTAGGACCCCAAGGCCCATGGGCTCATGCTGGTAACGAATCAGGCCCCAAGCTTTCTGTGGGCCGGGCTCCAGGCTAAGTGTCTTATATGCATATTTCCTTCACTCCCTACTACGAATTTATGAGGGCAGCATTATTGCCCCCATTAGACAGGTGGGGTAAATGAGGCTCAGCTCACTTGCCCCAAACTACACAATTAGTAACTGATAGGGTCAGAATTTGAACCCAGATCTGCCTGATACCAAGTGCATGCTGTCACTGCTCTGCTGTACTTTCTTAGAAGTTTTCCTGCCACAAAGGACCTCTTTGTGGCCAGCAACCCAGCATGAGCCAAGTGATTCTGATGGGCCCACCTGGGTAAGTCATCCCCCAATGAGACAAGGAACTGCTTGTTTCCCCCAGTGACCTACTAGGACTCAGTACAGCTTGAGATGGGTAAGTTGAGGCCCAGGAGTTCTCCCACACAGTTCTCTTAACCCTTCATAGGCTGAATTTATGAGCCTGCCTGCGGCTGGGCCCCCAAGCCAAAGCTGTGGTCCAGGCTCAGTAATGGGGCTCACGCTTACTCATGGCAAGGAGCTTCTGCCATCTGGTGGGCATAAAGGGAATTACAATGACTAGAAGGCTTGCAACCCAGAGAATGGGGACTCCAGAAAGAAAAAGGGTTACAGAATGACACTTTCCTCCAAACAGTCGGTTTCATTTGGCTGCACTGGTATTCAGTAAACCCTCAATATTCACTACTGATACTGTGAAAGACTTTGAAATGGGTTTTTAAGAAATTAATTAATTAATTTTTGGCTGCGTTGGGTCTTCGTTGCAGCACGCAGGCTTTCTCTAGTTGCGGTGAGCAGGGCCTACTCTTCGTTGAGGTGCACAGTCTTCTCATTGCGGTGGCTTCTCTTGTTGCGGAGCATGGGCTCTAGGCACGCGGGCTTCAGTAGTTGTGGCTCGCGGGCTTAGTTGCTCCGCGGCATTTGGGATCTTCCTGGACCAGGGCTCGAACCCGTGTCCCCTGCATTGGCAGGCAGATTCTTAACCACTGCACCACCAGGGAAATCCCTAAAAAAGAAAAAAATATTGGCGGTGTCCTGTCTAGTAGTGCTCCGTTCCAGCTTACCAGCACCTTTCATTGTTTTTGAGTTATTATACAACTCTAAGTTACATAGAACTGATAATAACTCACATGATACTCGTCCATAGAAATGGGTATGAACTGGGCCCGGCAGGATGCAGTTATTGCCCTTGTGGATAGATTCAGTTTTGCATTGATTTGTAAATTCATTTCAGCGTTTCTTATTGCCTATATTTGTGTGTTTCTCTGAATTCTCCTTTCAACATGTTTCTGGCTCCCTTGTGAATTACTGAGTTAAGTAAAAATCTTTGACACGTGTGTAGCGTCACCGTCTTTATTGTTATTATCAGTTATGCTTCTCAGACTTGTTTCCCTGCTAGTGCAGAGGAGTTAAGAATGTTGAATAAAAACTTTTAGTTTTCAGTGGGAAGGGCGTGGAAAGGGCCAGACAGGTCACTGAGTTGAGCCACGCAAGGCACTGTGACAGCAGATGTGTGCAGTTGAGGGAGTGCTGGGGCTGTGCCATATGGGAACCCAGGTAGGGGCATCGGTGACACTCAAACTGTACTTACGTCACCATGAAGGAAGATATATATGGTGATCATAGGTGGCTAAAGCCACAAGGAAAGCATGGGGCATCTCCCTGGAGCATCATTTTCTTCTTTTTTTGAAATTAAATATTTATTTATTTATTTATTTATGTGTTTGGCTGCATCGGTCTTAGTTGTGGCACTCGAGCTCTAGAGCATGCGGGCTTAGTTGCCCTGCAGCATGTGGGATCTTAGTTCCCCAACCAGGGATCGAGCCCGCGTCCCCTGCACTGGAAGGTGGATTCTCAACCACTGGACCACCAGGGAAGTCCCTGGAGCATCATTTTCATATGCTGCTAAGAAATTTAAAACATGATATTAAAATTAACAAGAACGGAGTTCCCTGGTGGCCTAGTGGTTAGGATTCGGCACTGTCATTGCTGCGGCCCGGGTTTGATCCCTGGTCGGGGAACTGAGATCCCAGAAGCCACAGGGTGTGGTCAAAAAAAAAAAAATCAATACAATTAACAAGGAGAGGTTATTAAGATAAAAGAACAGGATTAGTAATAGCTTATGTTTATCGAGCATTTAGCCATGTCCTTGCTGGGTGTTTTCTATTTAGCAGCAGTAGTAATAATAATAATAAAGGCAGATATTCACATGACACCACATTCCAAGGACTGTTCTTATATGCCTTATATATACTGATTCATAATCCCTACAACACCCTATGAGATAGGTGCCATTAATAGCCTCTATATTTTATGAGGAAACTAAGCCTGGAGAGGTTCAGTAATGTGGTTGTGATTACAGTCAGTTAGTGGCAGAGCTGGGATTTGAACCCAAGTATTCTAGCTCCAGGGTCTGTGTTCTCAACTTCTATAAGATTCAGCCTCTACCTGAACCTGAAGCCTCCAACAATCCAGGGAGGTCAGTTCTATTATTATTCCCCTTTTACAGATGAGGAAAATGAGGCTTTGAGAGGTAAAACAAGTGGCCCAAGGCTCTCTGGGAACCAGGCGTGTTTGATCTAGTACCTGTGTTTCATGCCATTATGGAGTCTGAGTCATGTGATTTATTTAGAGGTTTCTAAGAAATTCCATGCTTGTAGCTTCCGGCTGTGCTTCCAGGTCCTTGGGGTTTCTCAGAGGCGTCTGCAGCTCTGTGGGGTGGGAAGCATCTGAATCCTCTTCCTTCTCTGCCAGGCCCACCTGGGACCCCCTGATGCTCTCTCAGCCCCTCTGTTGTCCCCTCTCCACAGGGCAGCACAGACTATTTCTTGAGCAGCGGCGACAAGATTCGGTTCTTCTTTGAGAAAGGCGTCTTTGATGAGAAAGGTTTGGAACTGGGGCCCTAGAGGCGGGGGTGGCTGGACTCCAGTCCTTCCAGCTTGACCTGTCCCTTGTGCCACAGGAAATTTCCTGGTCCCTCCGGAGAAATCCATCAACAAAATTGGCCATGGTAAGCAGGGGCTGGAGAGAAACTGAGGTCTGAAGAGTTTGGGGGCCATCCCCCAAAGCACACGTTAAGGTAGTAGCCCAACAAATGGCATTTCTGGGTGCAGGGTCCTTCTTGGGCCCTGCTCTCCTGCATCTTATGATGCTAATCACATGACACTGCCACTGTGTCACTGGGAAGAGGGGTCCATTTGAGCCCACCCCCCCGTGCAGATGGGTGTGTGCAGGCTCCTCAACTCTCTACTGCCGGGCCTGCGTATGATTCAGGCCCCAGGCATGTGGGGATGCTGGGTCCTATTGCTCCCTGAAGGCTTCTTAAGGAACACCAAACATGTTGACAAGGTCCCTGTTCCAAGACCCCTAAACCAAGCTAGGAAACCCTCTTTTTTTCCTTTTTTTTTTCTTTTTTCAGGATCGTGCATTATAGTTATTTTGTAGGGAGTTCCCTGGCGGTCCAATGGTTAAGACTCCGTGCTCTCACTGCCGAGGGCCTGAGTTCGATCCCTGGTCAGGAAACTAAAATCCCACAAGGCGCGTGATGTGGCAAGAAAAACAAAAACAAAAACAACCCTTATAATTTATCCTGTAGACTGATTTTTAAACATGAAGTTATATCATGGTAGCTTTGTATTTTTTTACAAATTGTGGTAAAATACATATAATAGAAAATTTACCATCGTAACCATTTTGAAGTATACAATTCAGTGGCATTAGATACGTTCAACCCTCACTTTTTGTAATAACAACAGTAGTGAATGATGAGAAGAGGGACTGTTCTGTGCCTGGTCCTGGGCTGTGCTCGCGCACGCGTTAGCCCATGGGGTCCTATGGCAGCCCAGGAGGCAGGGCTGATCCCATTGTACACAGGAGGAAACTAAGGCTTAAAGGAGAGAAATCGGTGCTCGGAGTCCAACAGAGCAAGCGGCAGGACCAAAATCGCTACCAAGTGATGGGTCCCTTGGAGTCCTTGGTCCTCTGAAGGGCGGCCAGTCAGGGCTAGAAGGTCAAGAATAAGGTCATAGGTCAGGTGAAGGCATCTGTGGGGCCCATTTCTCAGTTATAAGCAAGCAGAAAGCTTAATGCACAGAAAATAGGTGAGAATATCAAAGTGAGGCCTGACCCTGGGTGCCCGGGCCTAGGCGTGGGAGGGATGCATGGGGACTGGGGACTGGGTCTTCAGCCCACCTCTGTCCCGCAGCTCTGCACGCCCATGACCCTGTCTTCAGGTGTGTCACACACTCCCCCAAGGTGCAGGTGAGCAGAGGTGTCGGTGAGGGTGGGCCGGTGGGCCATATGTGAGTGTGGGCGGGCTGGCCATGTGACCTCTGCCCCCTTCCAGGCTTTGGCCAGAAGTCTGGGCCTCCAGATGCCCGTGGTGGTGCAGAGCATGTATATCTTTAAGGTGAGCTCCCCGTCCTCCCCAGGCCTCCATTTACCCTCTGTAAAATGGGCACAGTGCTCATACCAAGCCCTTCCTTACAAGGGCCGCAAGCTGCCTCCCTGAGAAAGTATTATTAAGTTGGTGGGAGAACGTGAAAACCGGTCTCCTCTGGTTAGGGTGTCTGGCACTTAGTTGGGGCTCAGTTAGGGTGCTGTGGAAGGAAAGGGGATCCCGGGGCTGCCTCCTCCCTTTGTTGGCTATTGAAATGCTCTGCTCCCAGCTTTCAAGGCCCAGCCCAGTGCCACCTCCTCCAGGAAGCCTTCCAATGCCCTTGGGAAGAGAGGACACATCTCTGATCCTGGAGCCCAGAGGCTTAATCGCTGGCCTGGGCCCCAGCCTCTCCCACTGCCCCTCACTTCTGCCTTGTGTTCTCGTTAGGGACGTGTGTGCTCAGACTGGGAGCTCCCTGCCAGACAGGGTGGCTTTTCTCTTTGCAGCCCTCCTGGGCCTGGCACGTAGTAGGTGCTCGATAGCTGGGTGCTGACGTGGAAGCCTTGCAGATAAACACCTGTGGCGGGGGGAAGAGCATCCTACTCAGAGGACTCAGGGCAGCCCCTGCCCCTCCCCGCTCTCCCTGGCCTCACCCGGCCCCTCCTCTCTCCTGCAGCAACCTCACTTGGGCGGCGAAGGTGAGCCAAGAGCAGGCTGGGGGCCAGCAAAGGCCCCGGCGGGAGATCTGGGACTTTAGTGGTTGTCAGGTCTCCAGAGGGAGGGAAGGCGCCTGCCAAGACGTCCATAGACAAGAGCCTGGGCCAGCGGAGGAGAAGCCATCTTCTGCTGCTTCCTGAAAGACTGGATGCCGGGGGGTGGGGTGGGGTGGGAGGGTGGAGGGGGGTGTCCTGGAGTCCTTGACCCAGTGGTTCCCGAACCTGGCAGCGACTCCTTGCTGGTTAAAAATACGGATTCCTGGGCCCCTTTCCCTGAGATCTTGAGTCAGGAGGGTGGCAAGGTCCTGGGAATCTGTATTTTACCAAGTTCCCTGGAGGACTGATTCAGCATAGAAACTGCTGATCTGACTACAAAGCCCCTGGATACCCAGATACCCTTTCCAGCCTCCCTCATGGGTGATGATCCACTTCTCTCAAATACCTCCAGCGACAGAGGGCTCACCACCCGTACAGGCAGCTCTTCCTTTCCTGACATGAGCTCAAGTCATTCCCCTTGTGAGGCCCCCTCCTCCCCACCATCCAGCCTGAGGACAGTCTCCTGAAGGGATGGCCATCCTCTCCCTGAGCCTTCTCTGCTCAGTCCAGCACCCCCAGCTCCTTCAGCCATTACTTCAGCCATTACTCCTCCAAATGTTTTGGGGCCCCCACCATTAGGACACCTTCATCTGGACACTGTCTGGATTGTGTCTTAAACTTTGGTGCTCAGAAAGCACACAGTTCCCCAGGAAGGGATGAGGCGAGACTAGCACCCTCTTGTTGTTACAGACTAAGGTCCTCTGTTCAGCGGTTCTCCATCCTGCCTGGGCCCCAGCATCACGCAGGGGATGTTTACAATGTGGATGCTGGGTCCGTTTCCTGCTTCACACCCAACTTCCAAGTCTTAGCCCACTGGTGGCTTACACTGGACCATCTGGTGGCTGGAGGTGCTCTCGCTGGTTAAGGACGGTGGCTTGAGTTACCTGGCTGGAATTAAACGATAGCAGCTGCTTTTCAGGCAGCGACTACAACGTCAGGCCATGTACTAAGCACTTTTCCTACACTGTCTCAGAATCCTCCAGCAACCTCGTGAGGTTAGGTTATTG
The DNA here is from genome assembly GCF_964270905.1 of Leucopleurus acutus. Taxonomy (NCBI): domain Eukaryota; kingdom Metazoa; phylum Chordata; class Mammalia; order Artiodactyla; family Delphinidae; genus Leucopleurus; species Leucopleurus acutus. The sequence continues at coordinate 7,141,996 of NC_139150.1, read as the reverse complement.
TTGGGGTTGTTTTATGGTTTAGGAAATTGAAGCTTGAGAGGTGAAATCTCTTGCCCAGAGTCTCCAGGCCAGGAAGCGATGAGATTCTAACTACTCATGGGAAGGCTGGGCCTGGAGGGCCCTGGGAGGACCACAGAGAGGAGAAACGAGGCCAAGGTGGGGTGAGGCCAGGCGCCTGATGCCCAGGCGGGCCTGCTGCAGTCTCCCCTCACCAGGACGCCTCCTTCCTGTATACGGAGCCTCTGGGCCGGGTGCTGGGCGTGTGGATTGCTCTGGAAGATGCCACGCTGGAGAATGGCTGCCTCTGGTTCATCCCTGGCTCCCACACAGGTGAGGCCACCTGCCTCTCCCTGCCCACTCGTCCCCACCCCCCACAGAGGAGGGACCCCGAATAAAGAGAGGCTAAAGTCCCCACCTTGGCCCGCAGGTGGAGTGTCGAGAAGGATGGTCCGGGCCCCTGCTGGCTCGGCGCCTGGCACCAGCTTCCTTGGGACCGAGCCAGCCCGGGATAACAGCCTCTTCGTGCCCACACCGGTGCGGAGAGGTAGGGGGTGTGCAGAGGGGCCCGGAGGCCATGCCTGGGGGTCTGTGCTTGCTCTGACCAGCCAGCTCACCTGAGGGCTGGGAAGTCACCGCATGAGGGAAGGTAGGGCTGGGTGGGCACTGGGAGGTCTGAAAGCTGTGTGGTTGACAGCAGGGTCTCCCAGATCAGGCTGGAATCCAGACCCTGCTACTTCCCGGCTGTCTCCGTGAGCAAATGACTGAACCTCTCTGAGCCTCAGTTTCCCCAAACATAAAGTAGGGAAGCCAGTGAGATGTCATATGTAAGATGGTGCACCACAAGTGCTCACAAATCCTGGCTGTCAGCACACCCTTCCTTTTAGAAAAGGGAAACTGAGCCCCAACTCTGCATTCCCGGCTGAGGCCCCAGCTGGCTGGCATGGGACAGAGAGCTTCTGTCTGGTTCTGCAAATGCCATGGAGGTGGATGCCCTTGCTGAGGCTTGCCAAGGGCACGGGCCACAGCGGAAGGGACTTGACCCCAGGGGAACCCATGTCCAACAGCACAGCCTCCGATGCTGGGGCAGACTCCAGGCCCCTGAGCGTCCGGGGATGGGAATGGGGATGAATAGCCCACGACACCGCTTAAGGGAGGGGCCGCCCACCATGTCCCCTCCTGCCTCGAGTGCGCTTTTGACTCGCTGTGTCCCTGCCAGGGGCCCTCGTCCTAATCCACGGAGAAGTGGTGCACAAAAGTGAGCAGAATTTCTCCGACTGCTCACGCCAGGCCTATACTTTCCACCTCATGGAGGCTGCTGGCACGGTCTGGAGCCCAGATAACTGGTAGGTGGCAGGGTGTGTGTGGGCCCCAGACAGCTCCCGAAGAGGTCCTGGAGGCTGGGAGCAGTGCTACTAGCACCTCGAGGTCCTCTCCCCATCCTCTGCAGGCTCCAGCCGACAGCCGAGCTGCCCTTTCCCCCACTGTACACCTAAAGGCCCTCTGAGGGCAGGGACGCCACCCCCTCTCGGGAGAAGCTGTGGGCCACCGAGGCCAGCGCCTCAACCCACCGCCCAGCTGCAACGCGGAATTCGCATCTCTCCTCCAGGGCTTTCCTTCTGCTGGTGTCTGTGCAGACAGGCAGGCAGGAGCAGGAGGCTGGGCTGGGTGCCTTCCCCGAGATCTGTCTCTGTCTGTCCCGACCCCAACACAACCTCCCCCTAGAGGCAGCCTCACGGCCATGAAAGGCTTCTGGCTGCCTCTCTGCCGGCTTCTCACTCGTCGTCTCCCCTCTCACATGGAACTCTTGGTCATTACGGTGGGAGACACTGAATAAAAAACACTTCCAAATGCAGCATCTTGATCCTTCTTTCCCAAGCAGCCTTCCTCTCAAGATGGGAACCCTGCTGAAAATCATCGCAGGTAGCCCAGCCCTGCCCGGTGAGGTATGCACGGTGTTAATAACAGTAAGTGACATTTAGTGGGCATTCATGGTGCCAAGAGCTTTCTGTGCTTTATCACTGGATCCTCACCCCTTTCAGGTAGGTGCTGTTTACAGGTGAGGGAGCTGACACATGGGAAGGTTAAGTGACCTGCCCAAGTCCCACGGCTCTTCAGGCGTTTGGCGAGGTCAGCCGGGTCTGGAGCCTGTGCTTCTAACCTCTATGCTCCCAGTTCTCCTTTCCTGGGGAGGGAAAAGACCAGAGCCTGGAATCTAGTCTGAGATTCTGGTCCTGGCTCTGTGACCAACTCGATTTCCGGCCTCAGGCCAGGCCCTTCCCTCTGGGCCCATTTGGCCACCTGCACCATCAAGGGGCCGGACGAGGGCCTCCACAGGTCACTCCTGTTTGGACATGCTTGGCAGGCACCCAGAGCTGCAGGAACAACTACCAAATCTGAAACCTGCCTGGCGGGGGTCTGCTCAGAGGTTGCAAACTGGGGGCCACCAGCCGATTTCACAATGCAGAATTGTTTTGTCTGGGCCTCAGCATTTTAAAACAAACGAACAAAAAACCCACGACATTTTAAAATTGGGAGATTTCTCGTAACAATTCAGGTTTCCAAGCTGCTTTGAATGAGCAGGTCAACAGCCCGGGGGCCTGTGGTCTAGCCTACGTACCACTGGCTGGAGCTGCCTTCTTACAGGCACACGTGCTCTCCGCTTCCCTTCCCTGTCCTCCTTCATTGCATTACCTGCCTGGCCTCAGCGGCCTTATGATTTTATGACCTTGACTTCCAACCCCCACTCTGTATGGGAACAAACCACCCAGGGAGTCAGTGGGGCAAAGCCAGCACTCATACACACTACACCCTAACATGGTGCTGCCTCCTTCAGCGAGCAGTCGCGGGGAGCCTGAGCCAAGGGAAGGGTTTGTTAAGGCTCCTTTGAGCCCAAAACCGATGTCGTAACACCCTCCGAGGGAAAGGGCTTGGCAAGTGATGCTCAGGCAGAAGCAAGCTCCCAGAGCTGGGCTCCTGGCTTCCGGCCTTGGTGGGCCCAAGTTCTCACCTCTTCCTGCCTAGGCCCCTCCCTGTCAGGCTGGTGGCAAGTGGGGAGAACCCGGTCCAGCCTTGAGAAACCTGCTGTGCTCTCTTCTCACTGATGGCAACCGTTCATCCATTCAGCGAAGGTCTGCCGAGTTCCTGCTATGTGCCAGGCTGTGCGGTGGGGAACCAGGGAGAGCTGGACTCTGCCCTCACAGAGAGCAAGGCTGGGGCGTGCACTGCCCCCTCCCCCCGCCCCGGAAGAGCGATCCTGAACTCTCAGTAAGCTTCACCAGACCCTGCCTCTAATTTCTCGGCAAGAGAAGAGACCAACACAGGTGTGGACGTGACTGGAGGGTGAGAGGTCTCAGGAGGGACCCCCTGACAAGGACCCTGTGCTGTCCAGCCTGTCCTTCATCAGCACCACTCGACCAGGCAGCAGAGGCCTCGAGGCAGGGTGGGGTTGGCTGAAACAGGTAGTCGGCCCAGGATGGATCCTCTTCCTCCAGCCCTTCAAGGGATGCAACAAACAGATTCCATCTCTCCCCTTCAGCTCTTCCTAGCCCAAATGGGAGAAACCACACGCACTTGGCTATTTTCCTCTCGTAGTCTCCTCTGAATGAAGCCAGGGGAGTAGGGTCACTCTGGTCTCCAAGTACAACCCACATAACCCTTTGGTTTGCCTGGCTTTTGGCTGAGATGAGGACTGGCCTTGGGTAACAATGACACTTTCCCTCACTTACGTGACACTTCCGCACTTAAGGGCAGGCTCTGGGCTGGTCACCTCACACACGTCACTTCGCCAGAACCTCACGACACCCCGTGAGGTGCAGGCTCTTATTATTCCCATCTTGCAGACGTGAGAATTGAGGCCCAGGGTGATTAAGCAACTCACACCGTTAAGAAGTGGTTCAGCCAAGGATTCTGACCAGATGAGTCTGACACCAGAACCTGAAGTGTTAACCACTCTGCCCTACGGCCTCGTGTCCACTCCGGCCCCCCCGAGGACTGCAAGGTGAGGGGGGGCCCTATGGCGCACTCAAGCTCTTTGAGATGTTGCACTATCGGTTAAGCCTTTTTGCTTTTTAAAATATCAGGAAAACTAAACCCGGGAGTGCTTTGATTTTTATTTTAAATCTCAATCAAGTGAAAAATTAAATCTGCTTCTCCCCTCCTGGCTCTTCAAGCCCAAGTGGCTGGCTGCCGTGGGGACCATTTGTCTTCCCCATGTCCCTGTTCCCTTCATCGCTGCTGCACAGCACCTAGGCCATCAGCAATATCAGGAGGTAGAGAGGCAAAAGGAGATTGTCTATCTGCGTAGTGTATGCTTCTAGGAGGGACACGGTGCTGATGGACCCCAAAATCCAAGCATAACTGTAGTTTAAGTCCACTCCACTGTCGAAGATTAAGATCAGAGCTACAGAAATGATCTGGGCAAATATAGATGTCATGGTCCCCTCAAAAGTCTTTTTAGTTCCAGGCCAGCGGATCTCCCCCATGGTGCTGCCGAATATGGAGGCCACAGTGTCGCCCACACCGACGGCCAGGACTCCTGCATAGGGGACTAGGGCCCTGGCTCCCCCTAGGCTACCCTTCTGTGTGCAGGGTCTGGGGACTAACCAAATGGGAAGAGACATGCCTAGGAGCAGGTAGATGTGGGTCAGGATGAGCGGTCCACTGTCTCGTTCGTCCAGGAAGAGGGACAGGAGGCTTCGCAGAGTGTGGCCCAGGGGCTTGATGCGGAAGTAGCGCACATACTCTAGGAAGACGAAGACCGCCAGACATACGGTGGCGGCCACGTAGAGCAGTGGCCGGTCCAAGATGATACCTGGGATGTAGGTGGCTACCACAATGAAGTGGAAATACTTCCGAGCAATGGTGGGGGCCTGGTGCTTCTTGGACTCGGAAGATGACCGCTTGGCATTCTGGTACAGCACCACCAGGCAGGCTAAGGTGGCCAGCAGAGACCAGTAGGCTAGGAGGTAGACTCGGGTCTCTGTCTGGAAGAGGAATTGAAAAAGCCACAGCAGGGGGTTCCTGCGGATGAGCCGGTGCAGCCAGGGCAGGACAACGCCGAGGCCCAGTACGCAGGTCATGAGGTGGAAGAAGATGGAAGAGGCCCAGGTGCCTGAGTCCATGAAAACAAAGAGGGTGCTGAAGAAGATGCCCATGAGCACCATCCCTACCACCACTACCAGCAGGAAGAAGTCCAAGGGGTCCCCCTGGCTTTCCACCACAGTCAGAGAGCGCTTGATGAGCTGGTTGAGCACGAAGCTGATGCCACCCAGTACCAGCAGAGCCTCGCCAGGGGTGAAGCAGCGGGGCAGCAGATACAGCAGGATCATGTTGAGGTAGACAAAGATCAACAGGACCTCCAGGACCTCGATCACCTCGCCTACACTCAGCGAGTGCTTCAGGATATAAATGATGACACCTCCAGCCAAGCCCGAGATGACACAGGTGTTGGTGGGCACTGGGCGAGTGATGCCCAGTGCCAGTACCGATGAGAAGAGGGCCACTGCCATGCCCGTGGCCGCCACCACAATTCCAAACCGCTCGAAGTACGGGCTCCCCGCAGCCTGGCAGCGCTCCTTCATAACCAGCCCGAGCAAAGGCATGACCACCGCGGCGGGCAGTAGGCCACTGTTTGCGGACATTCGGAACTGGAAGACAGCGCTTCCCTGCTGTAGCAGCCGGTCCCACTTGTACTGGACGTAGAAGGCCTGCACCGCGAGGGCCACGGCGCACCACGAGTAGCGATCCCACACGGCCGCGTGGATGCTCAGCACCACTACGAACACCACTGCCGCCTCTGCCAGCACCGAACCGCTCAGCGGAGCCCCGGGCTCAGGGGCCGGGGAAGCGCACTCTCGGGTCATGTCTTCAGACCTGAGACTCCGGGTAAACTGGGGTGACTAGGAACGCCCTGGACTCTGGGCCCTTTAATCCCCGCCAGGCAGAGAGCGGTAGCTTCGCCCAGCCAGCACCTTCTCAAACCGTTCTCCAGCTGCGAGAAGGGAAGCTCTACTGTAGGCCACTCTCTGACGCCTGGGAGCTGGCGTCGGGCTACCCTCCACCGCCTCACACCTATGGCGTAGACGTCGACCCTCGGCCGCCTCCCTCACAGCCTCGGCCGCCCGAGCCCGGAGTTCCTCACCTCTCCGGGAATCGCCATGTTGGCCCCGCCCCGGCGTCACGTGACGAAAAGCCCCGTCCACGCCCTGGAGGCGAGTGATCACGTGGGCGTGGCGTCTGGGGGCGGGGTTGGAGCGCGCGCGCGCGCGAAGATGGCGGCGGCCGCCGGCGATCCGTGTGTGAGGTGCGGAGCGGGCCGAGTCGGCGGGCGTGACTGTGAGGCGCGGGGTCGAAGCCGAGCGGAAGCGGGGCGGGAATTGGGGGCTAGATGTGGCAGCAGTGGCTGGGCGAAGGCCGGCTAGGTGGACGGGCTCCGGGACGGGAGGCGGTTACAGCCAAACGGTCCCCGCGCGCGGGGGTCTGAGGTGACTTCTCCAAGAGGGGGGCCGGTGCCTCACCACTTCCCTGGACTCCGGCCTCCTGTCTCCCTACCCGGTCCCTTTCCCTTCCTCCCCTCTCCCCTCGGCGAGTCCCTCGGCGCCCCCCTCCCCCCCACCTCGCTTCCTGTGCGGCGGCGTGACGCTCCCTCGAGGCGAGACTCGGCGCTTCGCGGTCGCCCGGGGGAGCCCCTACCCGGGCCCCGCTGCAGCCTCCTGTGCCCGGCCCGGCGGCGCTCCCCGGGTTACCCCCTGTGCTCTCGCTGGGGTGTCTGTTTCGGGCGTCGCCGAGCCGCCTCCTGGCCGTTTCAGCCCTCTTTCGTCGCTCAGCCTTTCATTCATCCCATCCGTCTAGTCGTTTTCTCAGGCATCGATTCCGTCAGCGGACATCCCAGGCGCTGTACCGGGTTTTGGGGACGGGAAGAGAAAATATTAAAAGAGAAAAAGGCAGTTCTTGCTAGCGTACCGGCGCACTAGCGCCAGACGCTGGCGGCGCGCTTGCTTTTATCCGTGTTATCTTCTTGAACTCGCACAACTCCGGGAGGCACCCTGTAATTTACAGGCGACTCACAAACCCAGCTCCGAACGGGCTGCGTGTCCGGCTCCGAAGCTTTGACCGGATCGCCACACTTGCATCTCGCACTTAGCAGCCTGAAGTGTTTCTCCTTTCCAGCCTCCCTCCTAACCGTCCCTGTCACTTCTTGCTCCCTGTGCCGGCAGTGGTTCCCCACTTTTTTGTCTTGATCACTGCTGTAGCCTCAACACCCAGAAGAGCATGTAACAGGCTCTCGGTAAATGTTTATTCCGTTTGCCGTTTCCTTCATCTCTCCGCTCTAGTGAGGTTTTCTTCTTTGGAATTTCCATGGAACTATCCGAACCTTGTGAGGACCTTTTTTGCTTTTTCTTCCCTCTGCTGTTTCGTGTCAGCTCTTCTGTCGGGCAGCATTGTGGTCGCCGTGCTCTCCTTTTCTTAGGCTTATCTTACAGCCATTGTGGAGCTTGGGTAAAGTTTAGCTGCTCCTGCAGGGCAAGGCGCGTTCTTAATGAAAGAGGACAAGGGAAGGAAAGCTGTTAGTTTGCCTGAAAGATGCTCTCTTCATCCTGGAGAACCTACCAAACTCATACCTGAAGGTGGAAGAAATGACACTAGGATTTCTAGGCACTGCTTTGCTCATAGCTTGTTTTAGGAGCGATCTTTTTTTCTTTTCTTTTTTTTCCCCTTTCCTTTCTATTTGTGTTGGAAGGCATGCTATAATGATTGGGATTATACTGAACAGCAGCCTTCTGTTTGAAATGCCTAGAGGTCTGAACTAAGAAGAAACTTAAATTCTATTCCTGGTGCCTGCTGATTTGCAGATGACCACAGACAGGCCACCTTACCATATGAGTCTGTTTCTCCAAATGAGAATCGTTTTCAGAGCAGTATTGAGGTGGCTGTGAAGCATGTATGTTAATATGAGTTGGCACTAATCAAAAATGCAATAATACTCTCAAATCACTCAGGGTTTTGGAAGGATCACTGAGGGTTTGACGGGAAGTCAGTTTGAATTTTGGCATTTTGGCGTATGTGTTGTGTTCTTCCGTTAATGTGTGCTTAAAAAACAAACAGGGCTTCTCTGGTGGCGCAGTGGTTGAGAGTCCGCCTGCCGATGCAGGGGACGCGGGTTCGTGCCCCGGTCCGGGAAGATCCCACATGCCGCGGAGCGGCTGGGCCCGTGAGCCATGGCCGCTGAGCCTGCGCGTCCGGAGCCTGTGCTCCGCAACGAGAGAGGCCACAACAGTGAGAGGCCTGCGTACCGCAAAAAAAAAATAATAAAAAAGAATAATTTAGCTCAGGCATACAAAAGCCTTCAATTAATGATAAATTTCTTTCCATTAATTGTGATGTAATGTTAGCCCCATTATTAGCTATTTATTATATAATAGATATCTAATCTGTTTTGTGCAAACCAGAAGCTGTCCTTGGTAAAGTAAAAGCATATGCCATTTTAAAGCCCCTCCCCTTTATTTTTTGCTAACTCGGATTTATCAGACAAGTAAGTTAGATGATAATTATTCTCTTTACAAAAGTCATTCTTCCAAAATTTACTATAAATTTCTTTAAATAGTGAGCTTGCTTCTGTCTTTAATTTCTTAGGGCTTGGCTTATTCGTACCTTTTAATATAGATTATCAGTACAAAGAGATATATTTGTTTCATCAACTGGATCTGATCTCCTAATTTTTGAATAGTGAATGCTCTCGTTATCAGAAAGATGATTAGTGATTCCACAGTGCAGTTGTGGGAGTTGGTGATTATTGATTCAGCAGAATTGAAGTTGTTTTCTTAAAAGCATTAACCTTTAGGAAAGATTTATAATTTTTAGGTGTCTTTCATCCTCTTTTGATGGGAAAATCCTGAACATTTTTAAATAGGGCTAGTGCTTTGTGTTACTGTCTTAATGGGGAAAAGATTTTTCAATTTATCCTCGTAGTTAATATAACTTGCATTCTTGTTAACTGTCTAGTATATTTTATTAGGGCCTTTTCATCGTCTCTCTGAAAATAGGCTTTCTAAGCAGTGTTAATTATTTCAGGTTACTATTCTAGGGCTTATTTAGGATCTCCCAAAATATAATCCCTATGTTTTTTATAATCCTTTCTTTTTTTTAATGACTTTAAAAAAAAAAAATTGGGGCTTCCCTGGTGGCACAGTGGTTGAGAGTCCGCCTGCCGATGCAGGGGACATGGGTTCGTGCCCCGGTTCGGGAAGATCCCACGTGCCGCGCGGCGGCTGGGCCCGTGAGCCATGGCCGCTGAGCCTGCGCGTCCGGAGCCTGTGCTCCGCAACGGGAGAGGCCACAACAGTGAGAGGCCCGCGTACCGCAAAAAAAAAAAAAAAAAAAAAAAAATTGTTATTTTTATTTATTTATTTATGGCTGTGTTGGGTCTTTGTTGCTGCACGTGGGCTTTCTCTAGTAGCGGCGAGCGCGGGCTACTCTTCATTGCGGGGCTTGGGCTTCTCATTACGATGGCTTCTCTTTGTTGTGGAGCATGGGCTCTAGGCGCGCAGGCTTCAGTAGTTGTGGCACGTAGGCTCAGTAGTTGTGGCTCACGGGCTCTAGAGTGCAGGCTCAGTAGTTATGGTGCACTGGCTTAGTTGCTCTGTGGCATGTGGGATCTTCCTGGCCTAGGGCTCGAACCCATGTCCCCTGCATTGGCAGGCGGATTCTTAACCACTGTGCCACCAGGGAATTCCCCATAATCCTTTCTTGAGAGAATTTCTTAATGATTACATTTTGAGATTTAATTCTAGATTAAAAAAAGAACCACAAAACATGTTTCCATGGATGAGGGAAGGAACTGGGGTTAGCACATGGTTGGGAGTATATTTGAAGAGCTCCCTGAGGGCAGGGACTATATCTCATGTGTGGGGGGGATATTTCTTTGGTATCAATGTTAAATTTCTTGATTTCAATTGTTGTACTATGTATGAAGTTGTCCTTGCTTTTAGGAAAGATACACTGAAGTGTCTAGGGATAAAGGAATATGATATCTCTAATACAATTTTGTATAGTTTTGGAAAAATATGTGTGTGTACAGGTACACAAATAGCATTTTTGTGTTGTATATATAATATAGTTATACACACACACACAAAGAGGGAGAAAGAAAATAATAAAACAAATAATAATTGGTGAATCTGAGCAAAGGATATATGAAAATTCTTTGTAATGTCAGAAGCAGAAGTTGCTTCCATGGCTCCACAGCTAGAGAGAAGACAAAGCCTGCTCTGGGAGATGGATTCACCAGTTCACTCTGTTCCTACTTTTTTTTTTTTTTTTTTTTTGCTTCCTCTTGCTGTGATGTACATTCTTTAAAGGACTCACTTTTGGAATCTTACTGGAATTAAGTTAATATAAATCTGAAGTAGATTCTGATAAGATGTATATGATAAGCCCTTGAACAGCCACTGTTTTTTCCATCACTCTATCCATATTCCCCAGAGATGCCACATTTCTCCAGAAATACGCCTGTTGTTGAATGATGAGTTGATGGTCTTGGAGGGCCTTCTGGGGAGGTGCGGTGTGGGGGGCAGCTTCGGCTCACTGCGGGGTGAAGGACACTGGTGGTGGAGGTACTGGGGATACTCATCGGTATGAGCTGTCCTGGAGGCCGCCATTTTGACACCAAGACCTGGCCCTGCTCCTCATGTGTGTTTTTTTAATCTCCTGTATTTAGCACTGCATGTGGTACCTAGTGGGAATTCATTAATGATTGAATGAACGTAGTGCCATTCATAATGACTGTTAGACTTTACTGGATTGAGAAAGTGCATCATGTCATGTATTTAGAAAATTTTCTGAAGGTGTTGGGAGTCCTGAAACAGATTAGTCTTTTTCTGGATTTTTGTTCCTTATTGGTCATTACGTTTTAATGAGAAGGGAGGAGATAGAAATACTAAATTGAGGCATCTTCTTAGCATAGAAGATGTACTGTAATTCATTAATTACTGTGTTTCATTAATTCTAAAATATACATTTTTCTTTTTCCCGAAAGAGCAAGATTACCTCTGCTTTCTCTCATTTTTTAGGAGTAGTAGAGAACTGTGGACAATTTTGCTTGGAAGGTCAGCTCTGAGAGAACTGGTAAGTGGTGTGTTCTTGAATGGATTCTGTGGTTCTTTGTGTAGTTTACATGACCAAAAATGCCCTTCTCTTTGAAATAGGAAGTAAACACCTTTTATTATTCCTAAAATAGGCATTATGCATTCCCCACTTCTCTTTGCTGAAATGCAGTGTGTCTTACAGCCTAGCTGTTGAAGTTTTCGAAATCTCCACTTTTCTTTGTACTTCAGTGATTCCTTTTCTGAAAAGATACCAGTGCTACTTGACTGGCTGCTGAGAGTAGGGGTACAAACACCATTTTACTACCATAGGCTAACAGAGATTCTCAGGTCTTTTCTCTGTCTCATATTGACTTGCCTTTTCTTCCTTTTCTGTTTAGTTAGCTGCTTAGGTCACAGAGGCTGAGGATTTTAGGACATTTCCAAGTATATAATCAATAAAGAACAGTTCTTCATGTGGATCCCTGAGTGTTCTGACTCTGTGAGGCTAAAGTGTTAAGATGACATATAATTATTACTAGAGTTGTTATTGTAATTAACATAATGAATGTTAACATCATTTTTAGAGCCTTAACATTTTTTGATATGTCTTCATCAGATAATTCCATGTCTGAGAATATATTTTAAAAGAAAGAAATTGTTTTGGGCACAGAGCTCTTTACCATAGTGTTATTCATATAAATAAAGAGTTATAGCCAGCTTAAATGTATCTAACATTAGAAGAATGGTAAATAAATCATGATCTAGCCACTTGATAAAATATTATGCAACCACTAGAAAGGATGTTTATCAAGATTTTCATAATAAGGTTAAATCATTATGTTAGAATGTTAAGCAAAGAAAAGCAGGCTACAGAATTCTATATCCAAAATTATTTCAACTGTGGGGAAAAATGCATATTAAAAAGACTCAAAGGAATATGTTATCCTCAGTGTGATCCTGGAATCTGATTAAAATTGCATTTGTATAATTTCCTTCTTCTTTTCCAGAATCAGATTGAGGCAGAGCTGAATAAACATTGGCAGCGGCTGTTAGAAGGGCTTTCTTACTATAAACCTCCCAGGTATGGCTATTCTGTGGGTCTCATTTGAGTAATTCCCCTGAGGAACCTGACATAGATGAAACCACCCTCATGTAGGATTCTGTGATATTACTGGGTTAGTTAGATCAGAGGGTATATAATTTGGCTAACCAGGGAAAAAGAGTGGGGGACATTTTTTTCTCTCTGTTGAAGAAAAGGAAATTCCTTCTGGAAATACAGTATTGTTGAAACCGTTGTATAACCCTAGTATCCAGGGATGAGGATTTATTAAATACTCAATTAAGATTCCTAATACTTATTTCAGTCCATCATGTTTGTGTGAGAGACCGTCAGCACCAAATGCTAGGATATAGCAGTGAACAATGCTGACACAAAATAGCAGCTGACACTCATGTATTTTTTGCTATGTACCAGTTACTGCTGTAAGCAGTAGACTTACGGTAAGTTATTTAATCCTCACAACAGCCCTTTGAGATAGGTACTATTTTTGTTCTTTTTTTTTTTTTTTTGCGGTACGCGGGCCTCTCACTGTTGTGGCCTCTCCCGTTGGGGAGCACAGGCTCCGGACACACAGGTTCAGCGGCCATGGCTCACGGGCCCAGCCGCTCTGCGGCATGTGGGATCTTCCCGGACCGGGGCACGAATCCGTGTCCCCTGCATCGGCAGGTGGACTCTCAACCACTGCGCCACTAGGGAAGCCCTATTTTTGTTCTTTGTTTGAATATATAGATTTTTTTTGCTCGGCAGTGGAAAAGAACAATAATAAAATAGAAAGTGGTTAAAAAAGAAGGCTCTTTTATCTTAATTCCTAGTCCAGCTCTCATTCTATTATGCATCATAGTTCTCAAGCTGCCCTCACTTCCCTTCTACTTCTGAACACCCGTTGATTTTATTACACCTTCGCCTTCCATCTTCATTCTCTTAGGTTAGTGAAGAACTTTCTTTTTTTGATCATCTGTTAACCCTTCCCCCATAATTATTTTGAAGTAACTCCCAGGCGTCATGTTGTTTTATCTGTAAATACTTCACTATGTATCCAGAATATATGGACTTGAAAAAAGAAGATAAGCACTATGTTATCACATGTAGGTATTTTTATTATTATTGTTTCCATTTTACAGATGGGGAAACTGAGGCACAAAGAGGTTAAGTAACTTGCCCAAGGTCACACAGCTAGTAAGTGGTAGAACCAGGATTCGAACCTGGCAGTCTTACTCCAGTGTCTGTGTTCTTAATCATCATTCTGTGTTGCCTCTTTCAGACCTTATTGTTTAACTTTATACTAGCCTTTGTGTTGTGGATTTTCTGTGAAATGTGAGAGTCTCTCTAAAAAAAAAGAAAAAATCCAACAACAATATGCTTTAGTTCACAGAATGGGCATTTGTGGTATGAATTTCTTTTTTTAAAGACAAAAGTTCCTTTTGTAGTAGCATGGGATTTTAAAGTCTGACAGACTTTTTTTTTTTTAAACTGCAGGCTTAATTTGAATTTAACACAGATTTTTAAACATTCTTAACTTTTTTTTTAATGTTCTCTTTCTGTTCCAGGATTCAGCCCAGGGTATCATATTGCATTTAGTTGTCATGTCTCCTTAGCTGTTAGCTGTGACAGTATCTCAGTCTTTCCTTGGTTTTCATGACCTTGAATAGTTTTGAGGAAGACTGGTCAAGTATTTTGTAGTAGAATACTGTCAATTTGGAAGTCTGATTTTTTTTTTTCCATTATTAGATTGAGGTTGTGGGTTGTGAGTACTTCACACTGAGGTGAAGTACCATTCTTATCACATCATGGCAGAGGATACATGTTATCCACATGAAGTCACTGGTGATGTTAACCTTGCTCACTTGGGTAAGGTAGCATTTGCCAAGTATCTCTTCTGTAAAGTCACTCTTTTCTCTTTCCCTACTCTATTTTTCGGAAGTGAGTCACTCAGTATAGCCCGCTTTCAGTGTGTGGGTGTAGTGAAATTAAACTACCTCCTGAAGGGGGTAGCATATATGTGTGTTACTGGAACTCCTTCTGTAAGGAAGATTTTTCCCTTCTTCCCCATTTATTTATATATATATTTATTCATTCATTTATTTAAATCATTATGGACTCATGTATATTTCATACTTTGTTTTTACTTTGTTCCAGCTTTGGCCATTGGGCATTCTTTGAGGTTTTGACATGTCCCCATGCTTTTGTTTTCTGAGTATTTTCTTACTTTCTGGCATTACAAGATGCTCCAAGCTCATCTGGTATTTTCCCCACCCCAGCTCTAGAATCAGCCATTTCTCCAAAGAGTCCCGATACCTTTTGTTAGAGAATGGTATTAGAAATAAAGATCTGGGTGCTGGGTGTGCGCGCTGCTACTGGAATGTCATAGCTTCTAGGCCTTCTGAGTGTACATAGACAATATATATACGTATACTAACAGACCTGGTTTTAAATTTCACCTCAACTTTTTATTAGCTGTGGGATTTTTGGTAAGTTATTTATTCTTTCTAAGTGTTGGTAATTCCATTTGTAAAATGGGGATAGTAATGTTTACCTTCCAGGCTAGTTATAAGGATCAAAAATAATTAATGTAACTAAGTAGATCTACAAATAATATAGTTATAACTATAGTTTGTAACAGACATATACTGTATTTATTACTTAGACATAGTTTTGTGTTATAAAGTCTGTAGAGATGAACTTGTGTGTGTGTGTGTGTGTGTGTCTGAGCGCGCGCATGTATGTGTATTTTATAGGCACCTAAAAGGCAGAAAAAGGTCTGTGGTAAAAATATCTTTAATATTTTTGTTTTAAACCCCTAGAGGGTCATTGAGAATGAGGAAATGATTCACTGTTCTTTTCATAGTCCAAATTCAGCTGAAAAAGTGAAAGCTAATAAAGATGTAGCTTCACCACTGAAGGAACTGGGTTTAAGAATCAGCAAGTTTTTGGTGAGTAAAAATTAGCACTGGCTCTGTTTATTACCTGCAGGGTGGATATGTGTGGTTTTGTTGTTAGTGATTGTTAGTGAAAATTCAGTTTATTTCAGTTTTAGAGATTAAACTGAGCATATTATATTTCAGAAATGCCCAAGTTGCAACTCTTCTTGCTAAAAGCCACAAGTCAAGTTGCCTGACCCTGTTTACTGCATATCATAGAGTTTTCTTCAGCATACTTGGGGTGTTCTTTAAATCGCCTAGATTGTATTTAATTATGTAGTTGTTTCCTTTTCATTTTGGAAACCCAGATCATGCCTGCTGCTATATTAATGTTCTTGGTGAATAAGCACAGTTGTTTCTGACATGTAAGTTTAACTGGCATGTAAATTACATGTCAGTGGCTGCTCCTTTTTTCTCCTATTTGGGTTAAAATTATGTTGTGTGAAATCTTTTAAAATAATTTTTGTTTATTCAAGTTCCGTGTTCATTCTAGAGAACAAATCTTTAGATTGCTTTGCATGCTCTTTGTGGTTTCTGACCTGAGGTGGCTGTTCCTCCCTTGTAACCTCTGTTTTCAGGGTCTTGATGAAGAACAGAGTGTGCAGTTACTCCAGTGTTACCTTCAAGAGGATTACAGAGGTACTCGGGACTCACTAAAGGTTTGTAGTTATGTCCAGCTCCCTTCTCCTACCTTTATCCTTTTCCTGGTTGGTTTTAGATAATTCAGGATTTTGGTGCCAGTTCTCTGCAACAGAGATAGGTGATCAGATACAGCCATTCTCAGGAAAGACTTTGTAAAGCCTTTAAAAAACATATGCTTAAGTCGAGGTCTGTCCTCAGACTTGGAGGGGCCGAGAGGTCAAAGACTGACATGTTAATCATAGAATCGCAGGATGTCAGAACTGAAAAGGACCTGAGACAACATCTAGCCTTTCCAGCCCCTGATTTTATATATGAGGAACTTGAGGCCAGAGGAGAGGGGCAGGGATTTGAGCACAGACTTGGATACACTTAGGTAAAAAAATGTATCCAGAAATGAACGGGCAATTATAATCTTGAAGGGTAAGGTAAAGATGTTTACCTTTTTCTTTGTTAATTGATTTTGCTAATAAGATGGCTCTTTGTTCTTTTTTCTTTCAGACGGTACTGCAAGATGAGAGGCAGAGCCAGGCCTTAATCCTGAAGGTCAGTGCTAGTCACCATTTCCATTCTTTGATGTAAAATTGGGCAACAGATTCTTGACCATGTTCCGAGCATTGCTGGCTTTTTTAAATGCAGTAGGATTAATTTGAAGTTTTAAATTTCTTTATCTTTCTTTCTTTATCTCCCCCCACCCCCAAAGTTGTATTTTTGTTTTATGATTTTCTTTGCTGTGCAAAAGCTTGTAAGTTTGATTAGGTCCCATTTGTTTATTTTTGCTTTTATTTCTATTGCCTTGGGAGACTGACCTAAGAAAACATGCTATGATTTATGTCAGAGAATGTTTTGCCTTTGTTCTCTTCTAGGAGTTTTATAGTATCATGTTTTATATTCAAGTCTTTAAGGCATTTTGAGTTTATTTTTGTGTATGGTGTGAGGAAGTGTTGTATCTTTGACCTTGATTTACATGTGGCTGTTCAGCTTTCCCAGCACTACTTACTGAAGAGACTATCTTTTTTTCATTGTGTATTCTTGCCTCCTTTTTCAAAGATAAATTGACTGTAGGTGTGTGGGTTTATTTCTGGGCTCTCTATTCTGTTCCATTGATCCATATGTCTGTTTTTTTTTTTGACCGCACCATATGGCATGCGGAACTTCCCTGACCGGGGGTCGAACCCGCGCCCCCTGCAAGTGTGGAGTCTTAACCACTGGATCATCAGGGAAGTCCCCATATGTCTATTTTTGTGCTAATACTATGCTGTTTTGATTACTGTAGCTTTGTAGTATTGTCTGAAGTCTGGGAGGGTTATGCCTCCAGCTTTGTTTTTTTTCCTCAGGATTGCTTTGGCAGTTCTGGGTCTTTTATGGTTCCATATAAATTTTAGGATTATTTGTTCTAGTTCTGTGAAAAATGTCATGGGTAATTTGATAGGGATCGCATTAAATCTGTAGATTGCTTTGGGTAGTCTGGCTATTTTAACAATATTAATTCTTCCAGTTCAAGAGCGTGGGATATCTTTCCATTTCTTTGAATCATCTTCAATTTCCTTTATCAGTATTTTACATTTTATAGTTCTCAGCATATAAGTTTTTCACCTCTTTGGTCAGGTTTGTTCCTAAGTTTTTTGTTTTTGTTTTTTTTGGTGTGATTTTCTTTTTTTTTTTCCTTTCTAAAACATTTTTATTTTATTTTGGAGTATAGTTGACTTACAATGTTGTGTTAGTTTCAGGTGTACAGCAGAGTGATTCAGTTTTACATATACATGTATCCATTCTTTTTCAGATTCTTTTCCCATATAGGTTTTTACAGAATATTGAATAGAATTCCTTGTGCTATACAGTAGGTCGTTGTTGATTATCTAGATGTGATTTTAAAAGGGATTATTTTTTACTTTCCCTTTATGATATTTTATTGTTATTGTAAAGAAACACAGCAGATTTCTGTATGTTAATCTTGTATCCTGCTACCTTGCTGAATTTGTTTATCAGTTCTAGTAGTTTTTGTGTGGAATCTTTAGGGTTTTCTATGTTATCTGCATGTGATGGCAATTTCACCTCTTTTCTTCCAATTTGGATACCTTTTCTTTTTCTTCCCTGATTGCTGTGGCTAGGACTTCTAATACTGTGTTGAATAGAACTGGTGAGAGTGGGCATAGGATCTCATTTTAACATGGAATTTGACCATGACTTCTGAAGTAGTTTCCTATTTGGTATTTAGTGAGAACTGGGTACATCAGTTACAAGCAATTAGGACATATACTAATGGTATTTTTATATTTGCTTTCATGTATTTGGCCTGTCAGTTTGTTTATTTACTTTAAAATATTTATTTATTTATTGGCTGCCTTGGGTCTTTTTTTTTTTTAAAATAAATTTATTTATTTATTTTTGGCTGAGTTGGATCTTTGTTGCTTCACGCAGGCTTTCTCTAGTTGCAGCGAGTGGGGGCTACTCTTCATTGCTGTGTGCGGGCTTCTCATTACAGCGGCCTCTCATTGTGGAGCATGGGCTCTAGAGCGCAGGCTCAGTAGTTGTGGCGCACGGGCTTAGTTGCTCCGCAGCATGTGGAATCTTCCAGGACCAGGGTTTGAACCTGTGTCCCCTGCATTGGCAGGTGGATCCTTAACCGCTGCGCCACCAGGGAAGCCCTGCATTGGGTCTTAGTTGCAGCACATGGGCTCTCTAGTGGCTTGTGGGCTTCAGAGCGTGTGGGCTCTGTAATTGCAGCGTGTGGGTTTAGTTGCCCCATGGCATGTGGGGTCTTAGTTCCCTGACCAGGGATCAAACTGGCATCCCCTACATTGCAAGACGGATTCTTAACCACTGGACCACCAGGGAAGTCCCTGGCCTGTCAGTTTATAGTCAGTTTATTACTTGAATGCCCAACTGAGAAGTCATGCTAGAAAACTTGTTTATATTTTTAAATAATTCCTTTTATCTTGTATAACTTTACTTGTATCCTAGTTCATGAAGGTCTTTTGCTTTCTTTTGGCCTAACACTGTTTCCATTTCTGTGATTGTTTATACAGATCTAATTTTTCCATTCACATCTTTTTTTTTTTAATTAATTAATTTATTTTTGTCTGCATTAGGTCTTC
Organism: Leucopleurus acutus; assembly: GCF_964270905.1. NCBI lineage: Eukaryota > Metazoa > Chordata > Mammalia > Artiodactyla > Delphinidae > Leucopleurus > Leucopleurus acutus. Next base: position 7,123,200 of record NC_139150.1, on the reverse strand, counting down.
ATTGTTGTGCGTGGGCTTTCTCTAGCTGCGGCGAGCAGGGGCTACTCTGTTGCAGTGCGCGGGCTTCTCATTGCAGTGGCTTCTCTTTGTTGCGGAGCACGGGCTCTCTGCATGTGGGCTTCACTAGTTGTGGCGTGCGGGCTTCAGTAGTTTGGGCTCACGGGCTCTAGAGTGCAGGCAGTAGTTGTAGCACACCGGCTTAGTTGCTCTGCAGCATGTGGGATCTTCCCAGACCAGGACCCGAACCCGTGTCCCCGGCATTGGTAGGTGGATTCTTAACCACTGCGCCACCAGGGAAGTCCCCCATTCACATCTTTAAGTGATTTTTTAATCAATAAATTTAAAACTGAATATCTTCCATGCAAAGGTGAGTAACTGATTTTGAATCTTTGGGTTCTTCCCAGATTGCAGATTATTACTATGAAGAAAGAACGTATATTCTTCGTTGTGTCTTACACCTTCTCACTTATTTCCAAGATGAAAGACACCCCTATAGGGTAAGCCCATTTAGTCCTCTTGTTTCTCTTTACCCTGTAAAATTCAATCCTTTTTATAATTTATTCATATTTCTGTTCATTTGAATATTTACCTTTTACTCAACATATAAGTTACTGTTTTGGATTTTTTTTTAAGGTTGAATATGCAGACTGTGTTGATAAATTGGAAAAGGAACTAGTTACAAAATATAGACAGCAATTTGAAGAGCTTTATAAAACTGAAGCACCAACATGGGAGACACATGGAAACCTCATGGTATGTGGTTATTGGGCCCTCCTGTAACGCTCAGGAGAATTGTATATCTGCTCATAGAGCTCTAGGTGAAATTATTTATTCACCTATGAACTTAAAACATTTATAAATTGTCATTCTTTAGAATAGTTTAAACATGTGATATGAATCAAAACATTGACTTTAACTAATGGTATTTAATTTGGACCTTCCCCTTGACTTTGTCTCTCCAGTTAATTTACTTTTTTTCTTACCTGAAATATTCTCTTAGTGGTTAATGAAACTCTAAACCCAAGATTTCATCTTCTCTATTATCATTATCTATTAAGTCTGTGACACTAGTCTAATTGTTTTATCCTAAATCTTAAACCAATGTGCATTTATAGATTAGAACATGACCTTTTTTGTTTTGAAATTATTATGTTTATTAAAACAATTCAACCAAAATACAGACAGTAGCTCTTTAAAATACTTAATAGAAGAAAGGAGCTCACTTGTAATAGCAACAAAAGCATAAATTTCTCAGGAATAAGCTTACTATAATCCAAAATCTAAATGAAGGGAACTTTAAAATGCTAAAGGGATATAAACAGTCATAATCAAATGGAAAGACATGGTGCCTTCTTGAAAATAAAGACTCAGCACCAAGTGTCAGTCCTTCTTATTTTAATCTATAAATTTACTGTGATCCTAGAAAAAATACTAACAAGTATTTGCTTTGCCTTTTATTTTGGAACTAGACAAGCTGGTTCTAAAATTCATTTGAAAAATAAATAAGAATAGCCAGGAGGTTTTTCAGAAAGGAAGATAAGCTTTATTAGATAGTAAGACTAAAATAATTTAAAGCATGGCATTGGTACATGGATAAATAGACTGATGAATAGCACATAGTAGAAAGTCTAGTGTAGACCAAATGCTGATAGGGAATTAGTGTATGATAAAGGTGGCATTTCAAATTAATGGGGAAATGTTGGGTTTTTCAATAAATGGTGTTGGAACTACTGGGTAGCCATCTGGAGAAAAATCAAACTGTATCTCTATTTCATTCCTTCTACCAGAAGAAAATCAGAGAGATATCAATGATTTAAATTTTTAAAATTCAACTATAAAAATACTAGAAGACACACGGGAGGTAGTTTTGTTTTTATTTTTTTGGATTGGAGAAGACTTTTTAAAGTAAAACACAGGACTTCCCTGGCGGTCCAGTGGTTAAGACTCCGTGCTTCCACTGCACGGGGCACGGGTTCCATCCCTGGTCGGGGAACTAAGATCCCTGGTCAGAGCACTAAGCGCCATGTGGCCAAAATAGATAAATAAATAAAAATAAAGTAAAACTCAGAAGCCATAAAAGAAAAAAGAAAAGATAAACCCGGCAACGTCAAATCAAAAACTTTTACAAGGCAAAGAAACAAAAATAGTGCTATAAGCAAAGTCAAAAGACAAACTCATAGCCTAAAGGGTTCTTGAAATAGAAAGAACACCTGTAAGTCAATAAGCAAAACCGAACAGAAAAACAGGCAAATGAAATACATATTTACATGACAAAACTCACATCCAAGGGATGGGATAATGGGCACTCATACTTTGCTGTTTGAATTTGTATACTTTTTAATGGAAAACATTATGACAATATCTAAAAATTGAAAAGCCCATATTTCTTGACCTAGTAGTTCCACTTTAAGAGTTTATCCTATAGATACATTCACACTTACATGAAATGACTGTGTAAATGACAAATCTGTAGCATCCCTCAGCTTTATTCAGATATAATTTACATCCAGTAAAATTCATTCATTTTAAGTGTACAGTTTGAATTTGGCAGTTGTATATAGTTATATGCAGTAACCACCTTCATGATCAGTATATAGATAGAACATTTCTGTCTATCCAGTAAGTTTGCAGTTAGTCTGTGACCCCTGGCCCCCAGCAACTACTAGTCGGAATGAATGAATGTGTGTGGTATATTATTGGAAGGAAAGATAAAAACCTCTAACAGTGGTTGCCTCTGGGGATAGATTTGGATGACTGGGCAATAGGAATTGTAGGGAGGGATACTTTTTTTTAATCTTATTTTTATACATGTTTTACCTAATAAAAATAACTTGAAGAATTTAAATGTGTTTTAAAATCTGACTTTATTTCTCTCCCATTTTTCTTCATTGGTTGTGCAGACTGAGCGCCAGGTGTCTCGCTGGTTTGTTCAGTGCCTTCGGGAGCAATCCATGCTGCTAGAAATTATTTTCCTTTATCATGCATACTTTGAGATGGCACCTACTGACCTATTGGTATTAACCAAGATGTTTAAAGAGCAAGGATTTGGTAGTAGGCAGACTAACAGGCACCTGGTAGATGAGACCATGGATCCTTTTGTGGATCGGATTGGGTAAGTCTGAATTGAGGTCTCAGAACTTGTACAATGTTTAGAGTTTAGAGCATTGATATTAAGGTGGTCCTGTGAATGGGTGAAGGGGGGGGCTAGGTATACTTTTCACTTAATGGGTGGGGAAATAGATGGGCGTACTACCATGTTCTAGGTCATTCAGGGAGTGAAGACTTGGATTGAGAGGGATATCTTCTCAAAATAAGTATCACATTCTATTCTTTTACTTACTGTTTTCATCTAATAGTTCATCCTTTCGTTCTACAAAAAATTCGTTGAGCAACTGTTGTAGACCAGGCACTGTGCAAATGCCAAGAAGACAGTGATAAATAGGGGAGATGTATTCCCTGCCCTCTTTGACGTCATAGTCTACGTACTTTGAATTTTATGGAAATGGGTATATCCACATTTTGAGGCCTGTTTCCTCTGTGAACAAAAGTACACACTTGACAGACTTCCCTCGTGGCACAGTGGTTAAGAATCCACCTGCCAATAGAGGGGACACGGGTTCGAGCTGTGCTCCAGGAAGATCCCACATGCCATGGAGCAACTAAATCCATGCACCACAACTACTGAGCCTGCACGCCACAACTACTGAAGCCCACGCGCCTAGAGCCTGTGCTCTGCAATAAGAGAAGCCACCGCAATGAGAAGCCTGTGCACCACAACAAAGAGTAGCCCCTGCTTGCTGCAACTAGAGAAAGCCCGTGAGCAGCAACGAAGACCCAACACAGCCAAAAATAAATAAATAAAATATTAAAAAAAAAATACACACTTGACCATTGAGACATTTGATCTGGCCTAGATGTAATTGGTGGCTGTAGAAACCTTCAGTACTAGATCTGTGCTTTGATAGGCAGAAGCCACATGAGCCTACCAAGCATTTAAAATATGGCTGGTGGACTTCCCTGATGGTCCAGAGGTTAAGATTTTGAGCTTCCACTTCAGAGGGTGCGGGTTCGATCTCTGGTCGGGGAACTAAGATCCCACATGCTGCGCAATGCGGCCAAAATAAATAATAAATAAAAACTAAAAAATAAAATATGACTGGTCATGGGAATTCCCTGGTGGTCCAGTGGTTAGGACTCTGCGCTTTCACTGCTGAGAGCCTGGGTTCAATCCCTGGTTGGGGAACTAAGATTCCACAGCTGAGTGGTGCAGCCAAAAAAATAAAATATGGCTGGTCAAATTGAGATGTGCTGGAATTGTAAAATACATATTGGATTTAGAAGTACATTTAGAAGTACATTCTTTTTCATACTAAGGTATGAAAAAAGAATGTAAAATAACTCAACCTTTTTGACACTGAAGTGTCTTACATTTCACCTTAGTCTCCATTGAGGTTCTGAGTAGCATGTATGACACCATGATATTTTTCTTTCCAGCTACTTCAGTGCCCTTATCCTGGTGGAAGGCATGGATATTGAATCCTTGCATAAGTGTGCTTTGGATGACAGAAGAGAACTGCACCAGTTTGCCCAGGACGGGCTTATTTGTCAGGTGAACTTGGAACAGCTTCTTAATTTTTTCAGATGGTTTGTAGTTAGTAGTAAGTTTTTAACCACTCAACTATACTGCCACATACAATTTTCCTTATTGTGGAATTTGTGGTTCTACATTGTTAAGAAGTTAATTGGATCTGGAAGAAGTCTCAGATTTGTTAGTTATTTTCACAGAGGTGAGAGTTGAATCTGTGAGAACAAGTAGAGTGACTCAGGGAGATGATATAATGACAAAAGAGGCCCAAGGACAGAACCTTGGCTGTTGTCTGCATTCATGTAGCCTGTGAAAGAAGAGGAAAGGGGAAGAACATGAGATGGGATGGTCAGAAAGATAGAAAAAGAGGAGAGATCTGAGAAAGTTCTAGAAGGATCAGGGAAATTTTCTAAGGAGTCTCTATTTGAACATGTATGTTATAATCTTAATACTACTTAAAATCAAGAGAGAAAACTGTGGGTAAAGGGAAGAGTAATTGAGGGGTCTAGTAATGAAGTGGCTGTGGCTTGGGAAGAGTAAAATGTCAGAATGGGAGAGAGGGGCCACTGAGGATGAATGGAAGACTTATTAAGCATGGTGAAAGATCCTCTGGAAGGGTCTTGACCCTTTCTGTTAAGTGACACAGGCATTGTTTTCTCTTTTCATTAGGATATGGACCGTTTGATGTTGACCTTCGGGGACATTCCACATCACACCCCAGTGCTTTTGGCTTGGGCTCTCCTCCGTCACACCCTGAATCCAGAAGAGACAAGCAGTGTTGTCCGGAAGATAGGTGGCACAGCCATCCAGCTGAACGTATTTCAGTATTTGACCCGACTACTCCGCTCACTGGCCAGTGGGGGAAATGATGTGAGGCTCGGGCTATTGGTGTTTGAGCATGAGAGTGGGCAAAGAGCGAGGCAGAAGCTCATTAATGAGTCATGATAATAATAATAGTAATTGTCAAGGACATGGATAATGAAAATAGTTTTGTAACTAACCTTTATAGAGCATTTACTGTGACAGACGTGTTTGGCACTTTCTGTACAATATCTTGTTCCATCCTTAAAATACTGTGCACTAGGGCTTATCATCCTATTTTACACATTAGGAAATTGAGACTGAGGGAGATGGAATTTGCCCACAGAAACAAATTGGCAGTAAATGGTGGATACAGTTTGAACTATGTCTGACTCTTTGCCAGTATGTTATGCTGTGCCACTTAGTATCTCTTAGAAGATAGCTTTGGTCATAATGACTGGAGAAATCTTTTTGGGGAGCTTATTCATTCAGCTGTACAGGATGAATTAGAAATTCTCTTGAGTCTTGTGTGTTGGGACTTAATTTGAGTGACACAGTTTAATCAGCTTGTTTTGACATGCTAAAGGAAACCTCAGCCAACTTGTTGGCACTGGTTGATTTATCTCGGTGACAGTTCAGGCAGCTGCATCATTCATACCAGCACATAGAGACTCTATCCTTTTTGTAGGCTGGAGGTGGTTTTCTTCCCCACAAAAACTTTGATCAGTTTGAAAATGGTTCCTTTTTGATGTTATTCTTGACTATGTTGTAATATTTATGGTTCCTGCTTTCTCTTTTCTCCCTTTGTCTTCCTGATCTTGGGACTAAATTAGGAATTGTGAAGCCTCAGGTTCTCTTCCCATTTGTTTACAGAGACTATATTAATATGATGGGATTGTGCTGAGTCTAGAAAAGAGTGGTGTTACTCAGAATTACCCACTGGCTCCTTTGTCATTACAGTGTACCACTAGCACCGCGTGCATGTGTGTCTATGGACTCCTTTCTTTTGTTCTGACCTCGCTGGAGCTGCACACACTGGGCAATCAGCAGGTCAGTGTCTGGCTTTCATGAGACTGTCTACACTGCCCCACTTTGCAATCATCTTCCTAAGATACCCCTTTGAAGCTGATATAACACAGACCCATTTACTTCAAGTATGATTTGTTTATTGTTGTTTTCCACTTATCATATTATGAAAATGATGCATATTAATGATTAAAAAATTAGAAAGTGCTGATAAAAAGAAAAAACTATAATCCCACCTTGCAGGATAACATATGTTAACATTTTGATGTGTTCCCTTCCAAATATAAAAATACAATAATTCTCTAGAAATGGAATCACAATGTATATCCTGTTTTGTAACCTATTTTTTTTACTCTGTAGTGCACCTGTCCCAAACAGCTGTGGATGCTAATTAATATTCTTGTGCAATATTTTTTTAAAATGAAATATTTCAAAGTTATTCCAAAGGAGACAAAAATTGTCTAATGATCCCATCACCAGCTTCCAAATTATCAATGCACAGCTGATCTTATTCATTTCTGCCCCTTTCCTCCTTGGTTATTTTGAAGCAAATCCCAGACATCATTTAGTAAATATGAATATTTTAGTAAAATTTCACAACCATTATCATATCTAAAAAAAAAATCTTCAAATAATCAAGGCAGGGTTCAAATTTCTAATTATAAATGTCATAAGTTTATCATAAGTTTGTATCAGGATCTAAATAAATAAGATATGTACATTATTGGTTGATAAGTCTGTCAAATTTCTTTTAGTCTATAGTTGTGCTGTCCACTATGGTAATCACAAGACACATCATTGTCTAGATCCATTAGTTCCTTAGGCGTTACGAAATGGCACTATTCTGACTCTATCTCTCCTCTTTTGTTTACTGGTTGGAACATTGCTATAGAAAAGAAATTTGTTTCACCATATATACAAATATCAAATCATTATCTTGTGCACCTGAAACTAATATAATGTTATCTTTCAATTATTTCTCAATTAAAAAAAAGAAATTCTCTCTTGTTAACTATTTGATACTCTGGTATAGAGTACTATACATGCTTCTTTTCCTATATTTACCACTTTTCCCTAGCATCCTTAGTAGCATCCCAAGTTGGCTACTGAGGTTTATTTTTTACATGGCATTGTGAACTCATGGATTTAAACATATTAGCTGTGTTTTAATTCATTGCAGTCATTATTCTTTTCTCATTTTTTTTTTGTTTGTTGTTTTTCTGCAGTTAGTATTCTTAGGCTCAGGTTGCCCCATCTTTGGCCAGTAAGAGCTTTTTCAGATTAGCTTCTGAATCTGTTTGACATTTCTCTTACACATTTTGATAGCTCTGTTGCTTTCTGATATGACAAAATCTTGCAGGATTATCTTAGAAGATTCTTGCCCCAGACTTGGAATCTGCCATTTCTCCAAGGAGCCCTGGTTCCTTTCAGTGGGAAATGATATTTGAGGAGTTCTTTATAACTAAGTCATTTTATTCATTTACGATGAGTGACTTATTTTGGAAATTGAAGAAATTGATTAAGTTGATGAAAATGAATATTTCTTATCATTGGAGAGAAAAGAAATTGGTGTTAATTGAAAGACTCAATTTCCAAAGCTCTAGGAGCATAGAACAAGCTTTGTGTCCTTTGCCAAAATTCTGGTCACATTTGGACCCTACTATATGCCTGGAGGATTGGTGTTAACATTTTGGGGTTACAGGTGTCCTAGTACTTGGAATTTTTTCAATAAATCATTTCATAAGCCTTCACTAGATTCCCAGTGTGTGCCAAACTCTGTGCCAGGTGCTGGGGATGAAAAATTTAAAAAGGCATTATTCTTGATCTCTAGGAGCATAGTTTAGCTGAATCTAGTAGTACCTCACATTTACATGGCGTTTTAAACTTTACAGTTCATTTTCTCGTACATTATCTCATTTAATCCTTATGACAACACTGTGAAGCAGATAATAGTTTCACCATTTTAGAATTTGAAGTTCAGAAAGGTTAATTTGCCTAACATCATACAACAGATTAAGATTACATCCCTTACTTTTTTTTTTTTTTTATGCGGTACACGGGCCTCTCACCGCTGCGGCCTCTCTCGTTGCGGAGCACAGGCTCCAGACGCGCAGGCTCAGCGGCCATGGCTCACGGGCCCAGCCGCTCTGCGGCATGTGGGATCCTCCCGGACCGGGGCACGAACCCGTGTCCCCTGCATCGGCAGCCTGACTCTCAACCACTGCGCCACCAGGGAAGCCCCATCTCTTACTTTTTAATCCCAGAATTCTTTCTGACATACTATATGAAGGTATTATTCATGTTTTTATTTTAACAGTTAAAAAAAGATGGACTGGTTCAACTAGGGAAAATAAGCATTTTCTTTTTCCCTCCCCAACAGGATGTAATCGACACAGCATGTGAAGTCCTGGCAGACCCTTCTCTTCCAGAACTGTTCTGGGGAACAGTAAGTATGTCAGAGGGAGCCATGCTGTGGTATTCTCTGTAGCAGAAGAATTTATTAAACACTTACTTTGCGATAGGTCTTATACTAAGCTTTTAAGTCTGTTTTCTCATATAATCTATACAAAAATCTATGGATTGGGTAGTATTATTATCATCACCATTTTGCGTGTGAGGAAATGTGATGCTCGGAGATGTGAAGTGATTTGCCCAAGCTAGTCACAGCTAGACAGTCAGGATCAAGATCTAGTTCTGTCTGACTTGAGTCCCTAGTCCACATTATTAACCAGTGTGTTCTCTCTCCTACCCATCAAGTCTTTTTTTACATTGAGAGACTCAGGCAACAGTAGTGCTATTAACTCCTGAACGTACCACTGGGCGACTGTAATTGTGTCTTAAGAGATTTCAGAATATTGTAACAGGTTTAGAGTAAGAATATGGCTTTGGAGAGAACAGTTTCTCACCAGTACTTAGTCTTACCATTGACGGCCTCAAGCCTCAAGGTCCAGCTAATGAATAAATCTGTTTTCCCTTAAACTGTGGCCTGACTGATTTGCCTTTATATCTTATCCTCTTTTTCCTGAGATGCTATCCAGTCTTACAGAATTAGTGTTCCAGGGAGAATCGGGTGGGAAGCAATATTCAGGTTGAGGATGTGTTGCTCGTGTGTTTGGTGCTATCTGCTGACATGTTGTGGGTGCTTTTCACATTAGTGGAAACAGGTCATGCACAGGTGAATGGTGTTTTCCTATGGAGAGGACGGCAGAGGTCACTGGAGGCAGCAGTAGTCTCTTCTCAGGTCCTGACTCAATCAGTTGTTGATAGCCTTTTTCAGTGGAAACGTGGAAGTCTTAAATTATTAGAGAGGAATGATGTCTGCCTAAAGGAAAGGATTAATTTTACTCTTCCTTATGATTGCTGGGCAGTTCAGAGATGTGTTAATCCGTGGATAATGTGAAGGTCGGTGACTTCTACCCTTCCATCATAGGAGCCAACCTCTGGTCTTGGGATCATTCTGGACAGTGTATGTGGAATGTTTCCCCATCTCCTCTCCCCACTCCTGCAATTGCTACAAGCCCTCGTATCAGGGAAGTCTACTGCCAAGAAGGTACGTTATTCAGTTAGATGCCTAAATAGAGTAGGAGATGTTTTTTAGGAATCCTTTTTGCTTTCCACATTGAAATTTCATTGCCATGGCAAGAATTAGTCTGAGGTTGAATGAAAAATGTCGAAGATAGTGCATCAGTTCTATAAAATTAAATTTAAATCTTTTTATTAAGTACCTATTGTAGATATTTTGGGAGTGGGACAAAATGTGAAGTCCCTTAGTATCTAGATGGAAGAGAGTAAGGGGTCTAAGAAATAAGTAATAAAGCCAGGTGGTATGTAACTAATGTCATCTGAGTGGTAAAGACCATACTGTTCAGGAGAGGCAACTCTCTGCGGAGTGAGGGGGGCCTTGACTTGGGTGTTAAAGAATAATAAGGATTTGACAAGGAGTGCAGAGGCAAGTCTAAGAAGAGTCACAGGGATGGGTTTGTAAGAAGTTTGAGAGTCAGCACAGTCTGGCTGACCACACAGTCTGGCTGAAAGAGCAGAAAAGCAGATGGGAAAGACCCCTTAAATGTCCCCCTGGTAAATGTGTGGCTGAGTTTTTTTTTCTGTGTGTTGGCAGGTGTATAGTTTCTTGGATAAGATGTCTTTCTACAATGAACTTTATAAGCACAAGCCCCATGATGTGATCTCCCATGAAGACGGAACTCTCTGGCGGAGGCAAACACCCAAACTCCTTTACCCTCTTGGTAAGATAGGCAGACCCTGGTTCAGCTGTCTCTTTTCCATGGCCTCTGTGTGGACCTTACTGCTGTTTTAATGCTTCACTTGCATGCCTTTATAGCAGGTCCTTCTCCTCTCCACTGTGCTTGTTGATTTGCTAATAAATTATTAGTTAGTTTCTCACTTTTTTCCATCTTTAGATTGTTTTACTTCAAAAATAATGCATGTTCGTTATAACAAGGGAAACAATGCAGAGATACATTTTAAAAAGCTAATCTCTCTTTAGACCTGTCTCCATCAGATGATTAACGTTAAGAGTTTGGTGTGTGTCCTTTTGCACATTCTGTGTTCTTTCAAAATTCATTCTGCAAACTGATTTTATTATATGTGGATCTGACTCATTCTTTTTAGTAACTATGTAATTATTCTTGATGTCCCATAATTTTTTATCTTTTCCCTTCCAGAGGACATTTAGGCTGTGTCAGGTTTTTGCAACTATAAACAATGCTGCTTTGGGGACATATACCTTTATATACTAGTGCTTTTATTTTTAGTATATAGAATCCCCAAAGTGGGATTGTGGGTAAAAGGGTATATACAATAAAATTTTTAAATGCATGTCCACTGACAGATGAAACGGTTTTTAAAAAATGTGGTATATATAGGTGAGACATCAAGTCTTCCTAAGAGCCAAAATGTGGAATATTATTCAGCCTGAAAGAGAACAGGAATTCTGACACATGCTATAACAAGGGTGAACCTTGACGGCACGATGCTAAATGAAATAAGACAGTCCCAAAAGAACAAACACTGTTCCACTCATATGAGGTACTTAGAGTAGTCAGATTTACAGAGACAAAAGGAGAATGGTGGTCACAGGGGCTGAGGGATGGGGTAATGGAGAATTATTGGTTAATGGGTATAGAATTTCAGTCTTGCAAGATGAAAACAGTTCTTTGGGTGGATGGTAGTGATGGTTGCATAACCATGTGAATGTACTTAATGCCAGTGGACTGAACACTTAAAAATGGTTAAGATGGTATATTTTATGTATTTTTTACCACAATTTAAAAACAATAATAAAAAGTTTTGAATGGTAATGTCAAATTAAGTTGTAGAAAAATGTTGTAGCAATTTCCTTTCCTACGGGCGGTGTATAAGAGTAACAGCTTTACTGTCCTAATCTCGGCATCATTACTGACTTACCCAGTCACCCAGGCACCTACTGTCCCATAAGGTGGTCTTCCTATAGTCATCATTTGAGTGGAGAACCACTCTGCACTCAGCTGTTTTTCAGACACATGGAAAGAGTCACTTCCCCAATGACAAGAGAGGGGTTTTGTTTTTCTTTTTCTTTTTAATGGAAAAAGCTGTAGCAGTGTTGGATACTAGGAAGAGAAACTATGCATCTCTGAGTGATTAAATATTGCTGTCTGTTATAGGAGTCACCTCTTCCTATTAGACTAATTTCTCTCTCTCCCTTCCTTAGGGGGTCAGACCAACCTTCGCATACCTCAAGGCACTGTGGGCCAAGTAATGTTGGACGATAGGGCCTACCTGGTACGCTGGGAATACTCTTATAGCAGCTGGACCCTCTTCACCTGTGAGATTGAAATGCTGCTTCATGTTGTTTCCACTGCAGGTGAGGTCAGCTTTGGGAGACATCTCTGTGGGAAGAAAAATGGACATGCTTAGAGGATTTGGAAGATAGAGAATTTCAAGATAAGATTCAGAACCTTCCAGATTGTGATTAGCATAATTTGTTCATCTGGGTCTCAGAGACTGCTCAGTGATCTTAAAGGAATTGTTTTCATTGAGATCACAAGCTTCCTTCCCCCTCAGATGTGATTCAGCACTGCCAGCGGGTCAGACCCATCATTGATCTGGTCCATAAGGTCATCAGTACAGACCTGTCGATAGCAGACTGTCTCCTGCCCATCACGTCCCGCATCTACATGCTGCTGCAGCGGTCAGTATCTGGTAACTCCGCTGGGCTAAAGTCTGCACATGTTCCACTGTGGACAGCCCTGGTGTGGTATCTATCCCCAGCCGAGGGCTTTCCTGTTTTCACATCCCTGCTGCCAGGAGGGATTTGGGAAGAGAACTGGAAAATACTTGGGATGCAACAAGTCGTATTATTCATTTTACTGAGTACAGTGCACTGTTCTCCAACCAGGTTAACAACCGTGATCTCCCGGCCTGTGGATGTCATTGCTTCTTGTGTCAATTGCTTGACCGTTCTGGCTGCCCGGAACCCAGCAAAGGTGAGACACCAAGTCTTCCTAACAGCCGAAAAACGTCACGCTTGGTGTATACCTGAAGACACATGGACATTTGACTCTTCTTTTCCCTTCTCAGGTCTGGACTGATCTTCGTCACACAGGCTTTTTACCTTTCGTGGCCCACCAGGTCTCCAACATGAGTCAGATGATTAGGTGAGCCAGGTCTTAGGGATTAGAGTATATTCCCTGGGCGTACCATATACATTTCAGATCTAAGCTAGCTTCGTTAGTTTTAAAGATGCTTCTCTGCCCGTTTGCTCCTTGTCTGTTCAGCCCTCTCACCGGAAATGAGTGGGGGCAAGGCAAAAGAGGTGATGGGACTTGGGGCACAGAGGCTGCTTTCCTCTTAGGCCAGCACTGATGGTTCACAGTCTTCAAAGCCTGAGAGAGAGAGACAGAGAGAGAAAGGTATTTCTCATTCACTAGGTACGTGGGAGTTAACTTTCCAGTCTAGAGAGTCCAGAGGTTTCTGGATCCAGAGGCTCAACTTCCCCTTTTTAAGCCATAGTCACTCTGTACTTTTCCTTGATTCATGGCCACTCGAGCTTGCCTGGTAGACCAGTTATTAATACACAGGCTCCATCTTACTACCTGAACATTCTCTCCTTGCTTTCTTTTGCTTACAAGACGAGGATGTTTTCCTCATGTTTATTTGATTTTTCACTTTTGAGGTTGTATATCAATAAAGTCTTTAATGCTTACCCTGGGTATTAAATAGCCTAGATTTGATTAATTCCTTTGCAGAGCTTTCCTGTTTTATGCCCAAGCCATCTAAATAATAAGAAGAATGCTCTGTGATTATAATTTTTTGAAACCTTTTTTTCCCTCTGCCTCTCTGTCTTTTCCCAGTGCTGAGGGGATGAATGCTGGAGGGTATGGAAACCTCTTGATGAATAGTGAACAGCCCCAGGGCGAGTATGGAGTCACTGTTGCCTTTCTGCGCTTGATCACCACTCTTGTCAAGGTAAAATCTAATCAGATAGAAGCATCTGAAATAGTTTCCCTGCCCCCAGCTACTGTAGTCATTTTGTTTGCAGCCAGACCAGTTGTCCTGAGGTTATGGTGATGACAGTTTTCTGTGTATTGAGTATTTATTGTGTGCCAGATTCTGTAGTAGATGCTTTATCTGTGTTAACTTATTTAATACTCAGAGGCTGTATGGTATAATGCAGCAACTCTCAAGCTATTTTGACAGAGCCCAGGGTAATATGTACACATTACATCATATCCCAGGATACACATTGTATGTTTACTTCTAAAGCAGAGTTTCACAGTACAACACTACTTTTATTATGCAAGATGCACTCAGATGTTTTCTAATAAGTTATCTCACAATCCACTAATGGGTCACAGCTCTCTTTGAAAAATACTTATGTAGCATAGATTTTGGAGTCAGAATTAGGTTTACTTTTCAGGTTGACCACTTACTAGCTGCATGACCTTGGGCAAGTACTGAATTTCTTAGAACCTCTCTAAACTGGGATGATAAATATCTCTGCCTCATGGAGTTGTTGAGAGGGCCACACATGCAAAATACTCAGCACACTTCCTGCCTGCAGGAGTCAGTCAATCAGTGAGTGCTTAAAAAGATAGAAACAATCCTATGTAGAGGTAGGGATATAGATATTGATGTTTATATAAAGAAGTCCCATTTTTAAGATAAGGAAGCTGATGGTAACAAGTAATATTAGGACAAAGAATTTGGACCGTCAGATCTCCTTTCTGATATCCGAGTGATGAGGTAGAGGTTGGGGGTGGTTGGTGATCACGGCAGTGAAACTGGCATTCTCCATCATCAACAGTCCTATATCCTCTGTGTTTAAGATAGACCTCTCTTCTGCTCAGATTTAGCCTTCATCCCTCTCTTTCTTGTAGGTGCCTTTTGTGACATTGTCAAATTGTCTTTTTAGTCCCTTTCTCTGTTCTAGAGAAACCTACAACTTGGATTCAGTTGAACTAGAGTATTCTGATGTTTCTTTTTTTTTTTTCCCACTGATGGCCAAGGTTTGCCCAGATTTCCTTTGGACCTATTTGGACCTATGGTTTTGGAGTTAAATCTCTAGTGACAAAATGACTTACCTTTAAGTGGCATAAACCTTCACAGCATGGTTTCTTGTAGGGGCAGCTTGGTAGTACGCAGAGCCAAGGGCTGGTGCCCTGTGTCATGTTTGTGCTGAAGGAGATGCTTCCGAGTTACCACAAGTGGCGGTACAACTCCCACGGAGTGAGAGAACAGATTGGTAAGGAAAGCGTGGGCAGGGAAGATGGGAGGAATTGCTGGTTCCCTGGATTTTTCTCTCTTGGGATAAGGTTCATCACACAAGGCCGCGTCATTCCTCTGTCTTTTCTGGAGTCCAGGTTGCCTGATCCTGGAGCTGATTCATGCAATACTGAACCTGTGTCATGAGACAGACCTGCACAGCAGGTAGGAGGCGGGTGATTGCTAGAGCTCGGTACTCTCGGATGCTGCCAGTCCGCAAGGGAAGACACAGGCTTCTGCTGTGCAGAGCTAGCTCATTCTTCCAGAGTACTCAACTTGGTTAGGCCCAGAGCTCAGTGCTCCTGGGTTCTGACTTGCTTTCCACCAGGCTGTTTCTCCTTTCTCCCTATGAAGAGAGAAGAGCCAATGAAATGGGAACAAGGTTGTTCCCAGTGAAATTGTACACACACACACACACACACACACACACACACACACACACACACACACACACACACACACACACACCTTTTTTATGACCTTTACAAAAATTATGCATGTTCATAGGGAAACAGGACTATTAACAAGTTAATGTGTATCTTCTAGGTTTTTTCCTCTGCTTGTACTAACTCTGTACCTTTTATTTCTGTGCCACTGCATATAGATCTGTCTTGTGTTAATGGTTCCATGCATTCCATTGTATGGATTAATAATGATTCATTTCAGTAAGCATATCCATTAATTGATGGACATTTAGATTGTTTCTCAGGGTCTATTTAAGGAAAGGAATCAGAGTGGCTTCCTCTGGCAGCGAGAGCTGATCTGTATCACTAATGTCCAATTGTTTAGGTTTGGACAATACCCTTTCCTTCCAGTAGTAAATTTGGCAGCTCCCCGGTAACTCAGAACATGTCTGTCTTCCAGTCATACCCCCAGTCTGCAGTCTCTCTGCATCTGCAGCCTGGCCTATACGGAAGCAGGACAGACTGTGATCAATATCATGGGCATTGGCGTGGACACTATCGACATGGTGATGGCTGCTCAGCCCCGCAGGTGGGCCTCCCTTGCCACCTTCCCCCATTTATCTTTATTGTGCCTGCATGTTGTAAGAACTTTAGCATTAGAAAGACAACCTTGTTCTTCCTAGGGCATAGCCTTTGTATAACCTAATGGCTGCTCTGTAGACTGGCACATAGCAAAGGGAGTTGATTGCTCCTCCTCTCTCCTAGTTTGGACTGGGGCCTCTAAAAGAAGCTGTTGAACTCTGGGATTATTGTTGGAATCTAATTCATGAGAGCACATGTATTGCGAATGAAGTCATATTGTCTGAATCAACTTTGGTTTCCATTTGGCACCCTAGTGATGGGGCAGAGGGCCAGGGGCAGGGCCAGCTGCTGATCAAGACGGTGAAACTGGCATTCTCCGTCACCAACAATGTTATTCGGCTGAAACCTCCTTCTAATGTGGTGTCCCCCCTGGAACAGGCTCTCACACAACATGGTATGTAATTTTCTTCCACTCAGCAGCATTTCTGCCCATAAGTACATACTTCAGGCTGTGTTTTTAGAGGTCAACAATATTTTCTGATGGAACTCTTTGAGGAAATTTGGGAGTGATCACCAGTTCCCATCCTGGACTTAGAAATAAGAAGACTGTATCATACTTCATCTCTTCCTCCTATTGATGACAGAATGATAGTAAAGAACACATGTTCAAAGTTAGACTGTCTAGGTTCAAATTCTGACTTCAACCAGCTTTGACCTTGGGCACGTAATTAAACAACTCTACTTCAGATTTCTCGTCTATGAAGTGGGGATAATAGCAGTATCTACCTTATGAGATTATAATGAAGATTAAATTACTACTTGTAAAACCTGGTACCTGTTTAGTATTGACTGTTATTACTCTTTGACCTTAAACTACTCATTTAATCTCTTTGGGACCCAGTTTCCTCGTTTTCAAGTAGGCGTTTGGGTAATGTCTCTGACCTTTTTCGAGCTATATCATTTTGGGACTTTTAGCATTTCAGTGTCATGCTTTAATGTGATCCTTTAATGTGGTTAGGTTTTCCTAACCTATTTGTTAACATGCTGTTTTCTTAAAAATGTATCTTTTCTGCTCTTTTTTTAAAAATTTATTTAATCTATTTTTTTTTTTATTTTTTGGCTGCGTTCGGTCTTTGTGCAGTGCGCGGGCTTCTCACTGAGGTGGCTTCTCTTGTTGCGGAGCGTGGGGTCTAGGCACGTGGGCGTCAGTAGTTGTGGCTCACAGGCTCTAGAGCGCAGGCTCAGTAGTTGTGACACACAGGCTTAGTTGCTCCGCAGCATGTGGGATCTTCCTGGACCAGGGCTTGAACGCGTGTCCCCTGCATTGGCAGGCGGATTCTTAACCACTGCGCCGCCAGGGAATTCCCTCTTTTTCTGCTCTTAATGAATTGGATTGAGCTGTTTACCCCCAATCCTGCCTGTCCCCTTGGCTACTGAAAAAAGAGGATGATACAACCACCTAGATTTGCTCTGGCCCTCCAAGTACTTGAGAGTAAATTCCCTCACATATATGAGCCTTTTTGAACAGAAGGCTCTCTTAAGAGCTTGAATCAGGCATGCTTTGGTGTCTAAACTGTTTCCTGTACTTCTTCAGGTGCCCATGGGAACAACCTTATTGCTGTTCTTGCCAAATACATCTACCACAAACATGACCCTGCTTTGCCACGTCTTGCCATCCAGCTACTGAAACGTCTGGCCACGGTAGGATCCCACCTAACAAGTCAAAGCCCCAGAAAACTGACTTTGTGCTTGAGACCACTCTTGCTTTCTCCCAAGAGAAGTAGCTAACTTGGACTTTTAAAGTGATGTAGCCATAAAGACACACACACACGCACGCAAATTGTGTTTTATGAGAGGTGTTTTTTTCCCCCGTTTATAAAAGACATACAAATTCATTTAAAAATGTTTATTTAAATGTTACAGATAAATGTAACATAGAAAGTTAAGGTACCCTATGATCTCCTCATTCCAAGAATTCCTGTGAGCAGGTTGGTACTCATTTCTCCAGATTTTTTTTATCTGTGCTTATATATTAAGGGATGTTTGGTGTGAGCTTTTGTTCTTTCCAAAAGCAGAATTCCACAATACATACTGTTTTGTGTCTAGCTTTCTTCACTTAACACGATATCCTGCAGTCTTGCCGTGTGGGCACATTTGGAGCTACTTCATTTTCTAATGCTTGCACGGCATGCCATAGAATGGATGCCTCCTAATTTATTTGGACTATTTTCTGTCTTAGTGTTAAACAGTGCTGTAGTGAACATTCTTATCCATAGAACTCTGTAAACTTTTGTTTACAGTTCCTAAAAATTAGATAGATATCAATGGGCATTTTAATTTTTATTAGAAATTTTGAAATTACCCTCCAAAAAGGATTGTAACAGTTTATGCTCCTAAAACCCAAGTCTTGTATCCTTGCCACAGTGGCTTCATCAGTTTTTTAATCTTTGCTAATCTAATAGACAAATCAATATCTTTTTTTTAACTTTGCATTTATTTAACCATGAGAGAGGTTATGCATCTTTTTATGTTGATTACTATTTCTTCTGGGAATCGTTGGGCATCTTTTGCTGTAGTTTGGAATGATGTCTCTTTTGACCCAGAGCTATCCATCTGAATGTTTCCCTTTCTGGCATTTTCCGAGAGTTGCTCAGCACCTTTCTTCAGGAGTCTGTTGAGGTTTCTCTGGAGGTAGAGCTCTAAGCCTGTGTGTCCCGGTCTCCACCAGGTGGCCCCAATGTCAGTATATGCCTGCCTGGGCAATGATGCGGCTGCCATCCGCGATGCCTTCCTGACCCGACTGCAGAGCAAGATTGAGGACATGCGCATCAAAGTCATGATTCTGGAATTCCTCACAGTTGCCGTAGAGACGCAGCCAGGCCTCATTGAACTGTTTCTGAATCTGGAGGTGAAGGATGGCAGTGATGGCTCCAAGGTGAGCCTGCACCTGGGATGAAGCTGGGAGATGGCTCCCTGGGAGGTGGGTGCTGGACTCTGCGGGTCCAGTTGATGGCAGAAGCTGTGGGGCTGAACTCTCACCTGCCCCTCTTGCAGGAATTCAGCCTTGGGGTGTGGAGCTGTCTCCATGTGGTGCTGGAGCTGATTGATTCCCAGCAGCAGGATCGCTACTGGTGCCCACCACTGCTGCACCGTGCAGCCATTGCCTTTCTGCATGCCCTGTGGCAGGACCGTCGGGACAGTGCCATGCTGGTCCTCAGAACCAAGTGAGTCTGTCTCCAGGAGTTACTTAACCTCCAGAGCTCATGTCCTTGTCTGTAAGATGGGGTAACAGTCATTCTGAGAGATTTGTTGTGACAGGTCCCTGGGCACATGCATAAAAGTGCTTAGTGCTTGGGTCGGTGTGTGGGAGTTTATTCTCTTTTTAAAGCTGCCACCAGCAGGTGTAACCTTTACTCTGATGTGTTTACCTTAGAGTTTCCACCTTTTGCATTTCTGCCTTCTGCCAACCCCCCAAAACCATTGTTCGTGAGAAATGGTAGATTCAGATGAGAGTGGCTCACTCAAGCCATTGGACTGAATGGAGCACACTCTTCTCTTGGAGCCTGTTTTGTCCATGGAACCCTTGATGTTTATGTAGGAGCAAGCGGCCCAGGCAGCAGATGTTAGGGTTGTGGGAGCGATAAAATGTGGGGAAGTAACCACCAAGGGGAGGTGGAGAGAGGAGAAGGGACCGGGTAAGAGAACATGTGATTGCCAACACGTATTTTCTTTTTAGACCCAAGTTCTGGGAGAATTTAACCAGTCCACTATTTGGAACCCTTTCTCCTCCCTCAGAAACATCCGAGGTGAGCAGTGGTGGAGGGAGGGACAGTGACTGAAAGTCCCTGGGAGTCAAGGCTGGGCCGTGAGACTGAGCTGTGGAAAGTGACTCCTCCCCTAATTAAACAACCAGAATGTTTTCTTCACTAGAAACTTCTCTCTCACAGAAGTGCTTGCCTCCTCTTCCTTTGCTGTCTTGCACTGGGAAGGAGAGAGGCATGCCCTGCTCTGTGTTGCTGGCTCTGTGGTCTCTGCTCACTTGGAGACACTGTGGACCTGATGCTTCTGCTCTTGCTAGTTAGATGCCCACTCACATTCGACAGGAAATGTGCTTTCTCGTTTTCTAGTGTCGGGTCCCTGCTCTGTTTCCTTGTGGGAGGGCGGGGCACCAGGGGAGAGGTTCTCATGATTCTCTGCTCTCCCCCTCCACAGCCCAGCATCCTGGAAACCTGTGCCCTAATCATGAAGATAATTTGCTTGGAGATATACTACGTAGTTAAGTGAGTCCTTTCCCCTTTTGAGATTTTAATTAGAGGTTTGTGGCGGGGGGACCATGGTAGTCTACGGCTGAGGGCACGGCTGTATGAGCCAAGGCAGAGGAGAGAGCTGGTTTGGAGCCATTTATGGAGGGCCACTGGTCTGTGTCCCTGGCCAGTCCATTGATGGCATTTATGATTGTCAGAAAGAGTTATTGTGAAGCAAACTCCATGTGCTTGGGATTTTATGGAGGAGGAATCCTAGAAAAGGCCTCAGCCTAACCCGTTACGCTGAGCAAGAAGTGTGAGCCCCACACATCAGAGCTGATTGGGAGCTGTCTGCTTTTAAGCCCATGTGAGGTGGTTTTCTCTGCCTCAGCAACGGTCTGTGCCCATCACATTCCCATCTGCTTTGAAAACCTAACTGTAGGTTTTGTTTTTCTCGGCACCATAGGGGCTCATTAGACCAGTCTTTAAAAGATACACTCGAGAAATTTTCCAGCGAGAAACGCTTTGCCTACTGGTCAGGGTATGTCAAGTCCTTGGCAGGTCACACGGCTGACACAGAGGGCAGCAGCTGCACCTCCCTGGTAGAGTATCAGATGCTGGTCTCCGCCTGGAGGATGTTTCTCATCATCGCCACCAGTCACGTAAGAACCTCCTGGGGTGTGGTTTTCACTTTGGTATCCTAGCAACGATATGCTGGGATGCCTAGCAGATACACCCCCTTGGGATAAAGAATGAATCAGGATTTTTCTCTGAGAGCTAAAATGTAACAGGTTCTGTGCCAAATATGGGGTGTTTGAGGGCTTTGGAGCAAACAAGAGACCCTTAAAGAAAGTGCAGAGAAGTCATTTTAAATCCCTTCAGACATCCATGAAACCCTCCTATAGCCACCTTTGCAGCCCTGGATAGGTCCAGGGGCTCCCTTCATTCATCCACCTCTTGTGCACGTGGATAGTTGGCCTTCTCATGCTGTGTGCCCTGTGGACGCTAAGTACATATTTGTTGACTAGTCAGCAGGTAGCTACAACGGCTGCAGCAGCACCCTCTCTAGGGAACAGTTGGTTTTCCTTGGTTCTAGAAACGGCATTTCCTGGGCTTCTTAGAAAAAGAACAGAGGCCATTGTCTCTGCAACGTGTGTCTACAGAGCATTGCTTTTTAGAGAGAGAGTTAACGTTTGGGAAGAATTTGCATTTTTCCTTGGCGCATGCTCTTTGACAATGCCATGCTGTGGAGTAAGGACTTGATATTGACCTATTTTGCCTTAGGGAATCCAGATTACTATCTTGATTTCATTACTAACTTCAGCTTAATAGATGCCCTTTGTTCCAGGCACACTCTTACATCTTCCATGACTTGTTCCTTAGTGCCAGACTGCCCACAGCCTTGGAGCTTGGCTGTGGCAGAGTGGTTTTGGACCCCTGAGACTGTAGACACACTAAAAGGCTCAACCATCTTGGGGGAATGATTGATTCCCCAGGCAGTAATTTGTATGTCACCTGCCTTTTAGGTCCTACCTGGGCAGCAGTTCTTGAATTGCAGCTCTGAAAATCTCACCATCCTCTTTTCCCCTAGGAAACCTATCTGGTTTAGTCCAGGATATTGATCATTCATTCATTTAATGGATAGTAATGGAATGCTTACTGTGTGCCAGGCACCGGGATGCAGCAGTGAATAAGGCAAATACAGTCTTTGATCCATGAGAGAGGCAAATTGTGAACAAATTTACAAAGAAATATAGTTTGGGATTGTGGTAGTTCACTTGAAAGACGCTGTGGTAGGGCTTCCGTGGTGGCGCAGTGGTTAAGAATCCGCCTGCCAATGCAGGGGACACAGGTTTGAGCCCCAGTCCGGGAAGCTCCCACATGCTGCGGAGCAACTAAGCCTGTGCGCCACAACTACCGAGACTGCGCTCTAGAGCCCACGAGCCACAACTACTGAAGCCCGTGCACCTAGAGCCCGTGCTCCGCATCAAGAGAAGCCACCTCGGGCTTCCCTGGTGGCGCAGTGGTTGGGAGTCCGCCTGCCAATGCAGGGGACACGGGTTTGTGCCCCGGTCCAGGAGGATCCCACGTGCCGCGGAGCGGCTGGGCCCGTGGGCCATGGCCGCTGGGCCTGCGCGTCTGGAGCCTGTGCTCTGCGGCAGGAGAGGCCACAGCAGTGAGAGGCCCGCGTACTGCAAAAAAAAAAAAGAGAAGCCACCTCAATGAGAAGCCTGCACACCGCAAGGAAGAGTAGCCCCGCTCACCACAACTAGAGAAAAAAGCCCGTATGCAGCAACGAAGACCCAACACAGACAAAAATAAATAAATAAAATTTTAAATATATATATATATATAAAAGAAGATGCTATGGTAGCGACTGCTAAAGGAGGATAGGAGTGGTCGGGAGGCCCTCTCTGAGGAGGTGCTGTCCACACTGAGGCCTGAGTGTGTGAGGAACCTTCCAGAGGGTGCTCTAGGCAGTCAGAGTCACAGATGCAAGGGTCCAGAAGTGGGAAGAGCTTGGTGTGTTCACGGAGGAGGAAGGAGGCCTGTAGGGCTGGAGTCGAGTGAGCACGACGGGGATGATACCAAAATCAGGTGGACCAGATCCTAAGGGGCTCCCAGGCCTTGTAGAGGAGTTTGTGTTTCTAGATGGGTTCCACTGGGAAGCCTTGAAGGGTCTGAGCAGAGGAAGGATGTCATCAGGGGGAGGAGGTGAACCTGGGCTTGGTTCTGACCATGACTAAGGTAGACAAAGAAACAGCAGGGCCCTCAAGCCCCATTTTAAACAGGCAGTCGGTGAGGACCCCACCTTTCTTGGCTTTTAGAGTCTGGGAAATTTTCCAGACGTTTTTTTCCTGTTCCTTTGCAGGCGGAGATAATGCACCTGACCGACTCTGCAGTGCGTCGCCAGCTCTTTCTTGACGTGCTCGATGGGACCAAGGCGTTAGTAAGTGTGTCTGGGAGATTTCCCATTCCTCCCAGGGAGAAGGTCTCCGAGGTCAAATAGCTGCTCGCAGCCTGCAGCCGCAAGAGTGGTCAGGTCAAAGGGCTCAAGTGGCCTGGGAGGCCCGAGGCTGCAGTGGGAGGCAGAGGCCTGCTGCCGCCATGCCAACCCCTGGCCTCTTCCCCGTGACCCACCCCTGTGAGCTTGCTGCTGGGAAAGAAAGGCCTGAGGCCAAAGGTGCCTGCGGACGGAGCTCACATCTTCCCGCCTCGTCAGCTCACAGGAAGCCTGATGTTAACTGTGTGCCGTCTCCCCTCAGCTCCTAGTCCCCGCCTCCGTGAACTGCCTCCGCCTGGGCTCCATGATGTGCACTCTGCTGCTTATTCTTCTCCGGCAGTGGAAGAGGTGAGCCCTGTGACAGGAGGGGCGGCCTGTCCCATCCTCTTTAGTGATGCTTGCCTTACCCTTCCCGAAGGAGAGGAAGTGGGTGTGAAATGGGCTGGGCTCCCCTCATGGGGAACGGGACTCAGGCAGACACCTGATGTGAGGCTCACTGCTCCACAGGCATCCTGAGGGGGAGCAGGGCAGTGTGTGGCCTTTCTCTGAGGTGTGTTCTCCCCGCCCTCTCCTCTCCACGTTGCTTCTAGTGAGTTAGGTTCTGTGGATGAAATCCTCAGACCCTTGACGGAGATCCTGGAGGGAGTGCTGCAGGCAGACCAGCAACTCATGGAGAAGACCAAGGCCAAGGTGTTCTCAGCATTCATCACGGTGCTGCAGATGAAGGAGATGAGAGGTGAGGGGCAGAGAGGAGCCGGTGGAGCGGTCTCCTGGCCCCTGTGCCAGCCAGCCTGGACAGGGCTTCCTCCACTTCAGAGCCAGATGTTTCTCCTGTGAGGCTTGAGTTTTTGGTGTCGGAACTCTTATCTTCAGGAAAACTCTTTTTCTCCTCCCCTCCCATGGGACAGATGCCTTGGTGAGCATGACAGCATCCCCTCCCGTTTGCTTTGCAGTGAGCGACATCCCCCAGTACTCCCAGCTGGTGCTGAACGTCTGTGAGACCCTCCAAGAAGAGGTGATTGCACTCTTCGACCAGACCCGCCACAGTCTGGCATCAGGCAGTGCCACAGAGGACAAGGACAGCATGGAAACTGACGACTGCTCCCGGCCCCGGCACAAGGACCAGCGGGATGGGGTGAGGGGGCACCCTGTCTGTCCTTCCCACACACATCCACAGATATGAACTGCTGCCTCGTCTGTGCCAGGCCCTGGGGCTGATTAGTGACCAAGACAGTCACAGCCTGATGGGGAAAGTTAATAAATCAGACTGTGCAGAGATGTGTCAGAATTCCATTGTGGAAAGTCCTGCAGGGGTGAAACAGGGAGAATGTGCAGCATGGAGTTCTCACATCATCTAGGGACTCAGAAAGAAAGTGCCCTTTCAGCAGTGACTTAAAGAACTGGTAGAGAGCCGTGCAGGCCACGGGAGCAGGGGAGCTTCAGGCAGCAAGGACAGCGTGTACTGAGCTGTGGGTAACAGTCATCTGGTGTGAGCCAAGATGAAGTGAGGCCTGGAGAGCTGGGGGCTAGATGACCAGCAGCCTTGTCAGGGTCTTTGGTCTGGCTCCTAAGTGAAATAGGAAACGATTTAAGGATTTTAAGCAAGGGAGAGGAAACATGAGATTTGTACTTTAGAAAGTGTGCTGGATGTGGTATGGAACACTTTTTCAAACTGTGGGTCAGGACCTATAAATGGGTCCTGAGCTCATTTGGTTACAACCAGTATTTCTTTTTTTTTTTTGCGGTACGCGGGCCTCTCGCTGCTGTGCCCTCTCCCGTTGCGGAGCACAGGCTCCGGACGCGCAGTCTCAGCGGCCATGGCTCACGGGCCCAGCCGCTCTGCGGCATGTGGGATCTTCCCGGACCGGGGCACGAACCCATGTCCCCTGCATCAGCAGGCGGACTCTGAACCACTGCGCCACCAGGGAAGCCCCACAACCAGCATTTTTTAAACGAAGTAGAATAAAACATAAACGAAAATATCTGTGCTTTGCAGGAGATAAGGGTAGGTTTAATGAAAACATGTAAGTATGCCTATACTGGAGCACAGTATAAACCGTATTATTACTTTGGGTGGCTCGTGGTCAACAGTAAGTGTGAAAAGCCACTGGGATGAAGAATGGAGTAGAGAGGATCCAGAGAGAATGAAGGCCCATTTAGTAGGTGACTGCAATAGTGCAGCTAGAGGGGAGGCCACTTTGACTCCACGCAGCCGCGGGCTCGGGCGGGGGGATGGGGAGGAGCGCTGACACGGCTTGATGGCAGTTTCGGGTGGTGGGGAGGGCGCTGGAGTCCTGTCTCAGCCGGCTCACTCGGAGCGGGGGTGACTGGGGGCAGTCCGTCCTCTTCCTCCCCTCCTCCTCCCCCTGCACTGCCTCCTTCCCTTTCACCCATCTTTGCCCCTGGGCCCCAGCAGGTGTGTGTCCTGGGCCTGCATCTGGCCAAGGAGCTGTGTGAGGTGGACGAGGATGGCGACTCGTGGCTGCAGGTGACCCGCAGGCTCCCCCTCCTGCCGACCCTCTTCACCACCTTGGAGGTGAGCCTTCGCATGAAGCAGAACCTGCATTTCACTGAGGCCGCGCTGCACCTGCTCCTTACCCTGGCTCGCACCCAGCAGGTAGGAGGCAAGCCCGCGGGAACCTCTTTGCTTATGCTGGGTGGGTTCTGATGCTGCCTGTGAGTCTCCCAGCCCAAGACCTCCACCTGCCCTTGGGTGGGGTGGCTGCGGTGACAGCTTCCATCTTATTCTGCATCTTTCCCTCCCAGGGGGCCACAGCAGTGGCTGGAGCCGGCATCACCCAGAGCATTTGTTTGCCCCTCCTGAGTGTGTACCAGCTCAGCACCAATGGGACAGTGCAGGTGAGTGCCAGTGGCCTGCCACTGCCTCCCGCAGCCCCCCTTGGTGCTTTCACTTGCCCCAGAAGTTGCTCTCTTTAGTGGCCTAGTTAAGGCACTGATGGTGCAGAATCCTCCCTGCCCCCAGACTGACCTTTAGCAAGAGAAGCTCACACAGTTAGTTAGTGCTGGACGCGGGTCTAGAACCTAGATTCCTGTAACTGCTGCCTTCGGACCCCGTCTGGCCCTGCTGCTGTCCATTCCAGGAGCTTTTCTATTCCGACCAGCCAGGCTGCCTCAGTTGCTGGGCTGCAAGGAGGCCCCGCTCTACCTGTCAGCTGGGTTCCTCGGCGCTGTCGTGATTCTGTCTGTTGTTTGTGTCTCAGACGCCCAGCACCTCTCGGAAGTCGCTGGACGCCCCCTCTTGGCCGGGTGTCTACCGCCTGTCCATGTCCCTGATGGAGCGGCTCCTCAAAACCCTGCGCTACAACTTCCTGACCGAGGCCCTGGACTTCGTGGGGGTTCACCAGGAGCGGGCCTTACAGGTGAGGGGCCGCTGGGATCCTTGGGGTCGGGGCTTGGGGTTCAGGGGCGTCTGGACTGTTCGGGTCTGAGGCTTGGCAGTTGAGCGGTGCCAGTGCTCCCGCTTCTGAGATGCCGTGAGGACTGTTGGCTGACAGGCCGAGCAGTGTGGCTGCCCTGCTGAGGGAGGGGAACGGTCTGGGATCCGCTCAGACAGAAACCTCTTAGTCAGAAACCGCTTCGTCCAGCCCCCTGTTAACGCTGCCCCCTCAGCGTATGTGGACCCAGGACCTCTCCTCCCTGCGGGAGGGCGGGAGCAGGCGTGGTAGGTCCCTGAGTCACCCCATCCTTCCCCGTGTCCCCCCTCCCAGTGCCTCAATGCGGTGAGGACGGTGCAGAGTCTGGCGTGCCTGGAGGAGGCGGACCACACCGTGGGCTTCCTCTTGCAGCTCTCCAGCTTCAGGAAGGAGTGGCACTTCCACCTGCCTCAGCTTATGCGGGACGTCCAGGTGGGGCCTCAGACCTGCTTCTTGAAGGGTCTGGGGAAATGCTCGGAGGGGATGGGGCAGGCAGTGAATCGCAGGCCTGTTCCTGGAATGTGGGCTTTTTCTTTAGGTATCACAGGGTTTGGTTTCACACTGCTCCCCTCTGGAGCCGAATTTTCCCTCCACAGGACAGGGCAGCCTCATAGGTTGAGAAGCTGGGCTCTGTGGGATCGACCTTGGTTCGCATCCCTTAGAACAGGACTTGGGAGCCAGCCGAAGAGGGGGGCAGGGAAAGAACACAGGCTCTGGAGTCAGACAGGCCTGTCATTTGCTGGTTGTGTGAGCTTGGCGAAGTTACTTCACCTCTCTCTAAGCCTTTTTCTTCTTCTGTAAGATGGGAAAATTATCCCCATCTTACTTATTTACTTAGGACCTCATACTGTGCCTGGCATCTAGCTGGGTCCCAGGGAAACCGTCCAGGCATCTGTTGACCCACAGTTTGCAGTCGAGCGTGCTTGGTGGCGTGAGATTTTGAGCTAGAGAATGTAGGGAGGGGCTCAGGGGGCCGGAGAAGTACGTTGTTACCATAGAGACCTGCATGGTGGGTCTAGTTGGTTGGGCTGCTGCCTCGAGGCTCCCCCTCACCCCTCCCCTGGGTTTGCTGCAGGTAAACCTGGGCTACCTGTGCCAGGCCTGTACCTCCCTCCTGCACAGCCGCAAGATGCTGCAGCACTACCTGCAGGTAACTGAGCCCTTGTCCGCTGCTGCTGCCTGGACCGCCTCACCCCTGGCTTCCGTGGGCTCCAGCCATCTCTTGTCTCCTCCCCAGAACAAAAACGGGGAGGGCATCCCCTCGGCTGTCGCCCCCCGAGCTCAGCGGCCACCCACAGCTGCCCCCTCCTGCTCCTCCTCCAAGCAGCCCACTCCTGACACAGAGGCCTCGGAGCAGCGGGCCTTGCACACCGTCCAGTACGGGCTCCTCAAGATCCTCAGCAGGACCCTGGCGGCCCTGCGCCACTTCACCCCCGACGTGTGCCAGATCCTGCTGGATCAGGTACCAGCCACCTGTGCCACCAGCCTCCAGTGGAGCCGTGAAGGCTCTGCTGTGCCCTGCTCTGCACCAAGAGCTGCCTGGGCCCTCTGGGGCCCTACATCGCTCTCGTCTTGCCTTGCCTTGCAGTCCCTGGACCTTGCTGAATACGACTTCCTGTTTGCCCTGAGCTTCACCACTCCCACCTTTGACTCCGAAGTGGCCCCCTCTTTTGGGACCCTTCTGGCCACAGTGAATGTGGCCCTAAACATGCTTGGTGAGGTAAGTTGGCCCCTCAACCCGAGTCTTCCCGTGGGCACGTTTATCTAGCCTTCCCTTCATCAAGTGAGTGTGATAGAGCCGACCTGTAAGAATTAGCCTGAGACTTCAATGAATAACTGATGAAATAGCTTAATGTAGGCCCTGCAAAATGGAAGCTCTCAATGAGTTGGAGCTGTTACTGTTACCTTATTTTTTTAACCCCCATTTCTTTTTCTCCAGCTGGACAAGAAAAAGGAGCCTCTCACCCAGGCAGTGGGGCTCAGCACACAAGCGGAAGGCAGCAGAACACTGAAGTAAGAAAGCCTCCTTCCGGGATTGGTTTGGGGCTGGGGCAGTCTTGAGCGGGCTCTTCTCTTGGCGCAGTGGCCCACCGCACACTGCCAGCTTGGCCCTCCCTGCAGCAGCGCCCAACCTGCCCTCCTCCAGGTCCCTCCTGATGTTTACCATGGAGAACTGCTTCTACCTGCTCATCTCCCAGGCAATGCGTTACCTTAGGGACCCGGCTGTGCACCCCCGGGACAAGCAGCGGATGAAGCAGGAGCTCAGCTCAGAGTTGGTAGGATGGGTAGGGGGCCCTGCCTGGTGGGGCAGGGCCACTGGGGAGGGGCCCCAGGAGGTCCCAGTCCCCCACTTCCTGTGGCCAGCCCTGAGGGTGGGGGACGCGGGGCCTCATCAGGTGCTTTTTCTCTTGCAGAGCACTCTGCTCTCCAGCCTCTCACGCTACTTCCGCCGGGGAGCCCCCAGCTCCCCTGCTGCTGGCGTCCTTCCCTCGCCTCAGGGCAAGTCCACCTCTCTCTCCAAGGTCAGCCCTGAGAGTCAGGAGCCTCTGATCCAGCTAGTGCAGGCCTTTGTCCGGCACGTGCAAAGATAGGGCCTCGGGCCCGCCGCCACTCTCCACCAGCCTGCATGGGAGCCCTGGGCAGTAGGGGTGCTGCTGGCCTGAGGGGCCTGTCTGGGGCTGAGAGCAGCTCCTGTCACCCTCCCCAGAGTAGCCACGACTCCAGCCACCAGCCCCCAGCATTATTTTTGTAATAGATCAAGAGGTCAACAGCGGGGAGCCACGAGTCTGCTGCGCTCACAGTCTCATGTTCAGAATGCCCCCAAGAGGTGTATTCCTTTCCTTCAAGCATTCCCCACAGCACTTGACCCTGGCCCCGGGGAGAGATGGGGGAGCCAGTGTCACGTGCAACCAGGAGAGGCTGTACGCACGGGTTTGAGAATCTGTTTTCCACGCTCTGTTCTTGCAGTTTTGGGTAATATTGTGGTCTATTTATACAAATATTAAAATACTGTTTATACACAACTGTGTGGGGTGTACCTTCAAAGCCCAAGGACTAGCCAGCTCTCAGAGCATCGAACCGCCTCCCTCGGCCGAGGGCCCAGAGTGGAGTGGAGGTTTGGGGAAGGTGAGATAGCCACCACTGACCTAACGAACATTCCTCCGTTCACGTCTTGGTGTTGGGGGTGCTGGGTGGGCGCTCAGATTCCGCCCCCCCCCCCGACCCCTACCACGCACCTCCACTTACAGCTGGCTGAGCTCACCACCGGCTAGAGCCTTCCTTGAAGCTCTGCTCCTGCTTATAGCTCTGTGCCTCCCCCTCCCTTCAGAAGGCCCGCCAGTGGGGCCCACCAGCCTCCAGCCTCTAGCCTCCTTGGGACCTAATCACAGAGTTCTGGGCCCGGCTACAGGCCTTAATCTAAAACTGGCTTGTAGCCCAGAGCTACCACTTGAAGTTTCTGGAACCAGACTGACCTGGGCTAGAGTCCCTGCGTGGCCACTTATCAGTTATGGAACGTTGCGGAGGTGACTTTCTGATCTCTTCTTCCCTCATCTGCGAGGACGACACGAGAATACACGTGAACGTGCTTGGCTCAGTGCCGGGCCCCTGGGAAGCACTGTCAGCCGGCAATTACTCGAGCTTAAACTATCGTGCAAATTTTACAGTCCCCTCTACCCAATTTTAGGCAAGTCTTTCTTAGGAATAAAACATCTATTATGCAGCTTCCTGGGACTTCCCTGGTGGGTCCAGTGGTTAGGACCCTGCGCTTCCACTGCAGGGGGCCTGGGTTCAACCCCTGGCTGGGGAACTAAGATCCTGCAAGCTGCACGGCGTGGCCCAAACAAACCCCCACCGCCCCCCCCTCCCAAAAAAAACGTAATTACGCAGCTGCAGTAGGAGAACAGCACTCCCTCCTGAGCAGCACAGGCAGCGTGGGAGGAAGGGAGGTACTGGCTTTGCCCTAAGAGCTCTCCCTCCCTCTGCCCTAGTGCTTCTGGGAGGGGCCCACAGCAGGCACGTTGCTCTCTTTCTACATCACGCCCTCCCCCTAGAAGAAGGGGTGGTGCAGATGTGAAGTCTCCTCTTCCCTTTCCCACCTGTGAGGCCCGCGACCCGACCGGAGCTCAGGCAACATGCACACGAAGGATGGTTTATTATTTGTCACTGGCTAGAGAGCAAGCAGACAGGCAGAGTAAAAAGATCAGTTAAAAAGTGAGTGTGGAGAGGTGCAGGCTGCAGCCACCATACTTGGCTTGAGCTGTATGAGGGGAAGGGTAGCACCGGGGAGATGCCGCTCCGTGGCCCAGGCTCCCCTCTGCTCCAGCTCATCCAGAGGGGACGACATCCGGTCCTCAGGCCTCCACACACCTGCCTGCCTTTCCCCCTTTGCTGCTTTTGGCAACTAAAAGGCAGGAGCTCCCTCCCCCAGGGTGCACCCCAGGGCTCCCTCAGGCCTTCTGCACTGACCCCCACGGGCCTAGGCGCTGAGTGCAGCTGCTGCAGCCAGGCCCTCCCTCCTTAGCAGGAGCCGGGAGGGCTGGGACGCTCAGAGATGCAGGCAGGGGCGTGGGAGCAGGGCTGGGGGAGGGGCCCCTCGCAGCTGGAGGACCAGGGGCGGGATGGGGTGGGGTTACTTTCCCCACCCTGAGCAGCTGGGTCACCAACAGACAAGACAAGTGGCAGGGCTGCACCCATCCTCTCCTGCCCAGGCCAGAATGGGCAGGGGCCTGGGAGGGGGCCTGCTTAGCTAAGCAGTTCCAAGTAGGTGACAGGGACCTTGCCCTTCTTGTTGCCTCTCTCGCCAATGAGCCAGTCAGGGTCCATGCCAGGCAGGCTGTAGACAGTGATGAGCTGAGGAGGGCGGAGAAGGAGGGTCACGCCCCGGCCAGGCAGAACTGGCCCCAGCCCTAAGGGGGAACAGACTTGCGGTCTCCCCTGATACATAGGAAACGACACCTCCTGAGCTGCTCACCTCCTCAGCTGCTCTACAGAGACAGATCAGAGAGGCTGCTTCCTCAGAGCTGGAGCCGTCTCTGCCTACCCGACTGGCCCCAGCTCTACCCGCAGGGCCACTCGGAGGCTGGAAGCCCGCGGTGCAGGGTCTGCAGACCCCATGCCCCCAGCTCCAGTTTCCCGGCGCCCGTGAGCCGGCCCTCCCCCCGTCCTCGTGGCCCCCAGGCCTACCTCGTCAGCCAGCAGGGCCAGCTCGCTGCTGTCGGCCGCCTCGTAGTCATAGAGGACCCGGGCCTTCCGGGTCCCGCTGGCGGGAGGCGCCACCTCCTCCAGGCGGAGAGCGGCCTCCCCCGGAGGAGCCAGGCTGGCCACAGAGGGCCCCCCAGGCATAGTGGCTGCGGCGGTGGTGGGCGAGGTGCTGCTGAGGGGCGGGGAAGCGGGCTCTGTGGTGCCCACGAAGGTGCCTGGAAATCTGGAGAGGAGAGCGGAGGCACACCTCAGCAGCCGGGAGCCACACACCCCCGGGAGTCCCCTGTGCCCCGCCAAACACCAGCTAGGTCCACGGCCGCGGAGGCGAGGAGACCCCGCTACTTACATGGCTCCCTGGGAGCTGGCGGCATGAAAGGAAGAGGGAAACGGGGAATGTGAGATGCTCCCGCCATCCCCGCCACCCCCCACCCCACACAGTCTCAAGAAACCGCGCCAGAGGTCCCCAAGGCCAGCCACCTCGCTGTCATTGTGAGAGGGTGCCCGGGCCCAGAGAGCAGTGTGATGTCCCACCACAGTTGGCAGCCCTCCACCCCGCCCTGGGTGTCACGGGGCTTTCCGAGCTTGGGGCGGTCGGGGCTGGGAGCCAGGGGACCCCGGTGGGCACCTGCCCAGCTGTTTCTGTAGGTCCAGCATGTGGCGGTAGCACTGGGCATAGTAAGTGGTCTGAGACTCAACGAACTCATGGAGGCAGCGAAGGTGGTTCACCTGCGGGGAAGACGCCCATGGCTGACGGGGGGGATGCGAGGGGCCAAAACATCCCATTCCCCATCCTGTCCTCTGCAGACCCTGGCCCGGCATTCTGATGTCTTCTGCCCAGGCCACTTGTTCCCTGGGGTTGGAGGGAGGTACCCACCCTTTGGGACCTGCTCTGCCGAGGCTGAATCCCATCCTTACAGACTGCGGGCTCAAGCACACCCTGCCCCACCTGCCTTCGAGATCCAGGTTCACTCGCTGCCTCAATATGGACTAGTTTCATGGGGACACAAGGGGCGGCAAGAAGACGGTGGACGACAGGAGGAGGAAACGGGGGCAGGACTCACGTGCGTGCTACTGATTCCCTCCAGCAGGAGCCGGGTCACTTCTGCCTGCCGGTCAAACTCTGTCTGGGCCACTCGGAGCTCCTGCTCAGCCTGGGAAGGGTGGGGCATGAGCGCGAGAACAAGAACCGCCCCCCAGTTTCCCTCCCACCGCCTTCTCCCGCGCCCCTGAAGCAGCCCAGGAGCGGCCTCCTCTTCCCTTCTGTGGCAGCTGTCACTTCCCCCCGGGGATGCAGACATCGGTGGCAGGAGTGCACTTCCCACCCCTGACTTCAGGCCTGAAGCCCTGACCACTGGAGGAGCCCCGCTTGGACCCCACCCCCTCCTGAGGCCAGTTCCTGGACAAGCAGACAGAGCCTCGGGCGCCCTGCCTTGGCCTTTCATATTCATTTGCCCATCTGACGCCATCACGCATCAGGGACAAATCCAACCAACAGTTGCCTCCGGAGGGCCCACTGTGTGCAACAGGGCAGAGGTGAAGTGACAACCCCTACCATGGCCCCAGAGAGTGAGGGCAGAGCCCAGAACTAGAAACAGACCTGCCCCTGACGGCAGCAGGTGAGCCTGGACTCCCGTTGCCCACCCCCTGCAGCCTCTTCCCTGAGCCCCGACTTACCTTGTCCACCTCATCATTCCAGAGCTGCGGAGACCACAAGAGGACAGGTCAGCGGGGGAGGGAGGGGGGCACCGGTCAGCAGGGGAGGGGAGGACGGCTGAACCCCAGAGCCCAGGCCCTGCCCCAGCTCCCTGAGACCCCAACCTCTCCCCAACTCCCTCCCCACAGCCCAACGAGGGGCTGAGGCTGGGGTGAGGCCTGGTGTGAAAGGGGGAGCTCCGACATCATAGTCCGTCTAGTCCCACATGCCACATGCGGGGAGGGGGGACAGCCAGCTGGGGAGTCCTACTTGGGTTTCTCCTACAGTGCCAGTCCCCAGGCTCTGACTGGGGTCTCAAGGGAGATTGAGCGTCCCGCACCCCACCCTGACACTTGGCTAAGGCTGGTGGGCTGGGAGGCAGGACTGTGTGACCCTGGACCAGTCACTGAACCTTTCTGTCCTTCGGCAGAGAAAGGCAGCCTCGTGCCCGAGTCACACTGGGGTTCAAAGGCACAAGGAAAAAACAGGGCCGTCTCCACCCTCCTGGATACTCCTCTTTCCACTCGGCCCAGGAAGGGGGGCGGGAAGTGTCATCCAGAGTCTAAAGAAGAAAGACCCCCCTCCCCCCCCCACGGCTTAGGAGACCCATTTCTCCTGCCCGCTGCTACCCTACGATGTGACCTGAAATGCGGAAAGCAAAACAAGGCCAGCCCTTGGACAGATGTGTCCCACCTCAGTGCCGTTTAGCAAATCACAACACGGGAAGCAACCTCCACGTGGACACACGTCGGAGACCCAGCCACAGGGGCCCGGTGGACTACACTGTGGTTCACGCCCCCGAGGACAAATGACTGCACACAGCAACATGCTTATGACAGATGGAGAAGAGCCAGAGGGTCTTTGCAGAAGGTTGTCACCCGTCGGGGGGTGGGGTGGGGGTGGTGGAAGGGACAGAGAGAGAGAGAGAGGCAGAGAAAGACACAGTGGTGGTTTCGACAGGCATGATGGGATAGGTGTGATCTGCCTATTTCCCAAACTAAACAGTAAATACCACAAATCTCAACAGAGCTGTAGGAAGAAAAGACACCAAGACATTCAACGTCCTCCTGATCCAGCCCCGCCCATCCGACCTCCAGAGTCCCCGCCCCCGCCCCGCCCTCACGCTCAGCTTCAGGCCAGCTCGGGACACGCTCTGTTCTCCAACCTCTGGGCCTCGGGCCCAGGCGGCTCCTTCCCCCACCCAGCTGTGCCCTCCCACCCTCCCTGTTCAGTCTCTAACACTTCCACGACACCTAGCAGATGTGCTATGGAGGCAGCTGGATGGACAGCGCCGTCCCTGTCTCCCATGACCCCGTGGCAGGCCAGGCCCAGACCTCCTCCCTCTCCTCCGGGCCGCATCGCTCCGGGACGGTGAGTGTGGGAGGGGGCGGTGCCTGCTTTGGGGGGGTCGAGGCTGGGCAGACTCTCAGGTGCCCTGGAGGTGGGGCCGCTGCCGCCCCAAGTGCACCGGGCTGTGCCGCGCAGTGGGCCAGGCTCACCTTCAGCGCTGGGCAGGGAGAAGCAAGGCCGGCAACACGGGCACAGGGCACAGGGCAGAGGCGGGTGGACAGGACTTGCCTGACCAGGGGCGCGGCCCCTGCCTGCCCCTCTGGCTCCAGTTCGCTGCACATCAGGCCCAGGCCCGAGTGTGGGAGGGGAGGGGGAGCGGGGCGGGGCAGGGGCGCTTACCGCGGAGGCGCTGGCCGAGAGAATGTAATTACGAGGTCTAGTCTCCTGAAAGTCAGGCACCGTCTGGCAGGGAACAGAGTTCATGGGGGGAGGGGGTCATGCGGGGCCGGGGCCGGGCCGGAAGGCCGCCCTAGACCCTCCCATGGGAGATGCCAGGAGCCCCCGACCCCACGGACAGGAGGGTACAGACAAATACAACACGGAGCCCCCCGCTTCTCCCCAAGCCAACCACCTGCGGAGGAGGCGGGCCGAGGCGAGTCCAGACCAAGGTTAAGTGGGTGGACATGCCTGCCATCAGGGCCCTTACCTGGGGCAAGCCACAGACGGGTCCAGCCCCTGGCCCGGCGGCCACGGACCCTCGTCCCCAGGCCCCGGCCTCACTCAGATGCCCCAACTAGACCCACCGTCCTCCCAACAAAGCCCGCCCCACCCAGCTCTCTCCGTCCAGAACCTCCGCACACCACGTCTCTCGCTCCTGCAGCAAGGACCAGGCCCCTCTCCCCACAACGAGGATGGACAGACAGATGCATGGATGGACACAGTGACAGGCTTTCAACATTTGCAAAAAGCTGACTCACAGGCTCCAATGCCTGGCGTCCCCCCGAAGCAGAGGCTACACATGGTAGAGCCTCCAGTGGGGAGACCAGCTGCTTGCAAAACGCCCCGAGGACGTCCCCGGCCGACCCGGCACTGTGGGCCCGAGGCCGAGATGGGCAAACCAGAAGCAGCACAGCACGTGGGATAGGTATACTCACATCTCCCTCACACTGAGCCAAGTTACCCAAAGCAAAACAGAAAGGAACAAAAACAAAAGAGTTAGTGAGTCCACAGCGCAGGCAGGAGCAGGCCCCTGGGGTCACACAACCCTGCCCTCTGGAAGGAGTCCTGACACGTGTGTGTGTGTGTGTGTGTGTGTGTGTGTGTGTGTGTGTGTGTGTGTGTGTGTGTGTGTGTGTGTGTGTTGAGAGGGGTAGGAAGGACGGGGTGCACTGCTGGGCCGGAGTCCTCTGGGATGCTGTATCTGGGCTGCCAGGGCCCAGCTCGGGACGGGGTGTCCTGCCCAAGCCAAAGACTCTGGGCCAACCAACTGGAGGGGAGGTCGTGCCGTCCCAGTAACTAAGGAAGGGCTCCCCCACCTGGCTGATGTAGGAAGAGCTTGTCCTGGCCAAGTTACTCCAGAGAGGTGGTCCACCCCTGAGTGGCGGGGAGACTGTCCTGTCCAGGTGACTTAGACAGACATAGGTCATCCTGCCCAAGCCAACAAGACTCCAGTGGCTGAGCCCCTGCCTCCAGTTTGGACCCCACATAATTGGATGAGCCGGGACCTTGCCCACGGCTCTCGCCAGACGCACTGCCCAGGCTCCGTGGCCCCAGGTGGCCACACTGAGGGTGGCGAACGCGAGAAGGGCTGGAGGCTGGAACTCTCAGGGGAGCGGAGCCCAGGCCGGATGTTTCCATGGCGTGCCCTGGACCTGACCTGGGGATTCCCTCCCCAGGGCGTGAGGTGGCCTTTCGGGCCCTGCACCCCAAGCAGCCTGGCCACCCTCAGGCCCAGCTCTCCCAACCCTGGCCTAGCCCTGGGCAAAGTGTCCCACACTGTGTCCCATCGGCCTGGCTGAACAGGCCTCCGTGAGCCGAGAGTGAAGGGGGAGCAAAGACAGCCCAGGCCCTACCCAGTGCCGTGGGGCTCCCAGAGGGCCCCTCAGACACGTCCCTGGGCAGGCGGGTGGTCCAGCTCCGGGGCCCTCCGCACCACCACAGGGGAGCCTGAGCACAGGGCACCCTGCGACCAGCGCTGGAGCAGCAGGTGGGGGAGTTAGTAGGGGGAGCCATGCCCGGGCAGAGCCGGGAACAGAGCCGAGCACCCAGGGAGGGCAGGGCAGGGGCATGCAAGAAGCCAACTGGCTGTCGGTCTGGGGAGGCTGTGGGCCGCCCTGAGCCCAGGTCGGGGCACTGCTGGTCCGCCCACCCCATCAACGTCTGCCCTGGGTCCCAGGGCTCTGGGCCGCCAGGGGTCCATTGCAGGTGGGGCAGAGAGGTGTGACCTGAAGTGGTCAGCCCAGAGCAGCAGCCCCCAGCCAGGCCTCTCCAGGCAGGGACAGGGGAGAGAAGTCATGCCAAACACCAGGTCCCTTCACCCCCTCCTTGGCTCCAACCAGGACCGGTGGGGGGGGGGGCAGGAGGCCGGCACGACACCTACCGTGGCTTTGGCTTCTGCGGCCTTGGCCTTCTTCAGCCGTGCTTTGCAGGCATCCAGGTCCAGACGCCGGTTATGGAGGAGCCGCCTCTCCTTCTGAGGGGGTGGGAACAGGGAACAGTGAGACCTGGGCAGCCCTGGGAGACCCCTGGCCCTGGCAGGACCAGCCCCCAGGACCATCTGGTCAAGACGGGGAAACTGAGGCCTGGACGGGGGAGTCATCCACTCCAGGCCACTCAGTCCACAAGAGCCATGTCTGGGGAGGTCCCAGGAGTGCTGGGTCCCAGCATGGGAGGAGAGCCTGGGCTCAGCAGCTATGAGGAGGGCTTCCACCATCACCAGGAAGCCAGTGGCCCCAGGCCCCTCACCGAAATAGTCTTCCAGTCCCCTTCCAGGAAGGTGCGCAGGGGTGTAAGGAAGCCGATGGAGGCCGTGTGGATAAAATCCCTCTCTGCGGCTCCCAGGCGCTTTTCTGCTTCTGCCACCTTGATCAGTGTCTTTCCTGAGAAACAAAGTGGAGGGGTGAGGAAGAGGGTCGGGCTCAGGCCGCTCTGACCCCCAGGAAGTAGGGGAGAGCTCAGAGAGAGATGTTCTGAGAGGCAAGAGCAGAATGGCTGTCCTGGGAAGATGTGAAAATCTACATATCCATATACCTATCGACAAATGAATAGTGGGACGCCCGAAGAGCGGAACGCTACACAGCCATTAAAAAGATGTGGGGGGGGGGACTTCCAGAATGACAGGGGAAGGAGCTCAGCAAATCCTCTCCCCAAAAAGCAATAATAAAACTACACACAGGGACTTCCTTGGTGATCCAATGGTTAAGACTCCACGCTTCAACTGCAGGGGGCCCAGGTTCAATCCCTGGTCGGGGAACTAGATCCTGTATGCTGTGCAGTGCAGCCCAAAAGAAAATAAAATTTTAAAAAAAGAATATCCTTTTAAAAAAACCACAACTGGACACAGTTCTCAAAAACAACGATTTCTGGACTCTGGAAGTTAACCTAAGGCAAATAAATTGAGAAGCATTTATTCCAGAACTTTTGGACCTTGGTAAAAACAATGGAGCCTGTGGCTTTTTGGCCTGGGGGTACTCCCATCTCCTCAAGCTCTGTGGTGCTGTAGCTCTAGCAGGGCGGGGCAAGCCCTGAGGGGGCTGACTTGATTTGGGCTGGAACACAGAAAAACCCATGGGACAGGACCACAAACAATAGTGATCTCAATGGCAAATAATCAGGAACATCACAGCTAACGTGAAGCTGGAATACTGGTCGGAACAAGCAACAGAGCTGCCGGAAATTTAACGGGAGATCTGGGAAATGAGATAGTCATAGTGGGCCTTGATAAAATCCGGATATCTCTGGTGGTCTGGAAGGCTATGCGTGTGTATAGCACACTTGGGAGAGATGGGAGAGTACCCCAGCCATCAACTCATTCCTGGCTAGTGGGATGCTTTGCACATTCACAAACTAAAAGCTGGGAAGACATGTAAATTGCTTGAACTTTGAGTGTGTTCCCCAGCCCACTCATAGATTCATCAGTAAAGCCTTAATGGTGCAAGATGTTTAAGCACAACCTCTGATTGATCATTGGCTGACCACTAACATATGCTGACCTGGAAGAAACCCCTAGGAAGCTAGGCTTAAAAGTAAAAAGGATACTTTAAACAGAAAAACAAGTAGACATCAGTAGCTGCACACTGCAGAGCGTAGACCCTAAACAGTTAGCTCAGGCAAGCCTCTGAAGAAACAAACAGCAGTAATAACTCAACAAAAATTGTAAGACATGCAAAGAAATAGGAGAGTACGGACAGCACACAGGGAAAGAAAAGCAATCAACAGACACTATCTCCAAGGAGGCCCAGATATTAGACCTAGCAGACCAAGACTTCTAAGCAGCTATTACAAATAAGTAAAAAAACAAAAACAAAACAAAACCCTGATGGTGGGGAGGGACAAATTAGGGTTATGGGATTAAACCACTATATATGTAATAGATAAGCAACAAGGATATAGGGACTTCCCTGGTGGCGCAGTGCTTAAGAATCCTCCTGACAATTCAGGGGACACAGGTTCAATCCCTGGTCTGGAAAGATCCCACATGCTGCAGAGCAACTAGGCCCATGTGCCACAACTACTGAGCCTGCGCTCTAGAGCCCACGAGCCACAACTACTGAGCCCACATGCCACAACTACTGAAGCCCATGTGCCTAGAGCCCGTGCTCTGCAACAAGAGAAGCAACCTCGATAAGAAGCCGGTGCATTGCAACAAAGAGTAGCCCCTCTCTCCACAACTAGGGAAAGCCCATGTGCAGCAGTGAAGACCCAACATAGCCAAAAATAAATAAATGAATAAATTTATTAAAAAATAAAAAAGAATCCACCTGCCAAGGCAGAGGACACAGGTTCGAACCCTGGTCTGGGGAAATCCCACATGCCACAGAACAACTAAGCCCATGCGCTACAACTACTGAGCCTGTGCTCTAGAGCCTGCGAGCCACAACTACTGAGCCTGCATGCCACAACTACTGAAGCCCATGCACCTAGAGCCAGTGCTCCGCAACAAAGAGAAGCCACTGCAATGAGAAGCCCACACACCAAAACGAAGAGCAGCCCCCACTCGCTGCAACTAGAGAAAGCCCGTGCACAGCAATGAAGACCCAACACAGCCAAAAATAAATTTTTTTAAAAAAGGATATACTGTATAGCACAGGGAATTATAGCCATTATCTTGTAATAACCTATAATGGAATATAATCTGCAAAAATACTAAATCACTACGCTGTACACCAGAAACACATATTATAAATCAACTATACTTTAATTAAAAAATAAAAAACCTAATAGAAGCAATGTTTAAAGATTTAAGGAAAGTATGATCACAATGACTTCTCAAATAAGGAATGTCAATAAAGAGATTAAAACTATAAAAAAGAAATGAAAATTCTAGAGTTGAAAAGTATAACAACTGATAAGAAAAAATCACTAGAAGGGTTCAACAGCAGATTTGAACTGGCTTCTTATCAGAAACAAGGGAGGCCAGATAGTGAGAGGATATATTCAAAGTGATGAAAGGAAAAAACTCTCATCCAAGAATTTTATATACAGCAAAACTGTCTTCCAAAAGTGAACACAAAATAAAGACATTCCCAGATAAACAAAGGCTAAAAGAATTCATTGCTGGCAGACCTACCATAGAAGAAATACTTTAGGTTAAAGTGAAATGACACTAGATGGTAACCTGAATCTACATAAGGAAATACAGAGCAGCAGTAAAGGTAATTATATAAGCACATATAAAAGACAATATAAACTTTTTTCTTTTTTCTTAATTGATTTCAAAGACAACTACATAAAACAATAATTATAAAACTGTGTTGTTGAGATATAATGTGTATGACAATAATAGCACAAAGGAAGAGGGCGAGAAGGGAGTTATACTGGAGCAAAGTGTCTATATTTTACTGGAATTCAGTTAGTATTACTCCAAGGTAGATTGTGTTAAGTCAAAATGCATATTGTAATTTAAATTGTAAAACCACTAAGATGGACTTCCCTGGTGGTCCAGTGGGTAAGACTCCACACTCCCAATGCAGGGGATATGGGTTTGATCCTTGGTCAGGGATCTAGATCCTGCGTCAGGGATCTAGATCCTGCGTCAGGGATCTAGATCCTGCATGCATGTCGCAACTAAGAAACCCACATACTGCAACTAAAGATCCTACATGCTGCAATGAAGATCCTGAATGCTGCAACTAAGACCTGGCACAGCCAAAATAAATATAAATAAATATATTTTATAAAAACCCACTAAGAAAGATTTTTAAAGTAAAAAAAAAAAAAGCAACAAAGAAATTAGAATATTACACTAGAAAATATCTATTTAACTCAAAAGAAGGCAGTAACAGAGGATCAAACAAAAAACACCTGAGATACAGGGAGACAATAACGAAATGGCAATCCGACCACATCAACAATTACATTAAATGTAAATGGATTAAACACTCCAATCAAAAGGTAAAGACTGTCAGATTAGATTTTTTAAAAAAAGATTCAAATACATGCTCTCTATAAGAGACATACCTTAGATTTAAAGACATAAGTATGGTGAAAATAAAAGGACAGAAAAAGATACATGCCCCTGTTTGCATATAACAATATGAGAATAGGAGTGACCATAAGAGAACAGGAGTGGCCATACTACTATCAGATAAGCAGACTTTAAGACCAAAAAATGTTAACTAGAGACAAAGAGTAGTATTTTACAATGATAGAAGGGCCAAAACATCAGGGAGATATATAATTATAAACATACAGACCTAACAACACAGCTCCAAAATACATGAAGCAAACACTGACAGAATAAAGACAGAAATACTTCAACAGAAATAACTGGAGACTTTAATACTCTCAATAAAGGATGGGGCAATAAGACAAAATCAACAAGGATATAGAAGATAAACAACACTATCAACCAAGATGGCCTGACAACACTACCCTACAACATAAAGTACAATATCTAAGTGAACATGAAACATCCTCCAGTAGATACCACACACTATAGGCCATAAACAAGTCTTAACACATTTAAAAGGATTAAAATTATGCAAAGTATGTTTTCTGACCACAGCGACATTAAATTAGAAATCAACAACAGAAGGAAACTTGGAAAATCCATAAATATCAGGAAATTAACCACCACCCTGCTGGTGGGATGTAAAATCACACAGCCACTTTGGAAAACAGTCTGGCAATTTCTTAAAAGGTTGGTGGTCCAGTGGTTAGGACTCTGCACTTTCACTGCCGAGGGCCAGGGTTCAATCCCCGGTTGTGGAACTAAGATCCTGAAAGCTGCACAGCACAGCCAAAAATTAAATTAAATAAAAAAAAAATGTTAAACATAAATTTACCACATGACTCAGCAATTCCACTCCTAGGTATATACCCAGTAGAAGTGAAGACATACATCCTCACAAAAGTTCATATGCAATTGTTTAAAGCAAAACAACCCAAATGTCTCTCAAATGGTAAGTGGACAAAGAAAATGAGATCAGCCCATACAGTGGAACACTCTTCAACAGTAAGAAGGAATAAAATCCTAAAACACATTATAACATGGATGAACCTCAAAGACAAAGAAGCCACGTGCAAAAAACAACATATCGCTTGATTCCATTTATATGAAATATTCAGAAAAGGCGAATTTATAGAGACAAAACCACATTGGGATTTCCCTGGTGGTCCAGTGGTTAAGAATCCACCTTCCAATGCAGGGGACTTGGGTTCGATCCCTGGTCGGGGAACTAAGATCCCACGTGCCGTGGGGCAACTAAGCCCGTGTGCTGCAACCACTGAGCCCACGCACTCTAGAGCCCATGTGCCACAACTAGAGAGCTCACATGCCGCAACTACTGAGCCCACGCGCTCTGGAGCCTGCATGCCACGCAAGTAGAGAGAAGCCTGTGTGCCGCAATGAAAGATCCCGCATGCAGCCAAATAAATAAATAAATTTATAAAAAACGACAAAAACAACAACGAAAAATAACAAAGCCACATTAGTTGTCTGGGGGTGGGAGTGGGACTGACTATAAGTAGGCACAAGTTACTTTTTTGCAGGTGATGGAAATGTTCTTTACATTGGATTGGGGGAGTCACCCAAGTCCAGGAAGCACAGAAAGTCTCATACAGGATAAACCCAAGGAGAAATACACCAAGACACATAGTAGTCAAACTGACAAAAATAAAGACAAAGAGAAATATTAAAAGCAACAAGGGAAAAGCAACAAATAGCACACAAGGGAATCCCCATAAGACTATCAGCTGACTTTTCAGCAGAAACTCTGCAGGCCAGAAAGGAGTGGCACAATATATTTAAAGTGATGAAAAGGAAAAACCTACAAACAAGAATACTCTACCCAGGGCTCCCCTGGTGGCGCAGTGGTTGAGAGTCCGCCTGCCGATGCAGGGGACGCGGGTTCGTGCCCCAGTCCGGGAAGATCCCACATGCCGCGGAGCGGCTGGGCCCGTGAGCCATGGCCGCTGAGCCTGCGCGTCCGGAGCCTGTGCTCCACAACGGGAGAGGCCACAACAGTGAGAGGCCCGCGTACCGCAAAAAAAAAAAAAAAAAAAAAAAGGAATACTCTACCCAGTAAGGCTCTCGTTCAGATTTGATGAAGAAATCAAAAGCTTTACAGACAAGCAAAAGCTAAAATAATTCAACAGCACCAAGCCAGCTTTACAATAAAGGCTAAAGGAACTTCCCTAAGCGAAAAAGAAAAGGCCACAACTAGAAACAAGAAAATTATGAAATGGGAAAGCTCACCAGTACAGGTGAACATACAGTAAAGGTAGGAAATCATCCACACACAAACGGGATATCAAGACCAGTAACTGTGAGAGAAGGAGAGCACAAGTGCAGGACATCTGAAATGCATTTGAAATTAAGAGATCAGCAACTTAAAACAATCATGTAGTTATACAGACTGCTATATCAAAACCTCATGGTAACCGCAAATGAGAAATTTATAACAGATACACACATGAAAAAGAAAAAGGATTCCAAACACAACACTAAAGATAGTCATCAGCGACTTCCCCAGTGGGCCAGTGGTAAAGAATCCACCTTCCAATGCAGGGGACACAGGTTCAATCCCTGGTCGGGGAACTAAGATCCCACGTGCCATGGGGCAACTAAGCCCGCACGCCGCAGCTACTGAGCTCACGCACCTCAATGGGAGAGCCTGCATGCTGCAAACTACACAGCCCACGCGCTCTGGAGCCCACGCACCACAACTACAGAGCCCACGTGCCCAGGAGCCCACGTGCCACAACTAGAGAGAAGCCCACATGCTGCAACGAAGAGCCCACGTGCCACATTGAAAGATCCTCCGTGCCGCAACTAAGACCCGACACAACCAAATAAATAAATAAATATTTTAAAAAATGTTTAATCTATCTATCCTAAACCCTTAAAAAATAAAGTCATCAAATCACAAGAAAGGAGGAAAGAAAAGAGGAAAGGAAGAAAAAAGACCTACAAAAACAAATCCAAAACAATTAGCAAAATGGCAATAAGGGACTTCCCTGGTGGCACAGTGGTTAAGAATCCGCCTGCCAATGCAGGGGACACAGGTTTGAGCCCTGGTCCAGGAAGATCCCACATGCCACGGAGCAACTAAGCCTGTGCACCACAACTACTGAGCCTGTGCTCTAGAGCCTGCGAGCTACAACTACCGAGCCTGAGAGCCACAACGACTGAAGCC
Source organism: Leucopleurus acutus (assembly GCF_964270905.1). Taxonomy (NCBI): domain Eukaryota; kingdom Metazoa; phylum Chordata; class Mammalia; order Artiodactyla; family Delphinidae; genus Leucopleurus; species Leucopleurus acutus. Next base: position 7,078,318 of record NC_139150.1, on the reverse strand, counting down.
CAATGCCTAGAGCCCGTGCTCCACAAGAGACGCCACTGCAACAAGAAGCCTGTGCACCACAACAAAGAGTAGCCGCCTCTCGCCGCAACTAGAGAAAGCCCACACACAGCAACAAAGACCCAACACAGCCAATAAATAAATTAATTAATTAAAATAAGTAAATGTATAAAAAATGGCAATAAGAACATACACATCTATGATTACCTTAAACATAAACGGATTAAATGCTCCAACCAAAAGACACAAATTGGCTGAATGGATACAAAAACAAGACACAAGACCCATATATATGTTGTCTACAAGAGACCCATTTCCTTTTTTTTTTGGTTGTGCCGTGCAGCATGTGCGATCTTAGTTCCCTGACCAGGGATCGAACCTGCGCCCCCTGCATTGGAAGCACAGAGTCTTAACCACTGGACAGTCAGGGAAGTCCCAGACAAAACAGACTTTAAAATAAAGACTGCTACAAGAGACAAAGAAGGACACTACATAATGATCAAGGGATCAATCCAAGAAGAAGGTATAGCAATTATAAATATATATGCATCCAACACAGGAGCACCTCGATATATAAGGCAAATGTTAACAGATGTAAAAAGAGAAATCGACAGTAAACAATAATATGGGTCTACTTAAACACCCCACTTACATCAATGAACAGTTCATCCAGACAGAAAATCAATAAGGAAACACAGGTCTTAGATGACACATTAGACCAGATGGACTTAATTGTTATTTGTAGAGCTTTCCATCCAAAAGCAGCAGAATACACATTCTTTTCAAGTGTACATGGAACATTCTCCAGGATAGATCACATGCTGGACCACAAAGCAAGTTTTGGTAAATTTAAGAAAACTGAAATCATATCAAGTATCTTTTTTAACCACAATGCTATGAGATTAGCAATCAAGTCCAAGAAAAAAACTGCAAAAAACACAAACACGTGGAGGGTAAACAATGTGCTACTAAACAACCAATGGCTCACCAAAGAAATCAAAGATGAGGGACTTCCCTGGTCCAGTGATTAAGACTCTGCACTCCCAATGCAGGGGGCCCAGGTTCGATACCTGGTCAGGGAACTAGATCCCGCATGCCGCAACTAAAGGAGCCCGCATGTTGCAACTAAAAGATCCCGCATGCCGCAACTAGGACCTAGCGCAGACAAATAAATAAATTAATTAATTAATTAATAAAAAAAGAAATCAAAGATGAAATTAAAAAATACCTAGAGGGAAATGAAAACACTATGCCAAAACCTATGGGACACAGCAAAAGCAGTTCTAAGAGGCAAGTTTATAGTGATACAAGCTTACCTCAGGAAACAAGAAAAATCTCAAATAAACAACCAAATCTTACACCTAAAGCAACTAGAAAATGAAGAACAAACCAACCTAAAGTTAGTAGGAAAGAAATCATAAAGAACAGAGCATAAATAAATAAATTAGAGACTAAGAAAACAACAGAAAAGATAGATGAAACTAAAAGCTGGTTCTTTGAAAAGATAAACAAAATTGATAAATCTTTAGCCAGGCTCATCAAGAAAAAAAGGGAGAGGATCCAAATCAGTAATATTAGAAATGAAAAGGAAGAAGCTGCAACCAACACCACAGAAGTACGAAGGACTGTAAGAAACTACTACAAGCAACTATATGCTACTAAAATGGACAACCTAGAAGAAACGTACAAATTCTTAAAAAGGTACAATCTCCCAAGACTGAACCAGGAAAAAAGAGGAAATATGAACAGACCAATTACAAGTACTGAAATACAATTTCTGATTTAAAAACTTCCAACAAACAAAAGTCCAGATGGACCAGATGGCTTCACAGGAAAATTCTATCAAATGTTTAAAGAAGAGTTAACACCTATCCTTCTGAAACTATTCCAAAAATTGCAGAGGCAGGAACCAAACTCATTCTATGAGACCACCATCACCCTGATACCAAATACCGACAAAGATACCACACAAAAAATAAAATTACAGGCCAATATCACTGAAGAACATAGACACAAAAATCCTCAACAAAATACTAGCAAATTGAATCCAATAATACATTAAAAGGATCATACACCATTACCAAGTGGAATTTTTCTTCCTTTTTTTCAATATTTATTTATTTATATTGGCTGTGCCAGGTCTTAGTTGCAGCACGTGGGCTCTCAGTTGCAATGTGTGGGCTCCGTAGTTGTGGTGTGCGGACTTCTTAGTTGCAGCGTGCGGACTCTTAGTTGCGGCATGCATGTTCCTTGACCAGGGATCGAACCTGGGCACCCTGCATTGGGAGCATCGCGTCCTACCCACTGGACCACCAGGGAAGTCCCTGTAAGGATTTTTCAATGTCCGTAAAACAATCAGTGTGATATACCACATTAACAAATTGAAGAATAAAAACCATATGATCATCTCAATAGATGCAGAAAAAGCTTTTGATAAAATTCAACATCCATTTATGATAAAAACACTCCAGAAAGTGGGCATAGAGGGAACCTACCTCAACATAATAAAGGCCATATGTGACAAACCCACAGCTAACATCATACTCAATGGTAACAAACTAAAAGCATTTTCTCTAAGATCAGGAACAAGACAAAAGATGTCCACTCATGCCACTTTTATTTAACATAATTTTGGAAGTCCTAGCCACAGCAATCAGAGAAGAAAAAGAAATAAAAGAATCCAAATTGGAAAAGAAGAAGTAAAACTCTCACTGTTTGCAGATGACATGATACTGTACATAGAAAATCCTAAAGATGCCACCAGAAAACTACTAGAGCTAATCAGTGAATTCGATAAAGTTGCAGGATACAAAATTAATAAACAGAAATCTGTTGCATTTCTTTCTTTTTTTTTTTTTTTTGCACTATGCGGGCCTCTCACTGTTGTGGCCTCTCCCGTTGCAGAGCACAGGTTCCGGACGTGCAGGCCCAGCAGCCATGGCTCACGGGCCCAGCTGCTCCGCGGCATGTGGGATCTTCCTGGACCGGGGCACGAACCCGTATCCCCTGCATCGGCAGGCGGACTCTCAACCACTGTTGCATTTCTATACACTAACAATGAAAGACCAGAGAGAGAAATTAAAAAGAAAAAAATACCTAGGAATAAAACTACCTAAGGAGGACTTTCCTGGTGGCACAGTGGTTAGGAATCCGCCTGCTAATGCAGGGGACATGGGTTCGAGCTCTGGTCTGGGAAGATCCCACATGCCGCGGAACAACTAAGCCTGTGCGTCATAACTGCTGAGCCTGCGTTCTGGAGCCCACGAGCCACAACTACTGAGCCCACGTGCCACAACTAATGAAGCCCGCGTGCCTGGAGCCCGTGCTCCGCAACAAGAGAAGCCATCACAATGAAGAGCAGCCACAACTAGAGGAAGCCTGTGCACAACAGCAAAGACCCAATGCAGCCAAAAAAAAAAGATAAATAAATAAATTTATTTTTCTAAAAAAAAGCTATCTAAGGAAGCAAAAGAACTGTACTCTGAAAATTATAAGATGCTGATGAAAGAAATGGAAGATGAGGGAATTCCCTGGTGGTCCAGTGGTTAGGAACTAAGATCCCACAAGCCACATGGCACAGCCAAAAAAAAAACACCCAAAGATGACACAAACAGATGGAAAGATATACTGTGTTCTTGGATTGGAAGAATCAGTATTCTCAAAATGACTATACTATCCAAGGCAACCTACAGATTCAGTGCAATCCTTATCAAATTACCAATGGAATTTTTCACAGAACTAGAACAAAAAATTTTAAAATTTGTATGGAAACACAAAAGACCCTGAATAGCCAAAGCAATCTTGAGAAAGAAAAATGGAGCTGGAGGAATCAGGTTCCCTGACTTCAGACTATACTACAAAGCTACAGTAATCAAAACAGTATGGTACTGGCACAAAAACAGAAATATAGACCAATGGAACAGGACAGAAAGCCTAGAAATAAACCCATGCACCTACAGTCAATTACTCTACGACAATGGAGGCAAGAATATACAATGGAGAAAAGACAATCTCTTCAGTACGTGGTGCTGAGCAAACTGGACAGCTAAATTAAAAGAATGAAATTAGAAATTCTCTAACACCATGCACAAAAATAAACTCAAAATGGATTAAAGAACTAAATGTAAGACCAGATACTATAAAACTCCTAGAGGGGGACTTCCCTGGTGGCACAGTGCTTAAGAATCTGCCTGCCAATGCAGGAGACACGGGTTCGAGCCCTGGTCTGGGATGATCCCACATGCCGCGAAGCAACTAAGCGCACGTGCCACAGCTACTGAGCCTGTGCTCTAGAGCCCACAAGCTACAACTACTGAGCCTGTGTGCCACAACTACTGAAGCCTGCGCACCTAGAGCCCATGCTCCACAACAAGAGAAGCCACTGCAATGATAAGCCTGTGCACCGGAAGGAAGAGTGGCCCCCGCTCACCACAACTGGAGAAAGCCTGTGCAAAACAATGAAGACCCAACGCAGCCAAAAATATATATAAAAAACAAACAAACAAAAACTCCTAGAGGAAAACATAGGCAGGACACTCTTTGACATAAATTGCAGCAGTATCTTTTTGGATCCGTCTCTTAGAGTAATGGAAACAAGAACAAAAATAAACAAATGGGAATTAAACTTAAAAGCTTTTGCTTAGCAAAGGAAACCAAACCAAAGGAAACAAAACGAAAAGACAACCTACAAGATGGGAGAAAATATTTGCAAACGATGCAACTGACAAGGGATTAATCTCCAAAATATACAAACAGCTCATACAGCTCAATATCAAAAAAACAAGCAACCCAATCAAAAAATGGGCAGAAGATCTAAATAGACACTTCTCCAAAGAAGACATATAGATGGCCAAAAGGTACATGAAAAGATGCTCAACATCGCTAATTTTTACAGAAATGCAAATCAAACCTACAGTGAGGTATCTCCTCACACCAGTCAGAATGACTATCATCAAGAAGTCTACATATAATAAATGCTGGAGAGGGTGTGCAGAAAAGGGAACCCTCCTACACGGTTGGTGGGAATGTAAACTGGTGCAGCCACAATGGAGAACAGTATGGAGGTTCCTTTAAAAAGTAAAAACAGAGCTACCATATGATCCTGCAATCCCACTCCTGGGTATATATCCAGAGAAAACCATAATTGGAAAAGCTATATGCACCCCAATGTTCATTGCAGCACTATTCACAATAGCCAAGACATTGAGGCAACCTAAATGTCGATCAACAGGTGAATGGATAAAGAAGATGTGGTATATCAATACAATGGAATATTACTCGGCCATAAAAAGAATGAAATAATGCCATTTACAGCAACATGGACACAACTAGAGATTACCATACTAAGTGAAGTTAAGCCAGACAGAGAAACACAAATATCATATGATACCACATATATGTGGAATCTTAAAAAATGATACAAATGAACTAATTTACAAGACAGAAACAGACTCAGAGACACAGAAAACAAACTTATGGTTACCAAAGGGGAAAGGGGGGGTGGGAGGAGGGATAAATTAGGAGGTTGGGATTAACAGATACACACTACTGTATATAAAATAGATAACCAACAAGACCCACTGTATAGCACTGGGAACTACACTCAATATTTTGTAATAACCTAAAAGTGAAGTATTTGAAAAGGAATATATATTTATGTTGTGTGTGTGTGTGTGTGTGTGTATAACTGAATCACTGTGCTGTACACTTGAAACTAACACGATATTGTAAATCAACTATACTTCAATTAAAAAATTAATTAAATAAAATTTCAAAAACACAAATTGGATTGGGGGATGTTTGTTCAATTCTGTAAATTCACTAAAAATCATCAAATTACACACTTAAAATAGGTGTACTTTATAGTGTATAAATTGTACCTAGATAAAACTTTAAAAATAAAGATTGAGGTGACTCTATAAGTGCTGTGAACAGATCATCTGTAGTGCAATGCCAAGTTTAAAAATCAGGTTGCACCGGGGCTTCCCTGGTGGCGCAGTGGTTGGGAGTCTGCCTGCCGATGCAGGGGACACGGGTTCGTGCCCCGGTCCGGGAGGATCCCACATGCCGCGGAGCGGCTGGGCCCGTGAGCCATGGCCGCTGGGCCTGCGTGTCCGGAGCCCATGCTCCGCAACGGGAGAGGCCACAACAGTGAGAGGCCCGCATACCGCAAAAAAAAAAAAAAAAAAAAAAAATCAGGTTGCAGAACAGTACACATAACATGATCCCATTGAAAAATACACATGAACCAAACCTGGGTAAGGGAGGTTTCAATTTTTTTGTTCGTTTTTTGGCTGCACTGTGCGGCATGTGGGATCTTAGTTCCCCGACCGGGGATCAAACCTGTGCCCACAGCACTGGGAGCGCAGTCTTAAGCACTGGACCACCAGGGAAGTCCCGGGAGGCTTCTATATTTTACTCTATTTTCATCTCCATTGATTGAGCTGTTTACAAGCAGAATGAATCCAGGTATCATGTGTGCAAATTAAAAAACAGAGAAAGGAAGGAGAGAAGGGAGGGAAGAAGATTCGTGCCAGAGACCGTGACCCCCGACCCTGGCTGTGAGGACTGGCTCACCGTAGGGCGTGGTGGGCCCCAGCTCACTGGCCGCCTCTGCCATGTACTGAGCCAGCAGTTCCCCGTTGGTGACCCTCGAGGGCACCTTCCTGTCCAGCTTCTCATACAGGAACTCCTCCACTCGGGCACCTGCAGGGAGACGGCAGCCAAAGCCACAGGGCTCTTCGGTAGGAGCCCAAGGATGAAAGCCGTGGTGACAGAAACAGATCCAGACCAGGGCCCGCCCACAGGGGTGTCCAGCCTGGTGACTTCCAGAATACTCTCTTGCTGATTCTCAACTGTGTGAGACTGGCACTTGACCCTGCGAAGCCCTCACTCTAGAGAGGAAGAAGCCACGGCCATGTGAAATGCCCGCCCGAGGTCACACAGCTGAAGGCAAGTGCTACCCCTTCCTGCCCCACAGCTTCTCCCTCCTTACACTATGGACTTGCAGGGCATAACACACACGTGGGCAATGCCCTGGCCTGGCCCCAGAAAGCTCTCAGCACACTCACTCAGCTAACCGCAGACATACAGGCAGACAAGTCCCACGACCCCAGGCCAGCCAGCCCCTCTCTTCCCACAGGTTCTCCTGCAGCTGTATCTGCCTGTACCACGCTGCGTGTGACTCTCGGCAAGTCCCCTTTCATCCCTGAGCCTCACTGCCTTCCCTCCGGTGACCTGGCTCCCGTTTCTCCTGCCTCTTCTCCCAACTGTGTTTTAGTGTCCAGGCATTTCTTCAACTCCTCTGTGCGACACTTAGCATTTCCACTGTCCCAGAGAGCGCATCCTGGAGCCCAACACTGAGTCTGCTGTTTTCTTTAAGTGGGACCCCCCAAAACAGCAGCCTTAAGCCCCAAGAGTCTAACCCAAATCCCACCTGCCGCCCAGGCCCACCTGCACGGTCTCAGCAGCTGGGGCTCCTGCCCGCTGCTTCCCGCCCCGAGCCCAGGGCCGGCCCGTGTCCACTCACTGGGGTTGGGTTGCAGCAACACCTCTGTCTGCCTCAGGATTTTCTCCGTCCAGTTCTTGGTGCTGTCTGCCCGGGCCAGAAGGTTCTCAAACTGGGCATCAAGCTCGGTCTTCTCGGCCTGGCCGAATTTCTCCTCTGTGAACTGTGGGGAGAGCACCCAGGGCGGAGGGCTCAGAAAGGGGGACGGAAGGAGCACCCCTGCCCCGCCCATCTACTCCTCCCACCTGGCTGGAACTCAGGCCCCAAGGTCAAGAAACTTGCTCTGCCCCTGACCTGCTCTGTGACCTTGACCAAGGTGCAACCTTGCCCTGGGCCTCAGTTTGTTCCTCTGTGAAATGAGGTGGCTGGACCAGAGTTTGGGGATCATGGCTCCTTTTGGAAATCCAATGAAAGATACAGACTCCCTCTCCCCAAAAAAGCACATCAAAATCAGACATACAGCTTAGGGTGTAAGGAACCCTTGGGAGCCTACCACTAAGGGTCCCCCCAGCCTGACTCTGAAGGAAAGCACTTGGTTACAAGGGCTCAGGGAACAAAAGGGGCACAGAGCAAGGTCTGGGGTTATCAGGATGTTCCAGGGGCAGCTGGGAGCCACGGGAAGGGGATACCAAGGGAGGGAGTCAGAGGAACCCAGGTTCCAGAATCAGAGGGTCTTGATTCAAGTCTCAGTCTGATGAGCTGTGTGACCTTGGGCAAGTGGCTTTGCCTCTCTGAGCATCAGTTTCCTAAGCTGAAAATGGTAATAATAAGTAGTAGCATCTCCCTCATAGGTTGTAAGAATGAAATAAAAAAGATGTGGATAAGGCATGAAGGCTAGGATCTGGCCGGCAGGCAGTGCTCAGTGTAAGAGCTGGTGCTGTTAAGAGCTGATGCACAGAGAGATGGCTGGGAAGGAAGGGGAATGCGGGGGGGGGGGGAGGATGGCCACATGGCTGGCCTCCGGTTGCCTGGAGTGGTAGATGGGGAATAGCGCCAGCTCATCAGAGCCAACTGCTGGGCACACCCAGGGCCCAGAAAGCTCGGCAGCCCCGCCCCAAGGCCAGGAAAGGACCAGGATGTCACAAGGGTTCCCCTTCAGAGCTGGCAGAAACCATGGGGGCCACCTAAGAAAAACCAGAAACTGGCCCAAGTCCTGGCCTCTCTGATCTCAAAGGCCCCGTCCAGCCAAGGGGAGGTCACAGGCAAACAGCAAAGGGGTGAAGACCTGCAGGAGTAGATCAGCCCTGACAACAGACACTGCCCTCAGGCCGGCCAAGTTTCCCATTTCACAGAAGATGCCGCTGAGACTGAGTAAGAGGCAGGCTGTAATGGAGTCACATAGGCTGGGGGTCTGGAGGCCCTTCCCAGATGACTAGGCAGCGGTGAGGCATCCAGAGGCCAAGGACAGGTCCAGCTGCAAGGGGCAGGAGGCACCTCCGGTGGTCAGGCTGCCCTGTCGGGCTGCTCCAGCTCGGCAGCCATCAATTATGCATGGGGGCTTGGGTTTCCCTCTGCAGAGCTGGGTGGGCCAGGGTTAGAGCCTGCGGCTCCTCACCTGGGAACCAGCTGCTCCTGGCCTCCTCCCGGTCTCCCGACTCCTCTTCTTCGTCACATTCCCCAAGCTGGGGCCTCCCCGAGCCAGGCCCTGAACAGGCCTCACCTCACCCAGACCCTTCAGGGGTTAGCATTACCCCATTTTGCAGATGAGAAAATCGAGGGTCAGAGGCAAAGTCACCTCTCTGGTCCTCAGTTTCCCCCCGGAGGACGGGGATAACAGGACCTATCTCACAGAATATTTGGAAGGTGCTTAGTTTCGTGGTCAGCACACAGTATAGGCCTGATAAACGTTAGCTGGAGTCATCATCATCATTAATAAAAGGTCTCCCTCAGGTCCTTCCTTGGCCCTCAGGAGCCACCTAGGGACATCCTTACCCTGCTGGCACCAGCCAGTATGATTCAGGCGATTGTGTCACCCTCAGTGTGCACCTCAGCATCTCCCCTTCTTACCAAGGTTAATGGCAGCACTCCCTGCCGTGCCACCTGGCCACCCGTCCCTCACACCACACACCCACCCAGGTTCAAAGTCCCACCGGTCTTTCCCAACATCTTGGGCATCCTTCCCACGTTCACCGCTGCCTGCCTGGCTCGGATGAGAACGAGGCCACAGCCTCCCTGGCTTTTATTATCATTACTCCTACCACCGCTATTAGTAATACTGCAATTACTACCAACAGCATTAGTACTAGCACTTCCACTGCCCACTCCCACCCCCACTGGCATCTTACCCAAACATGCCTTAGGTTTTCCTGTCTCGGTGCCCTTAGCTGGGCTGTTCCCATCACCTGGACCAACTCGGCAAACCCCTCCTGACCTTCAAGGCACAGTTCGGGGACTGAGAAGCCATCCTAGAATCTCCCACGCAAAAGGGATCTGGCCTCCGGATTCTTACCCCAGGGCCAAGGTCCAGTTCCCTACCGGATGGGGATGAGGTGAGGCTCCTAGAAGTGTCCTCAACACATGGAGGGGCTGAGCACTTACCCAGCATGTCGTGCGTAGGTAGGTGGCACCTACGCAGAGGAGCTGCCCACACATTAATAATAAGCCACCCCCATCCCTCCTGGCTGACTCCTACTCCAGGGCAGACTGGCCTCAGGAGGGTCCCGAGTGTGCTCTCTTGCCCAGGTGACATTTCAAGCCCTTCTCTCTTCTGGCTGCCACCCTGCCCCATCCCTGCCAAGAGGAAGGGCCCCGGCTTCAGAGGCTGCTCCCTGCAAGATGGCAGCAGCAGGGGGTGGGCGTGCAGGGCCAGAGAAAGCCTCTATTTATAAAGCTCCCAGCTCCCTCCTCCACTCTGGAAGCGGGGGCCTGGGCGCTGGTTCCCACTCCAGTATGGGCGAACCAGTGGGCCTGCCCACCCCCAGAAGAAAAGAGGCCACAGGGACCAAGCTTCCCCATACCCCAGGCTCTGCAGGCGTGGCCAGGTCAGGTGCTAGGGCCCCAAAGTAGCAGGAAACTGGCAGATCAGGTTCTTCCCAGATGTGGGAGATAAAGTGGTTGCCATACCGACACTGGGGAGAATTCCCTACCTTCTGAATGGACAGGGGCTGGCCAATGAACTCCAGGCTGCTAGCATCCCCACTAGGGCTGGGGTCCACGGCAGGGCTTCGAACACAGAGCAGCAAACCCTCTCTGGGGCGCAAATCCTCAACGGGACACTGGGCTTTCTAGTAAACATGGGCGTGTGGGCTTCTAAGAGACTGTCTGGGGCTGGGCTCCTCCAGAGAACCAACAACCAGGGCAAGGACAAACAACAGAATCTGTTCCCAGAGCGCTGTGACGGGCCAAGCCCCAAGGCAGCAGCCACCCTGGGAGGCAGACTGGTGCGACCCCTGATTGACAGAAGGGAACACGGAGGCTTCGAGACTTGCCTAACGTCACATGCTGCACAGCTGCAATACTAAGCACGTTACACCAAGAATGACTTGCCTTTAGTGAGCATGTTCACGGGGAATGCCTGGGACACTCACATCCACGCTGGGAGGGAGGGACTGCTAAGGCCATTTTTCAGACTGAAAAACTGTGGCCCAGAGAGGTGACGCCCCTGTCTTCAAAGTCACTAGAGGGGCCTCTACACCCACAGCTGACTCCCGGTCTTCACCATTACACTCAGCTGCTTCTGTTTTTTCCCTTGTCCCCAAATGGATAGGACTTGTTCTAATCCCAGCATCACCCACTGTACAGCTTCCCAAGGAGGGCAGCCAGCCAGCCCCCGGGGCCTGGGGAAATAAGAGAAACAGGCCTCCCACGGAGCAGAAAGTAAATAACCCCAGCCCTCCTGGCTTCCGGACTATCGAAGCGTGTAAAAGGGACCTGAGGGAATCAGTACCACCAGTCCATTGCACAGGTGCGGAGACTGAGGCTCAGAGAAGGGGTCAGGGCGGGTGCACGAGTCCTTAGGCCTGAAACTCAGGCCTCCAAACGCCTGCCGGGAGTCAGAGTCACCGATGGGCAAGGGCAAGGAGACAGGAACCGCCTGGGGCCCTCTGCCCTCCTCAGCGGAGCCCCCCACCGGGGGCGGGGCGGGCGCCAGGACAGCGGGACTACCCGGCCGGCGGGTCGAAATGGTGGAGGCTGACACCTCCCCCGCGGCAGCAGGGCCGAGGCAGGCCCGGCTCACTCCCCAGGCCTGGGCCACGCTGAGGGTGCGGCCAGTGTGGCCGGCCGCCCCGGGCTCTTTCTCTCTACTGGGCACCGCAAAAGGAGGAGGGGCTGGGGGGGCAGCTAGGGCGACTCCGCAGCGGGGAAGGAGCGGCGGCCGCGAGGGCCTTCTCCCGCGGCCCCGGGCTCTGCTGCAGGGGTGCCCGCCGGCCGCGCGGGGCCCAGGGTGTACGGCCTCACCTGCACGGCCCGGGTGAAGAAGATGCCCGCGTCCGACGCCAGCTTCTTCATGTTGAAGTCCATGGCGCTCCGCACGGCCGGCCACGTCCGGCCCGTGCGCCGCCCGGCAGCCCCCGGCCCGCCGCCGCCAGCCCGCACCGCGCCCACCTGCTGCCGGTGCTCTGGCCCTCAGCGCGCCCCCCTGGCCCAGCCCCAGCCGCCTCCGTCAAGCTTGCCCGAGCGCGCAGGGAGGGGCACCGGCCGCGGGGGAGGAGCCTCCGGGGGGCGGGGCGGGGCGGAGGGGGCCCGGCTTGAGGCTGCTCGCGGCTGCCCCCTGCGGCCGCCGCCGGGCCGGCCTCTCGCTTCCTCGTCCTATGGCCCCCGCCCGTTTGTGCCTCTTCCCTTGGTCGATTCGCATCCTCCTGGCCTGCTGGGCCCTCTGGCTACCTATTTCTCGGCGTCTTTTGACCTGGATCTTTCTGTGTCGACCATCACCACCACCTTGACCTCTTTAGCCCCCCCTCCTCTTCTGCCCCAACCTTGGTGACACTAAGGACAATTGAGCCAGGGGATAGGCCAGCTGGGGACTGGTCCTCCACCGCTGGGGAATGGCTGTTTGGCCCCCGGAAACCCTCTGGTTCTCCAAAGCTGGGTGAGGGTGTGTGCAGGAGTTAAGGGGAAGGAAGGAGAAGAGAAAGAGGGGCTTCCGTTCAGCCCAGGTGGAGGAATGTGCTTCCCTCCAGGCCTGGACATGTGCTGACCTTGAACCAGCTTCTCACAGCCCCAAACAGGCAAAAGGATGGCCTGCACATACATTGCCCCCCCTCCCATGGGGCTTGGAAGGGGCTTATTACCTGTTTCCACTGCTCCCCGCTCTCTACCTCTAGACTTCATCTTCTTATCCAGTGGAGAGTTCTGTTCCTGAGCTGGTACCCTTTCCTCTCTGGCTCTGTCCCCTGGATTCCTGGCTTCGATTATCTCCCCGCACTTATACCAGTTCCCCATCTTCTACCCCAGCCTGTCTGTCCAGAGTGAGCTTCAAGTCATCTGGAGGTTTATGAAAATATCCCTGGGCCCACTCCCAGCCCTGGTTCTCTCAGTTCAGGTGGAGCCCGGCTGGTGGAGTCTTGAAAAGCTTCCAGGTGACTTAAATGTGCACCACAGGTTCAGAACTACTGATCTGCATTATTATCAACATGGAGCCATCATCAACTTTTGTGTCACTCACACACCTGCAGTTCATCATCTCTATGTGTTTCTTTGTGTGTTTCTATGTGTTCACTACGTATTTCTATTTGTATTGATCACTGACTTATTTACCAGTGTCTGTCTGTAGCTAACTATATCATTTATTTAGCCAGCATACAATATATCATCTTTCAAGAGCCATAAGTCAATGTAGTTACATGTTCATTCATTCAATAACCACATTGAGCAAGGTTAAAGAAAAAAACATTCATGATATTTGTTAAGGACTGTAAGGAAGACTTTATTCAAGAGAGCCTAGTGCGGGGGGGGGGGCGGGTGTTGCAGTAGGGGAGAGAGATTGGTCTCAACTCCAAATACAACAAGGACAAGTGGAGATTTATAGACAATGAGCAGAGTGGGGATGTCGGGGATGGAAAATGACTAAGTGGGAACATCAAGGCTAGTGAGATTCTTGCGGAGGGCAGGCTAGGGGGATAAGATATTGAGGATGGAGGATGAAGAATTTGATCAAATATGGAGGGTGATCAAATACCCAGGGTTGGGGATTTTACTAAACTGACCCTGCAGAATTCTTGTTAAAACTGGACTCTACAAGATGGAAACTCAAGGTTGCACCTAGTCAAGCAGAGGGCTGGCTCACAGGAGCCTGACTCTGGTTTGGTCAAGGAGAAAGACCTTATCGGCACCAACTATGTGCCAGGGGCTGTTCTAGGTGCCATGGATGCAGCAGTGAACAAAACAAGGCTCTTCCCCTCTTGGATCAACAGATATATAACAGGTCAGATCCTGGGAAGAAAAACAGCAGGGTAAAGGAGAAAGAGAGAGAGAGAGAGAGAGAGAGAGAGAGAGAGACAGTAGGTCCTAGTTACTCCCGATCTTGTAGCTGTCCCAGTCCGTATGTTGCATCGATTTATCTAGCTTTCTACGTGGCTATTGCAGTTTTTCTAATAGCAATGGCCAAAAGGTCCTAAGACCACGCCAGGCCCGGCACTGAGCACTTTTAAGTGAATAATCACTTAAGGTCCCCGCAAAAGCTCAGAAACCATCATTCTCCTCATTTTAGGAAGCTAAGGTTTAGAGAAGTTAAGTGATTTGCCCAAGGACACAGGGGAGGAAGCAGTGGATTTGGCCCCAGACGCAGGCAGTTCAATAGTGGAGCCTGCTCTCCTTTGCTCTGGCTGCCACTTCCTTGGCTCATCAGCTACCACGCTCCTCTCTCTCTGCCACCTTGAGTCAAAGATGCCAGGTTTGGGGACTTCCCTGGTGGTCCAGTGGTTAAGACTCTGTGCTTCCACTGCAGGGGGCACAGGTTCGATCCCTGGTCGGGGAATCAAGATCCCGCATGATGTGGGGTATGACCAAAAAATAAAAAACAAACAACATGCCAAGTTCACTCTTGCCTCTGGACCACACAGCCCATGCTGTTCCTGAACACTCCTTCCTCTTCTCTCTGCCCAGGTGACTCTTAGTCATCCTTAGGTTTCTGTTTGGACGTCACTTTCTTTCGGGAGTCTCTCACCTCCCCATGGGAGGGCAGGTGTCCCTGGGAATCTCCATATTCCTGAGTTTCCACCATTAGAGCAATATCACATAAGATTGTAATTAAGTATCTTAATTATATGTATCTTGTCCACCACTGCACTCCCAAGTCCAGCCAAAGGGCTGGCACACAGAAATATTAGTTGTTGATGAATGAAAGAATGTGACCTTACTGATAATTACACTAAAAAGACTTAGATGTGTCCAGTTCTTTGGTTATGAAAGGGCTGCCACACTGTTTTCTTATCATCAGCACCAAAGCCCCGTTACTCAGGCAAGGCAAGAATTCCATTCCCATTTTACAGAGGGGTAAACTGAGTAAACCTCACAAAACTGATGTGGCAGAACTTGATTCCAACTCAGGGAGGCCTGATTCCAAACCCAGTGTTTAGTGCAAGGCACAGTGAACCGAATCACTTGACGCCAACTCTTAGGGAGACAACGTCTCGTAGGGGAGGCTTGGCACTTCTGCAAACAACCCCAGAAAGTGGAGAGTGGCAAGTGCTTAGGAGAATGCTGTAGGAAGTTAGAGGCGGTGGCGTTGGAAAGTGGGCGCTCGAAGGGCGGGAAGTACTTGTCCGTGTGGGCACCAGTGGAGGCAGAGGAACCAAAGGTGAGAGCTCAGATCACCGGCAATTCTTTCCACAAAGCGTCTTCGAAACCTGTTTGCTCCGCCTTATCCCTTTAAGAGTGGCCCCGCCTCACTCAGCCACCCGGGTCAATCTAATCTCGATGGCCAATCACAGGAGAGAAAAAAAATCACTTCCGCGCCTCAACCGCACTTAGGGGGCGGAACAGAGGGAGAAGGGAGGATGAGACAATATTGGTCACGTGACCCACCCAATTGCACAGAGGCCGGGGCGGTGCAGAGGAGTTCGGCGACACTCATTGGCCAAAGAAAGGTTGGCCCTGCGTGAGGCCACGCCCCCCGTGGCCCCGAGGTTGGTTGCGCGGGCGCCGGAGAAGGAGACGCTGTCCTTCCGCAGCGATGGGATCCTGGGTGAGTGGCGGCGGTCCGGGCTGAACCCGCGGAGCAGGCGGGCGGCGCGGCAAGGTCCGGGACTGAGGCTTGCAGCGGGCGGGAGCCGTCCCTGAGCGGGGAACTGGGTAGGGTTGCAGGTGTCCCAGCTCAGCCGGACTAGAAGGGCCAGCGTTGGAAAGAGCAGGTACTCGGGCCGTGGGCGGCGCGAGAGGTGGAACGGAAGGTACCCGGTCAGTGGGAAGATGCCCGGGCCTGGAACATTGCAGAGATCGGAGCAGGGGTGCAGGTACTGGACCCGCGCTGGGCAAGTACCGGGATGGAAGGACCGGGTGCGCGGGCTGTGGAAGGCGGCGGCAGTGGGCACCTGGACGACCCTCAGGGATATTCCGGGAGTCGGGGCAAGAGAGGAGGGGGCCTGACCAGGGCATGCGCAAGGAATTGTCTGGGATGGAAAGAGCAGATTCTGCAGAAGGGGGTATTGCTGAGGTCCAGCGTGGGAGTGCTCAGTGCCGGTCCTGGTCAGACTGCTGAGGTGTCCCACCGGTGTGGAATGAACCGAGACTGGGCAGAGGGGACATTGCTGGGGTCAAGGCGGCATGAAGGGTGCTCAGGCTAGAGTCATTTACGGGGTGGTTCAGGGCAGGGGAGAAGGTGTCCGGGATGGAAAGCGTGGGCATCCAAGCTGAGAGGTTGTGAGTGCCCTGGTGGGGGTGGAACGAGGAGGTTACTGCCCAAGGTTACAGGGCAGGAGAGGTGACTTTCCCAGGTTGGGACGACATTAGGAGTGTCCACGTGGTGGGGGGACATTGCCATGGTCTTGTCATCACAGAGAAGAGGTGGAGGCTTCTCGCATTCAGCCCTGGGTCGTGCCAGGAGGAAGGATGGGGTATGGTTGGGCTGGATCTCGATCCATCCCTGGAGTGAAGCTGTCTTGGGGTGGGTGTCATTACCTGGCACCTGCCACTCTTCCTCAGTCGGGGCAGCAGAGGCTGCTTTTGACTTTCATGCAGGTAAATGCCAAGCCTTGGGGTCCCCCAGAGCTGAGGTCATATCCCAGCTTGGCCATTTACTCAGTGACCTCGGTAGGCTTGATTACCTTTTGGAGCCCAGTTTCCCCATCATTGAGATAAACAGTGCTTGCCTTGAGGGTTCTGTGGGTCACTAGACTTAAAACCCTCCATGGAGAGCCTGTTCCAAGCCTGGCCTGTTAAAGTAAGTGCTTGGGAAATAGTAGCCGCTGATCCTCTGATGTTCTTGTCTTCCCTCGTTGGTTCTGAGGCTTGGGCCAAGTTGGGGGTGGTGCTGAGAGAGCTGGCTTGTGACCACTGGAGGTCACATCGCTCAATTTGTAGCCTCCTGGCAGCATGTCCCCTACTCTACACACGCGCGCACGCACACACAAACACACACACACGCGCACACAGCCCTAGAGCTAACTGATAGGATCATTCATCCTTCCCACTCACTGAGGATAAGCCGTTTCTTGTGCCAGTCCAGTGACTTTGGCCGCCATCCCAAGTAGACAGGGTCCATCTGGCCTTCGTGGTCATTTCGTTTGAAGTCCCAGGAGACCTTGAAGGCCTCCTTGGCCTTGGTGGTGGTGGTCGGGGAGCTCTCTGCAGGATCTTGGGGACTGGGTTATATGTGCTCAAGCCACTTATTCACTGGCCTTGGAATAGGCCGTGGAGTACCCTGGGGGTCTCACAAGGCCCCAGGGGAAAGTTGCCCTTGTAGTCTGTAGTTCTGCTGAGGCTCCCACTTCCTGCTCCATGCCAGATTTGGCGAAAGGGTTGTGTTGAGCACAGAGTCGAAAGTCCGTTAGATCTTGGTCCAAGTCCTGACTCCACCTGGTACCAGCTGTGTGGCTTTGGACTCCTGACTTAGCTTTTCTGAGCCTCAGTTTCCTCGTTGGAAATTGACAGGGGTGTGGGAGGTAGATCGCATCTACTTCATAGAATTGTAATGATTCAATGAAATAATGTATGTAAGGAGCTCTGCACAGAATACCCACATACGGTGTAGTAGCTGTTATTATTGGAGGAAATACCCTGCTGTTTTCGTAATACGTCCACAGGAAGTACGACATTCTTGGTTTTGTGGGAGGTGGAAATGATGCAATGATTCTCACTCGGGTCTGACCCCTTAGAGGCCTAAGGTTTTTGCTTAGCACGTGGGCCATGGGTTTAAAAGGATTGAGAAAGTGTGGTATAAAGCCCCAAGTTTGAGAGTGACCTATCCATCTCCCAGGCTCTGGGTCCTCACTTGGGCCAGCGTGCCAGACACTGCCTTCTCCCAGGGCTCAAGGTGGGCAGAAAGTCTGTGGGGCGTTCGGCTACCTTCCTGCTGGCAGGTGCAGAAGGCGGGGGCCTGGTTCCAGGCCTCGCATTCCACACGTGGGCTTTGCTCCCACCTCATCCCCCAGAGCACTCTTGTGGGTGTTTCTTTATGTCACATGCACACACCCTTGTGTCTGACTTGGTCGTCTGTCTCTCAGCTCTGTGGAGGGACCTTCTGGTATGTGTGTCCCTGTCCTTTCGGGGCGTGGATGGTGCCCGGGACCCAGCCAGCAACCAGCTGAAGACGTTC
The DNA here is from genome assembly GCF_964270905.1 of Leucopleurus acutus. Taxonomy (NCBI): domain Eukaryota; kingdom Metazoa; phylum Chordata; class Mammalia; order Artiodactyla; family Delphinidae; genus Leucopleurus; species Leucopleurus acutus. Next base: position 7,060,121 of record NC_139150.1, on the reverse strand, counting down.
TCCTTGGAAGCTCTCGGCCCCGAGGGCTCTCGCCTGGGGTGCCGCTCCTGCCATGGCGTTCCGGAGGACGGAGGGTGTGTCCGTGATCCAGGCCCTGGCCATGACGGTGGCAGAGATCCCTGTGTTCCTTTACACGACGTTTGGGCAGGTAAAGATCGGGGCGGGTTGTGGTCCTGCCCTTTACCTCTCTGGTCCCTGAAACACTGAGCCACTCATCGCAGGGTCCCTCAGCATCCAGGAAAGTTGGGCCCTCGTGATTGCTGTCCCAGGCAATCCTCTTTGAGCAGAGTAAGGAGGACTGGGTTAGGAGTCTGGGGTCCCGAGCCCGGTCTCCACCCCAGGCCTATGTGGGCTCTTGACCTCAGTTTCTCAGTTTATAAAAGAGGTCAGTAATGCCTGCCAACTTTAAATGTTTGTGGCCGACCAGTTCTCTTGACACTTCCTGAAGCTCTGCCCTGTGGGATGCAGCCTCGCTCGAGGGGCTCCCAGTCCAGCAGGCAGAGTGAGGGTGGAGCAGGGGAGTGTACAGATGGACCATCGGGTGAAGTGAACGTCATTGTCTTTGAAGAGTGGAGAAGTGGGGTGGGCAGACCTCAGTTCCATTTCTGCCTCTCTGTCACCTTAAGCGTGCGTCCTAACCCGTGTGAGCTTCAGGTGCCTCACCTGGAAAATGATGGGCATTCGGACAGGTAACACAGGTGAAATCCTGGTGCGGTAGCTAGCATAGGTGCTCAGTCGCTGCAGCTGGTAGAATCCTGACCGATGGCGTTGGGGACACCTGCTGGACCCCAGATATGATCTCCTAGCCTTGTCATTTTGCCATCCCCCGTCCCCCTCTTTTACATCTCTGTGATCCAGGTTTCAGAGGCCAGGGCCCCCAACTCCCACCCCCACAGCCCCCTGCAGGTGGCTGCCTCTCAGTCATTCCTGGTCAGGAGGTATCCCCTGGGGGCCTGATGCGTTCCCTGCCCCTCACGTGTTCCTCAGGGCAGCTCTCCCAGGGAGATGTAACTGGCTGCCTCCCTCTTTTCTTGCAGTCTGCCTTCTCCCAGCTGCGGTTGACACCAGGCCTGAGGAAGGTCCTCTTTGCCACGGCCCTGGGGACTGTGGCCTTGGCCCTGGCCGCCCACCAGCTCAAGAGGCGACGGCGGAAGAAGAAGCAGGTCGGCCCCGAGATGGGAGGCGAGCATCTGGGCACAGCGCCCCTCCCCATCCTCATGGCCAGGAAGGTCCCATCTGTGAAGAAAGGTAGGTGTGAGGTGGTGGGGAAGGGCCTGACCTGGAGTCGAGTCTCAGCTGGACCCCTATTAGCTGAGATCTTGGGCTAGTGACATCCTGTCTCCAAGCTGAGTCCCTTTCACCTGGGAAGCAAGTCATTGTAAGGATTTGCTGGGTGATGTGGCCGGATGCACATGTCATTGGAAGCGATGGTTCTCATTATCTGAGGACACTTTGGGAGCCCTGGGTCCAGAGTGGGCTGGTGGGGTGCAGCTCCTCCGTCCAGCGATGGAAGTCCCCTGGCTCAGGAGCAGAAAGGGCCAGATGGTTCCTGAGCCTTTTGGTATTCTCACCATCCCCCTCTTTTTCTCTTTGCATACAGTAAGATTCACCCTTTCTTGAGTTTTGACAAACACTTGTAGTCATGCAGTCACTACCGCAATCAAGAACTGTTGCTCTCAATGCCCCCAGGGCCCTTGGTAGTCAGCCCCTTTCCCCTTCCCCCAGCTCCGGGCAGCCACTGACCTGTTTTGTGTCTGCTGGTGTGGCTTTGAAAGCCTCTTATGGGCCCGTTAATCTTGTAACCCAGTAACCCGGTGTATGCCGTGTACAGATCGCTTTCTAAGGCAAGGAGTCCTCAAAGGCTCTCACGTTGGAAGAAACTTGTTTTAAGAGGCAGAATCTCCTTCCGGGCTCTCCTGCCTCCTCGCTCTTCTGAGCTCCCTCTTGAGCGACGTGGTGGGGGGCACGGCTGCTCTCCCTCTGCTGGGGGCCTGACACCCTTCTCTCCCGTCTCCCCCGCCCACACTTAGGCATGGAGCTATCAAAGTGACAATGACTTTTTTATTTTGTTTATTTTATTTTTTTTTCTTTTTGCTGTACGCGGGCCTCTCACTGCTGTGGCCCCTCCCGTTGCGGAGCACAGGCTCCAGATGCGCAGGCCCAGCGGCCATGGCTCATGGGTGCAGCCGCTCCGCGGCATGTGGGATCTTCCCGGACCGGGGCACGAACCTGCGTCTCCTGCATCAGCAGGCGGACTCTCAACCACTGCGCCACCGGGGAAGCCCGACAATGACTTTTTTAAAAAAAAATTTATTTATTTAAATTTATTTTTGGAGGCGTTGGGTCTTCGTTGCTGTGCTCAGGCTTTCTCTAGTTGCGGCGAGCGGGGGCTACTCTTCGTTGCGGTGCGCGGACTTCTTATTGCGGTGGCTTCTCTTGTTGCGGAGCACAGGTTCTAGGCGCGCGGGCTTCGGTAGTTGTGGCACGTGGGCTCCGTAGTTGTGGCTCGTGGGCTCTAGAGCACAGGCTCAGTAGTTGTGGTGCACCGGCTTAGTCGCTCCGCAGCATGTGGCATCTTCCCGGACCAGGGCTCGAACCCATGTCCCCTGCGTTGGCAGGAGGATTCTTAACCACTGCATCACCAGGGAAGCCCGACAATGACTTTTAATTATGAATTATCATTGCAAAAGGGAAGTTTTTGTCTTTTCAATTGGACAGAGAAGTTTGTAGACCAGTCTAGAACAAGACCACGAGACATGCTGGCACAGCTGGCTTTCCATTCTGCGTTGGCTCCACTGGAAGCCTGGAGTCGTTTCTGGACTAACCTCTTGCTTGCCTACTTTGTACCAGCACCATCTCTGGTTCCACCTTATTTTGCCTTCCCTACTTTTCTCACTTAAAAGAACCAAACCAAAACAAAACTATGTGTTTTGAAAAGTTGGTACCTCAAGTCCTTTTTCGAAGGAGGAGAATTCCAGATCAGTCAGGCAGTCAACAACACAGGGGAAGCTGAGTCAGGAGGGAGAAGTGTCTGGGCCTCATTCTCAGGCTTAACCCAGCAGATCCAGGCCCCTCCGGGCCAGGCCCTGCGCTGCGTAACGGGGGTACGGAAGTGAGCAGGACAAGGGGCAGGGGCCCAGCCCTCTGCTGCTAGGTGCACGCCCTGGGGGTGCTCTGCTGTCACCCTGACTTAGAAGGTCAGGACAGACTCCCAGGTGAAGACGGGGAGAGGGATCCGGAGCGGGCAGCAGCCGTGCGAAGGCTGGGTGGGAAGCTGGCGTGACCCCTCTCCTGTTCCTCACAGGCTACTCCAGCCGGAGGGTCCAGAGCCCCAGTAGCAAGAGCAACGACACTCTGAGCGGCATCTCCTCCATCGAGCCCAGCAAGCACTCAGGCTCCTCCCACAGCTTGGCCTCGGTGAGGGTAGCAGGGTGCCTGTCACGGCCTCGGGGCTCCGGTCTCTGCCCTCGGGGGCTTCTGGGCTGGTAGGAAGATGGGAGAAGAGGTTCCACCCATTCATTCGTTGGTTCATTCACTCATCCATCCGTGCAGACTTCCAGAGATTGTCCGTGATCACTGTGTGCCGGGCACTGGTGAGGGAAAGGTGGATAAATGCGGAAGAGAAGCGGTGATCTCTTGGGGAAGATACTTACCCATGGAAGTGCGTTCATTCATTCATTCATTCATCAGACACTGAGCAGGCACCGGCTTTATGTCAGAGACCACTAGGCGCTGAGGACAGAGAGATGAATAAGACAAAGAAGTTTATTTTCTCTTGGGGAGCGGCTTTGGCTCATTCACTCGTCTAGTTGTTCATTCATCCAGCGAGCACTGAGCCCCAGCTCTGAGCCGGCCACTGCCCTGGGGACCCAGGCATGAGCAGGAGCTGGCTCTGCTCCCGCCTGGGAGGCGGGTGGCTGCTCGTGTGGGAGAGATGCGTGGGTGAGAGCCGGGCCCTGCCGGCCCGTATGGAATGGGTGCACGTTGCGTCCTCCCTGTCTCACTTGTAGTGTAGCCCCGGAGCAGGGAGGGGGTCGTGCCTTTCGGGAGTGGAGCTCAGGGTGGGTTTCGTAGGAGGCTGCAGCTTCCTGGGTTGGGCATTGGCCTCAGCGTTTCCTCCTGCTTTGGCCATTTCTGTGACCCGTCCTCAGGCGCTTGGAGTTGACGGAAGCAGGCTGTGCGGAGGGCTCGCCACTGTGGCCCGGGGCTGTTTTCAGGGATGGTATTGCAGAGGGCACGTGGCGTGTGGTGAGGGGTGGGGGTGGGGGGAGGCTCAGGGATCCTGCAGAGGGTCCCGGAAGGCCTCATCCCTTATTCTCGGGTTCTTGCGCTACTTGGCACCCAGATGGTAGTGGTGAACTCATCCAGCCCTGTGGCTGCATGCTCGGGGCCATGGGACACCAGAGGGATGGAGGAGTCCGTGACCACCAGCAGCGGCAATGCTGAGAGCCTCTACATGCAAGGTACGGGCCAGGAGGCCGGCCTTGGGCACCCCCTGCCCAGCGCTCACCCCACCCCCGCGGCCGGGGCAGGGTAGTGGGGAGCGTGGCCTCCTCCCGGGAGCCTGGGCTGGGTTTTCTGGGTGCTGCTTTCAACCAGTTCCAAAACCACCCACCCCAGATCCCCGGCTCAATGGTTTCCAGCCATCTCTGGACTGGGCAGAGTCTCCAGGAACAGATCTGGTCTGAATGAAGACCTGCAAGCTAGCCAGCCCTGAAAAAGGGGTCAGGACCTGGTCCACACGGTCCTGGCTGTTCCCATCCTTCCGGGCTCTCCTGCCTCCTTGCTCTTCTGAGCTCCCTCTTGAGCGACGTGGTGGGGGGCACGGCTGCTCTCCCTCTGCTGGGGGCCTGACACCCTTCTCTCCCGTCTCCCCCGCCCACACTCAGGCATGGAGCTATTTGAGGAAGCTCTGCAGAAGTGGGAGCAGGCGCTGAGCGTGGGGCAGAGGGGGGACGGCCTCCGGAACCCCGAGACCGCTTCAGAGGCACTGTCCGAGGTAGGCAGTCCTCCCCCGGGTCTCTCCTACCCCTGGCCACTGAGAAGACTGGTAGTGTGGCTGGTGGGGGGCCACGCTTGGGAGGCGTCTAGCAGCGCCGCCTTCTGCCAGCCCATCACGTCCTCCTGGATGGGAGCTTCCGCTTGACCAGGATGTTGACCCAGCTAAGTAAGAAAGTTCACGTAAGGTGCATTAGCCCATGCCTGGTGCTTGGTAATTACTCAGTAAACCACACTGGTGATTACAGCCTGATCCTGACTACATAAAGAAAATAAGGGGGGCTTCCCTGGTGACGCAGTGGTTAAGAATCCGCCTGCCAATGCAGGGGATACGGGTTCGAGTCCTGGTCTATGAAGACCCCACATGCTGCAGAGCAACTAAGCCCATGTGCCGCAACTACTGAGCCTGCGCTCTGGAGCCTGTGTGCCGCTACTACTGAGCCTGTGCTCTAGAGCCCATGTTGCCACCACTGCTGAAGCCTGCGTGCCTAGAGCCTGCGCTCTGCAACAAGAGAAGCCCCCACTCACTGCAACTAGAGAAAGCCCGCGCGCAACAACAAAGACCCAACACAGCCAAAAAAAAAAAAAATGGGGACTTCCCTGGCGGTCCAGTGGGTAAGACCCCACGCTTCCACCGCAGGGGGCATGGGTTTGATCCTTGGTTGGGGAACTAAGATCCCGCATGCCCTTGGCAAAAAAAAAAAAAAAAAAAGCATTCTTGAAGGGCTGGAGGGAAATAGCCTGTGTTCATAGTTGATTGGGTCACACAGCTTTTGTCTTGTCTTTTCTTTATGCGTTTTTTGTTTTTTTTTTGGCACAGTCCAAGTTTTCTATAAGAGAATATTTATCTCAGTATCAGAAAAGAGAGATAAAGTGGAAAAGCCAAAATAAAATTTTTTTTGTGCAAAACACACTAAATATATGTCCTAGGATGCATTGTTTTGTAATAGTTAAAAAAGATGAAAACCTGGAGACTGTAAGTGCCCATCAGTAGGGGTCTGGAATACTAGGCAGCCTTTATGGTGGCGCAGTGGTTAAGAATCCGCCTGCCAACGCAGGGGATATGGGTTCGAGCCCTGGTCCAGGAAGATCCCACATGCCGCGGAGCAACTAAGCCCATGCGCCACAACTACTGAGCCTGCGCTCTAGAGCCCGCGAACCACAACTACTGAGCCCATGTGCTGCAACTACTGAAGCCCGCAGGCCTAGAGCCCGTGCACTACAACGAAGAGTAGCCCCCACTCGCTGCAACTAGAGAAAGCCCGTGTGCAGCAACAAAGACCCAACGCAGCCCCCCGCCCCCCCAAAAAAAGAAATAAAATAAATAGAAAAAAAGAAGGGACTTCTCTGGCGGTCCAATTAAGACTCCGTGCTTCCAATGCAAGGGGCGGGGGTGTGATCCCTGGTTGGGGAACTAAGATCCCACAAGTCGCGTGGTGAGGCAAAGAAGAAAAATAAAAGGCTGAAGGAAAACTGTATGGGCTGTTAGGTTGCCTTCTCCACTATATTTTATGAAGTGAAAAAAGCAATATATAGAATGTGTATAGTGACCCATATCTACATTTTTTTCTATTGAGATGTAGTTGATGTGTAGCATTATGTAAGTTACAGGTATATAACATAGTGATTCATGACCCATGTGTACGTTTTATTTATTTATTTTTATTGAAGTATAGTTGGTTTACAATGTTGTACTAATTTCTGCTGATGTGTACATTTTTAAAAAGACATCCATCCTTGCCTACATATGCCTGTTGGTAACTGCTGGTGTGTATGTGCACTTTTATTTCCCTCTGGACAGATAACACAAGAGATTTTTTAAAAAAAAAAAATTTATTTATTTATTTATTTTTATATCTTTGGCTGCATCAGGTCTTAGTTGTGGCATGTGGGATCTTTTGTTGTGGCACTCGGGCTTCTCTCTAGTTGTGGCTCGAGGGCTCAGTAGTTGTGGCGTCATGGGCTTAGTTGCCCTGCAGCACGTGGGATCTTAGTTCCCTGACCAGGGATTGAACCCGTGTCCCCTGCATTGGAAGGTGGATTCTTAACCACTGGACCACCAGGGAAGTCCCCACAGGAGATTGTTAACAGTAATCTATGAGGAGAGGGTCTGCAGGGAAAGGAGGAGAAGGCTTTTCTTGTACTTTTTTGGTCGATGTTTTTTCTCATTCTGGGGGTTGTCTTTACACTTTCCTTTTTTTTTGGCTGCACCTCACGGCTTGCAGGATCTTCGTTCCCCAACCAGGGATTGAAGCCGTGCCACCTGCATTGGAAGCGCAGAGTCCTAACCACTGGATGGCCATGGAATTCCCAATCTTTTCACTTTCTTGATGGTGTCCTTTGAAGAACAAAGGTTTTTAATTTTGACGAAGTTCAGTATATCTAATTTTTCTTTTGTCACTTGTGTTGTATGTAGGAAACCATTCTCTAACCCAAGGTGGCTTCCCAGAGAAAGAGCTGGCAGATCTGCCAAAGCTACAAGGCTCTGCTGGCCACACGGAGCAGCGTTACTAAGCAAGATGGCCAGCAGGTCTGGGGTCCCATGGGCTCCGCCAGGCTCTAGCTGGGTGCACTGGGCCACATAACTCCTTGAGTTTTCTCTGTCAAGTGGGGTCATGGCAATCCCTGCCTCAAGGAAGCCCTGAGGCTGAACAGCGAGTTGCCTGTCCAGGGCTAGCGCTCAGTGAAAGGCAGCCATTACAATCTTACTGTCCCCCTCTGACTGCTTCTGCCTCTTTCTCCCAGTGGCCTGAGGCCCGACTTGGCCCTTGTCTCTTCCCCAGGGTCTGGTTACATGTACTTGCAGGATCTGGCAGCCTCTGTGGAAAACAGGGTCAGGCCTGCCCGTGCCTGGCCCCCTGGCCTAGAAGCTCCTGGGTTCAAAGGAGCAGTGCCCCCATCTCCCCACACCCTGGTGTGGAGGCCGAGGGCAGCGAGGAGGTCACTGAGGCCACAGGCTGTGGTGCCAGGGGTGCGATGCCTTCCCAAGTGCACGCGGTTAATAGGCACAGTGCGGTTGAACCCAGCTCTTTCTGGGCTCCTAACTGCCCTCTGATTGTAATAGCCAGCACTTACTGGCCATCACCATGGGCCAGTCTTGTAGGAAGTACTTTATATACCTTATTTCATTCACGTTTTCCCTAAAATCCTAGGAAGTAGGTTCTCTTACTTCAGTTGACAGATAAGAAAACTGAGGCTCAGAATGAGGGAGTTATTTACTCAGGGTCACACAGCTCGGAACTGGTGGCGCCAAGGTCTGGACCAGGTCTGCTCGGGTCTAGAGCAGTGCTGTGCAGTAGGAGGTCATGTGTCTTATTTAAAATTTTCTGGAGACCACATTAAAAAGCAAAAGGAAATGGGTGAAATGACTTTTTAAATTTTATTTATTTAGTTTTGGCTGCGTTGGGTCTTCATTGCTGTGCGCGGGCTTTCTCTAGTTGCAGCGAGCAGGGGCTACTCTTCGTTGTGGTGCATGGGCTCCAGGCGCGCAGGCTTCAGTAGTTGCGGCACGTGAGCTCAGTGGTTGTGGCTCGCGGGCTCTAGAGCGCAGGCTCAGTAGTTGTGGCGCACGGGCTTCGTTGCTCCGCGGCATGTGGGATCTTCCTGGACCGGGGTTCGAACACGTGTCCCCTGCATTGGCAGGCGGCTTCTTAACCACTGCGCCACCAGGGAAGCCCTGAAATGACTTCATAATATATTTTCTATAATCTAGTATATCCAAAATATTATCATTTCAACACGTAATCAAGATGAAAAATCACTGAGGTATTTCACGTTCTTGTAGTCTTGGGGGTTTTTTTGCGGGGGGATACTAAGTGTTTGAAATTGGTGTATATTTATGCTTATGGCCCATGTCAGGTGGGACTGGCCGAGTCTCAAGTGTGCACTGGCCGTGCGTTGCCGGTGGCTCCTGTGTGGGGCAGCTCAGTCCAGACCTGTGCTTGCTGCTGGGCCTCAGAGCTGTCCCCTGTTTCCCTGGGGGCTGGGCCCCCATCATGGTGAAGGAAAGGGCCGTTGGCGTGGGGAGCTTGGGGGGCCTGGGTTGACCGTCATTGTTTTACCCATAGCCAGAGTCACAGCGAAGGGAGTTTGCGGAGAAGCTGGAGTCCCTGCTGCACCGGGCCTACCACCTGCAGGAGGAGTTCGGGTCCACCTTTCCGGCCGACAACATGCTGCTGGACCTCGGTGAGCGGGGCCGGGGTGAACGATCCCCAGGGCCCACGACCTCATCTGATCAGTGCCTCCCTGCACAGACGGGGAAACTGAGGCCCCACAGGCAGGAACAGAATTGGAATGAGGCCCTGGGAGTCCCTGGCCGGTGTGCCTTGCCCCATCCCCTTGGGAGCGGGCTTTTGGGGCTTGTATGTCAACATCTCCCCTGCTGGCTGTTCCAGGTGTTTGGTTGGAGCCCTATTCTGCGGGCACCGGGTGGGCGGAGGGTGGCTCACGTGGAGGTTAGCCTGTGCCGTTGCCCTGCCCATTGAGGTCAAGGGGTGTGACATCACTGAGATGGAATGAAGTTATTCAGCCAAGCAGCCCATGTTCTCCTAGTGCCTGCTGCGTGCCAGACCCTGTGTGGTGACTGTGACCTCCCAGGGCCCTTCCCTGGGGGCTGTCCGCCACCAGGGGGCAACATCAGACTACTGAGTGTCGGGCTCCCCGGCTCTTCCAGTGATGACACAGGCCCAGTGAGGGCTGGCCGGGGTGACACATCTTCCACTTCTGTCCCCGTCCGAGCAGCCCCACTTCCCCTGGCCTCCCCGTGTGACAGAGAAGGCTGGTGGGGCATTCAGGGCTGTGAACCTTTCCCAAGTCCCCTTGAGTGTCCAGACCCCCTCGCCCTTGAGCGGGTGGGATGGAAGTGCTGAGTGAGGGGCCCTTTGGCATCAGAGGCTGTTTCAGCTTGTCAGAGAGGGGGAGCAACTTGCCCAGGGCCACACAGCACAGCACAGCCTGCCCTCAGAGCTCAGGGCCCACAGGCCTCAGGGTCAGGCAGTGCGGACGTGGCAGGTCCCCTGACGTGAGCACAGAAAATAGGAGCTTTGCTACCATCAGCGTCATTCGTCCAGAATCGGGCGTTGGGAGGCTTGGTGTACATTTAGCTCGATCGTGATTTCAGGAGTCTCAGCTCAGCCCCTCCCTTCCCTCTCTGCCCAGAGCGGACCCTCATGCTGCCCCTGACCGAGGGCTCGCTGCATCTGCGGGCGGACCATGAGGACAGCCTGACCTCGGAGGATTCCTTCTTCTCCGCCACTGAGGTGGCGTGGGTTCGGGGGATGGCCGTGGGGAGAGGGGTGAAGGCCGGGGCTCCCGCGCAGCTCCTTGGCGGGCGAGCACTGGGTTGTGGGAAAGTGAAGGCGTTTCCTCTGATGGGAGCAGAATCTGGAGGTCGCCAATGCTGCTCCCCGGGGGACTCTTCAGTGTTGCTGGAATGGGGAAGCCTGAGAAACCAGGGGTCGTAGGTCCTATGAGTGAGGGCAGGGGTCCCCGTCCCCAGCAGCTCCAGCCCACGCCGGCCTCTCGCTTCTCCAGACCGAGTGCTCATTGCTTGGTTAGTTTCCTACCATGGCCACGTGTGCCAGGCGGCTGTCCTTTCCTGGGATGGGAGGACACGGGTGTGTGTCCAGTAGATGGTCCCTTTGGGAAGGGCACCCGGTGATGGGGATGCTGAGAGCCAGAGTAGAACTCAAACCCAGGCCTCTGCCCTCAGCCAGCATTCCTGCTGACGTTCCCTCTGAAGCGTTGGCCCCTAGGGCGTACTCCGCCAGAAGTCCCCTGGGCAGGTGCCCTTGACCCACCCCAAGGCTCCGCCCCCGCCTGCCAATGCTGCTGACACAGGCTTCCACCCTCTCCCCAGCTCTTTGAGTCCCTGCAGGTTGGAGATTACCCGAGCCCACTCTCCAGGCCTGCCGCCGCCTACGAGGAGGCCCTGCAGCTGGTGAAGGAGGGCAGAGTGCCCTGCCGGACCCTCAGGTGAGCATGGGAGGGAAGGAGGCAGGTGCGGGGGGGGGGCTGTCCCCTTGGAGGAGGCTGGGGAAGCCAGCAGGGCTTGGTGGGGACCCAGCTGAGCCAGGCTGAGGGTGGGATGGTCTGGCCGTGGCTCCTGCCCCAGCTTCGGAGACCCTAGGATGGCCCCGGTACAAGACAGGCAGGTCTAGGGTTGATGATGACAATAACTAATTAATATAAGTAATTAAAATAACAATCATTCGTACATGTTCTAAGGGGTCCAATCATGGAAGCACAGTGGGCGCTGTCCCTAAGCCCTGTGTTCTGACACACTCCTTTAAGGAGCCGTCCAGAAGCCAGGCTTTGGAGACAGACAGACCCCGGTTCTCTCCAGGTCTTGCTACTTTGTGGCGTGTGGCCCTGGACAAGTCTCCTGACTTCTCTTAGCCTCAGTCTTCTCCTGTGTGGTATATTGAGGGCTCTTATCCACCTTAAATTAATTGTTCTGTATGATGGTCATGAGTCCCAGATTTAAGTATGTGTGTTCAAAGTTCACTGACTGAAAATGGCCAAAGGCCCCAGCGGAAGCCTTGGGGATTTGGATAAAGTGCCCAGATCAGGGCACCTCTAGCTGCCCCAGAAAGCCCTGCCCTGGCCTTGGGAGCAATTTGGCCATTTTGGTCCTTTGCTAGAGAGGGTCCTTTGCTGGTTGGGGCCTAAAGGAGGCCGAGGTCAGCCCGACCCCCAGTGACCACACCTGCCAGGGGCGCCCAGTGCCATCGAGGCAGCCCGTCCTCAGGGAGCATCCTGTCAGCCCCTTCCTCGGGTTTGGGGGAAACTGAGGCCTAGAGGCGGGCAGCCACCTGCCCGAGGTCACACTACCAGGTGGGGGCAGGGCCACCCAGGGCTCCACCCTGACCCCACGGGGGTGTCGCTGGCTGGGGCCCAGGTGCTGTGACTGTGCGCTTCCCCTCAGGACAGAACTGCTGGGCTGCTACAGTGACCAGGACTTTCTGGCCAAGCTGCATTGTGTGCGGCAAGCCTTCGAGGTGGGTGCGGTCCGGGGCGCGCTGGGGGGATGGGGGCAGTCAAGCAGGCTCCTCTGCGCGGATGGCCACCTGCCCAGCCCACGGTGCTGCCCTGTCCACGGCTTGGGGGGGCCGCCAGCCTGTCAGCTCACCGCCTCCCTCCTCACCCCTTAGGGCCTCCTGGAGGACAAGAGTCACCAGTATTTCTTCGGCGAGGTTGGCCGGCAGATGGTGACGGGCCTGATGACCAAGGCTGAGAAGGTAGCAGGGAGTGGGGGGCTCTCTTTTCGGCTCTTCTTCCCCCTGCGTTGTTTGTTTTTTTTATCTTTCTAACTTTTATTTAGTTCTGTTAAAAAAAAAAGAAAGAAAAAGAAAAAACCCAATCTAAAACCGAGCTGACGAGCTCTCACTTCATCCTGCAGGCCATAGGAGAGCAGGGAAAGGGTTGGGGTTTTTTTGCTCCCTGTGCTAATTCTGAAAAATACGGATCTGTCTTGCCTCTTATTTCTGTTTACAGCATGACACAGTTTTACAAAGTTCGCCGATTATGAGATGCAAACCGTACAGGGTCTCCGGGAACCGCACTTGCCAGGGGAACCCCACTTGGCGCACGTTCTGATATGTGTCCTCCTACTCGGTTCCATAGACTCTAATCTTTGAACATTGTAATTTAACTTGCGAAGCTTGGTTTGTGTTCTACGGGCTGTTCTGCAGCTTTATTTTGTTCTGTAAGAGTCCATCTCGTCCATCTTTCCGTGTCAGTAGATGGACCAGTTGTGTAGTATTGTGTCGGGCGGGTCGGCTCTGGTCCTCCCAGAGACGGACATTTGGGTTGTGTCTGACTTTTCCAGAATCACAGACACCGCTATTATACTCAGTCTGTTTATAATCAGTCCTCTTTCGGTACCGGTGGGATTTTCTGTGGGGCAAAGCCCAGGTGTGGCAAAGGCCGCGTCTTGGGCACAGATGTTTCCAAGGCTGGCAGATCTTGCCCGTTTACCCTCCGAAATGCCTTAACAACTTGAGCCCCTCTCGGCAGTATAAGGCTGTGTCTCCTTACATCTTGGCCAATACTGGATATCAGTACAGGCATACCTCATTTCATTGTGTGTCTTTTGGCTTCATTGTGCTTTTTTTTACAAGTTGAAGGTTTGTGGCCACCCTGTGTCGAGTAGGTCTGTTGGTGCCGTTTTTCCAGTAGCATTGGCTCACTTCATGTCTCTGTCACATTCTGGTAATTCTCGCCATTTTTCAAACTTTTTAATCACTATTGTATTTGTTATGGTGATCAGTGATCTTTGATGTTACTGTTGTAATTTTTTTTATTATTAATTTTTATTGCAGTATGGTTGCTTTACAGTGTTATGTTAGCCTCCACTGCACAACAAAATGAATCAGCCAGGGCTTCCCTGGTGGCGCAGTGGTTGAGAGTCCGCCTGCCGATGCAGGGGACGCGAGTTCATGCCTCAGTCTGGGAAGATCCCACATGCCGCGGAGCGGCTGGGCCCGTGAGCCGTGGCCGCTGAGCCTGCGCGTCCGAAGCCTGTGCTCCGCAATGGGAGAGGCCACAACAGTGAGAGGCCCGTGTACTGCAAAAAAAAAAAAAAAAAAAAAGAATCAGCCATACACAGACGGATATCCCCTCCCTTTTGGACTTCCCTCCCATTTAGGTCACCACAGTGCCTTAGGTAGAGTTCCCTGTGCTATGCAGTATGTTCCCATCAGTTGTCTATTTTATACTTAGTATCAATAATGTATATGTGTCAATCCCAGTCTCCCAGTTCCTCCCACCCCACCCCTTTCCCCCTTGGTATCCGTACATTTGTTCTCTACATCTGTGTCTCTATTTCTGCTTTGCAGATAAGATCATCTGTACCATTTTTCTAGATTCCACATATTCGCATTATTATATGATATTTGCTTTTCTCTTTCGGACTTACTTCACTCTGTATGACACTCTCTAGGTCCACCCACGTGCATTGTAATTGTTTTGGGGTGCCACAAACCCATACAAGACAGCGAACTTAATCAATAAATGTTGGGTGTGTTCTGACTGCTCCACCGACTGGCTTTCCCCTGTCTTTCTCCCTCTCCTTGGCCTCCTATTCCCTGAGACACCACAGTATTGAAATTAGGCCAATTCATAACCCTACAATGACCTCTAAGTTTTCAAATAAAAGGAAGAGTCGCATGTCTCGCACTTTAAATCAAAAGCTAGAAATGGTTAAGCTTAGTGAGGAGGGCACGTTGAAAGCTGAGACAGGCCGAAAGCTAGGCCTCCTGTGCCAAACAGTTAGCCAAGCTGAGAACGCAGAGGAAAAGTTTTGAAGGCGATTAAGTGAACACATGACAGTGAACATGAATGATAAGAAGGCAAAACAGCCTTATTGCTGATACAGAGAAGGTTCGAGTGGCCTGGATAGAAGATCAGACCAGCCACAACATTCCCTTAGACCAAAGCCTCATCCAGAGCAAGGCCCTGACTCTCCTCAATTCTGTGAAGGCTGAGAGAGACGAGGAAGCTGCAGAAGGAAAGTTTGAAGCTGACAGAGGTTGGCTCATGAGGTTTAAGGAGAGAAGCCGTCTCATAACATAAAAGTACAAGGTGAAACAGTTAAGTGTGGATGAATTCATCAAGGTACTACACTAAACAACAGATCTTCAATGTAGACGAACTAGCCTTCTATTGGAAGAGGGTGTCATCTAGGACTTTCATTGCTCGAGTGGAGAAGTCAATGCCTGGCTTCAAAAGACAGCCTGGGGCTTCCCTGGTGGCGCAGTGGTTGAGGGTCCGCCCGATGCAGGGGACACGGGTTCGTGCCCCGGTCCGGGAGGATCCCACATGCCGCGGAGCGGCGGGGCCCGTGAGCCATGGCCGCTGAGCCTGCGCGACCGGAGCCTGTGCTCCGCAACGGGAGAGGCCACAGCAGTGAGAGGCCCGCGTACCGCAAAAAAACAAAAAAAAAGAATTAATGCTAAATCTACCCTGACTGTTCTCTATAAATGGAACAGCAAAGCCTGGATGACAGCACATCCGTTTACAACATGGTTTACTGTTGAGACCCACTGCCCAGGAAAAAAGATTCCTTTTAAAATATTACTGCTCATTGACAATGCACCTGGTCACCCAAGGTGGATGGAGATGTACAACAAGATTGATGTTTTCATGCCTGCTAACACAACATCCGTTCTGTAGCCCGTGGATCAAAGAATCATTTTTGACTTTCAAGTCTTATTATTTAAGAAATACCTTTTGTAAGGTTACAGCTGCCATAGATAGTGATTCTTCTGGTGGATCTGGGCAGAGTAAATTGAAAACCTTCTGGAAAGGATTCACCATTTCGGTTGCCATTAAGAACACTTGTGATTAGTGGGAAGAAGTCAAAATATCGACATTAACGAGAGTTTGGAAGAAGTTGATTTCAGCCCTCCTGGATGACTTTGAGGGGTTCAAGACTTCAGTGGAGGAGGTAACGGCATGTGTGGTGGAAATAGCAGGAGAACTAGAATGAGAAGTGGAGCCTGAAGATGTGACTGAATTGCTGCAACCTCATGATAAAACTTGAATGGATGAGGAATTGCTTCTTATGGATGAGCAAAGAAAGTGGTTTCTCAAGATGGAATCTACTCCTGGTGAAGATGCTGTGAAGATTGTTGAAATGACAACAAAGGATTTAGAATATTACATACACATAGTTGACGAAGCAGCAACAGGGTTTGAGAGGATTGACTCCAATTTTGAAAGGAGTTCTGTGGGTAAAATGTCATCAAACAGCACTGCGCGCTACAGGGAAATGGTTTGTGAAAGGAAGAGTCAGTAGATGTGGCAAACTTCATTGTTGTCTTTCTTTTTCTTTTTTAAAATTAATTAATTTTTTTGTTTGCGTTGGGTCTGTTGCTGTGCGCGGGCTTTTCTCTAGTTGTGAGCGGGGGCTACTCTTCACTGCGGTGCGCCGGCTTCTCACTGCGGTGGCTTCTCTTGTTGCGGAGCACGGGCTCTAGGCGCGCAGGCTCAGTAGTTGTGGCTTGCGGGCTCTAGAGCGCAGGCTCAGTAGTTGTGGCGCACGGGCTTAGTTGCTCCGTGGCATGTGGGATCCTCCCGGAGCAGGGTTCGAGCCCATGTCCCCTGCATTGGCAGGCGGAACCTTAACCACTGCGCCACCAGGGAAGCCCCACTGTTGTCTTATTTTTAAGAATTGCCGCAGCCATCCCAGCCTTCAGTAACTACCACCCTGATCAGTCAGCAGCCATCAACATGGAGGCAGGACCTTCCACCAACACAAAGATTATGACTCACCAATGGCTCAGATGATGGTTAGTGTTTTTTAGCAATAAAGCATTTTGGAATTAAGGTATGTACATTGTCTTATTAGACATAATGCTATTGCACACTTAATACACTACAGTATAGTATAAACATAACGTTTATACACACTGGGAAACCAAAAAAATCCATGCAGCTTGCTTTATTCACTGTGTTGGGATGGTCTGGAACCAGACCTGCAGTCTCAACGAGGTCTGCCTGTAATTTTTTTTTTAATATTTATTTATGTATGTATGTATTTATTTGGTTGTGCTGGGTCTTAGTTGCGGCAGGTGGGCTCCTTAGTTGCGGCTCTAGGGCTCCTTAGTTGTGGCATGCGAATTCTTAGTTGCGGCATGCATGTGGGATCTAGTTCCCTGATCGGGGATTGAACCTGGACCCCCTGCATTGGGAGCGTGGAGTCTTAACCACTGCACCACCAGAGAAGTCCCTGTAATCTTTTTCATCTTTGTTTCATCCATTACTTTATGTTTCTTGGATTATTAACAAGGTTGCATACATTCTCATGTTTATTTGGCCGCTTGTGTTTCTTTTTTTTTTTTTGATGAGTTTGAGCAAAGCTCTTGAACCCGCCTCTTTCCTCTGAGTCCTTCCTCCTCATGGGCTGGGCGTAATGTGAGGTAATGGTTCTGAAATATCACCTCTGACACATCACCCAACTGCTTAAAACCCACCCTCGCTCCCACTGCCCTTGGTGTAAAGACCAAGCTCTGCTGTGTGGCCTCAGGGCTTGTGGTGCTCACAGACTTCCTCCCTGATCTGGCCTCTGCAGATGCTGGTCGCTCAGCACCTGGAATGCTGTTCCTCAACTCTTTTTGTTGTCATTAGTTACCTTGTTGTAAAATACGCACATAAGAGTATCAAAAGGTAGGATGTGTACTTCCCTGGTGGCGCAGTGGTTAAGAATCTGCCTGCCAATATGGAGGACACGGGTTTGAGCCCTGGCCCAGGAAGATCCCACATGCTGTGGAGCAACTAAGCCCGTGCGCCACAAATACTGAGCCTGCGCTCTAGAGCCCGCGAGCCACAACTACCGAAGCCTGCGTGCCACAACTACTGAAGCCTGTGTGCCTAGAGCCCATGCTCCGTGACAAGAGAAGCCACTGCAATGAAGAGCAGCTCCCACTTGCTGCAACTAGAGAAAGCCCGCGTGCAGCAACGAGGGCCCAACGCAGCCAAAAATAAATAAATTTTTTTTAAAAAGTAGGATTTGGGCTTCCCTGGTGGTGCAGTGGTTGGGAGTCCACCTGCCGATGCAGGGGACACGGGTTCGTGCCCCGGTCCGGTAGGATCCCACATGCTGCAGAGCGGCTAGGCCCGTGAGCCAGGGCCGCTGAGCCTGTGCGTCCGGAGCCTGTGCTCCGCAATGGGAGAGGCCACAACAGTGAGAGGCCCGCATAACGCCAAAAAAATAAAAAATTAAAAAAATAATAAATAAATAAATAAAAAGTAGGATTTAATGAATGGAAAGATGAACCCCTGTGTACCAGCCCCCAGGGTAGAAGGTGGAACACATACCAGTCTCCTGAAGTCCCTGTCCCACTCCCTCCTTCTCTTCCTTGGTCACCTGCCTTCTGAATCCCAGCTCTTTCCCCAGGAGAACCTCACCTGACTTGTCCCCTGGGTCCCGAAAGCCCTTGGGCTCATCCTGCCCAGTATGGCCCCATCACCCTGCATCCTCATTCCTACGAGGGCCAGAAGCCCCGCTCTTCTGGCACAGGTATGTGCCCAGCCCAGGGCCTGGCACAGGGCAGCTGCTCCATGAACGTGAATACTGTTGGCTCTGCGTATCCATGGGTTCCACATCTGCAGGTTCTGCATCTGTGGGTCCAACCAACCTCAGACTGAAAATACTAAAAAAAAAAAAAAAAATCCAGAAAATTCCAAAAAGCGAAACTTGGATTTGCCATGCACCAGCAAATTATTTATTTAGCATTTACATGTACTAGGTGTTATAAGTAATCTAGAGATGATTTAAGGTGCAGGGGAGGACGTGCTTAGGTTATATGCAAATACTGTGCCCTTTTATAAAAGGGATTTGAGCATCTGGATTTTGGTGCCTGCAAAGGTCCTGGACCTAATCTTTTGCAGATTCTGAGGGACTCATTATCCTCCCAGCAGCTGCCGTTTGCTGAGCAGCACAGCGAGCCTGGTGCTTCACTCACATTTCGTCACCTCCGGTAGCTCATTTGATCCTGATGTCTCCATCTGCTCGGCCGAAAAGGAAAGTGAGCCTGGGGAGGTAGAGGGGCTTGCCCGGTCACTAAGCACGGTTAGGGTGGAGCCGGGATTTGAACCCCAGTCAGCCTGAGCCCAGCCATGCCCTTAGCCTGTTCTTTGTGGCCTCCCCAGGAGGGTGAAAGGACGAACAAGTGAAGAAGGGCAAGTGAGGCTACAGCAGGTGTCAGGGGCTTTAGTGGACGGCCGATTTCTGCGGCTGCTCCCAGAAGGGCCCGGAGGCTCAGCTTTTTTCTCTCCGGCCTCTGCACCACTATAGGACTTGGCTTGATTTTATTTATTTATTTATTATTTATTTATTTGTTTGTTTGTTTATCGGCCGCGTTGGGTCTTCATTGCTGCATACGGGCTTCTCGTTGTAGTGGTTTCTCTTGTTGCGGAGCACGGGCTTTAGGTGCACAGGCTTCAGTAGTTGTGGCGTGTGGGCTCAGTCATTGTGGCTCGAAGGCTCAGTAGTTGTGGCTCAGGGGCTCTAGAGCACAGGCTCAGTAGTTGTGGCACACAGGCTTAGTTGCTCTGTGGCATGTCATGTGGGATCTTCCCAGACCAGGGATTGAACCCCCGTCCCCTGCATTGGCAGGTGGATTCTTAACCGCTGCGCCACCAGGGAAGTCCTTGGCTTGATTTTGATTAAGAAATCAAGAAGAGGCTCGGCTGGCTATCTAGCAGCCCTTGAGCGCCAGACCCCACTCCCAGCCCTGGACTGAGCGGTAACTGACAGCCCTGTCAGGTTTTTCCAGGCAGCAGAGCTGGGGTGGCCTCTGTCTGGGAAGACGCCAGCCCCCGCACACACCCAGGCTCTGGGACTGTGGAATCAGGCCGCCTCCTTGCTATGCCTGGGGCCAGACGTGAAGCCTCCCCAAGCCTCAGTCCCCTACTGTGTAGATGGGCGTGTCCTGGGGATGTCACGAGCTGATGCCAGCGGCCATCAAAAGTGTCAGCAAGGGCCAGCCCACATCTTCAGCTTCGTTGTCAACTTTTACATATGAGGAAACTGAAGCTCGGGGAGGTTAAGGCACAGCCCAGGGTCATCCTAGCAAATTCTCTTTAAAACTTAATGAAAATAGTTTTAAAAAAGTTTATAAAAATGGGAGTTCCCTGGCGGTCTAGTGGTTAGGATTCCAGGCTTTCACTGCCATGGCCCGGGTTCAACGCCCAGTCGGGGAACTAAGATCCTGCAAGCCGTGTGGCATGGCAAAAAAAAAAAAAGAAAGAAAAGATTATAAAAATGACTCATGCTGGGCTTCCCTGGTGGCGCAGTGGTTGAGAGTCTGCCTGCCGATGCAGGGGACACGGGTTCGTGCCCCGGTTTGGGAAGATCCCACATGCCGCGGAGCGGCTAGGCCCGTGAGCCATGGCTGCTGAGCCTGCGCGTCCGGAGCCTGTGCTCCGCAACGGGAGAGGCCACAGCAGTGAGAGGCCCGTGTACCGCAAAAAAAAAAAAAAAAGTAACAGGAAAGTCAAAATGTCAAAATCTCAGAGCATCAGAAAAAAAAAAAAAAAAGACTCATGCTAATTGTAGAAAAAACTAAGATGATGCAAAAAAATTGTCCCCAACGCCACCCTGTTCACATTTTGGTGAACATCCATCCAATGGCCCCTCTGCCTGTGGTTCTTATAAATGGCATCAACCTGCCCCTGCTGCTCTGTGTCAGTTCCACTCTGCCAGGCTCTTGGGCACATCAGTGATCTGAACCCTCAGGATTCATATCTGTAAAATGGGCACAATATTGGACCATCCCTCATAGGACTGTATGAATTAAATGAGTTGATTCACGTTAGATCAGCCCTGGCACGTACTAGCTTTCCACGTCCGTGAATTACATCTGTGTCTGCAAACTTTGTCGTAAGCCCCAGCTAAGCCTCCCAGTCCCAGAGAGTGAAGAATTCCTCCTGTGTGCTGACCATCTCCGTTCCTGGCAGCATTAGTCCTATACACTATTTATTGCCTGATTGTGTTACACAAACGAGCTTATTGACTCCCCCAGAGTAGCCCCAAGTGTGGGGCTGTAGCTTCTCCCGTTTCACCAGTGAGGCCGATGATTGCGGAGATCTGAAACTTTGGCGGCTGGCTCGACCTCACACCCTTGAGCATCCTTCCAAAGTGAGTGCCTTCTGTGGCGCGTGCACATCTTTTGGAAGGCGGTCCATTGCTCAGTAACGAGCTGGTGTGAGACATTGCTGGGCGCCCCTGGTGTTGCATCCCTCCGGGACGTGCCCTGGGTGCCGCAGAGGTGTGTGGAGGCGGGCACAGGACACTTCCTGCCCCATTCTCTCCATGACTGCTACTCAGGGATTGGCCTTGGCCCAGCCTTGGTGTGTCCCTCTTGCACAGGCCAGCTTGCCCCTGTGGGTCCAGTCCAGCTGCATCTTGGGGCCTCTCCCACGGCCAAAACAAGCTCTGCTTCTCCCCCCAGAGCCCCAAAGGCTTCCTGGAGAGCTACGAGGAGATGCTGAGCTACGCCCTGCGGCCGGAGACCTGGGCCACCACGCGGCTGGAGCTGGAGGGCCGAGGGGTGAGTTGTTTGCGCTGAGCCTCGGTGTCCTGGGGTCCCTGCACCTGAGCTCCTCGAACCGGGTGGAGGTGCCTGTAGGAGCCCTGCCTTGATTCCGAGGCTCTGAGATGGCTCCGTGGCTGCGAGAAGCCCCCATTCCTGCCCTGCCTGCCGCAGGCCCCTCCTCACACCGCCTAGTGTGGCTGCTCAGCCCGGCGTCCCCACCCGCTCTGCCCTCAGAGCACTGCTGCCCCCCACAGGTGGTGTGCATGAGCTTCTTCGACATCGTGCTGGACTTCATCCTCATGGACGCCTTCGAGGACCTGGAAAACCCCCCGTCCTCGGTGCTCGCCGTCCTGAGGAACCGCTGGCTGTCGGACAGCTTCAAGGAGACGGTGCGTGGCCGCCCCACTCCCAGGCACACACACGCTCACGTGACCCCACGCGTGCGCCTGGGCACCAAGGCTGGCTCCCCACCCATCAGGGAGCAGTCACGCCACTGGGATGCTGCCCGCCGCTGTGATCCAGGGCTGCTGGGCACACCAGTCCCCTGCCCTGGAGAACTTCCCACAGGATCCCCTTGCTCTCCTCTGACCAGTGTAGCACGGAGGGACGTGCACTTCCCTTCTGCACTGTGGTTTCACTTAGGCAGTCTACTCATTTCTGGGCTGCCATTCATTCTGTTCCATTTGAATGCATTAAATAAGTTAAAATACGGGGGAAAGAAAAAAGGGGTACAGCAGGAGAGCATTGAGCACAGGGCCCCTGCAGGGCGGCCGTGCTGTGTGCCACGGGGGTGGTCTGGAGAGGGGTGGGGCGGGTCTTTTAGAGGCAGTAACCATGGATCCCCACAGTCACTGAGTGAGGTGGGGCTGCGGAGTCGCGGCCATTTCACAGAGGAGGAATCTGAGGCCCAGAGAAGACTGGTGGCTAGTCCAGGGAGCCGCCCAGTAAGGGTTAGAGTAGGATTCAGACTTAGGTGCGCCTGACTCCTAATTGAGGGCAGGGAGACGACAGAGCTCAGACAGCCGTCCCTACCTCCCTGCTTGGGGTGGGATGAGCGGGGGGTAAGGGCCTGGTCCTGGACTGGGGGTGGCTAGCGGCTGCCGGCCCGGCCTGTTAGTCTGACCCCCCGGGGGTTCCCATCCTTGATTTAGGCCCTGGCCACTGCTTGCTGGTCTGTCCTGAAAGCCAAGAGGAGGCTGCTGATGGTGAGTGAGCTGACAGGGCCCCTGGGGAGCGCCACGCGGGGGCCTCGGGTGTGGTGCCCAGCTCAGTTGACCCTGCATTTGGTGTGTGCTGGACCCTGGTCTAGGGGCAGGACATGTGGGCTGGGCAGAGGAATGGGGCTCGTGCAGGGAGGTCTTACTGAGCCCCCAGGCCCTGCTGCACCTTTTGGCCTTTGTCACAGCACCGGCCCCCTGTCCTGCCATTACTGCTCCCTTGACCAGGAGGGCCTCAAAGGCACACGTAGATCTGTTTCATCTTCCCACCCAGGGCTCATCACAGAGCAGGCCACTGTGAAACGTCAAAGGAATCAAAAGCGGGGAAAGGGTGTCTTCGGAGGGAGGAAGGGCACGTGCAGAGCAGTGGTGGTTGGCTTGGCGGAGGCGTCTCGGCGGGGCAGGCAGAGCCTCCCTCCCGCCCATCGGGCTGCATTACCTGCTCTCCCAGGCGGCGACCGGCTGCACTCTCCGGGCTGCTGCGGTCCACTGTTCCCCTCTGCCAGCCCAGCTCTGCTGCCCAGCTGATAACAGCTGCCACTGCCACATGCTCTGGGCACTTCCTGTGCTGAGCGCACCCCGGGCCCCTCGCGCAGCCCTCACCACAGCCCCAAGGTTGCCCCTATTCTGCAGAGGTGAAAACCAGGGCTTCGAAAGCCCCAGTCATGGGAGTTCCCTGGCGGTCCAGTGGTTAGGACTCGGCGCTTTCACTGCCAGGGCCTGGGTTCAATCCCTAGTTGGGGAACTAAGATCCTGCGAGCTGTGTGGTGTGGCCAAAAAAACCAAAAAGCCCCAGTCACCTGCCCGGCATCACCTAGCAAGGACAGTAATGAAGCCCTGGCTCTTAATACGACCCCAGGGCCTGGCTGCCTCACCCTGCCTGGGTCCCAGCCCTCAGCCTTGCCACCCTCCACAGGTGCCTGATGGCTTCATCTCCCATTTCTACTCCGTATCGGAGCACGTTAGCCCCGTCCTAGCCTTCGGCTTCCTCGGACCCAAGCCTCAGCTCTCTGAAGTCTGTGCTTTCTTTAAGGTAAACAGGGAGCTCCGTGTCTGAGAGCTTGTGCTCCTTCCGCTGGGAGCCTGACCTGGGTGGGTCCAGAGGAAGCCCCGGGAGGGCAGGAGCTGAGGACAGAAGGGGCTGGGTCAGGGCTCCAGTGGTGAAGGAAGAGGCTTTGGGTGGCCCGGATGACCTCAGCGCGGGGGGTGCAGGGGCCCCGGCCCAGGCCCAACACCCACCCTCTCCCCCAGCACCAGATCGTGCAGTACCTGAGGGACATGTTCGACCTGGACAACGTGCGCTACACATCGGTGCCGGCGCTGGCGGACGACATCCTCCAGCTGTCCCGGCGCCGCAGCGAGATCCTGCTCGGCTACCTGGGGGCGCCGGTGGCCAGCAGCATTGGCCTGAACGGTGTGCTGCCCCGAGATAACGGGCCCCCAGAGGAGCTGCAGTAGTGGTGGGTGTGGACCGGCAGGGGTGGCTGGCTGGTCCTCATTCACGTGGCTGATGGCAGAGAGAAGGCCTTGGGGTTGGCATTGGAGGCCTGGGTGTCTGGCCGTCAGCAGTGGCAGAGCCCAGGCCATGGTGGCCAAGGGTGCTCGCCCCTGACCTCGCCCCCACCCCAACCTCCATCACCTGGAATCCCCGAGGCCCAGGGGATAAACTTCCTCTGAGCGGCGTGGAGCCCCGAGGGGCCCGCCTCAGCTGTTCGTGGGAAAGCAGAGGCTGGACCAGTGGCCAGTGGGGCCTGAGGGGTTGTGAGGAGAATCAGGACAGGCAGAGATGGGATGCCCCGGGGGTGGGTGCCCAAAACCCCCTGCCACCCCAGGGCTGCTGAGTGGGGCTGGGAGGGTGGAGGTGAAAGAGGGGGTGGCCGGGCGCTGCAGTGGAGGAACCTGGGCTGGACAGTCTCAGATCCAGGCATCTGCCCGGCCAGTCCTGACGGCCTGCTGCCACCCAAGAGAATGTGCTGCTCCAGAGATGGAGGGTGGGAGCCACAGAGTGTGGCCGGGGGGCACCTTGGTGGGCGGCGGGCCCGCTTTCCTTGCGTTCACGTCAGGGCGGGGACCAGGCCCTTGAACAAACCCAAGCACTGAACCGGGACAGCGTCCTCTGACATACCCTGGCCCTGCCAAAGGCCGTCACTTCTCCTCCCACCTACCTCTGCCACCACCAAAGACGGAGGAGGTGGGGCTGGTCCCCTCGCCCCTGCCCCGCCCTCTGTGAGCCTGGAACTCCCCGGCTGGTGCTAGGCACTGAGCTGGAGGTTCTGACCACGGGTCACCAGGAGCAGGGCCCCTGGAGTGAGGGGGCCCAGGGGCCACATCAGGGGAGGTTAGAGGATGTAGGCGGCTGGACCAGCATCAGGACAAGAAACTTGCCTGGCACTTTGCCTTCAACTCGATGACAAATGCTCTCAAGCCGTGTAGAGCCCGCCTCCCCGCTGGTCCTGCAGAGGAAGGCCGGCGGCATTTGTAGACTCACTTCTCTTACAGTGTTTTCACCTGAGGTGGGATGGGCTCTTTTATTTATTGCCTTAACACTTTATTTTGAGGTCGGCCCCTTTCCAGGTGGAGAGGCCTACAAGAGAAACAGACTCCTGGTTCTCCACACTCTGGAGTTGGGACTGGCTCAGATGGCGGGGGTGGGCACCCTCCCCTGAATGGCAAAGGGGTCCGGGGCGGGAGGTGGTCTGGCCCTTGGGGGCGGGAAGGAGGGGGGATGGGAGAGGGCCCACTATCTCTGAGCCCAGTCCCTCCCCCACGTGGTCCCTCCTGCCCCCCAGACTGTAGGACCGCTGTACACTAACTGTGCTTCTGGCGGCAAGTCCACTTCTCTGGAGTCGCTGCCCTGGACGGAGCAGCCTCCTGGGTGGGAAGGACCTGGGCAGCCCCTCCCTCCTGACATTCCGTTCATTTGCACTTCCCCGCGCTGTGAATGTAATCTTGGGCCTGGGCCCCCCCCCCCCCCCCCCCCCGCCCCGCTGCTCTGATTCGCTCCCAGAAATGCACACAGAAGCGGCATTTTCATTCTGTCTTTGTTTACACGTCCACGCACTGCCTCCCGCACTTGATTTGTTGCAGCTCCCCACTTTTGTACGGTAGGGCGTGTGCACGTTGCCTCAGAGTCAAATAAATGATTTAATGATTTCCTTCCACACTGCCGTGCACGTGTGGCTGTTGCTTCCTGGGGGCCTGCTCTTTGGGGTGCAGTTTGGGGGAGGCTCCAGGAGGGCAAAGGTGGAAGGCAGCCTGGTGGGAGCTATGAGCCGCTCGGCAGCCTGCCAGGGCCACGTGTCCCTCGGGTGAAGGTGGGGAGGGTGCCACTGCAGCGCTTAAGGGCATAGATGTGGGTGGGGCAGCCTGGGAGTGGATCCTGCCCCGGCAGCCTCTAGGTAAGGTCGCTTAGCTCAGGGGCCTCTATGTCCACAACTCTTAAGATACAGGCAGGGGACCCGGCAGGGGTGCAGACTCAGCCTCTCAGTCACTGTAAATGGCTGAGTGGGTAAGAGCCAGAGGGGAGGGCTGGAGCAGGAATGCAGCAGATCTGAGCTTACCAAGTGTTCAGAAGTTTTCATGGGCGGTCAGACATCACAAAGTTTATTTGAAAGGTGCAGTAATCCCCTCTATGGGCGGGGGATACATTCCAAAACCCCCAGTGGAGGCCTGAAACCACGGATAGTACTGAACCCTATATATTCTACGTTTTTTCCTATATACACATACCTAGGATAAAGTTTATTTATTTATTTATATATTGGCCACGCTGCGTGGCTTGCGGGATCTTAGTTCCCCCAACCAGGGACTGAACCCACACCCTCGGCAGTGAAAGCATGGAGTCCTAACCACTGGACCGCCAGGGAATTCCTAAAGTTTAATTTCTATAAATCAGGCACAGTGAGAGATCAATGACAAGAATAATTGAACAATTATAACAATATGCTGTAATAATAGTTACGTGAATATGGCCTGTCTCAAAATATTGTACAAATTTAATGCCTTTTCCATCTCAACTAATCACATCACACACTGGCTGTAACTTGCAGCTTGAGGTGCAACAGCAAAACTAGCACAAATTTCTTTTTCCTTCTTCATAATTTCATGGATAAAAGATTTGTTCTTACTGTAGATCTCAGCAACCTCAGTACATGATTTTTTTCCTTTCCTAACTAAGTTGAAAACTTTCACTTAAAGGAAGCACCTGACAGCTTCTCTCTGTCATATCTGGATTGCCAGCATCGCTACTCTTGTGCTGGGTGACCATTTAGTAAAGTAAGGATTGCTCACACACAAGCACTGTGATACTGTGATAGTCATTCTGATAACCCAGATAGCTATTAAAGGGCAGGTAGTGTATACAGCATGGGTACGCCGGACAGAGGGATGATTCGCATCCCAGGGGACAGAGCAGGATGGCTCGAGATGGCACGAGATTTCATCATGCTACTCGGAACGGTGTGCAATTTAAAATTTATGAATTGTTTATTTCTGGAATTTTCCATGTAATATTTTCGGACCATGGTTGACTGAGGGTAAGTGCAGTCTCAGAAAGCAAAACTGGATAAGCAGGGACCACTGTATGTTTTAAAAATTTTCTGTGCTTTTGAAAATTTTAAATGTATAGAAAAGTTTCTCTAGTTGTAGCGAGCAGGGGCTACTCTTTGTTGCAGTGCGTGGGCTTCTCATTGCGGTGGCTTCGCTTGTTGCGGAGCACGGGATCTAGGCGCGCGGGCTTCAGTAGTTGTGGCTCGTGGGCTCTAGAGCACGGGCTCAGTAGTTGTGGCGCACGGGCTTAGTTGCTTCGCGGCATGTGGGATCTTCCCGGACCAGGGCTCGAACCCGTGTCCCCTGCATTGGCAGGCGGATTCTCAACCACTGTGCCACTAGGGAAGCCCACTGATAGGGTTTTGATATGAGTCTGCAAGCAACTGATTTATTACAGTCTCTGTGCAGTGAAACCTCTCTGCTCATCTGTATTTGCAGCCGCTCCCCAGCGCTCGCATCACCGCCTCAGCTCCCCATCAGATCATCAGGCATTAGATTCTCGTAAGGAGTGCACAACATAGATCCCTCGCATGCGCAGTTCACGGTAGGGTTCGTGCTCCTATGAGAATCTAATTCCGCCACTGATCTGACAGGCGATGGAGCTCAGGCGGTACTGCGAGCGACGGGGAGCAGCTGTAAAGACAGATGAAGCTTCACTCACTCGCCCGCCGCTCACCCCCCGCTGTGCAGCCCGGTTCCTAACAGGCCACGGACCGCTACCGGTCCATCGCCCAAGGGTTGGGGACCCCTGTTTTAGAGTATTTCCATCACTCCAAAAGACCCCTTATGCTCAACTGCAGTGAATCCCCCAGCCCCCAGGCCGCCACCAATTTACTTTCTCTCATGACTTGCCTTTTCCAGACATTTCCTGTAAGTGGAGTCACACAACATGTGATCTTTTGTGCTTGGCTTCTGAACATAGAATACTGTTTTGAGATTCATCCCTTCTATGGCATGTATCAGTATTTTATTTCTCTGTTGCCGAATAGCATTCCGCTAAGAGTTTTACCTCTTCCGTTTCGAATACCACTGTGGACTCGTGGGTTGTTATTTATTTGATATTTACAATCAGTTACAATCAGTTTTCTGATGTTCAGATGGTCACAAATCTTCCCAGTGGGAGCCCCTTTGAGCTGGCTCCTGGATCCTTTTGCCATCCCCCCCCACACACCCTGAATCAGTCTTGGAGAACTTCCTTTCTAGCATGACAAGTCCCAGGAAGCTCAGAATACCAGACACCAGGTCTGGGAAGGCCCTCAGGGGAATCCTGGCCCACTTATTTCTGTGGCGGCCGGTGGACTGTTACAGTCACGGCCCCCACGAATCGTGCCTCTTGGAATCCATGTCCTTGTACAGGCCTCTCCCATGGCAGCTCTGACCTCGGCCACGTGACCTGCTTTGGCCAGTGGAACAAGGGTGACGTGATGCAAGCAGAGGCTTGGCGAGCTCTGGTGCACTGGGGTCGCCCTCTTGGAGAGTATTTGCGGCCATGAAAACCTTGGCTCTTCTGCCGGAGGCCACGTGAAGGAGAATGTGGCACCCGGGCCAGCAGCCCCAGCTAAGGGTCAGATTTGAGGGAGGCCCCTTGGACCACACAGGCCCAGTCGAGTCACCAGCTGCATGAGTGACCCAGCAGAACTGAGCCAGCCAAGTTGCAGATCTTGAACAATAAAATGGTGATGGTCTTAAGGCACTAGGTTTGGGACTGGCTTGTTACACAGCAGTAGGTAACTGATGCCAGCCCCCTTGTTGATGAAAGGGGAAACTGAGAGTGGAGGATGACCACCCCAGTGCATACAGCGAATACACAGCAGCCCCAGCGTGGACACTTATATCTCCCGAACCCGTAGGGCTTCTGCTGCATCGCCTGTGAGACTGATTCTCGTGCAGCCTGAGGGAGGTGTGGAGGGTAAGATCTCGTAGTGTCGTCTTTGGCCCAATTTGTGGTTCACATCAAGTGCTCAGTAAACAGTGGCTTCGATTACAATAAAAATGGCTCCCAGGGCGTGTGCGCAAATGGGACAGGACAGGTGAAGAAGGATCATCTGTCCACCAAGTATTTCCTGTGCGCCTACTGTGTGCCAAGCACTGTGCCAGGTGCTGCACAGGCAGCGGTGGAGGCTCCGGAGCCGGCTTGCACCCCATCTGCTAGCGAGAGCGGACTGTGCATCTCTTCCTAACTCCTTGTTCAGTACCATCACGATGGTGGCTGGCAAGTGGCCACAGGAGAGAGTATTTACACCATGGAAATCAGCACATGCCACAAACCAGGGGAGCTTGTGGCTTGGGAGACTGAGCCAGACAATGTGTCTCGAGGACTTGGCTCCATGGTGTTTGGAACGCTAGGTCCTGACTTCTAGAAGCCTCTATGCTAAGACACAGACAGTGAATGGCTCCTCTCAGAGGTTTTGAAGCCAAAACTGTCACTTCTACTTTGAGACCATTTGTCTTTCTTTTTTTTTTTTTTTTCCATTTGTCTTTCTTACTGGCATCTTTAGGATCCAGGAGTCCCACATCCTCTGTGGGAAGGACAGTTTCTCAGTGGCAGCACCCTTGCTTCTCTCCATCTTTCTCCCTTCATCCTTGATGCCCAGACGGATGTGGTCTGGCACCGCCTAGGAGCTCAAATAGTCCCGGAAGTGCATGAACAAACCTCTAATCTAGAGGGCGGCAGCTGACACATTTCGGGGAAACAGGCCCAGAGAGGGGAAGAGTTCTTTCCTAGGGACTTTGAGCGCATGCCAGGGTGGCTGGGGTGTGGTGCACAGAGTAAGACATTGTGCCTCTAATCCGGGGGCCGCACTGTCTGTGAACTCCCTTCCAGAGGAGAGGCCAAAGTGAAAGGCCTGCCCTGCCCGGGACAGCTGCGGCTTGTCTGAGGACTCCTCTGGGCAGTGGGAGGAGGCAGCCTGCAGTTTGGTTAATGGGATGCAGGGTGGTTCAGAACCTGGGCCTGCCCATCAGGCAGACCTGGATTCAAATCCTGGCTCTGTCACACACTAGCCAGTTGACTTGGCAAATGGTGGGACGCTCAGAGCCTTACTGTCCTCAGCTATAAACTGGGTGCATTAAGAACTGCCTCCCAGGCTGTAGTGGAGCTAAGACGAGTGACTAAGGATGGAGCACCTCCCAGGATGCTCAGAGAGATACCAGGGGCATCACTGGTCCACCCCTCAGCTCAGGGAGGAGGCAGGTAGCTCCTTCAGCTTCCCATGGTTCCCCTCACAGCTTTCATGCCTGCACAGCCCAGCTCCTCATCCACATGGCAGGTCTGTGCTGTCATCTCTCCCATCTCATGGGACCCCGCACTGGCTCCTAGGCACATCGCCATCGGAAAAGCATCCATTTGTACACCAAAGATCTGCACAAGGCTGTTCCTAGCAGCACCATTCCTAACACCCCAGACCTGGAAACACCCCGAAGTCCAGCAGAGTTGAATGGAAGGACTTCCCTGGTGGCACAGTGGTTAAGACTCCGCACTCCCGATGCAGGGGGCACGGGTTTGACCCCTGGTCGGGGAAGATCCCACAGGCCGTGTGGTGCGGCCAAAAAAAAAAAGTCTAGTCGAATGGAAAAGAAACCAATAAACATGGTGTGTTCACACCGTGGAACACTACACAGGGAGAGTAGACGAATTACAACTAGAGGCCGCAGCATGGATCTCACAAACACAATGCCGGGAAAGGAGCCACGCCCCCAAAGCACGTACTG
Source organism: Leucopleurus acutus (assembly GCF_964270905.1). Classification (NCBI taxonomy): domain Eukaryota; kingdom Metazoa; phylum Chordata; class Mammalia; order Artiodactyla; family Delphinidae; genus Leucopleurus; species Leucopleurus acutus. Next base: position 7,029,607 of record NC_139150.1, on the reverse strand, counting down.
CAGCATTCGGCTTATAGAAAGTACACAGATCAGACTAACCTAATGTATGGTGCTAGCAGATGGGATGGTGGTCACGCTGGGGTGATGAGAAGGGGTGTCAGGAGCTCCTGGGGCTCTGGTTCTCGATCTGAGGGCTGCTAACACAGGTGTGCTTAGTTTGTGAAACTTCATCAAGCTATACACATTCGATTTCTGGATTTTCCTGTATGAGTGTTATATTTTAATTTTTTTCAAAGGCAAAACCGAACCAAACGACAAAGTCACCTTTCAAGATCCCCTCTGTAGTCACCAAGAGTGGCCCTCCAAGTTTTGGGAGGCCAGGCCCCTCTCCCCCAGCACCTCACCTCTCCCTCTCTCTTGCCTATTTCATCCTGTGCTGTTCCCTCTGCCAGGAAAAGCCCACCCCAGCTAACTCCCTCACATTTTATAGTTCCTCACCCTGACACTTCCTCCAGAACACTCTCCCCGAGGTGAGAGGATAGGCCTGGGTTTCAGGGACTTGGCTTCTCAAGCCTAACTGCTCATCCATGAAATGCCATCTAACCAGGGAGGGGCCATGCAGCCAGACGGGACGGCGTCCCTGTCCTAGGGAACTATTCTGGGAAACTCACAGCCCACTCCTCACACCTCCTGCCTCTCAGCGGCTAATAATGGCAGTGCCTGAGGTAGCTGAGGGCAGGTGACAGTGAAATGGGGCCAGCTGACCCACACGAGCCCAGGCTGGGCCGGGTGGGAAGCTGAGTACAGTTGAGGGGTCCTGGGGGCCCTCCTGGCTCGCTGGTGGGTTCTGCGTCACCATCATCCCCCCAGTCCTTTCAGCCCCACCCATGGTACTCACTCCTGCTGCCTGGCTGGCTCACAGAGTCAGCGGAATCCTCTGCTGTGTTCTCACTTCTCATAAACACTTACGTTATTTATCCGGCACTTGTTCTAGCATCGGCCTGGGCCAGTCTCCAATACATAACAGGCCCTGTCTTCATGCTGCCCAGGTCTTCTCCAGTTGTGGCTGCAACCACTTATATCAGAGCCCCAGGGGACATAAGAATGTAGACTCCAAGGCTGCAACCCAAGATCTACTGGATCAATCCAGGGCCCATTTTCTACAAGCTGATCTCGGCGCTGCATGAATTCGGAGAACCATTGTTTACTGTTGAGAGACAGACAAGGAGCCAATTACAGTCCAGTGTGGTCAGTGCTGGGGTAGGAGAGGGGATGCAACTGGGATGCAACTGTGGGAGCCCAGTGGAGGCCCCTCTCCTGGCCATGGAAACCTCTAAGTGAGGACAGACACCTGAGACAGACTGGAACAGCATGTGAAAAGGCTCAACGACAGGAGGAGCCGGGCACTTTACCTGACTGTAAGCACTGCAATCTAGCCCAAGAGAGAGTGAGGGTGGGAGAGGGAGAGGTGGGTGGTAAGGTGTGGCTATTTATGCAAGGCCTGTAGGACAATGAGAGGAATGTTTTGGGAAAACTGAGGTATAGGTGGAAAACCCGCCTCTTGTTTAAAATGCTCCCAAGATGCCTCATTAAGCAGCATAAATGGGATTGAATCAATAAATCTGTGTTAATTGAATGAAATGAGGAACGGAGTCTTTTAATTTCGATTACGCTTCCACTCGACATCAGTTAAGCTTCCATAAAGCATTCAGGGGGCCGACTGTGAGCCCCGACCCGGGAGTTCCTTCCCCCATCCCACCCCCAACCTTTAATGGAAAGGTTGTCAGTTTTGTGTGACTTGCTCCGTTGCCAGTCAGTAAAGGGCAAAGGAAAATAAGTCCCCTCTGGGTCTCTGGCCTCAGTTAACTCATAACTAAAAGTAGGTGAGTTCAGACTCCATAGTGCCGAGGTTGCCTCCCCGCTTCGAGCATGCGCTCTGACAGGCGCTCAAGTCCTGTTGACCCCGGGCTGGCTCCCGGTATCGAGGAAGCCTTCACTCGGTACACGTCCCCAACAAACCAAAGCTCCCACCAAAGTTCAACACGCCCCCCAAGCTAGCGGGTGATTGGCCCGCCCTGCCCACACCGCGAGCCGGCCTCACCTTCTGATTGGCTGTTCTGCTCTCTGTTGTGTGCTGAAACCCTCCTTTTCTCTGATTGGTTAGCCACCTACCTGCGCTCGTCCCGGATTGGGCGCCGTCTTGGCCGGCTCGCAGGCTCCTAGGGGCCCTGCTTCCTGATTCGCCGCTCGGGCCTGCCCCACGGCCTGCACGGTGAATGGCTGCGCCGCTACCTGTATCGGCCTCCGATTGGGTGCGCGGCACCTCCCCCGGCGTGATAGGTCAGGACCACCGCCCCCCTGGCTCCCTATTGGCTGCTCGGCGAAGCCCGGTCTCCGGGTAAGATGGCAGCGGACGGACAGTGCTCGCTCCCCGCTTCATGGCGGCCGGTGACCCTCACCCACGTCGAATATCCTGCAGGTAAAAGACAACCCCGGCTTCGAGGACGCCTTCCTGGGGCCGGCCGGTCAGTGCCGGGCGCTCCGGCCGGCGCAAGCCCGCAGAGGGGGCGCCGGGGGACCGGGGTGGGAACTGTCAAATAGTGAGCCACGGAGGGTTCGGCCGGCGCGCGCGCCGCGCAGGCGCAGTGGTGTGGCGATGAGCTGGGCGAAATTGTGAGTCGCTCGCTCGCGCACTCTGCGGCTGCGCGGCCGGGGTGCTCCACTGGGTCCTGGGGCGCCGGTGGGCTGTAATGGGGCGGTGGTGTGCGTGAGGCGGGAACGGATCACTGGCCTGGACCTGGGCCCTTCTTCCCCGCCCTTCCCGGAGCCGGAGAGGCTGAATTCTCTCCTCGGCGTGTAGAGAGTGCCTTTTTCCTTCAAACAGTGCTTTTGGGCTGCCTGGAAGAAAGAGCTCCCCATTGCTGGGAGTGTGCAAATCGAGGCCGGGCAGCTCTTCGTTGTTTGAGTACTTCTGATGCCACGCCCTGGGTAGGGGGCACTGCTCTACAACTCAGGGAACCCGGTGAGGGGTCAGGCAGCCTCTGGGATGTTAACTTCTGGAGCTTCCCATCAGACACAGCTCCAGAAGCTCAGCGTTTTCCATCCGTGAGGTCCTGTAGTGAGCGTTCTGGAGGCCGTTTAGTAGAGTGGTGCAGAGCTTGGGCCTTGGGGTCAGAGTTCAGGCCGAGGCCTTGTGCAAGTGACTTCACCTCTCTGTGCCTCTCTAAAGTGGAACTAATCACAGTGCCTCCCTTCTAGTGGTGACGTGAGAATCAGAAATAGGAGATGTGAGAAATGCTGAGTGCAGTGCCTCGCATACAGTAAACATTGAAGAAATAACTGCAGTTAACATGATGCCACCTTCCCAGCACCCTCTCAAGCCCACACTGCCATCTATGTGTAGGATGGTTGGGTGTTGGGTGAGGCTGGGGGCCCCCTCATTGAGCCCTGGTTGCCCCAGGAAGGGCCTACTCATGCAGAGACATGAGAACCTGGCCCTGCTGAGGACTGGATGCCAGGAAACTTTGACCCTAGGTGTTCTGGGTTATACTGGGGATGGGGCGGCCCTGCAGCTGTTGGGCCCTACTGTCTGCCTGCCTCCCCGCCATTCACTCATCCTTCATTCAGCTGGTATCCACTGAGCACCTCCTGAATGCCAGGCCCTGGGCTCGCTCTGCATTTTGAACGGTGAACAAACCAATATGTCCCTGAACTCCTAGACTGTGAAAAAAAAAAGCCCACTTTACAGGACGGAAACCAAGGTCTGGAGTGGGGAAGGGACCTGCTTAAGTCCTCAGCACCTTCATGATTTCCCCTCCCTGGCCTGGAAGGAGGAGGCTGGCAGACGTGAGCGGCATGACGCAGGCTGTGATGAGGGACCCTTTGCAGGGACTGTGGGTGCCTGGAGGAGAGACCTGGCTGAACCTGGGGGCCTCTCTCAAGGTCTAGTGCCCCCGCTAACTCTTCTGTGACCCCCTGCACTTCTCCTTCGTGCCCCTCATCACACGGACCCTGCTTCCTTCATCCATTCTCCTTTCATTTAACATCATTTTAGAGCCCAGTTAGTGCCAGGCGCTGTGCTGGGCTTGGGGGAATTGAGTGGGGTGTAGAGACCCCATCCCTGCACTCATGGCGCCTACTTTCTAGAGGGAGAGACAGATGCAGGCCGGATAGCTCCACTAATGAGTGGTGTCCTGAACGATGCCCTGGTTACAGATTCTGAGAGCTCTGCAATGGCAGGAGTGTGATTTTTTTTTTTTCCCCACTGTGGTGGGTACTTAATTTATGTTGAGTTAACGCAGACAGCATCCCAGGTGGGGGAAACAGTGTGTGCAAAGGTCCAGAAGTGGACAGAGCATGGTGCATTCAGGGAACTAGAATTTGGTTCCTGGAACTGGAGCAGAAGGTGGGAGGGAAGCAGGGCCAGGACTGCAGGGCTTGATGAGCTGGATTGAGGTGGGACTTATCCTAAGGGCTGAGAGAGCCACCGGGGGGCTTAGACAAGAGGATGGTCAAGGCAGAGTTGCTGACAGCATCTGCAGGAAGGCCCAAAGGTGGCACTTGCTGTGAGACAGGCCATGGAGATGGCCAAGGCTTTGGGGGCACCAGCCATTTCCTGTCCTCCTGATGACCCAGTGTCCTGGGCATCGGCTGGACGGCTGAGAGACCCAGAATCTCAGGGCTGGAGGGGGCCAGGCCACTGTGTGGATGAGGAGACAGAACCCCAGAAAAAGGAAGGGCCTCACCCAGTGTCATCCAGGGGGCCTATGGCAGTACTAGCATTTGGACCTATGTTGCTGGCCTGTTCTCCCAGGCCAGTTCAAAGCCAGCCCTACCCTGGGTAGGTGTGGGGGAGGCCAGGTATGTGCCCATCCCTTCAGCCTGGAATCTGGGCTCGGCCTTGGGTGGGTACCTTCCTGCTGCCTGTGTGAGGCCAGGCTGGTGGTGGGGCGATTTCCCACACTGAGTTCTCCAAACATGGAAGTGTCCTGGGTGCCAGGGACCGAGCTGGGCGTCTCACAGGCCTGGTCACATCAGAGCTCCCATGGCTGTAGGAGGTGGCTACTGATATCCCCATTTCACGGGTGAGAGAGCTGAGGCTCAGGGAGGTGAAGTCCTTGCCTGAGGTCGTGTAGCCAGCAAGTGCTGGCACGGGAACTAAACCACACTCTCTGACCCCAGAGCTGCTACGTAGCTGCCCTGTCTCAAATGGTGAGGGTGGCCTTTGGACTAGCAGGAAAGTGGCTCCTGTCTGTTGGCTCCAGGATCCTCCCGCCGAGACCTATTAGGGGGTAAAAAGCAGGTAGTCAATAGGTAGCCAATTTTTTTGCCAGTAGAGAGGCAGTGAGAAGCTGTTACTGCAGCGGGTGGCCATAGTGGGCAACAGAGCTTCACCCCCACCCCCAGCCTTGGTCCCTGTCAGAGTCCACAGTGTAGACCCAAGTCTGTGCGGTGTTCAGAGAACACCAGGTTGCCCTGGAGGCCCAGGGCTTGGCTGGGTCGGTCTCCGCACAGCACTGCATTCCAGAGTCATCCATGTGCCCGCCAGGCTGCCTCCTGGGACAGGGCCCAGCCTCTGGGGTCAGACCAAGCCAGGTTCAAATATCTGCTTTGGTGGGATAGTGGGTGTAGCACCTGGACCAGGCTAGAGACTTGGATTTTAGTCAGATCCTACCTCTTTCTGGCTGTGTGACTTTGGACAAATCATGCAGCCCCTGTGGGACTCAGTGTCGTCATCTGTAGAACAGGGAGAATGAAGGCACCTGCTTTAAACTCATGATCTGTGAACCTGAGTGCTTAGTACACACGCTGTGCCCGTGACTGAGGACGAACGGTGAGCTTGGAAGGCTGAGGCACCCCCCAGCTGCCTGGCCTTGCGCTCCCGGCCCGGCTGGGACCACCTCTGACTGAGGCTCTACTTGGCTTGCTGGGGGCCACGCCCTCTTCCATGGCTGCGCTCTGTCCTCATCCTGTTCTCCCTGCCTTGCCCAGGTGATCTCTCTGGCCATCTCCTTGCCTACCTGAGCCTCAGCCCCATATTTGTCACCGTTGGTTTTGTGACCCTCATCATATTCAAGCGGGAGCTGCACACGGTGAGTGAGTCACTCCCACCCCAGGGAGGAGGGGCCTCACCATTCCTTCCCAGGGGCTTTGCCTTCCCTTCCCTGCTTCCACCTTTCTTGAGGTGTGTGGAGCCTCCTGGCTGGTTGCAGGTTGTCCACTGGGCTGGAGGTTCAGTGGGCGGCCACGGCCTTTGGGCTGGGCGGCGGCCAGCAAGCACACAGAGGCCCTGCTGACCATGCATCTTCCCAGCAGATCTCGTTCCTTGGGGGCTTGGCACTGAACGAGGGGGTCAACTGGCTGATCAAACACGTCATCCAGGAGCCACGGCCCTGTGGAGGTAGGGCCCAGGCCTTGGGGGTCTGCGGGTCCCCCAGGTTAGGGCATTACTGGGAGGCCTGCATCCTTCCATCATGCCCTGCTCTCTGTCTCCACCAGGTCCCCACACGGCAGTGGGCACCAAGTACGGGATGCCCTCCAGCCATTCCCAGTTTATGTGGTTCTTCTCCGTCTATTCCTTCCTTTTTCTGTATTTAAGGTGAGCTTCTGCCCTGGCTGGGGTGGCCCTGAACTGGCCCAGGCTGGCCTCTGCCAGGGACTTGCTGCAAGCCCTTTGGATGCCATTTAGGGCTTGGCCTCTACTGGGGGTGGGAGGAGCTGCAGCCAAGGCAGAAGGTGCCCAGGGAGCATGTGGCTGGGGCCGGGGCTGTGTGGGAGGCCTGGGCCCCAGGCTGTGGGCCGAGGCCACCTAACAGGCTTGTTTTCCCAGAATGCACCAAACGAACAACGCCAGGTTCCTGGACTTGCTGTGGAGGCATGTACTCTCCCTGGGTCTCCTCACCGTGGCGTTTCTAGTCTCCTATAGCAGGTACAGAGGGAGGGAGAGCCCCTGCCCCACGCCCTGCCCGCTGGATACTTGGTCCGTATTGGACCTCGCTGTGGACCCGAGTCCCAGAGCCTGTAGGGCAGGGCTGCGAAGGGGGTCCCAGGCCTCTCATTTTATTTTATTTATTTATTTTTATTTTTTTATTTTTGGCTGCGTTGGGTCTTCATTGCTGCATGCGGGCTTTCTCAAGTTGCAGCGAGCGGGGGCTACTCTTCGTTGCGGTGCGCGGGCTTCTCCTTGCGGTGGCTTCTCTTGCTGCGGAGCACGGGCTCTAGGCACGCGGGCTCAGTAGTTGTGGCTCATGGGCTCTAGAGCGCAGGCTTGGTAGTTGTGGCTTACAGGCTTAGTTGCTCCGCGGCATGTGAGATCTTCCCGGACCAGGTCTCGAACCCGTGTCCCCTGCATTGGCGGATTCTTAACCACTGCACCACCAGGGAAGCTCCAGGCCTCTCATTTTAAAGGGCCAGGGCTCCAGCTGCCCCTTCCAACCCAGTCCTTGCTCTCTCCTCTTGGTTGGGCCCAAGGTTCTAGGGTTAGCCATCTGTTCCCAATGTCCTGGAGCAGCCCCTTGCAGACAAACTCCAAGTTCAAGGGCTGGACAGAAGGGAGGCAAATCCTAGCTGAGCCATCCCTTCACTTCTAGAGTCAGGGGAGCAGCTGTTGGGGTCCAACCCCTTGCCTCCTTCTAGAAGTAGCTCTGAGTCCGTGTGGTCACAGGGGCCTGCCCCGTCTGTGTATGTCTCCCGTGTGTGTGCAGAGGTCCAGGGAAGCTGGCACTCAGGCTTGCGGGGAGGCTGTGCAGGACTGTGTCTGGCTGGCTCTCATGAACTTCCCTCTGTCCTTGGCCCAGGGTCTACCTGCTGTACCACACCTGGAGCCAGGTGCTCTATGGGGGCATCGCTGGAGGCCTCATGGCCATCGCCTGGTTCGTCTTCACGCAGGAGGTCCTCACCCCCCTGTTCCCTAGGATAGCAGCCTGGTAACTGCCTCCTGCCCCTGCTGCTGTCCCCCGCTCCCCCCACCTTCCCAGGCACTATGGCCCGTGCCCCTTCCTGCGAAGGGGCCATCGGTGGGAGGACCCAGGCGTCCTGACCCCAGCCTCAGTCTCCCTGGGAGGGCCCTAGTGCCCAGGTGGGCATAGGGCTGCAGGCCCCGCTCGTCTGGCTTCCATCTCCCCCAGGTGTTTTCTCAGCCCAGAAGCCAAGATGCCAGCCTCTGTCCTTGCCTGGCCTCTCAGGGACTTGGAAAGCAGCATGTGTCCTTCTGGGCTGTGTGTGCCTTGGGGCATTGGACCTGCCTGAGTGTCACACAGGCGACACATCTGGGTCTTGCACAGGCCAGGCAAAGTGGTGGGGAGAGGGTGCATCGCCGGCCCCAGGCACTGGTGGGAGAGTCTGGCTTGGTGACAGACTCATGTTCTGATATGGTCCTGGATTTCCGGGTGTCTGTCTCTCCAGGCCTATCTCTGAGTTCTTCCTAATCCGAGACACGAGCCTCATTCCCAACGTACTCTGGTTTGAGTACACGGTAACCCGGGCAGAAGCCAGGTGAGTCAAGGGGATAGCAATCACTGGGTCCTGGCTCAGTGGGGCACATCCCTCAGTCAGTGCCGCCCCCAGTTTTGGAAGGCTGCCTGAGAGCCGGGCACTTGCCTAAGCACTTTTCTTGCACTGCCTCAGTGAATCCTCCCCTGGACCCCATTTTACAGATGAGAAAACTGAGGCTCAGAGAGAGGAGGAGAGGAATCACTTGACCAAGGGTTTGCAGATCGTGGGTGTGGGAGCTGGGCTGGGAACCTAGGCTGTTGAGCCCAGGGCCATGCTTTTTTTCTCTTTTTTTTTTTTTTTCCTTTTTTTGCGGTACGCGGGCCTCTCACTGTTGTGGCCTCTCCTGTTGCGGAGCACAGGCTCCGGATGCGTAGGCTCAGCGGCCATGGCTCAGCGGCCTAGCTGCTCCGCGACATGTGGGATCTTCCTGGACCAGGGCACGAACTCGTGTCCCCTGCATCGGCAGGCGGACTCTCAACCACTGCGCCACCAGGGAAGCCCCAGGGCCATGCTTTTAACCTCTGTGGCCCGGAACCAGAGAGCTGGGCAGCCAGGATTCTCTGGGGGCCTGTGTGTCGACCCCCCTCGGGACTGTTTAGTCCAGACACTTTCCTCTGGAGGGGTAAACTGAGGTGTGGTGAGTTAGGGGCACCCGTGTTTGCACACCCAGTCAGGGCAAAGCTGGCTTTGGAGGCTTCTTCTGACTTAGCTCTCCACGCACCCCAAATCCTGGGTGGGGTGCCAGGTGGGGTCGGGAAGGCCTGGCTCCTTCCCAGGTTCAGAGGGGAGCCGAGGCGAGGTTGGGCTCCAGCACAAGCCTGGGAGGTTTCCTGAGGAGCCCTGGGTTCCTGGTGAGAGGAACCACAGGGCAGGGTCACAGCAGCCGGGAAGTGTGTCTAGGGCATCATGGTCCCAATTATCCTAACGAACTTAAGGGTAAAGCCCTGGATCCTGAGGAAAGGGGATTTGAGGGGTTAGGGCAGGCAATCCTGTTATTGGCGGAAGGCCCCAGCTGGCCCAGGCTCTCCACCTGGCTCCCAGAGCGGCCCCGCCCCTCCCGGCTGGCCGCCACCCACCTTGATGTACCCAAACTTCCACGTGCACCTGCTATGTGCCAGGCTGTGGGCGGCAGTGGCCGGCAGGAGGGACACGAGGAATGAGGCACCTACCTGTGCGACAAGTGCCTCGGGCTTGAGAGCTCATGACAGCAGCGTGCTGTGAGGGTGTGTGGTTGGGCTGGCTGGCCGCTGTGACAGGTCTGAGCAGAGAGAAAGCGGGACTGTCCAAGTTGGGGTTTAGCAGGGAGAGTGCTCTCAGCATAGGGAACAGCTTGTGCAATGCTTCTGAGAACAGGAAGCTTGGGGAGTCCACCAAACAGACAGAGGCAGGTGTGGCTGGAGCCCAGGGAAGAAGGGGGCTGGCCATGGCACGAGGCTGGGGCTGCATCACGCAGGACCTGTGGGGACAGTTAGGTTTCTGAATTTCAGTGGGGTCTCTCGAGGAGCCAGGCCCTCCAGGGAACGGGGCTGCCCCTGCTTCCTTCAGGCTCCTGAGCCCGTCGTAGGTATCGCCACACCCCCAAGTCAGGTACTCAGATCCACTCGATAACTTGTATCAGGAGTGCTCCTACCTTTGCTTATGTATATCCCAAATGGAGAACTCACTACCTTCTTGTCTGTTTAGGTTGATGGTAACAGAACCCCACTTATGCTGGCTTATCTATAAGTGGGAACTGCCCATGATTACTGGAATCCAGCCAGGTCCCTCTTGCCTCTGTTCTCCCGTCCTGGCCCCCACCCCTGCCCTGGCCTCCTGGCTGCACTTGGACTCCAGAGCTGAGCACCTGTGATACAGGCCCAGCAGAGACATTGACCCTCTCTAGGCCCCAAGTCCCAGGTCCCAGGGCAGGAGCTCTGATTGGCCCAGCTTGAGCCAACCACTGGGGCTACTGGGAGTGGACCCTCACTCATTCTGATGGGATTGTGGGGAGGAAGGAGACAGCTGAGGGGCGAGTCACTGGATGCCAGGAGTCCCCTCATCTGACCCCCACCCCCACTTTGCAGGAACAGACAGCGCAAGCTGGGGACGAAACTGCAGTGACGGGTGAGTGTGGCTGTCTCCAGCCTCCAGATGTGGCCTGCACGATGCCTTGCAGGGTGGATGGAATGACAGACAGAGGGACGAAGCAGAGACCTCTACAGACCCAAGTCACCGAGTGGAGCCTTTTTTTTCTTATTTTAATTTTAATGAACAAGGTGGACCAAAGGGCTGAGCCAGCCCCTCAGCCAGGACCCTGGAGGGCCTGTTGCCGGGGGGCCTCACAGCCAGAGACCCTCACAGTGCTGCTGCCAGCCCCCAGTTGGGCGGAAAGTGCCCCTGGCGTGGGCACTGGGGCATGGGGTAGAGAAGGAGGGCTTGAATCTCTGGCCGCAGGGCCAGGAAATGTAGGTGGCGTGAAAAATGCACACTATTTATTTTTTGGTTTTGTCAAAGGCAGATGGGATTTTGGAGAGGGACTGGAAGACCCAGCTCTGCGGGGGCTGCCCTGCGTACCGAGGAGCCCAGGTCAGCTTCCCAGGCCCTTTGCCCTGGGCCTGAGAGATGGCCTGGGGGCCCAGGAGGAGGGAGCACCCCCATGCCCCCCCTGCCGCCAACGCCATTCCAGAACCTCGGTCAGTGTTTCCCGTGTGGGAGCCAGGCCCAGAGAGAGCAGGCATCTGAGCTGCCATCGCTGTGTCCTACCCGCATCGACCCTGCGCCGCAAGGGCTTTCTCTGGTTCCCTGTCCCCAGGACAGCGGTCCCTTTCTGATGAAAGAGCCTGCGCCTGTGGGTGAGCAAACCCAAGCTGTTTACAGCTCTTTCCTGTCCTGCGTCCGCTAGTGGGTCGTCTTCATCTCCACCCGAACAAAATGCAGAGGAAGCAGGAGCTGGTGAGAGGAGTGGGGCAGCGGTGCCTACTGTCCCCACCCTTCCCTCCCCTCTGTGTGCTCTGAGCATTCCTTGTCCTTCCCGACCCCCCTCCGAGAGGCTGGGAACCTGCTTGGGTCACCCCAAACCTGTGTCCGGGGTGTGGCTCACAGATCCCCACTGCCCAGCTCAGAGGACGACTCCTCCCAATCTTGAAGCCGCCTTGAAATGGAGCTGTGGAGAGGAGATGCGGCCAGACTTGGAAGCTTCTAGAACTGAACCAGGCTGCTCGGGACCTGTGTTCAGGGCCCGACCCCCCTCCCTTCCCCGGCCGCCTTTTCTTTGTGGAGGTTCCTAATCTGCTGCTGAAGCACAATATTTTGGTGCTTTCTTTTCTCATTTGTTAAAGACAGTGTCCAAAGCCATTCCAGATGCCAGGACCAGGGGCCTGTTTCTGGGGAAGGTTGGTCAGTCCCCACATTTTCCTTTCCTTCCCTTCTCATTTTTATTTTTTACATTTTGCCTGAGATAAGCCAAGTGTGAGGTGGTTTGACTTAAGAAAAATCAATGAAAATTGTTTACTATTGTTTTAAAATAAAATCTTCAACTCTGGCAGCTTGAACATGTTGACTGAGCTGATGGGAGGAGCCGGGGACGTGGCTGTGCGGACACACAACCTGAGGGGCAAGGGCATGGTTAAGACCAGAAGATCGTGCGCGTCTCCAAGACACCTAGTCCCCTCCAGCCCCCAAAGCCAGGGTTGGAATGGCCTCTGTGACATACCCCACTGGGGTCTGAGGACAGCTCCCTTCCACTGAGTTTTTTTCGTCCCAGTCTACCTCCCCCTGTGGCGCTGGCTGGCTCTGCTCTCAGTAAGCCTAGCTTCTCCTTCATGTGACAGCCCTTGAAGACTGGGGAGAACCAGCATGTCCTTCCTAAGCCTCTGCCAGGATACAGACCTCCGCTCCTTGCTGAGTTCAGTGCTGCTTTAGCGTGCGGACAGGTGAGTATCGTGCTTTGCAAGAAATAGCTGCAAACTGACCTGGGTTTCGGATGCCTTGTAGGAGTGAAAAGAACACAAGCCATGTCGGGTCCAATGCGGGGCTTCTAACCCTTCTTTAATTCATTAACCTGAGATTCATAACAGCTTCACCCTCAGGCAAATCAGAAGTAATCCCATCCTCACATGAGCTCGAAGGCTGGGTTTGGGTTCCCCACCACGGCCCACACAACCTGGACATTTAGTTAAGGTGACCTCATCCCAGACGTGTGGCAGAAGCAAACAGATCTCTGGAAGAAGGAACCTTCATGCCAGACTTCAATTATTTATACAGTTTTAAGAAACTACCATGAACAAAATATAGACAAAGATGACCAGGTAGGAAAGGAATCACCACCATCCTTGAGAACTAGCTGGAAACAAGTATTAGAAACAAACCCACACATACTTCAGGTGCTGGAATGATCGAGCACAGATTTTAAGTTGTTTTACTTTTTTAAAGAAGTAAGGGACAAACTTGAAAATATCTGCAGGACTGCGCTGGGCGTGCACTGGTTGAGAATCCACCTGCCAGTGCAGGGGACACAGATTTGATCCCTGGTCCGGGAAGATCTCACATGTCATGGAGCAGCTAAGCCCGTGTGCTACAACCACTGAGCTTGCGCTCTAGAGCCTGCGAGCCACAACTACTGAGCCCACGCACCACAACTACTGAAGCCCATGAACTCTAGGGCCTGCGTGCTGCAACTGCTGAGCCCTTGTGCTGCAACTACTGAAGCCCACACGCCTAGAGCCCGTGCTCCACGAGAAGCCACTTCAATGAGAAGCCCACGCACCACAACGAAGTATAGCCCCCGCTCACCACAAATGGAGAAAGCCCGCACGCAGCAACGAAGACCCAAGGCAGCCAGAAATAAATATATATATGTATGTATGTATGTATGTGTGTATATATGTGTGTATCTGCAGAGAACAGGAAACTATAACATGAACGCTGGCAGATTTTTCAATGAATACTGGAAAATATGATAGCTAGAAAACAAGAACTCAGTAGGTAGATTTAACAGCAGACTAGACATAGTTAAAGAGAAAAACTGGAGGTCAGAGGAAATCCAGGATGCAGCAAGAGAGAGGACGGGGCCGTCTCATGAGCCCTGAGGTTTCCCTGAATCCCGGGTAAACGCTGCTTTTTACCCCAGTTGGCACTCACCCACACGTTCACCCTGGTTGGGCTCTCAAGAGAGCTGCCCAGCACCCCACCTGCGGGTTGCCCAACTCCTTTTCCCATTCAGTTGGTCACCAAGCCCTGCTCACTCCACCTTGTCAGTGTCTTTTGAAATAGCCACTTTCTCTGCCTTCCAGGCCAGTCTGGGTCCCAGCCCACTACCCCCTGCTCAGCAGCAGCAAAGCCCCCTGGCAGGTTGCCCTCATCCCCACCCATCAGGGCCCTTCAATCCATTCCTCAGCATCTTCCTAAAACATCGTCCTCGGTGTCTTGGGATAAAACCCAAGCCTTTAACTTGGCCCATGGCGTCCAGCCCTCACTCACCCTTGGGGCTCTGCTCCAGGCCTGCCCTTGATTCCAGCCGCTGCACTTTCCCAATGGAGAGCGCAAAATCAAGTTCATGCCAACCCGGACAAACTTTGAGAGGACCTAGGTAAGAGCCAAGTAATCTTTATTATTAATTATTCTCAAATTTCAAATGCTGTATTACACAAAATACATAAATTGAGGACAGTTCTTTCTCACTCATTTTGCAAAAAAAGTTCTTCTGCATCATTGGCATCAGGGTCTGGCTGTCCCTGGGCAACCTCTGGGTCTGCTGACCTAGTTCTCCTGGGTCCACTAGACAGGCAGTTTGGGATACAGCAGCACCTTCTGGATTTCATGCATGACAGTGTACTTGAAATTTTATTCCAAACATACTGGTGTAACATTCAGACAGCTGGATTTTAAAAATCGCTCCTGTAGGAGTATGTGACCTGCCCAAAACTTACCTCCCCTCATGTCCAGAGACCCATAAGACACTTGCTTGTCCTGCATTCAACACTTGCAAAGTGTGAGGCCACAGGTCACACCCTCAGGAATAATTACTACATCTTCATCGTTCTTTTGACTTTTTTCCCCCAGAAGCTCCACCCGGGGACCTCTAAGCATTCCATCTGGCCTGACTGGGGTTGTTTTAGGTGCTACATGTGTCTTCCCCAAGCGGTACTTTGCTGTCCTCAAGAACCGAGTGAGCCTCTGTGTTATGAGACCCGTAGCAACTCAGATGCAACGGAACGGCCTCACTTCTGAAGGATAATGTTTTGGGAAAAAATCCTGCCTTACAGTCAGACCCATACAGTTCTTAGAACTTGAGTTTCAGGAGTCCTGGGTGTGTGTCACTGCAGTGTCCTTGGCCTGCATCACTGTCTCCCCTCCCTGCCTGCCCCCGGCTGGGTCGGTGCAGCTCCGCCCTAGCGCTGCTCACACAGGGCACGCTCAGCTCCGGCTGCGGGCCCCGCTTCCTGAGACCCAGCCTGCGGACGCCAGGCCAGGCCCCGCTCCCCAGCTGCAGAGCAAGGCCTCTGTGCTGTTGAGGTGGGATTCTCTTCTGGTCCTCCTGCTTGAGGTCCCTGAAGGGACACTCCTGCACCCCTGCCCTGGCAATACCCCACCCTGCCGGCCTTGCCGGGGTCCCAAGGAGCAGCCAGGCCTCGGGTGACACCCACTCCCCCACGGGCTGGGCTCTACTCCTTGCTCCCCGAGGCTTCGCCCCATGGTGTGGCACGTGCTCCCCGAGCCTGTTCCGTCATCTGCAAAACGGACACCACCTCAGGACCCGCCTCCTGCAGTGACCACCGCAGGTTAGCCAGGCCATGAAGCACCGCGCCCACAGGCTGGGTAGCCTCTCCCACCCTTGGCATCTCCAACTGGGGCTTCACATGTGTCTTCCTCAGGGCCAGAGTCCCTCCGCTCTCCACAGGCAGCCCAGCTGACTTTGGCAGGACACCCTGCCCGTACCAGGTGCGTGGGGTTGGGGACAGATACAATGTTCGGACTGGGTGGCCACATGATCTGGTGCCTGGTGGTCCCAGGCAGTGGCTGGGGCTGGGGTCAGCACGGCTGCCCAGCCACCACTCCTGCTGGGCTCAGTGCAAGGCAGCAGATGAGGCCTTGGGCCCTGGGTGTCAGCCACACTGCCCAGACAACCAGACCCGAGGGTATCGGGCCCCACAGTCCCCTGGGAGGGCTGTCCCGGCGCACAGCCCATGGCACTGGAGAGGCCCAAGTCATGGGTAGGTGGGAGGTATCCATGAAGAACGCAGGCCTGGGTCTGGTGCCGTCCTGGCCCAGAGCCCTGAGGTCCGAGCTGGCCCTTGGCCTCCTGACCCAAGCCTGAGAGCTTCGCTCCTCTGGGAGCCCTCCCCTTGGGCCCACTGGCTGCTTGGACACCAGCTCCCAGATGCGGGGGAAGCTGCAGGAAGGCAAAGCCAGGCATCTGCCGCACCCTGCCTGCCTCCTCGGCTGAAACAACTCTTTCCCAACAAATTTCCCCTTTATTAACTGCCTCGCGTGATACTGTTATACAACCAGGACATGGTTCAGGAATCAAGCTGTGTGGAAGCAAGCGAGCTGGGGCCTGTGAGCCACGTCACCCAGGAGAGCACGGAGCCGCGGGGGACGGTGCTGTGACACTGCGTGGGCTTCCCCTCCACCAGCACACCTTGCGCCCTGGCCCCTCAGCCCTGGGGAAGCCTGGAGGCCCCCAGCTCCAGGTAACCCTGTCTCTAGGTCCTTGGGAGCTTAGGGATCAGGGTACAGACTCAAGCCTGGCCGTGTACACGGGAGGACCTGGGCAGAGCTGAGCTAGTAAGAAAGGGACTCCCCAGTCCCCACCCTGACGAGGGATGAGCTCGGCTGGTTCCTCTCCCAGGAGGAGGCCATGGCCGGTGAGATGCTAGGCGCCGGGCCCGACCTCCTGCTCAGCTTCTGGACTCAGCCCGGGTGCTGGCGAGGACCCACGGAAGGTACTCAGCTCGGCCCCGCGGGCCCCGCTGGGGGATGCCATCCCAGACTCGGTCGGATCTGCGGGGGCCCAGGGGGAGAGGGAGCGAAGGAGTAGGGCCCGGTGGGTGGGCCAGCCCAAGGCGGCTTGGCCGTGGCACCGGCAGGCCTGAGCAGCGGGGCTCAGAGCTTGGCCTGGGGGTGGCTCTGCAGCAGAGCGCGCATGTCCAGGAGCGCCTTCTCCAGGTAGTGCGCCAGGCGGACTGCATTGGTCTCTGCGCAGCTGTTGTAGGCCGACACGGAGAAGTTGATGTGCGCCTCCATGGGGTTATAGCAGACACCGTAGCCATCTGGGACCACAGGCCCAAAGAACATGACACAGTCTGTCTTGGCAGGGACCTGAGAATGGCACAGGACCAAGGCTCTCATCCCAGCCCCATCGCGGCACCAGCCTGCCTTTCCACGTCGGCTCCCACCGTGCTCTGCCTGAGACGCCCTCTCCTCGTCTCCAGCTGACAGCTTACTCCCTTTCATTCTTTGGGGTGCAGTTCTTGTGTCACCTCCCTACAGAGACTTCCCTGACGTCCCTGAGGGGGGACTGTCTCATTCCCTGTGCTTCCTGTCTGGACTGTGAGCCCCTGGGGGCAGGGGCAGTGGTCTGTCCCTGCTCTACCCCAGTGCCCAGCACAGGCTGGCATGGATCAGACGTTCCTTCACATCTGATCAGTGAATGAATGAAAGCGGGCGGGGGGGATCCTGACTCCTTCCCGGCCTGCCCGAGCTGCAGCGAAGCCCCCTGACCCCAGCTCTTCCTCCAGAGCTCAGCTGCTTCGGGAGTGCGCCTGTGTGCGTCACATCACCACCAAGTGACCGTGTTCTGGACCTCGGCTCCACTCAGTGCAGCCTTTGTCCGGCTCCAGTTTCTAGTGGCTTCTGTTCCCTGCTACCCCAGGGCACCTAGGGCAGTGGCCCACCTGGCTGGTGGAGAGGTTGAAGTGCATGGCGATGGCGTAGGAGGTGTCCATGAAGATGTCGGGCATGCTCACCAGGTCTTCGATGGCCTGCAGCTTCAGGCCCAGGAGGTGCCGGTCGAAGGCCTCCCCACGGATGGCCTGCAGGAAGGGGAGCTGTCAGGAACAGGGGCTTCAGGCCCACGAGGCACCGCTGCCCTCCTCAGGAGCCCATGGCGGCAATGCCTCTTCCATTCACTGGCCCCTCAAACCCGTGAGACCAGGGCAGCCAAGCAGAAGAGCCCTCACTTCACAGATGGGGAAACTGAGGCCCAGGGACCCACCCAGGAGGCAGGAAGGTGCAGCCTAAGAGCACAGGACTGCAGCTGGGTGGCCTCATCCTGGCAGGGACCTTGGCAGGTCACTTACATCTTGGAGCCTCAGTGTCTTCATCTGTGAAATAGGGACAGTCACTAAACTCCCTTTGCGGGGCGGCAGTGAGATCTAGATAGACCTCTGCATGTGACATGGGCAAAGCCTGGCATGTACAAGCGCTCAGGGCCAGGATGGGAACCAGACCTCCACCCCTTGACTGCAGCCCAAGCTGTCAGAGGGCAGGACCCCTGCTGTCTGCCAGCCCGTGCACACCCTCAGCATCCTGGGCTCCAGGGGCATCGGGGAAGCCGTGATGACGCAAGATCCAGAGGCCGACCCGGGCAGCCACTGGGCCTCGCCTTGGTTTCTCCCACTGTAAAATGGGGATGTTCAGCTTTGCTCCAAGTGCCCCAAGCCTTAGGGGAGGGGTGTCTGATGCTAAGGGGAGCAGCCATTGGCTGCAGGGATGGACAGGCAGGTGGACAGGCCAGTGGGAAACGCCTGGGTCACGCAAGCAGGGACAGGAAGGGCCGGCTCACCTGCTCGGTGTAGGCTCGGTGGGCCTGCACGGCCTTCCGCAGCAGCCCCACCTTCTGGTGCTCCTGGGCAGGGGGAGGGGACAGGGAGCTGCAGCTTCCTGTTCTTGCCACCTTCCTCAGTGGCCCACTCCCCACTCTAGATTCTGAGCTCCCTGAGACCAGGAACTGGAGCTGCCATCTCTCTGGCCAGCCCCCAGCCAAGGCCTGACACAGGGCAAGTGCTCACTGCTGATGACTGACCCTTGAACAACTCGGGTTTGAACTGTGCGGGTCCACTTACACGTGGATTGTTTTCAATAAATTCGACAGTATGACATGACCCGTGGTGGGTTGAACCTGCAGATGCAGAACCATGGACACAGAGCTGACTACAAAGTTACATGTGGATTTCTGACCGTGCGGTGCCCCTATCCCCTACGTTGTTCAAGGGTCCACTGCAGTTTCCTTTTCTCTTTGGCTGAAAGAAAGCTCCACGCTGATAAATTCATGGCTCCATCTCCCCCTAGATGCCCAGTATCCACCACAGGACTGGAACACAATAGGTGCTCACTGCGTGTTGACAGAATGAGCAGGAAGGGAGAAGGCTCGAACCCAGCTCTCCCACCCTTGCCCCGGACCTCTCACCGTCACATCAGGGTTATCCATGGCCTTGACGAAGGTCAGTGAGTCCATGGAGGCCGAGCGGATGGTGTCGGTACGGCCCAGGTGAAACATGCGCAGAGAGGCGCTTTCATAGGTGGCGCACGCCTGTCCGTAGATCCTGGGTGGGAGGTGGGCTGAGCACACCTGGCAGGTCCCCCCCGCCTCCGCCCCCAGGCTTCATCCCTCCTTCATGGGGGGCGGGGCGCACCTATAGTAGGCCAGCTGTAGTGCCATCTGGATGAAGGAGTCTGGGCTCAGCTTCTCAGACTTGGGGAAGTCCTTTCCAAAGTGGTGGAACATCAACATCGTGATGTCCAGGTCCTGGATCATGCTGGGGGTCGGGGCAGGTGGGTGAGGAGCAGACACCGGGCAGCCTCTGCCAGCCCCAGGGAGGGGCCGAGGGCAGTCTCAGAACCAGCCAGGCACGATGGCAGAGCTGACTCTTGTGCTGGCTAGAGGGGCCCGGCCCCGCCCGCCTGCCACCCAGCACTCACATGCTGAGATTCTGCTTGGCCTTCTCGATGTCACTCTTGATCTCGGGGGTGATGTTGAACCGCAGCTTCTTGGGCATGGGCAGGGGCACCATGGGAGACCGCACGAGCTCGGGCTTCTTCCTGCATAGGACGTGGGGGTCTCAGCCTCCTGCTGGGCGTCTCGGGAGCCTGGGTCCATCCCCGGGATTAGGATGGGTCCCCGAAGCTGGCGGGGACCAGCCCAGGGAGACTCTTGGGTTTGTTCTTCTGAGAACTGCCTTCATTTCAGCTTTTAAATGGGGAAACGGAGGAGGAGAAGGGACTTGTCCAAGGTCACAAGGCTGAGAAGTGGCGGAGCCAGAATTCAAACCCCGGTTTGATCGACTCTAAAACCCATGCCCTCTTCTGGCTTCCTCTGAAGAAACAGATTCCCAGGTATAAGGGAGAATGCCGTTGCTCCTTTGAAGGCTACTCTGTTGCCTCTGTGTCACCTGTCATCAGGAGCTGGAGAACTGACTGGAGGATGGGCGAACCACACTCACGTGAACTCAATGACGTGGTCCACAAGGGTGATGATGGGGGGTCCCTCTGCTGCCGCATGCTCATAAACGAGCCCACAGGAGCCGTCTTCTGCCACGATGAACTGCAGAGGAGAATGGGGACCCCGACAGCCCCAGGTCCCTGGAGCCAGTCTCCGCTTGGGTCCCATGGGTAGGGAGTCCCTGAACCATCTCAAGGGGTTCTGCTGACTTATTACTCTTATTCCTAACAGCTAACACTCACTGGGGGCCTTGGAACACCTGTCCCAGGTCACGCTAAGCACATCCCGTGCTAAACAGACCTTTCCGAGTCCTCGCAACGACCCTTGCGAGTCCTACCACCCCATTTTACAGGTACAGAGGGAAAGTCACGACCAAGGTTGTGCCACTCTGCCTGGCCCCACATCCCAGGCTCTCTCTGATCTGCTGATGGATATGTCGGAGGAGTGACGCGGGTTACCAGGCCAGGCCCGGTAATGACATGCTGACTGCTGCTAGGTATAGCCCCGCCCACCTTCTGGCTTCCCCGCTGCTTTACAAGCTGGGAAGCCAGGGACTCCGGGCTCCAGGGGAGGGGCAGGAAGTCCCGGGGCAGCAGTGGGCCAAGGCTGGGTGCATGCCTGGGCGGGAGCCCTGGCCCTGCCAGGTCCTCACCTGCAGCGTTTTGTCGAACCAGCGGTTGCCGCTGTTGAGCTTGCTGCCACCCCCGTGCAGCATCTGGCCAGCCACCTGGCTGCGGCGCACATCTTCCGAGACCCAAGGCATGGGTGCGTCCAGGCACACGGTGAAGATGCTCTTCTGAATGGAGTGCACTGACTCCCGGTTCACCTTGTCTGTGGGGATGTGTGTGTGCGTGTGTGTGTGGTGGCATGGGGGCCAGGCCGGCCTGGGGAGGCCTCCGGAGCTTCATTTGGCAGGGGCCTGCGGCCCCACGGCACCCCGTGAGGCAGGGCTAACACCTGACCCACTTCAGAAAGGAGGAAACAGAAGCCCAGGTCACGCAGAGAGCCGTTGAGGCAGTCAGGGATCCGACCCGGGGGCTGACTCTGGGGACAATGCTCCTGACCAACACGGGACTTGGAGGGAAGGTGGAGGTGGGCTCCTCAGCCAGAGGACTTGCATTCTCACGGCAACTTGCTACTTAATAGAAAGAATGAACTAACTGGACCCAACCGCACTGCAGTTTCCTCTTCTGTGGAATGGGGCCAACAGCACCCGCTCCGAGTTGAGAGGATTCAGTGAGACTCGTGGCTGCCCAGGGCCTGGTGTGGGCCTCCCCTCCCATCCCAGGGGTACCTTTGATGAGGGTGCTGTATGCCTTGGCCCAGGAGTTACGGTGGTTGGAGGTGAGGATGCCCACAGGCTCTTTGTTGGTTTGCAGTGATGAGTTCCAGATCTTCTCCAGCTGCGTGAAGATCTGATCCGAGGTCAGGGGCGTCCCATCGCTGTGGTACACATCCAACTCGAAAAACTGTCCGGGCACAGGCAGGTGGAGAGAAGGCGGTTCGTGGGAGCCTCAGATGGGCAGCAGTCACCTCCCAGCATAGCCTCCTCCTGGCCTGGGCAGCCCAGCTGAGAGGATGGCGTCAGGCCGAGGGCGAGGAGATGGGAGGAGGTCCCTGCACTGCTCTCCCCAGGCTGCCCAGGCCCATAGCCCTTCCTGGCCTCCCCCAGGCCGGGGCCTGGCTGGAGACCCAGGGCAGAGAGAGGCCCAGGGTCTGCCTGTTCCGGGGGCACATGGGCAGGTGTGTTGGGGAAGCTGACTCTCGGCCCCGCCCCTCTCCTCCGGGCAACCGAGCGCGGGGCTAAGGCTGCGGGGGCGGGGGGGGGGCACCCACTTGGTAGTTGTGCACCACGGGGGCTAAGGCTGCGGGGGCCCACCCACTTGGTAGTTGTGCACCACGGTGATGTGCATGGGTGGCTTCTTGGTCTTGCTGAAGTTGGTGACCGAATCCTGCTTGGGGCCCGGCACGCGGCAGGAGGACAGGATCTGATAGTACTGGTTCATGCACAGCGGCTTTCCCCCCAGGTACTCCACGGGCAGGGTCTCGCTGCAGGGGCAGAGGGACAGGGAGGAAGGCGGGACCCACAGGGAGCTGCTGGCTATGGCTGCGGGCTTGGTCAGGCAGTGGGGCTCACGCAAGCAGTGTTGGGCCCCTTCGTGTCCCCCCGCCCCCTCAGCGTGAGGTCGGTTGCAGGGGGGCCTGTTGGAGCCCGACTGGGTCAGGAGGCCCGAAATCCACCCTGCTCGTGAGTCACCCTGGAAACTCCCTTCTCCTCTCTGGGCTTCAGTTTGCCACAGGGAAGATGAAGCAGCAAGTCAACCCCGGGGGGGGGGCGGGGGGCGGGGTCCTCTTTGGCTGGGACGCCAATTCCAGGGCTCTCTTGGAATAGGACCACCCGGAGGAGGTCACGGCGCCTGGAGCGGAGGACCCAGGTCTGTCTCCCCAGCCCCCAAAGAGGCTGGGTCAACAGGAAGTGAAAGTGACTGAGCTCTGGGCCTGCTCAGCACCCTGGCAGGGGGTGTGGGGTGTGGGGAGGGGGCTCCGGTTTAGGGTAGGGCGGGGCCGTCTGGAGGGGCTGTGGCAGGTAGGCAGTCAAGGTGGGAGGAGACAGGGTGGGGGCGGGGCCACTCACTGGTCAATCCTGGCCTTGAAATCCAACACACCCTCAATTAATTTGGCAGCGAACCTGGAGGGACCAGTTACAGATCAGAAGGCTGTGTGGACACCCAGAAGGAGGTCCCTGGGTCAGAGACGCCAGGGTGATGGGCGCAGCCTAGTCCAGGGAAGCGACCTACTACCTTCCTCCTCTCTCCTGCTTACAGAGAGCCTGAAGGAGTTCAAGTGCAGAACCTGCGTTCCAGTCCCAGCCCACGTAATCTCTAGGGAAAGGGATTAGGGAGATGCGCGGCCAAGCGCCTGGCAGGGATAGCAGCATGATTATGGCTGGGTTATGAGCCAGTGCCCTCTGACTCCACCGCAGCGGGCCTGAGGCCCTGATCCACAGCCTGGAGTCTGGAAGGCGGTCACCCTGCTCTGAGGCATCAGTTATGGAGGGACCTAGGACTGCGGGGGTAGGGGAAGGGTGAATGGGAGGGCAGTGGCGTGACGTGTTCCCCTCTCCTAGATCCCTTCCTGTTTCTGGGCCTCTGTGTCCCCCAGGCCACCTTGCTCATCCTGCCCTTCATCCCTGGACTGTCTGGGCCATGTCAACCATGCCCGAAGCCTGGGGGTGCTCCTGGCCTCCAACATGGGGCCCACTGGCTAGAGTTCCTGGGCCTGAACCCCCGGCCCTTCCTGGGGTGCCCTGATCCCTTTAAGAGAAGCAGTGATAGCCGTGAGTGTCTAGTCCTTGGGCAGGAGATCCCCGTCACTGGTATTTTTACCCCTGGTAGGACTGGAACAGAGGCCAAGGCAAAGTGACATGGCCAAATGTGGAAAGAGGACTGTGTACAAAGGTCACCCCTGTGGCCAGCGGAGGCGAGCAGGAAGGAGTGGTGAGGTGCCAGAACTGGGCTGAGGGGTGGCCTCAGGCTTAGCAGGAGGGAGGGGCCCCAGTCTGCAGTTTGGTGGTTAACAGTTATGAAGCTTTGGAGCCAGGAAGATCCTGCTTCCTGTCTGGGTCAGCCAATCCCAAAAGGTGATCTTGAGCAGGTGCCTTCACTGCTCTGATCCTGTTTCCGTACCTGTAAAACAGGGATGACGCTCCCTACTTCCTAAGGGTGTTTGTGGGGATGAAAGGTAACAGGGCCGGGGCCCTTCCGATCTCCCAGCAGAAAGCCCAGAGCCCCACGCCCACCTTGGCCACTCACCTGAGCTGGCCCTGCCGATCCACAAAGTCTTGCCTGGGCAGCACCAAACCAGGGCTGGAATAGATGACTACGGGCTGGCGGTACTGGAGATAGGCTGTTTTAAGCCACCAGTCGGACAGCTGGGGGAAGGACCAGAGCCTGTGAGGAGGGGTGCACGGGGACCAGGTTGCCCCTTCCCCACCAGGGCCAGTGGACCTGGCTGGGCACCCTCTGTCCCCTCTAGGGAGCACAGATTCTCAAAGTGAATGCTCAGATCCAGACCCCACCCCATCCCTTAAACCCAGCAGCATCCCATCATCCTCCCTTTAGATGGAGCCAATCAGCATTAGCGAGGGAAATCAGGCAACACTGCCAAGAAGCAAAGACTGGCAGGAAACCTGGGGTGGGGGGAAGAACAGAGGCGGAAATATCAACCATTTTTCCTTATCTTACATGTTTCAGGTCAATGATTTTAATACTTTTAGAAATAAAAACGTCTGTCTGATAGACAGAAAGGAAAACAGAGAAAGCTATATAAAAAGAAAGTCTGATGAATGAGTTTTTGCCCATCTCAGGTAGGCACTGTCCAGGTAGGCAGGAGCCCGGGGCTCAGAAGAGCCCTCAGGAATCCTGGTCCTCTGTGGCCTCAGTTTTGTTGCTGTCATACTAGGGAATGGACACCCACTTGGATCTCAAGGTCAGGGTAATCTGGGGAGCTCACTGTAAAGACAAATCATTGCACTAGTGACAAGATGTAGGTGACACGTTGCGTCTCTACTGGGCTGGCCGTCCTCCGCCCAGGGCAGGGTATCTCTGGAGACTAGCCACGGACATGCTGCTAAAGGCTCCTGTCTTGGGACAACCAGGTGACTGTCACCCTTGTACCTTAGGTGCTGATGGCAACATCGCCCCCACTACACACTCCCCCAAGCACAGGCCCAATGTGCCTCTTTGTGGCAGGTCCCTCAATCCCTGGAGACCCAGGCCCCACCGTGCTTCCGCATCCCATCTTAAACAGCACTGGGACGTGCCTCTTCACCACACAGACTCCCCTTGGGAAACTGCTGGCCTTGGGCCCCTGGCAAGGGGTGAAGGAGGACAACGTGCCCGGGTGGCACAGCAGGCCAGTGGGCGACTGCTGTCTGCTGATTTGTGACCTGGAGACATGGCCCCTGATCAGCCAGACCCTCCTGTCTAACTCGGGGCCTCCTGGAGAGCTGCTGTGTGCCTCTGGGATTTCATCTATCTCTCTGGGCCTCAGTTTCCTCATCTGTAGATCAGAGAGGGGCAGACAGGAACTCCCTCCCCTTGAGGACAGCCGGGCTGGGCTGGCCTTTAGCCAGGAGCCCTCAGGTCACCAAGGACCTCAGAGCCTCTGACCCGAGCTCTGGAGCCAAGGGGAGATCCTATCGATGTGGGCATTCCCTCCGTGAGAATCTGCTGGGCAGTGGGAGAGCCCCTTAGGAGCCCTGTGAGTGGCGAGGGGGTGGTGACCCCAGCCCTTTAGCCAGCAGATCAGCAGATTCTGTCTGAAGCAGTAGTTCTGGGCTAAAGAAAGCTGGAAAACTGCCAGGTCTCAGACTTGCTGAGACCCTGATTCCAGGGTCCAAGGCCCTGACCCGCCAAGGCTCATCTGTGCCCTCTGCCAGCTGATGACTCCCACCTCCTCTGTGCAGCCCCCACCCTTCCACCCGCTCCCTCACAGCGCCCCTCACGTTGTAGGCCCAGACCTGGCTCTGGTCCTCTCCCGCACACCCGCTTCTCCCTCATTCACCCCTCTCTCAACACATTCCCCTTCGCTTCACCCACACAGTTGCTTTAGGACAGGACTGTCCACCCCCGAAATATACCCTGGACCGAATGACTTCCCACCCTCTCCCCACCGGGCTCCCTGTCCCACCCTGCTTCCCTCCCAGCAGCAGGGCAGTCCTCTCTAACTGCACATTCAGGTGTAAGATGCGCACAGACAAGGGCCCGGGGCATCTGCACACGCTGAACACAACTTTGTGACAGACTGAGACACAGAACCAGGACAATGAGTCACTGTCAATATAATCACCCTGCAGCCCCCTCCCACTGAGCTCAAGTCCAAGTGCCGAATTCTCCTGGGGACCCCGCCCTGCCCTTGCACTCCACTCTAGCCTCTGTCCCCGAACGCGCGAGCTGTTGCCACCTTTGCCCGTGCTGTTCCCTCTGTCTGTCTCAGACCCAACACCGCCTCCTCCCTGCCCTCTCTGCCCCTTCAGAATGAAGATGCTACTGTTCTCCACTCTCACTCTCGCATCGTCCTTTTCATTTCTATAGAACGTCACTGGCTGAGAAGACCTCGTCCACTTGCGTGTGTCCTCCTCCTGCCCTACTTGAATGTCAGCTCCCACAGGCTGCTGACGGCGCCCCTCTTGCTCTCCCAGCACCCTGCCTGGTGCCGGGCACAGAGTAAGTGCTCAAGAAACTCTGTGGTGCAAATGGCTGCACCAGAGCAGCCCGTATTGGAAAATCTGGGGTGTGCAGCCAGCAACAGGCCACAGGAGGGACGCTCACAACGACCCAGGGTCTCCGGGTGGGGGGTGCCCTGTTCCCCTAACCCTGCACGCGAGTCAAGGGGACTGGTGTGCCCCTGCCTTCTCACTCACCCAGTTCTCCATCTTCCTGGCCCTGCGCTCCAGCCCCTTCTGCAGGCGCTCCCCTACGCCCCCCGCGGTCTGAAACTCTTCCACCAGCTGCTTGGTTTGGGCCCACTCCTCCTCGCTCACGATGGGCTGCAGCGCCTTGAGATAATGGTCCAGGGTCTGCTGGAGCGGGGGCACGGGCAGCCGGGGTAGCGAGTCCTGGTGTGTCTTAAAGCGACTGGAAACCGTCATCATGGAGGAGGGCTTGAGGAAGCCCAGGGGCTTCACCTGCAGGCGGCAGAACATCCCACTCATTCTCGCACCGGCTCTGGGAGGCCCTGGCAATCCCAAAGCCGAAGTCCTGGGCACTTCTGTGCCCACTCCTGGGGACAGAGACGGCCTCTTGGGTGGTGACTGCCCTGGTTTCCCAGCTCTCCAGCTGTAGGTGTCTCCACCTCTTAGGAGCCAGGAGATGTAAGTAGGGATGGAGGAGGGTGGGGAGTGGCCACTGATCTTGGCAGCACTCAGAGGAACCGAGTCAGGATGAACGGCACCTACTGGGGGTGGCAGAGCTCTGAGGGACCTCTCACCTATTGGATGCACAGGGCCTCACCTTTCTCACCCTGGGACGATGAGCCAGCCAGCAGTGAGGTGACCACTCCCTCCCGGAGGTCCCCACCTCCTTTCCTCCCATCCTTACCAGGTGGAGACATGGGAGGAAAGAAGAGAAAATCAGATAGGGCCAGACGACGACAGTACCTCTGGGTGAGGGCGAGGTCTTGGGCTTTTTCCTGTCTGTGGGGTGGGGACAGGGGTGGCATGGGGGCAGCGCTGTGCCAAGAGAGAGCTGAGTGGCCTGGCAAGGAGGGTGAGAGCTGACAGAGAGAGAGAGTCTGGAGACTCTGGAGGCGGACAGAAAGAGAAACAGGAGGGTCCGAGGCTGCTGGCAGCAGTGGGCAGGCAAGCGGCAGAGGCTCCGTTTCATACCTTCTCTTTCTGCTGCCCGTCCTCCATGGCAGGACTGAGGTTCTGAGCCCTGTCTGTCTGCCTTGGGCTGGATCTCTAAGCCTAACTGTGCTACCAAGTGGGTGAGCAGAACCTAGCAAGAGGCAGCCACTTGCCCGGGCTGGAAAGAAAAGACAAGAGCCAAGATTCAGGGGGAGGCAGAGGGGGCAGCGGCGCTGGCTACAGCAGCTGTGGTGGCATCTGGGGTTATGGCTGTCCCAGGAGCAGCTGTTCCACCCTCTTGAGCTTCCAGAAGTGGAGGAATGGGGAGGAGGTGAGAGGGCTGGCGGTGTGCACTGGAGTAGAAGGAAACCTGGAAAACTTTTCCCTTTCTTCCCTGGGTGGGCCCAATGCCAAGGAGGCAGGCCAAGAGGTTTTAAAAATGCACCTGTCAGAATCTGCATAGGTGTTTTTGATGAGGGACAACTTGGCTGGAGGACAGAAGCTGCTTGGCCGCTGAGGTTAAACTACAACCCTGAATATAGTCCTGAAAATAGGGGTTGGTGCAAAGGAGCAGACACTGGGAAGGGAGTGTAAATGGACATTTCCCTCCAAGACTCTTGGGGCCCTTCTGGGCCACCCTTCCACCAAAGCCTGGCTCTCTTGAGTTGTGGCTCATTCAGCTGGGGGTTACGAGACCTTTGGGCATTAAAAATAAACCAGAGGGCTTCCCTGGTGGCGCAGTGGTTGAGAGTCCGCCTGCCGATGCAGGGGACACGGGTTCATGTCCCGGTCTGGGAAGATCCCACATGCCACGGAGCGGCTGGGCCCGTAAGCCATGGCCGCTGAGACTGTGCTCCACAACAGGAGAGGCCACAACAGTGAGATGCCCGCGTACCGCAAAAAAATAAAATAAAATAAACCAGGGACTTCCCTGGTGGTGCAGTGGAAAGGACTCCGAGTTCCCAATGCAGGGGACCCGAGTTTGATCCCTGGTCCGGGAACTGGATCCCACGTGCATGCTGCAACTAAAGAGTCCGAGTGCCGCGACTAAGACCCAGTGCAGACAAATAAATAAATAAATACCCCAGAACAGAGAACGCTGGCTTTGAGGCTGGACTAGATTTGAGTCCAGGGCATGCTGGCCAAGGCTCCCCTTGCCTCAGTTTTCCTGGCAGTAAAGTGATCAGGCCATTTAGCAGGTCCTAGAATATGACCCAGAGGCCATCTGTGGGATGGGAACAGAGCTCAGGTGGCAGTGGCAAGGATGAGATGGAGCTCTGAGGTCCTGGAAAATCTGGAAAAGCCTCTGGGCAGGTGCATGGGTACCTCAGCCCTCTGGGCCTGGCAGTGTCTGAATACCCTTCTTGGCCCAGACAGAGGGACATACAAACAGAGATATACTTGGAGTAGAGAGGAAAGGAATCCAAGTCAGGATAGCAGCACTATCTGCTCCAAGCTGCTCCCGGGGAAGATTGGGGGTAGGGGTGGAGGCATGGGGGTGTGCGGTTGTTAATCAAGTTGGGCGAGTGACTGGTGGAGAGGGAGGGCATGGGGCTACCACCTGCTGCCTTCTGCCAATTCTGAGGGCTTTCTGAGCAGCCCAGCTTGATGCCCTCACTGAAGTGTCTCTGGCCACACACAATACCCCAGGGGCCATTTCATAAGCCCGGGGAAGGTGACCAACTGGATGGGGTTGGAGACGTGGCTCTGGCCAGGGAAGAAATGGCTCAGGCTGAGCGTGCGACAGGTGTGTGAGGCAGAGAATAACCGTGAGGAGACACTCCTGGTCTCTCCGCTCCTTGGCTCCCGGCCTAAGGTGGAGGTGCTGCCCGAAGCCAGAGTCCTTACTGTGTCTGCCGGGTCTTTGGAATTTGGCGCCACAGAGTGTGGCTTCGATCTAGCCTCTGACCTTAAGCCTCAGTGTCCCCCTCTGACAAGCGGAGTTAGCCCACCTGCCGAGCCCGGCCCAGCAGCTGCTGGTGAGGCTGGACTGCAGGCACCGGGCCGCGGCGCCTTGACGGCCGGTTTTCCCACTCGGGCGTAGCTGCGCTGCTGGCCCGGTCTGCGGCCCGCCCGCCCGGTCCAGGGCCCGCTAGGCCGGCTTCCCGGCCGCACTCACCACGGTCCTGGCAGCGAAGGCCAACATCTCTGCGGCCCGCCCGCGGACACACGGTCCGCTCCGTCCCCCGCGCTGGGCAAAGTCCGCGCCGCCGCCGTGGGTGGGTTCCCGCTAGAGCCTCCGGGCCAAGGTCGTCGAGTCACTGCCGCCAGCCGGTAGAGGCGGCCCCGCGCCCACCCACCGGGCCGGGCAGGCGGCCCGGGGTAGGCGGACTCCTGGGGCGCGGCCTCGGGCCAGTTGCTGGCCCCGGCGGCCAGCCGAGAGCGTGGGGCGGGGCCTGGGGCGGGACCAGGGCGCAGTTAGCGGTTGGGGACCCCGCGAGGTGGTGGAACCCTGGAAAGGGAGCAAGGCGGAGGCTGCCGTCCAGCTCGCCCTCTCCCACCTCCATAAGCCGTCCAAACTGTTGGAGGCAGTGGTGTGCATCCCTCTCAGTCCTTTTGGTGCCCTCGACCGCTGCTCTCAGAGTGGTGGGAAAACACAACCATGTTGACAAGGGAATGTCTTCTCCTAGTCCTAGGGATAGCGTCAGAGTCACGCTACTAGATGACAGGTGGGGACCGCCCAGCAGAAGCATGGCTGCCGCGCTCCCAGGGCCCTCCCAGCAGGCGGTTGGCGAGTCGCGCGGCGAGCCGGCCGTTGGTGCGCATGCTCTCCGGCGCCCCGCACCAACATGTCCACCGCCTCCGGGTGAGCGCGGCCGCCGCGAGTCGGCCGTTGCTGGGCATGCTCCCTGAGTGCCCCGCACCAATATGGCGGGCGTCCTCGCTGGGGTGACTCTAATTCTCGGTTTTCGGCTCTAGCCGGCCGGTGCTCATTTCTCTTCGGAAAGCTCTGAGCGCGTGGTGGGGCCGGGGAGAGGCAGGGTGGGTGCGGGGGTGAAAGGTGAGAGGGGACTGCAGGCATCCAGGCCGGCTCCTGGCGGCAGGAAGATGGCTGAGGGCCAGCAGCGGTCGCAGCCAGGTAGGGCGGAGGGGCCGCGGTGGAGTGGGGGTCGGGGGCGGTGCCAGGCGTGGGGGCGGGGACGGGGTGGGGTGTGTGGGGTGCGGTGTGTGGGTTGCTCAGCGAGGGGAGGAGGGTCGGGAGGTGGAGGAACTCGAGGGGCAAACGCTCTTGGGCCCCGAGGGAGAAGTGCTGGGGGATCTGGAGGGAGGGTAGGATCCCGGGACTGCAAAAGGGCGATGGGTGGGGCGTAACGCCAGGACTTGGGGAGCCTGAGTTGCCCGAGGGTCGGGCGGGCAGCCCCGTGGCCCGAAGGGGAGGCCTTTTCCACACCTGGGCTGCTCCTGCTAAAGTCAGCTCTTGACCTGGCGGGGAAGCAGGCAGGGATGGCGGCTGCTGTCTTCATTAGACCCTGCACTGGGGCTGGGGGCTGGTGCTCCGTGGGGCCTGCCTCGACCCCTCGGCCCTGACTCCCCCTCATCACCTGCTCTCTTTTCCCCTTGGAGACCGGGCTCCGGAGTTTCAGTGGCTAAGAAGTTATCGAGGGAAACTGCCCTTGGTCCTCTAAACCACTGATTTAAAAACGCTGGTTGTGCAAAGAGACGACTTTCTTTCTGGCATCACCATCTGTAACTTTTATTTACACTGTGCATCTCAAATAACTGGGATGGAGGTGCGAGGGAAAGGATCCTCTTAGACCGGTAACGTGGGGAAATGGAAGGGTGTTTGCTGACCCCTCCCTGTCCCCTCCCTTGAGCCAAGAAGGACTTTTAAAATTCTGTCAAAGGTGCAAATAGGTTGGCTAAACAGCTATTTCAAAACAGCTAATGTTTTGAAACCATTCACTATTCCTTCTACCTTGTCTCCCCTTTTATGACCTCTGGGAAGGTCTCAGGAGGGAGAAACTTTGAAGATCAAAAGAGGCATCCCCTCCACTCCCTACCCCGCCACAAAAAAACAACAACAACAGCAAAAAAAAAAAAAAAAACAAAAAACCCAAAGAGCTGGATATGGTCTGTTAAGGCATTTGAAACCTGACATTTATTTTGTTTGGTACAAAACTTCTGTGCATGTGCCCTTAGGAGTTCTGGTAATGACATCAGGATATATAAGACAACCAGAATTATCAGTGAGATGAATGTGTCTGTGAAGATGGGCGGTGGGAGGTGTGGGGGGGAGAACCTGTGCACTGAGACCGAGGAAGGCTCAGGGAGGTTATCTATGGCTGAGAAGATTCGGGTTCCCAGGAGGTGTTCCTTCTTTGAAGTTTGAAACAAGGGATGTTTAGGAGCAGTGGAAAGAACTGCTCAACTCAGACAGTGTAGTGATGAAAACCTTGGATTCTGGAGTTACATAGACCTGGCTCTACCTGGCACGCTGCGGCCTCTGTGAGCCTGTTTTCTTATCTTTCAAAATGGGGCTACTGTAGTTTCCTCACCGAGCTGGTAGCGTGTGTTCCGTCGATGGTGTGGGCAAATCATGGGGCGTGGGGGTAATCAGTAAATCTGGATTGCTGTTATCCTTTTCAAAGATGGTACAGGTTAAACATGTAGACAGGTTCCCAAGTCGTAGGTGATAACATATTATACCCTGTGGGATTTTTTAGGAACACCTCTAAAACTCTGGAGGTTTCCATCTTATACTGAGGGGTTGTAGGGGATCCAGCTGTCCCGTGGCACCTTTGTCAGAGGCGGAATAATCTGAGGCTAGAGAGGCTGTGGGTCTGACCTCACTGATCACAGTCTCGAGTTTGAAGTCTTGTCTTTTTGATTTGGGATTGCATGTTCTGGCGAATTGTGTGTGTGTGTGTGTGTGTGTGTGTGTGTGTGTTTCATCAGTGATTGGTCGCAAAACTTCCAAGTAGCCTTTCCTCTGGGAACAGGGCCCAGCCCTGTGAAGTAACGTGGGGAAGGCTAGTCCCTTTCAGGGAACAGTTCTTGCAAAGTTAGAAAAAGGCTCTGTTCCCAAAGATCATTTGCAAATGGATAATTTGGAATGTAGAACACATTTTCCCATAAAAACAATGCGGTTAGGTTACCAGCCTGACCTACAAAGCTATTAGTTTAGCATCTTACTTGAAGTAGCAATTTATTAATAATATGGTCGTCAATTGAAGGTTCTGGGAACAGGACTTGCAGAACAGGTGGGAGGAGGAAGAGAGTTTCTGGTCTGGTTTTTGGGGCCCTGGGTTGAATTTGAATTAGGCAGAGGTTTGCCTTGGTCTTATCCCAGATTCTCTGTCTCCTTAGGTCTCCACGTCTCCTGGCACTTTTACTTTCCTCAGGGCCTCTCGAGGCAGGCTCTAGTCCCCCAAAGGTCATATGTTCTAGAACCTACTTAGGTCTTTGTTCCCTTTTCTCCATGCAGCTGATGTGAGCTAGGTTTTAGGAGGACAGCAATGGAACAGATTTATACTACATTGTGAGTGACTGATAGTCCTTTACACTTCTTGGGGAGTTTTCATTTTCATTTATTTACTTTTTTTAAATAAATTTATTTTTTAAAATTTTTATTTATTTTTGGCTACGTTGGGTCTTCGTTGCTGCGCACGGGCTTTCTCTAGTTGCGGCGAGCGGGGGCTACTCTTTGTTGTGGTGCATGGGCTTCTCGTTGCGGTGGCTTCTCTTTGTTGTGGAACACGGACTCTAGGCACATGGGCTCAGTAGCTGTGGCTCACGGGCGCTAGAGCGCAGGCTCAGTAGTTGTGGCACATGGGCTTAGTTGCTCCGTGGCATGTGGGATCTTCCCGGACCAGGGCTTGAACCCGTGTCCCCCGCACTGGCAGGCAGATCCTTAACCCCAGCGCTACCAGGGAAGCCCTATGTATTTTTTTAAAATTATTTTTATTTTTTGAGAGTTTTCATTTTTAAAGGAAGGGGCTTACTAATCTGACAAATCTCCAAGGGTAGATTCAGGGCCACAACTCCCAACCTGTAACCTGTGGGACTAGGTGTATTTTGGAATTCAGAGTTTTTCAGATTTCAGGAAGCAGTGTCCCATAATCAAACAAAGAGATTTATGCAGCAAAACATAAATTTCAGCTAAATGGGATACACAAACTACCCTGTGTTTTCCTTTCCCCTCAGCTTGTGAAAATACAGAAACTCTTATTTAAAATAGTTCATTTCTGACCACAAAAGTACTACAATGTCAGTTTTTAATAGTAATATGTAGGGCTTCCCTGGTGGTGCAGTGGTTGAGAGTCCACCTGCCGATGCAGGGGACACGGGTTTGAGCCCTGGTCTGGGAAGATCCCACATGCCGCGGAGCGGCTGGGCCCGTGAGCCATGGCCGCTGAGCCTGCGCGTCTCGAGCCTGTGCTCCGCAACGGGAGAGGCGGCAGTAGTGAGGGGCCCGCGTACCGCAAAAAAAAAAAAAAAAGTAATATGTAGCTTAGAAAGTGGAAGTCCTTTATAAATCCTACCTCCTAGAGATGACAGCTATTAACTTTGGTGTTTAATCCTTTAGATTTTTCCAATGCATAAGCTAATAGGTATATGTGTTATTTATATTAGTATGTAAATTTTTGGTTTACAAAAGTAAGATTATTATATTGTATATAATATACTGCAGTTTTGTTTATTCATTTATTAATATTTAGGCTGTTTTTCTCATGTCAGTAATTTAGATTTTGTTCTTTTCAAAAGCTAGGAAGATTTCCATCATACGGGCGTATCATTATTAATCCATCGCCTTCTTGATTGATATTTGGGTTGTTTCTAATTTTTTTCGGTGCAGTAAGCACTTTTATGTACATCTTTGTCTATTTCTGTGGACACATCTGTAGGGTTGATTCCTCCTGTCGGCTCAGTGGGTGTAGTGTGCAGTTTTTACTTCAAAAGACAGTGCTGAGTTGCCCCCTCAGCAGATTCTACCATCTAAGACTCCCACCAACAGTGCAGGAGAGTTCCCGTTTCCCCTTCCCCAATCAGTGCCAGATGTTTTTAATCTGCCAACCTGATTTAGAAAAGCAGTCTCATCTAATTTACATCTCTTTGCTTATTCGGGATGTTGGTAATTTTTTTCAAATGTTTCTTGGCCTTTTTTTTTTTCCCCTTCTTCTTCTTTGAGTTGCCCGTTTATGTCTAAAAGGTCAACTTGGCTTTATTCTTCTAACCTTTCTGCCTGCTTGGGAAGCAGGAGGAGAGGGCATGGCAGATCCACTGGACGTATCAGTTGTTGAGGGGTTTGCCAGGATTGCCCAGCTCCTGGCAGAGTGAGGAAGGGCAGGAAGCCAGTGGGTTTGGCTTAACAAGCCAGTACTTTATCCTGGGAGCATGTGTCTGCTTTATGCTAGGGCTTGCGCGGTGGAGTCTTGGTTTACAAGTGTGTGTGTGTGTGTGTGTGTGTGTGTGTGTGTGGTGTGTGTGGGGTGTGTGTGTGTGTGTGGTGTGTGTGTGTGGTGTGTGTGTGGTGTGGTGTGTGTGTGTGGGGTGTGGGGTGTGTGTGTGTGTGTGTATGTGGTGTGTGTATGTGTGGTGGTGTGTGTGGTGTGTGTGTGTGGTGTGTGTGTGTGGGGGGTGTGTGTGTGTGTGGTGTGTGTGGGGTGTGTGTGTGGGGTGTGTGTGTGGGGGGGGTGTGTGTGGTGTGTGTGTGGTGTGTGTGTGGTGTGTGTGTGGTGTGTGTGTGGGGGGTGTATGTGTGTGTGGTGTGTGTGTGGTGTGTGTGTGGTGTGTGTGTGTGGTGTGTGTGTGTGTGGGGTGTGTGTGTGGTGTGTGTGTGTGGGGGGGTGTGTGTGTGGGGGGGTGTGTGTGTGGGGTGTGTGTGTGGGGTGTGTGGTGTGGTGTGTGTGTGTGGTGTGTGGGGTGTGTGTGTGTGTGTGTGTGTGTGTGTGTGTGTGTGTTGGGAGGCAAGGATTCTATTTATCTGATTGCTTTTTCATTTTCTTTGTCAAGATTCTTCGGAGGATATCCCTCCAGCCACTCAGAACTTCATCATTCCAAAAAAAGAGATCCACACTGTTCCAGACATGGGCAAATGGAAGCGTTCTCAGGTACCAATGGTGTCTGCACTGTAGGGTCAGAACTGGATGAGAAACTTGGGCTTTTTCAAAGACAGTGGTTTTCTAGGCCTGAGTGGGGCTGTGAGCTCCTGACCCTTCTTGCTTTTGGAGCCAGAGCTGTTTAGAAGCTATGGAAAGAGGTGACAGGGGAGCTGGCTGTCTCTTCCCCCTCAGGGGCAGTACTCAGGATGCTTTAGTGGGAAGGTCTCTGGGGGCTGGGGTGAGGCTGACCATGGAGAGTTCTGCTGCAGATTCTTGTAAGCCATCGCTCCTTGGGTGTTACTGTACTGGCTGAACATCCTACATGATGGAGTGGGTCACCCTGATGCTTGGTTGCAAGTAATAGCAAGTCTGGGAGCCAGTGTATCACAGGGAGAGGAGGTTACCACGTGGAAACCTAGGGCAGGGAGGTGGCTGAGTCTAAAACGCCAGGGAGCTGGGATCCCAGTTTTCTGTGCTTCTCAGTCTTCATGGTAGGCAGAAGACAACAGCTTGTACCTTCCCGGCTTCTGGTACAGGCTGTGGAAAGACTGGGACTAAAAAAGAAAGCCAATTTCAAGTTCTCAGGGAAGGCCTTGCGTCCAGCTCCATCCAGTTGCCTACACCTGGTCTGGGCAGCTGGAGTGGGGATGTCACCTGTGTAGAAGGGTGGCCCAGGGTCCTGGCAAGCTCGGCAGGTCCTCTGTGAGGAGTCTGCTGTGCTTACGCTGAGCCCGAGCCCTCGCCGCCTTGTTGGGGCCGGGGTCGTGCTAGCCTGTCTGGCTCCTCTTTCACAAGCCTGCCCTTTACATATCTGGAGATGGATATCGTGTCTTTTCTGAGTTGTTTTCTCCCCCAAGTCTTCACCGGGATAAACGCCTTAGTTCTTCAGCTGCTCAAAGGATGTGGTTCGAGTCCTTTCATCATCTTGGTTGCTCTGCCTCAGGGTTTCTCAAGCTCAGCACTATTGACACTTGGGGCAGATAATCATTTGCTGTAGGGGGCTGTCCTGTGCACTGTAGCATGTTTAGTAACAGCCCTGGCCGCTACCCACTCAATGCCAGTAGCAGCCTTCCTCCCAGTTATCACAACCAAGAATGTCTCCAGACATGTTGGAAGTCTCCTGGGAGCCGTCTCGCCCAGGTTGAGAGCCACCACTTTTCTCTTCCCTGAACCTGCAGGATTGTCTGAATCCAAACGTGGCTTTAGTTCCTTGCTTTCCCCTAGATGTTTTCCAAAGAACATTGGGTGTTTATGATGCTCCAGTTACTGTAGCTGATTTAACCCTCACAAAAACCCTGGGACTCTGAGGTCATCTCCATTTTGAAATTGAGAAAACTGAGGCCAGGAGGTGAAGACATTTAGACATCTAGCAAGGCACAGTTAGTGGTCGAGATGAGAGTCCAAAGAGTTATGTCTCCAGCTTGCCTGGCTCTGGAGCCCCATGGGTTGAGCTGCTGTGCTCTAGGCTGTAGGTGGGCAGCCTAATCTGGCCCTCTGCCTGTTTTTTTTTTTTTTAATTTCTTTTTATTTTGGCTGCACTGGGTCTTAGTTGCGGCATGCATGAGGGATCTAGTTCACCCTCAACGAAGACCAGGGATCGAACCCACGTCCCCTGCATTGCAAGGCAGATTCTTAACCACTGGACCGCCAGGGAAGTCTCCCCACCCCCACCCCCGCCCCCCGACATCCTTAAGTGTTGGATAAAGAGGAAGCAAGAAAGTGAGAGGCAAAAGGGATGCAGAAGAAACAAGGCCACACAGAAGTTGCTTTGCTGCCAGGAGCTGCCTCTACAGGGGCCTGCACCTCAGTGCTTTCTTAGGCCCTGTGCTGGCTGTAACCTGCAGCCCCGTGGGGAAGAGGTTGCCCAGTTGGAAGCTGGGGATGGGTGTGCTGGGAGACCTGGCCATGGGCAGAAAGCAACTTCATCTCCTGGGAGCAGGGCATCTGCAATGCAGGTACGCAGCCTGGCCTGCCTGCTGCGGGAAACCTCTGGAAAGTTACCAGGGGATGGACCCTTGGTGGTGTAGTATAACGGTGGCGTACTCACCGCTCTACTTTGGAGTTTGGCTGGCTGGGTCCTAGCTCCACGTCTAATGACACCTTGGTCTTAGGAGTCACTTCCCCTGAAGCCTTGGTTTCCTCATCTGTAAAATGGGGACAATGATAGTGTCTACCTTGTGGGGTTGTTGTATAAAGAAACTGCTGGCAGCCATGGTGAGTGCACAGTAGACTCTGGTTGGAGGTCCAGGTGTCACTGTGGTCATTGGCCTGCCAGTGGTTTTGGATGGAGGACCAGGGTTGGGTGCTTGGCGTTATCTTTCTGCTGCTCCTGCTGTCGGGGTGGGAGCTGGGGGCAGCTTGGAGCTCTTTGGTAACTGGGTGGAGCTGGGGGCTGGCAAGGGTGTAGAGGGTGGGGCTCTGACACCCTTCTCCACATCCCGCCCCCACTCTGTTTGGCAGGCGTACGCTGACTACATCGGATTCATCCTCACCCTCAACGAAGGTGTGAAGGGGAAGAAGCTGAGCTTCGAGTACAGAGTCTCCGAGGTAGGCAAAGGCAGGAGCCTGCCGGGCCGGGTCTTTCCAGAAATAGCTGTCAGGAGCCCACAGTGGGCCCAGTGCAGAAACTAAGGCCGCCCAGACACGCATGCCGCTGACACTTTAGTGTCTGCAGAAACTAAGGTCGCCCAGACACGCGTGCCGCTGACACTTTAGTGTCTGCAGAAACTAAGGTCGCCCAGACACGCGTGCCACTGACACTTTAGTGTCTGCAGAAACTAAGGTCGCCCAGACACGCGTGCCGCTGACACTTTAGTGTCTGCAGAAACTAAGGTCGCCCAGACACACGTGCCGCTGACATTTTAGTGTCTGCATTGCTAATTAAAAAAAAATCTGTGAATAGATGTGTATTTATAAAATTGAGATCAAGGTATATAAGCTGTTTTATAGCCTGCATTTTTGTTTTGTTTCGTTTTGTTGTTCTTTTGTTTGGGGCCACACCGTGTGGCTTGTGGGATCTTAGTTCCCCGACCAGGGACTGAACCCAGGCCCCAGTATTGGAAGTGTGGAGTCCTAACCACTGGACTGCCAGGGAATTCCCTAGCCTGCATTTTTGTCAACTGGTGTCTGTATGTAACTTTTTAAATTAAAAATGATCACAAAAGAGGTAAATATGCTCACTGAAGGGATTACTGTTAGAGGGGACTTCCCTGGCGGTCCAGTGTTTGGGACTTCACCTGCTAGTGCAGGGAGTGTGGGTTCAGTCCCTGGTCGGGGAGCTCAGATCCCACATGCCTCGCGGCCAAAAATCCAAAACATAAAATGAAACAATATTGTGACAAATACAATAAAGACTTAAAAAAAAAAAAGGTCCACATCAAAAAAATCTTAAAAAAAAAAAAAGAGATTACTGCTAGAAACGTGTATAACACGAACAAAAACGCTGGCCGCGCCCTGTATTCCTCCCCGTGACGGGCTCCCAAGGGCAGCCTGCTGCTCACAGCGAGGGGACTGTCGCCCAGACCTGCCCCGGGGGCTCCTCTGCCCCCTGAGCCATGCCCTCGCTGGTTTAAACAGTCCCCCGCTTAGACTTTGAGGTTATTTCCCTAAACATTGCTGCTCTGAACACCCTCGCACGTAGACCTGTGGGCGTTCTTTCCTAAGGATTCATTCCGAGAGGTGGCAATGCTGAGTTGCAGGGCGTACACTGCTTGGTGCTCTTTGGCTGTGTTTCAAAGACCGGCTTGTTTGTAGGGGGAGGGTGAGAGCTGTGGGGAGGCTGATAGGCACGGGCAAGCTCTCGGCCCTTGCTGGATGCCATCCCAGCCCCGGTGCCAGGCCTCCAGCGGCCTCCTGTGTTCCTGTCCCAGGCAGCCCAGAGCCCCCTTGAGCTTAGTCTTATCTCAGACCCCAGGCCCGAGCAGCCTCTCAGTGCCTTGTCCACCCAGCTCTCTAGCCGTAGCTTCGGTCTGTCGGGTAAGGCCTGGCCCTGCCCTGGCCCAGTCCGTCCACCTTTGGCAAGGCTGGCATAGCCCTCATGCCCCTGGACCCTAGCTGGCTGCTGGGAGGCCGAGGTCCTGTTCTGTCACTGCGGGGAGCCAGGCCTGTGCTGGGGATTGACAGCCGTCTCTTGGGAGCTGGCCCACCAGTGACTTCTTGGGTTCCTCTTGGGCCTGCTCAGTGCTCTGGGGCTTTGGCTGTGGGCGCAGACGGCGGGGGGCGGGGTGGGGGGCGAGAGGGCCTCTCCTTGAGCCTGTGATAAGGAACGCTGAGCTGTGCTCAGTGGGCTGGGGAATGTGGGGGAAGCCTAATTAAAGGGCAGTGTTGTGATTACCCCAGCAGATCCTGAGCTGCCAAAGCCCTCTCAGGTCCCTTCGTTACCCCTGAGGCTTTGATGTCCGTACCACCCAGGCGTCGTCTCAGCTCAGGAGCCATTCTTTTGGCAGGATTGCACCTGGTTAAGTGCTTGGGTTCTGCAGTCTGGCTGATCAGGTTTTGATAACCTCTCACTTCTGAGCTGCGTGGCCTTGTCGCCTCTGATGCTCCGTCTCCTCATGGGAAGAGCCACAGACCTCCTCATGGCCCCTGGGGAGATCCCTTGTGTAGGTTTCTTTTTTTTTAGCGCAGAGCCTGGCACATACTAGATGGCATTGTCATTATTAGCTATTGTTATCGTTAGCTGGTTTTCAGTTTTAATTTCTAGTAACCCTGATGTTGTTTCACTTGGGGCTCCTGAGCTGGGTTCATTCTCACTCAGGGGACAGGGGTGGCCCGTGTGGTCTCCAGAGGTCTCCCGGCTTCTGCCTGCGGCTGGCAGTGGCGGCAGAAGGCACCGCACACAGCACGCGGCCTCCCTTCCTGCCAGGCCAGCTGCTGTGGCTCCCCTGACGCTTCTCCTGCCTCTCAAGGCAGGGGGAGGCGGCTGTCGGGGTGGGGGGGGGGAGAGGGCGGAGTGGCCTGGGGGCGGCTTCCAGACCACCCGCAGCAAGGGGAACCGGCGAGGCGATGTATGAGATCGTCTAGACCCATGTTTAGAATGCGCTCCTTCCTTCTGAAATTATGTCTGTCCTATTCTTTGGGGGTTAAAATGTTTCATTTTTGTAAAATAAAGGTGATAGTAGATAGGAGGCTTATGTTTTGTTGTTGTTCCGTTTGATTTTTTTAAATGAGGGCAGAATTTAAATTTGGCAAGTAAGATTTTGGAGAAAATTTTACTGGTCCATGAAATCTGAAAAGGAAGCTTTGGTCCAAGGAGGAGGAGGGTGGCTCAAATTATTCTTCATGCTTCCTAGGGGCTTCAGCCCGCAGCTCCCTCCCCTCCAACCCTCTCCCAGAAAGCCAACAACAAGCCAAACAACAGAGGCAGCCCCTGCCTTCAAAAACCCTCTCCAGAAAGAGGAGCTATAGGAGACTTTTAATTATTCATTGGCC
This sequence comes from Leucopleurus acutus, assembly GCF_964270905.1. Lineage (NCBI taxonomy): Eukaryota > Metazoa > Chordata > Mammalia > Artiodactyla > Delphinidae > Leucopleurus > Leucopleurus acutus. The sequence continues at coordinate 6,988,935 of NC_139150.1, read as the reverse complement.
CAGCTGAGCTAGCAGCTGGGGCCTGGCCCCCGCTGGCTTCAAGCACCTTCTTTATATCCCCTTCAGTGCCTCACCGAGAAGACAGTTCTCTGGGGAATCTGTTCTGGTGCTTCTGGGGCCAGGATTACGGCACCATTCCTTATAAGTCCCAGCTGCTGCATGGGGTTAGGTTTGCTCTGTCCTTATCAGCTCTTCCTGGCGACCTGGTTCTTCACAAAGCCAGGCTCTGGCAGTGCGTTTGGTCACATTTCAGCAACGCAGCTCTTTGTCACCCTGGCCCTTGGCCACAGCCAGGTATAAAGGGAACTTTCTCCTCTTACAGATAATTTTCCTCTTCTCCCAGGCCCCAAGCATAGGGAAAGGGGAGGTGAGGGAGGGCAGCATCAGGGCCACTGTCACGTTGCTGTTTGTGTGGACTGCACGGACTGCAGTGTGCTTTGTGCCTCCTGGTGTGGGGGGCACGGGCTACCACGTACCCCGTTAGCTCAAGGCCGCCTTTTCCCTCCCCACAAATACACACTCAGCTCTCGGGACCACTTCTCTGCAGAGTCTCAGCAGTGGCAGACCTGACCGTGCCTCGCCCTCTGTGCCTTTGCCCCTTTTCCCGTGGGCACCTCTTGCTAGTTCCTACCCCCGCCAGGAGCGCCTGGAGGTGTCTCCTTATACCATTTGCACCCGGCAGACACAGGCGAGATCTGCTTCTGGGCAAGGCCCCTCCTCCTGGCCCACCTGTCCCCTGTGTCGTGTGCTCCCTGAGCCTTTCGTTACCTTTGTCCTGGCCCATTTCTGCGAGCTACATCTGGAAGGGGCACTTCTGGAGCTGCCCTCACAGACCTTTGTTTTAGATAGATAGCATCACCTGATGTCCTCGATGAGTAACATTTGGTGTGCTAACGCTGCCTGGCCTGTCACACCGATTCCACTCCTTAGTCCCTGCCCTCTGTAGGAAAGATAGAGGTGAGAGATGAGAGATGGGTCTCAGACACTGCTGGCCGTACAAAGCGTTACCCATGTTCGCACCTCTGACCCAGCATTTCTGCAAAGGGTATTTTTCATGGAGTGAACAATTGGAAGTAACCCAAACATTTAACAGTGAGGGATTTGGTAAGTAAATCACAGTACATTGGTACAGTGAAATATTATTCACTTGTTAGAGGCTTTTGCGAAATTATGTTTCCATGTTGCTGTGGAACAAGGGTCATGAGGAAACTGGTCAGGCTATGAAGCAGCGTGTGCCCTGTGACGCCTGTTTTAGAGTCTGTGTGTGGATGTATACCATCACCCTGTGCCAGGCGCTGTGCTAGCATGCTTCATGGATTGTCACTTAGTCCTTGTGACGGCCTTTGGAGTTATTTTCCATCATGCCCATTTTTGAGATGAGGAAACAGGCTCAGAGAGTTAAAGTCACTTGGTCAAGGTCTTGCGGCAACGAAATGGTGTTTTAGCTATGATTTGAAGGCAGGTCCAGCTGCCTTCAAAATTCTCACCATGATAAGCAATGGAAAACACTATTAAAAAGATGCAATAGAAGAGTACGTTAAAATGTTAATGCAGGTTCCCCCGTTATCTGAAAGTAGAGCGTTTCTATGAAACCTTCTGTAAACCAAAGTAGTGTAAAGTGAAAATCCTCTTCAGATTTCTTTCGGTTAGCAAAAACAGCTACTAACGTAGGTCTTCCGTAAAAGTAAAGCGGCGAAAAGCGAACTTTGGAAAAGCGGAGTACACCTATGGTGTTGATTTCTGGGTGGCAGGATTATTGGTCATTTTTGTTTTCTTCCTTTTTACATATCTGTTTTCCGTGCTGAGCAGGTATTGTGTACTAAACGGAAGACACCAATAAAACGTAGTAAAGCAGGTCAGGGCTGCAGCTTGTGCTTGTGCGGCAGCTCCCCCGGATGAGCTGTGGCTAGAGAAACCGGGTGCAGAAGCCACGCTGGTCCTTCAGCCTAGTGCTGGGTCCTTTCTGTAAGGCTCACTGTGTTCACCTGTCCCCTCCTTCATATTCAGGGTGGTTGGGAAGACAGGGGGACAGCAGGGAGATGCCAGTGGTGCCAGGCCTTGCGGTCACTGTCCAGCAGCAGTTGGGACTTCTTCCCTCTGTGGCTCTAGCTTGGGGACACTAGTCATCATGGCTTGGCCCCCTCTCCTTGCCTCCACAGGCCATTGAGAAGCTGGTCGCTCTTCTTAACACGCTGGACAGGTGGATTGACGAGACTCCTCCAGTGGACCAGCCCTCTCGATTTGGGAACAAGGCCTACAGGACCTGGTACGCCAAACTTGACGAGGTGAGGCTGCTGCAGGACAGGCCTGGGGGCTGGGCTGGGGAGAAAGCGGTCAGGTATCAGAATCACTGGGGAGTTTGTTAAAATGGCAGTTCCGTTTCTCAGAGTACAAATGCGTCTACCCTCTCCCGCAGCCGTCCTCCAGGAATCACCACTGTGGATGCGCAGTCCTCTGCACAGGGCTGTTCATTAGGTGATCGTAGCAACAGATTGAAACGTCCCACGTGTCCATCTGCAGTTTATTATCCGTTAAATAAATTGGAAAGTCAACCCAGGGAGTACCATGCAGCTCTGAGAGAGAATAGGGAGGCCGACTAGGGAACTTGGGAAGGGACCGCAACTTCCAGTGGTCCCTCGGCGTCTGTGGGGGATTGGTTCCGGGACCCCCTGCGGATGCTCAAGTCCCTTGTATAAAATGGCGAGGTTCGGTCAGCCCTCTGTATCCGTGGGTTCTCCATCTATGGATACAAAGGGCCGACTGTACTGTTAGGTTAGAGGGGAGCTGGGGTGTCATGCACACGGCAAGCTGCCTTTTGGTAAGAAAGAGGGGAAACAAAAAAGGTATGTTTGTATTGCTCAGTTTGCACTGGAAGGATATGTAAGAGGCAAATAAGGCTGTGGTTTCTTTTTTTGAGGATGGGGGGAGGGGGTGGACGGGAAAGGGTGACGTAAGACTTCTCAATGCATCCCTTTTATAATGTATTTATTTTTGAGTCATGCAAAGGTAATACCTGTTAGAAGCAAACAAAAAATAAACATGAAGGATAGCCAGCCCTGGGAGTCCAGATTCTCACCAGGTCTCCGGGAGATTCTCATGCCAGGGGATTTGGGGTGTTTTGTTTCCTTGTTTTTTGGCCACGCCACGTGGCATATGGGATTTTAGTCCCCCCAACAGGGATTGAACCCCGCGCCCCCGGCATTGGAAGCGCAGAGTCTTAACCACTGGACCACCAGGGAAGTCCCTCATGCCAGGTGTTTATAGACTGAACTTAGAGAAACTTGCATCCTAGTTTCTTTGGCCTAGTGTTTTCACATGGATCAGAGGGGAGTCCCCAGGATCCAGCAAAACACTGTCCTTGCGTAAGAGTGGCCTGGGGCTGCTTCTGGTCTCTAAGGTGGCACATGGGCGTGTTTTTTTTTATTAAGTTATAACTTAAAGAAAACTGACAAACCATAGCTGTCAGTCATGTACAGCTTGACCGATCTTTTTTTTTTTATAAATTTATTTTTGGCTGCACTGGGTCTTCGTTGCTGTGGGCCTGCCCTCCCTAGTCGTGGCAAGCAGGGGTTGCTCAGCAGTTGTGGCGCAGGGGCCTAGCCGCTCCGCAGCACGTGGGATCCTCCCGGGCCAGGGCCCGAACCCACATCCCCTGCATTGGCAGGCAGAGTCTCAACCACTGGGCCACCAGGGAAGTCCCCCTGATAGATCTTAATATGTTTTTACCCTTGCATCCGTCCATGTCAAGCCACGGAAAATTCCAGCACTTCAGCAGGGCCTTTGTGCCCCTTTCTAGTTGATATCCCCCAGACTCTTCTGACAGCTGTCCTATAGATCCATCTTGCCTGTGTTTGAACTTCATGTAAATGTCTGGCTTCTTTTGCTCAACATTGTGTGACTCCCCTGTGCTGTGCGGAGCAGTGGGTCTTCTTCATTGCTACGCAGCACTCCAGGGTAAGGCCATAGCACAAGTTATCCGTTCTGCCGTTGACGGACGGTTCAGTTGTGGGTTGTTTCCACGTTTTGGCTGCTATAAATAATGCTGCCGTGAACGTCCTTGCATACGTCTCTGGTGGACGTCGGGCACAAACTCCCTCGCTGGGAGTATGAAGAAAGAGGACATCTCTGGAGGTGTCAGTGAGTTACTAGATGGGAAAGTCGAATGGCTTCTTTTTAGATCCCTCCTGTCTTGCCCCCAGAACCGTGTCCCCTGGAGGGAGGGTCAGCAGATGAAGAGCCACCCCAGGGTGGTCTCCGTTGTGTGAAAATAAATGCTCTCCCTCCTCTTCCTTCTGTGGGCCGTCAGAGCAGGGAGCCAGGACTGCTCGCTGTGGCAGCCTGGCTCCAGCCAAGATGCTGCCTCTGGGCACCTGGCCACCGAGATGCTGCCTAATCTGCTGCCACCACTTTGTGTCTCTTATGTTATCAGGAAGCAGAAAACTTGGTGGCCACAGTGGTCCCCACCCATCTGGCAGCTGCTGTGCCCGAGGTGGCTGTTTACCTGAAGGAGTCAGTAGGGAACTCCACGCGCATCGACTACGGCACAGGTACCCGTTACCGTGGGCGGCGCCTGCTTGGCTTCGCAGGGGCCCTTTCTCGGGTTGCCTCCTCTTTGCTCTGGGTTGTGTTGGTGGGGTGAGGGAGCCAGCTGGGGTGCAGCGCGGCAGGTGCAGGGACGCCTGCTGCTCTGGCTTGGTCCACCAGGGGGAGCTGGTGCCACATGCATGGTGGCTGTAAGCGCAGAGCTGACTTCTGTTGCTTGTAAAGAGGGCCTCGCTGTGCGCTCATCGTCATCCCCAAACTAATAATTTGTTGAGCGCTTAGTGTATCCCAAGACAACCGCTTACGGAAGCCTTGAGAACTGAAAGACCCTGGTAGCCTCTGGCAGCGCTGTGGCGCATTGCTGTTAGCCACTCGGTGCCCTTCAGAGGGAGCGCTGTGGGCATCTTAACAAGGAAGGGGGGCGTCCTTTATCTAGGTCAGGCGTGGCCGAGGAGGGTCGCTGCTTTGATAGGCCCGCCTTTCTTTTCCTTTCCACGCTGAAGCGGGCGAATGCAAGAGCTGCTGCTCTCTCGGGCCCTTCCCTTGCCCCTGGAGGAGCCCCGGCCCCAGGGGCAGGCCTGGAGAAGGGCCCCCTTGGACCTGGGTCATGGGGAAGTTCTGTCATCTGCTCCCCTGATGCTGAGGAACAGGCTTATTATCGAGTGAGACTTTTAGGGGCGGCGCTTTGACTGAGGCCAGCCGACCAGGAAGACCTGGAGGTGGGGAGTGGCCAGGTCAGCAGGGGCTGGGTTTTTCCTCCACTCTCGGATCGGATGCTCTTAGCCGTGCAAGGGTGATGACTGCCCCTGCGTGATGGTGGCCTGGACTCTGGCTGGTCATGATCAAAAACTGTGCAGGTGAAAGTAACAGCTCATAAGCTTTCCAGGCCCTTGGAGGGACCCTTATTCTGCAGAAATAGGACAGGAAGCCACTGAAATATTCTCTCCTCCCCTCCCTCCAGATATGTTTATTATGACACCATGAACCATGGGATTCGGCCCAGAGTCCAGCTGGCGGTTTCTATAGCGCTGACCATTTCTATTTGACATGACTGGGAAGGAAGGGGGGTGCCCTTTGACCCTGCAGTGTGGCCATGCTTCGAAGCCTTCAGTGGCTCCTTTTTTCCTGTGGCTGTAAATGCCTGTCTGATCTTCAGCCCCATTGCATTACACTTTCTCCCTTGCTCTCTCTGCTTTAGCCAGACTGGCCTTCCTAGGGTTCTTCAAACATATCACGGTGGTGGTTTTTTTTTTTTTTTTGGCCACAGGGCCTTTCCATGTGCTGTTTCTCCTGGCTAGAGTGCCCTTCTTGCTTCCCTCACGCCCTGTGCCTTGCCAGCTCTTACTCATCTTTCAAATTAAATATTATTTCTGAAGGGAAGCCTTCCTGAACCCTAATGTCAGTATCCCCCTGTGATATCCTCCAATTATCACCCTATCCTTCTCCTTCAGAGGTAGGTTCATAGAAGTGATTGTATATTTAATGTCTGTCATCCTGATAGGTCATAAACTATCAAACAAGGGCAGGGACTTCTGGCCTCTGTCCCTCTAGTGCCTGACATGGGCGGTGATGGCCACCTGCAGTAGGTGCTGCGTAAATAGGGCAGAACTGATGAGTGAGTTAAACCCCCAGAATGAGATGTGAATGCCTATTGAAGCGTCACCAGCCTGGGCCTTTTCAGGAGTAGGATTATAGTACTAGTGGTTCTTAAAAGGACCTAGTTCTTCCTGGATGGGGAAGAGGCCCCGTCACCTCCATGTTCACCTCCGTCCTTAGAGGGGAAGTTAGCAGTGATTTGGACTCTGGTGGGACCAAGAACAGTCCCACGCCTTCTGGAAGACTGTCAACCTCGGCTGTGTTTTCTCCCCCAGGACATGAAGCTGCTTTTGCTGCTTTTCTCTGCTGTCTCTGCAAGATAGGGGTGCTGCGAGTGGACGACCAAATAGCCATTGTCTTCAAGGTGTTCAATCGGTGAGTGAGCCCGGCGGGAGGGGCAGTGGCCGGGGGAGGAGCAGCCGGGTCTCCTTCCTCCTTGTTACCATCAGACTGGGGACGGGGTGCTAGAGGGGGCTCCGGAGGGGCCGTTGCTTCTCTTGTCCTGTCCTAATCAAGCTGTGACTGTGAACAGGGTGTCCAGGACTCCTCCTTCTGACAGGTTCAAGTAAAAATAAGCGAAGGGAATGTTACGTAACGACCGCTAATGCTTCTGTGGCATTTATCGCGTAGAGGTAACTTCTAGGCGCTTTACATACAACTCTTTTTATTCTCACGAAGACGCTCATTTCCATTTTATAGATGAGGAAACTGAGGCATAGAGAAATCAGGTCCTTTCACTGAGGTCACAGCCAGCTGAACCCAAGCAGTCAGGCTCTGACCTGCTCCCCTCACCACCCAGACCACCTCCCGGCACGTGGGTGTGTCTCCGTCACCAGAGGGCGCTGACACATGTGTTCGGGGCCCCACTCTGGTGCTGCTGATGCCGCAGCTCCAAGGGCGGTTCCCGAAGGGATCTAGGGGATGATCTCCTTGGACTCCCATCAGCTTTCCTATGGGCAACCCGAAGCAAGAGAAGCTGCGGCTCCTGCCCAGGCTCTCAAGTTGTCAGGAGGTGATGTCACTAACCTCCTTTCCCAGTTGGTGTGTTGCCCCTTTGCTGGGCCAAAAGAGGCTGAGTGTGAGGGAAGAAAATGAAGTTCCATAATTTTGAGTGTATCAGCTGACGCGTAACACAGGCATGCAGGTTTTCATTGAAAAGGAGATCTGTTACACTCTCAGGTGGTTATTTCCGGCCTCCTTTGCTCCCATTGGCCGAAGGGTTGAGACTGCCTTTCTGCTTTTTGCCACCTCCCCTCCCTTCCCTGCCCTCCTGTGCAGGTACCTTGAGGTTATGCGGAAGCTCCAGAAGACGTACAGGATGGAGCCGGCCGGCAGCCAGGGCGTGTGGGGCCTGGATGACTTCCAGTTTCTGCCCTTCATCTGGGGCAGTTCGCAGCTGATAGGTACTGAGGTGCCCTGGCCCTCCTCCCTCCCCTCCTGCCCAGGGCACACAGTGGCAGCTCGGAAAGCAGGCATTAGACCGGCTGTTGACGGAGGCTGCTTTCTGCCGACCTTCTGGGGCAGCTGGCGTGCAGGCTGGGGAGGCTGAGGCACATGATGGAAAGCGACGGGCTGGGGCGAGGGCGCCTGGCGCGTAATGGACCGGTGTGAAATGCGCCCCGGCTCCTGGCGGCAGCTGCGGGGTTTTATGTTGAAAATGAGGGGTTCTTTTGACTCAGTGACCAGCGTCATCCGCTGTTATTATCGAGCCGTGCGCGGGGGGGCCCATCGAGGAGCTGCTGCTCGCTCCGGGCCCGCTCTGGGGGTTCCTCCCACTTTCCCACGGGCGAGCCAGAGTGGGTGAAGGGTCCACGTCTGTTTCCACGTAGGATTAACTGCCTAACGGAGTAACATTAATAAACGACCCTTTGTTGAGTACTTCCCTGCGCCAGGCACTGCTCTCTGTGCTTCAGACAGATCACGCAAGCGCCCTGGGAAGGCTCTTTGCCGGCAAACCGCTGAGCGGCACTCACCCGTGCAGGCGCCGTGCCGAGTGCTTCACGGTGCTCCTGACGTTCAGGTGGCACCCCACAGCCCCACTGCACGGGTGAGGCAACTGGGTGGCATGGCTGGAAAGCAGCAGGGCCGGAGCTTATTACACTAGAGTACAGACCTGCACAGGGCCATCGATGGCTCCAGCGAGGTCAGGCGTTGAGGGCGGTGGGCAGGACCGCAGCCGTGCGGTGGGTGCAGGTGGCACCGGGCTGCGGTGCCCCGCCGGCGCGAACGCCTGCTTCTAAACCCCGGGGCTCTTTGCTGTTTCCAGACCACCCGTGTCTGGAGCCCAGGCACTTTGTCGATGAGAAGGCCGTGAACGAGTGCCACAAGGACTACATGTTCCTGGAGTGCGTCCTGTTTATCACCGAGGTGAGCGGAAGGGCTGAGGGAGGGGCCCGCAGCAGCCTCCGGGCCAAAAGGGGCTGAGGCTGGTGGCTTTGGACACAGGAGCCGGAGCTGCCGTCTGAAGATGGCAGGGCCAAGCCCTGAAGTGGGTTGTTGAGAAGGAAGCCCAGCCAGGCCTCTCTGAAAGGTTAAGCCACCTTCTGACTGTCCAGGCTCTCTTCCTCTAAATCAGTACTCTGGGGTTTCTGCTGGAGCCGACGGATTAAGACCTGGTCATTAGGTGGACTTGGTGGCCGACGCAGCAGGTCTGAAGGGTGGGGGCCACAGGGTCTGCAGAGCTGTGTGCGTGTGGACGTGTGCGACAAAGCCATTGCAAGAGTTGGAGAGACTGGAGTGGAAGGCGGGACAGATCCCTGCTGAAGGGACACGCCTTTGCTGGACCTGGGCCAAGGGAGGTGCTGGAAGTGCAAGTGAGCAGGCCTGGACCCCCGGCCCACCCAGCGGGGGTCGTTTAACTGGGTGTCGTTGTCCTGCTAAAGTAGGGCCTCCCGCCAGTGCAGCCTTGGACCGCTTCCTCAGGGTCACCTGGGGAGCTTGTGAAAATGCACATTCTTGGGCCCCATCTCAGCTTTCTGAATCAGAATCTTGGGGGACGAGCGCTAGGAACCTGAATTTAAACACATATGCCGGGTGATCAGGCATGAAAGTTGGGGACCCACTGCGCTCGGGCCTCTCTTTCAGGAGGTGTGGGGACCTTTCATCCTCCCTGCCTGGTACCCACCCCGCAGGCTCCCAAAGGGCACCCTGGCTCTGCCGCCTGGAGAGGGTCTCGCCCCCGTTCTCCTTCCTGACGCCCGCAGGCATTCCTGCTGGCCCGGTGATGTCCCTCGCACACCCGTGGGCGCCCCTGCCTGTGCGGGCTTCTCTCTTGGCTGCCCGTTCTGAGCCCCCTGAAGAGGGGGAGACGCCTGGCCAAGCAGCCATAGCTCCAGACTCTCCTGGTCAGCAGTCGGCTCAGGCCTGCGCCCAACTGCAGAGGCCAGAGGGGAATGCCGCGTTTCTCCAAGTCAGCAAATGAAGGCCGTCCTGACAGCTGGGATCTGCTGCTTTCAGCACTGTAGGCAGCCCAAGGTCGGAAGGACTCCGGGGCAGCCTGGCTCGCTGCCTTGAGAACCAGTCACATGCTGCTCTCTCCAGAGTAGAACGGGAGGGTGTGCGGAGCTGGGGAGACCCCAGGAGGAGCTGGGTGAGGAGAAGGGGTGGCCTCGCCCGCTCCTGGGGGTAAGAGGCTAAGCCCTTCCGGCTGGCCAAGCCCCTGGGTCCCTGTCAGTAACTAACAAGGAGGAACGCCAGGCTGGGCCTCAGGGAGTATGGGAATTGACTCCAGCTTAAAACTTTGTTTCTTTGTTTGTTTGTTCGATTACGCTGGTGTGAAAACCCCAAAGCTTTGCTCCAGTCTGGGACCCAGGTCCTCTGCTAGAGGGAATCCTACAATGGCCACTAGGTGGCACTAAAGACACATTGAACTCGGAGGTTTTGGTAACAGTTGAGGGAGAGGCAAGAACTGGCAGGAGGCCGGCAGGCCCTGGAGTTCCTTGGTGGTTCCACACGCCCTCTGCGAGGCCTGGTTTTCGCCCGGGGCCTCGGTGCTTGGGCCTGGTGGTGGACGTTGGCCGCTAGCAGGGGACGTGCCCCAGAGCTGAGTGACCGGCGAGAGCCCCTCTCGCCCACTCGGCCAGCCTACAGCAGGCTGGCGCAGCTCCTGACGGTGGCACACATTGTGCTAGTTCTCCGGAGTCTGGGCTCACCACCCGGACCAGGGTTTTCGCAGCCCCCAGTTGGTGGTGAGGGAGGCCCGAGGCCTGACGCTGGGACGTGGGGACCTGGCGGCCTGCGTGGAGCTCTGTGTGCTGTGGTCAGGAAGGGGGCGGTGTTGCCTCTGGAGACCCCAGGGATCACTAGAGCTGGTGCAGCTACGGGATTTAACAGACAAGAAGTTGGAAATGAGACCGTGCTTTTCCTCCCGCCGGGACCAGCCTGCGACCTGCCCCGGTGGCCCTGAGCGTCCCTAATGCGGGCCCTCACCTTGCAGGGCTCCTGCCGCCTCAGGAAATGCAGCCCTGGCGCCTTTAAGAGCCCAGGGCAGGCAGGAAAAGAATTTCAGTTTCAATCTGGCTTCTAAATTTGGAGTTTTGGGAAGGGAGGGATCAGATTTCAGCTGGAAGGGAAGGAGCTGACAGGAAGGCGCTGTGCAGAGCCTCCCCCCACCCCACCCCCCTCAGTTACTGACAGAGGAACCATTTACAAAAGGCCGATTCTCTTGGGAGTGGAGAGGCAGGAACGCAGCGTCTGTGAGTAATTTCCTGCTCAATATGGCTGCTCTGACTCATGCGATCCCCCTGGGGTCACTGCGGGCCTGCAGCTCGCTCGCTGCTTCTCGCTCCTTCTCTTCTCCCTTTGTGGCTGGAATGAGCGAATGTTTTTTGTCTTCTTGACCCCATTCCCTTTTCCCCCTTATCTGCTTTCCTTTCCAGAGTTGCAGAGGCTCCTTCTGAAGGACCTAAGGAGACCTTGGGACCCTGAAGGCTGGGGGTGGGGGCAGCCCCCCTAAATAGCATCTCTGGCCTTTCCATGGAGGCGGCCCAGGCCACTGGGGCTCCGGAGCTCGCGCCTCCCCCGGCTCTGCCAGCGGGCCAGAGAGGCCTTTTGGGTCCCCCACCCCGTGCCCCTAGCGGGGGAGGCTGGCCCACAGGCAGAACCCCTGGTTTCCCCACGTCCCTGGGCCAGCCTTGGCCACGGAGCCCTCGCTGAGCAGACCCCTGGAGCTGCGGCTGTGACAGAGCCAGCAGGGTGCCTCCTGGGTGGTTCGCTCACGGGGCCTAGTCCAGAGTGAAACTGGTTCCCCAGCTCCAGTGATCCCTGAGCTTCTCAGGGCCTGGAAGTATGCAGGAGAGGGCTAGAGCCTGGCGCTCCTCCCGTGGGGCCCAGAGCCTGGGGAAGGGGCGGGGCGAGGGGAGGGCGGGGTGGAGCCTGACGGAGTGGGACTTTGGGAACAAAGCACCCTGAAGGCCAAGCCCCTGCAGGCGGGGGGCTCCTGGCTGCCTTCCTGGAGGAGGGAGCCTTAACAGAGAGGAGGGGAAAGATTCTGGGGGAAGGGACTGGCCCAGGAGAAGCCCTGTGGGGACCATGGGCCATGGCCTCACTACTCGAACCCCGGGGGTTGAGACAGGCTTTGGGGGGACTTGGGCCAGGGGAGGGAGATGGCAAGGGTAGAATGGCATCTTTTTCGACGTAGATCTTACAGTTTTGTGAGAGTTGCCTTGCTGCAGGAGTGAGAGGCCTGCGAGAGTGGGTCACCAGGCGAGGCCACAGCTGAAGGGTGGGGGGTTTGTGTTCCTGGGACCTCATGCTTATGGTGCCCAGTATGGAGACCCATCCCTCCTCTCTGGAACAGCTCTCCACCAGCCCCGCCTCCACACACAGCCTCTTCTGGAACCTTCCACCTACTCAAGGTCCAAGTCTGCTTTCTTGCCAGCTCAGCCTCTTTGCTTTTGAAACTCTGTCTTCTGAAACCTGGGGCTGCGGGTGCTGAGACCCGTTCCCCCAGCATCATCAGTGTTGCTTCAAAGCCCGGGAGGGGACTGTGTGGCGGGGGACTGTGAACGGCTTGTTAGCAAACACAGACACGCTGGCCTTGTGCTGCTCGCGGGGTGCACTCAGGTACACGAGCTCTTCCTCGTCTCAGCGCGGTGGTTTCTGATATCGTGGGGGCTCCACTGGGCTTGCCGCAGAATTCCTTCCAAGAGGAGGGACTGGGAACAGAGCCGTTGCTGCCGTTGCCCTCCCTTCCCCACTCCCCTGCCAGGTCAGGCTGGCTTTCTAAACAGACCTTCCTCCCTCATCTGTTGCAGGTACCCTGTGGCTCATGTCTGCCCCCTCTTTTCCTTCTCCTTCTGCCTGCCATGCAGAGGGCAGTCAGATGCCTGGGTTTGGTCTGGGCCCTCCCCCAAACCGACCCCTCCCTCAGCTCTTCCAGCTCTGCCTGTGGCAGGCCAAGAGGGACCCTGTCCTGGCCCTTGTGTGTGTGTCCACGTATATGTACGGGCCTGCAACTTGCGCGTGTGTGTACGTGTGTATGCTCCCGCAACCTTGCTGCAGGGGAGCAGGGGTTGGGCTCCCGGGGGAGCAGGGGTTGGGCTCCCGGGCGACCCATCTCTCCAGCTTGTGGACTCTTTTTTTTTCCAGATGAAGACAGGCCCCTTTGCAGAGCACTCCAACCAGCTGTGGAACATCAGTGCCGTCCCCTCCTGGTCCAAAGTGAACCAGGGTCTCATCCGCATGTATAAGGCCGAGGTGAGTGGGCACTGGCCTGCACGCTGGGTCCTGGGCTGCTTCGCCCTCATCCCCACCCCGCTGTTTTGCTCTGAATCCAGCTCTGAGTTGCCGGCCAGCCCCTCTGACGCTTGAGGCCTCAGCATCTCTTGTCTGTGGGATGGGCAGTCAGAAGAGCGCTGGACTGAGGCCCAGCTCTGCCCTGTGACTGAGCCAAGGCCCCGCTGCTCGGGGGTCTCTGTTCCCACTTGTCAGATGGCTGGGGGCCCTTCTCAGCCCTGTCTCCTGTGGGGACACGAAAATGAAAACAGGCCTGGGAGAGGGTTTTATCCTTCGGAGGCATCATCCGAAGTGATGTCTCTCCAGCTTTGGTGGGTCTGATCGCTGGGCAGGTGGGAGGCCGGGAGCTGGCATTTTTAATGACCACTTGAGGTGGTCCTCGCTGCTCTCCAGTCAGAGAGGCAGGGGGAGGTCTGGGTTTCCAGAGCTCCCCGCGCTGGGAGGCGGCTGCCCCCTCTCCTGCCCTTCTCTGCTCGCCTCTTTGGCACCCTTTTCCCAGCCAAGGAGGTGGCTTCTTTTCTGGCAAGTAGGGAGGAGACATTTCTTCCCACCCCGCGCTTTCCTCTGGCTCCTTGCACATCTTATGCAGACCAATCCTGGAACTGCTTGACCTTGGCCAGGGGAGGGCCTGGGCGTGAAGTCCCTCACCTGGAGGAGTGGGTCCCAAAGTCCCCTCTTTTCACCCTCAGGCTGGTGGTCTCAGGTGTTGCCCTGCAGGTGCGCCTCTCTTGACCCTTGGTCATCCCTCTCCTGGGGACGGGGGGTTCTTCGGGTGGCCTCCTTACACCCAGAGCTCACTCAGACCCATCAACAGAGGCAGAGGAGCAGGGAGGGCAGGCTGTAGGGGGTTGGGTGCGTTTGGTAGTACCAGCGCTTCCAGTGGGCCTGGATCCCTCTGCGTGGCCCTGAAGGGGTTAAAGGCTCTGGAACTGACCGGGCCTGGCCTTCTCTCTCCCTTCCGCCCCCTCCGCCTCCGGTCCCCTTCCTCTGGACTTCACATCCTGTGTTTAGGTTCCAGCCCACATACCTCTCTAATCTGAGAGGAGCCTTTGCTGGGGCTGTGCAGGCTCCTTCCGGCCGCAGCCCGGCCCTCCACGCTGGCCCTCCTGCTGGGGAGCACCTGGGGTCCTGCCCTCTGCGTGTTCTGTTGTTCTTGACACCCCTGCCCGCCCCAGTCCCACAGTTGGTGCTGAGGGGGACTCCCTGCTGGCCACGCCCCCCCCCCCCCAAGGCGGGACTCTTTGGTAAGATACGTCCTTTCTGCAGGCTCTTACTCGAGTGACTAAAGTTAGCTTGACCTGGGCCCCTAAGGGCGGAGGAGACCCTGCCTCCCTTCCCTACCTGCCCTGTCCAAAGGCAAAAGAACCCTGGCTGGCAGGTTGAGGGAGGAGCAGATGAAGATGAGAGGCGGAGATGGGGCCACGCGGACGAAACGCCCGTGGTGTAAGGGTTGTCAGTATCTCTCTGGATGTTGAGCCCAAGGAGGTCAGCCACTGAAAAATGCCCTCAGCTCGGGACCAGACGAGGGAGCAGATAACCCAGCGCCCTTCCTGAGACCCGGAAATTCCAGCCCTGGGCGCACGCAGCCTGCCGGGCGCTGCGTGGCGGCCACACGGCTTTCTAGGACAGCGCTGGAACTCACTGCCTTTAGTGTAAGGACACCAAGCCTCTGTGACGTGCGACACTCGTTGGCAAGTTGCTAGCAGGTTGCCCTTAGTCTTTGGTCCCTGTGAGTCCTGTGGTCACATGCCCTTTGCTCGGAGGAGAGCAAGGCAAGGACTTGCTTCTCCAGACCAGGTCTTGGTCCTTGCGGAAGACCTTTGAGGCTCACCATTCTTGAAGTCCAGATGGGGGTTAGCAAAGGCCAGAGCCCCTGGCCAGAGATGGCTGCTGGAGGGGAGCGGGTCCCCTGAGCTGCCACAGAGGCCTGACCGGGCCTGGCATCGGGATCTGGGACCAGCTATCAGCATCTCCAAACTGCCTGTCAGTTCAGCCTTTCTGAACTGAAGAACCAGATGCTTTCCGGGACCCTTGTGGGGGGTGGGGTCTGTCTTTCCTGAGGGCTGTCATTGTGCTGGGGCTCCCTTCAGAAGGGCCTGTCAGGACCTGGGGAGCCCCTTCTCCCCCTGAGTCACCGGGACCTGGGAGGGCCTCCAGCTGGAAGGTCTGCACATGGGCAGGCGGAAGCTGTTGCTCTGCCCAGGACACGGGGAGCGCAGGGGCACCGGTCACTGGAGAAAGGCCTGGCCAGAGGCTCCCTCTGCTGTGACCCTGGAGCCCCCGACTTCCTTTGCCCCAAGCAGCCTTTTGCCTTTAGCCCAGCTCCTCGCCCCCCCGCCCTGCCCCAGGCCTTGGGGAAGCTTGTTCTGGGTCCCTGAGGGCGGAGTGGAGAGAACCTCTGCCCCTGCGCCCTCCCCCTAAGCCTCTTGCGTTCGCAGTTTCTCAGGCCTGAAAGCTAGAAGCAGGTTGACCTTTGACCCTTTCTGGAATTCCAGTACCCTGGGGGGGCTCCCCTTTGACAAACTCCCACCACTTCCTCCATGATGTAAGCACAATGGAAGCTGCCTTTTCTGGATCTGCTGCTCTTCCCTCCCCACCCCCCGCCGACCCCCAGCTGCCTGCTCCCCACTTTCTGTGCCCCAGGCCCAGGAGCCTGGCTGGCCTGGAGCTCTGCTCCCACACAGACAGAGCTTGGCTCCCCATCCTTCCACCGTAGATTTCCCTTCTTTCAGGCCTTGTGGCCCACCCCCCCACTCTGACACGCATGTGTGCGCGCGCACACACACAGGCGCACGCACACACACGCATACACACACACACGCACACACACACACACACACACACACACACACACACACAGCTGGGCAGAGACCTCCTCACCTCTGCGGCTGGTTGTTGAGGTGAGGGAACCTGGGCCAGCGCTGGCGTGCCTTTATTTCTCTGAGTTAGTTGGAGGAGAGCACGGTCACAGGATGGAACTCTCACCCTCTCGGAGGCCATAAGTCTTGCTGCACCCCAGCCAGGAGGTGCACATGCTGCCTGTTTCTGTGGCCAGAGGTCTGAGAGGAGGCAGATCCTTCTTCACACGTGCGGGGCTGCTGCCTGTGTGGTGGGCAGGCATGGCAGGGTTGGTGCGGGGGGCTGGGAGCCGGGGGCCCGTCACCTTCCCGGTGCTGTGCGGTGTGGGCCTGGGCCCCGGCTGCCTGTGGGCCAGGCCAGCTTCTTGGTCGGTCCTGCTGCTCTCTGTCTCCCCTCCTCTGCCAGAGCCCTGGGGCCGAGGCCCTGGCTGGGCTGGGTTCAGGGAGCAGCGCCATCCCCTGCTCAGCCATCCCCCTGCAGCGCTCTTGTGCTCTGCCCCACGCACAGGGCTGCTGGGAATTGCCCTGGGGGTGGGGAGGCTGTCAGCTGCTTCTTATTGTCTCACTCGGAAGTGCCAAGATGCCTTTTTCAGTCCAGAGAACTGAACATTGGGAAAACGGGCCTTGGACCCTTCTCAGGCCTGGGTCCCAGTATCCCCACACCTCTTCTCCAGGGCTGGGAGAACCCCCATGATCTGGAGGGTTCTTTTCACCTCTGGTCCCCAACTTGTCCCTCTGGGCCAAGTGATGTCACGGCTGCCTTTCTTCTTGGCGGCCGCCTTGTGGGGTTAGGCTGCCTTCTCTCCCTCCCCCCTCCCTCGGTCCCTCTCACCCGCTCTCATTCTCATTATTTGGTGGACCTGACCTGATTGTTGTGGAGTGCGGGGTCTTTGGATGGGAGGGGGTGATCAGGAATGGGTCGGAAGCTCTGCCCTTCGCCAAAGGCCTGGCTGCTTCCTGGGCCCTGGGTGGGCACCTGCTGGAGCTGCGCTGCTCCGGGCCTCCGGAGTCGTCCAGGGGTCCCTCGGAGGCGGCCCTCACCTCTCTTGTCTGCTCCCTCCTCCTCGCAGTGCCTGGAGAAGTTCCCCGTGATCCAGCACTTCAAGTTCGGGAGCCTGCTGCCCATCCATCCGGTCACGTCGTGCTAGTGCCCGCCCTCCCCCACCCCGGCTGTGGCCCCCTCCCCACCCCCTCCCTGTGTTCTTTCTGTTTGATGAGAGGCTGTTTACTGGGGTGGGTGGTGAGCGTGGGCTTGAGGGAGGTTCAGGGCATAAGGCTGAACGACCCAAGGTGGGAGAAGTGACCAAAGTGTGGCCAGTTTCCTGACTTGCCCTGTGGCGGACAGGCAAGGAGAGAGGGGCGGGTGCAGGGTCCCTGGGCCGCCTCTCCTCCCTGTTCAGTCCCATTTGAGAGCAGGCTGTTCCGGGCCACTGTGGGGAGGGAGGTGTGTGCAGTTGCCCTTGCTTTCCCTTGCCAGGCTGTCTTTCTAGGGGTTGGAGCAGCTGTTCCCCACGCCGGGGGTCAACTTCCCGAGCGCTGTTTGGGTGGGTGTCTGGGTGTCCTGAGGGCTGGACGCTGAGGCTGGCGGCCAGCCCGGGGGCGGGGGGTGGGGAAGCCTTGGCTGTTCTGGCCGCTGACCCTCCCAGCTCGTCCTCACGCCCGCCCGCTGGGCCCGTGGGCACCTGTGTCCAGTGCCTCATCCTTGCTTTTCTGCTCGTTGGCTCCTGCTTCACGGGTGGCCTCTGGAGGGCGCCGGCAGGGCTAGCTCACCGGCGGAGTGGGTGAGGCCTGCCTTTCCAGAGCTCTCCCTGGCTGGGAGGGGGTGGCGGAAGCTCTGAAGGAAGGCGGTGGGCTCGGGGCCAGTGTGGCCGCGGAGAACCTGGGCTCACCCTCACGCCCCTCGCTGCTGCTTCCCTCTAGCTGGGCGGTGGGTGAGTGCGCCGCAGGAGGGCTCCGAAAACAGCAGCCCACTCCCTTCGCCCTCCCACCGCCCGGGACTCTGCCTGCTGGAGTTCCAGAATGGGCTCCGACGACCGGCAGGGGCTGGGCCGGGCAGGCCCACCTGGGGGGTGAGGGGGTGCTGGGAGCTGCAGGCCAGTTCCAGAATGTTCTTCTGCGGGGGGCGCTGCTCCCAGGCCTGGGTCTTGAAGACTCTTCCCTGCCCAAGCCCAGGTCGGCCCGTCTCCACCGCCCCCTCCCCATATCTGGGTCCACACAGCCTTTGGGAAGGGGGAGCACCCGAGAAGCACAATTCAGGGGCTTGGCCTTCAGGTCTAGGCCGACGGCCTGGGCAGAGGCTGGGACACGAGCTGCAGGAGTCACAGCAATAGTTATCCTAGGAAAGGCTCGGTCCCTCCCTCCCTCCCTCCCTCCCAGGGTCCAGACCGCAGCTTCCTGGCCCCTCCTTCCCTGGGCCCCCTGGGCCCCAGCCCTTGGCGCCTTCATTGCTCTTCAGATTAAAGCCTCTCTTTACACCTGTCACCTGTGTGAGGTGTGTCTTTTCATGCCACATGAGTGTTCCTTCTCCACGGGACAGTTTGTCCCCCATCGAGTCCCCTTCCCTTGGGCCACGGAATCTGGGGCTTGAGCTGGTCCAGCTGGGGTCTGGGTTGCCTAGGCGGTTCCGAAGTGGAGACCCGGGTTCAAATCCCGGTTGTCTCCACCCTCAGCTGCAGGGTCTTAGGTAAGTTCCTGAATCTCTCTGAACCTCAGCTTCCTCATCTCTAAAATGGGGATACTCACAGGGTGCTTGCCAGGAGAAGATGAGGGGTGTGAAGTCCTCAGCGCAGGGCCTGCACGTAGCAAATGCTCTGCGGTCGCTGCGGCTGTTTCCTGATCAAGGCAGCCTTTCTGAACCCCTGGGTCAGCCCCGAACTGGCCTGGGGAGCCATTGGACTGGGCCTGGCTGTGAACCGCGCCCCTGCAGTTTTTAAGGGGGTGCCCTGTGCTCGCTCTCCTCCACGCCTCATGTCCCTGTCCTGCTGGTGTTGGGAGTCTCTGTGGGGCTGCTGTGCCTGAGACTTGGCTTCTGTCTTCAGACAAGCCTCCTCTGAGAACAAGAGCCGTTGGCCTCTCTGCCAGCCTCGGAGGGGAGGCCTTGCACAGGGCACAGAGAGCCTGCTGGCCAGGAGCCAGGCCGACGTGAGTTCAACCCAAAGCCCGCTGCGTGGTAGCTAGGAGACCCTGAGAGTTGACTTCATGTCTGAGCCTCAGCTTCCTGATCTGAAAAATGGGCATAATAGTACTTAGATCACGGATTTTGAGATTCATTCATTTCACAAACAGTGGCTACATATTTCTCATTCTAGTGTTGGGGACAGTAAATCCCCAAATACCAGAATGTTAGGTAGTGGCATGTTCCTACAAAGGAAATGAGAGCAGTTAATTAGAGAGGGTCAGCGAGGGAGTTTGCCTGAGCTACAAGGGTCAGGAAAGACATGAGCTGAGACCCCACCGAGGAGGAAGGGCCACAGCGAGAGCTGCAGGCCAGGGCAGGGGGCGGTGGGGGTGGGGGGGGGGAGGGCTGGGAGGCAGGGCGGGGGAGGCCAGGCTCGGAGGTGGTGGGGGTGGGGGGTGGGGTGGGCGGGGGCCCTGGTGGGGGGCCCTCGTGAGCTCTGCTGAGGGGTTTGAGGTCCAGGCTGGGAGCTGTCTGTGGGAAGCTGCCGGGGGTGGGGGGGCGGGGGTTGCACAGGAGAAGGGCCCGGGGTGGTGGGGGTGGGTGGGTGGAGGCGGCCCCACCTGCGAGGCTGGTGGCCTAGGTGAGGGTTCGGCGTGGAGGTGGTGAGCAGTGGTCTGCTTTAGGCTGTGTTCAGCGTGTGGCCGCCCGGAGGAAGGGGGAGCGGGAGATGAGTAGCCAACGGCAGCCCCAGGTCCTGGCACGTGTGGCTGGATGCCGCTTCCTGAGGCGGGGCTGCGTGGGGACGCATTTGCCGCTGGGCCTGGGGATGCTGTTAGCTGCACGCGGGGGTGTGGGGTGGGCACGAGGCAGCCGGGCTGCTGCAGTGGACGAGGGGCTGGGCAGCAAGTGATGGGCCCAGGCTCCCCGCTCACGGCGGGGTGGGAGGTGAAGGAGAGAAGGGACTGACTCGGCACAGCAGCAGGGGAGCCTGCGGGGCAGTGCCGTGAGGGGCCCTGGAGGTGGTGTCGACACGCTGGACGTGTGACTAAGGACAGAGGCAGGGCCCTGGGTCTTTGTGTCCTTGCGAAGGGCTGCTCCAGTTGGGTGGGAGCGCGGGAGTGGGCTCGCGAGGGAGCGGGGACGGAACGCGGCGCGGCAGGCGAGCCTGGCGCCCGCGGTGGCTTGGTGAGGGGCTTGTGGGAGCACAGAGGCCCTTCATCCGAGCCCCCCGCCCGGAAGCGGGGTGTGGAGCTGGGCGGTGTACTTGCTCCTTACCGGCCGTTAGCAGTTTTGTTGCGAAGGGAGCAGACTGGGAGGGTGGGCAGGGGCTCAAGGTCAGGGAAGCCTTCGCCGCAGGCTGCCGCGTCCGCCCTCCGCTGGGGGCGACCCGGGAGAGGTGAGAGGGCGGCGATGCCGGCCTGAGGGGAGCATTGATGCCAGCGGGCCTTGGAGAAGGCGCCAGGCTGCTGGTCCTTCCTCACGGAGGGAAGGCAGACCCTTGGCATCCATCAGGCGGATTGTACTGGATTTAGTTCTGCAGGGAATTGCGAGGCGAGGCCATCAGCTGCCGTGGGGTGGGGAAAGGCAGGATGTGGGCAAGGGCTTCGGGGAGGGGTGGGAGGGCCACGCAGGACCTGGGAGATGGAACGCGGCGGCGGTTCGTGCCGCCTGCCCACCTGCGCTCTGTGAAGGGTGGCTGCGCTGCTCTCATCCCCCGAGGGCCAGCGGGTCCCAGGGAAATCTGAGGGTGGGGCTGGCCCCCAGAGCTGGAGGGGCGGGGGTGCCGGCTTCCCGCCATCCTGGGCCAGAGAGGCCCCAGGGAACAAGTTGAACTCCAGCTGTGCTCCTTTCTGGCTCAAAGGGACTGAGGCCAAGCCATGCTCAGGGGAGGTGAGAGCAAAGGGGCTTTCTTCTAGGAGGAAAAGTCCAGGCAGGAGCTGGATTGGAAGGAGAACAAAGGTGAAGGCTTCTTGTGCCCCAGACTCATACCCAAGTCGGGTGACAGGTTTTCCATGTATGCACCATACAGGGGAATGTGGAGGTGAAAAGGTCAGAGTCCGGCTTTCAAGGAACTTCTGACTTAGTGGGAGGAGTAAGACACCCAGTGGGCCAGCCGCGGAGGAAGGGGTGTGAGGGACTCTGGGGGAGCTGGGGGAAGGCTCTGTGGAGGAGGTGACGTTCTAGCAGGGCCTGGAATATGGGCGCAGAGGGAGGGCATTCTGGCGGGGGCGTGCTGTGAGCGGAGGTGCCGATGTTGGGCCACAACAGGCAGCGCTGGAGGGCTGGCGGGCCGGCCAGAAGGGCTCTGGGCCGCCTCTGTGAGACCCCCAGAGCCCTCTCCGCAGACCCGAGACAGGCTGCACAGCTGCATCCCGTTATCTGCGAATGTGTGTGTTTAATGGCTTTTCTCCGCTAGAAGACGAACCACAGGAGGACAGGGACCAGCTCACTGCTAGATCCCAGTGGCAGCAGAGACTGGCACACAGCAGGCAGCGGTAAACATCGAAGAAGTGACCAGGGAGGGTGTTTAACCAGCCTCTGTGTGGGGGGGGGGAGAGGGAGAGAGTGGGAGAGAGAGAGAGGGAGAGAGAGGGAGAGAGGGGAGAGAGAGAGAGGGAGGGAGAGAGAGAGAGGGAGAGAGGGAGAGGGAGAGGGAGAGAGGGAGAGGGAGAGAGAGGGAGAGAGAGGGGAGAGAGAGAGAGGGAGGGAGAGGGAGAGAGGGAGAGAGAGAGGGAGGAGAGAGGGAGGGAGAGGGAGGGAGAGAGAGAGAGGGAGGAGAGAGGGAGGGAGAGAGGGAGAGGGAGAGATGGAGAGAGAGGGAGAGGGAGAGGGAGAGAGGGGGAGGGGGGGAGAGAGAGGGAGGGGGGAGAAAGATGGAGAGAGGGAGGGAGAGAGGGAGAGAGATGGAGAAAGAGGGAGAGAGAGGGAGAGAGATGGAGAGAGTGGGAGAGAGAGAGAGGGAGAGAGAGAGAGTAGGAGAGAGGGAGAGAGGGAGAGAGATGTAGAGTGGGAGAGAGAAACAGAGGGAGAGAGGTCTAGAGAGTGGGAGAGAGAGAGAGGGAGATAAAAAGAGGGAGAGTTATGTAGAGTGGGAGAGAGAGACGGAGAGAGATGTCGAGAGTGAGAGAGAGAGAGAGAGAGGGAGAGAGATGGAGAGAGTGGGAGAGAGTGAGAGAGAGATGTAGAATGGGAGAGAGAGAGACAGGGAGAGAGTGGGAGAGAGAGACAGGGAGAGAGAGGGAGAGAGAGGGAGAGAGAAAGAGAGGGAGGGAGAGAGAGGGAGGGAGAGAGAGAGGGAGAGAGAGGGAGGAGAGAGGGAGAGAGATGGAGAGAGAGAGAGGGAGAGAGAGAGGGAGAGAGAGATAGAGACAGGGATAGAGAGGGAGAGGGAGGGAGAGAGGGAGATAGAGGGAATGAGGGAGAGAGAGGGAGAGAGAGAGGGAGAGAGAAAGAGAGAGAGGGAGGGAGAGAGAGAGGGAGAGAGATGTAGAGAGTGGGAGAGAGAGAGGGAGAGAGGGAGAGAGAGGGAGAGAGAGGGAGAGAGAGAGGGAGAGAGAAAGAGAGAGAGGGAGGGAGAGAGAAAGAGAGAGAGGGAGAGAGAGATGTAGAGAGTGGGAGAGAGAGGGAGAGAGATGGAGAGAGTGGGAGAGAGAGAGGGAGAGAGAGATAGAGACAGGGATAGAGAGGGAGAGGGAGGGAGAGAGGGAGATAGAGGGAATGAGGGATAGAGAGGGAGAGAGAGAGGGAGAGAGAGAGAGGGGGAGTGATGGAGAGGGAAATAGGGAGAGAGAGGGAGAGGGGTTCAGAGAATGCTAGGCTGCTCAGCTGTGATTCTGGAAACTCAGGACAGTTCTCTTGGTGCTGAGTGGAACCTGGTGCTGGTGCCTCGGCGCAGGTAGGAGATGTTAAAGGACCTGTGAAGGGTAGAGAGAGGCCTTGGGCTGGAAAGAGGAAGATTGGGGTGGCATTTGCTGCCAAGGGAGAGTGTGGGGTTCTTGATGGCCCTGGGGACACCCCGTCTGTGCCTAGGAGGACCCCAGGGGAAGGAACACGTCTGGGTGGGAAGGGGCGCTGAGTTTGAAGAGCTCTGTTGGGTGGACATGTTAGACCTGGGTGATGGGAGGCTGGCAGGGCTGCTGAGACCCAGTCCCCAGAGGGGAGGGGAGCCCGGGCTGCAGGGACGTCCAGGACTACCCCCCCCCCGCCCCCCAGTCCGTGCTCGCCCCCCAGGCGGCCTTCCCACCCCGTGCTCTCTGTTCCTCAGACGCTCCGGGCCACTGAATAGTTAGGATTGGGCCCCTTCCCCAGAACCCTTTTCCCCACTGGGAGCCCCTGGCCCCTCTCCAGGGCTCAGCTGAGGCCTCCCGTCCTCTGAGAGCCCTCACCTGGCGCCCTAGACCAGGGCAGGTATCCTGGATGTGCTTGTGTGGCTGCCCGCCTGTCCGTGCTCTGAGTGCTGGGCACACCCGGCTCTGGGGACTATGTGTGTCTGTGCAGCTGCTCCAAGACCTTTGGGGAGAATGGGGGGTAGCCGTCTAGTTGGAAGACGGGGTGGTGGGGAGAATGGGGGGCAGCCGTCTAGTTGGAAGACGGGGTGGTAGGGGGCTGCTTGCTCTGCAGACACAGCTTCTCTTTACTTGGGGTTCCTTGGTGGGGGCTGAGGCCCTCCCCACATCGGTCAGCGCCCCCTGTCACTGTTCCCTGCCACGTGCCTCTGGTCTCCCCGCTATCCCTCCCAGGGTGCCGGAGGAGACTATCTGTGAATGGCTGTGATGGAGTTAGGGGCCCTGCCCAGGAGAATCGGGAGGGAGGAGAGGAGGCTGGCTGGGCACCCAGCCTGGAGGCAGGGAGATGCTGCTCTGGCGGAGGCGGTGCTCACCGTGTCCACTGCTGTTCTGAGGCCAGCTGGCCAGCACAGGAGCTGGGTGTGCGGGGGACCTCCGAGAGGGCAGTTCTGAGGGCATGGGGACCGAGGCAGAGGTGCAGTGGGCTGCGCTGGGGAACCTGAGTGCAACTGCAGGCTGAGGACCAGAGCCACGGGGGAAGGGGGTGCTGGAGAAGCTGGCTTGCGCTGGTCCATTCAACCAGCAAACATCACTGGAGCCCGCTCTGCTCCAAGCCCTGTGCCAGGTGCTGGGTGCTACAGTGGGCAAAACAGACAACTCTCCCCGCTTCCCAGCGCTCCTCCTGGAGCCTGTTCCAGCATGACTTCTCCCTGCGGAACACTGGACATACCCTATGTGTCCAGCAGTGGGGGATTGTTGGAGACCGGATGGAGCAAGCAGACAATGGGCCGTCAGATGATGTGCTTATCCATTTATTCTTTTTTTTTTTTTAAGATTTTGGGGATAGGAGTTTATTAATTAATTAATTTTTGCTGCATTGGATCTTCGTTTCTGTGCGAGGGCTATCTCTCGTTGTGGCAAGTGGGGGCCACTCTTCATCGCGGTGCGCGGGCCTCTCACTATCTCAGCCTCTCTTGTGGAGCACAGGCCCCAGACGTGCAGGCTCAGTAGTTGTGGCTCACGGGCCTAGTTGCTCCGCGGCATGTGGGATCCTCCCAGACCAGGGCTCGAACCCGTGTCCCCTTCATTGGCAGGCGGATTCTCAACCACTGCGCCACCAGGGAAGCCCCATTTATTCTTTTGGAAGATGCTTATGACCAGTTGTGAAGCAGGGAAGGCAGCTATAACAACTATGGGTAAAGTACAGCCCCTTTTTGTAAGAAATCGAAAATCTACATTTTTGATCGCTCCGTCTCTCTGTTTGTCCATCTACATGGACGGAGGAGCAGAAGGCTGTTTCTCTAGATAGTAATGTGCTTATCCCTGGGTGGTGGGGATGTGAGGGTTTTGGGGAAATCCGTATTGCTTTTTCTGCCTCCAAAAGATGGTTATGAAAATGTTAAACATTACTGAACCACAAAAGAAAAAGAAAAGGATTGTGGGTAAGTTTTAACTTTGCTTTTTGTTTTTCACATTTGATTTTTAAATCTTTCTATAGTGTCCACATATCATTTTTTAAAATTAAAAAAAATTTCCCCCTAAAGAGCATTGGAGTCCGGTGTACCTCTGGCAGAGAGGCAGGAGGGAGAGAAGCGGGAGGGGAGACTTGCTTAGATATACCAGGAGGCGGGAGGTGACTTCTAGCAGTCTTCCTGCGAGGGAGGAGGACAGGTAGGCTTCGGGGAGTAGAGCTCCTGGGGGACCTGTGATGAGGCCTCCTGCAGGCTGGACCCAGCGAGGTAGCTGGGATTCCTCCCGGAGCCTTTGGATGTGGAAAGTTGAGGTGAGTCAGTGGCTCCTTGGTGGGCACCTGCAGGATCCCAGCAGACATGGGTTGGGTCCAGAAACCAGTCCCGGAGGTGAGGTGCACTTTCCCCTGCCTGTGACCTGGATTGGCGGTGGAGGTGGTCATAGTTATAAACCAAGGGACGAATGGGATGAATGGTTCCATTTTTCTCCACACTTTCAATACTGCAGAGGCTGGTTTCCCGAGTCCCAGCAAAGGGGCAGAGCGCCGAATCGCCGTCCTCCACCGAGCAGGGGCTGTTGAAGCCACCATGTCCAGCACCAGGGAAGCTGGGAACAGCACAAGGTCTCTAGGGAAAGGGATAGTGGAGAGGACCCGGGAACCAGGCAGGCCTGTGTGACCTTGGACAAGGGTCTTCACCTCTCTGAACCTCTCAGTTCTCTTATTTGTGCGTGTGGATGGCAGTCCAGAGCCAGGATGCTGAGGTAGGGCGTCAACAGTGCCTGGCATGAAGTCGGCTGCCCAGGCGTAGAAAGAAGCGGGAGGTGCATCCCCTCCCACAGGGCATCCAGCTGTGTCCCTGGCTGGTCTCAATCCGCTGCCACTGCTCCAGGACACTTGGCACCCTCTCCAGCTGGATTTTGGCTGACCTCTAGCCAGATCTCTTGCGTGTGGACACAGCCCTTTTCCCTCCTTATTTGCTTGGGACTAGATTGGGGCTTTTCAGAAGGGACAGCGCGAAGGCAAGCAGAGTGCAGGCACTCCATCCCCAGATAACTAGAGTCCAGCCCTGGGAGGGGGGCCGCAGGTGGACCAGACTGCCCAGACCTCCACCTGCAGACATTCAGGATGGGCTGCTCCCTGAGCAGACCCTTCTGCACCGGATGGTACAAGAGGGCCTGCGGGGGGCGATGGGCACCGTAGAGGATGGGAGGGGGGTGGGGCATCTTCCCTGCGGGTGGGACCAGGGCCCCTGGCAGCGAGAACTCCTGGAAAGGCTCTGAGGTGCAGCTAGGGCGTGACTGTCCCACTGCTGGCTGCTGACTCCAGGCCTGACCTCCAGCCTGGAACACACTGGCCTGGTGAGTCCTCCTGGATGACCGAGCTCCTATAGGGGCTGCTCCCGCCCCACTCTATCCACGTTCCTGGCCCCCCATTTCCTCATTTGCCACTGCTGCTCCAGGCCCCAGAAGCCACATGCACCCTGACCACTGGAGGTGTCCTCATGGACCCTGGAGCTGGTGGCTCCTGAGGTCAGCCTGTATGTCTGACCCTGGGTGAAAGTGCCTAAAAGCATGTCTCACCTCATCCTCAACATGGGCCAACTATGTACCCATTTCTCAGAGGAGGAAACTGAGGCTCAGGTGGGTCAAGGCACTGGCTGGACAGGGGAGGTGTTGGGTCTCTTTCCTGTCAAAGCTCATGCTCCTCTAGCCTCTCCCCGGGGCCCGAACTGAAGCCTCAGGTGACCTGAGAGCCCTCCTCTTCCTGCTTTTCACAGCCCATCTCTCCAGGATTGGCCCTGTCTGAGAGGCATCTTCTCCCAGAGCCCCGTTTCTGGAGGCAGGGCTGGTTCACACAAAGACAAAGAAGCAGGATAGCAAGGCCGGTAATGACAATTCTGGCAGATAGCCATGTGTCAGCCTGCAAGATGTGCTTTACACGTGCCTTCCTGGAGTCCCCACAGCGAGCCAGGAAACTGGCGTCACTTTCACATTTTAGGGACAATGAAACTGGGGCTTGGAGGATTTTAGTGACGGCCCAAGGTTTCTAGCTCCTCCTGTGGAGTCAGGGCGGAACCAGGCTTCTCTGATATGGGTCCTATGTTGGTCAGCAGGACGAGACACTTGCAGCTGGGCAGGAGGAAGACGTCTCTACAGCAGTGGAAATTGCTTATGGCCCCGTGGCTCCTGGTTCTGCCCCCAGGCCCAGGCAGCCCCTCTCAGTGGACAGCACCCATCTGGCCCCCAATACAGGCATTAGCCTGTCTTTCTTCCATTCCCCGAATCCAGCCCATGAGCAGGTCTAACTGGGTCCATCCAATGTATAACCTGAATCTGTCCACTTCTCCCTGGACTGCCCTGCAGCCACCTTGGTCTCAGCCCCTGTCAGCTCTCATCAGACCCCTGAGGCAGCCTCCTCTCTGGTTTCCTGACTCCACTCTACCCTCTGAGCCCAGCTTCCACGTTGAGCCAATCAAAGGGGAGTCCCATCGTATTCCACCAGTGGCTTCTCACTGCCAACAGAAAAGCCCACTGTATGATCTGACCCCTGTGACCCTTTCCACTCTCCTCCCACTTCCTGCGCTCCCTCCCTGGCTGTCTAAGGTGCCAAGCTCACTCCTGCCCTAGGAGTTCCCTCTCCTGGGAAGCTGCTGTTCCCTCTGCTTGGACTGCCTGGGCCCCAGGTTGAGCAGTGGCTCTGTCTGGTTGTTTAGGGCTCAGCTCAGATGCTGCCACCTCCCAGGGGCCCTCCCTGTTTTCTCTGAGTTGCAGAGGGAGCCTCGGCCACGCCAGCTGTTCTCCGTCCTGACGTAGGTCCTCTGTTCTAATTGCCTTCATGACACTCATCACGATCTGAAATTTTGTTGTCTGTGGACTTGTTTGCCTGGTTCTCATTTCCTCTCTCAGTAGGTTGTGAGCTTCCTGAGGGCAGGGAGCAGGTTCATGGTGGTCACCGCCCAATCTCCAGTACCTGCAACAGTGGCTGCCCCAGAGTGTGTAGGTGCCCAGTAATTCCTTGTTGAGCAAATGAATGAATAAAACGCCCCGTCCCTGGAGTTTTTCTAGAAAAAGCTGGACTGCATGTGCTGGACGGGAGCCTTGGGTGCCAAGTTGTCCTTCCCCTGGGTCCAGTGAAGAAGCTCTGCAGCCCCATGGAGGGTCAGGCTGGCAGGACAAGTTACCAGGGTCCCGAGCTCTGAGGAGTCATGGTTCTGTGGTTCATTCAGAGAACAGCAGGGCAGCACTCTTGATGGGAGCAGGATAGACCATGTGAACCTGGGTAGGCTGGGTCTGTGGGAGATCCCCAAGGGTGGAGAGGCAGGGCAGCAAGGAGAGGGATGGAGCGGGAGTGGTCCTGCTTTGGATAACGTACAGATGCCCCCTGACATAGGAGGGGAAGGTCCAAGTGTTCATCCTGGCACTCAGGGCCCTCCCTGAAACAGGTGAGCCCCCTTGCTGGCCTCCTTTCCACATCTGAGGCCTCCCTCTCGGGTCTCCTCTGCTTCATTGATGGGGGCCAGCACTTATTCATACCATCTTTCCAGCGCCTCCCTGACCCAGAGGAAGTGGGTCCATTCAGCCAACAGAAGTTTATGGAGTGGGGCTTCCCTGATGGCGCAGTGGTTGGGAATCTGCTTGCCAATGCAGGGAACACGGGTTCGAGCCCTGGTCCGGGAAGATCCCACATGCCACGGAGCAACTAAGCCTGTGTGCCACAACTACTGAGCCTGCGCTCCAGAGCCCGTGAGCCACAACCACTGAGACCACGAGCCACAACTCCTGAAGCCTGGAGCCTGGAGCCGGTGCTCAGCAACAAGAGAAGCCACCACAATGAGAAGCCCGCGCACCACAACAAAGAATAGCCCCCCGCTCGCTGCAACTAGAGAAAGCCTGTGCACAGCAACAAAGACCCAACGCAGCCAAAAACAAATAAATAAAACAATTTAAAAAAAAAAAAGAGGGGCTTCCCTGGTGGCGCCGTGGTTGGGAGTCCGCCTGCCGATGCAGGGGACACGGGTTCGTGCCCCGGTCCGGGAAGATCCCACATGCCGCGGAGCGGCTGGGCCCGTGAGCCATGGCCGCTGAGCCTGCGCGTCCGGAGCCTGTGCTCCGCAGCGGGAGGGGCAGCAGTGAGAGGCCCGTGTACCGCAAAAAAAAAAAAAGAAGAAGAAGTTTATTGAGCACCTACTGTGTCCAGGAGCTGGGGGCAGAGCAGTAGGGTGATGACTTCCTGCCCTGTGTTTACAGTGTACTGAGGAAGAGGGACAAATGGACAAATAAACCTAGAGTAAGGCATCAGGCAGTGATAAAGGCTATGAAAAAAATAAGGGAGAATGCGATAGAGGGGTATTATCTTAGAGAGGTAGTCAGGGCGACATGTGAGCAAGGGTCAGCCATGGAAAGCGCTGTGAGAACATGCCCGCAGAGGGAATAGCACACGCTAAGCCCCTGAGGTGGGCACAGCCTTGGCAGGTAGGAGGACAAGGCGGAGGCTGGAGGGCACTGAGTGATGGGGAGGCGGGAGATGGGTGGACAGGCAACCAGGCTGGGTGGTGCAGAGCCGTGTGGGCCGTAGAAGGACTTTGTACTTTGTTCCGAGCAGGCCAGCAGCCGTGCTGTGCTGGAGTCCCGCCAGCATCCTTGCGAGAGCTGGCCGTGCACGTCTCTTTCCCACTCTGTGCTCGGTGATATCACATTGGTAGCTTGGAATCGCCAAGGTGGGGAGTATTTGTACCACAGGGATCGGCAAGTTCTACAGATGAACTCTGCCCCCCTACCCACCCCCCCCCCCAACTGGTTTTAAACATTTACAGTACTGGGAAGTTTTGTTTTTGTTTTTTTTGGCCACACCACACGGCGTGCAGGATCTTAGTTCCCCGACCAGGGAGCGAACCCGTGCCCCCTGCAGTGGAAGCGTGGTCTTAACCACTGGACCGCCAGGGAAGTCCCACTACTGGGAAGCTTTGAGTTGGGGTGGGCTATGACCTGCCATAAACATTTTCAAATGTCAGAGGATGGGGAGAAGGCGAGTGGACGGTAGGAGAGTGAGAGCAACAGTAGGAAGCCTGGGGACTTCCCTGCTGGTCCAGTGGGTAAGGCTCCGCGCTCCCAATGCAGGGGGCGCAGGTTCGATCCCTGGTCAGGGAACTAGATCCTGCCTGCCACAACGAAGATCCTGTGTGCCGCAACAAAGACCTGGCACAGCGAAAATAAATAAATAAAAATAAATAATAGAAACAAAAACTAGGAAGCCCAGTTAGCAGGCTAGTGCAGTGATCCAGGTGAACGACAGTGTGTCTGGACCAGGAGAGCAAAAGCAATTGTGATGAGAAGAGGATGGGCTGTGAATCTCTTCTGAGGGGGAGCTGCCAGGATTTGCTGATGGACTGGATTTGGGTCTCTGAGAAAAGAAGGAGCCCAGATGTTCTGAGGTTTTTGGTCTGCACAGCTTACTGGATGATGGTGTCACTGATGGAATGGGAAAAACTGGGGGTGGGGAGGAAGCAGGGGTTGGGGTGGTTCTCAGGGGGTTTGGGTTCAGACAGGTGAGCTCTGAGATGCTGGTACCCCAAGAGGATAGGTCATGCAGGGCTGGGACCCCTGAACTACATTCAGCGTAGAGGTCCCAGATGGAGATGCAGTTGTCAGCAAGATGATGGGTCTGCATGAGTTTTGCTGGGAGGAGGTGACGGGAAGGGAGAAGAGGACCAAGGTCTGAGCCCAGAGTCTCCCTGCATTTAGAGGAAGGGGAGGAGGGCCCCGCAAAGGAGACTGGGGAGGTACGAGCCAGGAGAATAGAACTAAATTGCTCTCTGCCCAGCCGATACTTTTGTTTTTTACACTAAGCATGAGGGGTGTGTAAAGGAAGGATATCAGGGGTTGGTGGCTGTGCAGCCCTCATTCCTCTGGGAATAGAATCCCTCTTCCCTATGGAGAACCCATCAAAAGGGGCTGAAGTGGGCTGACCAATCCCCTAGTCTTAGGGATGACACATGACCAGACCTGGCCAATCAGAGGGCTCCTGCCTCCCAATCTGCTAAGACTAGTTCAGGGATGAGCACATGACCCAAGCTGTGCCAATGAGTGGCATCCCTGATATTTCCTGTTGGGCTATGGGAAGATGCCCCTTCTGCCAGGGTTGCTAAGCTGGGAAAATGTTATCCTGGGGATGCTAGTGGCAGGGCCAGCTGTGTAATTGTGGGCCCAGTGCAAAATGGAAATGCAGGGCCCCCTGCTCAAAAAGCAGGAAAAAGGGCCACTAATGGTGCCTGGAACGCGTTTCCTTCCTTCCGCAGGCTCTCAACTTGTTATGGTGTTTTTTGTCTGCTGTTTAATGTCATTCTAAGTAAGGAAAAATAAACATTTTAACTGATTAACATGAATTTTACCATTCATCTCTATACTGTGCAATAGCATAGTTTAAAATGCAAATATTAGAGTATTTAATTCGTGTAACACGAATTACACGATTTGTATTTTGTGGCTTGTCCCTGAGGGTGCCTTGAGCTGGTCAGAAAAGACAAGTAGAAACAAGACTCAGGAAGGTTATAGGAGGAGCAGCTGGCTGAGGGGATATTCCAGAACCTCCCAGGCACCCCTCCACCCTGCCGTGCATGCCCACGTGCGTGTTCCCTCCCGCCCTTGGGCCTGACAGTTGCTGAATTACCCCTTCCACCAACCACCAGACTGATGTCCTGAGTCCTGGCGCCGGGCTGGGACCTAGGCACCTCCCCTTCCCACAAGCCCCGCTTCAACCTCCAACAGAGGGGTAACTCCCAAGGATCTCAGTACCCAGAGAGAGGGTAGGTAAGAGGCTCGCCCCCTCCTGCACATGGTCTCTGGTTGGCCAACCCAGGGCAACGAGGGCGGCCACCACGCCCTGCAATGCTGCTGGGCATGTAGCCTGACCCCAACCCTCCCTAAGCCTGTGCCCAGGGTAGAGGGCAGCAGTGGTCACGCGGAGGGGGGATGCCAGGCAGGCCTGGGTGTCAGAGTGGGGGACAGAGGACCTCTCCCAGGGAGGCAGGACGGCAGGATGGCATGTGAGTTGAAAGTCTAAGCCCACAGCGCATGCGCCATCGTCCCATCAGACTTCACTTCCAAAACACAGATTCAAAGTCAGAACGATTATGGATTTCAAGACGGCATAAATGTTAAGCCCCATTAAGACAGCAGAGCGTTAAACCCCAGGCATGGAGTCTTTTGAACGCGTGGCCCTGGGTACTGGCCGTGTGCCCATGAAGCTGGCCCTGGCTGGTGGCCACCTTGCTCACGCCCCAGAGAAAACCTAAGAGGAGGCCAAGGAGAGACAGGAAATGCCAAGAGACAGCGAGCAAGCCCTGTGGACATCATGTGAGCCTCTGGGTCCAGCTGTGCCTGGAGCTAAAACACCATGGACTTCCCAGTTCCAGAGCCAATTAAACTCTTCTTCGCTTAAGCCAGCTTTGGTTGAGTTTCTGAGGTGTGAATAATGCGGGACCTGCCGAGGTGAGGATGCAGGCCTGGGAATCTGGAGACCTGGACTCCTTTCTCGGCTTAAGGAGTTTGGGAACTGTCAGCCCATCCAAAGTGTCTGTGGGTCACTCAGAGATCTGACTGCCCCCCCACCCCACACACACATGGACCTGTTCTGTTCTCGGCCAGGTCCGTTATCTGTGTTAGACCTCCGGTTCTTTGTCCCAACAAAGGGTAGCTTTATTCCTCAGCCTTCCAGCGTTCCTCAGGCTGGCTGATGTGGGTGTCAAAGGAGACCCTCACGTCCCACCCCGGGGTGGGGGATGTATGTGTGTGTGTGGCTTGGAGGGTGGCTGGGAGCTAGGGAAGGAAAGTGAGGAAGGTGTGTAGGAGTGTTCAACAAATGTCAGAAAATGACTGGATTGGGGGGCAGAGCGGGGCTTGGAAAGGAGTTAGAGACCCAGGGGGCTGGGGGTGGGGAAGGGGCTGATTGGGGGAGGGTAGGCGAATCACCCCTCCCCCACTGTTTCTCCTTTAATCCACTCCTTGGACAGGACAAACAGTCCATTCATTCATGCGTGCGTCCATCACTTCATTCATTCCATCGCCAAGCCTGTGTCCTGAATGAAACTGTTAAACACGCACGGGGTAAATGTTGACTGTGAGGCATAGCCAGGCCTTGAAGATACCCAGACACCTTGTTGGAGATTAACCTTGAAAACACGATCGCGAATTTATGGAAAGACACAAAAAATCCAACAGAGTTTACAGGACACTTCTGCTCTCCTTCTCCAGCCCCAGAGTGAAAAGAACTTGATAGGGTCCCTCTGGAAAAAGGTGCATCTTCTCACTTCTTAGGTCATCAATTTTGTTCAACAGGAGAGAGTCAGTAGAATAACTGTCCTGCATTTTGCAGGGAAAATGTATCATCTGAGCAGAGCTGACCAGTGATGATATCGCAGCTCTTGTTTATTGAGCACCTACTGTGTGCCAGGCGCGGTGCTGGAGAAGGCTCGCTGCATAGGCGGGTACTCACAAGCATCCTCATCGTGCACAATAGGGTTTGGAGGCTTGGAAAGGGGAAGTGAAGTGCCTAGTGTTGCCTGGAAAGTGGCAGCCCTCGGTTTGTAATCAGGTCTGTGTGGCTCTGGAGTTTGGAAGGACAAAGCCCTGGCTTCGGACAGGCGCCCCGTGGGGAGGTGACCCTGGGAGGCCGTCTGGCGCCTGGCCTCTGCATGCTGGTCCACACTCACTCATCTGATATTAACAACTTCCAGGGAGGGGATGTTGCACAAGGAACCCATATACAGCCCTAGGTCTACCCGCTCACCCTCCCTCTTTGCTGAGGGTCCCTTGGATGGGTGTGGCCTTGGGGCTCAGTCCATTGGAAGGAGGGACAAAGCTCGGCTTGGCCTGGAGCCTCAGCCGAAACTGGTTGGGGCAGCTGCTCCAGACTGTTGTTACGCTGGTTTATTCCCTCCCTCTGCCCCCACCAGTCACCCCCGCCGCCACCCCACTGACCTGGGGGAAAGAAGGAAGTTCCTATAACACCAAGAATCACTACCATCTCCTGAGTGCTTGCTGTGTGCCGGGAACTTCGTGAAGTCCCTTCATGGGTGGTAACTGAATCCTCCCGTCACTGCCTTTTTTTTTTTTTTTTTTTTTTTTTTGCGGTACGCGGGCCTCCCACTGTTGTGGTCTCTCCCGTTGCCGAGCACAGGCTCCGGACGCGCAGGCTCAGCGGCCATGGCTCACGGGCCCAGACGCTCCGCGGCATGTGGGATCCTCCCGGACCGGGGCACGAACCCGCGTCCCCTGCATCGGCAGGCGGACTCTCAACCACTGCGCCACCAGGGAAGCCCTGTTTCCTTTTTGGTCCCATCTCCTGCCACTCTCCCCATTGCCCTCTCCCTCTCGGGAGCCTTCTTCCAGTTCCAACACGCCAATGAGTTTCTGTGTTTACTCTTTGCACTTCCTGTTCCTTCTGCCTGGAATGCTCTTCCATCATTGTTCTTCCAGCTAGTATGGTAGAGATTTCTAGGGCCCACCCATCTGCTTCCCAGACTGCCAGGGGCACTGCCCCTCCCAGGCCCCTTGCAGTTAGGCGGGGTCATGGGACTAATTCAGCCAATGGGCGTGAGTATAAGTGAGGCGAATCGCTTCCATTGCAGAATAACGTAACTCCTGAATCGCTGAGTCACTGCATGGGGGAAAGCATCCTGGGAGAGCTGTCTGATTTAGTTGGACTTTGCATGGCCAAGAAATGAATCTTTGTTGTGTTAAACTGCTGAGATTTGGGGATGAATTTGTTACCGCAGCAGAGCTTATCCTACACTGACTAATACAACTGACCTATTTAGATCTCAGCTCATATATCGCCTCCTCTGATCATCAAAGTTAAAATGGTACCACCAGCTCCTCATCGGTCTTCTCTAGCCCTGTTTTATTTTCCCACCACACTCATCTCACTGTTCAGTGGTTCACTTGCTTGTTGTCTGTCTCTCTACTAGAATGTAAGCTCCATAAGGGCAGGGCCCTTGTCTGTCTTGTTCATGCTGCGTCCTTGGTGCCTAGCACAGTGCCTGGCATATATAGGTACTCAATATATATTTGAATGAATGGGTGAATGGATGCATTTCTTGAATGAGTCAGTGACGTAGGCAGATGACCATGCTCATGGGTGGGTGTGGAGTCTGATATTGCCACTGGCAGTTTCCTAACTGATTAGACACAAGCCTCAGATCATCAGAAGGCTGGAAGCAGTGGTTCCTTTTTCTACTTCTGGAGCATCAAGACTGGGTTAGGACCTTACTTCTTTCCTCCTGCTCTGTCTCCTCAGATGAGGGAACCTGGGCCTGCTAGGAAAGCAACTCATCCCAGGTCCCAAGGCGAGCCTGTGACCCAGAGCCAGAACCTGCCCCTGGGTCTCCAGACTCCTGGTCCAGAGCCCCTTCTGCCGAGCTTTGCCACTTCGTCTTTAGTTTCAGCTTAAGTTGCTAAAGACATTTCCCAAGCACTTTTGCCTCTTACTACCCACCTGGCCAGGTAATCTAGCAACTCTGAGCAAAACATTCTGTGATGATTGATGGGAAGGACTGGGCGGGGCGGGGACAGGGGTCAGAGGTGAGAACAAGCAAAGCGCCCTCCAGGATATGTCCTCAATGTTTGTCCTTTTGTCTCACAGTCTCTTAACAGAGACAGAGGGCAGGAGGCTGACTCCTGGTGAGCCACGGCGTTTTGGTTGAGTGCTCTGTTCTCAGGGGTTGAGCCTGCCCCAGACAGGGTGCATATCACTGCTCCCCTCTCTCTGCTCTGTAGCAGGCTACATCGATGATAGCACCTGTCACATCACAGTTTTCTCTGAAAAATATAGTGTTAATTTTTTCTTCTAAATATAAAAGTGATACATGATCATTGTAGAAAACTTGGAAAACATAGAAACGTGCATATGATAAAACAAAAGTCATCTATATTCCCTCCACCTTTCAACCGTTTCAACGTTTTCCAGCTTCTATTCCGTCTGTTTTATCTGCACATGTGAATCGATAATGTTACCTGTACCCCAGATGTCCCTAGGTCCTGCCAGCTGGGGGTGTACAGGTGGGCATGTTAATTTCAGCATGTCCCTCTCCATCCCTCTGGCCAGCACCTTGGCCTCCCCTCACAGCCTTTTCAGTTAGGTCTGGGAGTGCCTGGGGGAGCCACATATGAGCTCCAGCCAAGTTCCTCCATTTCGGCCTCCTTGTGGGTACCCAATGCCCTAGTTCCCCGAGGGTGGCTTCTGTTGCTGCCCCTGTCCTGGGGCCTGCAGCTTCCCCTCCCCTGGTGATTCCTGAGTGGCAACGCTGGGAGGCATCAGATGGCCCTGGAGCCTCATTATCCTGTTAAGGAGCAAGGGAATGTTTCTTTTCCAGAGCTGTGTTGGCTGTACTTAATCACCCAGGCCCTGAAGCAACCATGCCTGTGTCCTGGGTTTCCCCATGTCCCACGTGAAAATGCCTCCTTTTGCTTGGCCTGCAGCCCCTCTCTCTGGAGGACATCTTTGGTCTGTCACCTGTACCACCCTTTTCTGAGAAGAGCATCCCTTCTCTGCCCATGAGCTTCCAGTGGGCACAACCAAGTCCCGTCCAACCCTGGCTGCAGGTTTGGGACAGGACAGGGTCCTTCCCTGAGATCTTCTGAGTTGGAAACAGGAGAAGAGGACAGTCCTTCTTGGGTGGAAAAGCCATGGGATGGGAGTCCAGGAGCTGCTTCTTACAGCTGTCATGAGAAGTGGGTCTGGAGTAGGAGAGTGCCGTGCTCAATGCAGAGAAGAAAGTCACAGGAGGCAGAGAGCGCATCTGGAGATTTGCCCCTGGATCCAATTGTACCTGAAGCCGGCCGCACCATGAACCAAGAAATGCCACCTTTTGTACAGTTCAGTGCCATGAACCAAGAAATGCCACCTTTTGCCCAAGTTGGTTCCATTCAAGTCATTGTTCCCTACCATAAAGATCGTGACAAATCCCAGGAAGAGGTCAGTCCCTGCCCTGAGTGGGGTGGGATACAGACACCGCTGTCCTGTGTGTCTCTCCATCCCTCCACCCTGCTAGTTCGGGTTCAGCTGGAACTTAACAATGTTACTGTTTAGACAACATCAGGGTCATTTGACAGCTCGCATTGTAATATGTTATACATTCTTCTCCACGAGACTGTGAACTCCAACAGAAAGACTGGCTACTTCTTTGTCATGTGACTTCTGCCAAGATTTCTCATTTCTAAAACTAGGATGCTCATGGTATCTATCTCAGAGTAGCTGGGAAAATTAGCTGAGTGAATACATACAGAGGGATTTGCTGTCCTCTCATCTGCTCTTCTTTCTCTCAGTACTCAGCTCAGTGCTTTGCACTGGCCAGGCACTAAGTGGGCACCCTGCAAATGTGTGTCCCGTGCATGGAGATGCAGAAAGACATGCCCTGCACCAGAGCGACACCCACGGACACACACACACACATAGGATAGTAGCACTCAGATCTCAGTATGCTACACAGTGACGCCCCTGGGAGCCCAGGGCATCCCCAGCCCCTGGCTTCTCTGGAGGGCAGCCTGCAGCTCTCCCAGGCTCTCAGCTGTTATCCCTGCGGCTCCACATTGCTGGGAGCACAGCTTGGAGCCTGGTTCTGCTTTACACCACGTATCAAGGACAGCAGGACCTGTGGTGTTCTAGGAGCTGAGGGAAGTATGTGTGTGTGTGCGTGCGCGCGTGCGCTGGTTAACTTGGGGGGACCAGGGGCTTGCTGGAGCTCTCGCTTTCAGAACTGCTGTTCTCTGAAAGCTCCGTCTCATCACTCCCTAAGTCCCCCAGTCTCTTCCAATCTCCCTGTTTCCTCAAGTAGCCCCCCACACTAAGTCCTGCCTGGGGGCTCTTGTGGGGTCTGGCTTGGTCTTTTTCCTGGAAAGAGCAGGGCTTGTCTGTGGATCTGGGATCTGGACTCCTGGTTTGCCTGCTGGCCTGCCCCCTTCCCCCTTTCCCAAGACCCTCATGGCCCGCATCCTCCCCACACCCCCACGCCCCCCCTCCCCTCAGCCTTTCAGTTGCGCTCAGCTGGGGAGTATTATTCTCTCAGGATGTTCTGGGAGAGCACGCTGTGAGCTGTGCCAACCTCCGGGGAGGGGGCGTGGCCTTGAGTGGAGTGAGGATGCTCCTTAGAGCGTCTGTGTTGGGGACAGTGCGTCTGGCCAGGTGCGGCCTTCAGTGTGGTGTGTACTGTAACATCAGCACTGCTTGTGTTACGACTTTGTGTGGAATGTCTTAGCGTGAGAGGTAGGTGGCCAGGGGGTCGTGTTTTGGGTCACTGTACATTGTGCTCAGGGCATTAACCCTTTGTGTGGCTACCCAAGGTCCCTGGGCCCTGAAAAGATAATTGGGTGGAAGGGCACCTCTCTTCCAGGTGCTTCCCGCGCCCTCCTTCCCCTTCCCACGGTTTCACTAGATCCCAGTGTGCCTGAGGTCTCTTAGCGCAGCTGAAGCTCAGAAAACCTGGCAGAGGAGAGGAGAACCCCGGTCCGGGGTCCTGTTGAGTTTAGAGCTCTTATTTCGTAGGCCACCACCCACACTCCTTTGCCCTAAGGACAGGTGGGAGTTCCCAAGCCCCTCGGCTGGTCCCTTCCCAGGCCCAGGTCCGCCCTCCCAACAAAGGCGGCCGACCACGTGCCCCCTCCTCCCCAAGGGCCTGGAGTGGGGATGCACGCAGCCCCCGGTTCCCGCTCCAGCCAGGGCTAGATCCCGACGCAGCGCTGTGCCCCAGGTGGGCGCCCAGCAGCCCCCAGCAGCCCCGCCGCCCCCGGCTGTGCCTCGCCCACTCCCAGCCGCTGCCGCTGCAGCACCCTGGAAGAGCGCTAGGGGGAGCTCTGGCAACTGGCTTGGTGGATTGAATCAAAACCGCGCATCAAACAGCTCTTCCTCGGACTTGGGGTGGGGGGCAGGATGGGGAGGAGGGCGACACGCCGTTACCCTTCCTCAGCAGCTCCAGACTCTTCCCGTGGGAGGCCGAGGAAACAGCCCTGGGGGGTGAAGGTGCCTTTCCTCCCCGTAACTCACGCCTCCATAGTCTCCCTCTTCCTCCATCCCCATCGCGGGCCCTTCGCGGCCCCCGGGCTCTGGAGTGTCCCTGAGAACTTCGCCTCGCGCGACACCGGGACCCAGAGCCCAGCGGGCTCCTGGGACTGGCTTGCGTCCGCCTCTCGGAGACTGGGGTGCGGGGCCTCTCGGCGGCAGCCCCTCCTCTCGCTGCGGGAGGCGTGAAGGCTGGGGTCGGGGACGTGAGTCGTCCTGCGGGGTGGCTCGTGCAGCAAAGCTCAGGGAGCGCAGGGGCGAGAAAGAGAGCGAGAGGGCACTGAGGAGACCGCCAGGGACGGGGCGGGTGGGGCGGGGAGAGAGAGAGGGAGAGAGAGAGGGAGAGAGAGAGGCACTATCGAATAGCAAGCTGCCACTTTGCTTTTTTTCTTTCTTTCTTTTTTTCTCTTTCTTTCCCCCCCGCCCCCCTTCAATCCTTCCTATCCCCTCTTACGCTGGAACCAACCCGCGCGCCCCCGAGCCCGAGGCGCGGCTCCAGATGTGAATTTGGTTCCAGGGGGGAGGACGCGAGCTTCCTCGGGGCCTTGGCACATTCTCCCACTCTGAGGTCATTCCGTAGGTGGTCAGCGGGGAGAGCGCGCCTGGAGCCTTCCTGCCTCCATCCACTGGGGAGGGAAGAGAGGCGGGCGGGAGGGAGGGGAGAGGGAGAAGGGAGGGGCGCGAGGAGGGAGGGAGACGCCGCCAGCACACCACCAAGTGGCACCGAGCAGTGATAACAAACTCAACTTAAAAAAAAGAAAAGGAAAAGGAAAAAACTTCCCCAAGTTGCAGCCCAAGATGTGCGGACGTGCGGGCAGAGGCGCAGGGCGGGGAGTGTGGGTGGCCCGCAAGCCCCCCGGCTGCTCTCCCCAGCCGAAGAGAGCTCAGACGTGAGGCCGACCAGGCCCTGCGCCCCTGGCAGGTCAGGAAATGTGCTGGAGGCTCGCTCGGCTTCCTGATGGAGACCCTGGGGGCGGCCGGTTCCCGTGGGGGGCAGGCGCCTCTAGGGAGGGGGGCCCGGGAAGCGCGCAGCGCCGGCGCCTTCCCCAGCAACCAGCACCACACCCCCATTCCGCTCCCACCCCCGGCCCTGCGGTTGTGGGCAGATCCTGCCCTCCCAGGCCCAGGAGAGCTGGGGTTTGCCGGAGGGTAGGGGTCTCTCCTCACCACCCTCTATCCTCCCCTCCACCTCCAGGTTGACCTGAAAACAAGGCACCGCCATCCTCTATAATCGACTTTTTATTAAGATTATAAATTTAAACAAATCTGAACAGTTTTACCCGGTGATATACAATTCAGTATGCACAAAAATACAGGGGAATGAGGGAGAAGGGCCAAGAAAGGAAGGGTTGGCAACTTGTTTTGGAGTCCACATGGTGCCGATGATAGAGAACCAGAGGGGCTGCAGACCAACCCCACCTTTTTACAACAAAAGGCTTTAAATTAAACAAGATCTATCGAGCTGAAGACACAGGACGGGGTTGTCACAGGCTCGAACAATGCTGGTTTCACGAAATGCAACCGAAGGCTGAACCAGGACAGTGCAACTTAGAAGCACACACACAAACACCACATCTGACCAGGAACTTAGTGAAAAGTCTCCAACGCAGTCGGCGGTCCCGGCCCCTCCCTCCCTCGGGGCCGCCAGAGATCCAGGTGAAGGAATCGACTTCCTTTTTTGTTTAGTGAGGACCGCAGTGCTGGGCATGATGGGAAATGTAGTCGGCTGTGCCCGCCCCCCACCCCTTCCCCAAACAGTGTCCGAGAGTGTCGGGGTGTCGGGCGCCACCCCCGAGTCTGGAAGACGGGTGGAGGAGGGGAGGAGAACAGAGCCAGAGGGGCGGGGAGAGGAGGGGTTCAAGACACCCGCCCCGCGAAGAAAAGAAAAAAAAAGTTGAAGTGTTTTCATTTCTGCCTTCTCATTTTGAGAACTTTGGAGGCCGCCCCCAGAGAGGAAATGTGACCCAAACGTCCCTTTCGGAGATAGAGTTTGCCTTTGTTTTTGCTCAGGATTTCACAAGACCCATTCCTCACCCCACGGAGGAACTCGGGAGAACGGAGCGCCGGGCTTCCTAGGTCTGACAACTGATTGGAATCGGAGCCCCGGGTCCCGCGCCCTCCTGCGCTGCGCCCCCAGCGCGCCCCGGCGGTCCGGGCGCCCTGCCTCGCCCCCGGCTGCCCGGCACCTCCGCCGGGCAGCAGCCCTTCCTCACGTGGCTGGCTCCTCTCTAAACACCACTGCAATCACTACAATAAAAAGAAAAAAAAAGAGTAGGAGAAACACAAAGCATACTTAAATAGGCGCTTTTTCTCTCTGCAAAAATAAAGTCCAAGATCTTAGATTTCTTTTTCTTTTATTTTACAATTTATAAAACATCAGCCATCTCCCTCTGCTCGCCCCCAGCTCAGCCCCGAGTGGCCGGGTGCCCGTTCGTTCCCTCCTCTCGCCCCTTGGCCGAGTCTTTGTCTGGCCCCAGCCCCGCGGGGCCCCGGGTCCCCGTGCCCTCAGGGGTCCCTAGAAGGCGACAATGGCTCGAGTCCAGGCGCCGAGGCTGGCGAGCGCCTGCTTGGCGCACAGCTGCCCGTTGAGCGGCGGCGGCTGCTCAGAGGAGTCCGGCTGTCGGCTCACTAGCCCGGAGAAGCCCGAGCCAAAGATGGAGATCAAGTTTGAGATGTTGGACGCGTCCGGGGACGAGTCCGGGCAGAAGTCCTCGAAGCGGGCGCGCTTGCAGGGGGCGAACGGGACGCCCCCGGGGGGCTCGGCCCCCAGGTCGCCCGCGTCCTCGTCGTCGTTGTCCTCCTCCTCCTGGCCTGGGTAATACTTGCGCTTGCAGCCGGCGGCGGACGCCAGGCCGGGTCCCGGGGCGCCCTGGCCACAGCAGGGGCAGTGGGCGGAGGCGCAGCAGTCCTGGTGCAAGTAGCCGTTCTCCACCGTGGTCACCACGTGAGTGTCCAGGTCCAGCACGGTG
The DNA here is from genome assembly GCF_964270905.1 of Leucopleurus acutus. Lineage (NCBI taxonomy): Eukaryota > Metazoa > Chordata > Mammalia > Artiodactyla > Delphinidae > Leucopleurus > Leucopleurus acutus. Next base: position 6,947,092 of record NC_139150.1, on the reverse strand, counting down.
GTCTGGCTGCTGCAGTGCACGCCGAAGTCCGAGGGGGCCGGGTACGCGCCCCGGTAGAAGCCGGGGGAGGAGGCGGGGGCCGGGGAGGCGGGCGGGGAGGCGGCGGTAGCCGCCTGAGGGGCGGCCCCTGGGGGCGCGGAGGGCGCGGAACAGGCGGCCGAGGCGCGAGGGTCCCGCGGGCAGAGCGCGGCGGGCGCGGGCGGCGGCAGCGGCGCAGGACCCGGCTGCAGCGGCTCCAAGGGCTGCCCGCGGTGGGGCGCGCCGTGCGGCGGCTGGAGCGCGGCGCACCCGGGCAGCTCCGAGAGCGCCCCCGCGCCGCCCGCGGGCGCCCCGGCCGCCGCCGCCGCGCAGCCCCTGGGCGCAGGGTGCTGGTGCTGGTGCAGCTGCTGCTGGAGGTGCAGCTGGTGGAGCTGGTGGAGCTGGTGCAGCTGGTGCCGGGCGACAGGTTCGCGCGCCTCCGCGTCCCCGCCGCCGCCAAGTTGGAGCGGGCCGAAGTCGGCCGCGCTGGCCGGCATGCCCGGCGCCGCGTACGCGAGGTGCTGGTGCTGGTGGTGGGGCGGCTGCTGCTGTTGCTGCTGCTGCTGGCGCCGGTAGAGCTCGGCGTAGCGCTCGCTCAGGTAGAGCTGGCGCGCGTTGCGGAGCACGTAGGACACCAGGAGGTTCTTGTGCAGCTTGATGCCGCCGCGCTGGGTCCGGGAGCTGTGGATCTTGCGCAGGGAGATGCTGATCAGGCTCTGGGCGTCCAGGGCGCACTCCATGCTCCCGCGGAGACGGCTGCGGCGGAGCAGCCGCGACCGCTGCTGCTGCTAATGCTGCTGCTGTTTCGGCCTCCAGCCGGCCTCCGGGACGTGCTGGTCAGGGGAAACGGAGTCCGGGTCAGCGGGTCGGCTGCGCTCCGAGAGGAGCCGCCACCATGCGCTGCGCGCCACCCGCGGGCTCGTGCTCCCCAGACGGCGCCAAAGCAATGAGCCTCGGCCGGCCCCGGCCCCAGCTATTTAGCCGGGCGTCCGGGCCCCGCCCCACACCGGATGAGCCAATAAGAGTGCTCCAAACCTCCCGAGTGACAGACGCTACCCGCCCCGGGGCCACTAGACTGGCCAATCAGACCAAGGCGGTTCCTTTGTGCTATTCAAATACCGAACGGACCCCGGGCCTCCAACGCCGCCGCTGCCTCGAATGTTCTCCTGTGGCCGCGGCGCCGCGCGGGACTCGGAGCCACCGAGGCCGCTGTCTGCGACATGGGTCGCCTCGCAGCTGCCACGTTGGAGCCCGCGGCCGCCCTCGGCCTAGTTCCTGGGAGCCGGGGGTCGGCTCACCTGCGTGCTGCTGCTACGGCTCCTCCCCCTTCCGCACGGCTGGGCCTCACCTGCGGCAGGTGAGCGCGGCTCCCACTCCCGGCCACGCGGCACCTCCTTTCATACCTACCGCCCCCGGGTGACCCGCGGGACGCAAGGTTTTTGCAAGAGACTAGTGGGGCCGCCGGCTTGACCTTTGGGGACTCCTCAGGAGAAAGAGATTTCGAGGTACCCTCAGCCGCCGAGTATGTTGGGCCTGACTCCTTGACTTTTGGGCTGAGGAGATTCAGAGAACACTCGGGGAAGGGCCGGCCTCCCCATTTGTCTGACGGGAGAAACCAAAACATGGTGAATTTTGGTCTCCTCTGATAGAGGAGGCTTGGAGGCGTGCCCCTCGCAAACCGCTGAGGTCTAAAGGCGTTCCGAGAGCTGACATCCAGTGTCCTAATCACCGGTTCTGTAACCTTTCCTTGCCTTCCTAACTAATAATAATGACACTAGGGACTGTTATTAAGTGCCTAGGATGGGGCCGGCCCTGCCAGAAGCGCCCCGACTCCCTCCCTGTGATTGCAGGCAGAGCGGGGACCTGAGTCTCTGAGGAGTGGGGTGACTCGTGGGAATCCCACAGCTCCTAAGGGGCAGGGCTCGGATTGGTACCAGGACTGTGAGCTCCAGACGGGAGGCGAATACCAAGGGCCGAGGCACTCGCCCTCTTAACTTTTGTTGACACTTTTGTTTTCCTTCTTGTCCTGAACCATTTACGGGCCACCTCCTCCCAGCTGGGGCCTGATATGGTGGGGACGATCTCCAGGGCGCTCTCCTCCTGGACTGGGAAGCCTGAAAGGGGGTGACTGCTGCTCAGAGGGGGGTTGGGGTCTAAGGCGCCTGGGTGGGAGGGTGTCTTTGAAGTGGTTTGCCTGAGGGTTGGCCCCTGAAGGAGGAAGAGGCTTCACAGAGAGTATGAGGGCTAGGTGGGCCTGGGGGGCGGTTGGGGGCGGGGCTAGGTGGGCCTTGGGGGCGGTTGGGGGCGGGGCTGGGGTGGGACGAGGTCCCAGGAGCAAACTTCCTGCTCTTTCCCCCTCTCCTTGGGATTTCTTCTGAGTTTCCTCTTTCGTTGGGCCTGTTGTCCTCAGCACCTGCTTCATCCCTTGGCAGGAGGAAAGAGACCCAGCCAGCCCATTCTGTACTTTCTGGGTCTCCCCTCAGACTTAAGAATTCTCCAGGTTTGTTTCCTCACACAATTTGTCAGCATCTACTCAGTGCCAGGCATCAAGGGTAAAAACAGATTTAGGGAGCACGTACCCCACTTTTCAGATGAAACTTGGGACACTGACAGTGGAAGGGACTTGCCTGAGGTCCCACAGCTCCAGATCCAGCGCTCTGGCCTTTCCATGCCATCTGTGAACAATCTCAAACTGGTCTGAGCCCCTGTGATCAGAAGCACCTCTTCTGCCCCCACCCAGAGAAGCCAGGATTGACATTTTAGGGGAACTGTGAGAAAGGGTATCTTCTATACTATTGGTGATCTGGTGATAGGAACACACAGGAGTGGAACTTGTTTATGTGACAGTACCTGTAAGAATAAAAATATACTGCTCCTTACTTCCCCAGGGCCTGTCTTGACACACAAAGCCTTCGTTCGTTTATTTATTTGTTTTTCTTAAAGTAAATTTATTTATTTTATTTATTTTTGTCCGCGTTGGGTCTTCGTTGCGGTGTGTGGACTTCTCATTGCGGTGACTTCTCTTGTTGCGGAGCACGGGCTCTAGGCACGTGGGCTTCAGTAGTTGTGGCACGTGGGCTCAGTAGTTGTGGCTCGCGGGCTCTAGAGTGCAGGTTCAGTAGTTGTGGCGCACGGGCTTATTTGCTCCGCGGCATGTGGGATCTTCCTGGACCAGGGATTGAAACTGTGTCCCCTGTATTGGCAGGTGGATTCTTAACCACTGCGTCACCAGGGAAGCCCCCATTCGTTTATTTTTGAAGTTCACCTTTGAGATATCATTAGCATGTGGAGGGAAGCGGGAGGTCCTATCTGGTTCTACCGTCACGTCTGGGACCCATGGCGTCTGGCACATTGCATGATTCCAAGAATGTAATTTTTTTTAACGTCTTTATTGGAGTATAATTGCTTTACAATGGTCTGTTAGTTTCTGCTTTATAACAAAGTGAATCAGCTATACATATACATATATCCCCATATCTCCTCCCTCTTGCATCTCCCTCCCACCCTCCCTAATCCCACCCCTCTAGGTGGTCACAAAGCGCCGAGCTGATCTCCCTGTGCTATGCGGCTGCTTCCCACTAGCTATCTATTTTACATTTGGTAGTGTATATATGTCCATGCCACTCTCTCACTTTGTCCCAGCTTACCTTTCCCCCTCCCCATGTCCTCAAGTCCATTCTGTACGTCTGCCTCTTTATTCCTGTCCTGCCCCTAGGTTCTTCAGAACCTTTTTTTTTTTTTTTTAGATTCCATATATATGTGTTAGCATACGGTATTTGTCTTTCTCTTTCTGACTTACTTTACTCTGTATGGCAGACTCTAGGTCCATCCACCTCACTACAAATAGCTCCATTTCATTTCTTTTACTGGCTGAGTAATATTCCATTGTATATATGTGCCGCATCTCAAGCATGTGTTATTAATGCTGATTTTGGGCCTTCATTCTGTGCTTGCTGAGAATTTGTTGGGGGAACTAAGACTTTGAGTATATGTATCTTGCTCAAGGTCATGCAGCCAAGAAGAGGTTGAGGCAGAATTTGAACCCGGGTCTGTTTCCAGGATCGGAACTCGCTTTAGGTTCTTTGAAATCAGCTGCCTGCTTCTGCCTTGGGTGGATCTGAGTCCAGTTCTCAGGGCTCAGCTCGTGGCGAACGTAACCTTGACTTCATCAACACCCCACCACTATCCTGACAACTGCTGTGAGACCAGGGCCTACAGGATCCGTGAAGGAGCAAATCTCTCTCCAAGCTCAGCTCATCATTGACAGCCATTCTCACAGCTGCACCCCCTAACCCTGGGGGTCCAGATGGGACACCAGGTAGGGATGGAAATGGATTCCCTAGCTACAGGCTGGGGGCAGGGGAGCCAGCCCCCCCCCCCCCCCCCCCCCGCCACTTAGCCTCTGCCCCAAGGTGAGTTTGAGCTCTGCTAAGGCTCTTCCGCTCCCTGGGGCCAGCTGAGAAGTGTAAGCCCCGTCTGCGTGGCCCCATTCTTTGGGCCCTCCTGTCTGGGGCCCGCATTCACTTGGTCTCCCCTCCTTCTCAAGAATCAAGAAGTGGCTAGTGGGGAGGGCTGAGCAGTTGTCCAGATTAATAAAACCCTTGATCTTTTTTGGGGTGGCCTGGACGGGGGAGTTGCTGCAGCTGTCGTAAGAAAACACTTGCTGCAGGAGGCAGTGGAACAGCTGAGCTCTTTGGTGCCCCCGGGAGTAGTGAAGATTGGGGGGCGCACAGTAGGAATTCACAAACGTTTATAGAATGGGTGGGTCACACATAAGGCTTCTGTTCGGGTATTCAACGGCTCAGAGCAGGGTACTACAGACCGTCCAGGGCGTCGGGTGTATACGTGTGTGTACGAGTATCTGCGTGCACACGTGTGCAGGGGGGCAGGTTGGAGTGAGACCAGGCTTCTTGGAATGAAGGGCTGGCCTTATTGGTCTGGGCACCTGAGAAAGGTTGGGGTGCTCACCTTTCCCCCCCCCCGGAGCTGGGAGATTACATCTGGCCCTGAGTCACCGCTCCCTGGAGGAAGTTAATTAATGCCTAAATATTTACCGAGGGTCTGCTGGGACAGTGTGGAGCAGGGCACAGAACCTATCAGGACCTGGGCTCCCGTCAAACCCCAGGTGGTGTCAGCCCCACAGTGGAGCCGTGAACACCTTGAAATGCCACATATGCCTGTGGGCACCTTTTGGTCGCCCAGTTCAGAAGTGGGAGACATGCCAGGAAGGACCCTGGTCAGCTTTGGGGCTTGCCTGGTGGGTCCCCAGGGATTGGTTTGGCGAAGAGGATGCAGAGACAAAAGATTAATTGAGGGTTTTGTATTGGGTGGAGGGGGAAGGGGGAGAGAGATTTGGAATTGACATATTCATTCCTTTGTTCAGTGGCCCAAGAGGTATTTCCAGAACACTACTCTGGAATTCCTGCAAATGGGTCGGGGGAACAAGACGTGATCCTGCCCTCAGGAGGCCACAATTCAGAGGGAAGCAGACAAGATAAACAGACCAGATGACACAGAGCGATAAGTCTGATAGGAAGGTCGGGGCTGGAGGAGGGCAGGGGAGAGACCCCAAAGCTGGCCTGGAAAAGGCTTCCTGCAGGAAGCTGAGACTGGGAGGCCCAGGAGGGGGAGGAGCCTTTCACCAGAGAGAACAGCTTGAGGCCCAGGGCCTGGTATGAAGTAGGCACTCAATAAACATTTGTGAAATAAATCAGTCAATAAATGTAAGTATGCAGAAGACACTTAGAATTGGAAGGGTCCTAGGCATCGGGCTGCCCCCATCCCTAGTTTCAGATGGGTAAACTGAGGTCCAGAGAGGAGGAAGGATGTGCGGAGGTGTCGCCCCGAGCTGGGACTGGAACCCCGACGTCCCACCTCCCGGTCCAGCCTCTGGCTGCCCCAGGTTGCTGTCTCCATGGCTCGGAGTGGGCGTTGCTCCGTGGGGACTGAGCTTTGGGACTGTCGACAGTGGCAGAGAAGGCATGGGGCACAGCTGACCAGAGGGGTCACTGCTGAGTCCTCTCTGAGGCTGTGGAGCCAGTGGTGTTTGGACGAGGGAGCCCCCTGCTGTACCCCAAGAAGGCTGTTGTGTGGCTGATGGGCACTGGGAAGCTTGGCTGGGGTCCCAGGCACAGGTTAAGGACAGGTCTGTGTTTGCCCAGCATGGTCCTGGGCAGCAGGCTCAGTGCCCAGGAAGGCATCATGGCTCCTGGCTTCAAGGTCCTCAAACGTAATGTGGAAGGTTGGCAGCAGCTTGGCTTTCGGCGCTCTTGCTCTGCGCCAGCCACTGGGCCAAGCGCGCCGCATGCTGGTCTTGAAGCCCCACACCAACCTCTGGGGCAGGTTTGGTTATCACCTCCATTTTATGGGTGACGCGGCTGAGGCACAGAGAGCTTGGGTGATTTGCCTGGGGTCACGGAGCGAGGAAGGAGAAGTGGCTGCAATCCCAGGACTCTGGGGAAGTGGGGGCACCGGGAGCAGCAGGGGAGGACTGGAGACCCCCGCTGCTACTTTTGGATCCATTGGCCTTTTGAATGATTTCTGTACTTACGGAGGGAATGTGCACACAGGGCGGATGTGATCTCTCACCTGGGGTCTCTGCCCGAGCACCTGATACCAGCTGGGTGCCCATTTGTTTGTTCACTCACCCATTCATTCATTTATTCATTCACTCACTCAATAACCATGGACTAAATACTGGCCAATGAGCAGGCGCTGTGCTAAGAACACCAGGCAGCTCTCCCTGCCGGAGCAGGGCTGAGGATCCTTTTAATCTCCTAGGCCAACCCTGATTGATTGGTAGTGTCTGCCCAGAACCCTGGGTTGAAAGGGATTTGGTGTGTGCTCCAGTTGATTAGTGATGTCTGCCAAGGGCTCAGCTGGGAGCCTTTACGGCAAACCTGCTGGGTAGCTGCCCCTGGGATGAGGATGGAGTGTCTGTTCAGCGCTTTGGACATCTGGGCTGGTTCAGCAGACAGAGTGGGTCTGGAGGTCAGGAGAAACGGGTTCTAGCCCCAGACTGGCCTGTTATCCTCAGGTAACGCGCATCGCCTCTCCTGGGCCTCAGTTTGCTCGTTTGTCACCTTCCTCCAGGAGGCACTGTGAGCATCAGATGACCGGAAAGTGCTTTGAAGAGTTGAGGGGATTAGTACTGAGACGGGAAACTCCCCCCCCCACCCCTTTTCCTTTCTCAAAATCCTGCCAGAAGCAGAGCATGCTGGGCAGGCCAGAGTTAATCCTGGGTCGCCGTGTGTGTGTGTGTGTGTGTGTGTGTGTGTGTGTGTGTGTGTGTGTGTGTGTGTGTGTGTGTGTGTGTGTGTGTGTATGGGTGGCTGGGGGGTGGCTCAGAGGTTCCTGGCTCAGAGTTGTTTTTATAACTCACTTAGTACAGACCTTTGTCCCCTCACCGGCCTCAGCTGGGAGTTGCTAAGGAGTGAGACGCTCCTTGGATCTTAGGAACTGAATCTGAGATTTTTTTTTTTTTTTTCATTTGAGTAGTGGGAGCTGGTGCCACTGGTGCCACCCCCACCTCCCTACTCAGGGAATAAAACTATAGACCATTGCGCCAGGCACAGAACTATGTTTAATATGGATTTTTTCATTAATCCTCAAAACAATCTAATGAGGTGGGTAGCACAATAATCCCCATTTCACAGTTGAGGAAACTGAGGCCCAGAGAACTGAAGTTCTGGGGCCACACATCTCCTGGCTGCTGCTGGTCCGTGGGTACCAGACTCTGATCCGAGCTAGAGAAAGACTGTCTCATCCATTCTTGACCAGCTGTACCTCGTCCTTGGTCTTTTGTCCATTCATCCATTTACTCATTTGTTCACTTCATCCTTTTGTTCCTTCACAAATATTAAGTGCTTACTGTGTGCCAGGCTCTGCATCAGCTCCTAGAACCAGGATAACCTCTCTCTCAAGGACCTTACTTAGATTCCAGACCAGACAGGAAACACAAGGAATAAGTAAGCAGATAAATAAACAAGATTGCAATGAGGGTGATAAAGAAGTAAACAGGGCTTTGTGATGGAGACTTGTGGCAGGCGGGTGACCAGCCTCGAAGGCACACTGGTCACAGGGTCCCAAGCTCCCAACTCTCCCCTGGCCCCCTCCCCCACCCCTGGCCTTCCCCAGGCCCAAGTCCCTGCTTCGCTGGCCGAACTCTCCAGCAATCTGTTCTGAGCTCGGGCTGCACTCCCGGCCCTCCTACTCCCCACGACTGGTGAATTTTTAATGCTGCTTACACGGAACAAAGCAGAGTTTCTGTTTTTGTTTTGAGAGCATTTCTCAAAAAAACCCCATTTCTCAAGCGTGTATGCGCACGCGCGCGTGTGTGTGCGTGCACGTGTGTGTGTGCGTGCGCGCGCGCGTGTGTGTGCGTGCACGTGTGTGTGTATGTGTGCGTGCGCGCGCGCGCGCGCGTGTGTGTGTGTGTGTGCGTGCACGTGTGTGTGTAGAGTGAGAAAGAGACAGCCCAGTGAGTACCGATCATCTGTCCTCAATTCATCTCCTGAGTTCCTTTTTATTTAAAAATTGTTTAAAACGTGGGGCTAAGTAGGATCTCAGTTCGGGACTTTGTGCTGGTGAAAGGGCACCTGGGGGGGCCCTCGACATCCATGTCCTAAGCAAACCCACCTAGTTCCTGGGGGACCCAGGCCCCATCATTACGTTTGTCATACAGATGAGGAAACCGAGGTGCAGAAACAAGAAGTATCTGTGTGGGTCCTCCCGCTAATGAGTGGTGGAGAGGGAGGCAGGAGTCACATGGCTCCACACTGCCTGCCCCATCACACACTCACACACACACACACTCACTCACATGTGCGCACACACACACACACACACACACACACACACACTCACTCAGGGCTAAGTGAGTTACCTAGTCACAGCTCTGGCCTCAGGAAGGGTGGAAATGAGGGAAGGAGCCCAGCCTGTGACCTCAAAGGGGCTGGGATTAATCTGGCCGAGAGGGAGGAGGGGGAGAGAGACTTACAGGTTGGAGAGTGAACCCGTGTGGTTTGTGCTGGGGGGTCAAAACCTTCCCCTGGAACTGACCCTAGGATGTAGCAAAGTGGGTCTGTGCCTCGTGTCCTTGGTGGTGGCTCCCAGTGCCCTCCCCTTAGCCTATTTATTGAGCACTTACTGTGTACTAGCCACCAAGTTCTTGACATGAATCATCTTGTTGGAGCCTCATGGTAGAAGCTATGACTGAAGTACTTTTATTATCGTGCCCACTTTACAGAGGAGGATGCTGAGGCTCAGAGAGGTGAACTGACTGGAATCTAGACTGGCTTGCCTCCACACGTGGCTCTTTTAACCCTGACACCTGGGGAAGCAGATGGCAGGAAGAAGAACGTGGCTCCAGGACTCTGAGAGCTGAGGCTGGTGAATATCCGTGTGAACGTGTGAACCTTTGATGTTGTTCTGGTTCATCTTTTCAGCCTGATTTCGCTGGTTCATAGTGCTCAGGGTTGGGAGGTGGTTTGCCCCATCACTGATCCTCTAGGGACAGCAATGGCCCCAGCCTAGAGCCTCATCTCCCCTTTGTGCTGCCTCTTCGTAGCAGGGTCTTTCCTCAGTGCCTGGTTTTCCTCCTTGGCAGTGAGGAGATCTTTAGTCCCATTCATTTCTCATTCATTAGAAAATGGGAATGATTTTCATAAAGGTCTGGGTGAGTTGGGCTATGCTCTGCTGCAGTAACAAATAATTCCTGAAATCTTAGGGACTTGACCCAATAAAAGTTTCTTTCTATCTCAGTCCAATGGATCAGACAGCTTTCCTCCAGCCTCCTCCCATTGTCAGTTCCACCATACCATATTTTTTTGCTTTCAGCCTTGCACACAGTGGGGGCGGGAGCCAGTATGTGCATTATGCTGCAGCATGTCTTGTGGTGAAGTCTAAATTTGCATTCTTCCCTTCCATTGGCCAGAATGGAGTCACATGGCACCACCTACCTGCAAGGGAGGCTGGAAAGTGTAGTCCTCAGTTGCACACAGGAGGCAGATGGCCCGGTTCAGTGAATACACAGCTTTGTCACTGACATGAAGGCCTTGAAGAAAGCGAAAGCGGAGCTTCACCAATTTGTGGACCACAAAAATAAACTAAAAAGCTCTTATCTGGGGACAGGGTGGGGAGGGCTTCTTATCACATGGCTACCAAGAAAAGTTTATTTTTTTAAACGTGTCTGTCTGTCTTCCCTCCTAGACTGTAAACTCCCTGTGGGCAGAGTCCACAAGCAACTCTCTGTGCTTGATACCTTATTTAGTCCCTAGCCAATAACAGATGCCCAATTTCTATCTGTTCAATGAACAAACATTATCTGTGCGAAAGGATACTGGTGAACAACTGTTTGACCTTTCCATGTATCAGATATGGACAAAAATATTTTTTAACATCAGTCTAGAATGGAAGTCCCTTTTGAAAAGAAAAAAAAAGTTTTAACCAGTCTCGTCCTTTCTTCGTGGTGAACACAGTTTTTTACCAACAAGTGTCATTCATTGCTGATTTGTTCTTTGATTCTTTGATGACTGGAGGGAGAGACTGATTCACTCTTTCAACAGATATTTGTGGAGTGTCTGCTATGTGCCAAACCCTTTCAGGATATTAGGGAATCGGAAAGGACAGTCATTCTCCAGTGGATGCAATATACTCGGAGATGAGGCTATTCCAAAGTAATGAAATCAGACACCATTTAATGCTTTGGAACCATGGCTGGATTTCTCACCTGTAGTACCAAGCACTGAATTTAATCTATTCTAAGGCACCTACTCCCCGCCCTGCCCTTCCCCCCGCCCCCATCTAATACCTCTGAAATTGTGTTGTGTCTTAGCATTGATAACATCTTAGATCTGACAACGTCTGGGTATTTTACTCATTGGACTAATTAACATTTATAAGGCGCATCGTGCAACACACCGAATCAGCCCACATTTAGTGACTAGTTGTTAAAGGCAGCCCATTTGGTATTTTCAGAGTCACGGAGAAGGGATGGAACCATCATTTACTGAGAACTGAGTACCTATGAGGCACAGCGCTCGCTGGTTCACAGCAGAGGACTTTCAAACACCCCGTCAGGCAGTTTGTTGTATCATCCCCAATTCACAGATGAAGAGACCAAAACTTTTCTAGAAACCCTCACTGGAAGCGCTGGGGTTCCAACCTGGTGCTGTTCTATCCCATGTTCTGAATCATCCCTCCACCACTCTGTGCAGACACCCACCTGAGATGTAGTCATCAGGCCCATTTCCCAGATGAGGGTACTGAGGTGTACAGAGCTCACCTGATTTGCTTAAATTTACAGAGTCGGAAAGTGGCAGAGATGGGGTTTGAACTCAAAGTCTTTCCTATTCCAGAACCCAAACGCTTCACAACTCTACTCTCCTGCCTTTGGCTTCTTCTTTCTTCCTTTGAAAAGGAGGCCGGACTGACTGGGGAATCATCCTGAGACTGGACCTTGAAGCGGGTCTGTTTGAGCCCCTCTGTCTCCAGGGGTCTGCATGAGGCTGCTCGCCAGGCTAATCTTGGCCCAGAGGGACTCGAGGTACCGACGAAGATGAAAAGGCAGCTGGTAAATCAGTGATGGCAGCCAGCCTTGCTTACGGCTCCGGAGGGGCCTGGATAAGGGGAGGTGATCCCTGTGGTGAACATTTTAGTGGGACTTGAGCAGTTTTGGAAATTTGATGGATAACAAGTGTATAACACTGATAGTGGGCTTTGCGGTGAGGTTCCTGACACAGGTTCCAATTCTCCATCCAGGAACAGACCTGGGGTTTGAATGGCACTGGCTCCACCCCCGGCTCCAGGACTGGCCACCCCATCCCTCTACTGGGCAGCAGGGGGACATAACCCGAGTCAAAGCCAACCAGTGGAGGGTTCGGGTACTGTTAGGTTAGAGCAAAGCTCAGGACTTTTGTTGCTATGAGGTGGGAATTTCCGTCAACCGCATTTTACAGACAGGAAAGATGAGGCTAAGAAAGGAGGATAGATTGGATTATTGTTCAGCAACTCTTCACTCCCCTTCTTCTTGAGGCAGAATAGATTTTCCTGTCCCACTGACTTTGTCATTGGCCACGTGACTTACTTTGGCCAACAGACTGTTAGTGGAAGAGACAGGATGCCTCTTGAGAGGAAGCCTTAGGAGACATCACACGCTTCTGCCCTATGTCTTGCCTATTTGTGTTCTGTCACAACAGAATATATCCCATTTGGATTCTGATACCAAAATAATGTGAAGACACACGGGGCACACTTGAGCCCAAGTCACAGCCTGGAGTCAAGTTCAACTGACCTACGGCCTGAAACAGAACTACCTAGTTGAGTCCAGCCTAGATCAACCAGTTGCAGTCAACCTACAGACCAATGAGAATAAATGTGTAGGAGGTCTCTGAGGGCTTGAGGTTGTTTGTTAAACAGCATCATTATGGCAAAAGCTGACTATTCCGTAAGTGTTAAGTGATTCTGTGAAGGTCACACAGCTAATGAACGGAAGAGCCAGAGTCTAGAATTTTGGCCTCCCTATTCACTGCTTAACTGCAGTTTTCAGGTAGAGGAACCAGTAATGAGAACAGAACTGGGACTGAGGGTTCTCTGTAGGCATTACAAACTTCCTCTAGCTTGCTTTCTTTATCTACTAGAAATAGCAAACCCAGTGTATATGTACGCATCTCTGCTACTCCTGTGATTTCATCACCATACATCTCAAGTTTGGAGATGGTGAGTTTTGGGAAAGAAAACTGTATTAGCAATCTTTCTTTTGTATGAACTTTAAGGAACCTTGGCAGGACAACTAGACAGATGTTTCTCCCCTTACTGAGGGCCGTTTGATGGGTAAGCCAACTTTGTGTTAAAAGAATCTCTTTCTTAGGGACTTAATATCCTTTAGGTATATTTATGGATATGAATTTTCCTTTGAGTATTGCTTTGGCTGCATCCTATAAGTTTTAGTATTCAATGCTCTCATTTTATTTAATGTCCAAATAGTATGAAACATCTAAGTAGGCTGTAATTTCCTTTTGAATTCCCTCTTTATCTCAAGAGTTATTTGGAAAAGAGTTTTCAAATTTCTGCCAAGTTAGATTAAAAGAACCCTCTCTAGCTATTAATTTAATTTTTTTATTTCACTGTGTTGAGAATGTGTTTTACTTTGGAATTTGCTGAAATTGTCTTTGTGCCTGAATACCATGTTTATCATTTAAATGTTCTGTGGGATTATTATTTTCAAGAGTGCAAGTTTTCGACAGCTCCAAGTACCTGCAAATACTTGCACCCCAGGTAAAAGTAATCAAACACCTCACCCTACTGCCGCTCCTTGGTATCATACACAAGTGACTGAAAACTAGGGCACACTTGTTTTAAGAGAAAACTCCCCAAGGTCCAGCCCAGCTAGGGGTCTGTTCTGTTGGTGACTTTGGGCTCCATCTCTTCCTCTGAAGAGATGGGTTTTGTTGGTTGGCTCCTTCAGTGTTTGTCATAACAAACATGAATGAATCCTGCAAAGAGGGGGTCCAAGTGGAAGAAGCAGTTAATTAATATTTGACTCCTGCTGGGCATGTGTGGGGGTGGGTAGAAGAGGCTGATTTTTGGTTTTCTAGTTTATTCACTTTTCTGCTTTCCCTTCTGCTAGTTACTGCGTTAGGCTCTCCTCTTTGATGATAAAATTTGCATTTTAAAAATGATCTGGGAGGTACTGAATAACTATTTGGTCGCAGTGAATTTTTCACAAATTAATAATGCTCCAGGTTCTTGCACAGATTCCGGGCCATTTCCTGGGCTCTGGTGGAGGTCTGGGCCATTGCTTCATTGCTGTGGCCGGTTACTAGCTGAGTGTGTGGAATACCAGTCACCATTATTTACTCGCAGGGCTCTTCCCTCTTGCTAAACACCCCTGTGCACCATCTTACCACCTCCAGAGCTATGCTATGGGGGTGGGACATATACTCCTCCATTTTCCAGATAAGGAAACTGAGACTTGAGCAGGTTAAGTCAGTGGTTCTCAAACCTGGCTGTGCCTCAGAACCACCGGAGGGCCTGTTAATTATGCAGAAGCTTGGGAGGGAGAGTGTCATCACACTGACTCTTACGTGAGTCTAACCACCCCAGACTCCCCTCTGGTCTCAGCTGCCAGCCAGCACTGCCTGCCTCCCAGGGGCAGCTGGGGATTCTCTGGTGGGGGTGGGGGATGCGATGGGTTCCAGAGGTGAGAGAGGTAGGAAGAGGTGAGAGCTCTTCGGGAGGAAGCCGCCTTGTATGCCAGGCTGGGACTGGGCGAAAATTCCCGCCCTCACTCCCTGCTCACCCCAAGATGTTCTGGGACCCAGCTGGACCTCATCCAACCTCTCTCCGTCCCCTGAGTCCCAGCCTGTGCTAAGTCCTGAGGAAGACGCTGAGGAGCACGTCGTCTGATGGGGGAGGCAGTCATGGGTGGGCTGCCTTCACAGTCAGCCCTCCCCCACACTCAGAGAACACAGCGGAGCAAGTGTCCAGCCCTCCTGTGGTTCTGCAGGCCTGGAATACAATCCCTTCCTTGCTCCCACCCCTTCAAGATGTCCCTTTCTAACGTCACTTCCTCCAGGAAGCCTTCCTTGATGTCCCCATCAGAACTATTCACTTCTCTTTGTCCCCGTGGCTCTGAGCATCTCTGCTTAGCAAACATCCCATGGGTTGGGTTCACACTGATGTCTGTCTCTCCTTCTATCCTTCTCCTACCCTCGATGGCCAGCTCCTCCTGGGAGGAGGCACCTGCTTTGGAGGCAGAAAGACCTGGGGTCCGGTGCTGGGACTGCCTGTTGGGAAAAATGATGTCACCTCTTATAGGTTCCATCCCTCGTCCCCATAACTGGGGATTACAGTTATGTCTGGCCTCATCCCTTCGGCTCCCAAGCCCTGGCTCTGCCACAGGCTCACCCCGTAAAGTAGGCCCTGCTATTTAACCCTTGAACCTCAGTTTCCTCATCTGTTAAATAGGGATAATAAGAGCACCCAGTTCGTGGGGTGGAGTGAAGATTCAGAGAGATGACACATAGCTGGTGGTGTCTGGTACCGGTGGCAAGCTTGGTCAAGGCCAGCCCTTCCCAGATAATAACCAAACCCAGCAGCTTCTTCCTTTGTCGTCCCCTCTGTGGAATTTGGCTTGAAGGTGAGAGGAGCCCCCTTCCTCCCTCACCAGAAAGTAAAGAAGGAAGAATCACAGAGGCCACTGCCTGTGGATCTGACTGCTCCCTTTGTGTACCCATCAGAGTCCACACACGACTTTTTCAGATAGGAAAACTGAGGCCCAGACTGGGGAAGGAACTTGCTCAGGGTCACACAGCGTGGCCCAGGGAGGGCTGGTCAGGAATGCAGGTCTCCTAACTGACTAGATTGTCCACCACTCTTGCTTTTCGGGTTGAGTTTGCAGTTCAGGTCCTACAGTCTCAGGGCTGGTCTGCCCCCTCCATCCATTCACTCCGTCATTCACTTACGTTTATTAAGCAGCTGCTCTGTGCTGGCCCTTCTGCTGAGCACCGTGAGGGTCTCTGAGGTGGCCTGCCGATGAGGCAGGATTTACAGTCAGCTGCAAGTCACAGGAACCCGACCAAGATGGCTTAAACACAGAACCCAGACAGTCCTGGGGGAGGCAGTCAGAGCTGGGCAGCCTCTCGGGATGTCCTTCTGGTTTCCTGATCCACTATCCCTAGCAGGTGGCTTTCGTCCTTATGGCACAAAATGGCCGCTTCACCTCCAGGTGTCACGACAGCATTCCAGGCAGGAAAGTTAGGGTGAAGATTGGGGAAAGGTGAAGGGCAAAGGATAAAAGGCTCCTGCCAGGTGAATTCCTCTTTTTATCAGAAAAACAACCGATTTCCTGGGTGTTCCCAGCAGGAGACGCCTAATTCCATTTCATTGGCCAGAATTGGGTCAAGCAGCCCAGCTAGCTGCAAGGGAGTCTGGGAGGTGACTATTTTATCTGAGCGTATTTACTCACTTCAAACCAAGGCTCTGTTAGGAGGGGAGATGGAGCTGAAATGGACACCCAGCTGGCCAGTAGTATTCTTACCCACCCGACAGGGTCTCTGCCCTCAAGGAGTCCACGTTTGGGGGCCACGTAGATTTGGACCTTTTCACTGTAGTTGGAAGTAGCAAGCAGCTGGCGTGTGCTCAGGGGAGACCCTCAGTTCTCTTTTACCGTCCTCGGAGGCAGCGTCCTCTGCCCAGCGCAGTGCCTGGCGCACAGCAGGGGCTCAGTCAATATCTGTCGGGGAAACGGGAGGAGGTTCTAGAAAGCAGTACTTCCGGGGCTTTTGCCATGAGCCAGTTTAACTTCCGCAGTGGTTTGGGTGATGTTTTCCGGGCTTTTAGTTTGGGCCTTCACTAAATGCCTCCCCCAGAGATGAGACGGTGCGGGGTGTGGAGGCGGGGGTGGCTGAGACCAGGCCCTCCCTCGGGGAGAGGGCCCACTTCTGTGGTAGGCTTCAGTGATGCTCAGGCCTTAGTTCCCTCCATGGAGACCTGTGCCCTACCTCTGCCACGCCCTGGAACCAGGGAGGGAGGAAGCTGCCCCCTTCACTGAGAACAACGCCGACCCCCAGTGCCAGGTGCTTCTCACGCATCTTCCACAGATGGCTCACGACCACCCCCCCCCCCCCGAGAGAGGACGTGCCCATCTGGCCCTTCTCTACAGAGGGGGAAACAGAGTCTCAGCCACTTGCCCGAGGCCTCCAAGCCTGTAGGTGCCGATCTGGGATTTGAACCCAGGTTGTCCAGTCCCAAAGCAGCCACCGTCTGTACCGACGGCGGCCGACGCCACCTCTTCTAGATTAGGAGGCGCTGGTCCTCTGCTCGCTGCGGATGGGCTGTGGCTGGGAGTGGGGGTGGGAGGCAGGAAACTCCCCAGGGGTGGGAAGGCAGATGTGGGTCAGGAGGGGAGGCAGGAAGAGGTGCTAGGGTGCTGGGGGCGATGCTCCAGCAGCTGCTCCCCCGTGTGTGGGGTCGTCGGACCCTGGGCAGGGGACAGAAGCCTGGTGGCATCGCCCTGAGCTTGGCACCCCTCGGCTCTCCTGGTTCTCGGAGTTGACACTCGCCAGAGGCAGCGTTTCTCTCCTTCCTTCTTCCTTTTTTCTGAGACCCACTGATCGTGGCTGTGGCGCTACATTCGTTCTATGGGAAAAACTTGTTTTCCTCGGTGAACTCTGGCGCTCTGATTCAGAAGACACCCAGGGAGCAGCCTCCTGGTGTCAAGGGGCTGCTCAGCTAATGAGCTAATGTTTATAAAGTGCTTTGAAGATGAAAAATTCCATGCGAGGGCCGAGGGTTTGTGCTGTTATTTGGGGGAGAGGTTGAGGAAGGAGGATGGGGCGGAGGGAAGGGGCAAAATATTGCTGAGAAACAGCCCGGAGCCCCTTGGGCTGTGCAGGCAGGCTGGCTTTGCTCGGCTGTGGTGCAGGCGCCTGTCTAGGCAGAAGCCGCAGCTGCCCCTTTGTTCAGAGCAGGGCAAATCTGAACTGGCCGCACTGCTTTGATTTAGTTTTTTCTCGTAGCAGGGGGTGGGGTTGATGGGACTTAAGTGGTCCCTGCCCTCAAGACCCAGCCCTTTTAGGCTGGGACAGTGAACCAAGTCGTCAAAATAGCCCCTTGCCCAGCTGGCGCACAGTCAGCAAGTAGCTCCTGTCAATCATTCGTTACTCATTCATTCATTCAACAATCACCTTTACCTGTGCCAGGCACTAGCCATGGAATGAAAGACAGAGCAGACAGCCCCTGCCCTCTTAGAGCTTACGTCCTGGAGGGGGAGATGACATCTAACAGAGCCGGATGTCAACTGCCCTGCAGTTATGAGTGTGAAAGGGCAGAGGAGGAGAGACGTGGAAAGTCACGGGTGTGGGAACCAGACCTGTCCCAGCCCAAATACAGGAGTACCAAGAAGGCTTTCCTAGGAGGGGTGGCTCAAAGAAAGAGTGGACATTTCCAGTTCCCAAGCAAAGTGGGAGAGAGAGAGAGTATGTCAGGCAGGGCAGCAGCGTTAATTAACAGATTGCTGAATTAATCCAACAAACCCTTAGTGAATGCCTACTATGTACCATGCACTGGGGATACAGGGGTGAGTAATACAGGTGTAAATCCTGACAACCCCCCTCCCACGAAGCTCACATTCTGTATAATAAGCAAATGAAGAAATAAGTTGAAAGAGAAACGATCAGTTAGCAATAAGGAACGGTGGTAAGATTAAGCAAGGTCATATGGTAGAGGGGAGGCTCTGGCGAGGCTCCCCCAGATTGTGTAGTGGACCAGGAGGGCCTTTCGGAGGAGGTAGCATTTAAGGTGAGGCCTGGATGATGGAAGGAACCAGCCACGAGTAGACGTGGGCAGTGCAAAGGCCCTGAGGCAGCAATGAGCTCAGTGTGGCCAAAGAACCAAAAGAGGCCAGTATAGAGGCTGGAGTACAGTGAACCCCCCAGGAGAGCAATAAGATATGAGCTCAGCAGGGGCCATTCATGCAGGGTCGAGTATCATCAGCATCGTGTTCAGGTCAAATAAAGAAACTCTATTACAGCAGCTTAAACAGATAGGGGATTCTGACTTAGACAACCACAAGCTGGGGGTGAACAGTCAGGGGTTGGCATAGAGGTTTATAGATGCCACCAGGCGCCCTAGCTCTTTCTGTCTTCCTTTTCACTATCCTTAGCAGGGAGGCCTTGAACTCACATTGGTGCCTCATGGTCACAATATGGCTGCCGAACCTCTGGGTCTCATGTCTGTGTTCCAGGCAGGAAGAAGGGGAAAAAGCTAAAAGCCAAAGAGGAAAGGGTGAAAAGGCCTTTTCCCTGCCAGACTCCATCTCTTTATTCAGAAAGGGAATTGCTCCCCAGGGACTTCTGTTCTATCTCATTAGCTAGAACTGGGTTACATGGTCATCTCAGACTGCAAGAGAGGCTGGGAAAATGGAGTTTTACAATTTTGCTCATCTCTACAGTAGAAGATGGAAAGGGAGAGGGATTGTAATGCCCTTCGAGTTGCCAACCCGTAGCTTTGGCCAAAGGCCTTCCTTCTCTTGGAGGGAAGGGTTTGGTGAATTCTGAGGCAAGGAGTCAGCTGGGGTCAGACTATGGGCTGTGGATTTCATCTGGAGGGCCACAGGGAGCCACGGACGAGTTTTCAGGACGAGTGACATGGTCGTATTTGCACTGAAGCTCTGCTCTTCAAGCTGAGCACCTGCGATGTGTCGCTGAGGGAGACACATTCCATGCTCACCTTGAAGACTCGACGGGGGTGTCCTCAGGGCTCAGATCAAACTCGAACCCCTTAGAGAAGGCCTCCAGCTGCCAGCTCTCTCCTATGTGCACCTCCCGCATGGGCAGCTGTCCGCCAGTCGGCACCCAATGGCGGTCCACAGATGGCTCCTGGCTGCCCCACAGTGTTGCAATGGGGCACAGAATGGGAAATGACTCACACCGGCACCTCTCCTGCTTGTAAAACGCTGGTTTCAGATCCATCATCTTTGGTTTTTCTGCTAGAACTACCCCATGAGGGGGGTGTACTGTGCCCTCCTTTCATTGATGGGGAAACAGGCTCAGGGAGGTGAAAACTTTTGCTGAGTAAGGGCTGGGCTCTGCCACATTGAGGGAGGACACTGGGCATGAGATGTTTTTGCCCCTGGAACTCCTCCTCACACCACTATGTGCAAGACTGGGCGAGATGTGTGTGTGTGTGTGTGTGTGTGTGTGTGTGTGTGTGTGTGTGTGTGTTGCGGGGTGGGGCATCTAGAAGACAGAAGACCCAGGCCCTGTCCTTGGGGAGTTTAACATCTGGGGTTGCCTCCTTGTACCAACTTCCTCTGACTTGCTGTGTGACTTAGGGCAAGTCCCCAAATCTCTCTGGGCAAATTTCTTCTTGGGGATAATGAAAGGATTTGCAGGAATGGTTCTGGATTTTCCCACCCCACCCATCAAATTCACTCTTTGAATTTCAAAGATTCCAGTCCATTGTTGTCCACACTCTGTTTGTGTCTGTCTTTAGCTCAGAAAATATTCATCATCACCTTCCCTGTCCCCTCTGCTCTTACAGCCTCATACTGTACTCTTTTGGACCCCGCACAAATAATTAAGTCTGCGATTAAATGTCCCATGTCTGTCTCCCTGCCTGGACTGTATGCCAGCAAGGACGGGGACCATGTCTGTCTTTATCTCTGTCTTCCAAGAGATGAGCTCAGGGCCTGGCACAAAGTAGCTGCTCACGGAATAGAGTAGTTGTTGTGATGACGTTGATGATGATGAGGGTGGTGGTGATGATCACGATGAAGCTGAAGAAGAAGTGATGCTGGGAGAGACCGCTGCTGGAGTGAAGGGAGGCCCGGCCAGGCCTGCAGCGTCCTCAGCCCCTCCCTACTAGCGGGCTGCGGAGGCTCAGCATTTCCCTGAGAGACCGCCCAGATGGCTCTTTCCCCAGGCCGCGCCCCTCTGGGGAGAACTACAGTCCCCAGAAGGCCGTGAGGGGTGGTGCTGCCGGCGCTCGCTCCTCCCGGACACGCCGTGGAGCGCGGCATCATGGGAGTTGTAGTTCAGCCCCGTGGCCCTGGTTGCTTCGCCGCTGGCGCGAACGTGAGCGGAGCAGCCGGGCCTCCGCAGGGCTCGCGGTTGGTGGGGGAGCGCAGGCCATTTTCCCCGGTGGAGGGCACACCCGTGGAAGGCCCTTTGAATTAACCCTCACGACACTGAGGAACCCTGGATAGCTCGGTCGCATGCTCCCGGGAGCCCTTTAAGGGGCGGGACCGAGCGCCTGCCCCATCCCTGACTCACCAACCCTCCTCTCACAAACATCAGCCCCCAGCGGCATGCGATCCGGCCCTTTAAAACCCGTGATCTCACTGAAACCTTTCCAGTCTCCATTGGCCAAGCGTTGTCAACTGTGTATCTGGTCCTTTGGGGTCAGGGTGCGGCGTGAGAGGGGGATCGGAGGCATTCAACCATCAATAACACATGAGATGACCCCACCTGAATCGTGGGGAAGGCGGCCCAGGGGCCTGAAAGAGACCCTAGCTATGGGCAAAGGGGCAAAGCTTCCAAAGGGCGGTGATATTCAGCCTGGGCCGGGTTGGCCGGATTAGGAGCAGGGAAAGGTGTTCCAGTTGGAGGGAACAGCGTGAGGGAGAGCTCTGCGGCTGGAGGGGACTTGGGGCTAAGAGGCCAGTGTGAGAGGTGGGGAGTCCAGTGGGGGCATCTGAAGGACCTGGAATCATGGTGAGGAGTGTTCATTTGATCTCACATGGATGTGTGTTTCTCAGGCAGGACAGCCGGCCTAAGGGGTCAGTGGCAGAGCCTGGACCCAGCCCAGGGGCCCTGTCTCTAGGTCCTGACGTGCTCCAGGGCAGGTTGCAGCAAGAGCTGGTCTGGTGCTGTCCTGGAGCTGTTCCAGGAGTCACCAGGGAGCTGGGGGAGCTGTGGGTTGGCTGCGGGGCAGGCTCAGCATCCCTGTTACTGGGAGGGGAAACTGAGACTTCGGGCAAACTTCTGCTGAATGAGCTTCTGTGTGAGATCCAAGAAAAGCCTTCTCCTCCTCGACTTTCCAACTGTCAGGAACCAGCCCTGGGAAACAGGGTAGGGTCATTTTCACACCCTCTCCCCATCCCAGATGTGGTAGAAGCAGAACGGATTCAGGCCAGATGTTGGGGACCCATAGGCCCGGCAAGCTGCATGGGGGTGGAGGGGGCCAGGTCTGGAGTTCTGCTGTTTGAAAATGAGCCCTAACTGGGTTGCTGCTCTGGTTTTCTCTGATTTGACACTGTGGCCAAGAGACCCTGGGGATGTGCTTTTGGGCTCTGCTCACATCTAAAGGGAGAGGCAGGAAGCCCGGGCCTCAATTATGACAGCACCTGGGTTTTGCTTCCAAGGTAACCTTGGCAAATTGTTCTCAGCCTACTCTCTGTCCCCTCTGCCTGGAACCCAGGCTCCGTATCTGGCACCTTGGGCTCGTGGACTGCTGGGGAGTGTTCTAGATACGTGAGAAAGCCTAGTAGGAACAAAGCCCCTGTGACCCCATCAGAAACGTTGGGTGCCTGTGCTCTGGGTGAGGATGGGATCATCTCAGTGTGGCTGCGTCCCCCAGATCAGAGGCCTGGCTGGCTGTGGTTTGCCTTTGATTAATAAAAAATGGGGAAGCAAATCAATGACCCCTTCACAAATGCAATTCAGACAGTAGGAAAAAGAAATCTCTCTTGAGGCTTGGGGGCCTCTTCTTCCTGAAAAGATTGGAGCACACAGAAAGTGTTGGCCTGAGATCCCCCCCAGCCCCCAGATCCCGGTGGGAACTGCACATTTATGCTCGAACAGGGGAGGGGACTCTGAATATTTAAGTTAAAAACTGAGCATATGTGGGGCCATGAGGAGGGGCTGGGAAGAACAAGGGGGCCGTTTGTCCCTGAGGTCCCTTCCCCAGTGGGACCCTTGGGGACTGTCTCTACCTGGCTCCTCACCCTCTTGATGGGGATATTCTGGAAACCAAATGGTTTCCCCAGGTGCCTGCTAGTCGGGCTGAATCAGAATCTCCCCGGAGGCTGGCTAAATGCAGACTCCTGGGTCCCTCCCATCCTCAGATCCTGATGCAGAGAGTCCGAGGAGGGGCCAGGAATAAGGTTTTATAAGCAGCTCCCAAGGCAGTGGTGACGGGCATCCGAGTGTGGAGTGTGGAGACACTGCTCTGGAGTGAAAGGCTGCAGCGAAGCATGGAGGACACAGCTCTGGGGTCACTTCAATCCCAGCCCAGTGCTTACTGTGTAACACTAGGCAGGGGACGTCCTTCTCTGGACCTCGAGTCCTTGTCTGTGAATGGTGATAAAATGGTGTGCAGCAGCTTCCTGGGGCTGCATGAGGTGTGCATAATGTTATCATTATTGTTATTGTTGTTCCTGGGAGGGAGGGAGAGGAGGCGACAGCTTTTGAATTCACTGCCATCCAAATGACTCCAGCTCTTCTTGCCTCGCGTGCACACTGTGGGGCGCGGTGCCCTTCTCTTGTGTGTGAGGGAAACCACCCTCCAGATCAGGGCCAGCCGGAGCCGGAGACCCACGGGCCTCCTCATACCAGGTCTGGGTGTGGCCCGGTGGGGCGGGCAGGTTCGCCTGTGGGAGGAGGGTCTTGGGATGCCTGGTCAAGGTGAGTGCGATGACCCTGCTGCGTTTCTCCTGGGGACAGCCCCTCCTGACCGCCCAGGCGGAGGGGCTGGCTCCCTCCTCGGTCACCTCCTTCGGGCCATCCGCTCGGCTCTGGTGGCCGCACAGCGAGGCTCCTAGTGATATGTTTACTCGTCCGTTTCCTCTTTGGGGCTGAGTTCTCTGAGGAGGGCCCTCTGTCTTCTCTTTACACTTAGGCCAAAGCTAGACCCAGCCTGTAGATCCGCTGCTCAGGGTGAGACGGGAACATGGGATGTGGCTGTTGTTTTTACCTGCCCCCTGCTCCACGCCCACCCTTGGTTCCCTGGTTCCCTCGGTCGGGGACGAGACTGTGACCCTGGCCTGCCCATCCCCCTGGCTAGAGGGCTTGGTGGTTGTCGTCATGTGACCCAAGGCAGGCCAATGAGATGCAATCCTGGGGCTAGGGCTCAGATAAGGGGGAAAGTGAAGCTGTTTTCTGCTGGCAGTCAAGGCTGGTAGGGTATGAGGTAAAAGGTCAACCACGTGGACAGCCTGGGCAAAGATGAAGCCAACATAGTAGAGAACACTGATGAGAGATGGAGTGAGACAGAGAAAAAGAGACGACATTGTTTGAACACCTGGATCCAGCTTTGCCTGAAGCAGTCCTGCCTTCTGGCTTACAGAAGATTGAGTTGGGTTTCTGTACTTGCAACTAGTTCTGACTGATACAGAAAGCTTGTTTCACTATTCTTCTGTCCATCTGTCCACCCAGCCAGCCCACATTTGCTGAACTGCTCCATGCCAGCCCCTATGCTGGAACCTCAGCCTTCACAGACTGAAGGGGGAAGCGACAGGGTGACACAAGCTTCTTGCCTCATGGGAAACTAGGAGCTGCCACAGAGGTGAGCCCTGGAGGCTGTGGACGTGAGAGTCTCTGTGTTGTGGGGAGGGGGAATCTGGGCAGGCTTTGTGGAGGAGGTGACCTTTGGGCTGGGCTTTGAGGCACAGGCAGGACTTCACTGGTTTGAGAATCAGGGAGGGGACCTTTCAGGGCAGAAGGAGTCACAAAAAAGCAGGTAGAAAAGACCAGGAACACTTGAACCCTGCTGCCCTGGGTGGAGGGGTTGAGATTTTGTGAACTGCTGGGACGTATGTAATAGCAGTACTGCTACTGATGATCAGTAACCAACATTCGTTGAGCAAGCCCCGTGGTAGCTCTTGACGTTTATCGTCTCATTGATTCTCTCCGCCTCCCTGTAGGGGAAGCATGTGCATTAGCTCCATTTTAGAGGCGAGGAAACTGAAGCCCAGAGAAGTGAGGACCTTCTCAAAGTTTTGCAGAGGCCAAGTGTGCCAACCAGTCTCTCTGATTTCCGTCCCAAGTTCTTAACCGCTCAGGCCCACGTGGACTCTTCGCAGCTCTTCATTTTTAGCCACGTCTTCCTAAATGCCTTGGCAGGAGGTTGGGGTGGAGGCCAAAGAAGCAGCCCTGGCCATTTCTGGAGTTTCCAGTGCTGGGGGGTGAGTGGGAGGGGGCTTGCCCTGTAGGCAGACTCTCGCTGTGATTGCTGTGGGACCCTCCAACCCGTCTGCCCTCCTCCAGCCTGACCCCTCCCACTTCCCATCTTTGCCACAGCAACCAGAGTGATGGAACTTTTGAGGGTGTACATGCTCAGTTCTCTCTCTGTTGCGGAACAGTCTTCAATGGCTCCCTATTGCCCTTGGGTAAAATGCAGACCCTTTCCCTTTGCCTACAGGCTCTTCAGTCCCTGGCCCCGCCCACTGCTCCGCTTCTTTCTTTGCAGCCCAGCGTCACACTGACCCATGGCCACCCTCTGAGCTGCAGGAGGCACACTGCCTTTCCACCTTCCAGAGTCAGCCCAGGTGTGCCTTCTGGCTCAGGTATCCCCTTTCAGTGGGGCTTGGGGTCCTCTTTGGGCCTATACTTCCCCCATCACAGCACTTTCCTTGCTGCACTGCCATTGGGTGTGTGTCTGGCTTTCCAATTAAAGACTGCAAACCCCTTGAGAGCAGAAATCGGGAGCCCGGCCACCTCCATCTCCCCGACGGCCACTCAGGCCGTGGCACACAGGGGCTCACGGTGAGCGGATAGATGCACGGCCCCAGCTTTCTTCACCACCTCAAGGACCGCCCTCCTTTCCTGGACACCGATTAGAAAGGAGAAGAGGAAGAGGCATCCCGGCTCACTCCAAAAGCTGGCCTGCGGGTTACTCTCCTGTTAAAGCAGAGGTGACCCCTTGAGTCTTGCTGGGCTGGCCGGCCCGACAGCCACGGCTGCCTGAGTCCAATGCTCAGAGGAGGGCTGCCGGGACGGAGGGATGGAGGGGTTGAGAGGGTCACTTCCTGGTTGGGAGCAGAACAATGACATGGATGGGGGTGCGTGGAATGGCTCTGCTGTTGCCCTTTGCTTGGCTGGTGAACTTGTCCCCTTTCAGCCTGCCACCCTGCCAGAGCTCCTGAAAACACAGGCCTGACCCCCCATGCCCTCTCCCCCTGCCCTGGACACCCCCTGACCTGACAGTTCCCATGGGACAGGCAGCTCCACTCAGCCGTGTGTGTGTGTGTGTGTGTGTGTGTGTGTGTGTGTGTGTGTGTGTCTGTCCTGCTCCCTGGGGGACCCATAGAATCTAATACGGTACCTGACGTTTAGCAGGGGCCCGGTGTGTCTTATTTCGAATGTTGCAGGAATGTCAGGCCGTGAGTTCCCACTTCTGATTTGGAAAGAATGGCCTCCATAATTATCTTCTTAGAAAATCTTTAAAAAAATAGATATTTATACAGCTATGTTCATCACAGAGTTATTCACAGTAGTCAAAATGTGGAAGCCACCCAAGTGTCCACTGATGGATGAATGGATAAACAAAACGCGGTCTATATGTGCAATGGAATATTAGTCAGCTTTTAAGAGGAAGGAAATCCTGACTCATGTTACACCATGAATGAAGCTTGAGGACATTATGCTACGTGAAATCAGCCTGTCACAAATGGACAAATACTATGTGATTCCACTTATATGAGGCACCTAGATTATCAAATTCATAGAGACAGAAAGTAGAATGGTGGGTGCCAGGTGCTGCGGGGAGGGCAAAATGGGGAATTGTTTGATGGGGACAGAGTTCCAGTTTTGCAAGATGAGAAGGATTCTGGAGACGGATGGCAGTGATGGTTGTGCAACCATGTGACTGGACTTAATGCCACCGAACAAGTACACTTAAAAGCGGTTAAAACGGTAAATTTTATGTTTATCTGTAGTTTATGCAATAAAAATGGAGAAAAACTTTCAAAATTTTTTAGTATGGAGGTTATTTAGCTTTAATTTCTCCAGATGGAAAATTTCAAGCATTTACCAAAAATGGAGAGGATGGTATAATGAGCCCCGTGTGCCCGTCACGCAGCTGTGCCAACCATCGTTCATGATCAGTGTCATTTCACCTCTGTCCCCTGCCCCCTGCTTCCCCTCCCTATCTACTGTGAAGCAAATCCCAGACACCATACTGTTTCATCTGGAAATACTCCAGAGTGCAGCTCTAAAATATAAGGCCTTTCAAAGTGTAACACATAGCTACGATACCTAAAAAACACAAATCAAACCATCACGTTTCTAAGTGCAAATATATTTCATACCTAATTATACATGTAAAACACGTATGCAGTGTCATTACATAATGGTCTCATTTCCAATGGTCTCAATTTACATTTAATATATAAACATATCTATTTAATATTTAGGGCACTCATATATTAGATACTTAATATATATGTATATTTATGTATTTAATATGTGAAACTATATACAACATGCATTCATATGCGTTTATTTTCATTTGAACCAGCATCTAAATAAGGGCCACACACTGAAATTGACAAGTGCTTTTAATCTGTCCTTAAATAGGCTCCCAGCGTCCCCTGTTGTTTTCCTTGCAATGTATTTGTCATGAAGAGTTCCCCTTGGTCTGGATCTTGCCGACTGTGTCCCCTTGGTGGTTTCTAACCTGGTTCTCTGCTCTCTGTATTTCCTGTAAATTGGCATTCGGGTCTAGAGGCTCTTCCAGATTTAAGTTCGCTGTTTTTGGTAAGACGGCTTCAGAGGCGTGCTTTTGAAGCACTTTCCCCCACCAGGCACAGCACCCTCTGGCTTCTCATTTTGGGAGGTCAGCAGCCAGTTGCTCCTCACTGCCCAGACCCATTAATTCATGAGGGGTTGCAAAGTGCATGTAGCCCAGCGCTATCCCTGCTTCATTGATTAGCTGAGATGTTCCTCCTCTATGTTTGGGCACCAGGTGATACAGTTTGACTAGGACAGGTAGAACAGATGCTCCATCCTTTCCCTTTATTTACCGTCTTTTACCACCCTCTCTCCCGCCCCCTTATTTTATTTTATTTTTTTGGGGGGGGGGTTGTTTTGTTTTGTTTTGTTTTTGCAGTATGCGGGCCTCTCACTGTTGTGGTCTCTCCCGTTGCGGAGCACAGGCTCCGGACGCGCAGGCTCCGGACGCGCAGGCTCAGCGGCCATGGCTCGCGGGCCCAGCTGCTCCGCGGCATGTGGGATCTTCCAGGACCGGGGCACGAACCTGTGTCCCCTGCATCAGCAGGCGGACTCTCAACCACTGCGCCACCAGGGAAGCCCCCGCCCCCTTGTTTTTAACTGAGGAGGAATCTGGGGCTCCGAGGCAACGTGTGACCCAAATTCTGGGCCATGAAGCAAAGGGCCCCGCTGGGCAAGGGCTACATCCTCTCTGTGTTCACCCCTGGTCACTTCTGCAACCCAAGAGGTGAAAGGGCAGATGTAGTGTTGGAACTGACCTTGGGCTGCAGTCTTGACCCCGTTCCCTGAATCCTGCAGATCGCCTCGCGCTCACTGGCTGCGTCGGGTGCATCACCCTCTTTGGATGGAGAAGATCTGGAGAAGAACCAGGCCTCCCTTTGGCCTCTCTTCCGGGCAGGCTTGTGGTGGAGGCCTGACCTCCCGTCTAAGCAGCTCCCTATGGATGTCTCGGAGGCTTTCCTGGTTCTCACTGTGGAAGCCAAGCTCCAATCCTTTGCTGATGTTCTTCAAAACCAAGTCCTGCACCAGGTACTAACATCTCATTCATTGGCTGATCAGTTTTCTCTTGTTCTTTCTTTATTTATTTAAAAACTAAATTTATGTATTTATTTTTATTTTTGGCTGCGTTGGGTCTTTGTTGCTGAGCACGGGCTTTTCTCTAGTTGTGGCGAGCGGGGGGCTACTCTTTGTTGCGGTGCGCGGGCTTCTCATTGGGTGGCTTCCCTTGTTGTGGAGCACGGGCTCTAGGTGCGCGGGCTTCAGTGGTTGTGGCGCATAGGCTCAGTAGTTGTGGCTCGCGGCCTCTAGAGCGTGGGCTCAGTAATTGGCTCGCGGGCTCTAGATCGCGGGCTCAGTAGTTGTGGCACATGGGCTCCAGACGCGCAGGCTCAGTAGTTGTGGCCCATGGGCTTAGTTGCTCCGCGGCATGTGGGATCTTCCCGGACCAGGGCTCGAACCCGTGTGCCCTGCACTGGCAGGTGGATTCTTAACCACTGCGCCACCAGGGAAGCCCTTTCTCTGCTCTTTAAATTTTCTTTTTAAAGACAACTTAAGTTTCATTGACTATAACTGACGTGCAATAAACTGCACCTATTTGAAGCATATACACCTTAACGATGAGCTGATAATTAATGGAGCACCTAGTACCTATCAGGTACTGGCCTGACAGCCTGTGGGGGCGGAGCAGCTTGGATGTCAGACATCCTGGGTCAGAATCCCAGCTGGAATCCCAGTAACCAGCCCTGTAACCTTGGGCCACTTGTGTCCCTAGGTGAGGCCCTGGGTTCTCATCAGTGACACCTCTTGGGGATAGACTGGGTATTATTCTCAAATCTTCATTCCCTCCTGTCATAGGTTAATACACCCATTCTCTTTGCCACGTGACTTTGCAGTGCCCCCACTGGAGTAGCCAAGGTGTAATCCCCAGTGCGCTGAAGTGTGGGCTTGGCCATGTGACTTGCCTTGGCCAGTCTGACATTAGTGGATGTGACAAAAGCACTGGCTTGATATGTGGTTGGGTTTTTGGTCTGGTTGCTTGAGCTTCTGCCATGTGCTACAAGGCAAAATGTCCCAGGTAGCTAGCTGATGGTTCTAGAAGGAGACACCTGTGGAGCTGACCTGAATCTGACCCATGGCCTGGAGCTAAATCAAGCCGACCCACAGATGAAGCAGAGTCACCCCAGTTGACCCGCAGACCTGTGAGCGAGGAAGAGACATGTGGCGAGCCACTAGATTGGTGGCGTGGTTTGTTACACAGCAGGGCTGTAGCAGAAACCTGACTAATCCACCCGTATGATAATAGTACCCACCACACAGGATCACAGTGTGGATTAAATGGGATCATATATTTAAACAATTTAATATATTAAAATATTTGTTATAGTCTGGCATGTAGTAACTCCATAAAATACTAGATATTATTATTTACCAGAATCTTTCTTATGTAAAAATAAGTGTGTTTCTCCAATGTATGACATGACATGCTGATACATTTATTTAACTCTTTGGGTTATGTTTTCTTTTCTAAGCCTTGAAACAAGGAGTGACTGTGTTGCTTACGGAAACACGGACCCACAGGTCACAGCCTGGGGTGTGGATCACAGGATCGAAACGTCTCAGCATTGAGATCCTAAAGTCCCTCTAGTTCACACCCACCCTCACCCAGTTCAGGGACCCTGCCATCCTGTCCATCTCTGGGGGTTGCTAAGCCCCTGCTTGAATGCTTCTAGTGATGGGGAGCTCCCTGCTTCATGTACCAGCCTGTTTAATTTCTGAATCTTTTGCCCTGATGCAGAATGATACTCCTGGGCAGGGCTGAAGATTATTAATAGAGTATTAGTAGCAAGAGTACAGGCACTAGGGTCAGACTTTGGTTAGAATTCTGAGTCCCATGCTTACTTAGTGCTGTGTGACCTTGGGCAAGTGTATTCACCTCTCTGAACCTCAGTGTCCTTCTCTGTAAAGTTGGGTGGGGAGAGAGTAAAAAATTTCACCTCCTAGGTGTTGTGAGGGTCAAATGAGAGACACCCAGTAGGTCCTCAGCAGAGGAGGGCATCTAGAGGTTTGCGTTTAATCTAAGGTTCCTGGGACACAAACGTTCCCTCTTGCTATGCAGGAGTTGTGCCCTCATCTCCCCCTTCTGCTTCATGTTTCCCTTCTCTAATTTTTTTTTTTTTTTTAATTTTTAACTCAGTTCTTTCTTTCTTTCTTTCTGTTTGGCTGTGTTTGGGTCTTGTTTCTGTGCGAGGGCTCTTTCTAGTTGCGGCAAGCGGGGGCCACTCTTCATCGCGGTGCGCGGGCCTCTCACTATCGCGGCCTCTCTTATTGTGGAGCACAGGCTCCAGACATGCAGGCTCAGTAGCTGTGGCTCACAGGCCTAGCCGCTCCGCGGCATGTGGGATCCTCCCAGACCAGGGCTCGAACCCATGTCCCCTGCATCGGCAGGCAGATTCTCAACCACTGCGCCACCAGGGAAGCGCCCTCCCTTCTCTAATTTTTAACTTCTCCCATGGTTGCCCTGGTTGCTCTGGCTGAGGCATGGAGAAGCTGTCAGTCCGCTGAGGTGCCCCAGGGCACGTCTGAGCCTCAGTGGTCGTGTATTAAGTTCTTGTGATGTGCCAGGCACCCGGCTAGACGCTGGATGTCGCAGCAAACTCTTTGCCCTCATGGAACCCCTGTTGTGGGGATGAGGGAGGGAGATGCGCATTAAACCAACCAACACAGCGCTGATGGTGAGTGCCAGAATTAGGCAGGAAAGGGCAGTGGTAGGGAATGGGGTGGCCCGGAAGGCCTGGGGAGTTCGTTCTCAGGTTACACTAGGGGCAGTGCGGTCTCTGCAACAGGGAAGGGGAGAGTCGTCTTCTTCTCTCTCTGCCCAGGCCAGACTGGCGTGTGCTGCAGTGCGCTGAGCATCAGCTGCCCCTTATGGAGGTCACGGCGAAGGGGCAGACGTCCAGAGAGGGGAGACCTGGATGGCGAAGGGCCAGGGAACCGCATCACCTTAGTAATCACAAGAACAGCCACCACTTACTAAGGCAGGCGCTGGGCTCTGGGCTCTACACGCATTTCCTCGTTGATTCTCACGGTCAGTCCACCTGATACCCTTATCCTCACCCGCAGAGGAGCTGAAGCGGGCTCAGCATGCCTGAGTTCACAGAGAGAAGCGGAAGAGACAGGACTGGAGCCCAGGTCTCTCGGGCTCAGAGCTGATGCTCGCGGTCTGTGTGTGAAGCTGTGGCCGTCTTGGTCCATTTCACGGTATCAGTAGCCCAGGGTGGTCAGTTTCAGGCTGCTGAAGGGAACGTGGTGGGGACAAAAGTGACAAGACTTGGTGTTGGATGGGACCAAGGGGAGTCAACAGGCTCTCGATCCTGCAGCTACAAAGATGAGTGTCCCGGGGAGGCTTGTGGACCCCTTGGAATCTGAGCCTGTACCTGTCATTCCTTTGTAGATGTTAACTGAGTTCCAGCCTGTTCTAGGCCCCGGGGGCCTCTGCTCTCATGGTGCCCTGGTCTGGGAACGCTGGTCTCAGCAGCGCTCACCAGTCACGCCCATTGCAGAGGGCTCTCTCCAAGGTCAGGAAAGGGGCCGGGGGCATCGTGGGGCTCGACCTTGTCACAGTGAAGAGCCCGGTGCTGGACCCACACACACCTGGGTTGGCGTCCCAGCCCTGCCACTCCCAAGCGTGTGATCTTGGGTGTGACACCCTCCCTCTCTGGGCCTCAGTTTCTCCCTTTGTCAAATGCAGAGGTGGGACCTGTGAGCTCTGAGGTCGTCTCGGCTTGGACCTTCCTCCT
The DNA here is from genome assembly GCF_964270905.1 of Leucopleurus acutus. Classification (NCBI taxonomy): domain Eukaryota; kingdom Metazoa; phylum Chordata; class Mammalia; order Artiodactyla; family Delphinidae; genus Leucopleurus; species Leucopleurus acutus. The sequence continues at coordinate 6,915,108 of NC_139150.1, read as the reverse complement.
TCCATTGACGCTGTGTGTGGAAGCCCAGCCTGACGTGGGGATGCGGGGACGTGGGGACGTGGGGCTCCTGTCTGCATGCGCTTCCCCGCCTCTCCTCCCGCTGCATTGCTATTTAAAGTGACGGTGGTTTGGCTCGCTCTTTTTTTAAAAAACATTCCCGTACTCGAGCTGAGTTCCACAAGGCCAGCTGTCACCACTAAAAATGTCTGTCGTGTGACAGCCACCAGTGAGGAGGTGGAAGGAGGCAGGAGGCCCTGGATGGGGCCACAGCGTGGCTGGATGTAAAAAAAAAACCAAAAAGCAAAAAACAGTACTGCAAGGAAGAAACAAAAGCTGGGAGGAGGGCTGCTCTCTCCTCTTTGTTCAGCCGTCCTTTGCTAGCTCCTTGCTGGCCCTGCTGGAGAGCTGATGGCAGCAGGTACCGTGTCACTGTGGGGACAGGCCGGGGGCGGGGGCTGCAGGGTCTTGGCACGTGGCCTCTCAGCCCCCAGCCCCTCCCCACGCCGGGCTTGGTGGGCACTATGCCCCTTCAGGCCCTCCCAGCGGCCCTCCCTGCATCCCCATCCCACTGACATGGGAAATGGAAGAAGTGACCAACCAAGGCTGCTGTCCAGTGGCAAACGGATGCAGGGCTTCCCCAGGGAGGGAAGGAAACGTTTGATGAGCCCCTCCTGGGTCAAAGCTTCCGTGAGTCACTTTTCAAGCGATTAAACGTTCACAATAAGCTTGCAAAGGAGCCTCCATTCCCCACGTTTTACTGATAGGGAAACTGAGACCCAGCAGGCGGAGCGCCTGGCCTAAGGCGGCGTGGTGGGAGATGGGAGCACAGGCAGGCCGGCTGGGACTCCTGGCTTGGGACACTCTTACAATGTGTGAGCAAGTGATTCTCTGGCCTCAACCTCCCCAGCTATGAAATGGGGCAGTAGCACAACTGCTTCCCAAAGATGTGAGGGTGAAATAAAACCAGGCATATCAAATAGTGGGTAAGGTGACTGGGGCACAGAATGTGCTGGAAGGTGAGGAGCTGGGACAGGATCCAGGGCTGACAGATTCTAGAGGCCAAGTTCTTTCCGCTGCACGTTTGTGGCCTCTCAGGGCTGCTGAGAGCACGGCCCGGAGGAGCCCTGGGCGTAGGTGGGGGGTAAGAGGTGGTCACTCCCTGCTCTCCCTACCCTCAACACCTGGGTGTGGCCCCTTTGGCCCCTTGGGGGACTGTGAGCTTCGTGACCTTGAATCTGAAGCTGTAGCTTCTCTGTTGGGGGCTCCTGACCCTCAGACTGTCTGGGATGTTTTACAGCAGGGAGGGGCAGGCAAGCAGAGACCAACACGGACAGAGACTTTCTGAAAAGAAAAAGGAAATGATACAATTATTGGAGAAAAACCCCAAAGAAGATTTTTGTGTCTCTGGGATTCCTTCCTCCCTGTCTTCTCAGGGCTCTCCTGGCCTCACTTCTTCCTGCTCAAGGAAAGAGGTTCAGGTAAGTCGTTTAGACTTTAGTAGAATTATAGCAGCTGCCACGTGTGGAGCAACTACGCCATGCCAGTACCTCTTCTAGGTATTTTCCTCTTAAAAGGCTTTGCTTGTTCCTCTGGGAGATGTGTGTCCATCTATTAAAAGGTCCTTTAGACATTCATTTCTTTATTCACTCAACAAGGATTTATTGAGCGTGAAGTTGTGCCAGGTTCAATACTGGGTGCAGTATCAACAAGCCCTGGACGGGGTGTGGAGGTGCACACAGCCGGGCAGGTGAGAGCAGCTAACTCTGTGACGATTTTCACTCTTCCCCTCGGGATCTGTGACACACCTCCGACAAGGCGCTGGGGCGGGATATGGCCTGCTGCTCACAGGGTGACATTGCAGTGGGAGGGACACACAATAATCAGCCAATGCACACTTAAAATGATGGCAGTCAGTGACAGGATTACGCATAAAAATAAAGCAGGTGAGGGAATGAGAGTGATGGAAAGGGGGCAGTTTTATTAAGGTTGGTCAGGGAGAGCCTCTCCAGAAAGGTGATTTAAAAATTTATTTATTTAATTTAAAATTTTTTCAACTTTGTTTTTTGAAATAAATTTATTTATTTGTTTTATTTATTTTTGGCTGCGTGGGGTCTTCGTTGCTGCGCGCAGGCTTTCTCAGTAGCAGAGAGTGGGGGCTGCTCTTCGTTGCGGTGCGCGGGCTTCTCATTGCGGTGGCTTCTCTTGTTGTGGAGCACGGGCTCTAGGCGCATGGGCTTCAATAGTTGTGGCACACGGGCTCAGTAGTTGTGGCTCGCGGGTTCTAGAGCACAGACTCGGTAGTTGTGGCGCACGGGCTTAGTTGCTCCGCGGCATGTGGGATCTTCCCGGACCAGGGCTTGAACCCGTGTCCCCTGCGTTGGCAGGCAGGTTCTTAACCACTGCGCCACCAGGGAAGCCCTTTTTTTAAATTGAATGAAAGATACTTTAAATTCTATAGTGCTTTACAGTATTCAAGAGTTTCCACACACTTGATTTCATAAATCCATAGTAACCCTTTTTTTCCCATCCTTATACTGCCCCTCCCCCCCATCCCTCTCCTCACTGGTAACCACTAGTGTGTTCTGGATATCTGTGAGTCTGCTTCCTTTTTGTTTTATTCACTAGTTTGCTGTATTATTTTTAGAGTCCACACATAAGTGATATCATACCATATTTGTCTTTCTCTGTCTGACTTATTTCACTTAGCATAATGCCCTCCAAGTCCCTCCATGTTGCTGCAAATGGCAAGATTTCATTCTTTTTTAATGGCTGAGTAGTATTCCATTGCATATGTGTGCATATATATATATATATATATATATATATATATACCACAACTTTATCCATTCATCTGTTGATGGACACTTGGGTTACTTCCATATCTTGGCAATTATAAATAATGCTACTATGAGCATTGGGGTGCATGTATCTTTTCGAATTAGTGTTTTTACTTTTGGGGGCTATATACCCAGGAGTGGAATTGCTGGCTCACATGGTAGTTCTTTTTAGTTTTTTGAAAAACCTCCATACTGTTTTCCACAGTGGCTGCACCAATTTACATTCCCACCAACAGTGTACGAGGGTTCCCTTTTCTCCACATCCTTGACAATATTTATTATTTGTGTTCTTTTTGATGATAGCCATTCTGACAGGTGTGAGGTGATATCTCACTGTGGTTTTGATTTGCATTTCCCTGATAATTAGCAATGTTGAGCATCTTTTCATGTGCCTGTTGGCTATCTGCATTTCCGCTTGGAAAAATGTCTATTCAGTTCTTCTGCCCATTTTTTATTTGGGTTGTTTGTGTTTTTTTGATGTTGAGTTGTATGAGCTGCTTATATATGTTGGATATTAATTCCTTATTTGTCATATCGTTTGCAAATATCTTCTCCAATTCAGTAAGTTGTCTTTCTGTTTTTTTCAATGAAAAAGGTGGAGACTTTTTAAAAAAAGCATCCATCCATTTATTTATACATTTATTCACCAAAAATGTGAATATATAGAGCATTCATGTGGTTCAAAACCCAGAATAGAGAAAAGGTTATAAAGGAAAGCCCTTCTCTCACCTCTGCTCCTATCTGCCTGATTCCCTAACCCAACAATCACTGTTCTTAGTTTTTAAAGAATCTTTCAGATTTCCTTTCGGTAGATACAGTTATACCTTGGAGATATTGCGGGTTTGGTTCCAGGCCACTGCAATAAAGCGAATATTTCAATAAAGCGAGTCATGGGTATTTTTTGGTTTCCCAGTGCACATAAAAGTTATGTTTACACTATACCACAGTCTATTAAGTGTGCAGTAGAATTATGTCTAAGAAAACCAATGTACAGGGGCTTCCCTGGTGGCGCATTGGTTGAGAATCTGCCTGCCAGTGCAGGGGACACGGGTTTGAGTCCTTGTCCGGGAAGATCCCACACGCCGTGGAGCAGCTAAGCCCGTGTGCCACAACTACTGAGCCGGTGCTCTAGAGCCCGCGAGCCACGACTGCTGAGCCCAAGTGCCACAACTACTGAAGCCTGCACACCTAGAGCCCGTGCTCTGCAACAAGAGAAGCCACCACAATGAGAAGCCCGCGCACAGCAATGAAGAGTAGCCCCCACTCGCCGCAACTAGAGAAAAGCCCGTGCGCAGCAACAAAGACCCAACGCAGCCAAAAATAAATAAATAAAGATTTATATTTAAAACAAAACAAAACAAAAAACAATATACACCCCTTAATTCAAAATACTTTGTTGCCAAAAAATGCTAACCATCATCTGAGCCTTCAGCAAATAGTCATGTTTTTGCTGGTGGAGGGTTTGAAATATTTTGAGAATGGCCAAAATGTGACACGGAGACACGAAGTGAGCCAATGCTGTTGGAAAAATGGCGCTGATAGACTTGCTTGATGCAGGGTTGCCACAAACCTTCAATTTGTAAAAGACGCAGTAACTGCGAAGTACAATAAATCGAAGCACAGTGAGACGAGGTGTCCCTGTTGGAGAAAATATAAATATTCTATTCAAACGAAAAAGCCGGCACACAGTGGGTACTAACATTTGGACTGAGGCCTGGCTAAGAAGGAGCCCAACCGGGGAGGGTTCCTGGGGAGGGCAGGCACGTGAGCGAGGGCCCAGGTGCTGGCTGGGGCTGAGCACACAGACATGGGCAGGGGTTAGAGCATCCAGGGCCAGTGGTCCATGGTGAGAAAGAAGGCTACTGGCCAGGAGGCCACTGCAGGGGGGGCCTGACTTGATGGGACACAGGTTTTTTTTGTTTTGTTTTTGTTTTTTTTTTTGCGGTACGCGGGCCTCTGACTGCTGTGGCCTCTCCCGCAGCGGAGCACAGGCTCCGGACGCGCACGCCCAGTGGCCATGGCTCACGGGCCCAGCCACTCCGCGGCACGTGGGATCCTCCCGGACCGGGGCACAAACCCGCGTCCCCTGCATCGGCAGGTGGACTCTCAACCACTGCGCCACCAGGGAAGCCTGGGGACACAGGTTTTAACAGGATCCCTCTGGCTGCTCTGGGGGTGAGGGCAGGTGCAGGGATACCGTTGGGAAGTTGAGAATTCGTACCCAAGAGCCACGGTTCACGGAATGTTTAGTGTAAACATGTACTTTCCATTAACACCCCTGGGAGCAGGTGCTATTATCACCTTTCCTGTGCAGATGAAGGAACTGTGGCACAGAGAGGTTGATTAGCCTGTGGAAGGTCACACAGCCGTGAGGAGCAGAGGTGGGACAGAAGCAGGACAGAAGCTTAGGTCATCTGACTGGGAGCCTGAGCTTTTAAACCCTGTACCCACCGGCCTCTCTGAATGGCTGCGCTGGGTGCTAGCAGAAAGTTGAAGGCCACGCAGCAGGGAAGGGGGGACGTGGGACTCGTCCTCACGTTTGCCAGGTTCTCCATCAATACACTGTTGGGCAGTGATACCCTCCTGGACCTGCTGCACTAGAGTCACCTGGACAGCTTGTCAAATGCAGATTCCTGGGCCTGGGCCAGACTGGCAGAATCAGAGCCTCTGGGGTGGGGCCTGGAAACCTGCATTTAAAACTAGGGATATTCCCGCCCCCCCCCCCCTTACCCTACCCCAGCCCTTATGGGCATCCTGAAATCTGAGACCCAAGGTGGTTGGGGGTGGGAACTCACTGGCTCACTCAGCTCAAAAAAGTCCCCCCTGGGGTCTAAGCCCAGCCCAGACCTCGCTGGGAGGATGGGTGGCAGCGTCCGTGCTTGTCCCTGCCGGCCAGAGTGGAGTTCTGGGCCTGGCATCGCCCCTCCGCCCAGAAGCTGATCCCTGGTGGGAGCTGCCAGCCCTGTCTGCCTTAGAGAGTAGCCCCGCCACCTCCAATGATGCTTCTGCTTGCCTCCCCTCCCCCACCTCGAATCCTCAAGTGCAGGGACCCCTGCCCTCACTTAGCTCTGAACCCCATCCTGGCCCAGGACCTGGAGCATTGTAGGGCCGGGTCAGCATCCTTGAAATGAACCAAGGCTCTTGGGCATGTATGTAAAGCCTGTTGTCGCCTGTCTGGTGACACTCCCTTTACCCCTCATGCACATGCTGCTTTTCCTTTATAGGGAAAATGCAAGCGAGAGCACCTAGCCGGGCACCCAGGCATCAACACGCCCACCTTTTCCAGCTTTTGTGCCGCTGCCCTCTGATGCCCCCTCCCGCTGGGCACACACCTGCCTCTTCTCTAGGGCTCAGGACTCACTAGGGTCTCAGGGCCGAGCTCGCTCCGCTGAATCCCGTTCTGTTGGGTGTTGCTCTGATCCTGAGTGTGGGCCAGCGGACTCACCACTGGGGACAGGAGGACCTGCAGGCTGTGGGTCTCCTGGCAGGGGCAGAGGTGGCCTAGACCCAGGCTCCCGGGCGCCTGTCCCAGGGCTCTTTCCCCTCCTTACCGAGTTAATGTTGGGGCGTGAGTCTCCGCTCTCTAAACTGGGACCTGTCGCTGTATCTGTTTGCACTTTAGTCTCCTCATCTGTGACACGGTGTCAGTGTGGTGTCACTGGTGGGTCACATGGGGTGGAGAGGCCTTGACATAGGCCAGGCACCCGGCCAGTACTCAATAGATGTGAGTGTTGTTATCCAGGTCGTCAGGGCCTCGGGTTCCTAGGGCCCTGGGAGACAAGGCACCTCAGATGTTCTGGAAGCCCCAGCCCCCGAGGCTAAGTGGCTTGACATGGTCTCGGGGCCAGGAAGCGGCAAAACCTCATTCAAGTGTGGAGAAAAGGGAACCCTCTTGCACTGTTCGTGGGAATGTAAATTGGTGCAGCCATTATGGAAAACAGTGTGGAGGTTCCTCAAAAAATTAAAAATAGAGCCGCCATATGATCCAGCAGTCCCACTCCTGGGCATTTACCCAGACAGAACTATAATCTGAAAAGATACACGCGCCCCAGTGTTCATAGCAGCGCTATTTACAATAACCAAGACGTGGAAACAACCTAAATGTCCATTGGCAGATGAATGGATAAAGAAGATGTGGTATGTATACACACAGACAGACACACAGACACACACACACTGGAATATTACACAGCCATAAAAATAATGAAATAACGCCATTTGCAGCAACATGGGTGGAGCTAGAGATCATCGTAATAAGCAAAGTAAGTCAGAAAGAGAGACAAATACCATATGACATCACTTACATGTGGAATCTAAAATACGACACAAGTGAACATATCTACGAAACAGAATCAGACTCACAGACCTAGAGAACAGACTTGTGGCTGCCAAGGGGGAGGAGGGTGGGAGAAGGAAGGATTGGGAGTTTGGGACTAGCAGATGCAAACTAGTATATATAGGATGGCTAAACAACAAGGTCCTACTGTATAGCACAGGGAAGTATATTCAATATCCTGTGATAAACCATAAGGGAAAAGAATATGAAAAAAGAATATATATATATGTATAACTGAGTCACTTTGTTGTACAGCAGAAATTAACACAACATTGTAAATCAATTATATTTTAATTAAAAAAAAAAAACCCACATTCAAGCCCAGGCTGTCTTACCCAGAGCCTGTGTTCCTTACTAGGGATCTAGAATCAGAAGGAGCCTCCTTCTCCATCCAACCATCCCTCCCTCCCTCCATCCCTCACTCTATCCCTCCATCCCTCCCTCCATCCCTCCCTCCATCCATCCCTCCATCTGTCCATCCATCCATCCCTCCATCCCTCCATCCCTCCATCTCACCATCCCTCCATCCCTCCATCCCTCCCTCCATCCATGCTTCCATCCATCCATTCATTCATTTGACAAGTGTTTATTGAGTGCCCACTGTGTGCCATTTCAGTGGCCTTCTCCCAGTGGTGACAGATGGCCCTGAGCCAGCCACACTCTGCATGTAGTGAGGGGCTGCTGAGATACCGTGTTGTCTGGGTCCCAGGGCCAAGGCCGACCTTTTGTTCCCTGTCTGGGTGGGTGGACTCTGGAGAGGTTCCATGGACTGACCTCTCCTGGAGGCTCCCGTGGCTGCCCCTGGACCCAGACAGGGTGCCGGGGCCTCTGCTTGTTCAGGGTGGGCCCTGAGTTCATCTGTTTGTCCCGTCATGTTTATCCAGACACTCGTCACCTCTTCATCTGTGTCCTTATGGTTAATTCTTACCCCCAGTATTTCCCTGGCACACTGCATGTGCCAGGCTGGGCAGCCTGCGCCTCACAGAGCAGCCCTGCGCCTCACTCCAGGAGGAAAATGGGGAGGCCTCCAGCCCTGCTCAGGGGACAAGGGCTCTGCAGGGCGGGGGAGCCCCAGGTGGCAGGGCAGACTTCACAGAGGAGGTGACGTTGGGCTCGAAAGCCTTGTAGGAGGAACAGGGGACTGCCTGGTGCCCGCCCGAGCGATGAGAAGCCACCAGGGCCTGGGGACACTTCGGCCATGGTGAGTAGAGGATGAGGGAGGGGCCCTAGGGGTGGCGGGGCTGGGAGGTAAACTCGGGCCAGACTAGCTGGGTTCAGGGATTTGCGGAGGGACTCAGGGGCCCAGGGCCGGCAGCTGTGACAGAGTGGACCAGAGGCTAGGACCAGAGGGCCTAGAGGCCCAGGTGAGTCTGCAGTGGCCAGGAGCTCGTGGGGGCCTGGGGCCACCTGGCTCTGATTCCGCCCCCCGAAGGGGACCCCTCTGCTGACTGGGCCTAGGGGCTCACGTGTGGTCCGGGCAGGCCCCTCCGCCGGTCCAGGGGCAGCAGCCCACCCTCCTCTCCCAAGGATCTCAGCTCCGGAGCAGGGCGGGGCAGGACTGGGAGACTTGGAGGAGAGGGCGGCCGGGAGCTGCCTGATCACAGACTCAAGCCCTCTCCTCTGGGTGCTCCCCCAAATCTCAAAATAAATTAGGCAGAATCAAAATCAGACTCTCTTCATCAGGAGAAATTACTCATTTCAAATATTTGCAGCCGCTTGAACTGAAATCTAGCGAGATGAGGACTTAGATGAACAATCTGGGGCCTTTTCAAAGGCAGGTTTTACTCAGCACTTTTCCTGATTCCCGAGCCCCGTCTCCATCAGGAGCCACCCTCCTGCCTTCTCTCTCTCGGGCTCCCTCCTTTCACCCCCAATCCTGGCCTATTTCTCCTCCTCTCCAGCTCTTTTCTCCTTGATTTCATTTGCTAAATCTGCAAATATTCGTTGAGCGCCTCCTCCTGTCTGGTGCCGAGCTTGGCCCTGGGGACCCGAAGTGACGGGCCGGTCCAGCCCCTGCCCGCGGGGCAGCCGCTGAGCCTCCCTGGCTCAGAACTGGCCCGTCCACAGCAGGGTGTCCACCCGTTATTTGTCCTGCGTGGCACCTCTTAATATTTGCAAGAAATTCCTTTCCACGCTTTTTACAAAGAAAGCTTATATAACCACCTCTCTGGAGGCCCTTTGGAGGCTGGGAGAAAATCTGGAGAATTCCACCCCCTCCCCTGACCCCTTCCTCCTCCGCGTAGGCTTGTGGTCTTTGGGATGGGTGGTGTCTGACGAAAGCCAGACCTGAGCTTGACCACCCTCGGCAGCCACAGCCCTGCAGGAAGTGGACGGCATGCTGGGTGCATCCACCGGAGGAGGGGTGGGATGAGAAAGCAGGAAGGAGACTGAGGTCATTCTTTGAAAGAAGCTTCCAGGCTGGATGTGGAGGCCAAACACACCTCCTGCCTTCCAGGGTCCTGGGCTGTCTGCTCTGCCAGCCGTGGGGAGGGAGCGGGCTGTGCTAGTCCTTTCTTCCTTGTTCAGATGGGGAGTATGTGTGAAATAGGAGGGAAGGGGGAGGGGGAAGAGGGGGGAGGGAGAAGAAGGGTGAAGATGAGGAGAGAGAAGAGGAAGGACAGAGGGAGAGGGAGTTTTGGCAGGTGAGGGTGTGAGGTCGGGTGGAGGCATAAACCCCACTTGTGAGAACACATGAGGCCTGTGTGAGTTGGGGTGTGGAGGGGACTGTGGGGTGTAGGGTGGATGCCCTTATGAAGACACAGGCATTTGTGCCCGCCAGGGTCCCACAGGCCTCGCCGCTGCACAATTTCACCCACTTTATTTTATTTTATTTTTAATTTATTTATTTTTGCAGTACGCGGGCCTCTCACCGTTGTGGCCTCTCCCGCTGCGGAGCACAGGCTCCGGGCGCGCAGGCTCAGCGGCCGTGGCTCACGGGCCCAGCCGCCCAGCGGCACGTGGGATCCTCCCGGACCGGGACACGAACCCGCGTACCCCGCATCGGCAGGCGGACTCTCAACCACTGCGCCACCAGGGAAGCCCTCACCCACTTTAGTTCCCTCCTTTCTTCCCCTCTCGGCCACGAGCAGCAACGTTCAGCCCCTGCAATGGAGCAGGCTCATGACTGCCCCAGGGCCTTTGCATATGCTGTCTCTGCTCCTGGAATACTCTTCCTTGACCTGGTCAGCTTGCTGTCCTGGATCTCCAGTCTCAGCTCTTTGTCACGGGGGCCCCCGAGGAGCTTGCCTGGCTCGACTGGCAGCTGGACAAGCTGGGCTGCGGACAGAAGACTGGGAGTGTGTGGATGGGGCTGGAGCCAGGCCTGGAGGGATGGAGGAGTGAGGAGAGGACCCGGGCCAGAGGCCCAAGCAGCAGACGGTTAGGGGACCTTTAGAGGAGAAGCGGGTTGTAAAGGAGTAACAGGACGGGCAGAAGGCAAAGCTTTTATAGGCCATGCAATCCCTCTGTCTCTCCCACCTGTGGAGATGTGGAGAGAGTTAGCACACAGAGTGCTGCCACCAGCATCCAGAACTTGCCCCCCGACCCCCGGGGTGTCCCTTACTCCTCACACCCCCTTTATCTCCCCTAGAGGTAACCCCGATCCTAACTTTTGGAGAAATCACTTCCCTGCCTTCCTTTAGAGTTTGACATCTCTCTCTGTACCAGGATTTAGGTTTGCCTGCCTGTGTGGCAAGGAAGCAGGCGCCGTCCTCTTCCTCACCTGTGGGATGGACCCAGCCTGTGCCGCCGTCTCCTGGGGGAACAATGTATGAGCGAGGTTTTGCATTTCCTGACGATGGCTCGTTGGTTAAATGCTTGGAACCGATATTACGGTGTTGACGCAGGGAGCCCTCGTTGCTTCGACACAGCTTCCTGGGGCGTCCACCGTGCATGTGCCTCGAGCTGCCCAGAGCGCACAGGGCCGAGCGGGGAGCCAGTCAGGCCAGGCGCCCGCTCTCACGGAGCTCACGGTCCTCCCCCCTCCGTCCCACAGATCTGTTCTGAGCGCCTGCTCTATGTCAGACGCTGGGCTGGGTGCTGGGGCTCAGCAGTGAGGCGGACAGATGGGCCGTCTGCCCCTCCCCCCAGTACTGGGGAGACAGACTTTCAACACATCATTCCCCAAATAAGTAAATGAAACTGATCTGCCCCAGGTCAGGGTGCTCAGATACGGGTCACCTGTGGACCCAGCTTGTTCTGAGTTGGTAGTGGGGGAAGGTCTACTTGGAGCAAGTCTTAAAGGATCAGGGTTGCCTGCTAAGCACACGGCACCTCATAAATGTTGACTGTTGCTGCCTTAATCCCTCCTTTTGGGGTCTCATCCCTGCAGTGCCCCCGAGTCATACCCCAGGTTGGTCCCTTGCTCAGTCTGAAGGCAGAGAGAACTGTGGCCTTTGCTGCTGGTCCAGGATTCTGGGAAGCGTGCGTCTCTCCCTCCCTCGGCCGCGAGGGTGAAGGTCGGGACCGCTCTGCCTAGCGATGCTCTTGGGAACTCTCTGAAGTCGATAGTTTGGCTGAGGACTCGACTTGAAATGCCATGTGAAGTTTCGGGTCCTTTTGATCTGCAACCAGGGGTTTCCCACCCATGAAGAGGAGGAAGTAGGGAGGAGGCAGGGGCTTAAAACAGAAAGAAATGCTTTTTTAGGTGGAAGCCTGTGATGGGGATGAGGTTCACGGAGGGAACCCAGGGCGGCCACAGTGGGAGGGTCACCAGGCCCCTGCTGGACTCGGTCACTGCGACATGAATGGAGGGACCTCTCTGTTGCCCTTCACGTCAGGGGGCAACAGCAACATAAAAGGACTTTTTCTGACCCTTTTTACTCTCCAGTGGGGGCAGGGTGCCAGGATGGGGGTGGGTGGCATGGGGTTTTCTTTCCATGTCTCCTCATTATCTTCAGAAAAAGAAAAATTGACCCCCGCCCCGGGTACGATCTTCACGGCTCTTTGTGCGCTGGGCCCCACTGCTTCCTCCTGAAGAGGTTGGCACCGGTCAGGAACCACAGCGTGCAGGTCTCGGCCGTCCCACGTGCAGCAGGCTGGACTTTGGCCTAAGGCACTGGGGAGCCATGGATGGATCTTTAGGGAGGATATGACATAAGGACATAATGGGATTAGGGTTGCTCCATAAAATACAGGACACCCAGTTAAATATAAATTTCTGATAATCAATAATTTTTCAGTATAAGTATGTCCCAAATATTGCATGGGACATACTTGAAATAAAATTTTAGTTGTTGTTTACCTGAAATGGCAAATGTATCAAAGTATCCTATATTTTTATTTGCTAATTCTGGCAACCCCAAACGGAACGACATTTCTCCAAGCCCGGGGTGTGAGGTGCGGCCAGCAAAGCCGAGGAGGAGGCCACGACCTGCCATGGGATTCCGGAGTTTCCTGGGGGCTGCCGCCATCGGGACTTTTTCCTGAAACTGAGGGCAGAGAGTAGCAGCCACGGAGGTGTGGGCATCGCTGGCTGAGGGGTTGGGGGGCGGGGTAGAGGCAGAAGGCAGTTTGCACAGCGTGTTAGACAGTGGTTCCCACGGCCGTGCCAGCGCTGCTCCCCGATTGTGACGGGGCGGGAACACACAGTGAGCTCTCGTCCTCATTCACCCTCCGGGGCCCCACGAGGCAGTGCCGTGAGCAGACTCGGTTGCAGTCGAGGCTGCAGAGGCTCCAGAGGGCCTGACCTGTCCCATAGCCCAGCTCTGAGTGGCAGAGGAGGAGGGGAGCCCACTGGGGTCTGTCTGACTCCAGGGCTTGGGCCTCTCAGTCGCAGTACCCGTTGCCCCTCCCAGCCTTGGGGCCTCCTCTCTGCCCCCTGACCCTTTGCTGGCCTGACCTTGGCCTCTGGTTGCCTTTCACAGCCTGCCTGCCCTGGGCCTGGGGCTCTGTCTCTTGCACCCTGCCCTCTGGGTGGGGTCTCCTGAGAGCAGTGCCTTTCATTCCCAAGCGTCAAACAGGAAGGCTCCCGCCCACCACTCCAGAGTCCCTCAGCCCAAAGACACACTGCGAAAGGCTGTTTCTCCAATAGCTCCCGTCACAAGGGACCAACAGCCTCTCCGCTCTCCCTAAAGAATAATGCTCATAGCTTGTGTCTGTTGAGCACTTAACACGAGTCAGGCCTGACCTATGAGGGAGGCCCATCAGCACCCCATTTTACAGGTGTGGAAACTGAGGCTCAGAGAGATGGGCTCACCTGTCCAACCTCAGCCAGTGGAGAAGGTTGGCGTGTCCTCTGGGTCTCAGTTTCAATGTCACCTCCTTGGGAAGGGCTTCTCCTACCCACCCGGCTGGGTCCCCTGTTACATGCCTTCCTGGCATCCTGCATTTCTTCATTTGTCACAATTGTAATTCAGTAGTTAGTGAATGGTGTGTTGTGACCTCTGTGTCTTGTGTGTGGCTGTAACACCAGGGCCAAGCTTGGTACTGGGCATGTGGCAGGAGCTCTCTAGGGCTTATTAAGACATAGGGGAGGCTTCAGAAAAGATGTATTATGTGAATGCACCCTGGATGGTGAGAGGTTGGGGCCCCAGGAGGCTAGGTCCAGCCTTGGGAGGTGCTGTGGACTGAATTGTGTTCCCACAAATTCATTTGTCAAAGCTTTAACCCCCAATGTGATGGGATTTGGAGGTGGGCCATTGGGAGGTAATTAGGGTTAGATGAGGTCATGAGAGTGGTACCCCCATCATGGGATTAGTGACCTTATAATAAGAGGAAGAGAGAGTGAGGGAGACAGATCTCTCTTTTTCCATGTGGACCCACCCAGGAAAGGCCACGCGAGCACAGTGAAGGCGGCTGTATTCAAACCAGGAAGAGGGCTCTCACCAGAATCCTACCATGCTGGCACCCTGACCTCCACTTCCAGCCTCTAGAACTGTGAGAAATACATGTCTGTTTAAGCCCCCCAGTCTATGGAGTTTCGTCTGGCAGCCCAAGCTAGGATAGGAGGGTAGCAGTCAAGCACGGCTGGTGGGGCCCCAGTGGATAAAGGTTTGGAGATGGAATACAACGCGGTGTGTTTAAGGAGCCATAGGTCATGGTGAGCTGCCGTGCAGTGGGGGAGGTAGAGGCGGTGGAGGAGAGTGAGGCTGGAGGGGGTGGGTTCTAGTTCAAGGGCCAGGGGTCCGGGCTTGCATTCAGGCCTGCTGCTACTTAGGAATACTCTTAGTTCTGATTTTAGATGATATAATGAAGACATTCTTTGCCTAAATGGGAGTTTACTTGCTTTCCTGAGATGGCTTCTAGAGGCAAAGCCTGCTCATTGCTGCGAGCGCCTTGTTGGGAGGGAACTTATATCCCTTAGAAATGCCTTTAGCCACAGGTATCAGACAAGCTAACTCCCAGACCCGTTAAAGTTTACCTAAAAAGAAGACCGGGGAAGGTGTTTCCAGGGCTTATTTCACCTTAGGATCAGGGTCAGAGCCCTGGGTTGCTTCCCTGTGATTCTCTTGGCCCATCTTTCATGGTGACAAGAGGGCTGCCACAGCTCCAGGCTCCCTGATTTCACTGGACCACATTCCCAAGTGGGAAGGGAGAAGGTGTGTGTGATGGGAGGTACAGTGAGGGTGGTGAGACGGTGCTCTCTCCCTGGGCTTCTCCCCTATTATCCCTGAGGAAAAGATCTTTCCCCAAAGCCCCTGCAGACTTTGCCTTACATGCCATTGGCCAGAACATGGTCCCATGGCCTCTTCCGGCTAAGTAAGCACATGACTTTTTTAGCCTCTGTGATGGGAGGCAGGTGGGGGAAAAGGGTCTGGGAATGGTCCGAGGGAGAGCTGACCTGCAATGTCTGTTAGTCTCCCTTTTTCCAGGATGTGACCCTGTTTACACTTTCAGGCCAACCGCAAATAGCGCCTCTTCTGTGAAGCCAGCTTCCCCTGGCAACTGGCCGTCCCTTCCTCTGCCCCTCACCCCTAGGGCACCTGGAATTCTGTGACAGGAATCCCTTCCTCTCAACATAGGATGTTCCTGAAGAAAACTCTTGGGAGGCGAATGTGTGAATGTCGTAACACTTGAGTATTATAATGGGGCTCCTGTTCCCCCAAGGCAGGAGAACCTAAAATCGCCGTATCTTTTTAGGCACAGTTGTCAAGGTGCTAGGTCCAGGAGTTTGTGTGTTTTTCAGTTTTTTCATTCACTTCACAGTTTCCAGCCCTGTTGTCTGGATTACATCTGGGGCGTGTCCAAAGGAGGTTCAGGATCCGGGGTTCACGGGGGGGTCCCTGGATGTCTGCCCTCGGTCTCATTACACTGACTAAACCCACCCCTCTTCCCTTTGTGCTCGTGGTACTGCTCTTGCATTTTTCAATTCATTTTTATAAAATAAGAGAAAACACAATAAAATGTTTTGACAGTTCTCACTAATAACCATCGCAGTTAAAAGATGGGAGAAGGAACCGCACACACAGGGAACATCTCTGTGGGCCTGGTGCGGTCAGAAGCACTTTGCTGAGCCCACCTCTTGGCCCCCCACTCCAACCCAGTGAGGCCAAGACCACCCTGTCCCTATTCCACCGGGGACGACTCTGAGAGGTTAAGTCGCATGCCCGAGGCCACCAGGTCCAGGGTCCCACGCTGAGAATTCACACTGCTGCCTGTGGCAGTGATGGTCATGCCAAGCGACTCATCTGTGTCTCACATTTCCAGCCCCTTTGCATCTCTGGCCAATGGGCTGAGATTTGAAGAGAGGGGGTCCCTCTGGGCTGAAGCACCATCTTCCCTGTTGTCTCTTCCCCTATCTTGGTGACCGAGAAGGCCCCCTGTTCCACATGGGGAGCTACAAGATGGGGAGCCCCTCCTGGCCCGGGTCCCTGAGTGGCTTTGTGGAGCCACTGAGATTTGGGGGGGTGTTTGTTCCCGCAGCCGAGTCCAGCTGAGCCCGACTCTCCCACCTCTGAGGCCCCCCCCGCTGCGTGTGAGAAGGTACCTGGACACCGCACCACATCTCTACCCTGTGGGCAGCCCCTGGGAGGGCTCGGTCAGTGCTTCCTGGAACAGTCTGAGAGAGGCTGAGCTGCACAGCTGCACAGGATACGCTGGCCTGTGCAGATGTGGCCTCTTGTCCACGCCAGGACACCAGTGGGGCCCTCAGCTCTGGGCTGGCATGGGGCAGCCTCCCTTCTCTGTCAGGCCTTTCCGAACCTGGCCGAGCCACACGGAACCTGGGCACAGCTGCGGTCCTTCCTGTGTGTAACCCTCCGGAGCCGGGTGCTTCCACAAAAGCCCCAGCTGCTGCTGGCAGGGTGGAGGGATGTCCATGCCACACTCGCCCAGATGCTCCTGCCAGCGCTGGGAGCCAGGCATCACCCCTAGGCCAGCAAAGACCCAGATGGCAGGACGTGATCTGCTGGGAGCCCGAGACTCTGGGTCCACCCAGCCTCATCCCTGCCCATCCCTCTCGACTATTCCCACCACCTGGTGCTGTCTTCTGTCTTGGGACCTTGGCTCAAGCTGTCCCCTTTGCCTGGAACGTCTTTCCTGCCTTGTCTGCCTGTAAGCACTTCCTGCCTCCTCCCACCCCTGACGCAGGGGGCTCAGGGGATGTCCTCCTTTCTTCTCCTATCACACCCTGCTCACCTCTGCAACTTTGACATGACCCCTGTCACTTGGGTTTGCACCCCACCGTTGACTTGTCCGTCTGCCCTAGAAGACTGTGATCCTCGAGGGCAGGGAGTGTGCCATTCCTGGGTGTTCTCTCCACCCTTCGTGGTGTGGATGAATGGATGCTGCCCCGTCCTGGGAAGCGGCACCTGTTTATTGAGCATCTACTACATGCTGGGCCCGTCACACTCCCGCAGTGCTTGGGGTCCGCTCGGGCCACATGGTTATCACATGTGCTTAGAAGACCAATGCTATTTTTCGTTCCTGTCTGATCCTGGGTGGCCCCGAGAGCAGAGCCCAATGAGGGCCTGGGTGCAGATAGTCTGCTGGGAAGGGCTCCCAGGGGGCTGTGTGAGGGGCGGGAGAGGGAGACAGAGAAGGAGGAGAAGCCCATGCAGTGGCGGGCGGAGGGTGTGTCATAGGCCCCACCCAAAGCAGCTGCTGGACCTCGAGTCGTGGCCCCCACCTGACCCAAACCCCTCCTCCTCTCCATCATTTGCCTGCCTACCCTCCTCCAAGGAGCAAAGCAAAGAGGCTGCTTCTAGCTGCATACCCGCAGAGATGTGTTCGACCAGAGCCCAGATTGGGGGGGTCTTCCCAGCTCTTTCCCTTGCAGAAATTGGGGATTTTCTTCTCAATGTTGGAAGGATCCTGGGCTTGATAACAGGGCCCACGTCCCTGCATCTCCAGCCTTTTCCCTGCCCAGGTAGTGAAATCTTCAACAGGCACATTCCTGCTGCCCAACTTTCATTAATTGGATCTAAAAGGGTTTCTATTTTCTGATTGATCCTGCCGAGGTAAACAGCACTGCCAAAAATGGGGGGGAGTGACGCTGCTGAGGGAGATGGGATAACTAATGTTACTTGACATTTACTCAGAGAGAGGAAGGGAGGGAGGTGAGTCACACACCAGAGTCTCAGCCCACAGATTTTGTAGAAACGAGCTGCCGCGAGGCAGGCGGCAGCAGGAGGGCTCCGAGAAGCTTCAGGTCCCCAATTCACAGGCTTCGGGGACCCCTGGGGTTCTCAGCTCAGGGAGGAGAGGGTCTCTGTGTCCCTAAATGGTTGTGCATTTAGCTCTGGAGGTGGGACCCCTGAGGATGCCAGCGAGGCTGAGGTGATGGCTCTCCGTTTGCGACAGGGAGACATGTGAATGTGCGCATCTCTCTCTACGGAAGCCCTCTGTGGGGTGGGGGCTGGTGGGGGTAGCAGGGAGTCAGGCAGGAGGGTCTGGGGGCTTGGTTTCTCCTCCTACCAAAAAAAAAAAAAAGGAATAAAGAAAAATCTCTGCCACGCAATCTTTGCTTCTGACTGCCTCAGTTTCCCAACTTGGTGCTACACCCGCTGCAGTTTGCAGGAGGCATATTTACGGCTTGGAAATCACCGCCGAAGGGGAAGGTGACAGGTGAGTGAGCCTGGCTCTCTGTAGCAGGATGGAGAAGGGGAAGCAGGTGAAGCGCTGCCCTCACCGTCGCCACCAACCATGATCACCTACTACATGCAGGGCAGTCGTTGTTTGACTTGTTCGGCAAGGGCTGGCTGAGCACGTGTCCTGAACCACACTCTCCTTGTTGCAGGCGCTCTGCCCGCTCGGCCTCCCTGCCCAGGCTTGCTCTCTCCCATGGCCTCCCGTCACCCTCGCTGCCTCGTGGAGCTGTGGCTGCCGTGCTCTGCAGACCTGCCACCGTGTAGATCTTCCCCCTCCTGCCTCCTGCCCTTTAGAGCTGATTGTGTTTCCCCCTCCTCTGGGTGTCTTTCCTGTCTCCTTCTGCCTGGAAGATTCTCCTTCCTCTGGGTACCAACAGCCTTGATTTTCTTGACTACTGCATCCCAAACTAAGCCCCATGCCCTCCCAAACCTGGTCCTCCTCCTTGATCTCATCCCTTTGGGGCCCCTCCAGCCCAGCAGCCCCTTGAGCCAGACCTGGCCTTCACCCTTCCCTCCTCCTTCACCTCGTCCCCCGTAAACAGTCAGTCCCCAGTCATCCTGGTTTTGTGTCCTCTGCTTCTCTCAGACCTGTCCACACATCTCCTTCCCCATTGCTGCTGACCTGGTCCAGGCTGCCATCATCTCAGCCGCTGGCCGGTTTCTCAGCCTCTGGTCTGGCCCTTGCATTCCCTTCTCCACTCAGCAGCCCGAGTGTCCTTCCATTGCCTCTAACCCTCCAGGAGGGGAGTATCTTCCATGGCTGATGGCTTCCATTGTTGCTGCAGAGAAGTCAGCTGTTGGTCTAAATAAGGATCCCTTGAAAATGAATGGCTTTTTTTGTTTGTTGGTTGGTTTTTTCTCTGCTGTTAGGTATCTTATCTCTTTACCTTTGGTTTTCTGCAGTTTCACTATGCTAGACTGAGGTGAGGATTTTTTTTAATTAAAAAATTTTTATTTATTTATTTATTTTTGGCTGCCTTGGGTCTTCATTGATGCGCGCAGCCTTTCTCTAGTTGTGGCGAGCAGGGGCTACTCTTCGTTGAGGTGCACGGGCTTCTCATTGCAGTGGCTTCTCTTGTTGTGGAATACAGGTTCTAGGTGCACGGGCTTCAGTAGTTGTGGCTCACGGGCTTAGTTGCTCGCGGCATGTGGGATCTTCCCAGACCAGGGATCGAACCTGTGTCCCCTGCATCGGCAGGCAGATTCTTATCCACTGCACCACCAGGGAAACCTAAGGTGAAGATTTTTAAAATTTATCTCTCTTGGGACTCTTGGGGTGTCTTGAATCTATGGTTTGATGTCATTTATCAGTTCTGGAAAATGATCAGCCATCATCTCTTAAACATTGCCTTTGCCCATCTCTCTCTCTTCTTCTATCTTTCTTTCTTCTAATTAAACTCCGTATTTTCAATCTTCTCTGTCTCTTACTCTCTCCTCTTCCCCATCTTTGGGTCTCTATGCACTGCACTCTGGATACTACTTTCTTTTTATTTATCTTCTTTTGACCTAATTATTTCTTTGTCTGCATTTAATCTGTTCTTAAACCCATCCACTTAGTGTTTTTTACCCTTTATTATTTTGAAATATATCACACATGCATAAAACACATAAATTATAAACATACAGCTTTGTGGAAGAGTGTGGGAGCATCACCAAAAGGTCAAGAAATGAAGTCTGAGTATTTTATTTCAGTTATCGTAATGTTCATTTTTAGAGCTTCTCTTTGGTTCTTTTGTCAGCTTGCTATGTCACTTATAGTTTTATGTTCTCTGGTGATGTTTCAAGCTTGCCTTTTTATTTTTAAAAATATAGTAAGCGTAGTTGTTTTATGCTAATTCCAATATCTGAAAACTTTACAGGTATGTTTCTTTTTTTTTTCTCGTGGTGTCTTATTTGTGTGCTGGTTTTCTTTGTACGTTGGTCATAGTATTTGAAAACTTGAGTGCAGGGATAATTTAAGGCATGGGATGAAGTTACCTCTTCCAGAGAGAATTTTGGCTGCTTCTACCATGCACTTGGATGTGCTCCCTGTCTGGACCAACCTTCATCCAAGATTGAGGTTCCCTGGAAGACCTGAGTCATTCAAACCCAGCTATAGTTCCTCAGAAGGGCTGGTCCACTTCTGGTCTCCCTCTGCCTGAGGATGTCGTCCTTGGGGTCCCAGCTAATTGTGGGGAGGATCTCCTGTTAGACTGTAGGTTCTGGGCTTTTGTTTCTGTCCCCCTAGTTTTTTACGACTGGCAGCGGGAAGGCTCCTCTGGCATTGGAAAATCTCTTTAAGTAAAAGTGGTCTCCATGTGCATTCTCCTCTCTGAGTTCCTATTTGCCCTTCTGGTATGGTTTGGAAATTTCCTACTCTCTTGTAAACTTTTAATGCTTTTGCCAATATATATCCCTATCTCTATATTAGATATAGATACCTCAAGTATCTTGTTATCCTCAACTAGAAGCCTGGTCGGAAAGACCCAGCCCACATTTACTGGAAGTCTGAGTTATCTTTCTAAACAGGAAATCTGGCTACATCTCTCTTCCATTTAGAAGTCTTGATGGGCTTCCACTGCCCTCCAATAAAGACGGTAGTCTTGACTGTTTGCCCAATGTCCTGACAGATCTGGCCTTGGCCACCCTCTTCTGTAAGCTCACCTCTCACCCCTCCTCCCTGGTGCTCTCTGCTTCACTCACACTGAGCTGTTCTGATCCCTGAAAGCCACTCACTTCTGAGTGTAGGCAGATGCTGTTTGGTTCCTTCAGCCTGTGGCCTGACTAATTCCTGTTTGCCCTCTAAGTATCAGGCTAGACATCACCTCTTCCAGGAAGCCTTCCCTGACTGCACCAGTCCAACCTCGTGCTAGGTCAGGTGCCTCCTCTGGGCTCCCACACTACCCTGTACATCCCCTATCACGGCACTGACCACACTGCACTATAATTACATGCTTCCCTGTCTGTCACTCCACTAGGCTATGGGCTTAATTAATATTTTTGAATGAATGTATGTATGTATTTTGTATGTATGTATGTATGGATGGATGGATGGATTGATGGCTGGATGGCCTCTCACTTTTTCCCTGACACAGTGAATCGTTCTGGCTCTTTGGGGACCCATCCCCTGCAACTGAACTGGTAGTGCCTGGCTAGAAGGGCTCCTTTCCTTGTTCCCCCTCCATATTAGCTGCTCAATCCTTTGCACAGAATGACTCCAAGCTCCTTCTAACACACACTTCCCTTGGGGCTCATGCCCTCTCCCTGGCTCCTAAGCAAAGAACTGGGGCTGTAGGTCCCAAGAATAGGAGAATATACCAGAGGGGGCATTTTAAATTTGAACCATGGGAAAACCTATTTCCTGTAAAGTTCATTTCTGTGCACAGAAATCCCAAGACCTGCTTCTAGGAGAAAGTCAGGCTGGGAGGCGTGTCCGATGATGTCCAAGGCCTCTGGGTCTCTGCCTTGGGTTAGAATCCCTGACTGTGGGACTTTCCCATATCTGTATTATTCATCTCAGAGCACAGATGGGGGCCGGGCTGATGGTGCATTCTCACTAGATTCTGTTTACTGTCTTTCCATATACTTTGTCCCATCCTCCGTGTCCCTCCCTGTCCCTCTGCCTCTGCCTGTGCTGTGCCCCTTTCCAGAATGCCCTTCCCCTTCCCCTGTCTAGTCACATCTGCAAGGCCAGGCTCTGCTCTTCAGGAAGCTTGTGCTGACCATCCTGGTCCATGCAAGCCTTTGTGGGCATCATCCTCCACGACTCGAGGGGCAGCTAGGTGGGGTGGGGACTCACTGTTCATTTGGAGCATTGATTGAGCACCTCCTGTGTGCAGGGCCCTGTGCTGGGGACTCAGCAACGAGTGAGACCTGCAAGGCCCTGTTCTCTTGTTTCTTGGGGTGTGTCCCAGACTCACCAGCAGAACAAGGGCTCTTAAAAGAGCTGTTTGCTTGTCTGGACTCTTGGTGGTTCCCATCTCCCCTGATCCCTGGCTGTCACTTGGAGGATGGTGGTGGGACTCGGGGGTGGTGTGTGGCAGAGAAATATATTCTCTCTCTTTTTTCTTTTTCAGTATTTTTAATTTTTAAAAAATTGGAGTATAATTGCTTTACAATGTTGTGTTAGTTTCTGCTGTACAACGAAGTGAATCAGCTATATGTATACATATGTCCCCTCCCTCTTGGACCTCCCTCCCCCCTCCCCCCTCCATCCTACCCATCTAAGTCATCACAGAGCACCAAGCTGAGCTCCCTGTGCTTCACCGCTTGGTATCTTCTTCTTCCTTTTCCTCTTGTCAGGGATTAAATGCTCCTGAAAAGATCAGAGGGCAAAAATAGAACCAGAGACCTGGCCCCGCCCTTCCACCGGAGAATGGGCCAGACAGAGGGCACTGATTCTGAAGATGTCTAGGCTGTGCGTGAAACCCCAGAAAACCAGAACTGGAAGAGTCCTGCAGACCTTACCCCCTCCAAACTTTACAGAGAGAAATCTGAGGCCCAGGGAGGGGAGGGGACCTCCCAAAGCTCACAGAGAAAGTCAGTGTCAGGCTGACACGGGTCTCCTGGCCTCACACCCAGCCCTCTGTCCACTGTAGCACTAAGAGGGGGCCCCAGCAGGACTCTGGAAGGCATTTTACTCTTGACGGTGGCCAAGGCCCTGTGCAAAGACTTTCCAACATCATCTTGTCAAATCTTTCCATCACACTTCGGAGGACACTGTTATTGTGTCTAGTTGCCAGAAGAGGAAGGTCAGTGATGGAGAACTTTTGCCCGAGGTCTCACAGCAGTCAGGAGATGAGCTCATTTTAAGCCCAACCCCCTAACACTTCCCTACACTGCACCTTAGGACTAGAGGCGTATCGTCTTTAAACACAGCCTCACCACTTCCAGTCTCCTAGCCTCATAGGCCACCTCTCTCCTGGAGGTTGGTTCCGGGATGAAGTGAGGACGCATGTGGTCTGGCCCCTGAGAGGGGCTTGAGAAATGACAAAGGTGCAGTGGGAGGCCCATCTTCAAAATTTCTGCAAATGTGAAACACTTTTCCTTTCGCTTTTTTTTTTCAATTTTTTTTTAATCGATGTAAAATATACATAACACAAAAATTGCTATTTTAACCTTTTTTTTTTTTTTTTTTTTCTGTACGCGGGCCTCTCACTGTTGTGGCCTCTCCCGTTGTGGAGCACAGGCTCTGGACGCGCAGGCTCAGCGACCATGGCTCACGGGCCCAGCCGCTCCGCGGCATGTGGGATCCTCCCAGACCGGGGCACGAACCCGCGTCCCCTGCATTGGCAGGCGGACTCTCAACCACTGCGCCACCAGGGAAGCCCTATTTTAACCATTTTTAAGTGTTCCATTCAGTGGCGTTAAATGCATTCCCGTTGTCGTGCAACCATCACCACCGTTCACGCACAGAACATTTCATCTTCCCAAACTGAAACTCTGTCCCTGTCAAGCCCTAACTCCCCATTCCCCTTCCTTTACTTTTGAAGATGAACCTCCTGCCTACATATCCTGGTTGAACAGGCCAGGGAGGGGAGAAGAGGACAGTAGGCTGGCGGGACCATGAGGAAAAGGAAACAGGAAGTGAGAGGAAAGAGAGGAAGTGCATCCCGGAAGCTGCTCCCCAAGGGCCAGGCCAACCCCACCCAAGGCAGAGCCAGCCACAGCCTGGGGACCTTTCCACCGGCTCCTACCACCCCTCCAGACAGAGCCCAAGACACCTTCCTGGCCCAGGGTCTCTTCAGAAGCCCACCCGTTCTTAACCTGGAAAGCTTCAGGGTCCTCATCTGTAAAATGGGGGTGAGGGAATAATAGCTGGTGTCTCCTAGGCTGTTGTCAGAATCAGCTGACAACACATGTATGACGCACTTGGCGGGTGCTCCTGATGCGGAAGCAGCCTGCAGCGTTGGCCGCCATTGTTTTCTTGGGGTATGTTTTTGTTTTGGTTTTTTGCCGCCATTGTTGTTGCCGTTATTATTACTCCATCCCAGCAGCCGGAGTTGGAGCAAAGGTCCTCCCATATCAGGAAGGAAAGGGCCTTTTCCATCCACTTTATCCTTTGTTTCCCAGAATAGCCCCGCTGGTCTCCTCACATCCACCACCAAGTCCCTGAGCTGACTGTGGCCAATTCACGCTGGGCAGTGTGGCCAAAAGAGGTGAGTGAGATGCAGTGCCCCTCCCAGAGGGCCCATCGCAGGAGGCTCGCAGAGACACCAGGAGGCAGACACAGGTTCGGATCTCTTGCAGTCGCCGCGATCAGTGCACATTTAGGTCCTGGGGAAGGACAATGAAGGGGCCCGTAACTCGACCTAGGGGTCAGAGAAGGTTTCCTGGGGGAGATAAATAAAGGTGGGCGAATAATCCCGAAAGTCCAGGAGGTGTCAAATGCCCTGGGGAATAAAGAGAACCGGAAGTGATTTAGTATTACAGGGGCAAAGGGCATGAGGCAGAGAGAGGGAGGGGATGGGTCTGCAGGAGGCAAGGCGGCAGAGTCGGGGGCAGGTTGAGGGCCTTTGTGCTCAAGTACAGAGTTTGAACTCTCAGCTGCAGGTGACCGGGGCCATGGAAGTGGCAGCCTCTGTATCTTGAAGCACTCGCCCTGAGGGCTGTGGACAGAGGGGTGAGAGAGGAAGATGATGGAAAGAAAGGTGGCCACTGTGAGCATCTTGCCAGAGATGTGGGCAGCCAGAAAGGGAGGGGAGAGGAGGGGGACTGTGGAGAAGTTTCGGAGGTCAAACTGTCAGGACTGGTGTGGTCAGCAGAATACACCCCCAAAGACGTCCACGTCCTGTTCTCCACACGTGTGACTATTGTATGTTACTTGGCAGGGAGAATTAAGATTGAAGATGGAATTAAGGTGGGTGATCACCTGACTTTGAGATGAGGAGATTATCCCGACTTATCAAGTTGGCCAGTGTGATCATAAGGGTTCTTAATATGAAAGAGGGAAGTAGAGTCGGTGTCACAGTAAACGCAGACCCCACTGCCCACTCCTGGCTCTGGAGATGAAACGGGTCACCAGCCAAGCAACGTGGGCAGCCTCCACACTTGGAAAAGGCAAGGAAATGATTCTCCTCCGGGGCCTCCAGAAGGAATGTGGGGCTGCCAACACCTTGAATTTAGCCCAATGAGATGTGTGTCAGGCTTCTGACCTATAGAACTCTAAGAGAGTAAATCTGTGTTGTTTTAATCACTAAATTTGCTGTGAGCTGTTACAGCAGCAATAGGAAGCAGATATAACTGGTGATGGGAATGGGGGCTGAGGATAAGGGATATTAAGGGCATCTGGCCTGGAGACTGGAAGGATGGCAATGCCCCCAACCGGGAGAGGCCACAGGGATAGGATGAGTATCTGTCTACTGCACTGACCTGAGCGGCCCAGTCCAGCCCAGGCCTTCGCTAGGCACAGAGCCCAGGGACCCAGTAAAGAAGTTGGGGGCGGAGGCAACATCATCACGGTTGGGGATGCAGTAGCTACTGTATGGTGAACGGATGGCAAGATCCCCCAGAATTCCTTGGGCTTCATTTCTCAAGCATCAAAACAACCATGCTCGTTAAGCTTTTGCTTATTGAACAAGCCAGCGAAAGAGAATTGAAACCTCAAGGACTGACGTCAAGGTGGGGTTAGAAGCCCAGGGCATAAGTAAGGACACTGTGGGCTCTCAGGCCTTAAAAGATGCCCTTGTACCCGATTTTTCCTGGAAGAGGGAGGGCAGGTGGACCTAATTGGAATCCTCTTCCCCCATCACTTTCCGCAGCAATTCTTTTTTGTTTTTTTCTTTCCTCCAAAATACAAAGAGGCTGAGGTGGACGGCTCCTCCTTCGCACAGGAGGAGCGTGGAGCCTACCCCCGCTGGAACCAGCGGCCACGCTGGCCTCTCCGCCGGCTTCGTTCCCCGCCTCCCCCGGTCCTTTGTCTGGCTCCCGCGCTGCCGGGCACGTGGTCCCCTGTCAAATTTCGGGCGGCTCCGGGGGACACGTGTCGGCAAGCCGGAGCTCCACAGACCCCAAGTAACCATGGAAACGGTGGCCAATGGGAGTCCCGCTCTGCCTGCTGGGGCGAGGCCAAGCGCGGCCTAAGCAGGAGGGGCGGGGCGGGGCCGAGGTGTCAGAAAACTGAGGGCGGGGCCCACATCACCCGCCGCAGCCTGGGCGGACCGCAGTGCACAGGATGCTCCCTGGGGCCTTAATGTGCCGTTATCTGGACCGGACAGCTTTGCTAACATTTGGGCAGCGTTTCCTTGGCACTCCTGGGATTTTCTTTGCCTTTAAGTATAAGGGTTATGTTCTAGACCCCAGTAGATCTGGGTTCAGATCCCACCAGCAACATTTACCAGCTGTGTGCCTTGCACAAGTGACAGACTTTCTGTACGTCCATTTCTTCATCTGGTAAATTGAGTATTGTAAAACTCCAGCGAGATAATAAGCAATTCACCCAGGTCTGGCACCAGTAGCTGCTCAATAAACAGCAGTGACCCTTATGACTCACCTCCTTCTCTTGACCCACCAGAGAGGAGGGCCCCCGTCTGGGTGTGAAGAACCCACCCTCTCAGCTGGGAGCCCAGGGTGCTGACCTCTGACTCGTTTGCTCAAGGCTGGTTCCAGCACCAGTCTCAACATGCTTGTTAACAAAATGGGAAGATGGCCTGGAGTCTGTCAGGGTCCCCATGGCAGCGGGCCTGCTGCTAACTTCCTGGAGGCAGACACAGAGCTGAGCACCTCCAGCTGCGGGGGCAGAAGGAAAGGAAGGGTCAATGCCAAGGGCTGCGGACCGGGAAGCAGGGTTTTGGCGCTTCTGCACACCAGCCAGGTGACCCACACAAGCGTTTTTACTTCTCTGGGCAAAAGCATCTTGTAAAACAGTGAGGATGATACCTGAGACCCTCCCACTCAGTGTGGTGGAGAATCTGTAAAGAGGACATGGATGGTCAGCTGTGCTGGGAGACCTCGCCCCTCTCTCCTGGCTTCCCCAAGGCTCAGCTCAGGGCCTGGGACAAACATTCCCTAGCCAGGAGCTGCAGTTAGCTGGAATCTTTCTTTCACTTTTATGAAGAAGTGGAAAATGCCCTCATTCATTCATTTGTTCGATCAACCGAGTTTTCTGCAGGTCTGCTGTGTACCAGGCACTGTGCTAGGTCCTGGAGCTAGAGCAGTGAACAAAACAGAGTCCCTGCCCTGAAAGAGGTCACCTTCTGGCTGGGGAGACAGACATGAAAGAAATAAACATGCAAACAAACACGTGGCCACAAACAGCCACAAATGCCCTGGAAGGAAAGCACAGGATCCGTGAGCACACGAAGGAAATAAAAACGAGTCTGGGGGGAGAGGGCAGGCAGGGCAGGAAGCGACATTTCAGAGGGGCCTGAGGACTGCTCAGACTGGTGAGGAGGGGAGGAGGGGAGGAAAGGTATTTCAGGCAAGAGGAGCAACACATGGGTGCCTTGAGGCCAGGAGGAGCTCGGGGCATCCACAGAAGGAGAGGGTCTGTGTGGCCCAGAGGCCAGTGAGGGAAGGAGTCAGCAGGTATCAGCTGAGTCAGGCAGGGTCACACTAAGGATCTTGAGTTTAGAAAATGGGCCATGACACAGCCTCATGGGGACTTACACGAAAATATACACCCCTGGTTTTCAAAGTTACCTCCTGGACTGGGCTGGTGTTCAACTTGGTCTCACCTGCCTTCTACCTTTTCCAGTCTGCACGCATTGGATGATCCAAAATCAGACGAGTTTCGTTACTACTCAGCGCCATCCACTGACTATGACAGACGAGGAGACACACATTTACTGAAGGATTTTGAACACAAAGGTTAGAATTAGGGTTAGGGTTGGGTTTCGGTTAAGGGTAGAGCTGGTATTGGGTTTGGCCAGGAAAGGATTGAGGTTAGATCGGGATTACCGTTGGGTTTGGGGTCAGGGTTGGCATTAGGATTAAGCCTGGTGTTGGGTTTAGGGTTGGGTTGAGGCCTGGTGTTGGGTTAGGGTTTGGATTGTAGATTTGAATTCCATTAAATATACTTATATCACCGGCATCCAACAGAATATCTAGGAGGTAATAGGTGCCCAAGGGATATTTTTAATGAATTAATGACTGTGGTTTATTGTGAACAAGGAAGACAAAGTGCCAGGCAGGGCACTTCCCTAGATACTCTGGTTGTCTGTGTGTTCTGTCAAGTGTGAACAGACTGATAAAACTTACCGGTGTGCTAGGTTTATATTCAACTGTCTAAGACTGCAATAAACATCATACTAAAGTCGAAAACAAGAGGAAAGTAGTCTGGGCATATCAACCCAGTGACTGAGGGAGGGAAGCGAGAGAGAGCTCAGGAGACCAAATACTTCAAACAGGCCAGGTGTGAGAGCAGAGGTGGTTCCAGGCAGAGGTCACAGTAAGGCCAGCAGGAGGTCAAAGGGACTAGATCAGGCTGGAATGTGGGGTTAGGATGAGGAGCTGGGGGAGGGAAAAAGTGAAGAGATGAGTGATAAAGTTAAAAAGATGGGCAAGGCTTCCCTGGTGGCGCAGTGGTTGAGAGTCCGCCTGCCGATGCAGGGGACACGGGTTCGTGCCCCGGTCCGGGAAGATCCCACATGCCGCGGAGTGGCTGGGCCTGTGAGCCACGGCCACTGAGCCTGTGCGTCCAGAGCCTGTGCTCCGCAACGGGAGAGGCCACAACAGTGAGAGGCCCGCGTACCGCAAAAAAAAAAAAAAAAAAAAAATATGGGCAGACCACAGATCATGGAAAGCCCCATAAGCCATGTAACGTAACCCGAGTAACTCCTGGGGCCTATGTGGTCTCTCCCCTGCAAAGTTTCATTAAAAGGAGTTTCATTAAAAGGAGCACCCACGTATTATTTACGGGGGTTTCCAATATTCTTTGTCTTGCAAAGAATACCATGGAGGGTCCAATTTCTAACCCCCAGCAACTCTTCCCAACCCCCTCACCTCTCCCTCCAGGGCTCTTGTACTGTGTTCTACTCCAGAACCCCTCGCTCTCCTGCCTCTCTGCCCCCTCAGTTCTTCATTTACAGCTCCGCTCACCCTCAGGGACTCCAGTCCCTTTCTGTTCTCCCCACTGCACAGAGCCCCCAGTAAAGAACAGCCCAGAACTGCCCCAGCAAGCGCACAGCCGTGCTCCTTCCCTCTGCTTTGCATCCCTCCCTCTCCCTGGAGCCAGGCTGGGAAAGGGAGAGCTCTCTGCAGAGGGCAGAAAAAAGGGCCAAGATCAAGATCCTCTTTTTTTTTTTTTTTTTTTTTGCGGTAGCCGGGCCTCTCACCGTTGTGGCCTCTCCCGCTGCGGAGCACAGGCTCCAGATGCGCAGGCTCAGCGGCCATGGTTCACGGGCCCAGCCGCTCCGCGGCATGTGGGATCTTCCCAGACCAGGGCTCAAACCCGTGTCCCCTGCATCGGCAGGCGGACTCTCAACCACTGCGCCACCAGGGAAGCCCTCAAGATCCTCTCTTGTGAGACCTAAGTGAGTGGGGACCGTTGCTGTGCCTCGCCCCTGTCATGGTATAAAGATTGCGGCATCTCCGTTTGAGCTGGAGAGTGAAGCAGCCAGATCTGTGAGCTCCTTGGAAGCAGGGCTCCGTGTGTTTGGTGGGTGATGCCCCACCAACACCAAGAAGATCCTGGTTCAATATGTGATGAGTGAAGAGTTCAGCGATAAGTGAATGAATGAATGAATGAATGAGTGGATGGATGGATGATTGAACTCCATGAGCATTCTGGATTTTCACGCAGGCCTCAAAGACCCCAGGACGACTGCACCCTCTCCTCAGCCTCTGTAAATCCTCATTCCTCATCTTTGCGCCAACCAACCAGGGGCCTCGCAACAGTGACCTCCAGGGTCAAGGGGGATGGGGACCAGCTTCCCCACCCACACAGCAAAGCATCTGGATGGGCTCCACCAGTCTGCTGGGAATAGCCTGTGCTCCCCTGGGTGAGACCCGCGGCGCACAGAAAACCTCCCAGTGCTTTTGGCTCTGGTTGTAATTCTGGTTTCCAGCAACACATAAAAATAGCTTCAAGGACATCCAAGGGGCGGGAGGAAGGAGACCTGGTCCCCTGGCTTCCAGCAGAACTAGATAAGCACGACTCCCATCTCTCCTTCTCCAAGGGCCAGAATGCTGCCCGTATGACTCCAGATTTGAACCTGGGTCTGTATCTGTCTGTGAACCACAGGCCTAGACTTGCAAACTCCTCCGTTATCAGCCCCCATTACCCAGCTTCGGGCAAAGAGAGGCAGATGTGAAAGTCATGCATGAAATAATGTCTGAAATCCCTCCCACTGCCAGCTCTGAGAATGACTCCTGCAGGGCCCCAGTGCAGTGCATGATGGGAAGATGCAAGAGGCTGCAGTCCAGAGCAGACCTGGGGAGCCTGCAGGATAACAAGGGAGCTGGGCTGGGGAGGGGAAAGGGGAGGCGGCCCAGCCGTAGGGGTCTTGCGGGCCGCTGCCTGGGCTCCAGTGCTTTGATTCTCCCCAGTGATGATGCAAATGTGTGCCGTAGACCACCTTCCAGGCCCTGCAGGACCCATCCAAGGACAATAGCCCCCAGCCAGGGGTAGGAGGGAGAAGGTGGTAGAAGCACTTTAATAACAGACATGTTATGAGCGCAGACGATTCCCGGCGCCGTGCACGCATCATCGGAATCCTTACAACCAATGAAGGCCTTATGATTTGTCCCATTACACGGACGAGTAAAGTAAGGCTCGGAGAAAGAAATAACCAACTGCACAGCCGGCAGGACACACGTCCAACAGGGACAGAGGCAGGATTTGCGCGCAGGGGGACTCGGGAGCCTGTGTTCCCGCCTCTGCACTAAGGGGT
Organism: Leucopleurus acutus; assembly: GCF_964270905.1. Classification (NCBI taxonomy): domain Eukaryota; kingdom Metazoa; phylum Chordata; class Mammalia; order Artiodactyla; family Delphinidae; genus Leucopleurus; species Leucopleurus acutus. Next base: position 6,884,099 of record NC_139150.1, on the reverse strand, counting down.
GGGCTGAGTTTCTTCCCTGCCTCCCAAAGGCCCCAAAATAGGCCTGCTTTCCTGATGAAGCTCTCCTCCCCTCAGTGCCACAAATACCCACATTCCCAGGCCGAATCCAGGGCGGGGCCCTCAGGAGCTCGTGCCCAGCAGGACCTATTTCTGGCTGAAGCCCGGACCAGCCACAAGAGACCTTCTGTGGTGGCCTCGGCCGCAGCCCACAGCCGAGGCTCAGGCCCTGGCAAGGTCTCCAAAGGGCCCGTTGTCCGGCTGCCTGGGCTGCTGAGCCTGGCTCCTGGACATCCGGAGCTGGGGGCAGAGGGTGACCTAGGGCAGGGTGGACTGAGGGGCCTGTGTGAGAGCTGCAGCCAGCTCGGAGATGTCCCAGTGTCCACTGTGCCCACTGAGGAAGAAAACAGACTCCACCTCGGGACGGGCCTCAGGCTGGCTTCAGACAGGCCCCGAGGTCTCACACACACACACACACACACACACACACACACACACACACACACACACACACACATACACATATACATACACAGATGACAACTGCCAAGGGAGCCACCATGTCCACAGGGAAGCAAGGCGGTGACAAACAGGGTTTAGAGCTGGGTGGGTTCAGATTCCAATACTGGCTCCTCCAGTGCTAACCTGGGCAGGTCACGCCACCTCTCTGAACCTCAGTCTCCTCATCTGTGAAATGGGACAGATACCAACCCCTTTTTATAGATGTGCAAACCCAGCTTCAGAGAAGGGACTTGCCTGAGGCCACACAGGCAGGATCTTTTTTTTTTTTTTTAACATTAAAAACGTTTTCAAACATACACAAAAGTAAAGAGTATAATAAAACCCCATATGCCATCATTCAGATTCAATAATTATTGAGATTTTACTTGCTTTATTTGTCCCTTTCAATTATTTTGTTGCCACTAAAGTGAATTTAAAGCCAATCCTGGGGGGAATTCCTTGGCTGTCCATTAGTTAGGACTCCACGCTTCCACTGCAGGGGGCACGAGTTCGATCCCTGGTCAGGGAAATAAGATCCTGCATGCCGCGTGCAGGGCAGCCAAATAAATAAATAAATAAAGCCAATCCTGGACACATCATCTCATCCCAACACACTTCAGTATTCCTCTAATATAAGGACATAATGCCATTGTCACACCTAGCAAAATTAACAGCAATTCCACGGCATCATCTAATATCTGGTGCATAATCTATTTATCCTGATATTCTCATCAATGCGGTTTTCCAGGTGATTTGTTTGAGTTAGGATCCTTGGAAGGTCTACACAGAGCATTCAGCTGTTGTTAGTTCTTTTTAATGTACTTTCATGCCATTGACTTATTGAAGACGCTGAGTCAGTTGTCCTGTGGAATGTCCACAAATGTTGTCTGTGTGCTTCCTCGTGGTGTCGTGTAACTTGTTTCTCTATCCCTATATTTCCCATGAAACTGAGCCTCCTCCCCTTTTAAATAACTGTTTTGATGAGATATATTGGGTGGGCCAAAAAGTGACTTCTGTCTTTAAGTAAAAATAAAAGACACATTTTTCATTTTCACCAAGAACTTTATTGAACAATGTATTCACTGTTTTGTTCCACTACCTTCTGCCATTTTTCAGGCAACTTCGCAACTCCATCTTCCCAAAACTTTGTATCTTTTTGAGCAAAGAACTGTCCCAGGTGCCTTTTACAGTCTTCCAGGGAATTGAATTTTTTTCCATTAAGAGAATTTGGTAAAGACCAAAACAAATGGAAATACGAAGGTGCAATGTCTGGTGAATACGGAGGATGAATCCAAACTTCCCAGCCAAGCTGTAACAGTTTTTGTCTGGTCATCAAAGAAACATGCGGTCTTGCGTTTTCCTGATGGAAGATTAGGCATTTTCTGTTGACTAATTCCGGACACTTTTCGTTGAGTGCTGCTTTCAGTTGGTCTAACTGGGAGCAGTACTTGTTGGAATTAATTGTTTGGTTTTCTGGAAGAAGCTCATAACAGAGAACTCCCTTCCAATCCCACCATATACACAACATCACCTTCTTTGGATGACGACCAGCCTTTGGTGTGGTTGGTGATGGTTCATTTTGTTTGCGCCACGATCTCTTCCGTTCCACATTATTGTACAGTATCCACTTTTCATTGCCGATCACAATTTGTTTTAAAAATGGAACGTTTTCGTTACGTTTAAGTAGTGAATTGCATGGGGAAATACAGTCAAAAAGGTTTTTTTTGCTTAACTTACGTGGAACACAAACCCAAACGTAACCAAGCTGGTGCAAATGATTTTCAGTGTCTGATCTGGATATTTTGAGTATGTTGGCTACCTCCCGTGTGGTATAACGTTCATTGTTCTCAGTTAATGTCTTGATGTGACCGCTATCAACTTCAACTGGTCTACTTGACCTTGGAGCATCGTCCAGCAAGAAATCTCCGGCACAAAACTTCACAAACCACTTTGGACACGTTCGATCAGTCACAGCACCTTCTCCATACACTGCACAAATCTTTTTTTGTGTTTCAGTTGCGTTCTTACCTTCCTTGAAATAATAAAGCATGATATGCCAAAAATGTTGCTTTTTTTCTTCCATCTTCAGTATTAAAATGGCTACACAAAAAAATTCACCGATTTTGATAAGTTTTTTTTAAAATACATGCTGATATGACAGCTGTCACAATATAATCTAACAAAATTGTTTTGAATGACGTTAAAGACAACTAAGCGCTACTAGAGCCATCTTACAGAAAACATCTAATGAACTCTTTGGCCGACCTAGTAATTCACACCATAAACATCACTCTTTCAAAGTGTACAATTCAATGCTTTTTTTTTTTTAAATTTTATTTTTTTTTATGCGGTACGCGGGCCTCTCACTGTTGTGGCCTCTCCCGTTGTGGAGCACAGGCTCCGGACGCGCAGGCTCAGCGGCCATGGTGCACGGGCCCAGCCGCTCCGCGGCACGTGGGATCCTCCCGGACCGGGGCGCGAACCCGTGTCCCCTGCATCGGCAGGCGGACTCTCAACCACTGCGCCACCAGGGAAGCCCAATTCAATGCTTTTTAGTATATTCCCAGAGTTGTGTGACCATTACTATTGTCCAACTTCAAAATGTTCTCATCAAACCCCACACCCACTAGCAATCACTCCCCGTTCTGCCCTGCTGCCAGCCCCTGGCAACCACTAATCTACTTCCCTCTCTCTATGGGTTTGCCTACTCTGGCCATTTCATATAAATGGAATCACACAATATGTGTCCTTTGGGGACAGGAAGCTTTTATTTGGCATAAGACTTTCAAGGCTCATCCGTGTTTTACCATGTACGAGTACTTCGTTCCTTTCTATTGCCAAATAACACGCCATTGTATAAATATACCATACGCTGCTTATCCATTCATCGTTGATGGCCATTAGGGTTGTCTCCACTTCTTGGCTCTTATAAATAATGTATCTATGAACATATGTATACAAGTATTTGTATGAAGTTACGTTCTAGTTCTCATGGGTGCATATACATAGCAATGGATGCTAGGTCGTGTGTAACTCTGTGTTTAACATTTTGAGGAACCACCTATCTGTTTTCCAGAGTAACTGTACCATTTTACAATACCACCAGCGATGTATGAGGGTTCCATTTTCCCTACATCCTCACCAACATTTGTTGTGGTCCATCTTTTTTATTTTAGTCATCCTAGTGGGAGTGAAGGAGTATCTCACTGTGGTTTTGATTTGTGTTCCTCTAATGACTAGTGGTGTCGAGCATCTTTTCGTGGGCTTAGTGCAATTTGTATGTCTCCTTTGGAATTTCTCAGTTGGATTATTTGTCTTTTATTATTGAGTTGTAAATAATTCTCTATATAGACAAATTCCTTATCAGATACATGATTTCTAATTTTTTTCTCCAATTATATGGGTTGGGTTCACTTTCTTGCCATCCTTTGAAGTACACTTTACATTTTTATTTATTTATTTATCTATTTATGGCTGTGTTGGGTCTTTGTTGCTGCGTGCAGGCTTTCTCCAGTTGTGGCAAGTGGGGGCTACTCTTCGTTGCCATGCGTGGGCTTCTCATTGCAGTGGCTTCTCTTGTTGTGGAGCACAGGCTCTAGGTGTATGGGCTTCCATAGTTGTGGCATGTGGGCTCAGTAGTTGTGGCTTGTGGTCTCTAGAGTGCAGGCTCAGTAGTTGTGGTGCACAGGCTTAGTTGCTCTGAGACACGTGGGATCTTCCCAGACCAGGGCTCGAATCTGTGTCCCCTGCATTGGCAGGCGGATTCTTAACCACTGCAACACCAGGGAAGTCCCGGCTTTAAATTTTGATGAAGCTGCATTTATTTATTTATTTTGTATCCCTGTGCTTTTGGTGTCACATGCCTAAGGAATGTCATGAAGATTAGTGCCTTTGTTTTATTCTAAGAAGTTTATAGTTTTCACTCTTACTTTTAAGTCTGTGATCCATTTTGTGTTAACTTTTGTATATGGTGTGAGGTGGAGATATTAAGTCTTGTAATCCATAAACATAGGATGTCTTTCCATTTGTTTAGGTCTCCTTTCAATTCCTTTCAGCAAAGTTTTGTAGTTTTCACTGTACAAAACTTACAGTTCTTTTGTTAAGATTATTCCTAAATATTTTATTCTTTTGGATACAAATATAAATGGAATTATTTTCTTAATTTCAGTTTTAGAGTGTTCATTGCTAGTACATAGAAATTGCTTTTGTATATTGATTTTGTATCCTGAAACCTTTCTGAACTCATTTATTTGTTCTAATATATATTTTTAGTGAATTCCTTATGATTTTCTATACACAAGATCATGTCATCTGCAAATACAGATAGTTTTACTTTTTCCTTCATAATCTCGATGATTTTTATTTCTTTTTCTTGCCTAATTGCTCTGGCTAGAACCTCCAGTACAATACTTAACAAGAGTGGGGAGACTGGGAATCCCTGTCTTGTTCCTTCCTGATTTGGAGGGAAACTTTCAGTCTTTCACCACTAAGTATGATGTCAGTTGTGGGTTTTTCATAGATGCACTCAGGCAGAATTTTAATCCAGATGTGAGGGACTCCAAAGTCCTGACTCTTACCTTAGTCCTAGGACATAAGAGGAGTGGCCTGGTCAGGAAGAGGTTCAAAGAGCTGTCAAAACTCGAGATGGACGTGGAGGGTCTGGGCTACTTGGGAGGAGTCGATTCCAGCAGGGGACACCAAGCCCCACTGACAGTAGGCCCTGTCACCATCTTCCCTGCAGCCTTACAGAGCCCTTGCCCAGGCAAAACAAATGTGGGAGACTCACTGTCATAGCCCTCAGGCGCCCCCATCAATGTTCAGCTCCTTGCAATCCTACCACACACCCTCTCGCCTCCCATTCTGCTCTGAGACAGAACGTCCATGGGAAAAGGAAGTGGGAACAGCTGTAATCAGCACAGGTAGGAGGGGGAAGATGGACAAAAAGAGGCAGCCAGATGGAGAGGTTGAGAGACGGACTTCTGGGTTCGAGTCTGCCCCTCCCCCCCAACAATGTACCAATGAGGTGACCTTGGGCAAGTCTTTTCAGCTCCCTGAGTATGAGTTTTCCTATTTTTAAAAGAGGGATAGTCATTAAAAAGTCCACAAATGACAAATGCTGGAGATGGTGTGGGGAAGAGGGAACCTTCCTACACTGTTGGTAGGAATGTAAATTGATGCCACCACTATGGAAAATAGTCTGGAGGTTCCTTACATAACTAAAAATGGAGTCGCCATATGACCCAGCAATCCCACTCCTAGGTATATATCCAGAGAAAACTATAATTGGAAAAGATACATGCACTCCAGTGTTCATAGCAGCATTATCTACAATAGCCAAGACATGGAAGCAACTTGAATATCCACCAACAGATGAATTGATAAAGAAGATGTGGTATATATATATATATATATATATATATACACATACATACATACATACACATATGATGGAATATTACTCGGCCATAAAAAGAATGAAATAATACCATTTGCAGCAACATAGATGGACCTAGAGATTATCATACTAAGTGAAGTAAGTCAGAAAGACAAAGACAAATACCATATGATATCACCTATATGTGGAATCTAAAATATGATACAAATGAACGTATCTAAGAAACAGAAACAGACTCACAGACAGAGAAAACAAGCTTATGGTTGCCAAAGTGGAAAGGGGTAGGGGAGGGATAAAGCAGGTGTTTGGGATTAGCATGTACAAACTATAGATAAACAACAAGGTCCTACTGTATAACGCAGGGAACAATATTCAGTATCCTGCAAATGGAAAAGAATATGTGTGTATATATGTATGTGTGTGTGTGTGTCTGTGTGTGTGTATATATATATATATATATATATGAAACTGAATCACTTTGCTGTACACCAGAAACTAACACAACCTTGTAAGTCAACTATACTTCAATTAAAGCATTATAAAAAATTAAAGCCCGAGGTTTGGGTGAAAGAATTCTATGGAGGAGAAAAAAATAAATAAATAAGTAAAATAAAATAAGGATAGTGACAAAATCCACCTCTCAGGGCCACTGTGAGGATGACATGGGCTAATATTCGTAAGGTGTTCAGCACAGCATAAAACACATTCTTGGCACTCCATAAATTCTGGTTATTATTGCATTTATTATTGTCAATTTTACTCTTACCTACATTTATACTATTGCTGCTGGTATGATGGCGGCCAATCCAGCATTCCCAGGAGAGAAATAGCCTTCCTGAATGTTCAGCCCTTGTCTGGTGATGTCCAGGGGCCCCAGGACTCCCGCGTTCCTGTTCACGCTGCACCCCATGTGGGGCCCAGCTTGAGAGAGGAAGCTTCTTCCACCAGAGCAAGAGCTTTGTCAGCTAAGAAGTTTCCCCAAGACGCTTGTAAGGCTCTATGCCAGGCACTCCAGAGATGTCACCTCATGGAATGTTCACCCCATTTTACAGAAAAGAAAACTGAGACCCAGAGAAGTTGAGCAATCATCTAAGACCGCATAACTAGTAAGAGATGAAAACGGGATTTGAACCTGGATCACTGCTCTCACCTACTGGGCCACACCCCTCTCCTCAGCCATTGCCCAAATTGGAAAGTTCAAGAAGCCACCTTGGGACAAGGAGGAGGGGGCCCAGGTAGATGTCCCAAAACGCCCCAGAAAGGTCCATGACAAGAGCAAAGCAGAGCCCACGTCAGTGATGTGGAGTGACGTACTGGGCCCTGAGGATCTATAGTTCTAACCCCAAGCACCATAGAGACCCTGCCACAGGTGGCTCCCAGGGCCTGAGGGGCCATCCGGGTACCTCTGGGGTACTATTCTGTAGTCAGCCCAAGACCCACAGAGCTTCCAGACAACCTGCCGTTAGGTCCCATCAACTGACATGACGGCTGACCCCCATCCTCCAACTGCATTTTGGAGCCGAAATGCAGATGTTATCATTTTCTTATGATAAACTCCTTTGGTAAACTGTGGACACCAGGGAAATCATTGTGGATCTTAATTCTGCCCAAACAGGAACCAGCACCTCTCCCGGCTTTGGGCCCCACCAGGCTGAGAACCCCCCCAAGCCCCTCTCCAAACCTGCTCGCCTGCAGTGGAGGCTACTTCCTGGGTCCTTTGCTCCCCATTCCTCACCCACAAAGTTGCTCACTTCTGAGGGTGGGCTTGGGGGTTCCTAGGCAACAAAGCCATCACTGAGCACAAAGACTCTACCCCCATTTCCCCGTCCTGTGAATCTCTCATTCAAGCACTCAGCAGATTTACTGCCAAGCTGTGCCAGGTGTGCTGGGGACTTGTGACTCAGGCTCCCGATCCAGGGGAGGGACACAAGCCACCCCTGCTCTGTGCCAGGAGCCCTGTGCCTTAGGCTTTCAGGCACCATCCCCCTGAAAGCTCAGAACAGTCCCATGAAGTATATGTTATCACCAGTTCATGGACGAATGTGTCTCTTTACCCCCAAAATATATGCCTCGAGCAGCTGCTAAGTGCCCGGCCTGTGCAAGGGGGCAGATGCGCAATGATGGCAAAGGTTCCCCAGGTCCCTGCCTCCTTACAAGATGCTCCCCAGTAGGAGAGGCAGACCCTGAACAAGAGAAGAAAGACAAGGTAGGGAGGAAAGAAGGGTCACAGAATGCAGTGAGCACTGTAGGTGACAAGGCGGAAAAGTAACACAGGGGACCTACTTTAAGTATGTTGATCCGGGAGGGACCCTCTGAGGAGGCGATATTCCGACCACTCCAGTCTCGTCTCCTTCCCTTCCAGAGACGCATCTGGAGCTTCCGGCCATGTCCAGCCCCAGCAAGGATGGTGGGCCAGCTGGAGAGGCAGGCGAACCCTCCTCTCATCCTCTCCTTCCTGCTGACCCACTTGGCAGGGGAGGTGGGAGGAAACATGGCTTCCTCCACCAACGAGCTGTGGGACCTTGGGGGAGTCACGGTCCCTCTCTGGGCTTGGATTCGTGAAATTACCCACCCGGCCCCATTCTCCGTAACTGAGACCAGAGAACGTACAGGAAGCATTTCATCTATTTGAAAGCGCTTTATAATGTGCAAGAATATTACCATTACCTTGCAGATCCCAGAAGGAAAACGTGCTTCTCCATCACACCCAAGCTCTAAGTAACCGGCATCTGTGGGCCTTCGGAATCCTCCCAATGCCTAGTGGGGGCCACATCACATTCTCCTCTTGCTGAAGGGGAACTGAGGTTCGGTCGCAACATGGCCAGCCTGAAGTCTCCCCAAATTAGGAGTGGGAAATCAACTCCCAAATAATACCAGCGGCAGATACCATTGAGCACTTGCTGTGTCCAGGTCAATGCCAAGGTTCTTACATGGATTGTCATGTTTCGTCCCCACAACGGTCCTGCCCGGAAAGCTTTAGGGCCATTAGCTGTGTTTTATGGGAAGGTGGGCAGCCAGCAGCTCTTCACAACCCTCAGGTTAGACACAGAACTAAACTGAAGGTCCCCAGCCTGGACTTAAGACAAATGGGAAATCATTCACTCATCCAACCCCTACAGATCCCCCCACATACCAGGCATGTTCTAGTCACCGAGGAAACACAAACTCCCATCCTTGTGGGGTTTACATCCTAGTGGGGAGACAACGGTGAATGAGAAAAATGTGCCGCGTGTTAGACGTCAAGGAGGACAAGCCCCCGGATCCTGTTCTCCAAGCACCACTCTGTTGGGACAAGAACAGTCAGTGCTTTGCAGCTCTTGCTGCTGGGGGATCAGGTCGCCTGCACGTACTGCTCCATCTTCCCTTTTGCCATGAGTGTCTGGATCCCCAAGACAGGCAGAGGCAGCCAGGAACGCTAAGGACCTTCCTCCAAGGTGCACTGCCAGGTGGGGTGGGCCGGAGGGACCGAATGTGGGCCTCAGAACCCTCCCACAAGCCTGGGGCCAAGAAGAACTCTCACCACCTCCAGGGTGAATTCCATCCGGTTCCTGCCATTGGCTTGAATTGTTTCCTGGTGGTTCTGGGTGCAAATCTACCCCACCCCGCAACTATGTGTAAGTTTCAGGATCTCAGAGACGGGCTTCATTTTTCCTGTTTCTTCCATCATCTCCACAGGGCTGGGCCCAGGGGAGGCTCCTCAGAAACCCCATGGTCCTAGGCCATTGGTTTAGTTGGCATGCTGGATGTTGGGGGCAAGAAAAAGAGAAGGATGGGGATTCCAGCTACAGGCTGGAAGAAAGAACATACACAGGGCAAGGCAGGCGGGCTTGAGCACCGTGGGGGCTCTGGGATGTGCTGGGTGGTGCAAACAGCGCTCAGCACAAGAGGGCTTAGTAAATGAGACCTGGGCTGTGTGTGGGAATTCCCTGGCTGTCCAGCGGTCAGGACTCGGTGCTCTCAACGCCGGCGTCCTGGGTCAGGGAACTGAGATCTCGCAAGCTGCGCGGCACGGCCAAAAAACAAAATTGTTAAAAAAAAAAAAGAAGAGCTGGGCTGTGTGGTCACCATTATTACTAATAAATCATATAGTAAAAACCCTTAATGGGACACCAGTGGGTGAGGGATATGGAAGGGTGAACATTTGGAAAGACTCATCCACAATAGTAATAATTTCAAAACTAGGAAATGCTTAGTGAGTGATCCCTGATTCCAGGCACCGGGCTGCGCACGGACTGTCAACTCTCATTTTCATCCTGGAATCAGATAAAGACCACTGGTTTCTCCATTCTACAGATGGGGGCACTGAGGCTTGAGGAGGCCGTGCCCAAGGTCACATGGCTGGTAAATGGTGGCCCCGGGCCGAGACTGAGACAGCTACATAGAATGGGACTGGGGAAGGGTCAGAGTTAGGGCAGGGAGTAATCATGGGGGTCAAGGAGGGTAGCTGGCTGCCCAGGCCTAGACTAGGGGGTACTATGTTCAGTCCAGCAGGTGAGGGGCATCCCTGGTGGGAGCCAGGATGGAGAAGAATCATAAATTACACAGAGGAGAAACAACACTGGACAGACTCCCCTCCAGCCCTGATCAGAAGTCAGTTCAGGGACTTCCCTGGTGGTACAGTGGTTAAGAACCCACCTGCCAATGCAAGGGACACAGGTTCGATCCCTGGTCGGGGAACTAAGATCCCGCATGTCTCGGAGCAACTAGGCCCGAGCGCTACAGCCTGCGCGCCACAACTAGAGAACCTGTGTGCCGCAACGGAAGATCTGCATGCCGCAAAGAAGACCCAACGCAGCCAAATAAATAAATATTTTTAAAAAAGAAGTCAGTTCAGTGGAGTCTGAAATGACCTTAAATCTTACGGGGAAAAATCTAAACTCAGCTTTCAAGCAAGAAAAGGGGCCCTTTGCTCCTCCGTCTGATTTAACCCCTTTCTGGAGTTGAAATTGCCAATGAAAAAAATGTGGGCATTATTCAGAAAATCCATCCATCCTTCCACCCCCTGCGGAGCAGTGCTCTGTGCTAGACACGTTCTAAGCACTGGGATACAGCAGGGAAAAAAAGAGACAAAAGATCGTGCCTTCAGGGGCTTGAATTCTGGTGGAGGGAGGTGGAAAGTAAGCAAGAAGTGAGTAGGTTATACACTATTAGAGGTGATAGAGGCTATGGAGAGGAATTAACGGAGGGCAGCGGGAGTGCTGGGAAGTGGTTTGTGATGTGAATGAAGGAGACCCTGGAAACCTTGGAGGTAAAGGGACATTTCACCAAAGACTCGGGGGGATGGGTGAAGGGCAAGTTGAATGTCTGGGGGAAGAGTGTCCAGTAGAGGGAACAGTAAGTGTGAAGGCTCCGAGGTGGGACTTGAGGGACAGGAAGGCGGCCTGTGTGGCTGGAGTGGGGATGGGAAGAGGGGTGTCAGTGACGCCAGGAGATGAGGGAGGAGAGGCTTAGCAGCCACTTGGGGCTCTGGCTTTAACCTGGAGACAGGTGGGACACCACTGGAGGATTTTGAGCAGGACATAATCTGATTTACATTTTAAAAGGATCCCCCCACTGCCCCCCCCACCCCCCCCCCCCCCCCCCGCTGCTGTGCTGGGAATACTGAGGACTGCAGGGACTGCAGGAGGAAGGTCAGGGGGAGGTGGCAGATGAGAAGGAACTGGGTTTGGGATTGATTTTGAAGGTGGAGCTGCCAGTATTAGCTGATGGAGGAGAGTTTTTGAGAAAAGGCAGAGTCAAGGCTGACCCCAGAGTTCTGGGCCCTGGGGCCACTTGCTGGATGACGAGCCATTAGCTGAGATGAGAAAGCAAGTTTTGGGGAGAAGAACAGAAGTTCCTTTTAGGCTTTTTTTTTTTTTTTTTTTTTTTTGCGGTACGCGGGCCTCTCCCGTTGCGGAGCACAGGCTCCGGCCGTGCAGGCTCAGCAGCCATGGCTCACGGGCCCAGCCGCTCTGCAGCATGTGGGATCTTCCCGGACCGGGGCACGAACCCATGTCCCCCGCATCGGCAGGCAGACTCTCAACCACTGCGCCGCCAGGGAAGCCCTAGGCATTTTTTTTAATTGGCATATAATCGCTTTAAAATGTTGTGTTAGTTTCTACTATATAACGAAGGGAATCAGCTATATGTATACATATATCCCCCCCTCTTGGGTCTCTCCCCCCTCCCCACCCCCATCCCACCCATCTAGGTTGTCACAGAGCACCAGCTGAGCTCCCTGTGTTATCTGAGATGCAGATTAGACCACTAGGTAGCCATTGACAAGATGCCTCTGGTTTCAGTGGGGAGGGCTAGGTGGTGATGTGAATGTGGGCCCCCTGATTCTAGAGGGACACTGGAAGGCTCCAGATTGGATGAGACCACCCAGGAAGTGAGAAAAGAGGGGGAGCCTGTATTGTTTCCTAGAAACTGCCGTAACAGAGTACCGAAGCTGGTAACTTAAAACAACAGGAAGTGCTTCTCTTACAGTTCAGGAGACTACAAGTCTGAGACCAAGGTGTCAGCAGGGCCGTGCTTCCTCGGGACTCTGGAGAGAACCCTTCCTTGCCTCCTCCTGGCTTTGGATGGTGGCTGGCAGTCCCTGGCTTGCAGCGGCATCACTCTGACCTCTGCCTTGGTTGTCACATGCCATCTGATCTCTCCCTGTGTGTCTCTGTCCTTTTTTGCGGTACGCGGGCCTCTCACTGCTGTGGCCTCTCCCGTTGCGGAGCACAGGCTCCCGACGCGCAGGCTCAGCGGCCATGGCTCACGGGCCCAGCCGCTCCGCGGCATGTGGGATCTTCCCGGACCAGGGCACGAACCCGTGTCCCCTGCATCGGCAGGCGGACTCTCAACCACTGCGCCACCAGGGAAGCCCTGTCTTCTTCTTATAAGGACACCAGTCATATTGGATAAAGGCCCACCTGACTCATGTATGACCTCATCTTAACTAATTACACCTGCACGATCCTATTTCCAAACAGGGTCGCATTCCGAGGTTCCAGGGGGTGGGGTGTAGGACTTCAATATATCTTAAAAATTTTTTTTATTAAAAATCTTTTTAGGTTGTCTTTTTTGTATATTGTGGAAAAATACCCAAGACATAAAATTTACCATCCTAACCATTTTAAAGTGTACAGTTCTGTGGCATTAAGTACAGTCACGTTTTTATGCAACCATCCTCGCCATCCATCCACAGAACTCTTTTCATTTTACAAAACTGAAACTGTCCCCATTCAACACTTAACTCCCCATCCCCCCCTCCCCCAGGCCCTGGCAACCTCCATTCTACTCTTGTCTCTGTGAATTTGACCACTCTAGGCTCCTTACATAAGCAGAATCATACAGGGTTTGTCCTTTTGCAACTGGCTTATTTCTCTTTGCATCATGTCCTCAGGGTTCACCACATTGCAGCATGAGTCAGGATTTCCTTCCTTTTAAAGACTGAATAATATCTCTCCGCATATATTTTTTGGGGACACAACTGAACCCATTATTGGGGTCAAAAGACTAAGTCTTCGTCATTCCAATATTAAGAGGTCTAAGACATGAGGAGGAACCAGCAAAGAAGATTGAGGAGTGGCGGCGGGGAGGTGGAGGGGAATCAGGAGAATGTGCCTTCTGTATTGGGGGCGGGGAGTGATGGTCAGCGCCAGGGATGCTTCTGGTCAAATAAGAGGTGGAAGGAAACGGACCATCAGCTTAGCAACGGGGAGAACATTGGTGACCTAGACCGGACCGGTGTTGGTGGAGTGGGAGGGATGAAGCCTGTTCGCAGTAGGTTTTGGGAGACTGGGATGAGAAGCAGGGACAGCAGGCAGATAACTCCTTTGATAAATTTTGTAATAAAAGGGAGCTGAGAAATGGGGTGATAGCTGGAGGGAGACATGCCGTCAGAGGTTTTGCAAAGATGAGAGTAGTTACCGCGCATTCGTATGCGGGTGAGAATTATCCAGCGGGGAAGGGAAAGCTGATGAAGTGGGAGGGAAGGCGGAGTGGCTGGGGTGAGGCACATCCCTGAGGGCAGGAGGTGGGATCTGATGCCCAAGGCAGGGTTGGGCATCTCTGGGAGCAGGAGGGGGCAGAGGGGGTGGACCAGGTGCCGGGGTGGGGCAGTGGTGGCAGTCCCTGGATATTCTTTTTTTAAAATAATTAATTATTTTTTGGTTGCGTTGTGTCTTCGTTGCTGCACGCAGGCTGACTTTCTCTAGCTGCGGCGAGCAGGGGCTACTCTTCGTTGCCGGTGCGCGGGCTTCTCATTGCGGTGGCTTTTCTTGTTGCGGAGCACAGGCTCCAGGCGCACGGGCTCAGTAGTTGTGGCTCGCGGGTTCTAGAGCGCAGGCTCAGTAGTTGTGGCGCACGGGCTTAGTTGCTCCGCGGCACGTGGGATCTTCCCGGACCAGGGATTGAACCTGTGTCCCCTGCGTTGGCAGGCGGATTCTTAACCACTGCGCCACCAGGGAAGTCCCAGTCCCTGTATATTCTTATTGTTTATGTCCCTCTGAAATAGAACAGGGTCGTAGGTGAGAGAGTCACGGGAGGTGGTGCTGACGGTCTGGGGAGTGAGAAGGCACAGAGACCTGGGGGAGGCGGTGTGGCTGCCAGAAAGGAAAACAGCTGCCGTTTGTTTGCTGCGGGTTTACTCCATGCCAGGCACCAGGCGAAGGGTATTCCACACGTTTTCTCATTTAATTCTCCCTCCGACTCTGACATGTATTTTTATTTTCCATTTTACAGATGCGGAGACTTGAAGACTTAAGAAGGTGATGTAACTTTCTTTACATCATATAACCTGTAAGTCTGACCCTGAAACCTGACTACTAAACAAGCCTGTCCAAACCCCACAGGAAGCCTGGGGACGATTTTGTCAATTATTAAATTACATTATTATTTTTTCTCTCTGGAGAAGTACTAAACGTTTATTTCAGAAAATTTGGAAAATTCAAAGTGACATAAATATAAAAAAATTTTAAATGGCTCTAATTTCACCACCCAGAAATAATTACCATTAAAATGTAGTGATTTCTTTGCAGTATTTCTTTTCAGTTCATATTAACTGTGGCAGATTTAATGTGTTCAGCAAATCCTGTTTCCCTTCGCTTCATGGCAGGCAGCTAGACTACATTTCCCAGCCTCCCCTGCAGGTGGGGTGGCATGTGATTGAGTTCTGACCAATGGAATGTGGGAGGGAGTGATGTCACGCCCTTCTGTGCCTGGACCATAACCTCTTCTGATCTTCCATGCTTTCTCTGTTCTCTTGTTGCTCATGGGACGGGAAGGACTCAGTGAAGGACTTCAAGACCCTAGGGGGCAGTTAGACCACTAGTCGGAAGGCTCCTGAGCTCCCGAATGACCCAGTGGAGACCCTACCTCCCCCTGATAGTTCCATAGGGTGGAATGAACCTTGGCTGTGTTGTCATTGGACTCTGGGCATTGTTTGTTAAAGCAGTCAGCCTGATACAGTAACATCACATAAATATTGGAATCATACTGTAGATACAGTTTTTAGGCTGATTTGTGTTGGTTATTATTATTTTATTATTATTATTGTATTTGTTATTATTACCATTTACAGCAACCTTCTCCTATATTGTTAAACAATCTTGGAGAGCGTGGTTTTAATGGCAGTCCATGATAATTATTTATTTACTCAATCCCATAAGGTTGGATATTTAGGTTGCTTCCGCCATTTTGCTTTTCTAAGTCAGGCTCCAGTGAACATCCTCATGATAAATCAGGTCACCTGATCTGGAGATGGACCAATTCATCCCACCTCTGTTTCCTGTCTCTGAGCCTCTCCTTCACCCGAGCTTAAGGAGGTGCCCCAATTCCATAGACACTATCTATAAAAACGAGTGTAGTGGGATGAAATGTACATTCTTGGACGAAAGTGTGTGGAAAACCTTGATTATTCTAGAATTGGTCTCCTTTTGCCCTTGTGTCCCCTTTCCCACTGATGTCTTGGCAGTGGACGAGGTGAGGTGACATACTGAAAGTCGTCTCTGCCTTTGTAAGACAGTCTCTTCCAGGCAAATATCTGGTCAATTCAAAGCCCTGACTCCTTGTAAGGGTGATTCCTCTACCCGCAGACCATCTTGTTTCCGTTTCCTTTTGTAGGTGGCGTCTGGAAGCTTATGTGGTCTAAAGGGGTTGAGGAAAGGGTGTCTCGCCCTACTCACTGCACCTGCTCAGGTGTGGCTGGCTCGGTACGCACTGGTCTTTGGGCATCCTGCTGACTTTCGAGGATGGTAATTCTGGGTCTTGCTTTGTACCACGCTTCGCATCTCAGAGTCAAGCCTCTTCTCATCTGTGTGGGTTTACTAGGGCTGCTGTAAGGAAGCGCCCCAAACTGGGTAGCTTCAAACAGCAGATATTTACTTATTCTGGAGTCTAGAAGTCTGAGATGAAGGTGTTGCCCATGCCATACTTCCTCTGAAGCCTCTAGGGGAGGATACTTCCTTGCCTCTTCCCACTCTGGAAGCCCCAGGCTTGCAGCTGCCTCACTCCAATCTCTGCCTGCATCTCCTCCTCTTCTTATAAGGACATCAGTCATACCAGGATGCCTATCCTAATGTCCTCATCCTAATTCGATTACATCTTCAAAGAGCCTATTTCCGAAGTTCACAATCACAAGTACAGGGCGGGGGTGGTGGGGACCTCAACATAGCTTTTTTGGGGAATACAATTCAATTCATAATACCGTCCCTGGACCTTCTCAGCTCCTGGGCTCCCTCGACTCAGTGTGGCAGTGAGGGTCCCTATTATGAGACTGTCCTCAGTTCCACCTGCCTGGGGACCTGCAGCCATTTCCACTCTCCTGCAGCCTTGCCATGTGCAGTGTCTGGCCCAATGTGGACACAACCTGGTGGGGGGGGGGGCGCACAGGCACCACCTTGGATATCCTCACATCCCCTAAACCTGTCTTAATCGTTCTGCTGCCCTAGGACCCTCTGACCATCTCTCCTTCTGCCTTGAAAGGGCCTTCCACACCCCCGCACTGTCTGGCAACAAATCTACTCTGTGCTACAGATGTTATCCACCATCCCTTCATGGGGCGAAAGCCTCATGGTTTAAGTTTCATGGTGGTGGCAATTCGAGAGAGAGGAAAAAAAAAATACTGGGTTAGCAAAAGGGAGAACACAGCAGGAAACATTTCAAAGATTCTACGCCTGTTAAAATGTTTTTGATGGTAAGCCCTATTTGCCTTGACCTTTGAAAGTCTAAACAGATGAAAACCCTGGTCTCCCTTTATCTGGCAGCCTGTCTACTCGCTCAGTGAACCCTGTCTGTTCCTCCAAAGGCTCCTGGACCTTGATTTCTTCTTCTGGAACACTTTCCCTCCTACGCCCTTGCTGGGGCATTTCCTACTCATGCTTTGGGTCTCAGCCTGGACTATACTTCATTGCTGTTCCTGATGCCCCAGATGGGTAGCCCCCCCACCCGCAATTACACTTGTGACTATGTGTTTTGCGTCTGTGGCCCTCAGCAGACCACGGCTTCACGAGGACAGGAGTCACGCGTGCTTTGTTCTTCTCTGTCTTCCCACTGTTGGCACTTGGTAGGAACTCACTGAATGTTGGGTGAAGGAATGAAAGCCAGTGAAAGTGACACGACATCGTTTTGTATTAGATTGAACTGTAGGAGCTTGCCAACAAAATTTGGTTGATTTTGACCTACAAATATTCCAATTGCCTGTGAGTGAAGCCTTCCCACCCTCTCTTATTTTTGCAGACTCCCCTCCCTGGGTGACCATCAGCTTATCTGCTGGGAGGGGAGGCTCTGAATGGTCTGTAATTTCTTGGCACTCCCCTTCTCCCCTCTTGTGTTGGCCATCAACCGTTTCCTGGACCCAGAAGATTCTGTGTTGGGTGAGTTCAAATGCGTGTGATAAAATAGCCCACATGGTTTAGCCACTTTCTCCAATTTCTTTCTTTCTTTTTTTCAGCTGTACTTTTTATTTATTTATTTTTGGCGGTGCTGCACGGCTTGTGGGGTCTTAACTTCCCGACCAGGGATTGAACCTGTGCCCTCGTCAGTGAAAGCTTGGAGTCCTAACCACTGGACTGCCAGGGAATTCCCTCCAATTTCTTGTTGTTCTCCAGTTTCTCTGTGTCCTGGTAGATTACCTTCATGCATTGTGTCTTAGAGTGGCTTGGAGACTGACCACTGTTTGAGCTGGTGTAGAGTTGCTGGTAAGAACAATGGATTTGTTCTTGTAAGAACAACGTAAGAACATTGTAAGAACAATGTAAGAACATTGTAAGAACAATGTAAGAACAATTGTAAGAACAATGGTAAGAACAATGGATGGCCAATAGCTTTCGACGTGGGGCCTGGTACACAGTAGGTGCTCGATAAATGCTTGTGGAATGATGGAGAACAGATTGGAGTTTGAGTTCCAGCTCTGCTACTTATTGGCTCGAGATCTTGGGCAAGTTACTTACACTCTGAGCCTCAGTCTCCTCCCCTGTAAACTGGGGTAATCCTGTACTCACCTGACCAGGTATGTGGAGATGATGGAGGTGCAGGGCTTTGTTTGGCTTGGGGTTGGGTCCCCATGAGGCTTCATAGCAGTGGGAGTTGATGGTGGTGGCTGTCTCCCAGCAGTGTCCTCTCTTCTCTTCCAGACTGTTCTAAGCATCTCTTATCTGGCTTCCCAACTTCCTAGCTCTTCCCCTCCAGTCAACCTGTACCCCTCACCCAAGGATTAATCAGTGCTCTCGTCTGCGGTCCCATCACTTTCTGCTTAGCCTCACCCACCCACACTTCCAGCCTTGTCTCTGATTACACTCCTGACCTTCAACCAAACATGTCTGTCACTTGCTGTTTCTGCCCCAACCCCGCCTAGCTTCCAGACTCCTGTTCCACTCAAGTGATGTCTCTCTACGTCCCTTCCGCCTGGGATGCTCTCGCCTCACCAAGTGAGACAATGTTTGTCAATGAACTTTGATGTCAGATGGCCAATAGAAAAAAAAAAAAAAGCAGGAAAAAAATAAGTTTCGGAGAGAAGGTGGATAAATTGGAACCCTTGTGTGCTGCTGGGAGAAATGTAAAATTGTACAACTGCTGTGGAAAACAGTATGACCGTTCCTCAAATAGCTAAACGTAGAATTATCATATGATCCAGCCATCCTACTTCTGTGTATACACCCAAAAGAATTGAAAGCAGGCACTTGAAGAGGGATTTGTACACCCAGGTTCATAACAGCGTCATTCACAATAGCCAAGAGGTAAACGCAACCCAAATGTCCATTGACAGATGAGTGATAAACAAAATGTGGGAAATACATACAGTGGAATATTATTCAGCCTTAAAAAGGAAGGGAATTCTGATACCTGCTACAACATGCAGGAACCTGGAGGACGTTATACTAAGTGACATAAGCCAGCCACCAGAAAAAAAAAAACTATGATTCCAGATATATGCCGTCCCTAGAGTCGTCAAGTTCCTAGGGTTGGATAGTAGAATGGTGGTTGCCCGGGGCTGGGGGAGGAGGGAGTGGAGAGTCGTTTAATGCAGACAGAGGCTCAGTTGGGAAGATGTTCTGGAGATGGGTGACACAACCATGTGAATGTACTTAATGCCACTGAACTTACACTTGAAAATGGTTGAGATGGTAAATGTGTTTTGTGTATTTTACAAACAAAACAAAACAAAACAAAACTTCGAAGATTGCCTTTGCCAGAAGCCACCATCAAGAGATGTCCTTGCTTAGGGGGACAGAGGGTGGTCTGCATGGAGGCCTCAGGCAGCCTCTGCTCTGCAGCTGGAGCCAGGATGCCAGGAATATTCCTGACTCCAGGGAAGGCCGAGATCTCCGTGATAAGCGGGGCGTCCTCCCCTCACCTGGTCTAACCTCTCAGTTCCCCGAAACTCTCTGCTCCAAAGACCTTTCAGCCCCTACCCCAGCTGCCATTTCCAAGGCCACACCTGGATCTGGGCTTCTCCAGGAATGCCCTCGCCCACCTGGAGTCTCCGTTTCCAGCTCCCTGTTCTCCGACTCCTGCCTTTCCACACACTCCCTCTGCGACCTTGAGTCCGATAATTCCTTGCCCCCTGCCATCTTTGACCCCCTTTTCCTTGTCCTTCCCCCACTGCCTCTGTCTGTCCTCACTCAGGTTACAGGCGAATGTCTCTGTTGCATCCACCCTCAGACCCCTGCCCTTTCCCTCCTCCTATTTTCTCGCCAAGTCCTGGTCCCGGTGGAGTCCGGCGTGCTGCCTCTCGTGCTCCGGCCCCCAGGCAGTGGAACTGGTGAGGGGCCCTCTGCATCTTCTCTTCTCCATTTACCTACTTCAGGCTTCTCTGCAGCTCTGCACCATCTCTCTCACATCCCCTCTCTTGGGTCGTCCCCATCAGCAGGCAACAAACACGCTGGAATGCCTCCCATATTTAAAACAGCCACCCCTTGACCCTACAATCCTCCCACCCCAGCTTCAGCGCTGTTTATCCGACCCTCTTCCGGCACACTTCCTTGTCAGGGTGGCCTTAGTGAGGTCTCTCTACGCGCCCCCTCCTGTGATCTCCTGAGCCCGCTGCAGTCAGGCTCCCGCCCCTCTACCCAAACAGCCTTTGCCAAGGTCAGGGCTGATCACCATGTTGCTGACCCCAAAGGTTACCCTTGGTCCACTTGCCAGCAGCAATGGACCCAGCAGGTCACTCCCTCCATCTCCGAATACTCCCTTCTCTTGACTTTCCACCTTTCCTCTTGCTTTCTTCTCCCTGTTAACCTGGACCTGCCCCAGAACTCGGTCCTGACCCCTCTTCCCTTGTCTGTCTGCAGCTCTCCCTGGGTGGTCTCTTGGGTCATGGCTGAGAACCAGATTTGCAGGGACATCCCCCAGATGCCTGCCTCCAGCCGGCCCCTCCCCTGAACTCCAGGCCTGCACATCCCATGGCCTCCCCAGCATCTCCGAGGGATGGCTCATGGCCCCTCACACTTCGCCGGTTGCAAACAGTGTCTCTCCCACCAGCTAACCCCAAACCTGCCCCCCAGAGCCAACGGAAACACTATGCTTTCGTTTTCTGAGGTCAAGACTCTTGGAGT
Organism: Leucopleurus acutus; assembly: GCF_964270905.1. Taxonomy (NCBI): domain Eukaryota; kingdom Metazoa; phylum Chordata; class Mammalia; order Artiodactyla; family Delphinidae; genus Leucopleurus; species Leucopleurus acutus. The sequence goes on along the minus strand of NC_139150.1, from coordinate 6,863,180 downwards.
TGTCCCTGACTCCTGTCTCTCTCACATCCTCATCCAGACCAGCGAGTCTTGTCAGCCCTAACCCGAAACACACCAGGAACCTGGCCCCTTCTCCTGGTCTCCTGGGACCCGGGGGTGGGGGTGGGGGCAGCTGCCATCCCCGCTCCTCTGTTTTAACTGACCTTCTCCCGGCTTCACCCTCTGTTCCCCTTCAGCCTATTCTCCACACTGTAGGCCAAACCATTCTTTTAAAATGCAAGTCCAATCTTGTCTCTTGCAGGCTCAGAATCCTCCAGTGGCTTCTCATGGCAGGGAGAGGGAGACCCGACGTCCTCGTCTCCCAGGCCCGATCTGATCCCACCTCTCCCTTACCTTGCTGACCCCTTCTGAGCCCCGTGAGGGCAGGGCCGTGTGTTTGGTTTCAGCTGCCTCCCCTGGCACCGGGGCCCGCACCCAGACCACACATTGCTACAAATTGGATGAATGAATAAGTGAGGAACAGACGACTGGCCTTCCCTGGGAGGCTCTGCCCTGCACCGGAGCGGGGCCCAGCTTCCTCCCGCTCTCTGCCTGCCCAGGTTGCACCTGGCCCCCGGCCCCTCCCCCTTGGCCAGGTGTGCAGCCTCAGGAATTCTTCCGTCTGCTTGCCAGCTCTCTTCTGCAAAGGAGGTGCCCCAGGGAACAAGGTTTTCTGGTGCCCCCAGATCCTCCTAATCCTGTGTGAATCTCCTCTATTGGTCCTGGTTACCCTCCCGGGTCCCTCCCTTCACCTCCCCCACCCGGTGGGCGTGGCAGAGGGAGTAGAAACCACGCCTCTTTGTGACCACGCCCCTCTTCAAGCCAGCCAAGCTCCAGAAAGCCTAGCCTTGTAAGCGCTGGCAGGCTGGTTTAGGTCCCTCAGGCTTCTCACCTCTGCTTTGAGGAGGGGGCGGCCACTTGTCCCACTCTGGGAGTCGAGGTACCCGGATTGAAGCTCGGAGCCTGGGCGGGGACTCAAGGGCCCCTTCAGCATGTGCTTCCCCAGATAGCCGCAAGGCTCGCTTCTCACTTCTGACATGACAGGGCACCAGGAGCTGAACAGAAATAGAGCTGCAGGAATCTGTTCCAATCTGCAGACCAAACTGAATTAATGCATAGGAATTCTCAGCTTTAAGTTTCTTTACTTACAATTTTCTTATACGTTTAATACCGGCCAATATTTGTCTGTACGTGACATTCCATAATGGTAATTGCTGTCACCTATGCCAATTTTATCTGCACATCCCAGGCATCGTGAGCTTTCCACACAAATGTATGGAAATCTACAGAAAACCTGTGTTCGGTCAGTGCTATTGTCTTGACTATTTTGCAGAGGAGGAAACCGAAGCTCAGAGAAGGGAGGTCCCTTGCTCCGGTGGAGCTGAGATTTGCACCCAGCTCTAGGTAGCACCAAAACCCCTGTTCTCCTCACCACCACCACCACCACCACCACCCGCCCCGCCGTGTCTCCTCCTTGCCGGCCCCAGAGCACTTAGATGTTTTAGGAGAACGCTTTCCGCTTGCCATCTCTATTTCACGGTGATTGTCCTTGCTTTTTAGTCATTCTGCCCTAGGGAATCCTTTGGGGGGGGTTTCCCCTTTCGCTTGCCTAGATGTGACCTTGAGGCTAAGACCTAGGAGTCAAGGTGCAATTGCTCATGGTGACCTGAAGGGTGAGGTGGGATGCCTGGGGGCTGCCCTTTGCAACTGCTGGCCCTCCTGCTTTCCTGCTCCCTGATCAGAGCAGGACGGCTCTGAGGACCCTGGGGGTGGGGTCCTGGGACTAAGCGTTTCTCATAAGGGGTCTGCATGCAGGCAGGGGGTCTGCCCACCGCCCCTGGCCAGGCCCTCACTTGCAGAATCACTGTTCTAGGCTGCAAAGGGCTGGGTTCACCTTTGAATTCATCCTGCAAGTTACATCTAAGGCAGACACTCCGCAGACTGGGTCTGAGTGGCCCCAGCCCAGCGGGACTGCTTAAGAGCCCCCCCCTCCCCAACCCCGCACCACCTTCTCTCCACCCAGGGCTCATCGCATTTTATAAGGGGTTAGGGAGGCTCTCGGGTCAGAGAGTGTCTGGGCTGCTCTGAGCGGAACCAGGGAAGTTGTGGGGTCAGAGTAAGGAACATTATGGGCTTCAGAAGGAGGTCATGGCCCAGTGGGACCCATGTGGACAGAGGCCTCACGGCCTGCACTTGGGCTGAGTGACAGATTGGCCGCCTGTGACATGTGCCACCAGCCTGCCTGTCTGGGCCCTGACACGGCCAGCCAGTGCAGAGCATGGACTGTCTCTGCCTCCTTGTTCTGGGGGGGCGAGATGGGACAAATAGCCCCCATTCCTTTCCTCACGAAGCGTCCCCTCCATCTTGGCTGGCCTCCCACCCAAAGGACTGTTCGGGGACCGTCCAGGCACCCTCGTGAGTTTCTTACCCCCTTTATCACCATCACCCATTTTCATTCACGCATCCCTTTCTGAGATTCATACTTGCGTTCTCATAAAGGAAATGGTTAGCTTATGGGAGGTTTGTGATCCGACTTACCTACTTCACTTAGAAATCAAGAGGGTAGTTTGTGAGGATTTGGGGGGGTGGCCTCCTTCCCCTCCATCTCTGGCCAAGGCGCTGGGCTGCGTTGTCTGTGTGGAGGGGACAACGGTCAGCAGGGCCCTGCTTGCAGAGAGTGCTGGGTCCCAAAGAGCAGAACAGCCCAGCAGACCCCGTGATCCTCAGTGGGACGGTGACCCCACCCTCCAGGAGTGGGGGGAGCCACTGCGGCTGGAGGAGGGGGCCCCCTGGTGGGTGGGGTTGAACATGGGGTGCCAGGTGGGGAGGGTATCCAGTGGAGGGGAGCCCCCCAAAATGTGGAGACTTTGTAGAGAACAGACTGGCTATGCAGGGAGCAGATGGTTGAGGGCTGTGGTCCGCCCACTTCCAGCAGGAGGCCATGGGCCAGGCTCCCCCCGCCCAGGACTTGGGTGTCCTCCTCTGTAACAGGACCACAGTGGTACTCGCCTCTGGCAGGGAGGTAATGACGGTACCTGTCAGCAGTAAATGAGGTCGGGTCCCTACCTTGCAGGGAGCCCCATCCCTGGCTCAGTGGCCCGGGGGTGTCCCCCACTGGTTGAGGTTTCCCAGTTGTGCGTGCAGCCCCGGTGACGTAGGAGGGGGTGATTCCAGGAGCCCCACAGACTCCCTTCTGCACTCTCCCTCAGTTTCCTGGAGGAGAAGCTCACACTCCCTAACCCTTTATAACAAAGCACTGTGGCAGGCAACGATAGCCAGATAGATTTTGTTAACACTTTTATTTTAATTGTAATTTATCTTTACTTTTATCTTCTATTTATGGCAAGGGATCTTAATTTTCCACTTACAGTAATCATATAGGGTTTCCGGATAGCCTCATTTATTTAGGTGAGAATAGTGAATTCGTCTAAAGAAAAATATCAAATAATACAATGATTCAGATTGAGTAAAACGTAGCGAAGGTCGTACCCGAAGGGCTGGGTCAGGACCGGGAGCCATGGGTAGCGTTTTGCTCTCTCGTCAGTCAGGAGTCCCGGTTGATACTCGTTCTGTTAAGTTTGCCCCAAAGGTGGTGACGAGTTTGTCAGGAGGGGTTCAGGCACTTGGTGTTGTGTCTGTGCTGAGTGCATCTTCTGGGACTCCCCCTCCTCCAACAGCCCTGCAGGCTTGGGGCTGACATGACCCCCATTTTAAGGTGAGGAAGGTGATCAGAGAGGGCCAGTGATGTGTTCAAGGTCACACAGCTGGTGAGCTGGGGAATGGGCCTGACTTCACTTCACATGGCGAGAGGTCTAGGGCCTGTGGAGTCACTTCTGGTTACCCAGTCCTAGTCGTTTGGAAGGAGAAGGGTGTGGAGAAATGGGAGTGTGTTGTGGAGGGAAGGGGCTGGGGGACAGCGAGGGGCCCAGGAGTCTGGACAGTGTGTATGGGCCTTGGAAGGAACAGCCACTCAAGGTCACCGGGTGAGCCTGGAACCCCGGGACCCTGCCTTCGCTGGATCTGCTGTCCACCGCGCCACTCCATGCTGCAGGGGTCTCCTTTGACCAGGCGGCCCCCTCCCCTTTGCAACCTCTCGGGCACACAGTGGCATCGAAGGAGACACTTCGGGGTGGGGGTGATGGTATGTGGAGGGAGAGGCCGCTGTGTGGACACACGTGGGTGGCCCTAGAGGGCTGCTGGGCGCCCAGGTCTGGCTCTTGGTCTCAGAGCAGAGCTTTGGCTCCCTTTTCCCCACCCATCCCTGTGCATCCTCTGCACACCGGTCATGGGAGGGGCTGCGGGGGGGGGGGCTTTCCTGGGTAGGGGGCTCTGAGGGATGGGCCGGCAGCATGGGGGGAGCATTGGGGTGGGAGTTGGGAGACCTGAGTCTCCTGGGGGGGCCTAAGCTTCTCCTTCCTTAGAGGGAAAGGGTGGGGCCTGATGGCCAGAGGGGCTTCGGGGTCTGATGGTGTAGGGGTGAGGCGGGAAGGGCTCCTCCCTGCCCCAGTCTCCAGTCTGTGCCCTAACTCCCTCCTCCCCTTAGGAGAGGTCCCAGGAGGCGCCAACACGGGGGTCCAGGCTGGGCTGCAGCTCACTGGCTCTGCCTGCTGCCAGCTGCTGTGTAGCCCTGGCAGGGCATTTCCCCGCTGCCCCGTCCAGCTGTGTGGTCTGAGCATGTTAACCCCTCAAAGCATGGAGGACGTGGACTCATGGTAAGTGCTCAACAAACTTCACCCGTGTGTTATTATTATTATTATTATTATTTTTTGCGGTACGCGGGCCTCTCACTGCTGTGGCCTCTCCCGCTGCGGAGCACAGGCTCCAGACGTGCAGGCTCAGTGGCCATGGCTCATGGGCCCAGCCGCTCCGCGGCATGTGGGATCTTCCCGGACCGGGGCACGAACCCGTGTCCTCTGCATCGGCAGGCAGACTCCCAACCACTGAGCCACCAGGGAAGTCCTCTTGTGGTATTATTAATAACAAAAATCTTAAAAAGCTGGAGGGATTACAATATTTTATAATACCTATAAATGGGGCAGAACCTTTAAAAGTTGTCAGTCACTATATTGTACACCTGCAACTTATATAATATTGTACATCAACTATACTTCAATAAAGAAGTCATTGCCAACACCTCCCCCTCCAAAAAAAGGCTGGGGGGGATCAAGGGGGACCTTTTAAGCACGACACTTGGCTCTTCGGGGCTGGGGATCCTTTTATCCAGCAGGAACTGGCTGTCAGGAACCCTCTTGCCCGCAGCCTGTAAGGAAAGAATCTGTCTTCTCTCCTCCTTCCCAGGCTTCAGGTCTGAGCTCCAAGACCAGCCTGTCTGAGGGGCCTCCCTGACCACCCTGCATGATCATCCCGTTGGCTGAGCCCCTGTTCATTGTCTGGTGCCTCCATGTGAGAACCTGAGCTGGACGTCCCAAGGCCTTCTTTCTGTAGCTCCACCCCTGGTGTGGTGCCTGGCATGCAACAAGTTGTCCCCAAACCTTTGTGACTCAGTGAAGGGCAGCATCGCTATAATCCGTCCCTGCATCACAGAGGATGCTGAGGCTCAGAGAGGTGAAGCCACTTGCCCGAGGACACACAGGAGGACAGTGGTGAGTGAAACCTTCAGTCTGTGCCAGATGGCCTCCCTACAGAGCTCTCTCTTCCTCGGTCCCATCCCACTCGTTGTCGAGCCAGGATCTTACACCCATTCAAGGCCCAGTGGGCTGAGAGCACAGGACTGGGGTGTTGGAGGCTCTGGAGCTGATCTCTCCTGCTGTGCTTGGCAGGAGGCTTCGCAGACCCAGCAGGCTGGGGAGGGAGCGGGAACTCGCAAGCGCGCTGATTATCTCAAGTTCAAGAGCCATGGCGCCCACTGGGGACCAGGAGGCAGGTTCCGTCTTTGCTTGTTGTTTTATTACTAAGTCTGGGACCAGCGGTTTCTGGATGGAGTCCTATTAAACTGACATCTGTCGGATTTGTTCATTCATTCAGTAAAATATTCTCGAAACAAAGAAAAACACCTTAGAGATACCTCTGCTTCCCCTGAGTTTGTCTGCAAATGGGAAAACGATGATTTCATTGATTCCGCATCTCTTGAGCTCCTGTGATGTGCTCGGTCAGGTGGTCTGCTTCAACCCCTGCAACACCGTAGCTGCCGTCTGTTTGTAACTTGAACTTCTCATCCAACATTGTGTTGTGTGCGTTTCCCCGTGTGTCAGAGACCCTTGTGAGAGGCTGTCCGTGGCATGGGATGCCACACCTCAGGGGCCTACTGCTTGGATTACCAGGGAGGGGAGACTATCCCCCTTTAGAGCTGGGGTCCCTCAGCACCCCTCCCCTCTGTCCAGCTACCCCGTCCTCATGCATCAGGGCCTGGCTCCATTCTGCCTCCTCTCTGAAGCCCACCATGCTCCCCCCACCCGCCGCCCCCAGCCTGGCCCGCGCGCTCTCCTCCGAAACCCGTGGCTCTCTGCCTCGCCTCCCCCAGCTCTCCCCTCCTCTTCATAAATGTAACACCCTTACTCTTGCTTTCCACACTTCAGGTCAGAGCTCAAAAGTCACCTTGTCAGGGGCCCCCTGGGCCGCCCCTTGTGCTTCTCTGTGGGCTTGTCCCTCTGTTTCTCCCCTGGCCCACAGGTCTGTTCATTCAGGAGAAGGACTTCTGTAGGAGGGGCTGGGTCACTGCTAAAAGTGGAAAGACCAGCTCTGTAGGGCTGCCAGATTTAGCAACAGAAGTAAAAGAAAAATACAGCACACTCAAACATAAATGTCAGATAAGTGACAAATAACTTTCGAGTATAAGTATATCCTGAATATTTTTTAAAAAATATTTATTTAGGGCTCCCCTGGTGGCGCAGTGGTTGAGAATCTGCCTACCAATGCAGGGGACGTGGGTTCGAGCCCTGGTCTGGGAAGATCCCACATGCCATGGAGCAACTAGGCCCGTGAGCCACAATTACTGAGCCTGCGCGTCTGGAGCCCGTGCTGCGCAACAAGAGAGGCCGCGACAGTGAGAGGCCCGCGCACCGCAATGAAGAGTGGCCCCCACTTGCCGCAACTAGAGAAAGCCCTCGCACAGAAACGAAGACCCAACACAGCCAAAAATAAATAAATAAATAAATAAATAAATAAATAAATTTTTTTAAAGTACTTTCTTAAAAAAAAAATTATTTATTTATTTGGCTGTGCCAGGTCTTAGTTGCGGCACGCGGGATCTTCCTTGCGGTGTGCGGGATCTTTAGTTGAGGCACGCATGTGGGATCTAGTTCCCTGCATTGGGAGTGCAGAGTCTTAAACCGCTGGACCACCAAGGAAGTCTCTATCCTGAATATTGGTCCGGATATACTTATACTAAAAAAAAATGTTGTCTATCTCAAACTCAAATGTAACTCGGCATCTTGTATTTAATCTGGCACCCCTACCACCTGTCACCCTTCTTTGTGCCCTTGTCGGGCACGCTCAATAGCGAGACTATGCATGGGGGCAGGGATCTTGTCTGTCTAGGCCACTGCTGTGTGCCCAGCCCTCAGCAGAGAACCTGATTGATACCCATCGGTAGGTCAAGTGCAGGGGACCCCACCCTGAGCCAGGTGCAAGAACTGTATGTGGAGCTCTCATCGATGTCTGGGAAGACCAGTGTGAATTGGTGAGAAGATGAGATGCATGAGATTTGGTTCACGAGGTGCTTTTTAACTCTCGTAAAACAGCTGTGATTTACTGAGCAGCTACTATGCGCCAAGCCTCACACTGTTTTTATACACATCACCTCTCGCAGCAGCTCTGCGGGGAAGGCATTATTCTTTACGCTTTCGATGGGAAACTGAGGTTCGGAGAGGCGGTGTCCCGGCCCTAGGTCACACAGCAGAGAGCAAACGCAGGTCTTCCTCCAGCTAGGCTAGTGCCTCCGCCTCCCCCGTGGTGCACACTGGGACCACAGAGGCTCTGGTGAAGATCCTCTGTGAGCTGTGCGCGTCTTAGGTTTTTGACTGTCTCTCCTTCCAGGTGAACCCTTTCGCCATGAATCTTGCTAATGCAGTTCATTTATTCAGTAAACCCTGCTTCTCTCCGTGTTTGTTGCAAAGGAGAAGTTCCTCCTCTCCAGAATTCTGAATTAAGGAGGTTTTGAATGAATGAGAGTCTGCTGAACTGAAACTGCTGACAGGGCAGGGATGCGGCCAGGTGACTGGGGAAGGGGCACAAGCTGCACAGGCGGAACGGGTTCAAACCCAGCCCCTGCCCTTGATGGGCTCTGTGGCTTCGGGCAAGTCAGTCCCTCAGTTTCACCATCTCTAAGGAGGGAGTCAAATGAATTCAGACACCCCAGGGTCCCAGAAGTGTCAGCTCAGAGGCTGCTGCTGCTGGAGGTGACTGGGGACCGGGCTTGGCTGTCTTTCCCCAGGGGCCCTGCTGGGAGTGGAGCTGGGAGCCTTGTGCCCCCAGGAGCCCTGGGGCATCTTTGCACGTGGGGCTTAGTCTCTGGCTTCTCCGCTGGGAGCTGCCGAGAAGGGAAACCGGCCTCTCCACCTGGCCTAGGGCGCCATGGTCAAGGTCAGCCGAACGCTGGGTCCCCCACGGACCGGCCTTCTTGCTGAGGCTGTCTTCTGGGCTGCTAGTGTGTGTATGCACACGTGTGTGTGACAAGGGGGCGTGGGCTGCACTCGGGTGGGGGAAGGGGTGTGCGCTCACGTGTTTTCAGTTTGTCACCTGGCTGAGGAAGCGTGGCTGTCCTCGCTCCAGAAGTACGGCTATGTTCCCTAATTGTCACCACCGCCTCTCACAAGTGCTTGGAGTAAAATGTCGTCTGCCCCAAGGCTCCCGAGGCCCTGAGAACTGGCTCCGGCCACCCCCATGGCGGCTCTCAGTCATCCTGAGCTCTTTCTGGACCCGCAGGCCCCGGCCTGCGCTATGCCGTCCGCCTGAGCCTCTCCCCACGGCTGCTTCCTTTCCACCTCCAGTCTCCCCAGAGTGGTGTCCTGACGGTCCATGGGCACTGGGCATCCCCACGCCCCCTCCGTGCTTATCTCAGCCCCTTGTTTGTTCTTCCCCAACCAGAACAGAACCCCTTCCAGGCTCAGTCTTCATCTCCTGTCCTGCCCCTCAGCATCTCATGTTTTTGTTTAGAGCATGTGCTCGCAGTGCACACGTTCATTCGTTCATTTGTTCACTCAACCCAGAACGCCAGGCCCAGGGGAATTCAGTGTAGACGCCAGCGGCCCCTACCCTGGTGAGTCTGCGTCCGGCCAGGTGTGTGTGTGTGTGGCGGGGCTGGGGGACGGTGGGGCAGGCACGGAGCAGGTGAGCACAGAGAGCAGCCACCACCTGGCGATTTCTCTGGGATCCTCCAATCCCAGGTTGCCCCGCTTTCTTCTGCACATTCTCCCCTGTGGATATTAAGAGATTAATATATGCAAATGCCATTTTCCTATGGTGGTTTTAGCCTTGAACTCCGTGGATTAAGTTACTTGATTTAAATACATATTCGGGACCCCCCGACACAGTATACATGTATAAATCCTAAACACCAAATAAAATCCCCTCATTTTGCATGTGCTGCATAGCTAATCCCACGTCCTGTGGGCATTTCGACAGTTAAGATGGTTCACGGGGGCTGCCAAGATTTTATCTGGAATATCAAATACCTGTATGATATGGAATGTTCCTTAATGGGGCTTGCCAATACCAGCCAAAGGGGGACGGGATGAGCAGGGCACTGGAGGTGTGGTGGGAAGGCTCCTCTGGAGGGAAACACGCCCATTAACAAGGGAGGAGGGAGGTGAGTCCATGGTGGTTGTCAAGTGGCCAAGCTGGGCAACGTTAGAAGGGGAAATGGATGGAGAGACCACTGGGCTTGGATGCACTGGGGGCCTGGCCTAGACTGTGGGTTCTTAAGAAGCCTATAAGGAGGATTTGGGAACAGATGTGTCCAAGGATGCGACCTGCAGCAGACGTTTTCCAAATCCATTGGGAGGACACCTGGGTATGTGTTCAGACAGTGGGCAGGGCAAACAGATCTTGGGTTTGGGACAGGGGATGGACTCTGACAGCATGGCCACAGGGCGGCCGGGACTGACTTGGCTGCCTGATAACAGCAAGTCTGTTTTCCTAATAAATCCTGCCAAACCTGGACCGCAGCCTCACTCCCCAGCCTCCCTGCAAAGCGGGAGTCACCTGGCGGATCACCTGTCCTTCCGCAAGTTGAGGGACAGAGCCTGGGCCTGGCCTTTGGGTGCCCAAGTGACAGCAGCATCGCGGCAGTGCTCACCCTACCCCGAGAATCCGCTGTTCCTGGCACCTTCCAGGCTCCCCTTGTCCCCTCTGCCTGGGGCTCTTCCCCAGAGATCAGGGGGCTCCCTCTCTCCCCCACTTCAAGTCGGCTCAAACTTCACCTCTTCAAGAAGTCTACACAGAGCAACCTGCCCAGACCCACCCCTGCACACCCCACCCCTGCACACCCCACCCTTCACCCTACCTCACTTGGTTTCCCCGTGATCAAGTGGGATTTATCCCAGGGATGCAAGGATTTTTCAATATCCTCAAATCAATCAGTGTGATACACCACATCAACAAATTGAAGAATAAAAACCGTATGATCATCTCGATAGATGCAGAGAAAGCTTGTGACACACTTCAACCCCCATTTATGATAAACACTCTCCAGAAAGTGGGCATAGAGGGAACCTACCTCAACACAATAAAGGCCACGTGTGCCAGGCCCATAGCACTAGTATCCTTCTAACGAACTTCATAATCTATGTTTTATGATGCGTACTGTTTACTGTCTCCATTCCCTAACCCATTATCAGAATACAAGCTCCTTGAGGCGAGGGTCTGGGTTTGTACAGTTCGCTGCTATAACCCCAGGACCTGGCGCAGGTAGGTCTGGCACACAGTAAGTGCTCAGTAAATATTTTGTTGACCCCCTGAATCCCTCCTCACCCTCTGGCTCTGGCCAGGAGCTGGTAGCCTTCAGTATCAAGAAACCACCCAGGAATCCACAGAATCTGCCAGTCCCCACTGAGCACCCCCGGGTATGTGCCAAACCGAGGCCAGGCTTCGGCAGGTGGAAAGGGGCCGGAGGAAGACCCAGCCTGAGTTCACACACAGCCCTGCCTCAGTGCCCCACATGTCACCCTTCCCTCCTTGGTGTCACAGGAGGCTTCCCCAGGAGGAGGCCCCAGATGGAGTTGGGCATGAAGTTAGGGAGCGGGTCTTGAGGATACCTGGGACACAGCTGTCTTTGCTGTGATATTTATATAACTTGCCATCCTCCCTTGGCTTACCGTGTGCACGTGTTACCTTTTTCCATCCAGTTACTTTTAATCCAGCTGTGTCTTTATATTTAAAGTACAACTCTTCAATTTGTTCCTCTGTACTTTTCTTCCTACCCTCTTTGCACCAATATTATTATTATTATTATTTAGCGGTTGCTTAAGGGATTAAAATATTCATTCCTACATCCCTGACTTTTCAACTTAGAGCTAACATTGAACAACATCACATAAAGTATAGACTCCTGGCAACTGTGGAAGTCCATTGGCTCCCACCCTGCCACCCTTTATGCTATAGTTGTCATATGTAAATGTATATAATTTTTGCTTTAGGGAGTTCTATATACTTTACAGAAATTAAGAGGAAAAAGTGATCTTTTCTATTTACCTAGACATTTATCATTTCTAAATGATAAATATCTAGGTAAATAGATATTTTACGCTTCTTGAAGATCTGAATTTCCATCTCGTATTCTTTCCCTTTTAGCATTGCTTATGTATGTGTCTTCTGGTGAAAAAGTCTCTATTTACAAAACAACTTTTATTACTCTGAAAAATAATATTTATGTATATTAATATATTTATGTATATAAAATATTAATATATGTAAATATTTATGTATATTAATATATGTAAATATTTATGTATATAAAACTGAACCACTTTGCTGTCCACCTGAAACTAACACAACACTGTAAATTAACTATACTTCAATTTAAAAAATGGTTTAAAAAAACCCCAACTTTTATTAAATCTGAAAGTGACTATCTTGTCTTCATTCTTAAAGGATATTTTTGCTGGTTATAGAATTATTGGGTTGAAGTATTTTTTCCTTCCTCTTTAAAAATAATTTAGTTTTGAAGTAATTATGGATTCACAGAAAGTTCCAAAAATAGAACGGAGAGTGTACCCTAAGCTAGTTTCCCCCAATGGTTATATCTTACATAATAGTCTAATAGCAAAACCTGGAGATTGGCATTGGTACAATGGGTGCATAGAGGTCTGTACTGTTTTATCACACGTGTGTATTTATGTAACTACCATGGCCATCAAGATGCAGAACTATTCCATCCCCCAGAGACCACTCCCATATGGCCCCTTTGTAGTCACACCCAACCCCTGCCCCCTACACCCTTAATTCTAGCAAAACACTCATCTGTTCTCCAGCTCTATCATTTTCTCATTTAGGGAATGTTATGTGTATGAAATCCTACACCATGTGACCTTTTCAGAATGGCTTTTTCACTCAACGTGATGCCCTTGAGATCCATCCAAGCTATTGTGTGTATAAAACAGTTTGTTCCTTTTTTGTTGCTGAGTACTATTCCATGGTTTGTTTAAAACCACTCACCTACTGAAGGGCATTTGGGTTGTTTCCAGTTTTGGCCTATTACAAATAAAGCTGCTGTGAACGTTCATGTATGCATTTTAATGTGGATATAAGTTTTCATTTCTGTTAGATAAATGCCCAGAAACTTGATTCTGGGTCATATGGTAACTCTATGTTTAGTTTTTTGAAAACCTATCAAACTATATTGCGGAGTGGCCATGCTATTTCCTACAACAAGAATGCATGAATGTCCCACTTTCTCTGCATCCTCACCTGCATTTGATTTTTTGTATTTCAGTATTTTTCTTTAATTTTAGCCATTTTAACAGGTGTATAGTAATATCTCATTGTGGACTAAATTTGCATTTCCCAAATGGCTAATGATGTTGAACATCTTTTTTATGTGCCTATTTGCCATCCGTATATCTTCAGTGAAATATCTCTTCATATGTTCTGCCCATTTTCTAATTGGTTTGTTTGTGGGGTATTTTGCTGTTGAGTTTTGAGAATTCTTTATATAATCTAGATACAAGTTCTTTGTTAGATGATTTGTGATATTAGATGTTAGGTGATTTGCAACTATTTTCTCCTGTCTGTGGTTTGTCTTTTCTTCCTCTTAACAGGGTCTTTGGCAAAGCAAAACGTTTGAAGTTTGAGGAAGTCCAGTTTATCAATTTTTTTCTAACATGGATTGTGCTTTTTGTGTTAAGTCTAAGACCTCTTTTCCTAGACCCGGATACTAGCTCCAGAAGATTTTTCTCCTATTTTTTCTCTAAGTGTTTTATAATTTTACATTTAAGTTTGCAATCCATCCAGAGTTATTTTTTATATAAAGAGTAAGGTTTAGTTTGTGGTTCAACTTATTTGTTTATTTATTTTTTGGTCTATAGATGGCCAATTGTTCCAGCACCATTTGTTGAAAAGGCTGTCCTTTCTCCATTGAATTATTTTGTAACTTAATAAAAAAATCACGTGTATATATTTGTGTGGGTCTTCTTCTGGTTCTCTTTTCTTATCCATTGATCTATGTGTCTATTCCTCCACCAATATCACACAGTCTTGATTATTGTAGCTATATAGTATTTTTAAATTGGGTAGAGTGATTCCTCCCGCTTTCTTTTTCAAAATTGTTTTAGGTTTTCTAATTCCTTTGCTTTTTCCATATAAATTTTAGAATAATATCATCCATATCTAAAAATAATCTTGGGGCTTCCCTGGTGGCTCAGTGGTTAAGAATCTGCCTGCCAATGCAGCGGATGAGGGTTCGAGCCCTAGTCCGGGAAGATCCCACATGCCATGGAGCAACTAAGCCCATGCGCCACAACTACTGAGCCCGTGTGCTGCAACTACTGAAGCCCACATGCCTAGAGCCCATGCTCCACAACAAGAGAAGCCACCGCAATAAGCCCGCACACTGCAACGAAGAGTAGCCCCTGCTCACTGCAGCTAGAGAAAGCCCGCGTGCAACAACGAAGACCCAACGCATCCAAAAATAAATAAATTAAAAAATAAATAAATTTATTTTAAATATTAAAATAATCTTGATTGGATTTTGAAAGGAATTGCATTAAACTTACAGGTCAATTCTGGGAGAACTGATACTTTTACTTCGCTGATTCTTCCAATCCATGAACACAAATTCTCTCTCCATTTATTTAGGTCTTAAAAAATTTCTTTTATCAAAGTTTTGTAGTTTTCAACATGCAAGTCCTGTACACATTTTATTTATACCTAAGTATTGCATCTTTTTGAGTCTTTATAATGGTATTTAAAAAATAAATTTATTTTTATTTATTTATTTTTGGCTGTTTTGGGTCCTTGTTGCTGTGCACAGGCTGTCTCTAGTTTTGGCGAGGGGGGCTACTCTTCACTGCGGTGCTCCAGCTACTCATTGTGGTGGCTTCTCTTGTTGCAGAGTGCGGGTTCTAGGTGTGTGGGCTCAGTAGTTGTGGCACACGGGCTTAGTTGCTCCGCGGCATGTGGGATCTTCCCGGACCAGGGCTTGAACGTGCATTGGCAGGCAGATTCTCAACCACTGTGCCACCAGGGAAGTCCCTATAATGGTATTATACTTGTAATTTTGGTTTCCATGTGTTCATTGCTGATGTAGAGATATACAATTGATTTTTGTGTGTTGATCTGGTATCCTATGACCAGGATGAACTCAGTTATTAATTCTGGGATATTTTTTGTAGACTTCTTGGGATTTTCTACATAGACAATCTTGTCATCTGCAAATAGAGATGTTTTAATTTCTTCCTTTCTGATCTATATGGCTTTTATTTCCTTTTCTTGCCTTGTTGCTTTGGGTAGAACTTCTAGCACTAAATAAACATAGATTGTTGAGAGTGGGCACCCTTCTTCCCATTCTTAGGAGGGGAATACATTCCATCTTTAACCATTAAGTATAATGGTAGTTGTAGTTTTTTGGTAGATGTTCTCTATCAAGTGGGGGAAATTCCCTTCCACTCCTAGTTTTCTTAGACTGTTTTTTGACTGGGAGTTGAATTTTGTCAATTTTTTTCTGTATTCACTAGTATAATCATGTGATTTTTCTTCTTAAGCCTGTTTACAGTGGATTACATTGATTTATTTCAAATATTGAACCAGTCTTATACCCCTAGAATAAGCCCCACTTGGTCACAGTGTGACCTTCTTTTTAATATATTGCCAAATTCTAATATTTTGTTAAGGGTTTTTGCCTCTACATTCACTAGGGATGTGGATCTGTAGTTTTCTTTTCTTTTTTTTTTTTTGGTACCATCTGGTTTTGGTATCAGGGTAATACTGCCCTCATAAAATGAATTGGAAATGTTCCCTTCTCTTCTTATTTCAATTTCTTTAATACTTATAGTGTTATTGAAATGATTTATTTCATATTGAGTGAGTTGTGATTGTTTGTGCTTTCCAAGGAATTGGTCCATTTTCTCCATGTTGCCAAGTTTATATTTGTAGAGCCATTCACAATGTTCCCTTTCTATCCTTTTGATGTCTTCATAGTCTGTAGAGTATCCCCTGTTCCATTCCTGATATTGGTGATTTGTCTTTTTTTTTTCTTCGTTTTTAGTCTTGCCAGAGATTTCTCAATTGTATTGATCATCTCAAAGAATCAGCTTTTTGTTTCTATGATTTTTTCTATTGTTTTTATGATTTTAATTTTATGGATTCTTGCTTTTATATTTATTATTTCCTTCCTTCTGTTTGTTTTGGATTTATTTTGTTCTTTTTTTCCTAGTTTCATCTTTAAATTTTTTCCCCAATACAATACTGAACTTACAGTTTATACTTTGTAGGTGGGATATTTCATTCACATAAAATTACTTCTAAAGTCTAGTTTCTTAATGTGAGAGATTAGATGAATGACCTGAGACTTTCTCTCTTTCTAATGTAAGCATTTAGTACTATAAATTTCCCTCACCACACTACTTTAGCTGCATCCCACAAATTTTGATATTCTGTGTTTTTGTTTTCATTCAGTTCTATGTATTTTTAAAATTTCCTTTGAGACTTCTTCTTTGACCTATGGATAATTTATGTATGTATGTATTTAATTTATTCATTTTATTTTATTTAGTTTTGGCTGCATTGGGTCTTTGTTGCTGCATGCAGGCTTTTCTCTAGTTGTGGTGAGTGGGGGCTACTCTTCCTTGTGGTGTGCGGGCTTATTGCTGTGGCTTCTCTTGTTGCGGAGCATGGGCTCTAGGCACATGGGATTCAGTAGTTGTGGCACACGGGCTCAGTAGTTGTGGTGCATGGGCTTAGTTGCTCTGCAGCATGTGGGATCTTCCCAGACCAGGGCTTGAACCCATGTCTCTTGCATTGGCAGGAGGATTCTTAACCACTGCGCCACCAGGGAAGACTGACCTATGGATAATTTGTAAGTGTGTTGTTTAGTTCCCAAGCGTTTGGAGATATTCCTGTTGTCTTTCTGTTATTGATTTCTACTTTGATTCTCTTATGATCAGAGAACACACTCTGATTTCATTTCTTTTAAATTTGTTGAGATTTGAGAACTCCCTGGTGGTCCAATGGTTAGGACTTGCTGCTTTCACTGCCATGGCCTGGGTTAATGCCTGGTTGGGGAACTAAGATCTCATAAGTCGCTCGGCGCAGCCAAAATATAAAATAAATAAATTTGTTGAGATTTCCCATTCACCCCCTGCCTTCACATGTGCATAGCCTCCCCCATTATCAACATCCTCCACCACAGTGGAGCATTTATTACAAATGATGAACCTAAATTGACTCACCATTACTATCCAAGGTCCATGGCTTGCATTAGGGCTCACTCTTGGTGTGTATATTCTATGGGTTTGGGTAAATGTAAAATGACATATATCTACCATTAGATACATAGAGAGTATTCTCTATATAGAGAATACTAAAAATGATCTGTCTATACTCTCCCTTCCCCTAACTCCTGGCAACCACTGATTTTTTTTACTGTCTCCATAGTTCTGCCTTTTCCAGAATGTCATATAGTTTGAATCGTACAGTATGCAACCTTTTCAGATTGGCTTCTTTCACTTAGTAATATGCATTTAAGTTTCCTCTATGTCTTTTCATGGCTTGATAGCTTATTTCTTTTTATCATTGAATAATATTCCGTTGTCCAGATTACCACAGTTTATTTACCCATTCACCTGATGAAAGACATCTTGGTTGTTTCCAAAGTTTGATGATTATGAGTAAAGCTGCTGTAAACATCTGTGTGCAGGTTTTTGTGTGGACGTAAGTTTTTAAACTGCTTTGAATAAATACCAAGGAGCACTAAAGACCTAAATGTAAGGCCAGACACTGTAAGACTCTTAGAGGAAAACATAGGCAGAACACTCTATGACATAAATCACAGCAAGATCCTTTTTGACCCACCTCCTAGAGTAATGGAAATAAAAACAAAAATAAACAAATGGGACCTAATGAAACTTAAAAGCTTTTGCACAGCAAGGGAAACCATAAACAAGATGAAAAGGCAACCCTCAGAATAGGAGAAAGTATTTGCAAATGAAGCAACTTGACAATATCAAGAAATATCAAGAAACTGACAATATCAAGACAATATCAAGAAAACAAAAAACCCAATCCAAAAATGGGCAGAAGATCTAAACATACATTTCTCCAAAGAAGATATACAGACTGCCAACAAACACATGAAAGGATGCTCAACATCACTAATTATTAGAGAAATGCAAATCAAACCTACAGTGAGGTATCACCTCACACCAGTCAGAATGGTCATCATCAAAAAATCTACAAACAATAAATGCTGGAGAGGGTGTGGAGAAAAGGGAACCCTCTTGCACTGTTGGTGGGAATGTAAATTGATACAGCCACTATGGAGAACAGTATGGAGGTTCCTTAAAAAACTAAAAATAGAACTACCATATAACCCAGCAATCCCACTCCTGGGCATATACCCTGAGAAAGCCATAATTCCAAAAGGGTCATGTACCACAATGTTCATTGCAGCACTATTTACAATAGCCAGGACATGGAAGCAGCCTAAGTGTCCATCGACAGATGAATGGATAAAGAAGATGTGGCACATATATACAATGGAATATTACTCAGCCATAAAAAGAAACAAAATTGAGGTATTTGTAGTGAGGTGGATGGACCTAGAGTCTGTCATACAGGGTGAAGTAAGTCAGAAAGAGAAAAACAAATACCGTATGCTAACACATATATATATGGAATCTGAAAAAAAAAAAAGGTTCTGATGAACCTAGGGCCAGGACAGGAATAAAGACACAGACGTAGAGAATGGACTTGAGGACATGGGGAGGGGGAAGGGTAAGCTGGGATGAAGTGACAGAGTAACACTGACATATATACACTACCAAATGTAAAATAGATGGCTAGTGGGAAGCAGCTGCATAGCACAGGGAGATCAGCTTGGTGCTTTGCGACCACCTAGAGGGGGGATAAGGAGGGGGGGAGGGAGACGCAAGAGGGAGGGGATATGGGGATATACGTATGCATATAGCGGATTCACTTTGTTATACAGCAGAAACTAACACAACATTGTAAAGCAATAATACTCCAATAAAGATGTTAAAGGAAAAAAGAAAAAAAAAAATACCAAGGAGCGCTATTGCTGGATCGTACAAGAAAAGTATGTATAATTTTGTAAAAACTGCCAAACTCTTCCAAAGCGGCTGCTCCATTTTGTACTCCTGCCAGCAATGAATGAGAGTTCCTGTTGCTTCACATCTTGGTCAGCATTTGGTGTTGTCAGTGTTCTGGATTTTGGTCATTTTAATAGGTGTGCGGTGGTGAAAATGAAAAATTTAAAAATTCCATTTGCGGGCTTCCCTGGTGGTGCAGCGGTTAAGAATCCGCCTGCCAATGCAGGGGATACAGGTTCAAGCCCTGGTCTGGGAAGATCCCACATGCCACGGAGCAACTAAGCCCGTGCACCACAGCTACTGAGCCTGCGCTCTAGAGCCCGTGAGCCACAACTACTGAGCCCATGTGCCACAACTACTGAAGCCTGCGTGCCTAGAGCCCGTGCTCCACAACAAGAGAAGCTGCCGCAATAAGAAGCCCACGCACCGCAATGAAAAGTAGCCCCTGCTCGCCACAACTAGAGAAAGCCCGTGCACAGCAACAGACCCAACACAGCCAAAAATAAATAAATTAAAAAATTTTTGCATTTGCAATAACACAAAAAGCATAAAAGACTTAGTAATAAATTTAACAAAAGAACAAAATTTTAAAAGTCTTAAGATAAGTGGAAAGAAGTAGTATGTTCATGGATTGGAAGACTCAATGTTGTTAAGCGGTCAGTTCTCCCCAACTGACGGATAGATTCGGCACAATCCCAATTATATTCTCAGCAGCCTTGTGAAAATATATAAATTGTCAAGCTGATTCTAATATTTCTATGGAAATGCAAAGGACCTATGGCAGCCAAAATATTTGCTGTAAGTTAGAGAACTTACCCAAACTGATTTCAAGGCTAAGGGGTCAAGGTACAACAAATAGATTGATGTGGCTGAGTGGAAGTCCAGAGGTAGGTCCACACTTATACAATATGTTGATTTTTGACAAAGGGGCCAAAGCATCTCAATGGGGAAAAGAAGTCTTTTGAACAAATGGTCCTGGAACAACTGGGAGTCCATATTGAGAGAATGAACCTTGACGCTTACATCACATTATAGACAACGTTCATGGATCATAGATCTAAATGTAAAAACCAAAATTATAAAGCTTTTCAAAGAATACATTAAAAAAAACTTCTTGATGTGTACAGGCTGACATTTCTTAGATGGGACACAGGAAGCAATAACCATCAACAGATTGAAATATCAACAGATTGACTCCATCAAAATTGAAAACTTCTGCTTACTGTTAAGAAAATGAAAAGGGAAACCACAAACGTGAAGAAAATATTGCAAAACATGTAACTGATAAAGGACTGGTGTCCAGATTATACAGAAAATCCTACAACTGAATAATCAAAGGGCATGTGCTCAATTCAAAATGGTCAAAAGATTTGACAGACTCTTTAGAAAAGAATGTATATGGGACTTCACTGGCGGTCCAGTGGTTAGGACTCCACGCTTCCATTGCAGGGAGCATGGCTTCAATCCATGGCTGGGGAACTAAGATCCTGCAAGCCCCGTGGCCAAAAAACCAAAAAACTCCTCAATTGAAAATATGTTAAAACCCTAACTTAAAAAAAAAAAAAAAGAATGTATACGAATGGCCCATGAGCACTTTTTTTTTTTTTTTTGGTAAGCTGACCTCTCACTGTTGTGGCCTCTCCCGTTGCGGAGCACAGGCTCCAGACGCGCAGGCTCAGCGGCCATGGCTCACGGGCCTAGTCGCTCCGCGGCATGTGGGATCTTCCCGGACCGGGGCACGAACCCGCGTCCCCTGCATCGGCAGGCGGACTTCCAACCACTGCGCCACCAGGGAAGCCCCAATGAGCACTTTTAAAAGTGCTCAACATCATTAGTTATCTGGGAAATGCAAACTATAATCCGTGAGATACTAATACAGTATCTCACGATTAAGATATTTTTATGATTAAAATTTTAAAAGATAGACAACACCAAATGTTGGTAAGGATGTGGAACAACCAGAACTCTTTTTTTTTTTTTTTTTTTTTTGCGGTACGCGGGCCTCTCACTGTTGTGGCCTCTCCCGTTGCGGAGCACAGGCTCCGGACGCGCAGGCTCAGCGGCCATGGCTCACGGGCCCAGCCGCTCCGCGACATGTGGGATCTTCCCGGACCGGGGCACGAACCCGCACCCCCTACATCGTCAGGCGGACTCTCAACCACTGCGCCACCAGGGAAGCCCCAGAACTCTTCTTAGTTGCTGAATGGAACACAGAATGTTACAAGTGCTTTGGAAAATGTTTCACCAGTGTCCTGTAAAGTAAAACACACACTTACCTCCTAACCCAGGAATTCCATTTCTAGGTATTTTCTCGAAAGAAATAAGTGCGTATGTTCACAATAAAGATGTGAATGTTTATAGCAGCTTTATTGATAATACCCCTCCAACTGGAAACAACCCAAATGTCCATTACCAGGAGAAAGGATATACAAACCGTGGTGTATCTATACTATGGAATCCTACTCATTAATAACATGGGAATGATCTATCCATGCACATAACAGATGAATCACACGGACATTATGTTGAATGAAGAAAGCCAGATACAGAAGAGCACAAACTGTATGATGCCTTTTATATGAAGTTCTGGAACAGGCAGAACTATTCAATGATGAAAAAAATCAGTTGGTTGTCTTTGGGGGTGCAGGATTGGCTGGGAAGTCATAAAGAAACTTTTCGCGGTGATGGAAAGCTTCTATATCTTGATAAGCGTGTGGGTTACACCGGTATATGCATGTGTCAAAACTCATAGAATTGTACACGTGAGACTTGTGCATTTCACTCTACGCAAATTTCACCTTAAAAAACCCTGAACTGTAAACAAAGATTCAGAATAACACTGAACAGGTCAGCAGGCATTAGAGTGGAATCACAGCCACTGTTCCCGTCTCCCAGGTCTACAAAGGACCCGTAGTTCGTTGTGTCTTCGCTTGGCCACCTCCAAGCGCGAGTGGGGCAGAGTTCTTTGCTGCCCTGACTGTACTTGCTTGTAGAGTCACAGGCAAAGTTCTCCCACATTCCAGAGACGGGAGGCTCCTCTTGGCACTGTCACAACGTTGCTTTGCCTCTTGGTAGCTGGACGGCGGCTCACGCCTGCTCTCTCTGCATCATGGGCACAACCTGCTTGATTCACGCGTCCCCTAATGGGCCATCCTCTGCCGTGCCAAGGACAAATGTGGCTCCATCACTCTCCCCCTGGGGACCACTACGTGCTCCCCGCAATCAGAACTGACCTGGGAACCGGGGTCCTTGGTTCCAGACACAGTTCTGTAAAGATTTCCCTGTGAAATCTGGAGCACTTTATCAATCACCAAATATTCATTCAGCTCCTGCTCTGTGCCAGGTCCTGAAGATTCTTGGGACATGCAAGTGAGCAAATCAGGGAAATACCTTTGGCCTCGGGGACTTACATTCTGGTAGAAGGACATACAGTGGAAGGCAGAATTTTGACCCTGTTAGTAGGTGACCTAGCAAAGAAGTGGCCAAAAGAAGTGACCTGGCCAAGGCTTGGGAGTCCAGGGTTCGGCTCTCTTCTCATACCTGAGAGCAATAGCGTCCACCTGACATCCCCACCCTGCCAAGGGTGGGTGGCTGGACCTCCTGAACTCCTGGCTGGGACAACAGGAGCCAGAGGCTGGAGCCAATGTTTATTTATTTTTTTTTCTTTTTTGGTTTTTTTTTGGCCGCACCGCGCGGCATGTGGGACCTTCGTTCCCTGACCAGGGATCAGACCTGCGCCCCTTGCATTGAAAGCTTGGAGTCCTAACCACCACCGCTAGGGAAGTCCCTGGAGCCAATGTTTGGAGAGGCCACTTGGTTGCTGGAGGGTCTGAATCTGCTCAGATGTGGACGTTGGTCTTAGGAATCATTCGCTTCTGCAGGCTGCTTACAACCTCTGACCTCATGCAGGCTCCTTCATCCAGGGGCTTGCACTGGACGCGGCCTGCGCTAGACAAATACATGCAGAATTTCAGAAGAGGTTGGGTACTTCTGTTTTGAAGCATTCATCCCGATTACATAATCATGTCACTTCTCCTTGCGCACAGATTCCCAGCCTTGTTTGGGGAACACTGGGGCCGGCCCCAGGGGATCAATCATGATCAGTTCAAGCCATTCATGACAATCTGTTTCCCTTATTCTAGAGACTGGGACAGGGGTGAGCATGTGACCCAATTCTGGTCAATGAGATAGAAAGGGAAGTCTGCTGGGGGCTGCTGGAAAGATTCCCTCCCCCCACTTCACAAATATAGAGAGAGCTGTTCTAGATGCTTGTGTGTGAGGATGTGATGCCTAGAGCTGTGGCAGCCATCTTGCAACCATAAGGTGACACATTTGAGATTTAAGAAAACCCCGAGGACAGTGGAGTAAAAGGTTGTAAGGCGCTCATTCCCACGTTAACTTATGTGGCGAAAGGAATTTTGCAGATGTGATTAAGAATTTTAATCTTGACGCTGGAGCTACTGGACTGACCTCAGGACTTCTTATCTCAGTAATTCTTCTTGAATAAACTTTATGGTTCAAGCCACTTGGATCTAACTGGGTGTTCTGCTACTGGTAGTAGTGACACACCCCTATTCTACTAGAACCATCAGCAGTTCTCCACTCCGCTTAGCATAGGACCGAAAGCCTTAGCCTGGCCCACAGAGCCTGTGCCTAACCTTCCCAGCCACACCTCATGTCCCTCTCCCCTGCACTCACTCTGTTCCCACGACACTGACCTTCAGTTTTTTCTTCCCACTCACCAGGCTTCTCACCACCTCGGGGCCTTTGCACATGCTGTGCCCTCTGCCTGGCATGCTCGCTCCCTGTACCTCCCAGCACCACCTGGCCAACTTTGCAGATTCTTTTGGCCTAAGTTTATACGGCCTTAAGTAAGACCTCCAGCATCTTTTCTCTTATGGCCCTCATCTCATCTGGAATTATATGTTTATTTATGACTTCATCTGGCATTTGCCTCCCCCACTGGAATGAAGACTTTGTCGCAGCTGGCACTGGGCCTGCTTTCCACACCTAGCCCCTGTACCTAGTACTGTCGAGTCCCCAGCAAGTGCACAGTTGTGTTTTTTAATTTTTATTGGAGTATAGTTGATTTACAACGTTGTGCTCATTTCAGGTGTACAGCAAAGTGAATCAGTTATACATATATATATATATATATCCACTCACAGTTGTGTTTTCTGAATGAACGAAACAGTTTGTGAATCATTATTCCCTGCGTGTCTCCTCTGTGTACTCTGAGGACACCATGGCTAGGAATACCTCACTTAGCTCGTGGGGACACTTCCTTCCCTGGGTAGTCTCCTGCATACCTGTTTGCACTTGATTCATCTGTTTACAAGTCTGTTATACACACGCCCACACATACACACACACTTATTAATCTGTTACTGCATAACAAATAACCCCCCCACAATGGCTTAAAACAACAGTGAACACTTGTTAGCTCATTGTTTCCGTGGGTCAGAAGTTAGGCTGCAGCTGAGCTGGGTGGTTCTGGCTCAGAGTCCCTCAGAAGATTGCAGTCAGGTGTCCGCAGGGACTGCACGAGGCTGGAGAAGGTACATCCCCCGTGGCCCATGAACAGGCTTGGCAAGCTCATGGCCCCTCCACAGTGCTGCTTGAGCGTCCTCACAGCATGGCAGCCAGCTTCCTCTGGAGTGAGCAATCCAAGGGGGCAAGGCGGAAGCCCCTGTGCCCTCTGTGACTCAGCCTTGGAAGTCACATATCGTCACATATTGTCATGTCCACTCTATTGGTCATGACACGAGAGCTTTAATACCTGGAGGGGCCATCTTGGAAGCCAGCCACTGTACACTTAGCGCCTCAAGAGCAAGCCTTGCTTTATTTGCCTTGGGTTTCCCCAGGGCCCTGCACAGGCCTGGGGCTGGGGGTGGAGTCTATGCTCAATATGAATTGTTGGAAGAATTAATGAATGAATACACTATCTTATGATAATGAATACAGTGTAGCACCTACATCTTGGGCCATTGTAAATGGGCTAATATATGGCGGACTGAGGCCATGGTAAGAGCTCTGTGCCAGCTCTTGCTGTTATCACTAAAGATGCTGTCCAGTCGAATCTGATGCCCAGAGAAGGTGTTGTGTAGGCATGCGATTCACTACACCCAACAGCTCAGCCTCAGTGAATTGGGGGGTATGGAGGATCAGCGATGGTTTGGGGGATTTGGGGAGCAGGGGATGACTGTTCCCAACCCTTCAGGCACTGGTAAGAAAGGATCTAACAATTAAAGGCTTTGTGATGAATGAATGAATGAATAGATGAATGAATGATTGCATTGGAGACCTTGAGGAATTCCTTGCGTGACAGTGACATTCTGTCTCCTTGGCATCTCCCGGCCCTAGACAGGTCTTGGGGAAGAGCACGCTGGGCAGATCTGCTGCAGCCTGGCCCGGGGAGGGCTGGGGCCAGTATGCCAATGAAAACCATGCTCTCCTGGCCAGGGAAGTGCTCAGAAAGTATGGCCAGTACACAATGGCCCTGTGTCACCTGCTGGGATGGTCCATGGACCCACACATCTTGCTGGCGTGATCTCTCAGTTTCCTTCTTGGCAGGTGGGAGGGCTCCCTCCCCAACCTGTGGTCCTGGTACCCCCGCCAGGGGCTAAATATTGTTTTATACAATCCGGGCTCCATGGAAACCGTCCAGATTCAGTTAATCCCCACTTCCCTTGCTTCCAGCAAACCAGGTTTATAGGAATCTCTGGGATCCCAGTTAAGGTGAAAATGCGGGTTAGCCTGAGCGTCTGCTGGGTACCTTAACCTCGGGGTGACATTTGCCCATCATTGTTTTATATAGTGAGCGGACGCTGCTCCGTGTAGCCTCTTGTTTCCGTCTTAGCATTGTGAGGTCTTGGGCAGAACGCGTCTGCACCAAGCAGGTGAGAATAGGGCCCTGGAAATGCCTCTTCCTGGGAGGCGAGGGCCGTGGACCACGGCTGGTGCCGAGACCAGATGACATAAGATCCTGGACAAACTGTGTTCCCGAACCTCAGTGCCCACATCTGAGAAGTGGGGGTGATGACAACAGCACATCTCAGAGGGCTGGGAGGACAAGGGGAGGTAGGCGCCCGGCCTGGCGCCGCCACCCAGCAGATGCCCCTAGATGACAGCTCTGATGGATGTCACTGCGTGCTGGGTTAACAAACCAACTCAAGATTTGCAAAGCCGTGCTGGGCGGCAGGGACACTCCGCGTCCCTGCTCTGGACGGGGCCCCCACCTCCCAGAAACGGCCACCAGTGTGACTGGGCTTTGCATGTCTGGGGGGAACCGTTGGCTGTGGGAACACATCAATTACACCACAGTGTGAGGTCTCTGTGCTTTCCAAACTTTCCATCATGGGTGTTTATTGCTTTGATAATGGGGGTGGGAGCCCCAAAGACCAAACAAACAGCATTATGAGAGAGAAACAGAGGTTGAGAATGGGGCCAGGGCTGCGGCATGTGCTACAATAGAAGACAGAGAGAATCCTTTTGACGTGGGGTTTTTAGATGATGCCCCAGGGGAGGGGAGGCCTCCTGGGGGAGGTCCCTGAGAAGAAGGAGAGGTGGGTCAGACCTTGGGATTGACGAGACAGGGCTGAACCACGGGGCAACAGAGCTCGCCTGTCATTGTCGGCTGTGGGGCCTTGGGTAAGAACTGCCTCAGTCTCCCCCTCTGTAAAATGGGGGTGATGAAGATACCACCGGCCCCTCCACCTCTCAGGGTGGTCGTGAGGCTGAAAGGGGTGAGCAACCAATGGGGCTTGGAGCTGAGCCTGGCAGGGTGGGCTCTGTATTCCTGTTTTATGGATAAATCAGAGTGAAAGCCCCACCCGCCACCAGGCCTGCTCCAGAATGCCTGCAGGCGCAGCTGCTTGTTGGAGCAGGCCGGCAGTTCAAGTCAGGGAGTCTCCCCTTTTCTCTATCCTCCCTCTTGCCCCCTCCTTGCTGAGCGGGTGGGGGATGAAAAGCTGCCCCTGGTCTGGTGATGGCTGAGGTCCCTCAAAAGGCGGCACGGGGCCTTTGTTAGCCTCTGCCTGTGGGCTCCTACTAACAGGCTGGGGAGAGCCTTTAAGGGGCCTGAAGCCTCCAGAGACCCCTGGTTTGGGGGAGAGGGGCTGACAGTGATGGGGCCTCTTCCCCACCAGGGCCCTGCTCTCCCCCAAGTACCATCAGCCAGCCTCAGGCGGGTTTCTGCCCACGCGGGTCTGGAAGCCCCTCCACCAGGACAGCTCAGACCTCCTGGCACCACTGTGAGGGGCCTGCCAGTCGCCTAGTCACCTCAGTCTCTGTCCACACCCACGGCACCCGTGTGGTGGGCTGGGAGGGGCTGCATTGAGAGAGGAGGGGGTGCAGGACCATCTGAACCCCCAGACAGGTGAGTGCATCCGGGCCCCAGTCTCCTCATTTGTCCAAGAGGCTAATGCAACCTCCCTGCCCCCGCTGCTCCGAAAGTCCGGGAAAACTCAGCTCAGTGATGTGTCTGCTACACAATGGGGCGGCAGGTGGGGCAGGGCACAAGGGACGGGAGACAGGATGCCAGGCCAGCCCCAGGGCTCTGAGCCACCTTTCTGAACACTGATACCCAGGGGCCATGCAGCCCCTCCAGGCACCACTGTCCTTGTTCTCCAGCTGCATTAAGGGACACGACCCAGTTAGCACTCCGCTGTAGGGATGTTGGGTGCCCCTTCCGAGAGAGCTGGCAGCCTCCTAGCACACCGCTGCCGCCTCCCCTCCCCATCTGCCCCACTCAGGCTTCAACCAGAGAAACACAACCAGCAGGAGATCTATGTGAAGAAATTTATTGCAAGGAATTGGTTATGCAATTGTGGAGCTGGCTAGACAAGCCTGAAGTCTGGAGGGCAGGCTGGACCTCTGGGCCTGGCCTGATACTGCTGTCTGTGGGTGGAATTTCCTCCCCATCAGGGAAGCCTCAGCTCTGCTCTTAAGGTCTTTCAAGTGATGGAATCAGGCCCACCCAGGATATCTGGGACAATCTCTCCAAGTCAACCAATTATGGACTGTAATGACATCCACGGGGTACCTTCAGAGTGACACTAAGATTAGTGTTTGATTGAAGAACTGGAGATTGTAGCTTCACCAAGTTGACACCAAGAATCACGTCATTCCTCCTCTGTCAATGGTTTCTAGCTCCTTCCAGCTTGAGCACCCACTCTCAGGTGGTCCCTACCAGTGGCAGGGTGAGGTCGGCAGGGCTCCCAGCCCTGCTGCCATGAATTCACCTGGACCCTCAGCACTCAGCCTGGCTCCTCCTCCAGCCACGCGTCCCTTGCTTGTGAAATCTCCCTCAACCAGCCTGGGCAACCCCTGTGGGAGCCCAGCCTGGTGCGGAGCCACCCTCAAGGAGCTGCCGCTCGTTTGGGGGAGCCGTCAGAGCCCAGAACAGCAGTCTGCCAAGCGCCTCAGTTTTCCGGGCCCCCAGGTCACGCTCTGGGCTGGATTCTCTGATGAGGCTGCAGCTCTGGGCTGCAGGAAACCAGCCCCGTGGTTGTTTTGTTTTGATTGCACAACCCCGGAGCAAGAGGCCAGAGCGGACATCTGCTGTTTTGGCCGCCCAGCATCCACGGCCCGCCTCTTTCTGGCAAAAGTCCCCCAGTTGCCTCACGGGGAATTCCCCCCATGTGTGCAGCCTGGGGAGGGGGCTGCCAGGCCAGATGCTCCGTCCTTCCGTGCCAAGGGATGGGCCTGTAGCCCCGGCTGGGTCAACAGCCCTCCTTCCCCGAGGATGGGGCACTCATTCCTTGTCATGATGGCCAGCCCCAAGGGTGTCACTGAGTCTCCCTTGCTCTCCAAGATGCTCCGGTTGCATCCTCATTGGGGCCTGTCTGCTTCTCCTGTGCTCCTTCCATTCTGAACTCCCCCTCAGTCTGGTGATAAAGCCTCTTACTGATCAAGGCAAACAGAGCCCATTTCTGTTGCTTACAACCACAGAAATCTGACTGAATCTGAACGTTAATCCTGGCTCTGCCTGAATCTCTGTGTGACCCTGAGCAGGATGGCCCCTTTCTGGCCTCAGTTTCTCCACATGTGCATCTCAGCTGGCCTCCCATGCTGACATCTATGACCCCCATGGCTGCTTCGGCCATTGCAGCCGACTGGAATTGACATGTCCACTGTCATGGATCAGCTGAGGGCTTCTCTGCCTTGACCCCGGGATCTCCGGGGCGTGTTTAGTGGGGGAGGGAAGACGGTAGCTGCGGAATCCTCGGTTCTACCTCCTACTGTGGGGCCGTAAGGATCAACGTACTCGGTACCAAGGTCTTGCTAAGTCCCCAAAATAGGTCAGCGTTGCACAGCTAAGCTGTCGCTTTAATAGGAGAGCGGTCCACCTCTCTTTAAGCCATTATGCTCATTTTTTTTTTTTTTTTTTGCAGTACGCGGGCCTCTCACTGCCGTGGCCTCCCCCGTCGCGGAGCACAGGCTCCGGACGCGCAGGCTCAGCGGCCATGGCTCACGGGCCCAGCCGCTCCGCGGCACGCGGGATCCTCCCGGACCGGGGCACGAACCCGCGTCCCCTGCATCGGCAGGAGGACCCTCAACCACTGCACCACCAGGGAAGCCCCATTATGTTCATTTTTTTGAGGATCTGGTGAAAGCTTTGGACGCTCCCCTTAGACCAAAAAATCTCTCTCCATCCATCTCTCTCTCTCTCCCTCCCTCTCTCTCTCAGATGCACGCGGTGCACACACACACACACACTTTAACGTACCATTTCAGGAGAACTAGGCACAGGCTTCAGATGCCCGTCCTAACCCTCAGGCGAGCAGCCTCTGGGTTTCTAAGACAAATAACCAGCTTCAGCACACAAGTCAGTGGCCGGGCCCGACACCGGGTGCCTTGTGAGCGTCAGCTCACCCGCCTAAAGCGAACAGCATTTGTGGTAGAGACTGTTATGTTTTCACCAAACCCTGCTTCATTATTTTCCTCTTGGGCATGTAGCAAGACTACATTTCCCAGCCTCCCTTGAGGTTAGGTGTGGCCACGTGACTGAGCTCTGGCCAATGGAATGTGAGCTGAAGTGATGTGCCCCACCACCCCTTTCAGCCTGGTCCATAAAATTCCTTCTATGCCATCCTCCACTCTTTCTCTACCCTTCCACAAGATGATTGTAGAGGAGCAAAAGTCCCTAGAAGCTGGTGAACCACAAGATGAGGGAGCCTGGGCCCCTGAGTTACTGCATATGGAGCAAGGCCTCCACCTCTCCCCTCTACCAGCCCGCAGTAGATTGTGATGTGAATAAGAAACTTTTATTTGCGGGTGGTTTGTTACATCCCTTAGCCCATCCTGACTAATACAACATTTGTATTATCTCCATCCAGGGGAGCTGCTCTTCGTTTTAGAGGAATCCATCTTAGGTTTCCTTTCAAGTAGCAAAGCTCCTCCATTACCTTCAGCCTGGGATCCCCAAGGCTGCAGAGGGTGCACGGTGGGCCCTGTGCCTGGCACCCACCTGAACTCAAGGTACTTTCTCCAAGACCTATGTTTACCACCAATCTTGGCCTCGCCCCTTGCCCTCAGGCTCCTCTACCTGGCTTTCCTCATTTCGCGATATCTATAGTCTGCGATCTTCCTGTCACATCCCGTGGCCTCTCATTACTTTGGCTGTTGTCTGGGCTCCAAAGACCAGGGTCAGCTGTATCTATTTGTTTCTCTCCCACACAGCTCCTTGAGGGCAGGGCCTGGGGATGGTTCCCTGCTGAATTTCCTCGTGCCTAAGAGAACATGAGCACGCAGAGAGGGTGCTTCTGAAATGCTGTGGTCTTTGCAATTGCACCGTGTGGAAAGCCCCGAGAGGGTTGTCGCTGGAATCCCATTTTCCTGGAGCACCTGGATACCAGAGGGAGACGCTGGACTCTGCCTATGGCTCATTCCCTAAATGGGCTGTAGCGAGGTTCCAGGAAGGTGGAGGCCAGGAGTCTGGACCTGGGCTGCCTCCTTCTGGCCCCATTTCCTAAGCACATATTGCACCCTGGTCCCTGGCCCCTGCGCCTACGTGCTGGGAGAAGGAGACAGGTCAAGGTCATGATATTCCCCACTGCGGGTCACCCTTTCCACCACTGTGCCTCAGAGGGAGGCCTGGCCCCTACTTTGTTTTTTTTTTTTGGCTGCTTTGGGTCTTCATTGCTGCGTGCGGGCTTTCTCTAGTTTGGGGGGAGCAGGGGGTTACACTTCGCTGCGGTGTGTGGGCTTCGCCTTGTGTTGATTTCTCTTGTTGCGGAGCACGGGCTCTAGGCACGGGCTCACTAGTTGTGGCTCGCGGGCTCAGTAGTTGTGATGCACAGGCTTAGTCGCTCCGCGGCATGTGGGATCTTCCCAGACCAGGGCTCAAACCCGTGTTCCCTGCATTGGTAGGCGGATTCTTCTCCACTGCGTCACCAGGGAAGTCCCCTGACCCTTACTTTTAAAATAATTCAATTGGTCTCCAAACTACCTTTAGCCCTTTACAAACCCTTTAGCCATTGCTTACCTTCATAATAATAATAATAACAACAACAACATTAACTCTACTTGCTGTGTATGTGCCAGTCTCCAAGCTACACCATTTATATCCTAGATTTTTCTGACCCATCAGATCAACTCCTGGGGATGAACGCTGTCATTATTCCCATTTTACAGGTGAGGAAGTTGGGTCCCCATCCCAGCAGCCCCCAGGAGCAGCTGTGGAGGCACTAGACAGGGTCTGGCCAGGCAGGGGTGTTGTGGCAGATAGGGCTCCCCAGGACTGCCTTTCCCACTCCCAACAGTGGGAGAGGAAGCTGCTGGGAAGAGAAGAGGAAGGCAAGTCCCCTCCCAAGGGGGCTCCGCGCAGCTCCCAAGCTCGCCCTGCTCCGTTCCTTTCCAGGGGCCCTTGCCCTCCGCCCACGCCGCCAGCCACTTTGACCCCACTCTAGAGCTCTCCCTTCTCCTTCTCTGGCTCCCACCATCCGAGTGTCTGCTGTGGGCTTGGCTGTTCGGTTTCTCCCCAGCAGACTGGGGAGCGACGCCTCTCCAAGGTTGTGTGCTCACTTTGCAAAACAGCAGAAATTTACAGCCCAAGTAATTGATCACTGTGCCGCTGCCTCTCTCCACCTTGCTCTGCCTCCTAATTCCCTTCTCCCTGCTCTCCTCTCTCTTTTTTCTCAGCGCGCCATCTGTGGTGTCAGTGAGAAGGAAGCCAAGAAGAGGGAGGTTCTGGTCCCAGTTCTGCCAAGTACAAGTCACATGAACCTCAGTTTCCCCGGCCGCAGAACAGTGACGCTAATAATAACCGCTTACAAGTGGGCGGGGCCCCGTGGATGCGGGGTGATAGGAGCGTCCATGCAGGGTGACTCTGTTCCCCGGACAGTTTTCTGAGGAGGGGGTGGCATGGAGCCCACCTTCCAGATGGGGACCCTGGGACCCAGAGAGCTTGGGGTGTTCCACTAGGCCTCACAGAGCTTGAACAGCAGGGCAGGGGCTTGAATTCCAGTCCACTGTGCCCCAATTCCAGGCCATTAAGCTACACTGCAGCCCTCTCCCCCAGGGCCAATCAGAATAGAGGTGATCCCCGCTCCTGAGGCTCTGGGGAAGAAACGGAGGCCCTCAGGGGCGAGGGGAGAGGCTCTGCAAACTGTAGAGAGCCGTGATGATGGAAGGAAGCATCACCATCATTTGCTGACCCCTCTCCTGGACCAGGGTCCTTGACTGGGAGACTCTCTGGGACCTAAAAGCTGGCCTGGTCCTCAGATTCCGCCTCTCCTTCCAAAGACCTTGTGTGAACAGGGGCCTCCTGCCAGCCAGGCCCCACACCTGCCTGCCTCCTGGGGCCTCCAGGGAGGTCCCAGAACCTTCCAGAACGTTCCCCAGGAAAGGATTCCGAAGAGCCCTTCACTTGCCCTTCACAGGGTAGGGGAGGCACACAGGCCTGAGAGGGGCCGCCATGTCCCAGGCCTGAGCCCTGCAGGCCGGGCTGGGAAGCCCCCTCCTGACTGCCACTCCAGCGCTCACTGGCCCCCTTCAGTTCTGGGGGGAGAATATTTCCAGAGGGCGAGAGCTTGTCTTTTCCCTTCCACTCCCTTCTCTTTCCTGTTCGCAGTCTAGCTTTATCTCAGCCTCTGCGTGTCTCTGTTTCTCGGCTGTCTCTCTGTCTCTGTCTCTCTCCCAGCCTCCAGCCCACAGGTGAGGACCTGCTCCCTTCCCGTGCCAAGTACAGCTCTTCTCCTGCCCCCTTGGCCTCCAAAGGCGCCTCCGGGCGGCACCAGCCTCCTCCCTTCGCCATCGCAGCTCAGGGTCTGCAGCTGGGGGGCAGCGGGTGCACTGTGTCCCCCACCCTTTCTGGAGGGGCAGCAGGCTCCAGCCCCTCCGGCTTCCTGCTCCGAGACCTGGCTGGCGGAGACGAGAGCCGGTCGCAGAGCTGGGAGCCAAGCAGCACACAGAACAAACAGAATTTTTTTTTGCAACTAGAGGGGGAAGCACAGAGCTAAAAATAAAACGAAAAGATCAGTATCTGTCAGTCTGACAGCTGATTGGCTGCTCGGAGATGCATATAATTACCAGCAACTGGCGCTGGGTAGGCAAAGCCGGGAGAAACTGCTGAGACGAGGTTAGGATTTAACCTTTAAATTCTGGAGCCACCCGAAAGCCGAGGGGAGGACGCCGGGCGTCGGTGCTAATGAGGGTGGGGGTGGGCGGTGGGCGGCTGAGTCCTGGGCAGGTCCCGGGGGGCTCATCCTGGAAGGCCCTGGGAGCCCTTCTCCCTGGCCACCTCCCCCATCAGACCGGGAGTGCGTTTGATTGGGCGGCCAGGAGGCATTGGTCCTTCTCCCCGCCCAGCGGGGGGGTGATGTCTTACGGGAAGTCAGGGTCTCACCGTGGCGTGAGTGAGGGGGCTGCCTAGGGCTCTGGGCCCCGCCCAGACTGGCCTCCTGCTGAGGTCCACCCCTATCCCCACCTACATTCTTCCGCTTTTCCCAGCCTAGTGTTCATTTGTGAAACCCACCCCGGCTCCCCTCCTTCCTCCACCCCGGCGAGTCACCCGTGCTCCCGGCTGTTTCCTGCCCCACCTGGGGAGGGCATCTGGGTACCTCAGGCTTGTCCTAGGTCCCCAGAGATAGACAGAAACAGCAGGACTGGAGGGATGTTGTGGTCTCACTAAGCCTCAGTTTCTTCATCTGTAAAATAGGGGTGATATAATAGGCAGATGCCAGGGGTGCTTTGGGCCCCGTCTTGCATCTTGATTCTCTCACCCGAGCCAGGAGTCAGGAGATACGGGCTCTAGTCTTAGCCAGGAATTGTCTCTTTTTTCCTTGGCACTGGTCTCCCCATCTGTAAATTGGGAGTAAGAGCTCCTGCCCTGTGTCCTCTGGGGTGGGGTAGGGAGGTGCCAAGTGAGATGGCGTAGGTGACGGAGCTCAGCAAACTGTACCTGTCAGGGCAGGTGGGAAGGAACTTCTTGTATCTTCTAGAACCACCACTTTCTCCCTTCCAGGCTTTTGCCTATAGGTGTGGCCTTCCCTTCAGTGTCTTCTCCTCTGGGAAGCCCTCCCTGATTGCCCCAGCAGGTCCTCTCCTCCTGCTGCCCTGGGTGTCTCACCTCAAGCTCAGGCCCCGATTATCTGCCTCCCACACAGGTCTGTGAGCCCTCTGAGGGGCAGGAACCACATGCCTGACGAGGGCCTGGTCCAGAGCCCCTTGGGAAGAGAGACACCAGACCTCTGATGCAGGAGGAGATCTTGGGCCACACTGCCCAGGCTTCGGGCAAGCAGTGGCCTCTGTTGGTGGGGAACCATCTTTCCTCAGTGATCAGCAGGTCCCAGGTACCTGCGTGGCACTGGCCCTTTCCCTGTCCTCAGCAGGGCGGCCGGTGGAGCTGCCACTGGGTGCTAGGACCCAGAGAGCCCAGACTGACTACAGGAGACCCTGCCCAGAGCTCCTAACTGGGGTGAGAGGCAAAGGGCAGGTGGGGGAGGTAGTAGAAGGAAACCATGAATTCACACTGGGGTAGCCCAGCTGTGCCTGCCCATCTTAGACACCTTCCAGCCATTATCCCATTGACTCCCCCCAATAACTCATTGGAGGCACTGCTATTGTTACTCACGTTTTGCAGATGAGGAAACTGAGTAGTTGAGCAACATGGCTAGTGAGAGCAGAGCCTGGATGCACCCAGTCCCCTTCTCCCAAGGCCAGGCCCAGCAGCCCCTGCCTCTCTGGGAAGGATGAAAGGGGGGTGCAGGGAGGGGCGATGTTTCTGGAGCAGCTGCCCTGAGACCTTCTAGGCAAATTGTCACAGAGAGTCTTGAGAATGCTTTTGTGTGTGGTGTGCAAAGGAAATCCCCTTTGGTGTCTCTGAGAGATCAGGAAGATTTAAACTGCTTTTCGATGATTTGGGGGTGTCAGACTGGTACTGCTTTTGAACGTGACATGGTGATGAGACTGGGCCCCAAGGCAGCCCAGTTTTATTCAGGTTACGGTAATAATCATCACCACAGCAGCAACTAAAGCAGTTTTCACGGGCTGGGCGCTCACCACGTGCTGAACGCTGGGCTCAGCCATGGCTTGGATGCACACTCTGCGTCCTCACCACCAGCTTGAGATAGAGATTATTCTCATCCTCGGGTTATTTCCTTATAGCTGATATCTAAACGTGTTTGTCTCCACGCTCAGTCTCCCCTGCTAGGCAGGGGAGCTTGGTAAAGGCCCCAATCTTGTCTCTCCCATTCATCGCTGAGTCCCCGGCACCCAGCATCAGCTCCTCAAGGAGCAGCTGGACAATAAAGCTTTGCCGGACACATTTCAGATGAAGAGACTGAGGGTCAGAGAGGTCACGCAGCTTGCTAAGAGGGAATCCCAGGTTTCTGTGGCTCGAGAGCCCAGTTTCTAATCACCAACTCGTACAGAAGCTTGAAAGACCCTCTCGGAGACCTGCCTCAAGACAGCCAGAGAGCATGAATCCCCCCACCCTTACCCCCTGCCCACCATTCTCAGGCCTGGTCCTAAAGCCCAAGAGACTTCTAATCTGAATCTGCCCCCTCCCCACCTTCTGCCTGCTTACCAGGGAATCAGATGGAAGTTGGCCAGAGTTAGCTCAGGCTTGGGGAAGTTGTACTCTTCCAGAGTTGCCTGGTGTTTTTGGTGTGACCTCATTCAAAATTGCCTTCCCCGTCACACTGGTTCCCACTCGGAGAAATCTTTGAAGTAGAGATGACCTTATTATGTGGTTACTGGCCCGGTTAATTCATAGGTGCACTTGATCATTGCTGCTTCTCTCTGGGATGGGGCCCTTGGTTCTGGGGGAGTCTAACCAAGGGTCTCATGGAGGCCAGGGGTAATAAACCCAAGACGCTCATGGTTAAGAACTTGACTCTGTCACTGAGTGACCTTGGGAACCTCATTTGACCTCTCTGAGCCTTGACATGTTCGTAAAAGGGGGCCATGCATGGGGAGTATCTGTCTTGAATGCTGGCTGCAGGTGGGAAGAAAGAGATCAAGTTTTCTCTTTTTAAAAAAAATCACACTTTCCACAAATAATAGACAAATTTTATCCCTGTACTTTAAGAAATGTCAATTAAAAAAAAATCTGAACCCCAGACAGTACCTGGGCACCTGCCATGTGCCCAGCCTTGCATCGGAGTTGGGGCTGGATAGAGGTACCCCACTTGTGGGTGTGGCCTGTGATGTGTGTGTTCACCTGCTCAGGCCGTCCTCACAGCAACCCCACAAGGTTCGAGGGACCGGGATCGCCATTTCCCAGGGGAGGAAACAGGCACAGAGAGGAGACGTGACTGGCTTTACGTTCCACGCTGAGAAACGGATGAGTCTGGCATTGGACCTGGACGCTCTGTTCTACTGATGAACAGGCCTGGGAGCCCTGACTGCAGGGCCCTAAGTGAGCTTTCGGGGCACAAAGACGAGCCAGGGGCGCCCGTGCCCTGGGGGAGCTACCTCTCCTAGGAGCGGGGGACACATTGAAAAACCAGTGAAACGTGGTGTAACGGGGGCACCTGAGGCTGGCTGGTGCATTGACATCAGAGTTCTAGGCCCTTCTGTACAGATGGATGGTACATGGTTTTTTTTTATGCCTCAAAACGGGCTCCGCTCGAGTTGTATTCGAAAGCCAGCTGGCTTACCCTTCACTGTGCTGTTCTAGTCCACGGCCGCGGGGCCTCTGGACTGGGGTCTCCGGCTCCTGCCACTCAGACACAAGGGATCCTTTTTTAAGAAGTGGCTGTGCCCCTCCCCCCGAATCCCAAGTCCAAAGGTGACTTCAAGTCCCTCGTGGAAGGACACCTTCCAGTGGTCAAGAACCTGGGGTCCCCACGCTGACAAGGTGTCTCCAGACGGAGGAAGCGCGTGGCAGGGGCGTGAGCTGAAGTTGTCCGTTGATCGCAAGCCCCCTGTATCCACTGGACCTCAGAGCCCCGGCGGTTAACCTCTGAATGTTCCCGACCAGAACCTCCAAAGCCTAACACCTCCTGTGGGTGTGGGGTGGAGGTGGGAGGGATGGAGGGGAAGGGTCTGCCTCGAAGGAGCGAGGGAAACACCATCCCAGCCCCAGACGTGCACTCGGACAAGCCGAGATGGGAAGAAAGGTGCAGAGCGGAGCGGAAACCGCACGCGAGGCCCACCGAGAGGTCTTGTTGCCGGTCTCTACAAGAAATTCAAGGTTGTCAGCGGCTGGCTTCCTGCGAACAGGAGCCCACACGTCATGGTCTGCTTCCGTGGAGAGCGTGGCACGAGAGCATCTCGTGAAGACCTGTGAGACCAGGTGGCCCAGCCCTGCCCGCTGGGGCTGCCTCCAGCGCTCGATCCACTTTAAAGAAAACAGAAGCTGATTCCTCTCTCCATCCCCGCCAGAAAACTTCCTCCTGCTCTCATTTGCCCCCAGGCCCATGTTGGCCCAGCAAGAAAACTGCCTCTGTGTAAGTAATAGAAGCTTTCTCAGTGTGGGTCTATCAAGGGCACCCACGATGCCGTGCAGCTCCCATCGGAGAGTCTGAAGGAGCACCGTGGGTTGACGTAATCCCATCCAAAGCAAAGAAGGGTGATGTCGTTTGGAGCCTGTGGTGGCCTGGCCCTCCGTCAAGGTGCAGTGACCATCAGGGATTTCAAGAGGCTGTAAGTAGCATGGGGTCTCTCCCTCCACCAACCCCCGTGGCCAGAGATCCTTGGAGGGCTCCCCCAGGGCACCCCAGATTGGGAACCACTGGGCTAAGCCAGTTGGGATGAGGGTGCGACTCCCTGACAATCCCTGCAGCCTCTCCCATTTCCCCATCCAGGAAGTCCTCCTGCCGCGGGGTGTCCGGGGAGAGCTTGGTGGCTGTGAGGTCATCCTGACTCTGCCATTTACCAGCTGTCTGAAACCCTGGGTCCTCTTGCTTCCCTCTGTAAGGGCTGGGTGTCTTTACTGTCGCCATTACCTCTTGTTCAGGTGTCCTGACTTCCCGCCCCGTCGTGTGTGATCTTCTCGCTGGATTTCCGTGATGCAAGAGGGATGCAGGGGTGGGCGGAGTGCACGTGGAAACGGGGCTCGGGAAATGCAGCTTCTGAGAAGCTGTCTGTGCTGGGAGCCTGGAAGGTGGGTGAGGAAGTGTGGCCCGTTAGCAGGCAGGCTGCAGGCACTTGGGGGCGGCAGCTCTGGGGAGCAGCCGAGCACGCCCCATCTTTAATGTGCCTGGAATCACCTGGGAATCTTGTTGCAGTGCAGACTCTGATGGAGCAGGCCTGGGCAGGGCTCCCAGGGGAGGCAGGTGTTGAGGCAGCCAGGGCCACACTCTTGAGGAACAAGGTGCCCCCACTGGGGCCTCCGGCCCAGGGAGGAGGGAAGGCCACTTGGTGTCTGGAAGCGATGGTTCCAGAAGGGCCTGAGAGCCCCCAGGATGTCCATGCAGGGAAAGATGAAGCAACATGAGGGTAGAATTATGTTTTCAACAGAAGAAAAGGCCTCTGCCTGCTAGCGTTCCCACCCCCCATGCAGCCCCAGGGGTTTGAAAGACTGTGGTTTTCTGAGCACAGCCTTCCTTCGCTGAAGGGGGTGGATTCGCTCTTAAAAAGTTGCCTGTAAAATGATTTTTTTCTGTATCAAATGCTGTTTTCCAGTGGTGCGTGTTTTAAGACCACGGGTGCATTCCCACTGAGAAGTATCCAGCTCTGAGGCCCTGTTGTTGAAGACGTGGCAAACACGAGGGGCGGGGAGTTCAAGGCCGCAGTGTGGCCTGAGTGTCAGTGGGCTTTGGAGCTGATGAGAGCTGGAGCTACAGAGGTCAGGAACCAAAATCTGAATCCCCAGTGGTCCCCAAATGCACTGAGGTCCACGGCCAAACTGGCTCAGAACCCTGACCAATAAATACCACTGATTGTATCACTGGTGGGACCAGAGGGGACCCAGGGCAAACCAGCCCTTCAGCTGAAAGAAGAGCTCAGAGAGACTTGGCCCTCCTGTCTTTGTATATGACACCGTCAGCCACCCTCTGAATAGCAGGCTGAGAGTGGTTTTGTTCTTATGTTGGACACAATTGTCTCACGTGCTATAGGAGCCTGATGCCATGGCAGTTTGGCTGTGCTTCCCAAAGGAGCTCTGAAACTGTGATGCCAGAGTGCCACAAAGACTCCCGAGAAACAGCTTCCTTGCCCAGAGGGGTCTGCTTGAATATGCCAAGGTGCACTGGGCATCTCGAATAAGAGACGAAAGTCCACAATCTGCCAGTACTGGGCAGACTGTGATTTTCAGAGTATAGCCTGGGGTCAGTATTACAAGGAACACGCTTCGGGAACCCAGTCAGTGAAGGGCCCTCGTAACTAAAAGGTCTCTCTGTTTCTGTATTAGTTATCTACTGCTGCATAACAAATCACCCCGAACCTAGTGGATGAAAACAATAGGCATTTATTTTCTCCAAGTGTCTGTGGGTCAGGAATTCAGAACTGGCGTAACTGGCTTGTGGTCTTCACTGAAGTTGCAGTCCAGGTGTCAGCTGGGGCTGCCGTCACCTGACAGCTTGATTGGGGCTGGAGGGTCACCACCGTGGTGGCACACTCACTGGCTGGCAGTGCGGTGCTGGCTGTTGGCAGGAGGCCTTGGTTCCTTGCCACACAGACTCCTCCACAGAGATGCTGGAGCTTCCTCACAATGTGGCAGCTGGCTTCCCCCAGATGAATGCAAGAGAGCAAGACTGAAGCCTCTCATGACCTGGCCTTGGGATGCACGTGTGATCCTTTCCACACCGTCCTATTGGTCCCACAGGGCAGTCCTATTCATTGTGAGAAGGGCTGAAGGAGGTCGAAATCATTTGGAGACCATCTTGCAGGCCAACTGCCATGGTAAACATCTCTCCAGCACAAGGACAGATAACTTGCCTCATTCTCACAGCTGGTTTCTTACCATTTAGTGCCAATTAGTAATTTTGAGAAGTGACCCTGCTAGGAGGAGGAGACCAGGAGTTTATCAGCCACGCCAACACCCCATGAACAGCAGCAATAATAATCATCCAGGCCCGTTCGTTGAGCCCTTACCCTACGCCCAGTGCCTCAGCAGCATCGTGGAGACATGCAGTCCTTGTCTCCAAGCAGCAAGTTCCACGATATCTCCAAGTTATGCCACTCATTTTTATGAAATGTATAAAATGAGATTTTTGGGGGGCAATGATGGCTACAGGGACACAAGCAGC
Source organism: Leucopleurus acutus (assembly GCF_964270905.1). NCBI lineage: Eukaryota > Metazoa > Chordata > Mammalia > Artiodactyla > Delphinidae > Leucopleurus > Leucopleurus acutus. The sequence continues at coordinate 6,822,826 of NC_139150.1, read as the reverse complement.
TTTGCCCCCTGAAAATGCAGAGACAAAACCCAAGACCTGTGTGAACCCACGTGGAGAAGACTGGAGTGGGGTGTAAACTCAGGATGGAGAAATGTCAGAAATCATAGGGACTTCCCTGGCGGTCCAGTGCTTAAGACTCCACACCCCCACTGTAGGGGGCGTGGGTTCGATCCCTGATTGGGGAGCTAAGATCCCACATGCCACGTGGTGCGGCCCCAAAAATGAATAAATAAATACATAATAAATAGGTGAGATAAAATATTTATTTCGTGTGCATTAACAGTGTGTGAAGAGTCAGGGTGAGCCAGGAATTCTTTGGTTTCGCCCCAGCCTCATGCTAGGAGAAGGGGTCACATCTCCAGTGGTGGCCTAGTGGTAAGCAGTAGACACCTAGGTGCTCAAGACACTTGCATCCCAGGCCTGCCATGTCCGTTACTAGCTCTGTGACCCAAGCAAGTGACTTCATGGTCCTGTTTCCTGTAAAATGGGGTAATAATGGCCAACTCTTCTGGTTGTGATGAGGCTTCAGAAGGTGCTGGAATGCTCTATCCTGGCAAAGCTGATGGCGGGTCACCAAGGTGGTGGCACCCCAGGTTCAAAGAATCTTTGTAGAAGTGCCATTGCCTGGAAAGATCTTTGCTCTGTGACCGAGAGTGGACCCCGAGCCCCAAAACAGACAGTCGCTGCTGCAGGGGCCCCCGGTATGGGCCACCCCAGGGGGCTGGAAGGAGCTCAGCTCCCGCTTCTGCTGGGGGCATGTGTGGGCCTGGAGCCAGCCCAGCCCTTTCCTGTCCTGTCCCAGCATGACTTCAACAGAGGCAGCGTCCTGGGCATGTTTTCCCCTCAGAAGTCTCGACTCGCTGAGCAGGATTTGGGGAGGTCTGGCTAAATTTGCTGTCCCGACAAACAGACCAGGCACAGAGACTCTCAGAAAACACAATGTAGGCGCTAGTTCCTGATCCCACAGCCTGGGCCTGGCTTGACGGAGGGTTTTGGGGTCAGGCTGGCCTGACCCTCAGGGCTGTGTGACTCTGGACAAGTGTCTCCACCTCCCTGGCCCTAAATCTCGGGTTGGGCTTACCTGCTGGCCCTCAGTGGGTTCCGAGGAGCCTGGGGTTGCCCAAGGGGACACAGAGCCCACGTGGGTGTGCATGGGGCGGGTCCCAGTCCGCCCCCTTCTTCTCCAATCAGGGGAGCTCTATTTTCATCTCTTTGGTATGTTGCTGTTCTAAGCAGCACTTCATTTAAAGAGAAGAAGAAAAAGAAAAAAACAAAAGGAAACACATCTACAGCGAAAACAATGCATTCAAGAAGTTTCCCAGCAACTTACTTTGTCCCCTGGCTCATTCCTTCAAGCTCTGAGGGAACAGAGGAATAGACGGCCTCCACCAGCTGGGTTTAGTGACTGCCCATTTCCAAATGGTTCCTGGTTTTCTGGATTGGAATCTCTGTTTCCGTTCGGCCTCTTTGAGGTCCTGTGAAAGGTGGGGAGAGGAAGGGGCTTTGATTGGGGGGTCCACAGAGGTCTTGGGGTGCCAAGGTCACAAGCAGACTGGGTGTGCTGGCCTCCTCTCTGGACATGTACTGTGGGCACCTCAGATGCCTGCCCCTCGCCCGCCCCCCCCCCCCCCGCCGTGCCCGAGCATCTCCACGGTAGCCAGCCCAGGTGCACATCTGCCCTCCGTGGAAGCGGGGGGCCAGCCCTTGCTGCTCCTGGGTCTCAGTTTCTTCATCTGAAGTGAGGAGACTGTGGGCCTGAAGGGTCTCTCGGCCCCTTCCAACTTCAACACTCTAATTGCTTCATTTATTGAGCTCCAGCTGTCTGCAGACGGGTGTCTGGGCGGGGGGAGGGGTGGATCCCATCCCGGGAGGAGCAGCCCCTGAGCCTGCTGCCTCTGGCCGGCCTGGGGATGGCAGGGCTCAGAGTGCACCCTGGGCCCCAGGAGGACCAGGTGCCAGGCCCAGCTGCCAGGCTGCTATTTGAAATGTCTCCTGTTGGTAGCACTTCGGTGAGTTTCAGGTCTCCTGGTCTTTGTGTGTATTTGATTTGTACCTGAAACCTTAGTTAGCTAGCTCCCTTTCTTCGTTATGGGAATCTTAGTGCCTGAGGCTGAACCTGACCATGTCTTTCCCCAGGTAAAACCCTTCTTCCATGGCTTCTCACTGCCCTCAAGACAGTCCAAGCTCAAGAGGCCAAGCTCTCCCACCTGGGGGCTCTCTACCCTCCCCCGCTCCTCCAGACACACAGACTGGACCGTGAAACCTCTCTCTCGTCTCTAGAGCCTCACATCCTCTGCCTGACACACTCTGCCTCTCCTCTTCTTGTTGCTTGCTAAATGTCACTTCCTCCAGGAAGCCCTCCCTGCCTAATTGAGCGACTTTAGTTCACACTCAGGCTCACCCCATCCTTCTCCTTTGTAGCACTCCTCATTGTAGTGAGCTAAAAAAAACGCCTGTTTATCTGATCCGCAGCCCTCCCCCACCCACTAGAATGTGGGCTCTCTGAGCACCCCCCTTTTGGATTTCCCTGCCTGTGCCAGGCCCAGTGCTGGGCACCCAGGGAGAGCTCTGGAAATGCCTGCTGAGTGAATCCTTGATTGGCAACTGTACGAGCCGACATGGAGCCTGTTGATCCAGGTTGCTAACCTGGGGCCAGCCAGGGCTGCCATCAATGCGCCTGACCGGGTCACACAGTCTGGGAACGCAGGCCCAGCCCCATCCTCTGGCCTGCAGGCTCTGCCTGGAAGGAAGGAAGGGGTTAAGTGGTTCTGGCGGCCCCGTGCTGGGTCTGTGGCAGTTCCCCCTTCCGGGGCTGCAGCAACCGAGGTTGGTGAGGAATGTTTGCAATGCAGAGCTAGGAGGGAGGGCGGCTGGTGGAAGTGGGGGCCTGGGGAGGCCAGCCGGCCAGGCTCCCCAGTTGAGCAATCGCCCAGGGCCAGCGGGTTCCTGTAGCTCCTGCCTCTCCTCCCTCTTGCCGCCCTGCCGGGCAGGGGCCGCGGCCTGTACTCTAGGGCCTGCAGTGAGAGGTGGAGGGACAGAGGCCCGGAGAGCCTGGAGGCCGGGGTGAGAGGGAGGGGCTTCCAAGGAGAGAGAGAAGGAGTGCAGCCAGCTCAGCCACCTTGGCCCAGAGAGCGGAGGGCTTTTGCCCAAGGTCCCTCAGGGAGACGCCACCACCGAACTGGGCCACACCCTGGATTCAGACATTCTGGTTCCCATGACACCGGCTGCACCTTGACACAGCACGGAGGGCACTTTGCCACTCAGATGGGCAGCTCTGAATCCCAGGGACCCCCTCCCAGCCGAAGGCAAAGACCCCCCGGCCCTGGCCTGGCTCTTCACTCAGGGCTAGGGTCTCAGAGAGGATGGTGGCTCTCTCTGGGCTGGGTGCACCCGCCCCCCGCCCCGCATCACCTCCCCAGCACCATGCACTGCCCAGCCTGCCCTGGGGACACCGGTCACCTCCATTCCTTCCCTCCGGGAGTGTGGCGGAAAGCCAAGCTGGTTCTCAAAAGCCCCCCTCCTCCTTCCTTCTAGTTCCTTTCAAGGAAGAACCTTCGTGAATTCTGAATAGCATGTGGAGTCCAGGCACAAAACTGATTTCTTTCTTCACAAGCACACAGCTTCTTTGGGGCAAGCAGCATTCCCTGACACTGCAGAATGAGCTTCTTCTGCGGACAGTATCTACAAGTGGCCTCTGCAGTCATTCAGGCCCAATTCGTACCCCGCTTCCACCACCTTCAAGCTTTGTGGCTGCGTACCTGAGTCTCAGTTTCCTCATCTGTAAAGTGGAATTCAGAGAGAGGGTGGGCGGAGCAGCAGAACCACGCTGGTTCTGTGGAGACTCTGGGCCACTTGCCTTTCCTGGTCCCACAGATGTTCAGTCTGTTTGGGGCTGGCTCAGGTGTGCCCCAGCAGGGCCCCGGGCTTTACCTAAGCTGCCAGGGAATGATGGTGTCAGAGCCCTCAGAGGTGCCACCTTGGCCACATCTGGCTAGCATCAGCAGTGGATCTCCTGGGACCCACATCTCCAGAGGGCGGGGTAGGTGATCCACGTGAGCTAGAAATTCCTGTGAGAATCAAACACCACGTTTATAGGGTTTAGAGGTAAAGAGGCTTGCAGGAGGAGTGGCATGCCAAGCCATAGCGAGGAATTTTAACCCCCCCAAAAACACCAGTAATACCAAGAACCCTCTTACACGCTGCTCTGCAGCTAAGTCCTTACAGTGAGCCAGACGATGACACCTACTTTATTCCAGCGACACGCCTAAGAAGGAAGAATATTGATCCCCCTTTTTTTCAGGAAACAGAGAGGTTGATGCACTTGCTCAAGGTCACACAGCTTGTAAGGAGCAGAGCCTGACTTGGCACTCAGGCCTCTGCCCTCCAGAACCTGTGCTCTTAGCTGATCTCTTCCACACCTGGCTGGGGATCCGGGCTCTTCACAGAGATGGGCCACCTTGGGTCAGTCATTAAGCCCCAGAGCCACCAAGTGAGAGAAGAAGCTCCAGCACCCACTGGGGATGAGGGAGGCGCTGTGCTAAGTTATCACTACCACTGGGTGAGCAGAGCTCAGAGGGGCCAAGCCTCTTACCCCAGGGCACACAGCCCGTCCAGCCAGGACCCACTCCCAGAGGGACTGATGATGCCTCCAGTCCCCTGGTCCCCTGGCTCTCTGTCCGCGAGTCCTCCGAGGCCGTGGCCGGGAAGGACCCCCAGAGCCGACTGGGTTCCGCGGACAGATGCCGGCCGCCCCCCTCCCAGGGCCAGTGGGCTGCGAGGCTTCGCCACCTACTCCCGAGCAGGTTTCCTTTAAGAAACCAGAAGATTGATTTCCTGGCAGGCTCGCACGAGGAGCCCATCCAAATGGTTTGCATGTCTGCATTTTTTACTGCTACGTTTAATATGTATGCAAATGCCGGCCGGCTGCGCCGCGGCTGCACAGTCACACGCGGCGCCCCATTAAAGCGCCGTCCGGGCGCGCGCATCATTCGAGGCGACGGGCTCGGCGGCCCTGATAGATGGGGTGCGGGGACGGAGACAAATGACAGGCTTTTGTAATTTCTTTCTCCGTTTTTCCGGGGCGGGGGCGGGGGACGCGGCTCAAACCTGGAAACAGCAGAGATTTAAATATATGCAATATTGCTTGGGGGGTTTGGGGGGGGTAGGAACCTGAACTGGGAGGGGGGAGCTCAGTGTTCTCCTCCGTGGGAGTCGGGCTGGAGGCTGGAGTGGGGAGCCAAGCCCCCACAGTCACCTTCTGGCAGAGAGAGCGGCTTTGCTCCTGATAAGCAGGCGCGGTCCTATGGGAAGCGCTGCTTCAGCCGCAGAGAAAAGGAAAATGCTGGTTATTTTCAGCCCGGTTACGCCCGAGAGGCCACTGCCTCGAGTTTTTCCCATCCCCCGCCCCACTTTCTTTTCTTGGGCTTCCAGGGCTTATAACTTTGTAAGTATGATGGATGTCATTTAACTCTCACACTAGCCCTAAGAGGTGGATCGCACCCATTGTACAGATGGGGAAACTGAGGCTCACGGGAGCCAAGTCCTTTGGGGAGGGTCGCAGAGTGAGTGGGAGGTGGGGTGGGACTCCCAGAGCGGTATCCTTGACCCGGCCCCCCCCCCCCCTCAGCCCTCGGCCAGCTCTTGCTCTGTGGAGTTTGCTCCCAGCCATGGGGGATGGGGCAGGTATGGAATCTGCCCAGACTAACCACCCCCCAACACCCCCTGCTCTGCAACCCTAGCCCCCCTCAAGGGCCCTCAGCATCCTACCTGTCCCCACCTGCCTGGTAACACAAGCCCACGTCCGACTGAGCCTGAACACTGAGCTCCAAACTTCCAAAATACTGTTTCAGCCTAAAATTTGAAGTGTGCGTTTTAAAGGAATCTTTCCTTATTTCTCAGGATTTTAGGCGACCCGGCAGCTGGGGGACAGTCTGGAGGATCATATGAAGATGGAAACATTTCCCCGAGGAGGCTCCAGCCTGAAGAGAGAGCCATTCTGGAGCAGAGAGCTCAGACCAACTAGAGACGCAGTCGTGTGTGTGTGTGTGTGTGTGTGTGTGTGTGTGTGTGTGTGTGTGTGTGTGTGTGTGTGTGTGCTGTGTGGTGGTGTGTTGGGCTATGCTTGTGTGTCATTGTGAGTGTTTATCTGTTTGCCAGTGTGTGCGCATGACAGTGTGAGGGTGGGATTGTGAGTGTGTCCGGGTACACACGTGCGTGTCAGTGTGCATGTGTGTGTGTTGATGTGACAGTAGCTGAGAACGCTTGTCCTTGGGCTGGCAAGCAGCTGGAGTGTGAATTTCCCTGAGGGTTTCCAGGCCTCTTGCCTCCCCGAGCCCCGTCCCAGATCTGCTCCCCTTTCCAGCAAAAGCCTCGGCTGTTTCAGCTGCAGAATGGGGGTTAGGACACCCCACAGGCAGCTGTGAGGATCCACAAAGGCTGAGCCCCGCTAAAGCTCTGCATAGATGAGGAGGTCTTTGATTATTGGGGGATGGGGTGTAGCCTGTTGCCTGATGGGTTAGCCTGGGAATTCTGGGAAGGAAACAAGGGGCACGAACAGCTGTCTGGAGAAGCTCTCCCTGTGTGTATGTGGGTGAGTGTGACGCCCCCCCCACCCCTTCTCCCTCTCCCACCCCTCCCCTGCTTCCCTCTCCTTCCCCCACCCCACCCCCACTCTTTTCCACTCTCTCAGGTTCAGGGTACCCTGGAGTCTCTTGGGCCCTCTCTCCTGGAGTTTCCCCCCAGATATCCCCAGGGCCCACCCTCTCCCCCCCAGGAGTCCTCCCTAACCACCCACTTCCGCCCCTTGCCCTTGCCACCTCCCACATCCCATCTAGTTGCTTGTTTGTTTCATTTGGTCTATATCATCTATCCCACAGGAACGTGAGCCCTGGGGGAACCTAGGACCCCACGCAGGCCAGGCTCCTTTTTCCAGGCTCAGACCCTCCCTCTCAGCCGGTCTCATTCACCCTGAGGCCCACCCTGCGTGTCTGTGGATCCCAACCAGACGCTGACCCCACGTCCCAAGTCCTCCCCCAACTCGTCTATACTTTGGGACAGTCCGCCCTTCTTCCAGGCCTCAAGGTGTCACCTTCCCTGAGCTGCCCCAACCACAATCACAGCACCAGTGGTACTAACGGTGATTGTTTCCTGTAGCCTATTTGTATCACCGCATCAAGAAAGTTCTTTCATGGAGAACCATTTGAATGGACCTCAGCGCTGCCCCTCTCTGAATACCACCTCCCCTGGGGCCCTCTGAAGCATCCTGTACAGCATCCCATGGCCTGGGGAAAGGGTGAGCCCTGGGCCTCACTAGGGCCTCCCCCAAACCAGTTGGAGTAGACGGTAGTCGCTGGGCTGTTGAAATAGACAAGGGAGAAGATGCAGGAACCAACGAATGCACGGGCTTTGGCAACACGTCTTACCGGGCGTCCTGCCCCGCGTTCCCCTGGGGGTCCACACCTTCACTCCCCAACTGGTTGGGGGGCTGCTGTGTGTGGACCGGCTGAGTCAGGCCCTAACCCCGGGCAAGGGGCCACATTGGCTTTCGCTGATCTTGCTGACTGGGCTGAATGTGCGTCTGCATCTCCCTCAGCGACCCGCCATTACTCATGGTTGGCATTTATCCCCAGGCAAGGGGTGACACTTGGAGCAGCCCGCAGCCTCCTGCGTGTTCTGAGGAAGGGGTGGCCGGAGGCTGGGCTGCGAGGAGGCACAGCAGGAACTGTGGGCAGCTGCTCTGAGTTCAGTGACCATGAGCTGAAAAATTAGGGCACAGGATGAAGCTGAGGGTTTTCCCAGATTTGTTCGCGTAAGGAGTGGAAAAGTCTTACAAAGGTATGAACGTTAAAGCCTATTTCGTTATGTAGGTAATGGATTGTCTTTGTTGAAAAGAATCTGAGTTTCCCAAGTCAAGGAGATTCTGGAAATTAATAATTCAATTTGATGAACATTTGGGGGGCCCCTGGGTCAACCCTGTCCTTGGTGCTTGCACGATAATGGGGAGCAAAACAGTTGTGATTCTGCTCTCACAGAGCTCACTTGGGGAGGCTGACATTCCTCAAATAATTTCACATTTCAGTACTGTGAAGCACTATGCAGGGGTTGGGGGTGGGTACGGAGCTGTGAAGGCCAAGGGTTCCCATGTGGACAAGGGGTGGGGATGTCCAGGAAGGCTTCCTGGAAGAGGTAATGTTTGAAGTGAGACAGAGCCTTTTCGGAGTTAACCGTGGGAGGGATGGGCATGGAGTGGAGTGAAGAAAGCACATTTCAGGCAGGAGGAAAAGCATGTGCAAAGGGCCAGTGGCAGAAAGGAGTGCTGGGTGTTTGAGGGACAGGAGGTAGCCCAGGTGACTGCATTGTGATGAGTGAGGGGAAGAGGAGTTTGGAGATGTCAGTAGGGACCAGTCCAGGCAGTGCCCACCAGTCCGTGAGAGTGTGGTGGATTTTCTCCTGCCGGCAATAGGGAGCCATGGACTGTTTGACACAGGTGGGACCCGATCGTACCTCTGGATGTGGATGACAGTGAGGATGATGATAATGCTGGTCATTAAGGGAAGTGGTTAGTCAGTGCTTGCTATGTGCCAAGCACCATTTCAGCCATTTTACAGATGAGAAAAGTGAGGGCTGGGAAGGGAAGTGGCTTATCCAAGGTCACACGGCTGGCACACGGCAGAGATGGAACTCAGACTGAGTCTGTCTGGCTCCAAAGTCCCTGACCTTGTCCCACACACAAAGCTGCACTAGACTAGACGTGGAAGGACAAGGGACATGCAGATGACCACCCCCTCCCCCCCCACCTCCCTGTAACGCTGCCTCCTCTGTGCTCTGTGTCCCCGGCCTGGGTGGGGACTCTAGGTCACAGGATCAGGTGGGGCTGGAAAGGCCGAGCTCAGTTCCTGCTCAGGCCCAGTAGGGGAAGTAGGGGGTTGCAACGTCAGAGGCTGAGGTTCTGGAGAAGTTGGGACCCCAGCTGGGGTGGGCACAGGTCATTAGGGCACACAGTCACACTGTGCCCCAGGAGCACGGCACCACGCACCTGTTTGGGATTCGAGGGCTTTGAGATGTGGCTACGATGTCCCCAGGACTGGAGCAGCACCCCGGCCCCCTGCTTCCTCCTCTGGAAGCAGGTCCAGGGGACCGCACCAGTGGCATTAAAAAAAATCCCATTCCCTCAGTGACCATCAGGAAATGCAAATCAAAACCACAAAAAGATACCACCTAAGACCTGTTAGGATGGCTACTACCAAAACTCAGAAAATAAGTGTTGGTGAGGATGTAGAGAAATTGGAAGCTTGTACACGCTTAGTGGGAATGTAAAATGGTCCAGCCGCCGTGGAAAACAGTATGGTGGGTCCTCAAAAAATTAAAAATAGAATTACCATATGATCTAGCAATTCCACTTTGGGATATATACCTCAAAGAATTGGAAGCAGGGTCTCCAACAGATATATGTACACCCACGTTCCCTGCAGCGTTATCCACAGTAGCCAAAAGGCGGGAACAACCCAAGTGTCCATCAACAGATGAATGGATAAACAAAATGTGGTACATACGTATAATGGAATGTCATTCAGCCTTAAAAAGGAAGGACATTCTGACACATGCTTCAATTTGGATGAACCTGGAGGACATTATGCTAACTGAAATAAGCCAGACACTAATGGACAAATACTGTATGATTGCACGTATATTAGGTATCTAGAATGGGTAAATTCACAGAGAACGGTGGGTGCCAAGGCCTGGGGGGAGGGGTAAATAAGGAGTTCGTGTTTAATAGGTACAAAGTTTCGTAGGATAAAAAGGGTTCTGGGTCTTCCCTGGTGGTCCAGTGGTTAAGACTCCACGCTTCCACTTCAGGGGACAGGGTTCGATCCCTGGTGGGGGAAGTAAGATCCTGTGTGCTGCAAGGTGCGGCCAAAAAGAAAGAGTTCTGGAGATGGATGGTGGTGGTGCTTGCACAAGAATGTGAATGGACTTCATGCCACTGAACCGTACACTTAAAAATGGTTAAGGTGACGCAAGAGGGAAGAGATATGGGAACACATGTATATGTATAACTGATTCACTTTGTTATACAGCAGAAACGAACACACCATTGTAAAGCAATTATACCCCAATAAAGATGTTAAAAAAAAAATGGTTAAGGTCGTGAATTAAAAAAAAAAAAATCCTTATTCTAAGCTCTCCCAAGTTGTCAACAGTGGGCTTTCTTTTAAGTTGTGTTTATAAGAGTGAAAGTAAAATACCAGGTGGCAGTTGTCGTTAGAGCAGTTAAGAATCACACACGCTGGGGCTTCCGGGCCAGTGACCTTACCTTCTTGAGCCTCAGTTTCCTGCTGGGGAAATGGGGATAATGATAGTGCCTCCCTCCTGGGGCCACTGTGAGGATTCCGTGATATCCCCAAAGTGGCCCAGCCAGCGGCCAGTGTCCAGCAAGCACTCCACACCAGCAGCCCTTAGTATTGGCAGATACTCCTCAGGCCTTTAGGGTTTGGGTACATTAGCAGCACAGGCCCTAGTAAGAGGAGAAAAGCCCCCTCGCCTCACCACACACATGGGGATACTGAGGCCTGGTGGAGTCAAGGGACCTGTCCAAGCTCTCTGGTACCCCTTGAACAAGAATGTGGTTTTCCAAATGTGTATCAGTTAGCAAGGCTAGGTTGTTCTGCAGTAACAAATAAGCCCCACATTGAACCGTCTCAACACAACAAAAGTCTGCTGTGAGTCCAGGTGATTCTCCAGGGCAACTGTCCTCCGTGTGAAAGCTCAGGGGTCCACGCTGCCTCCGTCCTGTGTCACCTCCATCTCTGGGTCACTGAGACAGGGAAAAGAACAACACATCACTTCTTCCCACAATCCACTGGCCAGCACTGGTCTCATCACCCCGCGGCAAGGGTGATGGGTCCTGAGAAGGAGAGGAGAACTGAGGGTAGGTGAGCACCAAAAGTTTCTACTCAGCGTCCTAGTGGGAGGAAGGCCAGCGGATGGCTTTCCTAGGGCGTACGTGCTCACGGTGAAGTGAATCAGAGAAAAGGGTTTAAGGGTAGAATTATTCTCCCTCCTACCCAAGCCCCCAGCTCCCTTCCCAGGGCAACCACAGCTACGTTGACAAGCAAGGTGTGAACCAGGTGTCCTTCCTGAAATACCGACGAAGGCCTATTGCTCTTTTCACTCCTTGAAGGAGCAGGCAGGTGTTTGTTACAGCTCTTTGCTCTCCACTGGGCAGTGCCTTCCCATTATGTAATCAGTCCCCCTGGATGGGTGTCTAGGCACTTTCCAAAGTTCTCCTGTTATAAACAGTGATGCAGTGAATTTCCTGTGCATTTTCCCTTTGTCTCCCGTGTGAGGCTTTCCGTGGTCTAAATTCCTAAAAATGGAATCTGTTGGTCAAAGGGCAGGTGCATGGGACCATCTGACAGCTCTTTGGTGGCAGGTGCTGCCTCCAGGGTCAGGAGGGGCTTTTAAGAACAGTTGCTAACGGAGCTGAGTTTTCCATCCCAGGGCGTTTCCAAAGAGGACCGCCACCTGGGGTTGGCCTACCTTCCATCTTGCCAGAGAGGCCCCGATAGGTAGAACCCCCCCGCCCCCGGCCCCAAGGTGGGGCCTGCTCTGAGCTTAGGAAGAGTCAGTGTTGCCGATGGTGGGTGGGGGATGGGGAGGGAGGCAGGAAGAGGGGATGCCCTTCCCATCTCGGCTCTGCGACGCCAGTCCTAATACTGGCGCTCTTGCCATGCCCATCTTACAGAGAGCAAACACTGCCCGTGGTGCCCAGAGAGCGGCCTCTGAGTCACAGTCCCAGCCTGAGCCAGTCCTCTTGGGTTCCAGCTCTTTGCTGGAGACCTCATGGATCCGCTCCTTACTGGCTCCTCTCAAAGGCACTCGTGTTCCCCCAAGAGCTTTCTTTCCACGAGTTTCTGAAACTCGTCTTCTCTTCTTCAGGACTCACCGGGTCTGGTTCTTTGGTTCCTCGGGTTGCGGAACAACAAGCCTCTGACGTTTTCCCTTCGTTGTTTTCATATCTGCTGCATCTTTTTGGAAGAGTGTCTTGGTATTTACAGAGTTTAGTCTTGTTGACTTAAAAAATTTTTTTTCTCTTTTGGGGTAACATCACTGTTGTTTCTGGAAAAAAACAAAACACCCTTCTTGTAAAATAAATAAATAAATTCAAGCAACACCGAAAGCGACAAACAAGAAGGGAAAAGTCATCAATACCCCTCACCCAGAGATCCAGAGATGACTAACTATGGTTAACGTGCGTGCACGAACGATCTCCCTCTTTCATAGATTCTAAGCGTTTCTAACCACCCCCTTTAATGATAATGATGATGAAAATCTCTAACTTTCTCGCTAAAGGTGGGGTGTATGAGTCACTGGAGTGGGACTGAAAGTCGGTATTAGTTTCCCCTCCCCTCCCAGTTCCCCCATCCTTCATCCACAGCCATGCCTGGGCCTCCCCTCCCCCCTCTGCTTCCAGTTTGGAAGTGGCGGGTCCAGCTCCAGGGAGCAGATCCCACAGGGTTTGGTACCAACTGGGCAGGGGCTGACGACTTCCCCACCTGCAAGGAGAGTTCCATTCACTCCACACACGGGAGCCGGGATTTCATTCCTTTGCTTCCCAGACACCCAGAGGCTGAGACCCGCCCCAATTTGCCCAGTTGTGCCTTCAGCTGGTGGAAAAGTGAGTTTGACCCTCTGCTCTGTTGTTGTCTCCCATCCCCCACCCACCATCGGCAACACTGACTCTTCCTAAGCTCAGAGCAGGCCCCACCTTGGGCCCGGGAGGTTCTACCTGTCGGGGTCTCTCTGGCAAGGTGGAAGGTAGGCCAATCCCAGGCTGTTTCTGTCTCACCTCCCTCCCGAGGGGACCTCCATCTCTAGGGAAGAAGGGAATGCCGCTCAGGACTAACCAGGGCCTGGCCTGATTGGGGGCAGCGTGGTGGCAGCCCCAGAACCTGGTCCAATACAGACGTGAGGGATGTATGGAAAACAGGCTCCTGGAAGACTCGCAGCCCTGCTTTGGGGCCTCTGGGAGGCACAAGGGCTCTGGAACTTTAGGGACAACTCCATTGGGGAGTGGCAAACATGGCTGTCACCTGCAGCGGGGATAGAGGCGCCCTGGCTGAGGGGTGGGTACATGGAGGGCATGGCAGCGCCCACAGCAGGACCAGCTCTGTCCGGGGCTGTGGCTGTTTTCTTTCCTGAATATATTTGAACAGCTCCTCAGATCTGTTCCTGAGAATCTGTGGTTCCTCCCAGGGCCCAGAGAAACCCCTGGGAATGGCTTGACATTGACTGGAGCAGGACGGGGGCAGGAGCCAATGACACGCGCTGGGTGACCGTGCTGCTTCTTCAGGGCAGGGCAGTCAGTGTCAGAAGCCCGAGTGTCCTAGTTGAGCCTCGTGCTGGCTGTGTGACCTTGGGCAAATTACTGAAGGTCTCTGAGCCCCAGTTTGCGCGTTCACACTGTGGGTATGACGGCACCCACTGGGTAGGCCTGTCTGAGTGACTGAATGCAGTGACCTCATAAAGGATTCTGGGCCAGAGAGTCCTGGGAGAAGCCCCTTTAGTTGCAGTTTTGTTTGTCTGCTCACCCTTGGGGTGGCAGCCGGGGGAGAGCCAAGTTACGTAAGTGGGGGCTTCAGGAAGCCGCAATTCTCCATCCCAAACGGCTTCTCATTATTTACAACAGTGGGTTTCAAACTGGTTCTTCACATGCACCTGCCCACCTCAACCTTGGGCCTTGTTCCTTCTCAAGACAGATCCTGCCCAAGTGATCCATACTGAATGAAGCAGGAGCCCACCCTGGCTCTCTTTGCCCCCTTTTCCCAATGCCCCTTAGGGTCTATCAGAGGCTTGAAAGCCACTGTTTTAGGCCAGCAAATGTGTCACCGGTCACAGGATGTGGGATAATTATCCAGAGGGGGGTCATTTTCCCAATGCATTTCTCACTGTGCTTATGGAAAAGACGAAGAGAAGTCTTCAGATCAGAGACCGGTGTTTCTGAGGGTCCTGTCGGGCCTGAGGTCACTAGGCTGGGGCAGGCTGGACAACTCTGATCCCAAGGGCCACCTTCCTTCCGGGCAGCACTGACCTGACCTAAGATGTCCCTGTGGGCAGCACAGGGAGCTGGGTGAGGACACCCTTCTGTGTCGCCAAAGCGAGAGCACCCGTCAGCCGCTGTCCAGCCTCTTGATCTGAGGCAAGTCCCCGCTCTGAGCTTCAGCGTCCTCATCTGTAAAATGGGGCAGTACTCACTGGGCCCTAGACGAGAAGGGTGGGGGGAGGCTGAAAGGAGCTGTGAGGCTCCGAGCACTGCTCCTGGCACCTAGTGAGTCATGGACCAGTGGCGCTCATCACTGTCAACAGCAGTAATAAGAATCCTAAACACGGCTTCCCTGGTGGCGCAGTGGCGGAGAGTCCGCCTGCCGATGCGGGGGACACGGGTTCGTGTCCTGGTCTGGGAAGATCCCACATGCCGCGGAGCGGCTGGGCCCGTGAGCCATGGCCGCTGAGCCTGCGCGTCCGGAGCCTGTGCTCCGCAACGGTAGAGGCCACAACAGTGAGAGGCCCGCGTACAGCAAAAAAAAAGAAAACAGAATCCTAAACAGGCAGGGGCTGGAAGGAACCTTGGAACTCTTTGCCCCAGAGGGAAAGGTCAAAGGCTAAGGTCAAACAGCAGGGTCACGAATCAAACTCAGGACCTGACACCCGGGCCTCCTGGCCCAGAAAGGGAAGGCCGCCTTCCACCTGCAGCATCACACGGAGGAAAAGGATGCAGATCTCTGAAGATTCCCAAAGGTTTGCTCCTGACTTCTAGGCTGGTGTCGGTAGCAGGGAAGGCTCTGATCTGCCACCTACCTTGGTTTCTCTGGTGCTGACTGCTCCTTGCTGGGAGAGAAGAGGTTCCGGCCCTCTTTCCTGTTGCTGTTTAGTGCAGGTGACCTGGAGGCTGGGCGAGGAGGGGGATGGCTGGGCACTGGACAACTGCCACTTAGCCGCGGACGTGTGCAGCAGTTCGCAGGGGGAGGGCCCTTGTCCTCTGTCAAGGCGAGGGAGGCATCACGGCTCAGTTTGCAGGTGAGGAAACGGAGCCTGTGCTCCAGGCCACAGACTGAGAGTGGTGTGGCCCACCGTGCCTGGGTGCTGGGTGGGCTTTTCCCCACTCCTTGCCTGGCTTTAGGAACTCACATCATACCTTGAAGACTCATTCCCCTGTTCCTCCTTTTTGCCTGATCAGCTGTGGGGATTGATCAGAGGGGCCTTGAAAACTTCTAGACTCACAAACGGATTTGAGAGCTGGTGTGGCCCTAGAGAACAGGAAGTTAGTGTTTGGCCCCATCCCACAGAGCAGAAAACTGAGGCTCAGCAAGGTCCCCTGGAAGCAGTGTGGCCTCTGGCTCCAGCCGGGGCCCTCCTGGGACGGCAGCCCCCTCCTGGCCCAGCTTCCACCTTCCCCCCAACTCCAGCGTCCCCAGTCCTCTGGAGGAAGATTTCCGTGGTCCCGGTTGGGGGTGCCAGACTGCCAGCGACGAGTGTTTTTTTAATCCCAGCCCCGCTGACTTAGACGATTATTCTTATTTAAGGCGGGGAGGAAACGCGAGAGCGTGGCAGCCGGTCACCTCCGGGCGGCGGCCCCTCCCCGCCAGCCTCCGGTGCTCAGCTCCAACCGGAGCAGGAAGGGGAGGGGGAGACGGGAAGCGGGAGGAGGGAAGTGGGGAGGAGGGGAGGCGGGAGACGGGAGAGGGGTTAGAGGGGATAGGAAACGGAGTGGGGAGAAGAGGGAGGAGGAGGGAAGGAAGGGGCAGGAAGGAGAGGATTAGGGAGGGGGGAAGGGGATAGACGGAGAGAGGTGGGGGAGGGGGGAGGAAGAGGGTGGGGGAGGAAGACGGGGCGGGGCGGGGCGGGTGGGGGGGGACACAGAAAGCCACACCCCCCTTGACAGCTCCCTAATCAGTTAGGAGAGAGGGAGATACACAGATGAATAATTTACTACGGAAATGCAAAAAGAATTTAGAAACTCTCATTTTATAAATATTTATTTTCACAAGTTCGCCCCCTCCCGACTCTCTCCCCCTGGCTGGCCCTAGTCTTTTCTCTTTGGGGGGCCCCGTCCACCGCCCCCCACCCCCCATCTCTATGCTGACCCTGCCTCTCCCAAGATCTCTCTCCCTGTCTCTGTACACGGCTGTGACTGTCTCTCTCCATCTCTCTGCCTCTGTTGCTGTGGCAGGGGCGGGGGTGCGTTTTCTTGTCACTGTCTCTTTTTTCTCCACCTCCATTCTCTCTGCGGCCTGTGTCTCTCCCTGCCAGGGTGCGTCTCTGTCTCTGTCTCTCCCTCTCGCTGCGCTGTCTCTCCATCTCTGGGTATCCCTCCCCCGTCTCTGTCTCCCCAGTCTCTCATCCAAGGACCCCAGCTCCCGCCCGCAGGAGTGGGAGGAGCCCTTTGAAGGTTCAGAGGGGAGAGGTCGTTTCCCTGACAACCGGCGGGCGACAGGCAGAGCCACAAGGGCTGCAGATTAAGAAGCCGGCTGCTGGCGGGCGGGGGCGGGAAGCCGCGGGAGCCCCGCCCAGGCCCCGCCCCCTTCCACACTGCTTGTTGGGGGCGCACCTGGGGTGCGTGGTCGGAGGAACGTGAGCTGGGCAGTGGGGGTCGGAGGGGGCTCCCTGGAAGGCCCGTCAGGAGGAGGGGCCGTGGCAGGTAATCAGTCAGTTAATCAATCAGTTAATCAGTTGGTGGGGCAATCAGTTACAGGCACGCACAAAGGGAGAGTTTAAAGAGCTCGGGTGTGGAATGAGACGGAGTTGAGTTCTAATCCCTCCTGGGCTTTGTCCTGGCAGTGTGGTCCCGAGGGCTGTAAGTCCCTGCACACCTGGCCGGCCTCGGTCTCCCACCTGTGCAACGGGGCCACAGCAGCCCCTGCCAGCAGGGCAGACGCTCCAATGCCGGTCATCGTTGCCCTTGTCTATCCTTTAATTCACAGATGGAAGAGGGAGGCCCTGAGAGGTGAAGTGCCTTGTGGGCATGGAAGGGACCTGGGGGCGGGGTTACCAGCCATTTAACTAGCTCAACAAAATTGACTTCCGCGGACTCGCTTTTTGTGAGCTGGGACCTAGGCTCAGAGGTGATCCGACCCTTCACGGCACTTGCCTCGGTGCCTGACCCAGAACGGGTCCTCGGTTTGCACTGCCTGCTCCCTCTGTCTCTCCGCCCTGCCTGTCTCTTCTCCTCCAGGAGTGGGGAAACTGAATTCCAGCGAGGCCAGATGGATGGCATGGTTGCCTAGACCCCGGAGTTGAATGCCAGCCCCTCCCCTTAAGCCATTTCTGAGCCTGACACAGAAACGCAAAGAGCTGGGGAGAGGGAGCATATTCCTTAATAACGGAGGAATCCTCAGGCAGCATCCTCCGGGTCACCAGCTGGGTCTCTTGGCAGACGCTCCCTGCTCCCTGCAACTTCAAGCCAGTGTGTCCTTTACTATAGGAACTCTTGTTTGTTTTTTTTTGAGCACAACCCTTCTGACAGGCGCCAGCTCCTCCTTGCCCCACCCGCCCTCCCTGAAGCTGGCTGGCAGCTGGACTGGAAGATGGTGAAGGGGCTGGTGGAACATTCCCCCCGCCCCGGAAGGACTGGGGAGTCACTGGGAAGGTGGCTGTTTATAATTTCAGCGGCCCCTTTAAGCCCGGCCTCCAGGCCTGTTGTCAGGAGGGCTCTGTTTGAAGCTCTCAGCTCTAATCCGGCTGCAGTAATGGGCAGTAGCAATGCTCTCAAATCAGGGTCCTGGGGTTGCCCCAGAGGCAGGGACAGGCCTGGCTTGTGGAGCTCTCCTGGGACTGAAGGCAGCTGCAGGACCACCCCCTCCCTGTCCCCAGCTCCCCGCACCGGGCAGACACCACACACGTGCACACACACACACACACACACACACACACACACACACACACACACCCCTCTGTGAAACAAACACACAAACTCATCCCCACAAACCCTGGGAGAGAGAATCCCATGGCTCCCACACAGACTGGCATTGGTGTCTGAGGCCTGTGGGACCCTAGCCTGAGGCCTGCCCTGCCCATGCCAGCCACCTTTCCTCTGCAGGAAGGATTTCTCTAGGACCCTATGATCCTCCCCAAAGGTTCTAGACTCTATCCTCCTTGAGCCCCAGGACACCCCAAGTGGGTTTAGAACCGGAACCCACCTAGGAACTGACAGGAAGAAAGGGCGGAGAGGCGGTGGGAAGGGCTGTCAGATCTTGAAGGAGGGGCGTTGGTCTAGATGCCCAACATGGCCCCTCGCTCTCCAAAATGGAGCTCATCCCTGGTGGAAGGGTTCTTATTACCCCAGTTTACAGATGGGGAAGGTGAGGCTCGGAGCAGTAACACACCCAAGATCCCCCAGCTAGTGAGAGGAGCAGCTGGGATTTGGGCCACGTGTCAGGCTCTCACACACTGCTGCACTTGCAGGCCGGGGTAGTTGATAGCATCCCCACATCTTTCCGCGAATGCAGGTTTGGGGTTTCCCCACGGCCGTCTGTGGTTGGCAGGACAGCTTGCATCTCTGCCTGGCACGTTATGGGTGCCCAGTTCACATTCCCTGGCTGATCGCATCTATGGAGAGAACAGAGAAAAGGGAGAGTGAGGAGGACCCTCGGTCAGGCTGTGCCCTCTGCAGCCAGTGGGTCTCACGATGGAGCCAGCAATCAGGCTGTGGGGTAACTTGCACCTCAGGAGGCTCCAGGGGCAGGGAGGACACAAGAGGGACTAGAGGAGTCAAAGAGGCCAGTGCCTGAGACTTGGGGACCACCGTGTCAGACAAGGCATGGGATGGCATGCTGAGGCCTGGGGTCCAGTTCCAGAACCAGCTGTGTGACCTTGGGTCAGGCCCACTATCTCTCTGGGCCTCAGTAAAAATAAGGGAGCTGTGCTCCCTAATCTCCAAGGATCCTCCCAGGAGGACAGGTTGAGGAGTCTGAGCCTTTCATCCTCCACCAAACCTCCCTTGAGCACCAGCAGCTTCACGAGGCCGTGCTTGGGTGAGCTACAGGAGACCTGCCCTGCGGAGAGTGAATGCCTGGTCCCGGGGATCACCCAGTGTTAGGCCATATGCCAGCGGAGGAACTGAGCAGCTAGTAATGGCCACATTTATACAGCACCTACCATAGGCTTTACCCCTGCTGCCTTGTTAAATCTACACAACAGCCTCATGCAGTAATTACCATTATTATCCCCATTTTACAGTTGAAGAAACTGAGGCCCAAACCTGTCCCAGTTCATACAGCTGGCAAGTGCGAGCCCAGGCAGATCCCAGCCTTGGGTTGCTGCAGCTGCCTTGATGGTTGTTAGAAAAGTCTTCAAAGTGGAGGCTTCCTAAGAGCTCCGTCTAGAAAGATCTTCCCAAATAGAAAAGGAGGCAGAGGGCGTGCCCTGAACAAAGGCGTGGTGCAAGGACTGAGGGGTCTGGCATGGTGTGATGGACAAGGAGGATGGGGTGGAGGTCATCACCTGAGGGGGTCTGTAGGGCGCTGTTCCAGTTACCCACTGCTGTGTGATAAACCACCCCCAGTGCAGTGGTTTCAAGCATTAGTTTATTAGTCTTCCTGGTGATGCCGGAGTTGATGGGGCTTAGCTGGGCAGGTTCTTGCTTGGAGTCTCTCATGCAGTTGTAGGCAGATAGCAGCTGAGGCCGGAGTCATCTGAAGGCTCCGCTGGGGTGGGTGCCCAGGATGGCCTCATCTTGCTGCTGCATCCTATGCCCTTTCCAGCAACCTAGACTGGATCTCTTGTGTCAAGACTCAAGGCTCCAAGAGGCAAGAGGTGAAGCTGCCAGGCCAGTTCTGGAACTGTTCCAGTGTCGCTTCTGCCGTCCTCACTGGTCAAAGCGGTCGCGTGGCCCACCCAGGCTGAAGGGAAGGGAGAATAGACCCCGCCTCTCCATGACGGGAGTGCCAAAGAATCTGTGGCCATGTTTAATGTGCCACAGATGCTAATACATATTTCATGGAAAAAGTGGAGTTCATGGCTCAGTAAATTGTGGGCAAGGCTGGATTAAGCGAAATTGAGTAGGGTTCTTTCTTGCGGGACTTCTCAGTGCCTTCATGGGCTGACGTGGATGGTTTGTTTCCAACACAGGGACAGAGCTTGTAGAATTTCCCAAATGATTTTGGTTTGCCTGCCAGGGGGATCCCATCTTGGGGCGGGGGTACCTGGCCTGGGAGGCTGGGGGACTGAGGCTCCTTTGAGCTCCCAGAACATTGCTCTAGAACCTCCAGGTCTGGCTTCCACAGTACCATGCATGGATGTGATGAGATGAAGCTGGCTCTGTCTCTGACTACTCCTACTCTCCTGGGGCATCCTGGGGCATCTGGGTGTGTGGCGAGCTGCCCGGGTCTGCTGGCCAGGGCCACCTCCCTGGGCAAGCGGAGCCAGGTCTCAGCAGCTCAGGTGATCAGAACCTTGGATCACCCACCCCTGTCTCTTCTTCTTCCCTTCTGGCCCTGAGAAAGGGGCTTCCTTCCGTGGACCTCCTGGCACTCCCCTCTGTGGGGGTCGGCAGGGAGGCCGATGGGTGGCATGGGGCAGGGGAAGGGGCCTTGCAGCCTGACTGTGTGACCTTGCCCCAGTCTCCACCCAGGCTGAGCCTCAGTTTCCAGCTACTCACGTGGGGTGATGAAGGCCCCCTCACCAGCTGTGTGTGAGGACTCCACTCAAGGAGCTGGGCTTCACTGGTATGTACTGGGAAGGCAGGCCCTGCACCTTGCAAGTTTCAGGCTCCAGCTCATGTCATTCTCTCTGGGCCTCAGTGTCCTCGTCTGTAAAATGGGGATGGTAATAGTACCCACCCCACAAGGTTCAGTGAGAATTAACTGGGTAACAGCCATGAAATTAAGATACGGAAACCCAAGCACTCCCAGCCCAAAGGTCTCAGCTTCTGTGGTCCTGGCTGCTGGCTGAGCCGGGCCAGTGGGCAGTGCCAGTTTCTGGCTGCATCTGCTGGGTACAGTGCCTGTGTGACACTGTGCACAGTGGGCTGTCTGCTTCCCAGGAAGCAGGGGAGCGCTGTTAAGGAAGGCTGCAGCTCGGGTTGTCTCCCCTCTCCTCTCTGCAGGCTGCTTCCCCCTCACTCTCCTGTTCCAGGGCCAGCTCCCGCCAAGGCTCCAGGACACCACGCCCCACTACTTGATGTCCCTGGGCAGAGGCTGGCAGGGGAGGGCTAGCTCCCAGAGAGCAGGGGTCACAATGCACTCCCACCCCCTCCTCTGGCCTGGACAAGCAAAGTGCCCAGGGACAGTCTCAGAGCCTCTCCGATGGATCCCATCACCCTCCAGATGTGTGTCCTTGAGCACAGGACACCAGCCCTCAGTTTCCCCCCTCTGCAAATTACCCCAAGTATGTTCCTGCTGAGAGAGGCTGGAGGGAGGATTTGATGAGATGCCGCCCCTACCTCAGCTCAAGGCAGCTCCAGCATCATTTGGGCTGGTGCCTTCTACCCCATCAGAGATTCCAGCCAGAGCCCTGTAGTGGAGGCCCGCGGCCACAGCAACAGGGGCCAGCATTTCCCAGCAGCCCCATGGGAGGACCACAGCTAGGGTGTGGGACATCCAGGGCACCCTGGAGAGCAGTCGTCTACACCTGCCCCTCTCTGCTGCCCACAGAGCAAGTGAGTCCCCCAAACATCATCGCCCCCTCTCTGGGAACCACTGCCCACGGGTGGCACCCAGCCATCCTGCTTCCTCTCCTCCTCACGCCTCCCATAGTGTGCAGCCACTCCGCCTCCCTAGGGCATTGCACATCTGCGCCCCCTCCCAGCCACCGTGCCCCCCTCTACTGCTCCTCCGTCTCCCACCTGGAACACCACACCAGCCTCTTCCAGGACCCCCTCCAGGACGGCCCCCAATGATCCACACTCCACAAAGGGCCCTGCAGTTCTGGTGAAGTGTCACCCCAGCCCATGATGACCTAGTAACACAAATGCCCCCAATTGGCTCCTTCCCTTGGCTTTGAAGGCTCTGGGGACCTGCAGCCCCCCCGCCCCCCACCTCTGCTCCAGCCAGACCAGCTACCTTCTGGCCTCTGTGCCCTTGCACATGCTGTTCGGAGGACTGGAATTCTCTCTTGTGTCATCGGATCAGCTGTTCATTCTTTAGGACTCAGCGGGGGCTTTCTCTCCTCCGGGGAGGTGCCCCTGGCCCTCCTGTGCCACGGTCTGTCTACTCGTCTCTCACCTCCACTAGACTGTCCAGGAGGGGCTGTGTCTCGTTTATCTCTAATCCTCTAGCTTGGCTCAAGGCCTGCCTGGGAGATGGGGTCACTAGTGATGGTCAAAGGATGGCTCCATCCCACCCCATCCCACTCCAGCTCCATCCTCACACCCCACTCCTTCCCTGGGACCCATCTTCCTTTCCCTCTGTTCTTTCTGTGGGGTAACATTGTGCTAAGGGTACCCACTTTGAAGTCACACGACCTGGGTCCTCATCCCACCTGCACGTCCTCGAGGCACTGAGCCTCAGTTCTTCATCTGCAGAATGGGGAGAACCACAGCACCGTCCTAAGGCTGTTGGAAAGATTAAGTGAAGAGTGTTTATCATGTCCTTGGACATCATAGGAGTTGAGTAAATGTTAATTAATATTGTCCTTGTTCTGTATTATCCAGCCCAGCCTGTTGTAATCACCTCCTGGCCTGGGTCTGGGTCTCCTGTCACCACAGCTCTCTGCTCCAAGCTGCTCACAACTTGAATCGTTTCGTCTTCACTTAGAACGCTCAATGGCTCCCCATTGCCTCCCCCAGGACATAAAAACTCCAGCTAATTTTAAAAGCTCTTCATCACCTGTTTTTCCAGTGAGGCTGCCCTGACTAGTGGCCAAAAGAAGACCTTCAAGGAGAAAGGGGCTTCCTCCTGGCAGGCCCCTCCCCACCCCAGCCCCCAGGGAGCTGGGGGACCCTGGATGGGTCCTTCACTTCCCAGCTGGCTCCCTCAGCTGCGAAGTGGAGCCGGTACCAGTGCCTTGTGCTGGTCCCCTCCTGGGGGTACGGGAGACGGGGACGCTGGGTGCAGAGGGCTTAGCCTGGCATAGGGACGTGCTGAGCACCAGAGCCTCGTGGCTGGCTCAGGCCAGCCCACAGCCCGGCACACAGGCTCTGGAGCGAGGCCGGAATCCACACTGATCCTCGTCTCCGCAGCGTTCCCATCTTTCCACGCTGAATATCACCCTGACTTGTGTTGTAGGGAAAGGCAGAGAACATTTGTTCTTTTTCTAAAGAAAATTACATTTTTCTCCATTTACGAAAGTAATACACGTTAACTGTGGATAATTTTGAAATTAAGATAAACCAAAGAGAAAAATTGAAATGATCTATAATTCATCACCCATCCGTAGCACTTTGAGTGCCTGAGCCTCTAGCCTCCAGACTTTGTACTGGGTATGCAGCATGAGCTCTGCTTTGAGCCCAGCAAGGGGATCACAGAACATTCTGGTTGGCAACCTGGTTCTTCCTTTCACCAGCAGAACTCAAACTTCTCCGCCACCCAAGGCCTCTACCCGCTGGTACCCAGAGAGTGCTCCCCAAGCAGCAGCTGTTAGAAGTGCAGGATCTTGGGAGCAGCGGTGGGAGTAGTTCCTTGGTGGCCTCGTGGTTAGGATTCCAGGCTTTCACTGCCCAGGTGCAATCCCTGGTCAGGTAACTGAGATCCTGCAAGCTGTGCTGTAGGGCAAACAAACAAACAAACAAGAAGTGCAGGATCTCAGCCCCGGGCCCCCAGAACTGCATTGCGCCAGGAGTCCCAGGAGACTCTTAGGCACAGAAGCAGACCCAAAGCCCCCTTTCCAACAGCAGCTGAGTGCCCACAGTGTTGGTACGCTCACACTTATTTGAGCCAATCCCCTATTATTGAACACGGAGGTGGTTTCCAAGTTGTGATATCATAAATAAGGCCACAGAGAATAGCATCATGATAGCTAAACCCTGGGCACACCGTGGGTATTTTCTGGGAGTGAGTATTAAGGAGCTTCCCCTGAAATCTGCTTCGTTCCCCTTCTCCCCAGAACGTTCTGGTGGGGTGGGGACCATCTTCATCCCCATTCTGCAGGTGAATAAACTGAGGCTGGAGGCAGGGGTGACAACACTCGCCACGGTCCCATAAACAGTGGCCAAGCCAGGACTTAAGCCGTCCTGGCCAGGTTTCCTTTCCTCCACACCCATCCTACTGACCTTTGCTGGAAGTGAGTTTGGGTCCAGTGTCAGCCTCTGTACGCACAGTGTGGGTCTCACGCCTGCCCCAGGCTGGGCACACAGCTGCTTCCGGGGGCGTCCGTGTCCCTGCCCAGTGGGACCAGTTTGCCCTGGTGACAGACGAGGCTTGGCTGGGTGGATGGGGTGGCCTCACGCCACAGCGGGAACCTGGAGGGGCTGGTGGGCGAGGCTTCAGGGAGGGGACAGGAAATGGCGGAGGAGAAAGTGGGGCTTCCAGGTCAGCAGGGAGGGGGCTCAGGCCCAGAAGAGAGGAGGGAAGGACAACGGCAGGGGACCTTCCAGTGGGGTGGCAGGAGGCACAGCCATGTGACCGTGAATCCTTTTGGGGGAAACCCTTGGCGGGGAACAGAATGCCATGATGGCAGTGGATTCTATTAAAAGCAATTCTCATTACTGTATCGTTAATTATTAATAGGATTGGGCAAATAAAAGATGGGAAGACCCAGCTGGACCTGACTCAGATTCTGCCTCCCGGGCAAATGGCTTTTGGGTCCCATCCAGGAGACCCAGCCATGAACGTGCCTGTTGGAAAGTAACGACAACCCGTGGCTGCCACGGTGGGACGGGCACCACTTATATCTGCTTTGAAAAGATAAAGAAAGGGAGCCCGGAGGAGGCAAACATGGGCCTCTGTCCATTCTCCCCAGCTGAGCTCTGAGGCCTAGGCAACCTGGCCATCAGTTCCTGCAGACCTCATCCTTCTCTGAGCACTGCCCAGACACGGGGCTGTTCAGCCTCTAAGGAGATCCAGAGGGGAACTTTCTCCCTGTTGCAGCAGAAACCACAGTGAGGACTAGGCCAAGAAGGAGGGTCAAGTTTGGGCTGAGGAGACCCCAGAGAGAGAGACTTCGCCCCTCTCTCTTGCTCCCACCCTCCTTATCTACACAGAACTCCTATCCACCCTTCAGAGCCCAGCTCAGATGGCCTGTCCTTCAGGCAGCCCTACCCAGTCCCAGCTGTGCTAACAAACAAGGATACAGACACTGTTCCTGCACTCACGGGGCTGCCAGTCTGACACGAGTCTAGTGAGGTGATTATTCAAATAATCATCACAAACCATGATGAAAATAGGCACCGTGCTCTACAGCAGGGAAGTGGAAGCTGTGTACCATGAGGGCAGGAATCCTAACGATTTTATCTTCCTCTCCCCTAGGCTACTTCCTTTCCCCTTACTTTTGCCTGGAGCAAAAGAAAGTTCTCCATAAATGTGTCTGACTTCACAGACTGCTAATTTGGGAGCACAAGAACAAGGTCTTCAAGATGGAGAAGTCAGGTTTGCAGAGCGGAGGAAGGAAGAGGCGGGGGCCTGGGCCTTTTCCCTATTCTTCCATCTTTGCAGAACTCTCCTGTATTATTAGCTGATTTATCCTGACATCCACTAGGAAGCCAAGCCGTGAACACACTACTTTTTTTGAATAAATAAATGTGCATGAATGAGTGAGTCTGAGCTTTAAAAAGAAAAAAAGCACTAAAAACCTGTGGACTTCTATATAAGATGACATGTAACTAGAAACCCTGATAGAGCCATTCTTAGTTTTCCACTAAATACCCATGAACGTAGTGAGAAATATGAAACCTTACGCATTGTGGGGAACAGCTGCCAGCCCCATGCCAGGATCTGGGAGGAGCCCATGCTGATGACAATAGTGGGGGTGGGGGGCCGGTGTTGGAGAGAGACCGGGGACAAAGGCAGGAAGGGGCTCAGAACCTCCTCCATCATTTGCCCCCAGTCAGAGACCCGGAATCTGTGCCACTCTGAAAACTGGATAGCTGTCCCTCTCCCACAGATGCTATTGGAGTACTGTTCCCTAGTCATTGAGAGAAAGTGGGCAAGCAGGGGGCTTTCATGGTGCATGGGATTCTGGGAAGCAAAGGTGATCATTGTAGGGGGAGTGGGGGTGAGGAGAACACTAGGAAACTCCCCAGTAGCAGTGCATGCTGGGACTTTTGCTTATTTTATCTGTTCAGAAAATCCAAGAACCATTTAGCTGGACCAGAGCGGATGCCACCTTCGTTCAGCTGGGCTGCAATTGGCAGAACCTGCTGGAAACTGGGACATGGATTGAGCAAAGCCCACTTGATCCTGTTGCCCAGACCAAACCCTGAGAATGGGATGGAGCCACCAAACAAGTAATAAGAGGACAGGACCAGAGGCAATCTACACATCCTGTCTACTTAAAATCCTGGAGTGTGGGTTAATGTTTCTGTGTCTGAGGGACAGTACGGAGGCAAAAGCATCAACCACAAAGGACTGTGAAAGAACACTGCTGAGCATGGAAAGGGATCAGCATTCTGCAACACTTGAGAGCAGGCAGCTGATAGCAGTTTCCTAAAGGAACCAGAAGACGTCAGGAAACGGTGTGGCAACCTTAACGGAAAGACATGCTCTGCAAAACAGGAGCGGGAAAGCACAGGGCAGCCCCGACAGACGGGAAAAGGAAGCATGAGGCTATAAAAAAAGGGACGTGGACGTGGACTGTGTAGTGCCTTGAACTGTGGTCTCCAAAGAGACCTGTCCAAGTCCTACCCCTTGGTAATTGCGAATGTAACCTTACTTGGGAAAAGGGTCTTTGCAGATATAATTAAGAATCTCAAGATGAGATCATCCTGGATGAACTGGGTGGGCCCTAAATCCAATGATAAGTGTCCATATTATAAAAGAAACACAGACAGGAGAGAAACAGGAGGAGGCCGTGTGAAGGTAGCGGCAGAGATTGGAGTGATATAGCTACAAGCCAAGAAATGCCATAAGCCAGGAGAGGGGCATGGAACAGACTCACCCTCAGAGCCTCCAGAAGGAACCAACCCTGCCAACACCTGGATTTCAGACTTCTGGCCTCCAGAACTGTGAGAGAACACACTTCTGTTGTGTTAAAGCCACCCAGTTGCCGTCGTTTCATATAGCTGCCCTAGGAAACTAAGACAGATGGGGTTCGGAAAGATCGCAAGGAGAGAAAAAGCATAGTAGCAGAGTTCAAGTCCATACTAGAGACAGTGAAAAGCGGAAACTGAAATGCAGAGAATGCAATCAGTGATGGGGAGAGGCCAACCTTGAGACATTTTCTAAAAAGTGTGGCAGAAATCGAGAGATGAGAACAAAGCATGAGAAAGTCGTGAGGATTAGCAGACAGCAAACGCATAACTGGGATTCTTGGAAAAAAGGCTAGAATAAGAGATAACTTAGAATATAATGAGGAAAACTCACCTGTGCCTTAAAACCAAACAAAAAGATCTGAATATGCAGATTGCAAAGGTTCACTGCATTCTGGGGGAAAAAAATAGAGGCCTCTACTGAGACATTCTGGAAAACAATGTGATTTATACAAATAATGACAACTTGTATATGCCTGCAGGAAGGAAAGTGAGTTACTTATAGAAGAACAAACTCAGGCTGTTTAGATTGTGACATGCTAAGTGATGAGGGAGCCATGTTTATGAGGTTTGGGGGAAATACTGAGCACTTGTTACCGAAAGATGCTCCCATCAGCTGGGAGTCTAAGAATGATAACCCCTGTGTCTTAAGAAGTCTGAAACCAGCTAAAAAGCAGCAAGTCTAAAGATTTATTGTCAGTATCACTTCCAGACTAAAGACAAGTGTCAAAAATTGTTCTTAAATGACAAATCATAGAATGGAAAAATAATAATCTGACCATCTGAATCTAGAGCTTTAAGTCACATCAATGTGGATCAAAAGGGACCTGAGAGACCTCTTAAATAAGAGGGATTCAGGATGCACTGTTTCTCCTTGAATGATCAGGCAGCTACAAATGAAAGACTTTTATCAATGTAAGATAACTTCGACTACAATTAGAAAGGAAATAGCTACTAACCAAAGTCTGCAAAAGACTAAAGCAAAAAGTCAAAGTCCATAAAACAAAATGCAGGAACAAAAGGAAGTAGCTGAGAGGATGAAGAGAAAAAGGCGGAGACCAGCTTTTCCATAGAAGTGAGATGTGCAGGGTCAATGTTAACAATGAATGTAAATGCATGATGTTTTCCTAGTAAAATACCAAAGACTCTCAGATTGGATAAAACAAAAACTAAGATGGAAATCTAACTATACGGTGCTTGTAAGAAATATACTTAAAACCAAAGGACATGAAACAGTTAAAAGATTGCACAAAGCTACATGAGACAAGTTCAAGTCAAAGGAAAGCAAGGGTAGTAATATTCATATCAGACCAAGAATCACAGGCAAAAAGCAGGAGATAGGACAGAGGTCCTCTGAATTGATGAAGAGTACAAGTCACAATAAAGATCTGATTGTCACAATCTTTTATGTCCTACATTGCATTAGACCTGACCAGAGGAAGTGATAACTTAGATACATAGAAAGGTAACAACAACAACAAAAAACACTGGAGGAGACTTAACATACTTCTGTCTTTGACATATTTACATAATGTTCTCCCCCTCCCATGTTTGTATAGGACTGGAAAAATATAATTATTAAGGTTGATTTAATAATTGAACTTTGTACCCGACAAATAAAAGATACTCATTTCTTTGCCAGAACCCATCAAACATTTATGAAAATTGATCATATATTAGACCATAAAGAAAACTTCAATATAATCCCCAAAACACATATAGTGAAAGCCCCATTCTTTTTTTAATTAATTAATTTATTTATTTTGTTTATTTATTTTTGGCTGCATTGGGTCTTCGGTGCTGCGCACGGGCTTTCTCTGGTTGCGGTGAGCAGGGGCTACTCTTCGTTGCCGGTGCGCGGGCTTCTCATTGCGGTGGCTTCTCTTGTTGCGGAGCACGGGCTCTAGGTGCGCGGGCTTCAGCAGTTGCGGCACATGGGCTCAGTAGTTGTGGCTCGCGGGCTCTAGAGCGCAGGCTCAGTAGCTGTGGCGCATAGACTTAGTTGCTCCGCGGCATGTGGGATCTTCCCGGACCAGGGCTTGAACCCACCCGTGTCCCCTGCACTGGCAGGCAGATTCTTAACCACTGCGCCACCAGGGAAGTCCCCGAAAGCCTCATTCTTTGACCACAATGCAATTAAGCTAGGAATTATTAACAAAAATTTAAATTAAAAAGCCAACCTTTTGAAAACTAATAATCATTTTTGTAAATAACTCTAAATAAAACCTCCATGACAAGCTATTTTAAAATAATAATGCTGCAAATACCACATATCTGAACACATGGGAAGGTGGTTAAAATGTAACAGGGAGGAAAATTCATAGCTCACTGATGTGAATTTTTTAAATAAGAAAGGGCGGAAGGCAAAAAAGATAAAAAGCAGAATTTAAGAAATTAGAGAAGAGAAAAATAGAAATAAAAGATAAATCGATGACTTGTTTTTTGGGGCAGTCTAATAAATTAGGAAAACTTCTAGCAGATCCAATGATAGTAAGCAGAGAGAAATGAACGCACAATAGGAACAAATATTTTTAAAATTAATTATATTAAGTAAAACCTTATGATAATAAATTTGCAAATATGAATAAGCAGATATTTTTGTAGGAAAATACATATTACTAAAACCAATCCAACAAGTAGAAGAAAACCAAAAAAAATCTATTACTACAGAGTAAATTGAAAAGGTAGGTAAAGAGCTACTTCCTAGAGAAGTGTTGGCGCTGAGACTTTTAGTGGCAAATATTCAAATATTTCAAACATTCTGTTTCAGGATACAGGAAAGATAGAGAACTTCCCCAGCTATCTTAAAAATGTAGCATAGGGGCTTCCCTGGTGGCGCAGTGGTTGGGAGTCTGCCTGCCTATGCAGGGGACACGGGTTCGTGCTCCAGTCCGGGAAGATCCCACATGCCGCGGAGCGGCTAGGCCCGTGAGCCATGGCCACTGGACCTGCGTGTCCGGAGCCTGTGCTCTGCAACGGGAGAGGCCACAACAGTGAGAGGCCCGCGTACTGCAAAAAAAAAAAAAAAAAAAAAGTAGCCTAACCTTAAAACGAAGAGTTGGCAGATAGCACAAAACTATAGACCAGTCCTGCTTAAGAACATGACAAAAATCCTAAATAAAGCACCAGCAAATTATCCTGGTTGGGACTCTTTGTGGCAGAAGAAACAGAAATCTGCTCAAATGAGCTCAGAAAAGGGGAAGATTCCTTATAAAGATTCAGAGCCCTCATGGAATTAGAGAGGGAGACATGTATAGCTGAGCTCCATTGGAGACAGTAGCCATCAGGGCCTATGAATGCATGATTTCACCTTTTTCTTTACGCTAGCATCCTCTGCTACTGATCAGACGGCCAATGCCAATTGACTTTTCAAGTTGACTATTAGGGTCTTTCACGGTCCCAAGTCTAAACTTAGCAATGAAAGGATGCTTCCTTAACATGGTTCTGGTGACATCTGCAATGTTTGCCAATCTTTCCAGTCCTCCTTCTAGGCTGGGATTGCACTTTCCACTGGGGTTAAGCAGGGCCATGTGAGCTGCTGTGTGCCACTTCTGGGTAGAAGCACTTAATTGCTGGTACAAGACTCTCCTATTCCATATCCCTTGCTTCAGTAAGCACAGGAGCATTTGGTGATGTGGAGGCGCAAAGCTGAACCAGTCACAGCTGTCCTAGAGAACTGTCTGAACCCACAGCTAACTTAATATGAACAAGAAATAAACTTCTCTCAAGCCATGATATTTTGACATTATTTGTTACTGCAGCATAATCTACTTATCCTGACTAATTCAATGACAAAGAATATCTATCTCAAGCCAAAAGCCAATATCATATTTAATGGTAGAATACTGGAAGCATTCTGAGCCATGTCCAGAATAAGGCAAGGATGCTTAATAATGCCTCTATAATTTTACATGGCTCTGAAAGTTCTAGACAATGCAATAAGACAAGAAACATATACAAAAGGACAACCACTAAAAAGAAGACAAAATTATTATTTGTGGATAATTGTCTACTTGAAAGCACAAAGGAAGCAAGTGAAAAAGTATTAGATATTAGAAGAGTTCTATGAAAGTAGTCAGTTATAAAATAAACATACAAAAAATCAGTAGCTTTCTTCCCTCCCTCCTCTTTTTTGCTCTCTATTGGACTGACTGCATTTTCTTCACTTCCCTTTTCACTCTGTCAGTATAAAAGTTACACATTCCATTTCTGCATTTCAGACGTTATCTTTAAATTTTTATCAGGCATAATTGACTTAGTATAATCTAAATCAAAATTCTCCACCCTCCTCCTAGATAGTACAAAGTCTTATAGTGATTTAACTCCAATTATAGCCTCCAATCACCATGTATGATTTCCTAGTTATTTTGGTTCCATCTTGTTTTGAGCCTACATTTGTTGTTATTATTATTAATTTTTACAGCCAACTCTTATGTAGAGTTTACCTACATTTTAATATATTTGCCCATTGTTCGTCACACACCTGATACAGGGTTTGATCTCCTTCCTCCTTAGATAATCCTTTATTTGTTCTTTCAGTAAAGCTCTGTGAGTGGTAAAGTTTCTCAGTCTTTGTCCAAAATGTCTTTATTTTGCTTTCACTCTTTAAAGGTAGTTTAGCTGAAAGACATTTTCAGTTGACAAATATTTTCTTTCATCATCTTGGATATATTATTACTGTATTTTCTTTTGGCCTTTATTGTTGTTGATGTTTCTTGTTGTTTCTTTGCAGGCTGTGTGGGACTGTGGTCAAAGCGTATGACCTGGAGTTCTTGGCTGCCTAGGTCCACATCCTGGCCCTGCCATTAATAATTGTGTAATTTTGTGCCCAAGTATCTACTGCTCACAATTCTGCTATTTGGGCTGGGATCAGTTGGGAAGTTCTTCTGCTAATCTCCCCTAGAGTCACTCATGTGGCTGTTCTCACCTGGGGTTTGAATGGGGTAAAGGGTTCAGATGGCCTCAGTCAAAAGCCTGACAGTTGGTGCTGGCTGTCAGGTAGGTCATCTCAATTCTCTTCCACCAGTATTCTACACTGGGTTTCTTGACAAGAGGGCAGAAGTGATCTAAGACAGCAAAACTAGAAGCTACAAGGCTCCTTAAGGTCTGGTTTTGGAAATCACACAACATCATCTTGGCTGCATTCTATCAGTCAAAGCAAGTCTCAAGGCCAGACCAGGCTCAAGGGTGGGGAAATAGACTAAGATTCTCCCTTGTGACAAGTGTGTCCTCTTGAAGGCAGGAGCAGCAAAGTCACATCACAAAAGGGCACTGTCAAGGGGAAGTGTGATTCTTCAGGGGCCATTATTGTAACAAGAATTACTAAAGTAACATGAAGTAATAAAGATTAGCTAAACTTTCTGTGCCTCAATTTTCCATTCTTAAAAGGTTTAAGAGTGTTATTTTGAAGACTTAAAGAGCTAGTGTGCAAAGTGCTGAGAGCACAGTTTTTCCTTCTGGTTGCTTTAAGTAATTTTCTTTGTCTTTAGTATTACATATTTAGTATCTATATCTAGGTGTAGATTAACTGTTATTTATCCTTCTTGGAATTAATACACCTCTTAAATCTGAGGAGTTGTGTCTTTCATCACTATTGGAATATTCTCAGACATTATCATGTTGAATACGATCTCTCCTCCATTCTCCTCATAATCTCCCTTCTTCTAGGTCTCCTCTAAGACATATGTCAGACCTCCTCACTCTATCCTGTTTGCTTCTATTTTTGGTCTTTCTATCTTTTTATCTTTGTAGGCTGCATTCTGAGTAATTTTCTCAGTTCTATCTTTAAGTTCATGAACATTTGTTCAGCTGTGTCTAATCTGCTATTTAACACACCCATTGAAATTTTAGTTTCAGTGGCTGTTTTTCATTCTTAGATCTTTGTTTTCCTTCAAATCTGCCTCTTTTTTAAGGTATCTTTTTATTTGCTTATGGTGCCTTTTTTTCTTTTAATAATTTAACGCACACTTGGTTTATAGTCTCTTTCAGACTGTGCTATGATCTCAGTTTCACACTGTGCTAATTCTCCCTTGTGGTAGATCATTTCCTCCTGTTGTTTCTATTTTTTAGCTGTCAGCACCTCTTCACTGAGGATCTTGCCCCTTTTGGGGGTTGTATGTTACGGAATATTTCCTGGCTCTGGTTTTCCCCTCCCAACTTCCAGGACCTAGGAGTTTCCCATTCTTTTTTTCAAGATTAATTATTTCTGTTGCTGTGCTAAGTTTTGTTGATGTTCCTTAGCATAAGGAGTGAGGGGAGTGTCACCATTAGCTCAGTCTGCTAGGTCACTGGAACCAGAAGTCAAATTGAATATATTATAGAGGTATCATTTAAAATCAATAGGGAAAATATGAACTATTTATTAAGTGGTATTAAGACAACTGTTCAATAATGAGGGGGGAAAGCAATACACCTTAACATACACCATCACTAAAATAAATTGCAGAGATAACAGAAAATTAAATATAAAAGTGAAACTATAAAAGCGCTAGATGAAAATAATGTCAGTGGGAAAAGCCTGATGGTAAAATGCTCTCGAAGCTTTGACTACAAAAAAATGTAAAAGTTATGTACATTGAAGAACTATGAGAAAACCCCCAAAGCAAGTGACCAATTAGGAAGATATTTACAAGATATAATAAAGGTTCAATATCCTTAATCTACAAAGAGCTCTCACACACGCAGAAGAAGACAATTAATACCTAATAAGGAATTGAGCAAAGGACATGAATCAATAAAACAATAAGAAAAATGACCAACAAGCATGTGAAATAAGAATTGCAAAATAAGAAAAACAAATGACCAGCGAGCAGATGAAAATATGTTTCTCTTCACTGATAGTAAAAGAAAAGAACAGAACAGAATGCACTTTGAAGCAAGAGATCCTTTTTACCTTATCAACTTGGCCAAACATCTCAAAAAGATTAGAATATCCTGTGTGGTGAGGGGAAAAAGGAATTTTACACAACGCTCTTTCCTTGATAGGAGTGTGTGTGGGTTCAGTGGTAGCCCCCTGAAGCCATGAGCATGTCCTAACCCCACAACCCATGAATGTTACCTCATTTGAAAAAAAGGGTCTTCGCTGATATAATTAAGGATCTTGAGATGAAGAGATCATCCTGGATTATAGGACAATGTCCTTATAAGAGGCATATGGGGAAAAAATAGACAGAGGAAGAGGTGATATGACCACAGAGGCAGAGACTGGGGTGAGGGGGCTACGAGTCAACTGACAGAAGCTAAGAGAGGAAATCCCCTGGCGGTCCAGTGGTTAGGACTCCACACTTTCACTGCCAAGGGTGTGGCTTCGATCCCTAGTTGGGGAACTAAGATCCCACAAGCCACGCGGTGCGGGCACCCCCCCAAAAAAGACAAAACCAAACCAAACCTGACACCCTGATTTTGGACTTCTAGCCTCCCGAACTGTGAGGGAATCAATTTCTTTATTTTAAGCCAGCAAATTTGCGATAATTTGTCACGGCAGTCCTAGGACACTCACACCGTGTCATCAGAACATTTTCAGGAGGGCAATGTGGGAGTATGCAGACAGACTGGTCCTAAAACGTGCATACCTTTCCTAACATGGAAAACTTTTCTCCTAGAAATCACTCAAAATTAATAATTGAGCATTTGTTAAAGAATTCTCGGCAAGGATATTCACTAAAGGCTTCTTCGTTAAGGGAATTTGAATAAACAGCCTAAATGTTCAATGACAGAGGGTTGGCTAAGTACATGATGGTTTTGCCATGTAACCATAAGGATAAAAAATAATAATACCTGAAGTGGATGGAATATTTTTGATGTGCTCTGCAAGGAATGAGTACTTTCTGTCTCTTGCCTCATGTAATTCTCACCACAAGGCTGTAAGGCAGTCAGCAGTAGCCCCACCACACAGAGGAGGACGGCAAGGTCAGAGGGTGGAGGCCACCTGCCCGACGTGACGTAAGCAAGGGGCCAATTCCTGACCCCAAGCCCTGTACTGTGCACATGTCCACCACGCAACAAGATGACTCATGGTGCAGCCAGCAGATCACCAGGTAACGGCACAGAAGGATCCTGGCTGCAGAGTGTCGGATGAAAAACAGCAGTTGAGCACGTCCTACTTTTGCAAAAATAAAAAGTGCATTCAACTTGCAGAGAAAAAAGGCTGGAAGGATTTACTATGCACGTTAACGGGGAGGTTACCTCTGGGGATGGATTTGGTGATTTTGATTTTCTACACGAACACGCACAGCTTTGGTAATCAGAACAAAATAATGAAAACCAAAACCACACCACCGGGCCTGTGCTGACCACACTGACCTCTGACTTTGCTCTGGGAGATGGGGAACAGCCAGTGCCGCAGCGGAGGGACCCCAGGCGCCTGACTCCCCCCCGCCCTTGGTCTTCTCCCCTCCGCTGCTGTCCACACCTTCCCTGCACCCGCTCTTCCGTGGGCATCGATTTTTCCATCCTTCAGAGAAGCGCCTGAGGAAAAGGAAAGAGCATCTCTGGATCAATGAGTAGAGCCCTGCAGCCCCGGTCAGGTGGTGTGTCGCGGTGGTCTGCGGGCTGTCTGTCACTGCCCTGCCCGGGACTCAAGGGGGAGGTTGGCTGGTGGGGGGAGAGTAAGCCTGGCTGGGCTTCCCCAGTGGCCCCGTGAGCGCGCCGTGTGTGCGCGCGTGTGTAGTGTAGGCGTGGTGGGGGGGGATGTGTGAGATGTGTAATGGGGTGTGGGGCTGTATGCGGCGCAGTTGTGTGTGTGTGTGTGTGTGTGTGTGTGGATGAGATGGGGGTACAGTAGGGTCTGGGATAGGGTGGGGGGTGGTTTTGCCCCCTGCCAGCTGCCAGCGCTGATCTTTGCCTAGAGAAATGGGGAGCAGCCCAAGCCCCCTCTGGCAGGCTCCCATCAACTCACCCTCACAGCTCAGTAAGGAAGGTGCTGGTAGCCACCCACTGCCCAGGTAGAGAAACTGAGGGCTGTGTGTGGAGAGAAAAGGCGAGACAGGGAGGGGAGGGGGAGGGGAGAGAGAGCGTATCACTTGTGGCAGCTCCCAGACTGTGAACCAGACTCCCGTGTAAGGCACCAGCACTCACCTGTGCCGGGCACTGGGAGTGGGGGCACAGACAGGAGACACCCGCCTTGGCCCCGCCCTTCGGGGCTCCCAGTGAGGGGAGGGAGTCGGTCTATGGGCACTCTTGGGCCAGAGCTGGCCAGTATGGGTCAGCAGACACCTCCCCCATGCTCTTCAGGCCTGTCCGAGCTTCTCCCACCCACCACGCTAGCCTCTTCCTTGCGGTCAAACCGTCTCCTGACTTGTCACTTGACCAGAGCCTGGTCCCCTCACTCATGCAAACACACCTCCTCTCGGAAGTCCCCATGGACCAACCCCCAGCCCTACAGCTCCCTGTGCTTCTCCTCCAGGGCCCCGGTGACAAACATCCTTGAAGATTTCAGTCCACTGTTTCCCGTCTGTCTTCTCCCAGCCTAGACTGTGAGCTCAGAGAAAGTCAGGCTGAAACTGTGGGTCCTCTTGGCTGGCTGTGCTGTGCCCACCCCCTGACCAGGCACCGAAAATGGCTCAACATATGCTTGTTGCATGAATGAATGAACCATGATAATTGCTAAGAAAAGAAGTATGCAGATGGTCTATGATGGAGTTCTGTGAGCATGGATTGGGTTTGTGTCCGCGTGCACGTGCGCTGAGGTGTGCTCACGTGTGGGTACGGTGCGTTCACGGACACGTGCACAAGTATGTGCGCGGGCACGGGTGCGTGCACGTGTGCACAGGCACCCAGTGCTTGCGTGTGTGTGTCACGCATGTGTGTGCATGTACTGGGGGCCACGCGTTTCTATATGCCAGTGTGTGCAGGTGTGTGTTTACACCTGTGTCTGTTTATGCTACTTCTTGCTCAGGGCTGGAGGAACATCATCTTCCTTCTCTCACGTTTGTTCTCTCTCCATGACCTGCAGCCGACCTTGCCGCTTTTCGCTTTCTGCAGCCTCCAATCCCAGTCCCAGCAAAGACTCTAGCTCCAGCGGGGCTTCAGCGCTAACATTCCAGCCCATTCCACCACTCACGGCCCAGACGTTCCCTGGAACACAACAAACGTGTAATCTCGGCTGGATGCTTTTGACTCTTTCGCCTTCGCATCTGTAAAGTGGACACCGAGCTCACAGACACGCATAAAAGGCACGGCCCAGGACCTGGTATACAGTGAGCGTTCGACAAATGCTTCCCACCACGATGCTTCTGACGGTGATGGTGGTGACGACCTTCCCCTGGTGGCTGCAAACCAGGGTGACCCAGAGGACGCGGGGGAGGTAAGGCAAAGCAGCGCCCTGCCTGGGGCGGATGACTACATCCCGCCCTCCTGGCCACGGGCTCCCAGAACATGCTGCGGTGGAAGGAGTCAGGGGAATGAAGAGCAGACGTGCAGCCCGAGTCCTCATCCCAGAGCTGCTTCCCTGGCCCGCTGCGGTCAGGGCGCGTGGGTTCTCCCACAGCGGCTCTTCCGGCTGGCTCCACGCCAGTCACACGTGAGGTATGTACTTGAAATCAAACCCCAGCTCCTCTTCGTGGCCTGCATACCCCTCCTTCCCTGTGCTCCAGCCACACAACTGTCTTTCTGCTCTTCTTACACA
Source organism: Leucopleurus acutus (assembly GCF_964270905.1). Classification (NCBI taxonomy): domain Eukaryota; kingdom Metazoa; phylum Chordata; class Mammalia; order Artiodactyla; family Delphinidae; genus Leucopleurus; species Leucopleurus acutus. The sequence goes on along the minus strand of NC_139150.1, from coordinate 6,785,087 downwards.
TGTTCCTGCCTCAGGGCCTTTGCATTTGCCATTCCCTCTATCTGGTGTACCGGGTCTCCACATGGTCTTAGGGCTGGCCCCCCGCTCATCCTTCAGCTCAGAGGCCCCCTCCTCAGTACCCCCAGTCACGCACCATCACACCACTTATCAACAGCTAACATTATCTTAAAACTTTCATTTATCAGGCTATTGTGTCTTAATCACCACCTGGAAGGTACTCAACAAGGATTTGTAGGAAGGGAGAGAGGGCGGGGCCTGGCTCCTGGGATCCAAACCTCATAGTTCCATTTATTTAGCACTTACTATGCACCAGGGTGTAGCCCAAAGTCTAGCCAGCTGGGTGACCCGGGGCAGCCTGCCCTACCTCTCAGCCTCAGTTTCTCCATCTTTAGAGTGAAAGGCAGCCCCAAGTCTCTTGAGGGATCCTCATCTCCATTTTCATGGTGTCTCCAGCTCTCTGCAACCTGGCAGTCTGCAGAGCCTGGGAATGTGAGGCCTCTGGGGTCCGCAGCCTCCTGAGCCTGCCCTGCTCTCCCGCAACTTTTCAGTCCGACTTCACCTCCTCTGGGATGCCTCCCTGCCTCAGGCCTCTTCGGAGCTCTCAGCACACCGTATTTTTTTTTTTTTTTTTTTTTTTGCGGTACGTGGGCCTCTCACTGCTGTGGCCTCTCCCGTTGCAGAGCACAGGGTCCGGACGCACAGGTTCAGTGGCCATGGCTCACGGGCCCAGCCGCTCCGCGGCATGTGGAATTTTCCCGGACCCGGGCACGAACCCGCGTCCCCTGCATCGGCAGGCGGACTCTCAACCACTGCGCCACCAGGGAAGCCCAGCCACCAGGGAAGCCCAGCACACCGTATTTTGATCGTTTACTTCTCTGGCTCCCATTAGGCTGTGAGCTCTGGGAGGCCTGGGACCAGTGTTTTCTTTCAGCATCCTAGCTCAGAAGGGGACACCCTGCAGGACCCCGGAACCTTACCCAGCGGAGACAAGGTCTGGGATGGGTCATCCAACTCTGCCACCAATTTGCTCACCCCTGGGAAGAAGCCACGCCCTTCTCTGTGTCTTCAGAAACACTGGTGCTATTTACTGCCCACCAAGAGCTCCAGACTTTGCAGCCCTTGCAATGCTATTCACAGCTTCTACCTGATGTCTGTCCAAAAGGCCCGACTCGATGAGCACCCCAGCCTCTGTGCCTTTTTTGTTGAGACGGGGCCTGGTTTCTGAGTTTGTTTCAGCTGTGAGGGTCCCTGGGGCGCCTCTGCAGGAGGGGTGCGGCAATGGCAGAACACTACGTAGGCAACCAGCTTCCCTGTTTTCGCTCTTCCCACCCAAGCCCCAGGGGTGGAAAACAAATCCACACTCGCCAGAAACCTGACTCGGCTGCCGAGCTGGAAAAGCTGGTTCTGGAAGGGAAGGCTGGGGGAGGGGGGCTTCCGAGGCCCCAGGGCCGCTGTCTGGGAGCTGTTCTCACCAGTCAAGTGGCCCTTGGCCTCCCAGGACGCCGTCACTTGGAGGTTCTCTCTCTGGGAGACGGGAGACTGGCTCTCAGCCAGGGCCACCTGAGCAACGACCACTGCAGGGTCTTTGGCGTTCCAGGGAGCCACCGGGAAGGGCAGTCCGTGCAGACGGTGGGGAAGGGGAGAGGGCGAAAGGGCTCAAACGCTAAGTAAGGGTCCTTCGGGCTCTGGGCTAAAGCCCAGGCCTAGCAACAGGACTTGGCCAGCGCCCGGGGCCGCGGGGCTCGGCGGGCACGCATCCGAGCACCGCTGGGTGCCTGCCCAGCACTGTGCCGGCCGGGGCGAGAAGAGGCGGAGGCGGCCCGAACCAGGGAAAGGGGAGGGAGCCTGGCCGCCGCTGGGCCTCGGGGACGCGAGCGACCCCAGCGACCGCCTGGCCCAGAGTGGCGATTCCTCCACGGGGCCGCCAAGCACGCGCCCAGCTGCCGGGAACGCGCCGCGTGCGTGCGCCCAGCTCGCCGCCACCGGCATCAATTCCCGAGATGTCTGTGCATGTCTTTTTCTTTCACTAGAGGTTGCTCACTTTCACTTCTTGCTTCCTTTCCGCTCCTCCGCCAGCTCCGTGAGCGCGTGTGCGTTGTGGGGGTGGGGGTGGGGGTGCGCGCGCCTCTCCGCGCGCTCCCGGCGGACGCTTACCCCGCCCGCGGGCAGGGCGCTCGGGGATCGCCGGGTGCCCGCCGCCTGGCGTCAGGCGCGACGTGGCCCAGCCGCCTAGCCCCCTACGGGAGCGTGAGAACCGGTTCCAACAGCCCCCAAAGCCCTGACCACCCTGCGTTGCCCTGGAAGATGGGGGTCCCAGGTGGAGCAGGCCGGAGAAAAGGCCTGGCCTCATCGCTGCGTCCCCCCTCCGCCCTCACCGACTTCTCTCACTTTCTGGGTCTTTAAAAAAAAGTAACAATTCGCCCCTGAAGCCGCTGCTACTTCTCCTGACTCCAGAAGCAGCTCTCTGGGCCTCTCCACTCCAAACAGGAAACCAAGGCCAGGATGGATGGAGCCTTGCTTCACTGAGCAGGAAGCCACATCCCGTGGAGGCCAGAGCCTTTTGCTTCAGAAAGCAGGATTTGGATGGGGCTGAGAAGGGCCTCTTCGGCTTCCTTTCCGGGCCCAGCCTGCTGGTCTCCTTACTGTTCTTTTAGTGCATCTTGTGCGGGGGTCCCACCTCAGGGCCTTTGCACAGGCTCTGGGCTCCAACGGGCCAGAGACCTCCATTCCTCACTAGCTGTGTGACTTTAGGCAAATGACCTAACCTCTATGAAGCTTCATTTCCTTGCCTGTAAAATGGGCTCATAATAGGATGTTTGAAGGTTCAAAGTGATGCCCAGGGACTGAGCAGTTAGGGCACAGGGAAGGGCGTTTGGTGGGCCCAGGGCAGATGTGGGGATCGGGCAGAAGCCCAACCCCTTGGCTGGGATACCTCCCCTCACTCCTTCAGGGAACCTCGTTACCACCCATCTCCCCAGTCCCTGCCAGGCCTTCTCAAGGCCTCATCGGCTGACCTTCACCCAAAACAATTCCCTGCCCCAACCCCTGCTGTGAGGACCAGCAGGAGGCAATAGAAAGGGGACCAGGTCAGAAGGCAGGAGAACTGGGTTCAAATTCTAGCAAATTCTGCCTCACTGTGTGATTGTTAGCGAGTTGCTTGGCGTCTCTGTGCCTAAATTTCTTTCTGTGTGAAACTGAGACAGAAGGCTGTCTGGCCTACATCTCAGGACCCTTGGCAGACAAAGCAGCCTGTGGGTGGGATGTCATTCCAAGAAGTGAAAAGCCTCAGATAGAAGCATGTTGCTGCTGTAATTTACACCCATCCTCAGAGCATCAGCTCGGGCTTGAGGAATCCACTTGTCAGCTGGATCTGAGGGGTCCCTGCCACCTGTGCTAATGGAAGGTGGCTGGAAGGCCGCTTCCAAGAAATGTACAGATTGATGGGTTCTGCCACTCACAGCTGGCCTTAGTCATCAGTTCCAACAATGGGGGTGCCTGAGACACTGTGACAGCCCCTGAAGGGAGTATACTGCGGGGAGAAGCATCATGTGCTTCGCTGATGAGTAAGGCCTTGGCCATGGGCTATGGTCCGTGGCCTTCCTCAGCCCTGCCACTTGGCCCCCACCTTGACTCTCCTTTGCCTCAGTTTCTTCCTCCTAAGTGCCAGCCCCTGAAAGTCCCCATGTGGTCTCCCTAGAAGCCTCCCGTGCCCCGGGTTAAAGCTGCCGTCTTTCCCCCCCAGTTCCCTCCTCCTTTATTACTGAGATCATCACATGCTGGGAGTTGCCACCGATTCTTCAAGCCACACGCCCGTGGCCAGCTTGTTTGCTCCAGACAGAAACACCAGCATTGATTTTGCTGCATATTCATTGTAAAACTGCAAATGATATAAAACACGTACATTGAAGAATGGAAGTTCCCTCGTTATTTGCCCTCCCAAAATAGCTACTGGCCACATTTGGTGAATTCTGGTATCTGTTGAGACTCTCTGAGTTATAACAGGCAGAAAATCCAATCAAAATAGGAATTATGGGGCTTCCCTGGTGGCACAGTGGTTGAGAGTCCGCCTGCTGATGCAGGGGACACGGGTTCGTGCCCGGGTCCGGGAAGATCCCACATGCCACAGAGCGGCTGGGGCCGTGAGCCATGGCCGCTGAGCCTGCACGTCCAGAGCCCGTGCTCCGCAACGGGAGAGGCCACAACAGTGAGAGACACATGCACCGCAAAAAAAAAAAAAAAAAAAAAAATAGGAATTATGGGCTCATGTAATAGAATAATGCAGAGGCGGCTGTGGGTTTCAGGCATGGTTTGATCCAGAGGTTCATGATGTTATTGACGCTCTGGCTTGACTTCTCTGCAGTTCTTTTCCCTCTGCCCTCCTCATGGTGTCAGGGGGTCCAGTTAGGGTGGTAGCAGTGGCTGCTGGGGTCCCAGATGTTATACTCACACTGCACCATCGGAGGAGGCAAGACCAGCTCATTCTTGGTTCCCAAGTAAGAATGAGGAATCCTGTTTCTCAGAGGTGTTCTGACCCAGCCTGGAGGCGGTCAAAGAAGACTTCCTGGAGGAGGTGGGGCCTGAACTCATGCTGAAGAGCCACCTGTCAGGAGAGTTGGGGCCCCTTTTATGTATGAGAAAGCAAAGTGCCCTTTCACCTCTGTTGAAACTCGAGGCTCAGAAAAGTTAAGTCGTGGGACTGAAGAGGCTGAAATGGTCCAGCGGGACCGCGTGAAGCGAGTCAACAGGTCAAGCTCCCATTCTGCAGACAGATGTGGGCCGGAGCCTCGGGTTGTGTGGCCTCAGGCACGCCGGCCTCGTCTCCCTGAACCTCAGCTTGCTCACTCCCTGTGAAACGAAGGCAGCAACAGACCAGCCTTCGGGGTTATTAGGAGGGTTAAGGCCCATCCCTCATGTGCACTCGGGAAACATGACTTGCTATTCATATTGTTGTCATTGGTGCCTTTGTTATTATGGCCGCTTTGATAGCGACTCCTTAGCACAGTGCCAGGCACCCAGCAGGTGACCAGGAAATAATAGCTGGGACCCTGATCATTATCGCCAGCAGATGTGGCTGGGCCCACCCGAAGCCCACTTGCCCAGCAGAGTGACACCGCCACCCTCAATGAGCAAAGAAGGTGCGTGGTGGGACAGGCCCAGCCTGGGCCCAAGCTCATGGGGAGCCGGTCTCTCCAGCAAGGTCCTTGCTGCACCTGCTCACACCCGCCCACGCCAGTCTTAGGGAGGTTTCTGGGCTGGGAGGGGTTGCCCCACTCCCTCCATCCATCGGAGCCTCGCTGTGTTTCTGGCTGACGGGCTACGTGTCTCTCCCTGGCAGGTGAGCTATGAAGCACCAGGCCCCAAAAGCACTGGCCTGCGGCCTCAGCATTAAGTGTATTCGCAGCCATTAGCAGGAGGCCCCAGCCTGGCCAGTCAGGGCGAATCCTCAGCCCACCCCTTTCCCCCCGCTCCCTGGGGGCTGCCTGTTAAAGCTCCATCCTTGGAGGGGAGAACAGAGGCTGAGAAGAAAACACGGGGCTTCTAGGGCCCACGTGGACATGTGTGTAGGTTGTTCACTGCACAAAGGTGCTGCTCAGGGGCAAGTGGAGCTGCAGTTCAGCCAGCCCTCCGCTTCCCAGGCTGTGGGACCTGGCTCAGGCTGCATTCCACACAGGAGGTGGTGCCCTTTTCTAATCCGTTCAAAGGAGCCTTAGGGGAGAGCTGTGGCCTGCGTGGGCTGCAGAAAGAAGCTATCTGAGAACTCGAAGCCTTATGTAGCCTTTTTTTTAAGTTGCATTTTTAGGGACATCTTTTTAGAGTACAGTTCTGTGAATTTTATCATGTGTATAACTTTGTATAACCACCACCACAAGTAGGATACAAAACAGGTCTATCACCCCAAAAAAGTCCCTTGTGCTAGCCTTTCGTAGTCACGTCCTCCCCTTGCTCCTAATCCCTGGCAGCCCCAGATCCGTTCTCCATCATTGGTCTCTTAGAAAATGGAATCGTGCAGTATGTGATATTTTGAGACTGGCCTTTTGCGCTCAGCATAGTGGCCTTGAGATCCATGCAAGGTGATGCGTGTCTCAGTAGTTTGTTCCTTTTCATTGCTGAATAATAGTCCATGTTCGGGACGTACCATTTTATCCATTCACCCACCAAAGGAATTTGGGTTGTTTCCACTTTGGGGCTTTTACAAATAAAGCTGCTCTGAACACCCATGCCTCTGTGACTATGAACATGCCTGTCTCTGCGTGGACCTAAGTTTTCATTTCTCTGGGATAAATGTCCAGGAGTAGTACAGCTGCATCATAGGACAAGAATATGATTAACTTTTTAAGAAACTGCCAGACTGTTTTCCAGAGTGACCATACCGTTGTGCATCCGTATCTATAATGTATGAGAGTTCCAGTTGCTCTGGACTCGTCAGCACTTGATATTGTCAGTTTTTAAATTTTAGCCATCCCAGTGGGTGTGAAGCAGTACCGCATCACACTTTTAATTTTCACGTGTCCCTGATGGTTAACAGTATTGAGTATTTTTTCATGCATTTATTTGTCATCTGATAGACCTCTGATGAAGTGTCTATACAAGTCTTTTGCCTATTTTTCAATTGGACTGTTATGAAACTATTGAGTTTTGATGGTTCTTTATATATTCTGGATACAAGTCCTTTGTCAAATATGTGATTTGCAAATATTTTCTCACAATCTGTGGCTTGTCTTTTCATTCCCTTAACAGTTTCTTTTACAGAACAAGTGTTAAATTTTGATGATTTATCCATTGTTTTTCTTTTGTGAGTTGTACTTTATTGTTATGTCTGAGAACTCTGCCTAATCCCAAGTCTCAGAGATTTTTCTCCTATGTTTTCTGAAAGTTTTATGTTAGAGATTTAGGTCTATGATCCACTGTGAGTTGATTTTTTCTTTCTTTTTTAATATGGGGTGAGGTCAGGGTCAAGATTCCTTTTTTTTTTTTTTTGCATGTGTCCCACAGTATTTATTAAATTAATGAATGAAAGGCACAAAGGATCAGGTAGCAAGACTAGCAAAATGGGGGAGATCAAGATTGTGTACTAGTCAATGGATAAAGGATTGTTTTTTCAGCAAATGATGTTAAAAGCATTGGACATTCATTTTTTAAAAAAAAATGAACCTCAACCTAAACCTCATATCTTATACAAAAAAATGACTCTCAGTGGATCATAGATTTAAATGTAAAAGGTAAAGGACTCCAGCAAACCCATCTATGTCGTAGGAGATTCCCAGCCCAGCTCCGCTGTCAGATGACATAGGACTGGTGAGAATTATACGAGCATATAGGGTAAGTCAAGTGAGAACCTTCTATGGCCACCCCTGACCTGTCCAGGGTTTGAGAGAACCAACATTTATCAAACGTGAACCCTGCACCAAGTGTTCCACTGAATGCTTTCTTTGCATCCTCTCACTGAATCCTAAAACAAATCGATAAACTTTTAGAGGTTGGTGTTTTTGTGCCCACTCTATGAATAAGGAAATTGAGCTCAGAGAGGTTAAGAAACTTGCCTAAAGTCACAAAGTAAATGGGGGAGCGAGGTTTTACCCCAGGGTGTTCGCCTCTGCTGGAGGCAGGCAGGGCACAGTTGGGACAAGCTGATGTAGAGCTGCACTGTTGATCTATCACGTGGTTATGGGGCCTTGGTTGGGGTGGGTGCGGGGGGGTGGGGCAGGTATGGTTTTTTCCCAGGATTCTGGGGAGATTAGAGGCCCCCATTCTCCGGAGAGCCTTAGCTGAGTCCCCTTCGTGCTGATGCCTCCTCCTGGATGGCCCTTGTTTGCGGCACTCACCAAACCCATTCCCAACAGACGGAACCGTTGCAGGCCTGATGATGGCGGATGCCTCCAGGCAGCGCATGTGCATGACGGCATATGCCAGTCCTGGGCTGATAGGATCTTCTCCCCTGCGCTGGGGCTCCCTGCCTCCTGTGACTGGTCGTTCCAGCCCCTCGGCCTTTCCCTCGTTCCTAGTGCATCCCCACCCCCACCCCTTGCCCAGCCTGTAACCCCCTACTTAGGGGGCCCTCTCCACGTCTTCTCACTTGTTTAAACATGACTGCTGTTTCAGCATTCAGCTCAAGTGATGCCTTCCCAGCAGCCCCTCCGAGCTCTCCCTCTTCGTGCTGCTGATAAATACAGTCTAGCCCCATATGGTCTGAAAAGCTGGCATTTGGCAACATAGCTTTCTAGAGATGCATGGGCCTCTCTAGAGCCTTCTAGATGCACCTAGAGGTGCATCTGGGGGGAGCGGCCTCAGCCCCAAATAGATTGTGAGGGCAGGGACTGAGTGGTTTTTTTTTTTGGTTGTGCCACGCAGCTTGTGGGATCTCAGTTCTCCAACCAGGGATTGAACCCAGGCCACACGGCAGTGAAAGCCCGGAATCCTAACCACTAGGCCACCGGGGAACTCCCTGGGGGCTGAGTCTTAATCCCCTCTGCTGGGCCCAGAGGAGACTGGCTCCCAGCGCATGACTCAGGGTCCATCAGACCCATCTCTGCCACCTCCTTGCTGTGTGACTCAGTGTCTGGCATGCCATAAACGCTCCATCGATGGGAAGAGTTGCTGCTGTTGCTTTGGGGGCTGTTATTTTTATTCCCAGGATGCCTCCTAGAGCGGTGTAGCCAGGTATGGACGGTGAGAGGGTCCGCTGCTCTCGGAGGGAAGCAAAGTCCTACTGCAGCAGGAAAGCTTCCCTCCTCTCACCCCCACCCCCGAACCCCGGCCTGGAACAAGCCCACCACGCCCTGCGGGCGCCACGCAGCTCCCCCCAGCCAGGGCTGCAGGCTCCTAGGGGCAGGGTGGGGGCAGGGAGAGGGACCAGCTTTTAATTCTTTTCCCCCTTCATAGCCTGGAGTTGACCCTCGGAGTGACACTGAAGGGGCCCCAGGGAGGCTGGGGTCAGGCAGAGGGGAGCAGCCTCTTGCCTGATGAAGTCTGCCCAGAGCCCAGACCTCCTGCAGCCTAATTAGATTTCATGATCCTGAAGGAGGCACCCTGAATCCTTGCTCACCTCCAAACCTCACCAGCACCCGGCCTTGTCCAGTCCAGCCCTGCATCTCAAACACAGCTCCTGCGGGCAACCTGCCACTGCCCCTGGCCTCCGACCTCTCCCACCTGCTCCTGCCACCTCTCCTGTCTCGCCCACTCTTGATCAATGCTGGGGATGTCTTTCTAGAAAGCAAATCAGATCGTGTTCCCCTCCCCCCTCTCCCCACTCCCAGACTCCCACTCCCTTCAACGGGGGCCTCTCCATCTTTTTATTCACAATTATCACCTGGTGATCCTGTTAAAATGTAGAGGTCTTGGGACCCATCCCCCAAGAGTATGACTTCCTGGGTCTGGAGCAGGGCCCAGGAACCTGCATTTCACAAGTCCCCCTTTAGGGCTGGGGACAGGAGCCCAGGGTGTGGCTCTACTCATACTCTCACGTTCTGGCTCAAAACCCTGAGGCCACAAGGATACAAATGTGAACCTGGCCTTCTGGAGTACTGTGAAGGTGTGTCTTCAAGGAAGGCGGTTAGAACAGGTTTGCACAGAGCAGTTTTCTAGCCAGGTTACTAACTTGTAAATGTCTAGACAGTTGACACATGGACCTCCATTTGGCCTTGGGTCCCACAAATTTGAGGAGTAGTCCTGCTTGGCTCTCAGCTCTTTATCGCCTCATCTGCAAAATAAGCTCCAGGGGGCTCAGCTTGGCTCAGGTCTGACCCCCTCCCTTCTCCACATTACCCTCCAGCATCTAGCTTATGGTCTTTGAAAACATCAGGCAGCTTATCACCTCTGTGCCTTTGTACATGTTCCCTCTGTCTGGAACGCTCTTCTCCCACTTGTCCCCTTGGAGAACTCCTATTCATCCCTCAAAACCCAATTTAGATTCCATGATTCCTGAGGGCCCCTCTGTGCCCTCGCCCCCTTCTCTGGTTGCACATACCCTGCTTTGCTATAACTATTTTGTTTGGTTCCTTTCCTGGAGACAGTTTATCATCTTTGCCATAATGGTTTTAGATTTGGGAGACTTGGTTTTGCCTCTGGCCCTGATACTTACCAGGGCTCTGAACTTGGATGTTGTCTACCCACCTCTCTGAGACCTTTTCATTACTGATAAAATGGGGATTAAAATATTACCCTCTGCATTGTGTTGCTTTGATGTTTAAATAAGATCACACATGTGTGGGGCTTGGCACGGTGCATGGCACAGAGTTACTGCTTCATTAATTTGACGTCTTTCCTGATGTCGGACAAGTTCTGCGAGACCAGGGAGTGTATCTCCTCATCTTTGGACCCTTGGGAGTCCAGGATGGGACTTCTCCCAGAGTAGACCCCAGGAGGACAAGTTGCTGGGTAGCTCAGGGCTCTGCTGTTCTGCCCTGTCTCTGGAAACTGTCCCCACTTTGAGTGCCATCTTTGACCGTGCTTAGGGAAAGGGCCTCGTGTCCCTCTAGGGACATTCATTGGAAGTGAGATAAACCAGCAGGGCCCACGGGGTGAGAGAAGCAGGGATGGGGGCAGATACTCAGCCCCAGCTTAGGAGAACAGCTGTGTAGTCCGGTGTGTGTTCCAGGGTGCCGGCCCCCTTCCCATCTCCTAGGGTCCTGCCCAGTGTCGGGGGGAAGACAGTGTGCCCGGGAGGCACGAGGACTGGCCCCAGCTGCAGAGCTGGAGCGAGAATCTCTTGATCTCTTGGCTACACCAAGAGGCGGAGGCAGCCGGGGCCCTGGGGATGGTCTCCATGACAACTGCTGCCACTCACTCCCCATCTCGGATGTAAATTAGTTACAATTTTATTAGTGTGCAGAATTTCAAGAGGCCGGATCCTGCCTTGGAAGGGAAAAGGATGGTGGGGGGACAGGGAAGAGTCTCCAAATGCTTCATACTCCCACAAGGGCCCCAAACCCCGAGGTAGGTCCACGGAGACTGAATTGGGCCGCACGCCCTCATTTGTCTGGCCTGTCAGCCGGTCTGGACTGGGCGAGTCAGCCTGTCTCTGGAGAGGAAGGGACACACAGGCCCAGAGCACCAGCAGTGGGCCCCGTGCTTTTAAAGCCTTGCCTGGCCTCCTCATTTTGGCAGCCTGTCCACCTCCCCACTTGTCGGGGGAGGCGGCTGAGGGCCACAGGGGTCATTAGCTGGTCCGAGGGTCCCGGCTTGTCACGACCAGGCTCTGCTCTCCCCTCTCTGCTCAGCTGCCTCCCGATGGGGAGTCAGAGGTCACTGAGATGCTGCTGGGCACCAAGGCAGGCAGGTGAGGACATTGCCAAGAGTTTGGGTTTCTGAGCAAACCTGGGGCCCTGGGCGCCAGGAGTCAGCATGTGGGGCTGCTGCAGATGTGGCCGGGTGGTGCCCAAGTCACGGCTTCCTGACGTTCGATGATCTGAATCACATGTGCAGATACACAGGCGTGCACACACACACATTTTTCCCCCCAAGGAGGGAAAAAAGGGACAAATGTGTCTTTCTCCTAAGGCTGTTGTTAAAATTAGTTGCGTCTCCCAAGGCACATCGCACCGTGTGTGCCCCTCAGGTGGTGCCACTCCCTCCGCTGCGGAGATCAAGTTCTGGAGGGCGGGGCCCAAAGAAGCAGCAGGCCAGCCACGCCCCCTGGGCTCCTAGCCACGCCCCCTGGACTCCTAATTGCGGCTGGCTTGGTGGTGGGCACTGAGGTGCAGAGGAGGGCAGAGGAGTTGGCACTGCAGGGGCAGGGGTGGTGCCGCGGGACAGAGGGCAGGAGGGGATGAGGGAAAACTCCAGGTAGGTGTGAATGGCCGAGCCAACGAAGAAAAGAAAGCCGAATACAGGCTTGGAGGTGCGCGACAAAGCCTCAGCGAAGGCTCAGGGCATAGGCTATCGGGAGGATGGATGGAAAATGGATGGGGGGCTGGACCGGGGACTAGATGGGGATGAATCAGAAATGGATGGGAGGTTGGATAGGAAACTGGATGGGACATGCTTGGGAAGATGGATAAGTTGGATAGATGATGGACGGGAGGAAGGATGGAAGGGCAGGTGGGAGGCTGTTTCACACAGCGGTTAGGCTTGTGGGCTACGGCCACACGCGCTGGGATTCAATCCCCAGCTAGTCCATTTAGTAGTGCTGTCACCTTGGACAAGTTTTCATAATCTCTCTGAGCCTCGGTGTTCCAGACGGGAGGGTGGATGCAGGATCAGTGGAAGAGGCAGTAAACTGGGGGCTCATGCATGTAAAGCACACAGTAAGTGCTTAATAAACGTTCACGCTATCATTTCATCCCCGAATCCCGAACTCAGCCTTGGGGACATGGTGGTGAGCAAAGAAATGCTGGGGCTGCCCTCGGGGGCTCGAGTCCATCGGGCGAGGTGATCGATCCTGATGCAGGGCCCCTTGGGGTGGAGAGAGAAGGAGGGGAAGGGGGGAGGAGAGGGGTCAGGGTTATGGGATCTGTGTCCCTGGGGCCTCGGGACAGGGTCAGGGCGCTGGCAGTGTTCAGGTGAAAGAGAAGAGGGCCTGGCTCTGGAGGTGCCATTGCAAGGCGGGAGGAAAGCCAGAAGCAGGGGCGAGGAGGGCGATTGTGCTTCACGCAGGCAAGAGGCAGGCTGGACAGGGTGGAGCCAGACCAGGTGCTTTTCAACAGGGGGTGCTACTCCGACTGTCTCTCCCTCGCTCAGTCAGTATCCAGGACCTGGCCCACCCCTGCCTCTGGACCTCAGTTTCCCCAGGTGTACATGGCCTGGAAGATTCCTAAAGGTGCTTCCAGATCTGGGGACAGTCTGAGCCTCATCCAGGTGGATGGTGGCATGGACCTCTCGCTCCTCCTTGGGAGTGAGCCAGCCATCGTGGCCGGCCCCTCCTAAATGGACTAGCTGGGGTTTGAATCCTAGCCCATGTGGCCGTAGCCCACAAGCCTAACCACTATATGAAACAGCCCCTCCCGACAGGGATGGAGAGGCACCAGCCAGGCCACAGGCCTGCCCTCCCGAGGTCCAGCCCACATGTGTGAGACAGATGAAAGTGTTAGGGAAGGATCTATAGGAGGAGAGCATCCTGCTGCTTCAGCAGGGCTCTGTGTCTGTGGACTGTCCATCTGTGATTAGATCATGGCCCAGAGGCTGGGCAGACCCTGTGGCAAATAGGCCCCGGTGACCCTGTCCTGGAAACACGCCCTTATAGATAAACCACTGATTCTACAGAGACAGCAAGACCCCTCTCTCACTCCATACTGCTGGTTCCGACATCCGCGTGAGGGTGACGGGATCCCTGAGCTTCACCCGGGTTCAGTGTCTGGCGCCAGGTGCGTGGTAGATTCCCTGCAAGGCAAGGCCACCTGCCCATCTCCCGTCACGTGGAGACAGAAGCCTACGGAGCGAGGTGGCAGCTCCGGCTGGCTCCCCCGCCACCCCGTCTCCTCCATCCCCCATCTCACAACTCGCCATATTTTGTGGCCCGAGGGCTGAGAATCCTAACAGGCAAGAGCAGGGATGGGACCGCCCACCCTGTTCCAGTCATGTGTCTTCCTAATTATGCCGCACACCGGAAAACTTAATTAACTCGATGCTTGGTGTGTAATTTCAACTAGTTTGGAAGTAGGGGCAAATCAAACAAACAGGCACACGGCCCTGCCGGCCCGCGCCACCTTCGGCAAAATCCGGCTGGGCCCGGGATGCTGAGAGTTGCGGGCACTTGTCCTGTCCGGCTCAGCTGTGGTGAAAACGCCTATTTCCCTCTGAGCCCCCAGAGGAAGCTCTGCTCCCTGGACTTCCCAGCCCTAGAGACACACGTTCACACATAAACAAACATGCACAAACACACACGTGCGTGTACACACACACCAGGAACTACAGGAGGGAGCTAGATAGCCAAGGGGACAGGGAAGGTGGGAAAACCCTATGAAGTAAGGGCTGCACTCACGGTTAGCAAGACTGTAGGATAAAAATACAAGGAAATACAAGGAAAGGCCAGATACATAAAAATGAAGTCCAGTGTCCAATTCTCCTGGGACTCATTTCCAGGTCACTCTAATCCTTCTCCTCCTCCTTCTTTCTGTCCCTCTTTGGGTGACACCCCTGCTCCGTGTTTTGCACATGAGGTCACCCAGCTGCAGGCTGTGTCCCCCTTGGGGACCAGGGTGGTGCGAGAGGGAGGGAGGCCACCCCCAGGAAGGGCGTCCTGGTGCTCAGGTAGGGATGTGGTGGCAGAGGAGGGGGCGACGGATGGGAAGGGGACAGGAAGGGCGGGCAGGGAGGAGCTGGGCACGCTTCTATTTGATCCTGGTGTCAGCGGAGAGAATGTGAAGCATTCCTCAGCAGTGGGGGGAGCTCCAGAGGTCACCATTGACTCAGCTTCTTCAGCCACAGCACTTAGCGGGAGCTGGCGGGGGCCAGGCACCTGGTGCCCTGTGCACGGGTCAGACAGGCCCTGCTCCAGATGACTTGCCGTCCAGGGCGGGAGACGCAGAGGGAACGAGGCAGCTGCAGAGACAGAGGGGGCCGCGGGCCAAGGCCTGCTGGAGAGTCCCTGTGCCGGGCGTGGTACCAACAGCTGGCAGAGTTAATTTTATTTTATTTTATTTTATTTTTGTGGTACGCGGGCCTCTCACTGTGTGGCCTCTCCCGTTGCGGAGCACAGGCTCCGGACGCGCAGGCTCAGCGGCCATGGCTCACGGGCCCAGCCGCTCCGCGGCATGCGGGACCTTCCCAGACTGGGGCACGAACCCGTGTCCCCTGCATCGGCAGGCGGATTCTCAACCACTGCGCCACCAGGGAAGCCCTGGCAGCGTTACTTCTGACCCCTCATACAACAGCCTCCAGAGGCTGCTGCCATCCCCGTTACAGCCTGGGGAAATAGAGGCACAGACAGTTAAGTCACTGCCCAGGGCTCCCTGCTTGTAGACATCGCAGCTGGGCTGTAAGCAGTGGCCTCTCACTGGATTATAGTTGCTGTGGACAAACAAGGCTGCAGGGAAGGGTGGTTGAGGAGGCCCTCTCTGGGGAGGCGGCTTTTGAGCTGGGGCTGACTGACTGTGTTTACTCTGGGCTGGGCACCGGGCATCCCACCAAGACCTCACCGGAGCCCCATTTTAGAGATTAGGAGACTGAGGCACAGAGGTTAAGGGATGGGCCTAGGTTCTCAAGGCCAGGGAGAACAGCTTGGGGCTCTCAGGACCTCAATCTGCCCCCAGCCCACCTGGCCATCCTGCCCCCACAAGGTCGTGGCCTCTTCCTGGCTCAGAATGAAAAAGACGGGTGAATGAGAGAAAAGAGGCCTTGCTTCTCAGAGACGTGAGGTGCTTTTCCCAGTGTCACCGGGCCCTGCATGGCCTGACTGTCTGTCCAAGATGCTGGCGCATCTGCCCACTGCCACGGGGATGGCCCTGCAGGCGGCAGGTTGCAGTGCGCTGGGACTGCGGGCCCCCATGCTGCTAAGGAACGAAGGAGGGGTGGCTCTCACTCCCCCAGCTCCTGGGCCCCAGGGTCCCTCAGCCTCCCTGCCTCCTCCATCCACCCTGCCCTTGCTAACCCTGGCCCAGGAGCCGCAGGAGAGCCCCGGGTACCTGCTTGGACTGGTGTCAGCTGGGCCTGGGTTTGAATCTTGTTGTGCTGCGGCCAATCCTGTTGCCTCAGTTTCCCTCTTGGGAAACACGCCTCAGAGTTTCGGTGGTTCCTCACCACTTGGGTTTTGGGCTCATGTCATCTCCTGGGAGAGGCCCTCGTGACTGCCCTCTCCCAACTCCTACCCCGCTGATTTCTCTCTTCCTTATTTGCTCACAGGTCCAGGAACATCTTTGCTCATGTGAGGCAGGCCCTTTCCTGTCTTGATCTCCCCAGCACAGGCCAGACCAGAGAAGGTGTTCAGTGGATGTTGGTGAATGAATGAGTCAATCTGACTAACGCAGACAGCATGGGTCTCTCCGTCTCCAGGACCTTCTGAGTGTTAAACTAAGCGGGATGTCAAAGCTTAGCTGGGGCTGGGCTCAGGCCCTGGTTACATAACTAGCGGGTCTTCGCCAAGGAGCCAGACCCTAACCTTGGGCCCATCCTTCCTGTGACCTGACCAAACACTGGGGTGCCACCTGGCACAGGCCTGCTACTCAACCCAGACAACCCCAGCCAGACCCCCCAGTATCCAGGGCCAGAGGTTAGGGCGGAGAGCTGGCGGTCTCTCCCTCAGGGCCCCAGGGACGGTCCTCACCCTCTCCCCCCTACCCTTCCACTCCCTGGTCCTCCCTCCTCCCTCCCTGTCCTCCCCTGCCCCCCTCACGCTCCCCCTTCGTCCCCATCCCTGCCCTTCAGGGCCCGGCTTGCCTAGATCTCCCTCTTTCTCAGGTTTCTCTCACTCCCTGCCTCTCTCCTTTTCTCTCTCCAGTTCTTTCCTCCCCGCCTCACCCCCTCCAAGGGAGGGGCCGCCAGGGGCCGGTGATTTGCAGTTCCCCAAGCAGCCATCTCTGCAGCTGCACATCTGGGTCATTAGGACGCTCTGGAAAACCGGGCTGCCTGAGCCCGGCTCCCGTCCCTCCTCCCTCCAACCTCCTCTCCATCCTCCTGCCACCTCCCACCCTCCTCCTTCCTCTTCCTCCTTCCTCCATCCTCCCCCGCCCCTCCCCAGCTCAAGCCAGTATTTTTAGCTCGCTGCTGTGCATCGGCGTGCACGGCGCTCCTGGTGAAGCCTGCATGAGGCTTTATCTGTTGTGACAGCCCCAAGGGCAGCTGGCAGACTTTTCTCCCTCTTCAGTTCGGAGCGCGCTCCCTCTCGCGCGGGTCAGAGCCTCCGCTGGATGCGGGGGCAGGGTCTCGGCTGGGTTTGGAGCCCCCGCGCCGCGTCCGGGCCGAGAGCTTTCCTCTACCTCCCCCTCCCTGCCGCCTCCCTCCCCAGCTCCCATCCCCCCCGCCTCCTCCGCGGGCCTCCGGGCCTTTGTCTCTGGAAGACTCCGCCGCGGAGCCTGCCCGCCGCCGCACGTTGGGCTCCCGCGGCCCCGCCGCTCTTCCCTCCCTTCTCTCCTCCTTTACTCTTTTCCTTGGGCTGCTTCTCTCAAGGTTCAATCCCTCTCCGTTTGTGCCTCTCCTTGCTTGCCTCCATTTCCACCTCCCCCTTTCTCTCCTCTCCCCAAACCGCTCCTCCCTGCCTTTAGGGAGTGGAACCGATTCCCGGGTTAGAGCACCGACCCCAGCCTCCTTCCCTGTCTCTCTGTTCCCTTCCGCCCTTGGCAGGTCCCTCCTGGACCGCAGCCTGGGGGGATTGTGAAGGGACCCTGGGGCTTGGGGGTTCCTGGAGCCCCCTTCTCCAGGGTCAACCTTCAGGGGGGCCCACCTGGGTGCCCAAGCCTTTCCAGGACTCCCTAGTGTCCAGCCTGGCCCCAGTGGGACGTGCTGCTACCGGCTGGGAGCCCCCAAGACAGCCCTGCTCCTCCTGGGACGGCCCCGAGTGTCCCGTCCAGGTGGCAGAGTCGTCCTGTGGAGGGGCGGGGCAGGGAACTCTTCTGAGAAACCTAAGCGTAACTTTGTAAATGACCATTTAAGATAAGCAACGCTTTGTGCACGGCACTTTACAGTTTCCATAGCTCTCTGTTCAGTGCCACAGCAACTGTGCATCACAGACCCAATTTGATTATCCCTCGCGATAGAGGAGGTACGGGGCCTCAGAGAGGCCAAGCGCCTGGGGCACAGATACCAGGCCAGTCTGGGTCTGACGCCCGCAGCCCAGGCCTTGCATCCCCCGAGCACTTCCTTCTACACTAAGCTCAGCACCTTTCAGGGGGGCTCTGAGCCCCAGAGAGGCAAAGTCCCTGCCCAAGGTCACACAGCCCAGGCTGATGCAGGGAGAAGCAGAGTTTGGGGGCTCAAGGGCAGAGAGCCTGAGGCCCTGAGGGGTCCTACCACCAGCCTCCTTGGCTGGAACCCTCACATGCCTGTCCTCTCCCCAGGGCAGCCTGGGGGTGGGGGCTGAGGGAGCCACCCTTTGGCCCCCTGCCAACCCCAATCCCAGGGCTGACAAGGGATGTCATGTGGAGAAAGCCCTGGCCCATCTAAGACCCCCAGTCTCAGCCCCCATCCCCGCTCAGGGCCCCCAGCTGTACTCCGGGCACGGCTCCCACCCCCCCTCCCTGTTCCCCACCTCCTCTCCCTTATCTTGGTCTCTCCCCATCCAGCCCTTCAGGGCTCTGCTTTCATGATTCTCTGATTCTCGCTGCCAGGCCGGCCCCTCGCTGGTGTCCCTCTTTCCCTTCTGTCACCTCCCCCTCTCTCTGAACTCCTCTCCCCAGCTTTCAAGCGTCCTCCTCTCTGTGTGTTTGCATTGCTGCCTTTCCCTGTCACCCAGCCCTCTGCTCAGTCTGGATCTCTCTCTCCCTCCCGCCCTCCCTCCCTCCCTCCCTCTCCCATCCGCTGTTTCTGCCTGCCCCAACACACACACACACACACACACACACACACACACACACACACGCCACATGGAGACACACACACAGAGCCCTGCCCATCATCACTGCAGTAGTGATGGGGTGAGAACTGGCCCCAGGAAGAGGCAGTGAGAGGGGACCCCATGTCCCCAACCCCTGGAGCGCCTCCTGGCTCAGCCTAAGCTAAGCCTGGGGTGGGCTGGGGTTCCAGGCTCCAGCAGCTTGGCAGCGGCGTTTTCTGAGGCTCTGGGGCAAGGTTTACCCCTGACCAGGCCGAAGTTTCTGGAAGGCGGGATCCCCAGAGTGCCCTGCCAGTGGTCACCACGTTGCAGGGACCCAGCAGGGGAGGGCAGCTTGGAGGGAAGAGGGTTAGGTCCGGGCTGGGACCCCAGAGATGGTAACAGTGAAGGACAGAGTAGCCAGGTGGCCACCAGGCCTGCCTCAGAGGCGCCTGGTCCTCCAGGCCCTGGGTCTACCCAGGGCATGTGGACACGGCAGGCCTGCACCGAGGGCCTGGCACACCAGAGTTCTCAGGTCCCCTGCTCCCCTTCTCTTCCCCTTGTTCTCCTAGGTACATGGGAGCCTGGGCCCTGGAGTCCAAAAGTCCTGGGTTCAAATCTCACCCCCTCTCACTAGCTGTGCAACTTTGGGGGTGACTGACTCCCTCCCTCAGGGCCTCGGTTTTTTGACCTGTAACGTGGGGCTAATGCAGCTGCCCACCCTCAGGACTGTTGTGAGGACCCGGGGGGGCCCTCCGTGGGAGGCACCTGGCCCACCCTGGGCTTGGGCACCCTCGCGAGCTGCCATTCGCCCGAACCCCGATTTCTCCGCCATCCTGCCAACACCAGCTGAGTGTCGTTAGCCCTGAGTTGGCTCCTTGGCTCTAGCACCTGAGCAAGTCATCAGATCCATGGAGCCTCAGTTTTCTCCTCCATAAAATGGGGCTAATGATAGTCCAACCCTCCCTGGCTGCTCTGAGATCATCTGGGAATACTCTTAGTTCAGTGAGTGTTGAGGGTTCGAACGGGAGTGGCTGCCGAGAGCTGTTTTGTTATTTTTGTTTTGTTTTTAAATTTTATTTTTATTTTATTTATTTACTTTTGGCCGCGTTGGGTCTTCATTGCTGCGCCCGGGCTTCCTCTAGTTGCGGTGAGCGGGGACTACTCTTCGTTGTGGTGCGTGGGCTTCTCATCGCGGTGGCTTCTCTTGTGGCGGAGCACGGGCTCTAGGCGTGCGGGCTTCAGTAGTTGTGGCACGTGGGCTCAGTAGTTGTGGCGCACGGGCTTAGTTGCTCTGTGGCATGTGGGATCTTCCCCACCCAGGGCTTGAACCCGTGTTCCCTGCATTGGCAGGCAGATTCTTAACCACTGCACCAGCAGGGGAGTCCCAGCTGTTTTGTTTTATCTGCTGCTTGTTGTTTTAAATATTCAGCCCTGCCTCCTGCCTTCTAGCCCGCAGGAAGTGTCCACTCTGGGGCCTGGGGCTCAGGGGCCCTGTCCCACACAACCCTTTGTGTGCCGGGCAGAGGTTGCATTGTGGAGGGACAGGGGGATGGGGCCTGTAAGAGCTGAGTCTGCGCCCCTCACCTCAAGGGCTGGTGCTTTGAGCCCCTCCTCAGCTCAGACACAGGTCCCTGGGTACTGGGAGGTTGTTCTGCTTGCGGGTCTGGCTTTGTCCCCAGATTGGCAGCTGACCAAGGAAAGGAGGGACAGAGGTTCGAGGGAGGGCCAAGAGGGGGAGAAGAGGGACGGGGAACAATGGTTCCGGAGCCCAGAAGCCCTGCTCGCTCTTCCCTCTTGATGATGGGGGAGCCATCACATCACTGTGAGCAGGGCAGGGGGTGGGCCGGAGGACTCCCAGACTAAAGGAGCGTCCATCAGGACTTGGTCCCCAAAGTCACCATTCTAGCTCTGACAGTGAGACCCTGCTTTCTCTGGCTGTGCCTCCTTCCTCCCCATCACACCTATACTTCTACCTGACTTTCCATTTGCTGCTAAACCTTCAGCCTCTGGATGGAAGGCACTTGCTCGTATTCCCTGCTGTGTTCCTGGTACTGGTGAGTTGAGGAGTGACTAATAGTTGTCGAATGAATGAGAGGGCGAGTGAAAGAATGACTCATTGGGTGGCCAGGGGTCAGCCTGGCTCTTTCTAGATGATTAGACTCAGTGGTGCCAGAGGGCGGATGCTGCTGGGCCCTGGGTCTCCTTGAAGCCCCGCGGGGCATGGAACGGCCTGGTGCTTTAGGGCACAGCTGTGGAGTCAGCCCTGGGCTCAAGTTTTGACACTTAAGGTAGAGAAAGCGGGAAGCGCTGGGGGGCTGTTCCTCACCCTTTGTGGGCCTGGGCCAGCCCTCTCCTGGTGTCCACGGGGGTCACAGCCTCCACTCACCTTTCAGGTTTGTCGGTCATTGCTACCTTGATGTGCTTCTGGGTCCCCAGGGCTGCTTGCCCTGCGAGGCAAGGGCTCTTCACTCCCTCCTTTGGTTTATTTCCCCGTTTCACTTGCCTCCGGCCCAGCTTGCCTCCTCTTTGGGGCTGGTTTCTCTGGGCACTCGGTGCTGCCGGTCTAGCCCTCTCCCCTCCCCACCCTCCCACCACAAGAGCCTTTGCATCTGCTGTTCCCTCTGCTGGGAATGCCATTCCTCGTGCTATGGCTTGGCTGCTTCTGAGATGTCAGCCCCAACCACTCTTCAGTGTGGCCTGATGACTGTCTTGAAAAAGCACACCGCTGCTCCGCTCTGTTGCACTTAGCACCATCTGTGAGCATCTTGTCATGGGTTTCTCTTTGCTCGTCACCTGCCTGTCTCCTCCTTAGAAAGTCAACTCCATGCTGGTTGGGCCAGGGTCTGGCTTGCTTGCCATTGCCTCCCCAGTGCCTGCACAGTGCGTAGCATGGAAGAATCACTGCATTACCAGACCTTAGAGCGACGTTTCGCATGCAGTGCAGACAACAGTGAATGAATGGATAAACAGATGAGCTTACAATGGGACAAATAAGAGGATGGGTTTGGGAATGAGACGGCCTGGGTTTGTACCCTCATCAGCTCCCACCCTTGGGCAAGTCGCCTCTCTGTGCCTTAGTTTCCTCATCTGTAAAATGGGGATAACAGTAGTGATTACCTTGTAGTATGGTTGTGTGGATTTTTTATTATTTTTTTATTGAAGTATAGTTGATTTGCAATATCTTGTTAGTTTTAGGTGTGCAGCACAGTATTTCAGTAATACATATATATATATATTCTTTTTTTTAAATTATTTTTTGGCTGCGTTGGGTCTTCATTGCTGCTCGCGGGCTTTCTCTAGTTGTGGCGAGCGGGAGCTACTCTTCGCTGTGGTGCGTGGGCTTCTCATTGCGGTGGCTTCTCTTGTTGCGGAGCACGGGCTCTAGGTGTGTGGGCTTCAGTAGTTGTGGCATGCAGGCTTCAGCAGTTGTGGCTCGTGGGCTCTAGAGCACATGCTCAGCAGTTGTGATGCACGGGCTTAGTTGCTCCGTGGCATGTGGGATCTTCCCGGACCAGGGCTTGTACCCGTATCCCCTGCATTGGCAGGCAGATTCTTAACCACTGCGCCACCAGGGAAGCCCTATATATATATATAATATATATATATAATATATTATATATATATTATATGTTATATATTATATATATATTCTTTTTCAGATTCTTTTCCCTTATAGTTCATTACAAAATATTGAGTAGAGTTCCCTGTGCTATGCAGTAGGTCCTTGTTGGTTATCTATGTTATATATAGTAGTGTGTATATGTTAATCCTAACCTCCTAATTTATCCCTCCCCGCCCCTTTCCCCTTTAGTAACCATAAAGTTGTTTTCTATGTCTGTGAGTCTCCTTCTGTTGTGTGGATTAAAAGACAACATCTGATAGCTCTAAGTGCACAATATGTGAGTATCAAACAGGCTTTTCCGACATACCGTGTCCAAATGCCAACTCTTGATTCCACCCCCCGCCACCCCCGCTCCCCCCGCACCTCTCCTATATTCTTCCTCCATCTCAGGAAATGGTACCTCCCACCTTTTGTGACACTGCAGTCATCCTTGACGTTTTTCTTTCTTCTACGCCCACATCCAGTCCTTTGGCCAATCCTGATGGCTCTACTTGAAATAAACCCTGAATCCAGCCATTTCTCTCTCTCCCACTGTTGCTATCCACAGCCAGGCCATCACCGTCTCTCACCAGGACTCCATCAGCTCCTAACTTCTCCAGCTTCTCTCTGGCTCCTTCAGGCTCTGATCCACTCAGACACCAGAGAGATTCTTTAAAAATGCAAATTAGCCCCTGGCTTGCTCTGCCCGCCACTGCCCCCTCCTCCCCGCATTGGCTTCAGGTATACCTAGAGAAAATCTGAGCATCCCCCCTCCCATGAGACCTGCACGTGCTGTGCCCCCCAGCCCTCAGGGCACCAGGATGTACCACCTCAGGACCTTTGCACTTGCTGTTCCTCTGCCCAGGACCACTCCTCCTGGCTTTGCACAGGGCTCACTCCCTCCCTTCACCCAAGTCTCAGTCCACTGTCACCTCCTCACAGCCCTGACCTCCCTTTCCAAATTCCAGCCCTTTTGTTCTCTGTAGCCCCTCACCCTGTTTTCTCTCTGACTTGTCTAGCTCTCTGGCTCTTGTATTGCCCTGTTTCTTTGTCTCTTTCTTCCCTAGCACATAAGCCGCCCAAACTCAGGAACTGTGTCTTTGCTGCCCGCTGCCTCCCGATGCCTGGGACAGTGCCTGACAAGAACATGTGCTTGCCGATTGCCATGATGGGACAAATGAATGAGTGGGTGGTATTATGATCATTCTTGCTCTGCAAAAGCTGGAGAGAGATAAGTTGAGGAGGGAGTTAATGTGATTGTGTCTCATAAGAGAAAATCCAGTGGCCTGACCCTGCCTGTCTCCTGCCAGAGACCAGTGAGCTTTCTGTGGTCGGGGCTCAGTCTGCCTGCTGCTATGGTTACCAGGCGCCACGGGCTCCGGAAGAAAGGCAAGGCCAGTCTGACTCTGCTATTCTACTCAGCTTGTCACACATGTTCCTTGAGTGGCCCAGGTGGCCGCCCCCACCTTGTCCTGGCTCCATTGTGCCCGCGGGAGAGAGGAGGGAGAGGCTGGGGGTCCTGTAAACCTGTCCCTGCTCAATCCGCACATGTTGCGGACCAACTCACGGTCAGCAGCCCACGGTCCCTGCCCTCAGGGAGGTTTCTGGCAGCTGGGAGTGGCCAGGAGACGGCACCGGCTTAGCTGTGTATAAAAATAGCACGCGCTCTACCACGGGAGGGAGGACGCAGACCCCCAGGGAGCCAGTGGGAGTTCGCTCCTCCTTCCCGCTGCACACTCGCCCATGCAACCCCCTGGCCTGAGGCGGCTGGGCTCCTACTTCCGCAGCGCTGGAATCCCAGATGCTCAGCACCCTGGAGCGAAGCAGCGGCTTCCATAACAGCCCAACCCAAGGCCAAGGCCAAGAGGTTAAAGGGTTTGCTGGAGGCCTCGCAGCAGGTACGGCAGCGCTTCCAGAAGGATGTCTGGCTCTTCCCACGGCGCTAACTTGGCAGTGATGTCCTGGAATCATCTTTCTCATTTCTCTGCTCCTTCAGCTGGACACTCCAACCCAGCTCTTCACTGCAGAGAAGAGACTCCTGAGCTCCAGAAAGCCTTGGGAACTGACCACAGCTCCCTAAGGAGCTCCCGCAGACTTTGGGGGTCCGGGGCTGAGGCCTGTTACCTTCACCGTCACTATCACTCTCATCTCCATCACCACCATCAGCTCCATTGCGACCACCGGTAGGGGGTGAACTGTGTCTCCCCAAAAGATATGTTGAAGTCCCAACTCCCCAGTACCTAAGAATGGGACCTTATTTGGAGATAGGGTCTTTTCAGAGGTAATCAAATTAGGGTGAGGTCAGTAGGGTGGGACCTAATCCAATAAGACTGCTGTCCTTATAAAAAAGGGGAAATGTCAACACAGAGACAGATACACACAGAGGGAAGACAATGTGAAGGGAGAATGCCATGTGAAGACAGAGGACTGGAGGACTGGGGTGATGGGTCCACAAGCCAAGGGATGCCTGAGCTACCAGAAGCCAGGAGAGAGGCCGGGAATGGTTCCTTCCCTGGAACCCAGTTTGTGATACTTGGTTAGGCACTCACTACCAGCATCACCCTCACCCCCTAACGTTAGCATCGCTGTGGCATCGAAGCCAGCATTACCACTGCATTCGTTTCCTGTGGCTGCATAACAAGTCACCACAAACCTGGTGGCTTAAAACAAGGTTATTCTGAGTTCTGCAGCCAGAAAGCCAAAATCGAGGTGCCAGCAGGGCTGTGTTCCCTCCCGAGACTCCGGGAAGAATCCTTCCTTTCTATTCCAGCTTCTGGTGGCTCCAGGCGTTCCTCGGCTTGTGGCTGCATCAGTCGCAACTCTGCCTCAGCCTGCACGTGGCCTTTTCCTCTTCTGTGTCCTTGCCTTCTGTCTCCTGTAAGGACACTTGTGATGACATTGAGGCCCACCTGGGTAACCTAGGATGATCAGATCTCAATATCCTTAACATCTACAAAGAACCTTTCTCCAAATAAGGTCACATTCACAGGCTCCAGGGATGAGGATGGGGACATATGTTTTGCGGGGGCCACCATTCTACCCACTGCAACCACCAGCATCACCACTGCCAACAGCATCACTGCCAACATCAGTGAAGTACTAGTATGTACCAGGCCCTAGTCCAGGTGCTTTTCCTGTACCATCTCTTTTATTCCTTAAGACAAAGGTAGGGCAGGTACTGTTATTATCCCCATTTAACACATGAGGAAACTGAGGCTCAGAGAGAAGAATTCACTTGTCTAAGGTCTCCCTTAAAACCCAGGCAGTCTGACTTCAGTGCCTCCTGCCTCACCATAGTTGTCCTGCCCCACCCCCACCCTGTTCCTGAACTTCTGATCGTACAGATAATTCCATAGAAGAATCAGAGCGGGGCAATGAGCACCGGAATGGGAGGCAAGGCCCCTGGGTTCTGGTCTAGGTTCTGCCACTAGTTAGTAGTAGTCAGGTCTCTTCCCCTCTCTGGGCCTCAGTTTGCCCATCTGTAAAACAGGAAAGCAGTTGGTGTGGATAATCTCCAAGATCCTCCCAGCTCTGAAGTTCTGTGATGCTGGGTGTCATCTGACAACTCAGTTCTATTCAAACGCTGCCCATGGGTACGACTCTCACACCAGCTCAACTCTCTAAACCTGCTACCTACTGCCAGAGATGGGTTTGCTTGGAAGGCCGGCAGCAAGTGCTGGGGATAGAGATGGGAAGGGCAGTGCTGTTTTCCCACCTTTCCCTCTGCCTTCCCATACCAGCAGGCTGGCACAAGCTGCTGAGGAAGGACTAGGCGGTGTGGGTACAGTTGGAGCTCAGGACTTCTGGTTCATACGTTCAGGGAGGGCTCCGAAGCTCAGAGCTCTGCGTGGATGCTGGGAACAGAGCTGAAGATAACTTGATTTTGCTGCCACACCCCAGACCCAGAGGCCTTAGTGGGGAACTGGCCCTCACGCTAGACTCCAGAGAGTATGCAGAAACCATCCTGGGGCCAAAAAAGCCCTTGTTGATCATCTAAGGCCAAGAGACTGGGAGAGGCTGCAGTGACCAAACCCCAAGCCTCCTGCCCTTGGAAGGGGAAAAAAAATACACAAAACAGCCTGAGGAGAGTCTCTGAAAGTTCAGTTTCCAAAACCTGGTCTGTTCATTAGTCGTTTGTTGATAAGTATAAACACTTTTTTAAAGTCCTTTTTATAGTGTGAACTCAGGCCTTTTTCCTCTGCTTCTCTGTCCAGAGCACAACTGTGCATTTCAGCTAATAATTATTCAAGAGTGGGGAGTTAAGTTAGGGACAGAATTGCAAACTTTAATTAGCAGGTGAGATTAACATCCCAGCAGGGACTTCGGGGGTGGGGCATCCTTCAGGCCCATCTGATCCCCTTGGACACACCCCAGACAAACCCCCCAAGTTGAGGGCTCCCGGTGGGGTAAGCCGGAGTCAGATCGGCCAGGGTTTACACCCGCCGAGTTAATCTCCCCTCGCTGGGCCTCCAGCTGAGCTTCACCCTCTTCCAAGGCCCTGAGTCCAAGCACTGGCTCTGCTCCCCTGCCTCTGCTGGTTTTGTCCCCGCAGGTGTTTGAGCAGAATGAAAACTGGCTGTGTGACCTTGGGCCAGTTCTCACCCTCTCGGGGTACAGGAGTCTAAATGGGGCGGTTTGTTGGAAGACAAGCCCCAGGCCGGTGGACGAATTCGGCCCTCCTCCCGGGCACACCCAGGGCTCACGCGCCGCCAGCCTGCCCTTGCTGGGTTCAGACAAGGCTGAGAATTTTCTGGTCTTTATCTGGTTTAGTTTTGAGTGTTTCCAGCGGCAGCGGGGCCGTTCCACCACAGTCCCCAGGAAATTGGTCCACGTAGGACGGAGCCTTCCCGAGAATGAAGTCATCTGTTCCTTTTTTATTTTTTGTTGCCTTTCTCCTTCAGCACGAGTTACCCGGCCTCTGCAGTCTCTCCTCGCGAAAACACGGCCCGCGAGGGCGTCAGCCGGGCTGGCTGGGGGAAGGAGCGAGGAGAGAACCCCACGGGCCGGGGCTGCCCGGGGCGCCCCCTCGCCGCCCCCGATCTTTGCCCAGAGCCCGCCTCCCGTTCCCACCCGCGACTTCCCCGGGACCGCCCGAAAGGTGAGCTCCCGGTAGGCTGCCCGCGCCCCGGCGCGGCCAGCTCTGCAAACAATAACAGTAAATAACGCTCCCTTGTCAACGTAATAAAAACGGAAACGGTTACAATGTTTCTTAATAGGCGTCCCCCATCAATCTCCCTCCCTCTCTAGCTCCCCGGCCGCGGGCACCGGCAGGGCGGGGCGGGGCTGGGAGGAGGGGAAACCGGGGCGCGCGGGAGGGGGCCCCGTGCCGGAGGGGGAGAACGCCGTGGGGAGAGCGGGAGCACAGCAAGTGAGAGACGAGGGGGCGCGGGCGACCGGGGTCACGCGCGCCAGCCGAGCCGGGAAGCGGCCGCGGTGAGTAACACCGTTGCCATGGCGACGTGGCCGCGAGGAACAGGAAGCGGCAGAAATAGCAGCCGCCGCGGCCAGTGCGCCCGGCCCCTCCCCCCGCGAGCCCGTTGCCACGGAGACCGGCCGGAGCGAGGCTGCGCGGGCGGCGGCGGCCTCCTGCGCCCCGGCCCGCGCATGCGCCCTGGGCCGGCCCCGCGCGACGGACGCGGGAGCAACCGCCACAGTCCCGGCGCCGCCCGGACCCCAAACCTGCCTGACCGCCGACTTGGGTGGGAAAAAAAAAAAGAAAGCAAAAGTATTTGCTGTTTGCCTTTGTAAAGCAGCCCCGCTTTTGTTCCTGGCGGATTCGCTGGTTTCCAGGCGTTGAAGGCGGGGTGCCGAGGGGGAGGGACACGTCAGCCTGCGGTCCCAAATGTTTTCTGAGCGCTAGGCGCTGGGTCGCGTGCGGGATGCCTAGGGGACGCGGTACACGGGACCTGCCCTCCCGGAGGCCGGGCTTGGGATGGTCTAACTAGGCCCCGGGGCTGACCTTGGCTGCCTGAAGCCCTCTCTGAGCCAGACCTCCCCATCGGGAGAGGGGGGACTTCTTCCAGGTGATGCCCAGAGGTCCCCCCACCTCTGTGTTGCCTGCTCCCTTTCCCCTCATATCACCTTCCCCAGATTCTAACCCGCAGAGATCACAGAGGGAGAAATAAAATCCTGCCAAACCCCATGCTCCCTCTCCACTCTGTTCACCAGAAAACTATGAAACAGCCCACCCCCTGCCCTTCACCCCACCAAAAAAAAAAAAAAAAAGTTGAGGGAAACCTAAATGTTTCATAAACAAAAGCCACTCGGCAACAACTTGTTTATGTGGAAGCCTGGCTGCAGCCTTGCATGTCTGAGGCAGTGTGTGTGTGTGTGTGTGTGTGTGTGTGTGTGTTGGGGGGAGGGAGGGGACATGAACATCTCTGAGGCTGTTTGTGCAGGATTTTTTTCTCTCCAGATTTTGTTTGTTTTTAATAAGGGTCAGAGGTCTGGGCTTCTGTGGGGAAGGAGGAAGGGTCATCTCGGATGGACAGGCCAGGAGGTCCCAGGAGGACAAGTCAGGGGGCCTGTGCGCCGGGGCGGAGGTCAGAAGCCAGAGCCTCCCCATCTGGCACAGCTCCTGGCAGGCAGGGGGTGTCAGTGGGTGCCGGGCTCTCTGGGCTGCTCCCCAGGGTATGGCCCCAGTGAGGGCCCAGGCCAAGGACTCGAACCTGTTTCCCCTGGCCGGGACCTCTGTCATTTCTCCAGCCCCTGCCCTGGCCACATTGGCCAAAAGAGAAGGCAAGCAGAGCAGCCCCGGTCTCTGAGGGTTTCTGTAATGGAAATGAGAAGCTTATGTTTTTTGTATGGGGCTGACTTAGATTTTCAGCATCCAGGCTGACCAGATGGGAGTGTAGGGAGCGCGTGTGCACGCAGAGGGGGACTTGCTGCTTCAAATCTCCTCCCCACCCCACCACCATCCAGCCTCCTTCCCCATGTGGCCTTGTGCAGGCTGATGGGTTTCTGGCCACTCAGCGTGGGCAGAGCTAAGGAGAGTGGGAGGGGCTGGAGTGATGTTCCTTGCCCCCTCTTCTCTCCCTCTTTTGATATGCGGGAGAGGGGCCCCAACCCTGGAGGGGAGGCTTGATTGATGATCAAAACACTTCAGGTCCACCATGGCCGACTTACCATCATATTTATCCCTCTTCTTCTTGGAGGAGGAAAGAAATACACAGAAGGGAGCTAGGAGCAGTTGGTACAATAAAGACAAGCTGCCGCCTCTGTTCAGAGGGCAGTAGCGTGTGCTGAGAACCAGGGCTTCAGAACCAGTCCTGGTGGTGAACTGCCTTGGCTCCCCACAAAGCTTGTAGCTCTGGACAATAAGGACAATGCAGTGCCTACCTTGAAAGTTGTGATGGTTCCATTAAGTTAAGCATAAAAGCTCTTAGCACGGCGCCAGGCATAGAGTAGGTGCTCAGAACATGGCAGCTCTTATTGGAGCTGGAAGAGATTTACCAGTCTCCCTGGTATGACTCAGGATTGCCGCCTTGGGCCCTGACGTCCATCTTTGGCACAAGCTCTGCCACCAACCAACTATACAATCTGAGGCAAGTCACTTACCTTCTTGAGGCCTCAGTCTTCCCATCTGGCAAATGGGAAGATAATAATCACAACAACCACTGACGGGGAACTTACTCTGTGCCAGGCACTACCCCAAGGTCTGTGCATTTCCTTATCTAATTTAGCCTTCAGACAACCCTAAGAGGTTAGTACCATGATGGTCCCAGTTTCACAGGTGAGCGGACAGAGCCTTAGAGAGGTGAAATCACTTGCTGGGGATTACCCAGCTAGAAGGTGGTCCGGAACGCAAAGTTGGTCAGATTGTCCTGCACCCCGAGATCAAGCTTTGGGTTGTTTGTATTACTACTGTTCTCCCCACCTTCCTGCTCATCCTCTGACCTTTTCTGTGGCTCGGACCACAGCCGTCCTTCTGCATCTGCACCCTGGGCTTCAGCCATCCTGGCTCTCCTGAGACTGGTAGGGACCCAGCCCTTTCGGTGGGAGATACCGTCAGGGGTACATCTGCTTTAGGAGAGCCAGGTGGGCCCCACACAGGCCCTGCGGTCAACCTGGCAGCTCACACCAGTTCTCCCACTGTTTTTGTCTCTCCCTGCTATATTTATACAAAAGTGTTGGGGTCCCTTATACTTCCAGGTGGACGTGTGGCATCCAGATGGTGCAGTTAATCGAGCTGGAAGCCATAAATCTCCGTTATTGTCCCAGCTCCTCCTCCCCTCTGCTGTGCTGTCACTTCAAGGCACTGGTGGGAGAGGCACCCCACCAGCCCCGCCCACCCGCCCCAGGCTTTGTTCCCACTCTCTAGCCAGGCAGGAAATGGCCCAGTTGTGGCGTCCACTGCCTCCATTTGAATCCTGGCCCCGTCCCTTCCAGGCAGTGAGGTTTTGGCCAAGCACTTAATCATGCCGGTACCCTCAGTTTCCTATTCCATAAATTCAGGATGGTCACAGCACCTGCCTGTCCCACCAGATGGCCGATGCGTAATGAGCGCTCCTCCCCTTGCAGCTCCCAGAGGGTCCTCAGGATGTCACTGGTTGTAGTGAGCACTTACTCCGTGCTGGGTGATGTCATGCATTAGCTCAATGAATTTTCAAACAAGCACATTATTACCCCATTTTACAGGCGAGAAAGCTTCCATGCACCCAGGAGAAGGGAAGTGAGTTGCCCAAGGCCACATAGCCAATTAGCAGAGGAACTGGGATTAAACCAGGCAGGTCTGTGCGGCTCTAAAACCCTTGATGTAACCCCAGGTTCCTGGCCCTCCCCACTGGAGCCCCTGTGGGGCTCTCCACCAAGGTCTGCAGTGACAGCATCGTTAGCCCTGCTCAGAGCTGCTTCTATAACCCAGGCATGAGAGACACTGGGTTAATAGGTCCTTAATGAGGCCAGCAGAGGCATCTGTATCTTCCCGGGGCAGGGACCAAGGAGCCAGGTGCAGTAGACGGGTCCTAATGAAAATGCTGGGGACGGGGAGGGGCCGTGGGCGAACTGCCTGCTCTTGTGTCAAAGTCAGTCCTCTCACCCTGAGTCACTGGGTGCCTCCCATGGAGGGAACAGTCACCCATCACTCATTCCACCCTTTCTTTCTTCCTTTTATCCATCCAGTCACCCACCCACCCATCCACCTGCCCTTCCATCCATCCATCCACATATCCTTCCTCCCTCCCATCCTTCTCTCCAACCTTCCACCAACCCATCCATCCACCTACTCATTCACTCACTTCCTTCCTCCCTCCCACTCTTCGTTCCTTCCTTCCTTCCTTCCTTTCCTCCTTCCTTACTCCAGTACTCTTCGCATTGTTTATTTTTAAATTTTATTTATTTATTTATTTGCGGTACGCGGGCCTCTCACTGTTGCGGCCTCTCCCGTTGCGGAGCACAGGCTCTGGACGCGCAGGCTCAGCGGCCATGGCTTAGGGGCCCAGCCGCTCCACGGCATGTGGGATCTTCCCAGACCGGGGCACGAACCCGTGTCCCCTGCATCGGCAGGCGGACTCTCAACCACTGCGCCACCAGGGAAGCCCGTCATCCATCGTTTATTGAGCACTCGTCTTAAGCCAAACCTCACATTAGGTGCCTAGGGTCCCTCCCTCCAAGGACCTCAAATTCTAAAAAAGACATAAAATAAACAACTAACTATGCATGCACAGGATGCCAGGAGATGAGAGGGCATCGTGGGGACTCTGACACTGGGCTCTGCAGACCCACCTCAGCCAACCTCTCTGGGTGACCTTGGGCAGGTCACCCCCCCAAGAGGGCCACTCTCTCCCAACCTGTACAGATAAGGGCCCTGTGATCTCCCCTATTCTGCAATTCTAAAATTCCAAGCAGGATGAGGAAATTCCTAATTAACTTGTTCGCACCCTAGTCCCTAGGACCTGCCCTCAACACCCTTCAAGTCCCCAGATGGAGGCCCAGGTCTACTTTAACTGACCCAGAGAATGAAAGACAAGCTGGGGCTGGGGGGCTGGGGGGCTGGGGCAGAGTGGTGGACCAGGATGCAGGAGACCAGGTGACGTGTGGCCAAGGGAGATGACTTCCCAGGTGGTCCCTCACCTCAGTTGAAGAGCCTAGAGGACTCAGGGAACCTCAGATGTTGGGGTCATTGCTATTATTGTTACGGTCATGTTGTTACAATGAAGGGAGCTGGTCTAGGGGGACTGGCTTTGGGAGGTGTTATTCATTCAACAGTCACCATTTATTCACTCACTCACTCAACAAATGTTTATCACTGTGACCTGTGCCGTGTACTGGGCCCCAGGCCAGGTCCTGGGACAGATACAAGATCAGACTAGACCTAAAATCTGGGAAGAGTGGTGAACAGGTGTCACCTTGGTTGCCAACTCCACACTTGGTAAAGCCTGTGTTGAGAAGCCTGTGTTGAGAAGGATTCTGAGGCTTATAGGGAAAGAGTGCTGTGATCAATTAGTCATGTCTGCCGTGAGCACAGAAAGGGAAGCAAGACCAGTGTCTTTGCCAGTCTTAACACCGAAGAACAGGAAGAACCTCAGACAGGAGACCCTTTTGACTGTGACTAGCCTGGTACACAAACTTGGGCAAGTCATTGACCTACTGCCTGCCTCTTATTAACAGATGCTGATAGGAGACTCTGCATTTTTAGAGACAGAAGGAGCTAGAGCAGGACAGCCCAGTCTTCCTGTTTGATCTCCTCCTGCTCTGGGTGGACGTGAGGATCAAATGTGAGATTCCCCTATGTGAAAACACAGGGCTGTCAGTAAATGCGTGGCGGGGTGGGAGACCAGGAGCCCAGCAAAGCCGGTCCCCAGCTGCTCTGCTGACTGACCTTGTCTGGAACTCAGCTTCTCCACGTGCACAATAAGGAGGACAGGCAGGGGAAATCCTGAAGAGTTTCCCAAATCTGCTGTCGTCTGATGCCTGTAATGCTGAGGTCCTTGGCCGGGGTGGGGTGAGGGAGAGAATGAAAGAGAACCTCTGGAGGCAAGATGGTGGAAAGGAACTCTCCAGTACTCTTGGCAGTGTCCGAGACCCTACCCCTCCGACGGCAGCTGGAGGCTGGGAAGGAAGTGGGGAAGGGGCGTGGGGCTGCTACAGCACCCGAGGGGAGGCCACCTCTGCTGGGTTCATTCTGAGGGTTGTTCAGCTCCACTGTGGGTCACTTCCCAGGTGTACCCTATAGATGCCATCCCTGAGCGAGGAAGGAAAGAGGGAAGAGAGTGGGCAATGTGGGGACCCAGGAAGGGTTGGAGGGGCTGAGACCCCTGACTGGTGGGAGTCCGTGTCCCTGGCAGCAATGGCTCCCCAGCCCCAGGGATAGTGAGTTGGGGCAGAAGACTCAGGCCAAACCCTGGTGTTCAGCAAAGTGCAGAAGGAAGACGGGGGCAGATCCCTGGAAGGCCTGTAACCACCAGTGGACCTCGGAAACAGTCCCGCCATGTCTCCACAAGCCTGACTCGGGGGGTTGGAGCATCAAGACTCTATGACCCACCCAATCCCCTTTAAAATCCCTCGTGGTTCCAAGCTGCGTTACGGTGAAGCACGAACTCCTTAGAGGTCGCACATGCTGCCGGGTTAGAACTGGGAGCCTGGATCCAAGTCCCAGACCAGCCACTATCAGCTGTGTGACCACCAGCCACTTACCTAACCTCTCTGGGTCTCAGTTACCTCATCTGTCAATGGGGATGATACTAGTATTCACGTAATAGGATTGTTGGAGGAGCCAGTGAGCCTCAGTGCTTGCGATGGGCTTAGCGTGGTGCTGGACACATTATAACTGTCCGATAGCAGATGGCATCGTTATCACTATCGACTCGAAGACTTGGCAGAGCACGACACAGAAGGCCTTGACCGCGTGAAGCCAGGTCTGCCTCTCATGTCTCATCAGCTCCAGCCATTGGACTCCACTCTGACTACACCGAGCTGCTCTGTCCTCCCAGCACGCCACGTTCTTTCATGTCAGGCCGCTGGGCCTTTGCTCGTGCTGTGCCCTCTGTCAGGAGCGCCCTTTCCTCTCCACGCTGCTTTCAGACCCCAGTCAGTTGTCAGTTGCTCTGCAAACCACCCTCCCGGCGAGTTGCTCGGCATCCTCTAGGCATTCAGAGTTTTGTGCACACGTGGCCCCGTGGCCATTGCCCATGTGGAGTCCGTGTTTCCCTCCCACCTGACTCTCCTGCTGCAGCCCATCCCCAAGTTGTGAGCGCTCACAGCACACGCAGACCCCTCCCCGCTCCTGCACCTCTTCTCCCTTATCAAAGAGAAGCAGGATGCTTGAGCGCCTCTCTGATGATTCCCATGGGAGAAGTTTCTATGAAATGCTGGGGCCTCCAAGTTAGAGCTCAGCACAAGGGGGAGGGTCAGAGGGCCCCACCCCCGCCCTCCCACCCCAGCCCCTGCACCTCTCCTAGCCCCCCCGCCCCTGCTTATCTCCACTGCCTTCTACTCCTGGCCTGGGCAGAGCGACTGATCTCCGGGATCGAGTGGGGAATGGAGAACAGCGGGTAGATGGGCGACAGATACCCACCCAGGTCCTACTGGAGCTGCTGGGGTCAGAGAGGATGCCCCCTCACTGCCCCGTGAGCTGTCTGCGGTGTGGGGGCAGCCGGGCGGGGGGTGCTCTGTGGCCAGCCCTGGCTGGGCTCTTGTCCCCCCTGTTCTCACTGTGTCCCTGTCTGGCCACTAGGCCTCTTTCTGCCACTCACTGCAAGGCAGCCAGGTCTCCCTATCCTGGCAGAGGGACGGCTGTTTCTACCGTCTGGCTGGATGCTCTACTCCCAGCCACCTGCCCCAGACCGAGGGCCTCTGCAGGATGCTCAAACTGAACGAAGTCCATTTGGCAGATGAGAGAGCTGAGGCCCAGGGAGGGAAAGGGGTGTGTCTGAGGTGACAGGGTGAACCCCGTGGGTTTTTTTTTCTGTAGCTCACTGCCCTGCCAGGAGAGGAGAAGACCTACAGACCTTGGCTTTGACCTTGAGGAAATGGAAAAACTTGGACCTTAAAGACAGATTTCCATGGCTAAGACGTGGGCAGGCTGTGTGACCTTGGGCACATTACCTAACCTCTCTGAACCTCACGTGCTAGTGAGGATTCAGTGAGCTGACAACGGTACAGGGCCTAAAAGGCCTCCTGGCATGGACTAAGCTCTCAGTAAACCGGTGCTTTCTTATGATTCAGGAGCAGGTAAGCCTCACCTTGAACACATGCAGCTGATGAAATTTGTTTTTTTGCAGACGTGGTCATTCCCCCGCCCTTTTTTATGTTATGGGAAAATCCTCAATGTTGTAAAAGGAACCACTGCAGGTTTGTCTGGGTATAGTCATGGGGGACCTGACAGATATCCTGCTCTGCTTCTAGAAGCTGGGACCTCAGGAGAGGGACTTGCTGACTCTGGACCTCAACCTGCTCATCTTCAAAATGGGGACAATGGCGCCTCCCTCCAAGGACTGCTGTGGGGCTCAGTGAGGTAACTTAGGGCTACAGGGCCTGGTGACCACAAGCCTTCCAGATCCCATAGTTTTCACAAACTAAGGATGCCCATTACAGAGAAAGTGCTTGCCTTTGGTTGTGGACTTGGGA
Organism: Leucopleurus acutus; assembly: GCF_964270905.1. Taxonomy (NCBI): domain Eukaryota; kingdom Metazoa; phylum Chordata; class Mammalia; order Artiodactyla; family Delphinidae; genus Leucopleurus; species Leucopleurus acutus. Next base: position 6,749,520 of record NC_139150.1, on the reverse strand, counting down.
GACTTGGTCTTAGGGATTATGTTTCCTGGGGAGGGATGGTGTCCAAAGCTCCGGGGCTAGGTGAGCGGGGTCCCTGCAGGACAGGGAAGCCCCACCTGGCAGCCCCTCCTGCTGCCTGGTCCACAGCTGGCCATCCCTTCCTTCCCACCCTCGCTGGAGGCCCGTGATGCTGGGCCTCCTCCCCTTGCTGCCGGCGCTGCGCAGCTGCCCTTTGCTGAGGGGGCAGGGGTGCACGTTTTCCAGGCGATGTTTCCCTGGCAGCTCTGAAAATTAATTGGCCTCTAATGTGGCACCGTATTTGTTTTAATTAGCAGGAAACTGACCAATTTCTTAATAAGGGACTCTGTGGAGACTCCATATTTGGGGGGTGTGTAAGGAGGTTTGGTGATCAAGCAAGAATGACACCCACAGTCCAAGAGGGGACTTTCAGGTACCACGGAACTTGGCCTTCCTGGCTGCAATTCCTCCTTTCAGGGAATGAGGGGGCCTGTCGTGAGGGTCAGGGAGGTGAGAAGGACAGAGGTGACAGGCCTGCCAGACTGGGAGCAGAGTCTGGAGACAGGGGGAGGGGAGGGCTCTGGGCCAGGGGACACCCAGAGGGCCAGGTGGCTTGGCCACAGGCCTCTCGGGGATCTGACAGCCTCAAATTCTGCCTCTGACCTTGGTCTAGTGGGTACAGGTCACTGATCCTCCTGGCCTGAGCAATGCTCCCTCCGCATCTGAGGAATTAACAGAGTAGATCAGTAGGGCTTTCTTTTTTATTTTTTTAATTAATTAGTTAATTTTTATTTTTGGCTGCATGGGGACTTTATTGCTGTGCGGGCTTTCTCTGTTTGTGGCGAGTGGGGGCTACTCTTCGTTGGGGTGCGGGGGCTTCTCATTGCATTGGCTTCTCTTGTTGCAGAGCACGGGCTCTAGGTGCGCGGGCTCAGTAGTTGTGGCTCGCGGGCTCTAGAGCACAGGCTCAGTAGTTGTGGCGCACGGGCTTAGTTGCTCCGCGGCATGTGGGATCTTCTCGGACCAGGGCTCAAACTCCTGTCCCCTGCATTGGCAGGCGGATTCTTAACCACTGTGCCACCAGGGTAAGCCCACTAGGGCTTTCTTAAAGGATAAATTCCTTTTCTTTCATCTGGTAGCATCACCGAGGTTCCCTGAGCTGTGTAGTGCCCCGGCTATGACAAGATACCCCCTTTACAAAATGTGGAGATGGAGGCTCGGAGAGGTGCAGTGTTGTACCGAAGCCTCACAGGCAGTTTTGCAGAACTGAAAAGCGAAAGCCTTGCGAGCTGTCGCCATCCCTCTGCCTCGGCGTGTCTTTATGATTTTATATTTTAATTGTGATGGATGCTGACGGGGGACGTGCCCCGCTCCCTGACCAGATAACTCATCTCCAGGGGACTGTCTCACCTCTCAGTTCCTTGGGGTGTGACCCAGGATTCTGTGTGTTCATGTGCCCATTTGGGTGAAGGAGAGAAGAACGCTTATTCCGTCTCCTGGCCTGGATCCAGAAGGGCGCCGTGCTGGGCAGCCTTCCTGCCGCTCAGCCTCCAAGGTCCAGGGGAGGGGGCTGCCCATGGACCTCAGATCTCGTGGCCTCACTGAGCCCTCCCAGGGCTGTCCAAGGATCTGCCTTGGCCTGTGGCTGGGGAAAGTAAAGCCATGACCGCTCACCCCAGCCCTCGCACAGCATCCCTGCCTCCTGCTGCCCCAGGGTCCGTGGACCCTCCCGGTCCAGAGACATCCCGGGGGTTTCTCTGTCCCTCTGCCCCTCTGCCTGGACTCAGACCTACCACGTTCCCTATTTATTTATTTAAAACCATTTACACGATGCTTTCTCTGCGCCAGGCACTGTTCTGAGCACTTTAGAGACGTTTATCCTCAGTATGAAGCAGGTGCCGTTATGTCCCCATTTTACAGACAAGAAAACTGAGGCACAGAGGGGACAAGTGACTGACCCACCTTCCCTCTGGCTTTCACTGCAGACCTCTGGGGTGGGGGAATTGGTGCTCATAGGCTTCTTAGGTAATTGCTGCCCCCACGATTCCATCCAGCTGCCCGGCGTTTGCTCACACAGGTTACCTGTCCCCAGACGCAGGCACGATGGATGGACAGTCGTCCCTGGCACACTAGGTGGAGCAAGGACATGGCCCCGGAACCAGCCACACCAGCTTTGAATCTGGATTTGCCGCATGTAGCTGTGTGATCCTGGGCAAGTGGCTTCAGGTCTCTCTGGCCACCTGTTATCTGAAGACTGGAGGCAAAACTGTTTATCCAAAAGGTCGTAACATGGAAAAAGCAGGGGGACCCATCTAAAGCACCGGTGTCCGGCTTGCAATTTTTCATTAGTAAAAGTCATATTCTCCCCTTTTCTGCCCCAACCCGTCCTCCTGTCCTTCAAAGCATAGTCATCCCAGAAGGCTTTGCCCCCTTTCCAGGGAAGAGTCCCTAGTTACAGGGTCCCCAGAGCACTTTCTGTCTGTGTCGCTCAGCCTGGTTATGTCCACTCTGGCCCCAGGACCCTCAGACCCCCAGGCAGAGGGGAGATCAGGCCAGAGGAAGGCAGGGGCTGTGCTGGGGATAGAGCCAGCATTCTGGGCTCATTCACCTGTGAAGACCAACATTTATTGAGCACCTACTGTGTGCCGGGCACTGTGAGTGAGCCTCCAGGAAGCCCACCATGCAGTGGGAGAGGCAGACAAGTGAACTGGCCACACTGCCTCGATGGTCATCCAGGCTCAGATCAGCCCAGGGGCGGAGACTGATGCAGCTGCAGAGTCAGGAGCCTTCGGGAAGAAATGACATCCACGCCGAGGCTGGAAGTGGGGGTGGAAGCTGGCGGCTGAGGGGCATTTCTGGCGGAGGGGTGGAGGGTGAGGCAAGTGTGGTCTTCGGAAAACAGCCGGTCATTGGCTGTGGCCCTGCCCAGCATCCCTGCCGGGTGACAGGTGCTGACAAAGGTGAACAAAAGGGAGCTGGTCTCTGTCCCCCTGAATTACATTCAAGTGGGAGACGGATGGGAGCAAACATCAACCAAGTAACCAAATAAATAAACAAGATCATGGCTGGGGGTGAAGAGTGAATGAGGCCAACAGAGCAGGGAGGGGGGGGAACCCGGCCTGAGGGTGCATCCGGGAGCTGGCCTCTCTCCCAGGGGTGCTGGGAGGCCTGACGCAGGGAGAGGCGTGGTCGGAGAGTGTTCTAGAAGAGTCCTGTACGGCTGGGGGGCAGAATGGAGTACAAGGAAAGACCAGAGGCCAGGGGTCAGGGGAGTCTCCAGGCAAAGGGTAGTGGCCATGGGGCTGAGAGAAGAAGGCTGATGCGAAAGCTCTCTAGGAGGGAAAGGGAAAGGGCTTGGTGATTACAGCTGTGGAGGGGGAGGGATGTGGGCAGATGAGGCTGAACCCAGATTTCTGGACCTGGCCTTGGGGTAACAACGATGCCACTTACTGGTATGGGTCAGAGCTGCCCGACAGTCCCTCCAGATCCCGCCTTTACCAAAGAAAAACTCAGGCCATCCTCCTTCCCTTCCAGTGTTCCCGACTCATCCCAGAGAGTCTGCAGTATAAAACATTCTAGAATCTTGAAGATTTTTCCTCCGGGTTCGCAAAGTCCTTCAAAATCCCCTTCCTTGCCTTCACGTTCCTTCCACTGGGACCCAGCAATCAAAGGTTCCGACTGGGGAAGGGGAGAGGCTATTTCTCGGGAAGGAAGGGGTCCCTGGGCAGCTCAGGTTCACCACCCCGCCCCCAGCTTTAAAAAGTACCATCACTGCTGTCATATCCTGTGTGTTGGGTTCTCGACCCAGTGGGAAGGGATGCTTGGGGTGGAGACTACGGGGTCTTGAGCCGTGGTCCTCGTGAGGGTAGGGTTGGGTCACAGGCTCCCTGGTTATTCTCACTGAGGGGCATTTCTCAACTCCTTGGGGGTGGGGGCTCTGTGTCTGTTTTGTCCCCACAACTGGGGGCTGGGCAGGGACCCAGCTGGGCTCTGTCACTGGGCCTTACAGACTGATGGAGAAAGGGATGTGTGTGTGTGTGTGTGTGTGCGTGCATGCGTGTGCGTGTGTGTGTGTGAGAGAGAGAGAGCGAGAGAGCGCCTGCCTGAAACCTAATTGTCCGCTGTCTAATCTGTCAGCCGGAGGACAGCTTGCCAGCCCCTCCCGGCAGGCTGATAAATGCCGACCGAGGCCCCCCCTGCGCCAGAGCCGCCTTAATTGGTATCAGGACGTGCCTGGACTCCATCCTCCTGGCCCCCGCCTTCCTCCCCTCCTGCCGCTGCCTCCAGCCTGCAGGCCTCCACCCCGAGCAGGGCTCACAGCCCCAGGAGGAGGGTGTGAGACCAACAAAGACAGCTCCACTTACGCAGCACCTACTGTGTGCCTCCTGCACGCCCTCCCCCACCCTCATGCAGCCCTGGGAGATGGGGGACCATGCTGCCTTCCCATCCACACACACACAGGACATACTCCCTGAGCCCTCCACAGACTGGGTGCTGGGGTGCATGGGGAACAAGGCGGACTCACAGACAGGACTGCCTGTCCCCGGGGACCTCCCCATACTGGCAGGAAGGGGCTGGTTCCCAGACATTTGGCCTGGTAGGGCTCAAGGGTAGGAGTTAACCCTTTGCCCATTTTAGACAGTTCAGAGAGGTCTGGCAACCTGCCCAAGATCACACAGCCAGGACAGGAGGGAGAGAGAGCAAGGCTGCCCTCAAGACGACCACACAGTTGGTTTGCAATGTCATGTGGGTCTGAATCATTCAGGGCGCAAGTTAGAAACTCATATGCCTCCCCCTGAGACTCGGAATGCGGGTCTGGGCGCCCCAAGAATCAGCATGGACGTTTGGCTCTCCAGTGAGTGGGCCCCACAGGACCCTGATGAAGGTTAGTTCTCTGTTCCCCACGCTGATGGAAAATCAGGGAGGGGCAAAGCAGACAAGATGAGGGTGACGTTTCATTCATGCATTCATTCAACCAGCACTTACTGAGTGACTGCCTCGAGCCAGAGCTCCTCGTTCTGGACACAGGCAGGGCCAGCCACGTGATCTGCGGGGTTCTGTGCAAAAGGAAAACAGGGGCCCCTTTTCCAAAAGGTATCAAGAGTTGGAAGATGGCGACCCCAGAGCATTAAAGCAAGTGGGGGCCTGGAGGGATTGTGTAGGGTGCCCTGCAGGGAGACAGCCAAACCGGGGAGCCCCAACCCCATCCTGATCTGGCCCCCACCCCTTATCTGGAATTCTGAAATTAACAAAAGTTCTAAAAATCCAAAGTTCTTTTGTAAGATGGCGGCAAACTCATTTGGAGGCAAAACCTGACCCCAACCAACAGGAAGCTATGTATAGCTTTATTTATTCCCCTTGACTGCAAACATTTGTACATTTCATTGCAGTGCTATTAATGTGTTTGACTATGGGGGCTGCCCGGGCCCTGCTGGGGTGTTACCTAAAATATACCGTATGCACCATATTACTCTTCTAAAGGGACAACTCTGAGTCCCCGAACACCTCTGGCCCGGGGTTTAGGAGAAGGGATTTGGAATCACACAAGACGGTCATCTATGCCCTGTATAGAGCAATTGCCATGCGCTCCATTTTTTTTTTTTAGTGTAATTGACACATGACCTGTTAGTTTCAGGTGTAGAGCATAATGATTAGATATTTGTATATTCCATTTTCTTCTGCACCATCCAAAGAAGATGAGGGTCTGACAATGACCCCAGTTCCTGGCCTGCCCGCTCCTTGCGTGTTTCGTAGCTGCTCTGTGCTAGGAAGGGGGCTCGCTGATCTGACGCCCAAGAGGGCTTGGGTGGGTATCATTCTCAAGGTCCACTGGGATATTTTATTTCATAGTGAAGGGGTTGGGGAGAAGATGTGAGGTCAAGCAACAGAGCGGTTTTCTTTTCTTTCCTTCTCTTTTTTGGAGCGGTTTTCTTTTCTTTCCTTCTCTTTTTTGGAGCGGTTTTCTTGTCTTTCCTTCTCTTTTTGGAGCGGTTTTCTTGTCTTTCCTTCTCTTTTTTGGAGCGGTTTTCTTGTCTTTCCTTCTCTTTATTGGAGCGGTTTTCTTGTCTTTCCTTCTCTTTTTTGGAGCGGTTTTCTTGTCTTTCCTTCTCTTTTTTGGAGCGGTTTTCTTGTCTTTCCTTCTCTTTTTTGGAGCGGTTTTCTTGTCTTTCCTTCTCTTTTTTGGAGCGGTTTTCTTGTCTTTCCTTCTCTTTTTTGGAGCGGTTTTCTTGTCTTTCCTTCTCTTTTTTGGAGCGGTTTTCTTTTCTTTCCTTCTCTTTTTTGGAGCGGTTTTCTTTTCTTTCCTTCTCTTTTTTGGAGCGGTTTTCTTTTCTTTCCTTCTCTTTTTTGGAGCGGTTTTCTTTTCTTTCCTTCTCTTTTTTGGAGCAGTTTTCTTGCAAAGAAAATAGTTTCGATTTTGCATGTAATATATGCCCATCATCATCAAAAAAACATTAATAGAAAAGAAGAAAGTAACCATAATCTGAAACTTACCCTCTCCACAGTAACTACTGTGGACATTTCTGTGACTACCCTTCCTTCCAGATTTTTCTAGATAGATCTTTATTTTTTTTCCCCCAGAGATGGGCTTCACCACCCAGTGTTTTGCAACCTGCACTTTTTCCCATCACTGAACAATATGTTGTAGCCATCTTCCCACACTTCCGTCCTTGTGTTACAGGGAGACGGGGAAATCCGTGTAAACACATAACCAGCTCAAACAATCCCTTTGTTGGCCATTATCTGATTACAGCTTTTCATTGTGTAGATCCCCTAGACGGCATCCTTGTGCACACGCTGGCCTGTGCCCTTAGGGCACGTCCATAGATTTGGAACCCCCAGGTCTACATCGGGTGGGTACCTCCATCGCACTGGAGATGCTGCCAGATTGCCGAGGCCATATTCCCTGCCTTGGGCCCATCTCTCCCAAAGTGCCATTCGCTGATCATTCAAAGAGTGGCCCATCCAGGCTGGGCAAAGGGTCCTGCCAGAGGAGCCCCTTGCTCTAAAGGAGAGGCGGGAAGCCGGCAAGGGCGCCACGTCAGCTCTACCTTGACGGCCCTGCGGCCGCCTCTGTGTGTCTGTCTCTCCCTCTGCCTCCACTGGTTCACCGTCTACCTTCCCGGTCTCCATGAGGCCCCTCGGTTCTCTCTTCTCAGGCGGGGATAAAGCCTGGACCCCAGGCCCCATCACACCCTAATCACTTGCGTTTTCTCCTGATTTGCACGTCCTTAAGGCACCTTGATTAATACCCCTTCCTAGGATCTTCTGCGCTCCGACCACAAGGGCGCTGATTGCAAAGTGGCCTCAACTTATTTAAAAATAAGATAAATCCCCCCTAATGCAAGTGGAGCCCATGCTTCTCTGAACAGTAAGAGAGCTGGAGGCGTCTCCCAGGAGCCTTGTGAGCATGGAAACATTGGAAATTTCTGGACAGAATCAGGCCATTTCTCTAACTGGTAGTCTAGAGCCTGTTATCAGCACAGACGTGAACTCTGATGGTAGCTGTTGGGAGCGGACATCACCTTCCCCATCACCGAAAGGAAACTGGAGTTCAGAGAGGGCAAGCTATGTGCTCAAGGTCACCCAGCCAGGCAATTATCGGCTCAGTCGAGATTTGAACTCAGCACTGTCTGATGCCAGCTACACACTTATCTGACACTCTTCACTGCCTTGTTAAACGCAGGCTGGGCCTGGAGCTGGGGTTGCGGGGAGGATGAGACTGGATGTCCTTGCAGTGGATGAAGCCCGGCTGCAGACCTAGGAAGAGAACCACATGCCCCTCTGCTATCCCCCAGCTGTGTGTTTTCATGTCTGGGGGTTGGCACAGGGGGTGCTGGGTCTTCGTGGCTGTTACAGCAAGACCTCTTGGGACCGTGGTCATGACGCACAGTTGCGCCCGTGCATTTCCTGCGCGTGGTCTAATTCTCACATGCCCTCCAGTCTACACTATTAAGAGAGTGCGCCCCACATGCAGCCCAGGAATTCTGGTTGCTCTCTGTTGCTTGGAAACGCTCTTCGGGGGTCTGTGTGGGGCAGGATGGTCCCCAGGGTGGCAGGGAGCAGAGATCTACCTGGCTAAACTCTGCCCTGCCATCCCCTTGGAGGTCTCCCTTCCCTGCCTGCTGCAATTCTTCCTGCTTCTCATTAGGGCCAAGCTGCGGGAGCTGCAGGGTTTCGAACGCTGTGAGTGGAGCACACTGTTCGCCTTTCATCTCCCTGGTTGAGCCATTTCCCAGCCCACTGCTTCTGCCACCGCTCTTTCCTGGGTCCTCCCTCTCTCTCGACAGGTGGGTTGTCAGGGTCTCCCAGACCATTTGCAGGGCCCCTAGGGGGGCCTGGACTCTCCCATGAGTTCCTGTTATCCTGGACATCTCAAGGTTTGCTGAGCTGGACCTCCAGCTGAGTGTGGCTGTCCCCAGCAGGGACCTGCCAGGTCACTGGGCCTTGGAGCAGGTGTGCCCACACGGTCCACTGGCCCGAGCCCGGAACACGCCCTCACTGGCCTCTGGAACACGGTGTGCTGGGGACTCCACCTTCCTGGGGAGCTGTAACAACTGTTCCCACTCCACAGGGGACGCCTCCAGGGAGTGGCGAGGGGGCCATGGGAGGCACAAAGCAGGCTAGGAACGTTCTCCCTGTGCCAGGCCTTGGGGCCCAAAGTGCAGGCATCTGGAACAGTGGCCCCTGGGCATCCAGCACCCCCTCAACTGCTGCTGGCCCCTCACAAGGGCAGCTGCCCACCCCTCCTGCATTATTTCTCCCAGCTGGAACAAATGGAGGGAATTCCCTGGTGGTCCATTGGTTAAGACTCCACGCTCCCACGGCAGGGGGTGTGGGTTCGATCCCTGGTCGGGGAATTAAGACCCCACATGCAAGTCACTTCCCCTTCTTGAGCCTCAGCTTGTCTCCATCTGTAAAATGGGTATGTGTACAGTGAGGATTCCATGAGCTATGCATACCAAGTGCAGAACTGAGCCCTGGGGGCCGAGCAGCTTCTCCCCACCCCCATCTCCTGCTTGGGGCTTCTCCTGGGAGGCACCAGCTCCAGGGTGTGTGGAGGGAGCAGGGTGAGGGCTCCCCCAGGGAGGCCTTGCTTCCCAGCCAGTTGTTAGCACCCCATGAATGACCCCCTAGGGAGTGCAGCCCCCTGTTGCTGGCCCCTGGGGACACCTGCCTTCACCCATCCGTCCACAGTGTCCTGACGGCAGAGTGAGCCTGGAGAGTCCCTCCGGGAGTTGTCTCTGAGCAGGGGTGGCCCTAGCAGAATCAGGGGAGGGTTCTCTGTTTTTCTCTTTTACCCCGTCCCCACCCCTCCCCAGACCCGCCAGATTGTCCACCCAGACTGTCCCACTTTCCATATGGGTGACTCCCTGCCCCGGAGCCTCAGCTCTCAGACCCACAGAAGGGGGGCTGGCCCGGCAGCCTCCTCACTGTTGAGGTCCCAGGGGGTGGTGGGGCCGCCCTGCCCTGCGCCCCACAAGGCCTGTCTTGTGCAAGCCTCTCCTCCTCCAGAATCCAAACCTGGGGGACTGGGGCGGGGAGCTGGCAGCAGTGAGGCAGAACCTGAGCGGCGGTGGGGGGGGGGGGGCGACAGGCAGTTGAGAGCCGCTGGGCGGGGGGCGGGCAGTAAGCAGTTAATCAGAAGGGCCACTTGGCTTGTGGCTGCGTCAAAGCTGTCCCCCTCACGAGGCCACCCCAAGGCAGTCCCTGCAAACCGTGGACCCGGAGGAGGCCTCTCTCCTCCTGGCCCCTCCCCCCACTCTCCACAAGCCTCCTCCTTCCCCTCTTCCTCTCATCCCCCCAACTTTGCAGGCTGCCTAGGCTTTGGTTAGAGAACAGGCAGAGACCCACCCAGGCTAGGTGTGTGCATGCGTGTATTGTGCTGTGCGCACGTGTGCACACGCGCGTGTGTGCACTGTGCGTGTGTATACTGTGCATGTGTGCGCACGTGCACGTGTGTATGGTGCATGTGTGCACAGGTGCACGTGTGTGCCTTTGTGCACATGGTTGTGCATGGGTGCTCGTGTATGTGTACACTATGCATGTGTGCACACGTGCACGTGTGTGTGTGTGTGTGTGCTCGCGTGTGTGCCTGTGTGAGCGGCGTGCGGCCTCGAGGAGGGGGCCCGCCGGGCTCGGGAGGGGATTTAAAGCTGCTTCCGCGGCTGCCGGCGTGAGCGCTCCTGATAAACACCCCAGAGCCGAAGCGCTGCCGGCGGCGGGAGGCTGCGTATCAGAGCTCCTGGCAGGCTCGCAAAAAGCTGTCCCCGGCCCCGCGAGCCGCTCTATCAGCCCACGGAGGGAGGGCGGGGGAGGCAGGAGGGAGGGAGGGAAGAAGTATTTGCTTCAGCCCTTAATCACGGAATTTGAAATCCCAGCAAGTCGGTGCCGTTTATTTTCAGAGGCTGTCGAGGCGGGTTTCAGCGTTTAAAAGAAAAGGAGGATAAAAAACATTTGCATTTCCCTCCCTCTCTGCTCTCTCCTCTCTCCCCCTCACTCTCTGCTCACCTCGCTGCCAGTTGGGGCTGTGTGTTGGGGAAGGGATGCCAGAGAGAGATTTTTCAAGGCGCTTCGGGCACCGGCCAGTGTGGGGGGCAGCCCCGGTCAGAGGCAAGGGTGTCGGTGTGATGGGTGGGGGGGAGGACCAAGCCTGGTGGAAGGGGACAAGGGATGGAGGTGGGGAGCCAGGCTTGGCCGGGACTGCTGTTTTGGGGGGTGCTGGGGGCTGTCGGCGGGGCTCTGCTGGGTCCCTTCAGAAAGGAGCCCTGGCCCCCAAATTTGCCCCAGCCCCGGGGGACCCCACCAACCCTTCCTGGCTTCGGCAGTGGAAGTCTAGGATGTTGAGGCTGCGAGGGGAGCTAGGACACTCCCCGGGGCAGCACCCTCCCTGCACAGATAGGGAACTGAGGCCTGTAAGCGGAGAATGACACGGCCAAGGTCACACCCTGGCAGGACCAGGGCAAGGAGGGAGGCTAACTGGGTGTTAAGCATATGCTGGATGCCAAGCGCTCTGCAGCACCAAGCACGGGGCTCTGATCGGCGCTGGACGCTGAGCTGGGGTCTGGGCAAGGAGGTCTTTGCCATCAGATGGACCAACCAGGGCTCCAGAGCCAGCTGTGATGCTTTCCAGCACAGTGACCTTGGCCATGGCCTTCTCTCTGACCTTCAGCTGGAGCCCATGGTACCTCCCATGAGGACCATGTCAATGCGTGCACTGCATTGCGGAGGTGGCTCTGTCACCAGCATCCTTCCCGTGTCCACCGCACTCACTGTTCTTGCCTGGTGTCTCTTGGGGAATGACTTGGTGGTTGGATGATTCTGTCCTTGAAGAGGCTGGGGCACAGAAGCCCCCTGGGTCTGCTCCCCAGGGCTCCCTTCTGAGACTCAGTTTCCTCACTGGTGAAATGAGAAAACCCACAGAATTATGGTCGTATTTCGATGAGTTAATGCATGTGAAGCCCTGGGCAGAACACAGAGCACTGGGAGGTGCCCTCCCACCGCCATGGTGATGATGACTTTTAGCTTTATGAGTATGTGCCCACCTGTCTCACTCTGAAGATTCCAGACGTCTCTAGGCCAAGACCCTGCGGTTCGTCTCAGAATGCCTCTTGGTTCCAACTTAAGGGAGTGATGCTGAAAGGTCCCCAGTAGTCCCCCTGCTGAGGCAGATGGAGAGAAAGCCATCTGGAGGGGAGAAAAGAACCCCGGCCCTGTGGACGGACCCCCCACTTTGCCTGAACTGAGGCTGGGAAGTAAGTTCTGGTATCTTTTGCAGACACCCAGGATGCCCCACTCCCCGCCCCCCACCATTTGCTGATTTTTTTAATTAGCAAAATGAGCCATCGTCATTGTTACACCACAGAAGGTATAAAGAAAGTAGTAAAATCGTCTCCCTCCCAACACCTCCCCATTCAACTCCCTAGATAACCAGCGTCCAGAGATTAAGACTTCTGTCTTAAGTTTCTTCTGTCAATAGAAGCTCATCTAAATACTTCTTTTGATAACAGTCGGGCAGTGCTACACATCCTGTTTGGCAATTTATTTTCCTTTACACATTACAGTCTCCTTTCCAGGTCTATACGTGTGGCGACCTCGCTCTTCCTCGTGACTGAATAGTGTTCCCTTGTGCGCATGCCCCTGCGCGCGGTGATCCAGTCCCCGGTGGATGGGCACAGAGGTTGTGTCCACTCTTGCCCTCTCAGGGCTGCAGAGAACGAGCTGGCCTTCCGCAGCAGGCAGCGTTGTTGGCATCGGAGGGGCTGCTGTACTGAGGGTGCACGGGGAAGACAAGGGCGTCTGGGGGAGCCCCCCCTTCCCCAGGGACAGGCTGGTTGGTGCCCTGCTAGGACCAGGGCTGGGTGGGGAAGATAGCCTCAGGGAAAGCAGGGTCCTGGGGTCCTAGCCCTCAACCCTGCAGGGGAAGGAAACCCCTCACCCGGCCACCTGGGGGCCCCGGGGTGTGGAAGCCATGCGGAGAGGACCCAGTCTGGGCTGTTCCGGCCAGGCCCCTCCCCACCTCCCTGCCCTAAGGAGGTGGAGTGGTCTGTGTCCCGGGGGGGGGGGGGGCAGTAGCCATCTCTCTCTCCTCCGCCTTTAGCACCTTCTATGGCCCCCCGTCCCTGCCTCCCTCTCCCCTCCAAACTGCCCCCGCCCACCAGAGGGGGACCCCAAACCTTGCATCCACGGAGAGAGCCTAAGTCAGCCAGGAGCGGCTCTGTGTGCAGCGAGGTGGGCCTTTGTTCTTGATTTTCTTGTTTGTGCATCGAAGGGAACATTCAGTGTGGCTTCTGGAGACAGGCTGACCCGTGTTCAGTGACAGCTCCATCCATTCCAAGCTCCAAATCCTCAAGCCTCAGTTTCCCAGTCGTGGTACCCAACTTCCCCACGGGGGCACCGACAGCACCTACTTCACAAGGGTGGTGGGAACTCCGTGAAGGGGTCCATGCGAAGCCTTCACGAGTCTCCTGGCCCGCAACAAGTTCTCAATGAGCGCCCGCTATTGTCATTACTATTTTTGTTATTATTCCTAATCGTGATGTTTTCAAAAATCTGCAGTACAAAAAGACCGCCTCTGAGTTGGGTGTCAAAACCAAGAAAAAGTCTGCCGTGGTGTGTGTGCTGTGGGTGGTGTGTGGTATGTGATGTACGGTGTGCGTGCGAGGGTGTTATGTTTGATGTGTGTGTGGTATGTGTGTTAAGTATGGAGTGTGTGTGGGGTGTGTTACATATGGTATGTGTGTGAAGAGGTGTGAATGCAGTATGTGTGGTGTGTGCAGCATATGTGAATGTGGTGTGCGGTGTGCATGTGTGTCCTATGTGTGTCCTATGTATTTCAGGGTGTCCTCACACCATCTTTTGTGCCCTCTGCCCCCTGCCGGGCACTCTCTCCATTATCTCGGGCCCCTGGACTCTGTCCCTCTCCCCGGGCATCACTGTCACACCTACATCTTCCTTGTTACTGAAGGACAAGCCTGTTGACCTGGTGGCCTGGGAAGACACGAGGACAACCCTGGGAAGCCGAAGAGGCCCCCCCTTTCCTAACTATGTCCCCATCCGGCCCCACGTGGGCCTCATGTTCGGTGGGGTTTAGGTCAGCATCACCACTGGCTGTGGGAAGTTGCTTCTACCTCTTGGGCCTCAGTTTCCCCATCTGGAAAACAAGGATAAGAACAATAAGGTCCTAAGACTGTTTAAGCTCCTCATTTGCTCCCAACAGACAAACAAACAAGCGAACAAACAAAACAAATGAACCAGAAAATGCTCAACGTTCCCAGAGACACTGAGAGCAGGAAGAGGTGTGTCCAAGCAGGCGATCCGCACAGACTCACACAGCACACGGGCTCCTGGGATGGAGCGAGACCCTTCCTCTCCTTTCCCCCAAGAGTTACGTTTATTGTAAGCCCCCTGCCCTCCTCAGTGGCTCTGGCAGTATTCCTAGATTTGCTGGGCAGGGTGAGCCAGGTGGAGCTGAGCTAAAAGGTGGGGTGTGGGCTCCCCAAGGAATGGGCTCTTCTGACACCCTGAGAACATTGCCACGGCCAACATTCCTGAGCGTGCCCCATGGGCCGTATCTTGAGCCAGCCCCTCCTCACCAAGTGTTTTCTCACCCCGGCTGCCCAGAAGAGAAGTGACAGGAGTAAGACCCCATACGCGTGTGGACCCTTAGGGCTTTTTCAAGGCGTGTTCGTAGATCTTGTTTATCATACTAGACAGTGAACAAGTCTCTTCCTCTCTCAAGGCCTCAGTTTTCTTATCTGTAAAATGGGGCTATGACGATGAGTCAATGAGCTGAGGATGTGAGGCTGCCGGCCCAAAGCCCCACATCTGGTAGATGTTAACCAGTGTTAACTCTTGTGGTAGATGGGGCCATTGTGCCCAGTGATTCTGGACCCTAAGGAGGTGACACCTCCCTGCCCCGGGGTCAGCGACTCACCGTGCCTCCCCATGGGCAGAGCATACTTCCACACCCACTGGCAGCAGGCTTGGCCATGTGAATTGCTCTGACCAATGAATGTGAGAAGTGACCACATGCCAGTGCCTGGCAGAGGCCTGAAAATCTGTCCTGTGGTTATGCCAGCTCTCTGGCTCTTTCCTCTCAGGTTTACACGTCCTAGATAGGGGCTGCATCTTCAGCCTGGACCCCAAAATAAAGATAGCATGTGAAGCAGAGTGGTGCAGCGGAGGGGCAAGCAAACTGTGGGCAGCATTAAACCTGAATGAAGATAAACCTTGGCTATGGTAATATACTTATATTTAGGGAATGCTTGTTATGTAGCATAACCTAGCAAAATCTGACCAATACAGAAATGGGCAGCATCAAAAATTTGTAGCACTGGCTCTAAGAGTAGGTAACAGATGACAGGTGACAAGGAATCAGTTATTGGGGGTAGGAGAGATGGTGACCCATGTTATACAGTGGGAAACATTTGGGAAGATTCTTGTCCACAGTAACTTGCAAAGCTGATACTATACTGCACTTATGGCTTTAGCTGAAGAGCTTGGGAAACAGAAATGTCTAGAATGTCTTTTCGCTACATGTCATGGGCTGAATCAAGTCCCCGCAATTCATATGTTGAAGCCCTAACCCCCAGTACCTCAGAATGTGACTGTATTTGGAGACAGGGTCCTTAAAGAGGTGATTAAGATAAAATGAAGTCTTCAGGGTGGGCCCTAATCCAACATGACTGGTGTCCTTCTAAGAAGAGGAAATTTGCATACAAATGTGTACAGAGGAAAGGCGATGCGAAGACAGGGAGAATATGGCCCTCTACACACCAAGGAGAGAGGCCTGGAACAGACCCTTCCTTCCGGGTCTTCAGAAGGAACGAGCCCACTGACACCTTGATTGTGAGAACCAGCCTCCAGAATTGTGAGAAAATAAAGTTCTGTTGTGCTTTGTTACAGCAGCCCTAGAAACTCATACACTGCCTTTCACAAGCACATCAGAGATGCCCTCTGAAAGGAATTAGCCTGCTTACAAGCAGGAAAGACAGGGAAAGGGAAAATTCAGAAATGATGGGTTTGCAGGGTTGAAAAATGCACGATTTCTCATCTCTAGCCAGTGAAAGAGAAAGGAAGCAGGAGCTCCACGGGCCCGGTGCCCAGAGGCCTGGAGCCCACGGGAGGATGCAGAGATGGCATTAGGGGAAGGGGGCCCCTGTAGGATGCTGAGCTTGGGTGTAAACACCTCATCCCCAGTGGAAAAAGGTGACATTCCCCACCCCCACCCCAGCAGTTTGTCTTCCAGAAAACCTAGAGAGAAAACCCAGTCCCACTGTGGGAAAAGCCTGCTCTTTGCATGACAAGTGGGCACAACAGACCCAGGTCCTGCCCCTCCGGCAGTTAGCAGATTCCGCAAATTCGGAAATGACATTTTAGTAAAAGTTCTAATACGTGGGTGTTTGGAATACACGATGTGACCTTGGAGCAGATAATGAGTTTAAATTTTAACTGTCTGTGTCCCCAGAAATGTATTGTTTGAGAAGTCTAATTGTAAATTTGAATCTTTACGTAGAGGCCTGCAAAATGGGTAATCCACAAATAATCAATAAAGAATATTCTAGACTTATGAAGAAATAATAAAACTAAGAAATGCCGGGGCTTCCCCGGTGGCGCAGCAGTTAAGAATCTGCCTGCTGGACTTCCCTGGTGGTGCAGTGGTTAAGAATCCGCCTGCTAACGCAGGGGACACAGGTTGGAACCCTGGTCTGGGATGATCCCACATGCCGCGGAGCAACTAAGCCCGTGCGCCACAACTACTGAGCCTGCGCTCTAGAGCCCACGTGCCACAGCTACTGCAGTCCGCGTGCCTAGAGCCCGTGCTCCGCAACAAGAGAAGCCACCGCAATGAGAAGCCCGCACACCGCAAGGAAGAGTAGCCCTCACTCACCGCAAATAGAGAGAGCCCGTGCGCAGCAACGAAGACCCAATGCAGCCAAAAATAAATAAATAAATATAAATAAATTAATTTTTTTAAAAAAAGAAATGTCTCGGGTGATAGAGTCTAGTTAAGACCCAGTGTCAGGGTAAAGATTGCATAGGCATATGACCAGCACTCCCTTGGTTAAAACCTCTGGTGAGGGGCTTCCCTGGTGGCGCGGTGATTGAGAGTCCGTCTGCCAATGCAGGGAACATGGGTTCGTGCCCCGGTCCGGGAAGATCCCACATGCTGCGGAGCGGCTGGGCCTGTGAGCCATGGCCGCTGAGTCTGCGCGTCCGGAGCCTGTGCTCCGCAACGGGAGAGGCCGCAACAGTGAGAGGCCCGCGTACCGCAAAAAAAAAAACCAAAAAACCCTCTGGTGAGCTCAAGATACCTGTGATAAAGTCTAGAGAGGCAAGTCTAGAAAAAGTGGATGCATCTTCAGCATAAGAAGCTGAATGGCAACAAATAGAGAAAGGGGAACTAAGTTCTGAAGATGGTCACACCGTCAAAAGAGCTGCCAGTCTGGACTAAAAGAGGCTGTGACCGTTCACGACTTCAAACAGCATCTGGACCCCAAAGGGAGGAAAGCTGATGAGCCTCATCGATGTGGCCAAGGAGGTGATGGGAAAGGAAGTCCTCCCAGAGGGTGACCCAGGGGCCACAGGGAACAGGGGGCTGGGAGCAGTTCTGAGGGAGCACAGATTGAAGAGTGTTTTCTTCACCTGGGGGAGGTGACCCCCCCAGTGTCCACCCAGCAGGACTCAGGATCGCCACGCACAGTGCCTGCGGCTTCCCTCCCAGCCCTCCCCCTTCTAAAGGAGCATGTCTGCAGGTTACCCTGTCCCTCTTCCACCCCTGAGTATCAGGCGTGTGGATGAATTGCTAGGGCCGCCATAACAAGTACCAGACTAGGAGGCTTAAAGAGCAGAGATTTACTTTCTCCCAGTTCTGGAGGCTGGAAGTCCAAGAGGAAGGTGTCAGCAGGGTTGGTTTCTTCTGAGGCCTCTCTCCTGGGCTTGTAGACGGCCTTCCTCTCATTGTGTCCTCGCATGGTCTTTTCTCTGTGTGCACACACACGTGTCTGGTGTCTTTCTGCGTGTCCCTCTTCTTACAAGGACACTGGTGGGTTAGGGCCCACCTTAAAGGCCTCATTTTAACTTAATTACCTCTTGGGAATTCCCTGGATGCCCAGTGGTTAGGACTCTGCACTTTCACTGCCGGGGCCCAGGTTCAATCCTTGGTCAGGGAGCTAAGCTCCTGAAAGCCGTGTGGCACGGCCAAAAAACAAACAAACAAAACCCCAAAAGTAATTACCTCTTATAAGATATATCCAAACATGGTTACATTCTGAGATACTGATGGCTGGGACTTCAACATGCAAATTTTGGGGAGACACAATTCAGTCTATAACTGTGTGTGAGACCAGAAAATGTTACCCCATATACAGAGCTCCGTATCAAGAGAAGCATGGGGCGTGGGGTGGCATTGACGCAGTTGCATTTAGCCGGCAGCTGGGCTGGAAGGTCCAAGGAGTCTTACTTTGTAGGTTCGGAACCTCAGTGCTCCCCCACTGGCCCCTCTCTTTTCTCTCCCTCCCTCCCTCCCTCCCTCCCTCCCTCCCTCCCTCCCTCTCTCTCTCCCCCTCCCTCTCCAGGGCTTCCTCACAGCATGGTGGGTTTTTACATGGCGGCTGGCTTCCAAGAAGGAGCATTCCAGGAAGGGTGCAGAGGCTTCAAAGCCAATCCTGGGGCCAGCCCGGATTCAAGGGGAGAGGGAAAAAAACACCAGCTAGGTCTTGATGGGAGGATGACAGAGAGCCTGCAGCCATCTTTAATCTCCCACATGCTCTAGAAAGGGCCATTACACAAGCTCTATGTTCCATACGATACAAGTCCAATTGGTGAGAAGTCTACTCATCTTGGGCCCTTTATATTTCTACATCCCTCCATTCTCAGATATTCAAAGTCCTTAAATGCATCCATTTTTCTAGAAGTAATACCTGGTGAGTCTGGCACCTCAAAACACCACCTATTCTTCCTCATCTGCAGAACTCTCTGAGGGCGGCAACCCAACCTAGGAAGTCACCCTAGTCTTCACAGTTGGGCTCAGATGCAGTGAACCCCTGAGTCATGCTCTCCACAAGTGTGGGAGCATTGCCTGTCGGGGCTGAGTCCTGACCTTGGACCCCTCTGGGCCCTCACATGGGAACCCTGTGGCTCAGAGAGGTTATGTGACTTGCCCAAGGTCACTCAGCTAGGAAGTAGTAGCAGAGCCAGGATTTGAACCCATGGCTGTTTTGCTCCCGAGTTCTTAGCCACTGGGGTCTCCTGCCTCACAGTCTGTAAGTGGTCTACAGATATTTAGGATATTTAGTAAGTGGATAAATAAACTACTTGGTGTTTCCTTTGGCAACCTGGGAGGTTCTGGATGCAGTCACAGGGGTGTTTCAATCTCAAGAGTTGACTAGAAGTCTAGAAACTAGAGTTAAGGTAGGATGCATTAACCGGAATCCACTTTCCTCCCCTGCCCTCAGAGGAAAAGTGGGTGCTTTTAATGCAGAATATGGAAAATGCGCAAAAATAATAGCGACTTTGACATCCAATGAGAGCTCGCAGTGCCCGGCCACGGTCCTGAGAACCTTCCATAGATTAACTCCATTTACTTTTCCCAGGGACCTGATGAGCTTAGGGGGCATCATTATTCCCATTTTACTTATGAGGAAACTGAGGCACAGAGTAGGTTAAGTCTGCGCTTCTCAAACGATCTGTGGTGAAGGAACTTTCAGAAAAAAAATTTCCAATCTGTGGGAAGGGATGCTTTTGTAATCTAGACAGTCGCAATTGGGTGTAGGCAGTGCCAAACTGCTGTGGATGTTTCTAAATGATCGGTTTCTATGCTTCTCTTATCATGTCAACAAACAGTGTGTGGGCCAGCACCAGCTCGTGGACCACACTTTGGGTTGTACAGCATCGAGTGGCTTGCCAATGGTTATCCAGCTGGTCAGCGATGGGGCCAGGATCTGGATCTGAATCCGAGCTCTTGACCACTCACTCTGTCAGCAGGAGGGATGGAGAAGGGTTTGGCCATTGAGTATAGATCGTAATAAGTATCTGAGAAAGTAGAGAAAGAACACAGAGTGACTGAAAACCTATAGGTTGGTATCAGAAGTGTTAAGGAGTTTGTGCAAAATTCCAGAGCTACTATCGAGGGAACTGGGGCGAGAATAAAAGGGCTGCTGAGAGCTATTGCCGTGGGTTGTGAATTAGACCTCTTTGAAGTTCTTTGGGGAACAAGTGAGTTCAGAAAACTCATTTAAATTACTTTCGACTGCTGGACTATTAAGTCAGTCAGCGCTGAGACTGAGCTATGTGGAACCTTGGCTTTTATTTGGGTTACACCGACATGAGCTTAGGTCTCTGCACATCCCTTTCCACCCCCAAGGAATTTAAACCACCACCAAGTTGTGACCTACTGAGGGTTCAATGAGCACTTTGGGAATTAATGAGTAATGAACAAACAGGTAAATGGTCAGACATAAAGTCCTTCTTACAAGTCCATTAGGTGCAAGACTCCAAGAGATAATGCTGGATATGGAGGACCAGGAGGGGAAGCAAGCCCTCCAAATGTCAAAAGTGACCATCATTAAATTATAGGGTTAAAAGTGGTCTTATTGTCTGTATTGAGCTTATCTGTATTTTCTACAATATCTATAACAAGTATGTCTTACTTTTGTAGTAAACATGAAGTTATTTGGGAGGAAATAAACAGTCCTTACTTTAAGTGTGCCCCCAGTTCAATTGGAGAAAAGATGGTCAGATCACTGAGAGTAAGGATCTAGGCAAACGGGAGGTGCTCAATGTGTGTTTGGCTTAAATTTCAGTCATGCACCAGAAGGAAGGAGACCCTTTCTGAGAAGGGCACTTTATTTCTTTATCTCTTGCGCCCGTAGGTACCACTGTCCTTAGTCTGTAGGCTCACCGTGGGCAAGGCCAGGTTGCCTGGACTGATGCCCCCCACCTAGTGCTGGGTCTGTAAGAGCCACAGTTGGCCCCCCATGTGGATGGCAAAGTCTATCTATCTGCGTGGTTTACTTCTCCTTCCGGTTCTCTGGTCTGTTCAGTTTCCAAGGGGACGAGGGATGGGGACAGCCTGGGGACCTCAGAAGACCAGGCAGAAGAGGCCGCCTGCTTCCCCTTCCTCAGGGCCTCTGTGGCTGGCTGCGCCTGCGGCATGGCCTGTCTCCTTCCTTTCTTCTAATTTCCCATCACCTGGCTGGGCCCCTGGGGCAGAGTGCAGGCTCCTGGGGCCACAGTCCCAGCTTCTCTCCCCCTTCCCCTCCCAGCTCCTGTCTCTCCCCTTTCTGGCTGCCTCAGCTCCTGCTCAAGGTCAAGGAACGAACAGACCTTTCCCTGGAGCCAGCCACGGAGAGGACGCCTCCAGCTAGAATCCAATTCTGAGTCAGGGCCAGGGCTTTCTCTTTCCTGTGAATGTGAAGACAGGAAGGAAATTTTCTGTAGCCATAAAATCAGTGAAAAAAAAAAAAAGAAAGTTTTGTAGGCAGAGAAGAAGCCAAGCACTTGGCTTTGGTTAAAGGCACAAATAACACATGGAAATGGTCAGACCTGGAGAGGGAGGGTCTGGGGGTAAACTCGAATATTCTTGTAGCTTTTAGCAATATCTTCTTTCACCTGAGGGCCAACCAGGTGTTGGTCGTGGGATTGAGAACATGGGATGGCTCCCTGGCTTTTGGGGACAGAATGTGGGGGGGGTCTAAGTGGAGTCAAGTGTGGGGATGAGCAGGGAGGTGAAGACTCAGGATGTTTCTAGGCTTTGGGTCAAGACAGTCCAGTGGCTGGAGCCAGGACCATGGTTTTGGAGACCCAATATGACTAGCAATGAACTTGATGGATTTCTAATCTTAGAGGGATGAACCTGGAACCCAGAGAAGGCAGCGCTGGCCAACTTGGGAAGGGTCTTATAGGCAATGAGAGCGATTTAGGACTTTACCCAGAGGACAGATAGAAGCCATGAAAGGTTTAAGTGGGAGAATCGAATGGTCAAGTGTCTAATGTGGAAAGATCTCTCTCATTGCACCGTGCACGTGGCCTCATGGAGAGCAAGCCTGGAGGAAGGGAGAGCAGCAAGGAGGCTGCCACTCTGATCCAGGTTGGTGGCTGAGCAGGTGGAGAGAAGATTCAGGGTATGTCATAGGAGGGAGGTATGACAGGTCTGGGTGACTGACTCACACGGCGGTGGCACTGGGGAGAGAGGAACGGGAAGAGGATGGCGCCCAGGCTTTTGGGCAGAGTGACTGGGTGTATGGAAGGGGTTCCGCAGAGGAAGAAGGGGAGGATTTGGGAGCAGGATACATATTTTTATTTCTTGAATATTTTTTTGAGTTTTGACCAAGTACCACGGGACAGGACACCAAGAAGGATAAGGCATAGCTCTGACCCAGAGAAGCCAGAATTCACACATATCAAGAAAAAGCCTGGGCTTCCCTGGTGGTGCAGTGGTTGGGGGTCCGCCTGCCGGTGCGGGGGACACGGGTTCGGTCCCTGGTCCAGGAGGATCCCACATGCTGCGGAGCGGCTGGGCCCGTGAGCCACAATTACTGAGCCTGTGCTCTGGAGCCAGCAGGCCACAGCTACTGAGTCAGCGAGCCACAACTACTGAGCCCACATGACACAGCTGCTGAGGCCCGCATGCCTAGGGCCCGTGCTCTGCAGCAAGAGAAGCCACAACAATGAGAAGCCCACCCACCGCAACGAAGACCCAACGCAGCCAAAAATAAATAAAAGAAAGAAAGAAAGAAAGAAAGAAAGAAAGAAAGAAAGAAAGAAAGAAAGAAAGAAAGAAAGAAAGAAAGAAAGAGCAAGCCTGTAAGGGTGGGGCTGTAGGGATCTAACCCTGAGACATTGGGACTTCGGGCGATGGAGAGGTGGGGGAGGGCTGCAGGAACTGGACGGGCCTATTTGGAGGGGTCAGTGATGAGCAGCTGCAGGACCGCGACTTGGCCTTCCACATCCTTCACACCCCTTCCCACGAGCCCGTGTGCCTGGCTCTATGCCAGGCAAGGTGTCCCCGCTTGATGCCCTCCCCCTGCTGCCCACTCCAGCCTCAGAGCTGGCCTCTCCCTGGCTCTCTGGTAAACTACTCTCTCTTAAGCTAAAACCAGAACGCGACCCGGTGTTTCCCTAAGGGGCCTTTGTCTCTCGTCTCCCATCTGGCTGGGAAACACTCTCCGTTCCACATTTTACCTGGATTGCTTCTACCCATTCTTTATGTCTCAGCTTAGAGGGTCTTTGTCCTGGAAGCCTTTCCTGTCGCCTAAATCTGGGCTGATTGTGCCTCTCCTGTGCTGAAGAAACATTCTTTGGGTGGATGCATGGGAATGAATGGACATTTGGATGAGTGGATGAATGAATGAAGGAATGAATGGGGAGATGAATGAATGGAGATGGGTGAATGGATGGGGGATGGATGGCTGCAGAGATGAACTAATGGATAGATGGGTGAAGGGGACGATTGGTGAACTAGGTAGATGGATGGTTGGGTAGATGAAGAGCAGAGGGTGAACTGGTTAGGTGGGAGGTAGGGTAGGTGGGACAGGTGAATAGGTAGGTGGGTTAGCAGATGGAGGTGGATGGAGAGTGGCGGGCACGTGGAAAGGAGACTGGATGTAAAGGAAGGGAAAGGAGACGAGGCTGGCTCAGGCATGCGGAAATTTGTGGAAGGCCCAGCGTGTCCAAGGCAGCAGTGGAGTCGGAATCTTGTTCTCCTTACTCCTTCCTCTGACCCCTCGGCTTCCTCAGACCATTCTGCTCCCACATTGGAGGGACCCAGCTCTGGGCACTGCAGTCAGAGATGTAACTGGCACCAGGAACCTTCTTCCATTTTCCCTCTTTTTTTTTTTTTTTTTGCGGTACGTGGGCCTCTCACTGTTGTGGCCTCTCCCGTTGCGGAGCACAGGCTCCGGACGCGCAGGCTCAGCGGCCATGGCTCACGGGCCCAGCCGCTCCGCGGTATGTGGGATCTTCCCGGACCGGGGCACGAACCCGCGTCCCCTGCATCGGCAGGCGGACTCTCAACCACTGCGCCACCAGGGCAGCCCTTCCCTCTTTTGTATAACTCTTCATCTTGTGGATTTTTTCCCAGCTGGTCTGATTACTGACAATGCCCTGCGTCTGGGGATGAACTAAGAGATTTCCGTCTCTCCGTAGCCATTTTCCTCCCGCTTCCTTCCTCGCCTTCTCCACCCTCCTCCTCCTCTGCTGGGGCCTTGCAGCACAGAGCCGAATACCCACCTGTGCTGGGCCGGTCTGCAAGCACAGCCTTAGCCAGCAGCGGCTGCCTGAGCCCCGTTGCCCTCGGCCCCAACCAGCCCGGGTCCCTGCTGCCTGGTGCCCGCTCCCTCCCGGCAGCTCCGATTTTCAGCTCGGGTTTGATCGCCTGCCAGGATCTTCCAAATGTCAGCTGCAACGTTAGCATCTTTAAGAGAGCGCCCGAGGCGATCTTTAAGCAGGGAGGCTGGGGCCCCATGCTGATGAGAGGAGCGGGCTCCGGGCTGACAGCTCTGCCTGCTGCCTCCCAGCCGCAGTTCTGGGAGCCTGTGGCCCCCCAGTCTTTGGACCTGGACAGTACTTGGGTTTATTTTTAAATCTGGATGAAGCAGGGCTTTGCCAGGAGTTGAGCTCGATCCCCATCGCCTCCCCCTACCAGGGAGCCCCAGGAGGGAGAGGGGGCCGGTGTTGTCACTGCTCTACCCCCAAGGCCAGCGTGAGGACTGACCCTGAGGGGGAGGGGATAAATATTTGTTAATCAAATGACCGCATGAGCATCCTAAGCTGCCCCAAAGAGCGAATGCTGAATAGGGTGCTTTCTCCCTCACCTTCGCCTTGAGGGTGAGATGCTCAGGGTGCGGGGAGATGAGCAAAGGCTCCAGCCTTTGGAGTCAGACCGACAGATCCAGCATGTGGGAGCTGTGTGGCTTTGGGAAAGTTGCTGGCCCTCTCTGAGCCTTGGCTTTTCTTTTTAATAAATTTATTTACTTATTTATTTATGGCTGCGTTGGGTCTTCTCATTGCTGCGCACTGGCTTTCTCTAGTTGCGGCGAGCGGGGGCTACTCTTCCTTGTGGTGCGGGGCTTTCTCATTGCAATGGCTTCTCTTGTTGTGGAGCACGGGCTCTAGGCGTGCGGGCTTCAGTAGTTGTGGCTCGCGGGCTCTAGAGCGCAGGCTCAGTAGTTGTGGCACACAGGATTAGTTGCTCCGCAGCACGTGGGATCTTCCCGGACCAGGGCTCGAACCTGTGTCCCCTGCATTGGCAGGCAGATTCTTAACCACTGTGCCACCAGGGAGGTCCCTCAGCGCCTCGGCTTTATCATCAATGAAATGTGCAAGAGGATAGAATGCCAGCCACGTAGTTGTTGGGAGGATCCGCGAGCTAATTGAGATGGGAACACTGGGTACAGTGCCAACACATAGTAGGGACTCAAGGGAGTCGGTCCCCTTCCTCTGTTTCCCCTTTCTGCCCCTATGGCTTTGCAGGTGCTATTCCTTCTGCCACGAAGGCCCTTCTCCAATCACCCTTGTCCTTCCAGATCCTGAGCACGCCCCTGCTCTGGGACCCCTCCTCACCCGCCCAGTCCAGGCACAGTTGACACTCCTCCTCAGGTCCCCCAGGACAGAGTTTGCGCCTGACACCCACGCAGTGTGACTGTGGTTTCTGTTCCAAGCCAAGGGTCGGCACATTCTTGGGGGCAGAAAATATTTGTATTGATTTCTAGAGTCTTAAACAGGTCCTAGTACACAGCCGATGCAGAATGAATGAATGAATGAATGAATGAATGAATGCCTAGTTAGTTGGTGTGAGCAGAATCAAGGAACGTTTCTGGAAGGTTTTAGTAATAAGAGAATGTACACCTCAAAGGCTGAGCCCTGCTAACACCTTCAAAAAACTCCCCATGGTGTTGGTGAAAGGCTGTTGCCTTTTCCCAAAATGCCACGTTTCTCTCGGATCCTCGGAACAAGGATGATTATTCTCAGTGTTCAGTTGCCGTTTGTCACACAGCGGGTTGGAGGAAGGTGCCTGGTCCAGACCATTCTTCTGATCCTTGGTCCCTGAACTGGTGGGTCATGGCCCATCCCATGGCCGCCACTGGTGCCCATGGCACACTCC
The DNA here is from genome assembly GCF_964270905.1 of Leucopleurus acutus. Taxonomy (NCBI): domain Eukaryota; kingdom Metazoa; phylum Chordata; class Mammalia; order Artiodactyla; family Delphinidae; genus Leucopleurus; species Leucopleurus acutus. The sequence goes on along the minus strand of NC_139150.1, from coordinate 6,723,920 downwards.
CCAGTGCCCTGATGATCAATGCCCTTTGCAGAGTGGTAAGGCTATGGAAGTGGCCTCCATATTGGTGACTTGGTCTATTTCCACATTTTTGAGGCCTGTCACTTGAGACTGAAATGCCCAGATGGGGAGGTGAAGCGACTCAGAAGCACCTAGAGGCCAGATTCCACCCAAGGGGAGGCAAGCAGGGGAGAGCAGCCTGAACCTCTTACACTGGAGTTGCGGTCTTGATGGGGACCAGTTGGAACTGGTGTGCTGAACTGGGGGATGGGGAATTGGTACACTTCTACAGAGAGGGCAGGATCCGCACCCAGCTCACATAAGCATATGTTTAAAAACTAAAAGGTGAAGGAACTGGACTCAGAATGGTTATAGAATAAAAACAGAATGAATAGACGAATGAATGGTGGGTGAGAGGTAGGTGGATGGATGGATACATGGGTGGGTGGTGGTTGGCTGGGTGATGGCTAGATGACTGGATGAGTTGATGGATGAATAGATGGGTAGATAAATGGATGGATGGATGGTGGATAGATGAGTGGGTGGGTGGATGGGTGAAGAGGGGAAGATGGATGCGTAAATGGGTTTACGCAGGGGTGGGTAGGTGAGTGGATCGGCGGGTGGATGGATAGATGGGAGATGGGTGGATGGATGAGTAGATGCATGAGTGGACGGATGGATGGTGGATGGAGATGTAGATGGGAAGATGGACAAGTGAATGGGTTCATGGATGGGTGGGTGGGTAAGCGTGTAAGTACATGGATAGATGGGTGGATAGATGGGAAGATGGATGAATGAGTGGGTAGGTGGGTGAATGGATGGATGGGCAGATGGTGGCTGGGTGGAGGGATCTGCAGATGATAGGACAGGAAGCATAGGATGGACAGGAAGATGGATGGGGAGCGGGATAGGTGGATGGGTGAGTGGGTGGACAGAGGTAGCGTTGGTGTAGAGTGAAAAGCAAACTGGTTGAGGGTTAGGGAATCTTGCCACTGCCCCGATTCTCACCCTCATGCCCTACGGGCCTTGTGCTGGTCATCTGACCTTCTTGGACGTCAGCTTCCTTACCTGCCTAAAAGGGCAATAGTCCCTGCCCCCACCCACTACCCAGGGATCGGAAAAGACCCCTGGCTGTGAGTACTCCCTGGCACCACGACCTCTCCAGCCCTCCTGACCAACCTCCCCCTGCCCGTGTGCCCATCCTGTGCTGAGCTTCCTCTTTCCCGTGCCCAGGGCACTTCTGTGCAGTTTCCATCAACGCTTTCTAATAGAGGTCAAGGGAATCCTGTTCACGTCCCAGTCCAGCATGGGCAACACCCACAGCCCTGAGTCTGGTCAGGCTTGGCTGTTATGCGCTGGGGTTAAGAGGCCATCTCTGAGATCAGGAAGCGGCAGCTCTGGCACTCAGTGCGGTGGGACCTGAGGCAAGTCAACACCCCTCTCTGAGCCTCACTTTCCCCACCTGAAAACAGGGCTAGCAGCAGCCACCCAAGGAGGGTGCCTAAGAGGCCCCACGACGCAACACACGTGGGTGTTCAGCCCAGCATGGGGCCCAGGGCTGGGCTCGGAGAGGCATAGCTGCCCTTGCTACTATCTTCACCAGAACCAAATGCTGGCCCGAAGGGCTTGCTGTAGAATGAGCCTCCCAGGGGCGAAGGTCTGGCTGCACGCAGGCTTGTGGAACGGGGAAGCTCCCAGGAGTCAAGTACCCCCTGGTACAGGCAGGCTCACAGCCCCAGTAGCCAGCTCGGAGGACAGCTCTGTGTGGCGGCTTTGTGGCTTCACATGTACCTCGTTCTCGACAGCCACAGCCTGGCGCTTCCCCTTGCCAGCTGGGTGACCCTGGGCAAGCGACCCCCCTCTCTGAGTCTTGTTTTCCTCACCTGTAAAAGGGGGGTTTCGGAGTTACTGCTGTGATTTCTCATTTGCCCCCCAGCAAGGGGGTGGGACCGGCACCCTTCACCGCTGGAGAGGCAAATGCTGGGGTCCAAAGAGGTTCTAGATCAACTTAAGTGCGGAGCTAGGATAAGCATGCAGCCCCCTCCCGAGCGCCCAACCTGCCCTAAGTATTCTAGCTGAAGCCTTGGGCTGAACTTTGGGCTCTGGGGCCCCCATCCCGCCTGCTACTGCTACTCCCGGCCAATGCCTGACACTTCCTGGCCAGGGTGGAGTCCTTGCTGTGAGCGGGCGGGGGCGCGGGGGGTGTCACGGGGCTCTCCTTGACATGGAGCCTTGAGAGACTGCCCCCCAGGGGACCCTCCCCCAACACCCGCAGACCCAAGGGGCACCCACAGAGTCCGTGGGAGTTCGGGCAGCCCAAGTGACATGGTTGTTGGGTCAGTGCCCCCTCAGACCTGGTGCCAGGGGACAGGAATGGGGACCCAGGGCCCCTGGGGGTGGCAGCAGTGCAAGATCCCAGCCCCCACCAGCCCTAGGGTCCCCCCTCCCCTTCCCCAACTGCTGCAGACTCTGGTTAAAATGGCATGCCACCATCTGTCATCCTTCCCCCACTCCATGGGCTGGCTGTGACTCTGACTCGGGGACTTCCTTGCCTGTAAACAGGAGGCAGGCAGGTCCCCAGGGCCAGGGGGGTGATGGGCCTGGTGCTGGCCCAGGGCTGCTGAGCTGGGGAGGAACCCGTGGGTGGGCAGGCAGGATACCAGGTACCAGGGGGTCTCCAAGCCCTCCCGCAGCGGTGCTCCTACCCCCCAGGGGTCCCTCAGTGACCCTGGCCCCCATCTGCACCCACCCCCTTCCCTGAGCTCCTCCAGCTGCCTGGATGGCTCACATCCGCCCCCGCCTTGCTTCTGCTGTGTTTAGAGAATTTCAAATCAATACCTGGGTCTGAGAGCGTTGATGGACCCTCCCTAACAAGGGTTGCCTCCCTGGGCAGCCTGCACCCCGCCCCAGGCATCTTTGCTTTACAACCGGGAAAACCCAGGCCAGAAAGCAGGGCAGCGGGAGAGCTGGGGGTAGACCAGAACGCACCCCGGACCTGGCCCTGGCTTCAGCTTTGCCTCGCAGTCGGAAGCAGCAAGGAGGAGGGAGGGAGGGGTGACACAGAGGTGAAAGGCTCTGAAACTGTAAACAAGCCTCCCGGCCTCACTTTTCCCATCTGGGGAATGGGGGAGTCAAGGCTGCTCGGAAAGAGTATCTTTTGAGCCAGAGAGCACACGGGGACTTGTTCTTGTCTCCTAAAGCCCGGCAACTTGGGAGGGGCAGCAGTGCGGCTGGGGGCGGTGAAGGGGATTCCTTCTGGGAAAGAATCAGTTCGGGTCAGCCCCCTCCACGGTCCTCCCCCGCCCCAGTTCTGCAGCTTCTCCCTCCCCCCACCACAGGGCTGCCAGCTGCCCCCTCCCCTCCCCGCCTTCTGACTGCCAGCTCCTCCCCGCAAAGCCCCCAGACCCCAGCTGCAGTGTTCTCACAGCTTTGACCAGCAGCTCAGTCCCTCCTCTCCCTCCCCTCCGCCTCCATCTCTCCCCCGCTCTCATCCATCCTCTGCCCCTCCTCCTCTTCATCTTTCTCCCTCTGTTCTCCCCTCTCCATCCTCTCCCCCTCCTCCCCTCCGCCTCCCCCTTCCTCCCTCCCCCTTCCTCCCTCCCTCTATCCTCTCTCCTCCTCCCCCCCCTTCCTCCCTCCCGAGCTCTCCCTCCCTCCCTCTCTCCGGGGGAAGAAAGGTCACCGTGCAGCTGATTACTCAGAGCTCAGTTGCTGTAGCAACCGGCGGGGGAAGTGGGACAGGCTGGCTTTGAGGACGCGTGAGGTCGGCCGCGGGCGGCTGGAGCCGGCGCGGGTCTCTGTGCTCCTGCGAGCGGGAAGCTGCCGGCAGCCCGGCTTCTCGGCCGCCGCGGGCCCGGCTCCGAGGTTTTTTAATGAAGAATTCCTGCTCCCCTCTCGCACCCCTCCCCGCCTCCTTCCCACCTCCCTGGGGTCTGGAAGGAGAGGTTCGCCCCCTCCTCGGTTTGGCTGCTTCTCTCTGGTCGTCTGGTCTCTGTCTCTCCCCCTCTGCTAGGTTCTGATGGCTTCTTTCCTTCTCGTTCTGTCCCAGAGCTCAAAGGCACAAGCCCCTTCCCCACACACGCGCGCGCATAGACGCGAGAGCGCGCGCACACACACGAACACACTCATCTCTCACCGGCTTGGTAAGAAGACCAGTGAAACCCTCAGCATCTCCATCCCCAGCCTGTGTCATGCGCCTGGGAGGCTCCAGGCTTCCTCAGCACAGCCAGAGACAAGAACCCACAGAGGGTCTGGCCCGCTGCTCCCTGGGCACAGCGGCATCCGCCTGGCACCCACTGTGTGCCCAGCTCTGCCCTCCAGGAGCTGGGGCGCGGGCTGGGGAAGGCGGCACTCTGCTCAGAAAGGAAGCCAGACCCGTGAGGGGGAGGGGGGATTGCGTCCCAAGCCCTGCTGTGGCTTGTTCCTTCTCCTGCAGCTCAGAAGCCCAGGGCGCAAGACCTACTGGGACAGAGGGTCCTGGGCATGTCGGATGCAGGCTCTGTAGTGGGCTGGGCCTGGGTGCCGGTCCCCACCCTCCTCCGGGACCCTCCTCCACTGTTAGTGGGAATGTAAAGTGGTTCAACCACTTTGGAAAACATCAGGCAGCTTTTTCAAAAGTGAAGCATACACCTTCCATATGGTCAGGCCATTGCCCTCCTGGGCATTTATCCCAGAGAAATGCAAACTTAGGTCCACGCAGACTTGGACACGAATGTTCATAGCAGCTGCATTTGTAACAGGCAAAACTGGAACCAACCCAAATGTCCGTCAGCAAAAGACTGGCTCCGCAGGTCCTGGACATCCCTATGATGGGGCAGGACTCCGTAAACAACAAGAAGAAGAAATGAACTGCCGATACTGCAGCAACGTGGAAGAAACTCAAGGTCATGATGCTGAGTGAGAGGAGCCAGGAGACAAAGAGTGCATACATTTCTAGTACATTCTAGAAAGTGCCAACTAACCTATAGTGACAAAGCAACTCGGGACACCGGGTGCTAGGAGCTCCCACAAAAGTCACAAGAAAACTTTTGGAGGGGGGTGGACGTGTTCACTGTCTTGATGGTAGTGACGGTTTTATGGGTGTATACATATCCCGAAATGCAATTTTTTTTTTTTTTTTTTTTGGCCATGCCACGCCGCTTGCAGGATCTCAGTTCCCCAACCAGGAATTGAACCTGAGCCACAGCAGGGAAAGCCCGGCATCCTAACCACTAGGCCACCAGGGAACTCCCCGAAATGCAGTTTAAATGTGTGCAGTTATTGTTAGTCCATTCTACCTCAATAAATTGAAAAAAATTCCTGCTCTGCCACTCACTGGCTGAGTGACCTTGGGTGAGTCACCTCACTTCTCCAAGCCTCAATTATGAAAATGGAATAATGATAGTGGTAACCTCACGGGATGGTTATGAGGATTCAATTACATAATGTTAGCTCATCACTCAGCTCCCTCCCAACCAAACCAAGGGGGCCCCATCCAGGGCAGAGAAGAGTAGCACTGGGGGACCTGCATAACGTTCCCTGTTTTGGTTTGTCCCCCGCTCACTCCTCACTCATGCCTTGGCAATGAGAAGGGGAGCCTCTGATCCATGCTGGGCCTGGCCACTTCCTGGGTAAACAAGGGAGAAACCAGCCCTAACCCCATCCTCATGGGTACATAGTCTGGGGCAGTTACAACACGAGGAAGAGAGGTCCAGGCACTTGCAAAGGCCCTGTGGCTGGTGGGAGCCCTGTATGTCCCAGAAGCTGAAATGCAGGCAGCAAGAGGTGCACAGACAGGCCCCATCCTGTGCCCTCTTGCAGGCCCTGCCAAGGAGTTTGCAAGCCTCCTGAAGGCTGCCACACTCCTGTGTGTGGTTCGTAAGGGACTGTAGTGTTGGCTCCACCTCCGTGCAAATTCCAGCTCACCTCCCCTTTCTCTAAGCCTCGAATTCCCCATCTGGCAAATGGGAGTGACGATCCCTTATGGGACCTGGCCCAGTGCTCAGTGGTTAGGGGTCTGGGGTGTGGCTGACTCTTTCGTCAGGTTTGCCGCACTGTGTTCTAATTCTGGGACTCTGGATAGCTTGCCTGGCCCAACTGTGGGCTCCTGGGGGCTGCATGTGCAGCCCCCTCCCCTCTGAGCCTCTGTGTCTGTCACAGAGCAGGCACCCAATAAATATCTCAGGATATGAATAATCAAGGCACCCATGCAGGATAGAGGGTCCACGCTCTGGCTGAAAGACAGACTACCCTCCACCTCAGCCTTGGTCTGAGGACTTCTCTCAAGTTGAGAGTAAGCGTGGGGACAGTTTTCTTGGGGTTCCGAGCTGTGGTTAGTTTTGGCCCTTCGACTGCGAATGACTTTGACCAGCCAGGTTGTCCCCTTTACTCGCCTGAGGAGGCCCTGGAGAGGACGAGGTTCTGAACACCCACCCCGACCCTGGACCAGCTGCCCAGACCATCAAGGGGGATGGAGTTGACATGAGAGATTCCCACCAGGCATCTCATGCCCAGAGAGGAGGCAGGCCTGGGCCAGGTGCACAGGGAGGCCATGCCAGAGCCTGCCTTGGACTCACCGTCCAGTGCTCTTCCCACAGGGCTGGGCCAGGCTGCAGGCTAGCTGCCCCAATCCTTTTTGGCCGCCGAGGCTCACACCGGAGCTTCCCAGATTTGCACCAGGGCCGGGGGAGTAAAGCATTATGTTGAGACCCTCACAGAGTTTGCCAGGAAGGCGGGCTCTGGTCTCTGAGTGGCTCACGTTTCAACCACCCCTTTCAAACCTCCTGAGCCCCTGCGCTTGTCCTGGGAGCTGAGGGAGAGCCAGGGCCAGAGGGAGCCCAAAGCCACAGTCCCAACCCCATGGAGCCTCCCAGGCTCTCCCTTGACTTGGCCGAGCGGTGCACCCACCCCACCCCACCCCCAGCCCCGATGGCTATGGTCTCAGGGAGAAGCTTGATGGAGAAAATCTCACCCAGTAGCACTAGCCTTGGCCTCAGAGGCTAACCCCAATCCCCCCCATATGCTCTGTGACCGCGGCCACATCACTGTCCCTCCCTCTCTGACCCACCTCTTCCGAAAGCTGGGCCTGCATCACTCACCTGCAGGGTGCTGGTACCACAAACACCCCGAAAAGCATTACCGTTAAGAAGCCCATTTTCTGGAGAAGGAGCCGAGGCCTGCGGGGTCTGGGTGAAGTGTCCGAAGCCACCAGGTGGTGACTGATGATACGCACAGCCAGAATCCGGGGCTCCCACCCCAGCTCCGGTGTGACTGTGTGACCTTGAGCAAGTCGCAGCACCCCCTCAGAGCCTCAGTTTCCTCATCTGTGACCTGGGGCTGATAAAGGGACAGAAGGAGCTTGAGCAAAGGTGGCTCTCGGCACAGAGCGCGACACCGTCACCGGTATGATTGTCTGTGGGCAGAGCCCTCCAGCTGCTCTTGCATTTGTGGCAGTGGCCCAAGATCTTCCATGGGACCATGTTGGGGCCCTGGAGATGCGAGGTTACATTTGCTGTGACAATGGCCCCAGGAGCTGCCTCCTTCTCTCTCCGGCACACATACCCCAGAGGCCTGAGCACGACCCACCAATCCTCCCAGCCTGCCCTTGAACCTTCTCCCAGACACCTACTGTGTGTGGGCATAGAGAGGCCCTGAAGAGGAGGACCTGTCCAGTGTGGCCAGGGGGGTGATGGGGGAGGGGGCAGGGTCTAGAGATGCCTGAGGAGAAGAGGGCTAACCTGAAACCCAAAGCTTGAGTATCAGTCAGCCAGGCAGAGGCTGTGGGGATGCTCCCGGCAAAGGACACAGAGCACGTGCAAAGGCCCAGGGGCGAGAATGAAACAGAGCTAATTCAAACAATTGAAAAATGTTCAGTTTCAGAAGCCGAGAGCTACAGAAAGTATCACTGAAGGATGGCAGTAGAGAGGTCAGCCTGGGTCGGGCCATTCCCGGGCTTGTGTTAGTTTCAATGTTATACTGAGGGTACTGGGGAGCCATGGCAGGTTTTAGGCAGCGGAGTGACACATTCAGAAGAACCTTCCAGAAAGATTGCTCTGGCTGCCCCGAGCGGAAGGGACTGAAGGGACAAAGGGAGAAGCAGGGAGACCAGCAGGGTGGCTGCTGCCGACATCCAGGCAAGAAATAATGGGGGGCCACACTGGAGCAGCAGGGGGAGGGGCCGAGCAGACTGACGGGAAGGACCTAAAGGGTCGATTTGCTGGACAAGGGGATGAGGGAGGGGGAAGAAGAGGGTGCACAGTGTGGGGGATGGCGGGGTCGTCTCTGAGGCCACGCGGAGAAGCAGGCAGGGTGGTATCTTCGGCTCCCTGGGTCCCACAGCGCCGCCGGCTGCCTCATGGTACAGCCCTGACACTAAAACCGCCCTCCTCGGCCCCCAGGCGAGCTGTCCTCATGGAAACCAGGGGTCTCTGGCAGGTAGAGGGCCTCATGGGTAAACAGCCGGCAGTCGTGGGGGCCGATCCCAGGGTACAGGGGGCACCACCTGCAGCCAGCAGAGCATCCCGGGATGAGGCGTCCAGGGCACAGCGGAGAGAGGAGGGTCTGGCTCCAGCCCTGGCGGATGTTCCCTCTGCCTCCGGTTTCCTCCTCGCTGAGACAGACAGATGTAGATGGACAGACTCGCCGCCAGCCCCTGAGGGCCCAGATGGCTGGGCAAACACGGCACGGGGCCTCCACTGATCAGAAAGAACGAGGACATGGGGTGGGGCTGTGGGTCCCAGGGAGCCTGTCGTCTGGGGGTCGCCCCACTTATGGGGGGAGTTTCTCACCCCAACCTCAGGCCCCTCTCTGTCCCAAGTGCTGAAAAGTGAAGGTCCCCAAACTCAGGGTCCTCCCTGACCCCGACACCAGGCATAAGCAAGTCCTGTTGGCTCTGTCACCAAATCTGTCCCCTGTCCCTCCCCACAGCCACCCCGAGGTCCAGCCTCTCCATCCCCCCCCCCCAGGCACACCGGCCTCCTCAGGGCCTCCCTGCCTCCGCCTCCCCCTTCCCCGGGGGCCTCCCACTCGGTGCAGCCCCAGGGGAGCCCACAGCGCCTTCAAAGACATGACTGGGTTCATGTCTGACCCCCAGTGGCTTCGCATTGTACCCAGAAGGGCATCGGACTCTGTGCCCACAGCAGCAGCCCACGCACGACTCTGCCTCGGTCCCCATCTTCCTCGGTCCCTGTCTTCCATCCCTCCCTCCATCTCACACACAGGCTGCCCTCGTCCCCTCCTCCAGGCCTTTACACTTGCCGTTCCTGACACTCGGAGACCCTGTCCCCAGGCCTTCCGGGCCTCCTCAGATCGATTCTTCCGGCCTTAGCCCACAGGTCATCTCCTCAGGGAGGCACGGGCCCAGCCGCATTCGCTCCACTGCTTTCCTCCCCATCAGCACAGATTCACAGCGCTTAGCAAGCCGGACCTACCCCATTCGCGTGCGTGCTCTCCGTGTGTGTCGTCGGCTGCCCTGCAGGAAGCTCCCTGTGGACAGACACTGGGCTCACCTGCGTACCCTGCTGTCCACATGGTATCTGAGTGAGTGAATGAGTGAGCATGTGACTGAGTGCATGAATGATTGAGAGAGTGAGTGAATGAATAAGTGACTGAGCACATGGATGGATGGACGGATGGACGGATGGATGGAACGGCCGCCTCTGCATTGGGGGAGGAAAAGGTGGCGGCCCAGGGCTGTGAAGACACTGCCCTGCCCGCTTCTCCCCCGCCCCTGCCGTGGCCTGTTGCAGAGATGACCCCACCGTCCACCCCACTGTCTGCCCCCTTCCCCATCCTCCCTCATTCTGGAGGCCCCAGGAGGAGGTGGGGCAGAAAGGAGGCCTCTCTCTGAATCCACACAGCTGCCTCTGAAGGGCCTCCCCTGGAGGTGGGCCTCCACCTGCCTTCCTGACCGTTTCCCACCCTCCCACCCGGCCAGCCACCCGCTGGAACTACTGAAGCCAGAATACAGAAAGGGCGGGTCCCCCACCTTGTGCAGCAGAGGTGAGTCCAGGGTCCTTAGGCCTGGAGCACCCCACCCCTCATTCCTTCACCAAGAGGTGGAACCGTGTGGTGCCTGAACTCAGGCAAACAAGGTTCAGAGCCCAGCTCCACCATCTTCAAGCCGCAGGGCCCTGGGCAAGCTTCTTCATCTCTCCGTGCCTCCGTTTTCTTGTCTATAAAATGGGGAGAATAACCGTACCTCCCTCACAGGGCCAGAGTGAGGAGTCCGCAGATTCCCGCCCGGCACAAACGGTTGAGCTGGTGTGCACAGCGTGTGGTAAGTGCTCAGTAAACGGCAGCCCCTCGACAGCATCTGCCCCGTCGACAGGCTCCTGCCCTGAGCCAGGCCTCGGGGTCGTGCCAGGTGAAGGGCAGAGGCCTGTGTTTGGAAGCCAAGGCCCTGTTTTCTTTCTGCCCAACAACGCACCTCCATCTCCCTTCAGAATCCCCTTGGTGTGGGATGCGCCGTCATCCCTTGGGGTGGGAGCTTCGTGAGGCCAGGGACCACGGCTTTTTCACTTTGTGGGCCCCGCACAGGCCTGGAGCGTGTGAACAAATGAGGCATGCTGAATGAGTGAGTGAGTGAATGAATGAATGAATGAGGCCAGAATCCATCTGTCTCCCAAGGCAGCATCCCAAGAGAAGCCCACGTTGGCTCCAACCTCTGTGGGGTCACCAGCCCCACAGCGGAGGTTGCCAGTATTGCCAACGGTTCGGAGGCTTCTAAGAGTCTCTTGACAAAAGGATCAAAGGAAGCAGATGAGAGAAGGGCAGGAAATGGCTGCTGGTGGGGTGGGGATGCAGAGCCACCCCAGGCCGGGATGAAAGAGGCACAGGAAAAGGACACAGATGGACCAGCCATGGGGTGGGGGTGGGGGGGTAAATGACAGGATGTGGACAGAGGGTCTCAGCCACTTCCCTTTGCACAGAGGATGAACTCAATGGTTTTCTCCTCCGTGCAGGACCCTCCTTTCTGCCCCCAGCCAGCAGCATCCAGCCCTGGTCCTGGCACCCAGAGAATACGCAGAAAATGTTTGCTGAATCACCGTGTGCATGCATGCGTGAATGATTGAATGAATGAATGAATGAATGAATGAAAGTTTTTGTCAGCTCTTCCTGAGCTTTCCAGTAGTCAAGGAGAGTGGGTCAGTCCGGGGAATTTTGACATAAAAGTGCAGAGCAAACCCCTTGTTGTTTCAAGAAGAACATTAACGGTAGTTATGACTAGCCAATATTTTATAATAACTATAAATGGAGTATAACTTTTTTTTTTTTTTTTTTGCGGTACGCGGGCCTCTCACTGCTGTGGCCCCTCCTGCTGCGGAGCACAGGCTCTGGACGCGCAGGCTCAGCGGCCACGGCTCGCGGGCCCAGCCGCTCCGCGGCATGTGGGATCCTCCCGGACCGGGGCACGAACCCGCGTCCCCTGCATCGGCAGGCGGACTCTCAACCACTGCGCCACCAGGGAAGCCCGGAGTATAACTTTTAAAAATTGTGAGTCGCTGTACTGGACATCTGTCACTTTTATATAATGTTGTACATCAACTACACTTCAAGAAAAAAACAAAAACAAAACAATAGCTATTATTCCAGCCAGCGGTTACTAAGCAGTTACTATGTGTTAGGAGCTCAGTATCTCTGCATTATTTCCCCATGATCTCAGTGACTCCTTTTGCCATACTCTATGAAGTGTTGTTAGTTTCCAGATGAGGAAACTGAAACTCCAGAAGAAGCAGGGAGGAGGTGGGAGTGGAAAAAATAAAAAAGACGCAGGATCCTGTTCTGAGCCACCGGCAAGTCAGTGACAGAGCTGAAATTAAAATTAGTCTTTCAAAGTCTCTGAACTCTGCTCTTTATTTATTTATTTATGGCTGCGCTGGGTCTTCGTTGCTGCACGCGGGCCTTCTCTAGTTGCGGTGAGCCGGGGCTACTCTTTGTTGCGGTGCACGGACTTCTCATTGCGTTGGAATGAGAAGCATTCCACCTTCTCTTGTTGCAGAGCGCGGGATCTAGGTGCGCGGGCTTCAGTAGTTATGGCACGCAGCCTCAGTACTTGTGGCGCACGGGCTTAGTTGTTCCGCAGCATGTGGGACCTTCCCAGACCAGGGATCGAACCCGTGTCCCCGGCATTGGCAGGTGGATTCTTAACCACTGCACCGCCAGGGAAGTCCCTGAACTCTGCTCTTAAATACACATTCTTAGGCTGGCAGCAAAACGCCCTCTTCGCTCATCCAGCCATTCATTCATTTACTCATTCACTCATTCCGCCAACAATTACTAGACTCCTCACCATGCTGCCACACCCTGTGCTGGGCACTAGGGCTATGCCAATGAATGAAATATGCACACTCCCTGCTGGCTCAGGACTCCTCGTCTGGAGGGCAGTGCTTCACCCAACAATGAACGCATCATGATTTGGAAAGTGCTGGGAAGGAGAAAGCTGGAATGCAATGCAAAGCCAGCTGACACACAGGGGACCTGCCCAATCTGGGGGCCTCGGAAAACGCTTAGCGTGCAGACTGCAGGATGGGAGGGCATCGCCAGCAGGGAGGTGTGGACAGGTGGGGGGCAGGCAAAGTGTGGAACGGATGGAAGAAAATAATAGTCATAATCCGGGTCTGAGTAGGCACCATTCATTGAGCTCCTCCTCTCCACAAGCACCTTGCATGGATTACTTTATACATCTTTACAGTAAGATGGAGAGATGGGTGCCCTTCTCATCCCCACTGATTGGAGAGATAGGCTCACGCAGCTGCTAAGAGGCAGAGCCAGGACCGATCTGATCCGGGGCTCTCAGCTCCTGAGCGTGGACCCAGCCTCTGCAGAAGACAGCCTCCTGATCCGTGGCTGGGGGTGAGCTGGACCCGCGGGGGCACAGTGCCCACCGGAGGTCGTGCTCCCCCTCCTGTGTCGCCTACCAGCCCCCCTTGGGCTGAGAAGGGCTTCGTGTCCAGAGGGCAGTATTTAGGCAGGAAATGTCTCTAAGCTCAAACCAGCCAGTGCCGCATTCAGAGGGTGTGGAACAAAGACACCTGACAGGTCTTCTGCCCAGGCTTTGAGAGCCTGAGTGCTGCAAGGTGGACCCCAGCCTCCAGCCCTGGGCTGGCAGAGGTTGCCATGCTCCGTTGAGGCAGCCGTGCAGCAGAGCTGCAAGGCCCCCAATGTCACCCATCTCTCCATGTCCCCAAGCCCTGAAGACAAGGCCACTTCCCTGTTCTTTCTTTGAAAGGAAAGAGGAGGCCTGAGATACTCCCCAGCCTGGTCCTGAGGGGTTGGGTGGAGGCTTGCTGTCTCTCAGTGCTTCTCTCCATCACCTAGAGGACGCAGGGCATGGGACGGAGGCCCCCACGAGGCAGCCAGAGCAGTTCCAGGGCTTGGTTCTCAGCGGGTCTCTATCCCTTGGGAAAGTGCAAAGCACTCACCTGTGACACCAGTGATGGAGCACATTTCCTGGGCACCAGCCACGTACCTGGCCCTGTGCTAATTGCTTCCCCCAGAGCACCTCCCTGAATCCAACGTGGCAGAGGCTGCTGGCTGCTGCCCAGTACCCATTCTGCCATCTCCCCTTTAGTAACAGAACACCCTCTGCCGGGTTTTACTGAGGCACAGGGCTGCCAGGTTAAATACTACATTTCCCAGTCTCCCTTGCAGCTAGTCATGGTCATGTGATCGGTTATGGCCAATGGGATACAAGAGAGGTGATCTATGCACTGTCCAGCTCTCCCTTAAAAGGGAGGAGCAGTCTCCACCTCCTGGGTCCCCTCCAACACACACAGGAAAGAATGGGAAGGGGGAGGTGGTGGCCATCTTCCACCTTGTGGATGGAGGCAATCCCCGATGGGATGGAAGAGACAGAGAGAGCCCAGACCCTGGACCGGCTCCCAGCACAGAGCCCCTTAGACTGACACGTGAGGCTCCTCTCTCCTTCAGCTGCTGTTCCCTGGGTTGCATCCTAACAGGAGACACGGAGGGTCCCAGAGGGAGGGCCACGTCCGCTGGAGAGCGGTGAAGTCGAGATCTGAACTCAGGACAGGAAAGGGTTGACCCGGAGCCTGTGCTCAAAGCTACTGGGCTGGACATACTGCTGCACATAGCAGGTGCTCAGTACATGATTTTCAGGCAGATAGATGCATAAATGAATGGGGGGCTTTCTAGGGAGGATCTAACACTGGAAGAACTGATTGCTCTGGGCCCTAAATACTGGTCAGTTTCCCTGATAGGAGCCTCAGCACTTACTGCTAATCTCTATGCCCAAAGATGGTCACGGTGGCAGTGTCCTCCAGTTTATAAAGAGCTGCTTCACGTTCACTGTCACCTTTAACCGTGAACCCCTCCTGTGAGGTCAGCGGGGAAGCATCGTTATCATCCCCATTACAGGTGAGCAAACGATCCCGCACACGTCACCTGCACATGGGAACCACTTGACACGTGGCAGGTCTTCTCATTCCTTTAACAATGTTTTCTTACTAATAAGCTACCACTAATAACTTCTAAAATATCACTTTTAAAGAGGAGTAGGAGGTGGGAGTGCATAGGAGAAGCCCACGTGGAGGACTGAGACGTCTCTTCCTCTCTTCGATACCCATTTCCCCTGGTATAAAATGAGGGCATTGGAGGAGATGGTCCCCTCTCCCTATTCCCATGCCAGTTTCTGCTGCTGTGTACCCCTGGGGGTGGGAATGGCCAGAGTCCCTGGCCACTGAGGGCAGAAGCAGCCCCACAGTGGGACGGCAGCATGTTTCTTCTTGGACCTCTGCTGGCATTTCCCAGCTCACTTCCTGAGCCTGGCTCTGAGTCCTGGGTCACGTGTCAGCTCTCAGTGTCCTCATCTGTAAAATGGGAATGATAGTAAAAGTAAGGACATTGCGTGTATGACTGTCATGTCAATTATACAGGTTTATATAGAAAGTGCTTAGCATAGAGTCTGTCTCAGTAAGTGCTCAGTTCATGCTATGGGTATCACGGTTATTGATTGCCAGTTATCACTACTATTATTATTAATCACTATCATGAAGAGCTAATGAGCATTTACAGATGACTGCAAGAGAAAGTAGCACACCTTAACGTCAAAGAAATGGCAGCTCTGCTGGAAGGCCAAGGGCTGGGGGCTTGGTTCCGTGCCCCTGGGTGCCTTTCCAGCGTCTGTGGGTTCCCATTCTGGGCACCTTAACCTGTGGCTACCTTCTGTCTCTGTTAATTTTTCCCATCTGCCCCGCTTGGGCAGGTCAGTTATGTTAAGAATGGAAATTCCCAAAGTCTCAACATCGAAAAAGATCTCAAGGTTGCCTCAGCCAATCCTTTTCCTGAGTCATGGCTCTGTACATACACACACACATATGCCCTACTTGTCCTTGAATACCTCCCCAGGTGGGGCACTCACTACCTACAAGTCTGCCCTGACAATTAGACAGTTTATCTTGTGAGGCAAAACAGACCCCTCTGGGTGACCTCTGGGTGACCTCCCTTAGTTCTGCCTTCTGGGTCTTCCCAGAATAAGTCCACACCCTCTGCCCCAACTAGCTCCTCAGGCACCAGGAACAGAGGCCACTAAATCAGCTCCTCCCCACCTGACACCTCCCCAGTGCCTTGATCATCCTACTGGAGCAGGAGAGGGTTAGGCTGTGTTTGCACAGACCACTGGCCCGGGGTTGGGGGGCGGGAATCACATGATACGGTCCTGCAGATAGCCCAGGGAGCCATGCTGGCCTGCAGTGCCAGCCTGCCTGCCTACCACCAGCCCTGGTTCCCTCCTCTTGCTGGCCTGGCCCTTTCCCTTTTGTACCAGAACTGCAGGCAGAGAAAAGGCAAAGATTTGCCTGAAGCAAATCCTTCTGCGAACACCCATTCCCCAGAACACTGACTCCAAAGATAGCAGGGAGAAGAGGCCTACTTGATTAGATTTCTTTGGGGTCTGTCCCTAATTTTGTTGCACATCTTAGCCTGAGATCCCTGTAGTGACTGTAGCGTGTTTGATTTCTCCAAGCCATTCATAGGCAGTGTATAAATTCTCATCTAAGGATTTTCTCACAAGACCCTTGTAAATTACTGAGGCCAGTGGTCCTGCAGACGGCTCTCCTATTCCAACCTCCTCGTTCCCCAGTGCTTTGTCCCTCTGCAAGTCACTTTGCCTCCCCTGGCCTCAGTTTCTCCATCTGTAAAATGGGGACAATAATTGTCCCTACTTCTTAGGGCTTTTGTGAGTGTCCAATCAGGTCAACTATCTGAAGCCTAAGATCCAGTCCCAGGCACACAATAGGTCTTTAGTAAGTATTAGAAACAATTAGCTCTCAGCTGGAAGGTGAGCTTGGTGCACAGGTAAAACTGTCCAGAATTAGGGGAGATGAATCCCCTTTGTGAGAGGAGCTTGGTCGAGACACAGCATTTTGTGCTTTCTGGCCCCTGGGTCAGTGAGTCTCAAACTTTACTGAGCTTGAGATGCACCTGAGGGAGTTTTAAAATGCAGAGTGCCAGGCCGTGTGCTCAGAGAGCCTGATTCAGTAGGTCTGGAGGGACCCAGGAATCTGCAATTTAACAACCTCTCCTCTGTCCCTAACACCCCATCCCCTCCCTGAGCTGGGAATAGATGTTACCACTAAATTCACTTTGACAGCCTGCACTGTGCTGAGAGCTGGAAATACTTTGCCGAAGGAGAAGGAACCAGCCCCTGCCCCTGGGAGCTTACCACCTAACAGCGGGTGTTCCTTGGCATCAGTTGAGAAGCCTGGGTTCTGGAATGAGCAGGTACAGCTGTGGGAATGGAAAGGTTAGAAGAGACCTACTTCCTGGTACTGTGTGGCTGTTGTCACAAGACAGAAAGTCTCCTAGGCTGGAGCCCCTGGGCATGAAGGCCCTGGGACAGAGGGCACAGGCTGGTCTGGAGACAAAGGCTGCTTTCCCTGACCTTGCCTGGGCTGGACCCATGGTGAGGACAGGTGAGATAAGACACAGAGTAGATGAGGCAGTTAGATGGTAAGTGAGTGCACTGAGGCAGTTCAGGGTGTTGCCTGTAGCATAAGACCTGGGCTGGAATCCCAGCTGCGGTGTTCTTTCCAGCTGTGTGACCTTGGGCCAGCGACTTCCCTCTCTTAAGCTTTGTTTCCACCTCTGCGAAGGAATAATTGTGTCCCCCACCTACAGTAGCAATTTACCAAGAAGCTAATGAAGCTTCAGGTTCAGGGACCCTTGTCAAGGCCCCGGGTTTAACTGTGTATTCATAACTTCGCATTATTTTTCTTAAACAGGGTCCCCAAGATTGTAAAAGCTTCAGGCCCCACAAAACCTGGATCTGTCCAGGTCCACCTGATACAGCTGCTGTAAGATTTGGTGAGAAGACAGTAAACCCCTTGGCAAGCCTGAGTCTGAAAACAGAAGCCTCCTTAGCTCCTGAGCCTTGGATGGAAAACATACTGACACACTGAACAGGGGAGTCTGAGCCCCACGCCTATTCTGACAGTCCCTTGTCCCCATGGCCTCAGGGCTCCAAACCTTTCCAGCCCAGATGGGAAGCAGGGAGGAGCAGATCGGAAGGAGAATGGGGGACATGGGGAAGGGAAGAGGCTTTGGAGGAGGGAAGGATGTGGGGAGAAAGCGGATTCCGCTGAGGCGCACGTGGACCCCTCTAGCTGCCTTATGCACTAGCCTTTGAAGGGCCAGGCTAGTAAGAAGCCTGCCAGAGGTGAGAGCCCTGGGCAGAGTCCTTGGCTTTGACATGGCTTTGATAACGACCTTTCAGTGTCTGAAAGCAGGGAAAGATGCAGGTTCTCCAGGACCCACAGATGGGGACAGGGGAGAGGGAAGGATATTGGGGGCCTTGGCATATTCCCCTCAATGTGAACAGAGGACCCCACACACACCCCACTCTGTGCCAGGCCCTGCCCAAGTGCCCCATTTTACTGAAACTTCATACCACCTCCTTCAATTCCTCATTCTGCTCTTCTCCATCCAGCAGATGAGGAAGTGGAGACACAGAGAGGGCAAGTCCCTTGCCAAAGGGCACACAGTTGGAGAGAATACAGTACAAACCAGGAATTGGACCCAGCTCTAACTCCAAATTCCTGCCCTTAACCCTCTCCTGCCACCCACCACACTAGGCTCTGGGCACAGTGGCATGCAGTGGGCTCGCAATAAACATGGGAATGAATGAAGTAAGAAAGGAAAGAATTCACAGGCCGGGCTCTTCCCACGCCACCCACCCCATCCCCAGCCAGCTCTTTCCAACCCAAGCCTCCCCCTCTCCACCCCCTCCCCAATCTAATTGGGTGGTATCTCAGCTATCTTGCTTCTGCGGATTCCCCCGCGCTCCTCCTGGAGCCCACCCCGAGGCAGCTTTCTCACAACAGGACCCCCGACGTGGGGACGCCTGCCGGCCCCCGAGGCCCAGCGGGAGAGCCGCGACCTCCCGGGGGGTGGTCTCCGCAGCCGCTCTCCCCCTCCCCGGCTTTACCCGTCCCTCCCCTTCCCGGGGCAGCTGAATAATTGATTCGTCCATAAATAATTGATCAGTGTTGCGGGCGCGCCCTCTGCCCCCAGGGTGCGGGGGGGTCCCCAGCAGGGTTAGGGGAGCCGGGCTGGGCTGGGGGGACGGGGGCCACGGAGCTGAGCGGGTCCGGGGACGCAGTTTCGCTCTGCGGGCCTTTCTCTTTCTCTCTCGCTCCCTCGCGCCGGCTTTTTCCCTCTTGCTTTTCTCCTTTTTTTCTTTCCTGGAGCGGAGCCCGGCGCCAGGAGTCTGGAACCAGCTTGACAAGCTTTTGAGTTATGGAGGGGGGAGGGGAGGGGAGGGAGCGGGCGGGCGGCGCTGGGAGGGGAGGGGGGCGCCACTGCGGGTGGGGGCGGGGCGGTGGGCTCCGGCGGGCAGGGGCGCGGGCACCTCCATTGGGAGACCCTCCCCTACTTTGGGCAAAGGTTGTTAGAGGGTCTGATGGTGGCTGCCGGGAGGGGGGCGGGAGTGGGCGGCGGGGCGCGGGGGTGAGTCATGCGGCGGACCCGCGGAGCAGCCCGGCTGGCGGAACGAGCCCGGCTTTAGAGCCGCAATAAATGAGGCCCGGGGAGGGGCGGCGGGGTTTACACGGCCTCGGGGGCCGCGGCCTCCCCCGCCGAGCAAGACATTCCTTTCCGCTGAACTGGGCGCCTGGGCCCGCGCCGCTGCCGCGCCCTGCTCGCATCGCCCTCGGCGGCCTGGCCCCGGGTGGGGAACGGCGCCCGGCCGGGGGCGGGGGTTGTGGTGGTGGGGGAGACGAGGGAGCGGGGAGCAAGGCCTGGGGTGGCCCCTTTCCCTCCCTGCCCTGTTCCCGGGAGCTCACTGAAGCCTCAGCTGCCTGGGAGGGAAGGGATCGGTTTGCCCGTTTAAGGGGTGGGGGACCTGAGCCCAGTGAGAGTCATCACTGCGGGGTGTCTGACTCCCCCCGCCCCCCGCCCCATTCCTTTGCCCAAGGCCTGAGACTCTCCCTTCACCCCTCTCCCCGGGTTGTGACTTTGGGTCTGCTGACAGCTCTGGGGTCTGAGGGCCAAGCACACTGTAGGGGCACCTTAGCCACTGGCTGAATTTGACTGGGGTGCTTTTCCAGGGACCCCGGAGCGCAGTGGGCAGGCCCGTGCATCTGACCTCACAGTGTCAGATGCCCACAGCCCCAGGGCCGGGCAGGGGTGGGAGGTGTCTGGAATTACTGGTTTACCAAGACTGGTTGTAGGGAGAAGTTTCCAGACCCCTTGAGGTCTCCAGGGGGACTCAGTGTAGGAAGAGGACACTCTTTAGATGCTAACAGAGACCCCAGGGCCAAGCAGGCCTTCCCCTGGACTGCAGATCGCGGTCGAGCCGTGGTTAACTTTTGTGTATCGAAGTTTCCTTTAGGGGGCCCTAGTGTTTCCCCCACCCCAGCCACCCCTGGGCCCCTTCCAGCCCTGCCCGCTCCCAGCCAGTTAGTGACCTGCACCTACTGGGTTCCAGAGTTTGGCCTCAGCTTCCAGCTGTGTAGCCTGGGGCAGCCGCCTTCACCACTCGGATCCTCTCGCTCACCTGTGAGATGGGTTAGTAACAGTGCCAGCCCCGCCCGGGCTCTGGAAGGTTCCGTTAGGCCAGTCTTGACTTAGCACAGGATCTGGCAGGCAGTAAGCGCTCAATACACAGTCGCTGTTGTTGGAGCTGGTTGTTTATTACTGTTATTTCTGAAGGACTCACCAAGGCCTAGCGAAGCCCCCCTCCCTGTCCTCTTAAGCAGAGCCGTGGGAATGCTGAGCCTCGCAGCAGCCTGGCTTCTCCTCCCCGTCCCCCATGAGCCGTGTCGAAATCCTCCCAGAGAAGCTGCTGGGCAGAAATTTCCAGTCTCCCTGGCAAAGCCGGGAAGAGTTTGGGTGCGGCTCAGAGACGCAGTTGGGCAGGCTCTGCGGGGCCAGGGCTGGGGAAGGGCCCCCAGATGATCTTCGAGACCTGGGAAGCACCCCCGAACCTGGGCTGCGCCTGGCCCCCAGCTCCAGCCCCAGTGCTGTTACAGCCCAGGCAAGAGCCCACGGTCCTGCTGGTCCTGAGGGCTGGGGGAGGAAGAACGCTGGCCATACCCCTCCTGTACCGCAGGAGTCTGAGTGAGCGCCCCTGGAAGATGGGATAATGGGGTCACTGTGAGCATCCCACAAGTGGGGGCTCTTTGCTTTATTGACTGTCCCAATTGTAGGGGCCACCGGGCCTCCAAGAGGCCCACTTTGCTGATTCCTTGACCACCAGGAGGACCAGAGGCTTTGATCAGGATGGTGCGTCTCACTGGGGCTGTGGGGAAGTGGCCGGGGGAACCCACCAGGGACCTGGCAGACAGACTGATCCTTGCTTTGCTCACAGGGCTGTGTGACCTGGGGTCACAATTCAGCCTCTCTGGACCCTGTTCTATCTGCAAAACAGACAGTGGCCTGTGAGCCTCACTCATCAGCGGGAAGTTGGGCGCACTGCAGTAGGAAGAGATGGGAGTTGAGTCCCTGTGCTGCCCACAACTGGACAGGTGGCCTTGGGCAAGTCTGAATGAGACTGAATAAGACTGAATAACTCGAATGAGTAGAATGTGTCAGCGGCGCTCTGCTTCAGGCTGATGTTGGGTGTTTTACATACATTGTCATCTCACTGTTACTCTTGGAGGGAGGTTTTATTATTGACTTTATTTTCCAGATGAAGTAACTGAGGCTCAGAGAGGTCAATTCACTTTCTCAAGGACACACAGCTAGGAAATGAGAGAGTCAGGATTCAAACCCTGATCTGCTGGCTTGGAGCCTGAATCCCTAAAGAAAAAGCAAGTTGAATGTTTTCAAAAATAAAACATTTGAAGCACCTACTATGTGTAAGACGTCGAGGTAGGTGGCAACAAAATTAAGAATGGGGTGGCCAGAGAGCCTTCGAGAAACTCATAGTTGAGTGAGAACACACGACTCCAATAACACCCTTGTGAAAGTAAAATGCGAAAAGCACCACCATAAAAGAACCTCCGGGGCTGCAGGGCCCCAGGAGAGAGGTCGCGGGCAGGGAGGGCAGGAGCTGGGGGAGGAGGCCCAGAAACAGGGAAGCCTGGTTTGCAGCAATGAAGAGGAATTTTGGTGGAGGCTCTTTGCAAGGGCAAAGGCATGGCAGCCTGAGAGGAGGTAACACACTTGGGGTGGTGTTGCTAAAAGCCTTAGAAAAGCTACCTTTGCTGTATAAAGGTAGGGAGCCACCAAAGGTCTTTGAGCAGAGGTGGGTATGATCCTGCGGGAGTTGGAGAAAGACAGTTCTGTAGGCAGAGAAATGTCCTGGAAGCATACATGCAAAAAAACTAGAAGGACGGGTGAGGATGTACTGCGTGAACTTTTGCAGCACTTCCTTAAAAAAATTTTTCTTTTGCCTGTACAGGTATGTCTATTCCAAAAAGAAAGAAAGAAAGAAATTTGCAAAGGAAAGAGCCGGGAGACAGAGACATAGAAGACTGCAGCGGACTGAGCCGGGATGGGTGGGTCCAGGCCACCTCTGACTGATGGCTTTCCGGCGATTTGAGTGATGGGCCATCTGGCAGCACCTTCTCAGAGATCTACAGGTGAGGCCAGGGGCTGTGGGGCTTGGAGACCCTCCTGTTACCTAGAGCCTGAGCCTCCCCTGACTGATGGCTTCAGCCTGTCCCTACTCGCCCCAGAAGACTGTCCTTAGCAAACTCATCCCCGCTGTGGGACACAGGCTGAGCCTTAAATCCCATGCTGGGCTATATGGGGACAGTTATCCCAGGGGCCTCCCTCTGTCCTTGAGGACAGACTGTCCCATGTAGGAGCACCAGGCACTGTGCTAGGTGCTTTACGGGCAGTGTCTCATATATATATATGTTGCTCTCCCCATTGGACAGATGGGGAAATGGGGCTCAGAGTCTTGCCCAAGCTTCACAGTGGTGGCGGTAGTGTGAGTCTCACCCAGGGTGGGCTCACCTGGGAGTCCCGACCACTAGGCTGTACTGCCTCCAGCTATTTAGGAGAAAATCTATCCCTCTGGTCTCCCCAGATCTCATGCCTTTGGCCTGCTCTGGTTCCCGGAAGAGGGGCCTCAGCCACCCCTCTGAGCCATTCCCACTGCCTGGGATGCCTCTCCTCCCTTCTCCCCACCATTCACAGGGCGAACACCTACTTGACCTGTGGAGCCCAGTGAAACCACGACTTCCTCTCCAGAGAGCCCCAGACTGTCCCTCCTGTCCCCTTATCTATGTTCCCATAGATTTCCCAGGAGGGTAGGAGAAAACTCAGGGGATGTGGCTGGGAGATGAGTTCCAGCCCAGCCCCGTGTGGGCGGAGAGGAGGAAACAGCTGGTTCTGGGTGCTCAGAAGGGCAGGACTGGGGCAGGGTAGACGTGAGAAGAAGGAAGGCCTTGCTTCACCCAGGGAAAGACGGATTGGCCAGCCCCTGGGGTTAGTTGAAGGAGAAGGACACATTCCAGAAGGAGAGGGAAGCAAAGATCCAGGCTGCCTAGCGTGGTCTGCTCTGCTCCGCGTTAGTCCCGAGACGGCGGCCCTTTTCTGCCTGGCCCACCCACTGTGTGTGCACGCAGACCTCTGTGGCTAGGCCGGGGGTGGGAAACTGTCTTCTGTGCACAGGTGCCCTAGACCCCCACCCCAAGTGAGCCTGAGCACAGAAAATCCCCTCTTAGAGCCCAGAGACCTCCACCCCAGGGTGGAGATGACCAGCATTGGGAACAGAGTGGCATGGGTTCCTCCTAAACTCAGAGAATCCCCAGTGTCGAGAACAGTAACTGGCACACAGTAGGCACTTAAGCATCAGTTGGATGAACGAATGAATGAATGAATGAATGAGTGATTGCCTGACCCCAGGCCCAAGGAGGAGGGCCAGGAGCCTTGAAGTCTGTGGCCTGCTCCCTTGTGAAGCAAGACCTCCTGTTGAGCCCCTGATGTGCCTGGGCTGGGGGCTGGGGCGGGGAGCACGCGCAGGCTTCAAAGCTGGGGGGGGGGCAAGTTGGGGCACTGGGAGTGCCACGGTGAAGCAGCCACGCTTCTGGTGAAACCCCTCTGATGCCTGGGCCCTTGCAGCACTGGCGGTCCTGAAGAACTTTCAGGTACCCCCGGATCATCCCAGAGGGGACCCCCACAAACAGTTCCACAGGGGGCAGCATGGCATGGGTGTTAAAGCCAGGGGCTGTGGACTTGGACATCTCTGGGCTCCAGCTTCACCCTTCGCCTGCTAGACCACTGCCTCAGTGTCCTTGTCTGCAAAGGGGCCTGATGGAGCCCCTGCGGCACAGGTTTGCTGGGGAGAGCACATGAGAGGTACCAGCTCCAGCACCTTCTGTCTGCCATTGTTGTAAACAACGGCACAGGAGAGCAGGGAGCAGAAAGCACCCAACACCCAGGCCCTGGATTCTGGGCCCTCCATGCCACTCACTCACCGGGTGACTTTGGACAAGGCCCAGCCTCTCCCCAGGCCTCAGTTTCCCCATTGTACAGTCAGACCCTGTGACCCTTCCCCCAGCCCCAAGCCAGACTGTGCACAGAGCTGCCTCCCCCAGACTTACACACAGCCCTTGGGATTGCCCAGAGAAACACAGGCAACGCTCACACACACACACACACAGGCCCTCACACAGGCTTGCACGCAGGCCCGTGCTCCCTCGGGCACACACGTTCACACAAGCGGACACACAGGCACACAACCACACTCATACACGTTTACACTTAGACCTCGCGGGCACATCCCACCCTCTCACTCCGCCCCCCATGCCGCGTTCAGGTCCTTCCCACCCGGCCCTTACCCTTGCCCACGGCCTCCAGACCGGCTCACACTCATGCTCGCTCACACACACCCCAAGTCGGCCGTGCACCAACTGTTGGCGCGGGCGGGGCTGGGAGCGGGAGGGAAAAAAGCCCACGACTCAGCCGGGGAAGAGGGGTGCGGGGGTGCGCGGGCGAGGGAAATGACAGCCCGCGGTCCCCCTCGAGTCCCGGCTCATGAATATTAATGCGGCGGTAATTAAAATGCAGGGACGCAGCAGGATGGATGCGGCTGCCTCCGGAGCGCTGGGGAGCGCGGCGTCTTAGCAGGCGGGTGGAACCCGCTCCTCGCCGGCAAGCGCGGAATCGGGCTCCAGGGCCTGGATCCCGGGCCGGGGGCTGGGAGCGGGGTGCCGGGGGTGAGGGGGGTCGGTATTTTTCGGCGCGGCGGAGCGTGACGACCCCGCGTTCCTCCCGCCCGCGCCCTCCCGCGCCCTGCCCTAGGCCGGGCTGCCCGCCAGGCCGCCGTTTTCCGGAGCCGGCCCCCTCCCGCCCTCGCGGCCCGGTGATGTCATCTGCACAAAACTTTCCGCTTCCCGGCCGTCTCGGGGCCCTGAGTCATCACCGCCC
Organism: Leucopleurus acutus; assembly: GCF_964270905.1. NCBI lineage: Eukaryota > Metazoa > Chordata > Mammalia > Artiodactyla > Delphinidae > Leucopleurus > Leucopleurus acutus. The sequence continues at coordinate 6,699,107 of NC_139150.1, read as the reverse complement.
CCGGTCCGGCCCGCGCCGTCTGTCTGTGCAGAGCTAGGCCCCGCTGGCCCCGGCCTGACGTCAGGCCGGCCGGGCCCGGAACCGCGTGGGACCCCTGAGCCCCGCGCTGCGGGCCGCTAGGGGCGGGGACAGCACTCCTGGAGGCTGTGGAGTAGGCCGCCTTGAAGGGCACACACTGGGGTTCCAGGTTCAAATCCGAGTCGCATTATGCGGGTTGCTTGACCTTGGGCAAGTCCTTTAGGCTCTCTGGACGTCGGTCTCATCTGCCCCTTAGCAGGTGCTCAACAAATCTTCCCAGACTCAGTAAGGGAATTGCACAGCTGGGTGACCCCAGGCCCAGAGGTGGAAAGAGACTCACCCAAGGTCACACGGCACGTGGGCAGCAGAGCTGAGTTTCCGGGCCCAAGTCCTTTCTGCCTTGCCGCAGGCTCTTAGCCACCTGCAGTTGAGGGCCGTTTCCGCATATGCTGGGAAAACCGGCTGCATACATACGAGGTGGGGGAAGGGGATGCATTCTGGAGCAGGTCTGCCTGGGTTTGAGTCCTGGCCAGTTTTCTCATTTCTAAATCACGACTGATAATCTAGCAAGAAATAAGAAAAGGATAAGATATATAAGAAAAGCCCATGCAAAGTGAAGGCTCTGGGGCAGCTGTTAGCGCGTGACCCAGATTATGAACCTACCGCAGTCAGGTGAGAGGGCCATTCTGGAGTCCGGTCACCTGGGTTGAAATCCTGGCTCTCGTCGCCCACCCCATGCCCTCCTCTGTGCCCTCAGGCCAGGTACTAACAGCTGAGCCCTGTGCCAGGGCTGCCATCTTCCGCCTCTCCGGCCTCCTGGGGTGCTGGGAAAGCTTGTTAGCAAATGCCCACCCCACCCTTCACCAGAGACACACACAGACTGCACTGAAAACGTGGACAGTTCTTAGGCTCTTTCTTGGGTCTTTGACATATAATCTCAGGACCCAATTTATACACGGGAAACTAAGAACCTTCTAGCTACTGCTCTCAGCGGCTGAGCCGGGATTAGGCTCAGGTCCGGGATCCCAGACCACACAGCTTCCCAGATGCGCGTGGCCGGGGCTCTGGCTGTTCTGCAAATGCGGCCCCACCACCACCCAGCATCTGCCCCTGGTCCAGGCCCGCCCCTCCCGCCTGGTCAGTGCGGCTGAACCCTCTTCGGCGCACCCCCTCCCTCCCAACTCCCACCCTCACTCCTGCCCGGCACACCCTGAAGCTATCAGAGAAAGAGACCCGCCCCACCCGTCCCCCAGCCTCACTGGAACTCTTTCAAGTACTCCAGTGCTCTGGGCACCCTCTTCTTGCCTAGAGGTCTTTGCATGTGCTGTTCCCTCCCTCTGCCCGGAACACCTCCTCTGCTCCCCCGTTTTCCTGGTTAACACCTCTGCCATCTCTCCTTAGCTCTTCCCCTGGGGAGTGTCCCAGTTACCACCACCCCACAACACACACACCAGCACACAGGCACAGACACACCCCAAGGCACACACACACGCTTGCGTGTGTACACACTCCATATGCCATAGGCCGCAGACACACATCCCACCCATATCACACAGACCATTCAATGTGCACACCTTACCTACCCTGGCCACACAATAGACGCACACACATTCACACACAGACCTTTCAACAGTGGTGCCCCTCCTCTGGGCTCCTATAGGCTCTAATCTTGCTTCCCCGCCATGGCGTTTACCCTCCGCACTCCGGTGAGGGCAGGGACCCATCCTCCTCTCCTCCACTCCAGCACAGGGCTTTGCACCAACTCTGGCTCAGTTAGTGCCTGGACCCGTGACCCCCTCCCATGGCCAACATTGTCCCAGTCCCACCTCCATCAAGGTCCTCTCAAGTGAGTACCTGCCCCCATTTGTGCCAGGAGCTGTCCTCACTCCCAGTAGAGTCACTCCAGGCCTGGCCCTCTCACCTTCAGGTCACACACACTTACCTGGGCTTTGGTCAGCTGCACTCCCACCCAGACCACAGCTACTGGAGCGGAAGGACACTGTCTTAGATGCTCCCCACCCCCACACCCTCTCACGCCCACCACCCTTCCAGTGCCTCAGGAATATTTGGTGACTTGAACAGCACCAGAGCCTTGAGGTCACTTCTCTCCATAGTCTCAACTTTCTCATCTGTAAAATGGGGTCACACTGAAAGTGCCTTGCAGAAACTCAGAAGTGTCAGAGTGGATGTTATTTCAGGGCTACTGGGTTCCTGCTGGGCCGAGTTTGTGAGTGAACTGAGCTGTGGTAGGTGCAACTCATCCCCTGTGTGAGCCCTTCCCCAACTGAGTGTCCTGGTCATGCCCTTCCCTTCTGGCAAACTGGGTCCCTGGGACACTTTGTGCCAAGTCCTGGGGGTGGGGTGTTTGCTTGGGGTTCCTGACAAGTAGCTTGTAGAGCTACTTGTAGAGAAGGAGGGTGGACCTCTCCTGGAGAGTGACCAGAGTCAGGAGAATAAGGAGGGGAGAAAGGCAGACGCGGGGATGGAACTGAGTTACCCGCTTTCTTCAAGGAGATGGGGAAGATGAGCGTAGAACCTCACAGCATCCACCCTCGTCCCCACTGCCCCTTGGGTGTTAGGGCCCCTCCCTTGGCCCAGCAGGAGCCCAGCAGCTCACCTGAGCTCAGGTTCAGGGTGGCATGCACCACCCCATAGGCAGAGATGGAGGAACAGAGGCCAGAGCGGGGAGACGGAAAGGGCACGCGGAAATGGGGGCGTGCGGAGCGGCCACGCGCTGCTCTTGGAGTCCCTTGTATTTTCATTCACCGGGGTTCACTGGCACCTCCGTGTGCCCAGCATGGAATTATGTCCTGGGTACATGGTGAGGAATGAATCAGCTGCTGCCCTCATGGAGCTTAGAGTCTAAGGAGTGAATACATGAAGGCAGCATGAGAAAAGCAGGGAAGGAGGGATGCTGGGATGGTGAAGAAGGGGCATGCATGCGCATTTATAAACACTCCCTTACATCGGGACTTCCCTGGCGGTCCAGTGGTTAGGACTCGGCACTTTCACTTCCGTGGCCCGGGTTCAATCCCTGGTCGGGGAACAAAGATCCCGCAAGCCATGTGGTGCGGCCAAAAACAAAACCAAAAAACCACTCCCTTACGCGGACCTGCATTTGTGTCCCGGAGTTTCTTCCAGACCTTTTCTTATCACTTCACTCATACTCATTCTGTCTATGAACGTGTTTGTTTTTTGTTGTTTTTTTAGCCGCACCACGCAGCATGTGCGATCTTAGTTCCCCGAGCACGGATCGAACCTGAGCCCCTTGCACTGGAAGCGTGAAGTCTTAGCCACTGGACCACCAGGGAGGTCCCTACGAATGTGTTTTGAACACCTTTGCCTGAAGCAGGGGCAGAGTGATCAAGAGCAAAATCCAGACTCCTCCTGGCTGTGTGACTTTGGGCAAGTCACTGTCCCTCTCTGAGCCTTCATGTAGTGTCCTCCTCTGGAAAATGGGTACATATCCCACAGGGCTGTTGTGATGAGTCCCCGAGATGCGGTGGAGTGTCCCCTCTGGCATGGGGACCCAAGCTTGAGTCTATTCCAAGTGCCCCCTGGGCATGACTGCCGTGCTCAGGCCCCCTGGACCACTAGCCTCCTGTCTCTGCCTGAACCCCAGTACCTGGCAGCTCAGCTCTTGGAGGGTATGTGCAGTCCCTGGGAGGGGGAGGCCCAGCACCAGCTGGCCATGGTGACAAGACAGTTTGGTTACCCAGCCGAGTACTCTGGGCTCCTGCCTGTCCGAGGTGGAACGTTTCAAATAGAGATGAGTTCTAGAACCACAGGGTCAAGTTGGTGAGGGGAGCCATGGGCCCTGCCTCCTGCCTCTGGGGCTCACTGATTAAAAAAGGAAAATTGACCACAGCTTCTAAGTACTGACCACCCCCACCTGCCTTGCCTAACTCACACCCAACTGTTCTCCATCCATTCAACTCCCTGGGCATCACCCATAGGACCCCCACAGAGAGCCTTGGCCTGAGACCTGGGGACGGGGCCTGAGAGCAGGTACTCACCAAAGGGCAGATCATCAGGGGAACTTGCCAGGAAGCGTCATGAGACCCCAGGGTGTCAGCCTGGAAGAGAGCTCAGGGATCACCACTTTGGCAACCCTATGTTGCACAGACAGAAAATCTTCAGCTCAGAGAGGTAGAGACAGTGGCCCAGGGACCCACAGCAAGGTACTGGCCCAGCTGGGACTAGACGGGAAGAGGGAGGTGGTTGAGCTTTGGAACTCAACTGCCCAGGTTCAAATCTGGGCCTGTTGCTTGCCAGCCGTGAGCCTAAGTCTCTGAACCCTCTGTGCCTCAGTGTTCTCATTCTGTAGAATGGGAAGAATAATAGTTCCTATTTCAACAATGGCTGTGAGAAATAAGCATACACTGAATGAAAGCAGGGCTTGGTATACAGTGTGCAATGGGCACTGTCACTCTCAGGTTCCTGATTTTTATTTTTTACTTTTTTGCTGCACCTCGCGGCTTGCAGGAGCTCCCATCAGTCCGATTTCTAGCCCAGTGCAGACCCATCTGTCCGATGAACTTGCAGCGTCACCTACTCTGGGCCGGTCACTCTGCCAGCACTGAAGATGGACCAGTGAACAAGACAGACCAAGTCTGCCCTCCTGGCGCCTACAGCCCAGATGCGAAACACCTGAAATGGGTAACTCCAGAGAGAATCGGCTCATTACGGTGTCACTTCTGCTGATCCGGGGATTCAGGCAGGGTCCCATGGGGAGGGGACTCTTAAGCTGATATTGGCACAATGAAGAGCGGAAAGCATGGTTCCAGGCGAGGGGAATGACATGCCTGAAGACCCTGGGGCAGAAAGGACATAAAGCTGTCCAGACTGGAGAGACGGTCCAAATGGCTGGATCTTAGAACCAAAGGTGACGGGAGGGGAGGAGAAGCTGAGAGGAGCCAGATATCCGGAGCCTGGGAATGCTACTTTGAAAGCCTGGAGAGCCAGAGAGGGAAGGAAGTGATCAATCATGCTTGCATATTAGAAAGATCTGTCTGGGGGACATAAAGGGCAGACTGGGCAGGGAGGTGAGCAGAGAGTGGGAGCTGGGGGCCCAGCCTGGATTGGGGCAGGGGCAGTGGGCACAGGGTGAAGGGAGCTGACTTCTTGAAGTGGGAAGCTCCTTAGGTCTTGGTAAGTATTGGGCTTGGGGGTTGGGGAGAAGCAGTCGGCGATGGCACCTGGGAACTGGGCAGGGTCAGGTGCATGGCTGGAAGCGATGGTCAGGGGCAAGTTCCAAAAAGAGGGGAAGCGCTGCGTCCAGCTTGGGCCACTCCAGTCTGCAGCAGTGCCCGGGGACCACAGCGCAGTCCTCAGACCCCAGTCCCAGTCTAGACAGCGGCACTCTGGCCCTTTTCTGATTGTGCCTTTCCTCATGGGGCCAGGAATCTGTGATCTGGGCACCTGAGACCATGGAATTCCCTGCTCAAGGCCCCCCAGCCCACTTCCTGGGTGCATCCTCCTGGGGGTGGTCTGAGCTGCCTGTTTGAGTACCCCAATTCCTAGGCGTGGCCAAGAGGTGGCTGTTTGCAATGGGTGTGGGCAGAGTTTACTCATGCAGGCTGGAGTGTCAGCACCCGCGCTCGTAAAGCCCCTCATGGAAAAGAGCAAAACCTGCGCAGAAAGGAAAGAGGGACTGAGTGGAAACCGGAGGCCAGGGCTGCCTCTCCTCGTGCCGCCACTTCCAGCATGGGCCCCAGGGGCCCGAGACTTCTAATTACAAACCCAGCCTTCCAGGGGTGTTTGTCCTTAGGCAGGTGTATTTGTCAGGGAAGGAGGACAGAACGTATTTTATTTAGTAGTTCGGTGGCTTGATTTATAACTCGTAAATACTTAGACACAAGGTATGGGGCCTTTGCTTGTGCCCTGCCCTCCAGTGTTGCCCAGAGAGGAGCAGCCGCCCGGGTTCCACATCGGCGTCGGCTGGCTGACCCTGGACCTGGAGGTCGGCCGCAGGGGATGCTTCAGGCTTCTTCAGAGCTTCCAGACCCAACTTCATGCGCCCCCACTGCACATCCATCCTTTTCTTAAAAAAAATTTATTTATTTATTATTTATATTCGGTTGCATTGAGTCTCTGTTGCGGTGCGTGGGCCTCTCATTGCGGTGGCTTCTCTTGTTGCGGAGCACGGGCTCTAGGCGAGTGGGCTTCAGTAGTTGTGGCACGTGGGCTCAGTAGTTGTGGCTCGCGGGCTCTACAGCGCAGGCTCAGTAGCTGCGGCGCACGGGCTTAGCTGCTCCGCGGCATGTGGGATCTTCCCAGACCGGGGCTTGAACCCGTGTCCCCTGCATTGGCAGGCGGGCTCTTAACCACTGCGCCACCAGGAAAGCCCCCATCCTCTGTCTTTATCTAAGGGTCCTCCTGCCTCCCCCTTTGAATGTTCACCTCCAGCCCCTCCTGCTGCAGGAAGCCTTCGCTCCATGGAGGCCCTGGCTCTCCAGCTTGTCACTGGTGTTATTAGGTCACAGTGGCTCTTCTTGCGTGGTCTGACTGGCTGGGGATGTGAGTCCTGTCCCTCCTGCGGGACCAGGAGCTCCGAGAAGCAGCATCTCCCAGCAGAAACAGTATCTTGCATTGGGTAGGAATCCAGGCTCAGAACGCACACAGGCTTGGGGTCAAATCCCAGTTCTGTCACTTTCGTGCTGTGTGACCTTGGGAGGCGCTTCTCTGCTCTGAGCCGCTTTCTTCTTCTGAAAACCCATAATCGTAAGTGTACCTCTTGCAGTGAGGAGGCAATGTGGAACACGGAGCCCACGTGTGCCCGGCACTTGGCAAATACTGGGAAAGGAATTAGGAAGGGCAGGAGTTACATCATTCACTTCTTTTTACAGCTGAGAAAACAAGTAGAGGAGGCTGAGGGAGGTGAGGTTGTTTGCCCAAGGTCACACAGCCTGTAGGAGGACGGGGCCCGAGAGAGGCTGACTGACTTGTGCTCTAACCACTGAGCTCTCTGCCTGCAGGTCAGCCCCCCAAGTGCCCTTCCCGGTCTCCGTGGCCCGTGGACTCCCGAAGGCCGTGTGGGGCCGCGGGGACAACTGGCACGGCCAAGGCTGAGTCCGCGGGGCGGGAAGGGTTAACGAGCTTCGCCGCATTGGGCCGGCCTCCGGGGGAACCAGCCAATGGGCACGCGCCGCGATGAGGTAATGCCGGGACCTAGCGGAGGGGGCGGAGCCGGCGGGGTCCTCGAAGGATTTGAGTTCTTTCCCTCCCCACCTACCCCTCACCTTTGACCTTGATGTCCCCCGCCCCGCCACCCCGCAGCCTTACACCCGTAGAAACCCCTGTGGTGGAGCTGAGGGTCTCGGGTGGCCCTGCATCCCTTAAGGTCTGCGGCAGGAACCCGGAGACGTACTGCCTCCTCCGGGACTCAGTTTCCCCTTTTGCAAGAAGATCACTGAAGACCAGACCAGCGGTGGACGTTCTTGGATCCCAGGACGGTTTTCAGCCCCTCCCTGCCCTTGGCCCACACTGTAGAGGGCACAGTCCTGGCCCCCCTCAGGCAGTGCCCAGCGCCGGGGGGGCAAGGAGTCTGCCAGGCCAAGGGGAGGGAGACTCACCGGCCCAGTCACACCCTCCTTGTGACCCCAAAGTATCAGCCCCTCCCTATCCCTTGGGTGTCTGCCATGTCGCTTCGCTGCCTCCAAGCCCCAAGTTAGCTGCAAAAGCAGCTGGAGGAGCCGGTTTGGTGGTCACAGGTCAAAGTTCATCGAAGCACCAAAATTAATTGAGCGTCTACTACGTGCGGCTCAGAGCTTCGGGTCTGGCTGCTGCCTAGCCGGCTTCCGGGGCTGCCCACGACTCGGGCTCCCCATCCCGGCCGGCCTGCAGGGGGCCGAGCGCCCATCCCGCTGTCTGGGCACGAAGTGGTTAAAGCCTTTCTAGCCTAGCTGGCTTTGCTGCCGGCCCCGGGCTTATTAGTCAGCTCGCGGGGAGAGGGGCGGTGGGTGGGGGAGAGGAGGGGCTCGAGTTGAGAACCGCAGAAAGCTATTCTCAGGGGCTCCCAAGTGTGGGGAGGGCGGCTCAGCAGGAGCTGCTGCTTCCCAGAAAGTTGATTATTTTTAACCCAGGAAGAAGAAAGGAAGGAGGCGAGGGAGAAGGACTCAGAGAAAAGAGGAGAGGATGGCAGAAGAGAGGAGAGGATGGGGAAAGGGAATGGAGAGGGGGAGGGGGAGGGAAAGGGGTGGGGAGGGAAAGGGAAGGTGAGCAGGAGAGAGGGGTGAGGGAAGGCAGAAGGGGGGGGAAGGGGCAGACTGTGGGATCAGGGAGGGGAGTGCGGGGAGAGACTGGGCCAGCTGGAGTGGCGGAAGCCAGCTGGGGGTGAGGGGTCTCTGGGAGGGGAATGGATGTGGAATAGGGCACTGCCACCCTTGTAGCCCCTCCCTGCACCCCTCTGGCTCCTCTCCCAGGCCCCTGGCTGGGGGCGGGGGTGCTCCCCCTCGACCCACCCCCAGGCCACCCATCCTGGTCTTGCCAAGCCTGAGCTGAGAGCAGCGCCCCCTCGAGCATCACCAACCCAGGGCTATGCAAGGCACTGGGGCTTGGGGAGGGGGGGCAGGGTGCTCTCCAGCCCACAGCAGCCTGGTGACTTGCCCTTGTTGGGGTGGTGATCACTGTGGGAGGGGCAAGGAGGGCCACCCTGAAAACCCCACGGCCTCTGCAGGGAGGGGTTCCTGGAGAGAAGGGCGGAAGCAGGGCAGAAGGGACCTCGGGCCCCCTTTCTCCTACCTTGGGGTGGAGTCAAGCTGAAAAGCAAACCCAGTGAGGGGGCCTATGGGGAGGGTGCTGGGGTCACAGTGACAAACAAGACAGACAGCCGGGTCCACACGGGGTTCACAGTCCTGCAGGGGAGGCTGAGGCTGCACAAACCATTCTGAATAATGCAGTAAATGATGACAAGAGGGCGGTGGGCTGGGAGGGGACTGTACAGGGGCTGAAAGGGCTGCTCCCAACGGCCTGATCTCTGCAGAGATCATAGGAGGGATCCCGGAGGAGGGAGGAGGGGTGCCTGAGGACAGGAGGGTCTAACTAACGAAGGGAAGAGTGACTGGTGGAGGGAGTGAGGATGGCGTGGATGGGGGTCCCAAAGATACAGACCTGAAGGCCCAGGAGAGGATCAGTGTGGCCGACCAAGGCCCTTGTCCTAGAGGCGACTGGAAGCTTTGGAAGTTTTACAGAGCAGAGTGAGGAGATCAGATCCGCAAAGTTCACTTGGGCTGTAGGGGACAAGAGTAGATACAGGAGTGGTATCAAGGTCCCAGGAGAGTGAGGGCAGCCTGGCCCGGGGCAGCGGCTTCTGAGACAGAGGGGAGGCTGGCCTTGGACGTGATTGGGGAGGTCCAGAGGACAGGAGTTGGTGTGTCATGGTGTGCGGCTGAAGTAGACCAAGAAGCAGTGGTCTACAGGGAAGTACCAGGCTGCGGCTCCTGCAAGGACAGAGTCAGGGGCTGTCCCCTGAGACGGAGGGCAGCCCAGGGAGCAGGTTCACAGGAGGTCAGGCATTTGTGTTGGGACAAGGTGGGGACAGGCTGCAGGGACAGCTTGAGCAAAGGCGCAGAGAGGAGAAGGGCAAGGGGAACCGCGTGTGGTACCTCGGGATGTGCTGAATCTTCCAGAAAGAGGGGCTGAGTCTGGTCATGGTGGCCTTGACTGCACGCAAAGGCGTCTGAACTCAGCTTATGGTCAGTGTTGAGCAGCGGAAATGTGGGAACAGAAGAAGGACGCAGGGAGGGTACCTAGCAAACAGTGACCAGGGCGGGCAGGGGCCTGCACCCCAAGGCCGGAGGGGGGATGGGCATGACTGGGGCGTGTCATGAGCCCGCCTCTGGGACAGCCTGTGGGGTGGGTGAGTGAGAGTAACTGTGTGTGTGTCCCTTGCACTGAGTGTCCTGCCCTTCACTTGAGGCAGGACCTGGGGGACACATCCAAATCCTCCAGGACCAGAGAGTGGTCTGACCAGGCCAGACCAGACCAGGGGGATGATGGTTGGAGGAGGACCTCAGCCCCTGGCCACAGCTCTGGAACTCCTTAGACATACACACACACACACACACACACACACACACCCCATTCTGGAACCTGGAAGCAGCATCTGACCACCCCCCAACAAAGGAACTGGTGTGGGCGGGGCTAGGTTATTGGCTGGAGGGCAATGTCTGTATGCTTTTAACTACTGCAAGGTTCTGAGGAGGCCTTGTTGCAGCAACCCAGGGTCACCCGTGCCCGCTTCCCACTCAGGGCCCAGGTTGGTCCTCTCCCAGGACGGGAGGGCAGATCTGCTCAGCCTAGTGCTGCATTTAATAGGAGGGTCCAGTGGCTCAGCTGAGGCCTGATTCCAGATAGTGGCTGGGGGCTGTGGCCTGGCCACCTGCAGCTCCGACCCCACCTTCAGACTCTTGGACCACATGGACCTGTGGCTTTCCCATCAGTCCTGCTACCTACCTTTAGCACCCAACCCCCTAGGGCAGGTACACATCATAAAGTCATGGTTAAGATTAAGGAACAGGGCTTCCCTGGTGGTGCAGTGGTTGGGAGTCCACCTGCCGATGCGGGGGACACAGGTTCGTGCCCCGGTCCGGGAGGATCCCGCATGCCGCGGAGCGGCTGGGCCCGTGAACCATGGCCGCTGAGCCTGTGCGTCCGGAGCCTGTGCTCCGCAACGGGAGAGGCCACAACGGTGAGAGGCCCGCGTACCGCAAAGAAAAAAATAAAAAAGATTAACAAACAAACCTGAATCCATACCCATTGCTGCCTGGTGGGCTGAGAGCTCTGGCCTCTGTGCCTCAGTTTCTTCATCGGCAAAATGGGGATAATAATGGCAGAGGCAGAGAAACTATGGAGGTAAGGCCTTTAGCAAGGAAAGGGGCCTGTCCCAGTTCACTTGGGGCCCTGAAGCTTCCCCATCAGTACGACGACGAGGGGTGTGGGCTGCAGCCCTCCAACGTGGAAGAGAATTGGACTTGCCACGGGTCAGGTGGTGGTATTGTTCCCATTTTGCAGATGAGAAAACAGAGGCTCAGAGAAATCTGTAACTGGCCCTACACAAAAGGAAGGGTTCAACTTCTCAGGCCTGCTGGGATTTGGGATTCGGTTCCCACCGCCCTCCAAATAAAGAAACTCAAGTGCAAAATGCATTTCCCCGCCAGGACACCCTTCTCTCCCTCCCCAAAACCCACACACAGTGACTCTGGCCTGGCCGTCTGGGCCCAGGAGGAGCCGGGTCCCCATCAGGCATCTCTGAGCTGGCTTTCACATCGATGGAGCACAAAGGGGGGTAAGCCGTGCAGAGAAAGAGCCCGACAGGCGAGGAGCCGGCTCCGCGGGCGCCTTCCTCCCCGCTTTCTTCCTCTCTCGGCTCTTTGTTACGCTCCCTTTCAGCTGAGCCGGCAGAGCCTGGGTGTTCCGAGCTGACAATAATTGCTGCGTCTAGACAGTGTCTGGTATGAGGCCTCCCTCTCCCGCGCCTCGCTGGCCTCCCCGAGGCTCCCTTTCCCAGCGCTGCCGGCCCTGCCCCACGCCCTGTTTTTCCCACACCCCTTCCCCTCTCTGGCTGCCCGGGGTCCCCGTCTGTCCTGGCTCCCTCCTGCTCAGACCCTACCTCTCTCTCTCCCTCTCCCCCTCCCACCCTCAGACTCACACGCGCCCCTTTTGGTCCCCAGGCCTGAAATCAGGGAACAAAAGTGTTTTTGCATGGACTGCGGCTGGGAGGCCTTGGAGGAGACTGAGCCCAGCAAACCCTCCTGACTGTCGGCCGCTCACCTTGCTGGATTCTGTGCTGAGCTGGGAAGCTCTGGGATTCATCGGCTCCTCCCCTCCTCTTTCCATCCAGGCTTGGATGGGAACCCAGAGGAATCACCAGAGGTCCAAGGAAGAACCTCCTGGTGACTCTGACCATCAGCCGTGGATAGAGTGCTTTCAGGAGACACAGGGGGTGGGAAGTGAATTTTCACAAGTTCTAAGATTTGTCCCTGCCCCAACTCAGACCAGTAATTCTGGAAGATTTTCCAGAATCTGGAATGTCCTCACTGGGATCAAAATCGAGACCCTCAGTGTGATTTTGAGACAGTAATAATAACAGGCAGCCTTTGCTCGGCCCTCTCCCTGCGCCATTTATTTAATCCTCCCAACAGCAGAGAGAGAGAGGGAGAGAGAGAGAGAGAGAAAACACACACGTGCACAGAAGCCTATGATTTGTCCCATTTTACAGATGAGGAAACCGAGGCCCAGAGAGGTTAAGTAACTTGCCCAAAGTCACAAAGCCAAGCAAGTGGAGGAGCCTAGATTTGAAGCCACAGAGGCTGGCTCCAGAGCCCCGGTAATTAATAGCAATAGGAGCATTAAATGCTTACTGAATACCTGTGGCTGAGATTAGCACTTTACAGGTACTATTTCCTTTATCCTCATAATGCTGTCAGATAGGATCCGGGATTCTGCCCATTATTTACATTAAAGGAGAATAGCCCAGGGCTGCTGGGTATGGCCAGATGGTGACCTAACTCCACATCAGAAAGGCCTAGTAATCCACGTGCTGCACATGAAAGGCTTGGCCTTGAGTAGAAGCTCAATAAATGTTGCGATTCCATTTCCGACTTCTTCCCTCTGGGCTTTCTTGAGCCCTGGCTAGGCTGGGGGAGACAATGTGGGGCTCTGTCCTCATGAGACCCTGGCCTAGAGGGAACTGGCAAATCAGTCACTTTCAAAGTAGACGGGGAATTATGATGATGTGAGGGAGGCAGGGCCTCTGGGGGTCAAGGGGAGGGACCCTGAATCCAAGAAGGCTTCCTGGAGGAGGGTGAATCAACACTGTCCTGGAGGATACATAAGAGTTGGGCAGCTTAAGAGGGAAGGGAAAGGTGTTCCAGGCAGAGGGAACCACACATAAGAAGGTCCCAAAGTGAGAGAGGAACAGGGTCATCTCAGAGAACCAGAGGTCCCTAAGCAGCTTTGTTGGACTGAACAGATGCAGGGGCCAAGGAGGGAGTTGGGGGAGCCATGAGGCTGGAGCTGCAATTAGGAAGGGCCTCAACTGCCAGGCCGCTGGGAGGTGGGACCTATCCCAAGGCGGGGAGGCTGGTTAGGGAACTGCAGGGCTGTCATAACCAGGAGGATGTGGAGTGGGGTAGGCTGGGTGGATCAGAGAGAGACCCTGAGGAGTTTTAGAAGGATGGTCTCCTCTGATGTTGGGGGTTGGCCTATGCGTTTGCCTTCAGTGGCATTCCAGACGTGGACATAGTGAGGACAAAGGCGTGGAGGTGAGGGGAGCCAGGTGTGTGCTCTGGGAAGGAGACAGTGGGGCCAGGTACCAAGTGGCCTTTGGAAGCGAGGTCAGCAGCGAAGGTTGGGCAGCTCAGGTAGGAAGATTAACTGGGAAGATTCATCTGGAACCTTTGCAGGATGGATTAAAGGGGCAAAGCTGGAGGAGGGAGGTTGGGGAGGAGGCCAGGAGGAGGCCGCTGTTGACCGGGTTTTCCTTCCCAAGCAGATCTGTCCTCATCTCCAGCCGCTCTTCCAGTCTGCAGAGTCATTTTGATTCTGCACCGACTCCTTCCCCATAGGCTGCTTACACCCTCCGCCCCCAGCTGGAAACGGAAGGGGGACTCTCACCATTCAGTCCTCATCCAGGCCATCGACAAAAATGTCAGACAGTGTGAGTCCACGCCTGTACGCCTCTCGGCCGCCAGTGGCCAACACTGGCAGATCCACCGATGAGCTCCCAGCCTGCCACCTCCGGGCCTGCCTGCAGCACTGGGCCTGGGTCTTGACTTGGAATGCGAAGCCTGGGCCTAACCGGGAGCCATGGACATGCAGAGACAGCACCTCCCATCTCTAGACTGAAACGCTGAACTGTGTATCTGATGCTGGGAGTTCACAGGCTGGAAGAGGAGAAGAACAGGAACAGGGACATGATATAAGGCTGATGGGGATGGTACAGGAGCACTTATGGTGAAGACCACACAGGCCCACCGTCCCGGACCCCAAATCCCTGGGCGGATGGGTCCAGAGCTCAGAATGTTTCCAGTTGTAGGAGGAAAGCATGACACATAGACCACGTAGCTCCTAATACCACCAATGAAGGGTGGAGCACCCCCGTAATCGAACTCGTTAACACACCTGCAGCAAAGCCTCTGAACAAAGACATAAATACTCTGAATCTCAGTTTTCTCATCTCTAAAGTGGGGCAATGGCGGTAGTCGGCTCACACAGTTGCCCTAAGAACTTTTTTTTTTTTACATCTTTATTAGAGTATAATTGCTTTACAATGGTGTGTTAGTTTCTGCTTTATAACAAAGTGAGTCAGTTATACATACACATATGTTCTCATATCTCTTCCCTCTTGCGTCTCCGTCCCTCCCACCCTCCCTATGACCTAAGAATTTGCTGCTTCTCATGATACCAGCCAGCCCGCAGGGCCTCAGACACAGGCTCTTGTCCTGCCCCAAGCCCTTGGCACTTGCTGCTCCTTTCTGGAATATTCCTCCCCAGACATCTCACAAGGTCGCTCTCTCACCTCCTTCAGGACTCTCCTCCAGCACGCCTTGCCCTGGCCGTCCCAGTCTCCTCCCGCCCCTCTTGTTCTCCTTTCTCTTTGTTCCCAGCCTCTAACATCTGACGTATCACTGATTAAATTACTCATTTGTTAATTGCCTGCTCTCCCACGGCGGAATCCAAGTTTCGCGTGGGCAGGACTCTGTGCTGTCACCCACTTTGCCCCAGGACCTAGGACAGAGCTGGCACAGATGGGCACTCTGATTTTTGCTGAATGAACGATTGTCTGTTAAATGTGCCTCGCACATCAGAAAGACTCAGTAAAGCACAGCTGGTGTCATCACCATTACTGTTATTATCGATGCTGCTGCTGTTATTATTATCATCATCATTACTATGTTCCTGAGCTGATCCCAGACCTTGCTTCTCCAGCCTCTGAAATGGGCATCCAGGGGACTGAGATGTCGGCCGCCACCAGAAGCGGATCAGGTCCTTGCAGGAGAGACAAAGAACCTTGCCCGCCCCCCTGGGGGTGCCTGCACCCCTCACTGGAGAGAGAGGCCGGGGAGAAGCTTGGAGAAGGCACACAGCCCCAGTGAACAGGGCTGCCAGAAGGCCATACATAATTCATTGCCAAATGGGGCGGTGGGCGACTGTGCGCTGGGGCCCACTCTGCGCCTGGCGCGTTGCTGACTCCTCACACGCTGCCTCATTGCATCTTCGCAGATTTGCAGGGTGCGAACCTTCCCCCGCCTCCCCGTTTTCCCCGGGGGGGAGACAGGTTCTGAGGATGGGGCCACCGTGCAAGTCACACAGCTTCTCAGTAGCCAAGCAGTGTCTCCAGTCACTGCCTCTGTGGAGGAAAGAGACAGCCCTGGGGACGGAGTGGAGACAGAGACCTACCCCAGACAGGGCAGCAGAGGACAGGCTGGGTCACAGCAGGGCTGAGGAAGGGGCAGGGGACCCCCAGCCCACCTCACTCTCCTCTCCTGGAGGACGCGTTCCCTGCTGTGGCCATCAAGAGTGCTGGCTCTGGAGTTTCAAGGGCTCACTTTACTCAGTTGGAAGAGGAACAGAGCCCACACCCTGGGGCTCTGCAATCCTCCCGACAGGATGCTGGCCCCAAAAGTGGCATCTGCCTAGGGGAAAAACCAATCCCAAAAGGTTACATACTCTACTATTCCCTTTACATAACATTTTCGGCATCACAAAATGTTAGCCATGGAGGACAGATTAGGGACAGGCTGGATGGGGATGGAATGGGCATGTGGTCATAAAAGAGCGACAGGCGGGATCCTTGTGCCGATGGACAAGTTCTGTATCCCGACTGTGAGATTGTGACGGAGGATCCACAAACCTGTGATAAAACTGTATAGAACGAAACGCACACACAAAATATTACAAGTAAAACTGGGAAATCGGAGTAAGATCGGTGGGTTATGTCAATGCCCACAGCCCAGCTGTGATCTTGTCCTATAGCTCTGCTCGGTGATTCCATTGGGGGAAACTGGGTGAAGGGTACAGGGGATCTCTGTGTCATTTCTGATAATTGCACGTCAGTCTACAATGATCTCAATGGAAATTTCAATTTTAAAAATGTCATCTGGGGGGCTTCCCTGGTGGCACAGTGGTTGAGAGTCCGCCTGCCGATGCAGGGGACACGGGTTCGTGCCCAGGGCCGGGAAGATCCCACATGCCGCAGAGCAGCTGGGCCCGTGAGCCATGGCCGCTGAGCCTGCGTGTCCGGAGCCTGTGCTCCGCAACGGGAGAGGCCACAACAGTGAGAGGCCCGCGTACCGCAAAAAAAAAAAAAAAAAAGTCATCTGGGGAATTCCCTGGCGGTCCAGTGGTGAGGACTCTGCGCTTTCACTGCCGAGGGCGCAGGTTCAATTCCTGGTCGGGAACTAGGGTTCTGTAGGCTGCGCAGAGTGGCAAAAAAAAAAAAAAAAAAAAGCCGTCTGCCTCTGCCCATTACGTAAACTACTGCAATTCGTTCTCGCCCAATCCCACAACCGCCCAGACCAGGACAGGGGCAAGTGGGCATTTACCAGGCAGCTAGAGTTTTCCTCAGCTCTGAATTGTCCTTCCTGCCTCACTTGGAGGGTCCTCAGTCTTTATTCCAGAATGTTCCTGTCCTCTCTCACCTTCCCATAGACAAGAATTCAATACGACCCCATGGGACTCGAGATGGACACTGGAGGAGGACGAGGAAGGCCTTTGTCATCAGTCTCCTGTCTGCATCCGGCTGGGACTCCTAGCCACGCTCAGAGGCTCCCAGTCAGGATCATGAAAACAGCAACCCTCGCCCACCTTGGTCTCCTGCTCCACGAGAGTGTGGGGCAGCGGAAAGAATGCTGAGTATCAGGTCCCACGCGTCCCAGACCCCACCAAGCTCCTGCCTCACCATGTGCCTCTAGACAATCCCCGTCTTCTTTTTGGTTCTTAGTTTCCTCATTTGAAGCACAAAAGAATTGGACTGGATTATCCTTAAGGGTCTTCCGGGCCGGTGAAGAGGTGACCCTGGCCCCCATCCTCCTACCCAGAGGACTATCCTTCACATTCATGTGGTTGGACAAGAAGAGCTGGGCCCCAGGCCTGCCTCTAGCCCTTCCCTATGCTTGCATGCATGACTTTGGGCCCTCCCTGCCTTTCAGCATCAATACAGTTGAGAGGGTTACACAAGCTCAGGTCATTAAGTCACTCAACAAACGTGTATTGAACACTCACTAACTGCCAAGCACTAGAGAAAAAAAGCGGGGTTGGGGGAGGCAGGGAAATGCCGTCCCTGCCTTTGTGGAACCTGCGGTCTAGGAGGGAAGAATGCCACAAAGAAATAAAAAATTGCAGCTGATTTTATGCAAAGAAGAAAAGCGTCAGCTGGGATGGTGTGTTTCAGGGCCATCCTTGAAAGGATGGGCTTCCCTGGGAAGTAACAGTTGAGCTGAGGTCTGAGCAAGGAATCAACTCTAAGCAAAGAAAGGGGAAGGTGGTCAAGGGCAGAGGCTGCTCCAAAACAGGGAGCAGCAAGAGCTGGGGGCCTGTGCAGAGTGAAAGCCCAGCGTGAGAGATCACGGTCCAGGAAGGGGCAACAGCTTCAGTGGAGGACACAGGAGAGCAGGGATGAGGGGAGCAGGGATGACGGGAGTCAGGCTGAGCAGGCTCGTCTCCATCCCAGACAGAAGGGATCCTTTGAGTCACGTTAAGCAAGGGAGTTACCAGATTGGATTTGTGTTTTGAAATTTTCCTCCTGGTTACCAAGAGGAGAGGGGACCTCATGGGCCCTCCTTGTTGCCTTAAGTGATTTTTACTGTGGTGTTATTTGGACAGGTACAAACATTAAATGAAGCATAAACTCCTTATAGCTCTTATACAACCATAAAACCAAGACAAATTGGTCGATCAAATACAAAATCAATTCAAATCAGATTAATTTCATATAATGTATCTTTTGTTTGAAACCCTGTCACCACCTACAGTGCAAGTGTGACCCAACTACGATGGCTTGGAGTCTGTGGGGCAGAGCAGGCTGGCCTTATAATCCAAGAAGAAAGAGGCAGACAGCTCAAGAGAAAAATGGAGGAAATGAATTAAAGTACTTCACAAGCAAATAACCAACCAGCAAATGCATGATAAAGTGCTCAGCTCCGTAACTCATCAAGGGGAAATGCAAATGAAGACCACAGTGAGCTACCACATCAGACACCAGAAAAGCTAAAGTGAGGAAGACTGACAACGTCAAGTGTTGGTAAGCACGTGGAGCAACTGGAACTCACACCCAGCTGGCGGGTATGTGAATTGGTACAACCACTGTGGGAAGCATGTGTCAGGTCTGCTCAAGTTGGGCATGCCCTACCCTCTGACCCACACTTCCACTCCAAGGCATGTACCTAACAGAAGTTGATCCTTGCGTTCTCCAAAGATGTGACTGGGGATATTCACAGCAGCGCTATTCACATAGTAGGGCTGTATGGAATGAATCCAAATATCCTGGAGCTGTAGAACAGACAATTTGTAGACTATTCCTGGGTGGATGGCTGGGCAGCTTTAAAGATGGATGAGCTACAACGAGCCACAGCAGTAGAGATGAACCTCACGAACATAATGTGGAAAACACATCTACATAAAGGACAAAAACAAGCAAAATTAGTCTGTGGTGTTAGAGATCAGAGTAGAATTACCCACAGGTGGGAGGAGGGTTAGTGACTGGGGATTTGGAGGAGGGAGAGACCAATGGACTAGACAGTCTGGAAGTTGCTAGAAATAGCACTGTGGTCCTCAAGGCTCTGGACTCAACTGAGAGGCCAGACATGGGGGGAGCAGAAGGACACGTAGAAACACAGCTCAGGGTCCCCTGGCCCCCTTTCCTTGCCCACACAGGCCAACTTGCAAGTGGTAACCTAGGTGCCTGGGCTTGGCTGGAGGGAACTAGACGCCAGGCGTAAGAAAGGGCTGGCCTTCCAAGCCAGAGATCGAGAGCTCCTCTGGGGGAAGAAGCCTTGCCTGTAGCCCTGGAGCACTGGAGATTGGTGGAGACCTTGGCACCAGCTTCCAGGTAAGAAGAGGGTGCTGGGCAGCGTGAGGCAGCCTCACCAGCCACAGGCCACCGACCCCAGGCAGCCTCAGGGAAGCTCAGCTCCAGTCCTAGCTTTGAGGATCCACTTCTTTGTACCTTAAGCCCTCCCCACCTCCCAGGCTTGGAGCAGGTAGAGGAGGAGGGTCATTCCCTGCTCCTGAAAAGCAGACGTGTAATCCACATGCCGGTGAGAACGGTCCTGACTGTCTGGTATGAAGCTGTTGCTCAGCAAAGTCTGGCTGGATGAACGCCCAGCTGGGCATGATGCTATGTGCGTGGCTGACTGGGGCCTCCCCATGAGAAGTTCATCGACAGGTTTGCAGGAAAGGGATTGCAAAATAAGTTTAGAGTTTTCACTTAAGAAGCACCCACCATGGGCCAGGCCCTCTGCTCAGAGCTTTGGTGCACAACCTCATTTAATTCTCCTACTTAACACACCAATAACTCAGACATGACTATTTTTAAAATCAAGTCTGACAATATCTGCCTTCAGTTGGAGAGTCTAGAGCTTTCACATTTAATGTACTTTTTTTTTTTTTCAGTACACGGGCCTCTCACTGTTGTGGCCTCTCCCGTTGCGGAGCACAGGCTCCGGACGCGCAGGCTCAGCGGCCATGGCTCACGGGCCCAGCCGCTCCATGGCATGTGGGATCTTCCCGGACCGGGGCATGAACCCACGTCCCCTGCATCGGCAGGCGGACTCTCAACCACTGCGCCACCAGGGAAGCCCTAATGTACTTATTATTGTGGGTGGGTTTATGTCTGTCATCCTGCTACTTGTTATCTATTTGTCCCCTCTCTTCTTTTTTCCTTTGTTCTTCCTTGACTGCCTTCGGTTGGGTTAATCAAGTATTTTTATAAACATTCCATTCTGTCTTCCCTGTTTGCTTTTTAGCTCCACCTCTTTAAATTTTGGGCTGCTCTCAAAGGGATTACGATGTTTATTCTTAAGTTATCACAGTCTGCCTTCCAATAATGCACCACTTCATGTATTCTGTAAGGACTTTACAAAAATAGAATTCCATTTCATCCTCTCCTGTACTTTGTGTTATTATAGTTGTATATTTTACTTTATATGTGATATAAATCCCAGAAAAACTGTCATTTTGCTTTAAGGAGGCAATTAATTTTTAAAGAAGTTAAGAAAAGCAGAAGTCTTTTGTATCTATTCACATATTTACCATTCCCAGTGCTACTTTTTCCTGTAAAAATTTCCTTGTAAATTTTCTACAATTCTATCTGGTATCATTTTCCTTAAGCCTAAAGACCTTTCTTTAGCATTTCTTAGAATTCAGGTCTACTGGAAACAAATTCTCTGTTTTATCTATTCAAGAATGTTTTGATTTTTCCATTTTGAAATATATTTTCACTGTTAGCATTCTAAGTTGACAGATTTTAACTTCATCTGTGGTTAATTGTTCCATTGTCTTCTGACTTGCATTATTTTCATGAGAAGTCTGTTGTCTTTTGCATCATTGTTTTCCTATACATAATTATTACATATTTTTTTCTAGCTGTTGTCCAGATTCTCTCTTCATCTTTGGTTTTCGGCAGTCTGACCATGATGTGCCTGAGTGTGATTTTCCTTGTATCTATCCTGGTTAGGGTTTGCTGAACGTCCTGGATCTGCAGGTTGACTGCTTTTTCAAACACGGAACATTCTCAGCCAATATTTCATCAAAAAAAAAAAAAAACCAATTTTTTTGCTCTGTTATCTCTCTTCCCGCCTCTAGGATTCAAATTACATGTATGTTAAGACTGCTTGATGCTGTCACATAGGTTATTGAGACTCTGTTCATTTTTTCAGTCATTTTTCTCTTTGTGCTTCAGTATAGATAATTTCTATTGATCTGTTTTTAAACTCACTGATCCTTTTTGTATTGGGTCTAGTCCCATCCAATGAGTGTTCAACTTCAGTTATTGTATTTTCAAGTTTAGAATTTGATATGAGCCTGTTTTTTAAGAAAAAAAGTTTCCACATCTCCTCTTGTTATGGGTTGCATTACGTCACCCTCCGAAAAAAAAGATATGTTGAAGTGCTAACCCCCCGTACTTCAAAATATGACCTTATTTAGAAACAGGGTCACTACAGATGTAATTAGGTAAATTAAGGTGAGGTCATACTGGAATAAAGTGGGCCCTTAATCCAATATGACTGGTGTCTTTATAAGGAAAGCAGAGAGACACGGGGAGAACATCATGTGATGACAGAGACTGAAATTCTTGCAAGCCAAGGAATGCTAAGGATGGCTGGCAGTCACCAGAAGCTAGGAGGAAGCATGGAACAGATACCCCTTCAGAGCTTTCAGAAGGAATTAACCCTGCCAACAACTGGATTTCAGACTTCTAGCCTTTGGAACTGTGACAGAATACATTTCTGTTGTTGTAAGCCACCCAGTTTGTGGTAGTTTGTTCTGGAAGCCCTAGGAAACTAATACGCTTCTGAAATTTCCCACAACTTCATCCACTGCCTTTTCCTGTAAATTCTTTAACACATTTATCTTAATGATTTAAAAATCTGCCAACTAATTCCAACGTCTAGATCGCCTTTGGATCTGTTTCTACTGACTTTTAAAAAAATCTTGTCCCTGTGTCACATGTTCCTGTTTCTTTCCATGTCTATCAATAATGATTTTTAATTTTATTCTGGACATTGTGATGCTATAATGTAGAGCTTCTGGATTGTGTTATCTTCCTCTGAAGAGTTTTGTATCTCATTTCTGTTTAATTGTTGGCCATTCACCTCGATCTTGTGAAACCCTGGTTTCAGACTTTGTTAGGGCAGGTTTATTTTGGTCCTTACTCCTAAGTAATGGTCTCCCAGGATCTCAGTGAAGAGGCTGGCATGTTTACCAAGCCACTCTAACTGGGTGAGATTTGAACTAGAAAATTTGGATCCCCAATGCCAAGCAGCTGCAGAAGTCTCTGCTCAGCTCTTTCAGCCCTCTGGCTGTGTTTTCCCCCTGAGCTCCTTGGAGTCATGCCCCACACCAGAGTCAGCCAGGAATCTGAGGGGAGTTTGCTCCCTCTGCAGCTCTGTTTTCTGGGATTTCTCTCTCTCTCAATTTCCAGCTGCTCTGCAGGCCCTGAACTCCAACTTCTTACTCCTCAGTCAATAAGGCTTCTGCTTTCTGCTTGAGTTCTATCCCCCAAGCACAACGTAAACTAGGGAATGCCCTCAGGGGAAAATCCAGATAAATGTGTCTCTCACCAGTAGAGTTTCCTGGTTTCAAGGGTCATATCTCCTCTAGTCACTCTGCTTTTGGTCACTCTCCAATAGTTCCAAGCAAATCTGTTTTATATATTTTTGTCCAGATTTTATCATTGTTACCAGCAGGAAGTTAATCTGATATAAACGACTCTTCTACTACCAGCAAGTCTATGCTTTATAAATCACTCCATCATGTTGCCTAAGACATAATTTAGCGCTCGTGTTTAGGTCTAGTTTTAGACTTGACATTGGAAGCAATACGGTTTAGTGGAAAATGCAGGCCATTGTGCTGGGGTCTGGAGCCAGCCATTCAAACGGTTGAGTCTTGATTCGGATACTTTGCTGTGTGACCTTGAACGAAGTTCTTCATCTCACTGAGCCTCAGTGGCCTCACTTGTGTAACAGGAATAACAGTCCCTGTCTTCCGGATGAGGAATGGAAGGAACCTGAGCAAAAGCCCAGACCCATGTCTACACATGGTAATGTGCTCGATAGATGGAAGATGTTATTAGCAGGGAATTAGCAGTTCTGTTCTTACAAGCAAAGATCCCCAATGACATCATGATCAGCCAGACCCAGTATTGACCTTGAGTAAATCCCCACTCCTTTTAAGAGTAAATCCGCACTCATTTTAAGAGTAAACCCCCACTCTCAAAATGACACATTTTAAGAGACAAGCTGATGTCTTCAAGTTTGGTTTCACAGTCATGTCAGAGGTGCATCTTCTAAGGGCAGCGAGAGACCTGCATCCTCTGGGATGGCCCTAACTCTGCCTTTTTGGCAGCAGAATGTCCCCCGTTAGAAGACCGACAAGGACTCCTGCTAACTCGTGTCTGGGCTAAGTCAAGTCCTGATCAAATGGGCTGGGCTGGGTTGGGTGACACTCACCAGGCTTAAACAGCAACCCAAATAAGAAGACACCAATATATCAATGGTATTTATGGGGAGGGTCCCCCTCTGGAGGGGCAAATGCCGTCAACACAGCAACCAAAACAATTCCCTTGACAGAAGGGCAGAGCTGTGGAAGCCAAGCCTGCATTCCGGACCAGCCAATGGCTTTCGGCAGGTCCCTCCCCCTCTCTGGATCTCCTTCCACCGTCCGTATGAAGCGCTGACCTGTAAAGGTCCTCTCAACGTGGGCTCAGACATCGGGCAGCCTGACGCCTAGCCATGGTCCTGCCTCCAACATGGGAAGTGAGGTTGGGCACCTCACTTAATCACTCTCTGCCTCAGTTTCCCCATCTGTAACATGGGGTACACATGCTCAATACTCCCTTTTGCACCAGGCTGCCATGGAGTCCTTGAAAATAACAAAGCATTCTGAAAGTCAGAATAGCAAACACGTATATCGTACCCCAGATCTACAGCCTTGCACCACGGTTGGCAAACTCAACGGAGTCTTGCATTATGAAGACAAGGAGGGGAAATGTAGCCAGCCCACCCTTGGGAAAAAAACGAGAGCTTTCAAAGAGAGACAAATAACTCGCAATTTAAATGCATAAGAGACCAGGCTGTGCCACCGCATATGCAGATAGATGCAAATGATATGCAAATGGGCCAGAGCAAGCCTGGGTTTGCCAGGGTCCTCTGCCAAGCAGCCAGTTATGGGGTTCAGCCAGGTCTGCTCTGTGCCAGAAGCTCACATCTGGGGCCCAGAGGCCTTGGGGTGAATATGCGATTGCGCCTCCTCCAGAAAGCTTTCCAAGACCCAGCAGGCCGCAGCCCCTCCCCCCCTCCCCAGGGCTTGGAGCCTGCCTCTGGACTCTGCAAGGGTACCACCATCTCCCCCTCCAGACAGTGAGCTCCTAGGGGCAGGGCTCCGTCTCATTCACCACCACACCCCTGGAGCTTTCACAGGCCCTGGCGCCAGGGAGGTGCTCAGAGGCTGCAGGCTGAGTGAGTACAGGAAGGCAGGATGGGTGGGTGAATTCATGCATAAGTCCTCCTTGACCCAAGGAACAGGCCGAATCCTCTTCAGGGGCTTTGGGTTCTGCTGTCACCCAACAATGGGGGACCTTCATCACTACCTGTTCCCAGTGAAGATTAAAGGACGGAAGTTTGCAGGTAACACCTAATTTCTAAATTAGGAAAGATGCCACTCTGTTGGCACAAGGACATCCTTACCCCTCTCTTTCATTCTGCTGTCCTTTCTGGGGTGGGCGAGGGCCTGACTCAGAATCAGTGTCCAATAAATATCGACTGATGAGTGAATGAGTGAATGAATGCATGGACAAAAGAATGAGGTTTCAGCTAACTTTCCAGAAATTGCCCGTAAGCCGTAGCCCATTCTGTCAAAATACAGACCTTACGTTGAGCTACTGACTGTGTCTATTTGCTGTAGCAGGTTTGAATTCTTTTTGCTGTGTTTCTAGACTTTAGGGACTGTAGCAGACACTTCTGTGCCACATCACACCTCCTGTTCCACCTCCGATTTCAGCTGCAATGAGGTGGACAGTCCTGGCTCAGCATGACTCGTGCCATCTCACGCAGGAGCTTTTCCACCAGGGGGCTTTTCCCAAGGCCTCCTGAAGCCACTAGACAGCTCAGGAGTCGGGAGTAAAGACCCCTCAGCAACCTTCTGCACTAGAGGACAGGAGCCAGTGGACGGATGCTCCCACCTCCTGTCTTCCAGAAAACAATTCCGGGAGGCATCCTGTATGCTTCCAGAGTTCCTGGTGGAAACCAGCCTTCTCTCACCCACAGCAGGGGACACCCCCATCGCTTCTCCTCCTCTCCTGCCTTGCTCTCCTACCTCCTGGGGTCACCCCAAAGTCCTTAACTCAGGCTCTGCTTCAAAGGATCCCAAAATAGGACAGTGGCCGTTCTCAAATCTGGTTGCACCCATGGCTGTGCACCTCATGAATATGATACACATGTGAAGGTGGAAACCAGATGGAGAATGTCTTCACAGCCAAAGGGAACTATTTCATTGATAAGCCAGTGTTCAGTGGGGTTGAACCAGCACTCATTCATTCATTCACCCTACAGCAGGCAAGGCCCCGCCCTCTCGCTGCTACGGCCCAGTGGCTGTTGTGATGAAGATATGAGTGGACCACCGGGAAGGGCTCTATTGAATCCTGGATCCTCAAAACCATCTCGTTTCCCTGTGGGCAAAATGGTGCCCTTTTCAGATGAGGAAACCAGGACTTGTCCTGGGGAAGGTCAGACAGCTCATAGGGGGTGTAGCAGAGTCCACATCTGGGGCGTGCAGAGACACCTCCCACCAGGTGGTGCCCAGGGCTGTGAGTGAAGGAAGGTCTGCTTAGGAATCACGTGGCCCACACTCTAGACCAGTACTTCCCACAGAAAAAAGACACCAGCCACAAACACAACCCACGTGGGTAATTTTACCTTTTCTGGTAGCTTCATTACAACAAAGTCAAAAGAAACTGGTGGAATTCATTCTAACGATATTTGTATTTAAGCTAATACATGCAAAATATTGTCATTGTGACATGTCATAAATATTTAAAATTCTTAATGAGACATTTACCCTTTTGATTTTTCACACTAAGTCTTTGAACTCTGGTGTGTATTTTACACTGAAGGCACATCTCAGTTCAGAATTTCAGCGCTCGGGGCTCACTCGGTGGCGACGCGCGCAGCTCTTGGCCGCTGGATAAGGCAGCCCTAACACCCCGACTCCTCACATCCCACCCCCAGCTTGTGTGATCTTGGCCGAGTCCCTTCCTAGTTTGTCTTCATCAGAGGGGAAGTGCTTTGTAAACTCACTGTGAGCGGGTCACTGCGACCTCCTTTCATCCGTGTACTACCTTGGCAGCCAAGGCACCCACAGAGACAAAGTTGCTGGGGGCCACAGCTCTGGGGAGACACACGCCCAGTTCCCCTTGTGGAAAGAGATGTCTTCTCAAACTTGGGCCGGGGAGCCCCACGCACCCGCGAGAGGGGGAGGGGAGGGGCTGGGGGAGGAGTCCCTCCCCGCACCCACCCCCCCACCTCCCGGCCCAGGATGTTACAGCAACCAGACTATAACAGCTGCTTTAATTTTGTAAAGTCGGAACTCCGTGCTTGGAGCTGGTTCTCTGGGAATGCCGGCTCTCTCGTTCATGCTCTAGCCGCACGTTTATGGAGCGCCCCGGCTGTTTACGCTGTTACCATGAAGATGCCGAAGATACAAAGGAGAAAGCGGCCCGGCCCGGCCTCCTCCCCGTGTCTGGTGGCGCAGGCCGGTCAAGGGAGAAAACCGCCCCAGCGAAGCTCTACGGGCAGCGCTTCAGAGGCTCTGGGTGGGCACCCTGCCTGAGCGAGGGGGTGGGAACAGCAAGTTCAAAGAAGGGTGAGACGGAGGTAAAGAAAGGTGAGACGGAGCTTGTGATCAGGTGTGTGGCTGGAGGGCAGGATGCCTGGGAGGGCTGGCAGGACATCAGACAGTACCCATGGGTAGGCTGGGTCCAGCCCAGGATGGATCTGGAATGTTCTCTGAGACCCCTGCTCCAGACAGCAGGACTGCCAGAGGAACCCTGACTCGCTTTGCTGCGCCTTTGGCAAAATCGCCGATTAGGTGACTAGGACACCAATCGCGGCAATTCAACTCCTCGTTTCACTATTCACAGGGGCCTCTATTGTTGCTCTGCTGTGGGGAACACTGAGATGCAGAAGACAGTAGAAACCAGCAAAAAATATAGGACTTTTATTTCCAACACAATTGTGAGTTACACTGCAGAAAACCCTCCTGCTACAAAACACTACTTGGAAATGGTGGCTAACATATAACAAACATCCTTTTAAATGCATGGCTGAGCTTGCAAGAAAGGAAGGGAACTCCCCAGGGATAAAAACAAAGAAGGAGCTGAAAACCAGAGCAGGAATCAGGAGGGCTAGTATCGGTGCTGCACGGGCAGGGTGGAGCTGTGGGTCTCAGCCGCCTGGGGTTGGATGTTACAGCCCCTGTGGGGACGAGAAATAAGGCTTTGGGCACCACAAAGCCAGGAGTTGTAAATGAGACCCACCTCCAAGCCAGACTCTTCAGAGTTATAGTCTCGGTGAAAAAGTGGGCAAGGATTTAAAAAAAAAACAACCCACTCTCTGCTCAGACAGATCACCAGTCAGCTCATCTGCTAGAGCCTGGGCTCTGGGAAGTTGTAACCACAGACTTAGCCCCAAGGGCTTTGGGATTTAAATTTACACTACCCTGCTTCCCTTGTGTTCAGGAGACTCTGAAAGCAAGAAGTTAACACAGAAAAGGGTCCCTGGCTGGAGATGCCTGTGGGCACTGGGCAGAAACAAATGCAAACACTCCCTAGAGGGCCATGACCTCAACCTAGGCTGCCCAGTGTTCCCACAGACAAAGGTTCCTGCAGATGAGCTCACAAAGACAAAATTACAAAACAAAAGCAGTCATAAGACAGAGTCAGTGGCAAAACCAATAAGCTTGCCTCACCCTCACCCACCCACCCGACACTACCACCACCACCACCACCACCACCACCCCCCCCTCCCTGCCACCCATCCCACGATCCTCAGATGATAGATCCAGGAGATAGAGATCAGAGGATACCTGTGATTACAATGACTAAGATGTTTTGGGAAATATCAAAAAGAATTAATATAATGAAAAAAGAACAGCCAGGGTTCCTGGTTACAGACAGAAGATTAATATGTGTGCTGCCGAAGCGGGCATATAGACAGCAGATTAGGCACAGGCATTTATCCCTGCTCCCTCCTGAAACACCTTTAAAAATGGCAGAAAAGGAATTTGTTAAGTACTACAATGACAAAGAAAATGGGATAATTTCGAAATTGGAAAGCAAACCGACAAGTGGGAATTGACTTAGTGGATGCAAAAAAACTGAGTCTTAAACTGGCAGTGAGGAAAGTCTAGGACACACAGAACCCCCAAAGGTTCAGGAATTGAGTATCAGGTACTTCTGGAAGCAGAGGGAACCACGGGGGACTTGTTGAAAGAGAGTTTAAAAGGCAGGTAGTAACCAAGATCCCACCTCCCAAGGTGACTTTCTCTACTATATCCCTGAGATATAGTAGAGAGAGAATATTATTCCCTGGAGTGGATAAAACCATGGAACTCTGCACTGGGGAAGAGCAGATCCAGCTGGGGGCAGGGGCATCACACTGAAAATGGGAGAATTAAGTGAAGGTCTTCACATTGAATATTAATACTCCTAAATGGCAACCAGGCTTAGTATGAACCTCCAGGCAAGAGATCAAAAGATCTTTGCAAATTTGAGAAACCTAGGAAGAAAGACCTAAAGGCAGTGACATCAGAAGTTGCTCAGTGAGGACTTCCCTGGTGGCTCAGTGGTTAAGAATCCACCTGCCAATGCAGGGGACACGGGTTTGAGCCCCAGTCCAGGAAGATCCCATGTGCTGCGGGGCAACAAAGCCCATGAGCCATAACTACTGAGCCTGCACTCTAGAGCCTTGCGAGCCACAACTACTGAGCCCACGTGCTGCAACTATTGAAGCCCGCACACTCTAGGGCCCGTGTGCTGCAACTACTGAGCCCGTGTGCTGCAACTACTGAAGCCCGCGTGCCTAGAGCCCATGCTCTGCAACAAGAGAAGCCACCGCACCGCAACACCGCAATGAAGAGTAGCCCCTGCTCACTGCAACTAGAGAAAGCCCTCATGCAACAAAGACCCAACACAGACTAATTAATTAATTAAAAAAATTATATTAAAATTTTTTTTAAAAAAAGAAGTTGCTCAGTGAAAGAGGCTAGTCAGATCATGCTTCAGTGGAGTCCTTGGTGGGCAGCCAGCTCTGAGCTTTGAGTTTCTGAGCAGACTCTGTGTGTAGAAGCCAAGGATCACTGGGCACATAAGGGAAGCTCCCAACTCAGAGCCAAACAATAACAAACAGATAAAAAGCAACTTGGAGGGAACACACGTGATGATGATAAGAAGAAAATGCCAAAAAGTTATCATCAGTAGCATCAAAGACATAAGAGATATAGCACATATTAAACAAGTACAGGATGTTATTAAAAAGGAATGTTTTGAGAAGAAAAAAATCTCTCTTGCATAGAACAAATTAAAAGCTTAGTGGTAAGTTTAGAAGATAAGGTTGCAGATTAGGCAGTTTCCCAGAAAGCAGAGCAAAAGGACAAAGCGTAAGAGAGAAAAGACATGAAAACTAGAGAATCAACCTGGGAGATCTAACATCCAAATAAAAGAAATCTCAGAAAGAATAGAGAAAATAAAAGGGGGAGGGGTACTCATCCAATAAGTTATTCAAGTAAATGTCTCTGAATTAAATTACATGAGTTTCCAGATTGAAGATGCCCACCAAGTACTGAACAAAATGGATGCTATTTGCACACTAAGACATATCATTGTGAAAGTTTAGATCACTAAGAACAAATGAAAAATCATACAAACTCCCAGAGAGGGAAAAACTAGATTTTACACAAAGCATCAAAAATCAGAATGGGAGACTTCCCTGGCAGTCCAGTGGTTGGGACTCTGCACTTCCACTGCAGGGGACATGAGTTAGGTCCCTGGTCAGGTCACTGGGATCCCACATGTCGAGTGGCTCGGCCAAAAAAATAAATAAATAAATAAAATTTAAAATTTTTAAAAATCAGAATGGCATCAGATTTCTTAAGAGCAACACTGATTTAGACCACAATGCCTTCAAAATCCAGAGAAACATATATATCACACTTAGAATTCTATACCCAGCCAAACTATCAATTGTGAGCATAGAATAAAGATTTTCAGAAATGAATGGTCTCAAAAATTTTAACTCCCATGCATCTGTAACAGAGCAGGACCCTATGGCACCTTCCCAGAACAGAACACCCATTCCATCCTGCCATGTCCTCCTCCTGCCTTTTGTCTGTAGAAAAACTTTAGCCAAAGAATACATTTAATCAGAGAAGTGAGAAAAATCAGAAAGAAAGGAAAACAGTCAAGCAAGACAAAATAATAATTTAGCCATTAAACAAAGCCAATGACATTTAGTTTCTTCTCAAGGGCTATAGGTAATATTCTGGGCTATATCCTTTGAGTTGTTTTGCAGATACTGAAACCCGCACCAGGTGGAAGAAGTTACCTCTATGCTCCCCACAAGCACATTAGACCCCAGACCAGTTGGAACCAGAAGGTTGATGATGTTGACTCCCAATTACCTCACCACCAACCAATCAGAAGAATGTCCCTGAGCTGATCACATACCCCACAACCCCCTCCCTCACCCTATCTTTAAAACCCTTTCCCTGAAAGCCTTTGGGAAGCTTGGGCCTTTTAAGCACTAGCTACCTGGACTCCTTGCTTGATGCCCTGCACTTTCCTTCACCACGACCTGGTGTCAATAGATTGGCTTTACTGCGTGTGGGCAAGTAGACCCAGGTTTGGTTTGTAACATCCTTTCTTGGGAATTTACTAGAGAATGTGCACCACTAAGACAGGGAATAAATCGAGAAAGAGGTTAAGGTGAGAAATCAACGCGTAAGAGAAATCATGTGAATCCTCAAGCTATTGATGAAGGGAGAGCCAAATAGGCTTGGAGAGCAGCCAGAAGAAATTGGAAGAGACAAGAAAGGTCTGTGAAAAATGTTTCCAAGATGATGCAGTTGGGAAATGTGCTTGGATGTATCAAGAGGCTGTTGGTTCTGTTGGAGAAGGATTGGGGATGAATTCATGATAATCAGACAGAAAACTAAGCAAACAAATAAAAACTAGACAGTATTGACTACGAAGAAAACAAAACATTGTGGAAGAAAAGAAAAATAACTATCGTGTTCCACATGGCACAATGGTGAATAGAGTTTATGTAATCATAATAATGTAAACTTTAAATTATGATTTAAACTCTATTGGAAGAATGGTGGGATAGGAAGTGTGTGTGTGTGCAAGGTAGAGGGAGGGGTGGTGCTGGTGGAAGCCAGACAGTTCCTCATTTTCTATTGTGGAAAGTTGACAGATAATGCCTAAAACTGGGCGGGGGGGGGGGGATGGGGGAGGAATAATAAAGCATATTATTGTGTGATGTAGAGGTAAATTCCCAAAGCAGTAGTTAAAAGAGTAGAAGTTGCTTGGCCCTGGGGAGCAGAAAATGGAAGAATTTGGGGATGGAGGATAAGAGACTGCAGTTTTTATAATAAGCCTGTGGACCTACTTGATATTTTAAACTATATGCGTGTATACAAATGAAAATCTAAAAAACAGATGAGATAGATTTGGACCATAAACTTCTCATTGCTCTCATATGCCAGCTTGAATCCTCTCAGCTCCACTCGTCTACAAGAGTCTTGGCCAGTTGTTTTGTCCCAACCAATTTTGCATGGGCTCTGTTTAACTCCACATGGACACAGCATGATAGCATTTCTGCCTTCTACCCCCATGTGCTTCCCTGTGGCTGCTGGTGCTGGAAATGCCATGGATCCACTCAATGCCCAGGCATGTGCAGGATAGTTCCATGAGATGAAGCAATCAATCGTGATTAACATCAAGCAGTGGCCAGCTCAATAATGTACCTTCACATTGGTTCTCCCTCCTTTCCTTTTTCCCACTTCCTGGGATTACACTGGCTAAAACATTAGTGGCAGTCCACTTTCACTTTAATTCTGCTTACTAAGGCCCTAGAAAGCAGACCTTTGGTTTGGAATTTGATGTTGGATTATTCACATCATACATAATTATGAAAGACGGAATGTTTTCCCCTTAAGATCAGAAACAAGGACGCCCTTTCTCGCTACTCCTGCTCAACAACATAAGAGAATTCCCAGCCAGTTCAATAAGGCAATAAACGAGGCACACGGCTTGGAAAGGAAGAAATCTCCTTCTATTCATATGTAACATGATTGTCTATGTGAAAAATCCTTTAGAACTAATAAGTTTAGCAAGATCACATAAGTCAATATAACAAAAAAAAAAAAGGTTTTTTTTTGTTTTCTTTGTAGTACGCGGGCCTCTCACTGCTGTGGCCTCTCCCGTTGCGGAGCACAGGCTCCGGACGCACAGGCTCAGCGGCCATGGCTCACGGGCCCAGCCGCTCCGTGGCATGTGGGATCTTCCCGGACCGGGGCACGAACCCGTGTCCCCTGCATTGGCAGGCGGACTCTCAACCACTGCCCCACCAGGGAAGCCCCCCCCACAAAAAAAGTATTTTATATACTCACAATGAATAACTGGAACCTAAAATTAAGAAATAGCACTGGAAAAAATGAAATACTTGGGTATAAATCTGCATGCTGAAGACTATAAAACACTAATGAAAAAAATTTTAAATACCTAAATAAATGGAGAGATATACCATGTTCATGGATTGGAAGACTGAATTTTGTTAAGCTGTCAGTTATCTCCAAGATGATCTACAGATTCAGTCTAATCCCAAACAAAGTCCTAGCAGGCTTTTCTGTAAAAATCAACAAGCTGATTCTAAAATTTACATGGAAAGGCAAAGGAACCAGAATAGCCAAAACAATTTTGAAAAAGCAGAACAAAGTTTCAGGATTCACACTATCTACTTTAAGACTTTCTATAAAGCAACAGTAATTACTGTGGAACTGGTCAAGGGATAGATACATGGATCAATGGAGCAAGGAATAGAATCCAGAAATAGAATCACACAAGTTTGTCCAGCTGATTTCTTACAAAGGTGCAAAGGCACTTTTACTGAGAAAGAATAGCTGGTTGTTGTTCTTTTTCAACAAATGGATTTTAATAATTTGGATAGCAATATTGAAAAAAAGATTGTCAATCTTTGTCACGTGTTACACAAAAATTAACTCAAAATTCATCATAGACCCAAATGATAACAGTAAAATAATAAAACTTTTAAAAGAAAATATGGGGGAAAAGTCTTTGTGACTTTGGAATAACCAAACCATTCTTAGATATAACACCAAAAGCATGGCATATAACAGAAAAAATTGATAAATTATATTATATCAAAAATTTTTAATTTTGCTTCTGTAAAAGGCACTGTTAAGAGAATGAAAGATAGGGACTTCCACGGTGGTCCAGTGGGTAAGACACCGTGCTCCCAATGCAGGGGGCCCAGGTTCAATCCCTGGTCAGGGAACTAGATCCTGCATGCCTGCTGCAACTAAGAGTTTGCATGCTGCAACTAAGAAGTCCGCATGCCGCAACTAAAGATCCCACATGCCACAATGAAGATCCCGCGTGCCGCAACCAAAATGACCCAGCGCAGCCTAAATAAATAAATAAATAAAAGTAACTTTAAAAAAAGAGAGAATGAAAGATAAACTGCAGATTGAGAGAAAATATTTGCAAATCTCATAGCCAACAAAAACTCAACCAGGATATATGAAGAACTCTCAAAACTCAATAAAAAGGCAATACTTCAAATGGGCAAAAGATTTAAGCAGTCACTTCACAAAAGAAGATATATGAATGGTAAATAAGTAGATGAAAAGATGCTCAATTTCATTCCCTAGTCACTAGGGAAGTTCATATTAAAACCACAAGGGGGCTTCCCTGGTGGTGCAGTGGTTAAGAATCTGCCTGCCAATGCAGGGGACACAGGTTTGAGCCCTGGTCCAGGAAGATCCCACATGCTGCAGAGCAACTAAGCTGGTGCACCGCAATTACTGAGCCTGCACTCTAGACCCTGTGAGCCATAACTACTGAGCCCGTATACTGCAACTACTGAAGCCCGCACGCCTAGAGCCCATGCTCTGCAACAAGAGAAGCCACCGCAATGAGAAGCCTGCGTGTGGCAATGAAGAGTAGCCCCCCTCGCTACAACCACAGAAAAGCCCTCATGCATCAACAAAGACCCAACGCAGCCAAAAATAAAATAAATAAAATAAAATTAATTAATTAAAAAAAAAACCACATGGGATACCATTACACACCAATTAAAAAGGCTAAATTAAAAAAAAATTATCAAGTGCTGTCAATAACATACCATGATCTACGGGGATTCATTCCAGGAAGCAAGGGTGATTTAACAACTATAAAATCTTTTTAGGGCTCCCCTGGGGGCGCAGTGGTTGAGAGTCCACCTGCCGATGCAGGGGACATGGGTTCGTGCCCCGGTCTGGGAGGATACCACATGCTGCGGAGCGGCTGGGCCCGTGAGCCATGGCCGCTGGGCCTGCGCGTCCGGAGCCTGTGCTCCACAATGGGAGAGGCCACAACAGTGAGAGGCCCACGTACCGCAAAAAAAAAAAAAAAAAAAAAATTTTTTTAAATTCAACATAATTCACAATATTAACAAAATAAAGAATCAGAATCATATGATCATCTCAGTAGATGCATAAAAAGCATTCAATAAAATTTAATATTCATTCAGAATAAAAATTCTTAATAACTAGAAGACCGGAAATTTCCTTAATCTAATAAAATATCTACCATAAAGTACAGCAAACATCATACTTAATTGCAAAATATTGAAAATTTTCCTCCAGAGGTTAGGAAGAAGATAAGGCTGTTCACTATCACCACTTCTATTCAATATTGTAGTGGAGATCCTATTCAGTGCAATAAAGCAATAAAAAAATTTTAAGTATAACAACTGGAAAGAAAGAACAAACTGTTACTATTCACAGACAACATGAACAAACTGTTACTATTCACAGACAACATGAGATCCTATTCCGTGGGATAAAGCAATAAAAAAATTTAAAGTATAACAACTGGAAAGAAAGAACAAACTGTTAATATTCATAGACAACCTGACTGTATACTTGGAAGACCCACAAGAATTAAAAAATAAATGATTAGAATTAATAAGTGAATTTAGCAAAGTCCCTGGCTAAAATGTCAACATCAAAAAAATCAATTGCCGGGCTTCCCTGGTGGCGCAGTGGTTGAGAGTCTGCCTGCCTATGCAGGGGACACGGGTTCGTGCCCCGGTCCGGGAAGATCCCACATGCCTCGGAGCGGCTGGGCCCGTGGGCCATGGCTGCTGGGCCTGCGCATCCGGAGCCTGTGCTCCGCAACGGGAGGGGCCGCGGCGGTGAGAGGCCCACGTACCGCAAAAAAAAAAAAAAAAAAAAATCAATTGCCTTTCTATATACTAGCAATAAACAATTATAAGATGAAAAATAAACAATGATACCATTTACAATACTATCAGAAAACATCAAGTACCTAGGGGAAAACGATAGACAAGATCTCTATACATAAAACTGCAAATCATTACTGTGAAAAATTAATGACCTAAAAAGATATACTATGTTCATGGATCAAAAGATTCAATATTGGAAAGAATATAATTCTCCTCAAATTGATCCATAGATTCAATGTAATTCCAACCAAAATTTCAGCAAATATTTGTGGAAATTTACAAGTTGATTCCAAAATATAACAGAAATAAAAGGGCTGGGCTTCCCTGGTGGTTCAGTGGTTAAGAGTCCGCCTGCCATTGCAGGGAACACGGTTCAAGCCCTGGCCCAGGAAGATCCCACATGCCGCGGAGCAACTACTGTGCACCACAACTACTGAGCCTGTGCTCTAGAACCCACGAGCCACAACTAATGAGCCTGCGCACCACAACTACTGAGGCCAATGCGCCTACAGCCCATGCTCTGCCACAAGAGAAGCCACCGCAATGAGAAGGCCGCACACCACAAAGAAGAGTAGCCCCTGCCTGCAGCAACGAGAGAAAGCCCTTGAGCAGCAACGAAGACCCAACACAGCAAAAAATAAAAATAAAAAAGAAATTAAAAAAAAAGAAATAAAAGGGACAATAATAGCCAATACAACATTGAAGAGTACAAAATTAAAGACTTACACCATCAAGAATTATAAATTTGATGGTGTGATATTAGCAAGGATAGAAAAAAAGGCCCACAGAACCACAGAACAGAATAAAGAGTGCATATAGAGACCCATACATATTTAGTCACTTGCTTTGTGACAAAGATGTCCCTACAATGCAATGGGAGAAAGGTAGCTCTTTTTAGTAAATGGTACTGAGTCAACTGGATATCCATATAGGAAAAAAATGAATTTTGACCCCTACCACACCATGTGTAGAAATAAATTTCTGTTGGATAACAGACCTAAATGTAAAAGATAAAACAATAAACCTTTAAGAAAACATAAGAGAATTGGAAATAGATCGTGGGCTAAGAAAATGTTTCTTAAGTAGGACACAAAGGGTTCTAGTCTTTAAAAAATAATCAACAAATTAGACTTCATTGGCATAAGAAGTATTGTTCACACACCACACAAAAACCATCAGCAGAACAAAAATGTAAATTAGAGTGGAATAAGATATTTGCAATACATATTTCCAACAAAGGAACTCATGTCCAGAATATATGATGAGTTCCCACAAAGTAATGTGAAAAAGACAACTTCATTTAGAAAATGGGCAAAAGACTTGCATAGGGGCATCAAAAAAGAGGATATCCAGATAACCAATGAATATGTGAAAAGGTGCCCAACATCACTAATTATCAAGAAAATGCAAAAAAAAAAAAAAGAAAATGCAAGTCAAACTACTATGAGATACCTTTGTACACACTAAATTAAAAAATTTTAATTGATAAAGCCAAGTGTTGGCAAGGATGCAGGGCAAGTGAAATGCTCATATTCTGCTGGTTGGAGAAAAAATTGGCATAAACACTTTGAAAACAAAAGCACTATCTACTAAAGCTGAATGTATGTATATACATCCTAGGTATATAGTCAACAAAAAATGCATACATATATTTAACAAAAGACATGCCTACAAATGTTCATGGCAGTTTTATTCATAATAGCCCTGTCTTAGTTCAGGCTGCTGTAACAGAATACCATAGACTGAGTGGTTAACAAACAACAGACATTTTTATTTCTCACAGTTTCTCACAGGAGGCTGGAAGTTGAAGATCACGGTGTCAGCACGATTGGCTTCTGGTGAGAAGTCTCTTCCAGGTTGCAGACTGCTGACTTTTCTTATATCCTCACTTGGCAGAAAGAGAGTGAGCAAGCTCTCTGGGGTCCCTTTTATAAGGGTACTAATCCCATTCATGAGGGCTCCACCCTCATGGGCTAATCATCTCACATAGACCCTCTCCCAATACCACCATATTGGGGTTAAGATTCCAACATATGGACTTTGAGAGTACACAAACATTCAGTCCATAGCAAATCTCAAACTGGAAACTACCTAAATATCCATCAGTAGTATAATATAGTTAAGTTTGATATAATCACACAACAGAATACTAAAAAACATTAAAAATGATTGAACTATCACTACACAGGACAACATTATGAACTTCACAAACACAATGTTGAATGATATAAGTCAGAAACAAATAAATATACTCAATGATTCCACTTATAAAAGGTTCAAAAACAAGCAAAACTTACCTCTGGTGATAAAAGTCAAATTCATGATTATCTTTTTGGAGTTAACGACTGAAGAAACAAGAGGAGAGGCTTCTAGGATGCTGCTAATATTCTAATTCTTGTCCTCGATGGTGATTACATAGATGTGTTCACTTTGTAAAAATTCACCAAACTGAACATTTAAGATTTGCACCATTTTCTCTATGTTATTATTCTTTAACAAAATATTTACTTTAAGCAAATAGTTTTGGCTGTTTTACATAGATATCATATTTTAAAACTTGGTATGCTAAAAAGTATAGAGGAGAATAAAAATAACCCATGGTCTCTCATCCATGTATAACCACTGTTCACATTTTGGTGGACTACCCCATTCAGTGTACATAAGTTCCAAGAGCTTCACTCATACTAAAAACAGAACTTCATAAGCTATAACTCAAATATAGGGACATGTATAATTAGTCCTCTAATCTTCAAGCAAATTATCTCAAATCTAATGAGTTAAAACAACACACTTTATTTTCACATGGTTTCTGTGGGTCAAAAGTCCAGGCAGAGGTTAGCTTCTTCCTTTGACTAAGGTCTCACATGGCTGCAAAGTGTCAACTAGGCTGTGTTTTTATCTGGAGGCTTGACTGGGGATGAATCCACTTCCAAGTTCAATCAGGAGATGAATTCACTACTGTTAAAGTTCAAAGAATGAAACCTTCTTAGAAATGCTTTTAAATAAACATGCTCAAGCTTCACAAAGAGACAAGGAAAGTAACAACAAAAAACATGATATAAAACAGATATGAATCAAGAACAAATGGATATAAAAAATTATAATCATTGACGTAACAGCTCAAAAGATGGAATAAACTGTAAACTAGATGAAGAGAGAGCTGGGTAATAGAAAGATTGCACTGAAGAATTCATTTAGAAGGCAATATAGAAAAAGTGATGGAAAATATGAGAGAGAAGTAAAGAGAAATGGAAAATAACATTAGAAGATCAAGAATACATATAACAGAAATTTCCATAAGTATGATGTAGAAGGAATTACAAAAGAGCAATATTCAAAGAGATAATAGCTGAGAATTTTCTAGAAGTGAAAAAAGATGTGTGTTCTCAAAATAAAGAAGCCCAACAAATGCCACGCTAAATAAATAAAAATTAAAATTCCACCTAGATACATTCAGAATATCAAAGATGAAGAGAAAAATCTTAAAAGCAACCCTGAAGGTGTAAAAAGGTTGCTCACAAAGAAATGATAAATAAACTGAAATGAGAATTCTCAACCACAAAAGAGATAAGAAAACAATGCAATAATACCTTCAGGTATTCCGGGGATTGAGGGAAATTAACTACTAACAGAATAATATACCTAGCTAAACTATCACTAAACAAAATGAAAACATCTTCAAACTTACAAAAACCAAGAATTTTTCATCCCCCGAACTTTTGATGAAAAAACTCCTAAGAGATGTTCTCTGCCAAGAAGAAATGGAAACTGGGGACTCCTCTGGTGGTGCAGTGGATAAGACTCCGCACTCCCAACGCAGGGGGCCTGGGTTCGACCCCTGGTCAAGGAGCTAGATCCCACATGCATGCCACAACTAAGGAGCCCATTGCTGCAACTAAGGAGCCAGCAAACAGCAACTAAAGAGCCTGCCTGCCGCAACTAAGACCTGGTGCAACCAAATAAATGAATAAATAACTTAAAAAATAGAAACCTGGGACTTCCCTGGTGGCTCAGTGGTTAAGAATCCACCTGCCAATGCAGGGGACATGGGTTTGAGCCCTGGTCTGGGAAGACAGCACATGCTGTGGAGCAACTAAGCCCGTGTGCCACAACTACTGAGCCTACACTCTAGGGCCCACAAGCCACAACTCCCGAACCCGCATGCCACAACTATTGAAGCCCGTGCACCTAGAGCTCTGCAACAAAGAGAAGCCACCGCAATGAGAAGCCCGTGCACCGCAATGAAGAGTGGCCCCTGCTCGCCGCAACTAGAGAGAAAGCCTGTGTGCAGCAAAGAAGACCCAATGAAGCTATAAATAAATAAATAAATTTATTTATTTTAAAAAAATAGAAACCAAAAAGGAAGGAGTGTCAAGAAGCAACGATGAACAAATAAGTTACTAAATGATATTGGTAGATCTAATTATTATATTAGGATATAGGTTTGGCTGATCTGACTGAGATCCAAAATTCTAGTGGCTCACAAAGATAGAAATTATTTCTCAGTACAGCCTGGGCATAACTAGCTTATATAACAGCTTCAAGGTGTCAGGGCCTCAG
Source organism: Leucopleurus acutus (assembly GCF_964270905.1). Lineage (NCBI taxonomy): Eukaryota > Metazoa > Chordata > Mammalia > Artiodactyla > Delphinidae > Leucopleurus > Leucopleurus acutus. Next base: position 6,659,286 of record NC_139150.1, on the reverse strand, counting down.
GCTCCTTATGTTTTGTTCCTTTATGGTACCTGTGGTGCTGCTCTCCTCCCCAGAGTTCAAGATGGCTCTCCACTGCATCTACTTTCTCATTAGCAGAAACAGGGAAAGGGCAAACACAGTTTCCTTTAAAGAGCAGGAACGGTGTTTTGCTTATATATCACTCCCACTTGCATCTCATTGGTGACAGCTAGCTCCAAGGGAGGCTGGGAAATGTAGTCCTTAGCAAGACAGCCATCTGCCCAGATAAAAATTCTTTTACTCTGCAAATGGACAGATCAGATATTGTGGGACAACCAGCAACTCCACCACAACCACTGATTATAAAAACTATATAATCCTAATTAAATTTTTACCCTAAAAAAGTATGATTAAGTCAAGAAGGAAATATGTCCAAGCAAAAAAAGGCTGCAAGGGAGATTATTTTAAAGTGATAATGTGCGCAGTTTGCAAAATGATACTCAGTGTCAAGCGTCTGCAAAAGAGTGAAATCCCCATGTAAAATCAAGAGGTTCCATCTGGAACATAGGAAGTAAGGACTGACTTCCACAAAGATGCAAACAAGTGACAACGTTAGGAGTTAGACTGATATGCTAAGAGATATCAAACCAGGTTGAGTACGTATGCTGTAAACCTATACACTACCCACCTGTTAAAAAAAAAAAAAAGGTAGAATTGAAATTCCAGACAAAAATAACAAGGAATTGATTTCAAGACTTACTATTATGCTACAGTCATCAGGACAATGAGAGGCTGGCCTAAGGACAAGTAGATCAATGGAACAGAAGAAAGAATCCAGAAATAGACCCATACATTCACTGTTGATTGATTTCAGCAAAGGTGCCAGAGTAACACAACACAGAAGGTAGCTTTCTAACAGCTGGTGCTGGAATTGCTGGATATCCACTCGGAAAAATAATGAACCGCAACTCTTACTTCACACCTGACACAAAAACTAAATTGAAATAGATCACAAATCTAAATATAAAAGGTAGAGCAATGAAACTGCTAGAAGAAAACACAGGAGAAGATCTTCTCAACCTCAGGGTATGCAAAGATATCTTAAAAACATGAGAGTACAAGATGGGGAAAGAGGGTACAAGAGGGGAAAAAATGGATGAATTTGGCTTCATCAGTGATAAAAAAAAAAAGCTTTTGCCCTTCAAAAGACACCCCTGAGAAAATGAAAAGACAAACCCCAGACTGGGAGAAAATATTCACAATACAAATAACTGATAAAAGACTAATATACAAGATATTTAAAGAACTGCTACAACTCAATAAGAAAAAGGGAAATAGCCCAATTAAAAACAGGCAAGAGGGGCTTCCCTGGTGGCGCAGTGGTTGAGAGTCCGCCTGCCGATGCAGGGGACACGGGTTCGTGCCCCGGTCCGGGAAGATCCCACATGCCGCGGAGCGGCTGGGCCCGTGAGCCACGGCCGCTGAGCCTGTGCGTCCGGAGCCTGTGCTCCACAACGGGAGAGGCCACGGCAGTGAGAGGCCCCCGTACTGCAAAAAAATAAAAAAATAAACAGGCAAAAAATTGAAAAAATAAACAGGCAAAAAATTGAACAGATACTTCCCAAAAGAAGATATACGAATTTTTCATTGTACATTATTTCACCCATATGAAGATGTGTATGTTTTTCATCCACGTGAAACTATGCTCATCATCACTAGTCATACCGAGTGTTGTGGAGGATGTGGAGCAGTGGGACCTTCAGACAATACTGAGGGACTTAAAGTGATACAACCACTCTGGAAAACGGTCTGACAGTTTCTTATAAAGTTAAACATACACCTACCATACAACTCAGCCAGTCCACTCTTAGGTATGTATTTACCCAAGACAAATGAAAACATATGTCCACACAAAGACTTGTACACAAATGTTAATGGCAGCCTTATTCATGACAGCCCCAACCTAGAAACAAACCAAATGTCCTCCAACAGGTGAACGGAGAGACAAATGGTGATATATCCACACAAGGGAAGACAACTTTGCAATGAACAAAGTAACAAACTACTGACACGAGTAAATTACATTAAGTGAAAGAAGCCAGATATAAAACAGCACATACCTTAGGAGTCCAATTATATGAAATTGGGGGAAAGGCAAAACTCATCTAGAGGGAAAGAAAGCAAAAATCAGTTGTTTGCTATCTTCATTCTGGTGGTGGTTGCATGGGTATACTCACTTTTCAAAACTCATCAAAATTGTGTAAGTATTATATGTAGATTATATAGGACACGTGCTGTCTAATACAGCAGACACAGCCATATGCGGCAGTTGAGTACTTGAAGTGTGGCTGGTCCAAAATGAGATGTGCTGTTAAGTGTAAAATACATACCAGAGTTCAAGATTTAGCACAGAAAATATAAACTATAAGTATAAAATAGTTATAAAATATTTAAAAAATATAAAATATAAAATAAAATTTCATTAATAATCTCATATTGACTACATTTTGAAATACTCTTTTTGACATATTATGTTAAATAAAGCATATTATTAAAATTAATTTCACCAGTTTTTTTAATGTGGCTACTAGAAAATTTTAAATAATACATGTGATTCATTGTATTTCTATTGGACAGCACTGCTTTGGACATTGTTGGGAAAATATATATCTGGGTATCAATGTTAAAAATTTAAGGGCAACCAGTTAAACAACAGAAAGACATCTATAGTTTCAAAACTATCAAAGAAAAAAGGAGAATAAAGAAAACTGTAAATTTAAGAGATGATAGAACATGAGAAATAATAATTTAAAAATTTTTAAAGAGAACAACAAAATAAAATGGTAGAAGTAAGTCTAAATATATCAACAGTCTTTACAAGTGTAAATTGATTTCATTTGTCTCTTTAAAGACAGGGAATGTCATATTGGATCAAAACAAACAAAACAAAATACTGCTGGTTAGAAGGAACACTCTATAGCAACAGAAAAGGGAAAGGCTGAGAATAAAATAATGGGAAAAGATATACCAGGCAAATAGTAACCAAAAGAAATCCGACATAGAATATTAATATCAAGCAAAATACACCTAAGGCCATGAAATATTAAAGGCGATAAAGAGAGGCACTATAGGATGCTGAAAGTAACAAATCACCAAAACTATCCACCAATAATAAGCTTTTTGTACCTAACTACTAGCCTTGAAATAAGTAAAGCACAAAATGGAAGAATTAGTTTGAAAAACTGAGGAATTCACAAAAGGAATGGGTTCATGGTTGTCATGAACACATGAACATTTATAAAAAATTGTCCTTGTGTCGGGTCACACATGAAAGCCTGAACAACTTTTGAAGTGGATGTAAAGCACACCACATTCTCTACCCACAATGCAGCAAAATTAGAAGTCAACAACAACAACAAAGGCAGATTAACAACTGCTGTAACTTTGAAAACTAAAAAGCACACTTGTTGTAGGAACATTTCTTTCCAATCCTGATGTTTCCTCCTCTGTGGAGGGAACCAAATTAGTGTAGCACTCCCAGCCTCTCTCTGCCCAGGGGAGGAAGAGTGACATAGCTGGTCAATGCGGGGAACATAAGATGGGCTTACTTGATTTACCAACTTCCTTTCTCTTCCTTGGGAGTGAGCTGCCTACAGGCAGTGGACATTGTCTGTCCCCCATCCACCACCCACAGCATCACAGTGACCAGGGGTTAAGGTTGCCAAATCCCCATTTTCAGTATTAGGAAACCCATTTGGCTGTCACATCTACCCTCATCCTGTCCTCCAACCTTATCTTTATCAGTTAAAAAAAAAAAAAAGATACCTCCCCCCACTCTTTGTCTTGTCTCTCAGTTCAAAATCCAGGAGTCCAGGAGAGGAAAGGGAAGTTGTTTTCTGAGCTCCCTTGATGACATCAACAGAAATCACAATGGGAATGCTGAAATATCTGGTACTGAGGATAAAGAGATAGATACAAAACAAGACTTGTGGAACGGAACTAAAATGACGTTTGTAGAGAAATATATAGTCTTAAGTGCATTTACTCTAAAACAAGAATGACTTAAACATAATGAGTAAAGCTTTCAACTATCTAAAAAACTGTTGAAGGAAGTAAACAGTAGAGATAAGAGCATAAATGAAAAGGAAATCAACAATCACAAGAATGATCAACAAAGCTAAAAGTTGTTTCTTTTGAAAGACAATAACACATCTGGCAAGATTAATCAAGGAAAGAAGGAAAAAGGCACAAATATCTAATATTAAGAATGAAAGGAGGGGCTTCCCTGGTGGGGCAGTGGTTGGGAGTCTGCCTGCCGATGCAGGGGACGCGGGTTCGTGCCCCGGTCCGGGAGGATCCCGCATGCTGCCGAGCGGCTGGGCCCGTGAGCCATGGCCGCTGGGCCTGTGCATCCGGAGCCTGTGCTCCGCGACGGGAGAGGCCGCGGCAGTGAGAGGCCTGCGTACCGCAAAAAAAAAAAAAAAAGAATGAAACTACAGATATAGTAGAAGATTTAAGAATCATAAGACAATACTGTGAGCAACTTTATGCCACTATATATGAAGACATGAAATAGAGAATTTCTAGAAAAATAGAGATGATTAAAGTTTACTCAAGAAGGGGACTTTCCTGGTGGTCCAGTGGGTAAGACTCCATGCTCCCAATGCAGGGGGCCCGGATGCGATCCCTCTTTGGTGAACTAGATCCCGCATGCATGCCGCAACTAAGAGTCCGAATGCCACAACTAAGAAGTCCACATACCACAACTAAAGATCCCACATGCCACAGTGAAGATCCCACGTGCCTCAACTAAGACCCAGTGCAGCCAAAATAAAATTAATAACTTAATTAATTAATTTAAAACGTTTACTCAAGAAGAAGAAGAAACTAAATACATCAGTGACCATTAAAGAAAAGAAAGCAGTATTTTAAAAATCACCCCTCTCCCCTCTCCACCTCCCCAAAGAAACCACAAATACATTGGAGAGGAATGAGACAGGGCTGTTCGTTAGAGGCAGAAAGAAGCAGGCAGGAACAGCTAGAGATCTGGATGACCTCACTGAGGTCCACTCCATTCCTCCATTCCTGACCTTGTCACTGGTTGGTCTCACACATGAGCTCATGAGTTCCCCTTTTTTCCTGAGCAAATTCAGCTGGGTTTCTATCATTGATGTAACCCAAATACAAGCAGAGGTACCACATGGAATACTATAGGAGTGAGGAGTTCCCTGGTGGTCTAGTGGTTAGGATTTGGTGCTTTAACTGATGTGGCCGGGGTTCAGTCCCTGGTCAAGGAACTGAGATCCTGCAAGCCTCACAGCACAGCCAAAAAAAGGAAAGAAATAATGTAGATGGGGCACCATGTCTCACACAGTCCTAGGACTCCCCTGTACATATATGCTCTTCAAAATTCCACATCTGTGGCCACTGCAAAAACCAAACTTTCCTTCTCTCTCTGCTTTTCAAATAATTCCATAGGGTTCCTCACTACCAGTTGGTTCTGTTTACTTCTTCCTCTTTAACAAAGGAGGAAGTATCTGGCCACATATCCCAATCGTGGAGTGGGGGCTTCTGCTCCTGCCTGCTGTTCAGCTCGAAGATGTCCAGAGGATCTCTAACATGCCAACCACCCAGTCCCATCCCCCTGTGCCCTGGGAAATGCTGATGAGGAATTTCAGTTCACTGATGGCTCAGCCTCTGCCTGACACACAGCAGGCCCTAGCTGAGTATACCGTATATCTCCTTCTCCCACACCCCACTGCCAACACAGAACTTAGCCAAGCACTGCTTCCTCCAGGAGGACATTTCCTTCACTAGAAGGCAAAGAAAGGGAGAAGCTCTGAATTTCAGACCAATCCTTTAGAGGATTACTGAATTCAGAGTTGTTTAAAGGGACCTCAGGGACCCATCCACTTTTCAAATGAGAAGTGTAAAGGTCAAGGCTTACACTGCAGGAGTGGTACCCAGGCTACTGCTGACCTAGGACTTTTCTTCTGGAGGAGGCTGGCATGCACGGTTCATCTTAGTAAGCTCCCACCGTAAAAAGAAGCCACAGGACAGAGTATGGACAAGACCTGAGGACACATTCAGAGTCCTTAGAATCGATGTCCCCAGCAGACAGTGTCCCCAGCAGCTCCATCCCTGCACGTTGCCAGAGATGAACCTGATTTTCTAACAGCCTCGTGTCATGTAGTTCAAGCATGATGACAGCAGGGGTTAAGTCACAATTAGTAAACCAGTAACCAGTTGAATGTATGCAGTAAGTATATTTTCAGTCGATAAGTATTTAATTGGGGCTTAATTACTGAGTGATCACAGAGCATTTGAGACGCTTGGGTGAATGGCCCACTGGAAGAGACTAGTGCTGCTTTCCTGTTAGCACGGGTATTTTAAGGCGTTCATATTCATCAGTGCCATAAATCCCAGAAGGTTAAATTTGCTGAAAGTGTACATGAAAATTAGTGCCCTTGTGTGACCTGCACCTCTCTCCACACCCCTTCTTTTTTTTTTTTTTTTTTTTTGCGGTACAAGGGCCTCTCACAGTTGTGGCCTCTCCCGTTGCAGAGCACAGGCTCCGGACGCGCAGGCTCAGCGGCCATGGCTCACGGGCCCAGCCGCTCCGCGGTATGTGGGATCTTCCCGGACCGGGGCACGAACCCGTGTCCCCTGCATCGGCAGGCGGACTCTCAACCACTGCGCCACCAGGGAAGCCCTCTCCACACCCCTTCTTTCTTTCTTCCTCCTTCCAGAAACATCATGGGTCTGACAGAACCACTCTTGTGTGAATAAGGCTCTCACAGACTCATAACATTTGACTCTTAAACTGAGAACTAGACCTTGGGACTGGGAGCTCCATGAGGGCAGGCATGTTTCTCTCTTACGGCTGCACCCCAGTGAGCCTGCGCCAACTAGAAGCCTAATAAATCTTGGTAGAATGCAGGAGTGCAGAACGCTAGGACGTTAGGCCTCAGTGTCTCAACGTCAGAGTCACAGGCGATCAGTCTCTCAGCTTCTTGGACTCAAGGACTTAGAGAGATAAGCAGCACACACACTGTTCAGGTGCAAAACTGAGAAGCTCTGGCTTCAGGGGCTTCTGCTGAGCTGCTGTCTTGGCTGTTGGAGGGGAGGGAGGGATGCAGAGAAGGGAGGGAGAAAGGGTGCGAGTATCCAGGGACTCCTAATGAGCTTGGGCAGCAATGGAAGCCCTCACTCCTAAAGGCCCCAGAACTTCTCCATTCCCCTGCCCTGCCCCCACTATACCCTCCGTAGGCCAGGCAGCTCTGGGACGTGGGAGGATCCAGAAGACCCTCACTCCCCCACCTCTACTCTCTCCTCCCCTTTCCCCTCCCCCCAACCTCGGGGAACTGCAGCGGGAACTTTTGGAAGAGGGTCAAGGGAGATCCCTTACGGGCTCTGGATGAGAACTTGGACCCTTTTATTTAACTGTTGCTCTCCCCATCCCACCTTCCATTTCCTCTCAGAAGCTCCATGGAACTCACAGGTCAGGGTGTCATCACTTCACTGGGGCAGGTTGTATAGCCCAAGATAATTGAGAAAGAGAGCTTCAGTGGGTGGCCACAGTTTCCCTGTCTGGAAAGTGAGTTTTGGATTAGAAGAGTTCTGAGATGCCTTCCTGCTCCGATATGCTAGGATTTCCCTTTTTTTTTAGGTATCCCACTCCTTAGCAATGGGGTCTTGGGCAAGTCACCAAAGCAAAGGCCCTGCTAGCTCATCTGTAAAATGGGTACATTACCAGAGGCAGCCTGTCAGCTAGAGTGGATTTTCACCCCATCACACCCCTTGCTGCTGGCTCATTGCGTCCACCGTGGAGGTAGCCCAGGGCACTTAGTTAAGAGTTCAGACCTTGGTGTCTGGCAAGGTCAGCTTTGCCTTCCAGCCTTACCATTGACTGACTGCATGACAAGTAGCTTAAACTCTCTGATCGTCAGTCTCCTCATCTGTGAAAAACAATCTTAACACGTACCTACTTCCTTTTTTTTTTTTTGGCCCCGCCTCAAGGCTTGTGGGATCCCAGCTCCCCACCAACCATGGATCGAGCCCCGGCCCTCGGCCCTCGGGCCTCGGCAGTGAGAGAGCAGAGTGCTATCCACTGGCGCACCAGGGAATTCCCCAGCAGATACCTACTTCCTAGGACTGTTGGGAGACCAGATCTGCGAGCTCATAGCATGTGCTAAGTACTCGGTGAATGCCAACGGTCACTTTGTGGTTCGCTGAGGTTCCAGGGCTCAAGGCAACCACACTGGCCTGGAGCGAGTCACCAGCTCAGAGGCAGAATTGGAACCCCCTTTGATTGCAGACCAGTTCTTCATTTGTTTTGGAATTTTTGACCCCAAAATGCCCTTTTGGATCATTCTTTTTTATTTTTTTTTCTCTGAAGTATAGCTGACTTACAATGTTGTGTCAGTTTCTGGTATGCAGCAAAGTGATTCAGTTATATGTATGTGTGTATATATATATATTCTTTCTCATATCCTTTTCCATTATGATTTGTTACAAGATATTGAATACAGTTCCGAGACCAGTTCTTAGGCCTGGGAGTGCCACCAAGGCGGCAGCAGCGAGCCCAGGATGTTCTTGACCCTCTATCCCTGCCCCACTTGCCCTTGGACCATTTTCCGAGAAGCCCAGGACCCCCTAGCTCCAAGCTTCTGCAAGGACCTGATTCATCTCTGGAGGGGAGCTGCCTCACAGGCCTCCCTCCCCCCGGGTCCGTCCTTCCCTGCCTGGTGGGCTCACAGAGGCCAGCCCTCCCTGGGAGGCTGGGAGGCAGCAGCAGGTCCTACCCCTGCTTTGCTGGTTCAGAGAAAACCCTGTTCCAGCTAGGTGGCAGGAGGTGCCCTCCAGGGTCACAGCTCCCTGAGCCAAAAAGCCCAGCTCCCCCAGGGCCAGTTAAAGGAGAACTGCAGGGATTTGCCTGGCGGTCCAGTGGTTAAGACTTTGCCTTCCAATGCAGGGGGTGTGGGTTCGATCCCTGGCTGGGGAGCTAAGATCCCACATGCCTCACCGCCAAATCCCCCCCTCCAAAAAAGAAGAAGCAATATTGTAACAAGTTCCATAAAGACTTTAAAAATGGCCCACATCAAAAAACCCCCCAAAAAAATCTTAAAAAAAAAAAAAGGAGAACCGCAGTGGTCCCTGTGGTGCGTGTGCCTTGGGGAAGTCGTGCTTTGACCTGTAGATGCGTGTGCACCGTGACATACCAACCAGCCCCACCCAAATCACCCTGCCCTCTGAACCTTTGCGTAGGCTTCTGCAGTTGAGAATCTTGCCATGAACTTGGCTCTAGTTACTGGTGGACTCCTCTATAGCCCTAACAGTGATAAAATGTCCCTTAGAGTGAGTGCCACTATGTACCGTAGCCAAGAGCTACTGGTGTCTCTCCTTAAATCCACCCAGCCAAGCCCGGTGAAGTGGCCCTTACTGCTATTCTATCCCCATTTGACAGCTGGGCAAACTGAGGTTCTGAGAGTAACTTGCCCCAGGACACATACGACCAGTAAGTAGAGAAGCAGACTTTAAACCCAAATCCACTGGACTCCAGGCTTTAACCTCCTTACTGGGCAGCCTCCACTCTGCCTGCCAGGGCCTGAGTTCCCTGAGGTCTGCTGCGGCTGCTTCTGGTGCAGGCCAGGCTCCTTCCAGGGCCCAGTGCGAGGCCCAGAATCTGGTTGCTATCTAGTTGGCATCGAATGAATACACTGTCTACTGAGAGAACCAGTTCAATGAAAGAGAGAGAGTGTGTCTCACAGGGCAGATGGGTGTCTGGTCAGAAGCCCTTCAACCCGCAGCCACAACCAGGTGCTGGAGAGTTTTGACATCACTCTCCACCCCGATGCTGGATAGGACCCAAGGGTGAAAACTAGAAAGTAGAGGCGGTAACAGGGGTCTGCAGATGGTCTGGGAGCTGGGGAGTGACGGAATGCAGAGGGACACTGCTTACACTATGCAAGTGGGTACCGGAGGCAACAGCCCAGTTCTTTGAGAATTGGGCAGACCCGGCAAGCCACGAGGGAAGGAGAGGGCAGACGCAAGTGGTGACCCCCCTTCCTAAGTCACAGCAAACACGACGGATCCGGTCAGCCCTCGCCGCAGGGCCTGGCCCCAGCCATCCATCGGCCTTCTTGGGGAGAAGGGGACGGGCAGCGGGGAGGCCCGGACATTAAGATTTGGGAAAGTGGGGCTCTTTCACCTGTCTTCTGAGGCAGAGGTGGAGACTGTGAAGGCGAGGCGACGCCCCAGAGAGCAGGGGCTGGTGTGCGCGGAACACAGATGCTCGGGCCGAGGCGCATACGGTAGGGCGCAAGCTTAGGCACACAGGCTAGAGCGCTCCAGTTGGGATGCACAGGCTGGGGCGCTCGGGCTGGAGTGTCGGGGCCTGGGCACCCGCTGGGGTGCAGCGCCCAGGGAGCACCGGGGAGCCGGTCCCCGCGCCCCGCCGCGGCCGGGACGCGCCACGGCGGGCTGCTGCAGGAGGCGCCCCTCAGAGAAGCCGTTTGCAGCCGGTGTGTAACCTGATATTTTTCTGCACGGCCCCCAGAGGAATTTTTCCATTACCCAGGCAGCGCCGCAAGCCGCAGCCTTTTCTCTCTCCCCGCCTGGCTCGCCCACCGCCCCCCGCCGTCCCCCGCGGTCCCCCGCAGCCTCTCCGAGCCGCCGCGCCGAGGCACTCTGTGCAAATGTAACCTTTCAGCAGGCCCCGCCTCCGCCAGGAAGCCGCGCGCCGGGTTGCCAGGAACGCGGCGCAGCGCGCTCGGAGCTGGAAGGCGGCCCGTTAATCAGCGGCGGCTGACAGAAAATCAGACAGCCCGGGCGGCCGGCCGGCCTCGGCCCTCTCCCTCCCGGCGCCTCCGCGCCTCGCTCGCTGCGCGCCCGCTCTTTGTTCCTCCGGCTCGCCCAGCTCTTCCCTCCGCGGGGCTGCGCCTCTCCATCACGCCCCCTTCTCCTCCCTGATTCGCGTCCTCTCCTCTCTTTTCCCTCTCCTCCTGGCCCTGTGCTTCCCGCTCTCTCCCCTTCCTGCCAGATGGCCTCGGACTCGCTTCCTTTCCTTCTCTTGGACAGCAGAAAGTCAAAGAAAAGGGGCTCATTCACCCCGTTCTTCGCCAGCCTACTGGGGGGAGGTTGGGCTCCCCAGTGCGCCTCTTGGTAACATCTTCCCCACCGTCTCCCCGGGATCTCAAGACCGGCCCCCGCCCCAGATAGAAAGATCTTAAGCTGAGCTTCATGAATGACCTTAAGGCGGAGCAGTCCATGAAATCCCTAAAATTTTATGTCCCACTTTGGGTGCATGGTGGGGTGGGAGGGGGGGTTGTCCAAAGGTTTCGTGGGTTTTTCAAAGCAGTCAGTGATTCAGAAAGGTTAAAAATCACAGCCCTAGAGATGCTTCCCATTCATCTTAATGAATCTATTCAACACATATTTATTGAGACCTACTACGTACGTGCCAGGTGCGTGCTAAGTCCTGGGCATATAGCCATGAACTCGAGACGAGGACCCTCATATTAGACAAACTATAAATGTGTCATTACAGGCACTCCGGGGCTGGGAGGGAACTGGGGAGAGGTTGAGCGGAATGACAGGTGAGCCGAACCTGGGCTGGGGCAGGTGGAGGGGTGGTCTGAGGACTTCACAGGTGCCCCGGTTCCTACAAAGCCTGCACCCCAGCCTCACCACTCCCAGCGCAGGCGCCAGGCCGGTGCAGCCCTTCCCCGCTCTGTTCCCACACCACCATAAACAACGCTCAAAGCACGCTTGGGGCTGGGGGCAGGGGGGACACTACGGCCCCACACTGTGCCCTCTGCAAGGCAGTAGAGCTGGCAGAGTGACCCGAAGGTCACCGTGTTCTATGTAGACAGGCTCAAAATGTGAGTCTGTGCTTGTTTTGTAGTAAGAACGTTCACTAGCATCCCTGGAGCAGCTGCTCCGTAGCAGGCACTGGGCTAAGCATTTTACACGCGTCATCTTTCATTGGCTTATTCGCCGCCTGGACAAGTGTCTCCTGAGCCCCTCCTCTTGCCAGGCGTCCTGCCAGACACTGAGGATAAACCACTGGGGGTGCTTCTTGCCCTCATGGAGCTCACAGTCTGGTAGAGAAGAGACAACAGACAATTAACAGATGTCACAGCCGGTGACAAGGGCTGGGGATGAAATAAGCAAGGTAGTGAGAGAGACAGCAACCAGTGGGCAAGGCAGGAGGCGGGTGGTAGCTAGGCTGGCTAGGGATGGTCAGGGATGCCATCCCTGAGGAGGGGGCATTCAAGCTGGGATGTAAAGGGTGGGAAGGAGCTGGTCCCCTGAAGGGCCAGAGAGGAAATTCCCAGGCAGGGGTAACAATCCACAAAAAGTTTCTGCCACGCTTACAACTACCTTAGGAGGTGGACACCACCACTGTGCCCATTTTACAGATGAGGAAACCAAGGCTCAGAAAAGTGAAATTCCTTCTGGCCTGGGGTCATCCCGCTAGGAACAGGCAAAGCAGGCCCTGGAATCCAGGCCTTCCCCCCACCCTTTCCCCTTTCACCTCCTGCCCCCCCAGCCCCCCACCTCCTTCCAGAGGACTGGTTAGCAGGCTCTCTGTGGAGGCAGCAGTGTGTGGCCGTGTACAGTGCAAAATGCTCTAGTCTGGACTAGGAGGCCTGAGCTCTAATCCTGCCTCTCCCAGCACGGTGACCTTGGGCAATTCACCTACCTTCTCTGGGCCTCAGTTTCCCCCTCTGTGTACAAGGATAATAAAGGCATGCCTCTCACAAGGCTGCAGTCCAGCGAGGTCAAGGGCATAGAGTGTTTAACACAGGTCTCTGCACCCAGAAAGCGATCGGTGTGATCGTAGCTGACGCCAGATTAAATGAAGTGTCGCTATAGAAGTGGTTTCTATAACCTGGCAAAAATTAGACAGGATTTTTTGTTGCTGCGAATGGCAGTGAGGGATTGCCTCCACCTTTTGCTAAAGGGTCCGTGGTGACGCTGCCCGATGCCCCCTCCTCGCTCACCTCCCCAAGCACCCAGCCTTTGTCTAACCCTCCACATGCAGCTCTAATGGTGCTGTTCAGTTTTGCCCATCAAGAGGTGGTAAGGAGATTCTGCTCACTGCGCCCCTGGCCTCAGCAAGAATTTACTTTTTACAATCCCCACCGTGCTCCTGGGCTGCGTGGAGGAGAGATGAGGGGCAAGGAATCCCCGAGGCTGGGGAACTAAATTCTGAGCCTGGAGAAAGAGGAATCTCACGGTTGGTGGTCAATTTCCACTGTGAACTTGGAGCCAGGCAGAACTCAGGTCTGCTGTCTGGCTCCCACTCTCTCATCTGTAAAATGGGTGTGATAATAACAGCACTTCCTTTGTAGCTGATGAAGTTGGAGAGGCCTTAGCCAGTTCCTGGCCCCAGCAAGGGCTCTGCTGTCAGTGAGCCTTTATTATTGTGGTGTTTCTGCTCTGGGAGGTTGGGAAGACAGAATGGAGGTACCATGTGAACTGAACATTGTAGGACAAAGAACTGGAGGGCTCAAGAAAAGGGAGTGGCAGCAGAAGGGCACCTGGGGAGCGGCAGATAGGCAAGGGGCAACTGAGGAGGAAGACGGGGTGGGCCCGGATCTGAGCAGCCTCAGGTCTGGACAGCTGGCTGCCTGTTCCACACGCTGCATCAGTGAGGATGCTCCTGGCTGCAGGTAACGGGCATGCTGACTCAGACCGGCATAAGCAATAAGTATACCCAAACAAAACGTAACAGGCAGTCCAGAGGTGAGGACAGCTCCCGGGTCGGTGCCGTCCCTTCTTCAGCCAGAGCTTAATCCTCAGGGAATAGTGGAGGCCACCTGTTTCCTTCCTGGAGTCCAGCGGAAGGGAGAGAGGGCCTGGCATGGAGTGGACGCTCCATGAAGGTTTGTCAAATGAATGCTGAACGATGCCCTATTTCTGTAAGTTTAGAGAATCTTGAGAGAGCAGCCATCAGTTAAATAAACAAGCCTTCAGACCAGGCTTTCTCAGGAGAGTGTCTGGACCTTCTGCATTGGAATCACTAAGGGGATGGGTGACAGGCTGAATAAAATCTAATCACCCCTAAAGATACCAGGTCATAATCCCTGAAACCTGTGGATGTTACCTTACAGGGCAAAAGAGACGCGACAGATGAGATTAAATAAAGGGTCTTGAGATAGGAAATTATCCTGGATTGTCTGGACAGGCCCTAATGTAACCACAGGTGTTCTTATAGGAGGAAAGCAGAGGAGATTTGAGAGAGAGGAGGAAAGGTGATCTGAAGACAGAGGCAGAGATTGGAGTGATGGGGCCACAAGCCAAGGAATGCCAGCAGTCACCAGAAGCTGGGAGCGGCAAGAAACAGATTCTCCCCTGGAGCCTCCAGAGCAACCCGCCCTGCCAACACCTAATTTTAGCCTAATTTTAGCCTCAGTTTGGACTTCGGTCTACAGACCTGCAAGAGGATACATTTCTGTTGTATTAAGCCACCCAGCTGCAGGTCACGTCTTACCGCAGCCCTAGGAAACAGGATGGTTATTAAAATGCAGATTACTGGGTTCCAAACTAAAAACACTGGGTGCTGGGCCAGAGACTCTGCATTTTATTTATTTATTTATTTATTTTTTTGCGGTACGCGGGCCTCTCACTGCTGTGGCCCCTCCCGTTGCGGAGCACAGGCTCCGGACGCGCAGGCTCAGCGGCCATGGCTCACGGGCCCAGCCGCTCCACGGCACGTGGGATCTTCCCGGACCGGGGCATGAACCCGTGTCCCCTGCATCGGCAGGCGGACTCTCAACCACTGCGCCACCAGGGAAGCCCAGAGACTCTGCATTTTAAGCAAGCTTTTCTCCCCCCTCCCCGATCCTGCATGACCGTTGCACACTGAAGTGTGAGGAAGAAACTGCATTGGAACAGAAGGGTGACCTGGGCTTGATCCACACAGGAAAACACTGGCGAGAATTGGCTTCGACTCATGGCAGCCTCTTTGGGGTCCCGAGGACCCAGTCCTGTGGAACTCATCCGCTCTCCCAGGAGCCCTGCCTCAAGGCCATGCATATACTGGTCCCGGCCTGGGCCCCCTCCCCTCCTCTCATTTCTTGTTCCCCTCCTCTACCGGTCTTCAGTGTCCCTTATCACAGATTACGGCACTGGACTGTGGCTTCCCCGGGGCTGTGAGCACCCACCCCAGGGCAGGCCCAGTCTTATCCTAACCACCAGGGGTCCCTACATTACTCCTGGCATACACTGAGAGCTCTGTAAACACCTGAATATGCCCATGATGTCACTGACCCTTCTGTACCCCCCAGACCTTTTGGCAGTGAGACAGGGGCCGGGCAAGTACTGGCTGTCTGGTCCCCTCGCCAGCCCCCCAGATGCTCACGGGAATGCAGGCAGAGCCCCTCCACACCCTCCCTGCCTCTCCCCCAGCACCACCCTGGGTGGCTTGCCAGCAGGTAAATAGAGGAGGAGTCTGGGAAGGAAGAACCCACAGCAGCCTGGCTCTTGGGGGCTGGAAAGGATAGGAGTGTGAGGGCACCAGCACTGCCTTGGCTTCAGGACACCACGTCTCACCTCTCCCTGCCTCTCACCAGCTGGGTGACGGGCCGTGAGCCCATCCCTTTCCCTCCCTGGTCCTCCGTCCTTCAGGCAAAGTGTCAACAGCGGGGGTCCCCAGAGCTCAGGAGCTGGGTCCCTGCGTCGCACCAGAATGCACACCACCCAGGTGTCTTTTTTTTTGGCCGCACCACACATGGCACGCAGGACCTTAGTTCCCCGACCAGGGATCGAACCTGAGACCCCTGCAGTGGAAGCGCGGAGTCCTAACCACTGGACTGCCAGGGAAGTCCCCAAGTGTCTTTTGTGGGGACGTGTTCTACTCCCAAGTTCCAAGCAGGTCTGCTCCTCCAGGCCGTGTTATCTGAACCTGCTGCTTTCACTCACGGAACTCCCCCAGCTCTGAAGACTTGCAGGTCTTTCCCCATTCTGCTCCCGGGCCTAAAGCAACCTTGCAAATAAGTGTGGCCATTTGCCAGCCCATGGAAGGCTGATGGCGAAATGATCAAGTCCAGCCCTTCTCTCTACCAGCCCGGGATAGATGGCCGCTGCTGGCTACCTCCGTATCACTCCTCCGCTTAAACCCTCCATGGCTCCCTATTGGCTAGAGCAGTCGTTTCCAAACCTCCCTTTCTAACAGGGAGACTTTCCTACACCTGTGTTTATAAAACAGATGAATGCTAAGCAGCTCAGGTTGAGGGAGGAGTGAGGGCAAGACTGGACTCTGCCCTAACCTCCCCTCTCCTTGTATGGTTTGCTAATGTTGGCAAACCATTAGCCAAAAGATAAGAAAGGTATGAGTGTAGCCCACGGACCTCCCACCCCTCCTTGGCTGGCCTCCTGGGACAGGGGTCAGGAAGCCTCCCCAGGAGAGAGCCCAGCAGGGTCCCCACCTCCCAGCGCCTACAGACACACCCACAAATGTTTGATGGACCACCACCCCACACCAGGCTCTGTGCTAGACACTGGGATACACGAGGCAGAAATGGCTGCCTCCAGAGAGCAGGAACCTTTGGGGAGGGGCCTGGCACCCAAGAAACAAGTCCAGGGGTAAGATGAACAAGTGCCACAAAGACAACAGATCTAGGAACGGGAATCTGGCATGAAGGACTGGGGGATATCGTTAGACCAGAGGGTCAGGGAGGGCCTCTCTGAGAAGGAGTGGGAGCAGAGCATCAGAGCAGAGGGAACAGCACATGCAAAGGCCCTGTGGCTCTGTATACTCCTAGTTGGGAATCACGGGATAAGCAAAACTGTCACAAGTCCCTCCCTCTCCACAAAAGGACAGGTACGTGATGTTCCCAGCAGCTTCACTCATCAGAGTCAGAGACCAGAAACCAGAATAGCCATTGACAGGAGACGGGATAAACAAACAGTGAGGGCTTCCCTGGTGGCGCAGTGGTTAAGAATCGGCCTGCCAATGCAGGGGACGTGGGTTCGAGCCCTGGTCCGGGAAGATCCCACATGCCGCGGAACAACTAAGCCCATGCGCCACAACTACTGAGCCTGTGCTCTAGAGCCTGTGAGCCACAACTACTGAAGCCTGTGCGCCTAGAGCCCGTGCTCTGCAACAAGAGAAGCCATCGCGAGGAGAAGCCTGCTCACTGCAACTAGAGAAAGCTCGCTCGCAGCAATGAAGACCCAACACAGCCAGAAAATAATAAAATTAATTAATTAAAAAAAAAAACAGTGAAATTCAACTGAGCGATGAAAAAGGAAGGTACGGGTGGGCTCAGTGACATGGACGAATCCACAGAATATGTGGAGTGCAAGAGACCGTCCTCTGATTACACTTGTGTGTAAAGGAACAACTGTCCGTGGGGATGGAGGTCAGACTAGTGGACCCGTGGAGTGGAGCATCATGGGAACTTCCCCCAAGCGATGGGGATGTTTGGATGGAACCTTGCTCAGGGTGGCGCTCACACAGTGACACAAATGTAAGAAGCTGCAGAGCTGAACACTAACACGACAGCGTTTTGTTTTATTTTCTGTAAAGTCCACCTCAAGAAGGTACCGAAAGGTGGAGAAATACAGTTTGCCCTATTTGGAAAGAAAGACTCCCGCGTCACCCCAGCCCACCACTTCCAAATCGGGAGTCACCCTGCAGGCTTTGCCTGATGTCACAGCCAGGGCAGAAGGGTCCTGGCTCCCCTCCCACCCCCGCAAAAGCCACCCAAACCCCGCCTTGCCCAACGCGCACGTGAGGACGAAGGTCCTCCCTGACTCTGCCTCCGTCTCCCAGTTCTTCCGCCTCGAGGTTCGAGGGCCGGGAGGGGGTCCTGGGGTGGGGATGGGGTGGGCCTGGAGACCAACTTTCCGGAATGTTCGGTGTCAGGCTGGGAAAGGCCCGGCTCCTCCCGAGCAGCTAGGCTGTAACCCGAGCCTCCGGTTACGCGGATTTCTCCCGGGGCAGGACCCCCACCCCCCAGGTTCTGGAATGCAGCCTGGGGCGCGGAGGGTGGCCCGGGAAGGGGTAACAAAGGTGCAAATGCTTTGAAATTCTGCTTCCTGCCCCCCCAGCCCCAGAGCTGAACAAACACTCCCTCTCCTGCCCGCTGGGCCTTTATCGGGAGTGGAGTGGGGACAGTCTGATGCCCGCCCCTGCCTGGGCTGGGATTGCGTTTCCACTCTCCCCCGCCACCACCCAACCTCCAGGGGCCGCCCGCCGGCTGCCCAAAGCCCACCAGCGCACGAGGTCCAGCGCTTCCTCCCCAACTCGATGGGCTCCAAACCTGGGCCCACCCGTCGTCGGGATGACATTCAGCCCCACAGGTTGGGGGTCCGGGGGGAGGAGGCATCAGGGGCCTCCCGCAGTGGTTGAGGCTGGCAGTGAGGCCGAGACTGAGGTCGTGGGGTTAAAGGCCAGCTTGGGGGGAACATGCACCCCGGTCGCTTCTCCCCTTGCCCACCCCGGCGAGGCCTGCTTGCATGGGTCCAGCGCCAGGATTCTGGTTCTCAAACCCGGACAGGCTGAGGCAGGGGCTGTGAAGTGTCCCCAGCATTGTTTTGTTTAGTTTCAGTAAGAGGAGCCACCTTTATTGGGTGCCTTCCAGCAGCTCCCAGAAGCGCCGTCAGGATGGAATGAGCATGCTGCGGGCGGGGCCAGCTCTGGGAGCTTCCCAATACCAGAAAATAAATAAGGGGGTGGGGGGGGCAACAGTGAGGCTCCAGCCCCTCTCCGGCGTCTCCAGAGGTGCTGGGGAGCAGCCAGGCGGGAGAGCTTACCGGGGAACCAGCAATACGCACGCGGTGACACACGCACGTAATGACACACGAGTGCGCACACAAGCACACGCATAGGCACCTGGCCCCCCTCCCCCGCTCCCCCAGCTCCCAGGCCAGTCCCAACAATCCAACCCCTGCAGTGTCCTCTAAAAAGCCCCAGCAGAGCCCACCACTCTCCCAGAAGACCCCTGCCCCACCCGCTGGCCCTGCAGCAGTCTGTCCTCCTCCCCGTCTCTCTGCACTTCCTGCCCTCCCACCGCTGAGCCCCACCTTCACCCCCCAGCTCAGCTCCCATCTGCACCCCGGCCCAAAAACACAAGGCTCCCCAAGGCCAGGCCCACATGGCCCCTGCAGCCTCTCCATCCCCGGAGCCTCCTCTCCGGCAGGACCTCCACCTCAGCGGTGCCCCCGCCTCCCTCCTCAGCCCGCACTTGGACCACCCTGGGCCCCTGTCTCATCCATCTGTCCAGGGGTATTAGCTGGGGGCCAGGCACCGGGGATGGGGGCAGGAGCTGGCCGGACCATTGGAGGAAATCCCCAGCTTAGTCTCTTGGTGAAGGGAAAGCAAGGATAGAAGTGGGCTTGATGGCATCATCCCTGCCGGCAGGGATGTTACAGAAGTTGAGCCAGGGTGGGGTGGGGCTGAGAGCCCGACAAGGCCCTCCACACCACACAAACCAGCAGATGTGGTCCAGCCATGTGAGACCCGCTGGTGTCCTCGGGGGCCTCCCCCTCTCCAAGCAGCTTCGCCGACTCCACCAAGCTGGCCTGGGGGTCTCCCCTGCCTGCTGCCCCTGCCACATCATTGCCCACTCTGTCCTTGTCCCCAAGGCTCTGTCCCCCCACCAGCTGGGGCTCCAGGATTCTGCTCATTGACAGGCACGGAGAGCGAAGTGGATTAGTGAGCGAGTGAATGAATGAACGAACGAATGATTGAATGAGGGAAGAGCTTTTCCACCAGCTGTTCATTTACGGGCTTCCCCGCCCTTGCAGGTCATGCCCACACTCGGGGGAAGAATTCACCCCTTCCCCAGCCTCGTGTTGGTCATTAACTCAGTGCCTGGACTTGCCTGGTTAATAAATAATTAAGCTGGATAGGGGCTGACCTCAGGCTGACCTTGAGCCTCTCCGCAGGTCCTCCCCCAATTGGATGTGTGACTGCTTCGTAGTGACCCTTTTCTCCTCTTTGCTGGTGGGTTCTGAATCCTGGGGAAGTGTCAGGCACAGAGAAGGCCTGGCCCCAGCCCCGGAGTGCCCCAGCCTGCCCGCGAGGCCACCCGCCCCCCACCCCAGGACACAGAGAGTAGGGTCCAGTCTCCTTACCAAAGCCCAGAATCCCTGAACTGACAGCACGCGGGCCTCAAGCTGGGCTCTGCCGATGATGCGCTGAGTGACCTGGGGGTCCAGCTCGCCCCCACCACTGGGCCTCGGTTTCCCCATCGGTCAAACAAGGAGGATGGGTTCAGCGTGACTGCGACTCATTCCATGATGCTGTGGAAACGGGCGGATGTTGTGACATCCAGAGGGGACCTCAGAGACCACTTCATTGTGTGCCGTGAGGGCCCGAGATCACACAGCAACTGGGGGAGGGCTGGGAGGAGGACACGGTCTCTTGAGCCATAGTCCGTCCTGGTCTCCCTCCCCTCCATGGCAGCCCTCCTTGCTGTCCATTATTCTCTTTTCTTCTTGTCATTCATTCATTCAGTGATAAGTTAGGCAGGGCTCAGCCTGAGGGGCCAGGGTCTTGCCGTCAGGGAGGCCCAAACTAGGGGACACAGACCTCCCAGGCAGCTACACTCCAGAGCGACTTGTGCAGGTTCGCAAAAGGGAGGGGTGAGAGCAGGTGGAGGAGAAGAGGAGAGGGGAAGCAGGGGCTCCTGGCAGGGGAAACAGCAGAGCAAAGGCCCCACAGGGCGAGAATGACCCGTTGGGAGAGTTACACGCAGTTCAGTCTGGTTGGCTGTATCAAGACCTGATGAGTGGGACCTCCCTGGTGGTCCAGTAGGTAAGACTCCGCGTGCAGGGGGCATGGGTTCGATCCCTGGTCGAGGAGCTAGATCCCACATGCCGCAACTAAGAAGTCTGCACGCCGCAACTGAGAGTCTGCAAGCCGCAACTAACAATCTGCATGCTGCAACCAAAAGGTCCTGCGTGCCACAACGAACATCCCGCGTGCCGCAGCTAAGCCCTGGCAGAGCCGAAATAAAATAAGTAAATCAATTAATTAAAAAATAAATCTTAAAAATAAAAGACCTGATGAGCCACAAGTAGGAGTTTGGAATTAACTCCAAGACAGTGAGGAGTGAAAGCGTTCGAACTAAGGAGAGGCGTGGTCAGATTGCTGGGAAGGTGGCTCTGGCCGCTGCTGCTGCGTGGAATGACTGAATGGAGTAGACACAGCCTGGGAGGCTATGAGTGTCACCCCAGGCAGGAGGCAGTGGAGTCTGGGTCGCCGGCAGGTGGTGGGAGAGAAGTAGATAGATCCAGGAGTTACTAAGAAGTAGAATCATTAAGACTTGGTAACTAACTTCTGCTTCTGGCCAAGATGGAGTAACAGAGGCCAGATTTCCTATCCCACTTGAAACAACCAAAAAATTCAGACCAAAAAAAAAAAAAAAATACATGAAACAGTGGTTTTCAAGAAAGAACCATCTGAAGGGATTAGAGGGAACTGTGTCTGATGCTCATACAGGGTTGGGAATACTGCCTGTTCCCACCAGTCAGGCTGGAAAACTCATAATTCACAGGGAAGTGGGTATAGCATTTAGGAAGGTCTTGTCTCAGAGGTGGGGAATAATTAGCCCTAAACGGAGCATTGCTAAAAACCCACCTAATAAATCATAACGCAAGCCCCAAAAGGATCAATTGGATCCCAAGTAATTTAACTGCTTCCCAGAATAAACCACAAGCAGATTTATAAAAATACAAAAATATCCAAAAATCACATCTGGCGTCCACCAAACATTACCAGGTGTGCAAAGAAGCAAGGAAACACGACCCATAAAGAAAAGAATAATCAATCAATTGAACCTGACCCAGAACGGACACAGATGTTAGAATTAGCAGAGAAGGATTCTAAAACAGTTTTTATAACTGTATTCCATATTTTCGAAATGTTAGAGACATGAAGTTATAAAAAAAGATCCAGGGGCTTCCCTGGTGGCGCAGTGGTTAAGAATCCGCCTGCCAATGCAGGGGACACGGGTTTGAGCCCTGGTCCAGGAAGATCCCACATGCCGCGGAGCAAATAAGCCCGTGCGCCACAACTACTGAGCCTGCGCTCTAGAGTCCACAAGCCACAACTATTGAGCCCACAACTATTGAGCCACAACTATTGAACCCACAACTATTGTGCCACAACTACTGAAGCCTGCGCGCCTACAGCCCGTGCTCCGCTACAAGAGAAGCCACTGCAATGAGAAGCCCGCGCACGGCAACCAAGAGTAGCCCCCGCTCGCCGCAACTAGAGAAAGCCCGCGTGCAGCAACAAAGACCCAACACAGCCAAAAATAAATAAATAAATTTTAAAAAAAAAGATCCAAATTAACTTTTTTTTTTTTCGGTATGCGGGCCTCTCACTGTTGTGGCCTCTCCCGTTGCGGAGTACAGGCTCCGGACGCGCAGGCTCAGCGGCCATGGCTCACGGGCCGAGCCGCTCCGTGGCATGTGGGATCTTCCCGGACCGGGACACAAACCTGTGTACCCTGCATCGGCAGGCGGACTCTCAACCACTGCGCCACCAGGGAAGCCCCCAAATTAGCTTTTAAGAGTCGAAAAGTACAATGTCTGAGATGAAAAATACACTGAATGGGATTTGTGGCAGATTAGACAAGACAGAAGAAAAGTTAATGAACCTGAAAGTACAGCAATAAAACCTATCCAAAATGAAACAGAGAGAAAAGAATTTTTTTAAAAAATGAAAAGAACACCAGTCAGCTGTAGGATAATTCCAAGCAGCCGAATATATGGGGAGTCCCAGAGGAAAAGAGGAAGGGGAACAGAAGAAATAGTGGAAGAAATCATGGATGAAAAATTTCCAAATTTAATGAAACCTGTATCCAAGAAGCTCAATGAACCCCAAGCACAGATGCCTGGTGACCGACTGGAAGTGGAGGAGCAGACAAGGGTGACGCCCTCGCTTCTGGCCCAGGAGACATGGCTGGGGTACCATTCTCTGAGGGGGAGGCCTGCAGGGGGTGCAGGCACAGTGGGATCTGTGTCAGCTTTAGGGACACAGATGGAGGTGTCAAGGGCAGCAGGCATGATGGGTCTAGCGTTCAGAAGGCAATGGACTGGAGATAGAAGTCCAGGAGGCCATGGACTTGGTGGGTCCTGCCGGAGAGAGCTGAGGGCCAGGGGCAGACCCCAGGACACACCATCAGTTAATCAAGAGGCAGAGCCTGAGGGCCACATGGGGAGCTGAGAAGGTCCATGCAGAGAGGGAGTAGGGAAACCAAGGAGCACGGTACCCAGGTGGACCGGCCCTGCTGAGAGACTGGTCTAAAGTGGCCATGTTGTCACTCAGAGGTGAAGTCTGCTGTGGCTGGCTTGGCCCCAGGGCAGGACTGTCTCAGGATATTGCACAGAAAGTGGTAGATGTCCTGGGGAGGGTTGGGACCACAGGGGTCTGGAAGAGGGTGGCAAGCATAAAATATTCTCGCAAGAGTGAGGACTAGATGGGTGGCAGATGGGGTGGAGGCGGGGATGTCTGAATTTCAGACCTCAGAAGTACAGCCGTGGAAGCGATGACCAGGTCAGCGTGGACCACAGTGCAGGGGCCCAGCTAAGGCCCCCGGAAACAGCAGGATGGAGAAAGGGAGAGACCAGCATATTGGCCAGGGCGTCCTGGTGGTGCCAGAGGAACACTGAGCCTGGAGAGGAGGACTGTGGGAGGCCCCAAAGTCTTCTGAGCATGAAGCACTGTGCCAGGGGTGAGGAGGTGATCCCAGGGACCAGGGTGCAGGAACCACAAAGGGGTGAGGGAGTTGCGTGGGGGTGCAGGGAGAGGCAAGCTGTGGTGGGCGGAAGAGCATCACAGACTTGGGTTAGGGACCACAGAGATTCCTATGGAGAGAGACAGAGAGAAAAGGAGAGTGCAAGCAAGCTCATTTTCTGCACACCGGGCTCCATCACTCCCACCCAGGTGGGCAGCTTATGGAAGGATGCGCCTGTGCATGCCTTCACAGGAGGCTCCAGCTCCTGACAGGAGAGCTCTGGCCCAGCCCCGACCTGGGCCTCGAAGCCAGGGAGGTGGGACGGCGCAAGAGTAGAGAGGAGCCAGGCCCCACGCCTGCCACTGGAGCCCAAGGACGCTCAGAGCAGACAGGCTGGGGCGCAGGTGTGAGAGGCCCAAGCGGGCACGTGGCATGCGGCGGCCTGCCTCTAAGCTCAGAGGCTCAGGAGAGCCCCTCTTGGCAAGGGGCCCGGGGGAGGACTCAGCCTGCTCGGCGGGGCCACCTGCTGTCTCTTGCCCCTGCCAGCCCTAGAGGCCCCGGGGGGTGCAGGGAGGAGGCCGTTTCCCTGGACCCAAGCCGGGTGCAGGGGGCAGCTGGCCGTCCTGGCCAGCTTCTACCTCCCGCTTCAGAATCTTCTACCAGGTAAGTAGCAGGCAAGCCCTGCCCCGGTCTCTCTGTCCTTTTGCACTCTGCTGAAAGACCGACAAGTGCCCTCCTCCCCCTAGGAGCGTGCTGTGCTCCCTAATGAATGTGGGGTTACACACACCCAGGGTGCTGTGTGTATGTTCCAAACGTGCGTGGAGACGAACAGAGACCCAGGCACAAACGTAAGCAACCTCGGAAACGTGCATGCGCTTGGGAGGAGCTACCTACACTAACAGGCATGTGTGTAGAGGAATTACACATGGGCGTATGCAAACACAAGGAAGGCATGAAACCACAAAGGTGAGTACCTGCACCACGTGCACCTGCATACCCATGCATGCCAGCGTGCGCACATTACGCACCCAGAATGCAAACATAGAGCAGATGTCCAGGCACACACGACCATTTCATACACATCCCTTAGCTCCGTGCATCCACGGAGGTGCCCATTCCATGTGCTTATTCACAGAGACATTCACCCCACACACAAATGTGCACTGAAAACTAAGTGCAAGCAGATGTACACAGGCACATGCAGGACGCACATAAAAACATGCACAGAGACGCACGTTTACATAAATGTACACACGCACACACACACACAGCCATTTGTGCATATACGGAGCCATTCATGCTTATATATGTGTACATGCCTGCACATGTGCACGGCCATGCCCGGGTACACAAGGCACAAATACACACATACAAAAATGCACGTGCAGATATGCCCTCATACATACCTGGATGCTTAGAAAAGCCTAACTAAAGGCGTTCAACACGTTCATGCTACACTGAAAGCGCCATGGGGGCAGGGACTGTGGCCCCTTCGTTCACGGCTGCACCCCTGAAGCCCAGCTCAGGGCCTGGTGCCCAGAGGTTTGCAGAGCCGAACACTGGGAAACAGCTTGGGCAACAGCTCAGAGGCAGGAGGGCGACAGACAGTCTGGGGAGTGGCCAGGGGTCCCTTGTGAGTGAGTGGGGCTGGGATGGGCCCGGTGGCTGGGGAGGGGGGCTTTCAGGATGGTTACTCCTTCTCCTTCCTCCCACCCTCCTCTTCCTCCCCTCCTTCCCCATTGATTCTCCTCCGCTACACATACTGAGGGCAGGTGGAATGTCAGATGGGGCAGGAGGGAGGGGGGTGTCACAGAAAACCCATGGCCTTGCAGCCAGGAGGGCAGGTCTCGCTTGGCCCTGTCTTCGTGCTGGGGGACCCGGCCAGGGTACTGATTTTCTCTGGGCCTCAGTTACATGCTAGGTGTTCAGCTGTAAGAATTTTCACAAAGTGAACCCACCTGTATAACTAAACAGCAACCAAATAAAAATAATAGCACATATCCAGCTCCCCAGAGCAGATGAAGGTCAATTTTTACAGAACCTAAGGCCCCCGCAGGCCCCCGTAAGTTTCTATTTGCCCTCACAGCCAGCAAGGGGGCAGTTCGTCCCCTCAGCTCAGGACCCCTTTTCCAGGGTCCCTGCCACCCACAGGGAGAAAAGGCAGGAACAGCCCGTCAGCCTCCAGTGCTCCAGCCCTGCCTCTCCTCAGCCTCAGGCCAGGGCCCCTATGGCCAGCGGAGGGGCCACCTCCCCTTCAGCACCGCCTCTGGAGTCCCATTTGGGGAGCCAGGAAATCTTGGGAGAGGGAGCCCAGACACCCCAAGTTTCTCTACCACCCTGCCCCTTTGATTGAGCCACTTGTTGGTGGCACCCAAGGGCCCATAGCTTTAAGGGAAGACTTGAACCCAGGGCTGACCCAGTCCAAAGCCCACAGCCCGTACAGCGGTGGAGATCATTATCTCCATTTCACCGGGCAGGAAACTGCGGCTCAGAGAGACCACGAGCAGAGCCAGGACTCCAGCTGTGGGGGCGAACTTGACCCTGTCATCCCCCCCGCTCAAAGCCTTTCTGTGCTGCCCTTCGCTGGGACACTCCAAAGCCCTCCATGATCTGGCCCTGCCAACCTCTCCCTGGAGGCACATAAGGTCCAAACCCCATTTTGTTGAAGGCCTGGGACAGGGACAGGGACTTGCCCAAGGCCACACGCTGGTGAGTGGAGGGACAGGAATAGAGCTCAGATCCCCTACTTTCCAGCCTGGAACCGCCTCCCCTGGACCAGCCTAGTACTGGGAAAGGAGAGGCCTCCCCCACTCCTCCCCTTTCCCTCCTCCCTGGAGGCTGCAGAGGCAAGCTGCCCTGAGCCAAGTGGGCCTGGAGGACCTGACCTGACCCCCCCTTCCTCCCTGACCACTCCCCTAGCCTTTTGATATGTCAGCACCCACTGAGAAGACCCCCCCATCTGCCCTGTTAGCTGGGTTCTAGTGTCATGGGGCCATTTGCTGGCTGTATGGGGCGGACAGGGCACCTCCCCTCTCTGAGCTTAGTTTACTCATCTATAAAATGGGGTTATGACACATCTCCTAGAGTCGCTGGTAAGAAATGGTGGTATAAACGTGAAATAAACCCCCAACACGCTCCTTCTGGGCGACAAGCCCAGGCACTCCTCATAACGCCTCCCATTTTATCCTCTCAACAAGCTAGATGTAGGAACTGCCCGGGTTTATACGGGAGAGGAAACTGAGGCTGAGGTCACGCACTTTCCCAGGCAGCAGGGCTCCAAAAACTGGGAGCAGGGGTTGGTCCTCCCTGGCCAGCTCTCGGGCTCTCCAGGGGCAGGGCCCACATTAGGGGCGTTCTCCGCACCCAAGCGGGGCTCCGGGTGCCAGGCCCACGGGACGGGGCGGCCAGCGCGGGGGCCGGGGCCAAGCTGGGGAGAGCGGGTTGTAGTGGGGGGGCGCCTGTCAGCGCGGGGTCGGCCTTGGGTCGATACAGCGGCGGGATGAATGGGCGAGGAGAGAGCACAGAGGCAGGGCGGGCGGGGGGGGGGGGGAGGGGAGGAGGAAGTGGAGGACGGCCGAGGGGAGGGGAGGGGAGGACGGGAGGGGAGGGGAGGGGAGGCAGGGCCCGCCCCATCCCCCTCCGCCCCTCACCCCGCCCGGCGGCCCCTGCCCGGGTCTGCAGCCTTCAGCGCAGAGCGCGGCCCCGCGGCCCCGCCGTGGGATCGATAACTAATTTCACCGCAGCAGCCGCCCCAGTTTTTTCCCGATAATTGTGCTCCTGCAGCTGCGAGCAAGGCCCCCAGCCCGGCGCGCGGCCCCCGCCCGCGCCCGATCAATTGACACCGCCACCGGGCGGCCGGAAAACTCATTTTTCTCTCCCTCCCCGGCTCCCGGTGGGCGCAGGAGAAGCTCCGCCTCGGGCCGGGGCGGGGGGGTGGGGGGGAGCGCGGGCCGGTTCCCGGACTGACTCGAGTTTGGGGAGGTTTCCAGGGTATCCGATGCAACCGGAGGGCCTCAGTTTCTCTGTTCCACAAGTAAGGGCGTGGCCGAGGACCTGGGTGTTGGACTGACCCCGCCCCCTCGGCTTTCCCTGGGCGGGCCAGCGGTGCACCTGCTCCCCCATCACTTCTGGGAGGGAGGGCCAACGGCGCAGGGTTCGAATCCGGCCTTTACCAGTTTCCATTGTGTGACCTTGGACTGGTTCTGCCCTTTGGGCTCTTCCTCTCCGAGCCTCAGTTTCCCCATCTTCCCAAAGGGGCTGGCATAGTCGTCGGTGCGCAGGGCTGTAGATTGGTGTGCGCAAGTGCGTGCCCCATAAATGGCGGTGGTCATTAGAGAGTGGAGGAAATCTTCACTCACTCACTGAGCACCTACTGTGCGCCAGGTACTGTTCTGGGCTGGAGGACAGAGCAGTGATGAAGCAGACAAAAGTCCCTGCCCTCGTGGAACTGACCTTCTAACGAGGGCATGAACGATAAATATGTAAGTGAAGTAACTAGTGAGAAGACGAGAAAAGCCATGGAGAAAAGTAAACTAGGGCGTGTGGCATAGGGTGTGAGGTGTGAGGTTGCAAGGGCAGTGCAGCCCCCCAGGACCAACTGAGCAGGGCTTCATTGCCAGAGGCCCCTTTGCAAAGCTCCCAGCCTGCTGTCTGCTCAAGGTCAGGGAAAGCTGCAGACTTGGCATTCTCTGAGAAGGGTGGGCAGGAGGAAGGAGAGCAGAGCGGGGAGAAGGCGAGATGGGGGGGTGTCTAGAGAGAAGGGGGGTGTGCAGACGGAGAAGGGAGGAAAGAGCTCCAATGGCCAGGAGGCCTGGAAGTTAAAGGTCGGACGGGACTCAGGTAGCCAGCCGCCCCAGCTGGGCCACGGAGGCTCAGAGAGGGGCAGAGGCCTGCCCAAGGCCACAGTACATGTGGGGGTCAGAGGTGGGCTCCTGGGTCTTGGCTCCAGACCCTGCAGAAGGGTGAGAAGGGCCAGAGAAGAAGAGAGAAGAGAGGAGAGACTCACGAGGGTAGGGAGGGGTGCGGGCAGCCCAGAGGCTGGGTCAGAGGTGGGCCGGGAGCTTCCTTGGAGCAACATGGGTTGTGTTAGGACATCTTCGGGAGGACTGGGAATGACTCGGAATGACTCAGGGAACCCAATCTGCTGACCAGACTCCCTCCGCCCCACCTCCCCTCCAAACCAGTTACCCAAATCTGACAGAGAAGTCCTAAGGCTTCTGCATGATGGTGGGTGAGTCAGGCAGGGGGCGGGGCCCTTGGCTGCTGGGGAGGTGGGCTGTTCTGGGGCTGAACAAACCTCAGGACATTCCCCCTGCCTCAGTTTCCTCATCTCGAAAATGGAGTTAGTGGTGAAGTTCTAAGGTTCTGTCTGTCTCCTTCCCTCCAGATTCCTGGCACACCCAGCCCCATCACGGGGTTGAGAGCAGTGACTCGGCAGAAATGAAAGCTCGAGACTGCTAGCAACCGAATGAGGTTAGCAGGGGAGGGAAGGGCTGGACTGGGTGGCTGGGATTTGGAACAAATGGAGCTAGGCCGCACCCACCTGTTTGTTTGTCCATCCATCCACCCACCCAGACAGTCACTCAGTCATTCAGCACACACTTAGTAAGCACCTACTGTGTGCGGGGCAGTATGGAGGGGAGTGGGCATAAGGTCCTGCCTCTCCCATCCTCTCCCTCCCCCCATGACCCCCACGCTTTCTCTTGAGGAGTGGTCGAAGGAGCATTGGACTGGGAGTCAATGTAGGACTGATGTCCCCTGGGTGCCCCTCTGTGCCTCGGCTGGACTAACAACAGCCACGTCAAGGGTCTGGCTCCCAGCATCATGTTCAGTCCCTCAGTTCCCCTAAGGCCAGTGAGGGATCGGAGACCAGGACCCACCCAGGGTCCCACGGCCAGGAGGCTGTGCCTGACCCAGTGCCCTGTCCGCCTGTCCCGAGTCTGGGAGGAATGATTGCCTATCAGGAAGGATCTGAGGATCCCAGGCAGAAACCAGGCTACAGCGTTCAGAGTCCCCTTGTCCTGTCTCTCAACTGGTGGCTTTGTCCGCCAGTCATCTCAGAAAGGGCCTGTGTGGGTCAGCCTAGCAGCTGCCCCTTTGCCCACACCCAATGGTGGCTGATGCCCTGGGAGGCCATCCAGGGCAACTCCAGCCTCCACAGTGAGACCAAGCCTCCCTTTTCAGAGAGATGTATATTCAGTCCGTCCCATCTCTCAGAGCACCATGGCAGATGACATCCAAGGCCTTACAGAATTCTTGATCTGGAGACATGGGACCCCGTCCCCCTGGGCCTTGGACCAAGGGCCCTACTTTATGGCAAGGAAAGAGCACCGTGGGTGTGAAGCACGGTAGCCACTGGTCTGACCCTGGAGCAATGGGCCTGACGGAACGCTGGGGCAGCCAGCTCGTGCGACACCCTGTGTCCAGAACCCACAGCTAATCAATGGTGCTGTGACCCCAAAAACTAGGACACACGGTCCAGGAACAAGCTGTGGAAATAGGATTGTGCCCGCCTCCATCACTCCAGTGTCTCGCTTGTAGATTTGTACTTCTCCTCCCTGCAGCCTGAGATTTTGTCAGAGAAGAGGTACCGGTTCCCTGGGACTGGGTGGGGGTGGGGGTGGGAGAGCTGGAGGAAGGGAACAGGAAGTGGAGGGAGGGAACAGGAAGTGGAGGGAGGGAACAGGAAGTGGAGGGAGGGCTCCACCCGGCACAGAATGGGTCCCGCTGAACTCAAAGCTGTGACTGCTGTCTGACCACTTTGGAGCCCTCATGCCTGGGACCAGCAGGCCGAGACAGGAGTTACTGCTCAGGGGTGGGTCAGCTACCCCAGATCCAGCTGCGGGGGCAATAGTTTGCTTCAGTAACAGGCTTGTGTCAAGTCTGCAGGGACTGTGGATGGCCAGCTCCTTTAAGGGGACTCTCATGGGCCGGGCCCAGTGCAGGGCAGGGGCAGAGCTGAGTCCTGCAATGCGTGGACTGTATTGAATACCTTTCCTGCGCTACTTCCAACGTCTAGGCTTTGCCTCTTAATCCAGGCCCAGTGGCGGTGAATAAACAGCCCCTGCAGGGTCTGGCCAGACAACTGCAGGCCAACAGTGCCTCACCCTGAGTTGCATCTCTCTTCCTGCCCTGGGAGTTCACTGATGCCCCATATGGGATGTCCCTCTCCCCATCAGGAACCCGCTCAGAGATCAGCTGTAACACCATTCAGGCCAACCCTTGATCCAAGGGAGACGGAGCTATGGGGTGCCTCCCCCTTCCCCCTTTCTTCCCCCAGGCAGATGGTCCCAAGATGCATTTCATAAGGAATCTCGGACAGCCCTGGGGGCCTGGGCACCCAGGTTGCCTTAATGGTGAACTCAGGAATGCACATTTGTATTGGTTCTCTTTCCTCTCCTGTTTCCCTCTCCCCTCTCCCCATCCCTCACTCTTGCCCCTGCAACTGGACTCCCAAACAAACTACGTGTACCTCAGCCTTTATTTTAGCCTGCTTTCAGGGAGCCCAGACCAAACAGGTGTTATGGGCAGAATTATGTCCCTAACCCCTCCCCGTCGAATTAGTAGGTTGAAGTCCTAACCCCCAGTACCTTAGATGTGACTATATTTGAACACAGGGTCTTTAAAGAGGTAATTAAGTTAAAATGAGGTCATCAGGATGGGCCCTAATCCAATATGACTGGTGTCCTTCTAAGAAGAGGAGATTGGGACACAGACACGCACAGAGGAAGGATCACATGAAGACACAGCAAGAAGATGGCAGTCTACAAGCCAAGGAGGGAGAAGAAACCAACTCTGCCTATACCTTGGTCATGGGTTTCCAGCCTCCAGGATGGAAGAAAATTAATTTCTGTTGTTTAAGCCATCCAGTCTGTGGCACTTTGTTATGTCAGCCCTGAGAAACCAATACACAGGTATATTCTGTTATCGACCCATCTTACAACCAAAGAAACAGAGGCTTTGAGAGGCAAAGGACTCGCCCAGGGTCACACAGCTGGTGAGTAGCAGAGCCCAAATGCAAACAGGGGTCTTTGGGCGGCAGAGTGCAAGCCCTCCACACTAGGGATACTAGGAACCCAGCAAGTCTTCAAACCCCCGCTGGCCCAGTCTCGCCTCCCACGTCTGGGAAGGCCCTCCCTCTATCCAGGCCCATGCCTCCTTCTCCAGCCTTGACTGTATTGGCCTTGGGAAGCTCCCTCCAGCTCCCCGCCTCTGGGCCTCTGGCTCTGCTGTTGCTGCAGCACTAAGCTTTGCCAGCTCATTCCCTCCCGCCTCTCCTCTGAAGTCTGTTCTCCAGCAGCGTTACACACACACACACACACACACACACACACACACACACACACACTCTCACGTGTGCTCTGAGCTCACCTAAGCACTCAGGCTCTTTCTACCACCTTCCCTCATGCCTGCTGCAGACCAGCCACAGAGTGGCTTTGGGGGTGCCCCCTGAAGACCACACCTCCCTTACTCCCTGTGTCCCAGTTCTGCAGTGAGCACCCTCCTGTCCTAGCTGGGCACTGTGCACAGAGCACCTCACTAACTCCTACCCCCTGCAGCAGGGACTACTATTGTCTCCATTTTCTATATGAGGAACTGAGGCCCAGAGAGGGATAGGGCTCTGCCTAAGGATGCACAGCAATGAGAGGTGGGGCTGGGATTCATCCCAAGTCTCAGGACCGAGCTCTCTCCAGCAGAGGCCAAACTCAAAGAATGGGATTAATTCCAAAATGTTGTGGCTACGACACGGGACTTTCCCTGAGAGCAGGTTATGAGGCAGGGCAGAGGGCAGGGACTGGGCATGTGCACCCGGAGGTCATGCCCCTCCCTGCCACTGCCCTGATCCTCCCCCTGTGGGTGTTCCACTCCCCCAAGGACAAGCATGAACCTCCACCCTGCCCACACTCATTATCATGTGGCCGCCTGACGCTCGGCCATGAGGGTGCTATGCAGAGACCCTCAGAGACTCCCGCTCGGGGGGTGGCGGGGGATGCTGGCAGCGGTCAACCGTTATCAAGCACCTCCTGTGTGCCAGGCTCTTAGCTGTGTTGTAGCAATGGAAGGGAGAGGCCGACCAGGGCTGACCTCCAAGAGCACGTGGTCTAGTGGGGGAAACACACACAATGAACTTTCTGATCAGAACAGATGCTGGGAGAGAAAGGCAGTCAGTAATGGAGTGGTTGGACCCAGTCTCAGGAGAGGTTAGGGAGGGCTTCCCAGAGGGCGGGGCCCTAGAGTGGAGATCTGAAGACTGAGTGGCAGTCGCCTAGCTAAAGAGGGAGGGAACGGCATGGCAGCTTGAGGGAGTAGCATGTGTTGTTCAAAGGACCTGTGCAGGGAGGCCCGCAGGGAGGGCCACGGGGAGAAGGGGCAGAGAGAAGGCCTGTGGAGTGAAGCTGGTGGAGGCTTCAGATGAGGCTAGAAAAACTCCCAAGGGCTAGGACATGTGGGGCCCTGTGAGCACGTTAGACTCTTGTCTTTCTGCGGCAGACATTTGTGTTTTGAGACCCCTGCACCAGCTCTCCACGATGGAGAATGGGGTCAAGGCAGGTCGGCAGTGTGTCCGGGGGAGACGACCTGGGGTTGTGTTAGCTGGCATGAATATTAAAAAAAAAAAAAAAAAAGACGCAAAACTCAGCACAGCAGCGACAATAATATCCAGTCCTCACCTGAAACTGACACCACATTTTAAATTAACTACACCCCGATAAAAATGAAAAAAACATCCAGTCCTGATTTCAGGCTGGGAGGGACCTCAGAGATTCTTAGTTTGTGGACACACAGTATTACACACGAGGACACTGAGGCCTGGAGAGAGGAAGTGCTTGAAATCCACAAGATTCTGCTGGTTCATTCATTTAACATTTTTTGAGCAACTGCTCGGTGCCAGACGCTGTGCAAGAGGCTGGGGACAAAAGTAAGAGCAAGACAGAGCTGTCTTACGGTCCCAGGGTGCGCTGAGGCCAAACCTGCGCGGTTCTCAGGGCAGGATGGCTACTGGGGAGGAGGCGGGCGATAACGATATTGACAAAATTATACTCACGAGGGCTTCCCTGGTGGCGCAGTGGTTGAGAGTCCCCCTGCCGATGCAGGGGACACGGGTTCGTGCCCCAGTCTGGGAAGATCCCACATGCCGCGGAGCGGCTGGGCCCGTGAACCATGGCCGCTGAGCCTGCGCGTCCGGAGCCTGCGCATCTGGAGCATGTGCTCCACAACGGGAGAGGCCACAACGGTGAGAGGCCCGCGTACCGCAAAAAAAAAAAAAAAAAAAAAAATTATACTCACGAGCATTCTCCATCCCCAGACACTGTGTCAAACCTTCTGTAAACATGATCTCATTAATTGCTACAACACTGCAAGGGAGTGCTGTGGTACCATTTTACAGATGACAGGATTAAAAGTCAGAGAGGTGGCATGGCCTGCCTCACCCACGGATGAGGGAGGGGCCAGGCCACCCCTCACCCGGCCACCGCACCCCAGCTTGCTCTCCTCCTGGCCTGATCAGGTCCTCCGCAGGACCCAGGACCCCGGCCAGAGCTGGGGGGATGCGGGGGGGGGCTGCCTAGAGAAGTAGTGCTTGGCTTGGTGTCCCCTGGGGACACTGGGAGGTCTCTGCCCCTTCCCCCATTCAGTGGAAGAGCCCGGGCTGGAGGATGGAGGTCATGGGGAGGTCAGGGAGGAAGGAAGGAGCAGAATGTGTCAGCGCTGAAGGCTGCAGGCATCCTCCTTCCTTCTCCCACTCTCTCCTCCCCCTCCAACAGTAAAGCAGCCTCCCTGAGTCCACGGTCTGCGCAGGGGAGAGGGGACCAGAGTGGGGAGTGGAGCGCTCTGGCCTCCCCCTGCTCCAGCCGCCCTCCGGGGCACAGTCTTGACTCCACCACTGTCCCCCATCACTACCTGCAGGAACATATGGGCTACACACCCCTCCTGCATCGAGCAAGCATGCACGTGCACACGCGTGTGATCGCAGCCTCCTCGCTCATGTACCCACACCTGTGCATTCGCTCGTTCATTCATTCATTCCACAAAGTTCTGAGCACCTGCTCTGGGCTAGACCCCATGCTGGGTGCTGGTGACAGGGGAGAACAAGGCAGTCTAGGTTTCTGCCCTCAGAACAGGACCTCAGAAGGAGGAAGGACGCTCACAAGCGATTATCCTACCCTGCGGTTAGTGCTGAGACCAGGGGAGCACATGGGAGGGCGTTGCTGTGAGGTCAAAGGGTAATCATCCCAGTGGGGGTAGCAGTCAGGGAAGGCTACCTGGAGGAGGTAACCTTTCCAAGACCCAAAGACTGAGTAGGAGCTAGTCAGTGAGGAGGAAAAGGGAAAAGTGTTCCACACAGAGGGAAGAGCATGGGCGAAGGCCTGGACTCCCACGGGAATGTGACCCACCTAAGGAACGGAGTGGAAGCAGGCAGGGCTGGATCTTAGGGTGCAAGCTGGGCAGTTGGGGAGGTGGAGAGGCTGCAGGTGCTAGATGGTGCTGGGTCCTGGAGGCCATGGTGAAGAGGTGAACTTCTCCCTGGGCCAACAGGGGGCTGTGAGCCGGGCAGTGACAGGTCAAAGGTGAATTTCAGAATACTCATCCAGACTGCATACGTATCTGCACACAGGTCCTGGCACACGCAGACCTGCACATGCACACCTGTCCACAAGCACCTGTACACACATGCCTGCCCACCCGGACACACGCAGGGATACACCTGTGTGCCTGGCCCTGTGCTGAGCTCTTCACACACATGGCATCCAGTTGGGCCCTGCAGCTAAGTCCTACCAATTGTCTGCATTTTACCGAAGAGAAAACTGAGGCTCGGAGAGGTGGGGGGACCTGTCCAGAGACTCATCTGACAGCTCAGCACAGCGGAGAAGCAGCGCCCGGTCTCCGGTCTCCAGGCTAAGCTTGTGACCCCTGGGCTCTGAGGCCTCCTGGTGAAGAGAGGCAGCGGCGGACAGCAGCCCAGAGGGGCACCACAGCTCTGCTTCGGAAGCACATTCTCCTGTTTCTCCTGCTCACCTCTCAGGCCCCCCAGCAGCCCCAGGCCCGGCAGTCAAACAGGCTAGTTTTGTTTCCTGGAGAAAATACAGATGGAAAGTCCCAGACAAGGACTCCTCTGTGACCCCATGACCTCAGAAAGCTCCCACCTCTGCCCCTTAATCATTTGCATCACTGCATATTACTTCTTTTCTTTCTAGAACAGCAGGGCTGGCTAAGACCTGGGAGAAGAGCTGGTGCCACACCCCCGTATGGGTTTGCCGTAGCTGCTGCAACAAATAACCACAGATTTAGTGGCTTAACCCAAACGTATTCTCTTACGGTCTGGGGGTCAGAAGCCCAAAGTCCAGGTGTCAGTAGGGCTGTGTTCCTTCTGTGGGTCTAGGGAGAATTTTTCTTCTTCCAGCTTCTAGAGGCTGCCCACTTTCCTTGGCCGTGGCCCCATCCTCCTTCAAAGCCAGCAGCACAGCACCTTCCAATCTCTCTGACTCTGAGCTTCTTGCCTCTCGTGGTTACAATGGGCCCACCCGCCTAGCCCGACTGTAAGCCCCTGGAGGGCTCGGCAGTGCTCCTCCCACGTCCTCCTCCCGCAGCCTTTACACACTGCCGAGGATAGGCACGGGGCCCACCACTGCTGCCTAGAAGACAGGGAGCCCCTTCCAGGCTTCCTGGGAAGGAGTCAAGATGCTCCTGAGGTCTTCGGCTCTCTGGTTCCAAACTTGAGGCCTGCCTCTCCCTTGCCAGAGGTAAGAGCTGGCCAAGGAGGAGTTGAAGTTTGAGCTGGTGGGGACCCGTAAGTCCTGTATGAATTCCCCTAGGCCTGATTGGCATCTCCCACTTTGGGGAAACAATGCCAGCAGCCAGTTAGCTGGGCCCCACCAGGCTCTGGACCTCTCCTGGGGGCTCCAGGACCTGGAACCAAGGGCACTCCAGGGAGCTTGGAGCAGGGAGTCCCTACTCTGCCATGTCCCTGCTGGGCCACCCATGGGGAGTCTCACCCCCTCTCTGAGCCCCAGGGGCCCATTGGGAAGATGGAGATAATCGTGGAGCCCTCTTCCTGGGTTGTGTGGGGATTCAGCGCAACTGGTTGAGCACGTACTGCGTATTAAGAACAGTTCAAACCTGCAACGTAGGCAGGGGCCCTGGCTTACCACGAAAACAGCTATGTCTCCACCTGGATCCTGGAGAGAAGGTGACACACAGCGGAGCCGCTGCCCTCCTGCACTCAGCTGACCTCTGCCGCGAGCCAGAAGGAAGAGCTTTGCGGAATCGGGCAGGAGGCCCAGCAGATGGGCGACGGGTGTCCAGGTGGGGCTGGGTGGAGAGGCAACGGGGCTCTCTGGTCGTCTGGGCCTCTCTCCCTGAGGGATGGAGCCTCAAGGCTGGAGACTGGCTTTTCCAGGCCTCCTCTCTCTGCACCACACCCAGATGGATTAAGCAGGAAGATGTCCCCCGGAAGAGCTCCTTGGCAAGACACCCCCCAGGGAGGCAGCCACCACCCAGGGGAGGCGTCGGAGAAACGCTGGTGAGACAACATCCCCGGGCTCCTACCCACCCCCAGGCTCACCTGCGTGCTCCCCCAGGATCAGGACACCCCAGGGGCCAGAAGCTGGGGCAGGGCCACCCCAGCGTCCACACTGCCCTGGAAAAATCTTTTCACACTGATTCAGTCCCAGTTTGTGAAGGAGGCCAGAGGCTGCGTCCACGTCGCCCCTCCCCCTTGGTTCTCTGGAACCCTCCATCACAGCTGCCCTGCCCCTCCGTCCCCTCCAAGTGGTAAACCCCCCTGCCCTGTCCAGGAGCTGGCCTCGCTGAGCCCCCTTGCATCAGGCCAGGCTCAGTCCTGGAGGCCACAGCCCAGACCCTGAGCCAGCCCAAGGGGGGAACCCACACTGAGGGGGTGCCCAGTGCATTTATGGGGCACATGGAGATGAGCAAATTCAGTCAGGTCAGTAGTTCATTGTGCAGCAATTTATCAGGCACT
Source organism: Leucopleurus acutus (assembly GCF_964270905.1). Classification (NCBI taxonomy): domain Eukaryota; kingdom Metazoa; phylum Chordata; class Mammalia; order Artiodactyla; family Delphinidae; genus Leucopleurus; species Leucopleurus acutus. The sequence goes on along the minus strand of NC_139150.1, from coordinate 6,621,651 downwards.
GCAGAGAAGTAGAGACATATCAGCTCTAGAGCTAGAAGGCCCTAGGTTCGCATCCCAGCTCCACCACTTACCAGCCAGGTGGCCTTGGGCAGGTGATTTGACTAATACTGTTCCTCAGTTTCCCTACTTTGAGGGTTATTGTGAGGATTAAATGAACGACTGCAAAGTAACGTAATAAATACACGTCAGCTGTTATTATTATCATTATTATTATTGTTATAAGCCAGGAGATGAGAACTGTTGACACAGGCTGCTAGGTCTCTTTTCTCTTCAACCATAAGAATAGCACCCCCGGGCTTCGCTGGTGGCGCAGTGGTTAAGAATCCGCCTGCCAGTGCAGGGGACACGGGTTCGAGCCCTGGTCCGGGAAGATCCCACATGCCGCAGAGCAACTAAGCCCGTGCGCCACAACTACTGAGCCTGCGCTCTAGAGCCGCAAGCCACAACTACTGAGCCCACGTGCCGCAGCTACTGAAGCCCGCACGCCTAGAGCCCATGCTCCACAACAAGAGAAGCCACTGCAATGAGAAGCCCGCGCACCGCGACAAAGGGTAGCCCCTGCTCGCGGCAACTAGAGAAAGCCCGCGCGCAGCAATGAAAACCCAATGCAGCCAAAAATAAAATAAATTTTAAAAACAAACAAACAAAAAACCGAATAGCACCCCCCATTCTTAGCTAGACATAGAACTGCCTGGCCTAGAGACTACATTTCCCACCTTCCCTTGCAGCTAGATGTGGCCATGTGACCAAGTTCTGACCAATGGGATGTTGGCAGAAGTGCTGGGGCTCACTCCCTGGGAGCCTCCTTAAAGGACAGGGGGGACACCTTCTCCCTTTTTTCTCTTTTCTGGGATTAGATTGTGAGCATGGAGGCTGGAGCTGGAGCAGCCATTGTACACTGCGAGGTTGCAGCTGTGTGTTGAGGACGGCAGGGCAACAAGACAGTAGGAGCCCGGGTCCCCAGTGGCCATGGACTCTCATACCAGCCCTGACTACCTGTATCTATTTCAGCAAAGAATAGAAACTTTTCTTGCTTAAACCACTACTATTTGAAGTCTGCCCTGTGTGAAGCACAACAAAATCCTTTTTTTTTTTTTTGCAGTACGCGAGCCTCTCACTGTTGTGGCCTCTCCCGCCGCAGAGCACAGGCTCCAGACGCGCAGGCCCAGCGGCCATGGCTCACGGGCCCAGCCGCTCTGCGGCATGTGGGATCTTCCCGGACGGGGGCACGAATCCGTGTCCCCTGCATCGGCAGGCGGACTCTCAACCACTGCGCCACCAGGGAAGCCCACAACCAAATCCTTTTTAACACAGAGATGCAGCAGTGAGGAAGACATACAGTCCCTGCCTCGTGGGGACTTCAGTTGACTTGAGACTTGTGGAGGATCCACAACCATGTGAACAAAGAAGGAAATAATTGCAGTTGTGACAGAAGCTATGAAGGAAGTGAAACGAGGGAATGGAGAACAGCATGGGGGGTGGAAGAGGCACTGACTGACTCTGGGAGGACAGTCCACGGAGGCCTCGGGAGGAGGGAACAGCTGAGCTGAGATCTGAGGTGGGAGGAGAGGAGAGGTAAAGGGATGAAGATGGACCCCACCCTTCCAGGAGCACAAGCCTGGGGTGGAGTCTGGTGGTCCTGGGCCCCTAGCCTGGTCCTGCCTCTTCCCAGCTGTGGCACCCGGGCGAGCTATTTCTCTCTCTGAGTCAAAGCGTTCAGCAAGCACCTGACACATAGTAGGGGTCCAATGAAAGATGGCTGTTTAAAACACATGGGTGAACCGTGCATGAAATCATAGAGGGGACAGAGGCAGAGGGTGGAGGTGTGTTCTGGAAGTCTTCACAGTAGAGGGAACATTTAGATAGGGTCCTGAGCGGGGACTTCCCTGGTGGTCCAGTGGTAAAGAATCCAATGCAGGGGACTCGGATTCGATCCTTGGTTGGGGAACTAAGACCCCATATGCCGTGGGGCAACTAAGCCCGCACGCCACAACGACTGAGCTTGCGCGCCACAGCTACTGAACTTGCGCCCGTCAACCAGACAGCCCAAAGGCCTCAACCAGAGAGCCCGCAGGCCGCAAACTAAAGAGCCCACACGCCACAGTACGAAGAGCCCACGTGCCTAGGGGAAGAAAAGTTCTTCTAGGAGCGCGGATCACACGCCCTTTCTACTTGCCATGCACTTTGGAGCCAGCCGCACCCATCATACCTCCTCAGAGCCTAGCTTCTGGCTTCTCTGTTGGCCAGTCCATTCTAGGTGGGGTCTGAACTACAGGCTGGGATTGTCTTCTAACCCCAATTTAATCCCTCCTGCTTCTTTTGGTCACACCCATTGCGTTCCCTTAACCGGGCAGTGGGGACCTTCTGGGCTGGATTCTGTGGGTTCCCAGGTCCGGCAAGGCCCTGCTGAACCAGGACCCTACCCAGACCCCTTGCTGTCCCCTGGCCTCTGCCACACCACCCTGCTTTTCCCTCCTGCCGTGAGTCCCCTCTCTCACACTCACAAAATCCAGCCCACCCACTCTGCCCTCTGCCATTGCCACCACTTACTCTCACCTGCCCTGGCCTTTGCTTTCAATTCATCCATGCCACTTCCTGCAGGAAGCCTTCCTGATGTCTGGAGTAGAGCCTTTTCTCTGAACCGTCTGTAGTTCTACCATCATAGCCTGTATTTATGGATCTATTTGATTCGTGTCTGTTCCCCCCACTAAATGATGACTCGATCCTGTCCACAGAGGCATCCACAGCCCTTAGCACAGGGCTGGCACAGAGTAAGTGCTCAGCAAACACTTACTAAAGGGAGGAAGTAGGAGAATTAGTCCAAACTTCCGGGAAAGATGAGAAAACAGGCTGAGAGGCTTGGCCCAGGCGGGAGTCAGGTCTCCTGCCCCCGGAGTGAGCCCTCCATTCTCTCTCCCTTCTCCCCCCTGCCAGCTTAACCCAGGAGACAGCAGACGGTGGGATGGGGGTGGGAGCAGCGGGAGGGGTGGGGGGGAGCTGCAGACAGAATACCCAGTCCCCTGGGGAGGCAGAAAGCTGGAGCTGGAGCGGCGGCTGAAGCTCGCCTCTGGTTTGGCCCACCTGGCCTCACATCCACCTCTACACCCCGCCTAACCACGCCCCACCCTCCCCCTCCTGGGGAAGCACCGGAGGGCCCTTTCAGAGCTGCCCTTGGACTTGTGTGCACAGACAGTCAGTTATATGGTGCCGTGCATGCATCTAAACACCGGTTCCTGAGACAGAACACCGAAAGCTGTCTTGAGGCTTGTGGCCAGTTTGTTCCTGTATTTAGTATATGAAAGCCCCACCCCCCCACCCCCCCCACAAAAGGATGGTGCCTGGACCCAGGAGGCCTTGGTTGGATGGAGTCCTAGGTTTGAATCTAGCCTGAGGGGCTCCCTCTCTTTCCTGAGGCCTAGCACTGCCAGCTCTGTCCCCCAGGCTCTGGGACCTGACCCTTTTGTGGGCCTCAGTGTCCCCATCTGCAACTTGGAACCAGAACTCTGTCCCCAGCCTGCCACTCTGGGGCGCTGGGACAGGCGCGGGAAGTCAGCTGGGTGGGCAGAGGAGAGGGTTCAAGGAGGCATCATGGGACACTGGGGCAGGGAGTCAGGAGGCTGGGGCTTTCTGGAAGCTGTCCGTGGTTGAGCCCCTCTGCAGTGAGGGCAAGGCCCGGGCTGGAGGTGGGGAGAAAGGCCACCCAGCTTTGTAATTGGAGGATACGGTGTACCGGGAACCTGGCATTCTCTCAGCGCCCTCCACCTCCCCCCACCAGACTGGCTGCCCCTAAGGCTTATTATTATGGCTGTTGTTATTGAAAGATTCCTTTTCCCTGTTTCCCAAGTGCGAACCCACAACTGATCAGGATGTGGCGGGGGGGGGGGGGGGAGGGGTGCGGGGGGTGCGGGGGGCGGTTACCAGAGCGTGGGCTGCCACGGGGGGCGCTGCGGCAGCGGACCGGGAGGAGGGCACCTGGCAGGGCTGGGGAGCGGTTCCGAGGAAGGCTCACAAGAAGAGATAAAGCCCCAACCCAAGAGCTGACCCTGAGGCCTGGAAGGAAAAGGTGAGAAGGGCTTTTCAGGCAGGAGGAACAGCATATGCTAGGGCCCGAGATAGGGCAATATCTGGGAACCACAGTTATTGTCTGGCCCAGGGGCTTAGTGGGAGCATCACGACCGGTGGCGCTGGCATGGTACCCGCCGGCGGGGCCTTGAACGCCGAGGACAACCCTCTTCTTAGCTCCATGGGCGGGGCTTGGACGTTCCACACCCCCTCCCCCGCCTCCTCCCCTCCTCCGGGAGGTCCGGGAAGGCTGGACCCGCCGCTGCCCTTTCAAGTCGGCCTCCCGGAGGCTCCGAGCTGGCCGGGCGCGGGGGCCGCTGCTACTCCGCCGACATCAAAGCCCGCCGCCCCGGCCTGATCCGGTGGCGGGAGTGGCGGGCGAGCCGGGAGGGAGGCAGGTTTGGGCGGATTCCCCTTTCATCCCGCGGCTCGGCCGGCGCGCCCTCCGGGAGGCCCTGCACGTCCCTGCAGGGCATGTCCCTACAGGGCCTGGCAGTCAGGGAAGGTAGGGGCTGCGGGGGCCGCGAGGCTGCGCTGCTGGGCCCAGCGGGGACAGAGCCTCCATCCTGGTCGGGCTGTGTGACCTCGGGCCTGTCGCTGCCTTCTCTGTGCTTCAGCTTCCACAGCTACCCTCCTCCCTGCCCAGGAAGCCCTAGCACCGGGAAGATTCTGGGCAGATTCCCCGATGTCTGGATTACTGAGATCCGAGCAGGGAGCTAGGGCTCACCTTAAGCCACCCTAAGAGGCAGCTATATTTATCACCCCCATTTTACAGATGGGAAAACCTTGGCATTAGGAGGTCACACAGCCGGCTAAGTAGCAGAGCTGGGTATTGACCTGGGTTTGTTTGTTTGTTGTGTGGTTTTGTTTTCTTCTCCAGAGACTTGAAGCTTAGCTGCTGCCTCTGGGATGAGAAGGGCAGGGCTCCCCAGAGCCCAGGCAGGGAACCATCTCAGTCAACACAAGAACCCCAGTTGGAGGTACTGTGATTATGCCCATTATATAGCTAAGGGACTGAGGCACAGAGGAGTGAAGGGTGGGCCTCAGTCTCACGGGAAATGACCAAGTCAAAATTTGAACCCACACTGAGCCGCGGTGCCTGATCTGATAGCGTTGGCCACAGAGAGCAGTGGTGTCACCACCACCATCCCCCACCTCACGGGTCAAACAATACAGTTACGGAGCCTGGAAGTGCTTCTCTGTGCAGGGCCTTATCTGCCAAGAGAGGGCGGTTTTAATGGGCCTCCCCAGGATGTCAGGTGCACTCAGTCTGGGGGGATGGGATGGGTGCCCGGGTATCAGGCAGATGCCACCCCAACCCAGAGATTTAGAATTCCTCCCTGGAAAATCAGCTAATCAAGGAAGTCACGTACTGTGAAATGAGTGTGATCCTTGCCAGAAACCCACAGGGAGCACCAGAGAATCGTCACACAGCACCTTACAGGCAGGGAAACTGAGGCGCAGAGCACAGCAGGGAGCCCCCTCCCCCAGCATTTATTGAGGGCCTCCTGTGTGGTAGGGTCTGGGCTGGGGACCTGTTCAGTCCCTGTGCTCCCGGAACTCAGGGTCCGCTGAGAGTGGTCCTCTGTGCACCAGTCATGTAACCATTGTTCGGTTCTGATCCAGGAGGGCTTCCCTGAGGAGGAGGCATCTAAGCTGAGGCCTGATGTTTAACAGAAGTCAGTGAAGCTAGTGGGAAGAGCATGTCAGGCCGAGGGGAAAGCAGGTGCAAAGGCCCTGGGGGCGTGAAGGGGTCTGGCCTGCTGCAGAAGAGGGGAGAAGCCACGGAGAAGGCGGAGGGGCAGGACCTCGCGGCTTGGAAAAGCCTGCGTGGGCCAGGTCAGTGCCTGGTGGCAGGAGAAGAGGCAAGGTGGGGGGAGGGGAGAGTGAAGGCCGGCAACCACGTCGGTGACACCCCAGGACTTCAGGTCTCCTTGGGAGATCCCCGGCTGGGAGCAGGACTGAGGTGGGAGCTGTCTCCAGCCCTGTTCTAAACCCAACTCTGTTGAGCTACTAAAAGAAGAAGGAAGGAGATCAAAAGGGAAAATTCGCAAGTTAGGTTTACCCGCGATTCTATCAAACCACCAAAAGCTGTTGGAAAATAGTATCAGGGTCTTAACTCCACAAACGTTGAAAATCCCAGCCCCAAAGGCCCGTGGAGGCCCGGCCCTGTCCACCCTGCACTGGGGCAGCCTGGCCTGGTCTGAGGGCTCAGCCCACATGCAAACTGGGTAGAGCTGGTGGCTCCCCAAGACGGGGTCTGGGCTTCTCAGAAGTGCGCTGTGTACAGGGTAGAGCTGTTTCCACCCTGGTCTTTGCCTTGTTTGTGGAGGGGGGAGGGGGGCTATGGGGGAGGGAGGGAGGCTGGAATAGGGAGGCAGACAGTAGCAAGGGAAGGAGGGAAGAGGGGCGAGGGAGGGAGAGGAGGAGACTGCCTCATGCTGGGTGGCAGTCTTCCAGGGGTGTCTGCACTGTGGGACACCCACTTTGGTTCCTTCCCTCAAAATAATATCAGATCCCGGGATGGTGGAGCCCGGACGCTGGCCCTGAGCCTGGGGAATCTCCAGGTGGGTCTCATCTGATCCTCACAAGGACTGGACCCCAGTCGTGAAGCTTGACCAGACCCCCAAGCCTGGGTGCCTGACCTGGGGCTCCCCACGCAGACTCTCCCTGGCGCTAACCCACAGGTGTGCTGAGGCACTGTGTGTGTGTGTGTGTGTGTGTGTGTGTGTGTGTGTGTGTGTACCCTCACGCACACGCGTATGTACCTGCGCACACATGTGTGTATGTTAAGGTTAGGTTAAGAGTACAGACTGGCTGGACTGGCTGGGCTTAGATCCTGGCTTAGCCCCTTACCAGCCGTGTGACATTGGGTGAGTGACCCTCAATCATGGGGCATATGTGAGTTAATCTGAGAAACCCTGCGGTACAGCCCTTGAAACAGAGTAACTGCTTAATTTTGGCTATTACGATTATTACTCCTTATTATTCCAAAAAGGCTGACGGTGGGATTCCTTTAGGAACGCGTTCTAAACTGGAGGGAGGGGGTCTGTGGATGGGCCCCAGGAAGTCCTAGAAGCTCCTGGAACTGACTGCAAAGCTTCGTGCGTGGGTACATCTTCCTGGACAGATAAGGTCCTTGGCTTTCGTCAGAAGGTTTCATGACCCCCCAGAGTTGCACCTTCCTTCGCCAGCGTCAGTGGCACCCCCAGTGCTTGGAGGGCCCACCTTCTGGGGCTGCCTGTTGCCTGGGGTGGCTCGGCAGGGCAGGCACGTGTCGGGCTGTCCTGCTGACCCACCACTGGCACCCACGCTTGGGAGGCCATGTGTGCCCAGGGATAATGAGCCCCCAGCTTAAGGGGAATTATTTTTTAAGGTTGAGACAACGCAGTGCGTTGTAGCTGAACTAGCTCCTTTCTCCGGGATGGGGGAGGCTCAAAAACAGATTTCAAAGGCGAGCCTTGAATAAACAAAACACAATAAAAATAACCCTTAGAACCCAAATGCTGAACGGCAGCCCCAGGCACATTGAACCAGCTGATGCCAGCCCTCTCGACAGGCACAGCCCACCAAGGGGCGCCTGCCAGGAGCCTCCATGCATCTGGAGCCTAGGGAAGATGCACCCACACCTGCCCCCCCCCCCCCAGCAGGCCACCTGGCTCAGCCCCACCCTCCAGGCTTTGCTGGGACTCCCGCCAGCTCCATCCTGGTGGCTCTGTCAGGCTGGAAGGGTCCTTTGCCCAATTTTCACCTGCTGAAGTCAGGGGCCTCCCCCTCTGGCATCAGGGAAGCTGTGATTATATGGCAAGGGGCAGTGCCCCTCCCCCAGGGAAATGTGAACCTGCTCCTGGGAGGTAGTGCAGCTTTGCAGGTTCCAACCTTGGTTCAGCTGTGTGACCCCAAGATGGTGGCCACACCTCTCTGAGCCTCATGTCGAAATGCAGATCATCACGGTACCTCCTTCACAGGATGGAGCTTTGGCTCCCTCCACGGTAGTCCTTGAAATTAGGACAGGAGAGAGGCTGTCAGGGAGGCCTGGTCATATATGAGCACGTGGAAGGACCATGAGTCTCCGTATGCCAAGGCCAGGAGCCACGCCTGGGCCACCAGAACACCCACACTTGCTGTGACACTCTGGGTCTCAGTTTCTCCATCTCTACAATTAAATGACCTTGAAAGAGCCTTCTCCGATTTCGTAGTTAGACTGACGAGTGGGAACACTAAGGGCAGAAAGTGTGTGCAATACAGAATGTATATAAAATCGACACCGCACCAAAAAACAAACAAACAAAGTCAGTATCACAATACAAAAATACACGAGTGTAAGCACTTCCTTGTATGATGCAGAATAACTCAGGAAGGTGCCCAGGAAACGTTGTTACCTAGTGGGAGGGACCAGGGCCTCGTGGGGGGCGGCTGAGCAGGGCTTTCTTCGCTCTGGTTTCTGGCCTCTGCCTACCGATGCTGGGCATGCGTTATTTCGTCGATACAGACATGCAGGGGTATTTTTAAAGTCCCTTTGGAGATTTGCTGGTCCTGACCTCCTGCCTGATACTGACCCAGCTCCCAGGGAGCTGCCCTGAGGGAGCTGGGGACCCATGAAAGGATTTGGGGTCAGGAGAAAGCCTACTCCTAAGCTGATGTGTTACTGCCATGTCCAGCAAACCTCGTGGACCCTCCTGCCAGCCCTCCCTGTAGTCCCAGCCCAGCATTCACCACAGTGTAGTGTCTGTGTCCAGGACCAGCTATACAGTTTGCAAGGGCCCAGGGCAAAGTGCAAATGTAGGTCTCCTTGCTCAAAATTAATTAAGAATCTCAAGCTGACGGCTTTAAACTCAGTGGAGGGTCCTTTTAGGCAAGCCCTTGTGTGGCTGACTGCAGGGGTCACACACTGTGAGCCCAGCCGCATCTGTATCTGCCTGGCCACCACGATGTGGGCTCCCTGAGGCAGGAGTGTGTCTGTCTTGTTCACAGAGCCTGGTACACAGTAGATACCCAATAAATGTGTTCTGTGAATGAATACGGGAGAAGGAACAGAACTGAGGTGTGGGCAGAGTTTACCATTGATAGTCAGCCTGTGTATGCTGGCTACAGTCCTGCCCTCCTGGGCCTTTCCCTCTGGGCCAGAGGAAATCTGGGGCTAGTTTTTCTGGAGGAGGAAACCCTCACCTCAGAGAAGGCAGCTGCCCTGTGCTCCCCTGCACACCTGCCTGTACATCCCTCATCACAGCACTTCTCACTGACTTCTCATCTGGAGCTCAGCTGTGTGACCCTGGGAAAGTGACTTAACCTCTCTGTGACCCGGTTTTCTCATCAGTAATATGGAGCTAAGGGTGTGCCTACTTCACAGAGCTGCGCCCTCCTTCATGGATCGTAAGCTCTGAAGCATGGCAGCCTTTGGACCGATGTCTGTACAAGGACCTGCTCGATAGCCTTTGTCACTGTGCCTCTGTGATCCCCGGCGAACTCTGAGCTCCGTGAGGGCAGGGCCCAGGTCTGCCTTGCTCACGCGGACCCTTGGTTAACATGATGGAATGGCTGTGGGCTGTCAGCAGTTACTCGGGAGCCGCCCTGGGGAGGCATCGTCCCCTGGAGAAGGCACACTAGGGACCGGGCTGCCTGGGCCAGCAGGTCCCTGGAAGAAGATTCTTTGGGGTTTGCTGTGCCCTGCAGCTGGGGGAGCTGGAAGCCAGCCCAGAGCCCAGATGGGGGCTCCCTGCGAGCTTGCGGGTGTCACCGCCATCCTCAGGGCTGCCAGGTGCAGACAATAAATCCGGAAACCCTGGCGGGTGAGTCATTAAGGGTCCCCAAGGCCTCATGATGGGAGATGGCAGATGAGCTGCCCCTGGCTCTTTGGGTCCAAGTGCCACCACTCAAGAGGGTTCCAGAACCCAGTGCTGGGTCCAATCCCTGCTGCTGGCTCGGACTCCACCCAGCATCCGAAGCTGGCTCTGATGGGCCCAAACGGCACAATGAACATCACCAGTGTCACCCCCTTTCCCGAGGCTGTTTGCAGGGGAATGCTGAGGCTTGTGGAGGTGGCAGCATTGTCTCCATGAAGGGGTTGACGGCCCCCCGCAGGAGCCCCTGGAAGCTGCAGACCATCTGTCACTTAGGGCATATTTGGGAGGGAAGGACAACAGGACCCCAAAAGGCAGAAATGTCAGGGAAAGGGAGGACATGGCAGGGCAGGGCGTCGGGGGCAGACGGGGTGTGTGTATGTGTGCCTGTCTTGGCTAGGGGAACTCCGGCCCTTCCTCCTGCGTCATCAACAGCCCTCCTGGGCCCCTTGCCCTACCCTGACCCGTGCTAAGAATCGTGGCACCAGCCTCGCCATAGGGCCTGTAGCAATCACCTCCCTTCCCGCGCTCTTGGTCTGCTGTCTGGTTCTGACCATGCCTCCATCTCACTGTCGTCAAAAGGCCCAGGTGTCCACCCCGTGCCCCAAACTGTGGGTTTGGTTCCCCCCTCTGGGCCCCCAAAGCCCGGGCCTCCCCTCACAGCACTTGTCACTGTGTCCTGCAATCGCCCATTGGAGTCCATGTCCCCCCCCAGACTATAGTGTCCTGAGGGCAGGGCTATGCCTTACTGTGCTCCCAGGGCCCAGCGTGTGCGTGTGCGTGTGCGTGTGTGTGTGTGTGTGTGTGTGTGTGTGTCAAACAGTAGGTGCTCACCGAACTACCGGCAGAATGAAAGTGAATGAGCTCCTGGGGCAGCTCATGTCCCCAGAGCCCACCGTGGGACCTGCTCTCTCGGGTTCCATGTCTCCAGTGGCGCCTCATTGCTCTCCGAGCTGGGGGGCAGGGACCCTCTCTGACCACGCCCCTGTCTGGAGGCAGCGCTGCCCTCCCGCCTCCCCGCGGGTCCAGCCCCACCCTCTGGGCAATTCTTGAGGCTTGCGGCTCACAGGACCCTTTGCTCCTGTCCTTTCACTTGCCAGTCTCCACATCCTCCGCAAACACCACCTCCAAACACATCTCTCTCCCTCCCGGACCTTGCCCCCGTCCTCCCTGCCTCCAAGGTGCCCTTCACGCAGGAGCAGGGACCCAGGGCAGGAAGGGTCCTCCAGACCCCCCTGCTTGCCCTGGGGCGAGGGAGCCCCAGGATTGTACATCATCGGCATCTCTTCCTGCTGAATTTGAATCCTGACTCCAACCCTTCAGAACGAAGTGACCTTGAGAAAGTGACGAACCTCTCTGGGTCTCGGTTTCCCAGCGACAAATGGTTGTGAGAGGACACGGGTGTGGGTGGCTGAAGGCTGGCACTGGCATAGGACACGCGTGGACCTAGTCCCAGCTCTGGCTCCTGCGCTTGGCATGGCCTGGCCCCTAACTTCTCTGGGCCTTGGTTTCCTTACCTGCAGACGAGCTAAGGAGATGCCCTTGCAGCGGGTGGAGAGGCCCAGTGAGGTGGGGACCGCGGGGAGAAAGGAGCATTTTCCTGCTTCTCCCATCACTTCCTTCTGCCCTGGGTTGGGAGTCATTCCTCCCTCCCCGCCACCCCCAAAACTAGACCAGCTCCCACAGCCCCCCAGCCTGGGTTGGCCCCGGTCTTCCCATGGTCCAGGGCTGGGGTGTGGGTGGCAGATGGAATGGGGTGCGGCTGCTATTGTGATAAGGGCAGACAGGAATTGGAAGAGACCGGTGGGGGGTACGCCTGCCCTGCCCACCCCCAGAGATTCAGGGGGGCCCTGAACTTGTAAGCAGCAAGAGCTGGGGCACCAGCTCCAGCCACGGCCACTTCCCCAGCCTTCCTGCCGCACTGCTCCCAGGAGCCCAGGCGGGATTGGCCACCTGCCAGCCCTGAGTGGAAATGTACCAGCGAAAAGGACCCTGCTGGGGACCCTGGGGAGGGGTCCATCCCCTCCCTGCAGCACTCCCTCCCCTCCACTCCCCCTTCTTGGTCACCCCACATTCAAGTTCAAGCTCTGCCTGCAGAAGGGCAGGGGCATGTTGGAAAGGTCTACAGAGGGCTGGGGTGGAGGTTGCATCTGCGGCCTCCAAGGCAACAAGTGGACTCTGGAATGTCGGGGTGCGGTCCCCGGGGGACCCTAGCTGGGGAGGACGTGCGCGTGTCCTCTGTGAGTATGTGGGGTTTCTAAGTGTCGTGGTGTGAGTCTTTGCATGGGTGTGGGTGTGGGTGTGGAGGTGTTTGTGGTGCCTATCTGTGTGCGTGTGTGACGTGTGTGCGCGACGAGTGTGTGGTGTGCGCGTGGGGCGCGTCTCCGGGGGCCTGTCTGCGGCTGTCCCTGTGTGTCCCTGCGTTTCTGCTGGCAGTGGCGGGAGGGGAGGCTCGGGGCTGCCGCTGAAGGTCCTCTTGACACAGAATCCATGTTTGTCGAGGAGGGGAAGAGAGAGCGGAGGGAGGAGAGGGGAGGAGAACGGAGAGAGGGAAGGAAGAAATGGAGGGCTGGGGCGGGGGCGAGGGGGGCGATGCGAGCGGAAGGTAGGCCGGCGAGGCGGGCGGCGGGGTGGGGCGGGGAGCAGAGGGGTCCCCGAGAAACCGGGCTGCGGGACCCCGCGTGGCCGCCCGCCGGGCCCCTATCCCGCCGGGCAGGTCCCCGCCGGGAGGCCGCTGTCCGGCCGCGCCTCTTTGGGAGCCCCGACGCCGCAGGGCCGCCCCCCGCCGCTGTGCGCTGCACGCGGGACTCAATCTTCAGTGCTCGTGGCTGACGGCGCTGTTGCAAGCTTAGCAGTATTTTGGTTGAACAACGAAAAGCGAGAAAGAGAAGTTGGGGGTTGGGGAGCCTCCCCTCCCCGCCCCGCGGTCCGGCAGCGAACTCGGGCAGGTGCAAGGAGGCGGCGCGGCGCAGGGCCGGAGACGCGAGCGCCGCGCGAGGGGAAAAGTTTCCGACCCTTTAGCAAGAGGCTGAGAAGTTTCGGCCGCGCCGGGCGGCGCCAAAGCCAGGCCAACACTGCCCCCGCGTGGGCGCGGCGCGACTCTGCAGCCGGTGGCCGGTTTGGGGTCCGCCGCGGCTCTGCCGGGGAAACTGAGACTCGGAGAGGGCCAGGTGGGCTGTGCAAGGCCACGAAGAAAAGGTGCAGTAGAATCAGGCCTCCTCCGGCACCCGTAGACTCTCCAGGAAATATAAGTACTGGGGGAGGGGGAGTGGGGGAGGAGTGAAAGTCCAGAAAGTGGGGATGGAGGGGATAGGTCATCCCAGGGATCGGAATCCCACTACACTCCCCAGTGAAGGGGAATGGTAGCACTGCTCCAAGCCATCCCCACAGGGTTGGTAGATCCGTGGTCTTTTCTGGAGCCAGGGCCCTCCTTCGAAACAGTTGTCCCCCATCCACAACCCGTCCTGGCCCTAAAATCCCCACGGCCGGTCCAACCCAAATCCCAGCCTTTGCTATTCAGCACTGCGCCTGGTTGTGGATTCCGTGGCTGTTTCTTCACTGGCCAGGAGGTGGCGATAAAGACCTCGATCCCGGCCTCGGCGAGGGGTTGGAGCCAAAGCGCTGCTTCTAAGAGAGAGGGGAGGGGGCCAAACTTTGCCCAGCAGTTGGAACGCAGGTGTGTGGCAGGGCCAAACCCGGCAGACAGGCAAATGGGGGTGAACTGCTGGGTCAGTGCGGCGGTCGGAAAAGCTCCAGGCAGTTCCTACCACCTTGTCTTGCGCCCCCTCCCGTGTGACCCTGAACACTGCCCCCCTAAGTGGGAGAGAAACATCTGACCCCTGCCCACCCAGATGCTTGCCCTCCAGGGATAAGACTCTGGCCTGGGAACACAGAAGACAAATGTTTGTCCCTTTGGCCGCAGTCTGGATGCCCTCACCCCACAGGGGAGGTCCGCAAGCAGCCTTTGGTTCCCGTCAAAGATGGAGGCTGGGCTGGGGGAGGTTGGGGCAGGTGCCTGTTTCAGGTGTGGGCTGATCTAGGTGGACAGAGGCTTGGTCCCAGGTTTGAGATGTGTGGCAGGGTCTCCCACCTCCCAGAAGAGGGGCTCATTTGGAACAAGCCTGACCCCTGAAGATGCCTTGCCCCCCATCTTCATCGCAGCTGTGACTCCGCCCCAGCACTCCCCCTGGCCCAGGACCCCCAAAGACCAGCAACTAGGAGAGGTTTGTAAGGTGAGCCCTGACGGCAGATACCAGCCGCCGGGGATGTGCGTTTATTTGTGGGTCAGGGAAGGCCTCTCCTCACCCCTCCCCTGTGTCCACACCTGGGCTTGGGCACCAGCAGCCATTCACCTCTGAGTGCGACGTGATGTTGATGGCAGGGGAAGCTGGTGCCCCTTAGGGTGGCCTTGTTTCAGGACCGCGTGTGCAACACCAAGCTGGGCAGGAAGGACTCCTAAGGCGAGAAGGGGAACCAGCTGGGCGTTTTGGGGGCCTCTGGGCAGGAGATGGGGTTCCCTGGGCCCAGGGGGATTCTACACCACAGCCCGGGGGGGCAGGCACTGTGGTCAGCCCCATTTTACAGATGCGGAAACTGACACGAAAAAGACCCCACCGTTCGAAAGTTAGGAGCTTGCGATCTGAACCCAGGCAGCCTGGCCTGAGAGCCCCCCCCTTAGCCGAGCACATACGGGGGTTTCACCCAGAGCCCTGGCCACCCCACTGGGCACCGACCCCCACCAGGCAGGGGGGCTCCAGGTGGCTGGCTGCCAGCAGTTGCTCACTAGCCTCCGGCTCCAGGAACAGGGCGATTTGCCCACCTGCTCCAGAAAGGTTTTGAGGTGCCCCTGCTCCGCTGCCTCTAGGTGGTGGGCCTGGGGATGAAGGGCAGGCTGCTGTTCAGAGAGGTGTCCTCAGAGAGGTGGTCCTGCGGCTCCAGGGTGGACCTAAGGGGGACAGGAGCCCATGAACTGTGTGGACCCTGAGTCCCAGGTCCACCCATGGCTGGCAGAGCCCTCAAGGGCCCAGACCACAGCTGGACCGGGAGGTTTACAGGATGAGGAGGTGCATGAATCCCATCCCCTTCCACAAAGCCTCACAGACCACGGAAGTCCCAGCCGAATGAGTTGGCCATGGTGTCCTCCTTGGCCCTGGGATACAGGGCTTTGGGCAAACTCTCCAGCCATCTCCCGACACTCCCGAACACCTGCTCCGATGCTGCTGACCCGCTGGCTGTCCTGTTCTCGAGGATGCCCTGCCGGACTGGAGGAGAGAGAGCACGGGTGAGATCTCTACCCAGGCGGGGCACCTATACCCCCCCCCTCCTCCTCCCTCTGGCAGGCAAGAGCTGGCAGAGTCCCGTCTCCATGGCAACCCATGGCTCCCAGGGCCTTCTGGCTGCCTCCAGGGAAGGCTCTGGTTTTAAAACTATCCTGCATGACTGTTTCTGCCTCTATCACCGAGGCTGTGCCCCCTCCCCCCTCCCCACACCCCCACTCCTGCTTCAGCCCAACATGGGCCCCATTTCCCACAGTCGGAAGGCCAGTCGTCCCACCATGTAAATCCAAGAGACGATGCTGAGAATCCTATGGGGACGGAGAGTGTTTCCTGTCCAACAGCTGCCCCTCCGGCTGGTCAGGAACCCCGAATTCCTCAGGATGGAAAGGGCTGGGAAGCAGCCGCTGAGCTCCACTCTGGTGTTCTGGGGTATGACCGCAGCCCAGTGGCTGTCAAGGAAGTGTCTCCCGGGCCGGCCAACGGCCATTCCCAAGAAACTTTCTCCAGGTGCTCCCTCTCCTTGGATTCCCAGGGGTGGCCAGGGGGCGTCTCTTTTCAGCTGCTGTGTCATCTGCCCTCAGGGCCTTGGCTGCCCCATCGAACAACCAGAAGCTGGGCAGAATTGCAGCTTCCACCTCCAACTTCCTGTGACCCCGAGGGGGATGGGTCGGGCTCCTTCTGAATCCGCCAAGGCCCTGGATTTTGAGGGCTTTGCCCCCAGCGAGGCTTTGGGGCAGCCGATCCCTGAAAGCGCACACAGTCGGTGCTTAATAAATAGATGAGGCTGTTGGACTGCTGGATCCTGAGAAGAGAAGGGGCTGGGCAGATGGGGAAAGCAGGCCTTAGGAAAGATCGTACCAGAGCAAAGACGTGTATTCTTCCCACCGCTTGACACCCCCTTCAGAAAACACTGGAAACTGTGCCAACACGAACAAAGCTCTGCCTGGGAACCTGGGCCTGGTGGTTGGTTCCTAGCTTCTTTGCTGGACCAGGCAGTGCCAGCCTTCCGTGGAGGCGTGACCTTCTAGAACTTTCTGGGCGCCTCCCAAGCCAGGCCTCTGAGGTCTGCCTTCAGGGATATGGGAAAAGGATGCTTCGGGTGCCTCTCTTCCTACCTTCTCCAGCCCCCGGAGGCCATGTGCGGGGTCTGCAGGCTGAGGTTGTGGGTTCCAAGGTGGGCAGGTACAGCGTGTGGGAACCCTTGGCAGTGAGAAATCCTTCCGTGGTGGCCAGGCCTGGACAGCCACTGTTTCCTGGGCCACAGCTGCAGCCTTGGGACATCTCTGCTGGGCCTCAGACCCTCTACTTGGTCCTGGAGGGTCACTCTAACAGCCTCCGGAGAGGCCAGTTCAAGGGCCTCCTCCACAGGATCAATGGTCTCTTGGGCTTTTTGGCCGGCCCCTAACTCCCAGGACCCAGGGCCACAGCCTCTGCTCTTCAGGTTTCAGGCTGGAACTTTCTGGAGTCCTGGAGCTTCCCTTGCTGTCTGCTCACCTGCACAGCTGCGTTCCCAGTAGCGGAGCGCTGTGTACCGTAGCGTCTCATCTGCAAACTGCATGCGGAAAGGGCAACACCGCCTGCGGTGCCCTGAGCCTTCCCCCGAGGAGCTGTGGGTGAGCACGGCCTTGAGCTTGGGGGTCTGTGTAGTGTGGGGCCTGGTGAGAGAGATGAGAAGGGCAGGGGAGGACCAGGGCCTGAGGCCCCAGCCCCTCATGCTACCCTGACAACACACATCCACCAGGCCAGAGCTCCCTGTGGGATCCTGACAACCACAGCTGGCCTCTCCTGAGCACTTCCTGCCCTTCAGTCAATGGCTTGTAACAGGTATCAGCCCACCAAACCCACACGACTCTGTGAAACACGATTATTATTCCCATTTTACAGATGAGGAAACTGAGGCACAGAGCGTTTTTGTTTTTAGTTTTTTCCAACTTGCCCAAGATCGCACAGCTGGTTAGGGGTGGAGCCGAGATGTGAATTCTGGTTCCAGAGCCAGTTCTCTTATATATCAAGCAATTCAGCAGAGAAAATAAGGAGATGAACTCCGGAGTCAGGCAGTCCTGGGTTTCAATTCTGACTCTGTTGAGCCTGAGTTTCTTTGTCTGTAAAATGGGGATCATTGTTGTGCCCACCATACAGGGTTGTGAAGAGATGACAGGGACTGAAAAGCACCGTCCCCCGCACCACCACCCAGGCCAGGGTCTGCAGGGCCAAGGGTAAGCATCTCTAACTGGGAACTGTCCTTATAATCGTCAATTTCAATTATGCCCCTTCCCAGTCCTGCGACATGGGGCAGACTGCCCTCAAGTCTCCATTTTACAGTTTTCCCTTTTAAATTATGTCCTATGTATTGTAGACACGATAATAGCATCCTTATAAGAGTCTGGTGAGTATCAAATAACTTACGTGAGGCATCTGGTACAGGGCCTGGCAAGGGGCCTGTGCGCAATGAAGGGGATCTGTTATGGTGACATTTATTAATTTCAGCCTCCAGAGCAAGGCTGCAGGAGGGCTTGCTTCATTCATCCACAGCTCTGTTATTCAGAAATGCCACATTTGACCTTACGTACAATGCTTATTGATATATCTGACTCCATGTATCTGTCCACATCTTTATGTCCATTTGGACACAGAGGGGACGCTTTTCATAAGCCCATTGAAGAGCCAGGTATCCAGGAGATGGCCAAGACAGTGTCGGCTACGGGCATTGGGACTTAGTTATGCAACAGCTGTTTGCTTATCCATGCCCGCTTGGTGCTGGCCTCAGGACCAGCCAAAGGCTTGCCCCAGCTGTGCCCACTGGTCTGAAATCTAAGCTTCTCCTCTCAAATGCTGCTGGAGCTTGTTCTAATGCACCCAGCTGTCCCCAGCAGGGCCTACTAGGGAACCCCACACACCTTAAAGTGCTCAAGAATTAGCTCCTGAATGTGAAACACTGTGAAGGTATCCATCCCTGTTGTTGCTTAAATTCAAGATAATGAGTTCCACACTCTTATTATATCTTATGAGAAGTAGTGTGTTTATTTGGTCTGATTGATTTAAAGTTCCTGGGTTGGCAAATGTGTTTCATTTCTGGCACCTGCTCTGATCCACTGGTGGTGTCTGCCTGGAGCACTGTGTCAGGAAGGGTTCTGAGGCTCAGTGGGGGGAAAGTGCTGTGATCAGTTAGTACTGTCTGCCATGGGTCCAGGATGAGAAGGAATGGCAGGTCTAGTGTATTTCCTCTCCCTGGTCTTTAAACTCATGGGCAATGCTCTTCACCTTTCATCCATGTTTAAGCCTGTTTAAGCAGGAGGAATTATTTCTGTATTCATTTCCCCCTCCATTAGAGCTGCAGCATCTAGGCCCAGTTAAGCTCTAATGCCCAGGCTCTTCCTACCCCCATCCCTTATTTTACTTCCCCCGATATTTGACATATAGTAAAAGCTAGTAAAGGTTAGAGGAAGAAATGGATGAATGAATGGTGGGTTGTGTGAAAGGATGGAAGACTGGGTAGATGGGTAGGTGGGTGGACAGATAGATGAATTAATGAAAAGGTCTTTTTTTTTTTTTTTTTTGACCGCACCGCGTGGCTTGCAGGATCTTAGTTCCTGGATCGGGGATTGAACCTGGGCCACAGCAGTGAAAGCACCGAGTCCTAACCACTGGACCGCCAGGGAATTCCCAAAGAGGTCTTAATACAAGGATTGGATCTTAGGAGGATGGGCACATGTATGGATGCATAGGGGGGTGAATGATTATGTAGATGAGTGTGTAGACTTGTACGTGGCTTCAAGACTAAAAATGGATAGCATCCTGGACTTACAGGTGGATGGAAGGATTGGTAGATGATCGGTCACTGGATTCATGGGTAGATGGATAGAATTGTGGGAATTTGGGGATAGCTGGATGACTGACTGGATGGATGGATGGAGGGATACGTGGATTAATAGATCAATAGGAGACCTGATTCATGGGTGGATGGATGGATGGAGAGATTCACGAATAGGTTTTAAAAGACCTGGTTCACAGATAAGATGTATGCAAGGATGAATGGGTGAATGGGAGAATGAATATATGAATGGATTCATCGATGAATTATGAAGGTGTTGGTAGAAGACCTGATTAATGGGTGGATGGATTCATAGATGTTGATGGACGATCCTTAAACAGGTTGGGAGAAGACCTGATTCATGGATGGACACACAGATGGATGAACAGGTGGACAGATGGATACATTCATGGGTGAAAGGCAGAGGAAAGAAAGGAAGGAAAGAAATGCCCTTTCTCCCCACTCCCCTACCCCATCCTCCCATAACGCACTGATTGGTCTTCTCGACCGCGGTGAATTGTGACTGATCTCTCCTGAAGGAGAGGGCAGGTATCTGATGGAGCAAAATCTTCTTAAGACTATTCTTGAAGTACAATGACTGGCCCCTTGAAGACAAATAGGCCACACCTGGCATGAGTGATCAGGGTCCCCCATAGTCAGAGCGTTGATGACAACCCTGTTCCCACCAGCAGGTCACTGACACTTATCCCAGGTCTGGGAGGAAGGAGTAGCGGGGACACTGCGGAGGACTTCCAGAGTGTTCTGACACACCCCTTTGATGTTGTGATGGTGAGGATGCTGGGAGCCAGGAGGAGGTGGAAATAGTTCTGAGTCTTCCCTTGGGGACAGTCCTTACCAGGCTCTTCCTGGTTGCATGGCCTTGGGCCTCAGTTTACTCATCTGTACAATAGGGGCAGTGGTAGACCCGCCCTCAAGGGGTGGTTGCCATCGCCAGGGCTCTGCCAGGCATACTCTGCTAACACTGCCATTATTCTACGCCAGGTGGTGGGACCCCCACCGGAAATGACTCAGCCCCCCCCCGTGGGGGCCGTAGGGGCCTCACTCGGTGGTCGCGGCTGCTTCGCAGACTCAGCCCTGAGCTGGCGCAGGAACTGCCGGGACCGGTCGGGGAGGAGCTCTCCTAGGAGGTCGCCCAAAGAGTCGGGGTTCTCCCTGGCCGAGCCCCTGCGGGGGTCCGCGCACTGTCCAGGCCCGCGGCGCCGGTTCCCGGGGCTCGCCGGCCAAGAGCATGGGCGGCAGCAGCAGCGACCTCAGCCCTTGGTCGGTTCCGGGCCGCCCGCTGGGCCACGGTGGGCAGGACGGGCAGGCGCGACCGGGGGCGCCTGACGCCCACCCCGGGATCCGAGGGCGAGGACTCACACGCGGGGGCCTCCCACCACTCGGCGCCGCCCTCCGAAGCCCTGGAGCCCCCGGAGGCCCCCGCGCCAGAGGCTGCTCGGAGCTCGGGCAGCGGCAGCCTCGGCAGCAGCGGGTCTCTCCGTCTGCGATCGCCACCGCCGGGGAGCCCCTCGGGCGCCATCTGCTGGGCACAGGAGCTGGGCCGACGCCGGGGCATGTCTGGCCCTGCGCTCAGCCCAGGGCATCCTCAAGCCAGTGGGGGCGGTGCCGTGTGAAGTGGAGAGGAGGGCGTAGACCAGCCTCCAGGCCGTAGCGCCCGGAGCGGGGCAGCGTGGCACGGGGCTACTACCACTGGCTCGCCAGACAGTAAGTGGCTTCAGGCTAGAGCGTCCCGATCCTCTGTTTCCTCACCTCACCGAAAAACGGTGACGGTGAGAGTACGCACTTTTTGAGTTACTGTGACGTTTAAATGGCTTAGAATAATGACAGGCACGTTGTACGTGCTCAAGGAAACCTAGCTGCTGTTGTTATTGTATTTTAAAATTATTATTTAAGATTTAGTCTCACTTCCACTACTTATTAGCTGTACCCTTGGGCAAACCAATTAATTAACTGCTCTCAGTGCCCTCATCTGCAGAATGGGGATAACCCAGCGCCTGCTCCTTTGTGAGAATGAAACAGCACCACATGGTAGAGAGCACTTAGCATCTGGAGTGTTCAACGTGCTGTTACTGTTATTAGCGCTGGGGTGGGAACTGGGAAACATGGAACCAGCTTGAAAGGGTGACCTGCCCTGCAGCTGCCCATTCCTTCTGGAGCCCCAGAGTCCCTTGGGTGGGAGCTTAGTGAAAATACAGATGCCCCAGATTCCGATTCAGAGGTCTGGGGTGGGGTAAGACATATTTTTAACAAACTCCCCCTTTGGGAGACAGAGCCCCAGCCCCGCCCCCCATTTCTTTTTTCTTTTCTTTTTTTTTTTTGCGGTACGTGGGCCTCTCACTGTTGTGGCCTCTCCCGTTGCGGAGCACAGTCTCCAGACGTGCAGTCTCGGCGGCCATGGCTCACGGGCCCAGCTGCTCCGCGGCATGTGGGATCTTCCCGGACCGGGCCATGAACCCGTGTCCCCTGCATCGGCAGGCGGACTCTCAACCACTGCGCCACCAGGGAAGCCCCCCGCCCCCCATTTCTGACACTGGCATCTCAGAGCCTACTTCCTCCCTACCACACCCCACTCCCAGATCGTTGTCAGCTCTGAGCTGGTTTCTAGTGTCACATTCACCCTAGTGGGGCTTTGGGGCGGGGCCGGAGACGGTCCCCTGAAGTTAGAGCCCCCTACCAGGTGGGCTGCTCCTTGGAAGAGCCCGTCTTCCCGGCTTGGTCCCTCTGCTGGCCCCTCCCTGCTGCCTCCATGGCCTCTTCAGGGTCATTATGATCCACCCCTCGCCCAAGGTGAAGTGGGCACTGAGGCTGGGGGGCAGAGGGCGGGGCTGTTGTGCTCAGGATGCCAAGGCTGCAGTCACAAGGGAGCGTGGGACTCCTGGCCAGGGCAGCCAGGCCCAAGCCGGGGATGGAGGGCCCTGGGTTCAGCTACCCCTCTGGATCTGGGAGGCTCAGGTGGGTCATGTTTGGGCTGGGTGGCTTTGGAGGTGGAACTTCCACTAGAAGGCTGGGTAGTAAGAATGCGGTGGGCCTGGAGACTATGAGGAACCAGTTGTGAGTCCATGCTCTGTTCCTGCTTGCTGTGTGGTGCTGGATAAAGCTCTCCTTTCTCAGGGCTCCATGGTAAAATGGACTGTTGGCCTCCACCTGTGACTCTTGGCTGGGAGGGGGCAGGGAAAAAGCTTGTACTGTAAAACTTGAGTGGGGGACGAATGTAGTTTGGACCAGTAATTTCACTGGCCTGGTAGGATGTTACAATTTGAAAATGAATAAAATGACTTTGGAATTCAAATTACAAGATGTCTGCCTGGAGGAGGCATCCCAGACAATGTAATACATTTCCGAAAATACTCCTCAACCAGGGATGGAAGGGCATACCTCCTTGGGAAGACGGAATATTGAGTGGGGAAGGTGAGAAATTTTTATATTTATTCTAAGGGTTTGTGAGTGTTTAAAAAATGGATGAGGAACACCAGACTACCTAGATGATTTCTAAGGAGGTCTCCAGCCCTTACATGCTGCAAACATTTATTGAGCATCTACTATGTGCGAGGCTTGGGAATTCAGAGATGCGAGAGGCTTTGAGGTTAGTGGACTGGCCAGACCTGGAAAGGCCTTGGAGTCCAGGTGTAGGGAAGGGAGTTTGTTTTCCATTGACAGGAAAAAAGGTAGGGGAGGATTTTTAGGCACCCCTAAAAAAGCTAGGCTCAGAGCTGCCCCCCAAAGATTATAGAAACCTCCAGATTGAGATTGCCCAAGATTTATCCCCTTGCCATAGTGACATGGAAAATGAAGCTTGGGAGAGGAGCCCAGGCCAGGGGAACCAAGTCTGACCTGCAGTGCCCTAGCGAGGATGCCACATAATACGGACAGATTTGGGGGACTCAAAAGCAGGTGGGGCTTTTCAGGGCAACCCCCCCCCCCCATAGCTTTCTCTTCATTAGAGCAAACACATTTTAAGCCCCTCCTTGGTGCAACGCCCAGAGGAAGGCACTGTAAATCTAAGCCAGGATGTCAGTTTAGGAAAAAAGAACTTACGACGAATATTGTGAATATTATGACATAGATGAATATTATGACGAATATTATGAGTCAGCTTCTATTTACTGAGAGCGGGCTCCAAGCACAGGGCACCAATTTAACCCTCAGAGCATCCCATCTACCTGGCAGAAGTGGAGACTGAGGCTTGGAAAGGTTCACAAGGTCTACCTACCTGCAAACTCTCATTTCCATCAAGGCTGCTTCAGGGACCGCTCCAGAATTTCTGTGTATGGCAGGAGCCTAGGGGAGGGCAACCTTTTGGGAACAGAAATTTCATGGATTTGCGCTGCTTATTTGGAGTGGCAACCCCTTGGCACTGTCAAGGGTATTTTTCTTCCTTTTTTTTTTCTTTTTGATCTGTAGATTTTAAGATATTAATTGTTATGGGTGGGATTAAGGCTTGCATAAGGCTCCCCCTCCCCTTTTTACCCAGTGGAAACTCCACAGAACGCTCGTTTTTAAAAGTCCAGCCGTGCCGCCTCCTAATGAGCTGCAAGCTGGAGGCGGGACAGGGTCGGCGATGCGGCTTTTTGGAGCTGGGAAGCTCTTCCCGGGACAGTACTCGAGTTAGGTCCGGAGCCCACGGGGCGGAGCCCTATGCGGCCCCGCCCCCGGGAGCCCGGAAGTGACGTAAGCGGACAAAGGCGGCGCGCGCCGCGAGGTGCAGCGTCTGGTAGAGGTTAGGTGGAGCTGCTTGGGGGCTGCTGGGGTCTTCGCCGCCGCCGCCGCCGCCGCCGTCTCCTCCCTCCCTTCCTTTTCCCCGTCCTCTTCTCCCGGGTCCTAGGAGCCCCCGCGTGGGGTGAGTAGCGCGAGGCGGAGCGGGGGACGGCGGCCGCCGGGAGAGGGGAGGCCCCGGCCCCCAACGGCCTGGGCGCCCTGAGGCCCCGGCTCCTCACGTGACCCGGGCGCGAGCCGGCAGGGCCCCACGTGCGCACTCCGGGGAGGTCCGCCGGCAGGCCGGCCGGCCCTGGGCCCCAGGTGGGGTGGGAGGAGGAAGGCCGAGGCCCCCCAAGCCTGATCAGGGCACTCCCCCACGCCGGCCCCCGCCGCAGCAAGTTCCTTTCCCTCTCTGAGCCTCAGTTTCCCCTGTGAGAAACGGGTAAGGAGAGCACCCACTAGGAGGGTGGGTGTGAGGATTCAGTAAAATGCTGTGCCCGGTTACATAGGCGTTGCTATCATATTTCACCTTGGACCCGACCCCAGTTAGGGTCAACATAGGTGCCGCTCAAAAGACAGCCCGCCGCGAGGAGCCCTTGGAGCCAAGGTCAGCCTGTTGGCAGAGAGGCTGCCGTATCAGAAGGCCCAGGCTTTGCTGCCCGTCAACTGTGTGCTCTCTCTCCGGACCGTGGTTTCTCTGTACAATGAGGGCTAGAACCAGCTGGTGGCAGAGGCCTTGCGGGTGGGGCTGGGCAGTACTGCACGTGGTCTGGAGGTATGGAATCTGCCCAGTGAGATGGGATGCACCCCTGGGAGAACTAGGGCCCTGACCCAGTAAGAAGTCTGGATTCCGTCCTTGTTCTGTTCCTGGTTTTCTGTGTGTGTGCATCACTCCACGAGTGGAATGGTTTTTCTCTCTGTGAACTAGGGACTGTCGGAGGGTTGAAGTACGTGTAGAATGCTTTGGTGGAGACTAGAAGCCGTAAAATCACAAAGACAGAGTCACCAAAACCAGCAGGGTTTCCATGCTTCCGTGGATGGGAAGCTCACTCCCCTCTGCGGATTGGCAGAGCTGAGTCACTGGAACGACCACTTCCTGGGTGGAAGTGGTCCACCCAGTCATGATCCCTTAGGCGTGGCCAGCACTCTGGTTTAGGGGGCCTTTCAGCACATTTTCTCATTAGGGCTTCACACTTGGCGGAGAGAATCGATGAGAATCTCATCTGACAGAGATTCGGGGGATTAATGCATGCCCAGCAGTGTATGGATAACTTTACGCTTGTATATCCACGTTTACTCATCACAGCCTTCCTATAAAGTCAATGCTGCTGTTCCCATTTTATAGATAAAGACACGTAACTGAGGTTGTGTCTTACCTGCGCTTACACAGCCAGTGAGAAGCAGAGCCAGGATTCACACCTGGTTCATTCAACTCCATCAGAGCCTTTGTTTTTAAATCCCGCTCCCCCCCCCTTTTCTTTTTGGTCTTCTTTACTCCCTCCCTCCCTTTCTTTTTCATAGAACACCCTGCCATTCTCAGAAGTCCAACGGCTGTCCACACAGAGCCAGGGAGAACAGGCCCTGTCCACGAGGGTGTGGGAAGGAAGAGGTAACATCAAGCAGGCTCGTGCCTCCCGATGCTTCCAGGCTTTTCCTTAGAGACTCGTAAATGAGGACGAGATGAG
Source organism: Leucopleurus acutus (assembly GCF_964270905.1). NCBI lineage: Eukaryota > Metazoa > Chordata > Mammalia > Artiodactyla > Delphinidae > Leucopleurus > Leucopleurus acutus. The sequence continues at coordinate 6,596,261 of NC_139150.1, read as the reverse complement.
CCTGCAGAGCCTGACGGTGACAGTTCCAACCCCATTCTCTTCCATGGATCCTGGGAACAGAGTAATAGCTGGGGCGGCTGGTCGGGGTGGCCCTGAACACCTTGGAGCGGGGCGTGGGTAGGTGGCCAGATGATCATGAAGGATTCACAGACTCATTCCACTTGCTGAGGAGCAGAAGTTCCCTAGGAGCAAAGGGTCTCACTTCCCCTCCAAGTTAGCCCAGAGTGCACGAAGCCAGACCGCCCAGGCCCCTCCCCTGTCCCTGCGGCCTTGTGGCTCCTTCCTTGCTGTGATCCCAGCAGGGCAGAGTGCAGGAGGACCTCCTACGGGTTGACTGACAGCCCCGCCGTTCCCTCTGACTCCTAGGGACCTCCTGCCCACCTCAGTCTGGACTCCGGGAGGCAAAGTGTAGACAGGGCCCCAGAAGTCATGTTTACTAATGAATCCAAGCTGTTAGGACAAATGTCAGAGTTATGCTTGCCATTTCCCGGCCTAGATGTGCCTCCCCTGGCTTGTTCCTAGAATGTACCCGTAAGTGGAATTCTGGTAAATTGGATTATTCGGGGGACCTTGACATTTAAAGGAATCATGTTGTAAGGCTTTTGGTAAAACAAAAAATTGTATCGTCAGTAAAGGGCTTCAGTGATACCAGGTTTGAATGATTCGATTTTTGTCTGCAGGATTTTCTTAAAAGTGGAGAATGACCGGCCGCACAAAGGTCCTTCTGCGATTCATTCAGCAAAACCAGTTAGTAAACACCTACCTCGCAGCAGGTGTTAGGCTAATGGTGTAGACTTAGCGTCCCTGGGCCTCCTGGGAGGGAAGGCAGACAGGCAGGCAGAGAGAGTACAGCCAGGGAAGCGTCTGGCCCCGGATTTATTCTGTTCATCTGATCGGAAGGGAACTTGTTGAATACCTATGAGCTACATGAGACGCAGGAGAAATACAGTGATACATCTCGGTGTCGCCACTGCTTTCTAAGGGGTTCCCAGTCCAGTGGGGTGATAGACACAAATACAAAGCCAGCAGTTTGTGTGAGGGGGACAGGGCCGAACTCGCTGAGCTCGCCCAAGTGGGAGCACGGCTGCGTGGCCGGCTTTGGTGCTGTCCTTCCTGGGTGACAGCGGAGGGGCTGGGAAAGAGTTGCCGTGGTGCCTGTCGGCGGGGGCTGGGGAGCCCACTTGGCCTTTCAGACCGCGTCCACATAAGCAGCCCCCAAACCCAGGAAGGTAGATGGTAACATTCAAGCTGCTGGCTCCCTCTCCTGTCAGTTCTCAGGGAGCTACGGTGACACTTACTGTGCCACATCTGCGTTCTCGGGGACTGGCAGGTCTCCACGTGCTTTTGCTTGTCACGTTCCTCGAGGCTGGAACGAGAGTTCATTCTCACAAGCAGCGCGCCGCTTCCTCCTGTGGGCTGGGGCGTGGGTGTGGGACGCTGCCGTGAGCCAGGGCTGGGGGCAGTATTTAGAACTGAGGCCCCCCCAGCCTGTCACCCCAAAGGGCTCTTGGGTTGGTGCCGTAACTGGAAGCGTCCTCATTGGAGTCCCAAGCCCTGTACCTGAACAGGGAAGGGAGGGGATCCGTCTGAGAGCTGATTCGAGAACCTGAAGAGGGGGGGAGCCAGGGGTCTCTGGGGGCACAGTGGAAGGGGTCTACGGAGGGTGGCAACAGTGGCAAAGTCCAGGTCTAAGGGCCACCCTGGTGGGGCCTGTGGATGCTGTCGGCTCCCTCCTGTTCTGCAGAAGGCCCGCGTGTGACCCCTGTCCCCGGGGAACGCCCGGGTCCACAGAAGGAGCCGGGTCCGGGGACGAGGTGGCGGCCCCCTTCCCATCTGTTCCCAGCAGCCAGGCCAGGCCCTCCCCCGGTGCCCCCACTGGCTGGCTGGCGTCTCCAGAAAGGGCTGGCCGTGTCAGAAGTGGAATTGCATCAGGGAGCAGCATTTCTGAGTTGTTTGGCTGGGGTGGTCCTGCTGCTTCTGGAAGGTTCCTTGTCTTCCAGGACAAGTTCAGAGTGCAGGTGTATGTTGGAGGCTAACTACGGACATGGCAGTGAAGATCTTCAGCGTTCCTTATGTTTTGTTCCCCTTCGCTTCTTCTGGTCTCTAAGTTATGTGTCGAAGGCCCGTACTTGTCCTCAGGGCACTTTTCTGTTACTTCTCTTGAAGCTCTTAAAGCACTTCTCGGTCTTACGGGGGTTTCAGCTGGTTTTGAGGACCATACTGGGAGGTCAGTGACTTAACTACAGCCCCGTGGAGTACTGTAAAGGGGGCGGAGTGAGCCCCCGGGAGCACAGACTTGCACAGCTTTCCTGGGGGACTGGGGGGCTTTCACCCCTGCACTGAGGGACTCCTGTGGCTCGGTGCCGGGACGCAGTGGTGAAAAGGCAAGGTCCTACCTCGGGGGCTTCCATTCTAGTGGAGGCCAGACGGTCAGTAAACTGTCATTTCAGCTAGAAATACGCACTCCGAAGGCAGGAACCACGGGGATCGGGTAAGCGTGTTGGAGGAAGGCACCTTAGACTGGTCAGGGAAGGCCTCTTTGAGGTGACACGTAAGTGAAACCCTGTGTTGAAAATCAGCTGCTCACGGGGGAAGGCCCAGGCTCGGCAAACGCACGGGCCCCTTGACCTTGGGTAGGATGCCACCGTGTGCATCACCTCCCTCCTCTACACGGGGCTTGTGGGGTGCCTGCGTCGCGGTGAGTCGTGAGGGTCCAGTGGCCAGCGAAGAGTGCGCAATGCGTGTGGGCAGAGGATGGGTGGCTGCTACCCCCGTTCTGTCTCCTGGCACGGTGCTGCCGTGCCTGCACCGTCGCCACTCAGCCCCCGCAGGCTGGGTCCCCGCACACCCCTGCCCTTCAGAAACTCAGCTGATCAGTTTCCCGTTGTTGACAGACTGGGCCCATGGCCCCAGGCTGCACTCAGGACGCTGTACTCCAGGCACAGCCCCTGGCTGTACTGCCAGGACGGGCTCACCTCCCACACTCTTTTCTCTGTCCACACCGTAGCCAGCCCGGCCGTCCGCAGCCCTCTGTGTGGCACGCGTGCCATGCCACCTCTGCTCTGTCCCTGTGCCCTTCCAGAGCATTCCTCGTCCTCCGGGCCCGGCCTTCTCCTGGCTGCTGCCCCGCCCGCCATTCAGAAGGGACTCCTCTACCCCTCAAGTTCCCACAGCACTCTGTGGCTCAACGAGAGTCCTCGTTTCTGCCTCGTGTTCTCGTTGGCTCCATTTCTTCCATCTCCCCTGCTGTAAGCCTCTGGGTGTTGAACCTTATCTGGACAAGCCTCACAGCGGCTGGAACAGCCCTGCGCATGGCGAGCATCTGTAGATGAACGCGGGGCCTCGGGAGAGGTGTGACCCTCCATCCCCTACGTGGTGTGGCCCAGCCAGCTGAATGTGGCGCTGGCGGTGGGCCTCCGCTCTGCCATCAGGGCCCGGCCGGCTGCTTTCACTCTCCCCTGTAGCCCACGCGGCTGCCAACGCAGCCTTCCAGAAGCACACATCTCAGGCCACTCCCTGCTTAACCTAGAGTAGTTCCGGCTCGCTGTTCTTTGGTGTGAAGTCGGAACTAGTAAACATGACCCTTAGGACCCCGAGTTTCCCGTTGGAAGGGCAACGCACGCGCCCGTCTTCCTGGTTGCTGAGCGAACGCTTCCTCATCCTCGATGTTAGCTGGTGTGTCGCTTCTCCTGACACCTGTGCTCTGCCAGCACCTTGTACCTCTCCGCAGCCCTCACACATGCCTGATCGTGTATCCGCCTGGCCGTCTCCCTGTTCACAGACAGCACCTGGCACAGAGTCAGGCTCATGGGTAACGTGGACTGGACCCCGCAGTGAGCTTGTTTCTGCGCTCGCGACGGAGGAAGGGAGGCGTGGGGCTCCTCGGGCCCTGCTGGGATCACCCGGAATGTCTGCTGTAGGAGGCTTGGGTTCCTTGCTTTGTTTTCATTTCTCTTAAGTGTAGATCGGGGTTCTCTGTACCTTGGGTTCAGAAGCCACTGAGTCAGGTGTCATGTAGGGTAAGGAAAGAACTAGAAGCCAGGACTCTGGGTGTCCTGCTCTGACATGAAGATAGCTTTGCAGAATGACTTGAATGCAAGAGACGGGGGGCAATGCCCTCTAATGGGTAGAAGCAGGTTGGGGGACACTGGCCACTCCTCTGCGTCAAGCAGGATCGTGTGACCAGCAGAAGCATGCGGGGAGCCCAGGGCCCTCAACCTGGCTGCTTCCCTCCTTTTTTTATTCAGGGACACCGCTGCTGAGTCTGGTGCCTGAGCAAAGACGTGGCTGGTGACAGCATGACGAGCGAGGTGATAGAGGACGAGAAACAATTCTATTCCAAGGCCAAGACGTACTGGAAGGAGGTCCCGGCCACCGTGGACGGCATGCTCGGGGGGTATGGCCACATCTCCAGCATCGACATCACCAGCTCCCGGAAGTTCCTGCAGAGGTTTCTGAGGGTAGGCAGGGCTGCTGTGCTCTCCAGGAGGAGAGGCGGTGGCGCCGGTGGCACTGCCTGCTCTGCGTGGGGCGCCACCTTCCCACTCGCCGCCTCAGGGTCACCTCATTGTGTCCACGACCCAGGCCTTGAAGAGCGGGTGGGGCGGGTGACTCACAGGCTTTGCCCCAAGGTCACCCGACAGGAGGCAGCTGTTACGCTGGGGCCTCTCGGTGCCGGAACGGAGCAGTCTCCTCACAAACTGTTCTATTTTTCCAGAGGCAAAACCTTTGCTCTCCTGCCGTGTTTGCAAGCATCTGGGCTGTGGGTGTTGGCCGTTCGGCCAGCACAGGCTTCTTGTTCCTCGCCCCGCCACCCTCCTCTGTGCCAGGCTGGCATCGCCGTGGCCGGAGCCTCCCTGCCTGTCCCTCGGCAAACACCGAGGCTGCTGCCTGCCCCCTGCTCCACCCACGTTCCATCTTCCCAGATTTGTTCACTGAGTGCCCTCTTCCATCCTTTCACTGCTTGAATTCTTTATTCTCCCTCTGCTACTGTCCTTTTAATGGGGTCTCAGGAGTGACAGGAGATGAACGCACCTACTTAACACCTTTAAGTGGAGGTTGGCATTCACGTTAGAAACATGTGGCCCAGGAAAAGGCTGTGCTGTGCTTACGCCCACTGCTGGCCCCACCAGTGCCAGCTGCCGGCCTGTGCCCAGGCCTGATCTGAGTAGTTCCAGGGGCTCGTGAGGAAAGGCCCCTTCGCAGTGACAGGGTCCCTGTGGCTTTCTAACCCTTCCTTATAGTCTGTGCCTTCTCTGCTCTTTCAGGAAGGCCCAAACAAGACGGGAACCTCATACGCCCTGGACTGCGGAGCCGGCATCGGAAGGATCACCAAGAGGCTGCTCTTGCCTCTCTTCGGAGTGGTGGACATGGTGGACGTGACGGAGGACTTTCTGGTCAAGGCCAAGACCTACCTGGGTGAGGAAGGCAAGAGAGTGAGGAACTTCTTCTGCTGCGGCCTCCAGGACTTCAGCCCGGAGCCGCACTCTTACGACGTCATCTGGATCCAGTGGGTGATAGGTGAGCATCCCGCGCCCCTCCTCCGCCTGCCTGCACGTCTCTCACCGCAGAGGCTGGGCTTCCCGAGGCCGTGGGAGCTGAGGCTCTGGCGCTGCTGCAGAGGGCGGCCAGCGGGCATTCCTCGAATCCTCCCTGCACTCGCCAGGACTCCACCTACAAGGTTCACTTGCTTCCATGTTTTGTTTCAACTCAATACCTGCTGTGACCCATTTGGGGACAGATTTTGTTGTTGAAAAGTTTTAATTATCAATAACTTACTGCATTCAAAGAATGTGGAAATGAGTTTTCATAAGAAGGGCTTTCAGTAAGAGGAAGAGTTGGAGCCCTGGCTGCCCTCTGCCGTTCGCGGTGAGCAAGCCGTTTTACCACCCGGTCCTGCACCCACTTGGCCTGAAGGCGTACCCAGGTGCTCTCCTCAGGCTGCCCACCTAGCAGCAGGCCACCTCCTCCAGGTGGGCGGCCCAGGCTGCTGGGAACACGCTGGATTTGCCCTGTATTTTGTGGTCCTCAAAAGCCTGTTAGGAGTTGTGATGTAGGGAAGGAACTCTGTTTGGTACACTCCGCTGATCCAGGCCTAGGAGGGGCGGGTGGAGTGTAGGTGTTGGGCACGGCCTGGAAGTCACCCAGTCAGGGTGAAATCCCAGCAGCATACGTTGTGATTGCCCTTGGGTAGGTGACTTCTGAGCCAGTTTCCTCTTAAAATGGGCTTTGGTAAACCCCTCCGGGCTGTTGAAAGCCAGTGGCCCTGTGTGTTCAGCACTGAGTAAGTGCTCAGCAAGTGGACACGCAGTGGCATGGAGGGGCTGGCATCCTTCCCTCGTGACGGCCTCTGCCTCCCCCAGGCCACCTGACCGATCAGCACCTGGCCGAGTTCCTGCGGCGCTGCAAGCGGGGCCTCCGCCCCAACGGCATCATCGTCATCAAAGACAACATGGCCCAGGAGGGCGTGATCCTGGACGATGTGGACAGCAGCGTGTGCCGGGACCTCGACGTGGTCCACAGGATCGTCCGCAGCGCAGGCCTCAGCCTCCTGGCTCAGGAGCGGCAGGAGAACCTTCCGGACGAGATCTACCACGTGTACAGCTTAGCCCTGAGATGAGCGGGGCTGGCAGGAGAGAGGGACCAGTGTGGGTGGGGGAGGACTGGCAGCTGCACGCGGTCCACACGCTCAACCTCGATGGTTCGGGGGTGCTGAGCGGGGCCGCGAAATATACCTGTCTGCCGTCCACTCACTATACAGACTCTTATTAAAAAGGCATAAGGGGACCCAGTCGGGAGGGGTGCCACTGAATGGGGCAGCGAGGCCGGAGCGAGCGGTGGGGACTGGGCCCTGGGCCTCCGATGCTCGCCTCGTGGGAATCCGGCGGTCCCATCAGAAGTGAGACTCCCTGCTCTCCAGTAACAGCACCTGGCCTTCCTGCCACAGGCCTGGCTGGCTTAAGAGGAAGAGAGTAACCCCTAAAGCGGTTGCCGAGGACCTTATACCTCCAGAGGGGAGGGGAGCGGAGCTGGGCCCGTGGAGCCTGCGGCCCTCAGCACCCTCCTGCCTGCGCTGAGCCTACGTGGTGCCTGCCGAGTGGTGCAGTTGATGGGGTGTCCACGTTCCGGGTGCTATTTGGAGATGGGGCCCTGGGGCCCTTAACGTGACCGTCACCACAGCCTGCAGGGAGGGGAGAGGCCTGGGGCTTCCCTCTCGGCTGTGCCTTGTGGCTCCTCCTTAGGGGGCATTTTCAGTCAAAAATAAAAGGGTGAACCCTGTACTGGAAAGGCCTTCGCCAGTCTGGAGTGGCGCTTTTCTTTACTGGGACACAGTGCTGTGCTGCTTGAAAGCTGCCCTCCTGGCGGGGCGTCTCCTCGTGCCTCTGCCAACTCTTCTTCGGCTGCCGTGGACCCTTTGCCCTGAACCCGGGAAAGGGCGGGGGGGCGGGGCCGAAATGTTATACAAGGACCTTTAAGGCCAAGGGAAATCAGTTTAATTTTATAATATATCATTGGGTTGTCTCAGCTCATCCCCCAGGCATTCACACAATTCACAGTGACCACCTTGTGTGACTTGCAGACAGCCTGCTGAGGGCTCAGCCCAGGGCAGAGGCTGGCTTTCAGTCTCGGTGGCTTCCTCCATCAGATGATCCCGCACAAAGCGAGACACTGGAAGGACAGCCCCTGGCCATGCATGATTGCTTTGTAGAAGGCATGGTCCCCAGAACCCCAGGGTTGGCACAAACAGCTGCTGCCAGAGCAGCGCCCTGCACCCTGGGGGGCGACCTGGGCCCAGAGCTGCAGACGCCGCAGGAGGCAGCTCAGCCTCCTCCCTGCCTGCCCAGAAGCACTTACTTTCTGACGGACTCTGGAGCGGAGGCGCGTGTAAAGGGTCTCGGCTGGGCTGCACCCCGCGGGCCCCTCCCGCCTGCTCCGGCCTCAGCCGCGTCTCCACGCAGAACAGGCCAGCTTCCTGCAGCCCGCAGGAGGGCCCGGTCTCGGAGCTACCCTGCTTCTCTAAACGCCTGGCGCTTCCCTCAGATTGAGAGGGTACAAACGTGTCCCAAGTCTAAACCCTGTCCCTTGTTCCACTGTGGGGTGAGACTTGGGGGTGCTGCCAGAGGGAAGCGGGGGCGGTCTGCCTGGAAGACGGAAGCCTTTCCCCACTGGAGTGCCTGCAGCTGCCGGGTTCCACCTGGCTTTCTCTGTCCTCAGTAAGGATGCAGTCTCACCTCCAACATGCACCTTCTGACAGACGGGGCTGAAGGTTCTCCCCTAAGGCCGCCACAGGTACTTAAATCCACCAACAGGTTGAGCTGCCCACACCCTGTTCCCTGCAGTCGCAGCTGTCAGATGTCGTCTTCGACGGTGCCACTGTGCTCACTGAGGAGGTACCACTTGAGCCTGTCGGGCAGAGGTAGGGCCTTGACCTTCGCGTCCACAGGCCACGGCTGAAGGTAGAGCCGGATGTAAACGCGACACAGGTGCTTGAGGGGTGGGGGGTAGCTCTCCAGCTGCCTCAAGGAGAAGTGAAGGGCCTGGATCTTGTCTGCCAGGCTGCCCACGGGATGGATATCGAAGTTTTCAGGCAGCTGGAGTTTGTGGGAATTAGTCACCATGAGATCCAGGACGGTCTCAGCTTTGCGCAGCAGGTCCACGTGACTCTCGTCCTCCGCGCAGCCTGGGTGGGAGCAGAGCCTCTCGAAGATGATGTGGAAGCCGGACCAGCAGGACGCGCCGTGGAGGGAACAGTTATAGGCGGCCCCGGACTCCAGCAGGAAGCGCAGGAGAGGGAAGTGCAGCTTAAAGCTCTTGAGGCAGATGTGCGTGAGGGACTCGTGGGCCGGGCACTCGCTGGGGTCGGCGCCGTGAGCCAGCAGCAGCTGCGTTACTTGGAAGCAGAAGCGGTTGATCAACTGGGCCTCCTCTTTGTCACCTCCCACCGTCTCGCCCAGCAGAAAGATGATGCAGGTGAACACGGTGTCCCCGTCTTTGGTGGTAGCCTTGACATCCGCCCCTAGAAGAACCAGGAGGGAGAAGAGACGGTGGGAGGAGGCCTGGAACCCTGGCAAAGCAATGCCTCGTGTTCCAGGGGGCAGCATGGAGGACAAGGCTCACCTCCTTCCAGCAAGAGGCGGATGTTCTCAGTGTTGTGGATTTGCACCCCGTCACTGCTGGCCAGAGCATGGAGCAGAGCGGTCTTTCCTAGGGAGGGAGAGTGAGTGGGGGGCAGTGGGAGGCCGGGAAGCCGAGGTCAGGCCAACCCCAGAGGTGGAAGGGAAACACAGACCCTCGGGACCAGAAAACGAACTTCAACAATGACTGACCTCTCTCACCTGGGGCTGAGGGTGACAGGTTTCTTTCTTTTGAATTTTTTGAATTTATTTAGTTTTTATATAGCAGGTTCCCACTAGCTATCTGTTTTACACATGGTAGTGTATACATGTCAATCCCAATCTCCCAATTCATCCCACCACCAGCCCCCCTGCCACTTTCCCCCCTTGGCGTCCATACGTTTGTTCTCTACATCTGTGTCTCTGTTTCTGCGCGGAGGATGACAGGTTTCTGGCCATTCTCTCTCCACTCACACAAAAATGGGAACAGAAGGGCCAGGGAAAGCAGGACTTTTCTAGACCCTGAGATGCTACCTGAGACCCAGGCTGGGTCTCTCCCGACAGGGAGCCCCACCCCTCAGAAGCTGAGCACACAGGTACCCCATTTCCTCCTACAGATGCCCTTACGGGACCGATGACGCACTGCCTCTCAAGCCTCGGCGAGTCAGCAAAATGCACCAGTGTGCGCCCGGCCGTGCTGTGCCATCAGAGAGGCCGCCTCCAGCCTGCCTGCCAAGCCATCGCCCCGGGTTACCCTGGGTAACCCCACAAGGCAATTCGGCCCAGGCCCACCCTGCTCCTCTACAGGAGGCACCCACCATGCTTGTCGGCCGCGTTGACATCTGCTCCAAGGTCCAGGAGGCGCTGCAGGCAGGGCAGGCGCTCCGGCTCCTCGCTGGCCAGGTCCAAGGGGCTGCTCTCGTGGATCTGAGTCAAGAAAGCACAGCCGCGTCGGCCCGGGGGCCTGTGAGCTGCTCAGGGCCCCGACCACATCCCCCCTTCAGAGCAGGCCGGACCTGGCTCTTACCCGGTCCCTGCGGTTAATGTCGGCCCCGTGGCGCACCAGTAGCTCCACCATGTCAGGCTGGTTTCGCAGGACGGCGATGTGCAGGGCCGTGTAGTAGGTGACCGGGTCTGAGGGCACAGACACAGCTTACGTCAGTCCTGCCTGTCGGCACATTCTCGCAAGGTCCCAGGACCAGCCTGGCAGCCCAGCCGCAGTGCTCCGACCTAAGGGCTCCCAGCACCACGAGGGGTCAGGACACAGCTGTCTTTGTCGGACAGTGCATGGAGTCAGGCCTAGGTTTGGGTCCTGGGGCTGTTCTGATTAATGGACATCGTACTTAATCCGGGTTTTAGTTCCTTCTGTAAAATGGGACCTAAACAGGGCTGTTGGGAGGAATACGCAGAGTGACAGCTCCATAAGTCTTGCAATAAAAGCCAAGTTCTCACAGCTGGGTCTCCCAGTGGCTGACTTCACAATGCCTCCCCCACCTCTCTCAGCTCTGTGACCCTCCAGGAGCCTAGAAGCCTCTGAGCCTGTCCTCAGATGGGGAGGGGAGACACGCCTGGCCACATCCTGTGTCAGCACAAAACCCCCAAGTCGGCCCCAAGTCAGCCCTGCATGTCTCCTGGCCGACTCTGCCTGCCCTCCCAGGGTGAAAGCGAAGAGGGAAGGAATAATGGCTCCATCACCACCCCCAGCACACAAGCTAGAAGCCAACACCGTCCTGCTGTCATTTATGCCCAGTGAGTCTTGTCTGTTTTCCCCTCTCCCTGTGGCAGGAACAAGAATGCAAGGTGGCTCAGAACGAGTGTCAGAAAATTACATTCCCTGAGCTCTGGGCACAGCGCCAGCAGCCACATTTTCACATTAATGGAGGCAGGGATTTAGCTGGGAGCTGGGGGAAAGTTTGCTAAAGCAATCACATGGTAGAAGCAGTGACAAACTCGCTCTTGATCAGAGGTGGTTAAGGGCCATTTGAAAGCCCGCAGGGGGATGGGAGGCCACCCAATGTGGGTGTCCTTAGTCATCACCCGTGACATAAATGAGGGAAGTATCTCCCAAGAGAACAGTAAAAGCAGAGCCCGAAGGCTTGGCCGCCCACCCAAAGCAGGGCCACACTTAAGCCACCTACCCACCCCAGCCCCTCTGGGCTCCAGCTGACCTTCGAAGTTGAGGTTGGCCCCATTCCGCAGGAGAACGTCAGCTGCGCGCGTCAGTCCCAGCTCAGCCATCTTCAGCAGGGCGTTGCTCACGCCTTCCTGGTAAAATGGAGAGTGGGCTTTTCTCTCCAGCAGCTCAGTGAGAACGAGGATCCGGCTCTCCTCGCTGGCAACATAACTGGGCCTGGGGCAGGAGAGAGGCAGAGCAGTTGAGGGTGGGAACAGCAGTGGGACCAGCTGGCTGGGTACCCTGTGGGCAGGTGGCCTTTAGTCTCCTGCTGTCACACACAGGCAGGGCCCTGGCTCCGTGGGGCTGAAAGTCTCTTTAGAAAAGGTCGGTAGCAGAGAGGGCCAGGCTGGATCTGCTCACTGGAGCAGACTCCTCGGGTTTGCTGAGAAAGGACTGGGGCTGTCTTCAGCCTCCCTCCAAGCGGCCCAGAGAATCTAGCCCCTGGCTTGGGTACAAAGCCTCATACACCTGGGCTGTTGGCACTGAAGGGAACTCTTGTGGCCAAGATCAAGTACCAGACACTGACACCCTCCCACCGCAGACAGTGACTGTCCCTGAGCGGCAGAGGATGCCAGACCAGCCCAGGCAACCCCACAGCCAGGGCGGTCAGCAGACCTCCTCCCTCGCTCACACCCAGGGTCGTCTGGTGTTCCGAAGGCTGAGCGCACACAAAGTCCCAACCCACCTACCTCCCTCGCCAATTCCAACGGGTCCCCAAAACGCACACCTGATCCCCCTTTCCTCTGCTCTTTTCTCTGTTCCACCTAATACACTATTTACTTAAGTTCACTTATGACTGTCGGTCTCTCTCCTCTGGAGCACAAGCATCATGAAGGCTGGGGGTTTAGCTCACTGACGTAGCCCTGAACGATGCGCTTTCTAACACCGTTCCCACCGGTTCACGGATAGACCCGCGCCTGTGCAAACTCGGCTATGGAAAGCGCATTTCGCACTGCTCACAGATTCCACCCTGCTCCTCTGCAACTCCAGGTGGAGGGCACAGGACAGGCAGGGCGCAGGGTGGGGCCCTGAGGCGGAGGCCCTACCGACACCCCACCCTCCGGCCCTGCCTGCGCTAGCTGGGAGCCCTCACCACCGCCGTCTGTCTTATCTGTCAGGTGGGGACACCGCCCGCCTCGCCCCGCTATGTTTGTAGTGACAATGAAAGGGATGCAGCTCCGGGTCGGAGGCGGGAACGGAGCGAGTTACCCGTCCAGGGGCTCCTGCCGCTCGGGGTCCTGGATGCCCAAGGAGCCCAGAATCGCATCCACTAGCGGCTGGTACTCGAAGATAATCCTCCGGAAGCCGTGCAGGAACGGCATTGCGGCGGCCGCACCTTCCGCCGAGGCCGAGACGCCGATTGGGCACGTTCCGGGGGCCGCGGTCTCGGCCAAGCTTGGCCACTGCTGGTCCAGTCCCCTCGCCGGCCAACTGCACCGCCCAACCAACTGCTCCGCGCCGGAAGTAACACTGCAACTTCCGGCCCGCTCCGGCCCGGGAAAGAGAGCGGGGGACGACAGCGCCCTCTGCGGGCTGGGAGGACCGCGGCGCGACTGGGCGCGCCAGCTGCGGGTGTCTGGGGGGCGGCCCTGGGATACTGCAGGTCGCGGACCTGCAGCCCAGCCGGATCCCAGCCCTTGGAGGGCCCGTCCCTTGCCTGCCCGGCCCGGCTCCGCCCTGCGATCCCGCCCGCGGCCGCTGGGCGTCGTCCGAGCTCCGCCCATTGAGCGAGCACACCGGCTTGACCCCTGTCCAACTCCCTCCCGCGGTGGAGGTGACTCGAACCCCCGGCGCCCGCGAGCCGCCACGGACTCGGGTCGGACCACGGCTGGGCCTGGCTCTCGCCTCGCCCCACGCTGACTGGACCACACCCAACCCGACGGGCGATGGTCATGATTCCTGAGTCTCTGTCCCCTGGAGCTCCTGGCCCCGAAGGCTGCCGGCTCCTTCCACTTTCTGCCTGATGGACTCAATGCACTTCAATTTCTTCATCTGTATAATGGGGATAATCAAGCGCACGCGAGAACCTGGATCAAGAGCTCTGTCACTGTGGGTGGAAGTGGAGTCTAGCAGGAAGGAGCCCAAGCCTGGGGCCACTTTTCTGGGGTGTAGGCATCCGGCCTTGGGCCTCGCATTTGAACCTCCACAACCTTGAGGCCCGCAGTGGAGCCCTGATGTCTTCGTGATTCTGGAAAGGCCGTTATGAAGAGGTGCGCCAGTCCCAGCTGTGCCCGTGGCAGCCCTGGTCTCCCATCTACCCCCACTTCCACCACATGGGCGTGGGAGCTCTCCCGCCTGGCACCTGTCAGAGGCAAGCGTTGTTGAGCGAAGTAGAAAACGTTTAGAGATGAATTTAAAGACAACCCCGTGTGTCTATGATTAAATGTAAGACGATAGATAGAATCAGGCTTCCCTGCCAAGAGCAAAAACAGTCTTAGCAAGAAAACCCAGTCCAAGGCATCCAGGCCCAGCTATGGGGACCCAGCAGTGTGGAGCGCACAGCAGGGGCTGCGTAATTGCTCAGTGTTATTATTGTTCAGTTTACAAGGTTGTTGTGCACATCAAGTGATGAGCTATTAAAATCCCCATCAGGCCTCAGAAGGCCTCGCTTTGCCTGCAGGAGCAAGAAAGAGGGGTGGGGTTTAAGCCCTGTTAGGACAGGCCAGCTTAGGGTTGCCAGAAGGGGCTCCAGACCAAAGGGCCCCTGGTTCCCAGCACGCATCTGCCTTGGTTCTCACTCCAGGAAGAAGTATCTTCTCCTTCAGTGAAATTGGGACATTTTTTTGCTCACGTCGCCAATTTCCAGCTTGTCTGGTAAAATCAGAACATCGGGCACCTGGGCCCAAATTCCTACCTGGCGACAAGGTGCCTCTGGATGGGGGTTTGCTCTGGAGTGCCTCAGTCTCCCCAGACGTTACCCTGGGGGTTTGGGAATGTCTGCCCCTGTCTGAAGGATCCACACCCCCCCCCTCAGTTGATCCCCAGGCCCTGAATGGTGCAGCAGCCCCCAGGTTTCACAGCCCTATCTGATCCCGGGTCACTTGCTCCACGGCGCAGGTGAGAGCCCCGAGGGGCCTGGAGAAGGCTAGAGCGCATGGAGGTAACTGGAGGAGGCCCACCTAGAATGGGGTCCAGGGCAGAACTGGGAGTGGTGGGCACAGCCCGGTCTGAGGCCAGCTTCTGCCCTGGCTTCATAAGGCTGTAGTAACAAAGCACCACAGACTGGATGGCTTCAAACAACAGAAGTGTATTCTCTCCCAGTTCTGGGGGCCGGAAGTCTGACGTCAAAGTGTAGGCAGGGCCGTGCTCCTCTGAAGACACTAGGGAAGGTTCTGGCAGCCCTGGGCATGGCTTGGCTTGTGGCAACGTCACCCCAATCCCTGCCTACCTTTGTGTTCACATGGCCTTCTTCCCTGTGTCTGTCTCTCTGTCCAAATCTCCCCGTCCTTCCTAAATGGCGCCAGTCACTGGATTTATGGCCCACCCTAATCCAGTGTGAATTCATTTTAAGTGGATTACCTTTGCCAAAACCTTATTTCCAAATAGGATCACTGTCATAGTTTCCACAGGGTTAGGACTTGAAAATATCTCGTTGGAGGACACAACTAAAGGTGCTCCAATGGATGACCCCAGGCACGGCCCTTCTGGTCTCTGGGCCTCAGTTTCCCCACCTGTAACCTGAAGGCCCTTCAGCTCTGACAGTGTTGGAGCCAATTAGGATGGTGACAATCATGAATTCACTTTTTTTTTTTTTTTTTTTTGGCTGCCTTGGGTCTTCGTTGCTGCGCGGGGGCTTTCTCTACTTGCAGTGAGTGGAGTCTACTCTTCGTTGCGGTGCATGGGCTTCTCATTGCGGTGGCTTCTCTTGTTGCGGAGCGCGGACTATAGGCACGTGGGCTTCAGTAGTTGCAGCACAGGGGCTCAGTAGTTGTGGCGCATGGGCTTAGTTGCTCCGCGGCATGTAGGATCTTCCCAGACCGGGGATCAAACCTGTGTCCCCTGTTTTGGCAGGCGGATTCTTAACCACTGCGCCACCAGGGAAGTCCCAATCACAAGTTAACTTTTATTTACTGAGCACTTTTCATGTGCCAGGCACTGTGCTAAACACTTGACATACTAATCTTAATACACACCCCCTAAGTAGGTGATGGTATTAAACCCGTTTTCAACAAGGAAACTTAGGCTCAGAGAGGTTTGGGTGCTTGCCCGATGTTAAACAGCTAGGTTGGGACTTTAACCCAAGTTTGGGGGGGCTCTTCCATATACCTGGCCTCAGGTGCCCTGCAGTTCCTCTGGTTCTGGGCCTGAGAGGGTCTGGATATGCTGGAGGGAGGGACTGAGCCCTGCTCTGTCACAGTCCTTGGGCACCACACCATGGAGCAGGCCCTGTCGCCTGCCCGTCTCCCAGGCTCCTATCTTTAGAAAGCTCCATGACCCATGACCTCCTTCCTATCAGCAAGGGCAACCCTGTTTCCTCCATCTGCCTCCTATTAAGGCTCTGTCGCTCAGAGCCTCTCATTTCAGCTCTGAACCTTCTCTTTTTTCCCTGCCACTGCCTCTCACTGCCCTGTCAGCCCAGCTGCTTCCTGATGCCCAACTCCAGGGTTCTTAGCAGGCTGGGGTTGGGGGGCTGGGGCCAAGCACCCAGTGCTCAGACCCTGGCAGCGTCTGTCCCTGCCTCCTTCTCCTGGGGCAGTTTGGGAGTCACTGTGACTATCCAATGCACAGAGGGGGATAACCTTCATATATAAAGAACTGTTAAAATCAACAAGAAGAAGGCAAAAACACTAAGAGAAAAATGGGCAAAGGACATACATAGGCAAGTCAGAAAGGATGAAAAACTACCGTCAACAAACATAAGGAGAGAAGTTTGGCCTCTCTAGCCCAACACCAACAGTGATAATAGCTGACATATAAGACTTACCATGTGCTTGACTCTTCCCTATAGCAGCTCAGCAAAGCAAGTTACAGAACAGTAGGTACTCTCTGATCCCACTTAGGAAAAAGTGGTGTGTGTGTGTGTGTGTGCGCGCGCGTGTGGGTGTGTATGCATTTGCTCGTGGGCAGGAGTAATTCTTGACGACCCTGTGCTGAGATATGAGTGGTGGTTGTTTCTGGGTGCTGGGATCTGGAGAACTTTGATCTTCTTTGTGCTTCTCTGTGTCTTCTACCTTCTTACCAATGAATGTGTCTTACCTGAGACTGAATCAGCCAGAGGCAGGGGATCAGGCCCTGCACACTTTTACACCTGGGGTTGAAGGTAAGGCCGTGAACACCAGGGCAAGGTCCGTCCACAAAACCTTTTCTCCTCCCAACTCCACCTAGTGACATCCTTCCCAGCACACAGGCCTTCCTGAATCCCCCACCCCTGGGCACCCCCCCTCACTGCCCTCCCCAGTCCTTGGGTACCTCAGGGCCCAGCCTGATCGTATGAATTATACATTGATGACAGCAGCAGCCTTTGGTGCAGTGAGTCCTGTGCCGTGTGAATCAGATTAGAAGCTCAGCACGGAATGTCTCATCAGCTCGTCATAACGCTCCAGGAAGGAAGTGACGGCAGGATTCCCATGTCATAGTCTGGGAGACCGAGGCTCAGAGAGAGAACTGACCAGCTCCAGGGCAGCTGGCTAGCGAGGGGCCTCCGGGACTCGATCCCGAGCCTAGCCCTTAAGGGCTCCCTGGACCCTGGCTCAGGACACCTGGCCCTGCCCAGCCACGGTCCCCTGCACGCTCTCCTGCTTCCCTCCCTCACACACTCATGCTCACCGGTTCATACACTCACACAGATTCTCACACACAGGAGCCCTCAGACACCCACATGTGCTTGTGACACCGCGTTCACACTCAGAAGACATTCTCACACGCAAACACTCACTTGCTCAGACACAAAATCATGCACACTCATTCATACACACACACACACACACACACACACACGCTCAGGGCAGGGACTGCAGGAGGGGTGGTGTCATGGCCCCGGCCCGGCACCCCACCTTCCTGGTGCCCCCTGTCCAGGAGGGGCAGTCGGCAGCAAGGTCTGTCCCTTATAAGGCCCTGGAGAGAGAAATTGAGTAAAAGGCCCCCCTTTTATTTCTCTCTCTCTCTTTTTTTTTTTGATTTGGCAGAGTTTCCATAAAGTGAGATATTTGGAAAACGCAGCAAATCTGCCGCAAGGAATATGCTTCCCCCTCTCCTTGGTGGAACCTCCAGCTTCAGGCCTGGCAGCGGGAGCAGCAGGCGGCCTGGGCGGACTCCGCCAGTGCCGTCTTGGGGCCACCGCCCTGGGCTTCCTTCTGCCTGTGCCCCTCCTCCTCAGGCCGGCCTCCCTCCCTCTCCTTTCCCCTCCCCCACACCTGACCCCGCCCTGACCCCTGACCCTCAAGACCCCAGGAGGCCTGGCCTGCTTGGTCCTGTTTGGCCACCGTCCCCATGCTGAAGGGCCTGGTCCTCTGTGAGCTCAGGGAGGAGCTGAGGGACCAGGGGACCGGGATCCGGAGTGGGTGGCAGGGCCTCAGCTGGGCCAGGGAAAGACTTTCCTGTCCCCTCCCTCATTCCATTTGCTCTCCAGCACCCAGGAGCATTTTGGAGACCCCGACACCCAGGGACATCTCTGCTCCCAGTGGCCTTCCCTGCTCCTCCCCTGCCACCTGCGCCCTCCAGGAAATCCGGCCCTGCTGGCCAGAGTCCCCTGCTCCAAGGGCAGCCTCCTCCCTGACTTATCCCCCCACCCCATTCCACACCCAGACACTGCCAGGTGGTCCCGATGCTTGGCCAGGTGTGGGGCCTGTGAGAACCAGTTATGGGCTGGATCAGGCCCTGGTGAAGCCTCAGGTGGGCAGCCCAGAGCCTCAGAGGGGAAGATGAGGGATCCTCCCTTTCTCTGCCATCCTTGTGTGCCCACATCAGAGGCCCCACCTGACCCCCATCCTCTTCCAGATGAGGTGGGTCCTTAGGGATTCACCCAGGAGAACAGGGTGAGAAGGTGCTTACAGCCTGTCTTAGTCAGCTCGGGCTGCCGTACAAAGTACTGTAGGTTAGGTGGCTTCAACAACATATATTTATTTCTCACAGTTCTGGAGGCTGGGAAATTCAAGATCAAGATGCCAGTAAGGTAGGTTTCATTCCGAAACCTCTCCTCTGGGCTTGCAGGTGGCCACCATCTCCCCATGCACTCACATGACCACATCCTGGTCTTATAAGGGCACTAATCCCATCACGGGTGCTCCACCCTCATGACCTCATCTAACCTAACTCCTTTCAGTGGGCCCACCTCCTAATACCATCACATTGGCGGTTAGGGCTTCAACATACGAATTTGCAGGTTGGGGAACACAAACATTCAATTCACACAGAGGCCCTCAGGCCCCTCGCCTCAAGACAGGAGGGAGTCTGGGGCCTGGGCTCTGGCCTGGCCCTCTCTCAGCCTCACTGCCTCACTGGCACAAGAAGATGGTGGTTGCAAGGCTCACCTAGATTCCTCCCCACTCCAGAAGTCAGGGAGGGGTCCTACTGAGAGTGACCCTTAGCTTCACGTGGGGGAACCATCCCAGGTCTCTCCCTGGCACAGCCTCTCCACCTAAATACTGATCAGCCTGCCTATGCCTTTCCTGTCCCTGGCAAGCAGGTATGTGTGATCTTGGACCCGGCCTTGCCCTCTCTGAGTCTTGGTCTATCTCACTGCCAGATGGGTTCGGAAGGGTGCCCAGGAGGTCCGAGCCTGCCCCATCTCTGGCTGGTCTGTGAGCCCGGAGTACTGATCCCAGACTCCCCATCTGACCCCTGCTGGCACCCACGTGGCATCAGTCCCCAGCAGGCCGGCCCAGAGGCAGAGCTCATGGGAGGGGACCACTGGGCCCCCTCCAGCCACTGCAGCTTGGCCCAGGCAGGCTCTGCTAAGGATAGGCTCGGGGGTGGGGGTCGGGGGGGCAAGGCTCAGAGCCCTTGGGGATGGAGGGGGGCAGAGGTGGGCGCAGGACGGGTCCTTTGTGCTCCGGGGAAGCCCCCTATTCCACCCCCCTGGCCCTGCTTGGCAAAGCTGACGGCAGGAAGAATCCCGTCGGCCATCCGTCAGGGAGACAGAATGGGCCCGTTCAAGGAGGGGAGCCGGGAAATTTGATCATTAAGAAACCCTCCTGGCTGTCTGGGGGAATTTAATTAAATTGCTGGAGAGGGCTGTGAGAGAGAGCCACATCTGGAACCAATATGCAGGCTTTGATTTTTTTTTCCCTCCTCTCTCTCTCTCTCTCTCTCTCTCTCTTTCTCTCTCATTCCCTCCCTCCCTCTTCCCATCTCACCGCTGTAAAAGGGAACACAGGAGAGCCCTAGAGTACTGGTTCCTCTGGGACACGATTCCTGGCAGACAGAGACAGAGGGAAACCAGAGGCAATGAAACCGTGGTGGAGGCCCAGACAGAGGCAGGAGAGGAGCTGGCTGAATGCTGAGACAGAGGCAGGGACGGGAGAGCCAGGAAAGAAGAGGTGGGGCGGGTGGCCGGGCGGTGCCCTGGGATGTGGCCTCAAAGGTGTCGGCAGTGACAGGAGGTAAAGGTCTACTTACAGACCAAGGCAGTAGGTCCCAGAAAATCCCAGAAAACAACATGCCAGGCCAAGGGTCCCTCAGGTAGCCAGCATTTATCAAGCCCCTGCCCTGCTTGAAACAGATTGCGGCTAAAGCCTCCCGACACCCCTGAGGTGTAGCTACAGATGAGAGGGAAGTGACATCCCCAAGGTCACAGAGCACTTGAGTGCCAGTGCCGTGGTTTGATCCCAGGCCTGTCTGATACTGTCTAGATGTGCTGCCTGGGTCACTGTGATGGTAATCGCTTCCCTGGGCAGTCAGTGCTGGGCCCAGGTATAGACTCTGGGGAGAAACAGTCAGTCTCTCCGGGCCAGAGTTGGCTAAGAGAGGAGGTGTAGACAGAAGCCTTGGGGTCTCTCTCTTGCCCCTGTGGAACAGGACCCTCCAGGCCCCAGGCTGCAGCCCAGAGCTGGGTCAGAGCGGGTGCTCATGGGCACGGGGACGGGTGGGCAGCTTCCCAGCCTTGAGCCCCGTGGCTGAGCCATCTGACGCTGCCCTAGTCCCCTTTAAGCCAGACTCCTGCATGTTAGCAACCCTGCCCCTGGTCTCCAAGCTTACTGCCCCCCGCCTCCCCCAGGTCCCAGAGTCCCCAGGCCCCAAAAGGCCCCCAAGGCTCCTGCCAGCCAGGGCTGTAGGGGAGGAAAAGGGTCTCCACTCTGGGGTGACCACTTCTGGGCTAATTCCCTTCCTCCCCTAAAACCCAACACCTGCCCTGCAGCCTGTGCAGCCTGGGGGCCCTTCTCTGATCCCTCTTCCCCCAGCGCCGCCCCCCCCCCCCCCCCCCCGCCCAGGATGGCTGAAGTTTACCCCGAGTTCCGTATCCATCTTCACTCTTCCTCTGTAGGGCAGGAGCCAGCTCCAGCGTGGTCCGCAGCTTAACCCTGGGTCTAGCCCAGAGCAGGCAGAGGAAGGAGCATGGTGCCTATTTGTGGAATGGATCTCTCATGACCTTGGTCCCTGCGGAGCAGTTGAAAAATGTAATTCAAGCTCTTGGCTTGGAGAGGAAAGTGAGACACAGCAGGACCAAAGAGGATGCTTGGAACAGGTAAGGTTGGAGGCTCTGGGCATCCTTTGCACATGCTGGGTCTCCTGCCTGGCTACCCCTAGACTCTGTCTCCTGTCACCTGCTAAATCCTGCTCAAGCTTGAAGAGTCAGCTTCCTTAGGGAAGCCCTCCCTGATGCCCCTCCCCCAGCCCTCTCCCCTGTGGAGCCTGGACCTGCTTACTTCTCTGTTGAGATTGGCTTATTGACTTCTCTGCAGGACTGGGCTGTCTGGGTCACCACTCTATCCCCAGTGCCCCAGCCGGCTCCCAGCACTGGAAGGCATTCAATTAAAAAACGTGTTGATAGAGGTACTAAGCCCTGCGTTTGGGTGAACCAGCCTGTGAGCTGGGGTGGGCTGGGGGAGGGGGGACAGACCAGCTCCTGCCCTCAGGCTCTGCTCTAGGTTTGGGGGAGCAGTAGTGGTGGTGACAGTGGCCGCTGCTCTAAGTGGATGTGCTCTGCGGGCTGGACACCAGGCAGATGCTAGGGAGACCCAGCAGCACCTTCTTGCAGCCGCCAGGTGTGCATGTAATTATCGTCCCAGTGAACAGATAAGTAAAGGAAGCCTTAGGGAAACTGGGGAGATGGGGGAGGTTGGAAAGGGACCAAGCTGGGACCGGAACTCGGTTCTGTCTGGGGCGGTCATGTCAGTTCTGTCACTGACATAACCACAGAGCCATATTTCCTCGTGGGGCAGGGAAAACAGGACCCCAAGGGGCCAGCACTGAGCAGCAGAGGCAGCTGGGGTGGAGGCGGGACGGGAAAGCCGAGGACCGAGGACCAGAGGCCAAAGGGCTGTACTAAGATCTGGGTGATCAGACGGGGTGAGGGCGCGGGCACACAACGCAGCGATCAAGGCCCTGCGAAGGGGGGGCAGCGGGAAGAGACGGTGGCCGCCAAAGCAGCCGGACGGCAGGGCCATCCACCAGCCCTGCTAATCCGCAACAAACCAAGAGGGAGACTCGGCGTCCCCCTTGGAGGCCCTGACAGGGTGATGATGTACAGAGTTTTAAATAAATGTATCTCATTAGGGACGCGTTGTCTGGCAAGAGAACAATGGTGCTCTTCCCCCCTCCCTGCCTCCCGTCCCGCCCCCCATAAGAAAAAAAGGAGAAAAAGGAGGAAAAAAAAATCCAACGCTATAGCTAAAAAGGAAATTGCATTAATACAGATTGTTTTATTTAAAAAACCTTGACCTCCACTTCAAAAAAAGTCATTAGACATTCTCCTTCTCAAAGGCCGCCGGAGCGATTACAGGGGGGCCTGTTCATTTCTCAATGACTTACTGTTCCTGGCTGCTTGGGGAAATGTGTGAGGAATGGGGAGTAATTTAAGGCTCCCTGCAGAAAGGTGTGTAAATCTTTGCATGTCTAAAGAAACTTTACCAGACCGCTAAGTCAGAGGAAAAGAAAACTGGAAGAGTCCCCCACCGCCCCTCCTTTTTTTCCGTTTCTTTCCTTTGGAACCCTGATCTCTTTGATCGTAAAAATGGTCATATTTCACCCCCAAAATATCAACAATCAACGAACTAAGGAAGTGGGGGCCCTTGGAGAGTTTCGCCGCCGATTAGGCCCTTGGTTTAATTATTTAACGCCTGCCCGGATAGTGCAGGCTGTGAACACACTCTCCTGGCGAGGGTTCAAGCGCGAGTTATAAATAATAACAACGATTAGATACCCAATTAAGCTGGTGAGCGGAAAGCCTCAGCCCTGTCCTTCAGCCCCACCTTGTCCTCAGCCACCACGGGGGCCCCATCGTGCACAGGCCCTCACCCCCATGCTGAGTGCCGAGAAGAGCCTCATGTAGTTCCACTCTGCTCTCTGCAGAATAATCACAGCAAGATGTTTCGGGGCCCGTGAGGGAGTGAGGGCAGGGCCCGAGGGCTCCGGAAGCCTTTGTGAAGGCTGGGGGCTGCCCTAGGCCTAGGCCTGTGCCCCTTGCCCTCGCATCCTTCCCTTGACTCCTGGCAGGGCGGGAGGGGGTAGGGGCAGTTCACCAAAAGAGAATTCTGGAGATCTGTGGGGTGGGGTGCGTCCCAAGTTTGGTCCTTTCCCCTCTGAGCCTCAGTTTGTCCACCTGTAACAGAAAAGAATTCTCCAACAAGGGCCAGCCTGGGAGTCACGTTGGTCCCAAGAGCGCAAAGCTCATGACTTGGAAGATGTCTTCGTTGGAACAGAGTGCCTGGCCCACCAGAGTTGAGCCTGTGGTGCTCCAGCTGCCGAGGTTGGACAGCAGCATGTCCTCGGAGAGTCCCACTAGGTCTATGGCCTGGTGCTCACCCAAAATGCCTCAGTATATAGTAGGTGCTCAATAAATCACTGTGGACAGTTCAGGACTGTTTCCCATTGGCCCATCTCCCTGTGAAGCCTACAGCAACCCCCCACCCAGGGCAGCAGAGGAGTTGTCATGGGTCCAGAGTGTAAGTCACATGGGCACCACACCGTACCGTACACTGGGAGCCCTGCACGCAGTAGGTCCTTAATAGGAGCTTGTCTTTGGCCCCAGACCCAGATCCAGGCCTGTCCCAGCCCTGGGGCACCCTCGGGCCCCCAAAACCGTCTGAATGCCATTGTGGCACTGGCCCAGGCATAGTGCACCACGCCAGCCAGGTGTGTCCTGGGCTGTAGGGAATCTGACCACCAGCCATTCAACCAGCCGTTCACTTTTGAAATAACCATATATGGAGCCCTACTGTGTGCTGGGTCAGGGCCTGCATCACTTCTCCTTTCTTCTCCTTTGCGGGTTCTGGGGACACAACAGTGAAAAGGATAAAGCAAGCAGTTTACAGACGGGAAGCTGAGGCTCAGAGAGGGAAGTACATGACCCAGAGTCACACAGCAGGTCCACAGCAGGCCGGCCTTGTATCCAGCCAAGTCTTCCCATTTAGGAGAGGTTCTCTCTGCTCTCTTGACTTTATCAAAGCCTTTTCTCACACTCATAGGTGCTGTTTATTGAATATTTTCCACATGCCGGGCTCGTGCTGGGATTTTTATTTACACAGATCATTTCATTTGATTCTCACAACAGCCCTGTGAGATAGGTGTCATTGTTACCTCCAATTTACAGATGAGGAAACTAAAACCCTGAGAGGTTAAGTGACCTAATCAATGTCACGCTGCTGGAAAATGTCCAACACAGGGCCACTGCATCAAAAAGATTTAAAATAAAACAGGAAAATGAAAAAGTCACGTGAAAGGAGAGGAAACGAGGAGTTAATACACTGACTTGCCACCTGGACAGATAGAGTTCTTGTGATTATGTCTTAACGTTAGCCCTGGGGTTCCTGGTGGCCAAGGCAGAAAGGGAAATGCAATGGGCTGTCCAAATCTCATTATTTGGTCTTTTTTTTTTTTTTTTTTTTTAGGAGAGACCATAATTCTTCAAGAGAAACAAATGAATTCCTAGCCCTAAATTCTCATGGGATAACTTGTTGTGATGGTAAGGAGCCTGACGAACTTACCAGGAGACAGCTTAAGCTCTCTGAGTCTCGGTTTCCCCCTCCTCTCACGGTAGTTGTAAGGATGCTGCAAAACAATATGGTTCGGTACATCACCTGGTTTACAGTAAGCCTCATTGAATATTAGCCCCCGCTATTATGGAACACATCTTTATCTTCGGATTTGCAGGTAGAGCAGAAACATTTTTCTAAGGGGTATAATATTTCAACCCTTGCCAAGAGCTGAGACCCAGTCACTTCAGCAGGATATCCTGGCTAGGAGGTCCTCAGGAAGGAAACTGAGGCTGGGAAAAGTTTGGGCAGTGAGCTGAGGGAGAGAACCAGATGTTCTGCCCCGTTGGGCTTGACTCCACTTCCCACAGGGTGGACCGGGGTCTGGGGTGAGCAGGGAGCCCTGCTGTGATAGCAGCCTGACACAATATTTACAGAACCCTGTGATCTGTCACGGTCACGCCTGGTCACATCTGAGTCACATCGTCCTGCAGTGTTTATGATTCCGCAGACGTGCAGCAGTGAACAGAATTTGGCCTGTGAGCCTCTGTGTGCTGTCCCTGCTAAACCATCTCTTTCAGAAGAGACTCTTGGGTTTGGGGCTAAGGGGGCTGATCAGGTGAAGAGAAAAGCTGCAGGATGCCATGTCATCCTTGGTCTTTGTTTTCCCATCCATGAAATGGGCTTGGTCCTTTAGTGACTGACAGTCAAGTGTCTTGCAGAGGTTGTTACAGCAAAAGAATGGCCTGATTATAACTCCATAAGAAACAGAACCATTCCACTAGAAAAATGGGTAGTGACTATCAACAGACATTTTGCAAATAAGAAATACTAGTAGGCATCAAAGTAATAACCTATATGGGAAAAGAATCTGAAAAAGAATGTATATGTATAACTGAATCACTTTGCTGTACACCTGAAACTAACATAACAGTGTAAATCAACTATGCTCCAATAGAAAATAAAAATTAAATTTTAAAAACTTAAAAATAAGTAAGCATTAAATATTCCCATTCAGTGATTAATTCAAGGTATGCAGATTAAAAGAAGGAAATTCCTTTAGAAATTTAAAATAAGTTATTATTATTAACCCTCTTCCGCTGTCTGAGGGCAGTATGATGCTAAGGAGAAAATGGGCAGAAACCCAGAGACATTGACAATAGGATACAGAGAAGACTCAAGGGCCTGTTCTTCATGCCCAGCAGTGGTGATGGGAGCAGCAAGGAAATGAGTACATGCTACCCAGTGGCTTCCTGAAGTTCCTGGTCCAGGGCATCGAGGAGCTGGAAGTAACAGTGTTGTTGATGTGCAACAGATCTTACCGTGCTGAGAGTGTTCAGTGTTTCCTCCAACCACTACAAAGCTGTCCTGGAAGGGAAAGCCAGCTGGCCATCAGAGTCACCCAGCCCAGCATGAGGCTGTGCAGCAAAGAAAGTGAAGAGACAGCTCACGTGCACATTTTATTCATGTTAAATAAAACCATAAAGACTGTGCCGTCAATAAAGAAAATTAATAAAATAGCTCATGCACTTCCGGGGTAGAAATTGATACAACTTTTTTGGAGGCTACATAGCAATATTATCAAAAGTCTTAAATCTTTTTCAGTATCTTTGACGCAGTCCATTAGTTGTCTGCTGCTGTAACAAATGATCACAAACGTCGTGTTTATAACAGTACAAAGGCATTATCTTACCTTTGCGGAGAACAGAAGTCCTAGGCTAAAATCAAGATTCTGCAGGGCTGCATTTCTTTCTGGAGGCTCTAGGGAAGAATCTGTTTTCTTGCCTTTTCCAACATCTAGAGGCTACACACATTCCTCAGTTCATGGCTGCTTTCCTCCACTTTCAAAGACAGCACTGCCCAGTCAAGTCTCTTATATCGCATTACTCCAGCACTGACTTTCCCATCTCTCTTCCAATTTGAAGAACCCTTGTGATTACATTGGGTCACTCAGATAATCTAAAATGTTCTCCCTGGGACTTCCCTGGTGGTCCAGTGGTAAAGAATCCGCCTCCCAATGCAGGGGACTCAGGTTGGATCTCTGGTCGGGGAACTAAGATCCCACATGCCGTGGGGCAACTAAGCCCACGCGCCACAACTACTGAGCTCACGCGCCTATACCAGAGAGCCCTAGCGCCGCAAACTACAGAGCCCACACACTCTGGAACCCTCGCGCCACAACTGGAGAAGAGAAAACCCGCACGCCACAACTAGAGAGAAGCTCATGGGCAGCAACGAAGTCCCGACGGAGCCAAAACTAATAAATAAAATAAAAACCTAAAAAAACTGTTCTCCCTATTTTAAGGTCACCTGATAGGTAAGCTTAATTCCATCTGCTACCTTAATTCCACTTTGCCATATCCACAAGTTCCAGGGATTATAATGTGAACGTCTTTGGGAGGTTATTATCTGCCTACCACATCCAGATATCCTATTTCTAGGTATTTATTATCAAGAAAATAACTATGGGGAATTCCCTGGCAGGCCAGTGGTTAGGACTTGGTGCTTTCACTGCCGGTGCCCGGGTTCGATCCCTGGTTGGGGAACTAAGATCCCACAAGCTGTGTGGCATGGCTGAAAAAAAAAAAAAAAGAAAGAAAGAAAAGAAAATGACTATGGATATATATTAATAGGGAATAACGTATCACTAGGCTTTCATTAAAAATAGTGGTGGACAAGGCTAATGACACAGTGTGCAAGTTATTAAAAAGTTAGTACAACATAGTTTGACTTTTATAACATATATAACTATCTCTATCTAGAATATAGATAAAAGCTAGAGAGATATACTCTAAATTTATTTTTAGCTCACTCTTTTTTCTTGTCTTATTGCTTCTTCTAGGTCTTCAATTCAATATTGAATAAATAGGATTATCATCAATCTCTTTCATTAAACCACATATATGTATATAATACCTACTGTGTCTCAGAAATCTCTGGGAGTGGGATATATGTGTTTTTATTTTATTAATTTTATTTATGTTTTCTAAAATCTCCTAAGTATATTACTTCTGTAATAAGGGAAGTTAACTTTTTTTTTTTCCCTTTTAAGCATGCAAGTTTTTGAGACTGGGGCAAATAGGCAGTTTTACTCGTGGTCAGGCCCAGGATCCAACCTCCAACAGAGGCACCAATTAAGGATCAGCTACGTCCTCATGGACTCCTCTTTGGAGAGCAGGGGCCCTCTCGGTTCCCTTCCCCTCCTCCCCAGCCCCACTGCCTAGAGCAGGGCCTGGCTCCATAACCATGCGTTGAACAGAGAAATTCCAAGGGATCCTAGGCTCCCTTCATTCCTTGCTCTGGGCTAGCGTCGTAGGATTTATCTGAATCACCATGGAAGTTATTTATCGTTTAGCTGTATCCCTTTCAGGTAATGAGTTCCATCCTTCCCAGGTTAACTGGAGTTTCCTTGGGTGCGTTTCCAGGCTGCGTCAGTCCTGGAGCCCTTGCTCAAGGGCTGAGCTTTGGAACAGCAGTCTACGCCTCTTGCCCCACTCTGCCATCCCCGTACCACCCCGGCCACCAGCCCCAGGACTGGCAAGGGTAGTAACAACCTGACAACAACAGCATTGATGATGCCAAGTTCACAAGGATCCTTTTGAATTAGCCCTTTTATTATACAGATGACGGATCAGACTCAGAGAGGACCAGCACGTGACCTCCTCAAGGCCACACAGCTAGCAAATGGCAGTGAACAGATTCAAATTCGTGTGTCCCCCGCCCACTCCCCCCGGCTCTAGAGTCTGAGTTTGCCATCACTGCCCTCCACTGCTTCTTGGAATACATGTTTTAAAAATGGTGACTGTTAACACCAATTGAGTGCTCGCCAGGTATCAGGTACCCCCCATATATCAACCTACGCAATCCTCCTTAGAGCCCATTTTACAGTTGAGGCAACTGAGAGGCAAGTGGATTGCTAAGGTCCACAGCTGGGAAGTGCAGGCTCTGCATCTGAACCCAGATGATGTCCAGGCCCTTCCCAGCTCTGCAAGCTGATGCTAACGGTATTCTGTGTTCTAGGCCACAGGCCCAGGATTTCACCTGTGATGGAATCCCCATAGCGCCTAGGAGGTAGGTACTTCATTAGACCCCTTCTACAAGGAAGGAGCTGGGGCTCAGAAAGGGAAGGTGACAGGTTTGAGGTCACACAGCAGTGTATGGCAGACCGGACCTGGCACATGGTCCTTGACACCAATGCTGTTCTGAACGCTGGGCTGTGTTTTTCCTGGGATAAGTACCCCCACCCTTGGCTGGCTGGGTGCTCCAGCAGGGGGGAGGCCCTTCTAGACAGTTCCTAGAGCCCAGTCACTGCCCCACCCTGCTTAGTCCCTTAGAAAGTCATTCAGCCACTTATATTGTGGGCAGTGCTGGGAACCCCCTGGTGCCACCACCTTTGCGAGTCTTTCTCACTGGACACTCGTTAGGGCAACATTCCAAAGAAGAAGGATCTCATCATCTTATCACCTCCAAATCCTCAACCTACCCACGCATGTGCCTCTCTGGATCGCTGTGGCTAATGCCACCTTGGGGGACACTCAGCCTCATCTTGGGGGTGATTCCTTTCTGGGAAGAACTCTCACTCATGCAGAACCTGGGCTGCTGGTCTGCAGGTTTTCAGGGGGTGTGTGCAGGGTGGGTTTGCTGTGCGTGAGTGGGGGTAGGAGATTCTGAAGGCCTTCTCCCTGTGGGCTTATCTTTGTTGCTATAACATTATGGCTCTACAATGGTGGCAGGGACTTCAGAGGGTCAGGCCTCCAAGCAGCCTTCCTGGGGAAAGAACTGTAGCATCTGGAGGGCTTACAGTCTCAGCTTCACCACCGGGGGCATCTTTTCTGTGCTTTCCTTGCAAAACAAAAACAAGAGCAGAGACTCAGGCTGTCCTCTCTCTTTCCCTGTCACCCATCTGTCAGTCTGGCTGTCAGTCTGGCTGTCTATCTACCCTCTGGGTGTAAACTAGGAATTCTGGAGGGAAACTCTTTCCTCCCGGTTTGGTTTTCCTTGGGGAGGGCCTGGGGCATTCTGGAGCCGGGCTCCGAGGTGTATGTGTTGGTGGGGGGAAGGCATACCCCCCAGAAGCTTGAGGATGTGCTGCTATCTGGGGGAGAGCACCTGGGGCCAGGCGGAGTGAACAGGGCGGACCCAGGCCTCTCCTCCGTTAAATCAGGGACTGCGTTGGGGTGCATGGGGGGTGAGAATGGAGTTGGGAGTTCCAGACCTTCCCTGGCAACTGTCTCAGAGTCGCTCCCCCCTCCTCTGCGGAGGAATTTGTAAATGGAAGCGGGGCTGCTAATCCCTCCACTATCACCTCCCCAGACACTTGTTGGGGGATTAAAAAAAAAAAAAAAAGACACACACACCCAAACACTGAACTTTCCCATTCCTCAAAATGTGGGTGGGGAGGGTGAAAGGAGGACACCCCTTGTTCTCCCCCTCCCCGCCGCCAGCCTCCAGCCTGGCTCAGGCGGGACCCCCTCCCTCCCCGCAGCCGGAGCGATGGGGGCGGGCGAGGCGAGGAGGAGGGAGGCAGGGGGCGAGGTCTGCTTCAAGAAGGGGCGTGTGGCCGGAGGAGCTCCCGTTTGAGCAACTTGGGAGCGAGCGAGGCGGCAGAGAAGGGGAGGGAAGAAAGTTGGTTTCCCCCGACGTCAGCGCCGGGCGGGCCGCGGCGGCCGCGGAGCCAGGAGGCGGCCGGGAGCGGGGCCGAGCGCGGGGCGGCCGGGGCGCGCTCGCTCCGACCCGCGCCTGCCACCCCCGCCTCGGACCCGCGCCCGCCACCGCCGCCGGCGACCCCGGGGCGGCCCGCGGGCATGGACAGCGCGGCCGGCGCCGCCTTCGCCCCGGACAAGCCGGCGCTGGGCCCGGGGCCGCCGCCGCCGCCGCCGCCAGCGCTGGGGCCCGGCGACTGCGCCCAGGCGCGCAAGAACTTCACCGTCAGCCACCTCCTGGACCTGGAGGAGGTGGCGGCGGCCGGGCGGCTAGCGCCGCGCCCCGCGGCCAGGGCAGAGGCGCGGGAGGGCGCGGCGCGCGAGCCGTCCGGGGGCAGCAGCGGCAGCGAAGCGGCGCCGCAGGACGGTGAGTGCGCGGGGCCGGGCCGGGGGTTCGGGCGGGGCTGCCGAGGGCCGTGGGAACTGAAATACGGGGGTGCGGGGGCTGGAGGGGTGCGAGGCCAGAGGTTCGTGGGTCCAAAGGGGTGAGCACGGGGCAGGCGACGGATGCGGGGCGCTGGCTCAGCCGCACCCCAGCCTGGGAAGGAGGCGCCGCGGCAGGACCTCCGGGGGTGCGGGCGCCGGGCACTGCAGCCCGAGTGATGGGTTGGCCCGCCGCCGCCGCCGCAGCCCTCGTTGAGGCTGTATGTCGCGATGGGGCGGGCTGCGGGACGGGAGCTCTCGACTGGCGGAGGGGCACTGCCTTTTGGCCAGAGCCACCTCCAGTCGTTGGAAGCACGGGGAGCTGTGTGCCGTGTGTCCTACCCCGGAGGCAGCCCTGGAGGCCCCACTCCCAAAGAGCCTGAGACGCGGGTGCGATTACTGCTGGGGAAACCGAGGCTTCCGAGGGGCAAAGTGACCTGGTCGCACAGCTAAGTTTCAGACTCTGCCCCCTTCTCTAGCTCCAGCATACCAATCCAGCGACTACTAGGCTTTTGTAAGATGGACTTCCTGGCTGGGGTACCGATGCCTGCCCCCCCTCTACCTCCAGTTTGCCCCACTAGCAGCTCCCTAGGGGGAATGGCCCAGCCCTGAAGAGCTAGCTAGGCCTCTCTTCCCCTGCCGAGGTTAAAGGTCATCAGGAAAGGGCCTTAAAAACAAACAACCCACCCAAGTGGCTTTTTTCAAAAAGTCACAGAGGATTGCTGGGCCCTGAGCCCTTGGTAGGAAGGGGGGTGTGGCTAGGGCAGGAGAAGATGGAGAGTTTCCTGGAGGGAGGGGAGGACGGGAGTCCCCATAGCTCACCCAAGCCCTGAAAAGGAGGTGGGGTCGTCGGAGACCACTGCCGGCTTGCTGCCCGAGCTCTGGGGAGCAGGCTGCCCTGCTGGAGGCTCTGGGCCCCTAAGAGTCACCCACCTGATTCCAGCAGCCTTCCCACCTGTCCCCAGGGACCCCGCCCCCCACTTCCCCGCACCAGCCCCTGGGTCTCAGGGGAGCTCTGGATGGCTGCGTGCCCCGCTTTTCAGATGAGAGGAGGTGCAGGGAAAACGGAGGTGACGGCATCCTCATCGCAAACCTTGTCCGGGAGCCTGTGCGGTCGTGAGGGACACCTGTGAGGGACACCTGTGAGGGACACCTGACACACACCTGCCTTTCATAGTGCACCTCAGAGAGCGCCCCGCTGGTGCCGTGTTTCCCAGTGGCATCCGCCTCCCGCCAGCCACAGGCTGGCATCTGTTCACCCGCCCAGGTGATCAGGAAGTGGGTAGACCCACTCCTGGGAGCTGGGGTTTCCCTAGTGGAAAAGTGGAAGGACGGTGTCTGGTTTGGGCCAAGGGTAAAGTGGGGTGCCCTCTGGTGAGGGGGCGGGGCCGGCCAGCCTGGGTCGTGTGAGCACCTCGGGTCTCTGCTGGCTCTGAGCTGGCCTCCCCACAGGACAGAGGAGAGGTCTTTGGTTTTGCCCTGTTGAATGGGGGGCCCTGAGGGTTGGGGAGAGAAGGAAGGAGGCAGGGCGTTTTGTACTCAAGTGCCGGCTGGGGTGGGTGCCACAAGTACCTGGACAGGGCCACTGGCAACCCCCAGACAGCTGGGTGGGCAGCAGGCCTCTGCAGCAGCCCCCTGGGGTCAGGCCACCCTCACTGAGAGCCCAGGAGCCCTTTCTCTGAGGAGGGGCTTCTGCACACAGGGAATTCCCAGGTACCGGGGACAGAGGACACCCTGGGTGTGGCATCAGGTGGGATGGGGTTGGGGGCCCCTGATGCCCTCAGTTGGTCTGCTTCCAGAGGTGGGGATCGCCTTTCTCATCTGTGAGGGACAAGGGGCCGCAGGCAGAGTTGGGGCCGGGCTCAAGGGACGCCCCCACCCCCAAGCTTCTGGCCCTCAGCCCTTTGGGCGATTTGCTCCAGGCCTCTGCAAATGGAAAGCAACGTGGACAACATGGAGAGTTCCTGAAGCTCTGAAATCCAGCTTAAAGGAGTCTCTTGTTTGGGATTATATCTTTCCTACGCATTTTTGGTGTTAAAACACCCTTTCTTCTATGAAATAGGGATAGTAACTGGAGATTGTTTTATTTTAATGTCCTTACTTGGCAAAATTAAAAGGAGGTAACCCTATACTCATTCCTCAGACTGAAAACAAATCACTAGGCCATGAAATCCAAATGTTTTATGTCGAGTCAAGCAGCTCCCCAAGGCCAACTGGGCTCATTCCAGGGGTGCCCGCTGCCAGGCGGTGGGGGGCAGGGGTGGGGGCACTCTGAGGCAGCCCCCGTGCCTGGGAGAATCCCTTGGCTTGCTCGCTGGGTCTCGGACTGCAGACAGAAAGTGGATGGAGGAGAGGCCTGTGTCCCACTCTTCTTCCTTCCTTCCTTCCTTCCTCCCTCAAGCAGGTCCCCCCACCACTGCCGCTGGACTCCCAAGTCCTAAAGTCTCCAAAGCTGGGGGAGAGGGGACCTTTCATCCCCGCATCCTGGTGAGCCCAGCCTGCATCACTGGACCCCTTTACAAAGCAGGCAACCAAACCTTGGGATGCTAGGACTCTGGACCCCAGGCTGGCAGGCTTGGGTCCTGGGCTGTGGCTTCGTCCTCCAGTCCTGGACCCACAGGGAACCCTGGCCCCTCAGTGAAGATTTGGACATACTCAGAAGTGGCTTTTCCTGTGGCTTCTGGAGCTGCTTCCAGGTCCAAAGAAAGCGACTGACACCAAACAGAGATGGGGTGCGCCTTATTAGAAAAATGAAGGTTAATGGGGAAACTGATGAGTTGGAAAATTGATATCTTTTCAACGTGCCAGGTTAGCAGTCTCAAAGTTTTTTGAATATATTTTTCCATCTTTTGTTTTCACCAAGTCATCAGTAGATGTAGCCTATTTTTGCCAATGATTCCCCGGGACCAGGCTCCCCCTGGAACTGACCGGGAAGACTGTGGCTTCGCCGGTGACTCAGAGCAAATCGGGGTCTCGGGTTCCTCCCAAATCAAACGCTGAGGTCTGGGCCGGGGCACTGAGCTATGCCAAGCACGTTAGGAAAATAAACTCTCATTTGCTGCCTCTGCACTGACTTACAACAAAAGAAACCGCATTAATAACTGAGATTTTCTTTACCGCATTCCCTCCTGTGGGCAGGGCAGAAACAGGGATGTGGACACACTGAAAATAAACGAAACCCCTGGAGCCAGGCAGGGGTGAGGCCCCCAGCCTGGGGAGGCTGCCTGGCCTGGGTGGGGCTGGGACGTGTTACAGAAAATGCCAGGACCAAGTGGGTCCACTTCCCGGAGATTCAGGACAGTGGGGTGCCTGGAGCCTGAGGGCACAGGCTGAGCCGGGGTGGGCTGGGACCCTGGCCAGGGGGTTTGCACTCCCCTCGCGGAGCTGGTCCCTGAGCCACACCTGTTGATGGGTGACAGGAGGCCAAGGATGAGCCTGGTTTGGGTGGGGACCTCTACCTCCCCCTTGCCAGTGGTGGAAGGCAGGACTGAGTGTGTCTGAGTGGGGGGCCTGAAGGGACCACTGAGTTTGAGAGACGGGCCGAATGGCCTTCAATTTTTGGATTTTTCTTGTGGTCAAATACCCCTAACATATGATTTACCATTTTAACCATTTTGTAAGTGTACAGTTCAGTGGTGTTAAGTACATTCACATCATTATATGACCGTCCCCGCCATCCATCTCCAAAACTTTTTCATCTTCTCCAACTGAAACTTTGCCCCCATTAAACCCTAACTCCCTGTTTTCCCTCCCCCAGCCCTTGGCAATCACCATTCTATTGTCTGTCTCTATGAATCTGACTCCTCTAAGGACCTCATATATGTGGAATCACACAGTACTTATCCTTCTGTGTCTGGCTTATTTCACGTAGCATAATGTTCTCAAGATTCGTCCATGTCATAGAAGGTGTTAGAATTTCCTTCCTTTTTAAGGTTGAGTAATATTCTACTGTGTTGAGTATATCCCACATTTTGTTTACCTGTTCATCTGTCGGTGGACCCTTGGGTTGCTTCTGCCATTTGGTGGTTGTGGGTAATACTGCTAGGGGCATGGGTGTGCAAATATCTCTTCAAGTCCCTGCTTTCAGTTCTTTGGGGCATATACACAGGAGTAGAATTGCTGGATCGTGTGGTAATTCTACGTTGAATTTTTTGAGAACTGCCATACTGTTTTCCGTATCTGACTTTAAAAAAAATATATATATATATTATTTATTTATTTGGCTGCGTCAGGTCTTACCTGCTGCACACGAGATCTTTGTTGCAGCATGCGGGGTCTTTCGTTGCAGCGTGCAGGCTTCTCTCTAGTTGTGGTACGCGGGCTCCAGAGCGCGCGGCTCAGTAGTTGCGGTGCACGGGCTTAGTTGCCCCGTGTCATGTAGGATCTTAGGCCCCCGACCAGGGATTGAACCTGTATCCCCTGCATTGGAAGGCAGATTCTCAAACACTGGACCACCAGGGAAGTCCCCCATATCTGACTTTTTAACTGGCCTCCTTCTAACTGGCTCTGAAAGGTGGCAGCCGCAGCCTCTGGGGCCTTGGAGGAAGGAGACGGAGGGGGCCGGCCTGTGAAACAGGAGCAGGGCTGGTGAGGGATGAAGACAAAAGGGTTTCTTCAGAACCAGGCCTTTTAAAGATAAGCCTGCTTTCCTTCCCTCCTCCCTTCTCCCCTCCCCTCCTTTCCCTCCATCCATTTCCTTGGGGGAGGGGTGGCGAGGGGGGACAGAGCCATCTGCTGTGAATGAGCCTTGGATGGGGGGGTCAGGACACCCAGCATCGGGTCCTGGCTTTTGCTGCCATCTCCGCGTGTGACCTCGGGCCTGTCACATCCCTTCTCCGGGCCTCAGTTCCCCACCTGAACAATGGGAGGTGGCACACAGATGTCTGTGGGGCTGCTCCTGTCTCTCACCATGATGTCATTCGGGCTGAGAAATTGCCCCGTGATGGGCCCGTCTCCCCAGGAAGGTGGAGTCTCTGAGGACTGGGTCCTGGCTGGGCCTGGATCCCCAGACAGGTGAGGGCATCCCACAGCACATGCCCAGGAGCAGGGAGACAGGAGTGGTGAGAGCTGAGGAACCAGGCCTAGAAGCTGAGAGCCCAGGGGGTTCAGTCTGAGCACGGCTGGGTTTCCCAGGGTAGCTGGTGGGAGTGGGGGCAACGGTCTACATCTCTGGCTTTTTGTCTGAGGGAGCGCTCTTGCTGTTTCGTTCATTGTCTGTGGTTGCAGGGTGGCCTTGCTCCTCTATAGATCATCTAGGTGGCGCTTGGGGGCCTGGCACAGGGGCCTCAGACCAGCTGGCGCCCCCATGAGGGCCCTTCCCTGTGAGCAGGAGCTCAACAGGGCAGGAGCTGTCACTGTTCCCTTCCAGAAGACTCCAGAAAAGTGACTTTGGAGCAGAAGTGATAATGCCTGCTGGCACGCCACCCTTGAGGCCTAGAAAGTACCATGAGGCTCAGTGTTGCCATCTGTGAAATGGGAATGCTGGACAGCAATGTCCCTTACCGGGTGGACCCTCAGTGGCTGTGGGAGACCATGCCTGGCACACAGTAGGTGCTAAATAAAGGGCCTCCGTTACAGCTCATGGAGATGCTCACAGCAGCCCTGTGAGTCAGGCAGGGCGAGTGACTGCCATTCCTATTTTGGGGAGGCCCAGAGAGGCAAATCAACCTGCCTAAGGTCTCCCACCTGGGACCGGAGAGGTGGGATTTGTTTTTGGATTGCAAGTCCAAACTTCTGTCTCCTGCAGAGCTCAGCATCTGGGCTGGAGAAATGGGAGAGGGGCAGCCCCATCTAGTTGCTGGGGAGACGCAAGCTAAGGTTTGTTTGGGGATCTAACGGGGGCAGGGAGGCCTTGAGGGCTGGCACAGAGTGGAGCTATTGGGATGGACTCAGTGCCGTGTTAGGTTTCAAAGTGGATAGAGACAGGAAGGAAGGGTTTTCAGTGGCTTGTCCTGGGCAGGGATGCGAGGTCAACCTGCACAAGGCAAAACTTGGGAGGCCTTCCTGGTTTGCCAGACGCAAAGGGCAGTGGCTAACCCCAAGCGGAAGAGAACCTTGGGAGTGATTTAAGGGGGAGCCAGTGCGCCCCTGAACACAGCCTCCAAATGGGGCATCAGTGTTGGAACCCAACCAGGGGTTAGAGGCCACGGGAGTGGAGTTGAAGGGACGAGCCCTTGATGGGACGTGGTGAGAGTGACCAGTTGCTTCCTCTTTGCTGGCCGGGGCCCCATACCCCTTACACCACATTGTCTTCACACCAAACGTGGAAGTGGGTCCTTTTATTATCCCCATCTTTTTTTTTTTTTTTGCGGTACGCGGGCCTCTCACTGTTGTGGCCTCTCCCATTGTGGAGCACGGCCTCCGGACGCGCAGGCTCAGCGGCCATGGCTCACGGGCCCAGCCGCTCCGCGGCATGTGGGATCTTCCCAGACCGGGGCACGAACCCGTGTCCCCTGCATTGGCAGGCGGACTCTCAACCACTGCGCCACGAGGGGAGCCCTATCATCCCCATCCTATGGAGAGGGAAGGTGAGGCTCAGAGAAGCTGAGCAGTTACCAAGTTCACACGAATGAATACGGGCTTCCAGCCCAGGCCTGTCTCGAAGCCCCCGCTCTCTACCGCTGGCTGAAGCCATCCCCGGAGCCCCCAGAGTGCTGGGTGGTCTGGCCAGGGATGCCCACTCCCAGGCTGGTGTGGGCTGCATTCAGGGAGCCGTGAGGCCGCCAAGGCAGCCACGTCCTCAGCAGCCTGGCCTGGGTCACAGGTGTGTGGGAGACGGGTCAGGCCTGGCGGCGTGGGGACTGTCTGGCTTGGGAGGTTTGGGAAGGAGTGAGAACAAGTGGGGGTCTTCTACCCGCCCCTGCCTGGAAACGTCCAGAATGGCCTCCTGGACACGGGAGAGCTGCAGAGGGTCCCTGACTCTGAGGAACAGCCACAGGACAGGCCCCCTTTCCCAGGCCACCCCTAGCTTCCATATTCATTCATTTATTCACTCATTCATTCAGCAGCCATTTTCTGAGCACCAACTATGGGTCAGGACTTGACCTGCAACCACCTGCCCAGACTTTCAGATTTCAAGCCCCAGTGAAAATTTCCAGGCACTGCGAAGAACTGGCATAGAGTGGGCGGTTTTAAAAGGTGCCAAGAAAAGCCATTTACTCACGACAGCTACCATCTTGTTGCCCCTATCCGTTTATCCAAGAAAGAACCTTTCAGCCTCTTTTTTTTCCTTTCATCTTTTTTTAACAATACGTTTGTTTATTTAATTTATGTATTATTTTTGGCTGCGTTGGATCTTCGTTGCTGTGCGCGGGCTTTCTCTAGTTGCAGCAAGCGGGGCTTCTCTAGTTGTGGAGCACGGGGTCTAGGCGTGCAGGCTTCAGTAGTTGTGGCACGCGTGCTCAGTAGTTGTGGTGCACGGGCTTACTTGCTGCAAGGCATGTGGGATCTTCCCGGACCAGGGCTCGAACCCGTGTCCCCTGCATTGGCATGCGGATTCTTAACCACTGTGCCACCAGGGAAGCCCAAAAGAACCTTTCAGCATCTTCATCTCGGAGTAAAGAATGTTCCTCAAAACGGACTTAACTTAGCTTAACAAAAAAACTTGCGAATCACCCCTGTTTTTCTCATTTTGCGGTAGGTCGGTGAAAACGCTGTCATGGGCTGGCATTTGGGAACCACATGGTGGACTGGCTTTCCCAGGCTCACAGACACGGAGACATGCACAGCCCACCCCATCCCCCCATCCCCCCCCCCCACCAATACACACGATCCCCGCCCCACCATACACAAAACTTCTCACTCACACACACACCTACCCTCACACCCCGGCCTGAGGGCTCCAGCCTGGCCCAAATGATCAGGTCCAGGCTGCTAATGGCCAGCATGGCCTCAGGCCGCTGGTGGATAGATGAGCAGCCTGACCGTGCCGGGATGGGCCAAGGGTTAAGTGCCTTTTGCGAGGTGGTGAGTAGGAAAGCGCCGTGGGAGCTTCCTGTTTAGACAGAGCTGGGGAAAGTTATCTGGGCAAACGCCCCTGCTGAGCCGACACAGGGAGACAGGGTGCCGGGCAGCCCCCAGGGGCCGGAGGCCTGTGGCAGGGCGCTCCCCGCCCTCCCCGCCCGGAGGGAGCAGAGCGGCTGCCAGAAAGAGGCCATGCCCCCCCGGGATTCGGGGCGTCTCCAGATATCCTGGGAATGAAGGTCGCTACCTCAATGACCCTGATGCTCGCGCTGCCCCCCAGTCAGGCCCCCTCGCCCTGTGTCCCTGCCACATCTGGGAAGCTGCTCGCTCCCAGCCCGGCTCCAAGGGGCCACCGTGATGACAGGATGCTGTCCACATGGGGCCCTTTACGGCTAATGATATCTTTTATTGCGTCCTAAAAATGAAGCAGGCTCTGGAAGACATTACTTTCGGTCGTTCTTTGTGATCCCTTCTGCTTTCCTGTGGGTGGGAGGGGCAGCCGGGACCTTCTGGTTTGGGGGGCAGTGGAGACCTTAGAAGGACGCGGGGGTGACGAGTTATAGAGAAGCCAAGAAGCTGGGACCTGGTGGCCCGAGAGGGGGGCTTGTGGTCTTTGGAGAAGGTCCTGGGGTGGGGGGCGGTGAGATCAGGAGGCCCAGGGGCTGCAAGACCTGGAAGCTTCTACAGAGGCTTTTCCTCCCAGAGCTGAGCAAACACCTCTGTGCTTAAGAACTGACAAGGGAAGATGTGTCACCTCCTGTGACGCCGCTGCCCAGGAGGCACTAGGGCCCTGGACAAGGAGTTAGGACACTGGGGCTTGCCCAGCCCTACAGCTCGGGACACGCCCTGACCCTGGCCTTAGCGTCCCCATCTGAGGGGGTCGGACCATCTGTTTGTCAACAAACAGTGGTCCCAGGAATCACTGCATTCGAATCACCCTGGGAGCTGGTTAAATGCATGTTCCCAGGATCCAGCCCGTGGAATGACACCCTCTGGAGCCTGGGCCCGGACCTCTGCATTTAGCAGGGCCCCAAGCGATTTTTACGTGCATTAAAAGGTGAGCACTGCCGTGCTCTCAGAGGCTCCTTCCAGGGCTAACGCTGCCCCTCTGTCGTCTTCCTCAGTTTGCCTGAGTGGAAAATGGTCCTCTTCTGGGAGGATGGAGAGGCCAGGTGGAGCTGCCAGGGAAGCCGGGCATCATTTGGAAGCACCTGGAAGGGTCCAGTATGTGGGGGGAGGGTGCTGTTCCCCAGAGCAGCGTCTCCAGAGACCTGACTACGCTGGGAGCCGCGCTGCTGGGTCTAGGAGAGCACAGTCACTGTTGACAGTCTGCCAGCTCTCACTGGGCACCTACTGGGTACCAGCCCAAGGCCACCCAAAGAGCTGGCACTGCCACGGGGGGAGATCTGTCTCTCTCTCTCTCAAGCATCCTGACTCTCTCTAGCTGCCAGGGTGACAGGGTGAGGTGGGGTGGTCAGAAGCCTCCCTGCTGAGCTGGGGGTCTCTGTCACTCATCACTGGAAAAGCCCCCTCCCATTGTCCTGCCCGCCTCCTACTCTTTCCTCCTCTCCGATCACCCTGCCTCTCACAACCCTGAAGGCTCCCCTAGCAGTGGTCCCCTGGGGTAGGACATCCACAGCCCCAGGAGGGCGGCCACCTTGCCCCAGGTTTTGTCCACAGTCCCCGATCCCGCCTCCCTGCCTGTCCTCCCCGACCAGTGGCCTCCCGCTCCTGGCCGCCCCCGTTGCCCCGGCCGCAGCCGTTTACACACCAGAGATGGCGTTATTAAAAATGACATTTAACCAGAGCTGGAATTACCACGCGGATGGCTGCAAACCTTGGAATCAAAGCCGGAGCCGCCAGGCGCGCCTGGCAGGGGCCTCGCGGCCTCCTTTCGCCGCCAGAGCTCTGCGCCGGCCTCCCATATAAAGCCCCTGCAGAATGCCGAGGTCTTGAAAGCCCGTGCACCTCCTTTCATTAGACTAACAAATAACACGTAACAGAAAACATCTGTGAACAGCAGCCCCTAATGCTCTCAAGATGGTGCCGCGGGCAGCTGGTCCAGCCAGTGGGCAGCCGGGCTGCCCGGGGTTCAGGTTCTGGCTGTCCCCACCCGAGACGGTGAGGACCCTCGGGAGAGCCTGGCACCCCTCCCCTTCTCTCCCGCACCTCCCCCTGGCACCCTGTGGACCTGGGGGCCTCCTTCTCCACCTCTCCATCTTCCTCCAGCTCAGTCTTCAGCCCTCTCTTCTTGCGGATGAGAACCAGTAATTCGAGGGTCTGTTTGCATGGAGACAGTGCCCTGGACAGGGCATCACAGCCGTCCACTCGACGGGGGGGGCCTTGACCAGTCGTGTGACCTTGGCAAATGTCTTCTTTTTTCTGAGCACCTCGTTTGTCATATGAGGAGAAGAATCGTGCCTCCTTGCAGGGTGGTTTTAAGAATTTAGGGGAGGGACTTCCCTGGTGGCGCAGTGGTTAGGAGTCCCCCTGCCAATGCAGGGGACACAGGTTTGATCCGTGGTCTGGGAGGATCCCACATGCCGCGGAGCAACTAGGCCCGTGCGCCACAACTACTGAGCCTGTGCTCTAGAGCCCACAAGCCACAGCTACTGAGCCCGTGAGCCACAACTCCTGAGCCCGCACACCTAGAGCCCGTGCTCTGCAACAAGAGAAGCCGCCGCAATGAGAAGCCCGCGCACCAGCAACGAAGAGTAGCCCTGGCTTGCCGCAACTAGAGAAAGCCAGCGCGCAGCAACGAAGACCCAATGCAGCCAAAAAACACTGAGGCGAGGCGCCCCCGCCCCAGCACTCCCGCCACGAACCCCGTAGGCTAGGAAGCCACAGGGGCCTCCAGATGTGACATCCTCCCTGTGTGGCAAGGGAGTGGATGCCTCCCCAGGATCTAAAGCACCATCCCCACAGCTCAAACCGGGAGGAGGAAGGACTGCATCCCAGACTAGGGAGGAAAATCCAGGAAAACATCCCAGAAGTGGGAGAAAAGACAAATTGGCCTTTTGTTCCCTGTTTCCCTCATGAAGAAGCTAGAGAAAACAGGCCTTTTCCCCTTCCCCCAAGAGACTGTGTGTGAAACACCATGCCTCCCTGTCCCCCTCCAAGAGATGCCTTGCTACTTGGTTCCATTCATTCATTCACCCGTTCACTCATCCATTCATTCATTCACCCATTCATTCATTCATTCGTTTGGTGCACATGCGTGCTGTTTGAGGCATCAGTGGCCAGGCAAGACGTGGTCCCTGACCAGGGAGCAGAGCACGGAGGCAGCTCCCCGATGCCCAGCTCTTCACCTCTGTCTGGCCCCGAGCTCAGTGTTTCACAAGCAGCCTCACGCTGAGTCCTCTCAGCAGCCTTTTGAGGCAGGTGCAGTATTATCCCCATCTTACAGATAAGGAAACTGAGGCTCAGAAAGGCAAAGTGACTTGCCCAAGGTCACCCAGGAAATACGCTATGATCCCCAGAGCCCAGGTACAGCGCTGGGCTGCCAGATGGCCAAGCAGCCGCAGTGTCCTCTTGCTGGAAGCACCCCAGGCCCTGCCAAGGAGGGACTGTGCCACCCATCTCCTTGGTTCTCACCCCAAACCTCCACAGTGCCTGAGCAAGGTGCCACTTTTCCAGGGACACCACTGTGCAGAGCCTGACCCATAGCTGACCCAGGCGGGAGGGCTCTGGGCTGTGCTGTGACTGGGGGGATGGGGCTGGGGAGGGACCCCAGCCTTTGGGAATCTCGTATTTCCGAGAGACATCATGTTCTTATTGGAAGGCCAGCCTCTCCTGCAGAGCTGGCTGCCCTGCCACCTCACCCCGAGGCGAGGAGAGTGTCAGGGCTCGAAGTGGGAAATTGCTGGAGACAAGAAGTAAAAACGAACTACTCTGGTTTCACTGGGAAGGAAAAAAGAAAAGGCAAAGATCTAAAGCGGCTGAAAGTGGGATCGTTATTTGAAAAAAATTATTGCTGTTGCAGCGGATTCAAGGTGGGGGCAGATCAGAGCTCCAAGGGGGGAAATGGGGAAGGCTTCCCTCCATCCTTCTTTCCACAAATATTTGTTGAGCATCTACTCCGTACCAGACCGAGGGCTGGATCCTGGGGTCCCATCAGGAAATAAGGGGGTGTGGTCTCCCTACTATGAAGGAGGTAGGAACAGATAATGGGGCCCCCTACCTGGCCTGGAGGTTCAGGGGAGGCTTCCTGGAGGAAGTGGATTTTCAGAAGGGACCCAAAGGGATGAGTGAAGTTAGCCAGAAGAAGAGGTTGGGAAGGATGCTCCAGGTGGAGGGAACAGCAGATGCAGAGGTGAGGAGATTGGCTGTTCCAGGAGCAGAAGGGGTGGGAGGGAGCCCAGTGGAGAAGACCAACGAGCAAGGCCTACTTCAAGATTTGCAATTTTGGGGCTTCCCTGGTGGCGCAGTGGTTGAGAGTCCGCCTGCCGATGCAGGGGACACGGGTTCGTGCCCCGGTCCGGGAAGATCCCACATGCCGCGGAGCGGCTGGGCCCGTGAGCCATGGCCGCTGAGCCTGTGCGTCCGGAGCCTGTGCTCCGCAACGGGAGAGGCCACAACAGTGAGAGGCCCGCGTACCACAAAAAAAAAAAAAAAAGATTTGCAATTTTTGTGTTAGGCGGGGTGGGAATGCTTTCTGTGCGCCTGTGGGCGTTTGGCGTGTCCAGAGCACCCAGGCCCTCCGCGGTAGCGCTCTTGCTGAGCGGGTGTTCTGTGTCCCGTGGGAAGGGAATGGCTGACTTGGGAACAGCTCTTGTGTCCTGGCTGCTCAGAGCCTCCTGGGTGCTTCACCTCCAAAGGAGCAGATCAAAAGCCCGAACTGTCTGCTCCGGCCCAGCTGCTGTGAGATCTGACATCCCAAGTCAGAGAGGGGTGGGTCCAGGAGCCGTGCAGAGCCCGACGCAGGGCGGGTCCCCATGCCCAACACGGGGCTCGCAGATCCGTCTGTGCGATGGCTCTACCCAAGACATGGACCCAACACTAGGGCTTTGCGCCGTAGGTGCACAACGACTCTGACGTGGCAGTTTCCTTAGCAGACCCATTAGCAAGATGAAGAAGGTCGCCCCGGCTGTCTGACGGCAAATCCTGCCTCCCAGGGGGAGTGGAGGGAGTTTGGGGTGCTTGTGGCTGTGTCGAGGGCCGGGTGACCGGGCTGTGCTGAGTGGCGTTGGAGTGTGTTCATCTTCATCACTGTCATCATCCCCGAGATCCCAACAGCCAGGACCATTTATTGTGCACCTACTACGTGCTCAACCCTCTGTGTAAATCGTCTCATTAATTCCAGATACTCTAGGAGGTAGGCAGTCTTATGGCCCCATTTTCCAGATGAGGAAGCTGAGGCCCAGAAAGGTGGGCTATGTATGGAGGACAGGGGGCTCCAGGCCTTAGGCCCTCGTTTTTGGCGCGTTCCCCACCCCTGCTGGCCCGGAGCCCCTGGCTGTGCTCACTCTGACCTCGCCCAGCCTCTCCGGATTTGTTTAGAAAGGGATGGGTGAGAGAGGTGATAACGCGGGGCACAGGGTTGCTGGACAGAAACCAGAGCTGCTCCTTGACCCAGGCAGGCAGGCCAGGACCCTGGGACAGGGACGGCCCCCATTTTTCCCATGCAACTCGATGGTGACACAGGCATAGAAGTGGAGAGCTGGTTCCAGAGTCCCAGTGGGTCCCCCGCCTTCTCCGGGGCAGGATGTGCTGCCGGTGGGGACCCAGCTTAGCTGTGAGATTCCAGCTCCATCCACACCCCCACTTCCTGGATGATCTTGAGAAAGTGTCTTGTTTCTCTGAGCCTCGAATTTCTCATCTGCAAAATGGGCACATCGCTAGTACCTGAGGCCTGGGTTGTTCAGAAGAGTTGATAAAATCAAGCAGGTAGGGCTCAGCTCTAGGCCCACCTGGCCTCAGGTAGGCGCACAGTAAACACCAATCTGTTTTCTCTTTCACTCTCCCTGACACTTGGGAGGAGGAGGCAGATGCACAGTTTAGGACTGTCAAGCCCCTTTCACAGATGGAAAAACTGAGGAGGGAAAGGTTTCCCATGGTCCCACAGGAAGAGGAGCTGAGATTAGGAACAGAGTTCTTGGCTCCAGAAGCTGACCCCAGTGGCCTTTGCTGGTTCCTAACTATGCTTTCCAGAAAGGAGACAAGTTACCCAACACACACACAGGACCAAGACCCCTCTGCCCCTGCCCAGCCCTGCCTGGTGACCGAGGGTGCCCTCTGTGGAAGGATGGTGAGTTTGCTGCAGCCCCAGCCTGGCTGGAACTGACCCCTGCTCCCGTGTGGCATGAG
Organism: Leucopleurus acutus; assembly: GCF_964270905.1. Classification (NCBI taxonomy): domain Eukaryota; kingdom Metazoa; phylum Chordata; class Mammalia; order Artiodactyla; family Delphinidae; genus Leucopleurus; species Leucopleurus acutus. The sequence goes on along the minus strand of NC_139150.1, from coordinate 6,551,509 downwards.
CATCTTGCTTTATTTTCCACGGCATAAATTATAACCATGTATAATTTCATGACAAATACCGTCTATAAAACACAACACAACTATTTTTATAATGTGGCGTTTGAGGTTAAAAATTCAAATTAGAGATTAATTGCAACTTCTAGAAGGTCTGTGGATAAGATGGCTTGGGGAAGAAGGCTGAGATATTCAGATATGCTCCCTCAGGCAGATGGGTTCTCATCACATGTCTAGAACATGCACACACACACACACACACACACACACACACACGCACGCACGCTCGCATTCAACTGATCTCTGGCTTGAGCAAAGCTGGTTTAGACACGGTGTTTGCACTCGTAGGAAAGCTGGTCTCGATGCTGGTTCCTTTCTCAGCCCAGGACTCTGATGTCCCAAGTGTCCATCAGAAGCAGGTTACAGGATAATCAAACAGCCCTGGGGTTTGTGGAGGAGGATGGCAGGGGGAAATTGACAGAACTTGGGGCGCCAAGAAAAGAAGCGAATGTATCGGGTTAACCTCCATTGGGTGGCAGCTCTCAGATTCTCCCTAAACCCTCCCCTTCCTCCACCCCGTAAAACCAAAACCAGATGGAAATCTCAGTGAATAGTGGGTCTGCGGACAGGGCAGACAGCGTGGGATGGAGCCCTGATCAGAGAGGAGGGAGGCAAGCTGGGTGAGCCCCATTCCAAGGAGGCCAGGGGCAGGGTGTGTCCCCTTTGGCACCCACGGGCCAGATCTCAGCCTGCACAGAAGAACATCGGGGCTCTGGAGAGCTCCGAGGCAGCTTCTTGGGCTCCGTGGGGATGGTGGCAAATGTTCGCTGCTTTCTTAAAACCAGAACAGCAGAGGTTGGGAGAGTGGGGCTGCCCTCTGCACTGCAGATTTTCCTCTCCCCACCTTCCCATGGGTCCTGGAAGAAGGGCAGCAGCTCCAGGGAGTCAGTAGCCAAGGGTGGGAGTCCAGTGGCCCACTAATGCTCCCAAGGGCCCCAGGGAGAGGGGGGCCAGAGTGAGGCCAGCGAGTCCGACCGACCCCAGCTGGCTCCCTAGGGCCAGGGGCTTCCCCCTTCTGAGCCTCAGTTTCTTCATCTGTAAAGTGGGGATAATGGCGAGTGAACTGTGAGGGTGCAGATAGGCAGCAGTACTTTCACATAGTAGTGGCACAGGGCCAGCTGCTGCTGTTATCATTACTGCCATTGCTATTATTAGCAACTCACAGGTGGGTCCCTGCGAGAGGGCAGGCCGAGGACCCAGGCACACCTCTGGCAGCTGCTGGTCCCCAGGGTCCGTCGTCTCCCCAGCATGAGGATGGGAACTGTCCCGACCCACACTAGCTCCATATTAAGGCAACAGCTCTCCTGCTGCCTCCACCCCCAGCCCCACCCTGGGGCGGGCAGTGTGAGTGGGGCTTGTTTGTTCCCGTTGTCTGTTGGCATGTTCAGGGTGAGATGGAGGGGAGGGGTGCAGACAGTGTCTCCACCCCTCTCTCAGCAGCAGCTGTATCCATCCTGGAGGACTGCTCGGGTGTCTTCAGCGCTACCCGGTCTTGGGCACAGCAGACAAAGAGAAGCCTCTGTCACTAGAGCAGGGTCAGGAACAGCCCAGGGGAGGGACTTCCAGCTCTGTTGTGGAGGCCTCAGACCATTGCCTCCCTCCCTACCCCCCCCCCCCACCGCTCCCCCAGCTGTCCCGGTGCCTGCCGTGCCACCTTTATTGTCACTTCTTTGGTTGAAGTCACTGTCCACAGGGAGCCCTTGCCGGGACCCCCTTCATAGCAGTAACACATCATTTCACTGAAGAGGCCCCCACTAATCCCAGGGTGTACATGCTAGCCCCTCATCTTTACAAAAGGCTATCAAAATGTCCATTTTGGGGACTTCCCTGGCAGTCCAGTGATTAAGACTCCCCGCTTCCCCTGCAAGGGGCACAGGTTTGATCCCTGGTCGGGGAACTAAGATCCTGCATGCCACGTGGTGGGACCAAAAAAAAAAAAAAATACATCTTACGGGTGAGAAACAGAGGCTCCTCCACTCCACATGTATTTCCTGAGCTCATACTATGTGCGGGCACTGGGCAGACATCCACCCATCACCCCTTAGGAGCTTCCAAGTAACAGGAGACAGGCAATTAACTGATAATTGCAGTACTGGTAAATTCCAAGTTGAGAAGCACAGGGCCTCTGGGGCTCAGAGACAGGAGTCACCATCCCAAGGCTGCACAGCCGTCAGCACCTGGCAGAGGTGGGATCAGACCCCAGAGCCCTTCCATCCTGACTGTCCCCACGGCACAATGCTGTGGCTAATGGGAGCCCCTCTGAACAGGCTGCAAAGACCTTCGTCCCAAATCATTTGGGAGAGGGACCCACGACCAGCCCAAGTGGCAGGGGCGAGGCTGGGAGCAGAGGAGAGATTATACACATCCCTCTGGTGCTGTATTCTCCGCAAACTTGGGGGTAGGGATTCCCCGAGTGGGGGGCACAGTACTCTAGTTCTGCCAGGGTCCGTGCATACGTGGGGCTTGGGCGGTGTTCTAGTCGGGCTTGTTACCTACGACGGATAGAAAACCGGCCCCAAGTGGCTTAAGCAGAACTAAGATAATGTGTGCGAAACTGAAACATCCAGGGTGGGACTTCAGGCACCACTCGATCCAGGGCTTAAACAATCGAGCAGCCCTAGTCTCTCTACCGGAATCTTGCCGTACCACATCGGGTCCCTGCCCATCTCTGAGCCAATCACAGCGGCCGCAGAGAAGCTCCGTGCTGATTGGCCAGAAGTGGACTGTGTGTTGGGGGGGGGCGGTGCTTCACTCGAATCCGTTGGACCAGAAATGGAGGGAGGTTCCCTCCGAACGCTGCTTCTGGACACAGCAGAGCTCACATTTATAAGGAAGAGTTCCCTAAACAGGGCTAGCCCTGCTTTATTTGCTTCACATGTAGTATCCACTGAAAGTCTTGCTGCCCCCCATTAAGTGGCAGTGTCCCTCTCCCATTCCGTCAAGCACTCCATGGCTAATACATTTTATCTACAGCCGAGAGCGTGGAGGACTTTCGGTGTCCAGTTGACGTGCCATCATGTGCGGTTAACATGTCATTACCCTTCTGCTCGTAGTTTGGAGGCAATAAGAAATTGCACTTCAGGTGTCCCAAAGGTCAGCCTTTGAAAAGCTCCTGGGCCTTAGGCATTAGGGGCCTAAAGGCTAAACTGAGCTGGGCTGTGAGTAATTCATTCATTCATCCAGTGCCGGGCACCACTGTCAACACAGAGAACCCTGGAGAGGGGTGGAGGGAAACAGGCTGGTGCGGGCCAAGTGAGTTTAGTTCATGATAGTGCAGCAGCTGGGGAGGCAGATGAGCCCCTGAGCCTTGCTGGGGCTGTGAGGGGAGAGTTCCTACAGGGTGTGGTGCCTAAGGTGAGAGGTGAAGAGTAGGTTGGGCTTCGTGACAAGGTAGGAAAAGTATTCCAGCCAGAGGGAACAGCACGTGCAAAGACAGAAATGACAGAGTGTGGCTGGTGGGACGTTTGTGGTGGGGTAGGGGACCCAGCTGAGCCCAGGGGAGGGGCGGTGGATCCTAAGTCTGGGATCTAGACTCCAGTCCAGCGTGTTGGCCCTTCTCTGGGTCAGGACTAGGGTGAAGGGGATGAGGCACTAACGGTGCGAACCGTAAGGAAGTGCTCACTGCTGGGGCCGTGCAAGTGCTGGGGGGCGTCTGAGACAGCGCCTCCCTCCCTTTGGCTCCCTCGATGGCAGGGCCGGCTCAGAAAGCGGTCTCTGCTCATCAGGAGATTTGGAATTTGTCTTCACATTCAGCTGCCCCTCCTCCACCCTGGGCCCCCTCCCCTCCTCTCTGAAAAAACTCCACCATCCTGATTTTTTAAGTAGGGGAATTGGTGGGTCTGGTTGGGGGCCAGCGGTGGGGGGCCAGGGCAGAATGCTAATGAAATCAGAGGCACCCAGGTGGGGGCCAGGCCCCGGGTAGAGGAGAATTAAGCAAATACACCCATACTGCTGCAGGCTCTTTACCATATTTGATTGGTGCTGGCTGAGGGACAGCCCCCTGCGGTGCAGGCCCCGCCCCCCCGCAGAGGGGGATGGGGAGTGGGGGAGGGGTTGCTCCTTCAGTCCTCGGAGCCTGAGACGTGGGCTACATTTGGCCTTCAGGGATGCTTCATGGAAGGGAAGGGGCAAAGATGGCTGGCAGGAGCTTGGCCTGTACAGCCTGTCCCCTCCCGCTAGGCGAGGTGTACAGAGGCCGAACGAGTGCATGTCAGCCGCAGCGACACTTGTGGGTTCTCTGTCTTGACCACTTTCCAGGTATCACCCCGTGGAATCCCCACACAATCCATGAGTGAAGTGCTATACAGACAGGGAAACTGAGGCACGAAGCAGCACAATGACTTGCCGGGGTCACAGAATCAGCAGCCTGACTCGCAGCCCCTTTTGGTCACTGTACCTGAGTCCACGCAGTCATGATAAGAACCCGGTGGGGATGGCTACTCTCATTATATGCACATGAGATTTGGGGAGCAGAAAGGTAGCATGGCCCAGGAAGTAAGAGCAGATAGACACGCTCTAGCTCAGATCCCAGCTGGGCAAAGCTTGGGCAAGGCCACCAAACCCTCTGCACCTGTTTCTCCTTCTGTAAAGCAAGTTAATGACAGAATCCCCTCTGCGTGGATGAGAAAGGCTTTGAGGACTGGAAGTGTCCCATGATGTGAAAGGGGGTTGTCTGAAGAGCCACCCTGTACCCAGACTTTGTGGTATCGGCACTGACCATGAGCTGCCCACCTCAGTGTCTGCCCCTGTCTCTGGAGCTTCCTCCCCCCTCCCCAAACACGTTTACTAGCACGTCCATCTCACATTTTCTCCAAGAAGCACCATCAATGTCAGGACAAGGTCTATTTGATTCTGAAGGGGAAAGGCCAGGAGGATTCCCTGGGTCCACATTTCTGTCACTCTTTCTACCTCTGTTCAATTATACTACGTCCAAAGAGGCACCTGGGAGCTCACGGCCTAGTAGGGCTTGAGACAGAAGACCAAGCCCAGAAGCCAGTGTGAGGAGGTGGAATCAGACATGTGCACAAGGGGTTCTGGGCATCAGGGGAGGGCTTTTCAAGTGGGGTTTTGTAGGATGAGTACGGGTCCATTGTTTACCAGCTCATGCCACCCCACCCCACTGCCTGTGTGACTTTGGGCCTAGCATCCCTATCTTCTCATTCATAGGATGGAATGGAAAGTGTCTACTGTGCTAAGACTTCCCGTAAGTTACGGGTAAGTAGGGTTGCAGAGGAAAGAGGTGAAGTATGCATGAGGCCAGGAATGCTCCATGTGTTGGTTTTTAAGATGCCCCTGGCTTAGGCGTGCTGGTCCCGTGGCACAAGGAGACACTCCTGTGCTCCTTAACACACTCCTGTCTCCTTTCCAAAGCCCTCCTTTTTCCAGCTTTCCTGCCATCTCCGCCCCCACCCCGCCACTCTTCTCTGAGCACCCAAGGCACTCACGTGCTGAGTGATGGGCCTGCCCCCCAGCTTGCTGGAGGAGCTCGGGCAAGTCCTCCTCCCTGACGCTTGGCTCCATCTGTAAAAGAGGTGTAAACAGTAGTGCTTATTGCCGGGGTGACGCATCCAGCTCCGTGCCCTGCGCACAGGCATCACTCAACACGTGCTTGCAGGATCCATCATTCTTTCCCGTTCTCCCTCCTTGTACAATTCACTGTGTTTGGTTACCTGAGTATCACCTGTGACAACCCTGGAGGTAGACCTCCATTTTGCAGATGAGGAAACTCCTTTTGGCTCATTTTGGCTAAGTGGCCTGTTGCCGGGACTTGACTCTAGGCCTGTCTAATAAACAAATATCACGCACTTGGCATTGTCAGTGGTTCTCAACCCTGACTACAGGGCAGCATGACCTGGAGAGCGGTCAGTGAATGCGATGTCCAGGCCCCACCCAAAACCTGTTGAGTCAGACTCTGGAACATGGAAGGGTGGAGCTTGGCATTCTATTTTTAAAAGCTTCACCTACCCCCCCACCCCCACCCAGTGATTGCACTGAGCAGCTAGGGCTGAGGACCCCGGTTCCACCTTGCCACCTCCATCCCTCCCACCTTACTCCCCATCCTTGGGGGGGGGGGAGGGGAGGCGGGGGGGGGCGGGGGACTGCTAATGGCCGTCACAATACTGGTTTCCAGATCCAAAACAGGCTGTACACCATGATGCCAGCTCTGACAAAAGACGCCTGCACATGGTTAAGGATGGGAGGAAATAGGCAAAACTGAGACCACTTCTGAGAATTTCCTGGTGGCCCAGTGGTTAGGACTCGGCACTTTCACGGAAGGGTCCTGGGTTCAACCCCTGGTTGGGGAACTAAGATCCCGCAAGCTGGGGTTCCCTGGTGTCGCAGTGGTTAAGAATCCGCCTGCCAATGCAGGGGACACGGGTTCGAGCCCTGGTCTGGGAAGATCCCACGTGCTGCGGAGCAACTAAGCCCGTGCGCCACAAGTACTGAGGCTGCGTGCCACAACTACTGAAGCCCGCGCACCTAGAGCCCGCACTCTGCAACAAGAGAAAGTGGAATGCTTCTCATTCCAACGCAATGAGAAGTCCACGCACCAATTAGAGAAAACCCGCGTGCAGCAACGAAGACCCAACGCAGCCAAGAATAAATAAAATAAATAAATTTTTAAAAATAGAAGAAGAAGATCCTACAAGCTGTGTGGCACGGCCAAAAAAAAACAAAACAAAACAAACAAAAACACAAAAAACAAAAACAGACCATTTCCCTTAGATGGGCTAGAAATCATAGTAGTGTTCTAGCACCGGCTGGTGCTGGCTCATGAGAACCAACTGTTAAATTTCCAGAATTTTTTTTTTTTTTTGCGGTACGCGGGCCTCTCGCTGTTGTGGCCTCTCCCGTTGCGGAGCACAGGCTCCGGACGCGCAGGCTCAGCGGCCATGGCTCACGGGCCCAGCCGCTCCGCGGCATGTGGGATCTTCCCGGACCGGGGCACGAACCCGTGTCCCCTGCATCGGCAGGCGGACTCTCAACCACTGCGCCACCAGGGAAGCCCCCAGCAGTGTTTTTAAATGTTGAAGGAGGCTGGATAATTCTTCCTGCACCACCAAGTCCCTGGACAAGGGATTGCCTCTTGGCAACACCAGATTGCTACTCATTAATTTCCTTAAAGAGGCAGAACTAACTTAGCTCTCTTCAAATGTACTCTTGTGACCTATGTGGAACTTCCCGAAATGAACATGTTGGGGGCAAGGGGTGGTGAGATGGTGGCACATGTGACGCTGTTTGCTGTGTCCCTTAGGGTGGAAAGAGCCCTGATCAGTGAGTGAAGCCCACGTCCCCTACCTGGCTCTAGCCAGAACGCTCTCTGTGCCCTTGAACAAGTCATGCCTCCTCTCTGGGTTCCATCTTCCAGATCTGTAGAATGAGCACATCAGAACCAGGGGCAGGATTGGCAAATAATTGCCTCCTTGTCAGAATCCCCTTCCTGAGCCCCTGGTAGACAATACTAATCAACCGGTGCCCCACAGAATCCTCCTTAACACAGTGTTCCAAGCAGCTATTACCAGGCTATTATTCTAAGTGATGTGGGGGGCGGGGTGGAGCGGGGTGGGGGGGAAATGACGCTGTGAGCCAGCTGTGGTCTAAGCACTCTCTAAAGTCCCTTGCGACTCTGACCCTGTACTGGGTGCTGCCTGGGAGGAGGTGAGCACAGACTTACCCATGCTTGGCAGAGAACTTCCCAACAGGAGGTAATATGTTTCAGTAGTTAGGAGCTCAGGTGCAGCAATCTGGTGCATCAGGGTGCGGGTGAGTCCCAGTTCTTCCGCCAGTAGGATGTGTGACCTTAGAGAAGTTACTAGACCTCTCAGACCCTGTGTCTTCCTCTGTCTGATGGGTTGATGATACCTGCTTCCTAAGGTTGCAGGTGTGAGGATTCCACAAAGTCATGCGTGTAAAGTGCCTGGCCCATAGGGGGCTCCGTGGAGGGCAGCTGCAGGAGCCCCTTTCAGATTTTGATAACCCTTGTGGTGTCTGCACGTGGCTGTGTGGTCAAGCAAAGCCCTCCAGGCTGAGCCAGGCCTTTGGCCTGGAAGCTTCCGTGTCTCATGGGCCTCATGGAGATCAGGGCTGCTCTCGAAGTTCCAGGATTCCCTCCCCCACCGCCAGCCCTGGAGTGTGGACAGAGTGCCTGCAACCAGCACTCCCTGCAGAAGTTTCTGACTCGGGGGAGCGAGGGGGAAGGAAAGACAAGGAGGCTGAGTTCTGTGACCAGAAATTGCCACAAGCCCTCTCTAGGAACAGAAGAAACTGCCTTTGTAGGGAGAAGGGATGCAGAAGGGACAGCTGCCTTGTAGAACCGGCTTCCCTCCAAATTCAGTCACTTGCTCCAGGCTCCACTTGAGCAGTGTGCTTCTTTGGTTTAGTTTTCACACATCAGAGCCAGTGTCAGTCCTGGCCAGTGGCCTGGCCTTCACCCCCTCCCGAGCCCGCCGGGGAAGGGGCCGGTCTCACCATGATCGGGGGCTGAGAGCTGGGAGCTGGGTCAGGAGCCCCCAGTTGGCTTGAGCCGCCCCTTCCTGCACCGTGCTGCTCTTCCCCAGACCCCCACCTCCCAGTCGGCAACCTTTACTGTGCGACTTGGCTGGTAGGTAATAATACTCCTTTCCCCGTTGGTTTCCAGTGCCTGGGCATGTCCATAGAGGCCATTACAGAGCTTATTACCTTCGGCCTGGGAATTTTTAAAGTGTGGTTTTGTTCTAAAACCCAGGATTTCTGACAGCCCGAGTTAATAATCCCCCCAAGTGAATTCAGAGGGTATGAATGGGAAAGTTCTGAACAGGACTCCTCCGCTGTAATATAAGCATCTCAGAAGAAGCCTCTTCTTCCGGTTTAAGGCTGAGTGTGGCACTTTTGATGTGGGCCCCTGTCCTTATAAAGTCCCCTCCGAGGAGGGGTAGGCTAAAACTTAACCTGGACCCAATACAGTACTTGCAATTTGCAAGTACACATGCTTAGCCCTTAGGGGCTAAAGGCTGTGGTTAAAATAAACAAACAAAGAAAGAAAGTAACGAAAGAAAGAAAGAAGGAAAGAAAGAAAGGAAGGAAGGAAGGAAGGAAGGAAGGAAGGAAGGGAGGAAGAAGGGAAAGAAAGAAAGAAAGAAAGAAAGAAAGAAAGAAAGAAAGAAAGAAAGAAAGAAAGAAAGAAAAAGAAAGAAAGAAAGAAAGAAAGAAACAAGAAAGACAAAACCCACCTGGGCTCACCAACCCACTTTAGCTCCCTCAGACCAATAACCCTTTATTCTGGTATGCGGGCTGTTCCTAAGGATCATAGCCCCCTTTAGAAGGAGAACACGTCCTATAGCCTTGAATAATAAAAAGGAGTTTCTACCACAGAGCAGCTCTCTCTGGATCAAGAGTAAACCTGGGGCTTCCCAGGTGGTGCAGTGGTTGACAGTCCGCCTGCCGATGCAGGGGACACGGGTTCGTGCCCCGGTCCGGGAAGATCCTACATGCCGCGGAGCGGCTGGGCCCGTGAGCCATGGCCACTGAGCCTGCGCGTCCGGAGTCTGTGCTCCGCAACGGGAGAGGCCACAATACTGAGAGGCCCGCGTACCGCAAAAAAAAAAAAAAAAGAGTAGGCCTGGAGTTTACCCTCTAGATTCAGGGTTTGATGTGGGGTGCGATTGGGAATAAGCAGCTATCTTGGAACCTTTTGAAAGGAAAGCATCCACCCAGATTCCTGGGAGTCCCTTGGAAGCCTCACTGCCCCCAAGTGCCTGGGTCGGAGGACCTCAGCTAAGGGGACCAGGGGTGCAGATGAGGAGAGGTTCTCCGAGAAAAGGAGGGGAGGGGCGCCCCAGACGAAGGCGTGTGTTGCTGTCAGCTTTGGGAGGCCTTGGGTCCCAGGTGTGTGGATCTGCCTGGGGGCTGGAGTCCAACAGTGCAGCTGAACGCCAGCTCTGCTGTTGCCTTCTCGCTGTGCGATCTTGGGCGAGGGACGTCTGCAGCCTCAGTTTCCCCGAGTGTGAAATGGGAACGGGAGATGGTAGCAGCCATCGCATAGGGTACCTGTCGCATAGGGTTATTATGCGGAGACGCGCCGGGCAGTGCCCAGCCCAACCCTGAGCCAGTGGTACGCGCCGGGTAAACAGGAACTGCCTCTGTTACTAACTGGCGTTGGATTTCCTAGAACTTGGCTTCCCAGTTTGGGAAAGGCCAGTGCTAGCTCCAGCCCGGGACCTAGCGGAGCCTGGGGGAGGGGTGGGCTGGGGAAGGAGGCAGCTGGAAGGGGGAATGGAGGGTGGGCACTGCGCCCCCGCCTCCACCCGCCGCGCGCCCACCCCTCCGACCGCGCCCACCCTCCCGCGCGGGCGGCCGCCTCTCACTCGCGCTGAGCGGCTTGGCGGCGGCGGGCGCGGGCCGCGCGGGGCTGGGCGCGCCGATCTATTAACGTCTGTGTGTCTGGGCCGCGGGTCTGCGGCGAGGCAGGCGCCAGAGGCTCGCCTGGAACCAGATGTGCCGCGGCGCCGCTCTGGCCGCCACCGGCGCGGCGCGCTCGCACGCACGGGCTGGAGCGCACATGGCCAGGCGGGGCGGGCGGCGGCTGGCGCGCCGCGCCGGGCACCCCCGGGGTTCCGGGGCCGACCCCAGACCCGCGGGTGTGGAAAAGCGCCCACCCCCGCCCACTAGCCAGCGCCGACAGTGCCCCGCCAGTATGGGAAAGTGGCCCCGGCACGCTGGGCTCCCGCGGGTGGGGTCCCCCGAGGGCAGGATCCCTCTCGGGAAGCCCAGCCCCTCCACGCCCCCTACAAGGGCCGGAGACTCTTCCAGCCTCGCCCCCGAGTTTGTTTTCTTAAGTTTGTGTGTAAGATTTTTTAAAGTTCTGAGTCAGAGCTTCCCCTAAGATGAGGAGCTCGGGCCATACCGAGAAATGCCAAAATGGGGGGGAGGGGAGCAGGAAATAGGGCAAAGGAAATGTAGGGGTTGGCGGCTTCTTAACGCCTGGGTTCGGAAGGGGGCTTTTCACCCACGGCGGGTGAAATACAAGGATTTCATTGAGGCCTGTCCCAGCTTGGCCCCAGATCTGCGTCAACCACAGGACGGTCCCCAGCCGTGGTTGCGGGGCAGCCGCTCGCCCCGCCTCGCGCCGCGGCAGCCTTGGGGTGCTCTGCTTTCCCCTCTGGGCCTCCTCCGGGGTCCTGTAAAGGGAGCAACGGGAGCTGGGCCCCCAGAGCTCCCCGGTCTCAGTGCCTGGGCTCCCAGCAGGAGAGGTTAGGAAGAAGGCGGGTGGGGGCATGGAAAGGGGACGGTTTGGTACCACTAGATGGAGGCGGAATTGAGAGCAGAAAGAAGGCAGAGGGCAGGGCGGTGCTGTCAGGCTGGGCCAGCCCTTTCTGGCTGCAGCGGAGGGGGCCTCACGCAGGGCCTTTGCGTTGGGGGCGGTTCCCTCGGTTTGCAGCTCTGCCCCGTGTTTTCTAGAAGAGTGTCTCATAGAAAACCTCTGAAGGTTTGTGGAAAGACTGGGTTTTCCCAGCCCTGCCAGCCTTCCTTGTTCTGGAAATGAGGAGCTGAGATGCTGAGTGGGGGCAGAGGAGGTCGGCCTCGTAAACATCAGACACTGAAAGACTAGTCTCCCCTAGACGCCTGCGCCGTCCCCAGGGGCTCAGGATGGAGAGGGCGCAGCCCTGGGCGGCCAGAGCTCTGGCCCTTTGTCAGTGCCGCGATGGATGCGCCCTCTGACATCGCTGGCATCCCGTGGGGACCATCACCCGCCCTCTGGAGGAGGAAACTGAGGCCCAGAGAGGAGCAGTGACAGGCTCGAGGTCACAGGGCTGGCAAGTGGAGGAGGTGGGATTCCAACCCAGGCTGTTGGGCTCTGGAGACAAAACTGGGCTTGGGATCAAATTGCCTCAGCGTTTGGGGGCTCAAGGAAGAGGGAGGGTGGTGGCCCCAGTTGGAGAGGGGATCAGGGTAGCCTGGCGCCTGCCCCTCCAGTCCAGTCCAGCCATCCCTTTCCTTCCAAGCAGTCTCAGCGGTTGTGGCTCCAGCCCAGGCTCCCCCCCCCCCCCCCCCCCGCCCAGCGGTAGAATGATGCCCCCATTCCTCTGGCCTTGAGCACCAGGCTGAAGCCTTTCCCTTCCAGAGGGGATTTCTCTGGCTCATGTTCTGACCCCTAAATTTAAAAAAAAAAAAAAAAAAGTAAATATATTTCTGCAGATTAGAGGGTCAGGGAAGTGGGAAAGCTCGTAACAGTTCACCCAGTCTATAGTGCATGGAAGTCTTCACATGTTTGGATGGACAGAGAATTGAAATTACCTCCCCACTGGGACCCAAGTTCCGTTCAGTCAACCATATATGTATTTGTTCAGTATTTATTGAACACCTACTATGTGCCAGGCACTGATACTAAAGAGGCGAGTTCAGTCTGTGACTGTGGCAGGGCTTCCTGCCTGATCCAGCCCAGCTTCTCCAGAAGCATCCGTGAAGGACGGATTCCTCGGGCACATTCGGGACAGCTCTGGGGAAAGAGTGTCCTACAAGCTGTTGTTTAGGAGCAAGGCTTCAGTGCATCCCTGATCCTCTTAATAGAGTGTCCGCTCAACAGATACACACACGAGGTTCAGAGAGGTTAAGGAACTTGCCAGTAGGCAGCACAGCCACTCTATGGCAAGTCTGGGACTCAAACCTAGACCCATCTGACTCCAAGTAAATGTACCAATGGCTAAGGTGGTTCAGCACTTACCGTGTCCCAGGCGCTGTTTTAAGAACCTTACATATGGTAACTCATTTAATCCCCACAAAAACCCTATAAGGGAGATGTCATTAGCTCCATTTTCTAGATGGGAAAACAGAAGCACAGAAAAGGAGTAACTTTCTCAGGATCACACAGCAGTGACGCTGGGATATGAACCCGGGAAAGTTAACTCCGGAGTCTGGTTTGTAACACTGTGCTGGGTGAATCACCTTTTATGCTTTTGTTGGGGAGCCTGTTCTGACTGAGTTGGTGGCAAGAAAGAACCCAGAAAGTCCTGGCACAGGGGAGGGTGTGGCTGTAAGACCTTCCACTGAAGCAGCTGGGGTTTGGGTGGAGGGTAAGTGAACAACCACCGCACGCTCAGCCCTGGCCCATGCCACCCACAGCAAGGAACACTGTATCTGAACTGTCACATTGAATCCGCTCCGTGAAATGGTGAGGTAATACCGGTCACCACGTAATAGCTCAGGTTACTCGAGCACTTACTAGGTGCCAGACATTGTCTGAGCACGTTAGGTACTGCCAGCCCCATTTACAGTGAGGAAGCCCAGTCTCGGAAAGGTGAAGCCACTTGTCCAGAGAGCTCATGTAGCTGGTGTGTGGTGAAGCCAGGACTTGAATGCGGCTGCTTCCAGGAAAGAGAGGTACAAATGAGCAGGTTATCCACTGCATAGCTCTAGGGGGCACCAGTCACACTGTAGTCTATAGGGATGCTGCCGTGGAATTGTGCAGTGCACAACCTGCTCAACCAAACATGCTGTCCCTGGGTGTGTCTGATCTTAATGGTGGCCTCTTAATGCCCCATCCAAAAAAGGAAATGATATTCATGCACACTGTAAGTGGACTCATGTGTGAACTGCATACGTGTGGACATGGGTCCAAAAGTCTGCCAAAAATTTAATAGATATGCTGGCATGGTGGGATTTGGGGATGATTTTTCTCCTTTCAAATGTCCTTCAGTAAGTCAGACAGAGAAAAACAAATATCGTGTAGTAACGCATATATGTGGAATCTAGAAAAATGGTACAGATGAACCGGTTTGCAAGGCAGAAATAGAGACGCAGTTGTAGAGGTCAAACGTATAGACACCAAGGGGGGAAAGTGGGGGGGGGATGAATTGGGCGATTGGGATTGACATGTATATACTAATATGTATAAAATGGATAACTAATAAGAACCTGCTTCTTAAAAAAAATAATAAATAAAAAATTTTAAAAGTCCTTCAGTGCTGGGCTTTGTTGTTCTTCCCCGTCCTTTAAAAGGAAAAAGAAGAAGAAAAATTAGAATATCTAGAGCAGCTCTATCTGATACAACTTTCTGTAATGAGGAAAATACTCCCTATCTGTGCTTTTCGGTCTGGCAGCCACTGGCCACAGTGGCTGTTGAGTCCTTGAAGTGTGCCTGGTGTGACCAAGGAACGGGATTTATGTTTTTATTTCATTTTAATCAATGTAAATTGGACTTTAGATAGCTGCGTGGACCAGTGTAGAGCTAGCTGGTGGATCGGCACTTTTCATGTCGAGTCATGACATCCTCTGTTTGCTGCACTGAAGCCTGTGGTTCCTAACCTTGCAGGTGAGGGAGACTGGATCGGAATCCCTGGAGATGGGATGGGAACGTCCCTTTTTTTTTTTTTTAGTGGCCGCGCTGCATGGGATGTGGCATCTTAGCTCCTGACCAGGGATCGAACCCGTGCCCCCTGCAGTGGAAGTATGGAGTACTAACCACCGGACCGCCAGGAAAGTCCCACAATGTCCCTTTTTAATGAGCTTCCCAGGCAGTCTTGAAGCAAAGGGTCAGTGGTCACCCTTTGAGAAATCTGGAAGATCTGGTATCAGCCCCTCCCCTGGAGGCCACTGGAGTGGTGAGGGGGCAGGGCAGGCTCCCAGAATCACAGGAGAGGCATTGGAAAAGCTGCCTTCAAACGTTAGCAAGGTGGCCCTGGGGAAGAGTCCCCTGTGCTGTCCCTCGCTTGGAGCATAAACTGGGGGACCCACAGGGAAAGGGATTATGACTCACTGCAATAGAGAATTTTCTGGAGTCAGGGTTGACTGTCGTCTGAGGGTGTGACTGGAACCAGTTAGAGATGTCACAGATGGCTCTGTGCCCAAGCTCTGGGTGCACGCTGCCGGTGAGGCTGGTGGAGGCCGGGAACACAGACAGGCGCCCACCCCGCTGACACACAGCAGGGGATAGTCAGCCTTGAGGGCACCAGGGCCCATGAGCCTGTGGGGGGGGGAGTGTGGGCAGAACACTCAGATTTGCTCAAGTAGAACAGAGGGGCCAGCTAAGCCGCAGGAAATTGGAGTGGTCTCTGCACCCAGCCACCAGCCCTCATCCTGACTCCCAGCAAGTGCTGGTTGTGGGCTGTGAGAGGTCCGGAGCTCTTAAGTGGAGGAAAGAAAACCCACAGTGGGTCCTTAGCAGCAACTTTATCCTGATCTGGAAATGGTTAATGAGGGCCGCTTCCACTGCCAGATGCCAGCCACTTAGGGGACAGACAGACTGGACATAAGCTCCTGCTTCGTCACTGCCTGGCTGTGTGACCTGAGTCAGCTACTTCACCTCTCTGAACCTCACTGGCCCCGACTGAGAACAAGACTTAGTAACAGCACCTTCTGCATTGGAGAAGGCAGGGCTTTGTAACCCAGTGCCGGGCACACAATAAAAGTTCAGTAGATGGAAGCCAAAAAAAAAGGGTGGGAAGTGGGGGTCCTGTCCTCACCACATGCCCACACTGTGGTGAGCAGGGCAGCAGAAACACTCAAGGCAGCCTGGAGCTTCTCTGAGCTGAACCTCAAACTCACATCTTCCAGCGTGCCTGGAACTCAGATGGGTCATAAAAACCTGCGGTGTTGCTTTAAAGGTCAGCCTCTCTGGGAGTTACAGCATCAGCGCAGAGCTGGGGTCAGGGGAGGTCCCGCCAACCTCGGAAGAGGGGCCGATGGGCACTGCCTTTATCTCAGCTGCTATCTGTGGGGAGCTGTGCAAGGGACCCCAAGGTGAAACAGGGGCAAAGGGACAGGTTCTTCTGGGGTACAAAAGCTGACTTTTTAGCGTGGTGGTCTGTGCACACGATTCAGAAAGTCTGTGAACCACCCCCCCCCCAACAAAGTTACATGCAAACTTCTATGTGCACCTGTGTTTTTCTGGGGAAGGGTCCGTAGCATTCCTCAGATTCCTCAAGGGGTTCATGACTGAAATGGAGGGAGAACCAATGAGTCACGGCCTAGGTTTCATTTTGGAAAAGTAATAGTGAGGGGACTTCCCTGGCGGTCCAGTGGTTAAGACTCCACACTTCCACTGCAAGGGGCACGGGCTCGATCCCTGGTCGGGGAGCTAAGATCCCGCATGCCGTGCAGCGCGGCCACAAAAATAAAAGAAAGAAAAGTAATAGGGTAGTGGGCATCTGTGTGGCCCACCGCGTTTAGCATGTTCCTGGGAAAGCCCTGGACTGTTCCATCCTCTGTGTCAGCTTGAGAGGGAGGCATAGATACTGTACTTGCCCCAGTGCACAGATGGTGAAACCGAGGGCCCAGGAAGGGAACTCTCTTAACTGAGGACACACAGGGTAACGTTTTCCTCAAGCTCAGGTGCTCAGGGGAGGCAACCATCGGCTCTCCTGCTGGGCTGCTGGTTTGCCCCGCCCCCTGCCAACCGTGCCCAATTGCTGGGTCAGGGAGGCGCTCCTGCACGCCCCTCCCCAGGGAACCCAGAAACAGAGAGAGAGCAGGAAGGAGAAAAATGTGGGGGTTGGACGTCAGTGGACAGAACTTGGGGTCCCGCTGCCTTGCTGGGAGCCCTGGCTAAGCCGCTGCCCCTCCTCATGGCTCAGTTTCCCCATCGGCAAAAATGAGGGGCTTTGGGGACTTCCCTGGTGGTCCAGTGGTTGAGACCCTGCACTTCCACTGCAGGGGGCACGGCTCGATCCTTGGTTGGGGAAGTAAGATCCCCGCATGCCACGCAGCGTGGCCAAAAAAAAAATAATAATAATAAAAAAATTTTTTTTCTAAGTGAGGGTCTTTGACAGATAATCTGTAAGGATCCTTCAGGACTGAGTCCTGGGAAGACAAGCGTAAGAGGCTTGAGATCCCCAGAGCCATCTGCAGCTTTGTTTCAGAACCAAGCCACACGAAATCGGACCTTCTCTGCGCCCGACCCCCAGCCCTCGCCCTGACTCCCAGCAGGTGCTGGCGGTGGGCTTGGAGAGGCCCAGGAGCTCAGAGCTGGGAGAGGAAACCCCACACTGAGCCCTGAGCAGCGACTTCCCCCTGGTCTGGAAATGGTTAATGAACTTTCCTCCAGATACCAGCCCCTTATTAAAATGTAGGTTTTACAATAATTCTGGCATTTGGCCACCAACCTTAGATTAAAACCAGACGGGACAGACGCTAGCCCCCTTCTTAGGCCAGATTTTAAGCAAAGGGCTGCTCTTCCTCCAGATTGGTTCCCGGGCTCCCAATCCCCTGTACCCCCATTCCAGCCCTGTGCCCCCACATTCTGGAGCTCGGTTTGGGGGTGTCGGGAACAGAGAAGACAGGGCTGACCACAGATGTGAACTTCTGGGTCCTGGAATGCTGAGGTGGGAGGTGATCAGGCCCCGGACCCAGAGGTTTTGGGGGCAGCAGGGGAGGTTCTGGGGACCCCAGAGCCTTTGAGATGGTCAGGGGTATCTGGCTTTGGACCTCCCACCCTTCTCTGTGCCTAAGAATAGGACACACATGTTCTCTGCCTGGTAGCTTCATCCCTTTTTCCCTACTTGGGCCCAATGATCACATTTTTCAAAGGCTCCTGGGTCTCTGAAGAAGTTTTGGCCTCATGCATCCCCTGGTGGCGGCCCCCACGTGGAGATATTCTGTCCGGAGAACCGCCCCCGACTTGTGGCAGCCGTCTTACTGAGCATTTCCCCAAAGACCCTGACCCAGAGTGGCTTTGGGGCTTCCCAGGCAGCACTGAGCCGCTCTCTGGGCCTTAGAGACTCTGTCCTCCCCACTCCCGGTCACATCCCCACCAAGCATTCCCGGGATCTCCTTTCCTTGCTATCCTCAGCCAATCCCAGTATTTCTCTCTACCCCCTCCCTTTTTTTCTGTGTTCTTCTTGTATGACGACTTTACTGAGATTTTATTCACATCACATACAATTCACCCATTTAAAGCGTACAATCCAGTGATTTCTAGTCTGTTCAGTCGTACGACCATCACCACAATCGATTTTAGAACATTTTCATCACCCCAGAAGTAAACCCTGCACCTTTTAGTCCTCACCCCCTCACCCCACCCCCATCACCCTCCCCCGGTCCCTGGCAACCACTAATCTACTTTCTGTCTCTATAGATTTGCCTATTCCGGACAGTTCATATGAGTGGAATTGCACATTAGGTGCCCTTTTGTCCATGGCACCGTCTTCTTTCACTCGGCGTCATGTTTTCAGGGGTCATCCATGGTGTGGCATGGATTAGGACTTCGTTCCTGTTGACAGTCGAATAATATTCCATCGTACGGATATTTGGGGTACCCACTCATCAGCTGATGGGCATTTGGGTTGTTTCGACTTCTGGGCTCTTATGAGTATTGCTGCTATGAGCATTCATTCGTATCCAAGTGTTCGTGTGGACATATGTTTTCATTTCTCTTGAGTATACAGCTGGGAGTGGAATTGCTGGGTCATATGCTAACTCTATTTTTAACATTTTGAGGAACTGCCGGGCTGTTTTCCAAAGTGGCTGCATCACTTTTCATTCCTATCAGCAGTGCCTGGGGGTTCTGATTTCTCCACATTCTTTCCACCACTTGTTATTATTTGCCCTTTGGTTCTAGACATCCTAGTAGGTGTGAAGTCGTATCTCACAGTGATTTCGCTTTGCATCTCCTTGATGGCTAATAATGTGAGCATCTTTTCATGTGCTTATTGGCCATTTGTATATCTTCTTTGGAGAAATGTCTATTCAGATCATTTGCTCATTTTTAAATTGGACGATATGTCTTTTTATTGTTGAGTTACAAGAGGTCTTGATATTTTCTAAATACAAGTCTCTTATCAAATATATGATTTGTAAATAGGTTTCCCATTCTGCGGGCTGTCTTTTTACTTTCTTGATGGTGTTCACAAAAGTTTTACATTTGAAGAAGTCCGATTTCTCTTTTTTTTGTTGTTTAATTGCTTGTGCTTTTTCTGTCATATCTAAGAAACCATTGTCTGGCCCTTTTGAGGGTAAAGGGAACTGGCTTTGGAAGTTGAGACTTTCATCCCTGTTTTGGAATGAGGGCTTCCTTCATCTATATAGTCATTCATTCAGAAATATTTCTGAAAACAAACTGCTTGCCCAGTCCTGAGGATACAGCAGTGACAAGGCAAACCCAGCCCCCACCTTCCTAGAGCTTAGAATGGAATGGAAGAGACAAGCATGAAGCAGAAAACCAAAACAGAAGAATGACTTAATTACAGATGTACTGGGGAGGGAGGAGGGCCCGGGAGCCTGTAACAAGGAGATCTGTCCTGGTCTGAGGGCTGGGAAAGACCCCTCCAGGACAGGGCATTTAGTCTGAGATTAAAGGCCGGGAAACATTAGCCAGGCAAAAGGGGTGCAGTGCTCTAGGCCAGGAACAGCATGTGCAAAGGCCCTGAGGTGGCAGGAACTCTTGCTCTCTGGTAAGGCAGATCACCTTGGCGCACTGGCCCCTCCACTGATGTCTCTTGGGGGGGTCCAGTGGCCTGGGGGAAGTGTGTGCAGCATGCCACGTCCTTAGTGCGTGTACAGAAGAGGTTCTAGACCCCAGAGAGACCCAGATGCATTGCGGCTCCCTCCAGCACCCTGCTGAGGATTCGAGAGGACATGCAGGGGCCTCCCCCGGCCTCCTCCAGACTCCAGGGTTAGCGCAAGCCTGCAGAGGCCTCCTCATACCCATACTGGTTACTGGCCTCGGGCTGGGAGGGGGTGGGGGGGCAGAGCAGTCCCAGGCTGAGGTGGCCCGTGACCCTGGGTTCTTACGTGCAGTCTGAGGCCTGTGAAATCATGGGGACATGGATAGGGCCCCAGGGGACCCTCTCTGACTCCCTGGGCCCCGCTGTGTCTTCCTTCCTCACCTTCCTTCCTGAGATATTTTCTCCTTCTCTAGACTGGTAGCTATAAAAATGTATCAGCACCTTGGGTTTTTGTTCAAAATGAGTGAGATGAAACATCCTTGGAGGGGCAGCTGGACAGTGGGTGTTGGTGGCTGACTCCCCTCCCCCACTGCCCCAAGCCCCTCCCTCCTACCCTGTGACACATGCTGTCATGACTCAGCCCTGGCCAGGTCTCTACGGCTCCATAAGGAAGAACCTGGACCCTGGAGACAGGCCGGGACCGGGGCAGCCTCTGAAGTCTTCCCACGCTCTTTCAGGGCCTCCTCGTTTGTCTGTTCATCTCTTCATTCATTCACTCACTCAACACTCAACAAATATTTGTGGAGAGTTTACCCTGGGCCAGGCCCTGTGACAGGTCCCAGAGAGACAGAAAACAGTAAGTTCCAGTCCCTGCCAGACAAATGACCCTACACGTACGCTGCAACGTGACAGAGCTATGATGGGGGGTCTGGGATGGCTTCCTGGAGGAAGCGGCATTCTGCTGAGACCTGAAGGTGAGCTAGGGAGGCAGAGAGAAGTCGCAAGCCCACGAACGGAGCCGGCAGAGGTCCTCAGGGGAGAGGATGTGCATGTCCAATGTAAATCCTGACCTCAGGGAGGCTGCGAACCTGGGACAGCAGCTCTGAGACCACTCCAGCCCCCCTGACCTGCCACTGCCCACCCAGGGGGCCGAGGGGCCCCATCCAGTGGACAGAGCCCCAAAACCCTCAAGACAAAGACCCCATCCTTCTGTCATGTTCACCATCAGTTTGTCCAGGGCTGGGCTGGAGGCTGGGGCTATCTCCTCCCTCGGTTCTCTCTGCCAAGTGGGGAGAGAAGAAAGGACCTGGGGTTGGCAGGGGGAGGATTCTCACTCGCTGTGTGACCCTGGGTAGGTCCTAGCCCCTCTCTGGGCCTCTCTCCCTCTTCTCCTCTGTGAGGCAGAGGCATCCCTGCCGCCCATCTTGAGGTTGCTGGGGGCCTCCAGGGAGGTGATACTGGGAAGTCCACCTGTGTGATCTCACCCCGCTTTGTGCCTTAGCCCTGGTCCCTGAGTGTCCTGGACTGAGGCCGGCCTGTCCAAACATGAAAGCAGCTCTTAGCTCCTTGTTTGAGTTTCTGGCTGGGGCGGAGCTGGCCTCCTGGGGAAGCTCCCCGGAAGCCCAGGCGCCCTTCTCCAGATGGCTGCAGGCTCCATGCTGCTTCTCCTTCCTCCTCCCTTCTGTCCAGCCTTCCTTTCTTCCTTCCAATGTGGGTGACGCACTTGGTGCCAGGTGTGACCCTGGCTCTGCCCTCACAGGTCTCACATGCCTCACCCCCTCGACGCTACCCGACCCTGCATGCTGTTGACAGACCCCTGCCCTGTGTCCAGCACAGACCCCAGCTCTAGAGATGCTCCTGTTGCCTTAAGCCCCCCTCTTCTTGGCTGACCCATTCACCCTAAGCCCCTGGAGAGACCCCCAGAATCTCGCTGCATGAAGACCTGGGGGTACTCTTAGGGCCGGCCGCCCATGCCAAACTGGTTAAAAGCCTGGGCGCCATGCCAATCCGCAGGTTTAAGTCCCAGCTCCAGCCTTGACTGGCCACATGGATTTGGCAGGTTGCTTAACCCCGTGCCTCAGTTTCCTCGTCTGTAAAATCAGGCTAGGAGCACGCAGGTCTGACGGTTGCGAGGGTTCGATGAGGTGGTTCCTGTTACTTCCATTTCTCAGCGCAATTCCTGAGGCTGGGACAGAATAAAGCCTTCATCCACCGCCACGCCGCTGGTGCGCCAGGGCCAACCTCAGGTCCTAAACCAGGACCCCGGCTCCTTTACCGCCTGTGCTGCCTCTCACTTCCTATCTGAGGAGGTGAGATTCTCCCCCAAGTCTCTCCTGGTGGCATTTGAGCCAGAGATGCTGCCTCGCAGAAGCTAGGGACACCGTTTCCAGAATCCCTGTCGGAGCCCTTCTCCCAGGGGTCTTTCAAAGGAACCCAAGTCTCTACCAAGAGACCCGGGTGTTTGGGGAGGGGGGCAGCCTCTCTGTGCCCCCCACCTCCACTTCCTTCCTCAGACTTTTCTGGCTGTAAATATTTCTGCAGCTTCGAAGCTCCTTTGACCAAGGGCCAGTGTTAATTTGTTAAATCCACGTCAAGGTCCTGGGGACGCGTTGTTTATTTTTGTGAACGTGTTGGCAGAGATCACATTTGGGGTGGGGGGAGGCTGCTTATTCGGTCCGAATAAATGCTAATTAATAAAAGTTATTTATTTGGGTTGGAGCTTGCCGTGGCCCCAGGGTCAGGCACAAACTTGACTATTTGAAGCAAAAACAAACAGAGAGTGTCTCTCAACAGATTGAGAAAGGCAGAAACGAAGAGGCCGGATTTATTTGTCTTAGGAAGAATTTGCAGTTAATTCCCTCCAGACTATTTAGACCCTTAAATTACACAGAATAAGAAAAACCATGGGTGCAGGAGAGGGAGCCAGGAACACTTGATCATTTGGCCGAGAGCAGAGTTTTTAAATGTCTTTGGCCTGAAGTCAGCCAAGTAAATTGTATGTGTGAAATAATTTAATGGCAGAAAACTGTGCGCCAGTCACTTCTTTTTCACTGTAATGTAATAAGGGAGAGAGCATGGCTGGCCTCCCCTACGTGAGGCTGTTTTGCTCTTCCCTGATCCCCGCCCCTCACAATAGCCCCTAAACAGCCCACGTAAATGGAGGTGGTTTCAGGCTTTATTTTCAATCCCAGAGGAAAGCAGAATTTTTACGGAACAAAAGGAAACTTCGGGCACAGCCCTGACTTGGACGGAGCTGGCCCCAGTACTCGCTGGCCTGAGGCTTCAAGAGTATTTATTTTCCAAATGCTTTAAGCTCAAGCGTGGAACCGCCAGAGGACACACGCCTACCACCATCCACTTCTCGGGGGTGATTCAGGAACTCATGGTAACGAGCATCCAGCACATCTGCTGGGAAGCAGAGTCCAGCCCGAGAGCCCTGGCTGAGTCCAAAGCTGTGGGTTCGAGTCCTGGGTCGCCTCCAAGACGCTGCGTGAGTCTTACTGAACCTCGGCTGCCTCTCAGCCTCTGCCCACAGCAGGGACTGGAACCATCTTTCTACTGCGGGCGGGGCCGAGGGAGAAAGATCTTTGTCTTCAGGCGGGAAGAGGGTTGCACACAAGGAAGAATGCCAAGAGCAGCGAACATATATCAAGCGATTACTATGCTCTTGGCCCTGAGTTAAATTCAGCTCCTCCAGGAACTTTGTGTGACCTTGGGCAAGCCGCTGTCCCTCAGGGCTCCCAGAGGTTAGGTCTTCCTCCCGGGGGCTATAGGATGGACATTCGGGGGCATTTCCGCACCAGTGAGATGACATGATCCATGGTGTCTCCCAGAGCTGGGGCGGAGAGTGTGACAGACCCCCGCATCACCTTCCCTGGGAACCGCGGGAGGCGGCCCCCTCGGAGACAGGCTCACAACCCGGGCCGCCTGAGCCTTCCCACAGACACGGACTCCAGTCCCCGCTGTGTGATCTTGGGTGAACCTCTCAGAGCCTCAGTTTCCCAGTGTGTGAAATGGGCCAGTGCCTCATAGGGCAGATGCCAGGATCCAGTGGATGGAAGCAGACAGAGCGCTTGGCATCCCTCCTGCCCAAACCAACTTTTTCTTTTTTTTTTTTGCGGTATGCGGGCCTCTCACTGCTGTGGCCTCTCCCGCTGCGGAGCACAGGCTCCGGACGCGCAGGCGCAGCGGCCATGGCTCACGGGCCCAGCCGCTCTGCGGCATGTGGGATCTTCCTGGACTGGGGCACGAACCCGTGTTCCCTGCATCGGCAGGTGGACTCTCAACCACTGTGCCACCGGGGAAGCCCTTTTTTTTTTTTAAAGATTTAATTTTAATTTTAATTTTTGACTGCATTGGGTCTTCATTGCTGCGCATGGGCCTTCTCTAGTCGAGCGGGGGCTTCTCCTGTTGCGGAGCAACAGGCTCCAGGCGTGTGGGCTCAGTAGTTGTGGCACGCAGGCTCAGCAGTTGTGGCACACAGCCTATAGAGCGCAGGCTCAGGAGTTGTGGCGCGCGGTCCCAGTTTCTCCGTGGCACGTGGGATCTTCCCGGACCAGGGATCAAACCCGTGTCCCCTGCGTTGGCAGGCAGGCAGACTCCTATCCACTGCGCCACCAGGGAAGCCCCCAAACCAACTTTTGTTGAGCGCATCCCATCATAGCTGCCTTGATGGGAACCCCCAGGGAGATGTGACTCCAGACCAGTGGAGACTAGCTGGTATCAGGGGTGGGGAGAGTCTGGGGTTGTTGGGAGGGGTGTTAAGCGCCCTTGTGTGCGGGTTTCAGCTCCAAGGCACCACGCAGTTTGGCCAAAGAGCAGAGTTGTTTCTTCCGGCGCCCACTTGGAGGGGGCCGAGGCTGCAAAATGATTTTCATTTCAACACCCTCAGTTTTGAATTGCTAAATTTCCTGAAAAATTCTCCTTTTTTGGCTGAAATGCCTCCTGCGTTGGGTTTGTGCCCAAGAAGTGTTGCCTGAAGGGGGGCGGAAATCGGCTCGCGATGACTGGTGTTCCAGAAGCTTCTGTCCGCTCTCAGGCTCTTGATCACACAGGTTTTCAGCGCTCAGCCCTTGTTATTTCAGTTTAAGGTTTCTTCCAGCTCAAGGGGGTGGGGAGCGAGGGGTGGAGAGACGTTCACTGGCACCAGACATTCTCATCCATCTTCACCTTTTCTTGGAGGAAAGGGGTGAGGAGTGAAGACTGAAGCGGGTCCAGGAGAAGAGGCCAGCTCGCCCGGGGCCGCTCCGTGTCCCCTGCCATTGCCTACCCCACCCCCAGATGTGTCCCACGTTTGCAGTACTTCCCAAAGGGGAAACGTACTGGCCCTGCCTCCAAACCAGGGCCTCTCTCTCTCTCAGCACTATGGACACGGTGAACCAGAGAATTCCCTGACACGGGACCTTCCTTGTGCATCGAAGTGTACTCAGCAGTATCCCCAGCCTCTGCCTCGATCCTAGGAGCACCCCCTCTCCCAGTCCATCAGAAACGTCTCCAGACATTGCCAGATGTCCCCTGGAGGCTCCATTGCCCTCTGTTGAGAACCACTGGTCCAAACCCAGTAAGGTCATCTTTTTCCAGGCATCCTGCCTGATTCCTGCCTGTCAGCCCCCCACCCTACCCCCGATGCAATTACTTACCAGGCTCATGGAACAATTTAGCCTCCGATCAAATCAGCCGGTTGCTCAAGAGTCAGTAAACCCTGCTAACCTGGGAGCTCATTCAAAAGCCAGGATTGAGTGGTATCCGTGGCTGGGCCTGGAATGTTCTAGATGCTCAGCTGAGCAACTTCTCAGCATCGTGTGAAGAACGTAGCACGTATAAAGGGAATGCGTAACTGGGGAAGCAAAAATACAAGGTGTGGCCCCAAATCCAAAAGGTTCACAATGCATCCTGTTGGCCCAACTGTGAGCAAAACGGACCTTCCTGTCCACCGCTGCTGGGAAGCGTTATGGGGGATTTGGCCACATCTAGCATTTTACTCACTGGCCAAGCAATCCCACTTCTAGGAATCTGTCCCAAATATTCACTGGCAAAAATAGAAAATCATGTTTGCACAAGGTTATTAATTGTGGCATTCTTTAATTGCAAAAGATTGGAAACACACTACGTGCCCATCCACAGGGCTCTGGTTTTAGTTGACTAAACCACGGTACATTTGCACAACCGAGTGATACAGAGCTGTGAGAAGGTACATGCAGGACTTCTCTGCACTGGATGGAGGAATCCCTGGGATATATTGCTCAGTGGGAAAAAAGGGCGATACACAACAGTACATGGTCTGCTATCTTTCAATAGAAGAGGGGGAGAAAATATTATACTTGAAAAAAATATTTGCAAAAAGCAATGCTGGGGACTTCCCTCATGGTCCAGTGAGTAAGACTCCACGCTCCCAGTGCTGGGGGCCTGGGTTCGATCCCTGCTCTGGGAACTAGACGCCGCATGCATGCCACAGCTGAGTCCACATGCTGCAACCTAGAAGTCCACATGCCATAACCAAAGATCCCGCATGCAGCAGCTAAGACCCGGCACAGCCAATATAAATAAATAAATAAATAAATAAAATATATTTTTTTCTAAAAAGCAATGCTGGAAGGATAGAGCAAAGGCTAATTTAAAAATTGTTCTGATATGCGGAGGGAGAGAACAAGAGGGAAAATATAATATGGAAATTAATGCAAATGAAGAGGGCTGGGTTTGTTGGGCCAGGTGGAGTGATCTCTGGAGCAAATTAAATAGGAAGAGGCAAGCTTCAGTTTGGGGACTTCCCTGGTGGTCCAGTGGGTAAGAATGCAAGCTCCCAATGCAGGGGGTCTGGGTTCAATCCCTGGTCGGGGAACTAGATCCCGCATGCGCGCGGCAACTAAGACCTGGTGCAGCCTAAATAAATAAATAAATATTAAACAAAGAGAGAGAGACAGACAGACAAGTTGCAGCACCAGTGTGTTCCGCGTGATCTCGTGCTTGTGAATTTTTTTAAATACACATTTGTAACTTTGTAAGTCTTGGGGGCAGAGCCAGGAGAAGGGAGTAGTTTGTTTTATTTTGTGCCTTTCTGTGTTGCTTGAATCTCTTACTGCGACAAGCAGTGACATTATTTGGTTATTAAAATATACTTTTTTTTTCCTTACATGAAATCTCCAGATTTTTAAAAAATTAAATTTAATATTTATTTATGTTTCTCTCTTACTTTTGAGGTAAAGTGTGCATACAATAGTGTAGAAATCTTAAGTGGACCCTTCACTGAGGGTTTTTTTCCTTCTTTTTTTTTTGTTTTCTTTTTTTTTATGCAGCAGGTTCTTATTAGTTATCTATTTTATACATATTAGTGTATACATGTCAATCCCAATTTCCCAATTCATCCCGCCACCCCCCCCCCACTTTCCCCCCTTGGTGTCCATATGTTTGTTCTCTACATCTGTGTCTCTATTTCTGCCCTGCAGACCGGTTCATCTGTAACATTTTTCTAGGTTCCACGTATATGCGTTAATATACAATACTTGTTTTTCTCTTTCTGACTTACTTTACTCTGTATGACAGTCTCTAGGTCCATCCACATCTCTACAAGTGACCCAATTTAGTTCCTTTTTATGGCTGAGTAATATTCCATTGTATATATGTATCACATCTTCTTTATCCATTCGTCTGTCAGTGGGCATTTAGGTTGCTTCCATCACCTGGATATTGTAAATAGTCCTGCAGTGAACATTGGGGTGCATGTGTCTTTCTGAATTACAGTTTTCTCTGGGTATATGCCCAGAAGTGGGATTGCTGGGTCATATGGTAATTTTATTTTTAGTTTTTTAAGGAACCTCCATACTGTTCTCCATAGTGGCTGTATCAATTTACATTCCCACCAGCAGTGCAAGAGGGTTCCCTTTTCTCCACACCCTCTCCAGCATTTGTTGCTTGTAGATTTTCTGATGATGCCCATTCTAACTGGTGTGAGGTGATACCTCATTGTAGTTTTGATTTGCATTTCTCTAATCATTAATGATGTTGAGCATTCTTTCATGTGTTTGTTGGCAATCTGTATATCTTCTTCGGAGAGATGCCTATTTAGGTTTTCTGCCCATTTTTTGATTGTGTTGTTTGTTTTTTTAATATTGAGCTGCATGAGCTGTTTATATATTTTGGAGATTAATCCTTCGTCCGTTGATTCATTTGCAAATATTTTCTCCCATTTGGAAACAACAAACAAGTCTTTTAGTCTTGTTTGTAGTTTCCTTTGCTTTGCAAAAGCTTTTAAGTTTCATTAGGTCCCATTTGTTTATTTTTGTTTTTATTTCCATTACTCTGGGAGGGGGATCAAAAAAGATCTTGCTGTGATTTATGTCAAAGAGTGTTCTTCCTATGTTTTCCTCTAAGAGTTTTATAGTGTCTGGTCTTACATTTAGGTCTTTAATCCATTTTGAGTTTATTTTTGTGTGTGGTGTTAGGGAGTGTTCTAATTTCATTCTTTTACACGTAGCTGTCCAGTTTTCCCATCACCACTTATTGAAGAGACTGTCTTTTCTCCATTGTATATCCTTGCCTCCTTTGTCATAGATTAGTTGACCATAGGTGAGTGGGTTTATCTCTGGGCTTTCTATCCTGTTCCATTGATCTATATTTCTGTTTTTGTGCCAGTACCATATTGTCTTGATTATTGTAGCTTTGTATTATAATCTGAAGTCAGGGAGTCCGATTCCTCCAGCTCCGTTTTTTTCCCTCAAGACTGCTTTGGCTGTTCGGGGTCTATTGTGTCTCCGTACAAATTTTAAGGATCCAGATTTTTTAATGTTTGATTAAATATAGTTGATTTACAATGTTGTGTTAATTTCTGGTGCACAGCAAAGTGATTCAGTTGAATATATATATTCTTTTTCATATTCTTTTCCATTATTGTTTATTACAAGATATTAAATATAGTTCCCTGTGCTATATAGTAAGACCTTGTTATTTATCCATAAAATATACATTTTTTATTAAGGTACACCAGACCCTGAACTGGACAGGGTTGGTTCTAAGTGCTGGGTGAGTGCAGTGGAGGAGAGGGGATTCCATGTGGACTCAGGTGGTCAGGGAGGGCTCCCTGGAGGAGTGAACAATGAGCTGGACCCTGCAGGAGGAAAGGTCAGCAGTTCAGCCCTTGGGTAAAATTGAAATGTGGAAATAAATAGTAGCTGAACATCCCCCCTCCCTTCTCCCTCTGTAAATGGGGCATGAAGAGCACCTGTCTATAGGATTCCTGTGAGCGTCCGTTGACCTGTGGGTGCCTCCAGTGGACCCTTGGAACTGTGACTCTCACTGCTCTTTTTTAATATATTAATATAATTCAACAACAAATACCCGTGGAGGGTTTACCATGCCCCAGAGCCTGAGCTAGGAGCCGAGGACACGTAGATATCTCCAGCGGCCACGCACCCCCCCCCCCCACCAGGTCAGTTGTCCCTCATGGCTGTGGGTGCTTGTCCCCGGGCTCCACAGGATGGGGACCTGGCTGTTTCTGTTCACCATTATGTCCCCAGGGTCCTAACCCTGTGCCTGCCACCCAGTAGGTGCTCAGTAAATGTGTTGCAGAATGGATGGATGGAGGGATGGATGGATGAAGGAATGGATGAAGGAGTGAATTAAAGGGAGCTGCTCCTGTTCTCGGGCTGCACCATCCATCAGCAGAGGGAGACACAGGGAAAAGGCTCAGAGCACATCGCTGAGCTGGTGCCTGAGTCGCGATCATCTCGGCAGCTCCGGGCTGGGGGCCCTGCGGGCACTCACTGCGCGCTGTCCGCCGCCCCGCTGACCCTCGGGCCCCTCCGCAGGTGAGTGTCCCAGCCCCGGGCGCGGCGGCGCCGCCAAGCGGAAGAAGAAGCAGCGGCGGAACCGCACCACGTTCAACAGCAGCCAGCTGCAGGCGCTGGAGCGCGTGTTCGAGCGCACGCACTACCCCGACGCCTTCGTGCGGGAAGAGCTAGCCCGGCGCGTCAACCTCAGCGAGGCGCGTGTCCAGGTGAGTGCTGCCCATCCGTGGGCCCCCCGGGGGAGCGTGCAGCCACCACTCACCCAGGGTTAAGGAGTTGCCAAGGTGAGGTGTTTAAGAGCAGGACCATCTGAGGCCAGGAGGGCTGAGGTTCAAATCCAAGCCCTGCCACTGACCAGCTGTGTGAGCTTGAGCAAGTTACTCAGCCTCTCTGTGCCTTAGGTACCTCCCTGTAAAATGAGGATCACGTGGGTCTGTTTTATAGGGTTCTTACGAGAATGAAAGAAGTTGATATCTTTGTAGCTTAGAGCAGTGCCTGGCACATGGGGTTTGGATAAATAAAAGTCGTTTTAAAGTGTTCAGTGCTGGGCTTCCCTGGTGGCGCAGTGGTTGAGAGTCCGCCTGCCGATGCAGGGGACACGGGTTCGTGCCCCGGTCCGCGAAGATCCCACATGCCGCGGAGCAGCTGGGCCCGTGAGCCATGGCCACTGAGCCTGCGCATCCGGAGCCTGTGCTCCGCAACGGGAGAGGTCACAACACTGAGAGGCCCGCAAACCGCAAAAAAAAAAAAAAAAAAAAAAAAAGTGTTCAGTGCTTGTTCCGTGCCAGCCCTGAGCTGAGTGCCCAGCATGCACCTCTCTCATTACAACCTCACAGCAGCTAAATGCTCATCTATTCATTCTTTCATTCATCCACTTGCACATTCTCCAACACATACTTACCCAGCGGCAGGCACCATTTATCACCCCCATTTTACAGATGAGAAAATTGAGGCTCAGAGAGGTGAAGCTGCCAGTGCAGGGTGGGTGGCAGAGCAGGCACATGCTGGGTGCAAAAGGACTTGGGTCCCCTCAGCAGCCCGCTCACCCCTCCTTCCCGCCCCCAGGTCTGGTTTCAGAACCGCCGGGCCAAGTTCCGCCGAAACGAGCGGGCCATGCTGGCCAACCGCTCAGCCTCGCTGCTCAAGTCCTACAGCCAGGAAGCCGCCATCGAGCAGCCCGTGGCTCCCCGGCCCACTGCCCTGAGCCCCGATTATCTCTCCTGGACGGCCTCATCCCCCTACAGGTGAGAGCGGGAACCCTTTTGGGTCGGGAGGGCGCAAGCAACCAGGGGACCCCATGGGGTGTTTTAGGGCCCAGACTCCTTTGAGGATCTGAAGACAGCTGGGAAAGGTGCCCAGGTGCCCCGTGGACCTGGGGGGCACCAAGGGGTGTGTGGGCAAGCGTGTGAGCGTGTGGAGGGGCGAGAAAATGAGGCCTGTTGGGAAGGAGTGGAGAAGCCACGTCATCCTGAGGAAGCTGAAAACCTGCAGATCCCTAGGCTGGCGCGAGCGCCCCAGCACCCTTCGGCCACCATCCCGGAGAGAGGCCGGGGGGCCAAGGGAGTGGTTCCCTGTCCCAGGGGCCTGGCTGGGCCCCAGAGTCAAAGTCTGGGGCAGTCTTGTCCCGGTCAAAGCTGGGGAAAGGTGGCAGGGCAGGAAGGGAGAGGAAGGAGGTGCTGGTGAGTTGGGTTTCTGCACCCCGCAACTCCAGGGAGTGCCATCCACCCCTGAGTCTGTGCGAGCAGCTCTGCTGGAGCCATGGTCTCGTGAGAGGCAAGAGCCGGTGGGTCGTGGGATCTGAGTCCTAGTGATGCCCACGCTAGCCTCACAGCTCTCACAGCTCCCCCCATGCCGTGCTCTTACCTGGGGCGGGAGAACCTCCAAGAGGCCTCCTTCCATACAGGTGTGCGTTCATCCCAGCCGCATCCTGCTGTGTGCCAGGCCCAGGGCAGGTGCTAGGGGTGAACAGGAGCTTCCGCTCTCAGGAAGCTCCTGGTCCAGCGAGGAAGGACCACAAGCCTACGGGGCGGCTCCATGTCCCAGGGCTGACTCTGGGCACTTCTGCCTCTTCCCCCCAGTCTTGTAGCCCCAGGGGAAGGCTTCCGAGCCGAGTGAGCTGAGGAGGGGAGGCAGGAGGACCAGAGGCTGGGGTCCAAGACTGGCCGCCAGAGGTGGCCAGCCCCCGGCAGTCTTCCAGCCACCGCAATATGTCCTTGTGTCTTATGTCACCCCCAGCACGGTGCCGCCATACAGCCCAGGAGGCTCAGGCCCTGCGACCCCGGGGGTCAACATGGCCAACAGCATCGCCAGCCTTCGTCTCAAGGCCAAGGAGTTCAGCCTGCATCATAGCCAGGTGCCCACGGTGAACTGACAGCCAGCCCCACCAGGCCCCCGCTGCCTCCCTGGCTGCCTCCCCGCTGCCTCCCTGGACAGGCTGGGTGGGCTCTCCTGGCCCCTCTCTTCAGCCCGGACTTCTGAGCCCAAGAGGCTGCTGAGATGCCCAGAGCCTGGCTCAGCCCTTCATCCACGGCCACTGGAGACTGCGGCCCCTGACCCTGGAGGTGCTGGGCTGGAAGGTTGGAGCAGCGGCTCACCAAGGACCTCACTTACTTTGTGTATTAAAGCCAAAAAGCTGTTGTCTTTAAGAAATAAAAAAAAAAAAATTTTTAAGCCCCAAAAGATTGCGGGAGGGCGGACAAGGGCAGCAAACCAATGAAGGGACGGCCTTTTGGGGCCAGCTGCCCTCGTCTGTGTGCTTCTTTCTGCAGGAAGTCCTCCATCACCCTGTAGAGCCCCAGGGGTGGGGAGCCGGGTAGGAAGACAGAGACCTGCCCTGGAACCCCGACACCCGGGTGTTTGGGAGAAACCCCGATGTGTGACCCTGGCCAGGACCCGAACCCTCTCTGTGCAGGGAGTGTCTCCCCTGCCCTATGGCAGGAGCAGAGGGTGTGTGGAGGCAGACGCTAAAATTAAATCCCTTGCTGCTGGGCATGCAGAAGCTGGGGGTCCCTTGGGCATTTGACTGTGGGGGACCCAGGCAGATGGCCCAGAATGTCGGGGTGCAGAGTGGAGGACCCAGGTGGGCTCACAGGACAGACGGGTGGTCCTAACAGACAGGGCCACCAGAGACCTTCCAAGTCCTCCAACCTACCGTTTCAGAGATGGTCACTGGGGGTGACAGAAGACACGTGCCACCAGGCACTGACATCACTTATGAGGAGTGTGCAGAAAACTGTGGGGTGAGGGGAGTGGTCTGAAGCCAGCCCTCTCCACCTGGCCCCGTGCCACGCCTGCTGATGGGCGCACCCTCCAGGGAAGTTAAGAGATAATTTCTGGGAATTCCCTGGTGATCCATCCGGTGGTTAGGACTCGCTGCTTTCACTGCCAGGGCCCGGGTTCCATCCCTGGTCGGGGAACTAAGATCCCAAAAGCCATGCGGCCGGAAAAATAAAATATAATAAAGTGATCATTTCTGCAACCAGCCCCCAGGAAGTAAGACAACACTTCCTGACCCCCAGAGGGCGCAAAGATGCTCGGCCCCTCCGGAGGGGCGGCCCTCACAGTGACACAGCCATCACACCTCTGGACTCCATGGATGAACCCCCGTTTCTCTAGTCTGTCCCGCCCACACCACATCAAAGCCCCCCCAAAGGGCCAGTGTCCCCCCCCACCAGCCACAGGCTGCATCTTCTAGGTGACCTTGAATAGGTCAAAGCCACGTGACTATCCTAACGCGAGGGATGGTCCCCATTTTTGTTTTAGAAGGTGTAACTAACCCCCGAGTGAGGTGAGGACCCTCCCCATCTCCCCCAATTTACCCCCAGAGATTCTTCCCCATCCTCCATCGGGAATTCCACCATGAAAGCACAGTTCTGGGCTTCCCTGGTGGTGCAGTGGTTAAGAATCCGCCCGCCAATGCAGGGGACATGGGTTTGAGCCCTGGTCCAGGAAGATCCCACATGCCGCGGAGCAACTAAGCCCGTGCACCACAACTACTGAGCATGTGCTCTAGAGCCCGCGAGCCACAACTACTGAGCCCGTGTGCTGCAACTTCTGAAGCCCGCGCCCCGCAACAAGAGAAGCCACTGCAATGAGAAGCCCGCGCGCCGCAACTAGAGAAAGCCCGCACGCAGCAACGAAGACCCAATGCAGCCAATAAACAAATAAATAAGAAAACAAAACAAACAAACAAAAAAGAAAACACGGTTCTTGTGGGGTGAGCTTTGTCCCCTTCAGATGGGCCAACAGGCCCTGGGGACCATCGCCCTGTGGCTGGGCAGTTGGGACTCTGGTCCTTGGTGGCGGGGTGGGAAACGATGAGGTGAGGCACAGGCTCCAGCTGAAGGCGTGGGGAGGGGGCATTCTGCTGATATATGGAGCTGGCTCTGCCGGCCTGACTACGGCGGCCAGAGCAAAGGGTCGGCCTGTACCCTGTACTGCGTGTGTGGTGGGGGAAGGGGGGAGGTGGGCACAGCCAGAGCTGTGTTTTCTTGCTCAGTTTGGCCTCTGCCTTGGGTAAGTGATTTCTGGGCTTCTATTTGCCATTCATTCACTGAACAAATATTATGAAATACTATATGTGTGCAGGGCCCTACACTGGGCCCTGAGGAGAAAGCAGAGAATTGACACGGGGTCCCTAGCTTCAGAGGCCACACCAAGCCCAAGGAGCCCCAAACCTAGTCTAAGGCAGCCAGGCAGGCTTCCTGGAGGAAGTGTCCTGGAAGGATGAAGAGTCCACCAGACAAAGAGGGGAGCGAGAACAGTGTTTCTGGCTAAGGGAACAGCATGTGTAAAGGCCCTGGGGTAGGCCAGAAGCTGCCTCTTTGGGCCAGTGGGGACAGTTCTGGGCCTGGATCTCCTGCAGGATGAAGATGGAGAGAAGCAGGGACAGCTCACATGGGGCTTGTGTGGCCAGATTTAAAGTCTGGATGTCGGGACTTCCCTGGCGGTCCAGTGGTTGGGACTCTGTGCTTCCACTGCAGGGGACATGGGTTCTATCCCTGGTCGGGGAACATGATTCCACATGCTGCATGGCACAGTCAAAAAAATTGTTTTTTTAATTAAAAAATAAAGTTTGGTTGTCACCCTGGCAGTGAGGAGCCATGGAGGGGATTTGCTGGGTGGAGGGACCTGCCCCTTGGACCCTGTTGGAAGCAGAGAGACCCCTGCAGAGGCTGGGCTGGATGTCCAGGCAGGAGAAGTGGCAGCCTGGACCAGATGGGGACAGAGTGGGCAATCTGGGAGGTGTCCCAGACACAGCAGGGACAGGGGTTGATGACTAGGTGTTGGGCTGGGGAGCAAGGGGGTGCCCAGGGGGCCAGGAATTGGCTTAAGCATGTGGATGCCTGGGAGGAAGAGACCCTGGCAATAGGACCCACCTGGTAGAGGGGTCGGGAAGATGCTGGCCTGCCCTTCCACCCAGACAAGGACTGGGGCCGTCCTGGTCTGAGCAGGGTCCTCCCTCACAAGGCGCTGACACCCACCCCAAGGATTTGCACCAGCGAAGGGCCGGCCCACAGGGCCCAGAGCTGTGCCCTCACGGGCAGCCAGGAAGAGCGACCTTTTTGTGAGCACGTGGGCGAGCCCAGCCAGGCCCTGGGCAGTGCCCCAGAACCCAGATGGAGGTGCATCTGGTCTTTCTATTTTCAGTCCAGAGGGAGGGGCCATGAAGCATCACCAGGTGGGGGCTGCCTGCAGCAGAGGTGGGGTCACACTGGCCAGGGGCTCCCACCAGGGCCTGGAAGGTGGGTCCCAAGAACACCAGCTTCAGAAAAAGCCATGGGCCCGGTTCCCATAGAGGCGCTGGCCCCGCCATCGGGCCACAAGGATGTCAATGTCACTTCCTCTCAAGCGCTCAAGAAAAAACAGACCGGCCTAATCGTTTACACATGCTGCTCTGGGGAGCTGAGGGAGGGGCCCCAGCGGCCCTCCTTGTGAAAGAAAATATATTCCAACATTGCTGTCACGATTGTAGCCCTAATTGCAGGGCTGTGTAGGCAGCTTCCTGGGCACCCGTCCCGGGATATAATTTTCCATGAGGATGAGGTACCCGAGGCCCCGTCCCGGGCTGGGAGCACTTGGAATCCTTCTCCCTCTGATTCCCTTTCCCCTTTTGGCCAAGCAAGCTTGGGACAGGGCACTGAATGTATCTGCTTCTGTTTTTTTGTTTGAAATAAAGAAACTTGAGTCAAGAGAAAGAGAGAAATCGAAGGAAAGGCAGTCTGGCTCTTGCAAAACCTGAGAAATTAAGACCAGAGTTTTACCTTGGGCAAGGCACTTCTCCGGGCCTCAGTTTCCTCCTCTGTTAACATTGGGTGATAACAGAAGCCACCTCACAGGGTTGTTGGCAGAGTTACCCTCCATAAATGAGCGCTGTGGTGTATATGGTGGAAAAACACAGAGCAAGCGGTGGAGTTTAGGGAAGTCAAAATACTCCCTGTTCTGGGGTGAAATTGCACATTCCCTCCTCAGAGAACCTGGCTCTTCCCCTTGTCCCTTCCAAGCCCACGCTCCTTGGGCACCAGCTGGGGACCAAAGCTCCTGCACCTCTGCTGCCTGCCACTGGAGGGCGCTGTGGGGTCCCCGCCAGGCACAGAGCTGGGAGAACAAGGGCTCTCTCCCACACAGATCGCCAGAGATGGCCGCAGTCTCCTGACCCAAAGACAAAGAAACAAGCAAATCCCAAATCACCAGCAGGGGTCACAGCATAAAAATCAGCACAAGCCTTTCGGGAAATGTACCAACAGCCACGAACACGTTGCATGCTTTCACCCAGTAATTCTACCTCTAAGCCGCACTTCAAAAAATAATCCACAGTGGGGTGGGGGGTGGAAGCAACGTGTGCCAAGATGGCTGTTTATCGTATGTTTTCATAGATGCAGTGTAAAAATTCTGGGAAGACCCAAAGCAGGTTGTAAATACTTGAAATTTGATAATGGCTCACAATCCGCTTGTCTCTCTGTTTTCTGTAATGAGACTAATAACCTCACAGGGAAGCAGAACAAGCAGGCCCATGTGATCATCTCAACTACATGAGAAGCTCTTTGAAATGAAAAAAAGTGCTTTCTTCCCTTTTATATCCCCCTGGGTGCCTCAGTCAGAGCTGGACTTGTCTTTTCCATACCTATTGGTAAGTGAGTGGCCCCCATCCAAAGCTCTCCTCTCTGCTCCTGTTATCCCACCATTAGTCCTTCAGGTCTTGAAGCTTTGTGGTCGTCAGGAATTCCCTTCTCTATTGCAAGTGCTGGAAAGAGCGTGTTTGAGAACTTCTTAAGCTCTTAGTTCACACCTTAGAAGAAGTGGGAATGGATCGAGCTTGGGATATGAGGAGTCAGGAGTGGGCACCTCGAAACTGGAAGGTGCACTTGATAAAGTGGTGTGGATGACATAATTCTAAGATGGTCCCATGATTCCCTCCCCAGGGAGACACGCACTTTGTAATCCCCTCTCCTTGGGTAGGGGTGGAACCTCTGACTTGCTTCTAACCAATAGAATATGGTGAAGATGAAGGGATTTAGCAGATGTGATTAAGGTCCCTAATCAGTCGACTTTGACTAATCCCTTGGGCCTAACCTAACCAGGTGAAACCTTTAAAAGAGAGTCCAGGTCTTCCCTGAAAGAGATTCGGAGCAGAGAGATGCGTTCCCACCAGCCTTGAGAAACAAACAGATGTGCTGTGACCTGCCTGTGGAGGACGTGGCCCCCAGCAGCCAAGGGCCTCATTCTTACCACCACAAGGAACCCAATCCTGCCTGCAATCTGAATGAGCTCAGAATAGGATACTGAGCTCCAGATGAGACATCAGCTGAGGACTCCCTGACTGCAGCCTGTGAGACCCGGAGCAGAGAACCCAGTTAAGCTGTGCCCAGACTCCTGACCTGTAGAAACCGTAAGACCATAAATAGGTGTTGTTTTCTCTCTTTCTCTTTTTTCTTTTTTGGCTGCACCGAGCAACTTGCAGGATCTTAGTTCCCTGACCAGGAAACCAGGGATGCAAGCCATGCCACCTGATGTGGAAGCACAGAGCCCTAACCACTGGACCACCAGGGAATTCCCTGGGTGTTGTTTTCCGCTGCTACGTGTGTGGCAACTTGTTATCCAGTGTAGAAAACCAATGCAGATGGAGATGGAGCTTGGAAGTCCTCTTGAGCTTGGCCTCCCTCTGCCCACAGCACACCCAAAGAACCCCGGGACCCATGACAGAGGAGACTTGACGCCACTGCTCAAATTATCTGCCATCTTATCACTTTCCAGGCCATTCTGCATAAGCCGACACATTAGTTGCCCTAAAACACAGCTTTGTGACTTCCCTGGTGGCGCTGTGATTAAGAATCTGCCTGTCAATGCAGGGGACACAGGTTCGAGCCCTGGTCTGGGAAGATCCCACATGCCGCGGAGCAACTAAGCCAGTGTGCCACAACTACTGAGCCTGCGCTCTAGAGCCCGTGAGCCAAAACTACTGAGCCTGTGTGCCACAGCTACTGAAGCCCATGTGCCTAGAGCCCGTGCTCTGCAACAAGAAAAGCCACTGCAATGAGAAGCCCGCGCAACGCAACGAAGAGCAGCCCCCTCTCGCCACAACTAGAGAAAGCCCGTGCGCAGCAACGAAGGCCCAAGGCAGGCAAAAATTAAAATAAATTAAAAAACAAACAAAAAAACACAGCCCTGATCATGTCCCTCTCCTGCCTAAAGCCTTCTGGGGCTCCCCAAGGCCCTCCCCACAAAGTACCATCACCCAGGCCAGGTGTTTGAGGTCCTAGCATCCACCCCTTAAACCCGACTTGTCCCCTACTCCAGGTTATTCAGACAGTCCTGACAACTCAGTCCCCTCCTCCTACTGTCCCCCTGCAGCAACATCCTGCCCACCCAGTCCCACTCCGCCAGTGAAAATATATTCCCCAGAGGGTTACAATGTAGTGTCAACTTTTTTAAAAAAGCAAGTTAAATTCTAGACAGAAGATGCATTGGCATGTCTGGGGAGATGTGTGTTGCTTGAAAAAGAATAATTCAACGTTGTAATTTTATATTTGGAAAATGAAAAGAAAAACCCTATTCTTTTCATAATTCAAACTTTAAAAAGTGAAGCTACTCAACATGTTCATGGCGGGCACAGATACCAAGAGGAGCAACCACTGTCTCATGAGTGGCCACACAGCAGGATCTCCAGGGAGGAGAGGTAATATATAAAATATAAATATTATATATTTAATATGCATAGATATATACATATTATGTATATTGCATATAATTTGTATGTGTATTTAATATGCATACTTTAAAAATCTGGAAAGTCATAAACCATAGCGTGAACAGTTGTTTTCTCAGGAACGTGGGATTGTGGGTGGTCTCTATTCTTTATATATACACTTGTAAATTTCCCTACTTGGGTTCTAAAAATTGACAAAACTTTTTAGAACTCTATTCAAATTGGAACCATCTTTTTGGAGAACAGTATATACCACAAGTCTTAAAAACAGGCATGCCTTTCGGACCAGTAATTTTACTTCTAGTAACGTACCTGAAAATAATAGATCTGCACTGAGATTTATGGACAAAGGTGCCCATGAAAGCATTGCTTATGCTGATGCAGCCTGGAAAATTAATTATCCAACAATAAGGGCAGATTAAATAAATGATGAGGGTATCCGGGATGATGGAGTGCCAGGGAGCTGTTAAAATTCATGGTATTGACCATCAAAAGCCCTGGGAGGAAGTGCAGATGTATTATTAGGGAAAATCTCAAGTGATGATAAAAAGGCCAGGCTGTGAGACCCTGAGCACAGATGCCACCCACATCTGTGACACACCGACGACATCTCCCCAAAGACTCGATCCATATTTTTTGTTGTGGAATTCCATCCTGGATAGAAACAGTTCGGAATCCCTATTTCTACACTGTGTACACACACACACACACACACACACACACACACACACGCACACACACACACACACACATACACTTTACACATCATTCATTCACTTAATAGAAACGCCTTAGAAGCCAGGTGCTCTTCCAAGACCTGGGGACACAGGCACGGCAAGAATAACACAGACCCAAATCCCTGTCCCCCTGGAGTGCACATTCTAGAGGGAGAGATGGAGAGTGAAGAAGGTGCGGGAAGATGGCGCGGGGCCTTGCCAGCCTCCTCTGGGTAGGGGGAAGCCACCGGAGGACTGGCACACAGAAGCCTCTGGCCCTGGGTGGGGAGTAGACGGTGGGGGCCAAGGGTGGATGGTAGATGCAGGTATCCAGTTGGGAGCTGTTGCAATGACCTGGAGCGTGACCAGGACAACTGCGTGGTGAGAATACAGGAAGCTTTTATTTTCTTCTTTGAGCTTTTCTATACTTTCTAAACCTCTGATAGTGACCATTACTTGTGGGTACCTGTAATTAACAGTTTAAAATCTCATCCACCTTTCAGCTTCCAACTCAAAGGATGCCTCTCCCGGGAATCCTGCCTGGGTTCCCGGCCACCCGGACACACACCCCTCTTCTGTGACTGCCCAAGGCCCAGCACACCTGGAATAAGAAGGGGTCCATCTTTCCGCCCTAGCCAGCCTGGAAGCCCATTCTTGAGGCCAATGGCCTCCCAGGGACACACACAGAAACCCCAGGAGCCCTTAATTCTGTGGGAATTAAGGGGGTCCCCAGGTTCTGTCCCCGCCTCCAGGACTAAAACCAGGCCCCTTTGTCCTCTCATCTTTGCCTGTTCCTCCAAGTCTGTCACATACCAGGGAGGCTCTTGGAAGCCTGGAGACAAGGAATCCATTAAACGAGGGAGCCCCAGTGGTTCCCCAGAGGGGCCCTCATAGGAGACTGGGGAGCCCAGGTGGACAGGACACACCAGCCATCACCTGTCTTGGCCTTCCTCCTTAGAAGTGTGTGTACTCAGGACTTCCCTGATGGTGCAGTGGTTAAGAATCCACCTGCCAATGCAGTGGACAGGGGTTCGAGCCCTGGTCCGGGAAGATCCCACATGCTGTGGAGCAACTAACCCCCTGCGCCACAGCTACTGAGCCTGTGCTCTAGAGCCCACGCGCCACAACTACTGAGCCTGCGTGCCACAACTACTGAAGCCCGCGCGCCTAGAGCCCGTGCTCCGCAAAA
The DNA here is from genome assembly GCF_964270905.1 of Leucopleurus acutus. Taxonomy (NCBI): domain Eukaryota; kingdom Metazoa; phylum Chordata; class Mammalia; order Artiodactyla; family Delphinidae; genus Leucopleurus; species Leucopleurus acutus. The sequence goes on along the minus strand of NC_139150.1, from coordinate 6,511,211 downwards.
AGAGAAGCCACCGCAATGAGAAGCCCGCGCACCACAACAAAGAATAGCTCCCACTCGCCGCAACTAGAGAAAGCCCGCGTGTAGCAACAAGGACACCACGCAGCCAAAAATAAATAAAGTTTATTAAAAAAAAAAAAAGAAAGAAGTGTGTGTACCCAGGTGGGGGTGAAAGGTTCTATAGCATTAGGACCAAACTGGCAACATTTTGAGGAGAGGGCCCCTAACTCACAGACCAGGGCCCTGACCCTGGGGTCTGTGTGATACCCCAGGCTGGCTCTGGGCTTTCCTGCTCACTCGGAACCCAGAAGAAGTTGCCCCCAGCCACCAGGCTCCAGTCAGGGGCAGCTCCGGTTTCCCAAGCCTGGGCTGGGCCCCAAAGTCCTTACCGGCCCCCAGGCTGCTGCTCAGCACTGCCCTGCCCCCCAGCACTGCCCACACTTCGCACCACCCACAGCCCAGGGTCAGGAGGAGGCAGCCCAAGAGGGCGCCCCACATCTGGATGGGGTGCGATCGAGGCGGTCAGAGGAATTCACCGGCGCCCAGGATGGCCTGGGGCGGGGTGTGGGTGGGGCTTCTGGCCAGGCCAGCCCACCCGCATCGTCTCACCTGCTGTGCTCACTTCGCCGCTGCCCAAGAAGGGGACGCTGTGGTTCAGCCCCAGGGGCAGCTGCTCCGGGAAGCCACCCCCAGCCCTTCCCCATCCTGGAGGGTTCCGGGTCTTCCCTGGAAACATCGCCCGGCTCCTGCCAGCTGCCCCTCCCTGCCGTCAGGCTGCGCCTGCCTCTTCCCGGCCCCTCCAGAAACTGGAGGGACAGCTGGGCACTGTCTGCGTCCGTTTGGGAACAAGAGCCAGTGCCCAGCTGTCAACCTCACCATGCTGCCTTCCATGTGGCTTCTCGGAAGTCCTCCTGGGACACAGACCCACGTCACTAACCCCTCGCCCACTTCTCCTCACCCTGGCTCTGAACCCACCCCACAAGGCCCCAAGGCCTTGAATGAGCCCCTTTCCGCCCAACCCCCCCACACGCCCCCCGCCACTTCCCAGGCACAAGACCCCAGGGGGCTGAGCTCTGCTCATCTTTCCTCAGCTGGATTGGACACGCCCCCAAAGCCGGTCTGACTTACGCCCATGGCAGGCGAGCTGTCACGTCCCCTAGGAAGCCGCTCCCCAGCAGGGGTTAGAGGCCCTCCCTGTGCTCCCACTGCCCACCCCCCCTTAGGGCACTGAGTACTTGGAGTTGTCACTGTCTGATGTCCTGCCGTCCCCCCACCCTGTTTGCAGCTCAGCATCTGAGGGGTCCCAGGGGCCGGGGCAGGGAGTGAATGATGGGCCAGTGCACAAGGGGCTGCTGTCTCTGCAGTTCCGAGGAGCTGCCCCCTCCCTCGGTCCCAGGGTCACAGGGTCCCTGTGGGTATCGGATGCCCTCCTCACCCGGGTCTGAGCTGGGCACTTTGCCCTCTCAGTCCCTCTTTCCCTGGTCCGGGAAGGGCAAGTATTAAAACACAAGCACACATCCTGGGTCTACTCCTCTTTTATCACATCCCAGCTCAGGGATGTTGGGCAAGTTACAGCTCCTTCCTGAGCCTTACTTTCCTCATCAAAAAGCAGAAATACCTCCTTCCTGGGGCGGAGGATCAAGTGGAAAAACAACTGTGAACACCGTGCTCAGCCGATGCTTAGCAAACAGCAGACACTGAATACAGGGACACGCGCTTTCTGCTTCCAGATGTGCGGCTGCAGCCCCAGAACAGAGACTCATCTCACCACCAGGAAGCAATGCTACCCATCCCGCCTCCTAGCACGGCCGGGCAGGGGGGCCGACTCGGATTTCTAGTGAGGCCTGGGGAACCCCGGGTCCCCAGTGAGGCCCCCACTAGGCAGACCCATCAGTCCGCGGGGGCAGAAGCTCGGGGGCTGCAGCGCTGTGAGAGGAGCCCATGCCCAGGTGTGAGGGGGGCTTCCCTAGATCCTGGAGGAAAGGGGCAGCGCTGGGGAGGGGGTCTGGGGAAAGGCAGGACCGCACAATGGTTAGAGCAGTTTGGGGGAGCCAGACAGGCGGGGTTCAGAGCTGATCCCACACTGCAGGGAGTCCACCTTGAGCCTCGGTTTCCTCATGTGTAAAAATGGGCTTGACTGACCATCTTACTGGCCCACGGCAGGAGGCGGGAAGGTGTCTCCCCGCAGCCTGCTTGCTTTCTGCATGATTCAGCACCCTCGTCTGGGTGGGTTTGTGTGTTTGCCAGAGACTGTGTCTTGTCAATTTTGCCCCCAGACACAGACCCGCAAGAGTGTCGGGCGAGCCGGATCCCCAGCCAGCCTGGGCGGTGGTGGATGCCGGGAACCAGCCGCCAGGGGGCCAAGCTGGTCAGACACTTCATTAATGACTAAAGCCACATGCTCTTACTGCAAGAGTCCAGGAGAGACACATGATTCCCGGCAGGGGTGCACATTTGCGGTTTTCAAGTCTCGCAAATACCGAAGGAGTCAAAATTTCCTTTTAGCAGTTGGTCCTTCAAAGCCCGTTGTCCTTGAATGACAGCCCTTCGGAGCAACTAAAGCCTCGGGAAGAGAAGGCCGACCCTACTGTGGGCCCTTCCCATCGGCACCTGTGCCAAAGACAGAAGGATGCAGCAAAGGAATGTGGCACAGGGAAGTGTCAACAGGGCACAAAGGAGCACAACCCTTCTCCCACCGGGAGAGAAACTCCCACCTGCCGGTCCTGGGCCCTCCCCCTAGAGGGGACTGGCAGTGGGCCCCAGGCCCGGCCACTGCTGGGACTCACAGGAACTTCCTAAAAATGCAGACGCCCAGGCTCCCCTCCAGACCAGCTAAATCAGCATCTCTGGGGTGGAGGTGAGAAGTCCTTATTTATTACAGCCCTGCATTCAGAGGGTCGTTAGGTTCAGAAACCTGAACTGAGTCTCTGCTCACCCTTCCCAGACTTGGGGAGGAAGAGGGAGGGATACTTTTCATGCTCTGTTCTTTAAGTGGAAGGATTTTCTATCAGTCGTGACAACCGGTCTCTAAACAGTTCCAATCGGTGGCTTCACCCAGGAATCCAGCTGGTTGCCAGGATACCAGGCCCCGGGGCCTATCACAATCTCAGAGGGGCACCTGGTCTCCCGGTGGCTCGTGGCCGGGGGTCTGGCGGCCGAGGAAGTGTCAGCGGCTGGTCACAGGTGGCGAGCTGCTTCCCAGACGATCTGCAGGGCCATGGAGGCGCAGGGGAGCTGGGCCAGGGTGTAGGCCAGAGAGCGGGTGGGCGCCCGCAGCTTCCCCAGGTAGGCCACGGTGTGCACCATGCGGCCCAGGAAGACGACCAGGAAGTGCACCCAGGCAACGAAGGGGTCAGGCCCCAAGAAGGAGTAGACGAAGCCCAGGAACAGGAAGGGGTAGATGGTCTCCATGTCATTCCGGTGGGCTCTGGGAAGGCAAGGGGGTGCAGTCAGCCAGGAGTCGGCTTTGAGAATGTCCTGGAAGCTGAGACCCTCTGCCCCGAAAGGCCCCACACCCCTGGGGACCACCTCGGGGGTGCCAGGCTCACGTCCGTCATGGTCAAGACAAGGAGATACCCCAGAGGCAGGGGCGACGGTGACTCCGAGCTCGTGCCGGTGATCAGCTCAAAAAGTGAACACTGTTAGCAGACCGAGAGCCACGAAGGGCTGCTGGTTGGTTTTCTTACCAACCCCAGGGCTCGCCAAGACGCAGCCCCTGCCATGGTCTCCCCTATCTTCCCCTCTGGCCTTGGACACCAGGCAGGAACAGTGGGGCTCAGTGGGGTTGAGTGAAAGCTGGGGTAGAGCCTCGGTCTGCCTCCAGCCCCTGCTCTTTCATTTATTTTTTTTTAATTTTGGCCACGCCACGCAGCTTGCAGGATCTCAGTTCCCTGACCAGGAATTGAACCCGGGCCACAGTAGTGAAAGCGCCAAGTCCTAACCACTAGACCACCAGGAAGCTCCCCAGCCAGTGCTCTTTACCACCAAGGCAGGGCTTTTCTGAGGCCGTCCTCCTTCCAAATGCAGGTTCCTGGGCCCTCCCCAGAGGGATGGGCTAAGAACACGCATCTGAAATCCACGCCTGGCTCTGTCTTCTTCTGCCCCTAAATCTAAGCGAACCCTTCCTCCTCTCAGGGATAATAAGGACAACTTGCACTCGCTGGAGCCAGCCAATCGCCGGCCAGTGGCGAAGCTCTGTTTCACCCGCGCTATCCTGTTTCTTTCTTTGTTTAAAATATCAAGTGTGTGAGTATATGTGGTGGTGGTGGGGAGGGGCGGCTGTGTATAACGCTGCCGTAAAAAAACGACCGACAAAGAAAACTCATCCACTTCTGCTCAGAGTTGGTTCGCATTTTCCATGATTCCTACTAATGGGCAGCTTCCTCTGTGGAGGGTGGGGAGGTCAAATCCCATAAATTAGACACTGAGCAAATGACCAAAGCCAGAGATGGCATGTTGGAAGCGCAAATAAACAGGAATGCGGTGCCTGGGCCGTGACCTCCCCCAAGGACAGGCCACGTGTGTGAGGCACGGGGACGCTTCTAGAACTGAAGTCCCTTCTCCAAGCCTTCCAGCTGGAGTGCATCTCACCAACACTGCACTAACGGGCCCAGCCCAGCCCAGCAGCCCCTGTGTGGGGACCTGCCGCGGAGTCCTCCGTTTCCCTGCCACTTGCAAGGACCTCAGGCAAGGGCCAGGGTGTGTGGACGCTAGGAATTGGGCAAGGCAGAGGGGAGAAGCACTCAGCAACCCAGGGCTGCAGGGGTCTCTGTGGCATGACTAGGGTGGGTGTAGTCAGGGAAGGAGACGTTGTACTGAAGCCTGAATGATGAGGGGCCATCTGTGCAGGGGAAGAACTCTCCAGGGAGAAGCATGGGCCTGTGCAAAGGCCCTGAGGTGGGAATGAGCATTGCGTGTTCAAGGCTCAGAAAAGTGACCCATGTGGCTGGACTGTGGCACGTAAGAGGGAGGGAGACAGGGGAGAGGGGCCTCACGAAGCAGGGTAAGGGGTCTGGAATTCAATCTGAGTGTACAAAAGCTCCCATAAACCCAGCAGGGCCTGGATCTTAGGTCAAACTCAGGACACCGCAGTTAGTGTCTCTGTCCCCATATCCTGGAGCCAACATGAGTCTTCCTTCTCCTTTATTCCCAAAGCTTGACCTTGGGACACGGCCCCAGGGAAAGCAAGTCTACAGCAGGGCCGGTCTCACCAGCTGAGGGAAATACTGCTGGATGCATGTGGGAGAAGCAGGCCGTGGCCAGATCTTGGCTACAGCGATGAAGAGGGGGAAGCTGAGGACTGGGGCCATTTCAATTCCTCGACCGAGCAAGTCCCTTACCTTACTGGGGAAGAGGCAGCAGCTGTGGCTCTAAAATCATGCTATTTAACCCCATGCTATGGAGATCATCTGTGTACACCAACATCCCCTAACATGCTATGAGACAGACACCTTGGAAAACCTATTTTACGTTAAGTCAGGGTGTCCTAGAAGGTGGTCTTCCTCCCACAGGTTGACTCATGAGGTGGTACCAGCTGGGAGTATTTTTGTCATGTTGTATATTTCTCGGAAAGTTTCAGGAAAAGCGTAACTAGCGCATGAAACCCATTCAATGAGACACTTCTCCTTAAAGCATGTATTTACATTCTGAGAGTGAGTCACTTTTTAGAAAGCTGTTGAGAGGATCGTCGGCCAAACCCCACAGCACAGGTGAGGGAAAGAAGTGGGGGGACACCAGGCACAGAAGAGGAATAAAGATGGGAGGCGCAGCCCTCCCTCCTGGCTCCAGCAACTGGGACTAGAGGATTCAGAGGTCACCTTTGAGGGAGGAGAGGTGGCTGGGAGCTGAGAAAGACCCTCAGCCCCTGGGGTGCCCAGTCCCCACGGAAACTGCCATGGGGCCCCCACGAAGCCACAAGTGGCGCCGAGGACAGGCGTGATGCCAAGCAAACTCATTCCTCTCCTCCCCGCCGCCCCTACCCCGGGATCCGAATTGAGAGACGTGGAGGGAGTCACGTACCAGAGAGATGCTTGGGCGAAATGTGTCATTCCACTAATGACCAGTTTTTTAAGGTAAGAACCACTCAGAGCAAATTCCCGCTAGACTGGACTTGCATGGCTCCCTGCAGCATCAGGCCTGCCTCTCCCGTCAACAGACACTGCAACACCGGCTGCCTTTTATTGCATCAGGTGACAGGACTGCGGAGAGAGCCCTACAGTTCCCCCCAGGCTTCCTGGGCAGGGACAGCTGCTGGCAGCCCCGCTAGCTCTCTCCTCTTCCCTTCCCAGGCTCTCCATCCGCACGGGTGATTTCCTTGAATTCAGGTTTGATATGAGGTGACGCCTGCTTAGTTTTAAAGGCAGGTTATAAAATAGAGTTAAACCGCCTTCTTGAAAGGAGAGCAGAGCCCATATCAGATGGCCTGGGCTCACGAGCGATGCGGCCTTGGCAAACCTGCTTCTTCCTCTGTTGATGCTAGTGCCGCCCTTGAAAGCCTATTGGGAGGCAGAGTGGGTTGGTTCCTATAAAGTGCTTAGAACACCGCCTGGCACGGAGTAGTTTTGCCCCAATTTAGCTGCCATCTTCTTTGGCACCGTCGTCATCACCGCCAGCCCTGTCCCGGACGTGATTGCTAAAGCTAATTTCAGCTCTTGGTTTCGCCAGAATCCCAGCGCCCTCAGACGCCCAGGCCAAATTCATAAACATTTTACGGTGCGAGGCTAGCAGCCTCGCACCTCCCCAAGGGTGCTCGTTAGACCCCTGGCCTCGGGCAGGTCTCTGTCTCTGGACCTCTTTTCACCATCCACAAAATAATGTGTTTGGATGGGGTCTTAAAGGACTTCTAGGGCTGAGATTTTGTGACCCAGTCTCCTGAAAAACCAGTTCACTCAGATTAAGTCTCCGCACCACACTCCAAATGATCAGAAATATCTCAAAGTTTGGGTCAAGTGTTTGTCTTCCTTCCTCGGGACCACGCAGAGACACACACCCCCGCCGGCCCCAATGAAGCTGCATATTCACATGAACTCAGAATCTGGCCCAAACCTACATGGCCGGGAGACTTCGATAGGAATCACTCAAAGGACGTGGCTGGGTTTCATCATTGTCCTTGAAACCTGGTTCCTGACCCCTCCCAGAGCTGGTCTCACATTTGGGCTCCAGCCTGAGCTAATCTGCAAGGCAGATCTGTGCTCCAAGAACTGAGACCAAAGTGCTTTCCTGTTTGTGCAGAAGGCGGCCCTGGTTGCACTAAAACCTCTGGTCTAATATTTAACTCACTTCTGCTTCCAGGGCGTCTCCTGTCAGGTTCCAGCCAGTTCTCCGGTAGCGGATGGCAGGATGTGTGATTCCCCGCGCCCTCGAGGTTCCATGATGTCATGTAAAGTCAGCAGGAGCCCTGGGGCCCCAGGAACCCCCAGGTCCGGCATAGTAAGCCCCAGTAAATAACAGTACATGGAAGGTCACCAACAACACTCACCAAATGAATATGACATTATTAGCTAAGAGGTGCTCAAAGGGTGCTGCATTGGGCACTATTTACGAGAGCCAGGTTACAGAAGCAACCTAAATGCCCATCGACAGACGAATGGATAAAGAAGATGTGGTACATATATACAGTGGAATATTACTCAGCCATAAAAAGGAATGAAATTGGGTCATTTGTAGAGACGTGGATGGATCTAGAGACTGTCATACAGAATGAAGTAAGTCAGAAAGAGAAAAACAAATATCGTATATTAACGCATATATGTGGAACCTAGAAAAATGGTACAGATGAACCGGTTGGCAAGGCAGAAATAGAGACACAGATGTAGAGAACAAACGTATGGATGCCAAGGGGGGAAAGCGGCGGGGGTGGCTGGTGGTGGTGGATGAATTGGGAGATTGGGATTGACATGTATACACTAATGTGTATAAAATGGATAACTAATAAGAACCTGCTGTATAAAAAATAAATAAAATAGGGCTTCCCTGGTGGCGCAGTGGTTGAGAGTCCGCCTGCCGATGCAGGGGACGCAGGTTCGTGCACCGGTCCGGGAGGATCCCACATGCCGCAGAGCGGCTGGGCCCGTGAGCCATGGCCGCTGCGCCTGCGCGTCCGGAGCCTGTGCTCCGCAGCGGGAGAGGCCACAGCAGTGAGAGGCCCGCATACCGCAAAAAAAATAAATAAATAATAAAGAAAGAAAGAAAATTCAGGGACTTCCCTGGTGGCACAGTGGTTAAGAATCTGCCTGCCAATGCAGGGGACACGCGTTTGAGCCCTGATCCGAGAAGATCCCACATGCTGTGGAGCAGCTAAGCCCGTGCGCCACAACTACTGAGCCCGCGCGCCTAGAGCCCATGGTCCGCAACAAGAGAAGCCACCGCAATGAGAAGCCCATGCACCGCATCAAAGAGTAGCCCCCTCTCGCTGCAACTAGAGAAAGCCCGCACGCAGCAATGAAGACCCAACGCGGCCATAAATAAATAAATAAATAGATGGATAGATAGAATCCGCCTGCCAATGCAGGGGACACAGGTTCGAGCCCTGGTCCAGGAAGATCCCACATGCTGCAGAGCAGCTAAGCCCGTGCGCCACAACTACTGAGCCCGTGTGCCTACAGCCCATGCTCCACAACAAGAGAAGCCACTGCAATGAGAAGCCCGCGCACCGCAACGAAGAGTAGCCCCCGCTCACCGCAACTAGAGAAAGCCCGCATGCAGCGAGGACCCAACACAGCCAAAAATAATAATAATAATTAATTAATTAAAAAAAGAAAAGAAAAGTGTTGAATTGGGGAATTCCCTGGTGGTCCAGTGGTTAAGACTGGGGTGTTTTCACTGCCGGGGGGCCCGGGTTTGATCCTTGGTTGGGGAGCTAAGATCCCACAAGTTATGTGGTACAGCCAAAAAAAAAAAAAAGTGCCGAATTGAATTTCAGCTACTTGAGTATGAGCACCGTAGATGACGTGTCCTTTTGTTCAGAAATGAAAATCGTGTTGGGTGGGTGGAGACATCGTGGTACCACACGGGTGTGTGGTCTCTCCCTGGCATGGTTGCAGCCAATATAAACAAAGTGTCCATGACCCTGTGTAACCACCCCTGCGCCACAAGTAACACAAGTTTTGCTACACAGACCTCTCACCCCTTGGGAGAAGCCAAGCGCTCCTCTGGGTGGCTGCTCTGAGCTGGTTTGGCAACCGGCTGCCCCTGCTACCCATCATACCCTTCTCCACTGCCCAGGAGAGTCATGCCAACCAGGTGGCATGAGGGTCACCAGTATGGATTCATGTACGGGTGAGGCTTTTGTTCACCAAAGTACAACGAGTGCTTAGCACAGTAGCTAGCAGTGCTCAATGGTAAGTGCTCGTTGAATGTTGAATGAACGGATAGATGGATGGATAGATGGACCTCGTATGAAGGACTATACACTGTAGTTACATTAGAAAGGATGAAATAGCAATGAATTTCACTTTCTACATTACACATTTCTGTAATTTTTAAAAACCACAAGTACGTGTTATTTTCAATGGCCAAGAAAAAGAAAAGAATCTCTATTATTTATACCACTTGGTCCCACCCATTTCTGCCGGTGATTCATGGGAATGTGACAAGAACTAGGTGAGGGCTTGTGTCTGTCTCACTCCTGTCCAGCTACCCATCCTCCCCACACCCATCCCACGCCTGCTGACAACCCCCATCCCCTGGGAGTGCTTCCTCCTGGCTCTCCAGCCCATTGGTGTAAAACTGCAGAGAGGAAACTGCTAAAATACCCACCACTGAGACTGGCTACGTGAAATTAACCTTTAGTCTCTGATGGAATTTTACGCAGCCTTTATTTATTTATGTATTTATTTATTTATGGCCCCACATGTGGCTTGTGGATGTCAGTTCCCTGATGAGGGATTGAACCTGGGCCACGTCAGTGAAAGCACCGAGTCCCAGCCACTGCACCACCAGGGAACTCCCTCTGCCTCCCTTTTTTAAGAATCACTTTTCCAGTAGTATTTCCTGACATGGAAAGTGCTCATGAAATAATTAACTGAAAAAAAATCAGAACGCCCAGTTGGGTGTACCATGCACACCTAGTGTTATGAAAAATATTTAGACGACAAAGAGGAGATCGATGAACACGTTAACAGTGACAAGAATTGTGAGTGGTTTTCCCCTTTTGGCTCTATGTATTTTCGATATTAACCAAATTCTTTGCAATGACTAGTTCTGAGTTTTATAATAAGAAAAATTGCTTTAGATTGACTGGGGGATGCCAAGCATATGAAAAAATGTTCAACTTCACTCAGAAATGCGAAGTAGGGAGTTCCCTGGCAGTCCAGTGGTTTGGACTCCGTGCTCTCACTGCTGAGGGCCTGAGTTCGATCCCTGGTCAGGGAACTAAAATCCCATAAGCTGCATAGCACAGCCAAAAAAAAAAAAAAAAAAAGAAATGCAAAGTAAAACTGAAATGTGATGTACATTTTCACCCATCATGTTGGCAAGGATCCACCCAAAAGTGGATACAGAGTTAGCAGCGTCGGAGACACGTCTCACACACCAGTGGTGGGACTAGACTTGTGTACCATTTGACAGGATTTCTTACCATTTGATCGCAGCCCGCAGTTTTGCTCACACTGACGCACAAAGGAAAATGAAAGAAGCTTCGATGCACTCTGTTCATAACACAGAAAGACTTAGAACCGCCTAAATGCCATCGGAGGGCAAGTGGTTGGACCAGCTACGGACCATCTATTTAATAGAGAAATGGTGTAAATACTACAGTGCCGACGTAATGAACGAGGCCCCTCTATGGGCTGATATGAAAAAATTTCTGTTATGTGAAAAAAGGACAGTATAAATCAGTGGGTGAAAGGTGATCCTTTGGGGGTAAAAAGGAAAAAGCATAGCGTGTGTGTAGTAAATGCAGGAAAAGTGTCTCGGAGAAGATGCATAAGACATTGGTAACAGCACTGGCCACTGGTGAGCAGATCTGGGCAGGACCTGCAGGTCAGAGGTGGGAGAGAGACTGAAATTGCACTGAATATCCTTTTCTAACTTTGTCATCCTGAGCCACGAGCACATATCACTTTTCCATGAGTAACTAGAACTTAAATTAATGAATAAATGAAAACAGTCTAAGAGGATCTGGAAGGCAGAAGACCCAGGCCCCCTGGGCATCCTCCAAGCCCCCGTGTTCAGAAGAGGGCCCGAAAGGACAGGCCATGATCAGGCTGAGGGGCCAGTGGTACTTGCCTGAGACAACGTTCCACATCTGGGTCGCTCCGGCAATACTGGAGGCCTCCGTGTCTCTGAGCATCCTCAGCGTTGGCAAAAGCCTGGAATACATCAGCAGAGAATTACCGTCCGTGAGATGGACGGCCCAGCCGACTAGGTCCGCGGCGATGCAGGCAGGCACATACGTGTCCACTCACCAGCACCCATGAACTCTTACTGCGCGCGAAGTGCTGGAGACTTACCGTGAACAAGGCTGCTACGGACTAAATGTTCATGTCCCTGCAAATTTCCTATGTTGAAGCCTAACCCCCAGTGTGATGCCTTTAAGGAGGCAGTTAGGTCATAAGGGTGGGGCTCTCTTGAATGAGATTAGCACTCTTATAAGAGACCCCAGAGAGCTGCCTCACCCCTTTGCCAAGTGAGGACACAGCAAGAAGAGAGCCATCTATGGACCAGAAAGTAGGCCCTCATCAGACACCACCTCTGCCGGTTCCTTGACCTCGGACTTCCCAGCTTCCAGAACTGTGAGAAATAAATTTTTGTGGCTGATAGGCCACCCAGTCTCTGGCATTTTGTTGTAGAGCAGCCGGAAAAGACTAAGAAAAAGGCCCTCCTATCTCTGCTCTCGTGAAGCCCACAGTGTAATGAGGGAATTGCCAATGAACCAGGGAAGACCAGGTGGTGAGTGTTGAGAAACAGAAGACTGGGTGTGCTTTGAGAATGTTCACAGGAGACCCAACCAAGGCTGGGGATCAGAGAAGGCTTCTCTGAGGCAGTGACAGTAGAGCTGAGGCTTGAAGGATGCATCCACCTTAACCAGAAGGAGGGAGGGTTATAGCAATAGCATACGGAACAGCATGTGCAAAGGCCCTGGGGTCAGAAGAAGAGCATGTATGAAGAAGGAAAAACCAGCATGGCTGGAGCATAGACAGCAAGGGACAGAGTTCCAAGATAAAGTTGCAGGGGTCAGCAGGGGTCCTGGAGGCAGGAGCCTAAGAATTTAAACTTTGAACTAAGAGCAATGAGAGGTTCTTGACAGGTCCCGGTGAGAAACTCAGCTCCACACCGACTAACTGCAGGTTTCTGAACTTCCCTGGGTCTCAGCTTCCTCATCTGTGAATTCCAGATCAAATGAGGTTCATCTACCACATGAAGAGCAAAGGAGAGAAGTGGAGACGCCCCAGCACAGCGCCAGGAGGGCGCTCGCTCGGTGAATCGTCAATGCAAAAGAGGGACTTGAGGTCACACTCAGGTCACTGGAGGTCACACCCGTCGCTCTTGCTGCACTGTTCCCTGCGGGCATCCAGCCAGCCAGCCCCACCAACCCCACAGTAAACCTGAATCTCTGTAGCACGTTTTCTAAATTGCATATCCTGCTGCTTCTGATTCATGAGCCCTTGAGATATCTGTTCCCAAGTGCTGGGGGTTTTTTTTTTTTTGTCCTGCCTGGTGGGTCTGCCCCTGCTCCAGCCCAGAGGTGAATGCAGCGCTTGTCACCATGAGGATTCCCCAACGCCCAGAATTCTTCTCTGCTGGCCCTTAAGTCATGGAATCACCAATTCTGATGGCCCTGCAGAGTCCGTGGACCTGTGACACCTTTCTCAGGGTCTCGGCATTCAGTGGGCAGCTGTCTTGGGTGTCCACGGTCCATGGGTTTGCTCACCCCTGAAGACAGCATGAATACAAGTTGGCCTGGCCAGGAGCCAGCGGCAGTGCAGACAGGGATGGAGCCCCAGCGTCAGAAGCATAAGCACTGCCTCTAGCTGGGGCCAGGGTCAGGCCTCGAGATACACTCCCACCAAGAGATCTCTGGCCTGTCGTGTCAATTCCAACTGTTAATAAGTAATGAAGACTTAACGCTGGTGGGGCATTTGCTCCGTGCCAGGAGCTGTATTCTCCTGGCACTGCTGTGACCATCCTCAGTTTACAAATGAGGAAATCAAGCTCTCAGACTTGCCCATGGTCCCGAGGCTAATGGGTGGAGGAACCAGAGCCGGCATCCGTCACCTCCACAGGCATCCGTCACCTCCCCAGGCATCCGTCACCTCCCCAGGCATCCGTCACCTCCCCACGGTGTGGCTTCCCCAGCTCCTCCCTGACTGACTGAATGAGAGGGAAATTTGTGGTGTAGGGAGAACCGGAGCCAGCCCAAGGGGAGGTTTCCTTCTGCCACTCCCTACTGACCCGGTAGACAGGCACCCCAACAGGTTTGCCTCTTCCTTCCCTAATTCACATTAAAAGAAAAGCTCTGGGCCCCGCACGGCCCTGGTGAGAACCCCATCCCCGCCATGGCAGGGAGTGGGCTCTGGAGCTGGGCCCCTGGGCTCCAACCCCGCTGTGTGGCCTTCACAAGAGATGTCTCCTCTCTGAGTTCAGGTTCCTCAACTGGATGACACGCTGAATACGCCCCCACCCCGACTCCCCCCGCCCCCCGGGCGGTGGTGGGGATTAAACGCTCCATGGAAGGACTCAATGGGTGAACGCGGCTGTCCCCGCTTGGTGCCTGTATCTTGCATCCCAGGATGGGCCGGGGCAGGGAGAAGTCAGCACGATGCGTGTGCCTCTGCTTTGGGAGTTCGTTCACCCGGGGAGCTGCCCTGCCTTCGGTCCTGCCCGTACCTGCTAAGCCCTGCTGCTGAGCAACCTTCCTCTCCCCAGTGTCCACCCTCCGCATGGCACGACGTGGGCGCCGGCCTTGCCTCGCCTCGGAACTGGACGAAGGGGCACGGTCGGAAACAACTCCTCTCTGAAATACCTGGGGGGATGATCAGAGGTACCCCTGGGCTTCTCTTTGTCTAACAGGACGGCTGCTGCCACTTCCCTGGCCCTGGCTGCCCCGCGGGCTAGCGGCCGCCCTGGAACAGGTCCACCCGCCCCCTTGCTCCCCCCCCCGCCCCGCCCGCCCCCACCGGCTCAGATCTTGGCGTCTTTATTGCTGTTTTGGCTCCAGGATTCGGATTGGCGGATCGGTGGGGGAAATTCCTCCCCGAGAACTTCAGCGCAGCCTGCCTGAGACCTGGCCTCTGGAGGGAGGCTGCGGTGGGTTTGGGAGCGACCTTGCCGGGCGAGCTGGGAATTTCCACTTAAAGGCTTCTCTGGCCTCCTGTTCTGCCGGTTCCCACCCCATCCAAACATCAGATCTCCGGTGCGGGAAGCCGCCAGGTCAGACGGAGGCTGAATGCTGCCTCACTCCACCCTCTGGGACCTGCTTCTCTCTGAGCCGCCGGCCTAGCTCAGCGGGACTCGTGGAGTCCTGCTGTGCCGAGAGCTCACCTGGTGGCACAGCAAATGGTAAATGCTCTTAAAACAGAGGAAAAGGAGGTGCGGGTCCCGCTGAAACCAAGGGCCGCAGAGAAGCCATCCCAAAGGGCTGCGAGAGGCACCTGGTCCCGAGCCCGCTCGCTCAAACTCTGGCCCCGAAAACATCTGGGCCAAGGGTCCCGTCCCCAACCTTCCCGGCAGTGGGAGAAGGGAGCGCACGCGGGGCTGGGGTCCCCGAGGGCGGCACGTACCTTCTTCCGAAGCCTCACTTGGCCCGTGATGATGGCCACCACGTACATCTTGATGACTAGCAGCGTGCTGCAGAGCAGGAAGGCCGGGAGCACCCGGCCGCTCATCAGCTCCAGGCCGGGGGGAGGCATCTCGGCGGTGGCAGCAGCGGCGGCAGCTCCGGGAGAGACAGCGAGCGGCTGCGAGCTCGGGCGCGTGGCTCTGTCTCCGAGAGCAGGGAGGGGCGGGGAGAGCACGCGGGAGGCTTCTCTGCACTCGGCACCCGCCCACCTCCCAGCAGCCGCAACTTCTGCCCCCAGATGCTGGGAGAAGCAGAGAGCCAGGGAGGCTCCCGATCGGGCCCCTGGCCCCGCCCCACCCCTCCCTGGCAAATCCTTAAACGCTTTCTAATCAGTTTCCTCAATCTGTCAAGTGGGGGGGTGGATGGCAGTGCCTGTCTTCAGGGCGTGCAGCAAAGCCAGGAGCCTGGCAGGACTTCCACAGGTGGCGGAGTCACTGATCTGTGGCCACCGCCCTGAGGGTCAGGGTGTGAGAACCAAGCTATCTGTCCCCACGTTCAGCCTGGACACTTGAGCCGCAGCCAGACCTACACTGATGTGACTTTGCTGAATTGTGCTCCTCCTACCCCCGCCCCCAAAGATGTCCACATCCCAGTCTCCAGGGCCTGTGACTATGTCACAGAACGTGGCGAAGGGCCTTTGCAAGGGCTGAGTAAATGTCTTAAAATGGAGAGATTATCCTGGATTCTCCGTGAATGCAGTTGAATCAGAAGGGTCCTCCTAAGGGAGAGGCGGTAGAATTAGGGGGAGAAAAGATGTGAAGACAGCAGAGGTCAGAGAGGAGAGAAGATGCTACACTGCTAGCCTTGAAGGTGAAAGGAAGGTGCACCATAAAACGCAGGTGGCCTCTAGGAGCTGGACAAGACAAGGAGACAAATTCTCCCCCGGAACCAGCCTTGTGGACACCTCGACTTTAGCCACCGAAATCGATTTTGGACTTCTGGCCTCCAGAGCTGTGAGACGGCAGATGTGTGTTGTTTTATGCCACTACATTTGTGTTCATTTGTTACAGCAACTGTAGGAAAATAGCACAGTGGTCTACTGTCTTTTTCAGTATCACTTTACTTTGCCAGGAGACTCCCGGGCAAATGGTTTCATTGTTCATCACAGGAACTTCCCAAAAGAGCCAGTTCTTCGGTAGAAAGCATCAACAGCTTGTGACCCCTTTGAATCCCCTGCTTCAAAATCCTCACCCTGTTGTGTCCTCCCCTCCCCTTGGCCCCCTTCCCCAGGTTTGGGGTGGGACCTCGGTAGAGGCAGGGATCTTATCCCTTTAGTTTTGCCAACACGGCTTGCTCCTGCTTGCAGGGGCACCCTGGGGAAGTGGGGAAGAGGGAAAACTCAGCTTCCGGTGCCCACTCCAAACTTGGACCTGCCCAAAGGGACAGCAGTGTCAGTCTTGTTACCTGAAAACTGGGTTCGCCTCTTGATGGGTGTTGAGCCGAAACACACACGAGCCAAAGATGGGGAGAAGGAAGGATTTATTACTTGCAGCAAGTAAGGCGGACACCGGGGAGCTTTCCCAAAGCAGTGTCTGTTAACAGCAAAAGCGGGGAAGTTTTAAGCTGAGGGTATATGCGTATTCATAGAGGGGCTCGAGCAGAGGAGAATTCAGCGCAGAATTGGGGCAGAGGTCAACCGCATCCAAGCTTTAGGTGATTGAAGTCAGGAGGGTCAGAAAATGTTAGAGTCATCGTCCCCCAGGTTTCAGTAGATCTGGTGGTCGGGCGCCTGAGGGGGGTGTTTAAATTCTGCAAAACATCTCGGGAAAGTGCTTCAGGCTATTGAAGCATCGCTGAAACAGAACCAGGAGTTGTAACAACTGATAAATTATCTTTGTTATTGTTATTCCTCCTGCCTGATAACAGTTTGTTGTTTTGTTCCCTTAAGCTCCTTATTGCTGAGATCTGTTCAAGGACTAGCACTGTGGCCACAGCTTAGATCACAAAATGGCTTAGGTCAAAACGGCTTCTCTTACGTCAAAAAACTATACCTTGTTCTTTTCCTGGTTCTGGTTCTGGCTTGTGCCCCAAAGCAGCAGAGACCAAGGAAAGACCTGGCCAGAGGGCAAAGACACTTGCTGTGAACTCTAGAGCCAGACTCAGTGGCATCAAACCCCAGAGCCAGCCCTCAGTGGCAGCTGTGTGGCTTTGGGCAAGCAACTTCCCTCTCTGAACCCACTTCTTCAACTGTCAAATGCAGCCGACGGTCAGTCACTCCCCACAGCAGCTGTGGGAACTAGGAAGAATCATGTCTAATTATCAGGCACCTGGCACATAGTCGGCCCTCCATCTGCAGAAGCCTCTGAGCCTCAGTTTCCCCTTCCTCAAGACGGGAATAATGATGCCTACCTAGCAGGGTTACCAGGAGGGAGACTCTTGGAAACCCCCCGCCGCTGAGGCTGAGGGCAGTAGGTTGGGGGTGGGGGACGTGAGGTGAAGGATGGCTTCTTGTCCATTTATATGTGCCAAGCCTTCCTTTATCTGGACAAAAGATGAGCTTGTAAACCGACACCCATGTCTCTGCAGCATGGGGCTGCCGGGCTGGGTTGTCCCAGCCCCATGAGATAAATGGTAGGTCACGATCACGGACGAACATAGAAGGCATTGGATGTCCTGAAACGTGTTTTATCTCTGACACTAGATTGGGAGGGACTGTGCTGGCTTGCTCCTTGCCGATGTTTTTGTCTGAGAACAGAGGACTCCCGCTTCTCTTGCCCCCAACTCAGGGCAACCACTGCAGGGGGCTGTCTTCCTTGTCAAAAAGCTCAGTTGCGGGGCTGGGATCTCTGCACCACCCCCAGAATTGTGGACCAGAGACAACCGAGAGGGGATGCTTGTGTTCATCCCTCCTTGGACCAGGGGGCGTGCTCTGCTCTGTTTGGTCTTCTAAAACAGCAAGATAGAAACCTCACCAGCAGAGGCTGGGAAAACCAGTACGGGCAAGGAGCAGATGATTACCTACTGTTACCCACAGCGGAAAATAAGAGGGACTTTGTAGGAAGGCCCTTCTGACCCGTGTGTGTGACTTTGTGATAGGAATCTTTTCTTCATCGTCTGCTGAAATGAACCAGCTAAGCCGGGGCCGGGTAAGGATAACAAACCCTTCTCTGATCTTCCGCCAAGAATTTCCCTACAGCCTTCCTCAGTCAGTGGAGCTGCCCTTGTTGTTTTCGGTGGAGATGGTGACGGTGGTGTTACTTTTCTCTGAGCTCCAGTAACGTTCTTTGCATGTAAAATGGGATCGGTGCCCCCACCCCTGTGCCGCCTTGCAGGGGGTAGGGGGACAGGGTCGGGGATGGGAGTGCTCACTGTGGGCCTGGCCCCAAGGCCCCCAGAAAATACACTGGCGCCTGCACAGAAATGACGGCAAGAGAGGGAATTCCCTGGTGGTCCAGTGGTTAGGACTCCGAGCTTTCACTACTTAGGGCTCTGGTTCAATCCCTGGTTAGGGAACTAAGGTCCAGCAAGCCAAGAGATGTGGCCAAATTTAAAAAAAAATTTAAAAAAAGAAAGAGGACAAGAGGAGGCCCTGAGACCACCCCGGGAGGAGGCCTCCTGGACGTTGGAAATGTTTTATGTCTTGACCCGGGTGATAGTTACACAGGTGGATATATACATAAAAATTCACCGAGCTGTGTAATCAAAATGTGTTACTATGCTGTATTAAAAAAAAAACCCACAAATTTCTCCCGTCCCAGTTCTACCACCCTAAGCAGAGAGCAGCGGCCATGCCTGAGCCTTCCTCCAGCTCACCCTCCTCGGCATTTCCTGAGGATCAGAGACCCGGCTCTGCGCGCTGTTTAATTGTCTGCGACTTCAGAGGAGGCTTAGAGAGAGGAGGAAGTTGCCCCACCTCGCCACCACCGGTTCCTGACCTCAGTGAATACTGCTGGGGCTCTCTCCAGCCAGGGATGAGGAAACGCGGTGATAAAAATCACTGTCACTGAAGTGACCTTTTAGGTCAGATTCGTGTGGTAGGCATCACCGCGGCATCAAGCCTCCTCAGAGAAGCAATGTTTGAGAAATGTGGTGTGTGGTCTATGGGAGAGGCAAATGGAGATGAGTGAGTGCTTTCTGATGGCTCTGCAGCCCGTCCTGGGTCAGAGGTCCACCAGGTGGGAACCCTGGGCTCCCCTTGGGATGAGCAATTCAAGGAAGGACTGTTGTTTTTGTCTGCCACCTCACCTCTCCTTTCTACCTTCCTGTGGGAAATCACAACCTTCCTTTCCTTTCCTTGCACCCCGATTGCCTGTAACCCTGGTGGGGCAGCCAGACTACTGCATCTTCTTAGTGTGGGGCAGCCATGTGACACAGACCAGCCAATCACAATGTTCCTGGCATCTGGGCACTGCAATTGGTCCAAGCAGAGCCAATCAGAGACCTTCCCTGGGAGTTTATGTTCTGACACTGATGGAGAAATCCCTTTAGGCTCCAGGACAGGACCCTGGCCTGGTGTTGGCCTGAAGCAGTGTGCAGCCATTCCCTCTCCCCACATAGAAGAGGTTGTATTCTCAAGGAAACAAAGAGGCCCCAATCTCTGACTCACCCAGGCCCAGGAGTCTAGGCATTTCCTTTTTAGCTTCAACAAAACATCAGTCAAATCACATTCCTCCTCTGCTCCAAACTCTGCAGTGGCTCCCATCTCACTCAGAGCAAAAGCCAAAGTTTGGCCCATGGCCCATGGCCCTATCCCATCTGGTACCCATCTGGTTCTCTCAGAACTCCTCTTCTCCTTCCTCCCCTCATTCATTCAGCCCAGTCACACCGCCCTCCTTGCTGGTCCTCAAACATGCCAGACACTGTCCTTTCTCTGATCTCTCTGCCTGGAACTCTCTTCCCCCAGCCATCCACTGGGTTGACAACTCATCTTCAAGTCTTTACTCAAATCTCAGCTTCCTGATGCGGCCCACCCTGATCACCTTAAATCAGTTCTGCATCCTGTCCCCACCCCCAGCACTCCGGATGCCGCCTCCCTGCCTTCACTTTCTCTTTTCTTTCCATAGCACATATCACTCACGGACACATCATATAATTGATTTAGTATCCTTACTAATACCTGGCTTTCTGGGGCAGGGGTCTCTTTTGTTTACTGATGAACCACAAGCATTGGTCCCATGCCTGACATATAGACACACTGTAATTTGTTGACTTGAACTGAATTAAGCTTGTTTGACTTGGATTTCTTTTTTTGTAACCCAAAGACTCTAGCCCAAGATGAGTAAAATGCTCCAGAGTTTGGTTTTGTATTCTGACTGCCGCCTGCTTACTTCTTGGAATTCCCCTGGGGGAGCCTGGCTGTCTCTCCTGCCTGACGAGCGGAGAGCCAGGGAAGAGGACTCTGTGTCTCTGAGTGGCACTGGCTGCCAGGCAGGTTGGGACCAGAACAAGGTAACTAGGGCATTGTCCCAGGGTACCTGCCTTTGATAACCATTCAGTTAGGATTGGAAAAGAAGGCATGATTTTAAATTTGGTTAGTTTGCCCGTTAACAGCACAGACACTCACCCAACAGTGTAGCAACACAGAAGCTGACATTTATTGACAAGGATAAATGGTTAAGACTGGAAGCTGCCCATCAGTGAACCAGGCTGATGTGAGGCTTCTTGCCAAGCTGTCTGCCGGGGCTCCCGAGCCCAGCCTGACCCTGAAACCCATTCCTGAGGCAGCCAAGACTCCCTTCAGGAATGATGCCATCCCACTAAGGACAGCAGTCACGTGGGATGATGGCCCCAAGGTCGTTGGGGCATTGCCCTCATACCCAACACTGGCCTAATCACAGACGCCATGGTATTCAGTCCTGAGGAGAGATGACTGTTAGACCCATTTTAGAGATGTGGAGCCTGGGGGGAACTCCCTGGCGGTCCAGTGGTTAGGTCTCCGCGCCTCCATTGCAGGGGGTGTGGGTTCGATCCCTGGTCGGGGAACTAAGATTCCACATGCCGTGTGGCATGGGCAAAAAGAAAAACAAACAAACAAACAAAAAGGAATGACATACTGATACCGGCTACATGTGGATGAACCTGAAAAACATCAAGCTAAGAGAGAGAAGCCACTCACAAAAATCCATCTATCGTATGATTCTATTTATATGAAATGTCCGGGATAGGCAAATCCATAGAAACAGAAAGCAGACTGACGGTGGCCAGGGTGTAGGCGGAGGGGGGAATGGCAGTGATGGCTTGAGGCATACAGCGTTTCCTTTGGGGAAGATGAAAAGGTTTTAGAGAGGACTGGTGGTGACGTTTGCACAACAGTATGAATGTACTTGATGCCACTGAATTGTACATTTTAAGACGGCTAGTTTTACGTTAAAAAGAAAAAGAAAAGCCAGGGCAGCTGTCTCGTTCACGGCTATATTTACACACCTAACCTGGTATCTGCATAAAGCTGTGCTGGGTAAATATCTGTCAAAAGTTGGACCACCTGAATGTGCGCGTGAGATGCTGGTGCATTCTGGGGCTAGCTGTGGTGCAGGAGAGAAACACCCTTCTGGCCATTCCAAGCTCTGGCGCAGCGTGGCCCTTGATGGAACCCATCTACTCGCTGCTCCTCGGCCTCTGGGTCTCAGATCCTGTTACTGATGAGCAGAGCTGCGGTCAGGCAGGAGTATTTCCTGGATACAGTTTGGGGACATGACACAAACAACAGGAGAGGCAGATGGGGGAGGAGGGAGAGGAGAAATGTCTGTCTCAGCACAAATCCTTGCCAAGGCATTTCCAGGGAAGCAGCTGTCACCCCCAGTGTGACTCTAGGCAGAGGCTCCGGGATCAGCGAGGGCCAAGACCCTCACCTGCCCGGGCTGTCCGCGCATCAAATGGCACAAGCGACCACGCTCTCACACGCACGCCACCCACTGACGCTGTTTCCGGTGTCTTGCTCTCAGACACATCAGGAACCCATTTCCTAGGAGGCCCTTGGAGGGGAGCTCTTGCATTCCTGGGATCGTGTTCAGCGTGGGATGGCTCCGGGGACAGCTGGCCGAGGTTTTCAAAGTCAAGTACAACGGGAACCCCTCCCACTTCTTCAGCAGCCTCCAGGACCCAAACCTTCCTCTGCTCCACAAAAAAACACCCCCCCCTTTCCCTCGCTGCCTTTGTCACCATGACAGTATTTTACGACTGCAGGTTTTTAAACTACTCATCCAAATACGCCAGATGCCGAAAGGGGGCGAAGTGGGAACTTCTTCCTTTAGCTCTGATGCA
The DNA here is from genome assembly GCF_964270905.1 of Leucopleurus acutus. NCBI lineage: Eukaryota > Metazoa > Chordata > Mammalia > Artiodactyla > Delphinidae > Leucopleurus > Leucopleurus acutus. The sequence goes on along the minus strand of NC_139150.1, from coordinate 6,489,235 downwards.
AGGGTCGGCTCTGCAGCTCCCTGTTGATCCATCTTGGCTAGAATCCTGCCAGTCTGGGGAACTCACTACCTTCCAGTAATAATAACAATAGCAACAACAGCAATGGCAGCAGCTGTTATGCACTAGATAACCCCCTAGGAGCCGGGCTCCCTTTACAGGCTGTACCTGTAAACTTGCCTTGTTTTATCTTTAGCATCTCACCCTGTTATCAGCCCATTTCCTAGGTGGGAAAATTGGCTCAGGGCTACAAATGACCTTCTCTATGGTCACAGATCTGGGCAGAGGTAGAGCTGCCCGAAGACAGAGCCCATGCCTTAGCCCCCAGGCAGAGCTGAGGTTTGAACTGAAGCCAGCCATTCCCTTCTTGCACAACTCTCCTTGTTTAACATTCCTACCTTATGCTAGATCTGCCCTCTGGGGCCACAGAGAATACTCGCGTTCCCTTCTTTTCCCCACTGCCTTTCAGAAATTGGAGGATACGCAGTGTCCACGCCAAATCCCCTCTTCCAGGTGAAACAACTGCTGTCCTGTCAGCTCATCCTTGGAGCCCATGTTTTCCAGCCGCCACAACCCAGTTCGGAAAGGTCCCTGTTAGAGGGGCCATCACCCCGTGTGCCGCTGAGCCAGCTCAGACCAGAGTGGGAAATTCACCCCTCACTGCTACAAACGCGGGAAGCGCTGTGACTCCAAGTAGGTCTGGCTGCACAGTTTGCGGGGGCCCAGTGCAAAATGACAACGCAAAGCCCCTTGATCAGAAGTTATTACGAATTTCAATACGACCGTGAATGAGACAGCCACCCTTTTTAACGTACATGAGACAGCTTTTCTTTTTAACGTAAAACTAGCCATCTTAAAGTGTACAATTCAGTGGCATCAAGTACATTCATATTGTCGTGCAACCAACACCACCAACCCTCTCTAAAACTTTTTCATCTTCCCCAAAGGAAACGCTGTATGCATCAGACTTTAAGAGCATTAAACTGAGCCTGTGTGACTGCATGAAGCTGGCCCTGGTTCTGAGCTCAGGGTGACTTAGCTGAGGGAAGAAGGCATGTCCTCATGAAAGCCAGAGAAAGGATAACATCAGAACTTGATAGGGCCTTTCAGGATGCCAACATCTCATGATAAATAACGTGGACCATAATAGCAGCTAGCATTGCTTAGTACTTCCCCTGAGCCAGGCATCATGATTACTTTTTAATAATAGCATTATTAAATGCTATTATCTGACATTCACCATGTGCCCGGGAAATATTAAACTTATTTAAAATTCATAACAACAAATTCATAACAACCCGTTGAGGTAGGTACTGTTATTCCCATTTTACAGATGAGAAAATTGAGGTATGGACCATCTGAGTAACCTACCCTAAGAGCTAATGAGAGGGACTTCTCTGGTGGTGCAGTGGCTAAGACTCAGCGCTCCCAATGCAGGGGGCCCAGTTTCGATCCCTGGTCAGGGAACTAGATCCCACATGCATGCCGTAACTAAGAGTTCACAGGCCACAACTAAGGAGCCCTGGAGCCACAACTAAGTAGCCCTCCTGTGGCAACTAAGACCCGGCACAACCAAAAATAAATAAATAAATCATGTAATTTTTTACAAAGATCTAATGAGGGGTCTCACAACAATCTTTTGGGGGTAATTACTCATAACACCATGACCTCCGATTATCATAGAAGATTCCTGAGGTTCAAGGGCCAAAAAACAACCATAGTAATGAGAACACAAGTGGAGGATTCAAATCCAGAACGACGCAGTTGCAGAGCTCCTGCCCTAATTCCCTTTGCAGTCCAGCCTCTATCAAAGACAGAGGTAACATGTCTGTCGTGTGTTGAACAGTGTCCCCACAAAAGATGTCTGAGTCCTAAACCACAGCACCTGTGAATGTGACCTTACTTGGAAATAGGGTCTGTATTAGCCAGGGTTTTCCAGAGAAAAACAAAATCAAAAGCAGAATCAATCAAATCCTATTGATTTGATTGAGAGAGAGATTATTTGACTATATAGATATAGATATAATCTATCTATATATAATCTATAGAGAGAGAGATTGTCTGTCTGTCTATCCATCTAGAGGGATTTTTCTTTATGAGAAGTTAGTTCATATGATTATAGAGGCTGAGAAGTCCCACGGCCTGCCATCTGCAAGCTTGAGACTTGGGAAAGCGGGTGGTGTAGTTCAGCCCAAGCCCAAAGGCCTGAGAACCAGGGAAGTCAATGGTGAAAATCTCAGTCCAAGGGCTGGGGGAAATTAGTGAGGCAGTGAGGCGGGAAACATGGGGTGACTTCCTCCTTCCTCTGTCTTTGATTCTATTCAAGCCCTGAGGATTGGATGAAGCCCACCTACGCTGGGGAGGGTGTCCTGCTTTACTGAGTCCACTGATTCTAACGCTAATCTCATTCGGAAACAGTGTCACAGATCCACTCAGAAATAATGTTTAATCTGGGCACCCAGTGGCTAGCCATAAAATTAAGACATACAGCGTCTTTGCACATGTAATTAAGTCAATGGCTGGTGTCCTTATAAGAAAACAGAGAGGGAGATTCAGACTCAGGGAAAGGCCAATCTCTGCGTCTCTGGTGGACGCAGAGATTGTAGTGGTGCGGCCACAAGCCAAGGAACGCCAAGGGCTGCCAGTGACACCAGAAGCTGGGAGAGAGGCCTGGAAGGGATTCCCCCAGAGGGAACGAACCCTGCCAACACCTGGATTTCAGACCTCTGGCTTCCAGAACTATGAGAGAATAGAATTCTGTTGTTTAAGCCACCCAGTTGGTGGTCATTTGTCACAGAAGCTCCAGGAAACTAATAAAATGCCTTTCTGTGTTTTTAAAAGTGTTTGCATGTCCACAGGACACGTGTAACTGCTGGATGGATCTCCTATCATCCAGCCCAAAACTAAAGATTTATTTAACTGGTACTGCCAACCTGAAAATAAATCTACAGACACCTTCCTGGACCCCCAAAGACCCAAGAACTGTGGATGAGAAGTGCTGTCCCGGTTCAATGCCTTGTTTACAGACAAGGAGCCAGAGAGGGGAGGTGGCTTCCTCCCCTTGTGGGTAAAGAAGAGTAAGAAAGGTCCAAGGTCACCACAAGTGCAAGCCACACACGTAATTAAAATTTTTCTAGTAGCTGTGTTAAAACCCATAAAATGAAACAATGAAATTAATTTCAACAATTCTTTGAGTTCCCTGAGGACACTAACAAATCATCAGAAACTTGGTGACTTAACAGAAATTTATTCTCTTACGGTTCTGGAGGCAAGAAATCTGAAACCAAGGTGTCAGCAGGGCTGCGCTCCCCACCACAGCCTCAAGGAGAGAATCTGCTCCTTGCGCCTTCCGGCTTCTGGTGGCTGCTGGCATTCCCTGGCTTGTGGCAGCATCACTCCGGTCTCTGTCTTCATGACCACGACCGACCGCACCGCCTTCTCCTCCCCTTCTCTGTGTGTCTATGTCGCACCTCCCTCTTTCTCCCACTTATGAGGATACATGTGGTGACATTTAGGGTTTACCTGGATAATCCAGGATAATCTCATCATCTCAAGATCTTTAACTGAATCACAATTGCAAAGAAAGACACCTTTTCCATTACGGTAACATTTACAGGTTCCAGGGGTTAGGACTTGATATCTTTGGGGGACATTGTTCAGTCTACTCTAATAATATATTTTACTTAACCCACTAGATCCAAAATATCATCATTTTAACGTCATTAATATTTTGAAATTATTAATTAGATATTTAACTTTTTTTCATGTTAGGTCTTCAAAATCAGCTATGAATTCTACACTCATGGCACAATTAAGTTTGGAGCTCCACATTTCAGGAGCTCCAGGACCATATCTGGCTTGAGACGGCCATATGGACAGTGCATAAAGGAGATTCACTTTATCTCTACATAAAGTGTTCTAGAACTTGTCTTTCTGGTTTTCTATTTCTTTAAGGCACGTGGTACAAAGGTCACAGATGTGATTAGAATCTCGGGTGAAACTTGAGCCTTTCAGTTCAGACCCGAAGACCTGTGAATCAAGCTGTGGAAGCTGCCTGTGAGGTATGTGCCCAAACCTGGGGGTGATTTCAAGCAAGCTGGACTTAAAATTTAACTCTGAAAACCCCAATTTATTACCAAGAGAACAGCAAAAATCCACTTCCCATCTGTGATAATAATGCCAACCCACGGGTTGAGTTTTAGTTTGAAAAGCGCTGATTTTCTGGGACCACTTCGTATGTTAAATTCTCTTATCCTACTTTTGGAGAAAGTGAAACTGAGGCCTGGAGATGCCAAGTAACCTGCCACCAGGGCTCAGCGGCTGAGGATCAAGAAGGAGCACAGGTCTGAGCCAGTGCTGGTCACTGTTGGGCACCACTGCTCCCTCTCTGAGCAACATACTTCCCCTCTCCAAGCCTCGCTTTCCCCATCTCTAAAATGGGCGTGAGAACAGACCTTCCTCCGAGGATTACTGAGGTAATCCAGGTAGCATGCAGCATTGTGACTGGCATTAAATATAAACTGTCACTGCTGCTGGTGGTGTTCATATTGGTTTATTCAACGGAGCCAGTCTAATTCCAGAGGCAGAGCCCAGGGGCCAGGGATGTGTGTGTGAAGGGCCACCTGCTCTCCAGTTGTCAGTCAAGTGGGGGTCGAGACTGGTATTAAACTAATTACCTTACAACAGGATAAGAACCATGCATAAGGATGTGTGTGTACCAGGTGAAGAAGAAAACAGGTGGTCGGGGTGCGGGAGCCTTGGGGGTTTGCTGGATTGCCCAGGAACCTGATTGACTGGTTGGAAGCCAGGGGGTGTACTTGACAAGCCCAGAATGCGGGCCTTCACTGAACCCCTGAAAGGGGTCCTTCCCACCTCCCCTCCACACACACACAGGTAGAGACATCTCCCCCAGGGAGGCAGTCCCAGGCAATTCCTGAGGTAGGGCCACCATGGCCATAGCTGATTGGACGGCAGAGAGCACCTGACCACAGGCAGCCAATGGGAAGCTAGCCAACAGCCAATGAAATCCGCTGCTGGGGTAGCTCCACTCAAACAGGTGCTTCCCAGGTGTGAACAGAAGATACCGAGAGAGATGGAAAGGTGGGCATGGTGCAGGAGCCCAGACCACTGAGAGGAGTCTGAACTCAGCGCCCGAGGAGTGGGATGCAAGCAGCAGGAACAGATCAAAGAACGTTGACAAACAGACCCCTCCATGAATCTGCTCCGGGTCCTATCCAGCCCTGGGATCCTGGGAAACCTGTGTTTCCCTGTCCCGCCTGAGAAGTTCCCCTTGTACCGCAGCATCCTCACCATAAGTCCCTCTATCCCAGAATCCTCAGTGCGGCTCTGCCCTAGCAACGAGAAAACAACCTACCACCAACCCAAGCTAGTTAGCACTGGTCGGCCACCTGCTCTACTGGGTGCCGGTGTCTACGGGACGCCAAGGCCCCACAGAAGCCCATTTCAGATCCCGCTTGTCCTCTGGGTATAGTAGGGTAAGACGACACTTTCTAGGTAAGCCTCTCACTGCTTCCCTGCCCACCACCCGACCCTAACTCCTCCACCGTGAAGGCCTCCCTGCTCTCACCTCGTCCCAAGAGTCAGATCCTCCCTAACACGGAAGAGCACAGAATTGACCCAGACCAGCCTCTCGCAGCCGGCAGCCCCCTCCTCACTGCATTTTTCCTGCCAGGCCGTTCTCTGGGCAAGATTCTGGCCATGTGGACCCATCAAAGGCCACTAGGGCCACTAGGACTCAACAGCATGTCACCGTTAAGCATGTTGGCGGCAGCAGCTGAGAGATGAGACCGACCAGCACTGTGGGAGGGGGTGAGACCCCGGGGATGAACAGACACGATTTGGCCCCGAGACAAGAGTAAGACCTGGCGAAGAGAACAGGCTCCTCCCTCCCGGACAGGGCAGCTGAGAGAGAGCTGCAGCTTGGGCTGGGAACACAAGCAGTGCAGTAAACTAAGTGACAAAATAATAATTATTATATAACAAGATTAACAATAATAAGAGCTAACTTTATTTTTATTTATTTTTTTAATTTTTAAATTTAATTTAATTAATTTTTTTATACAGCAGGTTCTTATTAGTTATCCATTTTATACACATCAGTGTATACATGTCAGTCCCAATCGCCCAATTCATCCCACCACCATCCCCACCCCCCCGCGGCTTTCCCCCCTTGGTGTCCATACGTTTGTTCCCTACATCTGTGTCTCAGTTTCTGCCCTGCAAACCGGTTCATCTGTACCATTTTTCTAGGTTCCACATACATGCGTTAATATACGATATTTGTTTTTCTCTTTCTGACTTACTTCACTCTGTAGGACAGTCTCTAGATCCATCCACGAATAAGAGCTAACTTTAGCTGCCAGATACGGTGCCCAACATTAGTCCACTGTCTTCCTTGTCCCCATTTTAGAGGTGAGGAAGTTGAGGTTCAGAGGAGTGAAGTGACTTGATCAATTTCCATGCTAAACCACAGTGATATATACACATCACTGCGCTGGTGTATGTGAAAAAGACTCTTCAGAGAGCCCGGGGGGCGGAAAGGACTTGTCTGAGAAGGGGCTAATACCCACACAAGCTGATCTTCCACGGGCCCAGCTGGATCCTCTGATCTTCCCCCCCCCCCGATCTCCAGTTTCCAGTCTGGACTGTGTGTCTCAGAACTGCAGGCACGTAGCACATGTGCTATTATCGACTGCTCAGCCCAGAGCACTGAGGGGTGGTGTTCCAGAAGCTTCTGAGTTTGGAGCCAGGAAAGGACCAGAAATGTCCCTTGCTGCCTCCACTCCCATTGTCCCTGCACAACCTGCAGCCAGGGACCCAGGCTTCTCCGTTTTAACCACCTTGGGAGGCCCTGCCCCTCCTGTCGCATCATGAGCGATGCCCTCCAGCCCTGGGAATGACACAGTTTTGGTGCTAAGGGAAAAAGAGCAGCTTCCTCCTGGCCAGAGGCCATTCTGCACCCAGTTGTCTGTCATCCCCCAGCTGTGTACGGAGCTGGTGAAAATGCTGGCCTGTGACCAGAATGCCAGACCAGCCATCATGGGAACCAGGGACACGTAAAGCCCAAGAACAGTCTTTTTTTTGGCTGTGCCATGTGGCTCGTGAGATCTTAGTTCCCCGACCCGGGATTGAACCTGGGCCCTCGGCAGTGAGAGCGCGGAGTCCTAACCACTGGAACCCTGGTGAATTCCCAAGAACAGTCATTTTTTTTTTCTAATTTATATTTTTGGCTGTGCCACAAGGCTTGTGGGATCTAAGTTCCCTGAACAGGGATTGAACCCGTGTCCCCTGAATTGGAAGCACGGAGTCTTAACCACTGGGCCGCCAGGGAAGTCCCCCCAAGAACAGTCACTTCTGAAGTTTGCAGAATTAAAGTGGGAGACCAGGGTGCCCAGCAGAGATTCCTTGCTCCCTCATTCATTCATTCATTCATTCATTCGTCCATTCAGCCCCTGAACCCTGAGTGCTCAAGTGTGCCAGGAACTGTGCTGGGTGCTGGGGACACAGGGGTCATGTCAGAGGCGCCCCAACATTGGGAGGGGTTTGGGGCTGTCTCCAAGGCAGACGCTCGACCCGGTGACCTCTTTCCAACCCAGGCCTGGAGTTCCTCTGAGCCAGCCTCAGCCCTTCGTCCTGCCTCTCACCCTGGCCCCAGACCCCTCTGCCTGAGCTCACAGGCGATGACTTGGGTGACGTCACACCGGAGGCCCTGGCCGGTCTGCCATCCCAGGGGCTTCCGGCTCCGGCTTTCTGGCTTCATCCTCCCCCTTCTCAAGCATGACTCAGGCGGGGGACAGGACCTGGAATGTGGTAAGGCTCTCCATTTTTACGCAATTGTTTTCTTCACTCAAACCGCAGGCCTTGTAGGGGAGGCCCCCTCCCCTGCCTCGCAACCCAGTGACTGTCAGGGTTCAGACACTGGGTAAATAGAGCCTCTCTTCTGCTGGGGGTCAAGGCCAGTCCTCAGGAAAGTGCCACAGGGGCGGAAAGCCTCCACTCCAGAGACGCGCTCTGCCCGGAACTGCAGGGACCTCCTCCCTCCCTCCGTCCTCCTCCTCCTCTCTTCTCCCCCTCCCTTCTCCTCCTTTTCCTGTTCCGCAGCCAGCAAAGTGATCTCAAATCCAACCCGTTAACAGTGGGACATATGATTTTTCCTAAGGGTAGCTGTATGTGTGCAAAAGAAAACCTGAATAGATGAATAGATCATTCACTCACTCATTCTTCATTCATTCATGGAGTGGCAGTAGGACTGTTAACAGCATGGGTTTGGGAGTCACCCTGCAGGTGTGTCCAGCTCCACTGCTTTCTGCCTTTGCAATCACGGACCAGTGGCATCCCCATCGTGCCTCCATCCCCTTATCTGGGGTGTGGTGAGGACTCAGGGGATGCTGCAGGCAGGGTGCCCGGTGCAAGGTGCTGATTAGTCTTGGAGCTGTCACTTCCCTGAGGGCACTAGGAGCCTTTGGGAAGTCTCAGGCAGGTTGGCGACTGCTCAGGTCCCTGGCTGCTGGGGAGGAGGGGGTGCCAGAGGAGAGGGGACACGTGAGAAGGCAGGTGCTACTGCCCGGATGAGAGGTGACACGGCCTGAGAAAGATATGGCACAAGGACTGGCAGGCCTCAGCGATAGGCCGGCTGTTAGGTGTTAGAGACAGAATGTCAGCAGAAGTCAGAAGGGTGGTTACCTCTGTGTTCAGGGGGTGCATTGACTGTGATGGGACACAAGGGAATTCCCTGGGTGCTGAGAAATTTCCATGTCTCCATCTGGGTGGCAGTCAAAAATTTTCTTAACTTAGGGATGTCTACATAGGTTAAATTTTTTTTTCTTTTTGAGCTGTCGCTTAAGATTTGTGTATTTTACTTAGGTAAATGGTACCTCAATAAAAAAAATAAAGGGAATCCCTTGGTGGTCCAGTGGTTAGGACTCAGTGCTTTCACTGCTGGGGCCCGGGTTCAATCCCTGGTTGGGGAACTAAGATCCCGCAAGCAGCGTGGCGTGACCAAAAAAAAAAATTTTTTTTTTAAATAAAAAAACAGAATAAAATCCCAATGCCCAGGTCTCTGACTTGAATAGCTGAGTAGATGGGGATGCCATTTACTGACATGGGAAGCCTGGAAGAAATGCTGGCTTGAGAGAAAAGATCAAGAACCTGGTTTCGCACTGAAGTTGTTCTCAATGCTTTCCCTGGTATAAGCAATGCCAAGATGAATGTCGGCGTCCATTCAGGTAAATTCCTACAAGTGGGATTTCTGGATCCAAGTGTACAAGCATGTCTTTAAGACTTGTGACTCACATTGTCAATAAGGCTTTATCAGTCTGCGTTCCCTCCCACATTCATTCATTTGTTCATTCATTCCATCGCTGAGCGCCATCTCTGTGCCAGGCCCTGTCCTGGGTACTAGGGACACAGTGGCAAACCAGACAGGGAGATTGCTGCCACCCGCTTCCTGGAGCGCCCAGTCTGGGGTGGGGGGCAATGTAGGAAGAGGGACCCTCTTGTTCAGAGAGGTCTATTCAACCCTAAAGGGGTGAAACACTTGCCCAGAACGCTGGCCCGAAACCAGCTATTTTTAGTGATATTCTTTTTCCTCTGTAGTTAGAGAAAGATAATTAGACAGCCAGAGCGACCAGAACTCTAGAGGAAAAGCACTCCAGAGGGAGAAAAGCATTCCAGAAAAGGGCACAGAAGGTCCTGCGCTGAGGAGTACAGGACAGGGCTGCAGGGCCAGGCAGGGGGTTAGAGCTTCATCCCAAGAGCGATGGGAACCACAGGAGGATTGCTTTTTTTTGTGTGGTACGCGGGCCTCTCACTGCTGTGGCCTTTCCCGTTGCGGAGCACAGGCTCCAGACACACAAGCTCAGCGGCCATGGCTCTCGGGCCCAGCCGCTCCGTGGCATGTGGGATCTTCCCTGACCAGGGCACGAACCCATGTCCCCTGCATCGGCAGGCGGACTCTCAACCACTGCGCCACCAGGGATGCCCCGAGGATTGCTTTTCTTAATACATTTATTTATTTTATTTATTTACTTTTAGCTACGTTGGGTCTTCGTTGCTGCGTGCGGGCTTTCTCTAGTTGCAGCGAGCGGGGGCTACTCTACGTTGCGGTGTGCGGGCTTCTCATTGCCGTGGCTTCTCTTGTTGCAGAGCACAGGCTCTAGGCACGCGGGCTTCAGTAGTTGTGGCACGTGGGCTCAGTAGTTGTGGCTTGCGGGCTCTAGAGCGCAGGCTCAGCAGTTGTGGCGCATGGGCTTAGTTGCTCCGCGGCATGTGGGATCTTCCCGGACCAGGGCTCGAACCCTTTTCCCCTGCATTGACAGGAGGATTCTTAACCACTGCACCACCAGGGAAGTCCCTGCGTTTATTTTTGATTGTTCGTGTTTTCTAATCTTCTTCATGCACATGTACTGTTTCTGTAATTTTAAAATATATTAATATATCTAAATAATATATACTTAGATATATAATATATTATATAATATATATTATATATTTTAAAATATATATTTAAATATACACGCACATATTACGGATGCTTTTTATTTTATTAAAAAAAAAAAAACCCTCGGGTTTCCCTGGTGGCGCAGTGGTTAAGAATCCGCCTGCCAGTGCAGAGGACACGGGTTCGAGCCCCAGTCCGGGAAGATCCCACATGCCGCGGAGCAACTACGCCCGTGCGCCGCAACTACTGAGCCTGAGCTCTAGAGCCCACGTGCCACAACTACTGAAGCCCGCGTGCCTAGAGCCCGTGCTCTGCAACAAGAGAAGCCACTGCAATGAGAAGCCCGCGCGCTGCAACTAGAGAAAGCCTGCGTGCAGCAACGAAGACCCAAAGCAGCCAAAAATAAATAAATAAAATAAATAAATTTATTAAAAAAAAAAAACCCTCTCCAGTCCAAAAAGTGCTGGGTGGCGGCCCAAGGCTCCCTACCCGCCTCGGTTAGACCCTTCACTCGGTTGCTCAGGGCCTTTCAAAGCCTATGCGAGGTCTGAGGTGGGGGAGACGTGCCCACCAGAGAAATTAGAAACCCCGCAGGGAGGGCGCCCCGAGCCGTGCGTCTCCCTGGCCGTGAGCTCGGGTTTCGGCCCAGAGCCCCGTCTGGCCGGTTGTGCGTGTCCTTTTCTCTCCACTTTGGCGTCCCACCTGCGCTCCCCTTGCGATCTCCCCGACTGGGACCCCCTGGCGCGGCCAGATGCCGCCCATCGCATAGGTGTTGATGTGCGCTCACACCCGGAGCCTCTGGCGGCTGGGGTGAGTTCCCCAACCCGGGGGCCTCCCGCTGCAGCCGAGCCGGCTCAGCGGGAACTCGGAGCACGATTTGGAGCAAGGTGGGCGCCAGCACAGGGCCCGGGATGGGACGGGAGGGAGGCGCGGGGTCAGCAAAGCCAGCCGGAGAGCAGGTGCTTCAGCATCTAGGCGCTCAGAGTCGGTCAGACGTGGGTTCAAATTCTGACTCCTCCAGGCTCAAGTAGGTGGACGCAGGCGAGGTGTGACATCACCTACCACCTCTCCTCTGGGAATGTGGGCAGTAGCCCCTGCCTGGCTGTTCTGAGGACCGGGTGTTTGCTGTTGGCATATACTTCCCTCAGGAGCCTGGCCCGTTCAACTTCTCACATGGTTTGGCAATTTCCATTCATTTTGGTTCAATTCAAAGTCTGGCTTCCAATGACAACCAAAGGCAAGGCTTAATCCTTCACTAGCTCTTGAATTAAAAACAACAGATGGACAAACAAAAAACCCTGAAGGACATTATTGAGATAACTGGGGAAATTTGAATGTGGACGAAATGACCGATAACGCCGTGTTGAAATTAAATTGAGCAAGAGGATGGTATTGTGGTTTTACAGGCGTCGTCCTTAACCTTGGGAGACACTGGATGAAGAGTTTAGGGCTGGAGTTCAATGATGGCTGCAAAGTGCTTTCAGATGGGTCAGTACAAGAAGAGAAAGAGGAGCCAATGGGAGAGTGTTCACACTTGCTGGATCCAGGTGAGCAAATGTGGGCATTCATCGTAGTATTCTTTCTACTTATCTGAAAGTTTAAAAGTTTTTTTTTCCAAACTGAAATGCTATCAACTTTCTAAGAAAGAGGGTCTTGCTTTCTTGTTGCATTAGGAGAAGTGTTGGGAACTTTCTCCCTCTTCTCTCTCTTCCTCCGTATCGCTCCAAGGGTCCCCGACGAAGGTGTGCTGTTGTGTGTCAAACAGATGTTTTGGGCCAGCCAGGGAGCCTCACCACTCTTCTTAATGCTGTTCCCAGGGAGAAGCGCTACTAGCGCACTTTCAGAACCCCTGTCCCCATCCTTGCTGGGCTGGTACATCCTGGACATTAGTCCCGAATCATGTCAGTTTGACCATTGCAGCCACACCCCCAAGCGAAGGCCCTTTGACCAGAACAATAAATAACTCCACCTAATTTGGACTTCACCAAACCAACTTCGTCTAGTCTAGAGTCATGCTTCTCAATATATGGGACAACGGTCACACACAACCTTTAAAAGAATGGCAGAGCCATAGGACATGACAAAAACTGGTTAGATCCCACATGCTGTGGAGCAACTAAGCCCGTGCGCCACAACTCCTGAGCCTGAGCTCTAGGCCCACGAGCCACAACTACTGAGCCCATGTGCCACAACTACTGAAGCCCGTGCGCCTAAGAGCCTGTGCTCTGCAACAAGAGAAGCCATCGCAACGAAGAGTAGCCCCTGCTCAACGCAACTTAGAGAAAGCCCGTGCGCAGCAACGAAGACCCAATGCACCCAGAACAAAACAAAACAAAACAAAACTAGTTAGAACCAGCTAGATCCAAGATGGCGGAAGATTTGACTTCCAGTGGACCTTGAGCCGCGTTATATACTCATTGTAACACATCAGCATCTGCTAAGTGACACACCCACTAGCACCATGACCGTTCCAAGGCCAACCATCGAAGATCAAAAGTGGGCGGTGGCCCATCCTGGAAATCTCCACCCCCTTCCCCAAAAGAATTGGAATAATCCTCCCATTCATTCGCCTATGAAATTACCCAGCCCATAAAAACTAACCACGCCATATTTCAGAGCCTCTCGCCTTCTGAGATGGCCCACACTCTGTCTGTGGAGAGCGCTTCTCTCTTAATAAGTCCACTTCTCACCTCTCACTTTGTCTCTCACTAAATTCTTTCTGTGAGGAGACATCAAGAACCTGAGCTTCATCAAGTCCTGAAACCAGGTGTGTGGTCTCAATTTAGAGACTGTGGCTTCAAGTCCCAATCTGGGCTTAGGCACTTGGCTTCAAGTCCCTATCTGAGGCGCATGGTTTCACTTCGAGACTCTGAAAATGACAAAATTCCCCTGAAACACACACACATTTTAGATGTCACGTCAAGGAGCTGACAGAAGCTGGGATGTCCATCCACTGGCCCTAAATTAAAATTTGAATGGGCTAGACAGAAACAGGAAACAACCTAAATGTCCATCAACTGGCAACTGGAGAGACAAGATGGGACACATCCTTATAATGGAACTCTATTCAGCAATAAAAATGAGGTAGCGACAGATACATGCTATGACATGGGTGAACCTCCAAAGTATGCTTAGGAAAAGAACCCGGACACAAGAGACCACATATTGTGTGGTCTATTTATATGAAATGTCCAGAAAAGGCAAAGCTACAGACAGAAAGGAGATTAGTGTTTTCCTGGGGCAACGACAGGCGCTAACATTCAATGTGCACAAGGGCTCATAATGGGATGATGAAATGTTGGAAAACTGATTTATGGTGATGGTTGCATAACTTGGTAAATTTACTAAAAACCACTCAATTGCACACATGAAAAGTGTGAACAATCCGGTATGCAAATATGCCTCAGTAATGCTGTTTTGGAATGTCACTGGGCTGGAACATACTGACAACGGTTTTGGGGTCCCAGACACACAGGGCCCCATCATTCTTACTTGTGTGATCTTATCCCTGCCTCCGTCTCCTTTGCCCTCTAGTCCTTCCCACATATTGTTCTGCCCCAGCTGGGCTGTGCATCCCCAGGGGAGGGAGGGGCAGTGTGTGTCTTGTGCACACTGCATCCCAGGGCCTGCTCTAGGAAGCTGCTCTCTAAATATTTGTCTAATGAGTGAAAGAAGGAAGGGATGGTGTCATCCTCTCCTTGGGAAAGTGGCAGGGTTCCTAGAAGCTCCTTCTTTTTTTTTTTAACTTTTAGGGTTTTTTAGTTTTTTTTTTTTAAACAATTCAGTCTTGTTTATTCTTCTTCTTCTTTTTTTTTAATTTTTAGTTTTTGACCACAGCATGCAACATGGGGAATCTTAGTTCCCTGACCAGGGATCGAACCTGCGCCTCCTGCATTGGAAGCAAGGAGTCTTAACCACTGGACCTCCAGGGAAGTCCCTCTAGCTGTTCCTTTTATAGGGTCATCAAATATCTCACCATTATCCTTTCCCATGGCTGGGTACGTGGGAATATCTTTACCCCTCAGGAGAGCATTAAATTCTGTTCATCATGTTGCAGTTTTGTTTTTTTTTTAAATTTTATTTATTTATTTATGGCTGTGTTGGGTCTTTGTTTCTGTGCGAGGGCTTTCTCTAGTTGCGGCAAGTGGGGGCCACTCTTCATCGCGGTGCGCGGGCCTCTCACTATCACGGCCTCTCTTGCTGCAGAACACAGGCTCCAGACGCGCAGGCTCAGTAACTGTGGCTCACGGGCCTAGTTGCTCCGCGGCATGTGGGATCTTCCCAGACCAGGGCTCGAACCCGTGTCCCCTGCATTGGCAGGCAGATTCTCAACCACTGCGCCACCAGGGAAGCCCTTATGTTGCAGTTTGAAACCTTGTCCTTGTTCCCTGGAATTGCTTACTTTAGAGTGATTTGGGTGTTAGGGTCTAATGCTTCTACCATTTACCAAAGGCTTCCTATGTGCCCGGGGCTTCACGTGTGTAATCGCATCCAACCCTTGCAACAGTCCTGTGGGCCAGGTGTTATTATTTCCCCTAGTTTGCAGATCAGAAAACTGAGGCCCAGAAAGGTTAAGGCAGTCACCCAAGGTTACACAGCTGGTCAGAAGCAGTGTCGGGATGTGAACTCAGGGCCTTCAAAGTCCAGGCACTTGAAACTAAACATACCTCTGGGTCGTTCAATGGAATGGTATCAGTCAGACCCGGGGGTGGGAACCGGAGTTTCCCTGAACCCCTTGTTGACATCTGTTTTAAGGCCTAAGAACTGCGTCTTGGGTGATTTTAAGGACTAGAAAATAGATACTTTATCAACACCAGTGAATGGTTTGCTACTTCAAATAGGGGTCCTTTTGTTACTCGGATGATGTTTTTTTACCTCTACCCGTCTCTCATGTTCTCAAAGTCTCTGCCTCTGCTTCTCTCGCAAAATTTCTTCCTTGTTTCAAGTTGCTCTGGTGAGCCCGTTTCTCCCTTTCTAATCCTGCGTGCTCGCCCCATCTAGTGGTAAGACTTGGGAGTTACACTATCCTCCTTCTGAGAAGCCGCAGGGTGAGGCAAGGTTCGGGGGAATGAATGCCTTGAGCCCTTCTGTCCAGGACAAAAATAGCAACAGTCTTCAGGTTACCAGAGGCCAGGTTCTCCAGATGCGTTCTAGCTACCTCTCTGGAGGCCACCTTAACTCTTTTATTTAATTATAAACTATTTAATCAAAAGAAACAATATAACATCCCAGATTTAATAGATGTTACATTTTGCTGTATTTCCTTCAGCTCTCTTTAATAAAAGTACCTTTAATAAAAGTAGAGCTCTAGGGCTTCCCTGGTGGCGCAGTGGTTGAGAGTCCGCCTGCCGATGCAGGGGACGCGGGTTCGTGCCCCGGTCCGGGAAGATCCCACATGCCGCGGAGCGGCTGGGCCCGTGAGCCATGGCCACTGAGCCTGCGTGTCTGGAGCCTGTGCTCCGCAACGGGAGAGGCCACAACAGCGAGAGGCCCGCGTACCGCAAAAAAAAAAAGTAGAGCTCTAATCCCATCCCTTTGGCCTTCCTTCCCAAAAGTCATCTCCATGCCAAAACTGAAGTGTATCAATGCCTTGTTATGTTTTGTTTTTATTTTAACTACACATGTGATGTATCCGCATAGAATGTGCATTTAAAAAAATATTTATTTATTTATTGTGGCTGCTCCAGGTCTTAGTTGTGGCACACGGGATCTTAGTTGTGGCATGCATGTGGGATCTAGTTCCCCGACCAGGGATCGAACCCAGGCCCCCTGCACTGGGAGCGAGGAGTCTTACCCACTGGACCACTAGGGAAGTCCCACAATGTGCATTTTAAATATGTGAACAGAAGGAATTCCCTGGCAGTCCAGTGGTTAGGACTCCGTGCTTTCACTGCCAGGGCTCAGGTTCAGGGAACCAAGATCCTGCAAGCTGTGTGGCATGGCCACAAAACAAAACAACAAAAAATATGTAAACACATAAATGGTACACTGTACATCTCCTTTGGCTACTTTTTCTTTTTCACTCAACTCTGGTTCATGAGACTTATTGACATTGATACACATAGTTCTAGTGAATCCATTTTTATCTTCTGTATAATATTCCATTTTAGGACTAAACAGTGGTTTGTTTATCCATTCCTCTGGTGATGGAAAATTAGCTTTGATTCCAATTTTTACTACTACAAATAGCACCTCAACAAACATCCTTGAATGTGTCTCCTTGTGTACATGGGTCCCTCTAGGAGTGGGCTTTGCCACGAGTGGGTTACAGGTGGGCAGACGGAAAGGGCCCAAGGCAGCCAGGGCCCTGGGCTCAGCCACCTTGTCCAGTAGCCCCTCCACTAACACCAGTGGGCTGTACCCATACTTTCATTTTCTTCATGCATCATAATGTGATAAATGCTTGAAGATGGAATTTCTGGGTCACAGGGCATGTACATCTTCAACTTTGCCAGGTATTGCCAAATTGGTCTTGTCTTCAATGTCACTTTAAGTGACATCAGGGGGCCCTTGTTCCCCCAAAAGATCTGGGTGACTGCCATTTCCTGGGTATGTAGCTTAGGACTGGAGCGCGTGCAACCATCTGCTTACGTCACAGATATGTATTGACATCTGCTGTGCCACGAGTAATAACATCCCTGTCTCGGACCCAGGAAGCTCATGTCTTTGATAGCCTCTGTGAAACCGGCAGGCTAACTTGTAAGCTTGCAAGCAGGGCAAAACCTGAGATACTTCACCATTCTTCACAAGACGATCCCCTTTCCACCATGTACAAAGCACTATCACAAGCCTGAGGGGCTCAAAGAGAAGGGTCCCCTTGGCCTGTTTTGAAGGGTATGATGGTTAATTGTATCCACCAGCTTGACTGGGTCATGGGGTGCCCATACATTTGGTTAAATGTTATATCTGCGTGTGTCTTTGAGGGTGTTTCTGGATGAGATCAACATATTTTTTTTTTTTTTTTTGCGGTACGTGGCCTCTCTCTGTTGTGGCCTCTCCCGTTGCGGAGCACAGGCTCCGGACGCGCAGGCTCAGCGGCCATGGCTCACGGGTCCAGCTGCTCCGTGGCATGTGGGATCTTCCCAGACCGGGGCACGAACCTGTGTCCCCTGCATCGGCAGGCGGACTTGCAACCACTGCGCCACCAGGGAAGCCCTTTTTTACATTTTTTATTTAGCCACACCGTGAAGCTTGAGGGGTCTTAGTCCCATGACCAGGGATCAAACTTGGGCCCTGGCAGTGAAAGCGCTGAGTCCTAACCACTGGACCTCCAGGGAATTCCCAAGATCAACATTTAAATTTGTAAACTGGGTAAAGCAGATTGCCCTTCCCAATATGAGTGGGTCTCATGCAATCCATTGAAGGTCTGAATAGAATAAAAGTCTGAGTAGGAAAGAAATCTCTCTGCCTCACTGATTTCAAGGTGTGACATTGGACTTCTCCTGTCCTAGAACTCAGCCTCAGACTGGAGCTATACCTTTAGTTCTTCTGACTTTAGATGTCTCAGCCTCCATAATCATGGGAGCCAATTCCTTATAATAAATCTCTCTCTCTCTCTCTCTCTCTCTCTCTCTCTCTCTCTCTCTCTATATATATATATATATATATATATATATCCATACATATATTATACATCCTATTGGGCCATTTCTCTGGAGGACCCTGACTACTACAAGGGGCTTACAGTTAAGAAAGGAACTTCGCAACACACCCTGTTTTTTTTTCTTAATAGCATTTATTACCATCTGGTGATCACAGCAGTGTTTTTTGTTTTTTGTGGTTTTTTTGGCTGCGTTGGGTCTTCCTTGTTGCGTGCGGGCTTTCTCTAGTTGCAGTGAGTGGGGCTACTCTTTGTTGCGGCACGTGGGCTTCTCATTGTGGTGGCTTCTCTTGCTGTGGAGCACGGGCTCTAGGCTCACGGGCTTCAGTAGTTGTGGCATGCGGGCTCAGTAGTTGTGGCATGTGGACTCAGTAGTTGTGGCGCACGGGCTTAGTTGCTCTGCGGCATGTGGGATCTTCCCAGACCAGGGATCGAACCTGTGTCCCCTGCATTGGCAGGCGGATTCTTAACCACCGCGTCACCGGGGAAGTCCCCACAGCAGAGCAGTGGTTTTGTTTCTTTGCTTATTATCCATCCACCACAGCCCCATGAGAGAGGTCCCTGGTCTGTCTTGTTCACCTTTACACAGAGCCTGGCATATGGGTGATGCTCAAAGAATCCTGGTCGAGTGAATGGACAAATTTAGTTATTGGAACCAGGGCTGAGCAGGGTTGTTGGGCAGCGAGAATGGCGTAGCAGGCATGGAGACTTTGTGCTTTTTTGTTTGTTTCTATTATTTTTGTTGTTTTTTGTTTGTTTTGTTTTGGCTGCACCGCGTGGCATGTGGGGTCTTAGTTCCCCGACCAGGGATCGAACCCGTGCCCCTGCAGTGGGAGCACAGAGTCTTAACCACTGGACCACCAAGGGAGTCCCTGGAGACTTTGTACTGGAGGAGGGTGGGAGATAAGATTGCCTACTCTGCAGATTCTGAGCATTTATGATGTCCCTACAAGTAGTCATCGCAAAGTTGCCCACACTAGTGGAGGGAGGGGAGTCGTGGTCCTCAAAAGCCAACACAGGGGAGGTGGATGTGTATTAAGTTCCCTTTGTGGGAGCGGCCCTTTCCTCATCCCATAGTTACAGTGGGGGCAGACACGTTCATGCCAGGGGATGCTGCCCCCCCTCCAGGCCACAGCTGATTGGCTCAAGGAGCTGACTGGCTCAAGGATTGGCCCAGGCTGGGCCAATCAAATCCCTTCCCTGGGAGTTTGGAATTGGGGCTGAGAGCCAGCAGGGAGAAAAGAAAGAGTGAGTACTTGGCTTCTGTGGGTGTCTGGACCCAGACACATAAAGCCAGGTGCTGTGCAGAGAAGAATGGAGCAGGTCCACACAGGGGAGGTGATGAGAGGGAAGGAGGGAGAGAGGCAGGCACTCTGGACCTGACTCAAGTCCTTCCTCAAGTGCCTGCAGGCACTTGCCCGTGGGCACTGTGAGACACCCCCCCATCCCCCCAGGCTTGATAACCCAGTTCCTTTTGCTGCTTAATCCAGTTCTGGTGTTTTCTTTTTTAACATTTATTTTTAAAATTTTCTTTTTTAATATTTATTTATTTGGCTGTGCCAGGTCTTGTTTGCAGCATGCAGGATCTTCTTTGCTGCACGCAGGATCTTTTAGTTGAGGTAGGTGGGAATTTTTTAGTTGTGGCATGTGGGATATAGTTCCCTGACCAGGGATCGAACCCAGGTCCCCTGCATTGGGAGCATGGAGTCTTAGCCACTGGACCACCAGGGAAGTCCCTGGTGTTTTCTTTAGCTTGAAACCCACAGTCTCTATGGATGCAATGCGTTAACTGCCTTCTCCAACCTTGGGTGCATGACCCATCTGGGAGGCAGATTTCTTTCCCCTTTGTGTTTTGCCTATGAAGTGGGTTGGCAGCCCTGAGCCCACGCCCATTGGGAGGTCAAAGAGGGTGGCTAGGTCCCAGGGGGAAAAGAAGCCAGCTTTGGGTTAAACACGTTCCTCAGAGAAGCCAGTTCAGTCATTCCTGAGCCCAGCTCCTGGCCATCCATTTGTGATTGACTTGGGGGCTGGAGGTGACATTTGTTTAAGGAACAACCGTGAGAGACCTGAGTGGTGTGTAAAAGTGCGTAGAACAGGAGACCTTTTCAGGAGGTTTTTCAACAGCAACAGTAACAACACCTTGGGGTGTTTTCCAGCAATAATGCATTTACAAAGAATTCTCCATGGGGCAGCTGGTCAGTCTCAGGTGATGTTGGTAGAACTTGGAGGGATTGTAAAAGTGAAATGGAAGAATATTAACACCCCCCAACACAGCTCTGATGACATTGGATGGTAATTGCTGAGACCCCTCCCCAGGCGCCACCCCCGGCCAGATGGGCACCCTGTTGGGTGGCACCAAGTCTCTCTTACTCACTGTAAATCCCCAGGTGGACAGATACAGTGCCTGACACAGAGGAAGCCTTGGGCTGCTAGAAGATGGATGAGTGCATTTCCAACACAAGTAGAACAGACAAAGGTCATCCAGGAGTTCAAGGAGAGAACTTTCCAGAAGTCTTGCATCCCATACCAACTGCCCCCTTCCTACCTCCTAGGTTCCCAACGTGTCCTGAATGTCCGTCTCACTGCACTCACCTCCCACACCGTGACCGCATGTCTACTCATCCGTCTTCCCTGAGCCCTCCGCTAAGGTGCCCCTACACTCATCTCGTCAAGTGACCCTCAGGGCAACCTTATAAGGCAGGGACTATCGTTAGGGCCAGTCTACAAATGAGGAACCAGGGCCTAGAGAGCGTGAGTAACCTGCCCAGGGTCATATGCATGGTCACAGCAGAGGCAGAATTTGAACCCACGCAGTTTGTTTCCTGCCTGTTGGAGGAGAGAGGCAGGTCAGTGGGGGAAGAGCTCAGGTGGGGCCTCTGAAGGGCCCGAGTGCCCATCCTGACTCCACCACTTTCTACTCGTGTGACAATTTCCTTGGGCACATTATTTAACCTCTCTGGGTATTCACCTGTAAAATAAAGATTGGTCACTTCACAGGGTTGCCTTAGAATTAAATGAGATAATGACGCTAGTGCACCCAGAACCTGATCCTTAGCAAGCACTTAATAAATAAAACGATAGGGCTTCCCTGGTGGCGCAGTGGTTGAGAGTCCGCCTGCCGATGCAGGGGACACGGGTTCGTGCCCCGGTCCGGGAAGATCCCACATGCCGCGGAGCGGCTGCGCCCGTGAGCCATGGCCGCTGAGCCTGCGCGTCCAGAGTCCGTGCTCCGCAACGGGAGAGGCCACAACAGTGAGAGGCCCGCGTACCGCAAAAAAATAAATAAATAAATAAAACAATACATAATAATGTTATTTTAAAAACATATGATAGTCTATAAAAAGTGTCCGAATCTGCAGTGATAGAAAGCAAATCTGTGGTCGATGGACAGGGGAGGGGGCGTCAGGGGAGAGGTGAGGATTACAAGATGGCAAGAGGAATCTTCTGGGGGTGATGGCTATGTTCACTACCCTGATTGTGAGGATACTTTCGTGAGTGCATAAGTATGTCAAAACTTAACAAATTGTACACTTTTTTTAAAATCAATTAATTAATTGATGGCTGGGTTGGGTCTTCGTTGCTGCACGCGGGCTTTCTCTAGTTGCGATGAGCAGGGGCTATTCTTTGTTGCAGTGCGCGGGCTTCTCATTGCAGTGGCTTCTCTTTTTG
Source organism: Leucopleurus acutus (assembly GCF_964270905.1). Classification (NCBI taxonomy): domain Eukaryota; kingdom Metazoa; phylum Chordata; class Mammalia; order Artiodactyla; family Delphinidae; genus Leucopleurus; species Leucopleurus acutus. The sequence continues at coordinate 6,467,510 of NC_139150.1, read as the reverse complement.
CGGAGCACGGGCTCTAGGTGCACGGGCTTCAGTAGTTGTGGCACGTGGGCTCAGTAATTGTGGCTCGCGGGCTCAGTAGTTGTGGCACACGGGCTTAGTTGCTCCACGGTATGTGGGATCTTCCCAGACCAGGGCTCGAACCCGTGTGCCCTGCATTGGCAGGCAGATTCTTAACCACTGTGACACCAGGGAAGCCCTGTACACTTTAAATGTGTGCAGTTTGTTGTATGTCAAACTTACCTCAATAAAGCTGTTTGAAGGCATATGTAACATTCTATAGCCATTAGGATTTCATAGAAATAAAGTGTGTATCCCTGTATAAACGATAACAAGAAGAACACCAAATACCATGTGCCCCAGCAGAGCCCCTCTGTATAAAATAGACACTGGTAAGACTTAGATGAGAACAGGCCTTCGGGCTGACAGTTGGCTTTTTATTTTTATTTATTTATTTTTGACTGTGTTGGGTCTTCATTGCTGTGCACAGGCTTCCTCTAGTTGCAGCGAGCAGGGGCTACTCTTCGTTGCGGTGAGCAGACTTCTCAGTGCAGTGGCTTCTCTTGTTGCGGAGCACAGGCTCTAGGCGCAGGGGCTTCAGTAGTTGCAGCACGTGGGCTCAGTAGTTGTGGAGCATGGGCTTAGTTGCTTCACGGCATGTGGGATCTTCCCAGACCAGGGACTAAACCCCTGTCCCCTGCATTGGCAGGCGGATTCTTAACCACTGTGCCACCAGGGAAGTCTGACAGTTGGTTTTTTATATAATCTAGGGATTTGAACTTCTGTTGTCATTTTTTTCTGGAGGTCACAGAGGCAGTGAAAGCAGGATATGAACCCATGTCTCTGGGTCCTCAGACCAGCAGCTCACCAGTACCCTCTAGTGCTTCGCTCGGTGCGAGTAGGTCTCTCCAGCCTTGAGCAGTTTCCCATTCTATCAGCGTGGTCACACCTCTGGTTCCAGTCAACTCCGAAACTTCCCTGGAAACAGGTGTGGACCAGGGGGCGCTGTCTCTGGTCCTGAAAATCTCTGCCCACCTCGAACCAAAGGGCAGAGCCCTATCTGCAGCTCCCTTCCAAGACCTTCCTGGTTGGTCTTTCAAGTTATGACGGCCTTAAGGAGTCAAGTTGGTGGTTTTGAATGTTTTTTATTAACAATTTAAACACTGTAGGTGATGTTCCAAGAGAGAAATGATAGAGTAAAGGGGAAGGGGATACTGTAGGGACAAGAGGATGGGTGGGAGGTGAGGTGACCAGCCTCCCAGAGACAGTGATGCAAGACGGCAGCTACCATGGGCTTTGGACAATTTTTTTTTTTTTTTTTTTTTTTTTTTGCGGTACGCGGGCCTCTCACTGTTGTGGCCTCTCCCATTGCGGAGCACAGGCTCCGGACGCGCAGGCTCAGCGGCCATGGCTCACGGGCCCAGCCGCTCCGCGGCACGTGGGATCTTCCCGGACCGGGGCACGAACCCGTGTCCCCTGCATCGGCAGGCGGACTCTCAACCACTGCGCCACCAGGGAAGCCCGGGCTTTGGACAATTTTTGAAAACAAAATGTGGATATAAATACCCAGAAGCACTCCCATTTGTAAGATTTATAACAAAAAGTAATATGAATGGAGTTAATAGTACTAATGGAGTGGTCACCCAGTAGCCAAATCAGCAGAATTCACGTAGCATCAAACTTGTCCAAAGACAGCTTCAGCTCCTAACGTTGCCTAAAGAAAATATGAAACTCCCTCAGCTGCCGCAAGGACAGTATTACAGCAATTAATAAACAAGATAAACCACAGGCTCTCCACCACCCGCCTCCCAATCCGATTTCTTCATTTTCCACAGCAGCAAATTTTCTAGGTACGTCTTGCAGGTCTCGGAGTACTGGAAGTTCCCATTCAAAGGCAATTTCTCTTAAGATACGCTAAATGAACTAGTTTTTATCTTCAGATACTCACTGATACTGGAAATAGATAAGTTGTTTTACACTCTTTAAAACTTTCTTAAAAGAGGGGAGGGCTTCCCTGGTGGCGCAGTGGTTGAGAGTCCGCCTGCCGATGCGGGGGACACGGGTTCGTGCCCCGGTCCGGGAGGATCCCACATGCTGCGGAGCGGCTGGGCCCGTGAGCCATGGCCGCTGAGCCTGCGCGTCCGGAGCCTGTGCTCCGCAACGGGAGAGACCACAACAGTGAGAGGCCCATGTCCGGCAAAAAAAAAAAAAAAAAAAAAGAGGGGAAATGGGGCACAATGCAGTGTCAGGATCATTATGTAGTTGGGGGGGACTTGCGGGGGCCCATTTATATCCATTCCTGGGGCTCAGATATGTTTGGGTTGTCCAGAGAGCTCTTTGTGAGGGGTTTTGAGGCCCTCTACTCTTGTGGTCATCTTCCCACCCTCCATAAATTCCAGTGGCCAACTTCAAGATAAGTGACCAAATGACAAATCAGGAAACAGTCACATTTTCAAGGAAACAAAATGTCATTTGAGTATGTACAACAGCGCAAACTGGGGGGGTTACCCAGGCACAACACCCTTGCCCATGGCTGGTTGATACAAGGTCAAGATACCAGACCCACGTTGGGCCCATCAGCTTCTCTCTCCGAGGGCAGTGCCGGAGCAACAGGGCCCCAGAGCTCCTGCCACCGAGGCCTCCACACCCCACCTCTGGGATCCTCTCTCCCAAGTCGGGGTCGCTCAGCGTTTTTTACATTTCCAGGGGCCACCCTGGGTTCTTCTAAGAAGCCCAAGCCAGTCAGTGTCAGTCTATTGTTTGGAAGCAAAGAACCTCGTCTGATAAAACAGTTAACAGAGATGGGGAGACAGGCCGCAGAAGCTCAGGACTTGATTACTGAACCCACATGGAGGACGCTGCAGGAGGTACCTCCTTCCCCGATCTCCATCTTCCAGGAGACGGGAGCCCCAGAGCCCGCAGTGACAAAACAGAGGAGCAAGTGTCACCCAGACTCCCCCCGGGACCACGCCCACCGAGGGGAAGAGCTCCAGGACCCCGAGAAGCTGAGGCCAAGACCCCTTCCACCACCAGCGCCAGGATAGGGCTGAGTCCTGACAAAACTGGCAAGTCGAAAGCAGTTGCAAATGTCAACATCTTGCCTCAGAGACTCCCAGGTCTTTCTGTGAGAACATACAGTCCATAGCAGCATCGCTGGCCCCCAGATCAAAGCCCACCCTCCTGAGAATGTTCTACACTTGAACATTAAATGCATATTTATGGAGTGCCTGCGGTGTATGTGGCACAGTTCTAGGAATTAGAGATACTGAACACAGTAGACAAGGCCCCAGTCCTCCTACAGCTCTCAGGCCGGCAGAAGAGATGGACAATAGACAGGGAAACAAACAGGGTGACAACAGAGTAGGTGGCCGGGTGGGAGGAAGAAGGGCTACTTTAGATAGGTTGGGTGGGCTTCAAGCTGAGGTCTGAACATTCTTAGCAAGAGTTCAGGCAGAGATGGAAGCGACCTAAATGTTCATTGACAGATGAATGGATAAAGATGATGTGGTATACACACACACACACACACACACACACACACACACACACACACACACAATGGAATACTACTCAGCCATAAAAAAGAATGGAATAATGCCATTTGCAGCAACGTGGTTGGACCTAGAGATGATCATACTAAGTGAAGTAAGTCAAACAGAGAAAGACAAATGCCATATGATATCACATATGTGTGGAACCTAAAAAAAAGGTTACAAAATGAACTTATTTACAAAACAGACATAGATTCACAGACATAGAAAACAAACTTATGGTTACCAAAGGGGAAAGAAGGGGGAGGGAGGGGAACATTAGGAGTTTGGGATTAACATATACACACTACTATATATAAAATAAACAACGAGGACCTACTGTATAGCACAGGGAACTGTATTCAGTATCTTGTAATAACCTATAATGGAAAAGAATATGAAAAATTATATGTGTATCTGAATCACTTTGCTGTACACCTAAAAACTAATGCAACATTGTAAATCAACTATACTTCAATTAAAAAAAAAAAGGAGTCGAGGCAGGAGAATAGGATGGGAAAAGGTCCAAGAGGAAGGTAGGAGCACAGCACATAGGGCTTTGAGGTCAGAGTGAGAAGGGTAGATTTTTTCCTAAGGGCTTTAGGAGCCATTGACAGGTTCAAAGCAAGACCAACACGATCCAGTCTGCTGTGAAAAGACCACCTGTCTCTGTTGTGGGGAGAACGGATCAGGGAGGACCAGGGTGGATGCAGAGGACTCCCTGGGGGCTGCTGTGGTCACCCATGTGATAGGTGATGGTGGCTTGGATGAGGGCGTGGCCAAGGAGAGGAAGACAGCTGAAGAGTTCTTGAGTGTGTTTTGGAGATGGGGCCGGCAGCCTGTTGATGGGTCAGACGTGGAGGCTGAGGGAAAAAGGAATACAGGACAAGCAGCTGGTGGGGGATGGTTCCATTTCCTGAGATAGGGACCTTGGGGGAGGAGCACATTTGGAGAAAAGAGTCCAGACTTCAGCTTTGACCGTGTAGGTGCTGAGACGTCTGGTCAACAGCCAAGTGGAGATGTCCAGTGTGGAGCCAGATGCAGGGGCTGGAGAGAGAAAGTCATCCGGGGCCAGAGAAAGTTGTCATCCAGGGCCCTCTCACTCAGGGAGAGAGGACAGAGAGCGAGGGGGTCTAGAACGGAGACTTGGGGTCGATCAGGATTGCAGAGGGCGTGACAGGGAAGACGTGGCAACCGAAGAGGCTAACACTGGAGAGGTAGGAGGCCATCTAGCCAGGGGACTGAGCTCCAGGTCAATACACGAGGCCTTCCCCGGCAGCTGAGAATCCAGAAGGGAGGCGTCAACTCCTTACAGTAAATTCAGAGTGTGGACACGAAGGCTGAAGAATAAATGCCTACTGGGCAGGCTCTGCTTTGGGGTAAGGGGGCTCACACTTTTTTTTAAAATTTTTGCTCACACATCCCTTGGCACGTTTTTAGATTAACATATATTAACATAGAAACTTCTTATTATAAGTTTAAGTGGTTGCAAAAGACGCAATTTCCTGTCTATTGTAAGCATGGACATTTTAGGGTAACATTGTTACTCTGTTCTTCTAGGTCTGCTCAATGGAATCTGAACGCCATAGCAGGCTTACCTGCCATCACCCATTTATAAAATGCATGAACAAGTCAGAGGTTTACAATCAGTTTTCGGTACTTCAACTCACACTTCCCTCATCAGAGGTCATCCTAATGAAGTGTACTTTCTGCCTAAAAGTTGTTTATCAATCATTCTACCTTATTTCTCTGCAACAAAGGTATGTATATACTACAAATTAAAACTTCATATAAAAGTTTTTTTTGGTGACCACAAAGCTCTAAGTGTTAAAATATTTCTCTTGGGGCTTCCCTGGTGGCACAGTGGTTGAGAGTCCGCCTGCCGATGCAGGGTACGCGGGTTCGTGCCCTGGTCTGGGAGGATCCCACATGCCACGGAGCGGCTGGGCCTGTGAGCCGTGGCCGCTGAGCCTGCGCGTCCGGAGCCTGTGCTCCGCGGCGGGAGACGCCGCGGCGGTGAGAGACCCGCGTACCACAAAAATTTAAAAAAAATTAAAAAAATATTTCTTTTGGATTGCTGTGTATTAGTACACAGTCAATCAAACCAACATAAATGGGTTACAATTTTTTTCATAAATAATTATAAACCAAGAATTAAGATTTTATGGAAACTCTATCTATTAATGAGATGGATGGGGTTCTCTCTCTTTTCTTTTTCCATTTACTTTGTGTATCCACTGGGGAAAATTACTGAGTGATTTTTCTTCTTTCCAGGGGGCCAGAGGTAAGACAGGGGAGGTGAGAAAGGAAGCTGCAGGAAGCTGGCCCACTGGGGTCTTGCTCAGGGAGGAAAGAGGAAAGAGGCTACGTTTCCACTGTACAGCACAGGGAACCATATTCAATATCTGGTAATAACCTATAACGAAAAAAATCTGAAAAACGGAATCACTTTGCTGTACACCTGAAACTAACAAAACCTTGTAAGTCAACAATACTTTAATTAAAAAGAAAGAAAGAAAGAAAGGAAGGAAGGAAGGAAGAAAGAAGAAGAAAGGAAAGAAAGAAAGAAAGAAAGAAAGAAAGAAAGAAAGAAAGAAAGAAAGAAAGAAAGAAAGAAAGAAAGGAAGGAAGGAAGAAAGAAAGAAAGAAAGAAAGAAAGAAAGAAAGAGAAAGAAAGAAAAGAAAGAAAGAAAGAGAGAGAAAGAAAGAAAGAAAAGAAAGAGGCTGAGTTCCTGGGATTGGCACTCTTACAGGGATCTATCCCACGTGTCCTTGGGAGGTCTTCATCTACCTCCAGGTGTTCACATGCCCCAGGGTGAAGGTGGCCGGCTTAAGACAGGGTAAGGCCCACCACAAGGGCTGCCACCCTACCTCCAGAAAGTTGGGGCTCAAAGCACCTCTCCAGGGACGCCTGACAAGCTTTCTCCACCAGGGCTGGTGTGAGCAGGTGGCCTGGCTGCCAGGCGCTCGTTATCTGTTGAACCTAATCGGGTTTCCTGCTGGCTCTGGGACAGAGGCCGCCTCGGGCATGCAGTTGGTCAAGTCCAGCGCGTCCCCTGGGGTGCAGCTGTGAGGGATGGAGGAGCACCTCTGTGGCCTCCAGGGGATTTGCAACACGGGCTGGGGCGGGTGTGCGGAGAGCAGGAGGTTGAGACCATCAAAGTTACAGAAACTGGTTCATTCCTTCTGTTCCTAATGGAGTGGTTCTGGACATGTGACCTCACTTCTCTGGGTCTCAGTTTCCCTATCTGTAAAGTGGGGATCACAACAGTCTCTTCCTATTGAAGTTGGGCATACCAATGGGCTGATGCATATAGAGAGCCCTTACCGCTGCAGACAATAAGAGATCAGGAAGATCTCTTACTGTGACTGTCACCGCTTTTGATTCTCTCAGCAAATTGTGTGAGGCTCACAAGTCAGGAGAGACTGTTTATTTTTTTTAAGATTTTGTTGATGTGGACCATTTTTAAAGTCTTTAATGAATTTGTTACAATATTGCTTCTGTTTTGTGTTTCGGTTTTTTGGCCGCGAGGCATGTGGGATCTTAGCTCCCCGACCAGGGATCGAACCCGCACTCCCTGCATTGGAAGGCAAAGTCTTTAACCACTGGACCGCCAGGGAAGTACCAGGAGAGACTGTTTAAACCACTAGTGTTTGAAAGGAAACGTCTGTGTCTTTAAGGATTGTACATGGTGCTGGAAGGAATCGACGGCATTGGATCTGGAATTACAAAAGCTCAGTAGCTGGTATTTATGACTCTAAAGATAACACAGGGCTTCCCTGGTGGCGCAGTGGTTGAGAGTCCGCCTGCCGATGCAGGGTACGCGGGTTCGTGCCCCGGTCCGGGAAGATCCCACATGTCGTGGAGCGGCTGGGCCCGTGAGCCATGGTCGCTGAGCCTGCGGATCCAGAGCCTGTGCTCTGCAGCGGGAGAGGCCACAACAGTGAGAGGCCCACGTACCGCAAAAAAAAAAAAAAGGTAACACAAAATACAATGTCCTGCAAGAAATGAGAAGGTTGGCACTGAACAATGGAAGCTCATCAGAGTCCTCACCACCCCCCACGCCCGCCCTCCTCCTGTTCCTTCCCCGTCGGGCCCCTCGCCTCCCCAGCCACAGTGGCACATTCCCCCCCCCCCCCCCATTCTCAGATTCCTTTTCCTCCCTCCTGCTGCCCCTGCTCCAGTTCAGGCCACTGTCTTCTCTCCTGGAATACTGCCCAGCCTTGGACCCAGTCTCCCTGCCACAGTGCTGGCCTCTCCAACCCCAATACAGGGCCAGAGTGGTCTGAACAATCACTGCCCAAAGCCCCCCTGGGGCCTTGTGGCCCCAGGGTAAAGCATGGCGCAAAAGGCCTTGATGATTCGGCCCCTGGCTGCCATTCCAGTCTCTCCTGTCTTCACAATCCAGCTGCCTGAGCACCTGGGGCTCCCAGGTGCGTACTACCCCCTGCCTGGAGCGTTCATGCAGACCGCCTTCACCTCTCCCCTCCTCACTTGCGCCAATCCCCTTGGGTAATTTTTACCCATGCTTCAGGTCAAAACTGAGACATGGAGGAGGAGAGCCTTCCCCGACCCGCCCATTGGGTGAGGTGCCTCCTCTGTGCATCCCACATCACAGCACTGACCGTGCTGGTCATAAACTGTCCGTTTGCCCATTTGCCTCCCTCACTAGACTGACAGCTCTGTGAGGGCAGAGACTGTGCCTGTCCTATGCCCTGCTTTATTTATTTATTTATTAAAAAAAATGTTTTTGGCTGTGCTGTGGCATGCCGGATCTTAGTTCCCTGACCAGGGACGAAACCCATGCTCCGGCAGTGCAAGCGAGGAGCCCTCACCCTGGACCGCCAGGGAACTCCCCTGTGCCCTGCTTTATCCCCAGCACGCGGCACTGGATCTGACACAGCCAGTGTTTGTTAAATATTTGTGGATACATGGGCTGATGAGTGAACTCAACCAACTTTGGCAAAGCCTGGGCCAGCGTTACCTGGACAAACCCAGCAGCCATCGTGATCTTTGATCTGACCCTGTCATTCCCTGTGTGAAACCTTCTGTGGCTCCCTATTGCCCCCCAGACAGAGGCCTTCCCCTTCCAGTCTCTGCCTAGCTCTCCATCCTCATTCTCACCAGCCTCCACCATGTGAAATACTTTCAGTTCCCCAAACTGCACATCCTGCATATTCTGGTCTCTGCATAGAACATCCTACTAATCAATTTTTGCTTGTCTAACTCCTTTAATTCTCAGTTCAGACTGACTGAGAGCATTTCCTGCTCCATGGCCTCGGTGCTTCTCTGACCGCTCACTATTGGCCCTTGCCCACTGACTGCCTCCCCCAGAGCCTAGAAGCTCGAGGCGGGGGCGGGGAACCCCGTCTCCTTCCCTGCTGTCTCCCAGCATCCAGCAAGGGGCCTGCCTTGCAGCATGCTCAGTGAAAGAATGCGCTTCTGGGTTTGATGTGCACACCAGGGAAAGTCTGCCTTGGTGTAGCCCCAGTGTTCAGCCTGGGGCCAGGCGCCCAGGGCACCCTGCAACTGTTTCAGGAAGGCACGCAGGGTGGGGAGACTTGAGAAACGCTCACGATAGCTCCAGGGGAAGTGAAGGGAGGGATGACAAAGCGAAGTGTGAAGGATCTGAGAAGCTCTTAAGAAAAAGAAACCGTAAAAGGTAGCCGCCCCTTTCCGTGGCTCTCGCAAAGATGGTGGCGCAGAGCCACGCCCCTCCCCAACAAGGCCTTCCCACGGTGGGGGGTGGGGGGCTGCGGGCGGAGGTGACGCACGGATCGGAAGTCCGTCCCCAAGCTCGGCCGCCCGGGCGGCCCTAGCAGCGTCTGTGGCTGGCCGCGAGCTGGGCGATGCATCCGGCTGGGCTGTTCTGGGTCGCCGCGGCACTGCGGCTGCTGCTGGCGGCCCACGTGGCGGCGGCGTTCGAGCCTATCAGCTTGGGCATCGCCGTCGGGGCCGCGTCGGCCCTCACCGGCTACCTGTCGTACAGGGACCTGTACTGCCGCTTCGCCGAGTGCTGCCGAGAGCAGCCGCTCAACGCGTCGGGTATGGCGGGTCTGCCCCGGAGGGGCTCGAGGGGCGCGGGGTCAGCCCCGCGCGGGCGTCAGCGCCCGGCACCCCGCGCTTACCCTGAGGTGGGGTGGGAAGGAGGAGGGGTGGGGTCTCGGCCCGGACTCCAGCCTCGGAAGCCGTGTCTTCGGAGACAGATTCTCCGGATCGTGGGGCTCTGCCCAAGTTCCTTTCTAAAAGCTTGGATTCCTTGGGATGACAGTAAGAAGAAACTGAAAGCAGCAGCCCTTCGGCGCCACGTCACCCCTGTTAAGTAGTTTTCAGATGTGCAGCGTCTGCCCAGAAAGCCCACATTTGGCCCTCGGTTTTCTTACAAGCCGGAAGGGGTGGCTGGGGAAATAGCAAGCAGCTGAGTGAAGAGAGGGCCAGTCCTTGGATGAACGAACACATTTAGTTTCCTTTTCTAGTCCATTTCCTTGGAAGTGGCGTCGTGTGACTGCAGCCCGTGTGGTTCTGCCTCAGCGCTAACCCTGGGGTTTGGCAGAGACCCTGCTGGACCGCTTGCTAACCTGTGCCTCTCACTTTGGCCAGCTGGGGAGAGCGCTGCTTTTCTGGTGCACGTTTAATGTGTATTTTTCTCTCTTGTTCCCGGGCTGGCTCCTGCAGCCCTCAAGCTGAATTTGGAGGAGAAGCTCTTTGGGCAGCATCTGGCCACAGAGGTGATTCTCAAGGCGCTGACTGGCTTCAAGAACAACAAAAATCCCAAGAAACCACTGACTCTTTCCTTACACGGCTGGGCCGGCACAGGCAAGAATTTTGTCAGCCAAATTGTGGCTGAAAATCTTCACCCAAAAGGTCTCAAGAGTAACTTTGTCCACCTGTTTGTGTCGACCCTGCACTTCCCTCACGAGCAGCACATAAAACTGTACCAGGCAAGGAATTCTGTTATCCCATCCCCTGGCCTCTCGGACCCGTCCGGGAGACCTGCTCCCTGACTCCGGTCTCTGCTTCTCTCCTTTGCACTCCAGTAGCCCCAGGCCCCTGCACACTTCCCCCACCCTGGCAACCCTTTGCCATTTGCAGAACTCTCCTGCAACTTTTTTTTCTCGCTGATTCCAAAATAATACAGCTGGGTAGGTGATGTTATTTCCATTAAAAGATGGAGGCAAGAGCGGCAAGGCGACTCGCTCCTTAGAATTTTCGTGCAAATCAGAAACTGGGACCCAAATCTCCTGACTCCCAGTCCGCAGGGTGGCTGTGTTGCGCAGCGAGTATGTTCAGTATCCCCATCACAGCCCTTGGTTAAGTGGAGCAGGTCACACGATTCGCTTGGACACGACTTCATTTAAGGCTGCTTCTGTGATGCAGCGTCAGCTTGGCCCACATTCTGGGCGTTGCTATGTTAAGTCGTCCAGTAGGGCTCTCATCTAAATGGACGTCCTTGTGAAAGTTCGCGTTCCTACTGTTTTGAGGACTGAAATAAGGAATAGAAACTGAAAGAGGAAGTGAAAGTGGATATTTGCCCCATAAACTGTAAGACAGGGAAGACTACCAAAAAGAGAGAATGATTTTCTTATTTACCAAATTCTGTCATAAATCCCTAGAAATACAGGAACAAACGCTTTTCGTGAAATGTCATCTAGGTCAGCACTTTTGTTCACTGCACCAGTAAAAGGCACTGGTCTCGGGATGCTGTGCCGGCCTTAGCCTAGTTTCTTATGCCTCAGTATGTCTGGTAAAATTAACGTGAGATGCCCAGCCACAGGGAGATGAAAATTACGGGTTGGTTAACAGTGAAATGATCAATATTCATGTATCTTAGACCCCGATACCTTTAAAAAGTCACATTTGGCACGTCATTTGAGTTAGGAAAACACTTACTTGCATTTTAGCGCCTGTCTCTCTGCCGGTTCCCACTTCTTATGGATGAAGTTTTGGAAAAGCTCTCAGACAGTGAGTGGAGGTTAGGGTGCGATTTTTCTTTGTTAAACCCCAGAGAGCTCTGATTTTTCACCTTCCTGAGTATGAGGCACAGTGGAGCGCCTCTGCTCCCCTGGACATATCTTTTGAGTCCCTGCATCCTATTTCTTCTCTTATGGTTGGTCTAGGACCAGTTACAGAGGTGGATTCGGGGTAACGTGAGTGCATGTGCGAGCTCCGTGTTCATATTTGACGAGATGGATAAATTGCACCCGGGGGTCATTGACGCAATCAAGCCGTTCCTAGATTACTACGAGCAGATTGACGGTGTGTCTTACCGGAAGGCCATCTTCATCTTCCTCAGGTCAGTGGGAGGTGTTTCTCCGAGGGCACACAGCCCTTCATTCTGCCCGGGCTAGAAGGAGGTCCCGGCAACCTCAGTAGGTCCCAGGGACAAAAGTGCCAGCCTGGCAAAAGTGACTTACGGACTTCTTTTACTTTGGGGTTGCTAGTGTCAGCACGGCACAGGTCAGGGGAAGGGGGAAACGAATGAAGGAAATAGTAGATAACAGGTAATTTCATTACTTGCTCATGTTGCCTCTGAGGGTTATAAAAAGTGGTAGTGGGCTTCCCTGGTGGCGCAGTGGTTAAGAATCCACCTGCCAATGCAGGAGACACGGGTTCGAGCCGTGGTCCGGGAAGACCCCACATGCCGCGGAGCAACTAAGCCCGTGCGCCACAACTACTGAGCCTGTGCCCTAGAGCCTTCGAACCACAGCTACTGAAGCCACAACTACTGAGCCTGTGCCCTAGAGCCTTCGAACCACAGCTACTGAAGCCCGCGCGCCTAGAGCCCATGCTCCACAACAAGAGAAGCCACCGCAATGAGAAGCCCGCGCACAGCAACAAAGACCCAACGCAACCAAAAATAAATATATATTTAAAAAAAAAAGAAAAGTTGTAGCATGACACACTGAGTTCTGAAAAAGACTTTCAGTTCCTAAGGGCAGGTGCTATTTTTTTTTGTCTAGTAGCACTTAGTAAATATTCCTTGGTTGAGAATAAACCTTAGAGAAATATCACAATCTGATTCCATATTAGAAAACTCATAGTGTTTCTTGATATGTGACATTTGTAAGAAATCATTACAACCCTTTAATACATATAGACTGGCTTATATAGTTGACTTTTTTTGTTGTTTTGCGGTACGCAGGTCTCTCACTGTTGAGGCCTCTCCCGTTGCGGAGCACAGGCTCCGGACGCGCAGGCTCCCCGGCCACGGCTCACGGGCCCAGCCGCTCCGCGGCATGTGGGATCTTCCCGGACCGGGGCACGAACCCGTGTCCCCTGCATCGGCAGGCGGACTCTCAACCACTGCGCCACCAGGGAAGCCCTATATTTGACTTTGAAACAAGCTGTATAGGGACCTCCCTGGCGGTCCAGTGGTTAAGACTTCACCTTCCAATGCACGAGGTGCGGGTTCGATCCCTGATCGGAGAGCTAAGATCCCACATGCCTCGTGGCCAAAAAACCAAAACATAAGAAAACAGAAGCAGTATTGTAACAAATTCAATAAAGACTTTAAAAATGGTCCACATTAAAAAAAAAAAAAAGCTGCATAGAAACTGAAAAAAAAAAGAATAAACTTAGAGCAGGTATGTTTCCTGATTAGAGAGAGAAGTCTTTTTTTTAGCTAATTTTTATTGGAGTATAGTTGATTTACAATGTTGTGTTAGTTTCTGCTGTACAGCAAAGTGAATCAGTTTTACGTATACATATATCCCCTCTTTTTTAGATTCTTTTCCCATATAGGTCATTACAGAGTATTGAGTAGAGCTCCTGTGCTATACAGTAGGTTCTTATTAGTTATCTATTTCATGTATAGTCGTGTCTATATGTCATAGACAGAGAAGTCTTAACGTGTGATTTTAATCTTCGTTTCTTTGGCAAACTCAGCAATGCAGGCGGGGACCTCATAACTAAGACGGCCCTTGACTTTTGGCGGGCAGGGAGAAGGAGGGAAGGCATCCAGCTGAAGGACCTGGAGCCCGCGCTGTCTGTCGGAGTCTTCAATAACAAACACAGTGAGTGCCCCTGGCGAGGAGCCCTCCCCCTGCCCGCGGTCACCGTGTGTCTCTTTAAGCCTTTCGCGAAACCACAGCATCCGCTCTCCTCCGTGCCTTGGTTGAAGTAGGGACTTTTTCGGAGGGCATTCTATTCTACAAGCTAGTTAGCAGGGGTAGCCAACCGATCCTTACATGAGGCTTGACCGAAAGAGCATCTTGGGGGCTAGAGACGTGAAGAATGTGCTGGGCCCTGTTAGAGCAGTGAGCTTGGCCGGGTGACAGGGACAGTAACAGGCGAGAGACCCAGCTGTGCCTTGTTTCCCAGGTGGCCTGTGGCACAGCGGACTGATAGACAGAAACCTCATCGACTACTTCATCCCCTTCCTGCCCCTGGAGTATAGCCACGTGAAGATGTGCGTGCGGGCTGAAATGAAGGCCCGCGGCTCTGCCATCGACGAAGATGTCGTCACCAGAGTGGCCGAGGAAATGACGTTTTTCCCTAAAGACGAGAAAATCTACTCAGACAAGGGCTGCAAGACTGTGCAGTCACGGCTGGATTTTCACTGAACGCTTATCCAGATGGGGTGAGACGCGGCTGGGAGCCCAGGGAACTCGGGGCCTGGCCTTTCCAAGCACTTTGAAGACATCTTCAGGGTTTGCACATTTGCACCTGTGGACTTGCGGGATCTGGAAGGTTCTAAGGGTTGATTTTTGAAATGCTCATCTGTTAAGGGTACTTGTCATTTTGCAACAGCACAGCAACCCAGCTGTTCATTGTGGTTGAAGATGAACTTTTGAAGTCCCTCCCCTCCCCTGCCACTACCACTCAACTGACCTTGACAGAATGACAGAAGTGCCTTGAAAACAGCTGTGTGAGTGAGACCAAGGACTCTTTCTGACCCAACGGTACCCACACCTCAGAAGCTGAACTGAAGGAGTTCGAGGGCCCCGCTGCAGTCCGGGGAGCACTGGGTTTTCACCTGCCAGAAACATTCTTCTCCTCTAGTTCTTTTTCTTCACAGAGCGCGTTCACTGACTTGAAGTATTTTCAGGTAAAATCGGTGGCACCTTCAGGCACAGTGTCGTGTGGGAGGACCTGGGCCCACAGGCCAAGCACGCAGCTGGGGGAACCGCCTGTGTGTGGCATGGGGGCTCCACGCCAGGGCCCTGCAGCCAGGCGGGACAGGCAGGACCTCTCCGTCTGTCCGTGGCTTTGCTGCTGACAGCCCTGGTCATGGAACTCCTTCTCCCAACTCTCACTTGGTACTTATCGCAGCCTTCCTTGTATCACCTCTACTCCTTAACTTCAGCCCCGGCTAGATGTACCCCCAGCCATAACATCCCTAGAGTCGGATCAGAACGCGACTGTTGGCTTTGAGTCCTTGGTTCCCACGGTGAGATGTTTGTCTGTTACAGTTTACACGTGGGTCAGTCTCTCACTTGACTGCACAGAACCATTTGAAATCCGTAGGACAGAGTCATTCTCCACGGATGACACATGCCGACTGAACGGTCAGCTTGCAGGTTCTCGTTGCCAAAGTGGAAGTATTGGACACTAGAAGTGCTCGAGTTTTCAAGGATATGTATATTTTTTATAATGTTCTTACTTCTGAATCTTAGATAATAGAAATATGGGACATTGCTCATTTTAAAACATGGGAAGGAGTAATTGCCTGTTCCTGTATCAGATACTCGTAAGGTTGCGCCTCATCCTGGTGTCATCTGAGAAGGATACCCTGTATGGCAGTGTCAGGCTGGGCTGCCCTGGCCACTGGGAAATACGACTTCCACTCCAGCCAGTGTGAATCCTTTTATCTTGTAGTTGCAATGCAACTGCAGACATGTAAGGAGAACATGCAGCTTTTTTCTATATAAGACGTGGCAGAATGAATTTTCCTCCCCTATGGCAATGCCTTATAGAGGATCACACTTAGTCTTTAAAAAATGCCAAGGTGGGACTTCCCTGGTGGCACAGTGGTTGAGAGTCCGCCTGCCGATGCAGGGGACACGGGATCGTGCCCTGGTCCGGGAGGATCCCACATGCCGCGGAGCGGCTGGGCCCGTGAGCCATGGCCGCTGAGACTGCGCGTCCGGAGCCTGTGCTCTGCAGCGGGAGAGGCCACAACGGTGAGAGGCCCGCGTACCGCAAAAAAAAAAAAAAAAGCCAAGGTGAGGCTTAAAATTTTTAGTACATGTTCTCAAGTTGGAGCTAAGTTATGTTTCTTTTGTCACCTTTTGGGTGTCTGGTCAGGAGGAGGTAAGATTTTTTGTTATGATGCAATAAACTCAACACATGTTGGTCACCTTTGGACCTGCTGTTACTGATTTGTAACTTGAAAAGGCCACAGTTGCTCATCGCCCAGTCTCCCCACCCCACGTAAGATGTAGACGAACTTAAATTGACCCACTGAATGTCAAATAATAAAGCCTAAATTTTATCACGTGAGATGCCACTTGCAGATTTTTTTCCTGGTTTATTTGGTAGCTCTGAAAAGTTTGAGCTTAGAATACAGGCTCTTCGATAACTCAGGTGTGTTTAGGCTCACCGTACCCTGGACACGCTGGTTGGCATTCTTTACCTCATAAAGAATCAGTATTTACCTTAGGGACTTCCCTGGTGGTCCAGTGGTGGAGAATCTGCCTTCTAGTGCAGGGGACGTGGGTTTGATCCTTAGTTGGGGAACTAAGATCCCACATGCCGCAGGACAACTAAGCCCACGTGCCACAATCAGAGAGAAGCCCGCACGCTGGAACTAAAGACCCGACGCAGCCAAAAATAAAAAAAAAAAAAGTATTAGACCTTAAAAAAAAATTTACCTTAAAAGCTGTTATCCCCAAACAAATACAAAGTTAAATTGGATTAGATGATGGGTTCTACTCCATCGAATTTTCATGGATGAATATATCATCAGAAAGAGCTGGTCGTCTTCCTAACAAATATATTCTCCTAAAATTAACATAGGAAGGAAACTGAGGCACTCAAACGTGACTCACAGCTGCCATTCTGAACCTGAGCAAGGCCGAGCTCAGACCAGGAAACCTACTTGCCTGGTCTTGCCTGCCCTGAAGCGGTAAACAATGAAATCCTTGTTATGTTAACCAGATTTCAGCTTAATCCCTTAACCTGGGCTCTTATTTTTGACAGTGATTTGTTAACACCAACTCTTCCCAGGACTGAGGATGGAGCCCTTTCTAGAAAGCTGAGACCCTCCTCTCCATCACGTCACCCACTCCCGTAATTTCCCAGTTGGAGGTGATCATCCCATGAGGCTGCCCTTCTCCATCTGGGTCTCAGGCTAATGTCTCTTCTGCTTCACCCCGTGCTGCCTCATCTCAAAGACTGAACTTTCCAAGGGGCGTCAGGGGACCCCTGTGTTCCCTACTTAGGGACTCCCAGGTGCTGGGGCTGCCATTTCCAGATGAATGGTTAGCCCTAATCCCGGGCCGTGACAACAGGCCAGCTTCAGGTCAACATCAAGCACCTTCCCACGTTCAGTGCTGCCTTAGGGGGCCTGGGCGGGTGGGTAGCCATGAGGCAGAGGGGTCCAACCCGTCTTCTGTGCCTGCTAATAACTGCCCCTGCAAGCACTGTGCAGACGCTCATATCCCACAGCAGCCCTCGTAGGCACATAGGTGTGTTGCACAAAACAAGGCGTGTTTACGTTCCGACACTGCTCTGTACTCCTGCCCGGCTTCTCAGCGGGAGGTATGTCTGTAGACTTGAATGAACTCCACAGCTGAGTGTCGGGAGCTCCAGGGCCCCCCTTGACGGAGTGTGACCCCATGGGCAGCTGAGCAAGGAGCCGGAGCTGCCAAGGTCCTCGGAGTCCGTGTCACACTCCCCTCCATTCCAGCCTGGGTTGCACAGTTAGGTCTAAATTCACAGCTTAGGGAC
Source organism: Leucopleurus acutus (assembly GCF_964270905.1). Taxonomy (NCBI): domain Eukaryota; kingdom Metazoa; phylum Chordata; class Mammalia; order Artiodactyla; family Delphinidae; genus Leucopleurus; species Leucopleurus acutus. The sequence goes on along the minus strand of NC_139150.1, from coordinate 6,450,092 downwards.
CTCCCTGGTGGTGCACTGGTTAAGACTCCACCTGCCAACGCAGGGGACACGGGTTTGAGCCCTGGTCCGGGAAGATCCCACATGCTGCGGAGCAACTAAGCCCATGCGCCACAGCTACTAAGCCTGTGCTCTAGAGCCTGCGAGCCACAACTACTGAGCCTGTGTGCCACAACTACTGAAGTCCACACACCTAGAGTCTGTGTTCCACAACAAGAAAAGCCACCGCAATGAGAAGCCCACGCACTGCAATGAAGACCCAATGCAGCCAAAAGTATAAAAAAAAAAAATTTTTAATTAAAAACAAAAGCAAGTCACATGAATGTTTAAAAATAAATAAATGAATAAATAAATAAATTTTATTTAAAAAGAATCTGCCTACCAACGCAGGGGACACAGGCTCGAGCCCTGGTCCGGGAAGATCCCACATGTTGCAAAGCAACTAAGCCCGTGTGCCACAACTACTGAGCCTGCGCTCTGGAGCCTGCGAGCCACAACTTCTGAGCCCGAGTGCCACAACTACTGAAGCCCACATACCTAGAGCCCGTGCTTCACAACAAAGAGAACCACAATGAGAAGCCTGCACACCACAACGACGAGTAGCCCCCGCTCGCTGCAACTAGAGAAAGCCTGCACACAGCAACGAAGACCCAATGTGGCCAAAAAAAAAATTTTTTAAATTAAAAAAAAATGTATTCACAAATCATACACAATTTTATTGTAAAATGGTAGCTGTTTGTATTAATAAATAAAAACACTGTTCTCAGCATCCTGGGGGGCAGCTGAGCTTTCCTAGAGGTTTGGGGAGTTCTGATAAAACAATGAAAATTAGTAATCAGTGAGGAAGGTTTTAAGAAAATATGGCAAAACCTGGTACAGAGCGTGTGGCTCATTTAGGAATGGAAAGCAGAGAAGGGCCTTTGCAAAGCTGACTGACCGGCCACTGACAAGCTGCAGATGCTTTTCTTTCGAGGAAATTCTGTTTCTAACAAATTGTTCACGATGTTACTAAGATCATTCCCACAGTTCACAATGCTACTGTGATGAAAATTCTTGGGGAGGACATTTAGGTCTTGTCTGTGATGGGCCTGAGTGTGTCCCCTTACATACTTGTCCTTCTATAAACACTTACTGCCCTTGCGATGGTCATCCTGGGACAGATCGGCTCGCTGCTAGAGCCTCCGTCCCCAGTACAGTGACACCATCCTACAGAAGACAGGCTGAGGACTCAGGCTTTTTAGAAGTAAAGACATCACAGTGTATGTTGTAATGACAGGAACTTAAAAACACACAAAGCCAACAACTTAAGAGTCTGAAAAGTTTCTTCATAATGTTAAAAACCATTTTAAATAAAATTATCACATTTTCAGTAAAACTGATTCATCCCTCCTTGAAACAGAAACACATGAAATTAAAACATGATTTTTACAAAACCATGAGGCCTGGCACAGGTGGGCTGGGGGCTGGCTGCTCCCGCTTCTGCAGGCTCTGGGGCTGTTTCCACCTGTCATGCATCACCGACGGCCCACAGGCCCTGCCTGATGAAAATAACGCCCAGGAAAATGCCTGTCCTGTCACACCGGAATAATTCATTTTACTCCTCTTCGGGGACCAGAGCGGGGATGCGGGAAGCGACATCTCTGGTGCCGTCAGTCATCGTAGTAATAATCTAACTTGGTGAACACAGTTTTGCAGCCTTTGTCAGAGAAAACTCTCTCCTCTTTGGGGAAAAATGTCATCTCCTCGGCCACTCTGCTTACAATGTCCTCGTCAACTTCGTAGCCTCGGGTCTGCATTTCGACCCGGATGCACATTTTTAGGTGTTTATATTCCAGGGGGAGGAAGGGAACAAAATAATCAATGAGATTTCGGTCAATTAAGCTGCTGTGCCAGAAGCCACCTGGGGAAAAGAAAAAGGTGCTGTTCATCCATTGTCCACCCACCCGTCCACCTGTCCACACACATCTGCTGGGTGTCAGCCATGAGGTGGAGCCCCGCACCTGCTCTCATGGGGCTCACGGCCTAACGAGCAGACTAGCCAGTGAGCTCACCCAGGGCAACCACGAGGGGTGATGCTCCTGTGAGAGCCAAGGGCAGGGTGATGCTGCAGTGGGCAGCCTCTGCCCACTGAGGCAGAGGGAGGAAGTGGGAGGCCTCTTGAGGTGTGACCGCTAAGATCTCAGGCAGGTACCCTTCCTATGCATTTATTAAAATTTTTAGATATGAAAAAAAAAAAAAGGATCTGAAGTGGGAAAGGGGCTCACCACCCACCCTGGAACAAGCAAGCAGGCAGGCTGAGTAGGAAAGGGAGCAGGTTCACAGAAAGTGAAAGGTGAGAAGAGTCCCCAGGGAAGGACCAGCACTCTGGAATCTTGGAAATTTGCGACTGGCTGGGGTTCCGGCAGCTGGGACTAGCAACAGGGTAGAGACCCACCGCGGCTGCCGGCATGTCCCAACCCTCCAGAGTGTTTGCGGGACCAAAAGCTAGAATCCTCAGTAACGTGTGAAGACAGCGCTCTGTTATGGCCACAGGGCTTGCACTTTCCCTGGATGAGGCCTGTCTCTGCCCAGTCTCAGGTCCTCTGAGATTCCCGGCCTCTTGACCCTCCCACTTCCCCTTCGGAGACGACGCAGCACCCATTGGACCACACTCAGCGTTTCTTCATGAGGACGGTTTCCCTTCCGCCTTGCCGCTTCACCTCTGTCCCTTAACCCTGGTCTGCCTCTGACACCAAGTCCATCCTGTATTTTCCCCCCACACCACCAAGCGGTTCTCTGAGCCCACCTGCTTTCAGCTCAATTCTGACACTCTCTACCTGGAGACTCCGTCAGATCCCACAGGTTAAGGACGCAGCCCCACAAGACCGTCCCCTCCTTCAGCCACCAACCAAAAGTTCGGGTTGTCACCTGTGCTTCTGAGGTTCCAATGACCCCCTCCGTGGGTTCAATTAATTTGCTAGAGCAGCTCACAGAAACTCAGAGAAACATTTTCTTACTAGATTACCGGTTGATTATAAAAGGATATAACTCAGAAACAGCCAGCTGGAAGAGATGCACAGGGCAAAGTATGTGGGAAGGGGCGTGACCCGTCCATGACCTCTGAGCGCATCACTCGCCCCAGCTCTCCACATGCTCACCAACCTGGAAGCTCTCCAAACCCTGTCCTTTAGGGGTTTTATGGAAAATTCTTTACATAGGCACGGTTGATTAAATCACTGGCCATTGGCGACTGATTCAACCTTCAGCCCCTCTTCCCTCCTGGGAGGGCTACAAGGGCTGGAGACTGCAAGTTCCAACCCTCCAATCAAGGGCTGGTTCCCCTGGAAGCCACCCCCCACCCTGGTATTTTCCAAAAGTCACCTTATTAACACAAACTCTGATGTGGTTGAAAGGGGTTTGCTAGGAATAGCAAAGACACCATTATGGCTCTCATCACTTTGAAACTCCATGGGTGTTAGGAGCTCTGTGCCAGAAAACGCGGATGAAGACCAAATACACTTTTCTTACCATCAATCACATCTGGAGTTTATTCTTTTCTTGCCCAACGGTGCTTTGCACACAACTGGTGCTCAATAAACATCTGACTGCCTGGAGGCGGTGGGGTCTGCGGCCGTGGGAAAGCCGCACACGGAGCGCCAAGCAGCAGCGGAGCAGCGGCGAGCTGGATGGCCCTGGCCAGCTCGTTGCCGGCAGGCCTGCCCTGTGCCGGGTGCGCCGGAGGCCCGAGGCAGGGGAGGGAGCAGAGCCAGGCAGACGTGGACTGGCCACCCAGTAAACAGACGATCCCGGGTAGTGCCGGGGCCTGTGAGCACTGAGCTGGGGCCATCAGGCAAGGAGAGCAGAAAGCTAATCGGCCAGGGAGTCAGGACGACAAGGACCCGCCACACAGAGGCCCCGAAGGGTGCTCAGGTGGACCGAGTGACTTTACAAACCACCAACCGACCAGCGAGCGACCACTCCGCAGTCTGCACCCTCAGCCTGACCCCCCGCCCCGGAACTGCACTGGAACGTCAGCCGCCTGCTCTGCATCTCTGCCTTCAGACGAGTCATCCCTTGCCGGACGCGCCCCTCTTCATCTCCCACGCTCTCTGCAAACCTCCTCCCCCTGCAGGTCGTCCCCTAAACGGCAGTGCCACCCTGCCAAGTGCTCAGGCCAGATTCTCGATTCGTCTCTCTCATTCCCACACACAGTCCCTTAGGAAATCTTATTGTTTCCACCTTCAAAATACATCCCAGTCAGACCCTGTCCCACCTCCCCCACGGCTGCCACACTGGGCTGAGCCGCCAGCATCTCCCCCCAGGTTGTAGCAGCCACTCCTCGCTGGCCTCCCCGTCCCTGCTGCCTTCAGTCTGTTCTCCACCCGGCAGCCAGGTGGTCCTGTTAAAACTAGGTCCAATCAGGGAACTGTCTGTCAAAACCCTCCAGGGGCTCTGTCTTCCAGTTGGAGCCAAGCCCAAGGCCCTCCTGTGGTTCCCCAGGCCTTCCACAATCTGCACCCCACCCCAAGCTCCACCTCTCATCTGACCTCCTGTCCCCTGCGTTCATCCTGGCCTAGGCACACTCCTGCCTCAGGGCTCTCGCGTGTGCTGTTCCCTCCCATGGAATGCTTTTCCCTCCCGTGTCCACATGGCTCCCTCACTCCTTAGGTCAGTCCAGATGTCACCCTCACAGTAAGCCTTCCCTGACCACTGTATTTAAAACTGCAGGGACTTCTGTGGTGGCGCAGTGGTTAAGAATCTGCCTGTCAGTGCAGGGGACACAGGTTCGACCCCTGGTCTGGGAAGATCCCACATGCCATGGAGCCAGTAAGCCCATGCGCTACAACTACTGAGCCTGCGCTCTAGAGCCCGCGAGCCACAACTACTGAAGCCCACGCGCCAAAACTTACTGAAGTCCACGCGCCTAGAGCCCATGCTCTGCAACAAGAGAAGCCACCGCAGTGAGAAGCCCGCGCACCACAACGAAGAGTAGCCCCCGCTCACCGCAACTAGAGAAAGCCTGTGCATAGCAACGAAGACCCAACACAGTCAAAGATTAATTAATTAATTTTAAAAATGTAAAAATAAATAAAACTGCAGCTCACCCCCGTCCCACACCCCCCAACCCCTATTTATTGGTTTACTTTTTCCCTATTGTGGGAAAAGGGGAAGATAAATCTCTACCTCTGTGTAGACATGGGTCCCAGCATCTGACACGTTTCCTTACTTGTTATCATTAGGATAGAGAGTAAGGATTTCTGTTTTGGCTCACTGCTGTGTCCCCAGTTCTTGGACCAGTGCCTGACACCTAGTAGGTGCTCAACAAATACGTTGAGTGAACGAATGAAAGAGTTCAGCCATCTGCCTAAGGCCGGAGTCAGGATGTGGCTGAGCCAGGCCTGCCCAGGTCCGAAGCTCATCCTCTGGAACCCTCTGGAACCTGCAGCGTGGGTTCTAGGCCAGAACCACTTGCTGTGGTATTCCGGGGCTGGGACTTCTACTGTATGTGTTCATACTTCTGGCATGCCAAGAATCTACTCAACATACTACAAAATATTTTGTCTTTCACCGTTAACATTCCACTTGCATGAATTGACATAAAATACCCCATTACTGTTCATGTAACTCGGAAGTGCTATGAATTTCTCGGCGAGTCTGTTTCAGAGGAGACCTTCTGATTTACAATTTCAGGAACGAACCTGAGCAAATGGTAGCAATCAACCCACAGGGCTCACGGATCTGACCCAGTGAGTGAGTCTCCAACATGCTGTCTTTCCACATCCAAGGGTTCAAGGCCAAAAGTGAATGTGTCAGGTCACTGGCAAAGCAATGAGCTTGGTAGCGAAAGCTCACGCTCTGGAATAGAGACACCTAGTAGGCTGTGTGTCCTTGGGCAAGGGGCTCTCTCTCTCTGAGCCTCAGTTTCCTCATCTGTAAAATGAGGACAATAATAGTTTCTACCCCAGGAGGGTATTATGGAGATTAAAGGAAACATGCAGGTAGAGAGTTTCACACAGTGCCCAGTACAGAACAGGGGCCCAACCACTGCTTGGCTGTCACTCTCGGGCACAGACCCTCAGGGTTCTAGGTTAATGTGCAGAGAGAAAGGGACCTAACGGGCCCATTTCCTCCATCAGAGGCTCCCCAGCAGCCTTCCTTGTTCCACCACCCGCTTTTACAAGGGAAAATGATTTGGCTGAAAAAACCAGGAAACGAATTTTCAAGATCTTGATGATCAACAATGTCCCTGTTCCTTTAAAACAGCATCTCCCAAACTTGTGTATGTGCAAAAGTCACCTGGAGTTTGTTAACACAGATTCCCTCAGGAATTTGGACTCAGTAGGCCTGGGGAAGGGACTGAGAATTGGTATTTCTAACCAGCCCCCAGGTGATGGTGAGGTCGTCAATTTAAAACTTAGGGGCGCGGGATCATGAAGCAGGCGGATGTTGTGCTGGGAATGGATGGCCTCGCTTACTGTTGTTTTTTTTTTTTTTGGCCGCACTGCACTGCATGTGGGGTCTTGGTTCCCCAACCAGGGATCGAACCCACGGCCTCTGCATTGGAAGTACGGAGTCTTAACCACTGGACCCCCAGGGAAGTCCGCCCACTTACTGTTCTTGTTATTGAAGGCCGACACAGACAAGGCATGCTCCATATCTCTGAGCTTGATCTCTTCCCTCTGCTTTCCACTTCTCCAGAAATCTAAAGCCACGTCTGTGATCCTTTCTGCTCCAGCATTGCTGCAAAAGAATTCTAGTGAATAAGGACTGGTGTTTTTCCCCCGAAGCCCCCAGGCTGGGGCTCAGAGCTCTTCAAACCATGTCCCAGCCCTGACTTTACCTGAGAAATATGAAGATGGCTTTCTGATAGGAGACCCCATCCAAGTTGTCATAATAGTCTAGGTAAGGCTTGATGGCATCTATGAGGCCAGCATGCATCTTGTCCATCTCATCAAATATGAAGACGGACCTCGCACAGGCACTCACGTTGCCGCGGATCCACGACTGTAACTGATCCTGAGTGACAAGGGGGAAGAGCCAATACAGACGCTCAGAAGTGCGAGTGACACCACCAAAGTGAGCATTATTAACGCTACAAATGCCTCTACAAAGGCTGCATTTACGGACTGCTTCCTGTGTGCTCCCCACTGTGCTAAGAACTTTATATAAGCTCTTTTGTTTCTCACCACAACGCCACATGGTGGGCGTTATCATACCCATTGTACAGATGAGGAAATTGAAGCACAGAGAGCATAGTCAACTGAGATTACAAAATTTGCCCAAGATTACAAAATTAGTATGAGACAGAGCTAAGATCTGAATCCCACCCTGCCTGATTCCAAGGCCCCACACTCTGATTGTAATTCTTGTCCTGCAACATGTCACGTCGATGCTGTGTCACTGAGTTGCTGGGCCTTTGTCATCAAAATGGCAATGTTAATACGTATCCTGTGTACACCACCTTCTTGGAAGAAGGCAGAGACCAAGTAACCTCTTTTCTCATTCAGTCCTTAGATCAGCCTGGAGAAGGGGCTCTAACTTTCCAATGGGGGAAGTGAGGAGAACTCCAGAGCACACACCCTTGGGGATGACTGTGGTGAGGCAACACTCTTGAGTTTCTGGAACAATGCCTGGAGGCTGCTGAAATAAATTTGCTTAAGTGGAACACTCCCTAAGAACATATTTAGGTACTCCTTATATTAAACAATCAAGATAAGAAAGAGAAAGGACTCTTTACATCAGAAATTTGAACTATGGTTCTATACAGTTCTTTCCCAGATGTAAGGAGAAAGAATTAGCTATCTGTTTCTGAGGAAAAATCTGTAAGTTACAATGACTTGACTTCTTATGATTTGGCGTTTTGCTTGGCTACTCGGACCATGGTTACAATGTTCCATGGGTACATATTTAACTTAGGCAGTAACTCTGCTCTGTAGGTATGGACTAACCTCTATTTACAGAACGAGAACCTTAGGGGAGCTGAAGTGACTTGCCCGAGTCCACAAAGCGAACCACCTTTTTTTTTTTTCTTGCGGTACGCGGGCCTCTCACTGGTGTGGCCTCTCCCGTTGCGGAGCACAGGCTCTGGACGCGCAGGCTCAGCGGCCATGGCTCACGGGCCCAGCTGCTCCGCGGCATGTGGGATCCTCCTGGACCGGGGCACGAACCCATGTCCTCCGCATCGGCAGGCGGACTCCCAACCACTGCGCCACCAGGGAAGCCCCGCGAACCACCTTTTAAACAAGGATTCCTTCATGTCTGGCAGGCTCCAGCAACCAAGGTCTTCCCGTTCTGCTTCTCCCACTTACAGACAACAACAGAGAACATGTATCGAGCACTCACTACAGGTAAGATGCTGTTCTAGGCACTGTTCATACAGTGTTTTATTGTGACCTTCCAAAACCCATCAAAGTAGTTGCTACTGTGTTCCCTATTTCACAGATGAGGAAACTGAGGTGTAGAGAGGTTAAGTAACTTGCTCAAAGTCACACAGCTATTAAACAGTGAAGACAGAATGCTAACTAGGATGACTAACTCATCTCTATTTGCCTGGAACTTTCTCAGTTGTAGCACTGAAAGTCCCACATCCCAGAAACTCCTGGACAGTCGGTGACCCTGATGCTCTCCCAAGCCAAAGGGAAAAATGTGTTCGCACAAGTGAGGATTAAAAAAGGCAACAGTTAACATTGATTTGAACGCTTATGTGCCAGGCATCACGTTACATACTTGACACACAGAGCTCAAGAAATCCTCACAACTGCCATTTGACAGACGAAGAACCTGAGTCTCAGGGAGGTCTTGTGACCTTCCCACAATTACACAGCTGTAAGGAGCCTTAGGGCTCAAATCCAGGTGTGCCTGCCAACAAAGCCAGACTGTTAAATAGGGAGTTAAACCGTAAAAGCAAACTTAGGCCTCCCTAGAAACATTTCCTCTTTTATAAAACATGTCAGATTTGACAATCTTTAAACTGGATTTGATTATGTCCATCTCTCAAATCCTATGACCCCACTTACTATCACACTGAGCCTGTTTTCAGAAACCACCATGAGCTTTGATGGTATAATTGTTTCCTGCATCTCCAACCCTCTGTAAGTTCCACACTTTTCAAAGGGGAACTGATGCATTTTCAGGGCTCACTCATTTCAACACGGAATTTCCAAATCCCGTTCCCCAACAAAGAAACCCCAAACCCAGCATCACCCAGGAAGGATCCCGAAATTTGGCCCTTGCCTTATACAGGGTGATGTCGGAGATGTGAGGGAAGTGCAGTGTGGCCACAAACAGGTGGACGTAGTCACTGTTCAGACCACCCTCGTAAATATTCTCTGCGATGATCTTGCTGACAAAATTTTTGCCGGTGCCCGTCCACCCGTGTAGGGAGAGGGTTAGAGGTTTCTTGGGCTTCGGGTTGCTTATGAAGCCAGACAGAGCATTTAAGATGACTTTCTTTGCAAGATGCTGTCCAAAGAGCTTGCTGTCCAGATCCTTCTGCAGCGCTGGGAAAAACAAAGCTAGTCAGGCGGGGAGGAGGGGGACACACGTGGCAAAATGCAGCCCAGTTTACAGGCTCATGTGAAAGCCAGCAAAGCCCGCTAAGCTCTTCAAGCGTCTAGTGAGACGCGGATGTACGTAAGCACTTGGCCCAGGTGACCGGCGGGTCCAGCAGGCCCTCTGTCTGCTAGTCCTGCCCGTTCCCGAGCCCTCCTTCCTGAAGAGACCCTTGGCTCCAGTGCCTCCGCCACCAGCGTGAGCCCCTCATCCCCGCTCGGTCCCTCCCACCCCACGCCGGGCAGGAAAAGGGCGGCGGTTCGGCCCCCACTGCTCCGCGCCGGAAGAGTCCCCACCAGCCTTCCCGTCTCCGGCGAGGAAGGAGTAAAAACTCTCTGGAGTTAGTTTCCAATCGTCCACACTCCCAGTTTCTGAGCGAAGGTGCCCAAACAGCAGCTGGCCTCCGCAGCTCTCCGACCAAAGTCCGGTCTGCCTGTGGCCGTGGCCCAGGAGCCAGGCCCCATCCCGCACTCCGGTTCCGGGTCCAGCCCCCGCCGGCCTCAGCGCTGCCCGGGCTTCCGGGCCTCCTGGACCCCAGCCTCTGACCCCCGCCCCAGCCCTAGCACCAGCCCCCAGCCCCCAGCCCCTTCCCCATCCTACCGTCCCGGCTGAGGCTCTGCTTCTGGCTGCAGCACTCGGCGAACAGGCAGTAGAGGCGCGGGTAGGAGATGTAGCCGGTGAGGACGCCGGCCAGGGCCAGTGTCAGGCTGATGGGCTCCACCGCCCGCACCGCCAACGGCGCCAGCAGCACCAGGCCCAGTGCGGCCCGGCCCAGCTTCATGCCCGGACCCGCGCCGTCCCGCGCGTTCTCACGCCTACCGCAGACCGGCGCTACCGCCAGACTGCACTTCCGGTCCCTCCCGCCGGGGTCCCTATCTTTGTAGCGGGCGGACCTCCTCCGACGCCGGCGGCCGCCATCTTTGTGCGGGGCACGGCCCTTGCCTGCTTTGGGCGCTGGGGCCGCTGGAGGGGCCAATTCTGTTTTCAATAAAACATTTTTGGGAACAGTTTTACATTTATAGAAAAGTTGACAGGACAGTACAGAGAGGTTCCTTATTACCACACCTCCGCCCGCACAGTTTCCCCTATTATTAACATCTTACATTAGTATGTTACATTTGTTAAAATTAATGAACTTATATCGCTAGATTGTAACTAACTAAAGTTTCTTCATATTTCCTTAGGTTTTACCTAACGTCCTATTTGTGATCCGGGATCCCATCCAAGATACCACATTATATTTAGTTGTCATGTCTCCTTAGCTCCCCTGGGCTGTGGCTGTTTCTCAAACTTTCCTTGGCTTTGATGACCTTGAGAGTTTGGGGGGAGTACTGGTCAAATCTTCTGTAGGATCCCCAACTACTGGAATTTGTCTGATGCTTTCCTTATGATTAGACTGGAGTTACGGGTTTTGGGGAGGAATATACTTTACAGAGATAAAGTGCTATCAAAGGAACATACAGTCAACATGATTTATGACTGTTGATGCTGACCTTCATCACCTGGATAAGGTAGTGCTGGTCGGGTCTCTCCCAGGTAACGATACTTCCACTCATTCATTCATAATTTTGAGGATCGCCTATGGACTCGATCCTGGGGATTCAAGAAGAAAACGAGGCACACGTGATTCCTGCCTTCAGTGACCTTGCATTCATTCGAGTGAAGGGGAAAAAAAGCGAGAAAATCTAGTTTACAGATGAGAAAACAGGCTCCGAGGCAAACGGATCTGTCCAACGATTTAAGGAAGCTGTGAGCAGGGCTCAGATCTGACTCCAAAGCCACACTTCTCTAATCACACAATACCTGCTTTAAATCAGCCCAGGAGTCAACCGACCTGTTCTTTCCTCGTCACAACCTGTGTAACTACCTCAGGAAAAATGTCACAGGTGGGCCATACCTGACAGCTCAGCGACTGGAGCCTGTCCACCTCTCTTAAACTAAATGAGGAAACCCCTCTCAGTGATTGAAGTTTGCTTTTGAGCTGCCCAACCCCCAGACTCTGAACACATTACCTAGCGTTGGTATAAGAAGACGCAATACAAACAATAAGGCTGGGTCCATTTCATATTTAATACTTAAGTGATAGAAATTGTTTTTTCTTTCATAATGAAAAGAAACAGATAACTTTGTAAAAGTCAGAAAATACCAGTGTTCCTTTGATCTCAAGCTAGATTTTTCTGCTGTCAGCTGGATCCACTGTAAACAGTGACGGATGCATTTCTGAACCGCACTCCAGATACTTGAAAACAGGAGACATGATTGCATATATAATAATAATAAAACCACAATCGAAAGGGTATTATCTCACCCTGAAACACACAACTGTTTCCTCCTGACCCAGGGCAAATATTAGGAGAAAGTCAACATATTTACAAACGAGATTTAATAATGCTCTCAAGAATAGAGTTTGTCCCCAAATAGGAAAACTACACATTGTTTCAAAAGGTTACAAATTCAGTGCCTGAAAAATCCAGCAGGTAAGCAGCAGGACGGATAGTCTGTTTTGGGAACTGTCTGCTAGCCAATGAGCAGGCTTCTGTCCAGGAAGCCTTTTATCAGGGGGAATAAAGGGAGTGAACGACACTGTTTATACCCGACTTTGCACCTCTCCCCTTTAGCCTCCCTCAGTACCGCCTGTTCATCTTCTTGAACTTCTCGTAGTGATAGTCATCTGTGGCCTTCTCGTTGGCAGGACGCTTGCGGTTGGGAGGGGACCCTGAGAAGGAAAAGAGGAAAAGCTGTTTGCCACGCTGGAAGCCAACAACAGGCATAGCTCCACGTAGGCAAGGACGACCATGCCTGTCTCACTCCCTACAGGAGCCCCAGTGCCTACTCTAGTGAACAGGAACATAGTAGGGCCTCAGTAAGTACTTGTTTTTGGGTGAATAGCAATAAACATGGTGGAGTCAGGTGCCAACCAAAATATGCTGACTTCAGTGTCAGACCAGGTGAGCAGCAGTAGCTACGCTTCATTGAGAGCTTGACAACGTACCAGGCATGGCACTAAATCTGTTTAGACAAGACTTCCTTTCACCCACCCAGCAATCCTAGCAGGGGCATGTTACCATCTCTGCTCAGAGAGGTTAGCTGATTTGCTCAAGGTCACTCAGGAAGTGAAGGTAGGCTGAGGTGAACCCTTTGGTGCCTCCAAAGTCCCTGCTTCCTAGGTATTAATAATAGGAAGCTCTTTGGGAATCAAAGACTACACAGCTAAGGTGTTACAGAAAATAATTTCTCAAGTAGGAAGGAAGAAACAGAGCAACAGGCTGGATTTTCAGAAGCCTCAGCAAATTTAGCATTTCCTTAGAATCATCCCATTGTTGATGAGAAAGATGACACCGCCTGGTGCTGGTGAGCACGTGGGAAAGGGGCACTGCTGGATGTTGCTGGCGGGAGAACAAATTAGGATCATTTGGTGAGTTCTCACAAGGCAGCTTAAGGACATGCCATAGGCAAGAATGATCATCATTAAATAGGGAAAACTGGGAAACAACCTAAGTGTCCCGCCAGAGGGAAATGGTTAGACTATAGGACATCTATCTATACAGCAGAACGTGATACGGCCATTGAAGGGGAAAATGTATTTACTGTCATGGAGAGACAGGCAGAGCACACTAAAAAGCTGTGAGATCCTATTAAGTGTGTATACAGAGTATGCCTATTTTTTAGAAGTGGGCAAGGTTATACACAGTCAGCCCTTGGTATCCCTGGGTTCCGCATCCGTGGATACGGAAGGCTGACCGTGGGACTTGAGCATCCACAGATTTTGGTGTCTGCAGCGGGTCCGGGAACCAGTCCCCCACGGATACCGAGGGATAACAATATATAAAAATGTTAACAGGGGCTGTCTTTGGGTGGTGAAATTATGATTAACTTTTAGTTTACTTTTGCTTATTGAAATTTTCTAATTTTTTGAGTCTCTATTATATTTGACAGCCCAGTGAGTCCTTACAGCAACCCCAAGTGGTAAGTTTCATTACTATCCCCATCTTAGAGGTAAAGAAACTGAGGCTTGGAAAGGGAAAGGCACATGACCACGGTACAGAAAATGGACTAGAACCCACATGCCCTGACCCCAAAGCCCAAGCGCCGCCCCTGCCGAGTCCCTCCCCACCTCCACGGGCCCCGGGCAACGGTCACGCCAGGCAGCCCGAGGCCTCTGCTGTACTCACGCTCAGGCTCCGGCTTCTCTGTGTCGCCCACTCTCAACGGTCGGGCTTTGGGCTCTTCTTTGTTTCTGCGAATGGGAGCGTTGAGCTCCTCGTGATAAACTGGACCAAAAGAGACCAGGGGACGGGTCAGACAGACTTTGGGAACCCAGGGACCTCAACCCAATGGCGTGGGCTGCAGCTGCTTCCCCAGAGACGCGACACTTACATCGGTTGTGCTGCACGTAATTCACAGCCATGTTGGTGGGCACAAAGGATGTCTCACTGTCTTTCTTCTTGTTCTGCTGCTCTGCCAGCAGACGGGCCTTGGCATCCTCCGTGGAAATGATATTTTTTATTTTAGCACTATGGGGAGAAAGGAGCCACACCACAGTGAGATCCTCACACCTCTGGCCTCAGGTGGAACTGACTAAAGGGGCTGGCAGCCCCCACCCCCCAACTGCATAAGGTCATCATCTTTCTTGGGGCACAGCTCTCTACAATTTACCAACTCCCCTGCGGCCAGACTGTCACGGAGCTCTCCCAGCATCGGAGATGCAGGAGTTCCTCTCTTCTGATCAAGAGGAAATTGAGCTGGAGGTCAGGTGAACTGACTAAGGCTCAAAGCTAGTAAGGCCAAAAAGGAAGCGAGAACCCAGAAGTCTCCCAACTTTCTACCACACCCGAAGATGATTATGACCACTGTATTTCCTCCATAAAAACCCCCTTTTGGAGCAGATGCTTTGTAGTAAAAATGAAAGAAGGATCACGGGGTGGGTGAGCCTTTATCATTGCTCCTGCTAGAATAAAGCAGCAGAATACACGGACCTGAAGAGAAGAGCTGAAGAGCTGTGAACTAAGGCTAAATAAAAACATTCTTGTTTTCGGCAGTCAGAGTCCCTTGTCTCTTTAACTACTTCTGACCAACCCTTCAGAGAAACTCCTGGCAACAACCATGTCAGCCTGCCACAGAAGATAGTTTGTATCTGTGGGTTTCCAAGGAGACAGGTTAAGAAACAGTCCCTTAACTTTTAACTGGAAAGCAGAGAGCTCGTCTTTTCTGCCTAGGGGCGGGAGAGAGGCACGACTGTGGGTCTGAAACGCACTCGATGCCAAGGTCCACCTCCGGGATGCCGCTCAGCATCTGGTTGGACAGCATCTCCTCAGTCTTCTTTGCTGAGGAAACCCGGATGTTTTCCGGCAGTTCGTAAAGGCAGTCCTCTGCGTTCTTTGGCTTGACTTTCTGTTCCTCGTGTTCCACGATCCCTTTCCGCTTCTTCAGCTCCGTCTCAATGTACTTCATCCTGAAATGAGATCCCCAAAGGCCTCAAAAAGGGGCAGGAAAGCTCACAACTGGTGTCTTTTAAGTGAGTGGGGTCCCCAACTCTGGCTCATGGAGCTGTGACAGTTGATGATGAAGTTGCCATCGTTCCATGGAGAAGGAGAAAAATAACTTGAGTTTTTAAATCAAGCTAAAATTTTTCAACTTAAAGCACCAACATATATTATGAGATTCTGTCCTACCACACCATGTGTAAGGTTCTTTGAAGACAAAAAGATAATGGGAGATGGTAGTTTGTTTAACAGCCTTGCTGGCAAAATGCAAAATAGGCAAGTCCACTGTTTATCCCTGCAATTTTGGGGGGATGGAACATTACTAGTCAAGGAATCTAAAATTCCAAGAACCACACTTTTAAAGAATTTTTGAGTTTTTCAAAGTTCTCAAGCCTCAGGCGGTGGGGAAAGGGGAGGCAGGGGCACGAGAGGGGCCAATTTGCTGTCTTTGGATAAGTCTAGAAATGTCATCTGTGACAAAATATCTTGGACTCTGTCTGGCTGGAGCCCTCCCCCAATCTCTTACTGATGAACAGACTGACACCTACATGTCAGCGTCCTCGTCCCTTCGGTTGGTTTCTGCAGAAAATGACGTCCCCAGATGGAGGTCTTCCTCTTCACTGATCCTAAAAAAAGAGAACAGTGAAGCAGAGCCTTAGAGTCACAGCTAAATGAGGCTGAGTGTGATGTTACATGAATAAAACAAGTATGCAACGAAATGTACAACATCCTGTTTGTGGTCAAGAAATATATACATACATATGATATGTAACTAGAAGGAACTCTAGGAATATATGCAAGCACCCTGACGGCCTCTGGAGATATCTCGGGGGAATGAGTAGATTCGTTTATATTTCACTTTTGTATTGTTTGTATTATTTTTGTAATTGTTTCTATGTTTTCCTCAAAAAAGAAAAACAACTTCCACATGGGTTTGAAAGACAATATATAGCGGCTTCCGAGGTGGCGCAGTGGTTGGGAGTCCGCCTGCCAGTACAGGGGACATGGGTTCGAGGCCTGGTCCAGGAGGGTCCCACGTACTGCAGAGCAACTAAGCCCGTGCGCCACAGCTCCTGAGCCTGTGCTCTAGAGCCCGCGAGCCACAACTACTGAGCCCGTGTGCCACAACTACTGAAGCCCACGCGCCTGGAGCCTGTGCTCCGCAATGGGAGAGGCCACTGCAATGAGAAGCTTGTGCACCGCAACGAGGAGTGGCCCCTGCTCGCCGCAACTACAGAAAGCCCACGTGCAGCAGCGAAGACCCAACGCAACCAAGGATAAAAAAAAAAAAGTTAATATACAATGCACCTTTACAAGAGGTGCCTACCCGCATCACTCTAAGTTAACTTTTGAAGAGTTTTTGTTTTCTTTGTTTTTAAACAACATACCGTTTACAAAGCACAAAGGGTACTCCAAGATGTCTCATTAAAGCTGCGGCAGGACCCAGCTCCCTGGGGGAACACAGACCCAGGCAGGGGCTGCAGGTGAATTTGCCTCTCAGCCAGTTTTGCACTTACTTATCTTTGCCCCTTTCCTTTAGTTTCTTCATGTCTACCATCCCACCTGTCTTCATCTGAAAGGGATCATCCTGCAGAGAGCAAACACGGCCGAGAAGAAGCATTTATATAACTTGCAGTGGAATTGTTTCTTGTTTTCTTTTAAGAAAACACAATCATCTACTGAAGAGCAGCCACATCTTCCCACTGCCCAGGGAGGACCCCGCAACTCACCACTAGAGTGGTCTCTTCTTGTACCTTCTCTCCCACCAGCAGGGCTACAGCACTGAGAAAAGCCAAAATGTGGGGGAGAGAGAGAAAGGGCACAATTCAGAGATAAGGAGAAACATTTAGGAAGTCTTTAGGTGCAACATTAGGGCAAGGGTGAGATTTGCGGGGTGAACACTGAAGCTGGCTGGAAAAGCCTACAAGAATAACAGGGTCCAAGAAACACTCTAGATGCTGGAGGTGGGGGTAGTGGTGACGTCAGTGGTACATTTTCCTGTAAAGTCATTGAGCATTATCTTGGCTTAGAAATCTCATTTCTAAGATTATGCCTTCAGGGAAAATGAAGCTAAAGACAAATGCAGGAAAATACTATTGCAGCCTTATTTGATGGTGAAATTTTAAAAAATGATCTACAGGTCCCAAAATAAGGGGTAAGTTAAATTATGATATGTACATCTGATAGAATGTTATGCAGATATTAAAAAGGTTTTTGGAAAAATTACCCACAATGTGGTTGAATGCCCACAATATTGTAAGTTGAAAGTACAGTAGTCCCCCTTTATCTGTGGTTTCACTTTCCACAGTGTCAGTTATCTGCGGTCCAAAAATATTACATGGAAAATTCCAGAAATAAAAAATGCCTAAGTTTTAAATTACCAGCTGTTCTGAATGGTGTGATGAATCTCTGCCATCCTGCCCCATCCCACAGAGGAGGTGAATCATCCTTTTGCCCTGAGTGTCCACACTGTATACACTACCCACCCATCAGTATAGGAGAAAATAATCTACATAAGGTTCAGTACTACCCAGTCTTCAGGTATCCACTGGGGGTCTCAGAACATAGCCCCCGTGGATAAGAGGGGACTACCGAAGAACAACAGAATAAAAGTAAAGCTGCTCATCGTCTTTACAAAAAAGAGAGAAAACAGACAGGAAAAGAACATTAAATGTTAACACTGATCACCTCTGTATGGGAGAATTATGGGTACTGTTTATTTCCATGATTATACTTTTCTAAATTTTCCCAAACTCTTAACAATCAGTGTGCATTTCACAGTTAATCACAGTGTGCGTTTGACAATAAAAACACTGATCAATGACCTGTTTCTGTACCTCTGGAGTAAACTTCAAGATCACAAGGCTCGGGGCATGTCCTGATTAAACATCTGCAAAAAACGCTTGGACCCCACCCCAGGCAGTACAAGGTGTAAAGTGTGTCAAGAGAAGGGGCTACGCCTGAGGAGATATTTGTGACAGCGACCGGGTGGGGATGGGGGAGTCGGGGTAGGTGGTGTCTCGGTCATGCCCTCCTCCTCCGGGTCCTCTCCCCCACGCAGTACCCACCTCACCCCGTTGGGCCTCTTCCTCAAGTTCTGCACCTCTCGGGTCTCTTCCAGTTTTAATCTAAAAAAAAAAAGGCAATGCACAGGCTGAGAGACCCTCCACGGAACTCAGAGTCAAAAGGCAGCTTCGAGGGACATCCCTGCCTCGCTGCCTGCCCGCAGTGGTCCAGAGGGTGACTCTGCGTCTGGACCCACCAACGGGAGTCAGAACCGCTGCGCATGCCAGGGGCACCTCTCCCAACCATGAGACCTTGGGGCGGCGGTCTCATCCCTAGGGGCCTCAATTTCTTCACAGAAGGGGATAACAACCCGGCTCATAATTAGCAATGTTGTCAACAAGGCACCTGGCCGGTGGTGAGTCCCCCTAGGCTGCCTCTCTCTTCCTGCCCCGTGGAAGCCCGCCCCAAACGCACCGAACTTCCTCTGAGTCCTGCTCATCTTCCTCCGACTCCGAGTCGGCCCGACGCCGGCGGAAAGTCTTCCCGGTGACCGGCATAGTCGCGCCAGCCCCGCGGTCTAGCCGCCGAGCCCCTGCGCTGAGATCTAGGATACTTCCGGCGCTCAGCAGTGAGATCAGAGCGCCGGCCCCTAACCGGCCCGGCCCGGCTCGGTCCGGCCCCAAGCCCTCAGGCCCCGCCCTCGGCCCACACCGTTCATCTGACCACGCCCCTACCCCTGGCGTCGGCCTCTCCCGATTGGGCAGCCGAGGGGGAGGAGGCGGGGCGCGGCCGGCCGGGCCTCATGACCCTGCGCTGCGCCGAGCCGCGGAAGGCGCGCTTGACTGACAGGCGGAGGTGGCGCGGTTGTTACGGCAGGTGAGTTCCGGGCGGCAGCCAGCTGCTTCAGGGGGCCGGGTCTCTCCGAGAAGGGGCGAGCCCAGTCCAGCTACGGGCCGGCGGGGCCTGGCCCTGCCTGGTACGCAGAACGCCGCGGCCAGGTGAGCTGAGCCTGGGACACCCCCCCCCCCCTGGCCGCCACCGCCCTGTCCCCTCCTCCAGCCGGCGCCCAGGGGATCCTCTCGGGCCCCAGCAGCCCACTTCGAGCCCCCAGGGGCTCGTTGCTTCTCCGGAACAGGGGCCGCTGTCTCCTTTATTTCTGCCTGGGCCTGACCCAGCGTTTAAAGCACGTGTGTGGCGTCTCGGAGCGCTGACTTGTATTTCCCCGGGGTCTGGGCCCTGACGGGCACTTTTTTCTTTAGGGACAAAAGATGACCACTTCTTAGCGATGATGAATTAAAATCCCAACCCCGACTGCCCCGCTAATGATCACTTCCAGCCACTTCTCCCCGAGGAGAGTCGCGTCTGGTGTTTTGAACCCACCCGGGAGGGTTTGAGGGTAGAGGGTGCTTGCTGGCCGCTTCCCGGGACCTTCGGGGGCCTTGTTTTCGTCCTTTGTCACGAGGACTGTCTCTCCGGCCTCCGCCCCTTCTACCCGAGGATGCTCTGAGGATTAAGTTTGTTTGAAAAAACAGGCATCAACAAACGCTTAGGATATACCTAAACGCATAAATAATGGCTTACGGGACGTCTAGAAAGCCCTTATTAGTTTTTCTTTTCTCAATATACTGTCTGTCCTTTCCTTTACAAGAACAACCTCTTATTAAGCACTTCTTATGTGGCAGGCACTGGACTCAGCATTATTTCATTGAACTCATCCAACAATCCTAGGAAGTAGATTCAGTTACTGTTTTTCGTTTTGCAAACGTTTTTCATTTTGCAAACACCAAGGCTCAGAGAGGCAGTATGTGCCTCAGGTAGCACAGCTGGAAGGTGGAGCAGGAATCAGTCACAGGCCTACCTCTGCTGCCCCTTGCGCACATAAGAGTTCAGTAAATGTTTACTGCAGGTTCCCTGTTCCGGAAGACCGTTCTGAAGCAGGGCAGCATTTCTGGAATGCCTTACTTTTCTCTGGAACAGTCTCCTTGGAGGTTGTTGTTCTCTTCCTTGGACTGAGACGAATAGTAGACTCAGGAGTTGTTGGAACGGCCTTTTGGCTTTGATGAAAAGCCATAGTTTAAAAGCCTCCAAGTCTTGCCCTCTGCAGCCTGGTTCAGCCAAACCCAGATGCACATGGAATCACTGGGCACCTTGTCCGTGGTGGCTGAAGGAGAGGCTCCTTGGGAATTGCTGCAGGAACCCAGGGAGTCGACGTCTGCAGCTCTCACGCTCTCAGAGTTGGCTCCAATTTTGCCCTCGCAGCAGCGCTCCCACCGGGGGTACTGGACAGCACTAAGGAGAGGGCCACAAGGCCAAGGACATTTCTGGATCCCCCTCATCTGACATCCCAGGGAGGACCATCTGGTACAGATGCACTGTCCCCGCTGGCCAAGACCAGCGTGCCCACTGATAACCTCCCGGGCTGTGGCAGATCTAACTGAGACTTGTTTAGCAAAAGTAATGCTGAAAAGTGGCAGCTGTGAATCTGGCAGCGTGTGGCTGGGCTGAGGGGCTGCAGATCCTCTGAGTTTTGCTGGGCCTTTTTGGGGATGGGATGAAACTGGTTCTCAGAGGGAGCCTGTGGGAAATCTGGGTTCTCTTCAGTTCAGAGATAGACCATGTCTTCGTTTGGTTTGAGAGCTTGGTTCCTGAGGAAATGTCCAGGTTTGGCTTGAGTTTGGGCTAGTGTGCCGGCTCCTTTGTGGAGCCAGGTGAAACGTGGGCTTGTGTCAGTGAGCACTCATGTCTTTGGGATCCAGCAAAATGATTGCAGTTCACAGCCTGGCCATAGCACGTATTCAGTGAATGTTTGTTAGACGGGTTTACTTATTCAGCATCTATTTACTGAGCTTTCAGTATATGGAGCAGGCACTGTTTTAGGTGCTTGAAGAATATTAGGGAGCAAAAGAGACTAAAGACCCCTGAACTAGTGGACTTTATCTTCTGGTAACATAAGTATGTAAGTGTGTTAGAAGGTGATGCCATGGAAATAGAAAAAAATAGAGCAAGACAAGGGAATCAGGGGTGGGAGGGAGGGTTGACTTGCTAATTTCAGTTGGTGTTCTGGTTTGCGGTTTGGTGGGTAACATGACAAAGCAGCGGACTGAATTCTAGGCCCTGGGTTCAAGTCCCAGTTCTGCCAGCTTGCTGTGTGAGTCTGGCCAGGAAACTTCCCTTCTCTGAGCCAGTTTCCCCACCAGAGTCCCTGCTGTGCCGTTTCCTGGCTGTGTGACCTTGGCATGAACCTCTCTGATCCTTTCCTGCTTGGTGGTTTTAGGGGTCCTAGTCTGAGTTTCTGCTTAGACCTACTCCAGGGTTTGCAGCTTCCCAGTGACCGTGGCCAGTCACTGCCTCCGGCCTGTTAAGCCCCAGGGACTGCCAGCGTGGGGCAGCCACAAACCCCATTAACAGACTCTTTTGGACCCCGGAACAAAGTGCAGTACCAGGTTTCGGGCCATGAAGAGATGTTATCCTAAACTTAAGGAATTTAAGTTGAGCAGAAAAATGCTGTGTGAAGAATAACTCAGAAGAGATACTCGTGAGGGAGGCCAGGGGAAGCTACTCTGGGGGTGTGGGTTCAAGGATGTAAAGGTCATCCCCACTCCAGTCTGGCCAGGGCTATTTGGGAGCTGGTAGAGACGACAGTTCAGAGCACTGACTTTGGGGCAGGCCGTCTGGGTTTGAATCCTGGCTCAGCTGCTCAGTAGCTGTGTCGCCCCCTGCCAGTCACTTCGCCTCTCTGAGCCTCCGTCTTTCCTCCTTTAGTGATGGAGGTGGAGATGGATTTAGTTCTCAATGTTGCCCGACCTCCAGAGTGGTTGTGAGGATTTAGTGAGGTCTAGCAGTACCCGTTCCAGTACACCGGGCCACTCTGGGCGGCGGCAGGCAGGGCTTGGCAGGGAAGGAGGTTTGAGGGTCCTGCTTTGAGAGTCGGAAAGATGGTTGACTCAGTGAATTAAGACTGGTTAAAGGAAGGGATGTATCTGGAATTTGGGGAAAATGGGGTTGCTTGGAAGTAGAATGGAGAGAAGGCACGAGGGAGGGAAGAGACACGTGTTCTGTGGGGCGGAGGGCAGCATGGAGGGGTGTGGGCACAGGTGTGTGGGGTGTGGGGTGGCCAGTGTGGTGGGGATCAGGGCAGGTGGGGTCCTTGTGTTGGGGGCGGGCTTGGTAGCATCACCTTCCCATCCTGAGGAACTGGGCTCTTAGGTGGCAGGAGGATGTAGCCAGAACCCCTAGGAAAGTGATGAGTAATGGGCACCTGAGGCCTGGTCGCAGCAGCTCTGCCAGGCCCAGGTGTGCTGCCTCACTGCCTGCGCTCCTGCGCGGCGTTGAGGTGGGTTACTTTCCCCGTCACTCCGTGCAGGCCCCGGGGAGGGGGAACGTGCCTGCCCTTATTCAGGATGAAGCATCTTGGAAGTCTCATCCGGGGCCTGCAACGGGTGGGCTCAGTGCCAGACCTACCGGCCTGCCTCCTTTCTTCCTGCTTTCTTGTCCCCGAGAGAGGAGGTGGGTCTGGTGGGTCAGGAGGGACAGGTGCCCCGGCGTTGCTGTAGTGGAGGCGCAACCCTTCTGGCTGGCATCTCGGGCGCTGGCTGTGAGGCGGTGATTTCCAGCAGCACAGCGGAGCCGCGGCTCTCAAGAGGGCCCATTCCCTCATCCAGGCCTCTCAGCAGCACAGCTATCGTTCCCTTTCAGTCTTTATTAAACGCCTGCCGTGTGCACTCCATTTATTTGCACAGAGGGAAGGGTGGGAAGGGCTGTGAAGGCGGACCCCACCTGGCTCACTTCCCACTGCACCGCTTCCTTGCTCTGTGGTCTCAGGCAAGTGGCTTCCCATCTCGGAGCCTCCGTTCTTCCTCCGTAAGATGAGAAACAGCGGTCCTTACCCAAGAGTGTGTAGTGAAGTGCCGGGCATCGTGCCTAGCGCAGAGTAGGCATTCGAGCTTCTGCTGTTGAGTTAGGGTTACCTTTTCTGAAAGACCCCTCCCTGCTCCCACCTTAAGTGAATTAAAGGGACTCTTTCAAAAGTGTCTATTTTGAAAAACATCAAACTTATAGAAAAGCGAAAAGAATAATAAAATGAAATCCCATTTGTACCCTTCACCTGTATTCACCGATTATTAATATGTTTGCCCTGTTTACTGTCTGTATATTTATACACTCATTATCACCAGAATCATTATTGCCGATCTATTTAAGAGTAAGTTGCAGATATCATGACCCTTTGCCCCTAAATATTTCAGGAGGAATTATCTAAGAACAAGGACACTGTAATACATAACCTGAAAATGGTTTTCATCTTCAGAAACTTTAACATTGATATAATACTATATCAGTTTCCCAGGGCTGCCATAAAGTCCACAGACTGGGTGGCTTAAACAACAGAAATTTATTTTCTCACAGTTCTGGAGGCTGGAGGTCCAAGATAAAGATGTCAGCAGATTTGGTTTCTTCTGAGGCCTCTCCTTGACTTGTAGACAGTGACCTCCTTGCTGTGTCCTCACGTGGTCTTTTCTCAGGGTGCATCCTTGATGCCTCCCTGTGTATCCAAATTTCCTCCTCTTATAAGGACACCAGTCAGGTTGGATTAAGGCCCACCCTAAAGACCTCACTGAACTTAATTACCTCTTTAAAGACCTTATCTCCCAATAAGATTATATTCTAAGGTACTGGAGGTTAGGACTTCATCATATGAATTGGTGGGGGGACACAACTGGGTCCATAACAAATACTGTTATCTAATATGTAGTCCATATTCAAATGTGTAAGTTGTTCCACTAATGTCCTTTTCCCCGTTGATCCAGGATCCAATTTTGTCAAGTCTTTTTAGTGCCTTTTCTCTGGAACAGTTTCTCAGCCTGTGTTGAGAAAGGGAATTGCTTTGCCTAGAAGCAGAGGTGCTGACTGCCTTGGGACAGGAGCCCTATTTAAGGATTTGCACCATTCCCTTGGGTCTCTTTTCAGGGCTTTACTTTGATGTCAAAAGCACTAGGAGGTGAGCTTGGATCTTTAAAAGTGTCACCGAGAGCCAGAACTGCGTTAGTCACCTGCTGTGTGTCATACTTGGTGGACATTATACATTTCTCGACTGGGCTGCTTGGCCTGCACTGTCCTGGGCAATGGAGCCCTGAGTGAAAAGCTGATGCAGGACATGCGACTTATGTTCCTACCAATCTCAGTTTCCAGATCTATAAAAC
Organism: Leucopleurus acutus; assembly: GCF_964270905.1. NCBI lineage: Eukaryota > Metazoa > Chordata > Mammalia > Artiodactyla > Delphinidae > Leucopleurus > Leucopleurus acutus. The sequence goes on along the minus strand of NC_139150.1, from coordinate 6,425,878 downwards.
ATGGCAATTTATAGTACTAAGCATTTTTTGAACTTTGTTGCTGTGCAGATAAATACAAACTCTGAGCCGCCCTGGAAGTCCAAGTGATCAGAAGTCATTAAATCCTTCCCATGGGGCTTCCCTGGTGGCGCAGTGGTTGGGGGTTTGCCTGCCGATGCGGGGGACGCGGGTTCGTGCCCCGGTCTGGGAGGATCCCACGTGCCGCGGAGCGGCTGGGCCCGTGAGCCATGGCCGCTGAGCCTGCGTGTCCGGAGCCTGTGCTCCGCAACGGGAGAGGCCACAACAGTGAGAGGCCCGCGTACCGCAAAAAAAAAAAAAAAAAAAAAAAAAATCCTTCCCATGCATTGTCCCACTTCATCCTCTCAGTTACCCTAGTTGCTGTCTTTGTCCCCATTTTCCTGGATGAGGAAACTGAGGGTTGGGTGATTTAGCTAAAGATACACAGCTTGCAAGTGACAAGAGCAAGGAGCCGAACTCAGGGCTAGCTGTCTCCATAATTGCCTTGTGTGATTACAGACAACTCCGGGGGGATGATGGGTGTGGAGCAACTGACATGTAGTAAGAGCGCAGTGGAACACGGCTCCCGTTAGTAATTATAGCATCCTTTGTGGCTGCACACAGGTGCCCTGGTGTTGAAACAGGGAACTCTGTGCCCCATGAGGGCAGGGCCCAGGCCTGGCTTCTTTTGCATCACCCTAAGAAGGTCAGTGTTGGTTGGGGACCAAGATAAAACAAAATGAAAAATTTTAGACGGCTGGGATCAGTAAAGTATGATCCTTGCAGACTCATGCACTTCAGATGTTTCATGTCCTGCGTGGACTATTAAGCACCCAAAGTTTTTGGTACTACCACTTGACATTTCCCTGTATGTAAACTGATTTTTTTAAAACTTGAAGTATAGTTGATTTACAATGTCGTGTTAGTTTCAGGTGTATAGCACAGTGATTCAGTTATACATACATACATATATAGGTGTGCATAGGTATATATATGTGTGTATGTAGGTATACATAGGTGTATATATATATAGGTGTGTTTTTATATATATATATATATATATATATGTATTTTTTCAGATTCTTTTCCTTTATAGGTTACTACAAAATATTGAGTACAGTTCCCTGTGCTATACAGTAGGTCCTTGTTGGTTATCTATTTTATATAGTAGGGTGTGTATGTTAATCCTAGCCTCCTAATTTCCCCTTGGGTAACCACAAGTTTGTTTTCTATGTTTGTGGGTCTATTTGTATAAAATGATGTTTAACCATTAACTTTTTAACTAATGTTCGTAAACCTTAAACTTTCTATGTTGCTCATACACTGTTGGGAGGCAGATAAATTTATATAATCTTTCTGGAGGCAAATTTGTCAATATATATCTAGTGCCTTCAAAACAAACATTTTGACCCAGTAATTTTTCCTGTGGTCAAAGATGTAGTCAAAGATTTATATTCTAAAATATTCCTCACTGCCATATATCTAATAACAAAACATACACACACACACACAAATATCCTAAGTGTCCAACAGTAGGAGAATGGTTAAGTAAGGTATTGTAGAGCTTAAATTGTATGTGGTGTAATGTTATTCAGCCATTAGAAATGAAGTTGTTAAAAAGAAGTCTAGTGATGTGGGAAACGTATATAACATAAACCAAAAAAATCTATATGCAAACTATATCTGTCATAGTCTGGTTTAGTTTTAAAATTTATATATTCATACATATGAATAAGACTTACCAAAGCAGTAACCAAATTTTTTTCTGTATAGAAGGATTACAGGTGATTTTTATTTCATTTTACGTTTGTCTGTGTTTCCAGCTTCTATGGAGGTGAATATTAATTTCATTAAAACCAAACAAAGACGCCATTTTCTCTTTGCAGGATGGGTAGGAGAAGATGAAAAATTTTAATCCAGCGCAGAAGTTAATGAGGCAAAAACAAAGGCGTTAAGAGCAAATCTTCTTCCGAACGAGTCACAAGGTGAAGAGTTGTACTTTTCAAGACATCCGGGTAGCGGCTGAGGCAGTTCCTCTGTTGGGGCTTCCGGGACCACTCAGGTGCTGCTGCCCCTCTCTGAAATGGCCGTCAAGTGTCCTGTTCACACTCTGTGGGCCTGGAGAGCTCCAAGGGATGAGGTTCTCCTCCCCAGGGTGCTCTCAGGAATCTGCAGAGAAGCACGGACAGACGCAAGAGGGGCAACTCCACATACCGAAGAGGCCGGACACGTGCTCCTCTTATTTTCGAAACTTTTTTTTTTTTTTTTTTTTGCAGTACGCGAGCCTCTCACTGTTGTGGCCTCTCCCGTTGCGGAGCACAGGCTCCGGCCGCGCAGGCTCAGCAGCCATGGCTCACGGGCCCAGCCGCTCCGCGGCATGTGGGATCTTCCCGGACCAGGGCACGAACCCGTGTCCCCTGCATCAGCAGGCGGACTCTCAACCACTGCGCCACCAGGGAAGCCCTTATTTTCGAAACTTTAAAAATTATACTTAAAAATAACCAGTTAGGGTCTATTTTACAAAAGCAACACAAATTTGTTGCAGAAAATGCAGACAAGCAAAAAAGGAGGAAAAGAAATCACTTGACTCCATCCTCCCAGAGATGAGGAGGGCACCCTTTCTGTAGGTGCAAAAACAAAATTATTTTACCAAAATGGAATTTTACTATAACAGCGTTTTATAACTTTTTGACTTTTTTTTCCTTTTCCATTATAGTTTATTACAGGATATTGAATATCGTTTCTGTGCTGTACAGTAGGACCTTATTTATCCATTCTATGTATAATAGTTTGCATCTGTATAGCTTTTTGACTTCCGATTCATTCAGCAAATATTTACTGAGAAGTTACTGTGTTCCAGGTGCTGTTTTAGGTATTTGGGATACAACAGTGCATAAAACAGATCCCTGCCCTTAGGGGTCTCACATTCTTGAGGAGAGATAGGAAGACAGACAAACAAACAAACAATAAATCCCGGCAGTCTAGTGGTTAGGACTCTGCGCTTCCACTGCAGGGGACCTGGATTCGATCCCTGGTTGGGAACTAAGATCCTGCCTGCTGTACGGCGTGGCCAAAAAAAAAAAAAAAGGATAAATGACCAAAATGATTATAGAGCATGCCAAGTATGGGCCAGGATGGACAGAGGGCCTTTCTCGAAAGAGAGTAGTGGGGTAGGGTGGGACTGCCTTCAGCAGGGTGGCCAGGGGACCTGGTCGGGGGACAGTGAAGCTGAGAACTGAGGGATGAGAGAGGGAGAGCTACACTGAGCAGCACGGCAGGGCACCAGTGGGGACCAGTGTCTTTCCTGGTCATTGAGTAGTTTACTTCATTATACCCCATCCCAGCCTTTTCAGATTTGTTTTAATGGTGTCATATGTATTCTTATGCAACTTATTTAAAAGTTATTGTATTTTATTGTAGTTTTAAAACGTCAGTAGAATACATATAACATAAAATGTACCATCTTAATCATCTTTAAGTGTACAGCTCGCTGGCGTTAAGTATATTCACAATGTTAGGCAACCATCACCACCGTCCATCTCCAGAACTTTTCCATCTCCCCAAGCAGAAACTCTGCACCCACAAATCAACTCCCCATTCCCCCTACCCCTGACAGCCATCATGCTACTGTCTGTCTCTATGGATCTGACTCCTCTAGGGACCTCGTATAGGTAGAGTCGTACAGTATTTGTCCTTTAGTGTCCAGCTTATCTCATTTCGCATAATGTCATCTAAAACATTCCAAGACCGGGCTTCCCTGGTGGCGCAGTGGTTGAGAGTCCGCCTGCCGATGCAGGGGACGCGGGTTCGTGCCCCGGTCCGGGAGGATCCCACATGCCGCGGAGCGGCTGGGCCCGTGAGCCATGGCCACTGAGCCTGCGCATCCGGAGCCTGTGTTCCGCAACGGGAGAGGCCACAACACTGAGAGGCCCGCGTACCACAAAAAAAAAAAAAAAAAAAAAAAAAACTTTAAAAAAAAAAAAAAACATTCCAAGACCATAGAAAGTTCTCTCTTGCCTCTTTGCAGTGTAGCCTTACCTTCTGCCCCAGGCAACTACTGATCCAGTTTCTATCGCTGCAGATTAGTTTCGTCTGTTTTGAAATTTCATAAAAGTAGAATCATATAATGTGTACTTTTTTGTTTCTTTGACTTCTTTTCCTCAGCTTAATGTTTCTGGAATTGATTCATGTTGCTGTGGGTATCAGTAGGTCTTTCTAATGCCATGTATTATTCTATGATATGAAAATACCAAGAGTTTGCTTCAGTCCCCTGTTTGTTGGACATTTAGGGTCTTTCCAATTTCTGGCTATGATGTATAAAGCTATTATGAGTGTCTGTGTACAAGTCTTTGTGTAGATGCATGTTTTCATTTCTCCTGGGACGATATCTAAGAGAGGAACTGCAGGATCCTATGATAAGTATAAGCTTAACTTTGTAGGAAACTGCTAAACTATTTTCCAAAGGTTTTCATACCACTTAACACTCCTATCAGAATCTATGAGAATTCCTTTACAAATTCAGCAACAGCTGGTAACGTATGTTATTAGTTTTAGATATTCTTGGGTGTGTGAGATGTTATCTCATGGTTTTAACTTGCATGTCTCTGATGGCAGGTGATGTTGAGCGTGTTTTCATGGGCTCGTTGGCCGTTCTTACTTGGTGAAGTATCTGTTCAATCATTTGTCCGTTTAACAAAATTAGACCATTTACCCTTTTGGGAGTTGTAAGAGTTCTTTATATATTTTGGGTATTTGTCAGATACAGGTTTCGTGAACATTTTCTCCCAGCCTGTAGCTTGTCTTTTCATTTTCTTAACAGCATCTTTTGAAAAGAAAAAGTTTTAATTTTGAAAAAGTCCGGTTCATCAATGTTTCCTTTTATGATTAATGCCTTTTGTGCCCTGAGACCTTCGCCAGCTTCGAAGTCGCCAAGATTTTCTCTGTTTTTTCCTCTAGAAGTTTCAAAGCTGTAATTTGTTTGTTTTAAGTCTGTGATCCGGAGAACTGGTGGGCTGTTCCGTGCCCAGGCTGGTCCTGGAGGGGCTGTTGGTCAACGGGAGGGTCAGGGTGAGGTCCGGGGCTGCGGTGGTGGCTCAGCAGACGGACCTTGAGGGCTCCGTGGGGTTTGCAGATCTCCCACATCAAGTATACAGCAATCAGTGAAGAGAGCGGTTGGATTCACACTTAGGTTCTACATTAACCAACTCGTTATTCCTCACAGATTTGTATTCTGCAGAGCATCCAGGTCCTTCCATAGAATAAAAAAGACCGTGTAGGTGGAACAATCCAAAGTTTTCTTCAAAGAAGGTGGTGTTCAGTTGCTGCTCACGATAGTTGATGCCCTGGGGTTTGGAGATGCAGTTGGGCATAGAAACTGCTGACAGCCTGTTACTGACTGCACTGATAGCACATGCGAGGACCACCTAAGTGCAGAATCTCGAGTGAACAGACGTTAGACGCTGGACAGCAAGATGCGGTGTTGTTTACACTTCGTTGCTGCTTCAAGACATGGACTTCAACCGTTGGATATCGAGTTTATGAAGTGTTTGCATGAAAAGGTGAGTATTATCCCACTTATTGCCAAAGCTCACACCAGAGAAATGTCAACAGTTTAGAAAACAGATGATGAAAGAAACCCAAAACTATAAAATTAAAATACGTGAATTTCCAGAAACAGATGATGATGAAAAATAAAAACTTGTTAAAAACATGGAGGACCGTTTCCCTCTTGCTGTGGAAGGTAGCAGTACTGTCATCAAGGTTAATGGCAAAAGGGTCAGAGGAAGGCGGTATCCTTGGGGTACTGCTGAAGTTAAAAGTGGTGAACATTGGGATTTGACAATTCTAAGAAATATGTTGCTAAGAACACACATGCAGGACTTGAAAGGTGTCATTGGTAACGTGCGCTATGAGAACTACAGAAGCAGAAAACCTGCAGCTGTGACTTACGCTGGAGTTGATAACAACAAGAACAAAAGGCAGCTTCCTAAGAGCCCCCTGGCACAAATGGAAGAAGAAAGAAGGGAACGTGTAGCTAAGATGACGTTGGAGATGGAGCAGGTGTTGGAGATGAAGGCCAAAGAAAAAGTTCAAAAGCTGAAGGACTCTGAAGCTGAGCTCCAGCGGCGCCATGAGCAAATGAAAAAGAATTTGGAAGCACTGCACAAAGAATTGGAGGAGAAATGTCATCAATTTGAAGATGAGAAATCAAACCGGAAAAGCTCAACAGTGTACTTTCGAACAACCAAACTCTGAGAACCATGGAAAAAAATGAGAAGAAAGGGAAGGTCTTTTAAACCCTCTACTGACCACCAATTACATAAAGTCTGTGATTCATTTCTAAATAATTTTTGTATATGATATGTAGGGTAGGGGTTAAAGTTCATTTTTTTTACCATATGGATATCATTGTTCCAGTACCATTTGTTGAAAAGACCATCTTTTGCCCATTGAATTATATCAGTACCTTGGGATTTCCCTGGTGGTCCAGTGGGTAAGACTCCACGCTCCCAATGCAGGGGGAGCAGGTTCTATCCCTGGTCAGGGAACTACATCCCTCATGTCACAACTAAGAGCCTGCATGCCGCAGCTAAGAAGTCCGCACACCACAACTAAGAGTCTGCGTGCCGCGGCTAGGAAGTCTGCACGCCACAACTAAGACTTGGCACGGCCAAAATTAAAAAAAAAAAAAAAATTATATCAGTACCTTTGTTGGAAATCAATTGACAACAAATGTGTGGGTCTAGACTCTCTACTCTGTTCCCTTGAGCTCTATGTCTGTGTTTGAGCCCATGCCACACTGACTTGATTACTGTAGCTTTATAGAAAGTCTTAAGTCAAGTGGTATAAGTCTTCCAACTTTGTTCTTTTCAAAAATTGTTTTGGCTATTCTAGGTCTTTTGCTTTTCCCTATAAATTTTATTTTATTTTTTTTAATGAAAAAAAATTTATTTATTTATTTAGACTGTGTTGGGTCTTCATTGGTGTGCACGGGCTTTCTCTTGTTGTGGCGAGCAGGGGCTACTCTTCATTGCAACGTGTGGGCTTCTCATTGCTGTGGCTTCTCCTGTGGAGCACAGGCTCTAGGCGTATGGGCTTCAGTAGTTGCGGCACGCAGACCCTAGGGTGCGGGGGCTTCAGTAGTGGCGGCACACGGGCTCTAGGGCACACGGGCTTCAGTAGTTGTGGCACATGGACTCAGTAGCTGTGGCTTGCGGGCTCTAGAGCGCAGGCTCAGTAGTTGTGGCACACAGGCTTAGTTGCTTCGTGGCATGTGGGATCTTCCTGGACCAGGGATTGAACCTGTGTCCCCCACATTGGCAGGAGGATTCTTAACCACTGCGCCACCAGGGAAGTCCCCTTATAAATTTTAGAATCAGCTCGGCAATTTCTACAAACAAGGCTGCTGGGATTTTGATTGAGATTACATTGAATCTGTAGATCAATTTGGGGAGAACAGACATCTTAACAATATTAAGTGTGCTAGTCCGTGAACATGGTATATCTCTCCACTTATTTAGATCTAATTTAATTTCATGGATAGGAAGATTCAACATTCATCATCATTTTCAATGGCAACGTAGTACACCAGTGCACGGTTGTGTTACCATTTAACCAATCGCCTGTTGTTGTGCACTTAGATTATGTCCAGTCCCCCCCATTATAAACAGCGCTGCAGTGGATGTCTCTGTCATTCTGTCTTTGCGCACACCCTTGATGACTTACTTAGAGAGAATCTGGAGCCAGGTCAACCCTCTTGACTGTTCTTTGCCCTCTGCCTTACTTAACCTGGTGGGCATTTGTGTGCTGTGGAATGTGGAATGCCAGTGATCGGGCTTGCTTTTGGTGAGGCCCAGTGCACAGTGACTTAGAACAGGGTTGGCTAACTGTGACAGCAGGCTGGGATTGTTTTGTCAGGCCCTCGAGCTAAGAATTTTTTTTTTTAATTAATTTATTTTTGGCTGCATTGGGTCTTAGTTGCTGCACGCAGGCTTTCTCTAGTTGCGGTGAGCGGGGTCCACTCTTCGTTGCGATGTGCGGGCTTCTCAATGCGGTGGCTTCTCTTGTTGCAGAGCACGGGCTCCAGGCGTGTGGGCTTAAGTAGTTGTGGCACGTGGGCTCAGTAGTTGTGGCTTGCAGGCTCTAGAGTGCAGTCTCAGTAGTTATGGCGCACGGGCTTAGTTGCTCCATGGCATGTGGGATCTTCCCGGACCAGGGCTCGAACCCGTGCCCCCTGCACTGACAGGAGGATTCTTTTTTGCAGTACGCGGGCCTCTCACTGTTGTGGCCTCTCCCGTCGTGGAGCACAGGCTCCGGACGCGCAGGCCCAGCGGCCATGGCTCACGGGCGCAGCCGCTCCACAGCATGTGGGATCTTCCCAGACCGGTGCACGAACCCGTGTCCCCTGCATCGGCAGGTGGACTCTCAACCACTGCGCCACCAGGGAAGCCCCTGGCAGGAGGATTCTTAACCACTGCGCCACCAGGGAAGTCCCGAGCTAAGAAGTTTTTTAAAATATATTTTTAATGGATTATAAAACACAACAGAAACAAAGAAGAATATGTGATGAAGATCACTGTGGGCAGCAAAGCCTAAATACTTACTACCTGGGCCCTTATAGAAAAATTTTGCTGACCCCTGACTTAGAGCAAGGCTCTGCACTGGACAGATCTGATCAGGTCCCCGCCCACCACGTACTAGCCCAGGATCGACCGTGGCCAAGTTCCTAGCTCATTAGCTCCAGTTCTGTTTCTTCATCTGTGAAATGGGCAGTGAGAGTCCACAGAGGGTTGTCAGCCACAGGGCTTTTTTTCTGTCTGAAGTTGCAGGAACGTAAGTGGTCTGATTGCACGTGTGAGTCAGGAGGGGGCCTGCCACTGTCATCCTTGTCTGGGGCAGTGTTCACGGCACTGGGCATCAAGCTCATGACCTGGCTCAGCCATCTGGCTGGAGAGATGGGGCACATACCAAAGACACTCAAAAAACCCACACACTGCAGCTTAAAATAGTGCGGAGCTGCCACTAACCCAGCGCACTTGGCCTCAGTGGAAACGAAAAACTAAAAATCTGGGTTCAAAGGAGGAGGACTGGAATTTAGAACCCTGAACCCCGTCATTGGCATGTGACCGTTTTAAATGATAGCTTCTAACTGCCTCTCCCTCTATGAGCTGCCCACACCTGGGAAACTGTGGCCCACCAAGGAAGGGGGAGCATTGGTGACATGTGGACGAACCCGATTGTGTCTGTCGCCTAGGGTCGGGGGTTCTGAGCAGTACAAAGTTCTTGGGAGGCTCAAAGGATGATCTGAGGGTCTCAGTGGCACTCCTGGAAGGGGCGGATCCTTCTGTCCATGGGGAGCAATAGTTGGAGAGGCCCCGTGGCCCTCTCCTGCAGATCCCTCTCTCGGGGATCACGAAGGTAACGCCCAGCAGTGACTAGTGAAGGGTCCAACACCGCCCAGGAGGCCCTGTTTGCCAGCTCCACCCAAGCCTTCTTCACTGTCCCTTCAGTGTTGTGTTTTTATTGTCCCTGTGGATGGACTGGGGAGTGTGTCTAGCCTGTGGATACCCCAAATGTCCAGAAATTCACTTTCCTCTCCCAGGAGGAATTCTGGGCTGTTTTTAGCCCCTGATTGGTGCTAAGAGTGATTTTAAGGTAACGGAGCTACATGAGGTGTGCTGGTTTGTCCCTCTAGGTTCCCTGCCAGAGGCCTGCACTCACCCCGGCCCACTGCAGCCCAGCAGTGTCGGCCGTCACCGGAGAATGCGGACGCTGGCAGCTTCCTGGGGCTGTCGCTTTGCACAAAGGTGGGCCCACAGCCTGCTCCACTCAGGTGTAGCCCTTATGCACGGATCAAGGAGGAAGTTTGGAGTTTTCTTTTTAGGTGAAATAATGGAATTGTGGTTATGTTTGCTTGTTTTTACTTTTTCTTTTTCAAGTCTCGTAGAAAAACATACACGGATGAAATGACGTGATATCTGGGATTTGGTGCAAAACAAGAGGAAGTGGGAGGTTGAGATGAAGCAAGGTTGGCCATGGATTAATTGTGAAGCCAGGTGATGGGTACATGGGGGTGTGTTACACACTTCCATCTGCGTCTGCATATGTTGACATTTTCCGTAAGTTCCAAAGAGAGAGCCTTAGGAGTCTGACCAGCTTGGGTTTCGGCCTTAGCCCTGGTGTTCCTGTTTGCAAGACCTGAGACCAGAAGTGTCCCGTTTCCTCATCTACAAAATGGGGCAAAACACAGCTGCCTCAAAGATTGCCGGGGGAAGTTTTCAATGAAAGAATACACAGAAAGCACTTAGTCTGGGTCCTGGCCCCTAATCAGTCCCAGTCACTCCTGTTCTGGCTGGGAGTCTGGGCCAGTTCACCCCCGGCTGACCATTTGGAGTGAGGAGGGGGCTTACAGGAGAGTGCCTGGGGGTGTCCACCTCCCTCTGGTGGATGCACAGCCTCTGCCTCTGATTAAAACACTTTTGGCTCCACCTACATCTTTGATTGGTTGGACCTTTCTTGGTAATAGTTTGGAGCTAGAATCAAAAGCCAGGTTCCTGGGTACAATTTCTGCTAAAATATTGGGTTGTGGAAGCACTTACTTAGTTATTTCTTTTTAAACATTTTCTTTTGAAATAATTATAGATTCACAGTAAGTTGCCAGAAATGTGCTGGGAGGTCCCATGTACCTTTCACCCAGTGTCCCCCAGTGGTCACACATCTCTGGTGTATCTGTAACACAGTGTCATGACCAGCAAAGTGACTGGTACAACCCAGGGAGCTTACTCAGATTTCACCTGCACCCATTTGTGTGTATGAGGGGTGTGTGTGTGTGTGTGTGTGTGTTCAGTTCTTAGCAGTTTTACACACATGTAGAGCCATGTAACTACCACCACAGTCAAAATACAGAACTACCTATCACCACCAAGGAGTTCCCTCAAAGGAAGCATTTGTTTTTCAAAACAGAAATAGCTTTTTTCCTTCTGATTTAAAAAAAGAGAGAAATTACACACAGAAGAGTGTCAGGAAGGAAGTTTGCCACAGTATCATCAGCAATTTTACTTTATACTTTGTACTTTTTTTTTAACATCATCTGAGTTTTGTTTTTATAATAAGCATGTACCATTGTAAAAAAACAACAAAGCTATTGTGAAATCTGTCACCCAGATACCCCACCACGTGGTTCTTTAGTGAACATCTCTCAGGCCTCTTCCTGGGTTGGTTTGCCCGCCCTTCTCTCTGATTTGCTCCTTCTCAGGAAACATTTTCTGGAGGAGCTGCTGCTCTGATGGCCTCCTCTAGTATCATGGTGTTGAAGGATTCTTCTCTAAGTGGGGTTTCTCATAGGAAGTGAGATAAGTGGCCTGTGGGGCACCTGGCTTCTCAGAAGCTCTTGAGAAGAGTGGTCTTGCTTGCTTAGAGAAGACTGAGGTCAACATCTGCTTCTTGCCTTTCTACGTGGTTTTGAGATCCAGCCTCTCCACCCAGCCCTCTGCTGCCGCCTTGGGTAGAGTAGTCTCCCAGTCATGGGTCTGGTCTCTTTTAATAAAAGTACCACAGTTTTAGATTCCTTGACATGCAGCTTCCCCAGTGTAGGCAGGACCTTTGCATCTTCCCTGTCGACACTTTTTTTTTTTTTTTTTGTGGTACGCGGGCCTCTCACCGTTGTGGCCTCTCCCGCTGCGGAGCACAGGCTCCAGACGCGCAGGCTCGGCGGCCATGGCTCACGGGCCCAGCCGCTCTGCGGCATATGGGATCTTCCCGGACCGGGGCACGAACCCGCGTCCCCTGCATCGGCAGCCGGACTCTCAACCACTGCGTCACCAGGGAAGCCCCGGAAGACACTTTTAATCATCACACCCAGCACTTGAATCCTAATCATCATCCCAGCACCTGCTTTCCCTGTGCCAGCCCTGTGCCAGGCGTTTGACGTGTATTATCTTCCTGAGTCCTCTGAGCAACCCATCAGGGTGGGTGTTATCTCCCTCCCCAGTTCTCAGGCAAGGAGGGTGAGGCTCAGAGAAGTTAAGTAGCTTCCCTGGGTCGCCAGCTGGTATGTGGCAGAGCTGGGACTACAGACCAAAGTGCACTTCACCACGAGCCTCCCCTGCCTCTGGCCAGCGGCTGCCGTTAACCCAGGATTCCTTGTGTTTTCTTGTAGGTAAGCCCAGGCCAGCATGGGGGACTCCAGGGACCTTTGCCCTCATCTTGACTCTATAGGGGAGGTGACCAAAGAGGACTTGCTGCTCAAATCCAAGGTAAAGGGTCAGATTTTACGGGACTGAGGCCCACAGCCAGGGCCACCACATTCCTGGGGTACAAACATTTCTGAACCAGCGGAAGAACTGGCCCCTGACAGTCTGTGTCTGGCCTTTTCTGTAAATAGAAAAGCTGGCGACTGTTCAGGAGGCCTTCTGGGGTCTGTGTCCTAACAGCCATTAGTTACCATGTAGACCAGTCCACGTGGGAACACTGATGCTCTGTCCATTAGTGGCTGGAGCAGGTGCAAGGCAGGGAATGAGTCAGACTCTGAGAGTCCACGGGCATTTTTGCGCACGTGACCTGTGAAGGGCCCAGGGAGCCTCAAAGAGAGAAGGTGGGCCCCTTTGAATAGGGAGGATGTGTTGTCTGTTTGTTAAGTTAAATTTTTTTAAATAGGTAACATGTGGTTCAAAAATGAAACAATGTAAGAAGAAAAGTGTCGAGAAGTACCCCCCCCACCTGCCCTGTGCCCATCTTCTCCATTCCACCCTCATGTAACCAGGGACATTAGTTGCTTTTGTATCTTTTCAGAGTTCCTTTATGGGAATACTTCTTTTCCATTTTCCCCTTTATTACATAAAAGGTAGTGTACCGTAGCTATTTTTGTAACGTACCTTATTCACAGGGCAGTATATCTTGGAGCTCTTTGGCCTCGGCACATAGATCTCATGGTTTATCTTGAAGTTGCATCATATTCGTTGTGTGGACTCCATAGCTGATCCTCTGTGGGTGGACATCTGGGCCCTTTGCAGCCTTCTGCCAATACAGTGTCGTTGTGTTCAGGGGAAGAGCCATGTGTAGGGGTCATTCCCAGAAGTGGGGGTGGGTCAGACTCCTAGACATATTTCCTTGTCTTCTTTCCAGACACCTAATGCTGGTCGTTCAGCCTCCCTGCACCAGCAGGTTCTGGGTGACTTTTGGCCTGAGCTGGTTTAGTCTGGGCCCGCATGAGGGCGCGATTCTTCAAAGTACCCATGGCTTCTATCGAAGTAGTTTCTCTGGCTGTTACTGAACCAAGTTTGTTTGCCCAGCATGCATCAAGCCAAACACTGAGACACCGAGGTGTGCAGCAGAGAAAGGATTTTTTCACAAGGCCGCCAAGCGAGGAGACGAGAGAACAAGTCTCAGGTCCACCTCCCCAAAGGCGAGGGGCCTGGGGTATTTATGGGTTAAAGAAGCAGCGTGGTCTTAGGCGTGGGGAAAGGTGAGGTAATCGGTGTTCTGCGCAGGTGTATCTGAGTTACATCCTTCTTCCTGGGATGCGTGTTCAAAAATGGAGGCGCCTAGCATGATCTGAGGGTGGAGTTTTTGGCCCTCTGATGACAAAAGGTCATTCATCGGACACCTCTGTAGGCCCAGTTTTAGGGTCAGTGGTCCCAACCAGTCTAAGCCAGCTCAAACTGGACAAGAGCTGACACCAAGTTTCTGAAAAACAGCTTAAGCCCCTATTCCTATAGTGACCCATACATCAGAGCTGTTAGAGCTGTTATCTGTAGGGGTTGTTAAGGAGTCTTGTGATATAGGCTACACGAAGCTTGGAGGGTATGCAATTTGAGAAAAATAATTAAGACAAGCTTGCTCAGTGAAGGCAGGCTCAAAGCAGAGGGGCTTTTTAAGGAGCTGTTTCCTTAGCTGCTATTCCTGTAAGACAAGTTCAATTTCTGTTAATCACCAATTTCTGTTAACCCTAAGGGGCACAGTTTCAGTGTGGTCAGGAGGAGGGGCAGAGCGAGGCTCTGGTGCATTTGCACGGTCTGATGCTGGGTCTCTTCCTGAGTCTGCACAAAGGAATAAGTGAGACAAACTGAGAGGATTTCTCAGGAGTCTGAGAGCAGGGAGGAGATAAACGAGGTGGGAAGAAGGAGGCAGAACGTGGAAAGACTGGGCTGGGACGTGGCAGCCTTTTGGAAATCTACAAAATGAAACCAATATTGTTTTAAAATACGCAGAAGGGGCTTCCCTGGTGGCGCAGTGGTTAAGAATCCGCCCGCCAATGCAGGGGACACGGGTTCGAGCCCTGATCCGGGAAGATCCCACGTGCCGCGGAGCAACTAAGCCCACGTGCCACAACTACTGACCCTGTGCTCTAGAGCCCGCGAGCCACAACTGCTGAGCCCACGTGCCACAACTACTGAAGCCTGCATGCCCAACGCAGCCATAAATAAATAAATAATAAACAAATAAATAAAATTTATAAAATAAAATAAAATACCCAGGAGGGGCAAGGATTGAACAGGTAGCTCAAAATGGAGGAAATGCAAATGGCTGAGAAACTCTTGGAAAAACATGCCTGACTTCCCTGATGGTTAAGGATTTTGCCAGAGAAAGCAACATGACACCATCTTCAGATGGGCAAAGCAGAAGCTGCTCACTCAGAGCTGACAGAGGGAGGGAAGTAGACCAGGCGTGGTAGCGGGGCTAGGCATTACTGTGACTTTAGGGGTGCAATGCCACCTCTGGGAGTTTATCTATTAGAAGTGTAGTAACAGTTACAAATACAGCAGTATTTATTGAGCATTATTTGTAAAAGGAAAATACTGGTGGCAGTCTGCATATTCATCAAGAAGGGAATGGGGCTTCCCTGGTGGCGCAGTGGTTGGGAGTCTGCCTGCCGATGCAGGGGACACGGGTTCGTGCCCCGGTCCGGGAAGATCCCACATGCCACGGAGCGGCGGCGCCCGTGAGCCATGGCCGCTGAGCCTGTGCGTCCGGAGCCTGTGCTCCGCAACGGGAGAGGCCACGACAGTGAGAGGCCCGCGTACCACAAAAAAAAAAAAAAAAAAAAAGAAGGGAATGAGTGAACAGATTGTGGTGTCTGTGCCCACAGTGTGTGCCACCATACACTTACTGCAAAGAATGAGACGTGGTCTCTGTGTACAGACTAGAAGGATGACCACAAATAGGTGACAAAAGCCTGTTACCGAAAAATTTGTATAGAGTATGATCTTATTTTTACTAGAAATCACCCCCCCATCTATGCATATGTGTTTATATAAGAAGAAGATATGGAGGGATATACTTCAAATTATTACAGCATATATGTATTGGATATAATATACTACACATTATATACAGCATATATGTATTAGATATAATATACTACACATTGTATACAGAATATATGTATTGGATATAATATACTACACATTATATACAGAATATATGTACTGCATATAATATACTACACATATACAGAATATATGTATTGCATATAATCTACTACACATTATATACAGAATATATGTATTGTATATAATATACTACACATTATATACAGTGTATGTATATCATTTAAATTGTTAAACATACAATACTTTTATCATTCAAATGACTGAAATGAAAAAAAAAAAAAACTTGGGAAGATGGGAGTGAACTGTGAAATCAGAAAATCACAAAAGAGATGACAGATTTGGAAAGGTCAAGAGCTGTGACTTTGAGTCCACTAAGCAGACTGATCTCTAGCCAGCCGTAGCATCCTTAGCAAGAGACCCTAAATCACAGATTGCAAACCTCTGCCCTGTTGTATGGGATGAGCTGTGTCACCTCCACCCTAGTGAGAGTCCCACATTCAGCCTCTTTACAAACAGCCAAAATCTGGGCTTAGTGAGACGAAGAAGTTCCCATGGAGGCCTGGGGGTTGACGTGGTCACCCTCGGGAGGAAACTGGGAAGTTTGATGACCGCGGCTCCTCAGCTTCCGCTTCTGACTCTGCTCTGTAGGGTCATGACCTCTCTGAGCCTCAGTTTCTCATCTTATGAAGGGGATCTTGATGGGACCTGCTGCACAGACTGTGGTGGGGATTACATGAGCAAGGTGTAAAAAACTTAGCTGGTTGCTTGGACTGTTGTGATCCGTCACCAGAGGTCAGCTCTCGCTCTGATTAAGTACTCTAACTGCTACCATCGCTTAGAATTCACCTCACAACTGGCAGAGACACGCTGAGTATTGTGGAGGCTCGGTTGGGAATTGCTGTTCCAGACAGGCACAGACAAAATTACTTAGGACAGTTTAAATTATAACAAAGAGACCCTGAGATACAGTGGCTTAAATGAGATAGAAGTTTACTTTTCTCTCACTTAACAGTCCAGACGTAGGTAGCACTGATAGAGTGGCTCTGCCATTCTCAACACATGGCTTTCATCTCCAGGTCCAAAGTGGTTGCTTCACTTCCTGCCATCACATCTGCATTCCAGCCAATGGAAAAAGGAGAAAGAGCAAGGGTTATGCAAAACTCAGAAGTGGCACATGTCGCTTTTTGCTGTCATACGATTGACTAGAACAGAGCCCCATGATCCCAGCGGGGGCTGGGACACATAGTCTGCAGCTGGCTGGCCATGTGCTCAGCCTAAATTCATGGATTCTTTTATTAAAGCAGGGAGGAGAGAGATTGGTAGACAAGAAGCAGGCTTTGTCATCCAGACCACCAGAAACCTAGGTGTTTTCTGTGGTCAACAAATATATTATCTCCTGATTTGTACCAGGCTCTCTGTGAAGTCGCAGGGTAGGTAAAACAGACCATCCTTCTTTCATGGAGCCCATAGCCTAGGTGGGGAGAAAGGCTTAAATAAATAAATGCAACGAAGGAAGAGTAGAAGGTGTGTTGAGGGGGAATATTATGGCGTCAGTTTTTTTAGGCTTTAAATGATTGTATTGAAAATGTTTTTACAGGCACATGATAAAACAAAATTCAAACATTAAAATTTAAAGGGCCCCTGTGGGCCAGCGAGGGCCTTTCTGAGGCAAAGCCTCTAAGCTGAGACCTTCAGGTGCGTCCCGTCAGTGCACATCCAACAGGCCGCTCACACCCTTCTCTTCCTCTCTCTCCTCACCTCACACAGGGCACCTGTCAGTCATGCGGTGTTTCCGGACCCAACCTGTGGGCCTGTCTCCAGGTAAAGTATCCTTGCAGATGTCTGGGGTGGGGAGCTGGGTCCAGACTCTGGGGTGGGAACATCTGTCCCCCATGGGCACGGCTGGGAACCTTGGGCAGGGACACAGGGCATGGATGTCTCGGGTGTGGTGCCCAAGCCCAAGCCAAGAGGGCCCCAGAGTCTGCGAGCCCCTGGCCTGGCTGCGCTGGCAGCCATTAAAGATGCCAAGAGGAGAAAGCAAGTTGGAGAAGACTCTGGACTGAATGATCCCATCAGCATTAAAGGCAAAGTTCTGTCCTTGTGCGCGCGCGTGCGTGAGAGAGAGAGAGAGAGAGAGAGAGAGAGAGAGAGATGCTGTAGCATCTTGGCTCTGAGCCCTGGCCCAGGCCTTTGTTTCCCCGTCTGTAAAGTAGAGGCCACGACACTGATAACTGCCCCTCCTTGCAGACCCACCTTACGGTAGAATTTGAAGAGATGATGCCTGTGATGGTCTTAACAGGGTGTGTGGCCGGTAGACAGTGTCCAGGAAAATCTGGTCATGGTTATTACTGCTTACCAAAAAGAGTAACAGTAGATGTATCAACACCTGACAGTTTTCTCTGGGGGGTAGAATTATGGGTAATTCATTTTTCTTTGTAACTTTGTAGTGTTTTCCAAGTTTTCTACAAGTATGTATTGCATTTTATAGTCATGCTGAAAATGGATGTTACTTAAAATTTCTTTGAAAACAAATACAAGGAGAAACAAAAAAGCCCACAGGGGTGAAAATACCATAGTTCAAGTCTGTCTTTTCAGAAGACTTAGGACCCCCCACGGGGCTTTGGCCTCCTCCTTTGGGGCCTGTGGCTCAGTGTAAAATACACTGCAAGACACCGTCTGGGCCCCCAGGGGACAGCAAGAAGT
The DNA here is from genome assembly GCF_964270905.1 of Leucopleurus acutus. Taxonomy (NCBI): domain Eukaryota; kingdom Metazoa; phylum Chordata; class Mammalia; order Artiodactyla; family Delphinidae; genus Leucopleurus; species Leucopleurus acutus. The sequence continues at coordinate 6,407,849 of NC_139150.1, read as the reverse complement.
GCGAGCTGTGGTCTTACCTCCTGGGAGCCCACAGGCCCCCCAGAGAGATAGAGACGGACCTGATGCAGAAATTGGCACATCCTTTATGACGCAGCCCAAAGGTCGTTTCCTTGAAAGGTCCTCACCAGCCTGTGCAGTGTTGACCACAGCTGGAAATGACACCAAAGAACTCCTACAGAGAAGCAGGCTGATCGCTGGGGCGGAGGCCCACAGAGGAGAGACACTTGAGCTGGGCCTTGGGCGCTGGGTGGATTTGGGAGAGGAGAGCACAAGGCCAGAGGCAGGTCACCGGGGACACTGAGGGGCATGGGGTCCGCACCGGGCCCCATCCGCCTCTGCCCGATTCAGTGTTCCCCGTTAGAAAGTGGCCGTGAGGCCCAGTCTCCCCACCCAAAGTGTGAGTCCCGATAACTGGCCCCTCAGGAGGTGGGGTTTCGGTGAAAAAGGGACAAGTGGAGGGGGAGAGGGTCTGGGCACCACGCAGCCGGACCTCAGCTTTGCCCAGATCTGGCTGCGACCCTGCCTGCCTTCTTGCAGGAGAGCAGCAGCTCGGGGCACACTGCCCGTCTCGCTCAGAGGCGGGGGCGGCTGTGTGGTGGCCATCCCTGCCCAGCACGGGCCTTGGCTGTGCAAACCTGTGTTCCTGCAGGGCGGCAGGGCCTCAGTGCCTGCGGATCCTGCCGGGTGGAGACGGGCACGGGCTCGCTGTGCTGGCAGCATCCTCTTAGCCGCCCCATCCTTCCGCGCTCCTTTCCTCTCCACCCCCCTCCCCAGGTCGCCTGCTCCTACGTCGGCTGCGGAGAATCCTTTGCTGACCACAGCACCATCCATGCGCAGGTGAGCGTGGTGGCCGGGAGCATGCGCGCTGCGGTCCGACAGCCCAGAGTCCAAACCCCAGCTTCGGCCGCCCCCAGCGCCATCTACCGCTCTGGGCTTCAGTGGTTATATGTGTAAAATGGGAAGAATCACGGCAAAGAAGCCAGAGAGAATGCCGCTGCAGCCCCTGGCACTCCTGGCCTGCGGGGGGAGCGGATCCTGAGCTTCTGACCTCAGGCCTCTGACCCGATGGGGCTTTTTCCTGAGGCCGGAGAGCTCACGCAGCCCTGAGGCAGGCCTGGGGCACCCATTAGGCCACTGTATCCTTCTGATTTTGCATCTTGCCCTCTAGGCCAAAAAGCACAACCTGACAGTGAACCTGACCACGTTCCGGGTGTGGTGCTACGCCTGTGAGAAGGAGGTGTTCCTGGAGCCTCGGCTGGCGGCCCAGCCGCCAGGCCCCTCACCCAAGTTCTCAGAGCAGGTGAGCGGGTGCGGGTGCCAGCTGAGGAGACGCCCAGGAGGGCAGGGCGGTGGGTCCCCGACGGCGTCCGTTCCTGCTCAGCGTTGCCAGCTGGCTTTGAGGAGCTCATGTCAGCGAACGCCCGCTGAGCCCCAGCCCTGTGTCAGGGCCCGGCAACACGGAGGTGCCTGGAACGAGGGCGGCCCTCCCGCAGGGAGTTTGTAGGCCTCGGGTGAGTCCAGGGCCGTGGGTTGGGGCACACCCTCCCTGGCCTGTGGAGAGCCCCTGGTGATGGTCCTGCAGCCACCTCTCTGGGGGAAACGCCTGGAAACCCCCCGCCCCCCAACCAGGCAAGGCACACGCAGGGCGCCGAGCAGCCCTTAAAGGAGGCAGGCAGGTGAGCCCAGCCCAGAGCTGGCCTCAGGGAGCAGTCAGAGAGCCGGCCCTGGAGCCCCGGGAGGCCAGGCGCATGTGCGTGCGTGCGTAGGCCAGGCGTGTGTGTGTGTGTGTGTGTGTGTGTGTGTGTGTGTGTGTGTGTGTGTGTGTGTAGGCCAGGCATGTCTGTGTGTGTATGTAGGCCAGGCGTGTCTGCGTGTGTGTATGTGTGTGTAGGCCAGGCATGTCTGCATGCATGCGTGTGTGTGTGTGTGTAGGCCAGGCGTGTCTCTGTGTGTGCATGCATGCATGTGTGTGTATGTAGGCCAGGCGTGTTTGTGTGTAGGCCAGGCATGTCTCTGTGCATGCATGTGTGTGTATGTGTGTGTGTAGGCTAGGCGTGTCTACGTGCGTGTGTGTATAGGCCAGGCGTGTCTCTGTGTGTGCATGCATGTGTGTGTGTGTGTGTGGAGGCCAGGCGTGTCTGCGTGCGTGTGTGTGTGTGGAGGCCAGGCGTGTTTGTGTGTGTGTGTGTGTGTGTGGAGGCCAGGCGTGTCTGCGTGCATGTGTGTGTGTGTGTGTGTGGAGGCCAGGCGTGTTTGCATGTGTGTGTGTGTGTGTGTGTGTGTGTGCAGTGCTGTCTTCTCCACGTTGGACAGCGACCATCACATAATGGGTGCTTGATAAGTGTATATAGAATACGTTTGTGGACATGGTAGATATTTATGATTTTTTACAAAAAAGACTCTGAAGAAGTATATACAAATCCTGTTTTGAGGGTGTATGTGTATTAACAGTTAAAACGCTACATAAATAAGATAGACTATCAACAGTGGTTGTCTCAGGAAAGTTGGATTGCCTGTTGTTTTTTCTGTGTTTCTGTTTTTTCCCAAATTTATATAAATAAATTAAATTATTACTACTCATTATTGTAAGTAAAACACAAGTCACGGGGTTCCCAGGGCAAGGCCACCAGTGCCCTCTCTCTCCACGGCGTCCTCTGCTCAGATGGGCTGGCTCAGTGCAGGCTGGGGGCCTGGGCTTCTCCCCCTACCCTGAACCCCAGCGGGGGAGGCACACGGGCCCCTGACCCCAACCCCCTCCCTCCTCACCCCCCTAGTTTTCCTCACTCTGGTTCTCGAACACAGGACTCTGCGCCGCCCTCCCACCCTCTGAAAGCTGTCCCCATTGCTGTGGCTGACGAAGGAGAGTCCGAGTCGGAGGACGATGACCTCAAACCGCGAGGTAACGGCCCCATGCGCTGCGCTGCGCTGCCTGGGCAGGGCGGGGTGGCCTGTGGGGCACGAGGGCTTCCCTGGGGCGCCAGCCGCCGCCCTCAGCCCTGTACAGCCATGTACCCCTGGGCGGGCCGGCCCCTCTGCACCCAGGCCACTGCCCCTGCTCGGTGCTGACGGTGGGCTGGGCTGGGTGGACGGCGGAGGGGTCCGTAGGTTCCGTACACTGCGGTAACCAGAGCTGCTGGGAGTGGGACCACGTCAGCGGACTCAGCAGGTTTCCGGGGTGGGTCCTGGGGACTCAGAACCATCCTCTATGGGTTCCTGCCGTGTCGAGATGCTCACCTTCCCCTTCCTCTGTGTGCGCTGGTCTCCCAGGCCTCACGGGCATGAAGAACCTTGGCAACTCCTGCTACATGAACGCGGCCCTGCAGGCCCTGTCCAATTGGTAGGTTGCGCCTCATCTGGGAGTTGGGGCCCCCAGGCCAGGTTCTGTGTTGCCCACAGAAGCCTGTATGTGGATACGCATCAAAATGCCCCAAAGCACACACTCCCTCTGACCCAGCAACCCCTCCTGTTGGAGTTGATCCTACGGAGGTGCCCTGAGATGTTGAGAAAGCTGTGTGTGCAGTGAGGCTCAGCATCCTGCCGCTTATGGAGACAGCTTCAAGGCCGAGAAGATCGTAAATTTATTGTAGGGTAGCCTTACAGTGAGTTCAGGAAAACATGGTGCAGGACAATGTTTATTAAAAAGAGGAGGAGCTCAAATATGAGAAGTAGGAAAAAGGAGGTTATAAACCTTTGTTTGGTGCAATCCCATTTTGGAGAGAAAAGTTTATTTTCCATCTAGGATAGGGTGTCCACTCCCTGAGGCTGGGACATCTCCTATTCCTGGCACTCAGGGTCTCCCACCTAGCAGGGGTTCAATATGTGTGTGTGTGTGTGTGTGTGTGTGTGTGTGTGTGTGTGTGTACACGTGTGAGAGAGAAGGAGGGAGGGATGGGGGATACGCATACATAGAAAAGTCTAGAAGGACATGCCCCCAGAGCTACAGAGTAGCTATCCTTACGTAGTAGGATTAAGGTCAGTTATTATTGTTTGCTTAGTATTTTTAAGTTTTTCTACAGTAAGTGAGTATTTCTTATGTAATAAGATAACAAAAACAAAGAAAAGGGGAGTGGAGGAGATGCTTTTGGGCTCAGGAAGGTTTCCAAGAAGGGGCTGACGGGAGGACAGGCAGTGGTTCCTCTCGTTCACACAACAGTCTTTAAAGAAAGACCCTATTTCCAAACACAATCACATTCTAAGGTACGGGGGTTAGGACTTCAGTGTATGAATTTATTTTTGTTTTTAAATTGTTTTAATTTATTTTTGGCTGCTTTGGGGTCTTCGTGGCTGCATGCGGGCTTTCTCTAGTTGCGGTGAGCGGGGGCCGCTCTTGGTTGTGGTGCGCGGGCTCCTCATTGCGGTGGCCTCTCGTTATGGAGCACGGGCTCTAGGCGCGTGGGCTTCAGGAGTTGTGGCACGTGGGCTCTAGAGCGCAGGCTCGGTAGTTGTGGCGCACGGGCTTAGTTGCTCCACGGCATGTGGGATCTTCCCTCACCAGGGCTCGAACCCATCTCCCCTGCATTGGCAGGCGGATTCTCAACCACTGCACCATCAGGAAGCCCTCGGTGTATGAATTTGGGGGGATACAATTCAGCCCACAATAGGTGGTGTCCTTCAATGCCTTCTGCAGGCATTTCTGGCTCCAGGGGGCCACAGTGCATCCCACATAAGATGCTTTTGCTTCTCCACCCGGCTCTTTGTAAACAACGCCACGCTCCCCTTCTTTTCTCTTCTGACCTGGCTCTCTGCCCCGTCCCCCAGCCCCCCACTGACGCAGTTCTTCTTGGAGTGTGGAGGCCTGGTGCGTACAGACAAGAAGCCAGCCCTGTGCAAAAGTTACCAGAAGCTGGTCTCTGAGGTCTGGCACCGGAAGCGGTGAGTTGACCAAGTCCCTAACCTGGGGCAGGGGTGTGGGGATGGGTTTTCTGTCGGCCCCTTGAGAGAGCACTTCTTGTGCCTTCAGCCTCTCACCATCACTTGCTGTGTTTCACCCTGTGCAATGTTTACATCAACCCTTCGAGCTGTAGGTCATAGCCAACTCTGTTTCACAAATTGGGGAACTGAGGTTCAGAAGATTTAAGGATCTCGCTCAAGATAGCACGTCTTGTGAAAGGTGGAGCTAGAACTTGAGCCTGGTGCGGATTGAAGATGGCAGCATTTTGCAGCGTGTGTGCTGAGGTCCAGAGTTGCGTGGTGACCACTCCTAGGTCTCAGCCACATCTGTACATGTAGGAAAGGATTTCAGAAGTGGCTGGCACTGACATTCAGGGGCTTTAGCTCAGTGAAAACGGACTTTAAAGACCAGAAGCCTGGGTTAGATCTGTTTCTCCAGGAAAAGTTAAAATTGGGACTAATTTAAAGTGAGTGCTGGGAATTCCCTGGCAGTCCAGTGGTTAGGACTTTCACTGCTGTGATCCGGGTTCAATCCCTGGTCGGGGAACTAAGATCCTGCAAGCTGTGTGGTGCGGCCAAAAAAACCCAAAACAAAACAAAACAACAACAACAACAACAAAAAAAACTGTGAGTGCATAGAAACATGTTAAGTGTAAAAGCAGATTATTAAACAGTGTGATGCAATATAATTCCAATTTTAAGAAGCCACATTTAAGTGTTTACCTGCATGTAATTTTGTATATGCATCTGTATTTTCATGGAAAAATCTGGAAATCTTAATGGTAGTTATCTCTGGGTGGGGCTGTTAGTGTTGATGATTCTTTGTTGTACTTTTCTGAGATTTTCTGTTTTTCAATCATGAACATGTATTTTTTTTTTAAAGCAGCTGTCATTTTGATTTATTTTTATTTATTTATTTAGCCACGCCACGCCGCGTGCGGGATCTTAGTTCCCCGACCAGGGTTTAGACCTGTGCGCCCTGCAGTGGAAGCGCACAGTCTTAACCACTGGACCACCAGGGAAGTCCCCATGTATTACTTCTGAAATTAGAAAACCACGATAAATATTTTATAATGAGAACAGTTTTAGAGTAGCTTGTCGTGGGCTGGTGGGACACGATGCCATCCCAGTCAGGAGCCTTTTGCCTCACTGAACCATGACTTGACGTTTTCCTTCTTGACCTTAGAGATGTGCAAACCTGCTGGGGCTGCTGGCCGGGTGAGCACCTCCCAGAGTTGTAGTAAGCGCATCCCTGAGTCTGATCTGGCTGTACTGGCTGCCTGGCTGCCCTCATGGGCTTGAGCAGCTCAGAGCAGGCCACCTGTACTAACGGGTCTGGTCTTCCTACAGCCCCAGCTACGTGGTTCCCACCAGCCTGTCCCATGGGATCAAGTTGGTCAACCCGATGTTCCGAGGCTATGCCCAGCAGGTAGGCCGTCCGAGCTGCCCGGGGGACACACCCAGGGCTGTAACTTACCAGGCCTGGCTTTGAAGCCAAGACCAGTGTAGAAATCGGCAGCAGCAGCTCTGCTCTGCCAGGCAGGGCTCCTGGATCAGACCTGCTGCCTGAGCCCTTCACCTGTGTGGGGACGTGGGGGCCTCCCGGCAACCTGGTGTTCCCCCCACTCAACAGATGGGGAGACTGAGGCTCAGCGGCCAAGTCCTCACCCACTTACCACGTACCAGTTACACAGCTGGTACGTGGCAGAGGGGAAAGTTGACCTCAGGCAGCCTCATCTCCAGGCGTGTTCACCTCAGCACTCACCCAAATCGGCACGTGGTCTCTCGTTCCCCAAGTCGCAGGCAGAATTTCACTTTTATTAAAGTAAACATCTTGATGACAAGTTTTTGTAAATCTAGAGAATCCCTCTGAAACCAGTGATATCTTTCTATGGCGTAAAATCATGGGCCCAAGATGAAGCAGAATGCAGCCACACACCTCCCCCTGCCCCAGGCTGACCGTTCAAGTGGTCCAAGTCCTGCCCCAGAGTGGGGTTTCGCTGCTGGCCTGAACCTGTTTGCACTGCCGATGCTGCTGCCTGCGTGGGGGGCCCAGGAACAGAGCAGCGGTTACCGAGGGATGCCCTTGGCCCCCCTCCTTCGGCCCCCACTCTCCCCAGGGTGAGGGCTGCTGGGCCTTTCTCTGCTCACACCCTCAGTTGGTTGAACACTTGGCCTCTGCCTGAGAAGCCCAGCGTTGCCTCCACACCGCCCTTTCTGGGGGGTGATAATACCCACGGTGATCAGAATCCACCATGCACCATTTATTAAGTGGTCAGTCCCTGCCACATAAGGTCAGCCCTGTTTCTACTCACAGAACTCTCATGAAGTGGGCCCCGTCATCACCTTCACCTTATAGGTAAGGAGCTGAGGCTCAGAGAGGTTCTACAAGTGGCTCAGGTCACACAGCGCACAGCGGCAGGGATGGGATTTAGGCTTACCTGAGCCATCCCTCACCGCAGCGCTGCCCTCCCTGTACAAGGACCCCTGCTGGCCCTCAGGCTCTCGGTGAGGACACCGGGGAGCAGGGCTGCTCGGCTGCCCTCCCTGTACCAGGACCCCTGCTGGCCCTCAGGCTCTCGGTGAGGACACCAGGGAGCAGGGCTGCTCGGCTGCCCTCCCTGTACAAGGACCCCTGCTGGCCCTCAGGCTCTTGGTGAGGACACCGGGGAGCAGGGCTGCTCGGCTGCTGCCCAACATCCACTTGACTCCAAAGCATCCCTTTCTGTGGATCTTGGACGTAGCACAGGGGACGTGTCTGAGTCTGAAACATACAGGTAGCTGTAGGCCTCTCTTAATGGCCAGAGGATGCTGTCATGCTTCCACATGGCTTGAGATTTTAGCAATGAACACAGGGTACTTTTGTTAAAAGGAAGAAGCAGAAAGAAAAGTAGATGACGTATTGAGGGCCTGTTTCTTAAAAGGACCTTTCAGTGTCCCTGACACACAGGACGCACGTCTCCTGCCCCCTCCCTGATACTCGATGTAATCCAGCCAGAGCCCTCTCCTCCCTCTGCTAGAATTGAGAAAACGAGGCCCTTCTCTCCGTATCGGTGACCTGAGGCTTTGGGTGCTTGGCTGGGTCTGGCCACTGTGTGATCCCCGCCTCGTTGGGCAGGAGTTGGGCTCGGGAGCTGCTGCTGACATCCAGGGCAAGTACTGTGAGGGACAGGACTGGACTTTGAACCCAGTGGCCCCACACAGCACCAAGTGTCCCCAGCTGTCAGAGGCCGGCCACCGTCATCTTCTGACCTTTTAAAGCGCCTCCTGTGTGCACTGCTCATGGCTGGGCCAGTGGGCAGGCTGTGCCAGAGGCCTCGCTGCCCTGGCTTCCTCTGGGTTATGACGTAGTCACAGTGTAGTCAGAATAACAGCATCACTGCTGGGATTTGAGACCCGGCCAACCCGAAGAGGCACCTTAGTCCGAGTCATGCCCAGGCCTGCGGGAAGCCTGTTCTCCTGCACCAGTCTCAATGGCAGGGGAAGGCGTGGGCACGGGGGCTGGTGAAGGACTGGAAGGGCAGAGAGAACCAGAGGCAGGTCAAGGATGCAGGCAGCCTGGCCTGCTGGGTGGCATTGCTCCCTCCCTGTGGAACTCAGCTGAGCGCTCACCTGCAGACGCACTCACAGTGTCACCTTTGTCCTACTCGGGCTCCCTGCCCACCATCACTGTCCCCTCCTTTAGGGAGCAAGGCGACTTTAATGGCTGAACACGATATGTCCACTCTCTCCCGTGCTGAGCTGGGAGCAGGGCTGCAGGTGATGGAGAGCAGGAGCTGGGTCAGGTGGACCTGGCTCACCACCTCTGCTCTGCCGCTTCACAGCGTGAGACCTGGGAGGGGTCGGCCAGCCTCTCGAGGTTCAAGGTCCTCCTCAGTAGGAGGGGGCTTAGGACAGCCGTGTTGAGGAGGCCACTGTGAAGGGTGCCCGTATGGGCCCCCCAGCATCCGTGTCGACGCCGCCCCTGGTTCCAGGACACCCAAGAGTTCCTGCGCTGCCTGATGGACCAGCTGCACGAGGAGCTCAAGGAGCCCGTGGTGGCCGCGGCGGCAGCGCTGACCGAGGCTCGGGACTCAGACTCGAGCGACACGGATGAGAAGCGGGAGGGCGACCGGAGCCCATCAGAGGACGAGTTCCTGTCCTGCGACTCCAGCAGCGACCGCGGTGAGGGCGACGGGCAGGGGCGCGGCGGGGGCGGCCCCCAGGCTGAGACGGAGCTGCTGGTCGCGGACGAGGCGGGCCGCGCCATCTCCGAGAAGGAGCGCATGAAGGACCGCAAGTTCTCGTGGGGCCAGCAGCGCACCAACTCGGAGCAGGTGGACGAGGACGCCGACGTGGACACTGCCATGGCCGCCCTGAACCAGCAGCCCACGGACACGCAGCCACCGTCACCACGGTCCACCAGCCCCTGCCGGACACCAGGTACCAGCCAAGCCCCTCGGGGCATCGCGGCCCCGTTTGTCCAGCTCCTGCTGGGGGGCAGAGCACCCACAGCCTGCTCAGCTCCGCCCCACCCTGGGGGGCTCTCCCACGAGACCCGACTTACCGGTGAGAAATCGGGTAAATGACGTGTCCAGACTCACTTGGACTCAGAGCCCGCCCGAGCCCTCCGCTGGGAACGGGAAGGGTGTGGACAGTGCGTTCTGTGTGGGGCTGGGGGGCTGGGGTGGGCCCAGGACAGAGCAGATGTGGTGGGTTCAGGCCTCAGTCCCCTTAGGAGGCGCTGGCAGGTCTTCCTGACCAGGCCCGGGGCTGGCTCGGCTGCCCTGCCCCAGCACGGTCCCCCCTTTGCCCCCAGAGCCGGACAACGAGGCCCACATGCGCAGCGCCTCTCGCCCCTGCAGCCCTGTCCACCTCCACGAGGGCCACGCCAAGCTGGCCAGCAGCCCTCCTCGTGCGAGCCCTGTGAGGATGGGGCCGTCCTACGTGCTCAAGAAAGGTTCGGGGGAGCGGGCGGGCAGGGAAGGTGGGCAGGGCATCCCCACGTGGAGCTCGGGGCTGGGGTGGAAGCCGCACCTCTGGCTGCCGGTTTTGGGTTTGGAGTGCTCTTTACCGGGGCTGGGCTGCCGCACTCCTCACGCAGTGTCTCTGAACCCTCTAACACGGCTGGGACACGAGTGGGGCCCCATCCCACAGACGATGAGTGAGGCACCGGGGGTGAAGAGACAGCCAGTCACATGACTCATACAGATTTGACTCCAAGTCCTAGCACCCACCCCTTGCCCCAGACAGGCCAGTGGGGGCTGGGCCTAGCCCTGTGCTGTGCCCCCAGCCCAGGTACCGAGCTCCGGCAGCCGGCGGCGGAAGGAGCAGCGCTACCGCAGCGTCATCTCAGACATCTTCGACGGCTCCATCCTCAGCCTCGTGCAGTGTCTCACCTGTGACCGGGTGGGCGCCCTGGGGGAGGGGAGGGACGCACCGGGGTCCTCACGCAGCTTGGGGGTTGGGCGCTGGTTCTCTGCCTGGTGCCCCCTGCCTTTCTCTGGGGGTGGGCCCCGGTTGTGGGCCTCCCGTGTCCTGGGCTCGGGAGCAGGCTCTCTGCCCCATGCCTGCCCTCTGGTGGCTGGGGTTTGGGTGCAAACTCTGGTTGGTCTGGGCAGGGCGGAACCCTGGGAAGTGGAGACCCAGGCTGACCTTCGACCCCACAGGTGTCCACCACGGTGGAGACATTCCAGGACCTGTCGCTGCCCATTCCTGGCAAGGAAGACCTGGCCAAGCTCCACTCGGCCATCTACCAGAATGTGCCAGCCAAGCCGGGTTCCTGTGGGGACAGCTCCACCGCCCAGGGCTGGCTGGCCTTTATCGTGGAGTATATCCGACGGTACGCCACCTTCCCGCCCGCTGGAGACACAAGACCACCCAGGCCTGGCCTTTCTGGAACTCGCAGGCTGACAGGCGACAGACCTTTAACAGCAAAGTACAAGCTTTTGCAGGGCTGAGGGTGGAGTTCGGAAGGGAGCTTGAGGCTGAAGGGGGCTCGGGGGTTTGCCAAGTGGGGTGGGAGTGCTCCTCAGCCGTCCTTGGGTGGCCTGGTTCGGGTGGGCCTCTAGGTCGGAAGGCAGGTGACGATGGAGAGTGTGACCAAGTGGCAGCCGGAAAGGGGGGCGGCGGCTGGAGTGCAGGCCTGGCCCTGTGGGGAGCGCCGTGGTGGCCTTCCAGAGTCCCCACTGTGTGCCCCAAGGCCGGCTTTACCTGCCTGATGTCAGGAACCTGTACTCTGCCCAGAAGACAGGCCAGCGTGATTGGGGCCCCTTCACAGATAAGGAAGGCGAGACTCGGGGGGAAGTGATGTCGCCCTCCCAGGGACACGGAGCTGCTGGCTGGCGGTCCCAGCCTTCCGGCTCCAGACTTCCGCCCATTCCACCCACTGGGGCCAAGCTGCCCGTCTGGGCCCAAATGGACCCCAGCCCAAAGGCCCCCACATCTTACTCTCGCCGAGGCCCCGGCAGCACCCCCGCCAACCCCTTTCCGTCTCTGTAGGTTCGTGGTATCCTGTACCCCCAGCTGGTTTTGGGGTCCGGTGGTCACCCTGGAAGACTGCCTCGCCGCCTTCTTTGCTGCTGATGAGCTGAAGGGTGAGTGGACCCGGCTGGCTGGGTCAGCACACAGTGCAGGGTTTCTGGGACTCACTGTCAGAGTCCCACCCCTGCTTGCCAGGCTGGGCCTGGGACTGCACACTCTCGCAGCCCCGCCGCCTGTAGCTCTTAGGGGTTCACCTGTTTTCCTTCCTTTACCTGCTCGGTGGACGAAAAGGAGAAGAGTCTTTAATTTTGCATTTCCTTGATTATTGATGACCTTGAACTTTTTTTTTAAGTGTATTGGCTGTACTTCTTATTTTAAAATTTCCCATTCCTGTCCTTTTCCTGTTTTTCTGTTCAGTGATTGGCATCGCACTAACCTTTGGGAAAACTCTTTTTGTTTAATTTTTTTTTTTTTTTTTTTTTTTGCGGTACTCGGGCCTCTCACTGTCGTGGCCTCTCCCTTTGCGGAGCACAGGCTCCGGACGCGCAGGCTCAGAGGCCATGGCTCACGGGCCCAGCCGCTCCGCGGCATGTGGGATCTTCCCGGACCGGGGCACGAACCCGCGTCCCCTGCATCAGCAGGCGGACTCTCAACCACTGCGCCACCAGGGAAGCCCTTGTTTAATTTTTAATTGTGGTAAGATATACATAACATAAAATGAACCATCAAAACCATTTTTAAGTGTTCATTTCAGTAGTATTAACTATATTCATATTGTTGTGCAACCAATCTCCAGAACGTTCTCATCTTGCAGAACTGAAACTATCCCTTAAATAGCAACTCCCTATTCCCCCTTCCACCCACCCCCGGGCACCCACCATCCTACTTTCTGTCTCTATGAATTTGACTATTCTAGGTTCCTCATCTAAGTCAAATCATACGGTGATTGTCCTTTTGTGACTAGTCTACGTCTATTAGCGTAATGTCCTCAAGGCTCATCCATGTTGTAGCAAGTGTAGGATTTCCTTACTTTTTTTTTTTTAATAAATTTATTTATTTATTTTTGGCTGCGTTGGGGCTTGATTGCTACGCACAGCCTTTCTCTAGTTGTGGCGAGTGGGGGCTACTCTTCGTTGCGGTGCGCGGGCTTCTCATTGCGGTGTCTTCTCTTGTGGCGGAGCACAGGCTTTAGGCACGTGGGCTTCAGTAGTTGTGGCATGCGGGCTCAGTAGTTGTGGCACACAGGCTTAGTTGCTCCACGGCATGTGGGATCTTTCCGGACCAGTGATTGAACCCTTGTGCCCTGCATTGGCAAGCGGATTCCCAACCACTGCACCACCAGGGGAAGTCCCTCCTTCCTTTTTTAAGGCTGAATAATATTCCATTGTGTAAATGGGCCACATTTTGTTTATTCATCATCTGTCAGTGGACACTTGGGTTGCTCCCACCTTTTGGCTCTTGTGAATAATGCTGTGATGAACCATGAATGCACAGATATCTCTTCAAGATAGTGATTTCATTTCCTTTGGTTATATACCCAGAAGTGGCATTGCTGGATTATATGATCGATCTATTTTTAATTTTTTGAGGAACCGCCATACTGTTTTCCTTGATAGCTGTACCAATTTACATTCCCACTAATAGTGCACAAGGGTTCCCTTTTCTCTACATCCTTACCCACACTTGTACTCTCTTGTCTTAAAAAAATCTCTTTCTGGGAATTCCCTGGCGGTCCAGTGTTAGGACTCCGCGCTTTCACTGCCAAGGGCCCGGGTTCAGTGCCTGGTAGGGTAACTAAGATCCCACAAGCCACGTGGCACAGCCAAAAATAAACAAACAAACAAATAAATAATTTTTTAAAAATCTCTTTCTTTTTGACAATAGCTATTCTGACAGGTGTGAGGTGGTGTCTCACTGTGGTTTTGATTTGCATTTCCCTGATGATTAGCGATGTTGAGCATCTTTTCATGTACCTGTTGGCCATCTGTACATCTTCTTTGGAGAAATACCTATTTAGATTCTCGGCCCATTTTTAAATTGTACTATTTGTGTTTTGCTATTGGCTTGTATGAATTCTTTATATATTTTAGATGTTAACCCCTAATCTGATATATGGTTTCTAAACTATTTCCTACCATGCTGTAGGTTGCCTCCTCATTTTGTTGATTGTTTCTTTTGCTGTGCAGAAGCTTTTTAGTTTGATGTAGTCCCACTTGTTTAATTTTGCTTTTGTTGCTTGTGCTTTTGGTGTCATATCCAAAGAATCATTGCCAAGACCAATGTCAAGGAGTTTTTCCCTATGTTTTCTTCTAAGTGTTATGGTGTCAGGTCTTACATTTAAGTCTTTAACTGATTTCAAGTCGATATTTGTGAGTGATGTGAGATAGGGGTAAAATTTCATTCTTTTGCATGTGAACATCCAGTTTTCCCAACACTGTTTATTGAAAAGATTATCTTTTCCCTATTGAGGATTCTTGGCTCCCTTGCCAAATATTAGTGGACCATATATGCATGGGTTTATCTCTGGTCTCTCAATTCTGTTCATTGTTCTATGTGTCTGTTTTTATGCCAGTACCATACTGTTTTGTTTTGTTTTTAATTTGGTCACACCGCATGCAGGATCTTATTTCCCCGACCAGGAATCAAACCTGTGTCCCCTGCAGTGGGAGGGCAGAGTCTTAACCACTGGACCACCAGGGAAGTCCCAGTACCATACTCTTCTGATAACTGTAGTTTTGTAGGAGAGTTTGAAATCAGGAAATGTGATGCCTCCAGCTTTGTTCTTCTTTCTCAAGATTGTTTTGGTTATTTGGGATCTTCTGTAGTTACATATGAATTTCAGGATTTTTTTTTCTATATCTATGAAAACATCATTGGATTGCTTTGAATCTATAGATGACTTTGGGTAAGATGGACATTTTAACAATATTTCTTCTGCTCCATGACCACAGGCTATCTCTTTATTTGTGTCATTGTGTGGGAACAACTCAGTCTTCCTCCTGTGTGTCTCTCCTCTACTCTCACACTACTACCACACAGCACTTTGGACATCAGGTGTCTGGTGGTTTTCCCATGCCAAGCAATTATGCAACACCAGCCAGGAATCCTACAGTTTCACTTGATTACGACACTATCTACCTGGAGATAGCATCAGATCCCACAGGTTAAGGACTCAGTCCTACAAGACCTCCCCCTCCCCAACTTCAGACGCCAGTGCAGGTTGTCACCTGGGCTTCTGACTGGCTGGCTATAGACGGGAGGTTCCAGCGGCCCCCTCCTTGGCTTCAATTAGAGCAGCTAGAGCGGCTCGGCTCGCAGAACTCAGAGAAACATTTTGTTACTAGGTGACTGGTTTACGATAAAAGGATATAACTCAGGAAGAGCCAGATGGAAGGGGCGCATCGGGCAAGGCATGTGGGAAGGGGCCTGGAGCTTTCATTTGCTCTGGGCATGACCCTCTCCCCAACTTCCCCATGTTCACCAGCCCAGAAGCTTTCCAGAGCCCATACTGTTGGTATTTAATGGAGGCTTCTTCATGTAGGTATGATCAATTATTAGCTCCATCTCTAGCCCCTCTCCCCTCTCTGAAGAATGCCAGGTGGTGCTGAAAATTCCAAACTTCCAGTTATGGCTTGGTGTTCCAGGTGGCCAGCCCCAATCCAGAAGCCCACCCAGAGTCACCTCGTCAGAACAAAAGACCCTGCCATCACTCAGGAAATTGTGAGGGATTTAGGAGCTCTGTATTAGAAACCCTGGCCAAAGACCAAATATTAGAACAAAAGATGCTCCCAGTGCTCTTATCCCTTGGGAAATTGCAAGGAGTTTAAGAGCTCTGTGCCAGGAACCTCGGGGAGAGCCCACTATGTATATTTTCTACTATCTCACATCCACCAGCGTCTCGTGGTTTTCAGTGTGCAAATCTTTCACCTCCTTGGCTAAGTTTACCCCTATATGTTTTATTGTTCCTGATGCTTTTGTAAATGGGATTGTTTATTTCTCATTCAGACATTTTATCATTAGTGTAGAGAAATGCAGCTGATTTTTGTATGTTGGTTTTGTGTCCTGCAACTTTACCAAATTAGTTTGTCAGTCCTAACAGTTTTTGTGGCGTCTTAAGGTTTTTTATGTAAAAGATCGTGTCATCTACAAACAGAGACAGTTTTACTTCCTCTTCCTGTTTGGATGCCTTTTACTTCTTTTTCTTGCCTTCCTCTGACTTCCAGTACTGTGTTCAGTGGAAGTGGTGAGATTGGGCATCTTTGCCTCGTTCCTGATTTTAGAGGAAAAGCTTTTATCTTTTCACTGTTGAGTATGATATTAGCTATGGGTTCATCATATATGGCCTTGATGATGTTGAGTGCATTCCTTCTGCACCCAATTTGTTGAGACCTTTTATCATGAAAGGGTAATTGAAATTTGTCAGATGCTTTTTCTGTATCTATTGAGAGGATCATATGATTTTTATCCTTCATTCTATTAATGTAGTGTATCATGTTCATTGATTTGCGTATGATAAACCATCCTTACAACCCAGAGATAAATTCCACTTGATCATGGTGTATGATCCTTTTAATATGCTGTTGAAGTCAGTTTGCTAGTATTTTTTTTTTTTTTGCGGTACGCGGGACTCTCCCGCTGCGGAGCACAGGCTCCGGACGCGCAGGCTCAGCGGCCATGGCTCACGGGCCCAGCCGCTCCACGGCATGTGGGATCTTCCTGGACCGGGGCACGAACCCGCGTCCACTGCATCGGCAGGCAGACTCTCAACCACTGCGCCACCAGGGAAGCCCAGTTTGCTAGTATTTGTTGAGAATTTTCCCGTCTGTATTCATCAGGGATATTGGCCTGTAGCTTCCTTTTCTTGTAGTGTCCTTATCTGGCTTTGCCATCAGTATAAAATGAGTTTGGGAGTCCTCCTTCCTCTTCAATTTTTTGGAAGAGTTTGAGAAGAATTGTTAATTCTTCTTTAAATGTTTGGGAGAATTCACTGGTGAAACCATCTGGTCCTGGGCTTCTCTTTGTTAGGAGGTTTTTTTATTACTGCTTCAATCTCCTTAGTCATTGGTGTTTTCAGATTTTCCATTTCTTCATAATTCAGTCTGGGTAGGTTGTATGTTTCTAAGTATCCGTTTCTTCTAGGTTATCCAATTTGTTGTGTTGGTGTATATTGGTCATGGGAGTCTCCTTTGATCCTTTATACTTCTGTAGTGTCTGTTGTATGTCTCTTCTTTCACTTATAATTTTGTTTGAGTCCTCTTTTTTTCTTGGTTAATCTAGCTAAAGATTTGTTAATTTTTTTTCTCTTTCCAAAAAAACAACTCTTAGTTTCATTGATTTTTTTTCCTGTGGTCTTTCTAGTCTCTGTTTTATTTCTGCTCTAATCTTTATTATCTCCTTCCTTCTGTTAACTTTGGATTTAGTTTGCTCTTCTTCTGATTCCTCGAGGTGTAAAATCAGATTGTTTGAGAGCTTTCTTTTTTCTAGATGTAGGCATTTATTGCTATAAAATTCCCTCTTAGAACTGCTTTTGCTGTATCCCATAGGTGCTAGTGTGTTGTATTTTCAGTTTTGTCTCAGGATACTTTGATTTCCTTTTGATTCCTTCTTTGACCCAACAGTTGTTCAGGAATGTGTTGTTTAATTTCCACATATTTGTGAATTTTTTAGGTTTCCTCATGTTATTGGTTTCTAGTTTCATACCACTGTGTTTGGAAAAGATATGAGATATGATTTCAGTCTTCTTAAATTTGTTAAGGCTTGCTTGGTGGGCCAACATACCATCTGTTCTGGAGAATGTGTGTGTGCACTTCTGAAGAACGTGTATTTTGGTGCTGTTGGAAGGAATGTTCTGTTCATGTCTGTTAGGTTCATTGGGGCCACGGTGTTATTCAGGTCTGCTGTTCCTTTGTTAATTTGCTGTCTGGATGATCTATCCAGTATTGAGGGTGGACTATTGAAGTTTCCCACTATTACTGTATTGCTGTTCATTTCTCCCTTCAGTTGCGCTTTAATTATTCAGGTGCTCCAGTGGGCTGCCTGTATATTCACAATGGTTGCATCCTCTTGATGAACTGATCCCTTTATCACTGTAGGGGACCCTCTTTGTCTCTTGTAACTGATCTTGGCTGACAGTGTACTTTATCTGATGTGAGCACAGCCACTCCTGCTCTCTTTCGGTCGCCACTGCATGGAATATATTCTTCCATCCCTCCACTTTCAGCCTCTGTGTGTCCTTGCAGCTAAAGTGAGTCTCTTGTAGTCCGCATGTTGTGGTTTTGCTTCTAAAGCCTAAGTCATTATGTGCCGTCCTCCCCCATTTTCCATCCCTGCTAACCTTTGTCTCTGTATTTTACTGCCCTAGGTGACAACATGTATAGCTGTGAACGGTGTAAAAAGTAAGTGTGTGCGTTCTAGAGGCTTCTCCCCGACTTCCTGTTTCCATCTGTGGTCCATCTGTGTTCCACGTCCTTCCCCCGGGCTCCCCCAGATAGCTTGACCTCACAGAGTGAGCTGGGTGGGAGGGGTGCTCCCCAGCCTGCCGGCCCCCTCCCTGGGACGCTCACGTCCCCCACTCTCTGCTCCCAGGCTGCGCAACGGCGTGAAGTACTGTAAGGTCCTGCGGTTGCCAGAGGTGAGTGGGCAGCCTCCCGCCACCTCTGCCTGCCGGGCCTTCTCCACCCCGAGCGGTGCCGTGCAGGGTAGAGGCCGACCCCCTCCCGGACTCAGGGGGCCCGTGGAGACTGCTGCTCTGGCTGGGCGACCCCCTGGGAGGGTGTGGCCGCTGGGGAGGCTCGTTGCTCGGTGTGTAGCTTGGAGCCCGGCTCCTTCATCCCTCAGCACGTCTCGTGCGGGCGGGAGGCAGGTGTGGGGTGCCGAGGGCACCGTCTGGCGTAAGGCATAGGCGGGGCTGTTGGGAAGGCCTTTCCGAGGAAGTGGCATCTGAGTGGGGCCTGAGGACATAGGCGGGGGTCGGCCTGGAGGAAGGAGAGTGGGGAAAGGACAGGTGGGCAAAACCCCAAAGCAGAAGCGGGCTTGGCCTAGGCTTGTGGCTGCAGCGAGAGGAGCATGGCCTGACGCGGGTGCCAGGCCGGGCTGAGCAGGTCTGGGGAGCCAACGAGAGGAGCGTGGCCCGACGCGGGCGCCAGGCCGGGCTGAGCAGGTCTGGGGAGCCTTGGTGAAGAAGCCTCCTACAAGTCGGCGCCCACAGAACTGGTGGCCAGAGTTCTTCGGGTGGTCAACTCGATGGGCCAGTGACAGCTTCCTGTGCAGACCAGCCCAGTGCTCGGGGACAGCCCATCCTGACCGCCAGTCCTGTTAGTGCAGCTCAGCTCTGCTGTCACATCTGCCTTTATCCCTGAAAGCTGGCCTGGCCCGGCTCCCAAGCATGGTTCTTAAGTGTATTCGGAGTCAAGGGCAGGGCCATCAGTTCGCCTGGGTCTCTGGAAGGCTCTAGCCACTACGTTTCTTGTTTTCCCCTGGGTGACGGGGCCTGAGTGGGTCAAACAGCGGACTAGTGGGTGCCCCAGAGCCCCGCTCCGAGGCCCCCGTCGGGTTGCCAGTGGTCCCAGGGCCCTGGCCAGCCCCGGGGTGACTGGCGCCTCCCCTCCTTCTCCCCCAGATCCTGTGCATTCACCTGAAGCGCTTTCGACACGAGGTGATGTACTCGTTCAAAATCAGCAGCCACGTCTCCTTCCCCCTGGAGGGACTTGACCTGCGCCCCTTCCTCGCCAAGGAGTGCACGTCCCAGATCACCACCTATGACCTCCTCTCGGTCATCTGCCACCACGGCACGGCAGGCAGTGAGTCCAGCCACCTGGCCCCACCCCGGCCCCACCGCGGCCCTAGGGCGTTTGTCACCCCTGCCTCTCCCGCCGCAGGTGGCCACTACATCGCCTACTGCCAGAACGTGATCAACGGGCAGTGGTATGAGTTCGACGACCAGTACGTCACCGAGGTTCACGAGACAGTGGTGCAGAACGCCGAGGCCTACGTGCTCTTCTACAGGTGGGGCCCGGGCAGCGCGTGGGGGGCTGAGGGACCGCGCCTGCGCCCCAGGACTTCAGCCGGTGCATGTCGGGGTGGTGGCGCCTGCGAGGGCTTTAGGCCAGGGAGGAGTGAGGATTTGGGTTTTTAAGAAAGAGCCCGCTGGCTGCTGGTGGGAAAGCTGGAAACCCAAGTAGTCGAGTTGGGTTTTCTCCGGTGGTCCCGGTGGGAGGTGATGGCGGTCGCAACTCCGGCAGGGGCGGTGGAGAGATGCTGCGGGGTCCGGGAGGCGGGGCTTTCCTGCATGGGGCGTGGCTGCGGCTCCTGATCTGCCCCCACCCCGCCGCCACCCCAGGAAGAGCAGCGAGGAGGCCGTGCGGGAGCGGCAGCAGGTGGTGTCCCTGGCCGCCATGCGGGAGCCCAGCCTGCTGCGGTTCTACGTGTCCCGGGAATGGCTCAACAAGTTCAACACCTTCGCTGAGCCGGGGCCCATCACCAACCATACCTTCCTCTGCTCCCACGGAGGTGAGGTCGCCTTCTCTGCGATGGGCCGCGGGGCGGGTGGGCCTCGGGGCGGGTGGGCCGAGCCCCGCTCTCCATCCTGTGCCTTCCTCCGCAGGCATCCCGCCCAACAAATACCACTACATCGACGACCTGGTGGTGATCCTGCCCCAGAACGTCTGGGAGCACCTCTACAACAGGTACCGGTGGCCGCGGCCGGCCTCTGCCGTGCAGGCCGGGCACTCAGCTGGGCGGGAGCGGGGGCCGGCGCGGGCATGCCTCCGTGACCCCACGCCGCGCTCACTCAGGCAGCAGGGCAGCACGCAAGCAGTTGTGGGGCACCCCTGGCAGCCTTGTCTGTATCGAAAAAGATGCCCGCCTTTGGGGGCATCCAGCCGGACCCTCCCAGTCACAGGGCACGGAAAACTGGTCAAGCCAAAGCGTGGTATTGGCCCTCTCGCAGACAGTCGTGGGGCTGCTGGCCGCCGGGCAGCCGGGCCGGTGTCTCCCCAGCCCCGTGCCTGGCTCAGGGGGCCGGGGGCGTGTGCTGCCTGGGGCCTTCCAGGTTCAAGTCCGTCAAGACCTCGAGTGTGTGACTCTGTCGTTGAGGGGAGAGCCCCTGGCCGGGCTCGGGTCACTCTGGATCCGGGAGGCCGGCTGTGCCACGGCCGAGGGGGTGGTCAGACGGGCGGGGAAGGAGAGGCCGGGGAGACGCGCTGGACTGGCTTTGCTTCACCCACTCACAGCTCAGGCACGGCCCGTGCCCTGCGGTTGGTGGGTGGGTCAGAACCCCACAGGGAGTGGCATCCCCAGGTCCTGTGGGGGGATCCCGCCCCCCCGCAGAAGGATGTGCAGCCACCCTTTGATGCCGTCCTTAGAGTCAGGCCAGGCGGGCTTTGGCCGCCATGGCTCCTGCCCAGTGGCCAGGAGAGGAAGTGAAAGCATTCAGCTGTCCTTCGGCCATTAGGCACGTATTTGTGAGGCGCCTGCCCTGCGGCGGGCGCTCTCCTGGGTGCTGTGGGCTCCCGGGTGCGCAGGTAGCCGTGCCAGTCGAGTGGGGAAGATGAGACAAGTAAACAGGCCACGCACAGGGTGCCCAGGGGCCCAGTGGCTGGGCCAGGGCGGCATCAGGAAGCCTCGCTCTCCAGCAGGTTCTCTGCTGCCTTCCCCATGGGGCCTCCCCTCAGGGTTCATGACTCCCTGTCTCTCTGCACCTCCCGCCCTGGTGCAGGTTTGGGGGCGGCCCTGCCGTGAACCATCTGTACGTGTGCTCCATCTGCCAGGTGGAGATCGAGGCGCTGGCCAAGCGCAGGCGGATTGAGATCGACACCTTCATCAAGGTGCCTGGGGAAGGGGGTGGGGCGCGGGAGAGCCGGGCCCCTGAGCCGGGGGAGCTGAGTGCAGTCAGGCTCTGTTTGGAAGACCTGTTCTGTGGGAGACCAGGGTGGCCAGAGGCCTGGCCTGACATTGAAGATTTTCACCGGCGGAAGAGGGGTGGGTATAGCGAGTTCAGGTCCCTCTGCCGGGAGGCTGCCAAGCAGCTGGTAAAGGAACAAGTCCCGCCGTTAGGGGCCGCACGGTTCTTTATTGTGCGGGTTGTAGGTGTTTAGCAGCATCCCTGACCTCTACCCACTCGATGCCCGTGACAACAAAAAGTACCTCCAGACACGGGCGGGTGCCCCCTGGAGGCAGAGTCCCCCCCCGCCCCCCTTTGGGAACCACTGGGCTCTACAAACTGACACGGAAAGGTGCATTAAGTGAAAAAAGCAAGTCGCAAGGTAGGACCCAGCATGATCCCATTTTAAGGAAGGGGACTTCTACAGGGGACACGGGGGTGTGTGAGGACTGAGGCCCCTCGTGCTGCTCAAAGCAGGGGGACTCGGGGACCCTCCATCGTTCAACAGTCCAGGGTTGGGCTGTTAGATACCCTGCTTTGTGGTCATTATATGTGAGACATCAGGCCGGTGAGGAGTGAGCAGGGGACACGTTCTATTAAGTGGTGGGGGAACAGCATCCACCGTCTGATCTCAAGCGGCTTTTTGAAAAGTTATTAACAAGAGATTCACCCAAATGCTAGCAGCAGTCATCTGAGTGGTGGGATCGTGGGAGATGTTCCTTTTCTTTGAACTTGTCTGGGCGTTCGAAACTTTCTCTGCGTATCTAGTGTTTGGTAAGAGTCCGGGGTGGGGACTGACCAGTGGGGTGTTGGATATTCACGCCGACCTTCCCCTCGGCCCCGCCCCACCCAGCTGAACAAGGCGTTCCAGGCCGAGGAGTCGCCCAGTGTCATCTACTGCATCAGCATGCAGTGGTTCCGGGAGTGGGAGGCCTTCGTCAAGGGCAAGGACAACGGTGAGTGAGTCAGATGGCACGTGCCCGCCACGCCCCACACCAGGAGGGGCCTGGGGCTGCTCACCTGCTGGGAGCGTCCCAGGAGGCGGAGGGCGCCTGCCCAGAGGGCGCGTGCCTGAAGGGGTAACACCAAAAACCTGCCGGGCAGGCACAGATCCTGGGCGGCCCCCCTGCCCCGCCCCTCCCCACCGAGTGCCGGGATCGCCATCCTCACCCTGGCCAGGCCTTCTCACTGCAGCAGGACAGAAGCCATCTGGCTCTGCCCCTTCCCTCCCTTACCCTCTGTCTGCAGGTGCCCGGGGGTGGCTGCTCTTCCCTCCTGCCAGGCCCTTTCCCTTGGGGACTCTGTTGGCCTAAATAATAGATTTTAGTTGACAGATGGCTTCAGACTCTTAGGAGAGGACTTGGACGCCATGTCCTCTGATCGCTCGATTTACAGAGGTGGAAACAGGCCCCAGCAGAGGGCCGCTCCCAGAGTCCCTCACGGCCCCCGGCAGGGAACAGCTGAGCCCGAGCCGCGGCCTGCACGCGGCCACCCTCACGGCCCCCGAGTCCCACACTCGGCTCCCAGGCCAGGCTTCGGAGCCTGGCGGGGTCAGCAGAGCCAGGAGCTTCCGCGCCCTGGACATCTGCCCTTTGCACCATAAGCACCAGGACGCGGGAAGGGGGAGGGGCCTCCCTAGCGGCTGCGTCGGTCCAGAACCCGGCTCCAGAGTCGCAGCCCCACCTTGGGCCCTGGCTCTGCCTCCTGCCAGCGCTGAGCTGGGCGGTCACGTCGCTGCCTCACCTCACCCAGTTGTTGAGGGCTGAGCTGGTGGGGTGCATGGGAGGGTGCTCACCAAACATAGATGCCATCAGATTAGGACAATGTCCACCCGGCACCGGACGTCTACCCTCCCCCCCGCCCCCCCACTCCATGCTAAGGGCTGAAACTAGGGGGCGAGTCCTCAGAACCCCCTCTGCTGGGTCCAGGGATGCCACAGTCCCTTCTGGCTCTCACAGACTCGTGGAGATGAGCATTTGGTGCCCTAAGCACCTCGGCCCGTAAGAGCTTCACGCTGACCCCTGGGCCCGGGACAGCCTCTCTGGGATCGCAGTGTCGGTGGCGTACTCTGAGGATGGCTCGTATCTGCTGAGGGGTGGAAGGCTGTGGTGGAGGAGGGGACCGGGCTTTCTTCCCGTTGCTGCGGAGGACCAGAGGCACTGAGCCTGAGCCCCGTCTGTTCCAGAGCCCCCCGGGCCCATTGACAACAGCAGGATCGCACAGGTCAAAGGAAGCGGCCACATCCAGCTGAAGCAGGGTGAGAGTCTCGCCAGCCCCAGCCCGGCTCCCCTCTGCCCCTCCTGGCTTGCAGGTCTCACCAGGCGCCCCCTTGCCACCTGTCTGAGTCGGGCTGTGACATCTGTCCGTGTCCAGGTCCAAGACTCGAGCGGATGGGCCAAGGTGCCTGGCCTCTGTGTGGTTCCCACGGCCCCTCTGCCCCTACCCACGCCCTCTCGCCACTCCGCCACCTCACCTGCCTGCCCTTTTGCGTGAACCCCACGCCCTGGGAAATGAGGGGCTGCAGCCATCGTAGTGCCCTCTCGGGTCCTCAGAGAATGGACATTCCCCTGGAAAATCCCAAGATTCCCATTTACAGCTAGCTGTGCACGGAAGCCCATGGTTGCCCTCCGTCCCCATTGGGGCCTGGCCCTCCCAAACCCCCCACTGCCAAGACGGTGGCTTCAGCGAGGGGGCGAGGGCGAGCCCAGCCTGACCGGTAGCCTCTCGGGCCCTGCAGGAGCTGACTACGGGCAGATCTCAGAGGAGACCTGGGTGTACCTGAATAACCTGTATGGCGGCGGCCCCGAGATCGCCCTCCGCCAGAGTGTGGCCCAGCTCCAGGACCCGGACAGCTTGCACGGGGAGCAGAAAATCGAAGCCGAGACCCGGGCCGTGTGACTCAGTGGGCCAGTCTGTAAGTCCTCTCCTCCCTCCGCAGAGATCCTCTCATGTCCCTCACGTGTTGGAAGAGCGCCCTGAGGCTGCTTGGAAGGACCTTCGTGAGGCCCCCGCCGGCTGATGACCCGGGTGTCCCCACAGGCCCCGCCTTTGCCCTCCTCCCTGCGGAGGGGGCGTCTGTACCCGGAAGAGAGGCCGGCTGCTCTGGAAACCCAGATGTGTTAAGAGGCAGAAAAGTTGTTTTGGTTCACAGTGAGTAATGCTGCGACTAGGAAATATATCCACTTCAGGCTTGTTAAACGACCAAGGCTCTGCGACGTTAACTCGGGTCTTTGTCTCGGCAGTGCCCTCGTGTCACTGCTGTCGTTGTGTCCCCAAACCTGCCCTCTCGCTAGCTCGGGCCCAGCTTTTGTCCCTGGACCCTCAGTCAGGGGCCATGGCCTTGGCACAGAGGATCGGGGAGCGGCTGCCGCTCCGCAGGCGTTTCCCACTGGCTGCTGGTCCAGCGCCTGAGTCATGGGTCGACGGTCAGAGCCGCAAGCAGGTGCCGAGCCCTTGGCAGTGAGGGCGCTGCCGCTGGTCCCTGGGCCAGGTCCTCCCGAGGCCCTGCTCTGCCCCCGCACCTCCCGGTCGTCACGGAAGCCTCCTGAATGCTGGGCGGCTCTCGATGTTTTTCATGCAGACTGATGACGCCCGACACGTTTGCGATTGGGACCCGAGGGCGGGGTTGGCTCTGTCAGTGGGGCTCGTTTCTGAAGGCAGTGGTGCTGCTGAGCTGGCCCTGTGGATTAGCTGTCATTTGCCCCTGCCGGGGACCCAGGTGATGAAACAGAAATACCTCGCGTTGCTATGTTCGCTGCTGCTGCTGCAGCTTCCCCGGGGGCTGACATCTCTCCCCGACACCGAGCTGCACCGAGCTGCACGGGGCCCCTGGGCTGGCTCATACGCGCGGGTCCCGGAAGTGCGCCTTCTGGGTGCTGAGCGAGGCCACTGCTGGGGGGCTGGGACCTCCGAGCACAGCGAGGTGGCGCTGAAGCCCCTGGACGAAACGGCCGTGGCCAGTGCTCAGCCCGTCAGGGTCAAAGCGCATGGAGAGTGGGAAAGGGGTCCCGGGACCAAACCCCCCAGATCCCGTGGCCCTCAGCCTCCATAGAAGCAGATGTCAGTGGAACTTGCAGCAGGCGGTTCTGGCGGAGCCCCTGAAGCTCTCACGTGTCACTCACTTCTGTGATCTCGTTTCACCCGGATCTGTTTCCTTCTCCACCGAGGCAGCATAAGATCAAAGAACAAGCCACTGTTGGAATTTCTGGACATTTGCCACAGTCCTTTGGAAGTTGCTGCTGCCACCAGCGCCAGCGGCGACCCCCCTGCAGAGCCCGGCGGTTGCATGTTGCACTGTTTGTGACGTAGACTCCGCTGTGCAGGTTGTAATCTCGCCCCACGTCTGCGCCGTCTAGTTTGTGCTCAGAATGTCATAATAAATATGTAACGTTCCCCACAGCCCGTGCTCTCGTCTCTGCACCCGCCGCAGTTAATTCTGTTACTGGAGGGAGAGGGAAGCTGGCTGCCATGGGGGAGGGTCATGGGGGAGGGCGGTGGAGCCACGGTGATTAATGTTTGACCTTTCGAAGAAAAAAGGATTCTTATTCTAAGCTTTTGCTTTTTCGTTTTGTAACATACAAAAAGAATCTGCCAGAAAAACTTAACGTGCATTAGATTTTTAAAAATGTAGATAGAAACCATATTGCTAATGCTCAAATGAGCATGCTCCCTTTTGGCTTTCAGAGTGATAGAGATCCTTGCAAGTGTGCAGGCCCTGGAGTTGAAGGTGATTGGCTTCCTTTACAGACCCCTTATTCCAGAAGGGCTTTTTACTTGAATAAAACAATGCAACTTAGCAAACCAGTTCATGGACTTAGAGAAACATGTTTGCATGAATTCTTACAAACTGCTTCTTACATTTTCTGGAATGAAAAGTGAGAATTTATTTTTAAAAGATGTGCTTTTTTTTATATATATAAATTTATTTATTTATTTATCTTTGGCTGCATTGTGTCTTCGTTGCTGCACACGGACTTTCTCTAGTTGTGGCGAGTGGGGGCTATTCTTCGTTGCAGTGCACAGGCTTCTCATTGCAGTGGCTTCTCTTGTTGCGGAGCACGGGCTCTAGGAGCGAGGGCTCAGTAGTTGTGGCTTGCTGGCTCTAGAGCGCAGGCTCAGTAGTTGTGGCACACGGGCTTGGTTGTTCCGCAGCATGTGGGATCTTCCCGGACCAGGGCTCGAACCTGTGTCCCCTGCACTGGCAGGCAGATTCTTTTTTTATAAATGTATTTATGTATTTTTGGCTGTGTTGGGTCTTCGTTTCTGTGCGAGGGCTTTCTCCACTTGCGGCAAGCGGGGGCCACTCTTCATTGCGGTGCGCGGGCCTTTCACTGTCGAGGCCTCTCTTGCTGCGGAGCACAGGCTCCAGACGCACAGGCTCAGTAGTTGTGGCTCACGGGCTTAGTTGCTCCACGGCATGTGGGATCTTCCCAGACCAGGGCTCGAACCCGTGTCCCCTGCATTGGCAGGCAGATTCCCAACCACTGCACCACCAGGGAAGCCCCAAAAGATGTGCTATTAAAAAAACCTGATAAAACAGCTTTTTGAGCCTATATATTTAAAAAACAAAACAGGAGTGTGTGCTGTAACTCCTTTGAATTCCTGTGTGCAGCTCTCTCCACATGGAGCTTATCTACTCCGTGCCTGCGTTTCCCGGTGATTCACTCTACTGTGAGATGGTTCACGTGTGGTTCAGAAACCAGTTTTTATTTCTCCCATTTCCTGTTTTATCAAGATTTTGTTGTTGTCGTTCAGCTTGAATTATAACGCCATCATTTGAATATACGTAATTCAGAAAAACTTGACGTGTTCTAGCCTTAAAGGTCCTGCGTACATTTTAAACACATCTCAACTATCAGCTAGGTTGCTGTACTGGAGACTGTTTAGTGCTTTGCTTTTAGGGAAACAGATGTTGAACCTCACATCTTTATAAGGTAGCAGCATAATTACAGGGCGCAAAGGTCTTCATCTCTTAGGCTTGCTTTCTCCTAAGGCTGCCCAAGCAGTGGTTGGAGTTTATTCACATGACTACAGAAATAATACTGAAGTTGGATAAGACCTCTCTATGCTCATGTCTGTCCTGGGGCTAGCAGCCCTGATACGGTATAAACCACTTGTGTTTAAGAGTAAAAACAGTATATGCAGTTTTCACTGAACTTAAAAATGAAAATCGTGTCACCCTATTGTAATCTGTTGGTGCCTTTTTAGACTGTAGCTTAATCACGGCAGACCTTGATGTTTATTTCTTATTTAACCCTCCTCTTTACACGTAAGCATTTTTAGAAGGGCCAGATTTCTTGTTTAACTTACATGGAACTATGTAGAGTACAACCCAGTGATATCAGACAAGAAGAATTAATACTTCACTCTATTTCAAATGCTTATAAAGCTTTTACTGAGTTAGATTTTGCTGATGCAAAGTTTACAGCCTTCTGGTACTGAAAACTAGATACACAAAACAATGTTACAGACGATAAAGATAAAGAGTATGTTTTCAGGGCTTTGAAAAAAAATCACTTAAACTCTTACTACTGAATAGAGTAAGCCTAGAATCCTGTTTATAGTCCAGGGAAAAGAAAGTCTGCATTTGTTTCATGGCTTAAAGCGTCTGGTTTATGCATATTACATTGCAGTAGTGATACTGAAAAATTGTCTCTTGCCTAACGTTTTTACTGTCCTATGAACAGGAATTAAGTTTTAAAATACTGCTTGAAGATGGCTGTGCTAACTAATGTCAATGCAGGAGCAATATTTTTACCTGTTTCTAGATGACAGTGTTACTAAAATTTCTAAAATGAAGGCATTTGTTTAGTCTCAGTTACTTAAGAAAATATAAATTGTAAAAAGGACTCAGATAAATCATGAACTCAGAGGAACTTTCAGATCGTCATTGTTCAGAAGCCAAATAAATAAAATGGACCAAAAAAAAAAATTAACGTGACAAATGACCAGACACCCCGGGGGCTTTGCATGGCTCCCCGAGAGCCAGCGCATCCAGAGGCTTCAGGAGGAAGTGGAGGCCGAGCTGCTTTAAACACCCATCGGCCTGTGTCTTTCCTTTCCTGGAACCAGCCCCGGCCCCAGAGAAGGGGGCCAGATGCGCTTGGGGGATGAGGCCAGCACAGCCCGCAGGCCGCTCCCCTCCTGGCATCACACCATGGACCTGGTGCCTCCCGGCTGCTCAGAGCAGCCTCAGGGCAGGGGTTCCCCTCCCTGGACCCTACGAGGGCTGCACTGGGGGCACCCTTTCCCTTTCCTCCCCGACGGCTGGTGTTGGCACCTCCGCCACAGCATCGTGGTTGCTGGTGGCTGGCATCGGGCTGGTGGCTGGCATCTCTCACATTTAGTGATGCTATAGTGGTTTATAGTCTCTCTGGTTTTGGTTGGTTCTGTTTATGCTTTGGGGGTTTGGAGGGGAGAGGAGAACTTGAGATTTTATGTATGACTTTAAACATTCGCTTGTGAAATCCCATCAGACATGCATGTGCAGAAACAGGTTCAACACAGAGTGATAAAACAGGTGACAGATACCCGCCCCCAGGTGGGACTGCTAGCAGTTCCACCGAAGCCCCTTCGGGGCCTCCTGATCACTGGCGCCCCGCCCACCCCAGGGGAAGCTCCTTCCCTGCGTCTCTTTCAGCCCTCACTTTTCTTTATAGTTTCACCACATACGTGTGTGTCTGAGCATCATTTCAGCTTTGCTCGCCTTCGAATGCTGGACTCCATGGTACGGATGTTGTTACTGGCTTTTCCTGTTAAACATGGAAGATGGGATTGGGAAGGTTTTGTCTGGAGGGTTGCTTGATCCGGAGGTTTGGAGACATTCATTTGTTGTATGTGCTGCAGGAAAGTGAGAGAGAGAGGTAGGCACCAGTTGGCCTTAAGATGTTTCCTCTATACTTTCCCTTGAAATACCAGGCTTTTCAGTGGCTCGGCCGAGATGCTGGCACGTGAAGACAGGACAGGAGCGTGTGGTTGTTCACCTCCATTCACAGACGAGCGGAGACAGGCAGTGCTGGGCGGCAGGGGAGGCTGTCTCTGTGTCCTCTCTCCCACGTGCCATCCCGTGGTCGGGCTTCTCCTCCAGGCTGGCCCGGGCCTCGCTCCAGCGACACCTTTTAGAGTCACAAGCCAGCCGGCAGACTGGGGAGTTTGTAGGCCAACTGCCACCTGTGTCTGCAGGCCTTTCCACCTGTCTGTGCTTCTGCTGACAAAGCTGCATCAGAAAGTACATTCCCTGGTGGTCCCGTGGATAAGACTCCACGCTTCCAAGGCAGGGGGCACGGGTTCAATCCCTGGTGGGGGAACTAGGATCCCACATGCTGCGTGGTGTGGCGGGGAGAAAACAAAAAACATTTGCAAGGTGCAGCCACCCCAGAAGTATAGCTTCCTACCTTTGTTCTAGTTGGAATTATGTGCAAACGTAAATTATCCTGCGAGTCCTTCACGACCCGAGTTTGAGCCCCAGAGAGCCTCTGGGGAAGCAAATGGTGTTTTGGAATCATACCTCCCTCTGGCTCTCTTCCCTACGACACCTTTACCTACAGCAGAGAGAGGCCCCGTTGGTCGTAGCAAAGGCACAGGGTGCAGAAGAAATTGATGCCCTTGGGAAGAGCTGTGAAAAAGAGCTGTCCTCATTTTGGACAAAGTGTGTCCTGGAAGGCTGCCCTAGGGACGTGCTGGGATGCTGCCTCCAGGCGTTGCTTGGACCTGACACCAGCGAGCAGCCCAGCTGAGGGCTGTTTGGAGAGCCCGAACTGCGGGCAGGGCTCTTGGCCTGGTGTGTGGGAGGATGTGCACCCCGTGAGGGGCACGAGGTCCCCGGGGCAGAACGCCGCAGCACCCAGGGGAATCCTCCCCGCCCCTGCTGCTTCCGGGGACCAACAGAGGAAAATGAGGAAATCCCCGTTTCCTCCAGCGGCTTTTGGTCCCTTAGCTCTGAGGACAGAGCCACGTTGGGGGCCCGTTCTCAGTTTATGCTGTACCTTCTGTGGCCCAGCGACGTCTCCAGCTAATGGGAGGTCATTTAAGTAAATGGCACTCACTGTACCGTCTGGACAGAGACAGCGTTTAAGTCAGGGCCTAATGCCCGCAGCTCCGGAGAAACGGCCCCTGGCACTCAAAGAGGCTGCGAGGTGCCATTTGCAGCGTTTGCGCGTTAATCGCCGGTCTCAGAGGGCGCTGGCAACAAGGCTTATGCCTCCCCTTCTCAGAAAAGGCCGGCAGAGGCCAGGGAAGAGGAAGAGAGGCGCCCTCCAGGCCAGGTGGGCCCTCACTCAGCCCCGCACCATCCATCTCTTGCTGTCCCGTGGATCGCACAATTCCAGAGATCTCTTTTGCTTTAGTTAAAAAAGTGACGGCATACTCGAATCCCCCTGCCTCTGCCCACTTCCATTTCCTACCTGGTCACCCTGCTGGGGACCCTCGTCCTTCCCTCCTCGCCCGCCGGCTTCTCTCCCACTAGGGGCCGCCAGCGCCTCTGCGCGGCGGCGGGGGGGGCGTGGCCTGGGCGTGGCCGGCAGGTGGGGAGCGGGGAGAGGCGGGGAGAGGCGGGGCCGAGCAGGGCGGATGCTGAGATTCCCAGACCCACCGGAGGAGCCTGACCGACGGGTCTGAGTCAGGGGTTTCTGCGCTTGCAGAGGCTGCCTTCGGGAGCACACCGGGAAACCAACTAACTGCCCGCAGCACATACTGCGCTGCCGCCGCTGGTTTCCGTGTGCGATGGGGTGAGGCGTCACCTCCCCAAACGCTTGAACCAAGTAGGTGCGTGAAGACGGGCCAAGCTGGGAGGCGGTTCAGTGTTTCAGACCCGCGAGCGCAGTGTAAGGTCACAGAGCTGCCAGCCGTGAACTCTGTCGCCGAATCAGAATAACACAGGCTCCATCACGGAGCCGGGAGGGAGCTCGGAATCACAGCTGACAGCTAAGAACGGCTGTGGAGGTGGCGTCCACCAAGTGTTTTCCCCACTACCGGGGAAACTGAGGCCCAGGGAGGTGGGGACACGCGCCCCATTCAGACCCGGCTCCCAGCCCCTCACGATGGTGGGGTCCTGCAGGGGAGAAGGTTCTACGTGAGACAGAGGGAGAGACATTCTGTCTCTTACCGACTGTTAGAGACTAGTCCCCAAATATGATAAAAGCCCAGAAAGAACATGCTGGAGGCATTCTTCCCAGATTGACCTTTTGCTGACCTGGACAAGGGGGCCTCAGTAGGACAGTCGTGGAGCCACCCAGTTCCCTTGACCATCCCGTCTCTAGCTGAGAACCCCGACTTGATGGTTTGGAGGCCTTGGCTCCGGACACCATCCTCCCCAGGAACAGCGGCAGCAGACTTGGCTGAGAACTTGGCGAAGCTCTTGCTTGAAAGGCCAGTCACACGCGTCTGTGGGAGGAGGCCGCGGCCGCAGCGAGGCCTGGCCTCGTACGGGTGGCCTCACCTCCCACCCCTCAGCAAGCGAGTGGCACTTGGCATTAGGCCGCCCTGCTCACTTAATATTTCACTCCCTCAACAACTGTCTTCCTAAGTCGGCTCTAAAGAGCCTTAGGAAACAAAGAGGTGTGGGCACGAGCCAGTCTTCTCCCCAAAGCCCGGGGTGAGATTTTCAACGCAGCGTATGGAAAGGGCCTCCCTCCGGCTGCACATGCAGCCGCTTGGCGCAGGCACGAGGCCCTCACCCTTAAACGCTGCACACCGTCCACGGCGTCACAGAAACCAGACCGCCAATGACGCGCAAACCCGCTGCGATTTCCCGGCCCCTCGGTCCCCACAGTAGGGTCCCCGAAACCCCAGAGTAGCTGCCAGCTGAATTTGCATAAAATGGCCTGGACCTAAGGAGCCTCCCCAAATCCCTGCGCTGAATCAACGGGACCCCAACATCACTGAGGTCTCTGACGGCTTCCCCCAGTGGGCGGGGCTGGAATCTGGAGCTCCCTGGGTCTCAGGCCCCTCCCCAAGCAGATGGCACCTGGACTGGTGTTGGGTTGACACCAGTAAATCAGTGACATGCAGATCGGAGCCCAGCCTCCAGCCCAGGGGACTCTGACTGCTTCTGTGACCAGGGTTCTCCTCTTTGCGCAACAAACAGCCCCGCGATACCGTGCCAGAAGTTACACTTTTATTTAACATTTAGAGGATTAACATATAGTTACAAGGTCAATATAAGCCTTCCAGTGGAAGCACTTTATTTGGTTTAATTCCATCTCCAGAGACAAATGGGCAATTCCATAAAGTTTTTTTGATATAAGCACAGGAGGCAGAGCCATTAGGAAGTATGAAATCGACATTTCTGCAAAAATACTTAGCATCAACATAACTTTTTCATGTTCAGTAAACTTTTCCCCAGTAATTACAGATGTTACCAAAAGGCATAAGAGGCCTCTGCGCTACTGCTGGAGAGACAGGCTGCTGGCGCCCAAAAGCTTCAGGAAGATCGTGATATAAACCCAAAGGGCAATCCCATTACAACTTTCCATGCCTTTTTATTCTTTCCTATCCTGCAAAGGAAAAATTGGGTAAACGACAGGTTCCTCTCTTTCATTTTAAGTTATTTTCAGGGTAGCTTCTTTAAAAATGAGTTATTCTTACGTCACAGCAATATCCTAGCATTGGTGGAGAAGTGACGGGCAGTGGATACGAGGGAAGGCTGAGAAAAGCACATGGGAAATTCCACGTTTCTATTCTATGTGAACTGCTCTATAGTAATATATAGACGATTTCACAGTAGGATTCCCAGAGTAAGTGATATATCTCAACTATCC
This sequence comes from Leucopleurus acutus, assembly GCF_964270905.1. Lineage (NCBI taxonomy): Eukaryota > Metazoa > Chordata > Mammalia > Artiodactyla > Delphinidae > Leucopleurus > Leucopleurus acutus. The sequence goes on along the minus strand of NC_139150.1, from coordinate 6,374,861 downwards.
TATAATAACTTACTTCCTTTACTAAGCCCAGCTGGTACAGCTTTGCCCTTTCCCCATAGCCACACAGACTGTCAGAGAAGCAAACACCAAGGTTAACATTGAAAAGCACTCATTTATCCATTCTCTTTTGGACACAGGTGGTACAGAGGGAAAAAAAAGGCACAGGGGATACAAGAGGATACCAGCATATTCTATTTTGGGTTTAACAGACATTAAAAGAACAAATTACTGCACTTTATGCCTTTTCCCCTAGGTTGTAAGAAATTAATCTATCCTGACCCCTAATATGAAAGATGCAATGCACATGCATTCCCAAGGCTCTAAAATCAGATTTTAAAAAAATGTGTAGCATCCTTGTAGAGTGAAGAGTGGGCAGCTTGACTTGGTGAGATTCAGAAGTTGCTGGAGACACCCGGTCACCCTGCCACTGGGACTGTCCACAGGAACCACGCACCTGCTGGTTTGCAGGGACACGGGTGAGGCCCTGACCCTTCTCGCCCTTTGGCATCCTGGCTTCGCCGTCATCTGCCGAGACAGTCCTCTCATGAGACTGAGGAGTGTTTGACAGTGGGGCCGCCCCTTGGGTGTTAACGGAGCAGCCCCCAGATGCCCACAGCTGCAGAGGCTCCCTCTGGGGAAGAAAGAGCGAGGGGGTGACTCACACTTGCTCAAACCTGAAGCCACTTCCTCTTCCCCTGCTTTTTGCCCTTGGTATTTGCTCCCTCTTGGTTTCTTGTCACCAAGGGTTGCCTGAGCCACTCTCAGAGGCTGGTGTGTGGTCAACCCTGGTTTGCCGAGAGGAACCGTTTTCCTACCACTGAACAAAGGCCCAACCCTCAGGACCTGTCCTTTCTGTCCTTGTCCCTTCGGCTCCTGTAAGATTTCCTTGTCTTGCTTCATAAGGGTTGAGAAGCAATGAGGATGCTCAAGGTGACCTCCTGGTTACCAAAAGCCAAACAAAAGAGGAAAGATGCCTGGTGGCATCCTTGGGCTTCTGACGGCATCCTCGCTCACAGAAACTCACAGCCAATGATTTCTCTGGGCTTTTTCTGCACCGAATAAGTAGAGAAGCTATGCTGCCCTAAGGCATGAGTGACCACAGGGTACATGACCTCATGTCTTCCTCAAAGACCCATAAGAGGAAGGAAATTTAGCTCAAAAAACAAACTTGATTAATTCCACTTGGCCTGGAGAGCAGGTGGGGAAATGTGGAAGCTGTAGCCACGGGATCACTTGATGTACCACAAGAAGCACAGGGTCTTTGGTGATGAAAGCACTAGAATCCTAAGATGCGGATCTCGGACTTCACGGAAAGGGGAGAGTCTTCCCTTGGCAATGAGCTAATGCAGAGGTGAGACCCTCGTTCACGATCTGCAGTTCTCATTAACAGGCGGCCAACGGGGAGAAGGTGGGCTGGGGCCTTCCTTGACCCCATGAAAGGTGGGCACAGGCAGGACAGCAGGGCTGGCCCCAGAGCTGGAATTTGACTTTTGCTGTGGACTTTTCCAGGCCACTGAAGACAGGGCCCCAAACAAAAATGTGTGTACGTGTGTGTATGTGAGTGTGCGTGTACATGCCCCAGTGCCCGCCACGGACACTCTGAGGCTGTGAAACGTTTCAAGGGCCAATTGTTTCGTATGAGGTGAGGACGCACAGTCAGGAAAGGACCACCGAATACCCAATGGACTTGGGAAAAGATGAGTATTTTCTAACGTAAAGGACACAGGGACACATGAGTGACATTCGGGCGCCCAGTCCACCTGGTGCAGGCCTGACCCTCCTTGTTCAGATGCAGTTCGTCTCCCCAGGAGACCAGTGGCAAAGTTTTCATGAAAGGCACAGTGTGAATTGTGGACGGGCCGGGATGCGCCAGATGGACTGAGGGCCGAGGCCCGGGAAGGAGGGACCACGCGTCAAGCCGCCTTCTGTGGCCCCGAGTTGGACGGGGACCAAGACAGGGACAGACCTCCCCGCAAGAGGCAGCCAGGCTGGGCCAGGGGAGGAACCAGGCTAGGAGGAACATGCTGTAAAAAGAAAAGAAAGAAAAAGGCAAGCCGCTGCACGTGGGGATGGATGTCGCTTCAGGCTTAGGTTCCGAGGGCCACACACCAGCAGAGCCCCAAGGCGCTGGCGGGCACCCAGGCCTGTGGAGACAAGCAGACCGAAGGGTTTCTCCTGGGAAGGCTCTCCCGAGGCTCTGGCTCCCGGAACCATCTTTAGGAATCTACAACACAAAAGACAGAGAAAGGAAAAGGCTGTTAGAGTGGCGGGCAGCAGGTCAGGGGCGGGCGCTCTGCAGCTCAGTGCAAACTGCACCGCCCTGGGGAGGGGGGAGGGGAGGGAGCACATTTAGAGCAATGGGTTACCACAGGGCGAGTCTGAGATAAGGAACTTTCACGGTTTTATCTGCAATCAGAGCAGCTAGTCTTTCCTTCAGGGGTAAGAGAGGCCGCCCAGGAGATGATGCACCCATGCACCCGAACTCATCTTTCTCATAAATTGAGTTCTGAGACAGAGAAAGAAACCAGCTTCCCAGAATGATGCCGGGAGCCCAAAGGCCTGGTTCTCTCTCCGACTGACACTCTCAGTTCCTTGGCAGTAAAAGGCAATATCTTTGGTGAAAAGGAAAACCTGTCACTCAGCGTTTACTCAGCAATAAACAGTGAAAGTTCTTCATCTTGAGGGGACAGAAGAGAAACAGGAGACAGACTCCTCAAGCCCGGAGGTGAACACAGGGTGAGAAACAGAGAAAGTGTCATCATATAATAGGGGGAAAGGGCAGGAATTTTTTTTTTTTTTTTTTGAAAAGCATTTGGCTAGAAAATTCCCCATTATTGAAGACGAAAGAGTTAAATACTCGGATTACACAGAATAATTTTCTCGGAGAGGGGAAAAATCATTTAAAATACACAACACTGAGAAAAATATAACGTTTATTAGAGAGGCAGATACGAGGGTACAACTAAAAGGAGCCAGACAGATTCTTTTCTTGTAAGATAAGGAGAGAGAGAAACAGTCATGTTGGCCATATTCAAACAGAACTTACTCAGAACCCAAGTGTCTACAATAAACTCAAGTGTGGATCAGCTGGCAGGGGACCTAGCTACCACTGTAACCGTCCTTCCGGCTCCCCCAGCGGTTACAAAAACAAAAAGGTCATTAGGCATCAGAATCACCAATAAAACAAACACAAAGAAGAGTAAAACATTAAAACAACGAATTCAAGTAATCCTTTTAGTTTTTCTATTGCAGTATATACAAATCTATTGGGGCAGGGGGCGGTTATGGATATATTTCACAGAGAGCAATTTAAAAAAACAAAAACAAAACCATCAGAGAGGACAGTCACAATTCAGTTGACCAGTTGGAACTTACTCTAGTCTAACTACTTTGGCAATTATTAAATAGTCACATGGTAGACACCACACACACACAAAAGTGCTCTGGCATTACTGACAATAAAACAACTCCTTCTGAGTTACGGGCATCGGAAAGCAGCAGCCCCGCCCACCTGGGACGGGCTTAATGAGAGGGCAGCGTTTATGGAGCAGGCGGAACGGAGTTATAAACAAGGCAGGGGAGGAAGGCTTCGACATACATTATTAACCTCTAAGTGTATCTCTAAACAAAAGGAGAAAACTTTATACACAAGCTGAGACTTTGCTACTTTTATTTTAACAGATAACTGTTGGAAGAACACAAAGTATACTTCGGGTGGAAATGGAAATTTGTGATTCTCTGGGAATCAAGACTTCTGCTAATCCTCTGCGCATTGACTAGATGGACCTGAAACTACAAGATCTCTTTCACCGTTGAGTCGCTAGTACATAGATTCATCTGGTAAAGGTACTGAGCCTAAAATAATGATCATCGTTTATGTGCCCAAATCGCCCCTCCCATCCCCGAAAGCCAGCTGAGCTCTTTCCTGAATCAGATTTGCACAACTGTAAAGAGGAGGAGGGGAAAACAAAAGAAACACCACCAGCCAACTTCGTGGAATGCCGTACTTTTCAAGTCAGGCTTTTAGAAGACTAATGTTATCCTGCCTCATTTTTCAGTGCTTGGTTTGCTGTCTCCAATAATTCACAGTCTGGAAATGAGTTCATCGCAGGATAGAAAGGTTAGGTTTTAATATCTTAGGGATTCACTTGGTTACCTGCCCAAAGCTGTGACCACCTACTGCCCGTTCAGTCCCCACGGTCAGCTGATTTTCTTGCTGCAGTAGTTAAAAGGAAGAACTGAAATGACTCTCCTGAGAGGTCTGGGCTCAGGGTCAGTGGCTTTATCAATATTACGGCAGCAAAGGTATAATAAAGCAAAAGAAATCTGAATTACAAAATTATATTGAAAAAAAAATCAGGCTGGCCAGGGCCGGTTTCCCGCTTTTGATATTGGACCACAGTTGTGTCAGATGCAACCACTGGGGGAAGCTGGATGTAGGGGATCTCTCTGCTTTATCTTTGCAACTTCCTGAGAATCTATAATTATTTCAAAATAAAAAATGTTTTAAAAATCAGACAGTCACGGCTTCCCTGGTGGTGCAGTGGTTGGGAGTCCGCCTGCCGATGCCGGGGACACGGGTTCGTGCCCTGGTCCGGGAGGATCCCACATGCCACGGAGCAGCTAGGCCCGTGAGCCACGGCCGCTGAGCCTGCGCGTCCGGAGCCTGTGCTCCGCAACGAGAGAGGCCACAGCAGTGAGAGGCCCGCGTACCTCAAAAAAACAAAACAAAACAAAAATCAGACAGTCATTAAGTAAAGGTTACTAAATTCCATCTTGGCGGCCGTCGGGAAATGTAAGCGAGCTCTCTGCTAGACTCTGCAGCAGTCGCCCATAGCTCCTGCCAGCTCCTAGACCCCTGATATGCTGCTGTCAGTTTTAAAATCAGCTTTAAATTGATCTGACATTCTAAAAGGAGCCCACAGTGTAGAAGCAAGGAGCTAATATCCTGTTTAAGAGTAGGAAGGACATGAATAAATAATTTTCAAAGCCAAATAAAAAGAGAATCTCAACCCCATACCTTTATTCTGACTCACTTTTAGCTGGTTCTCTGTGATCTCAGGGAAGATTCTAGAAATGAGCACAGCCATTGGGCATGTCACCAATTTCACTACCTATCCTGCCAATTTAAAAATGCAAATCCCCAAGTGACCCAGATTCTTGGAAGATGGTGAACCATAAAACGAGCTAGAAATTCTAAAACAGTTTTCAGTGAATTCACACTTTGGGTCTTAAAGATGCCAGTGATTAAAAAACAAACCAAAAAACCCTTGAAAAGTGACGTGCTGGGGTCTGTGTGTAGAAGCAGTTGCTTACAAGGGTCTATTCACAGCCCCACCTGGGCAAGTATGAACGGAATACAGCTCCACCTCCCACAAAACCTCCAACAGAACAGAATGAAGTGAGCTGTTTTTATGTAAGTTTATCTAAACAGCACTAGCACATCTGATCAGCTCTGTCAACTGGCAGGAGGAAGGAAGATCAGTAGTCATATGTAAAAATCAACTGGTTGATCGACCAAAGTTTTCCATATTTCAATTGGTTGCGTAGGATCATATAGACATAACCTGAAAACACGGTGATCTAACAATTATCTTAAACATGTTGAAGGAAATATACACACTTTTGGTACCAATCTTATTCTTTACTTATTCTATACTTCATTGATGACTTCCTTCGAAGTGAATGACTGTAAAATGGAACAAACTAGCGTAGTTCAGTTTATGAAGTTACAAAATGTAACATTCTAAGGTAGTTCAGTTTCTGGCAGACACTACATATAAATAAGAGAACTGAAGTCTTCTGCACCCCTAGGATGTGCATGGACTTTTAGATTCAGAAATACGGATTAGAAGCTAGAAGGCAACTTTTTGGTTATCTACAGATGCTGCCCAAGAAGAAATGTTTATCAGATTTCAAAGGACACAATTGTACATTGGCAGCTGGCAGCTTTCCAGGTAAAATGTCATTAGCAAGTGAAACGTGATTATCGTCAAAACCAGCCCAGGAAATTCAGGTGTAAGATGCCTGAAAGTCCACCTCGTCCCTAAAAGAAACTGCGACGCTCCCCATCCAGTCTTTTGAAGAACTGCCTGTTAACAGTCATAGTTGTGGGGAGAAACAACTCCAATGTTTTAAAGTTTTTTGTGTTTTTGGTTTTTTTTTAAGTTGTATTAAATATAAGTCTTAGCACCTTTGGCATTTTTGTCCAAATAGACTTCGACGTATGAAGTGGGGACATAACCCTCTTCATCTTCACTTCTCCGGATGCGGGTCCACCCGTCACCTTTGTCTTCCTCTATAACGTACAGTGTTTCTCCTTCAGCTACTGAAATGGTTCCTTCGTTCTGACCTGAAAAAGCAATATCAGAGTATTTTAGGTTTCTTTTCAAATCCGGGTTGAGAGCACAGCTTTGCAACGACGAAGCAAGTGTAGGGAAAGATGGACGCACTGACCCTTCTGATCTCCTCCCACACAGAAGCTTGCAGGTCCTCACCTGGCGTCTCTCTAGGACCCTCTTCTAACTCCTCCTGGGAGCCCTCTCGTTCCTCCCTCCCAGAACAGGAGGTATTTTCCGCAGAGGAAATCTTGGGTCCGCTTCTCTACTCTTCCCTGAAGGTACTCCTACGGTGTCAATTACATCTCTTTACACAGCACCCCGACTTTTCTTTCTCCTGTTCTGGTTCTCGTCTGAGGCAAGGTTCCACTTCGCCTTCTGCCTGAAGCCCGTTTCCACCTTGATGGTACCCGGGCACCTGGAACGCGATAGGGGTGAACCCGGACTCACTGTTTTTCCTCCCACTTTCCCATTTCAGTGGACATCTCCATCATCCCAGGAATGCAACTTCAGGGATCATCTGTGATTTCCTCCCCTCTTTGTATACTGGCTGCAGCATCTCTGCGTCCATTCCTTAATCAAGGCCCCGAACACCATTTGCTAAGATAATTTCAAAAGACTAGCCGCCTTCGCCCAAGCAGTGTCCTGAAAGGCAGACTGTTTAGGGGGCTGTTAATAGCGGTACTGTGGGCGCGGCGGGGAGAGGGATGGTGTGGCCGGGAAGTAAAACCGGGAACATTTAACCTGGTACTTCCCTTTCTTATTTTGTCATAATGAATATTTAGTTTATTAAAGGCTCTAGAAGTCCTAGAGTAAAGGGAATTCCCTGATGGTCCAGTGCTTAGGACTCTGTACTTCCACTGCAGGGGGCCCAGGTTCAATCCCTGGTCAGAGAACTAAGATCCTGCAAGCTGTGAGGTGTGGCCAAAAGAAAAAAAAAACACAAAAAGTCCTACGGTAAAGAGATTCATTTATCCCAGGGCTTCTGAAGATGATCTGAGCTCTGATTGCTTCTTTCACATCACCCTTACCAGCATCCTGCAAGGTGCCGTTTCAAGGCTCACAGTTTAGGAAACGCTAGGCTCGTCTTTCTAACCAATTTCCCTGTCTTCTAACCGATCCGACACATACAGTAAATGTCTCAAGGTACAGCTCTGCTCGTGTCAGCAACCTGCTCAAATACTTTCAGTAGCTTCTCGACGTTTGCCAAATAAAATCCAGATGTTTCTGTTACCCATACCCCCCATTGGCACTGCCTACCCCCTCATCTTACCACCTAAGACATCTGAGCGCCAGCCATACAAACCCCATACCTTCCTCGCTCCACGCTTGGCAGTGCCCGTGCCTCTGACACACTTCAGCACGGAGAGTTCTCCAAACCCCCTTAAGGAAGTGATCTCATCCTCGCGTGAATCCCCCGTCACTCTGTACCCCTCCTCTGGTGAATATTGCAGGCGGCCCTCTCTCTACGTGTGTCTGCTTTATTTCCTCCAAAGGTGGAAGCCAGAACATACCATCTGCCTGCCACCCTTTCAGGGCTCTTTACAGGACAGAAGTTCTATAAATATTGAATGAATGGATGAAATAGTCATTATTCCATACTATCTGCTTCAGTTAAGCTCACTGAAAGTTGTTCGAATGTACAGACCCAAAGGTAAAATATACAGCCATCGACCAGATCATAATCATAAACACAGATACCACGAGTAGAGCAAAAGAGCAATGAGGGAAAGTTCTGGATGACTTCAAAAGAAAGCCTGATCACAGAAAGAGAAGAGTGACTCAGACAGTTCACGAGAAGTGGGGGGAATTAGGTGAGACGCGGTGTTACCTTCGAACGTGTAGAGAGCTTTACACGTCCCTATGGCGGGGAGGGATTCCTCATCATCAAACTCATCGTCGAAATCCGTGGCCAGCACCTTGACCTCACTCTCCTGACTCTGGTCCTCCGTGTAACTGCCATCCGGGCTGCTCAAGAAAGCAAAACACACAGCAACTATAGCCACTGACCCCAGCGAGGGCTTGAATTCAGCCCCCGCGAGAGCAAAGTGCTTGCAACCCGCCCCCGTCCCCATCCCCCGATTGTGGTAACTAGGACCATCTTCAGTCACCCCGCAGGCTCGGGCACCATCCACGGGGACTTAGACACCTGCACCGTGGGAAACATCACAGGCCAATCGTCACAGACGCTTGGGCTCTAACAAGTACCTTGTGCTCGGCTCTGATTCCAGAATTGAGAAAAAAATACGAAGTCAAAAAGAGCAGGCTCCGCACAGATACTGTACCTCTCCCGATCCTGTGCACAGCTGTTGACGGCGGGGGGGTTCTGCACGTCGTACATGCCGCTGTGCCGACGGGCCTGTTCGCTGCGTGCTGGGAGTCTGCCTTCAACCTCGGCCAGCCAGGCCTGCAAACAGAAGGCAGGAAAGAATGGTCTGAGCTCAGCTGAGGGCCTGACCGTGCAGGCTTCAGGCCCCAAATCGGGGCTGCTCGTTGGTCACTGAAGCAGACTGGAGAAGGACCCCGTGGGGGCAGAGTCTCCAGTCTGTGTGCCTTGACTGTATAAATGTACTCAAAGGCGAAGTTGGAGAAGTACAGGCAAACATATGTAGCCACTGCTCATAATGGGGCAGAAAGACACTGGCCTCCGTTATACTCCTGGGCTTTTTAAGCAGCTGTGTGATTTTGGTTAAGTCATTTCTAGTTCCTTCTGGTTCCAGAAATTCTGTGACCATGAGGTCACACTGGGAAACATGAGGGTTCCTGCCACACTTAAGCCATGACTCAGTTTGAAAGCCACACTTCCCATTTTTGTTAAGGAGTGTAACGTTTTTCTTTTTTTAAACAGTGAAGAAAACTCATACGTAGGAAATCAAAGTAGATCAAAGTATCTTCAGCAACATTGGAAATAGTGTAAGAGGCAAAAGAATCAAAATGATCAGAAAAGGACATTTCTAGGTTCTAAAATCTCAAATGCTAATACCTTATTGACATTCTAGAAAGAATGAAAACAGCCATATTTGACCTTTTATTGCTAGAGATAATCTATTCTGGTTGGAACGCTCAGTTACTAATTTATTTTTCCAGGCTTTGTAGTCTTTACATTTCGAGGGGAAAAAGAAGCCTTCTGCCCACATTTTTTTTTTGCGGTACGTGGGCCTCTCACTGTTGTGGCCTCTCCCGTTGCGGAGCACAGGCTCCGGTCGCGCAGGCTCAGCGGCCGTGGCTCATGGGCCCAGCCACTCTACGGCATGTGGGATCTTCCCGGACCGGGACACGAACCTATGTCCCCTGCATCGGCAGGCGAACTCTCAACCACTGCGCCACCAGGGAAGCCCTGCCCACAGCTTTTGAGTGCCCCACTCCCTCCTTAAAAGATTTATTATTTGTGTTTCTTCCTCATTTCTTATGTGTGTTTCCTATTGGTTTTCACATATATCATCTTTTGATAATGGATCCTTTGAAAGAACAGCTCCCCGCCCCCCAGAAGTAAACCCTTGTATTTATGATCAATTGATTCGCGACAAAGGGGCCAAGACAATTCAAGGAGGAAAAGGCCTTTTCAACAAATGGTGCCGGGACAACATAAAAAAGAATGAAGGTGGACCTCTACCTTTAACCATATACAAAAATTAACTCAAAACGAACCGTAGACCTAAATGTAAAAGCTAAAACTATAAAACTTAGAAGAAAACATAAGCATAAATGTTTGTGATCTTGGATTAGGCACTGGTAACTTAGCTATGAAACCATAAGCACAAGTGATAGAAGAAAACAAAAATTGATTCCATCAAAATTAAGACTTTTGGGGACTTCCCTGGCGGTCCAGTGGTTAGGACTCGGTACTTTAACTGCCGTGGCCCGGGTTCAATCCCTGGTCGGGGAACCGAGATCCTGCAAGCCATGTGGCATGGCCAAAAAAGCAAAAACATAAATAAAACTTTTGTGTTTCAAAGGACACCTTGAAGAGAGTAAAACAACAGTCCACAGAATGGGAGAAAATATTTGTAAGTCCTAGATCTGGAAAGGAATTTGCATCCAGAGTATATTTTGAAAACTTTTACACCGATACCAAAGCCAGGCAAGGACATTACAAGAAAATTAAAATATCAATGGCTTTTTAAAAATTGTCTTTTGGATTCACTGAGATGATGGATGACCGTATATTCCCAGTTATACCCACTGTCAACAGGAGATGAAGTAGAACAACTTAAGTGAAACACTTAGATGAAAAAAAAAACAACAACGAACACTGTATACAAAAAAAAAACAACGAACACTGTATACAAATGAACACTGTATACAAAAAAAAAAAAAAATACAACGAACACTGTATACAAATCTAACCTTAAATAGCGTCCCTTTTAAGGGACACCATTAAAATAGGATATGCTGAAAAGCTGAACACCCAGTGGATGACAGTGTCTTTTTCCTTTTATCATAACTCGTGAGACACCTGATTTTTCCAGCTGCATCTCTCGCGGGGAAAGAAACAATGGCGATTTACAACCATATGCGTCTCGTGACCCCCTACACCCACTTCTATTTCTTTTTTTTCCAACAAAGCTTTTCCACAACAGCTTCTTCCTACCTCAAATTTCTGGGCCTCCAGTCTCAGTTTTTCTATATTTTGGCTGACTTCTGCTAATTTGTGATCCAAACTGGCGGGGTCTCCCATTTGCGGATTCTTTAGGTAGACATCTTTCATTTTTGTGATGGCATCTCTGAAAAGAAGGGGCAGAACGTGGTAAAGGTTAATGCTGTCGTCAGCCAGTCATATTCTCCCACCGCCATGAAAACTACAGGAATGAGGGCGTGGCGAGACTGCACCGCGGTGTGGATTGGAGGGGGATACTGGGTCAGCCTCCCTTCTAAAACGTCTCTATAAGGATTCTGCTACCAAGGTCTGTATGATCCAGAGACCCATATTTAAATTCCAGTTGCCTTTTCGGAACGAAATCTCCCTCTTGTCTTTAGCGAGTGAGAAACGTAAATTAATCCTGCACATCACTTTGCCCTACGTAACAAGAGACAAACCCCCAATATTTCCATGTACGTGTTTTGCATGCAAACCACGGGTCTCGTGGGCTGCAATGTTTACCTCATGAAGAAGCGCAGGTCATTGCTTTGGGAATTCTAAGGATTAAGTTAAACAGTTCGATTTCAACGATTTCAACTATTTAAGAAACGGAACCCACAGTCGGGATCCGTGACAGGTGGGCAACAGAGCCTTAAACCTACACACTGCAAGATCCCACACCCCTCCTGCAATCCTGTCTGGAAGGCCGCCCGCCCATAGCAGCCCTCTGAAGGTCGTTTCTAGGACCAGAGAGCTCTGCTAACTGGAACCCTGGCTTCAGGGCACTTCAGGAGCATTCGAGTTAAATTTAGAGCAAATGGCTTCCTGCCGAGGGTGAGGGGCTAACTTTAATGAGCTTCAGCAAAAGAAACTCTGCACCAATCACCCAGCATAAGACCAACAACACAAACTGTATTTTGAGTCACGGGAAATAGTTTAATCAAAAATACAGAAATAAGTGGAAGAGAATTTCCACAAGTCCTCACCACCCCTCCACCTGCCCCCTTGCCTCTGAGCCCGTATTGCCCCTTGGTGGGCACAATGAACCCTCTGTTCTTCCCTAAGACCAGGTCTCCACGGGAGCCCTCCACCCACTTGCCCTCCCAGCCCACCGACCTCGCTCTACTTTCTTTTATTTCCGCTGCATGTATCTCTTCCCAACATTATATGACTTGTTATGATGCCTGTTTATCGTCTGTCTCTCCCGCCTAGAACGGCAGCTCTCCGAGGAGCTCTCTGGGCTCAAGCCCTTTATGACCATGATAAAGCCCCAGTGACCGGACCGCGCCTGGTGCACTACAGATCTCACTAAGTATTTGTTACATGAATCAATGTCCCTACAACAAACAGACTGCAAGGGCATCCACATGTACACAAGTCTTCTCTCGCCTTCATGGCCTATACCTCCAGTACCCTATTTCTCAGCAAAACTTCTCAGAAGAGTTGTTTAAAACCACTATCTCCCATTCCTCTCATCCAGGTCTCGCCTAATCAATCTCTGCAGGTTTTTCAATTTTGTTAATCATTTCAAGGAACCAGCTTTTGGCTCTGTTCATCCTCTCTGTTGAATGTGTGATTCTATTTCATTAATTGATAGTTTCCTTTATCGTTCCCTTTCTTCTGTTTTCTTTGGTTCAATTTGCTACTCTTTTTCTAACTTCTTAAGAGGGATGCTTAGCTCATTGATTTGCAGCCTTCTTTGTTTCTAATATGTATTGGAAGCTTTAAATTTCCTTGTATAAGCATGGCTTTAGTGACATCCCCGAAACGGAGATGGAGAATGTACGTGAAGGTTAAGGTTCAGTTCTGTTTCATATATTTTCTAGTATCTATGATGACTTCTTCCTTAATCTATGTGTTACTTAGAGCCACATTTCTTTCTTTTTTTTTTTAAGCAGTAAAAACAGGTTTTATTTTTAAAAAAAATCAAAAAACAATTGCAATCGGGGAAAAGACACCTCAGTTTAGAGCTGGGCTCAATTCCTAATACAGTAAAGACAGCTGGGGACTTTTAGCCAATAAGCAGAATGAGGGACTCAGTGGATGGAAAATCAAAGGTGAATGGAACGATTCCTGCTAAACCAACTTAACAGGATTCTTCCTGACTTCATGCCAGAATGATAAGAAGGGTGGGGAGCCTTTCTAACTTGACTGCGCAGGCTTCTTGCTGTAACTGAGCCCTGCGGAGAGCCGCATTTTATTTTATTTTATTTTATTTTTTAAGGGGGTACAGTTGTTTTACAATGCTGTTAGTTGAGAGCCACATTTCTTTCTTTTTTTTTGGTATGCGGGCCTCTCACTGTTGTGGCCTCTCCGGTTGCGGAGCACAGGCTCCGGACACGCAGACTCAGCGGTCATGGCTCACGGGCCCAGCCACTCCGCGGCATGTGGGATCTTCCCGGACCGGGGCACGAACCCGTGTCCCCTGCATCGGCAGGCAGACTCTCAACCACTGCGCCACCAGGGAAGCCCCACATTTCTTAATTTCTAAATTTTTGTTATTGATATCCAGCTTAATTGCAGCCTTCAGAGAACGTACTTTGAATGATGTCTATCCTTTGATGTTTGTTGAGATTCATTTTATAAAACCAGGATATGCCCAATTTTTGGAAATGTTCTATGTGTGCTTGAAAAGAATGTGTAGCATGCAGTTATTGGATACCTGTGTATTAGGTCAATTTTGTTCAAATCCTCTATCCTGACTCTCTGCTAATCTATTCTATCAATTACCGAGAAAAGTGCGTGACCAATCTCCCACTGTAATGATGTGCTTGTATTTCTTGTACTTATGTCAGAAGGTCAACAGCATAACCTTTTCTATATTTTGAGGTGATGCTAGTATGGTTCTACAGATTTAAAATTGTATCTCTTCTTGCTGAATTGAGCCATTTGTTATTTGAATCATTTATTTTATGAAGTTGATCCTTTTGAGCTGAATAGTTTGGGGTGTTTTTTGGCCTGAAAGTCAGTGTTCTCACACCAGTTTTCCTTCTGGTCGGTACCTGCATGGTCTGTCCTATTCATTCTTTTTTTTTTAAAATAATTAATTAATTAATTAATTTTTGGCTGCACTGGGTCTTGGTCGTTGCGCGCAGGCTTCTCATTGCGGTGGCTTCTCTTGTGCGGAGCACGGACTATAGGCATGCGGGCTTCAGTTGTTGTGGCATGTGGGCTCAGTAGTTGCGGCTCACGGGCTTAGTTGCTCTGCGGCATGTGGGACCTTCCCAGACCAGGGCTCGAACCCCTGACCCCTGCATTGGCAGGCGGATTCTTAACCACTGCGCCACCAGGGAAGCCCCATCTTTTTCCAGTCTTTGCTTTCAACCTTTCTGCACTTTATGAGTTGGACGTGTCTTTTGTAACTAGCATACATGTGGGTTTTAGTTTTTTGTCCAGTCTGAAAATCTCTTGGTTGGAACATGTAGTCTGTTCACATTTAACATACTGATTCATTTTATTTTACAAACACAATATGCCAGGCACTGTCCTCAGCACGTGACATACCCTGACACACTTAATCCTCATAGACAGGCATATTAACTCCCTTTTCAAGGTGAGGAAACCGAGGTGCTAAGAGGTTAAGAATCTTGTCCAAAGTTTGCAAAAGAAACAGGTGGAACCAGATTGGAATCTGGGGTGTCCAGTGTGCTTGGTATTTTAAATCTTCCACTCTATTTTGTGCTTTTGATTTGTCCTGCCTATTCTATATATTAATATTTTTTCTCTCCTTTCTTGCCTTTTTGGATTATTAAAAAAAAACAAAACTGAAAACAAACAAAAATCCAGCCTTTTCCAGATCATGCCATCTCTGCTCAAAACCTTTTATTTTCTGTTCCTCCTGCACAAAATGTAAGTTGCATGAGAACAGATGTTTTTGATGTTTTGTTCATAGCTTTATCCTCATTGCTATACCTAGAATATTTCCTTGTACACAGTAAATGCTCGATAAACAGAGGTGAAGTGAATGGTTGAACGTGATTGGCCTTATTACCAGCAAGCACTGCTCTTGGGTTTCAAACGTTAACCAAGTTCCACAGCCACAACCCAAGTGACAGAGAAACTTTTCTGAATGATATCAAACAATTAGAGACAGTCTGTCAACAACCTATAAAATGTCATTTCAGATATTTGAGTCATAACTTGTTACTCCTGTGCAAAATATAAGTGCTCACTTAGTAAACAGCAGGAGGTTTATAATACATTTAGAAACCCTTTTATATTTGGTCCCAGATGTTATAAAACATACAAAGACTTCTATTTATAAAAAGTACAAAAAATTTTTATTTCATAAAGTCTATTTTTAATATAAAACTAGAACAAAGTTGATCATCTGTGTTCCTCTTTTTAACATACTGCAACAATATTTATAAAACGATCTATTTTTCAGGAGTTGCTCTCCCAGAGATTAGAAAAAAAATCAAAACCCACTTTTCTTTTGCATGTACTTAAACTGACTGCCTTACCAAGTTTGTTTATTTTTTGCACAACCAAGTTTTAACCCCAGCTTCAATATAACTATATTTATTTAGGACTACAATTTGGCCTACTTACATAGAGCACAAAATCTCAAGTTATCTTTTAAGTTCAAATCGCCATTAACGATGATTCACTTAATTCCGTCAGTGAGAATACAGAAGGTGAGAGAATAAAAAGTGGCTGTTCTTTTCCTTTTTCTTTTTTTTAACTGGAGTACAGTTGATTGACAATGTTGTGTTAGTTTCAGGTGTACAGCAAAGTGATTCAGTTATACATACACATATCTTTTTCTTTCCAGATTCTTTTCCCTTATAGGTTATTATAAAATATTGAGTATAGTTCCCTAAAGTGGCTTTTCAATCAGGATTATTAGCAAGTATCCTGTAAATGATGTGAAGGTATTATTCGTTATAAATGTGGGAAGGAAGTGCAAATGGGAAGAGATATTGAATCTTTTCCTAATTTTTTCTTTTCTTTTTTTGCGTATGTACCAACCTACCATCCCTAGGATCAAACTTATAGAACAGCTCAGAAACCAGGGGACTCTCCCAGTGGGAGCCGGGGCAGATGGGCAGGTGCTTGTCAAGAACAAGCAAATATTTACACCTCTAATGGCTGGTGATGTGTATAAGACATACTGTGACTTGTTTTCTAGATACCATCAACACACTCTATAAAAAGACAAGAAGACATGAGAATCTATAGGAAGGCTGATTTTTACTTACCCTCAAATAGAAAGACAAGTACATTTTGTATCCAAAGCTCCGACATGGGGCAAGGGATAGGGTGGGGGTCATGCCACTTTGCTCTTCCTCATTTGTACAAAAACTTCACCTCTACACTCATGATAGAGAGAAAACAGGAGTTCCCTGGTGGCCTAGTGGTTAGGATTCCGGGCTTTCACTGCCACAGCCCGGGTTCAATCCCTGGTCAGGGAACTAAGATCCTACAAGCCACGTGGTACGGCCAAACTAAACAAAAACAAACAAACAAAAACCACCAGAAAATCTTTTTGAAGCCAGTTGGAGCCTGAGATGTCTTGTCATTGTCTGAAGATTCTTCAATCACTACATGTGCCTCTCTATCCAGAAAGCTAGAGAGGCACCATTTGTCCCCACTGGAATGGCAGGTTTTTGCAGCAATCGTTGCATATGGATTATATAGATTGAAGAGCAGGGGAGATACTAAAATGTCTGTTTATTTGATCCACGTGCGCGTGGCAGCCCAAGGCTTTGTTATGGGAGCAATGGCTCTTGGTGTGGGCTATTCCACGTACCGAGAATTCTGGGCGAAACCTAAACCTTGGAACAGGAGAAGCTGTCTTGGTCTTGTTGGCGGTGCTTGCTTTAGTTAGACATCTCGTATTGAGATTGTATGTTTATGTTGAAAATAAACTGGGTCAGACGATAACATGGTAATTTGAACACTGGTGTCCTTTCTTGCAGGCTTGGTTTGCCTGGTGACCAAGTTACCGTGACTAGTTCCCTAGCTAGGTCATTCAGGGGTGTCAAATTAGCACAGAGGAAACATGTCACTTTTAAATGCACTTGGTAGTGGTACAATGTCCACCTTATTTTTTTTTAAGATTTATTTATCATTAATTTATTTATTTTATTTATTTTTGACTGTGTCAGGTCTTAGTTGCGGCCTGGGGGATCTTCGTTGTGACGTGCGGGCTTCTCTCTAGTTGTGGCGCGTGGGTTTTCTCTTCTCTAGTTGTG
Organism: Leucopleurus acutus; assembly: GCF_964270905.1. Taxonomy (NCBI): domain Eukaryota; kingdom Metazoa; phylum Chordata; class Mammalia; order Artiodactyla; family Delphinidae; genus Leucopleurus; species Leucopleurus acutus. The sequence goes on along the minus strand of NC_139150.1, from coordinate 6,357,747 downwards.
GAGTGCGGGTTTTCTCTTCGCTAGTTGTGGCGCACAGTCTCCAGGGTGCGTGGGCTCTGTAGTTCGTGGCATGCAGGCTCTCTCGCTGAGGCGCGCAAGCTCAGTAGTTGTGGCGCGTAGGCTTAGTTGCCCCGCGGCATGTGGGATCTTAGTTCCCCGACCAGGGATTGAACCCGCGGTCCCCTGCATTGTAAGGTGGATTCTTTACCACTGGACCACCAGGGAAGTCCCCAATGTCCACCTTCTTAAACTCTTCTGATGAAATTAGTTCTAAAGAGGACAACACGCCAGTCAATCCTGAAACGCTCCCAGTTAGTTGCTGCAGAATATCATATGCTTTTGATGTAACGTAGGACTCTTATTTACCCCAGTTAATTTAACTCTTTCTGACTGCCTTGTGGACTGAGTACTGTTTTGAGGGCCGGTTGGCTTTTGAGGAACGCTTTCAGGAACGGAATACATTATAAGCCTCCTAGCAATTATGTGTATGGTTTTAAACCAAACCTAAAAAGCTGATAACAGAGCTGCTTAGGAATAGTATTTATTTCAGAATCATAGTTGTAAATATGAAGATAACTTAAGGGACTTCCCTGGTGGTGCAGTGGTTAAGAATCTGCCTGCCAATGCAGGGGACATGGGTTCGATCCCCGGTCTGGGAAGATCCCACATGCCGCAGAGCAACTAAGCCCGTGTGCCACAAGTACTGAAGCCCGTGTGCCTAGAGCCCGTGCTCCACAACAAAGAGAAGCCACCGCAATGAGAAGGCCGCGCACAGTGACGAAGAGTAGCCCCTGCTCGCCACAACTAGAGAAAAACCACACGCAGCAATGAAGACCCAACGCAGCCATAAAGAAAGTAATTAATTAATTAAAAAAAAAGAAAATAATTGTAGATCCCCGTTTAGCACTTTTGTAATTGCAGGGCTATATTTTGCTGCTGTTATATTAGAATATTTTTTTTATTGGAGTAAAATTGCTTTACAGTGTTGTGTTAGTTTCTACTGTACAATGAAGTGAATCAGCTATATGTGTACATATATCCCCTCCCTCGTGGACCTCCCCCCTGCCCCCGCATCTAGGTCATCACAGAGCACCAAGCTGAGCTCCCTGTGCTACACAGCAGGTTCCCACTAGCTATCTAGTTTACACATGGTAGTGTATTTATGTCAAACCTAATCTCCCAATTCGTCCCATCCTCCCGTTTCCCCCTCCCCGTGTCCACATGGCTGTTCTCTATATCTACGTCTCTATTCCTGCCCTACAGATGGGTTCATCTGTACCATTTTTCTAGATTCCACACATATGTGTTAATATACGATATCTGTTTTTCTCTTTCTGGCTTACTTCACTCTGTATGACAGTCTCTAGGTCCATCCACATCTCTACAAATGAGATGTTGTTCCTTTTGTTCCAATGTTGTTCCAATTTTGTTCCTTTTTATGGCTAATATGCATTTTGAAACAGAAATGTGTTTTTTAAGTGCTAATGCAAAGGTAAATGAAAAACACTTTTTAAAATGTGCATAGTATGTTTATTTTCTCTATAAGAATCATAAATATTAAACTAAATAGATCACCTATAATGGAAGTGATTTATGAGCAAACTGGTTTGGTCAGACATTATACAAACTTCGGTATGCTACAGAATGCTTTGCTGTACTTGTGAAATTTTCTTGTCTAACCTGAATTTACATTCCATGGTGATAGCATGGTAAATGTGGCATTACTAAAGTAAGTGAACACATACAAAAATGAAGAAGATAGTCATGTGTATTTTGTTGTCCAAACTCAGAATAATACCTATTTGTTAAAAGAACCCTCCCTGTCTTTACTAAAGCAATCCAGTAGACTACAACCAAACACGCGGCTAAAATAATCACTTGGATTAAAATCTGATGTAGGGCCTCCCATCTTTCCAAACCGAACTCAAATGTCTTAATAAGTCATATTGATCCACTCTACCTTTGATCCATCTCCTTTTGAATTTCTTTATTTAATTCATCGACTTTCTGTTGTAGCTTTTTCCTTCTCTGTTCAGGTGGGAGGTTGCTGAAATCTTCTGGAGTCGCACCCTGCAGATGCAAAAAGAAATAGAAACCTCACGGCACTCCTTGACAAAAAGACACCGAGGGAAGCCTGCGGGAAAGAGTCCCCAGACAACAGGGCAATGCAGACGTCTGCATGTGTTTTCATGAACTAGATTAAGCTCTTTCCCACGACACCCAGCTGAGATGCAAAAATCAGTGCATGCAAACTGCAAAAGGCCCGCACACCGTTTTCATGCCGGCCCAGACACCTCTGACAAGGCAGGGAGCACCGAGACAGGAAGATATACTTTTGACTCCAGAGAGGATCAATGAAAAACAAATTTGGAGACTGATTCTGCACTTTAGTGTCAGTGTCGGTGGCAACACTGAAGCTTTAGGTTTGTTTCTTCACATAAAACAGTGATAAGTGCCCCCGCCAACTGCTGCATTTCGATGGCATTGCTTCCGCCACCCCACCCAGCCTGAGTATTCCTTCCCGTCTCCTCACACAGGCTGAGGCCGAAAGTTTCCATCCCCGTGAAGTGACAGATGGGACGTCTAGTTCCTCAGAGAATGTGGGTAAAAGGGACATTAAGAAAAAACAATCCCCCCCGACCTCCCTGCCATGCACTCTTCTTGCCTCTGCTGCCTCTAAAAATCTGGTCGGTTCTTTTTCATCATCGTTAGGATCATCTCAGAGAATTCATAGAGAACACCGCCCCCAGCCCCAGATTCAAACCCAACAACCCACAGTGTATGAAATCAGCCTCAGCTGTTTCTAATTCATCAGAAGACGTGTACTTTGATACCTTGATTCCCGTTCAAAAAAATTGCTCTCTCTCCTCTGTGCATGTGATTTAAGTAGAAAATATCAACCGTGAGTTTCTAGACTCCTACCTACGCTTACATGTCAGAAGCTGTAGCTAAGCTGTGGCCATCAAGTGCTTTTCCTTAAATGAGGCTATTTTCATAAAGAAAGAGAAATTTATCAATAGCCAGGGATAAGCCAGGGAATTTAGAAAAGAGATTTTGCTTTAGAACCAATTAAACAAAGGCAAGACAGGCTTGCCTGGGAGTGGGTGGAAAAGAAGGGACCCGGATAATGTAATTGCAAAATTAGCTTGAGTTTGCCAAGCAGCTTACACGGGGGCTTGTGACTGAAGTTCCTAGGCTGCTTATGAGAAAATGCCAGGCTGCTGGGCTGGAAGTTTGTGATTCAGCAAATAGCTCACCACTAAGGCCACCAAAGACCTTTCAGCTAATAGTCTCAAAGACTTGTGTGCGTGTGTGTGTGTGTGTGTGTGTGTGTGTGAGTGAAAAGCAAAACAGAAGTGATTATTCCCTAATGCCAAACCAAGGAAGTTCAACTTGCTTCTAAAACTAAGATGAAGCCAAGTAATCTTCAATATAAAAATAAAGCAGACTCGTTTTTCCTTTTCCATAAACTATTGTGCTATAACACTTGAAACCTTAATTAAGTGCTTTTCAATTTTCTCAACTCAATCACTGAGCCTGAAAGCTCAGTACTTTGTTCTCATGCTGAATTGACTTAAAAGAGATCAGCATGTTTTCTAGAACAGAGATTTTGGTTTTGTTTTCATTTTTGTTTTAATGCTAGAATGCGACAAAACACAGCGTGAGATACACTGCTGCAGAGGTCAGCAAACCTAGTAAGCAGTCAGTGTTCACTCATACATATTTATTGAGCCTCGCTATGTGCTATGAGACCCAAAAGAACTTTCTCAGTGATGGAAATGTTCTCACATCTGCACCGTCCAATATAGTAGCCGCATATGGCTGTTGAGCCCTTGAAGGGTGCCCAGTACAACTGTGGAACTGAATTTTAAAATTTTAGTTCCTTTTCATTTAAATTAAGTTAAATTTAATTAAGTTACCTGTGGTGAGTGGATACCACATTGTACCACATAGGTCTAGACTGTGAACAGGTGTAAGGTTTGCACTAGATAAACAGGTGCAAAGAAATCTGTAGTAAACGACACTCTAACTTATGACTTATAAATAGATGGCCCAAACAACAACAACAACAAACGCAACCCTGATCATCTACAGAAACGAAAGCAATTAAATAATAAATGATCCCTTTCGCTTGATCAGGAGTTAGTCTAACTGACCAGTTAGGTCCCTTTCAATAGATAGTCTATATTTCTGTGTTGTTATTTAAAAACCAATCCCAGTAACTATGCCTCAAACAAACTTCATGTTACCATTGGAGATTCAGGTCAACAGCTGCTTCTAGATCCAAAGAAACTCGAGGTTTCTGGAAAGTACCTTCAAAGGTTCATTTTGTCCTATTCACCTTTTGAAGCTTGAATTCTTTCGAACAATACTCTCACCTATGATTCATTTTGCCACAGAGGAATTTTTATTTCTACCTTCGAGGCAGAATAGATTTTCTGAACTCTCTGGAGGGGCCCCTAGGATACTGGCTGTACCAGGGTTTGGAAAAGGGGCCAAATTACGTATATTTTTAATGGCTGTGGCTCTAAGAGGATCTCGTTTCACCTGCTACTGGAATCAAACACTTGCTCCTGGGCAATGGCACGAGCTGCTTCTTGAGTTTTATTATTTTTACACCCAAGCCATCTGTGTGTAACTTCTCTATTAGCTTCAAAGTAAGGGCATCAAGCAGCAGTTCAATACAAGGTTGGTAAAATGATTTATCTCAAACAGAAAGACTGCCCGAGAATGTTATCTTTAGCTGCTAGCATGTGAGCAAAAGAACAAATAAAGGGCAAAAAAGAAACCCTGGCATCCGAGAGACTCCCAGTTTATGGATCCAATTTCTCCCAAATTCATACTGCTGCTAATGACTGATGTTCATTTAAGATCTTTCCTTCTTGTAGAACTCTTCTCGGGATTTTATTCTGCCGTCTAAGAAATGTTTAATTTAATAAAATATTCCTTTTCCTTAGGGCTGGAACAGTCGCCAAATACTGAGTCAGGTTGAAAAATTATGTATATATATGTTTATGTATGTACTGAAACATGTATAAAAGTATGTATAAGGATAACCATAAAATATTGTCATACTTTCTCAACAGCAGCGCATAAAATGCTGGTCTTATCCCTGGTTGAAGTGTCACAGTTCATCACTGTCCATAATTTTAGGATATTCTCAGCTGTGGTGTTGGAGACTATTACGTAACTTACACATATTTGAAGTACAGTAATGGGTTATGGGGTTAAGAGTTTCTTTTAATAGATTTAATGATTAGTTTGACTATTTACCAGGGCTATGGAATTAAAAGTAGAAACAACACCGAACACTAAAGAAATCATTTTAGAAAGGCTTAGGAGGCTCTTTTCATTGTCCATAAAATCGTCTTTGATTTCTTAAATCAGCTATGCACAAGGCACCCATGTATTTATGTAGCAACTTAAAGATTTCGTGACCTCCAATTCTCGAAGGTGCCTGAGACCTGAGGTGGAGCCCGGCATCATTCCTGCATGTCTCCCTCAGGTCCCCAGCATTTTTCATCTGCTTCTGTGGCTCCTGGGGAGGAGCAATTTTCAACGATTATATTTGCATTTATTCCGAATGATCCAATACATAAACTCCCTCATATCTAATATTCATGTTTATGTTCATATTTAAATAAAGTTTATCAACATCTGTCATCCTCTTAAGACTCCAGTGGTAAAGAAAACCAAATCATGAGTTAAGCGTTAATTTTCTTAGCAACTTGAAAAGATTACAGTCACCTCTGTTAGACTCTGGACCTTTGTATTCCAGAGGTCTAATAAAGAAACACCAACAAAAGCACACACAAGAGAAACACAAATCAACAGTTGACTCTGAAGATTTGTTGCACAATGGCACGGCACCCACAAAACATACACCAAAAAACCTGATTAGATTCAGGACATGCATGGAGGAATTGTGCTTACCAGCTTGAGAGAAAGCTTCGTGTAAAAATTGAAGGGGTAACAGGGAAAAAAAAAGAGAGCGAGAGAGAGAGAGAGAGAGAGAGAGAGAGAGAAACAACAACACATGAGAAGAAGAGGAACTTGTCCATTACACTGAATTAACATACATCAATTCACCTGGCACTTTGTGAAAATGATTTGCAGCGGTTCTGTGCCAAAGTTCCCAAGAGGGGCTGATCGACCAAAACCTTTCTTTAGCTGCCACGTTGCCAGAGCAAAGTATAAAGATAGAAAAGGAGGGTTTCCGTTTACTGTTCTGGATTGGTCACATCAGCCTGAGTATAAACTAATGTAAGTTTGCGGTCGGTGAAATAGCATGATGATAAAAGATGGAAATAATCACATAGCCTTTTGTTCACCAAATTTCCCATGGAAAGTTTCACACAGACTAAAAGCATTGGGAAAGCAATTAGTTCCACAACATCCCAGTAATATTTTTATCTTAAGGAGATCTAATAAATACGAACACTGGCATTTCCTAAAGGTATTAAGGCAAAGTCTCAAACTGGTAAATGGGAACAAAGGACTGGAAGATGCTCTAAGAACCAACCTCCAGGGAGCCTTTCAGCGCCTGGCTGGAGGTGGAATCATGATGCTCTCTCCCACCTGTGGACTGCATGCACCTCTTGCTCTGCAGAAGGTGTCTTCTGGGACTTTCTATCGAACTCAGAGCCCTACCCACAGGGGTTCTATAGCATCTGGGGAGTTAACAGAAGCTGCTGCTCTTACAAGTTACCTTTAGGAAATAGATAGCCAACTGTCTCAACTACTGAGGTGTACTTACTCCTTGCTATGGATTTCCTGTTAATTATCAGGACACAGCAGCTGCAATTCTGCTAGGCCCGGAGACTGGCAAAACTATACTAATTACTGGATCCAAAACCAGATTAAAAGGCATCTCAAAATTAGGAAAAGAAACATTGGTTCTTCAGAAACAGGTGAAACATGCTTTTTGGCTATAAAGCAGTATTTTGAGAGCTCGGTGCACACTTACTTAGCTGTTATCAACCCTAAAGTTTAGGCAATTGGTAGTAGGATCCAAAAATATGTCAAAGTACCAAAGAAAGTGTCCTTTGATTTGAAATTGGGAGGGGAGAGGGTGTTAAAAATTTCTTAACTAGACTTAAAAAATCTTATTCTTCAGATTAACTCGAAGTTGATACTTCTTTGTGAACAAGCATTAATTAAGCTTTTAAAGAAATTGTCCCTACGGGGAAAAAGACTTTTAAGGAAAGAAGTAGCAAGACAAAACTCTGGGGGAAACAGGTACAGTCATATTCATGACCGCTCTCACGTAGGCAACCTACATGAATGCCTTGAGCCCCTCCTGTAAACTTTAGCACAGATCTGTTCATCACAATTTGAGTTCTTTACAGACAACACTTATGGTGCACAGCAGAAAACTTTGCAAATATCTTCCCTGCGAAGCATACGACCATATACAAATGTTTCTCAGACGTTACTGTGGAAATGTCGCTGATTTGAACTCGGCACTCTATCTGCTTTCCATGTGCTACTTCCATTGCTTAAAGTAATATATTCTTTCTTAAGCATTCCAAAACCAGAATTCTAACATCAAAACTAAGAGCATAGGAATATAACCACTTCATAATAAAAGCAAGTCATTAGGATTGAGAACAAATCCCAATAGAGAGAGGCAATATCGAATTCTCAGACAAATTCACTTTTCTGAAGTGGACAGTGATGGATAATCTACAAGAAGCACCATCCCAGTATATGGTGTCCTTTTTAACAATTATAAACTGCTGTTTGGTCTTAAGCTGTAAGCCAGCCAGTTAGATCATTTCAAATTAGAAACTGAATCGTCTGCCAACAGAATACTTTCAAAGGTTGCATTAAGTGCATTGCAAGACACCTGAAGAACTAAAAAGCTGTCAGTTTCAGGCAACAATTACGGAGCCTGGGGAGCCACGAGTGTCAATAACACATGAGGGCACACAGAGCTGGCGGATCCATGTGTTATTGGGCCGTCACAGGTACTAACCTCAAGTACAAAGAAAGGGGACAGTGAACACGAATATATAAGGATCTGGTTTAAGGTCCACGGAAAGTCATTTCACTGCTCTATGACCTTGCTCAGGCTTCGCTGATTTTTTTGGTTGTTCCTTACGGATCCACGGATCCATCTGTTTCAGACGTGGGTGTGGGTAAGCGTGCTACACGCTGCCGTCTGCGAGAGTGTCATTCTCCCGTGACCAGCTGCCTTTTAGGGGTGAAATTCTGCCGTAAAATCATACCCAGTGACAACAGCTCAGACGGCAATCCCAATCAATGAAAAGGGGAAAAACACAAGATCAGCTCACTGACATTTTTAGGAAGTTTGATAGTTTGGTTCCTTTTTCCATGTAACTTTTCCGGAAGAAGAAGCCTGTGTGGTTGCATCGATACAGTGAGGCTTTTCCCGGTGTCCGGGTCAGAGAGCATCTGGGTCCCCAGTCTTGGTGCTGTCACAGGGGTTAGTGCCTGTGCCGTGACCGTATGACCTAGCCGTCACAGGTTAACTTACGACATAATCCCTAGCTTCAAAAGCATACGTGGGTTTCCCTATCGTCCTCTTCATGAGTTCTTTGTGAAAACAGAGAGACTGAGTCTGCCAATAATCAGCAAGAGAACAAGGTAAAGTAAATAAAATGAAAGTAAGCAGAAGATGGTTACATCTGACAAACGATTGGCAGGGATTTTCAAAATCTTTTGATCAACGACGATGGTATTTTTCCGTACAATTGACTCTAAAACGTGGGGAAAGTATGTCCATATTGTAGATGTAGAAGCCCCTTGCTCACACCAGAAAACGAAATGTTAAGACAATAAAGTTGCTTTGTAGACTGCAAATTGAGAACACACAATCTAGCTTCATTTTTCTTTGACTTCAGTAAAGGTGAAATAATGGTTAATCATGGTGGCATGCCAATCTTTAAAGATGTTCAATGAGGCATTTGCTTACAAATGTGAATGACTCACAACAAAAAAGATTTATCCTACTTAGCTCTTCAGAAACGAAATTATTTATGCGAAGAAACGTTTGCATAGGATTTATACATTCTGATAATAGAAACAAATGATTAAAATCGGGATCTGAAACAGATGTTATTCTCCGAGAATCCTTTTCCTATCTTCGGTGCAACAGTCTTAAAGTTAAAAAGGAGAATAAATGAAATAGCAAGGACTGCAGCATTTTAGTCACGGATCCTGTTAAACATGTACCTTCAGTTTTGAAATTGCTTTAAAATCACATTTATTTCCCCAAACTTCAAATTTTTTAAAATTTCCTCATTTACTTCTATGATGTATTTCCTTTCCTTTTTTTTTTTTTTCTGCACTGCTACTTCCTGAAGAAAAGTACGTCAAATCTGATCCTAAAAACAGATCAATGAAAAATAAGGGAAGCAAAAATATGTTTCTATTTATTTACTGATGCTTCGTGTGTGTGTGTGTGTGTGTGTGTGTGTGTGTGTGTGTGTGTTTATTCTTGAAAACACACCGTTTAGGAAATTTTTTTTAAAAAATAGAAGTTTGCTGAGCACAGATTTGAGGTGTAAGAAATAAAATTTATTTTTGCTAGTTATTTTTTTTTTAAATGGGATAGGGTTCCCTTAATTAATCAGAATAACCTGTTTCTCATTTCACTCTTTTTGTTTTCAAGTGTGAATTTTTTCCTAGCCATCTTTTCTTACACTTATCGATTACTGACATTCTTGGTCTCTTCCTAAACATTTAGAGAACGCCATGAAACATGATTCAGAAACCATGTGCAACCAACAGACTGTGATGTTGAGAGAAGAGTGGAACAGATACATACACAAATGGTAAACAGTCATGAATATTCAACATCCTTCCTTATGAGATTCCAAGAGACAATGCAGAGATATTTTTATAAATATAATAAGTGAGTGCTGTGTGAAGGTTTTGGAAGCAGCAGAGATGGGGTAACTGATTTACAGTTAATGTATAATTTTATAGTCTATAGTCTAGTATAGCGACACAGTCGTATGTTGAAAATTCTTCGATGGGCAAGGAGCAGAGATGGATGGAGAATTCTAAAAGCCAGCATAATGGAGACCTAATTATAGAACTCAACACCAGTCACCATCCACTTCTGAAGCTATATTCTGCCCTCCAACAAGGCCTCTCTTGAAATCTTTAGGAAATTAAATTCGAATTCTTAACCTGGATATGCTGGGTAACCTTAAAACAGGATAATTCCACCAACTGCATTCTTTGCATAAAACTTTGAGATTCCATTATTAAAGGAACTCTGCATATAAAGAAATGAGGTTTTTGTCCCTTATTTTAAAAGGTAACAATGTAGCTATGTAGATATATTTTATATATTTTATATATTTTATATTTTATATTTATTTTTTATTTTTATATTTTATATTTATTTTTATTTTATATTTATATTTTATATATTTTATATATATATAAATATATATATTTACAACTTTTTTACACAGAGGAAGGGAAAAGTAAAAATTATATTTGTACAAGAACACATCCCACTACAACTATATTTCAACTCCCACAGGACAGGACAAAAGAAAACCTTACTGGATATGTTAATGCACTTGATGTTTGTTTACTCATTATTCATTATAAAGAATATCTGGGGATGGCTTAGACTAGACTGACCATTTAGGTTTATTCAGGAGGCCAGGAATGACCTTGTTCCAATCTTTTTCTAAAAAACCGAACTGGTATCTACTTTGGATTGCTGATCAATTCCATAAGACCTTGTGACTTAAGCACATGCGATCTTAGTTAGGATGGCAAACCTGAGTCTGAATAACAACCACTTATGAGTCAATCATGGTATAACAGATTCTCCCTGAGTATGGACTCATAGAATCTCAGGTCATAAGCAGGCTCCCTGGCTTTAAATCCTGGCTCTGTATCTTCCTAGCTTCATCTTTGTATGCACCAGTTTTCTTATCAGTAAAATAAAGAACTCTTAGTACCTAGGTTCATAGGGTGGTTGAAAAAAGTAAATGAGCGCATAGAACAGAGTCTGGCAAACGACAAGCACTCAGTGAATGTGAGCCGCTAGTACTTCCCCCTTTACGATAAATACTGCATTAGGCCTTTTTGCAGTCAGTCTGTTATCAGATATTTAATCAACACCTTGTACATCACCAAACTAGCTAAAGAAACCGCTGTAACCCATATACCATTTCGCCTCAAACCCTGAGGCATAGCTCAGAGAAAAGTACCCTCACTACACATTGTTTCAGTAATTATTAAGCAAATATTTTCTGACTATACAGTGATTTCCAACGCCTCAAATGTTGCTAGCTTTAGAAACGAAATCTAAGTTTCCTTTTTTGGTAAAATCAAGGTAAAATATTAATGACTTAGATGTTTCAAAAGGGAAACGGAGAAAGATCCATCCAAAATGTGCTACAGACAAAAAGAACTCTGGGGTGGCTGGCTCCCCACCCCTCCCCCACCCATCCTGCTTCCTTCCTTCTTTCCTCTCTGTGGCGCTTCTTCTTTCCGGCTATAATGAATCATAGGTTCTTATTGTTTTACGTTATGGGAAAACACAATGGAGTCATTCACAAACAAAATAAGTTATGCAGAACAAAACATGCAACCAAAGCGCACAAGAGAGACAGGATTCCAGAGCAGAACTTACCCCACGCTTTAGACTCCTGAAGCAGTGGATTTTGGGTTTGGAGGTCATGAACTCGTTGAAGCGATGGGAGAGGGGTTCCTTTTGCTGCTTGGGAGACTGGGGGCCGTTGGGAACAGCAGAGGGTGAGGCAGAGGCAGGGGGAGGTGGGGGAGGCTGATGGGGGGATGTTAAAAGGGACATAAGCTACGTGTAAGAGACGGAGCAGTGACAGAGTAAAAAATCAGAAACAAGAAGATAAGACACAAAACAAAAATAAGCATCAAATAATATTTGAAAACCCAAAGCAAGTCAAACACAAACAATTAAATATTTAGGCCATGGTCCAAAAGAAAATATGTAAGGATACGTTAAATGGGAATATGATGAAAGTGGGAGTTTTAGTAAGTAAAGCAACAGAAGAATAGCAAGAAATGTCGACAAGAAGCTCATGCAGACTTCCACATGCAAACTACCGTTCTAATTAGTTACTCTAAACCAGTGTAAGCCAGAAGGGTAAATATTTCTAAACTACCTAAACTAACACAGCTTGATGGGAGAAAATGAAAGTCCTTCAATGCTAAGGTTGTGAAAACAGCAAAGACAGTCTTGAAATATTAAATTATTCTAAGGTTACAGCAGTCACATCGCCTTGATCATACTTTATGCCTATGTTAATGCTGTCATGCACTTACGTATCACACTATAAAAAGAAAACGAAAAATGTTCATGGATACATATGTTAACATGAGTTGGAAACCAAGTTATTAACCCATGGAAACAATTTCAGTTAGATATGCTGATACATGGTTATAGAAATGTTGTACAACTTCCCTTCTCCCAGCCCAGGTAACCAGCAATCTAGGAGACTTAGGAGTGAAAGGCATGATGCAAAAGCCAGAGGTCAGTAATCTGTTAGTGTGGGTGACACGGTGCAGGTGATAACGCGTCTGAAATAAGACACGTGGCCATGGCCAAGGTACCATCACCAAAGAGAGATACTGTCTTAAAATAAAATAGCACACTAGTTTTTTTTTTTTTTTTTTTTGCATTCTGAAACAAGCTTAAAATCTTCGTTCCTTTAAGACTAAAAGATAAAGTGAACGTCTCCACACTTTGCAACACTCATTTCACACTGGGTCCAGCCATCAGTACCTTATTTTTTTTGATGAACGGCCATAACTTTCCTTTGGATTTGCCACCAAATTTGAGCTCTGATTTGCCTTCTCCTCTGGCATTCGAAAGGCTGTTATCTGACACAGTGCGCTTCATCGGCTGGGTGTAATCCTCAAATTCAATGTCTCCAGGCGGCTCAAAACCGGACTTATAAGCTTCTATGGCCAGCTGTGAATCCTGAAATTACACCCATCACACACAAATACGTTCAAATGCATGCAAATACCTTATACACAATGAACTACGATGACCTCATACAGGTGATATTCTAAATAAGTTATATTGATTAATAATAGATTTCCTAGTAATATTTTTTTCTAGTAATATTTTTATCATTAGAAAGAATAATATGTAAAGCTACATGTCTAGCTGAGATTTGAAGATGCTTTTAATAATTAACCATTTTTCTACATTTACAGAAACAAATATTAATTAAGAATGACTTTGCTAAAAGCAGAAAAATTGGGCCATTTATTATGCGATTCCCTTGAAAAATACAGTAGTACAAAACCCGGTTCCCATCAGAAGGTCTTAAAGCAATTTGGCATACACAAAGTCAAAGCAAAGAGCACATAATCTCTCTGATTTCTTTGGTTAATTGTGGTTCAAAGATATGAATTTATTGAATAATTTTTCTTTATGTATATATTTGTTCACAGTCTCTCCTCTACTAGAATGTAGGCTCCCTTCTGTTTTTCCTCCACTGTGTCCCTAGTACCTAGATGGTGTCCGGTGATAATGGTGCAATAAATGTTTGCTGAATAAATCAGTGAACTGATTGCCTACTCTGTGGTGTGCACCCTGCTAGGAACTTTGAGTTCAGAATCTTCTGGGGGTCAGGTGGTGAAGACCAATGTGTAAAGAAATGGCAACTATCGTGCCAAAGATAGATAGATAGATGTATAGTTAAACTGTTACAAAAGCACACGTGATTTGTAATAACTTTCTAACTCAATGATCATCTGATTTAAAAAATCTACTAGATGGGACTTCCCTTGTGGCGCAGTGGCTAAGAATCCGCCTGCCAAGGCAGGGGACATGGGTTTGAGCCTTGGTCCGGGAAGATCCCACATGCCGTGAAACAACTAAGCCCGTGCACCACAACTACTGAGCCTGCGCTCTAGAGCATGAGAGCCACAACTACTGAGCCCACGTGCCTAGAGCCCGTGCTCTGCAACAAGAAAAGCCGCCTCAATGAGAAGCCCACGCACTGCAATAAAGAGCAGCCCCCGCTTGCCGCAACTAGAGAAAGCCCACGTGCAGCAACAAAGACCCAATGCAGCCAAAAATAAATACAAAATAAATAAATAAATCTTAAAAAAAAAAAAAACTACTAGAGAAGACAATTTGGAAAAATCTCAACTTCCTACAGTGAGCCCACGTTTTAATTTGCCGTAGCTATTTCAGTTGACACCGATTTTGTAGGTGTGCCATAGGCGTCAATTGTCTTGCAATAGCAAATCACCCTTCCTTCTTAGTAACAAGAAACCTGATTTTAAGTCAGGCACATGGCCACCCAGCAAAAAGGCTTCACTCCCCAGTCTTCTGTACAGCAGGAGGTGGCCCCTAAGTTTTGACCTCTGAGATCTCTTGAGATGTAGACAGAAGTACAGGGAGCAATTTTAGGAAGCCTCTTTAAAGAGATGGCATGGGCCCTTCTCTATATAACGTTTTCTGGAATTTGGATGTGATGGTTGGAGCTACAGAAGCCACATTGAGTTTGAAAGTCATATCATCAAAAGCTGTGAACTAGGAGAAGCCTGGGTCACTGAGAACTTGCGGACCATCTGCCCATACCATGGTTGGACCCTCTTGCCTCTAGACATCTTTACATGGAAGGAAAAATAAACCACCTTAAGACAATATTGCCATTGTTATATGAACCTAAACCTATACTAGCAGATTCAGCTCTACAATCCTAAGTGTGCCAGTGACTATACTAATCCAAAACACAGAAGGCTGAATTAAAAAACTCTAAAATGGTGCTGCTACTGTGGAAAAGTATTTGTGACCACTGAAAGCAACTACTTTCAGGTGATTAAATACGGTCACTGTGGAAAGGGGCAGGGAAATAATGGGACCGCAAACTCTTAGTTATAAATTAAGTCCAAACTACAGTACTTACATTTTTCGGATCAATTGACTCGGCTGCCTTTACTATTCCATCCAAGCACTTCCCGATGATTGGAATCACCTGCCGATCCAGCTCTGCATACGTCTTCACTGATTCTCCAATTCTCACTATCCTCCTCTCCTCCATCTCTTGTATTTTCTGAAACATTAGAATTTGCATAAAATTAATTTGGTCCACTGTTTTCTGGGTTTTTAAAAAATTAATTAGTTTAATTTTGGCTGCGTTGGGTCTTTGTTGCTGCGCGCGGGCTTTCTCTAGTTGTGGCGAGTGGGGGCTACTCTTCATTGTGATGCGTGAGCTTCTCATTGCGGTGGCTTCTCTTGTTGTGGAGCACGGGCTCTAGGCACACAGGCTTCAGTAGTTGTGGCTCGTGGGCTCTAGAGTGCAGGCTCAGTAGTTGGAGCACTCGGGCTTAGTTACTCTGCGACATGTGGGATCTTCCCAGAGCAGGGCTCGAACCCATGTCCCCTGCATTGGCAGGCAGATTCTTAACCACTACGCCACCAAGGAAGCCCCAATTTGGTCCACTGTTACTTAAGGAAGTTGTTTTTTGGCAGCACTGTTACCTCTAAAAAATTCTCTAGGCGGGAAATAGGCCTATTAAAAGGTTAGAGTTACAGCAACCGTAAATTTCTTGTGCCAGCTGGACACCTATTTTATGAATTGCTGGGCTGCCTAAATGTACACTTTACCCAATTCCATTCCAATTTCAGTAAGAACCCGAAACTCAAGTAGTTTTACTATTAGCACCATTTGGTATTAGATTTTAAACATCTCCTCCATATTGGAGGCACTGCTTCGTCCTTTACCAAAAGTATGGTATTTGGTTAACTGCCTTGACCCAACACAGACTTACATTAACTAGTATACCTGCCTTCTACAAGCTGGAGGTTCTTATCTGCTATGTAGACACTATGACACAAACATTTATTATTTTTTCTACAGTTGGACTTTAAGTTGTAAAAAATTCCCAGAGTGGGAATGTATGTATCTCTTCTCATACGATTTTTGACAACCTAAAGTAGCCAAAAGAAAAACAATCCAAAGGAAAGAACTGTCATCTATTCAAATCCTACACCTGTCTCAATGCTGCTTAGATTCCTAAAGGTTAAGTTGGAATTTTTGTAACCAGAACGGTCCTTTTAGCAAAAAGAGTGTTCATCTGAGAATCACAGTTCTAAGACTGACCAAGAATGGCTGCGGGGGCAAGCCAAGGAAGTTTGCAAAGGCTATCGATTAATCTTGAGATTCATGTTATATTTCATCTTAATGTCAGTCAGTGCTTGATCTGAATGTTTTAAAAAATGATTTGAATTAGAGGAAACTTAGAATTATATCAATACTTAGAATATAAGCCCAGAAATCATGATTCCAAGGCAACATTTTTCTAAGCAAAGCAAATCTGAGAGATCTGAACTCCTTACCTGAAAGATATTGGGAATATGAGTATGGTAATATTCATGCTGCTCGTGGTTGAATTTCTGAAGAATTGATGAGTAATCTGCTTTGCTGTCCTCTGCCATTTGGTGACGCATTTGAGCTTGTTGTCGTGCCTTAGGGCAAAAAATGAGAATACCCCCATGTTTACACATAATAAGTAAAAACCTAGGATTGCAAACTGGAGGAACTGGGGGTTCAAATTTACCTCCCATTTGTTGTATTTAGCAGATGCTGTTTTAAAAAGAAATTGTTTAAACAATCCAATCCAAAAATGGGCAGAAGACCTGAAAAGACATTACTCCAAAGAAGACACATAGATGGCCAACAGGCACATGAAAAGATGCTCGACATCACTAATTATTACAGAAATGCAAGTCAAAACAACAGTGAAATATCACCTCGCACCTGTCAAAATGGCTATCAGGAAAAAGTCTACAAATAACAAATGTTGGTTAGGATGTAGAGAAAAGTGAACGCTTGTACACTATTGGTGGAAATTGGTGCAGCCCCTATGGAAAACAATATAGAGGTTCCTCAAAAAACTAAAAATAAAACTACCATATGATCCAGCAATTCCACTCTTGGGTATATATCCAGAAGAAAAATGAAAACATTAATTCGAAAAGATACATGCACCCCAATGTTCATAGCAGCACTATTTACAATAGCCAAGACATGGAAGCAACCCAGGTGTCTATCAACAGATGACTGGATTAGGAAGATGTGATACACACACACACACACACACACATATACACACACAATGGAATATTACTAAGATATAAAAAAGAATGAAATACTGACATTTGTGGCAACATGGATGACCCTAGAAAATATTATGCTTAGTGAAATAAGCCAGACGGAGAAAGACAATACTGTATGAGATCACTTACACGTGGAATCTAAAAAAAATAGTACAAATGAATATCAGACTCACAGCTGGAAAACAAACTTGTGGTTACCAAAGGGGAAAGGGACAAATTAGGGGTATGGGATTAATGATACCAGCTACTATATTTATAATAGATAAGCAACAAGGATATACTGTATAGCACAGGGAATTATGGCCATTATCTTGTAATAACCTATAGTGTAGTATAGTCTGCAAAAATACTGAATCACTATGCTGTATACCTGAAACTAACATAATATTATAAGTCAACTGCAATTCAATTTTAAAAAAAAAGAAAAAGGAGAAAGAGATTATTTAGAATTTGAATTTACTTTAGGCAAGGATGTGCACCCTAATTTTTCACAAACACCAACATTCTCTATTGTCTTAACTTGGTATTACTTTCTAGTTTGACACATGTGCCAACATTCTTTATTGTCTGCACTTGGCCCAATTCGCACATTTATGTTACCTAGATTTAGGTTCCCTTATGGGAACCGCTGATCATAGTTTTTATATCCTGAGGAGGGGACAGGCGATCTATAAATTTTTTAATCCAATTCTCAACGGAGTTCATGAATTAAAAAGGCATATCGGGGGCTTCCCTGGTGATCCAGTGGTTAAGAATCCGCCTGCCAATGCAGGGGACACGAGTGTGATCCCTGGTCCAGGAAGATCCCACATATTGCGCAGCAACTAAGCCCATGAGCCACAACTACTGAAGCCCGCGTGCCTAGAGCCCGTGCTCTGCAACAAGAGAAGCCACCGCAATGAGAAGCCCACGCACCGTAATGAAGAGTAGCCCCCGCTCGCCGCAACTAGAGAAAGCCTGTGCACAGCAGTGAAGACCCAAAGCAGCTAAAAATAAATAAATAAATATTTTTTAAAAAGGTACATGAACCAGTGATCTAAAGGGACCTTTCTAAAACTCTCCACTATGTTTATTTTCAGAATATACTTTAAAGAAGCAGTAAGTATGGTGCTCTCTTTGTGCTTTTTATGTGTGTGTGTGTGTGTGTGTGTGTGCGCGTGCGCGTGCTATTTTGTGTTTTACTGCATTGCTTTTCTCCTAAATAATAATAGAATTCATACATTTGTTTCTCTCTTCTCATTCACTTTTTGGCTAATTACACACAGGCAAGAAAGGGGCTCTTAGTGACAAGTTGCAGAATCGATTTGAAAGTTCAAACAAGAATGTCTGTAAAGTCGAAAGTCCTCCACAAATAGCAGAGATTGTTATGCTGGTAACAGCTCCTCAGATTCCTCCAGCACCTTGGAGGCGCCTTGATAAATACAATCTCATGAATCTCTAAGACAATCTGAGGTCCGTGCAGGGCAACAACTACCCCCTGCCAGATGAAGAGATGGCTTGGCCTGTATACTGGGCAAACTTACCACACTGAACCAAGAACACAACAGGAAAAGGGCCTTGTTCCAACATACCCAAGGCAACTTTTGTTTGTTGTTTTGTCTTGTTTTACTGAACCTAACTGCTTAAAAAAAGAAAAAGAAAAAACAAAGAACCGTTCAAATGCCAACACGAAGAAGAAAGGCTGGAGTCGTTTGTCCCACTCTCTGTCTGATCACTGGTACCAGATCGGTTTCTTTGCACCTCCATGTCCTTCGTTGGTTTCCTGCCTCTGTGACTTGAAGGCTTAACCTGATTTCACTTCCTTGATATGCTTCGCTCATCTGTGTATCCGTGAAAGCCCGAGGTGGTCATTCAGAGCTGCTTCCTTTATTTTCTTCTCTGTTCATACGTAAACACTTCCCAAATGCAGGGAACAATATTAATATTTCCAAACTGATTTCCTTATTACCTGAGGCTTCTTAGTTTCTTAAGACCTTTAGGTACCTCAAAACCAATTTACCAACTTCTCACCTCCCCTCAGTTAGTTCAGCTGCCGCATTCTTCCTCTTTGTCAGCGGACTGTTAACTCCCTTCCTGACCATACGCTTTGGCTTCCACTTTACTGTGTTCACTAGCAGATACGTAAGCTAGTCCCCAGCATGTTGAGTCCCCAGCTACCCCGCAAAATCCATGCCTTTCCAACACACAGTAACCCTCCTCCACTTTAATAGTAGCCTCCCCACCTACGTGCACTCCATCTGTTCCCCTGATGCAACCAACTCAAAAATCCTTTTAACTCTTTCAATTACCTAGAATTTTATCATTTCTCATTCTATTATGACGATGGGGAAAAAAAAAAATAACATACAAGGAAATTCCTAGGTAACCTCCCACTTCTAAAAAATTCTCTCTTTCATTTACAAAACTTCCTCAGAAAACAAGTCTCAGAAAAATCCCAGGGGAGGGAGGTTCCGTCATCTCTTTTGTAAGGAGAGTAGCAAGATGGACAGTCTCCTTATTTATTTTGCAGAAATGATTCTAATTTGGTGAAAACTTAAAATAGCTTAGTTCTGAAACAGAGATCAGAATGTCATCATTAAATATGCACTTATGTGTGTATACACACACACACACACAGCCCACATAAGCAGATTAATGTTTCCTGACAGTCAAGCCATCATAACGACAATGGAATATTTTACTCATGAGAACTGGAGGTGAGCCTGCCAGAGGTACCCCAGCACCATCTGATTGGAAGTGGTCGTCATCCTCTAACCTCTGAACTCCCCAGAATCTCTAATCATGTTTTTGCTTTGGCTATATAATTGCTTTTATTAATATAAATTCATAATAGTTTAATATTAATTAAACTATTAATATTAATTCATAATAATTAAACTATTCATAATTAATTCATAATTAATATTAATTCATAATAGTTTCACAGTGCCCTGCACAATGCATTCCTGAAATGTAACTAGGTGACCAGTAAACTACGGAAGAAACTGAGATAAGGAAGAACATGGATAAAATCCAGCCTGGAAAGTGAGCTGAGTAGAAGAAAACAAACAGACTCCAGAGGGAATGGGTCTACCTTTTGTAAAGGAAGCATGATCTCTCTGGGAGTTTTCTTGAAAGGAAAAGTTTGGACCTGAGGTTGCAAAAGCCTCTGTACCTCTGCAGATTCTCTCTGACTCACTAAAAGGATAAAGCAACATTTAAAAGCAGCAAAATATTGTCGCACATCAGATTCTGCAAGGCCACCGCAGGAAGACGGGACTATCTTACTCTCAATCCCAGCATCCAGCTGCTTTGAATTAATACCCACTGTTGAATCCAGGCCCAGGAATGTGCCATTGTTCTGACCAAGATTTACTGTGCAAATCTATTTTTGTTTCCTAAGCTGCTGTGTTTATTTTGCGATGGAACTTCAAGAGTCTCTCTCTAAAACTAGTGCTGAGTCAGTTACTCATTACTACAAATATGTTTTTAAAAATATCTTTAAAAGTATTTCCAAAAACTTATTTGGAGTAACCGCTAAGTAACTAGATATTTTCGAGAGTGTATCTCCTAATGACTAAGGCTACATGAAGATTAGAAGCATCACTTCTCCTCCCTTTTTAAGTCCATCTGAAAATAGCAACTATTATCTTAAAGAGGTATAGTATTTCTACTGCCAGCCAGACCATTAGCTATTTCTTTTCATTCATGTTCTCATTCTAAGAATAAAAGATACTGCATCTTATAGCAATATTACTGTAGGGCAGAGAGAAGGTCAGAGGATTTTTTTTTTTAATGACTCAGAGTTCCAGAATTTAGAGATAACATTCTAAAAAAGTCCAGAATGACCACAACTGCCTGAGGCTGTAATTCACAGACATCTTTAAATAAGAACTACACCAGTTTCACTGTCAATCAGAAAGACTGAACTTAAATTTTAGAATTTCTTTGACAAATCCTTGGGACTCTCCCCAAATAAATCCAAATAGGCCTAAGTATGTATTGCTTAAGCGCTACTTCACTGCTTAGTAATTCTTAACACCTCTAACTCAACATCCTATGGAAATAAAGCTGTGCTGCCTAAAAGGTCAGAGTTACAGTTTCTAAATAAAGAAAACAAGATTTTAGAAACTGAGCTGCAGCCCAATGCTTCTAAATCCTCACAGGTTTAAAGACAAAAATACTAAAATCCATTTAGTTAGTTAAATTTAGATGATGAGCATGGCCAAAATGTGTAGCTATTTCCTGTTCAATTCACTATTACTTTTTCCTTAATATTTCAAATATTAAGAACAAAACACTGCTGGCTGAGTCTCAATTGTCATAAACAGAGAAAATGAGCTATACTAAGGAATGTGTTTACTTTCACACAGGGAATAGGGTTATACTTACTAGGTTATACCCTCACATCTTTTATCAGGACTGCTTATAGCTTTTGACCTTTTAACAAAATGACCAAATATGGACTGGTTCTATTTATATATTTATTGTTAAATACATAATGAGATGTATTATTATTATTATTATTTTTTTTGCGGTACGCGGGCCTCTTACTGCTGTGGCCTCTCCCGTCGCGGAGCACAGGCTCCGGACGCGCAGGCTCAGCGGCCATGGCTCACGGGCCCAGCCACTCCGTGGTACGTGGGATCCTCCCGGACCGGGGCACGAACCCGCGTCCCCTGCATCGGCAGGCGGACTCTCAACCACTGAGCCACCTGGGAAGCCCGAGATGTATTAATTTTTGAACATGACCTCAGACTTCTCAGGACTGTATACACTGCTGTTCCTTAAATGATAAACTATTTATTGCAGCAGCATTCCTAGCTTTTGGAAAGTCAAATTTTTCCTTGATTAGAAGTATGTGAATATAACAACTTAGAAAGGCCCCACTTGATTACCAAAAATTTGGGGAGCACAATGAAAAATGTTTCATCACTGGTAGTTCCAACAGCAGTAAATGTTCTCTGGAGCAGCTGGACTTTCAATATTTTATTTCATCATTATCATAAGAAGAGATCAATTGTATTTTAGGCCAGAGGGGAAAGGAGGGCTAAATTGAGATTTTATTCTGAATTTACTATTCTGAACCACAGCTAGGCTGTCCATATTTATTATCCAATAGCCCGTGACCTGCAACAGCTCCACTTAGGGGGCAGATGGCCTGACCACCAGCCCCGAAATCCAGCCAAAAGGGCACAGAGCCTGGGCTGGAGACACAGCAAGAATCCAGCAGGGCACCTGGCTCTCGATTCACCCCTCTGCAACTACCTGAGCTGCTGACTTAATATTGTGCATAAAATCAAACTTACGAATTTAATAACCTGGGTTATCTGGCCTCTCTCCATTTTAGTTCTTTTTTCACCCAATTACAAAAATATGCTTGCTGTAAATAATTCAAATTTACAGAATTGTAAGGTTTAGAAAGTAAAAGTCCCTGCACATTCCACCCTCTGGTAAACATTGGTAATAGTGAAAACCTAGTGTCCTTCCCTGGTGGAGTGGGATCTGAGATAACACTGAGAGGAGGTAGAGCAGCCTTGGGAAATTCACCGGAAAGTTCCAAGAACACAGCTGCAAGGACATCATTAAATGACACCACCACATTACAATGATCCCCAATGAACAGCTGGCAAAGATGGTGAGTCTCAGAGTCACCAGTAGCTCCAACGATTGGAGCACCTTTCCTTTTGGACGTGGCCAGGTTAAAGAGAAGAAATGCACACATTTTCACAGCATACAAGAGAGGTAGGGGCCACTGGATATTGTGACCTATTCTCCAGGTGTGTCGTCCCGCCCCCACCCCCCATGCAGCAGCACACAGCATGTGGGATCTTAGTTCCCCGACCAGGGATCAAACCCACACCCCCTGCAGTAGAAGCATGAAATCTTAACCACTGGACCACCAGGGAAGTCCCTCTAGGTTTTTTTTTTTTTTTTTTAAATAAAGGATGTACTTTTTTTAAAGTTATTTATTTATTTATGGCTGCATTGGGTCTTCGTTGCTGTGCGCGGGCTTTCTCCAGTTGCAGTGAGCGGGGGCTACTCTTCATTGCCGTGCACAGGCTTCTCATTGTGGTGGCTTCTCTTGTTGCAGATCACAGGCTCTAGGTGTGCAGGCTCAGTAGTTGTGGTGGATGGGTTAAGGTGCTCTTTGGCATGTGGGATCTTCCTGGACCAGGGATCGAACCCGTGTCCCTGCATTGGCAGGCGGATTCTTAACCACTGCACCACCAGGTCCTCCTCTACGTATTTTTGAGACCAGAAAAACAGCAATCTATTGAGAATCCCTAAACTTCTAACTGGTAAACTGAATTTCTCTATGATTTGTCAATGATTAGGAGTAAAACTGATTTCACCCTAGTCTTTGACCCAGCAATTCTACTTCTGGGAATTTATCCTAATGAAATAATTTTCAGTGTTCACAAAAGATATCCACACAGTATTGTTTATAATAGCTAATAATTTGAGACAATGTCCAGTAATGTGATTGGTTAATTATATGTCATACCCTTGATGGACTATTGTGTAGCCTGGAAGAAAAATAATGTGAAAGAGTATTTAATAAGGGAAAGTGAAAGCTATATATAATTTAATTTTTTTCAAGTTTCTAAAACAGTGTTTACAGTATAATCTCATTATTATAAAAATAAAACATTAATAATGATCACTTCTGAAAAGAGTGACGAAGTTAGTTTATTTTGCCAAAAAGCTTAGTGAAAGAGGCAAATTCTAACGCAGAATTCCAGAAACAACAGTGAAAGATTGAAGAGGTATGGCTTGCCTTTGAGGTACACACACACACACACACACACACACACACACACACACACACACACACACACACAGCTCTGAAAGATATAGTAGGAGGGATATTAACAAAGGAAGAGATGGAAAAGCTCTCTGTCTGGAGTAATGTTGTTGTATGATAAATGGCATCGTTTCAGTTTCCCAGCAAACTGTTGCATCTAGCATACATTTTCAAGTTTAAGACTAAAATGCATCTAAAAATTCCTATTCAGACAGAGGAGCACCGTGAGTTTTTGCTGGAGACTTCCAGGCCGGGACTTGCCAAAACAATGAGTCTGTCTTTGATAAATTATAAGGGCAGCTAAAATACAGAACACAGAAAAACTTCAAAATAAGTTAACCAAAGAAATATGCTTGAAATATTCCAGCCATTTCCTGATTTCTTTTTTTTTTTGAAACAGGCTTACAACTTCTAGCCCCAGCATCGTAGGTTACTTTAGTGCTGAAATAGAAGGAGAGAATATGGAAAGATAGCAGATGAGACCAGCATCTCAATCCCTCAGGGGCCATTCACTTGCTAAACAGTTTTAAGAAAAGGCCTTCTGTTTCCCTATACCCCAGTTGCCTTATTTAAAAAGTAGAATTAGAAGGTGAGTGACAATTTCTGCTGAAACAGAAGCCACTGCTGATATGGCTGCTCTTAAGGCTGGCATACCTCCAAGTTAAGCTGGTGAAAGCGAACTTGGTATGAGCTCAGAGATCTTGGTAAAATATAAATGATGGTCTCCAAGACTTGCCCCCTCCTCCTCCCTGGCTTCTAACACATTATTCTTGGCGAGGGTCTTGAGTTTTCAGTTATAGTAGGTTGAGATTGATGATCTCTTTCTCTTCCCTTTCTCCCCTTAATAAGTAACGTCACCCCAAAATATGACATGCACAAGGTTAATACCACAAGGTTCCATATATGCACAGTTGAAGAGAACAGCCTGGATTCTGGAAAGTTGATGCCTATACGATCACCATTCTCTACGGCTGTGGCATTATTGTGAAGAGCAAAAATACTGAAAGCACTCTGGAATGCAGTTCTACAAAACATACATATTCCTTAGAAGAGTAAAAAAATTAATCATGTTATATACCCCAGAGAAAGAAATGAAATACCATGAAATCTGAGGTATATATATGTACACACACACACACACACACACACACACAATGGAATATTACTCAGCCGTTAAAAATAATGAAAGAATGCCGTTTGCAGCAACATGGAGGGACCTAGATATTATCACATTAAATGAAGTAAGTCAGAGAAAGACAAATACCATATGCTATCACTTATATGTGGAATCTAAAAAAAAATGAGACATGTGAACTTATCTACAAAACAGAAATAGACTCACAAAACAAGCTTATGGTTACAAAAGGGGAAAGGGGATGGGGATAAATTAGGAATTTAGGGTTAACAGATACACACTACTATATATAAAATAAACAACAAGTACCTACTAGATAGCACAGGGAACTATATTCAATATCTTGTAATAACCTATAATGGAAAAGAATCTGTAAAAGTATATATATATATATATATATATATATATATATTTATGGCTGAATCACTTTGCTGTACACATGAAACATTATTAAAAAAACTACACTTCAGTTTAAAAAAACAAGAGAGAAATCTGAGGTGTTTGGTGAGCAGCTGTTCATCCTTAGTACCCAAGTCACAATAGATGTTTAATCAGGAATGTTTAATACTAAAAACCTTACAGAAGGTATTTTCAGTAATATATTCTTAATAGGTCAAGATAAAAGATTACAGGCCCTTCCTGAATTTTGACCACAGTACTACTTTTCTCTGCATTCTTTAAGCTGGGCAATACCTAGCAAAACTTCTAGTGGTCAAAGAAGACAGCAAAGAAGTTTGATTAGGTATCAGGCTATGGGATGAAGTGGGGTAAGAGTGTCCTCTGAGAAACAAAACCTTAAGCCTGTGTGTACCATAAAGGTGTTGCAAGAATCTCCACCACAAGAAATTAACACAAAAATCGGCCCCAGGTTGTCTGGCCAAAATAAATAACAAAACCCTAATGGGAGTGGGGATACACCCACAATCCTGCTTTTAAGGGATTCCCAGAGGAAAAACCCATCCCTGTTGAAGGTATGCTCATACAAAAAATAATAATATTAACCATCATAAAGGCACAAGGAAATAAACTACTGTGAGAGCTGACACAGTAGAGAGAAAAACTATCACCATAAAAACTTGAGCTAGGGACTTCCCTGGTGGTGCAGTGGTTGAGAATCCGCCTGCCAATGCAGGCGACATGGGTTCGAGCCCTGGTCTAGGAAGATCCCACATGCCGCAGAGCAAGTAAGCCCGTGCACCACAGCTACTGAAGCCCACGTGCCTAGAGCCCGCGAGCCACAGCTACTGAAGCCCGCGTGCCTAGGGCCCGTGCTCCGCAACAAGAGAAACCACTGCAATGAGAAGGACGCGCACCGCAATGAGGAGTAGCCCCCCTCGCCACAACTAAAGAAAGCCCGTGTGCAACAACGAAGACGCAACGCTGCCATAAACAAACTAACTAACTAATTATTTATTTATTTAAAAACCTGAGCTAAAAGAAAAATTTAAAGAACATATAAAACAAGAACATTTAAAAGGGTTAAAGAAGTAAAAGAAGCAACAGAAATCACAGGAAAATGAAAGACATTATAAAGATGAAGTGTATCTAAGAAAGAAGCAAATGGAACTTCCAGAAATAAAAAATGCACTCATTGAAATTTAAAAACTTAATAAATCAGTTAAATAACAGAATAATTGAAGAGAACTCATGAAGTAGCTGGGAAAGTTACACGAAGTGTAATATATAGAGATAAAGAAACGAAATGAAGGAAAAAGAAGTTAAGAAGCGTGGGGAATAGAATGAGAAGTTTCAGACGTATCTGAGCCCCAGAACCAACAATTCAAGAGAATGAAAGAAAGGCATATTTGAAGAGTGAACACCTGAGAGTTTTCCTACATTTATGAAAGGAACAAATCCCCAGTGAACCCTAAGCAGAGTAAATAGGAAACAAAAAGTCTGTACTTGGAAATATCACAGTGATGCCACGGAACACCAAAGGCAACGATAAGGTCTTAAGAGCTAGGGAGGACAGTCAAATACCCACAAAAGGAACACAGTTAAGCAGTTAGCCAACTTCCCAAAGGAACAATCAATGATGAAAGACAATGGAATGAGGTTTTCAAAATGTTTAGAGAAAATCATTGTCAGCTTAGAATTCTATACCTAACTAAACGATCACATTCGAGTGAGGACAAAATAAAAACATTTCAGACAAATAAAGAACTTACTACTCACAAACCCTTATGGAAGAAAATGAAAACAACCTATCATTCAGAAAGGAGGGAATTTAACCCAGAAAGGAGGAATATGCAAGAAGTAACAACACTTGGCCTGCCTTAGTACATGTCTCTGGCTGTGTGGATAGATGGTGAAGACATGGCTGCCCACTTTAGATGGTCCCTGGGCCCACCTCTCCTTATTGGGCCCCTAGTATATACTGAGGCTTCATGTCAATTGCTCTTTATCACCTCATCCCAACCCATTATCACCAGCCTAGCTCTGCAGGCAAGAGCAGTGGCTAACAATAAAGAGCTCGTTTAACACAAACCAGGAGGGAAATCATACGGTACACTGGCAAGGACACTGAATTCACAAAGAATTCATAGAAAGGTGCTTTAGTCTTAGCTCTCCCACATCCAGCACGGCCATTTTAGCTTAATGGTAATTTTTTAAATTTTTTTAAATTTTATTTTTTATGGCTGTGTCAAGCCTTAGTTGTGGCACGTGGGATCTTCTTTCAGGTGTGCAAGCTCTTCGTCGTGGCATGCAGGCTTCTCTCTAGTTGTGAAGTGCAGGCTTTTCTCTAGTTGTGGTGTGCGGGTTTTCTCTTCTCTAGTTGTGGCACACAGGCTCCAGAGAGTGTGGGCTCCGCAGTTTGGGGCACGCGGGCTCTCTAGTTGCGGTGCGCGAGCTCAGTAGCTGTGGTGCGCGGGCTTAGTTGCCCCGCAGCATGTGGGACCTTAGTTCCCGGACCAGGGGTGGAACCCTCATCCCCTGCAGTGGGAAGTGGATTCTTTACCACTGGACCACCAGGGAAGTCCCAGGTTAATGGAAATTTAACACTGTATAGCCTTACCTTTTTTTATCTATCAAGGGATAAAAGAATTATGGCAAGGACTGAAACCCTCTTCGAAAAAAATAAAACACGTTCCCAGTGTAAGTTTTTTGAGAAGTAGGTTCAATACCATTTCATGTGGGTCACATTCATTTCACTCTTAATATCCTTCACAATCCGTTCTCATGTCACCTCTCCAGGAGATCCTGCTCAACTCCCCGTTCTGTCAACATCAGCAGCAGGCTTCCCGTAACGCCTGGGACGAAGTCCTCTCCATCTCAGATGCTCCCTCGCTGCTCTATCCACTCAATTTCTACCCATCCGTCATACTCAAGTCCTGATTCTTCCTTCAGCCCTATCCCAACAACCTGTAATCCACATGGAGCTTTTTCAGCTGCAGAATCTATGAGCAACTCTTAAGCGCCTAGTATTTGCTGGTCATAAGACCAGGTGATTTCACATATGATGTACCTCATTAATCATTTTTAAACTACTGCTGCTCTGAATATCTTCACCCCGCAGCTTAGCATGTTATACACATTATCTGATTCTGCAATTGACTCGAGTTTTCCTTGTCTCTCTATCTCTTTGTTATCTGCTAACCAAGGCCCTCGAGAAAGGTATTCATTATAATCTTACTGATGCTCTGAACTATTTGTTCAATAAATACTCTAATAGAATGTCTACGATGTTTAAAATATACTTAATCGGGGACTTCCCTGGCGGTCCAGTGGTTAAGACTCTGGGCTTCCACTGCAGGGGGCACGCGATTCTAGCCCGCACACCTAGAGCCCGTGCTCCACAACAAGAGAAGCCACCGCAATGAGAAGCCCGTGCACTGCAACAAAGAGTAGCCCCTGCTCGCTGCAACTAGAGAAAGCCCACGCGCAACAACGAAGACCCACTGCAGCCAAAAAATAAAACGAATTAATTTAAAAAATATATTAAGAACCAGCTCCTGGCCGAGATAGACCATTTACTATCAGTAAAAAATAAAATATTTTATTAAATGAGTTGCCGTACAAAAGCCTTTAGAACAATGAGGGGCACAAAGGAAATGCCAAGTATTGAAGCCACACACACACACACAAACACAAACACACACACTCAAATAAGTAAATATCATTTATTTATTTTATTTTATATTCAAGTTCATATATTCATATAATATGAATATTTGTATTCATGTTTTATTCAGTTCACTTTTATTTTCAGATCTAGGGTATGGGAATGACCTATCATCTTATTTCATTCTGTTGCTATCTTGAACATTCACTTAGAGGCTTGTTGTAGGAGTATTAAAGCAAAGCTAAGATAGATTCTCGCGTTAGCATTTTCATGCAAGTAACATAATGCGTACTGGAAATAGTTCACTGAAGAGGCTTTTAAAAGTATTTGGTCTTTATATACATTCACTTTGGGGAGCACCCCACCCCCCAACATTTCTGATGCTCTGAGATTTTGACATTCCTGTTACTTTTTTTTTTTTTTTTTTTTTTTTTTTGCTGTACGTGGGCCTCTCACCGTTGCGGCTTCTCCCGTTGCGGAGCACAGGCTCTGGACGCGCAGGCTCAGCGGCCATGGCTCGCGGGCCCAGCCGCTCCGTGGCATGTGGGATCTTCCCGGACCGGGGCACGAACCCGTGTCCCCTGCATCGGCAGGCGGACTCTCAACCACTGCGCCATCCAGGGAAGCCCCCTTGCTACTTTTTAAATGTTTGTTTACCCAAACTCCATTTGCTGTGTAAAAACCACTTATTTCCAAAGCAAAGAAGCGAAAATTAAGGTCAACAACATAGAGGCTGTAGTAATTGCTAGCAAATGAACTAAAACTGGGAGCTGAATGCAACGTTAAGAATACGTGTATGTGAAACATCTAACCAGAGTAAATAATTTTATGTTTCGACATTCCTATCACAAATTCATTTTTAAAATATCGAGTGTCACAGCCTTAAAAAAAAAATAAAACGCATCCTACTAATACTCAAAGTTGTGTCCTGTTTCCAAATATAAGTACATTTATTCCACATTTGATAATTGGGAAAAATTTCCATTAAATTCCATTTCCCATATGAAGCATCGAAAAAGAAGAAAACATATCCGTATTACTCAGGACAAACATAAGCATCAAAACAACTGAAACCATTCACGACGTTCATTTAATACAGGCACACTGAGGAGCAAAATAAACAAAACATAAAGTCTACAGATACGACTGCTTACAGGACAGATATAAACAAGAGGATAACAGAGATGACTTTTCTAGAATCTTTCATTTGAACACTGATCCACTTTTAAAGAACAGTCGCAGCAACGATATCCATTATTCTGTACATTTTTCTCTTGTTGCAAACGAAAGCAATTTTAAACTAAAAGATCAAGCTGCCGTTGAGAAATTTACTTCCTGCATTCATACAAACCACTTCCTCTTTTGAAAAAAAAAATTGTTTTCTAAATTGTTACAGTGAACAATTCCTTCAGATAACCAGTCAGACATTTGATATGAAACAAATTTGGGGAAAGCCCCAAAGATATTAACATGTTTAATAAAGATGTCAACCTCGTGGTTACAGCAAGGGCAGAGAAAAAAAACTTAATAGTACAATTCCTTATACGTACAATAACTAAAGTGGTCATCTTGCTAGAGAACGTTTCCCCAAATGGTAAAAACATTTAACACTCTGCTACTCAGCTGGCTTCAGTTAGAACAGAACCAACTTTGTCCTGCCTGTGCTTCACAGAGCAGGCATCCCTGATTCCAACTGAGGACAACCTCCTAAACTAGTAAATTTCATTTGTTTTATCAAGATAATTATCAAACTGATAATCGTTCAAAGTAAATTCCTTCCTTCTTGCTTAACGCTGACACAGATTCTTTAGTAAAATTGTATTTTTCTCTTTAAAAGATTCTATTATGTAATATAGGACACATAAAAAGAGTGCATGCGTATTTTATTGTCATTAGAAACGTGAAGTTTTATCACATACTTCTTAGAACTCTACCTTAATTCATAAATGACTCAGAATGTCCTAGTCTACTTCACGATAGGGGCATCTATGTAGAATTTAAAAGCTAATAATGCTCAAAGCCAAATATGTTTGGAAGCCGTAATATCACACAAAAATGGAATGCAGACTCCCTAAGAAATGGATACACTGTTCTAAGGGCTCATGGTCAGCATTTTAAATTAATTTAACTTTCAAAACATTTCCTTAAATCGGGTTGTACAGTAAAACTCATGATTAGGCCAAATAGGGCAACTTCTCACATTGTACAGAGAATTCTTCTGGTTAGTCAACACTCAGAACTGCACTGAATTTGAATTAAGAATCCAAGTTAATTGTTTGATGGCAAACAACTGCCCAGAAAATGAAGACGTTAGCAGTCAAAGAATCACACAAGTTAAATGAAACTAGACCTGTAAGAAAAGGAGAAATGGATGCCAGAGTTTAAAAACCATAACTTGAGCTCACTAACAATTTCTGCAGCTACTTGTAACCACGAACTGCAGTTTCTGTTAAACAATATCCTATTTTGCATTTAGAAATTATGTAAGAGCCAACAGTCACAAGGCAAGGGCGAATTAGAGAAAGGGAATTATTCATTGCCTGACATGGATGAACTCAGTTTAATGCATGCATTTAGAAAACACTGTTCTCTCTGTTCGGAAATATTAGTTCACATTCCATTCATTTTGATAACCTTTTCCTTTTTCATCCCAGCACCGCACTAGCCAGCTGCAGCATTATCAGAAAAAGCAGAGATTAGGCACTGCCTCTCACCCATTTGTCTAGCATGTTATTATTCCAAAGCACAGCGACAGATAAAACCCCACTTTAAAGTGTTTGTCACCAAAATGGCATTCAAGAAGTATGTAGGGAGCACATGGGAAAATTCACCATACAGTCACTAAGTATTAGGAAGAAAATGAAAGGCAAATTCCTTAAAGTCAAGGATTGTGTGATTCCACGACGGTATCTATGCCACCACCACACCTCACCAGCACACAGGCAACAAATAATGGGCGAGGGAATGAATGGATGGGAACACTTCACAACTCAGGAATTCTGTCAACAAGTTAGATGCTTTTGAAAAATGATAATAAGGCCATGAAATCATGATTCCATTAGAATTCCCTTAAATTAAAAAATATATATATACGGTAACTCATTTGGGGGCCCATGTTTAAATAGAAAAAGACAAATTTGGAATTCAGTTGGATAAAAAGCTATACACCAAGCAGAAGCAAACTGCAAGAAAAAAATTACTAGAATCATTTTAATAAAATAAATTAATGGCTACTTAGCATTCTGATTCTTCACAAGTAATCTCCAAACTCTATAAAGCTTGAAATACTGACTCCATTAAAAAGTAGTCTCTGGCTCACCTCTTTACACACTATACTCTACCCCCGGCCCCCCAGATCGAGAATACATCAAGAGTTTAAATGGTCCTTTGGCACCATGTCCAATCTGATGGCACTGGTCTTCTGAGAGATGGGGCCACGGAGAGCTGGGTTCTCTGTATTTCTAAGCCTGATCCTTAAAAATGTGTAACTTGGAAATGATAATATTCTGGTTGTCTAGGCTTTTTCCATCACACAACAATATTTTAATAGCAATGATGAAAATTTTTAAACAAAAGATGACCCACATATCGATTAAAGGCATAGAGAAGGCTTTATTGGGGGTAAGTAAAGATAACTGTATTAGTATATACATACATACATATGTATATATGTACACACACACACACACACACACACACACATATACATACACACTCATATACGAAGTGTATAAAGAGCACCTGTGTGCCAGAAAGAAGAAAATCTATTTTTAAAATGAACTAAAGGGACTTTCCTGGCGGTCCAGGAGTTAAGACTCCACATTCCCAATGCAAGGGGCCCGGGTTCGATACCTGGGCAGGGAACTAGATCCCGCATGCCACAACTAAAGATCTCCCATGCCGCAACTAAAAATCACACATACCGCAACTAAGACCTGGCACAGCCAAATAAATAAATTTTAATGTTGACCTTGAATGCAGTTAAATCACTGCACTTTATTTTTTCTTTTCTTTTTTTTAAATGTTTTATTATTTTATTTTTATTTATTTATTTTTGGCTGCATTGCTGTACACGGGCTTTCTTCTAGTTGCCACAAGCGGGAGCTGCTATTCGATGTGGTGCGTGGGCTTCTCATTGCGGCGTCTTCTCGGCTAAAATAAAAGGACTGAGAATACTAACCGTCCATGAGGGCGAGGAGCAGCTGCCGCTGTGTGTCGGTTGGTACAGCCACTTTGTCAAAGCTCTGACAGTGCACTGCGCCAAATTCGCACCTGTGACCCAGGGTTCCACCTCACCTCAGGTACACGCCCATGGCGGAGAGACCATGGCCACCAACTGACATGTATAAAAATGTTCACAGGAGCTTTTATTCTTTTTTAGGAGCTTTATTCTTAATTTAGTCTCAATATGGAAACAGTCCAAACATCTACCAACCTGAGAATGGCTGAATTGTGGTACGTCCACACAATGGGCACCACACGGCACACAAACCACCCCCGCATGACAAAAATATGAATCTCACAGACATCATATTGAGTTAGAGAAGTCAAACAGAAGAATACGTATTATATAATTTGTATGAAGTACAGAAATAGGCTAAACGAATATATGTCAGAGGTCAGAATAACAGTTATTATTACAATAACTTTGGGGTGGGGGGAGGGAGCCTGCTGGGGTCCTGGAAATGTCCCTTATCTGGGGTGGTGGCACACGATTTCATATATATGTAAAAACTCATTGAGCTGTCCACGTAACATGTGGCCACGTTACGGTATGTAAATTACACCTCAATAAAAACCTATTTTAAAAGGTCTATAAGGACACGTACGAATGGCGAGAGTGACCACCTCCGAGGAGGGTCTGGGAGGTGGAGGGCTGGGCAGCAGAGAATACTCCCACCTTACCCTCAGTGCTTTAATTTTTTTATGCGAGACTCGTATATTTGAGTAAGACGCAATATGGTTTGATTTTTCCATGTTCCCTTGCAGTCCTTCGACTCTCAATATTACAAGACAGATAGTAAGGACTATCTTTTCCACCTCCTTAAAAAGGAGGGAAAACGTCTGGCTTTACCTTCAGCTTGAGCGTATGGGTCACGAGCCATGAGATGACCTATTCCAACCTCTATTGGTTCTCTGGCATCGCCAGCTTCACTAATTTCAAATCACTACAACTCATTCCAAGTCTTCAAATCCAAAGCTTTCTGACAGTGGCATAAAAACCATTCCGTTGAACTTATTTTCTTTCCCCATCGTTCTTCTAAGGCACATGGCATCCTCACAACATCCAAATATGTTCACTGGCCCAGAGGTAAAACTGTCAGGTTTTTTTCTTATGCCTACTTTCAACGTATAAATTTACATTTAGTTAAACTGGGTGCCTCAAGGCTAACAAATACCCTCTTGTAAGCAAATGCCTAAACATCTGGCCACACACTGATGCTGAACACAAAGCAAAAACGTGGACTCGAGCAGATTTAGGCCATTTGAGCACAGAGCCAATCCCTCTGCGGAACATTTAACTTCCCAAAAGGAGAAGGAGAAAATCAGGCTCCTACCCAGATCCTACGCAGCTTAGAAGATGCATGCACATATAGTTCCCATGAGCTGTGTCATCAAACACAAGCGTAGTTTAGGAAAGTCCATCCTACTCATGGTGGGAGCAGCTACAATGTCTTTGTAAACACAGGCATGGCATTCCAAGTGTCGTGGGGCTGACTGCTGGAAAAAGGAGGGGGAGTGATCTTGAATACAATTGGATAATTTAATCATGGGCAGAAACTGGAGGAAAAGACATTTATATTAGATCTGAAGGCTATTAGAAGTCAAAATGGGAAATTACATTAAGTATCCATCAGAACTGAAACACTGCATCCTTTCAGCTTGTTACTGACAAGAGGCTTCACGGTGGATAATGCAAAAACTGATACAACAATCAAATCACAGTTTGTTTTGGGGAAATTACAGTGCTTCAAGTGATACTCATAAGCAAAATAACTTAAGAATAACTTAAGAATTCCAATGTTTAGACATTGCTCTATGAGCTTAACATTTGTGATGCTAAAATCCAGTAATTTATCACATCCTTAGGGAGGAGGTAAATAGTACTTCCATAAAAATAACAAAATGACTCTCTACGTATAAGTAATAATAATACATCCTTGGAAATATTAAAATAGTTGAGGAGAGCAGTTCAATTTGGTAGTACCTTCCAAAAGTCCTAAAGCTGCAACTGGACCCAGCAATTGCACGTTTGTTAAGTTAACTACCTTGGATCTGACCTGAGGGAGGAAAATTAAAAAGTCATTCTGGAAGTTTTTCAATCACAAAGGACTAGAACTCACACAGCGTGTGTGGATGCCCAACCCCAAGTTGGAAATTCAGACTGATGCAGTCCTGGCCTGGTAGTGACCCCAGGTAATGCCAGCTCCCTGGAGAACCCACTTTAAATGTAGGCCAGAGATGAAATTCCAAGAAACGCACATTTATAATCACACACACTCTGTTTTGAATCTCACATGTTTTTCTGCTGTGACATACTTTCTTCTGTGACTGAAATATAAGGCGATGATGTTGGTATAACATAGAAGCCTTGCCAGTCTGTATGCAATTTTTCACAGTAAATTAATGTTTGGAAGCAATCACAGGTAAGCCTTAGCAACGTCATGCAGATTTTAAGAAAAAGGCTAAGTACGTCTGAAACTAATATAATATTGTACATCATTTATACTTCAATTTAAAAAAAAAAAAGAAAGAAAAAGGCTAAAAATCTACAGAATTGCAACTAGTGGCTGCTTCAGTGGCTTCAAGAACTGCTACAATACTCATTCTGTTGAACTACCTGGTAAAGCTACGTATGCAAAATCTGGAAAGATATTTCCAACTGTGGCAGAACAACAGATAAGTGCAGGAAGCATTTATCCAGGATCAGATTTTTCATTTTGCTGAAAGTGAATGCTTCCAAGGACCTACGTGTCTTAAGGCCCGAATACTCAGAAGGACCTACATCTTAAAGGACAAGGGCTGTGATACTCAATTCCAACGCTAGTTGTTTTACTAGGATTGTTGTTTTGTTGGTTCTCTGGTTACAAAGTTCTATGAGTACTGAGTGATCTATTTCTAAGCCTATTTTCCCCTAAGTCCTGTTCATTATCTTTAGTAGCTTTTTTTTTTTTTGCACAACATAAAGTTTTTCAGCAACGCATTTATGGCATTATAGAAGAAAGGACAAAAATATAGGAGGAAACAAGTCAGCCGACACAACAAACTGAAGAAACAGGCCCACATAAATTGTAGATACTGAAATTAATCAAATAGAGAATATAAAGTCAGTGTGTTTAGTATGTTTAAAGAAGTAAAATATGGTACAAGGGTGTGACAAAGCAACAAGAAAATAACAAATGACTCTATAGATTTTAAAGAGAGCTATAAAGAACTTCTAGAAATGAAAATGTAACAACTGAAATTAGAAACTCAATGGACATGTTAAACCACAGATCAGACACAGCTTAAGAGAGAATTACTGAAATGAAAGTTATATCTAAAGGAATTACATAGAACACAGCAGAGAAAGAGAGAGACAAAGAGATGAAAAATACAAATATAGTTTAATAGGCATGGAGGATAGAGTAGATATTTTAACTAATGCCTTATAATCAGAGTTCCAATGGAAACAATAGAATGAGGAATAGGCAAGCATCAGAAAATTCCAATCTGGAGGCAATAAGCCCAATGAATCAAAAGGAAGATAAAGAAAGTCACCCCTGTTTTAAAGACAAAAAGACAAGAAAATAGATCTTTATAGTTATTAAAAAGAGACATTATCTTCAAAGGATTAACAATTATACTGGTTTCTCACACACTGTGACTTCTCAACTACAAACGGGAGTCAAAAGATGGCAGCATAAGACCCTCCAGGTGCAATACACTCACCCTAGGGCCGTACACATGGAGAAATCATGTTTCAAGAATGAAAGTGAAAAAAAGACAGTTCCAATCAAACAAAAACTGAGATTTTACTGTACTAAATCTCTGCTAAGGGAACTTCTAAAGGTGTCCTTTGGGAAGAAGGAATAAGACCCCAGGTACAAAAAGAAATGGTGAACAAAGAAAATAGAAAGTATACTTACAGAACTATATAAAAAAATTTAATGCAGTTGAACCAAAAATATTCACAAATACATTGCAATGTTAAGAGGGAGCTGGTTTTAGTTAAAGTTGTTTGGGTGGACATTAGTAAAGACCCTAATTTACTTTATAGTTAGGCTGAACATATATGTTAAAATGTCTAGGACTTCCCTGGTGGCGCAGTGGTTAAGAATCCGCCTGCCAATGCAGGAGACACG
Organism: Leucopleurus acutus; assembly: GCF_964270905.1. Taxonomy (NCBI): domain Eukaryota; kingdom Metazoa; phylum Chordata; class Mammalia; order Artiodactyla; family Delphinidae; genus Leucopleurus; species Leucopleurus acutus. Next base: position 6,320,298 of record NC_139150.1, on the reverse strand, counting down.
GGTTCGAGCCCTGCTCCAGGAAGATCCCACATGCCACAGAGCAACTAAGCCCGTGCGCCACAACTACTGAGCCTGCATTCTAGAGCCCATGAGACACAACTACTGAGCCCACTCGCCACAGCTACTGAAGCCCGCGTGCCTAGAGCCCGTGCTCTGCAACAAGAGAAGCTACCACAATGAGAAGCCCGCACACCGCAACGAAGAGTAGCCCCCACTTGCCACAACTAGAGAAAGCCCACGCACAGCAACAAAGACCCAATGCAGCCAAAAAAAAAAAAAAACAGTCTAGGTTTACCAAATAAAGCACAGAAATAGAATACATAATGTCCAAAGCAGTAGAGGAGAAAACGGAATGAAGAAAACAAAACACAATTTTCAAAAATCCAAGAAGGCAAGAAACAGAGAGTATCACGGAAAGGGGGAAGGAAACAGAAAAAGTGAAACAAATAGAAATAAAACGAGACGGTATACATCCATCCAAACTCTCCAGGTGAAAGGTAAAGGCCATCAGACTGTATTAAAAAGAAATCCAGCTGTATGCCATTTACAAAAGACACATCTAAATATGGGAACAAAGAAACATGTAGACTAAAACTATGGGAAAGACTTGCCAGGCAAATGCTGATCCAAAGAAAAGGCTGGTTTATGTTGGGTAAAATAGACTTCAAGGCATAAAGCATGACTGTGGAAATCAGTGAAAAATTAAATCACATTGAAGACATTACAATTCTAAACTTTATTCTTTAATAAAACAGCTTTACAATGGAAGAGCAAAATGGACAGAAAATGACAAATCTTCCATCGTTATCATCGCAATAGTTAATGTAATGATCACTGGCCACTGCCATAAATGGCTTTGAGTATCTTGTACGTATTATCTCAACCAACACTCGCATCAATCGTTTCCTTCTGTGTTCCCATTTTACAGACAAGGAAAGTGAGGCACAAAGAAGTGATATATCTCTATCAAAATACATTACAACAAGCAGACAAAAAATCCTTAATGATGGGAAGATGTGGGTAATCAGCAAGTTTGCTCTAATGAAAAAATGTAGAACTCTGCAACCAAGAAATGGAAAATACACATTCTTTTCAATTACTTAGAGAACACTTATAAAAACTGACCCTGTACTAGGCTATAAGACAAGTCTCAACAAACGTAAAAGTCTCAGACTTTCTATAACCACAATGCAATTAAATTAGAAATCATTAACAAAAAGATAAGTTTAAAAATGTCATACAATTGGAAATTTAAAAATATGCTTCCAAATAAATTACTGGAGAGACTAAATAGTAAAAGAAATGAAAAATATCAGGAAATGAACAATAATAATACTACTGCATACCAAAATCCGTGGGTTGCAAATAAAACAGTAATTAAATGGGAACTTTGTTCATTAAATGCTTATATTAGAAAAGAAGAAAAGTTGAAATGAGAAAAGCATCTGAAGAAAGAAATTTTTAAAAGGGCAATAAAGTAAATCCAAAGATATTGACAGAAGAGGAAGAGGAGGAAGAAGAAGAAAAAGAAAATAAATAAAATAGAAAGTAAAAAGAAGCTCCATAAAGATGACTTCTGGTTTTTGTAAAATACTAATAAAAAATGATTTTAAAAAACAGACCCTCGAGACTTCCCTGGCGGTCCAATGGTTAAGACTCTGAGCTTCCACTGAAGGGAGCACGGTTTGATACCTGGTCGGGGAACTAAGATCCCACATGTTGCACGGCGTGGCCAAAAACAAACAAACAAATAAATAAAAGATGAAGACCATTAATGTCCTTTAAAAAAAACAAACAGACCCTCGGACTTCCCTGGTGGCACAGTGTTTGGGAGTCTGCCTGCCGGTGCAGGGGACACGGGTTCGAGCCCTGGTCGGGGAAGATCCCACATGCGGTGGAGCGACTAGGCCCGTGCACCACAGCTACTGAGCCTGTGCTCTGGAGACCGTGAGCCACAGCTGCTGAGCCCATGTGCCGCAACTACTGAAGCCCGTGCGCCTAGAGCCCGTGCTCTGCAACTAAGAGAAGCCACCGCACCACAGAGGAGTATTCCTCACTCACCGCAGCTAGAGAAGGACCGCGCGCAGCAGCAAATACCCAACACAGCCAAAAATAAATAAGTAAATAAAAATTAAAATATATATACATTATTAAAACAAAACAAAACAAAACAGACCCTTCCCAGTACTTTGCTGGTGGTTCAGTGGTTAAGAATCGCCTTCCAATTCAGGGGACGTGGGTTCGATCCCTGGTCGGGGAATTAAGATCCCACATGCCGTGGGGCAACTAATCCTGCACGCCACAACTACTGAGCCTGTGCACTCTGGAGCCCACGTGCCACAACTAGAGAGAAGCCCAAGCCGCATTGAAAGATCCTGCATGCCACAACAATGATGCCAGATGCCACATTTAAGACTAAATGCAGCCAAGTAAATCAATCAATAAATAAGAATTGATTTTAAAAAAAGGCCCTCCCCCAAAAGTATAAATAAATAATAATAGGAATAAATAAGGGAGACACACAATATATGCAGCAAAAAATTAAGGTGAGAGAATATTATGGGCAACTTTTGGCCACTAAATTTGAAAACCTGGGATGAGATGGATATATTTCTAGAAAAATATAACATACCAGGATCAACCAAAGAAAAAGACAATAAAGGAATTGGATCAGTAGTTAGAAACTCTCCCACAATAAAGGATTACAAAATATTTAAGGAACAGTTAATTTCATCTCACATATATTATCCAGAGAATAAAGAGCAACACTCCACAACTAAAAAGATGTAAAGCAGGGCTTCCCTGGTGGCGCAGTGGTTGAGAGTCCGCCTGCCAATGCAGGGGACGCGGGTTCGTGCCCCGGTCCGGGAAGATCCCACAGGCCGTGGAGTGGCTGGGGCCGGCGGCCGTGAGCTGTGGCCGCTGAGCCTGCACGTCCGGAGCCTGTGCTCCGCAACGGGAGAGGCCACAACAGTGAGAGGCCCGCATACCGCAAAAAAAAAAAAAAAAAAAAAGTAGTAAAGCAAACTAGAACAGCCAAGAAAGAAAAATTACAGATCAATTTCAATGACTATAGATGCAAAATCTTAAAATGTTAACAAAATAAATTCAGCTCTGTATAAAAAAAAATACATCATAACCTAGTTATATTCGTCCGAGGAACGCTAATTTGGTTCAATACAAGAAAATTTAATAATGTAATCTACCCGTTAATGGATTAAAGGAAGCAGAAAAAGTATTTGATGATGTTCAATATTAAGTCAAGCTTTAAAAAAAAACTTGTTGGGGCTTCCCTGGTGGCGCAGTGGTTGAGAGTCCGCCTGCTGATGCAGGGGACACGGGTTCGTGCCCCGGCCCGGGAAGATCCCACATGCCGCGGAGCGGCTGCGCCGGTGAGCCATGGCCGCTGAGCCTGAGCGTCCGGAGCCTGTTGCTCCGCAACGGGAGAGGCCACAACAGTGAGAGGCCCGCGTACCGCAAAAAAAACAAAACAAAACAAAACAAAAAACTTGTTGGCAAAATAGAAAAAGAAGGGAAATCCCTTAGCCCGATAAAGGGTATATTATAATCATGCTTAATGGGGAAACATTTGAAGCACCCTCTTTATAATCTAGAACGAGATAAGGAAGTCCACAATAACTGCTACTGCCAGCATAATAGAGGTCGTAACCAGCAGAGCAAGATAAGAGAAATAAATAAAAGACATAAAGATTGAAACAGAAGATATAAGACTGTCATTATTTGCTGGTGTTATGACTGTCCCTACGGAAAACCCCGAAAGAGAAATAAAAAGAGAGTTTAGCAAGCATCTGGCTCTAAAATTAATATATAAAAGTTATGTGTTCTATAGTCCACATGAATTAAGTAAAAAACATAATATCAAATGAAAAACAGTCAAGTCACAAGAAAAGAAATGAAAGTATGATTTTCTTTCTATAAAGGTGAAAAGTGCACAAAATTATGAAATAAACTCTTTGGAGATACAGACACCTACGGTAAAGCTATGAAGAAGCGAGGAGATGATTAACACCAAATTAAGGATAAAGTTTACCTCTAGAGTGAAGAGAAGGATGAAGTTAGGAAGGGAGACTTGAAAGGCAACAATAAGATTTTTATTTCTTAAGATAGGTTGTGGATTAGCAGCTGTTCCCTTTGTTACTATTCTTTACACTGTACATGTGTAGTATACATAATCTTTTTTAAAGAAAAGGCTCTGAGGGAATTCCCTGGCAGTCTAGTGGTTAGGACTCTGTGCTTCCACTTCAGGGGACACAGGTTCGATCCCTGGTCAGGGAACTAAGATCTCGCGAGCCACGCGGCACGGCCAAAAAAAAAAAAAAAAAAAAAAAAGCAAAGTACCTTTGTTTAGAGACCAGGAAGGAATGGTGGAGGCTCTGAAAGGTATTTTATTAACCATAGTTGGATGTTTTAATTTTTTTCTCCCACTTCATTTGGTTGTATTTTCAGGTATTTCTACAATGAGCAAGGATAGATAGCATTTTTTCTAAGACAAGGTCATAACAGTAATGGCTTTTAAAAAGTCTTTCAATAAATAAAAATCACTCCAATTTCACATTTAGGGTAATAAAATATTTGCTACAGAATGCATACCTTTGTGCCAGGCATGTTTCTGGGACACATATACTGATTTTACCTCCTTTAACCCCAAATGTTTTTTTGATAAACTTTGGGTCAATCTACTTTAATGGAATAACATATTAAATACTTCAGGGAATTAATATTTTATGAGAACTTATAACAAATTTATGGTAATTTATGGGTAACTTTACCAGCAAATTAATATATCTTTTGGTAAAGTAAATGTCTCCACTCAAGATCAAATATAGACATTAAGAATGTGTTTTCTAATATATTAGATAATTTTAGAGGAAGGCATGCTAATATATACCTAGGCTTTAAGCAAGGAATCTGGCAGAACTGGGCAATGAATAACTAATTCACACTATTTTCTGAGCAAATTCAACTCCAAATAATCTGGCAAAAGTGAAAGAAATCTGCAAAAAAGCAGGGTTTTTCCCCACTTAAAGCATGAGTCTGTGAAAGCCAAAGTAGCCCTGGGCAGTCACGAATGAATACTGTTATTTAATAGCCCAGTTTTGTTTACACTAACATTGATGACTTTTATAAAAAGAAACTTTAACTTCCAGGGAAAAAACACAGAGGGAACCACAGGAAGACACAGTACAAGCTTTATAATAATATTCCTAATTGCCAATACAAGTCCACTTCGGGAAAAGCTTTTGGGAGGACTTTCCAATGCAAGCCTTCAAGTACAACCTGTTATCAACCTGAATGAATCCATTAGAACACAGGCCACTCGTGTGAATCTCTTTACCTTTTTAACAGAAGCACTGTAAGCAGCCGAGCTCTTCCAGATGGCACTGGACAGTCTGCTCCAGCTTTTAAGAGGTTGACTTTTTCTTTGAAAAGCCATTAAGAGAGAACCACGGTCTGCGGAAACCACCCCCTAAGGTATGTTCATGGTCTAAGTCTCCGTGTTATCATCCTGATGACTAAATAAATCAACAAACTGCTCAAATCATAACACCGAAGACTCCCCAAATTTTAGATTCTCCCCCTGCCACCCCACCGCCAACATCCCTCCGTTGACACAAAACGAAAATGATCCCAAGTAAAGTGGTCTTTTGTGGTTGCAGCAGAAAGGAGAACTTGGGGACCAGCAGTCTGGGAGGATACGTGATGAACGTTAAAAAGGGAAATGAAAGAAAGACCCTCACTTTCACCTTACCTTTTCAACATCTGCTTTTGTAACATTTATGTCAGCATCCATTTTCTCAAAGTACTGCTGGGCTCGGTCAGCCTCTTTGCAATCCCGCTCAAAACGTCTTTTACTCTAAAAGCAGAGGAAGATGGTGGTGGGGAAAGTAATTTTTAATGAAACCATGAGATTCTTATGAGAAGATGTAATTTTATCGACATCCGCCTGCCCCCCCTCCACCGAAAGCTTTCTTCTCCAAACTGATTTGTTCCGTGTCATCATTTCAGGAAGTTATTTTAAAATCCACATTTATTTCCATCCAAACTGTCTAATCTTTGTTCTTTCCACATGATTTTTAGAAAAAGACTCTGCTTGGACTCTTTTGGGCTTAACATTTTACTTTCAGCAATGATTTCTAGAAACCAGTTAAATTCAAATTATAAAAATCTCTAAAGACAATAAATAGTGTCTCTGTTTGTTTTGTACTTGCTGGTTGATTCAAGCTTAAGTTAAATTCAAACGAGAAAATCTATAAAGACATTTCTTGAGAGGTTGGGTTTTCACTTACTGATTCTAGTTGCTTCCAGCAAGTCTCTATGTGCTGCTGTGCCTTCCGTCCATCATGAAAGTGCTGGAGGGGGGAACACACCCATAATTAGTACCCCCTCTTTCTCATATTAACACTTGAGAAAAGAAAAATTCATCCACTTCAATGATATTTATTTATTTATTTTTATTTTTATTATTTTTTTTGCGGTACGCGGGCCTCTCACTGCTGTGGCCTCTCCCGCTGCAGAGCATAGGCCCCAGACGTGCAGGCTCAGCGGCTATGGCTCACGGGCCCAGCCGCTCCGCGGCATGTGGGATCTTCCCGGACCGGGGCACGAACCCGTGTCCCCTGCATCGGCAGGCGGACTCTCAACCACTGCGCCACCAGGGAAGCCCAACTTCAATGATATTTAAATATTGACTATCTAGCATGTGCATGCCAGAGAAATTTACGAGTTAAAAAATAAACGGGAAATGAAAACAGTAATAGTCAAGAGTTTACTTTCAAACTTTAGCTATAATAATACTGAATGCTAAGACTTACATACACCACTTGTAAAAATGACAGGAATGCTTTAAGACAGCAATCACTTTGATCTTTATTTTTAATTGCTTTGAGATGTAATTCATATACCAAAAGGTTCACCCATTGACATTGTTCAATTCAATGGATTTTAGTATAGTCACAAAATAGGCAACCCTCACCAATTTTAGAACATTTTTATCACCCCCCAAAAAAACGCCATACCTCTTAGCTGTCACCCGCCATCCTCCCCAGCCCTAGGCAACCACCACACCACTTCCTGTCTATGTAGATTTGCTTATTCTGGAAGTTTCATATGAATGCAATCGTACTATATGATGTCTTTTGTGACCGACCTCATGCCTTCATTATTTCATAATGTTCACTTAGCCTAATGTTTTCAAGGTTTATCCACGTGATCACATGTATCGGTACTTTATTCTTTTTTATTGCGGCGTGATATCTCTTTGGGTGACTATACCACATTTTGTTGGTCCATTCACCAGCTAATGGGCATTTGGTTGTTCCCAGTTTGGGGCTATTATGAATAATGCAGCTGCAAACATCTGTATAAGTTTTGTGTGGATAGATGTTTCCATTACTTAGATTTTCTTAAAACTTAAAATTCATCTCCCTGCCATCTGCAAAGGCCCTGAGGCAGGTATGCGCTTGGTGTTGATCATCGAGGACACCAGAGGGCCAGACCAAAGTGAGCCTCAAGAATATGAGGAGATGGGGTCAGAGAAGAAAGGGGCAGCCTGTGCAGGGCCTCGTAGGGTTTTTGTATGAATGAGCGGGGGATCTGTAAATGCCGTAAAGGAAGGTTCCAGGTGGGAGTCTCTCTCCAACCCTGGAAATGATGGAGATTTGGACCATGGGGTAGCAGTGCAGGTGGTGACAGAGGCTCAGATTCTGGCTGTCCTTTGATCAGGAAAACGACTAGGATTTGCTGGCGAATCAGATCAGAGGTGGGCTGTGAGATACGGAGGGGTCCGAGTGATTCCAAGGTTGTTCAGACTTGCACGGACTACGTGAACAGAAGCCCTTGCCCTCTGGTTCTGTTAGATTTGCCACGGAGAGGGTTCGGGCATATCAGAGGGCGTGAATTTCTATCTGCAGCTTTCCCTCCTGGCTAGGATGCCAGGGGCTGGCCAGGTCCTTTGACCAAAGGCCACAGCTCCGGTCAGGGAGCACCTCTGCAGCTGATCTCTGAAGTTCCTTCAAGGCTGCCTTGCCCTTTGAGACCCAGGGCCACGGCAGCTCCCCACCAATGATTAGCCTGGGCGTACCGCTCCAGCCCTCACTGCTTTTCCTGAGCCCTTTCCACAAGTGGTAAATGCTCCTTTTAATAAATGGCCTTCCCTCAATGACTAGGCTTGAATGTGCTGTCTGTTTTCTGGCTGCCGAGGTAGGCACGGCTGGGAAGGGGGTGCTGTAGAGAAGGCACGGTGACAGGGGGACAGGCACAGACAGGTCCCCTCGGTACAGCCTCAGAGCCTTCTCTCTCAGTCGTCAGCGCCTATGGCTTAGCCAAGTCACAAAAGGTAGCTGACTCCTGGGAGGCCAGGGAGGAGGAGACAAAATCAGATTTTTTTTTTTAAGAACAGTGCTCCTTTATAAGGGAATGTTTTCCTGTCTCTCTTCTGAGGTCGCGTTTCACCATGTTAAGCGCCTCTTGACAGCAAGGTTTATCCATCGAGCAATTTTTTGGTCTAGAGGAGCCCCGTGGGGCTTCATTTTTCAAGTCTCACAATAGACACAGGGATAGGACCGAAAAGAAATGGAGTCGAAGGTGGGAATAAACAAGCAAGAAAGGATTGGGCTTCGGGAGGAGTAAGGTGAGCTGAGAGCAGAGCTAGGGAGCTTTGGAGGAAGTACAGGTTTTCTGAAAGCCCCATGTATCATTTTAAAGAAGGATGGAAGGAAGGAGGGAGAGAGGGCCTGGGAGGTAGGGGGGCAGGAGGCTCCGGAGGGAGACCAAGGCTCAGCTGTGCCCCTCGGCCCTGAGAGTCCCTCGTCATTGTCCCAAACAGTCCAGAGGACCAGCCCCATTTCCTCAGCAGGTCCCCTGTGCTCTGCAGTTTGCAGAAAAGATACCTTCATTCCCCCAAATCTTACTTCGAGATTCAAAGACAGACACAAAAAGAGAAAGGAAAGCTCGGCACCCAATTCAGAGTTGGGCTCTAAGCTTCCGCTCCAGCTCGACAGCAACTCTGAAATGAATGTTTTCACAAAAGGAAAGCTCCCTCACAGCCAGGGCCGTCCTGATGGAGAGGAAACGCACACAAAGAATATGGAGAAGTGACGGACGTGGCACAGGAAAGGTGGACTGGGCTTTACTAGGAAAGGAATCTTCTCCGAAGACAATAGTGTTCCAAAAAAGGTCATGTTTTTGGAAGCATGAAGGATGATTTTTATTGAAAATCTACTGCATAGTAAACTCTCTTGTCACTTCTTCATTCCAAGGTTCAAAAATAAATATGAATTTATTTTTCAAGCACGGTGTGGACCTTGCTTGATGCTACCGGTGAGCTTTTGGCCAGGACGGACTCCTGTCACAACACACCCCGCGACACCACAATTCGGTGGAACCGAAACAATTATCTGAGAACTACACCTGTGATTGCATTTCATGTAGCTTAAGGAAAAAAATCTATATGTCACTGATTTTCCTTCCAGTCTTTCTTGCCTAGTATGTGTTCCTCCAAAATGGATTTGCCTACAACACACAAAAACAACCTTGTGCTGCCTGATCCCTTAGGAAACTAATGGATGGAACAAAAGCCCTTCTGACAGTTCTGAGCATCCCATGACCTAAATAGCAGCGGCCCTTTGTAACCAGCTCCATCTTCCCTCCTTTAATCGGAGAAGCTATCTTAACAGTTACCAAGTTAAACAAACCAACCAGCTTGCCAGATGTGTTTGTTGTTTATTAACAAACAATGGTCAAATATTTCTTCGCTGGGCAGATAGCAAGTGTGGATCTAAAAAGTGTGTCTCCAAGCTCTAAATAAAGAGGAATTGTTCTCTAGAAAAAGATAATAAGCACTTCTTTTGGAGGCAAGGAGTGAAGTCATCACAGCTCTTTTCTCCTATCAGAGGAGAGACAGGAAATGCCATCTCTAGAGACCCAGAAAAATGCTCTTTGCTTTCTCCTGTAATAAGATACTTTAGTTTCTCTTCAAACATAATAATAGACCTTTTAAAAATGCCTGATGGTATCTGGGGTGACAGCTAAACTTACTTTCATTTCAACTTTTTGGTTGAACCTTAAAAATATACAGGTAAAATCTATACAAATAAAATCAGCCTTGAAAAATTTTTTAGAAATTTCCTGGGGACCAGGGGTAGCTGAGATAAAAAAATCACAGGGAACCTAAAATAGGCAAGCATTAACTTAAAGTAAAATGACAATGACAAAGCTTCCAAGGAGATTTTTCTGCACTGCAAGAAATCATATTTAGGCTGAATAGACAAACGGTGAGAATGTTTATTATTCACATGTTACAATTAGGTACAACAGCTGCTCATTTTACTATATACATATAATATAGCATTAATTTTTAAAACTACATTTAAAAAAGCAAAATATGGCATTGATGTTGAGAACAGCCACTTCAAAAAAGAAAGTGGGAAAAAAAAAAAGAATAAACACTCAACTAAGGACAGTCAGCCATCTGGAATTTTAAATAAAACTCAGATTCCACAGATGAAAACAAAGGAACACAAAAACTTGAAAAGGCCAAGAGAAAAGGAGCTACCAGAAAATATGTCTGTGACAAATATTAGAATTTCCTCAAAACCTACAATGTGGTGAGTTTGAGTACTAGCAGCTTCTAAGCGTGACTCAGGATTAATTAACGTAGCGATAAATCTGTGTGTGTAGATCTTTATGTGGACCGTGTAGGAAAGCTGTGAAGCATCTTCAGACCTCCTCAAGGGAGCATTCTGTCACCTCACTGAAGTCCCAAACCATAAACCCAGAAACGTTCCTGACGGGAGTTGCATTCTGCTTTTCTTCAGTAAGGCCTGTTTCCCCCAAATTCATTTATAATAAAAATATCTTCTCAATGAACTTGTTTAAAGTTCCTAAAACTGCCTGCCTCCCCGTGCCATGTTTTCAGTTATTTAACTTCCCCCGTAACACTGACCATCCAGGCACTGGGCAACCCCCCCCACCGCCCCCGCCGAGTCCAAGTCCAGGTCCAGCAGCCCTGGCCAGGTTTCCTTCATCCCCTCTCCTGCTGTGCCCTTACCCCACCGACCCTCTTATTCTCATGCTGGTTTTTACTCCCCGGAACTCTCCCCACATCCACACTTTTTTTTTTCGTGGCTTTGCCGTGCAGCTTGTGGGATCTTAGTTCCCCGACCAGGGACAGAACCCCAGGCCTCGGCAGTGCGAGCACTGAGTCCTAACCACTGGACCGCCAGGGAATTCCCCACATCCACACTTTTTACCTAGACTCCAGTAGTCTTTTTTAAACTGTTCTTCAAAAGGATCCCTTCTTTCACATCCCTTAAAATTCTAATTCCTCTGAAGAATCCCGATTAACTCAGGATGAAAGGATCTTCAAATGATCAGTATTAAGCAGCAAATGACTCAGATTCCTCACTTGATCTCTTCCAAGGGTATGAAACTGTTCTTCCAAACCAAAACAAGGAAAATCGCCCTTAATAAGGATTTTAGGTAGAGTGCGAGGTTGATGGGTGAAACTTTCGGGACAGTAATCCTTCCTTGGGCTGAAAGATCTTAAAATCTAACTCAGATCGTTCACTCAACAGGTGTTAATTCCACACCCACATGTGCAGGGTGTTGCTTTACTTGTGAATAAAACAAAGCCCCTTTCCTAGTGAAATAGTGGACACAGCAGTAAGAGAAAGAGGGTAAGGAAATAAGTGGAATGGGTGTGGGTGCAGGCAGCATTTAGATAGGGCGGTCTGGGAGGATGCTTGAGCAGAGACTTGAATAAAGTGTAGAAGTGAAATTGCAAAGTTCTCGGAAACACCCTTCCAAGCAGCAGGAACAGCTAATGCAGATGCTTTGAAGTGGGAAAGGGCTTGGTGTATCCAAGGAACAGCCAGAAGCCAGTGCAATTAGACTGAAAGGAAGGATAAGGCAGAAGAAGGCAAGGGCTAGACCGTGGACAGCCTCCCAAGCCACAGGAGCACAATGGAAAGCTACTGGAAATTTTAAGAAGGGAAGGGACATGGTCTGATTTGCACGATCACAAGGTTGCGCTGGCTGCTGTATGGAGAATGGACTGAATGGGGGCAGGAGGTGCAGGGGGACCAGGCAGGAGGATGGGGACCACCTGCCTAAGGATGAGCTGGTGGTGGAGATGGAGATGGGGGGCTGGATCATGGACCATGGGGCAAGCCTGGAAGCAGAGATGAGTTAAAAATAAAAGGCTTAGGACAGTCCTCCAGATGAGAGATGATGAGAGACTAGATGTGGTGAGAAGTGTTTGGATTCAGAACAATTACTGAAGGGGGAGCCGACAGGACTTGACCTTAGACAGAAGATGGGGCATAAGGGAACAGTAAGTCCTGGGTGCCCCACGTTTTTGGCCAGACCAACTGGGTTAAAAAGGACTGCCATTCACAGATGGCAGGAATTGCAGTTTGCAATGGGGCATGATAAAGGATAAACTTGGGGAATCCAAAGTTTGTTTTGGACAGGTTGACAGGGCCACCGCATTGCACAACTCTGGGGCATCTTTCACACTATTGCCGGGCTCCAGGGCCTCTGCTGACAGCAGTGTAGACATGGGTGATGGGTGATGCTATACCGGACATTTAAGGGGAGATGACTGGATATAGGAGAGTCAGGTGAGACACACCACAGTAGTCAAGAAATCCTCATACTTTTTAGAAGAAAAAGAAGGTCTCATTCTAACTTACAAGGGGGAAATACAAAACCCAAAGTCACATTTCAAATCCAGGAAATCAAGGACAGAATTTAAGGATCCTGATAATTAAGTATGTTACCCCATAAATGAGAAAATAAAATTTCTTTGGTTCACCAGGCCAATGGTTTTGCAGTGACAGAACCAGTGCGGACAGGGTGTTAATTAATTGATTGCCGCTATCACATGTTCTTTGAAAACAAAGAGAACAGAACAAAACAAAATACACCTTCTAGACATACATTAAACCAGGGGATATTAGTGGGTGCTGTATAAGCGTGACACGCAGAAGACCAACAACTTTTATAGGGTTTCCCGCTTTTTGATTTATTTAAATAAATGCAGTAACACCAGTAAGGAAGAACAGCTCTTTAGACCCGCTGCTTCTTTTCCAGATCATGAAATCTAAGATCTGCCTTGCTTTTCTGTGTTTTCTTCCTACAGGTTCTGGCTTTATAACAGAGTATCCACAGTTGAATCTCAATAGGACTGAATAAATCAAAAACAGATTTGCAATTAGCTTGGTCATATAGATAAGCTCCTTTTACTTCTTGCTTTCCTTCATGCTAAGTTTTGTCTCTTTGCTATCATCTCTTATAAAAACATGTTCTAGGGAGTGCCCTGGTGGTCCAGTAGTTAGGATTCAACACTTTCACTGCCGTGGCCCAGGTCAGGAAACTGAGATCCCACAAGCTGCATGGCACAGTGCAGCCAAAAAACAAACAAACCAACAAAGACCAACCAAAAAAACAAAACATGTTCTAAACATATTAGAGTCAGTCTGGGCTGCAGAACTGCCTCGTAGGAAATTAAGCCCCTTCGTAAGTTTCATAAATAGGATATAGCCAATACCTAAACTTTTAAATGTGTGGCTTTTATTTTATTTATTTATTTTAAAAATTTATTTATTTATTTATTTGTGGCTGAGTTGGGTCTTTGTTGCTGCACATGGGCCTTCTCTAGTTGCAGCAAGCAGGGGCTACTCTTCGTTGCGGTGCGCGGGCTTCTCATTGCAGTGGCTTCTCTTGTTGTGGAGCACGGGCTCTAGGCACACGGGCTTCAGTAGTTGTGGCACGTGGGCATCAGTAGTTGTGGCTCGCGGGCTCAGTAGCTGTGGCGCACGGGCTTAGTTGCTCCACGGCACGTGGGATCTTCCCGGACCAGGGCTCGAACTCGTGTCCCCTGCATTGGCAGGCAGATTCTTAACCACTGTGTAAATGTGTGGCTTTTAGTATCCACTTTTAAACATTTCCAAAACCTTGGGGGAAATTTTCATATTGTCAATTCTCAGTAATGTGGGGTCTTGCAAGCATTATCTGAGATTTATAAAAATTTTTAGTGAGTCACTGAAGGTATAATTATTTCCTCCAGAACTCTTCAGATAACCATTGCCAAAAAGTGATTCTGCTCCTGGCCAACATTTCGTAATCAAGCGTTCCTTCCACCTGCCAGGAGAAATGTAGTTGGAGGTTCCAGTAAATGTTGGCTGGAACCTCGCATTCCCCTCCTGGAGCTATAAATTCCCATAAATCCCTCATATGTGGTTAGTGGTGACCACGGCAGATAACCTTACACAGACTCAAAGGTTGGAGCTGAACCTCTCTCTCTAAAATTCTTTAATAACTTGATTCAGAGTGCAAAAATTGCTAGTAAGAGCATATCTATAATAGTTCTTTCAGAGGAATCTATCTGATAGCAACTCTGAATTGCCCACATCTCAGATAAGCCAATTCACACCCACGTTGATCCTTTCAGCAATTTGGGAATCTCATCTTTTCTTCTTTTAAAGACCATCAATCTCACAAATGGCCGAAGTTTAACCAAGAACCATGAATCTGGTCTGCTTTGACCTCATAGTCTCATTTCTGGGAATTTAGCTTGGAGAAATAGTCCCCACCCCACACACAAAGAAAACAGCTACAGAAGTAAAGAATTCACGGCAGTATGATTTATATAACCAGCTAAATAACTAAATAAATAATCAGAAACCACTAATAGCCTATGATCAAACAATAATTAGTTAAGTGAATTATGTGTTAGAATAATACATAGCCACTAAAATTCTAATTATGAAAACTATATATTTTCATGTAGAAACATGTAAAGTGTTTATGATATTGAATGGGGAATAAAGAAAAACAAATTATACCTATACTAGGACTAATACTCTTAAATATTATATGTGTATTATATCCATATATAGAGGATATCAGTACTTCTCTATATAAATATCTATATATCTATAAATGACATCCAGAAGGAAACTTGGAAAAATGATGCTTTTGACTGATAAGGATTGTGAGTTTTTGTTCTTTAATTCAGAGTTTTAGTAACATTCTTTAAAAACTTTGGTAACTAATCAATGAATCACAGCAACTCCCCTTAAAAAGGGAAAGTAAATAAAAGAAACAGACGTTCTTATTGTATGTGGTCAGCTTAAAGAGATGAGGAATCTTGTACTTCCTGTAAGAACGGTCACTGTGTACTTTGACTTATATTCACCCCAAGGACTGGCCACTGAGTCCATTACCTCTAAAGAGAAGGTGAGCATCTTGCCAAAAATACAGTTGCCTTAAGTGGAGCCCATGAGGTGAAGAAATTAAGAGCCCCCCTCCTCTCAGGCTTCCAGGAGTGTTGGTGTTTCCTAATGAGAACTGCTGCTGGCTTGAACACCAGGCTTTGGAAAGAACCTCAACGGCTGTGCTCTTGCAAATGGCAAGTCAGAGCTCTCTTTTAAAGAACTTCCTTTTACAAAATCAACATATTCTCATCAAAACGAGCAAACGGATTTTTGTGTGTCAGGACCAACACTGGTTATTTATAATATTATGTGAGTGAGCTGCATTGTAATAGGAGAACATAGCATATGTGGAAACTGCTGTATAAAAATCATATTTTCTCAAGTCTACAAATAACAAATGCTGGAGAGGGTGTGGAGAAAAGGGAACCCTCCTACTCTGCTGGTGGGAATGTAAGCTGGTGCAGTCATTATGGAAAACAGTATGGAAGTTCCTCAGAAAACTAAAAATAGAACTACCATATGATCCAGCAATTCCACTCCTGGGCATATACCGGGACAAAACTGTAATTCAAAAAGATACACGCACCCCTATGTTCACAGCAACACTATTCACAATAGCCAAAACATGGAAACAACCTAAATGTCCATCAACAGATGAATGGATAAAGAAGATGTGATACATATATACAATGGAATACTACTCAGCCATAAAAAAGAACGAAATAATGCCATCTGCAGCAGCATGGATGGACCCAGAGATTATCGTACTAAGTGAAGTAAGTCAGAGAGAGAAAAACAAATATCCTATGAAATCGCTTATATGAGGAATCTAAAATACGGCACAAATGAACCTATCTACAAAACAGAAACAGACTCACAGACATAGAGAATGAAGCCAGGGATGGGGGGGCAGGGGTGGTGTGGTGGGGAGGGAGAGGGATGGACTGGGAGTTTGGGGTTTAGTAGATGCAAACTATTACATTTAGGATGGATAAACAACAAGGTCCTACTGTAATAGCACAGGGAACCATATCCAATCTCCTGGGATAAACCATAATGGAAAAGAATTTTTTTTTTATGTTGACAGTCTTTTCACGCTTTTTTTTTTTTTTGGCCTCACCACGCGGCATGTGGGATCTTAGTTCCCCGACCAGGGGTCAAACCTGTGCCCCCTGCTGTGGAAGCGCAGAGTCTTAACCACTGGACCACCAGGGAAGTCCCAAAAGAAATGTATATATACGTGTGTGTAACTGAGTCACTTTGTTGTACAGCAGAGACTGGCATAACACTGTAAATCAACTATATTTCAATAAAAAATAAAATAAATTAAAAAAAATCATCCTTTCTCCCAAAAACATGAACAACAAGTACTATCCTATTTTACTTTTAAGACTTCAAGAGTTTTTAAAATTAATTTTTATTGGAGTATAGTTGATTTACAATGTTGTGTTAGCTTCTGCTGTACTGCAAAGTGAATCAGTTATACCTTTAAGACTTTAAGCTTTTGTTTACGATCAAACAGCTGGCCCAGGAGCATGATATGGCCTCAGAGGCAAGGAGAATATCCATCTCTCCCACTATGTTACTGTCTTCTACTTCCTTTCAAATCCATTCAAAAAAGGAAGGAAACCTCATCTTTTGCTTGGTGGGCTATTTCTCACCAGGCACTCTTGTTAGAGATTCATCTATCGAAATACCGCAAAATCTATATGAAAAATAATTTTCTACTAGTATTCTGAACTGAACTTGGAAATCCTCTCTATATGCAGTAACAAGATCCAGCAGTAATCCTGTAAATTCTAAATCGTCCCTTTGGGCAGGGAGGATTTCGCCACTGTATCAAATGGCCCAAAATGTATTAGGCTGATGGTTAAGAATGGTACTTAAGCAAGACACTATTTCTAGTCAGCAATGAGAAACAGTAACTCGACCTAAAATTTTAAAAGCGGCTTGTTTTCAATGCCGTCAGCCAATTCAACGTTTTTTAGACCGGTCCTGTTATGGACAATATTTTTAGGACATATGGTCACAAAGAGACCTGTATCTGCTCCTGTTTTCTGTAATAAACCCTGATCAAACCCTTTCTGGAGTAGAAAGGAGATTCTGTATTGAGGAACAGAATGACCTGATGGAAGGTACCAGATATGCAGTGCCTATACATCAGTACGCAGAATGTGGTGCTAGGTGGTTTGTACCTGTCTCTTGCGATCCTCCCCTGAACTCGGGAAGGTGGGTTATTATAATCAGCCTCAGTTACAGATGCAGAACTGGCTGCTCAGAGTTATATAACCTGCCTAAGGTTTCCTAGCTGGTGGGGCTGCCAGAGTCCTGAGTGGGTTTGTTGACTGCAGAGCCTGGGTCCTTTCCTCTCCTCCCTGACGGCCGGGAGCTGCGGCTCTCTGGACATACTGCTGATTGAGGCTCTCCTCTCCTCTGAAGAAGATCTGAAGTTCACTGTCAGCCCTTCATGGTCCCACATCGAAGCAGCAACTGGATTTGACCCCAGAAGAGCTGGATTTGGGCTCTCGCTCTGTTGTGGCCCTTCTGCTGATAATTACCATCACCAGAAAGTGGAAACCATCACATTCTACTGTGGTTTTGACAGTTATCCTTATGAAAATTAGATCACTTACTAAGAAAAGTCGGGGTAGCCAAAGGTGAAAGGTTGCAAGGAGAAACACTGCATAGTATGAGATGATCTCAAGGAGCCCTTTCTACAGCTGACTGCTGATGGAGACCTTCACACCAGTCAGCCCAGCATCCTGGGGTGTAAGATCCAGAAAATAACTCAGTGGGAACCAGAGCATGTGTGTGAATGCGCGCTGCCCTGAGACGTGGGCTGCCTGGTAGCAAAATGTAAGATAATGAGCACAATGTATAAGATAACGGCCCCCCCTCCCCCAGGGATGCTGTGAGGATAGAAGTCAGTTATTATAACCTGTAAAAACGAACACTTGAGGGGCTTCTCTGTGGCGCAGTGGTTGAGAGTCCGCCTGCCGATGCAGGGGACACGGGTTCGTGCCCCGGTCCGGGAAGATCCCACATGCCGCGGTGCGGCTGGGCCCGTGAACCACGGCCGCTGAGCCTGCGCGTCCGGAGCCTGTGCTCCGCAATGGGAGAGGTCACAACAGTGAGAGGCCCGCGTACCGCAAAAAAAACCCAAAAAACAAAACCGAACACTTGAGGCCAAACAGTTAAATATCCAATATTATGAGAGTAATTTTAGAAATCAGAGAACATCAACACAATGCCACATCATGCAGTCATTCAAAATAACGGTAGCTATTCCCCACATAATAAGCAAAGCAGAAATGTTCGTGATGCGTGATATTAAAACACCACAAATGTACTTACTGATATTCTTTCTAGAATTTTAAAAGGTTTCACAATTTCTTAAATTTTCATCTCAATAGAATTACAAAAGGCTTTAAGACAGCATACTGTTTACAGCTCCTCTCAACAGAACATCTGACTCAGAGAAGTGTACGTGTAATTCCCCTTAAAGTAAAAGGAACGCTATGCATCGCAAGATATTATTTAACCTGTGTCTGCACCACCTATAATTTACTCATTAAATTTCTATAATTTTTTATTAAAAAAGAAAAAGAATTCAAAGTACAGACATGACAGACTGTAAAAAAGACATGATTACCGGTGAGTAAATAAAACAGGAGGACACAATCATAACATAGCAAAGAAATACAAGGATCTGCAACTAGTAAAACAAAGTCTAACTGAGAACTAAGCTATGTCGAAGAAGGCTGCTTCTACTTCTCAATTCTTTCTTTCACTCCAAGAGTACTGATCGAGAGCCTGCTTTGTGCCACACTGGGCACCGTTCCAGGGACTGAGAATACAACAGTGGACAAGAAAATTCTTGCCCTAGTGGAGCTCACAGCGTGGGGTGAAAGAAAAACAAACAAGTAAATACATAAAATGTTAGATGCTGGTTAAGTACTAAAGAAAAATAAAGCAGGGGGACGTGGTAGAAATGGGGTGGAGAAGGTGGGGGGACTTTGTAATTTTAAATAAGGTAAACAAGATAGACCTCCATGAGATGATATTCCTGAGAAAGAAGTCAGGAAGTGAGTTCTGCAGATACCTGGGGGAAAAGCTTACCAAGGCGAGAAAGGCCAGTGCAAAGGCCCTGGGGCAGGATCGCACAGGGTAAGAAGGCCACGTGGTTGGAGGAAGAGAATTCAAAAAAAGTAGGAGGAGGCCAAGTTATGTGGGCTTCACATTTCATGATTCACTCCAGAAATACAATTAATGATTGCTACTAAGGTAAATACACAGAGTTTTTGTTTAGGGTGTTGGCTAAAATGCTAAACTGTATGAGGGAAGGAAGGTCAGCAAGAGACACAAGCCACTGACCAAAGTAACAAATAAGAAGAAGGTATAAACTTTGCAAGGTCAAGGGAAAGTCAGGAACCAGGGAAGTAGTCCAGCATCGTGTTCAGATTTACTGTGTTTACTTTATGATTATATTAGGTATTTTGCTTAATTCCAAACCTTAATATTCTGTTTCACTTCTTCCTTTCCATCATATAAAAGAAAAGCTCTCCTTTTCTTATAAAAGACCAGTCTCCATGGTCTATAGATACTGTCACCGAATTGGAGCTCTGGTGCAGGGTTTCTCAGCCCCCATGGACATTTTGGACCAGGTAATTCTTTGTCGTGGAGGCTGTTCTTTGTGTTATAGGATGTTTAGCAGCACCTTTGGGTTCTACCCACTAGATGCCAGTAGCAACCCCCCAGCTATAATGCCCCTCACAACCAAAAATGTCTCCAGACATTGACAAATGTTTGCTGGGGCGGGGAGCAAAATTGTGCCTGCTTGGTAATCACTGCTTTAATGTGAATAGATAAAAACATCAGCTCAGTGTATTAACTCTTTTTGTAATTCAATGGGTTGATCCTAAGGCATATATCTCTTCCTAACTTCTAAACATACCCAAAGCTATTTGCTACATATTTATAGTTCAGAAAGAACTAAACTCCTCAGATGTTCCAAACACCTTCCTGTCTCAGGGCCTTTGCACAGCTGCTCCCTCTATTGAATGTTTGTCCCATGCAACTCCTACTTGTCCCCCAAGTCCTGTTAAAGCCTTAACTGTCAAGCCCCCCAGGAAGCTTTCCCATGATCCAGAGCATAAGCATGTTAGGTGTTCCCATTTTTCACATGTTCTCACATATGTACTCGTACTTTGTTGAAACTATCACAACTGCAATTAAATAATTATTTTGGTCATTATTATTTAATATCTCCACCATTTCAGCAAGAACCCTATCAATCTTGTTGTCTCATGTATCTCCAGAGCACTAAAAGAATTACTGTGGACTCAAATTTATATAGAAAAGCATATCACTGGCCAACTTTGGTACTTTATTACTAACAAATTATTATGCACCTCACAGGCGATCAAAGTACAATGATACAGACCACCATGGCTTAATGATAAATCTCTCAGGGCAAAATCTTGACTGTGAATATATTTTACTTGCGGGCACATTTTTCCCTTTTGTTAAGAACAAAAGCTATGAAAAGACTGTAATGATGACGAGAGGAACAAAAAGGCCCTCTTCATTAGATGACAATGAATGAGCCACGGAACGGAGTGGCTGTAACTGAGGTCATCCTTCTGGCTCTTTTGAACTCCTTATAACATTTATTTTAACACAGTTTATTCCACACAGCATACATCATATTGTATTGCTTACTCTTGTATATCTGATAGCCGCAAATATATTTAAATTCCTCAAAGGGGTTAGTATTCTGGGATCCACAAATGAGTTTCAGAATGTCTGAGGGATGCTTGAAATCAGATGTAAAGACTAGTCATTTACTCATTAAATTACTATATAATTTACTCATTAAATTACTCCAGTGTTCGTAGAAACACTTTCTACGAACAGGGTCAGGAATGTTTATACGTGTCTCAAAGGTGGCAATTTAAGACCCACCATCTCATATGATTCCATTTATTGATAATTTTAAAACTTGTAGGGATATTCCCATCATCTTTGGTCCATCTCGTAGGAAGAAAAAACAAATTTTAGTTACCGATTTCCTCTCCTGCTTCAATTCCTGGACGTAGCGTGCTAGCTCCACGGTGATCTGGGAGGTCATATTCTCGGAGATGACTTCATGCTGTCCAGCATAATCGTTCATCTCATTCAGGGTGGAAAGGAAGGCTTTACATGCTGTATACCTACAGAATGGAACGCACACCACTCCTTTTCAAACAAGGCACATCCTCTCTCATGTTGCTTCTCACCAGCGAAATAGTAATTAAAATCCGGTTAATTTGCATACAGCTCCCATAGGGTCTTGACAATTCATTACACATAAGAGGGTTCTCATCAAAATGGTGCAGAATAAATTCCAACTGAATCACTTTTCATTGTGTAAAGCCAAATTGCCCTACATAAGGCAATATTTGCCTTTGTTAATAGCCCACATATAACCCAAAATACATATACGTACTATAGGTACTAATATCATGGATATTTAGATCTAAATTATAGATAATACTTTTGGACTTTTCATGTTAAGATGTCTTAATTGCTGTCCGAAACAGACATATTTCTTGGATGAATGAGACGCCTGTATTACAAAACCAAATCAAGATGCAGAGTGTATAATCCACACTTCCTGTGTTTGCTTAGATTATATTCTAAGCTTTTCCTAATTACCTTAACTGAAACAATCTGGAATAGGTCTAGTGACTCACTATAAGTTATTTGAGTAGGTTTTTATTGTCTTTCCCCCAATTTAAAAACTGGCACAGATATGAATGAGGAAGGCAACTTGTTTTTGTAGATATATTATATCTACAAAACATATGTAGATTTCCTTTATAATCATCACCATTGCCATATAGATATTACCACATAACAATCAATGATAAACACACCTGTACTCTTCTTCCTCCTTCGAGTTCTTTTTAGGTTGGTATTTCTTTGAAAGATTCCTAAAACAAAAAGGCAGACATGTCACCTTACACAGAAAGATAACTGAGAAATCAGGAATGAAAGAAGTCAGTGCTTTTGTTTACAAGTTAAAAAAAGAAAAGCCACAAAATGTCCACAGCTGAAATCCATTTGTTTCCTTCCATCTTCCAGCGTGAAAGACTTGCATAGCTTTGACTCTTTTACCTAAAGGTAGAGCAAATAAGAACAGAAATGGTCGCCAACCGGTCGTTTACCTGGATGTTAAGACCTGACATGATTTAACCGGAGAGGGCAGACCATGTGTTTCTATGCAACCATTATTGCTCTAAATCCAAGGCAAGCATGTGGACTGAGTCCAGACGTTTAAATGAAAAACCAAAGTGTCAAGGGCAGGTTTTCAAGGCTGTGTGCCGCTCTCCCAAAACCTAATGAAAACTACTTGTGAATAAGTCTTCTTGAAGGAGGTAGAGACAATATTTGGGGGGATGTTTATGCTAAGACATTTAGCAAGGAGAACTTTTAACCTGCCTAGCAGGCTTGCACTGAACACACTCAGATTAGTCAAAATTGCTCTAATCTATCTTCCTAATCCCATCTCCAGGTCAAGAATCCAGATACTCCCCTCTACATTCTGCATGCTTCAAATTACACAAAAACTAAGAGGTAATCTTGAAAAAAGAAAACTCACTAACATTTGTTCCACTAATTGATTTCTTTTGGGTCCTGATTTTGGCTTCTGTAGTTAGAAGAACAGCCATAAAGGGACTTCCCTGGTGGTCCAATGGTTAAGAATCCATCTTGCAATGCAGGGGATACCAGTTCGAACCCTGGTCGGGGAACTAAGATCCCACATGCGGGAGGGCAACTAAGCCCATGCGCCACAACTAGACGGAAGTCTGTGCGATGCAACAAAAGATCCCATGTGCTGCAACTAAGACCTGATGCAGCCAATAAATAAATAAATAAATATTGAAAAAAAAAAGGAAGAAGAACAGCCATAGATAAAGAGGATGTGGTGCAAATATACAATGGAATACTACTCAGCCATTAAAAAGAATGAAATAATGCCATTTGCAGCAACATGGATGGACCTGGAGTAAGGATGGACCTTACTAAGTGAAGTAAGTCAGAAAGAGAAAGACGAATACCATATGATATCACTTATATGTAGAATCTAAACTATGGCACAAATAAACCTATCTACGAAACAGAAACAGACTCACAGACATAGAGAACAGACTTGTGGTTGCCAAGGGGGAGAGGGCTGGAGGAGGGATGGACTGAGAGTTTGGGGTTAGTAGATGCAAACTATTACATATAGAATGGATGGACAACAAGGTCCTACTATATAGCACAGGGAACTATAAACCTGGGATAAACCATAATCGAAAAGAATATGAAAAAGAATGTGTGTGTGTGTGTGTGTGTCTGTATATATATATATATATAGAGAGAGAGAGAGAGAGAGACAGAGAGAGAGGGAGAGAGAGCTGACTCACTTTGCTGTACAGCAGAAATTAACATCAACTATACTTCAATTTTAAAAAAAAGAGGGCTTCCCTGGTGGCGCAGTGGTTGAGAGTCCGCCTGCCGAAGCAGGGGACGCGGGTTTGTGCCCCGGTCCGGGAAGATCCCACATGCCGCGGAGCGGCTGGGCCCGTGAGCCATGGCCGCTGAGCCTGCGCGTCCGGAGCCTGTGCTCCGCAGCGGGAGAGGCCACAACAGTGAGAGGCCCGCGTACCGCAAAAAAAAAAAAAAAAGAAGCAGAACAACAGCCCTAGGAGTGGACTAGTGGTCCACAGTGGGACTCCATATGACAGCATCTCAGTATTCACTTCCCTGTTTATTCCATGTTGCTATTCCTCTTTCATAGTAGCTACTTTCATTATTTCACATTCTATTTCTTTCATTTCCCCTGAATCTACAGATATACCTAGAAAAGGGTGCAATAATAAGTTTACAATTTTGATCATGGTACGTTTTACAGACAAAGTGAAATGTGAGTTCACCTCTAACAGGTGTTACTAGGTGACATGAGAGGCAGAGGACTTTAGTAAAAAGGACGTTGCTCTGGGAACCCAGAGGCCACGTGACTAGATGGTGTAACCTCAGACAAAGCAATGGGCAAGCCTGTGCTTCCAGTTCCTCATCTGTAAGCCTGAGTCAGGTGGATGAAATGACCTCTATTGTCCCTTAAAGTTTGGAAATTCCCAGGGAATATATATCACCCAATAGAATAGTGATTGTTGCAATTACTTTAAAAAGAAGTCATGGGGTTTCCCTGGTGGCACAGTGGTTGAGAGTCTGCCTGCCGATGCAGGGGACGCGGGTTCGTGTCCCGGTCTGGGAAGATCCCACATGCCGTGGAGCGGCTGGGCCTGTGAGCCATGGCCGCTGAGCCTGCGCGTCCAGAGCCTCTGCTCCACAACGGGAGAGGCCACAACAGAGAGAGGCCCGTGTACCACAAAAGCAAAAAAAAAGAAGTCATGGGTATATAACAATTTAAAAATTATAATTAGACAAACTGATGAAAGAAAAATCTACTGACTTGGAGGTTGCTATCACGTGAGCTATGCTTAAACAAACTACATTGTGTTTTCTCTACTGATACTCTGGATACACAGTAAAGATTATCTAATAGATCTAGATTTGAAAGAATGTGAAAAAGCAGTATTTCCTTGAAGCAGGTGCCTTAGAGAAAAATTAATGCAAAAGAGAGAAATTTTTGTTTTTAATTTAATTTTTTTAACATCTTTATTGGAGTATAATTGCTTTACAATGGTGTGTTAGTTTCTGCTTTATAACAAAGTGAATCAGCTATACATAGCTGATTCACTTTGTTAAAAGAGATAAATCTTATATATTGAAAGCATGGTAGAATTCTTTGAGTTGCCTACCACATTTAGTCCTTAAAAAGGTAGATTTAATAAAAACAATAGCTCCGACTTACATGTACCAGGAATAAAAGGGGAGCCATGGAAAGCAGATGACTAATCAATAGGTTATTTTCCAAATATATTTAAAGCAGCATATATGGGACCTGCAGTATTGAAAAGCCTAGAGGTTGCATGTGAGATATTTTTAGTGCATGGTTTTAAATACTGACCATTTCTTCTGCTAACTATAAAATTACAAATGGAAAATGTCACTTCTAAATTCACATCTTATATAAAAACTCATTCAAAACTGTTATTTTAGAGGTTGATTTAAATCTACATTTTCTTTTTAGCTTTCAGTCATTAGCAGATGTAAAAATAACTTAAACTTTATATCTAGTTGAAGGGACCATAGCTTGAAGAGATCCAGGTGAAACCAGTACTTTTTTTTTTTTTTTTTTTGCGGTACGCGGACCTCTCACTGTTGTGGCCTCTCCCGCTGCGGAGCACAGGCTCCGGACGCGCAGGCTCAGCGGCCATGGCTCACGGGCCCAGCCGCTCCGCGGCACGTGGGATCTTCCCGGACCAGGGCACGAACCCGTGTCCCCTGCATCGGCAGGCGGACTCTCAACCACTGCGCCACCAGGGAAGCCCGAAACCAGTACTTTTTATAGTTCCGTTTTACCAGTCAAATCCTAACCAGGATTAAAGACCTGTTGTGGGTGATCTCCAGTAAAGACGGTCCAGTACTGAAGAATGATTATCACTTTGACGATGTTAGCATATATAGCATTCAAAATGCTTCTTAAAAGCATCAGTGGGGCTTCCCTGGTGGCGCAGTGGTTGAGAGTCCGCCTGCCGATGCAGGGGACGCGGGTTCATGCCCCGGTCTGGGAGGATCCCACGTGCCACGGAGCGGCTGGGCCCGTGGGCCGTGGCCGCTGGGCCTGCACATCCAGAGCCTGTGCTCCGCAACGGGAGAGGCCACGGCAGTGAGAGGCCCGCGTACCGCAGAAAAAAAAAAAAGCATCAATGAATAATTCACTCTATAGACACCAGCAGAAAACTAAAGGCTTAAGAGGTCTAGAAGGGATAAGGATATTTCTCTCAGGGACCACTACAAAAAAAAGAGCAACTTGCATTTCCATTCTCTGGAGGTGGGCTTTCTCGCCCTATTTGTATGAGGTTATTTTAAAAATAAGCAGGCAAATAAACACCAAAAGCACCTTTAAATTTATGGCGTCTTTCTGAGAACTTTAAATTGTTTTATACACTTGCTCTTCAGATAGGCTAATTAAAAGGTAAAAGGAAAATATACATCTTTTAATAAAGATACTGGATTTAAATTTGTTTGGTCCTAAGAACTGCAGTGAGGTTTCTAAAAAGGAAAAACTTGGGCCTCATTCCAGACCCTCTGAAATGGAAGGTCCAAGGCTGGACACAGGAATGTTTTGTGTTGTTGGTTTTTTTTTTTAATCTGTCTTTTATATTTTAAAAGCTCACCACAGATTGCCAGATAAAGATGGCACAATAAAATCTGATCAGAGAACTGCGCTTTTCCAACGAGAGGCGAAATAAAAGCCAGGAAATTTTCAACAGCAGAAAATAAACCAATGAAGAAAGGCACATCACCTCAGTCTGCACACTCCGAGGAGTGGTGACCAGCGTGAGGGACAGAAAATTCTGGAACAGTGTAGAACAGATGCTTGACCCCACCCTCACAGTCACAGGGAGGGAAACAAGTCCACAGAACCCTGAAAACCGATTCAGACAGAAGTAAACTGAGGGGTGAGTAAGCACTCAGGGGACAGTGACAGAAAAGATCTGCGAGGAAGACATGCAGGCTGGCCACCCAGATGCCAGGACTTGGCAGGAGCTGGGGCTGGCCACCTGGGTCTCTACTTCCCAGGGCTGCAGGCTGAATGCCTGGGGAAGATTACCACAAAACCTAGGGATTCCCAAGGAATAGGGGTGAACGCGTTTGACCTAATGGAGTGAATGCTAAAACAGAACCTCTAACAAAGTTTCAAAACAGACAACAAAACTCAGAGCCTCAAAGACAAGATGTACAGAAACAAGTGCTTTTGAAACCATGCCCCATGGGGTTAATAAAAACTGGTGACGAACAGAAATTCTTGAGCTTGCCTTCCAGTTTATTAAAAACCCCTTCACGTGTAACCTGCCTTCACCGATCGAGCCGATGCTGTAACTGTTGCTACAAAAGGCTTAGCTGTCCTCCAAGCATCACACAGCCGACACAGTAAGATGTTTGCCTGGGTTGTTTTCCAGGAACTCAGAGCTAGCTGTGTCTAGCTCAAGCTCAAGCCAGCTAAGACTGGTCGGGACTCCCTAAAACAGGGCCTGCACAGGTGTCTGGTAAATGACATTTTGACACCAGAGGGCCAAAATTCCCACCGTCAGATCATGCTAGGCGCCTCTATTTTTGAACATGCATCCCAGGAAGAAGCAAGTAACTCAGATACGCCTGCACAGAACACTAATTACCTCACCTTTTCCCTACCTGCAATCACCTTTCCCCATGCCTAAGACTACCCTGCTTCTTTATCCCATAAATATCCCAGCCTCTCACCTTCAGGGAGGTGGATCTGAGACTTGTTCTCCTATCTCCTCGCTTGGCTGCCTTGTGAATAAACCCTTTCCCTCCTGCAAACCTCGGCGTCTCAGTGTTTGGCTTGTTGCATGTTGGCAAACGAACCTGGTTTGGTAACACTTTCCTCCACGCTTACCCTATAAGGGAGCTCAGAGGGAAAGACCAATGGCACCGGAAGCACAGCAGTGATTATTCACATTCTATCAGATCAAAGAGGGGCACTGGTGTTGTTTGTGTTAATAACAAAAACATGCTTAGGCATCAACCTAAGACGTTTACATGTTTTATCTCATTAAGTCCCCTCAAGAGCCTTATAAGGTGAGAATTATCATTATTATTATTCACATATTACAGTTGAAAAAGACAAAGCACAGAGAGTAATTTGTCCCAAATCATATTACTATTAAGCGGAAGAACATCCCAGGCATTGGGACTCTTAGAGTTTGTTACTTGTAACCACTTCACTAAACTGCCTGTATTAAATATAAGCAAGGTGAAGGGATGTAGTATGTAATACAGAAGAAAAGGAAGGGACTTCCCCGGTGGCGCAGTGCTTAAGAATCCGCCTGTCAATGCAGGGGACACAGGTTCGATCCCTGGTCTGAGAAGATCCCACATGCCGTGGAGCAACAAAACCCGCGCGCCACAACTACTGAGCCCGCGCTCTGCAACAAGAGAAGCCACCGCAATGAGAAGCCCACGCACCGCAACGAAGAGTAGCCCCCACCCACTGCAACTAGAGAAAGCCTGCGCACAGCAACGAAGACCCAACGTGGCTAAAAATTAAAAAAAATAAAAACAAAAAAGAAGAAGAAAAGGAAGGAAGAAAATGACAGAGAAAAACCCAATCTGGAAGAAAACATACAAGGAAATGAAGCAAATCCTAACTCCTCCAGAATATTTGACACGATAAACAAATTTAATAAAACCACAAAGCCAATAAAGCAAGAATCCCCAGCCTACAGGACAAAACAGAATGGGATGAAACTGGGAGGCTGCAAAGCTAAGGAAATGAACTAGGAACGAAAACACACAACTCCAGAGCTAATAAATAAATTAGGCTGGATATCAAATTTAAGAGGGGAAAGTTTTAAGACAATCATAATGTGGAAAGTAACTCTCATAATCAGAAAAAGAAAAAAGATCTGAAGAACAAGATGCTGTAACATAAGGAAAATGGATCTCTGAAGCATATGACCCAATAAGTAGAATAGAAAAAAATTCAGATATAATTGAAGAAAGTTCCCCTGAAATAAATTATTGACTTTTTATATGAAAGGGAAATTGACAAAGAGTGATCAACCACAAGGCATTGCTTGGTAAGGTTATCAAACTGCTAAAGTGGAACAAAAAATTCTTCACATACAGAGTCAAAAAAGCAAGTCACCTACAAAGAATAAAAATTTGGCTGGCCCCAGACTTTTCCACCAGAAGACAACGCAGCAGCAAAGTTTGGAGAGAAAAGGATGACCAGAGAATAATCAAGTCAAATTGTTGTTAAGTGCAGTCGACCCTCCACATCTGTGGGATCTACATCCACAGAGTCAACCAACTGTGATCAAAAATATTGGGGGAAAAATTCCAGAAAGTTCCAAAAAGCAACACGTGAATTACTTCATGATGGCAAATGTTTACACAGCATTTACATTGTATTAGGTATTATAAGTAATCAAGAGATGCTTTAAAGTATACAGAAGGATGTGTGTAGATTATACACAAATACTATGCCATGTTACATAAGGGACTTGAGCATCTTCAGATTTTGGTATCCGAGGCGGGCGGGGGCAGGGGGTGGTATTCCTGGAACCAATCCCCCACGGATTCTGAGGGGTGACTGGATAGTGGCATTCTCAAACAAGAAAGAACTGAAGGATTATGCCACAGGCTCCTATAGGGGGAAGATAACCCTATTTTTCTTGAGGCCAACAAACAAGTAGAGAGGCTGTGGTAGAAGGAATGGTGATGAGCATAAATCTATAATTAAGACAAATTAACTGTGAGACTCATGTTACAGACTAAATTATATAACTCAATTAGGAGAGGAAGTAAAACAGGTAGATACTATTTTCTTTATGTTTCCTAGCAGAGAGTCAGTTGAGCCTGTTTAAAATTACAACGTGAGTTAAAGCAAAAACAAAAACAAACAAAAAACAGGAATGACACCCTACACATTTTTCATAATCTTTTTGCTAAATCTTATAAGAATTTGTTTAATATTTCAAGTTTGCTAAATCCTTCAGTTTCACTTTAATAAAATCTTTTTAATTGTTCAAGTAAATTTAAACTTAATACCTTGCATATACAATATGCAACATATTTTATAAAATGACTTTTACACAGTTACCTTTCATTTACAATGAGATCCAATTTAAAAAAAAAAAAATTGACCAGGACAAGAATGGTTCATCAAGAAGAAAGTACAAACGGCTCAAATGTATAAAAACATACTCAACCTCATTCATGCTAAGAGACAAATTACCTTTCAGACTTAGCAATTTTTACTTATCAAATCGGCAAAGATAAAAAAGATGGGTAACAAGAAGCATTGAGGGTCAAGGCGAGTAGCACCGCCACGAACTCTGAAGTGGTGATAAGGGTCACAGCCTCCGAGAAGGGCAACTTGGCAAATTCTACCAGAACCAAAGTGCTACTTTTAGGAACTTATTCTCTAGATATGCTTGCCCAAGTGTATCATGCAAGGTTATCCAGTGCAACTTTGTTCAGAGTTGCAAACAACTGGAAACAACATATCCACCAATTCAATGCAACACTGTATAGTTGTAAATAGTAAAAATGAACTCTCGGAATAATTTCCAGGATGCAGAAAGGCAAGGGCACACTGAACTGCTGGGGAAGCAAGGAAGAAAACACACTTCCTTGCCTGTGTATCCATAATATCTCTCTGGAAGGATACGTAAGAGACAGATAACATTTATTGTCCCTGGGAACAGGGGTAAGAGAAGGGACACTCCACTGTAAACCATTTTGTACCTTTAGAAGTTTTAATCATATGAATTCATTACCTGGTCATAACAAATAATTTAGTTTGTTTTATTTTTGTTTGTTTTGGCTGCGTTGGGTCTTTGTTGCTGAGGGCAGGCTTTCTGTAGTTGCAGTGAGCGGGGGCTACTGTTCCTTGCAGTGTGCGGGCTTCTCATTGCGGTGGCTTCTCTTGTTGCAGAGCACAGGCTCTAGGGTGCATGGCCTTCAGCAGTTGTGGTGAGTGGGCTCAGTAGTTGTGGTGCACGGGCTTAGCTGCTCTGAGGCATGTGGGATCTTCCCGGACCAGGGATCGAACTCATGTCCCCTGCATTGGCAGGCATATTTTTAGCCACTGTGCCACTAGGGAAGTCCTTTTTGTTTATTTTTAAAGAAACAGTTGCTAAGGGGCAATCAATAGTTGGTTCTCTTATATAGGTCATGTAAGATGTTTTAAGATTATATTAAGGGGACTTCCCTGGTGGCACAGTGGTTAAGAAGCCACCTGCCAATGTAGGGGACATGGGTTCAAGCCCTGGTCCGGGAAGATCCCACATGCCACGAAGCAATTAAGCCCCTGCGCCACAACTACTGAGCCTGCGCTCTAGAGCCCGTGAGCCACAACTACTGAAGCCCGCGAACCTAGAGCCCATGCTCCACAACAAGAGAAGCCACCGCAATGAGAAGCCCATGCACCGCAATGAAGAGTAGCCCCCACTCGCCACAACTAGAGAAAGCCCGCACGCAGCAACAAAGACCCAATGCAGCCATAAATAGAAAATAAAAATTTTTAAAAAGATTATATTAAGAATTTGGGACTTTCCTGGTGGTCCAGTGGTAAAGAATCCGCCTTCCAATGCAGGGAACGTGGGTTCAATCCCTGGTCAGGGAACTAAGATCCCACAGGCCACGGGGCAACTAAGCTCCTGTGCCACAATTACTGAGCTCATGCACCTCAACTGCAGCCCATGAGCCCAAACTACAGAGCCCACGTGCTCTAGAACCTGCGCACCACAACTACAGATTACACGCGCCCTGGAGCCTGAGCGCCACAACTAGGGAAGAGAAAACCCACACGTCACAACTAGAGAGAAGCCCACACACCACAATGCAAGATCCCGCGTGCCTCAACGAAGATCCTGCGTGCTGCAACTAGGACCCGATGCAGCCAAAAATAAATAAAATAAATAATAAATAAATCTTTTTATAAAAAAAAAAGATTAAGAATTTGACCCTATGCTGCCTTGAACGGATAATAACTATAGCAGGGGTCAGCAAACTTATATATAAGCACGTATATGCTTATACATAAAAGCAAATTTATAAAGGGCCAGACAGTAAATATATTAGACCTGCAGCCCCAGGGTCACGGGGCTGCAAAAGCAGCCATGGACAATACACAGATGAATGGACGCACCTGTATTCCAGTAAAGCTTTGTTTACAAAACCAGGCAGTGATGGGTTTGGCCATGGCCATGGCCAGTAGTTAACCACTGACCTACAGAAATCAAAGCCCTAATTATCATCTTCCATATCTAAAATAAGTTAGAGTCTTTTTTCCTCTAATGCAGAAAAGAAATTATTTAACGACAGACAACTCCCCAAAGAAACCATGATGGTTTTTCAACATCATATTGATGTTTTAAGCAAGTCTTTGTTGAATATGCTCCAGTCACACTGGTCTTTCCATTCCTTGAACATGTCCCCACCTCAGGACCTTTGCACTTGCTGATTCCTTGGCCTGGAAGAACGGCTCTCAGATCTTTGCATGCCTGCTTTCTCCTTGCCTGTCAGTTCTCAAGCAATGGATTTCCCTGGCCAGTCAGGCTAAGTAAGCCTTGCCCCCCCATCATCTTCTAATGCATCACTGGTTTTACTTATTCGGGGTGATAAACGCTATCTTTAAATGATTTACTGCCTTGCTTATTTGCATGCAGTCTTTTTTCCATAGTGAGAAGGTGAGTCCCTCCAGCTCAGGCACTTCCTGTGTCTCATTCACTAGAGTCTCCCCCGCCCCCAACTCTGTTGACACATTATTAGTTGTTCTGTTTGTTTTTAAACCTTCATCAGCTCCCATAGGCCTGTGCGGGCACATAATTCTCCTTGAAGCAGTGCTGACCAAATATTGTAGACCTGTTCCCTGTTGATTCACTCTTTCTACAGCTATTTACTAAGCACCTATTTTATGCACTGTTCCATACTACAGGGATTCATTAGTGAACACAACGCAAAGAGCCCTCTGCCCTTGAGAGGCTTATATTCTAGCAGGGAGGGAGCAGAAGACAACGAACAACACAATATGTAAGAAAATTACATAATGTTAGAAAGTTATCAGCGCTTTGGAAAAACCGAAAAGTCCAGCAGGGAGGCAGGGGGGCCCTTACTGAGGAGGTGACATCTGAGCAAAGACTTGAAGGAGGTGAGGGAGTTGGCCACGTGGACCCTGGGGGATGGACCTCTAGGTGACAACATCTATATGAAAGGCCAATGCAGCATCCCTGGGGTGACAGCATGTCTGGCATGTACAAGATACAGCACGGAGGCCAATTCTGTTAGAGCAGAGATACGAAGGGAGAGAGAGAAAGAGGTAATGTCTGAGAGGTAGAGAGACCCGTTCACGAAGGGCTTTATAGGACATCCGCTGTAAGGATATTCGATTTACTTCGAGGGAAATGGGGAGACGTTGGTGTTTTGAATGAGGAGTGCTGTGATCTGGCTGTCTTGTGGAAAAGACGGACTGTAGGAAATAAGGGAGGAATAAGAAACCAGTTAGAAGATTCATAGTAAGCCAGGTAAGAGGTGATGGGGCCTTGGACCACAGTGCCAGCAGTGGAGGTGCTGAGAAGGGCAGGGATCCTGGATCAATCTGGAAAGCAGAGGTACCAGGACTTCCCGATGGGGGAGGGGGAGTGTGGGAGAAAGACAAAAGCCAAAGATGACTCTGGAGTTTTTGACCCAAGCAAGGAAGGATGCAGCTGCCCTCGAGCCGAGCCGGGGAGTTGCGGGGAGCCGGGCTGCAGAGATGCAGATTTTGTTGGGATTTTTTTGTTTGTTTTTTGGCTGCGTTGGGTCTTCGTTG
Source organism: Leucopleurus acutus (assembly GCF_964270905.1). Classification (NCBI taxonomy): domain Eukaryota; kingdom Metazoa; phylum Chordata; class Mammalia; order Artiodactyla; family Delphinidae; genus Leucopleurus; species Leucopleurus acutus. The sequence goes on along the minus strand of NC_139150.1, from coordinate 6,286,560 downwards.
CTGCACACAGGCTTTCTCTAGCTGCAGCGAGTGGGGGCTACTCTTCGTTGCCGTGCACGGGCTTCTCATTGCGGTGGCTTCTCTTGTTGTGGAGCACGGGCTCTAGGCACGCAGGCTTCAGTAATTGTAGCACGCAGGCTCAGTAGTCGTGGCGCACAGGCTCAACTGCTCCACGGCATGTGGGATCTTCCTGGACCAGGGCTCGAACCCATGTCCCCTGCATTGGCAGGTGGACTCACAACCACTGCGCCACCAGGGAAGCCCCGGAAATGCAGATTTTGAGTGGATATTCTGTTTCAGACATCCAAATGGAGATTCTGAGTAACCTGTTTCTGGAGTTCAGGACAGAGATCAAGCTTGGAGACATCTGTTGCCGTAGAGATCGTACTTAAAGCCATCACCAGGAGAGTATAAATAGAGAAGGGAAGATGACGGAGGACTGGGCGCCGGGGCACATCGGGGTGAAGTGGCAGAAGGAAAGGAGGAACCGCGAAGGGGGTTGAGCAGAGCTTCTGAAGAGCTTCTGGTGAGATAGGAATGAAGCCAAGAGACTGGGGTTTCAGAGGCCAAGCAAGAAAAGTGTTTCGAGGAGGGAGCACCCACCCCTTCAAAGATGCTGAGGGGTCAAGGGTGGTGAGGACTGAGGACAGGCGACTGGGTGGGACAGGATGAAGGTCACTGGTGCCCTGAGGAGCTGTTCTGGTGCACAGGTGCAGGTGAGCTAAATAGGGAGAAGAGGGGAACTGGAGAGACATTGTTGGGAAGGTTTGCTGCAAAGGAAGGCAAAGAAATGGTGGCAGCTGGTGGGGGAAGTGAGCTCAAGAGAAGTTTTGTTTTCTTGTTTGTTTTTTAATGATGGGAGACAGTGGTACATTTTTGTGACCATGGGAATAATCCAGTAGAAAGTAAAGCCTTGATAACATAGGAGACAGAGGAAAACTAGTGGGGACAGAGCTCCAGAGTCGGAGAGATGGGAGAAGATCTAGTGTGCAAGAGGAGGGCTTGGATTCAGCCAGGAGCGTCAGAGGGAGGGGGCATCCAGGTGTGGGAACAGATGCTGACAGATGGGTTACAGGGCCTGAGAGCCTGAGGGTGTTTTCCTCTATCTGCTTCAATTTTCTCAGTGAAGTAGGAAGCAAGTGGTGAGGATGGGAAGGGAGGTGTTGGGGTTTGTGGAAAGAGAAGCTATGAAAGACGCAGGCAGGTGGGAAAGCAACCAACAAACGGCAGGTAGTATGATTACTCATCAGCCTCAAGGGCCCGGCCCAGATCTCAGTCCAAAGGATTAGAAAACACCTCCAAAGGATTAGCAATTGTCTTGAATTGTCTTGAATTACTCATAATCTTTTTTTATCAACTTCTCCCAATAAGCACAAATTTAGATACTTTGCAGGGATGTGATGAAACAAATGTTAACATTTAAATCTCAGGAAAAGGACTTCCTAAGAGATTACCATCATAGCAGTAATACCGCTACTCTATTTCAAGTCATGAAACGTGATCCAGAACAGGGTAAAACGGTCGATGGAGAGCTATTAAATGTTATCCCAAACCTATTATTGGGATTTGGAGTCTTTTCCAATAGCCTCCAATTTTGTTACCTAAATCAGCACTTCCCTCATAGAGGGGGATGAGAAAGGGCAGGGAGCCAGGTGCTTCCCAGAGGGAAAAAGAAAGCACCTTCCCTTCATGACATAGAACTGATGGAGAAATTTGCTGAGAACTGACTTAATGACATCCCATGACAAACCTCCAAAGCAAAACAAGACAGTGGATAAGGCACCAGGAAAGGAGAGGATAGGCTAAGAGAAAAAGAATACAACAAATGTAGGGAAGTCCATTAGATGAGACCTTACTTCGCCTAAAGCTGTTAGGTAACCCATTTCCATGTGAGAGACAACATTTTATGACAGCCCAACGTCTAAATAATCAACACAAAGCAGCTCACTCTCCATTCACACTTTCAGTTTTAAAAGCCTTAAAGTGCTAATGAGGCTGATACACATACAGGGCGCCAGAAATTCATCTGGAATAAAATTTATTTATAAAAATAAATTTATGGGCTTCCCTGGTGGCGCAGTGGTTGAAAGTCTGCCTGCCGATGCAGCGGACACGGGTTCGTGCCCCGGTACGGGAAGATCCCACATGCCGCGGAGCGGCTGGGCCCATGAGCCATGGCTGCTGAGCCTGCGCGTCCGGAGCCTGTGCTCCACAACGGGAGAGGCCACAACAGTGAGAGGCCCACTTCAAAATAAAAAAAAAAAAAAAAAAAAAAAAAAAAAATTTACTTATTAAATTCTTATTCAGTAAATTTAAGAATAATTTATTTATTATTAAATTATTCTTAAATAAATTTATTTATTATTAAGTACATTAAATAAATTATTTATAAAAATTATTTCATTGAGCAATCTGTTTTACATTTTATTTACTCAATGGAAACAAAACTTATCATCCATAAAAGTATACCACAGGTACTACCACTTAGGTGCTTATTTACAAACAACAACAGCCCTCTGAGAAGTCACGTTCTTTCAAAGATACATGACATATACCTTATCCAGATGCTCTTTGGATTAAAATGAAATATTTATAAACCAAAAGTCATCTAGACATTTCACAATCTGTGCAAACCAGCCAAACAAGAAATCATTAAAGGGACTTCCCTGGTGGTACAGTGGTTAAGAATCCACCTGCCAATGCAGGGGACACAGGTTCGCGCCCTGGTCTGGGAAGATCCCACATGCCGCAGAGCAACTGCGCTCTAGAGCCCATGTGCCTATAGCCTGTGTTCCTCAACAAGAGAAGACACTACAGTGAGAAGCCCACGCACTGCAACGAAGACCCAATGCAGCCAAAAATGAATAAATACACAAATAAATAAATAAATTTTAAAAAAAGAAATCATTAAAGATTTTGCCACTTCAAGTTCAAGCTTAGTTTTACCAGCCACTTTTAAACATTTTACATAAAAACACAACTTTCTTGGATAATTTCATCATTGTTAAATTGTTATAAGAAGGGCCTCCACAGGACCTCTCACGTGCTGCTGGAGGGATCGTGAATCAGACAAACTGTCTGGAAAATTGTTTGACTCCATCTACTAAAGCTAAACATACACAAAGCCTATGACCCAGGAATTCCACTCCTGGGTATATACTTTATATCCCCAAATTGGAAACAAGCAATAGCCTAGTGACAGTAGACTGGACAAACGGTGATACATCCATATACCAAAATACTAAACACCAATCAAAAGAAAAGCACCACCCCATGCAACAACACAAATGAATCTCATAGACATAATGAGGAACAAAGGAAGCCAAATACAAACAGTGCATAATAAATGATTACATCTGCATAAGGTTCAAAAATAAGTATGACTAATCCAAGCTGTCAGAGATCAGGAAAGTGGTCAACCATGCGGGCGAGGGGGATGAACCAGAAAGGGATGGGGCGATGGGGGGCCTCTGAGGCTGGGAATTCCCTGTTTCTTGACCTGGGTGCTGGTCACATAGTGGTATTCACTCTGAAAATTTCCGGGGCTTTACATTTATGATCTGTGCACTTTTCTGTATATATATTATATTTCAAAACAGTTTTCTGGGGGAAAAAAAATGGTGCTCCAAAATTCAGCAGAATCCTTTTAAGAAACAGAGCCTAGAGGGCAGACAGCAGAAGCAAGAAGAACTACATCCTGCAGCCTGTGGAACAAAAACCACATTCACAGAAAGACAGACAAGATGAAAAGGCAGAGGGCTATGTACCAGATGAAGGAACAAGATAAAACCTCAGAAAAACAACTAAATGAAGTGGAGATAGGCAACCCTCCAGAAAAAGAATTCAGAATAATGATAGTGAAGATGATCCAGGACCTCGGAAAAAGAATGGAGGTAAAGATCGAGAAGATGCAAGAAATGTATAACAACAACAACAAAAAAAGAAATGTATAACAAAGACCTAGAAGAATTAAAGAACAAACAGAGATAAACAATACAATAACTGAAATGAAAACTACACTAGAAGGAATCAATAGCAGAATAACTGAGGCAGAAGAACGGAGAAGTGACCTGGAAGACAGAATGGTGGAATTCACTGCTGCAGAACAGAATAAAGAAAATAGAATGAAAAGAAATGAAGACAGCCTAAGAGACCTCTGGGACAACATTAAATGCAACAACATTCGTATTACAGGGGTCCCAGAAGAAGAGAGAGAGAAAGGACCAGAGAAAATATTTGAAGAGATTATAGTCTAAAACTTCCCTAACATGGGAAAGGAAATAGCCACCCAAGTCCAGGAAACACAGAGAGTCCCATACAGGATAAACCCAAGGAGAAACACGCCGAGACACAGAGTAATCAAATTGGAAAAAATTAAAGACAAAGAAAAATTATTGAAAGCAGCAAGGGAAAAACGACAAATAACATACAAGGGAACTCCCATAAGGTTAACAGCTGATTTCTCAGCAGAAACTCTACAAGCCAGAAGGGAGTGGCATTATATACTTCAAGTGATGAAAGGGAAGAACCTACAACCAAGATTACTCTACCCAGCAAGGATCTCATTCAGATTCAAAGGAGAAATCAAAAGCTTTACAGACAAGCAAAAGCTAAGAGAATTCAGCACCACCAAACCAGCTCTACAACAAATGCTAAAGGAACTTCTCTAAGTGGGAAACACAAGAGAAGAAAAGGACCTACAAAAACAAACCCAAAACAATTAAGAAAATGGTCATAGGAACATACATATCGATAATTACCTTAAATGTGAATGGATTAAATGCTCCAGCCAAAAGACACTGGCTTGCTGAATGGATACAAAAACAAGACCCATATATATGCTGTCTACAACAGACCCACTTCAGACCTAGGGACACATACAGACTGAAAGTGAGGGGATGGAAAAAGGTATTCCATGCAAATGGAAATCAAAAGGAAGCTGGAGTAGCAATACTCGTATCAGATAAAATAGACTTTAAAATAAAGAATATTACAAGAGACAAGGAAGGACACTACATAATGATCAAGGGATCAATCCAAGAAGAAGATATAACAATTATAAATATATATGCACCCAACATAGGAGCACCTCAATACATAAGGCAACTGCTAACAGCTATAAAAGAGGAAATCGACAGAAACACAATAATAGTGGGGGACTTTAACACCTCACTTACACCAATGGACAGATCATCCAAAATGAAAATAAATAGGGAAACAGAAGCTTTAAATGACACAACAGACCAGATAGATTTAATTGATATTTATAAGACATTCCATCCAAAAACAGCAGATTACACTTTCTTCTCAAGTGCACATGGAACATTCTCCAGGATAGATCACATCTTGGGTCACAAATCAAGCCTCGGTAAATTTAAGAAAATTGAAATCATATCAAGCATCTTTTCTGATCACAATGCTATGAGATTAGAAATGAATTGTACGGAAAAAAACATAAAAAACACAAACACATGGAGGCTAAACAATACGTTACTAAATAACCAAGAGATCATTGAAGAAATCAAAGAGGATATCAAAAAATACCTAGAGACAAATGACAATGAAAACATGATGATCCAAAACCTGTGGGATGCAGCAAAAGCAGTTCTAAGAGGGAAGTTTATAGCTATACAAGCCTACCTCAAGAAACAAGAAAAATCTCAAATAAACAATCTAACCTTGCACCTAAAGGAACTAGAGAAAGAAGAACAAACAAAACCCAAAGTTAGCAGAAGGAAAGAAATCATAAAGATCAGAGAAGAAATAAATGAAATAGAAACAAAGAAAACAACAGCAAAGATCAATAAAACTAAAAACTGGTTCTTTGAGAAGATAAACAAAATTGATAAACCATTAGCCAGACTCATCAAGAAAAAGAGGGAGAGGACTCAAATCAATACAATTAGAAATGAAAAAGGAGAAGTTACAACAGACACTGCAGAAATACAAAGGATTATAAGAGACTACTACAAGCAACTCTATGCCAACAAAACGGACAACCTGGAAGAAATGGACAAATTCTTAGAAATGCACAACCTTCCGAGACTGAACCAGGAAGAAATAGAAAATATAAACAGACCTATCACAAGCACTGAAATTGAGACTGTCATTAAAAATCTTCCAACAAACAAAAGTCCAGGACCAGATGGCTTCACAAGTGAATTCTATCAAACATTTAGAGAAGAGCTAACACCTATCCTTCTCAAGCTCTTCCAAAAACTTGCAGAGGAAGAACACTCCCAAACTCATTCTATGAGGTCACCATCACCCTGATACCAAAACCAGACAAAGATACTACAAAACAAGAAAATTACAGACCAATATCACTTATGAATATAGATGCAAAAATCCTCAACAAAATACTAGCAAACAGAATCCAACAACACATTAAAAGGATCATACACCATGATCAAGTGGGACTTATCCCAAGGATGCAAGGATTCTTCAATATAGGCAAATCAATCAATGTGATAAACCATATTAACAAATTGAAGGAGAAAAACGATATAATCATCTCAATAGATGAAGAAAAACTTCTGACAAAACTCAACACCCATTTATGATAAAAACTCTCAAGAAAGTGGGCATAGAGGGAACCTACCTCAACATAATAAAGGCCATATACGATGAACCCACAGCAAACATCATTCTCAATGGTGAAAAACTGAAAGCATTTCCTCTAAGATCAGGAAGGAGACAAGGATGTCCACTCTTACCACTCTTACTCAACATAGCTTTGGAAGTCCTAGCCACGGCAATCAGAGAAGAAAAAGAAATAAAAGGAATACAAATTGGAAAATAAGAAGTAAAACTGTCACTGTTTGCAGATGACATGATACCATACATAGAGAATCCTAAAGATGCCACCAGAAAACTACTAGAGCTAATCAATGAATTTGGTAAAGTTGCAGGATACAAAATTAATGCACAGAAATCTCTTGCATTCCTATCCACTAATGATGAAAAATCTGCAAGAGAAATTAAGGAAACACTCCCGTTTACCACTGCAAAAAAAAGAATAAAATACCTAGGAATAAACCTACTTAGGGAGACAAAAGACCTGTATGCAGAAAACTATAAGACACTGATGAAAGAAATTAAAGATGATACTAACAGATGGAGAGATATACCATGTTCTTGGCTTGGAAGAATCAATATTGTGAAAATGACTATACTACCCAAAGCAATCTACAGATTCAATTCAATCCCTATCAAATTACCAATGGCATTTTTTATGGAACTAGAACAAAAAATCTTAAAACTTGTATGGAGACACAAAAGATTCCGAATAGCCAAAACAGTCTTGAGGGAAAAAAACAGAACTGGAGGAATCAGACTCCCTGACTTCAGACTATACTACAAAGCTACAGTAATCAAGACAATATGGTACTGGCACAAAAACAGAAACATAGATCAATGGAACAAGATAGAAAGCCCAGAGATAAACCCACGCACCTGTGGTCAACTAATCTATGACAAAGGAGGCAAGGATATACAATGGAGACAAGACAGTCTCTTCAATAAGTGGTGCTGGGAAAACTGGACAGCTACATGTAAAAGAATGAAATTAGAACACTCCCTAACACCATACACAAAGATAAACTCAAAATGGATTTGAGACCTAAATGTAAGACCAGACACTATAAAACTCTTACAGGAAAACATAGGAGGAACACTCTTTGACATAAATCACAGCAAGATCTTTTTTGATCCACCTCTTAGAATAATGGAAATAAAAACAAAAATAAACAATGAGACCTAATGAAACTTAAAAGCTTTTGCACAGCAAAGGAAACCATAAACAAGATGCAAAGACAACCCTCAGAATGGGAGAAAATATTTGCAAATGAATCAACGGACAAAGGATTAATCTCCAAAATATATAAACAGCTCATGCAGCTCAATATTAAAAAAACAAACAACCCAATCCAAAAATGGGCAGAAGACCTAAACAGACATTTCTCCAAAGAAGACATAGAGATGGCCAAGAAGCACATGAAAAGCTGCTCAACATCACTAATTACTAGAGAAATGCAAATCAAAACTACAATGAGGTATCACCTCACACCAGTTAGAATGGGCATCATCAGAAAATCTACAAACAACAAATGCTGGAGAGGGTGTGGAGAAAAGGGAACCTTCTTGCACTGTTGGTGGGAATGTAAATTGATACAGCCACTATGGAGAATAGTATGGAGGTTCCTTAAAAAAATAAAAATAGAATTACCATATGATCCAGCAATCCCACTACTGGGCATATGCCCTGAGAAAACCATAATTCAAAAAGACACATGCACCCCAATGTTCATTGCAGCACTATTTACAATATCCAGGTCATGGAAGCAACCTAAATGCCCATCGACAGACGAATGGATAAAGAAGTTGTGGTACATACATACAATGGAATATTACTCAGCCATAAAAAGGAATGAAATTGAGTCATTTGTTGAGACGTGGATGGATCTAGAGACTGTCATACAGAGTGAAGTAAGTCAGAAAGAGAAAAACAAATATCGTATATTAACGCATGTATGTGGAACCTAGAAAAGTGGTACAGATGAACTGGTCTGCAGGGTAGAAGTTGAGACACAGATGTAGAGAACAAATGTATGGACACCAAGGGGGGAAAGCCACGGGGTGGTGGGGATGGTGGTGTGCTGAATTGGGCGACTGGGATTGACATGCATACACTGATGTGTATAAAATTGATGACCAATAAGAACCTACTGTATAAAAAAATAAATAAAATTAAATTTAAAAATTAAAAAAAAAAAGAAACAGAGCCTAAAAGCAATAACTTGGTTTTTATGTTTACTGTCCTCTAAAAAACAATTTTCAATATTAAAAAAAACAACTGCTTCTACTGAAATATAAGCTTACATGAAAAGAGAAAATAAATATTTAAAGGATTATACATTTATAGTATAAAATGAGGATATAAATTATCTTTACATCCATTCTGCAGTTAACAAACAACCTTTCTCAATATCAACTTACCTGAGTTGCTTTGCATAGCTGAGTTCAATCTCTGTCCTTTCCTTTACAAATTTGATGTATTTCTCAAGAATATCAATTCCCCACTGTGTGTGTTTTTCTAAGTTGTCAAATTGATCCTGTTAATAAAAAACAAAGGGAGAGCTTGTAATCTTTCTCTGTGATTAACGTAACTTCAGTGAACAATTCTCTCAACAATAAATCAGTACGTAGAAAGCAGTTCTAACATTTTCCATGATTGTACTTGGGTGCTTTTTCGCTGAGCAAATTTTAAATCAACATTACCAAATTTGGTTTGAAAACTGCCTGAGATATTGAACTCTGACCCCTCTGTTCACGTCCCCTATTCCTGTTAGAAACATGGTGTTTGGATGTATTTAATGTCCTAGCACAAAGCAAAGTGTCTTCTGCAGATACCAAAAACTGAGAGATGAAACACACTCCCGTGTCAACTCAGTCACACTATTAGCACCTTAACTGTTATCTCTGAGTTAGCATTCAGGATAAGCTCACTGAAATTTGAGGCAAGGAAATGGCAGGGAGAAGAGTTACAAAATACTTGCTTTCTTCAAACAAATGACTCATGCGGACTTCATTCCAACATTCAACCATGCATCAAGCCTACACTATTTGCCAGGAATGGTGATTGGGGCTGGGGAACAAGAAAGAAGAGAATTATAGCCACGATGTACAGGCTGCCTCAAGATTCCTAGTCTGGAAGGGAGCGGGTAGGTATTCCAGCCACCCCTAATGCAAAGGCAGGGAGAGGCCCAGGAATCAGGGGGACCAGTCGTGCTGGAGCTCAAGGTGGGGGTAGGGCACAAGGGAATGAGTGGTGGTGGGTGACGGGACTAGAGGGTCCGGGCCTGATCACCCAGGGCCTTGAATGCCGAGTTAAGGTGTCTAGACTCTCTGGTGGGCACAAGTGAGCCACTGAAGGGTTCGCAAAGGGAGTGGCACACCTAAGACATGTTTAGCATCACCAGGAGCTGGATGTCGACTGTTCAATATCCTAAGCAGAGAAACTGGGAGCAGAGGGGAGGATTTTATAGACCATGAACAAAGAATCAGCTAGTCTTATGACTGGATGGGGAGGCTGGAAGGGATATGCAGGAGAGGGGAGGATTCTAAGGCGACTCCTTGGTTCTGTTTCCTGTGAGTACACAGGCGGAGGGGCAGCAGTTTGGGGTGAAGTGACATGTGGAGTCAGGGACTGACATGTCCAGAAGAGAGTTGGAAACACAGATGTATTCAGGGCTCAAGGACGGAGGCCAGGGAGCTGGTAGATCTGAAACAATAGCCAAGGATCAGAACCCCAGAGTCGGCTGCAGCTCTGCACTGAATTCATAAAGAGGGCCAAACCCAGGGAGGAGAGCCCAGAAGGACCTACGAAGGTGGGGTGTTAGCACAACATTGGGGAAGAGAGAATTTGCAAAGGTGAAAGTCTGCTCATGAGAGGTAACAGTAATAGAGGATGAGGTTTTAGCCCCAGCTCTGGGACTTCGCAGAGAAAGGCCATGGAACATCTCAAGATTTTAGTCATCCACCTACAAGATGAAGATAGAATCCCTGCCTAATTTGAGAAATTGGTCGTGAGGATCATGTAAGATAGAAAAATGCCAAGTCAAACACAAAAACACAAAGCCACCATGTAACCCTATCCCAGGCGTGTGCAATCTTACAATATACATTTGGCATCGTCCTTCAGCTTATTTTTTAGATCCAGCATCTTCAATTTTAAATCTATCATTGTGCTTTGATTCTATTTTCCATTCAAAGCAGTGCAAACTGTAACATGAGAAAATGTTCCATATACTTGACTTAGAGCAGGAGGGTAGCAGAGTCAAGATACTTTTTTTCTCAAACTTGAGAAACCCTGGGAATTCCCTGGCGGTCCACTGCTTAGGATTCTGCGCTTCCACTGCAGGGGGCATGGGTTCCATCCCTGGTCGGGGAACTAAGATCCTGCAAGCTACACAAGAGAAACCCTCTTCTGAAGAAAAATAATTTCCTCAACCTTACTCCCGCCCAGGCCCACAGAACAGTTTGAGAAACCTCAACTTAAGAAATTCAGGGGCTTCCCTGGTGGCGCAGTGGTTGAGAGTCTGCCTGCCGATGCAGGCGACACGGGTTCGTGCCCCCGTCCCGGAAGATCCCACATGCCGCAGAGCGGCTGGGCCCCTGAGCCATGGCCGCTGAGCCTGCGCGTCCGGAGCCTGTGCTCCGCAACGGGAGAGGCCACAGCAGTGAGAGGCCCGCGTACCGCAAAAAAAAAAAAAAAAGAAAAAGAAAAAGAAAAGAAATTCAGGCTTTCTTTTACAAGAATATTTTCTAATTGAAAGTAATCACTGTACAATGTTTACCTTTATACCTAATAATTTCTAATATTATCATAAACAATCAGAGACCATTTAAGATTTTCATTGATTCTTGGTCCTCAATAACATATTCCACAAACTCTGAGATTTCATTTCAAGAAACACTGCTCAAAAAAAAAAAAAAAAAAAAAAGAAACAGTGCTCAAGAATGTTATTTATTTATGTTACCTATAAGGTCAAGGGTTGTCAGGCAAATTTATAGTGTAAACAAGACTAGATCTCTTTAAACTACTTGAGAGAGCAAATATACGAACAGTTCAAGTAATGATTACAATCATTCCTAGTTAATTAGAGCAAGTCTTTTTTAAAGCTCTCTGCTAATCAGTAACCCTTTGTTAATATAGTTTCATATTGACCTTATTTATTTAAAATTCCTTTTCACACACTTCCCTCCATTTGAGAGCCCTCTCTCTGTATAATTTCCTATCTCCAGAGCCTTACTATTTTTAGCAGTTACAGATGTTTATAGATGTTATAAACATCTATAGATGTTTATAGGTGTTTCCTTGAAGACTTACTAAGATAGTCTGCTCTTAGATTTCACCCTTGTCCTGCTAACAACCTAAGTTCATATTTTTCCTTATTATATTACTTTGCAATTCTTTTTAGCCCTAATATGTATAATATAAAGCAACAGCTTTTGAGATCAAAACACTTTTTTAAAAACATCTACATTTGAATTGAGTCCACCTTAAAAATTACAGGCCTCAAACCAACAATATGTTTCCAATAAAGTTATCTGTATTCAAGAACATTCTGCAAGCTATAATAAAGCACTTACTAAAATAACAGGGTCCAAGTGAGATAGAAGATATTAATAATAAAAAACCTGACTCAGTAACACATAAACTAGTACTTGCTTGTGAATATAGCATAGTTCTTTTTTATGCTACATTAAAACATCTCCAATGACGCCAGACTCTACTGCTGCTGTCACATGGATGGCCACAACATGGACTTTCTTGACAGCAGCTACGAGAAAATTCAAAACAGATGAAAAACTAATCATCAACCCACTTACATTCTTGACTAAAATGTGGAAAACTTAATGGAAAAAAACCTCCAAATCTTAAAAAGCCTCCTTTGTAAGCAAATATTTTAAGTGGTGTTTTTAAAAATAGCCTTTGCTACTTTGGGGATGGTACCATTATCAAAAATGAGTCCTATCCATTATCTGTGAATTATACCTCAATTAAAGACAGGGAGGGAGGGAGGAATGGAGAGGGAGAGAAAGAGAGAGAAATGCATCCCTTCCTGTTTAATGTCACATGATGACACTTTTGAAGACTCCTTTGCCCTCTTAAAAATCGTTGAGGAGGGCTTCCCTGGTGGCGCAGTGGTTAAGAATTCACCTGCCAATGCAGGGGACACGGGTTCGAGCCCTGGTCCGGGAAGATCCCACATGCCGCGGAGCAACTAAGCCCGTGTGCCACAACTACTGAGCCTGTGCTCTAGAGCCCACGCGCTATACAACTCCTGAGCCCACAAGCCACAACTACTGAAGCCCGCGTGCCTAGAGCCCGTGCTCCGCAACAAGAAAAGCCACCACAACAAAGAGTAGCCCTCACTCGCCGCAACTAGAGACCGCGCACAGCAACGAAGACTCAACGCAGCCATAAATAAATAAATAAATAAATAAATAAATAAATAAATAAATAAATTTTTAAAAAAATCATTGAGGACCCCAAAGAGCTTTTGTTTACATGGTTTATAGCTATCAATATTTACTCTATCAGAAATTAAGAACTAAAAGATTTTTTAAATACCTATCAATTCATTTAAAAAGACAATAATAAATCCATTATATATTAATGTAACTAGCATATATATATTTTTTTACTTTTTTGTTTATTTTTAGGAACTTTACTTTCCAAAACAAAACAAAAAGAAAATGAGAAGAATGGCACTGTTTTACATTTCTGTAAATCTCTTTAATGTCTGGTTTAATAGAAGACAGCTGGATTCTCATATTCTTTTACATTTAGTCTGTTATGAGTCTTTACTTTGGTGGAAGTACATCAAAAAAATACAACTTCACACAGATATGTAGTTAGAAAACAGAGGAGTATTTCAACGCCTTTTCTAGGTAATTGCAGATGTTCTTATTTGACACCACACCCAAACTTAACAAATAGTAGTTTCTTAAAGGCTAGCTGCAATGTGAAATCTGAAACCATGGCAATGAATCTTTCATACTGGTTACAATAAAATGCACTAGTCTGTCTTGCACTTTGAATGGATCTTTCACCTATGCGTGAATGCATTATGCATTGGTCATTTGGAAAATATTATTTCACTGATATATACAGATCTTCCAAGTGTTGACACATTTCCGTATAAAATATTTTAAAATTCCATGTTTATTTCACTACCTATCTTATCTGATGAGTCTTTAAATATTTGGAAACTGTCAAGCTCACAGTGCCATGTACATATTCTCCAAAATTCTAATTTCCACTTAAAAGCTGGAATTTTATCGTTGGCAACAAACGTTGTCAGTTGTTTCCTTGAGGTGACAGGCTCACTTCATTCATTTTTGAGAAAATGTTTGACAAATGCTCAAGTGTTTGTCTGTCGATCGTTCTTTGAAGTAAAAACGGTGTCCTATGATAAAAGCAGCTAGACCTGCTCAAAACAATCACTTAAGTATTTTGGTTTCAGCATACTTCCTGTCTGTCTTGTCACACACACTATTAAAAAGATGTATGATGTATATTCAAAGGTTGAGATTTAATAAAATTAATAATCTTTACTGTTTCATCAAGGACATTTAAAAATAAAAATGATTTTTTTTTTAACAACTAATGGTGAAGAATTCAGTAACTTCTACTGCAGTTTGGAGCCACCACCCTGATTCCTGCTAAGGCACCAGCCATCTTACCCACCACTGCTTTTGTACCATCAGTAAAAATGCCAACACAGTGAAAAAGACAATGTCTTAACTATCATTATGAAAATAGGTTTGACCTCATGGACTCCATGAGAGGGTTTCTGGAACCTCCAGAGGTCCAGGGACCACACTTTAGGAACCACTGTCATATGACACATACTCTAAAATTTCTACTTGAAAGCTTCATATTGCCAAAGATGAAGAAAGTCAGATAATGTATGAGCTAATGGAAAATGTTTAATTTATAAGAGCATACTATATATACACTCAACAAGTAACTCCAAAATTGCCAAAAGGACTGCAAATGGATGTGTCCAAGTAGCTGGTTACAACCTGACAGGTACCTTTCCAGAATCTCCCCCCTCCCCCACAGTCTCCTCTTAAATTCTCATTGCTCCCTGAATTCCAACCAACCAAAGGCTCCTGCCAGGAGCTTTCAGCTGTAAGGGGCTGAGTAAGCTGAAAAGACAAATGAGTTGCAATTGTATTAATCAGCATACAATTGCTGTATTATTTTTCAGGTGTGGTTTTCTGTCCTAGACTGTGACTAAGCTCCTTTATACACTGAAGATTGAACCGAAATAAGCATGAACTCTGGCATTTGTTTGGCTCATTATATCTTCATCAGTTTCTAAAAAATCATGAAGCTGGGACTTCCCTGGTCGCACAGTGGTTAAGAATCCGCCTGCCAAAAAAAAAAAAAAAAAAAAAAAAATTAAAAAAAAAAGAATCCGCCTGCCAGTGTAGGGGACACTGGTTAGATCCCTGGTCCAGGAAGATCCCACATGCCACGGAGCAACTAAGCCCGTGCACCACAACTACTGAGCCCGCATGCCACAACTACTGAAGCCCATGCGCCTAGAGCCCGTGCTCAGCAACAAGAGAAGCCACCGCAAAGAGAAGCCCTTGCACTGCAATGAAGAGTAGCCCCTGCTCACTGCAACTAGAGAAAGCCCACACGCAGCAACGAAGACCCAATGAAGCCAAAATAAAATAATAAATAAATTTATTTTTTAAAAAATCATGAAGCTGAATACAAACAAATTTTGCATTCCTATATATCTACAATATAAACCCATCAGTCAGGGTTGAGACTGGTCTCTGTAGGTCAGCATACAATGATTATTCTTGGTTATTTAGGAAGACTTCTGAAATCTGATTTTTTTTTTCAAATGATGCAAAAGAACTAACACAGGAACTACATGCACAAAAGCTATTTACTTTAAGATGAGGAGACCAAATCAGCCACAAGGAAGTTTTCTCCAAAGTGTAGGTCAATTTTTAACACAATACTTCCTGTAATTAAAAAGTATTCTAGGGACTTCCCTGGTGGCGCAGTGGTTAATACTCTGTGCTCCCAATGCAGGGGGCCTGGGTTCGATCCCTGGTCAGGGAACTAGATCCCACATGCATGCCACAACTGAGGAGCCCGCCTGCCACAACTAAGGAGCCCGCCTGCTGCAACTAAGACCCAGCACAACCAAATAAATAAAGTATGCTAAACAGATACATTCAAAATCCCTGGCAAAAGCCAATCTAGTAAGAAACTAAGTTGCTAAAGTTACCTCTGTGTAAATGGCTCAGACTCAGAGGAAGGGTATACTGAGGGTAGCTCTCCTCCACTTAAATCCGTCCCTCTGCAGCAAGTTACTCAGGGAAGGGAATTATCCCCACCATATCACTGGGGCACTTCCATCTGTGCTATCAAACCACCATGTTAGGATACTCTAATTCTGTAAAAATCCACTTTCCTAAGGACTTGGGCACTTTATAAAGTGGCAGACCTTAAATGGCTCCATTTCAACAGAATCGCTTGGAATGTAATTACTGGTGTTGGCTTCCTCTTCTCTTTGAGGGAAGAGTGTCAGAAGGAATTTGAAAAAGAATAGATACAGGTATATGTATAACTGAATCACTTTGCTGTACACCTGAAACTAACACAACATTGTTAATCAACTATACTTCAATATAAAATAAAAATTAAAAAATAAGAGTGTCAGAAGGCATAGATTTATCCTCAGTAAATGTAACAAAACCTCCATTTAAAGTGTTTTTAGGGACGTCCCTGGTGGTGCAGTCAGTGGGTAAGACTCCACACTCCCAATGCAGGGGCCTCAGGTTCAATCCCTGGTCAGGGAACGAGATCCCATACGCATGCCGCAACTAAGAGTTTGCATGCCACAACTAAGGAGCCCACGTGCTGCAACTAAGACCCGGTGCAACCAAATAAATTAAAAAAAAATGTTTTAAGGGCTTCCCTCATGGCGCAGTCGTTGAGAGTCCACCTGCCGATGCAGGGGACACGGGTTCGTGCCCCAGGCCGGGAGGATCCCACATGCCGTGAAGCGGCTGGGCCCGTGAGCCATGGCCGCTGAGCCTGCGCGTCCGGAGCCTGTGCTCCGCAACGGGAGAGGCCACAACAGTGAGAGGCCCGCGTACCGCAAAAAAAAAAAAAAAAAAAAAGTTTTAAAAAATCCATTTGAGTCTGAAGAGTCAAGTGGCTGCATCTACAGGAACAAAAAAAGTTTTATAAAACTTTATAAACAAGGGACCTCCCTGGTGGTCCAGTGGTTAAGAATCCACCTTCCGATGAAGGGGACACGGTCCGATCCCTGGTCAGGGAATGAAGATCCCACATGCCGCAGGGCAACTAAGCCCTCGCACCGCAACTACTGAGCCCGCGCACCACAACTAGCAAGACGCCCGTGCGCCGCAGTGAAGATCCCATGTGCTGCAACTAAGACCCGACGCAGCCAAATTAATTAATTTTTAAAAACTTAATAAACAAAAATGTATCATCCCAAATAGCACCTGCAATTCTATTTCTTGAATGTTTAACAAAGACTTCAATTCATTTTCATGGACAAAAGAAGACTTGTCCTCATATATTACATTAAAAGCAGAAATACCCCCAAATATAGGTTCAACATAAAAGTTGTCAAACCTTAAAAGTGACGAAAAACCATTACCCAAAGTGACTTCAATGTTTGACCAAAGTAGATAAAATGTGAAAGGCAGCATTAGAGTGTTTCTTTCAAGCAGCCAGAAATCCTTGTGTTTTGGCAATACAAGTAGAGGCAGATTCTGTCAAACCATATACACAATACATCTACTGATTCTGAAACGGGTCCTGTGAATTAGTGTGGTGTGCGCCTTGGGTTGAAAATGCCTACTCAAGCAAGAACCTGTGACATAATTGAGAAAATAGGGGCTCTGATATCATAGGGTCATGGCTGGACAGTCAAGTTAGTACAATGGATTTTAATTAGGAAGGGAATGCACGCAAAATGAAAGGTTTTCCTGAACTCAGAATCTCTTTAAAAAGCAAGTCTACAACATGTCATAAAAATGGGTATACAAATTCAGGTATATTTGCTGTAACGAGTCACCATCGAACATTCTTTCTGTTGTGAAAATGAAAATACTAAAGAATTAGTCCATGTTCATGGTTCTTTCCAGCCATTGCATTGGAAACATGAGAGGTAAGGACATATACAAACACAAGATGAAAATACATGTATGAGTCAAAAAAAAAAACAACTTTCGCTGAAGTCTGAGGCAACAGCATATGGATGAAGTTAGCGACATGAAGAATGTGGAAAGGCGCACAGAACATGAAAAGCTGCATTTTGGAATTTTTCTAACGATAATTATATTGTGTAAAAAGGGCAGTAAAGAGGCTAATGTGGGATGTACAACAAATGAGAGGCCCCAGAAAGCAGAAAACTTGGGGCTAATGAATGTGGGGTGCCCTCAGCCAAACGTGATGCAATTTTACGTTGCATCCTGAAATGAAAAGAGAAGGTAACAACTATAACATGGAGAAAAAGCACCAGAATTTTGACTCTCCCAGAGTCCAAGCAGATGAGATTTGGAGGGGAAATTGCTATGGAACGTATTCCTTTAAGAAGCCACAATGGGGACTTCCCTGGTGGCGCAGTGGTTAAGAATCTGCCTGTCAATACAGGGGACACGGGTTTGAGCCCTGGTCCAGGAAGATCCCACATGCTGCGGAGCAACTAAGCCCGTGTGTCACAACTACTGAGCCTGCGCTCTAGAGTCCGTGAGCCACAACTACGGAGCCCGAGTGCCACAACTACTGAAGCCCATGTGCCTAGAGCCCGTGCTCCACAACAAGAGAAGCCACCGCAATGAGAAGCCCACACACTGCAACAAAGAGTAGCCCCCGCTTGCTGCAACTAGAGAAAGCCTGCGCACAGCAACGAAGACCCAACGCAGCCAAAAATCGATAAAGTAAAATTAAAAAAAAAAAAAAAAAGAAGCCACAATGAGCTTCTGGTCTATTTCAATGTTCTTAGAACACCTTAGTCACTTTCCACCCCCATCTCTGCTCCTTTGGATACAGTAAAAGCAACAAACAAACATCTGTAACTGCCCCAAACAGACTGAGTGAAAGAGACTGCAAAGGATAAGATTTTCAAGGAAAAAATATTTCAAAGAGCGCTTACTTTCTTTCATTAAAACAAACAAACAAACAAACCCACTAACTTTGTAAATGATATTTTTAACAGTATTTTTCCAGATAGGCATTATCAAATATCTTAAGCAGAGGAGGCAAAGAATTAAGGATGATGGGGTCAGGGGGGAGGGATAAAGTAGGGAGTTCTGGATTAACAGATACACACTACTGTATATAAAGTAGATAAACAACAAGGACCTACTGTATAGCACAGGGAACTCTACTCAGTACTCCATAATGATGTATATGGGAAAAGAATCTAAAAAAGAGTGGATATATGTACATGTACAACTGATTCACTTTGCTGTACACCTGAAACACAACATTGTAAATCAACTATACTTCAAAGAAAGAAAGAAAGGAAGGAAGAAAGAAAGAAAGAAAAAAGGATGATGAAGCTATAAAAACTAGTTTCAGAAAGCTGGGTCTAGCTTGTAAGTAGTGGGCTGAATCAATGCTAATTGAAGATAGAAACTAGTCAGAGAACAAGATCTTGCTCTTTATAAGAAAAAACGCTCTGTCTCATTGTGACGGCACACAAGAGGGGCTTTGCTTAGTCAACTCACGACTGTAAGATGAACATCTGTAACACAAACACCCAGAATCGTTACTGTCTGGCTTCAACCTGGCACGGAATCTCCTCATTCATTTCCTGGTTTCTGTGCATCAGCTTGGAACATTGAAGTTTGTCTACATATGAACTGGTTCCTTTCCCGAGCCTGCTCCATCAGCAGGTGCAAGAGTTCAGTTCCTTTCCCCTCCTCCAGCTGTCCAGCATTCCTCTGAGCCCTGGAGAACTCACTGTACCTCTCAAACAGCCCACACTGGCCTCCATGGGTGATTCTCTCCTCCAGGAAGCATGTTCAAGACCAACCCAAGGGCAGAAGAAAAGAAGGAGAGGAAGAGGAGGAAACCACACTCTAAATACCAGGAAGAACTTTGAAGGCAGTCCAAAGACTAATGAAGAGCAAATTAATTAATGAAGAGCAAGTAAATTTTTAATGAAAAGGAAAAGCCAGATTTTAAGAAGTCTGACTTATTTCTAAACTCTATAAAAATATTTCCAGGTGTGTGTGGGGCATTGGGCAAAATATTATAGAAATATCACAGGGAAAAATTTTTTTAAGCCCTGGCACCTGAAACTTAGTTAACGTCGATGAAAAAGATTATCTAAACACTTAGCAATTTACTCACTTCCAATTTTAAGTAAAGAAGGTTAAGCAAATACAGGCTGTCCCTTTCCAAGACAGGGGATACCAAGTCTCAATCCCGCTGCCACAACCCAGCATCTGACCCAAAGTACCCACATGACAGGCTAGCTTGGACCCATCAGAAAGTCTCTGGAAATAGGTGCTGGAGGTAAGAGGTGAAAATTGTTCCTGTGAGAAGTTAGAGAAAAAAACGTGAGTCTGCAGAGATGGAGAATAAAGCAGAGATGCCAGACAACATTGCTCTGGGCATTCAAAATGGGTGGCGAGCTTTCCACTGGCTGACTCAAGTCCTTTGGGAGACTGGTCTGTTCTTCCAGACCCTGGTTCTGTAAGATATCCCTTGGAACAGACCCTCTTGGCTGGCAACGAAGCAGTTGCCTGCTCCCCGTTCTGTGGGTCGAGCAGCTCTCCTGATACAAGATCACTTTTCCCATCTCCCTTGCAGCTAGGACATGAACATGTGACATCACCCTGGCTAGTGAGGTGTATGGGACATCTACAGGTGGCTTCTGAGAAAGACTATCCTCCCTATTAAACTCCTCCCCTTCTTAACTTGACTTGGTCATAGCTGCCTGTGGTGCTTGGAACTGCACCCTCTCTCCCCGATTTGCCCAGCTGCCTTTTACTGATCCTTCTTGTTTCAGTTTAAACATCACTTCCTCTGAAAGGCTTTCTCTACTCCCACATCTAGATTGAGTCCCATACTTCCAGGCTCCCACTGCCTTTTTATTTTAACCCCCACTACAACTCTAGTGTTTCCACTATAATTCCAGTGCCTATGGTCAGCGCTCAGTAAGAAATGGTTGAATGTTTGCAATTTTGGAAAAGAAACAAGGGGTGTGGGTTAGATTGAAAGTAACAAAAGACACAAAGCAAAGAGGCTTAGATGATAAGGACACATACTATCTCACATTACAAAGAGTCCAGAGGCAGGGATGTTCCAGGATTGGTGTTGATGGTCAGTAATTTCATTAAAGAGCCAGATGTTTTTCATCTCTTGTTTCTGCCATTCCCAGCACATCAGGGATGCTTCCTCCTCCTAGTTACAGGAAGTCCCCTTTCTAAATTCTAAAAAATCTGAAATTCCAAACACATCTGGCTCCAAAGGTTTTGGATAATATCAATAGATGTTGAACGTAATTTGGGGAAATAAGTTGCTCAATAAGACAAGATAGGAAAAATAAAAGGTACAAGGATAGGAAAGGAAGAAATACGTCATTCACAGATTATATGATTAACTATGTAGCATAGACAAAAGAATCCAGTGATAATTTTTTAGAATTAAGAGTTTAACATGATTGCTGGATATAAAATCAACATACAGGACACAATTGCTTTTCTATAAACCAGCAACAAACAGAACATGAAATTTTAGAAACAATTTCATTTACAATAGCATGAAAAGTTGCAAGTAGATAGAAATGAACTTAATAGAAAATGTGTGAGATCGTCATGGAGAAAATGATAAAACTTTCTTAAGAGACATTAAAGAAAACCAGAATAAGTGGAGAGATACAAGCCATGTTCATGGATTGGAAGGTTCTATACTGTAAATGTATCAAATCTCCCCCAAATTATCTATAGATCCAATGCAGTTTCAATTAAAATCTCAACAAGTTTTTGGAGAATATAATTCAAAGATTAAAAGGAGTTGAGGGACTTCCCTGGGGGCGCAGTGGTTAAGAATCCTCCTGCCAATGCAGGAGACACGCGTTCGAGCCCTGGTCCGGGAAGATCCCACATGCCACGGAGCTACTAAGCCCGTGTGCCACAACTACTGAGCCTGCGCTCTAGAGTCCACAAGCCACAACTACGGAGCCCAAGTGCCACAACTACTGAAGCCTGCACGCCTAGAGCCTGTGTTCCACAACAAAGAGAAGCTACTGCAGTGAGAAGCCCGCGCACTGCAACAAAAAGTAGACCCCGCTTGCCCGCAACTAGCGAAAGCCCACGTGCAGCAACGAAGACCCAATGCAGCCAACGGTAAAAAATAAATAAATTTTTAAAAAAAGGAGTTGAAAAGGTAAATCAATAGCCAAAAACACTCTTGAAGAACAAGGCAGGGGTGGGTACTAGCCACACCAGATATTGACTTATTATGAAGTTAATTAAGAGGCTGTGTGGTATTGGCCAGGGACAGAAAAATAGGTGAATGCAAAGAACAGAAAGGCCAGGAACAGACCCATGCCAAAAAAGACTTTGTATAGAAAACAGGTAGCCGTATAGAAAAGACAGAGAACCTGATGGCAGGA
Source organism: Leucopleurus acutus (assembly GCF_964270905.1). Classification (NCBI taxonomy): domain Eukaryota; kingdom Metazoa; phylum Chordata; class Mammalia; order Artiodactyla; family Delphinidae; genus Leucopleurus; species Leucopleurus acutus. The sequence continues at coordinate 6,264,355 of NC_139150.1, read as the reverse complement.
CCTGGGGTCTGGAGCTAGAATGAATTGGTTTGAACTCCGGCTCTTTGACATACCAGCTATGTCACACGGAGCAAGTTACTTAACTTCTCTGTGTTTCTGCTTCTTGTCTAAAAAAATGGGCATAATAGCAGGATCTATTTGTAGGGTTACTGTAAGGTTTCAATAAGTTATCTCATGCTTAGAACACTGCTTGGTACACGGTAAGCCCTCAGTAAGTGTGAATACTGGCATCATCATCACCAACATCACCACCACCACCATCATCACCATCATCATCAAAGGCCAATGGGGAAAAAACAAGCTGTTCAATAAAAGGTGCTGGAAGCGGCGGGGGGTGGGGGGTGGTGGTAGGATGAACTGGGAGATTGGGATTGACATATATACACTGATATATATAAAATGGATAACTAATAAGAACCTGCTGTATAAAAAAATAAAATTCAAAACTTCAAATAAAATAAAAGGTGCTGGGATAATTGTACATCTATTGAAAAAAATGAAATCAAAACTCTATCTCTTACAATACATACACAAACTAATTCCAGGTAGATTAAGGACCTAAATGGAAAGGGCAAGACTATAACATTCTCAGGAGACAATACAGGAGAATGCTTTTCTGACCTTGTAGGAAAGGATTTTTTAAAAAGATACAAAAAAGCATTCACTGTAAAGAAAAATAGATTGATAAACCTGACTGTATAAAAACTAAAAACTTCTAGGGGACTTCCCTGGTGGCGCAGTGGTTGAGAATCCGCCTGCCAATGCAGGGGACACGGGTTCGAGCCCTGGTCCGGGAAGATCCCACGTGCCGCGGAGCAACTGAGCCCGTGCGCCACAACTACTGAGCCTGCGCTCTAGAGCCCGCAAGCCACGACTGCTGAAGCCCGCGTGCCTGGAGCCCGTGTTCCGCAACAAAGAGAGGCCACTGAAATGAAAAGCCCGCTCACCGCAGTGAAGACCCAACACTGCCAAAAATAAATAAATAAATAACGACACAAATAAATAAATAAATTTAAAAAAACAAAACTAAACTAAAAACTTCTGTTCATGAAAAGATACCACGAGGAAAGTGAAACGATACAGGACAAACTGCGAGAAGATATTTGTAACACATGATCAACAAAGGGTTAGTAAGTACCTAGAATATAGAAGGAACTCCTTCAAATCAACTTTCTTTTTTTAACTGAGGTATAACTGACATATAACATTATATTAGTTTCAGGTGTACAAAATAATTATTTGATATTTATATTGTGAAATGATTGCCACAGTAAGTCTATTTAACATCAGTCACCATACACAGTGACAAAAAAATGTTTTTCTTGTGATGAGAACTAAATCATTTCTCAAAAAGAGGAAATAACCCAATAGGAAAGGGGGCAAAAATCATAATAATTTTAAGAATGAAATGATATTTAGCTTTATAAGTAATCAAGAAAATGCATATTAAAATTATACCCACCCGCCTGGCAAAACTTTAACTCAGAAAACACCAAGCGTTAACAAGGATGTGTTGCTAGATGAATGCTCATATACCGCTGGGGACCTTGGCACACAGATTGGTTTACCTAGTAAAGGTGAGCATTTGCCCCTGTATGACCCAGCAATTCTTCTGCTGGAGACGTATCTTAAGGTCTAGGACCAAAACAATAAACTCTTGCTCATGTGCACCAAGGGACATGCAAAGAAATGTTTATAGCAGCATAATTCACAGCAGCAAAATACAAACAACCCAACTGTCCATCTGATTCCATTTATATAAAGTCTATATAAGACAAAACTAAACAATGTATTGTTTATCGATATATTCATAAGTGACGAAAAACTACAAAGAAAAACAAAATAATATTTTTCATACAAAATTTTGAATAATACTCAATTAGGGCAGGAGAGTATGAAGGTGGAGATGTGATCAGGCTCATAGGGGGCTTCTGGAGTGGAGTAAAGTTCTATTTCTTTCCCTGGGTGAAATGCACATGGATGTTCATCTCACTGCTATTTCTGTACACATCATTCTATCTATACAGTTTCATACATTCATTTGTAATATACCACAATTAATATTTAACTGCTAGTTTACAGTTGGATTGATAGGGAAATCTTCAGTATAAGAGGGCCTTAAGATCACTTGAACCTCTGCCAACTGGAGATCAAAAATAAAGATACATTTATGAAAGAAAAAAAATGAAGTCAATAGAAACATTACATAAAGTATTGAACTATTACTTTTTCCCTTGATTGATGTGCTTATTTTTTTCCCATAAAAAATATAAAACGTTCTTCAGAAGATGGGCACCATTTAATACCCAAGTATGGACTGATTATTGATTGCAAAAAAAGACTTCACACTTAGAAAGAAAAAACTTTTAAAAAATCCAAGACTATTGAATATTACCATTTGTAAAACAAAGAACAAATGAACAAAAACAAAACCAAAAAACCCATTTTGCTTATTTGGTAAGGAAAGTGCTTTATTATGAATTTCTTTGATTATTCGTGGAATTAACCTTTTTTAGACATGTTCATTAGCATTTGGAATTTCCTCTTATAATGGTTCTCTTCTTAATCCTTATTCACTTCTCTGTTAGAAATTTTGAAATTATCTTATTGTTCTGCATAAGCTCATCATATCTTAGAGTGTCATATTTGGTATAAATGTTGGATTTAAAATTTGATATGTATTTTTGACACAGAGAAATATAAATGTACGTTTATCAGGGGGTTAGAACTGTTGACTATTTTCCACTTCTCTGTGCGTTCCAAATTTTCTCCAATGAGCATTTTTCCTGATTATCAATATAGTACAATGCTAATTTAGTTAACAAGTTATTATTTTAAAGACACCCAAGGAAATAACATCAGGAAGTATCTATTCTGGAAGTAACTTTTACCTTCACTTTATTGTATTACCACTTCCTTCCAGGTAGTAATTCATGATAAAATAACATAAATGTTGCCATTTTACTCAAGTCTGATGCTTTCACTAAAAGGAAAAACATCTCTACTGACATATCATGTAACATTAAATAGAAATCCAGGGTTCACTTTCAAATGTCTTTTCCTCTAAATTTCTAAATCTACTGCCAAGTGCTGCCACCTTCACACTAATCAGTTTACCGAAGGTGCACCAGGCACTCTTACCTGTAATCCCAACACTAGTTACCTCTTTCACTGAGCACGACCTCACCTGAGCCTGACTCACTACATCTTGCACCATCAGTCAAGACTAACATGGCACATACCACCTGGGGGCCCTTGTTAAATATTTGTGGAATGAATGAATGAGTCAATGGAAACTCCTTCAGCTATCACTGTAATTCTTCTGCTATTTAATTCCTTCAAGCCCATTATCAGAGTCAGTTTAGTTCACATATGTCGTTTATTTTCCTGGATTTCAGGATAATGTGAGCCAGCCTCTCTGCCAAGAGCTAGGGATGCAACTGTGAACAGAAAAGTACCCTGCTCTCATGAAGCTATTAAAAATGTTACTTTTGAAGAGCCTGCAGTAACATGAGATTTTACATATATAGGGTTGCTTTCTTTTTTTTGCCTTGTTTCTTAAACCTCCAATCATACCATTAGAAGCACTTAAGTCCCTGAGCTCGGGTGCAAAAAAAAAGCTTAAAAAAAAATTCTAGTACATGGCTGCTTTCCCTAAGCTGTTGCCAAAGAATGTGAGACAGCTAAATGTTTAGATACCTATAATCCTCGCACAAGTGTTTTCTTTTCATTAATTATACACGGATAGTCAGTTTTCTTAATAACTAAAAGCTATTCAAGTTTTAAAAATAAACATGAATAGATAGTTCAGAGAAAACCCACATGTTTGGCTCTGTTTTTGAGTGGTTGTAAATTATTTCTAGCTGCATCTTATTTCATTCTTTTGAGCTATTTCTGTGTTACAGATTTCTTTTGGGCAAATGCTAATATAACGAATACACTATAGTAATGCTTTAAAAATAAACTAAAATGAGTAAACTAAAAACATACAGCGCTGTTGGTCAGGCTAAGTGTTTCCGTTTTTGTTTTGTTTTGTTTTTTTGAGGTACGCGGGCCTCTCACTGTTGTGGCCTCCCCCGCTGCGGAGCACAGGCTCCAAACGCTCAGGCTCAGCGGCCATGGCTCACGGGCCCAGCCGCTCCGCGGCACGTGGGATCTTCCCGGACCAGGGCACGAACCCGCGTCCCCTGCATCGGCAGGCGGACTCTCAACCACTGCGCCACCAGGGAAGCCCAGGCAAAGTGTTTTATTGCAGGACAGGGGGAAGGTTTGTGGACTCTGCGGCATGAGACTCCAGTCTCGGCGCCTCACTGCACTAGCAGTGTGAAGTTGCATAACTTCTGTGTTACAGTTTCCTCATCTGTAAGTGAAAATAATAATACCACACTTAAAGCCATTGAACTGTATACTTAAAAGTGTCTAAAATGGCAAATTTTATATTATGTATATTTTACAATAAAAAAGTTTATGAAAAAGACTATTAAGAGAAGTCAGAAAGATCACATTAGACTAGACAACATAGGGCCACACTGGCCATTCGAAGGAATTTTAGAGTAGGTTGGGGAGTCATTGAAATACTTTGAGAATAGTGAATTTGTTCTGATATTGCTTATTGACTTTCAGTATTCATTTTTCACCCCTTCGAAGTTTCTACTTTACCATAAAGACTAGAAGGCTAAAAACTACATTTCTCAGACCCTCTTGTACGTAGGGATCTGTGTTTAGGTTTCACAAGCGAGATAATGCTCATGAGATCTGAAAAGCGAGAATGAGGCAGTGTGGAAAAGAAGTACCAACCTGGTAAAGTGGTTGGGACATAAAATGAGTGAATATGGAGTAAAGTGCTGAGAATTGGCACCAAGTAATTAAGTAGCTAAATAATAGCTTACTGACAAATTAAACATCATAGCGATATCATAACACAGGTCAAATGGTTAAATTCTGTGCCCTAAAAGACAGGTAAGGGACTTCCCTGGCCATCCAGTGGTTAAGAATCCATGCTTCCACTGCAGGGGGCACGGGTTCGATCCCCGGTCAGGGAACTAAGATACCGCATGCCAAGTAGTGTGGCCAAAAAATAAAAAATTAAAATAAAAAATTAAAAGACTAGGTAAAACTATCTTTAACACGAGATTCCATTCCCACTTTCTGCACATGGGTTACTCACCGTGGGAGCTAGTAAGGAATCCAACATTGCTAGTGGTTATGACCGCAATCCTGAGTCTAAGAGCAGAAATCCCAGTGTTCCAGGGATTTGGGGTAGGACCATAGGAAGCCTCTAATTCAGTGGGAAGGGCCCATATTTCAGGAATTCTTCAAAGAATTATGCAAACACGAAGGTGCAGAAGATGTTAACAACTCAAGTTAATCTGCATGGTCACCCATCGACCGACGAATGGATAAAGAAGATGTGATACATATAGACAATGGAATACCATTCAGCCATAAAAAGAATGAAATAATGCCATTTGCAGCAACGTGGATGGACCTAGAGATTATCACACTAATTGAAGTCAGTCAGAAAGAGAAAGACAAATACCATATAATATCACTTATGTGTGGAATCTAAAATATGACACAACTGAACTTATCTACGAAATAGAAACAGACTCACAGACACAGAGAACAGACTTATGGTTGCCAAGGGGTAGGGAGGTGGGGGAGGGGTGGATTGGGAGTTTGGGACTAGCAGATGCAAACTACTATATGTAAGATGGATAAACAACAAGATCCTACTGCATAGCACAGGGAACTATATTCAGTATACTGTGATAAACCATAATGGAAAAGAGTATGAAAAAGAATATATATATGTATATATATGTACATATACATGTATGTATATATGTACGTATATACATATATATGTACATACATATATAAAACTGAATCACTTTTCTGTACAGCAGAAATTAACACAACATTGTAAATCAACTATACTTCAATAAAGTAATTTTTTTTAAAAATGGAATCTTCAGAAACATCTTATTCTATGAAATCATACATCAATAAAACATTAGGGGACTTCCCTGGTGGTGCAGTGGTTAAGAATCTGCCTGCCAATGCAGGGGACACAGGTTTGATCCGTGGTCTGGGAAGATCCCACATGCCATGGAGCAACTAAGCCCATGAGCAACAACAACTAAACCCGTGTGCCACAACTACTGAGCCCGCATGCCACAACTACTGAAGCCCGTGCTCCTAGAGCCTGTGCTCCACAACAAGAGAAGTCTCCACAATGAGAAGCCAGCGCACCACAACGAAGAGTAGCCCCCTCTCGCTGCAACTAGAGAGAAAGCCCGCGCGCAGCAACAAAGACCCAACATAGCCGAAAATAAATAAATAAAATTTTTTTTTTAATTAAAACATTAGCCTCTGGGGGCGGAAAATGTCTTTTTAAAAGAAAGGAACAACATTGTAAAGCAACCATACTCCAATAAAAATTAATTTAAAGAAAAGGAAAGGAAAGAACCAATGCAGATGCTTTTAAGTTTAAAATAAAAATCGACAATTTTTTTCCTTCACGAGAGCTAATAGGTTAATAGGTTATTTAATGATCTTGGTTTACTGCACTGATTTTTTTTTTACTTTTTAATTAATAGACTTTTTTTCCCCCAGCAGTTTCAGGTTTACAGGAAAATTGAGCAGAATGTACAGGGTTCCCATATACTGCTCTCCCCATCCCAGTTTCTGCTATTATTAATATCTTGCATCAGTGTGGTACACTTGCTATGAATCATTAGCCAATATTGATACATTATTATTAACTAAAGTCCATAGTTTACATTAGGGTTCACTCTTGGTATTGTACATTTTACGGGTTTCTCCAAATGAATAATGGCACGTATCCACCATTACAGTATCATACAGAATCGTTTCACTGTCCAAAGAACCCCCTATGCTCCACCTATTCATCCCTCCCTCCATCCTAAACCCTGGCAACCTGTGATTTTTTTACTATCTGCATAGTTTTGCCTTTTCCAGAATGTAATACAGTTGGAATCAGACAGTGGGTAGCTTTTTCAGACCGGCTCTTTCACTTAGCAATGTGCATTTAAAGTTTCTCCATGTCTTACAAGGACCTACTGTATAGCACAGGGAACTATACTCAATATTATATAATAACCTATAAAAGAATCTGAAAAAGGATATATATATATGGGATATGTATAACTGAATCCCTGTGCTGTACACCTGAAACTTACACAATTTTGTAAATCAACTATACTTCAATTAAAAGATTTTTTTTAAAAAGTTCCTCCATGTCTTTCTGTGACTTGATAGTTCATTTCTCTTTATTGCTGAATAATATTCCATTGTCTGGATGTACCAGTTTGCTTTACCATTCACCTACTGAAAGACATCACAGTTGTTTCTGAGTTTTGGCAATTATTAAGAAAGCTATAAACATCAGTGTGCCGGTCTGACTGATATTTTCCTTTCCAAAAACATTCTTTTTTGTTCTGGAGTTGTTCTCTTTATTTCTTTATTTTAAAAAGCGACATGGATAACAAAAGAATGACAGTATTATTTAAAAAGCCCACTGCACAGAAAAGTCAGGATTTCCTCAAATTAAGAAAACTTTCTCTTGGATGGTTCTCTCAGCACTATTAGGCATTTATAAGAAATTCTAAAAAAAATAATAAACAAAAATAAAATAAAATAAAAAAGAAATTCTAATGGACATGGCGCCTTTAAGAATTATGAATAATTTAAGGTGGGTCAAATTGTAAGAATGCTGTGCAATTTCTTTTTTCAGGCAGTATTTGTAAAGATAGCATAAACTAGCATGACAATATTTACTTCTCCAGGGAAGCCTCTTGAAATTACCTGGACTTAGCTGGCTCCCCAATCATAGTCTCATAATATTATGTACCTTTCTCTTGCGACATTGATCAGAGTATAAATCCACATCTACCTGGCAAGTTATTTAATTAGTAAGCTCTATGAGGGCAGACACCCTCTGGGTGCTCACCCCTGTATTCCCGCAGGACATAACAGAATGAATATCTTGGCAAAAGTACTTTTTTTTTAGCGGTACGTGGGCCTCTCCCGTTGCGGAGCACAGGCTCCGGACGCGCAGGCTCAGCGGCCATGGCTCACGGGCCCAGCCGCTCCGCCGCATGTGGGATCTTCCCGGGCCGGGGCACGAACCCGTGTCCCCTGCATCAGCAGGCGGACTCTCAACCACTGCGCCACCAGGGAAGCCCCAAAAGTACTATTTTAATAATATCAAAAGAACCAGTGTTAGTGAGAAATTTCTTAAACTTAGAAACATATTTCTGGTTTTGAGAAGATTTAAATGGCATCACATTCATGGCTAATTAAAAATTATTGTAGAAAGAAAAAACAAAAGAATTACTAAGGTTCACTGCAATTTTCACTATCTCAAAATTTTGTTTTTAGACCTGCCATATAGCATATAGAGAATACCTGGATTATTTCAAATGCAGTCAAAAGAGTCCACTTTTATATACAGTTACCACTTAGTAAAATAAGAATATATGAATAAAGAAATGTGGTCTACATAAACAATGGAATACTATTCATCAAGAGAAAGAAGGAAACACCACCATTTGTGACACATGGATAGACTTGGAGGGTATTATGCTAAGTGAAAGAAGTCAGACAGAGAAAGACAAATTCTGTATGGTATCACTTATATGTGGAATCTAAAAAAGCCAAACCCAGAGAAACAGAGTAAAATGGTGGTTAACAAGCACCAGGGGAGAATATGGAAATGAGAAGATGTTGGTGAAAGGGTACAACCTTCCAGTTAGAAGATGAACAAGTTCTAATGTACAGCATGGTGATTATAGTTAATAGTGCTATATTATATACTTAAAAGTCGCTAAGAGAGTAGATCTTAAATGTTCTTACCACAAAAAAAGAGATGGTAATTATGTGACAGGATGGAGGTGTTAGGTAACACTAAGGTGGTAATCACTCTGTAATATATGTGTATCAAATCAACAAGTTGTACATCTTAAACATATACAATGTTATATGTCAATTATATTTCAATAAAGCTCAGGTAAAGAAGAATATAATGTAGCTGAATTGTACCAGAAGAATTTCTACTAACTCTGAAAATTCTGCCCCCTGAAAATCTGAAGTACGGACTTTATTTCAAGCAAGTAAGAATCATCTTTTGCTAGCTAGAAATAGTAAAATAATACATTTAAAAAGACAATCAAATCATCATATTTTTCCCCAGACAAAAGCCAACATACACCAGCCAAGCTGATTTTTTGGATTGAACTAACAATCAGATTGCACTGGTTTCATAAAAAGTCTTTATGAGTTTAACAGTGATTTTGGATGAAAGATACACCCATGGAGTGATTTAAGAAAATATTTTGGAATACCAATTTTGTAATTTGCTCTGATGTTTACTAAAATCAATGAGTAAAGTTCCAAAAGAGATCATTATGACTGCGCCATCTGGAGCCCAAACTGCCACACAAATTCAAATCTGACAGTAATTAACTGGAAAGAAATAAACAATACCATCCCTGCTTGTTTTGTTGTTTGTTTTGGTTTTCTGAATGATGGCTGGCCAGGAAGGAACCTCAAATTTTTCAAGTGGTCAAATGCACAATGCTGATTTTATCTCTATAAACACTGAACTATTTTAACAGCACCCCACTAGATTAAAAACAAAACAAAAAAGTCTACAGAACTTGAAAGTAACTACTACAAGTCCCTTATAAAGCTGTTCTGATGATTTGCCATTTAGGCAACAGAACTATGTTTTAATCATATTTCTCCATGTGGATACTAACGGGGAAATCCCCGTTGGCTGTCAAAACCCTAGCATGACACACATGCCACGAACAGCAGTGATTCTGCCTAGGAGACAATGTCATATGTGCTTATTTTCACATCAGCAACATACATGAACACAGATTTTCTCATTTAATCGGGGGTACTTTAGAAATGCCCTCTAACTTTTCTTGTGTTGGGCATTTTTCCCCCTTTTTCGTTTACTAGGTGTTGTCTATTTGAGACTATTAGTGCAATAATAACTTTAAAACGACTGTTTCTGTAACACAAACTACCTCACGTCAACATAAAACCAAAGGGTACTAAGAATTTAGTAACAACACCAAAAATTACCAATAGGAAGAGAGCATTACTATGCTATGCCAACTCAGCAGAGATAGAGTCCAATTCAAACCTTAAGTTTCTTGTACTCTGCTCTGAATGCCTTAACAGATTCAAAGGAGGTTAGCACTCCAGAACTTTGAAAAGCTGCCATTTTCTCAAGTGGCAGGCAGCCTTCAGCCCTTCATTCCCACTGCAGGAACAACAGAGAATATAAAACCCACTGGCCCCTGTAGATCGTGGGTGTCAGCATACAGCCAGAGTTAGTTCTAACATCCTCTATTACTGAGATGAATTAAAATCACTGTTGAATAGATACCCATAGATTCCCACCTCTGTTTAAAAAAAAAAAAAAAAGACTTCTCCAAAATAATCTCAAATTGCCGGCTACTTTTCCAAAGTGCTTCTGACCTAGCATAAAACTGGTCATTCAGAACAGATGGGTTTTTAGGTGTTGAAAAATTATGATAGCAATTTCTAGAAATCTCATACCTATTCAACTTAAGGACAGCTGTCAGGTCTTTTCATACCCACCCCCTCGGCACCTCGCTCGGTGCCTTGCACAATGCATGTTTGTGGAAGTGAGTTATAACACAGGTAAACTGAATGACGTTTACAGTCAATCTAGCTATAGTGGCTTTAGAAAAAGAGAGAACCAAATAATTATTTTCGGTCCCATGCTGCAATTACAGTAAGGTGTAAAAAAGTCAACCTTGACAGCTCACTCTCTGTTCTATTCTCTTCTACTTCAGAACACTATCATTAGCCAATTTAACTGAAAGCCACTAAATACTGGTTTGGGTAGATAGCTTAACAACTGATTTGGTGAAAAATTAATTTTGCAGAGAGAACAGTTACCAATTAATTTTTTGAGTTCAGTCTGATGTTGTGGGTGTATTTTTAAATAGCACCTAATATACCCTTAGAACCTTTTTTGCAACAAGAGTTCTTAGTCACTAAGGAGTCTTCAAACACGACACAGCAATCCTTTAATTATTTGGAAAAATTTCTAGAACCCTTCTGAGAAGCCTAAACTCAATTGTTTTATACGGTGTTTACAATGGATTTTAAAGACCAAGGAGCTTCCCAGATGAGCTGTTTGCCATCTTAGAGATAACAAATATGCCCAGTACCAGTCTGTTTTTTTATCTTTTTTTCTTTTAAATTGAGGTGAAATTCACATAACATAAAATTAACAGTACTCGATTGTTGAGTGGATATCAAAACGTTTGATTACACACAGTTAGGGAAAACTCTTAATATGTGGCTGGTGAGAGCACAATTGTTAGACCCTCTTTGGAGGGTGGTTTGGTGATACTTATCTAAGTTCTTGGTATTTATCCTCCAAATATACTTACACGGATGTAAAATAACACATATAAGACTATTAATCTGTACTATGTTTAATAGGAAAATGTATTGAAGACAATTTAGTGACCATAGCAAATTTCAATATATCCATAGGATAGAATTTTATTTATTAAATAAGAATTAAGTTACATTAAGAAGAATGAGGCATGTATAGCACGGGAAATTATACTCAATATTTTGTAATAACCTATAAGGGAAAAGAATCTGAAAAAATATATATTATATACATATATGTATAACTACATCACTTTGCTGTACACCTGAAACTAACACAACATTGCAAATCAACTATACTTGAATTTTTTTAAAAAAAGGAAAAAAGGGGAAAAAAAGAAGAATGAGGCAGCTAAGGAAAACAAAACAAAACAAAACACCAAGATATTATAAGCGATAAAAGTAAGGTTAAAAAAAAGTGCGAATAGTATACTAACATTTGTATGGGGGGAGGGGCATCTGTTTATAAATGCTTGATAGCTCTCTGGAAGAATTCACAAAAAACTGGTAGCAGTGGTTGCCCCCAGGGAGGAAAAGAGGTATATGGTCTATTCAAATACATAAATAAATTCAAGATGTAAATAAGAAAGAAATCGTGCTTTTGAAATCATGACTTCTCCCCAGTTTGGCTGCTTTAACAGAGTCTTCTCTCATGGCTGAGCTCTCAGAGTTCATTTAAGTGTGGAAATGCGTGAAGTATATTACGGGGACAAAACGACACACAAGTAGGGTTGGCAGGAGGAGGTGAAGGGGCACGAAGCTGCCCCGCGCAAGGGTATTCCTTGTGGAGGGCAAAGCTGGGACAAAGCAGTACAGAGCCCTGGGGGAGAAGCAGGCTGGTGCGCAGGATGGACTGAAAAGGCAGATGTGGCTGGAAGGGAGTGTCTAGGGGCACCGGGTAGGCAGACAAGGTAAAGGACGGTCTAAATTAAGCTTTTACTCTGAGATGGTAAGGGCCTCCTTAGGTTTGGGCTCAGGTCCGCCCCTCACCCACTGCATAGGCGGTAACCCAGGTTCCTACATGTTCTCCCCACAGTACCCCTTGGAGTTGCCTACAGGATCCAAAGGATGGGTCATCTTTTTAAATCTGGGCATTTAGCATTTACTCAGTTTCTCTGAGCTCAACCTTCTATTGACATCAGCAAATCTTACATTCCCCCTAGCTAGTCTCTCTTTTCTCCCTTTCTTTCTTTACTTTCATCCCATATGAGATTGCCTGGTCCCTAGGACGGGCCCACAATTCAAAGATGACCAAGCAAATAGTGTAGAAAATCCTTTAATCTCCCTTTGAGATACCCTAGTCTCTGCCACATTGAAAAACCAAGTTAAGTATAATCTTCAGCTTGGCCTACATTTACAATCATTTAACAGCCAGCCCCACACTCCAAGCATGTGACCTGAGTGTGGTCTATACCTCAAACAAACACGATTTATTTGTAAACAAACAGAACTTTTTACAGACTACCAGACATGGGTAACACCTAACTGAGCACTGCTGAGAGAGGTAATCCTTTGCCCAATTCTGCAACTGACTCTGCAATTGATTAAAGTTTTTAATCTTCTTCTTCTTCTTCTTCTTTGGTCATAATCAAAGAATGTATAGATCTGCTTGAAATTATCAGAAACATTCTTTATCCCAGTCAACTGTTTCCAATGTCTTTCATCTAACTGAGGGTTTCCTTCTCATCTAATTAGCTTTTCCTTCCACTTTCTCAATTACCAGCACTTCATAATCCAAAAATAATCCAGAAAGTAAAGAAAGAAGTCATCGACCTACATTTCATTTCCATCAGGTGCCTGAATATTTTTATCTAGAAATGAAGCACGTGCCTAAAGTTTTTCTGGAATGGTCTTATTTATCTACCTTATTTACCTACTGATCTACCAAAGTGACAAAATAAATTAAACATCAAGCCTTTCAGGTTTCTCAGCCAAAAAGCTTTTGTTCAGCAAAACAGTCCCTGATATTTCTGCTTATAGTGTCATACCCAAGACATTCAATCCATGTGCTGAGTGCCTGACAACTTAAGGAATGTGCCTAATGATTCTATTTCTGTGTCACTTTTTGAATTGTTGAAACTTCTACAAACCTCCTATTAACATTATTGGCATTTCTTTGGACTACAGTGTGGGAACTATACATAAAATTTCTAAATAGAGTTTCTAGCCTTGGAAGTAGTTACTCTACCATAATTGACCTTGATGTAGTCTCCGTGTATTATGAATCAGTACTCCCGGGACAACCACTTCCAGTGTCAGTTGATCCTGGAACTCGGATTACCCTAGAACACTTGAGTTGAAGAGACTTGAGGTCATGCAGTCTAATTTACACCCAATTCACTGGTCATGTCTACAAAACCCCCAACAAAGAAGTATTCATTCAGTTTCTTCTCAACATGGAACCCAAGACGTGAACCCAAATATCACCACAACCAGCAACATACGAAGGTGAGTAACAATAGCCAATGCTCATAAAGCTTATTGTGTCGGACATTTAGTGCTCTAAGTATTCATTAACTCATTTAATGTTCTCAATAATCCCATAAAGCAGGCACTATTATTATCCCCATTTTACAGATGAAGGAACTGAGGTTAGATGACTTGTCCCAAATTACTCAGCTAGGTTCATCAGACTATGAACCAAGCAGTCGGCATCCAAACCCATGCTCTTGAACAATATGGCACTGACTAAACTGTAGAAATCTTCTAAGAATAAAACAAAAGAATTTAAAAATAAGCAGCCATTAGAGACTAGAAGCCCAAGTGTTCCACTCAGAGAGTGAAGACAGAGTGAGTAGCAGAGAGACAACGAGACCCATATGCTTAGCTTTAGTCTGACAGATTCACTGCCTCCAGAATATTGATTCTATTTCACAACTAAAGCTACAGAAATTATTGTGTTTTATTTGATATGTCTTAAAAAACACTTCTTTAGTGGATCAGCATGGCTTACATTTCAAAGGAGAGAAGATGAATTTTAGGGGGAAAAAACTAGAAAAACCATTTCTTACAAAAAGGATGGGCAATGAAATGTCCTCTTCTGTGGGTCAATGGCTATGACAATAATGTAGAAATTCTTGAGATTTTGTAAATGACACAGCATCATCATAGTCAAAGTGTACAATCTTGTGACAAGAACCTTAGGACAAACTTAGTTTGAGGAGTTTACTTTCCCCTATAAGTCTTCATGTCAGAGCTTCTCACTTTCCTATTCCATCATCTTCAGAGAAAATAAACATAGATACTTCTTGAATGTTCCCCAACTTTTCAATTTCTTATTTGAAGGGATTTCTTCAGAGAGAAAGTGATTTTATTTTATTTTTAAGAAAAGGACACATGGTAGCCCTATTCTTAAATAACTAAACAAGGAGAGTAGTAGTATTATCTAGCCTGACATCCAAAGATATTGTTCTAGTTGTTATTGTATAAGAAATCAGCCCCAAAACTCAGCCGGAGAGAACCATTTAATTATAGGTCAGCGATTTGACAGGGACAATTTGTCTCTGCTCCTCCGTGGCTGGGGCCCCAGCTGGAAAGGCTTGAAGGTTGTGGGGACTTGATGGCGAGGGGCTACAATCATCTGGACACCCTTCACTCAGGCTGGCCGCTGATTACATCTGTTCGGCGAAACCTCAATTGGTTTGTCAGCTGGAACCCCTACAGTTGACTTCTCCACATGGATTCTCTATGTGGGCTGCTTGGGCTTCCTAACAATATGGTGCTTGAGTTCTAAGCGGAAGCATCCCAAAAGAGCAAGGCAAAAGTGCATGGCATATTTATGATCCTGCTTCAGAAAGGATCACATGGCATCATATGGCACCATTTCACCATATTCTACCCGTCAAGGAAGTCACAGAGATTTGCCTAGGATCAAGGGGAAGGGATGTAAGCCCTCCCCTTCCCCTCAGTGGGAGGAGTCTCAACGTCACACTAGAAGAGCACGTGGAATTGGAGATACTGCTGTGGCCATCCTTGCAAAACAGAATCTGTCACACATATGAAGTAGAGCTCCCCCCAAAATCAGGTCAATTTGGTGATCTAGTATTGCCGATTTTAAACTATCTCCGAGAAATGTAAAGAGGAAAAGTAAACAATATATCAGGTACGACAGAGATCTAAGTCAACGCAGTGTAAACTGAATAATTCTAAACATTTGCTAATCATCTCCAAAGCAAATAGGCAGCTTTCAAAGAAGTAAAATTGAAAATCTTAGACCGTCTGCAAAAACCTATTAAAATGATGCATGTGTGACATTAATTTCTAATTATTACCCAAAACTCACTACCCATCAGTGGCCATTTATTTTTATTTTTTCATTTACAAGTTGGTACATTAGTGTTATTTCTACACCTATCGAAGCTTCAAGATCTGTTGATTATGCTCATATCACAATTTACAAAACCAATCAACTCTTAATAGTCTATGCCCCTCCTAACCTAAACCAAGTTTCCCATCATGATTCTCAGTAAGGCAAACAGTTCAGCAAACAGGGAGCACAGCCACTGTTCAAAAGGGCAACATATTATGACAGTTTTTCCAAGTGACAGAGTTCTAAAGTTAAATAAGAGTGCTTGCAGGAATATAACTATGGCAAGAGCTTAGAACTTTACCATTATAATTCTAGCTTTTCCTACTTACATTGGGTAATCAGATCCAAACAGACCCAAACAGCTTGGATCTGTTCCCGGAGCTCCAGATGCATACATTTAACCAGCTACTAGATACAAGATACTTAGATAGCTAATAGGCATCTTGCAAAATGTCCAGCACTAAAATTCTGTTCTTTTCCCCATCAACCCTAATCCTACTGTTTTCAGTCTCTCAAAGCCTTATTTTTCTCCATAGCATTTATCATTATTGGATACATTAGCTATACACTTATACTTGCCTTTAGATCACATATATTAAGGCAAAATTTTTTTTTCTGTGGTTTACTGCCATTTTCCCTTCGCCTAGAGCAAAGGGAAATATGCCTGGCATATAGCAGGTGGTCAATAATATTGTTGCATGAGTTATGACTTATCTGGGTCCCTGAGTAAATCACAAGGAGAGAACCAAGGAATGAAGGGATAAAGGAATAAAGGGTACCTTAGAACGATTATGCTTGTAAGTGGTTGACAGGGTAAGAAAGTAGCTCCAAAATACTGCTAGATTTTAAATTTTTTGTAAAGAATAAAAATGAGCAAAAGCTGAGAATGTATGCATGGGAATCTCAGTGTTAAATCATGCTACCTAAGCCACATCAGAATTACCGAGGAGAGCTTTTAAATTTATTGATGCTCATTCTTGCCAGTTTGGGAAATGTTGGATGGAATCTCAGGGATGCAAGATGGAATAGAGATTAGAATTTAGAAGGTCTAAACATAACCAAAGGGACCTCCCTGGTGGCGCAGTGGTTAAGAATCCGCCTGCAGGGGACACGGGTTTGATCCCTGGTCTGAGAAGATCCCACATGCCAGCAGAGCAACGAAGTCCGTGCATCACAACTACTGAGCCTGCACTCTAGAGCCTGCAAGCCACAACTACAGAGCCCGTGTGCCGCAACTACTGAAGCCTGTGCACCTAGAGCCCATGCTCCACAACAAGAGAAGCCACCACAGTGAGAAGCTCCGCACCGCAAGGAAAGTAGCCCCCACTCGCCTCAACTAGAGAAAGCCTGTTCGCAGCAACGAAGACCCAGTGCAGCCAAACTATCTGTCTGTCTATCTATCTAGCTGTATAACCGAATACCCTGTAGTCTGTCCAAAGAAAGGATAGATTAAAATGAAAGGGAGGGCTTCCCTGGTGGCACAGTGGTTGAGAGTCCGCCTGCCAATGCAGGGGACATGGGTTCGTGCCCCGGTCCGGGAGGATCCCACTATGCCGCGGAGCGGCTGGGCCCGTGAGCCACGTGGCCGCTGAGCCTGTGCGTCCGCAGCCTGTGCTCAACAACGTGAGAGGCCCACGTACAGCAAAAAAAAAAAAAAAAAAAAAAAAAAGGAAAGGGAATCACTACATAGCATCTGTAAAAACAGACTCTATTCTATCCTTAATGTAGATCTATCCCTCTAGAAGAGATAGATGCCTCAGGCTTCCATAGCTTGGTGTCACAAGCCATTAAATTCCTCCAACTCGATTTTCATTTTATGCTCTCCAAGTAACTGTGTATAGAATTTAGCCTTCCACATAGATTAGCCTTCAGGGAAAAAATGTGCACTTCAGCAAATATGAATAGCTAGTCTCCTTATGGATATACCTCTCATTATAAATTTGAAACTTGCATTCTGGTTTGTGCATCAGTCTTGGGAGTTCGGTTAATGGGAGTCACCTCCAAGGCATACTGAAAATACCAACTCTGTTAGCTTAAAAGAGCTGAGGAACAGACACTGGTAGCCCTATCAAGGTTGTACTGAGCAGAAACAAAGAGAGGGCAAGAAAGAAAGAAGTGACTGTAGGTTTTGGTTTTGCATCCAACTGGAGAAAAAAACCCAAAAAAACCCGAGGCTGACATACTTACTACTTAACCCACTAGCCAGAGCAGTGAATTGACCTCATCCTGCCGATGCCCTGGCTCACCACTCACGATGTACACTGCCAGGTCTTCTCTCGGCATCCAAGACTCCTTAGCAATTCATTTTCATCAATTCTACCCTTATAAAAATGTGGAGGGGTACTCTCTGCTCTAACTCACAGGATTAATCCAATCAGCCAATTAGCCTAGTCTAGCCCGAAGCTATCTCCCTCCTTTCCAGTCCTCTCCACACGGCATTAAGGAGACTGACAATCTAGCCCCGTAGCAACTGCTTTCAGCAGTTCAAGCGTGGGTGCCTTGTATGCCCTCAAGGTAAAGCCATAGTCACCTGGTTTCAGCTACAGTCTACCTTTCCAGGCTCCTCTTCATGTGCTCGGCTCATTCTGGAGCTCTGTGTCCTGTTACACTTATAAGCCTTTGGACATGGCATCTACTCCCTCCTCCAGAAAGACTGTCTAGATCACCCTCCCAACCTGACCGCCTCCCTTCACCTGTGTAGCTTATCTGTCCTTCAGGACACCATAGAGATGTCATTTCTTCCCCAACTGAGTTATACTCCTGTGTACAAGTTTCCATGTAGTTACCCTACCTTAGTCCTTGTCACACTGTACTGCAACTTCCTATCTATGTTTCTGCCCCCTCCCCCAACTAGACTATAAGCTACTCGTAGGCAAGAACCATGTCTGGGCACTTAGTAGATGCTCAAAGAATAAATAGATACTTTGGACAAAAATATGGACATCTCAATCATTCTCATCTCTCTTGTCTGATATAATTTTTATAATTTTGGTCTCTTCTTTTAGGTACTAAAGTCACATTACTTGCCACCAACATCACCTATCCCTCTGCCAAAAACGGGAATGGCAATTAAGAATTACATGTATCCTGGGAATTCCCTGCAGTCCAGTGGTTAGGACTCTATGCTTTCACTGCCGTGGCTGGGGTTCAGTTCCTGGTCGGGGAGCTAATAAGATCCCACAAGCTGAGCAGAGCAGCCAAAAACCAAAACAAAACAAAAAATTACATCTATCCTAAGATGATAGGGAGACTTTTCATGTACACTCTAGCATTGTCTGAAAATTGAACAATGCAAACAGATTGCTTTGCTAGTTTTAAAAGTAAGTAAATTTTATTTTATTTTTAAAAATTTATTTATTTATTAATTTATTTTGGGCTGCACTGGGTCTTTGCTGCTGTGCCTGGGCTTTTCTCTAGTTGTGGCGAGCTAGGGTTACTCTTCGTTGTGGTGTGTGGGCTTCTCATTGTGGTGGCTTCTCTTTGTTGCGGAGCACGGGCTCTAGGTGCGTGGGCTCAGTAGTTGTGGCTCGCAGGCTCTGGAGCGCAGTCTCAGTAGTTGTGGCACACGGGCTTAGTTGCTCCGCGGCATGTGGGATCTTCCCGGACCAGGGCTCGAACCCGTGTCTCCTGCATTGGCAGGCGGATTCTTAACCACTGCACCACCAAAGATAAGTAAATTTTAAATTTAAAAATTCAGTCATGCTGGGCTTCCCTGGTGGCGCAGTGGTTCGAGCCCTGGTCCAGGAGGATCCCACATGCCACGGAGCAAATAGCCCCGTGAGCCACAACTACTGAGCCCGTGTGCCACAACTACTGAAGCCCATGTGCCTAGAGGCCATGCTCCACAACAAGAGAAGCCACCGCAATGAGAAGCCCGCACACCTCAATGAAGAGTAGCCCTCACTCACCACAAGTAGAGGAAGCCCACGCTTAGCAATGAAGACCCAACGCAGCCAAAAATAAAATAAATAAAATAAAAATTTAAAAAAAATTCAGTCATGCTGAAAAATACAGTTTACATACATATACACACTCATGAAATACAAATGTCTTTGCCCAAACAACCATTGCCAGGCATTTCCATATATATCTGTCCTAACACAAATATTTTAAAACTTCTTGGTTCTCTTTGCTAAGAAGAAAACAATCTCAAACTAAGCTGATATGTAGAATAATTCATTAGCTGTCTCAAGCAGCAAATATCCAGCATTTGGGGGGAAATAATGTGACTTCGGTAGTTTTTTTTTTTTTTAATGGTATTAATAGCCAAAGAGAACTATCTCCCTCTGAGGGATAACATTTAAATTATCCCTTAAGTAGACCCAAGTATATTGCTAAAAAATTAGTATGGTTAGAGTTTTGCGGTGCACTTTATATTTTTTAAAAAAGGAAAAAGAAAAGAGACAAACATGCATAGTCTCCTATAATCCAGATTTCCTTTCCAAAGCACTGATTTCCAGGCACTTTCCTACTATTAAGTTATTTTATTTTATGGTTAACATGAAAACAGCATTTTAAATCAAAGGACAGACTGCACTGTGCAAACTAGAATTGCTCATTTTTCACAAGTCCCAGTTCCAGCAGGAGAGCTCTGCAATTTGTTCTCAAGGAACAGGATTTTTTTTTTTCCTTTAACCCTCCCCTAGACTCTCCTAAGTACTTCCCCATCACCTCTCATCCAACAGTCTCAAAGCACTTCACAAACAAGCACTGATCTTTATGCTTTCTGTGGAGCCGAAGGCAAGCATCACCACACCACTTTACAGATCGGGAAAAAGGAGGAGCAGAGATGAAGACTTGCAGGACACTAATAAATGCTGGATGAGGCAAGCCATACGGCCCCGGCTTAGCCCTTCCAGGCTGTCTCATCCACCTGCGTGGGCCCACGCCATTTCTCCCAAGGACCGGTCGGGTATTTTAATGCATTCCAGGAACCCACTCTCAGTTTGGGTTGTGCAAATAGAAGTACAAGGGGAATAGCTTCCTGTAAAGGTGCCAAGTTTTCTTTTGCTATTGATATGAAAGGAAATATTTAGTTTCCTGTTTCTCAAGAACCAAAACTTTGAAGCCCTGCATGGGACAGCCAGAGCACCCCCAAAGTGGTCAATATCTAATTCTCTTTGTTTCGTCTCAATTTCATTAAAAATACTTTTCACCAAGACATAATTTTGTTAGACCCCCAAACCAGAAAATTGATATTACTCTTACTATTTAATACCTTTACAAATTAATTTATTTAAATTAAAAAGAAAAAAAAACTCCGGACTTAAAGGAATGGGGGGAATCACTAGACATATATGAAACACCTGCTAGAACAGACGCTTCATTCATAATAGTTTCTGTTGCGTTTACGGCACGGTACTGTGAGTCATTGGTTCTTAATGATTCTCAGTGTGAGTAACATGAAATGTTTTAGAAAGCAAAACCTCCATCAGTGATAGGGGAAATATGAGTAATGGGGAAAAGAGGGATTATGAGCTACTAATACAGAAGACGAATTTTTTTAAAACAACATTGGTTTAGTGTTGGGAAAAAAATATTTAAATCCTAGCACTAGCATTCATTGTTTGGGTGGGTCTGGTCTATAAAATGGAAATAAACTCACAGGGTCCTTGTTAGGTTATGAAAGGATGCATTTAAATACCCTAATCAAGGTGTGTCAAGCACTTAACAAGTTGGTTCTCTTCCGTTTTCATACTTTAAAAGATGGAGGGAGAATTTGGGTTCTATGCGTGATTCCTCAGAAAGGGAGGGGGCAGAACAGTATTTATTACAGTGTGTGGCGGGGGAGACTGAGGGCTCTAAAAAACCATGTGGCGGCAAAAAGATGAAACAAGAATGCCAAAGATATTGATAATATTGAAGTTGGGTGATGAGTACGTAGGGGTTCATCATATTCTAAGTATGTGTGAAAATTCCTATAATAAAAACTACAAACAATAAAAATATTTTGATGGTATTAACTTAAAAAAAAAGGACGAGAAGGAGAGCTCTAGAGTCCCAGACATGGGATTGAATCTCTGCTTTCTACTCTGTGAACTTGATAAGTTATTTTACCGTTCTGTGCTTCGATTTCCTCTCTTGTAAAAGGGGATAATGAGGATGTGGCCAGTGCAGAGATGTGCCGCTCAGATCCTTCTTCCAGAAAGGACTCCCTGCCCAGCTGGTTAGAGGACAGCCTCCTTTAGGGTACGGTCTGCTATTTATTTTATTTATTTATTTTTGGCTGCATTGGGTTTTCATTGCTGCGCGCGGGCTTTCTCTAGTTGCGGCGAGCAGGGGCTACTCTTCATTGTGGTGCGTGGGCTTCTCAATGCAGTGGCTTCTCTTGTTGCGGAGCACGGGTTCTAGGGTGCGCGGGTTTCATAGTTGTGTCACGCAGACTCAGTAGTTGTGGTGCACGGGCTCAGTTGCTCCACGGCATGTGGGATCTTCCCAGACCAGGGATCGAACCCATGTCCCCTGCACTGGAGGGCAGATTCTTAATCACTGTGCCACCAGGGAAGTCCTAAGAAATAATTCTTATTAAAAACTTCATGCCAATGATTAGAATGGTGTGTTCAAAGTTTTAAAAAGAAACCACAATATAGCTAATGTGATATTATAGTTTAAATGTGAACAGGTTTTAATAACTTTTGCAGGAAGAAATTGGAAGTTCATCTATTTTGCTGTTGGCAGTGGTGGTATGAATACAGTGCTAGTATTAAACAATTGAAGTTGTTAAGATTTACATAGCCCATCGACAGACGAATGGATAAAGAAGATGTGGTACATATATACAATGGAATATTACTCAGCCATAAAAAGGAATGAAATTGGGTCATTGGTAGAGACATGGATGGACCTAGAGACTGTCATACAGAATGAAGTAAGTCAGAAAGAGAAAAACAAATATTGTATATTAACGCATATATGTGGAATCTAGAAAAATGGTACAGACAAACTGGTTTGCAAGGCAGAAATAGAGACACAGATGTAGAGAACAAATGTATAGACACCAAGGGGGGGGAAGGCGGGGGGCTGGTGGTGGGATGAATTGGGAGATTGGGATTGACATGTATACACTAATATGTATAAAATAGATAACTAATAAGAACCTGCTGCATAAAAATAAATAAATTAAAAAAATTAAAATTAAAAAAAGAATTACATAATTTTTTTTTTCTTTTTTTTTGGCTGTGTTGGGTCTTCATTGCTGTGCGTGGGTTTCCCATTGCGGTGGCTTCTCTTGTTGTGGAGCACGGGCTCTAGGCACAAGGGTTTCAGTAGTTGTGGCACACAGGCTCTAGAGCACAGGCTCAGTAGTTTTGGCACACAGGCTTAGCTACTCCATGGCATGTGGGATCTTCCCGGACCAGGGCTCAAACCTGTGTCTCCTGCATTGATAAGCAGATTCTTAACCACTGCGCCACCACGGAAGTACTGAGTTACATAAATTTAGCATAAACTTTACAGATGAGGCTTATGAGTTAAAAGAATCAATATTAAAAAAAAAAGAATCAATATTAAAATCTTTCATATTCCCAACTAACTCTTTAATACAATATACATATTTGGCCCTTTATGACTTTTTAATTTTTTTTACCTAGACACATCACCAGGCTCAAGCTAGTATGACTATGTATTACTAAATCAGGAAACAAATATTGCATTACAGACACTAATTACAGAAGACTTCACACCCACATTCCAAAATCTAATTAATTTCCCAGGGCATACGTGTATGCTTGGTAGCTTGCAATTTTTAAGTGTCAAAATAAAGCCTTATTTTTAAATGTGGGTGGTGTTGATGAAACAAGTATGAGTAATACTTGCAGGAAACACAATATTAGCTTTAGCAAGGAAGTGGGTGATATTTGAATAGTCCTTCAAAGAGGCACTTTCCATGTCGCACCAATGTAAAGCAAGAGTTCTAATGTGGTCACATGGTAAGCACAGACAAAACCCCTTACCGTGCTTGAAACACAGTTTTACCTACCAAAAATGCAATGTTCAGGATGATATCTAAAATGATATATAAAATGAAGGCAACAAGCTGATGGGTAAATTTCCAACCATAGAATCGCCTGACCACCCCTGTTTTGTTTAATATCTACTAACCAGAGAGACAAATATCATATCACTTACATGTGGAATCTAAAAAAATGATACAGATGAACTTATTTACAAAACAGAAATAGACTGGGGGATTCCCTGGTGGTCCAGTGGTTAGGACTTGGTGCTTTCAATACTGTGGGCCCAGGTTCAATCCGTGGTCGGGGAACAAAGATCACGCATGTCCCGAGATGCACGGCACAATAAATAAACAAAGACAAACAAAAACAGACTCACAGACATAGAAGACAAACTTCTGGTTACCAAAAGGGAAAGGGGGGCACGGGGAGGGATAAATTAGGAGTTTGGGATTAGCAGATACAAACTACTATATATCAGCAAAAAAGATAAACAAGAAGGACCTACTGTATAGCACAGGGAACTATATTCAATATCTTGTAATAACTTATAATGAAAAAAATGTGAAAAACAATATATATATGACTGAATCACTTTGCTATACACCTGAAACATTATTTTTTGTTTGTTTGTTTTTGGGTTTTTTTTTTTTTTGGCGGTACGCAGGTCTCTCACTGTTGTGGCCTCTCCTGCTGCGGAGCACAGGCTCCGGACGCGCAGGCTCAGCTGCCATGGCTCACGGGCCCAGCCGCTCCGCGGCATGTGGGATCCTCCCAGACTGGGGCACGAACCCACGTCCCCTGCATCGGCAGGCGGACTCTCAACCACTGCGCCACCAGGGAAGTCCCTGAAACATTATAAATCAACTACACTTCGATTACAGAAAATAAAGATAAAAAATAAACTAATTTTAAAAAATCTACTAACCAGAAAAGACTGTGCAAACCCTGTTTTAATAGAGAGGCAGGGACGACAGAATTAAACTTGATTTGGTCTATGTTTTGAGGCAGTTCTGCTCTGCTCACCGAAGTTCCAAGAGTGATGTCTCCCCTGTTGGTCTTGCCATGGTTATCCCGAACAGAAATCTCTGAAGGATTAAAGAAGAAAGAGCAGGAGAAGAGCTGTGAACTGTTGTTAGTACTCTACTCCATTTAGTACTGGGCAGTAAGAAGAGGTACTAATTCTCCAAATCCTGCAACTATTAACAGTCCATTAGGGCTTCCCTGGTGGCGCACTGGTTAAGAATCCGCCTGCCAATGTAGGGGACACAGGCTCGAGCCCTGGTCCAGGAAGATCCCACATGCTGCGGAGCAACTAAGCCCATGTGCCACAACTACTGAGCCTGTGCTCTAGAGCCCACGGGACACAACTACTGAAGCCTGAGAGCCACAACTAGTGAAGCCTGCACGCCTAGAGCCCGCGCTCCGCAACAAGAGAAGCCACCGCAATGAGAAGCCCGCACACCGCAACTGGGCAACGAAGACCCAACACAGCCAAAAATAAATAGATTAATTAATTAATTTAAAAAATTATTTTTAAAAAAGGTCTAGAGGGACTTCCCTGGCAGTCCAGTGGTTACGACTCCTCACTTCTGAACTAAGATCCCACAGGCCGTGCAGTGTGCCCCCCTGCCCCCCAAACAGAGATCTAGACTGTGTATTTGTGAGGAAGCAGTATAAATCTCTGGACCTTCTGCTCAATTTTGCTGTGAAACTATAACTGCTCTAAAAAATAGTCTATTTTAAAAAAAATGGTGCCTAGAATTATTTTTTTAAAAATGTTTACAACTGCCAAAGTGCAGAAAGGCATTAAAACTACGCTCCCATTACTTTAAAACAGCAAATGTTAAAACAAAATGAAAAAAAGGATTCATTCATTTATTCAATAAATATTTCTTTCTTTCTTTTTTTTAATATATATTTTTATTTTTGGCTGCGCTGGGTCTTCGTTGCTGCCCGCGGGCTTTCTCTAGCTGCAGTGAGTGGGGGCTACTCTTTGTTGTGGCGCACGGGCTTCTCATTGCGGTGGCTTTTCTTATTGCGGAGCATGGGCTCTAGGCGCATAGGCTTCAGTAGTTGTGGCAGGCGGGCTTCAGTAGTTGTGGCACACGGGCTCAGTAGTTGTGGCTTGCAGGCTCAGTAGTTGTGGCGCACAGGCTTAGTTGCTCCAGTCCCTCAATTGGTCCAGTCCCTTAGTTGCTCCAGTCCCTCAATAAATATTTCTTGAACTCCCGACTGTGAGGCAGGCATTGTTCCTGGTCCAGTTGGTAGACAACTCTTTCACTGCTGCCTCTTAAAGGTGCACACCACAATCAATGTCATTATATTCAACAAATTGTGGAATGCACATTGTATGCCTGACACTGTCCTAAAAACATAGGTTTAAGAAAAAAATTAAGTACAATCAACACAGGTGGCTTAACATAGTAACATGTTAACCAATATGTATTATTTGGGTCTCTCTGTTTGCTTTCTTGCTGTTATTATTTTGGGCTACTCCATTTCTTTTTTTTTTTTTTTTACTCCATTTCTTATTAGCACCAAAAGAAAGATGGCAGAGAGGACACTAGGAGATAAAGGTAGATTCTATCACTGAGTAAATTTTAGCCACAAAGAGTAGAACAGTTATAAGGAAAGCTAAAATTTCCAATGGACTTTTTCTTACTTCACATTAATGATCAAGCTTACAAAAAGTTGAGCTGACACTTCAGTAACTTCTCACTTCTTTCTAACATGTAGGTACAAAACCAAAAAAAAAAAAAAATTCAAATGTAAGAAATTTTTGCTTTGCCATTTCTCCAATGACCAGTCACAATTTCAACAAGTCAGTGAAAACTATTCAGCCCATTAACATGACTTTTTAAACAAAGTCTTGAGTAAATGCATTTTGGTTAATTTTGGTACAGAAACAATTTTACCCTAATCACTTTAAACCAGCCGTTTATACTTTGTTATAACTTCTGCTATAAAATAGAAAGCCCCTATTTTAATACAATCTAATCCAATAAAGTTATTACAAATTATGGGTTTTGAGTCCATTTTTATGATTGCCTGATAACTTCCTGATATTTCATGATTTCTCAAAAATGTCCTAGGATATCGAAGTTTATGCCTATGGAGAGGTTAAAAAAAAAAAAAAGGAGAAAAGAGAACAGTTTTACTCTGTCTACAAAGCAGGATGTGGCTAAGAACAGGCCTTTAATGTAAAGTGCATGTTAGAAACCTGTCGTTTTGAAAAGCCTGCATGCACATTGGCTGGCGTCCTAAAATGTGTGCGAAACTTGATGGCATTTGTGAAGGTCTATGAAAGCTGCAAACACCTATTACAAAGAACTCGTGGCTACGGAACCAGAGCTCCTTCTCTCTCCATATGGAAGCATCATTCTGCCAAGTTAGGCCTGAGCGCCCCATCATTATCTCATTACCTATGTGCATGATCCCCACAGCCACCATTCAAGGAAAACCCTCAATCACAGCCCTACCAGGCTGCCCATTGCTGCCCAACACACCACACAACACTGAGTCTCTCACCACCAGAGAACTGGAGGTTTATTTTTCAGAATCCTTCATTATTCTAATTTTTTAAAAATCTCAAATATTAATAAAACAAGGCAACTGGAAACAGACATTTCGTTCCCCTTCTACTTCTTGGAATTTAAACTCAGATTTTGCACTTCTCTTAGCACAAATTATGTGATCATTCTTTTCCCTCTATTAACCTCCAAGCCACTCAAGGGCAAAGGGCAATACTCTACTGGAATGCCTTTTTCTTTTTTTTAACTCTTCGCTGACATATACTTGTATAGAGACAACGGATGAGTCATTCTTCCTCATAAACTTAAAAACAAGTGAAAAAAATTCTCAATTAGTTTACACACCTTCTCCCTTAAAAGTCTTTTCCAATTATTTTCACTGTAGGAAATTTCAAGCATAGACAGTAGAAAGCATGGTATCACAAGTCCTCCTGTACCCATCACCCAGCTTCAACAATGACCAACTCCCAAGCACGTTCCCTTCATCGACATCCCCATCCACTACCACCCCAAATTCTTTTGAAGCAAATCCAAGATTTCTTTTCATTCATGTATATTCCAGTTCCGACTGATTTTCAATAACTTCCTGTCTTTGCCTTCCTTCCCACCCTCTACCTCCAAAAAGAAGTGTACAGAATACAGGTGATTGTAGCTATTTAACTGGTTTTCTTCTCTTAGCTACCCCCCCCCCCTTCTGGATCACCTTCTATAATGTTCACCAACATCACCGTGAAGTGCCCACCATTGTGTTCAGTTCCTTTAACTACAGCCTATTTCACTCAGAAATATATTGTATTCCCCCCACCCCAATAATTCCTTTCTCTAGTTTGAACAAGTGAAAAAAAAATCGTGCCAAATTTTCTATTCTCTTGATGAAAAAATTACTTCTGATTTGTTCCCCTCATCCCAGAAAAGGTAAAAAGAGCCAAATGGAGTGGAGAAGGAATAGAAGAAGACAGAAATTCAACACTTAAAATGGTAGATTCCGCCTAATTGGCCGTGTGTAAATACTTAAAACCATGTGTTACTTTATTTTTAAAATGAATATTTGTAAACATCAGTCGAAAATTGGAGTCCCTTTTGATAGAGGATGTTTATAAAATGAGTTATCTTCATGTAAGGGAGCTATTGCCTTCAGGATTTTGGTTTTAATACCAGTGGCTGTTTCTGAGCCTAAGAAATGGTTATGTAAAAACAATTAAAGCAAAAAAAAAAAAAATTAAGGGAGGATGCACTGTTTCTATAGCTGCTCTAACCTTGTTTTATTTTGACGTGAGATTTCCTCGCCTCAGCTCAGAGAGCAGCCACCACCCCAAGCTTTCTCCTCCACGCCCTTTACAAATGGGATTCCGATGGGAGGCACTTTCGAGTTCATCAAGGGAAACGTCTCATCTTGAGAATACTTCAGGGCGATAATTGAGATTTCATCTACTCCTCCCTCTGGACTCTGCTCTGCCCATCCCTTGCCTAGTGATTGCCCCAGGAATCCAGAGGAAGGCAGGGAAACAAGCTCCAGTCCACAAGCCTCTGCCTCTCCTCCCCGAGGACGGCCTGTGCACCGCCTTGGCATCCTCCTGTCGCCTTGGTCCGGGGAGAAGAGCTTCCAGACGGCACGCTACTTGTTTATCCATCCGCGCCCCAGGTTAAGAATCCCGGCGGGGCGCTCCCTACCCCAGTTTAGACTCTTTCCTCTGAGCAGTTAAAAAATATAAACTCTACCCCGCGAATGCCTCTTCCTGAAGGTGATAACACCAGATCTCCCTCTAACTCCGACTACTTTCCTCTCCAGGCCAAACGCCGCAGTCCCCACATCAAATCGAGGATCTGAGCTGCCCCTCAAAAAATCGCAAGTGCACCCCTAGACCACCACAGTGCAAACGTCCTCGCCACTAGGAGGAAGACACCAGTTCTCGCCCCTGCGCCCCAAAACCCAAGACCCGGGACCGGCCCTGCCTGGGCCGCCCCACCCCCCGGAGGAGCGCCCGACCCTCCCGCACCTCCACGAAGAGAAAGCAGCCGAGGACCTCGGGTCTGGGCGCCGAACACCGAACGCAGCCCTGAAAATCCCCGGGCCTCCACGCCCCCATTGGGTCGGCCCGCGACGCATCGGTTACTCGCTCCGGGGGATTAAGGCTCTTCCCAACACACACCGCTGGCCTCGGGGCGCCGAGGAGAGGGAGTCCCGCCCGCGCCTCCGGCTCAGGCCGCGGGGGGACCCTGATCCGAACCCCCTGCTCGGGCCGCCGGGGACCCACCCCAGCGCCCCTCACCTCCGAAGGGCGAATCTGGCTCGCACCTCCTGCTCAAGCCAAGGCCGACGAGAGGCTCCCGTACCAGCGCCTACCCCCAGGCCGCCGGGACCCCGACCAGCGCGCGGTCGCCTCCACCGGGCAGCCCGGCCCGCGCCCCGCGCCCAGGCGCGCCAGGCACCTTCCCCAGCATCCCGGCGGGCCCAGCCCCTCACTCACCCAGAGCTCGGTGCCCCAGCTCATGGTGCAGGGGACGGAAAGGGGCGCGCCGCGCGGCAGGCGCGGCTCTCCAGTCCCCCTCCCAGGCGATCCCTTCGCCCCTCGAGATCCCCGCGATCGAGGAAAGCCCGTGCCCGCGCGGTCGCCGCCTCCTCCGGCTCGCCGCTCCTCGCCTTGAGTCTCCTCGGCGGCTCCTCCTCCCCTTCGCTCCTCAGCAAAATGGCCCGAGGAAGCAGCAGCCGCGGTCGCCGCAGCGCCCGCCAGCCCGCCCGCCCGCCCCACAGCCGGAGAGCAAGGGGCGGGGGAGGGGCGGGAGGGGGCGGGACTGCACGCCGGGGGCGGGGTCGGCCTGACAGCTCGCGCACGCGCGCGCCCCGCCCCCGGCCCCGGCACCGCCTCCCCCTAGGGGCCCTCCGCCCCGCCCACGCGGCCCGGGGGTCCGGAAGGACCCGGAGGGAGGAGGGGGGACCGCCGGGACTTGGAGGCCCGGACCTTCCCCCCCAACCCCCCCGATTATTTTTATTACTTATTAGCAACCACACTCTCTGCTCTTAGGACAACCACTCGCCTTTGAACATAGCCGGCCCCTGTTATTACGGGTGCTCTGCAGAGGCCTGAGGTCGCTCCCCTGCGCCGACCGCCGCTTTGAATTTCAGGACCATACTTTTCCCTGGCAGCCATTCACACCGACAGGAGTTCGCTCGCATGGTGTTTCCCCACCGCTCGGGAACCGTGGAGGCCCGAGGAGCCTTGCAGCCTTGCGCGGTGGGAGTGGGGCCTGGTACGGTGCTGTGTGTGTACTGCACACAGAGGGACGTCGAGGCAAAGAGCGGCCAAACAGCTTAGAGTTTGATTCCTGGGGAAGGAATCCAGGGGCGCACAACCAGTGATTTCTAATCTCTGAAACCAGTGATTTCCAACTTGTTCGGCCAAGAAACTCTCAGACGTGAAATCACGTTGCCGCTTAGTGGGTAAAAGGAAAGTCGCTGGGTCCACAGATAACGCGTTTGGTTCCAAGCCAGCCTCCCGCACTTACTAGCTGGGTGGCCTCCGACAATGCCTCCACCTCTAGAAGCTCAGAGCCCTCGCCTGACAAATGGAGTTATTTAATAACGTAGCCATCTTGCCATGTGCTGGCGAGGATCAAGGAAATGAGCACCTGTTACCTGGCCTGTTGTTGGTAAACTGAGCTCATTTTTCAGTAGATACGGACTCCTTTTTCTCTGTATTTGGAGGGTCTACACAAATAACATTCCAGGAATGGAGAATTGCTTGAGTTCCAACTCCTTCCTCTGAATCACTAGGCCTTTTCTCCCCAACTTTTCTTTCTTCCTCAGCTAATGCTACTGACTTTTCTGAATAACTGTGGACTCCTAAAATGGGCTCCATTTTAGAACTATTTCACAGTGGTGCATCTCTCCAGTCCCACTACACCCAGCCTCAACCAGCTTATCATTCTCCACGAGAGGGTGGAGCAAGGGTGGTGTTTTACTCTTGCAGATAAACCAAGTTCTACTTCCTTTGTTGGACAGAATTACAATAAATTTAAACTGTCAAAACTGTTTTGGTCTTTTTTCAGTTACAAGTTCCCTCCATCCCCTTGTTTTTAGTGTATTTAAATATTTTGTTCTCAGTTACCAGGTCTGGGAACTCTTTACCCAAGCCTGCTGGATGTGTAACAATCAGAACTGCCATCCACTTATCTCCCAAGGTAGATTAATAGCCAGAGTGAGTTGGAGGGGTTAGAAATGCAAACAATACTGCACAGTTTAGTTGGCTATTTGGAAATGGTAAGTGAAATGCAAATCATCTAACAAGACCCTGCCTCAGTATTCACCTCAATTTCCCTTCCTACCAAGGTTTAATATTTTTTCAAGTACACTTGACTGCCTTCTAGAAGACTTCTCAAAACCAGAGTGACCACTTGTGAAAAGATGCTAATCAGGAGGAAAAGCAACCTGCTGCTCTAAAGAAGTGAAAGAAGAGGGACAAAGAGGAAGGGACGGCAGAACAAAAAAGAGAGAGACCATATTAAAAGGAAACCTTTTGGGCTTCCCTGGTGGCCCAGGGGTTGAGAGTCCGCCTGCCGATGCAGGGGACACGTGTTCATGCCCCGGTCCGGGAGGATCCCACATGCCGCGGAGCGGCTGGGCCAGTGAGCCATGGCCGCTGAGCCTGCGCGTCCGGAGCCTGTGCTCCGCAACAGGAGGGGCCACAGCAGTGAGAGGCCCGCGTACCGCAAAAAAAAAAAAAAAAAAAAAGAATACATGTAAAATGCTTAGCACGTGAGGGCACAAGTATTGGTTCCCTTTCCTTTCCTCTTGTTTTCTGGAGAATTTTTACTTCCTCTATCAAATAAAACAATCCTTTAAAGCACTTCTGATGCAGCAAGACAGACTGCCTGAACTACAATTGATTGGCGGTTGTCTATTGGTGAAGTACTCTTCCTAATGAAATTCTCAAGATTTTTTTTTTTTTCCGTTAAAATAGCTTCCATCAGTTTCTAGCTTTAAATTCTCCATTTGCTTATCATTCAAACTCTAGTGGAAAAAGCTGAAGTGGGATAAAAGTAGGAACTCTGTGGTGAGTAGAATCTTAAAACTGAAACCAATTTTTGTACCTGATAGTGGAATTCCCCCGAAGTTCTATAAAGATGTGCATAAAATCAGGAAAAACCAGCTGTATGTGGCTGAGCAAGTTACACACTGTGCCACCAAACTGAGGAGTAGTGAATTGGAAATTTTTCTGCAGCCTGCAGGATTCAAGATGGGTCAGGGCCTAGCTTTTCCAAGATCACTCTCTGCAAGGAGAGGCCGTGGGCTTCCCCCATGCCCCAAGAAATGACATTTCAAGCTGAAGAACAAAAGTGACATTTGACTTCTGAATGTGTTGCCAGACCCCAATTTGACTTTTGGTTCGCTATACTGTGTTTATAGAGGGTTTTGGTCTGAAATGTCATCTCTTTTGATAAGAAAGACAAATGGCAATCATAACTGGAGAATATTAACGCAATAATTACATTAAACATCTCTGGAAATTTCTAAACTGATGCTAAACATTATGAATCATACTAGGTTCAAACTACCAATTCTGCTACTAGTGGCAAACTTCAGTGGATCTTGCAAGGTTAGAGGAAATAGAAAAATAAAATCCACTTGACTAAGAGGATAAGGCTGAAAGTCAGATTTAGGAGACAGTATTTCCAGCCCCTCCAGGCCTTTCAGTCAGTACCTCAAAGTTTAATGCCCCTTTGAAAATGTTGCCAGGGAGAGGCAGGCCTAACTTGTTCTGTTACTCAACAGGTCTGTTCCCAGTTACAGTACCATGATTATGCAAATAATCTGTTCTTGAAACTCTGAAATCATGTGTTTAAATATAAAAATATATAAATAAATATAAAATTGCCAAGACAGCAGTTTTCACAGAATTTGAGAAGTAACTGTCTAATCAATACTTCACTTAAGTCTTTGTAATTTGTGTTCCCTTTCTTACTTCTCTCAATTCCAAGCTAATGACTGGCACAATATAGTTCTCAAATACCTGAAGAAACTATTCCTCATAAACGTCTGGACAGATGCCATTGGTATGTGACCCTGTGAAGGTCACATAGTAATTCCCAAGTGAAAAGAAGCAAGGAATAAGAACCCAGCTTTGAGCCCTCGTAAAACTGTTTTCCAGAGACTAAAAGACAAACGTCTTCTACTTTATAAACTAGTTATTATAATATTAAATAAAATTAATATTCTTCCTGATCAATCTGTTTTTAGAAGCCTATTATATTCAAATTTAAAACCAGAGATTCTCAAAAATGGTACCTCACTTTAAAAAGTAAACTATAATAATACTCCAACACTGTAAATTGCCCTTAAAAATGAAACTGCACTTGAAAATCCCCATTTCTTTTAACAATTAGTTTCATACTGAAGTGAGAATCAGCTAACTGCCTTTGGTATTTCCTCCAGATACCTAAAAGAAAGTATCAACTATTTTACATTTCTTCTATGTTCTTTCATACTGCTGATTGTTAAAATACTTTCTGAAAATTTCTCTTGCATTTCACTTGATAACACACTGGTTACTCAGATTCTGGGATTTTATTTTTTGAAAATTTAAAATTATAAGAATTAAAAATAATAATAATAAAATTATAAGAATTAGAAAGCCATGTACGGTATAGTGCAAGAAGCGCAGACCCTGTTCTGAAGCAGATGAGGCTCCAGTCCTGGTTCTAAAGATGCTTGCCAAAAATTACCCAACTCATTGTGTGATCTTGAGCAAATCACTTGAGTTCCTTTGATTTGTTTTCACATCTGTTAAATAAGGTGAAAGGATCTGTTGATTATCTAAGGACCCTTCCAGCCTCATATGAAATGAAATTTTTGAAACAATTGCAGGACAGGGATTAAGTGCTGGGCTTTATGGGAGAGGCCTGAATGAGAGTCATTTATAAATGATCAGACCATCCTGAAGAAATTAATTTATCTAACCAAGGCTTATCTTTAAAAAAGGAACAAAAATATAGATCTTATAAAGATTTTGGTCTTAAATTATAAAATGTATATATAAAGTACTTAGCAGAATATTTGGCAAACTTAATTGCTCAATAAATAGATTAACTATTATCTCCTTTGTCGATTTCCAAAACAATAAAGTTTCTTCTTCTCAGTTTCCTGTAAGATGGGGTAAGATCAGATGAGAATTCTGTTCAAAGAAGTAAGGTTGCATATTCACAATAGATGGCTAAGGATATGAGGTTGGAGAAAGAAGTAAACCACCAAATAGTAAACATTGCCTTTCTAGCTTCTCGGCTACACCTCAGTACCCTGTTTTTGTTCTTGCAGAGGGTGTGACAGAACCTGTACTGGTTTTTGACTCAAGGGAAGAATTCATAGATTCATGACTTTTACTACTATGATTGCACAGCTAAAAGATCTCGGACCCTCCCTCCTCTCTTCTGTACTTTCCCAACTGATTCTTTCTAACCCGAGTGCAGCACTTTAGCTCCATTTAAATATATCATGTTAATTTCAGTTTCTAGGTCCAGTTAAAAACAAAGAATCTGATTCTGTCATAAAACACATTAGTACACTGATAGTCACTCAGTATTGGGATTCCTGGTTGTTTTTATTTTCTCCTCTTTTGCTTAAATGATTGCACACAAAGAGCATGCATTATTTGTGTGGCAAGAAAAACAAAACAAAAACAATGAAAAAAAACTCAAAAAACTAAATAAACCTAGCTAGTCTATTGGCAATTTTAATAAGCACGTTCCTCTACAACTCCTTGATAAAAAATAGTGAGTTGAAGGCAACCAGCTACTGAATCCTTCCCTTAAAGATCTCCTTACATAAATTAAAAAAATAATAATAAAAGAAGGTCTCCCTACAAATTCCAAAGATAAGAGGCAAAGGAAGTTTCCACACAGAATTAAAAGATTCATACTCTAGTGGTCGGATAAACTAGCATGAAGCAATATAACATAGTATTTAGTAGTTTCCACGTGATTCCCAGTTCAACCTGGAACAAATGACTTAATTTCTTAGAGCTTCAGTTTGCTTACCGGTAAAGGGGGATAATGCTTATACCTACCTCCTATCTCATCAGATTGTTCCAAGGACTAAATGCAAAAATGCACACAAAAGGTCTAACGAAGTGCCTGATAAGGGCTCAATAAATTCCTATCACTACAACCACTTCGTCAAAAATTTCAGTGTGAAGAGCCTCAAAAAAACCAAAGGACTAAAAGACAAGCCACGAACTTGGCATTTTCCACCGAGTCAACGCTGCTCGGGAAATCAGTCCCATCAACGGCCAGGCACCCTGGCGGTACCCCCACCCTTTGGAAAGCGGGGTGACTCGGTGGGCCGGGTCGCGCAGGCCCAAGGTCGCTTTCCAAGCTCCGCCGGGCTGAGGCGACGACCGGGCTGGTCCTGCCCAGCGACTGCTGCCATGGCAACCGCCACAGGGTCCCCACTGGAAGCGCCACCTCTTCTGGCTAAACCTAAAGTCCTCACAGCAGAAGCCAACTGAACGGCCTCGAAGTAGCCAGCTTAGGCCTCTCGGCGACTTCCCGGGCCCCACACTCCAAGAAAAAAGCCACAGTCCCCGCGCCGCTGGCCGCGGAGCCCCTGACCCCACCTTCCAGGCCCTTCCGGCGGCCGCCGCCCTTTAACCCCCGGAAGTGGGCGGGAGAGGAAGCGGCTGGTGATGCTGGAACGAATATGGCCGCCCCGGCGCCCGTCGGCTCTTCGGGCTCCCGCAGTCCTCGGCGGACCGCCGGCCTTCGGCTGTTCCCACTACTGGGGCTGCTGCAGCTGCTGGTCGAGCCTGGCCTGGGCCGCGTCCACCACCTGGCGCTCAAGGTAAGGCCGACCGGGGCCGGGTAGGAGCGGGCCGGGGGCCGGAGGCCGCGGCCGCTCCCGGGAGCTGGGGGCAACTTTGGCCCAGAGGAGGGGGGGATTGTCTGTGAGTGTTTGGGTTCCCGCCCTTTCTCCCGGGCGCGGCCTCTCTCCGAGAGTCTGTTGGGAACTCTGGGAATGGCGGGAGTCCCCTGTCTGTCTGGAAAGGGCAGGAAGATTCGAGCTGAGAGAGGGGAAGGGGCTGAACTGCGGCGTAACCCCGAAGGACTCCGGAGGCCGCGCTTGCAGTCCCTGCTGGTTTCCCTAGCTTCCTTGCCGACAGCAACCTGCTTTTCCTCCTCCCTTCTCACCTCCAACTTTTATGCCCCACTTCGCTTGTCCGCGGTCTCCACTTGTCCATGCCCTTGTACTTGGCAGAACCTTTGCCTCAATTTCCCGGTTCGGCTTCGGGCGCACTCTGGACTGATCAAAGCGGGAATCTCCAGGAGGAATTTCAAATCTCGCTTAAAATACGTGACCGGAAATTTAGACCCAACATTTAAAATATGTTTCTAATTAGAGGGCCTGCCTTTTTATCTCTCGCTCCTGTCATTGTCTGCCTAGGGAAGGGATTTATGATAGGCCTAGAATGATCCCTTGGATCTTGCTTTATAACTCAAAACATGCCTCCAGGCGATTCAGCAGGTTAATATATCTGGAAAGTAGAAAACTAAATCGTTATGACTCAAAGCCTTGTGCATTGTTTTCATAATATACAATTTTCTTAGAAGTGTGGGATTGTAGAAAGTTCGCCTTGTTAAAACAGCACCTTAACAAAGCATTGTATTTTGTGAATGTACAGTTTAAAGAAAACAGAATCTGGATTAAAAAACCTGGCCAGACCCATACTCCATACCTTGGCTACCAGTTGTTCGTAAATAAAATGTATCCTGATTAAATTGGTTCTCAACCGCAGGAAGCCAAGTGAGTCTTGGCTCCTTTTGAGAATCTGCTGAAAGGTATTGAATCTCTCCCCAGAAAATGCAGGTAGAAATGTAGGCAAAACTTTCTTGGAATTTCTAGGGCTTTATAATCCTGCGGAAGCTTATCCATAGGCCCTAGTCCCCAGGTTTACGACTCCAAGAGATGAACTCCTAAAATTCTTTCACTTTATAGTTTGGGATCGTGAGTCTTAGATGAAGTCATGCAACTGAGCTTATGTAGTTTATAAATTAGAGACAAAGCTAATACTAGGACACACTGGATCATGTCTCTTGGCTTTGGGCATTTCTAAAATTAAAGTGTCGGATGGCCAGCATCAGTAGGTAAATAAATACTGACCATAATGGTATAGAGGAAAAAGTATACTATCCTCAGTGGTAGAAGCAACCCGAGTTGGTGTAATTCTGGTGATTGATTTCTCCATATTGTGCTAAATTAATGCGTATTTTTCATCCTTGTAATTGTTTCTCAAGTACTGTGGTGCCCTTTCCATAGTGGGTACTGTAGTTGCTCCTTTTCTCTTAAACAGTATGGTGTTTTGCCCAAGGAAATGGAAATCACCTGAAGAGAGCCTGTCAGAGCAGCAACATTAGAGTATCTTCTTTTGCTTGAGACTGAGAGAAATAGGAGAATTTCAACCATACACCAAATAGAATAGTATAGTGAACTCCCATGTAGCTGTCACCCAGCCTCAGTAACCATTAACCAGTGGCTAATTCTGCCCCTTCCCCACACAAAGCACTTCTCACTTGCATTCTTTATTTTTTAATTAGAAACAAGTCTTTTCATTTTTTATTCAGTTTTCTCATCACATGCTACATTTTCCATCATTCTTCTGGTTTTCTCAGTCTTCTCAAATTTCTTCTCTTTTGTTCTTTCTTTAGATTCCTTAACTTTTTGAAACAACTTTATTGAGGCATAGTTTATATACATTAAAATTCACCCATTTTAAGTGTACAGTTCAGTGATTTGTTAGTAAATTTACTGAGTTGTGCATCTATCACCACTGTTCAGCCATAGAACATTTCCATCACCTCTGTAAGATCCCTTGTGTTGGTTTACAGTTAACTCCTATTCCCACCTCCGGCCCCAGACAACCACTAATCTGCTTTCTGTCTCTGTAGATTTGCCCTTTCTGGATATTTCATGTAAATGGAGTCACACAGTATGTGATCTTTTGTGTGTGGCTTCTTTTATTTATGTTGTTGAGGTCCATACGTGTTGTAGGTACTGTGTATTAGTAATTCATTCCTTTCAGTGGCTGACGACTATTCCATTGTGTGCATATGCCACCTTATGCTCAGCCATTCACCAGTGACGGACATTTGGGTTTCCTTTTTTGGCTATTGTGAATAATATTGCTGCAGACATTCACATGCAGGTCTTTGTGGGGACGTATGTTTTCATTTTGCGGGGTGATAGCTAGGAGTGGAGTAGAATTGCTGGGTCATATGGAAGATATGTATTTAACTTCTAAAGAAACTGCCAAAGCACTTTCAAAGTGACTGTACCATTTTCCAGTCCCACCAGAAACTGTGAGGGCTCTCCTTTCCACATATTGTGCCAGCATTAGTACTTCTTATGTTATTTTAGAGTGAATCAAAGTCATCATGTTGTTTGATCCATAAATATTTCAGTATGTACCTATAAGAAACAGGGACTCTTTCAAAAACATGACTGCAATGCCATTATAACAAAGAAAAAAGTTAATCTTTAATATCATGAAATACCAAATCAGGTTCAAATTTCCATTGGTCATAAATGGATTTAAACTTTTTAAAAATCAGAATCTAAATATTGTCCTTACATTATGATTGGTTAGTATGTCTCTTCCTTTTTTTTTTTGCGGTACACGGGCCCCTCACTGTTGTGGCCTCCCCTGTTGTGGAGCACAGGCTCCGGACGCGCAGGCTCAGCGACCATGGCTCCCCGGCCCAGCCGCTCCGTGGCATGTGGGATCTTCCCGGACCGGGGCACGAACTCGTGTCCCCTGCATCGGCAGGCGGACTCTCAACCACTGCGCCACCAGGGAAGCCCAATATGTCTCTTAAGTCTCTCTTGATCTAGGGGATCTCATTCCTCCAAGCCCCCCCGTACTGGATTTTGCTGATTATTTCCTTGTGGTGTAATTTAGTATGTTCATCTATCCTTCATCCTGTGTGGCCTGGATATGCTGGATCGTGTGTGTGTGTGTGTGTGTGTGTGTGTGTGTGTGTGTGTGTGTGTGTGTGTGTGTGTGTGTGTTTAAGAAAAGCTAGAAATTCAGGCTTTTATGTGAAATTAGCTAGCAACTAACTCAAATTTAAAAACGAAAACAAAACATGGTGTTGGCCAAGTATAACACATTTGTGGGCCAGTCTAGTCAGCGGACTGCCAGTTGGAGAACTGTTTAAAATATAGAAGTGGCTAGGTAAGTGATCATCAGCTAGCTCAGTTAAATGTTACTGTATTTATTTTCTAAATTCAGTTTGTGAGAAAAACTAAATTGAAGTATTGTTACTCCACTTGCTTTATATTTGAAAACAGTTCAAAATATGAAGTTATTGAGGAATATAAAACACTTCTTGTGTTCTAATATTTAGTGAAAAGAGCAGAATTGTATTCTAGTATTTAGTGAAAAGTTTAAAACAACTTTTTTAAAAAAGGAGAAAATACACCGAAATGGCAGCTGTCTTTAGGAATTATGGGAATTTTTTTTCTTATTTCATCTCCAGATCTGACCTTTCTTCTGAGCTCTGGACAAGTATATCGGATTTCTTAACCCCTGTTTCCACTCAGATGGCTCTTAAGCACCTCTGTATGTTAGAAACCAACCTGTCCTCCCACTCCCTTCACCCTCAACCTGTATGTACTCCTTCTCTAGTTTTTCTTTTCTTAGTATCTGGGACCACCAGCTGCTCATTTTCTCAAGTCAGAAATCTTTTATTCTTATCTTATCATCATCAAGTTCCATAGATGTGTGTTCTAAATAAATAGATCTCCAATCCATTCACTGCTCTCTGTCATCACCACTGTGACTGTTGGGTCTAGGCCATCCTTATATCTCTTGGAACAGGGCGGTCTCCTCATACCTGGTGTCCTAGCATTACTCCAGTTTGTATTTTGTTTTGTAGCTGGAATGATCTTCCTAAAAGCCAAAGCCAGTCGTGTCACTCCCCTTTTAAGCCCATCAGTGGCACCCTGTTCCCCTTAGGGGGAACTCACAACTCTTAGACTGCCAGTCTTTCTGTTAGCCAGCCTCCTCTCTAGTCTCATTGCCCTTCCTTTCTTTAGTTTCTTAGTTCATGTGTGTGCAGCTTGGTGAATTTTTTTTTCCCCCCGGTACACGGGCCTCTCACTGTTGTTATTTTAGAGTGAATCAAAGTCATCATGTTGTTTGATCCATAAATATTTCAGTATGTACCTATAAGAAACAGGGACTCTTTCAAAAACATAACTACAATGCTATTATAACAAAGAAAAAAGTTAATCTTTAATATCATGAAATACCAAATCAGGTTCAAATTTCCATTGGTCATAAATGGATTTAAACTTGTGAAAAATCAGAGTGGGGGCTACTCTTCATTGTGGTGCGCGGGCTTCTCATTGCGGTGGCTCCTCTTGTTGCAGAGCACAGGCTCTAGGCGCGCGGGCTTCAGTAGTTGTGGCACGCGGGCTCAGTAGTTGTGGCTCGCGGGCTCTAGAGCGCAGGCTCAGTAGTTGTGGCACATGGGCTTAGTTGCATGTGGGATCTCCCCAGACCAGGGCTCGAACCCTTGTCCCCTGCATTAGCAGGCGGATTCTTAACCACTGTGCCACCAGGGAAGCCCGGACATATGATATTTTAAAAAAAGCATTTCACAGAGGAAAAACCCAAATGGCTGATAAACCTAGATGAGGTGCTCAAACTCATGAAGTACCAGGAAATGCAAATTCAGTCAACATCAGCCTTGATTTTCCCCAAAACTGGGAAAAATGAAATGTTTGATGACATCAAGTTTCAGTAAGGATGTAAGGAAACGTTCATATACTTTGGGGATCCATTTGGCAATTTCTAGTAAAATTGAAAATGTGCCATCTAGATATATATACCCTCAGTCCCCACACACATAATGCATAAGACATGTACAGGGAATGTTCATAACAGCACTGTCACAGCAGAAGATTGGGAATTAACCTGAATGCACAAGTAATGCTTTGGGGAAATGAATATACTGTGATGTACATAATGATGGAACACAAGCAGACAAAGTGAGGAACTAGAGCATATTCAATGTATCAACACAGTTAGGTGCTGAAAGAATACAGTGTTGTCTGGAAATGCAAGTTGCCAGACATACACATACATCATGACACAGTTTATCCAAATTTTAAAAACATAGCAATGCTATATGATGTTTATGGTTATGGATACGTCCAGTGAAAAATAGAAGCGCACTTAACCAATTCATGAGCTTGGGAAGCGATGGTGGAGGGGAATAGGATTCAGTAGAGGTACAAAGGCGCTTAACTTTGTCAATGAAGTTCTGTTCTTTTCCTCCTTCCCGCCCTCCCTTCCTGTGGCTCTGAAGCAACTACAATACAGACATTTGGTAATTGTGGGGAGTGGGGATTTGGATATTTGTCGCTATTCCTTTTACTGTTCTACAGCGAGGGGTATTGTGAGTCTTCTGAGGGCAAGGGCTCACTTGTCTCGCTGACCATTGATTGCGCAGGGCCTGACACAGATAAGGATTCAGGAAGAGTATGTTGAATGAGGAAATGAATGTGTGTCTGTGTTCCAGATTTTCTAGAATGAGCGCTTACTACTGGAAAAAGTATGGTTGCCAATGTTTATAAAAATAGAAATTCTTTGCACCTGGGTGGTGGGCTTGTGAGTGCTTAGTACGTGGCTGATCTTGTTATAGATGCCACCAAACAGCAAGATTATGAATTATGGCTCTGTACCTTTCTGTTTTGTTTGGTTAGTACCACTGAAAAGCTACAATGACTGAAAAATGTGTTTTGAATATTCTTAGATGTAAAAGGAAAACACCAACCTATTATTATTAGTTTATACCTGAGTGGTAAGGTTGCAGCTACTTTTCTGTACTTTTTCAATTGCATTTTCTGTGAGCATGTGCAAGTTTTATAATTGAAAATAAATGATATTAAAATAAAACAGAGATTAGAGGGAAATCTCCAAATTCTGAATAGTTTTCACAAGGTGGTGAAATAGTAGTGACTCGGGGGCAGGGGAGAGCTTTGATTCTTTTTTCCCTAATATAGTTGTCTTTTTTTTTTTTTTTTTTTTTTGGCCACAGCATGTGGAATCTTAGTTCCCTGACCAGGGATCTAACCCGTGCCCCCTGTGGTGGAAGCACGGAGTCCTATCCACTGGACCGCCAGGAAATTCCCCATTTGTAATTTTTAAAAATTAAATTTGATTACAAAAACTATCCTATTCACTCTTAAAGTCAAATAAAAATGATTTTTTTGAATACAGTACTTCATTTTGAGAGGCATAGTTTACAGACAACCAAAAATGTTTTTGCTTGGATAAAGTGTAGATTAGAACAACAGAAGTTATAATTACCTTTCGTAAAACATTGGAATGAGTCAAATAGTATTTGTTATATGACAAGTAAGTTTGCTTTTTGGTGACCTAAGAGCTTTTCTATTATGAGTCCAGTCCTTCCTGTTGCCCATCCCCTTAAGTTGGATTCTTCCGAGTTGACCACTGGTACCATTTGGTGTGTCCCTTCCACGTTTAAGGTCTTCGTATACACATTCCCCACACGTATGTTTCTTTCTTTCCTTTTTTTGGTGTAATCACTTTATAACATCTAAGGTCAGGGTGTGTGCAGAGCTCTTCGATGACTTCTAAGCCAATGTCCAGCCATCCTGGCCTCTTGCAGTCCTCCGTCCACAAAGCAGAGGTTCACCTGAGGGTGGCAGTCCTGGATGCCGAGGCCCAAGTGCCCTTCCTCTTTACGCCTGCAGGCTGATGTCCAGCTCCTCTCAGTCCCTGCTCAAAGATGCCTTCCCAGTGAAGCTTCTCTGACCAGCCTCGCTTAGCTGTCAGTGCTGCACGCCCTCCTCCTCTCCCTTCCCTGCTGTGTTTCTCTGTCGCGCTCATCACCGTTGAGCAGACGATGGCTCATACTGTTTATTTGTTCTTATCTGTCTGTCTCTACTAGAATGTAAGCTCAGTGAGAGAGGCCTTTTTGTTCATTTTTTCAGTGTTTTGTTCTCAAAACCTAGAGCAGTGCCCGTAGGTACGCAATAAATACTTGTCAAATGAATGAACTTTTTCATTTATTAGTTGTGGACATTTAAAAAATGTTAGTGTATGTATGAGTCTACTTCCTTCTGTTTAACTACTGCAATAATACTTCATTGTAAGAGGGACTCACCATTTCTAAAAATCATTCTTTTGTTGATGGAAATTTATAGTGTATTTTTATTGCTTGATTTTAGCTATTATAAACAAAGCTGCTATGAATATTCTTGTCATTTAGCTTTGTGTATTTCTGTGGAGTAGATTCCTAGGAAAGGTACCAAATAGCCCTCTATAAAGGTTTTATCAATTGACACTCCACCAGTAGAGTATGAGCATGTTCAGAGTGTTCATTTACCCACATACTCCACAACACATTATGTCTTAGCTTATGCCCACCTGATAGGGAAAAGGTGACATCTTATTTTAAGTTGACTGTTGGTGAGGTTCAGGATCTCAGCATGTTTATTAACCCCCTGCTGGCCTTTAATTTCAGATCTTCTCTGTAGACCAGAAAATTTAGGAAAACTTATTTCAGTAAGAGTATACTTTTCAGTGTATATATGTTCTTAAATGCTGGTGAAGCATTTGTGGTGGGAAAAATAAAGTTGCATGCAAACAGAAAACATGAAAAAGAGAAAAAAATTGCACCCATAATTAAGAACCAAAATTTCACTTTTTAAAAAATAAATTTATTAATTTAATTTATTTTTATTTTTGGCTCTGTTGTGTCTTCATTACTGTGCGTGGGCTTTCTCTAGTTGCGGCGAGCGGGAGCTACTCTTAGTTGCAGTGCGCGGGCTTCTCGTTGCGGTGGCTTCTCTTGTTGCAGAGCACGGGCTCTAGGCGCATGGACTTCAATAGTTGTGGCACGCAAGCTCAGTAGTTGTGGCTTGCGGGCTCTAGAGCGCAGGCTCGGTAGTTGTGGCACACGGGCTTAGTTGCTCCGCAGCATGTGGGATCTTCCCGGACCAGGGCTCAAACCCATGTCCCCTGCATTGGCAGGTGGATTCTTAACCACTGCACCACTAGGGAAGCCCCAAAACTTCACATTTTAAATAAACTTTTTGGGTAAAATTTTGGCTTAGAATTTCAATAATATTAAAGTTTTAATTTTACAAAGTCGTTTATTGCAAATAAGAACAAACCTTTCAGGGG
This sequence comes from Leucopleurus acutus, assembly GCF_964270905.1. Lineage (NCBI taxonomy): Eukaryota > Metazoa > Chordata > Mammalia > Artiodactyla > Delphinidae > Leucopleurus > Leucopleurus acutus. Next base: position 6,219,885 of record NC_139150.1, on the reverse strand, counting down.
ACTTCCTTGGTGGTCCAGTGGATAAGACTCTGCACTCCCAATGCAAGGGGCCCAGGTTGGATCCCTGGTCGGGGAACTAAATCCTGCATGCATGCTGCAACTAGGATCTGGCGTGCTGCAACTAAGACCCGGCACAGCATGCATGCATAAATGAATAAATAAATTTATTTATTTGTTTACCAGAAAACCTTTCAGAATAGTCTGAAATAATCCAGAATGATCTGATGCTGCCTTTTTTCTGAGATCCTCTATGATAAATTACGTGTACATTAATTCAGATGGCTTCATCATCATCGTCAAACTAATGCTTATGTCTTTGTTTGAACTAGTACTTTTGAGATTATAACTGTGGGCCAGTTATGTTTCCACCAACTTCAGATAATATAAATCTACTAAGGAAGGCCACGAAAAAATATAAGTTTTTACAATCAGCCATATAAATATGTACCTGGGAACAGTCCTGTATTTTGTTTATGTTCTGGTAGCCTTGACTTCTCATGAGTGAACAAATTCATTTAATTAACTTGATAAGCAGTTTACTGTGATTAGGAATATAACTTGTTTTTATGGTTATTTTTTTATTCCTCCCCTATATGGGGAGGAATGTAAGGGAACAAAATTGATCACAAGTTGATGGCTTGAAATTTTCTATAATAAAAAAAAATTTAAAACAAGCAAAACATATACCATTTATTTGGTTGTAAAAAGTATTAATTTTCTATTTTGGCTGCACCATGTGGCATGTGGGATCTTAGTTTCCCGACTAGGGATTGAACCCGCATCTCCTGCATTGGAAGACAGATTCTTTACCACTGGACCACCAGGGGAGTCCCTGTAAAAAGTATGAGATGGATAAGAGCACAGGTTTGGGTTTTAAACAAACCTGAGTTAGAATACTGGCTTTGCCACCTACTAACATTACGATTTTAAGCAAGTTTTACCACTCTGAGCCTCATCTGTAAAATGGGCATAACAACATCTGTCTCACAGTGTTGTAATAAGAGTGAATGGTGATAGAGTTCTTCCTAGCACAGTACTGGGTACAAGGTCAAATGTTTGCGATCTCTGTGATCCTTGGAGAAACAGGCAAACCTTACTGCTCATTCAGTGCTAATGGAAATGATTTGAGTGGGCTTTGAAAATGTAATTAAATCTTCATTGCTTGTGTCAGATATTGTCATCTTCACCCCACTTTGGCAACTCCTTGCCTTGCCTCCTTTTACTCTGTCACTCTGCCAAGACACTGACATTGCTGCCTCTTACCTGGGAGAGTATCTGGAGGGACAGATGTGAGTGCTGAGGCTTCTCTCTTCCCCTCTCACACCCCATCCCCAGATGTTGCCTGTAGCACTCTGGCTGTAGCACTTACAGTGGGCGGGATGTTCATCCCAGGGCCCCCAGATCTCTGGCTTCCTTGTGGTAGAAGGAGAGGTTTCCTTGTTCCTGGACAGTTAGGCCTGGCTGTGGGAGATTTTTTTTGAGACTGAGTGTTTATCACTTCTTGGGCCTCAGCCCTTAGGGGTGTTTTGTAAATATTGGTTTATTTACATTGAATTAAATCAAAGTTGAATGAGTGGTTAGAATGTTTGACCTTCCTGTTTACTTTCAATCTCAAAGTTTGTGTCTCTATGATTTGTATAGTGAAATACAGTTTACAGAGTCACTTCCATACGTATCTTATTTGATATGGTGACATAATAGCTTAAAATGGAGTGTCAGAGGTTAGGTTAGGCGAGGGTCCTGCAGTTATTACTGGCAAATGGTAATACTTAGAAATAACGATTGATTTTTTTTTTTTGTAATTCAGATTAACACACGGTCTTTGTTAGAAATTTAGAAAATATAGAAAAGTATAAAGAAAAAATTGCTACCCACCATCCCACTGGTACTAACCTTTTCATGGTTTGATGAATTTCTTTCAAATCCTTTATAAATAATTGTAAATATGTATACCTTTTAATTTTTAAAAACAAATTTAGCTCTTAACTGTATATAGTTTGTTTCTGTTCTTTGCATTTAATATTTTTTCTAGCTTTATTGAGATATAATTGACAAATAAAAATTGTATGTGTATGGGCTTCCCTGGTGGCGCAGTGGTTAAGAGTCCGCCTGACGATGCAGGGGACATGGGTTCGTGCCCCAGTCCAGGAAGATCCCACATGGCGCGGAGCAGCTAGGCCCGTGAGCCATGGCCGCTGAGCCTGCGCGTCTGGAGCCTGTGCTCCGCAACGGGAGAGGCCACAACAGTGAGAGGCCCGCGTAAGGCAAAAAAAAAAAAAAATTGATTGTATGTTTGTGAACAGTTAAGATTTACTCTCTTAGCAGATTTCAAGTATACAGTATTGGTTTTTTTTAATAAATAAATTTATTTATTTATTTTGGCTGCGTTGGGTCTTTGTTGCTGCGCGCGGGCTTTCTCTAGTTGCGGTGAGCGGGGGCTACTCTTCGTTGTGGTGCATGGGCCTCTCATTGCAGTGGCTTTTCTTGTTGTGGAGCACAGGCCCTAGAGTGTGTGGACTTCAGTAATTGTGGCACATGGGCTCAGTAGTTGTGGCTCGCGGGCTTAGTTCCTCCGTGGCACGTGGGATCTTCCCGGACCAGGGCTCGAACCCGTGTCCTCTGCATTGGCAGGCGGATTCTTAACCACTGTGTCACCAGGGAAACCCCAGGTATACAGTATTGTTAACTGTAGTCACCACGTTGTACATTAAATCTGCAGAATTTACTCATCCTGCGTATCTGAAACTTTGTACCCTTTGACCAACATCTTTCCATTTCCCTCTACCCCCAGCCTTGGTAACCACCATTCTGCTCTTTGCTTCTTAGAATTCAACTTTTTTAGGTTCCAGGTATAAGTGAGACTGTGCAGTATTTGTCTTTGTGTGTCTGGCTTATTTAACTTAGCGTAATATCTTCCAGGTTCATCTGTGTTGTTGCAGATGACAAGGTTTCCTTCTTTTTTAAGGCTGAAAAATAGTCCATACATAAACACACATTTTCTTTATCCATTTATCTGCTGACAGCTACTCAGATTGTTTCCATATCTTGGCTATTGTGAATAATGTTACAGCTATCTCTTCAAGATAGTGATTTTACTTCCTTTGGATTTATTCCCAGAAGTGGGATTGCTGGATCATATAGAGGGTTTTTTTTGGCCGCGCCCGCATTTTATGGGATCTTAGTTCCCTGACCAGGGATTGAACCCGGGCCACGGCATTGAAAGCAGTGAGTCCTAACCACTGGACTGCCAGGGAATTCCCTAGAGTTCTAATTTTAATTTTTTGAGGAACCTTCATACTGTTTTCCATAATGACTCTTCTAATTTACATTCCCACCAACAGTGTACAAGAGTTCCCTTGTCTCCACTCCCTCATCAACACTTGTTGTCCTTTGACTTTTTGATAATAGCCATTCTAACATGTGTGAGGTGATATTTCATTGTGGCTTTAATTTACATTTCCCTGATGATTAGTGATACTGAGCACCTTTTATGTCTTCTTTTGAGAAATGTCTATTCAGATCCTTTATCCTTTTTAAAAAAAATTATTTATTTATTTTTGGCTGTGTTGTGTCTTGTTACTGCGTGCGGGCTTTCTCTGGTTGCAGTGAGCGGGCTTCTCATTGTCGTGGCTTCTCTTGTTGCGGAGCACAGGCTCTAGGCGCACAGGCTTCAGTGGTTGTGGCATGCAGGCTTCAGTGGTTGTGGCACGCGGGCTTCAGTAGTTGTGGCTCACGGGCTCTAGAGCTCAGGCTCAGTAGTTGTGGAGCATGGGCTTAGTTGCTCCACGGCATATGGGATCTTCCCGGGCCAGGGCTTGAACCCGTGTCCCCTGCATTGGCAGGCAGATTCTTAAGCACTGTGCCACCAGGAAAGCCCCTTTATCCATTTTTAAATCAGGATATTTGTTTTCTTGCTATTGAGTTGTTTTAGTTCCCTGTATATTTTGGATATTAACTAACCCCTTATCAGATACATGGTTTGCAAATATTTTTCTTAATTCTGTAGGTTGTCTCTTCACTCTGTTGATTGTTTTCTTTGCTGTGCAGAAGCTTTTTTGTTTGATGCAGTCACATTTGTCTATTTTTCTTTTGTTGCCTGTGCTTTTGGTTACTATCCAAAAAGTTATTGCCCAGACCATTGTTAAGAAGCTGTTTTCCTATGTTTTCTTGTAGTAGTTTTACAGTTTCAGGTCTCACATTTAAGTCATTAATCCATTTTGAGCTGATTTTTGTATATGGTGTGAGAAAAGGATCCAGTTTCATTCTTCTGCATGTGGATATACAGTTTTCCCAACACCATTTATTGAAGAGACTATCCTTTCCCCACTGTGTGTTCTTGGCACCTTTGTCAAAGATCAGTTGAACATAAATCAGTGGATTTATTTCTGGGCTCTATATTCTGTTCCATTGGTCTATATGTCTTTATGCTAGTACCATACTATTTTGATTAGTATAACTTTGTAATACATTTGGAAATCAGTCAGTGTGATGCCTTCAGCATTGTTCTTGTTACTCAAGATTGCTTTAAGGTCTTTGTGGTATCATGTGAATTTAGGATTGTTCTAGTTCTGTGAAAAATGCCACTGGAATTTTGATAGGGATTACACTGAATGATATGGATAGAATGGACATTTTAACAATGTTAATTCTTCCAATCCATGAATACAGCTTATCTCTCCATTTATTTGTGTCTTCTTTAATTTCTTTCATCAGTGTTTTTGTCGTTTTCATTGTATAGTTCTTCCTTCTCCTTGGTAAAATTTATTCCAAAGTTTTAAAAATATTTATTTATTTATTTTGGCTGCACTGGGTCTTAGTTGCAGCATGCGGGATCTTCGTTGCGGCATGCAGGATCTTTAGTTGTGGCGCGTGGACTTCTTAGTTGCAGCATGTGAGCTTTCAGTTGCGGCATGCATGCGGGATCTAGTTCCCTGACCAGGGATCAGACCTGGGCCCCCTGCATTGGGAGTGCAGAGTCTTATCTGCTGGACCACCAGGGAGGTTCCTGTTGTTTTTTTTATGCTATTGAAAATAGAATTGTTTTCTTTATTTCTCTTTCAGATATTTTGTTATTGTATAAGAAATGCCACTAATTTTTGTATGTTGATTTTTGTCTTGCAACTTTACTGAATTTGTTTATTAGGTTTTAAAAAATATTTTTTTAATTTATTTATTTGGTTGTACCAGGTCTTAGTTGCGGCTGGTGGGCTCCTTAGTTGTGGCATGGGAACTCTTAGTTGCGGCATGCTTGTGGGGTCTAGTTCCCTGACCACGGTTTGAACCCGGGCCTCCTGCATTGGAAGTGCGGAGTCTTAACCACTGCACCACCAGGGAAGTCCCATGAATTTATTAGTTTTAATAGTTTCTTGGAGGAGTCTTTAGTGTTTTCTATATATAACATCATGTCATCTCTGAACAGAGACAGTTTTACTTTTCCCTTTCCAATTTGGATACCTGTGATTTCTCTTTCTTGTCTGATTGCTCTGGCTAGAACTTCTAGTACTGTGTTGAATAGTGAGAGTAGGCATCCTTGCCTTGTTCCTGATCTTAGGGGGAAAGTTTACACCTTTTCACCGTTGAGTATGATGTTAGCTGTGGACTTGTCATATTACAGCCTGTATCATGCTGAGGTACATTCCTTCCATACCTGATCTGTTGAGCGTCTTTATCATGAAAGGATGTTGTATTTGTCAAATGCCTTTTCTGCATTTACTGAGATAATCATAGGATTTTTTCCTTCACTTTGTTAATGTGGTGTATCACATTTATTGATTTACGTATGTTGAACCATCCTTGCATCCCAGGGATAAATTTTACTTGATCATGGTGTATGAGCCTTTTAATGTGCTGTTGAATTTGGTTTGCTAGTATTTTGTTGAGGATTTTTGCATCTTTGTTCATCAGGGATATTGGCTTGTAATTTTCTTTTCTTGTAGTATCCTTATAGGCTTGGTATCAGGATGATTCTGGCCTTGTAGAATAAGTTTGGAAGTGTTCCCTCCTCTTCAATTTTTTGGAAGAGTTTGAGAAACACTGGTGTTAATTTTTCCTTAACTGTTTGAATACTGATTCAGTCTCCTTATTCAGATTTTCTGTTTCTTCCGATTGAGTCTTGGTAAGTTATATGTTTCTAGGAATTTGTCCATTTCTTCTAGGTACTCCAACCTGCATTTAATGTTATATTGTTATTACTTTGCAGTATTAGGGGATAGTGGTGTGAAAATGGCTTTCACGTCAGATCTGTGTTGAAATCCCAGCTTTACCACTTAGAGTGTCGATAGTCTTGGGTAGTGTTTCATCTCTGAACTTGTGTCTTCATCCCTGTCATGGGGATACTGCTTTTAACCACACTGGGCTGAGTAAGGATTAGACATCATAGGAAAGCCCTTGGCACATAACCCAGTTCTTGGTAAGTGCTGAAAACAGGGAGTTGTGATGCTGTTGTGATTGTTTAAAATATTCAAAAACATGTTTTTAATAGCATTGTATTATCAAGTGAAATGCTATACAAAAGTGAAAAAAAAACAATAAAGGAATAGAGTTTGTATGGAAAAAAAATCACTGTTATAAGGTTACAATTGAAACATTTTCCCCCCCAAACCTAGAAAATAGACATTGTGGTGGACTGTGTGAATATAAAAATCGATTAACAGGCTTCCATTTTTGCTACACAGCATCTAAATGCGTGATAAATTAGAACAAACATACTTTTCAAAATTTAAACTTATTGAAGTATAATATACATGCTAAAGAAAATACTCATTGTAAGCGTACAACTCAATGAATTTCCACTGTGTAAGAATACTTGTGCAACCAGCAACAATGTTACCAAGCATTTCCAGAAGCTCCTAAAGGCCGCATCCCCCAAGTGACTGGAAAGTCTCTCCCTACCAAGAATAACCAACCACCATCCTGAGCTCTATTGCCTTTAGCGTATTTCCCCCAACGTTTGAATTTGAATTTGTTGTACCTATGGGGAATATGGCTTGTTTTGCTTAGTGTTATGTCTGTGAGATCCATCCACGTTGCGTGGGGCAGGAATTTTTTCATTTTCCTTCATTGTCCCTCTGTAGCCCTTCTCATCTATGGATTTTGCCGGAGTATTAAGCCCTAAAGTCCAAAGTGATCCATCATATGTAGCTGAATTAATTTCTGTCCTGTGAGTCTAGGATGGTAGTAGCCTTGTAATACCTTCGGGAGAACTGAGAAGATGCCCACTCAAATCATGTTCCGTGGAGGTTCATCTCTCGTAGAGTCCCAGGAAAGACTGGGAGCTTTAGCTTTTCTGGTTTTTTGTCCCCCCGCACCCCCCCCACCCCCGCCCCGGTACAGTGAGGTCGGGCCTCTCACTGCTGTGGCCTCTCCTGTTGCGGACGCGCAGGCTCAGCGGCCATGGCTCACGGGCCCAGCCGCTCCGTGGCATGTGGGATCTTCCCAGACCGGGCCATGAACCGGCGGAGTCTCAACCACTGCACCACCAGGGAAGCCCAGCTTTTCTGGTTTTTGTGGTCTAGCAGCTCTCCAGTGTCTTCTAGCCTCCATCCCACCTGGAGGTGGAAGGAAGTCTAGCAAATGCATAGCTGGGCTCCTAGAAAGAGGAGGGAAAGTCCCAGGGCCAGATAAAGGGGAGAGGGAGAGAAGGAGCTGAAACCCCAGAGGCAAAATAACACAAGCCAGGGCTGCCCCAAGGCGTAGAAATCTGGACCCAGAGCCTTGGATTTTGAGCAGCCGGTGAGGGAGAGCAGGAGCCAAAGCCCTAGACCCAGGCCGGGAGGGCCGCCGGGACTGTGTCCCTCTGCTCGGCTCGTAACAGCAGCCTCTCCAGAGCTCTGTTCCTCGAGTGAAAGAGTGGGCTAGGAAATAGAGCCCTCCTAACGGCAGTAAAACGTGTCTTAGCTATGGGAGGAGTCAGTTTGATTTTTCTGCTGAAGATCTGATCCTTAGCCTCTCATCACAGGCGTCTGGTGTTTGCAATTAGACTACCTCTGAAGTCCAGAAGCTCCACGTCTAGAAATAAAAAGTTACCCCTCACACAAAGAAACAAACTGCTAGGAAAGTCAGCAGAGATGACCAAGAACAGAATTAGGGCTTTCAGAGCTCCTCAGTATGTTGTAAGAGAGCTGTACTTAGAATGAAAGAAACAACGGATAGAGTTCTGAAACATGAGCAAGGAGCAAACACTCCCGTGGTGGCTCTGCGGATTTGAGGAGGAACCAAATCCGAGTTTTAGAAAAGTGCTTAGCATAATGCCTTGCATTCAGGAGCTGCCTAATAACTGCGCACATTTGGGCAAATAATTCTCAACATACAACTCATGACTTTGCACAATGTGAAGCGTCTTTGTGGAACCTCAGCTTCAGAAGTACTCACTAATATCATTGTTCCGTTGGCCCTGAAATTTGTTGACTGAGTTGACATTGGAATCACCATTTTGAGATAGGTTCGAGTAACGTTCAGATAGTCCTGTTGTCCTGCAGTGGGAGGAGCCGCTTACACTAAAGCGCCTCAGAAGGTTTATATAAATGAGCGCATTCTTGGAGCAGCTTTGGCCTCTTCCCCCCGCCTCCATGTTTTGAGTGCCTACTGGATGCCAGGCCTTGTACTTGAAGGAAGCATGGGAGGATGACTAAAACACTGTTCCTCCTTTCCTGGAATCCACATTCCGCAGGCCATCGAGTCTGCCCCCGGGACCCTTACAAATACGCTGGAATGAATCGAATCTATTGTGTGTTTCCTTCTGCAAAATTGTTGCTATATTATGAGTATCTGATGAGTCTTCTTCAGCTTTTGGAGCAAGACCACAGCTGTCTGTATTACTGAATATATAGAAACGTTGGTTAGGTAGCAGGGAACTAGGTAACCATAGTTTTCCAAGCAAATGAATATGTTAACTAATCAAGTTAACTTCTCCATGTTACTAATTCCACCACTGCAAATCCTTTTAGGATGATGTGAGGCATAAGGTTCATCTGAACACCTTTGGATTCTTCAAGAATGGGTACATGATGGTGAATGTCAGTAGCCTTTCAGTGAGTGAGCCTCAAGGAGCCACAGACAAGGACGCAACTGTAAGTGCCTTTCCAGGAGATCTTTTCTGTTGCTTAGGTGAAAGCTTCACCCCGTACTTAAATATGAAGTATCAGAATGTAGAGAAGATTAAACTTGTGAGCGGGCGTCAGATAGTTTTATTCTTAGCAGTTAAGTTGTAATTCTTGAATAATTTTAGTAACAACTGATCCTTCTTACAAAATGAATGCTAAGGAAACTAAGAGGTGGCCAGGCCAAAAGAGTCACCTTTCTGCTCTTGGAGTAATGACGGTAAGGGCGCCCGGGCATCATGTGGTTATTTACTTCCATTGTTTTTACCTCCTCTTAGATTGGATTCAGCCTAGACCGCACAAAGAATGATGGATTTTCTTCTTATCTGGTGAGCGTCAAATGCATGACCTGATCACTCCCTTCACTCGAACCCAAGACACTGGGTGGAAACACCCTGCTTCCGTCAGTGCTGTTTTCTTGAGGTGGTAGCAGCTTTGACTTGCAAGCATCTCTGAGCACCCACAGTTGTGTTATTTGAATGGAGTCTGGGCCGCTTATTTGCTTAGTTCCTGAAAACGTTTTGTTCTTACTCTAGTGTGAATGAATAAGGTGGTGTGTAATTGGGTCTTCCTTTCTCAGGATGAAGATGTGAATTACTGTATTTTAAAGAAACAGTCTGCCTCTGTCACCCTTCTAATCCTAGACATCTCCAGAAGTGAGTAAGTAATTCTACTAATCCTTCAGTTCAATCCTAGAGTAAAGTTAGGGGGAATTTGGTAGTTAAGTTACCATTTATTGTCTGCCACATGCCAAATATTTTGCTGAGTGCTGGAGATTAAAAACAAGATGAGGAAGACAGAGGTCCAGTCCTGGAGGAGCTTCTTGATGGATGAGGGAGACAGAAGAGCAATACAAACGATCACAGCAAACTAGAGAAGTAGTAGAGCAGAGAGACTGAGGATTGCAGAAGAGAAGGGAAAGCTTCAGAGAAGTGTTGGTGCGACCACGCTTCTCATGAATAGCCTTTACAGATGAGTAAGAAAGGGAAGAGCATTTTAGGCAAAGGGAACGTGATATACAAAGGCAGAGTGGTGTGAAATAGCATGGTGTGTTCAGTGAAGTGAGTGCGTTGTCTGCATCCAGCTAAGGGGAAGAGAGGAAGGCTCCTCCCCGTTCAGTACTAGACACGTGCCCCTTGGTACGAGTGATGGTGCCAGCTGAGGTTGCGTGTCCACTCAGGCATGGAAACTTGCTGGTTCCTCCTCAGGCGGGATGGGGCAAACAAAATTGCGGTCTGGTAAGCAGGGAGAAGGGAGGAAATGCATATTAGGCGGGCTACTAATAATGCTCACTGCCCCTCGCGTGCTCCCCACGGCTTCACTTTAACATCTTACTGGGGTTTTTTTTACCTCTTGTTCCTTTTCCCTTGTACACCAATTTGTTGAACACATTGCACATACTTAGGGGGGAATGTGTACCTCAGAATTGTATGGTTGCTACGAACTTAAGCTTTAGAGTGAGACTGCCCAGGTCCTCGCCCAGCTGCTCACTGGCTTACTACTCTTGGGCAGGTTCTTTAACCTTTCTGAGCTTTCATTTCAACATCTGTAAAATGCAGATAATAGAATCTGCATCATAGGACATCATGGGACTGCATGAGATGATGGATTTAGAGCTGGAAACAACACCTAACTTAGAACACTTACTGGCCATAAGCATTACTTTGAACTCTTTTTCTTCTGTCTTGTTTGAATATAGAGTGCGAATAAGATCTCCACCAGAAGCTGGTACCCAGTTACCAAAGATCATCTTCAGCAAGGATGAGAAAGTCCTTGGTCAGAGCCAGGAGCCTGGTGTTAACGCTGTTTCAGCAGGGAGCCAGACTCAGAAAAAACAAGGTAAACTGTGAGGCAGAAGCGAGCATTTTCTTCACTACCCTGATCTGTAGATTCTGTTTTGTTCCTGAGTAAAAACACATACAGTCTTAGCATTATTTTATTTTTGAGGTGATATAAAAATATGTAACAAAGAAAAATGTGGAAAATATGGGAGAAGAAATGTCATTTCTCCTTACTCCCTGTGTTAGAATTTTAGTAATTTATATTTCCTTCTAAACTTGTTTCCTAAGTCTAGAATATTTGATTTTTAAAACTCATACACGTTTATAATTTTATAAGCATCCCTGTTCACTCAACTTTAAGTTATTTCATACTTATCAGATATCCCATTAAATGGATACTGTAATTTGCTCAGCCTTTCCCCTTAAAGAGACATATTTCAACCTTGATGCTATTATATTAAAACATTGCTACATCAGACATTGTTATTTGTAGATTTTTTTTCATATGTAGAACTTTCTTTAGGATGGGTTCCCAGAATTGGAATTTCTGGTTCAAAGGATATGAATACTTTTGAGAATATTGATACATATTTTCATTCCTCTCCACGTGAGTGGTGTGAATTTATACTCCTATTGGGAAATATATAAGAATAGTGCCCACGTCACCATGTCCTAGACAATACTGGGTTTTTGGATTTGTTTTGTTTTTTAAATTCTAAAGTGAAAGGCAAAAAGGTAGTCTTGATTTTGAAGTCACTTTTTTTTTTTAATTAATTAATTTATTTTTGGCTGTGTTGGGTCTTCATTTCTGTGTGAGGGCTTTCTCTAGTTGTGGCAAGCGGGGGCCATTCTTCATCGTGGTGCACAGGCCTCTCACTGTTGCGGCCTCTCTTGTTGCAGAGCACAGGCCCCAGACGCGCAGGCTCAGTAGTTGTGGCTCACGGGCCTAGTTGCTCCGCGGCATGTGGGATCCTCCCAGACCAGGGCTCGAACCCGTGGCCCCTGCATTGGCAGGCAGATTCTCAACCACTGCGCCACCAGGGAAGCCCTGAAGTCACTCTTATTACTGAGGCTGCTCTTTTCCTCCGTATGTTGATTAACCAATTTATATTTGTCACCTCTTTCATTAACCGTTAGGTTTATCTAATAATTTATATGAGTGCTTTAAAGATAACTATTTATTGTATTATTTATGTGTCTTTTTCTCGGTTTGTCAAAATTCTAACCCAGATTAAAAGATATGCAGAAACGTTACATCTTTGTGATGATGTAGTTTGATGTATGTGCACCATCTCCTCCTCGTCTAGGTTCCCCAGGCTCACATAACCATTCCCTGGGCAGAAAATTTTCTTTTCCTTCTTTTTTTCCTGAAACTCTCTCCCTTCCTGCAGGGAATTTGAGATGCTGTCTTCCTCACGAAGAGGGTCTTAAGTAAAAATAAGACACAGCTGCCCTCTCTGTTCATTGAAAGAAGTCATTAGCAATTTCTACACTCCTTGCTGTGGAAATAAAAATAGTATGCTTTATGCTAATATTATTTCCTGTTTTTCCATGTATATAAATAAATCTCATATATTAGATATATATGTATTTTAAACAATGATCTGTTTTCAAATGTAATTACTTAGAAGATAAGGAAGTCATTCCACGTGGTATCTCTGACAGTAACATGCACTAGGTTATTTAGAGATGATTTCCCTCGTCTGTACTGAATATTATCATTTATTAGATTGCATTTATAATAGAACACGTTGCCATTTGCGGCTTCTACAGCTCAGGAGTGCTTGGGGTTCTAAGCAGATGGCATTTCACAAGATGGCACGTGGCCTCACCGTTTTGATTGTTTCAATTATTTGATATTAGACAAGCTAGAGTCTCATAAAATGATACTGTAATATACATATGAGCTGAATCATACAATAATAACTCTTAAATGGTTCTGCTTCTAGACAGTGGAAAGTCTGAAAGAAGTACAGTGGATTCAAAGGTAAGAAATAACCTGACTTAAGCTCTCAGCTTTCCTGGGTGTAATATGTATGTCTGTGTATGTGTGTGCGTATAGGAATGTATATACATATGTATATATGTACACACACAGGTGCGCACACATACATCTGCATGCCTGATCTACAGGGGGTTGCCTTCTGTTTGGGGAGATAACTTAGGCACTCGGAAACAATTTCAAAGTAAGACTGAGTGCTGAGCTATACAGCACTTACATGATAGAGGCTCAGATAGTGAGAGGAGAGGGAAGTGGGCTCTCGGAGAGCCCTCTGGAGAGAGACGTCACCAGGGCTTGAAGTTTGGTAGATTGGGGAAGAAGAGAGCGAAGGAGGTGAAGGCCATCATGAGCAAAGACCGGAAGTGGAGATGAGCATGGCAGGTGCTGGGCACTGGCCTATTGGAAGTAAAAGCTACCTATTTGGGAGCAGAGAGAGGTGTCTTAGTTAACAGAGGGCTGGAAAGTTGAAGGCATCGATGCACAGAAAACAGGAAGTCATCGTGTGTTCTTGACAAGGATGGAATGTGATGCAGAAGGTGTTAAGGGAAGGTCATAGTTCTGAAGGAACGTGCAGGGTAGCCTTGGAGAGGGAGACAGTGAAACTAGAGGGACCAGGAGGAATGCTGTTGTGATAATACAGGTTTAGGGTGATGAGGATCTGAACTAGAGCAGAGCTTTGCAATCAGTCTGGGAGGTCATTTGGGGCTGGTGGGAGGGTAGGAGAAGAGGTAGATTTTTTTTTTCCCCCCCAGAGGTGTAGGAAGTAGAAATAGCAGAAGGAAAAACGGGAAGGTTTTGGTTTGGGATATCTTGATATTTCAGTGATGGGACATCCAAATGGCGGTATTTTATTTTGTTTTAACAGCTTTATTGAAGCATAATTGATATTTAATAAACTGCACATATTTAAAGTGACAATTGGATAAGTTTTGGCTTGTGTGTATACCTATGAAACCACCACCACAACAAGAGAGTGAACATGTCCATCACCCCAAAGGTTTCTCCTGTCCCTTTGTCACCTTCCTGTCCCTAAGTAACAACTGATCTGTAACTATAGATTAGTTTTACAGAAGCTGCTATAAATGAATTATGCAATACCTACTCTTTTTTGTCTTCTCTCATTTAGCGTAATTATTTTAGGTTCGCCCATGTTGTTCCATGGGTCAGTAGTTCCTTCTTTTTGTTACATACCTTCAGTCTGTTGTACTGGTGGCAGTTTGTAGATCATTTGAAGTCGGGGATAGAGCCCAGGTGCTGTGTCAGGGTGTGACCTGGGTTGGCATCCGTTGTCTAGCGGAAGCTTTAAGACTAGAGAGGTGTTCAGTAGTGAATATGGGGTATTGAAGAGACAAGAGGTAGATGAGAAAAGGAAATGGGTAAAGAATTACCATTCTCTGTGAAAGGTGATTTCATACATCTTGAAAAAATGGTGAATTTCTTTTTCAGTGAGCTTTTGAAGAAAGCTTGGGTTTAAGAAAAGCATGTTCTGGAGTTTTAAAATTTTTATTTTTATTAGCATGCTTTTTCCACCAGTCTCATTCTAAATAGGTCATTAATGTCTTTTTTAGGCAACAGGAGAGAAATCCTTTTCTGTTCGTAATAATGATGGGGCAGTTTCATTTCAGGTATGTATTCTCTTTCAGTCAAGCTTCGTAGAATTTCTCTCTACCATGTAAAAGGGTGAATTTTAATAGAAATTTTGAATTGAGGAGTAGAAATGTAGGTATGCTATGTGTCAGTCACTTGAATACAGTAGCTCTCTCCATAACAAACCTACAAGGGGGGTATTGTTACCCACCACTTATCAAATCAGAAATCTCTGAGAGAGAATAACTCAGAGTGTTATGTTCAGTGTGAGTGAGAAGGCCCGTATTCCAACCCAGTTCTCCCTGGCTGTCCCCACACCTCTGCCTCTCCAATCCCATGCTGCCTCCCATTCAGAGTGTGTCAGAAGCACAAACTTCTGTACCTGAAAGGACCATTGTGATCTTTTAGGGTGATGTTGTCACTTCAGAGATGAGTTCACTGAGCCTCAGAGGCCTGAGTGACCTGCTCAGCTGTCACCATTGTTAACTGCACATGAGTGTTTATGGCAGCATCATAGCCCATGTGTGGGGTCCGGGGGAGGACACTGGACTGGATCTCAGAGCACATGTGCTAGCTGGTGACCTTGGACAGCTCACTCAGCTTCTGAATCTCGCTCTTGAATGATCTGAAAATGGAAAATGAGGGCACGTGTCTCACAGGGTTGTTAGGTGTATCATTCTTCAAAAATAAAAGTGCTTTGTAAAGCACTATACAAATAATCTTTTATCATTAATTTGTAAGGATCACTGTCTCTTTCCTAACCAGTTTTCATTAATTGAGGTATAATTTGCTTAGAGGGAAATGCCCAGGTCTTACGTGTATGGTTCAATCAATTCTGACAACTGCATGCACCCACATAACCCACTCTCAAGATTCTCTGTATTTCTACCATCTCCGAAAGTTCCCCACCCCTGCCTCTGCTATTCTGATTTCTTTCACCATAGATTCTTTTGCCTATCTAACAATTTTTATATGTTCTTTTAAGTTTAGTGACCATCGGTATTAACAGCTAACTGAGAGCTTTTGGGGTGCTCATCTGCTCTGAATCCTCAACAGCTTCCCTTCTGTCTCAGAGTAAAAGCCCAAGTCCTTCCATGTGGTCTGCAAACCTGCATGGTCCAGCTGCTGTCAACTTTTTCACCTCAGCTCCTGTTTCCTCCCCACCCCCTGCTTATTACTCTCTTCCAGCTACACAGGCCACCTTGCTGCTCCTGGAAAAGATCAGGCCTTGGGCTCTGCTCTAGCTGTACCTGCTGGAGGGACATTCATCCCTCAGAATCTGTGTGATCAATTTCTTCCTCCTTCAAGTCTCTGCTCAAATGTCACCTTTTCAACAAAGCTTCCTCCAATCGCCCTGTTTTAAATGCAGCACCCCCCGCCCCACCCCTGGCTCTGTTTTTTCCCTTAGTGCTTCTTTCCAACATACGGTATACTTGTACTTATTTATTGTATTTATTATCTGTCTCTCCCTTTAGAAGGTAGCCATAAGGGCAGGGATTTCTATCTGCTTTTTTTTTTTTTTTTTTTTTTTTTTTGCATTATGCGGGCCTCTCACTGTTGTGGCCTCTCCCATTGCGGAGCACAGGCTCCAGACGCGCAGGCTCAGCGGCCATGGCTCACGGGCCCAGCCGCTCCGCGGCATGCGGGATCCTCCCGGACCGGGGCACAAACCCACGTCCTCTGCATCGGCAGGCAGACTCTCAACCACTGCGCCACCAGGGAAGCCCTCTATCTGCTTTATTGCTGCTGTATATGAAATTCCTCATCTTGGGCCTGGCCCATAACAGGCTGCCCATCAGTCATTATGGAGATGAATGAGTGAGTCAGACATCGTGCTAAGTACTTACATGTCATCATTATCTCAGTTCATCCTCCCAACAGTCTGTGAATTAGGTACTATTATTATTCTCCTTTTACAGATGAGGAAACTGAGGCTCAGAGAGGTTAAGTAACTTGCCCAAGGGGAGGGTTCAAACCCAGGTCTGTCTGACTCCAAGGCCCATGTGTTTAATCACTTTGCTTTACTACCTTCTTAAGAAAATACAAAAGGTACTTTTCTGTCTTCTTTCCCTCACTTTAAAATGTTTGTTAATAAAATAAGTATTTTGAATGTTTCTCTTTTAAGTCACAGAAGGAAAGCATTTATAGGATACACATTTGTCAGTTACTAGTGCTTTGTGTCGAGGTGAGTACTGAGGGGAAAGCAGCATTTGTGGTGATTCAGAACAATTGCTTCAAAGGCCAGTTCATAGTGTTCTTGGGGTGCATAGAACAGGCAGCACACAGAATGGGCAGCTCGCTTTCTCCCTGGCTTCCCCTCTCCTTGTAAAGAAGCCGGCAGGTGGCTCCTTAGTGTTCTGCTACCCAGTGTCCTCCCAGTTTTGGACAGTACAGTCATTCTGAGCTTTTCTGCTCCATCCACAGAGGAGGTCAGATAGTTTATCTACCTAGAGCTGGAAAGGGACTGTCAGGGCTTACCCCAACCCTAAAATTTTCATTTTTGCTTTATTTTGTTTTGTTTTTTTTCCTTCAAGTGTCAGGTGTCTACTCTGATCCACCATGATGGTTCTATTGATTTTTTTTTTTTTTTTTTTTTTTTTTTTGCGGTTCGCGGGCCTCTCTCTGTTGTGGCCTCTCCCGTTGCGGAGCACAGGCTCTGGACGCGCAGGCTCAGCGGCCATGGCTCACGGGCCCAGCCGCTCTGCGGCATGTGGGATCTTCCCGGACCGGGGCACGAACTCGTGTCCCCTGCATCGGCAGGTGGACTCTCAACCACTGGGCCACCAGGGAAGCCCCCTACTGATTTTTTAAAAAAATATTTTTTAGAAATTTCATGAGAGTCTTACTTTTGTAATTAAAATTACATGTTTAGAAAAGTTTTCTTTTTGTGGCTACCTTGGGTGGACGGGAATACATGCTCTCACTTTACAGTGAAGAGTTTGGGACATGGTTTAATGCTAATAATTTCAGCTTGAATAATTCTTGGTCTTTTCTTTTCATCTTCTTGTCAGAGGTCTCTTTTTTCCCCCCATTCTTTTAAATTTTGAGGTATAGTACCTATAGAAGAGTGTATAGTACTTACGTTGAGTACAAGTAATTATAAATAATCACCTTTGTAACCATCACTTGGGACGAGAACTAGAACAGTGCCAACACCCCAGAGCCCCCTTGTGGCCCTCATGCTCCTCTCAACTCTAGAGTAGCCCTATCGTGAAAGATGTTATCATAACCATTTCCTCCCTTTTCTTCATAGTTTACCACCTATATATGTAACCCTAATCAGTATATTTTAGGCTTTTAGTAAAATGTTCTCTGGAATTGATTAAAGTGTCACATTCTGTGATCTTTTTATATATATACATTTTTTAATTTGCATTAAACTTCATTTGAATACATGAAATACTGTTGAAAACAAAGAAAAATATCTAAATGTAGAAAATGTAGCCTCTGTTACTGTTGTTTAAAATCATAGGGGTAAATTTTGATGAGGGAATACTGGTCCTTTACCTTTTCAAGTATCAGATGAACCTCCTTTCTTTCTCAGAAGTATTTTTTACCAAAGAGCAAAACAACAATATGTGTGGGCTTGAAAACTAGAAAACTGTATCTTAGGTTAGCTCTGCAGACTTCTGCAAAAACCCATCACTGATGGATAGATATGTGATAAAGCAAGTGTAGTAAACTGTTAATTGTAGAATCTAGGTAGTGGGTACATAGGTATTCACTGTATAATTCTGGTAACCTTTCTGTTAGCTTGAAAATTGTTATAACAGAATATTAGGAGGGTATCACAGAATAAGAAGACGTCTGCTTAGACTCTGCTCTGGGAGAGTTTGATTATCTAAGTAAGCAGTCTGCTTTCTTCTGTTCATGGTATTCACGATTTATTTCTAAGATTTTAAATTTTAGCCGAGGATTTGGGTACCCTTAAATTTTTTTCTTCTTCACTTTCAGTTTTTCTTTAACATCAGCACTGAAGACCAAGAAGGCCTCTACAGTCTTTATTTTCATAAATGCCCTGGAAGTGAAGTATGGTCTAACGACAAGTTTTCATTCAGCCTCGATGTGAGTACCATACAGAAACTCACATGTGGGTGTTGTCAGCCATGTAAAATGGGAGACAGTTATTTCTTTAGGAGAGTAGTTTTAAGAACACTTAAGCCAGAGTAAGAGAAACATGTGGCCAAAATAACATTTATGCCAGTGGGCAGGATACTTCAGCAGAGAGTTCATAAATAAGAAAATATAAAGCAATTTAGGGTGTGTTTACGCTCTCAGCCTATGCATTAAGAATGTGGTTGTTATCTGCTGGTACTCATTTTCTTGAACTTCCATGAAACAGCTAAGATTCCAGATTGCTGAATATGGGATGATCTGTTTCTGAAAAGTAAAAATTAATGTCATGTTGGTTTCAGATCGAGATCACAGAGAAGAATCCTGACAGCTACCTCTCAGCGGGAGAAATTCCTCTCCCCAAATTATACATTTCTATGGCCTTTTTCTTTTTGCTCTCTGGGACCATCTGGATTCACATCCTTCGAAAACGACGGTAAATTATCCCCTCCTTGAGCCCTTCATCCAAGAGCATTCGGGGATTTATATAATTTCACCTTTTGCTGTCTTCTGAACTGGAGGACTTGGCACTAGCGATCCTGTTCTCTCCAAAGGGCATGTTCCCCGAAACAAAGGGAGACCGCGCAGGAGCCTTGCCGCCTGGGAGGCCTTTGCATGCCTTGGTGTTTGTTCACTTCCCATTGCTTTGTTTAAAAAGCAAATCCAAATATTTCAGTAATACACAAGCAAAATAAAATGTATAAGCAAAACATTTCCATAGCGAGGGCACTGGAGTCCAGGACTCAGAGTGAACACATTGGTCCCATTCAGAGGCTCTTTGTTCTTAAGAGATGAGTGACGACAGCCCAGTGCCTGGTGGGAGCATGGAGTTGCTGCTGAGCGCTGAAGGCCCCAGCACAGAGCCTGGGCAGGGTAGATACTGACCTCCAGGGGATCATCACTCGAGAAAAGCTCTTCAGAGCCCACCTGCCTGACTCTTGGCCTTTCTTCTGAAATCCCTGAGGCTTTAACTTCCTGTTCTTGGTACTTGAGGGGAGCAACAGTGTGTGTGTGCAGGGAGTGTTTGTGTCCCTCCCCCTAAATGGAAAACAATACTAATTTTCAGTTAAAAAATAGTGTGAAGTGTTTGTTATAGTATAAGGCCCATGAACTGTGTAAATGATGGTATGTGAATATGATATTATAATATGGATTTAAATTCAGACAATAATTAAGCACCCCCAAGTACCAGATACCTCTTTCTCTGGAGCGGTGGGACAGAGTGAGATCTCTAACCTCTGGTGGCCAGAGTGCCTTCTAGTGGACATGTTCAGCTCGGGTACTGGGCTCTGCTGGATGTGGTTGCTGGTTCCTGTCTGTTACAAATCTTTTACATCCGCTGGATGGAACTGTGTCTTGTTTACTTGTGAAGAACCCTACATAATCATGTTTGGACTGGAGATCAGGCAGCCATTAATAAGAAAAAAAGAATCCTACAAATTCAGGCCATAAAAGGTGGTTGGGGGGCGGCGTTTGGTTTGTTTTTTGTTTGTTTGTTTGTTTGTTTGTTTTTGTGGTACGCGGGCCTCTCGCTGTTGTGGCCTCTCCCATTGCGGAGCACAGGCTCCGGAGGCGCAGGCTCAGCAGCCATGGCTCACGGGCCCAGCCACTCCGCGGCATGTGGGATCTTCCCGGACCAGGGCATGAACCCGCGTCCCCTGCATCGGCAGGCAGACTCTCAACCACTGCGCCACCAGGGAAGCCCTGGTTTGTTTTTTTTTTTTCAGAAAGTTTTGCTTTTGCTGATATTAGAAAAGTAAGAACTAGGAGTCGGAGACCTGATTTCAGGTGTAAATGCTGTGACTCTTACTGCCTGTGTGCCTTCCTTCACTCTAAGCCTCTTTCTCCTCGGCTACAGAACCGGGACAGTCATAACTGCCCTGCCTTCCCCTCAAAGTCTTAGATCCTTAGTTTTCTTATGTGATTCCCCCTGAAATGATGTGTACAAGAGTGTTTTGCAGATCAGGGTGCTATGCAAAGATGAGGGACATACAAAATAGTTTAGCCAGATGTTCAGTGGTATTTTAATTTCCTTTTAGTTAGCGATGCAACAGTCATTGTCGTTGGTTCACTTATATAAAATCGTGGCAGCAGTTTAAAACCTATGATTAAACGAGGCTGACCTACTTTGTACAACGTATTTTAAACTTCTTGTTGAAGTATAGCTTATATACAGAAACGTATCATTTCAGACCTCTGCCCCATCCCCGTGTTTTTTTTTTTTCTTTTTGCGGTACGCAGGCCTGCCACTGCCATGGCCTCTTCCTTTGCGGAGCACAGGCTTCGGACGCGCAGGCCCAGCGGTCATGGCCCACGGGCCCAGCCGCTCCGCGGCACGTGGGATCCTCCCAGACTGGGGCACGAACCTGTGTCCTCTGCGTCAGCAGGCGGACTCCTAACCGCTGTGCCACCAGGGAAGCCCCCATCCCCGTGTTTTTCCAGGAGTCTCACAGCCAGCCATGTGAGTCACGTCACAGATGTGACTCCAGGGCTGCCAGCGCATTTCAGAGACTTGTAGCCCCTTAGTGCTGGAGGGAACTGAGAGATTTTTTGCCTTGTCTTATTGAGGCCTTGAGCGGGGAAGTGAGAGACATGGCTAGCATCCCCCGACAGAGCTGGCCCTGGGACCCAGAGTGGCTTGCTGTGCCTTTGCGGTTCTGTTGTGGGCCCCAGAGCACGGGGAAGTGGGACGGGAACGCGGGCAGCTGATCGGTTTGGTACCTGCTCTCTGCCCAGCCAGGCACTGGATGTCATGGCTCCTTGAGGCCATTGTTGGCCCATTTTCAGCAGAGGTTTCTGAGGCCTAGAGAGATGAAGGTCGTCAGGGTGGAACCCGCATGTGAGCCAGGTCGATGTGGCTCCCGAGATCTTTCCTTCATTCACATAACGGCCCAGCCATCAATGCTGTAACTTGGACGGCGAGTCTTGGTGGCCAGGGTGTGTGGTGAGCACAGCCCTTGACGGTTCTGCTCTCTGGGTAAATCTCATTACTATTCAGGAGGGACAGACTACTCTGGCCTTGACTTCCCTTTCGACCTTCAAGTAGGTAGGCACTGGAGCAGGAAAGTACCAGGGAGGAAACCAGTCCGGAAACTGGGTGTGTGTCAGCTCACGACACGCCCTCCTTATCGTTCTGTGCAAGGCCCTCTCCTGTTTTATTTCCTGTCCCCTCTCCTGTTCCTTCCCCGCACGGCCAGCCACTCAGATGCGTTTAGTATGTGTTTTGGGGATATTTGTGTATTCTTGTAAACAAATAATGTTTATTGGTATTGCATGTATTTTTTTATATAAATTTATTTATTTAATTTATTTATTATTTTTGGCTGTGTTGGGTCTTCGTTGCAGCACATGGGCTTTCTCTAGTTGCACCGAGCAGGGGCTACTCTTTGTTGCAGTGCGCGGGCTTCTCATTGCGGTAGCTTCTCTCGTTGCAGAGCATAGGCTCTAGGCGCGCGGGCTTCAGTAGTTGTGGTGCACGGGCTTCAGTAGTTATGGCGCGCAGGCTCTAGAGCGCAGGCTCAGTAGTTGTGGCACACGGGCTTAGTTGCTCCGTGGCATGTGGGATCTTCCTGGACCAGGGCTCGAACTCGCGTCCCCTGCATTGGCAGGCGGATTCTTAACCACTGTGCCACCAGGGAAGCCCTGCATGTATTTTTAATTTATATAAACTGTTCCATCTGTAGGTATTGTTTTTGTACATTTTTCACTCAGAATATCCTCTTTAAGATCTAGTCACATGGCTGCGTGCACATCCAGTTCATTACTGTCCAGCTACTCCATGTCATCCACAGTGAGCGTCCCCATTCCACTCACCCACCCCCTTAATGGTGGACCCCTAGGTTGTCTTCATTTCCCTGCTTCCCCATACTGTCATGATCCACCCTTCCTTCCTGTCCCCGGAGTGGTCTGCAGCCTCTGAAGTACATTCTCGGAAGGAGGTGCCCTGGGTGTCGGGGAGCTCTCCTTTAATTTCGCTAAGTGCCACCGGTCGCCCGCCAGGATGCGTGCCTGTGCCGGCTTACGCTCCTACGACACGTGTGCCAACACTGACACCTTATGTTTTGCCAGGGTGACGGGTATAAACTGGTACCTCATTTTCTTCTGCATTTCTCTGAATATCAGTGATATGAATTATCTTAGCAGAGACATGTTAACCTTCTGGGTTTTCCCTCTGTGACTGCCTGTACTTGCATATTTTTCTGTGGGATTTTCTGTGTTTTTCTTGTTGCTTTGCATAAGTTCCTCACACATTCGGATCTCAATCCCTTGCATGTCTTAGACGTTGCAACTTTCTTCTCCCAGTTGAATTGTTGAGTAAAAATCTTTCATACTAATGGAGTCACAGCTCTAATTTTAGTCTTTGGGGCAGTGCTCCTTGGATCTTAAGAGGCCCGTTCCTACTCCAAGGTTACAAAATGTGTATTTTATGCTTAGCAGCAGACTCCACCTGGGTTGTAAGTAAGTGTGAAGCAGAGATCCAGCTTTCCTTATTTCTTATATAGGTTTGAGCTGATTTTTTCCCAATGTCAGTCATTAAGCAGGCTGTTCTTTTCCCACTGACTTGGTATCACCTTAACCATCAAGCTTCTGTACACACACGAATCTATTTATAAGCCTTCTGGTCTATTATGTTGGTTTACTTGTCTGATGCGACACCCATTTCCCAGTTTTTACTGCTGTGGCTTTGCAGAATGTCTTGATATCCGAGAGTGGGAGTCCCCACTGTAGCTCTTACTCAAGTCTTTGTTTGCTTTCTTTAATAGAGTTCAAGATTTTTCTCCATCATGGTTTTGTTTGTCTTATTAGGTTAATTCCTAGGATGAGGCGAGAAGGGGTAGAGAGGAGTTGAATGCCTGGCAGACTGAAGGTGGACTCGTGCCCGTAGGGGGAGGTGGGGCAGTGGGTGCTTTGCGCCACTGTCCTGGTATGTTTGGCAGGTTCCAGCTGTGAGGGGGAAGAGGGGGCACAACCCCAGCGCTTTCTCTTTGACCAGCCCTGCTGCCTGGCTCCAAATCCTCCTCTCCTGGCTACAGATTTCCCCTGTAGCTGTACCTAATCACCTCTGCCTTCTTGGGGATTTCACGCCATTTTCATAGATCCGTCTGCCTCATTCTTGCCTCTGCGGGCTTTCCAAGGTGGTTTCTGGAGAAGAAGCTGGCAGCCTGTTTAGATTTCCATCTTATCAGGCCTGGAAACCCACTGTGCATAACCCGGCTCCATTCACAGCATTGAATTATATAGTAGAGGTGACTTGGGCTCCATTCCAGGCCTTTTCTGCTGGCAGCAACCACTTGTTTAAAAAGCTTCGTGTTTGTGGTTTGCTTAGATTGTATTTACTGCCTCCTTATAAGTATATATTGCCTGGAGCTTCACCTGTTCTTTGGGAGTATGAAATATTCCTTTAATTCTTTTCTCTCTGTTTTTACATAGGAATGATGTATTTAAAATTCACTGGTTGATGGCCGCCCTTCCTTTCACCAAGTCTCTTTCCTTGGTGTTCCACGCAGTACGTATTAGTATTTTGGGGTCATTTACGAAATGATGTACAATGCCTATACTGTCTGGAAAAATAAAGTAGAAGATAGGACACATCAAATAAGAGATGAAAGAATACCTTTGTCATGAAGCCTCCTTTGGTCTGGGAGGGACTAGTCACGGAGATAAATCATCACAATCTCCCTGATACTAGACTTGAGATCTTCAGACGTTACCTTCAGACTCAGTTTTCTCAGAACACTTGGTGGTGGTTTTTTTTGTTTTTTTTTTTCCCAGTCATTTCTTGAGATTAGTGTGCCACCTGCTGAATTGTTTCCATGACTTCCTTTATTTTTCCAAATATTCCCTCCGGTTCCCGTTTGATATGAAGTTCAGTGTTAGGATACTTTTTTGAGAGAAAACTGATGCTCTAAAGATTGAGGCATAAGAATTGAGCTTAAGCTTTGAATATTTAGTACTGATGCAGATTGAAATGAGCCTGCCCATGGGAGTCAGATCACAGCTTCCCTGATTTGTAGGCCTACGAGGTATCCATGGGTTATGCGTGAGGGTGACAGTCTCCAGACATGTGCACAAGATCCTACTGCACTTAAAAATATTGTCACAGAAAAAGTAATAATATAGCCAGTTACAATCTCAAGAAATGACAATTATTTGGATAATTTCCCATTTGGGTGTAAGGTAAAAGATTCTTTCTGGAACCATGTAGATAACGAATGATAAGATTCTCAAGTCACTTTCATATCTAGACAGCCACGTGTGGGAGAATGAAAGATGTATAAAGAAACTGATGTCAGCTTTGGGAGTCCTGCCTGGAAGCATTTGGGCCACTACTGAAACTGGTCACTTTAGTTAAAATGTACTGGTGATTTCAGGTAGCTCTAAATTTACAGATTTTTTTCCGAAGATAACATAGTTGAAGCTAGGTGATCCCACGTAGATTTTTTTACTGACTTTACTGACTGATTTATTATGTAAGCAGCAAGGCTATGAAAGGTAAAGCTCTTGACTGGGGCATTGAAAAGACCTGTGGCATTTGGAGGTCTTTTTTTTAATTTGTTTTTTGGTGGTTTTATACGTCATTTTATTTTATTTTACTTTATTTTACCTGGGCTACGGCAGCGAAAACCTGGAATCCTAACCACCAGGGAACTCCCTTGGAGATTTTAAAGAAAAGAATAGGCATCCATTTGCCAGAGTGAATCACCTGCCTCAAGAGAGGGGCCCTGGGACTTCCCTGGTGGCCCAGTGCTTAAGACTCTGAGCTTCAAGTGCTGGGGGTGCAGGTTCGATCCCTGGTCGGGGACTGAGATCCCACATGCCGCATGGCGCGGCCAGAAAGAGAGGGACCCGGACTAGGTGTTAGTGACGTGGAACCCTTGCGTCAAGTTCCTTGTCAGGACGCAGGTTTCCTGACATTTGTAGTGCGCTTACAGGCTTCACTGTGCATCAGCAAGCTCAGTATTACGGATTGGGAGCGGGTGTCCCCCGTCATGAGGGCGCTGGTGGCATTTCCTGTTCTGCTGTGTGTAAGGCTTGTCGTAGATGATCTTCCTGAAATGCACTTGTTTGATTGCAGATCGACTACCACTATATCTCCTCCCAGGGCTTCCCGATCGAAGGGTGGGCTGTGGTGTACTACATCACTCACCTGTAAGTATGCAGAGTGACCAGGAAGCACCCATCCTGCCAGGGGGCTTGCCAGACAAGATGGGGCAGCCGTGGTAGGACGAGACCTGCCCCACGCTGACTGGCCCTGCCCTCCCAGGGCAGCCTGCCGGATTCCTGCCAGGCCTGAGGCGTGTGGCACGCGGTGGCTGTCCCGACCTGAGAGCTCGGGGCTGTCGACGTGCTCCTGCCGATCAGATAGTGGAGCGCATAGCTAGCTAGCGTGTGCCTGAAAGCGCTCCTCACTTACGGTGAATTGCCTGAGTCTGGCCACCTGTCTTTTGCCGGCGGTGCGTGAAATCATAGAACGAGCTGTACGCTCTAACTCTCAGAGTGAGACGCTAAGGAGACCCGTTGGTGTCTGTTCATTTTTTTCCCTTGCAGCTTGAAAGGGGCCCTGTTGTTCATCACCATCGCACTCATTGGCACCGGCTGGGCTTTCATTAAGCACATCCTTTCTGATAAAGACAAAAAGATCTTCATGATTGTCATCCCGCTTCAGGTAAAGGAACCCTAGTCCTGCTTGTCCTCGTTCTCTCTTGACACTTAGCTGGGCTCAGCTCCAGGCCTGCCTGGGAAGAGAGAGTCACTTCTGGAAACCCCCGCTTCTGCCTCTGGGGTTGGAGACTGGGCCTCTCTTTCTGAATTCTGACAGACCTGGACCTCAGGTCATTGCACTGGGGGTTGCTCCACCATCTACCGTCTTTAAGCCAGCATGTGAATAGGGAGCTGCTGAGAAATTAGGGAATCTGTTTGCCTTGTAACAAGATGGTCCTGTTAGCAAAGAAGCTTGGGTACACGGTGACTTGACCAACAAATTTTTTCCCCCCCGGCATGCCACATGGCTTGCAGGATCTTAGTTCCCCACCCATGGCAGTGAAAGCGCAAAGTCCTAACCACTGGACCGCCAGGGAATTCCCAACAAATTATTTTAAAACTGAATGACATCAGTGAGTTTCCACACGGTAGAATATGAGACATTGGGGCAAACATTTATTAAATGCTTTATATGTTTGGGGCCCCGGACTGAGGCCAACTTTATAAAATTGTGAGCCCTTCAGGAGAGGAACCTTGTCTTATGTATAACAGTCTTATTGGATATAGAACCTGGACGTAAGGGACGCATAATAAACAGAGAGGTCCTAGCAGAGATGCACAGCTCCTCAGCTCTGCTTGACCAGGGAGCTTCTATCTGATAAAGTTGTTCTCGTCAGCCAATCATTTTGGAGTACAGTGTAAGTGTGGCAGGTGAGGGTGGGAGAGGGACAACTTTCTGGGCACCCAGGTCGGCCTGCTCCACTCTGGTGATTAGCGGTTTGACAATGCTTGTGGCAAAACCATCTTCACGGTCAATAATAAGGGGCACACACTAGTGCCAAGTGAATGGTACAGACCAGTTGCTGTAGGTTTCCAACGAGAGAGTATTCACCCCAGTTCGAATGATCTGGAAGAGCTCTGTGGTGGAGATGAGCCTTGCCTAGGTTTTAAGGTAAGACACATGATGGAGGCAAGCATGACACGACTGTCTGGTGTACAGGAGGTGCTGAGGCACTGGGCAGGTCTTGGCTGTTGAGCCACTGGGGCCACTTCTCTGCCGGGCTGAGTTCTCCAGCCTGCCAAGGTCTCAGAGCTCGGAGGCGGTGGGCCTGGGTGCTCCTCCCCTGCCGTCCTGCCCCGCCTCGCCTTCCCTCTAGGAGCCGCTGCCTTCCCTTCCAGTTTGACTCTTCCTCACATAGCCTAAACTGTGATATAAGGGACACATCTTCCCAGCTTCCCCCCTTTTGTTCCCCACAAGGTTACATGGCAGGTCACTCGGAGGAAAGAAGGCCATTTAAAAAACTAAATGTAAGGAAGTTACGAGTATTTAAATGTAAGGACTCGTCTGGGAAGTCCTTGACATCAGCCTTGAATAGTTGAAACTGTTCCTTTTGGTCACGGGGAGCCACTGTGCATTTCTGAGTAGGGAGTGATGATGTAAAAATGGAGTTTCGAGAACATTGGCGCTTGGTTCCACACCAGCACCTCTGGGAACATTTCGTGTCTGGTGTCAAGAGTGTGAACTAAGGACAAAATGGGATTAAGCATTTAAGCTGTTAGTTTCCCACTTTGTCTTCATGGACAGAGCCACAAATGCAGATGTTTAGGATGGACTGGGCTGCAGGAGGAACCCAGAGGCTGGGTGTCGGTGGGAGACTGAAATTTCAAGCTAATTTTTGCATTTGTATTAAGTGATTTATGGCTTCAGTAATGATTTAACTGATAAGTCCTAGATGGAAAGAGAAACTACCCTTCCCAAGTCATTGCACGACAGGTTTCACATTTTTGTAGAAGTGTGGAGAATTCCCTTTAGAGCAGTGAAGCAGAGTATTTGGGACCATGGACTTCGCGTGGAGTACAGAGGTGGGATTCTGATCTCTGCTTTCATACCTAGTGATAATCTTCGAAAGAATATCTCATAAATTATGTCTCCCTTATGCTCAGTAGTGTCACAGTTTGTAAAATATTGCTCTCTCTGTTTAGCCAGCTGAGGGACTTTTCATAACATGCTAAGAGCTTAATAACAGGACTGAATGTACAAGGTACGTCCTTCACTTTGGAGATTGAAGCAGGCCGTGGACGCAGACGCACCTCAGTGTGGAGAACCAAGCTGCGTCCACTGTGGGGACTCCTCGGGCATCTTCTCTCTCTCTGCCTGGGTTCTCCGGCAGGGCCGCTTCAGGGTAGCCAGACTTCTTATAAGACCGGGGCTCCAAAGGTGTGTGAGAGCCAGGCAGGGGCAGTGTCCTTTGTGTGACCTGCCTTGGAAGTGACATGTGTCAGTCACGGCCACCCTCTATTGGTCAGAGCAGTCGCAAGCTCGAGGAGGCACAGAGACTACTTCTTGATTGGAGGGAAGCAGTGTTCTGCAAGAGCACATGGACCTGGAAACTGTGCTGTGGTCCCAGGTTGGGGCCTCTAGCTCCCGGTGCCCCCCCCCCCCCCCCCCCCCGCATCGGGGCTGCTCTTGTAAAGATCTGTCCATGCTTTGGGGCCTCAGCAACTCCTGTGTCCTGCAGGTCCTGGCAAACGTGGCCTATATCATTATAGAGTCCACCGAGGAGGGGACGACTGAGTATGGCTTGTGGAAGGATTCTCTGTTTCTGGTGGACCTGCTGTGCTGTGGAGCCATCCTCTTCCCGGTGGTATGGTGAGTGCCTGCGGGGAGGGAGGCCACGTGTGCACCGTGGGCTTGTCTGTCCAGCCCGATGGCTGAACCCGCCGTTCCCAAACTGGTCAGAATCACACGGGGCATCTGTTTAAAAATGACAACTTCCTGGGCCCCAGACTCACCTGAATTAGTCTCCAGGGGCAGGACCTTGGAATTTGTGTCTCTTTCAGGTTCCCGGGTAGATTGTGATAGCGCTCATCTGGCACAGGCTTTTAGCAGTTCAGACGTTAGAGAAGATTCTTGAGATGAGAACTTAGTAGCAACGTAAAATAGCAGAATGAATTTAAAGGGAAGGGAGTTGAAGAAAGCCCATACACAACCTCATCTTGCCGGATTGGGTAGAAAGTGCGGAAGTTTACTAACATAAAACCAGTGATAGTTCTCAGCTCATAAACATGACAGGCACCTTCAGGATGGTTTGCTTCACTCCTGGAAGTGGCAGCCTTTAGATGCGTGTGTGTGTCGTGCTTTGGTTGTGTGTGAAGACACGTTAGTGCCAAGTCAGTGGTTGATGAGAAAGAATGTCCTCCTGAGATCTCATCAAAGTGAAGGAAATTCTTGCTTCAATAGGAAGCACTCAGAGGAAGAAGGGCTAACAAAAGTCAAACACTCGCCTTCATAATGACCTAGTTCTGTGGCCACTTGAAAGCAATCAGTTCTTTTAGAAGAAAGTAAAAATACAGATTTACCTGCCTTTTATTAGAAGTGAGGTGTTCCACTCTGCAGTGCCCCATGCAGTGAATTAATATTTTTAGACTCCTGGGGTCGATCAGGTCATTCAGTTATTCTGATTATTTAGAACATGGTGCCACTGGAGTGTAATCCTCGTTCGGGCCAGTTATTTAGATTCACTCTTAACTCTAACTCTGTCATGCATCGCATGTGTACATGCATCAGTTCAGTAGATTGAGCAGACAGCTGCCAGCATAGGCGAGAGAGCACGAGTGAGTTTCTTAATCTCCACAACCTCCCCGCATCCTGCCCAGGCTTCTGTAACAGGATGGCCAGCATTGTCTTCAGGTAGAAAGAGCATCTTATTAGGGAATAGAGCCTCAGTCCCCACGGCCACATTTGCACAGTAACATAGGAAGGACCTGGGGGATTGGGGAAGCCCCAGATGCACTCTGGAGCTACAAGGGGCCATCTCCTGCCCTTTGTTAATTACAGCACTAAGAAGCAGATGCCAGATGGCAAGATTCTTCAAGGTAAACACTCTGAAAATTGCTGTAAAATGAAAAACTCAAGTACTAGAGAGGTAATTTAAGAAACAGTATCAAAGTTTTTTTTAAACATTCAGATTCAGCCAGCTTTGGTTCAGTGTCAGCTTTGTGCCACTTAATTTCACATGTTGCGCCATTCATTTCTCACAGGTGGGCAAACTGCAGAGGTTTTAGGAGAAATGACTGACTTACAGTTGAGTAGAGAGTGGGCAGCTGTGCCGGGACTGCAGCCTGGGTCTGTGAGACCCCAACCCTCCTCCCCCTGTGCCATGTCTGCTTGTGCTGTGCCCTTCCTGCCACACAGTCCTTCCCTCGGTGCCTGTGAACTCTGCCTAGAACGCTGGTCTACAGCTTCTTTAAGAACGTTCACGTTCCCCTGTCTGACTGGTAATTAGTTACCAGCACCTCACAGCCAGAAAAGATTCCCTGGAGGTTGGCATTTTTTCAGCAAAGTTAGAAATCTCAGGTCGATGAAGTATCGAGTTTGCATGAAGCCTTGTGCTCGCAGCTCCTAGACCTAGACTTCAGAAGTCGGCCTGTGACCTTCTTATGGGGTCCATTCTCTCCAGGTAGCAGGTGAACTCACTGAGGCTCCGTTGTCCTAGCTGTGTTGCGGCGGGGGTGTAGCTGTGGGACTGAGAGATTAGGTAGAAGAAGATGAGGAGTGTTATTGTGTTTTGATCTTTCCCCTCACACCCAGGTCTCTGCCAGGCTTTTTTGAGCCAGCAGAGGGCATCTTTAACCCTCAGGCTTGGGCACCATACGTGCTGAAGGGTTGATTATCAACAATCATGTTGTCTAGGGAGAGTGCTCTAAAATCATCTAGTCCAGCCTTTGAAGTTTATAATCGAGAAATTCAAGGCCTCAAGTTACTAGTGCTGAAAATAGAGAGGAATGCAAATTTGTTAGCTAACTTTTTTGTTCTCCAAATGTTTATTTTTAGGTCAATCAGACATCTACAAGAAGCATCAGCAACAGATGGAAAAGGCAAGTTCCTTTTGGTGCTGGACAGCGTTCCCTAAAGCCACATGCCTGGGCACTGCTGAGGGCGGAGCAGGAAGGCCGGTGCTCAAGGGAGAGCCCTGGGGGCTTTGTAAGAGCAGCCCCGGGTTGTTTGCCGGTGAGGCAGGTGGGGAGCATTACTGAGAGCAGTTGTGTAAGGCCTGGAGGTGACTGCTTATCACCACTCGTGAGTGTGGTCTTCACCTTCTCAGAACTGAGTCAGGAGGAGAAAATGTTGTCTTGGAAGGACCAGATGACACTTCACTGTGAGAATAGGGGCTGTTATGGCTTGGGAATGGCTATGTGTAAAGCATCCTTCCTGCTGATTTAACACGCTTTCAAAATGGTTGTGTCAGTGTTCATTCAAAAAGAGACCCTTGCCAGAAAGAACCTCTGGCGCTCTGACTTTTAAATGGCTGTGCCGTTATAACCCTCTTGCATCTTCTTGATTTTCGAACCATGCCTCCTGAGTCTGAAAAGGAACCACAGAGAAAATGTTTTGCATTTCTGGGCTTATTTGAATAATGTCCGTGACGACAGGCTGCCGTGGGCCACGCGGGGATTTCGGGCCACAGCTGGTCGAGGAGGCACGCTCTCTCAAAGGGCCCGTCTGCCTCTGGATCCATGAAATCCCACACCCAGTGCTGGTAGTAATGTTCTTTAAGCCAGATTATTCACTTGTTCTTGTTAAATAAAATTTTGTTGCTGACCTGTTTTCTGATTGTAAAAGTAATGTAGGTTCATTTTGGAAATTTTGGAAAATAGATAGTAGGTACAAATCTCCTTCACCTTTGCTATACAGTTAATATCACATGATTTTCTTTAAATTGAATTAACCTGACTTCAAGGCTTCATACCAGTGTCAGGCACGATCCCAGCGTTCTTATTGAGAGCACAGTACTCGCTGGGGTATCTCCGGTTTGGGGTCCACAGTAGTTGCTGTCGGGATTCCTGCTGTCTGGGTCCGTGAAGTGCTCTTGCTGTGAGAAGCCTGGTGTGTGAGGGTCATACCAGGCTGGGAGCCCCGGTACTCAGATTCCAGGCTCCCAAGGTGCCCCCCAGCTTCCCAGGTGGCCATAAGGCCCCACTTGCAGAATGTGCCAACTCTCTTTCTAGTCCCAGGAAATAGCTTTTTTTTTCTCTCTCTCTCTCTTCCTTCAAAGGCCCTGGATTCCCTTCTCCCTCTGGAATGCCCTCTGGGATAGATTCTTTTTTACTTTTTTTAAAAATTTATTTATTATTTATTTTTGGCTGCATTGGGTCTTCATTGCTGCACGCAGGCTTTCTCTAGTTGCGGCGAGCCGGGGCTACTCTTCGTTGCGGTGTGCAGGCTCTATTGCTGTGGCTTCTCTTATTGCGGAGCACAGGCTCTAGGCGCTGCGCCTTCAGTAGTTGTGGCTCATGGGCCCTAGAGCACAGGCTCAGTAGTTGTGGCGCACGAGCATAGTTGCTCCACGGCATGTGGGATCTTCCCGGACCAGGGCTCGAACCCATGTCCCCTGCATTGGCAGGCGGATTCTTAACCACTGTGCCACCAGGGAACTCCTGGGATAGATTCTTTTCAGTGAGTTTAAGCTGGAACGTGGTCTGCAGAAATCTTTTGCTTTTAGCCTGGCTTTCTGAGTCACGGATCCCAGAGAGCCGTTCTGCCTTCTTGGAGTGTGGGGTAAAGGAAAGCTGCAAAAAATAAACCATAAATTCGAATCTTGATAAAGCACACTGCCACAAACAGAAAGTAAAAACCACCTTCTGGGAACTTATCGTTCGGGCATGTTCTTGCCTTTTTTTTTTTTCCTTCTTCTATGCATGTTATATAAAAAGTTGGTTTTATTATTTCTGTAACTTAATGAATAGGTCTTTCTCTTATTTTAATATATTGAAATGAGACATTTTAACTTTTTCATCTTTTTACACTTCAGTAGTTCTGGGTTCATTTTACTGACTGACTGAAAATGTTCAAAAATCCCAAGGGTAACGTTTTCCAGTTGATAAGTTTTATCTGTACTTTTCTTTTTTTTATTAATTAGTTTATTTGGCTGCGTCAGGTCTTTGTTGCGGCGCATGGGTTTCTCTCTAGCTGTGGTGCGTGGGCTCCAGAGCACACAGGCTCAGTAGTAGCGGTGTGCAGGCTTAGTTGTCCCACGGTAGTTGCGGCACATGGGCTCTCTAGTTGTGTTGTGCGGGCTCAGTAGTTGCGGTGTGCGGGCTTAGTTGCCCTGCAGCATATGAGATCTTAGTTCCCTGACCAGGGGTCGAACCCGCGTACGCTGCATTGGGAGGTGGATTCTTAACCACTGGACTGCAAGAGAAGTCCTATCTGTACTTTTCTTCTTGGCTTCATCCTTACCCCTTTGTGAATTCCTCTATTCCTTCCTCACCACTCCCTTCTCCTCTTCTCCATTGTTCTGATCCTCTGACACCTCTCTGCCTTCTCCACTTTGCTTTTAGAGGGCTTGGGGGCGACTGTGGTAATTAACTGTCTCTGTGACCATTTATTCCATGAGACATTGATTGTTGTTTAGTAAAGTGTCCTGCCTGCGGTGGACAGCACAGCAAGTGAAGCCCAAGATGGGGGGGGTCACAGTTGTCCCCCAGCATCTGTAGTAAAGAGAAACTTTATGGAACAGGAACGCTTTTGTCATTCCCTGGGGCATATAAGGCAGTTTCTTGTTTTTTCCACCAGGTGACAGCATGGGACCTCTTCAGCAGAGAGCGAATATGAAAACCGGAAGTCCTGCAGGCACACCAGGGCTTTCGTTCCACCGTTCTCGGGGACATACCATTAGGAAAGCACCCATGTCTCGTCAGCAGATATCACAAGCCTCTGAAAGAGGGACAGAGTTGATTAGAATAGGGTGTCTTCTCGACTCGTCCTCTTTCACTGAACTGGTTTAGGCTGTGGGGTGCTTTGGAGCCAATCCACAAATGCATATTTCACTCTGAGCTTTGAAGAGTGGTTATGCTTGTGACCCTTCCAGAAACAGGGCAGCCACGTCCCCACGGTTGAGGTCTCCCCTGCAGAGAACTCAGGGACAGCACGCTGTGCTGGCACACCATCCTCGGGCACCTGCTCGGCTACCCCAGGACAGAGGTGAGGCAGCACGGGAGAGCTTGAGTGAGCGCACTGCCCACCGCCTGCTGGTCCTGGAATGTTGCGGGTGACCCTCTCTGCTCCTCAGTTCGCCCGGCCTGAGATCTAGCCCATCCTGGAGGCAGCTGACAGAGCAAAGGCCGTGGGCAGTAAAGTCTCCTGCGGGATTTGGAAGCTTTTGGCCGGATGGAGCCTGACACTTTGGTTCTTCTTCTTAGTCTCATGATTCCACTGACTCATTACATGACCTTGACCGCGACTTGGGCTTAAGAATGTCAGTTTAAGTGCAGTCTAGGCTGACTGATTGCAGGTGGGGGAAAGGCTGTTTGTAGTTGTTCTCCCTGCACTTGGGATTCATATTGCTTTCTTTTCTTTTCTTTTTTTCTTTTTTCTCTTTTGATAGGCAAGAAGTGGATTTATTTAGAGAGAAACACACTCCACAGAGTGTGGGCCATCTCAGAAGGCGAGAGGGGCACCAGGGTACGGGGTTGTCAGTTTATATAGGAGCGGATAATTTCATAGGTAACGAGTGGGAGGTGTGTTCCAGCTATCTGGGGGCAGGTAGCTTTCAAAGAATGTGCGTTTGGATTTGTTTACTTCTTTGTGTCTAGATTCCTTTTGACAGAAGCTGAGAAAGTATAAAGGAAAACATTAAGGGCGAAGCTGCCCACTGTCCTTAAGTCGTGTCTTTGTCTCTCCTGTCACACGTGGTGGCTTCTCTCAGGTGCTCTGTCATTTAGTGTCACTGCCGTGCCACATCCTCTGAGAGGAGGCTTCGTTGAGTCTTCACAGGCACGCCCAGCTCTGCTGCGCTGTGTTTTGCCTTCCAGGAGTCACTGGCTGTTTCTGCCTTTGAGCCTGCACCCTTGTTCCCTTCTCTTCCTCCAGTGTCATTACCTCAGAGGACTGGATTGGGGAGACACACCATACATCTAATTAACAATCTCTGCTTCTGAGCATCTTCTTTTTTCCCCTTTTGTTTCTGAGGAAATTTCAGCGGAAGCCTTCTTCGGAATTTTAGCTTTCACGTGAGCTTCAAAAGCACTTAAACAAATGGTGATTGGCTGGTTGAAGAGGGTATGGAGGAAAGGCTTCATTCCCAGCTGCCGCTGTGTTCTGAAAGTAGCTGTGGCCTTGAGAGGGCAGCCGTTCTCAGGAGGGTCCTCAGGATCAGAACTTTTTTCATAATAAGACTTTCGCAGCCTTCTTTGCTGCTGATGTTTGCACTGATGGTGCAAAAGCAGAGGTGGGTAAAACAGCTGGTGCCTTGGCATGATTCAGGACGGAGGCACCAAACTGTTAGTGGCCGCTGCATCCTTCATTACCGTCTACTTCCTGGGGGTGAAAAAGGCTCACTTCACTAAGAATGCCTTGATGAGTTAGGAGAAAGTACTAATGTTATTCAGTCTGGACCCTTGGATATTTGTCTTTACCATCCTGCGTGGAATGGGACGTACCCAGGAAGCACTTGTGCATTGTACCGGGCTGTGGTGGTCATCTTGAGGAAAAGCGTGTGTGCAGTTGTTTGAGTTGCGAGCCAAACTAGCTGCTTTCTCTCGGGACACTGTTTTTATTTGAAAGAATGATGACAGTCCTACTGTGTTTACTCAGACCTGGGCTTTTGACAAACATTTTCCTGAAAATGAACGAAGTGAATGTGTCACTTCATGAAAACAATCAAAAATATTTGCTGTCAGTGATCTAATTTTCACTTGAAAGCACAGATTTTAATTTAGGAAAACTTATAATCTACCACTGTAAGCTTGACGGCTTCCCAGTTCTTAACAGACATCTGGTGTGAGCAGGGGTGATATTAAACAAACGTGCCTTTAAAAATATTTTATGATACAAGTTTCAGTATTTCAGAGATCTGCTTAACTCAGTGAAACAATATTTTCTACCTGATCACTGCATGTTACACAGTCATGCGTGAATAAAAGATCCATTCAGAGTCTAAGATGGACCAGTGGATTTTACTGTGACAGAGTGTGAAAGTTCATTGCTACAGGGACTTACCTGGTGGTGGAGTGGTTAAGAATCTGCCTGCCAATGCAGGGGACATGGGTCCGATCCCTGGTCCGCGAAGATCCCACGTGCCACGGAGCAACTAAGCCCATGTGCCACAACTACCAAGCCTGCGCTCTGGAGCCGGCAAGCCACAACTGCTGAAGCCCACGTGCCACAACTACTGAGCCCACGTGCCGCAACTGCTGAGCCCGTGTGCTGCAGCTGCTGAAGCCTGTGCACCTAGAGCCCATGCTTCACAGCAGGAGAGGCCACTGCAATGAGAAGCCCACGACCCTGCTCACCACAGCTAGAGAAAGCCCGTGTGCAGCAACGAAGACCCAACACAGCCAAAAATTAAAAGACAAATTTTTTTAAATTAAAAAAACACAGTAATCTAAAAAAAAAAGAAAGTTCATTGCTACAGTTTCAGATTCCCTACCTCACCTATCTTTAAGAAGCTACCATTTGTCAAGCTTTAATGCAGAATCAAAGATGACTGTTCACAGTTCTCTGAGAAGGCCGACGTCTGATTAGGCCCTATTTTCTTTATAGACTTCAACCAAAACACTCCCTCACTCCAGATTTGAAGGCAGAAGCAGATACAAGAATCCAGTTGTGTTCTGTTAAGCCAGATGTTACAGGAATTTACAAAAATGGAAAACAGTTTCACTCTTCTCATGAAATTTTTTTGAAAGTTATTTTTTAATAAGGAAAACATTGTTTATATTAACATGTAATGATTATTTATTTTGTTACTTTTAAATGAATTATTAAATGTTTTTGAAATTTGTTTCAATTTCTAATATGGTAAGTATTGGTAGACTCTACCCACATCAACACAAGCTCTTTGTGGTCCTCAGTAATTTTTTAAAAGTGTGAAGGGGTCCTGGGCTTCCCTGGTGGTGCAGTGGTTGAGAGTCCGCCTGCCGATGCAGGGGACGTGGGTTCGTGTCCCGGCCTGGGAGGATCCCACATGCCGTGGAGCGGCTGGGCCCGTGAGCCATGGCTGCTGAGCCTGTGCTCCGCAACGGGAGAGGCCACAACAGTGAGAGGCCCGCGTACCGCGCAAAAAAAAAAAAAAAAAAAGTGTGAAGGGGTCCTGACACTGAAAGTTTGAGAAACGTGTGTTAGGGACAAGGCTTCTTGAGTCTGGTGGTCAGGATGACCATGAAGGGGAGTGAAAAGCCTGCCTGGTTCTCTTCTCCTGTGCCTACTGAGCCCGTTTCAGACTTACTTGGCCAAATTCTATGACTATTTAAGATGTCTGTTCATTCTGGGCAACTCATGGGGGGGAAAATGTTTCATTTGGATGTATTCATATAAACAGGCCTAATGAAAAACCCACTGATGAGAAAGGAAGAGAAATACCCCTGTCTGTTTTTATAGATAAAGCCTTATTGGAACACAGCTGTGCAGTGTGTATGCCTGTGGTTTGTGGCTGCTTTTGCGCTGAGGTGGCAGAGATCCCCGGCCCACAAGGCCAGACGCCTACTCTCCAGGCCTGTATAGAAACAGTTTGCCGGCTCCTGGCTGTTGTACTGTTGTAGACATTTAAGAGATACCATTTTAAAAACCGTACCTACAGTGTAGTGCTGTTGACTGACTTCATTCTATACTGAGCACTTTGAAAACTGTTAAGCTCACATAGATGTAAGAAATCACTGCTTTTAAGTATTTGCCAAACTCCAACTTTTGCATCCAGAACTGTGTTCTTTGTTGTTTGATTGGAACAATAGCTTTTGCATCTTCATCTGCTCTGGTGTTTTACCTGACCTGTTTACTCTAATGGGAATTGGTACTTTTCTTTAACTAGCAAGATGGCTTTTCGCATGGATCTCCTCTGTTTACCAGCAGGGCTTTGGGTTGTACCCTTCCGCCTGGCCCATGTGAATAAGCACCTCTTCCTCAGTTCCTGGTTATAATTCCAGGTTTGTCCAAGTGGAAATTAAGGTAGCCCCAGATGCACTGATGCTCTAGGCACTGAGGACTGTGATTAGGTTAAACTTGGAGACTCAGGGTCAAAAGCCTGGAGGGGAAGAAGGAGGGCAGGAGAAGGGGGAGCCTCCCGGCTGCACATCTGGCGTGATCCCATCTCCTCGGCATGGGGCTGGGGCTGGAGGTGAGGGTTGAGGGCGGTGCTCTAGGACGGGGTGCGGCCTAGGCAAGGCTGATTTCCTCCAGAACTGCCTGCCGTCTGCTAGTGTCTGCCCCGCTGTGGAGTGTAGTCTGTTGGGCTCCTGGCTCTGGAGCGCTGTTTCCTGATGATAGGAGAGAAGAGGCAGAAGAAATGAGATTCCCTTTATCCGGTCCCTCAGAAGATGTTCATGCTTCCTTTTGTCCGTGTGTAGCTAGAGCATGTACTTGTAAATCCACCTCTGTGCCAGCAGTCTGACGCATACCACGGGAGCACTGTAACAGTCCTCGGCTCCAGAAGGGTGGCGTGTTAGGCAGACCACTTTCTCTCCGGCAGTGTGATAGAAGTACTCATAAAACCTCCTACCTCTCTTAAGGCATGAGGTGAGGGGGCATATGTCGAGCTCTCAAAAGGATTCTGTCCTGTGCTCAGGGCCACTTCACTGAAGTGTGTGGCGACCCTCTGACTCTGATGTTCTTCCCATGGCATCCGGGAGTGCCTTACCCTGGCGTGTGCCACCAGGCACTTCAGGCGCAGGTAGGGGATGCATGGCCTTCAGCAAATTTTCAAACAAGTCTGTGACCCTAGGAAGGGTGAAAACCATAGCTAAGTAGACTGTCATGAAGAGAGAATGAGAGAAAAGAGTGTATTTTATGAGACTGGCTTAATACAGTGATTTTTAATTTTTAAAAAAATTTTATTTATTTGTTTATTTTTGGCTGCGTTGGGTCTCCATTGCTGAGCGGGGGCTACTCTTTGTTGCAGTGCGCAGGCTTCTCACCGCGGTGTCTTCTCTTGTTGCAGAGCATGGGCTCTAGGCGCGTGGGCTTCAGTAGTTGTGGCACGTGGGCTCAGTAGTTGTGGCTTGCGGGCTTAGTTGCTCTGCGGCATGTGGGATCTTCCTGGACCAGGGCTTGAACCCATGTCCCCTGCATTGGCAGGCGGATTCTTAAGCACTGCGCCACCAGGGAAGCCCAGTGATTTTTAACTTCTTTAAACACCAAAATCTTCTCATTACTTGCCCTCCGCAGATCACACAAAATTCCTTCAGTGTTGTGAACCTAATCACAGCTTCTGATCAACATTTTGAAGTAATCATTTAGCCAGTGATACCGCCCTGAGTTCGTATAATCTACAACCAAAAGCAAAGGGGCCCCTCATGTCCTCAGGCTGAGAACCAGCCTCATCATGGTCACATTACCAGTTTTTTATTAGGCCTTTAAAACATTGGGAACCTAACTGCCTGAGGGGTCCTTCCCTCGGCCACCCAGCGGGCCTGGTCAGTAATCTGGGTTGGCGGCCCACCTTGGATCCGGGCGTGGTTCTCTGTCTAGGGGTGTCAGCACGCATTTGACTCTGAGAGTCTCGAGACAGACACAGTTGAAACCAGCTCTTCTCCATCACTGCAGTACTCAGGGAGGTCCGGTTCTCTTATTGAGAAGGTGCTGTCCGCTGTTAACCAGCTGTGTCTTTAAGCAGTGGGATGTCTGACTTGCATCTGTGCAGTGGGCGGCCCTGGGGCTGGGGGAGTCCCAGACACTCTACTCAGCTCAGCTCATTGTGGACTTCCAGAGACTGGACGTGATGGGAGGGGCTGACAGGAGCCGAGTCTGAGATCAGCTTGGCCCTGAGGACCCCTCCTCTAGCGGGGCCTTTGGTGTGGTTCTGGAGTATAAGGGAAGCGAAAGGCAGAAATTTGCTTGACTTGATAGTGCAAGTCTTCATAGAATTACTTTCCTTGTGTGGGATGGCCATCAGCCGCTCTCTTGGGCCATTCTTGTTTCTTTCCTTTTATTAGTAATTTAAGATAAAATTTTGCTTACAGTAAGATGCACAGTCATTAACTGTTCAGTTCATGACTTTTGACCACTCCTGGGTCATTGATTTAAGTATATATTGGAAATGTATTTTGAACCACTTTTCACACAACCCTCAACAGTTTGAAGGTCAAAGAGTTTCCTTCTCTAAGTAGTTCTTGTATTAGCGCACCCTTCCCCGTACTTGCTGATACCTTCTCTGTGAGATGCGTTAGTGGAATCTCTTCTTAATGGAGGCCAGAGGGCACCCCATTAGCTGATCACTCCCCAGAAAGGACCCTTTCAGAACAGTGGGGTCCCAGGTCAGTGTGTGGCCTGGCTTTCAGGTCTGTGCTTGACCGTGAACAGGGGAAGCAGCCCTGTCACCCGTACAGAGTGGGCCTGAGCCCGATGCTGAAGCAGGTTGTGGAAATGGTACTACTGAGAGTGAGTCAGAGTGAGTCTCCTGCCGTCCAGGCTTTGCCGTCACACTCATTTCTTTAATTTTTGTGCTTGACTCAAAATTCCCTCTGACGCGTGGCAGGGAGGAAGCAGGAGAAAAAGGTGATGGGTAGGTGAGGATGTTTTTAAGCCCCGAGGCTTTCCTTACTCCCGGGGAAGGATTTTCACCCTTTAAGTGGCTGTCGTGGACCTTTGCCTCTTTGTGTCCCATGGACCATCCAGTATTGACTCCTCAATACTGGATTGCTGGCAGCTCCTGGGCATTGCCCACACTCCGAGCCACCATCACATCCCTGAGCTGCCAGTGGATTACAAAGCTATGAATTGCCTTTCTCTTAGCACAAAGTGTAGGTGTTAAAAGCTTGGTCCTTGGAGGGAGGGACTTGGGTTTGAGCACTGGCCTCCCCACTTAGAAGCTATGTGACCTTGGTAATTTACTAAACTTCTTCAGGCCTGAGTCCTTCATCTGTGAGGCAGTGGTAACAATGCCTCTTCCCTCATAGAGGATGTTGTGAGGATTACATGAGATGAAGCATGAGGGGTGTCCAGGCAGATGCCTGGTGCGTGGTTACCACTCAATAGATGTGACCACCAGCACTATTGTTCTTTTCATTGTCACAGTTCCGAGACCACCCAGGGAAGACCACTGGGGAGGAAGGGGACGACCTGCCTTCTTGCCAGCCTGTTTAGTTAGCCATTGGTGTAAAGAGGAAAGGTGAAAGTCTAGGGAAGGTGTGGTGTTTCCTCTAGGCCGGGCGCGTTTGCTCTTTTGCTACTGTGTCAGAGAACTGACTTGTTAAGTATATGAGAACCTGGGCTCTTCCTGCCTCGTGGGCACTTGTTCTGTGCTCATCAGTAAAAAGCACTTGCCGAAACCCAGAGTCATGGCTGTTTTCCTGAGAGTGAGTGGGAGGAAGAGGAATCCACCAGAGGCCAGCCTTGTAGGAGCTCCTGAAGCAGGTGGACCTGCTCCCTCCCTGCCCCCAATCCCTGCCCTTCCCCATTCCCTGGGAGGCTTTTCAGAATCCTTATAGCCAGGCCCAATTGCAGAAGAATCAGGGGCAACCTGGGCATCTGTCCTGAACTAAAGCTCTGCAGATGATTCTGGTGCTCACCGGTTAAGAGCCATTGCCATAAAGAAATTCTAACCCACCACTAAGACATTCTGCTCTAAAGGAGACCGATGCCCAGAGAAGGAAGTGGCAGGCCAGGCTAGGGCACACTGAGTTACGATGGTGCGGTGACTAGAATTCGGGTCTCCTGGCTCCTCCCGAGGTATTTTTCCTCTCATCTTGCTCATTCTTTTACCATATTTGCTGTTCCTCGTGGTGGGATCAAAAATAGCCAGCCCAGACGTGGTGAGCCTCACTCCCATGGGAGGCCAGCCCTGCCGCGGCCCAGTAAGGCGCACGCCTTCGGCGCTCTTAGCTGCAGGGAAAGCTTTTTTGGAAGAAAAGCAAGGGGAGGCTTGGGATTCCAGGCTGCGACGTGCTGCATCACTGCCCATTGCAGCACACTGGTGAGGTTGCACCCTCGGAGCTGGTTCCTCCTCTGCTCAGCGTGCTGACTCAGCATGTGCACATGGCCCTGCTTCCAGGAGAGCCCAGGGCCACCACTTGTTCCCTTTTCACTTACTAGAGCCTGGACTCCTGCCAGGTGTGGCAGCCATCACAACGCATTTGGTATTGGAAAACTATAAACAGTTGACCCTTGAACAGCGCGGGGCTTGGGGCAGTCGAACCCTCTGCGCAGTCGAAAATCGGTGAGTATAACAGTCACCGCTGTTCTTCCGTATCTGCATTCCACAAACCACGGGTCCCCTAGTACTGTAGTATTTACAGTTGGGGAAAAAAATCCACGTAAGGGTGGACCTGAGCAGTTCAAATCCGTGTTGTTCAAGGATCAGCTGTAATCCTAATACAGTCCTAATGCTGTAACCTCAGACATTCACCTAGTGCTTACTGTGTGCTGTTTGTCTTCCACGTACCGTGTCAGTCAATTCCTCCAACCCTAGTGGTAGGTGGTGTTATTCTTGTTTTACAGATGAAGGAACTGAGTCTCAGAGAAGTTAGGTGAATTATCTGAGGTCACACAGCTAGTAAACAGCACAGTTGGAATTAGAACCCAAGATGTTCACATGTGCAGGGCCTACGCTGTTGCTCACAACAATAAGTGAGCTTGCTTCCTGCCTTCACAGCCATGGCTGTGACTGGAACACCCATGTGGGACCCGGGAGCCTGATCCCACAAGCAGCAGACTTGCAAATGGATGTCTTTCTTGTGACTGGAAATGATGTCTGTCGTGACTGATGGGTTTCGGGATCAACCCTGAGCCCTGCGTATTGTGGCTGCATTTCTTAAGAGTCAACAGCGGTTGTTCCCGAGGTCCGTTTATCTGTTCCAGCACGTGTCCCGGGATGGCGCAGCATCGGTGCCCGTGCTGACGTTTCCTCGTGTTGCCTGGACGTCATGTGCAGGCTCATTTTTTGACTGCTTCCTGGCCTGCCTGACTTCTCGGAGTGTCTGACAGGCAGCCGTGGTGGTGCAGATCGCAGGGGGATGGGAGAGGCAGTGCCTCCCGCCTTCCTCTGATCCCATGGAGACCTGCGGTGACCTGACCCCTCTGCTTCCTCTCAGTCAGCCCTCCCTCTGCCCCTGATTTGCTTTCCTGTGATGGCGGGGGGCTCAGACTTCACCTGAAGAATTCTCTCTGGTACTCTCAACTTCATCCCACCCCTCCCCCAGCCACTAAGACAGGATCCACCTTGTTCCCTGGCCCGCCACTGCTCTGCCCTGTCAGACAGATCCCTTGCCACTTCGAGGAACCTCTACAAATTCAAGGTTTTTTTTTTTTTTTTTACATCTTTATTGGAGTATAATTGCTTTACAATGGTGTGTTAGTTTCTGCTTTATAACAAATTATACATATGTTCCCATATCTCTTCCCTCTTGCGTCTCCCTCCCTCCCACCCTCCCTATCCCACCCCTCCAGGCGGTCACAAAGCACCAAGCTGATCTCCCTGTGCTATGCGGCTGCTTCCCACTAGCTATCCACCTTACGTTTGGTAGTGTATATATGTCCATGCCTCTCTCTCGCTTTGTCACAGCTTACCCTTCCCCCTCGCCATATCCTCAAGTCCATTCTCTAGTAGGTCCGTGTCTTTATTCCTGTCTTACCCCTAGGTTCTTCATGACATTTTTTTTCCCTTAAATTCCATATGTATGTGTTAGCATATGGTATTTGTCTTTCTCTTTCTGACTGACTTCACTCTGTATGACAGACTCTAGGTCTATCCACCTCATTACAAATAGCTCAGTTTCGTTTCTTTTTATGGCTGAGTAATATTCCATTGTATATATGTGCCACATCTTCTTTATCCATTCATCTGATGATAGACACTTAGGTTTTTTCCATCTCCGGGCTATTGTAAATAGAGCTGCAGTGAACATTTTGGTTCATGACTCTTTTTGAATTATGGTTTTCTCAGGGTATATGCCCAGTAGTGGGATTGCTGGGTCATATGGTAGTTCTATTTGTAGTTTTTTAAGGAACCTCCATACTGTTCTCCATAGTGGCTGAACCAATTCACATTCCCACCAGCAGTGCAAGAGTGTTCCCTTTTCTCCACACCCTCTCCAGCGTTTATTGTTTCTAGATTTTTTGATGATGGCCATTCAGGCAGGAATGTACAGTGGAGAAAGGACAGCCTCTTCAGTAAGTGGTGCTGGGAAAACTGGACAGCTACATGTAAAAGTATGAGATTAGATCACTCCCTAACACCATACACAAAAATAAACTCAAAATGGATTAAAGACCTAAATGTAAGGCCAGACACTATCAAACTCTTAGAGGAAAACATAGGCAGAACACTCTATGACATACATCACAGCAAGATCCTTTTTGATCCACCTCCTAGAGAAATGGAAATAAAAACAAAAATAAACAAATGGGACCTAATGAAACTTCAAAGCTTTTGCACAGCAAAGGAAACCATAAACAAGACCAAAAGACAACCCTCAGAATG
This sequence comes from Leucopleurus acutus, assembly GCF_964270905.1. Taxonomy (NCBI): domain Eukaryota; kingdom Metazoa; phylum Chordata; class Mammalia; order Artiodactyla; family Delphinidae; genus Leucopleurus; species Leucopleurus acutus. Next base: position 6,175,196 of record NC_139150.1, on the reverse strand, counting down.
GGAGAAAATATTTGCAAATGAAGCAACTGACAAAGGATTAATCTCCAAAATTTACAAGCAGCTCATGCAGCTCAATAACAAAAAAACAAACAACCGGATCCAAAACTGGGCAGAAGACCTAAATAGACATTTCTCCAAAGAAGATACACAGACTGCCAACAAACACATGAAAGGATGCTCAACATCACTAATCATTAGAGAAATGCAAATCAAAGCTACAATGAGGTGTCAAATTCAAGGTTTTTGACCTTAGTGGGGCTCTCATTCTTCTTCTTTTTTTTTTTTTTTTTTTGTGGCCACACTGCACAGCTTGTGGGATCTTAGTTCCGCGACCAGGGATTGAGCCCCAGCCCTCGGCAGTGGAAGTGCCGAGTCCTAACCACTGGACCGCCAGGGAAGTCCCTGGACTCTTATTCTTGACTCTTCCATCTTTTCCCCAGAGAGATTATTCCAAAATGTAGATGTGATTCAGGCTTTGCCCTGCTTGAGATGCTTCAGAGGCTCCCTGGGGCCTTGGCCTCAACGAGGAGAGCAGCTCGTGGTCTGCGTCTGACTGAGTTTTGGTCTTTGTCCTCAGCCCAGCCGTGTCCCTAGCCTCTCCGCAGTCCAGCTGCGCTGAGCTGCTTTCTCTGCACCGAGACACGATACCAGCATCTCCAAACCTTGGTATCTGCTCTTCCCCAACGTTCTCTCTGCTCTGCCTCTCCACTCTCCCTCCCTTCTGAGCCCCCATCAGGCCTCTGCTTGGACACCACCTCCTTTGGGAATCCTGTCTTTCCTCCCTATCCCCTTAATCTGAGCCCTTCAGTTGGGCGTGGCCATGGCAACCATGCATATCCCAGCACAGCACCATGAAATCCAGGAATAGAAACATGCTGCTTCTCTCTGTTGGGCTGATGTTCCTTGTTGAAGCAAAGGCAGGAGATTCATTTGCCAGGATTTATTTCAGCAAGCAAAATTCAGAAGAGACTTGGAAAGCATTTTTATTGTCTAAATGGTCTGGTTGTTGGTGCTGTTTTTTGTCAGTTATTCACAAAGAAGAGGATTGAACGTCCAAATTCAAGACCGATTTGCTTGTTTGGAAGGGGCCCAGTTCTCGTAGGCCACCTGGTTTTATGGGGCAGAGTGCAGGAGCAGCTGGCCATGTCGCTGACTGCCGCCAGTGTGAGCAGAGACTCGCACGCAGAGAGGAACACAGGAGGAACGCTGGTTCATGCAAACGTGCAGAGTTTGAAATCTGGTGACGTAGTTATCCGACACTTCTCTGTTTTAACATCTTGACCTCGTGAAGCCTCTCCTGTCCCCCAGGCGGGGAGGAGAACCTGACCCCACACCCGCACCGCCCAGTACTCTGTGCGCTTAGCATTGTGAGTGGATGGCCAGTGATCCAGTGCCTCTCCTTCCCTAAGGGATGGCAGCCACCCCTGGGGCAGGCGCCGTGGTCACTGCTGCATCCAGGGGCCTGGCCCAGAGTCAGAGTAGATGAAGAAGGACGGAGAACCAGAGAGATTTAATTTAAAAAATAGCAAGACTGCCAGAGGGGTTGCTAGATAAGAAAGCTGTTGCCGATCTGCCTGCTTCATTTAGCTTCTTCAGGTGTTACCTGAGTGCACGAGTCCATCACAGCTCTGTATGTGGGTATTATAGCCTCTCGATTTGGGGAGTTAGAATTTCTCAGATTTTCTGAACCTCCTCTCATTGACACACTCGGTTTCTCAGAGCGGATTCTTGCAGATACTGTTAGTTGATAATCACCTTGAAGATTAATTCAGGATTCCAGGAATCCTAAGCTTGACTGCCCCCCGACTAATCATGAGCCAGAGGAGGGAGACAGAAGGAAGTCGCTCCTTCACCACCCACAGTTCCATTCCTAAAGGGAACCACTAATTAAATGTTACTGAGCAAAATTAATTTGCCTCCTGCAGGGAGGTTTATGATGAATGAAAGGATTGCCAGTCGGGGAGGGAGCCAGGCTACCCTCTGTGGTCATCAATATTTCATGGCCATTGGCGGTGGCAGGAAGCTAGCTGTCCTGGCTCCCTGACCTTGAGCAATCTTGAAGGTAGGGCAAAGCTGGGGAGGTTGTATTTCAAGGGCTCTGTTACAAGACACTTAGTGAAAACCTAAGTGAAATTTGCAAGACGCACCCATGGGTTAATTGAATTTATACCCTCAGTTAGCTGGAGGCTCCCCTGGATGGGGCTCAGGGACCCACCTGGGACTGGTCCTATTGGGGGGTGCAGCCCTGTAGCCACAGTGGCAGAGCTGAAATGTTTAATGATGGCTTTGGGGGTGGCGGGGGAAGAGTCCTGATTGGTAGTGTCTGCTGATTTCTGTGGTGTCACTGTATTCTCAGCGTGGCTGTTTAAAGCTTCGGAACGTGGAGTGGGGAGGTGCACTGGTTTACTGGAGCTGGGAGTCCCAGCATGTTGCCGCCACAGCTCCCAAATTCTTCCTGGTGACTGGGGGAGACCCTGCCAAACTGCATTTCCAGAAATACAGATGTGCCCCCGACCCCTTGGGCGGTACCCATGTGCATTAGACTTGGCCTCTTGACTGAGAGGGTACCTGAATATGATGGGCTTTAAGAATGAGAAAAGAAGTAGCCTCTCATTTTGTTCCTTTCTTCTCCCCAGCTGCCATTAACTTGGCAAAGCTGAAACTTTTCAGACATTACTACGTCTTGGTGAGTAAAAAATTCCTAAATTTGTAAGTAAGGTCCATTCATGGAGTAGAGCTAGTGAACTTCCAAAACACTGGTAAAAGCACAGGAAGTGCCGCCTGGAGCTGCGGGTGGGCTTCGTTTACAAAGCCAGATGGGGGCCGTGGGCATGGGAAATTAAATATCTGAGTTACTTCTTCTTAAATTTTAGTTTTAAATTTGGCTTCAAATACTCAGAAAATTAATACATGCTTGATATTTTTAAAATGCAGGATTATAGGAACACAGCAAAAGCCCCTTATGACCCCGACCTTCTATACCCCTTCCCCTTTTCTTCCTCCTCCCCCAGGTATTATGGTTAACAGTTCAGTGGTTATTTTGCTAGATTCCTTTCTAGGCATATGCCACGCATAGCTGTTCCTTTGACTTGCTTTTTAAAAAATTCATTTACAAAAATGGGATCATATCTACAAACAGGACTGGAATGAACATGAAAAGTCCATATAAACGTAGCACCAAAGGCAGGACTTACTATAAGTTATCAGAGTCATAATTTCCTGGACTATATAAGGTATAGATTTCTTCTAGAATTTGCTTCCGTACTACTAAACGAAAGCTTCTGAGTCATCTTCATCTGTGGTTTTGGCATTGACTGTCACTTTGCACAGTCCCCTGCAAGCCTGTCTGCCCTGGGTGCGGTCCCAGTGAGCCGTCCACTCTCGAGGGGTCAGCATGTTGAATCCTTTTCACGTCCTCTCTTACTAGAATGCTTAGGATTATTGGTACTTCCTCTGAGCGTGGACCTCAAACATTTGCAGCATCTGCTGAAGAGACTAAAAATCAGTATTTTCCCTGTGTGGCTTTATTTCGCTATTACTGCTGGAAAATATTTCTCAAATCCTGGGAATAAAAAACTATTACCCTTTGGGGCTTGAAATCAGTGGGTTATGTATGAGAATTAGGCGACGAAGGGGTTACTCAGGAATTAAGAGCAACTACAGCAAAGTGTCCTCCCAGTGGGTGTGACTGTGGTCAGTCAATATCTTGGTCGCCTAGAGAAAAAGAAGAAATCCTTTCTTGTGTAACTAGCAGAGCATCTGTCTCTTTGCCATGTTTATTAATTAGCACTGTAAGTGTCAAATGATCTTCAGGTAATTCTGTTTTCTCTTTTATAGTTAATTTGTGAAGGCAGGTCATTGGAAGAAAGGGGTGCCATAATTTCTATGTTGATTTTATTTCTTGTTTTCTTTGCTCCTCATATAGATCGTGTGTTACATATACTTCACCAGGATTATTGCATTTCTCCTCAAACTTGCTGTTCCGTTCCAGTGGAAGTGGCTCTACCAGGTATGCTGCTCACAGGGGACAGTGCCAGAGAATTTGTGTCTGAGGATGAAGTCTTAGGGTGTAACTTAAGATCGTTACTAATTTATTTGGCAGTGGCCACTAAGACCTTTTGTCTCTTCCGGTCTGCAATTAAGACGATATGTTTGTCCAGGAAAGCTGCTGGATTACATGAGAAATCTGGAAGTAATTGCATTATTGATTTTAGTTTTCAATTTTAAAAGTTTTTGCAGAGAAAAGCCTCAGGCCGAGAAAGACTTGCCCTGTATAATTAAAATCTAGATGAAGCCAGTTATAGGGCTTAGAATAGCTTGGAATCCAGACCTCCCTTTTTCTTGCCCATTATTACTATTTCAATAACAAAGTATCTTTGCAATATACTAGAACTAGTTTAACTACTAGGGTAGCCACCATATGATTTCGAGACTTTTTTCTGGAGGCTCTCACTTGGTGCTTTAGACACTGTAGGAAAATGTATGTATGTAATGAGCTCTTAAAAGATGCCAATGAAGACACTTAAAGCAAGGAGTCTCAAATATCATCTCTGGGCAGACTGCTCCTAGCTAAGGCTTCAGCAAATCCTCTAAGGAAAATGCTCCCCAGCGGTCAGCTCTGGCATTTGAGTGACTGATCGGCGAGTGGTCGGGAGGGAGGGGGTCAGTTTGTTTAGTTCCACTGCTTTCTGAAGAACAATATTCTAATCCCTTTATTTGGGGGTGGTTTTAAAATTTGCAGCTCCTGGATGAAATGGCCACGCTGGTGTTCTTTGTTCTAACGGGGTATAAGTTCCGTCCAGCTTCAGATAACCCCTACCTACAACTTTCTCAGGAAGAAGATGACTTGGAAATGGAATCTGTGTAAGAATCTCCTTTTTTCCCTTCCCTCCCTCGCCCCTCACGTAACTAAGAGCAGCGTGGTATGAACTGGAGCAGCTGCTCTCCACAGTTTGTTGCCCCAGAGGTTGTCCCTCTATTTTTTTTTTTTTTTTTTTTTGCGGTACGCGGGCCTCTCACTGTTGCAGCCTCTCCCGTTGCGGAGCACACGCTCCGGACGCGCAGGCTCAGCAGCCATGGCTCACGGGCCCAGCCGCTCCACGGCATGTGGGATCTTCCCAGACCGGGGCACGAACCCGTTGTCCCCTTCATTGGCATGCGGACTCTGAACCACTGCGCCCGCCAGGGAAGCCCCTCATTGTAGTTTTGATTTGCATTTCTCTAATGATTAGTCATGTTGAGCATCCTTTCATGTGTTTCTTGGCAATCTGTGTATCTTCTTTGGCGAAATGTCTGTTTAGGTCTTCTGCCCAGTTTTGGATTGGGCTGTTTGTTTTATTGATATTGAGCTGCATGAGCTGCTTGTAAATTTTGGAGATTAATCCTTTGTCAGTTGCTTCCTTTGCAAATATTTTCTCCCATTCTGAGGGTTGTCTTTTGGTCTTGTTTATGGTTTCCTTTGCTGTGCAAAAGCTTTGAAGTTTCATTAGGTCCCATTTGTTTATTTTTGTTTTTATTTCCATTTCTCTAGGAGGTGGGTCAAAAAGGATCTTGCTGTGATTTATGTCATGGAGTGTTCTCCCTATGTTTCCCTCTAAGAGTTTGATAGTTTCTGGCATTACATTTAGGTCTTTAATCCATTTTGAGTTTATTTTTGTGTATGGTGTTAGAGAGTGCTCCAATTTTCATTCTTTTACATGTAGCTATCCAGTTTTCCCAGCACCACTTATTGAAGAGGCTCTCTTTTCTCCATTGTATATTTTTGCCTCCTTTATCAAAAATAAGATGACCATATGTGCATGGGTTTATCTCTGGGCTTTCTATCCTGTTTGATTGATCTATATTTCTGTTTTTGTGCCAGTACCATACTGTCTTGATTACTGTAGCTTTGTAGTATAGTCTGAAGTCAGGGAGCCTGATTCCTCCTGCTCCGTTTTTCTTTCTCAAGATTGCTTTGGCTATTTGGGCTCTTTTGTGTTTCCATACAAATTGTGAAACTTTTTATTCTATTTCTGTGAAAAATGCCGTTGGTAGTTTGATAGGAATTGCATTGAATCTGTAGATTGCTTTGGGTAATATAGTCATTTTCACAATGTAGATTCTTCCGGTCCAAGAACATGGTATATCTCTCCATCTGTTTGTATAATCTTTCATTTCTTTTTTTTTTTTTACATATGGTGTTTTTTTTGAATTTTATTTATTTTTTTATACAGCAGGTTCTTATTAGTTATCCATTTTATACATATTAGTGTATATATATCAATCCCAATCTCCCAATTTAATTTCTTTCATCAGTGTCTTACAGTTTTCTGCATACAGGTCTTTTGTCTCCTTAGGTAGGTTTATTCCTAGGTATTTTATTCTTTTTGTTGCAGTGGTAAACGGGAGTGTTTTCTTAATTTCTCTTTCAGATTTTTCATCATTAGTGGATAGGAATGCAAGAGATTTCTGTGCATTAATTTTGTGTCCTGCTACTTTACCAAATTCATTGATTAGCTCTAGTAGTTTTCTGGTAGCATCTTTAGGATTCTCTATGTATAGTATCATGTCATCTACAAACAGTGACAGTTTTACTTCTTCTTTTCCGATTTGGATTCCTTTTACTTCTTTTTATTTTCTGATTGCTGTGACTAAAACTTCCAAAACTATGTTGAGTAATAGTGGTGAGAGTGGACAACCTTGTCTTGTTCCTGATCTTAGTGGAAATGGTTTCAGTTTTTCACCATTGAGACCAATGTTGGCTGTGGGTTTGTCATATATGGCCTTTATTATGTTGAGGTCAGTTCCCTCTATGCCTGCTTTCTGGAGGGTTTTTATCATAAATGGGTGTTGAATTTTGTTGAAAGCTTTTTCTGCATCTATTGAGATGATCATATGGTTTTTCTCCTTCAGTTTGTTAATGTAGTGTATCACGTTGATTTGCCTATATTGAAGAATCCTTGCATTCCTGGGATAAACCCCACTTGATCATGAGGATCGAGTGTATGATCCTTTTAATGTGTTGTTGGATTCTGTTTCCTAGTATTTTGTTGAGTATTTCTGCATCTGTGTTCATCAGTGATATTGGCCTGTAGTTTTCTTTCTTTGTGACATCTTTGTCTGGTTTTGGTATCAGGGTGATGGTGGCCTCATAGAATGAGTTTGGGAGTGTTCCTCCCTCTGCTATATTTTGGAAGAGTTTGAGAAGGATAGGTGTTAGCTCTTGTCTAAATGTTTGATAGAATTCGCCTGTGAAGCCTTCTGGTCCTGGACTTTTGTTTGTTGGAAGATTTTTAATGACAGTCCCAATTTCAGTGCTTGTGATAGGTCTGTTTATATTTTCTGTTTCTTCCTGGTTCAGTCTCGGAAGGTTGTGCATTTCTAAGAATTTGTCCATTTCTTCCAGGTTGTCCATTTTATTGACATATAGTTGCTTGTAGTAATCTCTCATGATCATCTGTATTTCTGCAGTGTCAGTTGTTACTTCTTTTTCATTTCTATTTCTTTTGATTTGAGTCTTCTCTCTTTTTTTCTTGATGAGTCTGGCTAATGGTTTATCAATTTTGTTTATCTTCTCAAAGAACCAGCTTTTAGTTTTATTGATCTTTGCTATTGTTTCCGTCATTTCTTTTTCATTTATTTCTGATCTGATCTTTATGATTTCTCTCCTTCTGCTCACTTTGGGGTTTTTTGGTTCTTCTTTCTGTAATTGCTTTAGGTGTAAGGTTTGGTTGTGTATTTGAGATGTTTCTTGTTTCTTGAGGTAGGATTGTATTGCTAACTTCCCTCTTAGAACTGCTTTTGCTGCATCCCATAGGTTTTGGGTTGTCATGTTTTCATTGTCATTTGTTTCTAGGTATTTTTTCATTTCCTCTTTGATTTCTTCAGTGATCTCTTGGTTATTTAACCTCCATGTGTTTCTGTTTTTTACAGATCTTTTCCTATAATTGATATCTTGTCTCATAGCAGTGTGGTTGGAAAAGCTGCTTGATAAGATTTCAGTTTTCTTAAATTTACCAAGGCTTGATTTGTGACCCAAGATACGATCTGTCCTGGAGAATGTTCCATGAGCACTTGGGAAGAAAGGGTATTCTGTTGTTTTTCGTTGGAATGCCCTATAAGTATCAATTAAGTCTATCTTGTTTAATGTATCTTTTAAAGCTTGTGTTTCCTTATTTTCATTTTGGATGATCTGTCCCTTGGTAAAGGTGGGGTGTTAAAGTCCCCTACTATTGTGTTACTGTCAATTTCCCCTTTTATGGCTGTTAGCATTTGCCTTATGTGTTGCGGTGCTCCATTGTTAGGTGCATAAATATTTACAGTTGTTACATCTTCTTCTTGGTTTGATCCCTTGATCATTATGTAGTGTCCTTCTTTGTCTCTTGTAATAGTCTTTATTTTATTTTTATTTTTTTGCGGTACGCGGACCTCTCAATGTTGTGGCCTCTCCCGTTGCGGAGCACAGGCTCTGGACGTGCAGGCTCAGCGGCCATGGCTCACGGGCCCAGCCGCTCCGCGGCATGTGAGATCTTCCCGGACCAGGGCACAAACCTGTGTCCCCTGCATCGGCAGGCGGACTCTCAACCACTGTGCCACCAGGAAGCCCATAGTCTATTTTAAAGTCTATTCTGTCTGATATAAGAATTGCTACTCTAGCTTTCTTTTGATTTCCATTTGCATGGATTATCTTTTTCCATCCCCTCACTTTCAGTCTGTATGTGTCCCTAGGTCTAAAGTGGGTCTCTTGTAGACGGCACATATACGGGTCTCGTTTTTGTCTCCATTCAGCCAGTCTGTGTCTTTTGGTTGGAGTAATTAATCCATTTACATTTAAGGTAATTATCGATATGTATGTTCCTATTACCATTTTCTTAATTGTTTTGGGCTTGTTACTGTAAGTCTTTTCCTTCTCTTGTGTTTCCTGCCTAGAGAAGTTCCTTTAGCATTCATTGTAAAGCTTGTTTGGTGGTGCTGAATTCTCTTAGCTTTTGCTTGTCTGTATAGGTTTTAATTTCTCCACTGAATCTGAATGAGATCCTTGCTGGGTAGAGTAATCTTGGTTGTAGGTTTTTCCCTTTCATCACTTTAGATATGTCCTGCCACTCCCTTCTGGCTTGCAGAGTTTCTGCTGAAAGATCAGCTGTTAACCTTATGGGGATTCCCTTGTATATTATTTGTTTTTCCCTTGCTGCTTTTAATATTTTTTCTTTGTATTTAATTTTTGAAAGTTTGATTAAAATGTGTCTTGGCCTGTTTCTCCTTGGATTTATCCTGTATGGGACTCTCTGTGCTTCCTGGACTTGATTGACCATTTCCTTTCCCATATTAGGGAAGTTTTCAACTATAATCTCTTCAAATATTTTCTCAGTCCCTTTTTTTTTCTCTTCTTCTGCAACCCCTGTAATTCGAATGTTGGTGCGTTTAGTGTTGTCCCAGAGGTCTCTGAGATTGTTCTCAATTCTCTTCATTCCTTTTTCTTTATTCTACTCTGCAGTAGTTATTTCCACTATTTTATCTTCCAGGTCACTTATCCGTTCTTCTCTCTCAGTTATTCTGCTATTGATTCCTTCTAGAGAATTTTTAATTTCATTTATTGTGTTGTTCATCATTGTTTGTTTGCTCTTTAGTTCTTCTAGGTCATTGTTAAACGTTTCTTGTATTTTCTCCATTCTGTTTCCAAGATTTTGGATCATCTTTACTATCATTACTCTGAATTCTTTTTCAGGTAGACTGCCTACTTCTTCATTTGTTAGGTCTGGTGGGTTTTTGCCTTGCTCCTTCATCTGCTGTGTGTTTCTCTGTCTTCTCATTTTCCTTAACTTACTGTGTTTGGGGTCTCTTTTTCGCAGTCTGCAGGTTCATAGTTCCTGTTGTTTTTGGTGTCTCCTCCCAATGGCTAAGGGGTTGGTTCAGGGGTTTGTGTAGGCTTCATGGTAGAGGGGACTGGTGCCTGTGTTCTGGTGGATGAGGCTGGATCTTGTCTTTCTGGTGTGCAGGTCTGCGTCCAGTGGTGTGTTTTGTGGTATCTGACCTTATTATGACTTTAGGCAGCCTCTCTGCTAATGGGTGGGGTTGTGTTCCTGTCTTGCTAGTTGTTTGGCATAGGGTGTCCAGCAGTGGAGCTTGCTGGTCGTTGAGTGGAGCTGGGTCTTAGCATTGAGATGGAGATCTCTGGGAGAGCTTTTCCTGTTTGATATTACATGGAGCCAGGAGGTCTCTGGTGGACCAATGTCTTGAACTCGGCTCTCCCACCTCAGAGGCACAGGCCTGACACCCAGCTGGAGCACCAAGACCCTGTCAGCCACGTGGCCTCTTAATAAATGTTTAAGTGTATAATACAGTGTTGCTAATTATAGCCACAGTGTTTTACAGCATATATATGGAACTTAATCATCTTGCATAACTGCTTTTTAAGACATGCTCCCAGGCTGCCTTAAATCAAGGTAGCCATTCCTTCCGTTAGGTCTCTCATTTGTGTAAATTTGTTTTCATGCTTCACGTTCATATACAAGTTGTTTAAACTAGTCATTTTAGTTTTCAGAAAAGCTTTCTAGTCAATTCTTCATTTCATTAGGGGCTTTTTCTGAGGTTCTGTCTTTTCTTTTGTTTGGAACATAGTCTTCGATTTCTTCATTTTGCTCGACTCTTGTGTTGGTGTCTATGCATTAGATAAACAGCCGCCTCTCCCAATCTTGAAGGAGGGGCCTCATGGAGGAGATGAGCCTCCTCCTTCAACCCTGCCCTGACTCTTGGTTGTCTCTCAAACCTTTGTGATCATCCAAGTGGCCTATTTTATTTTTAGTGGCTCCTGGTAGTTGAGGGTTTTCCTAGAACTATCAGTGTCCCGAAGGGAAGGATCTCAGGCAGCACTGAGATTCAGGCAGATTGGAAGCCAGACGCTCAGGCCAGAATAGTTTTCTTAAATTAAGGTTTATTTTGAAGAAGTCTGAGTTCAATTTAAATGTCCGCCAATACCTTCCAAAGTAAGGTAATATTCAGAGACAATTTCCTCATCAGATGGCTTAGAGAAATTTCTGGAATATTCACATCCGAAGATTCCTTATTGATGAATGCCTTTGACTTAAATCTAACCAAAAAGTGCAGCGTTATTCTTTGTACATTTTTATTATATATTTATAATGAACAAGCTTAGTTGGAAACAATTAAAATACTTAAGCTGTTGGTAAAAAAATTAAAAAATAGAGTCCGTCTGGTAAGCAGCAGCTTTGGGAAGTAACCGGAGACGTGGTGTATTTTTCCTTTCCCCTGCGGGGAGCCCTGTAGCTCAGCATTCTGTAACCGTTTGAGGCAGGGTTGCTCTGGGGTCATAGCGAGAAGCTGAATGGCTGGGTCCTAGCATCTTCCGCTTGACTGAAGTGTGGTCAGTTGATGTTCTCCCCAGCAAGACAGGCGTTCCTGTTCCCCACATCCTTTCCATCAGCCATTGCATCTAGAAGCGCAGATGCTTTGTTAAGGTATGTTTGTCTCATTGGCAAAATTTTAAAAATTTGTTTTGGTTTTTATTTCTCTCTGACAGTATTTGGTGGTAGTGGTAACGAAAACGCAAGAGGGCCTGTGTGTGTGTTAAAATCAGGGGAGGAAAAGGGAAGAAGACAGACCAGCAGTCCGCTGGAGACTAGGGGGAGTGTGTTTCTTTCTTCTGGCAAGATTTGGGGAGGGTGGGCAGTTTGAGCCAAGGTTGACCCTTGGGTTGCCTCAGCTTCTACTCCTGTTACCGGGGAAGAGCGCTCTGTGCTCTGTTCTCCGGGGTTGGCTGAGTGTGGGCCCTCCCGTAATGGTGACGTGAGCGTCTCTTCCGTGACGGGAGGGCTGCACATGTACCAGCCTAGAGAGGGAGTCGGCCCAAATGAAGGTTTGCTTACAGGAGTGGTGGTGGTGTCCCCGGGAGCACCAGCCCCGATGAGCCTGTGAAAGACAAGTGGAGGAGCCAGTTGAGGCCAGGTGCCTTTTAGTCAGCAAGGCAGTTGTACTGGGGTTTCTCTTTAGCTGAGAACTCGACTGTTGGGAAAGTTCTGTGAAGTTAAAAGATGTGACAGCAGAAGAGGCCTGAGGGGGAGGCTTCAGCCGCAGGTGAGGGTCAAGGCTCAGCAGCTTCTGGGACCGCCGAGCCCGGACTGTCATCTCCCTCTTCTGCTCGGAAGTTCTGTTCCTGGAGGGCCCTTCTTAAATCCTCCAGAAATAACCCAAACCAGAGACCAGCACAGCCTTGCCTGTATTTTCTAGAAGGTCTTGAGTGCTCTGTCATGCACACTGGAGGGTGTTTCCTGAAGGAGGGCACTAGGTCTGATCCCCACCCAGGACATTAAGCACCTCTTTGTGTAAAGTATCAGTAATAATGTTTATGCCTCGCACACCTAAGACGAATTCACACCCTTCCTAATATGCCCTCTGCACCAGAACTCTGACCTGGGCCGCGCAGTGACCTTTCTGACTGAGGTTCTGGGTAGCTTCTCATTCACCTCTTCTTACCTCCTCTGTCTGAAGCTGAGCTGCGGGAGGGCGGTGCATTGGGAAGTGAGTCTGGCCCAGGGTAGTGTGTCCTCCCCGCCTCCAGCCTAGGCCTGCATGCAGTCCGGGCAGCTACGCCCCCTGGGCCTGGGAGAATGAGGGCGCCTTCGGAAGTAATGCTGACTTTCCATCTTTTTCTCTTTCTGTTCCTTTCGACATCTCTGTTTGGGCTCAAGCTCAAAGTGGCTTACTGATTTTGGTAACAGAATTTATCATAACAAAATCAGCAAGTTAAGTGTTGGATGTAATTTCAGTTATCAGACTTTTAGCCACCGCACGTGCTATGTGTATCCTTGATGGTCTGAATTATTTCTGCCATCTTGAGAAGCGGGAGTGAGAAGAGATCTGGTTTGGGTTCCAGAAGCTGTGTCTCTGGAGTTCCCCTTCCCGAGTGCCAGTAACCTTTTACTACTTCCTGCACTCGTGCAAGTGGGTAACCAGTAAATGTAGAAACAGAGGTTGGAGACTAATAGAATTGTCTCCTAACCAAGCCTCTCCACATTTCAAGTCCAGAAATGGTTAGCATTTAGATTTAGTTTGGTTACAGAAACAGATGCATCCGTGTGCCACTTCGGCCCAGGCCACAGTTGACGGCAGTCTCGTGTGGCAGAAGGAGCAGTGGGGACCCGAAGCCCCCTTTCTCGTCTTTCCCGTATTCATTAGGGCCCTGTCGGTTGCAAACACGAGACTCAGGCCTCTACAAGGAAAAGAGAGGTCACCACATAGGGGTAGAAGGAAAGCGGGAGGCAGCTGGGTCCGTCCGCTCCCCCCGTCTCCGCTGGAAACCCCCTCCTCTGGGCACCTCTCTGCTCCACTGTCTTCTCTATCCTCCACGCTCCCCTGGACCCATCCCCCTGGGAGCCCCTCTGTCGGCTTAGCACTGTGGCCCCTTGCCTCAGACCGGCTCAGGGGCTGCTGACCCTGGGGCCAGTGTCCTCTTGAAGTCAGGAGTGGCCACCTCGGCTCAAAAAACTTGAGCAGGCCCTGAGGGCAGGACAGCTTCTGCTGGAAGCAGCGTGGGACTTGGCAGCCAGAGAGGCTGGCTTGGCCTGGGCACCGAGTCTACTCGCGCTGGTATGAGCGCTCTGTCAGCCCTACAGGTGGTTCCGGACACCAGCCGGTGCCGAATCCCCCAGTCTCCTGCGGGAACAGCATGACAGAGTGTAGACAGCGCTGCGATAGAGGTGTGTGTCTGGAGCCACAGAAAGGCATCTCAGCAGTGGGGGCGAGAGGTCAGGCAGGGCTGGGATGGGCAGAGGCAGGAAGGGCAGGCCTTGCCCTCTGGGGACCAGGCTGTCCCCGCCTGGGCGGCTCCAGGGGCTGCGCCTGCATTCGCATCCCTGGGGTTTGAGTTTAGACTGAACATCACCGCTGCTCGGTGCTCGACCTGAGCTTTGTCCGGTGTCTTTCTGCACCACACGGAGGGCCTCTGCGCAGGTTGTGTGTAGTGCGGGGCGCTGCTCCGAGGACGGCTCTGCGGCTCTTTGTCCCCATTCAGTGTTTGTACTGAAACCAGGGCGTGCGGGGGGTGCGTGGAGCTGTGCAGCTGCCAAAGCGCCGCCTCCTGCCCGGGAGGCTCCTGGGCGCCAGTCTGACCACGGCCTCCTCCTCTGTCTCCTCCACCTGGCGCCCCTCTCACTTCCCAGAGGTTCCACTGGGGAGCCAGGGCACAGCGCCCGTCCAGCCCCACACCACACCCCATCACCGCTGGCTCCGCCCGTGCCACCCTTCTGTGCCCACGCACCCCTCACCCCGCAGCCGGGCGCCTCCACTCCGCTCACTCACCGCTCCAGTCTCCAGCTCCAGCCCCCTTGCCTGTCCTGAGCTTCGGGCCCCTCTGTCCACCTGTCACCCCAAGCTTGCCTCTCCCCTGCATACCCTGTGGGCTTCGGCATCCACCCAGTCGCTGTCAGCAGAATATGGGTCTTGGCCTAAATGCCTCCCTCTCCCTCGGCCTGTGTGGGGTGAGTGACCGCTTCTTGGAGGCTTAACGTCGTGTCTCCCGCCCTCTCCCCACTTTATCCTGGTGCCCTGCCCTCGTGTGGCCGATGTCCTCACCTCCCATCTTCTTCCCTTCCCGTCCATTCTCCTCAGCTACCCAAATCACCTGTAGACTGTTTTTTAAGAGGATACCCTGGCTCCTCCCCGGAGACTAGATTCTGAATGTTGGGGGTTCAGGTGTCTCTGTGCTTTTTTGACTCCCCTGGATCCTGCTGGAGCCAGGCCCGAGAACCCAGGTATAAGAGTCACGCCCACCCCGGTGACACGGCATGGAAGGCCGTCCACAGCCCCCCACGTGCCCACCCTCGACTCTCCTGCCACGTTCCTTCACCAGCAGCTTCTTAGCACTCCCTGACTGTCGGGGAGCTTTCTTGTGTTTCCTCCAAGCCTTTTCTTGTTAGATTTCTTTTCAGAAACTCCCCTGCCCTCCCCCCTCTCCTCCATCTCGCTGCTGCTCCTGTCTTTCAACACAGGAGGTGACTCTTCTCACCCCAAGCTGTCGTCACACCTGCACCCTGGCACCCCCATCCTGTCTGTGTGAAGTGGCTCTGCGTGTCCATCTGGAAGACCGTCCCTTCTGCTGGGCAGTGGGCTCCCTGGGAGCACCAGTTCCAGCTCTCTGTCCTTGCCCCAGGCCTGGCCTGACAGAGCGAATGTTGTTTTCTCAGTTGGGCCACCATCTGGCAAGGAGTATTTCCTTAGGGAAGGAAAGGGAGCAAAGGTTTTCCCAGGCCCACTCTCCGAGCCGCCCTTGGGTCACAGCGCCTGTGCTCTGCCCTCTGTGTCCGCGCGGGTTGGCCGCCTCCTTGTCCTTTTCAACCTGGGGCAGTAGCCACACGATCCGCCGGCTGTTGCCAGGAGTGTTTCTGGAAGACTCGAGGTTGTACTTCTTCCCTTATGTCAACAGGTTTGGAGGCGCATAGGGGTTGCTCTGCTGGGGCTGGAAAGGCTTGTGGTGCCTGTGTCCTAGTCTGGAGAAGGTCCCTTTAGAAGCTGCCCTGGGTGCATGGATTTCTCCTGGGAGAAGTGTGAGCGCTTCCCGGTGAGGTCAGGCCCGAGACGGGCACCGGCTGGCAGGAAGTGATGCTAGGTTCTCTCAGTTGGTGTTCCCTTTGTCTGGGGGCTGCATTTATACTCAGCCACAGCCTCTGCAGGGATCCCTCAGTTCCCACAAGAACCACCTACCTGCAGCATACTTTGTCCTGGCTTTACCAGAAGTACAGGTAACACATGAGTCCAAAGGACTCTTGTTTGAGAAAAGCCCCAACTCTGGGGAGGACTGGATGGCTTTGGGGCTTGGTCACAGCAGCAGCTGGTGGCAGGAAAGAAGGGAGAAAAAATTTTCTTTCCTTACTCAAATAAAATAATTTATCTACTGTTAGGTCCAGCTGGACAAACTCTAGATGTCACATGTAGGGCCACTGAGTCGCCATTTGTAAGTAACAGGACTTGGGAATTGGTGCGGGGGATAGGTAGGGTCCTTGGAGAGTCTGTTGGAATGATTGATTGCATTTATTTTACTGATTAGGAAATTCCTGTTGGTCCGCGATGGAGGAACATAGGTGCCTCCTTGCTTCCTAGAGTCCTTAGGGAGATGCTGGGCCAGGGGTGTTTGTTTCTAACACTTTATTTTGTAGAACAGTTTTAGGTTCATAACATTGAACAGAGGGTACAGATACTTCGCATATGCCCCCGCCCCACACACGCATAGCTGCCTCCATTATCAGCATCCCCTGTCCACAGTAGTACGTTCCTTACAACTGATGAGCCTGTATGGACGTATTACCATCCAGAGCCCGTAGTTTACAGTAGGCTCACTCCTGGTGCTGTACACCGTGTGGGTTTGGACAGATGTGTGCCCACCATTATATAATAGAATCATACAGAGTCATTTTGCTGCCCTGAAAATCCCCTGTGCTCCGCCTAGCAGGTGGAGTTCAGTATCGACTTGGTGTTTCCTGCTACGGAGCCGCTCAGTTGCGTCATGGATACCCAGATCCTTAGAATCTGTCTAGCTCACATTTTGTGAGGCAAGAGGCTATCTTCTCATAGACCCCCACCTTCTCAGGAGATGTCGTGAGTCACTCTCTGTCTCTAACGGTCAAAGAATCTTTGGGCCCAGAAAGTTCCTCTAAACCTGTGGTTCTGTCCCAGGACTCAGAAATGATCCACTGTGGCTGGTTAGTGTAAACGTCTACAGCTGATTAGCTTTTTTTCAGAATGTTAATTATGATACAGATACTGGTGTCATAATTGTGACTAGTGTGTATACGTAACAAAAATTTGTGACAAAAAGAAAGAGATGAATGCTGGTTGTGATAACAGCTGGTATGTAGTGACTGGGCAGGACAGAGAATCTCGTTTTTCCCTCACGACAGTTCTGGAAAGTGGGGACTGTGTTTCTCCTGCAGCACAGGGAGGTCACGTGACTTGGGCAAGCTTACACAGCTAGCAAAGGGCGGGTCAGGATTTGAACCCACGTGTGTCTGATTCCAGAGCCAACACCCTTTACCCCTGGCTGCCACTGTGCTGTGGTGAAGACGGCCTTTTACTTTAAGACTGAGGTTTTCCTCGTTTTTTCCCTCATTCAGAGTGACCACGTCAGGGGTGATGGAGAATATGAAGAAAGTCAAGAAGGTGACCAACGGCTCGGTGGAGCCGCAGGGTGAGTGGGAAGGCAGCGCGTGATGGAGGAGCTCCGAGGCGGCACTGTCAAAGGAAACGGTTTATTCGTAGTCCTGTTGGTCTGCGAGAGAGGTCGGCCCTCCTGACGGTGACACCGCAGAGCACGTGGCTGGGAGCAGTTGCCACGGAAGCCTAACTTTTCACTCTTTTCTGGAGCCGGATCTGTGGCTGGTGATAGGCAGCTAGAATTCTCCTTCAGGTGGGAGTGCTGGGTAGGGGGTGTAAGAGGAGGAGGGTAAAAGGAAGACCTTGTTTTTAATCTCTGTTATTTTAAATTGGGAACTCTTCAGGTAGGTGCAGTTGTGACCCAGTGTGTAGCAGCGGAGTGTTGGTGGATGGGGCACGGCGGGTGGTGGTGTGTCTGCAGCCGTTCAGGGCACGGGAAGGGGCTTTAGGAAACGAGCAGATGTCGAGTGGGGCACAGGGGCTCACAAAGAAGGGAGAGGTGAGCATCGCTGCGTCTTGGGGGCAAAAAACGAGTGAGATCAGGTTATTTTAGAAAGCAAAGTCAAAACCCAATTTAGTATTAAGAGAGTGCCCCAGGATTTCCGGCCCTGAATGTCGCCCCAGACCTTCATCCCGGATTCTGAAAGTGACCAGGAGCGACAGTCGTCCGAGGGCTACGGTGTCAGAGTCAAGGCCCTGGTGGTGGCAAATGGTTCTCTTGACTGAAGTGTGTTCTGTGTTACCTAATGGATGGACGGAAGTGTGTTTTTAAGCTCGAAAAGCCGCCTCCTGTAGGATTTCCCTGAACATCTGGTCCCCCCGACGGCGCAGAGCAGCACTGTCTCTGGCGGCCCTCTCTTCCCTCTCTTCTCGCAGCTGCATCTATTTTGTGTGATCAGAATACGGGGAAATGGGAAGGACTTGTCCTTAAGGAGCAGCTGGGGGCAGAAAGGATCATGTCAAAGCAGATCCTTAAGGCACATCGTCATCATGACAAAGCTTTCCCTGTAGCCAGGTAGGACTTCTAAAGGGAGGAATGCAGCAGACCTTGTCCCTGTATTCCAAGAGTAAGTATGCGAAGAAGATGAGGGTGATTAGCAGGTTTACTCTGGGGTGTGGGGATGATGAGATCTTTCACAGAAGCTCAGTGAGGTTCCCTTCAAAACTTTCAGAGCTTGGAGAGGAACACGGATAGATTGCCTGAGGTGAGCAGTACTGCAGCTCGTAGCCAAGTCATCTGAATATTGGGACAAGCTCAGAAGGTTCCCTGTGACGGAGGGCATAGCAGGGCTTTCCGCTTATTTCCTACTAAGGCTTTGGCTGCCGGAGCCTGAGATGGGGACTGAAACACTGCATCAGGCAAGCTCCCTGGAGCGTGGGGTCCCAGCCGGGCAGGGTAGCTCCCACTGCCCACGTGCGTCAGGAGCCCGAGCCCCCCCCCCCCGACCTCCTGGCCTGCCTCCTGGGTGCTGGATGGTGACGGTGTCTGGTGGTTATTCTCTTACCTCTGGCTTGGAAGGGTCGATCAGAAGCCACAAGATTTAGGGGTGCCGCTCAGTATGCCCGGTTTGGGAACCTGAAGTGTCTTTACTCAGAAAACAGTTATTTTCCCTCTCCTGTACCATTGTCACTTCCTAAATGACCAGTGAGGAAGCAAGTGTCCTTTCTATGCGCTTCGATGAGCCCTCTGTGCTCTGCCCAGTGCCACCTCCACAGGGGCTCGGTCCTGGCTGAGTGAGGAGGAAGACCAGCATCTTCCAAGGCTGCTGCTGCCCACCTCTCCGCAGATATTTTAGGGAAGGGTTCATGTGTCTTCCCATCTTCAGGAGCGAGGAAATAGGCCCCAGGTATTCATCTAAGGGCCTTTTTTTGTCTTTTAAGTAATCTGGGAGCTGTGTGACAGAAGGAAGTGGCAGGGAGGACGGGAGTATTTTTCAGACTTTGTTTTCCTGACGTGAACACCATCCCAGTGGTTAAGAAATGTGTCGCATACTGTGGCCAAAACTTCCTTTGGTGCTTCCCTCCGAGGGACGTGCTTGCTGTTTGTCCTGCAAGCAGATGTTCTCGACTAGGCCGTAGACCTCTTGGCAAGAACCAAAGGTTTGAGGAAACACATACACGCACGCACACACACACACACACACCCCACGAAAGGGTCTCCACGGAGGTGTCCTCACTTCATGTGCTGGAAGCGGGGAAGCGAGTAAATGAAGATGAGGGTGTGCATGTGGGCTGGCACCGGCCCCTGCTCAGCCTTCCTGCTCTGAGGTCTCCGGGCCCCAGCGGTCACAGGAGGGCATGAGCCAGAGGGCTGGGCTTCTCTGTGGTACCGGGTGGTCTTCAAATCCCACGCGGCACCTCTAGGCTCGCAGAATGGCTGAGAGGCTGCAGTTTTACAGTGCTGACCCTTCTGGAACCGGAAGGTACAGATGAGATAAGGTAGTGGATTAGAAATAAAGGCAGGCCGCAGGCTTCCTAGCAAACGGGTCGTCTGCCCACGTCCTATATTTTAACTGGCAGAAGGTTTAAAGGCAGGCCGCTGATCAAGAGAAATCAAACCCCCAGCCCAAGATTGGGAAAATAGGTGGTGGTTCAAGTTTTTACAAAATTATTTAAGCTCTTCATCCTGTTCTGCAAAAATTTGTTCTCTTTCTCTATGACTTGATGGCAGTAAGCAGCATTCAGCTCTACTCTTGAGTAAAGATGACTGATTGGGGGCTAAAGCCAAGGTGCTTCCCCAGCTGACAGCCCGCTTCCTGCAGCCTGATTCTCACAGTCCCCTTGGGCTCACGGTGATGCAGTGTTTGAATGGTTAAGCCCTCTCAGTATTTCAGGGATTGGGCAGAAAGGATCGGTGCACATCATAGAACGATCGGTGGTATTTATAGCCTCGCTTTGGGCTGCTCCCCGTTTCTGCCTACGCGAATATACGCACTTCCTCTGAGAATCCGGCCGTGGACTGGAGGTGCCGCTGGCTGTGAAACTTTAGCAAGTAAAGGATCTGTTTTCCTTTGATAGAGTGTGTGTGTTTTGCTAGAAAATTACTTCTCGGACCACAAGAACAATCACTGATCTCTTAATCCTGGCTCTTAACAGTGGCGAAAGACTCCATCAGCCTGTTTCTTGGTCCCGCAATACTTTAACGTTTTAGCAGCAGTGCCTCCGCTGAATACTCCTGCTGGCTCCTCTTGTAAAGAGAAGCTTGCTCTGGTGTAAAAGATGGTTTCTCAGATCATAGCCTGAGTCTGTTCAGTTTTCTTTCAAGAAACCACTTTAGGGTAAAATTTCCAGTTTTTTTTTCCCCTGGACATGTCCAGCCAGCCAAGGCGGCACCAGTCTCTTCATAAGTGCACTCCACGGGGCTGCCTCGGCAAGGCGTCCATTCCCTCATTGTGATCTCGCCACAGGATGCTCTCCTCCCCCCTCCCTCTTCCCCCCTTCCTCCCCCTCCTCCCCCCCACCTTCCCCCTCCCCCCCCATCTCCTTCTCTTTCCTCGCCTTGGCCCTCGCCCATCAGTTCCACATGGGCTCAGTCTGGGAATACGGGCTGAAGCCTGTGGTGCATTGCAGCATTTTCTCCCAGCAGCTGTGTGAAGGATGTATTTTCCAAGCTAAGAATTTTATCCCAAGAGCACATATTACTGCTTTGGACCGTATATGATCTTCTGCCCCTGCACGGAGATGTATGTCTTATTTTAGTCTGTACTGACCAAGGAACAGTGTCAAAGATGCCAGTTTTAATTGTGAGTGGCTCTGGCCATCTCTGCCATCCTGGAGCATTTCCTTCGAGGGAGGCTTCTAGGACCGAGACAGTCTGATGGGTTATTGGCCCTGCTCTGTACACCCCGTAGAGCAGTGGGACTGTTGGTGCTTCCTGCTGCCGAGCAGCTCGTTCAGAGGACATGGGTCCTCGCCCCCTCCTCCTCCTGCTCTGCACTCCACACCTCACCCTTGCTTCCCTGACCCACGCCTGACCTTCAGCAGATTCCCAACACGCTGAGCCCAGGACGCCTGTGGCCTGCTGCTTTCTTTTCTCTTCAGAATTCCCCACGGAAGAAGTTAAGTTAGACTTTAACTTGATACCTTTTGGTGTATCAAAAACCATACCAGACGTTCTAGAAGATCTGCCCTTTACTCCAGTTTTCTCTAGGGTGTTTCTGGCAGGAGGTCGTACAAGAGCTCCACCTGAGTTGATGCTAATACTTGTCACTACGACCTGGAATGTAGTTACTGATTGGCAAGCCCGACATTCCCCCCAGGGCCCTCTGTCGCCTGGCGATGCATCTGCCCTCTCTGCACGGCTTATGCTTGAAATATAATGTTTTCCAGTGGCTCGTTGCTAGGACATGGACACGCACATCCTCCGAGAGACTGTGTGCAGAAAGCACTCGGTGGGGCGGGGCGGGGAGGTGCCAGGAGCAAGGATTTGGTTGTGTCGTGTCAAGGACCTTTGGGACCTACTGGCAGGAAGTCTGCAGGCGGGCCGTTTGGGAAGGAGTGCGGATAAAGTCAGTAAAGGTCAAGGTGAGACAGAAGAGATAGCTCGCCCCCAGACAGCAAGCTTATCTTGGGGTGGGGTTTGAGGCTTTGGGGTGGGC
This sequence comes from Leucopleurus acutus, assembly GCF_964270905.1. NCBI lineage: Eukaryota > Metazoa > Chordata > Mammalia > Artiodactyla > Delphinidae > Leucopleurus > Leucopleurus acutus. The sequence continues at coordinate 6,153,459 of NC_139150.1, read as the reverse complement.
AGCCAAACCAGTCAGGGGGCCAGGCGGTCAGCCTTCTTAGCGTTTAAGACACTTATTACAAAAGGGTCCAAAACTCCTGTCCACACAAGGGGGCTTCTTGATGCCGTAAGCAAAGCAGCCTTTGCGGATGGTAAATTGGATTTGCCTAGTCATGTGACCTCAGAAGCACTCAGACACATCCAATCCAGAAATAAGTTTCATTTGGGGGAGAAAATGTCTGTAAATATTCTTTGCTTTCCAGGTTAGATTGGGATGCAGCAGGAGTTTTCAGTACTTTTTTTTTAAACACTGATGGTCACTGAAGAGTGTTTATGTGAACATCTGCCGGGTGGAGGTTCCGATCCGGGTGATGTAGGGGACGGGTTCTCCTGCTGTGATGCAAACATGTAAAATAAAGATTCTGTGACAGGAACGTATGTTTGTAATCCGAGGGCGTTGCCAACTGCTGCCTGCTGTCTCTCCGCCCCCCTCCCCCCTTATAATTCTTTCCTTTGTGATTTTTGTTCATTAAATTAGTTAATTGCCTCCCACTCGCTCCCACTGGCAAGAGTGACACCTACTAGAGAAGCTCCCTGTGTCTCAGCTGCCATTGAAACTCAGACGTGACTTCAACTCCAGAGGCTTTGTTTTGGAACAAACTGAAGATCAGTTGTAGTTGACTGGTGTCCTGCCTCCACTGGGGACAGGGGTTGCTCTCTGAGTCAGGGCCTGGGCACTGCTGCCATTTGAGGGGAGATGACGGCAGAGACTTGGGGTAAAGCCTACCCTGTGACAGGCTCGGGTTCACCCTCTTATGATGTTGGTCATCAGATAACCCTGCTGGTGTTCCCACATCAGAATCAGAGAAATCCAAGATTTCAGACTTAAAGCATTTTTGGAAGTCCTCCAATCCCAAACCCCTTATTTTACTAGGAATGTTTTAAATTGAGGTGTAACTCACATACAGTAAAATTTACCCTTTAAGCATATAGTTGGATGAGTTTTGACAAGTGTATATACAGTTCTGTAGCCTCTGCCATAAGTGAGATGGAACATTTCCATCACCCCATAAAGTCCCCTGTGCCCCTTCTCAGTCAAAACCACCCCCTGTCCAGAACTACCACAGCCGCTGCTCTGATTTCTACGCTGTAGGTTAGTTTATTCTAGAACTTCACGTGAGTGGAATCACACTTCCTTGTATGGCTTCTTCCACTCAGGAGACTGTCTGTGATTTGTCCATCCAAAGCCCTGGCTTTAAAGCTGCAAAAAATGGGGGCGTAGAGAGGGTTGTGCCCCACCCTCCCCCTCTCCCAGCCAGTAGGTATCAGAGCTGAGGTGAGAACCCAGGTCTCCTGACTCCAGCCTTGGTGTGGTGATGAGGATTAAGTTAGGGGCCTGGCCTGGAGCTCTATCGGGTACTGTTGCTGTGTTTACAGTAACGTTAGAATGATCCTCAGTTCACAGCATCCCAGAAGCTCGGAATGAAGGGCCTCAGAGTCCATGTCGTTCCCCCCGGGCTTTCCAGTTGCCGGCCATGCCTCACCCGCAACTCCTTCCTGACTCTGCAGAGGCCTTGGGTTACCCAGGGTGTCCATGGAGAGAAGCCTAGGAGCGGGGACAGGGCATTCCAAGAGTAGAGCTCAGGAATCGGGTGAGACTCTCAAGGGTGAGAGATGCTGAGGCCACCCAGAAAGGGGACAGCTGAGGAAAGGTGTGGGAAGGACCTGGGGACCGTCTAATCCAGTACTTCACAAACTGGAGCAAGCATCAGAGTCCCCGGAGGGCCCAGGGCTTCTGGTTCAGTAGGTCTCTTGCGGGGCCTGAGACGTTGCATTGCTAACAAGCTCCCAGGTGATGCCACCTCGGCTGGTCCCAGGTCACACCTTGAGAACCTCTGGTGTAACCCAGCTCCCTTCTTGAGACTTGCCCCAGTCATTCAGGGGGTGCGTCGAGCACCCACCCGTGCAGACTCCTGCTGGTCACACAGCAGCGAGACGGCGTCCTGACTCCGGGCCTGCGTGGCAGGGTTGCAGTGGTAATCCGGTGAGGGGTGCCAGCGGGCCAGCTGAGCTGCTCGCCTCCATCAGCCTTGGCTTCCTCCTCCCCCGTTAGAAATGCAACCGTCCGGGCTGACAACCTGTGAACTTCGCGGGCCGAGGACCCTGCACCTCCAGTGCCGCTCAGGGTCAGGAAGGCCTGTGCCAGTGGGTCCGACCACAGCTCACTCGCCTTCTGGTTTCTCTAATGAGCCGGAAGAGCAGACCAAGTGGGCAGCAGACAGCTGACCCAGATCTACCTGGTGAGAGCGGCCGACGGCCCTTGGGACCCTGTGGAGTCCTCCCGACGCCCATGTGGGCTCCTTCCCTGTAGCAGCCGCCTTCGGGCGCCCTGCCCTTCCCCAGGGATCTGTCAGGTCGGCAGGTTGAGAGCTGCGCGGGCCCTCAGGCTACTCGACAGTGAGGCTGGTAAGTGGGGTGAGAAAGTGCTGGACTTTCTTCCCGCAGATCTGCGCCCGAGCTGCGTGCACAACAGGCGTTTCCGAGCATCCATCCAGCGCCAGAGCTGGCTTGGCCCCACCACGTGGGGAGAAGCTGCCTCAGCGGTTTGGGGGCTGGATTTTAGGGGTCAGTGTGCCCCTTGCAGGAGCTGTACCCTGCACTGCTCCTTCCCAGTTTGCCAGGGTTGCTGACTTTCATAAAAAACAAGGAATCTGCTCATGGAAACATCTGCAGAACCAACCGAGCTTAAGTCTTGTTCATGCGCTCAGCACGTGTCTCATTCAGGGCCCGGGCTCTAGGCTGCAAGCCTCACCGAGGGCTGCACTCCTCAACGCACTAGTGTTTGCAGGACCACAGCGCAAAATGATGCGAGCCTGGTTTCCACCGCATGATGGGAGAGCAATAAGGGGGGTGCGTGGGGGAGGGTTGAGCGCATGACTGCTGCCCCCGCTTCCTCCCACCCTTTCCATTTTAACTGGCCCCTTCGCATCGGCAGTACTGCTTGGTCAAGTTTTCTTCCCATTAAAAAAAACAAATCTCCCCAGGCCAAGCTGCAGCCCCCACACCCCACTTACAGGGCGAACTTCTCTGGTCTGCCTCTTTCCCCTCCAGTACCCCCAACTCACTGCGGTCTGGGTTCCACCGGCCAAAGTCTCCTGCAGCCTTTGGGGCTTGGTTATTACCTGCCGTGACTGTAGCAGCCTGTGGCACAGTGGGACCCTCCCCTTTCACCCTTGGCCACATCACCTTGCACCCACTGCCTCCCTCCTCAGAATTCCATGCCAGCCAGGTTAGACTTCCGGTAGTTTTCCTTCTCTCTCCAGCTGCTTGGCCACAGTCGGCTTCCTGCGCCCAGCCCTTCGGTGTTGGGCTCCTCGGCACTGCCCCAGCTCTCTTCTGCTCTCTGACACCCAGGATCGTATTCCCAGCCTAGAACTGTCCTGAGCTACTTACGGTTTATCCACCTGCCTCCTGGACTGTTTGGTTTTTGTTTTTTTGGCTGCGCCGCGTGGCACGCGGGATCTTAATTCCCTGACCAGGGATCGAACCCGTGCCCCCTGCAGTGGAAGCATGGAGTCTTAACCACTGGCCCCCCAGGGAAGTCCCTGGACTGTTTTAAAGGCACTTCAAAGCTACACTTTCAAAATGAAATGAGCACGTCCCCTCCCCAATCCTAGTAAATGTGATCCAGGCCAAAAACTTGGGCCTTATCCTTGACACTCCCTTTCCCTCACCCCATCCCAGTCCTGTAGCTCAAACCTACTCACTTCTCTCTCCCCACTGCCACTAGCCAGGCCAGCCGCACTCACACGTAACCCGGATTACATCAGCTGCTGCCTTGCAGCTGGTGGCCTGACCTCCAGTCTTGCCCCACTCCCAGCCTTTGCCATGCCTTGGCCGAGTGCCTGCCTGCTGTGTTAAGCACAGAGGTGCAAAAGCAAGCAGGGAGGATGCATGGTCAATATACAGAAATCAACTATTTCTATGTACTTGCAACGAACAGTCCAAAAAATGAAATTAAAGCATTTCCATTTACAATAGCATCAAAAAGAATAAAACATTTAACAGAAGAAGTGTAAAATTAATATTCTGAAAACAAAAACACTGAAAGAAAGACGATCTAAATAAATAGCCATCTCATATTCATGGATCAGGAAACAATATTGTTAAAGATGACAATACTCCCCAAATCGATCTCCAAATTCAGTGTGATCCCTACCCAAATCCCAGCTGGTTTCTTTGCAGAAATTCACAAGCTGATCTTAAAATTCATATGCAAATGCAAGGGATCCGGAGTAGCCAGAACAGTCTTGAAAAAGAGGGACAAAGCTGATGGATTCCCCTTCTCAGTTTCAGAACTTATTAAAAAACTGTAGTGATCGAGAGAATGTGGTAGTGATAGAAGTATAAATGTAGAGCTCAATGAGATAAAATAGAAAGTCCTGAAATAAACCCATATATCTGTGGTCAGTTGATTTTCGGCAAGTGTTCCAAAACCATTCAATCTGGAAAGAATTTTTTTTCCCAGCCAATGCTGCTAAGGACAACTGGACATCCACATGCAAAAAGTAAGTTTGTAGCCCTACCTCACACCATATACCAAAACTACCTCAAAATGAACCATACACTTAAAGCTATAAAACTCTTAGAAGAAAACACAGGAGTAAATCTTTGCGACCTTGTATTATTAGGCAGTGTTTTCTTAGATAAGACACCAAAGACAAGCAATAAAGAAAAAAGATAAGCTGGAGTTGATGAAAATTAAAACTTTCGTGCTTCAAAGGACATCATCAGGAAAGTGAAAAGGCAACCCAAATACTTGCAAACTGTATATCCGAGAATGGTCTTGTCTCCAGGATATATGAAGAACTCCTACAACTCAATAAAAAGATAACCCATTTTTTAAACGGGCAAAGGATCTGAATAGGTGTTTCACTTAGCATAATAATTTCAAGGTTCATCTGTGATATGTATCAGAATTTCATTCCTTTTTAAGGCTGAACAATATTCCATTTCATGTATATATAGACATACCATATTTTGTTTATCCATTCATCCATTGATGAATACTTGGATTGCTTCCACTTTTTGGTTATTGTGAGTAGTGCTGCTGTGAACGTGGGTGTACAAATATTTATTCAAGTCTCTGTTTTCAACTCTTTTGAGTACATACCCAGAAGTGGATTGCTGGATCATATGGTAGTTTTGTATTTAAATTTTGGAGGAACTGCCATACCATTTTCCACAGCAGGTGTACCATTGTACATTCCCACTAGCAGTGCACAAGGATTCTAGTTTCTCCACAAGTGTTCTTTGCCAGCACTTGTTATTTTGTAGGTTATTTTGTTTTTATCATAGCCATCATAGTGGCTGTGATTTGGTATCTCATTGTGGTCTTGATTTCCATGTCCCTCATGAATAGTGATGTTGAGCATCTTTTCTGTGCTTCTTGGCCATTTGTTTATCTTCTTCAGAGAAATGTCCATTCAAGTCCTTAGCTCATTTTAGTTTTAGTTTAGTTTTAATTATGGTAAAATATACATAAATTTATCATCTTAACCATTTTTAAGTGTACGGTTCAGTCGCGTTAAATACATTCACGTTGTTCTGCAACCAATCTCCAGAACTCTTTCCATCTTGCAAAACTGAAACTCTACACCCACTAAGCCACAACTCCTTATTCTCCCCTACACCACAAATCCCTGGCACCGCCCCCATTCTACTTTGTCTATGAATCTGACTACTCTAGACACCTCGTATAAATGGAATCACACAGTACTTGTCTATTGTGACTGGCCTATTTCACTTAGCGTCGTGTCCTCAAAGTTCTCTTTGCCCGTTTTTGGATTGGGTTTTTTTGTTGTTGAGTTGTAGGAGTTCTTTATATACCCTGGATACTAATCTTTTATCAGATATATGGTTTGCAGTATTTTCTCCCACTCTGTGGGTTGAATTTTCACTCTTTTTTTTTTTTATTCAGCAAACATTTATTAAATACCTAGTAAATATTAGCCACTATGTCAGGCACAGGAATAATAATGACAATAAAGTGTGGTCCCTGCTCTGAAGTTGCTGACAATCTAGGAGACTGACAAGTAAACTGGTGATTACATACACAGTAACAAAGGTTATGATACTAGAATACACATGGGACTATGTGATGGGAGTATGGCTTTCACCAGTTCCTCTTGGATTTATCTCTTCTTCTTTGGCTCCAGAACCAAGGAATTAGCCCTATTTTTGTCTTTTTTTTTTTAACATCTTTATTGGGGTATAATTGGTTTACAATGGTGTGTTAGTTTCTGCTTTATAACAAATGAATTTTCACTCTTGATAGTGTCCTTTGCTGCACAAAATTTTAAAATTTTGATTAAGTCCAATTTGTTTATTTTGTTGTTGCCAAGAAATCACTGCCAAATCCAATGCCATGAAGCTTTTATTTTTTTTTCTAAGAGTTTTTAGGTCTTAGGTTTAGTTTGATCCATTTTGAGTTCATTTTTGTGTATAGCGTAAGGATGAGGGTCCAGCTTCATTCTCTTGCGTGTGGATACCCAGTTTTCCCAGTACCGTTAGTTGATAAGACTGTCCTTACCCCATTGAAATGGTCTTGGCATCTGAATAGCCATTTCTATAAAGAAGATAGACAGATGGCCAGCAAGCACCTGAAAAGACTCTCAACATCCAGAGAAAAGTGAATCAAAATTAGTGAGATACTACTTCACACTACTAGGGTGGCTATAATAAAAAATATATAACAACAAGTGTTGGTGAGGATGTGGAGAAATTGAAATCCTTACATACACACTTGCTGATGGGAATGTATAAAATGCTGCAGCTGCTTTGGAAAAGTTTGGCGGTTCCTCCGAAGACGACGTGTAGAGTTACCATGTGACTCAGCAATTCCGCTCTTAGGTACACAGCCAAGAGAAATGAAGACACAGGTCCACATAAAAACTTGGATACAAATATCCATAGAAACATTACTCCTGATAGCCTAAAATTGGAAATAACCCAAATGTCCATCACTGATGAATGGATAAATAAAAGTGGTCTATCTATGTACAAAGGAATATTATTCAGCAATAAAAAAAGCATGAAGTACTGATACATGTTATGACATGGATGAAACTTGACAACATTTTGCTAAATGAAAGAAAACACAAAGGCCGCATATTGTACGATTCCATGTATATAATATGTCCAGAATAGGTAAGTCTGTAGAGACTGAAAGTAGATTAGTGGTTGCCAGGGGCCGGGGGAGGGGGCTCGCAAGGGGTGACTGCTAAAGAGTGAGTTTTGCTGCTGCCGTTTTAATTCTTATTGGAGTACAGTTGATTTGCAGTGTTGTGTTAGTTTCAGGTGTACAGCAAAGTGAATCAGTTCTACATACATCCACTTTTTTTTTTAGAAGAGGGTTTTTTTGTTTGAACCGATGAAAATGTTCTAAAATGTTGGTGATGGCTGTACAACACTACGAATATACTAAAAACCATTAAATGTACAGTTTCCATGTGTGAATTGTATGGTATGTGAATCATAGCTGACAAAAGCTGTTAAAAAAATAGTGATCCAAACTGAGAGGTGTCTGTGGGAACACAGCCTGTGCACCCAACCCTGGGTAGGTCAAGGAGGGCTTCATGGAGGAAGTACCATTTTGTATGGATTAGCTCAATGAAGCAGGCAGCGATGGAAAGGTGTTTGGGTGGGGGGAATGGCATGTGCTAAGGCCAGTGATGAGATCCTGGCACATTGGGACGGATCCAGTAGAGCTGGAATCATGAGTGGGAAGTTGGGAGCAGAGAGGGATGAGACTAGAAAAGCAGATGTGGGCTGTGTCAGGAGGCCCTCTGCTAAGGAGGCTGGCCTTTACCATGAGGGCAGTGGGAGGGCACTGGCAAGTTTTAACAGGGAAGTGATGTGGTCAGACTGCACCCTGATCATCCAGCACGCTGGTAATTACAGCACAAAGGAGTGATGTGGGGGACATGGCCTGGCTGCCTCTCGCACTTTTATCTCTTCTTCTCTATCCCAAACTGGACCTCAGATTTCTCAGGCTTGTGTTTTGGAGGAGACTGACCCCATACTCCTAGCTCTAGGCTTGAACCTCAAGAGATTGAAACTGATCAGCACATCCCTTGTCTCCCCACCCCACTACATTGATGATTGGCAGGATGAGGGTGGGGAGGAAGTGGGTCACTTTCAGCAAGATGTGAACACCAGGTGGGACGCCTAAACTGCCGCCTGCAGCAAGTTGGAGAGCCTTCCTGAGAATGGCCCTAACGCTGAGGATGCAGAGCCAGAAATGGAGAGAGGAAACCCAGATCCTCTCATAACCTATAAGCAGGGATCAAGCCTTGCCTGAAGATACTGCTGGACTCCTGATTTACATGAGTCGAATTTCCCTTTATGCTCTAGCCAGTTTAGGTCAGGTTTTCTGTTACTCTGCAGTGTTCCAGCAGGTAGACACTCTGACAGAAGGGATGCACAAGGGATCAGGAAGCCCTGAGGAACCTTTGCAGTCTCCCTGGAGGGTTCTGGAAGGCTCCCTGGAAAATGTTGGGGCAGAATTCTGAGACGAGAAGGGGCTAGTTAGCAGAGGTGGAAGGGCTGTCATGGGAAGGGAGGGGATGGTTTATAGTGTCCTTCCTGAAAATCTGCTAATGACATTCATTCATCACCAATGCCCTGAGGGCAGGCAGCCAGGTGGGATTTCAGCAACCCTGACCCCAGACCCAACACTGAGCACGAAAGGGGGCCCGCCCAGTTCCATAAACCAGGCAGCCAAGGTGAGGTCCCAGGGGGCAACTGACCTGCGCACGGCCACACAGCAAGTGCTGGACTTGGAGCCCAGCTGTGCTGTATCCTGGGGCGAGTCCTTCCGACCCACCACTCTGCGTTTTGACTGGAAGCAACAAGCCTTCCAGGGCTGAGCCTGGGATAAAAGCTGATTTTGTTGGTTTTGAGAGAAAACTTGTTTACCCCTTCTGGAATTCGCATGCGGGCTCCTTTGCCCGCCCTGCATATTGGTGACCCCGACTATTGTGGCTTCTGCCTTTTCCTGGTCCCGGCCTCATAAAACCCATTAGAGGGTGGCCTCATTGATTTTCAGTCATGTTTAACCTCCCCGTTATGAGTCTCTCCAGGCCCCTATGAACCACTCTTAGCACAGAGCAGCCAGAGGCCGGGTGATTCAGACAGAATTATTAACAAGGCTGTATTTACTTCTCCGGAGGGAACTGCCGGGAAACCTGGCCATGCAGCAGAACAGGGGAGAACCTAGGTCACACGGGCAATAAGGGGCCAATAAGGGGAGGGTGGGCCTCCCCCACCCCACAGCCTGCACTGGCTCCCACGGCCTTCCAGGCTCAGGGCCCATCCTCACCCCTGGAGACAAGCTGGCCCTTAAATCACCCCTGAGCCACCAGCCTGTTCGGAAGGAGCCAAAAGCTATGCCTGTCTCTCCCTCTGGTTGGTTGTTTTCAGTCTGGCCCCAGGCTCCGAGGGGCACTCTGTCACCTGCAGGGCCCTGTTGTCAGCTTGCTGTTGGCAGGTGTCCTTCAGATGGAGTGGGGCAGAGAGCCACGAGGAGCAGGAACTGGTGGACTGGGCAGGAAGGTGAGAGAGGCCAAGTTCCACGGACCGTCAGGTCCTGTCTGCCCTTCCCTCCCCCAGACTGGGAGCGACCTGGGACTTGGGTCAGGTGTGCTGCTGGATGGGCTCTCAGAGTGGGAGCGAGGGGGGGAAGGACATCCCCTCTCCAGCCCCCAGCCCATACTTAACCTGTTGTGGGGCGAGAGGGGGCGCGTGGCCGTGCTAGCTCTGGAAGCATTTCACAGTCAGGAGGAGCAGAGGCCATTCTTTTATAGATGAAGGGGCAGAGAGATGGGGGCTAGGGAGTCCAGGAAAGACACTTCTAGAACTCCTCCTCCAAACTCTCAGCCCTGTGCCCTCCCCTACCAGAGGAGCTTTTCCTACATCCTACTTTGCAGCATTCTGCCTCTTTATTCCCAGAATCTACACGAAGACCCCGTCTGAGTCCCCTGCAGGGGGTTGGGCTTTGTAGGGCGGGCAGGGATCCCACACTGGGCATGGAGCCCTGGGTCAGGCATCCTTGGCCAGCAGTCAGTGAGGAAGCGTGAATTTCCCTGGGCTGGGGGAGTGGGTGTGAGGTCTGCACATGAGTATGTTAGTGATGGCCCAGCGGCCGTTGAGAATGAGGGCTTTATTTTATTTTTTAATATTTATTTATTTATTTGGCTGCACCGGGTCTTCATTGCGGCATGTGGGATCTAGTTCCCTGACTGGGGGTCGAACCCGGGGCCCCTGCCTTGGGAGTTCGGAGTCTTAACCACTGGACCACCAGGGAAGTCCCGACAGTGAGGGCTTTAAAGATGCACAGTTGATGGCTGTCCACTGTTTGCTGGACCCAGGGGGTGCTGTCAGGCTCCCTCCACAAAACTCCAGAGGCCGAGCAGGTACAGCCCTTCAGGCTCTCCAGAGCTGTTAGGAGGAAGGGGCTTTGCAGACTTATCCATGCAGCAGTAAGTAGCCCCAAATCATGTGGATGCCCTGCCTTCTGCCAGCGTTGGTGAGCTGTGAAACCAAGCGATTACATGAAGATGGGTCTTAGCAGACCACACATCTCTTTGTACTCAGATATCAGGATGCTTTTGCACCATATAGTGAACTCACAGGCTGGGGATCAGGCAAGCCTGACTTGAATCCCTATGGCTGGGCAGCAGCTGTGTGACCCAGGCCCAGCTCCTCAACCTCTCTGGGCCTGGCTGCCTAATTCATAGCATCCTGCAAAGGCTCGGTGGGCTGGTGCTCAGCAAGCACTTGGCGCACTGCCTGGCACACAGCAAGGGCGCAGAGAGTGGTAGCTGCTGCTCTTACTGTGCACTTGCTCTTTACTAAGTTCAAGTCTGAAAGCAAGAGAAGCTGAAGGACTCCAAGAGAAGGCAAGGCGTCCCACCTGAATGCTGGTCAGCTCTGACTGCTTCAAGACTGAACCCCAGCTTGGAACTGTTACAGCACACAATGTCCCAACTGGAAGGAACCTTGAAGCCCCTCATTGTACAGACGGGGAAACTGAGGTCCAGAGGGTGAGAGCAGTTGTCCAGGTCTGTACCAGAAGGAGGTTAGTGGGCCTGGAGCCCAGGACAGTGGCCTGGGCATTATTGTATTCATTGCATGGCTGACCTCAAGGAGACAGATAGACTTAACGTCACGGTCAGAGAGGAGTCAAGGGGCTGAAGGGTCACCACCCATATTCATCGGTGTTGTCTGAGCTGCCACTCTGGGTTGGGCCCTGGCCAGGCAGCAGTGACAAGACACATGGAGTCCTGCCCTCATGAGGCTGCTGGGTTGGCTCAGAGATAACAGACATATGGGGCCCGGGAGCCTGGGAGAGCTGGGCTGGGCCCCAGCTGCCGTCAGGGCCTCTCCTAGGAACCAACCCTTGCATCTGCCCAGAAGAGACTGTATTCTGGCCCCTAACTCTGGTTCTGGCACGCCCTGGGATGAGGAGGGGCTGGGCCTGGCTTGGAAACCAACAGACATCTCTGTGATGAGCTGGGGGGCGGGTGGTGTGTGGCTCCCCTCACCCAGGGTGGTCATGGGCTCCAGGGCTTGGGCCTCCAAGAAAGCTGCTCGTTTTCCCCACCCCTGAGCATGTCTGAGCTTGACCCTGGGAGAGCCCACTGGTCCCTAGGGAGGGGGTCCAGCACCCGCCCCTCAGAGAGAAGCAAAACTCTGTCTTCCTTTCTCCTGTCTGCAAGTCGGGCACGTTGGACTTGGGGACTTCAAATACTGGCTCCCAGCTTTGAGGATTCTCAAATTGTGTGGTCATCGGTATTCGGGGTGTCTGTCCAGCTCCCGTTTCCAGAGGGTGGTCCTCTGAAGCTGGCATTGTGTGACCTAACCTCGTTGGCCAGGGCTGATTGGACCAGGCAAACACCTGACTCATGTGAGCCAATCAGATCCTCCTCCCCAGGATTGGGCTGTGTGGCTCACCCGCCGGTCTGGTGGGCAGGTGACCGGGAGGGACTGTAAGGCCGCGCTGGGGCAGGAGGCGCAGGGGAAGCTGTCTGCAAAGGCAGAACCTGCCCCCAAGAAGCAGGGTCCTGGGCGTCATGTACTAGATTTTGCCCCGCTGCACCCCATTGCTGCCCAGCATTCATTCTCCATTCTTCTGGAAAAAAAACACCCCGTTTACTTTGGAGGGAGACTCCCCCGACTCCTCCACTGGGATCAACCTTGGGGAAGCTGTCCACCGAGCTGCCCTGTCCGCCCCCATCCAGTGGAGTCCCCAGACCCCAGTGTAGCGTGGCCCATCACACAGTCTCTCGGGACTGGATTTTGGGCAAAGGGCTGCAGAGAAGGAGGAAGAGGCCAGAGCCCATCTCATCCTGAAGACACTGTCTCCTTGCCTCTGCCAGTAGATTCCACATTCCAGAGATTCCTGGGTCCTGCCCCTCCTCAGCCCGTCCTCCGGCCGTTCCATCAGTCCCCTGAGCAGTTCTGTGCGTACAAACATTGCTAGTTCTGCTGCCGTTAGCCGGCTGTGGTCTCTCTTTTGCGGGCCACCGGGAGCCGGGATGTCGGGGAGGAACCGGCACTGTCCCAGGGCTGCCCCCTGGCTCCTCCTGACCTTCTAATAAATCCCTCTTTCGCTTCAGCTGGGCCAGGGGCAAGCATGGATTCCCTGACCCTTCCCCAGACCCAGAGAATAAGCCTTAGTGGGGTTGGCAAGGACAGGGGAACACTAGCCGACAGCCTTGGGGCAGCAGGAGTGTGTGTGTGTGTGTGTGTGTGTGTGTGTGTGTGTGTGTGTGGCCAGCTCCAGCTCACTCGGGACCCTCGCGAAAGGCTTTTTGGGAAGGTGAGGTTCAGAGAAGGTACATCTCGCAAGCGCACCGGGCAGAGAGACTTTGAGGACCAGAACACTGCCTGTTAATGGTGGGTGGGCGTGATGGTCATGGACTCAGGAGCAAAGAGATCCCTTCTCACTTCCCCAGGCGCCCGAGAGAACGGAGGACGGAAGCGTGTGTCCCCAGGCCGATGGGTTTTGCACCTGCTTCTCATTCACAGACCCACTCGCTCAGCTGCTCCCTGGGATATCCGCTCCTTCTGCGATGGAGAAGCCCCACTGTCAAGGCCCATAAGCAGCCCTGTGAGGCAGCAGGCTCCCCAGGGCACCACGATCCCAACTTACAAGTGAGGAATCCGAGGCTCAGGAGGCCCCATGCCTGACCCTAGGACCAGCCCTCACAATATTGGGTCAGGATCCTTTCCACAGATGATGTCTTTTTTTTTTTTTTTTTAGAGTATAATTGTTTTACGATGGTGTGTTAGTTTCTGCTGTATAAAAAAATGAATCAGGGCTTCCCTGGTGGTGCAGTGATTGAGAGTCCGCCTGCCGATGCAGGGGACATGGGTTTGTGACCCGGTCCGGAAAGATCCCACATGCCGCGGAGCGGCTGGGCCCGTGAGCCATGGCCGCTGAGCCTGCGCGTCCGGAGCCTGTGCTCCGCAACGGGAGAGGCCACAACAGTGAGAGGCCTGCGTACCACAGAAAAAAAAAACAAAAGAATCAGCTATACATGTACATATATCCCCAGATCTCCTCCCTCTTGCATCTCCCTCCCACCCTCCCTATCCCACCCCTCTAGGTGGTCACAAAGCACCGAGCTGATCTTCCTGTGCTATGCGGCTGCTTCCCACTAGCTATCTGTTTTAAATTTGGTAGTGTATATATATGTCCATGCCACTCTCTCGCTTAGTCCCAGCTTACCCTTCCCCCTCTCTGTGTCCTCTGTGTCCTCAAGTCCATTCTCTATGTCTGAATCTTTATTCCTGTCCTGCCCCTATGTTCTTCCATGTATATGTGTTAGCGTACGGTATTTGTTTTTCTCCTTCTGACTTATGTCACTCTGTATGACAGAGTCTAGGTCCATGCACCTCACTACAAATAACTCAATTTCGTTTCTTTTTATGGCTGAGTAATATTCCATTGTATATATGTGCCACATCTTCTTTGTCCATTCATCTGTCGATGGACACTTAGGATGCTTCCCTGTCTTGGCAATTGTAAGTAGTGCTAAGGTCAAAAACCTTGAATTTGACACCTCACTGTAGTTTTGATTTGCATTTCTCTAGTGATTAGTGATGTTGAGCATCCTTTCATGTGTTTGTTGGCAGTCTGTGTATCTTCTTTGGAGAAATGTCTATTTAGGTCTTCTGCCCAGTTTTGGATTGTGTTGTTTGGATTTTTTTTGATATTGAGCTGCATGAGCTGCTTGTATATTTTGGAGATTAATCCTTTGTCAGTTGCTTCGTTTGCAAATATTTTCTCCCATTCTGAGGGTTATCTTTTCATCTTGTTTATGGTTTCCTTTGTGCTGCAAAAGCTTTGAAGTTTCATTAGGTCCCATTTGTTTATTTTTGTTTTTATTTCCATTTCTCTAAGAGGTGGGTCAAAAAGGATCTTGCTGTGATTTATGTCATGGAGTGTTCTGCCTATGTTTCCCTCTAAGAGTTTGATAGTGTCTGGCCTTACATTTAGGTCTTTAATCCATTTTGAGTTTATTTTTGTGTATGGTGTTGAGTTTATTATGTGTATTCTTTTACATGTAGCTGTCCAGTTTTCCCATCACCATTTATTGAAGAGGCTGTCTTTTCTCCATTGTATATTCTTGCCTCCTTTATCAGAGATAAGTTGACCATATGTGCGTGGGTTTATCTCTGGGCTTTCTATCCAGTTCCATTGATCTGTATTTTTGTTTTTGTACCAGTACCATACTGTCTTGATGATGGTAGCTTTGTGGTACAGTCTGAAGTCAGGGAGCCTGATTCCTCCGGCTCTGTTTTTCTTTCTCAAGATTGCTTTGGCTATTTGGGATCTTTTGTGTTTCCTTACACATTGTGAAACTTTTTGTTCTAGTTCTGTGAAAAATGCCATTGGTAGTTTGATAGGGATTGCATTGAATCTGTAGATTGCTTTGGGTAGTAAGTCATTTTCACAATGTTGATTCTTCCAAGCCAGGAACATGGTATATCTCTCCATCTGTTTGTATCATCTTTAATTTATTTCATCAGAGTCTTATAGTTTTCGGCATACAGGTCTTTTGTCTCCTTAGGTAGGTTTATTCCTAGATATTTTATTTTTTTTGTTGCAGTGGTAAATGTGAATGTTTCCTTAATTTCTCTTTCAGAGTTTTCATCATTAGTGTATAGGAATGCCAGAGATTTCTGTGCATTAATTTTGTATCCTGCTACTTTACCAAATTCATTGATTAGCTCTAGTAGTTTTCTGGTAGCATCTTTAGGATTCGCTATGTATAGTATCATGTCATCTGCAAACAGTGACAGTTTTACTTCTTCTTTTCTGATTTGGATTCCTTTTATTTCTTTTCCTTTTCTGATTGCTGTGACTAAAAGTTCCAAAACTATGTTGAATAATAGTGGTGAGAGTGGTGAGAGTCTTGTTCCTGATCTTAGAGGAAATGCTTTCAGTTTTTCACCATTGAGAATGATGTTGGCTGTGGGTTTGTCATATATGACCTTTATTATGTTGAGGTAAGTTCCCTCTATTCCTACTTTCTGGAGGGTTTTTATCATAAATGGGTGTTGAATTTTGTCGAAAACTTTTTCTGCATTTATTGAGATGATCATATGGTTTTTCTCCTCCAATTTGTTAATATGGTTTATCACATTGATTGATTTGCATATATTGAAGAATCCTTGCGTTCCTGGGATAAACCCCACTTGATCATGGTGTATGATGCTTTTAATGTGCTGTTGGATTCTGTTTGCTAGTATTCTTCCCTCTTAGAACTGCTTTTGCTGCATCCCATAGGTTTTGGGTTGTCGTGTTTACATTGTCATTTGTTTCTAGGTATTTTTTGATTTCCTCTTTGATTTCTTCAGTGATCTCTTGGTTATTTAGTAGTGTTTTGTTTAGCCTGCGTGTGTTTGTAGTTTTTACAGATTTTGTTCTGTAATTGATATCTAGTCTCATAGCATTGTGGTCGGAAAAGATACTTGATACGATTTCAATTTTCTTAAATTTACCAAGGCTTGACTTATGACCCAAGATATGATCTATCCTGGAGAATGTTCCATGAACACTTGAGAAGAAAGTGTATTCTGTAGTTTTTTGTTGGAATGTCCTATAAATATCAATTAAGTCTATCTTGTTTAATGTATCATTTAAAGTTTGTGTTTCCTTATTTATTTTCATTTTGGATGATCTGTCCATTGGTGAAAGTGGGGTGTTAAAGTCTCCTACTATGATTGTGTTACTGTCGATTTCCCGTTGTATGGCTGTTAGCATTTGCCTTATGTACTGAGATGCTCCTATGTTGGGTGCATAAATATTCACAATTGTTATATCTTCTTGGATTGATCCCTTGATCGTTATGTAGTGTCCTTCTTTGTCTCTTGTAATAGTCTTTATTTTAAAGTCTATTTCGTCTGATATAAGAATTGCTACTCCAGCTTTCTTCTGGTTTCCATTGCATGGAATATCTTTTTCCATCCCCTCACTTTCAGTCTGTATGTGTCCCTAGGTCTAAAGTGGGTCTCTTGTAGACAGCATATATACAGGTCTTGTTTTTGTCTCCATTCAGCCAGTGTTTGTGTTTTGGTTGGAGCATTTAATCCATTTACATTTAAGGTTGTTATCGATATGTATGTTCCTATTACCATTTTCTTAATTGCTTGGGATTTGTTATTGTAAGTCTTTTCCTTCTCTTGTGTTTCCTGCCTAGAGAAGTTCCTTTAGCATTTGTTGTAAAGCTCGTTTGGTGGTGCTGAATTCTCTTAGCTTTTGCTTGTCTGTAAAGGTTTTAATTTCTCCCTCGAATCTGAATGAGATCCTTGCTGGGCAGAGTAATCTTGGTTGTCGGTTTTTTCCCTTTCATCACTTTAAATATGTCCTGCCACTCCCTTCTGGCTTGCAGAGTTTCTGCTGAAAGATCAGCTGTTAACCTTATGGGGATTCCCTTGTATGTTAATTGTTGCTTTTCCCTTGCTGCTTTTAATATTTTTTCTTTGTATTTAATTTTTGATAGTTTGATTAATATGTGTCTTGGCGTGTTTCTCCTTGGGTTTATCCTGTATGGGACTCTCTGCGCTTCCTGGACTTGATTGACTATTTCCTTTCCCATATTAGGGAAGTTTTCAACTATAATCTCTTCAAATATTTTCTCAGTCCCTTTTTTTTCTCTTCTTCTTCTGCGACCCCTGTAATTCGAATGTTGGTGCGTTTAGTGTTGTCCCAGAGGTCTCTGAGACTGTCCTCAATTCTTTTCATTCTTTTTTCTTTATTCTGTTCTGCGGTAGTTATTTCCACTATTTGATCTTCCAGGTCACTTATCCGTTCTTCTGCCTCAGTTATTCTGCTATTGATTCCTTCTAGAGAATTTTTAATTTCATTTATTGTGTTGTTCATCATTGTTTGTTTGCTTTTTAGTTCTTCTAGGTCACTGTTAAACGTTTCTTGTATTTTCTCCATTCTGTTTCCAAGATTTTGGATCATCTTTACTATCATTACTCTGAATTCTTTTTCAGGTAAACTGCCTATTTCTTCCTCATTTGTTTGGTCTGGTGGGTTTTTACCTCCTTCATCTGCTGTGTATTTCTCTGTCTTCTCATTTTGCTTAACTTACTGTGTTTGGGGTCCCCTTTTCACAGGCTGCAGGTTCGTAGTTCCCATTTTTTTGGTGTCTGCTCCCAATGGGTAAGTTTGGTTCAGTGGGTTGTGTAGGATTCCTGGTGGAGGTTCTGGTGGATGAGGCTGGATCTTGTCTTTCTGGTGGGCAGGTCCACGTCTGGTGGTGTGTTTTGGGGTGTCTGTGGCCTTATTATGATTTTAGGCAGCCTCCCTGCTAATGGGTGGGGTTGTGTTCCTGTCTTGCTAGTTGTTTGGCATAGGGTGTCCTGCACTGTAGCCTGCTGGTCGTTGAGTGGAGCTGGGTCTTAGCATTGAGATGGAGACCTCTGGGAGAGCTTTTGCCGTTTGATATTACGTGGGGCCAGGAGGTCTCTGGCGGACCAATGTCCTGAACTTGGCTCTCCCACCTCAGAGGCTCAGGTCTGACAACTGGCCAGAGCACCAAGACCCTGTCTTCCACACAGCTCAGAAGAAAAGGAAATGAAAGAAAGAGAGAGAGAGAGAGAGAGAGAGAGAGGGAGGGAGAGAAGGAGAGAGAGAGGGGGAGGGAGGGAGAGAGAGAGAGAGAGAGAAAGAAAGAAAAAAATAAAGTTATTAAAATAGGCAAAAATTATGAAAAATAAAAAAATTTAAAAGTAATAAAGAAAAAAGAAAGAGAGAAAGAAAGAAGAGAGCAACAAAACCAAACAACAAATCCACTAATGATAACAAGCGCTAAAAACTATATTAAAAACACACAGAAAAAACAGAAACGGACAGTCAGAACCCTAGAACAAATGGCAAAAGCAAAGCTATACGGACAAAATCACACCAAGGAGCATACGCACACACACTCCCAAAAAGAGAAGAAGGAAAAATAAACACCACACACACACACACACACATAAAAGGAAGAGAGCAACCACATCAATAAACATATCTACTAATGATAACAAGCTCTAAACACTAAACTAAGATAGACATTGAACCAGAAACAAATTCGATGCAGAAAGCAAACCCGAAGTCTCGAGTTGCTCCCAAAGTCCACTGCCTCAATTTCGCGATGAGTCGTTGTCTACTCAGGTGTTCCACAGATGCAGGTACATCAAGTTGATCATGGAGATTTAATCCGCTGCTCCTGAGGCTGCTGGGAGAGGTTTCCCTTTCCCTTCTTTGTTCGCGCAGCTTCTGGGGTTCAGCTTCGGATTTGGCCCCGCCTCTGCGTGTAGGTCACCTGAAGGCATCTTTTGGGAAGTCTGAGGTCTGCCAGTGTTCAGTAGGTGTTCTGTAGGAGTTGTTCCACATGTAGATGTAGTTTGGATGTATTTGTGGGGAGGAAGGTGAGCTCCACGTCTTACTCCTCCGCCGTCTTGAAGACCTGCCCAGCTGTTTTTCTTTTCATTCTTTTCTCCCATGCGGATCTCGGCGCTGACCACATCACGTGCTCGGGTCGTCACATGCCTGGACGCCCCCCCAGATGATGTCATTAAATGATCTCTTTTCCTTTGTCAATAACAATAATATTATTAAAACCTATGTTATTATTCATCAATAATAATAATAGCCAGTCTTTACTAAGGAGTGCTACGTATTCCCATACATCACTTAATTCTCATAACGATTCTGTGGGGAGGTAGTATTTTTATTATGCCCACTTTCCAGATATGGAAACTGAGGCTTAAGGAGTTTAAGTAACTTACCTAAGGCCACACAACCAGTAAGCACAGTCTGGCTCCAGGGCCTGTGCTAACCACCATCCCACTGGCCACTTCCACAGGCCCCTATAACACAAGGCTGCTGGCCAGAGGGCCTAGTGAGGATGTGACTGTGGTGGGCAGTTCTGACATCATGGATGGAGGACCAGCCCCTGGTCCTCTCTGACCCCAGAGCCCCCGGTCCTCTCCAATCGCCATTTGCCCTGACTGGGTGGTAGTTCACTCAGGGTGAATGATGTAGCCTGCCCCGCAGGAAAGAAGGATGGGAAAGACCACAGAATTCTTCCCAAGGGAACACGGAGATACACAGTGCTGCTTCTTCCTCCGTGATGACCATGACCCACAGCGCAGTGGTTCATGCCGCTCTCTCCAGCCAAGCCCCTGCCCAACACAGCGCTACGGCAGCCACTGCCCACGGGCTGGGGTCGGCAGCCCACTGCAGCATGTTTTGGGGACAGGGTGAATCAGCTCAGCTGGACCCAGCCTATGGTCATGCAGCTCCCACTTTGGGCCAGGTACCTTCAGGACATCTGAGATGGGGAGGCAGCTGGCCACTGGGTGGGCTCTCTCTAGCAGTGCCGACCCTGTGAATATGACAACTAAAGACTCAGTGCTTCACCTCCATCCATTTCACCTCTTCATTACATCATTTCTGCCACGGGAGAACCCATAAAACAGTGGGTTCCTCATGTCTGTGTATTCCACGGGACATCAGTTCTTCAAATGCTATCTGGAGCTAAGGAAAAAATAAGAGTAGAAATACTGAAATAAAACAAATTTCTTTTCTGCAGGATTTCTCAGAGCCTTTAGTATGGGAATGTGCCTGACTCTTAAATGGGATATCCCCCCAAAGCATTTGACCAGGGAACCCTTTTCCCCACAGGACATGTGTACCACTGAGACTGGCTTTTCTTCAGGAGAGACTTGATTATATACTTTTTTTTCTCTCTTCAGGAGAGACTGGATTATATACTTTTGATAATCTTTTCATAACTTGGAGAAAAAATATGATTAAAAACTACTTAATTAAAAAACACAGGGACTTCCCTGGCGGTCCAGTGGTTAAGACTCTGCACCTCCACTGCAGGGGGCATGGGTTCTATCCCTGGTCTGGGAACTAAGATCCTGCATGCCGCCTGGTGTGGCCAAAAAAACCCCACACACACTCACAATGAAGAGCACAGATTTCTTTTTCATCCCACAGTTGGCATCATCCTAGGATTTTTGAAACTTTTTTGTGCTGTTAACGGATCTGTGTCATGTAAGTAGATTTCTGTCCATGCTGTAATTTAATACTGTTGGATAGGATTCCATGGTATGGATAATGGAATCCCTCGGTTTTGGATACGTAGGTTGTTTCCACTTTTGTTGTTGTTGTTATAAGTGCCGCTACAGTAACATCCTTGAAGCTAAACACTTGTATAGAGCTCCAGTTGTTGGCTTCGGAGAATTTCCTAGAAGTGGAATTGCTGAGTCAGAGAATATGGGTATTTACTGCCAAAATGTTCTTCAGAAAGGTTGTACCAACTCAACCTGCCTGGCAGTGGCTGGTTGCCCATTTTCTCACTTCTTTGCCAACCCTGGGTTATGGTCACTGACTCTTTTTCTTTCCAGTTTGTTTTGTGTTCCTCTGATGAGTTGTCAGGGACAGATTTTGTGCTGACGGGAGGCTTGCATTTGCTCCAGTATCACCTCCTTGAGTCCTTTCCCCATTTTCTATTGAGGGCTCACCGTTTGCTTCTTAGCTTAGAAAGTTCTTAATAGGTTAAAGATGTTAACTGTTTGGCGTGCGTTTGTGCCCAGCGTCTTTGATGCTTATAAACCCTCCCCTCATGAGAAGATCAGCTTCGTCCATGAGATGGGAAATGATTTGCCCGAAGCCACACAGTGCATGAGGAACAGAACCAGGCCTGAGCCTGGGCCTCAGGATGCATGCTCCACGCTGGGGATTCAGTGGGTCCCCTCCTCCCCCTCCCCCGACTGGGCCAAATTCCAGCACACCCCTCCCCCCACTCCTAGCAGCTGGCTGTACCTGGGCAGCCCCCATTCGCACCCACCTGACCGATGGAACGACGGAACGGAAAGGTCTTCCTCGGGACACACCTCCTTAAATCACATAAAGTGCTGCAAACCCCAGGACCAGGTGCCGTTGGGCGTAGGTGGGCACACTACAGGGGCATGAGGTCACCTGTGGGACCCCGGGAAGGCTCTGTGGAGATGATGCTTAAATGGAGACTAGAAGGGACGTCCAAGACAGCACTGTTAGGAATAGAATGTGGCCACCGGTGGAAGTTTATATTTTCTAGTAGGTTCATTTAAAAAAAACTAAAAGAAACAGATGGAATTAATTTTAATAATATATTTCACCCATTATAGCCAAAATATTATCGGTTCAGTGTGTAATCAAATTTTTAAAATATATGAATGAGATAGTTTTCATTCTTTTTATTTTGTATCACCCTGCGAAATCCAGTGTGTACTTTGTGCAGAGAGCACGTCTCCATTGGATCGGCCACATCTCAGGTGCTCAGTGGCTGTAGGTGTGGGAGGGGTTTCCTGTCGGAGCTTGAAGGTCTAGGCAGTCACTGCAATATGGGAGGGGGCGGGAGGGCAGCCCCGGCGGGGTAACAACTTGTTAGGGGGACCAAGAGATAAGGCAGGAGAAGGTGGCTTTGAGAAAGGGCAGTGGCTGGCTTAGACCTGTTTTGGGCTGGGGAGGAGTGGAGAAAAGCCTTATGCCTTGAGGGCTATTTAGGCAGTGAAATCCCATGGACCAGGTTGATGGATCTAGAGAGAGGGTTCCTGGGGAGAGGGAGGAGCCTAAGATGTTTCAGATTTCTGGCTGGAGCCACTGAGTATGGGGGGCGCCATGTGCCCAAGGGGAGAAGATTCTTTTTGGGAGGGAGGGGATAAGTTATGTTTCTGTCGTGATGAGTCTGAGATGCTAGCGAGACGTCCAAATGGACACACCCTATAAGGCACTGGATATGTGGACTGAGACCTGGAAGAGATCAGAATGGAGCTGTTGATCAGGCAGAAGAGGTAACTGACACCCAGGATGCAGTGACCTGGGGGAATCTTTAATCCTGACTCTGCCCACCACATGTGTGTCATTTCTCCCTCCCCCCCGCAAAGCTTTCTGAAAGAACTACAAAGCAAGCATCTGGGGTCACTCTCCCAGGTGAGCTTATAACACAAGGGATGGGACTCTCAGCTGAAAGCTGAGAGAGGGAGACCAGATGCTGGGTTAAAATGCAGATTCCCAGGCCTGATGCCACCTCCTTCAGATTCACCACGTCTGGAAGGGGGCTGGGCATCCAGGTCATCCACCAGCCCTAGCAGCTGACTCAGGAAGGCGTATTCCTGGGGCTACCGGCAGCTGAGCAAGATGATTTGTCAAATACTTTTCTTATTTAAAAGCAAAGCATTTAGTTGTAGAAAACAGTCTATATAAGACACAGAGGAGATTCTCAAGTTAGGTAGTGATAATGGCTGCAGAACCTAGTGAATAGACTAAAACTACTGAATTATATACTTTAAAATGGTAAATTTATATTATGTGAATTACATCCCTTTTTTTTTTTTTCCCGCTGAGTGGCTTGACCAGGGATTGAACCCGGGGTCACGGCAGTGAAAGCACTGAGTCCTAACCATAGGACCACCGAGGAAGTCCCATCCCAATTTTTTAAAACACAAGGAAAAATACAGATGAGAGAAGAAAATAAAATGACCTATAATCCCACATATACTGGTAGCAATTGCTGTAACACCCTGGAGGTGTACCCTTCGGACTGCTTTCTACATAGGTATATGGAGCTAATTCGATTATTCTGTGCGCACTGGTTTATGACCTGCTCCTTGCCGGGCTCTCCCTCCCCCTCCACCCCCTCCACCAGGGATCCATTCCGTCCCTTCCTCTTTCTCATCCCCCCAACCCCCATCTAATCAGTTGCCACTCAAACTCCCTGGCTCTTCACCGGCCTCTGGGCTTTGACTCTGTCCCCTCCAATCCACAGCAGCCAGAAGGGGCCTCTGAAAGTGGGAATCTGGTCGTGAAACCCTGGCTTGAAGCCTGGCTGCACATTTTTCTTCACCTTAAAACACCAAATTCTTGTGGCAGAAAGACCCAGAACCAGTGCTCTCAGAACGGCCCCGGGCATCAGAGAGTGGATCTGAGCGCTTAGTCTGGGGTGGCACGGGATAAGGTATTTGGATGTTGGCAGGGACCCTTTGGGCTGAAATCCAGGTCAGGAAAGAGGGTAAGGCTGGCCCCAAGGCCCAGCACCTTCCCACATGCTCTCCCCACGTCATGGGGGCCCGGAACACTCTGCCCAGCCTTGCCCGACCAGCTCCTATATATCTATACGCTCCCTTAGTGACCTTATCCCGGTGCAGGGCTTTAAATTCCATCTCTGCCAGGATGACTCCCAGCTGATCCCTGCAGCCTGGACCTGTCCATGAACTCCAGGCGCCTGTGTCACCTGCCTCTTCGGCATCTCCACTTGGATGTCTAATAAGCCTCCCATACCTCACACGTCCAGAACCGGACTCCTGCTCTTTCCATCTGCAAACCTGGCCACTCCCCACGGTAGCAAATGGAAACCATTCTCCCAGTGGCTCAGGTCGAAATCCTTGGCCTTGATTCCCTTCTTTCTTTGTCTCACACCCCTACCCGATCCATTCAGGTATCCTGCCGTCTCTGCCTTCAAAATATAACCGACTCTAACCAGTTCTCTCTACGTCCTCGCTGCCACGCTGGACCCGGCCACCACCGCTCCAGCTGATGATGCTGTGACCTCCCAAGGGTCCCTGTTTCCACCCCACCTGCCTGGAGTCAGTGTGCAGCAGCCCAGGGATCCGGCTAAGTACCAACAGATCCCTGAGTCTGACCTCATCTCCCATCTCTGCCTCACTCTCTAAGCCCCACCTTGCTGCGCCCCTGCCAGGCCACACAGAGGCCACCAGGCTCTACTGCAGGGCATCCCCCTCCTTCAGGTCCTTGTTCAAATAGCACCTCTTCATTGAGGGCTCCCTGCCAGTAAACATCTCACAGCTCCCACCCCAGCACTTGCCATCCGCCTTCCCTGCCTTATTGTTATATTTCACCTCTGACATTATATATTTTACTCATGAATTTTGTTTATGTTTATATCACTGTGCCCTCATTAACTGTACACTCCACAACAGCAGGAGTTTTGTCTCTATCCTGCAGGCCCGGCACATAGTAGGTGCTCAGTAAATACTTGCTGAATGACAGAGGAATCTGTGAAGCCCGCAGGAAGCTCCCTGCCCCCACAGGAGTTTCTGTGTATGGTTCACATCTTTTCGTGGAGTTTGTCACCAGTGTGATTTGGGGACCCATGTGGGGCAGACAGGGGAGGGGGAGGTCCCTGAGCTCCCTGAGGAAATGGACCACGTTGGTCACGGTGGTGTCCCCAGTGCTCAGCACAGTGCCTGGCATGTAGACAGTGGGCAAGAAATACAGGAGGAGCACGTGGATTTAGGGCTTTAATTGCTACTGCTGTCACTGTCGTCCCAACTAGGCCTTGGTCCCCTTGCTGGCTCCCCCTCCTCCCAGGCAGGATGCTCAGGCTGGGCTGGCCAGCTCTAAACCCCTCACCGCGGGTCCCTCCCTACTGTCCATTCCTAGCCAGTCCTCACGGTTGGGACATCCTGTTCCCAAGTTTAAACCAGGTCCCTCCAACTGTGGGCCCAGCTCTTGGGGTCCGTACCCTCCTCACTTCCTTGACAGAATGAGCTCTAGCAGGCCAGCAAGTGTACCCCTTTCTGAAGGCTTCCTGGGGCCAGGGCCTCGGCCAGGCAAGGCCTTCAGGAGAAAGGCTGGAATGGGGCATGTCTGGAGGAGGAGGCATCTGGGGTTGAGAGGCAGGGTTTCTGTCTCCCCCGTTCCTTCGGGCTTCCCGGATCCCCTGAGGTCTGAACACTGTGCCAAAGTGGGGACAAAAAGACACCCTGCCCACCACCTCATCCCTGCGGCCCTGAGGAGGGCGGCCTCTTCCTGCCATGCTCTGTCCACCCCCAGGCCCCCAGCACCGGTGTCCTTCCGCCCTCAGCCCTTCACTCATTTACAGAGGTTTGCTGAGTGGCCACTGCAAAGTCAGGTGCCTTCTAGGTGCTGGAAATAAAACTACAAATAAGAAAGAATCCCTGCCCTCGGGAGGCTCATACTCTAGCTGAGGAGACAGCAAAACACAATGAAAAAATCTGCTAATGAAATCTGTGATATTGTTTGTTCCTCTTTCTCTAGTTCATTTAGGTGTAAGGTTAGATTGTTTATTTGAGATTTTTCTTGTTTCTTGAGGTAGGCTTGTATAGCTATAAACTTCCCTCTTAGAACTGCTTTTGCTGCATCCCATGGGTTTTGGATGTAGTGTTTTCACTGTCATTTGTCTCTAGGTATTTTTTGATTTCCTCTTTGATTTCTTCAGTGATCTCTTGGTTATTTAGTAGTGTTTTGTTTCGCCTCCATGTGTTTGTGTTTTTTACGTTTTTTTCCCTGTAATTCATTTCTAATCTCATAGCGTTGTGGTCTGAAAAGATGCTTGATACGATTTCAATTTTCTTAAATTTACTGAGGCTTGATTTGTGACCCAAGATGTGATCTATCCTGGAGAATGTTCAGTGCGCACTTGAGAAGAAAGTGTAATCTGCTGTTTTTGGATGGAATGTCCTGTAAATATCAATTAAATCTATCTGGTCTATTGTGTCATTTAATGCTTCTGTTTCCTTATTTGTTTTCACTTTGGATGATCTGTCCATTGGTGTAAGTGAGGTGTTAAAGTCCCCCACTATTATTGTGTTACTGTCGATTTCCTCTTTTATAGCTGTTAGCAGTTGCCTTATGTATTGAGGTGCTTCTATGTTGGGTGCATATATATTTATAATTGTTATATCTTCTTCTTGGATTGATCCCTTGATCATTATGTAGTGTCCTTCCTTGTCTCTTGTAACATTCTTTATTTTAAAGTCTATTTTATCTGATATGAGTATTGCTACTCCAGCTTCCTTTTGATTTCCATTTGCATGGAATACCTTTTTCCATCCCCTCACTTTCAGTCTGTATGTGTCCCTAGGTCTGAAGTGGGTGGAAACCATAATTCAAAAAGACACATGCACCCCAGTGTTCATTGCAGCACTATTTACAATAGCCAGGTCATGGAAGCAACCTAAATGCCCATCGACAGATGAATGGATATAGAAGTTGTGGTACATATATACAATGGAATATTACTCAGCCATAAAAAGGAACGAAATTGGGTCATTTGTTGAGACGTGGCTGGATCTAGAGACTGTCATACAGAGTGAAGTAAGTCAGAAAGAGAAAAACAAATATCGTTTATTAACGCATGTACGTGGAACCTAGAAAAATGGTACAGATGAACCGGTTTGCAGGGCACAAGTTGAGACACAGATGTAGAGAACAAACGTATGGACACCAAGGGGGGAAAGCCGCAGGGGGGTGGGGATGGTGCTGTGATGAATTGGGCGACTGGGATTGACATGTATACACTGATGTGTATAAAATTGATGACTAATAAGAACCTGCTGTATAAAAAAATAAATAAAATTAAATTAAAAAAAGAGATCTGTGATAGTTGCTAAAGAGAAAACAGATAAAGCTGGGGAAGGGGACAGAAGAGGTCCCAACATGTTCACATTGTAGATGGGGTGGCCCTGGAAGCCCACGTAGACTCTCTCCCTCACCATAAACTTACCCCACCCCCCATCCCTTGCCTCTGTCCATCCAGGTGGAGCCCTGGCCACTGGTCTGGGCCACAGCTCCTGACCGGAGCGCCCCTCCACACTGAGGCCAGAGAAGCAGAGAAAGCATATCTGACCCTGTTACCTCCTTGCTTAAATCGCAGAGGCCCAGCTCCTTGGGGCGAGCGCAGGCCTGTCCCCACTGGTCCTTGCCCTTCTCTCTGGCCTCACATCATACCCCGGACTGGGCGTGGAGTCCCGTGCACGGAGAGGAGCTCTCCCTGGCGTTCAGGCCTCCTTCCCTCCTCCAGGTTTTCTGGACCTTGAACACGTTCCCAACCACCCTCCCTCCCCGGGCTTGGAGGTCACCTTCCCCAGGCCGCGGTAGGTGCCCCCCCCACCTGCCACCACATGTGACATCCTGCAGAGACGTGTCCTCCCCTCCCGCCCCCGCCCCGTCAGGGCTGGGACCGCGCCTGGCCTGCTCCCAGGCTTCCCCAGCGCCCAACAAATCAGTGTCGAATGAATGAATTTCGCCAAGCCGAGCCTCAGCCTCATTCACGTCAGATCTTCCGGGCCCTCCCCCGCCCGGCTCCGCCCTACGGGGGGGCCGGATCGCCGCGAGGGAGGTGGCGGGGGTGACCTCGCCCTCCCGCTCGGGGACCGATGAGGCCGGGGGCGCCCCTCTGCGAGCTTGGCTTGGCGCTCGCGGGGTCGTCTTTCCGCGGGCGCAGGCCCGGCCGGGCGGGTGCGGGGCGGGAGGTGGCGCCGGGCGCTGAGTGGCGGCTCCGGGTCCACCCCTGGCGCGCCGGTGCGGGCGGGAGGCGGGAGGCGGGGAGCGCAGGGGCGGCGGCGAGAGGGAGCGCAGCAGCGAGCATGTGCCGCGGAGCTCAGTAACCAGGGACGACCGCGGCAACACCGCGGCCGCGTCGGCGCCCAGCCCAGCGCAGCTCCGCGCCGCGGCGCCCGGAGAGGGCGGCGGCCGGACGGCCCGGGCCTGCCAAGCGGCTGCCCCGCGCCCCGGGCACCGCGCCGCGAGCCGCAAACAAAGGCGCGGCCCCGGCCCGCCGGCCCCCCGCGCACCCCGCCCCGGCCCAGCCACTCCCGCTGGGCGTCCCGACGGGGTCCGGCCCGGGGCGCGGGGGCCGCGGCCGCCGAGGATGGGGAAATCCAACAGCAAGTTGAAGCCTGAAGTCGTGGAGGAGCTGACCAGGAAAACCTACTGTGAGTGCGCGCGCCGGGACCCCCGCCCTGCGCTGCCGGGCGCTGCCTCCGCCCCCTCGCGCCCCTCCCCCCACGCGCGGTCACCACCCCCACCCCCCGCCCAGCGTCCGCTCCGGGCCCGCTCTCCGCTCCCCACGACGCCGCCACCCTGCCTTGGCCATCCCCTGCCCTGCACCCGCCCCGGGCCCCTCGGAAGCTCCCGGCCGCGCCCCCAGCCCCACACCTGGCCCTATTGTTCTAGGACACCCCCCAACCACGCGCTCCCGGGACGTGTGCCGCCTGTCCGCGAGCGCGGGGCCACCCCCGGGCTCGGAGGGAAGCCCCCAGCCCCCCCGCGGCCCCCCCAGCAGAACTGTCCAAAAGGACAGGGGTGTGCAAGGGCGAGGGGCGGAGAGGGGGCGCCTGCTTGCGAGGTGGCTCCGGCTGCGCGGAGCCGACTGGCACGAGCGCAGCGGGGCGGGTGATTCATGCATCACGGTGCCGCCGCTACTGCCGCTGCTGCCGCCGCTACTGCTGCTGCTGCTGCGAGGTTAGCCTGTCGCCCCCTCCCTGGCCCTGATCGTGTGTGGTGGGGTGGTGAGACTTGTCAGAGAGCTCATGGCAGCGGCAGCGGTGAAGGGTCCTGGGCATCCTCTTGGCTGCAGGGTTTATAGGCTGAATTCTCCTCTGGCCCAGATTGCACCTTCCCAGCTTCTATCTGTATCTGCCAGGCTGGGAAATGGGTTTCTACAGCCCTGGGTGATCTGGTCCATCTCATCTTTTAACCGTCTGGGGCACCCCTGAGAGGAGGGTCTGTCAATTTCAGATTTCTCTAGATCTGTCCCAGTGTGTCTCTCTCCACGTGCCCAACTTCGCAACTCTCCGGTCGCCTCACCTCTCCAGTTTCTCTGTACCAGACTTCTCCCTTCCCTGCAAGCCTCTTGGAGATGTCCCAGCGTGCCAAGGGTTAATGGCACTGGGTCCTGACCACACGGTCTTTCTTTTAAGGTGTTTCTTTTGGGGGATCGGAGGAGGACTGCTGAGTGGTCTGGAAGGGCTTCTGCCTGGGGATCTGACTTGGAACGGGGCAGGGGCTCTGGGCTTGGGTTGGGATTCTGAGCCCGTACCTGGGCGGCTGCGTGGGTCCAGTCGCTCTGTGCCCTCCCTAGACGGAGGCAGATTGACCGCCACCTCCACGCGTTGATGGAGGCTTGGGAGGCAGCTTGTGATGGTGCATTGCACAACCTCTGCTCGCCCCTCCCCCCACTCCATTGGTCTTCTGGGCACGTTTGCAGGTCTGTCCAAGCCCACACTTCAGCTCCATGCCCCTCACCCCCATGTGCTTGGATTGAAGGGGTCTTTCCTGAGTGGGTGCTAGGCCACTGGGAGGTACTGGCCCCTCTCCAGTGGAATTCTGCAGCAAGGCGCTCACATCCCAGTAGCTGCTCCTTGAAGGGCTGAGGCTCTGAGGACCAGGGACTCCGTCCTTGCTGCTCTTACCTTCTTTCCAAGGTGGGTAGGTGGCCCTTCCCAGTTTGGCTGCTGTCTTGTGAGATTTGCTGGGCCTTCCTTCAGGCTCTGTCCAGCTGCGGCCTGTAGCTGTCAGCAGGCAGGCTGCACACGGGGCTTCCCAGGCCCCTGGGCTTGGGGAGGCAGAGGGTCCAGTGGGTTTCAAAGGAAGAGTGAGCTTGGGCTGCACCAGGGTGTCTCCATCACCTGCGAGCTGAGTGGAGCCAGGTTTCCTGCTTCTGGAGCACATCGCGCACCAAGCTCCTTGCCTCCCTAACGCGTTCAATCCTCACCGTAGTTCCGGGACCCAAGATCCCAGGGCCCGTCAGCAGGCAGTGTCAGGACTCGAACTCAGGCCTGTCTGGCCCCCAAGTCAATCCCCTTGAGAGACCTCAGAGCTCGCGCTGAGAAATCTGGAGGGGCTTTTTTTCTGTGTGTCCCTTTCCGATTTCTAAGCCCGTGATGGTGGCCTCTGGGTTGGGAAGGCACCTGGGGCAGTCATTTTGTCCATCGCCCTCTCTCTGGGCAGATCTGTCAACTTTGGGAGAAGATGAGTCAACAAGGCCTTGTTAGGAATCAGGCCCATGGTGCTGGGCTGGGCCGGGCTATTTTAAAAGGCCTTTGGAGAGCTGGAACAGTTTCGATGAGGGAGAGAGTGAGCCGGGTACTTTTCCTCTAGGGCTCTTATTGGGTTTGGGCTGAGGGAGGTCGTGGTGGGCTCGTGGGACTTCTGTCTATCTCCCTTGCTGATGTCGGCTCCCTCAGGGCAGGCCCTTCCCTGTCGGGTTGCATTGGCACTTAGTAGGGCCACAGGTATCTGTTGAATGAAAAGTCTCCCGGCAGGAACAGCAGGAAAGCCTCCAGCCTGTTCTAAGGCCCCAGATGGGCCTCCTTTGGCCGGGGCGTGAAGCCGTCTGCTCTTTGTTCAAGGGGTTCTGTGTGTTATACGGGGTCAAGAGAGGAGCGCTTAGGAAGGACTTTCAAATGTCAGAATCTCCTGGAGGGTCCGTTAAACACCAAGGTGCCTGGGTCTGGTCGCCCTCCCAGATTTCCGATTCTTAGAGTCTGGGCCGGGCCCAGGAATTTGTACCCTTAACGAGTGTTTGTCATGCAGACCTTGGTTCTGAGGAGTCCCAGTTGAAGACCCGCAACTGGTTCTAGGAGTCCTGGCATGTGTAAGCATCACCTGGTGTCCTAGGCCACCTCGGCATCCCACAGCCAGCCACAACGCCGAGGGGGGCCCAGAGGGGAGCCCCAGATGTTCATGCCCAGGTCAGTGCTGGCTGCCATCCTTGGTGGTGAGTCTCCTGCTCTCTGGAAAAGACTGTCTTGGTGATCTGTGTGTGTGAGGACGCAGGAGGAGTTCTGAGAGCTCCAACCGTGTGGCCCTCCCTCGGCACATCTGGATTCAGCCTAGCTAAACCTCTCTGTCATTCAGCTTTAACACTGCAGAGCAGATTTTTTTCCCTCTGCTGCGGAAAAGATTTTGTAAGTCATCAGCGCCCCGTAACCCAATCCTCACCCTCCCCGGCACAGTTCACATCCAGGGGCAGCAGGAGGTTTGCGAGAGACGGAGGCCCCACCCAGCCGGGACTCATCAAACAGTGCTCGGTGTGGCCAGCAGCCCGGTTTCTGTGAGGTCTGGCCCACTTTTGTGCAGTTTGTTGGTAAGGATGTTGTCATCCCTGTGTGCCCAGGCTGTGGGACAGGCCAGTCCTTCACCTAACTGAGCCTCAGTTTTCTCATCTGCAAAATGGGTGTGCTCATGGTCCCTGACTCCAAGGGCATGTAAGGAGGCAACAAGATGATTCACATACAGCAGAGCATAAGGCGTATGGTAAGAGGTCCCTGATGCGTGACACACACTTGTCAAGGATGCGAGGATGCATGTTAGTGATCGTTACTAACACGTTGTTTTGACTACACAATTCGGCTTCATCCCGAACCGGTCGTAAATATATCTTGTGAGCAGAGTTCATCTCTCCATGAAGGAACCTCCCTACGGCCCTGGTCTTTGTGCCTGGCACTCAGGAGGCGTGGAAAGATGGGACTTTGGGTTTGCCCGAACCTTAGCAGGTTCTTGTTTTACCTGCTGCAGTGTCTCCCCCACCCCCATCCCACTTGTTAATTTTGAGGCTGCCCTGACCTGCCCTTCCCTGAGTGCTCACTCTGTCCTGGGCACAGAGATGGAGATGTGAACGAGAGAGATGTAATTCCTGCCCTCGGGTGGAAACTAGCCAGGTCATCCGGAAAACCGAGCTTGTGGGGCTCAAGCCGTCTGTCGTGGTCTGAGCTGCACCGTTTAAAGACTTCTGGGCCAAGCCAGCCAGCCTCCTGGGGGAGGCAGAACCCTCCACCCTCTCTCCCCCTTATTCTCTCCCCGTGGTGCTCGCGGCTCTCCCCACACCTCCTTCCAAAACTCAGAGGAGGTCCCCTCCTCCCTCCGCTCTTGTTGCCAATCTTGGGTCTCTTCGGCCTTTCCCCTGATGCCAGAATGGTGGGAGGGGCATCTGGATGCGGGGGTGGTCAGGGTAAGCCAGCAGCTAAAGTGTCTGCAGCCCAGAGCAGAGAAGGGGACCCCCAGGAGTCTGGTGGGGAGATGCTGGATGTCACCAGCCTCTCTGGCTTTGGGAAGGGTCGCCTGAGGGTCCCTTCCTGTAGAATAAGGAATACTCTTTGATTGGTGCTTCCCCCACCCAACTCTGCTTGACCAGGGAGGGCAAGACATTGCCTTGGGGGGAGGCAGTATCTGGCACCCATCTTAAGATAACTGAGCGAGTTGGGGCGTGGAGGGCCCCACAGCCGAGAAAGGGATAAGCCACCCAGGAGAGGGAAGGCCCTGAGGGAGGGAGGCGGCTTCTGCGACCCCTCTGCCTCCTGTGTGCATGCGGGTAAGACCAAGGAGGCCGCTCCCCGACTCCACTGAAGGCTAAACAGCAGCAGCAGGAGGTATCGAGGTTAGACTCTTACAGCTGGGCTGGGCAAGATATCAAGCCTGTTGTAAACTCAGTATCCTGGAGAATGGGCTGGGTCCTCACTCGGGCTCTGTGACCTTGGACAAGTTGCTTACCCTCTCTGAGCACCAGTTTGCTCATCTGCTGTACCTGCCCACGTGACTCTGTGGATCTAAAGGGGCGAGGGCTTGGAGGTCCGAGCGTGAGCCAGAAGGGGAGGGGGCGCTGTTTAGCCACAGAGTCTCAGGGAGGGAAGTAGACCCCGGGGACCAGATGCGCCGGGGTTCTGGCCCTGTCCTTGGGCAAGCCCCGTCTCATGGAGCTTCACTTTCCTCCTCTGGAAAACAGGCATCAGGGGGGCCCCAGAGGTGGGAGGAATCTGCGCACTTGAAGGGTTCAGCGTGGTGCCTGGTTCTGGGGGGACCCTTTAAACCTCTCCTGGTGGCAACTGATCCTCAGAGGCAAGTCCTCTGTCCTCCAGCGCAGGACGGGCCCACTGGCTTACAGCCACCCCTTGCCGAGAGAAGCAGAGGTCAGAGAGGGGCAGGGACTCAGAGCCCAGGCCTCCAAACACCTCTTCCGGCTCTTTCTGCATCCCCCAGCTCCATCCACCCCCATCCCCACCCTAGAGAGTTCTGGCATGTCACATCTCACAGTGTCAGGTGAGAGCCCTTCCTCCTGGCCGCGGCCTTGGGATTGGGCCCAGATTCCTCTGCTCCCAAGGCCAGGCCTGAGCCCCTCTGGGGCAGATGCAGCCGGCCAGTGCACTGGGCTCACGCCATCCCTCACCAAGGGCCCCAAAGGCCGTAGGAAGGGTTTTGGACATTTTCCCAGATGGGCGGGGCCGGGGGTGGCTGTCAATGGATGGAGGTGGTGGAGACGTTAGATTTGGGTTTGGATATCCTTTTAGCACGTAGTCCCTAGTATGGAGGGGGTTGGAATCAAGGCCGGGTGATCATGGTGATAAATTGGGGGTATCACTGGGGGTGACGTCAAGGACAGATCCTACATATATTTAGGAGGAAGACTGAATAGGACTTGGTACATAGGTTTCATTACCTTGTAAATTCGGGATTATATACTTGTTAACTTCTCAAAATCTGACAACTGTGAACGTTTGCCCATGATTTTTTAACAGTACCTCATATGAATGCAACATATTTTATTTAATCCCTGGCCATTGGACATTTAGGTTGTTTTTTTTTCTCTCTGATATAAACAGTGCTTGAGAATCATCTCTGTACTAAATCTCGGCATGAACATCTTTGTAGTAAATCTTTGCACATGTCTCTTCTTGAAGATAAATTTCCCCAGATGAAGTTGTCGTATTAAAGGCTGGGAACATCTTAAAAGGCTTTTGATTGAAAAATTGTTCAATTGCTCTCCACAAAGTACGTTCCCATTTATATTTTCAGCAAAAGTGCGTGGGAGAGTGCCTGTTTCCCCGCATCCTTGCCAGCACTGAGTGTTATTGTTTTTCTTAATAATTGCCAACTTGATGAGGAAGAAAAGAGTAGCTCACTGTTTCAATATTCATTTCTTTGATTAGTATAAAATAAAATCCTGGAATCTTTGAGCTAGAAGAGACTTTGGGGTCATGTAGTCCAAAGTCCTTGTTTTACTAATGGACCAGTCGAGTACCAGAGAGGTGAAGTATCTCTCGCAGGGTCACATGGCAAATACCCGGGGCAGGTTGACTCCTGTCGGGTGCCTCCTATGGTGCCGTGATGGGTTGCCTGCTGGGGTGGAGATGAAGATGTCTTGCTTTCTTCATTGAAGCTGATGGGGTTCATCTTGTCCTAAATCTCTCTTGCTCTCCAGTAAGGAAAAGAAAAACCAGTATAAATTAAAAAGAGCTTCCTCCTTACTGTCATTATGAGACGAAACACTTTGCACAAGTGGTCTATCTACCACGGCAGAGATCGTCATAAATTAATACGCCAGGTTTCCAGGTAATGTGAAATTGGGGTCAGGTTCCCGGCCGGGGGTGGGACAGCAGAGTGGTGAGGGCTCAAGGGCCAGCTTGCCGGCCGTGTGACCCTGGGGAGCCCCTCACCCTGCTGAGCTCTGGGTGCCAGGTGTGTGCCGTTGGCAGGCACAGGGACCGACACCTAGTAAGTGCTCAATAAATGTCCTCGCAGGAATGGGGCTGCTTGGCCGTCAGAGGCAGGGGACGGTTCGCGGCCACCCCCCGGGAGGTAACAGCGTGAGCTGTCACAGGCCCTCGGCTGAATTGGGAGGGAATGGTACATGCACACGGCTTCTGTGTTTGGCCTGGCCGGTAGCTGGATCGTTCTGGGAGCTGGGGAGGGCGGGCCGGCTCCAGAGTGCTGGGTTTTAGGATCCTGTGTGGACGCGGGCCTGGAGGACTGGAGACACACCTGCTTGGGGTTCTGTCCCAGAGGCACTGCAGCCTGGACAGTGACTTTCGAATCACTAGCCCCCCGCCCCGGGCCTCGGTTTCCCGCTCTGTGCAATATTCAGATTGCCAGATGGTGAGACTTCCGCGGGGCAGCTCCTCCGGGGCCCCAGGGACGGAACGTGCTCGGGCTCCGGTGCCTGATGACTTGGACTCTCTGGCTGGCTCAGCCACGGGCAAGTCTTTCATCTCCTGATGCCTCAGTTTTCTCATCTGTGAGTTGGAGAGTATAATGCCCTCATAACACAGGGCTGTTGCGTGCGGGGTTAGAAACAGCAAAGACACTGGATTTGGTGGCTTGGGTGCTCCCCGTAGCTCATCAGTGGTGGTGGAGACCCCGTAACCAGCAA
Source organism: Leucopleurus acutus (assembly GCF_964270905.1). Taxonomy (NCBI): domain Eukaryota; kingdom Metazoa; phylum Chordata; class Mammalia; order Artiodactyla; family Delphinidae; genus Leucopleurus; species Leucopleurus acutus. Next base: position 6,117,953 of record NC_139150.1, on the reverse strand, counting down.
CGAGTAAGGATGAGAGGCTGTCGCCTCGGCCGGAGTCTGGCATTAAGCATGCCAGCCCAGCTCAGCGTTGATGTGTTTGTCACCCGCTCCTCCCAGGAGCCGTGCATGGCCCCCACTTTACAGGTGGGGAAACTGAGTCTCAGAGGGGACCGGCGCTGGCCCAGGGCCACACATCTGGTGAGTGGTGCGGGGGAAATTGACCCTGGGCTGTGATGAGGGGCCCTGAGCAGTTGGGGGGCGTCAAGAAGCTTCGGTGCAGGTGTGGGGGTGAGCATGAGTGAGTGTGGGTGTGCAGCCCTGGCTCACGTGGGCATGCTCCGAGCGTGAGTGGCGGGGTCGTGGCATGTGTCAGGAGTGAGTGAGCGGCACGTTGGTGTGTGTGGCGGCAGGCCTGAGCGGGCTGTAATGTAGGTGTGCAGGGGGTGGGGGCCCTCAGGTGGGAGGCACAGGCAGGCCGGGCCCTGGATCAGAAGCTGATTGCCCAGCTGCCTGCCCTGGGCCAGGTGGCGTGGCTGCCACGTCTCTCCCCTTCTGCCCCGGCCTCGATGGTCTCTGGGAGCCCCTCTGCCCTCGAGCAGTGGGGAAATGTCATTGGTAGGAGTGACAGTGATGATGACTCTCGTCTGCCAAGTGGGCACTTGGTGCCAGGAGTGTTGAGTACAGATTTTCCCTCCTGCGTTCTCACCACGGCCCTTGGAGGAGGAACTATTATGCCCATTTTACAGATGAAGAAAAGGAGGCCCGGGCAGGTTCAGGGACATGCCCAAGGCCTCCCGGCCAGTCAGTGGCCAAGCTGGGGCTCAGGCTTAGACCTTTGTCTTGCCAAAGCCATGCCCTTCCCACCCTGTGCCCGCCTCCCATGTCCTCTGTGAGCGTTGTAACCTTAGAGCTGCTGCCAAGAGTAGTGAGTGTCCCATCACTGGAGGCATTCAAGCAACTGCTGGAGTGTCAGACACTGCCAGGCGTCCTGGATTCCTGGGCCGGATGTGAGGTTGGGTGGTGGGGTGGTAGGATCCTTCCAGCTGGGAACACACAGCCCTATTGGTCTTTTTTTTTTTTTTTTTTTCTCTTTTTTTGGCCGCACCGTGCAGCTTGCAGGATCTTAGTTCCGCGACCAGGGATTGAACCCGAGTCCTCGGCAGTGAAAGTGCGGAGTCCTAGCCACTGGACCGCCAGGGAATCCCCAGCTCTACTGGTCTTGCCGTTCTGCTTCCTGCAGGGGACTGGGGGCAGCCTCACTTGGCTTCCTGTGGGATGGAGGCAGAGTCGAGGCCTTCAGTACGGTGACAGGAGGAGGGTCGTGACAAGTCCAGGGAGCATCAATAAGCATGTACAGCGGGCTGGGCCGCACCCAGGCCTCTGAGGCTTTCTTAGCCTTTGCCCCATCCGGTGGGGGGGGGGGGCTTGGGTGCTAAGGCGCAGCCCGAGGATGAAGCCGTGGAGGCCCAGAGTGCCCCGGCCATCCTGCCCTGCCCGTGCCTGGCGTGGCCTGGGGGCCTCAGGAAGTGTCTGTTGGTCAAGGGAGAGACCAAGTCCTCACGGGTGCCATGCGGGGCTCAGAGGCACGGTGACAGAGAGGACCTTGGGGTCTGGAGGTCTGGTAGCAGTATCCTGGGGGATTGTAAGCACCTTGAGGGTAGGGACGCATCTGGTGGATTTGGGCGTTTGTTCAGTGCCCAGCCGGGAGCTGTGCATGGTGCAGGCCTGTGAGTGCCTCTGGGTAAGGCTTGGGCTTTCCAAAGTGCTTGCCATGTGTTGCTTCGTTCTGCTTCTCTGCTGACCGGGGCGGGGCCCACCTGTGTCCCTGACCTGCAATCTGATGGGGGTGGGGAATTGCCAGGGAGCTAAGAGTCTGGGGTCCTGGTTCCAGCCCAGTTTGCTGTGGCTGCGCCTCTCAGGGTCTCAGTGTCCCCATCTGTCCCACTCTCAGTGATATGGATGTCACCTTTTCTCAGCCCCAGGGAACCCTGACGGTACCATCTAGGAGGCCGTGCTCCCCACCAAGGGAGTCTGGGTTGGGGTTGCCCAGGATGGGTTCAGGGCAGCTGTTGGCCCTGGCACTCCTGGTCTCATGAGGTGGCCCCAGGAAGCTGGCGGCACATCCAGGCCACCGTGCTCTGGATTCCCTGGCAGGGGAGAAGGAGGAGAGCGGAGGAATGTGGCTTTGAGGAATGTTTAACCCAAGGCAGAAATAGCACTCTGCATTTTTTATTTCAGGCTTGGGTTTTCAGCTAGGAAGTGGGCTCAGAGCGCCATTCTCTCTTTCTCCAGGCTCCACCAGCTCCCCCACTGCTCTGGCCTTTTGGGGACAGGAAGTGGCCTCTTTTTTTTTTTTTTTTTTTTTTTTTAGAAGTAAGAAACTGCTGTGGGAACCAGAAAGGACCGTGGATTTGGAGGCAGACAGAGCTAGGTTCAAATCCCCTGTTCTCCACTTCCCAGCCCTGTGATCACTTCCTACCATGAACCCCTGCGTTCTCTTCTAGGGAACTGCGGGGAGGGGGACGGCAGCTGAGTTCCTCCTCAGGGACCAGCCGGGCCTGGGTACAGAGCCCAGCTCCTCTCATCAGCTCTGGGATCTTGGCCAAGCCCTTTCCTATTGAGCTTCCTCACTTCATCTGTAAAATGGGCAGCTGATGCTAACCCTGCCTCCCAGTGTGGTGGATGGAATGAGTGTGAAACTATTGGCAAAAGGGCCTGGCACACGCTAGGCTCTTGAAATCCCTCCTCTGAGTCCTGGTGGCCTCATACATAAAATGGGAAAACGCCTCCTGCGGGCCTGCTGCGGAAGAAACGCGGGTCCTCACCTGGGCGAAGGGAGGCTGAGACCGCCTTCCATCTGACGTCTGTTTGCCTCGCTCCTCTGAGCCTGAGCAGGACCCACCCCCGCCCACACTCAGCTTGCATCAGCGTCCAACGTCCCCTTCCATGGAGGTGCCCTGGGCCCAGCCAGTGCCCGCCCCAGACCTGGCGGTGAGGACCTGTTTAACCCACCTTCTTGCCATTCGGCTGTGAGCGCCGTGAGGGTGGGACGCGTCTGGTTTCACAGTTCACTGCTGCATCCCTGCTCCTAGGACAGAGCCTGGAGCACATTTGTTGGAATGAAGGAGAAAACAAATCCATAAACAGACAAGCTAATGAATGAACGACATTTCTTTTCTTTTCTTTCTTTTTTTTTTTTTTTTTGGCCACGTGGCATGTGGGATCTTAGTTCCCCGACCAGGGATCGGACCTGGGTCCCTGGCAGTGGAAGCGCGGAGTCTTAACGGCTGGACCACCAGGGAAATCCCTAAACGACGTTTCTTCTCATCCATCTCGGGTCTTTGCTTTCCATTTGTCTGGCCTCCTCCTACCTCTTGGACTGGGTGACGAGGGGCTTAACACATCCCCGGGGGGGGCGGGGCGGTCCTCAGAAGTCAGGTGCTGGGAGGCTGGGCCTCAGCAGGTGAGGCTTAGCAAAGACCCCAGCCCCTCTCACCGTCTGGGGCTGGGGAGCCGGGGAGGGGTCCAGCCAGCCAGCTTGGCCCCTCCTCCCGGGCCCCTCCTTCTCCTTTCTCTTTGTAGGAACCAAAAGATTCCTGTTCAAAGGCAGGAGATGGGGCTATTTTTGGCACTGTGGGGGAAAAAGCCAACTCTTCCCTTCTGTTCAAAAATATATGGTGTATGTGCTGGGCAGGCAAGGAGCTAGACGAGCTCAAAGCCTGTGCTGGCGGGGCTCCTGTCTCCCGGCACCCGTCGCCCTGCCACCCTCCGTGCCTCGGTAGCCTACACGGCCACGTTGGGTGATTATTGTTTCCAGGCTGCCTATGATGAGGCCCTTGCTGGGCCTGAGCAGGACGGGATCTTAATTAAAACCAACAGTGGCCGTCAAAATACAGGAGAGGAGCCTGCTAGCTGCTCTCACCTTCATTCGTGTTTCCTCTGCTCTGGCTTCGTGGAGGTGGGTGAGTGTCATGAGAAGCATTCTGGACGCAGCTTGGGGAAGGAGACCCATTCTCTCACAGCTGGAGGCCCTGTGTACCCGTGTGGGCAAGTCTGGCCGAGGGCATCCCCGGGCCGCTCTGCCACCCCTCACTGCCTGATGCAGAAACTGTTTGTGGAACAGCTGTTTCCTGCCAGGTCCCGTGGGTGCCAGGACACGAGGCACATTGGATGGATGGATTTCTGGCCCTCGTGGCATTCACAGCTTGGTGAGGAAACAAGACAGAGCGTTGCACAACGCTATGGGAGCCCACCGGTTCTGTGGTGCACCTGGGAGGGCTTCTTGGAAGAGGCAGCATTTCAGCAGAGACCCAAGGGTAGGGCTGCCAGACATAACTAAACAGTTATTCATTGTTTATGTGAAATTCGAATTTCACTGGACATCCTGTATTTTTATTTGCTAAATTTGGCAGCCCTACCTGAGGGAGAAGTAGGAGTTGAGAAGGCACAGAGAGGTTTTGGGGGCGGGGGAGGGCTTATGCGAGATGTTGAGAGCGTTTCAGACAGAAGGAACAGTGTGTTCCGGGTCTGGAGGCCTCGAGGTTGCAACTCTGAGGCCCTGGAAACCCGGAGCGGGGGCGGGAGTGTAGAGGGGATGCACGGTGAGCCAGAGGCCTAGCGGGGTAGCCCCTCGGAGGGGCCGGCTGACCAGCAGGGAGGGCCCCACCCGGAGGGCACACTGATGGAGCTAGTCTTGGGAAACAGGCAAGGACACAGGGCACACTAGGGGAGACAGGGCCCTCCTTGGGCGAAGGAGGCACCAGTGGGCGTTTTGGGTCAGGGTCAGGGTCCAGCCTCTGGGGGGCTCTGGCCAGGCTGATGGGTGTGCGGCACTCTAGTGGTTGTGACCTTAAGGACGGTGGCCAGTCCGGCTCATGTCAGAGCTGTGATGAAGACCAGCCCGGCGTGTCCCACCCCCTCCCAGGGCTGGGGATGAAGCAAGGAAGTGGGGGCTATGGCTGGGGGGACGGGGTGGATAGGAGGAGTGGCAACTGTCCACGGCTTCCTGTAGCCCCCTCCCCTCCCAGCTGCTCACGTTATTGGCCCTGGTCATCCTGCCTCGTCTTTGGGTGCTGTGACACCTTTGTTAATAATAGTAGCAATTGTTAGTATCTTGGAGCCCTTTGCTGTGCTCTGTCCCCGTAGCCAGAGGAAGCTCCACGTTGTGGCACATGTGGCTTCTGGTGGTCCCCTGGCCTCACCACTCTCTGTATCGTCTCTGGGTTTTGGACATCGCGCCCCACCCCCTGTGCTGGAAAGCCCTTTCTCTTCGCCTGCTGAAGTCTGATCGTCCTTTCTGTGTCAGCCTAAGCGCCCTGTCCCCAGGGAGCACGCCCTGACCCCCGCTGCTTGGGTCGGGTTCCAGCTTTACACTTTCCCTTCTTATCACGGCAGATAATTAGACAGCTGTGTGGTCGTGTGCTGTAGGTCCGCATCTGCTGTTCCATCAGGGCCTCGGAGGACAGGCGTCGGGGTCTGGGTCACTGCTGTGTTCCCTGGCCCATTTGAGTGCTCAGAAATTAATTGTTGGATGAATGAAGGGGTGAAAAATCCCATTTGTTCCTTCTAACCACCCTGCAAGGAAGGTATTTGTCACCACCACCATCCCCATTTTACAGGTGATGAAACTGAGGCTCAAAGAGGTGAACTCAGTTTCTCCAGGTCACACAGGGGCTAAAGCATGACTCAATTCAGAAAAAGACCTTTCCTGTTGACCAGGTGCCTCAGGGCCTTCTCTGACCTTGGCAGGTGCTTGGAAAATGTTCATGAAATTGGGCCGAACCAAACCCCTGAGCACTCGTCTAGGCTCGGCTCTGAAATGTTTGGGAGGTTCTCCACCAGGAGTCCTGAGAAAATCCCACATGCCGACCGTTTCCCACGGTCTCAAAGATAGCAGAAGGTGTGGTTCACTTCCTTCAGGACTTACCACTCTTCTGGAAGATTCAGAGTCTGGCAGTAGAGATGGCTTGAACCAGGGAGTAGTTGGAGTCTTACCTTGGGGGGTGTATGTGTGTGTGTGAGAGAGAGAGAGAGAGAGAGAGAGAGAGAGAGCCCATGTGTAGCCACCAGGGCAAGTCCATTAATTAGCCAGGAATAACTGAGTTTTAGAAAACTAAAGTAGGCATGTCTACTTTCCAACTTACCCACCTAAATCAAGCATAACACGTGCATTCTACAAGAACGAGTACACACTGAGTGCCTACTGTGTACCAGACGCTGTTCTGTGGCTGTGATGTAGGCAGACCCAGATCCTGCCCACGGAGCCCCCAATGATTGGGGAAGGACAGAATTGGAAAATACGGGCCATCACAAAGATGAGAACAAAACCACTCCTTGTACTGTCTCTCTGACATCACTGTCGTTAACATTTTCACCTGTTCCTTCTAGTCGTTTCTCTGTGTACACAGCTGTGGTAGGCTTTATCATCCTCAGTTTCCTGACGAGGTTCAGAGAGGTTAACTGATTTGTCCAAGATCACACAGCCAGAACATGGGAGAGCTGGAATTTGAACCCCCACTTAGTCAAAGCAAGTTGTTAATAGATCAGCAAATATTGAGGACCTTTGCTTCAGAGCCCCGGTGGCCCTTTGTTGGGGATTCAGAGAAACCAAAGATTCAGTGGGACCAGACAGCGAAGTTCAGGAAGCAGTCAGGACGTTAAAGAAGGTTATTCTCAGAATGGTTTTGCGTGACGTTTTAAACACTGCACTTCTGCGCAAGCTCTGAAGTCACCCAGACCCTGGTTCTGGTCCCAGCTCCACTACAGACTGACTTTGGTCCTTGGGCAAGTGGCTTCAGCTCTAAGGGCCTCAGTTTCCTGATCTGTATAATGGGATAATCAAAACCATGCCGAACCACAGCATGGTTCGGGCACTGAATGAGATTCAGGCCTGTGGAGTGCCTAGTCTGGGACACAAACAGTCGTGCCTAGTGAATGGCAGCTCTTTCGTCTTGCTGTTCCTGGAAACCACAAGACGAATGACATCTTCCTGCAGCTTTACTTGAGGACATTTTGGTAAAAGTTATTTAACTTACATAGAAATGAAATCAATGCACTTTGTAACTTTAAAGTAAAACAAACATCTATAAATGATGGAATAGAATGCAAAATCTGCAGAAATATTTGAGCTAAAACACAAGATTTGAACTGCACCTTGTTTCGGTGGTTGCCTAGGCTCTGCCTCTCACTCCCGGGGGCAGGGGCACTGGCCTTCTCCCTTCAGGGGGTCTGGGGAGGCCACCTTTGGGGAGCCCTTGGACTCTTCTACCACATGGCCCTGCTCCAGGGACCAAGCAACAACTTCACCTACCTGTGAACTTGTCAGAGTGAACATTCTTTTTTTTTTTTTTTTTTTTTTGCGGTACGCGGGCCTCTCACTGCTGTGGCCTCTCCCGTTGCGGAGCACAGGCTCCGGACGCGCAGGCTCAGTGGCCATGGCTCACGGGCCCAGCCGCTCTGCGGCATGTGGGATCCTCCCGGACCGGGGCACGAACCTGCGTCCCCTGCATTGGCAGGCGGACTCTCAACCACTGCGCCACCAGGGAAGCCCTTTTTTTTTTAAATTTATTTTTGGCCGCGTTGGGTCTTCGTTGCTGCGCGCGGGCTTTCTCTAGTTGCGGCGAGCAGGGACTACTCTTCATTGCGGTGCACGGGCTTCTCATTGCAGTGGCTTCTCTTGTTGCGGAGCACGGGCTCTAGGCGCACGGGCTTCGGTAGTTGCAGCACGCGGACTCAGTAGTTGCGGCTCGTGGGCTCTGGAGCGCAGGCTCAGTAGTTGTGACACACGGGCTTAGTTGTTCCGTGGCATGTGGGATCTTCCCAGACCAGGGCTTGAAAATGTGTCCACTGCATTGGCAGGTGGATTCTTAACCACTGTGCCACGGGGGAAGCCCCAAAGTGAACATTCTTACCCCATTTGTCAGATGAGAAAACCGAGGCTTGGAGTGGGAAATGAATCACAAAGATTCAAGCTCTGTTTGGTAAATCTGAAAGCGAGAAGGGTCACAGCATCCAGGAGAAAGATGGAGCCCAGGGGCCTGGCTCTCCAGTGGAGGTACCGCCAAGGGGCACTTGGCTGGGCAGGAGCCGCTGCTCCCCAAGTCTCATGCACCCCAGTGCCTGTCCCGCAGCAGGTGCTCGGCGAGGGCTTGCCATGGCTTGGGGGTGCTTGGTGTGCGACCCCCTTCTTGGGGATGACCATCGCCGGGTTAAAGCCTTCTTGAGTTTGGGCTCCAGAGTCAGATGGACCTGAGCTCCCACCTCCACTCCTCTGCCACTGACCCTGTGACCTGGGACGAGTGCCTTTGCCTCTCAGTGAAGCCTCAGTTTCTTCATCAGTGAAGTGGGCTGTTGGGGACCCCCTACCTCTCAGCAGAAGGGCTGATGCAGCCCAAAAGCTCAGCCAATGGAGTCGTCTGGGGCTCAGGGAGGATCCTGAGGGGCCGAGTGGGACACAGGAGATTCGAGCTGGGAATTGAGTGGCTCTGAGCAGCTTCTCACACCCGTGTTCCCTTGAGGGCTTGGCTCCTTTCTGTGTCCTGGAAAGTTTCCTAACTTAGCACGGGTCCCACAGCCTGATGCCACCAGCCACTTGTCCCGCTGCTGCCCCAGTGGCGGTGAGACCCCTGCCATTTAATTCTAATGCCGTAACTGTCATCATGATAGCCCATGTCTCCATGTGGAGCACTTGTCACATGCTGACGACGCTTTCAACCTCCTCTTGTTGGCTCTGACGGCAGCCCTGTGATGGAAGAGGAAACCATGGCTCAGAGAGGGGAGTGCATTGACCGGGGTCACACAGCAACCACGTGGTGGGTGGACCCTTCTCTGCAAAGGCCAACGGTGGGAGAGAGCCCAGGTTCTTTGGGCCACGGTCAGGTCCACCAGGCCTGAGCTCAGGGTGGCGAAGAGCAGGCCCCAGGAGCGGGGGGCTCAGCTGGCCCAGTCCCAGCCCGAACCCACCCTCTGTGGTCAGGGATCCACCATCCACTCCAGGTTCCTGAAGTCAGGCCTTACGGGCCTGAAGCTCCCCCCAGACCCCCAGGGGGCTCTTCTGCGGATGAAATAGCCCCAGAACTGCTCAGCCATCCTCCTGCCACCCCAGCGCCCTGGCCCCTCTTAGTGCGGGGGCTGGGGGCACCGGGAGGGTGTAAGGAGCGAGGCCCGGGAGGCGGTCAGAGCCTGGTCAGCTGGGTGGTCGTGGACACGGTTCCCTCTGTACCCCGGGACACTGGGCGCTTTGCGAGGGTCTCCGGAATCTTGTGTATGAAGGGCTGGGTGCAGGACTGGCAGCTGTAGTGGTGGCTCACAGGTCCGGTCCTTACCTACCCGTGGATGGCAGTCTGGTGTCCTGGGTCCTGGCGGGCGAGCTTGCACAGAAGGGTGCAGGGTGAGCGAGGCAGGCGGGGCCCCTACCAGCTGGTGCTCAGCCAATGAGGGTGGAAATAGTGAGCCAGGGAGGCTGGGCCATTGCCACCCCAAGGGGAGGGCTGTAGGGTTTGGGGCTCTGGGCACCTCGCTTCTTCCGGGTCAGGGCGAGGGGCTCCCGCAGCGCCCAGCGCAGCCCAGACTGCCCGGGATTCTGGGCAGGAGGCCAGGCCTCTTTTCTGATGCAACTCAGGCCGGTCCTGGGGCCCAGCTCCCCTGCAGCTGGGCATTTATGGAGAGCGGGCACGGGGCGGGGTGGAGGGCGCTGGGTCCGCTCTCTTCCCTCCCCGGCAGAGGTGCGGGGTGCTCATCACAGCGACAAGTGACCGTGGCACTCGGGCTCCCGTGCGTGTTACCACGTTACGCCTGGTCTGCGGCAGCTCTGCTGGAGGACTCCGCTTTACATATGAGCCTGCCAGCCCCCCGCCCAAGGTCACCCGTCGCTTTAGTGCATCTGGGACCCAGCCCAGGTTATCTGGCCCGGGGTGGGGGGGGCCACCCTCCAGTCTCCATACGGCCCCTCATGGTGTCCGTGGGCTGCTCCCTGGGCTCGGGGCCTGTGGGTCTCCATCGTCACTGACTTGCTGCCCGCAGGTCACTTCGTGGGAGCCTGGAGGTCTCAGGAGCCTCCAGAGAGGGGAAGCAGCGTGGCCACGGCAGGCAGCCCGAAGTCCCCCTGCCCCTCCCGGGGCACCAGTGCATTTCCACAGGCTGCTGGAAGCTGCTCCGGCAGTGCTGGCTGACCTCAGGGGCTGTGGGGGTGGGGAGTGACTTGGGGCTGGGGAGCTTGGCTCCCGGGGGATTAGAGAGGGCAGCTCTCCTCTCCCCCAGCCCTCCGTGTGGCAGGCCCCTGCGGGTGGGAAACCCCACGGGCATTCAGTGCTCTTTTCTGCCCTCCCCGGTGCAGCCCTTCGCACTGGCACAGCCGGGTAGCGTTGCTGAGAGCGGCGGGAGGAGTCCTCTCCCCCTTCGGGGACAGGGCCGCTGAGGCCCAGACCGGGGAAGTGACAGGTCACACAGGAGGGGGGCGGCAGACCCCTGGAATCCACGCCCCACAAGACCACCATGCTCTGCCTTCTTGGCTACAGACAGCTGCCCCTCCTTGGGGATGCTGGGGTCACTGCCCCTGGAGTGGGGGAGTCAGGCTGCTGTGGGGCAGGGGGCCGCATCCTGGCCCACCAGCATGTTCTCTGTCTTCTCTGGAGAAGCTCTGCTGCGGGGGGGGGACATGACCAAATTAGGGATGCTGGCGGCCGCTGGGTGGGGGCCAGATGGGAGGGAGGAATGGAGGTGGGAGGCTGAGAAGAGGCCGGCACGGCCCTGGGCTGGGGTGGGGACTCCGGGCCGGCCCTGGACAGTGTTCTCGTGCTCTCCAGGGAGCCAGGATGGGTGGGACTGCCAGTAGGGCACAGAATGGGGATCCAGGAGGGGAGTTCTGGGATGGGGGCCCCTTTTTTGGAGAATGAGGGGTCCCTGGGCTGTCAAGAGGAGGCAGAAGCCTGGGGGGAGGGGTGCAGGGTGCACATGCCGCCGCCCAGAGAGCACGTGAGGAGGCCACTGAGGCAGGGGCTTGGAGAACCCCAATATTTGAAGGCTGAGCAAAGACGGAGAGGCCTAGGGCCTGGGGAGGAGCTGTCTGAGGGGGGCTGCACTTCTGGAAGGTGTACAGTCAGTGGTGTCAGGACTGATGGGAGGGTGGGATTCAGTGACAAGGGGATGCTGGCGGCCAGGTCCCAACAGCCCCCAGTTCTCTTTTTGTGTGAATCAAACCGGAGGCCCCTTTGCTAACAGTTTTCCTGCAGTGGGGGTGGCGGAGGCATGGCCGACACGCAGCCTTTGCCCCTGGAGATGGAAAGGGCCCGCAGGACAGCGGCTGGGGAGGGGGGCAAGGGCTCGCACGCAGGGTGCCCTCCACCCCTCCTGCTGCCGCCAGCGCCTCTGTGGGCCGCAGCCCCTGCTTTCTGTGCCCACCGTGTTTGAGCTGAGCTTCAATCAGGAGAGAGGTATTTTGCTTTAGGGAAATCAAAATCAGACTCAACATTTATCCTGGGCTCCAGGGACCGGCTCTCGTGTTCGCTCCTGGCAGACAAGAGCTGCGGGGAAAGGAGGGCGGCCCGGGAACGCGGCTCTGTGGGTGGAGGGGAGCAGGGGGCCCTGGGGGCACCCCTGCCACAGCAGGGGGAGGTGAAGGCTGGGCCGGGGGCAGGGGCTGGGTCCCTCTCTCCACGCCGAGCCCCCAGAAGGCTCCCTCCCGCTCTGCTGCCCCCAGCTCTCTGGGGAAGTCAGCAGGAGGGGAGTAGAGCTCAGCCCCCTGCTAAGCTGGGAATTTTCTATCCACCTCTCAAGAAACCCTCCCGGTGACTCTGCCAGGTCGGAGCTTGTACCCCATCCTTCAGATGAGGACTCTGAGGTTCAGAGAGGTTAAGTAACTTGTTTGGAGCAACCCAGTCTACAAGTGATCAAGACAGGTCTTAAGTACTGGTTTCCTAATAAGCCTGGGCACCCCAGGCCTGGAGGCGGGGGCGAGCTGGAGAGAGGCAGCTTGTTTTTAAAATTGGCCGAAGCCAGTTGTAATTGTGAAGGTAAACATGTTGTGAGAAACATGTTTCAGGATGTGTTCCCAATCCAGCCAAGTAGCTTGGTGTTGGTGTGGGAATCAACAGGACACTGGGCTGGGCTCTGAGGGTGATGCTAGGAGAAGCGCCTTGACCTCCTGGGGGCTTAGCGTCCAGCTGGGAAGGTGAGGGGGAAACAAGGGCTTCTACTGAGCGCTCGCTGGGCGCCAGACATCACACCAAGCACTTCAAGTCCATCCTCCTCATCTAAGAGTCTGTCTGTCCCATTTTACAGATGAACAAACCGAGGCTCAGAGGTGTGGGGTCATTCACCCGAGACCACACAACCAGAGCCCTCCCTGTGGCCCACCCTACTTTACCGGTGTCCTGTTACCCCCTTTCCCCGGCTTGGCCCCGGCAGGCAGTGCCCCGTCTGATCCTCTGTTGTACACGTGATGAGAAGACAGACTGCATGTAAAACAGTGAGTCCCACATATGAGGGGAGTTCCCAAACGGGGCTTGGGAGGGCTTCCTAGACAAGGGCCATCCCAGCTGGGACTTGAAATGTGTGTAGGGGTTACAGGTAGCAGAGGTGAGGGCGTGTGTTCTGGGCGGAAGGAACAGAGGTACAAAGGCCTGGAGGTGGGACCAGTGAGAGGAGCTTGAGGGGGTCACAGGGTTGGGGGAAGGCAGGAGAGCAGGGGCCCGTAGCGCTGAAAGTGACCTTCATTCGTGCTGAGCCTGGACCCACCCAGTGCCTGGTGGACGCTTGTTAATTGCACACTCGCATGTCGGCTCTGGGAGGCGGGGCGATGGGACCAAGCTGGGAGCCTGAGCCTGTCGCTCTAGTATCTGGGTGGAGGGCGGAAGCAGAGGGACCCCAGAACGGTCCCTCAGCCCCCTCCTCCCTCCTAGTGCCTGTGGTGGTCGGAGCTGCTAGGGCTGTGCTCCTGGGCAGGACCCTTGGCCCTTCCGGTGCTGTGCGGGGGGCACACGGGTGGTGGGCTGATGAGGACAAACATTTCCCCCCAGCTTTTTATTTTGAAAGATCAAGAGCAACACAAGTGCTGTGAGCACCTGTGTGTCCATGTCTAGATTCACCAGCTGTCAGCATTTTGCCACATTTGCTTCCTGTCTCTTTCTAAATATGTGTGTGTGTATTTCTGAACCTTTCCCAGGAGGCTGCAGGCATCCTGGTCGTCACCCCTAAATGCTTCAGGGCACATCCCAAGGAAAAGAACATTCTCCCACATAACCTCCCTGCCGTTGCTGCTCCTAAATAAACCAACAGTGAGTCCGTCAGGGCATCCAGCTGCCCGCCTGTAGGCAGCTTCCCCCAGCAGCCCCGTCATAGCTGGTCTTTAACTCCAGATCCAGGACCCAAGCCAGCCATTGTGAGTTGCATTTGATGGCCTTGTCTCTTCAGGGTTTTTTTCTGGAACAATCCCCTGCCTTTTTTACCTTTCGCACCCTGACTTATAAAAGTATCCTGGCCACTTGTCTTATGGAATGCCCCCCATTCTGCATTTGCCTGGTTATATCCTCATGATTAGACGCGGGGGTCTGGGGTTTGGATGCAGGCCTGCCTGACCTTTGGGGAGGGGCTGGGGGCAGGTGACCAGCCCCCCCGAGACCTGCCTGCTGCCTGCCCCCCCTCCAAGACCCTCCCAGATCCTCCAGGGCTCCAGGCAGTCAAGCAGTGGCAGCTGCTGGGCCTGGGACGGTGCCAGGGCATACCTGTTTCCTAAAGGTTAATTCGCTTAAAGCACGAGGCAGGGCCTGTCTGCCCCTCCCCAGCTCACAGCTTGGCTGCCTGCTGACCACACAGTGTTCTGCGATGGGACCATTCTAATGGGGCAGGGGCTGGTGAGGGGCCCAGGGGAGCCTGGAGGCTGAGAGGCCCTGGGGGGAGGCTGCTGGGGGACGGGGCGGGGGTGTGTGGTCAGGAGAGGATTGGGACTTCTGAGCTGGGGGATTCCAGGGCAGCCTTCTCTGACCCTGGGAGGCCTCCCCTAAAGTCAGCAGTGGACCAGCCGCCTGAGCCCTTGCTACCCGGCTCCTGCCGTTTGTATCACATGACGCCAAGGTCATACAAGGTCATGCAGCTCATTGGCTTACTCAAGGTGGGCAGGGGGGGGGCATCCACTTGGACATCCATCCTGGGTTCTGGAGGCACCGTCCTGGCCCCTGGCCCCCCCCAGTCACCTTGGGTGACTTCGGGCAAGTAAGCAGCCCTGCCTGAGCCTCAGTCTCCTCATTGGGAAAATGGGGTCACACCTACCTGTGGGAGTCTTATGCCCGTGAAGAGCACCAAGCACTTTCATCTTCACAGCAAACCCATTTGACAGATGAGGAAACTGAGGCTCAGAGAAGTGAAGTACTTAGCCCAAGGACACACAGCTAGGAAGCTGTGGTGCTAGGCTTAAACTCAGGCCGTCCAGGCTGGCTCCAGAGCATAAGCCCCTAAGCTCCCAGCTGTGCTATGGTGGGACTCCTGTGTCTCCAGCTTGGGTTTTTAAGCGTCAGCCCCTCAGCCCCTGCTGCCCTTCACTGCCAGGTGTGGGTGGCGGGTGTAGGGCAGCCCACCCTGAGTTAGACCACGGACACTTCCCTCTCCACCCCCCTGCTGGCCTCCCTTCCCACCCCCTACCCTCTGCCGAAACTCTCTTGGAAAATTGCATTTTTTTACACCAGGTCTGGCTGTTCCCAGTAACCTACAGCTCTCACTGTTGCCTCGCTCTTTGTGTCAGCATCCTGCTGATGGACGGGGCTCTTCCTTAGCCTCTGATTGGGCTCGTGGGAGGACAGCGCCGACGAGAAGGGGACTGGTAGGAGCTTGCGGAGGGCTGAGCCACAGACCGGAGCTCAGACCCTCGCACTACCACTTCACGTCCTGCCCACTTTGTAACCCGGTTTCCCCACTTGCAGCCAGGGCAGAGGCACAGCTTCCGTGCGAGTACTGTCCGGGCAGCTGAGTCGAAGCACAGAGGCCCGCCCTGGTACAGATCGAGGCTCGCAGCGGGCGCTCAGGACCTGGCAGCCGTTACGAGCTGGCTTTGAACAGTTTTTGAAAAGTGGCCTCAAGCGTGATCAGGCACAAATGGTGAGGTGGACCCCCTTGGGCCTCCCTCCTCACTTATCTGGGAAGGGATGCCAGTTCCTTTATTCACCTGACCTGCACCCAACACCCACCTTCCTGTCCATTCGTTCTTTCATTCATTCACTCATTCTACAGGCCTGTATTGAGCACCTCCGAGTGCCAGGCCCTGTGCTGGGGATTCAGGAGTTTTCACACCCGTTCTGGTTGAATTCCCAGGACAGCTCGTGTGGCAGGTCCTATAACTATCATTCCCACTTTACAAACGAGGAAACTGAGGCATGGGGAGCTGGAGGTGCTCTCTCAGTCACTCCCCGCCCCCTCTGCCCCGAGAATGAGTGAGGCCCTAGAGGTGGTTAGATATTCTTGTTCAGTGATTTGAGCGAAATGACTGGTTTTGTTCCAACCTGAACCGATTCTGTCCTTTTCATAAAACAACATTTTGTCGTTTGTTTCCTGATTCAATAAAGAATGACTGGGCTTGGCTGGAGGTTCAATTACTTTATACGGCTCATTCTAGCTTTCGGTGCACCGTTCTGTTCTCTTCTTGCCTATAAAAAGAACCCGGGACTGATGGCTCTGAGGGGCAGGAGGGATGGGTGGAGGAGGGGAAGGTGCTGGGTGCTGCCAGGGCCGAGGAGGGCGCTCAGCCTTTCTGCCCTGGCCCCCCATGTGCAGGCAGGGCAGCTGAGAGCCTGGGGAAGCCAGTGACTTCTGTGACCGTCCTGTCCCCAGGGATGCGAGACGGGGAAGAATTATGTCCAGTGTTGGCCTGGGCACAATAATCCTGCCTGCCCAGCCCAGGACTGCAGGGAAAGGCCAGCCTCTGCCCGTAAGAGACTGATCTCGGCCGTCCTCCAGGCAGTGCGGTGGGCATCTGGAGGGGATGGGCCAGTGTTGTCCACTGGGGGGTTAGACACAGAGCTCCTGACTGGGACGATTCACCGGGCGGGGTGGGAGTTGCAGATGCCTTCTTGTTCAGAGCTGGCTGGTGTCCAGACTTAGGCAGACTGGCTGTGGGCCGGGGTGGGGAGGGCAGGAAGGAGGCTCCCCTGTGTCTGTCTGTCCCCTAGGACACCTTCCTGAGCTAAAAGGCCACTTTTCTGTTTTCTTTTGCAGTTACCGAGAAGGAGGTCCAGCAGTGGTGAGTAGCTGCTTTTCCCCAAACTGTTGGGTGGGAGAGGGTGTGTTGGCTTTGTGCTGATGAGACGGCAGTCCAGCTGCCCAGGACAGCGGCACGTGGAGGACCCTCTGAGAGCGGCTTACCTACAAACCAGTCCAGGCAGCCTTTGTTCAGATTCCTTTGTTCACAGGAGACTGACATAGATCCAGTTGAACTGGGATGGGGGTGGGGTGGTAGTGACTCCTTGCCTTGTGTGGCATCTCTAAGGACCACCAGTGTTAATTTCAGACTCTGCTCATCCAAGGGAGGGTTTTGGACCAGAAACAAGTCAGGAGACTGAATCCCAGGCCCAGCTTTGTCCCTAAATCGTCCCGTGGCCTTGAGAAGTCTCTTCTCTAGAGTTCAGCCACCCTGTCTATAAAGTGATTGATCAGAGTGGATCAAGGATGGCAGATAGGTTTCTTTTTGGATGCCAGCTCTAATCAATCCATAGTAGCTACCTGGAGTGCTGTGTTAAGAAGGATTCTGAGTCTGTATATCATGGAGCAAACCGAAAGTATAGCACCATTAATGCTTGGAAGGTCTGGAATGGATTAGTTATGCCTGCCCTGGGGCAGAGAGGGGAGAGTGGTATACTGTCTGTCATTGTGGAATGTGGAGCAGACAGGGGAGACTCACACATGGTAAGGTGAACCTGAGTTGGGAGTAGGTGAGCGAGGAGGCGAGCTTGGAGACCTCCCAGAAAGTTTGGTGGCTTAGAAATGGACTCTGCTCCTACCTCTTCCTATCCAAGTGACCTCAAGTGATCCAACCCCCCTCAGCCTCCGTTTCCCCACTTGTGTGACGGGAATGATGAGGCATCAGGGCGACATTCCCTGTAAAGGTCCCAAGAGATAACAGCCTTGGCAGTGGTCTTCCATCGACTGTTCAGATGGGGAGCTGAGGCCTACAGATGTGCCCTCCATCACAGCAGGCCGCAGCAAGGCCCAGGCCACGAGACGCCTGGTGGAGCCCTGCTGGGGGCAGGGCCAGGCTCCCCAGGGGCCACTGCTTACACCTCCCTGTCCTTGAGTCCAGGTGGCAGAGGGAAAGAGTTGTGGCTGCCTTGCTTGGCTCTGCTGACCCCTTGCTGGAGACCCCGGCTAGGTGGGCAGGACCTGGGTGGTGAGCTGGCTGTGCCCCACGGGGGGAGTGGATGCAAAGGGAGCAGCTGCCACTCCCTTCTTCCTCCCCCACATCCTGGGACCCAACAGGTGGGCCTGACCTGCCTCTGACCTCATTTTCCACTTCCGCACTTCCCCAGGTGAGCGTTCCAGAAATTCTGCTGCTTCTAGGTTTTTTTTTTTTTTTGGCTGCGTTGGGTCGTCGTTGCTGTGCGCAGGCTTTCTCTAGTTGCGGCGAGTGGGGGCTACTCTTCGTTGCCGTGCACGGGCTTCTCATTGTGGTGGCTTCTCTTTGTTGTGGAGCACAGGCGCTAGGCGCGCGGATTTCAGTCGTTGCAGCACACAGGCTCAGTAGTTGTGGCTCACGGGCTCTAGAGCGCAGGCTCAGTAGTTGTGGCATACGGGCTAGGTTGTTCCGTGGCATGTGGGATCTTCCTGGACCAGGGATCAGACCCGTGTCCCCTGTGTTGGCAGGCAGATTCTTAACCACTGTGCCACCAAGGAAGTCCCTGTTTCTAGGTCTTTATCTGTGAGGCTCTCCCTCCTGGATTGCCGTACCCGGCCTTCCCGAGCCTTTGTCACTCACTTTTCCCACCCTTCCTTTCGGGGCCATCTGAACTCCACTCTCCCAAGGCTTACCTAAGTCACCTCCTCCAGGAAGCCTTCCTGGATTCCCCATCTGTACATAATCCCCCTCCTTCCCACATGGCAGCCAGAGGGGTCTTTGTTGAGCAAATATTCAACGATGCCAGGCTTCTGCTTAAACTCTCCCTGGACTCGGGTGAAGTCTGCACCTCTGGCATGGTCACGTGGTTACGAGGCCCGGCTCAGGCCAGCCTTGCTGTGCCGACCCCTCCAGTCTCACTGCCGTTTCCTCCTCTCCTCTGCCCTCTGCCCTCTGGCCTGCCCAAATTGCTATCCGTTCCCGAATTCACCTTACTTTCTGGGGCTTCCTGACCTTTGCCTGGGCTGTTCCCCCTTCTGGGAACACCCCTCCTCGTCTTTGCTTGGCCACCACCTCCTCACCCTCAGGCCTCCTTCCCTGAAACCTCCTGAGCCCCCAGCTTGAGTCAGGGGCCTCCTCTGACCTCCCACAGCCCAGTGTCACAGCTGGGGACACACCAGGCACAAACAGGACACACCTGGGACAAACAGCAGTTACAGGTCTGCGTCCCCCTCTGCCTCCCCTCCTGGCCTTGAGGCCGGCTCTGCCCTGTTCACTGCTGTGTCCCCAGGGCCTGGCCACAGCAGGTGCTCAGCACCCATCCGTCGCCCCGAGGTGCTTCACGTACACGTTGTCATCGACTCCTGGGCGCTGTCCCGGGGGCCGACATGGTTTAGCATCTCCACGGTGATGGGGGAACTAAGCTGAGGCTCAGAGGTCAGAGCAGGGGCGAGGACGAGGTCTGTCCTTGCTACGTGGCAGATGCCTCCCCAGTGCTGCTGTGTGCTGGGTGCGCTCTCAGATGTGGCCTTGTTCATTTTGTCCTCGTAGTCACCCAGAGTGGGGTCCCACCATGGCTAGACGAGGCTCCTGAGCCCCAGGAGGTGCAGGGCACACCTGAGCCCTGGCATCCTCCCCCACTCCCCTGGGTCATCCCCAGGAGAGACAGGAGGCAAAGTGGCCAGAAGGGATCCGGACCCAGGGCTTGAGCTGAGCAGCCTTGGACAAGTTACTGGACTGCTCGGTGCCTCAGTTTCCCCATCTGGAAAGTGAGGGTAATAATCGTCAAGCTTTATAGGAATACTGTGAAGAATAAATGAGCTAGTTCATACACAGCGTCTGGAACAGAGCCGAGTCATAAGTTCTCTGTTTCGTTAATAATGCTAACACTACTAATAACACTGATCAGGATAACCATGGAGGGATCCTGAGGTTGAGGGTCCTCTCCTCATTATGTCGATGGGGAAACTGAATCCCAGACAGGTGGAGGGATTTTTGTTCCTTCATCAAGCTGACATCTGAGCCATGACCTGGACAACAGGACTCAACCACAGAACAGCGTTCCAGGCACAGGGAACGGCAAGGACAGAGGCTCAGCAGTGGGAAGGGGCTTGGTGTGTTTGAAGAACAGCAGGGAGGCCAAGGAGGCCGGCCTGGAGGGGACAGTTGAGGCTTCTACAACAAAACCAGGGCCCTTGTGATGCCCAGTCCTTGCTGTAGGGGAGCTCTCTCTAAAGAGCTTATAAAGAAAAATAGAGATCTTTTCTTTGCCACAAAGTTCCGTGGACCTCAAGTAAATGCCCTTTGATTCATTTTGGTGGTGCCTTTCTCTAACCCTCCTGGGTCAGCCCACCACCCACCTCACTGTTGTATCCTAGAATGGTTATACCCCACAGGGTGAAGGTAGACTAGGGATGGTTAAACAGCGACACTCATACCACCACTCTCCCCACCTGTGTCCACAGCAGACATCAGTAATGGATCACAGATTATGGCACTCTGGATCAGTCTCCTCCAGTGCTGTGGGCAGACCGTGTAATTATTCTTAGCACACGAAGTGAACCAATTTGTAATCCCATGATGGGCCTACACCTCCCTGGTTCACTGGGACCATAACACAAGACTGCTGGGTTAGAGGCCAGATCCAATCAGCCCGCTATCCCCTCTGTCCTTTGCACAGGAAACAAATGGGACAAGCACCTGCATCCCAAGTGCCTGGGCCCATTTCAGAGGACCCTTTCTCACCACGGCCTCCAGCCGTGCCCTTTCATGTCCTAAATGGCTCTCTGGCACCTGATAGCTGGGGAATGCCTGCCCTTCCTTGGGAAAACTGAGGTTCCTGAGCCCAGACTACCAGGGCAGCAAACAATTTAGCACCAAACCATCTGGGGTGGGATTGGGAAATGGGAGGGAGGGGCACGCGGAGAGCAGCGGGGTCGCAATGGACAGAGTTTTCCTATCCCACCTGTGACATGTGTGGGTGGATTCAGCCAGGGCGGCTTCAGTTTCCTCCTGTGTTTCTCTCTCTCTCTTGCTTAAAGCCCTTCGTGGCTTCTTACTGCACTTAGAATAAAGACCCAGCCTTTATTGCCTGGTCCTCGGGGCTCCCCAAGGTCTCTGGCCTCACCCTCTCCCAGGCTTACCAGGCACCAGCCACACTTACTGTCCTTCAGCCATGCCACGCTCCTTCCTACCTTAGGGCCTCCATCCTTGCTGTTCCCTCTGCCCTAGATCTTGGCATCTTCGCTGCAATGTCACCTCCTGGGAGAGGTCTGCACTGACCACCCTGCCCCTGTTTCTCCAGCCTGGTACAGGATCATCTTGTTTGGTGCTGACTTTCAGCAGCTGCTCCCCAGAATAGGAACCAGAGCCAGGGGTCTTCTGTGACTCTCTGACTTGTCCTGGGCCACCCAGTGAGCAGAAGCAGAGCTGGGCACATCCCAGGTCCTCCAGGAGAGCTGAGGCCCCAGGTGGTCAGGAGCGCAGACCAGGTCACAGGGATGTGATGCCTGAGCCGGGCCAGCTGGGTGCTCACCTCACACCCGGCTTCACGCTGGACACCCGGTGTCATCTCTGCTGCTCCTAGCTCTGTACTTGGCCGAGACGGGAGGAGGCTGGGGCGTCGGGAGGTGGGGCCAGTGTCAGGTCCACAGCCAGCCCGAGGCCCCTGCCCACCGGATCCCTTGTTCTTGACCAAGCTCCATTCACCACAATGGAAGATTGGGAACCTCGGTGGGGACTGACTAGGAAACTGTAGCAGGTCCCAGGCCCCTTAAAGGCGACCGTGAAATTGTGATCACCTGGAGGGTGAAGGGAACGCCATCCCAAGGGGGAACAGCAGGGCACAAATAGTGCCCCAACACAGTTCCATGATGAAGATAGTGGAGGGAAAAGAAGATGGAAAGGAGACTGACCAGAGGCTAGAAGTGGGTGTGCTGGGGGTGGTGGCATCATGGGTATTCTTTTTTCTCTTATATTTTCTATGTTACAAGTTGTCTGTAATGCTTTCGTTACATTTATAATAACCAAATAACCCGATGGTATTGTAACAAAAATAGTGGGCGGAAGCAGGAGGAATTCTGCAGCCGCCTCCACAGGGCCAGCTGTCAATCCTGGACCCTCCTCCGCAGTCACAGCTGTGGGTAAGGAGGCCGCCGCCAATGCTGTGGGGTCAGTCCAGGAACAGCCCGTTTTACAGATGAAGAAACTGAGGCTCTGAGGGGCAGAGACACTTGCCTGGGTCTCACAGCTCTGTGTGTGTGTGTGGAGTCTGGGTCCAGCTTGCTGGCCTCCACGGCCTGGGCTACGGAGGCTCAGCTCTGCTGGCTCTGGCTTTGGGAAACCCCACAGAGCTGAAGGCGGTGGAGGATGGGGGGATGTGGTGAGGAGACAGATGGGGGAGGGGAGAGGAGCGGGGAAGAGGCCTCATCCTCATAGATGTGTTCGAGCCCCTCCTCCAGGATCGTCTGAAGGCAGGTCTCCAGGGAGCTGGGAGGGGAATGCCGGGGGAAGGGAGGTGTTTGAAGAGATAATGGGAGAACAGTTTACCAGGGCTGCTGTGGCAGTCCCTCATTGCAGCTGGGGGTTGCGCTTTATTATTTATCCATCTATTTACTTCCCACTTTCCACACTGCGGAGAGCGGCATCTGCCGCACTTAACCCTGGCGGGGAGGGGGGTGGGCATGGAGGGCTATGCGAGGCTTGCTTCAAGCTGGGTCCCAGAGGACGAGGCTCTGTGGGAACTGCAAGCAGTGAATTCCAGAAAGTCCTAGCAGGCTGGTGCCTTTGGGGACCCAAGGCCCTGGCGGCGTTGGGGATGCTGGGGGCCACAGAGAACGGGGATGCTGAGCTGGAGTTGGACCCGTGCCTCATGGCCAGCGTGCATTCATGCATTCACTCATCACTCATTCATTCATTAATTCACTCCCTCATTGCTCCCTCATGCCTTCATTCACTCATTCATTCATTCATCTGGTCACTTATTCACTCCCTCATTCATTCAGTCACTCATTTGCTCCTCATTCATTCAGTCAGTCACTCCTTCATTCATTTATTCACTCCCTCATTCACTCCCTTACTCCTTCATTCATTCACTCACTCCCTCATTTGCTCACTCCCTCATTCATTCTCTCACTCTTTCACTAATTCATTCATCCGCTCACTCATTCCTTCATTCATTTGTTGGTTCATTCATTCCATAAATCTTTACTGAACACCTATTATGTGCCAGGCCCATGGCCAGCACTGGGGGCAGCAGGGACTGGGGGAGAAGAGGTGCTGGATTCCCCTGGGGCACACAGGCTGGCGCAGTGGCGGTTAGAGGCGGGGTGGGAAGCTTACAGGGAGGAAGCCCAGCATTGAGTCGGGAGTGTTTTATAAGTGGCATTCAGCCTTCAGTGTTTTTATGAAGTGACAGATTTCTTTTTTTTTCCCCTTTCCCTCTTAAAGAGGCTTAAGAATGCAGTTGTCAAATCTGGGATTTTTTTCTCTCATCTCCACCCCATCGTGGAGAGCTGGTTCCCAAGCACAGTCAACCGTGCCGAAAACCTGTGCTCTGGTGGCTGGAAACTGGGTGTGTGGAGCTCAGGAGCCGTGCCACGTCCCAGGCTCAGTCCCACAGCTTCTCCTCCCCAAAGAGAGCTGAGACCCCTGCTCTTGAACACGGTTGTGGGAGGGGTGGTCTCCATATAGATTCCTCAGAACGCTGTTTGTGCCTCACTCCCCCTCCCCGGCCTAACCTGCACCAGGGACAGTGCCAGGACTACTGCTGCTTCCACCCTTGGTCTGGAGTCAGGTAGAAGGCACTGAGGAAAGCAGGCCACGGAGGCTTCGGGCCTCGCTGGTGACTGGCCGCACACAGAGGCGGTGGCAGGGTCCAGTTGTGGCTCCCCATTTGCTAGCTGTGCAGCTCCAGTAGGTATTTACTGAGCACCTGCAGTGGGCCCTGCAGATTCGGGGTGAGCTATAAGACGGGGTCCCTTCCCTGACGGACCCTGTGGTGCACTCACTGGCCCAGGCATCATACAGGCTACAGGCACAGCTGCGAGGCCCAGGCCAGGGACAGGGTGCTGTGAGTGTGTCAACCGGTGTGTGTACTGGGGTCTTGGGTGGCCAGAGCGGGCTTCTCTAGGGGAGATGCACTGAAGCCAAGAAAAAAAGGGGGAAGGAGGAGGGGAAGGAGTGGGCCGGGCAAAAGAAATGCCGTGTGAAGGCCCTGAGCCAGGAGATTTAATAGCCCCCAGCCTCAGTTTCCCCATCTGTACAATGGGCATAATAATCCTCCCCTCCTGGGGCTGTTGAGACGATTTGGTGAAATGGTGCCTGGAAATCACATAGCTCCGTGCCTGGCTCTCAGTAGGTCCCTGTTATTCAGAATTGCAGATCACTGGAAGGCAGACACTGGGGAAGACCCTTTTCTCCGCTTTGTGGGGGTCCCCAGAGACCATCTAGCCCCGTGGTTCTCCACTGGAGTGATTCTGCTCTGGGGGGATATTTGGCACTGTCCGGAGACACTTTGGGTTGTCAGAACCTGGGGCGGGGGTGCTCCTGGCATCTAGCAGGTGGAGGCCAGGGATGCCGGTAAACCACTGGACAGACCCCCATGACCAAGAATCATCTGACCCCAAATGTCAGTGGCGTGGGTGGAAAAACCCTGATCTAGTCTAAGTCACTTATTTTACCAGCAGGGAAACTGGGGGGCATTGCAGGGAAGGGGTTTGCTCGGGCCCCTGTCACAGTGAGACAGGATGGGCCAGGACTGGAGCACAGGGCAGGCCCCAGAGCAGGTTTCCAGGCAGCAGCGTGTCTGAAGGAGAGAGGGGGTGAGGGCGGGGAGAGGGAGAGGCCCAGGCCTGTTGGAACCTGAGCCTGGGTCAGGGATGGGGCTGCAGTCACGTACATCTCTCAGTCATCCTGGGATAGAATTCTTGGGCAGGAGCTCTGTTATTTTTAAAATTTTTATTTGTTTTCTTTTAACGTTAAGGCAGCTACTATATTTTGAACAAGAAAGTGGCATAGGCAAGCGAGTGTCCCCCTAACATGCCAGCTCGTCCCCCACGGCACCCCACCGCCCCCCAGCTTCCCCCGTGTTTTGGGAGAAAAGCATCTTTTCTCTGCCCAGTCCTGTCATCCACTGTCACCCCTCTGCACAAGGCAGGCGTGGCCTCGCCTGGTATCTGCTTAGAGTCCAAAAATTGTCCAGATGGCGCAGCTAAATGGCTGCGTCTGGGGAGATGAAATTCATTCGGTCAGAGCTGAAGGCACCAGCTGACACAGGGCCACTGACCCCTGATCCTGAATCAGAGAAAATGAACGCATTTGCCCAGCTTTCCACAGGTGCTTCCATGTACGAACAAGTTCTGTAGCCACTTCCGTTAAAATGTATTCTGATCAAACAATCTTGCAGACGAAAGCTCACCTAGCCTCAAGTCTACAACACAAAAGCAAGGAGAAAATGACAGATTTTCTGCTGCCATCACATCGGGAACCTTCACAAGGGGGGCCGGGGTGCACGAGGCCCCGGGGCACCGCTAGGCTGTCTGCGCCAGCGATTCCAGGTTCTGCCTCCGGGCCTCGAAGTTTGTCAGCCGGCCGGTTGTATGCCGTCCACACCGGGTCTCCCACAGACAACCGCGTGGCCTTCTCGTATTTCTTCTCGTCCGGTGTGAAACGGTGGTAAATCCCGGCAGGGAGAATGATCGTGTCTCCTTTCTCCATGATGGTCCGGATCCACCTGTCCTCTTTATCTCTCACGTCAAAGTACCCACCGCCGACCAAGGTGACGCGAATCTTGTCGTCCAGGAGTAAATGCTCCTTGTAAATCATCTTGGTCTTTTCTTCGTAATTTGGTAGTTTGTCTCCGCCAATGGTTATTATGTCCATCCAGGAGTAGATTCTCTCTTTTCGGATCTTCTCTAATTCTGGATCATTCTCATATTTGTAAAGGACCCCGAGCCCGCACAGCTGCTCCAGGCCGACCGGGCGCACAGGCTCCGCGTGGTGGAGCCACGGCGGTTGTCAGCCGAGTCGTCCATGTTCCAGGCCTGCGCCGTGGCGGGGCTGGGGTCACTGCCGCCTTGCCCCAGACCCGTGCTGCGACCTGCTCAGGCTGGTCTCAAGAGCTCTGTTATTAAGCCGCAGGTCCCTTGGGTGCCTGCCGTGGGGTGGGGTGTGGGTGGGGGTGTGTGCCTGGGTGAGTGTCCTGGCTCGGCCCACCACGGGGGCTGGGCTGCACCTCGGAATCGGACCATGGCAGGAAGTCTTGGCCTCAGAGCTGTGAGGACTTGAAGAGCAAATTTGGGGCCTGGGGCAAGTGGGGCGTCTGGGACAGACCTCCTCCCCTCTGCTCCAGTGAGACAGGGTGCCCCCCATCTTCTGATGATGAACGATGGATGGGGTTATGCAATGTTTGGGGAGCAGGCTCTTGGCTTTCCATGGGGCTGGGGCCAGTGCAGCCTGGCAAAGAGGGAGCCTGAGAGGCAAGAGTCCCGGGTGTGAGCCCTGTATCTGCTGCTAACTTGCTGTGTGACCTTGGGCCAGTCTCTCTCCCTCTCTGGGCCCCCAGTTCCCCATCAATCCACAGAGGGGTGGGCGTATATCTGTGGTGCTCTAACCATCTGCATGGAGTTCTCAGGTTCTGACCACGGTGCCCAGGGCTTAGGAAGAAGACGCCTGACACCTGGCCTCTTCCTCTCTCTGTGTGTTCATTCGTTCATTCATTCATTCATTCATTCAACTCATTCATTGAGCTCACTGGACATTTACTGAGCCCCCGTTATGTACAAGGCTTCGGGGCACTGGGAGTTCACTGTTGGGTGGAGGACACAGCCTGGTGGCAAACATGACACAGCGTGGTTCACGCTGCGCTGGGGTCGTTCAAGGGATGGGGGAGCAGATGAGCAGGCAGAGGGACCTGCAGGCCCAAAGGCCTGGCGGCTGGATGGCATGGCAAGCTCTGGAAAGTGCGGCAGGGTGTGCAATACGGGTGGCGGGGGGCGGTGAGGGTGTGTGGCCAGAGGAGGCGGGGCCGTCAGGCTGGAGCAAACCCTCATCGATTGGGCCCCTGAGGGGGTGGGCCTGCTGCTAATGGCAGCAAGGGAGCTGGGGCCCCACAGTGACAGTCTCTGCAGGGGAAACCAGATAGTCCCCTGGAGGCTCCCCACCGAGGCCAGCCTGCCTGTACCCACCTGCCCCCAATAAAGCTTCAGGGCCCCCCGCAGGTGCTCACAGCACTGACAGCTCCCGCTGCTGCGGCACCTGCACTGTCTTCCCTCCTAGGAGCCAGGCACCCGCAGGGGCCGGGCCTCGAGACGCCTCTGGGCACCTTTTGTTCTCCCTTTATTGTTTCTAATAATCTTTTCAAATTACTCAAGTGTCACACAGCCATTGTGGGGAAATGGGAGGCTCTGGGGGACACAAGGGGAAGCGATGGCCCCCCTCTGGCCTCCAGAGCCGGCTGTGCCCCGCTGTGGTCATCACGGCCTGGCGCCGGGCCTGTTCCCTCCTCCTGTCCAGGGACCCGTCCTGCCCAGGGGCCTGGGGTCATGGACCAGACCTTGGCTCTGAAACGCTCCTCTCTGGCTCTGCGTCCTGGCCCAGATGTGAAGGTTTGAGTCTGGAACACCCAGCTGGGAAGGAGGCTTCAAGGGGAGGGACCCGGAGGGGCCGAGTTCCTTTCTGGTACCTGCTGTGGGAGGGGCCCTGACCTCTGTGCCTCAGTGCCTTCATCTGTGAAATGGGGATCACCGAACCCACTGAGCAGGGCTGAGTGGTGACTGCAGGAGGAACCGCCCACGAAGGCTTAGGCCAGTGCCCCGCACGGGGCTGTTGTCAGAGGTGCAGGTGGTGGTGAGATGGGGCAGTGATCCTGGTTACTGGGCCGGGACCGCCTCCCTGGGCCTCTGGCCCCTCGAGGTGCCCCAGGGGGTGGGTGGGGAGGCACGCACAGGCCCAGCCGTTTCTTACAGCCTCATGCTTGCTGGGGAGCACTGCGGGAGGGTGGGTGCCTACGGCAGCGCAACGCCACGCCCCACTCCATCTCCCAGCCTCGCCCTCACCCCTAAGGAACCGCTGACATGTTAGCAAGAGTCTTGTCTTGCTTTCTTTCTGACATCTGACCTTGATCACTTAGGCCTCAGAATTCCCAAGCCTCCCTACTTCCGGTGCCCTGCGTGTCCCTTCACCCAGCCTGGGCCCCTTAGCTTGTTCTCTGATGGGTGGAGGGACAGTGGCTTCTCCACATGCTCTCTGTGTATACGGCCTTCAGTCACGGCGCCACCAGCAACTTTCCCGGGACGTGACGGGAGAGTGGCCCTGGGTGGACCAGAGAACAGGGAGGCTGGAAGGAGGGGACATCTTCAGCGAGCCCGTGTCTCTGAGCATCTGGCCCCATCAGTGGTTACTTTGAACTCCACCTCAGCTCCAGTCTGGGCTGCAAGGGCTTGCAGATCTCCCCGTCTCAAAGCCTCAGTTTCCTCATCTTTAAAATGGGCTTGGGACTTCCCTGGCG
The DNA here is from genome assembly GCF_964270905.1 of Leucopleurus acutus. Lineage (NCBI taxonomy): Eukaryota > Metazoa > Chordata > Mammalia > Artiodactyla > Delphinidae > Leucopleurus > Leucopleurus acutus. The sequence continues at coordinate 6,090,159 of NC_139150.1, read as the reverse complement.
GTCCAGTGGTTAGGACTCCTCACTTTCACTGCTGGGGCCCAGGTTCAATCCCTGGTCGGGGAACTAAGATCCCACAAGCCACGTGGCCAAAAAAAAAAAAAGGGGGGGGGCTTCATCATAGGGCTCATAGGGCTGTTATGGGCGGTCCAGGAGAATCAGGTTTGCAAAGTTCCCAGCAGACAGTGGTCCAGCAGAGGTAGCAGCTGGTAGCTGATAATAGCTGACCCCTCTCTCTAGCCCCCCTTTGTGCTGGGAATCCTCCTCAGGGGAATGTATGTCCTGGTTGGAGTTGCCAAGCTACACGCAGGAGCCAACTTATGAATTGATTTAAAAGAACACATTGGGGCTTCCCTGGTGGCGCAGTGGTTGAGAGTCCGCCTGCCGATGCAGGGGACACAGGTTCGTGCCCTGGTCCGGGAAGATCCCACATGCCGCGGAGTGGCTGGGCCCGTGAGCCATGGCCGCTGAGCCTGCGCGTCCGGAGCCTGTGCTCCGCAACGGGAGAGGCCACAACAGTGAGAGGCCCGTGTACAGAAAAGAAAATAAAAAATAAAAAAATAAAAGAACACATTGAGGTCATGATACTAAAGATCACGCCATTGCTTATTTTTTACGTCCAGCCCTGTGCCAAGTATGCTGCATCATCATCTCACGCAGTCCCCACAGGATGGATGTGATAGCTGTCCCTGTTTATAGATGAGGAGAGTCAGGCTCAGAGAGGTGAAGGCACCTGCCTGAGGATGCAGCTAGCAAATGGCAGGACTGGGGTTTGGGCTGCAAAGCCATGTTGCCATCAGCTGGCCGGGTATCTGGAGGGTCCCTGGGCACTGGGAATGCAGGGTGGACAGGTCCAGTTGGAAACCACCAGGATGCCCTCCGAGCTTGCTGGGCGGCTCCCGCGTCATTTACACAGTTCTCTGGGAACAGAGGCAGGGGAGCGGGTGTGTGCACACTGCGGGGTGCAGGCATGTGGGAGGAGCCAGCTGCCGGCCCCATATGGTGCCTCTGCCCACCAGCGCCACCAGCACCACCAGCCTGCCTGGCTCCGGGAGGGGCTCAGTGGAGAGGGTCGGGAAGGGGGGAGTACCTTGTGCGAGAGTGGGACTTCGGGGAGGTCGTTCATGCAAGTTTTGTTTTAGTCACCTGTGTGGAGCAGGGGGCCGAGTGGCCAAGTGACTCTTATCCCTCTGGGACAGATGAGGCTAAGAGAGGTGTGGCCACCTGTCCCAGGTCACACAGCTAGCGAGAGGCAGAGGTGGGATGAGTCCATGCCTGTGGAGTCCAGGTCTGTGCTCACAACCCCGTGTGGCACTGTCTCCCTGGACAGGGACTCACAGGCTTTCAGGGCGCTGGGCAGGAGCTCCCAGCAGGTGGGTGATGCTGGAGTCTCCTTTACCCTCTCTCACCTGGCCTCTACCTCCAGGTATAAAGGCTTCATCAAGGACTGCCCCAGCGGGCAGCTGGATGCAGCGGGCTTCCAGAAGATCTACAAGCAGTTCTTCCCGTTTGGAGACCCCACCAAGTTCGCCACATTTGTTTTCAACGTCTTTGATGAAAACAAGGTGAGCTGGGAATTGACAGGGCCTGTGCCAGCCTGGAGTCCCCTCCCTCCTGCGGCAGCCTGCGCGGCTCCACACCCACGCTGTCCTGCTGATGTTGCATTCCAGAGAAGGAACACAGACGTGTGCGCTCACACACACACATATACACACAAACGCACGCACATGTGTGCACACCCACACGTGCTTATACACAGATGCACACAAATGCATGCATGCACACACACACATACATGCACTCATTGTACACAAATGCACGCACGTATACACATTGCAGGAGCTCACCCACACACAAGGAACCCACAGAGATCCGTGTATGCACACACATACCATGCACACAGACATACACGTATACAGACATGCACACATATGTATACCTTGACCCTTTTCTTACAAGCACAAAACGCAGATGCCGCCAGGGATAATAACAGGATTTATAATCATAACTGACATTTACTGAACATTTACTACGTACTACGCTCTTTATGTGGATTTTTTTTTTAAATAAATTTATTTATTTATTTTATTCTTGGCTGCATCGGGTCTTCGTTGCTGCGCGTGGGCTTTCTCTAGTTGTGGCGAGTGGGGGCTCCTCTTCGTTGCGGTGCGCGGGCCTCTCACTGCGGTGGCTTCTCTTATTGCGCAGCATGGGCTCTAGGTGCGCGGGCTCGGTAGTTGCAGCACGCGGGCTCGGTAGCTGTGGCTCGTGGGCTCTAGAGCGCAGGCTGAGTAGTTGTGGTACACGGGCTTAGTGGCTATGTGGATTATTTTTAGTGAGACCTTACAACCAGCTACCTGTAGGGATGCCTTTTAATTGCCCCCATTTTGCAGATGAGGAAACTGAGAATCATATAATGCGGGATCTTTTGTGCCTGGGATCTTTTGTGCCTGGCTTCTTTCACTGAGCATCGTGTTTTCAAGGCTTATCCGTGTTGCAGCATGTCCCTTCCTGGTGACGGCCACCCTGACAGTTGGCATATCCACCACTGGGGCATCTGCAGTCCTCCAGACTGTGCCACGCTGGCATACTTCCTGGCTCACTTGTATTCAAGGTGGACGTACTGTAACTTGTTTCCCCGCTCCGTGCTGTAGGACACTCGGATTTTTTCTGCTCTGTCACTCCCTGGCTTTCTCCGCAGGTGGCCTCAGCTGACGATCACACTGCCTGGCCCTGGGAAGAGCTCTGGCCTCTCCGGACCTCAGTTTCCTTATTTGCAAAATAAATAGGATTGAACAGTCCAGAGCCCCACCTTTTTCTAAAGTCTCTGAGCCTGTGGTTCAAGGCCGAGGAGAAAGGGGTTTCTGGGTGACTCCTGCCCAGAGGGTCCCTCTTCCTCCCACCAGATGTGGAGTGTCAGGCTCTCCCTTTGCCCTCACCCTTTTCCCTGTCCCTCCTGCCTGGATTTTCCCTCTTTTTTTTTATTTTTTTTGGCCACACCATGCAGCACGTGAGATCTTTGTTCCCCAACCAGGGATCAAACCCGTGCCCCTGCATTGGGAGCGTGGAGTCTTAACCACTGGACTGCCAGGGAAGTCCTCTTTTCCCATTTCTAATCCTACCCTCTCCCCATCCCCTTCCTTCTCATCACCCTCACTCCCGCACTCTCCACTTGGGTGTCTGGTACCTGCTGCCGCCCATCACCACCTGCCCAAGGTGCAGCCTGACCAGGTGACTCAGCGCTAACTGGGGCCCACCCCCACTCCCCTCTCTCCTGCAGGATGGGCGGATTGAGTTCTCTGAGTTCATCCAGGCGCTGTCGGTGACCTCGAGGGGAACCCTGGATGAGAAGCTGCGGTGTAAGTCCTGCCCCCTGGGCTCTGTGGGGCGGCCACTGGGCGGTCCCAGGCGGGAGGGAGGCCAACTACCTGGGCCAGGTCATCTGTCTGGGGCTGAGAGTGGCACAGATGTCCTGCCCTTCCAGGTCAGAGGCAGTTTCTTGGAGGAGGCCAGGCAGGAGGAACGTGTCTTCCTTAGATGCGTGGACAGATGGGGCAGGAGCAAAGGGGCATCTGAGCAGGTGCAGACATGGGACCTCGGGCAGGACAGCGTGGAGTTAAAAGACCTGGTTCCAGGGCTGGATCCACTACTTAGGAGGCTGTTTTGATGACTGATCTCATTCATTCACTTATTTACTGGTTCACCCAACAGATGTTGACCAAACACGGCCGCGTGCCAGTGCTGAGCAGAGGCCAGGACCCACGGGTGCATCAGATAGACGGGCACCTGCCCTCGCGGCTGTCAGTCTAGCTCAGGGACCGTATCCAAAAGATCCCAGAAAACTGCAGTGGAGGCAGGAAGAGGGAAGTGTGAACCGACAGGAGAGGAACTGACCCTGTTACGAGTCGAGTCGGGAGCTGAGCTGGGAAGGGTGAAGGTGCCAGGGAGGGAGGAGGGAAGAGGGTTCCAGGCAAGGGAAACAGCATGTGCGAGGCCCTGAGGAGGGATGAGAGAAGGATTCAGAGGGGAGAGTGTGCAGGCTCGTGCTGCTGCGAGAGGGGGTCTGGAGAGAAGATGAAAGCAGCTGGGCCAGAGCTCACTTCCCACGGAGACACTCCACTGCTTTGCATCAGCACTGAGAAAACGCCACAGTTTCTTTTTCTTTCTCTTTTTAGGAATAAAAGAGGATTTTATTTATGCAGAAGCTCCTGCCCTCCCCCCCAGGCATATTATTTTATTTTCTAAGTTGATCCCCGCAGGATACAGTGTAATTGTGGAAAGGAAGTGGGCTGAAAGGAGGCAGAGGCGGGGGCATGGGGAAGGAGAGGGGGGCCTTTAGGGCTCCTCCTGGGGTCCTCTCCCTCCCACAGCTCCAGCTCCAGCCTCAGCTCTTGCAGATTCAGTGCCCCCTCCTTTTTTTTTTTTTTGCGGTACGCGGGCCCCTCACCGCCATGGCCTCTCCCGTTGCGGAGCACAGGCTCCGGACGCGCAGGCTCAGCGGCCATGGTGCACGGGCCCACCCGCTCCGCGGACCGCTCTTCCCGGACCGGGGCACGAACCCGCATCCCTTGCATAGGCAGGTGGACTCTCAACCACTGCGCCACCAGGGAAACCCCCCCACCCCGCTCCTTTTTATATTTAGTTTTTTTTAATAACCCTAGTTGAAACGGCGCATGTGTTCCTGTCGTGCGTGCGCGTGTCCCGTCTGTTTTGATGTAAATATTCATTGATTGGATGAGTAATGGGGCTGTGGTGCAGTGCGGGGGGGCGGTGGGGAGCAGCACCCCCTTCCCCGGGCCGGGGGTCACTCTGCCCTGCCTGGTTGACCGCAGGGGCCTTCAAGCTCTACGACTTGGATAACGATGGCTACATCACCAGGAACGAGATGCTGGATATAGTGGACGCCATTTACCAGATGGTGGTGAGAGGCCCGGGTCCTATGGGGTAGGAGGAGGCAGTAGGGGCATCAAATTTAGTGACTGGGCCTGTCCCAGAGGAGGCACCCCCGTGGGACTTGCTCTCCTGACCCGGGCAAGCGTTGGTCAGGTAAGGGTCACTGCCTGGGGCCGCTCAGCACATCTCCGGCTGGGCTGGCAGATGGGGGCTCGGGTGGGTGCGAGGTTCTGGAGCAGAATTACAGATGGCGGGGGACATTGCGGGGAGTGGGAGGCAGAGGGGGTCCTCATCTGGAACCTGCCCAGGTCTGGGGAGCATATTTTTGGGAAAAGGGCCCAAAGCCCAGAGTGCCAGGAGCCAGCCCCCACCTTGTCTGTCCCTGGCAGGGGAACACTGTGGAACTCCCCGAGGAGGAGAACACCCCCGAGAAGCGGGTGGACCGAATCTTCGCCATGATGGACAAGGTGAGACCCCTCCCGTAGGTGCCACTGACCACCTACGGGCCTGGCTCGAGGCAGGCAGCACACCTGGTGTGACGTCCACTGGTCCGGTTGGCAGCCGTCCCCTTCAGACATCCAGGGTTTTAAGTAAATTTGTCCAGCACTTTCTCTTTGATCAACTAAGATTCTCTATTTTTTAAAATTAATTAATTAATTTATTTATCTATTTTTGGCTGCGTTGGGTCTTTGTTGCTGCGCGCGGGCTTTTCTCTAGTTGTGGCGAGAGCGGAGGCTGCTCTTCGTTGCGGTGTGTGGGCTTCTCATTGCAGTGGCTTCTCTTGTTGCGGAGCATGGGCTCTAGGCACGCGGGCTTCAGTAGTTGTGGCACACGGGCTCAGTAGTTGTGGCACGCGGGCTCAGTAGTTGTGGCTCGCGGGCTCTAGAGTGCAGGCTCAGTCGTTGTGGCACACGGGCTTAGTTGCTCTGTAGCATGTGGGATCTTCCCAGACCAGGGCTTGAACCCATGTCCCCTGCATTGGCAGGTGGATTCTTTTTTTTTTTTTTTTTTTTTGCGGTACGCGGGCCTCTCACTGCTGGGGCCCCTCCCGTTGCGGAGCACAGGCTCTGGACGCGCAGGCTCAGCGGCCATGGCTCAGGGGCCCAGCCACTCCGTGGCATGTGAGATCTTCCCAGACCGGGGCACGAACCCACGTCCCCTGTATCGGCAGGCGGACTCTCAATCACTGCGCCACCAGGGAAGTCCCGAGATTCTTAACCTTTTAAATTTTTTGTCATGGACAAGAAATTTGGGCATTCTGGAGAAGTTGTCTGTGGACTTCTCAGAGTAATGGTTTTAAGTGCATCAGATAAAATCCACAGGATTAAAAGGAAGCTATTTTGGAATGCAGCTATCAAAATTTTTTTTAAAGAATTTGTGATGTGGTATATGAGCTTCTTTCTGAACACATCGGATGATGAGTTACGGTGGTTTAAACACCCCACAATTGCGAACCGATGATATGTACAGGTGATGCCTACAGCAACCGTGGAGTGTTATAAAAATGCCTCGATCCCCACGGTTGACAAAGCCACAGGTACTGCTGGCTCTGTGGGAGATCGTTACCTAGATTCATTATGGAAGGAAGAGCTAAATTTCAGTTACAAGTTAGCGAAAAGAAAGACCTCATTTTTTCCCATTTTAGTTCACAGGCCTGCTGAATTCTGTTCTCAGACCCCAGGTTAAGAAACCCTTCTTTAGGGCTTCCCTGGTGGCGCAGTGGTTGAGAGTCTGCCTGCTGATGCAGGGGACACGGGTGCGCGGCGCGGCTGGGCCCGTAAGCCATGGCTGCTGGGCCTGCGCGTCCGGAGCCTGTGCTCCACAACGGGAGAGGCCACAACAGTGAGAGGCCTGCGTACCGCCAAAAAAAAAAAGAGAAACCCTTCTTTATACCAAACTTTTTTTTAAACTGGAAATAACTTTGTTTTAAACTGGAATTTGATATCAAGGTGGTAAGGAAGCCCACTATTGCTTGCCTTCAATAAAAGAATTCAAATGAACAGTGACCTTGGGCTTATTATTACATTCCGGCTAGGTACAGGTGCCTGCCCTGAAAGCTTTGAGCCGGAGGCCTTACTTCCTTAATTTAAAAAAGTGAGATCGTATGTCAGAGAGGCAGTAAAGAGACAGAGGCTCAGACCACGCTGCGCTGCTGATAATAATCAGAAGATGTGTCCATAGAGTGCGGCAGAGAATACTAACTTCTCGCAGGGCGGTTCAATGTTATTTAACACCAAGGTGTTAAATCCCCCGCACCCCCAATTCAGACAGCCCTTATTTTGGGAAGCAAAGTCCACGCTGCAGTCAGGCTGGGTGTAAATCTGGCTTCCGCAGTTAGCAGCCAGGGGGCCCCGGATAGCTGACTGAGCCCGGCATCCTCACCGGTGAAGTGGTGATAAGAGCAGCCCCTCTTTGGCTAAACAATACGCTGCTAAATAACCAAGAGATCCCTGAAGAAATCGACGAGGGAATCAAAAAATACCTAGAGACACATGGCAATGAAAACACGACGACCCAAAACCTATGGGATGCAGCAAAAGCACTTCTAAGAGGGAAGTTTATAGCAATACAATCCTACCTCAAGAAACAAGAAAAATCTCAGATAAACAGTCTAACCTTACACCTAAAGGATCTAGAGAAAGCAGAGCAGCCCCTCTTCTTAGAGCGGCTGTGAGGACCCCATGAGACCAAGCGCACGCATAGCGTGAACGGGGCCCACGGTGGATGACCCTCAAGGTCTGCCTGCGGAGCTTGTGGAAACCTCGTCACCATCTCTCTCTCTGGGTGCAGGCTGTGGGTGGCTTCCAAGGCCTTTTTCTTTTGCTCTCACGGGTTTCCTTGCAAAAGATGCTCCAGGGGAAGGGATTCTGGCCCAAACCATTTCCTTCTGCAAGAGACCCACTAGAGCCCCTTTACGTGGGCTCCGTCCAGCCTCCTTGTAGGTCTCCCGGGGGATGGCTTAAATGCCCTCCCAAGGGTGACCCCAGAGAAATGCATCAGGCTCTCAGCCCTGTGGGATTAACACCCTCTGTGGGGATAAACAGCACTGAGGATGCTAACTGTGGAGTTATCGGGTGCTTCCGGTCTGCGGAACACTTTACACAGCTTGAGCTCAAGGAGTGCTCACCTCAGTGCCCTGAAGAAGCCGTTCAATTCCCTCCAGTCTCCAGATGAGGAAACAAGGGCCCAGAGAGGTGGGTCGCGTGCCCAAGGTCACCCAGCCAGGAAGTGCCCACGTCTGTCTATGCCTGACCCCTCCCACCTAATGAGCTGCCTTGCCTCCCTCCTGACTTAACTGTGGAAGCTCTTTTGCAAGCAGCCCTGGGCTAGGCTTGGGGAGGGAGTGTCCAGGGCCCAGGGCAGAGGCCCCTGTCCTGGGAGGTTGGTTGTCCCCTCACCTTCACCCTCCTCTCTCTGCTTGCAGAATGCCGACGGGAAGCTGACGCTGCAGGAGTTCCAGGAAGGATCCAAGGCGGACCCGTCCATCGTGCAGGCGCTGTCCCTCTACGACGGGCTGGTATAGTCCAAGGCCCAGAGCTGAGGTGAGTGGAGGGGGTCTTGGGGCCTGGGGTGGGGGAAAGGGGGCAAACCCAGCCTCAGGACACTTGGGGTTGGCAGATAAGTACCTGAGTTTCCCAGGGGGGAATCAGGGTCTGCCCAGTTGGCACATAGCTAGTAAGGGAGGGCCTTCACGTCAGCCAGGGCTCCTCTATTTTTGTCATTTTTATATACCCAGATTCAGCCTGAGAGTTTACTTGAATAGAAGTTTCCCTGGGTTGAAAACACTTTGAAAATACCAGCTCTCAGCCAGGGCCAGGGGCCTGGGAGAACAGGAGTCTCTCATCTTCTCCGTTGGGGTGGCTGAAGACCTCAGCTTCCGCTCTCTTGATCAATAGCTCCAACGTGGTTTCTTTTTTTGCCCAGATTTCCGTTAAGTGCAGGATGATGGCCCACAGAGGCCTCTGTTGCTGGCAGAGAACTGATCCCCATGGTCCTGTCCAGCTACGAACACTCTTTTTTTTTTTAACATCTTTATTAGAGTATAATTGCTTTACAATGGTGTGTTAGTTTCTGCTGTATAACAAAGTGAATCAGCTATACATATACATATGTCCCCATATCTCTTCCCTCTTGCCTCTCCCTCCCTCCCACCCTCCCTATTCCATCCCTCTAGGTGGTCACAAAGCACTGAGCTGATCTCCCTGTGCTATGCGGCTGCTTCCCACTAGCTATCTGTTTTACGTTTGGTAGTGCATATATGTCCATGCCGCTCTCTCACTCTGTCACAGCTTACCCTTCCCCCTCCCCATATCCTCAAGTCCATTCTCTAGTAGGTCTGCATCTTTATTCCCGTCTTGCCCCTAGGTTCTCCTGACCATTGTTTTAAAAACACTCTTGTATGTGTCTCCTGGTGGACGGATGATGCATCCTCTTGATATAGATCTAAGAGTAGAATTGCTGGGACTTAGAATGTGTGTATATTTAGCTTTAGTAGATACTTCCAGAAGTTTTCCAACATGGCTGTACCACCTCCGACTCCCACTTGCGGTGTATGAGAGCTCCCATTGCCCCACATCCTTGCCAGCACTGGGTGTTCTCTGTCTTTTAAAATTTCAGCCGTTTTGGTGGGTGTGTCATGATAGCTTGCTGTAATCTGAATTTGCATCTCACTGATGAGCATTGAAGTTGGGCACCTTGTCGTATGTGCATCCTCCGTTTTACCATCACATTTTGTGCAGTGCTGTCTTAGTTATCTCGCTGCACACTGCAGTCCCGCAAAACAGCATCTGAAAAGAACGAACATCAGGAATTTGGGTACAGCTTTGTTGGGTGCCTTCGGCCCAAGGTCTCTCATGCAGCCAAGCTGTCAGGAGGGTGGCCAACCATCCCAGTTTGCCCGGGACTGTCCCAGATTTAGTGCCAAAAGTCCCATGTCCTGGGAAACCCCTCTGTAGTAGGTAAACTGGAATGATCATCAGCTGTTGGCCAGGACTGCGGTCTCATCTGAAGGCTTGGCCAGCGGTGACCCATTTCTAAGCTCACTCATTTGGTTTGGCGGCCTCAACATGTGGCCCTCTGCACAGGGCTGCCTAACAACATGGTGGCTGGCTTCCCCCAGGGTAAGCTTTCTGGGAGGGAGGGAGAGGGAGAACCCAAGATGAAAGCGCAGTCTTTTTATAACTCGATCTTGAGAAGCAAGATCCCATCACTTCTTTTTTAAGAACGCCTTGGCTACTTTAGGCTATTTCTATACAAATTTTAGAATCAACTTATAAATGTCTACACACACACACATGCACACACACGCTGGGATTTTGAATGGGATTGAGTTGAGTCTGCTGTTCAGTTTGGGGGAGACTTGGCATCTTTATAATGTTGAGTCTTCCAGTCCATGAAGATGGTATATCTCTCTCTGTGTTTAGGTCTTTAATTTTTTTTTCTCTATAACATTTTGCTGTTTTTAGCTAAAAGGTCTTTCACATCTTTTAGTAGATTTATTCCTAAGTTTTTGATGGTGTTTTAAACAGTAATTTTAAAATTGTATTTTCTGTTTGTTTCTGATTTATAGAAATTCAGTTGATTTTTGTTTATTGATCATATATCCATGGTCCTGCTAACTTCATTTATTAAATCTAGGAGTCTGCCTTAGATTCTTTTGGATTGCCTGCATTCTATTTCTTCCTTTCCTATCCCTCTGCCTTTTGTTCCTTTTTCCTGCTTCCTTGCACTGGTTGGGCCCTCCAGTCACATAGGAGTAGTGATGGTGAACATTCTTGTCTCATTCTCAGTCTTGGGAGAAAGCGTTCAATAATTCACCATTAGTTATGATGCTTGTTATAGGTCCTTTGTAGATAGATTTTAGCAGATTTAGAAAGTTTCCCTCTTTTCTAGTTTGGTAGGAGTTATTTGTTTTTTTTAAAACATCATGAGTGATATTGAACTTTATCAAAATTTTCTGCATTTATCAAGATGCTCATATGACTTTTCTCTCTTTTTTGTTGTCAGTATGATGAATTACACTGATTGATTGTGTGTGTGTGTGTGTGTGTGTGTGTGTGTGTGAATACATTTTATGGATCATCAGTGGATTCCTGTCCACTTAAATACACTACCTTTTTTTTTTCTATTCTTTTTCAAATTACTTTTCCCATTTAGGTTGTTACATAATATTGAGCAGAGTTCCCTGTGCTATACAGTAGGTCCTTGTTGCTTATCCATTTTTTAAAGAAAATTTTTAATCTTTATTGGAGTATAATTGCTTCACAATACTGTGTTAGTTGATGTTGCACAACAAAGTGAATCAGCCATATGCAGACACACGTCCCCATATCCCCTCCCTCTTGAGCCTCCCTCCCATCCTCCCTATCCCACCCCTCTAGGTCATCGCAAAGCACCGAGCCAATCTCCCTGTGCTATGCTGCTGCTTCCCACCAGCCAACGGTTTTACATTCTGTAGTATATATATATGTTGATGGTACCCTCACTTCACCCCAGCTTCACCCTCCAATCCCATGTCCTCAAGTCCATTTTCTATGTCTACCTCTTTATTCCTGCCCTGCAACTAGGTTCATCAGTACCATTTTTTTTTTTTTTTAGATTTCATATATATATGTTAGCATATGGTATTTGTTTTTCTTCTTCTCACTTACTTCACTCTGTATGACAGACTCTAGATCCATCCACCTCACTATAACTCAATTTCGTTTCTTTTTATGGCTGAGTAATAGTCCATTGTATATATGTGCCACATCTTCTTATCCATTCATCTGTCAGTGGACATTTCAGTTGGTTCCATGTCCTGGCTATTGTAAATAGTGCTGCAATGAACATTGTGGTACATGTCTCTTTTTGAATTATGGTTTTCTCAGGGTATATGCCCAGTAGTGGGATTGCTGGGTCATATGGTAGTTCTATTTTAGTTTTTTAAGGAACCTCCGTACTGTTTTCCATAGTGGTTGTATCAGTTTTCATTCCCACCAACAGTGCAGGAGGGTTCCCTTTCACCACACCCTTCCAGCATTTATTTGTTTCTAGATTTTTTGAAAATGGCCATCCTGACCAGTGTGAGGTGATACCTCATTGTAGTTTTGATTTTCATTTCTCTAATAATTAGTGATGTTGAGCATCTTTTCATGTGCCTCTTGGCCATCTGTATGTCTTCCTTGGTGAAATGTCTATTTAGGTCTTCTGCCCATTTTTTAACTGTATTGTTTGTTTTTTGATATTGAGCTCCATGAGCTGTTTGTATATTTTGGAGAGTAATCCTTTGTCTGTTCTTTCATTTGCAAATATTTTCTCCCATTCTCAGGGTTGTCTTTTCGTCTTATTTATGGTTTCCTTTGCTGTGCAAAAGCTTTTAAGTTTAATTAAGTCCCATTTGTTTATTTTTGTTTTTATTTCCGCTACTCTAGGAGGTGGGTCAAAAAAAGATCTTGTTGTGGTTTATGTCAGAGTGTTTTTTCCTATGTTTTCCTCTAAGAGTTTTATAGTGTCTCGTCTTACATTTAAGTCTTTAATACATTTGGAGTTTATTTTCGTGTATGGTGTTAGATAGTGTTCTAATTTCATTCTTTTACATGTAACTGTCCAGTTTTCCCAGCACCACTTATTGAAGAGGCTGTCTTTTTCCCACTGAATGTTCTTGCCTCCTTTGTCATAAATTAGGTGCCCATATGTGCAGGGCGTATCTCTGGGCATTCTATCCTCTACCATTGATCTATATTTCTGTTTTTGTGCCAGTACCATCCTGTCTTGATTACTGTAGCTTTGTGGTATAGTTTGAAGTCAGGGAGCTTGATTCCTCCAACTCCATTTTTCTTTCTCAAGATTGCTTTGGCTATTTGGGATCTTTTGTGTTTCCATACGAATTGTAAAATTTTTTGTTCTAATTCTGTGAAGAATGCCATTGGTAGTTTGATAGGGATTTCATTGAATCTGTAGATTGCTTTGGGTAGTAAAGTCGTTTTCACAATATTGATTCTTCCAATCCAAGAACATGGTGTATTTCTCCATCTGTTTATGTCACCTTTGATTTCTTTCATCAGTGTTTTATAGTTTTCTGAGTACAAGTCTTTCGCCTCCTTAGGCAGGTTTATTCCTAGGTATTTTATTCTTTTTGTTGCAGTGGTAAATGGGAGTGTTTCCTTAATTTCTCCTTCTGATTTTTCGTTGTTGGTATATACGAATGCCAGAGATTTCTGCACATTAATTTTGTATCCTGCAACCTTACCAAATTCATTGATTAGCTCTAGTAGTTTTCTGGTGGCATCTTTAGGATTTTCTATGTATAGTATCATGTCATTGGCAAACAGTGACAGTTTTACTTCTTGTTTTCCAACTTGTATTCCTTTTATTTCTTTTTCTTCTCTGATTGCTGTGGCTAGAACTTCCAAAACTACGTTGAATAAGAGTGGCAAGAGTGGACATCCTTGTCTTTTTCCTGATCTTAGTGGATATACTTTCAGTTTTTCACCATTGAGTATGATGCTTGCTGTGGGTTTGTCATATATGGCCTTTATTGTATTGAGGTAGGTTCCCTCTATTCCCATTTTCTGGAGAGTTTTTATCATAAACGGGTGTTGAATTTTGATAAAAACTTTTTCTGCATCTATTGAGATGATCATATGGTTTTTATTCCTTAATTTGTTAATGTGGTATATCACATTGATTGATTTGCATGTATTGAAGAATCCTTGCATCCTGGGATAAATCCCACTTGATCATGGTGTATGATCCTTTTAATTTGCTATTGGATTCTGTTTGCTAGTATTTTGTTCAGGAATTTTGCATCTAGGTTCATCAGTGATCTTGGTCTATAATTTTCTTTTTTTATGATATCTTTTTCTGGTTTTGGTATCAGGGTGATGGTGGCTTCATAGAATGAATTTGGGAGTGTTTCTCCCTCTGCCATTTTTTGGAAGAGTTTGAGAAGGATGGGTGTTAGCTCTTCTCTAAATGTTTGATAGAATTCACCTGTGAAGCCATCTGGTCTTGGACTTTTGTTTGTTGGAAGATTTTTAATTACGGTTTCAATTTCATTACTTGTGATAGGTCTGTTTATATTTTCTAATTCTTCCTGGTTCAGTGTTGGAAAGTTGTACCTTCCCAAGAATTTGTCCATTTCTTCGTGGTTGTCCATTTTATTGGCATATAGTTGTTTGTAGTAGTCTCTTATAATCCTTTGTATTTCTGCGGTGTCAGTTGTGATTTCTCCCTTTTCATTTCTAATTTTATTGATTTGCATCTTCTCTTTTTTTTTCTTGATGAGTCTGGCTAAGGGTTTATCAATTTTTTTCTTTTTTTTTTTTGGCTGGATTGAGTCTTCATAGCTGTGTGTGGGCTTTCTCTAGTGGCGGCGAGCGGGGGCTACTCTTTGTTGTGGTGTGTGGGCTTCTCATTGCAGTGGCTTCTCTTGTTGTGGAACACAGGCTCTAGGCACGTAGGCTTCAGTAGTTATGGCTCGCTGGCTTCCGTAGTTGTGGCTTGTGGGCTCTAAAGTGCAGGCTCAGTAGTTGTGGTGCACGGGCTTAGTTGTTCTGCGGCATGTGGGATTTTCCCGGACCAGGTCTCGAACCCGTGTCCCCTGCATTGGCAGGCGGATTCTTAACCAGTGCGCCACCAGGGAAACCCCTCCAGCTTTCGTTTGTATGTGTTCCTAGGTCTGAAGTGGGTCTCTTGTAGACAGCATATATACGGGTCTTGTTTTTGTATCCATTCAGCGAGCCTGTGTCTTTTGGTTATGGCATTTAATCCATTTACATTCAAGGTTATTATCGATATGTATGTTCCTATTACCATTTTCTTAATTGTTTTGGGTCTGTTTTTGTGGGTCTTTTTCTTCTCTTGTGTTTCCCACTTAGAGAAGTTTCTTCAGCATTTGTTGTAGAGCTGGTTTGGTGGTGCTGAATTCTCTTAGCGTTTGCTTGTCTGAAAAGCTTTTGACTTCTCCATCGAATCTGAATTAGATCCTTGCTGGGTAGAGTAATCTTGGTTGTAGGTTTTTATCTTTCATCACTTTAGGTATATCCTGCCACTCCCTTCTGGCCTGCAGAGTTTCCCCTGAAAAATCAGCTGATAACCTTATGGGGATTCCTTTGTATGTTATTCTTTTGTTTTTCCCTTGCTGCTTTTAATAATTTTTCTTTGAATTTAATTTTTGTTAGTTTGATTAATATGTGTCTTGGTGTGTTTTTCCTAGGTTTTATCCTGTATGGGACTCTCTGTGCTTCCTGGACTTGGGTGACTGTTTCCTTTCCCATCTTAGGGAATTTTTCAACTATAATCTCTTCAAATATTTTCTCAGACCCTTTCTTTTTCTCTTCTTCTTTTGGGATCCCTATAATTCGAATGTTGGTGCGTTTAGTGTTGTCCCAGTGGTCTCTGAGATTGTCTTCCATTCTTTTCATTCTTTTTTCTTTATTCTGCTCCTCAGCAGTTATTTCCACCATTTTGTCTTCCAGCTCACTTATTCGTTCTTCTGCCTCAGTTATTCTGTAACTGATTCCTTCTAGTGTATTTTTCATTTCAGTTATTGTGTTGTTCATCTCTGTTTGTTTGTTCTTTAGTTCTTCTAGATCTTTGTTAAACATTTCTTGTATTTTCTCAATCTGTGCCTCCATTCTATTTCCGAGATTCTGGATCATCTTTACTATCATTACTCTGAATTCTTTTTCAGGTAGATTGCCTATTTCCTCTTCATTTATTTGGTCTTGTAGGTTTTTACCTTGCTCCTCCATCTGTGACATATTTTTTTGCTATCTCTTTTTTTTTTTTTTTTTTTTTTATGAGTGGGATTGTGTTCCTGTCTTACTGGTTGTTTGACCTGAGGCTTTTAACACTGGGGTTTATGGCTATTGGTTAGAGCTGGGTCTTGGTGCTGAGATGAGGTACTCCGGGAGACCTCACTCCGATGAATAGTCCCTGGGGTCTGAGGTTCTCTGTTAGTCTAGCGGTTCGGACTTGGAGCTCCTACCGCAGGAGCTTCAGCCGACCTGGGCTTGTGAACCAAGGTCCTGCAAGCTGCCTGGGGCGGCAAAAAAAACCCCCACAGCAATAACAAAGTAAAAAATAAAATTAGACTAGGAAACTAACAGATATGTTAGGAAGAATATGAAAATAAAAATATAGATGAATCAACAATTGGAAGGTACATCAGTACCACAATA
The DNA here is from genome assembly GCF_964270905.1 of Leucopleurus acutus. NCBI lineage: Eukaryota > Metazoa > Chordata > Mammalia > Artiodactyla > Delphinidae > Leucopleurus > Leucopleurus acutus. The sequence goes on along the minus strand of NC_139150.1, from coordinate 6,074,104 downwards.
GTAAAAAAGAGGAGGAGGGAAAAGAAAAAAAAAAAAAGCAAAAAGAGGGGGGGAAGGCCTTAGCTGTGGAGGGCGGGGCCTAAGCAAGGGCGAGGTTTGGGTGGTGGGCGGGGCCAATGCTCGGGATCTGGAAAAGGTCCTGGGGGCTGTAGGGGGGTGGAACTTAGGCTCAAGGAACAGAAGGGGCCCAGGCGTTCCCCCCACCCCTAGTCTCAGAGGGCAGAGGACCTCACCTGGGAGCCCAGCAGGCTTCCTGGGCTTGAGTGGGTGGGGCAGTCACCCTCTGCTCCTCTCCCTCTCCTCCTGGATGGCCCCTCCCACCTGCCTCTCCTGATCTCCCCAGCCTCCCTCCTATGACTCTTTCATTCTTGTTAAAGGCTGAGTAATATTCCATTGTATATATGTACCACATCCTCTTTACCCATTCTCTGTCGATGGACATTTAGGTTGTTTCCATGTCTTGGCTATCGTAAGCAAAGCTGCAATGAACACTGGGGTGCGTGATCGTTTCGAACCATGTTTTTCTCTGGATATATGCTCAGGAATGGGATTGCAGCATCATATGGTAGCTCTATTTTTAGTTTTTTAAAGGAACCTTCATACTGTTCTCCGTAGTGGCTGCAGCAATTTACATTCCCACCCACAGTGTAGGAGGGTTCTCATCTCTTCACACCCTCTCCAGCGTTCGCTGTTTGTGGAGTTTTTGATGATGGCCACTCTGACTTACACCGAGTGATTCCTGAATGCTAAGCCACCCATTATGTGCTTTGATGTATCATCAGATTTGACTTGCTGACATTTTGTTTAGGAAGCCTATTTTGAAGCTTCTAATATTCTTATGTTTTTGCACAAGAAATCCTTTTTCGTTGAAGAGACATTAGAAAATATGTTTAAAAAGAAAACCTCCATAAAAAAGTTTATTGAAAAAAACCCTTCACGTAGAACCCAGAAATAACCACTGTGAACATTTTGTGTCCAGAATGATTCAGAAAGAAAGAATGATTCAGAAAGAATTGAACACTTACAAAAACTTAATACTCAGTAACTAGGTCGCATAGGAACATATAATCAAACCAATTTATAAAGGAACTGTGACAGTTATTTCTATAATCTTAAAAATGTTCAGTATGCAGCTCTGGGTCCCACAGTGCATACTGATCTGTTGTCTGATTTTTCAGAGTCCCCCTTTTGTGAATTACCACCAGAGGCCTCATTGGCATATATATATATATATATATATATATATATATACAGTTATATATATATATAACAGCTGCATATTTCCTCCAGGCCGTGGAAGAATGGTGCAAACATAAGTTCTTGCTGTATCCCCCCAAGGAAAAGTTGTACAGTATAATTAATTTCTTTAAAGTGTGTGATTCTTTCTGAATTACCCTATTTGTTTTTGTCTTACAGTTTTCTATGAATATATATGTATATATATTTCTTCAACAACGAGTTCATAACCATGCGCTGTTGGCTGTGTCTTTTGGTTTTTGGTTTGTTTGTTTTTTAAAGGAACAACTTGTAGGAGCCATTGTTTTCTTTTGGAGACTCAACACTAAGAAAAGAGATTTTTAATGTGTTTTACCCAACTTGGCTTCACATTCCTGTCGTGTCTACACTGGCTTTCCATAACACGATTTACGTAGACATATATCTTACCCTCACCAGCAACGTGTCGGCCAACACGATGTAACTTTATTTCCATGACAAGTTTTTCAGGGTGACAAGATCCACTTTTCTATAGCTCCTCCCGAAAGTTGCCGTACCATTTTTCTCAGGCCTTCCTAGATCCTGCCTGCGAGTAATTATATCCAATTTGTGTTCCATTGTTTTTGCGATTTATTTGCCTTCTCAGATTCCTGATGGATCGTAATTCTTAGATAAATTATGGTTATATAATTCACTGAATTACTCAGGAACTGAGATCATGCATATTTTTTGCGTCACTACATGTTGTTTGAGATCATCCTTTTTAATAGCTGCATAGTATACCGTTTATGGTTGGACCATACCTTAACCAGTCTTATGGTGTGGGGCACTCAGGTTGTTGGAAATTTGAGAGTGGATGAAAACAATTTTTATTATGGGAACAGTCTCATGCAATAGTAGAGGGAATATGTAACTCCGTGTACCCATCTCCCAGCTTCAGAATCACCGATTCACAGCAATATTGTGCCGTCTATACCCTCCCCCACACACCCCCGACACTGGGTTGTTTTGAAGCAAATTCAAGACATCGTATCATTTCATACATAAATATTTCAAAATGTATTTCTAAAAGATAACGATTCTTTAAAAAAAATCCGTAATACCCAAAACATCAATAATTCCCTTATACGCTCTCATCAGCACTTACATTCCACTTTCCTGTTGTCTCACAATTTTTTTCACTTTGTTTATTGGAATCTGAATCTGAATGAAGTCCATAGATAGCAAGTGATTGACAGGTCTACGTTTATTTTAATCTCTTAAGTTTCCCCCCTTCCCTTTTCCTTCTTGGTGTTTGCTGAGAAGAGCATTGTGTACAGTGCCCCGTGGTGCTGTTAACAGGCTCCTCTTTCTTGTTCTTCCTGAAAATGGCAGTTAGATCTGCAGGCTGGCGTGGCATTGGGTTTGGTCCACTTCGGGTGAGAACACCTCATGAGCGGGGTTGTGTGTGTGTCTGGCAGGTGCACGTGACCTCGGTGACATCAGCAGCTGTTTCTGATCGCCACCTCTGTCCATTCATTCATTACATGGTGCCAAATGGTGACGTCCTAAAGTTGTCTTTCCTTCTTCGTCATTGGCTAGATTACTCTTGCAAAGGGAAACTTCCCCTCGTCCACTCGGTGGTCACCCTGAGGCTTGGTTTTCGTAGGGAAGGCATGATGGATACTTGATTCTTCATCAGTTTTCAAAACAAGTTGGATTTCCAAAATCCTTAGAGGTGACCCATGACGTTTTTACAAAATATATGTGTAACTGTGAATTTAAGGATTTAAATGCATTTGGTGAGTTTCATCATGTTTGCAGTTCTTTTTTTTTTCTTTTTTTTACATTTTTTTTGGCCACGCCGCACAGCTTATGGGATTTTAGTTCTCCAACCATGGATCGAACCCCAGGCCTTGGCAGTGAGAGCTTGGAGTCCTAACCACTGGACCGCCAGGGAATTCCCTTAACTAGCAGATACAATAATGCAAGTCACAGGGGTTCACAGATCACCGTGGAAGGCAAAGTATGTGATTGGAGACCCAGCTGAACCTCCAGGGTCTGGCAGGGGACCTGGAAGGCTGAGAGGACCCAGGCTCTCCCTTGGGTGCTCTGGCCTTCCTCTGGGTGGTTACTCCATACTCTCTCTCCCTTGGCACCTGCACCATAATGGCCCCCCCAATTCTGGTCCTGCAGGGCCTTCCTACTCCCCCAGGGCCACCTCCACATAGATTCGGATTGGCCCAGATAATGTTTTTAAGTCACCTCCCCAAATCAGGAAAGTGACCCCTTTGTATCAGACACCTACACCTGTCCAGTGGGGAGTGGGGACGTGAGATTTAAACACAGGGTTGGAGCAGGTTATGGGAAGGGTCTTTGGATGGCAAGGACAGTAACAGACATAACTGTCCCCCAGGCTGCTGCTTTTTTAAAAAAATGTATTGAGGTGAAATTCACATAACATAAAATTAACTATCTTAAAGTGAACAATTCAGTGGCATTTAGTACATTCTAGAACCTTTGCCTCATTCCAAGATAAAACTCCATATCCCTTAAGCACTTTCTCCCCCACCCCCACCCCTCAGTGAGCCTCTGGCAACCACTTTGCTTTCTGTCTCTATTCTGGATGTTTCATATAAATGGAATCATTTACTCTGTGACTTTTATCTTTTTATTGTTTTAAAATTTAATTAATTAATTTATTTTTGGCTGCGTTGGGTCTTTGTTGCTGCACGCGGGCTTTCTCTAGTTGCAGTGAGTGGGGGCTACTCTTCGTTGCGGTGCGCGGGCTTCTCATTGCGGTGGCTTCTCTTTTTGCAGAGCATGGGCTTCAGTAGTTGCGGCTCGTGGACTCTAGAGCGCAGGCTCAGTAGTTGTGGCTCACGGGCTTAGTTGCTCCGCGGCATGTGGGATCTTCCCAGACCAGGGCTTGAACCTGTGTCCCCTGCATTGGCAGGCGGATTCTTAAGCACTGTGCCACCAGGGAAGCCCTATGTGACCTTTTATGTCTGGTTCTTTCACTTAGCATCATGTGGTCAAGTTTCATCTGTGTTGGGGCACGTACCAGTACTTCATTCATTTGTATGGCTGAATAGTATTCCATTGTGTGGTTAGATCACATTTGTTTATCCATTCACCCATTGATGGACATCTGGGTCATTTCCACCTTTTGGCAATTGGGAATCATGGTGCTATGAACATTGGTGTACATGGATTTGAGTACCTATTTTCCAGTTTTTAGAGTACATCCCTGGGGTGCAATTGCTGGGTCATATAGTAACTATGTTTAATTTTCTGAGGAACTGCCAAACTTTTCCACAGTAGCTGTGTCATTTTATATTCCTCCCAGCCATGGTTGAGGGTTCCAATTTCTTCACACCCTCACCAACCCTTGTTAGTTTCAGGTTTTATCCTAGTGGGTGCGAAGTGGTGTCTCATTGTGGCTTTGATTTGTGTTTCCCTGATGACTAATTCTGTTGAGCATCTTTTCATGTGATTATTGGCCATTGCACACATTGTTCTTAATGGTTGCAAACTTTTTTATCCTATGGTTCTGTCCTTATTTATCCAACCTGTCCCCTGATAGTGGACACTGAGTTTGCTCCCTCCCTTTTAATTTTGCTATTACAGATGATACTGTCATAAACATTTATTTCTGTCTTTTTAACTTATTTTTTACTGAAGTATAGTTGATTTACAATGTCATGTTAATTTCTGCTGTACAGCAAAGTGATTCAGATACATATTTCTTTTTATATACATTCTTTTTCATATTCTTTTCCATTATGGTTTATCCCAGAATATTGAATATATTTTCCTGGGCTATACAGTAGGACCTTGTTGTTTATCCATTCTATATGTAATAATTTGCATCTACTAACCCCAAACTCCCAGTCCCTCCCTCCCTCACCCCCCATAAACATTTATTTTTTAAGGATAAATACTGAGCACCGAATGTGTGGACCGGAGGGCATGCACATTTTTAGGACTGGTGACATATAATGCCACCTGGTCGTTTAGTTGACTGTCGCCTGCTCTGTGTCCCTGGCAGCCAGCTCTGAACCCACCCCGCCTCCCTGTGTCTTCCAGATGCCTGGGAGCCACTCACCTCCTCCCGTGCCCTGAGGCCACCTCCGCCCCGACACCACCACCCTCGTGTGTCCACCCAGCCTTTCTCCGCATCCACGCCCCACCGGGCTGCCCTGGAACCGTGAGGCCCGGCTCTCCTCCACCTGCCCCGCACCCACCCGTCGCCTGAAGCCACCGGCTCCAATTGCCACCAACTTCTGCTTGTCCAGAACACGACAGTACGGATGGGCAAAGGCTCCAGCCCTCTGCAAAACCAAGGACTCGGCTGCTTCGCAGGCGGCCTCTCGGTCCCTCCTGCTCTCCTGCGTGTGTGCTTTCGTTCTTTATTTCAAACAGACATTGAAAAAGAAAAAAAAAACAAAACTACCTTCTGTCCTAGAAGATTCAGACTGACAGATGGGGAGAAGGCCTCGGGGACGTCAAAGAACTCTGCCTCCTGCCTTGACCTTGGCAGCGGGAGAGGCCATGGGAGTCACGGCCTCGGCCACGGGGGGTCGGGGCGTGGGGGGCCTGCCTGCCCATCGTGATTTGGCGCCCCACCCTCGAGCAGCAAGACCACCTGCGCGGCTAGGATGATTAATTACAACGTTGATGATTTTTTTTTGTGATAACAGTATTGTGCTTTTTGTGGGGAAAGTGAGGTTTTTTTTTTATATACATATATAATTGATACCTTTAATTTATTGGTTGGTAACTGTTGCTGCTGCCTCGTGTGTCTGATGCTCCCAGGGATGCGGGGCCCACCGTTTACACGTGCACGCCCTCGCCCACCTGCCCAGGCACTTGGGAGGATGGTGGCCTGCAGCGGCCAGGAAGCCAAAAATCTTTTTTTTTTTTTTTTTTTTTTTTTCAGATACTGTGCTCGATGTTTGGAGAGGGGAAAGGTGGGCTTCTTAAATGGCTAATGCACTGTTCCCTCCAGCTCGAATGCCTCCCTCCTGGATCTCTTTTCTCTGCTCCCGGTTCACACATCTCTCGGTCCTGTATCCTCCTCTGGGTCCATAACCTTTTTTCTGAGGACAAACAGGGGACATCTTCCGGTTTCTCGGTTCTTGCTTTGGTGTTCGCAGCGCCGTGGGGAGTGGCAAGGCTTGTGCTGAGACTGGGATCCAGGAAGGGGCGGGGGTGGACCGAGAATCTAAGGAGAGAAGGAGGAGGGAGTGAGCAGATGTGAAGTCTGCCTCTCCATCCTTGGTGGGTTTTGAGAATAGCCGCTCACCCTGCTTTCCTGCCTTGTCCAGCGGACCACAGTATCTTTCCCTCTTTTAGCTGAAAGGCCGGAAGGGAGCGGGGGAGAGAGAAGGGCCGCAGGCAATCCCATTCAGGTGGCTTCTTGGGCTGTGGCCCACATGTGCTCATAGGAAGCTTCTAGCTCTGCCTGCCACTGAGACAGGGCAGGCCCACAACTGTCACCAGGAAAGTCAGATGACCTTGGACCGGAAGGCAGGATCCTGAGGCTGGCCCTTGCTCCGTGACTGTGGCCCCCCCGCCCTCTGTGGGCCCCAGCTCCCCCTGCTGCGTATCCGGGAGGCCTGGGCTGGGGGATCCGGAGGCTTCCCTTCGTGCTGATGCTGTCTAATGCTAAGCTTGGGTTTCCTGCAGCTGGTGATTCTGCGGTCTGTGTCTAAGTTTACAGACCCCCGCAGACACGGGGACTGCCTGAGTCACTCTCTGTCTCTTAGCACAGTCTTCAGGGACGCAGCAGCCACTGTTCGTGGTGTGTGGGTTCGGGTGACACACCCTGTCCCTCCCCGCAGAGCTTCCTGGTCCCTCCTGGACTCTTGAGCTATCTTTCAGGCCCAGAACTAGTCCTCGCCCAGGGAAGGCTTCTGGGTGAGAAGCAGCCTCCCAGACTGTTTAGGGCCAGGCCGGAATCGAGAATCCCTGCTTCTTCTTTGCAAAGTCAGCAGCCTATCACCTCCTGACTTATCCCGGCCAGCGGAGGGGAGGAGCTGACCCTCGGCCCCCGCTTTAAATGGCCCTTGGTGCCCACTTTGCACTTTCCCAGGAGGCCAGAGCTTCTCCTGCTCTTTAACTCTCACAGCAGACCCCCCGCCAGAGAGCGGCTCCGCCAGCGTGGGACTTGCGTGTCCGCTCCTGCAGGCTGGACCGCTTGGCCAGCCCCTGTCTCTCCCTCCTTGCATCTGCCAGCCCTCTGGCTGCCCTCTCCCTCCACTGGAAGCCCCCCAGATCCTGCGGGGATAGGAGCAGTAGTTCCATTTTCACGGGTGACTTTGAAGCTTGGGCTCTTTGAGGCCCCTGCGGTCACCTTCCTGCTCAGGCCACGGGCCTAGGAGGCCCAGTACTCGCCACCAAATCCTGCAGTTCCTCAGCCTGGCTCTGACCTAGGACCCTAGGGCAGCAGGTGAACTTGGTGGCTTGGGGCTGGAGATGGGGAGAGCGGGGCCTTTCCCCAGGTCAAATGATTTCTCTGGCCTCCACCTAAGCCTCGATTTACCTCTCTGGTCCAGTGGGCCAGAGCTCTTGTGCAGCCTGTCCTGGAGCATCACGGGAAAGGGCTTGTGGCTAAGAATTATCCAAGGTTAAGCATGTGGGTCCCGCCCGCTGAGACATTGACTCCTAGGAGTCTAGGGAGATCTGTGTGCAAGGCTTTCCTCCCACCTCCTCACCGTTAGGCCTTTTGGTTTGGAGCTACGCGTGTGGCTTTTGACCTTAGCAGGCGATACCGTGGACCCATGGGCCAAGGCACACCTTGGGTCCTTGCCCAGAGAAGTCCAGAGCTGCTGGAAGGGCCACGCCTCTTCCTGGCAGGGTGCTGGACACTGGCCATTTTTGCCCGAGGTTGCGGGCAGGGACAGTTCCGTCCCCTCCTCTCACCAGGCCTCTAGCTGCAGCACCCTTGGAACCCTGAGCAGCCCATGGGCCTCTCTCCCCAGCACCGTTTCCCACCCGAGGCCCAGCCCTGTCAACTGCTGCTCTGGGGCTTCCAGACCAGCCAGAAGCCAGGTTCTTAGCCCTCGCTCCCCAGCCCAGGAGCAGGGGCCAGCCTCCGGCAGTCCGTCTGCAGCAGCCCTGGCCTCTTCCTCATAGAATCCACTCCCCACTCTGCGTTGATGGTACTTAGGAGAACGTCATGAGTTTCCAGGATTTAACCAGGCAACGTTTAGAATAACGTCGTTTAGAATAACGTCGTTTAGAATAACGTCAAGGCAGATGTGTGTCCTCCTCTTCCCCTGAAATGCTTTTCATTTTGACAGCCAACTTCCTAGATGACAGATGCATCTGGGCTTTCGGGGACCCTGTCTCTTCTCTAGAGGGTTGGGTGTGGGGTTCCTGGGCCCCCTGGGAAGATGCAGCCTCTCCCTGGAAAGCCCCACTGCTCACCTAGTGGAAAAGCTACCGGGTTCCCAGTGTTTTCAACTTCTAAGGGATTGAGGGGAACGCGGGAGCGCCCCCTCGTGGCGATGATCTATAAAGGCATTTGGGGGACCGGACCAGACAAATAGGTGATTTGAGAGCGAGGCCGCAGATGGGGAGGCGAGGGGGGGGGGCGGCGCTATGATCTCACCCAGACCCTGAGCTTCCAGCCCCACCTTACTGGCAGCATGTCTCCCAGACGCCCTTCTTCTAGGTCTACCCCAGAGATAGCAAGTGAATCAGCATAAGGGCACTGTAATGGGAAGCCTTGCCCCCCGACCTTTTTTAATATCTGCGGAATAAACCCAATGGTTGATTTTTGGATGAATAAAAGGCTTTTGTCGAATACACAGCTGGTCCCATCTTCTGTCTTGGCATCTAGGCCTCTCAGGCTTTGTCTGCTCCCCGTGATTGGGACAAACGCAGAATCCCCTCCACCTCCACCCTGACTGCCCCCTGCCCAGGCTGTACATTTCTGTTCCCCGTGTGTCTTTGCCTTGACCCATGGCCCCAGGGAGGGCCACAGGCTCCCAGTCTGACTCAGTGACCAGCTTTCTCCGGGACTCTGGGCGAGTCACTTCTCACTGGGACTCAGTTTCTCCATCTGTCAGATGGGAGTGAGTCTCTGCTCAGCCCATGTCCCAGGGCCATTGTGGGGAGCAGCCATGAGCGGAATCATCAGAGCCTTGGCCGAGGTGAAAGGCCAGTGGGAGTCTGAATCGTCATGGTGCCCCCCGCCCAGAGCCTGCAGCTTTGGAAAGGAATTTGGGCAACTCTTACCAAAAAAAAAAAAAAAAAAAAGCAATGTTTCCTGGGTGGTGATTTTCTGTTTGCCTTCCCAGTCCCTCTGAGCCTCTTTTGGGGTGTTGTTCTGTCTGAACCTGCTGGTGTGTGTCTCTGGGGGAGGGGCAGGCCCCGGGGTGGACAGGGGCCACGTAGCACGCCCAGGCCTCCTCTCGTGCTCTCGTTGTATGTTGTCCTTGTCACGCCAATTAAACACGCTTCCTCACTTGTCTTTGCCTTCCTTGTGTGGACCTGTTGCTTTGTCTGTTTCTTTTTTGTTTCATTTTAGGTTTCTTCTTCCTCCTATGACACCCTTTCTCTTGCTTTGGGTTTTGTCTGCCCAGTTTCCCCAAGAGAAAGAATGGGCAGAGTGAGAACCTTGGGTGTAATGATTAAACCAGAACATCTTCAGGAGTGTTTCTGGGAAGCCAAGAGTTCAGCAGAGTGAATCCCCACGCCACCCCATGTATCACTCCCAGCATTTCCATTCCTTCCTGCTTCATCTCTTGGGGTTCTCTAAAGGTTTAATAATGTTTGAAAACATGGGCCTAGACTAGTGCTTCTCAGAACTGAGCATTGTAGAATCACCCGGGGGCTTGTTAAAACCCAAACTGCCACCTGCAGAGTTTCTGATTAGCTAGGTTTGGGCCGGGGCCTAGGAATGTTCATTTCTAACAAGTTACCAGGCCACGCCGATGCTGCTGGTCTGGGACCACACTTTGGAAGGCCTGGGGAGCTGCTGACACTGAGGGACGTCCAGCTGGGTTCTAATTTGTTTTGTTTTGTTTTGTTTTGCCACAGCACGTGGCTTGCAGGATCTTAGTTCCAGGGGTCGAACCTGGGCCCTGGCAGTGGAAGAGCAGAGTCCTAACCACTGGACCGCCAGGGAATTCCCCAGCTGGGTTCTAAAGCGGAGTCCACCCTCCACTTGCCGGGGATTCAGGCTAATCATTCGCCTGTGCGTAACTTTTGCACCTGCCACGTGTCAGGCACTGAGGGCCCAGAGACTTGTCACTTACCAAGTGGAGGGGTGTTTCGGGAGGGGAGGTGGGTAGGTGAGTAGCTCCGATGGGGGCTCTCAGGAAGGTACCCCATGGTTTGGCTGTTGGAGTGGCTGCCCTCTGCCATGGTTCCCCTCGGCTTGGAACCTGGGATCTTGGAGGGACCTCCTCTTTCCCCTCTAGTTAAGTGACCAAATGTTTGCTCAACACGCATGGCGTGGGCCCCCCACGTGCCAGGTGTTTGGGGGAGGGGGATCAGAGGAGGTGACAGTCTTTGCCTTCTAGGAGCTTTTGCTGAGGAAACGTTAATTGGGAGAAAAATAAAAGGCAATGTCGCGTCAAGAGCGTAACTGCTGGCTAGAAATATGTTACTGCGCTGGGCCAAGGGCCCTTGAAAGACACGTGAATGTGTCCGTTGATGAGATCAAGCAACCGACATTAGAATGAGCCGCCACCTGCAAAAACACGTTGCGTTTCACAGTTGGTTTTGTGAAAGGGAGCGTCAGACCGACGCCACCTGGGAGACAAAGCTGGAGGGCCCACTTCGGGGCTGAAGCAACCACAGAGAAGGGGGTGCAAAGATGGCGCCTTCCATGGCCACGCCGGGCACCCAGCCTCCTGCCTCGCTCCGGCAGGGTCTGGAGAGAAGATGCTAGAACTCTGCCAGACACACGGGAGCGAATCAAAGGCAATGTGGGAAGGCAGTGTGGGACAGTGGTTACGGCTATAGGTTCTGGAATTAGACCTGGTTCTCAGCAGCCTCCACCACTTGACATTGGGCACGAGTTGTAACTGACAGGGTTTTCTGGTAAAAACGTGGACTCCAGTTAGAGGCAGGTGATGACTCCACAGCCCTCCCCACCAGATGGAAAGTTACAACAAAAGCAGGTCTTAGGTCAAATTCTGCCAAATGTCCAAATATTTACTAGGAAGCAAGTGCAAAGGTACAAAAGACTTGTCTGCCCAGTGAGTTGGGAGACCCAGGACCCCAGGGACCCCAGAGCACAGCCTCTGGCTGTGGGCTCTCTTCCCAGTTGGTACAAAGACGCGAGTTCCCGGGAATCTCTCTAGCCATCATTTATCTCCATCACCTCACACTTCTATGAAAAATGACTTCTACCGTCCTTTTGTAAATGAATCAACTCTGTGGTATAGGTTTTCATAACAATACATATTTAAAATGCTAATGTGACCCCTTCCGGAGAGCGGATTCCTGACCAGGGTATTTCGTGTACTAAGAGAGGTGGGGACTGGAGGTAACTGACACGCACGCACACATTCTCTAATTCCACGATTCCCCCAAAGCACTGAAAGTCAGTGCGTGCACGGCAGCACACCCTTTCTGGGAAGCCTAGCATCTGGCTCAAAGGGCTGATGTGAAGGTTGCTGGGGCAATGATTCCAGAGTATGGTGGGCTCTCAGTGGGTGTTAACTGTCACTGGAGGTGGCTCTGGTCTTTCCCAGGCAGTCTTGGGAGGTGTCTACAAGGACGTGGTTCAGAGCCCCTGCTTCTGTGGGCGCATCATGGGTCATAGTCTCTCGTTCTGGGTAAGGTTGCAGTCCGCACTGACTTCTCCCTGGCCCAGCCTACCCTGGGCAGCTTACTGTGGGATGAGGCCCTAACGAAGGCACAGATCTGGCCACTTCCTTCCTCTCTGGGCCTCCTGACTTACCAGGATGGCTCAGACTGGCTGCCGTTCTCTGGGTGTGTTATTAGCATGGCTGAACCCCCCAAGATGGGCCCATTTTTCCCCACTGCGAGCCTGCCACCCTGTCCCCCCTGCCCTCCCGAAACCCCAAACTCATGTCTGCATGATAGAAAGCATCTCCCTAAATCACACTCCCCAGTGCCCGGATCAGGGCATCACCAGGCATGGAGAGGAGAGAAGAGTGGGTGGTGGGAGGGAGGGTGGGGAATGCAGTGGGGGGACCCCTGCCCTGATGTGGCTGCCCCCTCCCTGCCATCTTCCTGGTGGGCCCCCTGTAGCCTCCCCTGCCACTGGGGCACATCCCACTGTGACAGTGCCTGCCTCACGTCCAGGGACAGAAACGTTATATCCTCTGGTCCCCTGGGCTGGGGGAGCCTGGCCAGGGCAGTTGCAGGAAAAGGGCTTTGAAGGTCTCCTGAGTTTAGGAAAAGTGAGCTCGCATAGGTATGGTAGACTCCTCTGCTTATCCCATACCCTTTACCCCGCTTTAGCTGTGCACCGGGCTGCATGGACGAAAGGACTACATTTCCCAGCATCCCTTGGAGCTGAGTGTGGCCACATGACTCAGTTCCTACCAATGGGATGAGAGTGATGAACACAACTTCCCTTCCACTTCCCCCTTCCGGCTGGCTGGACCTTGGATTCCAAAACAGCTTCCCGGGAACCTGGGCCCCCGCCCCCACAAAGCGCCACACCAGCCCTGGACCGTTTACACTGGGATTGTCAGGAGTGAGTCAAACACCCTTCTAACACGGTTAAGCCATCCGGGGTCTCTGTGTCAACAGCCACATTTTTATTCCACCTAATATACTGAGTGATCCCACTGGGTCATTTTAAATGAGCTGATGTCACCTACAAATGTTTGCATCTGAACTCTCAATGTTTGCCAAAGTGATTTAGTAAAAAAACCGTACAGTGCAACGTGCTCCCCATGTGGGCTCTTCTCACTCACGCCTTCCCATTCCCCTCTTCCTTTTTCCTCTTCCTTTCCTGCTGTGCCCTCCTCTATGGGCTCAGGGGACTGGGGGTCCCAGTGGGAAGGACTCTTGAGGGAAGGGCTTTCTTTTGCTGAAGGACTAGGGATGCAGGGGGCGGGGCAGAGGCTTCCCTTGAGCCAGGAGGCCCTGTAAGACTTGGCTAGTTGGGTTTTCCCTGGGAAACCTCAGTGAGGGTGGATACTGTGAAGGCTGGCCTCGAATTGGGCACAGGAAGGACCTTGCCAGGGGTTTTAAGATGGGGGGATGGGGACCAGACCTCCACACAGTCTATTCAAACTCCCACCTCAGAAACTGGGCCCTTTCCCCAGAGAAATAGTCATCACAGAAGCAGATCTTAGAGGTGACAGATGTGATGAAAACAGCTTTCAGGAATTTCCTGGCAGTCCAGTGGTTAGGACTTGGTGCTTTCACTGCCGGGGCCTGGGTTCGATCGCTGGTGGGGGAACTAAGATCCCGCAAGCCGCGAGGCATGGCAAAAAAACCCCACCCCGAACAAACAGAAAAACCCACAACAGCAACAACAAAAAGCAACCAGTAAACGGCTTTGTTTAGAGACCAGGGAGGAATGGTGGAGAATTGCCATCTGACCGAGGGGGTCTCATTTTAGTCTCTGGACTGTTGGATGCCCCAGAGGTGAGGGGAAGTCTGTGATATCGTGGAGGGCCCACTTTAATTTTTCAGGACTCTAAAGACCCAATTAATATGCTATGTATCCAAAGGCCTTCTTGCTTTAGAAGAAGATCTGTGCAACGGCAGAGGCCAGAGCCAGGACCTGGGGTGAGGGTGCAATGGGCCGGCCTGGGAGCGGAAGGGAGGGGCTCCCCGTCGCTGGGAAGGAATCATCATCGTCGTCTGGGGAAACCTCCAGCCTACTCTGAAATCCGAATTCTACACCAAAGCGCATGCCTCAAACCAACTAACCCAGTGCTGGCTGTTTTCTCGGTGATTTCCAGGCAGCAGCCTAAGGCTAACTGGAGTCCTTCCTGGCTCCTGCAGGGATGAACCAGAGCCCAGTATGTGTACGCTGTGTGGCCACAACGTCAGGCCATGGCCTTTGATGAACGTGCTCGTGGCTCAAGAAGCAGGGCACACCCCAGAAGATCACGAACCCCAGCCACAGGTGGGCAATGCCAACCAAGAGCCCCGCGATGGGGGGGTGTTGAGCCTTTTTCCCCATGTGCACCCGCCAGAGGGCCTCCTGCAGGAGAAGGAATGTCAGGATCTAGATGGGGAGGAGGTGGGGGCAGGGCACCACGGGCAGGAAAGAGCAGGTGCAAAGGTGTGGAGGTAGGATGATAGGAGAGAGCCACGTGGGGGAAGGGAGGAATGCACGTGGAGCTAGTGGCCACTGCCTCCGTGTCAGTGAAGCATCAGAGTTTTGCAGAATGCATATCTCCCCAGAAAGAGGGGACTCAGGCCACGTTCCAGGAGTCGGTATCAGCACAGGCCTGGGCAGTCTGAGCTTATCACCCTCCTTCTGTGCTCCTAGGGAAGGCTGGCTTCAGGGCTCTTCTCTGGAACTTGCCCATTCTGGTAGCAAAGTAATCCTAACAGTGTAGAGCATGATAAAGATAACAGCAACCCTGAACTGTTTGCTAGGGTCTCAGGCATCATCTCATTTACTCCTTACGGCAGTGTCCCCTTGAGGCCAATCCTAGTATTACACCCCACATTTTTACACACAAGGCTATGGAGGCCCAGAGAGGAAGTGGCAGGTCCCATCTTCCAGTCTGTAAGGGGCTTCCAGGCTCCAATACAACTGTCTTGGCCAGAGGCAGGGTGTGGCGGGAGTAGCTTCTGTTAAATCCAGATGTGGGCAGTGGCTGGTTGCCTCTGGTCTCTCCCAGATGCTGCTGCTTGGGGAGGTGAGGTCTTCGGGGAAGGGGGCCTGCCCAGCTGGGGCACATCAGCGGCGGGGGCCTTGCATCTGGAGGGAGAAGCAGCTCAGAGGCAGGCTGGGGGAGATGGGGGAGGCAGGGGCTGGGCCCAGGGAGGAGAGTCCCACAAACAACCTGCTGGGTGCTGGGGGCACCAGACCCTGAGAGTGCCCAAGCCTTAGAGCCCCTCTCTGGGCAGGAAAGCCAATCAGGCGTAACCTACAAGAGCAGGTGGGAGGGGGTGGGAGGGGGGCAGGAATGGAGGTGGCCAGCGGGGCAGAGTCCCAGGGTGCCTCCTGGGTGGGCCTGGAGCTGTCAAATGGGGTTGATCAAGGGACTCACCTTGCAGGGTGTTGTCACCTTGCAGGAGAGCTTGGCTCTCCCTGCTGGGCTGGGCCACACGCAGCTGCTGCTCCCCTTTAGCTCTGCCACCACTGCACCTGTGTGCTGTCCTCTTATACCCAATGGGGTAGCTACTGTCCTCATCCCCATTTTCAGATGAGGAAACTGAGTCCCAGAGAGGTTCAGTGGCTTCCCCAGAGTCACACAGCTAATACATAGAAGAGCAGGGATTCGAGGCGAGGTCTGCTGGACACAAAGCCATAGCCGTCACTGCGATCCATCACTTCTGGCCTGACGCCCTCTCGGGATGCCTGGAACTGGCACTTCCCAGAGTCTGGAATCTTCCACCAGGCCATAGGCTGAGTCCTCATGTGGAGAGATGTCACTTTCTTGATGCAAAGACGAGTCTGACCCTTGGCTCCCTGGTGCTGCTGGCCCCCAGCTGGGCGTCCCTGGCAGGCTACTCCCTGCCCTGGATGCTGCAGGAAGAAATAGATGCGACAAGCCAGCCAATCCCATGACCCCCACCCTCACCCTCCTGGCCGGTCTTGGGACAGGGCAGGGAAGGGCTTCTTCCACAAGGAGGGGTCAGATGGACCATCGTGGCCTGGGGAAGCCTGGAGTTCCAGGGGCAGGGTGGGGCCTGGGAAAGCCTGCTCTCTTCGGTATTTTTTGGCTGGCTTCAAGACATCTCCAAGCCACTCCACTTGCTGTACCAGCTGGCTATAAATTAAACACTGCAGAGGAGGCGAGGGGTGAGGAAGGATTTTCCTCTTCTCCCAAAGTTTCCCGTCTCATAATGTAGTTATGTTTTTTCCCTGGGTTCCAGTCCTGGCTACAGCCCTACCAGCTGTGGGATCTGGGCTAATATTGACTGTGAACCTGACTGAGCCTCAGTCTTCTCATCTGTCAAGTGGGGATGAGAGAAGCCAGAAGCCCATTTCTCATAGGGCCGTCGGTGAGAATCAATCAAATGATGTGTCTGAAGCCCTTCTGTAAATGCAAGCAGTTAATATTATTGTTATTATCCAGTTCTCCCCACCCCAAAGTTGCTGCCCTTTCGTTTGGTCCAATTTTGGTCCAGCAATATGGCTCGTCGCTTCTGTTTCTCACTGCCCCAGCCACTGGAGAAACTGCACTCTAGATCCTGATCCGGGTCTGAGTCCGAGAGGAAAACACCCTTGAGTCAGGAGCTCACGCTGAACCAGTCAGTAGCAGAGGCAGGCTCCCTCTGTGCTAACACTGCATCTGCCCTGCCTGCAGATGCCCCTACAACCGCCCGGGGAGCTGTCTCTAGAGCATCCTAGAGCCCGAAATTCCTCGAGGTGGGAAAGGGACGTCTTGTGCAAACAGCAGGAGAAAGCCCCTGCCTCCCACGCAGGTGGGGCCCAGGTGTTCATGGTCAAAGCTGCCAAGCGCATCTAAGGAGGGGTTTAGACCTGCCCTTGCCCTTGCTGCTCCTCGCCCCCCACTTTTCTGGAGCCGGGAGGATTCACAGGGAAGCTGGCCCCAGGGCCTGTGTTGAGTTTGCATCAAATTCAACCCTGCTCTTTGGCGGCCTCTGTTATGAGAATCGATTCTTGGAAATTCCCCAGATCGATACCCAGTGCAAAGTGGGCTGAGCTCCACTCGGGCCAGAGGAAAATTGAGAGGTTAGAAAGACACAGGGGATGGAGAAGGATGATGAAATGCTCCCCATAAAGTGAAATGAAATGATTTATAACGTGTCTCTATTACTTTACAAGTGGAAGGAGCTTCTCCAGGCAGCGCCAGCCAGGAGGGCACACAGCCACTTGCAGGGTGTCACCATAACAACGCCCTGGCCTCACGTCAACCGGACGAGGTTCAAATCCAGTGGAAGCACTGGCTGGTGACTCTGACCAGCTTCTGTCCCACATCTCTGTGTGTGCGTGTGTTTACAATTGAAAAAAGAATATATTTAACACCCTGGTGCTGTGAGTGCACTATAAAATGAAAGACCAAACCAAATTATACCAGTGGAACGGGTTCAACTATTTAACAGATCCATCCCAAAAACACAGGGGAAAAAAGATCTTTTGATTCCCGTGAAGTCTGAGCATTACTTTCTGATACTATGTGTTACTGACTACACATCAGCAGTTATTAACTGAGAGTGTAAACACTCTAAGTTAATTGTTTAGACATTAGGCAGCCAAGTTGTTCCTCTCCTGAGTCATTTTTTTTAAACCGAGGTAAATTTCGTGTAACATAAAGTTGACCATGAATCATTTTAATGCGTACAATTCAACGGCATTTAGTACGTTCACGATGTCGTGCGGCCGTCCCCTCTGTCTAGTTCCAAGACACTTTCATCACCTTAAGAAGAAGCCCTGTTCCTATTAAGCAGTCACTCCCATTGTCCCCTGTCTCCAGTCCTTGGCAGCCACGAGTCCGCTTTCTGTCTCTACGGCTTTGTCTCTTCTGTATGTTTCATGTAAATGGAATCATGCGGTATCTGTCCCTTTAGGTCTGGCTTCTTCCACTTAGCATGATGTTTTTGAGGTTCATCCACGTTGTAGCAGGTATCGGGACATCCTTCCTTTTTATGTGCTCCCTACCCTTTAAGATGGGGGTCACCAAGCCCATATAGATCCCTGGGAGAGAGGGAAGCTCCACTCCATAGTGGGTTTGATTAAGGACAGACCCTCCAAGTGGCTCCCGGGATCTGCCTCCCGGCGTCAGTGTGAGACTCATACAGTCATGCACAGAAACTTTGTACATAGAAAACACTCAACATTCCTTAATTTTGTATCTATGTGAGATGATGGATGTTCACTAAGCTTATCGTGGTAATCATTTCAGGATGTATGTAAGTCAAGTCGTTATGCTATGTACCTTAAACTTATACAGTCCAGGGCTTCCCTGGTGGCGCAGTGGTTGAGAGTCCGCCTGCCGATGCAGGGGACACGGGTTCGTGCCCCGGTCCGGGAAGATCCCACATGCCGCAGAGCGGCTGGGCCCGTGAGCCATGGCCGCTGAGCCTGCGCGTCCGGAGCCTGTGCTCCGCAACGGGAGAGGCCACGACAGTGAGAGGCCCGCGTACCGCAAAAAAAAAAAAAACACCCCAAAACAAAAAACTTATACAGTCCTGTATGTCAATTATATCTCAATAAAACTGGAAGAAAAAAAAAGAAAGAAAACCTCAACAAATGATACGATGATCCTCATTGATATTCCTCCTCCAGGCAGACCTCCACAGGAAGCCCCACTGGTCAGAGGGTCTTTGACACGGTAAACTCTAAGGGCCAGAGGCTCAAGTCCCGTCCTAGGAATTCTCCAGATCTAAAGGCTGAAGTTTTCTCTCTCTGGACTGTGCTGGATGTCACTGTTCACTTGTGCTTTAGTTCCTGTCTTAATTTCAGATCCCCCAGAAAAGGTTGTGAGTTAAGGATTCGAAGGCAAGAGGTTTTTTGGGAGGTGATCCTTGGGAACTGAGGGCAACAACCTTGGAGGTGGGTATTATTATCCCCATTTTACAGACGAGAAAATAGAGGCTCAGAGAGGCTGAGCAAATGGATATTA
The DNA here is from genome assembly GCF_964270905.1 of Leucopleurus acutus. Lineage (NCBI taxonomy): Eukaryota > Metazoa > Chordata > Mammalia > Artiodactyla > Delphinidae > Leucopleurus > Leucopleurus acutus. The sequence goes on along the minus strand of NC_139150.1, from coordinate 6,055,190 downwards.
ATATTATAATTGGACTCGACCGATTTTAAAATTGTATTTTTCTTTTTTTGCTTTTTAAAAAAATTTTATTGAAGTATAGTTGATTTACAATGTTAAGTTCTGCTGTACAGCAAAGTGACTCAGTTATACATATATATTCTTTTTCATATTCTTTCCCTTATGGTTTATCACAGGATATTGAACAGAGTTCCCTGTGCTATATAGTAGGACCCTGTTGTTTACCCATCCTATTTATACTAGTTTGCATTTGCTAATCCCAAGCTCCCAATCCTTCCCTTCCCCACCCTTCTCCCCCTTGGCAACCACAAGTCTGTTCTCTATGTCTGTGAGTCTGTTTCTGTTTTGTAAGTATGTTCCCTTGTGTCGTATTTTAGATTCTACATATAAATGATATCATATGGTATTTGTCTTTCTCTTTCTGACTTATCTTAGTATGATAATCTCTAGGTCCATCCATGTTGCTGCAGATGGCATTGTTTCATTCTTTTTAATGGCTGAGTAGTATTCCATTGTATATATGCACCACATCTTCTTTATCCATTCACCTATTGATGGACATTTAGGTGTTTTCCATGTCTTGGCTGCTACGAATAGTGCTGCTATGAACGTAGGTAAATTGTATTTTCTTAAAAACACCATGTTCATGGCCAGAAAGCATGTTGAAAATGTTCAACTTTATTAGTAAACCAAGAAATGTAGACAAAAATAAGTATGAGACATTTTCATCTCCCATCTTGGTACAGATTTTCAAAACAACATTCAATAGTGGGGAGGGTAGAGGAGAGTAAAGACTTCCACCCGCTGCAGACGGAAGGATATATTGGTACAGACTTTTTGAGGGTAATTTACAATATGTATCAAAAGCCATAAATACACGCTCTCTTCAACTCAGAAACCTGCTTGTGGAAAATTTTCCGTTGAAAATGATTATGGAGATGTGCAAACATTCGGCTACAATCTGCTCCCTGAGTGTGAATGAAAGTAATAGCCACGATCACCGTTGCTTTGTTTGTGTTGAGAAAACGCAAAAAATGGAAATAAGGCAAAAATAGGGCTCGGCATCCTTTTAATGTCGTGGTAGAGCATTTTCTAACAAGCCCACGTGAGGGTCAACTGATTCTCTCAGGAGTCGTAACTTCCTTTGACTTTCTAATCACCATCAATTAAGGATCAGACCTTTTACAACTCTGTGAAGTTAGAGGATAATTTGTAGAGAACTGAGTAGGTGCAAAGGTTTTCTTTTCTGCCAGGTTAGAAAATAACCTCAAAGATGATCCCAGTGCTGTATCTAATTTAGCAATCTATAGCCACATTCTTTCTTGCAGCAGCTGTATACAACCCCAATCTGTTTCACTCTGCCGATTCCCTTGCTCATGGACTTGGCCACGCAACACTATTTATTTGTACAAGACGTTTCATCATTTTGAAAAATTTGCCTTCACATATGTAATATTAAAGACAGGACACAACGTACATATCTAATTATAGGGCATTGGCTAAACAGGTTATGGGATACTCATGGTGCAATGGATTACAAAGCAGCCACTAAAAATCTGGTTGTAGAAGACCCTTTCATGACATACTGTTAGTAAAAAAGAAGATTCCAGAACTATAGACACAGGATGATGTCATTCTTGTTAAAAACAAGGTGCTATGGACAGAATGTTTGTGTCCCCCACTCCCCCAAATTCATATGTCGAAATGCTAACCCCCAAGGTGATGGTATTAGGAGGTAGGACCTTTCGGAGGTGATTAGGTCATGAGGGTAGAGCCTTCATGAATGGGATTTGTGCCTTAAAAGAGGCCCCAGAGAGCTCCCTTGCCCGTTCTGCCATGTGAGGACACAGAGAGAAGAAGGCTGTCCATGAACCAGAAAGCGGCCCTCACGAGACATGGATCTGGTGTCCATGATCTCGGGCTCCCCAGCCTCCAGAACTGTAAGAAATAGATTTTTGTTGTTTATAAGCTACCCGGTTTGTGGTGTTTTTGTTATAGCAGCCCAAATGGACGAGGACACAAGGCAGACAGCGGTCTGAAGTTGTATTCACCAAGGTAATAACAGTGGGGTATCACTGGGCAACTGGTTTAAGGAATGGTGAAAATTTCATCGTGTCTTCAGTGTTTCTCAATTTCTGTAATGAACGTGTCTTGTTTTTATGATAAGATATATATTTTTATTTAAAAATTCATATACATTAAGTTCTTTTCAGAACTATATGTTGATAGCTCTTACTAATCTACATTAACTTTTTAGGCTTCTGTATTTTTAAATTTTACCTTTTAATTTAATTTCATCATTTATTTATTTCTTTATTGGCTGTACCATGCGACATGCGGGATCTTAGTTCCTGGACCAGGGATTGAACCCGCGGCCCCGGAAGTGGAAGCATGGCGTCTTAACCACTGCACCACCACGGAAGTCCCTATTTTGTTTTTTGAATTGAAATACAGTAAAACTGGTTTTATTTTTTGGTGTAAAGTTCTGTGAATTTTTTAACATATGTATACATTTGCATAACTACTACCACCACCAGGATTCAGAGCAGTTCCATGACCTCAAACAAATTCCTTTATGCTGCCCTTGTAGTCACACCCACCCCTCCCCTAACCCACAGCAACCACTGACCTGTTCTCATCACTGTATCACTATAATAGTTTTGTCTTTTTGAGAATATCATATAAACGGAAGTACGCAGGGTTGGAGAAGGTCATCACGAGGACGTGATGGCTGGTCCACCCAAGAGCTGGATCCAGGCAGTGAGAGGCTCCTCACTCCCCCCCTGTTCTTGGAGTGGAGTTCTGCCCACATTTCCCACAGTGGGAGCCGTTCTCAGGGACACAGCCTTGAGCGAGTATGGTGTAGTTGAGACCATCTGGACGACAGATGTGACTGCACCCAGGTAAGGCCTCTATAGAAACTTGAAGCTTCTGGCTGGTAGGTGTGGAGATCTACTTGTCCAGCAGCCACCCAAGACAAGCCCCGTAAGTCAGTCCCCTTGCTTATTAACCCTGCCACCTACCAATCTGGAGTGACCTGCCTCTTTCTTTGGTCTCTCCTGTCCTCCATGTACAGAGGCGAGTTTCAGATGTCACCTGGGAAGCTCCAGAGGGTGTGAACCAAGATGCAGTGTGTAACCTTCTGAGGCCGCTTTCTTTCTCTCAGCCTAATGTCTTAAGATCCGTGCAAGTTGTTGCTTGTTTGTGTCAATAGTTCATCCCTCTTTGTTGCAGAATATTATGCATGTAGCCTGAGGCTTGTTTATCCATTCACCCATTGAAGGATATTTGGGTCATTTCCCAGCTTTGGTGATTATGAATGGAGCTGCTATAAGCATTCACATATAAGTTTTTGTATGAACATAAATTTTCATTTCTCTAGCGTAAATACCTAGGAGTGGGACAGTTGGGTCCCACAGCAAATGGATGTTTAACTTTAAAACTGACAAACTGTTTTCCGGAGTGGAGGAACCATTTTGCTTTTCCACCTGCGATGAATGAGAGTTCTGGTTCCTCTACCTCCTCACTAGCATTTGGTATCGTTGGTCTTTTTTAAATCTTGTTTTTCTGCTAGGTATGTAGTGCATGTCACAATGGCTTTAATGTGCATATCCCTGATGGCTAATAATATTGAACATTTGCCTTCTATATGTCTTCTTGGGGTTGTTTTCTTACGGTTGGGTTTTCAGAGTTCTTTATACATTCTGGATACAAGTCCTTTATTGGGCATGTGATCTCACAGTCTGTAGCTTGTCTTCATTCTCTTAACAGTCTTTCACAGAATGAACGTTTTTGATTTTGACGGAGTTCGTCAGTATTTTCTTTTCTGGATTGTACTTTTGGTGGTATGTTTAAGAACTCATTGCCTAGCCCTGGATCATGAATATCTTATCCTCTTTTTTTTAAGTTTTATAGTTCCATGTTTTTTCATATTTAGATCTATGACCCATTTGAGTCAATCTTTGTATAAGATGTGAAGTTTAGGGCAAGGTTTTTGTTTTTTGTCATTGTTGAGTTTTTGCATATGGATATCCAATGGTTCCAAGACCGTTCATTGAAATGATTATCCTTTCTCCATTGAATTGCCTTTGCACCTTTGTCAAAAATCAACTGGCCATAATTATGTGTGTCCATATCTGGACTTCCTGTGCTGTTCCATTGATCTATGTAGCTCTTCCTTCACCAGTACCACACTGACTTGATTGATAACGTCTGCTGTATAGTAAGTCTTAAAACTGAGTATTGTGAGTCTGTCCACATTAGCCCTCTTTTCCAAAATAGTTTTGGTTATTCTGGTTTCTTTGTCTTTCAGTATAAATTTTAGAACTGGTTTCTTTATGTCTTAGAGACTGCTAGGATTTGTATCGGAATTGCATTAAGTCTACGGATCAGTGTGTGGAAGATTGACATCTTTACTGTATTGAGTCTCCAGTCCATAAACACAGTATGTCTTTTCATTCCTTTAGGTTTTCTTTGCTTCCTTTCATCAACACTTTGTAGTTTTCAGCATATGGATCCTATAGATGTTTTGTTAGATTTTTACCTAATTACCTCATTTTGGGGAGATATTGTAAAGCAGTATTAAAAAATATTTTTTTGATTTCCAGTTGTTCACTACTATTGATAGAAAAATAAGATGAATTTTTGTGTGTTGACCCTGCCACCTGGGTAAACTCACTTATTAGTTCTGGGATGTTTTCGGCAGGGGGTAAATTCATTGGAATTTTCTATTCTGACAATCATGTCATCTGAAAAGAAGGACGGTTTTCTTTCTTTCCAGTCTATAGCCAGCTCTCTCCCCACCCCCACCCACTTTTTTCTTGCCTTGTTATACTGACTAGGACTTCCAGTATGATGTCGAAAAGGAGTGGTGAGAGTGGGCATTGTTTCCTTGCTCCCAGTCTTGGGGGAGCGTGTTCAGTCTCTCAGCAATAAGTCTGATGTTAGCTGTGTGTTGTTTTTGTTTTTGTTTTGTAGTTGCCATTTATCAGGGTGAGTCAGTTCACTTCTATTCCTGTGGCTGAGAATTTTTTCAAGAATGGATATTGCATTTTGTCAAAGTCTTTCTCTGAATTGATTGATATGATCATGTGGTTTATCTCCTTTTTTTTAAACATCTTTATTGGAGCATAATTGCTTTACAATGGTGTGTTAGTTTCTGCTTTATAACAAAGTGAATCAGCTATACATATACATATATCCACATAACTCCTCTCTCTTGAGTCTCCCTCCACCCTCCCTATCCCACCCCTCTAGGTGGTCACAAAGCACGGAGCTGAGGGGCTTCCCTGGTGGCGCAGTGGTTAAGAATCCGCCTCCAATGCAAGGGACATGGGTTCGAGCCCTGGCTCGGGAAGATCCCACATGCTGTGGAGCAACTGAGCCCGTGCACCACAACTACTGAGCCTGAACTCAAGAGCCCACAAGCCACAACTATTGAGCCCACATGCCACAACTACTGAAACCTGCATGCCTAGAGCCCGTGCTCTGCAACAAGAATTAGCCCCCGCTCACCGCAACTAGAGAAAGCCCGTGCACAGCAACAAAGACCCAACACAGCCAAAAATAAATAAAACACAAAAAAACAAACAAAGCACGGAGCTGATCTCCCTGTGTTATGCGGCTGCTTCCTACTAGCTATCTATTTTATATTTGGTAGTAAGACAACCCTCAGAATGCGAGAAAATATTTGCAAATGAAGCAACTGACAAAGGATTAATCTCCAAAATTTACAAGCAGCTCATGCAGCTCAATATCAAAGAAACAAACAACCCAATCCAAAAATGGGCAGAACACCTAAATAGACATTTCTCCAAAGAAGATATACAGACTGCCAACAAACACATGAAAGAATGCTCAACATCACTAATCATTAGAGAAACGCAAATCAAAACTACAATGAGGTTTTTCTTCTTTAGGCTGACCATATGGTGGGTTACACTGACTGCTTTTGAACAGTGAACTAGTCTTAAATTCCTGGGATAAACCGACTTGGTCTTGGTGTATTATTCTTCTTATCTATTTCTGAATTTGGTTTGCTGATGGTTTGTTGATGAGTTTTGCATCTTTGTTCATGAGAAATATTGGTCTGTAGTTTTGATTGTCTTTATCTGGTTTTGATATCAGGTTGTGTCATAAAATGAGTTACAAAGTGTTCCCTTCCCTTTTATTGGGTAGGATTTTCTCCTCTCTTTAAATATTTGGTACAATTCACCAGTAAGTTATTCGGGCAAGACATTTTTGGAAGGTTTTTAAACTATAAATTCAATTTCTTTATGAGTTATAGGATGAGTCAGGTTATCTATTTCACCTTGGGTGAGTTTTGGTACTTTGTTGTTTCGGAAGAATTTCGCCATTTCATCTGAATTTTTGAGCTTATGTGCACAGAATTGTTCTATTCCTTGCTATTCTTTTCATGTCTGTGTGCCTGTAGTGACCTCTTTTCTTTCATTCCTGATGTTGATAATTTTTTTGTTTTCCTTTGTCAGTTTGTTGGCAGTTTATCCATTTTATTGATCTTTTCAAAGAACAAGCTTTTGGTTTCACTGATTTTCTCTGTCATTTTCCTGATTTCAACTTCATTGATTTCAGCTCTTATCTATTTCCTTCCTTATGATTTGGATTTATTTTAAACCTCTTTTTCTAGTTTCTTAAAATGGAAGCCTCAATGATTGATTTGAGACCTTTCTTTTCTAATATGAACATTTAATGCTATAAACTTTCCCCTAAACACTGCTTTACCTGCATCCCAAATATTTTGATACATTGTCGTTTTCATTTTTCTTATTGATTTCTAGTTTAATTCCACTATGGTCAGAGAACATACTTTGTATATTTTAATTCTTTTAAATTTGTTAAGTTTGTTATGACCCAGGATCTGGTCTATCTTGGTCTCCTAGTGGCAATCAAAAAGAATGTGAATTCTGAAATTGTTGGGTGGAGTGTTCTATAATATGGCACAAATGAACCTAACTACAAAACAGAAACAGACTCATAGACATAGAGAACAGACTTGTGGTTGCCAAGGGCGAGGGAGAGGAAAAGGGATGGACTGGGAGTTTGGGGTTGGTGGATACAAATTCTTACATTTAGAATGGATAAACAACAAGGTCCTAATGTATAGCACAGGAAACTATATTCAATACCCTGTGATAAACTGTAATGGAAAAGAATATAAAAAAAGAATGTATATATGTGTATAACTGAGTCACCTTGCTGTACAGCAGAGACTGGCACAACATTGTGAATCAAATATACTTCAATTAAAAAAATGAAACGAACAAAAAAAAGAGTTTGAAATGTCAGTTAGATACAGGTGGTTGATGGTAGTGCTCAGTTATTCTGTATCATTGCTGGTTCTATCAATTACTAAGAGAAGCTGAGTCACCACACGTAGCAGTTGCTCAAGTAGGGGTCAAAATGGCACTTTTGAAGGACAAGATGCCTGAGTCCTCACGGCTGCACTGGGTTGTTCATTGCACCATCTTGGGAGGCAGACACACATGGGTTTGAATCTCCACAGTCCCCCTGCTTCCTAAGGGAGAATTCATGGTTAACAGCTGAGTTTCAGACATCACCTATGTACATCCAAACACACATATGCCTAGAACTAACTTTTCATTTCTTATGACATTGTTGAGGAGGGAAGTTTGATGGAGTCTGGGTATTCACTGCCTTTCCCCCTCCCCGACCTCCTAATAAACGTTTTGTTGTTTTCTCTGAGACTTTGTGGGCTGATAAGGAGTAATGGTTAGAGAAGTTGGGATAAGTCGAAAGGGGCTAAGTTAAGTTGCATTTAAAAAAGAGCTCATTGCTATGAAGGAGAAAATACTTGATTTGGAAGGGAGTGAAGAGGAGAAATTTAGAGGCGCAGCTGTGAGGATGAGAGGGCTTCAGGGGAGACGTGTTGAAGGGGGACTTTTAGGGAGCTGAGCAAAATATCATGAGGTGTAATTCCCCCTCTGCCAATACTCCAAGAGTCTTCGGTAAAGACTGACTTGACTCATTGATGCCTTTGAGCCGCACTTGTGTTTCTTCGGGCTATGACGTCTTGCCGAGTTGGGCCTGAAGGTCAGACAGAGGCCAAGCTGTCATTCAACGCATTAATTTGTGGGACACCCTAAAGGAGCTTGGGGGAGTAGGGTTTCTTTCTTTCCAGGCACAGGAGGCATGGAACTATGCTCCCTACGCCAGCAGGGGAGAATTGGCCAGAAGTTTACACGTTGGAATTCAGTGAACTCCTTAATTTTGAAAGAACTGTATTTAAAGTGGATCACTTCCTCCAAGAGCAGGTCATCAACTCCCTCTGAGCACAGTGGTCTGGTTACTTCAAAAAATATATTTTTCCCTTTGTCAAGTTCACAGAACTAGGAGGAACTACTTGGTGGTGGTGGTGGTGGTGGTGGGGCTTTAATTAGAAATGTTTGGGGGAAAGAAAGGGGAAACAACCCATCCCAGATGTTGAACCCGCTCCCTCCAGTCACTTGCCCCCAACTCTCTGAGTTTTAAATGGGAAGGAGATAATTAGAACCAATGATAATAATAGCTTGTTGTCCCCAGCAATTATTGAGTGCTTGCTGGATGCCAGATCATTTCACATGCTGTGCAAGTGCCTAGGCCAGGACCTGACATTAGGAAGATGCTCAAAAAGTATTTGCTGACTGACTAATATTGGCCTATTCTGCCAATGATGTTTCAGTGCTCAGGGATTTTGTTCCTTTTAACTGTAAGTCAGCCGCCATCTCAAGAGAAAGACAGGCCCATGAGGCCATCTCCTGAATAAAGCAACACTTCTCCACCTTCAATATTTCAGACTTTTGTTATAAATGGCAGAAACACAACCCAAAAAAGCCTAAACAAAAAAAGGGAACTTATCAATTCATATGATCACACCACAGAAAGCAGGGGGTGGGGAGCAGGGACTTCTCTCTCTTCCTCCTTCTGCTTCTTGTCTGTGCTGGCTTCATTCTCTCCTAATGCAGATGGTCTCCCCCCTGGGGGTGGGGAACATGGCTGCTGGCGTCTCCCCAGCTCACAGCCTCTGAGTCTTGTTAGCCTGGAAACACGAAAGATTCTTCCCCAGTAGAAATATCCCAGGGAAGGATGTTGATTGGCTCCACTTGGGTCATGTGCCCATCTCTAGACCAATCCTAGGGAAGTATTTTGGCTGGCTCTACTTGGGTCACATGCCCATCTCTAGACCAATCACTGTAGCTGGAGAGATGGGACAGTATGATTAGGGTCACGTGACCCTCTTTGTTGGGGGAAGTCTGTTGGTATCCATTACCCGAAGGAACGGAGCAGTGTTCTTAATTGTAGGCAACAGAAGCTAACTTTTGCTGATTTAAGCAGTGCAACTGGGTGCTCACACGTGAGCTAGGGATTCATGCTTGGTGCTAACCAGGTGGAAACCAGCCCCCAAAGCCATCGCAGCCCCAGTCTGATAACTATAGGCTGTGGCTAGCACCACTGCCCCACGACGCCGGGAACGTGATCTTCTTGTCACTGCCACCAAGGGGCCAGCAGCTTCTTTGTCTGGCTCTGGACCCAAAGGCCAGCATGAGTGCAGCCCATGACACCCACGCTTCAGCTGCAAGGGAGGACAGGAAGTCAAGTAGCTGTATTTTAGTATTGTGGGTGGCCAAAACTCAAAACAAACGCACACCACAGGGTATATATTGTACATTTGTGCGCGGCCACTAACCACTTTGTTCCGGGCGATTTTGTTCCTCCAGTGTAGACCTGTTGCTACTAAATGTCAACTGAGCGGTAACCAGATCTCCTTTTGCAGTGGAGTCCCCACTGCATTAAATCTTGGCACTTGCAAGAGGCTCCTCTCCATGCTAAGAAGGTCACGACTTGATGTCTGGGCTGGCTAGCACCATTTCTCTCTTTCAGATTCTCCAAACGGGCTTTCTTGGGAAGCAGCTCCAGGCGCCATTAATTTAAACATCTTCAATCTGATTGCTTTTGCAATTCTCTGCCTTAATCAGAGGTCAGCTGTCACAGCTCAGTTGTTAAGATGGGTCAGTTTCCTTGATGGACATCATTTCCGTGACACCTTGGATCCTCTGCTGGAGGTTTCCTGAGGGCAAACTGAATTGGCAGGAAGTGAAAGGAGACACGGGGGCAGGGGTCCAGGGTGGTGGGAGAATTCATTATCCTCGCTGCAGCGGCTGAGCTCAGCTTCACTCAGAGGCAGAGGGAGGCCCTGGCTGCCCTCCCCAGATCTCCTGGTCACTGGGAACGCCTTACTCTGCTTTTCCATCCACCCTCCTCAGGCAGCCAGGCCCTGCCTTAAGAAAAAATCTTTTTATTGTGGTGAAATACACATACCGTAAAGGTCGCCATTTAAATTACTTAAAAACATACAGCTCGGTGACAATTTGTACATTTACAATGTTGTGCAACACCACTACTGTCCAGTTGCAGAACATTTTCATCACCCCAAAAGGAAACCCCATACCCACGAAACAGGGGCTCCCCCCCTCCCCTCCCCCAAGCTCTGGGCAACCACAGACCTGCTTTCTGTCCCCATGGGTTTGCCTATTGTACTTTCTGGATATTTCCAGATTTGATGCATGTGATTCCGTATACGTGGACTCACACATACGTGGCCTTTTGTGTCTAGCTTCTTCCGTAATGTTTTTGAGGTTCATTCATATTGTAGCAGGAGTCAGTACTCCATTCCTTCTTCTTATTGAATCATATGACATATTTTGTTTATCCATTTATCTGTGATGGACATTTGGGTTGTTTCCACCTTTTGGCTAGTGCGAATAATGCTGCTGTGTCGGTGTACAAGGTTTTGTTTGAACACCTGTTTTCTATTCTTTGGAGTATACACCTAGGAGGGGAATTGCTGAACCATATGGGAATTCTGTGCTTAATTTTTTGAGGACCTGCCAAGCTGTTTTCACCGTGGCTGCCCCATCTTACATTCCCACTGCCCTGCTCTTCTTGACCTGGCGTCTTTAGATGCTTTGCAGTGACTTTTCTTGGCTGTCACGCTCCCCTTCCATTACCCTGGAGACAGGCTCTCAGAATCTTCTGGTTGACAAGAGCCAGTCTGCTGAACAGTCCAAGCTAATGTACTGGGAGAGGGTTAGGGATGTCTTGTCTGAGCCAAGTGCTGCATCACGGGGTCTTCTGGAGTGAATCCCTTCGTCTGTGCCACTTAACACAGAGGAACTGGAGCTGACAGTGGGCATTTAGTCCTGGTAGGAGGGGAACTGTGGCTGTGACAGGAGTGTGGGGGGGGTCCCGATTTGGGGGCAGGTGGGGCTTTATAGAATCGCTGGCTTTAATGACCCTGTCCCCAGTACAAAGACTGTCCAATTCTGACCTTGTTCTACAACCACCTGGGGGAAATTATTCAAATAATGGGAGAGTATAAATTAAGGGGAATTACTAAAGAAACCTGGATACAGCTCATGGTGTTTTAAATGTACTGATTAAGCTCGTGAGTTTATCAAACAATGAATGAAAGGGCTTGGACTCTTCTTGTTCTATCCATCCATTCACACGACACTTATTTTTTGAGCTCCTACTATATGCCCGTGTGTGCTAGGGCTTGGGGACATGAGTCAAATGTGGTCCTTGTCCTTTGGGGGACACTTTCTCGTGGGTCACTTTCTACAGTGGACAATCACAGCTCTTTCCTCAGGACGCCTCAGCACCTCCTCCAGGGGCTGGATTCCAAAGGCAAAACGTAAGAAGTCTAGGTAGAGAAAAATTGTTTGTTGATTCCTTTAACTACTCATGAAGATCACTGTACATGGGTTTTTTGTGTGCTGCTTGAGTAGAAGTAGTTGGGTAAATCTGTGCACCATATGAGGGGAAACAAGGACAGGCACGTCACAGTGAGAATGCTTTTGGCTGCAAGTAACAGAGAATGCAATGCAATTGGCTTAACTCTGAAGGAAAATGCGTCATCACACGTGACAAGAAAGGCATACATAGGGCAGCTCCAAAGTTCTCTTCTCTTTGCTCTTTTCTTCTCCCCAGGCTGGCTTTCCTCATGGTTTCAGGCTGCAAAGTTCCAGGGGTCCTATGCAGACACGACATCACTGAGTGGAAGAAGAGGGGCTCTTTCTTCCTTGTGCCTCTTTTTCTAGAAGCTTTATAGCTTAGCTTTTACACTTTAGCCTATGAGTCATCTCAACTTAATTTTAGTGTATGGTGTGCGGTTGGGATCCAGGTTCATTTTTTTCCATACAGATATCCAACACCATTAGCTCAAAAAGACTTCCCTTTCCCATTGGCACCTCTGTCAAAACTCAATTGCCCAGGGATGTGCAGATCTATTTCAGGACTCTTTTCTGTTCTATTGGCTGGTTCATCTTTCTTTTTGCCTATATTACTCTGTCTTAATTACTGCTGCTTTAGAATAAGCCTTCAAATCAGGCAGTGTAAGACCTCTGACCTTGTTCTTTTGCGTCTCTTCTGGAGACACACTAGCAGGGTTCCTTCATGTCCCGTTGGCCAGGACAGCCTCAAATGCCCATTCCCAGCTCAACCACTGGCCAAGGGACTGGGACCACACGGGTGACCTAGCCCATCAGAATTTCCCTTGGAGAGGGGAAATTCTTCTTCAAATCATGTGGAAGGATAGTAGACACCTGAACCCGAAAGTTAGGGGGGAAAGCCAGGCTTTCCAGGGAGAAGTGGGGAAAACTTTAGGGTAAGAAGCCAACAGTGCCTGCCAAAATACACAAAGCGGTTCAGTGGAATTTTTAATTATAGGAGAGAGAGAGAGAGAGAGAGAGAGAGAGAGAGAGGGAGGGAGGGAGGGAGGGAGGGAGGGAGGGAGAGAGAGAGGGAGAGAGGGAGAGAGAGAGAGAGAGAGGGAGGGAGGGAGGGAGGGAGGGAGAGAGAGGGAGAGAGGGAGAGAGAAGGAACAAAAGAATAAAAGGGACATACAGTAAACCTCAACTCAGTCTGGGTATTCTTCCCAGCCACTGACGACAATGACAAAGGTGACATCATGGCCATAAGTGACAACAAGGCTTAGCACGCAGCACAGTGAGCAAAGACCCCTACCAACGAGGCCAACGAGGCGGGCTCCTTCTCCCCCGACGACAGAATCAGGGGCTTGGCGACACAGGAGCTCCATCCCGGGGCTGACAGGCCAGGTCTGCGTGGTGGAGAGCGAAGTCTTTGAGCTCTTGGCTCTGCCTTAGCTCTTGTCATTGTTCGTTCTTTTTTATTTTTTTGCGGTACGCGGGCCTCTCCCTGCTGTGGCATCTCCCGTTGCGGAGCACAGGCTCCGGACGCGCAGGCTCAGCGGCCATGGCTCACGGGCCCAGCCGCCGCGCGGCACGTGGGATCCTCCCGGACCGGGGCACGAACCCGCGTCCCCTGCATCGGCAGGCGGACTCTCGACCACTGCGCCACCAGGGAAGCCCTCATTGTTCGTTCTTGAAGGCATGGGGATGAGTAACAGCTCCTGTGACTCTGGAGCTACTCCAATATTTCCTGGGACCATCTCAAACCATTCCTTATGGTACATGTGACTTGGAGGGTGGTCCCGCGGAGGGATGGCTTCAGCAGTCAGTCACTCAAGTGCCCACACACAGTTATGCCGATTCTGACTCCCTAGTCCCCCCTCCTTATCCTCAGTAGCTCCATCTTCCCAACTTATCTGTCAGCTCCTTCGACTCGTCGCTAGTCCTGTCCCCCGGGGCCCTCATTTAATTCTTCAATTCCTTCCAGAAGAGAGAAGCAAGGCTTTGAGGCTGTTCCTACTTCTCAGGCCCTGGGCGTGTGACCACAGAAGGACGGGCAGACTTAGCTACACCATTGCTTCTCTCTCTCCTTTCATTTTCCCCAGGCACTTTGGTGAGACATGGTAGGATACAACTTTACGGCATTTCAAAGGTGCTGAGGGTCTGAAACTTGAGTCCAAGTCCAGCCCAAGGAGCTGCCCAGCCAGGTCCACGTTAGCTCTAGAACTGCTGCTTGCTGGGAATCCTGTACAAATCATCCCCCCGTGTTTCTGAGGCAGCTGATCATGGGTCCTGTAGAAAGGCAGGCGTGGATGCCAAGTCCAGCCTGGACACAGGACTTCACCTCTCTGAGCCTCAGTTTCCCCACCTGTCCCACGAAGGGTAAACACTGACCTCAGCGGAGATCTAAGGGGGCGTTTGGCAGAGTGTTTGGCACTGGCAGCCGCTATCCACCATTAGTCTTCTTACTCTTTCAGAGGAATAAAGCAGTTTCCTTCAGGGAGAGGGCTAGGGTGGGATGAGGTGAGAGGTGGGTGTTAGAATCACAGAGGCTCTGATATGACCGAGAATAGGATGCCTTTAGGGAGTGGGACGTGAGGAAGTGAAAGGCCCGTTGGTTGGGAGGGGCCGCTTTTCTGGGACCAGCCAAGTATCTAGAGCCCTGGGTTCTGATCCAGACGCCCAGCTGGTCTTGGATCCCAGTGTAGACACAGCAGACAGGCCTGGATTTCCAAGCCAAGGCTGAGAGCAGGTGACGGGTGGGGGGAAGCCATAACGATGCATGCCTCCTTTAAGCTGATGGGCCAGACCCACGGTGCTCTCCATAGCAAACACGTGGTATGCTAGGAAACAACTCCACTGAGACTACTCCTTCTGGAAACAGGCGGAAAATGTGGATGATCTCGAGTTCAAAAATGTGGGCTCCCAGGAGGTCTGTAAAGTCGAGGTGGTGGGATGGAAGTTGGTCGATGAGGTTCGGTTGTGTTTTCTCTGGCCTCCCGGGCCTCCTGTGCTCAGGCTTGGCACTGTGGGCCTTGTCACTTGGGTGACCATGTTTACGTTCTTGGGAGCATTGAGCGCCGGGAAAGGCTCAGCTAGGCCATCCTGGACGACAGGTGCCTGCCCAAGGCTCCCTTCCACGGCAATTGGGGGAGGCTTTGCTACCATGAGCTCAGACGTTCCCTTGCATCCTTCTTGTGTCTCCAAGGGACCCCGGAGATGGTTCTAGAGTGGGGGAGTTGCAAGAACCACTGGAGGCCATCTTGTCAGCCCCCTTCCATCTCCCAGATTCTACAAATGAGGAACCAAGACAAAGAGGGCGAGGACCTCGCTCAAGGTCACAAGGCTATTTGGGGACACAAATCCATGGTCCAACTTGTTCTTGTGATCAGCCTGAGGAGAAGCATCTTGCTTTCCCTGGGGCCAGTTCTGCCCTCAGCTCCTCAGGAAGAAGGTTTATGGCTTCTTGGCCTCTACAGGTTGGACCCTCTGAACTTTGACCTTTTCTGAAATGCAAATTGGGACAGGTTGCTTCCTGAGGGACGGTCTTCAGTAGCTCCGCAGGGCCTCTGCAGAAACCCCAGGCCCTCTGTAAGACCCGTGGGGCCCCTCGTGATCTGGCCTCTGTCCTCTTGTCTGCCATCAGCCTCCAGTCGCACGGGCTAGCAGTGGGTCTCTTGTGTCCTCCTGCCTTTGCACATCCTGTTCCCTCTCCTCGAATGCCCTTCCCCTCTTGTTCTTGAAGGCTTCTCAGGCTCACTCCGTGGCCTCTTCTGGCTCCTGGGCTCAGCCACTCCTTCCTCTGAGCTCCCAGAGCTCTTGGTAATTCCTCTATTAGCACTTAGCTCATTGAGTTAGAATTATTTGTTTACATGTCTCTTCTCCCCTGGGTAGGAAGCATGTCTTGCACATCTGTATGTCCCCCCTCCTCCAGCAGGGCCTAGCGGAGTGCTGGACACCCAGCTTAGGCTCAGCCAATGGATGTATGCAGAGTGAATGACCGAAGGACTCATTTGTCCTCAAAGGTCCCCTGCACGCTGCCTGAAATGTCACCGTCTGTGAGCCCTGCCTGGCTCCTGGCTCCTGTTCGCCTTTGCCTTCTCACAGCTGGGGCCTCTTTTCTGTCTCCAACAGCTGGCCCAGCCCTGCCCAGATTCTGGGGCCAGCCACAGCCTTAGCACAGGAAGATTTAAAGAGCCAGTGTTCAGAAGGGCAGGTGACTCAAACTCCCATGAGCTGCACCGTGAGTTCTACTGTCACCTGGGTCTAGGCACTTGGTTCCTACCATATCCCATGAGACAGGCAGCTCCCCGGAGACCATTTTCCCTGGACCCTAGTCCTTCTTATCAAAGGGCCTTGCCCTGGTCTAGAACTGGGTCCCTGAGGATGTGTGTCACTTCTTCCCCATGGCCGGCGCCCAGACATTGGGCCTCTCTGATACCCGCTGACCCATTTAGGTGGCAAACCTTCATCGGGCGCCTACCATGTGCAGGTACTGGGTCTCTGCTGCCCCAGAGCTCAGAGTCAGGGTGGGAGGGGCAGAGAAGACATTGGTGATCAGACAAGGGGCTGTGGGGTCACAGGGCAAGGTGCCAAAGTGACCTCAGAGGCGGGGTCTGAGCTGAGATGGAGGGGGAAGGAGAAGTTATGGGCAGGAGGTGGGTGGGTGGGGGGCGCTTCCTCCTGGTTGAGGGCTCTGGAAGGGAGGGGCTGGAGAAATCCACCCGCCCCCGCCCCCCATACAGACCCAGAACTTTCAGCCATGTCCATGGGGCTGCCTGTCCCTGTCCTGGGAGGATAATCTTCTCGGGGGAGGGACTGAAAAGTGAGAGGACCAAGCTGGGCTCCCTCCCGTGTTTCTCAAAACCAGGCAGGACCACGAAAGCTGTCTCTTCTTTATTTATTCAGTCAATATTGAGTGAGTCCCCACCATGTGCCAGGGACTGGGCTGGGGAACTGGAGGCTGACTGGGGGAAACAAGAGGCAGCCCTGCCCCCAAGGGGCTCCTAGGCTGGTAGGGAGAGAGATGCAGAAATAAGCTATGAGAGCACAAGCTGAGCTGAGCAGTGGTGGGGTGCCCGACCCTCTCCAGGCGGTGGGAGGGAGCAATGTCTGGGAGGGGACGGCTATAGGCACCCAGGCAGCACCACTAGCACCTCACATGTGTCCCAGAACCCTCACATGGGATCCAGGGGACCTAGCGAGGCAGATGGGCAGAGGGGCATCCCCCATCCTCTGGAGTCATCAGATGACCTTAGACAATGTCTGATAACACTTCGAAGAGGCAGCAGAGCCCAGGGGCTTCGGGAACTTTCTAGAGCTGGCTTCTAATCGACTCTCTACTACTTGAGAGCTGAGTGACTTTGGGCTAATGACTGGGCTTCAGTCTGCTCATCTGTAAAATGGGTTTAGCGTTAGTGCCTCCCTCTAGGGTTGCTGCGAGCACTCGAGGAAATAATAACTATGTGAAAGCGCCTAGCACATAGTAGCTGCTCAACTTCCATTGCTTGATTATAATACCAGTAATAGACAATAACTGGGAAGCACAGACTCCTGAGGAAAGAAAGGGAGTTACTCTGTGTGTGTGTGTGTGTGTGTGTGTGTGTATTGGGGGGTCGGTTTTTAGGGGGCTGGGTGGAGGGAGCCACAAAAGCCAGGGCCCGTGGGCAGCCCTCCAGGGCAGGGGCAGCGTCTTTCCCCCTCCCTCTCCAGCCCCCGCAGCGAGGCGCGCGGTCGGCGGGAGGCGCAGGTGTCCAGGGCCTCCCGTCCATCCCTTGCGGCTTTGGCCGAGGGCCCAGCTCCCTTCTGCCGTCTGCCCCGCGTCCTCCCCTAACCTCGGGTCTGGACTGGCGAGCAGTGGGGCCGGGAAAGTTTGAGTCACAGTGAGGGGAGCGGAGGAGGCGGGGCCCGTGACCCTGAACGGGGTGGGCTCTAAGACCGCCTCGGTCTCCCGGCAGGGGGACCCCGCCGCAAACCCACGTCCCGCGCGCACCGGCCGCGGTCCGACGGAGCGAGGCGCCGCGCTGCAGCCGTGCGTCGGACGGCCGCTGGGTGCACCAGGGCGGACGCGCTCTCAAGGCCCCGCGAGCCTCCACCGCGGCAGCCGCAGCCCCTCGGCCGCGCTCAGCAAAGATGCCCCGGGAGCCGCTCCTGCGGCTGCTGCTGGCGGTCTCGGCAGCAGCGGCGGTGGCCGGCGAGCCCGGGACGGCGCTGCCCCCTACCACGGGGGATGCCACCCTGGCCATCGTCTTAGACGTTACCGGCTCCATGTGGGACGACCTGATGCAGGTGATGCACGGCGCCTCGCGCATTCTGGAGCACAGCCTGAGCCGTGGCAGCCAGGTCATCGGCAACTACGCGCTGGTGCCCTTCCGTGATCCAGGTAGCGACCCCCCGAGCCCCCGGCGTCCGCCGCGCCCCTGGCCCGGTGCCCTGGCGCGGTGCGCTCACTCGCCCGCATGGCGCCCCGGGCGCACTGGACGCCTGCAGGCTGCACCGCGGCCCGGTGGGGGCGCCTTCTCGACGCCTTCACTCTGCCCGAGGCCGGCACCTGGGGCAGGCCTTGCAGCCGCCGGGTCCTTTCCCGGGGAACCTGCTCTCCCCTTCTCCCGCGTCTCCCAGCTTGCGTCGTCAGGCCAGTGACGGAGAGGCACTGCGTTCAAATGCCCCGCAGCCACCTCCTGGCTCTGCGACTTCAGCAAGTGACCTCACCTTCCGGAGCCGCACCTTCCCCCTTTAGGAAGCGGGGCGAGAACTGCCTCCCAAACTTGCTGAGATGTTGAAATGGGTCCTTCGTGTCCAGGGCCTGGCGCGCATGAGCCTCCGCAAGGTTTGCGGATTTGCCTTTGTTCATTCTTCAAATTCGCTCCCGTCGTGGGCTTCGGGGGCCGGAAGAGCCACCCAGGCGGGAGAGCTTCGCGTCTTGCCCCTCACCTGTTCGCGCGAGAAAAACAGCAGCCGCGTCGCGTCTACCCGCAGTATCCTCACTGCCAGGTCCCCCCACCTAACACCTTCTACCCTGCAGACAGCACCTCCTGGCCTGCAGCCCCCTATCTTTCAGCTAGGTGTTAGGGGCATGTCCTTGAAAAGATCCCTGGGAGACCCCACTGTGGGGAGTTTCAGGGAAAACAGCTGTGGAGCGTGCTTGGACTTCCAACTTTCTGAGTGGCAGGACTGCTTTTTCTCCAACATTTTTAATGAAAAACTTCAGACTTACAGCAAAATGGGGGTGGGTGGGAAATACATAAACACCTGTCTGCCCACCACCCAGATCCTGTGATTAATTTTACTCTGTTTTATCACGTTTCTCTCTATTAGTCACCTCTCTATCTAGTAGGATAGCTTTATAAAGCCAAAAAATAAAATAAAAATGGCAGATTCCTTGCAGAATTGCTCTGCAAAGTGTTCTTGTGCTGAAAAAATACACAATGGCCCAAGGCTGTATGAGCTAGTAAGCCCTTTTAGAAGAATTTTTCTTTATTAATCACAGCATCATTACAGATATTTGAAAAATGGGCCGCAGTCGGTGTACATAATCCCTTGCAGCCCTTAGGCTGAGTGTGGAGTCCCTCTGCTTCCAGGAGTTCTGGGCTCTGTAGGGCTCTGCAGCCCAAAGCACAGAAGTCAGGGGTCTAGAAAAAGTTTCCTGGGAACATCAGAAGGACAGCTCCCATCTGGGGGTCAGGGGGCAGCAAGGCTGGTGGACTTGTGAAGACGTGGGGTGTGAGGTGTGTCCTGGGGGTTTCAGCTCTGACGCAGTTCACCCTCTACCCCCCTAACTTTCTCACTCCCTTTCTGGGTCGTTCTTGGGCTTCCAAAGATATTGCATTGAGAGAGCTTGGGATCATTTAATCCAACGCTTCTCTTACAATTGGAGAAACTGAGGCTCAGGACATGGATGGGACTTACGCAAGGCCACCTGCCAGGCTGATGTAATTTCTGATTCATAACCCATATTTGTCTCTAAAATGCTTGGCTGCAGTTGTAGGGCAGGAGAGCAGCCTGTTGGAACCAGACATAGTGTCCCGGGACCCATAGTGTCCTCACTGCCCCCCCTCTGGCCATCGTCTTCATGAAGCCCTCGTGCCATCCCCAACCTCTCCTCTCTGGGCGCCGAGCGCGTGCATGACTCTCCAGCCTTCACTCCATCTTCTATGAAACAAAAAAATCCCATCCTTCTCCCCGCCCCTGCTCCCCAAACCATACTCCCTACAGACCCCCCAGGTCCAGTGGAGGGGGACCTCAGCGTTTATTGAGCCTCTGCTGTGCGCACGATCTTGTGAGGCTTCCAGTGTGAAGGGGGCAGGGTTCACACCCAGGAGCCGGCAGTCTGCTGGCGACAAGCCAGGCAGAGGGTGGAAGGTGTCACTCCTGACGGCTCCTGACTGTCGGCTCGCAAGGGAAAGGACCCACCAAAGGCTCTCTGAGGAAGCATCGCTGGAGCAGGACTTGAAGAAGATGAAGGGAAACTTAGCATCTTTGGACCATTTGTCAATGCTAGGTGCCAGGGATGCAGTGGGACAGAGGTCTCCCTGAGCACATGGAACTCGCTGGGTGGTGGCTGACATGTAGGGGCAGGTGTGTGTGAGTGTGGAGCCAGGGCGTAGGAGGAGTGAAATGGGAACGCGGGGAGAGGCGAGATTGGTCCCGGCCGTGACTGTGGAACTGAGGACGGAGCACTTAGATTTCCTTCTATGGGCTGTGAGCAGCCACTGAGGGCTTCTGAGCAGGGATTGGATCTGTGGTTTAAGTTAGGCTATGTCTTTTGAATCAACCAATGGAATTCCCTTTGGTGGAAGAGGAGCTGAGAGTCAGGGGTTTTAGCTGACAGTTCAGGCCCCCCCAGGGCTGCGTCCTGGGAGGGCCTTCTTAAAGGAACCCCCTACCTTCAACCCCAAAGACCACGCTTTGCAGGGCAAGTTTCAGTGGTTCTGGACTGCACATGCTTGGAGATAAACCAGAACCTGTGCTTTGGAAATATTTTTTAAAGTTTTTAAATGAAAAAAAAGTGGGATGTTCCCAAACTGCAAAGTTAGACTTTTGCTAATCGTTTTATTTTGGCTGAAATTTAGGTTGTTTTCGGTTTTTCTCTATTAAAATGTTGCAAAAAGCACTCTGGTGTGTAAATCTTTGTCTGCATCTTTGACTGGTTTTTTCATTGGATTGAGATTTTGGAAGTGGAATTCCTAGGTCATTACAAACACACTGAGTGGGTAGGCAGACCTTCAAATTGTTTTCCAGTGTTTTGGGAGTTTAAACTTCTGTCAGAGGCATTTGAGGGGACTGTTTCAGAGCAGCTGCCCCCAACCCTAGGGATTAGGATAACATTATTTTTCCTAATTCAAAAGATGGAAAATGATATCTTCTTATTTTCATTGCTAGTGAGGTTCAGTAAGTTCTCAAGTGTTTACTAGATGTTTCTGTGTGTGAATTTCTTCTTTTGTAAATTGTCAGTTCCTTTACTCATTTTTCCATTCGGGGTTTTTAGTGGTTTTCTTATCAGTCAGTATGGGGACTTTATATTGATGATATTAGTTGTTTTTTGTTATGTGGTTAGCATTTCCTAGTCGTTTGTCTTTTAATATTTGTGATTCATGATGTTCTGAAGTTTTAAATGTTTATGTAGCAAAATCTATTGCCTTTTTCCCTTTGTAATTTCTTCACTTTCATTCTCAGATTTTTTTCTATCACAAAATCAGTTAGGTACATGTTCTAGGTTTTTTCATTCGTTTTCTTTTTTTTCTCTTCATATTTAATTTTTTAACCTGGAATTAAAAAAAAATTGGCACTGGTATTAAAAACAATTTGATGTAATTCTTCCAGAACAGGATAATTGATGGTACAGTTACATTTTATCAAATAATCCTTTCTTTTTCATTCATTTAGATCCTGCCTTTATCCAAAATTACTTTATATCTATTAATTTACCTGGGCTTTCCATTCTGTCCCATTGTATGACAGTTCTTGTTCCAGCAGCACATTGTTAATTATTAATTAACATTAACATTAATTAACATTAATTAATTAACATTAATTATTTGGCTTTATAATAGGGTAAATCCTTCCTCCTATTCTTAAAAAAATAATTTACCCCCAGCCTTATTGAAATATAATTGACACATAATATTGGGTTAGTTTAAGATGTCCAATGTATTGATTTGATACATTTATATATTGCAAAATGATTACCACCATAGCAGTTAGCTAACGCTGCCATCATGTCACATAATTACCATTTCTTTTTTTGTGGTGAGAACATTTAGGATCTACTTTCTTGGCAATATTCAAGTACATAGTACAGTATTATTAGTGATAATTACTATGCTGTGCATTCGATTCCCAGAACTTAGTCATCTGATAACTGTAAGTTTGTATCCTGTGACTAACACCTCCCCATGTCTCCCACTCCCTTATTCCTGGAAACCACCACTCTACTCTCTGTTTCTCTGAGTTTCACTTTTTTTTTTTTATTTTAGATTCCACATATAAATGAGATCATACAGTATTTGTCTTTCTCTGTCTGACTCATTTCACTTAGCATAATGCCCTCAAGGTCCATCCAAGTTGTCCCAAGCAGCAGGATTTCCTTCTTTCTCGTGGCTGAATAGTATTCCATTGTGTATATAAGCTGTATCTTCTTTATCTTTTCATTGGCTGACAGCTTTAAAATTTTAATAAACTTTTAATGAGAACAGGTTTTTTTTTAAATAATATATTTATCTTTGGCTGCGTTGGGTCTTCACTGCTGTGCGCAGGCTTTCTCTAGTTGCAGCAAGCTGGGGCTTCTCATTGTGGTGGCTGCTCTTGTTGTGGAGCACGGGCTCTAGGCACACAGGCTTCAGTAGTTGTGGCACGTGGGCTTCAGTAGCTGTGGCTCGCGGGCTCCAGAGCACAGGCTCAGTAGTTGTGGCGCACGGGCTTAGTTGCTCCGTGGCATGTGGGATCTTCTCAGACCAGGGCTCGAACCCGTGTCCCCTGCATTGGCAGGAGGATTCTCAACTACTGTGCCACCAAGGAAGCCCTAAAACAGTTTTAAATTTACAGAATTATTGCAAAGAAGTTCCCGTATACCCAACACCCAGTTTTCCCTTTTATTAACATCTTATATTACAATGGTACATTTATCACAATTAACAAACCGGTACTGATATGTTGGGTTTTTTTTTTAAGATTTTTTTTTTTTGATATGGACCAATTTTAAAGTCTTTATTGAATTTGTTACAATATTGCTTCTGTTTTATGTTTTGGTTTTTTGGCCTCGAGGCATGTGGGATCTTAGGGATCCCGACCAGGGATCGAACCCGCACCCCCGGCATCGGAAGGTGAAGTCTTAACCACTGGACCGCCAGGGAAGTCCCCATAGGTTATTATTAACTAAAGTCCATTACTTTTTTTTTTTTTTTGGCTGCACTGGGTCTTCGCTGCTGCGCGTGGGCATTGTCTCTAGTTGTGGCGAGCTGGGTCTACTCTTCGTTGTGGTGCGCGAGCTTCTCATTGCGGTGGCTGCTCTTGTTGCAGAGCACGGGCTCTAGGCGTGCAGGCATCAGTAGTTGTGGCTCACGGGCTCTAGAGTGCAGGCTCAGTAGTTGTGGTAGACGGGCTTAGTTGCTCCGCGGCATGTGGGATCTTCCCAGACAAGGGCTTGAACCCGTGTCCCCTGCATTGGCAGGTGCATTCTTTTTTTTTTTTTTTCCGGTACGCGGGCCTCTCACCGCTGCGGCCTCTCCCGCCGCGGAGCACAGGCTCCGGACGCGCAGGCCCAGCGGCCATGGCCCACGGGCCCAGCCGCTCCGTGGCACGTGGGATCCTCCCGGACCGGGGCACGAACCCGCGCCCCCCCGCACCGGCAGGCGGACTCCCAACCACTGCGCCACCAGGGAAGCCCGGCAGGTGGATTCTTAACCACTGTGCCACCAGGGAAGTCCTAAAGTCCATTCTTTATTCAGACTTCCTCAATTTTCCCCTAACATTTGTTCCAGGAGCCCATTCAGGATCCCATTTAGTTGTCATGTCCCTTAAGGCTTCTTTTGGTTGTGATGGCTTTTCAGACTTTGTTTTTTTTTTGTTGTTTGTTTGTTTTTTTTGCGGTACGCGGGCCTCTCACTGTTGTGGCCTCTCCCGTGTGGAGCACAGGCTCCAGACGCCCAGGCTCAGCGGCCATGGCTCACGGGCCCAGCCGCTCCGCGGCACGTGGGATCCTACCGGACCGGGGCACGAACCCGTGTCCCCTGCATCGGCAGGCGGACTCTCAACCACTGCGCCACCAGGGAAGCCCCCAGACTTTGTTTTTGATGACCTTGACAATTCTGACGAGTATTGCCCAGATGTTTTGTCCCTCAGTCATGATTTGCCGGTTGCTTTTCTCCGGTTAGACTGGGTAATGGGAGGAAGACCACAGAGGAGCAATGCCATTCTCATCATATCATGTCCAGGGTACATGCCCTCATTATGACTTATCACTGCTGACGCTGACCTTGATCACCTGACTGAGGTTGTCAGGTGTCTTCACTGTAAGCGTCCTCTTTTCTTTCTCCTTTTCTGTACTGTCCTCTTTGGAAGAAAGTCACTTACACGCAGCCCACACTTAAGAACTAGGGAGTTGTGATCCACCTCCTTGAACGTGGGCTATTTACATAAATTGTTTGGAAATCTTCTGCATGAGAGAGTTGATTCTTTTCCATTTATTTGTTTATTCAATCATTTATATATATATCAGCATGGACTCATAGTTTTTTTTGTTTGTTTGTTTGTTGTTGTTGTTGTTGTTTTTTTGCGGTACGCGGGCCTCTCACTGTCGTGGCCTCTCCCGTTGCGGAGCACAGGCTCCGGACGCGCAGGCTCAGCGGCCACGGCTCACGGGCCCAGCCGCTCCGCGGCATGTGGGATCTTCCCGGACCGGGGCACGAACCCGCGTCCCCTGCGTCGGCAGGCGGACTCTCAACCACTGCGCCACCAGGGAAGCCCTGGTCTCATAGTTTTATACCTTGGGTTATAATCCAATACTACTTTATTTTGTTGCTCAAAATTTTCCAACTTCAGTCATTGGGAGCTCTTGGGCACACACAGTCTGTGTGCCTTTGACATACCCCTACTGTGAATTTTTTTAAAGCACTTTCTTACTTTCTGGCACTACAGGATACTTCAGACTCATCTTATGTATTTCCTTCCCCAGTCCTAGAATTAGTAATTTCTCCAAGGAGCCCTGGTTCTGTTGATCGAAAAATAGTATTAGACACCAGCATCTGAGTGCTAGGTGTGCTTGTTGCTACTGGGGTGTCACCACTTCTGCATCTTTAGCTGACAGAGCAAGGAGGTACATGTTGTATGTGTAACCTTTGTGTATACCCATATCTATAAATATTTCTCTGTTTAACTGTCTATCTGTATTAAGCTGAACATGAGTTCATTCTGATGTCTCCAACTCTCATTGATCCTTCCAGCCTCCCATTCTTGCTTACCTATAACCTCCCACTCTGACAGTGACTAACCTGGCCCTCACCCTTCCCCACTCACTCGTCATTTACTTAATTTTCAGTTCTAGTCCACATTTATAGTGGTTTTAGCATTGCTAACTTGCACCCCGTGGAAAACAACTTTGTTCACTAGAGTACAGTTCTTTTGCCTTTAGTCTTATAGACGCAGCTCATTTCCAGAGTTACTTAGCCCTGCAGCTTCTTCATGTTCTTTTTATTCTTCTTCATTTTCAAAATATTCTTGAACATGTTTTCTTTTCAGATGAAAAGTAGAAAACGTAGTCAACTTCCAAAAAAGAAATTCCTACTGTGAATTTCCTCAGAATTGTGTTAAATCTTGATCTGGGGAAGAATTATCATTTAAAAAAATTTCATTGTTTTCCTCCAGGAGACCACTTCCTTTTTTTTTTTTTTTACATATTTATTTCCTTTTGTAAAAAACTTATAGGTTTTTTTTTTCCTTATAGGTTCTACCCATTTCTTTTTAAGATCATTTCTAAATATTTTGGGTTTTGTATGACTATTTTGACCAGGAATTTTTTTCATTATCTTTTTTGCAAATGAGTACTGCTAGTATGTTGGAAAGTAATTTATTTTCATATATTTATTTTGTTTCCAACTTTCTTCCTGAAGACTTTGTAAAGAAACTAGTTCTAATTTTTGGGGGGTAATGTCTTGAGTTTTCTAGGTTGACAATCACAGCCTGTCCAAATTGTAATATTGTCTCCTCTTTTCCAATCAAATTTTTTGCTTGTTTGGAATGTTTTGTGGTATTTAGCACAGTGTTAAGTAATGGTGGTAGCTGAAGTCGGTCTTGTCTTGCTTCTGATTGTATATCATTGTATGATACTGGTTCTTGGTTTGAGGTTTTCTTCATCAGGGGAAGGAAGATACTTTCATTCTTAATTTTCTAAAGGTAGAAAAAAACACCCCAAAACAAAAATCCCAAATGGGAATGGTGCTGAATTTTAGCCAGTGACTTTCTGGCTTTGTTGAGATATTTGTGAGATCTTTTCTCCTGTTGACCTCTGGATGTGATTCCTTCATTTTAAACCATTTCCACATTCCTTGCATAAGCCCTACTCAGTCATTGTGGATTATTCTTTTTTTTTTTTTTTTTTTTTGCAGTACGCGGGCCTCTCACTGTTGTGGCCTCTCCCGTTGCGGAGCACAGGCTCCGGAAGCGCAGGCTCATCGGCCATGGCTCACGGGCCCAGCCGCTCCGTGGCATGTGGGATCTTCCCGGACTAGGGCACAAACCCGTGTCCCCTGCATCGGCAGGTGGACTCTCAACCACTGTGCCACCAGGGAAGCCCTGGATTATTCTTTAATATACAGCTGGATTCTGTTTGCCAATGTCTCCTTTAGGAGTTTTCCATTTATTTCAATATGTATGATCAGTAAATGATATTCTTCCTTTGTGCTCTTTGTCAAATTTGGCACCAGGGCTTAGCTCTTTCAGTGAATAACTGAAATTATTAAGTTTCCTCAAAAAATTATAAATTTAATACATGCTTGTTAAATGTTCTAATAACACGACTCTCAAGAGATGCAAACACTTTTAATCATTTTGTGTGCTTCCAGACCGTGTGTGCGTGTCATTCACTTGTATACATATATACACTTAGTTTTTTTATTATATAAAAGACGGGATTATACTATGCAAACTGTTTTGCAACTTGTTTTTTCTCCCCCACATGCTATACCATGGATCTCTTTTTATGTTAGGAAATATCGATCCCCTGCATTGTTTTAATGACTACAGAAGGTGTTACAGGAGGGATCTTAATTTATCTTACCTCGATTTATCCAGCCACTCCTGCATTATGAAAAATAGTTTGCTTTCAGTTTCCTTACAATATACACACACATTTGCAAAAACGTATCTATAGGAACGGGACTTCCCTGGTGTTCCCAGTGGGTAAGACTCTGTGCTCCCAATGCAGGGGGCCCGGGTTCGATCCCTGGTCAAGGAATTACATCCTGCATGCATGCCACAACTAAGAGTTCGCATGCCGCAACTAAAGATCCCGCATGCCACAACCAAGACCCGGTGCAGCCAAAATAAATAAATATTAAAAAACCACAACATAGCTATAGGATAGATTCTCAGAATTGCAACCGGTTCATTGTTAAAGCATATGAACATTTAAAAAATTTTAATTGGTATCAGCAAACCGTCCTCCAGAAATGCTGTACCATCTAACCCTCCTACCAAGAGAGTGTGAGGCTGCTTTTCTCCCAAACACTTGCTGGCATATGGGGACGTCACTCTTCCCTTTTTTGCTAATTTGATAGGTAAGAAATGGTAACCTGTTTTAATTTGCGTTATGTCTGATAGAGAGTGAGTTTGAGCATCTTCTCTGGGTCGCCAGGTCAGGGAAGAGGTGGTTTTAGGGACTTTCCTAGTGGCGCAGTGGTTAAGAATCTGCCTGCCAATGCAGGGGACAGGGGTTCGAGCCCTGGTCCGGGAAGATCCCACATGTTGCGGAGCGACTAAACCCATGCTCCACAACTACTGAGCCTGTTCTCTAGAGCCTGCGAGCCACAACTACTGAGCCCGTGCTCTGCAGCAAGAGAAGCCACCGAAGTGAGAAGCCCGCGCACCGCAATGAAGAGTAGCCCCCGCTCGCTGCAGCTTGAGAGATAAAGCCCGCGCAGCAACAAAGACCCAAAGCAGCCCAAAATAAAAATAAACAAATTAAAAAAAATAATAAAGTATGTTCTGCTATAAAAAAAAAACAAAAGAAAAGAAACGGGAGGACTGAGTCCCGGAGAGGGGACACAATTTGCCCACAATGGTGGCAGACGGTGAGACCCTGCTTGGGGCCCCTGCAGCGGGAGAGGGGGGAAGGGGAAAACCCAGAGTGGCCCCAGGGTTCAAGCCCTGCTTTCAAGGAGGTGGGAAAGGCAGGTTCGGGGAAGAGTCCTGGACGTGAGGTCTTTCTGAGACTGGCTCTCTGGCGCCTGGCTGTGACCGTGACCACTGGGACACACAGACTGGGTGACGGACTGGAGGATCACCCACGTGAAGGGCCGGGTGGTTCTTCCTGTGCGTGACCCTCATACGTCCTCGAGGCTCCACCCCCTCGTCTTATCAAGTGGAAAATATTTCCCTATGGAGAGGTGGTTCTGGGCCAGGCTTCTGGGGCTCATATGCTCAAGGGCAGCACAAGTGGAGACAAGGTCATGGGTTTAATCATCCCTGCACCTGGCAAGCCCTGCTCAGAGGGAACCCACGCCGCATCTGCCCAGCTGTTAGGCAGGTGCCCACCTTCAGTCACGAACCTCCCGCCCCCTCCAGGAACAGAAACGAGGGGCTGGGGAACAAGGGCCATATGTCTGCAGCTTCCTGCATGATTGAGAGCTTGGATCCGGGGTCAGACGGACCCAGGTTTGAATCCTGTCTCTGATGCTTCCTCATTGTAAGACCTTGGGCAGTTTGCTCTACCTCGTTAGCCCTCAAATTCTCACCTATAGGGCTTCCCTGGTGGCTCAGTGGTTGAGAGTCCGCCTGCCGATGCAGGGGACACGGGTTCGTGCCCCGGTTCGGGAAGATCCCACATGCCGCGGAGCGGCTGGGCCCGTGAGCCACGGCCGCTGAGCCTGCGCGTCCGGAGCCTGTGCTCCGCAACGGGAGAGGCCACAACAGTGAGAGGCCCGCGTACCGCCAAAAAAAAAAAAAAAAAATTAGAACAGTGGTAGCTGTCATCATCATCATCACCCTCATTTTTGGAGGCAGTATAGCCAGTGGCAAATAGAACAGGCTTTGGAGCCAAATATGTGGACTTGGACATTATTCTAGATTGAACAGTGTCGTCACAGAATTCCTGTCCTTCCTAGAGCTTCAGAATGTGACCTTTTTTGGAAATAGGGTAATTGAAGATGTAATTAGTTAAGATGAGGTCATACTGAAGTGGAGTGAGCCCTTAATCCAATGGGACTGGTGTCCTTATAAGGAGAGAAGAGGCACAGGGAGAAGGATTGGAGTAATGGTGTCTTTACAAGTCAGGGATTGCTAGTATCATGAGAAGTGAAGAGGAAGGAGGCATGGAGCGGATTCTCCCCAAGAGCCTTCAGAGAAAGCATGGGCTGCTGACACCTTTTTTTGGACTTCTAGCCTCCAGGACTCTGAGAGAATGTATTTCCATTGTTTAAAGCCACCGGGTTTGTGATATTTTATTACGGTGACCACAGGAAACTAGTACAGTTATTGACTACCACTTGCTAGCTGTATATGACCTTCAGCAAGGTCTTGGCATCCTCCATTCTAACAGGGAGCTGTTAATAGGACTGAGCTAAACACTGTAGAATAGTAAGTACTCGATGCATTGAAGCTGCTGTTAGCATCATCACCCACATCTACCTCCACCACCATCATCATCACCATCACCATCAGCATCAGCAGCATCATCATCAGCATCAGCATCAGCATCAGCATCAGCATCAGCATCAGCATCACCATCAGCATCAGCATCAGCATCATCATCACCATCACCATCAGCAACAGCATCAGCATCAGCATCAGCACCACCATCACCATCAGCATCAGCAGCAGCAGCAGCAGCATCACCATCACCATCAGCATCAGCAGCAGCATCACCATCATCATCCACATCAACATCATGCTAAGAAGGGCTTTTTATCCAGATCCAGTCCTTCCTGGACCGGGTGAAGGAGGGAGATGGACAGCGGCTCAAGGAACCCCTCTCAGTGGGCAAACTCACATGGGGACATGTCAGGTGTCCTGCCCTGTCCTGGTACCTCACTCTGTCCTGCCGGAAAACAGGTCTTGAAATGGTTACCCTGCTGAAAACACCCTGTCCTGGGGAGCTTTGGCATGATGAGTGATGATGGTGCGGTAGGTCCCAGGGATGACAAATGAAGCCGTGGACCAGCATTAATTAACGACAAGAAGGCATCTATCTCTGTCTCACTGCCTGGAGCTGTAGATGGATGGGTGGGCAGGTGGACAGTCGGGCAGCAAGGAAGACAGATGGAGAGAAGACCTCCGTGCTCCCAGCCCCGTCTGGGCATCTTGAAAGCTGGTCCAGCCCTGGAATGATGGGACTGGTCAGTAGCAACCAGCACCCAGAGCTGGTTTGGGGATTATCTGTTCAGTAAAAGGAAGAAATCAGACTAGTTTTTGCACATCAGTGCGTCTGTGTGTGTAAGTGTGCTCTCCCCTGAGAGCCTTCTTTGTTCAGAGCTTGGGGCAGAGTTTTTAAAATGCCCTGCCCTGTAACTCAAGAGGAATCACAAACACTTTTGTCCGTCTGGCCAGCTCTCCCTTAATACGGCCAACCCCTCTGCATGCCCCAAATAACCACATTTGGTTTTCTGCCTCATTTTGGATCTGTTTCTCTGAGTGATGGGCAGTAGCGTGCTGTGGTGGGAGCGCCTGGGGATCAGGCAGGCTTGGCATTCAGGAATATTTGCTGGGTGTTGATTGTATGCCTGTCATTGTGCTGGGCACAGGATATAAAGATAAAGGGTCCTGGACTTACCTGGTGGCGCAGTGGTTAAGAATCCTCCTGCCAATGCAGGGGACACGGGTTCGAGCCCCGGTCCGGGAAGATCCCACATGCTGCGGAGCAGCTAAGCCTATGTGCCACAACTAGTGAAGTCCACGCACCTAGAGCCCATGCTCCGCAACAAGAGAAGCCACCGCAATGAGAGGCCCTTGCACCGCAACGAAGAGCAGCCCCGCTCACCACAACTAGAGAAAGCCTGCGTGCAGCAACAAAAGACCCCATGCAGCCAAAAATAAATAAATAAAAATTAAAAAAAAAAGATAAAGGGTTCTGACTTGGAGCTGATCAAACAGTATACTCAAACAGTATTTGTTATGAGTAAATAAATGTTATTCATTTACTCATTTGAACAGTATTTATTAAGCACTTACCATGTGCCAGGCGCTGAGGTGGGCAGGAGTTCTGTGACGATGAACAAGATAAGGGGTAACTGTTGGTGTGATGTAGCCGATCAACTCTACTGCCAGATCTTCCCATCTGACCTTGAAGGACTCTCTTCCCCTCTCTGGCCTCAGTTTCCCCATCTTTTTAAAGGTGGGGCTCTTCGGATCTCTTCATTCTCAACATTGTTATGTTTGGCATATAGGTTTGTAGTCAAATCATTTTTTTCCCCAAGCGCATTCCTTTTTTTTTTTTTTTTACTTTTTATTTTATATTGGAGTACAGTTGATTAACAATGTTGTGTTAGTTTCAGGTGTACAACAAAGTGATTCAGTTATACATATACATGTATCTATTCTTTTTCAAATTCTTTTCCCAATTAGGTTGTTACAGAATATTGAGCAGAGTTTACTGTGCTATAAAGTAGGTCCTTGTTGGTTATCCATTTAAAATATAACAGCGTGTACATATCAATCCCAATCTCCCTAACTATCCCTCCTTCCACCCTTCCCCCCTGGAAACCATAAGTTTGCTCTCTAAGTCTGTGAGTCTGTTTCTGTTTTGTAAATAAGCTCATTTGTATCATTTTTTTTTTGGATTCCGTGTATAAGCGAGATCATACGATATTTCTCTTTCTCTGTCTGACTTACTTCACTTAGTATGACAATGTCTAGGTCCATCCCGGTCAATTAATCTACAACAAAGGAGGCAAGACTATACAATGGGGGAAAGACAGCCTCTTCAATAAATGGTGCTGGGAAAACTGGACCGCTACATGTAAAAAAAAATGAAATTAGAACATTCTTTAACACCATACACACAAAAAAAACTCAAAATGGATTAAAGACCTAAATGTGAGACTGGACAGTATAAAACTCTTAGAGGAAAACATAGGCAGAATACTCTCTGATATAATAAATCACAGCAATATCTTTTTTGATCCATCTCTCAGAGTAATGGAAATAAAAACAAAAATGAACAAATGGGACTTAATTAAACTCAAAAGCTTTTGCACAGCAAAGGAAACCATAAACAAAACAAAAAGACAACCCACAGAATGGGAGAAAATATTTTCAAATGATGTGACTGACAAGGGATTAGTCTCCAAAATTTATAAACAACTCGTGCAGCTTAATATCAAAACAAACAACCCAATCACAAAATGGGCAGAAGACGTAAATAGACATTTCTCCAAAGAAGACATACAGGTGGCTAAGAGGCACATGAAAAGATGCCCATTCTTTTTTTAAAAATTTATTTTATTGAAGTATGTTGATTTATGATGTTGTGTTAATTTCTTTGTTACAGCAAGTGATTCGTGTGTGTGTGTGTGTGTGTGTGTGTGTGTAGGACCTTGTGTTTTATCCATTCTGTATATAATAGTGGGCATCTGCTAATCCCAAACTCCCAATCCTTCCCTCCCCCTGCCCCCTGCAACCACAAGTCTGTTCTCTATGTCTGTGCATCTGTTTCCGTTTCACGGATAAGTTCATTTGTGTTGTATTTTAGATTTCAGATATAAGTATAGCATATGGTATTTCTCTTTCTGACTTACTTCACTTAGTATGATAATCTCTAGGTCCATCCATGTTACTGCAAATGGCATTATTTCATTCTTTTTTATGGCTGAGTAGTATTCCATTGTATATATGCACCACATCTTTATCCAGTCCTCTGTCGATGGACATTTAGGTTGTTTCCATGTCTTGGCTATTGTGAATAGTGCTGCTATGAACATAGGGGTCTAAGCCCATTCTTGAAGGAGACAGGATGGTGGAGGGTATGATAGGCAGGAAAATGCCCCCCGCCCCCGCAGATGTCCAGAGAACCTGTAAATCTCATACTTGACATGGCAAAAAGGACTTCGCAGAAGTGATTAAGTTAGGAATCTTGAGATGGAGAGATGATCCTGGATTGTCTACTTGGGCCCATTGTGATCACAAGTGTCCTTTTAAGAGGGAGGCAGGAGGGTCAGAATTAGAGAAGGAGATGTGATGACAGAGGCAGAGGGAGAGGGAGATATTTAAAGATGCTACATTACTGGCTTTGAAGATGGAGGAAAAGGACCATGATCGAGGAATGAAGGAAGCTTCCAAAAGCTGGAAAAGACAAAGAAATGGATTCTCCGCTCGAGCCTCTGGAAGGAACACAGCCCTGCCGAGACCTTTATTTTAGGGCTTCTGACCTCCAGAAATGAATGTGTGTTGTTTTAAGACACTGAGTCTGGGGACTTCCCTGGTGGCGCAGTGGTTAAGAATCCGCCTGCCAATGCAGGGGACACGGGTTCAAGCCCTGGTCCGGGAAGATCCCACATGCCGCGGAGCAAATAAGCCCGTGCGCCACAACTACTGAACCTGTGCTCTAGAGCCCGCGAGCCACAACTACTGAGCCCTCATGCCACAATTACTGAAGCCCGTGCGCCTAGAGCCCGTGCTCCACAACAAGAGAAGCCACTGCAATGAGAAGCATGCGCACTGCAACGAAGAGTAGCCCCCGCTTGCCGCAGCTAGAGAAAGCCTGCGTGCAGCAACAAAGACCCAACACAGCCAAAAATAAATAAATGTATTTAAAAAAAAATGACACTGAGTCTGTAGTAATCTGTCACAGCAGTAATAGGAAACTAAGACAGAGTTCTTAAAGTCCTTTCCAGGGACCTCCAGCCCAGGGGCTTCTCCAGGGCTTCTGGAATTTCCTGCGTCCTGTGTTTGCAGACAATCCCTAGTCCTCAGCATGTGCTGGCCCAGTGCTTGGGGTCCCAGGAGGTTGCATGAGGCGGTAACTGTTGAGGAGCATTGCTGAGAGGTGTGCGGGAGTTGGAACTGGTCAATTTCCCAGAAGAATCTTCCTCCCTCTCAAAGCCCAGAATATGTCAGAACGGCTTTGGCAATGGAAGGTCAGACCTTAGATGCTACGTCTGGCATTCTCCCCACCTTCCACCACAGGGCTGCTCATTTTGGGTTTCTCAACCCAATAGAGTCATTTTTTTTAAAAGCTAAAAGAAAAGAAAAGGGGGGTTGCAAAAAGCCCAGAGGGAGCTGACATAGGTGACTGACATTTTAACACTGTACACAAAAATTGTAACACCATACACATAACATTTTAACTTGTGAAGCCCGCTCTTCACAACTAGAGAAAGCCCGTAGAACCATGAAGAGAATCAACTCCCTCTGGCTGTTACTGTTCTGAGCGATCATCAGCTCCCCAAGCAGGAAGCAGATGCACTGAAGAATAAAGGGTGGTCCTTCCAATTGGAGCACATTTAATTTATGATAACCCACTTTACCAACTTAATTTTTCTCATGTTGCTGTGAGTGGGAGAGAATGTGGTCAGCCTAGCGCTGGTCCAGCCTTGGGAACGGTTGGGTAGTCTGACACCTGTGATAGATTGTGATGGGAGAGGGCAGGGCCATCCAGATTCAGAACTGGGTACCGCAGAGGCTTCTCTCAGTTTCCAGGCAAGGAGAAGTTGCTGTCGACTTTTGAGCAGGGGTGATGTGGGCAAAACTGGCCCCAAGGGCGGCTTCTCTGGCAACGACAGGTAGATGGGTCAGAGGCAGGAACGTCTGGGGATGAGGACAGTAATGAGGTTACTGAATTTGCATCCAAAGTCTTTACAAATGCCCTTACCTTTGGCCCAGCAATTCTGCTTATGGGCGTGTATCCCAAGGAAACAATGGAACTAGTGCTTGAATGTAGCGGATATAAAGATGTTCTGAATAACATTGTTCATTATAAAAATTGGAAACAAAACACTATGGTCAAGACCACTATTGGACATTTATACAAAGGAAATACTTTGTAGCCATTAAAAATTATTTTGAACTGAGTATTTGACCTTCTGGAAGGACGCTTACAATGTGTTGTTCAGTGAAAAGAGTCAAATTAAAAATAGTATGTTATTTATACTTAAATAGAAATTCTGCTTCAAATAGTGTGCACTTATATAAGATTTACAAATATGCATGAAAGTTTTGAAGGTTATATGTAAAAATAAGAGTATTTCTGGTTGGTAGAATTCCCTTCTTTTTCTGCATGTGAGGAATTTCTACGTACAGTTCACAGAGAGCAGTTGTCAAGAGCTCAGATTCTGGGACTTCCCTGGTGGCTCAGTGGTTAAGAATCCACCCGCCAGTGCAGGGGACGCAGGTTCAAGCCCTGGTCCGGGAAGATCCCCCATGCTGTGGAACAACTAAGCCCGTGCACCACAACTACTGAGCCTGCGTGCCACAATTACTGAGGCCTGTGTGCTTAGAGCCCGTGCTCCACAACAAGAGAAGCCACAACAATGAGAAGCCCGCTTCTTGCAACTAGAGAAAGCCCACGCGCAGCAACAAAGACCCAATGCAGCCAAAATTAATTAATTAAAAAAAGAAAAAGAAGAGCTCAGATTCTGGAGTTGTACAGACCTAAGCTAATATTCTAGCTCTGCTGCTTACTGACTGTGTGTCTTTGGGCAAGTTACCTAGCCTCTCTGGGCTTTCATTTCTCCTCTGTAATATGTGGGTAAGAGTTGGACTTAACACTGGGAGGGAGGATTCAGTAAGCTAATACACAGGAAGCATCTCAGCACATAGGCTGGTACATAGTAAGTGCTTAGGAAATGTCAGAATCATTAATGTTATATATTTTTTAATGAATGTATATTATTATGTAATAAAGAAATAACCAACGTTGAGTAAAATTATTACTCTCCTCAGTCAAACTAGAATTTGAGGACCTCATTGGAGCAAAAGACTGTCTTTGCCTGTCTGCCTTGTGTGAGATTGCCCAGCAACTGTGTGTTCAACCGGCCAGAATGGCCATCATTAAAGTCTACAAATAACAAATGCTGGAGGGGGTGTGAAGAAAAGGGAACCCTCCTACACTGTTAGTGGGAATGTAAATTGGTGCAGCCACTATGGAAAACAGTATGGAGGTTCCTCAAAAAACTAAAAATAGAGTTACCATATGATCCAGCAATTCCACTCCTGGGCATATACCGGGACAAAACTATAATTCAAAAAGATACATGCACCCCTATGTTCATAGCAGCACTAGCCATAATAACCAAGATATGGAAACAACCTAAATGTCCATCAACAGACGAATGGATAAAGAAGATGTGATATATATTTATATATACAATGGAATACTACTCAGCCATAAAATAGAATGAAATAATACCATGTGTAGCAACATGGATGGACCTAGAGATTATCATACTAAGTGAAGTAAGTCAGACAGAGAAAGACAAATACCATGTAATACCACTTATATGTGGAATCTAAAATATGACACAAATGAACATATCTACGAAACAGAAACAGACTCACAGACATAGAGAACAGACTTGTGGTTGCCAAAGGGGAGGGGGGATGAGAGAGGGAAGGACTGGGAGTTTGGGATTAGCAGGTGCAAACTAGTATGTATAGGATGGATAAACAAGAAGG
Source organism: Leucopleurus acutus (assembly GCF_964270905.1). Classification (NCBI taxonomy): domain Eukaryota; kingdom Metazoa; phylum Chordata; class Mammalia; order Artiodactyla; family Delphinidae; genus Leucopleurus; species Leucopleurus acutus. The sequence continues at coordinate 6,018,651 of NC_139150.1, read as the reverse complement.
ACCTACTGTATAGCCCAGGGAACTCTATTCAATATCCTGTGATAAACCATAATGGAAAAGAATATATATATGTATAACTGAATCACTTTGCTGTAAAGCAGAAATTAACACAACATTGTAAGTCAACTATACTTCAATAAAATTTTAAAAAAGAAAAGAAAAAAAAAGCATTGTACGTTCAGATCAGCAGGGCCAACTCCTGCTTGCAGAGCCTTTGCTCTAACCCAAGCGAGGTGTTTCCTTCCCTGTGTTAATGGATTCTCACAATGATGGTTCTCAGCTAGGAGAAATGCATCATTTTACAGATGGGGAAACTGAGGCTTGGGACGGTGAAGAAAGCTCTGAGAAGCCGCACGACTGGTGGAGGGTGGAGCCAGGATTCCAGTCAGCTCTGCCTGACGTCAAAGGTGAGGGTTTGACTGAATTAGTCACTGCAGAGTTCAGGAGGAAGCCAGTGGAGAAGGCTTGGTAAAGGCCAGAGCAGGTGCGGAAGGGGCCGTTGGATGTGGGAATAAATACAGAGCAGAGAGGCAGGGCCCTCCAGGTGGTGATTCTGAAAGTATACAGCAGAGGAGCTGGTGTCCAGACCCTCCCTTGGTAATGGTGGATGAATGCCGGATAATTCCATGTGCTTCCTTTTCTAAGAAGGACTAGGTCTGTTGACGAGTTGCCAAGTATGGGAATTTTTCTTAGGGTGACTGGAAAATAGAATTTTTGAACTAAACATAGTCCATTACTAGAGTTCACCAAGGACTCAAATGAAATATTTCCTGAAGAAATCCGATGTCCACATCATCTTCCAAAACCCGCACTGTGCACATGTCCACATGGCGAGTTGGAATTCTGGCCGTGTTCTCAGTGCACTGGTAGCCTTGTCTTATGTTAGCTGTGGCTTTCAATGACTGCTCTTGAATAAAAAACTATTTATTAGGGAAAATTTCAAGCATATACAAAGTAAGCAGAATAGTATAATGAATTCTTATATCCCCCTCACCCAGCATCACCAAATATTCAAAAAAATCTGCCATTCTTGTTTCATCTGTATCTCCTCCCACCCTCCACTCCCCCACTCAACGATGATCATTTTTTACGTTTCTTTTTCTTAACATACATTGAAATGGGCAAATCTTTGCTTTACACTTTTGACAAACGGATACACCTGCGGAACCCACATTCCCATCACAATATAGAGAGTTTCTGCCTTCCCAGACAGTTCCTTGGATCTCCCTATCCCACAGACAACCTCCGTTCTGAGTTTTTTCACCTTTGATTAATTCTGCCAGTTCCAGAACTTTCTGTAAAGGGAACCGTATAGTAGGCACCCTTCTGTGTCTGGCTTCTTTCGTGCAGGATTGTGTCTGCGAGATTCATCCATCTGGTTGCCTGTATTGGTAGCTCGTTCCGTTTTCTGGCTGAGTGGTATTTGATTATACGAATGTACCTCAGTTTGTTTATTCATTCACCAGTTATGGACATGTGGCTTGTTTCCAGTTCTGGGCTATTGTGAAAACAGCTGCTATGAACATTGGAGTGCAAGTCGTGGTGTGGACGTATGTTTTCATTTGTCTTGGGTAAATACCGAGGAGTGGAAAGACTGGATCCTGTGGCAGGTGCACGTTTAACTTTGTAGAAACTTCCGTTTGTTTTCCAAAGCGGCTGAACCATTTTTGCATTCCCACCGGCAGTGCGTGAAAGTTTCAGTTACTCCACATCCTTGCCAACATTTGGGATCACAGCCCTTGTGATTAATCCCGCTCTTTTCAAGTGAGCTAATATATGGATGCAGTTTCTGGAAGGTTTAGCTTCTGTGGGTCAGTCTGCTGTTGGCCAGTTGCTCTGTGCTCCAAAACTTATTTGCTCAATTCTCTGTTTCTTTTTCTTCCCAGAATTCCCTTCCCGCTGATGCAGGGGCTGGGTGGGCTGGTAGAGGGGAGGTTTCTAGGAGAGTCATAGTCACAAACGATCGGGAACTGTGGGTCTGGGGGCGGGACTGGAGGTTTGCCCCCTGCTCCATCTCTCTGCTCCCCTGGAGCTCTGGGTCCAGTTTGGAGTGGGCAGAGGGCCACGTGGCCTGACCTCCCTTCCAGATCTGACCCTGGCAGCCCTGGGAGCTGCTCCCCTACCACGTCCCCATTTGTGGAGGTCTCTGAGGTCCAGGTCTCAGCTCATCTCCCCTCTGGTGGTGACACATCATGCAGTTGCTGACCCAGCCCATGGGGGCTATGCTTTTGGGGGTCCAAATTCACCTGGTCCTCTCTCTCTTCCCTGCAGATATTGGCCCGGTGACCCTCACGGCCGACCCAGCGGTGTTTCAGAGGGAGCTGAGAGAACTCTACGTGCAGGTAGGCCGCCCCGCCCCTGGCTGCTGGCCCTCTGTGTCCTTCTGCCCAGTCCCTGCCAGAGGCCAAGGTCTTTGCCCCACCTGGGGGCCAAGGTGGTGCTTCCTGCGACCGCTATGACCTGCCCCCCAGCTCTGCCTGGGGCTCCCCCCCAGCTTGGGGGTCCTGCAGATTTTGTACTTTGGGGGGTACCTTCCTTTATTCAGTGAACCAAGTACCTACAGGAGTCCCTGAGCCTGGCATGTAGAAGGTAGTCATTATTTACTGCATGGATGCAGGCTTGGAAGGAGGGGGTATGTGGCAGCTGAGGGAGGATTCAAGAGGGGTCAATTCAGACCCCCAAAAACCTGGCCCGAGACTGGGTCAGATGTCCCATGGCCTCCTCGGCTTTTGGGCCACACGGAACACCCTGGTTCAGCATACGTCTCCCCCACCCAGCTTCCTGCAGGCAGGGGTCCCACGGATCGGTCTAGCTCACCGCCAAGTCCCCCAGGGCCCAGAACAGGGCCCGGCACATGGAAGGATGAGTGAACCAAAGAGAGAAGCGTTTCCTGAAGTTACCGTGTGCACACCCTGCTTCCAGTGCTGGGTGTGCGAACCTGGGGGGCAGAGAGCTCCTGGCCGGTGGGCGGGGAGGGGAGGGCTGTGTGTTTATGTGGAATCGGTTCCAGGGCGGGTCACAGAGAGGATCTGAGGAGGCGGCTTTGAATGTTTTCCTCTGTCCACCCCTCACCTCTCCTTCTCCGGGCGACCCCTCTACTCCTGTATCCTCCAAGCCTTGGCTAACACGTGGCTTCTTTGGCGTATCTGTTCGATGTCCCGGTGGCTCCCATCCCTCCTATCGCACTGGTAGCACTCCTCACAATGGTAACTAAATGCCTGTGCTGTGCTTGTTAATGTAAAGTCTGCCTCCCATCCAGACCCTGTGGGAGGGACCGTGTCGCTCGGGCATGGGTGAGTGAATGAATGAGTGAATGAAGGAATGAGTGAGTGAATGAAGGAATGAATGAATGAGTGAATGAGTGAATGAGTGAATGAATGAGTGAATGAAGGAATGAGTGAGTGAATGAGTGAATGAATGAGAGATGAAGCGGATTGGATGCTACACTGTGTCTCAGGGAAGGGAGTGGCTGGGGCCCTGGCCTGACCCTGGATGGGCAGGACAGAGGCCACTGGAGGGGACCCCCACCTCCCTGGGTGGTCCCCACGGCGAGGAGGTGGGTGGCGGCCGCTGACCCGCCCTGTCCTGCAGGGAGGCGGGGACTGCCCAGAGATGAGCATGGGGGCCATCAAGGCTGCCGTGGAGGTCGCCAACCCCGGCTCCTTCATCTACGTTTTCTCGGACGCCCGCGCCAAGGACTACCACAAGAAGGACGAGGTGCTGCAGCTGCTGCAGCTTAAACAGTCACGGGTGAGCCACCACGAGGGGGTGCTGGGGAAGCTGGGGTCTCCGAGGACCGTCCCAAGCCCCCCTCCCTCCCTCCACCCCCCACCCCCCTCAACCCCCCGCCGGAGAGCTGAGCTGCTGCTTCTCTGGGTCCAGCCTCCGCCAGGAGTGCCGACCAGCCCACTGACTAGCTGGGCTGTGAAGTCCAAGTGTGTTCTCATGCTCCTGCCCCGTCTGCCAGGCCGCAGGCCTCCCTGGCGAGACCCATTTTTGATAAAGACCACACCGCCCTGCTCCCTTCACACCCCGTCAGAGCCGGGGCAATCCGTCTTCCTCCTGGCATTGCCTCTGCATTGTCTAAGGGTCTGGAAGACGTGCTGGGGTTTTTGCTTCTTGCTTTCACAGAGAGGGGTTGGGAAGGAGATGTGTGCAGGGAAGGAAGGAGGGCCCGCCCACTGGAATCCTTGGGAAAGACCTCAAGGGCTGGGACGCCTCTCTGCTCTCCCCTCTGGAACAAACTCGGGTTCTCCAAGGTTCTTCTAGCTCTGCGGCCTCCACGGGCCACTTGGAGCAGAGTCGGTTCCCATTCCCTTCCTCGTAGATTTGGTAACGGCTCCCATTTATCGAGCACCTACTGTATTCCTGGCCCTGTGGTGAACACGTGACCTGCATCAGTCCTGACCCCCACGGGGCGGGAACTCCTATCATTCCCATTTTACAGATGCATCGCCTGAGCCCAGAGAGAGGAAGGGGCTTTCTCCAGGTCACTCCTCCCTGGTTCTGGCCTTGCTACTCATACATGTAGAAGGTGGCAGAGGAGCCATGAGCCAGGCTGCCTGTCTCTCTTCTAGGTGGTCTTTGTGCTGACGGGGGACTGTGGTGACCGTACTCATCCTGGCTACCTGGCCTACGAGGAGATTGCTGCCACCAGCTCCGGGCAGGTGTTCCACCTGGACAGGCAGCAGGTGACCGAGGTGAGCCAGCCCTGACATGCTGCATCTCTGGGCGGCTCGGCCCGTGGGTCGGTTGCCATCACGGATGAGCGGTGCTGAGCGCTCACACCACGGCAGGAAGCGCAGGAAGACCGGTGCTCAGGGATTTTGGGCATCATCTGGCCAAACCCTCTCGCTCGCCCCCAAAGCAGATGCTGCGGGTTTCTCAGTTTCGCCCGTAAAAAGATTGGGGCTTGAAGGAGCACCCTGGCTTTTAGCCCGGGTCCCTCAGGAGGTCCAGGTTGGTAGGCTAGATCTACCAAAGGCTGGCAGCGCGGGGGGAGCTTCTCCCCAGAGTCGAGGAGCCCAGGAGTGCGTGGAGGAGCATGGGGGCGGCCATCACATTTGGGCTGTGTTGCTGGGACAGGAAGTCGAGCTTGGGGACTTGGCAGGGAGAGGATTGCTTGGCCCTGAAGCCTGATGTGCAGGGCTGCCGATGCCCCGGCGCTGACCAGGTGTGTGCGTCCTCATCTCGGTCTTGGACCAGGTGCCTGCCCTTCCTCCCCTCCAGGCTCCATCAGTTGCTCAGGTCTCTCTCCGCTTTCCCTCTGCCCAGCACGTCCATTCCTCCCCAGGAGCCAGAGGGATCCTTCCAGTGGCATGTTGGTAAATGTTTCACAACCATCTCTCTCTGGAAGGAACAAGAATGTCCACTTCCAGCTCCTACTTTGGCTGGTTTCAAGCTGCCGTCATGAAGTCACAGAGCGTGGGAAGTGATGCTCATAATTGGCTTTCTTGAGCCTGTATGAGCCGGTCCTGCATCCCACTGGATCCTCTAAAACAAATCGGACCAACGGGTCCCGCCCCCTTGTGCCCTGGAACAGGTCCAGACCCTTATCTGAGCTCTGCCTCTCGGAGCCTATCGCCTGTGTTCTCCCCCTTGCCCGCTGCTGCCGCCCTGCTGGCCTCTCTGCTCTTTCTTCAGTGCCCCGTGTCTTTCCTCCCCCAGGGCCTTTGCTCGTGTGGCTTGTTTTTCCAGCTTCTCCTCCCCTGGCCCCTCCTCTTCCCAGTCTTAGCTGAAATACACCTTCCTCGATTTCCCATCAAATTAAGTCTCCTATCATACCCTCTCCCAGCTCTCTACTGCTTTATAGAATCATAGTTTTGCAGCTGTGCGATTATTTAATGCCATTAGGCTGTGAGCTCCCTGAGGGCAGGGCCCTTAAGTTCCTGTCTGCTACTGTATCTCCAGCACCTGGTACAGCCAGCAGCAGGGAGCAGGTGTTTGGTAAGTAGCTGGTGAATGGCTGACATGGAGTCCCTTGTGCGTGAGATAGAGGAAGAGGAGAGGAACAGCATCTCTGAGGCCACCGCGGCCTCGGGCCAGCCCTGCTCTTGCCTCCGGGAGAGGGTATGGGATGTTGTATGTTTATGATCTCCAGGGCCGTGTTTAGGTTAGCGCCTTCGCTCCCTGTTGAAAGATGGCGTTTATGGTTCTCTGCTACACATTAGGATTTATTTCTTTTGGCGTGTCAGCGTGCTCTGGTACTAAGCCACCCAAGCAAGGGTGGGAGGCATTTCAGAGTGGAATGACGGCTTGGTCCCTGTTTTGGCGGTGTCCTATCTGGGCAGTTGCTCGGGAACTGGGTTCCTGCTGGGGCAAATCAGACGTCAGGCGTCTGGGTGGGTCGGTGGAGGACCGCTTGCTCAGGTGTGGGGCTGGACTCTCCTAGCCTCTCCCTCGAGCCATGGCACCTGGGGCGAGCCCCTGGCTCCTGGCCGTGGTGCCAGCCTTCTGCCGTGGCAGCCTGGCCGGGCAGGACACGTCTGACGTGGTAGGACATCCGATGGCCAGGATTGGCTGCCCCTGGCTAGGGGCCTGGATCCCGCTCCTCCCTGAATAGAGCTCTGTCATTCGTTAGCTTCATGCCTTGTACCTGGCCCCTTCCAGATGTCCCCAGACATTGGGCAAGCCTGGGAAGGTAGCCGGGGCAGCCAGGGCCGTGGTCATGCCCCCAGGAGAGGGAACAGTGTCTTTGCCCAAGCCAAGGGGGCTCCGGCTAGAAGAAGTTGCAAAAGTCCCCCAAACCCCGCCTGTGTAGTCAGTTCTTTGACCATTTCAAAGTGTGTCCAGTATGGCAGGAACGACACATAGAGTGCGTTCCCTCTTCCCTTCATTTATCGGGCGCGTTCCCTCTTCCCTTCATTTATCGAGCGCGTTCCCTCTTCCCTTCATTTATCGAGCGCGTTCCCTCTTCCCTTCATTTATCGAGCGCGTACTCTGCGCTGGTGCAGCTTTAGGTGCTGGGCGCCGAGAGATTAGCCATCAATCTTAGGTCTCTGTGCTTTCGGGCGTTTAGCTTTCTCCACCTTTGAGATTCCAGCGTAACTAAAGGAGGGTGAAGATCCTCTCGCCCTGGGAGGGGCAACCTGTAGCTTTTGCCGTCCTTCAGCGGACAGGGGAAGCAGGCAGCGTGACCCCTGGGGCCTGTCCCAGAGGTGTGCATTTTTAATTAGGACTTAGCTAGGTCCCAGAACCTCCTTGCCCCAGCACATCTTTCCCACAGGCTTCCCCCCAGCTCAGACCCAGCTCAACGTCCTGTCCCCAGGTCCAACAGAACGGCCAGAATTTCTGGGAGAGCCCATCATCCTGAAGCCCTCTGGGGTCCTGGGAAGTCCCACTCTGGGGGCTCAGACCCTTTCCCTGTCCAGCACCAGCAGGTACAAATATGACAAATTGCTCAGAATCTGGGCATTAACCAGGGGAAAGGTGAACTGCCCTCTAAGACAGTAAGGGGGAGGGGGAGGGGAGGTCAGATTAACAGGTGGTTTGGATTAACAGATCAGGAGACACAGGCCCTGGAGATGACCTCATCCTGGACCCTTCCCAGAGGAGGTGGGGTGGTGGGGGGTTAAGGTCACATGCTGTCTTCAGACCCCAGCTCTGCCACCTGTCTGCTGTGTGACCTTGAGCACAGCACTTAACGTCTCTGGGCCTTTGTTTCCTCAGCTGCGCCGTTGGGTTATGAGGGCTACTGCCTGGAGAGATGGTGACAAGGGTAGGAGGAAGACCTCTGCATGAGGCCAGGCACCAGGGAGCCCTGGGGGAGGGTTAGTGGTGGCCGTACCTCCAGCGCCTGCGCTTCTGCGTGGAGCGCAGAACACACACACCCCAGCTCTAGCGAAGCCCCCTCAGGGGTAAGAGCTTTCTCTGGAAAAGGTTCTCAGGAAGGTAGAGGCTGGGCTCAGTGCCCCGTGGTGCCCAGTTGTCAAGGGCCCTCAGTTTTCTGATCTGTGGTTCTCGAGGCCCATTTGACGCCCCCGGCCCCAGCTTCCCCGCTCGGTTTCCTCACCCCGACTGTCAGATGCTTTGGGAGGAGACTCGGGGGATGATTTATCTGCTGTGAACCGCTGAGCGGCAACCATCTGGCCAGGGTTGCAGCGCCAGATTCTCTCATTCTTTCCCCATCAGCAACAGAGATGAGCCCCAGTGCATTGCTGGCTCCCAGGCCCCCCTGTCCTGCTAACATCTGGAAGCCATTACCTTCGCAAATAAACATTGCTCGATGAAGGCTGTCTGCTCAGAAGTTTCCCTCGATTCCTCTCTGAGTCCCCGGGCCATCGCCAGGCCCAGAAGCCTTTGCCCCCAGGCCTGGGCCTGCAGCCGCCTGGCCTTGCTGTGGGCGAGAGGGTCAGCTCCCCCAGCTCTGGAGTGGTGGTGCGCTTACAGGGCAGCCCTCGTGGGCGGGCTGCCTCCTGATGGGGTCGCTGGCCTCCTGTCCCGTCTCAGCCCTCTCCGTGCAGTAGCCTGAGCTCTTGGGCATCTTCTCTCCATCAGAAAATCCTAGAAAGAGCTTGTAATGACAGTTGCAACACAGTAGCGGGCGTGACCCATCTGGGTAATTGTCAACGAGTGCTGCCACCCCCTCCTGGCAGCTTTGCTCATTTCTGATTGCCTCCTGACCCCTGAGAAGGCCTGGCCCGGGGGGAGAAGGACAGTGGTCACAGAGCTGTTGCTTTGCTGTCCCCCGACAGCCTCACTTACCTCACCAGCTTCTGTCTGCCTTTCTAGCTGGGAGCCTTAGCTGCTGCTTCTGATCGACCTCCACACGGACGAAGAGCCTTGCCTTCATTTCTTAACCAAAATAGGTGGGATCTTTTCAAGAGAAACATCCCTTAGAAAGTTAGGCAGAAACAGAAGAATGAGGTAGCTTCAAATATAAAAACAGAGGAGTTTTCAGAACACAGAATTCTCGTCCAGTGATAACTGAAATCTAGCTGTAAAATCTAGGCGCACATGTTCCAGCTCAGTCTGACCAAAACACATTCATTTTCCAAATCTCGAGCAATTCTTCCAATTCCCTTCTGTACCCTTTCCCTTCCACGGAAGATCACATGGTAGGCAGAGCTGGAGGACTGTCGTTGAGAGCAAGGATGGCCAATGTGTAGCATGCCAGACACCACGTTCTAATTCCAGATCCACGGCAGACTTGCTGCTCGATCACAGACCTTTTTCTAATTGCGGCTGAACGTGGCTTCACATTTCTCAAAACAGTATTCCAGGAAGTCACTTCCTGTTGATTAGAACTGGTAAGCGACAGGATACCCCTATGGTGGCTCAGGTATATTCTAAAGTCATGCTTGTAAAGGCATACTTGTTCCTTTCAATTGATTTTTGCTTAAACATTTTCTGTGAGAAGTGTCAAAGATATAGAAAAGTAAAAACGGGGACTTCCCTGGTGGCGCAGTGGTTAAGAATCCGCCTGCCGATGCAGGGGACACAGGTTCGGGCCCTGGTCCGGGAAGATCCCACAAGCCGCAGAGCAACTAAGCCCATGGGCCACAACTACTGAGCCTGCGCTCTAGAGCCCGTGAGCCACAACTACTGAGCCCAAGTGCCACAACTACCGAAGCCCACTCGCCTAGAGCCCGTGCTCCGCAACAAGAGAAGCCACCGCGATGGGAAGCCCTTACACTGCAGCGAAGAGTAGCCCCTGCTCGCCGTGACTAGAGACAAAGCCCGCACGCAGCAACGAAGACCCAATGCAGCCAAAAATAGATTAAAAAAAAAAAAAAGATAGACTCCAGCATAACCCACAACATCACCTGATAAAATGACTAGTACTTTGCTAGTATCAGCTGATGCCAAGCCCGTATTCAACTTTCCCTACTTGTCCTCAAAATGTCAAATCAGGATTTAATCAAGGGCTGTGCATTTCATTGGGTTCTTATGTCGGTTAAGTTTCCTTAAATCTGAAGTAGTCCACCATTTTTTCATGCCACTAACTTGTTGGAGAGGTATTGCTTATACAGTGTCCCGTGTTGCAGATTCATCTGATTGTTTCCTTATTCAGGAAAATAAGTGGGATGGTATTTTGGAGAGAGAGTTACCTGTTACCTGATTTTCAATGGGACCTGTCTGAAAGAGGAAGATTTTAGAATGAATAAAAGCAGTTGTAGAAACAAAGGACATAAGATTTCCCAGTGTTGTGACAAGCGTCAGGAGGGGGCTGTCTTTGCTGTCTGCTTAGAGACATGGTCCTGCTTAGAGAGCATGGTGTCCAGGTGAGGGTGTGGTCTGAGGCCCCTTGGGCAGGGGATGGTGAACCACATGGCTCTGGGAGAGATTCCGGATCTCCAGAGTTCATCAGTGTGTAGGAGGCATCAGGAGGGCTTCCTGGAGGAAGTGATGGGTATCACAGAAGTTGGCCATGTGAGGAAGGAGGGAAGTCTTCCCAGCAGAGGGCACCCTTTGCTCCTTCTGGCCCAGCTGAGTCCTCTGGATGCCTTCATTCAGGTGTCACAGTTCTGAGCCCACAGGCCAAGAGGGTAGTGACGTGTGAATCGGGCCTAGTATAGGGCAGTGGGGAGTGGGGTGGCCTCAGGTGACCTGGAAAGCCTGTATGCTGCCTAAAAGCCACTGGGGGACCGGATTTTGCACACAACTGGCAGCGTGTTAGGGACCCACCTCCTGTGGGCCAGGCACAAGCAAGACATCACGGACACCTGCTAGTGTCAGCTTCTCACACCTGCCTTCCAGGTGCTGAAGTGGGTGGAGTCAGCAATCCAGACCTCCAAGGTGCACCTGCTGTCCACGGACCACGAGGAAGACGGCGAGCACACGTGGAAGATCCCCTTTGACCCCAGCCTGAAGGAGGTCACCATCTCCCTGAGTGGCCCGGGGCCCGAGATCGAAGTCCAAGACCCGCTGGGTATGTGCGCCCCAGGGCTGGCCTCCACCTTGGCCCTGAGACTGAGCTGGGAGTCCAGAATGGGACAAAGAGAGAGGCCCTGGGGTGATAGGGGGTTTGGACATAAGGAGCAAGGAGGGTAGGGGGAATGCCAAGTGAGGGCAGGGAGGGTACCCGTGGTAGGTGGGGAAGCAGGAAGGCCGTTAGCAGCCCGGCTAAGGGGAATTGAAATGATGACAGTCCCTGAGCTTCAAGGATCACATGGCATGTTCCCCGTGTTCCCTCAGTGGAGCTCTTCGGTGGCCTGGAGAGTCAGTGGGGGCAAGAATTAGTGGCACATCGTAGAGATGGGAAGCTGGGGCTCCGGGAGGTGGAGTGACTTGTCGGGTCGCCCAGGGTCAGTGTGATTTGGACCCGGTCTCCTGGCCCCATGGTGCTCTGCGAATGTCCTGAGTGTTCAGGTCCAGAGGCCAGGGGTACAGCCGGCACCTGGGGAGGGATGAGGATGGAGATCAGGGTAAGATAGAGGCCCGGGTACCACCGAAGGCCTCTTGTCAGTTCCTCTAGGAAGCCCGAGGCTGGTGTTTGGAGCGCTGTGGGTTCCAGGGGACAGGGTGGGCCGCTGCCACCCCCAGGAAGTGGCTGGGGTCTAAGCGGTCCTTGGGGCTTCCACAGGGAGGATCCTGCGGAGGGACGAGGGCCTCGACGTGCTCCTCAACATCCCTGACTCGGCCAAGGTTGTGGCCTTTAAGCCTGAGCATCCTGGGCTGTGGTCCATCAAGGTAGGGGGCCTGGGGTTCCTGGGGTTGGGGAGACCAGCTTCCCCAACCTGAGATACCACCTCCCTCTCGCCGGGCGCTGTGAAGCTGAGAGCTGGAGCGTGGAGTGAAGTGGGCATATCAATAGAAGTAAAGGGTCAAGAACAGAGGAGGAGTATTCCGCCTTGCATCAGTGAGAGGAAGTGGATGGGTTTGGGGTTAGTTAGGGAGCTAGGCTTACAGAAACCACTTGAGTGTCCAGGTGGGTGACTGAGCTGTCCAGTGAAGAGTGCACAGAAGCAGCAAGGGTGACCTTGGGCTCGGAGGGACAGGACTGGCAGGGGGAGCAGGGTCTGCTCTAATCGGCAAGGTGCTGGGGGCAGGCTGGGCTCCTGACAGTATCCTGGGACGAGGCAGGCTGCTGCTTCAGGAGGATAGGACTCTTGCCAATCAGGCAAATGTACAGAGCCCCTGCTGGGCGCCAGGCACAGTGCTGTGTGCTGCAGGCACCGCTATCCTTCAAACTCTGAGCATCTTTGAGCCAAGAGCTCTCATGCCAAGGCAGGGGTTAGACGTGCAGGGGGACAGACCAGACCCGCGGGAGTTGGGGGCGGTGGTCGTGGGAAAGGCAGGGCAGCTTCGAGAGTGCTACTCAGGACAGTGCCCTAGCTGGGTTTCTTCCACTTCATTTGGGGAGCATCGTGCTGGGCCCCCAGGGAGCAGGTAAGTTGCCCACCCGTATGCAACGGCGGGAGAATTCCAGCTGCTGACTCCAGGCCGGGTCGGGTCGCCCGCCTCCTGCCTGGAGCTGGGGTGCTGGGTTCAGATGCCCCGGTGACGTGGGCCTGGGCCTGTGCTAGGTCTATAGCAGCGGCCGCCATTCGGTCAGGATCATGGGCATCAGCAACGTCGACTTCCGAGCTGGCTTCTCCACTCAGCCCTCCCTGGACCTCAGCCACACCATCGAGTGGCCCCTGCAAGGTACCGTGCTCCTGGCCCCAGGGCGATTCAGGGCCGCCTTCTGCGGAGGTGGGGCTCGCCTTTGGGAAGTGGGGGGAGCTCTGGGGGGAGCCATGACTGTGTGACTATGGAACGGGCCTGCAGAGGCTGGGTCCAGCCTCTCTGTCACATCACCGTGAACTGCGCCCAGGGCCAGCACTCCCTCTGTCGGCTCCAGCCCAGGTGACCGTGGGACCGTTTACCTTTAGAACTTCCTCCCTGCCCCCCAAGGCCTCCAGGACCTCATGCAGTCCCGCTTACTACTCCTTCCCCTTGCTGTTTGTTGAGACCTGTCTGTCCAGAGCCCCACTTCTTCCAGTGAACATCAGGCTGGTCCAATACATCCCGAGGTGCTTGAGTGGACACCTTCCCCGAAAGGGGGACCAGTGTCTCACTCCAAGGGAACGAGCGTCCTGATGGACATTTAGATGCCCCTGGAGGCTGATAGCCTGGGGGGACGTTGGAGGCATAGGATCAGTTTTCCAATGAGAAGCCGCGCACTGGGTTCCGAGGTTGCCTACATACCCCATCATGACTCCACCTGGAGGAAGCTGGACCCCAGAGCAGGCAGAGACTTCTAGCTCAGGGTGCCAGAGCTTCTTGCCAGAAAATGCCACCTGGTAGCCAGACCAGGGTCCCCATTTATAGTTTGGAAAATATGGTGTCTTGCCACGGGTCCATCCAGAGGATTTTGCGAGGACCAGCTGAGCAGAGATGGGGGCGACTAGACCGGGTCAGGCTAACCTTGGACCACAGAATAGTGACCCCTAAATGGTGTGTGCTGGATCCTTAGGGCTTTCTTTCTAGTCTGTATCTCCTCTAATGTCTGTCATTCTTGTCAGCCCTTGTAGGTTTCCCTGCCAGGACCAGCAGTAATATCTTCAAAGTGAAAAAGGGGTCTGCGTGCTCATGTCGTGTTTGTTTTTGCCAGTGCGAGGGAGGGCCCGAGGCAGAGAAACTTAGCTCCTATTCTAAAGCCAAGAGAGAAAAGAAATCCTACATGAAGTGCTACAGTGGGGATTGAAAACTGGCCAGTCTCCAGTGGAAGAGGGTGAAGGGTGTGACCCTCTTTGGTTTCTGCTTTTGATAAAGATGTGGGTCCCAGACATCCAAAAGAGACAGAGAAACAGCAGGGCAATTGCAAATGATAAATAGCGATTGGTCTCAGTGCCAGGGGCACCAGGGAGTGGGCGAGGCTGTGGCTAACTGGACAGTGGGGGTCTGGGCCACAGCTGCTGCACGCCGTTGGCTGCTTCTTGCAATGCGGGAATGGCGCCCGGCGCTGACACATTGATTTTTCAAAGGAATCTGGACTTCTAGATTTGTATGTGCCCCTTCCAGGTTGTTTGATACTTTTTCAAAAATGTGAAGGCACTTCCTGGACCACATCCCCTGGTCCCTGGTTTATGATCAGTGAGAGGAAAAAAAAAATGAAAAGCCACCTGCCAAGGGAGCGACCTGACTGTTCCCACATCAGCTTAGGAGACTATAAAACCCAAGTCCAGTTCTGTCTGTCCTGGGATAGCGTGGAAAGTACATTTCAACAAGATAGAAAAGGAAACCAGAGGAAAGATGAGCATGGGGAAAGGATGGGTAGGAGTCAGCCTTCCCAAACCGGGGCGTGTGTCTCACCTCGGCTGGTCCTAGAGCCTGCCTGACGACAGCCAGCAGTTCGTGGTGGGGCAGGGGTGGGGGTACCCCTTCCCAGTCCTGCTCAGTGAGCGCCCCAGTCTGCACAGTAGAGGGGATGTAGCCACGGGAAGCCGTGGGTTGAAGGGACACTGGTGTTTCAGGACCACGGACAGTAGCAAGCCCCCCGCTTCTCTCCTTATCCCACCCAGCATTAGTTAGCCCAGGGAAGAGAAGGTGAGGGAGCTGGTGAAGGTCAGTCAAGCAGGCTGCTCTCTGACTGTGGTCCTAGAGCCCCTGCTTGGGGAGGATCGTGGAGCCCAGCACAGATGGCAGCATCTCCTTCCTCGCCCTTCCCTCTGCAGGGGTGCCCATCTCCCTGGTGATCAACTCCACAGGCCTGCAGCCACCCGGCCACCTGGACTCAATGGAGCTCTCACACAGCTCAGGGCGGTCCCTCCTGACTTTGCCTATGCAGCTCCTCTCCAACGGATCCACCCATCAACTGTGGGGTGGGCCGTCCTTCCGCACCCCCCAGGAGCGCTTCTACCTCAAGGTGAAGGGCAAGGACCATGAGGGAAATGCCCTCCTCCGCGTCTCTGGAGTTTCCTACCGTGGGGTGGCCCCAGGTGAGTGATTGGCTCTTACCACCCCCAGCTCCCTGGTTCCCTTGGAGGCTTATTTCTTTCCGGAAGGCTCTTCTGATGAGATTAGATTCAATTAGATTAGATTAGGAAATATTTGTTCATTAAACTTCTCTGGGCAGCAGGCTCTGCAAGGCATTATGCCAAATACTGAGATCTTCAGATGTAGCTTTCAGCTGCAGGATTTGCTGCACGGTCATCCACCCATCCACGCATCTGTCCATGCATCCATCCATCTACCTGTCCATCCACCTGTGCATTCACCATTCCTTTTGTGTCGGTCATGGTACTCGGCACTGTAGACACAGCAGTGGGCAGGGCAGTGGGTATGGGTATGCCCTTCCCTAGTCATAACTGCTATCATAGTCAAAATCATGGTAATACTCATCTAGTCATCATTTTGAACACTTTCCGTGGGACAGTCCTGGGCCAAGCGCTTGCCATGCATTAGCTCATTGAATGCTTACACAAGTTCTGAGACGTGTCCCCATTTTATAGCTGGGGAAGCCGAGGTCACCCATTTTATAGGGTTGCTCGAAGGGCTCCGTAAGCTAACGCACATAACAAGACGGCTCTTAGGTATTCAAGAGGCTGCACACAGGACGTGGGAACCGTGGACCGGGACCCTCCACACAGCTGCTGTTACTGTGACATCATTGTAGGTCACGTTGTGTTGGTTCCCATGTGTGTGGCTTTTGCTGGTTTCCCGTGTGTCCCTGAGGTCTCACCACCTGGGCTGGAAGCTCCCAGAGGGCAGGGCAAAGTCTTTGGCTTTCCAGATCTGCCTCTGGTCCTGGGGTGGGGTGGGGTCTGAGTTCACTGGCCATCGGTCTCCTTATTGGGCTTCGTTCCCTCTTCCAGCCCACTCCCCCCTCCCCTGGCAGTGACCGGGGAGGAGTTCAGAGGTGGATGACACTGGCACTCCACCATCAGCTTTGCTGGGGGTCATCCCACTTCATTTAAGGATGCAGGGAGGGTGCCAATGTGCCGGTGGCGACGTGGAGGACCTGGCGGACCCGAGTCGGGCAAGGTGGGGTCGGGGGCTTGGGACCCCTTCTTTCCATCTCCTGGCCTCCACTCCCCTGCTGTGGCCCCTGGGCTTCTCCTCCCTTGGCCTTTTTTTACAGCTTTGAGGAGGAATTTTCAGGAAGCAATTTCAGCAGCCTCCGTTTCTCTCTCCTGTTCTTTCAGATGGCTCCCAGAGTTTTGAGTTTAGAGCTGGCTTTTGGTCTCCATGTCAGCTGTAGATTAAAGTGTGGAGGCGGGGTTGGGGGTGGGATGTGCCTCCCCTACTTTCCGGGTCTGGGAGGCTGGGAGTTTGACTGAGAGAAGGAGGCTCTGGGTTTGGAGACATGGGGGTGGGGAGGGCGGGGCCTCAGGTCCCTGGGCTCTTGGAGCTCAAGGAAGAGGGAGCCGGAGTTGGCCTGGCAGAGGCTTCCAGTGCGTGGGGGTGAGTGGTGGCTGCTGGGCACGCAGCTGAGGACGTGGCTGGATGGGCCAACGCCCCTCTCCCCTGGGATGTGGCAGGGAGCCTGTAGCATGATGTCACCAGCCACCCTCCCACCTCCAGCTCTATGCTCAGAGGAGGTCTGGCACATTGCCTCAGCCTCGGAGCATTTCTGGTGGGGATGGGGGAGAGGGCAGCGCGAGGGTTCAGCACACGTCCGTGATTGCCCAGTGAGGCACGACAGTCCAAGACTGACCCTGGGGGACAGTTCTCAAGCTTTTCCACTGAAGTAATTCCAAGAGCCAGGGAGAGAATATGTATCACCCCAAGGCCAGGGTCAGGCGAGGGGGGCAGTGGCATCTGATGGGGTTCCCAAGCGGCTCATCCCAAGCTGTGGGATTTCGTGGAAATCTCTTATTTTATCTCAAAAATGCGTGTGAATTTTGTATTCACAGCCGTGCTCCAAGTATGCTTACTTTTCAATAAAAAAAGGTTTCCCTCCCACAACTTTGGGTAAAACTGACCCTCCAGGCAGACGAGCAGCCTCACAGCCCTACCCACACCCCTGGGGAGTCCTGTCTGGGGAGCATTTCGTCAGATTTCAGGGCTGGTTTGACTTCTCTGCCCCACAGACTTGCTAAAATGGTGGCACAGGCTGGTCCGTGCTGGCCAGGCTTTTCACAAACCATAAAAACCCCATGAGTTTTCATTGACGGAGCCGGTCCTGCCACATGCATGTGCCAGGTGCTTTCCACGCCCCATCTCTCACCAGCTCCTCACAGCAACACGATGAGGTCAGTCACCCAATTAACCCCATTTTACAGAGGTGGAAACTGAGGCTTCAGCAGGCGACGCGACCTGCCCTTGGTGACCACTGGCTGGTGGTGCCAGAGATTGTATCCCGGCCTTCTTTCCCCTGGCTCATCCCTGTGGGTCTCTGTGTCACTGGAGGGATCCTGAGTGCTGGTCCTTGCCCACAGGTGCCCCCCTGGTCAGCATGCCCCCCAGGATCCATGGCTACCTGCATCAGCCCCTGGTGGTCTCCTGCTCTGTGCACAGCGCCCTCCCCTTCTGGCTACAGCTGCGGCGGGATGGAGCCAGGCTGGGCGAGGAGAGGCACTTTCAGTGAGTGGCTCAGGGCCACCCGTTGTTCCCAGCCCCAGGGCTCCTGGGGGCCTGATGCCCTGGAGGGATCTAAGGGGAGTGGGTGGCAGGAGTGGGACCTTGGTCTCAGTCATATTGTCCTCCTGGGCACCTCCCAGCTTGGCCAGGGATGGGGGAGGGTGGTTCCCTGAGGCTCCCACTGCTGCTGCAAGAGCCATGGGCCTTCCTCAGCTTCTGAAAACTCAACCCATGCAGGCCCAGCTCTGTGCTGGTCAGGGCAAGAAGGACCCTCTTGAGAACCTCCCCGCTATGGTTGGAAGTCCAGGGCTCAGAGAGGGGAAGGCACTTAGAGTCACATAGCATATCATGGGATTTGCATGTCCTTGGCCGTCTGCCTCTTCTTACCAAGTCTCCAGGAGGATTTGCGACCTCCCTTCTGGGCAGGATTCAGGGGACCAAGCCCCCCAGTGTCTGGACGAGGCTGGGGGACCGTCTCCAGCTGTTCGTTGTCCACAGGGGGTCAGGGAACAGCAGCTGGGAGATCCCGCGGGCCTCCAAGGCGGAGGAAGGCACATACGAATGCACGGCGGTCAGCGGGGCTGGGACCGGACGAGCAAAGGCCCAGATGGTCGTCACAGGTCTGTCTCTTTGGGCCTGTCCGCGTATCCCCTCCCCACCCCCTTCCTGATTTTTCCCTCTAGGATTTCCTCCCAGGGTTTTTCCATCTGTGGGCAAGCATGCCAGCCAACTGCTGGGGCCTGTCCGTCATCCAGAGTCTGATGCCCACACGGCACCTGCTTGCTGGCTCCCCGCCCCCCCCTCCCCGTTTGGGCTGTTTCACCCATGAATGGCCTGTGAGTCTCAGCTGCAGCTTGGACTGTGTCCGCCGCCACCAGCCTCAATCCCACCCCTGACCTCTTGGCCAGGTCCTCACGGGGGCCGCCGTCCATCCCGTCGTTCCCAACCCTTAATGCTTCCAGGTCCCGCCACCGTGGCACCGTTGAGCTCAGGGAGGCTGGCAATGCCACAGACCCTCCTAAAATGAATGGGCTTTATTTTTAAAATAATGAACCTAAGCTGTCTTGAGGAGGAGAAAAGGGGCCCAGGGAGAGATCAGCCGCTCTAAGTGGTCCTCAACTCACACAAAATCACGCATGCTCCCTGTAGGAAGACTGGAAACTATAAACCAGCAGAAAAGATCGGAATGACCTGTGATCCCTCTGTTCTAGAGATGACCTTGATAGCATTTTGATTTACTTTCTTTCAGACCTTTGTCTATGTGTGCATTTTAACAAAAATGGGATAATATTACACGTTCTTAAAACAACCTGATTTGTTGTTCATCTAACACTGTAGCGGGTCAGCAAATATTTTACTATAAATGGTAAGTACAGAAAAGTAGAACAGTATAAGGAAATTTGCACGTGCATTTATTAGACTTAATGATTGCTAATCTTTTGCCATACTTGCCTTTTCATTTGATGGCCCAACTATTTTATTTTAAATTTTAATTTTATTGGAGTGTAGTAGATTTACAACGTTGAGTTAATTTCAGGTGTACGGCAAAGCGATTCAGTTATACATCTAACTGAATACATTCTTTATCTACATATAACTGAATATATGTATATTCAGTTATACATATATTCATTCTCTTTTTAGATTCTTTTCTCTTGTAGGTTATCACAGATATGGCTAAACTCTTTTAAACTAAATTGTAGGCATCCTGACATTTCAGTATGTATCTCTTTTAAAAACATAGATTTTCCCATATAATAGATTCTATGATTACACCTAATACAATGAATAATAAGTAATGCCTTAATACTACTTAATTTTGTCTGGAGTCAAATCTCCCCATTAGTATCCTTGCACATCATGGTCATTGACATGTGGATGCAGCTTTTTTCCTGCAGGTCCTGCAGACTGTCCCTGGATAGACGGTCTCTGACCTGTCACTTCTTACGACCTCTTCTTGTTGAGAGGGAGGGTTTCTTAGCTCTTTCCTCCTTTGGGGCAGTGGCCTTCCTTAGTTCCACATTTGGCTGCTACTTGTACAGAGAATCGCTCTGTACTTGTTACTCTTTCCCTCTTGAGGGTGATTTCCGAGGCTTTATCCCCCAGGGCAGAATTATTGGTTCAAAGGGTGTGAAGAGTGGTGTAGCTCTTGCTAAATATTGCAGTTGGGTGTTGTGTGGAAGGTAGGCGCACGCATGCACGCAGCCTCCTCGACTGGTGTGTGATGGCCGTGTGGTGGCGCCGTCCGGGCATGGTGAGCAGATGCTGGTGAACTGCTCTGCTGGCTGATGTGTCCTGAGGAATGCGGTGGGCTCCGGGGTCTGGACATCACCAGGGCATGCAGGATGGCCCCCTCCTTGTGTCAACCCCTCAGTGCCTCCTGTACTCCTGTTCCTGCAGACCCCCCGCCGCAGGTGGTCCCTGTCCCCAACGTGACCGTGTCTTCTGGAGAGACCGCCATCCTGTCCTGCCGGGTCCTGGGCGAGGCCCCCTACAACCTGACGTGGGTCCGGGACTGGAGAGTCCTGTCGGCCTCAACGGGCAGAGTCACCCAGTTGGCCAACCTGTCCCTGGAGGTCAGGGACATCACCCCCAGTGACGGCGGGCGGTACCAGTGCATGGCCAGCAACTCCAACGGGGTCACGAGGGCGTCCGTCTGGCTCCTGGTGCGAGGTGAGGCTGCCGTCCTCCCAATTCAACACAATACCTAGCATTTCCCTCCAAAGTCCATAAATCCATCCCTCTGCCCAGACATCACCTCTGGCAGGCAATGTCAGCCCTTTCAGTGTTTTCTCAACCTTCAGAGGAAGAGGATTCTGTAGCCTTCCAGCCTAAGTGTAGTGGTTCTCACTGTTGGGAAGTTCATCCTCATATCTGACCTAAATTTCTACTGCTGTCGGCCAAGCCAATTTCATTGAGTCCTGTCCTCTTCCCCTGCCATTGAATACCTCCATTACCTACCCCTCTCAATATGCAGGACAGAGATGGAACAGTGGAAAGTTCCGAAAGCCCAGAGATCAGACATGCTCGGCAGGGGTTGGGTAGCGCCGCCCAGATGGGGGTGGAGGAGCCAGTGGGAAGAACCCACGTCGGGAGTGCTGGTGCCTGGATTAGATACTAACCTAGGATTTAGGTCCACCCAGGATTTAGACAGATCCTCCTCCCTGGGGTGCTATCTCCCCAAGTGTAAAAGTGAGTGTGTTGGAACAAGTTTTCTCCCTTATGCTAGTGACTTTTGATTGACTGCCTAGAGTGTGTTGAGAAGGATTCTGAGGCCGTGTCTAGGCCACTGGTATGGGAGGGGCGTGTTTGCCATGTCTAGATGAGATGGCCCACGACGTCTGTTGGAGCCTGACAAGCCTGCTGCGCTGTGAGCTTTCCGAGGGCCAGGATAGAACCTACGTTTGCAGCCAATACTTGGGCAGACCTTGAGGTCCACTCAGGTCTCCAGCCCTGGCATCTCGACAACTCTCTAAGCCTCTTCAAGGTGCTCAGCTCAGAGCAGAAATCCAGGGAGCTCAGGGCTCCCACTGGGGTTGGTACTGGGAATTCAGGTCCCCGTGTGGCCTGCGGATGTGCCTGGGAGGCTGCCTGGCAACACTCCCCAGTTCCCCAGCAAGCCCCTCCCAAGGATGCAGGCCCCTTGGGACCTCTACTTCCTTTGTCTACACTGGCTGTGGCTGCCGGGAGGGGCCGGGGGCCCAGGGCTGGGTGCCTGGGCCAGCACAACTGCTCTGACAAACTCCTCCCCACCTGTCCACTCTCTGAACTACAGAGGCCCCACAGGTCAGCATCCACGCCAGGTCACAGCGGTTTTCCCAGGGCATGGAGATGAGGGTCCGCTGCTCGGCCTCTGGGTACCCTGCACCCCACGTTTCCTGGAGCCATGAGGGTCATGCCCTGCAAGAGGACAGCAGGTGAGGGCTCAGGGCTTGGAGGTCTGGGACTGGGAACAGGAGGACTCCCAGGGGAGCTCTCTGAGCCTCAGTCTTCTTAACTATTAATATAAATGGGGGAGTAGCATTTGCCCTGCCTTCTTCCTGGGCTGATTTGAGGCTGAGGAGACACATCACTTGGGAAACATAACAGTGTGGGCTCAGGGGTCAGGAGCTACAGCTGCAGAATCCAACAGACCTGCACTTGAATTCTGCCTCTGCCATTCAGGCTGTGTGACCTTGGGCAAGTCACCATACCTTTCTGAGCCCCACGAAGGAAAAAAGAACATACGTAAAGTGCTGAACACACAGCCTGGCACAGAGCAAGCGGTCAGTGTAGAATGGTGTCACCAGTGATGTCGTTAGTTAATTTGTTATTAATAAGGACTGGGGCAACCCCATGTGACCCGACCTAACCAGCCCCTTGCTGTTGAACACGTTTCATGGCATGACTCCAGAGTCCGCGTGGATGCCCAGGGAACCCTGATCATTCAGGGAGTGGCCCCAGAGGATGCTGGGAATTACAGCTGCCAGGCTGCTAATGACATTGGCATAGACGAGAAGACGGTCACCCTCTACTATGCAGGTACTCGGGTCAAGGGTATCTGCAGGAGAAGGATCTCCAGCCCATCCTCCCTCACTCCCTCCCATCCCCAGATACTTACTGAGCATCTACTTTGTGGCAGGCACTGGGGCTACAGCAGTGAACACAGGGTCTCCATCCAGGTGGAGCTTATATTCTAATGGGGAGGCACAAACATGCAAACAGATAAATAAGGTACTTTCAGATGGTGAAGATACTAGAAGGCGCGCAGAGCAGGGTGGTGTGATGGAGTGACGTGCCCCTGGGCAGAGAGGGGAACGGCTGGTACACACAGGACCAGACCCTTGCCGCATGGGAATGGGAACAGCGTTCCAAGCAGAGGGATCGGGTGGGGCAAAAGCCTGGAGGTGGGAATGAGTCTGGGCTGCCCAAGGGGCTGCAAGGAGGCTGGCTGGAGTGAGGGGGCGGGGGAGGGGCAGGCAGCCACTGTTGGGCCTTTAAGAACCTTCTAGGATTTCGGCTTTTATCTCAAGATCAATGAGGAACAAAAGGGGGGTTGGTCCCAGGCGTAACTGGCTTTGTAGAAACCAGCAGAGGCTACATCTTTCTGGGGTGACTGTCCCGGTTGGTGGGGGTTGGGGAGGAGGCAGGTGCTCAGCCCCACCTTGTCCCCGCCGCCCCTCCCCCAGCTGCATTCTCTCTCCAGGGAGTCTGTGGGTTGGTCCCCAATCCCCCGTCTGCTCCCCACACAGACCCACCGTCCGTCTTGGCCACGAATGCTGTGGTGCTGGCCGCCGTCGGGGAGGAGGCTGTGCTGGCGTGTGAGGCGTCCGGGGTGCCTCCGCCCCGGGTCATCTGGTATCGAGGTACACTGGGTGGGGGGAGCGGCCCGTGGGCGATCCCACTGGGGCCCTGGAGGGTCAGCTTTCCAGGACGGTCGTGGGGGGCACTCCGAATGGGGTGTCTGGAGAGAGAGGACCGTTTCTGGCAGCCCCACTCCCATCCCCAGGCCAGCATCCACGCAGCTAATGCAGGTTGGCTCCGTGGTTAGGAGAAGGATCTAGAATAGACCTCGACTTGAATTCTGGCTCCCCTGGGTGACCTCAGACAAGTGACTTGGTATCTCTGAGCCTGCTTCCTTAGCTGGAAAGTCAAAGATAGGTGGTTGGATGAGGATTAAATGAGTCCACATGTGCAAATTGTTTACCACGAGCCTGGCGCACGGGCAGGGCTCAGTGCTCTTAATGATGGTGATGATGGCGATGTGGTTATCTGAGAGCTAGCAGTAACGTTAAGAGGGCTGTTCTGAGGCTCTCCTGAGTTAACGAGTGTAGAGGGTTTTGTCTGCGCCAGACGTTGAGCCGGAGTTTGAACAGGAGCTGCTCTTGCGCCCACACCAGTGGACCTGGGTCCTGGGGCTCCTGCCTCAGACTTTCCAGGGGCAGAACACTGGGCTCCCCCCTGGATGCACTCCAGCCTTTGCAGCACCTGTCTGTGATCTTGTCAGAGCCTCACCTTGACATTGACAGGCAGAGTTAGCTCAGAGTTTGAGCATTTTGTCCATGGTCACCAGCTAGTGGTGGCAGAGGCCTCAGGACTCCTCACTCTGTGCTCAGGTCACTGCCTGTGGTGGCTGAGAGCTCTACCAGCCCAGCCTGGGAGCCCCTTTATAATGGGGGCATCTCTCAATGGAATGTTGCTCAGCCTTAAAAGGGAATGAAATTCAAGCTGTACAGTGATGAGAATACAGTTACTGCTTAAAAATGGTAACGATAATACATTTTATGAGTTTTATTTAAAATTAAATTAAATTTTTTCTTAATTTGACTCCTATGGCAAAGAAAAAAAAAAAGAATGAAAAAAAACAAAAACAAAAGGAAAAAAAATCAGGCTCATAGCAGCTGCTGTGTAGAAATTTCCCCCTACTTCTAATTTGCTGAATGGAGAAAAAAATCTTTTATTTATGATATTTTCAGAGACATTTGCTCTAGTATGGTGTATTTAAGTAGTAAAAAAGTAAAAGAAAAAATTTTTTTCTTAATTTGGAAAAAAGCAATGACGTTTTGACACAACACAGATGAACCTAGAAAACATTATGCTAAGTGAAATAAACCAGACACAGAAAGACAAGTATGAAATGATTCCAGTTATTTGAGTGGAATCTCATCTATGAGATGCCTAGAATATGCAAATTTATAGAGACCGAAAGGAGAATGGTGGTTGCCAGGGGCTGGGGGACGGGGAAATGGGGAGTTAGTGTTTAATAAGTAGGGTTTCAGTTTAAGAAGATGAAAAAGTTTTGTGGATGGGTGGTGGGAATGGTTGCATGACAATGTGAATGTACTTAATGCCACTGAATTGGACACTCAATGCTTTAAATGGTAACATTTTGTGTTATGTATATGTATGTATCACAATTCTAAGTGTAAAATATTAAGTTGTAAAAACAGTTCAGACTCAGCGTGGTCCCTCAGGCCTCAGGACGGGGAGGCCTGGAGTTGGGGTGGGGGAACAGTGCACGAGGGAAATGAGAATAAGGCCTCAAAGAGGCGGAACTGGGGGGGCGACTGGTCATCTCCGTGACCCTGGGCTCCTCCCAGAGCTGATCCGAGCCTCCGTCTGCACCTGAGCAGAGGGTGGGGATCCAGGAGGGAGGCCAGGCAAGGAGTTCTTGGGTGATGAGCCTGTCGCATTCAGGGGAACAGGCTGAGACTCACTCGTGGTCAACAAAGGGGCTCAGGGAGCTGGACCCAAGAGTGCTGACTTTAAAATTGTGATAAAATTCGCCTAACGTAACATTTACCGTCTTAACCATTTTTAGGCCTACAGTTCAGTAGCATTAAGTATATTTACATTGTTGTACAACTGTCACCACCATCCAAAACTAAAAATCTGTACTTATTAAACAATAGGGGTCCTGATTCTGGGGGGAAATCCTTCCCTCACCCACACCCCTCCAAGGTCCCCGCTTTGTGGAGTTGCAGGAACCCAGGGTCAGGAAGGCAGCCTGATCCCCTGGCCTCCTGTGGTAACCATGGGTACCTGCCTGATGTTTTCTCATCTTTGGTCCAGAGGGTCTTGAAATGATTCTGGCCTCTGAGGCCTCCAGCTCTGGGAGGCTGCGAATCCCGGTGGCTCGGGAGAGGGATGCTGGCGTCTATACCTGCCGAGCTGTCAATGAGTTGGGCGATGCCTCTGCAGAAATCCGGCTGGAGGTTGGACGTGAGTGTACACCCTGTCCCCACTTGCCCTGCCCCTCCTGCCTTCCCCCTTCCCCATCCCCCACCACCTGCCCTGTCTCTGAGCAGGGAGGAGAGAGTGGTACCACGTAGCCTGCCAGTGGGGAGTTTGCATCATTTGAATCCAGAGCGCGTGGGATGGGGATTTTAGAGGGAGATGGTGTATGTGTTACCTCTTGCTGTGTAACGAATTGCCTTAAAACTATGTGGCTTCAAACAATAAGCATCTATTGTCTCATGGTTCTGTGATTCTGGGAGTGGCTTTGCTGGGTGGTTCTAGCTCCAGGTCTCTCATGGGATGGCAGGTAATACCTTGGCCGGGGATGTGGTCATCTGAAGGCTTGACTGGGGCTGGAGAATCTACCCTAAGTTCACTCATGTGGCTGTTGGCAGGAGGCCTCTGTTCCTTACCCAGATAGGCTTCTCCAGAAGGCTTCTTGTGACATGGGTTTTCCCAGAGAAAGTGAGTCAAGAGGGATAGAGATAGAGATAACGTCCAAGGTGGAAGCTGCAGTCTTTATAACCAGTCGCAGTCTTGGAAGTGACGTACCATCACTTCTGCTATATTCTGTTGGTCACACAGACCAACACTGGTATGTGGTGAGTGGGGGGGGCCACTCAAGTGTGAGAATCCCAAGAGGCAGGGGTCACTGCCCATCAGAGAGATAGTTTGGTTCCAGCATGGGTGTCGTCATCCCTGAGACCTGAGTTCCAGTCTCGTCTTCATCACTTACCATCTATGTGCTTTGGTCAAATCATTGACCCTCAGTTTCCCCATCTGTAAAATGGAGCTGCCCACACTACTTCCTTTGTTGGGTGGCTGTGAGGCTTCGGTGAAATCAGATACACAGTGCTTAGCACAGGGTTTGGCCCATTGTGAGTGCTTAATAAAGGGAGAAGCTATTATCCCCTTTTTACAGATGGGAGGTTTGAATCCTTCTGTGGCTGGTACATGGCCTTGGCTGTGATTGGCATGATGTCTAAGTTCCAGGCCTGGATCCTGGGCACTGGGAATTGCTCGGAAGTTGTGGGCACAGCCCCTTGGCGTGCTGAGCCGGGGCGGATTGTACTCTGAGGGTTGACTGTGGCCATGACGGGAAAGACAGGTGCTGGGAGTTCTAGGGAAGTGCAGTGAGGCTCAGTCGGGAGGGTCTGACCCTGGGGGAGATGGTGCCACCTCAGGCTTGGGGATCCTCCCCATCTGTTCCATCATCTGTTCCTCCAACATGTGGTCACCTTGTAGCCAGGCCCTGTGCCCCAGACCCTGTGTTGGGGCTACAATGGCATCTGCCTTTGTGTTGTTGTTGGTGTCCAGAAGACAGATGGTAAACGGACCATTAGAATACTCAGTGTACTGAGAATTTGGAAGTGGCATCCTTGGGTCCTGTGCCCAGAGAAGGGGGCTAAGCCAACAGTGGAGGCCGGGAAGGCTTCTTGGAGGAGGTGATGTCTAAGCTGAACCCAGAAACAGTCAGGTGACGAGCTGGGGAACAGTGTTCCAGGTAGAGGGAACAGCATGTGCCGATCTCCCCATGGCAAGAGGAGTAAGGCAGCGAGTGAAGCATAGAGAGGGTGGGGAGGGGATGCTGGGGCAGCTGCCCAGTTGTGGGTCACTCCCGGCCTTGGGCTAGGGAGCCTGGTGGAGTCTGGGCTTTGTTCTGTGGAGGCGGTAGGAGGTTTCTAAGGAGGAGACTGATGTGCTCAGACTTTCCCTATCTAGAGTGCACTGTGTGGCTGAGGTGGGGTGGGTATGGAAAGCCACAGGCCTAGAGCCTGATAATAAAAATATAATAAGTCTTCCGTGAAATCTGCCACGTGCCGGGCCAGCTCTAAGCACATTTCATGTACTGGCATATAATCCTCATAACAACCTTTTGAGATGGGCTCTACATTATCCCTTTTATAGATGGAGAAAACGAGGCACAGAGAGGTTAAGTGCCTTGCCCAAAGTCACACAGCTGGTGAGTGGCAGAGCTGAGATCTGAACCCAGGGTCCGGGCCTTTAGCCCCTGGACTTGATCCTGATGCTCCCAGCAAGGAGGGCTTGGATGTTGCTTCCCCACTGTGAGCCTCGGGCTCCTCACCTGCAAGATATTTCTGGATGTTGTGTGAGTGAGAGATAAGAAAGGCCTCGGACACAATGGGCTCTGAAAAATGTCACTGTCATTGTGATTAGTCAGTAGGTTCTGGGTGAGCAGAGAGGGCGCTCCAGGGAGGGCTGCCCTTGGCATTGTTACAAGCAGTCATCCTTTGCTCTGTGTCTAATTTCTGTCCAGCAAAACCTTATTTCTTTGGGGCCCAGGCTGACATGCCTGTTCCTTCACCTGTTAGCCATTGGTCTTGGGGCCATTTCCCCAGGTGAGAGGTGGCGGGGTGGGGGATGGCTGGCATCCCAGAGGCAGGCTTCTGGGGCACGGGGCCACTGGTGGCCTCTGGCCTTGAGGTCAGATACGGCATGGACAGTGGCCCAACACCTGTGTGTCTGGGGCGAGCTGGCCTGGCAGCAGTGGTGGGAAATTCAATTTCCTGCCCATCTGGGTGGCAGCTGTGTTGCAGCCTTCCTGGCCAGGCTGGCAGAGCCTGCCAGGGCTGAGAACACGTGGGCGCTGTGCCCACTTCCTGCTGTTCAGCTGGGAACTGGCTTCCTGGTGGTATTTGGGGCACAGGGAGGACGGCAGCCTCCTCCTGTACTGCCAGCAGGTGCCTTATTTGTGGACCAAGCCTGCGAGGGGATTTTGCATCCCCTCTGGACCTGGCATGTGGCTGATAAGAGTCCTGGATCAATGTCCTGGTCTTGCTGCTTGTCTGGCCAAGTTATTTACCTTTCTGAGCCTCAGTTTCATCATCTGTAAAATGGGGATGATACTGATAGAGGCTGTTCACAAGGTCCTTGAGAGATTTAATGAGATGATGTGCTTCCCTCAGGGCTTGAATAGAATACCTAATCAATACACGGCCTGTGGGCTGGACCAGGCTGACAAGGGCCTGGCGAGGCAGAGTGAGGCGGAGTGATTATCACACGGCTGGTGACTGGGCTCCACGGTCGGCACCCGCTCCTGGAGCTCAGTGCTCTATTACTTTTTTTTTTTTTTTTTGGCCACGCCACTCGGCGTTCGGGATCTTAGTTCCCTGACCAGGGATCGAACCCATGCCCCCTTCAGTGGAAGTACAGACTGAGTCTTAACCACTGGACTGCCAGGGAAGTCCCACTCTTTCTATTACTTCAAAACTGCCCTGAGCTAAGTTCCCTTTGCCCTGCTGGATTTCTCTCTAAATGGGTGTTCACTCAGCCCTCTTTCTATCCTCTCATTTTAGTCTCTGCTTCTTATTCCCAACTCGGAAGCCCCTGATTGCTGGGTGAGTGAGCAGGGGAGCTGGGGGTGTGCTTTTGTGGGAGCAACGACCCTCTGGCTAGCCTGGGGGAGCAGGAGAGAAGCAGAGCTGGGCTCTGTGGCCAGTGCGGTCAGTATCTGGGTGGCTTCTCTATCAGGCACAACAGGCAAGGGCCCAGAGCCTGTGATACTTTTAGGGCTGCTGGACAGGGCTCTGATTTTATTGCCATCGGAAGAAAAAAGTGAAGAATAATAAATAGATTAAAAACGAATCCGGATTGTGTTTGTCTTTATAAACAGTCATAAAATATCATTTAAAATATTTTTTTAGGGGGCTTTCCTGGTGGCGCAGTGGTTGAGAGTCCGCCTGCCGATGCAGGGGACGCAGGTTCATGCCCCGGTCCGGGAAGATCCCACATGCCGCGGAGCGGCTGGGCCCGTGAGCCATGGCCGCTGAGCCTGCACATCCGGAGCCTGTGCTCCGCAACGGGAGAGGCCACAACAGTGAGAGGCCCGCGTACCGCAAAAAAAAAAAAAAAAAAAAAAAATATATATATATATATATATATATATATATATATATTTTTTTTTTTTTTTTTAGGGAGGAAAGTCATCCTGCAGCCCTGGCCAATGGGGCCATGGCTCCGGGCTCGACTGAAAGATCTTTCTATGGGGAAAGGAGTCTTCCCGGGAGGTGGATGCGGAGGCCATCCCCAGCGTTGTCTCATTCACAGATACCCTGGAGTTCCCTCTAAATGCAGGGCAGGGCCTGAGGCCAGCCTCTCCCGTGGCCACCCTGCCCGTCTACACAGACTTTGGGCCTGAGACGCCGTTCCTCTTCTGACCGAGTTGAGTCAGGACTGATTGGAGCGCTCCTTCCTGAGCTGGTGCATCCCCCCCAGCTCTGCCCCAGGGCTCTGAGCCACAGGAACTGGGGGGATGGTGGAGGAGGCTGGGGGGCTACAGGGTCTCCAGACAATGATAAAGAGTCCCGGAACTTTAAGATACTGGAATCAGGGTAAAAATGGTTACCTCTTTCTGGATGGGGAACTGAGGCTCAGAATGGTGAAGGGGTTCATCCGCGGGTGTCCAGTGGGGCAGGGGCAGCAGGGGGGCCCTGCCCAGGCTTCAGGCTTTCAGGCTGGTGTCCCTTGCCCTGGGGCCCAAGTAAGAGGAAGGGACGGCATCACCTCAGTCAATTTCACTTTGCTGGGAAATCCCTGGGGGTGGAGGGAGTGGCCCAGCAGTGCTGTTAAACGAAGTCTCAGCTTTGGCCACACCCTCCTGTCCTGCCCCATCCCAGCCTGGTGGCTGGCATCCTTGGTGGGGCTTTTCTGTCTTCTGTGGTGTTCCCGGTTCCCCCGCACAGAGCTGCGTCCCCGCAAAAGCGCTGCAGCTATCAGGTGATGAGACCTGTGCCTCTCCAGGGAGCGCAGCAGCTGGCTGTCTCTGGGCACTCGCAGCTCCTGACCCGGAAACCTGCCCAAGGTCAAGGCAGAAAGGGCTGTGCACGGGGAAATCCGGTGGCTGTGAGGCCAGCTCACGATCTCTCCCTGCGGAAGGTCACCTGAGTCTGTGAGGAGGGGTCTTCGAGCCTGAAAGCAGAGGCGGCTGAGCCTCGCGATGGGACCCTCTGAGCCTCGCGACAGGATCAGGGTGGGCCCCGCCCCCGCCCCCGCCCCGCCCCTCCCTCGGGCTTCATTCTCCCATCTGCACAACGAGGAGACCAGAGGACCTTCAGCTCTGGTGTACAGGGTTCTGAGGTCCCGCCTTATTTGGGGGACTTCAATGAGGAGCAGGGGGATGGCTGCACAGGAGACGGAGTCACAGTTTTCTGGGCAGGATGTGAGTCGGGATTCACCTCTGAAAGAAGATGGAAGAGATGCCAGGTTACCCCTGAGTACTAGGGGGTACGGGGGTGCGGTGGCTGAGAGCCTGGGTCTTAGCAGCAGCCAGACCTGGGCTCTGATCCCAGCTCTACCACTGACTTTGAGCTGCACCTGGGGCAGGTTCCTTAATCTCTCTGATCCTCAGTTTCCCCATCTGTAAAATGGGGTTGTGAAAATATCCACTTCATGAGTTTATTGAGGCCATGAATGAACTCTAAAAGCACCATCACCATGCCTGTCACTTAGTAGGTTTTCCAAATGCTACCCTTTGTACATGTTATTTGCTTACTATTATAAGTCAGCTGTCCTCTCTCAGGGGAGGAATTCAGGACGAGGCCTGCCTGGAGGAGGGAGGTTTGAGCTGTGCCCTGCCGTGGGCTGGGCAGAGCCGGGGAGGCAGGCTCTGGGGGTACCTGGCCCTGGAGCTGAGCCACGGCTCTGCTCAGGATGGGAAGAGGGGAATAGCAAAGCTCTGCCCCCAGGGCCAAGGCTCTGCAGGACCAGTGACGCCACTGAGGCACCTGGATGGAAGACTTTCTTGGATTCTGAGCCGAGGCAGCTGCCAGGCCCCAAATGAGGAAGAAAAGCAACTCGCGGGTGGTGTCTGAGGTTGGGTCCAAGACTGTCTTCCTCCTTGCAGTGATTTTCCAAGTTGTGCTTCTATCTCCCTGGAACTTCCCTACTCCCTGAGGCCAAGAGGGAAATTTGATGTCATGATTTGGACGGATGGGGGAGATTTCTGGGGAGAGACAGCAAGAACAAAAGAGGTGGAGGTTTTTCCACAATGCTGGACGCAATGGGTTCAAAACAGGCCGGGGACCTTCCTGGTTGCGGGTCTGGGGACAGGGACCTGAGGACAGTGCCCAGAAGCCACAGGGAACAGGGCCTGGACCTGTCTGGCGTTGGACCTGCTTCTGGCCAGCAGAAAGGTGGAAAGGATCGTGAGCTTCTGTTTTGGGAAATAACCTATTTCCATGCCCGCCCCCCTCCCATCATAAAAGTAAGACAATGCTTAGAAAAAAAGTTTGGAAGAAACACTACAAACCATTAACAGTGGTTACCTTGTGGAAGGCCACGGGATTTAGAGTGTGTGGAGCAAAAGTTAAGGAAATAAATCCTCGTGTGTTGCTTGGATTTTTCTTTTTTTCCTTTTTTTTGCTTGGATGTTTTATAACTGAGGTGAGCAGGGCTGCCCTTGTTTGCATCTGTTATCCTGGTGTAATTATTAATATGGCTCTTTTCACTCTTAAGTGTCCCATTTGGACCATAAAGTATAAGATCGAGTTCTTTATAGGCTTCTTTTGATTTTGTAGAAGAGATTTATGTGCTTCCTACAACACGTTCAACAGCAGAGAAGGGTGAAGCATGGTAAAGATGAGCTAGAACCTCCCCACGAAGTTGGCTCTTTGGGAAATGGTTGCCGGAGTCTAGGAGACCCGTGAAAGGAAGCCCCCGTGGCCCAGGAAGAGGGCAAGGGAGGTGACGCGCAGAGCTGGTGGGGCTCCTGTGGTGGAGGGTGACTTGCAGCCCCTCTGAGGTGGGCTTCCCAGGAGGTGCAAAGAGCAGAAGCAGGAATGTTGCTCTCCCGTATGGCTGGGCAAAGCGGGGTCCCTGAGACCCCACGTAGGGTGTGAGGACTTCACCCTGCCAAAGGGCACTTGCTCTCCTCCTCATCCTCAGGAGCTCTTCAGGGTGGACCTGCCAAACTTAAGTTGGCCCCGGGAGCCCTGGGTATGAGTCAGGTTCATGAGGGCGCGGCTGGAAGAGGGAAACGCCCCCAGCGACCGGAGGGGAGGCAGAGGCCTCCGAACAGTGCCCTGGGGGCTGGGTGAGGCTGACCGCTCACCTCCCTGCAGATGCGCCCCAGCTGACAGAGCTGCCCCAGGATGTCACCGTGGAACTGGGGAGGAGCGCCCTCCTGGCGGGCCGGGCCACGGGCCGCCCATCCCCTATGGTCACCTGGCGCCGTGGAGATGGCCAGCCACTGGGGCCCGGGCGGGGCAGCACGACTGGGCGGCCTGATTCAGGAGTGCTGTTCTTTGAAAGTAAGAGATTGGGGCTGAGGGAGGGTGGGCTGGGGAGACAGAATGGCTTCTGACACCCTCAGCCCCCAGACTGGGTGGCCGGGAGCAGGGCCCTGACCCCCAGTGCTGACCATAGGTCAGGCTGTTGCAGGGTCATATTTCAGTTGGTTGACTCTGGTCACGTCATCCCACTACTCTGCACTGGTCACAATAGTGATAATGACAATACGTACCACCTGGGTTTAATAACAGGCCACCTTAAGGAGCTATTGCGTGAATAATACACGTAAATCCCTTAGCACAGTTCCTGACACATAGTGTCATAGGTGGTAACCATCATCCTCACCATCACCACCATCATCATCACCACCATCCTCACCATCACCGCCATCATCATCATTACCATCACCACCATCACCATCACCACCATCATCATCACCATCATCACCACCATCCTCACCATCACCATCATCCTCACCATCCTCACCATCACCATCACCATCACCACCATCCTCACCATCCCCACCATCGTCCTCACCACCATCATCAGCGTCACTACTACAGCTCCTGTTTACTGTGTGCCAGGCCGGTGCTGAGCGCTGTATTTGCATTATCTATTGACCCCTCCCAGTCACACTACAGCGTGCAGTTATTGATAAGTTATCCCCATGCTACCCATGAACAAGCTGAGGCCTTCTCACCTTTCCAAGGACTGGCTGTATCCCCCAGCCCTCTCCTCCTCCGCCATCCCAGCCCTCCTACCTAACCTCCGCAGGGCCAGACTGTGACAAGGGCGCGTCTGCACCTGGGGAGCTGGAGCCTGTGGGGGCTGGAGCCGTGATGTGCTCTGACAATCAGGCCTGCCTCTTTCCTGCCCCTCAGGTGTGATTCCTGAAGACCAGGCCCCGTATGTCTGTGAAGCTCAAAATGTCTTCGGGAAGGTCCAGGCAGAGGCCCACCTCCTTGTGACTGGACATGGTTCGCTGGTGGATCTGGAGAGGAGGGTTTGGGGGGGACACCAGGCACCCTCAGAGACACCCCCCCCCCCGTGACTGTCCATCCTTTGGGACAGGTGTGTCCACAGCCAGGTTCTCCAGGAGGAGCATCTGGACCCCTACTTCCTGGGCAGTGTGCCCCAAGAAGTGTGCCCTTTGACCCTTTGGGGTCCCCAATCCTGATGCTTCCACTGGTTCCCTGGGGAGGAGACAGTGGGGAGTGGGGGCCTCTGTCCCCCGGATGCCCACCCACAGGAGTCTCGTGTACCCACACTGTCTCCTCTCCCGATAGCACCTCCACAGATCGCCAGCAGTGCCTCCACCGTCCGGGTGCTGGAGGGGCAGCCCGTGTCCCTGCCCTGCATCATCCTGGCTGGGAGGCCCCGCCCCGAGAGGCGCTGGCTCAAGGCCGGCCAGCCCGTGAGTGCAGGGCCCCTCTGGGTGCAGGGGAGGAGGGCGCTGTCACGTTCACACCTCGGTCTCTGCTTTGCGGTTCCCCTGTTTTGGAATGTCCTCTTCCTTCCTGCTTCTTTCCAGAACCTTCTCTGATAACGCACTGATAGCATCCTTCCCCCTCTAGAGTCCTTGGCCAGAGGGGCTTGTGCATCGTTAGTGCTGTGGGCGGGGGCACAGACGCAATGCATTCGTCACCCCCGTTCGGATGACTCCAGGGCAGAGACATGACCCGAGCGGCTGAGCATCTGCCCGGCTCCCTGGCACACTGCTGGATGCACAGGGGCTGCTTCGCCCATTCCCATCCATGTGGTTTTCTTTATTTCCCTCTATTTCCTTTCTGCCATTCACTCCTTCGCCTCTCCCTTTTCCTCCATCCTTCTGGCCTATCCTCAACATCCCGCGGTCCTTGTGTCCTGGAAGCTATAAAAGAGGTGCCCTTGTCCCAGCAGACGGCAGACGCTGGACACCCGGAGAGGCAGTGACTATGTGACCAGGTGGCTGCCCTCGTCCCGGGCCTGTTGTTCCGGTCCCTGATGCAGTGCAGACAGGGTCCAGCTCCCGGAGCAGGGAGGCTTTGCCGAGGCTGCTTGAGTGGACGACTCCTTCCGCAGCCTGTGTGATTAGATGTGACCCCGAGGAGGACTGTGCCTGGGCACAGAGGCTGGGGCAGTGAGGAGCCTTCCTCAGGAGACTCCGATGGGCACGTGGGGAGGGGTGGCTCTGGTCCAGGACAGGAAGTGGCTGGAGACGCAGAGCTCGTTTAGTTCAGTGGGGATACTGGGTGGACCTGCGCCTGCCCAGCTGCCGAGTGCGAGGAGCAGGGCCCCCCTCGAGCTCACTCAGCCTGAAAGGGCCTGGTACCGAGACAGCCCAGGAGCCTCTCCCGGAACTGGAGTGCAGAATGTGCGGTTGGGTTCGTGGAACAGGGACAGGGAGGCTTAAAGCGGGCTCAGGCCTGGTGGAAAGGTTTTGGGGCCCCTCACCAGGGATGGACTGGCTGGACATCTTTATAGAGGTTGCCCCAGGCCCCATCCAGGACCAGCGCCACCTGCCCTGCCCCGGTGCTGATGGGGACAGACGTGGGCACCCATCAGGAGTGGCTTTCCTGCTTCTCTCCCTGGGGCCGCATCTGATGCGGCCACACCCTGCTCCGCTCTGCATGGCTCTGTTCTCTCCCCACAGACGGGCTGTCCTTCCTCTCCGTGGCCTCAGCGTGCGAGGGCCTTGGAGCTTCAGCCCTGACTTCGTAAAGGCTCTGCTCCAACCCTGCACTCCTGGGGGAGGCTCCCATCAGTCCCCTCGGGTCAGGTGTCTCGCCCTGGACCAGTTGGCCCTGGGAGAGTGGGGTCAGCGGGGGGCCAGGGGTCGGGCCCACCTGGCCCTGAGGGTCTGTGGGGGGGTGGGTGAATATCAGGGAAGGGGTAGGAGCATCACCGCCCCCCCCAGATTCCCCCACCCTCTCCCAACCCCTGGCCTCTTGGGCCAGGCTGCTCCCTGCTGGCCTGGTAGGCGGTGAGGTTTCTGGGGTGCTCTCTCTCAGCTGGCTCTGAGTGGGGCCCTCGGCCCAAACTGGTGCTTCCTCACCCTCACCAGCTCCCACCGGGCAGCCAGCATTCCGTCCGAGCAGATGGCAGTCTCCACCTTGACCAGGCGCTGTTGGAGGATGCAGGGAGGTACACCTGTTTGGTCAGCAACACGGCCGGCTCTCAGCACAGGGACGTGCAGCTGGTTGTCCAAGGTGAGTCCCGGGGTGGTGGGGGCAGGATGCGATGGGGGAGGGCACCCGGGGGGAGCTTGACCTTGAACATCTCTGTTTAAACAAATTGCACAAATAGTACATATTCACTGTAGGAAATTTAGAGCTTGGACAACCCCCCCGCCTCCAAAAAAAAAAAAACCCCAAAACAAAACCAACCAAACAAAAAGCAACCTCCCTTAATACCAGTAGCTAAGAAGAACCAGAATAATTTTACGTCTTGGTGTGTATCTTTCATACTTTATACACACATGAGTTTGCACATGTACATATACACACACTGTATATATTTATATAATATATACATTATATATACTCTTTAGATATGTTGTATATAAATTATTTTTGCATGATATATATTCTTTATATAAATTAGGTATAAATCCTTTGTGTACACATACATAGAAATAGTTAGAAACCAACTGGAACCAGGTAATATTACTGTCTTGCAACCTGAGTGTTTCTTGTGACAATATTTTATGACTCTTTTCTGTCAGTAATACTCAGAAGCAGTGGTTCAAGGCTGCACGTCCCCTGTTTGTATGAGCCAGGAGTGTCTAACCTGTCCCCTAGTGTCCTGTTTCTCACCAGCATGAACACCCGGGGATAAACATCCTCATGCTTGGGCTTCCCTGGTGGCGCAGTGGTTGAGAGTCCGCCTGCCGATGCAGGGGACGCGGGTTCGTGCCCCGGTCCGGGAAGATCCCACGTGCCGCGGAGCGGCTGGGCCCCTGAGCCATGGCCGCTGAGCCTGCACATCCGGCAACAAAAAAATTCTCGTGCTCCACCTCTGCCCACATCACCAATTCTTTCCCTAGGATGAACTATGGTTGTGGAATTGAGTTTTGACTCACAGAGATTGCACATTTTTAGGGCTTTTCGTGTATTTTGCCCTGTTACTTCCCCACCCACAGCGTTGGAGAGTCCCTGTTTCCCTTCACCCACCCAACCAGGTACCACCATTCTTTTTAAGGTAAAACAAGAAGTTTAAACTAAGTCTGGTTATGTTCTGTCATTTACCGCATATGTTAATATCCTCTTTTTGTTTGTTTGTTTCACTTGTTCTATTAAAACCCCGAGGGATGAGCGGGAAGAACTCATCATTCCCCATTTTGTAGAGGAAAACTGAGGTGCAGAAGAGGCTGGGTTTAGAACCCAGCTGTCCTGTCTCCTCATAATTCCAATTAATAAGAGCGATCAAAGGTTGGGCATGTGTCATGTGCCAGACCTCTCTCTGAGAGGTTGTGTGCAGGTTTCACTTAATTTCCCTAACAGCTCCAAGAGGCGGGTTTAAAAGACTCCACGCTTCTTTGACGTTAAGGAAGCCGAGGCTCCGGGATGGAGGTAACTCACCAAGTCACAGGATCAGCAGAGGCTGCCTCTGTAGAAAGCCTCACGCCCTAACTTCCCACCCTGCCGCACAGCCTCCTCTGTGCAGTGGCGATCGAGCCCATCTCTCTTGGCTAATTTCGTTTCCGTTCAACAAACGCTAATCGACTTGCTGGCTTTTGCCACCTGGGAAAATCCAGAAGGGCATTTCCCACCCTAAAGGAACTGAGTGTTACCGTCAGAGCCCTTGGCCTCTGGCTTTCCCTCCCGGTTCTGGTTTTTCCAGGCCCGTTTCCTCCTCCCCTGCTCCTCTTGGAGACATCCCTCACTCCCGCCCTGTTTTAATGCCTGCACATCTGGATGGCGCCCAGGACAGATTTTGCACTTGTTTTCAAGTTCACTATGTCCTGTGAACACTATTTTGTGCCGTTTCTCATCCGTCCATCCCCAGAGAGTGAGCAGGGAATTAGGGTTAATTTAGCTTTTCAGCTGACCAAGGAATACGGGTACCAAAAGATTAAGTGGTTTATCCAAAGTCCCACAGTTAAGAAACGGCACAGCTGGTTCCTAAACACAGGCTGCCCTATGTCTGGGGCATGAATTTACAGCAGTGGTGGCTGTCTTCTTCTGTTAAAATTGTTTTTTTTTTTTTTTTTTAAATCATGATAAAATAGGGACTTCCCTGGCAGTCCAGTGGTTAAGACTCTGTGCTTCCACTGCAGGGGGCACGGGTTCGATCCCTGGTCGGGGAACTGAGACCCTACAGGCCACATGGCACGGCCAAAAAATAAAAAAATTTTAACAATCATGATAAAATATACATAATATAAAACTTGCCATTTTAACCATTTTAAAGCCTACAGTTTAGTGGCATAAATTAAGTGGCATAAGTGGCATTCACATCGTTGTGCCACCAGGTTCGTTTGCCCAATGCACAGCAAGCCAAAGGGCTGAGACGCCGAGGTTTGCAGCGGAGAAAGGATGTGTTCACAAGGCAGCCAAGCGTGGAGACAGGAGAGCAAGACTCAGGTCCACCTCCCCAAAGGCCGGGGGCTTGGGGTATTTATGGGATAAGGAAGCAGGGCGGTCTTAGGCGTGGGGAAAGGTGATTGCAGGTAGGGAAAAGGTGAGGTAATTAGTGTTCTGTGCAGGCGTATCTGGGTTACTTGCTTCTTCCTGGGATGCGTGTTCAAAAATGGTGGCGCCTAGCATGATCTGAGGGAGGGGTCTTTGGCCCTCTGATGTCAAAAGGTCATTCACCAGACACCTGTGCAGGCCCAGTTTTAGGGTCTGTGGTCCCAACCAGTCTTAGCCGGCTTGAGCTCGAACTAGACACCAAGTTCCTGGAAAACAACTCAGACAAACATCTTATTATTTAGGCTGCATGAAGCTTGGAGGGTCTGCAATTTGCAACAAAACAATTAAGCGAACTTGCTAAGTGAAGGCGGGGCTCAAGCAGAGGGGTTTTTAGCAAGCTGGAAGACAAGCCAGGAATTTCTGTTAACCCCATGGGGCACAGTTTCAGGATGGGTTTTTTTAACCCTGTATGGCCCGGTTTCACAACCATCACCACCGTCCATCTCCAGAACTTTTTCACCTTCCCAAACTGAAACTCTGTACCCACCAATTCCCCATTTCCCCCTCCCCTAGCCACTGGCCACCACCATTTTGCTTCCTGTCTCTATGAATTTGCCTGTTCTAGGTATCTTGTGTAAGTGGAATCACACAGCGTTTGTCCTTCTGTGTCTGGCTTATTTCACTTAGGGTAACATTTTCAAGGTTCCTCCATGTTGTAACGTGTGTCAGATGCTTACTCATTTTTAGGGCTGAATAATATTCCATATGGACACACCACGTTCTGTTTATCCATCCCCTCTGTTTGGATTGTTTCCACCTTTGGGCTGTTGTGAATAATGCTGCTATGAACTTTGGTTTATGAAATTGGTTTGTTTTTAAAAGTGCCACCTAGAATCCAGCCCACGGCCACCCACCATATCACCAATGAAGGCGTTCCAGCCTCTCTCCCCTGTGTAGCCTCAGGAGTGCCCACCCCTACCGTCACCTGGACCAAGGTAGGTGAAGCCTGTTACCACAAAGGTTAACCAGAGAGGTAGGCCCAGTGCATCATGGGGAGAGGAATGATGCAAATCGCCGTGGGGTGGGGGCTCTGCTGATGCCACCTGTGACTCTACCACAGGAAACCAATGCCCTGGCCTCCAGGGATCCCCACTACAATGTGAGGAAGGACGGTACCCTGGTCATCGCCCGGCCATCTGCCCAGGATGCAGGGGCCTATGTCTGCACAGCCACCAACGCCGTGGGCTTCTCCAGCCAGGAGATGCAGCTTTCTGTCAACAGTGAGTGAGGGCCACCCCTGTCCTGGGAGCGGGGCTTGCCAGGTACTGAGGCAGGGGCATGGACAGTCTGACCTCACCTGCATCCTCCTTGCATCTCGTCAACCCTGCCTCTAAACTCCTCACGTCTGAAGGGCATGTAGACCAAAGCTGTCCTTCAGAGCACTGTCCCCTGTAGCGTGGGCATGCTCTACGAGAGGTTCCAACTCAGCCCTTTGCCACCGGATGGGGGGAAAGTGTCACATGAACAAGGCTGGAAAGACCCAGGCCCTACACTGGCCCCCTCCCACCTTGGCAGCCCCCTCGCCCACCTTTCTCCCCAGCTCTTTGTGCCCAGACCCTTTGGCCTCCTTTCAGTTTCTTAAATGATCCATCCTGCCTCAGGGCCTTTGCATGTGCAGTTCCTTCTGTTGGAATGCCCTTCCCTTCCCTGGTCCCATCAGTCAGATCTCAGTTCTGTCTGATCTCTGAGGCTGTGTCAAATCCCCTTGCTGTGAACTCTCTGGAATGTCCCTTTCTTAGTGCCCATCACAACTGTGATTAAATAATTAACTGTGTGTTGAACTGTTTGGAACCAGTGTTTCCCTGGGGCCCTTGGCACAAAGGGAGACTGGGCATCATCTGATGGTTAATCCCGTTTATTCCTGAGAATAAGGGAGAGAGAGGAGAGGGAGGACAGAACCTGCCAGAAGGTCCCCAGGGAAGGGAAGCAGGATGGAGAGAAGCGAGAGGAGGACACTGGGGCAGGAGGGACCATGTCAGGGTCATCAAAGCAAGATGAGCTTCCAGCGGGAGGATGGGGTAGACATGGGGGGTGGGGTATGACTAGGGGAAACCATTGGATCCGAGCCCACCCTGAAACCTACACTCTGCCATTATAATAGAGCCCACCCACCTTCTGCATCTCTGGGGCGACAGTGCCACCTCGGCTTCCTGGGGGAGCCGTGCTGGTCCCCTCTGGGCCGCGACCCCGGACTCCCTGCTCTGTTCACACCCGCTGCATGATTCTACCTACAGCCAAGCCCAGGATCCTTGTGAACGGGTCATGTGACGCAGACAAGCCGCTGAGTGTCACAGCCAAGGCCAGTGACGAGGTGACCCTGGACTGCGAAGCCCAGGGCTCTCCACCCCCCCTGGTCACCTGGGTCAAGGACTCCCTCCCTGTGCCACCCGTCACCGACAGGTAACCCCGGTTGCGAGGCCTTGGGTCTGGGGATGGACAGAGCTTGGGGTTTGGGGAAACTGACCTCCAGGTGACCAGTGACCCGGCCAGTGTATGGGACCCTGTGGACACCCCCAGGGGCATGCAATCCGATTACACACACAGCACTTTTGGCCATTGACCTTTAAGGGAGCACGGGTGCCCTTCAGAGGGGGAAGGCCTCTGAAATAACACACACGCAGTGCTTCACCCACGGCCGAGGGGCGCTGCGCGCAGGATCGCCTTCCATCTGCTCAGCGGAGCAGAACTGAGCGGAACTGAGGCTCAGCGAGGTGGGGTGACCTGCTTGTGGTCACTCAGCTAGGAAGGAGTGATGCCACGGTTGAGACAGCCTCCTGAACGACACGCGTGCGCCGTCCTTGCCGGCTCCGCGGACCAGGTGTCTGGCAGCGGGGCTTTCAGGGAACCTGAGAGGGGGCAGAAAGGGAGGGGGTGCTTGGGCATCCTTCAAAGCCTGGCTGCACCTCCCCAGGCAGGGGTGTCAGGTGGGGTGGTTCCACACAAGAAGGCCTCAGACTCCTGGGACCCTTGACCCTCGAGGAGTGGGGCTGTTGCGAGGGGGCACCTCTGGCCGGTGACCTCAGCCCTGGCGGGGCCTTTGAGAAGTTCCAGATGGAGGAGGTCTCAGAGCAGCCTGCTGTGCAAGATCCCACTCCTGACACCCACACGTGGGTCTCTACCTCTCAGGACATCTGTTTGGTGCGCCCTCCCGTCCTCGAAGCCTGCACGCCTGCGCGCGGCTGGGGTCCTGGGGCTGGGCTGGCGCTGTGCTGCCCCCATCCGTGCACCCTTTGGTGTCTCCGCAGCCCAGGTCGTAGGTGTGGGAGGGAGTGGTCGTCTGGGGAGCCTGCATCTCTCCGCAGAAAGCCTGGTCCTGGCTCCTTGGCTGGCAGCCGCCTGGCGGGTGCTTGTTTATTTATGATTTGCTACTGAAATGGCACACCGCATTTCCAATTTGTTCACCCCTCCTTGTGATGCGTTAATAGATCGGCCGGGAGCCGTAAATCTGTGAGAGCTGCTTCTGCCATCCTGAGTTTTGCTGTGTCCCTTCTCCCCTGGCCCCCTCCACTTCGTGCTGGCTTACGGCTTTCTCTTGAGATTTCTGAGGTCCCAGGAGCTCACCTGCGTGGGGTGGGAAAATATGCCTGGAGGGTGGGGCTGGGGGGAAGGGCTCAGAGCCTGGAGCTCATCAGACCCGAGCGTGGATCCCGGCTGGTTCTGTATTAGTCGTGTGGCCTCAGGTGGCCGCTGGTTCCTCTTGGACCGTTTCTCCATCTGTGAAGTGAACAAGGTTGAAACCCTGTTCTCAAGATACAGTGACGGATGTGCGATGCTTAGTACATTGTCAGTGGTGGAAAATCACTTTGACGGCATTTTCCTGCTGCTGCTGTAAACTAAAGCATCATTTCCAGCTTTCAAAAATTATCATCATCCTGTGTGTTATTTAATTCCCACCAACTTTTTTCAATGGAAAAGCTTTATTGAGACATAAATGGCATGCTTTCCAATTCTGTGTTTTTTTTTTTTAAGACAAATGCTTTTTTTTTTTTTTTTTTTTGGTTGCGGTACGTGGGCCTCTCACTGTTGTGGCCTCTCCCGTTGCGGAGCACAGGCTCCGGACACGCAGGCTCAGCGGCCATGGCTCACGGGCCCAGCCGCTCCGCGGCATGTGGGATCTTCCCGGACCGGGTCACGAACCCTCATCCCCTGCGTCGGCAGGCGGACTCTCAACCACTGTGCCACCAGGGACGCCCCAATTCTGTGTTTTTAAGTAAATTCTGAGTTGTGCAACCATCACCACAATTAACTTTAGGACATCTCCAGCACCTCCTGCACAAAAGCAATCCCCACACTCATTGGCAGCCGCTTGCCATCCCTGCGCAACCCCCGCCCAGCCCCCGGCAACCACTCATCTGCTCTCTGTCTCTGGATTGATCTCTTCGGGACGTCTCACGTAGATGGAATCGTGCGCTCTGTGGCTTTCTGTGTCCGGCTGCTTTCACTTAGCATCATGTTTTTGAGGCGCCTGCATGTTGGAGCAGGTGTCAGGGCTTTGGTCCTCTTTGTGGCTGAATAATATTCCGTTGCCTGGATAGAGCACCTTTTGTCGATTTAGTCACCAGTTGACGGACCCTTGGGCTGTTTCCACTTGCTGGCGATGGTGAATAACCTCACAGACCTTTGATTGTATTGACACTTCATTTGCGGGCTCTGGGTCCCCGCCGTTCTTTGGGCCTCTCCCTGTGGCATCTGATAGCTTCCCCATGCAGAACAAAGCTCCCTTTTCTGCCGGACACACAGTTCCCCTTAGTCCCACAGCCGTTCAGACAGAAGATGCAGGTTTTTAAAAACCCATGGGAAACACGCAGGGAGCAGTGGTGGTGCGGGGGTAGCTTTGCTGTCTGTCTGCTCCCCTTCCCCTCTACCTCCTCTGTCTCTTCCTCTTCCTT
This sequence comes from Leucopleurus acutus, assembly GCF_964270905.1. Taxonomy (NCBI): domain Eukaryota; kingdom Metazoa; phylum Chordata; class Mammalia; order Artiodactyla; family Delphinidae; genus Leucopleurus; species Leucopleurus acutus. The sequence continues at coordinate 5,975,678 of NC_139150.1, read as the reverse complement.
CTCCGAGGGACCCCCAGGGCTCAGCTTCAAAGCTGCCGTTCTGGAAGCTTGAGAACTTATTCTGATGAGTCCTGGGTGTTCGTCTACCTCCAGGTTCTGTGCTCCTTCTGCCTGGCTGAGCTGCCCCCTCTTCTGTGGTGACCCCCTTCTCTGTCCTTGGATGGGGGAAGCCCTGAACCTATTCGGGGTCCCCGGGACCTCTCTCTCCCGAACCTGTGCCAACCTTGGCCAAGGGCTGCGGTCAGGGTCACCAACAGACCTCCAGTACTGGTGCTTCTTCAGAGCTCCTCGGTAACTCTGGTGCAGTCAGGGTTGAGAACCACAGCGTGGCCGAGCCTCTGAGGCCTCCTGCAACTCTGTTTGGGTGGGGGGTGGCCCTCTTCTCCTGTTGGCCATCCTGGAGGTGGGTGTGTTGAGCGGCATCATGCCTAGTGCCTTGAGGGGGAAACAGAAGCCATGGGGTGTGGGGAACTGGGATCCTGACCTCACTTCCCGGGCTGGGCCCTAACGTGCACACCCACACACCCACAGACACACATAGACATGCACAGACATATACAGACATGCACGGACACATATAGACATGAATACACATGGGCAGGTGCACAGACAGACGCAGACACACGTAGACACACGGCCACGCACACTGACACAAACACAGATACAAACACATGTGGACATGCACACAGACACAGCAGAGATGCAGACATGAGAACACGTGGACACACACATATCGGGCTTCTGGGCCAAGGTCGGGCAGGCCACTGCTCTTTCTGGAGATTCTAGAGAATATTCTGAACTCAGGGAGCCTTGACCTCCTGAGTCAGAAAGTCCTAGTGCAAAGAAAACATAGTAGGAGCTTGAGTACCCATGAAACTCTAAGCCACCCACCTGTGTCCACGACCCCTTCCAGGGTGTTCTTGTAGATGCTTCTAGAGAATTAAATTGAGTGCCTCTTCCATTCTGCCCTTATCATTGATATTTTTCCGCATTTACCCATTTTCTAGATTCATCCTGGCCCGCGTCATTGCTTTCCATTTAAAGGGCAAGATAACATTCCAGGGCGTTCAGCCCTCATCGTTGCTAAGCTTTCTCTGTTTGGGGCAGATGCTCCGTTGCCAGTTTTGGGCGGTAATAAATGGGGCTGTTGGAACATTTTTGCACGAATGCTTCTCTTTATCTCCTGGGTAATTTCCTTGGGGTATAGCCCTGAAAGCCAATGGCTGAGTCCAAGACTGGGAATGGTTATCGGGTGCCTCTTACCCTGTGGGACTGCTGTTTGTGAAAGGACCATCTGAGTTGTGAATTCAGAATTGAAGTCCGCAGGATTTATTGAGCATCTCCTGTGCCCAGGACTGTGCCGAAACTGTCTAGGAGAGAGAAGACATGGGCTCCGGCTGTGTGTGACATCAGGTAGCAAAAGACCTAGGGTCCCATCCCAGCCTTGCCCCCAGCTCTCTGAATGAACCCGAGCAAGACCCTTCCCCTCTCTGGGCCTCAGTCTTCCCGTCTGAGAAATGAAAGGGTTGGACAGGCGATGGTGGCCAGAGAGTGCCTAGTGGCTCTGGTCCCATGATTCAGCCCAGGGATGCTGGGGCGAGGTGGTGTTGCTAGGCAACAATGTTTGTTTCTGGTTCTGATGTGTATCTGGGACAGCTGCGAGTACTCCTGGCTTCAGCACGGGCTCCCGGGGGCAGCCGGCCAGGGTCCCACACAGGGCCAAACCAGCCGCATCTGGGGGAGGGGAGGGGACAGGGAGAGGATAGAGCACCCCGAGGATGCTGCAGGGCCGTCGGCACACCCCCTCCCTCTCATGGCCCAGTGGAGAGGTGGGGGGCTGCAGCTGGGTTCTGACGATCCAGGAGAAAAGCTGCTTCCTCCTTAGAAGCGAGTGGCATGGCACGGACTGCCCAGGGGCCCCTCGTGGGATCTTTACCTTGGGGGATCTTCATAGCTCATCTGATTCCTGGCCTGGTGGCTGGGTGACCATGGACAGCGGGACTCCATCTCTCTGGGTCTCTGCAAAAGGGGTGATGATAGTAGGATCTGCGGTTTGGCTGTTGAGGGTTTCAAGTTGACAGTGTGCACGGAAGTGCTTAGCTGTGCGGTGGCGCATAGGAAGCGCTCAAGTGTAGACAGCTGTCACCTGTTAGCACCTCTGGGTTTATGTTGCACGGGCTCAGAGGATGTGTATTCTCCCCCTCGCTCACATATTGTACTTGGCCCTTTCCTTGATATCAGGCCCCTCTTCCTAAACTGCTCCAGCTTGGAGTTTCCGTTTGGGGCTTCCTTATAAGGGTCTATGGTGTGGGTCAGGGTCAGAGCGGCCACTGGTGGTTGAAGGTGCTGTCCAGGCTGACTGGTGCTGGGGGCAGGGGGGATGGGCAATCCCCGCTGCAGCCTCAGATCCCACCCCAGCCCGGCAGACAAGCGCCCGGCACGTATCTGCACGTGGTGGACATCTGTTGAGTGCTGTTGCTCTGCCGGCTGTGGTTGAGGATCAGCTTCTGGTGGGCTTGGTTCTGCAGGGGGTGCTGTTCATTCATTTGACAGCCTCCGCCCAGAAGGCTCTGCTCACACGGTGAGGTTGGACGGGCCCTTTAGAAACGGGGGCAGCAGGGGGAGCATGGGACACAGCAAAAGGACCTGGGCGCAGGCCAACCACAGATTCTGAGCAGCCAGAGGACGGGGTGCATTGCTTTCACCCCGGTGGCCCACCTGGAACCCAGTGGCTCTTTGTCATATGAGTGAATGAATGAACTCAGAGCAGGGGAGGGGTAACCTTCCTGCACTCGTCAGGGAAGTGTTCGTGGAGGAGCTAGAGGCTGTGCTGCCTTGAACAGGGTCTGGGGGCAGGAGAGCAGCCTTGAGACAGGGTGGGGTGTGGGAAACAGTGTGAGCGAAGGTGGGAAGGGGTGCGTGTGTGGACAGGGACAGCTGGGATTTGCCATCAAATATTTATCAAGCACCTGTTGTGGGCCAGCACCTGTGCTAAGCGCTGGTAACATGGCAGGAACCACCTGGGCAACCTGGCCGCTCCCTTCATGGAGCCATCAGACAGCGACAGGTGATTACAGGTGTGTTAAATGCCGTAAAGCCTCCAGGAGTGTGTAAGTGAGAGAAGGGGTCTGGCTGGGGCAGCTTCCCTGAGCCACAGAGGAGCTGGAGAGGGGACCCCAAGCTGGGTTGCAGCGAAGGTGTGGTCTGGGATTTGCACTTTCTATCAGATGCCCTTTGGTCTCTCCAGGCAGATACATCCCCCTTGGAGCTCGTAGGACCAGGGGGACACGGCAGGGAAGGTGGGTCTCCCTCCCCGTCCCCCGTCATCTGCGTGGCTGTGTGACACTCACAGCCAACAGTGAAGCCTCAAGTGCAGCGGAGGTCATAAACAGGAAATTCCCCTCGAACCTCTCCATGTTTCCATCTTGGCGCCACACGGAGCCATCTGGCTGCTCTCGCCTCTGCGGGGAGGCTGCTGCTAATTACACCACAGGCACGGGGCACACGGCAGCGCTCTCCCCGCTTCCTCCCACCTCCCCCCTGCCCCTGACACCCCTCCCGGGGCTGCAGCCCCCCAACCCCAAGGAGCCTTGGGAATGTGGAGAGAGAGCGCCCGGGACGTGGGGTGGGGCCGGTGCAGAAGGGCTGCCCCGCAACCCCTAGACCTCTAGGTCCTGTTTGGTCTGCCCCAGGCCCCATACCTTTTTCCTATATCTGGTCCGAGTGGGGTTTGCTCTGTGCCAGGTCTGGGCTAGGTTCTGGGGATACAAAGGCAAATAAGATGGCTGGGGATGTGTCCTCTTAGGGCCCGCAGGTGACAGGTGGTCACAAGCCGGTGTGCTGAGGGTTGTGATGGGGAGGGCTATGCAGGCCTCAGCTTGACCATTTATAAGATGGAATTTCCATTCGTTCCGTTTCCTGCTTTGTGGTATAGCGAGCAGCCTTCCCTCTCTAGGAAATGACCTGGGGGTCATCATGAGAAAGACAAGATGCCTACACTTACTGTTGAGAATTGTTTCCACTTTTGGAAGTTTCTTTCATTATTTTTTTTTAATCCCAGAAGCTCCCACTTCCTATCCTTTTAAGGGCTTGGTGAGGGAGGAAGCAACTTCTCTAAAGTTCTTAGAAGACCTAGAAGGCAACCTCTGAGAGAAAGGAATTCCAGAGCAGCCTTTTCAAATATGAAGAAATTGGGGTTCAGAGACGTTGTCTGCCCTGCCTGGGCTGGCTCAGCCCGTCTGTAGCAGAATTGGACCTCAGATCCAGAACTCTGGTGCTCAGCCTAGACCTCTTCTTGCTGACCCATGCGTCCCTGCTTGGCTGGTCGAGGTTTGCAGCAAAGTCCCCTGAGGGAACCGTGTCCCTGCACCAAGTGTGACTCAGTGTGTATGTTTCAGCCTCAAACTGATTTGGCTCGTGTTTGGTGGGTGTCAACATTATTTAACTTAAAAAAAAAATTGTGGATGAGAAAAGCCAAGCCAGGGGAGGGGAGCCACACAGGGGAAATGTTTCCTTGTCACTGAGACAAGAAAGCATCTGTGTTGTTTTTTCCTTTTTTCTTCCACTTTGGAAGATTAAGGGACCTACTTAGGGCTGCCCAGCTGATTGGGGGCTGGGGGGCGAAACACAGACATGTTGAGGGGGGCGTGGTTTTTACTAGCAGCAGGGCTGTTTATCGAGCACTTACTATGTCCCAGGGACCATGGGCTTTGTGTGCACCATGTCACTCCATACGTGCAGTCTCCTGTGATCCCAGGTGAGGGCACCGGGGCTCAGGGAGACAGAGTCCTTGGCCCAAGGTCAGCCTTCAAGAGGCCGAATGGCGGTGGATGCGGGGGTCACTTGCTGTCAAAGCCCTGTTCCCATCTGCTCCGCCGGGCTGCTTCTCAGGGCAGGGGCACTTCCCTGGGTCCTGGGGCAGTACTCCCAAGGAGTGGTCCCCCTGAGGACCTTGGTAAGACCCCGATTCCAGCCTCCCCCCACAGATCAGAGTCTCTGGACGGGGCCTGGGAATCTGTATGTTTCACATATAGCTGGAGGATTCTGATAAGAAGCCCTGCCCTACAAGGGGGAATGATGGACTCTACCTGTGAGAGCTGATGGTGTGTGAGCCTGTGGCGCCGGAGTCCTGCTCCTGTGCGTGGGGACACATACATCAGTGTGCAGAGGACTCTGGTGGTGAAAGAAAGAAAGAACGAAGGAAGGAAAGAAGAGAGGGAGGGAGGAAAGGAAAACCTGAATGTTTAAATGCCCACCAAAAGGAGAACAAATTAATCCAATTGTGGTGCGATCACACAACAGACTACTATACAGCAGTGAAGAGTGAATGAATTAGACCCACACACACACACGTGGTACCATTTCTATAAGAGTTTTAAACGATGCAAAGCTGCATTGCGTATCGTTATGGATACACTGTCGTCACCATGATAACAGCTGACCTTTGCTGAGTACGTCTGTTCCAGGCACTGTGCTGTGAATTAGGTCTTTCAGTTCTCCGGACAGCCCTATGAGGGCTAAGTACCACTGTTGTCTCTTTTTTCCAAAAGGAGACAACCGAGGCACAGAAAGGTTAAGTGACTTGCCCAGTGTCACACAGCAAGCACATGGCAGAACAGGGTCGGACCTAGTTGTCCCAGCCCAGTGCCTGGGCTCTAGAGACCACTGCCTGGTATATCACTCACAACTGTCCTCAGAGAACTTGCCCCAGGTGCCTGCTGGAAGCTCAGGGCAAACTGGACGAAGGGTTTGCTGGGCAGGGGGATTACAAGCCCACTTTACATATGGGGAGACGGAAAACCAGCAGAGCACAGCTAGTCCCCCGTGGTTGTCCAGAGACTGAATTGCCAGCAATGTTGACCTGTTTAATAAGTGCACGTCCAGCACTTGGCCTGAACCTGCTTGGGAGATGGGGGCTCTTGTCATCCCCGTTTTGCAGAGGAGGAATCTGAGACTCAGCAGAGCGGGGAGTGGAGACCGGGACTGGAGCCCAGCTGTACCCAGATGAGCCTAGGCGGGGGAGGGGCTGGCCCTCGGAGGTTACCACCCCCACTCCCCGCCCCCGTGCCAGCTGCTTGCACTTGGGGCCCTGCTGTGGCCAGTGGCCGCAGCTGCCAACTCAGTTCTACGGGGGCAGGGACTGCACGGAGCCAGCACATGTGGGCTGGTGACATCATATCTGCAGAGGCCCCCTCGGGTCCAGCCCAGCTGCAGGAGCCTGGCTGGGGGTCCCAGATCCCTGTGGGAGGGGGGCCGGGTGACTTCAGCAAGGTGGGCCAGGTTGGGGAGCGCAGCGATGGGGGACCTCTACAACTTCCTCCTGAGGGCCCAATACAACGCCGGACAGCAGGACACTGAAGAGCCCTGGGTTCAGAGCATGGCCAGACCTGGCACTTAGACGCAGAGGGTCTCTGGGCTGCAGCTTCTCCCTGGAAGCCATTGAGGGGGCCTCCAAATGAGGCCTCATCCCCACTCTCAGGGCAGGGTCGAGGGACGGTAGGCATGTGCATTAGAGGAGGAAGAGTTACTGGCGACTAGGTACCAGGCCCTGGGCTGAGCCCACGTGGAATCTGTTCACCAGCCTCGGCCACGGAACTTCTTAATATGCCCATTTTACAGATGAGGAAATGGAGGCTCCAAGAGGTGAAGGGACTCGCTTCACCCAGCTGGGAAGGGTTCAAAGTTAAAGCCAGCCAGCGGACTCCTAGCCTAGTGCTCTTTGTCTGTCACGCAAGTTGGAGGGGACATGGCCTTGGCCTGGTGGTTTGGGGGAAGTGGAGGCAGGGCAGGGGGAGGAGTGAAGGGTGGGTGGCGGACACTGCCTCAGTCCTGGCAGGCTGCCTGGAGGAGGCAGCTGGTTCAAGTTGGGTCTTGGGCCTTTCTGGCAGAGGTGGGGTCGGTTGGGGTCTTACCAGTGCCCCTCACTCCCACAGGCATTGCCTCCTCCCATCAGGCTCCCTGCATCTGGCCCAGGCCCAGCTGAGTGACAGCGGCCTCTACGAATGCACAGCCAGTAACCCTGCGGGGTCCGCTGCTCGGTACTACATCCTCAGGGTGCAAGGTAAGGTCCTGGCTGGCAGCCTCTGTCTCACACCGTTCCCCCAACCCCCATCTTCCTTAGGCCTCTCGTGCCCCTCCCCCATCTCCACGCCAGGCTCTGTCACCTCTTCATGGTCCTCCAGTGTTTCTTCCATCAACTCTATTTCCTGTCTTTTTCAAGCCTTATCTCTCCTCCTCACCCCCCTTCTTCCCCTCTCCTGAACCCCTTGGTTGAGCCTGGAGAGTCTGTTCAGAGGCCCCCTGAGAGCAAAGGGCAGGGCCCCGTGGCGTTGGAGACTTGGGCGTTGGGAGGGGGACCCACGGAGGGGGTTCTGGTTCCTGGCTCAGGTGGGGGCCCAGGAGTGCATGTTCACCTGGGTGTCCAGGTTCCATTCACAGAAGCCACCCAGTGGAGTCACTCCACCAAAGAGGCGGGGACCTTGTCATCTCCAGGTGCACGGGGATGAGTTGTCTGAGACAGGGGTCCTCTGACTGCAGCCCTCAGCCACTACTGACCTACATGCCGTTTTCATGTGGCCCACGAGTGAAGAATGATGTCTACATTTTTAAACGATTGGGGGAAAAAAGGAAAATAATGTGACATATGAAAATGATATGGAGTTCAGGTTTCAGTGTCCATAAATACAAGCTCTGCTGGAGTGCCGCCACACACGTTTGGTTACGTAGCGTCCGTGGCTGCCCTCACGCCGTAATGGCAGAGTTGGGTAGTTGAGACAGAGACCATCTGGTCTGCAAAACCTTTTCAGAAAAAGCCCTTTCCAGAAAAAGCCAACCCCTGATCTAAGCTGACTCCCCATTTTACAGGTGGACAGGCTGAGGTTCAGAGAGGGAGGGGCTCAAAGCTTCGCTATGAATTTGCATGAGCATGGGAGAGAAACAGAGAAGCAGGAAGCAGGGTGATGAGCAGGGCCTCAGAGTCGGCAGAGCTGGGTTCGAATGCTGACTCTGTCACGGACTGGCTGTGTGACCTTAGGCCAGCTGCTTGGCTTCTCTGAGCCTTGGATTCTTCTTCTATAAAGTGGAGGCAATAATGCCTGTCCCATAGTTGTCAGAAAGGGTATTGATGACATCAGGCACTCAGCACGGTGGAAACTGCTGTTGTTTTCAGCAAGTGTTTTTAGGGGGGTAGTGGGCAGGGCATGTACACCCTCGTGCTCCTAGATAGTGAGGCTCTGGGCTCCGGGTGGGGGAGCTGATCTCTGCCCAGGGGCCAGCTTCCATAGATGGTCTTATCTTTGGGCTCCTACTCTGAAGCTGGGAAGGGAATGGGTGTCCTCAGCTTCCCCCGAGGGCCCAGGACACTTGTCCTCGTCTTTGAGAATTCTCCCAGGCTCATCCAGTCTGGCCCCACGGAAGCCACCTGGATTCCTGGTCACACAGACCCAGCCTTGGGGCCGGTCCAGCTCCTATGAGCCGACGCAGTGGGTGACTCTGGTCGAGTCACACAACCTTTCTGAGCCTCAGTTTCTTCATCTGCAAAATGGACATAGCATCACCCACCCCATAGGAGGGACCAACTGGGATGGAGGATGGGAAAGTTGCTTGAAAAACACAAATGCAGAAGAAACAATACCCACTATCCTCCCCAAGCCAGGCAAGGGGAAGAGCGAGCTGGGAACCCTGAGAGTGAGTCTAGCCGCAGTGTTTTAGGCGCCACAGTGGAGCAGGCTCCCTGCTGGCTGCTCTAGTCCTGCATCTCATTCCATCCCAGGGCTTCTTTGTGAGGAGGGGAAACCGAGGCCCCAGCCAGTGCGGGGTCCTGTGGCCGAGAGGGACAGGGCTGGGATTTGAGCCTCCCCTTCTGTACATGCTGCCCCCTGGGCTGAGTCAGTCCCGCCGCCCCCTGGGCCTCGATGTCCCCATCCAGCACTGAGCTGGTGTTTCCCAGCTGGTGGTTCTCAAATGGTGCTGGGTGCAAGCCTGGGGGTGGGGATGGGGGTGGGGGCTGGGGGGAGAGTAAGCTGAGCACGGAGGAGCGATTTTTTTTTTTTTTTGCGGTACGTGGGCCTCTCACTGTTGTGGCCTCTCCCGTTGCGGAGCACAGGCTCCGGACGCGCAGGCTCAGCGGCCATGGCTCACGGGCCCAGCCGCTCCACGGCATGTGGGATCTTCCCGGACCGGGGCAGGAACCCGCGTCCCCCGCATCGGCAGGTGGACTCTCAACCACTGTGCCACCAGGGAAGCCCAAGGAGCGATTTTTTGATGGCAACACGTGTGTTCAAGGGAAAGGCTGATTCTACTCTTGCGGGGGGGGGCCCACACGGGATGTCCTACTGTCAGTCGCCCCCCACAATGACGATTTCTGCTGGTTGGCGACGGCCAGGGGTGTGGGGAGCCCTGCAGCAGGCCGGGCCCTCTCTGTAAGTCTGGGCTCTGTGACTCCCCCCACCCGGGGCCCCTGCCTTGACAGCCCTCCCTGTGGCCCTGTCAGTGCCCCCCCAGGTGCAGCCGGGCCCGCGGCTCCTGAAGGCACTGGTGGGGGAGGCTCTGGACCTGAACTGCGTGGCCGAGGGCAACCCGGAGCCCCAGCTGACCTGGTCCAAGGATGGGGTGGCCCTGCGGGGCGGGGGGCCCAATGGCTCCGTCCACTTCATGGCCATCCGAACCTCGGACGCTGGGACGTACCGCTGTGAGGCCTCCAGCAGCGCTGGGGTGGATGCCTGGGAGCTGGAGCTCAGGGTGCTGGGTGAGTCTCCCCTGAACCCCAGAGCTTACCTCCCCACTCCTTCCCCAGCAGCAGCTTGGGCTTCTGAGCTGCTGGATCCCTTCCTTCCTCCCAGCCCCCAAAGCCGTGTCGGGCCGTTTTTGCCAGCCCAGGGGGGGCTCCGTCCTCGGGGTGGGGTGCAGGCGCCATGAGGTGGTGATTGAAGAGCAACGGGCCAGCTTCTCCCACTTTCCAGCTGGACAGCCATCGGCCAGTCATTTACACTCTCTGACCCTGTAACATGGGTCCAGTAACGTGTGAGGGGTCAGTGAGAGAATGTGTGTGAAGTGCCCGGTGCATAGAAAGTTCTGGATCCCTGGTGCTAGCATTTTCACTATGATGAATTTGAAACACACTCAGAGAAGGCAGGGCAGGACGATCCTGAGCTCAGCCCCCCGAGCCCGCGGGGTCGTGCGTGGCACTGTTCCATGGGCCACCCCGCAGGGGGTGAGCTGGTGCCACGGCCCTGACTCTCCCCGAGGCTGCGGGCTGGAACGCGGGGCTTGTACCCCCTTATTCCAGCTGGGGTTCTGGATGGGAATGCCCCCTCCTCCAGCCCTGGGCTCCTGGTCGGGGGAGCACCAGGCCTTGGGTTTGGGTGTGTGACTGTGGCCGCGTTACCTTCCACCAGAGCCGCCGTACTGGGGGGCCGATGAGACCAGTGGCCTGCTGGAGAGGGTAGCAGGAGAGAACGCCAGCTTGCCATGCCCTGCCAGAGGTGAGGCTGGGCCCTGGGCCCTGGGCTGGGAGGGGGAGAAAACCCACCCATGTTTCAGCGCCCTCGGTCACTGTAGGCAGTGCGCGTGGGTGTGGAGGCTTGTGGGGTCCCCACTCCTGTCCAGGACCATGCCAGGAACTTCATCCCATCAGCAGCCCTATAGGATGGGTGTTAGCATTAGCTCTTTTTTTTTTTATTAGGGGCAATTTAGGCCCAGAGCGGTTAAGAGGGTTGCCTGAGGTCACAGCCAGAAGGTGATGTAACTCAGGGAGTATAATCTGCTTTAACCCCAGCCCCGAGTGACCGTTAAACCCTGGGCCCCTCTGCGCCTGGGGATTGTAACAGCTGGGGCTGAGGAAGGCCCCAGGGTCCTAGGATCGGTGCTTGGTGGCCCCTGCCTCTCCCCAAGCCCAAGGCTTTCTCACAGGGCATGGCTTCACGCAGTCCTGGGCAAACCAGTCCTTTGGGAACCCCTTTGGGCTACAGCACAGTGTGGGATTGAGATAGCCACCCCTGGGTCAATTGCCCGGTGCCGGGCAGTTCACACCTCCTTTCTGAGCCTGTTTTCTCAGCTGTCCAGTGGGGTCACACCTGTCCCTCCACACAGGCCCAGTGGGCCCAGTGGACGGCAGGAAGCTTAGGTCCCAGCACCGTGCCTGGCACATAGTAGGAGCTTGCGGAAATGTGTTGAGTGGATTCTGCTGTTCTGTGAAATCTCCCTGCGGCACCCAGTGGATCCCACTGGCTGCCAGAGTCGCTTCTGGCTTTGGGTCAAAATGGCCAAAATGTCTCCCCTGTGCATAGATGATGCTTTCTAGAAGGGCAGGTGTCTGGGTGTCTAAGAAGCAAGTGGTAGCTTACAAAAAGCCTGGCAGGAGCCAGGAGAGCTGGTTGTAGTCTGCACTGCACCTCCTCATGCCACGGGATCCAGGGAAGTCCTTGGAATGGGACAGAGCTAGGGCCAGGTAGGAGGCAGGTGGGAGCAGACCACCTGGAGGGGCCATCGTCCCGCTCTTGAGCAGGGCGCCACCTTGTGTCAGTATCTGGTAACAGCAAGGAACCTGTAGGGCCCTCCCGGGACGTGGGAGGTAGGAGGTGGGACCACCAGCCCCGGCCTCCTGCCCTGATACCCCACAGTCACTCACAACCCCAGCATCAAGCCTGGTCAGCCAGGGGCCTGTCCTCTGAGCCTGACTTCAGCCAAGTCAGCATAAGCCAGGTCCCCTCCATCACAACTGCCTGTCCCCGCCCCGCGTCCCACCCCACCCCCCTCGGCCTTCTCTCTTTCAAGCAGGTGGCTGCCGGGTGGGCAGTGTTGGGCGCTGGTATTCACCAGCCATGTGACCTTGGGCTCGGAGGGCTCTGAGGGAGAAAGGAGAAAGCCTGGAGCACAGAGGGCGTGACCCATGGGAGCCCTGGTGCCTGCAGTGGGTGGCACTACCCGCCTCCTCCTCGTGGGGTGGGACAGAGGCCAGGATTTTGGACATTGCCCCTCTCTTGGTCTCTGTAAAATGGGAGTGGAGGCAAGATGAGTGGTTTTTTAGCAACAGCCCTGAGTCCCTGGAGTCTTCCCATCACAGAGCAGTGGTGCAGTTCTGTGTGGTTAGAGCTCATTTAGGGGTTAGATGTTTGCATTTAAAAAAAAAAAAAAGCTTCCAGGGTTCAAAACTCAATACCCCTCAGGGCTGGCAGCTCTGAAGTCCTGGTCTCTGGGTGGCGGGAGCACGGGCTGGGGCCTTTGGGAAAAGATGAGGAACTGGGAGGGGCATGTGTGTGTCTGTGGGCTGTATGTGTGTGTGTTGTGTGTATGTGTTCACACATGTGTCTCCATGCTGGGGAGCAGCTGGGACACTCCAGCAGGCATCCTGGGCAGACACAGAGGAAACGGCAGAGGGTTCTATGAGGAAACAGACACAGGGGATTAAGTAGCCCAAAGATCGCAGAGCATGGGTGGCCCTCCTTTTCCCTCAGGACCAGCGGGCAGAGTCCCCAGCACTTAGCAGGAGCAGTCAGTACAGGGTGGGGGGGGCAGGGGCCCTCCCGAACGGGATGACACCCAGGATGCCCCGGATGTGCCGCATCTTGATCGCAGCCCCATTCCCCCCAGATGGGGAGTCTCACCCCTCCCACCAAAGGTGAGGATAAAAGAGCAAGTGAGGCAGAGAGAATGTGCTTACAGAGAGCCCCGAGCTGCCAGGGGAGTCGGCAGATCAAGTGGGGGTGTGGTGCATTATAACTGGTATTTAGCAACGATTATGACCCCGATGGGGAGTGATGGAAGGGCTGCAGGCTGCCTGCCCTGCAGGCAGGGCGGTGGGTAAGGGCTGCCCTTGTCCTGAGATCACTCAGCAAGTCTGCAGGGTTGGGGCTCCCGTGACCCAGGCCCCGCTGCGACCACTGGGCGCCATGCCTCATGGGCACGTGTGCTGCTTGGAATGCTGGGTCATTCCTTCAACACCGATCTAAGGACCTACTGTGTGCCCTGGCCCAGTGGGGCAGCTGTTCATCCCGCACCCACTGTGCGCCGGGCCGTGTGAGCCGACAGCCTGGTGGCAGAGCCAGACGCTGCACAGTCCGACGTGAGGAGTGTCGCAGAAGGGCCTCCAGGGGGACTGCGGCGCTCACGGTGGGGCAAGGGGTGTGTGGCCAGCGGTGTCCTCCTCATGCCTGTGAGGGGAAGCACAGGCCCGGTCCACCGGGGGCCTCCACCGTTTATGTGCAGATCCGATGGGACAATATGGGTACTGAGCACGGCGGGCTCATTCATTCACGTAGCCCCTACTGTGTGCCAGGCGCTGGGCTTGCAGCTGGGGGTGCAGCAGGGAACAAATCAAAGACTTCGGACCTTGTGGGGGGAGACAGACAATAGGCCAAAAAAAAAAAAGCCTAAAAAAGTGCATCTTATGTACATTAGAAAGTTGGAGATGGCAGGCAAAAGAGAAAACACAGGGCAGGTGAGGGGGTTGGGAGTGCAGATGAGGTGGGGCCTCTGCGAGGGGAACCAGAAAAGGCTCTGGCCCCTGTGCCTGTGGCCCTCGGGCCGCTGGGAGGCCACGTGGACACACAGCACTGGGTGGGGAGGTGGCAGGTGTGTGAGCACCTGCTGCTCCTCTAGCCTGGGGGGCAAGGAGGTACCTGAGACCTCCCCCCGCCCCGAGGGTCAGCATCACTTGCACGGGGGTGGGGGCAGTGTGGGTGTGGACAGGGAAGGGGACAGGCTTTCGTGCTGATGACTCTCTGCCCTGCCAGGGACGCCCAAGCCGCAGATCACGTGGCGGAAGGGCCCGTCCTCGGAGCCCCTGCGTGGCCGGCCGGGCCTGGCAGTGCTGGATGAAGGCTCTCTGTTTCTGGCCTCGGTCTCTCCCACCGACGGTGGAGACTACGAGTGTCAGGCCACCAACGAGGCGGGCTCCGCATCCAGGAGAGCCAAGCTGGTAGTCCATGGTGAGCAGGGACCCCAGAGCTGGGGAACGGCTTGTACACACCTCCCAGTGGTACGCATGGATGCCTGGGTGGGGCAGCGCCAGCTCCCCAGCCTGAGAGCTCACCGCAGGGAGGCCACAGGTCCCTGCCCTCCCCGACCCCGTGCTTGTTGGGGAGGGCTTGAGGGTGTTAGGAAAGTGGCAGGTTGCATGGGCGTCCCCTTCCCCAGAGAGACCCCCACGGATACAGTGTAAGGAGAAGAACCTGGAACTCCATAAATGGCTCTGAAATGGTCTAGTGAATTTATTTTAGAAGGCTCACTGAGGGCAGATGAGAGTCCCAGAGCCCACCTCCCACTGAAGCTGCTGAAACTACCCAAGGTTCCTATTCTTCCCTGCAGCAGGAAGAGCTTCCCACAGCTCCCGCCCCTGGTGCTGTGTGCAGGGGGAGGGGAGCCCTTCTCCTCAACACGGGCTCATGGAGGGGGTGGGAGAAGCAGTTTTATGGTTCCTGGGAAGTTTGTTTCAAAGACATACCTAGGCCCCATCTTCAGAGATTCTGACTCGGGGCGGGGGAGGGTACCCCCCTAGGTGACCATGACAGCAGTTTGGGTGTAGAGCCAGATGGATCCCGGGGGTCCCGCATCTTACAAAGCTGGATGTCAGAGCCCGTAGACAGCTCCTGGGCACGACCAGCGCGAGGTCCCAGGGCGAGGCCGCTGTGGCCATTCCCAGGTCCACGTGGCTCCTGATGGCCACATCAGGGGCTGGGGCGGGCATCCTGGAACCCCAGGATCTGGGGAAGGGCGGGAGTTGGGGCTGCCCATCCAGGTGGGGAAGAATGCCCCAGGAGGGGTCCGGGTGGCCGTGGCTGTCCTGGGAGGGGGCAGCTCCTCTGCTTCTCTTTGCTCCCAAGTGCCCCCCAGCATCCGGGAGAACGGGCACAGGGCCAACGTGTCAGGCATGGCCGGGCAGTCCCTGACGCTGGAGTGTGATGCAAATGGCTTTCCGGCCCCCAAGGTCACGTGGCTCAAGGATGGGCAGCAGGTGGGTGTCCCCTGGGGTGGATGGGCTGTGGGTGGGATTTGGATAGGGTACAGACCTTCTGGATGGGTTCCTGCATGTGCCAGGTGTGGTGGGGAGGTGTGAAAAGTGGCAGGTGTCTTTGGGGATGCACTGGGACTCAGGGCCATGGAAGACCGTGGGCCCACGATGAAGCCTGAGGGGCTGCCTGGTGGAGAGGGCACGGCACCGTTATGGGAATCAGAAACCCTGGGTTCCGGTCACCAACCAGCTCCCTGGGCCTCAGTTTCCTCATTGCTGATGGGGGATGCGGGGTGGCCAGACCCCGCTCACGAGCTCCCTCTGGCCTCTTCTGCCCAGATCCCTGAGGTGGGCAGCCACCGCCTCCTGGACGGGGCCCGGGCCCTCTACTTTCCCAGGATCCAGGAGGGCGATTCTGGCCTCTACTCCTGCAGGGCCGAGAACCAGGCTGGGACTGCGCAGAGGGACTTCGATCTCCTTGTGCTCAGTGAGTGAGGCTGAGCCCTCCCAGCTCCCAAGTGTGTCTGGCCCTGCAACCCCTCCCCTTTTAGGTGGGGCGGGGGAGGGAAACTACCGGCTGGGAGCCGGGGGCATAGAGGGGCGCATGGCAGACCTGGTCCCTGTCTTCACATAACTATGGGGGCAGACATTGGACAATCACATCATTAGCCTTGTAATTACATTATGCATCATGTATGTGCATTACGTGCTACGAAAGAGCGCTGCCGGCAGCTGAGGACGCACAGAGCAGGGGCCGATCCAGCCAGGGGTTTGGGGAGCTTCCCATGAGGGCCGGGTAGGAGAGGGGAAGGGTGACCAGGCAGGGGTCCTGCACGTGCAAAGGCCCTGCAGCAGACGGGGCTTGTAGGGGTTGAGGATTTTTCTCCCCCCACCCTTTCTCGCCCCCAGTCCCACCTTCCGTGCTTGGAGCCGAGGCCCCTCAGGAGGTGCTGGGCCTGGCTGGTGTAGGGGTGGAGCTGGAGTGCCAGACCTCGGGGGTCCCCACGCCCCAGATGGAATGGACCAAGGATGGGCAGTGAGTGACCCCCGACGGGTAGTGATGGGGTGGAGCCTCGGCCTGGGCTGGTGGAGAGGGCCTCTGGGGAGATGGAACTCTGCAGGGTTAGAGCTCGACAGGCATTGCACGAGCCAGCCAGGGCCCAGGCAGAGGGCGGTGTGGGGCACATCCACCCCCCAGCCTGAGATCGCCCAGGTGAGACCCTGCTTTCAAATGGCAGGGTTTTCTCATCACTTAGCCAGCCTTCCTTTCATTTCTAAAACTTTTTCAAAGGTGTTTTTTAAGGTATTTTAAATTTTAAGGAATCAATATGATGTTTACCATTCCAAAGTGCACAATTCAGTACGCTGTGTTCAGTACATCCACAGTGTTGCACATCCGTCGCCTCTGTCTGGTTCTAGAACATTTCATCACCCCCACAGGAGGCCCTATACCCATTAGCACTCACTGCTCTGTTCCTCCCCCGCCCCAGCCCCTGGCAACCACTAACCTCCGTCTCTGTGAATTTCCCTGTATTTCATATAGATTTCATGCAGTCATATGTATGTAGTCTTTCGTGTCTGGCTTCTTTCACCTAGCGCACAGTTTTCAAGGTTTT
Organism: Leucopleurus acutus; assembly: GCF_964270905.1. Taxonomy (NCBI): domain Eukaryota; kingdom Metazoa; phylum Chordata; class Mammalia; order Artiodactyla; family Delphinidae; genus Leucopleurus; species Leucopleurus acutus. Next base: position 5,959,115 of record NC_139150.1, on the reverse strand, counting down.
TTCATGTTGTAGCAGGTTTCAGTACTTCATCCCTTTTAATGGCTGAATAATATTCCATTGTAGGGATGAACCACTTTTTGTTTATCTGTTTATCCATTGATGGGCACTTGGGTTGTTGGTACCTATCAGCGACTGTGAATCTTCCAGGCTTCCGTTTCCCAAGCAGCAGGCTCCCCTCTGTGTAGCCTGCCCCTGCCAGCTGGCCTTACTGACAATCTTGACCATCTTTCCAGACCTGTCCTTCCGGGGGACCCTCGAATCCAGCTGCAGGAGGACGGCCAGGTTCTCAGAATCACCACCAGTCACCTGGGGGATGAAGGGTGGTACCAGTGCGTGGCCTTCAGCCCAGCCGGCCAGCAGGCCAAGGACTTTCAGCTCAGAATCCACTGTGAGCCCAGCCCCTTCCCGGCCCCCACCACGGGCTGCCCACTGCATGGAGGGAAGACGAGGGCACAAACGGGGGCCTATGAGGAGCGAGCCCCCGGTTCAGTAAAGCTGGGGGGGCGGTGGGGTGGGGTGGACCGGAAAGAATAGAGGGAATCCGGCCCAGTGTTTCCCAGATCCCACTGTCCCCATCTGAGCTTCACAAGTTTTCCTATTCCTGATACCACTCAGGATGATTGTTTAAATCAAGTCACTTTTCTTTACACCGAAACTCATTTATGTAAAAGGATGCGTAACACATCAAAGGGAAGTAGGAACCAGGGCTGCTTGGCCTTCGTGGGAGGAAGCTGTGAAAACAAATGCAACCAAAGAGGGATTTTGGAAACCCTTAGGCGTGAGCTGCCTGCATGTGGTAAAAAGGGCAGAGTAGAAAGTTCTAGAAAGGTTACGAACATAGTCGCACCAAACGCACCAAACAACCTTTTTGTTTGTCGTAATCAGGCAGGAAGGAGATTTGGGGAGGGTGTAGCTGTTCTGTTACGAGATGCATGCCCACATGCCCTGAGGGTCAGCTTAGGTACCACCCATGGTGTGTGACCTGCCCCGGAGGAACCCCGGATCCAGTTCGGCCCCTCGTGTTACAGATGGGGGCACTGAGCCCCAGAGAGGGGAAGTGACCTATGCGGGTCATACAGCGAGTCAGAGGCAAAGCGGGGTCCAGAGCCTGACCTGTGGCCCTTCCCCCGCTTTCTGCGCTTCCTGTGATGGCCGGGCTTGCCCCCCACGTCAGCGTGTCCCTGGCTGGTATCTCCTGTCTGTCCCCAGAACCCCCTGCCCCTCCTCCCACCCCTGCAGTAGAAGCCTGTGACATGTGCTGTGCTTGTGGCCCACAGACAGGTGCATGGGGCTGCAAGGGATGGGACACCAGCCACCTCGGTGCTGGGCAGGCTCCCTGTGATTGCCCCCCGCCCCCCATTGTCCTCAGCACCTCCCACCATCTGGGGCTCCAACGAGACAAGTGAGTTGGCCGTCATGGAGGGCCACCCCATGTGGCTCCTGTGTGAAGCCCGAGGAGTGCCCACGCCTGACATCATCTGGTTCAAGGATGGGGACCCCCTGCTTCCAAGTGCCGGGGCCGTCTACACCAGGGGCGGCCGACAGCTGCATCTGGAGAGGACCCAGGGCTCGGACACTGGCATCTACACCTGCAGGGCCAGCAACCCCGTGGGGGTCATGGAGAAGGCCACCCGGCTGGAGGTTTTCGGTGAGCGGCCCGGGGTCACAGCAGGAGCAGTGGTCAGCTGGGGCGAGTGGCGGGAGGGAGTCTGGGCCGGGATGGCCTCCATCTGGCTCTAAAGGTGGGTGAAGGGAACAGACAGAGGCCCAGGAAAATGCGAATGAGGGGTTACCCAGGGAGAAGGGTCATCTCAGCTCGTCCAGCCTTCCTCAGGCAGGTGAGGAAACCGACGCCAGGGGAAGGGCCTGTCTCGGGGCCCCAGCGGAGCCGAGTGGAGAATCCAGCTCTCCCCCTCGTGGTTTAGGGCTTCTCAGGAAATTGCGCCCACACCCCCACGACCACAGCTAATAACTAACCGCTCTTAATTAGCCACGCACTGTGGTCCAGACCCCCTGGGGCTCGTCACAGCGCTAGCTAATTTAATCACGGCACAGGGACTAGGGCCCTGGTCCCCCCACTCATGGGTGAGCGTGGTGGGCTCTGGGGCTGGCCCAGGTCACCCCGCTGGGAGGTGAGAGGACCCAGTTCCTACCTCGAGGGTCTGACTTGTGCTCTGTTAACCTCAGCGTTGGCCTGCCTGGAGGGGCTTGGCTCTGAGGACATGTGAAGAACTCAGAGGACAGGGTGTGTGTAGGAGGGCAGGGATGGGTCTGAGCAGATGAAGTTTAGAAGGCAGAGTGCAGCCTGGTGGGGTCATTCTGGTCCCCCTCGAGGAATCAGCTCCGGAGCTCTGGTCCCCAAAGATACAAAGGGCTTGGATGCTGGAGTCCTGGGGACCCCAAAGGGAAGTTGAGGTGTGTGGGGTCTACGGGCAGCAGCCAACTCCGGGATTCTTATTCAGGGATCTGAGAACCTCCTGGAAATGGATGGAAAATGCACATGTGTGTTTTCATTATATTTTCATTGGGGCTAGTGACCCAGGCAAAGTTGAGAAGCCCATCCCGTTCCCTCATCGCCCCATGTCTCCTGGCAATGACTCTGTGGGCTTAGCAACCTGGGGGCCCTCCCCAAGGGGAAGAGAGAAGCCCCCCCTCTGGCTACCCCCTTGGCCATCACTGGCTGAGTTAGGAGCCCCCAGAGGCCGGGCCGTCTGGGCTAGGGTCTGCTCGCCTCCTCAGGCCAGGGAGGGGACCAGTAGTAGGAGTAGAGGCTCTGGCCTTGGGCTCTGGGGAACCCATCCCTTTGGGTTCAGCAGATCTTGAGACCTACTGTGTGCAGATACTGAAGATGCACAGAGACAAGTGTCGTTCTGCTCAGGCTGAGCTCACGGGGGTCGCAGGGTGTGGAGAGAGGATGCAGGCAGTGTGTGTGGGGGGGTGGGAATGACACCAAGGGGCAGAGGAGGGAGAGAGTGCTTCCAGCCAGGGCGCCGGGGGAGGCGCCCCGGAGGAGGTGATGTCTGAACCGGGGTTCCAGCTAGTGGAGGGGAGGAGAAGGCATTTCACATGGGTTGGGGTCTGTGAGGGACTTAACCAGGCTGCTGGTCCCTGAGCACCCCCTGCCTCTTCCCTAGTCCCGCCCACCATCGAGGGCGCTGGCGGAGGGCCCCGTGTGGTGAAGGCCGTGGCCGGGAGGCCCTTGGCGCTGGAGTGTGTGGCCAGAGGCCACCCACCCCCCACCCTCTCCTGGCACCACGAGGGGCTACCCGTGGCGGAGAGCAATGGGACGTGGCTGGAGGCGGGCGGCGGCATGCTGAGCCTGGAGAGCCTGGGGGAGGCATCTGGAGGCCTGTACAGCTGCGTGGCCAGCAGCCCCGCCGGGGAGGCCGTGCTGCAGTACTCCGTGGAGGTGCAGGGTGAGCCCAGGCCTGCCCTACCCGAGTCACCTGGGCTGTGGACCCCTCCTCCCACGCCTAGTGTGTGCAGAGGGAATGGAAGTGACCGGTGTCCTGGATTGCATGAGACAGATAAGGGGACAGACGAGGACACTGCGACCTGGGCTGGGGCCCCTCAGGGATACAGTGTGGGCAGGGTTGATTCCTGGGATCAAGGGTCCTGGCTCCTGCCCATGACCCTGGGCCAGGTCATCCAGGGTGAAGGACACCGCTCTGCCTTCCAGGAGATGCGCCCGGTCAATGGGATGGACATTTATACCCTGAGGCCCAAAGCTGGGTGGTGGGCACTGGTCCCGGGGAGGGGTGGGCGCTGGTCCCGGGGAGGGGTGGGCGCTGGTCCCGGGAGGGGTAGGTGCTGGTCCCAGGGAGGGGTGGGCGCTGGTCCCGGGAGGGGTGGGCGGGCCCTTCGCCTGCTTCTCCCATTTCACGGACACTTCACGGCCATTAACCCTGGGTAAGGCAGGGAACAGGGAGACGGGACTCCTGAGCCCTGGGTCTGGTGGGAAGACATTCAATAAACAGACCGATCCTGTGGGGAGGCTGAACTTGGGCGGTCCTAGAACGCCTTCTGGACGAGGGGCCGTTTATGGGAGTGCTTGAAGGGTGAGGGGAAGCTTGGGCCTGGCTCTGGCGGCACTGGGACTTGGGAGGGCTGTAGGCCGGGATTTCCTCAGCTCCAGACACCCAATGGTGGCCCCTGCCCACAGTGCCCCCGCAGCTCCTGTTGGCTGAAGGCTTGGGCCCGGTGACCACCCTCGTAGGACAGCCCCTGGACCTTCCCTGCCAGGCCTCAGGCTCCCCAGTGCCCGCGATCCAGTGCGTATGGGGTGGTGGAGGCCAGAACTGGGGGGCTGGGGGACAGGCAGAGAGCATGCTTTGGGGGTGGGTGGGGACGGGAGATGCTTCCCCTCCCAGGAGCATGAAAGAGGCCATGGAGCCCGGGACGTGAGGACAGGAGAGAGATGCTGCCTGGCCTCTTGGCCTGTCCTGTTGCCCCTACCTCCTCTAGCCTCAGGCTGACCCATTCCCGTCCCCACACACCTTAGCTGGCTGCAGAATGGCCGCCCAGCCGAGGAGCTGGCCGGGGTGCAGCTGACCTCGCAGGGGACCACACTGCGCATCGACCACGTGGAGCTGGACCACGCGGGCCTCTTCGCCTGCCAGGCCACCAATGAAGCGGGCACTGCAGGGGCTGAAGTGGAGTTGTCTGTGCACGGTGAGGGCGGCCTGGCCTTCTGGGGCAATGACAGCCCGAGATGCCGGGGTGGGTGAAGCCAGCCTGACAGACATGGGAAGGGCATGGAGCTGGTCTTCTCTGGACAGCATTCCTGGTCTGGACTTGCCAGGTGTGAGAGGGTGGTCTCAGCTGCTCACCACACTTGTCTACAGGTCTTCGAGCCCCTCCCTAGCCTCCCCCTGACCCCAGCTCACTCTCTATGCTGACCACGCTGAACTTCATTCAACTGTTTAAATACGTTGGCTTTCTTGCCTCCAGTCCTGCAAATGCTGTTCCCGCTGCCTGGAACATTCTTCCTCTTTGCCTGATTAGCTCCTCCCTATCTTTCAGGTCTGTCCTAAAAAACAACCCTTCCTCCAGGAAGCCCTCCTTGATTCCACCACGGTTATAATCTGCACTGCCCAGCCTCTCGTGGCCATAACCCCCCACCTACTGTATTGGGATTTCTCGTTTGGCTGTTCATCTCCACTGCCCAGCTTGGGAGCTCTGAGGGCAGCACAGAACTTTCTCTGCTGTGTCCCTGTGCATAGTGCAGTGTGGGACACAGAGTAGATGCTCAGTGCACATGTGGATGGATAATGGATGGATGAATGATGGATGGATGGATGATGGATGGATGGATGATGAATGGGAGAATTTGAAAGGGAAAGACTAGCTCTGCCAGCTCTCAGTCTGGTGCTCTTTATCCTAAGGCCAGGTATCTGGAGGGTTGAGTGGAGGGAAGCTAGAGGCCAGCCCTGCAAGGCCACTCCCTCCCTCCCCAGGCATTGAAGAGGTTTCTGGGTGCCCACTGCACCCCTCCTGACCCTGACTGGGTCTCCCTGCCTCTCCCTCTGCCCAGAGCTCCCGTCGGTGGTCATAGTTGGGGATGAGAACATCACAGCCCCTTTCCTGCAGCCTGTGACCCTCCAATGTGCAGGGACTGGGGTACCTACCCCAAGCCTCCGCTGGTGGAAGGATGGTGTGGCCCTGGCAGCCTCGGGGGGGAACCTGCAGGTACGTGCAAGGGCCCCAGGGTTGGCAGGCCAATCTTGCACAGGGGGAGGGGCTGCTTTTTAGCGGCCCCGGGGAGCCCAAGCGGAGCTCTGGCAGCCTGGGGGCAGGACAAACAGAGTCCACTCATCCTAGAAATGCTCAGTGGACCTTGGGGTGCTGGGTCTGAAGAAGGAAGGGAGCCCTAAGCCTAGTTGAGGTCCCCGGAGTTTGAGCTCCCAGAGGGGGAAAATGGGGGGAGGGGAGTATCCCCAAGACCAGAGGGATCCCCTGGAATCTGAACGTGTGGCTCAGAACTGCAGCCGGAACCAAGCTTGTGCCCCTGCCTCACTTCTCCTGCGCTGGGGTCAGCAACAGCCTGGCCACTTGCCACGTCCGTGTTGCTCTGACCCCAGGCCCCACCCACATCCTGGCACACACCTGCCTTTCCTCCTCTCCACCAGATCGAGAAGGTGGACCTGAGGGACGAAGGCATCTACACTTGTGCTGCCACTAACCTGGCTGGGGAGAGCAGGAGAGACGTGGCGCTCAAGGTGTTGGGTGAGGATGTGGGTGGAGGCGGAGCCTGGACCTGGGGTGGTGGGTGATTGAGGGCCCGCAGGGCTGCCGTGGGGGGTTGGGGACGGCTGGGGGTTCTAAAATTAATGTCACGTACTTAACTTTAGAAGTAGAAAATCATTTGCTCTGTGGTCGCTTTTGGTTGTTTTCTGCCGGATTTTCAGTGGACAGCCTTGTTCTCATTCATATTTATCTTTGCCTGTTCTCTTCATCTGGGGGCTCATTTAGGTCCTTGTGTATATGGGCAAATCCTTGCCCTTGTCGCTCCTCGTGACTGCCTGGGGTCCACCTCCCCGGTGCGCCTGATGCTGGCTGTTCCCGGGGGGTCAGGTGCCTGGGTTGTCCTTGTTGCCCAGCCCACCTTGGGAAGGCCGGGGAGGGGCACTGGGGAGGCTGAGATGAGCCACCCAGAGCCTGTACCCCCTCCAAGCCGGGGCTCTTCTCGTCTCCCCTAGTGCCCCCCAATATCGAGCCGGGCCTGGTCAAAAAGGCAGTGCTGGAAAATGCCTCCGTAAACTTGGAGTGTCTGGCTTCAGGCGTACCCCCTCCTGGTAAGTAATACCCCTCCTGTTGGCTGAAAGCCACCTCCAGCCAACCCCAGTTCCCATCCAAAGAGGCGGGGCAGTGCCACAGGCACCACTCTGGCTGTGGACAAAGCGGGATGAGATCAGCAGGCCTTCCCCTTCCCTCCCCAGCGTTCCCCTCTTCCTTGTCAACAGCCATTTATGCAATGCCCATTACATGCCAGTCACTGCCAGGGCCCAGAGCCTTTGCACTGGTGTCTGAAACAAACCTGCCGGGTTTCTGCTGAGTTTGTGGCTTCACGGGGCCGCCCCGGGGCTGGCGGTGAGAAACAGGACCTGGAGGGCCTGGGCCTCTTCTCTAGACCAGCAGTTGAGCAAAGGTCTGAGAGCTACGGCTAGGTGTGGGTGCCCGGCAGACAGGATGGGCCCAGGAAGGGGGTCCGTTTCCTGTCCCCCATCTGAGCCAGCTCAGTCCTGCTTTGCCTGGGGTGGTGAGCCCTGGAGGTATTTGCCCTCTGCCATGGGGAAACGCTCTTCTGGGCTGGACCCTGGCAGGAGGTAAGGAAGTTGAAGATACAATCGGTCGTTACTAATTTATTTATTGCCTCTTTATTAACTTTATTTTTTAAATATATTTTTAAATTGAAGTATATTGGTTTACAATATTGTGTTAATTTCTGCTGTACAGCAAAGTGATTCAGTTATACATATATATATATATATATATATATATATATATACACATTCTTTTTTAATATGCTTTTCCATTATGGTTTATCATAGGATATTGAATGTAATTCTCTGTGTTATACAGTAGAACTTTGTTGTTTATCCATTCTATATATGATAGCTTATGTATGCTGACCCCAACCTCCCACTCCGTCCCTCCCCAACCCCCTTTCCCGTGGCAACCACCAGTCTGTTCTCTGTGTCCACGAGTCTGTTTTGTAGATAGGTTCATTTGTGTCATATTTTAGATTCCACATATAAGTGATATCATATGGTATTTGTCTTTCTCTTTCTTACTTCACTTAGTATGATAATCTCTGGTTCCATCCATGTTGCTGCAGATGGCATTCTTCTGTTCTTTTTTATGGCTGAGTGGTATTCCATTGTATATATGCACCCATCTTTATCCATTCCTCTGTCGATGGACATTTACGTTGTTTCCGTGTCTTGGCTATCGTGAATAGTGCTGCTATGGACATGGGGGCGCATGTAGCTGTTTATAATTGGTCCATATTTATGAGGCTGCTGTTTTGGGGTATACCGTGTTCTCCTCTAAAGATCTCCCTCATGGGTGGTCTCCTGGCAGGGGGAGGACGTGAGGGGCTGGGCTGACTTTGACTCTCCTTGCTCCTGGCTGCCCCAGCCTGCATCCCTCTCTGCCTTCGGTTCCATCTCAGACAACACCGCCCTGTTCTGCCCCGCCCCCCTTCCTGGAGAACACTGGCTTTCTCCAGTGCCTGAAATAAAGGCACACCATGTGGCCACCCAGGAAGCCTCTCCTGGATGCCCATGACACAGGGCACAGTCTGAAGGGCTGGCAGGGACCCTTTCATCTCTCTTCTCTTCACCAGATATCTCCTGGTTCAAGGGCCACCAGCCTGTCTCTGCCCAGAAGGGAGTGACGGTGTCAGCTGATGGGAGAGTTCTCCTCATTGAGCGAGCCCAGTTTTCTGACGCTGGGAGCTACCGCTGTGTGGCATCCAATGTGGCAGGCAGCACAGAGCTGCAGTATGGACTACGGGTCAATGGTGAGCTGCCCCGAGACTAAAGGGATCCTTGTCCCCAAAGTTGTCTTCCATCCATTTGTCCCTCAGTCTGTTCATCCATCTGTCATCCATCCATCCATCCTTCCTTTCATTCATCTTTCCTTCCTTCCATCCATTGATAATTTACCCATCCATTCTTCTATCCATGCATGGAAACACCCAACTGTTCTTCCACTGATCCAACCATCCATCCAGTCCTCTGCCTATCCACCCATCCATCCATCTAACCTTCCATTTATTCAAACACCAATTCTTCCATCTATTGAGTACAGGCGTACCTCAGAGATACTGCAGGTTCATTCAGTTCCAGGCCACCACAATAAAGCGAATATCAAAATAAAGCAAGTCACATGAATGTTTTGGTTTCCCATTGCATAGAAAAGTTCTGTTTACACTATACTGTAGTAACTGTGCAGTAGCATTATGTCTAAAGAAAGTACAGACTTTAATTAAAAAGTATTTTATTGCTAAAAAATGCTAACCATCATCTGAGCCTTTGGTGAGTCGTAGTAGCAACCTCAAAGATCACTATAACAAAAGAACAGTAAGGGAAAAGTTTGAAATATGGCGAGAATTACCAAAATGTGACACAGAGACCAGAAGTGAGCCAATGCTGTTGGAAAAATAGCACCGATAGACTTGCTCAAGGCAGGGTTGCCACAAACCTTCCGTTTGTAAAAAACACAACATCTGCAAAGTGCAGTGAGGCGAAGCACAGTAAAACGAGGCGTGCCTGTACGCGCTCTGGGCAGACCCTGGGGCTGCAGCCCTGAATGAGACGGACCCGGGAGCTTTCAGTCTAGTGGAGGATGCAGTAACTGGATACTTACCCAAAGTACTGTTTCATGACGATTGTGATAAGAGCTAGGAAAAGTGAGGTACAACTAAATGCCTGGAACTGGGGCGCTGACCTGGCCTGGGGGGTCCCAGGAGGCATCTTGGAGAGCTGGATGCCTAAACGGAGACCATGTTCCAAATGCTAAGGCTATAGAGAATTTGAGAAACTGAAAGGAGGCTGGGGGCTTGGAGCTTACAGAACAGTGAGAGGAGGGGCCGGGGTGGTGCTGGGGACCAGATGGAGGCTGGAAAGATTGGGTCTTTATCCTGACAGCAGTGGGTAGGGAGCTGGACAGGAGGCTGGGACCCTGGGTGTCATGACTCATGCCTCCCAGATACAACTGAATCTTCTGACCATTTTCTGCCCACGAGGGGCTGTCTGGAGGCTGATACCTCTGAGTTGGAAGGCAAAACCTGCCCAGGGATTCTCAACCCTGGTTACCCCTACACCATCCCCCTGATAATGACCTCGTGCTGACCAGAAGGACCAAGTTGAGGTGCTGCTTCTGCCAGTTCCTAGCTGGTCAGCCCTGGGCAGGTGACTTCCCTCTCTGAGCCTCAGTTTTCCATCTGTGGAAGCCTCGTGATGGAGTTGGAAGGGTGAGATGAGCAACCTCAAGGACTGTGGAGCGCTGCGCCCATGTTGGGAGTGGCTGTCCCTAAGCTTTTGTTTGTGGCCGTGTGCTCCCGTGTGGGTACCCAGCCAGGGGCCCTGCCTGCTTCACCCCCAGCGGGGCTCAGCCTGTGCCCTGTGCCGCCCTCACCCTGCAGTGCCTCCGCGCATCACTCTGCCACCCAGCCTGCCGGGCCCCGTGATGCTCCACAGCCCGGTTCGGCTGACCTGTAACGCCACGGGAGCCCCCAGCCCCATGCTGATGTGGCTGAAGGATGGAAACCCTGTGTCCACTGCAGGGACCTCTGGCCTCCAGGTCAGTAGGGGTGGGTGGCCCTGGCTCGCCTCCCGGGTGCCTCAGTAGGTGCTGGGAGCAGAGGTCAGGGCCTGGGAGTGCCGCGGGGAGAGGGAAACAGTGATGGCCCAGGATGGTCGACTGGAGGGAGGAAGGGGAGATGCTGAACGGAGTCTAGAGCCAGGTGGTCTCCAGAAACATAATGCACACCACCAAGGTGAACCGAATATGTAATTAAAAAATTTCTAGTAGCTGCATTAGGAGGAATAAAAAGAAACAGGTGAAACCAATTTTAATAATGCATTTTAAGGAATTCCCTGGTGGTCCAGTGGTTAGGACTCCTTGCTTCCACTGCAGGGGGCACGGGTTCGATCCCTGGTCGGGGAACTAAGATCCCAAAAGCCTCACAGTGTGGCATACATGAATAAATAAAAGTGTCCTTTAGCTACTTTATTTATTTATAAATAAATAAAAAGTGAATATTAAAAAAAACTGCTGTATAAAAAATACATTTTAGTTCACCCAGTATATCCAAAAAGTATCATTGCATCACGTGATCAGTATAAGAAATCATTAACCAGACATTTTTGTACAAACTCTTTGAAATAGTCGTGCATCTTACACTTGGGGACCAGCCCTATCTCAAGGGCTCCCGAGCCATAGCCCCACTCCAGGGGACTCTTTCCCGGGACAGATGTTATTCCCCACCAGCCAGCAGAGGTCCTGGGGTCTGGGTAGAGCTCAGGGTTCCTCTGCATTGTGGCGGGCCCCAGGGGTCTGGGACAAGCTGCCCGCTGTGCCTGCTAGCAGGGCCGGACCTCACGTGGACTTCCTTCTGGGCCACAGGTCTTCCCTGGGGGCCGGGTCCTCACGCTGGCCAGTGCCCGGGCTTCCGACTCCGGCAGCTACTCCTGCGTCGCCGTGAATGCGGTGGGCGAGGACCGCCGGGACATCATCCTGCATGTCCACGGTGAGTGTCAGGCCCTGGACTTTGCCGGGTGCAGGCCGGCGGCTCAAGAAGGTGGGGCCGGGGCATCCCCGGGGGTCGGATGTGGGAGGTCTGGCCTGGGACTGTGTCTGCCTTCATGTAGGGGTCAGTTGGACCCCCAGAGCCCTCTCCTAGAGTGTGAACTCCCCTGTTGTGGACAGGTGGGCGGGTGGGCCCTTTCCTCAGTGGTAACATCTGGTACAACTAAAGTACAAAATCATATTCAGACTATCGATGTTGTTATAATGCACCACCCTCTTCAGGTTTGGGGGCCTCCTCTGAAGGTCATCAAGGGGAGGACGGGAGGGCTGCAGCTCAGGGGGTGGGCCCTCATCCTAATGGTGACTTCCCATCCCTGGTGGTTGCTCCCGGCTGCTGAGACAGCCCCTGCCCCGCCCCCTCCCGCAGTGCCCCCAAGCATCCTTGGAGAAGAGCTGAATGTGTCCGTCGTGGCCAACGAGTCAGTGGCCCTGGAGTGCCAGAGCCACGCTGTGCCCCCTCCCGTGCTGAGCTGGCGGAAGGACGGCCGCCCCCTGGATCCCCGGCCTGGCATCCGCCTCTCCGCAGACAAGGCCTTGCTGGAGGTGTGCGGCCTCCCAGGCCACCAAGGGGGCCCCCGCTGTGCGCAGAGCTGAGCCCTGAACAGGGCGGGCTGAGGCGCCCGCGTGGGCATCAGTTCAGCTCACTGTGGCCTTCAGGCCCCTCCAGTCCCAGGACCCATCAGAGCTGCTTCCAGCCGAACAGGGCTGGAGGGCAAAGCCCCAGGACTGAGCCCTCAGTGGCGGGGCGGGGGGGCACTTTCCTCAGGACCCCCAAGGGTTTTTCACTCCTTGTTCGAAAGCCTCCTTGCCTTTGGGCATTTAAGGCCCTTCATCTGACCCGGCAAGGCAGGGGTTAATTAGGGTCAGGGACTCTGGAGTCACAGCCTGGATTTAAAGTTTAGCTCCACCTCTCCGGACTACTGCCCCGTTGGGTGGTCGTGTTCTCACCACCCTGGCCTCTGCTCTCTCACCTGTGAGCACCTGTTGCCTTTCTTCTGGGGTGGCTGGGAGAGTCCTAGAGAATGGCTGTGAGGCCCCACCTGCCCCAGAGCACAGCTCGTCCATGTCAGCTGCGGGAGGGACGTACCTCTCCAAGGCGCGGGGAGAACCCTCCACTCCAGCCTGTTCCTCTTCCTCCCACCCCTCTACATCTTGTGATGTGATCATCCCCCACTCTGAGCCCCTTTCTTTGGTTTCCTCTGCCTGGAATACCGCCCCCTCCTTCCCTTCATTCTGCAAAGCCACAGCCTAGCTCCCTCACCCCCCTAGGTCAGGATCTGACCCCTGAGGACAGGGTCCCCTCCGCCTCCTCCTTGGAACAGGACTGGGCTGTGGATGTGAAGTGGGGTGAGGCTGGCAGGGCCACCATTTGTGCCCGGTCCATGTCAGGCCACCAAGGCCCTGGCTTCCAGAAACTTCCCGGTACAAGAGGCGCAGCAGGTGCTACCACTGCTCCGTGGTTCCGGGTGGGAGGGGGGACTCAGCAACGTAAAGTGACATGCCCAAGGTCACACAGTCTGTCCGGGCGTAATCCCATCTGTGCCGCCCCCGCTGATGGGTTGTTTTTGCTCTCGGCCAGGTGGACAGAGCCGGGGTGGCGGACGCAGGCCGCTATACCTGCGAGGCGCGGAACCAGGCAGGCTGCTCGGAGAAACACTACAACCTAAATGTCTGGGGTGAGGTTCTCCTGGGCTGGGCTGGGGTCCCTCCCCCTGCCCCTGTGAGGGCTGGCTCTCAAGCGCTGGGGTTGGGGCTGCCTTGAGTGGGCTCTAGGATACAGCCCTCCTCCACCCCACCCTCTCCCCCACGGGGTCCCTTTCTTATCCCAGCCCACAACTTCCTGCCCACCTCACCTCCTCTGTTTCACTCAGTCCCTCCAGTGTTCCCCTCACCAGAGCCTCGCACCCTGACTGTGACTGAGGGGCACCCCGCCAGGCTGTCCTGCGAATGTTGGGGCATCCCCTTCCCCAAGATCTCCTGGAGAAAGGACGGTAGGATGGCTGACCTCGCCCAGCCCTACCCTCATTGCCCCACCCAAGGAGGCTGCTCCCTGCCCTCGCTGGGTGCCCCCATTCTAGCTGAGTTAGAGGTGGGTGGGCTTACAGCCCTAGGGGGTGTGGGTGCTGGTGACAGAAGGCCCTGCAGCCCCTCCTCAGCCAATGAGAGCTGGATTGATCCTCAGGCCTCACTTCAGATGTCTCTTCTTCCAGGAAGCCCTCCCTGACCTCCATCCCAGTCTAGGCCTCCTTGACGCCACCCCTGCATGTTAGCTCATCATATTACCCACCTTAGTCCTTCAATGTCTGCTCCTCCGTGAGCCCGTGAGCCCTGGGAGGCACTGTCTGGGAATTCAGCAGTGGCTAAGACAGTGCCCGGTACAAAACAGGTGCTCGATAAATATTTGGAATTCATTCATTTAACCAGTATTTGTTGAGAGCCTCTCGTACCAGGCCCCATTCTAGGTGCTGGACGTACGGCAGTGGATTGAGGCAGTCAGATAATAAATGAGAAGTTAGTATAGGCCTACCTCGTTTTATTGTACTTTGCTTTACTGAGTTTCGCAGATGTCATGTTTTTTATAAATTGAAGGTTTATGGCAACCCTGCCTCCAGCAAGTCTATCGGTACCATTTCCCCAACATTTTCCAGCATTTGCTCACTTCGGGTCTCTGTCCCATTTTGATAATTCTCCCAATATTTATAACTTCTTCATTATTATAATTATGTTTGTTATGGTGGTCTGTGATTAGAGATCTTTGATATTACTATTGAAAAAAGATTATGGCTTGCTGAAGGCTCAGATGATGGTTAGCATTTTAAAGTATTTTTCATTAGGTTATGTACGTTGTGTTTTTAAACATACTAGTGCACACTTAATGGACTAAACATAGTTTTTATATGCACTGGGAAACCAAAAGATCACGTGACTCGCTTTATTTCGATATACGCTTTTTGCATTTGTCTGGAACTGAACCTATGATATCTCCGAGGTATGCCTGTAAATGACTTAATACCTGACATGATAAGTGCTATGGAGAGAAATAAAAGTCAGGAAAGGGGAGAAGTCGTGAGGGGGGAGGGAGGTGGGATTTGCAATTTTAAGTTGGGTGGCCAGGGACATTTGACCAAGCAGATGTGGAGAAGGTGAGGGATGGGCATGAGGATATTGTAGGGAAAAGCATTCCAGGCAGAGGTGATGGCAGGTGCAAAGGCCCTGGGGCAGGGGTGAACCAAGCATGTTTGAAGAACAGCAAAGAGGCCAGTGGGGCTGGAGCAGATTCAGCAAGGGGGACGGTACCAGGCGATGGTCACCTGTGCGATGGGGGTGGATCAAAGGCTGTAAGGATCTCAGGTTTTACCTTGAGTGACATGGGGCTTCTGGAGGGGTCTGGTTTGTGCTCTACATGGTTCCTACCAGCATGATGAGAATAGAGCATTGGGAGCAAGGGTGGGAGCAGAATGGCCAGTGAGGGGGCTCCTGCAGGGACTCTGGGCAAGAGATGCTGGCACGTGGACTAGGTGGGTATCCATGAGGTGTTGGGAGGGGGCCGTAGTCTCGATGCATTTCAAAGGTGGTGCTGGCCGGATTTTCTGACGGCTGGGATAGGGGGCTAAGAAGAAGGAGGGGTCGGGGATGACTTCTGGCCTGGTAGTCAGGAGAGTGATTCTGCCATCACCCAGATGGAGAGGCTGCAAGGGCAGGTCTGGGAAGAGAGGTCTGGACTAAGAATAAATCCCAAAGTGACAAGACAAGTCAAGATCACCAGGGGAGAGAGCGCGGACAGAGAGTAGTATGTAAGAGCGAGGAAGGATGTCATGTGGCCACCTAGTCTCCTCCCACTGCGGGGACACATGCTGATGGATGGCCAGAGCCCAGAGGGCCGCTCTGCTGTGAACAGGTGCAGGATGTTGGAAGTTAGTGTTGAATCCAGTGCCCCTTGGTTTACAAAACCCTTCCCTGCATCGGGGTCTCCTTGCTGCCAGGTGTGCCAGCTGCTTGGTCTCCCTCCCCCATCTGTGTAGCTAGATGGATGGGTCATTCATTCGATAGCCTTCACTGAGCGCTATTATATGCCAGGCCCCAGAGAACCTCTAAGGATCCCAGGGGGAAAGTGAGGCAGGGTCTGCCGTCCAGGACAGCCCACGCCAGGGCAGGATTCGGACGTGCCACCTTCAGGCTTATCTGTGTTGGGGAGAGGCTCAGTGTTATGGGAGCTCAGAGTGGGTTCCGGGATCAGATTTGGTGCTCAGGGAAGGCTTCCTGGTGGAGGTGACATCTAAGTGGGCACCTGACGCATGAGCAGGAGCTGGCCAGGATGGATGGGAGGACAAGTGTTCGAGGTGGAAGGACCAAGGACCAGGGGCTTCTTTCTCATGCATCCAGGTCAGCCTCTGCCCATGGACGGGGCTGGCCTTGGGCAGGTGTCAGCTGTGGGGCGGCTGCTGTATCTAGCACAGGCCCAGCCGGCCCAGGAGGGAACGTACACCTGTGAGTGCAGCAACGTGGCCGGGAATAGCAGCCGGGACCAGCAACTGGAGGTGTTTGGTGAGTCAGGCTGGGACGACCTGAACCAGGCGGAAGGGGCCAGGTGGGGCCCAAAGGGCGGGCAGCCAGGTGCCCTGGCGGGGCAGACCTCACCCCAAAACCCAAGCAAAGACAAAACAGGGCTGATGAGAGCACTGTCCTGTTACCCCTTAGCTCTCTGGCCTTTCAACTGCCCCCTACCCCCAGCCAGCTTCTTACAGCTCCTGACCTCAGCGTGAGAGAGGGGGCAGCGTGATCCCAAGAAGCCCCCAATGGTCCAGAGGGGGAAAAAAACACAGGTTGGAGCAGTTGGAAACTAAAGAAATGTAAAATTGATATGAAGCTCCTATATGTGATGGAAACGTAAGTCTCCATCTACGTGTCCTGCCGGGATGAAATGAAATATCTCAACCTTGTAAAAATCATTCTAGAAAATAAAACCAAAAAAGTGCTGTTCAGCATCTTGGGGAGAACCCCACCTGTGGAATAATCCCTCACCCTCGGCTAGTCCTAACAGCTGTTTAAGTTCCGGGAAGCCTCTGGTTTCTAAGGAAGAAAACCCCTCACAAATCTTCAGGGCTGTTCTGTGAGCTCGTTATCCGAACGGCGGGCCTTCCTGTGATTCACAGGGTGTGGGAGAGGGGGCCATGGGGGACTTTTCTGACCCCATTATACAGATGCAAAGTGGAGGCCCAGAGAGGCGAGGTCACCTGGCTGAGGTCACCTGGCTAAGGTCACACAGCCAGCAAGGGACATGGAAGAACACAGGCCAAATGGAGGCGAGCCCAGAGCCTGGCATGTGGCGCGTGTTTGGTGCCCGGCGGCCCACTTTCCCTGACTTGCTTTCTCCCCATGCCAGTTCCCCCTCAGATCACGGGCCCCCGGGAGCCCCACACACAGCTGTCCGTGGTCCAGGACGAGGAGGCCACTCTGGAATGCAACGCCACAGGGAAACCCCCGCCCAGGGTGACATGGGAGCGGGACGGCGAGCCAGTGGGGGCCGAGCCTGGCCTGCGGCTGCAGAGCCAGGGTCAGAGGCTGCACGTGGAGCGGGCTCGGGCTGTCCACGCCGGGCGCTACAGCTGCATGGCTGAGAACGTGGCCGGGAGGGCCGAGAGGAGGTTTTCGCTCTCTGTGCTGGGTGAGGACCTGCGGCCTGCTGGAGGAGGGCAGGAAGGGGACCAGACTGGAGAAGGCAAGGCTGCTTCCGTCCCCAAGCTGTGCTCCTGGGGCCACCCCCTTGTTCTGCCAGGAGTCGGACCCCTCTGGGTAGGGCTCCTGTTGGAAGAAGCTGCAAGCACTGCTTTCAAAATCAGGATTGGTTCCAAATGGCCCTCATTTCCCTCCCTCCTGTCTCCCGTGTTTGCGGTTCCCCTCCTCTGTTCTGGGCATTCTTTATCCTGCATGACTCATATGTGATGGGGGAATTCAGGGTCCCCGAGAGATCAGGAAGATCCTGACCACTGTCCTGGGAAGTCAGGGCAGCTTCCTGTAGGAGGTGACCTTTTAGCTGAAATGCAAAGGCTGGGTAGGTGTTCGTCGGGAGCCGGGGTGAGAGGAAGTGTGCCAGGCATAGGGAACAGACTCTGCAGAGGGCTGGGGCACGTTCACGGGGGCTAGAAGAGCCTTGTGCTTCCAATCTCTTACTGAGCTCCTACTGCATGCCTCAGGGTGGAGGCAGGGAGTGGAGAGAGACAAGGAGGGAGAGGTGGGCAGGGGTCCTTTAGGGAGGACCCTCTCATGTCTCCATCATTGCTGGGATCCCCAGCCTCGCCCACCTATCCCTGCCTGATAGGGTGTGGCTTCCTTTCTGAATGGAACTCTGCTCTGTGGATTTAGGGACCCATCTGGTGTTCCCCTTTGCTCTAACTCCCGTCTCATTTGCTCAGTCTTTGCTCCGTGCCAGGCTCTGTGCTAAGCGCTCTACACATGTCCTTGTCGAATTCTCCTGGCGTTCCAACGAGGGGTCGGGGAAACTGGGGCCCAAGCCTGTTACCAAAGCCCAGCCCGTGGCCATCACTCACACCCTTCAGTGGGAGCAGCTCTGATCTTGTCGCTTCTGCTCCTCAGGCTTCCCTGACTGGGGGGCGGGGGTCCTCGGCGAGGGCATTGGTGGGGAGACAAGCAGGAGCGTACAGCCCCCGTCTGCATCCTGAATGTGGCTTCTTCTCCGTGTCTAGTGCCCCCAGAGCTCGTTGGAGACTTTGACCCACTGACCAATGTCACGGCTGTGTTGCACAGCCCCTTGACGCTGCTCTGTCAAGCCACAGGCATCCCGGCTCCAGGGGTCCTCTGGTTCCGAGGGGAGGAACCCATCAGCCCTGGGCAGGACACCTACCTCTTGGCAGGTAAGGTGCCGGTCAGGGGAGTATCTGGTTATCGGGTCTGGCCCTCTACCTCTGTCCATCACATGCCTGTGACCTCTGATCCTGCACTGCCAGGCTTGGTTGGGATAACCGTTTTAGCGGTTGGGCCCCCGAGAGTGCACCCAAAAACACTGGTCAGGTGAGGTGCTCCAGGGAAAAAAAAATCAGATTTAAATAAGTTTGGAAAAGGCTTCCTGTCTGCTCTCCTGGAGACTCACAGTGACCATCTGTATAGTCAAGGTTCTGATAAGTCCTGCGGAAAAAAATTCTCACGGCACCTATGAAACATAGCATGGAACGGTAACAAACTTTGGGAAATGCTGATCTAAGCACTTTCTCCTTTGAATATTCATCTTCCTCACAGAGTTGGTTTGTGATGGTTCTTGCTGGAATACAAATGGGGAAACTGAGGCCCAAGAGGCAATATCCCATCAGAATCTTTCAGGGACTTCCAGGCCCCCTGAAGCTCAGCCTCAATGACCCGTCAGTTGTTCCATGCAGCCAAAGCTGGGATGGTAAATAAGTTTCCCCTTGTGCACCACTTCTGAGCGCTTGGTGGGGGCCGCCAGATTCAGTGTGATGATATGAATTCAGAGACTGCACCTGGGCCCAGCAGAAAGGAGAGTGGTGATCAATTAGTGATGTCTGCCCTGGGTGCAAGAATAGCAGTGATGATGTGTATCTACCTTCCTTGGGCTGGTCTTAGGAGATCCTTGCATTCCTCTGAGAGGAGCTGGTTCACCTCTGAGAGGTCCTTGGGAGACGGTGGCCTTTTACCAGGTCCATCAGAGTCGAATGAGGGTTCTGATCTGAGCCAGGACTACATAAACCATTGCTGTCCTTTTAGCCCCAGCCAACCCACAGAAGAGAGGGTAGCCAGGTGACAGATCCTTCTTACTAGAACAGGGTCCTCAAGTCTACCCTGGTGTAGATCTAATGTCCAGGGGGCTCCATCTATCTGTTTACCCTCCTGGGCCTCAGTTTACCCGTCTGAGGAATGGAACATTGTGGGAGGCAGACACCTCTACCTCTAAATATAATGCCTGGCATGCTCCTCTTCCTGGCGGGCAGCCTGGGCTCAGCTTGGGACAGAAGGCTGCTCATAGCTGTGCGTGGAGCCCACTCCCCCCCTCCCCAGGTGGTTGGATGCTGAAGATGACCCGGGCCCAGGAGCGAGACAGAGGCCTCTACTCGTGCCTGGCAAGCAACGAGGTTGGGGAGGTGCAGAGGAACTTCAGCGTGGAGGTCCTGGGTATGTCACCGCCCCATTCTCGTGGGCACCCACCAATCCTTTCCCTCGGGCCTGGGAGCTTCTGGAGGTGGGGTCTGGCACCGGCAGGAGGGAGAAGCCAAGCCTTGTTTTCTTTGCCTCATCAACAACCTGTTCTCTGAGGCTGCCATAGAACTTGCCAGAAACAGCTGGAACTAACCCCAGATGAAAGGGGGAAAAGATTTTCAATACCACCCAACTGCCTTCCTCTGATCAGGGCCTTCTCCCAGAGGCACTGGTACTTCCCTCAGCCAGCTGCTGAGGGTTAGGGTTGGGGTTTATTAAACTCACAGCCCCATGGAGGCAGGCGTGAGGGGATGGGGAAATGGAAGAGAGGTACCATGGGCTCTTAGCTTCCTGCTCCGTGGTTGTTCAGCGTGGTCAGTTAGTGTCTGTCTTCCCTGCTTCTCCCAGTTCCTCCCAGTATTGAGAACGAGGACCTGGAGGAGGCAATCAAGGTTCCCGAGGGGCAGACGGCTCGCCTGACGTGCAATGTCACGGGTAAGGGACACACGCAGTGAACTGGAAGAAGGGTGAGAGGCAGCTCCGAGAAGGAGGGGGACCCCGGAGATCTGGGCTGCCTGCCCCCAGGAGGGTCTCTCACCATCTTGGCCTTTGCACTCTCTGTGCCTCTGCCCCAAACACTCTTCCCTACTCATCTGACTACAGAGCTCAGCTTCCAGGACCCTCCACAAGGAGTCCTTGGCCGACCCTCTGGGCCCATGGGCTCCTACAGGTCCCAGTACTCCCCTATCCCAGCACTGACCACACTGGACCATAGTGGCCTTGTGATACCTGTGTACCCCAGCCAAGCTCTGAGTTCCTTGAGGACCAAGGGCTGCCTTGTCACCATGGTTCCCCCAGTGCCCAGCAGAGTAGGCTCCCATTAATGCTTGTGGGCTGGGAGAGATGGATGGATGGATGGATGGGTGGATGGACGGATGGAAGGGATAACTTGCCTTTCTGTCCTGCCTGTCTGTACCAAGCCATTCCTGCCCACAACCTGGGTAAGGAAAAGGCAATCAAACCACATAGGAAAGGGCCCAGGCCAGGCCTGGTGGCTGCTTCTGTGTCTTGCCCTGTTACATGGGCCTCTGGACTGAGGTGGAGAATGGATGTCCCCTAACCCATCTTGGAGCAGCCTCTGACCTCTTGTTTGAAGCATTTCACTTGCCTCTCCCCTCTGCATACAGGCCACCCACAGCCCAAGGTCACATGGTTCAAAGATGGCAGGCCCCTGGCTGGCGGAGATGCCCACCGCATCTCTCCAGATGGAACCCTCCTGCAGGTCCTCCAGGCCAACCTGTCTAGTGCAGGCCACTACTCCTGTATCGCGGCCAACGCCATAGGAGAGAAGACCAAACATTTCCGACTTAGCGTCCTGGGTAAGTGCTAAGCATCTTCTGGCTGCCATCGGTGCCGGAAGGCTGGTATCAAGGTGACCAGCTCCTTACAGACAGCTTCCCACAAAGCACTTTACTATTTTTTCTTCCACGTCAACAACAACAACAATAATAATAACAGCCCTATAGGCTGAACCTCTACCATGGGCCAGGCATTTGCACAGGCCTGATTAGTTGGATCTTTTCAACAACCCTAGGAGGTGGGAGATGTGCTTGTCCCCATGTCAACAATGAAGCCCTGAGGCTTAGAGAGGTGACAAGACTCCAGGCCCCAGGGTCGGGGCTCACACCCAGGCAGGCAGTCTCCCAAGGGCCATCAGCATGAACTGTCTCGTTAGGAGAAACAGGGGTCTAGAAGTTGAGAGGAGCACAGATCTGTTTCTTAAAATGCTGTTGGTAAAAGGGAGGGTCCCCAGCGAGAGCTGAAAGAGAAAATGTGGAGACCAATGAAAGCAGAGCTATTCTACCCAGCAGGGAGTGAAACTCCATCCCCACCTCTGCTCAGAGAGTGGTAACAATTGGAACCACAAACAGAATTGGGAAGGCTCTGGTTAAATGAGTAGATTCTGGATGTTAAGAGACTATTGGGGAAACTGAGGCACAACTGACCAGCTTCCCCTATGGTGTTGCTTAGTGACGGAGAGCCTGGGCTCTGGGTCACCCAGGCCTGAATTCAAGCATGGCCACACGGTGCGTGGTTCCTCTGAGTTTCAGTTTCCCCTCTGTGCGATGCAAGTAGCAAAAGCCAAGCACCAGGGTCTGAGGCTCTTCTGGGTCCTTGGGCCCAGGGTGGGGGATCTCCGTTCACGAGCACACTCCCTGCCCCACCGCAGTGGTTCCCACCATCCTGGGAGTGAGCGAGGACGGTGCTGACGAGGAGGTGACCGTGACCATCAACAACCCCATCTCCCTGATCTGCGAGGCGCTGGCCTTTCCCTCCCCCACCATCACCTGGATGAAGGATGGGGCCCCATTTGAGGGCTTGAACAACGTCCAGCTGCTCCCAGGTGATGCCCTCGGGGTGGAGAGGAGGGAGACAGGGGGCAGGTGACGCGTCGTCGGGCTGGGTCAGAGGAAGGGAGCCTAAGTGAATGCCTGGGGGTGGCCCGCTGCCCCCCGCCCCCCAAGCAGGCACCCACGGGCTGCAGATCCTGAATGCCCAGAAGGAAGACGCGGGCCAGTACACCTGCGTGGTCACCAATGAGCTTGGCGAGACCATGAAGAACTACCACGTGGAAGTCCTCAGTGAGTCAGGGACCCTCCAGGGCACCAGTCGGGTGCCCTCTGATGGTCACTGGCCAGCCAGGGCCGGCTCAGTCATTTTAGGGCCGAGGACCTAGGAGGAGGGAACCAGTGAGCTAGGACTTGGGCCACGTGGACGCCCAGAGCCACACCAGTCCTGGCTTCCTTCTGCCACTCACACTGTGGTACAACCAGAGACCCCACAACTTGAGACCTGGTACCCCCAAGAGAGCTCCCAGAGGTCACCCCAGGAATCCCCCCACCTCAGACCTGACCTGTGCCGTAACCATCTCTCCCCAGGAGCTGGTGGGTTTCCAGAGTCCCTCCACTCTCAGAGAGCCAACACCCCGTTTCTGGGACAGACCCGGGGCCAGGGGGAGCGCAGGGTCTCAGCACCTCTTCTGCGGGCCTGCTCCTCAGACTGCTTTGTGGTTTTCAGTTCCCCCTTCCATCTCCAAAGATGACCCCTCCGGGGAGGTCGTCGTGAAGGAAGTGAAGTCCAAGGTCAATAGTACCTTGACCCTGGAGTGCGAGTGCTGGGCCACGCCCCCACCCACCATCAGCTGGTACAAAGACGGACAGGTGAGCCCGGGACACCCTGGCAGCCTCAGGCTCTCAGTCTGGTCCCCCTTGTCTGCTTGGAAGCTTCCAGAAAAGGCAGTCAAGGCATCAGGCCCCAGAGCTGGCCTGGGCCCCACCCCACCCTTTGTATTTTAATAAGAAATTCAACTCTTTATAGGAAACAAGTCTCACGAACATTAAACCCTCACTGAATCCTCTTCTAATTTTTAAGTTGTATGGATTTGGTGTTACAAAATTGTCGGGGTGTTCTTATCACGTTATGTTGTGTTCCAAAAATTGTGTGAAAATAGAAGTACACTCGTCTGGGGGCTTTCTGCCCCTCATTTCTGATGTCTGTTTCCCCTCTTTCCACCCTCAGCCCGTGACCCCCAACCAGCGTGTCCACATCCTTGGTGAAGGACAGCTACTCCAGATCCAGCCCACGGAGGTCTCGGATTCTGGGCGATACGTGTGCATGGCCACCAATGTGGTTGGCGAGGATGACCAGGACTTCAACGTGCTCATCCAGGGTGTGTAGGGCCACAGGGAGGGGTGGGGCGTGGGCCAGTAGGACTGCGAGGCCGCATGGCTGGGGGTGGGGAGTGTCAGTGCTTCTGGGGTGGCCTGGTGGGAGGGCTCTGTTCTTATCGCTGTCTGTATGTGTGGCCCCCAAGCCCCTGGCCTGGGCTCTTTCATGAACTGACCTTGTGACAAGGACATTGTTGCCCCCCAGGCCTTGGTTTTACCTTTGTAAAATGTGGGTGATCAAATCAGGTGACCTTGAGGGCTCCCCCAGTTCAAAAAGCCAGTGATGAGGGGCCTCTGTGCTCCAAGGCATACATTCTGGCTAACGCTTAGAATCTGGCGTTCTCCTCTGAGAAATACCAGCGTGTCACAAGACTGAGTCCACTAGACACGAGCTCCAGAGAGAGGAAACTTATCCTAGTGCCCAGCATAGTAGTTGCTCAGTAAACACTGGTTGAAGCAGTGAGTGAATTTAAAAACTGCCTTGGGGCTCCCCTGGTGGCGCAGTGGCTGAGAGTCCGCCTGCCGATGCAGGGGACACGGGTTCGTGCCCCGGTCCAGGAAGATCCCACTTGCCGCGGAGCGGCTGGGCCCGTGAGCCATGGCCGCTGGGCCTGCGCGTCCGGAGCCTGTGCTCCGCAACGGGAGAGGCCACAACAGTGAGAGGCCCACGTACCGCAAAACAAACAAACAAACAAAACAAACAAACAAAAACTGCCTTGCCTGAAGGATTTGGCTCAAATGGTGGAATTTATGTGCCTGGGGAGGGGCTGGGACGGGAATCTCTTTGAGCGGTTCATCCCCATCCCTCAGCTGTGGGTCCTAATGGCTTTGTCCCCCACTCCCCAGTACCCCCCATGTTCCAGAAGGTGGGAGATGCTGGTGCAGCCTTTGAGACCCTGTCCCGAGAGGAAGAGGCCCGGGGTGGGGTGACGGAATACCGGGAGATCGTGGAGAACAACCCCGCCTACCTGTACTGTGACACCAACGCGGTCCCACCCCCGGAGCTCACCTGGTACAGGGAAGACCAGCCCCTCTCGGCCACAGATGGGGTGTCTGTTCTGCAAGGTAGGCCAGGGCTGCAGAGAGAAGCAGGGCATTTGCAGGCAGGCACCAGGGTCACACCCACATCAGAGCTGGTCTCCTCTGCCTTTCTGTAAGTCCTTGAGCTCTCCTGTGTGCTGCTTGCTGTGTGACCCCGGGCAGGGCACGTGACCTCTCTGGACCTTAGCTGCCTTTTGTAAACCGGGGCTAGAAGTTCTTTACCAGTTTGAAGGCTAGAATGGGGTCCCTTTCTGCCTCTGGTTTTTAGAACAGAGGTTCTCATCTCGGCCGTGCCCACCTCTGGGCTTCAACATCTGTAATGTCCTGGCCCCTTTCTCTGGAGGTGTGGCCGGTTCGTTTATTAAGACCTTGTGACCCCAAATGCTGAAGAATCTCTCCCTGGGCTCTGATGACCACCCAGAGTCCAAGCTCATGGCTTATGTGACCTTTTAAATTTCTTCTTACAACTTTAAATATTTCTTTAAGGTTATTTAATTTTTGTAAACAACTGCTTTATTTCAGAATAGTTTTTTGTGGATGACTTTGAATTAAAAGGCTCCGGGGATGGGACTTAGAAATGCCTGGCTTCCCTAGGGTGGCCCACAACTGGGAGGTATTCGAGACACAGAGCCCGGATGGGGTCCTGCCGGGTCCTGCCAGGTCCTGCCTGGTCCTGCCAGGCTTGGGCCAGTTGTGGCGCTGTCCAGCAGAGGGGGATGATGTGGGCTGCAGGATGAACAGGGTCATTCCAGGGTTTGTACTTTGGTACTTGCAGAAGAAGGTTGCCTCTTGGAGATCTGGGAGAGGCAATGCTTACGGAAAGCTCGATTGACCTTTAACCTGGCACTGCCCTCTGACCTAGGGATGCAGTGAGCTCAGTCACATGCTGATTGGCCTCTGACCCTGGCCACTGACCCCTAATCCTGGGTACACAGTGGTCACAGTCACAGCTGACTTTAATTCTGGCCCTGATCACAGATTAACGTCATGTATCAAGTGACCCCTCCCCCAGCCGTGGCCGCCACCTCCCCAAATCCCGGCTACTGTCTCCTGGCTCTGCACATAGTGAGCCCCTGGTTCTAACCCTGCTCACAGCCCACCACATCGTGGGTCAGAGATCCCCCAACCCAGAGTCCTGAGCACACAGCGACCCTAGCCCAGCTTCCACTAGAGACCAGCTCCAGTCCCACAGATGCCAGGCTCTGGCCCTGGCTGGCTCTTGTGCACAGAGGGTCCCAGGTGCTGCACCCCAATTGCCCCCACGCCCAACCACTGCCGCCTCCTGAGAGCCTCTGCCGACATGTGCCAAGCTCTCTGCCCCTTCCCTCTGCCTTCAGTGAGGAGCTGGGCTCAGCACTGCTGGGCACTCTTTTCTGGGAGCCTCAGTTTTTCCATCTGTAAGATGGGAGTAGTGACAGCACACGGGGTCAGAGGCCAGGGAAATGCTCAGCCCAGGGCCTGGCACAGAGTACGCTGCCACTGTGCTTTATTTGATCCCCTTGACCCGTGACCTGAGCAGAGCAGGCGATTCTCTGCGTTTCACAGATGAGGTGGGGGAGCGGGAGTGGCCGGGGGGGAGGTGATGTGTCCCAGGTCCCCTCCAGGGGGAAGAGCGGGTTTCCTCGCCCTGGCTCAGGCCTCTGTCCCCACGTCCCCGCAGGAGGCCGGGTCCTGCAGATCCCCCTGGTGCGTGCGGAAGATGCCGGGAGGTATTCTTGCAAGGCCTCCAATGAGGTGGGCGCGGACTGGCTGCACTACCAGCTGCTGGTGCTGAGTGAGTGGCCCGGCCTGGGGGCGGGCGGGCGCAGCGTGGTCTCATGGCTACAGGTCCCATGAGGGGCCCCCTCCCAAAGGGGGTCCAAGTAGAGAGCATGTTCAGTCCTACTGTACTCAGAGGTTGGTAAGGTAGGGGTTACGAGCTTGGGCTCTGAAACCAGACAGGACTGGATTCAAATTGCAAGTGAACTGCTTCCTAGCTGTGTGACCTTGAGCAAATCACAGCCCTCTCTGTGCCCCAGATTCCTTAGCTGTGGCAGGGCCTGGGAGCGCTTGGTGGGCAGGGTTCAAGGAGCCCCAGCCAGTGCCCGGCACCAAGCGGTGTTCTTGCCTCGATGCCCGCCCCCCCAGGGACCTTTCCCAGGGTGGCTGCCCACTCTTCACCCTCTTCTCCCCCCCACCCAGCCCCACCTGTGATCCTGGGTGCCATAGAGGAGCTGGTGGAGGAGGTGACTGTCAACGCCAGCAGCACCGTCAGCCTACAGTGCCCGGCCCTGGGCAACCCTGTGCCCACCATCTCGTGGCTCCAGAACGGGCTGCCTTTCTCCCCAAGCCCGTGGCTGCAGGTCCTGGAGGACGGGCAAGTGTTGCAGGTCAGGGCGACCCCCTGCTTGGGCTGAAGGCAGCGGCTGCTGTGACGCAGTGCTGCTTGTCTGAGGACCGATGAGCTGACCCCTCTCTGTGCCAAATGAGGCTCTTTGCCTGAAACCACGTTGGAGCCCCTGGGATTTAATTCAGCCCACCAGATAATCGTATGTGAGCAGCCTTGCTGGGCTACGCATGGCACCTGAAAAGGACGCACAGGCGTGCCACACTTGGAGCCCAGCACGGCACAGGGCAGCCTTCCTCGGGAATGCCATTGGACGCTTACAGAGCTGTGCCCAGCACCTAGGACCTCGGGCAGCTCCTTGGCCACCCAGTGTCCAGACACAGCCCCACGGCACCCCTGGAGTCCAACACAGCACACAGCACCCTCCTCGGGGCTGGGGGAGGGGACTGTTGTCACCATCTAGTTTGCTACGGGGAATCATCCGTCAGCTTCGCATGCCCCTAGGTGTCACAGAAAGCCCTAGATGGCTGTGGGGTGAGCCCCTAAGCGTTGCTGCATGTAGGCAAAGGTGGTCTTCCTGGTCCCTGCCGTGCCTGGAATGGGTGGGAGGAACCCTCACACTAGTTCCCGGTGGGACCCAGAGCCATCCGGCCGGTGGCATGCGCCCACAGGTGTCCACGGCAGAGGTGGCTGACGCTGCCAGCTACATGTGTGTGGCCGAGAACCCGGCGGGCTCCGCGGAGAAGCTCTTCACCCTCAGGGTGCAAGGTGAGCTGGGCTGAGCAGGAAAGCCCCTGGGTTCCCCAGCTGAGGAGGGGCTGGTGCTCTGGGTCTGCCCCCCGCGCTCCGAGGACTCACCGTGCGGGCAGACACGGCGCCTCGGTCCTTCCAGTGTCCTGGGCTCTGGGCCAGTGCCAGCCGTACCCCAGGAGCGCATGTGGGGGACCCTGATCACTAGATAGTTTTAAGCAGCTTCGGGGGCTGCCAGAAGAATGGATCTTCTGAGGCCTTACAGCACCATGATCGCGCATTTGCTGTGTACCTGGCGGGGGGCTGAGTACTTTCCCCGGACTCATAGCTGAGAGGTTAGCCCAATTTTAGGGCTGTGGAAACAGACTCAGAGATGTCACCCAGTGGGGGTCTCCCCGCCCTGGAGTCGGCCGGCCCTCCCCACCTCTGCATTCTTGTGACACATATATACCTCAGTGGCCATGAGCTCTGCCTCCAGTTGTGGGGCAGCTGTGGCCTCGGGGCGGAGGGATGATGGTATTACTCAAGGTCTAGGACCCAAACCTGAATTGATAGTCTGGCTCTGCCACTGAGCAGCTGAGTGACCTTGGAAAAGTGACTCTCCCTCTCTGATCCCTAAGCCCCCGTGTTCGCATCTGTAAGATGGTTATGACAGATAGGAGCTGCTGCACAGTGAGGTTTGAAGCTCCAGGAGCTAGTGAAGGCCCTGTGTCTCACTCTGGCTGTCCGCTCCCTGCCGGTATGCGTCGTCATGTGTCTTTCTTTATCCTGGTGGCCGCGGGGACAGTCCCACCACGAATCGCGGGTCTGAACTCGGAGCAGGTCACCGCCATCCTCAACAGCAGCGTCTCCTTCCCATGCGAGGTCCACGCTCACCCGAGCCCTGAAGTCACGTGGTACAAGGACAGCCGGGCCCTCTCCACGGGAGAAGAAGTCTTCCTCCTGCCTGGTGAGTAAACTGAGGCTGGGGACCCAGCTCTGAGGCTCTGTGGGAGAGCAGAGCTGCCTCCCCAAACCTGGGACGGGACTGGCTGTCGGGGAGGGCTTTAGGACTGTGGGCGTGGGGGCTGGGGGCTGGGGCCTGTTCGCTGGTACCAGGGGCATCTCCCCCACCCCTGGCAGGCACCCACACGCTGCAGCTGGCTCGGGCACAGCCGTCGGACTCGGGAATGTACATGTGTGAGGCCCTCAATGCCGCCGGCCGGGACCAAAAGCTGGTGCAGCTTAGCGTGCTGGGTATGTCCTGTCTGTCTCCCCACCTGCACTGTCCCCCACTCCTTCAATCAGCCCTCACACCCTCAGACAGCACAGCCAGGAGAGGGGCAGCCGGCCCTGGGGGAGCCTGGGATGCCCTGTGCCCTCTGCTGCAGTGGTATCAGGGGGGCATGGTGGTTAAGATCCTAGTTTTTAGCG
Source organism: Leucopleurus acutus (assembly GCF_964270905.1). Taxonomy (NCBI): domain Eukaryota; kingdom Metazoa; phylum Chordata; class Mammalia; order Artiodactyla; family Delphinidae; genus Leucopleurus; species Leucopleurus acutus. Next base: position 5,930,375 of record NC_139150.1, on the reverse strand, counting down.
TTTGGACATGCTTGGGTTTGAAACTCAGCTGTCCACTTATTTGCTCTGTGACCTTGGGCAAGTCACTTCCCCTCCCCGAGCCTTGGGTGTCTCAGCTGTAAGGTGATGGTTGGTATAAGGGTAAGATGATGGTATGTGAGCCCTTAGCCCAGTGCCTGGTGCCCCGTGAGCTGTGAAGCTGAGGAGGGGACAGCAGGATAACAGCCAGAGCTGGCCCAGGAAGGGCCCTTCCCAAGCCTGATGGATCACGAAGTTCTCCGCATGGAACCTTCTGGGGGGCTTCTGGTCTTCTGAATCCTCTTGGGGAAAAGCTGGCCCAAGATGTCATGAGCCAGCACTCCCTGGAGGATTCTTTCAAGCCCTGGGGCAGGTTCATTCATTTGGGCCTGTTCACCTACTGTGCGCCCGGCACCGTGCCAGGTCTTGTGGGCTCACAGCTGGGGTGGGAGCTTCTGCACTGGTTTGCTGGAGGGACATGGGCCTGTGGACCCGCATGGAGGGCCCTAACCTAGCTGGGGCCCGCCCTGTGTAGGAAAGAGCCTAGGAGGGTTGTCACAGCATCTCCCCCGACTGGGAGGCTGAACCCAGAGAGGGCAAGAGGCTTTTCCCAGGTCACCCAGCGGGCCCTTGGCATGCTGGCCTGGCTTCTCTTCTTCCAGCTCCCTGGGTCTGTGTCATCCCCTGCGGCGGGGTCCACCGCGTGACCTTGTCTCTCCATAGGCTGTTAGCCTGCGGCTGCAGCCGGGGAGGACACGGGGAAGGCCGCGCTCCTCACTCAGCTCATCTCCTTCCCCAGTTCCCCCAACCTTCAGGCAGGCTTCCAGTGGCCCCCAGGGTGTGGTCCTGGTGAAGGCGGGGGACAAGGCCGTCCTGAGCTGCGAGGCAGACTCACTTCCCGAGCCAACCGTGACCTGGCACAAGGATGGGCAGCCCCTGGTCCTGGCACAGAGGACCCAAGCTCTGCTGGGTGGGCAGAGGCTGGAGATCCAGGACACCCAGGTGAGATGTCTGGTGGTGCGGGCAGCCGCGGGAAGCCCTGGGAATGTCACCTCCTGGTCCTGGGGAGCCGAGGGTGGGCATGGGGGGCAGCTGGGTGGCAAGATGGGGGGCCTGCGGCCTCCTTGGCCTGCAGGATCCCAATCCAAGATGATTGGCAGCGTCCGGGCTGGGAGGCGTGGGAAGAGCACGGGGCCCCAGATCGGGCGCCACACTGACTCACAGAATCACTTGGAGCAGATCCGCCTGCCTGTTGCCCCAGAATCCAGAGGCCTTTGCAGGCCCCTCTGGCTGTGGCTCCCCGGGAGTGTGTTCCACCTGCCCACGCCCCTCCCTGGGATGGATGAGACACTCACAAGTGTTCTTTGAATGAAAAATTGCTGCTCCTCTCGAATTGCACCTGGGTTCCGTCTCCTGACTCAGCGCCATCCCCACAGTGAGGGAACCTTCTCCTCCAGGCTCCACAGACAGACGTGCAGCCCCAGGGAAGGGTGGGGTCTGCATCCTGTGCACTCACCTTCCATCGGCCCTCCTGCATCTCAAGGCTCTTGGGAAAGGCCAGAGGGTCCCATCTCCCCTTTGGCTTCCCAGGCAGGACCAGCATATTTGGGGAGTCCCTGCTGTGGAAGGTTCTGGGACCTGGATGTTTTGGGGGAGCCGTAGGTATCCCCACTGCAGCCGCACACTGTCTTCATGTGCTCTCTCTGTCCCAGGTGTCGGATAAAGGTTTATACAGCTGTAGAGTCCACAATACAGCCGGGGAGGCCGTGCGGACCTTCATCCTCACGGTCCAGGGTAAGCCGGGCACCAGACTGCCAGCGTCGCTGCGGTACCCCTAGCAGCACAGGGAGTTGCCAAGGATGGGAAGGGCCATCGCTGGAAAGGGAAGGTGTGGCTGAGTGTTTAGGGCACAAGATCTGGAATTGAAAAGACCAGGATCCGAATAGGACTCTGCCAATGACTTGCTCTGTGGGACTCAGTAGAGTGACTTTACCCCTTTGAGTCTCAGCTTTATCTTCAGTAAAAGGAGCTAAAAGTAGTACCTGCCTGTGTGGCACCCAGGAAGTGCTCCATCTGTGGTCTGCCATGACTGTGTCTAGAAAGTGCTGGGCCCGGGGCCCGGCGTGGAAGCACTGGGACAGGAGCCCTAAGAGATCAGACCCTCGGAGTGCAGGGGCCATGTCACCCCCGCCTGAGCCCTGAGGTGCCTGCCCCAGCAGCCCAAGAATGGAACATAGATGGCATTTCATTGCGTGTAGCTCAAGCTGGGGATGAGGGAGAGCCTGTTGGAGCTGCCTAGGGAAGCAAGGGATGAAGCCTTGGCCAGATTTCCTCAGGATCAGCTATTGTGTCGGTTAGGGAATAGACTCAGCTGGGTAACAGAAAGACCCCAAAATACAGTGAATCAAGTAAGAGAGACATTTACCTCTGTTATCCAAAAGCCCAGAGGTGAGTGTCTAGGCTGGAGGGTAGATCTGTACCTACCAAGTGGTAATTTAGGGACCAGGATCCTTCCATCCTGTTGATCTCCCATCCCCTGGGGGTTGTCCCTGTCCATGTCGCATCCTGTCCCAGCCCACGAAGCAGAAATGAGCAGACGTAGAGGGCAAGCATTTTTATTTTAAGTGGGTGATGCAGAAGTTGCATCTGTCCCCTGTGCTTGTATCCCATGAGTGAGAACTTTGACAGCTGGCCACAGCAGGCTGCAGGGGACACTGGGAAATGTAGTTTCTACCTGAGTGACCCCGTGCAAGATGGGATGGACAGCTTGTGGGGACACCAGCTGTCTGCTGCACATGCCAAACCCTGTAGCCTCTCCAAAAGGGGGACAGTGGATGGATTCAACCCTGAGCCATATTGAGTACCAGTGTTGAAAATTATTGACACCAGGTCTGCTGCTCAAATCTCATAGCTTCTTCTCCTGGTGGCCACCTTAATGAACAGTGGGAAGGGAGGAATGTCTGGTCCTTGAGGGAGAAGATGTTTCATCCTGAGCACAGCTATCTCTTTTCCACTGGTAGTGGCTACCTGGGATGCATGACTTCATCCTGGCTGAGCAGGGGAGAGTGTTGGGATCAATTAGTGATGTCTGCCCTGGCATAGTCTAAGGTATGCTGGTGCAATAGCCATGAAATTTACCATCCTTGGGCTAAGTGGTCCCCGCCTGGGCTCTGCTTTGTAAATGTTTTGAAATAGCCAGCTGCTGGTTGTATTTACATTTGCGAATAAAACAACTCATATCATTATCAATGGCAAGGCATAAAATGTCAACTCCTAACCACAGGGAAGGGCTTCTCGGGCATCCCTGATCTGCCTGAGAGGAAGGAAGCAGGAGGCAGGGTCTTAGGATTCTGGGAATCTGGCTTCTCTCCTGCAGTGCCCCCAACGTTTGAGAACCCCAAGACGGAGACCGTGAGTCAGGTGGCTGGAAGCCCCCTGGTCCTGAGCTGCGACGTGACTGCAGTCCCTGCACCTAGTGTTACTTGGCTGAAAGACAGAATGCCTATTGGTGAGTGCATTAGTCCTTATCTTTTGGCGCCAAGTAGTCCTTTATTTAATGAAATGGCAGTGAAAACAGAAGGGGTAGTTGGTTGTTAACGGTTCTTACTTGGCAAAATCAAAAGCTGGCAGTGCCCTGTTGGTCCCATCCCCCCCGATTTGTCTTTCAACCCTGTTGGCCTTGAAATCCCAACATCGAGGACCATCTGAGCGGGGGCTCAGTGGCTTCTTGTGTTTGTGTCCATAGTCAGCTCCCACGGGACAGAAATGCAGCGTGGGTGCTGAGGGTCTAGCTGGCCCGACCCTGGGCCTGGCGTTGGCCCCGAAGCTGCTCCTTCTCCAGGAACTCAGCTCCATTCGGCCCAGCTGTCGGTCACCCCCATCCAGGCCTTCAACCTTGCCCCGCTCTCTTCCTCTCCCCCGACCCACCCACCCATGGGTCAGTAGACACCTCGTCTTGTCAACATAAATGCCTCTGGTGCCAGCCCTGCTCTCCATCCATAGCCTTTCCCGTTCCAGCCACCACTGTCCACACCCCTGGGTGAGGGCAGCAGCCCCTACACTGGTCTCTCTGGTCTCCTCCATGCCTCCAATGCAGGCTCCACCGGGGCAGAAGGGATCACAAAGTGCAGCTCTGAGTGGGTCAGTTGTCTATTGAAACTGAAAATCCTTTCGTGCCTGGAGTCCTCAGAACCACAGCCCAGGAGGCCCTTCGGGGCTGGGGCCAGCCCCCCTCTCCCTGCCCTGCTGCGTGCTCCAGACAGACCCAGCTGCTCTTGACTCCTTGCATATGCCTATGTCTGTCTGTCTGTCTCTGTCTTTCTCTCTCTCAATAACAGCCTTATTGAGATGTAATTCACATACTCTACAATTTACCCAATGAAAGCATCCAAATCAATTCTTTTTTGTATGATCACAGACCATCCCCACAATCAACTCTGGAACATTTTTTTTCCAACTGTATATTTTCTTTTTTAAAAAATTGAAATATAGTTGATTTACAATGTTGTGTAAATTCTGCTGTATAGCAAAGTGATTCATACATATATTCGTTCTTTTTATAGTCTTTTCCATAATGGTTTATCATAGGATATTGAATATAGTTCCCTGTGCTATACAGTAGAACCTTGTTGTTTATCATTTTGGAACATCTTTATCACCCCAAGGGAAATCCCTTACCCATCGCCTTCACTCCCAGCCGCCCCAGCCTTAGGCAGCCGCTAACCTACTTTCTGTCTCTATAGACTTGCCCGTTCTGGACAATTCATATAACACGTGGAATCATACAACACGTGACCTCTTGTGACTGGCTCCTTCCACTTAGCATCGTGTCTTCAGGGTTCATCCGTGTTGTAGTATGTGTCAGTTCTTCATTCCTTTTTTAAGTTAATTTTTTTCTTTCTTTTTTATGGCTGAACGTTCCACTGTGTAGATATATCATGTTCTGTTTATCTGTCCACCATCTGATGGACATTTGTGTTGTTTCCACCTTTTGGCTATGGTGGATAGAGTGCTGTGAACGTTTGTGTACAGGTGTTTGTGTGGCGTTTGCTGTCCTTCCTCTTTGATATATACCTGGGAGTGGAATTGCTGTGGACCCTGTTCTCTCTCGGCTCCAGCTCTTGGCACGCGCTGTTTCCTCCCTGAAATGCTCATCCCAGGCTCCCCGGACCACCTCCACTTTCACCTGGCTGATTCAGACTCACCTTCAGGTCTCAGCTGAGACTCACCTCCTCCAGAAGCCTGGCCTGGTCTCTCCATGCTCCGTCAGGGTTTCACAGGGCTGGGCACACAGGATTGTACCTGTGTCGCTGTCTCTGATGTATTTTGAACTCCTTGAGGACAGGGACCACGTTTCACTCATCTTTGATTCCCGAGCTCTCTCGCTGTTGGACACGTAGTAGTTGCTCAATACATTTTGTGTTGAAAGACTGGCTGGACAGATGAGGATCCGGGGGAGGGCAGACCAGTCTGGACTGGTGCAGTTAGAGAAGGCTTTGGGGCAGAGGTGCTGCTGGAGAACGCGAGGGGGAGGCATTCTAGGCTGGGGGAGGGGTGCAGCTTGAGCAGAGGCCCAGGGGAAGCCCCACACTGGACTTATGTTGGAGTCAGTGAGTGGCTGGTTCACCTTGATCGGTGCGGGGAGGGAAAGGTTGGAAGGAGGGTGGGAGATGAGGGCTGGGCCTGAGCGTCAACAGGAAGAGGAGCAAGCCCTGGACTCTAAAGGGGGCGGCGGGGGGGCACTTCCCTGACTGTCCAGTGGTTAAGATGCCGAGCTCCCAATGCAGGAGGCACGGGTTCGATCCCTGGTCGGGGAACTAGGATCCTGCCTGCCACATGGCATGGCCAGAAAAATAAATAAAAATAAAAAAATAAAGGGAGTGGAGTCCCTTGGGAAGAAATGTCCCCAGTGAGGGAAGTAGGGAGGGGTTGGTTGTAAGGACCAGAACAATCAAAGAAGTCCAGGCTGGGGAAGGCCGTGGCGTAAATGGCTAGAGGCCCTGCCCACATCTGGGCCCACGTCTGGGCATCAGTTTCCCTACGAGCATAAGAAAGGGCTGGGTGATTCAAGGTTCCCAGGGTCTTTCCAGCCTTGTGAGTGTGGGGGTCAGGCGCCCTCTGCGGGAGTCACGAGACTTCTCTGTCTGGGCCCAGTGGTGGCAGCTGGGGCGGTGGGTCTGAGCAGGTGAGGTCCTGCCACACCCCTCTGTCCCACAGAAAGCAGTGTGGCACGTGGTGTGGTCTCCCGGGGGGGGCGCCTCCAGCTGAGTCACTTGCAGCCAGACCAGGCTGGCACCTACACGTGTGTGGCCGAGAATGCCCTGGCGGAGGCCCGCAAGGACTTCGTGGTGGCCGTGCTGGGTACGTCTGCACCCTGCGCCCCCCGTGTCCCACCCCCATGCCAGCCCCAGCCACCGCCCCGGGCCTCACCACACCCACTCTGCCACAGTGGCCCCCCGGATCCGGAGCTCGGGCGCCACGCAGGAGCACAGCATCCTGGAGGGGCAGGGGCTGCGGCTGGACTGCGAGGCTGACGGGCAGCCACCACCCGACGTGGCCTGGCTGAAGGACGGTGGCCCGCTGGGCCAGGGCGCCGGCCCCCACCTCCGGTAAGACCCAGCCTGTGACCTCCCCGCCCCAGGAGGCAAGCCTGCAGGCCCTCACGCACCTGCTCCCGGCTCTCCCTCCCCGGGGCAGGTTCTACCTGGAGGGCAGCTCCCTGGTGCTAAAGGGCCTGAGGGCCTCGGACTCGGGGGCCTACACCTGCGTGGCCCACAACGCGGCCGGTGAGGACGCCAGGCTGCACACCGTGAACGTGCTGGGTGAGCAGCTGAGGGGCGAGGAGAGCCGGGCCGCCCCACCGTCCCGGGGCGGCAGCAGCCTGGCCGCCGTGGGGCCTCCACTGGGGCACCTGGAGGGTGGTGCCAGGGCCCGGATACGGGAGCCCTGGTGCAGCCCCAGCCGTGCCCACTCTGTGAGCCAGGCCAGGCTGACCTGTCCGGGCCTCTGCCCCATCCTCAGACTAGGGGCACAACTGCGACAGCCCAGGGGCACAGTGGGGGAGTCGGGATAAAGGAGAGACCCACACCCCCAGGCAGTGGGCTTCATCATCACCTGGGTGGGGCGCGGGCCTGAGACCCACGTGATGATTGCTACCCGATGGCTGCACGTGGCAGAAGTCGAGGTATCGGCGCCACCTCCTGGGACTTCCCTGAGAGGAGCCCACCTCCCCGCCCAGGCCCCCTCACTGCCCCCGTTTTTCCTCTCTGCCCACCCACCAGTGCCTCCCACCATCGAGCAGGGGGCAGAGGGCGCAGGGACCCTGGTGAGCAGGCCCGGGGAGCTGGTGACCATGGCGTGCCCTGTCCGGGGCTCCCCGCGCATCCGCGTGAACTGGCTCAAGGATGGCCTGCCCCTCGCGCTCTCGCAGCGCACCCACCTCCACGGCTCGGGCCGCACCCTCAGGTAAGGGAGCGGCTCCCCTGCTCAAGGATGGCCTGCCCCTCGCGCTCTCGCAGCGCACCCACCTCCACGGCTCGGGCCGCACCCTCAGGTAAGGGAGCGGCTCCCCTGCCCACCAGCCAGCGGATGGCAGGCCCCAGATACACTCTTCAGGCAGCTTGGGCTTAAAAGCACGTCCGCATGGTTTTTAGACTAAAAACAACATAAACATACAGAGGTTTTTGATGGGGAGAGTGGGAGATGAAAGGGGCCTCTGCCCTCAGGCTTTCACAGCCCAGTGGGGGAGGTACAGATCCGGGTGATGACATCTGGTGGCACCTAACTCAGCCTGGCCCCAGGTAGAAGAAATCTGGGAAGGCTTCCTGGAAGAAAGTGCCTGAGCAACGTCTTCATGCATTCAGCAGCACGTAACGGGGTGCTTGCTGTTCCAGGTGCAGTTCCAGGTACTGGGATGGAGCAGTGAGCAAGATGGAGCCTTTGCTCCTGCAGCTTTGGGGAGGGAGGGGAATGGAAAATAAACAGATATAAAAGTGACATGTCACAAGGGATGTGTGCTCAGAAGAATAAAGTAGGGTGAGGGGATGGGAGGTGGCAGTGGAGGGTGCTATTTTAGGGTGGCCAGCAGTAGGCACTCAGATGAGGTGACACTTGAGCAGAGATGGAAGGCCATGAGAAGGGGAGGTGAGTGGATTCCATGGCAGGAAGAATTCCATTCCTTCCAGGCAGGAAGAGCAGGTTCAAAGGCCCTGCGGTGGGCGTGTGGCTGTGTGTTCTCGAAACAGAGTTGGAGGGTCGGTTATGAAGGGGGAAGTCAGGTGACACAGGGCCTCGTGAGTCCTTCAAAAGACTTGGGCTTTCCTAAGGAGGGAAGGGAAGCCCCGAGAGGGTTTTCAGCAGAGAAGTCACATCATGACGTGACTTAAATTTTGTGTATGTGGTAAAAACACATAATAGAAAAGTTACCATTTTAGGCATTTTTAAGTGTACTGTTCAGGGGCATTAAGTACATTCACATCGTTGTGCAACTTCACCATCTCCAGACCTTTTCATCTCCCCAAACGGAAACTCTGCCCCATCGAACAGTAATTCCCCACCCCGCTCCCCAGCCCCTGGCACCCAGGACTGTACTTTCTGTCTGTGAACCTTCCTTATTCTGAGTACCTCAGATAAGTGGAATCATGCAATCGTTGTCCTTCTGTGACTGGTTTATTTCACGCAGCATCATGTTTTCATCCATGTTGTGGCATGTGTCAAATTTTCCATCCTAATTTTTAAGGCTGAATAATATCGCCTGGTATGTGTAGAACACGTTATCCTTTCACCCATCGATGGACACTTGGATTGCTTCCACATTTTAGCAGCTGTGAATAATGCTGCTGTGAACACGGGTGTTGGCTTATCCGTTTGAGCTTCTACTTTCATTTCTTTGCGGTTGTGACTTAGGTTTTTAGACGATCCTTCGGGCTGCAGTGTGGACAGCAGACTGTAGGGCCAAGGGCAGAGTGGGAGGGCATTTTAGGGCTGCGGCCACAAGCCAGGTGAGACGTGGTGGGGCCTGGATCAGAGCCACGTGGTGGAGGTGCTCCAGCTGGTGGTGTTTGCGGAGAGACGGGGAGGGGTTGAGCAGGGCTCTGGGGTCTCTATCTGGGAACCCGGAAGGCTGAAGTCTGTTTTCTGAGATGGGTCCACAGTGGGAGGGGCACGTTGAGGGGTGAGACCGGTGTTCTGTTCCAACCTGTTGGTTGGAGAGGTTCTTGGACATACAGGGAAGGTGGAAACCAGGCATTTGATACTCCTGTCAGGAGTTTAGGAGGTAGATGTTTGGAGATTGTCAGTGAACAGGTGGTGTTGGAAGCCAGGATGGGCTGCGGGCCCCGGGAAGGGAGTGTGGACTGAGCCTGGGCTGCCAGCGTTAGGGTGGTTATAACAGACGTTTCAGGGTCACTGGGGACGTTGACAAGGGCGGCTCAGGAGGAGTGGTCGGGGCAAAAGGGGGTTTGAGAGACAGTGAGGGTTCAGGCAGTGGAGACAGTGAGTAGAGACGAGTCTGGCGAGTCCTGAAAGCTGAGAGGAATTGTCTAGAAGAAGGGGGTGGGAGTACAGGCTGTCCGGGGGTGGGCCAGTGGAGCTTCCAGAATTTGGGAAGCAGGAAGTCTGGCTGCAGAGTGAGGTGGGCAGAGAAGGCAGCAGGGGTGGGGGGTGAGGTGAGGACTCTCCCTCTCTCTCCTTCTCTCTGCTTCTCTCTCTCTCCCTATCTCTCCTTCTCTCTCCCTCTCTCCCTCTCTCCCCTTCTCTCTCCCCCTCTCTCTCTCCCTCTCTCTCTCTCCCTCTCCCTCCCTCTCTCTCTCTCCCTGTCTCTCTCTCTCCCTCTCCCTCCCCCCTCTCCCCCCCTCTTTCTTCCTGTCTCTCTCCCTCACTCTGTCTCTCTCTCTCATCCCCCCCCCCCTTTGCTCTCGGGCTTCAGGATTTCCCAGGTGCAGCTGGCAGATTCCGGCATCTTCACCTGTGTGGCTTCGAGCCCAGCGGGCGTGGCCGACAGGAACTTTACCTTGCAGGTGCACGGTACGGAGCAGGGGAGTGGGTTAGCGGGTCCTTCGGCCTTAGGGGCGAGAATCAAGGCTCTTGTCCCCTCCCCTCTGCCCATCTGGGTGAAACCAAGGGTTGGCCCTCAGGGATGTCAGGGCAGGGCAAATAGTCTCTGATTCATTCGGTCACTCATTCATTGATCTCACAAGTAGTTGTTGGACACTAGTGTGCCAGGGCCTTGCCAGGCACTGGAATATGGCAGTGAGCAGAGGTAGCCCTGACACCAGGAAGTCGGTGAGGGAAACAGCTCTGTAAAATTAAAATTCCACGCAACTAGTGATACCAGGGTAAGGAGAGGGTGCCACAGGAGCACAGAGGAGGGCACCTCACCTGGCCTCGGGCATTCAGGGAAGGCTTCCTGGAGGAGGTGAGGTCTAAGCTGAGGACTGAAGATGAGAAGGAATAGTCCAGGAGAAGGGCATTCTGGCCCATAGTTACAGTCTGTGCAAAGTCCAGGGGCGAGGGCCACCTGGCATTGGATAAGTTGGCTCGTGCCCACTCTTTTGCCCTGTGCAGTGCCCCCTGTCCTGGAGCCGGTCGAGTTCCAGAATGACGTGGCGGTGGTCCGTGGCTCCCCGGTGGTCCTCCCCTGTGAAGCCCGGGGCAGCCCCCTGCCCCTCGTTTTGTGGATGAAGGATGGGGAACCCTTTTTGCCCCGGAGCCTGGAACAGGGGCCTGGCCTACAGCTGGAGACAGCGGGAGTTGGCGACTCAGGGATCTACTCCTGCGTGGCCGTGAGCGAGGCAGGGGAAGCGAGGCGGCATTTCCGGCTGACGGTGATGGGTGGGTCACCTGCCCCCAGCGCCAGCTTCTCTGGGCCAGGGACGGGACGGGGGTCCTCGGGGGGCGATGGAGGCGGTGAGAGAGGTGAGCACCCTGGAGGCTTGGGGCTTAGGGAGCAGGCCTCGCCGACCTGGCTGCAGGGGCTGGGGGCCAGGACGCTTCCTTCTCCTGGGGCTGTGCCCCTCTGTCTTGTCCTTGGAACCTTGTAAAGCAGGAACAAAGCCATCGAAATCTTGGGGCTCTAAGTCTGAAGCACAAGATTTTGCAAGGGTGCCCTACTGGAAAGATGCGTTTCCCTCCATACTGTATCCTTGTTTTTTTTGTTTTGTTTTGTTTTGTTTGCGGTACGCGGGCCTCTCACTGGGCCTCTCACTGCTGTGGCCTCTCCTGCCGTGGAGCACAGGCTCCGGACGCGCAGGCTCAGCGGCCATGGCTCACGGGCCCAGCCGCTCCGCGGCATGTGGGATCCTCCCAGACCGGGGCATGAACCCGTGTCCCCTGCATCGGCAGGCGACTCTTAACCACTGCGCCACCAGGGAAGCCCTCCTTGTTGGTTTTTAAGCGCAAATCATTGTCCCAGGCAGATGGGCCCATGCTCGGACGTGTTTAGGACCCTCCAACACAACCACCAGCCTCCTGTTTGCAGGCCCATGTACTGTCAGCATCTGGATGGTGGGGGAGGGGAATGAACCCCACATCCTAGTGTTCTGGGCATGGCCCCCATGGCTGACCCAGGGCGGGGTGTCTTGCAGATCCCCCCCACATCGAGGACTCAGGCCAGCCTGCAGAGCTGTTGTTGACCCCCGGCACCCCCTTGGAGCTCCTCTGCGATGCCCGGGGCACCCCCCAACCCAGCATCACGTGGCACAAGGATGGGCAGGCCCTGAACAGGCTGAAGGACAGCAAGAGGGCCGGGCGGGGGCTCCGGGTGGAGGGTGTGCAGGTGCTGCTGCCCCGCCTGCTGTGGCATGAAGCTGGGGAGAGGAGGGGAGGGACCCAGTGGCACTTGGCAGGGTTTGCCCAAGCTCCACTTTTATTCGGGGTATGAGGATGTGAAGAGGACCCCCCACCCCGGCCCCGGGCCATGCCCTTGGGAGCTCCCAGTCAGGTCAGACCCAAGGCTGATGCAGAAACCAGATAAATCCCTAACCCCACCAGAAAAGAACTGGTACAGTCAAGGGGGACTCCCTGGAGGAGGCAGACTCTGCCCTAGCCCTAAAGCAAGGGTGAGCCAGTAATAGGGAAGAAACATCCCAGAGAGGAGAAGGGGTTGGTGGGAAAGGCAGGATGGCTGACTCAGCAGGCCTGAGGCTAAGTCCTGGGTCCTCAGCTGTGTAGGAGGGAAACCAGATCAGGAGGTGGGCAGGGTGGGACCGGAGGTAGCTGCTCACCCTGCCCCATCCCCAGGTGGGTGACGCTGGGCTGTACACTTGCCTGGCCCACAGCCCTGCTGGTGAAATCGAGAAGAGCTTCCGGGTCAGAGTTCAAGGTAGGGGGCTGCCAGAGTGGGGGCAGGAGAGGGAGGCAGGATGGGACCTGCAGGGGTGGGCCCCTCTCTCATGTTCTCCCTACCCACCTCACCAGCGCCCCCAAATGTCATTGGGCCCCAAGGCCCCCGCGGTGTGGTTGGCCTGGCCCCGGGACAGCTGGTTCTAGAGTGCTCGGTGGAGGCAGATCCCGCACCGGAGATCGAGTGGCACCGTGATGGCATCCTGCTGCAGGTGGGTGCCAGGCTGGGGACCCAGGCGCACCGCTTTCTGTTCCTCTCAGGCCCCAGACCCTGACCAGACTCGATCCCAGGTGCCGAGGGCCTATTCTGGGCCGGCCCTTTGCATACCTGCTCTCCTGACGTTTTCCACCCCTGTTACTATTGTCACCCCCATACTGTGGATGGGGACACCGAGGCAAGGCTAAGACTTGCACCCCAGGGCTTCTGATGCACATCTGTGCTGTACCTTTGAGCTGTGCTTAGTGGCTGTGTGGCTTGGGGCCAGTTACTGCGGTTCTGTGCGCTCACCCCTGAAATGGGGCCAATTTGCTGCTGTGGACCCAAGAATTGTAGATCTGGTGGAAGCTCCAGCTCCTAGTGGGAGCATGGGTCCCCCCTGCAACGTGCCCGACAGGCAGAGCTCCAGGGAAGATGCTCTTTCCCTCCCAAAGGAGCCTATTTCCCCAGAAAGTCCTCAGCTGGGCATCGGTTCAGGGGCTGCAGGCCGGCCCAGAATGAATGGGGCAGAGACCACCGTCCGGCCCCGCTGGTTCCTTGGTCTTGGTGCGTGGGGGGCTGGCCTGGCCCAGCCCAGCACTGATGAGGGTCTCTCCACCCTGGGGGTCTCTACAGGCAGATGCCCACACCCAGTTCCCAGAGCAGGGCAGGTTCCTCCAGCTGCAGGCCCTGAGCACGGCCGACAGTGGCAACTACAGCTGCACAGCCCGCAATGCTGCAGGCAGCACCAGTGTGGCCTTCCACGTGGAGGTCCACAGTGAGTGGCCCCACCCCACCCGCCCTGCCCCCCCTCCCTGAGAGCGACAGGGTCCCAGCACCCGCCCCCTCTGTGCCTCTCCTCCAGCGGTGCCCACCATCCGGCCGGGACCACCTGCAGTGAACGCCTCCGTGAACCAGACGGCTCTGCTGTCCTGCAAGGCAGACGGTGCCCCCCCGCCCCTTGTGAACTGGCGGAAGGACGGCATCCCTCTGGATCCTGAGAGCCCCAGGTGGGAGCTGGTAGGGGAGGGCATCAGGGAGGGGCTCAGGTACCTCTTTACGGGTTGTAAACGGAAGCCCACCTGGGCAGTTGGAGCAGAAAGGACATGGGTCTTCTCAGAACCCAAGGACGTACATGCCCATTCGTTAAGGGCGTGAGAACCCCTGGTGGCTGTCTGTCTGTCTGTCTGTCTAGTTTTGACTCTTGGTTGCTAGTCTGTTTCTGTGTGTGAGGGCTTCATGCCTCTCTCTCTCTCAGACCAATTTTCTACACCTTCTTTCTCTAAGAACATGGCAGAACAGCTCCCCACACACACCTCCCCCCCACCCCCACCCCCAGCCGAGTTATAGCTGCTGCGTTCACACAACCTGCAGACCCTGGTGAGCTGTCTGTGAATCCCAGTTCCAAATTCCCAGGGCAGAGAATTCCATTGGCTCAGCCTGCGTGATGTGTCCATCCCCCGTCCAACCGGCTGTGGCCAGGGGCGGGGTCACACAGTACAGACATGGCCCCTGGGAAAGGGCAGTTTTCCGACCTAATTGAGGGGCTGTTCTCAGAAAGGGTTGGGGTACCACTGCCCTCTGGCTCTTGGGGGGAGGCTGGGCCCAGGTGGGAGCATGGGAGGCCCGAAGCAGCCCCTCTCACCCTTTCTGATGCTGGGTTGTGGTGCAGGTTACTGCCCAAGGCTGTGGCCCCACGCCCCACCCCGCCACCGACCTTGGCCTCACAGATGCAGGACTCCTGAGTCAGCATCCTCTCTCTCAGAAAGCCAGGGACCAAGGGGAGGGTCTTGCTGGAGACACTACCAGGGGTCCAGCTCCTCCCCAGGGACTTGCTGGTCTGCCGGTATCCGTGGCAACCCCTCCCTGTGTTCCAGGTTTCAGGTTCTGCCTGAGGGTTCCCTGAGGATCCAGCCAGTCCTCGCCCAGGATGCCGGCCACTACCTCTGCCTGGCGTCCAACGCCGCAGGTTCCGATCGGCAGGGCCGCGACCTCCGGGTCTTCGGTAGGTAGAGGAGGGAAGGTGTGTTTTTTTTGCCTTCAGCGTCCACCCCCTGTCTGGACCGGGTCCTGCTTAGTTTCTGGTTCATCTTAGCTGTCAGGAGCCAGGAGCAACGATCTCCAAATATTTTTGACCATGAATCCTATTAATAAAAAGTTTTGAGCATGTACACTCAGAGATGCATATTGGGGCTTCCCTGGTGGCGCGGTGGTTGAGGGTCCGCCTGCCGATGCAGGGGACACGGGTCCGTGCCCCGGTCCGGGAAGATCCCACATGCCGCGGAGCGGCTGGGCCCGTGAGCCATGGCCGCTGAGCCTGTGCGTCCGGAGCCTGTGCTCCGCCACGGGAGAGGCCACGACAGTGAGAGGCCCGCGTACCACAAAAAAAAAAAAAAAAAAAGCGTATTTATCTTTATGCATACCTTATATACGCTTACTATTATGCTGTTCTACTGCATGAGAAAACATGCACAAGCTGTAGAACCCTCAGAATCACTGAGCCAGGGGCTCTGATCTGCTCTTCCATCCCATTGATCACCTTGGTGGAGGCTGCGCTGCTGGGCCCTGGCCTCGGGTGGGGCTGCCGGGGAGTTGCGCCCTGGAGGCCCCATTCAAGGAGGTGTAGTTAGGGGGATGCCAGCCTCAGGGGTGGTCAAAGGCCCCATCGCCCCAGCTTTGGGAACCCGTTGGAAGATCCGCTCGGGGAGTTTCTCCTGCCTCCTCGCCCCTGCTTCCTCGGGGATGGGCTGAAGGTGGTTGGAGTATCTCCTGCTCCTGGACTTTACCTTAGAGACCCCCGCCCTGCCCCCACCCCACACCCCGTCTCCTGATCACTCTTCTCTCCCCAGAGCCTCCAGCCATCACCCCCGGCCCCTCCAACCTGACCCTGACTGCTGACACTGCCGCCTCACTGCCCTGTGAGGCCAGAGGCTCTCCCAAGCCCCTTGTGGTCTGGTGGAAGGATGGACAGAAGCTGGACTTCCGCCTGCAGCAGGGAGCCTACCGGTACTGAGCTGGTCCTTCTGGGAGCGTCATGAGATGCCTGGGGTGGGGAAGGGCGTGCCTGTGTCAGAGAAGGGGAGCCAGGCCAGAACTGAGGCAGGGGCGCGCTCGGGTCTCACCAAAGCCAGCACCAGAACTTGTGTCCTGACTTCAAGGGGCCAGGAGGGTCTTTACACTAAGATACCTGGTCGGAAGTGGGGACATTTGGGACATACAGCCAAATGGAAAATATATGGCCTTTGCAACCACTTTAGTCACTATTTAAGAACCCACGTAGAAGCCCAAGTTCATGCCGGTTGAGCCTGGACCCATGGCTCCTGCAGGAGCCTCGGTCTCCCCGTTTCTCAAATGCAGCTGACCCTGAAATGATCCCTGGGAGTATTAAGAGGTCAGTTCACCAATGAATTCACCAGATATGTGTTGTGTTAGGTGCCAGCTCATCATGGAGCTTTGTGACTAAGCAGGTGTTCAGTGAACACGAGCAGTTCTGATCAGGGCTTTGGATGTGGTTACTACTGCAGAAGTTATCATAGGTGGTGACTGTAGGACATTTTTAGGATTATGGAGAAACCCAGAGGCAAACATTAAAATTGCCCACAAACTGAACAGGTAGACCTTGGGAGGTAGAAAATTCTAGGAGAAACTTCTAGAGTCGAGGCTGGGGGCCGGTTACAGGAAGGGAAAATAGTCATGAAACACATCCCTCGCCTCCAAATTCCCCGGGTAGGGAGGCCACGCTGGCTGGTTTCAGGTCAGCCCGGCCAGTCACTTAGCAGACAACCGTCCGTCTGTCTGTCCAGGCTCCTGCCTTCCAACGCCTTGCTCCTCACAGCCCCCAGCCCTCAGGATTCAGCCCAGTTTGAGTGTGTGGCGAGCAATGAACTGGGCGAGGCCCACAGGCTCTACTGGGTGACGGTTCACGGTGAGTTCACACTCAGGAGTGACTGTTCACAGCGAGGGCAGATGAGGAGGCCGGGATGGGGACAGTGCCTCCCTCTCCTGGGCGCTCTCTCTGCCTCCAGGGACCTGCACGGCTTCCCTCTGAGCCTTTCTGTGCTTCCCGGGTCACCGCCTCCAGGAAGCCCTCTCTGATCCTGCCTTCCCACACTGACATAACCCAACTCCAGCACAGTTCCTGGCCTGTGGGAGCTTGTAGGCGAGGCCTCTCCCAAGTCCAGAATGTTCTGAACCCAAATCTGACCTTGTCATCACCCCAGTTAAAATCCCTCCCACCATGGCTGCCCACCGCCCTCAGGATAGAATGCATGGTGTCACCTGGGCCCAGAAGGTCAGCCCTGCTGACCCCCCAGGTTCAGCTCACCCCATGGCCTGCCTCACTCTGGGTTGCATTCATGCCTCTCAACTTTTTGTTCCTTACCTCGGGGCCTTTGCACATGCTGTTCCCTCTGCTGAACACTTTTCCCTTCACCCAAGCAATATCTGCTCTTCCTTCAAATCTCAGGTTAAATGCCACATGCCCCAGAGACCTTCTCTGGCCTCCCTCACTCTGTACCCCCACCAAGCCCACTTGTCTTGTGAAACGCTCCCTGAGATACCTGGCTGGTATCTATAGAAAGCAGTTCATAACTATCCCACACGCCCAGCAAAACACATCTGAGTGAGGAAATGTGACTGCCGCACCTCCCTCCCCGGAGCTTCGTCACTGATGTCACCTTGTGTCTCAGTCTGTTTATCCTTCTCGTCCACCTGGCCCCGTGGCTGTGTGTTCCCCAGGGGACCTCAGCAGGGCCTCAAGCCTTGCCTTGCGTTTCAGTGCCTCCCACCATTGCCGACGACCAGACAGACTTCACCGTGACCATGATGGCGTCCGTGGTCCTCACGTGCCACAGCACAGGGGTGCCAGCCCCAGTTGTGTCCTGGAGCAAAGCAGGCACCCAGCTGGGGTTGCGGGGGAACGGCTACCGTGTGTCACCTTCGGGTAAGGAAGGGTGAGCCACGTGGACCTGCTGCTGAGGGGACACTAAGGGGCGTTGGGCGGAGGCTGTGAAAGCAGCCCGCTGGGGCCTGGTGGTTGAGAAGATGGAAAGTTCTGGCCTGGCTCTGCCATTCGCTCACTGTGTGACCTGGGAGAACCCCCTTGCGCCCCACCCCCCCCAGGCCTCAGTGTCCCCATCCACGCACTAGAGTATTGATATCCATCAGTCAGTCCCTGATGCTAGTTGGTAAGTTGGTGCTCCTTATGGCAGAATGAGAAAAATAATAGCGACATGAGAGTTTTCATAAAGCTAGTTTTAGCTCATTAGAAGGATTGGCCTTTATTCTGAAATAATGCTTTTCTTAATAATTTGGTGTTGAGAATGCCTTTCTTTTATGAGATTAAGGTGATAGTACATGGTAATTTTTTAAGTGTCTTTGCTTGTTAAAATAAAAAGCTGGCAACTTTATGGGGATTCTCTAAATTAAATGTATTTTTTAGTTGGTTGGTTAGTGAAATCCTAAAGTCTGTGAACCACTGGCCGGATCTGTGGTTTTCAAACTCTTCCAAAGCAATAGAACACTTCCTCTGACAAGTGGTTATGGGAAAGCCCAACATGTGAGAGAAGCTAGGTTCTGGTTCCATCTGAGGCTGGGATGGGGGCTGTGGGGTGGTCCAGAGTCAGGTGGGCCTCGCTCCCTTTGCCCCCTCAGCAGGCCCTCAGGGGTCCACGGGGGATGGTTTAGAAACCACCTTACCTGACTTGCAGCCTGTGGTCTGGGAAGGTTAAAATGGTATTCATTGAGCAGCCAAGGCTGAGGGAGAGAGGGCAAAGGGAGGACAGAGGAGGCAGCAATCTGGGGAGGCTTCCTGGAAGAGGCAAGTTTTGAGCAGAGTGCAGCAAGGATAGCAGGGTGAGGGCCCGTGGAACCGGGCGCGGGCAGTCCAGGGATTCCAGGCCGGGTAGTGGCAGATCCTGGCACATCACAGCCAGAAGGGTCTAGAGATCATCCTGTCTGATTCCTCATTGTACACCTGGCCCAGAGACTAGAAGTACCAGAGAGCAGAAGGGACTTGCCTACGGTAATGGTCTGAGCAGGGAGCAGAGGCAGGCCCAGGTTCCCCTGTGCTGCTTACAAATGGGCAGGGAGGCAGATTGAGTGACCTGTAACAGAGACACCAGGGTTGGGTGTCTAAGAGCCCTGCCGGCTCCACCCCTGGGACATCTGTCCCAGGCCCCCTCAGCCCTCTCTGTGCCCTGTTCCCATCCACAGGTGCCCTGGAGATCAGGCAGGCCCTCCCCATCCATGCCAGCAGATACACCTGCACGGCCCGCAGCTCCGCCGGCGTGGCCCACAAGCACGTGGTCCTCACCGTGCAAGGTAAGCGTCCCCGAGGCCAGACAGCCATGGCTCTTGGGGCAGGGAAGCTGGCAGAGGGCTAGAGGATTCTTTGGGAGGAAAGAAACAGCCCGCCTGTGCCCTCCTTTCCGACGTTTCTGGAACCCCTTGTTCCCTTTAGCAGTCTCTCTCTCTGGTGGGAGAGGCCTGGGTGTTAACGGTGTCCCCAGGGACCTCTGCAGCCCTGTTCCTTTGCAGCCTCCCCCGTGGTAAAGCCACTACCCGGTGTGGTCTGGGCGGTGGCAGAGGAGGAGGTGCTGCTGCCCTGCGAGGCCTCGGGCATCCCCCGGCCGAGCATCACCTGGCAGAAGGAGGGGCTCACCGCCCCTGCAGGTGAGTCTCCTTGGCAGCCAGCGCGGGCGGGAGGATGGCGTACGAACCTGTGGTCCTCCTTCCTGCCCCCGCTTCGCCTCCTGCCCTCCCGCCTCCCCTCACCACCCCAGAGCCCCTGATTCTGCCTGAGCACTCGGTGGCTGGGCTGGGAGTTTGGGTCCGGCTTCCGTGCTCGCTCTGCCCCCTCGTCACCCTGTGGCCACAGCAGGTCATTTGGCCGGTCAGACAGGACAGCCCAAGCAGCCTTCCTGCCCTCCTCGGGGGTCCTATCGCCCCAGCGACCGGCCCCCGATTCCTTCCCGCCAAACCCAGGGGTGAGGACCCAGGTCCTAACCAGTGGACAGCTGCGGATTATCCATGTCAGCCCAGAGGATGCTGGGAACTATTTCTGCGTCGCCCAGAACAGCGCAGGCAGTGCCCTGGGGAAGACTCGGCTGGTGGTGCAAGGTGGGCCCCGGGGGTGTGGGTGACTCTGAAGTGGACCCCAGCGAGCTAGGGGCTTTGAGGCTCCTGAGAGCCCCTCCCTTCTCTGCCCAGCCCTGGTCCCGGGCGGGGCATGTCCCCACGTCCACCCCTACTCCAGCACGGCTTGTGGTTCTAGAAAGAATTCAAGAAAAAAACGGCTCCCATTTTGCACCCAAGGTCTGGCTTCAGACGGTAACTCCAGGGTCCCCTCTGCCTCCTCTGGCCCCTCCTGGGAAACTGGTTTGGTCATTCTTCGTTCATTTTGGCTTTCCAGTAGCAACAGCCATTTCCGTCCCTTTAGTCACTGTGTGTGCATGTGGGTGAATGGGTCACTCTGTCACAGCTTCTTCACCAAGCTCCAGAGAGTCCCCAGGTTATCCAGACCACGGGGCCTATGACCAGGGGCCGGTGGGGGCAGCAGACAGGGATGGAGGAAGGGGCTGAGGGTGTGTCAAGTGCCAAGGGCACTGGGGCAGGGATGGCCCACCCCAGCCCACCCCAGCCCGGCCCAGTCACCGAGGGGACCTCCCTATCTCCACAGTCCCGCCTGTGATTGAGGCTGGCCTTCCCGACCTGTCCGCCACTGAAGGCTCCCACGCCCTCTTGCCCTGCGCGGCCAGCGGCAGTCCTGAGCCCGACATCACCTGGGAAAAGGATGGCCAGCCTGTGTCTGGAGCTGAGGGGAAGTTCACCATCCAGCCTTCCGGGGAGCTGCTGGTGAAGAACTCAGAGGTGAGGGCCTGGCCCCAGGGAGCAGAGGGGAATAATAGTAACAGCAGGAGCGGCAAACACCTGCTGAGCACCCGCCGTGTGTCATGCTCTGTGCTGAATGCTGTGCAGGTTCTTAATCCTGGAACCTGGGGAAGTAGGTTTTATCACCTTAGCTACAGATGAGGAAACCGAGGTTCAGAGTGTACCTAGGTTTTGAAGACATGCTATTGCCAAGAGGCAGGACCAAGATTTGAATCAGGACCTCTATGGCTAGTCCCTGGGGGAGGGAAGGAGCCCTGGAAGAGAGGGAGGGGGGAGCGTGGCGATGACTTTGTGTCCCCAAACTGCCTCAAATGTTCTTAACCTGAGCTACAGGCATGGGTGGGACCCCGGCTCCGTTCCCCCATCAGTACTCATCATGTTCTGTAATTACAAAAGAAGTCGCTGTCCAGATGGATGGGTGGCTGCTGGGTGGGCACATCTCGAGGGGGCCATGGGGGTGGGGATCCTGCCCCACGGGGAGCCAGATGTGCAGTGGTGAGTGCACCAGCCCTGCTGGGATGCACCACAGAACTTCTCCTCTCGGAGGAGGCACCGCAGGGCCCCCCTCGGGGATGATGGATGAGGTGAGCACAGGTGAGCGGAGTGCAGGTTCCATTCTGAGCACATAGGAGGTGCTTAGTAAATGGTGACTGTTACAAACGTGTGGTCAGGCTTAGATTATGAAGGCTGAAAATGCAATTAACAGTCAAATTAAGAAGGAAAAAAAGGGAATTTTTTGGAGCCAAGCTGAGGATTATAACCGGGGAGACCTGTTAGAAGTAAAGGCACGGTCACATACATTTTCAATTCGAAGAATCATACATCAGAATGACATACTCGTATTTCACATAAAGTTCACCAAAGACACACAGTCCGGGTAAGGAGGTACGAAGTGAACAGCGAGTCACCATGACCCCTTACAGAGCTGGGAAGGAACGCTATTCTTTTAGGAAGTTACATTGCTAGCATCAGAGGAAAGGAAAGAAAAAAAGATCTTTACAGCTGAGCAGGCACACCCGTCCTTGAGGAGCTCTGGTTAATGTGTAATGCAGGTACACACCGCACGTTAGGGATGGAAGGAGGAGGCCCAGAAAGACAGAGAATTTCATGTTTAGTTTTTCTTGTCCTGCCTTAAAATATAAATTGTATTTCATCAAAGCGCATAGCCATAGGAAAGCTGCAGGGAGGTGCAGTGGTGAAGCCGAGCTGTTTGCTAGCTGTGTGACCTTGGGCAAGTCACTTTGCCTCTCTGGGCTGGATGGTCCATGGGAACCTGCCAGGGAGCAGGTCCGCGGGGGCATTCTGGCCCATGTTGGGGTGGGGCAGTTATCAGGCTGACCCCTCCCTTTGCCCACAGAGCCAGGACACTGGCATCTACACCTGCACTGCCGAGAATGCCGTGGGCCGCGCCCGCCGCCGCATGCACCTCACCATCTTGGCACCGCCTGTCTTCACCAGCCTGCCTGGGGACCGCAGCCTGAACCTTGGGGACAGGCTGTGGCTTCACTGTGCGGCCCGTGGCAGCCCTACGCCCCGAATAGGCTGGACTGTCAACAACCAACCGGTCACAGGTCTGGACCTGCTGGGGGCGGGTGGGACAGAGACCCAGGACGCTAGGAGGTTGAAGAGGGTGGGCGGGGTGGGGTGACCCAACCCGGTGAAGGGGAAGACGGTACCAGTCAGCCTGTGGGTTCTGGGTCTCCAGACTTGGCCCTGTGTTGGGGCACAGGGCAAACACACATGTGGCCCTATGTGACCAGTCACACGTCAGACCCAGCAAGAAGCCACCTGTGAAAAAGACTCAACCCTGGAGACCTCAGGGCCAGGAGAGGGGCCTGTGCTCCAGCCTAGCACTGCTGCTCCCATTGTGGGCCCCTCAACACACTCCATTCATGGGGGGCTCTCTCCTCTCACCTGGGTCCCCAGTGCCGTTTAGGGAGGTCCAAGGCCTGCACAGGCCCTGTGGTACTCAATAAACGTCTGCCGAATGGATGAGTTGCTAAGTCTCCTCCGCTGCAAAGTGATGTTTTCACATCCTCCTGTACCCAAGTCCAGGTGCTGGGAAACGAGTGCTCCACCTTTGCACACCTGTGCAGAAGGCTTTGCCTCAACCTCACTGCTTCCTGGGCGGAGAGATCAGGAGAGAGATTCAGCCTCTCTGAGCCCAGCTCTTCATCTTGAAATAGAGATAACGGGGGTCCTGAGGGTGGAATGATTTAATGTAGGAGGCTCGCCTGGCAAGGCCTCGCCCAAGTAAATGCCCCGTCGGTGTAGCACGTGTCCTTATTCCTGCTGGAGGGGCACTGTCTAAGGATTACAGGGAAAACAAAGGTGTTAACAGCATCCATCTCGGGACCTCCCTGGAGGTCCAGTGGTTACGACTCTGCGCTTCCACTGCAGGGGGCACGGGTTCGATTCCTGGTCAGGGAAATAAGATCCCTCATGCAGTGTGGTACAGCCCCCCTAAAAATTAATTTAAAAATATAGCATCCAACTATATGTAACGCATGACAATATCTCTGTAAGTGCCACATGTTAATAGGCCCCCGAAGACCTACCCTTGGCCACTCACCGTACTCGCGGTGCGGACTTGAAAATGAGAAAAGGCAGGTCTTCAACCTCACCCTCATCACCTGATCCTGTGCCTGCCACGACAGCATCCCACTTGCTTAGGCTTCCAGCAGGGAGGGGACGCTTTGTGCCTTTATGAAGCACCTGCTGGATACCGAGGCCTGAGTTAAAGTGTTCAGGGCAGGAGGTCCCTGGCACCCTGAGCTCAGAGCCCCCTGGGGCATCTCTTTCTCTGCCACAGAGGGAGTGACCGAGCAGAACGGGGGCAGCACACTGCAGCGGATGGCAGTCACCAGAGAGGACAGCGGGACCTACGTGTGCTGGGCCGAGAACAGAGTGGACCGAGTGCAGGCGGTCAGCTTCGTCCACGTGAAGGGTAGGGAGTGACCATGTGGTCTTTCTCCAGACCTCTGCTGACCCAACCTAGTGGTTTTTCTAAGAAACTGGCCTCCTGATCTCTGAACTAGTACCTCTCCACCCTGGCTGGGCAGTAGGATCTCCTGGGGGGCTTTATAAAATACCGAGGCCCAGGTTCTACCCCCGACTCAGTAAAGGTGAGGCCTCGACATCAGTATTTTTTACCCTCCCCAGATGACCGGCTGTAGGGAGAACTGAGATCTGACTCATCAGCCTGAAGCACTGCCCTCAGCTGGATGGTGTCCATGTGGGAGGGGGATGGGGGCCAAGGTACCCTGGCAAACAACGCGTGAATCTCGCCAGCCTGCCGGTTGCTCCCCACAGCCCTGCCCCCCACAGCCCTGCACAGTAACCCTCATGTCACTGTGACTTGTATGTCCAACTTTAGGATGGGAGGGTGGGGCTCGATGGAGGGGAATGAGCTGCCCAAGGCACCAGGATTCAACTGTACTGTTGGTAGATTCAACCTCAGGAAACCGGCAGGGATGAAAACCAGCACAGGGCATCCAAGAGTGGTTTAAGAGTTGCATGAAATGAGAATCAGGGATGTCTTAATGTTGCTGTGTCCAACAGAGGTGTCCTAATGATTGTGTAGTCCTTGTTTTCCGAAGTACCCTGCCGCTGGGCTAATCCGTCTCTGAGCGCGAGTGTATGACACTCATACACTTTCTCCCCTCCTGTGCCTGTCTCAGGCATCACTAATCAATCATAGCACTATCCCCACTCAACTTCAAATCCTTCTCAGCACAGTGTTCCTGGCAGCCACTGCCAGTCTAGTTCACTTGACCTGCGACATGGAAGCTGTATGCCATCCCAGATGTATTGACTCCACACAGCCGTGCTGAGCCAGCAGGAACCTCCATAGGTTCCTGGGGTCTGTCTGGCAGGCTTTTGGGGATGAATTTATGGGGATTTTAGCCTGAAGGAAACCTCCTTTCTCACTCCTTGTCCACTGTCACCTTGTGCAGAGGCTCCTGTCCTACAAGGGGAGGCTTTTTCCTACCTGGTGGAACCCGTTGGGGGCAGCGTCCGGCTGGACTGTGTGGTCCGTGGAGAGCCAGCACCCAACATCCACTGGATCAAAGATGGCCTTCTGCTGCAGGGAAGCCGGCTCCGGCACAGGCTGCAGAATGGCTCATTGACCATCCGTAGGACCGAGGCAAGGCGGGGCCTGGGCTGGGGCCACCTGGGACAACCCTCCACTTTGTCTGATTATCCAAGACGGTTCTTTAGGTTGGCACCACCCTCTACAGTCTACAAAGCATTTTCCTGCCTGTACCCAGAGATCCTCGCCTGACTAACTAGGGTGACCTCCAGCCAGTGGCTTAACTTCTCTGTGCCTCCATTACCTCATCCATTCAATGGGGCTAATAATTGTTCTACCTCATAGATTTATAGTGAGAAATCAGTGAGATGACCCACACCAGGTGCTTAAGAGTGATCGGCCCCTCAGTAAGGCCAATATATGTTACTAATAACAACCGCATGGAGCAGAGTAAGAGGATAAGAGTGCCTCGTTTTACAGATGAAGACACTGAGGGTCAGAGAGGCCCACAGCCAGTAAGCACCTGAGGCAGGACCCCAGCCCAGGTCTCCTGATTCCTACTCCACGCCATTTCCAAAGCCTTGAGCTCGGGGGCAGCCCCTGCTTCCCTTCCCTTCTGTGTCCCAAGTCCCAGTGGTGCTGCAGAATTCCACAGTGCGATGATGTCAAGGACTCATCTTAGGGGTCCTTGATCTTGCCCATCTTGGAGCCAGTCTCAGACGGGTAAAGGCAGCAGCAGCAGCAGCAGCAGCAGCAGTAAGGGTTGCCGTGACCTGAGTATTTGCTGTGGACCAGGCACCATGCCTTGCATTTAGGGAGCATGATTTCATTTGATGCTCACAACAATCTTATCGGTTATTATCCCCGTTTTAGAGATGGGGAAACTGAGGCTCCAGAGACATGGTGAACACTGGAGCCCGGATTCGGTCCCATCTCGGACTGATGCCCAAATCTATACTCTTAATTGCATGCCGTGCTGCCCGCTGGGAGTGGCCTCCGGGATATTATCTTCTGGGCGTGGACAGCGGCCTCAGGCTGCCCCAGCTCCATCTCACGGTGGTGCTGCCACTGGAAGCGAATCTGAGCCAGCATTCTTCCTGAGGTGCATCACTGCCATGGTCGTGGATATCCTGGGAAGAAACTTCCCTATCACCAAGGCCAGGAAGTGCTGCAAACCCTCCCCCTCTGGAAGGCTCGAAGTGCGCACTCGCACAATAAAAGCCCCGGGGAGCCTGCAGTGCTGAAACCTGTTCTTGTCTAACTCAGTGTTTCCCAAACTTGCTCCAACACAAAGCCCGTTTTCTAAGGAATTCCTAATAATGTGCCGTGGAGTCATAATACTTTAACGCACACAGTTTGGAAGAGGCGGATCTAAACCATGCTTCTGCGGCATATGGCTCCCCTTAGAGCAAGGAGTTGCCACCACCCCAAGCTCCAGGGGCGAAAGGGGCTGGATTCTCCTTGGATTCTATTGACAGGCAGCCATGGAAGCCCCTCTGGAGGAATCTGCGGGCTCCTGGCTGGCTTATGCTCTAAGCTCCTCCTGGTTAGATGGGTCTTGCTCCAGGTGCCCCTGTCTGTGCCCAGCTGTCCCCAGATGCCCCCCGCCCCCTCGTCCTCCTCTCCTGAATGCCACGCCCCCGCTCCCATGCCCACCCACAGAAGGACGACGCGGGACGATACCAGTGCCTGGCGGAGAATGAGCTGGGCGCGGTGGAGAAAGTGGTGGTCCTTGTGCTGCAGAGTGAGTCTCAGCCCCACCTTTCCTGGGCCCTGGGTGGGGACCAGGTGAGGCGGGCACCCAGTGAGGTGGGCGCCCAGGGGGCAGCTGTGCCGAGGCTGTGGCTGCCGCCGCCCAGGCTGTGTGATGGGAAAGGAGGGCCATTCTGAATCTTTGTTCAGAACACACAGTTGAAGTCCCATGAACTGTCTCCCCAATGTGGAATGGGAATTAGGGGCTGGTGAGTACTGGGGACCCAGCAGCCAGGCCTGGGGGGCCTGTTTATTCAGAACTCAAAACTGTCATTAAGATCATAGAGACAGCTCCTGTGTTTGCCAAGCAGGTTATAGCTAACAATAAGTCTAAACAGGGATTAAAAAAATTTTTTTTATTGGAGTATCATTGATTTACAATGTTGTTAGTTTCTGCCGTACAGCAAAGTGAATCAGTTATACATATATACATATATCTCTCCACTCTTTTTTAGATTCTATTCCCATATAGGTCATTACAGAGTATTGAGTTCCCTGTGCTACACAGTAGGTCCTTATGAGTTATCTATTTTATATATAGTAGTGCGTATTGTATATGTTAGTCCCAGTCTCCCAATTTATCCCTCCCCCACCAGAATGAAATAATGCCATTTGCAGCAACATGGATGAACCCAGAGACTGTCACACTGAGTGAAGTAAGTTAGACAGAGAAAGATAAATATCATATGATATCGCTTATATGTGGAATCTAAAAAAACGATACAAATGAACTTATTTACAAAACAGGAATAAATAAGGATTTTTAATGAAACTTTTCATTGAAGATTCACACACAGGAGGAGGGTACATGTCACAAGAGTACAGCTCAATGAATTTTCATAACATGAACCCACCCAGGTAACCTGCACCCGGATCCGAAAATAGAACAGTAACAGTTCCCAGACCCCCCCTCCATCATGCCCCCTTCCAGTCTCTACCCCCTCTCGAGGGAATCACCGTCCAGAATTTTACCTTTTTAAAAAATAGCTTTAGGGCTTCCCTGGTGGCGCAGTGGTTGAGAGTCCGCCTGCCGATGCAGGGGACGCGGGTTCGTGCCCCGGTCCAGGAAGATCCCACGTGCCGCGGAGCGGCTGGGCCCGTGAGCCATGGCCGCTGAGCCTGCGCGTCCGGAGCCTGTGCTCCGCAACGGGAGAGGCCACAACAGTGAGAGGCCCGTGTACCGCAAAAAAAAAAATTTTTTTAATAGCTTTATTGAGACATAATTTACATACCATAAAATTCACCCATTCGTATTATTCACCCTTAAAAAAGAAGGAAACTCTGTCACATGCTACAACATGGATGAGCCTTGAGGACGTCATGTTAAGTGAAATTAGCCAGTCACAAAAAGACAAATACTGTATAATTCTAATTGTATGAGGTCCCTAGAGCAGTCAAGTTCTCAGAGACAGGCAGCAGAATGCTGGTTGCCAGGGGCTGGGGGGAGGGGAAAGGGAATTAGTGTTTAATGGATATAGGTTCAGTTTGGCAAGATGAAAGAGTTCTGGGGATGGATGGTGGTATTGGTTGCACAACAATGCGAATACAGTTAACACTGCTGAACTGTACACTTAAAAACGAGGAAGATGGTAAATTTTATGTTATATGTTTTTTACCACAATTTTTAAGTGAAAAAATCCACCCATTATAAGTATACAGTTTGGTGATTCTTAATAAATGTATAGCATTGTACAACCCATTTTTAGAATATTTCCAAGTTCCCTCTGCCCATTCGTAGTCAATCTCCGTTCCCACCTCCAGCCCCAGGCAACTGCTGATCTGCCTTCTGTCCCTATAGATGTACCTTTTCTGGTAATTTCACATACATGGAATCATACGCAGTTTTTGGTTCCAACTTCTTTCACTTACCGATGTTTTGGGGCTTCATCCATGTTACAGCGTATGTCAGCACATCATTCCCTTTTATTGCTCAATAGTATTCCATTGTCTGGATTGACCACATTATGTTTATCCATTCCCCAGTCACTGTTTCTAGTTTTTGGCTCTTGTGGATAATGCTGCTGTGAACATCTGTGTATACGTCTTTGTGTGGATATATGTTCTTTCTCTTGAGATTCCTGGGAGTCTAATTGCTGGGTGACCTGATCACTGTATAGGTCACTTTTTAAGAAATCACCAAACTAGCTGTACAGTTTTACTTTCCTCCCAGTAGTGTATGGGTTTTGGTTTCTCCACATCCTTGCCAACACTTGGTAATGTCAATCTTTTAAATTTTAGCCATCCTTGTGGTTACAAAGTAGTATCTCACTGTGGTTTTAATTTGCATTTCCCTAATAACTAATGATATTGAGCATCTTTTCATGTGTTTATTACTCTTTCATATGACTTCTTTGGCTAAGTGCCTATTTAGGTCTTTTGCTCGTTTTTAAATTGGATTGTCTTGTTAATATGTTCTAAGAGTCGTTTACATAGTCTGGATACAAGTCCTTTATCAGATAGATGATTTGCAAATATTTTCTCCCAGTCTGTGGCCTGTATTTGCATTTCCTGTATTTTGCCTTTGAAGAGCAAAAGTGTTAAAATTTGGTGAAGTCCAATAGTATTTTATGGATCGTGTTATATTTTTAAAATCTTTGTTTAACCTAAGGTCACATTGTCTTCTGTAATTTTTACAGTTTTTGTTCTTATATTTAGGCCAAATCCATTTGAGTTAATGTTTGTGTGAGATAAGAATCTAAATTCCTCTTTTTTTTTTTTTTTTTTTGGCATATGGATATCCAGTTGTTCTATACCATTTATTTAGATCTTTTCCATTTCTCTCAGTGATATTTTGTAGTTTTCGGGGTACAAGTCTTGTACTTTTGTTAAATTGATTACTAAGTATTGCATGATTTTTGACGCTATTGTAAGGGGAATTCTTCTCTTAGTTTGATTTTTTGGATTTTTCATTGCTAATACATAGAAATACAATTGATTTTTGTTATCTCGATCTTAAATCCTGCAACCTTGCTAAATTAGTATTTAGTTCTAGTAATTTTTTGGCAGATTCCTTAGGATTTTCCACGTCTTCTATGAGTAGAGCGGTTTTACCTCTTCCTTTCCCCTCTGGATACCTTTAATTTCTCTATGTTGCCTATGGCATTGATTAGACCCTCTGACACAAGGTTGAATAGGAGTGGCCAGAGCAGGCAGCCTTGCCTCGTCTCCAGCTTAGGGAGGAGAGCATTCAGTCTTACACTACTGAGTATGATGTCAGCTATGGGTTTTTATAGATGCCCTTTACCAGGTTGAGGAAGCTCCCTTTTATACCTAGTTTGTTGAGTTTTTGTCGTGGTTGGGGGTGAGGGAGGGAGGTTTCTGGTTCCAGGCAAGACGGAATTAGAGGCACTTCTGCTTATGCCTCTTGCTAAGGACAGCTTAAAAACTCTAGACTTTATATAGAAAACAAACACTGAAAGACTCTGAAAGGTAGAGAAAAGAAGGGTGGGCCAAGGATCTTGGGACCTATGGGATGACATGGCAGCAAAATCCCTAGTTTTTCTTTTTGCCTCATATATCCTGGGCAGGATGCTTGAGCAGCCAGCAACCTGGAAATACCAATGGGCTCAGACAAAATAAAATAAAATAAATAAAAAAATGAGGGCCCCCCAAAAGTCTGCTCTCTCTTGCTAAAGGACCAGAAAAAGGACAGCATATCAAGCTAGAAAACTTAGGTAATGACACCCTGTTCCAGCCAAACACCCATCCACAAAGACCAAGTGGGAAACCTACACTTCTGCCTTTTCCTTGCTGTCCCGAGGCACCCCTCTCCCCGCACTGCGGGGTGGGCAGGGGGTCATGGTGTCAGATGAGGCCAAGTGGGGGCAATCACCCTCCCAGCCAGGTCTGACATCCGTGGAGGCCTAGTGTGAACTCTGAACTGTGTGCCTGCCCAGCGATGGTAAAGCACCCCTTCTTGTTCTGGGGTGTCAGTGGAGGCCAGCTGGGGAAGCGGGGTTTCTACCTTCACCTGGAAATAATGAGGCCACACCTCCTTCCCGTGGCAGCGTCAGAGGCAGCCTGTTAAAACAAAAGAACTAGAGTCTTTCAACTCAGACTGTTCAGTATACACTTGAAACTCATTCATCATACCAAGAACAAGGAAAATCTCAACTCAACAAGGACTTGAAAGTGGCCGTGGGCAGCTGTGAACATGCTTAAACATGAAAAAGTAGAAGATCTCAGCAAGGAAACTGATATAAAGAAGAACCAAATTAGCACTAAATTTATAATAAACAAAATTAAAAACTCAGTGGATGGGTGTAATTGTACAAAGAGGACAGAGGAAAGAATTAGCAAATTTGAAGATATAACAGTAGAATTTAACTAGTCTGAACAACAGAGAGAAAATAGACTGGGGAAAAAAATGAACAGGGCCTCAGCGATCTGTGGGACTACCCCCAAAAGATCTCACATTCATTCATTAGAGCCTCAGAAGGAAAGGAGAAAGACAGGTGAGAAGTAATCAAAGAAACAGGAGCTGAAATTGCCCAAAATTTCACCAGATACGTAAACCTACAAACTCAAGGAGCTGAGGAAAACTCAAACAGGATAAACCCAAAGATGTCTGCACTGAGACACATTGCTATCAAACTTCTAAAACTTAAAGGCAAACTTCTGAAAATTAAAATAAAGCTCCCATCTTCCATCAATGAAGCGGAGCATGGTTGTGGAGTAATTCAAAGTTCAGGCAATTTTGGGGGGTGATCAGGAAAGACCTCTTTTATTTATTTATTTATTTATTTTTTGCGGTACGCGGGCCTCTCACTGTTGTGGCCTCTCCCGTTGCGGAACACAGGCTCCGGACGCGCAGGCTCAGCGGCCATGGCTCACGGGCCCAGCCGCTCCGCGGCACGTGGGATCCTCCCGGACCGGGGCACGAACCCGCGTCCCCTGCATCGGCAGGCGGACTCCCAACCACTGCGCCACCAGGGAAGCCCCGCAATCGGTTATTTTTAAATTAAGATATATAGGTTGTAGTTTTAGACATAATGCTATTGCACACGTAATGGACTACAGTATCAACATCCTTTTTATATGCTCTAGGAAACCAAAAAATTCATGTGATTCACTTTATTGTGATATTTGCTCTATTGCGGAGGTCTGGGACTGAACGCGCAGTATCTCCAACATGTGCCTGTATACACAAATAATAAGATGTTTCTAAAAGCTGCCCTGGGCCTCCCACAGGTGCCCCGGTGTTCCAGGTGAAGCCCCAAGACGTGACAGTGAGATCTGGGGATGCCGTGGCCCTGCGGTGCCAGGCCTCCGGAGAGCCGGTGCCCACGGTGGAGTGGCTGCGAGCGGGCCAGCCCTTGCGGACCAGCCGGCGGCTCAGGACCCTAACGGACGGGAGCCTGTGGCTGGAGCGAGTGGAGGCTGGGGATGCGGGCGCATATGAGTGCGTTGCTCACAACCTCCTGGGCTCTGCCACAGCCCGGGCCTTCCTGGCCGTGACAGGTATGGAGCATCCCTGCCCAGACCTTTGTGGACAGGGGTGGGATTCCCTGCCCAGCGGGGCCTAAAGCAACAGAAGTATATGATCTTGTAGTTCTGGAGGGTGAAAATCTAAGATCCAGGTGCCAGCAGGGTTGGTTGCTTCTGAGATATATGATAGAGAATCTACTGCAGGCCTCTCCCCTAGCTTCTGGGAGTTTGCTGGAGTTCCTTGATTGAAGAAGCGGCACCCCTCTCTCTGCCTTCATGATCACGTGGCATCCTCCCTGTGCTCGTCTCTGTCTTTAAATTTCCCCTTTATATGAGGACACCAGTCATATTAGGTTAGGGCCCACCCTCACGACCTCATGTTAACATGGGTACCTCTGTACACAGACCCTACATTCAAGTAAGGTCACGTGCTCGGGTACCGAGGGTTAGGACTTCAGCACATCCTTTTAGGAGGACACAGTTCAACCCATAACAGCATCCTTACTTTTTTAATGGAAACAACTAATTTGTACCTTGTGTATGTTAAGTAGAAAGGCCAGATAATTTTTTTAAATGTGTGAAGATAAAAGTAATGATCAGTTAGCTCCCATAATTCATTTAGAAATAGCTCAGGTAATTATCTGGGGTATATATTTCTACACTTTTTCTCTGAATATAAAGAGATACACTTCTTTCTTTTTACAAATGAGGTCAAGTGTACAAGTTGTGTTTACAACATGCCATATTTTCTTACTCTACTGTCCTTACTCTAGGACAGTAGCCTAGTTCACACCTTCTGTAATGATTTCATACCATTCCATAGGAACATGTTTTTTGTTGTTGTTGTTTTGTTTTTTGCGGTACGCGGGCCTCTCACTGTTGTGGCCTCTCCCGTTGCGGAGCACAGGCTCTGGACGCAGGCTCAGCGGCCATGGCTCACGGGCCCAGCCGCTCCGCGGCATGCGGGATCTTCCCGGACCGGGGCACGAACCCGCGTCCCCTGCATCGGCAGGCGGACTCTCAACCACTGTGCCACCAGGGAAGCCCCATAGGAACATGTTTTAAACTTAATTGCTGTTGGCTTCATTAAATAAACAACAGGTTTGTGGGTTGTTTTTTTTTTTCCAGTTTCCCCTCCAAACACCGTCCTGTGGTGCACATCTTTGTGTGCTGGACTGAATATTTCTATAGGATAAATTCCTTCAAGGGACATTGCTATATAAAAGATATTCAAAGGCGTTGAGGCCCCCTAACTCTCTCCCTCCTTTCCCATAAGTCTGGGGAGGGGCATCCTGGCCTTGGGGGACAAGAGGCTGCTGAGTCACCTCATGTCTGAGAAGGTTGCCAGTGGCTTGTCATTCCTGGCCTCCAATTTCCTGTCCCCTTCTAAAACTGCCGGGGTCATGCTGCTGCCTTCTTATCTGCTGCTCCCGACACCTCCTTACCCCGTTATTACAAGGCCAGGGGAAGGTTCATGGCCTTTTCCTGTCCCCCCCATAAATCCCAGAGCTGCAGGTATTTACGAGAGACATCCCAGATGGGCATCAAATCTCATCCAACCCCAGCTAAGGGCTGCAGGAAATGGCGTTGCTTCCTGGAATCCAGAATTAACCAGCCCCCGATCTACCCACTTAGGATCTTGGCAGTGGAGTGTTGTATGTTAGTTTTTTGACAGATCATTGGCAATTCGTTGTCAATTTCCCCTGAGGGCTGGTGAGTGGAGAGTCAGGCTGGGTTCTGTCTCTTGCCATCTGTCCAAACGAGGCAGCTGGCCCATTAGCCAGAGGAAGCATCCCCCTGTGCCTGTATAATCCATTTGATTAGTGCTGAAGAGCGTCTGCTAGCAGACTGCCTGGCGGCTGCTAGGAATTCAACCCACCCCAGCTGGGCCAGCTGCAGGGCAGCTGGAGCCAGGGCCACTGATGGAATGGGAAGCGTTCAGGTAGCAGCATTCATTTCCTGGCCCGGTGCCCTGCCTCCTCCAGTGTGCCTGGCCCCCCGCCCCCATCACTTGGCATTTTAGAACCCGACAGGTCTTTGGTGCGTCTGTGGTCCCACCTCCTCATTTTATAGATAAGCCAACTCAGGTGTGGCTTGGGGGCCAGATGTGCCCAGGTTTTCAAGAAGGTGATGGCAGAGCCAGAATTAGAAGCTGGTACCGTCCCTGTGTGGGGCTCCTCTTAAATGTCTCCCTTCTGTCTAGTAGCCAGGATCCCCTGAGTGTTGAGTTCATTGCCCATTAGCTGTGTGTCCTTGGGCAAGTTACTGCCCCTCTCTGAGCCTCAGTTTACTCCTTCATGAAATGGAAAGCAGTACCTGCATATCCCTGAGGGCACAGCGGTGGATAGTGTCACTCTTGTTCTCTTCCTTCCTCACAGGGGAGCCCCGGGGGAGCCGGGGCAGCATGACTGGGGTGATCAATGGGCAGAAATTTGGTACGGCTGTCCTCAACACCAGCGTGCAGCAGGAGGCACGTTCTGGGGTCACCACCATCTGCAGCAGCATCAGCCACATCCCTGCGAGTGTGGGTAAGTGGGGGCCAGAGCACCTCCTGCGTCTGGGGACCCTCCGACCTGAGCTGAGTCTGAGTCAAAGTGGATCGAGGTGCAGGCCACCTCCTCTCCACCCCACAACCCCCAACCAACCAAAATAACTGCATTTAAGATCAGCCCGAGAGTGCGAAATTACCAGTATTATGTGAATGCAGGGTCAGATTGTGACTTTTGAAACCACTGATTGCTGTGTGAGGTTTTTTTCCCACTGTTAAGGCAGGAGCTGCTACCGAAGGGAAGGGGTCACTAGCAAGGAGTAAGGGATGTGGGCTGCAGGGGACAGAAAAGGGGAAACGTGGAGAACAAAATAAGCTAGAAGGCCCAGAGAACCAAGAAATGTCCACTTTCAAACAGATTCATAAAATAGTGTGTCCTAAGCAAATGGAATGTTCTGGAGAGACATTACAGACGCTGCTGTAATGGACCCTGCCGTCTCACCCTGCCCAGGGGGTCCTGCATCCCCTCATGGGGGTCCAGAGCAGGGAGAGGGCAGTGTTGACAGGGGCTTTGCTAAGAGCAGCCCCTCCAGAGCTGCCCTTGACCACAGACTGTGTGAGCAGTGGGGGGTCAGGGGACTCTGGCTTGCAGGGGCGGGGTCACTCCGGGCTGGCTGTTGGCAGAGAGGGAGTGAAGTGAGACACTGCCCAGGTGTAGCTGCTTCTTCCAGCTTCAGGAGCAGGAACCGTGGAGAAGCATCTGGCTCCAGGCCGGGCGTGCCTGGCTCTGTTTAGTGGAAGCAGAGGCACAGAGAGGCCGGGACGTTTCTGCTCCCGGGGACAGGGGCCCAGCTGGCTCCTGTGAACATCAGCCCTCTTGCACCTCTTCTGAGCCAGCAGTGTGGCTGAGAAGCTGGACCGTCCCTGGCCCCAAGCAAACAGCCTCGCCCCTTCCCCAGTCCCAGACCCCACCTGGCCAGAGAGGAGGGCTGGGCATCGCGGGAAAAGGTCTGAGAATCCGTGTCCAGGGCACTTCTGGGCTCTTTCTTCCAAGTCAGTGGTTTAGAACCATCCTCCCTCTTCCAGGCTCTTCTGGAAGGTGTCTGCAAGTTAGGTGTCTCCTAGTTGATTTTCTGCTTGGTCCAGCGTGTATGTAGTGATGGTCGATGCAGTCCCATGCTCTGTGGTGACCCGGTAGCCCTCAATATTTATTGAATTCAGTTGAATATTAAAGGCACTTTTTGTATAAATATATTTTGCTAATTTTCACAACTACTCCACGAAGTAGTTTTTGTCTTCACCGCTTCCCACCTTCTGATCTAATTCCCGGCCCAGGCAATCACGGGCTAGGCCTGGGTCGGGAGGCAAAGGGCTGAGCTGTCCTGGGGGCAGTAGGGAGCTGCAGAGAGATCCTGGGCAGGAGAGCGGCTGCCCTCGGGGTCTGGCTCTAACCCAGCCTCTGTGACCACCCCGTCCAGGGCCTCTGATGCGGGTGCTTGTGGTCGCCATCGCCCCCATCTACTGGGCTCTGGCCAGAGAGAGTGGAGATGCCCTGAATGGCCACTCCCTGACGGGCGGCCGCTTCCAGCAGGAGTCGCACGTGGAGTTTGCCACAGGTGAGCGGGGGTCTCGCCGAGGTGGGCCAGGTGGGGCTGAGGTCTGAGCCCAGGGCCTCTCCCCCAAGGTGACTCCAGGCTGGGTGGGGATGGATTGCAGGGGAGCTGCTCACAATGACCCAGGTGGCCCGGGGCCTGGATCCCGATGGCTTCCTACTCCTCGACGTGGTGGTCAATGGCATCGTCCCCGAGAGCCTGGTGGACGCAGATCTGCAAGTGCAGGTGGGGGGAGAGCCCTGGGGTGTGCAGATGGGGCGCACGCGAGAGAGTGGCCTGTCCTGCCCCAGCCCTCCCCGAGCAGCTGGGCCCACTTTCCTTCCTGACTCCCCAGCAGGGTCTGGGGCGTGGCCTGGCTGGGCTGAGGGGAGGAATAACCCCACGGCAGGAGGGCGCTCTGGCCCAGCTTCGCAGACAGCTCGAGGGTGCCCAGCTGGTTGGAAGAAGAGCTGAAGGGCCCACCAGGCCCACACCCCAGCATCCCCACTGGGGGCGGAGGGTCCCTCGCCCCTTGGAAGTCGACATCATGATGTCCTCCCCGCCGGCCTCTTGCAGGACTTCCAGGAGCAGTACGTGCAGACGGGGCCCGGCCGGCTCTTTGTGGGCTCCACGCAGAGCTTCCTGCAGGACGGCCTCCTGTCGTTCCTGCGTGGCAACCACAGCATCCGGTACGACGCGGCCCAGGGCCCCCAGCCCCAGCTGGTGCAGCACCTGCGGGCCTCCGCTGTCAGCTCGGCCTTCGACCCCGAGGCCAAGGCCCTGCGCTTCCAGCTCTCCACGGCCCTGCAAGCTGGTGAGGACCCCGTCCCCTCTCCACCCCCCCACTGCCCCAGCCAGATCCTGCCAGGGCCCCCACAAGGGCCTGGGCTCTTTATCCCCGGGCGCCTTGGGCACTGGGGCCCTTGTGTCCTCAGGGTCTGTCCCCTTTGCCTAGCAGAAGAGAATGAAGTCGGCTGCCCAGAGGGCTTTGAGCTGGACACCCAGGGAGAGTTTTGCGTGGGTGAGCACCCGGCGGGGACGAGGGAGGCCTCAGCCTGGGAGGGACGGAGGGCTGGAGGGCCCGTGAGCGCAGACCACCGGACCCCTCCCCACCCCGCAGACAGGGACGAGTGCTCGGGCAGTCCCAGCCCCTGCGCCCACTCCTGCCGCAATGTGCCCGGCCGCTTCTCTTGCTTCTGCCCAGCTGGCTTCACCCTGGCCGGGGACGAAAGGACCTGCAGAGGTGAGTGGGCCCCAGGTGGAGAGGCTCGTCTTGGACCCGGCCCAGGTGTGCTCAGGGAGATTCCGGGGCTGGGACCCTGGCCAGGCGCACATCCCTCAGGGCACGCGAACCTGGGGGTTCCCATGCCCTGTTCCCGCTGAGAACGTCTTATTTTGAGGGCCACGGAGGGGAGAGGCTCAAGTACCGGGGGCGATGGGGATCTCTAAAGGCACGCACGTGGCCGCCACGTGCTCGCGGCACGCACACCCGCTGAGCCTGGACGCGGCCCCAGAAGCTTTCCCAGCCCTCAGCGGGCATTTCCAGTCCACCAGGCGTGGAAGTGAGCTGATACCTGTCTGGCCTGCTTGCCCTGCTTGCCCCATAATGAAGTTGCTGGACGATGAATCTGACCCTGAGATGCTGTCTGGACTCTGATCCCACACCTGTGTCCCTCCATCCCACCCGCGGGGCCTGGTGTGGCCGAGTCTCTTCGGGGCACCCAAAGGGCATTATCGCAGCCTCACTTCAGATGCTCCAGGCCAGGGCCTCCGGGCCCCTCAGGGGAGGCTCTGTGTGTCTGGGGGTGCCGAGATGATGGACAGAGCTAGCAGGAGGGGTGGGGACCTTCCTGCCAGGGGCTTCTGGGCCTAAGGACAAAGGCTGTGTGGGTAGGCTGGGCCTGGGGACGAGTGTTCCTGCAGCCCCTGCCCCCGTCCCCCCCACAGATGTGGACGAGTGCGCTTGGGAGCCCGACCCTTGCCGAGAGGGACGGCGCTGCGTGAACCTGCTGGGGTCCTACCGCTGCCTCCCTAACTGCGGGCCCGGCTTCCGGGCGGCCACTGATGGAGCCGGCTGTGAAGGTGACGGGCAGGGTGCCGGGCTGTCCCGACTCCCGGGGACCCAGTGGTTGCCAGGTTTCAGCAGAGGGCATGCTGTGTGTCACTGGGACGCTGGGCCTTCAGGGAAACTGGAACTCTCTTGGCAGAAGGAGTCGAGTGAGGCCGGGGAGAAAGCCTGAGCTGGGCTCAGGAGGTCTGAGTCCTGACCCAGCCTGGCTGCTGGTGACTTGAGTCCCTTTGGCAAGTGTCTTTTCCTTTCCGGGTCTCAGGCTTCTCATCTGTCTGATGAAGGGGGACCAGGTCAGGGATGGCACACGTGTGCCAAATCTACTGCCACTTCCCCTCTTTCCCCTCGTGGGTCACGGTCCAGCCCACAGACAGCCTCTGAATCCTTCTTAACACAGCTTCTCCAGCTACAGTGGCTACTAGGAATCAGTGGCAGTGGGCCTTTGAGACAAAACCTGGGTGCCACCCCTGGATGGGTGACCTCTAGGGTCCTTCCTGTTCTAGAATTCTAGGCTTTCATGACTGTGGGTCCTCCTGGTTTCCCCAAGAGAGGCCGTCAGTGGAGGGGGAGAGCGAGGTAAACTTGGACTCAGAAGAGGCAGTCCTCCCACTATTTCATCCCATGTCATCCCATTTCTAGGGCTGCTCCTGCCTTCCTCCCGCCCTCCCTTCCTTTCTTCTCACCAGTTTTTGAGCCCGGCCCATAGACCAGGGTCCTAAGCCCTTCAGGTGCATATGATCCAGTTTTCTCCCCATGATCCCATGAAGGAGTCCTATCGTGACCCCTTTTTACAGATGCGGAAACTGAGGCTCAGAGAGGGACAGTTACTGGCTCAAGGATCAAGAGACATGGCAGAGCTGAGTCCAAACCCAGGACTCTGCCTCCAAAGCCCACCTCTTAAGCCCCTTCCTTCTTTGGGACCCAGAACCTTCTTACCCTTCAAAGCTGGTATAATTAGGAAGGGTGGTGGCAAACGCTGGCATTCCTCCTGGTGGCACTGAAGTTGGAGATGGGGACGCAGATGAGGCGCGGATGCGGAGACGCGTGGTATGTCCTAGGGGGAGGGACTGTGGGCTCAGCACCCCCCCGCCCTTGCCCCTGCCTTTCCAGATGTGGACGAGTGTCTGGAGCAGACGGACGAGTGTCACTACAGCCAGATCTGTGAGAACACCCCAGGCGGGCACCGCTGCAGCTGCCCCAGGGGGTACCGGGCCCAGGGCCCCGACCTGCCCTGCCTAGGTATGGGGAGAGCCACGCCCTCCCTGGGACCCTGGTCAGCACCCACAGCTCACGGGCAGGGATCGGTTATGACGGGTGACACTGAGTCCTGTAACTAGAACAGCAGCCGACGCCGATTGTGTGCCCAGCACGTGCCTGATCCGTGCTTTGCCTGCTGTTTCCACCGAAACCTCACCCCCTGCCCGGCCAGGTCACCTTCCCTGGGAGCCCAGGAGGAGGAGGCGGGTGGAGAGAAGTGGGTGGGTCTCAGAGAGGCTTTGCAGGTGGAATGGACCTCACCAGGAGGCTGAAGGGAGGGGTGCTGAGGGACACTGGGGTCCGGAGCCCAGAGCTGGGGGCGGTGGGGGGTCCCCTCTGAGCAGTAGAGGCTGGAGCGGGAGAGGAGGCTGGGGGTGGTCCGGGAGAGGGAGGGCTTGGGGGCAGGCCTGTGTGCACGGGTGAGGCAGCTGGATTCTGGGGAGGGCCGGAGAGCAGCAGAGGCGGCTGGAGCTCGGTGGAGCGGCTGCCGCGCGCCCTGAGCCACCTTGGCACCCTGCCTGGCTCTGCTCCTCTCCAGATATCAACGAGTGCCGGCAGCTGCCCCAGAGCTGTGCCTACCAGTGCCTCAATCTCCAGGGCAGCTACCGCTGCCTGTGCCCGCCAGGCCAGACCCTCCTCCGAGACGGCAAGACTTGCGCCCCGCTGGAGCGCAGTGGACCAAACGTGACCACCGTCAGCCACCGGGACCCCTTGGTGGCCTGGCTGCGTCCCCGCGCCCCCGTCCCCGCTGGGTCCTACCACGCCTGGGTCTCCCTCCAACCGGGCCCCAGAGCCCTGAGCACGGGCCGGGCCTGGTGCCCTCCTGGCTTCATCCGGCAGAACGGCGTCTGCACGGGTAAGACCGAGCCCCAGCCGTGCCCACCGGGGACACACCCCGCTATGTTGTCTCAGGCTCCTGGGCTGGGCGTGTGGGTACCACACCCGTGTTCAGAAACCCAGGGTTCACAGGCAAGCGGGGTAGGCGGTGCAGGCAGATGGAAGCCTCCTTGCTACAAGGTTTCTTGGAGTCCTGGCTGTGCTCATCGGCGAGGGCCTTCCACAGTGGATGGAGTCCTTTCCAAACCATTTGACTTCAGAACACTTTACCCAGAGGGAGGGCAGATGTTCCCAGGAACCCACTTTGAGAACATTCCTCTTGGTGTGCAGAGGTGAAGTAGTCAGGCAGGGAAG
Organism: Leucopleurus acutus; assembly: GCF_964270905.1. Taxonomy (NCBI): domain Eukaryota; kingdom Metazoa; phylum Chordata; class Mammalia; order Artiodactyla; family Delphinidae; genus Leucopleurus; species Leucopleurus acutus. The sequence goes on along the minus strand of NC_139150.1, from coordinate 5,890,145 downwards.
GAGTATGTTCCAGGTTGACATGAGAATGTGAACAGGGACCGGGGGTTGCTACAGGGGCAGGGGGTGTCGAGGAGAGTCCCTGGGCCCTGCGGAGACTGGCGCCGGGCTGCAGAGGTGCGAAGGGGGAGGGTAGCCTGGAGGGCGGATGTGCTTCAGCGTTGCCACCTGGGCAGAGGGTGTCCTGGAAGCGCTGTCTCCACCCACCATGCCTTGGTGCGCATCAAGCCCAGGGAGTCTCCTAACCTCGCAATCCAGGGTTGGGTGGGGCAGGGCAGGGAAAAGGCCGGGTGCCTAAGGCAGGGACTTCCCTGGCTTGTCCCGAGCCCTGAGGTTAGTCGTGTGGCCACCTGGGCGTCTGTGACTCAGTGTTTCTCTCTCCCCATCCCCCCACCCCGCCCCCATGTCCCGGGCCAGACCTGGACGAGTGCCGGGTGAGGAACCTGTGCCAGCACGCCTGCCGCAACACCGAGGGCAGCTACCAGTGCCTCTGCCCCGCTGGCTACCGCCTCCTCCCCAGCGGGAAGAACTGCCAGGGTGAGCAGGAAGGGGCTTCTCTCACCCGGTCTGCTCTCTCCAGCCCCTTCCCAACCATCTCATGTGAGGGAGGGGCAGGGAGGGGGTAAGTGCCACCCCCAGGTGGCCAGAGCCAGGCCGGGACCCCCACTCCAAGCAGGAGCTAAGAAACCGCATGGGCAGCTCTGAAAACAGCCCTGGGGGTCGGCTGCTGCTCTGCTGTGTGTCACTGGGCAACTCACTTCACCTCTCTGTGCCTCAGTCTCCTGGTGAGATGGGGCTAACAGAGCCCTCCGCTAAACGTTGGGGAGAGACGTGTGGAGGGCGGGCACAGAGCCGGTGCTCGCAGCAAGGCAGCTGCTGCTGGGAGTAGCAGGGAAGTCCTCCAACTCCCAGGCCAGTGCATTTTCCCTAACTAAGGTGCTCTGGGGTCCGGCCAGCCATGCTGCTTCTTCCCTGTAAAGCGGGAATCATGTCTGCCTTGCCAGTCTCCATCCCCCCCTCTCTGTCACGGGGGTCAGTGAATGTCCTCTGAGAGAGTGGGGCTCCTACGGGGGGCAGAGGAGGATCATGGGCAGTGGTTCCTCTGGGTCCGAGGGCAGCCCTCATCTCCCCCAGCCTCTCCACCCCAGCTGTAGCCTTAGGAGGTCCCCAGAGTGCCCACCTGGGGAAATGGGGAGGTGCTAGGAGACTGCCACCTGGGCTATCATGGGTCAGGCTGGCTGGGGACCGGGGAAGGGGCCGTGCACCTCGCTGCCCTCGGAAGGCATCTCTCTCCCACTTAACCCTCCCCCCACGCCTTCCCTGGCTCCTTCTTGGGCCCCTCCCCCTTTGCTCCATCTTTTTACCCCCCATCTCTTCACCTACTTCCCTGCCCAGATATCGACGAGTGTCAGGAGGACGGCATCGAGTGCGGGCCCAGCCAGATATGCTTCAACACCCGCGGCAGCTACCAGTGTGTGAACACGCCGTGTCCTGCCACCTTCCGGCAGGGCTCCAGCCCTGGGTAAGGGCTGAGTTGGCAAGGGGGCGAATGAGGAGGATTCCCTGCCAGGATCTGGGCAGCCGACACTCTGGCTCCTGTATAGCCAGAAGGAGGAAGGAGGGCCTCCAGGAAGGCCCTGTCTCGGGCAGAGACCCTCTTAGGGTCAGTGGGTCAACCCTGCCAGGACTCCTGGGTGGGGCCCCTGAGCTCACGGGGCAGTGTGCCCTCAAGCACTTTCCTGCAGCCACTTGGGGTGTGAGCTCACCTGGACAGTGTCATTCCCTGCACAGTGATGCTTGGGCCATGCGTGGAGCACAGGGGGCTGGGAGACGCCAGAGTCGGGAGAGAACTGGAGGGAGGGGTGCTGGGAGATGGACACACAGGGACACATGGGAACACATGCATACATTCAGGAAACTCTGGACACAGGAACACACGTGCAGGTGCATAAACCCCACCCAGAATCCCACACAAAACCCCAGGGCTCAGACACGCGCAGCTACACAAACACAAAATACATTTCTCTCACTATGGCTACAGACACTCCCAAACGCGCACAGACGTGGGGACGGACCTTGGCTAGCGCCAACCAGCTGCAGCTGTTAGGGGAAGGAACCTGGGGTGGTGACTTGCCCCGGACTCTACTAACCAGGAAGCCTAGGCTGAGGTGGGGGGAAAGAGGGAGTGGGCGCCCTTGGCAAGGCTGAGCACGAGTCTTTGAGCACAACCCCACCCCCCCAAATCCAGACCCCGTGACTCAGCTCTGGGGCTCCGGGGGACATGGAGGGCTGTAAATTTTATCACCTATGGGGGTACCTGCTCAGATGGGAAAGGGCACGTCTCTGGCTTCCTGGGGCCTCAGTGTGCCGCTCTCTAAAATGGGCTAACAGTGGCGCTTGTAGAGAGGCATAGGGCGCGTGGGGTGGGGGGTCGGCGCATGGTTGAACTGCGGGGGTCGGGGGTGAGATCCGCTTTATGCGACCGGGCACACTCAGATGGCAACCCAGAGTCCGTCGGTCTGCCCCGCCCGCAGGACGTGCTTCCGGCGCTGCTCGCAGGACTGCAGCGCGGGCGGCCCCTCCACGCTGCAGTACAAGTTGCTGCCGCTGCCCCTGGGCGTGCGCGCCCTCCAAGAAGTGGCCCGCCTGGCCGCCCTCTCCGAGGCCGGCGTCCCCGCCAACCGCACGGAGCTCAGCGTGCTCGAGTCCGACCCGCGCAGCCCCTTCGCCCTGCGCCCGCTGCGCGCCGGCCGCGGCGCGGTCTACACCCGCCGCGCGCTCACCCGCGCGGGCCTCTACCGGCTCACCGTGCGCGCCGCGGCGCCGCGCCACCAAAGCGTCTTCGTCTTGCTCATCGCCGTGTCCCCCTACCCCTACTGAGGGTCGCGGTCGTGGGCAGCGGCTCTGGGGCCAGCGACCTCCGGGGATGGGGGGTGGAGAGGCGCCGGCCGCACCGCCCAGGTGGCCCTTGCCCACGCCACCTGCTGTGGCAAGCGACGTCATCTTCTCCCGTCCCCGTGCGTCAGCGAGACCTGCAGCAAACACGACCCTGCGCGCAGCCTTGACCCTGGGACAGCGAGAACCCGAGCTCCCCCTAGTCCCCCGCCCCCCTCCGTGGGGGTGGAGCCCGGCAGGCAGGTGACAAAGGCTGCCCTTAGGTGGCAAAGGGCAAAGGGTTGGGGTGAAGCCTGACCAGCTTCTCCAGGCTTGCCCCAAGCCCCAGGGGAACCTGGCCCGGGACACAGGGCACCAAGACACCCGAGGGGAGGGGCAGACCCTACCCTGTGGGGACGGCGGCAGTTGTCACCCGCCCATACCTGGCACTGTCATCCTGGCCCGGTGTGTGTATGCATGCTATAAAAACGTTTGCTTTCACCAATTCGATTTCTTGATCCAGTTATCTTGCTTTGGTGAGGAGGGGCTTTGGCTGGGAGGGAGACCACCACCCTTCTGGTCCAGGAGCACCGGAGGAGGAGTCCAGGAGCCTCTGCTCTTTATTCCTAGGGTGGCTCTGGCACCTTTCTGGGCTCAGTTCAGTCGTCCAAAAATATGAAAATACGACAGTGTCCCCACCCCCAGGGCTGTAGGGAGAATTAAATGAGAAGGAAATTGATCACACAGACAGCAGCTATCCATGGTAGCAAAAAGTAATGCTTAATTAAGAATAATTCCTAATTATATTTAATGAATTAATTAAATTTCATCATTCCATCATCCACCAAAGATTCATTAGGTCCTGCTTATGTGCCAGGCAGTGAAGGTAAAAATCCCTGTGCTTGTGAACTTACGTTCTTCGAGGCGAAGGGTTTATAAACAGCAAGGAAATGAAGAGTGAAATGTGTACTTTCCGTCAGCGAGGGTGCTGGGGAGAAAACCTAAGCTGGGAAGTGCGGGTTAGGGGGCAGTTTTTAATAGGCCGTTAGTGCGGGCCTCACTGAGAAGGCGGCATCGGAGCAGAGACCTGAGGAAGGTGAGGGAGACAGCTGTGCAGACATCTGCGGGAAGGGTGTTTTGGCAGAGGGAACAGCAAATACCAGGGCCTTCTGGCAGGAGGATGCTCTGGGGTGGTGGTCTGGTAAGGAGGTGTTGGGGGGGTAGCTGGAGCTGGGGGTTGGTGGGGGGAAGGAAAAGGGAGGTGTGATTAGAAAGGTAAGCAGGGTGGGGCAGATCCTGGGAGCCTCTGGGCCTGTGTAGGGCTCTTGGCTTTGACAGGGGGAGCTGGGGAGGGACACGATTAGAATGTCTATTTATGTATTGACCTGTCTCCAGTGTGCTGGGACAGGACTCCTAAGAAGCCCAGCGCTGCTTTTCCTCCCACTCCCCGCCGACCCTGTCCCTGCCCTCCTGCCTGGGCTGCCTGCAGCCCCTGCCAGCTGTCCCTCAACACAGTCTCTGGCAGAAGGAGGCTGTCTGTCTTGCACGTGGTTCTGGAGAGGAGGGATCCTTTCTTCCGGCTGTCTTTGGTCAGTGTGACTCTGTCACCTACCCCTTAGCATCCCCGTCTCTCATCTGGGCAACAAGGAAAGCTGAGTTATTTCCCACTAAGGTATGAATGACCATCAGACTTCATAAACGGAGCCTTCCAGCAATGCTGGGGTGAACAGAGAAGGAATCTCTGTGTGCATTTTACAGATGGAGAAAAGGACGCCCAGAGGGAACATGGCCCAGTCACTTGCTTGATAGGTGACCGGTTAATGGTTAGACGGGGACTCCTGACTCCCACCAACAGCCCCAACTGAATCTTCCCCAGGGCACTCCCACTTTCAAAGTTGGTTTCTTTTGAATCAGAGGTCTGCAAACATCTTCTGTAAAGGCAGATAGTGAATCTTTTTGGCTTTGGGGAACGTATTAAGCTACTCCCCTGGCCGCTGCAGGGCAAAAGTGGCCACAGCAAACACACAGAGGAGGAGTGTGGCAGAGTTCCAGTAACACGTTGTTTGTGGGCTCTAACTTCGAATTCATGTCATTTTCATGTGTCGTGGAAGTCTCTTTTTGATTTTTTTTCAACCATTTACAAATGCAAAAACCATTCTTAGCTTGCAAGCTTTACAAAACCAGTTAGGGACCATAGTTTGCCAATCCCTGGTTTAAAGCACAGAAGTTACCAATGGTGAAATTTCAGGCTGGGTGGGGAGAGATTCCAGGAAGGAGGGAAGCAGGGAGGGAGGGAGGGGCTTCCCAGTTCCCCCTCATACGCCATTTGTCCAGGGCCCAACCTGTAGAGACTTTACTTGGACTGAACTACCCTCTTTGTGCAGCCCGAGGGGCCATGGGTCACAACTTGACCCCTGCCGTTTGCTGGGCTGTTAATATTTTATGGAGCCAGGGATGTTGCAGCCCATGCAAGTGTCAGCCCTAGGGCCGTGGCATCGAAGCGCTGAGAACTGCTGCTCTCTCCTGCCTCGTGCTGCCCAGACTCACCCTGGCCCTTCATGTTTGTCAAAATACCATTTGTAGACTGTTCAATGCCCTATAGACCTGAGTTTATTTAATTCTCCCAGGAACTCCAGAGGCAAAGAATATTATGTCCATTTCGCAGATGAGCGATGGGGGCTCAGAGAAGGTGAGCCACTTGTCCAAACTCACACAGCATGGAGGGGAGGGGAAGAGAAGGACTCGATGCAGGCCCATCTGACTCTGCAGCCCAGGCCTCCAGCCTCCAGGCTCCCCTGCCTCCATTCTCCGAGGAGGGAAGATGGGGAGAGAGGAAGGTCCAGGCGCAGAGGCTGAAAAGGAGGGACATTGGCAACTCAAGCCCGGAGGAGCTGCCCAGGGAGTGTGCGTTCCATCGGCCTCCTTTCTCTCCCACCTTCTCTTAAATTTCCCATTTGAGGGAAGTGAGGCAAGTGAGAAGGAGCGATTGCTCAAAGTCCTACAGCAAGCCAGGGGCAGAGTTGGCCTGGAATCCAGGCTGTGATTCCGAGTCTCGTGCTCCCCACTCCCCCCACATCCACAGGATGGTTGCCGAGGAGAGGAGGTGCCTCCCAAGGGAGCTGAGCTCCAAAGGGGTGTTTTCCACTCTGCTTTTCCAGCTGCCACCACCATTGGCCAGGGCCCCATCCAGCTGCCTGGCCTCTGAGGCTTCTCTGAACCATCAGGGCTGGAAAACAGCCCTGCAGGTCACTCATTAAACTCCCTGATGCAGCTTTTCCAAGAGCCCACACTGGACTTTATGTTCCCTCTGGGCAGGGACTGGTAACCTGGGGTCCAGCCCAGAGGACACTCTTTGTTCCTGGGGCCAGTGCCCAGGCCTGGACAGCAGCAAAGTGGCTTCTGGTGCCAACCATGAGATGGTTGCTGGGCGAGGTGCTTGGGGTCCCTACACACCCTGGGCCCTCCACGACCTGCGAGGGCAGAGCCCTTGAGTGGCAGAGGAGAGACGGAGGATAAGAGGGACCTACTCCACGGTTAGGTCCACAGGCTGCATCTATGTTTTTAGGTTGCCAGGGGACTTAACAAGGGCACATCCATTGAGTGTGCCCTTCAGTTCAGACAAGTTGACCCCACAGTCAGAGCTGACCCTTAGAAAATGCACCCTGGCTGCGGTGTGGAGGGTGCATTAGAGCGGACAGGAAGACAGGTGAGGTGTCTCCTGCAGAGGTACGGGTGAGAGGTGATGGTGATCTAAGACCACAGCAGTGAGGGGAATTCCCTGGTGGTCCAGTGGTTAGGACTTGATGCTTTCACTGTCGTAGGCCCAGGTTCCATCCCTGGTTGGGGAGCTAGGATCCCGCAGTCTGCACGGCACAGCGAAAAATAAATAAATAAATAAAATAAAATAAAATAAAAAGGGAAAAAAAAAGAAAGGCAACAGCAGTGGGGAGAGGCGGAGGGGACCAGAGCCCTCATTTTTCTCTCTTTTGTTGCCGGAGATTTCAGGCAACTCTTGTGTGCCAGCATGAGACAGCATATGACAAGGGACCAATGCGGTGGGAGGAGGGGAAGGGATCAGAGAAGCATCCCCAAGGAATAGTATGTGCAAAGACCGTAAGACAAGGAAGAGCTTGGCACATTGAAGAAATTGCGAGCAGGCCAGTGCAGCTGGAGTGCAGTGGGTGAGGGCAGAAGAGGAAGTACAGGGTTCTAGATTTTATCCTAAGAATGATGGGGGACCATCAAAGTCTTCATAGAAATCATTTCAACTCATTAATATTTCAGAATTCATTATCTCTAAACTTTAAAGAATATTTTTAAAAAAGATATCTACAATACCATTATCATACTTTAAAAAATCAACAATAATTCCTTGCTATCAAGCATCCTGTCAGTGTTCAAACTTCCAATTGCTCATAAAGACGGTATTTCTTTTTTGCTTAAAAAAAAAACCCCAGGATCCAAATAAAGGCTACATGTTATGATTGATTACATCCTCTGTGTGTCTTTTAACTCAAAGTTCCCCTGTCTCTCTTTTTTTTTTTTCTTAAAAACAAACTTTATTGAGATAGAATTAGTCTGGGAATGCAAGGTTGGTTCAACACCTGAAAATCAAGCAATGTAATTTACCACATTTACAGAATAAAGAGAAAATTGTATCGTCTCAATAGATGCAGAAAAAAACATTTGACAAAGTTCAGCCCCTACTCATGACAAAAACATAAAAGCGAACTTCTTCACCTGTGAAAAACATCTAATAAAAACCTACAACTAACATCATACTTAATGGTGAAAGACTGAATGAGTGATCCTCTAAGATCATGAACAAGCCAAGGATATCCACTCCCACCAATTCTATTCAACATTGTACTGGGGTCCTCACCATTGGAATAAGGCAAGAAAAAAGGCACAAAGATAATACAGGGAAAGAGGAAAACTATCTCTATTCACAGTCAACATTATTGTCTGTATAGAAAACCCTAAGGTATTTACAAAATTACTACTAGAATTAATCAGCAAATTTAGCAAGTGCAGAAGACAAGGCCAGTGAACAAAAATCAGTTGTGTTTCTATATATTAACAACAACTGATTGGAAAATAAACTTTTAAATATTATTTACAAGAGTATCAAAAAACTTAAAATACTTAGAAATAAATTTAATGAAAGATAAGCAAGACCTGTACACTGAAAACTATAAAACATTGCTTAGACACCTGAGTCAAGATGGAGCTTTCGGCACTCCTACTGAAAATGAGGACATTTGTACCACCCATCAGAGATGCCCCACGTGCCAGGTCTTCGTCTTCTCTAAACAAAAGGCTTGGGCATTTGCCTGAGAATAGGCTTCCACCTGGCAAGTCATCCAAGGTGTCCAATAAAATATCCATCTCAAAGCTGGGCTCTGGAACAGCCATACCTCTGACCCCAAGAAGCCCTATCACTTCTAGCGCAAGAGGTGACCTGTTCACACTGATGCCACGGATCCCAGCCCTTTCCCATAATAGCCACACGTTCTTTCCCAAATGGAGGACGTCTACTCTCGCCTCGTCCATTTACAACCCCTGATCACCAGCAGGGACCTTTTTTGTTTTTAATTAATTTTTATTGGAGTATAGTTGCTTTATAATGTTGTGTTAGTTTCTGCTGTGCAGCAAAGTGAATCAGCCATTTGTATACATACATCCACTCATTTTTAGATTTCTTTCCCATTTAGGTCACCACAGAGCATTAAGTAGAGTTCCCCATGCCATTCAGTAGGTTTTCATTAGTTATCTATTTTATACATAGTAGTGTATATACGTCAATCCCAATCTCCCAATTCATCCCACCTCTCCTTCCCCCCTCGGTAACCATAAGTTTCTTTCTCTACATCTGTGACTCTATTTCTGCTTTGCAAATAAGTTCATCTGTTCCATTTTTCTAGATTCCACTTATAAGCGATATTATAAGATATTTGTTTTTCTCTTTCTGTCTTACTTCACTCTGTATGACAATCGCTAGGTCCATCCACGTCTCTACAAATGCCACTATTCCATTCCTTTTTATGGTTGAGTAATATTCCATTGTATATATGTACCACATCTTTATCCATTCCTCTGTCAATAGACATTTAGGTTGCTTCCATGTCCTGGCTATTGTAAATAGTGCTGCAATGAACATCGGGGTGCATGCATCCTTTCGAATTCTGGTTTTCTCCAGATATATGCCTAGGAGTGGAATTGCTGGGTCATATGGTAGCTCTGTTTTTAGTTTTTTTAAGGACCCTCCATAGTGTTCTTCATAGTGGCTGTACCAATTTACATTCCCGACAACAGTGTAGGAGGGTTCCCTTTTCTCCACACCTTCTCCAGCATTTATTGTTTGTAGGGTTTTTGATGATGGCCATTCTGACCGGTGTGAGGTGATACTTCATTGTAGTTTTGATTTACAGAAATGTAGATCAATGGAACAGGATAGAAAGTCCAGAGATAAACCCACGCACCTATGGCCAGCTAATCTATGACCAAGGAGGCAAGAATATACAATGGAGAAAAGACAGTCTCTTCAATAAGTGGTGCTGGGAAAACTGGATAGCCACATGTAAAAGAATGAATTTAGAACACTCCCTGACACCATACACAAAAATAAACTCAAAATGGATTAAAGACCTAAATGTAAGACCAGACACTATAAAACTCTTAGAGGAAAACATAGGAAGAACATTCTTTGACATAAATCACAGCAAGATCTTTTTTGATCCACCACTAGAGTAATGAAAATAAAAACAAAAATAAACAAATGGGACCTAATTAAACTTAAAAGCTTTTGCACAGCAAAGGAAACCATAAACAAAAGGAAAAGACAACCCTCAGACCAGGAGAAAATATTTACAAATGAAGCAACTGACAAGGGACTAATTTCCAAAATATACAAACAGCTCATGCAGCTCAATATCAAAAAAACAAACAACCTAATCAAAAAAAGGGGTGGAAGACCTAAATAGACATTTTTCCCAAGAAGACATACAGATGGCCAACAAACACATGAAAAGACGCTCAGCAGGGACCTTTTGTTTGTTTTTTTTATATATTTATTTTTATTTTTGGCTGCGTTGGGTCTTTGTTGCGTGCACAGGCTCTTCTGTAGTTGCGGTGAGCAGGGCCACTCTTCGTTGCGGTGCACGGGCTTCTCATTGGGTGGCTTCTCTTGTTGCAGAACATGGGCTCTAGGTGCGCGGGCTTCAGTAGTTGTGGCACTTGGGCTCAGTAGTTGTGACTCGCGGGCTCTAGAGCGCAGGCTCAGTAGTTGTGGAGCACAGGCTTAGTTGCTCTGCGGCATGTGGGATCTTCTCAGACCAGGGCTCGAACCCGTGTCCCCTGCATTGGCAGGCGGATTCTTAACCACTGTGCCACCAGGGAAGCCCTCAGCAGGGACCTTTGAAACTCTAGCTCTTGTAGCTCTGGGTCCTGCTGGTCTATATCCTTAAAAGAGCCTCACCTGAGATTTCATGTCAAATAAGGAGCTGTTTTGTGACACTTGCTGTATTTCAACATTATCTCAGAGGTACACTTCTGATCTAAAGCACATATTGAATTCACCACAAATGAAGACCATCTCAAGATGTAGACTGACCTGAGTTTCTTTCTCATTGCTCATATAAACAGCAATTAATCCTTTTGAATAAACAGTTTTAAGTTTGGGTATTTTTTAATGTTGGGAAATTTATGAAATGTAAATAAATGGAGAGCTATACCACGATCATGGATTGAAAAACGCAATATTGTTAAGATGTCCATTCTCCCTTAGCTGATATATAGATTTATTGCAATCCCCAATCAAAATCTCAGCAGGTTTTTTATATAAACAGACAAGCTCTTCCTACTATGTCTATGGAAATGCAAAGGACCTGGAATAGCTAAAATAGTTTTGAAACAGAACAAAGTTGGAAGATCTATACTATCTGACTTCGAGCCTCACGGTAAAGTTATAGCAATCAAGATGGTGTGGTATTGGCATTAGGATAAATAAATAATGGAACAGAAGAGGGAATCCAGAAATCGAACAACACTTACATGGTCAATTAATTTTCAACAAAGGTGCCAACACAGTTCAATGGGGAGAGAAAAGTCTCCAACTAATGTTGCTAGAACAATGGGGAACCGATATGGGAAAAAAATGAACCATCCGAGTTCAGTCTCTTCTCACCTTGATCTGTGCCCCTGGGCAACTAACCACCCTGGTGCCCACTGGGCACCTGTTTTCCTCTCCGGAGAGCTGTGACCTCACTGCTCCTCACGTAACCAGTGCCTATGCTTCAGGAAGGGACAGTCCTCTGGGCTGGAGCCATTTCTGCAGCAGGGAGTAAAGGTCCCCACAGCCTGTGGCCCTGGGACTGAAGCTCTGGCTCCTCCACCAATTCAATTTAAGCCTGAGCTAGAGTAGAGGGTTTGGGCTAGAGCTCCAGACCCTGGGTTCTCGTCCTGCTCTGCCACATACATGCTGTGTGGCCTTGGGGAAGATACACCCTCTCTCTGAGCTGCAGGTTCCTGTCGGTAAATTGGGGATGACAATGATAGCGACTTCATACAGGGTAGTCGTGAAAATCAAATGAACGTAAGCATAAAAGAGTGTTCAGTGATAACCGTGAGGGTTGTGGTTATTATGGCCCAGATCCAACCAGACATCCTAGGGAATGCTGACTTATCTCTTCTTCCACCCCATGCCCCCACCCATCCATCCTCGACTGGAGGGGCTCAGCCCTCACCCCCCCCCTTCCTAAGGTCTGGGTAACAGGGATTCTCTCTGGGGCCACCATGACTTTGGGGAGCTTGGGAGAACATTAGGTCTTCCTGCCCCAGGTTCCCTCTCCACTTCCTCTGCAATAAGTCCAAGGAGGTGGCTCCGCTCCATCCATGCCTTCCCCAACTTTCTCGAAGGGCAGTGACATCTTAGAGGAAGAAACAGGACAGAGCACAAAGCCAGGGCATGGAGGCTTAACGACAGGGCAGAGGGGATTCCCTGGCGGTCCAGTGGTTAGGACTCTGGGCTTCCACTGCAGGGGGCATGGGTTCGATCCCTGGTCAGGGACCCTTGAGGGAGTGTTGTTTTGTGGCTGCCCCTCACTCGCCCGCTGCTAGTGTGGAAGGCCAGGGGCGGCTCTGCATGGCCCCAAGGTGGCCCAGTGAGTGGGCTAAGGGGGTCCAGCCACCATCCCAACCTCCTGCGGGAAGGTGACTCAAGTCACCACAGTCACCCAGCCCCACCGGGCTCACAGGGGCGCCCTTGCCATCATGGCCACTGCTGGGGCTCCGGTGCCAGAGGCTGGGGGCTCACAAGAAGCTGCGGCTTCGCTTTCAAGTTGGCTTGACGCTTTATCCCTCCTGAAGGACTCACAGCTACTCATCTGGCCGAGGTGCTTGAGTGACTGGACGGGAGCGTGCGGCAGGGGGACAGGGGACTGGACGGCAGAAGGACTAAGAGTGGCTAGACCAGCAGCCTTCACCCTCCCTGCAGAGGCTCCCTTTCTCTGGCTGCTTCTTGGTTGCAGGAAGGGGCCTGGGACAGGGCTGCCTCCTTACCGCGACCTACACCCCTGCGTCTTTTCCATGATGGCTGGATGGCTAACCTGGCAGGGCTGCCTCAGGGCTCCCACCTCCAGGGCGGGTTCGGGGCTTGGAGGATTTGGGAAGCCGCCCTCTGGGGGTCAGTCCTAACCAAGGTGTTGTCTTAGACAGGTTGGGACCAGCTGTTTTACTGGGTTGTGGTTGCAGTAACTGGTGCTTTGGGGCCTATGAACCAGGCTGGAAAACTTCTGACACAGAACCTTCTGGAGGCCAGACTGGGGACACAACTCCCCGTTTATTTTGTGAACCTCAATTTTCCCGGCTGTTCAACGGGTTAGCAGTGGGCCAGTCTTCTATTCACTATTTACTGGGTGCCCTCGGGAGTTTGGTCAGGTGCCAGGCTCTGGGGAGACAGCCAGGAACCAGCCCTGGACTGAGGGATGAAACCCCGACCGTCTAGGGCCACCTCCACCTCAGTTTTCTCACCAATACAATGGGCTCCGGCTCACGGGGACTAGACAGGGGGGGAGGGAGGGGCTTTGAGGTCTGTAGAAAGGCCACCACGACACAAAAATGGGCATGAAACTCACGAGCTTAAGGGGCTTTTATTCCACTCCCACGGCGAAGCTCTTGAGCGTTCCCCACGGGCCAGGCGGCAAGTGTGGCAGGAGGGCTTGTCACCCTGTCAGTCGCGAGGATCCCAGCCACTACGGCGCCCAGTGGAGCCGCCAGCCCGCGGGCCGGGACCGCCAGAGCCTGCGGCCAGGGCGGGGGCCCGGCCGGGAGGGTGTGTCGGCGGCCGGGTGGGCAGGAGGGAAGGAGGGAAAGGGGAGGGGCGAGGAGGCGGGGCGAGGCCTGGCCCCGACCCCCGCCGGCGGCCGCGAACGCGGAGCCGCTCCGCGAGGGGGCCGGGCCCGGGGGCGGGGTCTGTTGCTCTCTTCCTCCGACTTGTCCCCGGCCCCCGGCCCTGCCCTCTGCCCCGTGCTTATAACCCGGGATGCGCGCCGCAACCAGCCCTGCTCCGCCGCCTGCCGCCGCCGCCTGCCTCCCGGTAAGGAGTCCCCTTCCCACTCCCCAGCCTGGGTCGCCCTCTGCCCGGACCCCACCGAGAACGAGCCGAGGAGGCGGAGGGGACCGCGCGCCCCGGGCTCGGACCTGGACGGGCGGGCAGGGGGCCGACGCCCGGACTCCTGTTGCGCAAACGCTTGGCGGCCGGATTCCTGGCTCCCTTAGGCCGCGGAGAGGGGGCCGGGGCGCGAGTCCGGGGGTCTGAGGGGCAGGTCGGGTTACTTGTCGCCTTTGCGGGCCGAGGTCCTTTCTGGATTTTCCTTCTCCGATCCAATTTCCCTTGTGCCGCGAGCCCCACAAGTGGAGACCTTGGGAACCCGGAGGGTGCGAGGATTCCCGATTCTCTCGGCCCCTCTCTGGCCCGGGTCTCTTGTCTCCGCCTCTTTTCCTCTGCCCGCAACCAGAGGTCCAGCCTCACCGCTGCGCCTCGCGCGCCCCCGGGGCTTGGGCATCTCGGCCCCTCCCACAGCCCCAGCCTCAGTTTCCCCCGGGCGGGTCGCTCCGGGCTCCGGGTGGCCCACCCCGGTGCCTTGGGTGTGGCTGTGCTCCCTCCCCTGCAGGGGGCGTCAGTCGCGCGGCTCTGCGTTCTGAAAGGGCTCTGCGTTCTCTGGCCGGTGGGGCGGGGGCCTCGCCTCGCCGCGGTGCCCGGTTTCCGGCTGGCACTGGCCTGTGGGAGGGACCGCTCGTCAGGAAATGTCAGCCGTCCTGATGCCTGTTGCCTTTGGCCCCTGGGGCGGCCTCGCCCTCCGGGGAAGGAGAGTCTCTGTGAAATTCAGGAGGCTCCTCTCCCATCCTGCCAGGGCTCTTCCCGAGGAGGCCCCGTGACCTGGCCGCCTCAGTGCTCCTCTCTGCAAAGTGGGGCGTCTCCTCCCGAGAGCAGCGCCGTCTGGCTGCACATCCCGGGCAGGAGCAAACCTGTCCTTTGCCCAGGGATGGATCAAATCGGCCCTGGGCTTTGATCCCTCCCCGCCACACCCAGGCTGGTGACAGAAGAAGGCAGGTTCTGGAGGCCCGCAGACCCCAGCCCGGAAGGCAGGCACAACTCCACAACTGGGTGAGCCTTCGGGTCAGCCTCCCAGAGTCCTAGGCCTCAGTTTCTCCATTCGTCATGGCTGGCACAGGCTCAGGGCTCAGGAAACAGTAAGAGGATGTATACTGTTGAGAAGGGTGCCTGGGTCCGTTCACTCCCTGTGTCTGGGGAGTGACTCACCGGGTGCTACCACGCTGGGCGTTCAGAACAGGAGACAGGGTCCCTGCCCTCCTGTCTTAGGTTCTGGTGGGGGAGGGAGACAGTAGAGGCAGAAACAGCCACAAAGGGCATGGGAACTGGACAGGAACTGGAGGAGTCTCCGTTCTACACTCCCTCCCCCCGCCCATCCCCATCTCAGAGCCAGGGCAGGGGGTCCTGTCCCGGTGGAGCCACCTGTGCATTACGCTGAGAAGTAATTCTGGCTCTGCTGAGCGCTGGTGAATGAGTGGTGAATGCTTCCGGCTGAGCACCTAGCTCCCAGGCCAGGCACAGGATGGGGTGGAGGGAGGCCCCCACTCAGCACAGTCTGAGCCCCCCTGAGTACCCACAGGTGCCCCCGTCAGCTGCCTGCCTCCCCTGGGCATGTGTGGTCAGTTGGCTCTGATGGTAACCGTTTCCCTGGCCCAGGGCCCCAGGAGCCTGACTTGCGGGGGGGCCAGGCCCAGACTCACCGGCTGGGCAAGCACTTTCCCATGCCCCATCTCGCCCTCGTCCTGTGGGTCCTGTGGGTCCTGTGGGTCCTGGGAGGCAAAAGCCAAGACAGCCAGATGCCTTCATCCAGAAGCTGAGTGCACAGCCTCTGAAGCGAGCGCCTTGCCTGTGGGCATCCATGCCGAGAGAGATAACCTCTGGAATTCAAGGTCCACGGCTCTGATTTCTGCTGAAACACTTTGGGCAAAGTTGATCTACCAGGTCTTTGCTCCTTCCTGTGGGACAGACGCCCTCCCCAGACTTGGGGTAGGCCAGGCACCCGTAGGCATTTCAATATAGTAAACAGATGAATGAACTCATGCTTTCTTCCATAACCAAATGCTCTGAAAAGGGTTTAAGTGCCTGTCACTGGGGCCTGGTGAGGTCCACTTAGTCTTCCTACCTCCTCCTACCTCAGGACATTCTCGTCGAAACCGGAGACCCAATCTTCCTAAGGCAAGGCACTCCCAAAGGACCCCCGCACCGTGGGCAGAGGAGGTTCGCTGGAGCGCTGGTGTCCCGAAGACAGCCTGGCATTCCTGATTTGAATCTCAGGCCCCAGGAACTTGCAACTGAGAGCCAGCTCAGTATGTAGCCTAGAGCACCCCTACCGCCCTCAGCTTTCTCATCAGACACAGAAATCCTTCCTCTGTGTCTCACCAAGTATGCAGATGAAATGAGCTGAGTGTGTCAGGCAAATGTTCAGGCTGAATCCTGACACTTTGACCTCCTGGTCAAAGTGTGGAATTGCCCCCTAGCTCTGTCAGACACGAATGAGGGCAGCAAAAGGATGAGAGTTGCAGTCCTAAAATGAGCAAACCCCTAAGTCAGGGAGAATTCTATGGCCTTGGTGGAGCTAGGCTTTTTAGAAACCATAATGAACTCAGCTCGACTGAGTTAGAATGGGAGCGGAGGGGTTCCAGGGGAACATTCGTGTTGCCGCAGCACAGAGGAATAGAATACTGACTGGTGATGGTGCGTTGAGGATTTTGTCTTCTGGCAGACAAGTAACGGGAGGGGGAGACAGTCTGTGGTCTCCTAGAGACCAGAGAGTGTAGGGCAGAGAGCAGTAAAGAGCAGGTGGTCTGCAGTCAGCCTGGGTTTCTATCCCAGCACTGCCATCCGCTAGCTTGAGACCTGGGCAAGTCACTAACTTTTCTGAGCCTCGGGTTCATCATCTGTAAATAGGTGGTAATAACAGTCCCCGCCTTGAAATGATGCACGTGTGGCACTACACATAGTAACTGCTCTAGTCATCCTTCTAGCTTTGGCGTTTTAGAGCCGCATGAATTTTCTTAGTGCCGAGCAACTGCCCAGGCTGGCCTGGCACATTCACCGGGAGCTGGCGGGATGTCTGTGGCGAGGGCACGGGAGAATGCCCGCTGCCTTGCCAACTAAGGCCAGGCTGGCAGGCATCTTGGCATGAGGCTCTCTTCTTCCCTTCCCAGGTGTCCCTCTTCTGGAGCAGGATGTCTGGGCTGGCCCCGGGAGCTGGGGGCATGAATGTTCTTGGCAGTGATCATGTGCCTGGGAGCTGGGGCACCTGCCCTGCGCCCTTCATGGAGGGTGGGGTGGCGGCAAAGCTGGGGCCGCGGGAGGCCGAGACTCAGGAGCCCCAGAGCCCCAGGAGTCCAGCCCCCCTGGGCTGGGGGAGGCCGAGTCCTCAGGCAGGAAGCCCGTGTCCTGGGGTGTCAGAACCAGAAGGGCTTTCAGGCTTGCAGGTTGTTGAGCAGGTGGCGATATTGACGCCTAGAGAGTGAGGGGCTTGCCCAAGGTCAGCCAGGACCCAGTGGTAAGGAGAGCTTGGTGGACACAGGTGTGGTACCCTGCTCTGGGCTCCTGGAATCTCACGGAATCCACGGTCGCCCTGTGGAGGGATGGGCTGTTCTTGATCCCGTTTTGCAGGTGAACAGCTTAAGCTGCTTGAACCCAGGTCTGGAGGACCCAGCCACTGTGCTCTGCCCCTCGTCTCTCCCACTCTCCCTCCCCCACATTGAGGCCTCAGCTTCCTTTAGTTTCTGCCCCACGTGTAGTCTGCCGGGACCTCACTGGCAGGGACCTCACTAACTGAGGGAGGCGGGAGCTTCGCCAGGAAGGGCGGAGCAATGTCAGTGTCAGATTATATCATTGTCCCAGCCCACCTGCCCAGCTAATCTCTGGACGTGCACACGCAGACTCAAACGCCACACACACACACACACACACACACACACACGCGCGTGCGCGCGCGCGTGCGTGTGTGTGTGTGTGTGCAGACACAGGTGCATGCATGCAGTCTCAGGTACATTCTCCCCAAGAAACGCAGGCACACATATGCACGCGCACGCACGCACACACGCACACACCCCTGCACTCAGGCACACACTCCTGGGTGCACTCATTCCATCACGTGTCTCAGACCCAGAGGCTGAGGCCCTGTAGCCATGCATGCACGTGGCCTGGCAGGCGGGAGGGGCTCACAAGTTTCCTGATGAGAACGTGCATGGAATTCCAGACTTGGAGGGGATTGTAACCCTCTCTCTTTTTTTTTTTTGTGGTATGCGGGCCTCTCACTGCTGTGGCCTCTCCCATTGCGGAGCACAGGCTCCGGACGCGCAGGCTCAGCGGCCGTGGCTCACGGGCCTAGCCGCCCCGCGGCATGTGGGATCTTCCCGGACCGGGGCACAAACCTGTGTCCCCTGCATCGGCAGGCGGACTCTCAACCACTGCGCCACCAGGGAAGCCCTAACCCTCTCTTTTTATAGGTGAGGAACTGACCTCCAGGCCGCAGAATCAGCAGCCTTTCTCTGAGTGCCTGCCATGTGCCAGGCGCTGAGAGATGGTCCCTGTCCGCACAGAGCTCACAGTGGGCAGCGGGGGCAGTTAGAATACATTGTGACTGTGCTGTGATGGGCCATGCATCAGGCACAGGGGCATCGCTGAGGCAGAACAGGACAGGCCCAGGAGGTCTGTTCCATGGAGCTGCCCCTCCCCCACCCGGTGCCCAGCCTCTGGCCCCAGGGCCTTTGGGAGGTGGCATAGCAGGGGTGACTCTTGGACCCACATCTTCTCTCCCTGTCATTCCAGGGTGTCTGAGCCACCTGTGGCTTCCCAGACCATGCCTTGTCCCAGGGATCCCCTTCCTTGCACCTCCCAGAGAGGGGACCTTGTACTTACGAGTCTAGCTGATCTGGGTGTGAATCTGGGCTCTACCACTCACCAGCCAAGCAAGGCCTTGAGCAAGTTCCGTAACCTGAGCCTCAGTTTCCCTGTCTCTAAACTGGGGGTAACACAAAGGGAGGACTCAGCTTATAACGGACACCTTCATTATCTTGACTGTGGCGGTGGCCTCCTGGCTATAGATGCGCGCCCAAACTCACTAAATTGTGCGCGGTTGATTGCATGTCACTTGTATCTCAATAGAGCTTCACAAACACGCAACTACACCCCGCACCCGACCACACCACCAGCCCCTTCGCACACGAACACAGGACTGGGAGCACACACACCGCAGCAGGGCGCTGGACGGGGCTCTGGGGCTCCTGAGTCTCCCCACTCAGCGAGGCTGCCCAAAGGGGAGTCCAGGGGCTGGGTAGGCTGGGTTCATGGCCTCTGGTGTCACCCAGCTGCCTGCATTTACAGGGTGGTTCGCCGAGCCATCAAGACAGATTCTGGAAGCCCGCAACCCACACCTTCAGCCCCAGGTACTTCCTGCCATGAGTCCTTCCTGCCTCCCTCCCACCTCCTCCCCTCCATCCTGGATGGTCTGTTGCCTGGCTGCGGTTGCCGTGTGGTCATGTGCCTGGGAGCTGGGGCACCTGCCCTGCGCCCTTCATGGAGGGTGGGGTGGCGGCAAAGCTGGGGCCGCGGGAGGCCGAGACTCAGGAGCCCCAGAGCCCCAGGAGTCCAGCCCCCCTGGGCTGGGGGAGGCCGAGTCCTCAGGCAGGAAGCCCGGTGTCCTGGGGTGTCAGAACCAGAAGGGCTTTCAGGCTTGCAGGTTGTTGAGCAGGGGGTGATATTGGCATGTCTGCTGACCCCAGCTGGCCTGGGACAGCCTGGCAGGTGGCTGAATGCCCACTGAAGGGGGGAATTGTGGACACCCATCCATCAGAACTGCCCCCAACCTCACTGTTCCATGAAGTGTTTCCCCTTCCAAGTCCAAAAGGCAGTAGAGACATGTGAGCCCTGGGACTGGCTGGAAGGTGGCCTGGTGAGATGCCGGGGACAGCACATAGGATGTATTCTTGTCCCTCGGCTGGGCTGGGTTCTACCGCAAAGGGCTGGGTGACCACTTTGCCGCTAAGCCTCCAGGCACACGAGAAGCCTTCAGTATACAGGAGCCTGCATCCCTGGGAAGAGGCCCTTCTGGATGAGGCCACATGGATCTGTGCAGGGATGTCCACAGCCTTTCCCAATAGATTCTATTAAGGACCCTGACTTTGGTCGGTCTCCAGTGCAAATGCTCCCACCAGACACAAGCACACACCCAGGAAATGCAGGATGCTGGGACCATGTCCATGGAGGCTGGAGACAGATGGACTGGATCCAAATCTGGCCCTGCCCCCTGCTGACCACAGGACCTCAAGCAAGTGACCTCACCTCTGACCCTCGGTCCTCTTCAGCAAAGTGGGCACATAACAGCATCTACTCTCAGGGCCATGTGGAGAGTGGGGGGAAGGCAGGGCCTGATGCAGCCGTAGGGCTCAGGGAGAGCCTTCTGGGTAGAAGGAACAGTGGCTGCAAAGGCAAAAGGAGTGAGGAGGCCCTGGTGCTTTCTGGAAGCTTCAGTGTAGCTGAAGAGAGGGAGGGATAGCGTGGGGCCCATCTGTCCTGCTGCAGAAGGACAGATCTACCATCTGTACGTCCTGGTTACCTTCCTCCTCTGGGCCTCAGTTTCCCCCTCTGCACATGGGGAAGTTGGTCTCTGAGCCCCTCCCAACTAATCATTTTGGAGCTGGGTTCATTGAGGTGTTTGGGGTCTCTTGTGTTTCCCCTGTCAGAGGTACTTGCTTTTAAAAAGAGCCTAGAGTCCCATTGTGTGAAGGTTCACTGGGGCCCAGGTGGGAGAGGTCCAGGGGGGCATCCTATTCCCTGTAGAGCTGGGAGGCAGCCCTGCACGCTGGGAAGAACCCAGGTTCTGGAGCCAGACACAGACACGTGCTCTGTGACCTCGAGCTGGCCACTGACCTCTCTGAGCCCCAGTCTCTGCTGCCCCGACATGCATGACAGCACCTACCTCATGCGGTCATAGTCCGGGTGCAGGGTGATCTATGCGAGTCCCCCAGGGCCATGCCTCACTCGCACTGGCCCAGCCTAGCAAGGAGCAGTTCTGACTAGAGATGTGTGGGCTGCCCGGGCCTCAGGGCCACGGCCTCGCCCAAGTCTCCTGACGCTGTGCACCCCTTTGCGTCTTGACCTTGACCCCGTCGTCTTCTCTAGCTGGTGGGGAACTGGCTCTAAGACATGCCTCCACCTGCCAGGCCCCAGTGTGGTGTGTGTGGGTCCCCTGAGAGGGTGTCGGGGGTGGAAGGCGTGAGGCTGCAGGAAGGAGCGGCTCCTCAGCTGGTCCTGATGTCAGACGAACATCCTGTTTCACACCTCACGGTGGCGGCCTGTCCAGGGGATAAGACTGCCCAAGGCCGAGGTCGGGGCTGGGGGACAGGCCAGAAGGGAGCTGTCGGGAGGGGCTGGCAGACGAGGAGGGGGCGGGGCTGGCTCTGGGTCACTCACATTCTTCCTCGTGTCCTCCCTCCAGACGCGATGTCCGGCAAAGGCTCCGTGGTTCTGGCCTACAGCGGGGGCCTGGACACCTCCTGCATCCTCGTGTGGCTGAAGGAGCAGGGCTATGACGTCATCGCCTACCTGGTGAGGGGGCGCCTGGCATGTGTGTCTTTCTACTGTCGGCCCTGCTGTCCATCCAGCTTGCCCACCTGCCCATTGTCACTCATCCAAACCCAGCTCCCCCTCTCTAAGCCTGTCCTGAACTGTAGGAAAATGCTTCTCGTTTACTGCCTCTTTCTCTGCATCTGTCGAGTGAACACCTTGGAAGTCCCCCAGGTCTGAGATGCCCCCCAGATCACGGAGGAGGCTGAGTCTCCGTGCGAGTAACTGGACAGGGGGCACAGGGTGAGCGTGGCAGAGCTGCTGGGCCAGCCTCCCTGGAGAGGGACCAAGGGCCTGGATCTGGTGAAGGCCCCGAGAAGGCATACAATCTTCCCCTTTCCCAAAGCCCTCAATAATTCAGCAAAGAGTGTAGGAGGCTACACTGGCTAAACTAGACGAGCCCTTGGAGATCATCTGATTCTGGCATAGCAAATAGGTCACGGGCCATAGGTTATGTATGATGCCATCCCCCATCCAGGGTCCGTAGCAGACATCCCTAATTAAACCAGCTCAACTTCTGAGAAACCTGGACGTAACCTCTGAATCTTTCTCCATATGACTGTGCAAATTCTAGAAACCCAGCTTAAGTCAAACAAAACCAAAAATAAACAAAAAAGAAAACCAAAATAATACAGTTCTTCATGTAACTGAGAAGGCCAGGGGTGTAATGGCTTCAGGCAAGGCTGGATCCAGGTGCTCATCCAGATCTGCCTCCATCTCTGCTTGGCTTCATTTTTGGCCTCTCCACGGGGCAGGCAAGGCCCACATCATCATATCCAAGTTTTCCCAGAGCAAGGAGAGCTTCCTGCAGAGGCTCTGACAGAAGGGCCAGGGGGGACTCCCATTGACTGGCCTGAGTCCCCGCCCACCATGCATTCGTCAGTATGGCTGTGTCCCTACAGTGAGCAGGTGACGTGATGTGCTCTCACCCATCCCTGTGGAAAGAGATCCCAGGAGAGAAGGTTCTCTTTGCAGAGGAAGTGAGGTTGGCACTCCGGACAGGAGAAGTCCAGCTGTTGTCAAGAACCGTTTGTTTGCAGTTGAAGTCAATCTACCATCCGTAAGAGTGCTGACCCCGTGTCCCTCAGGTGGGGCAGGGGAAGCGCCTGGCTCACTGCTGAGAGAGAGCCAGGGCTTTGAGCGGATGCAGAGAGCCTGGGGTGTGCGCACCCTGTCCTCAGCAGCAGCAGTGGTCCGTCCAGATCCCGGGCTCCCCCCCGGGCAGATTTAAAAGCTGAGTGACCTCAGAAAAGCACCTGCAGCTGGACTCTGGGAAGATTCCAGAGTCTGTTGAGCAGAAGCCAGGGCCAGCGTCTAGGCAGGAGGCCAGAGTGCAGCCAGCAAAAAAAAAATGCCCATGTCTAGATGGGGATGTCGGAACCAGAGGCTGCGCTCCAGCAGGGGGACAGCTGGGTGCCCATAGCCCAGGCCTCAGCCTCGAGCCGGCTCAGGCGCCCTGGGACAGTCACGTTGCTGCACTTGGCTGGGGAAGTGAGCTGAGAGTCGGGCAGCTGCTGACTCTCCAACCTTTGTACTGACTTTGGGGGAATTGGGGGAAGAGTTAGACGGGTTCAAGGGAAGCCTTAGACCTTCAAGGCAGTGACAGCAAATGTTGCAACCTAGCAGCCTGGGTGCACGGGGCCAGGCTCGGTCCGTCCTTCAACCAAGTATTAGCTCTGGAGAGCGTTACAGCTTCTCCAGACCCTGGTTTGCGCCCTTTCTCCTTCCTACTTTGACCTCAGCGATCCAGTCGAAATCACCGCCACCTGAGGGCTGTTGTGTGTGAAACACACTTGCCCACGGCTCACCCCAGGGTAGGGGAGGGGCCGGGGGGGACATTCTTCTCAGCTCTCCTTTCTTCCCCTGGGTTAATGGGTCCTCTCTGCTTCTGCTCATCAGGCCAACGTAGGCCAGAAGGAAGACTTTGAGGAAGCCCGGAAGAAGGCGCTGAAGCTTGGGGCTAGAAAGGTACCACGCGGGAGGCAGGGTTTGGGGCTGGAAACGGGATTTAACCTGGTGGGGGCAGCTGTGGGGGGTCCTGTCCCAAAGCTCCTTGTCTCCCCCACGCCTTCCAACTGGTCCTCTTGCTTCCAGGAGTATAAAGTCAATTCCTTCTGCTTTGGTGTGCAAAGGGCATCATCTCTGGTCTCCCCCGGCCACTCTTCTACCCAGTCACCTCCCCAGCCCACCTCCCCATCCATCTGTCTTTTCCTCATTCATCCATCCACCTGCCCATCCCTCTTTTATCTTGCTGTCCATTCACACATCCACTCACTCATCCATCCCTCATCCATCTACCTGTCCATCCCTCCTAGCTCTCTGTCCATCCACCCATCCTTCCATCCATTCAACAGAATCAGTGCATCGATTGAGCATCTAATCATGGGTGAGCAGGCCCATAAGGTGAACGTGGCCAGCGTGGTCCCTGCTCACATAGGCTAACAGTGCAAAAGAAACGCAATATCTGCAAAGCACACTAAAACGCAATAAAACTCACATCAGAAGTATTAGGAAGCTGTCAAGTTCACGGTGTCAGATACAAGTTTTCCATAATTCTAACTCTTACTGGAAAGCTTGGCAACAAATTCAGTTTTCCTTGAAGTGATAGGGTCACTTCATTCATATGAAAATGTTGGCCAAAAACCCAAGTCTGCACTGACCCTGTTTTGTCTGTCGGTCCTTTGTTCCAGAACGATGTTCTATGAGAAAAGGGGCTAGTTGAGCCAATAACTCACTTGTGAATGCAGCAGATATGCTTCATGTATATTTCACATTTTGTACTCGAGTCGAGATATAACAAAAGTTAATCGTTGTTTACTGCATTTTCAAGACCACTCTTAAGAGAAATCTGCACTGTGAGAGCAAGGCGTGAGGAGCCCCATGTCTGAGGACTGTGGTGCCTCTGCCCTGATTTGTGCTAAGGTGCCAACCCCTTCCCCCATCATCACTTCTGCATAGTCAATGTGAATGTCAACAGAGTGAAAAAGGCAAATATCCACTGAGTATCATAAAAAATGTTTTCAGTCTCCCTGAAAGGGTCTGGGGAACTCTAGGGGGGTTACATTTTGAGAATAATTCCTCTAGATCAGGGTTTCTCAACCTCGACACTATTGACATGTGCCTGGCTGTCCTGTGCATTGTAGGATGTTTAGCCGCATCACTGGCCTTTACCCACTAGAGGCCAGAATGACCCCCACAACCCATCAGTTATGACAACCAAAAATATCTCCAGATATTGCCAGCTGCCACCCGTGGGACAAAATAATCCCTGGCTTTTGTGGATTACATCTAGATTTAGATCTTAGATTTAGATCTTGTTTCAGCTCAGGCCCAGAATGCTATGTTGGGAGGGATTTAAGGACCACCACATCCAGTTTCGCCTGGATGGTATATCAGGATCGATTAGTAATGTCTGCCATGAGTGCAGGAGGGAGAGTATCCGCACTGTATGCTGGATTGATTTATGATGTCTACTACAGATGCAGAAGGAAAAGTGGAGGTACAGCTCGCCCGGGGATCCGTTAACAGCGTCTGCCTTAGATGCAGGCCACTTGAGGCCCTTGGGACTCTGCTTTCTGACTGCATCCCGTCCCTGCCGAGGCTCGCTCTCATGGGCTCCTCTCCCCATAGGTGTTCATCGAGGACGTCAGCAAGGAGTTTGTGGAGGAGTTCGTCTGGCCCGCCATCCAGTCCAGCGCGCTGTACGAGGACCGCTACCTCCTGGGTACCTCTCTCGCCAGGCCCTGCATTGCCCGCAAACAGGTGGAGATCGCCCAGAAGGAGGGAGCCAAGTACGTGTCACACGGCGCCACAGGAAAGGTGAGACCAGGATGGACGGCTGGGGACGGAGAAGGAGGCAGGGGGCCTGCGAGGGGCACACAGGCAGCCAGGCAATGGACGGTCCTCAAGCAGTTGTAGGTTCTCCCCCAGCACAGTCAGGTATGCAGAGGACAGACTGGCCCGTCCAGTCTGAATAAGCGGAATGTTTTTAGTAGCGAGTTAGGGACGGCTCTGCCCTGCACCCCGAGTGTGTGAGTCCCGTGTGCCTGTTCCACATGTGGTTTGAGCAGTGTCACCCTGTTTTGCAAATTTGCTGCTGAGGCTCAGGGACCAAGGTCACTGTGGGAGTCTCCGTTTAACGCAGTGGGCAGGGTCAGAGACCACAAGGTAGCAAAGGGTTTGAATCCCAGCTGTGTGGCCTTGGGCGAGGCCCTTGCCCTTCCTGAGCCTCAGCTTCTTCACTTGCAATATGGGGATGAGGCCTTGTCTTAGTTTCCCGGGGCAACAGCACCACAGACTGGGCGGCATAAACACCAGGAACGGATCCTCTCACGGTTCTGGAGGTTTCAGATGTCCAAAATCAAGGTGTTGGCTGCCATGCTCCCCCGAAGGTGCTAGGGAAGGGCCGCTTCCGGGCTCTCCCTGGCTTCGGGTAGCTCAGGTGTCCTTGGCTTGTGGGTGCATCACTCCAGGCCTACATCTTCATGTGGCCGTCTCCTCGGGGCATCTTCACGTCGCCTGCCCTCAGCACGTGTCTGGTTGTATGTCTAAATTTCTCCTTTTTATCAGGACACCGGTCATACTGGATTAGGGCCTGCCCTAATGACCTCATCTTAACTTGATTACTTCCGTAAAGGCTCTATCTCCAAATAAGGTCACATTCTGAAGTATTGCGGGGGTTAGAGCTTCAACTTATCTTTTGTGGGAGACACAGTTCAACTGATAACACACCCGCTACTTCTGGCCCTTGTGTGCAGAAGTGCAGACTGAAGGATGACCCTGGGGATAGAAGGCAGGAAAGCCCTCAGCCCCCATCCCGCAGGTGGCAGGGCTCAAGAAACAAGATTCCTAACGATGTAGGTGACTGTAGGCAGTGTTACTCTGGAGTCATGAGCTCGCAGTTAGCGGACACGCCACCAACAGCTTGCTCCAGGTTGGGGGGCAGGGGGCCTACCTCTCAGCACGCATGTCCTGACCTGACCCAGGCCCGCCCCCCGCAAGGCTGGTCGAGGCGGTCGGGAGTGGGGGAGCAGGCCCTGGCTCAGTGTGATGTAGAGATGCTCACGGCTCAGACTATGACGGAGGAGGTGTGATTTGGGGGTGGCCTTGCAAACAGTCGCCCCACCAGGTGGTAGTGGTGTCTTTGGAAGCTCACTCATTTGCTTGGCGCTCGGTCAGCCAGCTTGTACTGGCGTCTGTACAGCGCTGAGTGTGTGCTGGACACCGGAACAGTGTTGAACTTCGCGGGCCCTTTTTCCTGCCCTCAGGGGACCTGTGTCCTAGTGAGGGAGAGAATGGATGCAGGAGAGGGTGGCAGTAGGGTCAGTGCCAGGGGAGCCAAGGGGAGCCGAGGGGGCAGCAGGCAGAGGCCGAGGGAAGGCTGTCGTGCAGAGCACGGCCCTGAGGGAGGAGGAATGGGTACAGGAAGAGAGTGCCAGGCGGAGGGAACAGCCTGAGGAAAAGCCTGGAGACGAGGGTCCTGAACACGTGGTGGGAGCTGTAGCCTTGGGAGAAGCAGCAGGGCCAGGGCTGGGCTGGGGCCACGCTGCAGGGTTTGGCTTCAAACCCCCAGGTTGGACAGGGGTGGCCAGTGGCCCTCCCCCACCCCCATGGTATGTAGGGGATTGTTCTGGACGGAAACTATGGGCTCCTGTAAAAGAAGCGGACTGGTGAGCGTGGCCCTAGTTTCCACTAACACCCTAGTTGTGAGCACATTTTGAGCGGGGTGGTGGGAATCATAGGCGGAGCAGTGGGTGGACCGGGCCGTTTGGGCAGAGACCTGCATACCGCCTTCCACTCAGGCGGTAGGAGAGAGTACAAAGGAACCCAGAGGTTCAGGACTTGGGACTTTGGGGCCAGTACAGCTGGGTTCAGATCCTGGCTCCCCTGCTTTCACACTGTGTGACTTCACCCCATGAGTCTCAGTTTCCTTGTCTATAAAATGGGGATAAAATAGAACCCGCTCATGGGGCAGTTGGGAGCTGTGAGTAGGAAGTAGGGTCGTGCCAATAAAGAGCTCAGCATAGACCTGACACATCGTAAACACTCAGAGAGGGAAGTGCTCTGCTCGCACCATCATCAGACCTGTGCTGGGGCTTTGAGAACAAGCATCAGTGCAGAATGAACCTCTGAGACATCTCACCTGTCTGTGCTGAAATCAGCCCGGCAGGGAGCTCCCTGTTCCAGGAGGTATTCAAGCTGAGGCCAGGAAGTGAGGATTATGGAAGGGCTCCTGCCTGGAGAAGTTCCCCCCAGCAGTACCATCAGGACTGAGGAAGGGTGGCTTTCAGGGCTAGTGGAGTGAATGTGTGTGTGGTGGGTCTGCCCCTGGCCTGGGAGGCTCTTGGGGTCCAGGGAGAGACCGTCCCCCCACCCCCAACCCGCACTAGACTAGCTCACATGCAGCTGGGAATAGCTGCCAGCGGCTGTGTGCGCTGCTCCGTTTGGCCACAAGAGGGCACCAGAGGTTTGGGTTTGAGGCCTCCCGAGGCTGACCCTGCAGGGAAGCGGCTGGAGGAGGCCCTGGCCACCCAGGGTCCCGTTTCCCAGTCTGGTTCTGCGGGGCTTCGGTTCTGAGAAGAACACCCTCTGCGGCAGTTCCATAGCCTCTTGAGATTCGGGGACGTCAGTTCATGCTGCAGTTCATGCTCAGTGTCCGCAAGAGGGACACTCCGACTTGAAACAGCACTGGGGGGCCTCCAAGACCAGCAGCGGGAAGGCCACAGGGGATGGTGGGGCCCGGTGCCCCCCACCCCGAAATCTCCCATCTCTTCTGTGGGTCGATGGGCAAGGCGTACTCCTGTGCCTCAGTTTCCCCTTATTTAATAGGACCTGGGGAAGCCCCCAACAGCCTCTGCAGACAGTCTCCTAGAAGAGGGGGGTGTGAGTGAGGAGGAACTGGAGGGCCTGGACTGGGGTCCGGAGGGATGCCAGGCTTGAGGCGGGGGGGGGGCGTGGGGAGGGAGGGGCCAGCTACCTGCAGGGGCCGGTGGTCTGCTTGGCTCGGGGTGGGGTGGGGCTGGGGGGGGCGCATCAGTGACTTTACACGTCAGGAGATGGGTGTCCAGAGTGAGTGAGTGTGGCCTGCAGGAGGCTGGCACCCAGAGGCAGATCTGGGTAGGACACTCGGCCAAACTTTCTGCAAGGGGTTCGCAGTGAAGAGAAAGAGCTGGGTGTAAGCAGACTGTAGGGGGGCTTCCCCAGATGGGGAGATTCTAGCAGGGACCATCCTGAGCCCCCGGCCTCTCCCAGCTTCTGGCTCCCGAGTCGGTCGATGGAGAGACTCAGGGCCTCCGGGCCCTTGTTCCAGCCCCGCCGATGTCGCCTTCATGCATTGGCTCACTGAACGCCCACTGAATACCTACCCATCCCTGGCTGTCCTCCACACACTGGGACACCCATACAGGGGACTTGGGAGCCCTGAGCCAGCAGGGGGTGATGGTGATGCTGAGACAGGAGGAAGGGCATCCCAGGCCTCAGGGGCAGCTTCTGCAAAGGCCTGGAGGCCAGAGGCAGCTTCTCACCCAGGGCCCAGCCCAGGCGGCACCTGGTGCAGAGAGAGCGGGGGCCCACCCCTTCACACCCCTCGGGGACCCTGCATCCTCCCCACCAGAGAGCTGCCCAGAAGCTGGGATGGCCCTTCGAGGGCCCCCTTCCTCCCCCCAGTTTTGGAAGACGGGCCTGGAAATAGGAGCCTGAGGCTCGGGAAGGGGTGTGGCGGCAGGGGTTTGGAAATGACGCCATCTGTATGGTGAGGCCAGGAGCAGATGGGAGCCCCGTGCAGTCCCCGAGGGCGCGGCATCCGCACTCACACGTGTATATCAGCACGTGGGCCCTGCTGCACCTCCTCCCCGGCCCCCGGGGAGCCTGCCAGGGCCACCCTGGAGCTGGGGCTCCTGGGGTCAGGGAGGGAAGGACTGGACAGGCCTCGGCTCTTGTCTGGGACAGAGTTTGAACCTGGGGAGCCTGTTTGGCTTCTGCGAGGGTCTCTGGCTCGGGAACAGATGGGTGTCCCCATGGCGATCCTGATGGGCAGACCCCAGCCCGGCATGCCCGTCCAAGGAGGCACAGGCTGCCATTGTGCTAGGGGAAACTTGAAGCCCTGGAGAAAAAAAATCACCAGGATATGCAACACTAGACCATATGCTTTACGAATCTAAAATAAGTCTGCTTTGTATTGTAGACACCATTGCTCCAGGAACTGTGCTGGTCACTGGCCCTCGGGCAAGTCTTACAGCCTGTGCCTCGGTTTCCCCATCCGTGAGATGAGGATAATAATAGAACCCACCTCAGGGGCTGCCGTAAGGGTTCAATGAGTTATGCGTGGAGCTCAGACCCGTTACCTGACTGTGAGCTATTAGGATGGGAGTGGTGCCTGCTGGCTGTGTGTCCCTGGGCAAGTGACTCCACCTCTCTGAGACTGAATTGCCTCATCTGTAAAACAGGGTTAAAAATCCCGCTGGTGCCAGGTGGCTCTCCCGTGTGGCAGCCAGGGCATGGTAGGCGCTCACTGAAGGGATGGGATGGAGGGTGAGTGGGGTGGCTGGTCCCGCACAGCCTGTGGCCCCGGGAGATACCAAGAGAGGAGCGGCCTTGGCCCCTTAGCCCCTGGCTCCAAGCAGAGGGGCTGAAACCTGTATTTCCACGTCGCCTGACAAAGCTCTGGAAAATAACACGTTATTCCCGCCGCTGCCTCGCTGCGCCCGTGCAGTTTTCACAGTAGGCGAGAGGTCCCTCTGATATTTCCACAGCGCTTAAGCCTCCCTCCAGGCTGCCGAGCTGATGGGAAGTGGGCGGGCGGCTGGCAGCCATTGTCTCTGAGGACAGGACGAGGGCACAGGGAGGCAGGGCCGCCTGCCCAAGGCTGGTGGGGGCCGTGGGGGCCCAGTGCCCGGGCTTGGGGCAGGCTCTGTGCCCTTGGACTTGTCCCTTCCACCTCTGGGCCTGTTTCCCTCTCTGTGCAGAGGAGCCCTTGGTGGTCACCTGGATCTACCCCTTCCCCAGCCAGCCACTGTGTAGACAGGGAAACTGAGGCTCCCAGAGGAGACAGGACTCCCGGTTTTCTGGACAAAGCACCGTGGAACCGTGGGAGTGGGGCAGGCGGGGCCAGGCAGGTGGGAGGCCCTCGGGAAGAGGCTGACGTGTGGGCAGCTCGGGGGCTGCCTGGAGTCTTGGCGGGGACAGGCCTCCAGCCCTGCATGTGTGTGCACCCCCTGAAGCGCAGACACACGTGATGACCCGTGTGCACACCCCCTCACACACCAGTGCACACAAGGTCACGACCATCACAGCTCAGCACACAAGGGGCACGTGGGCATCTTGCGGACACATAGACACACGTCCTGCACACTTGAGTGCCCGCACAGCTCAGCTCTGTACTTGGGGAGCCCTGGTTCAAGTCCAGAGCAGAAAGCCCTCTCCAGGAAAGCCCAGTCTTCATCTTTCAAACAGGCTCATAGGACCCACCTCAGAAGGTTGTGAGGTTGGAGGTGAGCACATGCGGAGAAGGGAGCCATCCAGGGGTCCGCCCTGAGTGCCTCTCGAGTGCATCGTTGAAGGTCATGCGGCATTGCCCCCGCCCCCGGCCCCGCCCCCCGCAACTGGTCCCTGTTCTGTGGCTCCTGACCGTCCCGTTCTATGTTTCAGGGGAACGACCAGATCCGGTTTGAGCTCACCTGCTACTCACTGGCCCCCGAGATTACGGTAAGATGTTGCTCCTCCCCCTAGAGGGTGGGCGCTGGGGGCTGAGGCCTCTGGGGGTGTGGGGCATGGGGTTCTGGGAGGTTCTCCAGACAGGGACCTTGTGGTGGGTGGCGCCCTTCTTTCCCATGGAGAGCTCCCTTCACTCACGCCAACTGCAGGGTGACAACACTCTGTCCCTGACCATCTGTCCTTCCCGAGACACTGCCCAGGTGCCTGGGCGGGTCAGGCACTGGAGGGAAAGATGAGGCTGCCCGTCCGCCAGGGTCCTCGCCAAGCCGGGTCTGGCTTCCCGGGTGCAGATTGGAACCATTCTGAGACACGATTGGCCAATATCTGGGCTGATCACAGCCCTCTCAGCCCCAGTGGGGGCCACCCAGCTAAGGCCCTCCCCATCCCGGCTGCCTGAGCCGTGACCCCCGGGGTCTTGGATTCTCTCCGGGGATGGGAGTCAGTAGGATCAGGCCCCTGGGCATCCAGGGCGCGAGGCCGAGCCATGGAAACACACTAAATGCCACAAACACAAGGCCCAAGGGTGACCGCGGTTTTTCTAGTGGCCACGTAAAAAAAAAGAAAAAAATCAAGATAAAAAGCAACAGGTGACATCATTTTACTATGGTTTATTGAACACTATGTATCCAAAGTGGTACCATTCAGCATGTTATCGATGTGAAAAAATTACTGAGACGTTTTACATTCTTTTGGTACTAACCCTTTGAGACCCACTGTGTGCTCTGCACTTAGCTGGGACCGGCCACGATTCGGGCCGTGGTGGTCACACGTGGCGCCCGGGTACCATCTTGGACTGCACAGGCAGGCGTGGGTCCAGCTCCTTTGAGCCCACTTTGGGCGAAAGCTACAGAAAACGGGCCCCTCCCAAGCCCACAACCCCAAGCCTAAGGGGTTTCATTTTTTTTCTTTTAAGTGGAACATCTTTCTCTGTCCCTTTAACCAGCCAGCAGCTGCTTGGGGGGTGAGAGTGGCCTGGAGGTGAGTGGTAATGAACTCTAATGATCTGTTTTGACCCCAAACACCAGGCGGCAGAGAAGCCCCCCGGAAGGTAGCTGCTTGTTGATGCTGTAGGCGGGTGGGCGCGAGGCCCTTCCCCGACCCCCATTCTCTGTTCCCCCAGCAGCTTGGGGGGCCAGGGTGTCCGGTTTCTGGGTCTTTGTCTGCAGAGGCCAAGGCCATTGGTGGGATGGGGCTGGGGACAGGGCCCCGGGCTGGTCTCCGGGAGCTAGGATGAGGCCAGAGGGAGCTCCGCGCCCAGGCACTGCTCATTCCAGGCCTGGGGGACCCCACGCACGCCACTCTCATCAGCTTCCCAGCCCGGAAGTCACACCGGCCTGTCCGTCTAGATGACACCCCCACCCCCATTAGGCTGCTGTCGGCAGAGGCAGGGGCCTGGCTGGCTCCACGGCTCAGTGGGAGATTTTGCTGGGGACTTGTCCCCGACCCCCCAGGCTGGTGGGATGCATTCGGTCCAGCTCCCCTCCTTTCCCCAGCTAGAGCAGGCCCGGGGGAGGGGGAAGGGAGGGGAGTAAGAGGGGTGGGCCAGGGGACGTTGCAGGTCGCATGGGCCTCACTGGCCCGCAGCAGGGCCAGGCGGTGTAGCTGCAGCAACGTGAACCCCTCCTTAGTCACCAGGGGTGCGGGGCCCTGGCCCTCTGGACAGTGGTGCCGTTAGGAAACTTGAGGCCTATCTAGTTCAAAGTCTCAGTTGGAGAGACTGAAGCCCAGCGGGGCAGACACCCGCCTGGGGACACACAGCCATTCTGCCACAGAGCTCGGGCCTCTCCAAAACCACCCTCTAGGACGGCAGGCCGTGTCATTCCCCTGCCCACACCCCGTGGGCTACACAGAGCCCCCACCCAGGTGCCCAGTGGAGCCTCAGGCCCCTTACCAGAGCGGCCAGCTCTGCAGCTGAAAGCCAGGAGAGGCTGCCCGGGCCTGACTCCTTGCCCCATGTCCAGGTCATCGCTCCTTGGAGGATGCCCGAGTTCTACAACCGGTTCCAGGGCCGCAACGATCTGATGGAGTACGCGAAGGTATGGCCAGACCCCACCATCACCCCGGCCCTGGCCCAGTGCCCTCCAGGCACAGCCCTCCAAGGGGGTTGTCTGGGCCAGAGGCACGGGGCTGGGACTGATACCCACGCCTGGAGACTGAACCTCTGCCCTGGCTGCTACCCTCTGCCCCGTTACACCTGTTCCCTGGGCCGGCTCCGCTGAGGTGTGGTCACTGCCAGGGGCATCTCCCGAGGGAGCCCCCAGTCCGCCGAGCAGGAGGGCGATGGGCCCCCTCTGCTTCCTGTTCCAACTGCCACCTCTGCGGTGTGTGTCGCTCAGGGGATGGGCGGATGGGGGGTGTGGGCCCGGCTGTTGTGTGCCCCTCCGTTACCTAATTGTCCCCAGTGCTTTCCCAGGGACAGGTAGGCGCTCCGAGGGGCAGAGGCAGACAAAGACTTCTGTCGCACCAGCCCTTTTGAAGTACAAGTTGCAGTAAACCATGTTAGAAGTTTTGCATCAGGATCCGTAGCCACTCCCCAGGGTACCTTTCTTTTTAGCGACTCAATGGCAGCCCCTGACAAACAGCCTCAATCAGTCAGACAGGGGAAAGCAACCCTGTGCACACACCAGAAAATTGCTCGGGGTTTTAAGCAGCAGTCACCAGGGCTGGCTGTGAGCTCCTGCCGCGGCCAAGGGGCCGCGTGGTAGGGGACGCGGCGGGGACGCAGCCCTGCCCCTACCGCCAGCATCCCATTAAGACCTGGAGAGCTCGGAGGAAAGATCTCCTCTACCATCTGTTGTTTTATTATTAAAAGGGGAGTTTACAAGTGCAAGCCCATATGTTGCCAAACAAATTTTCAAATAGCAGAGCTATTAAGAGAACAAGGTTACAGGCTTTTTTCCCCTCCTTGGTCTCCCTGATACAGAACACGAAGCACGTTTTATCTCTAAGAGCAATGAATGGAGACCCCCGCCCGTCTACATTCTTACGCCTGCAGTTGTGGTTCAAGAGGCCTGACCCATACGCTGCCCTTCATTTCCGTAGCTCCCAAACAAAAGCGGCCCCTGGTTTTTCCAGAAAAGATGAATTTCGGCGGTATTGTTGTCCCTCCTTCCCAGATTTTGGGGAGAAGCCCCTTGGCCCAGCTACTGTCTCAAATAAGCTTTTAAACAGGAAAGTTTGCCCCGGAGAGATGAGTCCGTGTCTCCGGCCACCGACCCTCCCTCGGAGGCTGGGATCAGAATTGAGCTCTCGGCAATCTGACCACATTCCAGGACGGAGGCAGTGTCCCTGCACCCGGGGAGTGACCAGAATGACAGAGCAGCAAGCAGACTCTGTCCAAAATTCAGAGCCAGGCAGCTGCTTCAGCTGAGACGGAAATCAATGGGGCTTTGAAAAGCCCTGCTTTCAGGATTCCTAAGTCGTCAAGGCCACAAGGTGCTGTTAGGAGACTCATCGGAAACAAGCATTAGCATCGCTTTCCACCTCCCCGCAAATCCATCGTCCAAGGGAAAAACACTTAGAATCACCCCATCCTTATCACTGTCACCATAATTCTTTTAGAGCCAGTGTGCAAGGTCGGGGGCTGGAAAGCAGGGCAGTCTCCTGTGTACATGCTGAAGATGGTTTTGTTTTCTGTCCTCAATTGCATCCAGAATTTTCGGTGTGTGTGTGTTGGCGGGGAGCTCAGGATGGAGAGGGGAGGGGAAGCAAATCTCTTTGGTTGAGGGACTATGTCTGGCATTTGTATATATCTCACTGCTGAGGAAGGGCTGCCCATCCCGTTCCTCCCTCCTCCGCCCCTTACCTCCCGTTCGCTCGGATGGAGCCCCAGTGGGAAAGAGGAAAGGCAAGAGTGTTTCCAAACCAACCCCCAGAAGAAAGGCTCCAGGGAACCCGCCTGCTGGTTTTCTCAGCCCCCAGCCCGGGGAGTCCTCTCTGAGGGGATTTCAGCCCATCTGGCACAGGGTCCTGGTCCCCACACCTGGCCACTCTACCTGGAGATGGCACAGGGCAAGTGTGTGGATTTGACTCTGGGCAGCTTTGTCTGACGTTGATCGGCCTCTAAGTGAGGTGCTCCACGTGCCCACGTGGTTTGCATTGAAGAGTACGCACATTTTAGGGTGGGTGTGGGCTGTTTCTTTTAAAAGGAGCCTCTGGGTAAAGCCGGACAAAAATCAAGAGGGGATAACCTAATTCATTTTGAAATTTTAAGGTTCTGATGACAGAAACAGCGGCTCCCTGGAGGAAGCCTCTAGAATCTTAGTTGTGGGCGTGAGCTGAGCCTGGGCAGAGCCCCATTAAGGGAGACGGGGCGATGCTGGTGGAGGCTGTGGGACCCTGAGCTGGCCAGGTTGGGGGACCCACCCAGGGGGCGAGGTGCTGAAAGGGGGCCTGGGAGGTGGAGCGGACGATCTCGCTGACTTAAAGGGGGCCCGGCTGGGCCACTCCGCTTTTGTGCCCGGTAAGCCCAGGAGAGGAAAGCAGGATGTAATGCATGTGCTGGGTCCAACCAGGTGTCAGCCAGGGCAGCACGGGGCAGCTCAGGAAGCCAGCCGCATCTTTAATCCAAAAGACCTTCCAAGTGTCACCAACAGCCTTTCAGGCCCAGGGTCTCCGGAGGGATAACTTTTCTCCTTGGACCAAGGCACGGATCACCTGGGAAGCAAAACATAATCAGAACCAACAGGGAGGAGGGGGGCTCTTCCTTTTCAGGGCTGCAGAGGTGTGTGTGTGGTGACTGCTGGGCAGTAGGGAGAAGTGGCCCCGGGAAGCGCCCGGCCATGCCCCGTAAACAAGTGTCCTGAACAAGCAGCTCTCGTGGGCGCCTCTCGCTTCCTTGGGTGAATGTTAAGCACCTCTGTGGGTGCAGATGAGATCCATATTGGAAGTTGGGTCCATTCCAGCTCCCGGCTCATAGGGCCACGGTGGGGCTCAGCCGGTGGTGCTGGGAGACCCTCGGCACACTGCCTGGCACACTCTTACGTGCTTTGGGGGGCACTTGAAGTATAGACTCAGAATCTTCTGGAAGAAACCTCCAAGGCCAGCATCCACTCCACAGCATCTCAGACACAGGGTCTTATAGTTTCTGCCTGGGCATGTCTGGAAATGGGCCCTCACTCCCTCCCTGAGCAGCCTGGGGGAGGGGAAGGAAACCAGGGGTGCGTCCAGGGCCTTGCCTGCATGGGAGCCAGAGGTTGGGGATGTCTCTGACCTTGAAAGAAAACCAAGGCAGCTGGGCCTGACCCTTGTGTCTACTTCAAGCTGCCTCACGCCAACGCGGTGTTGCCTCTTACCTGCAGCGACATGGAATTCCCGTCCCAGTCACCCCCAAGAACCCGTGGAGCATGGACGAGAATCTGATGCACATCAGGTAAGACGTCGCCCACCTGTCCACTGCTCTGCTTAGCGTCAGTGGGCGCCTGTCTGCGTCGGGCCGGGATGTAGTGGTGGCCCACACAACACGTGGTCCCTGCCCTTACGGAGCCCGGGGGCCTCGAGGAGGAGAGGCCACCTCATTCCCAGCTCTCGCTGCAGCTCTGCTGAGTGCCAGCCGTAGATAAAGGGCACCTGGCCTTGGCTGGGGTGTCAGGGAGGGCTTCTCTGAGCAAGTGGCATTTGAGGTTAGAACCTTAAGGATGAGGAGGGACCGGCCGGGGCTCCGGGAAGGGCATCGAAAGCAGAGGGAACAGCATCTGGGAACAACCCTCTGAGAAGGCCCCCTGGATCTGGTGCCCTGAAGACTGAGGGAAGTGTCCCAGGCCCTCGCTTGTAGCCTGCAGCTCCCACGGCCAACTGTGGTGGCCCAGAAAGTTCCAGGCGGGCTTGGTAGCAGTTGCTTTGGGAGAGATAAAAGGACAGACCGGACTTACGTTGGGGGTAGGGGTGTCAAGGCTGTGTCCCTCTGCCCCCCTCCACTGACCCCCATCTTTCTTCTCCCCTACAGCTACGAGGCTGGAATCCTGGAGAACCCCAAGGTAATTCCCCATTTCCCCAAGCCGGCTGTCTAGCGGTGGCTGCCCTGTGCCGACACTGTCTGGTGTGTTTGTAGCCTAATTTGAAATTTCACGGGGGGCCGGGCGTGGGGCTGGGGCCGAGTCCGGCCTGTGTTCCCCGACCCTCCTCACCGGGCGCCCCGCCGCCTGGCCACTCCACACTGCGTTTTAAGATCCACCCCCTTCTCTGGTGCTCTTTTCCTAATTGCTGTTGGGATGAATAGGAGAAGGAAATATTTCAGGGCAGCATAGAGCCAGAGCGTGATTGTGAGACAATAAAGAAGCAATTAGGCAGATGAGACACTTGTGGGAGGGCCCAGCCTGGGCCCTCTCAGGCCGCTGCTGCCACCGGGGGAGGTGGCACAGATCAGAGCCTCAGGACCCCTTCGTCTGGGCCTGTGCCCGCCTGCGTCAGGCCGCCCTGATGCCCCTGTCCCCAGCCTCCCAGCTGGGCCTCGGCCGTGTTTGAAGTTCAGGATTTCTCTCCCTGGGGGGTTTCCTTTGTATCTCCCCCCGCCCGCCGTGGGAGATGGAGGAGATCTACCCTGGGAAGAGAAAAGTCTCTTTGTCCCTGAAGGACTGTGTCTCCGTTGCCCGGCTCAGCCCCCCTGCACCCCCACCACCACCCCCACCACCCCCCGCGGGCGGCTGCTTTGGGGGTGGGGTGCTCGTCTGATGTTAGGGGAGAAGTGTGCTGGGAGGCCGGGCCTGGGGGGTCCAGGAGGACCAGCTGGAGTGGAGGAGGCTGGGTGCTTTGGGGGAGGTGGGGTGAGCTGGAGCCCTGCCTGGCCCCGGTGGCTCCCCACAGGCACCAGGCCTCTTGGTCGGAGTTGGCAATAATGTAACGCGTACCGGTGACCGTTTCTGGAGCCCGGCCTGGCATTCGCGTTTTCCCCGCTCACTTTCCTCCGCTGCTGCCTCTGAGCCTCCTGGTTTTGTGGGTGAGGAAACTTGAGGCCCAGGGAAGTGACTCGCCCCGGGGCACCAGCTGCTCAGCAAGGGAGCAGGCCTGGTGGCCGTGTCGCCCCATCGCAGGAGTGGCCCTCCGGCCTCTGTGGTTCCCCAGCGACCCGCACCTCCTTTCCGCACCCAGCTCAGCACAGCCGCGTCGCTCAGGAGAGCCTGCGCCTTCGTCCCCTGGGGGCTGCCTGCCGGCCCCGGGCTTTTCCAGTTCGTGCTCTGCCGACCCCAGGGCACTCGGGCCAGCCACCCCTAATTAGGCAGTCAGCCAGTGCCATGGGGGGGGGGCGGAGGGGGCTGAGCGCGGCAGGCAGCCAGCTTGCAGGTGGGTGTCCCCCAGGCTCCAGGCCCGCTGGGCAACCATCCTACCGCTTCTGTAGCGGCCTGTGGCGCTCTCACCTCAGGACTGGGGGAGCAGAGCCAAGGCCAGAGGGGAAATCGCCTCTCAGGCAGTGCCGGGCAGTGCAGGTCCCCTAGCCTCATTAGAAATGAGGGTAGTGGATGGGTAAGTAAGTGATAAAGAGTGCATTTTTCAGCATTCTACCACCCAGTCAAGGTGGGAAAGTTAGTGCTTGGCTCCCAGAGATCTGAAACCTGGGTCTGAATCCTGACTCTGCTTCTATTGCTGTGCAACCTTGGGCAAGTTACCCAACCTCTCTGAACCTCTGACTCTTTATGCAAACAGTGGTCAATCACAACACCTCTCTCCTGGGGCATCGAAAGCACTTGGCCTGTTCCTAGCACAGGGCAAGGCCTCAATCATGGAGCCAGGGGTCCTGCCCTCCCTCCTCAAGCCAGCTAAGATTATTTGGGGAGGAAGGAGCCAAGGTTCCCTAAGGACCCCTCTCATCAGGCAGGAAAGGCTGGGCTGCGTGTGAGTCGAGGGGGAGACAACATTCCCGCTGAGAAGTGTAGGGCCAGGCAGAGGGACCCAGGGTCTGGCCCCTGTGGCCCTGCTTTCCCAGGCGGCTCCGCTGCAGGGTGCGGGCCAGGGGAGCCTGTTGTCCTCCCATTGCCACCAGTAGATCCCAGGAATGAGGGGGAAGCCGCTAGGGGCCCGGGGGCACTACTCTCCACGGTGGAGGAACGCTGTACCCCGGGCAGCCCCGGGCCCCTTGGAAGGTGCTGGGGAGACAGAGCTTCAGGGAGCCGGTGTCCCCTCCCCCTCTCCAGAAAAAGCCCGAGACCTGCTGAGGGGAGGGTTCGAAGGCAGATGGCGGAGCCATTTTCTGCCTCCATGAGGGCTGATTGAAGGGCAATGAGGCAGCTAATGCGAAGAAAGATAGAAATTTACTTGCTTTAACTTCATACAGCCCACAGTGAAAGAGTGCATTCAGTTGCCGGCCCGCCATATCTGATGGATGAATAAACCATTTGCAGCATCGATCATGCCTGTACATCATGGTTTAGTTCATGGGCCATTTGCTTTCAATTTCTCCTTCTCGGCCCTGTTTCATGCTTTCTTTCGCCCTCTCCCCATCCCCCCTCCCACTCTCTCTCTCTCTCTTTTTTTTCTTCACTCTCTTCCCTCCCCCAACACCCCCCCCCCAAGATGACATTGGAAGTGAGCCCTCCCGCTGGGATGGATAAATAGATGTTATTGATACTCAGCAACAAACTATTTGTCATTTGAACTGGGCTTTTAGGAGGGAGAGTAAAAAGGAGGCAGGCGCGAGCCACCTTGGAATGCAAAGCAAATGTCTCTTTATTTCTATTTAGTTATTTTATTTAATCGGTGCCGTCAGGGTGTCAGAAGCTCCTACTTCCCACTGCAGAGAGCTGGGTTGCTGGTCCCTCGAGGGCTTCCCACCTCCTCTCTCCTTCCAGTGCAGACATTCTCATCCTGTTTGCTGCTCCGTCAAGTGTTTGGGAACTGATGGACCGGCAGGCGCAGAACAGGTGGAGGTGGGGGGGGAGGCGGCCTCAGGTGGAGGCGCCCGGGCTCTCAACGCTGGTACCTGCTTTGAGTTCAGGCTGGGCTGGACAGCCAGTGAGGAGCCCCGGGCAGGTGGGAAAGGAGCTCTGGAGTCCTGTTGGTCACCCGGAGGTCCCAAGCCCTGTTTCACTTTGCCTTATGGCCAAGGATGGCCCTCGGGCCCGTCTGTTCCCAACGAATGTGGAGGTCGGCAGGACCCAGTAGGGCCTGGGGAGCCGGGCATTGCTCTGAAACCAGCCTGATGCC
This sequence comes from Leucopleurus acutus, assembly GCF_964270905.1. Classification (NCBI taxonomy): domain Eukaryota; kingdom Metazoa; phylum Chordata; class Mammalia; order Artiodactyla; family Delphinidae; genus Leucopleurus; species Leucopleurus acutus. Next base: position 5,850,235 of record NC_139150.1, on the reverse strand, counting down.
CGAGCTGTCTCTGGCCACATCCCTGGTGCTGTTTCTTGGCGGAGCGGCTGGGAAACAGCATGGGGTGATGGAAAGAGCACAGGATAGGGATTCTGGGGTCCTCGGGGCTGAGTCCCATGCCGACGGGGTGGGGTGGTGTGATTTGGACGAGCGGCTTCTTTGGCTTTAGTTTTCCAACTGGTCCATGGAGGCATCAGGCTGGAGGTCCTTAAGGACCCTCCTCCTCCTTGGGTCTGTCTTGGAGGTCCGTTCTGGGTTCTTGTTCCTGCCCCACAAATGGAAACAGATGAAGGGATGCAGCTGGCCTCAAGCCACACAGCCCTTTGGAGGTGTGAGGGCTTCACCACCAGACCCATCTGAGCTCAGAAGTAAAGCTAGAAGGATCACCTGTCCCTGTTCGCCCAGGACTGGGGGGTTTCTCAGGGTACGGGAACCGGGATGGTTGGTCACACCCTGACATAGAACCAGCAGGCAAAGTGACCGCAGATGAGGGATCAGAGGAACTCCTGGCGGCCCCACCTCTCCTGGAGCAGCTCTTCTCGGAGGGTGGCATCACCAGGGGGCGGTCCCAGCAGTCCTGTCGCCACCAGGCCCCCTCTGGCATCTTCTTGGGTGATTTTCATGTCCAGTAAAAAAATATAAAAATTGTCTATACATTTAAATTGTAAGGCAGTCAAAGGCAGGTATCATTTCCCCCCATTTTACAGATGAGAAAACCGAGGCTCGAACGGGTGAAGCAACTTGCCCAAGACCCCATAGCCTGAGGTCTCGACTCCTGGCTTTGGGGGTATTTGCCACCACTCTGAAACCCAACACATCGTTGTTGAGGGCCTCGTGGGCTTCCTGCCCTGGGCCATGTGGCCCCCACCTCCACACAGCATACAGGGTTGCACCTACAGTCCCCCTCCGCCTGTAGTTCTTCCTCCATAGGTGGGGTAACAGTACTTGACCTTCTTACCAAACGGGGCTGCAGAGAACACAAAGGAAGCTGCAGTTGCAAAGTGGCATGGGAATGTTTGCAGGGTTTTGAAAGGCAAGATTTAAGGGACTGCACTTCCCAGGATGTCCGCAGGTGGATAACAGTGCTGGGCCCTGGCATGCCCCCTGGGACGGACTTGAGCAGTCAGGCCCAAAGGGCCCCCGGCCCCCACCGTGGCAAGTGTCCAAGCCACAGCCTGGGGGCGGGGGTAGGGGGTGGGGGGCCGGTCAGGGCCTCGGGAGCGGGAGGCAGGAGGGACTTGGAGGGTTCCAGGCAGCCCGTGGCCCCTCCGCTGCTTCATCAAGACGAGGGAGAGGCCCGTTTTCCAACACGCCCGAGAAAAAAATACACATAAAGGTTGATGTGTTTTCAAATGGGTTTTTGCGTTGCTCGTCTCTTTGCTCCCTGTGAGTATTAACCTCGGGGACCCCGGGGACGGCTCTGCTCGCCAGAGCACCTGCTGGGGTCACGCGCAGTCATTAGCTTTGCCGTCACTGCAGAATAAACCCCAATTCCCGGTGCCGGGAGAGCGTGCGCGCCCGGAAGCCCGCCTAGCGCCCCGCTCCCGCAAAGTCACGCTTTTCCTGCCTGACTGGCTCCTCCCGCTATATTCTACCTCCAGCTGCGGGGGCGTCAAAGAAAAAGATGAGATCAAGTTGAGGGGAATTGTCTGATTTCATGAGCCCTTTGTTTCCCAGGGCCCTGGCAAGCGGGGCTGGCTCCGGGTGGGGGGCTGGGAGGCCCGCCGGACTGGCCAGCCGATGGCGAGCGCCAGCAGCGCCCTGGCTCTGGAGAGGGGCGCAGGGGGCTGCCGGCAGGGTGTCCAGGGGCCGGCATGGCACGGTTTGGCTCTGGTACAGCGCCCTCCAACCTCTTTCTGTCTTTTGTCAGAACCAAGCGCCTCCAGGCCTCTACACAAAGACCCAGGACCCGGCCAAAGCCCCCAACAGCCCAGACATCCTTGAGATCGAGTTCAAGAAAGGTAGGTGTCCGCCTGTCGGGACTCCAAGGCGTGACCCCTTGGGGCCCTGGCTCTTTTCCCCTCTTTGCCCGGGAGCCTGGGCACGAGTCCTCTGCATCCCTCCTGTGTTCCTGGAAGCCAGGGTCCGGGCTGGGGCTTCAAATGTTCCCCACTGCCGCCTCCCCAGATGGCGTGATCTGTGGAAGCCTCCAGGCTTGGGAAGAAGCACCCTCTGCTGGTGTCCATCAGTTCGTGGGCACCAGGTCTGGAGGGAGCATTCTAGCCCCTGAGCAACCACTTGCCGACCACTTTGGCCCTTTGGGCAAGCCACTCCACTTTCCTGGCCTCAGTTTCCTCATCTGTAAACTGGGGATAAAAGAGTATCCACTGCCTCGTGTTTTCATGGTATAGAATAAGATCTGGACGAGGTGTATCCAGCGCAGGGCCCTGCACCACAGAGGTGCTCAGCCAGTTATGAGTCTTACAGAGCCAGCCTCGGGGGCCCCCCGACCCCATGGCTAGTCCTGAGTTAGCTGCTTGATGCGTCTCCCTACCCCCCATCCTGGGTTCAAAGCTGCTGCCACTCTTGCTTGTGTCCTGATCTCCTCATCTTGTCTGCTACCATCAAGAAGTGTTTGCTGGCCTGAACTGAGTGCCCAGCCTTGAGCCTGGCACCAGGGACAACCCCCTTGCCCTGAAAGATGGAGGGAAAGAAAGGCATGCTGGGTAATGGAAGGAGCAGGACCAGTCCACTCTGAGGGCTCAGAGTGTCCAAGGAGAGGACTTTTCCAGGAGGCTGCAGAAATCGGAGAGGCAGAGATGGAGGAACCAAGAGGGGGCGTGAGGGCATCCCAAGCCCAGGCAGGGAGGCTGGCCCTTCTGTGCACCAGGCAGCTGCAGGGAGGGAGCAGAGGGAGGGGGCTCTGCAGAGAGGCCTTTCCCAAGGCACCTCGACACGGAGGATGGGGAGGGCCAAGCAGGGGCCCGGATAGGTCTCCTGCTCTCACCTGCCAGTGTGACCTTGACAACCAGCTTCACCTTTCTGGGCGTCAGGCTCACTCGCCTGTAAAATGGGCCACAGAAAGGATGCTCGCAGGTGCCGAGCACGGGGTATGGAGTGAGGCGCTGGGAAAAAAGCCTGTTGGCACTTTAGTAAACTGCCTCCTCCCGGCCTTTCCCAAGAGCCTGACCAAGTCATTGGGCGTTTTCATCGCTCCCCGCCCTGCCGCTGTCAGTTCAAACCCTTGAATTTCATGCCCTCTGGGGACCAAAAGGCCCTTAGTCTAAGGTCCCTAAAGGGAGCTGGAGCACTAAGTCCAGCTTAGGCCCACTCTCTGCCCCAGGGCTGTGCTGGCGTGGGGCCTCTTCGGGCATCATCTCTGAGAAGACGGTGAGATGAACCCAGGCTGCACGCCCCACCCCAGGTCCCCCGGAAAACTGGGAGGGCGGTGAGGGTGGGCAGGAGGCAGCCTAGGGTCCTGAACACAGGCGCTGAGCCCGAGAAGAAACGTGATCCATTTTAATGATCTGGGGACTGTCTGGAAAAAAAAGAAAAAAGTAGACGGGAGGAACCCTCCTCGGCTACTCCCCATTCACTCTCTAGTTAATTTATTTGAAGTTTTAATCTAATTATTAACTATTTTAAAGGCTAAGAGGCTTTCTCCGGCAGCAGCACCAACAATGTCCGCTCCTCTCTGGGGCAGGCCCCATCCAAGGCCCCGCGAGGGCCATAATAGGACCCGGAGGGAGAGAAAGGGAGAGGGGAGAGGCGGGGGGTGGCGAGAGGGGCTTAAGGTTCATTATTGGGCAGACTTACATTTAATAGCAATTTACAACCAAGTTATAAAACCCCTGGAAATGGGGGTTAAGAATGGTGAGGCTGACAGCCCCTGAGCGCAGCCCCTCCAGGCGGCGCCCGGCTAATAAAGACTCAAAAGCCGCTATTGAGGCCTGATTGGCACCCGATGGCCGGCCACATGGTAATGAGCTGGGCAGATGGGTGGGGGATTAGCCGCCAACTTTGAACAGCTTTTCTTTGTCACTGTTACAGCTCTCTTGTTAGTCCTCTAATACATTTATTGCTCATTTCACACCGCTCGAGAAAGCGCCCCTTGCTATTCAGAGTCAACCCCGAACCCACACACTGCCCCCCTCCAGCCACCCCCCCCCCGACTCGGCCCTTCCCTCCCCGAGCGGCTGCCTCCCTGCTGCCCTCCTGCCACCCCAGACCCAACTTCTCAGAATGCAGACGCCTCCAGCATCTTGCCTGCTGGCGCGGGCATCATTTCACCCCCGTCAATCAGATGGCTGTGTGTGGGTCTGGGGTACAGGGTTGGGGCTTGGGGGTCCGCCTGACAGACGTGGCCGGGGGCCGTGTGTGTGTGTGTGTGTGTGTGTGTGTGTGTGTGCGTGCGCGCGTGTGTGTGTGCGTGTGTGTGTGTGTGTGTGAGCTCAGCCGCACCTCAGCCAGGCGCTCCCCCCCCCCCCACCCCGGCCCGTAACTGGTGGGACAGAAGGTACTCCCGGTTACTGCCTCCTAAGACAATGGTGGAGCGTGAAATTCAATTAGTTCAGGGCCTGGTTCCAATTTCACAGCCCCTAAATGCAAAAGGAGCAAAGAGAATGGGAAGGGTGGGGGAGAGGTTTTTATTGCATTTTCCCTTTCATTCTGGGGGGCTTTCTCTCCCCTTCTCTCTCCCCAGCAGGCCTCAACCTGCACAGGGCTTTTCAAGGAGTCATTTGGAGTCCATATCTGTCACATCCATTTAAGGCGTTTCGGGTGGAGGGAAGGGGCGGGGTAGCAGGCACAGGCTCGTCCGCTGAGCTCCAGCCACGGGCCCACTGCCCTCTCCTCCTGCCCTAGGGGTCCCTGTGAAGGTGACCAACGTCAGGGACGGCACCACCCACAGCACGGCCTTGGAGCTCTTCCTGTACCTGAATGAAGTCGCGTGAGTGCCCGCAGCCCTGCCCGGCCTCCTGGGAAGCCACCATGTTGGGCAAGCACCAGCCCGGACCACTGTGGGGGGGCTGATGGTCCCAGCCTGAGGCCGAGGGGCCAGGGAGGACAGGCCAGTGTCCCGCAGTCAGCCTCGGCACGGCCCCATAGCCATGGGGTCCTCTGGTTCCGTGGGAGAATCCTGGTGGCCCTCAGCCTTGGAAGGTAACAACCCCGGGGGTCTACTGCCCCCTAGGGACGGTCCAGAACTTCCGAGCTCTCTACTGGATCTGAGACCAGGGTAGAAGGAAAGATGAGCAGTGGATAGGGCTGGGTGCCACGTGAGGCCCAGGACAGAGATAAAGGAAGTTGCACGTTGAACTCGCTGTGTGTCCTAGGATAGCCCTTCCCTCCTTGGGCCTCAGTTTCCCCATCTGTCCAATGGGTGGTTGGACCAGGGGGTCTGGCTCACATGTCCTCTGAGTCTTGGATCCCGAGCTGGTGCCTGACGCCCTGCCTGTGACCCCGAGTGGCCGGTTCTCCCCACAGGGGCAAGCATGGTGTGGGCCGCATCGACATCGTGGAGAACCGCTTCATCGGCATGAAGTCGCGGGGTAAGTCACTCGCCAGCCTCAGGCGCAGGCCTCGGCTCCCGGCGGCCCCTGGCACCCCCGTCACATGTGGGTGTTGCTCCTCCCAGGCTGACTTTGGGCAAGTCCTGTCACCCCGCCAGACTGTTTCCCTCCTGGGACTGATGTCTGAAGGCATCACGAGAAGAGCTGTCCCAGGAGCAGGGAGAGGCTCAGAGGAGAGAGGAGACGGGGGCCAGGCCTGGAGGTCGTGCTCTCCTGTGGCCCTGCGGCGGGTCGGCCAGGCTTAGAAGCAGACCGTGCAGGGCTGATTTTGTGGTCATTAAGGCTGCGTTGACGAGGCCAGCTGGCCTGGTGGGGTGGGAATCCCGCCAGGGGTGGGCGCTGTGAGCCAGCCGGGGCCTGAGGGCCTGTTCCAGGGTCTGGCAGGGCGTGGGGACAGGGCTCTGCCTTGGTGCTGAGTGGCTGCCACCTTGGCTAAGCTGCCCGGCCCATATCCACCTCTGGCTGGGCCTGGAGGGAGGATAGGCTGGTCCCCAAGCAGGGGCTCTGTCTCCTCTTAGTAAGCAGAGCCCCATGGGTCCCTATCGGTCACTCATCGTGTTGTCTGGACCACACCCTCCCCCATCCATATGAGGGGATCTCCTGTTCCCCAGTGGTAAAGCAACGCCGCGTGCTTCCGGACTTCAAGATGGAGCGGCAAGCTTTCAGCGGTCAGAGTCCCTGGGCTGGGCACTCGAGTCTCTAAGCACCGGGGGTGGGGTTGAGGCCTCTTGTGTGGGCAGGTGTTTAACTCGCTTTGCTTAGGGTCAATTTAGAAGGATGACACAGCCAAATAAAGCCAGGCCAGGGTATAGCCATGGCCCTTTGTCTTTCAGGGTGTTTTCACTAAGATTCTAAACTCCAAAGAGAGCCGATGGCTGGATTTCAGCGGTTAGAAAGGGCACTGGTCGGGAGGCAGGATGCTGGGGCTTTCATGCCAGCTTCGCTGTGTCTTGCTAGATGACCTTGGACTTGTTATCTCTGGGCCTCAGTTTCCCTAGGTGTAATGCGGTAGGCATGGGGATGGGAGCTGGATCATTCTGGCTCTGACCTGTTTGAATTTATCTCAAAAGGGAAGGAAGGAAGGAAAGTGGCTTTCCCTCTTTCCTGTGTTTTTTCCTCTTCCACACACATACTCTGTGAGAAACAACCTAATTGAAACTCTCTCGGGAAGGCCTTGTGGCGAACAATATTACTAACTGGCTGCTCCCTTTTATCCTCACTTACCTTTGTATCTTACCTATAGTAACATCTGATTAAATGTCGCTTTGTCTCAGTCTGCCCTTGGGAGCCAGCACAATGCAAACGATGCAAGGCAGACCCTGGAGGGACCTTGGGGAGCCAGAGACCAGCACCCTCGTTTTACAGGCAGGGAAACCAAGGCTCGAAGTCACAGGCACCAGGACCAGGACTGATGTCCAGACACAGAGAGGCATGGAGTGGAGGGCTGAGAGCTTGAACTCTGCTAGATCGGGGTTCTAGCCCATGTGTAATAGCAGGAAGTGGCCCAGGGGAGGAACTTCATAGATGGCAGCAGCCCCACAGGGATGCTGAAAGGGCAAAGGCAGCCTATGCCCTCTGGGTACCGTCCGAGTGGCTCAGAGATGTCCACTCTGCGCCTATTGTCACGTCCCTCCCACGCCCAAGGCAGGCATCACTAATTGATTGTGGATGTAGATCAGTGCTGCTGACCATGGAAAGATAAGGGCTGGCCTGAGGTCACTCTGTGAAATGGCACGCAAGTGAACTTGAACGGAAGGAGGTAGTCATAAAGGCGTGAACTGGGCTGATCTGGGAAGACATCCTGAAAGAGGTGGCAGGAGAATAGGCTTCAACTGGTAGAACGTGGAACAGAGTGGAGTGGGAGCCTTCCAGCAGGAGTGGTAGAGAAGGTAGGAGGAGCCCCAAGTGGCCAGCTGGGTGGTGGGTTGGGTCTGAGGCTGACTGACCCCCTGGAGACCTTGGGAAGGCACAGTGAAGGGCTGGTGTCAGGGGCCAGGCCCTGTTTACCACCCTTGACTCCCCATCTTGGCTCCATCACCGTTGGGAAAGCAACATAGCCTCTCTGAGCCTCAACTTCTTCATCTGTGAAATGGGTTGTGGTGCAGATCAGAGACCTGTTGACCCATAGCAGGAGCTGTGCCTGGATGGTAGACCTCCTACCTTTTCCCCAGAACTGGGGGCGTCATCACCACTGAAGGTGGGAGTCACGAGATTAGCACTCGGTTCCAACTCCCTTGGCTTCTGACCACCCACCTGAGGAAAAGATTCCTGGAGCACAGCCCTCACTCTACCCAGGTACTGTGTGTGTACCTGTGGGGGGGCTGTCCCTAAAAGCCTAGACTTTAGCCTGAGCGTGATACAGTCTTTGGGGAAGACAACCAGGGTTCTAAGTCCCAAGAACTTGCTGTGTGACCTTAGGCAAGTTGCTTTCCCTCTCTACGACTCTCACCAACAAAGATGGGCACACTAGGTGATCTCCCCATCTCCCTCTGGAAGTTCTAACTTGCCTATTTTCTGACTTGGGTTGGGGGGTGAGAAAAGGACGTTGCTTCATAATTTTAGGGGGAGGTCTTGTTTTTTATTTCTCCCAATAATTCACTGTGAGAAAGAAAGGCAGGGGGTCGGGGCAATAAGCGAGGACGAAGTGGATTCACCCACAGGTCTACGGTCACGGTCATGGGAGAAGCTGTTAATTGTCAATTATATTGAGGGCGCAGCAGGAAAATGCTATTGTCTGTACCTTGGTATACAAGGGGAAAATGTCATTTGTATTGATTTTACAAAGCTCGCAATTGAAATTCGTGAAGGGCTTGGGGGGTTTGGGGTGGGAGTGGGTGGCGGTGGATGGGTAGGAAGTTGGGCAGTGCTAGTGCCCTGGGTCTGGGGTGGCCGTGTCGGCAGCACTCGGGGCCATGGGGTCAGCGGGCCGGGGGCTGGGGAAGCTGCAGATGGAATAGCTTTCGCTGTATTGTGGCTGTTCACATCGTCATTATCACATTATCTTTTTAACTCTGGAGGGGGGCTAGTTAAGTGAAGTAAATGTAATCAGTGGGGAGGAGAAGGGGGGCAAGGAAGGCAGGAGGGAAGCAGGGAAGGAGGCAGCACGGGTCCTTCCCTCGCCTTCTCTCCGGCTGGTTCCTCTCCTCCCGGCCCTGCCCTGTGGGGCTCACCCCCGCCTGCCGCCACTGCTTCCCTCTGCCGACCCCCTCCGCCCCCTCCTCACTGCCTGCTTTCTGCTCTCCCCTCCACTCCCCCCTTCCCTCCACCCTTCTTCCCATCTCTCTCCCACTCTCCCATCCTCCCTCACTTCCTCCTTACTCCTCCACTTTCTGGCTAAGAAGGAACAAGGGTTGCTGCCCACCTGTCCAGGCCTCCCAGAGGCTTCACTCAGACGGAATGTTCCAGAGTGGAGGGAGACCTGTGAAGCAAAGGTGTTTGCATTCCCAGAAGCCTGGAATGGCCGGGCTCAGAGGCCTACCCTGGTTCCCAGGATGGGGCCTGTGGGGTTCCAGGAGCATAGAGGATGGCTAGAGCCCCACCGGGACTTGCCTCCCCCTCACCATGGCAACTGCCTCTATCCTTGGCCCTGGTACCTAAGAGGGGAGCCCTTGGGCTCCAGCCAAGCTCCCTTCCCCTGGCCTTTCCAAATCCCTCCCTCTGGATACTGCTTTCCCAAAGGATCAGAGGCTCTGGTCCAGGTGCCCTAGCCCCCAGCTCCGCCCCCGACCCCCAGCTGAGTTGGCAGGTCCCACTCAATTCTGCCAAATTGCTCAATCTGGGCTAACCTGGCAGCCTCAGGAACAGGTGAGAAGGATTTAAGCAGTGGCAGCTGTTTTGGTCCCCACCTCTTCCTCCTTGGTCCACTCTCCCCCAACCTCGGCCACCCCCCAGCTCCTCGCCCTTCTTCCCCACCTGCTCCTTGGCAGTAATTACGGTGTGATTGAAGCTGCTCCACGGAGAACCGCTGACACCTCTGTCTTTTTCCTGTAAACACGGAGAGATGAAAATAGACACTTGAATCCGCTGTGCGTGTCACTCCGAAGATGTCTGCTGTCTCTTCCACAGCGACACCGAGACTCACCTGTCATTTCCTCCTTCTTTTTGCGCAGTGGTTTGTATGCCGGCTGTCAAAAGCCCCAAAGCCATCGTCTTTTAGCATCAGGATTCTGTCACTGGTTTTTTTAAAGTTATTTCCTTTTCCAGAAGAAATACACAGAAATCATCTGTACCCCCTACCCCTGTGGAGAGGAGAGGGAAGATCTTTAAGACACACACACACACACACACACACACACACACACACACACACACACACACACACACCACAGCAGCAACCTGAAAAAACAGGCTTTTTGATCAGTCACAATTAACTTTAACACCTTCTAAGAAAAGGAACAGGAATATTAACTGTGCTGGTGTGTTTCACGGCTGCGGCATTTCTTCTTGCCTATGACTCTGCCTGCGGCAGCCTTGGAGGGTTGACAGCTGTGAGGCTGGTTCTGAGGGCTCAAGAATGGGTGACTCTGCCTGCCAGGCACTCTCTGCTCTTTTTCTGGGGAGCCTCTAAGGTGGGGCAGTAGCGGGGGCCCTAGGGCAAGCATAGCTCTTCCTCAGTGGAAAGTATGGATGTCCTCTTGCCCTGCAAACCACCGGTGCTGTTCCCTCTCTGGACCGCGGGGAAGTGGTGCTAGCGAGCTGGCTGCAGTGTTCCAGAGACAAGACCACCAGTACACACTGGGGGACGGTGTCTGGGGGCCCACCTTCAGGCAGGTCTCGGTGGAAGTTAGAAGGAAAAGCAGCAGACACTTGCAACCTTCTCCTTTTCCGGACAGGTGGCTGGGGCCTCAGAGGGGAGTGAGGTGGGCCAAGGTCACATAGCAGAGCTGAGCTGGGCACTCTCCGTAAAAGTATAAGTTGCGAGGGACTTCTGGTCTACAGCTCCGCCCTACAAATGCACCTTGCACCCTGCCCACAGCTGGCCAGATGAAGACAGGAGAGCAGGAGGCAGCTAGGTTCTCCAGGAGCTGGACATGAGGAGGGCCCCTGCTACTGGCCTGCCGTTGTGTGTGTGTGCCAGCGTAAGGAAGGCTTTGAAAGTTTCTGAGTTTTTACAAAATGTGGCAAAAGTAATGAGGGGGAAGCAGAAGGCCCATTTCTAGTCCGATCTGTATTGAGTCCTTAGTATATACGAGGATGAGAAGACAAATGGGGCTTTGTTCTTTGTTCTGGTCTCGCTTCTGGTGGCTCTTGGTGATAAAGTTCATGGGGTAATTGAAAATTTGCTCCTTTCGCATTGCGGTCATTTCTGCCATTTTGGGGGAGGCAGATATTTTCAAAAGGTCTGCACATCTCTGTCTTTGGAAACACACTGCTGAAGCATCAGGCCTTTCTCAGTGACCTGGGGCCATTGGGAGCCACTTGTTGGTGGCACCATGCTGTCCCCACAAGGAGCAGCCCCAAATCCTGTGCTGAATTCTTGTCTGCTTTTCATCGTTTCTTTTGTGTCCCCGCACCCCCCCTCTCATGCTGTCATTTTCTCGGCCACCCATCTGACTCCAACCCCATCAACCTTTCTAAGCCCTTTCTGGGTTGTGTCTCTGAGCCGTTTTGCAAAAGTGGATGACGGAGCCTGTCTGAACCATGTTTATAAGGGTAACGACGAGGCCTAGTGAGGGCCTGAGGAACTCCCCAGAATCGAGGGCTTGGACCTGGTGCATGAACTTGGGGATGTGGGTGTTTTCCTACTGGGGACGCATTTACTCCCACAACTGATTCAGGACAGCAGAGGTGGCCCAAGACCTGCGGCCACACAAGTGAAACAGGACAGGCACATTGTAATCACATCAGCTCCTGGTCTCTTTGATGTGCATGTCCCCCGAGACCAGGATATCAGGGGTTTGCAGATGAGAGACTCACCCCCCGCCCCTGCCAAGAGGCTCTTTTCCGCTAGGGAACACCTCGGAGCCTTGGGAACGGCCCAGGGTCTTCCTCGGCCACAGCGCCTCAGACCTGGGTGTCCTTTTCATGCCTGGTGAGCGCTGGATCACTTGGCAAAGGCCCTAAGAGGCAACCTGGAGCAGAGATGGAAAACCTAGATGCAGGTTCCACTCCCCCTGGGCAAGTCACGTCCCTGCCTCGGGCCTCTGTCCTCCCATCTGTGCAATTGGTATATTGGGCCAGATTAGCATTTTAAGGACTGCTTGGTGGAGCCCAGGGTTTGCAGAGGGGCCTCTGCTCCCCACAGTGGGACATTGTTTTCGATTGTATATGCCGAGCTTCCACCTAAGACTGTTCGAATACAGCATTTGCAGCTAAGTTAGGGGAACGCAGGTGATCCTCAAGGGCCCTGACATTCCTGTGGTTCCCAGACTTAAAGATTAAAGACCAGAGAAGTTCTCTAGGGCGAAAGTTTCTGGCTACTCACATCAGACACAGTCTTGCCCATGTCCCCTTTGGACTTCAGAGTTGAAACAATCTCCTTTCTGGCTTTGGGGTTTTTTTAAAGCATTTTTCTAAATTGTAAAATATAGAAAACATAAAGCTTACCGTTTTAACTGTTTCGAGTGTACAGTTCAGTGGCCTTAAGCACAACCTTCACGTTGCTGTGTAACCATCACCACCCCCATCTCCAGAGCTTCTTCATCTTCCCAAAGTGAAGCCCCGTTAAACACTAACTCCCCATTTCCCCTCCTCAGCCCCTGGCACCCAGCATCCTACTTAGTTCCTACGAATCGGACTCTTCTAGGAGCCTCACGTAAGTGGGACCACACAGTACTTGTCTTTTGGTGACTGGTTTATTTCACTGAGTGTCCTGTCCTCAGGGTTCACCCATGGTGTAGCGTGTGTCTGAACGTCCTTCCTTTTCAAGGCTGAACGTTTCATTGTATGTAGTTATCTCACTTTGTTTCTCCATTCATCTGTTGATGGGCATTTTGGTTGCTTCCACCTTTTGGCCCTTGTGAATAATGCTGCCGTGAACCTGGGTGTACAAATCCTTTCTGTGGAAAGACGATGGCGGTAAATTTTGAGGATACCTGAAAACTTGCCCCTTTAACGCTGTTAGTGTTATGTGGTGGGAAGAAAGGGACTTGGGGGGGTGGCATTTGTGGGGATGGGGCGGTTATTAGCCCTCCATCAGGACAGCAGACACGGGGCAGGTTTATCCAAGGTGCTCACCTGAACTTGATTCACGAGGCTGCACTGCTGGGAAGAGGGAGCCCGGCCATGTGCCCGGGGGGCATCCTGCCTCTTGGAAACTTAGTGCCCCCAAATCTGGGGTGGTGCTACTTATAAGACCTTCCTCTCAGGGCTACACCCAGCCAGGGCCAGGCGCCCCTTGTCACTTGGAGACCATGCAGTTCAAGCAGATTGTTTAGCAAATGGAGGATTTGGGCCTGAGATCGTGGGGAGGGGACCTAGCAAGACCGTCTTCCCATGACCTTCTGGGTTTGGCCCCCATCACCTGCTGGTCCACAGGGCAGCAGACAGCGTGGCTCAGGGACTCGGGGGCCTAGATTCGGTTCCCAGCTCCACTTCAGCCAAGTCCCTTCTCCTCCAGGGCTCAGTTTTCCCGGCTGTACAGTGGGGTCAGCACAGGTGACCAAGGCAGTCAGGATTTCTCTGCAGAGACACAGCTGCAGGGGAGCCGCCGGCTGAAGGTGGCATGTGTGTGCACACGTCCACGCGCGTGCATGCGTGTGCACAGCCGTCCCCTCCCCTGGCTCCCTGGTGGAAGGCAGGAAGGGACATCCAGGACCCTGGGCTCCACCAGACTCGGTTTAATTACAGGTTTTCAGCTGCGGGCCGGTGGGCACGAGTTGGGAAGGAGGGGGGAGCAGCTCTGAAACCCTGTTATTTTCCAACGTCTGAGGGCCTCTTCAAAGGGGGGCATCTAGACATTTTCTCCACAAGCTGCAGAGTGGACTGTCGTGGCCCCAGCATGAATATAATGACGGATGCATTTTGCGGCAAGCTGGGAGTGAATGGGTCCGACTGGCTTGTCTCCTGTCAGACGAGTCATTATTATTTTTTTCTTTTTGTCATTTGCTGACACTTTGGGTTTCACGCGTTTCTCTCTTTTTTCTTCTTCTCCCCCTGCCTGGAAAAATGGCTAGGTATCTACGAGACCCCAGCGGGGACGATCCTTTACCACGCTCATTTAGACATCGAGGCCTTCACCATGGATCGGGAAGTGCGAAAAATCAAACAAGGCCTGGGCTTGAAATTCGCCGAGCTGGTGTACACGGGTGCGCTGACCCTGCAGCTGCTCCCCTCCCCTCCCTCACCCAGGGGCACCCTCCTCCAGTCCCGCCTTGCCCACTGCCACTTGCTGGAGAGCCCCCGGAAGATGCGGGGTGAAGGGGGGTGGAGAGAGGGCAGGGGACGAGGAAGCGAGGAGGGGACGTCGGGACCTGCCTTGTTCACAAGGTGTGGAGGGAAATGCACCAGTTCCCCGGGCTGTCCCGCTGCCTCCCGCTGCCTCCGCCGCCTGCGACCCGCATGACGGCCGCAGGGCCAGGGAAGCATCTTGTGTCATGCCTATGGCTGCCAAGTGTTATCCAGCACGTGCCGGGTACCTGGCACTGTGTGGGAACACAAGTCATCCTAGGGGGCTTCCCAAGTTTCCTAAGAGAGCTGCGGCCAGAAACTGAGTCTCCGAGCAAAAGGAGCTTATATAAAATTACACAACTGGATGTAGCCTAGCTGGGTTGGAGCCCAGGTCAGCCTGTTTCCAGGCAGAACCCAGAGCCGCTACAAGAACTGCCACAAGCAAGGGAAAGCCTACCTGGACCGAGAGCGGGGCCCCGGGCCTGGGCATTGCCTGGGCCAGATCCCTACTGGGAAGCCACCGGGACGGCCAAATGCCCAGCCCATGTGTGGAGTGTGGGCTGGGCTCCAGACTGAGTTTCCGTGCCTTACCTGCTGCCACAGAGTAGAAATCCAGTCCTCCCGCCTCCAGATCCATCCCCCGCTTTATACCAGGGGTGACCAAATGCAGCCCGTTGCCTGTTTTTGTTCAGCCCATGAGCTAAGACTGGTTTTTACATTCTTCAATGGTTGGGGAAATTTTTTTAAAAATACTACTGTTTCGTGGCACGTGAAAATTACAGGAAATTCAGGTTTCAGTGTCCACAAGTCGTTTTGGGCACCACCTTGCTCATCCGTGTCCGTCTTGCCTGTGGCTACTTCAGAGCTACACTGGCAGAGCAGAGTAGTTGCTAGAGAGACCACGTGGCCTGCAGAGCCTAAAATATTTACTATCTGGCCCTTTCCAGAAAGGGCTGACTCTATTCTATGACATTAACCTCTCCCTAATTTGAGAAATCACATCGAACAGCCCCTCTGAGCTGTTGCGGGGGACAGGCTGCCGTCTATGGGGACCTGGATGTCAGAGGGACCCCAGGAAATTTAATAGTAATAGTAACTGCCTGGTAGAAGCCTCCACCGCCCTCACCTCTTCCCCTCGTCCCCCACTCGGAGGTTTTGTTTCCTCTGAAACCTCCTAATCGCTGGAACTCATCTCGGGATTTCAAGGGGACATGGTGGTTATTGGCTGGCATTATTTTTCCCTCCCATTGTTCCCAGGAGCTTTGAAGCCCAGTCCCCCCCTTCCCAGGTACAGACAGGTGTTTAAATAACATTGTCTCCTGTGGGCTCTCTTGCTCAGCGGGGTTTCCACACTGAAAGGTGGATTTTGGTTACAAAGTGGCGAGAGTCGTTACGACGCGGCAGGCTGCGATGGGGGGACGGCACCTGGCCGGGGCTGCTTCTGCTCAGGGGGCATCCGTGGAGGCCGAGAGGGGGCCAGGCCGCCAGCCTCCCTCCCCACGCTAGATCGGCTGCCACCTCTCTTTTTTTTTTTTTTTTAATTAATTAATTTATTTATTTTTAGCTGTGTTGGGTCTTCGTTTCTGTGCGAGGGCTTTCTCTAGTTGCGGCGAGCGGGGGCCACTCTTCATCGCGGTGCGCGGGCCTCTCACTATCGTGGCCTCTCTTGTTGGGAGCACAGGCTCCAGACGCGCAGGCTCAGTAGTTGTGGCTCACAGGCTCTCGAGCGCAGGCTCAGTAGTTGTGGCTCACGGGCTCTAGAGCGCAGGCTCAGTAGTTGTGGCTCACGGGCTCTAGAGCGCAGGCTCAGTAGTTGTGGCTCACGGGCTCTAGAGCACAGGCTCAGTAGTTGTGGTGCACGGGCTTAGTTGCTCCGCGGCATGTGGGATCTTCCCAGACCGGGGCTCAAACCCGTGTCCCCTGCATTGGCAGGCAGATTCTCAACCACTGCGCCACCAGGGAAGCCCGGCTGCCACCTCTCTTGCTGCCCAGCCCTGAGCTGGGCACTGACGGGTATTATCTAATCTTAGCTGCACAGAGGTGAGATGAAGACGCTTGCCCAAGGTTTCACAGCTGCTGAGAAGTGGCTTGGAGCCCAGGACAGGCCAGCTTCAGAGGCCAAGTTCTCGGCCACTCCAGCAGATCCGAGGTGGGTAGGAAGCTGGGCTGGGGCCATGAGCAAGGGGTGATCAAGGGGCGCAGTGGTGTGCACAGGGCGGCCCTGGGTGTCAGGAGCACAGCTTGGCCCTTGGTGTGAGGCCAGGCTGCCTGGGTTGAGTCCTTGCTCTCACCCACCGAGCCCTCTAATTCCCCAAGTGTCACAGTGATTAGGTTTAAAAGGAAATAAAATCTCAGAGTGGAGGCTCCTCCCAGGTAGTTGTTATTAACATTAACGTCGCCCAGGTGCCTCTGACGACCAGGCTCCCACAGATGTCAGGGTCGGCCTCTGGCAGCAGCCCGTCCCCACCCCCCAACAGCTCAGAGGGTCGGTCTGTTTGATGGGATTTCTCGCATTTGGGATGCATAAAGGCTAGAGAGCAGGGATTAGCTTGAGCAGTTTACTTGACCTCCCTGTGCCTTGGTTTCCACATCTGAAGAATGGGGATAATTCTGCCTGTCTTATAGTGAGGCCTCAATGCATGGATATTTGCAAAGCCTCCAGGACACTGCCTGGCATGGTCTCTGAGCATGGACGCAGGAGAATGGGGCCTTGCCTCTGGCTGGCTTTAGGATCTTGAGTAGGTCTGTCTCCTCCCAGAGCCTCAGTTTCCCCTCCTGTAAAATAAAGGGCACAGGCCCAGGTCTCTTCTCCATTCTGTCTAGCTCCCCAGTTATAGAGCCACCACTCTGTTAGGCACTCAGCTTCCTCGGAGCCCCTGTGGACTCGGGGCCCAGGGAGACAGAGGCCCGGGGAAGCCCTTCTGCCTCGGTCCCACTCCTAGCTGCCCTGACTACTGTGAGTACTGTCTCCCCCTCCTCTCACCCCATCCCCAAATTTCCTGATCTGCCTTTATGAGGTTTATACAGACCCCCTCCCTCCAGGAGCACAGTGGCCTCACCCCACAGGGTCATTCTGGCATGACCCCAGCTTCAAGACCCATCTCATTTAGGGGGTATAGCTCACCTCTCCCCTCACCTCAGTTTCTTCAGCAGTAAAATGGGTATAATGCACAGAGGGTTGTTGTCCTGATTGGTACAGAATTTGGCCCAGCTCCAGGCCCCACCCACTGTGCACCCCCAGCCTGGGACACGCAGGCTCTCCCCAGTGCGGCACTCAGGACTCGCTGCCCTCCACCCCAGATTGGGTCTGCTGGGAAGAGAAATCTGACCACAAGGCCCCCATGGCGGGAGGGAGAGATCCTGAGATAAAGCCCAGGCCAGGCACTCCCACAGGGGTCTCTGCCCCCATATCTCTGGCTCCATCTCCCACCTCTCTTCCCGCCTGGGAACCTAATGATCTAATTATCCTGACTTAGAAAGATGGCCGAGCCACTGGGGCATGGCTGGGGGGGGGGCATCAGTGTGCCCTCCCACGGGGCTCTGGGCTAGAGTCAGGAGCACTCTGGATCTCGCTGTGTGGCTTTGGAAAGGTTCTTTCCCTCTCTGGGTGTCTGTCTCCCTGTATACAGTGAGGGCCGGCAGAGGCCATGTTCAAATCTTGAAAGCAAAAACTCTCACTGAAGCCACACAACCCCCCAGAGAATGGTTAGTGTTACTTCCTTGTGCAAATGAGGAAACTGAGGCACAAAGAGATCACGTGGCTTGTCAAGGTGGAACCAGAGGTGAACTCAAAAGGCAGGACATCGGAGAGTGAGGACGCAACCCCTTCTCTCCCTGCCCGCCCCTCCCCCACGTCTGGAAGCCACCGGACCCGTCGTGGAGAAGGCCTGCTCCCCTTTCCCACGGAGGGCCTCAGCAGGTGCCCCTGGAGGCCAGGGCTTCCAACAATAGCCGCAGAGCCGGGGCTGACCCAGCCCTTTATCAGGGCAGGAGATCGCGCACCATCTGGCCCCACAGCTGCCCAGGTGGGCTCACCTTCCCGGCTCCGTTTCAGAGAAACCCTACCCCTCTCGCTGTCCCTCCCCCAACCCTGGCCACGGCCCCCCTGCCCTCGGCAGAAACTGAGAGGAGCCACTGTCCAGACCCTGGGCAGACGGGGGACTGAGCACGCGGCCCTCTGTGGCCTGAGGGATCTGGGGGACAGATATGGGTAACGGGGGATGGGGGCAGCGCATGTCTCAGGCAGCTCGGGGACGTCGCAGATGTAGACAGGGAAGCTCCAAAATGATCACGTGAAGCACAGTTGTTAGAACTGGGGCCGACTGAGGTCAGGTCCAGGCCCCCCGCTACAGCCCGTGTGATCGCGGAAGTCTCTCAAATTCCCTGAGCCTAACTTCCTCACGCAGAAAAGCAAGAGGCTAAGAGAGGTTTTTCTCCTGCGACTGGGAGGGTCCAAAGAGCCGGCCCAGAACTTAGCATGGTGCCTGTGCTTCATCTGTAGGAATCTTTGCGTGTGAAAATATTAGCAGTATTTTAAAGACAGGTCACTTATTTCCAAGGGGTCTGCCTATCCTGAGGGGTGGGGCTCTTCCCAGCAGCGTTCACAGCAGCCCCTGAGCCCAGGGCCTCCATGTACAATAAGCCTGCTAGTCCTGGGAGGGCGAGGCAGTGTCATCCCCACCCAGCAGATGGGGAAACAGAGGCACGGAGAGGTGAAGGCCCCACACACCTGGTCTTTCTGACCCCAAACCCACCACTCCGCTGGGCACCCCCATCGCTCGGCCCCGGTAACATATGTCTGAGTCTTGCTTGAGGTCTCCTGCCCAACTGTCTGCTGCCCTGATAAAACAGCCCCCTGTGGGCGAAGGACGGGGCCCCCTCACCACTGAGTGTCTGTGGTGTGAAGCAGCAGGTTAGATCCCCTGCTCCTGACCCTTAGGGGGTGACTGCATTGCAGGGTGTAGAGGGTGCCTCCTTACCCCCAGGAGCCCTACAAGGTCACAGGACAGGGGCAGGCGGGCTTGGTCCTCACTGTTGTCATTTACAAGTGCATGTCATGCCAGAACTCCACAGTGAACAAGGCAGATGCGGGACTGCCCTCCCAGGCTCACGTCTGCCATGACCTGGACCCCAGTCCTCCCCACGTCCTGGCCCGAGGCAGGCACACGGTGGGCCTCCCCGGCACACTCGCTTCTTCCTCCCTGCAGGTTTCTGGCACAGCCCCGAGTGTGAATTTGTCCGCCACTGCATCGCCAAGTCCCAGGAGCACGTGGAAGGGAAAGTGCGGGTATCCGTCTTCAAGGGCCAGGTGTACATCCTCAGCCGGGAGTCCCCACTGTCCCTCTACAACGAGGAGCTGGTGAGGTAGGCGCCCCACCCCTGGCCCCAGCTGGGCACAGACCCTCATGTCCAGTATCTCCTCCGACTGGCTTTCTCAGCAAAGATATGCCCAGGCACGTGTAGGGTATGGGGGAGACAGTCCTGAAGATTATCCACACCACCTCTGCCCTCATGGAATGTACAGGCTAGATGGGGAGAAAGGCCCCAATCAAAGGATCACCCGCGTGCAGGATTAGGGAAGGAGGTGCTGGGCTGTGGGGAGATACAGGATATTTGGGCTGGGTATAATAACGGGGGTGTGGGGAAGTTTCCCCATGGAAGTCGTTTCTGAGCTGGTCTCCAAAAGAAAGGAGTGAACCAGGTGGAGAGGGGGCAGGAGAGTTTCCAGAGAGACTGTCCTGTGCAGAGGTTCAGAGCCTTGGAAGAACCCAGAACATCCCAGGCACTACAAGAACCTGGCAAGGGTGGACACAAGGGCTCCCCGTGGAACGTGCTGGTGGCTTGGACCAGGCTGCTGGTCCTGGGAATAGAGAGCAGCAGATGGAGTTGGCAAATATTTAGGAGGTGGGATCGAAAGGGCTTGGATGGGGAGGGAGATGGAAAGGTTCAGAACCACCCTGGGTTTTCTGGCATGAGCCGCTGGGTACACTTTGGTGGCGATGACTGAGTTGAGGGAATGGGGGGTGGAAATCATGCATTTGGATTTGGACAACTGCAGGATGAGTTTCCTTTGAGATAGGCCAGGAGAACTACAGTCGGCCACTGGACACACAGGGCTAGAGTTGAGGAGAAACGCGGTCTGAGGACACTGGATGATGGGGCCAAGAGGAGACAGCCCAGGGGAGCGGCAGAGCCAGGAGGGAACCTTGAGGAGCTGCCTCCCGACGGGCCAGGCTGAGAGCGCTGAAAGGACGTGGGAGAGGCTGGGGAGCCCTGGCGGGCTGGGTCCAAGGTAGCAGTTGCCTATTAGCTGCACCTGTGTTTGCATCCTGAATGACAGACTGGCCTCGACCGAGGAGCAAGGTGTTCCCTCTGGAGTTCACCTGGCCAAACAAGAGGTGGGGACAGGCAGCCCCACCTGATACAAGTCCCAGGTCCAGCTTGGCTCACGCTGAGGCCAGCTCTCCCCTCCCGGAAGCCGGTCAGGAATTACAGTACGAGTTTTGTTTAGCGGTCAATATTATTTTTCTCTCTCCCTTCTCTTTGCCGTGTTGCGTTTCTCTCCCCCCTTCAATCTTCCTAAACACTTTAGAAGCCATAAATATAGCCGAATCAGTTTAGATCAGTCGGGGTAAATGTCAAATTATCTTCTCTCTTTCTCTCTCTGGCTCTTTCTTCCCTCCCCCTCCAAATCAACAGCCTCTAATAATCTGTCCAACCCTTCATTAAGCCTTACAGTCTCACTCAGGGAGATTAAATGAATAAAGTAAAAAGGGAACGGGGAAAAAAAGAGAGAAAAGCAGGAGCATTTATTCTCACTGTGTTTCCGACCATTTCCCTTTTCTTTCTGATTTCTACATCGCTGACTTGAAAGCCCTTGAGTGACAGCGTCACAGGGACCAGCGAGGAAACCGCGAGAGGTAGCAGAACTGGAAATGCCGCGGCACAGTAGGTAGAAAGTACCGTAATTATAGAGCAGGTCAGAGCCACTCGAATGAACAAAAATAAAAGCACAGAGGTTTTCTGTAGACCGTCAGGGGAGGTAAAAAAAAAAAAAAAAAATCATTGTAAACTTTTTCCACCGGCACCCCCTACCCCCCGAAACCACAAATTTTAAAAGAGGTTTTTCGGTTCCCGAGAAGCACCTCTGGGAGTACTTCAGCAGTCCCGTGGGACAAGTTTGTCCCTGGATGTGGGCCTCTCTTTGCAGGGGCTGCTGGGGTGGTCTGAAGGGCCTGTTTGGGGGCAAGGGGGTAGCAGAGTTTGTTTCGACTCGTGAGAGACGGTGGCGAAAGGACGGATGCACGCGGGGAGCAGGAAGGGGGTCCAAGCCCTGCTTTCTCCCTGGGCTGAGCGCAGGGGCCCTTCCAAAGGGGACGAGCGCCTCAGACAGCGGGGGCAAGGCCAGGAGTCCGAAGCCGTGTGGTGGTTCGGGATGGGGGTGTGGAGGTGCAGGGCGGGGTCATGATAAGCTTCGTTTATCACCCCAGCAAGGTCTGCAAAAGCGCTTTAGGTGGGTCCAGCCTTTCCCCTGCCTGGTGAGGGGTGCCAAGCTCAGCCCCTCGGATGTCTGACATCTTCTCCCTTTACAGGCAGCTTGCTAGTCGATTCCTGGTGGCTTCAGCCACCTGAGCCCTGGAGGGGCGGATGGAGGTGAAAAGGAGGGAGCATTGAGAGCGTGGGAGTTCCAGCTTCAAGGTCCCCTGGAGGTCAGGGCGAGGGCGTGGCAGGGGGAGGCACAGAGCCCAAGTCCTGACAAGCTGCGGGGCAGCCGGGCGTAGAGACCCCGTTTGTTGTACAAAGCCCACAGTCCACAAAGAGCCGGTCAGAGGCACAGCCTCAGGGTCTCAGAAAAACGGCAGAACCCCTCTGCCCTCCTCCCCAATCTCACCTCTCTGGAGAAGGCTCCTGAGGGGACAGGCCACCCCCTTGTCCTCGAACCTTGAGACTGCTTTGTCCTGAGGCTGGAGTTCTGCAGACATGAAGACAAGGGGCTGATTCAGAGCAGGACGCAACAAGGGGCCCGTGAGAAACGGGAGGGACCCCCTTCCCCCAGGGGGCTCAGAGGGTGGCCTCGTGGAGTCAGATCTGAGACCACAGCGCCCTGAACTTGTCCTCAAAGAGCATATCACAGTTGTAATTATCGAAGGCAGATGGATGATTGATTGCTTATGTCTGCACTCGCCACCCCACCACCCCCTGCCCCCCACGTGGGTGTTGCTCCTGTCTGGTTCTTGTTTCCTCAGCACCTGGCACAGCGCCTGGCAGGTAGTAGGTGCTTAATAAATACCTGAGTAAATGAATGACTGAATGATGTTAGTAAAGCTGCGTGCTTACCTGGTGCCAGGTGGCAGCTACCTCATTTCACGTGGAGCCAGTGATGAGGCTGAGAGCCCCATCTCACAAGTGAAAGACTGAAGCTCAAAGCGCGAGAATATTTGCCCTGAGGTCTGTGGCAGGGGTGGAGCCAGGATGCTCACCCAGGTGGCTGGACCTGACGGACTGTGGTTGGGGAGGGTTCCAAAGCGCAGCTAAGTGAGAACACCCAAAAGATGAAGGCTGTCGAATCTGGAAGATGGAAACTGCAGATGGGGGGGCAAAATCTGTTCCATTGAGTATAGCAGGGGTTGACTGGGCACTTTTCAAAACCAGCTGGCATCGGGTGGGTGCCCATGTTTGAGGATGGATTAGAGTGATGGGTGCCCATCACTCAACGGGCAAACAAGGTGAAGAAGACTTCGTGGACAGATCTTAACTGCTGGGGCCTCTCTGCAGCTTGAGGGATGCCATCACGCATATCTGAGGCTGTTTGGTGTGTAACTCCTGGCTTCCCAGGCCTTCAGGCCACTGGACACCACCAGCTGTTCCTGGGCACTCGTCGAAGCCCTCCACAGCCCGAGGGCTGAGCTGGCTCCAGTGCATGTCCTGAGGTTACAGATGCAGTGCCCTGGTTCGTGGGAGCAGTTCACTGGGCTGGCGCTGGCTGGACCAGGACCCAACCTGCCCATTTGCATAGCAGGGATACGGCTCCCTGCTCTGCAGCCCCGGCATGATCCCCGGCCCCGGGTAGGGCTCCCTGAATTGGAAGGAATGGAATGAAAAGCCAAAGTGCAGGGAGTGTTGGATCAACACTGAGGAAATGCCTGGGGGTCTGTGAGGCTGAGGTCCCTTGGATGCCAAGGCCAAGGCCGGGGGATGCTGACGAGCTCCTACTCTTTTGCAGCATGAATGTGCAGGGACAGTACGAGCCAGTTGACGCCACTGGTTTCATCAACATCAACTCCCTCAGGTGAGAAGCTCTGGGCCCTGATGGGTCCTCAGACCCTCCAGGTGCGGGGAGCAGGCTCTGATGGGACCTCAGTGCTCTGACCACTGCTCTGCCCTAGACAAGCGCCACCTTCCTGTCCCTCCACCCGCCACATCCTCAGCGCCTGCTCTGGACCCAGCCTGCTCCCATCCTCTGCAGGGCCACAAGGCACACTTGTGACAGCCAAGAGCAACAGAGGGTCCTGGGCACTTGAGTTCCCGGTTTCTGGGTTCGGCTCTTTGCCTCTGACACTCACTCCCACCCTCTCCAGCCACTAGGAGCCCCTTTCCTGGGCAGGTTAGCAAGGGGAATGGCCGAGGGGTAGAAAGAAGCCACGGAAGGTCACCTGGCTGGCTCCTGCCTTCACGTCCACATACAGGAGCTTCAGGTCTAACTGGAACCATGGATCTCCATGGCCCAGTGGGGTGACACACACCGTCTGAAGCCACTCAGACCTGGCTTCGAATCCTGCCTCTGCAGTTGGGTCTCGGAACCCTTCTGAACTTCTGGAAATCATAGGATGTTAACCATACCTGCCTCACAGGTGCAGTGAAAGTTTGATCTGAGTCCGTGGAAATCAAGCACTCTGCCCAGACCCTGGCACCCAGGAAGGGCACAGTGCCTAGCAGCAGGGGCTCAGTGGGGCTGAGTCCCGAAGGCCTGTCTGTCCACCTCTGGGTTCTTAATCCCCATCTTCCTTCTCCTGGGGCTTGAGTTTCTCTCCTCTCGCTGATAACACGCCCCCAGCACGAAACCATTTTCTCTCAGAGCCAGCCTCCTGTCCCTGGAGCCGAGACTGGGAGAGACATGGATTCCAGCCCGGCAGTCACCTCCATCTCCCCGCCTCCTTCACCCCTTTTGTGTTTTATGACTCTATAAACCCTTTTAAATGGCTCCGAACACACGGGGTTTTCATAATGGCCTCTTCATTTCTCCCATTGCCAGTTTAACGCTTTGTCTTAAACAATGGCAAGCAATGTTTTCCCCCTAAGATAAATTAATTACATTATCCTGATTGGAGGGCAGGAGGGGCCAGGGCAGGAGAGGGAGAGAGGGAGGAAAAAAGACAACTCCACACACATCTTAGCAAACAGCTGTCCCTGCCACCCCACCTCTGCCTGAATTAATTGAACTGAGTGCATGTTGTTATTGTTAATTTACATTTTTCTTTGTTTTGAATCTGGTTTACAGGCTGAAGGAGTATCATCGCCTCCAGAGCAAGGTCACCGCCAAATAAACCGGCTGATAATGGGGAGCTGGGCCTCCTCGCTTTGCCCATCTCCCAAGTGCAGCCACTAATTGTTGTGATAATTTGTAGTTGTGACTTGTCCTCCAGGGCTGGCAGTGCAGTGGGGGTGCCAGGCCCCGGCTTTGTTCCCTGGTCCCCTGGAGCCTGCAGAAGTGGTCAGCGAACGGACGGGGTGGGGGCCGGCTGCAGGCAGGAGCTGTAATATGACGATTAAAAAAAATGATACATTGGTCTTTTGTTTATTTCTGCAGAAAGAGGAGTAAGAGTGAGTGAGTGTGTGTGTGTGTGTGTGTGTGTGTGGTGAATCGTGCTTTTCTTAGACCAACCTTTGTGTTTTCTGACTAAAGCACTGCCGAAGGCCACCTTTTACCAGAGAACCTGTTTATCTGGAAGAATCGACCCCTCTCTCCAGCAAAAAGCATGGAATCCGAAAGCACCCACCCGCGTCAGCCCCTAGCCCAGAAGCCTGGCATTTTGTTACCAGCTGTGCCCCTGTGGCACGTGCCAGGGAAACCAAGGCGAGTTTAGGTGACAAACTTGGGGGCAGTTGTGCCCGCAGCCCGCAGTGAACTCCCAGGAATGGTGGCCACGACTGACCACACCAGGCTTCCCCACCGTGGCTGGGTGGCCTTAAGCGTCCCACATCAAGGAGGAGAAAGAACCCAAGTTAGAAGAGCAGCCTGAGCACAGAGGACAAAAACACAGACATAATTTGGTGGTGGTGGTGGGGCGTGTTTACCTGGCTTACACGGTTCCCTCCACCCTTCCTCCACAAACCACGGCCCAAAGCCACCATGTTTGTACTTGACTCCACCCCTTTGGTCATATCTGATTGGACCATGGCTGGGCACCTGACTAGAGCTGGGCCAATCAGAATCTCAGTCCCAGTAATGGGGCCCAGGGAACCAGCCGGAAGCGAGGACAAGGGAATTTAGGCGTGGTGGGATACCCTGTGGCTGGAAAAGCAGAGAGGGAAAAGGGAGTGATGGGAAGAGTGGGCGTCCGGTTTAGAATCCCAGTTCCCATCCCGGTAGGCCTCATGGAAGCTGGCGGCATTTCTTAACTTGGATTCTCTGAGACACTGGTGTTCTCATAACCAATTACCATTTAGAGCTTAATTAAGCTGGTGAGAGAGTTTGTGGTATTTGCAGACAGAAGCACTGTTACCGGGAAGCCTTGAGTGCCGGTTGCTCTGGTTCTGACCTCCACTCCATTGCCTTCGTGAATGAGGGTTTCTTTCAAAAGAAATTTTGTTTTTAAAACTTGTTTTCCTCTTATTGTGAAGGTTACAAATGAATTATTCAATGAATCTTAACTTTGTGCCAGACACTTGGCTACACACTTTATTCACATTATCTCTTTGAATCTTCACAATGACACTGAGGTAGATGCTTTTATCTCTGTTTGGTGGAGGAGGCAACTGAGATGCAGAGGAATTGCTTTGCCAGCTTTCAGTCAGCTAGCAAGTGACAGAGGCAAGGACCAAACTCTGGCCTGGCTGAGCCCCCAAATCTTGTGTGTTTATGTCCTTAACCGTCATTGGCTACATCTTATTAAAAAAAAAAAAAACACAATCTTATAGAAATAACTATCACCCATCATCTCACCACCCAATTATAAACACTGCTTATACTTAGTGAATTTCTTCTCAGTCAAATTTTTCTATGCTTATAAATATTTTTACAGAGTTATTTAGGATAAAGTATTCTTTTTTCTTTTTGGCCGTGCCATGTAACATGCAGGATCTTAATTCCCCCACCAGGAATTGAACCTATGCCCTCTGCAGTGGAAGTGGGGAGCCTTAACCACTGGACGGCCAGGGAAGTCCCTAAAGTATTTTAAAAGCAAGTGTTTTGCCCTGCTTTTAAGTTAACATTACATCATAAACAGTTTTCTTCGTCAAAAATTCTTAAACACTTTTAACAACTATGTAATATTCTCTTATATTGATAGCTGTTAACTTAACCTTTCCCCATCTATAGATTTCGTTTTTCACTCTAAACTATTTTCCTGCCTTTCGTTGGATTTAATTGAGTATTCTTAGTAGCTGGTTTATTAGCTATGCTTTTTGTCTTTTCAGTGGTTTCTCTAGGGTCTACAGAATCCATATATCTTTAGTTTACCACGGAGTACATTCATTAATGTTGTACCGTCTCATGTGTAATATAAGAATCTTACAACAATACAATCTTAGAACATTTCAGTTTGTGCTTTTGTTGTCATATATATTGCTTCTACAATTGCCCCACAATATGTTGCTATTTTTTCTTTAGGTAGTCAAATACCGGTTTTAAAAGATTAAAAATAAGAACGGTATGTGTTTTATATTTATCCTGTGTGGGATTGGCAATGTTTCTTTCATAAATATCTGATAGAATTCACTAGTGAAACCATCTGGGCCTAGAGATTTCTTGGCAGTGCTCTTAAGGTATAAATTCAGTTTCTTTTAGTTATATTGGGTTATTCGTGTTGTCCATTTCCTCTTGGGTCAACTTTGGGTAATTTGTGTCTTTTGAGGAATTTGTCCATTCCATTTAGATTGTCAGTTTTATTGGCATAAAGCTTTTCATAATATTTTCTTCTTATCCTTAACTGTTTGCAGGATTGATAGCAATGTCCCTGTTTCATTACTTACCTTGGTGATTTGTGTCCTCCCGTATTCTTTTTTTTTCCCCCCAGGGATTGCTGAGACATGCAGATTTTTTTTTTTTTTTTTTTTTTTTTTGGCCATGCCACGTGGTTTGTGGGATCTTAGTTCCCCAACCAGGGATCGAACCTGGGCCCTAGGCAGTGAGAGCACAGAGTCCTAACCACTGGACTGCCAGGGAATTCTGAGAATTTTTATTTATCACATATGTTACTACTTATTTTTACTTGTAGAACAGAGTCACAGAAGAGCAGGCTGTTAGTAGGTATTAGTACAGCTCAGGGGTCTAGCATAACATCTAGTACATAGTAGGTTGTCCTCCCTTATTCTTTTTTTTTTTTTTAAACATCTTTATTGGAGTATAGTTGCTTTACAATGGTGTGTTAGTTTCTGCTTTATAACAAAGTGAATCAGCTGTACATACACATATATCCCCATATCTCTTCCCTCTTGCCTCTCCCTCCCTCCCACCCTCCCTATCCCACCCCTCTAGGTGGTCACAAAGCACCGAGCTGATCTCCCTGTGCTATGTGGCTGCTTCCCACTAGCTATCTATTTTACGTTTGGTAGTGTATGTATGTCCATGCCACTCTCTCACTTTGTCCCAGCTTACCCTTCCCCCTCCCCGTGTCCTCAGGTCCATTCTCTAGTAGGTCTGCATCTTTATTCCCGTCCTGCCCCTAGGTTCTTCATGACCTTTTTTTTTTTTTAGATTCCATATATACGTGTTAATACACGGTATTTGTTTTTCTCTTTCTGACTTATTTCACTCTGTATGACAGACTGTAGGTCCATCCACCTTGCTACAAATAACTCAATTTCGTCTCTTTTTATGGCTGAGTAATATTCCATTGTATATATGTGCCACATCTTCTTTATCCATTCATCTGTCGATGGACACTTAGGTTGTTTCCACGTCCTGGCTATTGTAAATAGAGCTGCAGTGAACATTGTGGTACATGACTCTTTGAATTATGGTTTTCTCAGGGTATATGCCCAGTAGTGGGATTGCTGGGTTGTATGGTAGTTCTATTTTTAATTTTTTAAGGAACCTCCATACTGTTCTCCATAGTGGCTATATCAATCTCCCTTATTCTTTTTTTTTTTTTTTTTTTTGCGGTATGCAGGCCTCTCACTGTTGTGGCCTCTCCCGTTGCGGAGCACAGGCTCCGGACGCGCAGGCTCAGCAGCCATGGCTCACGGGCCCAGCCGCTCCGCGGCATGTGGGATCTTCCCGGACCAGGGCACAAACCCGCGTCCCCTGCATCAGCAGGCGGACTCTCAACCACTGCGCCACCAGGGAAGCCCGAGCTTCATTTTTTTAATAGTTGTCTGGTACCTTTTTTTTTTTTAATATTTATTTATTTATTTAATTTCAATTGCGGTGCTCGGACTTAGTTGCCCGGAGGCATGTGGGATCTTAGTTCCCCAACCCGGGATCGAACCCTAGTCCCCTGCATTAGAAGGCAGATTCTTAACCACTGGAGCACCAAGGAAGTTCCTGAGCTTCATTTTGTACAGTATCTGTTGCTATGTGTTCAACTTCATTGACCTTCGACACTATCAAATCTGCTGTTAATCTCATCAAGTGTATTTTTCATTTCAGGTATTTTTGTCATCACTATATGAGTCATTTTTGTATATCCAATTTCATGGTTATGTTTTCCTTTACATCCTTGAGCAGATGGAACATATTCATAATGGCTGCTTTTTTTTTTTTTTTTTTTTTTTAATTGCGGTACGCGGGCCTCTCACCGCTGTGGCCCCTCCCGTTGCGGAGCACAGGCTCCGGATGCGCAGGCTCAGCGGCCGTGGCTCACGGGCCCAGCCACTCCCGGACCAGGGCACAAACCCCTGTCCCCTGAATCGGCAGGCGGACTCTCAACCACTGCACCACCAGGGAAGCCCTATAATGGCTGCTTTAATGTCCTTTTCTGTTAATCCTATCGTCCCCGTCACTGCTTGGTCTGCCCCTATTGACTGATTTTTCTCTTAACTATGGGATTTTTTTCCTACTTCTTTCTATAGCTCATAATTTAAAAACTTTGACCCTGGGCATTGTAACGATGCATGGTTAGGTTTTCTTGTATTTCCTTAAAGAGTACTGGACTTCTTTAGAGAAGGCGGTTTAGTTACTTATAGATTAGTTTGATCCTTTCAAGATTTGTTTTTAAGCTCTTTTAGAGCAGCTCTAGTTTCTATTCTAGGGATAATTTAGCTCTACTTCTAAGGTGTGGCCTTTCTAGTGTTCTTACTTGATGACTTGTAGTCAATGAGGTCTCTCTCCTCTAGCCGGAGGACTCTTAAACAATTCCCAGTCCTGTATGAGATTCCTAGTAATTTTTCTTTCCTTGAAAATTGTTCTTGTGTATGCTCGTGGGATTTTGCTTGAAGAGAGTGGCACCTGCCAAAGTCTCAGCTGGACACTATGCAGATGACTGGAGCTCTTTCTCTTAGTAACTCCCTCCTCTCTGGTCATCAGTCCCATCAATTCCAGCTGCCTTGGTCTCCCCAGATCCCGTCTGTCTTCTTAGCTCAGTAAGATTACTGGACTTTTTTGTCTTGCCTTCTCCATTCTGCATTTTGGGAATTATCTCCAGGTCGGAAGCTAGACAATAGTAGGATTCATCTTGTTTTTCTTTTTTCACAGTTCTGTGCTGCCTGTGGTTGAATGTCTGAAAATAGTTGTTCCTTGTGTTTTGTCCAGTTTCTATTGTTTACGATGGGAGTATAATTCTAGACCACCTTACTGCTTCATGGACAGAAGTGGAAGGTGATTTTTTTTTTCAATTTAACAATAATACAATCCAAATACCCATAGGCCACCCTGGCCTGGGGTCCCGTTTACTATCTTATTAACATAAGTCACATAATTTCTCATCCTTGTTGAACCAACACCCACCCACCATGGCTTCTGTCTCACTCAGCATAAAATCTAAAGTCCTTACTGTAGCCAGCACCAACTCCCTGACATGGAAGTGCATGGGAACCTCCAGGCCCAGGCAAGCCATAAGATGACAGTAGCTGCTTAAATGATCCCACATGAGACCAGCAGAAGA
This sequence comes from Leucopleurus acutus, assembly GCF_964270905.1. NCBI lineage: Eukaryota > Metazoa > Chordata > Mammalia > Artiodactyla > Delphinidae > Leucopleurus > Leucopleurus acutus. The sequence continues at coordinate 5,820,135 of NC_139150.1, read as the reverse complement.
ACCACCAGACTGACAACCTATAGGTACATGAGAATGAATAAATAACGTTCTGTTCTATTGCACTAAGTTTTCATTACTTATTTTGCTGCAACAGATAATTGACACACTTACTATGACCTTCAAATTCCTTCATGATCTGGCTCGCTACCTCCTCTCTTTCTCACCTCCCTTCACTCTCCCTCTCACTCTGCTCCAGCCCACTGTGTTACTTGCTGTTCCTCAAACAGGCCAAGCTCTGCCTGGAGCCTCCTCCTCCCTCCCCCAGATATAGCCACGAGGCTCACTTGTTATAGAGCCTAAACCTGGCATATACCCTTTACCCTGCCTTTCTCTTCTCCATAGCACATATCAGCACCTGACATTATGCACTGATTTGCTCTGTGTGTCTAATAATTTTTTATTGGGTGCTGGGCATTGTTGAATGTCTCTCCCACTAGACAGGAAACTCCACGTGGGAAGAGACTGGCTCTGTCTGGTTCACAGCTGTGTCTCAGGTGCCAACACCATGTCTGGTCCATAACATTTACTCAATAAATATTTCTTGAATGAATGACTATCAATCCAACCTTTGCTAGCTCAGAAGCCACGTCCAAAGAACTTCAGGAATACACACTCCCTCCCCCCATTTCAGGGCTTTCTCTGCTCTAGAAGCCCAAGGAGCAGTGCGTAGGTGTTCAGGGGCCATTCCAATCCAGTCCCCATGCCACAGCCCAGGACCTGCCTTCACCCACCTCCCTGTCCCTCCTGTCACTCCACTTCAGCCCCTGCCCATGCCACTGGCTGCTGCTCCAGCTCTCAAGACCATTAACCCCAACTCCACGGAGAAGTGGGTGGGAAACCACCACTTAGGGGATCTGGAGTAGGGTTGTTTGGACACCGAGATGTTAGAACTCTTACTTTTTCGTGTACACAGCCGCTCTCCACCTGAGCGTGCAGGTGTTGTCAAATCGTCTGGATTGGCAGTAGTTTCAATCAACACCCCCCAGCTGCCGCTAGAACCACCTCGTCCCCCAGCTAGCAGATCCTATCGCAGGGGTTAGCTGGTCTGGACTGATTCTGCCTTCTCAGGGTAGATTCTGTCCTTGGGAGACCCTAGATCTCCCCACCCCTGGCTATAAGGCTTTTATGGAGTTGCCCCCAGACCATTACAGAAGGCTGAGTATGTCTGAATCAGGTCGCTCCCAACGCTGGAGATCTTTTTCTGGGTATGTTCTTAGCTCGACTCAATCAGGAAATGCAAATTGATATTGGGGTATAGATGGGGGTGTTGGAATCTCACACCATTTTTTACCGGGGCTCAGCCAGACTGTCCCAGTAGAATAATATCGAAAATTACAGAAACTTTGGGAAATCATTAGGAAAAAATTTCATTTCTGAATCCAACATGTTAACCAAAACATTTTGGTTAATATTTTTATGAGTTTCCTGCTAGCCATTTTGCATGTGCAACATGTTTTCACGCAGGTAACGTAATTTGCTTACGTTGTGTACCTGCACATTTGCTTCTTTTTCTCCCTTTTTACCATAATAGTGCAATTAATTTTCCACATTGTTAATAGGCTTCTTAACAAACTTAAATTGTATACTTAAAATGGGTGAATCTTGTATGAGATATAAATTGCATCTCAATAAAGCTGTTAAAAATAAATAAATTTTTAAAGATAAGAGGTAGGGGGAAGATGGCCAGTGTTAAAGAAAGGAATGGAAAAGAGCGTGGGCCAGGAAAGCGCTGGGCTACAGCAAGCCTCTGACATGTACAGAGAAGATGTTCGGCCAGAGTGGAGCAGCAGATCCTCGAAAGGCAACTGTGGGCAAGCAGGTAGGGCAGTGCGGGGGATGGATCCCCAGCTCGGGGACCAGACTGAGGCTAGACTCATGCTAAATCCTGGTTACCCCCCCTCCATTGTGAGAACTTGGGCAAGAACTTCACTCCCCCTGAGCCTCAGTTTCTCCGTTTGTAGGATGGGACCTTAAGGGGCCCTTCCTCCTGGGATATTGGAGGCCCCACTGAGGCACCCAGCGGGACATCAGAGACAGAGCCTGGTCTCAGTCACCACTCCACATACAGGCACGGAAGCACCACAAAAATCTCGTCAAGGTAAATAAAAGCTGTCCTTCATGTGTGCCCTGGGTGGACAGTTCAGAAGACCCTTTCTTTTTCTCCTTTATGCCATGGAAAACCATCGCGGTGAGGGAATCGGGGAGGGGAATCCCCATTTTACAGGCGAGGCTGCGCAGACCTGAGTTCAAATCTTGCCTCTGCCACTTCCTAACTGGGGACCTGGGTTGACTTCTTCAGTACTTCTGATGGCCCTCAGTGTCCTTGGCTATAAAAACAGGATAACAATAGTGCCCACCCTGCAGGAGCACTTTTTTATTCAGCAACTGTTGGTCTCAGGGCTCCTGGCTCCTCACCACAGTGTGACAGCCCGTGCAGCACGCTTCTAGGGAGCAGCTGCTATCGATGCGAGTTTGGCCTGTGTGACAGTTCAATTTTTTGTTACAAAGTCACAACGTGGCAGTTGGGTGCACTTTGTTTATTGGTAGCTGCTGCCTCTGAGCTGGTGAGCCTGGGCCCTGACAAGGGTGACCTTCTTGGCCTTTGAGGTTAGAAACCACGTCCTCCAGCTTTCCTTAAATGCCCAGCCCTGGACCTGCCTGGGATGGATTCCATTTCCTCGCAGGCTGCAGGCAACCCTGGGAGCAGTGACCATGTCTGCTGTGCCCACCACAGTATCACCTGGCACTCAGCACAGGGCTTAGCAGGTAAGAGGCTCTCAATGGAACTGTATTGAATGAATGATGGGATTCTCCCATCCCCTCTTGGTTATCATTTTATTATTGTCTTTACTGTTTGTAAATCCCCCCCACTCCTTCCTCTAGCTCCTGGCTGGGCAATAGGGGGTTTCTCATGTCTGGGGGAATCCTGAGAATTCAGGGGCTGGGAGGTTGGGCTTCAGCAGGGTGGGTCAAGCCAGGACCCCAGGACCCCTCACCTTCACTGGGTGGGGAGCCGAGGTGGGGTCCAGGCCACCGGCCAGCCAAACCCACCTTCCAGACCCCTCCTGCTTCCCTGGAAGAAGCAAGACATTCCTGTTCAAAGGCGGAAGATAGAGTTGGCTTTTGTTGACGTAAAATATACATACACAGACACGTGCATATAAACATGTACACGTACGCGCATACACGTGTACACGCACACATGCATACACTCGCCTAGACGCGTACACACACAGAAAAGCGCATACGTCTGAGGTGGACAGCTTGATAACTTTTCCCTGTGTATCCACCTGTGTAACCACCACCCAGGTGAAGCTACGGAAACTTGCCAGTGCCCAGAAGGCTCCTTGGTGCCATGGTGAGACTGGTGGAAATCACAGGGTTAAAAAAAGAAATGGAGAATGCCTTTCTTCTTTTAAAAAATGTACGGGGGTGTGCTGGGCAAATAAGAAAGCTTCAAGCCATCTGGGCTGCGGCCGTCACAGTGCCCGTGGATGGCCTGGGCCAGCGAGAGCATCTTGCTTGTGAGAGGAGAGCTCTGATTGGTTACTGCCCTGCAGGATTCCACAAATGAGTGAATGCGTGAAGGAGGCTGCACCTGCCTCTGACGCTCAGCTGATTTCTACTAAGGCATTCCACCTCTCACGTGGGCAATGCGCCCAGCCCCGTGCCATGGTGGGGGCGGTGTGGCGGGGTCGGCAGGAAGGGGCAGACACAGCCTCTGCCCTCAGGGAGCCTACCTCCAGGACCCAGGCCCGTGGGCATCCCCTTTCCATTTCCGGTGCTCCAGCGCCTGAACCGAGGGAGAAGGAACAGACCTTAGGAGCTGCCAGCAGGCCAGGCTGCCTGGAAAGGAGGCTGGATTCTCAAGGGGCAAAGGTGGAGTTGAGGTCGTGTCACCTCCTGTCCCAAAGTTTGCACTGCCCACCCAAATGCTGGCATCAGGCCGTCCTCCCCCGCCTGCAGCCTGGCCTCCTGCTTCTCCCTCTCCCGGGCGCCCAGCCAGACCTCACTCTCGAGGTTGCCCCCTCCCCATCTCCCTCTTGAAAGCAAAGAACCTGTAGAGCCCAGGCCTCGGCCAACGCAGATCAGCGCACCTGGCGGGGCTGCTGTCAGCTTCCCCTGGATCCTGAGCACACGGTGTGTGTGGAGGGTGGGGGGGGGTGGGGGCTGCAGATAGGAGGCGGCAGGGCCCCGGCAGCCGCCGGCAGTGTGCAGAGCTGATCTGCACGCCTCTCAGGCTGGGGAAAGGGCTCACCTGGGGTCAGTGCAATCGATATCTCATCTGCAGCTCTCCTAGCGGAAGTGATGGCTATTGGAACATGGTAATGGGTGTTGTCTAGTGGAAGAGACTAATCTTCCCAGCTGTGGCGGGCTCCGCAGGTGGCCCGCACTGCTAGCTGCTGCCACTGGGGCTGTCCAGGCACTTTTAAAGCCACAGCAGCCTCGCTGCATGCTGGTGTCCGTCCTGGTTTCCTGGCAGCTTCCTGGCGCAAAGCCTCAGAGGTGACCATGACCCAGTCCTCCTGGGCGTGGTTGAGGAGACTGAAGCCAGTGATTCACCCAATGTCACTCAGTCAGCCAAGGACCAGAAATAAATTCTGGTCTTCAGACTCCTGATACAGTACTACACAGCATGCTGGCCATGGCAAGCCCACGGCCATGGGCCACACTTGGCCTTTAGGTATGTCAGTGCTTTCCATTGTCTGGCTCGATGCTTCTTGAAAAAAACTAGGATTCAAAGGCCATCACTGTTGGCCACAGTCCCTACCTCTCCCTAATGTCTCACACTCCACCCGCTTCATACATGTAGTTCCCTGTCCGACCTGGGATCAGTGAAACTGAGGTCTTGGCATAGAGAAGTGAGGAAAAGGAAGAGAATCAGCCTGCTCCCCTGGAAAAGAGGAGCCACTGCCTAATCTTCCTTACCCTGGCTCACAGGCCACGGAGGCCTGATGGGCTGTAAGCCCCGTAACAGCAAGGGCTGCGTCTGTTTTGCCCACTGCTGTAGATGATGTTCAGTGCATATTTCTAAAATATTAACTGAGCAATTTCTATATTCCAGGCCCCGTGCCAGGCTGGAACACATCAGCCCAGCTAACACAAAGCCCTTTATTGTAACGGCTTCATGTGCGCCTGAGAGAACTTGGCAGTAAGTACTAGCCCTCCAGGGATGGAACCCCAGACACCTGTTGCCCCAAGCAGCTTGGCATCATGGAAAGTTGTTGAAGTGACTCTACCACTAACGTGCCGTGTGGCCTTAGGTAGGTCCCTTAACTTCAGGGACCTTAGTTTCCCCAAATGTAAAACAAAGGGCTTAGATTGCACGACCTCTAGGTTCCCTTTCTTTTCAAATGTTCTTTTTACAGCTTGTGAGGCTGTGAGAGCCACTCCAGCATCCTCCCCGTGAATCTCCAGGGTCCCAGCTGGTGACAGCCTGGAGAGCTCAGTGAGAACAAGTCAGGATTTTAGATGTGGTTCCAGCCCACTTGTCTGCATTCTGGACGAGCTCAGGGAGGCCGATGAGACAGCGCTCTGGGCTCATTTCCTTTGTGACTCCTGAAATGGTAGAGCTGTGTTTTGCCACTGGTGATGCGATGTTTCTTGATCAACAGGCAGATTCCTGAGTTGGGCGCTTCTTGTCTGTTTAACAAGCTGCCTGTGTGATTCACTGAAACTTGAAAACCATAGGCCTGGAGAGATGGTGGCTGATTGCATCCACCAAGGGGGAGGCCTGATGAATGTGTTCCGTGGTGATTCCTCTTTACCCGTCTCGCCTCCGTAGGATCTAGGTGGGGCCAAGTACTTGTGTGTTTAACCAGGACTGTGCAGATTCCGCCGGCACTGGCCGTGTTCACCAGCCTCCCTGGGGAAGAGGGCCAGAGCTGCCAGGGCCTCTGAGGGCTCCCTGCAGAGCCACGGTAACAGTGGAGAGCACAGTGGCTGCAAACTCCAGTTAGAGCTCAGGTGGACCTGGATTTGGAGTCGATCACTTCATCTCTCTGAGTCTCAGTTTCCTCATTTGTGAAATGGGTCCATTTTGAGGCTGGCCTGAGGAATAAATAACACACTTAAAGAGCTTAAACCGGGCCAGGCCCCCTGGTAACTGTCCAAGAAACGAGAACTGTTGTTTTATTATTATTAATGATCACAACTCCACCAGCACCCCGCACACTCCCCCTCCCCCACACCCTGACCCTGAGGGTGGGCACAGGCACCAATTGTGACTAATCACGACGTTAGTCACCTCCACTGGGGCTCCTAGGGACCCAGCCGGCCACTCAGTTAAGACGGTAATGAAGCGGCTATGACACAGGATGCCTTCCCATCTGGGACCCCGGCTGACCCGACTCCTGCCTGAGGTTTGAGAAATCACTTTGTGGACTCCAAACCCCCCAGGCCGGCTGTTTATGCCTGGTGTGATCATTTATTTACGTCCGTGTTACACAGGCACGGGCCCGGTTCCCACCTCCCATTTGTCTTTGCTGGTCTTCCCCTGGGCCTCGCCCTGCCCCTGCCAGGCCCCGATCATGAAGACAGATGTCCCGGCCATGGCTGTGGAGAGGCCCCAGCCCTTCAGCACCACTCAGAGGACAGGATGGGTGATGAGACAGAGGTAGGGGCACAGGGACCTCTCCCCTTTCCTGCGGTGGGAGTGGCCCAAGGGCGACACTCTACAGCTGTGGGTGGGCGATTGTGAGGCCCTAGAAAAGCTTTGGGATAAACACGGGCAGGGTCCAGCCCCTGGCCTCTCCTTCCACTCGCTGGGTGACACCCCCTCGGGGAAGAGGACTGCTGCTTCTTTTCTTTTTTAATTTTTTTATTGAAGTATAGTTGATTTACAATGCTGCGTTAGTTTCTGCTGCACAGCAAAGTGACTCAGTTATACACATATATACGTTCTTTTTTATATTCTTTTTCATTATGGTTTATCCCAGGGTATTAAATATAGTTTCCTGTGCTCTATAGCAGGACCCTGCCGTTTATCCCTTCTATACGTAATAGTTTGCATCTACTAAACCCAAACTCTCAGTCCAGCCCTCCCCCTTGGCAAGCACAAGTGTTTTCTCCATGTCTGTGAGTCTGTTTCTGTTTCGTAGATAGGTTCATTTGGGCCATATTTTAGATTCCACATATACGTGATGTCACATGGTAAGTGAAATAAGTCAGAAACAGGGCTGCTTCTTTTATTCGACAATTATTTACTGCCCATGTCCTAGGTGCTTGGCTGTTCTAGATTCTTCACTGTTTTAGGTGAGGAAAGCAAGCTCCCCCCACCTCCACTGTGTCCTGGAGGGACGTTGAGAGGGGGAATAGGCTTCCCTGGTGGCGCAGTGGTTGAGAGTCCGCCTGCCGATGCAGGGGACGCGGGTTCATGCCCCGGTCCGGGAAGATCCCACATGCCGTGGAGCAGCTGGGCCCGTGAGCCATGGCCGCTGAGCCTGTGCGTCCGGAGCCTGTGCTCCGCAATGGGAGAGGCCACAGCAGTGAGAGGCCCACGTACCGCAAAAAAAAAAAAAAAAAAAAAAGAGTGGGGGAGTAAATGGGATTTGAGGTGGGAGCGGGGTTGGACAGGGGAGCCAGGGAGGCCTCCGAGGATGGTAAGCAAGGGGCAGCCATGTGAGAAGTGCTGGGAAGGGCATTCCAGGCAGAGGGAACCGCACGTTCCAAGACCTGAGGTTCAAGCGTCCGAAAGGGCTGAGTGGGTTCAGGAGAGAGAGAGAATGAGGGCCTGAGGAGGCGGGCTCAGCCAGGTTACCCACAGCCTCATGGGCCTTGGGTTTGCTCTAAGACCATCCAGGGTAACGGGTGGCTTATGTGGTTGAGAAGAGCACCCCCAAATCCAGGAACCCTGCTCTCAGGGATCCAGGCCACGTAGTCCCACCCTCTCTGCCCTCCTGCGCCCAGGACTCAGTGAGGCTGATGCCCTGCCCCTGGGAGCAGCTGGCCCCATGCACCCGGGAGAGACCCTAAGGGGAAGGGTCTCACTGGAGCGGTTGGCGGTGGGGGGGTCCCTGCTCTCTCTGAACCCTCCCAACAAGGCGGCTTTGTCTGCCAGCTCCAAGGACCCCAGGACTCCTCCCCGGCCCCCTACAGCGGCCTGAACGAAGCTCTGAAAGGCAGCTTTATGTGTGTCTCGGGGCAGATCGCTGGGAAGCGGACGGCCGGGGCTGGTACATGGGCCAGGCGGCAGCCTCAGCCTTGACTCCTGAGGCCGCAGATGCAGAAAGAGGCCGGGGACAAACGAATGCCCTGGGGGGGCAGCCTGTCAAAGCTGTCCCCCACCTCAGACGGGGACAAGAGAACTACACAGGCACCCTCTTGCAATCTGGTCACTCCATCGCACTGGTCAGTGACACGGCCCTTTGTGCAGCCCTGCCCTTTGGGAGAAGGGAGACAGGTGAGGCTGAGCTGCCTGTAACCAGATCTCCTGGGCCCGCTCCCCACTCCCTTTCTCTGGTCCTGGGAAGCGTCAGGGTGGGAACAAGCGTCAAGGAGGGCAGTCTTCCAAATGAAAAGGAGCCTCTAGAAAGACCTGTGCCCTAAGCCACCATCCGGCAGTCTGGAGATTAGGATGAGAACCAGAAAGAGATGCCTTCCAGCTGCATCTGTCACCCCTGCTTAGCCCTGGTTAATGTTGACCATGGCAGCCGTGGTGTCCATGACGTGCCTCCTCGGAGATTACCTCTGAGGTCCACGAGACCCTCTGTGGCAGGGAATGGCAGCCCTGTTGCACAGGTGTGGATACAGCAGCCGAGAGGTTAGACTCTCTGCCTAAAGCCACCCAGCTGGTGAGAAGCAGAGTCAGGATTCGAACCCGGGACTGTCAGAGGCCAGAGCCCAGGCCCTGAACGCCAGGCCTCCCGGCTGAGCTGGGTCTGCCCACCAGCCAACGTACTTCACTCCATACGACAACCTCTAGGTCCATCCGTGTTGCTGTAAATGACATTATTTCATTCTTTTTAATGGCTGAGTAGTATTCCATTGTCTATATGTTTAGTGCCTTCTGCAGGTGTGTGCAGAAGCCCCACATCAGCTCCATCTGTGGACACAGCAGGTGTAAGAATTGGGAGGACACCTGGTCATCCTCCTGCAGGGGACCAACTTAACTGCTATTATCTACTTACTTGCCCTTATTTCTTTAAGGGACTCTGCTCTCTCTGATAAAAAGGGAGATTATTAGCCCTACAGAACTGTACACTTAATGGTTAAATGGTAAATTTTATGTTATGTGTATTTTGCCACATTTTTTAAAACAATTTTTAATGTTCAAACATGTTTTTAATTTTAAAAAATTATTATTTATTTTATTTATTTATTTTTGGCTGTGTTGGGCCTTTGTTGCTGTGCGTGGGCTTTCTCTAGTTGCAGTGAGCGGGGGCTACTCTTCGTTGCGGTGCGCGGGCTTCTCATTGCAGTGGCTTCTCTTGTTGCAGAGCACGGGCTCTAGGCACCTGGGCTTCAGGTGTTGTGGGTCGTGGGCTCTAGAGCGCAGGCTCAGTAGTTGTGGCGCACGGGCTTAGTTACTCCACGGCATGTGAGATCTTCCTGGACCAGGGCTTGAAACCGTGTCCCCTGCATTGGCAGGCGGATTCTTAACCACTGCACCACCAGGGAAGGCCCCAAACATTTTTTAAAAGTAAGTTTAGCGAGGATTAAAAAGGCACTAAACATACATACAATGGAATATCACTCAGCCATTAAAAAGAATGAAATAATGCCATTTGCAGCAACATGGATAGACCTAGAGGTTGTCATATGGAGTGAAGGAAGTCAGACAGAGAAAGAGAAATATGACCTCGCTTATATGTGGAATCTAAAAGGAAATGATGCAAATGAACTTATTTACAGAACAGAAACAGACTCACAGACTTAGAGAACGAACTTATGTACCAGGGGTGGAGGGTAGGGGGAAGGGATGGTTGGGGGTTTGAGATTTCCATGTACACACTGCTCTATTTAAAATGGATTACCAACAAGGACCTACTATATAGCACAGGAAACCCTGCTCAATATTATGTAACAACTAAAATGGGAAAAGAATTTGAAAAAGAATAGATACTTGTATAACTGAATCACTTTGTTGCATAACTGAATCACTTTGCTGTACACCTGAAACTATCACAACATTGTTAATCAACTACACTCCAATATAAAATAAAAAGTTTTGGGCTTCCCTAGTGGTGCAGTGGTTGAGAGTCCGCCTGCCAATGCAGGGGACACGGGTTCGTGCCCCGGTCCGGGAAGATCTCACATGCTGCGGAGCAGCTGGGCCCGTGAGCTGAGCCTGCGCGTCCGGAGCCTGTGCTCCGCAACGGGAGAGGCCACAACAGTGAGAGGCCCGCATACCACACACACTAAATAAATAAATAAAAAGTTTTTTTAAAAAGCCACTAAAGACAAATCAACACCAACCCAAGTCTCCCTGACATAATGAGAAGGGTTGGAAGAGAATTGAAAGGACAGTGTATTTATCACAACAGGGTCTGATGTTATTACATGCAAAATCCTAACAGCCTGTGGGCCTCCAACTGTTGTTTTGGGGAAACACCAGTCATCATACAAATGGGGAGACTGAGGCCCAAAGAGAAGATGCAGTGCAGGGCCAGTTGTAGCAAAGCCTAGGCCGGAACCTGGGCCCACTGGCGTCTGGATGAACCTCACCCGGAGGTCTGGAGGGTCCAGCAAGGACAGTTAGTGTCGCCAGGAGGCAGATGCCCCAGTCTTCTGCATTGCATCTGTGTCCTCAGCCCACCGTGTTGGGCACCAGGGACCTGCAGGTGAGACGTCTACCTCCGGAGGCCCCCTTGGAGGGCAGCTAGAGCAGTCCAAGGCCAGGAGCACTGAGTCATTGGGCGGGAGGGATGCTGAGGTCGACGAAACGGGAAATGGGATAAAGACAGCAGCCATGCTCACTTCTCCACCCCAGGCGCTGCTAAACCTTTCACACTCGTAGAGGTAAGTCTGGGGAAACGGAGGCTCAGGAAGGCGAAGTCCCTTGCCCACATCCACGCAGCAAGTCGTGGGCAGAGATGGAACTCAGGTCTGTCCGGGAACTGTGAGGTGATTGTCTGGGAAGATGGTGGGGGCCAGGAGTGGTGCTGGGAGGGAAGTTTAAACCCCATCATCCATCAGCAGCCCTCGGATGACCATGCGTGAGCCTTCGCCACACCCACGCCCCATGAGCATCCCAGAGCAGTAATCGCATCAGGCCGTGCCCCTCCCCACCCTGAGCTGACATCCCCCTGTGGCTCCTTAAAGAGTGACGCTGGTCTCTGGCCACCTCTGGGGCCTCACCCCCACTTGTCTGGACCTCCTTGTTTTTTGTCCCCCAGCCAAAGTGGCCCTTTTGCAGATCCTCAAAAGCTCTGCCACCAGCGAGCTGAGCCAAGTCTGAGCCCGGTTTCCCTGCTGTCAGAGGAGGCCAGGAACCCCACCCCCTCGGAGTCTGCTGCAACAAGGACAGGGCGTGGAGAGTTCAATGCAAACTGTAAGATGCTGTGACCCCATTCTATGATGACAGAGGAGAGCAGACAAACCCAGGCTGCCCAGGGACGCTGGGCATCTAGCCACTTGGGCCATTGTCTGTCACTTCCCTGGCATCTCCTGCCTCACCTCCCCCTTGCCCCTGTCCACACAGTCCCCACTGTCCCCAGGGGAGGTAGACCCACTCCCAGATTTACTCGGGCATGTTAAGAACATGGTTTGAAGCCATCTCTGAGGTCATGAGGTCATGAGGTCATGGCAGTGTCCCATTGATCTATTTGTCCCTCCCTTGGCTGGAGCCCTTTGCCCTGCCAGCCCCCAGAGCCATATCAAACTTCAGCTGCCTCCCCCCAGCCTCGCTGCTCCCAAGCTAGGCCCCAAGCAGGCAAAACACAGGGCAGGGCTTTAAAACACTGCCCTTGGGCGATTTACCAGCTGGGCTGCCCAACCCCTGACCTTGGGGGAGGGGGGGGGAGATGTAATGCATCTCCAGGATCAGCGGTGCTGTGAAAAACAGCCCCGAGTGGGCCAGTTAGGACAGCAGAGAAGGCCCCCTTCCCCCAGAAACCCCACCGTGGCAGCCACTGAGCTGAGGTCTGCGTGCACACGTGGGCACCGGACAGCTCCAGGCTTGTCCACCAAAGTGTCTCAGGCACGAGCCCGCAAGAGCTGGACATTGCTGAGCCCAGCCACCTAGGTTTCAGATGGGGAAACTGAGGCTGAGGGAGCTCCTCGAGGTCACAGAGCAAGTTCAAGGAGGTCTCTGGTTTTTCCTCTCCCTGCCCAGCACTTCTGCCTTTTCCTGTGGGCAAGGGTGGCAGCCCTGGTATTTGGGGTGTCACTGGCACCTTGGAAGGCCAAGCTTGTCTCTCCCACAGCCTTCAGATCGGACCTCAGTGGATCCAACGTGCCACCAGGAGGGAGCTCCCTGCCCTTGACTCCACGTGTAGAAACCAGACCTCAGGACAGTCTTCTGTCTCAGTTGAAACCATCCCACCAAGGGCAGAGGCCAGAGGCACCGAGTCACCCTGTGTTCAGACCCTCTCACTCCCCAGACAGAACAGTGACCTTTATTTAGGGAGGAAATTTACCAAAAGCTGGAGGGCCTTGAGTCCAAATTTTCCTCAGTCATTGTGTGAATTGCCACCCTCACCAGTGGGGCCAGCAGGAAGAGGGGGTGTTTCTCCAGTCTCCTACACCAAGCCGGGTCCATGGACCAAAGGGGTCACCTGGAAACTTACTAGAAAAGCAGAATCAGGGGCCCATTTCCCTAGGATGTACTGATCAGAATCTGTATTTCGGCAAGGCTCTCAGCTGATTCACATGCATGTTAAGGAATGAGAGGCGCTGGTCTCATAAAGTCAAATAAGTAGGCGTGTGTGTGGAGGGGGACTGTGTACATATTAAGATCTTTACCCTAAAGAAAGAGCCTAAAGGTGAAGAAAGAAAGAAGGGAGGGCAGAAGGGGGCTGGGTTGAGGATACTCTTTTGTGTCCAAAAGTATTTGATGTAACTTCAGAACAGCACATGGAAACTCACTTGAAGAAAAATGAAATAAGGAATTCCCTGGCTGCCCAGTGGTTAGGACTCGGTGCTTTCACTGCTGGGGCCCCAGGTTTGATCCCTGGTCGGGGAACTAAGATCCCATAAGCCGTGCGATGTGACCAAACAAACAAAAAAGAAAAACAAAACAGATCCCACCCAAACAAAGCAGAGAGAGGTGGGGTGGCTGAGACAGGGGTGGTCCCAGATGGGTGGTAGTTTGGGCAGGACCCTAATCGCTCAGAGTCTCGGGCCTCTGGAGGATTTTGGAAAGGGGTGACATGTTTTGATTTAAATTTTTGGAAAGATGGTCACCTGAAAAGGGCTACCGCCTCTGCTCTCTAAAATGCTGCCCAAGTAAGTGAGATTTTCTGCAAGTGATGACTAAGAGGGAAAGAGGAGAGAGGATGTCTGACACTTGGAGGGAGGCCTTGGTGGTCCTGAGTGCCTGGATTGATAAGAGAAGATGGTGGGTGGGAGAGGAAGGGAGGGATAGAAAACCAGGGCTGGCCATCCACTGTGCTCGCCAATGGAAAAAAAAAATTTTTTTAATTTAGGTATAAGTTACATACGATAAATTCCACAAATCTTAAGTGTACTTGATGAATTTTTACTACTTAATACACCTACATAACCACTACCCAGATCCAGATATGAACATTTCCAGCATCCTGGAAGCCCCCTTATACCCTCTCCCAGTCACTCTCCTTCCAAGGGTGTGTTAGGTGCCTATCACAGCATAACAAATGATCGCACACTTAGCAGCTTGAAACAGCATCCACTTATGATCTCAGTCTCTGCGGATCAGGGGTCTGGGCACAGCTCTGTGATCCTCTGCTCAGGATTGCCCACAGCTGCAGTCTAGGCGTCGGCCAGGCCGTGTCCCTTTCTGGGGCCCAGAACTGTCTTCTGAGACCTCACGGTTGTTGGCAGCATCCAGGTCCTTCCAGCAGTAGGACCGAGGTCTCTGTTTTCCTGCGGGCTGTCAGCTGTGGCTGCTTTTGCCATGGGGCCCTCATACAGGCAGTTCACAACACAGAAGCTTGCTTAAAAAGGAGAATCTCTCTTTTTAAGGCTTTTGCCTGATGAAGTCCGGCCCACCCTTTGGGTGAACTCAAAATCCAACTGATTTGGGACCTTAAATACATCCACAAAACTCCTTCCCCTTCGTCACAGTCTATCGGCTAAAAGCAAATCACTGGTCCCACCCACAGTTAAGAGAAGAGGATTATACAGGATGTAGACACCAGGAATTGTGGGGCTCATCCTAGGATCTGTCTCCCAAATGGTAATGACTATCCTGACCTCTATCGTCATCAATTTGAACTTTACATTAAAGGAATCAGTGTCTCTTTGTGTAAGGCTCCTTTCACTCAACATTGTGTCTATGATATCTATCCATGTTGTTGCCTATATAGCAAGTTGTTTCTTTTCACTGTTACATAGTAACAGTGATGTAACTTCACTGTTATCTATCTATCCATGTTGTTGCCTATATAGCAATTTGTTTCTTTTCACTGTTACATAGTATTTCATTCCATGAATGTACCATGATTTATTCACCCATCCTCTGTTAATGGATATTTCAGTTCCTGGTTTCTGGCTAGTCAAATCGAGCTGCTAGCACCTGGGATTCTGGTTTGGATTCTAGAACAGTAAAAGGACATGAATGGAAAAACTGGTAAAATCAGGTCTAAGTCTGATTTAATAATATTGGACCATGTTCATTTCTGAGTTTTGACAAATGTGCCGTGGTTCCATGTGAGATGCTAACTGCAGGGTGGGAAACTGGGTGACGCATATGGAGGAACTCTCTGTACTATCTTGGAAAGATTTCTACAGAGCTAAAATTATCCCAAAATAAACATGTTACTTAAGAAGCAAATGAATAACGCTGCTAGCAGCCATCGGCTACTGGCCATGGCGGAGTAATAGGTACCAACTAACCCTCCCACTATAAACAGCCATAAAACTGGATCAAATATATGAGGCAGTTATTTTCAGGAAGGTCAAGACTACAATCCCTGGGAGAAGGGGAACCTGCGAGGTGAGCTCCGCACTCACCTGGCCCTCTGCCTGGGGCCAGTGCCCCAACCACAGACTGGAGAGCTGGGGTCCAAGCTGAATACAGTCATCCCACTGAGCTGGGGAGGCAGAGGTCAGAGTTTGGAGCTGCTAAAGCAGCTGGAACCTATGGGGCTGGAGAAGAGATTGCTGCACAGCGATGGGTTTCTCAGCAAGTCCTTGGGCCAGATCTGGGCTGTATGTGCTCAGGACAAGACCCCTTGGGTCTGCCCAGAGAGCAGCTGCTATAGGGTGGGGAGTGGGACGGAGATACTGAAATCAAGCAATGCGGGGGGGATGTTGGCATTCTGGTCCAGCCAGAGAGGAGAGACCTCATTAACATCGTGGGCCTCCAGCTCTGACACCTGAAGAGTCTCCCCTTAGGAATGAGGACTGTGTCCTACAGTAAGGTCTACATGTCCTAGTAACAGAAAAACAAACCCTGACAAGATCCACAGGGGAAGCAAAATTAAGAGTTTCACACCTGCCAAGTTAGAGGGATTTGAGAAACACCTTGGGCTCTCTACAGACCTGCTCTAACAAGGTACAAAACCAAGCATGCCTGAGCCCAAGGTGACCAGCTAGCAGTGAAACTGCCTGTTCCAATAAGAACCAATAGTCTTCCTAAGAAGATAACAGAATCCAGAGTCTCTACAACGCATCAGTACAATGTTCAGTATATAATCAAAAATTACTAGAGGCACAGGTGTAAAGCTCCTTTGAACATTCTTGTACATTAGTTTCATGGGCACTCATCTATTATTGCTCAGGAGTGGAATTGCTGGGTCTCACTGGTTTTACTAAAATTATTCATTCAGCTGCTTGAGAGGTTAAGAGGAAGGAGCCCCAGACCCAGCCCGTCCCCTAGTCTTCAGACTATTTTAATGTGTCTATGAGGGGCAATCAGCACCCAACTCTGGGGTCCATAGCCTGTGAGTTTTTACCAGGAGAATGCTGGGCAGGGCCCTTGAGGGCCTCCATCTCCCTGACGTCTCTTGTCTCTCCCTCAGTGTGGGCTGGAGTCGGTGCCCTCAGATGAAACCCAACATTTTTGTCATTGTTGTTCTAAATCTCTCCTGCATCACCAGAGTCAGGCCAAGGAGAAGGAAAATAAATTCACACCTGATTCATCTGGACAAACTATCCTAAGAAAAATAAAACCTGTGTTCCCTGACCCGCAAGCTCTGCAAGTGTCCATCTCCCTCTACCCACCGCCTGGCTTCCTTATCTCACTCACACGGGATGATAGCAAGGAACTCGTCACAGCCAGGCTCATCTCAGAAGCCAGGGTGGCAGAGACCAACGGGAGGGAGTTCAGTTGTGGCACAAGGCACTGCACACAGTGGGCATTGATGGGCTGTGCGCTAGCTGTTGGGCTAACCCTGGGGGGGAACCAGAAGGGACAGAAAGGAATAAGATCTTGTCCTGATCCTAAAGGGGAGGACAACTGGGGCAGAGCAGGAGTTAATAAACATGCACTGAATAAATGAATGAAAGAACGAACGAACGAGGCTGGAGAAGCCACCCCCTTTCCTGCTCTGACGACCAGAATGGAGAAAGAGGGAAAGGAAGGTGGTGGAAGGTCAGCGTTTGGTCCAGCCACAGTCATTCTGTGAACTTCCACTCCACCAGGCGTTGAGGATGCCCTGGTTGGCAAGCCAAGTTTTTATGCCTATGGGGCCCACAGTCAAGGGGCAGGGGAGCAGATCACAGACTTGGAAACAAATAGCATAAAACGTCACATGATGATGAGGGCTAGTGGGATACATGAAGCAGAGCAAAGAGGTGGAGAGTGATGGTAAGGGACTATTTTTTTTTCTTTCATTGGGACTTGCTTTATTATAATGAGCTCCATGGCAGTGAATGCTGGCATTGCTCTCTCCCCTAGAGCCATTACATTACTTGGTAATTGAAAATAGCATTTAAACCATCCACTTGTTTCCACATTAGAGTCTCAAAGAATGAAAATATCTGCTCATAGGTTAGAGGTTGCATTTCAGGTATTTATACCGCCTATGAGTTCTACCCATGGGAGTACCATCTGCTGTATTTGCATACCTGATTGAATTTTTATTTTTAATTGTGGTAAATACATATAATGTAAAATTTAGCATCTTCAAGTGTACAGTTCAGTGGCATTAAATACACTCACGTTGTCATGCAACCATCACCACCATCATCTCCAGAACACTTTTCACCTTGTTAAACTGAAACTCTGTGCCCATTAAACAGTAACTCCCCATTTCCCTCTCCCCTCAAGCCTGGGAAGGGGTTATTTGAAACAAGGCAGTGAGGGAAGACTTTCTGAAGTGGTGACATTTTGGGAGCAACCCGAGCTAGCCCTCCAGATGGGGGGTGGGGGAGGGATGTTCAAAGTAGCAGGTGCAAAGGCCCTGAGGCGAGAGTGAGATCATGGGTTTAAAGGGCAGCAAGGAAGCTGCTAGTGGGGAAGGGGGTGGGTAGAGGGCAGAAGGGGAGAAAGACTAGGGAGGAAGGCAGGGAGAGAAGAGGAGAGAGACGGAGGGCAGATCATATAGTGTCTTGTGGGTAGAGAAGAGGACTTTGACTTTTTTTTTTTTTTTTTTTTTGGCTGCGTTGGGTCTTTGTTGCTGCACGCGGGCTTTCTCTAGCTGGGGTGAGCGGGGTCTACTCTTCGTTGCGGTGCGCGGGCTTCTCACTGCGGTGACTTCTCTTGTTGCGGAGCACGGGCTCCAGGTGCGCAGGCTTCAGTAGTCGTGGCTCACGGGCTCTAGAGCGCAGGCTCAGTAGTTGTGGCGCACGGGCTTAGTTGCTCCGTGGCATGTGGGATCTTCCCAGACCAGGGCTCAAACCCGTGGCCCCTGCCTTGACAGGCCGATTCTTAACCACTGCGCCACCAGGGAAGTCCCAGGACTTTGACTTTTGCTCTGAGATAAAAGGCACCAGAGGCTCTTAGGCAGAGATGTGTCACGGTCCCTCACTGTTCCCCCGCCGCAATGGCATGTTCCCCACTGGCTGCTGAGAGAAGAGTCTGAGGCAGGAGCTCAGTCTGGAGACCATCAGGAAGCTACTGCCAGGTCTAGAAGATGCATGATGGGGGCTTGGGCCAGGCCATAGAGCGGCAGTGGTATGGCCAGGGTTGGAGTCAGGATTGATTCTGAAAGTGGAGCCAATAGGATTAGCTGATGGACTGGACCTGGGGGTGGGAGGAAAGGGGGCCCCAAGGTTCTGGTCTGTTGAGTTCTGTGACTTTTGACCTTTTCTTTCAGCAAATACCTGTTACTATTGTAATGAGAAAGAAAAAAGAAAGTACATCTTTTACTGAAGGGAGAAAAAGGCGTCCTCTTTGTTGAAAGCGACCCTGAGGGGAGTGCGTTACAGGGGGCGCCATCTTTCCCCAGGTGCCCCTTGACGATGGTTTATCCAACTTAGGGAACTTTAAGCAGGGCGGGTCCGAGCCTGCCTGTTACACACGTCGGTCTCTTATTCTCCTTGTTCGTTCTATGCCCTTCCTGTCCTCCAGCCTCTGACCAAGGCCCGCAGGGATGCACAGAGCAGATGAAGGCCCAGAACAGAGGCCTGGGGGGCGGGGCGAGGAACAGGGGCCGCAAGAAGGTTTTGGTGAGTTGAATGAAATTCTTGCTTTTGATAAAAAGAGCGTCCTTCTCCTCCATCAACTAGATTCCCAGCCCAGACTGTGTTCCCCTCCAAGGCCAGTTCCTCCTGGGCAAGGACTGTCCTTGGCATCTCCCTTCATCCGCCCCTCTGTCACTGCCAGTGTTTACAATTGAAACGTGGGGAACAGAGACCCATCCTGGTCTCACCCCTGTGCCCAGGCTCACATGGGCTCACTGGCCCTCCGTGTGTCCCCTCCCACTCCTCAGGCCTCTGTCCGTCCTCAGAGCCTTCTCACTACCCTTCTGCTGCCCAGATGTCTCCTTTCCTTCCCTCTCTGCCCATCTGAGGCTCTCAGTGTCCCCCATCCCCCTCCTCCTGCCCCACTTCCCAGCACCGCCCCCCCCCAAGGTCTCTTCCTCCAGGCAGTCTTCCTGACCCTCCACCAAGGTGCCCTACAGGTCCGTGCAGCTTCTCCACGGAGTACACGTCACGACTATAATTAAGGATTATCTCTGGGATTTTTCATTATCATCTGTCCGTCTGCTAGCCTGTGAGCTTCTCATTCACTCTGTATTCCCAGCCCCTAGTAGAATGTCTGGCCCATAATCCGGGCTCAAAAAATACTTATTAAATGATCTATAACTCAAATAGAGGTGAATGGATCTGAAAAAGAGCCACCCAGGAGCTAGCATGCAAAATGGACTTTGAAAGTAGATAAAATGTCAATCAACAAAGGTGGAAAGATGGGGGTTTCCAGGGAAAGAGCTCACTATGAAAAAGGAATGATAGTAGGAAAGTGTATGTCAACCTCAGTACTCAAAGCTGTATATACAGCAAAATAAAATATTTTTAACCTTTATTGAACAAAAGTGCTTGTTAAATGAATGACTGTCCATCTGGATGGATGAATAATTGAGTGGATGGATGGATGGACAATGGGTTAAATCAAATCCTCTCCTTTTAAGAAACAAGACCTGGGAGAAAAGAGGATTAATAAAGATGGCTGGGCTTCCCTGGTGGCGCAGTGGTTGAGAGTCCACCTGCCGATGCAGGGGACACGGGTTCGTGCCCCGGTCCAGGAGGATCCCACATGCCGCAGAGCGGCTGGGCCTGTGAGCCATGGCTGCTGGACCTGCGTGTCCAGAGCCTGTGCTCCGCAGTGGGAGAAGCCACAACAGTGAGAGGCCCGCGTACTGCAAAAAAAAAAATAATAATAAATAAAGATTGCTGCATTGAATTGAGGTTAAGGAAAACTGCTTTAACTCCAGACCATATCCCACTGTCTACGTACCCTTGTGTCAACTGCCTGTCTGCCACACTCCTTCCTGCTCCCAGGACCCCTGCCCCCGACTCCAGCATCCCCTCACAAGCAGCTACTTCCTTGCTCACTACTTCTTACCAAGCCTAGAGCAGAAGCCCTGGGCATGAGGGTGGCCAGGAGATGGACCCTTTGTCCAAGCCTCAACCCAGGTAGGGGGGCTCCCTTCTCCCCCCTCCCTCTGCCATCTCTCGGTGACTTCTGTCCTTGGATCGTCTGCGCGATCAGAAGAGGTTTCATTCTCTGGCAACTGGGCGGCCATTAGGAGGAGGCGGACGCACTACCCTCTCACCGCACAATGGTTGGCTAATTCAGTTATTCTGTTTCACCTGAAGACTGTCTTTGCTGCCTGAGCCTCTCCTTCGGAGCAGGGCAGGCCCCATCTGTTGGACAGTTCGTTCCAATGTCTCTGGCCATTATGCCTCCACTCAGAGGACGGGTGCGTGTGCAAGCGAGCGAGCGTGCCTGCCTGTCTGCACTCTCTTGCTCTCGTCTCTTTATCATTCTCCCAGGGCTAAAGAGAACTTGTTTCAAAGAGCGCTGTCAGATGTGTGCCAAACAGACCGATAAAACCTAATGCATTTTCTCCCCTTAGTCTGCCTGTCTCTCCTACTGAGCATTTCCCACTCAGAAAGCCACTTAAAACACATCAGCAGTAACTCCACAAAACAGCCACTTGTTGGCTAATTGTGCTAAGCAGCTGCTGGCAGGGCTGGGGGAGGGGTGAGGAGGGGACCTCTGTGAGCAGCCCCTTTGCTCCCAGCCCAGCTCCTAGGGAAGTGTCCTAGCCCAGGCATCGCCTCCCTCTCCTGCCTCTGCACCGGGAGGCTCTCGCTAGGAGAGAAGAGGCAGGGCTCACTGGGTGGGGGGCAGAGAAGAATACAGGCCTGGGTCGGGGGACAGGATTCTCTCCCGGCACCCCACCAACTTGCGACAGGGCCCTGGGAGGGGGAGGGGTCACTGCCCAGCTCTAGGACTCAGTTTCCGCTTACGTCCCTGGAGGGTTTTGGACCGTGGCGGCTAAGGTCTCGCCCAGCTCCCAAAGCCTGCCTGGTGTAGTGCTCCAGAGCCTTGGACAGACCTGGGTTCAAATCCTCACTCTGCTCCAGACAGGCCATGTGACGCGTAGCCCCAGCCTCTCAGAGCATCACTTTCCTGGTGGGGAAAGCAGGATAGCGGCAATGTCAGCCCTCACGGATGCTACGAGGATTCCCTGAGGTGGTGCCTGTTTGGATCTTGGAGTCGTGAGCACAGGCCCTCCCCAGCCCTCAGAGAATCACAGTCTGAAGGACGGGGGCGGCTGGGGACCATTACAGGGCACCCTGACCCAATCTCAGGAATCAGGCAGGTTAAGCTGAGACCTGAAGGTTAAGAGCTGAGCCTGCACACTGTGTGGGCAGAGGTGAGGTGGGGCGGGACTGCAGTTGGAAGGAACGGTATATGCAAAGGTCCTGAGGCAGGGCTGAACTGGAGGACCGGAAAGGAGCCCAGGGGAAAGGCTGGCGAAGTGACAAGAACCGGGCCAGAAGGACCCTGCGGGACACAGTAAGGAGCTTGGCTTTATCTTGAGGGCAATAAGGAGCCACGGAAGGGATGAGAACAGCAAGCTGTTCTCACGAAATTTCTCTTTTTCAAAGACCCCTACTGGCTTCCAGGTGGAGAAGGAGTTGGGAGGCAGGGGTTGAGAGCAGAGGTAGGGAGCTCTCCCTCCGCTGCTCCAACAGCCCAAGCAGGCGCTGGCTGGGTGGCAGAAGTGAAAGGTCCTCCCTGGGATGGGAAGAGGGAGGAGCCAGTGTCCCCTGCTCTGGATCCTCAGGGCCCCCAGCTCGCTGGCCCTGCTGGTGTGGCCGCTGCCCAGTCTGGAGAGGCAGGGGTTAAGCGCCACAGCCTTGCAGAAATCAGAGGATTACAGGGTCGCGGGTGACCTGTCCCTTCTGTCAGACAGGTGCGACGCACCCTGCTATCTCTGGGCTCAACTGTCACCGCTGTGCACTGTATCAGGACTCCATTAAGGGGCCCAGGCGCTGGCTGGCAGCTGTCAGGCCAGGGGTCTTGAGGACGGCAAGTCCTTAACCCTCTGCATCTGCATGTGAAGATAGCCCTGTCCTCTGGTCCACGCTGTAGCCTCCACCTGCCGCCTCCCCAGAGGCAGGAGAGCCATGGGTGCAGGCAGCACGTGTGGGCTTGGGTCTCAGCAGCCCCAGTCTGAAGCCTGCCTCTGCAGCTCCTGGACCTCCGATATGCTGCTCAGTCCTCTGAGCTTCAGCTCTCTCATCTGCACGGTGAAAATGGTGATGGCAGCCTCCCCAGGAGGCCACGGAGACGTCTCGACGAGGCCCTAGGCTTCAAGGAAGTGCCCAGCACGCCGGAGCTGCTATCATATTCCCTACTTCTTTTGCCTGCCTTGCTACATTGTGAGATGCTGTTATTATTATCACCCGGTCTTTCGCTTCTGCCAGTTTCCCTTTTGGCCATGTCTTTGGAAGCTCAAAGTCAAAGTGAACCGTTGGTCAAAATAACTCACTCTTCCCAGGTTCCTGGTATAATTACCACCCTCTTCATCATTGCTTCTGATGCCTCCTTTAGTTTTGCTTTGCAAACTTTAACCGTCCTTGGTGCGTGTGATTTCAGAGGCACCACAAAAAAAAAAATCTTGCAAATGAAAGTAACTTAATTGCCTCCCTGCCCTTGACTGTGGGTGGTCACTTCCAATCCTGGGATGTGGGCCCTGGAGGCTGCCCAGGATGCCTGTGCTGGGGGCAGCATTAGGGGTCCTTCCTCTTGGCCTCCTGCTCTGCCTCTGGGGGTCCACCTTCTCTCACAGCAACTACAAGAGGAGCCCCAGTTCCATCCTCATCTCCCGCTGTAGAGCCGCTCACACTGACATCTATGGATTTTGTGGCCTTTCCTGGAGATGCTTGGGCTAGGGGGTCCCAGAGAGGCCCGTGCTCCCCCCACACCTCTGCTCATCACCCCCAGCCCCAAAGACCCCCCAGTTCTTCTCCCTCTGCTCTGCAGGGCACCTCCTGACACCCCTGATGTCTTGCGTCCGTCCTGGAACTCTCATCCAGCCCCAGCTCGAGAAAGCTGCCGCGTGGTTTGGCACGGAGTTCCAGTAAGTCTGCCCCTGCGACACATTGCTTTGCAACACTGATGCTGGATTAAGCTGCGCAGTAACCCACATGGGGTACCACGACTGGGGAGCGTGCTCCCCTCTGAAGGAGCCGCTCTGCTTCTCAGCACTGCCCTCTCTACAAAGTATGTCGTCATGGGCGCTTTTATGGCATAGTCTCTCCGCACAGGGAGCTCATTGATCTTTCCCAGGTTGTTCACATCTTTCTTTTTAAGGGGAAAATAATTCTTTAAATGCTAGTGGAACGCTTATTTTCCTGTTCCCCAGATATGTCAAGTTTATATACAGTCAATAAGCCTGTTAACAACTGCCCATCTTCATTTCTCATAAAAAACTATCCCCTATGTTTATGTTACAGCTCACTTTTGCAGTACGTGGGTGAGAAGAGGCCAGGAGAGTGACTTCGGCAATTTTTCATTGATTCGTTAATTCGGCAAATATTATTGAGCTCCTGTTGTGTGCCAGGCAGACCCTGTGTTATGTGCTCAGGATATAACTTTGAAAAGGGCAAACCAATGTCATGACCTTGGGAACTCACAGGCTAGTACAGGGATTCGCCAGTTAGTATAACAGCCTCAGGGAAAGGAGGAGAGCTTCCCTGAGGAGGTTAGGTCTGGCTGGGACCTGGAGGAGAAGGAATGTTAACCAGACCAAGAGGAGGGGAAGGGTGTTCTGGGTAGAGTGAACAGCACGTGCAAAGGCTAGGAGGTCAGAGAGCCATAGACCTGTCTGGGGACCTGACAGATCCGTGTGGCTGGGGGGAAGTACCCAGCCAGGGTGAAGGGGCTCAGGGGGGACAGGAGAGACTTGAGGGAGAAAATGAAGGCAGGGGTCAGGTCTCGCTGTCCCCTTGGGCCGAGTTCAGGAGTATGGAGGCCATGCAGGAGGATGATGCAAAAGCGTGGCCCAATTCAGATGCGTGATTAGTGGAGGAACGTCCAGGGTCTGGCTTCAGAAGGGTTTGAATTCAAATCTCAATTCTGACACTAACCGTTGACCTCGGGCAAATTGCTCAAGCTCTGAGCCTCAGTTTCTCCAGCTATAAAATGGGGACAGCCATAGGTTCTACCACCAGGAGGTGTGGAGAGGAGTCACTGAGACCCTGTGTGAAGCCATCAGCCCAGGACCCACATGCAGTGGGCGCTCCACGGACGGTGTCTTCTGTGGGCAGCTTTCTGCTTGACTTGCTCACTGCTGCATCTTCACACCCGGAAATAATGGACGTGCAGTAAATACATGTCAAGTGAACGGAGAAGTAGACAGTGGATCGGAGCGGCAAGCAGGGATCAACCAGGGATCCCTCTTGATTACGGAAGACAAGAGGATAAGAAAATAAGAAATAAAGCTAATTCAGTCATCAAAATGCTGTAAGCCGGCACAAAAAGCTAAGTAACTTACACACAACAGCATCTTCCCTGCGCACTTACAGATGAGGGCACAGAGGCTCCATCAATTGCCCAAGGCCACCCAGAGAGAGCGAGCTCTGAGGCTGGAATTTGCATCCAGGCCCTTTGACCCTGAACCTTTGAAGAGCAGCTATGATGCCATGGGTCCTACCCACGTCCTGCTCCACTTGATTTACTTACGTTTTGGCTGCCCACACGCAGCTAAGCTACATGCAGGCGTAAGAGGGGACTGGTGGGCACAGAAATCAGTGGTCCCCAGAAAGGGCCTTGTCCCAACGGCCTTTCAGTCCATCAACAGCTTTTTTGTTTTTTTAATTTTTAAAAAAATTTTGACCATGCTGCGCGGCATGTGGGATCCTAGTTCCCCGACCAGGGATGGAACCCGCACCCCTGCGTCAGAAGGGCGGAGTCTTAACCACTGGACCGCCAGGGAAGTCCCCGTCAACAGCTATTTACCCAGCACCTGCGCTGTGCACTGCCCTGTAGGTACAACAGGGAGCACGGTCTGTCCGCACGGGGCTTACAGCTCGTGGAGGTGATGGACATGAAACCAAGAATGACTAGTGGGTGGAGAGCCGCGTTGGACAAGGACAGGCAAGCTGATGTTCACTGGCAGAAATGGTGGGTGAACTATGGGGATGTGTCTGTGTCCATTTCCGTCCCCTGGGACCCACCGCACATGCCTCGCCAGGCCCACTAACTAAAGAGTTAAAGCTTGCCCACCTGGGGATCTCCAGGCCCCCGCTGCAGGGCTGCAGTCAGCGCCCATTGGGATTGGCTGTACCTGGTCCATGCAGCCATTCAGGATTTTGTGTGGTACCCCCAGGTGCAGAGGCTACAGAGAGCTTTGAGGGCCCGCCCTGATGGCGGACAGGAGTGAGCTGGGAAGGCTGCTTGAGGAGGGGACATTTCAGGGATACCTGAGGCTGAGTGAGAGTGAGGTGGGTGAAGAGAGACAAGCCAGGAGGAAGGAGACACAGCTGCAAAGGCCCAGGGTGGGAAGGTGCTGGGAGGGGATGGAGAGAGACTCCATGATGAAGCTGGAGGGAAGGAGGCCCTTGAGGGGTGGGAGTGGGGGGAGATTTAGTTTTTATCCCAAAGCCAGGCCAATGAAGGGCTTATCCCAAGGTCAAAGAACCAGAAAAGGTTCAAGGAAAGAGAGGGTCCTGGCTTGGTGGGAGGGACCAGAAGGGGGAAGGGAGATGGGTGGAAGGGGAGGCTGGGGCCATGGTGAGGAGAAGAAGGCCAGGAAAGTGGGCTGGAGAGGGAGGCACAGGCCCCAGTCAAGTGAGAGGTCAAATGAGAGGTCAAATCCCCCATAGAGCCCACCCACCAGGGTCCTGGAGCCTGATGCTCGGACATCATTCCTTGGACCCCCAGAGCCCCAAACGGAGCTTTCTGGAACCGGAGGCAGCTTCCAAGCCTCAGAGCAGGCAGGTGTGAGCGCTGCAGCGTCTAGGCCCGGCTCCCTGGAGCACCAGTTCTGAAAATGACAAATGGAGACCCAATAAGAAGGTTGGAAAATGGGCACCTTGGCGCCTCCCTGTGTCTATTGCAGGGTTTGGAAACAGCTGAGACGAAAAGGGAGCCGCAAGGCGGGGTGCCCACTGGGCAGCTGGGAGGCCAGAGGGAACTGCCGCCACCGGTGCAGGGCAGGAGGCCGAGGAGGGAAAGGAGGCACAGGGAGGATAACGGAACAGCGCGATCGGACACGATCGGAAGATGGAAAGGACAAACGTCAAAATGGACACGCACACAAAGACCAGTTGTGGTGTGGCCTAAGACTGTGGTGTGTGTGTGTGTGTGTGTGTGTGTGCGCGCGCGTGCGACGCGGGCTTGGAGGAGCAATTTCAAAAGCCTCCAGCCCCTTAGCCCATCTGAACACCCCCCTACTCTCTTCACTCCCGAACACAAAAAAAAAAAAAACAGAGAGAGAGAGAGCACGAGAGAAAGAAGGAAAACAAAATATCTACAGTTGTCGAGACAAGAGGAGAAAAATAGAGGCAAACATCGGTAATTTTCTCTGTGGGGCTTTGAGGTAATTGAGCCATTTGGATAAAAATAAAGGCAGCAGGCCCCTTAGGTAAGAAGAGCTTTTGCAATCTAAGAAGCTTGAAATATGCGTCTTGTGTCACTTGAAATCCCCCCATCTCCCCCTTCCCCGGGCAGCCCAATCCACTTTCCCTTTTCTTATTATTTTTTTAAGTACCCTGTCAAATGTCGTCTGCAGAGCAGAGAATTCCAGCTGTCACAACTAATTTCAATTTTTCCATGTGCTTTTCCCCCTCAGTGTCCCAGGGGAGGGGCCTGGCTGAGCCCCCCTTCCCTCCCTCTCGCATCCGCTCACTCTTTTTATTTATCATTACTGTTATTATTTCGAAACCAGATTTACATCATAAATTTGTTTGGGGAGTGTTTAAGGACTGTGGTTTGCTTCTGTGGGAAACTGGGCCTGGCCTTGTAGGTTTCCAGCTTCCCCCCCCCCCCATGCACACCCCCAGGTCCACCACCTTGAGCCCTCGGGGACTCCCACCATTCTCTTCTCGCCACCCACCCCGACCCCAACCAACCACCAGAGAAAACCCAGACCCCAAACACAACACTGATGCTTGAGGTTCTATCAGAAGCATGGGAACCACTCACGTCTCCCCTGGTAGAGGGAGGGCCAGCGGGGACAAGTGACATTGATTTGGCCCACTCTTCCCCATTTCTCTCATCTTTTCTCTCATCCTTCTTAATTTATGCATTAATTCAAGGGACATTGAGCCAGGGCCGCCTCCTACGTGCCCATCCTGCCAGGGTTCTGGACACATGAAGGTCAGCAGGCACAATCCTTACCCTTGAGGAAATGACAATCTGGTAGAGTCAGGAAGGCAGACAGATTGGTACAAAGCATTTGGTGTGCTGGCCGGTGGCTGTGCAAGGACAGTGGGGTACAGTGGAGGCTAGGTCACACTAGGAAGACTTTGCCAAGGAGCGGTACTTGAGCTGACCTTTGGAAGCAAAGGGAAGCTTGCCTGCCAGACAAGTAAGGGAAGGGAGTGCCACACAGAGGGAACAGCATGGGCAAAGCCTAGTGTTATGAGTTGAATTGTAACCCCCAGATTCCTATGCCAAAGTCCTAACCTCCAGTACCTCAGAATATGACCATTTTGGAAATAGGATCCTGACAGATGTAATTAGTTAAGATAAGGTCACATAGGAGTAGGAGGGGACCCTAATCCAACATGGCACAGACGCACACACAGGGAGAGAAGGCCGTGAGAAAATGAAGGCAGAGATTAGAGTGACGCTTCTACAAGCCCAAGAGTCCAACGAGAGCCAGCAAACCACCAGAAACTGGGTTCTGCCTCACAGCCCTCAGAAGGAGCCGACCCTGTGGACACCTTGATCTCAGACTTCTAGACTCCAGATCTGAGAGACAGCAAATGCTGCTGTTGAAGCCACGCAGTTTGCGGTGCTTTATGACAGCAGCCCCAGTAAACTAATATGCCTGGGGAGCATGAAACAACATGTTCTGAGAAGTGCGTGTGATTCAGCAAGGTGGGTGCTGGGAGTTTGAAAGGGGTGGGGCTAGAATACAGCAGGGCCAGATCCTGCAAAATTGGAGACATTATCTGGAGAGTGGGGGTGGGGGGGCACGAGAGCATTTTAAGCAGAAAGGGGGTGAGATGGGATGAACATTGTTTTCTTTCAATTTTTTTAATTGAAGTATAGTTGATTTACAATGTTGTGTTAATTTCCGCTGTACAGCAAAGTGATTCAGGTATACATATACATATACTTTTTTTTTAAGATTTTTTAAAAATTTATTATTTATTTTATTTTTGGCCGTGTCAGGTCTTCGTTAGGGTATGCGGGGTCTTCGTTGAGGCATGCTGGATCTTTCGTTGAGGCATGGGCTCTCCACTGTGGCTTCTCTCTAGTTGTGGCGTGTGGGTTTTCTCTCTGTAGTTGTGGCGCACAGGCTCTGTACTTTGCGTCACGTGGGCTCTAGTTGAAGCGCACGAGCTCAGTAGTTGTGGCGCATACGCTCAGTTGCCCCGCGG
Source organism: Leucopleurus acutus (assembly GCF_964270905.1). NCBI lineage: Eukaryota > Metazoa > Chordata > Mammalia > Artiodactyla > Delphinidae > Leucopleurus > Leucopleurus acutus. Next base: position 5,791,539 of record NC_139150.1, on the reverse strand, counting down.
TATGTGGGATCTTAGTTCCCTGACCAGGATCAAACCCACATCCCCTGCATTGTAGAGCAGATTTTTTACCACTGGAACACCAGGGAAGTCCCTCTTTTTTTAAAATATTCTTTTCCGTTATGGTTTATCACAGGATATTGAATATAGTTCTCTGTGCTATACAGTAGGACCTTGTTGTTTATCCATTCTATATATAAAAGCTTACATCTGCTGACCCCAACCTCTCACTCCCTCCCTCCTCCAACCCTCTCCCCCTTGGCAACCACCAGTCTGTTCTCTATGTCCGTGATTCTGTTTCTGTTTTGTAGATAGTTCATTTGTGTCATATTTTAGATTCCACATATAAGTGATATCATATGGTATTTGTATTTCTCTTTCTGGCTTACTTCACCTAGTATGGTAATCTCTAGTTGCATCCACGTTGCTGCAAATGGCATTATTTCCTTTTTCATGGCTGAGTAGTATTCCATTGTATATATATACCACATCTCCTTTATCCATTCAACAGTCGATGGACATTTAGGTTGTTTCCATGTCTTGGCTCTTGTAAATAGTGCTACTATAAACATTGGGGTGCATGTATCTCTTTGAATTATAGTTTTGTCAGATAGGTGCCCAGAAGTGGGGATTGCTGGATCATACAGTAATTCTATTTTTAGTTTTCTGAGGAACCTCCATACTGTTTTCCACAGTGGCTGCACCAACTTACATTCCCGCTAACAGGGTAGAAGCGTTCCTTTTTCTCCACACCCCCTCCAGCATTTTTTATTTGTGGATTTTTTCATGGTGGCCATTCTGACTGTGTGAGGTGGTACCTCATTGTAGTTTTGATTTGCATTTTGGGATGAGCTTTGCTAAATGCACACCCTGGTTACAAAGAAAGCACTGGGGGTGAGACATCTTTTTTCTCCCACTCCCTTACTTTCTCTTCCCCTTCAGCGTGTGCTCCAGAGTCAGGCAGGCCTGGTTTACTCACCAGTGGGTTCTGGGGCTCACAACGCAGCCTGTCCCTCATGGGCCCCCACCAGAGTCTGTCAAAAGAAGAAACAGGTCAGCTAGCTCCTGGTTCCCCAGCTCTTCCCCCATTGCCCCCTTGGTTAATGGCCCTCACAGAGCACTTGGTGTACAGAACACTGTTTAACTGAGGGGGCTGAGTGACAATACATCCACTCTGGGACACATCCCACCACGCAGCTGGTGTGTCAGCACAGAGACTGCAGAGAAGTGGCCACCTTGGGACCAGAGTCACCAAATGAGGATGGACGTGGATGAGGTGGAGGGCCAGCCCCTACTTCTCAATCCCCTTCTTCCTCCTTGGTCCACCCAGACTCCTAGTGTGAGCTGCTTGGTTTTCTCCTGTGCTGTCCTGCTTTCCTCTCTTGTTCTGTCCCTGGGAGAGAGCAGAAAAGGGCCTAGAAAAGGCCAGGGCCTTTCCCCAGGACCTGAGACACAGAGAGGTTACATGACCTGCCCAAAATCACGCAGCTGGTAAGAGGTGGGATCGGGGAATTGAACCCAGGAGGTTTGGGACAGAGCCCTCACTCTCAACACACACGGCCCCCCACAATACCCATTTGTTTAACTCAGCACTCACTTCCAGAAAGGCAGTGTACCTGGTGATTAGGGCATGCTCTCTGGAGTCAGGCTGCCCACAGCTGAATGTCAGCTCCATCCCCTCCCAGCTGAGCCATAGGACACTCCGAGCGCTGGTCTCCTCAGTGCAAAATTGGAACACTAATGGCTCCTACCAGTGGCAAATACTGGCTGCTGTCCACCAAGCTGTTTCCCTTTTCCTCCCAGGCACTCCCAGCCAGACTACGTTTCCCAGGCTCCCCCTGCAGGTGCCATGTGACAGAGTTCTGGCCAATGGAAAGTAGGAGGAAGTGATGTCACAACTCCTAGGCCTGGCTCCTAAAACGTCCTGCACCATTCTTCCCACTCTCTACTCTGGGCCCATGAATGACCACGTGGAACAGAGTCCCCACCCAACACCCTTGCCCCACATTGGACTATGAAATGAGCAGGAAATGAGCTCTTATTGTGGGGTTATTTGTTAAGATAGTTAGCCTGCTCTTATGAACACCCTCCCCATCTAGCTCTCATGAGGACTGAAGGGTGAATCTCTCCAAAGTGCTCAGCACAGCACTTGGTGCTTATGAAGTTCTGGTTAATGAGTTACCATCATTGTTCCACAGCTCTGTCCTGCTGGAGTGTGAGCTCCAAGGGCCCGGCACATAGCGGTTGCTCATAAATACACATCAGATGCCTTGTGTACCTGCGTCCAGCATTCGGGTCAGTGTCCCCTTCCCAGGCCTCCAGTCTCTAAGAGCTGGGCTCCCTGTCATTCTGTCAGGGATAGCTCAGTCTGGTGGCTCCTGGCCTCAGTAGCCTTCCTCCCTATAGGTGTAGACTCAGCCCTGCCTCCACTCACAATGTGAGAAAGATGTGTCAACATCCACTGCAGGATTCCCCAAACTATGGCCATGCCTCAGACCCCAGGCTCAGAGTTCCTATGCAGGGGTCTAAGGAGGCTTCCCAGGATTTGGCTTCAGAGGCCCTGAGAACCCCCTGAGTCAGATGCCATAGCTGGGCAGTGTTACCCTACCTCCTCTCTCTAAATGTCTGTGTGAGGGGTGCCGATACCACACAGGACCACACCTGCTGGCCAGCCCTGCCTTCCTACCATTTAGGAGATCCTCGGGGGAGCTTTGTGATTTTGGATGTGCACCTTAACCTCTCTGAGCCTCAGTTTCCTGCTTTGCTGCTCCTAGGGCCAGGCTGCTGGTTACGGTGCACAGAGTAAGTGCTCAACCGATGTCTGGGGTCAAGGCTCTGCCCACCATTCTCATCCCAGCAGAAACTGGGAGGATGAGTCCTGAGTGCTGAGATGACATCTCCACAGGCAGCATCAGAGCAGACCCAGGAAGCCAAGCCCCATGCTCTGTATTGGGGCTGGAAGCCATGTGGCTGGGAAATCACTTGTCCACAAGCCCAAGTCTAGTCACGGAGTTGTGGTACCACAAGGGAAATTGCCCTAAATGTGAGTCCACGTGCAAGCCTGGGGAAAGTGATGCTCGTGAGCAGATAGCGGCAGTCCTTCCGTGCACAATGTTTCCAGCTTGTCTGCCTTCCAATCACTCCTAAATAATATGTTTTATTTGGTGTGACTGTTCACAGGGGCCCTGCTCCACACAGCACTGGCGGCCAAAGCATAACATTTAAAGTCTCATCTGCTTTTCATTTGTAATGAACAAAATGGCTTTCAGACTCCCTCAGCCAGCTTGCCCAGTGCTGAGAAGCAGCTCTCCCCAGGATACATTTGGGCCAGGCCCATCACTGAGCAGACACCAGCATGGCCTGGAAGGATGGACAAGAGAGGCCAGCTGGCTGGGAAGCAGCATCTCCTGCGGCAGTTCTGGGTCCAAACCTTGAGGCCTCCACTTCCTGGCTGTGTGGCTTCAGTAACATTGCTTGTCCCCTCTGAGCCTCAATTCTTCATCTGTGGAAGAAATGATGAGGTCTTTGCCACCAGGGGTTCCCCTAATTCTGATTTCTCCAGCAAGGAACCGGCAGGGGGAGTTCTTGGTTTTCCGCGCACCACCCGCCATGACAAAGGCTTCAAAAGTCAGCTTCTAGGACTTCCCTGGTGGCGCAGTGGTTGAGAGTCCGCCTGCCGATGCAGGGGACAAGAGTTCATGCCCCGGTCCGGGAAGATCCCACATGCCGCAGAGCAGCTGGGCCTGTGAGCCATGGCTGCTGAGCCTGCGCGTCCGGAGCCTGCGCTCCGCGACGAGAGAGGCCACAACAGCGAGAGGCCCGCATACCGCAAAAAAAAAAGTCAGCTTCTATATTTGCACACCCATGTTCATAGCAGCATTATTCACAGCGGCCAAAAGGTAGAAACAACCCAAGTGCCCACTGACAGATGAATGGGTAAACAAAATGTGGGATATACATACAGTGGGATATTATTCAGCCTTAAAAAGGAAGGAAATTCTGACACATGCTACAAAATGGATGAATCGTGAGGACATTACGCTAAGTGAAATAAGCCAGACAGAAAAAGACAAATATTGTATGATTCCACGTATATGACGTATCTAAAGAAGTTGAATATTAATATAGACAGAAAGTAGAATGGTGGTTGCCAGAGGCTGAGGGGAAAGAGGAATGGGGAATTAATGTTTAAAGGGTCAGAGTTTCAGTTTCGCAAGATGAAAAAGCTCTAGAGATGGATGGGGGAGATGGTTGTACAACAGTATGAATGTACTGAAGGCCAGTGAACTGTGCACTTGAGAATGGTTACAATGGTAAATGTTATGTATATTTCCCTACAATTTAAGTTTTTTGTGCATTAGAAAGAAAACTCAGCTTCGTTAAAAAAAAAACTAAAAAGGAAGAAAAGAGAAAAACAATAAATATAAACATTAGGAATGGGAAAGGGAATACAATGATGGAGGAGATTTCAAAAATGATTGGGGGGCTTCCCTGGTGGCGCGGTGGATGGGAGTCCGCCTGCCGATGCAGGGGACGCGGGTTCGTGCCCCGGTCCGGGAGGATCCCGCGTGCCGCGGAGCGGCTGGGCCCGTGGGCCATGGCCGTTGAGCCTGCGCGTCCGGAGCCTGTGCTCCGCGGAGGGAGGGGCCCCAGCGGTGAGGGGCCCACGTACCGCAAAAAAAAAAAATGATTGGGGATTCCATGTACAGATCTGGCTAGTAAAATTGAAAATCTGGATGGAATGAATGATTTACAGTTTCCAAGACATTATAAAATTACTAAAATTGACTTTAAAAGAAGTGGAAAACTAAATAATACATTAACTATGGAAGAGGTAGACAATTTTCTCCAAGAATTCCCTCCCCAAAGAAAGTATCCAGGCCCTGATAGTTTTATGTCTGGATTATTTCAGACATCCATGGAATAAGTAATCCCAAGATTCAGACTCTTCCACAGCAGAGAAAAGAATGGAAGCATCCCAACTTATCTTATGAAATTTGCAGTAACTTCATTGTCAAATGGTAACACAGCACAAAAAAAGGAAATCACAGACTATGCGTCTTACAAATACAGATGCAAGAGTCATGAATTAATTCTGGCAATTTTAATCCATCCATGTATCATTGTCGCAGAATCAGGATTTAGCAACAGCCATTTCTACCTTTCCTTTAATAACTTGCTACGTGTGTAAATCAGGAATTCATCTTCAAAATTTTTTTAATTAATTTTTATCGGAGTATAGCTGATTTACAATGTTGTGTTACTTTCTGCCGTACAGCAAAGTGATTCAGTTATACATATACATATATCAACTCTTTTTTAGATTCTTTTCCCGTGTATTGTAGCCATTACAGAGTATTGAGTAGAGTTCCCTGTGCTATACAGTAGGTCCTTGTTGATTATCTATTTTGTATATAGTAGTGTGTATATGTCAATCTCAATCTCCCAATTTATCCCTCCGCCTCCCTTTCCGCCTTGGTAACCGTAAGTTTGTTTTCTACATCTGTGACTCTATTCCTGTTTTGCAAATAGGTTCATTTGTACAAAAAAATTTTTTTTTGATTGTTCAGTCCTTTTTGTAGAAAGCATGGGAGGGATATAAAAATGTGAACTGTAAAGTTCGTTTGATAGCTCAGCTCCTGTAGACACAGGCGCTACTGGGAACCCCTTACTCCTTAGAGATAAAACCAAGGCTGCAAAGATAAACCAGAAAGACTTAGAGACGTGCCTTTTTGTGGGTGTTAAATGCTGAGACCTCCCGAGAGAAGGGGGAGGCTGTGTGGACTGGGCTGTCACAGAGAAGTCTTCATTTATATACTCATACATTTATTTATTCACACGGGAAACATAATTGAGTGCCCACCCTTCTTGCTCCACTAAAAATAATCCCTGAGTACTTACTGTGCACTGGACACTGTTCCAGGCACACGGCTACAGTGCAAACTAGAGAGACGGAGTCCCCGCCCTCAAGCTCCCATTCTCAGAACGCTCAGGCAACAGAGGCAGGCCTGGTAGGGATGGGAGTGCCTTCCTGCTGCTGCGCTACAGGCCCCGTCCTCCCTGGTCTCTGCTACAGAGTGGAAATGCTCACAGTTCAGGGGCTCGGTGCTTGCTTAGGACCCAACCCACAGCCTCATCGGTGATGCCAATCCTAATAACGGGCACTTCCGAGCATCCTCTTGCCATCATCTGCCGGCGTGCTCTGCGGGCATCCCATGTGCGCTCCTAGAGCAGCCTTGGAACGTGGCCATTTTCCAGGCGGGATGGCTCAGCTCAGTCAGAGACTTAAGGGACCTGTTCAAGGTGACTTAGTTACTAAGTGGCAGAGCTGGGATTGGAGCCGGGTCTGACTCCAGAACCTGTGCTCCTAGCCACTGGGCAACCCTGCCTCAGCCCAGGTGTGGCACCTGGTGGAAGTTTCCAACCGGCTCAGGACCCTCGGGATTCTTGAGGCTTCACCCCACAGGGCTCCCAGCACCTCTTTTCTCTGCCCTGTCTCTTTCTCCTCCTTCTTCTTCCTCCCTGCCCCACTCTCATCGCTCTCCTAACATTCTTAGAAGATAAGGGAGTCTGAGTAGCAGGGGAAAATTTTTACCAGATGGTGTAACACTGTCGTTAAAATTTGAGGCTGTGAAGTCCAGCAGACATGGCCTTGACATCTAGCTCTGCAGTGTACTAACCTTGGGCAGATCCCTTCAACTCTCTGAGTCTCAGTTTCCTCATCTGCAACACGGGAATAATCAACAGTACCCAACTCATAGGTCATAAAACTTAAATTAGATAAAGCTGCCCCTAGTTCAATAAACTCAACCTCATCATCACCACCGTCACCATTGTCACTTGTTATGATGAGGGGCAAACAACAGGCAAATGTTCGTTTCTATCCTTCCTTTATCTGACCTACAATATATTTTTCACCTGGTTAGATATTCTCACTATGCACTAAAGGATGAGATCTTTTTTCAAAATTGATTTTTAATGGGGAACTATATTCAATGTCTTGTAATAACCTATAATAGAAAAGTATCTGAAAAAGAATATATATATAATATTCAGTTATATATACATAAAACGGAATCACCTTGCTGTACACCTGAAACTAACATAACTTTGTAAATCAACTATACTTCAATTAAAAAAATAAAGGAAATATCTTTAATTGACTGTTAATTATATGAGCAAGGCACAAATATATACGACTTGTTTTAAAAAAACTACCATTATAGGTAGGACTAAAGTCTCTTTTTTCTTTCCATCTTTATTGGAGTATAATTGCTTTACAATGGTGTGTTGGTTTCTGCTCTATAACAAAGTGAATCAGTTATGCATATACATATGTTCCCATATCTCCTCCCTCTTGAGCCTCCCTCCCACCCTCCCTATCCCACCCCTCTAGGTGGTCACAAAGCTCCGAGCTGATCTCCCTGTGCTATGCGGCTGCTTCCCACTAGCTATCTATTTTACGTTTGGTAGTGTATGTATGTCCATGCCACTCTCTCACTTCGTCCCAGCTTCCCCTTCCCCCACTGGGTCCTCAAGTCTGTTCTGTACGTCTGCATCTTTATTCCTGCCCTGCCACTAGGTTCATCAGTACTGTTTTTTTTAGATTCCATATATATGCGTTAGCATACGGTATTTGTTTCTCTCTTTCTGACTTACTTCACTCTGTATGACAGACTCCAGGTCCATCCACCTCATTACGAATAACTCAATTTCGTTCCTTTTCATGGCTGAGTAATATTCCATTGCATATATATGTGCCACATGTTCTAGGTAAGACTAAAGTCTCTTCTGAGTGCCTGTCCTATAGGCTCCGCCATCTTCTCATCCCTTCCCTCCCCACCCCATCCTTCCCCATCATTCTCCAAAGGTAATCTCTATTATCATTTGCTGCCTCTGCCTTGGACGTTTTTTTTTTTTTTCTGTGCATTTGTCAGCACATGAATTTATGTGTGTGCAGTACATTTGATTTGCTTTTTACATAAAGGGATCAGACCGATCATATCTTTCTACTATTTGCTTTTTTTACTCAATAACACCTCTTTCGATTTACTAATGTCAGTGAGAAAGGAAGAAGGATGGATATCCTAGGTCTGGAAACTTCAGGACCAAAGACTGCAGCTCACAGACTAGTCGTTCCACTGGGACACTTGAATTTGCTGGGCTCACCTTTGCTCTCCCTGTGGCTTATCTGTTTTATCTTTGCAAACAAACCACAGTTGTTCTCTGTCTGAATCACCTGCAAGCCTCAGGTTCTAAAACATGAAAACATCTTTCTCTCCACTCAGTCGGACCAGAGTAGCCATCCAACCCAGCCAGTGGGTGGGAGGCTTTCTTTACAAGATTATGAAAAGACAGCTCAGGGTCTGCGGCTACGAGGCCCAGGCCTGTTGTCAAGGCCTCTTTTCTTGAGCCCCAAGTTTTTGGAAGCTGTGATCATCAACAAGAAAAACCAGAAAGACATGTGTCACTGCGAAGCATGGAAAACACACCCGAATATTGCAAAAGCAGCCTGTGATTTGACCCTGGAATCAGACCTTGTCCCAGGCATGGGGGTGAGAAAGGATAACCCACCACCTGGCCTTTAAGACTTTTTGACCCTTGAGGCAATCCCAGCCGCTCATTTCGTCTTAGGGATGAAAGGCCCTTAACCAAGAGTGACATTTTGTTGAAAATGCAGCCAGGTTACTTCCTGCTTCCACATGGGGTAGAATTTTCTTTGGAAGTATCACATTTTTCCTGCTTCATGGCAGCCTGGTTCTAGTGAAGTAGTCATTGTTTTTCCCCCTGGCCTCCAGGTCCAGAGCTGAGTCAAGCACCAAGCCACAGATAAAATAGGCAACTAATGAGAAGCTACCGTACAGAACAGGGAATTCTCCTTGATGCACTGTGGTGACCTAAGTGGGAAGAAAATCCACAAAAGAGGAGATATATGTATAGCTGAGTCATTTTGCTTACACTAGAAACTAACACAACATTGGAAAGCAACTATACTTCAATAAAAATTAATTTAAAAATAAATAAATAAATAAAAAACAAACAACAACAAAAAAAGTTAACAAAAACAAAAAACCAAGCCACAGAGCAGAAAACTGGTGTTCCTAAAATGGACATAGAATAGAAGCAGGACACCTATGTGACTGGGAGAGAGAAGCCTACCTACCTGCCTCTCTCTTTTCCAGATACTTCCAGGCTCAACCAGATTCAACACGCACACACACACGCGCGTGCACACACAAACACACACACACACTTTTAACTCTATCCCTAATTTGTGGGACCAAAAGGCTTGAGAATCTCTAGAAATCTCTGTGTAACAAATAGAGCATATGTTCTGATAGAAACTGTTCTTTTCCTTTACAGCAAGCAACTCAGCCTCCGCGCCTAGTTTATTCTTTGCAGTGTTCGTCACTGCTACCACCACCCCTCCAGCCCATTTCTGTCTGCTGACTCATGTCTCTTTCCTGTCACAGATATCAACTGCAGGCTTTCTTTATGGTTTGGTTATTATCTTGTGTTCCTTGCAACTCCTTCCTGGATTTCATTTCCAGCCCCCATCCTAGCTATCTTTTTCCTGATATCATGCCATCTTGGTGAAGATGATTATTGAAGACAAGGGCCTTTCAGAGACCATACCTCAATAATCCATCCACAGGAGGAGCCTTTGTTGGAAGGGTAGATGGATGGATGGATACATGCGTGGATGAATGGTGGATAGACTGATGGATGGATGGATGGTTGGAAGGGAGAAAGTTTAATGTAACAATCCCTAGCAGTCATTATTTACTCTCTATGCAGAAGGAAAAGAAACAGTTTCATAGGCAATCAAATGATTTTGTGTTGGTCCAGCCAGGAAAGAAGATAAGTCCATCCAAGTCTTAGCTAAGGATGAGGGGAGGATGGATGTGACCAGCGGGGCACATATAATTTACTGAAGTATAGTTGATTTACAATGTTGTGTTAATTTCTTCTGTACAGCAAAGTGACTCCCATATATATATATATATATATATATATATATATATATATATATATATATATTCTTTTCCATTATGGTTTATCACAAGATGTTAAATATAGTTCCCTGAGGGCACATATATTTTTGAATGCTGTCTGAGCATGACCCATTTGAATGCATCTTCTTTCAACCAAATCTGTTTCTTCTCCCACACGCTCAAACTGGTTTTGTGTCACCATTTTTAGTGGACAAGAGTTGTTTATTTCCATTGTATCCACTTTTCTTCTGGTAACAGTTATATTTTCCTCCATCCCTTCATTCCCTCTCAATATCTATGGCTCTGAGGTCTCTGAGCTCTCAGAACTCTATGGCTGAGATCCATGACTCAACTTCCTCCCGGCAAGATGGCTTATGTAATCTTTTTTCCAACATATTACTATGAAATTTTCAAACCGAGCAAAATTGAAAGAATTCAATAGTGAACACCCATTAACCCACGCCCTAGTTTCTACTATGAACATTTCACTACTTTTGCTTTATCTCATGTCTATCCATCTATCTGTCCCTCCGTCAAGCAATTAATCCATCTTATTTTTGTTGCATTTCAAAGTAAATTGCAGACATCAGTACATTTCCTCCTAAATGTGTATCATTGACTAGAGTACAATATTTGTCTGCATGTTTTTTCTTTCATTATAAAGTTTACATACAATAAAATATACAAATCTTGACATATGCTGAATTTTGTATATACTGTGTAACCCAAATTCCTATCAATATATATAGAATGTTCCCTCATGCTCCTTTCCACTCAATCTCCTTCCTCAACTTTCAGAGGCAACTACTGTTCTGATCTTTCCACTTGGGCTGTTTCCAGTTTTAGGCTATTATGAAGCTGCTATGATAATTACCATACAACTTTTTTAATGGACACATATTTTCATTTCTTTTCGGTAAATATGTAGGAGTGGAATTGCTGGGTTAAAGAGTGGGTATATTTTTAATTTATTAAGAAACTTCCACTCTTTTTTTCTAAGTGGCTGTACCATTTTACACTCCTAAGAACCACGTGTTAGCGTCCCAGTTGTTTCATACTTTGTCAACATTTGATATCTTTTCAGTTTTAGTTTTAGCCATTCTGGTGGGTGTGTAGCGGTTTTAGCTTGCATCTGCTTAATGACTAATAATGTTGAGCACATTTTCTTGTGCTTATTGACCATTTATTCATCTTCCTTTGGAATGTGTCTGAATTTTTTGCCCATTCGAAAAGGTACATGCATTGCAGCACTATATACAGCGAAGACATGGAAACAACCTAAATGTCCACTGACAGATGAATGAATAAAGAAGATGTATATTTATACAAAGGAATATTACTCAGACATAAAAAAGAATGAAATAATGCCATTTGCAGCAATGTGGATGGACCTAGAGATGATCATACTAAGTGAAGTAAGTCAGAAAGAGAAAGACAAATATCATATGATATCAGTTATACGTGGAATCTAAAAAAAAATGATACAAATGAATTTATATACAAAACAGAAATAGAGGGACTTCCCTGGTGGCGCAGTGGTTAGGAATCCGTCTGCCAATGCAGGGGACACGGGTTTGATCCCTGGTCCGGGAAGATCCCACATGCCGTGGAGCAAGTAAGCCCGTGTGCCACAACTACTGAGCCTGCACTCTAGAGCCCGTGCACCACAACTACTGAGCGTGCATTCCACAACTACTGAAGCCTGCGTGCCTAGAGCCTGTGTTCCGCAACAAGAGAAGCCACTGCAAGGAGAAACCCGTGCACCGCAATGAAGAGTAGCCCCCTTGGGCTTCCCTGGTAGCGCAGTGGTTGAGAGTCCGCCTGCCGATGCAGGGGATGCGGGTTCGTGCCCCGGTCCGGGAAGGTCCCACATGCCGCGGAGCGGCTGGGCCGGTGAGCCATGGCCGCTGAGCCTGCGCGTCCGGAGCCTGTGCTCCGCAACGGGAGAGGCCACAACAGTGAGAGGCCCGCGTACCGCAAAAAAAAAAAAAAAAAAGAACGTTCACAATGTTGTGCAACCATCACCACCATCCATTTCCAGAACTTTTTCATCGTTCCAAACTGAAACAGTACCCATTAAACACTAACTCACCATAAATGTACACTTACCATATGATCCAGCCATGCCTAGGTATTTACCCAAGAGAAATAATAGTATATGTCCATAATAAAGACTGATATTCAACTGTATTTATAACAGCCCCAAATTGGAAACTGTCCAACTATCCACCAACAAGTAAATGGATAAACAAATTGTGGTATACCCATTCAACTGAACACTATTCAGCAAGGAAAAGGAGTGAGCTACTGACACACAGCACCCCATGCGTGAATATCGAAATAATTATGTGACGTGAAAGAACTCTGACAAAAGAGTGCATACCGTGTGCTTTTATTTATATAGAATTCCAGAAAACACAAACTCATCTATAGTGACAGAAAATAGATTGGTGGTTATTTGTGGATGAGGAGGCCAAAGGCGGGGAGGCTGGAGAACGGGGAGGGGTGGGATGGAAAAATTAGAAGGAGGCATGAGGAAACTTTGGGGGTGTGTGCATGTTCATGACTTTGATAGTAATGATGGTTTCTTGGGTGTATATGTAAAACAGTGTCAAAGTATACACATTAAATATGTGCAGTTTATTGTATATCAAAATTTTTTGTTCTTTATTATATATCAAAATTTATCAATAAAACTGTTGTAAAAAAATACTGGATGTTAGAAGACAATGAATGATGACTTCAGTGTCCTAAAGGAGAATTATTTGCAATACCAGCTTCTACAACTATCTAAATTGTTAATTGAGACAGCAGAATAAAGATTGTTTTGGACAAGTATGGCCCCAGAATATCTACTGCATGTACCCTCATAGGAACTTACTTGAGGATGTAGCACTACTCTGTGAAGAGTAGGGTGGGATGAGGGCAAGACTGGTACTCTTACTCTGATGGTAAGACACAGGGTACCTGTGCCTTAACGTTGCTCTAAGGAATGTCCTTATTCCTCATCAGTGCTGGAGATCCTTAGTAACTCTCCTTTATTTTTAGATTTGATGCTGACATGCTCTTTAGTCTGCATTTGAAATTCCAGTGGATGTTTGACCATAGAAAAGGGGGTCTATGAAAACCTCTAAATGGAGAACACCCCACTCACAAAGAGTTACTGCTATGAATTCGTTCTACCTCAGAGAAAAAGAAAAACAGTGCAGATCCTGCGATAGGAATGCAAGCCTTCCCCAAATTACAAATGACCAGATGTCAAGGATCCTTAGGATAACGCGTACTGGAAATACCCGTACTATATCCTTCAGGGTAAGGGTCTACTATACAACATTCCCCATATTTTGTTCCTCTTAATTTCTTTAGAAAATCATATCACTGTTCAGAAATGTTCGCCTTTTCTCCCTGGAGGTGGATTATATTTCTCTACCATTTGGCCAATACTTGACCACTGGCTTGTTTTGGTCAATGAAGTGTGAGCAAATGTAATGCATAGCATTTCTGAGGTGAGGCAGGAGCTTTAAAACACAGTCCGTGCTTTACCACACTTTCTCTTCCCTTTGCCTCAATGACGTTTAATGTTTGAGACAGGCTGTTCTATCAGCTTTGGTTGAAGAGTGAAGGCAATGTGTAGCAGAGGCACAACCTACCAGCGATGTTCATCACGTAGCGTGAATGTTCACGTTCATGTGAAAAATAACCTTTCTTGTTATTAGCCACTGATATTTTGACGTTTGTTACTCAAGCATAACCTAGACTCTTACAGATAAAATTTCATTTTAGAGCGGCTTCTAGTTGGTAATATCTAAGGAAGCATTTCAATGTCATCAGTAATGTACCTCTAAATCCCAGGGTGGGATGGCTTATTTAGGTGACAGTCTCATATGCAAAGCGAGTCACAACCAGAGTACGTGGATTCTTTTTTAACCGCTGAGAATCTTTTCCTATCGAGTTTGGGCAAAATCATTCTCATTCATTCATTTCAGAAATATCGAGAGCCAACAAAATGCCAGGCATTTTCTTAGGTACTGGGAACAGCAATGAACAAGGCAGGTGCGGTCCCTGCCTCAACAGAGATTTCATTCTAGTGGAAAAGACAGACAATAAACAATTACACAGTGATTTAAAAACAGTCACGATAAATGCTAAGATGATGAAGTCTACGGTGTTAGTAGAACATAGAACACTGGACCTGACTGGGTCTGGGTCATTCTCCTCTTTGATGCCCCCAGAAATAAGTGAGTTGCCCAGAGTTACTCAACAACTAAAAGGGGGAAGAACCAGAACCTCATCCTCTTACTTAGGCATTCTGTGATCTTTGGACCAAACCTTGAACTGTGCCTTATATTTGGGCCAATAACCCTGTTTTCACTCATAGGGAGAGCCAGCTGGAATTTGGATGAACCAACATACTCACCTAAGATTTCTGAAAGTATTCAAAACTCAAGTATCACTGATACTGGGTCAGCAGAACCATCCCTGTTTGGGAAGGTTGATGCCATATCCTTGATTTTTACAAGGATAGCAAATTAAAACACTCAACACACCCAAGCCGGACCACAGATAGATATGTTGGCATGTGTCGGTCCTGCCTCACAATAGCACTTCAACAACAGCAACACCGCCAACTATGTGCTTTCCTACATGGCTCGAAACATTTTGTCCAAAAGCGATACTCTCCAATATTGCAATTTTGCCAGATTCTTTTATTTTACCATAATCTAGGAATTAATCCGATTTGGCTTTATTCAATTCAAAATAAGTTTCCTAAGCACCTAGGGATACAGGGGAAAATAAGACTCAGTCTCTGCTCTAAAGGAACTCACAGTCTAGTAGCAAATCATTAACAAATGAAGAACTGCTCTTTGATTATTGGCCATTTATTACTCATACTACTTTCCAAAATCTAAAGTGCTCCTATCATGCTGACATGAGAGCTCAAGAGAAGTCACATTGGATTTTACTCCTTTATTTCCCCTTTCTTAGTGCTCATCTTCCTTCATAACTTCAAGATGGGCATAAAATAGTTGACAACATGACTCTCCATTAAATTCGATTCCTTGGCACCATAGAGCTTGGAAATATTAATCATGAGGGCAGTCTTGTTAATCCAAAGAGGGGCACCTCTATTTGGAACTGCCACTGGCAAAATGTGTGTCAAGCCCCTAAGTCTTGTTTCTTGGTGGGCGTGGGGGGTAGCTGTTTGCTCATTTGTAAAATCCACCTCAAAAGCTCAAGTGTGTTCCAGCGTTAAGATTCCTTCCCTTGCTTTGAAATATCTATATCTAGTTACCATCATTTTTAAAAGTTACTTAAGCATTCCAAGAAGCCCTCTTGCAATACTGTTTTGACTCAGCAGGCAGGGAAGCAATGATGGTCCTGTGGTATTTCCTGTATCCCCAGAGTCCCAGAGTTCGCGAAGCAATGTGTAAGAGGACACCGCGCTGGCTTTCCAGTAGAAGCGCCCTTCCTAAGCTGTGTCGCTAGGCAACCCCAGGTGTGGCATTAGCCCATCCATCCTCGAGGAAAGTGATTACGACGCAAGAACTCGGGCCCAGGACTCTGTAAACGTGGGGCACTATTTTCTGGTGCTGTTCCTTGCCCTCCAGCCTCCCTCTGGGTCCTCACGGTGCCATTTCAAAGCGCTCAGTCCCAGTATTCCTAATCGATGGTCATTTCTGAGAGGGGCGGCCAGGGTGCCGTCTAGGGAAAGCCAGGTCACTCCTCTCTGGGTTTCCAAACGGTCGACAGCCGGACACCTCGCGACACAAACACACACACACACACACACACACACACACACACACACACACACACACACACACACACACACACACACACACACACACACACACACACACACACGCCTCAAGGGTCTGTCACGACATCATCGACGGCCCTGGACCAAATCGCGTCTGCGAATGGCGGGATCGCAACCTATCCCTCGAAACCAGATGGCAGCCTCGCTCGCAGAGCCCGCCTCCCACTTCCGGCCGGGCCGCGGTCACGTGCCCTGACCCCGCCCCGCAGACGCGACTCCTCTCGCGTCGGCGAGCGTCCCGGCTCCCCTTCCGCCGGAAGTGGAGCGACTTTCCCTTTCCGGCTACGGGTCCCCAAGCGGAGCGGGAGGCCCGACGGGGGAGCCGAGCGGCGGCGGCGGCGGCGGCGGGGGCGGTAATGGCGGAGCTGGTGCAGGGGCAGAGCGCTCCGGTGGGGATGAAGGCGGAGGGCTTCGTGGACGCTCTGCACCGGGTCCGGCAGGTACGGGCGCGGCAGGCTGGTAGGAGCACGGGAGCCTGAGGCGGGGCCGGGTCGGGCCTGATGGGGAGAAGGGGTCCAGCCTGGGGGCGGGAGGTAACCTGGGCTGACGCCCCAGCTGGGCTCGGCCTTTCCTTGTGGCTCCTGCAGCCGAGAGGAGCCGAGGGATGAGGCGCCACTGGGAGGCCCAGGCCCAGCCTGTCGGGCCGGTCTCCCAGGTGCCTGCAGCCGCTGGGAAAGGATTTGTCCAGGACGCCTGGCCCTATCGCGTCCCCACGCCGGGGCTGGACCCGCAGGGCAGCCAGCGTGGGGTTCTGAGGTTTACGGGGGTTGGGGGCTAGGGGAGCTCACGGCGAGGACCCGGTCTAGACAGAAGGGGGCTGTCTCAGGCCCAGTAGCTTTTTAAAACTTGGAAAACATTCTCTTCAGACTTATTATATTTCGAGGGTGGAGGGGAAGGAATTCGAGGGTATTTTACTTTCGAGGGTGCTCTGGGAGAGGAGAGAAAGAAAGGTGTTAGATAGGTGTGGGTGGTCCATAAGACGTAGAAATTCCTTATGGGCAATAGTTTTTCCTCTTTCAGGGAGCATGTGATATGAAGTCATTCCAGCAGTGAAACTTGACCATCTGACAATGTCGTGCATTTTGTCAGAGTTAAATAAACTGATTTTTAAGAGGTTGCAAGCTTCCCTGGAGAATGCATGTGGGACCTGCCAGAAATACTCTTTGGTTTCTGGTATGATGTTTAGAACAGAACATGTCCTTGTATTGTGTGTGAAGCTTACTGAACTTAAGTGTTAGCTCTAACACTTAAATTTCTTCTGCTGAGTGTCTTATACTCATCGTCTCTTCCTATTTAATTGTAGGCATACTAACGGATACTTTAAAAGTTGGGCTATAACTAATTACTGCTTGATTCCTAACAGAAAGCTACAGGACTCATTGTATTAGAAGAAAGCCTCCACTCGGTCGCTTGAAGATATGGTCTTTACACCTCTTTCCAGTATTCCAGGGGAGGGAACCCTACCTGTTTCCCAGATACTGACTTTTCATTGTAATACTGATGCTCCTATAGACATTACATTGGATCCCAGAAGTTTCCAAACCTGTGGTTCTGCCTAAAATTTTATCCGATGACTTGTTACTTACTGCCTAGGCACCAACCAAAATATAGCGAGTATCCATCTTACTTAGACTTCAGAGCCAACCAGTGGCTGTAATGGATGAACAGTGCCATCCAGCTCCCCTTCCAGCACTCTGCTTGCCGGCGTGTTACACTGCTCTCCTCTACAGTACAGGGTCCTGAACCTTGTTTCTCACTGGCTACTAATATGTAATGGCTTTCACTCTGTGCTGATGTGTGACAATCACCTTGTCGGCCTCTGTATCCAGGAAGAATTATAGTCACTACCCTAAAGAGCTCAGATCCTCAGTTTGCAGAAGGCCTGTAGTTGAACATAAAATGAATTTTGAACCATTGAGAAGACTTTCTGCTTCTCTTGAGCCAGTGGTTGAACTCATATTCTTGGACAACCTGCTCAAGAGGGAGGGAGACCCTCTGTTAAATGCTGACCTAATGTGGATTGTTGAAG
Organism: Leucopleurus acutus; assembly: GCF_964270905.1. Lineage (NCBI taxonomy): Eukaryota > Metazoa > Chordata > Mammalia > Artiodactyla > Delphinidae > Leucopleurus > Leucopleurus acutus. The sequence goes on along the minus strand of NC_139150.1, from coordinate 5,773,697 downwards.
CAGTGGTGTTTACTACTAGCAGAGGAAACTTCACTGGAAATGTTCCCAGCTCTGAAATGCACCATTGACTGGAGCAGTTGTAAGCCCAATGGAGACAGTGCTGTAAGTGTATTACTTCCGAATATTAACAGCTGGAGGGCGATACTATCTCCAAGGATTTGATGGCCTTTAAAAACTAAAGAAAACACAGGTTTGTGGGTAATTTTAGGTTTATTTATAGATTTGCATTGGGCAAGAATTGAATGTTAGAAATCTAAAATATCGTGTGCTTATATCAATAGTAAGGCTTACCTCAAAGGGTCTCATATCATTTGGGCATCTGATGATGGTGGTTCTGCCTCGCCATTGTATGCACAGCATGTTGCAGAAATGTGATTTTCACCCCAGTAACTGGAGATAAAAGACAGTGCATTTCTTTATTTAAATGATTGGAAAGCTTTCTCTCCTCTTAGGTGTCCTCATAAACACCAGGGGCAGTCTGTAAGGCCCTCATAAGTTTGTCAGGGAGCAGTAAGCTGTCTGGTGCCCAGTTTATCCGGAATATCACAGCAGAGTCTGAGTTGACCCTGATGGGATTTGAACCTGCAGTTTCTATTAAGTCTGATATGTTGAGTCCAGTACCTAATCCACTAAGCTTCCCTCCTGGCATGTTGAAGCCTCCTTTTGTATCCTTTGGACTCTTTCCAACAAAGGGAACCAATTGTTGCTGTTAGATCACTCTAAGCATGGTATTCCTAGATCTGAAGGGAGTCTCTGAAGATGTCATGTAAAATTTAAAATTTCTGCAGCAGTGTGAAGTCCAGTGAGCTAATAGTGTTTGGCCAAAGGGATAACATAGCCACTTTGTAGGGAAGTACACAAAGGTAGAAATGTGATCTGATTCAGTCCCACTGGTGAAGATCTAAAACTGCTGTGTGTTAAAAAAAAAAAAAAAAAATCATGTCCAGTTCTCTGAAGTCATTGGCTGGTTAGCAAAAATAAAGTGTTTCTTCAATTCTTCAACTCGTTGTTTAGAGAGCGCAGGATCCTAATAAGAATGGGATATGGACTTAAAGCCAGATTATCCTGTTCTGTGGCCGCACTGCACCTCTAAGCTGACTACTGTCTGTCAGGCTTTCAAGGGGACCTCATGGAGATTATGGATGAGTAGATACAAATCTGTTTTGTTTAGCTTTTCTAAAAATATAAGAGTTCCTGGAAAGCCCACTGCTGATAGTTTAGTAGCATCCATCACCAGGCGCACCCATTCGCATGTTAACAGGACGATGTCACACCACAGTGTACTTCACATTCCCAGCAGCCTTCCTTCCACGAGCTGGACCAGCCGCCTGCCAGTCATCACCCAAATAGACGTTCTCTTATCAAACTGCTAGGGCTTCTTAGGACTTTAAGCTCCTATTTTGACCTAGACCCAGTCATTGCCTCTGCACTGCATGATTCTAGAGTGTTCTATTCACATAAATACAGTGTTAATTGGTACCTCATGGAGTTGGGCATCATGGTGATTCTGCTCTCAAATGATTGCGACCAAGCAACTGAAGAGTCAGTGGAAAGTAACCTTTGACAGATTTTAAGGCCCAGAGCCTACTCTTTACTAGCACTGTTTTTTGGAACTGTTTGGTTGGTGTGGGGCCTCGAAGTTCCACAGTCCTGCAGAAAATGCTTCCCAGTGCTGCTGTTTCACACTTCGAGCCTGAGCAGTAGATGGTTTGGCACGTGTGCTGTATAGAAACACTACATTTCCTTTAAAAGAATGCGCCTCCACCATTTAAAGAAAAGGCCTGTGTTCATTACTGTTGGGCACTCCTCGAGAGATGCTGCCTTTGCTCACCTCCTATGTGATGCGTGTGCCTCATGGCAGAGCCACGTGTGCTGAATGCTCAGTGGCTTTAAGTTCACTCCACTGAGACTGTCTTAGACGTGCCCAGTGGTTGAGTAGTAGCTCAGATCATCATTTCACAAGGGACTAACTCCTGGGTGTACATTCCTTTGAACTTTCTCAGACACTCGAAGAAAACCAGTGTCTGCAGGACATCTGTGGGTTGCTTTGTGTCTTTGCTTTGATGGGACCCAGTAGAGTACCCTACAGAGAGCGAGTTCTTGTTTAAGGGTTTTCATGATGTGACTGAGCCCGTTTGGGTCACCGCACTTTTCTTTTTTCCTTTCCTGTGGTACGCGGGCCTCTCACTGCTGTGGCCTCTCCCGCCGCAGAGCACAGGCTCTGGATGCGCAGGCTCAGCAGCCATGGCTCACTGGCCCAGCCGCTCCGCGGCATGTGGGATCTTCCCACACCGGGGCACGAACCCACGTCCCCTGCATCGGCAGGCAGACTCTCAACCACTGCGCCACCAGGGAAGCCCTGGGTCACCGCACTTTAATGGAAGCACTGAACTTCATATTTGGTATTGAAAAGTAGATGGTAAATGAACAGTACATTCCACTGTATGCCTCTAACGCTTTTCTGATATTCAGCTGGGACTTCTTTATCTTTCTTTTAAAATCTGATAACCCATGTGTATCATCAAAGTAAGGTTTCTTAAGTCCCAAATAAAAATTTGCCTAGACCAGAGTTTTCAGACTGGTGGCTGGAGAAGGCTCAGAGCGGGCCTGCAGGCATGCTTTGTTTGACCACACGCTGCCAACACTTAGAAACTAGAACAATTTCACGTAAAAAGTGAGATTTTTACCTAATACTTGGCCATACTGCTCCCACGTTCTGCAGTGACTTTATTTGGCAGGAGCTGGGTAGCAGCTGCCCCTTTGCACGGGGCATTGACTCTTCGAGTTGCCTTTGTTCTCACCACTTTGCTTTTGTTCTGCACTGCCCATCGGGATGCCTAGTCAGCAGCTTTTTTTCCTCATCCTTTTCCAAATTGTGAGCCCATACAATAATTTAAATTTCTAATGGAAAGAGCTCTGGTGGAGAGTTAAGGGATCTGAGTCTCCTGCAAGTAGCTGCATGACCTTGGGCTAGGTTGGCCTTTCCCAGCATTTGATGTACAAGCTGTTCATAGATCTTCCATGGAAAAGGGCTCATGGACAGAGAAGTTTGGGGGATACAGGGTTAAATAAAGGTGAATTGGCTTCTTTACTGCAGGACTTCTCAGAGCCCTTAGTATGCTTCTGTGCATTAAGTCCTACTAGGGTTTGAGATATGCATTGTAAATATACCCAAGTTCTGTCACTTCATACCCTCTTTTCATAAAACCAAATCACCGTCTGTGGATCAAACTTCAGGAAATATTAAGCTAGATAATCTCAGTGGTCCCTTCAAGCTCACCAACATTCAGAGCTTCCATCCAGCTAGATCTGAAAAAAGTTTTGGCCATATTATTTTGGTTTTTACTTTCTAATGTGTTGTGTTGCGTGTCTGTTCAAGCTCCCCTCTCCCTAGCTTTGCTGTGCAATTCTTTAACTCTGTTAATCATCCCTCTTGAAAATGTTTTGCATTTAGAGTTTTGTTTAAAGACACTTGGGAAAGAATAGCGAGTACTTTTGGAGGCATGAACTACATTTTTATCCTAGTATCAGGTGATAGCAGATCACTTGCAAGACTGAGTAGTGTTCATGGAAATTGTGATGGGGATTGCCTGCTATTGTTTGAGGATCTGCTGAGTCCAAGGCCTCTTGCTGGATGCCGGGCCAGTGTAAAGATAAATAAGACAAGTTTGTTGCTGGTTTTATCTTACCGTGGAATTAGATCCTCACAACAACCGAGTGAAATAGTCAGGACAAGGGTTATAATTTTCATTTTATATTTGGAAATAATAAGCCAAAGGGAGATAAAGCAGTATTCTCGGAGGCACACAAACAGTTAATATATGCAGTAGTTCTTGGACCCATGTCTTCTGCATTCTAAGAGGGACTCGGTTCCTTTGCAGAGGTAGTTGGGTAGTTTTCCATCTCAATGAGAATTCTGCAGCAGAATCTTCAAAGCATCAAAGGGATGCTGGTGGAATTAGATGAGACATAGGGGAGAAAACTAATGGTCATGTCATCTTGAGGGTCTTTGGAGGGGGGATCCTAGCTGGAACAGTATTTCAGCTTGGAGCCTCAGCTGGTCATCTTAGCATTTTTCCGACAGGCTTCTCCATATTCACTTTAATTTTAGCAAACGTTTAATGAGTGCTTTCTATGTGCCAAACACATTGCTGTGCATTAGGGAAGTTCTTGAACTTGTTTGGGAGCATAGACCTTTTTAAGACTCTTGAAAACTTTGAACCGCTCCTCAGAAATATTTAAATAGTTTTATGTAATTTCAGGAGCTTCATGAATTCTCTAAAGCTAATCCCTGGAGCTCCCAGTCAAGGAACCTTTGTCCTGGCTGTACCAAGCTGATTGAGACAGGTCCGCACCTCAAAGAGCTCCCTGTAATGGGGAGACAGTATAACCAGCAACTTTCTCAGTGAGGTCACGCTACTTAAAGGTAGTTTGTAAAGTGCTTTGCAAACAGATAAGGGAGTATTTAATTCTCCCCAAATGTGGGTGGCATGAAGTTGTCAGCAAAAGCTACTAAGAAGAGCTGATACCTTATTCGATTGACATATAGAATTCCTTGTTTTGGTTAATGCCAGTTAACAGGGCAGAATCAGCCAGGGCCCCATCTCTAATGACAACAATAGCTACCATTCATTGAGCTTGTGTTGTGCTGGGTGCCAGGCAAGGACTTTCGTATAAGTTCTCTCATTTGATGGTTGCAGAATACCCAAGAGGTAGTATAGTGCAGTGGTTATTAAGGCTTTGGATTCAGTCTATATGAGGTCAAGTTCTGCCAATCACTAGCTTAGTGACTTTGGATAAGTTATCTACCATCTTTAAACCTCAGTTTCCTCATCTGTAAAAGGGAGATCATTAATGGTGGCTATATCTATCTATCTATATCTATATAGATAGATTTTTTTTTTTTTTTTTTTTTTTTTTGGAATAGCTAACATTAGAAGTTAGGAGGTTACCCTTGGGGGGTGGAGGTGGGTAGTGACTGAAGGGGTCGTGAGGCAGCTTCGGGGCTGCTGGTTATGTTCTGTTTCTTGATCCGGATGCTAGTTGCACAGGCATTTTAGTACATGAAAATTCAGGCTATCAGCTCACCCATGTACTTTTTTTGTATTATTATTTTATTATTATTATTTTTCAATAGAAGGTTAAACTTAGCAAACATTTCTCGTTCCTTACCAAGTGCCCAGCGTTGTTCTGGGTGCTTTACATTGTTATCTTGGTATCCCCATGGGTACAATTCCAGGCAGACTGGCTCCAGATCCCACAGAATTGAGCTCCTGTCTGAGGTCACCGTGAAGATGAAATGAGGGCACCATCAGGCACTTAGTAAGTGCACAATGGATTTGATACACTGCCGTCTTCGTAGTAACCTAGGTAGTGGGTGCAGAATGAGGACTTGCCTCTGTGCACCGTGGCTCCAGACCTGCCCTCTGAGAGTTGCTCACCCTCAGCCACTGGGCTCGACCGCTCTGGCCACATACTGTGTCTTCCTGCTGTGGGGAGTAGAGACTTTCAGTCCAGTCTGTCGATTCGCCAGGACGGGGCCACCCTGGGTGACTTTAGAGCAGAGGTTCCAGGGAGGCAGGTTGGGTTCCTCCTCCCTAAGTGGTGGTGTGAGCTCTCACCTCTGCTTTAGAATCGACAGTGACTATGTTGAATGACATGGACCCAATCAGCGTGTGGATGACTTGCCACCATTCAGATAGCTTTGCCTGTTTCCATTTAGTGTAAAGTTTTATTAAATGTGAAGTTGTGGAAATATTCACAGCTTTCTGTTCGGGTTTATAGGGTGAGCTATTCTGATTACAAAACTTAAAGATGTGCACTGGGAATAAGTAATTGCCACGTTTCCTGACGTTAGTGAATCGTGTACCACCTTTATTATGATTTTTGTCATATCAGTGAACCCTCAGTATTCTATTTACTTTGTATTTTAAAATCATTTTAAATTTAGATTTATTTAAAATATTTTTGAACATTCATCCATGCACCTCCCCGAATTGCTTTGTACTCTTTAGAAAACACTGGTTTAGTTCATCCCTGCATTTTACAGGGAGCGAGACCACTGAAGGTCTTGCCCAAGGTCGTACACCGGAAGAGCCAGCTGGAAAACCAGGACTCCTGACTGATTCCTGGTCCAGTGCTCCGCTCCTCCACATTTCCACTGACTACTGGCAGTGGAGGTTAAATGTCTATGACGTTGATTTATATTTCATCTATTAGCTGTGCTGGAAATAGCACAGGTAGTGAGGTAACCCATTCTTGCTGCCTCCCCCCAGAAAGGGGGGAAAGTGAATCAAGTAGCAGAAAATCGGTAGCAGCGTCCCCTCAAGGTCTTGCTTTCAGATAAGCAGTGGAGTGGCCTTGGTTTTCCTGGAATATCGTGGCTTCTGTGACTATTTTCTGGCCTACACCATTATTAACTGAAAATGTACCTCACTTCCCTTAAGCAGCTACTGTTCAGAATGGTCGGTTATGGACGTGAGGAATTACTTGACTTCTGTGTACTGGAAATCATTAGGTTTTAAGTCCTCGGGAAGTGACTATGTTTAAGAAAGTATTAGGTGGAGGAAAGAGAGTTAGCCTAGTGCTGTGGTCAGTAGCATGGACTCTGGAGTCAGGCAGGCCTGGGCTTCAATGCCGTTTCTGCCATTTATAAGATGTGTGACTTTGGGCAGGTCACTCAGCCTCTCTGAGCTTCACTTTTCCTTGCCCTAAAGTGAAAATAATAATACTAACGTCCTAAAGAATCATCATGAGGAATAAATGAGATAGCATCTTTAAAATGTTCTTAGCAGAGTGCCTACACATAGTAAGCACTCATTGAATTTTAACTCATTATTTTAGTAGGCATTTAAAATCATGTCTTAGAACAAGGCTGCATTTGTATGAATAAAGGAATACATTGTTTCTTTATAGCATATTGTAATATATAATGTGATATCAATGTAAGTTATGGTATAATTGTATATTATAATGTTAAACTCACATCTAACATTTGTTTAGCCGCAGTTCAAATGCAGTTATTGACTTCAGAGCTACACCTCTTAACCATTATCCTGTAATGCTTTTCTCTTAGTGAAAATTTCCCAAATTATAGATAACCTGAGGCAAACATGATTTAAAAACAAATATGAAATCCTCAGTCACATTTTAGAAGGTCGCATGTTGATTTAATCAAAATTAGGAATAGAAAACTATTGTGACACTTCTGGCATATCAGCTTTGGGGGAAAAATTACGTTCCAGCAGTATATGAAACACACCATATAAATTATAAGGAACGCCAAGGACTCAGGAATGACATCTGAGCTAATTTGGAAGGGAGGGAAGAGGTCTGGAAGCTAAGAGGTCTCATCAGAAGAGGCTAGAGAGAGTGCCAGATATGTAGAGCTTACATTTAGGGTCCTGTCTTGGAGGGTGATCTGACATGCACACTACTGGGGGACTCCACTCATAACCATAACCTTTTCCCTTGTGTTTCGGGGTCGTCGTTACTGTCTGCTGCCAATGTTTTGGTCTGTCTGCAAACAGACAGCTGGGCCAGTAATCTTGAAAACCCTCACATTGGCCATTTACTGCTCAGTTTGTTGGGCAGACGAAAGGGTCTCGGTGGGGCATAAGCCGCTGCAGTGTTCTCACCTTTTAATCTGCCTGCTTCCCGAGCTGAGTCCTTAAAGATAAGTTTTGCATCTTAAGTAAGTAACCAGCCTCCACAAGCTTATCCAAATCACATACAGAGAGCAAGGTTGAAAGCTGGTGGTAGAATGCTGTTAGGCGAGATTTATACAGTATTCTGTTTTAGAGCAAATGCCCACTTGCCTTGAAATTTGAATATAAGAGATGGGGTTTCTATCAGCAGTCTTAGTGTTTTAATTATTTAACTTAAAATAGTGTTTTTCAACAAGCACCTGTCCAGGCTACCACCATCTGTAGCCTAGACAGGGCAAACATTTTCTTCAAAAGTCCATAGTGGGAATTCCCTGGTGGTCCAGTGGTTAGGACTCCGCGCTTTCACTGCCAAGGGCCCAGATTCAGTCCCTTTTTTGGAAACTGAGATCCCGCAAGCCGCGTGGTGCGGCCAAAAACAAAAAAAGTTCAGGTAGTAAATTTTATATATATATATATTTTTTATATATATATATAAAATATATATATATACACACGCTCTGCACACCATATGATCTCTGTGAATGGGTGTGGCTGTGTTCTAATAAAACTTTATTTACCAAAGCAGGTAGTTCACCAGCTGGGGTTTGCTGACTCCTGGCCTAGAATACCTCCTAAATGGTCCTGCTACTCTTGTCCCCTTAGAATCTATTGATATTTTCCTTGTCCAGGGGCATTTTTTTAAATCATAACTCAGCAGGTTACTCCCCTTACTAAGCCTTGTAATTGCTTTCCATCACCCTTCATATAAAATCCAAGCCCCAGAATTCCCTGGTGGTCCAGTGGTTAGGACTCCATGCTTCCACTGCAGGGGGGCACAGGCTCCATCCCTGGTCAGGGAACTAAGATCCTGCAAACTGCGAGGTGCAGCTAAATACATACGTAAACATAAATAAATAAATAAGTGAATAAATCCAAGCCCCTTCCCATGACCTCTGAAGCCCTATGTGAACTGCCCTTGCCCACCCCTTGGAACACATCTAGTTCCTTCTGTTCTAGTGACGTCAGCTTACCTATCAAGCTTTCTCCTGCCTCAGGGCCTTTGTACAAGCTGTTCCCTCTGCCTAGAATGCTCTTCCTCATCATTTAGGTGTCAGATCACATCTCACCTCACAGCAGCCTTCCCTGATCACCCTGTTTAAAGTAGCTCTCCTGAGGACTCTGTATGTCCTTGTCTTCTCTTATTAGTATCATGCTTATCACCAGCTGAAATGATCAGTTTACTGATTAGCTTGTGTACCTGTGACTCCCCACTGACTGCCGACTCTGGGAGAGTAAGGACCTGCTTATTCTTGTTCACTGCAGAGCCCAGGACATAGACACTCAGCACTTGTTGGGTGAGTGGCCTTCTTTTACAGCCCTGGTATTTGTGAAGGGCTGGTATCTTTCTCGTGTACAGAGCTCCTTTGTGTTCAGAGAATGTTGTTATCTCTTCAAAAACTATGAAGCAGATGGTATTATACCCAGAAGATCTTAGGCAGAGAGGAAGGGGACTTGCCCAACACCGCAGAACTAGGAAATGAAAAGGACGAGACCTGACCCAGGATACCTGACATTTAAATTCTGCCTTAGGTTTTCAGTATCATGATTGTCTTTGGTTGTTTATTTGTTTAATTTATGTTGGTCCCAGGAAGTCTCAGAATTCTGGGCACATTTGGACAACCTCAGGAAAACTACCACTGAAGACATAGGTCTGGGACATCTCTGCTGGCTGCCCTTAATCCACCCTTGCTTGTTAGGCTTAACTGAGGGACTAACATCAAGACCAGTTGTAAATATTCCTTCGATTAAATCAAAGAGTTAATTTATTGTGAAAATCAAGTTTAATTCCTAATGGAAACAAAGCAGATAAGTGTAGGAAGCTCTACATAGCATTTGTTTCTAGGGGAAAAATTGAATAGCTATGTTCTGTTCTTTGATGATGAATGTTAGAAGTTAGAATAGCTCTCAGAGGTTATCTCGGTTTCTCCAGCACAGGAATCCTTCCAAACTAGTCTGGACAGATGGTCATCCCCCTGCTGTTTGAACTCCCAGTGAAGAGCAGCCTGTTGTTTTACGTTTCTGTAGATCACATCATCACTTTATAGGGGTTAAAGTCAATAGGACGAATATATACCTAAAGAGCTGTCAACATTTGAGCAAACATGGCCTTTTAAATATTGCTGCGGAATTTGTTCCTTAAGGGAATCCTGTGCTGAAACCTTGAACAAAGTTCTTCATATTCTTGGCCTGCTTTTTTCCTTAAAATGTGGTATACCTATATTTTAAGTGATGACTTGAAAATTTGCTTGTAGAAGACACATTTTTGGAAGTATCATTTCTAAAGACACATTATTACTAAGACCAAAAGGGAACTCAGTTAATAGTGCAGAGTCCATGTCCTGTCACAACATTGCTTTACGTTAATCTCCGTCGGGGGGAGAAATGGGGTAACAGCCCTTTAAAGAAGACTCTTGTCTTTCTCCCTCGATGGAGCCATGATTTGTTACTGAGTATTTAAATCTGATTCTCTCTGTAGATTGCTGCTAAAATTGATTCAATTCCTCACTTGAATAATTCCACACCTCTAGTGGACCCCTCAGTGTATGGCTATGGAGTACAAAAACGGCCCTTGGATGATGGAGGTAAGTTGCTGTAAATATCTTTGCCTTTCAGGTGGTAGTGAACCTGCCAGTTAAGCTGGAGTCTGTGTCAGCCATTTCCTTAGCAGCTTCCTCCAGCGTCACTCTCTGAAGAAGAATGCTTGTGGGGAAGTCGTTAAGATGATTCTCCTCAGCAGTTCTACGGTGTCTGAGCTCTTGCTTGCCTTGATAGTACGGGAGTCTTTCCGGCTGGGCTGCAAGGCAAAAGACAGTCTCCGGGCAGCAGCTTGGAAACACTCGGGCTGACTCGAGAGTTTTAGCCCTCAGCTATTCCTCAGTGCGCGCGCGGGAATTGAAGTTCCCACTTTCCTCCAAAGAAAAGCTGAGATTCGGTGCCCGGCCCTGTGGAGGCTGTGGCTACACACTGACCTTAAAGACAGGAAAGGGGAGTGATGACCTTTTTTCCGTTTATCTGCTGGGTTTTTTCCACCATTCCCATTTATAACAGGCTCTTTCTAGCAGCATCCATTTTTCTCTCATTCATTCTTCGTTTATTTCATTGGTTTGTTGATACACCCTACTCATCCCCAAAAGAATTTGAGACCACTTAGAAGTGCGTCGTTACCAGCACTTTGGCAAAGAGTATCAGATGTGTTTCTGCAGAGAACTTGGGCTTCCTTTATCATATTTCATCTCCCACAAAGTAGCTCTGTAAAAGGGATTCTGAAATACACTAGATGGCACGTGAATATGCACGTAGTGGGTGGGCCAGTGTCTTCTCTTCCTGTCCTCAGTCTGCATATGTACCCAGCCATGTATGTGCGTTCATATTTCTGTGATACCTTATTAAGTGAAACACAGTCAAGGTATACAACAGTATACATTTTGTAATCTCCTCTCCCAAAAAAAGTGCATGTTTTATGTTCATAGAAAAAATGTAGTTTGGCATGACTAATTGCTCTGGTCTCTTTGGAGATTCTAAAAGAGAGATCGCCATCGTTTTTGTAAGTGGGAGCCTTTTTGGAATAATTATATAGACTCACACGGTGCAGATTTTAATGGAACAACCCGCAATTTGGGTGTAAAAGTTCTTGTCTATTTAAAAAAGTTATTGATGTTTGTGGTCACTCACAGAAAATCTACCACAGGGCCACTGGAACTAAGGTGAACATTTACACTGCTACCCTGAAATGGCATCTTGTGATCATCTTATATTTGATTGGCATTAGTGATTTCTTAGACCGAACATGAGTGATTGCATTATCTGCATTTTTGCCTTAGCAAAAAGCTGTCATGCAAAGCAACCTTTTTTGCCTTTTCGGGGCAATCATGTTTCAGTTCCTCTTATGGGACATCAATATAAAAATAACAGTAAGTTGTCTGGCTCTGAGCATATGTCTCATTAATGGACAGTGTGTCTCTCTGGCCCACCATTTCCAGAAATTGAGATCAATACATTCCACAACTCTCAGCCTTGTTTTCACCCTCTGCGTGGAGTTGAAGTGTAAAACTTGTGCCCACAGAGAAGAGTATCACTATGTCCTTTGCATAATGAATGCCTGAAAATTTGCAAATGAAACCTCTGGCATCTTGCAGACTTTTTTTCTCCCATTAATCCTTTGCACACCCATTTGAAAGAATGTTGCTCGTTAAGTCACCAGTAAGTCCAGAATCTCACTTGAAACTCCAGTTCATTATTATATGTGTATCGTCACCTTTTTTTTTTTTTGAGAACCATAATTTTTTGCATTTTGGGGGACTAAGTTCTTGTGATTAGAGAATAAATACACTTTTTCTCTTTCCTCCCCCCAAATATTAAGTCTCCTTTAGTAGGAAAGAACCGAGGGAGACCCTTTCCGCCTTGAACCGCGTCTCCTGTCATCCCCAGGCCTGTGTTTTACCATGACGACAGACTGTATTTGAAGTATGAGAAATTTCTCTCAGGCTTTTTACGTTCTACATAACGGTTTGATAAAGTTAATCCTCTCTTCTGTTTAAATAACAGAATTACACAAATTGTTTGTTTTTCTCCAAGTTGGTCTCTTTGTGTAGAGTTTGAGATTTGCTGTGGACCTTAAGGAGAGCTGGGCATCTGGGGCCTGCCCCAGCCTCTTGTCAGTTGTCTCCTGACAGGGGTAAGGTCACTGGGCCAGTTCTGTTCTCTTGAATAAATATGTGGATAAACAGACCCTGTCAAGGAAAGTGATGTTCGTGTTTACCCAACAGCTTTCTAAGGGTCACAGGCTTGCTGTTTGTGAGATGAAAGTTTAGAAAAGCAGAGACGAACAACAAGCAGGAATGCCGGCACTTTTTTCTTAGCAATAAAGATTTCCGAGGGCTTTGCAGTTTTTTGTTTGTTTTGGCTTGGGATTTTTTGAGGGACATTCATCAGATCACCTCTTTAGCAATATGAACTTGCAGACTTTCCCGTGAAGCCAGGTTCTTTGACCTCTGGGAGGTTAAAGTTCAGTCCCCTAGAAGTTTTTGGAGGTGTTAATTTGGGTCTGTTTAAAGGTACTTCAACTCTTAAGTCAACCATAAAGAACCTTAACATAGGGCTTACTCAGGACATTGAGATGTGCAAACACGTGTATGAATGGGAGGATTTTTTAAAGTGCTAGGCAGTAAAACAGGAGGAAAGCGATTTGAGTTCGTTGTGTTCTGATGTAGAAAGCGATTTGGGTTAGTTGTGTTCCAAGGCAGTGGTGAGTTGTCCGTCAAGCTGCCAGTTCATGAGCTCACCTGGAACCCAGCAGGAGCTTTGCACCCAGCGTCCAGAGCCTGCCTCGGTCCCCGATCTGGGAAGAGCAGTCATCCTGCTGCCCTCCCCCTCTGGGTCAGGTCATTTTCACTGTCAGCGTCTTCCGTCTTGGCACCCACGCTTTCTCACGGTTTTTGAGGTGCACCCTACGGATTCGAGAAGCTCCCCGCTGGTCTTGGTGTGACAGTGGTTCCATCCAGTACTTTCTTCATGCTTCTGCTGGAGCCCATCGAACCAGTTCCACCCCTCTGCTCTATGACTCGTGGCAGCTTCCGGTAACCAGGGGGGCCCGGCCCTTCCTAACCTGGCCACCGCCTCCTGCCCTTCCAGTCTCGCTCCCCCGTTCTGCGCTCTGCAGCGGCCTAGTCAGCTTCCTTCTCTTTGCTCTTCCAGAGACACTTCCCCCATCCCAGCCCCTTACCTGACTGACTCCTGCTCACGCTCAGTCTCGGATGTGATGTGACTCCCTCCTGGCAACCTGTTCTCATCCTCACCTTTTGACTTTCTTCAGTGCCCCGCTCGCGTGCCCTCTCAGGGTGCCCCTCCCTTCTTTCGTTTCCTTCGTCCCCTTTACTCCTCCCTCCCTCCCTGTTCCCCCTCTTCCTCCCGTTCTCACACGCCCACCTCATCGGGAAATAATAAATGGCACTCTGCTCTGAACTTCGACAGCAGTTCACTTGTCCCCTCCTTGGGGCGCATTTCATCTTCTTTATTCTGCAGGTGACGGGACGTCACGTCCCTCTCCTACCAGATTCCACGTGCCATGATCATAAAGACAGTTTATTTCCCTACCTACCTCATGCAGTGAGTGAATAAATGCTTGATACCTGAGTTCTCCCTCTGTGTATCCTACGATAGCATTTAGGAAATTGTGTGAAAAGGAAGCTCCAAATTTAAGAGAATAGTATTAGCTAACTGATGTAGAAATGCAAGTTTAACTTTAATCTAAATCAGAAGTGGGCAGGCTTTTTCTTAAAGGGCCACGTAGTAAATATTTTAGGCTTTCAGGCCGTATGGTCTCCGTCCCACCCACTCAGCTCTGCCATTGGCACTCGAAAGCAGCCTTAGACAGTACGTATACAAATGAGCATGGCTGTGTCCCAATAACTGGTTGTTTACAGAAGTGGAAAGCTGGCCCTCAGGCGTAGTTTGCCAACCTCTGATCTCAAATCGGCCTTGTCAAATGATTAACTCTAATACTTGCTTAATCGTCAGTTAGGAAGGTGTACAGAGGGTCCCCACTCCCCTCATTTCCTTAAACAAATCTCCTTGTCTCAGGTTCCACTCTCTGTCTTGACTGCTGGAGAAAACAAGTGGTTTCTACTGTTTACGTAGAGCTGGTTGACAGATGGAAAAGGCACTCTCCCCATTGTCCCTGCCATATTTCGAGGGGCAATGAAAGCATCTTCTCCAGTTTTTTTTTTTTTTTTACTCTGGGAGAGTTTTAGGTAATCACGTCCCCTTGAGCTCTTTTAGTTCAAACAGACCACACTCTCTTCCTGTCTAATCTGTAAAGAGTGGCACCAGAATCAGAACTTGGGGTGAATAAAGCACCATTCCTGCCATTGCAAAGGGTCGGGGTTGGGGGGCGGGGAGTGTTATGCTAGTGACTTTGAAAATATGCCTGCCTTTTCTACCAGAGACTTTGATACTTACGTAATACCATCTTAGGTTTACCACACTTTCTGGTCTTCTTGTGGAATGAAGGAAGGAGAACTTTTAGGGGTACTACCAAATGAATGATTTACAGGAAGATCGGAATAGAATATCTCTATGGTCCTTTCCAAGTTTTATTTCAGCACTTGTGGCGTAGGGCAAGGAGAAGGAGGAAAAAAGAGTGAGGAGGAAAGAACGTTTTAAATTCCAGACTTTCAGAGAGAGAAGGGGGATGAGAGGTGCCCGTGCTCGGGAGTGGCGAGGGCCGGTGTGCCTGCAGCTGCGTGGCAGGGGTGTCCGTGCAGCTGCAGGCACGGAGCCTGCACCACCCCAGGCAGGATCCTGCAAGGGCCAGAGCCTCTGCTTTGGAAGGAGAGAAAAATGCATCTCAGAGATGCTCATACTCTCCCTGTATGGAGGGTAATAATGATGCTGCAGGGGTGAAGAGCCAAGACTAAAACCCGGTCCCTGAGGGTTGGAGGGGGTGGGGGAAGATCTGCCTTTTACAAAGTAGGGAAAGTAAATCAGGGGTGTTGTCAAGCAGTGGTCTTCAAGCCGGGGTGCACGATGTCCTCCCAGGGTTAGGTGGGTGTGGACAGGTTCACGGGATCCTTCTCCAGCTCTTACGCTTCTGTGCACCCTCTCCCCTAAAATGGATCTCTCTGAGAATTGTGTCTCTGCTGGGGATGCCACGTGGGCCTTCTCCTTTCCACGCCCCTTTTCACGTCACCCTTCTTTAGTTTATGGCAGTTTGTCACCAAGGGCGGTGAAATCCTCAACTGCCTCAAGAGGGGTGAGTCCAGGATCCTGAGTGGGGAATCCTAAGACGATAAAAGCATGAGAGTCTTGGTAAGAAGATTTTTATTTTATCCAGGTAACAGCTCATGGCAGAGGCTCATGCTGTCCCCTCCTCCCCTCCACCTGACCCGTCCGTTTTAGGATTATAATTCAGAAGTGAGTTGTCGTCACGTGAGTGCATATTAACACATGTGTGAGTTGGAAAAGGGAAGTGAGTTTTTTTTCCTGGCAGAGTATGATCTGACTGGTTGGTTTGACAGTTGGCTTAGCCAAGTAGATGAAATCGTAGACATCTTCCATGAAAATAAGTGAGCTAAATCTGCAGTATCAGTGTTGCAGCAGAGATATAACTGAAGCCATGTACAGTACCTGATATATTATTTGCACCCATTAACCTAGGAAAATAACTTAATTGTCAAATCAAAGGGGTTTCATAGTTTTTCAAAATTCTTTTAGGGAATATATGACCCAGAGTGGTTCTTGACCCTGGCTGTATGTGAAAACCACCTGATTAGCTTTTTTTAAAAAATTTTATTTATTTTTTATTTTTATTTTTGGCTGCGTTGGGTCTTCATGGCTGTGTGTGGGCTTTCTCTGGTTGCGGCGAGCGGGGGCTACTCTTCGTTGCGGTGCGTGGGCTTCTCATTGCGGTGGCTTCTCTTGTTGTGGAGCACGGGCTCTAGGTGCGTGGACTTCAGTAGTTGTGGCACGCGGGATTTGGAGCACAGGCACGGGTTTAGTTGCTCCGCGGCATGTGGGATCTTCTTGGACCAGGGCTCGAACCTGTGTCCACTGCATTGGCAGGCGGATTCTTAACCACGGCGCCACCAGGGAAGCCCCCTGATGAGCTTTTTGCAAAACTAAATATGCACTTACCATTCAGGCCACGGTTACACTCCTGGGCATTTATCCCCAAGAAAAGAAAACTTGTGTTGACACAAAAACTTGCCCACACATCTTCATAGCAGCTTTATTCATAATAGCCCCAAACTGAAGCCCAGATGTCCTTCAACAGGTGACTGGTTAACAACCTGGTACCTCCATGGTCTCCATGGAATACCACTCAGCAGTATAAAGGAACAGACTGTTGATACCTGCAGCCACCTGGATGGGTCCCTAGGAAATTACGCTGAGTGAAAAAAGCCAACCCCAAAAGGTTACATATGTATGATCCCACTTACATGACATTTTTGGAACGGCAAATAGATTAGTGATCACCAGGGTTTAGAGATGGAGTGATGGGAGGGCCCGTACAGAATAAGAAGAGGCCGGAAGGAGCCCTGGAGCCTGAACTCCTTATTGTAGAGGTGTCTGGAGAAGTGGTTTGACCAAGGGCGGGTACCTGATAAGTGGCAGAAGGAAGACTTGAAACTGGGTCCCTGTCTCATATGCTGTAATAGGGAATGCTTGAGAATGGAGACTCCAGAGTCTGAGTTTGGGGTTTGAATCCCAGCTCTGCGTGGTATTAGCTGTGTGGCTTTGGGCAGCTTGCTTTACTTCTCTAAGTCTGTTTCCTCACCTGTAAAATGGAGATCATATTTACCTCATGAAATTATCATCAGGATCGTAAGAAGTGATTTTCCCACTTTTAAAATACTACTTACAATGTAAGAAATACTCATATCTCCCTCCATCAGAACTAGTTACACACATACTAAAATCACGTGTGTAATTGAAATTAAAACTTTATGAAATACGTACCCTTAGTATCCATGGTCCCTTCAGTTTTCTATTTCACTTTTTAATAAAGCTGGTCATGACCCCCTAAACTGATTTCATAGCCGCTGGATGAAATGAAAATAAGGCACAGTGCCGTAAACAAGTATCATACCCTTTATTTTTCCTCTTAATTTTTCTCCCGAGACCCTTGGGTGGGCACTGGAACTGGGGAGGGGTGCAGGTGGGGTTCCTAACACCTCTGCACTCCTGGAGACCAGGGTAGGTTGCTGCTTTCCCCATGAGACTCTCACCTTGAAGGCAAAGATGACCTCGTTCACCACTTCACGCCCAGGACCCGGCACAGTGCCCAGCGCCTGAAAGGCATGACGGTTCAGAGGTCACGTGGGCACGGGCACTCACTCACCTGTGCCCTTTTCTGAGGGCTTGGGTGTGATCGCGCCTCCATCGGTCAAATGGGACAGGTAGTGACAGCATCTGCCTCGCAGGGCTCTTGTAGGACTAAGTGGGTTCTTGCAGGTGAGGCACCTAGAGGAGCGCCCTTTGAAGCTAGTGGTGGTCTTCTTCCACTCGCAGAGCATGTCAACTGCAAGTGGAAGTGACATTATTGAGATAAACTTGGATTTACTCTCGCCTTTAAAAAATAACAATTTGCCACATGAGTTAGAGATTATGTGTCTAGGGACTCAGAGCTGAGCTAAGTGTGTCAGTTTGTTGTGGCTCTGGGATGGGGGCTGCTGCCTTAGAACACAGGAAGCCTTCGTATTGTCCTTGGCAGAAAAGCTTTTTAAAAATGCCTTGGAAACTGCAGACGTCCCTGCAGCTGACTGCAAGTCTCACTGACCGTAACCGGGGCTTGGAAAGGCATCGGTCAAGAGTCGAGGAGACTGGAATCCAAGCACGGGCGCAGGAGGGTTGTGTTCAGAGGCTGAAGAGGAAGGTTTGGTTTATTGCTTTGTTCTGCTGGTCATGGGTCACATAAGAACTGCCGGCACTTCCTCTTCGGACCTGCCTGCTCACCTGCCGCAGGTCTGCTGCTCTGTGCATCCCAGGTCTTGTCTGCACTGGGATGACGGACGCTTTGGTCCTTTGAGCCTTTTTGAAGGGGAGTGGGAGGGGGTAACCGCTAAGATTGTTGTGTATTATAAAGCTGGGTGTGTTCCCCAGTGATATTTTGATAGCATTTCTTTGGGGGGAAGAAATTTGGAGACTTTTTTCCTCCTCATTAACGGGGAAAAAATGTGTCCAGTGCCTTATTTTTTTCAAAGATCATGCTTGAAACTGGCAGAGGGTTACTCTTCAGAAAGGATTTCTCATCTTGTAGCGTGAATATTTTCTCTAGGAAGCTCATCTTCCCATCGCCCGGGCGGCCTTCCATTACATAGCGCGCAGGATACATGAGAACCACACCTGCGCGTGTTGCGCCGAGGGGAACTTTGGAGGCAGGCTGAACCGTGGTCGACCAGCAGGTGCCATTAACAGGAAATAGGACTGATTTTATTCAGCACTTTTCCTTTTTTACAGTAAATGATGGTAGTTACCATAAATTGAGCTTGATAGGCGTTGCCATTGCCTCCCTCGCCTGACCCTTTTCATCCTGAAGACGCAGAGAAGCCCCTATTCGTGGAGTCGGACGTTAGCGGTTTGCTGTATGAGTGCCCAGTGCCCCTCATCTAACTGCTGGTTTTCATTTTTAGGCATCAAATGGGAATGTTTCCGAAGGGAATGAAACTTTAAATGGCGTTGCAGCCTCAGGCTACAGCATTTGCATGGAGGAGGGAGACGATTTGCCCGCTTAAGAGTCCACCAACTCAAAGAGCTGGATCTGGATTTGAATTTGATTTCGTTCTTCGGTGCTGTGTGTGGCTCTCAGCAGTCCGTCTATTTGTGGGATAGTGGTGTGTGCACTTTTATTTTCGATCTCTGTAGGCACCTCCACTTGGCAGCAAAGCAGTTGGCTGTCAGAAATGATACGGTGTGCGTGACACCCGTCACACGTACTTTGCCAACAGAAAGGAATTTCCTTTTTTTGATGAGCACAGAATTTCAAATGGCTTTTGACCACGAGCCCTCTGAATGTTCTTGTGAATCTCATGAAGTTCTTTATGGTAGTGTAGCCCTTGACTGTGTTTCTGCGGCTTTTCTGGCTGAAATATCAGAAAATCATCAGCCCTTTGACACCTCTTACCAAACAGCACAGGAGACCAGGAGCCAAGGTCCCGCCACGTTGCCGCGTTTGGGGACTGGGCACCTCCCTTCTGTGTTTGCATCATTTCAGGACATTTTAGTTCCTCTGTCTTCCCTGGATTCTTTACCCGTGAGAGAAGAATTCTGACAGTAAGCAGGGAAGCTGAGCTTGACCCTTAAATAGAAACACGGGGCCAGCCACACTCAGCAGCCCTCTGTCGTGGACCTTCTCCTTCAGTGTGTTGTTTTCATACCCACTGCCCTAAGTGTGGGCGTCCCCTCTCACAATGTCCACCTTTCACGTGGAATGGGAATCATGAACACTGCCTATCCCAGGTGAGGGCGTTTGTCATATTCAAACTGGAAATGCAAAAAGAAAATTTTAAGATTCAGTAAAAAACAATTCTGTTATCCCTGAGATAAGCAGGTTAATAGTACGTAATGTCAATATTTTGGCTGTAGACCGTTGTGTTGCTGTTGATCCAGGAGAAATGTGGTATTGACTCAATAGCTTCGTGTACTTTTTGCTAGCATGCTTCTCCGTGCTTTTTATTCTTCTTTTAAAACATCATGATCTGGTTTCCTTTCCTTTGTCGTTTTATGACCAGCTCCTCCCCGGTCAGAGAATGACAGGGTTAAGTTCAAGCAGAAAGAAGACTATATTGGAGACCTAGATTTCGGATGTCAAACCATTTCAGTCTTTGTTCTGAGGTTGATGTAATTGATCCTTCCCCACTTATCGCATATCTGTCCTTCTTATAACTTTCCCCAGAGACATATTTTTGAAAGCTCTTGTTAGCATATTGTAAGATTCATTCAATTCCTTATAAGACAGTTAGGATTTATACTTTTTTGTTGTCTGCTGACCGTGTTTCCTGGGCTGCATTTTCCAAAAGGGAAACACCACAGAATCATTTTTTGCTGATGGCTGGTGGAGACACTCATCAATAGCTGAATGAGGAGAAACGAACAAAAAGCGTAGATAAAATGCTGTTGTGGGGATATGATTGCAGAGTTGGTTTTCATCATTAGAGCCTGTTGGGCACCGTTGTCTCTGTGAAATGGGCTTGAAAGGTGGTTGCTGACTCTTAGTGTCCGCTGTATACAGACGGCAGTGGTGGCTCAGCGAAAAGGCCCGGGGAGGGAGGAGGCCAGATCCTCTCCTTGAGATGCTCATGCTCTTGAGAGGGTAGGGAGAGCGGAGGGGGTGCCCCATGGCATGGCCGGCGGGAACATATGTGCACTTTCTCAGTGACTGCAGCTGCCACGGAGCAGTCTTTAACAATGCTTCTGAGCTAGGAGGTTAAATCTTCTCATTTGTTTTCAAAAGAGAAAGAAGGGACCCTCGCCATCTTTACATTGAGTTTGGATCCCAAGCAGGAGGGAGGTAGGAAGAGAGAGGGATTTAGGCTAGCAGGATTTTCTCCCAGGCCTCTCAGCATGTGGACACACAGATCAATTTCTTATCCTGCGTTCAGCTGGACACTGGGTTAGAGACTGTGTTGATCACAACGTCCCCTCCTGTTTCATATCATATAACACATTCATTTCAGCCACTGAGCCTAAATTACTGTTTGCTTTCTTTCTGCCTTTCTTTTTCTCCCCCCGCCCCCGAAACGGTAAGAACTCGTGTAAGGATGAAGTTAGTTTATCCGTGCTAATGCTTTGATTTTTCTTTTCTCTTTCTCTTTGCCACAGTAGGTAACCAGTTAGGGGCCTTGGTACATCAAAGGTAAGCAGTGGGTTATGTTTTATTATTTATTGATCATTTCTAATTGTTTATTGATCCACCATCTGTACTAGAGCGTTAGAAAGTCAAGAGGTTGAGAGTGTGAAAAAACATGGGCTAGATTTCCTTAAGACTCAACTTTTTTTGTAGTCCTTTCCAAGACAGTGTAAGCTGAAAGGATAGACTAATACAAGGTATTAAAACGCAGCCGTTATCCTCTGTAAACTTAGAAGACTTCTGGGATGTTGGCGCTGCTCTTTCTGCCCACATACGTTGAATTTAAAAGTAGAGAATGTGAGAATTGTCCTCCTGGCTGGATGGTTTTCCCAGCATTTGTTTTATGGACCCTGACCTCTTCGCTTGAGCAAAGCTGTGCTGAAGAAGTGTGACTTGCTGGGCTTTCACAAGATGGAGCTTGTGTTGCTCCAGTCATCACGGTCTGGGAGGTGGGAGCCCAGGTCCCCCCACTGTAGTGAGAGGCCTGGCAGCAGAACCTTGGATGGCTGCCCGGTTGACTCCCTTCCTTAGTTTCCCCTCACAGAGTTCCCTTAAACACTGAGGATTTAGAGAGAGACAAAGACCTCTGGGCTTTAAAAAGACCAGTCTGTATGATGGAATATTTGTGGTCACAATGTTGTCATTCAAAAAAGGATAAAATATACAGGAAACCGCCAGGAAGGCTTCTCTTCCCTAAGGGGTGAAATTTTATGCTGTGTATTTGTTACTGTAACATGTTATCCTTAACGTTCACCAGCAATGATACAGTTGTATCCTCTTGTGTTCTATGCAAGTGTTTAGGAGTTTCTAGAAATCACCAGGCATCAGATAACCAAAAGATCTATTCTGGGGTTTTTTAGTTATTGTTTCTTTGTTTGCTTTGTTTTTTAATGAATTGAAATATAGTCATTGAAATGAGGTTGTGTCAGTATCAAATGTAACTTTCCTATAAAGCCGTAGTTAATCAGGATTTTACTTTCCAAAATGTTTGTACTTTGTGCATTAGACCAGTTTCAGCCTTGCATTTAGAATAGAGCTTTGTCTTCCAGGAAGCCCAAAGCAGTTTATCCTAATACGTTTTTTCCTCAAAGAGAGTCTGCTAAAATTGTTCCTGCGGGCTGAGGAGCTGCCTGAGTTTTGAGTTGTGCTGGTGTTGAACCCCTTCTAGTAAATTCCGCAGTACTGTTTCCTGAGAGTAGACAGCTTGTGCTGCGTGTGAGCAGCAGCCTGGCGGCTACACATACAGAAGCACTGTTACCCTTCACTACCATCAGGAAACATCCCAACAGGGACCCCCCCGTCTATTGTACGACGTACTGTCAGGGCAGCCGAGCCTTGGCATTAACAGCCACACTCTTACTGATTAGGAAGCTGGGAATTGCCTGATTTCGGTGTGAATTTGGATAAAGAGGTAGAGATGATCCCTGTGCATATGTAATCTGAGGGTGTAAACACAAGAAGACTGTTTGCTCACATCAGAATGATACAGTGGCAGTGCTATTTATGATACTGCATTTCTTCTAAGTGCTGCACTTTCCCTGAAAACATGCACTTATTCATTGCTTTCCATGATGGGTAAAAATCCAACTGTGTGAGAGATGTTTAAAAATGCTTACCTTTTTTTTAAAAAAAAACTACTTGCATTTAGCTTCCTCCTAAGGTAAATGTTTAGATTTAATTGCTTTCTGGGGTGTTGGGCAAATTGGATATTGTCCACAATACACCATACAGCAAATTTGAAGAGTTGTTTGAAAGAGCCAGTGCAATAGTTGGTTTTTTTTAAAAAAAAAAAAAAAAAGCATGTAATGGATGGGGTAGCATTTAACAGAAGTACGTTGCCAAGTAAGCAAGGTAATTATTCTGTACTGGTCAGCACTGATTAGGCCTCGGTTGGATACCGGTTCCATTTGGGACGTCTCACCCTAAAAGGCAGATAAATTAGAGGGAGGCCAGAAAGCAATAAAAAGATTGGGAAACAAGGAATATTGAAGAGTAGTTGTCCCTCTTCATCTAGGGAGACTTGAATAGAAGTCTAAAACACTCCCCACTCCCCAGAGGATCTTCAGGTGTTCAGCAATACTGAGGGTAGCTGTAGGAAGGAAAGGCAGTGGTTAGTGCAGTTAGTTGATGGTTTAATGAAAAAAATAGAGGTTTCCTCCTCTGACACAAGGAAAGGGGAGGCTTGGATCTTTTCAAGGAGTGATGGACCAAAGGGTTCATTAGATGACAGTCTTTGTGGATGGTTGTGGGCTTGTGAGCCAGATTGGCATGATTTCTTTTAAGCCTTTATCTTCTAACATTGCCAATATGGGAAATTTGGGGAACCTAAAATGGCTGCAGAATTCTTTATTCTGTGTATTTTTCCAAAATGTTCTTTGTTTTTAGGGCAGTAATAACAGAAGAATTCAAAGTGCCTGATAAAATGGTTGGATTTAGTAAGTATCCACATGATCTACTTTTTCCCTCATTTCTGTACCTTATTTTCATTTTAATCTCTCAGTGGGAGTGTCACCCATGGTAGAATGCTCCGCACATCATGTTCTCTAGAGCCCCGGAGCACTGCAGGGAGACCGGAAGGTTGGGCCCTGGGTCCCCCCCTCCCCCACTTCAGCTAGAGAACCCCATGTCGTTGGCTGTGTTTCACATGCAATTCCTGTGGGCTCGCTGAGGCCAACCTGATTTGTTGTGCTGTGAGCCAAGTGTGAATGTTTGCTGAATTAATTGTCACACATGTGTAGTTAAATATGGAATGAAGGGGGCATGTTCTCACCCTGTTTAATTTGTTTCAGTTATCGGCCGGGGAGGTGAGCAGATTTCACGGATTCAAGCAGAATCTGGTTGCAAAATTCAGATTGCCTCGGGTAAGGGCTACTTTTTTTTTCATAGATCTCAGTTTGGTAGAAATCAGTCTTTTTTTTACAGAGTTTTTCATATTTAGTACCTTTGCTTGTTGCTTAGAAGTTTAGGGGCTTGGGTAAGTATATGTGATTGCTGTTTTCCTTGCACTTTTGGAGCTGACCTCCCAGTTGAGAACCAGAAAAACCAGAGCCAAAGTGGGCCCAGAGATGATGCCGCCTGTCTGGCCTCTGGGGAGACCCTCTGCAGCTCTGGGCCCGGTGTGGCCCCTCCCAAACACCTGCTGGTCTAGGACCTCTGTTTTCTGCACCAGAATGTTATGCCAGACATAGTGGGGCCTGGACGAGACCTGGGGCTCTGGGCTCATGCCTGGGGACTGCTCGCCGGCTCGCCTGGATTAGACCGTCCCTGCCCTTTGTGGAAAGAGGCCATCTGAAGGTTCTGGCTAAATTAGCACATGTTAAACACGGCTCAGGACCTTTCCCAGCCTGGTGCATTTCGACCATGTGATACGGAGAGAGACAGACTGAGGAAGAAGAGTTTTTACTTTCGTTTCTAAGTTTCATCATCTGAGTTTGACCTCTTTCCACAGCAGAGGATGGGATTTGGAGGACATTCGACCACAGAAGTGTTTGTCATTTTGAAAGATACTTAGTACAGTGTCTTGAAAGCAGTTACTGCTGTTAGCTATTTCTCTTTAATTTTTTTTGAACATGCGTTTTCAGAGGCAGTTGTTTTTAGGAACAAAATAAAGCGTCGTGTGTGGTGTTGGAAAGTAAGATTTTTTTCCTCTCTTGTCAAATGGCCTGGAACCAGTTCCACGTGGGTGTCACTGTTCTCTTGAAGTGTTCATGCAATTACTGGTCATAACTCTGATGTGCATGCCATTAAACTCCTTACGAGTGTGCCTCAGAACTGCAGACAGATAACCATTAAACTACACTGCAAATGGACAGACTGAGGAGCAGCGGGTTGAGTGACTGGCACTTACTAGCACGCAAGCGGGTCAGATGTGAAGCTGAGGCTGGTAATCAGGACCAACTCAGAGACCTCTGCTGCGTCCTCCCAGCTTCCCCTGCAGGACTTGTTTTCATTTGGAGAATCTAGGGTGGAGCTACCAGCTTGATATTCTCTCCACAAGTGGAAGCAAGCTGTCTTTCTCTGGGAGCCGGGCCTTCTGTGGGGCTGGTTTAGGAACCAGCCCGGAGAGACAGTCCGTACACAGAGGCGAAGGTGCACGGTTGCCTGATGCCCACCAACACACCTCATCTTCTTGATTCTTCTTATAGAGAGTTCTGGGATTCCAGAGAGGCCCTGTGTACTTACCGGAACCCCAGAAAGTATTGAGTAAGTTAATTTTATTTACTTTTTCCTTTCACTCTTCTTCCTCCTTCCCCAGATGGGGAGAAATGGAAGGGCAGAATTGTTACTGAACACTGTCGATCTGTGCGGCAATCTGGCCACGAAAGCAGGTGCTTCCTTAGAGAAGGATCTGGGAGGTTGCCACGCCAGGGGAGTTGTTCTGTTACCTTAAACACATAAGGTATCACCTTTTTTTCAAACCCCACAGAATTTCTCACAGCTGTCATAACATCTGCTTCATAAACCAGGTCCTCGAGAGTGTACTTTCACCCTGCCTGAATGCTCTCATTAACTCGCTTCTTCCGTGTTAATGTCTCCTTCACCTGAGCAGGTCTGGATCAGTAAGCCTCTCACTCTGTGAAGCACTGAGAATCCTGGCATCAGGTCTCTTGCCTGGGGCTGATCCCGTTGCCCTTCTGATGTTGGTGAACCAGATGAATCTACTCTTTGTGGCCATTGCTCCACTCAGAGGGCCATATGGACTGGCCAGAGGCTGTTTGGACTTTTGGGCCCTTACTGCAGCCTTAAGACTAGCATGGCTCTCCTGGTACACGCATGCTTGGAGCCTTGTACCAGATGCAGGCCTCGTAAATCCAAGAAGCCCCTGGGGAAAGGGGAGGCACTAACTTAGAGTCTGCTCTCCTTCCTCTCTCAGTCTACCGAGTAGCGTTGCATTTGGGGACAGGAGTGCTGAGATTATGTCTGGCTCTGTAGGTAGGGCTGTTTTATTGTTTCCATTTCTCAGGGAGTCTAGATGAGTTTAAATTCTCTTGTTCTGCTGTAACATTGCAAGCAGTGAACCAGAATAAATATCACTGGCAGGTGTGCATTATAGGGCAAGCAGGATGCTTTTGCTGGAGTCAAGGCACTTTTCTTCCAACACAGGTTAATGTAGTACACAAGCAAAATATTAAAAAGCTGCTGTAACTGAGAAGATACACAAAGGCTCAAGACTGCAGAAGGCAACATCTATCTCCTGCCATTCGCCTCTTTCTTCCTGCTCTTCTAAACATTCCTGCTTCCTCTTCTACCCAAGCAGTGGAGGCAATGGGATTGTAACTTTAGGAGGAAACAGTTTTTTCTTCAGTGCGCAGTATAGCCAGCCTGTTTAGTAGCTGAATTTTTCCCTATTAAAAGAACCACGAGGGCTTCCCTGGTGGCGCAGTGGTTGAGAGTCCGCCTGCCGATGCAGGGGACACAGGTTCGTGCCCAGGTCCGGGAGGATCCCACATGCCGCGGAGCGGCTGGGCCCGTGAGCCATGGCCGCTGAGCCTGCGCGAAGAACCACAAAATAGATTGGACGTGGTGATTTAAAGAATAAATACTGCAAATAACAGCCAGGGGAAATTCTGGTGCAGAAAAGGCAATTGGCCCAACAGATGACCTCGGCAGGCTGGGTGGTTCTGTTCCAGCATTGCCATTCCCTCCCCAGTCTCCAGGTGAATCGGCATAAAATCCCACGGGAAATGCAGGCTCTTGACAGTCTGACATGGAAAGCACAAAGCAGGTGTATATGACTGTACAGCTGCACCTGCCTCCTTTTTTCCCCACCCCTTGAAACCAAACTGGTGATTTGTAGCCGTAGCTTAGAAGTCATCGAGCAGTCTGGTTGGTTATGGAGAAGAAATTTGGAGTTTGAGAATTCAAATGATGATTACTAACCCTTGCTTTCTCTCTTCCCGTCTTTCTCATTGCTTTCTCTCCTGCTCTTGTTTAACAAATATCTGTTGAGCGTATGCTCTGTGAGAGGGGTTATGCTGGATCGGGGAGCAGCAAGAGATGCAGGGGGTCAAAGGTAGACAGCTGCCACCAGAGCAGCTGACATTCGAATCGGAGACAGGCGTGTCTGTGGCGTGCACGCGAGACACAAGCGCGAGCAGAGGGCAGACGTGGAGGGGCTGTGTTGGAACGTTGCTGTTGTGGTGTGCGTTGCTTTTAAATTCCAGCCCAGTAGCGTGGCGGATGGCAGAGACCTCCTGGGTTGTGAGGGCAGGAGCTGGAGCTGGATGGAGGGCTGCCTTGACTCCTTCGCGTGTTCCCCCGGTGCTGTTTCCCCTTCCTGGGCGCCTAGAGCATTCATTTAATGCTGGCTCTCTTGTGGTTCTTTTCCCTCCCAAAGACAAGCCAAACGGCTCCTGGGACAGATTGTGGACCGCTGTCGGAATGGACCTGGCTTTCATAATGACATAGACGGCAACAGCACGATCCAGGAGATTCTCATCCCTGCGTCTAAAGTGGGGCTGGTCATCGGCAAGGGAGGGGAGACAATAAAGCAGTTGCAGGTGCGTGAGCCCTTGGCCGAGCGGCGCTCGACAGCCCTCAACCTCCTCCATCTCCCTGGGTTGGGAGGTTCTGTGCGGCTTTGGCGTGTCCCAGCTGGGCTGGCTGTGCACCACGCTGCAGAGCTCCCCACGAAACCTCTGCCCGAGTGCCTCTGCGGATCTGAACATTTTCTGTGGCCAGGCTCGATGCCAGCTGTGACGCCAAGGCCTGGGGTCCCCGTGAACTGGCAGCAGCCACTGTGGCGATGAAGCCCTGTTAGGACTCTCAGATAAAAACCCTGTGTCCAGAGCCAGGGCCCTGAGCCAGGAGCAGTCTTGCTCGCTAGTGGTGAGGTCGGAGTTACGCTCATGTACTTTTCTAAGGCTCAGGGTCCTCGTCTGTGAGAGCGGGGAGGCGCCGGCCTCGCTGCTATAATGAGCTAAAATAATACCCGTTACTGCGATTTACACGAGACCCTTAGCGCGGGGCCTGCCGCTGAGTAAATGCTCCGTCAACACTTGCTGCTCTGAGCTCCAGAATCCCTCACGTGAGACACTTGGGCCAAACGTGTTGTAGGTTTAATACCCCCAGCAAGTTTTGGGGCTGCATCCCGTAACCAAGTGCAGGTTTTCATGGCTAAACCTAACAGTCACACTCCAGGAGAGGAGGGCTGGAAGTACGCTCACGTGAGTTCAGGTTAGCTTTGCTGCCAGGTTTAGTTCGGAGCAAGCTTCTTTCCGAGCTCTGGGCTTTCAAAGTTGCGGGTCGGAGTTGTGGCCTGCCTGTGTGCTCTCGTATAGCCCAGTCCTTGGATGTGGAAGGCATTCTACCGTGGACTCCTAAGAGTTCAGACTTTATAGAGTCCCAGAATCCAAATTTTGGTGCCGCGCTCATCGGCTCTGGAGCCTTCAGTAGCTTACTCAGAGCTCTCCTCTGTGAGGTCGGGAAGTGGTGGCCCTTCCCTCCCGTTGCTGTGCGTGAGCTCTGACCACGTGACGTTAAATAGATTGTCTAGCTCGGTGCTTAGCATCTTGTAAAAGTAGCTCGTTCACATTTAGATACTCCAGGAACCGGAAAGGGAGGAGAGTTTTGGGAAACGGTTTTCTCGGTCAGGCTTGGACGCCCTCAAGCACGGCGTGTACCTCAGCATTCTCGGAGGCCAGCCTCACGGGCCGGATCAGAGAGCAGTGCCTTTGCTAGTGGGGCATGTCTCGCTGTGGACACGAGCCGACCCGTGCAGCTGTGCCATCCTGCGTGCCTCTTGCCGACGGTGAGGGCTGTACCGGTGTGTGTGCCCTCACAGGAGCGGGCAGGCGTGAAGATGGTCATGATCCAGGACGGCCCGTTGCCCACGGGAGCGGACAAGCCTCTGCGCATCACCGGAGACCCATTTAAAGTACAGGTAGGAGAGAAACCATGGGTCAGGCAGGTCCTGGGTGTGGCGGTAGCACTTGGTAGTACTTGTAGAGCTTTTATGTCGTTCAAGAAATTATAAAACTGCGTGGCGTTCCTTGAGCTGTCTTCCCAAACCAAGTTTGGTGATGCAAAGAATGGGGCTGTGCTGCCCAGTACCAGAGCTGCTGGCCACGTGGCTGTTGGAATTTGTTCAGATTAAGTAAAAAGTGAGTTCCTTATTTATACTGGCCACGTTTCAGCGCTCAGAGTGCTCAGAGCACACGTGGATGGTGGCTGCCATCAGGGCAGCCCATGCACAGAACTTGTCCGTAAACACAGAAGGTTTCATTGGCCGGCGCAGCTCTGATCAGATGCAGCTCTCGAGGTGGGGCTGTGGCCAGCTCAGATGCAGGCTCCCTCTGCCTTTTAGTTGTTTGTTCTCTCAACCCATTTCTACAAGATCACTGGCTGAGGTGGGAGGTGACCGAAGGTGCCAGTACCACACAAGGCACGTGTGTGCCCTCGTGGTAAGCGTCCTGTGAGCCTCAGAGGACAACCGCAGGTGCTGAAAGCAGGGGCTTAGGTCTAAATCACCCAGGTGCTCCATCTTCCAGCACCTGGGCTATTAGCAGGAATGTGTGTGCGCTGTGGGTGTGGGAGTGTGTCTGTCCCCGTGAGACACGAACGCGCTCTTTTCTGCCTGCTGCAGCCTGCCCGACCTTCGCTGCATTTAGAGTAGCTCCAGAGCGACACACCTTGGTGAGCCAGCCCGTCAGCGACAGCTGTCCCTCTGCAGGGGCTTTGGGGCTTTGATCCAGCAGAGGTTACCAGTCTCTGGCAAAAGAATTCCCGTAGTTCTTTTTTTTTTTTTTGCGGTACGCAGGCCTCTCACTGTTGTGGCCTCTCCCGCTGCGGAGCACAGGCTCCGGACGCGCAGGCTCAGCGGCCATGGCTCACGGGCCCAGCCGCTCCGCGGCATGTGGGATCCTCCCGGACCGGGGCACGAACCCGTGTCCCCTGCATCGGCAGGCGGACCCTCAACCACTGCGCCACCAGGGAAGCCCCTCCTGTATTTCTTAATGCTGTCGTTCAGCTGAACTCAAATGATACCACTGGTAGTTCTTTTTTGGTCAAGGTTTCTATATGTAATGATTTTAAAACAGGTTTGAGGGCCGGTGATTACAGTGGCTGCTTTGCTTAGGTTCCCGTCAGCAATGCAGCCCTTCACTATCTACTGCCCTGTCAGGTCCCCTAGAGTTTCTAACCTCTTTAGATGTAAACAGGTGGGCTTTAATAAAAAAAAAAAAAAACAGACTGCACCTAATCTTCCTCACTCGGCTCACGCAGTCCAGCCTGGGACTCCTCTGCTGTGTGTCGTAGAGCTCTTTGGACAGAGGGGAGAGCTGGCTGGACACAGAAAGCCTGCCTCCCAGAAGCCCTCCACTCCTGCCTTCTCCAGTGGAACGTTTGGCTTTGTCTTTTGTAGAAAAAATACCTGGGCAAAGAGCTTATTTCATTGATGTTTCATGGATTTGCAGGAAAATTATTATAAAGAAAGGTTTTCAGTATTTTTTTTATTTTAGAACTGTGTATTCCATGTTTTTTATTATGAAGAAGCTGTCTGCTGTATTTAGGGTATATTGTTCTTTGGGTTTCTTTTTTTTTTCCCTCTTCCCAACTTTTTATTTTGAAAAACTTCAAATATAGAGAAAAGTTGAAAAGATAGTGTAGCGAACATCTGAATACCCTCAACCTACTTACTGTTTTGTTTGTGTGTTTATGTTTTAGTTTTTTGCTTTACCATTTGTAAGTAAGCGTCAGATACTGTGAGTTTTTACCTCCAAATCCTACAGTATGTATCTCCTAAGAATAAAACTTGCTTCTGTAAAACCAGGCCTAAGAAAATAACGGTAATCCCGTAACATCATATTATAGTCAGTCCGTGTCCCAGTCTCTCCAGATGTCATGAGGCGTTGCTGTTTTGGCTTGCTCTCGTTTGGTTTGATCTTCCCAGAACTGGGACTCAGTTGCAGTTCTCACATGACCTTGAGGTGCACGGTTGCTCCTCAGCATGGCTCCTAGGGCACCAGTGCTGGCGTGGGCGGGATGGGCTGACTCAGGTGCGTTCTTGGGGGTGAGGACACTGAATGCGCCTTAGAGTCAGGTGTTGAGGGAGGCTCTTGCCAGTTGGTAAGCCGTTCGAGCTCTCAGTGCCAGGAGGTATTTTCGGGCTCCCAGGCTGGCCTTTTCCCTTTCCCTCCCTGGAGCTTCTCTGCCATGGGATGCATTGTTAATGTCTTCCTTCCCGTGGAAACTGCCCACTGTCAGAGCTCTCAGACCCCACCCTTGCCCACTAGAAAGAAATGGCACGTCAGAAATACGGTGGAGCGACCATCATCAAGTTCTGACCCAGCACCAATGTGCTGACCCAGCTGTGGCTTAGAAGACTGTGAACCCTTATCTGTGTGGACTTTTTGGACAGTGTAAGGAACACGTCATTTAAGTTGTGATATACACGATATACTGCTCAGTAGCAGCCTGCCCGTGTCCCATGTAACAATAGTAACATAATATAGTGAGTTCTCCCACTGAGCACCTCCTGAGGCTTTAAGCCCAATTTAAGAGGGTTTGATCTTTCACCTGGTGTCATGTCTTTTTTCAGGATTTTGTTTTCCTTAATGCCTTTTATCTGTGTTTATGCAGCAAGCAAGAGAAATGGTATTAGAGATCATCCGAGAAAAAGACCAAGCTGATTTTCGAGGTGTACGCGGTGATTTCAGCTCCCGAATGGGAGGAGGCAGTATAGAGGTATGCTTGAGTTACAGGTTAGTAGGCAAGTTTAAGGTTGTAGGGCACGCTTCTGTTAGCTCTTTAACCTTGAGCAAGTTATTTAACTCTTATCTCAGCTGCAAAACCCTCCTAGTACACTGGCTTCACAGGGTGGGTGTGAGAAAGGAGTGGGACAGCCAGCTGTAGTGAGGAGCGCCAGCTGCACGCATTTCAGGGAATGGGGCCGTTCCCCCTGGTTGGGGGTTGTGCTTCAAAGCGCACCCCACTGCCCAGATGAAGACCCAAGTCCAGGTTTTCGTGGTGACCTATGTTGTGATAGTATCAAACTCCTAAGCCTGTTTTACTGATGAGGTGGAATGGGATCGAAATACATCCTTGATGTCGGCTACAGCGAGGGTGGGCCCTGCCAACGTTATGCTTGGTAAAATAAGCCAGGTGCAGAAGGATGAACGTTGTCATGATTCCACTCACATGAGGCACCTAGGATAGGCAAGTTCATAGAGACGGAAAGGAAAGTAGAGGTTAGCAGGGGCCGGGGAAGGAAGCGCTGTGGTTTCACGGGAGTTCTTATTGGGGATGATGAAAAGGTTTGGGGTGTAGACATCTGTGGTGGTTACACAACATTGTGAGTGTGTTTAAGGCCACTGAAGTGTGTATTTACAAATGGTTAAAATGATTAATACTATGTTATATATATTTTACTACAATAAAAGAGTGAAGGAAAAGAAAAACATTTTATACGACCATAGTATAATCAATGTGTATGGTACATTAATGTTTATTTCATAAAATTTGGAAGATAAATTTTTAATCTTAAAATATTTTTTTAATCTTTTATCTACGAGGTTTATTCTTACTTTACTTCATCTTTATAACTATTTTTGATCAGGTCTCAGACCTATTGGATGCATTTAATGGACAGGAATGCAGCCATCAACCACAGTATTTTTCCTAAGAGGAAGAAAAAAATGCTTTATTGTATCATTTCCAGAAATGCACTGTGATAAAAATCATTGTATGTATATACACACACACACACACACACACAGACACACACACACAGACACACACACACACAGACACACACACACACACACACACACACGCACACACACCAGGTTTGCAGAAAAACTCTGATGTTTTGTTTCTCTGTGCTTAGGTGTCTGTGCCTAGGTTTGCAGTTGGGATTGTAATAGGAAGAAATGGGGAAATGATCAAAAAGATCCAGAATGATGCTGGTGTGAGAATTCAGTTCAAACCAGGTAGGTTTTGATGGTTCTCAGAAGTCCTCAGCATTATGAAGGATTAAAGAACACCTCACAAAACAAGGACATTGTTATTAGCCCACTTGTGTTCTTTGCTCTCCCTCACCCTCTCTCTCTTTTGCAACATTCTGTTACCAAATTTCCAGTTTAGGTTTGTCCTCTGGTCCCTCATTTCTTTCTGTGGATTTGCTGGCCGGGTCACCCTTCTTGTGCCAGAACACTCTAGCCCAGGGGTGTCCAGGCTTTTTTCTTTTTTTCCTTGGACTAGTAAAATTGGGGGGAATCAACATAGCATTTCCAGTTTTTAATTTTGCCAAGTAAAGACTTAAAAAAAAAAAACTGTTATTTTGCTTTCATAAAATTAAAGATAACTTAAAACCATTAAAAAAATCGTAAAATCAAGGACCGTTCTTTAAATTTTATAAATTTACCTTTACAAGCAAAATCATCTACAATGTCTTTATTTCACTCATTTCTCTGAAGATGGGAAAACATCATGATGGACTACTTCTGGGAAAATACTGCTGTGGCTCAACTCTGTTTTCCTTGGCACTTTTTTTTTTTAAGTTTAATTTAGTTTCTATAGTGATATCTTTTTTAAGTGGCTGTAATTGCATAAGAAATGAGTATTGACGTGGATCACGCAAAAAGATGTAGCCGCACCCGTTTCCCTATGCAGAAGATTCCCTGATACGGTGATGTTCTTATTACTGCCTTTGGCACTGGTTGGAACATTGATTGCAAATCAGATTGACGTTTGTTTCCTTCTGAAGTTGGGCTTTTCCTAATCCCATCTCTCACCTTGCTCCACAGATGATGGTATTAGTCCAGAGAGAGCTGCACAGGTCATGGGACCCCCAGAGCGATGCCAGCACGCAGCACATGTCATCAACGAGCTTATTCTTACAGCCCAGGTGGGTCTGGCTCTCTGGAGCTTCAATATCTCACCGGCAGAAGCAGCAAGTGCTACCTGGGGCTCTCGGGGCGACACCCTGGAGCAGTCACCCCCTCTCAAGTCACGGTTTTGGAAACCAGTACTCTTGTCAGTTACCTCCCTCCAAGATTATAGCCATGGGCTTCTCTACATCTGTCTCTTTCCCGCCTTCATTTTTGTTTTTGTTTTCCTGCTAGTTTATTATTCGGCTGCCTTTATTGTCTCAGAATCTAGATTTTTTTTTTTACAAAGTTCCTGACTATTTAAACTGTTTGTGGGATGTAACAGTGCAGATTGCCAGGTTTCAAACAGTCCAGTGTACCTAGTATAACAGTAAAGTCTCATCTCAGCTTTAGAAGGGACTCCACGTTCTGCCCAAATCCTGACACTGTCTTCATGCACTTGATTCCATGCACGTCTTTCTCTGGAACGTGAGCAGGCTTGTGTGATGCTGTTAGGATACACCTGCCCCCGTTGTAAATTGCTCTGGAGAACTACTGTAGCTGGTGGCAGGTTGGCACATCATGTCCCCCAGGTTTGTAGGAAAAGTCTGAGAATAATAGCTGAAGAAAGAAGCCAGAGATTAGAAACCACCATCCCAGCTCCGCCACTTTTCATGTGACCTTCAGCGAGCCTTTGAACTCCTCTTGGCGTAGTGTTTTCAGCAGCAAACCAAGGGGTTTGTACCAGGTGATGCACCCCACATGATCCCCTAAGTCATCTGGCGGCACCTGCTGAGGTTACAGGTTTATAGACCCCACCCCCCGCCCCAGATCTCCTGAATCAGAGTATCCAAGAGGGTGGCTTGGATCTCACCCACAGCCCCAGGCAGTTCTTAGGATGAGACAAGTTCAGAGAAGCGTCACTAATTCATCTCTGACATCCTTTTTAGTAGTAAGAACTGATGATCCCAGGACTGCAAAGGCCGTGAGATGATGAGGGGACAGCTTGTCTTTGAGAATCTGTGGCATACCCAGAAAGTTGGCCACGTGTTTGTGTTCTAGTGTAAATCCCTAAAATCACCTTGTTTACTTGTCATTTGTCGCTCATGAAAGCAGAGTGCAACAGAAAGCACTCCAGTGAGCTCGGCTTTCTGCGGGTTTCGATTCTGGGTAAACATTCAGTTTACCCTTCATCGACAGGAACAGGCTGTGCCGATCGCCTGCTCAGCTTCTCCCTTCGTGAAGAAGCTCTCAGCTTGACCAGGTTCGCCTTCAGCCTTTCCAAGATTTTAAATGTTGCTGCTCCAAAGTGACTCAAAGGACAAAGGCTGGAATGGGGTGTTTCGCTCTCGAGTGAAAGGAATCTTCCTCGCTTAGGTGTTGGTTGTGGGTTTTGCTCTCTGGTGGGGAAACTGTGAGAATAAGTCGGGAGACTTCTCCAGCCCCAGACCATGGGCGGATGGGCCTGGCTTGTTCCTCCCTCTCTTGGGGAGCGAGACAACCCATTTTTCTTTAAAACCCTTTTATTCTTGTTGCTGGTTGAACTGCAGGGTGTTCTGACTCTCAGAGCGGTGTCTGAATGGTTCTCTGTAGCAACCTTGTCGGGAGAGGGTCAGAAGTCATCCTTGCTACTCATGTGTCACTTTCAAAAGCTCATAGCTCTTCAGCATCTAATATCTGGTTTCTGGTAGGCCCAGCATTGAGAAGAAAACCAGCTCCTGATGCCTGTAGATTAAGGCCCAGTAATTAAAACTCCAGGGATAAGGGCACTGGGCTTTAGACTTAGGAATGTATAGCTGACTGCCTGTTATAGTTGGGTGTGTTTGTGCTGTCTGTGTAACCACGTGATTCATCCGCGCACGTCTTCTTGAATGTGCCTGTGATCTGTGTTAACTCTACTTGCAAAGAGCACTTCAGAGTCTGAAATGTGGAAAGGTGCTCAGGTTCTAATGTGTGGCGTTGATTACATCCTGTCACTTAACCTCCTCCCCGGAGATGAAAAATAGTGCTGGTGGCAGTGACAGAAATGTCACCTGAGCTTTGCTTCCTTCCCAGGAAAGAGATGGCTTCGGAGGCCTGGCGGTAGCCAGAGGAAGAGGCCGTGGCCGCGGTGACTGGAGCGTGGGAAACCCTGGTGGCATCCAGGAAATAACCTACACAGTGCCGGCAGATAAGTGCGGCCTCGTCATAGGCAAAGGTAAGAGGCGGTTGCTGGAGTTCGGCGTTCCCCT
Organism: Leucopleurus acutus; assembly: GCF_964270905.1. NCBI lineage: Eukaryota > Metazoa > Chordata > Mammalia > Artiodactyla > Delphinidae > Leucopleurus > Leucopleurus acutus. The sequence goes on along the minus strand of NC_139150.1, from coordinate 5,737,609 downwards.
TCCAGGTGTTTGACCTGAGAGCAGACAGGCCACGTCCAATACCTTTGAAGCACAAAGTTCCTTCTGTTTGCTGCCCTTGACTGAGGGGCCAGGTCCGAGGCATCAGCTGCCTTCTGCAGGAACCGTCCTCTGCATGGGCCCTCGTGAATGGGGCAAAGCCAGTACTTCATTACAGCGTGTAAACAGATGGTCGGGAAGACCCGCTGCCTGTGGAAGCAGCTTAGGTTGTTGAGGAGGCACCCTGAACGGGTGAGGGGCCTCTAAGTGTTTGTCGATCGACTGATTGGTGATTAACTCACCCCCAGGGAGCTTAGAGGAACCGTTAAGATAATTTCCTCAAGCGAAGATTGCTTTGTGGCGAGTGCGCCACTTTTTTCTTACTGGATTTGGGTATTTGTTCTCTATTGACACAACATGTGAAAGTGGTTTTTATCTTTTCAACATATTTACCAAGAGTATCAGGCACCCTGTGGAGGGAAATAAAAATTGACTTGTTAGTTGTTTCTAGGCATTTTAGAGGACGTTGTGTAGAAGCCCTCATCAATGGCTAACGTGGCTCCTTCCTGTCCTTCAGCGAAGAGCGAGCGAGAGCAGGCAGGTTTCTAGGCCATTGTTGCTGGCTCACCTGGGCTGGCCTTGACCAAGGAAGGCTGCTGAGAGCAGGTCTGGGGCTCGCGGAGCAGTGGGCTTAGCTTCTCTGCTCTCTAAGCAAAGCCCTTGACCTGGTGGGAAACTCATGTTCAGCATTGGGTTTTGTATTTGCCTATTTATTCCCTTTGTATGTGTTTGGCAACATATGGAAGAAATAAATACAGTTTTCTCCCTAGAGTTTCCCCAGTTTCTGTGATCACCAGACATCTCTTAGCTGTTGGAGGGGTGCTAGCATCCCGTGGAACCTGACTTGGGAACGTCTTCACCGGCAGAAAGCTGAGGCTGGCGAGGCACATCCTCACGAGCCGGCACAGGGCTGGGATTCCTCCTGTCCCTCTCATTCACCTCCCGGAATCTGCACTGGGTCCCACTCCTGGACAGTGTGTGTTTTATGCTCTTCTAAAATGTTTCTCTCTTGTATCCGTGTTGTCCCTGGGTGGTTAACCTCTCAGGGGTGTAGGAACGACGTAGGTTTGTTTTAATTTTCTGGCAGGGCGTACATGCTGGGAGGTGTTTAATGGACATTGTTGGCTGCCCAAATGCTGTGATAAGTCAGACGTGCTGCCCAGGCCATCAGCTGGCCTGCTGCCATGAGGTTAAATCCAGCTGATGCCTGGAGTTCAAGAATCAGATCTAGGTTTTTCTGTGCTTTTGGAGAACCGTTTTGTCAACGAGGTTTTCATGGGAAGTGTCATCTCTAGACCTGGCAGAGCCTTTCTGTCTTCACTGTGATAGTTCCTCCTAGTCAGTGAAACCTCGGTACTCACAGGACAGTCGCTCATAGTTTGTCCTCTACAAAGTCATCCTGAGCGATCCCCAGAGGGAGGAGACAGCAGAACGTAGCAGTAACTGATGCTGTGTCCTGGTGCCCCAGTAGCAGCCTTGGGAAGCCAGGCTAAGTTTCGTTGAGGCAGGAGCAGAGGCCTTTCTGTAACTCCCCGCCCCAGGGGCTGGGTGTGAGGTCTTCCTGTTTCTTGGGAAAGGCGTGGGGTGAGGGGAGCCACACGCAGGCAGGCCCTGCAGCCCTTGGACAGACGCTGCACCTCCCTGGGCCCCTGCTGGATTTCCATGATAAATACAGCAATAGTGACAGATAGTGTGGCCAGCCCTGCTCTTGTCAGCCCAGCCTTTTAGCAGGTTTGATTAATTGCTTTACGATTTCACATCCAGCCGGGGGCCACTGGTGGGTCGCTTCTGCCCCCCGTCAGGTGGAAGAATGGGGCAGGCTGCTGAATGAGCCTGTAGACGGCCACCATGTGCCAAGCTGGCGACCTCCTCTTAAAGGAAGATGAACTTAAATTAACTCCTTCCGGCCCCGTGCAGTTTTGCGGTGCCTCCTCGCCTTATTAGCATGGGCCTGAGGCCTCAGGGAGGAGTCTGGGGCTGCTGGTCCAAGTGCCTGATGGAGGGGAGCCGGTCTGGGCCCGTGGGGACCGAGTGGTCTGGGCAGAGGGTGGGGTGGGGGTCCCTTCAAGTGCTGGGTGTGCAGTGGGAAGGTCTCCGCCTACTCTTGGCTCCTCGGCGCTCCCTAAGAACACTCTTGCCTAGGAGCCAAGCTGCTTGCCTTTCCTGATGCCAAGGAGGTAGAATTCATGACCTGAGTGAAGGTGGGTAGTTGTGGGGCTGGGGGGGGGGCTTGCGCGTACCGGGAAGCAAAGTGAAGCTGCTGAAGACTGTCTGTGACTCTTGCCTTGGCTGGTGCTGCCCCTGAGACCACGTGTTTGCTCAAGGCTCAAGGTGTAGACGACACAGGGACCCCTCGCCTAAACTGCAGCAGACCTTTAGGGAAACCATGCATACAACACTGTGGTCTGCTGGGCTGTTCTTTTTTTTAATTTGCTTTTAAATTTAAAACTACCCTAAACCGAGCTAACATCCTGTCCAGACTAACGTTTGAACCAAGCTTTCTTGAATGGCGACTGTCTCCTGGTTTCCTTACTATGGTGTAAGGGCCGCTCACACTTCCTTCAGGAAGAATGGCCGGACCCAGGCTCCACCTTTGCATCCTGACCCTCGTAGAATCCCATCATGCTTTCTGGATGAGATGAGCCGTGCCTGCTCTTGGTGTCCCTTACTTACCTACTCCTCGATGCTTTTGTTCAGACGTGGCTTTCCAGCAGGGCCGGTGGAGGGCAGGTTGGGAGTTTGAAGGATTGTGGACGTGTTACAATGAAACGAGAAATGTCACTGCAGCTTAGTTTCGACTCTGGGTGGGGAGGGGTGACACAGAGACTGGCCTTTAGTCTTCGCTTTGACCCTTTGGGGCTCCCTGGTACCCTGCGTCAGATTTTATACACATCGTCTTTTTCCAGTTCTGCAGAACTCTGTGCTCCAAGTTTTCCTAGAATTCTGGCTCCGCCACCCCAATTGAGCAGAGCTGATCTGTAAGTTCTGTGAAATTTGAAGAGAAGAATCAAACCATTGTTACACTGGTGGAGCTTTTGTTACGCAAATTTCATTAAGAGACTGGGACTCTCACAGGTTTTTCAAAGAGTCCAACTACATTTTCATTAGCCCCACTCCACCCAGGCCTCTGTGACCTCCATTCTCAGGCTGCCGCTCTGTCTAGACCTGTCCCCCACCCACGCAGGAAGAAGAGACTTGAGAAGAGACAGGATGGGATATTAAAGGCTTGAGTGGGCTGTGGGTATTGTTGGGGCCTGTGGCCGTCTGTTTGACCTGTGGAGGGCGGGAGACAGCAGTGCGGTGGCCCACACCGGGGCTGAAGGCCCGCATTGTGCCATGGAGGGGCCATCAGGTCACCATTCTCATGCTGAGAAGGATGGGGTGCCTTCTCCGGAGCTGAGCTCACTGTGTGCAGATCTGTGGGCCAAGGCCCAGACCTGGTTTCTGGGCCACTCCAGGCCTCTGCATAGGACACTGAGATGGAGACCAGCTGGTGCCACGTGGTGTCATTGCGCCTCAGCTTTGCTTCACAAGTCTGGCTTCACAAATGAGACAGCTCTGGTTTTTACAAGAGCCGTTTTAAAGTATAAATGGGAAGTCCTTGTCTACTCTTAGGACGAGCACTGGTGTGCAGAAAATACCCATTCCTCCTCTGGAGGAGAGAACTGTAGTCACCTACTCTTCTGTGTCCTGCCCGCAGGGGGCGAGAACATCAAAAGCATAAACCAGCATTCGGGAGCGCACGTGGAGCTTCAGCGGAACCCGCCTCCCAGCACGGACCCCAGCCTGCGGATGTTCACCATCAGGGGCCTTCCTCAGCAGATCGAGCTGGCCAGACACCTCATCGACGAGAAAGTGGGCGTACGTACGAGGTCCTTTCCCCACCTGGGTGATAGGAGCTGGGCTTTCATTTGGATGTCCAAGGCGCCTGTTTCTCCCCAGAACCTTGTACTTCCTGTGGCTCATGGTCCTCACGTGATGTGAGGGCAACAGCCCCCTCCCACGTTGCTGAGGGGGAAGGTCGGGGCACAGGGACACCAGGGCCAGGCCCAGACGCGCAGAGCTCGCCCAGGCCACCGCAGCTCAGGCCCCGAGCCGTTGGCCCTGCAGGCGTAGATGAGCAGCCAGGGCCGGCAGCCTTCCCCCAGCACTGCCCCCGGACTCCCACTGGCATCGCCCCGGCGGCCAGCCCTGCAGGCAGCGTTCATTGACTCTGGCTTTAGTTTCAGGCACCTCAAAGCAGATAAAGAAAGGGAGTGTTGATGGAGGACAGATTGGCCACTGCTCACCTCAAAGGGGACGTAGAAGGGCAGAAAGCCGTGGGCCAGCCTGAATTGACGGGACAGTCAGCAGGTCGGTCCCTACCCCCAGGGCGACACGCTAGGGCAGTTGTGGTGGTGCCGGTATTGGCTGTGTGGTGGTATCGGTCGCTCAAGGGGCAGAAGCTGTTTCTGCAAATAAAGCCCACTGTGGGCAAGGAAGGCTAGTGCGAGTGCCACAGGGCATCTTCACTTCACTTGTCTCTCTCCCCGAAAGCTGTGGTTTGCCTCGGGGTGGGCCTGGGCAGAGGGTGCAGGCGCAGCCGACAGGAGGTGAGAGTTCCCTCTGTGTCCTGACAGGGTGCCAGTCTCGGAGCGCCCGGAGCCTTCGCACAGGGCCCCTTCAGCCAGCCACCTGCCGCGCCGCATCAGAAGTGAGTCTTTTCTTGACTGGAAGAACTCACTGCCCCCAAGGGGTCCTCCTTTTCCAGCTACTTCCAGGGAGTGCCAGCCGAAAGCCGCAAGTTCTGGGCGTGGGCAGGACTCCTCTCCTTCTCTCTTACTGGTGGTCCCTCTGGCCTGTCTGTTGCTCAGTGACCAGTGCTGGGGCGAGAGCCTTCCCAGAGGGCGGAGGGTCTTGTGGTCCCGCCAGCATCCCGTAGGAGAGCTCACCGCCCTGGGGCTGGGTGGCGGGAGCGTTTTTGTTTGTTTGTTTGTTTTTGCAAAAGCCGTTGTATTGTCTTTATTTGTTTTCCACTTTCTTTTAGCACCTTTCCTCCGAGGAGCTCAGGGTGCTTCCCAAACATGGCCGCTAAAGTGAACGGAAGCCCTCACAGCGCGCCTGTGAGGTGGGTGGGCCGCCTTTACTCCGCCCTGCCGCGTCTCCAGCAGAGGGCGCTGTGCTTGCTGCGGGGGCGGGCGCAGGGGCTGGGGGGTGGGGTGTGGCCTGCCCTGGAATGAGTCCTCTTGTCCTCCGCAGTGGTCCTCCGGCCTTCCTGACCCAGGGCTGGGGCAGCACCTACCAGGCGTGGCAGCAGCCCACACAGCAGGTTCCAAGTAAGTGACTCAGGAGGAGGTGGGATGCCTCCAGGGACAGGCCTGCTGGGCTCATCTCCAGCTGGGCGGGGACAGGGGACCCGCCTCTCTCCTGGCCCACCTTCTCAGCTGCAGCCTTCCGTCACTCTGGTCCCCCAGAAACGGGTCCGAAAGGCCTGTGGGCCCTGAGAGTGTGGTTTGACCTGAGCCCCTTCCACCGCTGCAGCCTCTTCAAGCAGCCCCGCCTAATGGGTGCCCCGCCTGCTCCCCTCCTCTGGCCTCAAGGTGGCCTTCTCCCTCTCTCCTCCCCAGCACCATCTTAGAAAAGGATTCTCTATCTCCCGAACTTCCAGAAAGCGCATGATTAGAGAATTTGCTCTCTAAGAAAACTGATTGTAAAAGAGAAGATTCTCGTTGGAATTAAACCCCCTCCCACTCTCTGGCCCCCACGTCAGCTTCAGGAGTCATCCTTGAGTTTTACTGCTGGTAGAGCCCATCTTGCACAGCCTTCCAAACAAAAACAAAAACAAAACAAAAACCTTACCTTAGGTTCTTTTGACGTCTGAAGGGCCAGCCTGGGGGTGTTTGGAAAGCGCTCTTCAGCGCATCTGCAGGCTCCCCTCGGAGCGCCAGGCTGCAGGACACGTGCTGCAGCTTTGCCCACAAGGGGCTGGGCCCGGGGTTCCACCCCTTTCCCCTTGAGCAGAGTGCTGGGTGTGAGACCCTGCCCCGGGGCGCCTGGTCAGGTTCACAGCTGGAGAAGCCCCCCCACACGTTTGGAGCAGTGCTGGGCAGCCTGAGGCATGTCCCCGCTTCTCTAGGGCTCCAGTTCTGTCATCTGTGAAATGAAGGGTTTGGATTTGATTTCTAAAGTACTTGTGAGCTCTGAAATTGCATGGTTGTGTTTGTTCCCTCTCTTCCCCCTTTCTTACTTTCTTACGAAATACCTTAAACGTGCAGAATATCTCAAAGAACTTCACCACGAACACCTACACACCACCCAGATTCCACCCTCCCCATTTCACTGTGCTCACTTAGCCCGCAGCCCGGGCGTGTTTCGCTTCCTCCTGTTCCATCAGAGAGCACCCCCAGGGTGGGAGGCGACCCAGATAGGGTTCCCCAGTGCCCATCGCCCAGGACAGAGGACCTGGGAGAAGCCCTAGACTGTGGGGAGGCTTTGCGTTGAAGCTGCAGGGGACACGTCCGCCTCCGTGCAGGGGGCAGTTCCCGCAGAGCCCGCCCCGCTGCCTCCTAGGCTAGGCGGGCGAGGAGTTGGCAAAGGTGCGCGCGCTGAGCGAGCGGAAACGCAGCTGGCGCCTGCGCCGCGCACCACGCGCCAGCCTTCGCCTGCGGTGTCGCTTGCTTCACTCAGGGGAATGGAGAATTGGTTTGGGTCCGAAGAAAAATCCCACTTGCCCACAGCCTCCGTGTCTGAGGGGGCAGTTCCTGCTGCCGCGTTGCCCAGGCCTTGCCTTCTCCTGGTGCCGGCGTCCAGCTCCGAGTCCCATCCTGCCGCAGCGCGGGGAGGAGGGGTCCCCACACACACCGACTGTCCTCGTGCCTGCGCCCCTCCTCAGCCTTGAGGAAATTAACTCTTGGGGAAAGCATTGTGCCGTGAAATGTGTTTTTGAGCACGTCCTTCCTGCCTGCTGCAGGCTGTGATTCTAACCGAAAAAAAGGACGTGCCGGCAGGGGGTGCCCTTGGCAGAAGGAGGGTCCCGACTTCCAGCTGTGGTCAAGTCTTTTAAACACTACCCGCCCCCCGTGCCCCTGGGCAGGCTGCTGCTCTGCTCCCCCCAGCCCAGCCTTTCTGCCCCCAGTGATGTGGAGAGGAGGGCGGGGATGACCCCCAACACGTCCTCGCCCTCACCCTGGACAGGCGCGAGGCTGGGGGTCAGGTGTGTACCCTGTCTCCTGTCGTCACCTTGAGCGCAGTCTCTGGACACTTCCCCTGTGTGTCCCCTGTAGTTCTCGTCGTGCAAAGGCAAAGCCATCAGTCCTTGAACAGAAGGGCCAGGGAAAGGGAGTGGTCAGCGCCATTCGGATTCTTTGTCGGTTTGCAGGCCAATCCAGGGAGCCGCAGACAGCACTCTGGCCCCGGGGGCTCTGCTCCTGGCAGCCCAGAGTCCCCGACTGAAGGGAGTTGAGGCCCTGCCTGCTGGTCGCCTTGCCGGGGCAGCTGTCTGCCAGCCCCAGCCTCGCTGGCCTGGGTGGAGGCCCTCTTGGGGGTCGGCCTGGCTCCTCCCCCAGCCCCCCCACCCCGGGCCACAGGGGCAAGGGAGTGAGTGCAGAGAGCAGGGCCTGGAGCCTGCGGGCTGGGGGCCGAGGCCCCGGGAGCCCGGAGGCCTGACTGCTTTTGTGTTCTTCGCCCAGGCCAGCAGAGCCAGCCGCAGAGCAGCCAGCCCGACTACAGCAAGGCCTGGGAAGACTATTACAGAAAACAGAGTGAGTGCGCTGGTCCTTCTTAACAAGCGGCTCCCCGGCCACACAGCCCCCAGGACTGTAGACCTCAGAGGCCGTGGCTCCCTGACCCCTTTTTCTCTTTCCCGCTTTCCCTGTGTGAGTCGCATCTCCGCGTCCACCTTTGCCACCCTCTCCCCACGTGTGCCTGTCAGGGGAGACGCGCGGTTGTCCTTTGCCGTCCTCCAGTCCTCGCGCTTCTCTCCTGGACTCTAAAGGGCCCGGAAGGGCATGGCACCTACCCTCAGGGACAGTCCCGGCCTTGGCCGTCCACTTGAGAACCACCTGGTTAGGACTCAGACCAGCCGGGAGCCGTTTCCTGACTGCCTTGCGGTCTTGCCGCTGCCCGGCTCTAAGGCCGCTTCAGGACAGGTGAAGAGGAAGGGCGCGGTGAGACTCAGAGCAGGGAGTCGAGGGTCGGAGCGGGTGCTGAGTTGCTTTTCTTCCAAAGTAAGCTCTTTTCCTAACTGTGCCAGTTTTCTTAACTAAGCCAGTCTTTTTAAAAAGAGGAGGAAACCTAATCACAACCAAAAACAAAAAAAAATACCCTAAGTGAATCATTTAAAATTAGTACTAAGGTCTCTGGTGTGAATCCCAAAACTGCTGAACCAGAATGTTTGGGTATTGTTGGAAGGAGGTGTCTCACGTATCTTGAGTCTGAAGGGTGTTACTTGCTAGTTGGAAGAGCTCAGGTCATAGGCCGTCAAAGAAATGTTCACCCTGTGTTTGGGATCATTACCAGGTCAGTACCCTTCTGGGGGCCAGGGTGGGGGTCAGGGAGGTCACCGTCACCTGGAGCACCTGGTGAAAGTCTTCCCAGAGCCCCCCATCCAGATTCCCAGACACGCGTGGGCCGGGATGCCCCGCGCAGGTGCACACACCCCCGTGCCGGGGCACCCGCTTTCTCGCCCTCCCTCCTCCCTCACTGGCCCAGGGCACTGACTGGGAGCCGGCAGGACAGGCAGACAGATGCAGAGAATGTGATTCTGGAGAGAGAAGACAGACACGAAGGTCTTGTAGGAGTGGAGCGGGGGCCGGCCGAGGAGAGGCTGATAACCGCGCTTTCTGCAGCAGTGCTCGGGCAGAGCAGTCCTGGCGCACTCGCTGAGGGGTCTGGAGGGAGAGCGTGAGCATCGGGCGCTTGTCCCGGATGCCCCCGAGGCTTTGGGAAGGGATCCTTCCAGGCTGACGGTGTCCTTGCCTCCCACAGGCACGTCCCTGCTGCCAGTAACCCGTGCTTTGCTTTGTCCATCAGGTCACGCCGCCAGCGCCGCTCCTCAGGCCAGCTCCCCGCCGGACTACACAATGGCCTGGGCGGAGTATTACAGACAGCAGGTCGCGTTCTACGGGCAGACATTAGGGCAGGCTCAGGCCCACAGCCAGGTCTGTAGCCGGTCCAGCACTGCCAAGACTTCCCAGGCCAACCCCGACCCCCCCCCCCAATTCTTCTGCGTGTGCCTGACCCTGGGGCCCGAGCACAGGGGGAACCGCGTGGGCCCCGGCACTGCTCAGCACGGCCGCCGTCTGCAGAGCACCCCGCGGCAGCCTCCCTGGCCCCCTCCTCGCCCCAGACAGGACAGGTTTGAGCCAAGTGGAAGAACTGTTTGGGCAGAGCCCCTACCAGGACGAGCCTGATCTTCCCTCAAATCCAGACCCAGAGCGCGGTGCTGAGTGGCACTCAGTTTCCTCCTCTGGGCCCCAGGTCCCCCAGCTGTAAAGGAGCGTGCCGAACTTAGCTGACCCTGGGCAGGCGTGGCACCAGCTAGGGAGTAAGACCAGCGCTGGGGTCACTCCCCAGGCCTGTTCTTGAAAAGGGTGGTGTGGCCAGGCCGTCACGCTTGTCCCCGGGCAGCAGAGAGGGGCAGCAGGAGTAGGGCTAGTCCACACCCTCTGAAGGCTGGGCCCTGCCTGGAAGCCTGGAGGGCTCTGTCTATAATCAGAGGCCCAGAATGGTTTTCTTATAAATGCACAGAAGAGGACCAACTGCTCCCGCAGGTCACATCTCAGGTGCATTTTTCAGGCCATCAGTGCTGACTGATGCCAGTCTGGCCCCTATGGACAGCGTGTCAGTTACCACAGGCCCTGGACCCAAGGCCAGTCGTTCACCTCACTGCCCAAATGGCCCTCTGTGCCTGGGCCTGGTGGGAACAGGTGGCGGGGTGGTAGGTGACTGAGAAGAGGCATCACTCGCTCACTCCCCTCTCCCCGCCCAGCATCCCCTGTGGAAGGAGGTGCCCCGGGGCCTCCTGTACGAGAGAGGTTTTGTCTGGGCCAGATCCCATGACGAGGCCCGGAAGGATGGCGCGTGCCCGCGGGCGTGCGTGTGTGCATGTGTGTCAGCTCCTGTCACCTCCCTGCAGACAGCCCCCGACCTCAGGCCAGCACTTGAGAACTCGCCGTCAGACTAACTGCTCTCCCCCTTCCTTCCACAGGAACAGTAGGACAGTGGCCTGCAGCCCCCTTTCCCCGCCGCCCCCGAAACCATTGTGAGCAAAACCTATTTGTAACAGAGGTTTTTAGATGTGCAAACCCTTTTGATGAAGAACCTTTGTTTTGTTCTGTGAAACACTATATTTAGATTAACAGAATTTTTCTAAAAATCGGGAAAATCAGTTACTAAAAATTGCTGATAATTTTTGTTTTGTTATTTTTGTTTGTTACTTCAAATGTGTAAGCTCTGGGATTCTTTTTGGAGCAATACCTGCAAATTCGGGCACCAGAATGTGCCGCAGAGCAGTGACATTTCAACATGGTGTGTTTTTGTTTTGTTTTGTTTGCATGTCTTTTTATTTACAGTTTTTTCTGTTGCAACAGAAAGTGGCTTGGAAGTCTTAGGTGGCTTGTAACAAATTCTTTAAAAAAATTGTTAAACAGTATTTAAATATTCTTAAATGTGTAAATTCATTAAATGTTTTACTTCTAATTTCTTGTATCTTGGCTGTCTGGTTTTATTGCATTTTTTAAAAAACTGAACTATTATGTATTGTAATTAATTATGTGAATTCTGAATTGAGACAGATAATTGTATTGCTGTCCAACAGGGCTCGGGAGGGGGCATTTTATAGGGTTTGTATAATTTCTAGAGTTCTAAAGGGGTAATAATATAAAAATGTGTTTGTGTGTTTAGCAGACGTTTTTTCATGTCTCCATTACCTACCGATTGCAATTGTGTATCTAAGACCTCCAAGCTTGTTTTAAAAACAAAACAAAAAAACCTTTCTCTATTCTCTCAGAAATATAAATACTGTTATTTTTAATATTAAAAATAAATTCAATATAACTTTTAACAAACACTGTGGAACATTAAACCGCATAAAAATGTAGTAACTATTTTTTAATTCCAAGGTGTTTTTTGCTTTTTTCTTTTAAATATTTTCTTAATATTTGTCAAATTAACTAGATGAATAAATAAATCTAGCATTAACCACAATATGAATTAAATGATTTTGATTTAATAAAAGGGATAATATGATTTCCAGTGTTTACTGTAGCGTATCTTGTACAGATAACATGTATTTTTAAAGGAAAGAAAAACGGAATTGAAGCTATTTTTTCTTGCGTTTTTCAATTGACCTGGGGGACATTCCGTTTGAGATATACTGAAGTTACAGTGTCTGGGGTTTTTCTCCTTATTTTCCTTATAATGCTTGAAATGTCTAACTCTTAAAAAAGGCAATTGGAAAATGTTATGCATGTTGTTTTTTAAAAAAAGTGTTGTTTTTATTGGACTGACAATTCATTTTACACTCTACATAATAAAATTTCCACGAGACACCTTGTGGGCAAAGTACTTTTAGTCTGTTTGCTCTCCGTTTGCTTGTCCCTCCTGCTGCCCCTGCCCGCTGCCCCCGAGATAAAGGCGAGGATTCTGGCCGCTCTTGGCCGATCGTCTTGCGCGATGTCGGCCTGACCCAGCTGGTGCACAGCCTGCGTCTGTAACTACTTCGTTAAGTTAATTTTATCTTCATGGCTTTGTATAATCTAACGGTTTTAACTCGAGAGCCGTGGTTACCTCAGCCCCTCTTACCTGTCACATCTGCTCATCTCTTGATGTGGGTGTGACACCAAGAAGTCAACCACGAGGTTCCTTGCGCAGAGGTGCTGCCATCCCAAGTGGAGCTGGAAGATTCATTGAAGGGGGTCAGCGCGGCTCGCCCTCTCCCTTCCACACACCTCCCCACACGTGCGCCTGAGAAGTGGGGACCGAAGCAGTCAGTCTGGCCCGCAGCCTGCTCCCTCCCTGTGTGGGTGCTGTTTACTCTCAGCCCTGGACCGGCTGTGGGACCCTGAGCTGCTGAGAGAGCTGGAAAGTGCCGGTGCTCATTTTGTTTCACTGTTTTCATTAAGGAAACAAAAAGGGGGTGTCCTTACCCATAGGTTGAAACCACCGTGGAGGGTCCTGTGGTTTCAGGACACACGGGGACAGTGTGGGCCCTGGACTGCAGGGTTATTGAGGAGCAAAGGAGATCGGCCTTCAACTCCTTTTTTTCCTGCTTCCTTGCCCGTTGATGGAAGCAACCGGCTTTGAGCACAGCTCTCCCCTTGACTGTGAACGTGCCCTGCCTCTGCCGCTCGCTGTACACGGAGGCCTCTCTTCATTCGGACACAGTGCTGCTAGGAGGATCCTGTTAGAACCCTCCTTATGGCTCATTCTCATGTGTGTGTCTCCAGTTCTGGTCCCTTTTCTTTTCTCTACCCCAGGCTCTAAGAGGAGGGGAAAAAAAGCATCTGTGGCTTCTTTAGGCCAAAAAGGGGTATGGAGAGCGGCCCATCTGCAGCCATTCTGAGGCCTGTTGAGAGCCGGAAGATAAAAAGGAGATGTGGCATCTTTAACTACACCTCTAGAGAATCGAGTTTGACGTTGAGAAATTGAATAGTAAAAGCCACTTGGAAGGAAGGAGGGGTCGAGCCAGAGGAGGGCATAAACGCTGATGATGGGAAAGGGAATTAGGGAGAGGGCATTACAGAGAAGGCTTCCTTCTAATTCATCTTCCAAGCTCTGTGCCAAAACAGCATTTGGCATGGTTCACAGGGAGCGACTGTGTGATAATGAACCCTAAGGTGTCCCTTAATTGAAGACTGAGCATTGCGGTTTGTGCCAAGAGTCATAAATGGTGCAGGCTTGCAGGAGGACGCATTTTCTTAAATGTATCGGTGAGTACAGATTAGCGCTTGTCCCCAGTGAAATGCCCATACTATAAATTATGGAAATCTCTCTCTCTCTCTCTCTCTCTGTCTGTCTGTCTCTCTCTCTCTCTCTCTCTCTCTCTCTCTCTCTCTCCCTCTCTGATGCAGCCTTTTATTGAGGCACGGGGGAGGAGAGGCGGGGTGCAGTCCAGCAGGAGGCTGGGGGAAAGTTTGCAAGCATATGAAATTTGGCCTCTCATTAACATGGCGCCCACGGAAGATGGTTTTCATCAGCAGTCTGGTGTCCTGGAAGGCTGAAGTGCTTGAAATGTACCAAGTTCAGCGATTGTGTTCCATTAAGAAAGCTGCATGGTCATCACGGAAGGGACAGTGTGTGTGTTGGGGGAGGCAGGGGAGGAGGGCGGGTGCCCAGTCTGTCTGCAGAACTCTCGCCCCACCTCCCGTACTCCATCACACTTGCATGCTTGGGCTCTGCTAGCCGCCCAAGCTCCGGATCCAAAGACCCAGCTGGGCTGTTCCCAACCCACCCAAGAGTTTGGGCTGAGGGCGGGGAGTCCGCCAGTCAGTGTGAAACCAGAGGCTAACCCTGGTCTCAGGTAGGAGGTGCAGTCTTCCCAGTGTCCCTCTCAAGAGGTGACCCTCCACGATGTCCTCCTGCAGCCCCCACAGTCAGGTTGGCTGGGGTACAGATGGCGTGTTGCAGGGCTTGGTCCAAGAGGGAGTTTGGACGCCACGGGGCCTCAGCCTCTAGCTGGCTACGGCAGCACTGTTTCCCGAGCCCACTTCCGGCCCACTGGGGCCCAGCTGGGGTTTTTAAGATGGGCTAATGCAAATGGCCCTGATAGACTCTTCGACATTAATGGCCAGAAAGTGGGTTGACGCTCAATTCCGCGGGGCGTGCCGGTCCTGGGTCCGCATCTTGGGTGGGTGGAAGGGCAAGTGAAGACAGCCCTGAAACAATGGGAATCTTCGCTGGCCTTTGTCTTGAGGGCCTTTTAGTAGCATCTACCAAGAAAGTTCTGGCCCTTCCCAGGCATCTCCTTTGCTAGGGTTCTCCACACGTAGGGTGGTAGGCAGGTCTGTTCTTCCCGTTTCACAGACGAGGGCTCAGAGTCCAAAGCTAAGTCAATTGCCCTTATCCACACAAGTACATGGGGTTCTGGGCCAAGTTCTGTGCTGCCCTTCACCTAGGACTTCAACAGAGAGCATCACGATTGCCCACAGGGGGCTCATGGCCAAGCAGGGGGACACGGCCATCGCCACCAAGTGAGACAGTTGATAAGATGAGGACACAGCCCTGAAAGTTAGTGCCGTGTGCCAACCACGGGTCAGGCCCTGTCACTGCATTGCAGTCAATCATCATCTCTGATTCCGTATTTGCAAATTCACCTACTCACTAAAAATTATTTATAACCTTAAAATCAACACTCACCGCACTTTTGTGGTCATTCCCAGAAAAAAAAAAAAATTGAGTCGCCCGCTGCTCGCGTTCCCAGCTGAAATGAACCAGGCAAACGCTCTGCCTTCCCGTTCCAGCTCCTGTTCCAAGCAAGGGTCCTCCCGGCAGTCTCTTCAGTGCCGTGTGTTTTGCATTTTCGTGCTTTCCCTTGGTTATTTTGCGTTTAAAATGACCCCTAAGCCTAGTGCTGTCTAATGATGTCCTTTACAGAGAAGATACAGGTGTTAGACAAGCTTTGCTCAAGCGTGAGTTATAATGCTGCTGGCTGAGAGCTCAACGTGAATGAATCGACAATATATGTTAAATAAGATGGCTTTAAACAGAAACACACATAAAGCAAAGTTATGTGCTGGTTGGTTGATGGAAAAATGCGATGAGCCTGTATTTCCCTGAGGAGCCAGGGTTCAGTATTCGCTGGTCCAGTTTCTCTGCAACTTTATAGAGCATCACACAGCAAGTAACAAGAACGGCCAACACCTTACTTCCCCGTAAGAGCCTCATGGCCCTGGGGACCCACCTGGGAGATGAGGAAACAGGTTTGAACAGGTTCTTGCCAGAGTCCTGGCTGTGGAGGTGACAGAGCAGGGCTCAGCCCTCAGTCGGACTGCAAAACCGGCCCACTTTGCCACTCCGAGGACAGAAACGGACACATATGCAAGGGACACCTAAGTTGGTTCTAGAGGGACCTAATGGGTTCAGCCCACCGGGGGGCACAGACTGGAAGATTTAAAGGTACAAACCCAAGCTCCACTACTCAACAGTTTCCTTATCTGCAGCGGGAATAATAACTACCTCCCCGATCACAATGACGCGTATGTAAAGCCCTTGACACCTGGCTTATCATAAGCTCTCACACAGTGGTAGCTCATAGTAGTAACTGAGTCCAGGGCCTCTGACTGCTTTGGTGGCTTCTTCTGCTCCCGTCTGAGCACCAGGACAGACCGTGTGACCTGAAACAAATGCCAGCCTCAGCACGAACCCTCTAAGCTTCTCCTGGGCTCCCTTGGTCTCCCCAGGGCACATGATCTCAGGTCCAGCTCGCTGGTCCCCTGAGGTCCGGGCAGCTAGGCCATTAGAAAGGAGCTGCCCCCGAGGGGTGGTTGAGGACCAGGCCCACCCCCGACCCCAACACACAGGTGGGTAGGTGACGGCTTGGGCCAGTTGTTCGGTGATTCCAGGCTGCTCAGTATTGGCCCACAAGACGCCGTTTAAGGAAACCCTCTACGGGAATGCCCTGGTGGTCCAGCGGTTACGACTCGGCGGTGCCACTGCCAGGCCTGGGTTCAATCCCTGGTCGGGGGACTAAGATCCCTCAAGCTGCACGGCGCGGCCAAAAAAATTAAAAATAATAACAAGGAAAACCTTTTCAAGCACATCAAAAAGGAATATGTGATCCTTGGGTCTCTCCCTCTTGCATCAGATTCTCTAATCCTGACTTAGCTGGGAAGCAGGTACCTTGGCCCCTGAGCAGGGACCTGAGCCCCCCACCTGTCCCAGCTGTCACTCACTGCCAGCCACTCTGCTGCATTCAGACCAAGCCCCCAACGTCCCCGTACCTTCCATTCACTGGGGTGTGGTCAGATGCTTGCAGCTGCAGCTCTGTGTTTAAGAGAAGGATGACGATCAAGATTGGGTGCGGACAGGACAGGGATCAGAGTTCTGTCCTGGGGCTTGATGTCATGCCCCGAGGTCACCTGTCTGAGCGTATTTACTGAAAGGTTCTTCCCCAGACCTGCCTTTTCCTCAGTCAAGGGGAGACAGCGAGCAACTGCGGCATCCACGGTCCTGGCTTTTGTTCCCTGCTTGGATGTCTCACTTGCTCTGTGACGAGCAGATCACGTCTCTTCATCTCAGTTTGTCTTCGGGAACCAGACCACACCAGTGGTTTCCGAATTGTGTTAGTGTCCCCCAGTTGTTCAATTCCAATTCCAATAAAATGCATTCAATGTCTTTAAACATTTTCCATTATAATGTTTTGAAACACCATGCACTCAAGCATGTTATATGCTGAATTTCCATTTGTTCAATCTGCTTGTCTATCTTTGTGTCAGTGCGATGCTGTCTTAATTACTGTACATTTATAGTGAGTCCTTCAACTTTCTTGTTCTTCAATATTGCCCTGGCTATTCTCAGCTCTTTGCATTTCCATAAAAATTTGAGAAGCAGTTTATCAATGACTTTAAAGCTACTGGGATTCTGACTGGGACTGCACTGAATCTATGGGAAGAACTGACAACCTAAAAATATCGAGTCTTCCTATCCATGTATGTGGTATATCCCTATCTTTTGTTTAGTTCTTTGATTTCTCTCTATAATTTTAGTAGTTTTCGGTATAGAGGTCATACACACCTTTCTTTCCATTGACTCCCAGGTTTTTTGATATTTTGCTGTTATCGAAAATGGTATTTTTTTTAAAAAAAAAAAAAGTCATGGGGCTTCCCTGCTGGCACAGTGGTTGAGAAACTGCCTGCCAATGCAGGGCACACGGGTTCGAGCCCTGGTCTGGGAGGATCCCACATGCCGCGGAGCAACTAGGCCCGTGAGCCACAACTACTGAGCCTGCACGTCTGGAGCCTGTGCTCTGCAACAAGAGAGGCCGCGACAGTGAGAGGCCCGCGCACCGCGATGAAGAGTGGCCCCCGCTCGCTGCAACTAGAGAAGGCCCACGCACAGAAACGAAGACCCAACACAGCCAAAAATAAATAAATAAATAAAAATTTTAAAAAAAAGGTCATGGACTTCCCCGGTGGCGCAGTGGTTGAGAGTCCGCCTGCCGATGCAGGGGACACGGGTTCGTGCCCCGGTCCGGGAAGATCCCACATGCCGCTGAGCGGCTGGGCCCGTGAGCCATGGCCGCTGAGACCGCGCGTCCGGAGCCTGTGCTCCGCAACGGGAGAGGCCACAGCAGTGAGAGGCCCGCGTGCCGGCAAAAAAAAAAAAAAGGTCATGAAGAACTTAGGGGTAAGATGGGAATAAAGACACAGACCTACTAGAGAATGGACTTGAGGATATGGGGAGGGGGAAGGGTAGGTTGTGACAAAGCAAGAGAGAGGCATGGACATATATACACTACCAAACGTAAGGTGGATAGCTAGTGGGAAGCAGCCGCATAACACAGGGAGATCAGCTCCGTGCTTTGTGACCGCCTGGAGGGGTGGGATAGGGAGGGTGGGAGGGAGGGAGACGCAAGACGGAAGAGATATGGGAACATATGTATATGCATAACTGATTCACTTTGTTATAAAGCAGAAACTAACACACCATTGTAAAGCAATTATACTCCAATAAAGATGTTAAAAAAAAAAGAAAATGGCATTTTTAAATTTCATTTTCAGTTTCTTTGTTGCTGGTGATAGAAATATAATTTACGTTTACACATTGACCTTGATTCCAATGACCATACTTAAATTCCTTGTTAATTCTAATAACTTGTAGATTCATTTGGCTTTTCTATTTCAGAATCATGTCATTTATAAATAATGATGGTGTCATTTTTTTGCATTCCAACTTTTATGCCATTTGTTTCTTTTTATTGCTTCCTTGCAAGGCCAAGACTGCCAGTACATTGTCAACTGAAAACAGTGAGAGTGGACATCCTGGTCTCGTTTGCATTCTAAGGGAACACTTTCAATAACTCACCATTAGTTATATGTTGTACATTTGTCGTATATACCTTTTATCGGGTAAGGAAATTTCCTTCTGTTTCTAGTTTGCCAAAAGTTTTATCATGAATGGGTGTGGAATTTTTCAAGTGCTTTTTCTGCATCTATAGACAGCATCTCATGAATAATCTCCTTTTTAATTTTAATATAATGAATCACATTGATGGATTTTCAAATGTTAAACCAGCCTTGCACTCCTAGAATAAACTTCACTTGGTTGTAATGTGTTACCTATCCTTCTCGTGTATCATCGGACTGATTTGCCAATATTTTTGTTTAGGATTTTTGCGTGTATATTCATGAGAACAATCGGTCTATAATCGACACCATAATTTAACCCACTGAAGACCTGAGACATGCCCACTCATGCTCCCAGCTTAACCCACTTCCATTTGGGTGATGCCACCACCGTTCACATTCCTGATGAGGAACGTTCTCGCTCTGGGCTGCTCTTTGAATTCAGGCCTGCAGGTATCTGCTCCAGCACAATCGTACCAAAAAGTTCATCGCTCCGTTTATTACTGAGTTCCATGCTCAGCTAGAAGCGAGGCAGATCATCTCACCATGGCCAGTGGTCATTGTGCAGTTAACACCCACAACTCATATCGCTAGAGCACCAGCCGTACTCAAGGCACTGTGCTTGGCCCTGGGGAGGAAAGCAAAGCCACTTCTCCCCTTACGGAGCTTGCCATCCAGGAAAGCTGGCAGTGGCTACTTAGCAACTCAGCTTTGAGACAAAAAGTTCTTCCTACACCTTCCCTTTGAATCTTCTGAATTTATTAAAGACTATTTAAAATAACGAGGTAGGGCTTCCCTGGTGGTGCAGTGGTTGAGAGTCCGCCTGCCGATGCGGGGGACACGGGTTCGTGCCCCGGTCCGGGGGGATCCCACATGCCACAGAGCGGCTGGGCCCGTGGTCCACGGCCGCTGAGCCTGTGCTCCGCAGTGGGAGAGGCCACAGCAGGGAGAGGCCCGTGTACCGCAAAAACAAACAAACAAGGTAAAAGCAGTTTTAATACTGTGGTCCTTAGCAACTGCTTATTTGTCTGAATCGAGGTCACACGCACCGTGTGCAACCGATTCAGAAATAACGTGGGTGTTGTGGCTCACGTGAAACTCATCCCCAAACTCCTTGTTTTGATTCCATCACCAGCCTCACTGATGTCGTGGACTGACTGGCAAGTAAGATGTAGATGTGAACTTATTCATCTCTTGCTATTTAAATGTCACTTGTATCTGTTTTCTTTGGTTTTCTGCAGTTTGAATATGTTATGCCAAAGTGTGGCGTCTTTTGTGTGTTTGTTTTTTTGTAGTTGTTTGTTTCGTTTCTTGGTTTTTTTTTTAAATTTATTTCATTCATTTCTTTATAAATGTTTTGTTTCTTTTTGTTTGCTTTGTTTTGGGGTTTTGTTTTTTGTTTGTTTTAATTTTTATTTATTGATTTTTGGCCGCGTTGGGTCTTCGTGGCTGTGCGCGGACTTTCTCTAGTTGCGGCGAGCGGGGGCTACTCTTCATTGTGGTGCACGGGCTTCTCATTGCGGTGGCTTCTCTTGTTGCAAAGCACGGGCTCTAGGCGCGCAGGCTTCAGTAGTTGTGGCACGCGGGCTCTAGAGCGCAGGCTCAGCAGTTGTGGCTCATGGCTTAGCTGCTCTGCGGCATGTGGGGTCTTCCTGGACCAGGGCTCAAAACCGTGTCCCCTGCATGTGCAGGCGGATTCTTAACCATTGCGCCACCAGGGAAGTCCCCGACCTTGTTATTTATCTATTTGATATACAATAGTGAGTAGTTGTTTATCCCAAGCTCCTAAATTAGGAGGGATAAATAAGGTGCCTCTCACTAATTTTTGAAAATTCTCAGCCATCATTACTTCAAATATTCTGTTCCATCTCTTCCTTCCCCTCCTCCTGGTTTCCCAACTTCACAAACATTATGCCCTTGGAGATTGTCCCACAGTTCTTGGTTACCTATCCTGCTGTTTCTTTCATTCTTTTTTCTCTTTGCACTTCAGTTTGAGAAGTTTCTATTGACGTTTTTTCAAGCTCAGTGATTCTTTCCTCAGCCGTGTCCAGTCCACTGATGAGCCCATCAGAAGGATCCCTCATTTCTGTAACAGTGTTTTCAATCTCTAGCATTTCCATTCGATTCTTTCTTAGAGTTTCCATCTCTCTGCCTATATTACCCATCTGTTCTTGCATGGTGCCCACTTTTTCTATTACAGCACTTAACATATTAATTATAGTTATTTTAAATTCCCTTTTGATAATTCCAGGCTTGGTGTCCTATCTGAGTCTGGTTCTGATCATTGCTTTGCCTCTTCAGATCGTATTTTTCCTCGCCTTTTGGAATGCCTTGTAATTTTTTGTTGGAAGCTGCACACGTTGTATGAGATGAGAGGAAATGAGGTTAATAGGCTTTTAGATGCATGTTAACCTGCCTAGGAGTTTGTAGCTGTAGGTGTCCGAAGCTTCAGATTCTCAAGTGTCTTTTTTTGTCTCCTCCCTTGACTTTGGGTTTCCCTACGTGCTCCTCCTCAGATAGAGTCTAGGACCTGCAGCTCTTTCAGCTGTAATGCACCATTAGTATACTGGGGCCCTGCTGGTGCTGTGGTGGTGGGCAGGAGATGGGGAGTAGCCTATCATCTTCCAATTAAGTGTCAGTCTTTTAAGTGCGCCTGTGTCTCAGGGCTGCTTCTCCAGTGGTAGAGCTTTTCCCTCTGCCTCCCCCTCCCTTCTCTGGCTGCAGTAATTCCAAGCAAATTCCTGTTCCCTGTTTGTTTTTTTGTTTCTCCCTTAGGTGAGACAGGAAGTCTGGAGGGGGCTGGAAGGAGAGAATTCCCTTCCCCCACGTGGGATGAGGCTCTGGGTGAACTTCACCAGGATTTCTCTCCTGTCCCCCTACCAAGGACACTAGGAGGTCTTCTCAGATCTTCTCCTGGAGAACCTGGTGGGGCTCCTGGTGGTAAAACCCATGAAAGTGCAAAAGCCTTCTCCCCCAAGACTGGGCACCCCAGGAGTTTCTCACCCTGATGCCAGTCCATACTCTGCCTTCCAGCAATTCATCAAAATTGCCATTCGGGGGCTTCCCTGGTGGCGAGTGGTTGAGAGTCCGCCTGCCGATGCAGGGGACGCGGGTTCGTGCCCCGGTCCGGGAAGATCCCACGTGCCGCGGAGCGGCTGGGCCCGTGAGCCATGGCCGCTGAGCCTGCGCGTCCGGAGCCTGTGCTCCGCGACGGGAGAGGCCACAACAGTAAGAGGCCCACGTACCGCAAAAAAACAAGTGCCATTCAGTGTTCCTACCAGTTTGTGACTCCAGGGATTCTGCTCCAGGCGAACAGATCTCAGCTGTGATCCTCCAGAGTCCCCCTTCCCTCCAGATGGCAGCGTGACAGTTTGCCTTGCAACCTCCGTTCTCTGATGGGTCCAAGAAAAACTGCTGATTTTCCATTTGTAAAGGTGAGGGTGATGACTTCCAAGTTTTCTACATGGCGGAGCTGTACCTGGAAGTCCTATAGCTGTTTTCTAATTAGATTCCTTCCTAAGATCTCATCCGAAGAAAGCATTTCACCGCTCACCCAGCATCTGGAGCGCCCCCGTCCAGGGATGTGAAAGTGCAGCTTCTCACTTCACGGTGGGGACACAGAGCTCTCACAGAACCGGGCACAGTTGGCTGGTGTCTCCGAGCACCCCCTTCATGAGAGCTGCAGAGAAGAAGAGGACATTCCAAGCAGCCGGAGATCAAGGAGGCGAGGATTTTCTCCTTGAAATCCCATGGAGAAGAGTTCTACAACTCCAGCTAGTAGCTCTCAGCCTGGGCACGAGGATACGCCTGGCTTGCTCAGAAAACATCAATATCTTGAGGGTGGAGACCAGCTGTGTCCTTTTCAGCCTCTCAATGCTCAGACAGGGCTGGCACAGTGCAAGTTCTTCGTGGATACTGGTTGAACTAAACAACCTTTAACTAACGTCTCTGGGACTGGAAGCTACCAGGGTTGGACTGACGCTGCAGGACACGACACTCCGTTGCTTCATGCTCCAGCCTCCAGGTCCAGCCCGGCACCCTGTGGGTGTGCATTAAATATTTGCATAATTAAAATAAATACATGATGTTCTGAGAGTCTGGGGTGTCCAGAAGCCTCCAGAATAAATACGATTTGTGACTTACTGGACACCTGGAGCAGCACATTTCCCTTTCATTGTAACTATACCTTATTTAACTGGTCTTCAGGTGAGTTTGTCCTCCCTGATTGCCCAAAGTCTGCCATTGGACAAAGAGGAGGGAAGAGGTGGGAGGATGTAAATGAGTCTAACGTTGAAAAATCTTGGCCTTCCCTGGTGGCGCAGTGGTTAAGAAACCACCTGCCGATGCAGGGGACATCGGTTCGATCCCTAGTCCGGGAAGATCCCACATGCTGCCGAGCAACTAAGCCAGAAAGCCACAGCTACTGAGCCCTCGTGCCACAACTACTGAAGCCCGCATGCCTTGAGTCCGTGCTCCACAACAAGAGAAGCCACCGCAATGAGAAGCCCGCACACCGCAACGAAGAGTAGCCCCTGCTCACAGCAACTAGGGAAAGCCCGCCCACAGCAACGAAGACCCAACGCAGCCAAAAATAAAATTAGTTAATTAAAAAAAAAATCTCCATCCAGCCCAGTTTAACATTCATTTCCTGACACCTCTAGAGTCTTGCATGGGGGCACGTGGAGGGCTTTCTTGTCTGGCTGTAGAGAGCAGGGAAGGCATAGAAGGGAAGGGCCCAGGCTTGGAGAGCATCCGTTACTCGCGTAGCCTCCATTTCCTCTGCTGTAAATGGGGTGAATGTTGGGACCTCCCTTGCAGAGTTGCTATACGAGCTGTTCATAGTCTCGTGTGCGTGTGCCTGGTCCAGTGCAGCAGAGGAGCAAAAGGAGCTCTCAGCGGGAGCCAGAACCACTTTATCCTCAGTGCTGCCGACGGTTTTGGAACTAGGACAGCAGTGGTGATCAGGTGCTACGGGAGAGGCATCTCTCTGTGGACAGGATACAGGCTGGAGGCAGGGAGGCCCAGGGAGTCTGGGGCCCTGGCTGGGACGAATGGGAGGAAAAGAAAAGCCTTGGGCGGGCCTGGTCCCCAGCAGTAGGTCCCTCTGGCTCAGCCTCTCAGGCCTGAGGACACCGGTCCCACTGGCTCATGTCTACTCAGGCGGGAGCATCTGTGGCTGGGCCTCGGCCTCTCTTCCCACATCCTAACCGGGCCCCAGGGTTCAGAGGATCTGGGCTCCCCTAGCTTGTTGGCTGTGCCAGCTTGCCAGGGGCTGGCTGTCCCCAGATGTCACTTTGCTGGGACACAGAAGCTCCTTCATGCCGCCCAGAGAAGGTAAGCGAGTCCAGAGGCCTCATCGTCCTTCAAGCTTGTTCACGCCATCCTGCCTGGAAGCAGGCCTATTCACCTCTGTACACTTCATGCCTAGTTCCTCCGCAGCAAGTGAAAGGTGCTTCTCTGACCACGGGAACAGCCTCTCGGCATTGGCAGACAGCGCACGGGTCCGCCTAAGTCACGACTGTGATTTAGCGGCCCCCGCCAGGAGGCTGTACGGGACAGTGGTGGAGGCCCAGCCCTAGAGTCAGGCTGCCTGAGTTTGAGTCTCAGCTCTGCTCTTCGCTCACTGTGTGTGACCATGGGCATGTCAGTGACACTGCCCCCTTCACCTTCACCTGTGATGGCAGGGCTGCAGCAGCCACCTTGTGACCATGAGAACAGAGGGAACCTCGGGCCTCTCATCCTTGACATGCTAAGCAAACTTATGCCTGCTTACCTCTGCAATCTGTTTTGTGAGAAAATAACCCACTTCCTACAGGAGCCATTGAGGTCAGGTCCACTGTGGATGGGACCAGAAGTGTTCCTAAGACACCTAAAACTTCTCTGTGCCTGTTTGCCCTTCTGGTAAATGGAAATAATTATAGCAGCTACCTCAGTGTGTTGGGGTGAGGATGGATTGAGAAACATCCATGTGAAATACTTAAAAGTACTGATACCTAGTGAGTGCCCAGCAAATGTTAATTATATTATTGTTGTGGTGGTGCTTGTGGTTTTCATTCCAACTACTTTTTGTAAGACATGGACTGGAACACAGACTCCTTAGCATAGTGATCAACTTCCTTAGCATATGGTTTCCAATGTCCCTTTGTAGGCGGTATTTGGTACCCACTTTTGTACTTTTATATTTCCCAAAATTTCAAGCATGGACATGTGTTACTTTTTTTTTTAATTAATTAATTTATTTATTTATTTTTGGTTGTCTTGTGTCTTTGTTGCTGCGCGCGTGCTTTCTTTAGTTGCGGTGAGCGGGGGCTACTCTTCGTCGCGGTGTGTGGGCTTCTTATTGCGGTGGCTTCTCTTATTGCAGAGCACGGGCTCTAGGTGCGCGGTCTTCAGTAGCTGTGGCTCGCGGGCTCTAGAGCTCAGGCTCAGTAGTTGTGGCACACGGACTTAGTTGCTCCGAGGCACGTGGGATCTTCCCGGACCAGGGCTCAAACCCGTGTCCCCTGCATTGGCAGGCCAATTCCTAGCCACTGGACCACCAGAGAAGCCCGTTACTTTTAAATGTAATAAGTTGCTAATGTTTTCGATATATCAAGTACATTCTCTATCCTATGAGCTTTTCACGCATGATGTCTTTTCTCTCTCATGACAGCTCTCCCAATGGAGTTTCTATTCTTATCCCCATTTTGCAGATAAACTGAGGCTCAGAGAGGGAAAGTGAGTGCCTTGGCTCCCGGACAGTACCTGCTGGAGTCAGAATTGGACTCGCATCCTCAGGTCTCTGGTGCCTGGGGCATCTCCTGATGGGGTCAGTGGACCCGTACATGGGCCAAGTGGTCTTTGGAGAGGGGACGAGAATGGAGACGACAGCCACAGGCATCTCCTCAGTGTCAGCTCCGCACCGGGCACATCAGGCTGCATGAGACAGGCAGGTGATTGTCCCCACTTTACAGATGAGGCCACTTGGACAGAGGCATCAGAGCCAGAGAGGTGCCTGGGAGAGGCTGCCACCACCTCTGGCCCCACCAGAGTGTGCCCCACCCCGGAAGCTGGTCAGAGAAAGCAAGGACTGGGTCTGCCCTGGTCACCTGCTCCCCCCAGGGCTTGCCCAGAGCCTGGCACACATAGGCACTCAATAAATATTTCTGGAACAAAGGAATGACCAGGGCCTCCAGGATTCCCCATGAGGCCAGAGATGGTGTGGGTGGCAGTGGTCACGGTGGCAGGGAGCTGCGCCTTTAGGGCTCAACTCCCTGTGCCAACCCTCTCTGCTCTGGGGACATCCCAGGGGTAGAGTGAGCAGGTGCAAGGGCCCGGAGATGGAGGAGGAAGGCCAGCAGGCTGAGTGTGGGGTAGGAAGGGCCTCTGGAGAAAGGAAGGGGCATGAGTGAGTCAGGTATGCTTCCTTCTGGCTGCCCCTAGACTCACAGGAGCGGCAGAGAGCTGGTGAGGGTGAGGGGCCAGGCGAGAGGGCCTGGAGAAAGACGGGCAGGGAAGGGGCCCGCCCGCCTCCCACCTATCCCACCCGACCCCCCCTTCATCTTTCCTGCCTGTTTTCATCGACCCCTCCCCCACTTCCACACCCTCTCCCAATCTCTGTGTCTGAGGCACCCCCATTCCTCCCCATTCCTGCCTCTCTAACTCTCAAAGAAATCTCCCCAAGCCTCGGGCTCCTTTGGAATGCCTGCCTCCACTTCCTTCATTTCTCTGTGTCCTTGTGTCTCCAGGTCTCAGACTGATTTTTATCTGGATCCTTCCATCTCGGCGTCTCTGCCTCAGTCTCCCTCCACCTCGGCCCCACTATGCCTCCCGAAGCCGCGCCGCGTCCCCCTGGAGGTCCAGCCTCCCCAAATGCCTCACCCCTCCGTCCCGCCGCCTTGATCGGCCAGGACTCTAGCGGTGGCAAAGGTGGGCCTGGGGGTCCGGGCTTGGGAGACGCTGGAGGAGGTTCCCGGAGGCTCAGGAGAGGGGGCACCCGGGCCTCAGCGCCCAGAGAGGCTCGCGTGGCAGTCACCTGCCGGCCGGGGCGCCGGCTCCGCGCCGACGCGCTCGACGTGGGCGTTCCGAGGCGCGCCTTTGTGTCTCCGCGGCCGCGGAGGCTAATTAGATTGAGGAAGGGGCGCTGTCCCCCTTCACGGCGCTGCGGCCGCCACTCCACCCGGCGGCCCTGCGCTGGCCGGCCCGAGTCACGTCGACTGAAACTGTCTCTGCGGCCCGCGCCTCCCATCCCACCTCGGCAGCGGTCGCTCCTTTGTACGCGCGAGCCGGGGCGCCCCCGGAGCCCCGAATCGTCCCACGGGAACGCGGGAGGGGGCACACGGGCCCCACGCGGGGAAGGAATTTCCCTAGGCCACGCGGGCGTGGGGACCAGACAGATTTTGAGACTCAGACAGCAACACAGAGAAATGGGAGGAGGAAGCCCAGAGGGTGTGAGAAAGCCGGAGCGGGAGCCGGAGCGCCCGCGAAAAAGGAGAGGCGCAGAGGAAGGAGGGAGAGGAGGAGAGAAGTGGATGGGGGACGCGCGACGGCGGCGCGAGAAGCGGAGGAGGGAAGTGGCGGGAGGAGACGGGAACTCGCGTGCGGGAGGAGGGGCGGGGGCGCCGGGCAGGGGAGGGGCGAGTAGCCGCCGGAGGCAGCCGGACACGCGGACCGCGAGACGCGCGGACGGCGCAGGGGCCCCACTCCCACCTTGGGGCTGAAGCGCCGGAGGCCGGGGGACCGGGGCAGGGGGTCGGGGCGCCGCTCGCCCACATTCTTCGCCTTTTCTTCCTCTGGCTCATTCTGGCCGATCGATACCTGCGCGGGACCTGCCCCCGCCGCTAATAACTTTTTAATGAGTTCGAGGGGCTTAAAGCGAGCGCGATCTGCCCTCCAGGGTGGATTTTCCCCTGGCAGATGTTTCGGGAGGAGGAGGCGCGCGGGGCCCCCGGGAGGTGGGAACAAATCTTTCCCTCCGAGGGGCGAGGCAGAAGACTTTCTTCTAAAGTTCAAAAGAAAGACGGGCTTTCACTCGGCCCCCAAAAATGTATTTCCCGGCGGACAATGGGCTCCTTTCTGCGCCTCCTAGGGCCGGCGGGGCGGGAGGGGCGGGGACCCGTGCGCCTTGGCCCCGCCTGACCGACGAGCGCCCCCTCCACCTGGGCCGGGACGCCGAGCGAGGGCGCGGAAGCCAGGAACCCGGCATCCCCTCCGAACGCCCCTGGAAGAGCGCTGTCCGGACCTGGGCGCACAGGCGAGAACGGAAGTGCCCTGCGGGCCGAGAAGCGTGGCCTGGGGAGCCCTAGGCTGCCCCCCACCCCGTGCCCTGGGCCTTGCGGGTGCGGCCGCCGGACCCGAAGGGGCCAGTGCGGGTGCCTCGAGGGGAGGTAGGACAGGTCTCCGGGCTTGGGCAGCGGCCCCGGTTCTCTCCGCGATCCGCCCTGCGCAGGGCAACAAGGAGAGGTCAGCCGGCTTCCAGCGGCCGCGGGGCACTGAGACCCTCTTCACCTGCCCCGGCCCGGCCACCCCTCCCGATGTCCCCGTGCCGTTGCCACCTCCCCACCCACCCAATGCCCCTCAGCCCGTGGGTCCGTCGGCCTGCCGCCGCCTCCCTCTCTCCACTCCCGTGGGCGCGAGGAGACGGGGGTGCCAGGGCTATGAGGCTGACCTCCGAAGAGCCGCGGCCGATTGATTCGTTCCGCCCGGAGCCCGGGCCGCGTGAATGGGGGCCCGGGCGGCGGCGGCGGCGGCGGGGATAAAGATGTTCTTCCCGCAAGGGGGAGGGGGCGCGGGGCGGGAAGCGGGGCCATTCACTCCTGGCCTGGCCCCTCGGGAAGCCGCGCCGAAGAAAGGGGGCCGGGGCCTATTCAAGCCCTACGAGCCGCCCACAATGGACCGATATACTGGGGGCCTCTCTATTAACGTCCATGAATATTGAAGAGAGCTCGGAGCGGCGGCCCGCGGCCGCGAGGGGGGCGGCGCCTGCGAGTTCAGGCCGCCGGGGCTAGGGGAGGGGGCTTGGCGCGGGTACACTCCGCGCCCGGGCCCCGCGGAGATCTACACGGCTCATCCGCGGAGAAACCCCAGAACGTGCGGTGTTTTCCCTCGCGATCTCAGCGAGGGGAGATGCCAGCGCGGGGGGCCTTGCTCCCCAATTCCAATGGGCCCTGAGACTGGGGCGCTCCCTACAGATCCCCTTTTCCCTGGGGCGCGGTCGGGTGGGTCTGCGGCTAAAACAGAAGCACAAAACTTGAGGGCGCAGAGGAGACGCTCGCGGCCGGCTCCGCTTCTGCCCCGCCCCCAGCACCTCTCCCGGGGTTTGCGGGTCCAGGGGAAAGAAGAGGGCTCCCTGGCCGCAGTCCGGACCCTCGATCCTCTCATCTTCTGACCCCGAGCTAGCGTCCAGGACCCACAGGCTGCACCCGCAGGACGGAGGGACCGCACAGAGCTGAGGACTTTTTCTCAGTGGGGTGTGGGCTGGGAATCCTCGGGGCTTTCAGAGGAAAGTGACCTGACCCAGAGAGACAGGCGGGAAGAAACCTCAGTGCACAAAGTCCAACCCAAGCCATTGCACACATCAGGACAGTGAGGCCCAGAGAGGGGAAGGGCCGACCCAAGGACGCACAGCAGTCCTCATCCTTCCTTGGTCTCCCGGAGGCGCTGAGGTTGGTTGCGGCTCCTGGTGACTCTCTTTCCCTCCATCAAGTCTTTGTAGAAGCCGAGGCCCAGGCGCGGGTGAGGCTCCCATGCCCGGAGTCCATCCGCCCTCCTCAGACGCGAACTCTGGGCCCAAGCCAGAGCCAGTGTGACTCTCCGGCGACGTCTGGAAGAAAGTTGAGGTTCCGGGACCCTAACCCGTGGGCTGCCCTTGCTCCTCCGCAGCTCTGCCCTCTGCTGGCGCCGGGCCCGACGGTCGCCCCTGCTGCCCAGTGCGGCTTCTCCCGGGCATCAGACTCGAGGTGACCCGGGCTCTGGGTCTGAAGGCCAGTGGTTGTGGCCTTCCTTACTCTACGCCCCGATGCGGACCCCGGGATGCCAGGAGACCACTGGCCGGAACGGGGTACGCAGAGCCCGGGTGTCTGCGGCCGCCAGGTGTGAGGCTGGCTTAGCAAAGGCAGGATCCCGCGATGGAGGGAGCACTTGGCCAAGGCGCCTGGGGACGGTACTCCTTGTAGGAAGGCCAGGCCCCCTGCCCCTCCACCCAAGTCCCCTCTCTGAGGACAAGGCCTGGGGAGTCCGATTCCTCCAGCTAACCGTGAGCCCAACGCACTGCCCTGAACGTCCAGAAAACCCGGCTCCATTATCGGAATCTGACGTTGCAGGGAGGTGGGGGGTGGCGTGGGGGAGGGCTGAGGAGTTCAGCAGATGGAGATGTCCCTGTGCTCCCCATCCCTTGTCTGGGGCTGAGGTGGGGATGAGGCTAACCCTGGGAGGCGGCAAAGCCCGCAGGAAGTGGTGACCTTTCCCGCTTTGGCTCCGGGCTCAGCAGCTCCCTGTCTCCGGGGAAAGACCGCGCTGGCACTCTGGGTACCTCGGAACCTCCACGAAGAAAGTCTACCGGTGGGACGAGGTTGAGGTGGGGTGGGGTGCGGAAGCGAGTAGGGAAGAGGGGAGAGAGGAAGAGGGAGGCCAGAAGAGAAAGGGTGAGAGCTAGGAGGCAAGAAGGAAGGAGTGCAGGGCGCAGCGGGCCTCCCTAGGTCGCAGCTGAGCGAAGGAGCCTCCGAGCCTGGAGGCTCGAGCCTTAAGCCGAGGGCGCACAGCGGCCTGGTCCGGGGCTGCCTGCAGATTCGGAGGGCGTTCGCTCCAGGGCACAGCCGCTGCTCCCATTCACGACGGTCCGGAGACCCCTTTCGGTCCCCCTGCCTCCGTAAGGAAAGCCTTTTCCAAGCGACCCGCGGCTATCTCGGATTTCGGTCTGCCTTTCCCGACCCCGACCTAGCCCCCTAGGACCGGGAGACGGTCGCCTACGAAGCCGTCTCAGGCCGGGCTCAGACCCGACGGCAGCCCCGCCCCGCAGCCCTGTCCGCCCAGGGAGGAGTTTGACAGCCGGCCACGGGCAGCGAGCAGGGCGGCTGCAGCGGCCCGTTTGAAGCGAAGAGCAGGCCTCCGCAGCGCCTGCTGCGAAGGAGTTCAGCGCGGCCTGCGCCGGGCCTGCTGGCTCCAGGGCGACTACCGCAGTCTGGGGCGTGGAGCCCGGGAGAGCGCGGGACCCGGCGGGCCGGGCGGGCCAGGGAGCGTAGGGGAGGTGAATGCCGGCCCGGCCGGCCAGGGATGCTGAGCGCAGAGCCGGCCTAGGATAGCGGCTGAGCGCGGGGCCCGAGGCCAGGCGTCCCCTCCGGCCTAGTCTGGTCCCCGGAGTCCGAGCGATCCTCGCTGCTCCCCCTGCCCTGCTCTGTCCCCTCCTCTCCTCGCCCCGGGCTGAGCCTCCCTCCCTGCCCGGCACTTCCCAAGGGGAGAGGAGGAGGAAGAGGAGGGGGGTGGAAGGGCCGGGGCGGGGCGGGAGGACGCAGGGGGGAACGTTCCGAGCGGCCCGAGCGCCCCCGCCCCTTGAGCTCTCGCGGCGGAGGCTCCTCGAGCCGGGCCGGGTACAACAAGTCTGTCCTCCGACGTCAGGGGGTCATTAATAACCAATTAGGAGGGTCACTGCGGCTCCTATAAAGGCGCTGAGATTTTGCCAAGGGGAAGACCGTCCGGGCCGGGTGTGCGAGAGGCGAGCGCGCGGCCGAGAGCCCCTGGCCGCCGTTTCTCTGAAGCCACCCGCCTCCCACCCACCCCGCACCGCCCCCCTCCTCGCACCCGCCTCCGCCTCCACCCCTGGCTCTCCAGCCCTCCGCGCCGCCTCTGCCATCTCCGCAGATTTCTCCATCTCTCTCTTCATTTCTGCCTCGCTCCCCCTCGTTCACTTTCCTCCCAGCCACCCCGCCCCCCGCCTCCCACTACCTCCAGCGTCCTCGTCCTCCCCCATCACAGCCCTCCTCTCTCGCCCCTGTGCTCCCCACTCGCCCACCACATACCCGCCTCGGCCCGGCCGTCCGGCCGTCCGTCCCCGGCGCCGGCGAGCCCCGGGCCGCCCATGATGGGCTCCGTGCTCCCGGCTGAGGCCCTGGTGCTCAAGACAGGGCTGAAGGCGCCGGGGCTGGCGCTGGCAGAGGTCATCACCTCCGACATCCTGCACAGCTTCCTGTACGGCCGCTGGCGCAACGTGCTGGGCGAGCAGCTCTTCGAAGACAAGAGCCACCACGCCAGCCCCAAGACAGCCTTCACCGCCGAGGTCCTGGCGCAGTCCTTCTCGGGCGGTGAGTCGCGCCGTCGAGGCCGATCGCGTCCCCTCCTCCCCGCGGCCCCTGATTCCCGGGCCCACACGCGCAGGACGCAGCGGGGACACGGGGCGTCGCAGCAGCTCGCGCCAATCTGGGCGTTCCAGATGCTGCGTGTGACTCAGTTTCCCGCGAGCCGAGCCAGGGAGCGAGCAGCCAAGCCCGGGCGGGGAGGGCCGGGGGCGGGGAGCACCTCCACCCCGCGCGGCACGGTGAAGAGATCTCGGCGTCCAGGCGGCCGGGCGCGCCGCCCCCGCGCTTCCCCATCCGCCCCTCACCCCTTAGAGCCGGCGGGTTCCCGGCATTTAAAACCTTACTAGGCGTGTAATAGCAGTTGACTCAAAAAGAAGGGGTTTTAAATTCATTTAGTTAACTTGGGCTTGACCCGCGAAAGTTCCCACTTAAACCAAGAACTTTAAAAGGCAGCGGGGGCTGGGGAGGGGGCGGAGGGCGGGCGGACGGGAGAGAAAGCCGCGGAGAGAGCGACGGAGAGAAAGAGAGAGTAAGAAAAGTTTCTTTTCTTTAAGATGTCTCAAGTTCTTACTCCTCATTCATCAACCCGCAAACAATATCTTTCCCCGGCGCTGGCATCTCTGCGCGTCGCCCCCTTTTCCCCCTTTACGATTTCTGTTCCTCTCTTAATTTACCGTGCAGACTAATTCCACTTCCATTCACGCTATGTCAACCATCTAATCCCCCCTTTTTGTAAGGGGAATTCCTCGGCCCCTTTTAAACAAGTCCCCTCCGCATTGAGCTACAATTTACTGCTACAGCATTCTTCCAGGGCTAATGAATTTAGAATTAGCAATTTCTTTCGAATGGAGCCGAATGAATGCGATCACTTTAACAGCGTGACAAATTGCCGGCCGCGCCGCAATGGACACCGTTTAACCCCCCCTTTCAGCTGGCCCGCTGGCCGGGTATTTTCCCAGGTAGCTTAGAGGGGGACCTTGTAAGACACGGAGGCCGCCCCTGTGCGCCTCGCCGCTCCCACTCCGGCTGCGCGACCAGGCGGGGGGACCCCCGGAGGTTGCGGGCCGCCCCGGCTCTTGTCCGCCCAGAGAGGCGACTGCGCGGCTCGCCTCGATCCGGGCACTGCCCTCCCTGGCACCCCGGATCCTGGCGGCAGCGAGGGACCCAGGCGCGCCCGGGGTCACCCAGAGAGCGCGAGACACGGCCCGCCGTCGCCCGCGTTTCTTTTGAGCTTCCGCCGCCTCGAAACTAGACTTCCCTTCCGGGCGCTGCCAGCCCGCCCCGGGCGCGAGGCCCGCCCCACCCCGCACCGCGAAAGGAGTCAGAAGCCCGGACCGCGTCCTGGGTCCTCCGACAGTGCCCTGTGCTCGGTGCCGCGACGCGCAGTGAGCGCCGTGCGACGCACGATCGGCCCAGAACCAGACAGGGCGAAGGAGTCTTGGCTGGGCCGTCACCCCCTCGTGGGAGCGGGCCTCAGTTTACCCATTGGTAAAGCCACGCACTGCGGTCGGCTCAGTAGTTCTTAAACTTTGCCGGGGTGGAGGGCAGGGGAGGTTGTGGATGCTTTGAGAATTCGTGGACAGACTAAAAACAAAAACAAACGCAAACAAACGAAAAGCTCTCCTCGAAGTGAGTCCCAAAGCACCTCTTGCTTTCGGAGGGTCCCCGGGTTGCAATCAGAGGAGACTCGGGTCGCTGAGCCTCCACCCCTGGGGAAGAGCCGGGCCTCCCCTGCCTCAGGCTCTGACCCAGTCCCCATGCCCGGCGGCCACAGAGGTTCAGAAGCTGTCCAGCCTGGTGCTGCCGGCCGAGGTGATCATCGCGCAGAGCTCCATCCCCGGCGAGGGCCTCGGCATCTTCTCCAAGACGTGGATCAAGGCGGGCACAGAGATGGGCCCCTTCACCGGCCGCGTCATCGCCCCGGAGCACGTGGACATCTGCAAGAACAACAACCTCATGTGGGAGGTACGCGCGGGCTGCGGGGCTGCGGGCTGCGGGGCTGCGGGCTGCGGGCTTCGGGTGGGGCCCTGGCGTCCGGCCGCTACTTCCGCCCTCGCTGGAAGCTGCGGGCGCCTTGGGCCAGGCCTTGACGCTCCCTGAGGCCGGATCCTACCGCCTGATGCCTGGAGGTTCCTCCCCAAATCGCGAGGCGAAGGCGCTCTCCTCTGGCCGGCCCTAGGGATCACGTCCGTTGTTAGGTCCGCTTCTTAGAGGAGGGCACGGAGACCCAGAGAGGCCATGTCCTTTGCCCAGGGTCCCACGGAGAGCTGGCAAGCCACTCCTGGGAGCCACCGCCCAGCCACCTGCATTCTTTCCCTCACTCCAGAAGCAGCAAGGAAAACCCCTCAAAGCCAGCCCTGGCCTTGGGGTGAGGGTGGCTGGAAGGAAGGATGAAGGGAGCCTGTGCTCCTTGGCAGTCGGGCTTCCCAAGCCAAGCAGAATAACAGCATTGGAAATGAGCACCGATTAACTGGCAAGCGGCTTTCTGAGCGCTGGGCCTGCATTCCACCAGATGTTCTCAGCAGCCCCATGAGTTATTATTCCCATTTTACAGAAGGAAACTGACCTTCCATCCAGGCTCTTCTGACCCTCCTCCCCCACAACGGTGCCAGATGCCAGGGACGGCCCCCCCTGGGACAAAGCCCCTCCCAGAGCACTTCCTCCTCTTGGGGGTCTCACCTTGAGGAGGCCAGGCTGAGGCACCCTCTCCCTAATGTCATTTCTCCTCCTTCCTCCATGGCTCCCCACCACCGGGCAGACCACTAAGGAGATGAATGGGCCAAATCCTGCACCTGGTCACAGGATCAGAGGAAGAGAGCAGAGGGCCATGAGGCCTCTCCTAGCCTCACCTCCTCCCACCTCTGGAGGCCTGGGCCGTGGTTCCCATCTCCAGTTGTTGCTGGGTTAGGAAGTTGGGGTCCAGTTTGGTTTCTGAGTACTATTGGTAGCTCCCACAAAGGGGGCCTGGGCCAGGCCAGGGTGACACAGTGAGCCAGCCTTCCCTTTCTAGGCTCTTCTGTGTCCCCCGCTGAGGTCCTGGCCAGTGCTCTCCGCGGCTTTGGGGAGCACCTCTGCATCCCCGGAGAACTAGCTGGAGTGGACGTCACTTTGTGTGCTCAGTGATCTCTTGGAGATGCTTTGCATCTGGGGATGGGGAGGACGTGGCAGCAGGAGCCTGTGGGGCCCTGGAGACTGACTCCCTGTTGGCCACTTCTAGCCAGCTGGCCTCAGGCGAGTCACTGTACTGCTCTGAGCCTCCCTTTCATCGGCTGGAAAACCAAGACAATAATAGCTGCGTCCACTTCCTGGGGCTGTTGTGAGGATGGAGAGAGAGAGCGTGTGGATGTGCCCAGCCTGGGGCCCATAGCCCTAGCCACGGGCGGCACACAGGACACAGCCCCGCCTCACCTGGCCCCCGATTCACCTGCGCGCAGGTGTTCAACGAGGACGGCACGGTGCGCTACTTCATCGACGCCAGCCAGGAGGACCACCGAAGCTGGATGACCTACATCAAGTGCGCACGTAACGAGCAAGAGCAGAACCTGGAGGTGGTCCAGATCGGCACCAGCATCTTCTACAAAGCCGCTGAGGTGAGTGTGTGCGCTGCTATGTGGGGGCGGCGCGTGCAACTGGCGGGGGCGGGGGACTGAGGTGGTGAGAGGGGCGTACGCGCTGGCCCAGCTGGCCCTGCCCAGGCTGGAGGACTGAGGCCCATGCATCACTGTCTCTGGGAGCACGACCTCCAGGGCAAGCTTTCTGCTGTAGATCAGAAAGGACAGAACTTTCCACTTTATGCCATCGTGGATCTCATGTGCACCTCCACTGGGGTCCCCGGATAGCTGCTGGGGGGTGCTGGGGTTGAGAAGCCATAGAAATACAGAGGGAAAGACACCAGAAGGCGGCCCAGGGAAAGCATCTGGGGGGGAGAGAGGGCGTTGTGTCAGCAGCATTTTGGCCGTGCCTTGCCCGTCACCGGTGACGGGTGGACCGCGCGCGCGGCTCTAATCTCAGCTATCGCATCCTGATCACTTGTCAGGCTTTTCCTAGACACTGTATGCGCATTATCGTATCTAATCCTCACGTGTTGAATCCACAAGGGAGGATTCTGTGATTACCTCCAGTGTGCTGGGTCTCACTTGATGAGTGGCAGACTCAGCGGCTTCCATGGGCATCTGTGAGGGACGCTAACACTAATGTCTGAGCTGGGCGAAGCTATCCCGGGGTGGGTGGGAGGGGCTGTCAGAGGAGCTGGCCAGGCCCAGGGCAGGGAGAGGTTCAGGCGGGATGGGAAAAGGAGGTGTCCCCAGTGGGGAAACGCTTGGGCAGAGGCAGACAGGCTCACAGTGTTCGGGGAAATGATGAGAGCACAGAGCAGGCCGAGTGGTGGTAGCCGGGAGGCGGTAGCCGAGGCAGCCATGCTGTGAGGACCCTCCCTGCACGTTGTCTCTTGGCAGGACGTTTGCTCAGCGTCTAGCCCAGGACGGAGCAGGCAGCCCAGCTTCCCTGTGGCGGGTTGGTGGCGAGCGCTCTGCACAGGTGGTGGGGCTCTTCCCCCAATAGTCCTCTGGACCCCACACTTCTGCTCCTCTGTGGAGGGAGAAGCGCGGTGCCCCTTGGGGTACGGCTAGGCTTGGCTGAGTTTGGGGGTGTCCTGAAGGAGCCCCCCGCCCCAGGCCAGAGAATGACTCTCCTTTCCTTTAGTCCGTTTTCTTCCTGTAACTCAGAGCCCCATGTCTTTCTAAGGCCCCGAGGGGCACTGGACAGTTGTCCCTCAATAACCAGGCCCCTGGGAATCTTCCAGGAGTGACAACAGGACGGCCTTTGCCTGGGCCCTGGTGTGGTCCAGCCAAGGGCTGGACCTCAGGAGAACCAAGAGGGGTAAAGAAAGGTTGGGACTTCCCTGGCAGTCCAGTGGTTAGGACTCGGTGCTTCCACTGCTGGGGCCTGGGTTCAATCCCTGGTCAGGGAACTAAGATCCCGAAAGCTGTGCGGCACAAAAGATAAAAAAAGAAGGGTGAGCCGTTCTTGGACTGGGGTTCAGGTGAGGTGGGACAGTGCGAGGATAGGACTGACGGTGGCCCAGGCTGAGGACAGAGGTGTTTCCTGAGACTGTTGGCTGGGCTGCCACCCTGTGGGAGCAAGGGCCTCCCCTTAGACATCCTGGGATCAGCCTCATGTGTGGCTGAACCTCACCCCTGGCAGAGAGCGCCCCCCTTTACCCGCTCCACCTCACACACGTCCTCACATCTGCACACTGCTTCCCGGCCCCCCTGAAACAGATGAGATGGGGGACACCCAATCATCCCATCCCTCCACGCAGACACCCAATCATTCCATCCCTCCACGCAGACACACGCACGCTCACACACACACGTGCTTACACACAGGAGAGAGGGTAAGGATGCTGGGATGATTTTGGCAAACGGACTCCCCACGGCGTCAGATGCGGAGGCCTGAGTCTCATCTTGCTGTTCAGGTCACATGGCTGAGAGCTGAACAGAGTCAGGAAATATTAATAGACGTTTATACAGAGATTCAGAGTCGGAGGACAAGGTGGCTGAAGTGTATCTCCATGGGGGAATCTAAGTTTATAAGATTTTTTAAAAGTCATCGACATCTGATCAGGAATTTAAGTTGAAAAAAGAGGATTGGGAAAATCTACCGTATATGATCAAGATAAGTAGATACCACCGGTTTAGCTCTTCCTGCTTTTACAGAGTTAGCAAGCCGAGTGCCGGAGTGACGAATAAGGAAACACAAAATACCACCCACTTTACTTTTCATAAGTGAAGTCAGGTACAGTTTTCGTGGTGGCAACTTTCTTAAAGCCATGTGTCAAAATGTCAGACGCCACTTACCGGACCAGCTGTGTGTCCAGGTGTGTGTGAGCACCGTGCAGCAGGGCTTGTCCAGAAGACATTTCTGCTGCTCCAGGCCACTCCCCAGACGCCTCTCGAATTCGTGGGCTGCTTGTTCTGTGCGTGTGTGTGAGCCAAGAAGGGTCTGTGCCATGACCTGTTTTCTTAATCTTTCCGTCACTCAGAACCACTGTGTATATTTCATAACAGTAACCCATTACTTGCCAAAAAAAAGTGAGAAGAAACGTCTTCATTCAGTAAGCAGAATATACTACGGCTGCTCTAAGATTTCCCACAAATACAAAATTAACAGCCGTCCAAAGGGAGACGAGGGTGATGGGTCTCCAGGCCGGCCAGTCTGTGCAGAATTCCTAGGCAGATCTACCAACATGTTATCCCAGGCTCTCCCCTCGCTATCTTCAACCTCAGGTGCCTAAAATGACATTTCTAGAAAGTGCCCAGCACGTAGCAAATGTTGAATGAATAAGTCTTTCTCCAGGTGATGGGGGCTGGGTTGAAAATGGACACACGGACCCTTTTCTCCCAAGAAAACAAAACGGGCAAAGAAACCAGCTGCCCCAGGGAAGCAAGAACTTTGACCCCAAAACTCAACACAAGAAAACGATTTAGGAATAGACTATGAAAATTTTGCATTTTGGAACTGGGAAGAGAATTCCCAGGCTTTTCCCCTCCCGAGGTTTTGGCAAATGACTGTGCCCTGAAGTGTGGCCTTTGTCTTTCAGCTGCTTTGCTTCTCATTTCAGGCAATTGAGGTTTGTTTTGGGTTTTTTTTTCCCCTGGAGCCTCATAGCCCCATCTCTCTTTTTCTTAGCTCTATGAGGGCAAAGCACCATTTTCCTTTTGATCTTACTCACCGATGGGTGCAGTTAGGCACTTTGGTTTTTAATAATAAACATAATTAATGATGCTACCGTCTGCGGAGCAGTTACCACGTGCCAGCACTGTGCTAAGGGTCTTAGCGACTTTGAAAAAATCGAATCCACTCAGTCTGGTGCTATCACTATCCCTGTTTTAATGACGTTGAAACTAAGGTTCAGGGAGATTTTGGGAGATTGTTGAGCTGTGATTTGAATCCAGACCTGTGGGACCCCACGGTGCAGCCCTTGGTCACCACGCCGTGGGACCTCCCTGGCCAATATCTCTTTGCTGGAACTCTATTAATTGGTGTGTTGGGACATCTGTGGTACAATGGAAATTGATATTCGTCCAGATGACACTGAGGTCCTTCTAAACAAGGGCTTCTGTACCGCCGGGAGGACGGGGAGGACATCAGAGCCTCCTGGGAGCACGTTCAATACTGTGACATGAATTTGTATTAGGAAAACAAACCAAAACCCCCAAACATTTTCAACTGATAATAAAAATTCAGAAATGGGTCAGGACAGAACTTCTGGGCCAACAGGGAAGGCGAAGAGGCAGCAGTTGGGAGATTATATAATTTGTCAACCAAGGAGTCAGGCGCTGATACTCACCCCGTGTCTTGATGATGTGGATATTATGGGACAGGATTCATTTCTTTGGGAATTGCTGTGTTTATTGTGTACCCTGAGCCAGTCTCGGATCCCCAGAAAAGTAGATGAGCAGCTGATTCTCCTTCTCTGAGCCCCCGTGGAAAGCCCTGGCGGGGCCAGGCCAGAATGTTGGCCATAAAGAAACAGGGCTACTGAGGAGGCCTGCACGGGACCGTGGCCGTTCTTTGCTCTTAGGTGATTGGCTGATGGGACCCTGGCAGCCTCTGGACAACGGTACTAAGATCTCAGGGAAGAGGCTGTGCGTCTCCCCGGCAC
This sequence comes from Leucopleurus acutus, assembly GCF_964270905.1. NCBI lineage: Eukaryota > Metazoa > Chordata > Mammalia > Artiodactyla > Delphinidae > Leucopleurus > Leucopleurus acutus. Next base: position 5,698,577 of record NC_139150.1, on the reverse strand, counting down.
TCCTGGTCTCCATCTCTGGGGTCATTGCATGAAGGGTGTCTGGGAGCACGCAGATGCCAGAGGTCCAGGCCAGGAGCTGCTGCTGGTTTCCCAGAGCTCTGAAGGGCAGAGAGAGACTCTCGTGCCCGGCCTCTGTGCGGTGAGGCCGCCTTCCCCAGCGCTGCCTTACAGCCGGAGGCTTCTTGTTGTCTGGGAATGTGTGTCATTCTCAATTCTAGTAGGTTCTTTTTAATAGATTTTCTCTCTTTAAAAAATATTTTTTTGTATAAACGTAATATGTGCTCATTAATTCTTAAAAAATCAGATGCATCTTGTAGAAAATGAAAGTCACTCCGCTCCGTCATGCTGTTCCTCATGCACCTTAAATCAGCATTAAAAACAAAACTGGTCTCAAAACAACAAACCCTTCTGAGGAAAGATGTGCAGAAAACCGGCCACAGTGGCTGGGTGCCCTGAGTGGGAGAGAGAGTTACTTTTCCTTATATACTGCTTTGTGTCTGTATCACTGTTTTAATTTTTAAAATGCACTAGTGGGCTTCCCTGGTGGCGCAGTGGTTGCGAGTCCGCCTGCCGATGCAGGGGACGCGGGTTCGTGCCCCGGTCCGGGAAGATCCCACATGCCGCGGAGCGGCTGGGCCCGTGAGCCATGGCCGCTGAGCCTGCGCGTCCGGAGCCTGTGCTCTGCAACGGGAGAGGCCACAAGAGGCCCGCGTACTGCAAACAACAACAACAACAAAATGCACTAGTAAAATTTTTAGTACATTTGAAAAATGTGTTAGTAAATACATGACTCAGCCTATATGGAAGCAGTCAGTATTAAAGCTCTTCTTTTAAAAATATGATTCCCAACCACCACTTTCAATAATAATATTCAGAGTTCGTTCTTGGCTTCTCATTCACCACCATGATTGTTGTTGCTGTTATATCTGTTTTATATTTAATAATAATTGTTAGTCAATGCAAATGAAAAGGCCGGTGTTGACTTAGATATTTGATTCCCAGACTGCATGTCTGGGGGTGGAGATGCAGCTCCCACTGGCGACTTGCTGAACCTGTCATCCCACAACTGTGCTCCCCCACCCCGGGCAGATGGGCCAGGGAAGAGGTGGCACCGGAGGGGCACTGGTGTCCTGGGAGCATGTGGGCCCAGCCTGTGCTTCTTTCTTCTTTTTTCGCCGCGCGGCTTGTGGGATCTTAATTCCCCGACCAGCGATTGAACCCAGGCCCTCAGCAGTGAAAGCGCTGGGTCCTCACCGCTGGACCGCCAGGGAAGTCCCCAGCCTGCGCTCTTGATGGTCACTGAAGGACCCCATGTCCCAGAGATGGCTGCCAGCTTCTCTGAGCGGTTGATGAGCTCTCGGAAAATAGTACAAACAGCTTTAAGTGCGTGGCCCCGTTGAGCCCGGACAAGCGCCCTGTGAGACTACAGAAGGGGCTGTCCCTGTTCTGCAGTTGAGGAAACTGAGGACCAGTGGCAGAAGACACCTTGCCCAAAGTGACACGCTCAGCAGGTGGGGAGCCCAAGTGGACCCCGACGTGTGTGAGCCCAGGCCCTGAGCCAGGAACCTCAGCAGTACGGTCTCCGGAAGGAAGGGGAGTGTACAGACAGTTGGACAAGGGGTTGATTGCTTTAGAAGAACCGTGATGTATAAATATCTGGTGTCATCTGAGAATTGAAGCCAGGGCTCGGGACAATGTCAGAGGTGACATAATCAGAGTCTTAGAGTTGGGGGAGCCTCAGGGATCATGCTCTCCACCCCCTTCACTTCAGTAGACAAGCTTAGAGAGACAGAGTGTTTGCCTAGGGTCACCCAGGGACCTGGCGACCGAGGGCCCACCGGCACCATCTCTCAGCAGCTTCCTTCACGGTGAATTTACCTTGAATATTTTAGCTCCATCATCCTCTTTTCTAAGGGGTTCACAAAACTCAGCTCCACCCTTTCTCCAGCAGGGCCTCCAGCTCTGACCCCCGCCGGCCTCCTTTACAGCGGCCGTGACTATGAATGACCAGAGAGGCCTCGAGGACTCTCGCTGTGGGGCCAGATTCTAACCTGCCTGCTTTCTCTGACGCACTGCCTGATTTTCCTTGGGTTCCGGGGCTGCATTTGGTTTTTCCATATTTAAACCCCGTCAGTCCGAGCTGGTGTGGCACCCTCTGCCCGGCTCTTCATCACTCACTGTCCCTGAGGCTTCATGTGACACCCCGTGGGCTGTAGGGTCTGTTGGGAAGGGGCACAGTGACCCCTGGATGAGTCTTAGGAGGCCCCCTGGAGCTTCCCTTCTCCCGCCCCCTCCTGTCTCTGCTTCCCTCTCCTTTCAGGGTCCAGCAGGGCTGGCTGGCTGTGATGCTCTGAGGCTCTTCCTGGCTCTGACCAGAGGAGGGAAGGTGTGGCGAGCAGATCGGGGGTCTTCAGGCCAGAACAAAAGGGAAGGGGCGGGGGCTTTCTCTGTGACCGTGGAGGCCAAGGAGAAGGGCCCTATTCTGGTGTGATTTCAGACAGCCCTAGATGGAGTCCTGTGTGATCTTTTGTACTTCAACTAAAAGAAGACCCCCCAGGAAAACAATCCAACCATTGCCCGGGGTGGGGGGCGGCATCCACCTTTCTCTGGGCAGATCAGAGAGTGACCCCCAGGATGGGTGCCACAGCTAGCTCCTCCGGGGTCCAGGCCTTGGGAGGCGATGGGCCTTCCCCTCTCTCATTTGCTCTAGCTGGCTGGAGCCTGAAGGTTCTTTGCTTTGAGGAATAACTGGCTTCCACCAAAGGTGTGGCGGGCCCCTGGGCTGTCCCAGAGGGCGGGGTCAGCCACACCTCAGGAGCAGGCCTTCCACTGCCTCCCTGGATTGTCACTGCAAAGCCCTCCCTCCTGACCGCGGGTACCGTGTCCCTGGGGCAGTCCTCCCCTGGGAGCAGCAGAGCCCTGTCACCATTTGTGGAGTTCTCTGCCGTAGACCTAGGACATGGCAAACGAATCTTGTTTAAGGCTGTGTGCCCCAGTATTTCCGGAGGTGGGGGTGTTCACTGAACTGAACGCTTCTTTTTTAGCTGCGTACAGGGAGTCAGGCAGAGCCCTGTGATGGGGAGAGAAGGGTATGTGATGTGGCGCTGCCTCGTGGTTGCTCTGGATAAGAGATATTTCCAGAACATCATCAGGCAGGGTGTAACCGAGAACCACAGGGTGCCCCGCAGGCCACTCTCCTTGGGAACGTCTGGCTCAGCCCCACAGACCTGAGGGCTGGCTGACTCTGCTTCCCCTCGGAGAGAAATAAAAAGCTTTCTAGCTTTCCTTCTTCCTTTACTTTTGCTTGCGGCAAGGTTTCTGTTCCATTGCTGTCAGTTTGGGAGCTCCTGTGTGGCCAGGAGACAGCTCTGGTCCCAGCAGCAGAGCCAGGACAGCGACAGTGAGAAGTCCTGGCAGAGGGGGGCAGAGGGGCAGAGCAACTCAAGGCCTTCCATGTCTGTGAAGCTTGCCGGGGATAGCTTGGAGGAAAGGGACCCAAGTGTGCCTTTCTTGGGGCTGAGACTGTATCCACATCTCCAAGGTGGGCACCAGGACAGCCCCTCCTGGCTGTGAGGGAAACCCCCCCCCGCCCCCGGGCTGCTGCCTTCCTGATCTCCTTTTGCCTCCTTCCCTACAGATGATCCCTCCAGACCAGGAGCTGCTGGTGTGGTATGGAAACTCACACAACACCTTCCTGGGGATCCCTGGTGTGCCCGGGCTGGGGGAGGAGCAGAAAAAGAACAAGCATGGTAGGTAGCCCCCCTGAGGCCACAAGGACAAGGGGGCCAGGAAGCCAGAGAGAGACAGTGCGTGTGCGTGTGCGTGCGTGTTTGGCAGGGAGGCTCCTGGCCTCTGGGGACCCTGGTGCCTCGTCCAGCAGCATCAAGCACATGGGACTTACTGGGTCAAGGAGGCCAATGCCCCCGGAGCCGCTGCCATGGTCCAGGCATAGATGGAAGACAGTTCTGATTTTGGACAAGACAGACTGTCTGGGGGCAGATTGGGTGGAGGCAGCAGCAGCGTGTGGTGGAGAAGCAACGGGCCAGGCAGTAGGAGACTGGATTGAGTCCCAGTTCTGCTGTGCAATCTTAGGAAATGGCTCAGTGTGCCCACCTGTAAAGGAAGGATGTTGGGCGAGATGATCTCTAAGCTCCCTTCCGGCTTTCACAGTCCACATTTCCCTGCCCTGTCCCTGGTGCTGAGCCTGGCCCAGAGTAGGTGCTCAGTATAAACCTGTTGAATGAAGGCAGAGCAGAGTGTGCCTGTGTGTGTGCTGCAGCGGGGTGGGGTGGGGCGCTGGTATCACGGTGGAGACCATTTGCTCAAGACCTATCTCCTGCCAAGTATTGGGCTAAACCTTCTACAGGTGTCATCCCACACGGGTCCTCATAAAACCCTTGTGATATCTGGTTATCCTTATTTTTAGAGGATGAACCTGAGGCTCAGGAGCTACTGTTTATCCAGAGCTTGCTCTGCAGCTAACGTTTCACAAACCATTTCTCTGATCCTTACAGCAACCTTTTGGGCGTGATGCTATTATTACTTCCATTTCAGGGATGAGAAAAGTGAGGTGCAGTTCACTGGTACATAGTTGGCATTCAGTAAATATTTGTGGGATGAATAAATGAAAGGTTTTGGGGGGAGAGGAGGAGTTATAACAGTGACTACCATTGATGGAAGGTTACTATAAACCTGGTACTTCCCCATATCCGGCCTCAGGCAGGTAAAGTGATCAATACAGAGTAATCTTCAAAGACGTCAGTTTTTTGTGATCATCTCGTGTAGTCGTGCATAGCCCCGTGAGGTCGTAGTAGCTTCCCATTTTACGGATGAGAAGGTTGAGGTTTCCCGAAGCGAAGTCACTAAGTCCCTGAGATCTCGCAGCATGGTCTGGAGAGCAGCTCCTATTTGATCCCAGGCCAGGTCTCTTGCTGCCCCTACCACCCCTCTGCCAGCGCCAGCAATCTGAGCAGTGGCCACCCAACGATCGGAGGCGGTTGGGCCCTGGGAGGGGCGCACGTGGGGGAGGGGTACGGGGAGACCAGGCCGCGGCCGCGCGGGTTCTAACGAGGCTGCTCTCTCTCTCCCCCTCCCCGCCTGACCCCCCTGGGCCCCGCCCGCGCGGCCAGAGGACTTCCACCCGGCGGACCCGGCGGCTGGCACCTCGGGCCGCATGCGCTGCGTCATCTGCCACCGCGGCTTCAACTCGCGCAGCAACCTGCGCTCGCACATGCGCATCCACACGCTGGACAAGCCCTTCGTGTGCCGCTTCTGCAACCGCCGCTTCAGCCAGTCATCCACGTTGCGCAACCACGTGCGCCTGCACACGGGCGAACGCCCCTACAAGTGCCAGGTGTGCCAGAGCGCCTACTCGCAGCTGGCCGGCCTGCGCGCCCACCAGAAGAGCGCGCGCCACCGGCCTCCCAGCGCCGCGCTGCAGGCCCACTCGCCCGCGCTGCCCGCGCCGCACGCGCACGCGCCCGCGCTCGCCGCCGCCGCCGCCGCCGCCGCGCACCACCTGCCGGCCATGGTGCTGTGAGCGCCGCGCCGCGCCCGCTCCCGCCCGCGCGCGCCTCCGCCGGCCAGCCCTCCGGGGCGCGCGGCGGGGCTGCTCTCCCTCGCGACTCGCACTCCCTGCGGCACGCGGCCGCCGGACCCGGCGCTGTAGGTGCGCCCCAGAAATGACGCCCAGGCATACACTCTTCGCCCCGTTTCGCAGATGAGGACACTGAGAGGCGACGTCCTTTTCGCGGGCCGCGCAGCTGGTGCAGCTGCTCGGCCGCCTCCTCTTCAGGGGATCCCCATGCTCGGCCTCACCCCTGAGTCTCCCTTCTCTTGTGGAGTCGGCTGTCCAGGCTGATAGCCCCCTGGTGGGTGCCAGGAGAGGGGACCGAAAGTCTCCGAGGGCCCTCAGCGGGGAAAGGGGGCCCTCACCACCCCCACAGAGAGCTGCGTGTTGGGATGGAGCTCCCTGTCCCAGTGTGGGCAGCGGGCCCGGGCACTACGCGCCTCTGTCTCCTCCTCCCGCCTCTGAGACTGGTATCTTGCAATGTCAGAACTCAAGGATGCGACCTTGAGATCTGGGGACTGAAGGGGTTCAGGGGCAGCCAGAAGAGGCCGGAGAGACCTGCCCTTCCCTGCCAAGCGGGCCCTTCTCTCCTTCGGGCCACCTTCCCCCGAAAGTCGGCTCCTTGGGGATGGACGAGGCACAAATGTGCCAGGTAGGCCGAGAATGAAGGCAAAACGGAAATCCACTATGGGGACCCCGGGAAAGGCCTAGCCCTTCTTTGGGCCTCCGTTTACCATTTCCCCGTCCGTAAAATGAGAGAGTTGGACCAATGCCTCCTCCCCTTCAGCTCTGACATCAAGCTTGGAAAGAGAAAATTTCCTGCCCCTGCTCGCCGCTCTCCGACCCGAGGAGGCCAAGACTGGCTTCTCAGCCCGGAAAGCATCTCCGAGCGGTGCGGGATCCCGGGAGGTTCCGCCCTTGTTCTGTCCCAAGTTTCCCCAAGCTCCGGCCGTGGGCGCCCTCTGGTGTCGCCTTTCCCACCTTGCAGTCATTTACTAGAATTCCTGTAGGGCGTTTTGTAAAATAAACTATTATAATATTAATGAAAAGTACAAAATGTATAGAATTTTCAAAACTTGTGTTCTACTTCCAGAAAATGGTCACTTTAACTTTGTAAATATTTATCTAAAATGATATTTACGAAACTGTGATATATATTATTTGATTGTATATGTACAACTGTAAATACATTTGTACCTCTCTTGTATTCTAAAATAAAAATTACTTGGAACATTTATCACTTAGCATCTGAATGGATTGACGCTTTTGTCTGCATGAAAAGGAAATATGGAAAAGGAAAAGGAAATATGGAAAAGGAAAAATGTCTAGAAGTTGGAGAGGGGGCAGGAAGAGTTGTTCCACTTACTGTTTTTTTGTTTGTTTGTTTGTTTGTTTACGGTACGCAGGCCTCTCACTGTTGTGGCCTCTTCCGTTGCGGAGCGCAGGATCCAGACGCGCAGGCTCAGTGGCCATGGCTCACGGGCCCAGCCGCTCTGCGGCATGTGGGATCTTCCTGGACCGGGGCACAAACCCGTGTCCCCTGCATCGGCAGGCGGACTCTCAACCACTGCGCCACCAGGGAAGCCCCACTTACTGGTTTTGAAAGTCACCCTTGGCACAGCTGGGTGTCAGCTCCCAGAGAGATGACCACAGCACAGAGCAATCAGAAATCTCCCAAGGGGCTGGCAGATTCCTCGTGGTTTCCAGCTGACTCTCAAATATCAGTGTCTTGCTTTGTTACTGCCCCAAGTCTTTACTTACTTTTGTTTTTTTTCATTTTCATGGACAACTTGAGGAATCCAAGCAGCCAGTGCGGGTGGACCACGATGGGCGCCACGTGCACTCCCAAAGCCTAGAATTTCCAAATGCTCTGGGCACCCATTTCCAGACCCTCCTTGAGGATGACCAAAGAGCAAGGAGGCCATCAATGTAGGGCCAGGCCCTGGCTCTCCTCTCCAGGACCTCCTGACCAGGAGGAGGTGTACAAACTGGGAAGTGTGAGTTCTCACCTGTGCTCTGGCATGTAAGGCTGTGAGGCTGTCACCCTTCCAACCCATTGACATCCCTCAGGCACACCTCTCTGTGCACCCTCATCTAGCTGTACACACACACACACACACACACACACACACACACACACCTGAAGACACTGGAATTCACACTTGTACACACAGACCATCCCCATTTGGAGCTTCAGGTATTCCCAAAGACCGCATACTTTGGGGGACTGGTCTTGCACCCTGGCAGATGGGGGCACAGGCAGAACCTTGGTACTACCCCTCCTCCCATTACAAATCTTGCCTCTCCTTTGATTCTTAACCATGAGGCTTCAGATGCCTCTGGTGGCCCCTGGCGGCCCCTGGCCTTACCCTTCTCTCACTGCAGTGCAGGTGTCAGACTTCAGAGAAGTCAGTGGGGCCCTTGATCAAAAATGTAAATCGCTCTCCGTAGGTAATTCTGTGAAGTTTCAGCTACAGTTCACAGGGCCGCAGCGCGGGCTCCAGAACCCACCTGGTGGCAGCAGGCTGTAATTGCAGACGAAAGTGCATGTGCTCTGCCGGCTGCTGACCTGTTTCTCCTCCAGCAGTGTGCTGGCGCTGGAGATGCTAGGATGAGCAGATAGGAATCATCATTTTGAAGAATTGCACGCTGGTGGAAGGCCTGGTACTCAAAGCCTAATCTACCTTGCTCCCATTCCCAGAAGAGGCTTCGGGCCCCTTTCCCAAGAGTGCACGCCCTCTCCTCCCCACAAAGGCATGCAAACACAGCCACAGTCATTTTGGGGTTTAGAGATTTACATGCGTGCATTCCAGGAATCCTCCCCGTGAACCCATGAGCTTGGTACTCTTTTTTCTTGTTTCTCCCCCATGCTCTATTAAAGTCCATTTGAAGTATGAGAAAACTGTGGCAGAGAGGAAGTCATTTGCCCGTGTCACTCAGCCAATGAGTGGCAGAGCAGGTTTCACCATGGCAACTGACCTTAGAAGCGATGCTCATGACCAGCAGGCCACACCACCGCCCAGTCAGCCTGCAGATTCGGCCAGAAGGGCTTGCTGCGTATCCCATAGGGATGCAGTGTAGACCAGCACTGTAAATTGTCCTTGTATATTTCAAGCTTGCAAAACTCACTTATTCATTCTCGTAGGTTTTTGGGGTAGATTCCTTAGGACTTCTATGTACATGATCATGTTGTCTGTGAATAAAGGCAGTTTTATTTCTTCCTTTTCAATCAAGATGCCTTTTTTATTGCATGGTTCAGGACCTCCAGGTGTAGAGGATTCTAGATAGAGGCCACTGGTCTGTGTTTGGAACCCTGCTCGGCCATTCACTAGCTGTGATCTTGGGCAAGTCAATTAATGGCTCTGTGTCTCAAGTTCCTCAAATGAAAAATGGGGTGATACTTAGCTCCTCAGGATACTGTGAGGATTAGGTGGGATAATATAAATAAATGAATAAAGTACATGGCTTGGTATCTGGCATGTAGTAAGTGCTCAATAAATGGGAGCTGTTGTTAGCATATGGATGCCTTTGGTGGGTAAGAAGGGTTGTAGCTGCTTCTATCGCCTACCTCACTGGACATCCCCCAGAGGGCATCTAAGGCAGCTGTCCATCTCCTCTTCTCCTGCCCTTTCCTATAGCCATTATCCTCAGATCTCTTGAAGCGGAAGAACAGATATCCTAAGCTTTCAGCTTCCTTCCCACCTTGGATCTGGTCTGCTGGGATGTGTGGCCATGAGGGGTGGAAAGGTTATGGCTGGTAGCTGGTTAGCACCCATCCTGACTGCTTCCTACAACATGGCTGCCTCAGGGAAGTCAGACTTCGCGCATGTTGTCTCAGGGCTTCAGGGGCAGGTGTTTGCAGGAGAACCAGGTGGAAGCTGCGTGGTCTATTCTGACCAGTCCTCGGAGTCCCGTAGAGGCACTTCTGACACGCGCCAGCTATCAAAGCAGTCACAAGCCTGCCCAGATGCAAGACGAGGAGGCTCTGACTGCACTTCTTAATTGAAGACTTAGCAAAAATTCTGTGGGCATGTAAAAAAACTGCCGCAGACATCAAGGCTATTTCTATGTTTTCAGGAGAAGGCAATACTCTGATGAGGGTCCTTGGGCAGAAATCTTTGTGCACATCTCTGAATAGAAATTTTCTGAAGAAAAAAAAAAAAGGGACTTCCCTGGCGGTCCAGTGGTTAGGACTCCATGCTTCCACTGCCAGGGGCATGGGTTCGATCTCCGGTCGGGGAACTAAGATCCCACAAGCCGCGTGGCACGGCCAAAAAAAAAAAAGAGAAAACTTCTGCAGTTACTTTTACCATTTCATGGAACACAAGGTGAAGCCAGTGGGTAGATCAGGATCGGGCAAGAGCTCAGGGCCAGAGCGTTCCTGCTGCCTCTGTTTTCACACTTCTCAAGATTTCCTTGTTGTTTACTTTCACTTGAAGTTCATCTGTCCCTCTCAACCCACTCCCCAGTGTCAGTAGTTCCTTTCCTTCAAGGCTCACTCATCTGCCGCTGCTGTCAGGAGGCCTTTTCTGTCCTCCCCGCCCCCCACCCCCCAAACCTGAGCTCCTGACCGAGCACCTTGATGCCTGGGGCAGAAAATGCTCCAGAAATGCTTGCCGAATAAGTTTATTCATTCGTTCCGCAAACATTTATTGAGTGCTGTTCTAAGGGTACCTGGGATGTGTTTTAATCAAGTATGGTAAGACATGCAAACATGGAAATGACTGTCCTGAAGGGAGAAGTTCATCATACTTAAGATTGCCTAGAAACAGGAGGCACGGCGCACCGCGCAGAGCCCATGGGGAAGCACATGGGGGGCCGATCAGAAGGCAGCGGGAATGAGGAGAAAATGTGGGAAAGAGCCTTTGCTGGGGTTTCCAAAAGGAAGGGCCAGGGGAAGCAGGGGAAGCAGGTTTAGGATTGGCTGGTTTGAATAATCTCAGTAGGCTCTGAGGCACAGGGCCTGTCCCTAGTTGTCTGGTACGGGGCCCTGGGGGGATTAGGGCAGGCGCATAGATGTCCAGAGTCTGAGAGCCCCGTAAAAGAGGTGGTAGGGGGCATGGGCTCTGGACTGATTGGTTTGCATTCAAAAGGCACACTCCTGGGCCAGTTGTTTACCATTTCTAGGGATCAGCTAACCCTGGAAGGGGCTGAATGTCCAAACATCAGACTACCATCGAAGATATGGTTAATAAAAGAGCCTACTCTGTACCCAGACAGTGCTAGGGACTGGACAGTGAACAAAAAGTCTGGGCATTTGCGGGGCTTATACCCTGTGGGGAAGATACATGGTGAGTAAATATATGTCATTTTTTCGACAAATGTTTTACGGTTGCCCTCTAGGTACCCGATGAACAAAATAGATAACGGCCCAATTCTCAGAGTATTCCCATTCTAGTGGAGGAAGACTGCAATAAACAAACAAAAAAAAAATAAGAAAATTCAGTGACAAGAAATAAAACAGGATCAAGTGGTAAAAGAGGGACTGAGGATTATTCCAGATAAGGTAGTCAGGGAAGGCCTCTCTGAGGACGTGATATCTGAGCGGAGATCTAAGTGAGGAAGAGCAGCCAGCTACACAAAGACTGGGAGAAGAGCATTCCAGGCAGAGAGCACCGAAAGCACGCAGGTCCTGGGGCCAGCGCCTCTGGCTGCAGCGTCTGTGGTGAGTAATAGAGCAGGTTAGGTCAGAGATGGGCAGAGCCAGGGAAATGCGAGTTTGGATTTCATTCTTGTGTACAGGGAAGCTGCCAGAAGTGTTCTAAGCAAGGAAGGGGTTTAATCTGATCTGTTTTTATTTATCTATTTATTTATGAGTATCCTAAAAGACTTATTTATTAATTTTTATTCTTTTCCATTATGGTTTATTACAGGATATTGAATGTAGTTCCCTGTGCTATACAGCGGGACCTTGTTGTTTATCCATTCTATATATAATAGTTTGCATCTGCTAATCCCCAAATCTCAACCCATCCTTCTCCTACTCTCCCCCTCCCCTTTGGCAACCACAAGTCTGTTCTCTATGTCTGTGGGTTTCTTCCTGTTCCGTAGATAAGTTCAGCTCCCTCTGGCTGCTGTATGGACATTGGGTGGTAGGAGGGGCAGACACAGAATTAGGGAGCTGAGTTAGGTGGTGATGCCCAGGTGAGAGATGACATTGATCGTCTTGGGGAGATGGCCCTGGACATGCACAGATGGGGAGGTAGAAGGATATGGGAAGAAGTGGTGAATGTTAGACCTGATCAGCAATTAAAATCACACTGGGAGGGGCTTCCCTGGTGGCGCAGTGGTTGGGAGTCCGCCTGCCGATGCAGGGGACACGGGTTTGTGCCCCGGTCCGGGAGGATCCCACATGCCGCGGAGCGGCTGCGCCGGTGAGCCATGGCCGCTGAGCCTGCGCGTCTGGAGCCTGTTGCTCCGCAACGGGAGAGGCCACAACAGTGAGAGGCCCGCGTACCGCAAAAAAAAAAAAAAAAAAAATCACACTGGGAGTTAAGACACCCTCACAGACTTGTGGACCCCACTCTGCAGAGCCCCAGTGCCTAAATCTGGGCTCAGGAATCTGTATTTCTAACAAGCCCCTTAAGGATGTGCACTCAGTGGCCCCAAACGTCCATCGAGGATAGCAATGCCTACGTCCAAGATGGGTTGAGTATAAGGAGTTCGTAACGTAATGTTTGTGAAGCATCCAGCCAAGGACCCGTCCCTCAGGACGTGCGGGCTCTGGGATAGAGCAGGTGCAGTCTGAAGGAACATGGCCCTGCTACCAACTGCTGTATGAATTCTAGTCCTTTTGGGGCCTCGGTTTCCTCCTCTTTAAAAAGGTACCTACAGTGGACTGAATGTTTATGTCCCCCCCCCCCAAGTTCATATACTGAAATCTTAACCCCAAGGTGATGGTACTAGGAGGTGGGACCTTTGGGAGGTGATTAGGTCATGAGGGTGGAGCCTCCATGAATTGGATTAGTGCCTTATAAAAGAGACCCCAGAGAGTCCCCAGCCCCGCCCACCATGTGGGGACACAGGGAGAAGACAGCTATCTGAACCAGGAAGTGAGCTCTCACCAGACACTGAATCTGCCACTACACTCAGATCCATAATCCCAACGTTGTGACAAGCTCCCCAAATGTAAGTGCTGTGAGAATGGGAGGGGTTCACGTTATGTCCATCCCTCCTGGAAACTGAATGATGTCAAGATTATACCCCAGCCTTGGTCTAGGGGCACTCCCAGGCCTAGCTGCCTAGCGGACTGAGCTATGCTGGTTCAAAGGACAGCACCGCCCTCTTCTGGCTGAGGCCAGACTCCACATATGGGCCCTTCTCATGCTTTCTTGGCTCTAGCCCCTTCCTCCAGGCAAGGAGGAGGGCAAGTGTCTGGCCTGTCCACTTACCCATGACCTGTGGGGCATTAGAATTTATATCATTGACTGTCTCACAGGGTTGGCTTTCTTGACAAGTGTAGTTTGTGAGCCGTGCTTAGGTGAAAGAAATGCTGTCCTTTTGAAGATGTATCAATCTGTTGGTCTGTGGGACCTTCAGGAGGCAGCAGACCTGATTTACTGGGCTCGTTGTGTGGTGCTGACACAAGTTACTTCATTGAATCCCCTTTAGAGTCTCTGTGCATGAAGAATTATCATCTCCAGTTCCCTGAGGTTGAAACTCAGTCTGTTGTGGATGCTATAAACCATTCAGGGGAAAGGTGAGGGAGAGGGTAGTGGGAAGCAGGGAGAGAAATGAGGGAAATGCTCCTGGCCCATAGATAAAGCCACACATCCATCTGTTCATCACGGAACCCTTAGAACAGCTCCTGGCTCAATTCACTGTACGAGTAAATACAAGTGAAGATCTTCGTATTATGTGTGCAGTTGTCCTCCCTGCCAAATACACCCTTCTGGCAAGGTTTGAATGTCTTAGATGGTTCCTTGTTCTTTCAAAAGAAATACTAGGGAAATCAGCTCACTTAAGAAAGAATGGAAACAGCACCTGGAGTGTTGTTTGGGGTTGTAGGTGATAGTTGGTGCTGAACCAGCGCCCACGAGGCAGCAGTATGTAGAACACAGGGGCCGCTAGTAACAGTATGAAAAGGGGCTCTTCTCTCTGTCCAAATGGTGTTTTCTGTATATCCCCCCTCCTGATCCTCTGGGCAATCTCATGCCCAAAAATTTAGATTTTTTTTTTAAGATAAGGGCTTCTTAAAAATTAATTAATTTATTTGTGGCCGCGTTGGGTCTTCGTTTAAAGATAAGGACTTTAAAAAAATTAATTAATTAATTTATTTTTGACCTTGTTGGGTCCTCGTTGCTGCCCGCGGGCTTTCTCTAATTGCAACAAGCTTCATTGTTGTGCATGGGCTTCTCCTTGCGGCGGCTTCTCTTTGTTGTGGAGCACAGGCTCTAGGTTCACGGGCTTCAGTAATTGCAACACACGGGCTCAGTAGTTGTGACACATGGGCTTGTGACGTTGACTGTCTCACAGTCAATGCTCTGCGGCATGTGGGATCTTCCAGGACGAGGGCTCAAACCTGCGTCCCCCTGCATTAGGCAGGTGGATTTTTAACCACTGTACCACCAGGGAAGTCCTCCCAAAATTAGATTTTAGCAGCTTAGAGTTGGAAGGAAACTCTGAGGCCCATTTCTCAATTATCTCTAACCCTGTAAAACAATAACAATAACCGGGATGACGAGTACAAGAGAGTTTTGGTGAAAAGTCAATACATCATACAACTTGAGATTTTTATTACTCCACAAAGGCAGCCTTGCCAATAATAAAAATGGCAACTCAACTCCTTCCTTCCCTTCATGTTAACCTAATGGTTGACAATAGTCAATATGGCAGCCAGACCGTGAGTTCCCATTGGCCGCTCCTCTGAGGCCCCGCCCTTCCCCGCCCCTAAGAGCGAAGGACGGGAATTGCGGAGACGGATATTGCGAGTCCGAGTCGGGCTGCGCCTGCGCAGGTTATTAGCGTCAAGATGGCGATGGCGATGAGGCTTCCCGTCGCTCGCAAGCCTCTTAGCGAGAGCCTGGGCCTTGAGACGAAAAAACACCTGGTAGTGCCGGGGGACACGATCACCACGGACACAGGCTTCATGCGGTACGTGGGGACGTGGGGGACTCTGGGCCACAAGGGGCGGCTACATTGCTCTCCACGTGAAACCCGGGCCTGTGCTCTCTTGCATCTAAGTTCCCGTGGTACCCGGGACACATTTGCTGAGCATCTCAGTCGCCTAGGTTTCTAGGCTTCGGACTTCTTACTCCCTGCATCTTGTGTGTCCTTGTCTGCATTTGCCCCAGTCTCCCGAAACCTTCCTCTCTTGACCTTTGGTGGCCGCGACTCGTGGGTCCTCGGCCTGAGGCCCAGATCCTGAGCCTTCCTCGTTGAGGACTTGGAAAACTGGGGTGGGTTAGGAGCTGGGGCCTCTTAACAGTTTTCGGCGGGGAGACGGTGGGCGTTTTTGACTTGGGCCCCTTATCCCTCCGCGTCGTCTCCTAGCCAGGGGTTACGGTTTTGGAACGAGTCACTGTTTGGGCTTAGGGCGTACAAATACATTGCTATATGCACTCAAATATCCGCCTTTGAAAGTGAGGGCAGTACCGTATGTGGTCGTTAAGAGGGCAGGCTCTTGAGTTGGACAGCTGGAGTTCGAGTCCTGCTGCCATCACAATATTATTGGCTGTACTGTCTCTCCGAGGTCAGTTTCCTCATCCGTAAACTAATGATAATAACATTAACTATTCGATAAGGTTGTGAGGATTAAATTAGGTAATGATTACGAAAAGAAGCAAAACTCACCGTTCTGTCACCATCATAGAGAAATACTAGTGGTTATTTCAGCCTTTTTCGGGGGGAGGGGGTACACTTGTACATACAGGAGAGGTACAGCATTTATACTGTTGCCCTTTAATCTCTTAGTTTGGGGTTGTTGGATCCCAGGAAATCTTAAGATTCAGTCCTTTATTCATGCATTCAGTATGTGTGTGCTTGGGGTACAACAGTGAACAAAGTGGAAATCAATGTCCTGGTGAAGTTTATTTTCTCTTTGGGAGAGACAGATAACAATAAGCACAACAAGCAAATACGTTATTCGGAATGTTTGGTGATAAATGCAATAGAAAAAATTAAAAGCCAAGCGGGGTGAGTGGAGCGTAGTTGGGATATGGTAGTGGTGGCAGCAGCAGGGTGGGTGACTATTATAAATGGGATAGTCGAGGAAGGCCTGGTGGAGAAAGTGACATTTGAATAGACTTGAGCAGAATGAGGGAGATGTCCATGTAGCTGTCTAAAGAAGGAGTGTTTTAGGAAGAGATGGCAACCAGGGCAAAAGCCTGCCTTCAAGGCAGGAGGAGCCTGTTAGGTTTGAGGAACACATTGGTCTTGATGCGAGAGGTCACCTCAAGTGTTACCCTGGTATTCTTTGTATCTTCCTGTTGCAACAGGGGCCATGGGACCTATATGGGCGAAGAGAAGCTCATTGCATCTGTGGCTGGCTCTGTGGAGAGAGTAAACAAGTTGGTCTGCGTGAAAGCTTTGAAAACCAGGTGAGAACAAAAGGTGTGTATTCTCTTGTGGCATCCGAGTTGCACAGCCAGGTCTTTTCTGCCACGACATACCCTCCATCCCCATCCCGGCCTGCTGTATCATTCTGTAGGTCTGGGATTTTGGGAACATGGCTATAGGAAGGGTTTCTTCCTTCCTATAGGAAGGAAGAAGTTTCAGAAGTTTCCCTATGTTTCCTGACCTCTCCAAACTTTGGTTCCCTCTTCTGCAAAATGAGACCTAGCATGACTTACCTTATAGGATTTTCATTGGAATTCATTGAAACAGTGCATGTAAAGTACTTACACAGAGCCTCCTACCTAGAAGGGCTCAATGAAGGTTAGCCCCAGAATGTAAGCCAGTGGGGTAGGAGCAGACGCAGGCAGAGAGGTGAGGTGGGCAGTCTGTCTGCCTTGTAGCCACAGTAAACATTTTCGACTTCCACTTTGTGTAATCTAGGAAGCCACTGGAGGAGGTGGAGCAGAGGAGGGACATGATCTGACTTCTGTTTTAATAAAATCACTCTGGCTGCTGTGGGTGGCCGGGGAGGTGGGGGGATGGGGACAGGGTTAGGGAGACAGATTAATGTACTGTTTTGAGTATGTTTTGTGTTCTGAGTGTTTTTTTAATCATGAAAATTTGTTGGACTTTATATTCTTTGGCATTTTGTATA
This sequence comes from Leucopleurus acutus, assembly GCF_964270905.1. Lineage (NCBI taxonomy): Eukaryota > Metazoa > Chordata > Mammalia > Artiodactyla > Delphinidae > Leucopleurus > Leucopleurus acutus. The sequence continues at coordinate 5,681,799 of NC_139150.1, read as the reverse complement.
TATAGGACCATGTCTGTGAGAAGAGATATTCTTCCTTTCCAATTTGGATGCCTTTTATTTTCTGCCTATATTGTAAAGTTAGAGGTAGTAGGATCTGCTGCTGGACTTGTCCTGGAGCATGAGAGAGAGAGAGACAGAGAGCGAGAGACTGAGAGAGATCAAGGGTTCCTCCAAGGATTGTGGCTTGAGCAACTGGAGGGGTGGAGTTGCCATTTCCTGAGCTCGTGACAACTGGGAGAGTTTCAGTTTGCTATGGGGGAGTGAAGGGGGCTGCTGGAAAGCTTTGTTGTAGGTGTGTTACTTTTGCAAATTCCTATTAGTCACGTAAATGGAGGTGCTGGGTAGCCAGCAGTTGACTAGACTCTGGAATTGAGGGGAGTGGTATACTCATCAGTGGTATTTAAAGCCATTAGGCTGGATGAGCTCACCAAGTGAGTATGGGCTGAAAAGAGAAGAGGTCCAGGGACTGCGCCTTCGACATGGGACACGTCATCATTAGAATTGGGATGAGGAACTAGCAGAGGGGCCTGAGATAGGCAGCCAGTGGGTGGGGGTACAGTGAGCAGGCTGGTTTGGGCGGCGTCCTGTCTCATTTTCCTTTCTCCTCCTCTGGCTGACGCAGAACCCATCTGTGTTCCAGAGCCCACCAGAAAAGATTCCATGCTTATCATTTTCTTTTTATTTATTGTTTTAAGTTTTTGGCCACACCCCACGGCACGTGGGGTCTTAGTTCCCCGAGCAGGGATTGAACCTGCACCTCCTGCATCGGAAGGCAGAGTCTTAACCACTGGACCGCAGGGAAGTTCCTCATGTTCATGTAATTAACAGAATAGGGGTTTCAGGCTTGATGAACTATTTGCAATAAATGGTTTAAGAATAGTTAGTTAATGGAGACTTTATACATACAGGATGTTTGAAGTTATCAGTTCCTGAGAATAAGTCCAAACAGCATAACTATGTGAATTGACTAAATGTGGTGCCTCATCAAGGCCTTCACCCCTGTCTAACTGAAATCTCAGATGGTAGCTTGGTCTTGTAATGAAGCCTTTTCACTGATGGAGGGCCTTCTGTTTCATCTTTCAGGTACAATGGTGAAGTGGGAGACATTGTAGTGGGGAGAATCACAGAGGTAAAGTCTATCTGATTGGTTTTTACAAAGTAAAAGCAGGCTGGTGATCTAATGAATGGCATAGTCATTCTACATGCATTTATGCGAACTAGGCATTCGTTGTGTTTGGCTCTCCTGTGACCTTTGATGTAAACAGTTCATTACGTTTGGAATTATTGGTCATTTACAGTGTGAGCTCTGGCACCTGGCGTATGTGTCCAGGTGTGGGCTTTCTTTGTTTGTAGGTTCAACAGAAGAGGTGGAAGGTGGAGACCAACTCCAGGCTGGATTCAGTCTTGCTTCTCTCATCCATGAACCTTCCCGGAGGAGAGCTGGTAAGGATCTGCGGCTGGGACTGTATAGTTTGCTGGCGAGAGCTCTGGGGTCCTTTGCTCCACCAGAGAACTTTGCTTTACCCTGAGGTTGCCACCTTTACTCCTGTTTGTCTGCTGTGAAGTTTGCTGCCTTGATGTACACATAGGCTTTTCACTTGGCCCAGGCCTCCCAACTTAGGCAGCAACCGGTATATGGTAGGATCTGGAATGTCCATGGGGAGTGATCCCAAAAGAGAGTTGAGAGAAGCTCTCAGGTGCTTGGTGCTAATAATTTTCCTTCTCTGGGTGTATCAGCTTTGCTCAGTGAAAGTGTTCCTTGAAAAGTTGTGTTTAGATTATAGCTTTCCATGAATTGAGTGGCATTTGATTATTCCAGACAACCACAGGACCTGAGCTGCCTCCTTTTATAAAACGCAGTGGTTCCGCTTTACCTTCAGGCCAGCATCTATCTATAGAGAGGCTCACTGTGCTAGGCTCTCTGGAGAATGCCAAGATCCAGGAGGCACGACTGAGTTCCTGAAAGAGCTTAGACTAGCAGGGGATATGAGATAACTGGTCTGAATACCCGGCAGTCCAAGAATAGACAGGCGTGTGATTGTACAAAAGGAGTGATTAAGTTCCTGGAGAGAAGCTCATAGGAAAGATGAGTGTTGGAGTTGATCCTTGAAGGATGGGTAGAATTTTAATGATGAGTTCAGGGAATCTGAGATAAAGGGAAATGTGTGAGCAAAGATACAGTCAAGCTGGAGGCAGTCTGGTTCTGCTGGAGCGTGGAGGGCCGCCACAGAAGGTAAGCGCGGAAAAGGCCTGGTCTAGATTGGGAGGGTTTTGAATATCACGTAAGGAGTTTGAATATCATTCAGAGGAAGGAGAAGAGGAGCCGTGGGAAGGTCTGTAAGACGGAAAGTAGTGGTTGTCACTTTGTCTTCCTTCAGTGGTACAGGTTACCTACTCTGGTGTGTGAACATTGTGGCTGCCTTCAGAGATCTCGGGAGGAAGTGAAAGAGAAGAGACGGATGGAGAGAGATCTTCCTTTAGGATCTGACTTCCATAACGTGGCCATCTCTTTGTGTATTTCAGAGGAGAAGATCTGCAGAGGATGAGCTGGCGATGAGAGGTTTCTTGCAGGAAGGGGACCTTATCAGTGTATCCTGTACCTTGCATTCCAGCATCTTTATGTTTGCTGTGGAGCTGGTAATTGGGGCTTAAACTTTAGGTCTCCCACACGAGAAACATGGAATCCTGGCAGGGATCTGAGTCCTTGACTGAGTGTGAAGGGCCCTGCTACAGCCTTTCTCTGTCTCCTTAACCCAGCTGACCCTCCAGCTCTTGTTCAGACCTGCTGCTGCTCAGTCATGTCTTTGGGTCTTGTAACTTACAGTGGCCCATGCTTTAAGCTAGCTCAAATTTTCTTAGCGATGTTAACTTTTTTTTTTTTTTAATGAAACTATAAGAAAGATATGGTTTGGTAAAACTTTTGTTTCAGTTGCTTACACAAACACACACACATGTACTCTGAGTAAAATATGCTTCTTGCTGTGGGTTGTATAAAGAAAAGTTTGAAAGCCACTGATCTATATTTTTGTTTATTTATTTATTTATTTGAATTTTTGAATTTTATTTTTTTTATACAGCAGGTTCTTATTAGTCATCCATTTTATACACATCAGTGTATACATGTCAATCCCAATCGCCCAATTCATCACACACACCGCTCACCCCCCCACCACTTTCCCCCCTTGGTGTCCATACGTTTGTTCTCTACATCCATGTCTCAGTTTCTGCCCTGCAAACCGGTTCATCTGTACCATTTTTCTAGGTTCTACATATATGCGTTAATATATCTGTTTTTCTCTTTCTGACTTACTTCCCTCTGGATGACAGTCTCTAGATCCATCCACGTCTCTACAAATGACCCAATTTCGTTCCTTTTTATAGCTGAGTAATGTTCCATTGTATAGATGTACCACATCTTCTTTATCCATTCACCTGTAGATGGACACTTAGGTTGCTTCCATGTCCTGGCTATTGTAAATAGTGCTGCAGTGAACATTGGGGTGCACATGTCTTTTTGAATTACGTTTTTCTTTGGGTATATGCCCAGTAGTGGGATTGCTGGGTCATATAGTAATTCTATTTTTAGTTTTTTAAGGAACCTCCATACTGTTCTCTATAGTGGCTGTATCAATTTACATTCCCACCAACAGTGCAAGAGGGTTCCCTTTTCTCCACACCCTCTCTAGCATTTGTTGTTTGTAGATTTTCTGATGATGCCCATTCTAACTGGTGTGAGGTGATACCTCATTGTAGTTTTGATTTGCATTCCTCTAATAATTAGTGATGTTGAGCAACTTTTCATGTGCTTCTTGGCCATCTCTATGTCTTCTTTGGAGAAATGTCTATTGAGGTCTCTTCTGCCCACTTTTGGATTGGGTTGTTTGTTTTTTTAATACTGGGCTGCATGAGCTGTTTATATATTTTGCAGATTAATCCTTTGTCCATTGATTCGTTTGCAGATATTTTCTCCCATTCTGAGGGTTGTCTTTTCGTCTTGTTTGTAGTTTCCTTTACTGTGCAAAAGCTTTTAAGTTTCATTAGGTCCCATTTGTTTATTTTTGTTTTTATTTCCATTACTCTAGGAGGTGGATCAAAAAAGATCTTGCTGTGATTATGTCAAAGAGTGTTCTTCCTATGTTTTCCTCTAAGAGTTTTATAGCATCCGGTCTTACATTTAGGTCTTAAACCATTTTGAGTTTATTTTTGTGTATGGTGTTAGGTAGTGTTGTAATTTCATTCTTTTACATGTAGCTGTCCAGTTTTCCCAGCACCACTTATTGAAGAGACTGTCTTTTCTCCATTGTATATCCTTGCCTCCTTTGTCATAGATTAGTTGACCATAGGTGTGTGGGTTTATCTCTGGGCTTTCTATCCTGCTCCATTGATCTATATTTCTGTTTTTGTGCCAGTACCATATTGTCTTGATTACTGTAGCTTTGTAGTATAGTCTGAAGTCAGGGAGTCTGATTCCTCCAGCTCCGTTTTTTTTCCCTCAAGACCGCTTTGGCTATTCGGAATCTTTTGTGTCTCCATACAAATTTTAAGATTTTTTGGTTCTAGTTCAGCAAAAAATGCCATTGGTAATTTGATAGGGATTGCATTGAATCTGTAGATTGCTTTGGGTAGTATAGTCATTTTCACAATATTGATTCTTCCAATCCAAGAACATGGTATATCTCTCTATCTGTTTGTATATCTTTAATCTCTTTTATCAGTGTCTTATACTTTTCTGCATACAGATCTTTTGTCTCCCTAGGTAGGTTTAATCCTAGGTATTTTATTCTTTTTGTTGCAATGGTAAATGGGAGTGTTTGCTTAATTTCTCTCGCAGATTTTTCATCATTAGTGTATAGGAATGCAAGAGATTTCTGTGCATTAATTTTGTATCCTGCAGCTTTACCAAATTCATTGACTAGCTCTAGTAGTTTTCTGGTGTCATCTTTAGGATTCTGTATGTATAGTATCATGTCATCTGCAAACAGTGACAGCTTTACTTCTTCTTTCCCAATTTGTATTCCTTTTATTTCTTTTCTTCTCTGATTGCCGTGGCTAGGACTTCCAAAGCTATGCTGAATAATAGTGGTGAGAGTGGACATCCTTGTCTCTTTCCTGATCTTAGAGGAAATGCTTTCAGTTTTTCACCATTGAGAATGATGTTTGCTGTGGGTTTCTCGTATATGGCCTTTATTATGTTGAAGTCGGTTCCCTCTATGCCCACTTTATGCAGAGTTTTTATCATAAATGGGTGTTGAATTTTGTCAAAAGCTTTTTCTGCATCTGTTGAGATGATCATGTGGTTTTTATTCTTCCATTTGTTAATATGGTGTATGACATTGATTGATTTGCATATATTGAAGAATCCTTGCATCTCTGGGATAAATCCCTCTTGATCATGGTGTATGATCCTTTTAATGTGCTGTTGCATTCTGTTTGCTAGTATTTTGTTGAGGATTTTTGCATCTATATTCATCAGTGATATTGGTCTGTAATTTTCTTTTTCTGTAGTATCTTTGTCTGGTTTTGGTATCAGGGTGATGGTGGCCTCATAGAATGAGTTTGGGAGTTTCCCTTCCTCTTCAGTTTTTGGAAGATTTTGAGAAGGATTGGTGTTAGCTCGTCTCTAAGTGTTTGATAGAATTCACCTGTGAAGCCACCTCGTCCTGGACTTCTGTTTGTTGGAAGATTTTTAATCACAGTTTCAATTTCATTACTTGTGATTGGTCTGTTCATCTTTTCTGTTTCTTCCTGGTTAAGTCTTGGAAGGTTATACCTTTCTAAGAATTTGTCCATTTCTTCCAGGTTGTCCATTTTATTGGTATAGTGTTGCTTGTAGTAGTCTCTTAGGATGCTTTGTTTTTCTGCCTTGTGTGTTATAACTTCTCCTTTTTCATTTCTAATTGTATTGATTTGAGTCCTCTCCCTCTTTTTCTTGATGAGTCTGGCTAATGGTTTATCAACTTTGTTTATCTTCTCAAAGGACCAGCTTTTAGTTTTATTGATTGTTGCTGTTGTTTTCTTTGTTTCTATTTCATCTGTTTCTGCTCTGATCTTTATGATTTCTTTCTTCTGCTAACTTTGGGTTTTGTTTGTTCTTCTTTCTCTAGTTCCTTTAGGTGTAACATTAGATTGTTTATTTGAGATTTTTCTTGTTTTTTGAGGTAGGCTTATATAGCTATAAACTTCCCTCTTAGAACTGTTTTTGCTGCATCCCATAGGTTTTGGATCATCGTGTTTTCACTGTCATTTGTCTCTAGGTATTTTTTGATTTCCTCCTTGATTTCTTCAGTGATCTCTTGGTTATTTAGTAACGTATTGTTTAGCCTCCATGTGTTTGTGTTTTTTACGTTTTTTTCCCTGTAATTGATTTCTAATCTCATAGCATTGTGGTCAGAAAAGATGCTTGATATGATTTCAATTTTCTTAAATTTACTGAGGCTTGATTTGTGACCCAAGATGTGATCTATCCTGGAGAATGTTCCGTGCACACTTGAGAAGAAAGTGTAATCTGCTGTTTATGGATGGAATGTCCTCTAAATATCAATTAAATCTATCAGGTCTATTGTGTCATTTAAATCTTACGTTTCCTTATTAATTTTCTGTCTGGATGATCTGTCCATTGGTGTAAGTGAGGTGTTAAAGTCCCCCAGTATTATTGTACTACTGTCAATTTCCTCTTTTATTGCTGTTAGCAGTTGCCTTATGTATTGAGGTGCTCTTATGTTGGGTGCATAAATATTTACAATTGTTATATCTTCTTCTTGGATTGATCCCTTGATCATTATGTAGTGTCCTTCCTTGTCTCTTGTAACATTCTTTATTTTAAAGTCTATTTTATCTGATATGAGTATTGCTACTCCAGGTTTCTTTTGATTTCCGGTTGCATGGAATATCTTTTTCCATCCCCTCACTTTCAGTCTGTATGTGTCCCTAGGTCTGAAGTGGGTCTGTTGTAGACAGCATATATATGGGTCTTGTTTTTGTATCCATTCAGCAAGCCTGTGTCTTTTGGTTGGAGCATTTAATCCATTCACGTTTAAGGTAATTATCGATATGTATGTTCCTATGACCATTTTCTTAATTGTTTTGGGTTTGTTTTTGTAGGTCCTTTTCTTCTCTTGTGTTTCCCACTTAGAGAAGTTCCTTTAGCATTTGTTGTAGAGCTGGTTTGGTGGTGCTGAATTCTCTTAGCTTTTGCTTGTCTGTAAAGCTTTTGATTTCTCCTTTGAATCTGAATGAGATCCTTGCTGGGTAGAGTAATCTTGGTTGTAGGTTCTTCCCTTTCATCACTTGAAGTATATAATGCCACTCCCTTCTGGCTTGTAGAGTTTCTGCTGAGAAATCAGCTGTTAACCTTATGGGAGTTCCCTTGTATGTTATTTGTCGTTTTTCCCTTGCTGCTTTCAAGAATTTTTCTTTGTCTTTAATTTTTGCCAATTTGATTACTGTGTGTCTTGGCGTGTTTCTCTTTGGGTTTATCCTGCCTGGGACTCTCTGTGCTTCCTGGACTTGGGTGGCTATTTCCTTTCCCATGTTAGGGAAGTTTTCGACTATAATCTCCTCAAATATTTTCTCGGGTCCTTTCTCTCTCTCTTCTCCTTCTGGGACCCTTATAATGTGAATGTTGGTGTGTTTAATGTTGTCCCAGAGGTCTCTTAGGCTGTCTTCATTTCTTTTCATTCTTTTTTTATTCTGTTCCACAGCAGTGAATTCCACCACTCTGTCTTTCAGGTCACTTATCTGTTCTTCTGCCTCAGTTATTCTGCTATTGATTCCTTCTAGTGTATTTTTCATTTCAGTTATTGTATAGTTCATCTCTGTTTGTTCTTTTATTCTTCTAAGTCTTTGTTAAACATTTCTTACATCTTCTCGATCTTTGCCTCCATTCTTTTTCCAAGGTCCTGGATCATCGTCACTATCATTATTCTGAATTCTTTTTCTGGAAGGTTGCCTATCTCCACTTCATTTAATTGTTTTTCTGGGGCTTTATCTTGTTCCTTAATCTGGTACATTGCCCTCTGCCTTTTCATCTTGTCTGTCTTTCTGTGAGTGTGGTTTTTGTTCCACAGGCTGCAGGATTGTAGTTCTTCTTGCTTCTGCTGTCTGCCCTCTGGTGGATGAGGCTATCTCGATCTGCTAGTGTTGGAGGGTCTCCTGCAGAGGCGGGGGGTGGCTGTGTCTCACTGTGAGGACAAGGACACTGGCAGCAGAAGTCCTGGGAAGTACTCCTTGGTGTGAACCCTCCCAGAGCCCGCCATTAACCCCACCCGCGATGTTAACTTTTATCTGAGGGAGTAGAAAAGGTGATGTTCATGTCAGAGTATTCATGACAGCCAAGGGGGAGAGGTTAGGTCACAGCAGTGTGACCTCCGGGTCCGTCTGCGACTTTGGGCGGGACTCTTGGCCATTAGAGGAAAGGATGGAGGGGGGACGTAGGTGACGTGCAAGTGTTTGTTCCTTCATCACCCGGCCAGGCTGAGGTCCAGGCAGTGTTCTCCGATGGAGCTGTCTCTCTGCACACGAGGAGTCTCAAATACGGGAAAGTAAGTTGGACTCTGGCTCTTCTCATTTGCTGACTGAGGCTTCAGATCCATTTCCCAATCCCCAGTCTCTCTGGAATGCTGACCTAAAGCCTCCCAGAAGTCAAGCCTTAACAGGCTGGCATCCTCCACGCTGATTCACACAGTGAGGGCCGGTAGCATCATGAAGGATGACGACTCTAACCCTTTTCCTGCGGAGACTGTTCTGGCAGAAGAGCCCCTATGACCCTGGACCCTGGGCCCTGGGCCCTGCGGCCCTGCTGTCTCTGCTCTCTCCCAAGGGGCGTGGCGGCTTCGCATTGCATTTGTGCTGAGAACAAAGGGAGGTCATGGACTGATGAAGTAGGATGGCCTCAGCCCTTAGACACGTGTCCAGTCAATAAAATGGATATTATTGTTGGGAAAGATGGGCTTGTCTCTTGAGCCTCTAAATGAAATCGTACCGCTTTTCTAATATAAGGTGACAGCGTGGAGGCTCTTTGTTTTTTTAATGATAGCATACTTTCCAAAACAAATTATGATTTATCAGTCTCTTGCCTTTCTCTGGGTGAACGTTCTCATTTTCTGGGTGGAACAAAAACCTCTCTCCTCAGTGGAGTGGCTACAGCCAATCATGCTCACGTCCCTGAAGCAGGAGAGGACACAGCTGCACTGCACGTGCGGACCTTCGTGGGCCCGGGTCCTGTAATAGATGCCCCTCAGCGGGATGTGGGGCTTGGGCTCACCTGCCGGGACCAGGGGTGGATTTGCGCCCGGCCCTAGGCCAGTCGCCTTGCCCAGTGGCGTATCTCGTGGGCAGGATGGGCGGCTGAGGCAAAGGTGGAGCAGAGTAGTGCTCCTTGGCCCCCAGGAGGCTCGAGCCCACGCCCTCATTGGCTCCAGCTTCTCTGACAGCTGTGGCACCAGCCCTGGATTAGAATGTGAGGACGACTGCAAGGAAAATAAATGGTAGAGAAGAGAAGAGATGGAAAGTGACCTTCTGTTGGGATATGTAAACAACTAATGCATCCGGAAGTGTTCTCTGTATTTACTGTGTATGTGCATGTAGGGGCAGTTATCAACAGCAAGGACCCTGATTCCAGTCTAACTAGGACACATCCTGTACTCTGCTTTTAAGTTGCCTCACTGATGATCCTACAGTGACTTAATTTACGATATACTACTTTAGCTAGGTCAGGGCGTTTTGGTTCAGGTCTCCCCCTCCCTGGTGAAACGGCAGAAGACTCACTTCCATGACTTGCCATGCGGTGCCTCAGTGATTCTGGGCAACAACGGCTTCGTCTGGATCTACCCAACACCTGAGCACAAAGAAGAGGATGCAGGGGGCTTCATTGCAAACCTGGAGGTGAGTAAACGCCATTGTCACTGTTGGGATGGAGCGGCACTTAGTCAGTGCTGTGCTTCTGTGGCAGGTGGGGACGCTCTCTATCTGCCGCATTGCTATAGTTTGAGTTGGTTTGAATTTCCATCGAAACATTGTGTCGCCCTCTCTTGTTCTGAAGAGATGAAATCAGCACCTGGTTTGATCTTTCTCAGCAGAGATGGCAAAGTTGCAGGGTAGTAGCCTAAGAGCCACTGAAGCAGCCGTCCTTTTTAATCTCTCTTGGAGCTAGCAGTTGGTTTGATTTGGAGTCCCAGAGTGATGCTGCCTCAGTTATAAATGATTCCCGGGATTTGCTGTAACCATTTGCTTCTTTTGGTCCTGATTCTATTTCCCTCCCCTTCCCCTTGGCATTCCCTGGTAGCCTGTCTCCCTTGCTGATCGAGAGGTGATCTCCCGGCTTCGGAACTGCATCGTCTCGCTGGCAACTCAGAGAATGATGCTGTATGATACCAGTATCCTGTATTGCTATGAAGCATCCCTTCCACATCAGGTACTCTCCCCGGGGCTTCCCTTTTCCTTGTTGATCTGTGAGCAGCCTTAAGTGTCATCTGCTCCATGTTTCCTCAGACAGCAAGCATGTCTCCCACATACCTTAACCATGTCCATCGGTGTGAACTGATCTGCTGGACAGCCTTGTTGAGTGTCTGGAGAGCTTTCACGAGATGCTAGTAATATTCTGAATGTCTAATGTCAGTGTAAGGATTTGTGGGCGTTTGGAGGTGCCAGGTGAGGCTAACTTACAACAGCAACCCCCTGGACTTCATCTTGCCCATCCCAAGTTTTAGCTGTCTTTCTAGTGACTGCCAGAGTAACATCTTTGTTCTTGTCAGCTATATCTCATAGAACCTTGCTGATTTATTAAGCTGGTTCTAGCAGATCATATCTTGCAAATACTTAGCCTCTGATACACGGAAGGAAAACAGAAGGTTTATGTTAACCATGCTTGGTTTCTGCATTTGGATTGGCTTGATGGTGTGCTTAGAACAAGTACCTTTTTTCCTTTCTTTTTCAGATCAAAGACATCTTAAAGCCAGAAATAATGGAGGAAATTGTGATGGAAACACGCCAGAGGCTTTTAGAACAGGAGGGATAAGGAGAGGCACCTGAAGGACAGGACTGTGTGTACCTGACCGGAGCAGTCCTTGAAAGTGAACAGTTTGCTTGGTGGTCCCCACGTGCAGCTCAGTGAAGACCTGGGGAGCTCATCACTTTACTTGCAAGGGGCTGCCTCCACCCTGAAGACCTGCTTTCTCCTGTTTTAAGGCAAAGCCTGGGGGAAGGTGAATAGCACTGCCGGCCCTTTGGGTTGCCCACAGAGTTTTGGGGTAGTTTCAGGCCTTAAAAGCACTCAGTGTTCCAGCCGAGTGGACTCCTATCCTGGAATAACACAAGGAATCTTTTGTCCTGTACTTACCATCAACCGTCACCAGGCACAATGCCCCATGAAATTGCCTGTATAGAAAACATGGCCTCCCTGACCCCCAAATTGTCTGCTTTGGCCTCCATTCCCACCTCTTCTACAGTGCGAGTACAGCACTGAAGAATATAGTTGGTAAAGTTAACTCAAGAATCAAATGGAAGAATAAAGCAACCAAGCAGCCTTTTGCTTGGTTGGAATCTTATTTCCCATTGCGTGTTCCTCCTAGTGATAGATGCGAGTATATTCCCGCCAGGCTGCCTTAATCTGTCCTGCCTTCAAGGATGATTTGTAAGAAGTTGAATTATTGATAAAAGAGAATGAATGTTTTGGGTGCTCTGATAAACATGAAAACAAAGTAAGAAAAATGGAGATGGGAAAAGAAAAGGTGTTTTTCCTCCTACTTTTCAATTAACTTTTCAATAATTCAGGGTTAAAAGGTAAAAACAAGATGTTTTAGTTCTCAGTGGGAAGGGCTAGAATGTCTATGCATTGTTTTTCGGATGACTATCTAAAAATGATGCCCTGATTTGGGTTTTGGGGAAACATTCTTTTAAAGTCAGTATATGCGAGTGCTATTTGGTGAACTATTTTTTTATATTTATAAATGTGGCATCACTGTTTCTGTTCTTGTGTTCTGTGTAATACTTGGGAAGTGAGTACAGTTGAAGGAAGGCTTGGGAGATAGGAATTCTTCTGACAGAGACCTAACTACTCGAGTCACCTAGTAAAATTTAAACCTAGGACAGTTTCAGGAGTAAGGTGGAGCATTTGACAGTTTTGAAATATAGCTCAGCTCTTTCTTGTTAAATTGTATGTCTTTTCTTTATAACATTATTCAGACAAATTTTATCTCTTTTTTTTTTTCCTATCCCAAGTGTATCACCTGTTTTGAGGAGTTTGCAGACAACTGAATACTGTATAGGCTATGTTGCAACTTTGGATTTGCTCCCTTGTTGTTTCTGAAACACATTCCAGGTTGTGTGCCCCTTAAGAGAAGGCAATGGGGAAGGATGGGAGCCTGCATCCCTGGTTTGGGTTGGTTTTGACCAGGACATATGGAGGTTCGTTGAAAGTTTATCTTTCTCACTTGGTCTCCCAAGCTGCCAGCCCCTGCTGTTCATTCAGTATATTCTGAATAGTGATTACCTACTAAGTGGAAATATATAAAGGTCTGAAAGCACCTTTTGGTGATTATCCACTTTCTGTAGCCCACTAGAGGGTGCCCTTGTTAAGTGTAATTCCAGTAGGTGTTTTTTTTTTTTTTTTAAAAAAAAAAGCTGAAGTTTTTACACGGGTACTGAATCCCTGTAGCAACTTGTGGGTTGCTTTGCTTTATAAACATGAGGACAAAATTAGACTGAACTGAATCACTTTTAATAGAATATGTGAGCTTAAAGGGATTTATTCAAATTTGGCAACATTTATTTACTTCTGACTGTCAGGCATTTGCTGGGCTCAGGATTCTAGTTTTAAGTCCTTGAGCGTATCATTCTACAGTGTTATACCGTGCATCTGTGGAAGGAAATATTACAGTCTGGGCTTGGGGTTCACCTAAAACTAGTGCCGTTGGCTTCTACCCAGACTTTAGGAAGCATAGTCTCAATCTTTGTGGGAAACAAGATCCCATTTGATCTTCATGATAACCTTGTAAAGTTTGATATGACCCCCATTTATAAATGAAAGCCATTCACAGAATTAAAGTGACTTCATTAAAGCTCATTAGCAACTGTGAATCTGTAGGTTTAAGCTCTAGAGAGGCGTCATAAAGCAGCCCCTTAGAGAATGGGTTGGACTGATTGTGAAAGGTTATGGGGTCCAGAAATGTTATTTCCAGCATTGAGACCAATACTTTGGATTTTACTCATTTTACTTATTGCCTGTCCGTCCCATGTCTGCTCTGGGAGGACAAGGATGAATCCGCTTGTGTCCCCCGCTCAGTTTTATCCCAGCACCCAGGACAGTGGTGCACAGGGGCTCCACAATGCTTGTGAATGAATTATTAGTTTAAGAAGTGTGGGTTAGTAAGAGTTCTGATTTGGTTGCTCAATTTTAAGCTAAACTAGAGAGAAGAATGAAGATGTGTAGGAAATGATTAAAGCATTAATAGGAATAAAAAGCCAAATTCAAAGAGAAAGATTAGGGTGATGACCAGGATAAGAATGGGTGAGTTAAAGGGCTTCCCTGGTGGCGCAGTGGTTGAGGGTCCGCCTGCCAATGCAGGGGACGCAGCTTCGTGCCCCGGTCCAGGAAGATCCCACATGCCGCGGAGCGGCTGGGCCCGTGAGCCATGGCCGCTGAGCCTGCGCGTCCGGAGCCTGTACTCCACAGCGGGAGAGGCCGCAACAGTGAGAGGCCCGCGTACCGCAAAAAAAAAGAAAAGGAAAAAAAAAAAGGGGTGAGTTGAAGGGAACAAAGTTGTTGAAGTCTGAAGAGTGTTCTACAAGCCAGGACCAAGTCTGTCAGCCAGACTAGTGATAGAGCAAAGCTAACCCAATTAACATCTAAATATAAATTCCACTTCTAAATTTGGGCACACATTTTCATATGCTTCACATTCAGTACCTCCAAGTGACTATTTTTTCTTCAATCCAATATCTATAAAATTAGCACCATTTTCCAATCCAGCAAAAGTATTTCTAAAATACACAACTCGGTAACTGAATGTACAACACCTGTAATGCAACTGGTTTCCCTCTACTGTCAGTAGCAACTTCTAAAAAGTCAACTGTCTGGGGCTTCCCTGGTGGCACAGTGGTTGAGAGTCTGCCTGCCGATGCCGGGGACACGGGTTCGTGCCCCGGTCCGGGAACGATCCTACATGCCGCGGAGCTGCGGGGCCCATGAGCCATGGCCGCTGAGCCTGCTCCGTCCGGAGCCTGTGCTCCGCTCACAGCGGTGAGAGGCACGCGTACCACAAAAAAAAAAAAACAAAAAAAACAACTGACATTATATCAACAGTTACTTGATACTGAATGGTACAGTGGAAAAATAGTGACTTTGTCACACATCACTAGGCCAGTGACCTAGTCACATCTCACTCGGTTTCCCCATCTGTATATGGGGGTTAGCAATCCATGCCTCACTGGGCTAGAGTGAGGATTAAATGAGAATACAGTTTATGAAAAGCATAACAGCATAGTAAAGACTAGGTGTTGTGATGAGTGGATCCTCTTAGAAATGGGTATATCCGGGGAAGGTAGGTGCACTGCTCTGGGGAGACATGGAGTGAAGAACTGGGGACAAGGGTGCATTGTAGTTGCATAAAATGGGTTATGGCAGGTGTGCGTTTGGTGTGTCCCGGTCATCGGCTAGCTCTGTAGGCCTACTCAACGATCTCGGCTAACATGTTTTCATGTAAATATGTGTACACCTCTGAAATTAGATTGTTTAATCTTTCCCCCGCCCCCAGAAGTTCACATACCTCACTGTGTGAGTTTGAGATTAATCTCAAAGGTTCCTTCTCACCCAGACATCTAAGATTGTGTTTGGTTTCGCCTCCGAAAGGTTCTTAAATGCTGTTTCTTTAATGGGTGAGCTTCCTGATACTCCAAAGAAAGAGTTCGTTAGCAGAATGTCGGACGCTTTCCAGTTGTCTATTTTTCGCTAGTTCTAATATTTATGCTTCTTGGAGTAAAGGTGGAAGCTGGGGGTGGGGGGGGGCGGTGAAGTCACCAAATACCTCAGTTTCCAGGAGCGAGCTAAATTTTCTCTCCTAAAGAGGCTCAAGGAAGTAATCCAACTCCAGTTCTGGGGAAATCCAATCCGCAGATTTCCCCTTGCTTTGGTTCCTCGCCGGTCTTAACTACCCGCTCAGGGGAGCCATCGGCCAGCCCTACGCGCGGCCGGATAGAGTCCACCGGCTCCCAGGAGGGCGGACCGAAGCTCAGGAGCTGGGAGTAGACAGGGGCTGGCGCCGCAGGACCACAACTCCCAGCACGCTCTGCGGGCTACGCCAAAAGTGGTTGGCTGGGGGCTCTAGCCGTACTGTCCCTACCGGCCAATGGGGTGCAGGAGAGTGATCTGACCCGGATTTTCGGAGACCAATGGCAGTACAGGGGAGGCGGGAGCTTCCTTACCACTCACCTTGCTCTCGGAAAAACCACATTTAACAGGTCGTGCGGGGCTGGGCTCCGGCGGGCAGGGAGACTAGAGCCAAAAAGTGCGGCGGCGCCCCAGAAAGCGGCGCCGGGAGGGTCCCGGTCACCTCGCGGCGCGCACCGGACGTCACTGGGGGCGGGGCCAGAGGCGGGGCCTGGCCTCGTTGTGAGCGGCTCGTAATCCATCATGGCGGCCGCGGGGGTCGGTGACCGTACCTGAACAGCGCTGGAGCCGGAGCCGGTTCCCGGGTCCTGCGGCTGAGGAGCCCTTCCGTTGTCCACGGCCCCTACCTGCGGGGGGAGGTCGGGTCCTGCGATGGAGCCCGGGGGATGTGACTACCTGGCGGCGGTGGCCGTAGCAACGTCCGGGGCCGGGGGAGGGGGTGTTTCGGGCAGAGACCCCCAGGCTCAGAGCAGCTGAGGCGGCCGGGCCTCCTCTCCCCCTCTGCCCGCGACCCGCCTTCGGGGCCGCGAGAGTCCTTCGTCCCTTACAGCCCCGCCCGGGCTCTGGGACCCTCGGGGTGGTCTCTTTCCCCAGACCTGGGACACCCCGTTTCCTGAGGCGTGGAGGAGCGTCGCCCCCGGAGTAAGCCACCCGTGCCTCGCCCCGGCAGCCTCTCTCTTGCCCCCGAGCCGCTCCTTGCTCCGACTCCCGGCCCCAGGTTTGGCCTCGGAGCCCCCCATTCAAATCCCATCCCTGCTGTCAAGGGGCCTCCCCTTCCCCCCAGGTTGCTCCCGTGAGCCTCTAATGCCCTGACTTCTTCCAATGTCACCTACGGCCCCCTTAGTCTCAGCCCAGCCAAAAACTTTAATGCAAAGGAAAAGCTTGGACTGGTTTCACAGGCCTTTTAAAAAGCGGACTTAAAAGTTGCTGGCAATGCATTCCTTCTCGTCTGAGTGGAGGGCCAGCTCTCGCTGAAGTCGGGGTGACCCGTGTCCTTTTCCGGAGAGCAGGGTAGAGAAGCAGGAGCGGCAGCTAGGGCAGCAGGAAGTTTGTCGGAAGATGAAGACACCAAGATAGGGGTTGGGTGACTTCCCCAGGAAAAGTTCTGGAGGAGCCTTCAAACACGATCCACGTTTCCCTGATGTGTGGAAATCGACATGACTTGAGCCTTACTGACCCTTGTACAGCATACCCTGTGAATATTTCTGTTTAGGTTTTTCTGCTTGAAAGGGAAGAAACTTACTCAGCCAGTAAAAGACACTTAAAATCAAGAAACTTTGGGATCACATCGCAATTACATTACTTCGAATTGACAAACTGCGAATATAATCTGAACTCCTCTGTTTACACGTGTCAACCTAAAATCTTCGCTTCCTTTCACTATGGAAGATGTCTTGTGATTGACCTCAATTACTGACTTGTGGAGATGCGGTGAATGTGAAATCCCACATATAGATCGTTTTCCTTCTAAGCTCCCTGATCATTCTGAAAGATCTTGAACCCTCTTCTGGAAAGGGGTGCCTATCGTTACTTTATGGGGCAGCAGCCTGGAAAAGTTCTTGGGGACCAGAGAAGGCCAAGTTTGCCTGCCCTGCACTTTATCAAAGGAGCAGGCAAGAAAGAATCATCGAGGCATGGGGGTCCACACTGCAATGTTTTTGTGGAACATGGTGAGTGCTTTTCAAGCTTTCTGGTCCTGTTTTCAGCTTCGGGAATGCCTAAGGAACTTTTGAACCACAGCACTTGTGTCAGTTCTCTCCAGTTTTACTTAAAACTTCTGTTTCTGTAGTTATCTCTTAGTTTCTGGTGGAACTTTCTTTGTATAAGAAAAAGTTACTTGGTGACACTGGATGACTTTATTCAAAGTCTCTTTGAGTTGCTTATTTCTTGCCTGATTCCCCTTCTAACTCACTGTTGACCTTGGACAAGCCATTTTACTATGCCACCTTCCTGAGGAGGTTGGGTTTAAGTGGTTTCTCAGGACCCATAGTCCACGATTCTGCTCTGATCTAACGCACGGGGTCTTCCTTCCCCTGCGGTGCGTGGATCTGTTACTAGTTTATCTACAGGGAGCTTTTCCCATATCCTCGAAGGGGTTTGTGCTCCCCTCAAAGTTAAAAACCACAGGTCCTAGTTGACACTAATATTCTTGACCTTTTCAATCATAAGTAGAACTTGAGAATACTCACTTTGGAGCTATGTGGGAACAGTCGAGGCGGCGGAGGCAGCATTCCTTGTGAGTTGAGGATCCCCAGCTTCTAGTTATTTCACCTTACACCGGGAGTATTCCTTTGCCATGGATGGGGCCTTTTCCTCCTCCTCTCTCCCTGTTTCATATGACATTTGGGACAAGAAAGGTTGTCTTTGACATTTTTATGAGCGTCACTGGCATTTGAGTGCTGACAGTACATATTATACTGGTCACGTCCAGTAATTTTGCGTGAAGTTTTAAAGCTAAGGGTCAGCTTAGACTGATGTCTGGGACAGGGGACAGCCATGCACCAATTAATTAGGGTCCTGTTTGTACTGTCACAGCCTGACATTTTTCAGACTGTGTACTTTATATTAAAATATCAACTGAGCCCACCCACCCTATAAGCAAACGTAGGACGTGTGCAAGTAGCATATACTTTGAAATTCAGTCACAAATACCCTTAACAGCGGGTGACTACGACGAACGAAGTTCTCTATTCAGTGAACTTGCATTTGACAGTTGAGGTTGATTTTCTTAACGGAAATCGTCATCTAAATAACCTGAGTACTTGGATTTTACTTTGCCTTGAAACATTAGTTATATTTTAGCCTTGGTTCTAGACAGGCAAATATAGTAATGTGTTACGGTGCTTCCCAAGTTCAGGATTTATAAAGTGAATTGTTTACATTTTTAAATAGTGATGATCATGCAGCCTTAGTGAAAATTGGTACAGAGTTTTTGGAGAGCTTTGGCCAAACTTATCAGAATTTAAAATGTACATACCAGTGACCCAGTAATCTCACTTCTAGGAAACTATCCTGGTATAGAACACTGTAGTGCCTTACATGTGCCTTAAACCCCTCCGGGGGGTCCAGAGGTTAAAACTTTTCGTATTAACCCAATACTAAGACAAGACGTTATTTGCACTCTCTGCTCTATTGGTGCAAAAGTAATGCAGGCTCCTAAGTGTGAATCAAGGCTGTGGCGACTAACTGTAGTAACTGTTGTATTCTTCATGCCATGCACTCATGTGGCGACTAACTATAGTAGCCGTTGTATTCTTCATTCCGTGCGCTCATAGTAAAAAAAAAAAAAAAAATTTTTTTTTTGGTTTTCACTTAAGAATGTTCCTGGTGAAGCAGCAAAAATGATTAATTTTACTAAGTCTTGACTCTTGTGTTTATATCTTGTTAATCTTCTGTGGATGAACGGGGAAGTAATTTTGTGTGCTGGTTGTCTCTAGGAAGAGTGCCTGGGCAGTGGTTAGTTGCGAGCTGAACTTGCCACTTTTTTCATGGACTACCATTTTTACCAACAAACTATGGTTATTCAGATTAAAAAATGTATAACAGAGTCTTTCAAGGAAGACAACTGGTAGTGTCTCTTGTCAATGATAAAATTTTTGCTTGCTTTCCAGCGAAAATTAGGATTTTGGAAAACTTGTATCTGCTACTGTGATGTAGAGATTGGTGGTAATATTTACAAATGTGCTATTTTGATATCTTATAATGGAATGTATTATTTGGAAAATCTGCATAATTCAGTGAACTGATATTTTCTAAATGATCAACACATGATGTTATAAAATCAGGCACAGGTACAAAAGATTCATTCAAGGTGCAAGATGGACCATTGGATTTTAATGTAACAGAATACAAAAATTAATTGATAGAGTTTTAGATTCTACTCAAAACTAATCTTTAAGAAACTACCACTTAGCGAGTTGGTGTAGCTTCAAAGAACAATACCTACAATTATTTATAAACAGGGGAAAACAAGTTATTTTCCAGTGATAATAAACTGTTCATTTTTAGGTGAACAAATGAATAAATGATTTAACTTGTTCAGTTTAAATTTATACTGTGGTAGATATTGATGAGATAACCTATATAAACAAAAGCACTTTGGGGTCCTATATAATTTTCAAGAGAGTAAAGTGGTCACGAGATAAAAAAAGTTTTAGAACTGCTGCTACAGAAAGTCTATCAAGAAGTCATATAAGGGTGTGCGCAAAAAAAGAACAAAAAAACCCGGAAAGTCATATAAGGATGTTTATTGCCAGCATACTGTAAAGTACCACCACTGAAAGATGTCCATGTAATGGTAAGTGGAAAAAAGCGATTTGGGGATCAGTCTGCATGGTATGGCCCTATTTTTGTAAAACAAAAATTAACTATTTATTTGTACATGCACAGAAAAAAGAGTGGAAGGATTTAGACTGACATAGTTGTTAATCTCTAGGGAATTGGGATTTAGGTGGAACAGCAGAAAACTTCCACTTTTTACTTTGCATTTGTGATATTCCAGACCTTTTACAGCAAATTTGTTTTATTTTGTAATACCCAAATTATGAGGGTTTAAAAACCAAATCGATGGGAGCCCAACCAAATAATCACTTCTTTGTAGCACCTTTTAATGAAAGAAGTTGCCTAGATCATGTTTTACTGAAGACAAATCAGTTTCTTTGGACTTCGGGTATACTTTTTCTAGGGGAACAAATGGTTCTTGATCTCTCACAGGCTGATCTTTCTAGAGTTGGTTAACATCCATATAGATTGGATTAAAAAACTTGCAGCCATAACATACAACGTTGAACCAGACATGAATCTGGAAGCCAAGAATAATGTTGCGTGGTGGTGGTGAATCTGAAAGGAGTGGGCAGATGGCAGCTTTTTGCTGGGATCTTTCAGGGTCAAAGGGCTGGTCATATGTACAGGGGAAAAGAAAGGAAACCATGATATTATTTCAGGGACCATATGTTCCTTCCAAATTTCGGTGTCTTGACTAAGAAAATTCACTTTTATGAAAGCTGGTAAAGCAGGACTGAAAGCATTCACTAGTAAATCTGTTCACCTTAGTGTGTCCTTCTTTCTTCAGCAAATATTTATTGAGCTCACACTATGTTCCAGGTAGTGTTTTAGTCATTGGTGATACATTAGTGAATAAAAACACTTCCCTGCCCTCCTTAAACTTACATCCTAGTGGGTGGAGACAGACCATAAATAAGCTAAATAAGTAAAATATCGAGTATATTAGGTAGTGGTAGGTGCTGAGGAGAAGAATAACATAGGAAAGGGGGCAGGGAATATTGGAGGGGGGTGATTTTCATTAGGGTGGCTAGAGAGGCCCCACTGAGAAGGTGGCGTTTGAATAAAGACCTGAGGAGGGAGGTGAGGGAGCAAGCCATGGAAATAATGGCTTTCAGGCAGAGGGGAGTCAGGGCGCACAGGGCCCTAGGCAGAGCTTGCATAGCAGGCTCACGGAGAAGCCTAGAGTAGCTGGAGCAGAGAGGGCAGAAGGAGAGTTGTAGGGGATGAGATGGGCGGTGGGGGCAGGCGGCTGCAGAAGAATGTGGCCTTGTTGTCCATCTCAAGAATTTTGACTTTTACTCATGTGGTGTTGGGAGAATTTTGAGGGAGGAGTAACAGGGCCTGATTTACGCTTTAACAAAATCTCTCTGGCTGCTGCGTTCTGAAGGAAAGCAAAGGAGGAAGGAGGGATTCCACTTGGCTGTTGATGGCAGTACCCTAGAGGAGAATGGGGAAGGCTTGGCGCAGGGTGTGGCGGTGGTGGAGGGGTCAGATTCTGGGAATATCTGAAGGCACGGCAGACTAGATTTTCTCTTATGTTCGATATGAGACGTGGGGTTGTGAGGGAAGTCGAGGGTTTTTGGACTGAATAACTGGAAAAATGGCGTTGCCTTTTACTGAAATGTAAAGTAGAGGAGCGGGGTTTGGGGAAATGGGTTGGGGGATGAAGATCTGGAGCTGAAGTGCCTGTTACGCATCCAGGTGGATGTGACAGATACACAGTTGAGTCTACAAGTCTGAATTCAGGGAAGCAATCCAGGTTGGTGAGAGAACCTGGGAGTCACCAGGTTCTAGATGGTATTTAAAGCTAGGAGAATGGATGACGTCCCCAAGGGAAATCTCCATGTATGTGTCTTTCATATAAGTAATGTGCTATTCAGTAGTTTATGATATTAAGACTTTACATTTTTATATAGGATTAGTTTGAATCTTTTTTTTTTTTTGCGGGGGGGGGCGACATTCAAATTTTGCGTGGGAATGATTTTTAAATCCTATATCTCTGTGGATTTTTTTCCCCCTAAATCAGAAAGTTTCAGAGTTAAAAAAAAATTGCACACAATTTTTCCTATTTTTCTTGGTAGTGAATATTTTTAATATAAAACCATTTCAATTTTTAAAGTTTTGTAATTCTTTTCTAGTTAATGCCTTAAAAAATTGAAACTTTTTTTTTCTCTATAAATTATTTCTGGATTTTCTAATTTTAACTTAGTACATCTATGTCCTTCAAGGTCTTACTTATTTAATTTGTTTATATCAGATGTTTTGCTATGACCTTAACTGAAAAATGATTTTAAGAAATTGTTTACTCTCGATTTAAAACTACTCTTTTCAAATAAAAGTTTATTCAAGGTAATCGAATAGGAACTTGATAGATCAACACTGTAATTTTCATCACTGTTAAATTATACTAAGCATTCAAACACATCAGGAGGTGGGAGAACATACAGCTATTGAGTCTTATAGGTATTAAAGTTCAGTCAGATCCTTAAAAAGAGGTTGTTTGGAAAGATTATATCCCTGTATTTATTAGGTATTGGGTTGTGGTACATGAACTAAGAAAATGCAAAGTTTTATGTTTGTACATTTTTTTTTAAGGCATCCTGTTATTTTCCATAGTCTAATACATTTTGTATGGCTTTCTTGTTTTTCATGAAATCTTATTGGCACTTTAAGAAATATGCTTATAATATAGAAGAATACAGAAATTTCAGTCATGGGATAAGTAACGGAGGATAATCAAAGATGGTTTAACGAAAAGAGTTTTTACCTTATTTAAATGAAACATCCTGTTAAAGAAAATAATAGAAATTGGAGAAAACAAGAAATCATTTTGTATTGGTTAAGATCTGTGCTTCAGATCTCCGTGTGATAACCACTGGTGTGTTATGAAGTGTGTTGCAAAGAGATACACTTTATGAGTGGGAGGAAAAGGATGAGTTAACATGATTGAGTTAGGAATTATACCCATAGGAGTATGTCAGGCATATTATCTGGGTCTACGGGGTAAAAAGATTAAAATTGCTACTTAGATGATGAGTGAGTATCAGTAAAAAGAAGCACTCCCTTAAGGTCTTCTGTGTGCGTATTCTGCAGTTCCCTGACTCCTTGCCTTTTTGGTGGTTGCGCCCCTGACATCACTCTCCTGTGGGTTCAAAACCCACCTACCTTTCAAAACTCTGCTTGGGTCCCACCTCCTTCCTGAACACAAATTTTGATGTGTTGTTTTTGGAGTGTTTATTTCCCAGATACTTGGGAGAGTCTAGATATCTTACTGATTTCTAACTTAATTCCATGTGGTCAGAGAACATCCTCTGTAAAATTTCAGGTTTTTGACATTTACTGAGATTAATTTTATGGCCCAGCCTATGACCTGTCTTACTGAATGTTCCATTTGTACTTGAAACAAATATGTGTTCTGCAGTTGTTGGTTGTAATTTTCTATAAATGTGAATTAGATCAAGTTGGTTGACAGTGCTGTTTAAAATCTTCTACAGCCTTAGTTATTTTTTGTATACTTTTTTATCTGTACTTTTGCTAAGTTTCTTTTTGGTCTCTTTTGTTACTGAGCAGGGGTGTTAAAAATCACAGCTGTGATGATAGATTTTGGGTTTTCTTTGCTTTCAATTCTATCTTAAAATTTTTTTAGCTTTTAAAGTGTTTGTTAGAAAACAAAGATGGCACGGGTTGGGGAAGGAGGGGGGCTAAGCAATTAACTAAAGAAGCTAGAAAAACAAAGTAATCCCACAGTACACAGAAGGAAGAGAATGGTAAAAATAAAAACAGAAATTAAGGGACTTCCCTGGTGGTACAGTGGTTAAGAATCTGCCTGTCAACGCAGGGGACACAGGTTCAAGCCCTGGTCTGGGAAGATCCCACATGCCATGGAGCAACTAAGCCCGTGCGCCACAACTACTGAGCCCACATGCCACAGCTACTGAAGCCCACACACCTAGAGCCCGTGCTCCGCAACAAGAGAGGCCACCACAATGAGAAGCCCCCGCACCACAATGAAGAGTAGCCCCCACTCGCCACAACTAGAGAAAGCACGTGTGCAGCAATGAAGACCTGACACAGCCAAAAAAAACCAGAAATTAAGAAATGGAAATGATAAAAATACCAAAAGCTGACTTTGAAAGAAATTTGTAAATTAGGCGAACGTCTAGCAAGATTGATGAAGAAAAAGAAAAGGCATACACGAGCAATATTGAGAATGAAAATATAACTATAAGTATTCTGTTAGTTTTTGTTTCATGTATTTTGAAGCTCTGTTACGTAACCAAAACTTAGTTTTCTTTTTCTGCTTTTCAGTTGGGATA
Organism: Leucopleurus acutus; assembly: GCF_964270905.1. Taxonomy (NCBI): domain Eukaryota; kingdom Metazoa; phylum Chordata; class Mammalia; order Artiodactyla; family Delphinidae; genus Leucopleurus; species Leucopleurus acutus. The sequence goes on along the minus strand of NC_139150.1, from coordinate 5,657,817 downwards.
CTTTCTGTTGATCTGTGTTCAAGTTCACTAACTCTTCTGCAGTTTCCAGTCTTAAGTTTCTTTAAAATTTTCATTTCAGATATTGTCATTTTAAATTGTGAAATTTTCATTTGGTTCTTTTTTATAGTTTGCATTTTTCTATTGAAATTCACCATCTTTTCACTCATTAGGTCCATCTTTTCCTCCAAATCCTTGAAGGTATTTATGATAAAGATCTGTCTGTTAATTTAAATATCCGGGTCATCTTGGGGTCTATTTTTATTGATTGCTTTTTCCTTACATTATGAATCACATTTCCCTGCTTCTTTGCATGTTTAATCATTTTTTATTATATGTCAGACATGTGGATGTTACATTGTAGGGATTTTTGGATCTTGTCTTACGTTAGAGAGGTTTTCGTTTTGTTCTGACAGGAAGTTAAGTTACTGACATACTCTTTTGACCCTGAAGTTTGGTTTGTGTTTTGTTAGATTGAGTCTATTTTGGACTTATCCTTAGTCCAGAAGCATGGCCCTTACTCTAGGGGGCATTCTTTTTTTTTTTTTTTTTTTTTGGCTGCATCGGGTGTTCATTGCTGTGCGCAAGCTTCCTCTAGTTGTGGCGAGCGGGGGCTACTCTTCGTTGTGGTGCATGGGCTTCAGTAGTTGTGGCTCATGGGCTCTAGAGCGCAGGCTCAGTAGTTGTGGCGCACGGGCTTAGTTGCTCTGTGGCATGTGGGATCTTCCTGGACCAGGGATCGAACCCATGTCCCCTGCAGTGGCAGGCGGATTCTTAACCACTGCCCCACCAGGGAAGTCCTAAAATTCTTTTAAATTAAAAATTTTCTTTCAGATTTTCTTTGATACTTAGTACTTGGTTCCTTGATGGTAGAGACCAAGTTCATATATCTTCATGGGTCAAGCACTATATTTTTTACAGGCTAGATGCTCAGTAAATATGGACTTGAATCTAGTTAAGTGATTTTCTCAATGCCCCCTCTGTATCATGAACTGTGTCAGTCTGGGGTAGGACAACAGACTACCCCAGAACAAGGGGACAAGGTAGCTAGCCAACAAAAGACTCTGTGTCTAGTTTACAATCCTGAGGACCACCATTGGCCATCTGCTTGGGAAAGTGGTTATTGCCTTTGAATCAGCAGTGTGGGATAGGTCCAATAAACAGGCTGAAGTGAGGGGGTACTTGTTCAATTTGATCTTGGTGGTTAAGTGGTGGGGAGACCCCTGCTGGAGCCAACAGTACCTTTCACCTAGGTTCTTATCTTTTTATGCCAAGGGCTGCTTGTGGCCACTAACTGAATCTGGAAATACAGTATAGTACAGGAGTATTGGGCTGAATTTATAGTAATACCTAAACTTAATTGGAACCTTCACGTAAATAGATTTTATTTTTTGGCATTTTCACTTTTATGAGAAAGAAAGAAAGGCAGCCATTCCAGTATTAAGAATTTGGTCAAAACAAACAACTCCTGAATTTGCCCTGGTATTGTGTAGATTCAACATTAACTTATGTACTTTCTGCTTCTGCAGTATCATTAAGTAATTCATGGTTTTATTGGTGATTCTGTAGAATCCTGAATTACAGAGGGTGTTTCTTATGGATGTGTAAAGATCTAAATATTTTAAAAGCACTTTCATATACTTTTTTGGGGGAAATCTATAATGTAGATAGGATAGATGTTATTCCTCTTTTTCAGTAGAGAAAACTGAGGTTCAGGGTGGTGAAATAGTGTTTTTAGGATTATATTGCTGATTCATTATAGAGCTGGGGTTGAAATCAAGTGTTTTTTGATAGCTTGAGTATTTTTTCTGTCAAAAGCATTACTTACTTTTTTGAAGATGGACTAATGCCTTTTGAAAATCTTCACAATGTTGAAATGGGGCGGGGGGGGTTTAGATTTAGAATGCATCTAATCAAGAAGTTTATTTTTTTACTGTTTTGTGGAATATGTTTTTGACACTATATTGAATATTCTTACCTTTTGGTAGTTGGGTGTTTGGGGATGGTAGTACATAACAAAATACCTTATTTAGGCATTTATAACTTACAATTTATGCTTTAATAAATTTAATTTTATTATTTATAATTTTAGAAACCTGTAAATTTTCCATGCTTTGTGACAGTTTTAAATTTTATTTTAAAATTTTTAATAATTTCAAATAGACAATACAATTTCTGATTTAACTACAAAACTACATTACATATATTTAAACTATAAAACTATATTACAAACGTCTGTTCTGGGAAGCTTGCTTCTATCCCAGTCCTCTATCCTCTTTATTCCGCTATTCCCTTTGGGAAGCCAGTTGTATTAGTTTCTCTTATCCTTCCAGTGTTTCTTTTGCAAATGTGAGCAAATATATATTTATTAAACAAACGGTAGCATGCAGTATGTACTGTTCTGCACTTTAAACTTTTTCACTTAATGTATCCTTAGGATCTCTCCATATTGGAATATAGATATCTTCATCCTTTCCGTTGGCTTCTGTTGTATCCCACTGTCTTGGAAGTACCATTGGTTTTTCAACTAGTCCTCTGTTTCTGGATATTTGCGTTGTTTCCTGTCTTTAGCTATTACGGACAGAGCTGCAAGAATAACCTTATACCTGTCATTTTATCCTTGTGTAGGTATAGCTGTGGGAGAGATTCCTAAAAATGGGAGTACTGGGCTAAAGGGTAAATGCATTTGTAATTTTTATTAATAGCTAGATATTACTTAGTAGATAGTAGTAGCAGTTAGATAGATATTAATATGGATACTGTGTTGATGGCTACATTCCCTTCACTAGTAATGCACAAGAGTGATTATATCCCCAGAGCCTAGCTGAGAGAGTGTTACCAAGTTTTGGGACTTTTAAGTAAGTGATAGTATTTTGGATTTATTATGGATTTAATTAGTAGCTCTCCTATGAGCAACGTTGAGCATTTTGAAGATGCTTGATGGACAGACATATTTATCTTGCTGTGAACCGTCTCACCAGGTCCATTATGTGGCAAATGCTGAAGTAGGGAACTGTGCAGGGCCAGGTTGGTTGCCTGCACAGCATCCACTGTCTTCTGATCTGTCACTGCCCGTGTGTCTCACAAGAAACAACCCCATCCCAGCCTCCGGGAGGGGGCCTGATTAGGTGGTTTTCAGCCCTAGTGGTACATTAAAATCTCCTCAGGAGCTTAAAGACTTCTGTCCAGGTTCCACCCCTGGGGAGGATTTAATTGGCCCGGGGAGATGCCCGAGCATCAGTTTTTTGCCTGTTTTTCTATTAACGAGAGATTTTATTCAGAAAGATTATTGCGAGGGAGGGTAAGAGACTATTGAAATAGAGAGAACGCTCTGATCGTAAGGGCTGCAAAGTGTCCCATTGTTTTTGTTTTTAACTCTCCAGGTGATTCTTACAGGCAGCCAGGATTGAGCACCCCTGGTCTAAGACAATCATAGCATTCTGAGTTGACCCAGTCTGATGGAAAGCAAGGCCTTTTCTTCCCTGGAGCTGGGGGTGGACCATCTTTGCTTCTGGTCATCAGTGTAAACCTAGAGGGCAGCCAGCCTCAGGCTGGAGCCTGAAAGCCTTGTGGGGCGGGGTTGGTGTTGGGGGTGGAGTGGGGGGAGGGAGTCGGCACAACGTGGGGCTGCTATGCCAGCTTGCCTCTGGACTTTGAGTTATGTGACGTCGTATGTTTCCTTATAGTTTAAGTCATTTTGTGTTGGGTTTACTATTACTTGCACCACTGGTGTTCTCGCTGAAAAAGCAATACATTTTACCTTGATCAATTATTTCACCTTTCCATCTTTTGAGAGAAAAATGACAGATTCCATTGACAAATGATGTTATAATTCTTATATGTGTTAGGCTCTTAATTTACATACTACTTTCACACTTGTTTTTATGTTTTGTAAAATTGGCAAAATCCTGTGTTATAAGGATATTCTTACTTCTCCCTACCACAGTGTACTAATTATATCCCTGAGGTGTATTGCTGGACTGCCATGTTTTAGCACCACTTCGTTAAAGATAATGCGTTATTTATATTGTCTTAAAACCCAGTGCTGGGTTGGTAGTGCAGCCTGGCTGCCGCCACTTCTCGGGGACTGACTGCATCAGCCACTGCCAGCCCTCCTGTGCCCCTACAGCTTGGCTTGTCCTGCCATTGGCATCTCCAGCTAACGTGCTGAACTCCAGGCCCCTTTGAAGAACGCAGGACTTCTGGCTTAAGGACCTTTTATGTTTGTTCCAGACTGTGCTGCGAGGAAGCCACGGGGAGAGTGGTAAGTGCTGAGTGCCCCGGGGAAAGACTGGTCAAGGACTCAGCTCAGTTCCGGTATCTCCCTTGAAGAATGCTTCTGGCTCCTGTTTGCCTAAATGTTAAAACAGCTTCTACCTCACAACAGTGTCTGTTCTTGAGGAATGACAGTCAATTAGGAGGAAAACCAAACAAACAAAAAATCCCAATGCTAAGAACCTCATAGCCTAAGATATAGTCAGAACATTGCCTGAGGGGAAAGAAATGTCAGGATAATGTTTGTCTTTCAATTGCCCTTCCTTCCGGAGGCTAACAGTACTAACAGGTGACATTTGATGAGTGCGTACTATATTCAGGCACTAGTCCAATTACTTGTAATATATTAAGTTATTTAATACAACAACAATTTCAGATATATATATATATATAGATATATATATATATATATATATTTTTTTTTTTTTTGCCGTACGCGGGCCTCTCCCTGCTGTGGCCTCTCCCGTTGCGGAGCACAGGCTCCGGACGCGCAGGCTCAGCGGCCATGGCTCACGGGCCCAGCCGCTCCGCAGCACGTGGGATCCTCCCGGACCGGGGCACGAACCTGTGTCCCCTGCATCGGCGGGCGGACTCTCAACCACTGCGCCACCAGGGAAGCCCTCAGATATTTTTAACAGCAACGAAAAAATGGAAATTAAGAAGTGATCATTACTAGCAAGTCTGGAAGGTTTGTTTCTGTTTGAGAATTGCATTGGAGGTAGTTGCTGGGATCTGGTGGTTTGTGTGAATGAACGATAACATAAAAATGTTAAAACATGCTATTATGAGTAATAGTAACAGTTATTACTGTCCACCCCCACTATTCAAGACAAAATATATTGTTCAGTGGCTACAAGGTAAGGAAAAATTTTTACCCTCAGAGAAATGTGTTGGGTTTTTTTGGGGTGGGGGGGGTGATATGTGAGCCTTTTCAGTCTAGCAGGGAAAATAGAGCTCTTGAAATACAGAAAAGTGCATTGCCTCTGTTATGTGTTCACAGTAAGCTGCCTGCATAGCCCTGTGTTACTTCGGCTGAGCCATGACATGTGACGTTTAATTAGTAGCGCCCTCCTTGGTATTGTTTAATTCATGAACATGCCACCATGTCATTGTCAGTTAAATTAAATGCGTAGTGTTTCCTGAAAAAAAATTTTTGAGGGCTTTTTTTTTAAGTTTAATTAAGATATGGGCATAATAGAGAAAAGCCTTCAGGAAATATAAGAAAGATGTATTATTTTTAAAATAGATACATTGTTTTTTATTAAAAAAAACATGCATTTCTGTAAATTATTCAAAGAAGATTTGATTCAGAAAGTAATTCGAAGTTCAGTCAGCATGATCAGTGTTACTTTAATTCCTATTCAAATGAAAAGTAATCATTTCTTAGTGAAAGTAATACATGATCAAAGTAAGAAAAATGTAGGTGTCCTAAGAGCAGTTTTCAGGGTGCATTTGGGTTACAGTGTTTCCGGCTTATGAAGTCATAGTTATTGGATGGATTTTTATAAGTTGATCAAATCCTGGTATGACTTTCTGTGTAAGTTCACATCATTGCTTTGTAAGAATGTGTAATCATGATGTTGATAGTGAGTCAGAAGGGCCAGTAACTTACGATTCTTTAATAGAAATGAAGTGTTTGTTTAAATTGGCTTGTTGGAGAGCTTATCAGTAAATTCATAATGAATCCCGTAATGAATGGTCACAAATACACAGTCCAAAGAGCCATGTCCTTGCTCTTTGGGATGTCCTTTCATTGCAGGGCTGGAAAGAACTGGAAACTGCCTCCTTCTCTGTGCTCAGGTACAAAGTTCCTAAGCTAAGGCTAAGTGGGCGGTTGCTCTGCTCTGTGTGAGTGCTAGTCATGGGTCTGCCTGTGCCCACAGATGCCGTTGCAGACCCATGAGCAGGGATGCCAGTTAACCCACTGGAGAGCATGTTTTGGCCAAGAAGTGTGGCTTACCCAGAAGAGGGCAAGACCACACCTGTCCTCAGGCATTTACAATCCAGTACAGAGAAAAACAAGAGAGAGGTAAGAAAAATGTAGTAAAAAGGAAATTGGATGAGGGCCTAAGAAAAGGGATAAAGTAGGTTGGTTAGGATTGGTGACGCCCAGCTACTTGCCACTGCATAGCACCGGGGCTCTGGGGGCTGCAGTGCATCTGACCCAGACCTTCTCGAGCACGGGACTCTGTGCCCTTTTCAGACCAGTTGTCAAGAGAGAGGAACCCAGATCAGAGGGCAAAGAGCAGAAGCAAGAAGAACTACAATCCTGGAGCCTGTGAAATGAAAACCACATTCACAGAAAGATAGACAAAATGAAAAGGCAAAGGACTATGTACCAGATGAAGGAACAAGATAAAACCTCAGAAAAACAATTAAATGAAGTGGAGATAGACAACCTTCCAGAAAAAGAATTCAGAATAATGATAGTGAAGATGATCCAGGACCTTGGAAAAAGAATGGAGGCGAAGATCGAGAAGATGTAAGAAATGTTTAACAAAGACTTAGAAGAATTAAGAACAAACAGAGATGAACAACACAATAACTGAAATGAAAAATACACTAGAAGGAATCAATAGCAGAATAACTGAGGCAGAAGAACGGATAAGTGACCTGGAAGATAAGAGTGGTGGAATTCACTGCCATGGAACAGAATAAAGAAAAAAGAATGAAAAGAAATGAAGACAGCCTAAGAGACCTCTGGGACAACATTAAACGCACCAACGTTTGCATTATAGGGGTCCCAGAAGGAGAAGAGAGAGAGAAAGGACCCAAGAAAATATTTGAGGAGATTATAGTCAAAAACTTCCCTAACATGGGAAAGGAAATAGCCACCGAAGTCCAGGAAGCGCAGAGAGTCCCAGGCAGGATAAACCCAAGGAGAAACACGCCGAGACACATAGTAAGCAAATTGAGAAGAATTAAAGACAAAGAAAAATTAATAAAAGCAACAAGGGAAAAACGACAAACAACATACAAGGGAACTTCCATAAGGTTAACAGCTGATTTCTCAGCAGAAACTCTATAAGCCAGATGGGAGTGGCTTGATGTATTTAAAGTGATGAAAGGGCAGAACCTACAACCAAGATTACTCTAACTGGCAAGGATCTCATTCAGATTCGATGGAGAAATCAAAAGCTTTACAGACAAGAGGGAGGAACTTGGCCATTTGCCCCCTAGTCTAAGTCCTCTGTTGTGGTGTGAGTCTCATTCCTAGGCCCACCAAGGTTACAGTGTCATGTATGTTCTCTGGTTGTCTTTGGTTTTGGCTGAACTCAAGGGATGGCCATTTGTGAGGAATATTGGTACATTTTACCACTTATGTGCTCCAGCTGCAGTGGATGTCATTTTGAGGATGTACGCTTGGCAGTGAGTCAGCTGGGATGCACACATGGCTTTTCAGTTATTAACCCCATACAGTGCACTCTCCTGACAGACTTCTGAGAAGTACTGCTGACTACATTTAAAAGCTTTTCTCCGCTGGCCGGAGGTTGAGCCCTGTTTCAGCAAAAGCACTTCCACCTCTTCTGAAGTGCATTAGGAAAACTGGAGGCTGTCCCTGATTCACAGACAATGGGTTGCATCTAAATAAGCCATCTTAGACACCAGGTGTTGTCATACATTCCTTACCTGTTGTAGCTGCCCTTTGAGTGCTTTCTCTGGGCTAGACTGTGCAGAGCCCTTGGCATATTATTTTTAAAAGTTACCAAACAATGCCAGAGCCCTTATGCTAAGAACAATCTAAGTTTGGGGTTTTGTAGCTTAAAACCCCCTCGTGGTTCCCACTGTGTGGAGCAACAGTCTCTGTTTTTGTAAAAAATCACGTGCCTTTATCCCTAGAAATTTTTTGAGCAAGCAAATTATAGTTACCGATTAACGGCAGAGCCCTCATGCTCATTGGCAGTCTGTTTGGCATTTTGTAGCTCAGAAACTTCTGGTGGTTCCCATTATATAGTGCAGCAGTTTCTATTGTGAAAATTTATGTACTCTTTTTTTTTTTTTTTTTGCTCTGCCATGTGGCATGTGAGATCTTAGTTCCCCGACCAGCGATTGAACCCATGCGCCTTGCAGTAGAAGTGCAGAGTCTTGACCATTGGGCCACCAGGGAAGTCCCCAAAATTATGTACTCAAATGAAAGTTTTTTGAGCGAGCAAACCATATATATATATATATATATATCTTTTTTTTTTTTGCCAAAGTTGTGTTTAAAGTTTTGGAGTTGAATTTTCTCACCTGTTTGCTTTTATGGAGACCAAGTGGGCAAGGAGTAAAGGTAGGGAGGTGAGAGGGTACTACCCTTCCTTGGGACCTTTAATTGTCTAGTGTGTGGGTGGTTTTTGCTGGCCTACCTAACAGAGCACTCTGCTGTTTTGATTTGCAGTTTTCGGTAGAAGGAAAAAAAAAAAATCAAACCTCCTCGTTTCTCCCTTCCTTCTGCCTACATACTCTGGCTTATGATAGGAAATGGAAACTCCCGGAGTGAGCGGGAAATGACTTTCACATTTAGGTTTCTCATTCTAAAGTTCTTTCCCTCAGATTTCAGCCTGAACTCTTTTGATAACAGACCTTAGCTCTGTTCTTTGAAGTGCATATGGAAAAATGTTTATCGGTGTTGAAATTTAGCATTTTTGATTTCATAAAACTCCCAGTTTGGCTGATTATTAAATTCCTGCTTGTTTGGTTGTGGCTAAATTCTGTTTTTAAAAGAGTAGAATGTGCTCCCAGCAAATTGAATATCAAATTAATAAATAAAACTGGACCTGGAAAAGTAAGGCTTGACAGTGTGACAGTATATGTTAAACCAAACCTTCCCAGACATGCAAGTACAGCCTGTAGAATGTATAGTTATTTTGTCCCCTGACAATTTCCTGCTTCTGTGTTTATCTCCTAGTCCAACAGGGAGACAGGGGTGATATTGAAATCATGGTTTTATCTGAATTCAAATCCCAGTTTACCACTTAACAGCAGTGTGACTGCAGGCATCAGGACTGACGTAGTAGATACTAGTTGAGCACATTGCTAGCAACTGGCAGTACAACAAGTCATTTTAATTCTCGGAGTCTCTGGTTCCTGATTTGCAAAATGGGAGTATAGTACTTACCTTGATTGTGCTGTTGATGAGAGAATTAAATGAAATAATAAGTAAAAAATATCTAACAATGCCTGGCACTTAGCCTCTAACAAATATTAATTATTGCTGCTATTATTATTTATAATTCTAGAATAATATATCTGTCAGTAATAAGGAGCAGGCCAAAAGAGAGTACACCAGAGAAAGACTAAGAAATAAACTCTAGGGCTTCCCTGGTGGCGCCGTGGTTGAGAGTCCGCCTGCCGATGCGGGGGACACAGGTTCGTGTCCCGGTCCGGGAAGATCCCACATGCCACGGAGCGGCTGGGCCCGTGAGCCATGGCCGCTGAGCCAGCGCGTCCGGAGCCTGTGCTCCGCAACGGGAGAGGCCACAACGGTGAGAGGCCCGCGTACCGCAAAAAAAAAAAAAAAAAAAAAAAAAAAAAAGAAATAAACTCTAGTAGTAATAACGTGATGAGCAGTTTGCCTGAGACAAGGTTGTACAGTGTTGGTAATTATGGATTATCTATAAAACCCGTGGGTTATATCTGAACACATTGATGACACTGGAATGCAACTCCTCAAGAAAATTCTAGAGAAAACCCCTGCTTAAACTGTAAATACTTTTTTTTTCCAAAGTACTTCCTATAGGGTGACTGGAGGATGTGAGCTGTAGAGATCTTTCCACCCCTGCTGCATGAAATCCGGGCTTCTCATGACTTGCCCTGAGGATTTCCATGTCGTTTGGGTCTTCAGGCAGTTCTTGCTGTGAGAGGCAGCATCCTTTGGCCAGATGGCTGCTTTTCTTTTCCTCGTGTAATTTATTGTTTCTTCAGGACAAAGTTATTTAATCCTTAAATCTACTGCTGCTTGTTCAGCACACAGTTTTTCAGCTCTTTTCTCACAGTCTGCATAGGTTTTATTTATGAACCTGTGTAGACGACAGATTCGTGAAGCACAGTTTGGTGTAATATATTGTGGTTAGTTGGCTAGAGGTGAGTTCTGAGGTTTATAAGTGTGTGTGGTCACCAACCCAGCAAGCTTTTAATTTTCCTTGGTCCGAAGGATTTCTTGTGTGGAGAATAGCCTAAGAAATTTACTGGTCTACCAGAGTATTTGTGTTTTTTCTTTATGTTGTTGTGATGGCTAATTCTCCTCGTGACTTTCTGGGAATCTGTCAATTTAAAGAAATTTATAGGAATTTAAAGTAAACCTTACGCTCTGTGCCGGTCATTTGGAGATTGGTCTTCCAGGCCCTTGCTTTCAGTCTCCTCCCTTCTTATGCCATTTAGCCATGTTATTTTTTGCCAGCATCTTCACTACCCATACGATGAAGGGAACAGGTGAATTTCTGTGAGGCTCTTCCCCTGTAGGAGCATTTTTTGACTTTATAGTCCTTAAGTTTATATTTAATTGTGCAATGAAAGTGGGCTGACCCAAACGTCTTTGGAGAATTCTTCTGGCTCAGAAGTTACTTAATTCTCCTTTGTTACTGTGCTAGTGCTGATTTAAGCAGGGAAGATATAGAATAGACTATAAATAAAACTTAAAGATTTGTGTAACTACCACCCGTCACAACAGGACGCAAAATACTTCCATAACCCCAATAACCTTTCTCATGTGATCCCTTTACAGTCATTCCCTCCCCTCACCCCTGCCCCCTGGCAACCACTGATCTGTTCTTGTCGCTGTATTTTGTCTTTCTGAGAATGTCATATAAATGGAACCATGAAGTGTATAACCTTTTAAGACTGGCTTCTTTCACTGAGCATAAGGCCTTTGAGATGCATCCGAGTGTCGCATATAACAATAGTTTGTCCCTTCTCATTACTGAGTAGTATTCTGTGGTATGGATGTACCACAGTTTGTTTATTCATTCACCTGTTGAAGGACATTTGGGTTGTTTCCAGTTACTGATGCTTATGAATAGAGTTGTTATAAATCTTTGTGTACAGTTTTTATGGGAATACACACTTTCATTTCACTTAGCATCTTAGTTTCCTATGGATGCTGTAACAAATTACCACAAACTGGGTAGCTTAAAACAAGAGGAATTTCTTTTCCCACTATTCTGGAGACTAGAAGTCTGAAATTAGTATTGCTGGGCCAAAGTCATGGTGTCAGCAGGGCCTTGCTCCTTCAGAGGTTCTAGGGAAGAACCTCTTCCTTTCCTCTTCCAGCTTCTAGAGGCCACCAGCATTCCTTGACTTGTGACCCCTTCCTTGAATCCCTCCAACCTCTCACTTCCATTGTTACATCTTCTTCTCCTGTTTTGTAGTCACATCTCCCCCAGCCTCCCTCTTGTTTTTTTTTCTGTTTTGTTGTATTCATTCGCTTGTTTTATTTTTTAGATTCCACGTATAAGTGATAACATACAGTATTTATCTTTCTCTGACATTTCACTAAGGAAAATACCCTCGAGGTCCATCCATGTCCTTGTAAATGGCAAAATTTCATTCTTTTTTATGGCTGAGTAGTATTCCATTGTATGTATATATACCACACCTTTTTTATCCGTTCATCTGTTGATAGACACTTAGGTTGCTTCCATATCTTGGCTATTGTAAATAGTGCTGCTATGAACATTGTGGTGCATGTATCTTTTTGAATTAGTGTTTTTGTTTTCTTTGGATATATACCCAGGAGTGGAATTGTTAGATTATATGGTAATTCTAGTTTCAGTTTTTTGAGGAACTTTCATATTGTTTTCCATAGTGGCCAGTTTACATTCCCACCAACAAGGTACAAGAGCTCCCTTTTCTCTACATCTTTGCCAGTAGTTGTCGATTGTGGTCCTTTTGGTGATAGCCATTCTGACAGGTGTGAGGTGGTGTCTCATTGTGGGTTTGACTTGTATTTGCCTGCTGATTAGTGACGTGGAGCATCTTTTCATGTGTCTGTTGGCCATCTATATATCTTCTTTGGAAAAACGTCTATTCAGTTTTTCTTTCCATTTTTTAATGGGGTTGTTTTTTGATAATGAGTTTTATTAGCTGTTTATATATTTTGGATATTAACCCCTTATTGGTCATATCATTTGCAAATATTTTCTCCCATTCTGTAGGTTGTCCTCTCATGTTGTCACTGGTTTCCTTTGCTATGCAAAAAATCTTAAGTTTAATTAGGTCCCATTTGTTTGTGTTTGCTTCTTTTGCCTTAGGAAACAGATCCCCAAAATATAGCTACAATTTATGTCAAAGAGTGTTCTGCCTATGTTTTCTTCCAGGAGTTTTATGGTTTCTGGTCTTACATTTAGGTCATTAATCCATTTTGAGTTGATTTTTGTATATCGTGTGAGAAAATGTTCTAATTTTATTCTTTTATATGTAGCTGTCTAGTTTTCTGAGCACCACTTATTGAAGAGACTGTCTTTTCTCCATTGTATATACTTGCCTCCTTTGTTGTAGATCAACCATAAGTGCATGGGTTTATTTCTGGGCATAGACATTACTGGCTCTTGTGATAAGTTTATTTAGTTTTATAGGAAACTTCCAAACTATTTTGCAGAGTGGCTATCATTTTACATCCCTACCAGCACTTTTCCATGCCAGAATTCCTGGCATCCTTGCCCCCACTTGGTATTATCATTATTATTTATTTTTGCTATTCTTGTTGAGTACTCATTATGGTTTTAATTTGCATTTCCCTGCTGGCTACTGATGGTGAGCATCTTTCCATATGAAAACTTCAGGGGCTTCCCTGGTGGTACAGTGGTTAAGAATCTGCTTGCCAGTGCAGGGGACACGGGTTCGAGCCCTGGTCCAGGAAGATCCCACATGCCGCGGAGCAACTCAGCCCGTGTGCCACAACTGCTGAGCCTGCACTCTAGAGCCCGCAAGCCACAACTACTGAGCCCACGTGCTACAACTACTGAAGCCCGCGTGCCTAGAGCCCATGCTCCGCAACAAGAGAAGCCACTGCAATGAGAAGCCCGCACACTGCAGAGAAGAGTAGCCCACACTCGCTGCAACTAGAGAAAGCCCGCGCGCAGCAACGAACACCCACTGCAGCCAAAAATAAATAAATAAAATACGTTTATTTTTTAAAAAAGAAAGAAAAGAAAAATTCATGCCTTTTAATTTTTGTCTTTTTGTTGCCTTCATAAGTATGAGGAAGAAAAGCGTGAACTGAATCATAGCTAAAGAAAGAAGAACATTATAGTCTTATAGCGGAATCTCGCCTAACAGCATTGTTATACAGTACAGTACCATAACACGTTCCAAGTCTCTTTTATTCCATTTAATCTGTCTTCTGTTAAATTTCTTTAATTTAAAATTTTTAAATAAAGTATTATCTGAGTTGTTGATATGCTTGGTTCTATTTTAAGAGGCAAGTGTTATATAGCTTTCTAATGAATAATAAAAAATCTAAATCATGCTGATTCTCTACCACATTATCTTTTTAAATGAAAAATCCTACCAAGCCTCACCACCACCATGATCCCAAGCATGATATGGGCTTATCTTTTTGCTGCTGTCAGGCTGCAGTTCACGCTGGTTTAATGTTGCTGTAGATCACTTTTAGGGACATTTAATCATCACTTAGACTAGATTTGAAGTCCTGACCATTTATCTTCTCTTGAAGCAGTGGTTTATAGTAATAAATTGTGCTAAGTTGTGTTTTGGTCCTTGATTAAGTCCAACACAATAGCTTCTGATGCTTGAGTTCTTATTGAGTTATGACGGGCAATTAAATGAACGCTGGTAACCATTATCTGAGAATTTAAAACCTTGGTTCAGAAAGGCATGGCAGAGTAGGATAAATGAACTGATGCAAAGTAAATGACATATCTTTATATTATTAAGTTATTCTAATTGTGCTCCTTTTAATATGACATTTGGGGTTTAATATAAATAAGTAGTACCAAGTTTCAGGCTCTGAAAATTGAAGAACCCGTTATTTAACCTAAAAATGGTCATGGCTCAGAAAATGGTATTACTTGTCATTTCCTTGCTACCTACCAGAATCCGCCCCCTCCAAAGAGGTATCACTTCCTCTGCTCCCACAGCATTCTTTGCTTATCACTGTGGTATTTATTGCACTGTGTTATAATTGCCTCCCTGTCACTTCCTCTTAAATGCCTTTAGAGCAGAGATTGTGTGGTAGTGCCTATCACGTAGGATGTTCAGTAAATATTAAATGAATGAATGCATAATGAATAGTTAAAGAACCTAGGTGATGTTTTGAGCTTGGAGAAGAGGACACTAAGGGAAGGTGTGTTAGCTGTCTGAAAATATTTAAAGGATGGTCATATAAGAGGGAGTTGGTCTCACCCTGCACTGCTTTGGAAAGCAGAATTAGGAGAAGTGGATGGCAGTCACAAAATAAGACATGTTTGAGCTTAGCGTGGAAAGAGCTTTCAGACGAGGAGAGCAGGCAAGCAATAGAATGGGTGCCTTGGAAGACCATGATTATTCTGTCACTGGGGATATTCAAGAGGAGGCAAGATATGACAATAAGGAGGGATTTGAACACAGTGGGGCTTCTCAGGGCTCTTCCTTCTCTGAGCATCTTTGTTGAGTACACTAGGGAACAGTCTCAGGGAGGTTATTATCTAGTAAGGGAGAGATGCTAGCTTCAGGTGGCAAAGGGCAAAGTATGTTAGGAATAGCTTGGCTGGGTTATTAGGAATAGCTTGGCTGGAATAGCTTGGAAAGGCACGTTCGGTCTACTTCAGTGATGACCTTGAGCGCCAAGCCAGAGATTCCAGAGATATCTGGTGGCCAATGAAAGTTATAGATGTTAGCGTTATGAAAATATCCCCAGTACTTAGAACAGTTATAGTACATGTTCAATAAATATTTGTTGAAGGAGTTTGTCAAAAGATCAGAGCCATGATATAGCAAAATTAATCTGTAAGTTTAGGTTGCAAGTGGAAGGGAGGACACTTAAGTAGAAGTAAGGAGAGCCTGAAGAAAGGAAGATGACACCAAGAGCCATGTTGGATATGGGATTGACTGGACTGGTGAAGTGGGCAGAGATGGGGAAGAGGTAAAAATGATTCTCTGAACTTCAGTCTGGTGACCAGAAATGGGAGTGACATTCACAGAAACAGGGTGGTTCCTTGTAGTTCTTATGTAAGCAGGAGGCAAGGCTTTTGGTTCTGGACATGCTTCAGTAATGGTGTTGGGTTGACCATGTCTATCCACTCTTCCCACTGTGGTTTGTACGCATGTGTCACTCACTCCTCACTTACTTCCATGTTATTCACGGTTCTCGCCATGACTTGGCAGTCTGGGTCTCTAGAGAGGATCAAATGTAATGATGAGGGTAAGCGCCTGGTAGAACTTATTTCCTCTAGGTTCAGTAAGACACACCCCTTCATGTGGTTTTCCTGTTCACTCATAAGGTGTACTTGATGTGCTAGCTGTAGTAGTGGGTAAGTTCGGAGACCCTTTTGACCCGTTCTCCCCTTTTTGCTATCTTGGAAAAGCCAAACAAAGCTCTGGTTTGCTGAGCTGTTGGCGCCAGCCCTGGAGGTCCTTCCCCTGCGCACGTGGGGTTGTGGAATAAGGGCACTCTGCGCAAACCCAGCGCGAGGGGCCTCTGCCTGGTCCCCAGAGATGGGGTCTATGACCTGCTATCTGTAGATGTCCGCTTCAGGTGACCGAGGAGGACCAGGACACGCTCCAGGACCTATGCCTTTCAGGACTTTGATTGTACAGAAAGAGCACTCTTTAGTGTCAGGATAAGTTTTTGTCAAAATACAGAAAAGTGTCGATTACACTTCTTATTTATTAGAAGTGATTTGTAAACATTGTAGTTGGCCCATTGTGTAAGCCATTTAGTATAATACTTCTCCGTGAGAAAAGGGGCAACTGCTTTTCTTATGAAGAAGAATGGGTTTATTTATTATTTTTTAATTTTTCGGGGCTGTGTTTGGGTCTTCATTGCTGTGCATGGGCTTTTCTCTAGTTGCAGAGTCGGGGTGCTACTCTTCATTGCGGCGCGGGGGCTTCTCTTGTTGCAGAGCATGGGCTGTAGGCACACGGGCTCAGTAGTTGTGGCTCATGGGCTCTAGAGCCCAGGCTCAGTAGTTGTGGCTCACGGGCTTAGTTGCTCCGTGGCATGTGGGATCTTCCATGGACCAGGGCTCGAACCCGTGTCCCTTGCATTGGCAGGCAGATTCTTACCCACTGCGCCACCAGGGAAGTCCCGAGGATAGGTTTAGAAATGCAAAGATCAACAAATAGAAGTTGGTTCCCTGCAGTAGCCTGCTTCTAAATTTATACTCCTTTAGGAAAGCAGCTGAATTCGGGAGGCTTTGTATTTTTTCCTTTCTCCTTGACTTTTTTTTTTTTTTTTTTTTTTGCGGTACGCGGGCCTCTCACCGCTGTGGCCTCTCCTGTTGCGGAGCACAGGCTCCGGACGCCCAGGCTCAGCGGCCATGGCTCACGGGCCCAGCCGCTCCGCGGCATGTGGGAATCTTCCCGGACCGGGGCACGAACCCGTGTCCCCTGCATCGTTAGGTGGACTCAACCACTGCGCCACCAGGGAAGCCCCTCTCCTTGACTTTTGACACACCAGGTTTACACCGAGGCTTCCCCCAGTTCTCCTCCTGCAGAGAGCTGCTTCTTGGGCTTTCTGCATTTGGATAGGGAGTTTAATTAATTATTTGGTCAAATGAAAGACACTTACCTCAGATTTTCCACATGAAATTGCAGCAGTCTTTAGATTTCCAGTCAGCTAATTCAGTGGGTCACGTAGTTCTTCGTAACTTTTAAAACATTCTACAAATTCGAACACTACAAAGTTGGTGCCTTTTTCAGCTATTTTTCAGCACTGCTATAAATGGAAGGTTTTCTCTTCCGAGCCATTGAAATGCATTTTACCCTAACATTATCTCTTTACCTTTGGAGTTATCTTGACAGTGTCTGGGGCAAAGAAGAGAAGTTATTAGGGCTGCGGGAGTGAAGGGAAGGTGTTTCTGTTGCTGCTACTTGCCGAATCGTCTTTGGATGTCTAAAGGAACTTTCGTACCCGTGGTGCAGGCCGGCTGCTGGCCTCTGCAGCATCTGCGCTGGCTGCCTGCATTCTAATATGTGACACCTGATCCGTGTGCCCTTCGACTTGACTGTAAGGTTTGGAGGTGTGTGTGTCTGGGGCGTTTTAAGAGGAAATGAAAACGAAGCTCTTCTTGCCTTGCGCTCATGGTTCTGGAGCTTGGGCATGTGGACTCCTCCAGGCCGCAGCCTGGGCGGAGTTGGCCTCTTCTTGCTTGCCTGCTGTCCTCTCTACATAGTCGACCTCAGGGCAGGGGGGGATCCTGAACACTGGATTTTATTCTGCAGAATGCTCTTCTGACCTTGTGGGAAGGCAGTTTGGGGCCCTTTTAGAAGCTTGCTTTATAAGTAAAGAAACTGAGGTTGGCTCAAGCGTACATTCTCAGAGCTCAGAACAAGTTGCTCTAAGACAGGCTCTGAGATCAGCCCCCTTGGGAAGAGCTGCTCGCCTCCTGGAGGAGAACACCAGATGGTGGGAAGCATACAGGCCCTGTTGACAATCTGACTTTCATACAAGAAACTGGAGGAGTTTGAGGAAGATTCTGAGAAAGCTAAGAAGCTATGGTCCCTCGAGGGCATCCCCCAGGCACTGTCTTTTCTCCCCCAGGAGCTTTACCTCAGTTCCTTTAGAAACTGGGACCAGTAATACCTTCCTTGAAGGGAAATTGTTAATGTTACTTAGGTGATTCGCCGACTTATACTGAGTGCTTACTGTGAGCGGGCGATGTGCTGGGTGCTTGACATATTGTCCCCCTTTTGATTTGCAGAGTGGCTAAGAGTTTGGGCGCAGGAGGCAGTCAGACCTGGGATGGAGTTCTGACTCTGTCTTTACTAGCCGTCAGACCTAACTACTTATTTCGGCCCAAATCATACCTGTTTCATTGGGTTTGGGAGGTTGACTAAGAGAGGACATTCTCTCATTCATCAGAGGAGAGGGAGGCCTGGTAAGGTGCCTTCCAGCCGTTCTCCAGAGCTGTGGCACCTGTACAACTTGCAGGCACAGGAGCAAGTGGTGAGCGTTTCCCAGGATATCTGCCATTATCGTAATAATTGTTGAGTATATTGTGTGTCTGGGATTCTCCTAGTCTCTTGCTTAATCCTCCCAATAGCACTGCAGGGCCAGGATTACTCACTAGCCACGCTTCTCACTTCGTGGTGAGGCCAGGACGGGAGCCCAGGCTCCTGTTGCAGACTTGGAAGGCTCACCCCAGGCCACGTTGCAGTTGTTTAGTTTTCATGATTGAACCTGGTTGAAATTGGTCTCCTTATGCTTGGGTCACAAACCAATTGTCATTGCCTTGCTTGCATTTCCTGGTGCCGTTGGGATGTCATTTTGCTGTACCAAGGAGAAGCAATTGCTGTGTTTGGTCCCTTACCCCCTCCTTAAAGGCAGTCCTTTGGTGTGGGGACTCGCACTATTAAGGACTGGAACATTGTTATCAAATGGATTCCTGGTATTCTTGGGTTTGTAATAGACACTACCATCCTGTCACAAGAGGCCTGTTGTTCCTGGATTTCTTTCTGTTCACTTAACATACACCCTTCCCAGTCTTACAAATGTCAGGGGTTCTTGAAAGCAGGAAATATTCTGATCTTTTCCAAGGGGCTGCATAACTGATCCTTGTAAAAAGACCCAAAAATATTAGGAGATGACTTTTTTGCTTAAATGTTAGGATAATAAATCATTATACTGCTTCTCTACGTTTTAAGGAAGAAAATTTCTCTTACAAATTTCTTTTGGTGGCTAAATGTATTTCTTCCTACTTTTGTGGCTAGTCACGGTCTTTGGCATATTACTAAAATCTGATAATTGACTTCTGGTTAGCAAAGTGACATCTACCTTCTCTCCAACCTGTCAGTTCTTCCCCACCCTGAAGCCTCTCACAGCCTTTTTTCTTTGTGAAGGAAAGGTCTTTGTTCTGAAGCATTTTTAGGACCAGGAGAACAAAAATCAAGAAATGCTGAAATATCCTGTTTTAACCAGCTCCCCCTTTAATTTTTTAAAAGTCATCATTAGACGTTAACAGACAAGAAACCGTTCACTGTTATCCAGCATTGAGAGCATCATTTCTTCCCTGCTCTATCATGAACGTTGCATTTCACTGTTGCAATGTGATCAGAAGATTCTCCCAGTTAATATTATTTCTCCTTTGAAATGATATAAATCTTCATTTAGTGGACGATCCAGCCATTTCTTCAGATTTCTTTCTTTTTCTTTAAGTATACAGAAAAGTTAAGTGTTTTCCTACAAATGAAAACAATTTTATATTTATCTCTATTAAATAAATGAATGTTCATTATTAAAAAAGAGAATTCAGAAGTATAGAAAGGGATAACGAAGAAAGTAAAAAATCACCCACAACTGCACTGAGATCTCTCATCCTATTTAGAGATAACCACTGTTTATTTTGTGGAAACCATTCAGATTTATTTCTCTGCTTAGAGCCATGCCCCTCATGCATAGAAACTGTTCATTTGCTTTTTAAAAGACCTTTAACAATACATTGTAAACATTTTTCCATGCCATTGAATGTAGAATATGGTAAGTTTTTATTCTGTGTTGTGTCCATGTGTACTTTGTAGTGATTGCATACGTTTATAGTGATTTTCAAATTGAGCATTTGCAAAGAAAAACTAACAGTTGGGTGCCTAAAGTCTGCCAGGCGTTGTGCTAAGCACTTATTTAGGAATCGTCTCATCAAATCCTCACTTCATCTGGACTTGTGCAATGGCCTCCTCTTGCTTTCAGACTTTCTGCTTTACAACTTATTTTTCATACAGAAACCTGAATAATCTTTCAGGAATGCAAATGAGATCATATTGCTCCTCTGCTAAAAACCCTGCAGTAGCTTCTCATTTCACTTCAACTAAAAGCCAAACGCCTAACTGAGATCTGGCCTGTGTCCCCAGCATCCCCTCACAGCCACATTGGCCCATCTTTCTATTCATTAAATATGACAAATCTATTTCAACCATAGGGTCTTTGCACTGCTTTCTAGTTCTTCTGCCCTGGGGCATTTGGGTGATTGGCTTTCTTTCAGATCCCAGTTCAGATTGAATTCAATGAGGTGAACCCCATAATACATGTACTTTGTAGAAAATTTTAAAATATAGCAAAGTATAGAATAGAACATGTCACCTATAATCCCACCATTAACTCTTAACATTTCTGTGATTCTTTTCATTTCGTTCACTCCATTTATTCATTCTTTTGACAAAATATCTGCTATATGCCAGGTATATTGTACTAGTGTTTGGTGGGGTTACACTATTAAAAAGACAGTCATGATTCTTGCCTTGTGAGGTCTTTTGGGGCATTAATCCTGCTGTGGAGAAGGCTGCCTGGTGTAATGGTTAAGAACTCAGGCTCTGGAGTCAGACTAGCAGGATTCAACACTTCTGGTCCCACCACTTAGAAGTTGTGTAACTGTAAGCTAGTTACACTCTGAGTCTCAGTTTTCCCATCAGTACTAGTTAGCTAGTTCTGCATGACAAATCGCCTCACGATGTAGTGGCTTAAAACAGCAGATATGTGTTATCTCACAGTGTCTGTGGGCCAGGAATTTACAAGTGGGTTAGCGGGCTGGGTCTGGCTTGTGGGCTTCACTGAGATTGCAGGCTGGATGTCAGCTGGGGCTGCAGTCATCTGACAGCTTGACTGGGGCTGGAGGGTCCGCTTCTGAGGAGGCTCACTTGCAGGGCTGGCTAGGCAGTGCTGACTGTCGGCAGGAGGCTTTAGTTCCTGGCCACATGGCCCTCTCCACAGGCTGCTTGAGTGGCTGCAGAGCAGGCAGTCCAAGAGACCACAAGGCAGAAACCACCTTGTCTTTTATGACCTGGCGGCGGAAGTCACACTGTCATTTCTGCAGTATCCTGTTGGTTACACGGGTCAGCCCTATTCAGTGAGGGAGAGGACTAAACAAGTGCGATGGGAATCACTGGGGACCATTTTGGAGGCTGACTACTATACCAGCTGTGCGGTGACCATCACAGTGGTACCCACATCCTTGGTTTATGAGGAGGATTAAATGAGAAATACATGTTAAGTGAATGAGGAAAAGTCCTGGTACTTAGTAAGCACTCCAGAAATCTTAGTTGCCATTGTGTGTTGTCATTACCATCACCACTACCTCCTCTGCCAGCCCAATGGGAAACGAACCTAACGTAATGGGGTCGGGCGGTGGGGAGGGCAAGAGGAGGAGACATTTAAGCCGGGACTGGACCAAGGGGCAGGCTTTGGAGAAGTAAGAACATTCCGGGCCGAGGGGCAGTATATGCGAAGGTGCTGAGCGGGCAGGCTGCTGAGTGGAGAGGGCAGAGTGGCCACGAGGGGGCAGAGATCACGTCACGCCCAGCTGCCGAGGCCGGGATGCGGTCATCGCCATGCTCTTTAGGGAGATCTTCTTCTCTAGGAGTATAGCTGAGGTTATCCAGAAACCAGTGGAGAAAATAAGAGCCGAGCTTTCTGGATTGCATTTATCCTGCAAAGTGAGGTTCTTGTGTACCATGCATCTCCCCAGAGCTCTTTAAGTGGTTTTGTTTCATTACCCTGGGGGGAATGTATATCTGGGTCTTCTGGTTCAGACTAAACTCCGTTGCTGACCTTTATTTTGGTGAGAAGGTCCATAGCCTTTACCGGCTTCTCAAGGCGGTTGCCGGAGATGCTAGGCGAGGCTTTGGCGCGGTGATGGTAGCGCTGCAGCCAGCAGCCTGGGGCCACCTGCGTGCTGCTCACCTGCTTCTCTGCTGAGTTCTTGCAGGAGGAGGGAGTGCCATACAAACGTGTGGCAGAATGGAAATCTGCCATGTGAGAGATGTGGATATATCATGATTTATTCTCCGAATCCCCTATTCATGAGCACTTAACATTGTTTGCAGTTTTTCTCCCCAGAATCTTCTTCATGATACATTTTTGTATGTTCTTATTATTTCCTTAGGATAAGTGTCTAGAAGTGGGATTTCTGCATTGAGATAATAGGTACTTTAAAGGATTTAGAGACATACTGCGAATTGCCCCTCTGGAAGGTGTGTCCAGTAGAACAGTTTACCTGCACGCTGACAAGGACAGATCAGTATGTGTTTCTCTTTATCAAGGAGGAAATCCAAGTCAGTTTGTGGCGTAGAGCCATACTTCCACCTGACAGCCCCTGTGTTTCTGATCTGTCTCTTAGGCCACCAAGAACCCTTTTTGCTTTTTTTTTTTTTAAACACCATAGCTTAATGCTTTAACAAATGTTGAAACTTTTGAAAGTGTTATAAATCCAATAGGGCACCACAGTCTGGCACATTTTCCCAATCCTGGGAAAAACTGACCAAAAAATCAGTTGTATGCGGCGGCTTGGTGGAAAAACCATTGGTCAGCAGAGTTAGGTAAGGAGACTGTCACAGGACTGGGTGTTGGTCTCCTTTTGAGCACTTCCCCGAGGAGAGAAAAGATAAAGCAAAGAATTGGGTCAATTCATCCGATTGTATTTGGCAGCATGGAGACCAAGTGGGTGCGGGTCAGCGCCCACGACAAGTTTCCCAGGGTTGTGGAGAAACGGCTGCCCGGGGTTTCCAGTGCGTTGGTGTGCTCTGAGGAATGCGGCCGTGGCCGTGGCATTCCACCCGCACATACCGAGCACACTCGGCCTCCCCCGGCGCCTCCTCACTTGCTCACAGTCAGGCTGCATAAACAGAGCAAGCCGTGTGACCACAGCATGGAAAGTGGGGCCGGCCGGGCAGGACAGACGCCTTACGGTTGCAGGCTCCGGGAGAGAAAGGATGATCCTAGACAGACTTCTGAGAAGGACCCTGAGAAAAGAATGCAAAACCCGTTGTGAACGGCAGCCCCGGCCAACGGTGGCTTCTGATAGGAAATTGTAGGGCCGAGTAGGTAGGCCGCCGGGGTCGCTGTGTTGGACGTGGCTCATTAGGGCACAGATGAGAATGTGCCCTGTGATTATGACGAGGAGGAAGGGCAGGTCTTTCAGGGGCTTTTTCTTTCGCGTTAATGGGTTCTCACCAAACCTGGTCTTCACATTGTCGTCCTGTCCTTTTTTGGATGGCTTAGGACCTGGGGAAAGGGTGACAGCCTGTGACCACGGCATCATATCCCCAGGTACCCTGCCACCCCCGTAGATGTCATCCTTGACTCCTCCTCCCACATCTGATGCAGCAGCAAACACTCCAGAATAATGAATCCTACAGTAAATCTTAGGATAACCCTGGAGTCCTAGGAAACATCCTAGAGTAAATAAATACCACCCTGGCCCCTCACCACCGCCATCTCTGTTCTGAAAAATGTCTCAGCCTTCCAGCCTGGTCTTGTTCCCATCTATGTCTGCTCTCTTGCCAGCAGAGAGACCTTTCCTCGGACATTTATGTCAGACCTTTTCACTACCCAGTTTTTAGCCTCCATTGGGTACTCATCTCAGAATAGAATTCCCAACTTCTCTCCACAGCCTGTTGACCCTGTGAGATCTGGACCTGGTTTCCCTCTTGGACTTCCCCTCCCGTCACTCCCTTTGTCTACTGGGGCGCTCTTCTCTGTTAGTGCCCGCCCCAGGCCCTGCCCTGCCCGCTGCTGGGTACTGTTACACCAGATCTGGTGCAGGCCCCAGCTCATGTGGCACCTTTAGGAAAGGCGTCCCCTGACGACCTAGTCCAGAGTGCCTGTGCTGGCAGAGTACCCATGCCGGCAGCAGCTCTTTATCTGCTGTCCCCCTTTAATTTCTTCGCAGTTCATGCCATCTGAAATCACCTTGTTTAGCTGTGGATGTAGTTGTTTGCACTCTTACTGGAGCGCCGAGGATCCCTTCACACTCCTGTTCTTCTGAAGGCTCACCTGGCCTCAGAACGCCCTGGAGAGTCTGACCTCATGAGGAAATACCAAATTTTAGTTCCGGAAGAGCTGCAGGTCGTATGAGAAACACATTTGATTCCTCAAACCAGCCACGGCACAGCCTTCCAAACTAAAGTGCACACATACACCCATTCCTCCCCCTCCCCCCGCAGAAGTAAGGCGTCTCTTCTAAACAGAAACTGTCACCTGCATTTGAGCAAGGAAAGTTTTCCCACGAAAGGAAACATCAAAATATAGCTCCTACCATGTTAAGCTCAGTCATCAAAATTTAGACAGAGGGGAACTCTGGAACAAATGACTTGGTTTAATTAATGAGTAAATTGGAAGAAAAAAATTAAGTGGAACCTGTAGATTAAAGGAGACATAATCACAATATATGGAGCTTATTAAGATCTGAATTCAAACAAAGTATAAAAATTGCGGTGGTAGAAATCCATAAATTATATAATATTAGACATAGGCTTCAAAATTATTTGGGCCGCAAGAGTGGGTGGGGGTCTAGGTGAAAGAAGGTGAGCTATGAGTCGATGCTTGTTGAAGCCAGGAAGAGTAGGACGTGGGTACATGGGTACATGGGGTTTGTGGAGTGCATGGAGGTTCTGATGCTCTTCTACTTTGAGATATATTTTTTAAATTCCATAATCCTTTTTTTTAACTGGGAGATTTTTATCCCCTGCATTTTTACTTGCAGCTGTCTGCTGGAGCTGAGTGGCTGCTTTTCTCTTAAGTAGCATCTCTTAAAATGGAAGAGCTCTCCCTGTACATTTCATTCATGTGTACAACTGTCAGAGCTTACGATCTCCTCTTTTTGTGTCCTTTTTAAAAAATTTAATATCTGTCTATCTATCTATTTATCTATCTATCTACCTACCTACCTACCTATCTAGGCAGGCTGCGCCGAGTCTTAGCTGTGACACTCGGGATCTTCAATCTTTGTTGAAGCGTGTGGGATCTTTAGTTGCGGCATGCGGACTCTTAGTTGCGGCATGTGGACTTCTTAGTTGCGGCATGCATGTGGGATCTAGTTCCCTGACCAGAGCTTGAACCCAGGCCCCCTGCACTGGGAGCGCAGAGTCTTATCCACTGGACCACCAGGGAAGTTTCCTTCTTGATAGAAAGATTGGTGGCAGGATTTACTTGGTGGCTACATTTGTGAACATGTGAAATAATTCACGATTTGCTGAGTATACGACTTCGTCGGAGGCTTGGTGTGAACTGGCATTTAGCAGCAACATGCAGCTTATGCTTCCTTTCCTTTCGAGAGCAAAGCCTCTCTAGGATAGAGCCAGTGTTGACTCTCACTGTGTGTCCTTAATCTGATGGGGATGGAGGAGAGGCAGCACCAAGTAGCAGAAACAGGAAGCCCTCCCCCGGTGGTCACTCTGCACCCAGTCCGGGCTGAGAGTCCCTCTGCAGGCCCCAGAGCCCTCCTCTCATCAACCCTGACTTGTATGGTCAGGGGGGTTGAGAGGGTTGTTGCCTGCTACAGCCAGTGAAGAAGGAAAGTAGTGAGTTACATGATGGCCGGGAGTGTCTGACCCTGTGCACTGTTGTATTCCTGGCACAGAGTAGTATTTGTTGAAGGAACGAATTAGTCTTGGGGGACTTACCTGTAACAGGTCCACTCTACAGGGTCGTTGAGGGAATTAAACCCTCTGTGAGGAACCTAGCTTAGAGCATTTGGAATAACTTGAATATTCATCATTAGGGAATGGCTAAATAAACTGTGGCCAGGGTTCTGTGTGACACTCTGCAGCTGTTAAGGAGGTGAAGGGAGCTTTACGTGGATTGGCACGGAGAGATGTTTAAAGCATCCAATAGAAAAGCAAGTGTACTACAGTGCCTTTCATACTACAGGGAAAGCTGTGGGTCTGTACGCGTGTAGAAAAAAGTCTATTGATAGCTGTTATATCTTGGGAGTGGATTGGATGGTGGAGTATGGTGTGGAGAGGTGAGGGGGCATTTTTCCCTCTTTATTTTACATACATCTGTAACTGACATAGAAAATTAAGCAGTAAACCTAAAGAAACAGAATAGTACTTGTTACATAGTTAGCTCAATAAATTATAACTATTTTTTTAATATTTATTTATTTATTTTTGCTGTGTTGGGTCTTCATTTCTGTGCGAGGGCTTTCTCCAGTTGTGGCAAGCAGGGGCCACTCTTCATCGCGGTGCGCGGGCCTCTCACTATCGCGGCCTCTCTTGTTGCGGAGCACAGGCTCCAGACGCACAGGCTCCAGACGCGCAGGCTCAGCGGCCATGGCTCACGGGCCTAGTTGCTCCGCGGCATGTGGGATCTTCCCAGACCAGGCTCGAACCTGTGTCCCCTGCATTGGCAGGCAGATTCTCAACCACTGCGCCACCAGGGAAGCCCCTAAATTATAACTATTATAAAGGGTAGTTATAAAGTTAATAAAGGCTAGAGGTCTCATTAGAGTAGGTCACTTACAGAGAAAAAATCTAATCAGGTTTTGTTTAACTTTTATGGAATGCAACTTCTTTAGCTTCTGAAAACATAACCAGTTTTTAATTTGGAAAGCCAAACTATGGACCTAGTCTTTTATTGTATTTTATCTTATTATTTATAGTCAGGTTATTGAGTTATAATTTCTATATAGTATAAAACTTACTCTTTAGTGTACAGTTCTGTGGACTTTGACAAATGCATACAGGTGTGAAATTACCACCTCATTCAGATACAGAACAGTGCTATGACCCCCTAAATTCCCTTGTGCTGCTCCTTTGTAGTCGTCCTTCCTCAACCCCTCCTCAGCTCCTGGCAACCACAGTCAGTTTTCTGTCCTTATATGTACAGGATGACATATAATGGAATCATGCAGTACAAGGCCTTTTGAGTCTGGCTTCTTTCACTTACCATCGTGCACTGCAAGTCATTCACAGTGTTACATGTTATCACAGTTCCTCCTGTTATATATATCTCTGAGTGGTGTCCCCTTGTGTGGATGTACCGCTGCTTGTTTATCCAGTCACCAGTTGAAGGACAGTGCTCTAGCCTTTAGGAGCGCAAACAGACTTCTGGCTTTTGCTGTTAGCTTTATTTCTGCCAATTGTGCCTCCTTTTTTTTTTTTTTTTTTTTTTAACCCTAGAAGATTGTTGAGATTTTATAACATAGGTGTTATTTCAGAATCCTCAGATGAGAAGAGTTGCATTAAATACAAATTATTTGGAGGCTTTAATTTTTTGTTTATTTGACACATATAGTGCTTACAACAGTTGCAGGCACATAGTAAGTGCTATATATATGCTTGTTAAATAAATAAAAAATTTTAAGTTGCCAAATAACTTGCATTTTATATATAAGAGCAGGGCTGTGGGATAGTACAGAGAGGCAGGAGACCAGGGTGGTAGGCCCTAGCGATATTCCTTCCCCTTCTCACCCCTGCCCCAGTTGCAGGCTTTGGTACCGTGGGTGATTAATTGACTCTGGGTCTCACTAACATGAAATAAGGGTCCCAATCTGAATCCTCCTGAAAGGAGCAGATAATATCTTAACTCTAATATTTTAACTCTAAAGTTTGATCATTGTGAAAGTAATCTGTTATAAAATATCCTATAAAATGTGGCCTGGGTAATTTGTTCCTTCCCCTACTGTTTTCAAGTACATAACACATCCTATTGGTATCTATGTTAAAAGTGTACTAAAGTTAGTCACCACATGGTGGCACTCCCTTAAAAAATGAAATTTAAAACATTATAGGTTTGGGCATGGAATTGAGTACAGGCAGCTAGAGTGCCAGTTTATGTTCTGTACATTTGTGCCTTGAATTTGGGGAGACAAATAGGGACATAGAATCCTTTCATTCTGTTGGCTCAGGAAATTATGCAGATGTCAGAATACAGGAGCATTTGTTCTTTCTTAAACAGTGTGACATATTCATGTTACATTTAACCAATGCTATACTTTTAAAATGTTGCGGATATCTTCACTCAGAAGCTTGTGTGCTTAGCAGGAAAAAAATACATCTGTAAAGAAAATATCACCAATATTTCTCCTTCAAGAATTGGTATTAAAAAATGCTGCCTGATAATTACTGTAGGGAGTGCAGTTTTAACATTTCAGGTGTGATTCTCTTGAAGCAAAGTGTACATGCCTTGTAGATTTGAAATGGATGCTTCTAAGCAGTTCTAAGCAGTTACATCAGAATGTCAGGCTGGCTGACCTTTGCACCTTTGGGAGCTACCTCCCATTATACTACTTTCCCTTCAGGATTTTCATTCCTGCCTGTGTTCAGTGATTCACTTGCCAGGTATTTATTGTTTGCTCACATGAGCACAAGGCATTGTGCTATAGAACTGTGGGAGGTTCAAAGATGGTCCTGGGCTTCCCTGGTGGCGCAGTGGTTGAGAGTCCGCCTGCGGATGCAGGGGACACAGTCCGGGAAGATCCCACATGCCGCGGAGCGGCTGGGCCCGTGAGTCATGGCCGCTGAGCCTGCACATCCGGAGCCTGTGCTCTGCAACAGGAGAGGCCACAGCGGTGAGAGGCCCGCCTACTGCAAAAAAAAAAAAAAAGAAAAAAAAAGATGGTCCTGATTTTCAGGGATCAAATTGAGATGAAACACCCAAACGTTTAATTCAAATGCTACGCCTTATTTTGTTCACATTAATAATATAGGTAAGAAGAATTACAGTGGTTGAGAGAAGGAGAGACTGCTCTTCACTAGGGTGAATGGTCAGGGAGAAACTTGGGAGTGGTATTTGGTGGGGGGAGATGAGGAGAGCTTTTGGGCATATGAAGAGGCCAGGAGTAAGGAGGTAGGATTTCACCCCACCCCAAATCTGACGATTAAAAGGAGTAAAGGGTACAGGACAGTGACACAGATTCCGGGCAGAGGGCATGCCCTTCCTGTACAAGAGTCTGAGGAAAGGAAAATACAAGGTCCTTAGGAATTAGGTTGTGATCCAACTCTGTATGCTCGCCTAAGGGGTTTTGTTGTTGAAGGCTTTGGGATGAGATGGGGACAATGTGACAGAACTTCGGGGAAATTTAGCATTGCCTTCAAACACAGATATGAGGGAGACTTTTGCTGGCGATATGACAGATTAACTGTTCTGAAAATCCACCTGATAAAAACACTTAGGCATGATGCCTAAATATATGACATCTTTTTAATGAATAGCTGAACTTGCAAGAAAAGGGGGACCTCCTCAAGGCCTAAAAAATAGAGGACAAACTGGAAGTTTGAGGTGCAAGCTCAAACTACAGCTGTCTTGGAGTCATTTGCTGATTTCAGTAACCAAGAGGCTTTTTTTCCCCCCAGATAGTTTTATTGAGGTTAATTGACATACAATAAACTGCAGATATTTACAGTGTACAATTTAATAAATTATGACATGTGTGTATACCCATGAAATCATCACCATAATTAAAATAATGAAAATATCAATCATCAAGTTTATGACCTTCTGCAGTCTTGTGCTCATCTACACCTCTCCATCCCCAGTCAACCACTTAGCTGTTTTCTATCCCTATACATTAGTTTTCATCTATATAAAATTCTAGACAGTACAGTCATATACTATATACTCTTATCTGCCTGACCTAATTATTTTGAGATTCATCTGTGTTGTTGTGTGTATCAATAGTTTGTTCCTTTTTATTGCTAAGTACTATTTCATTGTCTGGATGTACCATACTTTGTTTATCTATTCACCTGTGGGTGGGCATTTGGGTTGTTTCCATTTTGGGGTTATTACAGATAAAGCTGCCAGAACATTTGTGAACACGTCTTTGTGCAGACACATGCTTTTATTTCCCTTTGGTAAGGAGCTAGGAGTGGAACAGTTCAGTCATATGGTGGGTGTCTGTGAGACTTGGATTTTAAAGGCTATTTGGGCACAGGAGACAGTGTCTTGGGCTTGTGTTAAACATGGAGGTGGAACTGAGACTACCATATAAAGCTGGGACTTTTGAAGTGCTGTCCATATCTCTAGCAAAATGGTAGAATGAGAAAATAAGCCCATTGGCAGATTTCTTTTTTTTTTTTTAAACTTGTCTGATTTGGCCTGTACTTTGAATGGGGGAAAAAAGTCTCCTCAGGTAGTTTTTACCCTAGGTCTGCCTTCTCTTGAACTTTGTTTGAATTTACCTGACCTATGTAGTCTGGGTATTTCCAAGAAGAGAAATTATCTTAAAGAGATGCTAGGTTGATAGAGTTCCCAGATATTGGCAGTAGTCAATAACATATCCTTTTTGGATATTCCTGCCTTTATCCAGCCTTAGCCCAGGATTCCCACAGATAAATCCTCGCCAAACATGAGCTCATAATCCAAAACTTAAAAACACAAGGAAATAAACAACTATGAATGAGAGAGAGAGAAAAAAGCAGAACTAGAGTGGAGCTTTAGATATTAGAATTACCAGGTTCAGAATATAAAATAATGGCTTAAAAACATTTAAATAAGTAAAATGTGAAGTAGAAAATAAATGAGGGCTAAAATCCTATGAAGAAAGACCTGGAAGAATTGAAAACAGAGATATATAATCAGTGAAATTAAACCCTAATGGATGGGCCAAACGATGAGTTAGACACAGCTAAAGAGAGATTTTGTAAATTGGGGATAAAGTTTAAGAAATTACACAGAATGCAGTATAGAAAGACAAAGATGAAAAGTATGAAAATTAAATCTAAAGAAACAGAACAGAATGAGATGATTTAAAATAATGGTGAGAGACTTCCCTGGTGGTCCAGTGGTTAAGAATCTGCCTTCCAGTGCAGGAGACGCATGTTCGATCCCTGGTCGGGGAACTAAGATCCCACATGCCACAGGGCAACTAAGCCCTCACACCCCAACGAAGAGCCCGCACGCGACAATGAAAGATCCCACATGCTGAAAGTAAGACCCGATGCAGCCAAAAATAAATAAATAAATAAATAAATAAATAAACAAATAAATAAATATTTTTTAAAAGGTGAGGCAGAAGATGATAGAGGTAATAGGGGAGAGGCAGTATTTGAGGAAATTATGCTAAAAATTTCCAGAAATATTGAAAACCAGAAATCTTTAGATTTAGGAATCAGAGTAAATCCCAAGTAGAATTTTTTTAAAAAAACCTTATCCAGACAAACTGGAGTATAATAGAACGCCAGAGACATAAAGGTGATCTTAAAGCATCAAAGAGAAACTGATTAGCTCCCAAGGAGTGCTATTTGACTGCAAGGAAAACTTCTCTGCAGCAACGATGGAAACCAGAATACAGAGGAATAGTATCTTAAAGTGCTGAGAGAAAATTATCGCCAACCTAGAATTTTAAACTCAGCTAAAATATAATTTAATAATGAGGGAATGATAACATTTTCAGTTAAACAAAAACTGAGCTTTTACCTCCAACAGACTCACAAAGGAACTTTTATACTTTAAAAAAAGGGAAAATGACCCCAAAAGGGAGAATGTCTGCAGTGCAAAAGAGAATGTCTGTGCAATACCCAGGAGACTAGCCCTTGAATGATAAAGCCACTCTGAGATAAAGGAGTTAAACGTGAGAGTCCTCTGTCAGTCTGCTCTAGGTGTCCGCTGTGAAATTTGAATCAAGTGAGCTCTAAGTTAACCTAAATTAAGAAGTTTTGGTAACTGATTTTCAGGCACATTGGTGGCCAAGGATGGTATGCAGGAGAAAGCCCTGGAGGGGATGGGCAGAGTTGCAGGGATAGTGCCAACAGCTACAGAGCGATGAAACAGGGTCACGTTTCTTAGAAGGGGCTCTTTGTTTGTATTAATTTAACATTTGCCCTCCTGGACCTTTGCCTTTTTTCCTTTGCTGTTTGGGAAATTTCCTTGACTACTTTTCATTCATTTTTTAAATTAATTTTTTATTTTGGCAGTCACATTTTTAACTACCAGAGGGTTTTTTTTTATTATTAATTTTAAAAATCTTTCTCATAACATGACATTCTTGATTTCTGAACATATAATCCTTATGAGTCTCTCTGAGGATATAAACTAGAGGAGTTGTCGGGGTTTGTTTTTTGGTGTTTTAAAAAATTTTCTCCAGTTTCCAAAATTATCTGTTTCCTTCAGGGTTAATCTGTTCGTCTTGGTCTTTTTCTGTGATGTTCTACGCTTTCCTTAAAAGTCTGATGATCCTTGTTGTCTATTCCTATTTAAGAAAGTGGGAATGGGAAGGTTGATTAGGAGTTCTATGTATGTGGGTGGGATTGTAGCTTGGCCGGTTCCATTTCTGGATTAATGAGTAGGGGAATTAAGAAATCTTCTCAGATGGCTTATATGACATTGGGGCACCAACATGCTGCATTAGTGTTTTCCAGACTTTCCTTTAATTTCTTTTTTTAATTAATTAATTTATTTATTTTTGGCTGCGTTGGGTCTTCATTGCTGCGCACGGGCTTTCCCTAGTTGTGGCGAGCAGGGGCTACTCTGTGTTGCGGTGCACGGGCTCCACATTGTGCTAGCTTCTCTTGTTGTGGAGCACGGGCTCTAGGAGCGAGGGCTCAGTAGTTGTGGCTCAGGTGCTCTAGAGCACAGGCTCAGTAGCTGTGGCGCACGGGCTTAGTTGCTCCGCGGCATGTGGGATCTTCCCGGAGCAGGGTTGAACCCTGTCCCTTGCATTGGCAGGCAGATTCTTAACCACTGCGCCACCAGGGGAGTCCCTCCTTTTATTTCTTTAGAGGAGATTCCTCCTTACCGGTGGTAAATGTCTGGGCATGCAGAGGTGGGTCAGGTGTGTGTTTTGGCTGTCGACCATTTCATGAACAGATGTAGAATCATCAGTTTTCACCCCTATGTCTCACTTCCACCTGCATTCTACCTGCAGTCTTCATGTTTGGAGCTCTTCCTGGCACATGGGCTCCCTCTATCACTCTACTCTTTCAAGACTCTGCTCAGCAGGGATTTCCTCCGCTCTGTTTCAGTAGGCAATGTGCACCCATCCACTTTCAGATTCCAAAAAATTTGGCGAAATTTGTTGTATGATGACAACCCCCTTTCTTTTCTCTTCACTGTTGTGGGTTTAGACTTTAAAAAAATTCCTTTATTGTAATTTAAAGGGGTCACAGTCAGGAGAGGGGATAAGCACATGTGCTCAGTCCACCATCTTTCCCCAGAAACCCAGTCATTATTTTAACACCTTTGATGATTATGGATTACTTAAGATCGAGAAAACATAGGCCATGAAGCCAAATATATATTAACCTCTAGGGTATTATTCAGAGCTTAGAATTTTTTTTAAGTTCCTTATATTTTGAAAATTTGTCATTTTCC
This sequence comes from Leucopleurus acutus, assembly GCF_964270905.1. Classification (NCBI taxonomy): domain Eukaryota; kingdom Metazoa; phylum Chordata; class Mammalia; order Artiodactyla; family Delphinidae; genus Leucopleurus; species Leucopleurus acutus. The sequence continues at coordinate 5,624,384 of NC_139150.1, read as the reverse complement.
CCTTGAAAATTAAAAAAAAAAGTTTCTGGTAATTTGGGAGGAAAAAACTTTCTAGTTAATGGAGAATTACGATTAAGTGAGATTTAAATATTATCATATATTGAGAACTATGACTTTTTTAAAAATCTAAGAATTAATTTCTAGTTACTTGTTCACAAAACAGCCCCCCTGTGTGATGTGAGAACAGCCTCTGGTCTAAGCAGCTGCCAGGTGAGTGAAAGCTGACCTGGAGTGACAGAGTGGCAGTAACAGCACTGGAGATGTGTATGCAGTTGTTAAGATGATTCACATGGTAGTTATGGCAACGAAGATCAACAGAGGGAAAAAGAGAGACGCTGGAAAAGCAGCAGCACATTTTAGTAACAGTCATTATTCACAATGGCAAAGTTGTTTACTATAAAAATTCCATCCTCCTTTGCCTCTTTGCGGCCCTCCGCCATTTTTTACTTTATGTTAGAGCTTGCTGATTTATGGCATAATGTGGTACAATTTCACCTCTGAAACACAGTCTGTAAAGTCTCGAGGTACATTAAAGACTTTAGTCCCCAACAGTAAATCACGAAAGGATCTTGTACTGTTTATCCCTTTATGCTTGGAGAGGGGGAGCTTATAAATTTATATAGAGAAATGAGTTTGAAGTGGTGCGTTTGATAGTGAAATGCCTCAACTAAGCAACCAACAATATGTATATCATATGAGTAATCTGTTATGTGGGGAGTTACTTTGGGTTTAAAACAATGTCATACTTTTGATACTTATAGGTGGCTAATGTCTTGGTAAGGATAAAATTGAAATACGGTGAAGTTGCATTTGATTTTGAGATGCTACTGGCAAAGCCTGACATTTAGTTTGATTACTAGAGGTTTTATTATCTACAGCTGCTCAGCTATTGTATTAAAAGAGCCCACTCTGCTTTCTGGCACCACGGATGATACCTTTTATAATTTGAGTGTTCTCAAAAGAACACTGTGTGAAAATGATCAGCCCCAAATGTAAACTACTTTTTTAAAAAGCAGGCACATTTTATGTTGGTTCAGTCTCTGGTTTTTGGTTGTGTGTTTTGGGAAGGAAGCTGTAGGGCTGGAAATGTGGTGAACCAGGTGACACCAGAGTTATCTGGTTACAGGCCATGCAGGTGTGGCCTTATTTGCCTTTGTCATATTGGTGGTGATCTTGGGACTGTGTGTATCTGACCAGTCCCCAGATGAAACCTCTTGAAGCTTCAGTTCTGGATTCTGTTCACCTCATATTGATTCTTGTAGTAGGTCCTTCCTTGCCTCAGGCCTTTGTACCTGCTATTTCTAGGGGAACTGTTCCCCCCACTTCCCATATCTCACACTTTCCTCTCCTTGGCTAACATCACCTCCTCCTCCAGGTCTCATCTTACCTGTCACTTTCACAGAGACCTTTCCACTCTCAGATTCTCTAGCACTCGTGTTAGTCTGTGTTGGCATGTTCCTTACTTATAATGAACCCTATTAGTGTGGCAGTTATGTAAAGCCTTCCTCCTTCACTATACTGTCAGCTCCATGCAGGGAAGGGCTGTGACTGTCTTAGTCAATCTGCTGTGTCTCCAGCGCCTGCATTGAGCCTGGCACACGCCATGGGCTGAGGCTCTTCATTTTGAATGGCTGGGTGGAGGTCTGCCGTTGCCAGTCCTTTCCGTTATCCACTATGCCCATGGTTGGTGGATGCAGATGGGGACTGATTTAGGAGATTAGGTGAGCCATTCGGTGTCATCTCTATTAGTACTGGAAGAAATATAGACTTATAGCCAGCTCTCAGTTATTTCTAATAATGGGGCAGGAGAGCATGGATAATTTAAATTGCTCTCCCACTCCCCACAATGAGTTTTCTTTTTTTAGATAAAGAAAAAAATTAGAGGAGGGAACTGGAGATGTGTGAGATACCCAGCACCGGAGAAATCTGAAGTGGATTTCTTGTTTTCATTCTTTTCTTACGACATGATCAAGTAAGTCCAAGAAAGTAGATTGGCCCCTAAATGGGCAGTGAAGATGGATGTGAGGTCCCAGAGAGGATGGGCAAGTTAAGAAAAGATTTAGAAAAAATGGTCAAGCCATCTTACCAGTTGAAGAAAGTGATTAGACTGTGATGAAACTGAAGATGCGGAGCGCAACACTCTCATCGCCTGCCTGGTCCTAGCGGTTCTGTGAATGGGTGCCTGATTGATCTCTTGGCTCCTAAGACAGCCTTTGCCTGGATATATTCACAGTCTGTTTTGAAGTTGTACAGAGAAGCTCACTTGCGTCATTCTGAAGATGCAGTGAGTCAACGCAGTCCCAAGGGAGCAGTAATGGCCTCAAACAGAAACTTGGAATGAAAAATTGCTGTGGATTTAAAGACATAGTACTTTCTTCCTATGACTTCATTTGGTAATGGTAAGATTAATTCAGATAACCCTCCTTTAACGGTGGGCCTTAAACCCATATGGAATTTTTTTTTCCTTCACTTTTGTCATTTAACCTTTAAAAATAGGACATCTAGTTGGGTGCTTGGTTTGGGGAGACTCTATTGATAGAATTCTCTACCACTCACTTGCCCTGCCCACCTCCCCCCACCCCCCCAAACAGCACAGACACATAGATACACTCCTCAACTTGGACTTCTCAGTATAGTTTTCCCTGGTCATTCTTGACCTCAGTCATGTTGACATGCAATGGGATTTTCAGTGGAGAAGAATCACCAGAGAAGAATCTTCACTTAACTTTACCAACTGAGCATATTTATATATACTATTTCAGCCAGAATTTTCAATTGATATTATTTAATAGGATTGCAGATAACATCTTACTGTAATAAACATCAAGGGGATTATCCAAATTCCTACTTGCAAATGTCTTTTACATTAGCAAATTTGCCAGCTGCATGATTATCTGATAGTGTGCACTATAAGTATATTATTTTGGCTTACTTTGAGATTAGAGAATTCTCAATAGAATTTTTCCCTTAACTATACAAATCTGCATTGCTTTGCTTTTTTTTCCTCTAGTCTCCTAAACAGTGAGCCTTCTGGGCAGGAAATGAAAGAGGTGGAAGGAGGCAATATAGAATAATGCAGTGGTTTTCAAGCATTGCAACCTGCCTGGGGAATACATACTCTACTATGAGTGAGTGTGTGTGTGTGTGTGTGTGTGTGTGTGTGTGTGTGTGTGTATCTGAAGAAAGTCTGTGAATTAATACATACACTCATTATACAGCACAGTGATTGTTCTTTTTTATTTCATATTGAAAAATGCTGGCTGTGACTTACTACTGGATTTCATGACCAAGAATGAGTCCTGATCTAGGTTTGAAGAGATGGTAGCGTAAAGAGTGTGGGCTCCAGAGTTTCTCTATCCAGAAATCCTGACGCTACCATAACTTGGGTGGGATCACACAGTTACTGGATTGGCCCTTGAAAGCTTTGGCTCTGACTCCTGTGAGATAGGAATGGAGATAACACACACCCACCTCAAAGGATTATTGAGAGGATGCGAAGAGGCAGTGCACTGAAGCTCTTAGCACGGTGCCTGCAGAGAACCCCCAGTAATTGTAGCTGCTGCAGTGGTAGTTGTGACTGTCCTTACTAAGGTGCTGTAGCTGTATTGGCTTCATGGGAAGTCGTGGAATTTCCTTTCCTGAAGATGTTAAGAAGGATAGATTGTATTTATCAAGAGCAATTATTTTATTTTCTTAATTTTTTATTATGAAAAATTTCAAACCTATAAAAACTTGAAAGAATAGTGCAAAGAACTACCAATCTATCCCTCACCTTGATTCCAACTCTTAACACTTGCCACACGCTCTCCATCTCTCTTTACATAAAACACTTCCCTTTTACCAGACCACCTGGAAATTGGCTGTAGACTCATGATAGCCAAGAATAAGGCCATTCTCTTACACCACTGCAGCACATAAGAAAACCAGCATTAACCCAATAACATTGTTCAACATGCAGTCCATATTCAGAATTCCCCAGCTCTCAGTAATGTTTTAAACATGAACCACTCAAAGAGTTTAGGATGAACTAGATGGCCTATGAAGTTCCTCATGGAACTGAAGACTCCTGTGAAGTTGAAAGTAACCACCAGAAGTGTAACTCTCATGTGGAATATTAAATCAATCGTTGGCATCCTTTTATGTGAACCTTAGAGAGCTGGTGAGATGGGATGGAGGCTGTGGTTGTCTCCTCTGTGTGGGACAGTCAACACACCTGCTTTAGAGATTGCATCCTTTACTTTGCCAGTTCACACAGATGTGTTCTGGTAATAAAATGAGGCACCAAGAAGATACCCGCCGGAATGCAAAGTGGTAGAGCAGTAGGTTACATTTGAATTTAAACGGCTGTGAATTGGAAACACATACTTGTTGGGATTAGAATGTGTCCAGGTAGGAATTTAAGTTCTTCCCTCAAATTGAGGATGACAAGGATGTTTTTTAAGGAGAGAATTTAAGGTGAATAGTATAGAAGTTTGTACATGTGTGTGTGTTTTTTTTTTTTTACATGTATGTTTTTTAAATACACATACACACACAGTAAGAAGATTAAAGCAACAAAGGCAGGCATTCAGTAGAAGTAAGGTCTACCTTACTGGTTTCTTCTGTATTTTTTCAAAGCTACTTTAATTAATTCCAAAATGTCCATTATTTCACATTAAAAAAACTTCATAGCAAATATTTTATAATAACTACAAATGGAATATAACCTTTAAAAATTGTGAATCACTATATTGTACACCTGGAACATATATCAACTATACTTCAGTTTAAAAAAATAGTTAAAAAATTAAAAATTGAAAAGAAAAAAAATCTCTAAAATCAGGGTGGATCTTATAATAATTCTATTATAATAGAATGCCATGGTTTAATGGAACATAAAGTAAAGGTGTATCTCACAGTGGCATCTTAGATTTGATGAAGTACAATATTCTATGCATTTACAAGTTTGTGTGTTCTTTTTGGTTTTTTCCTCTTTTTTTAAGACATACAGTAATGTAGAAGAGTCATAGATTTGTATACTACTCTACTACCCAGCTGTGCAGAGATATGATGGTCTTAAAAAAAAAAAAGTCACCTATCTGCCTTCCTCATAAATTGCCATGTTGTAGTGGGGAGAAGTAAAGAGAAGTGTTTTAATTAACAAGGTCTCTCTACCTTATCCTGCCGTGCTACTCCCAACTTTTATTCTGTGGCCATCCGTGTATATATGGATGGGAGGTTGCATCCCGCAAGGTGATCTTCTCTCGGAGTTTCAATTAGGAGGTGGGGCAAAAGTTCATTATTTCCCCCTCAATCTACCAGTCTGCCCTCCCTTCCCCTCAGTGTGCCAGTTACCAGTTTATTGCCCTTCATCTCCAAATCCATTTTTCTTCGCTCTGCTTTGTGACACAGGATCTGGACTCCGTAAGCACTTCTCCCTTGCCAGCTGGCTTAATGTTAGGCTTTGTCAACAGAGGGACAATGTTAAAGGGACACTGCAAGGCCATCGAGGGAGAAGGGGTTTCCTTTCCTATTTCCGGTGTGCTGATTTTCAGTGGGATATGTCCTTCAGTGGGCTATGCCCAGTGACACTCAGCATCCCTCACAGACCACCCGGGAGGCCGTAGTGTGGACTGACGCCAACCCTTTCACACCCTCCAACAAATGTCTCCACTGCACGGTGGGCCACTTTCATAGACCTCTGTGGATTACTCGCTCTGGCAGGCGTCCTTGCCGCCAGCAGGCTGTGTGTTCCTGCGGAGCACGACCTCTCTGCAGGATCTGAACCTAGTCTTTGGAGTGGAGGGGAGGTTCTTCTGAGTTCTTTAGTTCCTTCCTTGTTTGCTTTCCCTCAGCCCTAGTTGTCTGGTGCTTGGCCCTGGATGACTTAGGGCAGAAGTACTGGCTGGGTGTATGAGACGCGGATAAGGGGGTGGTTTCGAGTGTTGGCTCTGGACCACAGGGCAGATCTAAGCAAGTTGGCCCTGTGATTAATGGAGGCCAAATAGACAAACATGGACTCTTAAGAACACACAGTTAGAAAATCCTCTTATTAGTTAACAACTTTTTGTTAGTTAATTCTTTATATTAAAATTTCCCTGTACAAATTACTGGTTTGGTTTCCATCTCTTGACAGGACCCTGACTGATACATCATCTCTTCCCTCAGAATTTTGCAGGGAGGGGAAGTAATGACACTTGTTTGACTATTTGCTTCTTCCTCTCTTCTTCTCTTCACACTTTGATATGATGGAAGGGTTGGACCTTCTACTTCTTTCTGGTGGGATGGAGCTCCTCTCATATCATTTGCTCCCTCTTCCCTAATGCAGTAAACATCTCTGCCGATTTGTCATAGAAGGACATTTGAGTTATTTTGCTAACACAGACAGTGCTGCAGTGAAAATATGGCATATTTTGAAATGAGTTATTAGCTTTAAAAGCTGGTTATCATATAATAATAAGTAGACAATTATGTAAATAATTAGCTTTAAAAGCTGGTTATCATATAATAGTAAGTAATAAAAGTTGGACCAGTAAGGATGGAGGAAAAGCAAAGAAATGACTAGTCAGAATTAAAGGGAAGACTAAATTACTTTTATTTATATTATTTCTTTTTATATTTTGAAGCTCTGTTATTAGGTACATACACATTTAGGATTGTTAAGACTTTTAGTTGAATGGACTCTTTTATCACTATGTAACATCCCTCCTTATCCCTGGTAATATTTCTTGTTCTGCTGGCCAGTTCAGCTTTCTTTTGATAATGCTTGCGTAATATTTTTTCCCCATTCTTTTACTTTTAACCTACCTTTATTATTACCCTAGTGGTAAATTGCTGTAGCTTTTTTTTTTTTTTTTTTTTTGCGGTACGCAGGCCTCTCACTGTTGTGGCCTCTCCCGTTGCGGAGCACAGGCTCCGGACGCGCAGGCTCAGCGGCCATGGCTCACGGGCCCAGCCGCTCCACGGCATGTGGGATCTTCCCGGACCAGGGCACGAACCCGTGTCCCCTGCATCGGCAGGCGGACTCTCAACCACTGCGCCACCAGGGGAGCCCTGCTGTAGCTTTTTACTTGGAGCCAGGCTCATGGTTGGTCGGGGCAGAGAATTTCTCGGTCCTCTTAGTCTTTAGTCTTAGACATGTCCTGTGGTGGGGCTCTCTTAGCATTCCAGCACTCCCACCGGTGCTCTGTGTCACCCAAACTCTACCTTCCGGGGGCGGGGGGTGTTGGTTGGGTGGGATAGAATTTCTCATGGGCCCCTCCTCCCCAGCAATAGCAGACCTCTATATTGTATCAGTGCACGATCCAGCTGACAATGGCTTTGCTTCTCCTCCACCCCCAGAAGCAGTAGATCTTTGCCTGGATCCTGGGGGGCAGGGAGGGTTTCCTGCCCTCCCCCCAATGGATTAAAGTTTTCACGCTATATGAGAGAATGGTCCAGGAAGTGGGCAAGATTTTATCCCAGTTCAGTATTGGGGGGCTCTCTTTAGTCTCCTTCTCTGCTCCCAATCTTTATCATGAGCATCTAGTAGAGGCCCCGTGGAAAAGAGCTTGCAAGTCAGTTCAGACAGCTGTGATGTCTGGAACTCCCAGAGATTCGATATGTTATACTAAGCCACACTCGGCTTTATAAGAATTTATTAAAATTTAAGCTGTTTTCCTCTTACCTAATTTTATGGCAGCCACCTGTTCCTCCTGTGCTCTGTGAAAGGTCACACAGTTTGTATGTCTTGTCTCTCTTTGGAGGGACTTGTCACTCGTTAGAATTCTGTTCACTTGGTTACCTTGTGACCTCAGCTCTCTGATTAGCTCAAGAAATGTTATGATTTTACAGATTATCTAGCCTTTTCTTGTTAGGTTGGGACGGATGTTCTCTTACAGCTTTCTATGTCTTAAGCAGGAGCAGAACTCTGTATTATTTCTTCACCTGTTCCTCAGCAGAAATATTTGGTAAAATGGAGTTCTAGGTTCCTCCTAGATCAGTACAGTTTGCTAATGCAAACATTGTATGTTTGTTTCTTCTGTTTTCCACATCTACCATGGGCTCAAGTTTGACCAACCGTGGTTTTTACTTTGTATTTTGAAATTGTTTCAAAATTTACTAGAATAGTAGAGATTCCCACATGCTCTTTACTTAGAGTCATCAACTTTTAGCATTTTGCCACATTACATTTGCTTTATCATTCTCCCCGCTCCTCTCTCTCTTTCTGTATGTGTATGTGGATAGAAAATTCATTTTTCTGAGTCAGTTGAGATTAGGTTGTAACATTTTGTCCCTTATGCTTCAAATATATTTCTTTAGAACAAGGATATTCTCTTATTTAACTACCGTATAATTACCAATTTTAAGAAATTTAACCCTGATAACAATAATTTTGTTTAATCTACTGTCCATATTCCAGTTTTCTCACAGTAATGCCTTTTATAGCATCCCCCCACCCCCACCCCCAAGTGTAGGATCCAGCCCAGGATCATGGATTGCATTGTCATGTTCTTTAATCTCCTGTAATCTGGAACAGTTCCTTAGTATTTCTGTCTTGCATAACATTGATATTTTTAAAGAGTAAAGGCCAGTTATTTTATAGAATGTTTTTCAGTTTTGGTCTGATGTTTCCCTACTATTAGATTCAGGTTACACATTCTTGGTTAGAATACTACAGGAGTGATGTTATTTCTTTCTCATGGTATCTTCCAGGTGCACACAGTGTCCTTCTGCCTGTCATTAGTGACATTAATTTTGATTATCTAGTCAAGGGTGTGGTTTGGTTCCTCCACTGGATAATCAGTTGCTAGTTTTCCTCTTGCAACTAAAAAGCAATCTGTGGGGAAGACATTCCCTGACCATGTAAATAATCTGCTCCTCACAAAACTTTAACCCCAGAAATTGATGATGCCCTGGGTATACAGATTCAGATGACCCAGAACTCTGGTGGGGTGAGGGAGGAGAGTAGTGTGCCTGTGACAAGCTTGGGCTCTCTTAGGGTAGAGGAAGGGCTTGCTGATCCAAGACGATTTCTTGTAAAGCCAAGACTTCAGAGAGGTTACACTCTCAGAGGAAAGGTGGACTAGGAGAGGAGTACTTTACACAGAATCAAGCAGCAAAGAAAATTTTCCATTTCACTTTTGGCTTTGGGTGGAGGACAAAGTAAAAAAAAAAAAAATCACATGAGAACTTGTGGCTACTGACTAGCTCTCACATGGGTTTGGAAATTGATTTTATACTATTTGTGTGACACTGCTCCCCCATAATTGCAAGTTGGAAATCTTGATTTAAAGTGGACCTAGGTTTTTAGTGTCTGTGGGCACATGACAGAAGCAAATTGAAGTCTTCTTTGGACTCAAAGAATTCCCATGGATCATTCCAACTAAAATGAACACACCAAAAGAGACAGGCAGACACACAGAGACAGGATATCATGAGCAAGAGTCAATAGAAATCATAGTAAACTCTGACATCTAAAGATTTCAGATATTGGAAATACTGGATATTGAATATAAAATAAAATCACTTAGTAATTTTTGGAAACAAAAGAAGGAATTGAAAATATGAGTAAAGAAAAAGATATCATCAAGAACAACCAGGCAAATTTATTTTAAAAACCAAATATAATGTCAAGAAGTGAAAAGTGTAATCTTTGAAATAAAAAATTCAAGGAGGGGTTGAATATCAGAATAGATATAGCTGAAGAGAGAATTAATGAATTGGAAGATAAATCTGAAGAAGTAACACAGCTTGCAGTTTAAAGAGATAGAAAATATGATTGGTTAAGAGACAGGGTATATAGTGAGAAGATCCAACTTATGTTTAATTGGAGTTCCAAGAACATAAGAGGATGCTAGGGGGAATGGCAAAGAGGAAATATTGAAAGAGATAACTGGTGAGAATTTTTATAATTGATAAACAGCAGGCCATCCCTTGTCATTTGTGGAAGTTAGGGCATCAGTATAAATGGAGGCCCACAAACTATATGTCTAAATATTTAAAAGTTACAAGTGTAACAAATTACTAAATAAAATATGTTCTATACTCCTGCCTTGGTGAATATACCATAGTAACCTAGCAATTTAGAGTGTTTGAACTTCACAGAGTTTTGCACTGGCATGTAGCAGCACAGACTGAGCCAGACCCTGACCTATGGCCTGACCCTCTTCTCTTTCTTCCCCCAGCTTTTTTGTGCACTGTGAGGGGCCTCAAGCACACATGTATAGGTGTTTCAGCCTGCCTATATAATCTCTGTTCACATTTCTCACAAACATGCCACTAGAGGACACCTCTGGCATGTTTAATCTGCCCCCCACCCTGCTGGTGCATTCCACCTTCAGAGTAGACCTGGGAAGAGATCCATGTAAGCCCTGAATGTGGGCTTGGAGCTGATTAGGTAGGGAATTCCAGGGTCCTGGATACCTAGAATATGGCAGTTAGGCTCTTGGTGGGCACATCCCCTGAGCCTTCAGACCCCTTGCCTTGTGGGGAGAGCTGCAGTCTGTTAAATTGTGGAATTGAGGACGGGGTCCTCTCTTGTCCTAAGTTCTAAGTGTGGTAGAGAGATAAAAGTTCTCAGGTTTAGGAAGCCCATCAAAGTCCAACACAGTCAAAAAGGAAAGGAAAAGAAGGAAAGAAACCCATGTCTAAATACATAGTGAACCTATAGAATATCAAAGACGGAAAAGACTCTTAAAATAGCTAGAGAGAAAAGACAGATCACCTACAAAGGATTAGAGTGACGGCTGGCTTTTCTACAGCAAGAGTAGAAGCCCTGAAACGGTAGAATAATATTTTCAAAGTAGGCAGAGAAAATAGCTATTAACCTAGAATTGTATAGCCATAAAACAGTCTTTCAAGAATGAGAATGAAATAAAGACATTTTCAGATAAATAAAAACAAAAAGAATTTACCACTGAGAAACTCATCATGAAAGGACATTCTCAAGGATATATTTCAAGAAGGGAAATGACTCTAAGAAAGAAGGTTTAGAATTTAAGAAGTTAAATAGACCCAGAGATGTGGATTAACTTGCCTAAATATCCCAGTTGGTTTAGAACCAAGCCAGGACTTAAACCCCCAAATCATCTTTCTTCCATCCAGACAGAATGAAAGTAAGAAATGAAGTTGAAAATAGAATAGCATTTTCATCTAGGAAGTAGACCTAGGTTGCCTTGGGGTTCACTTCTGAGGTAAGCCCTACGTTTGTGCGAGGACACACCATCACTTAGGTTGAGTCTTGACAGCCTCTGGGAATTCGCTCTGAGCTTCCCATTGCTAATGTGTCATTTTTCCTTTCTCCTGACACTGAGTTGGTTGGTCAAACTGAGAACTTTACATTCTGCCCTTCAAGAGGCCACATGGTAGCCTGAGGCCACAAGTAACCGAAAGCCTCTCCAGTGAGGTGACCCCTTTCATGTCACTGCTTGTCTCTTGATTTTCTTCTCTTTCCTTTCCAGTTTCCATCAGCTACCTCCTGCACCGACTGGTCCTTCAAGAATTTCTTCATCCTCCCAGCCCTCCACTTGTACCCCTTCTCTATAACAAACCAGTAACCATGTCAAATAAGTTTTCTGATGTGGGGTCCTGGGAAGCACAAAGAGTGGAAGTATTGAATGGGGGAGGGTATAAGATGGATTAAGATGTGTGGAAAATGTTGAATAGGATATTTTAAGAGAAAAGTAACTATACTTCAATAGAACTTAAAAAAGGATATTTTAAAAAGAAATAAGATATTTTAAGAGATATTTCAAATAATACTGTACTGTCTACGTAGTTGTGCTTGCATTTTTAACTGGTGGTAGTCATAATAATGAGGATTTCCTGTCATTGAAATGTTCTTAAACCTTTCAGAACATTGTTTATATTATCCTCTCCGTGCATTTTAGAAGTTTCAGACTGTTTCTTCTAAGAAACAGATCTGGTCCATACAAGCTGTGTTGTGAACTGCACATTTTGACTTGAGTTTTAGTACTGAGCTTTGCCTGCTTTTTAAAGAGTCAGGTAAACACAGCTAATGATGCAGTTTCAAACGTGAGCCACCATCATCCTGCAGGTGACCTTGGATCATGGTCCATCGCTATCTTGTTGAGTTTGGTGCTTCAAACAGCAAAGTTTGTGACTGCCCTTAAGTCATATATATTTTTTTACCTGCAAGCTTACATCCATAAAGTTAGCAGAATATATCATAGTCAAGTTCATCAACTAGCTGATTTATTTTGTTCATTTACTGAGCTTGGGAAGAATCTTTTTTTTTTTTTTTTTTAACACCTTTATTGGGGTATAATTGCTTTACAATGGTGTGTTAGTTTCTGCTTTATAACAAAGTGAATCAGTCATACAGGGAAGAATCTTTTTTTAAAGGCCAAGTTTAAGATACCTTAGAACATAAAAATATGTGTGTTTCCTGGCCCATTCTATCTTTTGAAGGCCAGATTTCATCAAAACAAATGAATCACTGTTTTTTCTTCCTTCATCATCCCCTAATTGGTTTCCAAAATAAAATGATTAATGGCTGCGTTTCTCAACTGCATTGTTTTGATTACAGTCCTACCGCCAGTACTGATGATACACTGGGAAGCACTTTCAAAATGGATGATCTCCTTGACTGGGTCACATGACTTCCCGAAGGGTTCCCCTGATATGTTGCCACCAGGAAGTCTTCAAAGGGGCAAGCCGTTTCGTATGCTTTTGTTATAAGTTAAGGAAATTGATTTTAAATAATGAAACCTTGGTTATGATTCAGGCTCCATTTTTCTTCAGATCTGTTTTAGTTTTCAGATTGGAAAAAAAGCATGCATTTTATAATTCCCTAAAGCATATTTTTAATTCCTGGAGTGGTTTTTTTTTTTTTTTTTTTAAATCATCAGTTTGTGTGAAAGCGTCATCAGTTGACCCACTGGCAGAATATGATTATTCCTGACGGTAGGCACCTCTCTCCTGGTACCCTCAAAAGAGCGACTCTCTTCGCATTTCTTTAGCACTTTGTCCAATGTGTGATAAGCATAAAGCTAGTTGGACTAGCTAGAAGACCCAGGGGTTTCCTGTGAGCATCCACTTGTACTACAATTGGGCTTTTTGTTCGTTGGTGAACTGCTCCTTGCCATGCTGTCTCATATAGCTCGTTGGCCACTGAGTATTTCATTTATAGCAACAGGAAGGAATAATTACCCAGATATTATGAAGTGGGTGGTTTTAGAATTCCACTTCAGATGGCATCGACCCTTAATGCAGCTGGTTTCACTTAATACATTTTGTTTAAACAAACCCTGTTCCTGGAAGTGGTTTCGGAATAGTCTGTTCCTTGTAGCTGTTCCTTTGCTCTTATTTTTAAAAATGTTTTCCCAACGATATCATAAGCGCATGAGCCTGACAGATACAAAAATTTTGCTTAGGGCTTCCCTGGTGGCGCAGTGGTTGAGAGTCCACCTGCCGATGCAGGGGACACGGGTTCGTGCCCCGGTCCGGGAAGATCCCACATGCCGCGGAGCGGCTGGGCCCGTGCATCCGGAGCCTGTGCTCCACAACGGGAGAGGCCACGACAGTGAGAGGCCCACGTAATGCAAAAAAAATTTTGCTTAAAGTTATTGCACTTATGAATAGAGTTGTGTCCAGATATGATATATTGATTATCGTATTCATAGCTTAAAGATTTAATTTGGTACCTTTATTTTGCATAACTGGCCACATTTTTTTGTTGTTTAGGTATATTTCTCTTTAAGGGACTCTGATGTCTAGAAATCACGACTGACTGACTAAATAGATAAATTAGAGAATAAGTGGTTTTCACTTTGTAAACATGAAAAATTCTTAACAAAAAGCCATGGCTGGGCTGATTAAGCAATCAGTATATTTTCAAGTGGGATATAAATTTCTAGTTTAGGTATGAGACCACAATATTAAAATTAAAATTTAAAAAACTGAATAGAAATAAAAAATAAGATACTGGTAGTCTCTACTCTGACTTTTACTTTATCAAAAGAATTTTAATGAGAGAATCTTTTAAAAACAGGAATTTATAAAACATATGCAAGTCATTAAGGATTTTTTATATAAACTTTCATTTTGTTGTATTCTCTCATAGGATTTATTCTTGTCTTTGGAGAACTTATTTTGATTTATAATTATACTTTAATTAATATGATACTTTGTTCACTGCCCCTCCCCTCCTGGACTGTAAGCTCGCTTAGCACAGGAACATGCCTATCTTGTGCTCTTATTAAATCTCAGTACATATTCTATTACCTGGCACATAGTAGATGTTTAGTAGAAACTTATTGAGTGAATGAATGAATCAGTGAAATGCTTTTCACCTTTCTCTACTACTAGAATGCAGTATAATGATAACGATAGCAAACTTACATTACCCTTAACTATGTCAGACCCTGTTCTGAGTGCTTTATGTACTCCGTAAGTATTGGGTGGTCACTGCGTACAAAGCATTCAACAACGTGATGGTTAACATTTAAATCTTGCTGCCAAAACCTTTCTTATTTGTGTTTGACAGTTATTCCAGGCATTTTCCATATAGGAATATTTTGGTAATAAAAGAACACAGGATGTTCTTCCCGCTCCCAGGACTAGTGCATTTGTGATTCCAGGTGCAAATCTCTGTTGCCAGAACCCATGGACCTGTTCTCAAAGTTCAAACACTACATCAAGAGATTAGACCAGGTACCTTTTCATTTTTTCCCTCTTTTTTTCTCTCCTTTTCCTGCCCTTTGGTGTTCATCTCTTCAGCAGGTCAGAATTGATACAGCTTCCAGAAGCTTCCAGTAAACAAATGATTACCTTTTAATTCTTATTCTGATGAATACTTTTTGGTTGTAATTGTTTTTATTACAAAGGTAGTATTTACTCATTATTTTAAAATAAGTAAATGTCTCTTTCTCTTGATCACCCCCCTTAGGAGTAACCCCTGTTGTTTGTTGAATATTCATCAGACCTTTTTCTCCTGGCTTCTTGCATGTTTAAGAAGGTTGCATTTGAAAACACTGTATCCTACACCATATGTTAAAGTGGATGTTCTGCTTCTCAGAGTACAATTTAATTTACTTTGTAGATGTTATTAATGAAAGGCAGAGAAGACACTGGGCCCAACATTAAGTGTGGAACTTACAAAACGTATATTAATGACTGTTACTAAGTTATTGCTCGCAATGGAACCTGTAACATATTCCTGTTAAATTAATCTCAAATTGCTAAGTGTATTATTCCAATAATCAGAAAAGGTAGATAAGTAACAAGGAGCAGGAGACTTGTGCCCAAGTAAAAAATAAATGTGGATTTACAACATCTAAGAATCTTTTGGCAAATCAAGAATGATCACCAATAGCAAACAGCTTTACTGGTCATCTGTCTGCTTGGATTTGGTACACTGGTTTAGTACAATATTAGTACTGACCAGAAAATAATTAGTACTGACCAGAAAACATGGATGTCACATCTCTAGAAAGAAAAACTATAGTAGTTCAATTCCCAATGTGTACCTTAGTTGTTTTTTGTTGTTGTTGTTGTTTTTATTTTTACTTTTCAAGTAAAAATAAGAATCTCTAAAAAAAAAAAAGAAAAAGAAAAGGAAAGAATAACCACCAAGCTCTTTCACACTACTTGAGAATAGTGGAAATACAGAGGAGACATGCCATGAGATTGCTTGGTATTTCCCAGCGTGCTTTTTCTATTTCTTGAAAATTGTACAGTACTTTGCCACGGTTTGTTACCTGGATGAAATGAGAAACCTGTGCCTTCAGTGTTTCCTACCAGCCCTTTCTTGACTTTGTTCTCTGCCTCTTCCTATAATAACAATGAATTCTTTAAGAATAGCAGGGGGATTGAAGAAGCAAGGTGGTTAAACAAAAATTGTCTTTACACATACAAGCCCATTCTGTGATGTACATGAGTTCAGAGCAACCTCCAAGGCCCCTCTTCCAGCCCCATGCTTCCCCCTTAACAGTAATGTGAATGCAGTCAGGAGAGTCATAAAACTGTGGGTTTAAGGTGCCATAAGGAAAGGAGGCTTCACTAACGCCAATGTTTGGAGCTGTGTTTGTCCTCGCAGAGGTGTTCGTACTGGTAAGCAGTGCTCCGTGGTGAGGGTGAGCTTTGCCTTGGTAAAGTGCATGACAGGTGATAGTGAAAGGGCCATGGGAAAGAATTACTGGGAGGGTTGCAGGTGCATTGGCTCAGGCAGATTGGTTGTACGAAGAGTACACAGGAAGGCTGAGGTTTGGGAGTTTATTCTCTTAAAAGTGATCCGTGTCTAATAACCCCTGGAAAATCTTCATTTACTTCCAAGGGGTACACATACTCCAGTCTGAGTCCTGATCTAGATTCTATCATGTATTAGCTGTGACCCTGGACAAATAACTTTACTCTTACGGCCTCAGTAAGAAAGTCGATCATAATGCCACCTCCCTAAAGGGTTTGATGGGATTTCAGTGGGATATTGCATATAGAGTGCCTGATACAGTAAGTAAAAAGTTATGTGTCAACCATTATTGATATCGTGATGATAAAATCTGTAACATAATGGTTTTTATAAGTGAAATATAGTTGAACTTTGTTAACATCAACTCCTCACAGACCTTCAGGGAAGCCTGTCAAGGAAGGAAATCTTAGTGAAGTAAATGGAGAACACTGAACAGCACCTTGACAGAGTCCTAGTCAGGGGAGGATATGTATAGAATATTAGGGCTTGGGTTGGGAGATTTTTTTTTAGTAATTAAAAAAAAATTAAGGTATTCTTTACATGTAATAAAGTCCACCCATTTTAAGTGTACGTTTTGATGAATTTTGGTGCGTAATCATGGAACCTCTGTCACAACTGAGATTATAAAACAGTTCCCTCGTTATAACAATTTTTTCTGTGCCCCTTTCCAGTTAATTCCCTTCTCCAACCACTGATTCCAGGCAACTATCCATCTGCCTTCTGTCTCTGTAATTTTGCCTTTTCAAGAAGTTCATGTAAGTGGAATAATACAAAAACCATAGACTTTTGTATTTGATTTCTTCCACATAGCATGATTTTTTGGTATTCATTCATGTTGTTGTGTATACTGTCTCTTTTCTTTTCCTTCCTAAGTTTGTTTATCCATTTATCAGTGGATAACATATGAATTGCTTCCGTTGCTGGGGCTCTTATGAATACTGCTGCTATATGAACAGTCCTGTACTTGTCGTTGTGTGGACATACGCTTTTATTTTTGCTGGAGAAATACCTAGGAATGGAATTTCTGGGTCATAGGACAAGTGTAAATATGGACCTACAGATGGACTCTATTCTGATTCTGTTGATATGTGTCTGTTCTTCTACCAATGTCATACTATCCTGGTTACTGTAGCTGTATAATGTATCTTGAATTAAGGTGTCATCAGATTTTATTGTTCTTTTTCAAAATTGTTCAGCTATTCTAGGTCTTTGCCTGTCCTTATAAAGTTTAGAATTACCTTGTCAATTTCTTCAAAAAAGCCAGTGAAGATTTTGATTGAGATTGCATTGTCTATTATCCATTTGGAGGGGATTGCCATCTTAATATTGGCTTCATGAGGAATCAATATTCTACAATCCATGAGTATGTCTCTCAGTGTATTTAGGTATTTTATAATTTCCCTTTCCAATGTCTTAATAATTTTCAGTGTACAGGGCTTGCACATCTTTCATTAAGTATATAAATAGTATTGTTAAACGATACTGTAAATAGAATTGTTATTTAATCTTTCTAACTTTTTTTTTCGCTAGACAATGAATTAAGCAAACCTTTATTGAAGCTTAAATTGTGGTACAGAAATACATTTCAACTGATTTAAGTCCAACACCACGAAGAGAGAAATTATGGCACCAAAATTTTCCCTCCTCTGTCATACACACTAGGATTAATTTAGATTACTATTCAATCTAGTTTTCATTTTTCTAGGCTTTGTTCCATACAAATTTGTGCCGTTTTTCAACATTAAATAGAAATCTTAAATCTGTTGGGGTGGGGGGAATCAGACCTCAAGCCAATTAATGTTCATCAAATCTACTGGGACACTGTTCAAGAAGAAAATCCACTTTGAGCATTGGTCCTCATAACAGCACCAAAACATTAGGTACTGCGCGCTAATTACAGAATCGGACTGATCCATTGATCGAAAGCTTCTTCAGTGAAGCTCTGAATCAACAACATGTTTAAAAGTCAAAAGTGTTCCAACCACTTGATTTCAAACCAAGTAGAATTTATGTTTAGAAACACTAAAAAAAAAGTGTTTCATTTATAAATATGGAAGGAACAAAAACATCACTGCATCAATCCAGAAAGAATCAAAAACTGTTTGAGGACAAGAAGAAATACAAAATTGAGTCAACTTTGCTCTTTTCTCAGCTGCTTAGATGTCCATATTAGCAAATACAGCTAAAAGATGCCAACTCTTTTAAGCCTGTATTTCTAGTCATTTCCCATTGACCATTTTGGAATTTTGTATGTTATGTTTTATGGATAGCATTCTGCTTCACTGTGTAGTATGTCTGAGTAATCTGAACAGTTCTCATTCATCACTTGATGTTACTCCACGGTGAAAGAAATACCAGTAAGAGGAACCATCAGAACACTATCACATGCATCACAAAGTCACAGAACTTTTTAAGTCACAAGATGGCAAAGACATCGATTCTGCTTTGAACCAAAGTTTATGGCATTACCATTAATAGAAATCAGTGGAAAAGGCTGCGAAAGTAAAAGTTAAGGTGCATCATCTGAGCTGACTTGATTTGTTGAATCCAATACAACCTTTATCTTAAATCTCCTTGCTAACAAATTTAGTGATAATTCTTTTATACTACTACTTAGCAAGCCATGGTACTCATGAGAGGCTAATCTCATTTAACGGGGGGCACAGAATGGCATACGGTTTCCATACAGTTCTGCCAATATTCCCTAGTATCAATCTACACCTTCTTTGCTAATCAACACCAGCTTATTCCAAAAGAGCTCATAGTAACGAAAAATGCCAAACTCCCTTGACCTTAAAAGAAAATTAAGCCCAGAGTCCATCCCCCTGACCCCGTTCCCCCTCTGGGGTATAAGGTTAGTGTAAACCCACAGTGTAGCAGTGTATTGTTTTATGGCGGGGGTGTGGTTGGGAGGGAGAAACCATGGTGAGGAATGAATCAATCAAAGTCACACAAGTATAGGAAGCAGTGAGATAGTAATACACAAAATGTTTGTTTTTTGCGGTACGCGGGCCTCTCACTGTTGTGGCCTCTCCCGTTGCGGAGCACAGGCTCCGGACGCGCAGGCTCAGCGGCCATGGCTCACGGGCCCAGCCGCTCCGCGGCATGTGGGATCTTCCCGGACCGGGGCACGAACCCGTGTCCCCTGCATCGGCAGGCGGACTCTCAACCACTGCCCCACCAGGGAAGCCCGTAATACACAAAATGGATAACTGCAGTCATTTTCTTAGAGGACTCGACTCGTGGAAAAAGAACTTTGATTGGTGCTGCAAAAACATCTGTATGAAGTAGAAATTGGTTTCAGTAACATTAGTAGACAGTATGTTCTAGTAAGTGGAGGTAACTGGATGCAAAATCCTGGTAGCAATTTAATAGAATAGTCCCAGATGTCTAGGCTGAGGCCAACGCCTAATGAGGATGAAAGCGTTGTCTGTGGGGAATTTTGGATGGTACCTGGAGAAATATTACACTGTACAGAAACCAAATTGAATTGTTTTCACAAGTGTAGTAAAGTTTCATATAGTAAAAGGTTTTTTCTACACGCACTTTAATTTCACAGCAAGAGTGGCATAGGATACCTAAACACAGAAGAGAGCATTCATGCAAGATATCTAACTCCTTGATATAATAATGCCTATAATTCAAAATGATTACACTATCATTACATCTAGGGCTTTCTGCAACTACAAGGTGGTGGTTATGAAAAGCATGGCCCTTGGTATCAGTATCTGAAAAGCAGCCACCACCTTCTTCTATGTGTGTTCTCTTTTTGCGTTTTTTCTTCATTTTTCTTAATCAACTCTGCTGTTGTTGCTGCTGCTTAGCAAAACTGGGGGGAAAAAAGCAAAATTGTAATCATTGAACATAGCGCTCTGGCAATCAAGACGTTTAAAACCTTCAATCTTCTGGGGTGAAGAAAGCACTGTGCAACATTTAGAACTCTGATTTACAAACAGGGTGGTCACAAATTTTCCTGGCTTGAAGGCTTCCACAACTTTCCCGATCAGGTCATCATAGGAGGTCTGACTTAAGTTTGTTTCGAAGCTAACATAAGAAAATTGTGGTTCTGGAGTGATGTGAATAGTCCAATAAGTTCCGTCCGATTTCATTCCATTCATTGAATACGCACAAGGATTGAACAGTGTGGGATCAATGACAGAACCTGGTATCAGGTCACGAATTCCACTCTCACGAGTGACATCCTTTGCAGTAACACCATCTTTCATGCAGAACTGGTCCATAACTGCTGGGTCAAGCTCACTCATCAGAATTTCCAGGGTTTGATCTGGCTGATTGATTACCCGACTCTCTGGGAAATCCAAAGTATACAAGTACCAACGATCAGAATTCATGCCTCCCATACAATATGCTGCTCCATTTGGGAAAATTGCGTTAAGAAACTCTATTTCTTCCTGGAAATTCCGGTGTGGGTACCGTTGGTGAGAAGACTTCATGAAATTCTTACAAGAATAAAAGAAGCTTTGAGTCAAACCCACTGTAATCCCTAGCAAGTTTCAACAGGGGAACCAGTGCTTTCAGCAAGAGGGTAGTACCACATGTCTTCAAAATGAAACGTCTCTTGGAGACAAACATGCTACTCTCACTGAGTACATAAGCCTCCTGCTTGTCAGTTTTTGTCATACTTATGATTGAACACTGCACATCCTTCAAAAGTATGTCCCACTCAGATCTTGGGATGGTGCGAAGATCCCCAGATCCTTGGTTTGCGCCGGGTTGCTGCCTGGAGAACCAAACCTCCAGCAGCTTCTCGGTCCCTTCGAAAAAATGTGCAACTTCCATCACCATGAGACTAGCGAACAACCAACAACCACAGAAAATCAACTGAATTAAATCTCTTCTCCCGCCGCTGCTGCTGCAGCTGCGAATTGTTCCAGCTGTGTTAACTAAAGTTCAGGTTCCATTTTTGCTATAATTTTATATTAACTTTTTTTTAAAGGGTTAATAAAATTTTCCCGGCTTTTTTTGTGTGTGTGTGAGCGAAAGTCGAACGTGAGTCTGTTGGAAATAGAGGCAGATACAGCTCAGTCCCTTGTAGTCCGCTGTTTCCGCGTTAGAGAGAGTAGAGCGAGCGCTAGCTAATGTCGCCGGCCATACTGTGGAAGCCTCTAACTTTTTATTGCTAATGTATAGAAGTAAGAACGACTTTTGTATACTGAACTTGTATCCTGCAATATGCTAAATTCACTTATCAGTTCTAGTAGCTTTTTTGTGTGTTGCTTAGGGTTTTCTCCAAACACTCGGAGTTTTTTGTTGTTGTTTCTATCTTTAGATCTTTTGTCTTTAGCTGAGCTGTTTTGAGTCTGTACCACATATGAGTATGAGTAGTTCAAGGGTCAGTGAGAGATGAGTGTACAGAGTTTGGAGATCACCCGCCTCTGTCCCTTCTAAGATTACTCTGCACTCTTCAGCATTCATAGTTTCCTGGCTTCACTTTTCTGATTCACCAAGTCAGAAATGCTGTGAGTTTCTCTATGCATGTTCCAACCCCCTCTATATATGACATGTCATAGTATCCAAAGACAAGAAATCGTTGATTATAGGAACTTAAAAAAAAAAAGGGGGAACTTCTTTTCAAAATGATTCTTGAGTAATGACAGAAAATTCAGATAGTTAACATAATATTTTGTTGATAAAAAGGAAAGGAATCTTTTATCTGGCAATGGAATAACTTGGTCACTTTACAGAAAGAAAACCCAAATTCTGATTTTACTTTTTGTCTATCATTCATTTAAAATTTTGCAATAAAGATTTATAAGTCCTTTTCTTAATGAATAAATAAATTTATTAGCATTGAGCCAAGATTTCCAGTATTTTTAAACACAATTCAATATTTTCTTCAAATTCACTATCTGTAGGCATTATAAATCTAGACAAACAGTTTATTTTCCTCAGACCCTTTACCTTTACCATTAATAGTTTATCATCAAATTTGTCTTCTGGTATCTTTTATCATTTATAAAACTTGGAATTAATTAATATACCTTCTTAGGTATGTGTTTATGAATAGATGACAAAATTTATTTTTAATTTTAGTTTTTATTTATTTTCGGCTGCCTTGGGTCTGTTGCTGCACACAGGCTTTCTCTAGTTGAGACAAGTGGGGGCTACTCTTCATTGCAGTGTGCGGGCTTCTTATTGTGGTGGCTTCTCTTGTTGCAGAGCACAGGCTCTAAGTGCGTGGGCTTCAGTAGTTGTGGCATGTGGGCACAGTAGTTGTGGCTCCCGGGCTCTAGAGCACAGGCTCAGTAGTTCTGGCGCACAAGCTTAGTTGCTCTGCGGCATGTGGGATCTTCTTGGACCAGGGCTCAAACCCATGTCCCCTGCATTGGCAGGCGGATTCCCAACCACTGCGCCACCAGGGAAGTCCCATAGATGATAAAATTAAACCTCTTAACTAGTTGTAAAATTTAACTGATTATATCACATTAAATAAAACAATGCATAGATTATATTGGTTTACTGTCTTAATAAACTAATAATTTTCTTAATAAAAAAACAGACAAACCACATTTATCTTATGTACCTATTCCTATTTCTCTGTAACCATTTATATTAGCCAACTTTAAAGTTAAAGTTTCTAGACACAAGAGAAAACTAGAAGACTGGAAACCAATAACTGTCTAGCAAATTTTTCTATGAGCATACATTTTATGTCACTTTAGCAAATTTTAAAGTGGCAAAATAAGCATGGATATATCATTTAGAGAAATTTACATATCCAGTTAATCAATTTATAGGTAATTTTTATATAAAAATAAGGAAAAAGGGTAATTTAAAACTATACGTGGTACCCAATGTTTGGATCTTTTCCTTTAGTTAGAAATTATCCATATATCCAAAGATTATTAATTAACTCAATTTATCATTTGTTTAAGAGATCTTTAAGTGGACTAAACATCTGGAAATTGAAACTTAGACCAACACATCAAATCTTTATGATTTAAAGCATTGTAAGAATTCATGAGATTAAGTCATTTAAAAAAGATATTTTATTATATAAGTTCTTTCAACTAAATTCAATTTTATTTTTTATAATTTTAAACAATTTGTGGAAACAGTGATAACTTACTGGATCCATAGAACTAATAAAGTTAATTTAGAAGGTTTAAACCATGAGAAATTAACCCCAAATCTTACATTGATTTAATCATTGCATTATTTTTATATCATGATAAAATCAGGAGGCATAGTTATTTTTAAGCTAATTTTATCTCTTGTATATAGTCCAAAGAATCATCTAATTATCAGGAATATTACATAAATATTTTAATATAAATAAACCTCCTATGGTCATATATCCAAAAAGATTTTTAAGACTCTTGGATATACTAAGCCTAGGTATAGGAAACAAAACTATTACCCAAACCCACATTTAAACTTTTGGGTTATAATTTCAGCAAGGGAAAAGTAGAAGCAAAAATAGTTTAATTTTTCTCTCTTTCTTATGGAAATTTTGGACTGTTAATCTGTACTAGTATTTCTTGAGTCTGCACATAAGGACAGAAAAACTATTTATAATTAGTTAATCTCCAGACTTTCCCAAGAAAAGAGAAAATATGGGAAAGGAAGGAAGAAAGAAGTGAGAGCAAGCTGACTGCAGATAGATACGAGTGGCTGATTATCTTCTCTGTGTAAGGAGAGGAGAAGACTTAGACAAGGCAAAACCCATTTTGACAGACCCACTCAAAACTACCAGAGCTAGGGCTTCCCTGGTGGCACGGTGGTTGAGAGTCTGCCTGCCAATGCAGGGGATGCAGCTTCGTGCCCTGGTCCGGGAAGATCCCACATCCCACATGCCGCGGAGCGGCTAGGCCCGTGAGCCATGGCCAAAAAAAAACACTACCAGAGCTAAAGTCAGTACAGCTCATTTAAATAGTAATTCAGATTCTTGGCATCCTATTAAGTCATGTCCTTTAAAAGCTGGCACTTAGTAAGTATGGTAGAAAAGAGGAGGTCTCCCAATTTAAAAAGGTGATCTGTCTTTTAGATGGGCAAGACAGAGACTCTCCTCATGAGGTTTCTTCCCTTTTTGTTCTGTGTTTAATGTGTCTCTTAAATGAAAAACCTTATTCATAACAAAATTTTCAAAATGGCAACTGCAATTTCAGATTGGTAAAATTACACCAGTTAGAGAGAGATACATATGCGTTCAAATATGAAGAGAGCAGGTATTTGGCCCAAAGGGCCAGGAAAAGAAGACCTCACAAGAATGGTGTCAGTAGGAATGGTGCTTATGCAATCTTGAGAAAGAAGACTAGAGCTAGAGGTATCACATTCCCTGACTTCAGACTATACTACAAAGCTGCAATAATCAAAACAATATGGTAGTGACACAAAAACAGACATATAGATCAGTAGAACAGAATAGAGAGCCCAGAAATAAACCCATGCACTTAAATGGTCAACTGATCTATGTCAAAGGAGGCAAAAATATATAATGGGGAAAAAGACAGTCTCTTCAATAAGTGGTGCTGGGAAAACTGGACAGCTACATATGAAGGAATAAAGTTAGAACATTTTCTTACACCATATACAAAAACTCAGATTAAAAGTAAAACCAGAAACCATAAAACTCCTAGAAGAAAGCATAGAACACTGACAGCAATTGTAACAATATATTTTTTATCTGTCCTAAGGCAAAGGAGGCAAAAGCAAACATAAATAAGTGGGGCCTGATTAAACCTAAAAGCTTTTGCACAGCCAAGGAAACTATCGACAATATGAAAGGACAGCCCACAGAATGGGAAAAAATATCTGCACATGATACGACTGATAAGGGGTTATTATCTAAAATATATAAATAGCTCATACAACTCATTATCAAAAACATAAACAACCCAATTAAAATGGGCAGAAGACCTGAACAGACATTTTTCCAAAGAAGACACAGAGATAACCAACAGACACATGAAAAGATGTTTAACATCACTAATCATCAGAGAAAGGCAAATCAAAACCACAGTGAGATATCACCTCACATCTGTCAGAATGGCTATTATCAAAAAAGACCACAAATAACAATTGTTGGCAAGGATGTAGAGAAAAGGGAACTCTTGTACACTGCCGGTGGGAATGTAAATTGGTGCAGCCCCTATGGAAAACAATACGGAGGTTCCTCAAAAAACTGAAAAAGAATTACCATATGATCCAGCAATTCCACTCCTGGATATATATCCAAAGAAAACAAAAGCACTAACTTGAAAAGATACACACACCCCAATGTTCAAAACAGCATTATTTACAATAGCCAAGATATGGAAGCAACCTAAGTGTCCATCAACAGACAAATGGATAAAGAAGATGTGGGGTGTATGTGTGTGTATATGTGTATAATGGAATACTACTCAGCCATAAGAAAGAATGAAATTTTGCCATTTGCAGTGACATGGATGGACCTGGAGGGTATTATGCTTAGTGAAATGTCAGACTGAGGAAGATGGATACTGTATGTTGTCACTTATATGTGGAATCTAAGAAATAAAACGAATTAATATAACAACTGAAACAGCCTTACAGATATAGAGAACAAACCAGTGGTTATCAGTGGGGAGAGGGAAGGCAGAGGGGATTAAGAGGTACAAACTACTATGTATAAAATAAATAAGCTACAAGGATATATTTTACAGCACAGGGAATATAGCCAATATTTTATAATAGCTTTAAATGGAGTATAAGCTATAAAAAAATTTTGAAACACTGTGTTATACACCTGAAACTAATATAATATTATAAATCACTATACCTCAATTTAAAAAAAAAGAGAGAGACTGGTGCTTATGCAAACCTCATATCTCCAGAATCTGGTCAAAGGCCAGGGAGTCACCAAGTGGAGTTCCAATGAACCCCCCAACAATTGATGTCTATCACTACCCTTAGAAAACAGGGCTTGTGGAAATTCACTTTAACACCATTTGCTTGACGGTGGAATTAGGTTCTTAATTCAGCCAACCCAAGCAATCAATAATGAGCGACTGTATACAGGACTTGGCTGTAGGTATATACAAAGATGGATCAGACATAAGACATAGTTTCAGCTGCCTAGGGAGCTCACAGTCTAGCTCTTCTTTTGAGCAAAATATTGCTTAAGTTGTTGCCTTAATGGTAGGATAAATCTGCCTTGGAATTGATCCAAGGTGATTTAATTACTGTGAAATAGTTACACCAATAAGACTTAAATTCCAGAGAACCCCCCTACTGGATTCCAGCATGCTGCAAGATATTAGGATTCCTGTTCTTATGTTGGTAAGCCAGGCCAGCCCTATTTTCTGTGATGACTTTTTTTTTAATAAAATAATGCATTCACTAGTTTAAAAATTAATATATAAAAATGTAGATTGAGGGCTTCCCTGGTGGCGCAGTGGTTGAGAGTCCGCCTGCCGATGTAGGGGACATGGGTTCGTGCCCTGGTCTGGGAAGATCCCACATGCCGTGGAGCGGCTGGGCCCGTGAGCCATGGCTGCTGAGCCTGCGCGTCTGGAGGCTGTGCTCTGCAACGGGAGAGGCCACAACAGTGAGAGGCCTGCATACCGCAAAAAAAAAAAAAAAGTGTAGATTGAGAAGTCTTACTCTGACCCTTGTGCATATCTACTTTGTTATTGCATTCTCATTTCTCCCAAGAATAAACACTATAGTCAGTTTCTTAGATGTCTTTCCATTGTTTCTTTGTGCAAATACAAGCAAAAATGAATTCATATACTTTTAAATCCCATTCTTACACAGAAGCTAGAATACCAGTTCAAAGGTGGTCAGGCAGGAGGAATTCTGTCTTACTTGGGAGAGGATCAGCGTTTTTTTTTTTTTCTAGTCAGGTCTTCAACTGATTGGATGAAATCCACCCACATTAAGGAGGGCAATCTCATCCAAAAACACCCTCATGGAAACAACCAGAATAATGTTTGACCAAATATCTGGATACTCTGTGACCCAGTTAAGCTGACACATAAAATTAACCATTATGGGCTTCCCTGGTGGCGCAGAGGTTGAAAGTCCGCCTGCCGATGCAGGGGACACGGGTTCATGCCCCGGTCTGGGAAGATCCCACATGCCGCAGAGTGGCTGGGCCCGTGAGCCATGGCCGCTGAGCCCGCGCTTCTGGAGCCCTGGAGCCTGTGCTCCGAAACGGGAGAGGCCACAACAGTGAGAGGCCCGCGTACAGTAAAAATAAAATAAAATTAAATTAAATTAAATTAACCATCACAAGGGTCCTGCCCCAATTAATGGAATAATTAATGCTACTCTGGTCTTGCCTAACAACGTTTAAGAGCAAAACCCAAAAGGATCAAATTGTTTCCAGACTGTATCTCACAACAAAGCTAAAGAATATTTTTAGCAATGCAAAAATATCTAGGACCCAACATGGTAAGATACACAATGTCTGCATCCAGTCAAAAATTACTAGGTATGTAAGGAAGTAGGAAATATTCCAGTAACTGACCAGAAATGACACAGATGGTAGAATTAGTAAATATGGACATTAAAATAATTATTATAATTGTATTCCATATGTTTAAGAAGCTAGAGGAAAGATTGTGTTAATTAGAGACATGGAAGGTAAACTTCTAGAGATGAAAACTACAATTGCTGAGATGAATACATTGAATGAAATCGATGTCAGAATAAACAGTGTAGAAATAAAGATTAGTGATTTTGAAAACAATGTAAACTGTCCAAAATGAAACACAGAAAGAAAAAAATCTGAAAAAAATTAATGAACAAAGCATCAGTGAAGTGCGGGGCCAATTATATGTGTAATTGGAGTGTCTGAAGGAGGAAGGAAGTGTGAGGGATAGAAGAAATAACAGAAGAAAAAAATGACTGAAAAAAAACCCTCCAAATGTAATGAAAGTAATAAACCCATAAATCCAAGAATCTCAAGGAGCTCCAAGCACAAGAAACATGAAGAAAACTGGTATCAAGGCACATTATACTCAAATTGCATAAAACTAGTGATAGAGAAGAATGTTAAAAGCAGCCAGAGAAAATGAAGGTTAGGATGACAGCAGATTCCTCTGTGAAAACAGTGTAAGCCAGGCAACAGTGGAGCGACATCTTTAAACTAACAAAAGAAAAACATCGTCAACCTAGAATTATTTTCTTGGTGAAAATATCTTTCACAAACAAAGGCAATATAAAGTCTTCTTCAGACATCAAAAACTGAAAGCATTCATTACCATCAGGCTTGCACTAAAAAAAATGTAAAAGAATGTCCTTGAAGCAGAAGAAAAATGATACCTGGTGGAAACCAGAGCTACGAAAAGAAAGGGATACACTGGAGGAGGGTAACTACCTTGTAAATATATCATTTTTTTCTCTATTTATTTTTTTAAAAAATTAATTTATTTATTTTGGGCTGTGTTGGGTCTTCGTTGCTGCGCGCGGGCTTTCTCTGGTTGCGGAGAGCAGGGGCTACTCTTCGTTGCAGTGCGTGGGCTTCTCATTGCGGTGGCTTCTCTTGTTGTGGAGCACGGGCTCTAGGCATGCAGGCTTCAGTAGTTGTGGCACACGGTTTCAGTAGTTGTGGCTCACGGGCTCTAGAGTGCAGGCTCAGTAGTTGTGGTGCACGGTCTTAGTTGCTCCGCAGCATGTGGGATCTTCCCAGCCCAGGGTTCGAACCCGTGTCCCCTGCATTGGCAGGCAGATTCTTAACCACTGCGCCACCAGGGAAGCCCTTTTCTCATTATTTAAATCTCTTTAAAAGATATGTCTTTTAAACAAAAGCAGAAATAACACACTGGCGTTTACAGCTTATGTAGAAGTAAAGTTTATGACAGCAGTAGCACAAATGGGAGTGGGAAAATGGAATTATACTGTTGTAAGATTCTTATACTATATGTGAAGTAATATATCATTTGCAAGTAGATTGTGATGAGTTAAAGATGTATATGATAAACTCTAAAGCAGCAGAGTTATAGCTAATAAGCCAACAGAGATAAATTATAATAATGAAGATATTTAATTAATACAAAAAAGGGCAGACAGAAAAACTTGGAAAAATGAACAAAGAACAGATTACATAGCAGTACATCTGAAACTTATTTTTTAAAAAAGAACAGATTGGATATATGTAAAATAGCAAGATGGTAGATTAAATTCCATATTGATATTATATTAAATATAAAAGTCTAAATGTCCCAATAAAAAACAGAGACTGTCAGATTGGTTAAAAAAGTAAGACCCATTTATATGTTACCTACAATGAACCCACTTTTAATATAAAGATACAAATAGATTAAAAGCAAAAGGGTGGAAAAAGTTGTACCAGGTCAACATTAATCAAAAGATTAACTTGAATGTCTATATCAGAAAAAGTAGATTTCAAAACAGGGCATATTACCAAGGATAAAGAGAGTCATTTCGTAATGGTAAAGAGGTCAATCCAATAAGAACATATAATCCTAAGTGTTTATATATGTATTAGAGATTCAAAATACATGAATCAAAAACTGATAGAACTGCAAGGAGAAATCCACAATTATATTTGGAGATTTTAACACCTCTCACTCAATTGATAGAACACATAGACAGACAATCAATAAGGATATGGGAGATTTGAACAATATAATCAACTGCCTTGGCTTAATTAACATTTATAGAACACTCTACCCCTCCACCCCAAACAGTAGAATACACATTCTTTACAAGTGCACATGAAACTGTTACCAAGATAAATCATTTTCTCGGCCATTAAAAAAGTCTCAGTGAATGTGAGCTGACTCAAGTCGTAGAAAGTATGATCTCTGACCACAGGGGAATTAAATAAGGAATCAGTAACAGAAAGATATCTGGAAGAGCTTTCAATTATTTGGAAACGAAATAACACACTTTTAAATAAACCATGAGTCAAAGAAAAAAACATCAAAAGTGAAATTAGTAAGTATTTGGAACTGAATGAAGGTGAAAATGCAACCTAAAATTTTGGGGATAGGGCTGAAGGGAAATTTATTTAACACTAAAACGCTGTATTAGAAAAGAAAAAAAGCTTCAAATAACTGACCTTGGGATCCCATCTTAAGAAACTAGAAAA
Organism: Leucopleurus acutus; assembly: GCF_964270905.1. Lineage (NCBI taxonomy): Eukaryota > Metazoa > Chordata > Mammalia > Artiodactyla > Delphinidae > Leucopleurus > Leucopleurus acutus. Next base: position 5,594,172 of record NC_139150.1, on the reverse strand, counting down.
ATGAAAGCTAGTGAAACCCAAATTAAGCAGAAAAAAAGGTCAATGTGGAAATCAGTGAAATGGAAAACAGAAAAACCATGAAGAAATCTATGAAACCAAAAGCCAGTTCTCTGAAAAGAGCAATAAAATTGATAAACCTCTGGCCAGACCAATCAGGAAAAAAAGAGAAGACAAAAATTTTAATAAGTAAACCAAATAGCAACCTAGAAAAAACAGACAAGTTCTTTGAAACACACAAACTGCCAAAACTCACTCAAGAAGAAACAACCGCAATAGGCCCAAATCTATTAAAGAAACTGAGTTTGTAGTGTAGTTAAAAACCTTCCCACGAAGAAAATGCCAGGGCCTGATGGTTTTACTGGTGAATACTACCAAACATTTAAGAAAGAAATATTACAAATTCTATACTGCCTTTCCAGAAATGAGAAAAAGAGGGAACAAACACTTCCCAGCTCATTCTTCCAGGTAAGCTGATGTACTGTGATGTTCCCTCTTAGTCTCTTCTCCCTGTGCGGCCAGAGTAATCCTTTTAAATCTAATCAAATCCCAGTCTCTCCTCTGCCCCAAACCTCCAGTGCCTTCCCAGCTCCTTCAGAGTAAAAGCCAGAGCCCTGGCAATCACCTCAGGCAGACAAGATCTCCCCGCCTCCCTGCAACTTCTGACTAATGTCCTTTTACTCTCCCTCTTACCCACTCTGTTCCATTCACATTGACCTCTTTGCTCTTCCTTGGACCTCCCCCAGTCATCCTCCCTGCCCCACTGACTTTGCAATTGCTGTTCCCTATGCTAGGAAAGTGCTTCCCCCATAGTTCACGCTACCTCCTTTGGGTCTTTGCTCAATTGTCATCTTCAGTGATGGTGTTTCTGACCACTTTATTTAAAATTATCATCTCAGTCCCCACTCTTCAACCTCAGCAACTCCATCCCTCTTACCTGCTTTTTCTCCCTAGTGGTTTTTACCCTCTTATGTATTCTTTAATTTATTTTGTTGTCTGTCTCCCCTACCCCCAATGGAAAGTGAACTACCGAGGGGGCAGGGATTTTTTCCCCATATTCTACTTGTTGTAACCCTAGAGCGTAGGACAGTACCTAGCTCTTAGTATGTACTCTGTAAACATTTGCAGAATATTTCTCTCTTAATGGTGCTCTCTTTGCTTTGTTCTCGAAAAAAAAGAAAGAAAAAGAAAACCACCTTCCTGTCTAAAGTGATATATTCTCAGATTGTCCCATGGTTTGATGACCAGGAATTTTTTAACCCATGGATTTACAAGAGGTGTTCCTCTCCTTTGTGGGGAAGGAGAGGGATAATTACGAAAGCAACATGAGGAAAGGAGAACTGTCAGAGGAGTTCTTAGGCAGATCAGTTCTAGAAAGGTTGATGTATGAGATTGAGGCTTTGAAATTTGATTCCTTTTTAAATAAGTACTTGCATACTTCTTGGAAAGCTTACGTGAACCCCCATCCAGGCATCGGTGTACCCCATGTTGAAGGCTAAGACCAAAGTTTATTTAACTTAATGATAGATCCTTGCTATTTAAACAATCTACAGTGAATATATGTGTATTCATATTCACTTGTATGTGTATGTGTAGGCAAGTCTGTAAATTCCCAGAAATAGAATTGCTGGGTCAAAGGGTAAATAGATGTGAGGTTCTGAGAGATATTGAATATTGCCACATTTCACTTATGGGGCTTTTTGAGAACCAGGAATCAGATATGCAAATCCTAGGCAGAGTCAAGAGCTAGCAACTCTAGGACAAAGTTAAAGGCAATTTTGTCACCTTAAATAGTGGAAAGGTGCAGAATTAATTGAACGCTGCTTTCAGTCCTTAGGAGACCATGTACAAACCTGATAAGCCCGCGCCCCTTGTCTTTGTACAACTCACTGGCAGGAAGTTGAACACCCAGGGCTCTGGACACTGTTTTTCATAAAGCTTTCTGGCTCACTTGCTCTGGAAATGTTGAGACAGGAATCAGTTGCAGCCAGCCAGGGCTGACTGTCCATGTTCTTGATGTGGTTTGCTGGAGACCTGCCCCTCATCCTCCTGTGGCCCAAAGGCTCCTAAATCCATGTGTGAGGATTGGTTGGTTGTGGGCACAGTCTAGATAAGGGAAGCCAGTTTTTTGGTACAAGTACTGGCATTTGTAAGTTAGCAAACTTACTCTTTCTAGTCAGGAAAATGTCATTTTTATTTTATTTTTTTTGCGGTACGTGGGCCTCTCACTGTTGTGGCCTCTCCCGTTGCGGAGCACAGGCTCCGGACGCGCAGGCTCAGCGGCCATGGCCCACGGGCCCAGCCGCTCCACAGCATGTGGGATCTTCCCAGACCGGGGCACGAACCCGCGTCCCCTGCATCGGCAGACTCTCAGACTCAGGCAGACTCTCAACCACTGCGCCCCCAGGGAAGCCCGAAATGTCATTTTTTAAAAGCCCTTGGCAAGGAGAAAGAAAAATTTACCTTAGACCTTGAATCAGCTCACAGACTGACAGCCTAGACGGATGATAACAGGCATTTAGCTCAGCCTCCATTTTGCAGGTGAATGAGGCTCAGAGTGGGGGAAGTGCCTCCCCGAGCCTCCCACTGGAACCCAGGGCCCTGCTCTCTCGCAGGGCTTCTGTCTACCACCCACAGCTGCCTCTCCTCCACGGTCCCTAGTGCTTTCCTATCCAGGTACAGAGAAAGATAACCCTTTAGCATGGATTTCTACCACCTGGCATGACAATGGATAAAGCTACTTATCGGTGCTGTTTGTACTTCTGATATACATTCCACTTGGGGTCTTGTAGAGCAGAAGGAGCAAAGGGAAGGAAACCGAATTGTACAGACGGTACTCACTCTAGGACCACTAATATCGTTCTCACGAGCCGAATCCAGTCCCGCAATGGAGTGCCCTCTCACAGCCCCAGAGGGGCCCATTCACAGGGAAGCACCAAGCAGGGGCTCTGGCGGTGAGTGGGCTCCCCTGAGGAACGGGACATCTGAAGAAGGAAAACAGTGCGTTTATTGAGGTATCATTTACATACGGTAAAATTGGCCCTGTCAGAGTATGAGTTTTGACAGTGCTTACGGTCATGTAACTACCACCACCCCTGAAATCTAGAACTGTCCCATCACTCCCAGCCCCTCCCCCGCCAGCCCTAATTCCTTTGGTCGCCAATGCATCCTCCCAGCCCCTGCGACCACTTTTCAGTTTTCTGTGCTTAGGATTTTGTCTGTTACAGAATATCATAAATAGAATTATAAAGTGTATAACCTTTTGAGTCAGGATGCATTTAAGATTCATCCGTGTTGTTGCATGTCGTCAACGTGGTTCATTCCTTTTCATTGCTGAGTAGCGTTCTGTTGTGTGAAGATACCCCAGTGTGTTTAGCCATTCAGCTGTTGAAGGACATTTGAGTTGTTTCCAGTTTTTGATGATTATGAATAAAGCCACTGTAAATTCACATATAGGTTTTTGTGTAGACATTAATTTTCATTTCTCTTGATTAAATAATTAGGAATGGAATTGCTAGACCATATGTTAAGTGTATGCTTAACTTATGAGAAACTGCCCAGCTGTTTTCCAAAGTGAATGTATTATTTTGCATTCCCACCAGCAGTTCCTACCAGTTTGCATTCATGCCAGTTGCTCCACATTTTTACCAGCACTTGATATTTTCTCCCAGTCTTTGACTTGTTCTTTTCGTTCTCTTAACAGTGTCTTTAGAAGAGCATAAATTTTGGGAATTCCCTGGCGGTCCAGTGGGTAGGACTCCACGCTTTCACTGTCACGGGCCCAGGTTCAATCCCTGGTTGGGGGGAACTAAGATCCTGCAAGCCTCATGGCACGGCCAAAAAGAAAAAAGAATGGCATAAATTTTCAATTTTGATGGAAGTCCAATATATGAGTTATTTCTCTTAAGGTTCATACTTGGTATTGTACCTAAGAAATTTTGCCTAACACAAGATCACAAAGATATTCTTCTAGAAGTTTTATTTAACATTTAGATCTATAATCCATTTTGCATTAAATTTTATATGTGGCGCATACTGACCAAGTGTCATCATTTTGTATATGGATGCATGATATTCCAGGACCATTTGTTCAAAAAACTATCCTTTCTCCATTGAATTGTCTTTGCGCCTTTGTGGAGAATCAATTCAGCACATATGAGTGGGCGACTTGTATGCTTTTAACTGATTTCTAAATTCTAAAAGGAGAATGGTAAAAGGAAGAATCTGCCATTCTTTCTATACTACTGAGTTCTCCACTAGGAAGCCTCTCCTAACATCTGTAGGCAGACTTGTCCACTTCTTCTGGGCTCCTTTTTATTATTATTTATTTATTTACTTATTTATTTGGCTGCACAGCACAGTTTGCGGGATCTTACTTCCCCGACCAGGGATTGAACCTGTTCCGTCGGCAGTGAAAGTGCAGAGTCCTAACCACTGGACTGCCAGGGCATTCCCTGGGCTCCTATAGCTATGATGCATACACTTATTACGGAATTTTTCTCACCCTTATGATTCCTTGTTTCAGGGTCTGCTCCTCTCTCCTTCCCACCTCTCTCTCAAGACCAAGCATCCTTGGAGGCCCAGAAGTGTGTCTTCTTCCTTTTTATCATCTTCATCACCACTGGCTCTATAATGTTTGTTGAATGAATGGCCCATTCTCAAATCTCTGACGACAAGTCACATCTTTGATTGACAAGTGATGACAAGTCAAGAGTTTTATGAGAGCTATACCAGTCAGATGAGGACCAAGAAGTGAAGATAAAGACCCAGTTCTCTTTAAAGCAGGAGCTGTTTCTTATTCTACTTTGGTGTGACCTCTGTTTTGCCAGGGACGCGTAGGGTGGGTCTGTCACACCAGGCACATTTGGGTTATTGGTGGAATCTCAGCTTCAGAGCATGCCTGGCTTCTTGAGTCCCTCTTCCTTTGGGATTCTTTCATGCTGGGCTTCAGTCACTGTGGCTTTGTTGGGAATACAACTCCCTTCCCTTGAGTTGTTTTGGAGATCGGACAAGAAAAAGTAAGGGAAAACGCTGGGCAGTATTGAGAATTATTGACTGATTAACCTTTGAAATTCATTTGTTTATCAGAACCCTAAGACTCATGAAATGTTTATTGTTAATTCCAGTATTTCATTGGTTGCTTCTCCTTCCCCTAGTACTTTGGAAACATAATATTTACCACCTAGAAGTTTTACTACCTGGAAATTTTCCCACAATAGATCTTAAATATTCTTCTTAACGTTTTGATCTCAACTAATCTACTCTGATTCTTGGTTTCTGTGAGAAGTTTAACAGTTTGGACTGTTTGTCCAGAAGATGGGTGGTGCCAGGGTGTATATTTGGGAACTCTTAAAGTTGCAGCCCTTCAGGCCTCTGTGAAGGCTGCAGACTGGAGAGCTGCAGTTACTTGTGAGAGTATCCAGGTGCTTCCTATGAGTGGGAGATGTGTTTCTGTGCCTTTCAGCCTTTGATGTGCCAGGCTGCCAGCGTTCTCAGATGTCTCTATTTTAATCAACCTGAGCTACATCTCCCACTCCCACCCAGGTCTTGATTATCTTAGCTGTATATACAGTCCTCCCCCTCACATACACTCCTTAGCCAGGAGTATGCTGGGAGTCAGTAGAGGTGTCAGGGCTGGGTGGAACTGGTGCATGTTTCCTCTCCGGGAATGTGGCTCTTATTAGAAGCATCTCTAAATAAGATGCCACGTACCTGCAACACATAGAGTATGGTCTTTTTAGGTTCACAGCATGGAATTGAGCAGCCACACGTATTGCATTTCTAATCCTCTGTCTCATCCTTTCTATGACATCCAATCAGGAAATGGGGTCAAACTCTTAGAACACATTGCTTTCTCCCTTTTTTTATTAACATTTTTTGAGGTAAGATTTACATGCCATAAAATTTACCATTTTAGTGTACAATTCAGTGATTTCTAGTAAATTTATATAGTGTGCAGCCATTACCACAGTCCAGTTTTAGAACATTTCCATCATCCCAAAAAGATCCCTTGTGCCCCTTTGCAGTCATTCCCACCCCCATGCCCAGGCAGCCACTAAATCTGCCTTCTGTCTCTATAGATTTGCCTTTTCTGCACATTTCCTATAAATGGAATTATACAATATGTAGTCTTTGTGACTGGCTTCTTTCATATCACAGTGTGTTTCTGAGGTTTACCTATATCGTAGCACATATCAGTACTTCATTCCTTTTTATTATTGAATATTATTCCATTCTTTGGATATACATTTTGTTTATTAATTCATCAACTGATGGACGTTTGGATTGTGTCCAATTTTGGCTGTTATGAATAATGCTTCTGTGGACATTCATGTACAGGTCTTTGTGTGGATATGTTTTCATTCCTCTAGGGTAGATTCCTAGGAGTAGAGTTGTTGGGTCTTATAGTAAGTTTATGTTTAACCTTTTAAGAAACTGCCACAGTGTTTTCTGTAGTAGGGCTGCACCATTTTATGTTCCCCCCAGCAGCGTATGAGTGTTCTAGTTTCTCCACATCCTCACCAACACTTGGTTTTGTCTGTCGTTTTGATCATAACTATTTGAGTGGCTGTGAAGAAGTACCTCGTTGTGGTTTTAGTTTCCATTTCTGGAATGACTAACGATGCTGAGCGTCTTTTCATGTGCTTATCAGCCATTCATATTTCTTCTTTGGTGACACATCAATTTAAATCTTTTATCCATTTTTTAATTGGTTTGCTTACTGTCTTATTATTGTGTGTTGAGTTCTCTGTATTCTGGATACAAATTCTTTATCAGATATGTGATAGAACACAGAATTTTTTAATCTTCCTCACACCAGTACCAGAGACGCTGGAAAGGGGAAGGGACAGTTAAGGTAGCAATAATAATTAGTGTGTAATTTTTGAGTCTTTGTTATGAGCTGGATACTGGACTGTGTGTTTCACAGCGATTATTTAAGGCACTTTCTCATTTTCTAAAGGTTATAGGATAATTTCAAACGCTTGCTCTTCAATTAACAGTTTTTAATAGATAAAGAAAAGAAACAATTGATTTGGGAAATTCTCAGATTTACGGGAGTTAAAACTGGTCTTTTAGTATTACCGTAAAGACGAAATGGCTGTTATACAGGCGCAGAATACCAGCGGTTTAAAACAGCTAGATGTTTATTTCTTGCTTCTGTTAACAGGCTGACATTAGCAGTCCTGCATGTGTACGGGGACTCCACAGAATCAGACACCTGCTATGTTGTTACTCTTAAGGTGTGGATTCTACCTCAGGATCCAAATGGCCACTCCAGCAAGCTTGTCCCCTTGCAGGCAGTGGGAAGTAGAAAAGAGAGGGAGAGCATTCTCATTCCTTTTAAGAACCTGACCCAGAAGTTGCATGTATCGGTGCTGCTCGCCATATCATTGGTTAAAACTTAGTTACATGGTAATGACTAGGCACAAGAGGGACTAGGAAATGTAGTCTTTATTCTGGGGCCATATGTCCATCTAAAACTTAAGGGTTGATGGTGAGAGAGGAGAACAGATGTTAGGGGACGTTGTTGGGCTTGGCAGTTCCTGTAACTAGTCTCTGTGGGATTCCCATTACTTTTTCATCAAAGAAAGTCTAGTTGATATGAGGTTATTGGCCCAAACCTTTTGGAGCAGTTCATTTTACTTTTGTTTTAGAATTGCACTAGAATGTTCTTAATGGTGAAGTAGCCATAAATATGAATTACTATTGCCTAGGGAATGTGAAGATACCTTAGTGATTAAATACAATTCTGGAGTTGCTTTACTGAATACAGATTTTATATACCAGCTCGTAGGGAGGGTAGCAAACAAGAGGACAGCTTCTGCCAGGTTGACTTTGTTTTGCAGTTTTCTTTTCAAGTGGCTCTTTCCTCCTGACAGTGCCATTTAATGAGCAGTTTCTCCAGTGTTAACCGTAGCTGTTCTTGTCTGGTTAGTATGTAGTTCTGGATCAATATGCCAGATCTGTCTCTTTAGGAAGAAAAAGAGCAGTACTGTTTCATTTAGAGATGTCATTACTTGTCTAAGGACAACAGTAATTTCTAACACGTGGAGGGAAGCAATCTTCTGGATCCATTTGTCCTTTGTATGTTTAAAACCCTGACAACAAAACAAATTGGTACTGAATGTTTTGAAGAAACAAACATTAACGCTCTCTGAGTGTTTCATTTCTAGGTTTTCAGGCCTTGGTAACATTACCAAGAAATCTGCTTTCCCGGTTGCAGCTCTATTGCTGAGAAGATTTTAATATCAAAGGAGCCCATACTTTTACAGCCCACTTCAGCCGCCCCAGAGATAACTTGGATAAACATGGGCTCCTCCACCTACCTCCTAATCCCTGCTGGGTCTTACACTGTGGGGAGGTTCAGACAACTTGTTTTCTTTCCCTTCTGGCCCTTCTCTCTACACTCCCCTCCAGCTGCCTTCCTTCCCCCACCCCCAAAGTAACCTGATCTCCTAGGCCTGGTCTGCTGCTTTGGCGGATTCTTTTAGTCTTCGAGAAAGAGAGGAAAGAAATTAACCATTGGTTTTCCAGTTCAGACTTAACAAAACTATAAAAGCCAAAAGCAGTACCAGTGTTTGAAAATAAAAGTATTGTTTGTAGATAACCAGTGCTTGGGCTTTTCTTTTATCAACCGGTTCTACTTAAGGCAGATTAAATTTACCTTATTATAATGATGATAGTTTATTATCGCCTTTAGATTTTTGCAACATTGCTACTTTTGACTTGTTTGTTTTGTAGATATCTTAATCTTTATTCAGTATTCAGATTAAAACAAACAAACAAGACTTTCCACGATTTAAAATAAAATTCTGTGGCATTTATTTCAAAAGTTAACCAAAGTAAAAGGGACAAAGACAATTCATGAAATCATGCAAAACCTCTTTAAGCTAAATTCAAGCACTTAGATTTTAGCAAGAATATCTCAAACTATTTTTGTTTAATAACATAACTGTTTATAATTTAACTTTCAGTTATGTGACTGGATTTAAGAATTCAGGGTTTGGTTGTTTCTTCACCACCAGCATTATTAAGATTTGAGACCTGTAGTTTGCAACAAATTTTAAATACTTTTTCAGCCTGGTATCCTAAAACTAGTCTGTCAGCTCTTCATTATGGGTGCCTAGTGGGTGTCACATAATCGAAAAAATCTAGCAAGGTGGTTTGGAGATCTGGGCTCTTTTCCTGGCTCTGCCACTAACTTGCTATGAGACCTTGTACAAGTTTTCTTAGCCTGTTTGTGCCTCAGTTGTCTCATCTGTAAAATGGTCGAACTAGATTCTTTTTTTATTATTTTTTTTAAAAATTAATTAATTAATTAATTTTTGGCTGTGTTGGCTCTTCCTTGCTGCGCGCGGGCTTTCTCTAGTTGTGGCGAGCGGGAGCTACTTTTCGTTGCGGTGCACGGGCTTCTCACTGTGGTGGCTTTTCTTGTTGCGGAGCACAGGCTCTAGGCACGCGGGCTTCAGCAGTTGTAGCACGCGGGCTCAGTAGTTGTGGCTTGCGGACTCTAGCGCACAGGCTCATTAGTTGTGGCACACGGGCTTTGTTGCTCCATAGCATGTGGGATCTTCCCAGACCAGGGATCGAACCCTTGTCCCCTGCATTGGCAGGCGGATTCTTAACCACTGTGCCACCAGGGAAGTCCCAAAACTAGATTCTAATTTAAAATGATTAAAGTTTGCACACCTGTTTTTATTTCTATTACCTCCCCCAAGCCCCACTGGAATGATAATAAAAAGATTTTTTGAAAAGTGAAAATGCATAAGGACAAAACGAACCCAAAGGGGAAAGTAGATAAGAAAGGTGAACACATTTTTGGAAAATGAGAGGCAGTCAAAAGCGTGGTAATAGACTTAGCAGAATCGAAGAAGCTGAAGCCTAACCTCTTCTAAGAGAGACATTGATTAGAAGTAAGCCAGTTTACTTGTAAGAACCTGAGAGAAAAAGTCAGAAATTAGAGGCATTAGTACCACAGAAAGCAGGGGGTCGTGAGGCCTTAACTGAAATCAAGGGGATCAGTTGGAAGTCTGTAAAGGACTTTTTAGATTCTTCACACCCTTCCCCATCCCTGTACAGCCAGATGACCACTTCTGTTTCCCACCTACATGAGAGAGAAGTATTATTGAGAAATTGCCCTATAAAGGCTCCAGACTCAGGGATATTACCCCCAGCTGGGGTGCAGGTAAGCCATTGGACTGAAAACAGTGGGGTGGGCAAAAGCAGATTTTTTTTTTTTTTTTAAGTCTGCGTGCTGAATAATGAGATTCTCAGGCCTCTTCCAATACCTGGTAGCCAGAGCCCTAACAGAGAAGAGATGGAAAGATTCTTTTCTAGAGAAAAAAAAACAAAAAAATAAAATTGAATGGTCCCAGAGAAAAGCCCATTTGGGGGTTCTCTTGATGGAAAAGTAAGCTCACCACCTCCCTTCACTGAAGTCCACATGTTGTGCCACTTCCATGCATATGTTTTCAGTTCCTCTTTCATGTATAATGAATGGACAGCCAAATTAAAAGTCTCTACATGATAGATAGAGGGTAAAACAAATTCACAGAGAAAGGGAACATGGTGGAAATAAAGACAATGCAGGAAACAGAAGAAGAGTTCAGAAGAACTACTCACTGCTCTCCTCAGAGAAAAATACAGCAAACGTCAAACAACAGTGTTATTAAAAAGTAACAATCAGAATAAAATGAGCTCTTTAATACTGAAAACATGATATAAAATTTAAAATTCAACACAAGACTTGGCAAATAGTCCATCTCAGAAAGCAAAACACAAGACAAAGACTTAGACAACAAAGGAGAACACATAAGAAGATTAGAAGCTCAATCCCAGGGCTTCAGTATACATCTGGTAGGAATTCCAGAAAGAGAGAAAATGGAGGAGAATTTAGGAGACAATAAGTATCAGAAAAATTCCAGAGCTTAGTGAAGTGAGTATTTTCTGGAGTTAAATGACAAATCTTTGAATTGCATTGGCTCCCTGAGTACACAGAATATATATATATATATATATATATAGAGAGAGAGAGAGAGAGAGAGAGAGAGAGAGAGAGACAGAGAGAGAGAGAGAGTCCAAGCCATATCATTGTAAGATTTCAGAACACCAAGAATATTAGAAGATCCTAAAAGCTTCCAAAGAGAAAAGCAGGTGATATATAAAGGATCAGGAGTCAGAGTGGAATTGCATTTCTAAACAACAATACTGAAAACTAGAAGATAGTGGAGAAATGCCTTCAAAATTAAGTGGGGAAAATGATTTTCAACCTAGAATTCTATACCCAGCCAAACTGAGTGGAATGGAAAGGCATTTTTTAGACATGCACCTCCCCTCACCCCCCCAGGAAGCTACTGGATGATGAATTCCAGCACGATAAGGATGTAAGTCAGTACACAGAACTGAGGATATTTTAAGTGTCTTAGTATTTGGAAAAAATTCTACTAGGTGTTTGGCAGGTATTTGAAATGTTTGGGGAAAAAACAGTAATAGGCATAGAGAAGACTAATCAAATGAAAAAATCAAGGCAATTAATATCCCCAGGATAAACAAAGTTATATAATAAAGGAGACATTCATAGTATATTATTGGTGGAGCAATGAACAATATTTATATCATCATAATAATATCAACACTGACCAATGATTTAACCAAAAATTGTGATTTTATTGTTATGGGAGGTTGGAGATGGTGATAGTATACTACTACTATAATAAGTTAATATATAATGTGGAAAGCTGATGAATCAGAAACAACAATATGAGGATATTAAAAATCTGAAGAAGGCTGCCTGTGGGGAAACAGACAAGGGGATGGAGTCAGGGAACTACTGATTTTATTATAAGACTTTTAGTACTATTTGATTCTTAACCATGTACGTATCGATATATTACTTTGATTAAGAAAAATTAATAAAAAATATTTAGGGCATACCAATAATATTAGTTTCTTCCAGGAGAAGAACTGTTTAATCATTATGTTTGACTTGTTGATTATAAAAAATATAGTAAAATCTGACTAAAATGAGATTTTCTAGAAAGTGGATGTAATTACTCTAAAGCAGTTTAGATTTGCCCCCCCCCCCCCATTAAGAATTGTAGCTCTGGGGCTTCCCTGGTGGCGCAGTGGTTGAGAGTCCACGTGCCGATGCAGGAGACACAGGTTCGTGCCCCAGTCCAGGAAGATCCCACATGCCGCGGAGCGGCTGGGCCCGTGAGCCATGGCCGCTGAGCCTGCGCGTCCGGAGCCTGTGCTCCGCAACGGGAGAGGCCACAACAGTGAGAGTACCGCGTACCGCAAAAAAAAAAAAAAAAGAATTGTAGCTCTGTAAATACCAAAGGGCCTAACAAAACAAGCAGTGTTATATGAAAGACAGTCGTATGTGTGGCCTGCACATCAAGTTCTGGGCCTGAAATAGGCCCCCACTAAAGACATGGGGTGTGGAGTTTGTGTTTTGCCACAAAGCTGTGGTTGTAAAACTTTGGCTTTAGGATTAAAGATAGGACTCTGTGTGACACTGAACCTTGGTTGCTACTCTTACCCCACAGCTAGTGTTTCTTTCCCTTAATAAAATAAGTTGATTTCCTCGTCCCTTGGAAAACCTCCAGACTGCTTTCACTCCCTCAGACTGTGCTTTCTGGAAGCAGCTGCACATATCACATTTGTTAATTTTAGTTCTTGACTTATGGGAGTAAGACTTAGGCAGGTAAACAGACCATCAGCTGATACAGTTAAGAGGCCTCTTTTGGAAATAACAATAGTTATTGACCACCTTCTCTGCATTGGGCACTTTCCATACATTATTTCCAATCTTCATAACCCAGTGAGAGAGCTACCCTTAAGACCATCCCCCAATTTTACAGACTAGAAAATTGAGTCCCTTGCCCAAGCTATCACAGTGAGTGGCAAGTTTGAGACTGAGAATAAGTTTGCGAGATGTCATACCTCATTCAGTCTCCACTGTGTTGCCTCCCCCTCTCACCTGGTTTCCCCATACCAGAGTCCCTGGACCTTTCTGACACTTGACCAATAAACAGTGTTATCTCACTGAAAATGTATGATACTTAAAGGGTTGCATGTATGCCCTTTACAGGGGCGAAAGTGGGTATGATTGATGTGATATTCTAAGCTGCATTCTCCAGTGGGTTGAGCCCACATCACTAGGGAGCCTGGCAGTCTCTCACTGGACAGTGTCTGCAGAATCAGAGGATGTGGGCTTTGTTGGCATGTGAAATAGCATACACATACCTCAAGATCTTTGCTCTTTCCTCCTCAAGTTATTAACTGGGCTGGAAACAGTGAAGGGATCAGTCAGATCTGGGACCGTCTGGTCCTGGGGGCCCCAAACCAGGCACCATGTCAGATTCATCTGTCCGCCTTAAACTCCCACCCCGATCCTGCTGCTCCCACGTGGAGATTCCGCATCCTGCATCTGTGTCCTGCTTTCTTCCCTTGACCAACTTCTGTGGTGGGCCCTTGTCCACCTGCCCACCCTGCTTTTAAAAAAATAGGACTGAACTCCAAACTTTAAAAAAACTCAATCTGTATCCAAAATTTTCAGAGAAGAGTTCTCTTTTGGTAACTTGTTTAGAGTTATACAATTTCTTTAACTCACAAATTGCTTTCAAATGAATAAATTTTAGAAATATCCGTCCCTGTTTGTCCTATTCCCAGGGAAAATAAGAAGCAGCTCTTCCCACTTCCAAAACAGTGGTTTTTAAACTTAAGTGTGAGGACTTCCCTGTGGTCCAGTGGTAAAGAATCCACCTTCCAATGAAGGGGACGTGGGTTCGATCCCTGGTCGGGGAACTAAGATCCCAGATGCCGCGGGGCAACTGAGCCCGTGCGCCTTAGCAAGAGAGCCCGCGTGCAACAGCTAAGACCCAATGCAGCCAAAAAGAAGAAAGAAGGAAAATAATAAATATAATTTTTTAAATGTCTAATATATGCACACAGATCATCTGGGGAACATGTTAAGATACAGCCCGCTCCACATATTCTGATTGTGTAGGTCTAGAACGGAGATCAAGAGTCTGCATTTTAAGTAAGTACCCCAGGCAATTCAAAATAGGTTGTCCATGGACTTTTAGAAACATACAGCTCAGATCCCATACTTTAATGTAATTAAGGACCTTTATTCTTTCTTTCTTAATATTCTTAATATATTTTAAAATATTCTTAAATATCAATAGTTCTAATTCCCTGAATTGTTTTAAGACATATTTTTCAATAGTTAATGATTTTTATTTCATCCTCTGGCTTTGCTACAGTTATCCACCGTTCACGTAAATTGCAAATTATGTCCATTTTGGAAAGTTCAAGGGCTTTAGACCTTACTACTTCTAGGTGTGTGAACCTGGACAGAATACTTACCTGTCCCGATCGCTGCTTACCCCCCTGTTTCCTTACCTGTGAAATGAAACTACACAAAATTCATAGGGTTTTTGGGAGGCTTGTGCCTGGTACATATTAGGCACATATTAAAAGTTTATTCCTTTCCCAAACTGAATGTAATGTAGCAAACACGTTAGTTCACAGTCTTTTTAATTTCTTTGTTTGTTTTCCTTTTTTTTTTTTTCTTCTTTAAGTTAATGGCTTTTAGGTTTAAGGTTGCTTAGAGGGAATCCTTCTCAGGCCTTTCTTCATTCTAGTAAGGAGATTGAAGCTCTTTTATTTGCTTGTAACAGAATGGTTTTTGTATCTTGTGAATAAGCTTCAAAGAGCATCAAAAGACAGATCTGGAAAGAGCTGGTTTAATTTAATTTAATTTTAAATTTAATTTTAAATTTAATTAAATTTTAAATTTAATTTTAATTTAAAAGTACTGGTTTAATTTGGTGCTGTGCAGCTTGACAATGTTTTCAATATTCGTTGCTGCTAATTCAGAGTGTTTTGCCAGACCTGTTCATGTATGGTTTTATAACTAAGTTTTAAAAGATTTGGACACAGTTTATAAGCATTACTCATTTTAAGAGTTTTTAAAGGGATAAAGTCATTTTATTTGATTTGATTATTTATTTATTTATTTAGGCTGCGCCCGACCTTCACTGCGGCATGCAGCATCTATTTAGTTGCAGCATGCGGACTTCTTAGTTGTGGCATGAGGGCTTCTCTTAGTTGCAGCATGCGGACTTCTTAGTTGCGGCATGCATGCGGGATCTAGCTCCCCGACCAGGGATCAAACCTGGGCCCCCTTGCACTGGCAGCGCAGAGTCTTACCCATTGGACCACCAGGGAAGTCCCCAAAGGGATATGGTCATTTTAGACTCAAGAGTAGAATATTAGTAACAGTCATTAGCTTTTTAAAATAAACTTACATCCTAGTATAAAGTACAGCACATGCAAACAAATACCTGGGCCTGTATTAATTGATAGAATTCAAGGATATGGTTAGAATTGCAAAAATGTCCATTAACATATAATCCTTTGCATTAAGGTGCCTATTTGAATATAGCCCATTAAATCTTAAATGCTATATAATGACAGACTTTATTATAGTCTGGTCCAAAGACCTTTAACTTTCTAAACTGGCACCAACACAGTAGTTTTCAGCTTGTTTGTACTGGTGGCACCCTTTGGGGTTTTATTTTTGGCATTACACTGGAGGTTGAAAGTTTCAAGTAACACTAAACAAATTGGCTATCATTACAAACACGCTCTCTAGCAGAATGATAGTGTCTCCCAGAATCTAGATAGCATCCACAGTCACTTGTCACCTGGTGGCCCTGTAGCCCTGTGTCTCCAGGCGATGGGAACTGCTGTGTCTTCTTAGGTGCCTATGAGGCCTGACCTGGTACTACAACACAAACCATAGGTCCCTTACTTGCAGTAGGAACACATTTTGTACATGAATCAGAATCTGACAGGACATCTCTAAAAAGTTAATGACACCCTGGCTGAGAAACCCTGTGATATACACTAGTCACATCCAGTCCAATTTGAACTGTCCTGTACTAGTTTTGGCAGACCTGAGTGAAGATCTTGTTACTTAGCCATTCCTGGTGTACTGAAGATACCCAGGTTTTTGTCACTGCAGGTTAGGCTAGACCACGAACGAGTCCAGCTTTGCCTCTAGAGCTGATCACCGTAGCTGGGGTCTCTTGACCAAGGCTGCTTTTGAAACATATGACAACCTTAGTTATTTAACCAAAGATATAGATATCCAAAGCTTTAATTTACTTGGAATTTATTCTTGGTGGGAAGGGGCTGCATAATCCACTGGTTAGGAGCCTGACCCTTGGAGCTAGGTAGACCTGGGTTGAGTCCAGCTCTGCCTGTTTCCAGCCATAGGACTTTGGGCGAGGTGCTTGACTTCTCTAAACTTCAGATTTTTACCTGAAGAATCAGATAATAATTCTGTTTTCCTCACAGGATAGTTGTGCAAATGCAATGTGGTAATGAACAGAGGGTGCTTCTCACAAGAGTCTGACTCATAGTAAGATCTCAATACATGTCAGCTCTTAGTATTCACGTGCTCTAAGATGTGTACTAACTTAATTTTTCTCCCTATTGCAATTTAGTTATCTAACACTGTTTAGATAACTTCACTTTCCTATAGTTACTGAAATTTATCTGATTTTATTTATTTATTTATTTTTGGCTGCATTGGGTCTTTGTTGCTGCCAGCGGGCTTTCTCTAGTTGCGGTGAGCGGGGGTTACTCTTCGTTGAGGTGCACGGGCTTCTCTTTGCGGTGGCTTCTCTTGTTGCAGAGCACGGGCTCTAGGTGTGCAGGCTTCAGTAGTTGTGGTGCACAGGCTCAGTTGCTCTGTGGCATGTGGGATCTTCCTGGACCGGGGCTTAAGCCTGTGTCCCCTGCATTGGAAGGCGGACTCTCAACCACTGCGCCACCAGGGAATCCCGGCAGGTAGATTCTTAACCACTGCGCCACCAAGGAAGTCCCTAGCTGATTTTTATTAAATTATTTGATATGATTGGATTCCATATGGTTTCCCACTGATCTGGATTTCCAGTTTTGTGCCAAGGAACACATTATTGTGATTACTGTTATTTATTATGTTGTTATATTTTATGATATTGTCTTATCATTCGTTATAAAAAGATTTGAGCCAAGTACAGCAATGAAATGGATTTTAAACAATGGCCCCCCGTGGCACACACCAAACAAGGGAAGACTTCTCTGTTGAAGAAAATGAGGCTTCTTAAAGAAGGGACACAGGCCATGACCCTGATGAGATCTCATTGTGGAGACTAAGCTCCCTTTACAAATTATCAGAAGTTATGTTTGAATTTGAACTTGCCCGTCTCTTTTGGCTCCTAGTCTGGATGTATGATTTGACAAATGTGTTGCAAACTTGTGTAGTTGTAATGTGGGTTGCAGCTCTCTGATTATTCATTCTTCAGACACCCATTGAGTTAGCCTGAATCACAGTAAGCTCACTGAGTATAAATGAGACCAGAATTGATAATTCCAGAGGAATTTGCATTATTCACCAACAGTCTAGGGACATTGGGTTCGCCAGGGCACCGCGCCCAGTGGAACTCACTTGGCCTTAAGTGGTGCAGGTTGGGGGCACCTCCTGCCACAGAGATGCAGGCCTGCCCTCCCCAACTGCCGTAGTTGTCGGTGTCTTTCTTGGGGTGTTAGGACCGCACTTCCCAACGTTGAGAACCCGTGAATGCCGCGCTTAAAATAACCACCCTCTCTTTCCTTAACCTAGAAATTGGCGGGACCCCGGTTTCGGACCGCGGTAACGGTCCAGGGCCGGCCTAGGCCTTGAGAACGCCGGGAAGCTCTGGGTCCGGGCGCGGCGCGGAGAGGGTTAAGGCGGCGGGGGCGGGCCTCGCGGGCCGGGCTCCTGGCCCTTTGTTAACAGGCGCGTCCGGAGCGGAGACCGAGACGCGGCCGCGGCCACGGGCGGGCGCGCGGGGCGGCGGGGAGGCGGCATGGCGGGGCCGCGGGGGCCCGGGAGGGCAGGCGGGGCCAGCCGGGAGAGCCGGGCTTGAGCCACGCCGCGGAGCCAGCCCAGGGCGCCGGCCTCGACGCCGCCGGCACGCGAAAATGTTGGAAATTTGCTTGAAGTTGGTGGGCTGCAAATCCAAGAAGGGGCTCTCGTCCTCCTCCAGCTGTTACCTGGAAGGTAAGCGCGGGGCCGGCGCCGGGACTGGGTGTAGGCGGCCGCGTGTCCGCCGCCGGGCCTTCCTAGGCCTCGCCCGCCCGCCCGCGCGCGTTCCCTCCTCTTCCTCTCCCTCCCTCTCCCTCCCTCTCCCTTTCTCGCCCTTTCTCTTTCTCACTCTTTCTCTTTCTTTCTTTTTCTTTCCCTCGCCCGCCCCTGGGCGCTGCCGCGAGCCGGGAGGGTGCGGGGCTCCGGCCCCCGTGCACTCACCGCGGCAGAGCCCATGTCGGGAGGGCGAAGTCGCGGGCCCCGGGCTGCGGGGCTCTGCCCGAAAGTTGGGGAAAGCAAACTCTACAGGCCTGAACGGCCTTGTGAGCCCACGTTTTGGAATTTCCACCGTTAATTAGGAATTATGTGTCAAAAAGGTCAACCCGTGTTTGTGAAACATATGATTTTCATTAAGTCTCGTGTACAAAGAGCACACGGCTCTACCATTTATGGATACAGAATTTCAAGTGATCTTCCTACTCCCCCCCCCCCCTTATCTACGGACCACGAAGAGGTCTTAGGAATTCTCTCACTTTTGCGGGGCGAAAAGAAAAGTTACACCGCATTTTAAGAAGGTATTTTGAACGAGTCCAGGGTACTTGGGAGGGAGGAGGATAACCTCCTGTTAAGTTCCTTCGGTAAAGCCTCAGAGCCCGGAGCGGTTCACTTTCGCCCTCTTTCCATTCTACTCTCCTTTTCTTCTCTAATCCCATTTTTTTCTTTCCTGTTTATTTGTCTTTGTTTTCTGTCTTAGTAAGGTGACAACTGAAAAAAAAAAAAAAGCGCCAATTGAGTATGATGAGTGGACCTCATTTTGTAGCTTCAGGGTGAATCTGAAATTTATCTGATTTGGGGACTGGTCATCCCAGACTGCTTGCTTTCAGCAGAAAGGCTAATTGTACTTCAGAGATGTAATCCTGCTTGCATTTGTTTGTCATTTTCATTCAGGACTTGAAATAGGAATAGAAATGTAAAGCTCATTTTAGAACAAGTAGAATTTCTGCTGCCGTAGTGCCATGAAGTTTTAATGTTTTTCTTTTTAAAACGAAGGCGAAGTAAACGGAGGCCTTGTTAATCGTCTAACCTAGTTTTCTTTTCTTTCCAACTTTTTGACTTGAGGGTCTGCCTGAAGTCACATACATGTGCAGCTCAAACCATAAACTCCAGTGATACAGGTGCCCCTCTTGCTGTGAGATGTGTATATTGTTAGCCCAAGGTTAGTCCCTTGGAGAAGATGCATCCCGATGGAGTGGGCTCACAAAATCTAGCATTTAGAGGGGAAGATGGTTTATTTGTCCCTAAAAGTTGGCATCCGAGCAGCCAAAATCATCTTCAGTTAATATGTTGCTTACTTTCCAAGTTGCTCAAAATTCTGGACACATTCTCATTTACATCTGTAACGAGTTAGTGTTAGGCATTACCATCTCCATTTTGCAGATGGATACTTAAGGCAGAGTAGATGAATGGGCTTTTGTAACTGCAGTGATGGAAGAAAGGTTAGGTCACAGCAATGCTGTGACATTGTTTTGTTTTCCTGGGAGTAAACAGGAGATTTAGTTCTTACCTGGCTGGTCTAATTATTGTTTTGGGGGAGGGGAGACAATCCAATGCGTCTTATTCCAGCATGTCTTGAAATAATGTTGACTGTCAAGTCTCAAAAAAAAAAAAATTCTGATTACAGCAGACTGCCTTGCATTAAGGCTTCATCTAGGAAGGTATCACTCTAGGAATTCTTTTTTGTGACTGAGTTTTCCTTCTTTCATTGTTATGGTTAATCGGAGAAAGTAAACGGAATTACTGTTTTGTAGTTGAGAGAATTTAACAAACCTCAGTGATCGTTTCTTAAAGACTGGATGTGCTATTAGTCGCTTGGGAAAAACACTTGCCAACATCTGGATAAGTAATCCAGGCTTTTTGTTTTTACTGACATCCTCAATCAATCAGTCAGTGTTTAATTGACATGCACTAGGGACCCAGGCATCCCAAGTCACGGAGAAGATTGAATACGGTCAAGTTTTCCATTCTATCAGAGAAAGTTCAGCCATAAATGCAACTTGATCACGCATCTGTTGCTACTTGGGCCTAGCTGTCAAAGCAACAATTACTACATGCTTACTGTGTTCCAAGCACTGTTTCAGCATTCTGTATGATTTAATTTGCTTATTTCTCATGATGGCCCTTTGGTTACTTCCATTTTATAGATGAGGAAGCTGAGGCATCTGAAAGTTAGGAAACATGTCTAAGGTCACAGAGCTAGCACGTGGTGGTGCTGGGATTTGAACCCTTGCTGTCTGGCTCCAAAGAGCCCAGTTTTAGCCAGTATAATGCTTTACCAGCTGTGACTGTTTATATCCTTTGGAACTCTGTGTGGATGTTAAAATGGTATCTTCAGAAACACTCTAAAGCCTGAAACAAGGATATTCTTTTTTTCTCTTCTAGAAGCCTAATACTGATAAAAATGATTACCTTTAGCAGTAGATGTATATTAAAATAGCTGTACATCATAAAAAATTCTAAATAGGAGAGTGAAAAGAAAATTCTGTCCTTTATCCAGTTTCCCTACCCAGAAGCCTCACTTGAGTTTCTTGTGTGTCCTTCTAGAAACATTTTATGCATATATAAGCATTTATAGCATTTAAATTTTGTGCTCCAACTTTGTGAAAGTATATGTTTATAGCAGTAACTATTCACCATGACCACATTTTGCTTTACAATCTTAGGTTTACTTCAAGCACTGAATTTTCTGATTATTTCTTCCCTCTCCTAGAGGTGTGAAAGAAAACATGAACATTAGCCAATTGAATTCTTTTTTTTCCCAGTTTACTTTTATTTATTCATGTATGTGTGTTTGCGTACATTGTGCATGAATGTTGCACATGGGCATGCTAGTTCTGTACTGTGGAATCAAAAACTAATGTCTGTGAAGTGAACTCTTCCTGAACTTTCAAAATTTATTTTAAGGGCCCACTTTTAAACGCTTCTTTTCAGCAGTTAACTTTCTGGTGAATGCTTTATGTGGCGCCAGCCACGCAGATACACTTTTAGAACTTATGCCTCAGAGAAGCTTAAGCTCTCTTTCTAAATACTCTCTTCTGAGGTCATCAGATACTTCCCTTGTTTAGTAACAAAGAAAATCTGAAGCTCTTTCTGTAACCAAATAGAAAGCCAGTCAGTCCTTTTCATTTGGGGTTACGTTGAAATTGTTGAGCATTTATGATGTGACAGTTCTTTGGCACCAAGCACTTCATAGACATCCTCACTTCATTCTCATACCAACGCTATGAGGTTTCCAGAGAAGAGGAGGAAGAAGGGCCCCAGTTCACTTTGGTTGGAAATACTTTTGAATATGGAGTCAGGCGATCCCAATTTTCATCTCTCAGCTTTTCTGTTTTCTTACCTCTGAAGACCGAGAGAACAAACATTCTGTCCAGCCCACCTTCAAGGATTGTTTTGAGGATCTAGGAGATGATTCAAGGGAAAGTGTTGAGACCAATAAAGTCCTAAACGTATGTATTTATACTGATGTGAGGTTCTTTTGAGATGTCCTTAAATCAAGGCAGTGTTATGGCCAGGGTATTGCCAAGGTCCCATTCTCACGTGAAGTGCGCAGCTCTGGAGCCAGCCCGCCTGGGCTCAGATGCCAGCCGGGGCCCAGATGCTGGTGACCATGGGCACATTGCTCTCTGAGCCTGGTGTTCTCATTTTTAAAATAAGGCTCAGAGTAGTCCCTACCTTCTTGAGTTGGGAGATTCACATGAGAGATTTCATTTAAATTGTTTAGCACAGAGCAAGATGTTTGCAAATGTTAGCTGTTGTCATTTTAAGTAAATATTTCACAGTCTAAAATGTTGGCATTGCCAATTTCTCTAATGGCTGAAGTGTGATGGTAGAATAGAGCTAAACCCACCCATAGTTTTTCTTGTTGTTAAGAAAACAATTTGTTTCCAACTTTGCTTTGATGCATATAATTAATACTCCCTGTCCATGGTTTTAAGGAAAAGTATCTTCCCTTCCTCTGACGCTTTTTTTTTAAATAAATTTATTTATTTTTTGGCTGCGTTGGGTCTTCATTGCAGCATGTGGGCTTTCTCTAGTTGCGGTGAGTGGGGGCTACTCTTTGTTGCGGTGCGCAGGCTTCTCTTGTTGTGGAGCACGGGCTCTAGGCGCACGGGCTTCAGTAGCTGTGGCTCGTGGGCTCTAGAGCGCAGGCTCAGTAGTTGTGGCGCATGGGCTTAGTTGCTCCGCGGCATGTGGGATCTTCCTGGACCAGGGCTCGAACCTGTGTCCCCTGCATAGGCAGGAGGATTCTTTTTTTTTTTTTTTTTTTGCACTACGCGGGCCTCTCACTGCTGCGGCCTCTCGTTGCAGAGCACAGGCTCTGGACGCGCAGGCCCAGCGGCCATGGCTCACGGGCCCAGCCGCTCCGCGGCATGTGGGATCCTCCCCGACCAGGGCACGAACCCGCGTCCCCTGCATCGGCAGGCGGACTCTCAACCACTGCGCCACCAGGGAAGCCCAGGCAGGAGGATTCTTAACCACTGCGCCACCAGGGAAGTCCTCTGACCCTTTCTTATTCCCATGGTGAATACTTTAATTGTGGAAGAAAAATCCCATTGGTTCATAGTTGGCATCTTATTTCTTCTCTCTAGAGGCAGTATTTCCACAGCTCCAAACATATGAAAACTGAAAATTTCATACTACTTATTACCTTTATTGCAAAATCAAATAGTAATTTTGCCAGTGTAATCACTGGTCTGAAATAGAAACAGGAAAAATTATTGATGGGTAGGTTTTTAAAATCCATAACATTGTATAACATGATGACTATAGTTAACAATACTGTATTGTTTATTTGAAAATGGCTAAGAGAGTAGATCTTAAACTTAAAAGTTCTCATCACAAGGAAAGTAATTTGTAACTATGTATGGTGATGGATGTTAACTAAATTTCTTGTGGTAGTCATTTCACAATATATACATATATCAAATCATTACGTTGTACACCTTAAACTCATACAATGTTGTATGTCAATTATATCTCAATAAAACTGGAAAAAAGTAAAACCAAAAATAGGTATAACAAGAACTGAAGATCAGATGAGACATTGGAAGGATTTAACTTTTCCTCTGTAATGGTGAATCATAATTAAACACCCAGAAGAATGACTTATAAAATAAATTCTTAGGTTAGTTGTGTTTTGTTTTGTTTTGTTTTGTTTTTGCAGTATGCGGACCTCTCACTGTTGTGGCCTCTCCCGTTGCGGAGCACAGGCTCCGGACGCGCAGGCTCAGCGGCCATGGCTCACGGGCCCAGCCGCTCCGCGGCATGTGGGATCTTCCCGGACTGGGCCACGAACCCGCGTCCCCTGCATCGGCAGGCGGACTCTCAACCACTGCGCCACCAGGGAAACCCTTGTTTTGTTTTTTACTTTTTTTTAGTGGAAAACTTTTAAACCTGTAACAAAAGCAGACGGCATAATGAACTCCCTTGTACTCATCGCCCATCTTTAACATTTATCACTTATGGTCAGTCTTGTTTTCTTGCCTAAACCATTTGGAAGAATAGCTTGCTAGTTACTGACTTTTGCAAGACTAACTTCGTCCTCGGATAATGACAGTCGTTATTCTCTGAAATTGGTTTTCAAATCCTTCTTTCTTTTTCATTCATTCATTCATTTATGGCTGCGGTGGGTCTTTGTTGCTGTGCGCAGGCTTTCTCTAGTTGCGGCGAGCGGGGGCTACTCTTCGTTGCGGTGTGTGGGCTTCTCATTGCGGTGGCTTCTGTTGTTGTGGAACACGGGCTCTAGGCGCGTGGGCTTCAGTAGTTGTGGCACGCGGGCTCAGTAGTTGTGGCTCGCGGGCTCTAGAGCGCAGGCTCAGTAGTTGTGGCGCACGGGCTTAGTTGCTCCACAGCATTTGGGATCTTCCCAGACCAGGGCTCGAACCCGTGCCCCCTGCATTGGCAGGCGGATTCTTAACCGCTGCGCCACCAGGGAAGCCCTCAAATCCTTCCTTCTTAATCCACACCTTCGATACTTTGTTATACTGTATGTTGGGTGGTGGTGATAGAGAAGACAGACAGAGGGGAGAGATACAGACAGACTGGGAGACAAAGACAAGAAGTCAAGATAAGAGGGAAGGAAGGGGTGGGGGCTGGGACAGGGGCAGAGTGGGGATGGGGATTGGCAGAGAAGAGATCCAGAGATGAGAAGGAAAAAGAGCCAGATCATGAGAGAGCAGTGCTGGAGACTGAGTGACACCGACAGACTGACAGACAGACAGGTGGCTTGTGGATGGGTAACTGGAGGGAGAGCAGGTGAGTCACTTTACCTCTGCTTCCACTTCCTGCCCTCTCAACTGCACTCGGTACTAGCTGTTATTCACTCACGTTCAGTGACATAAACTTTAGCCTTATTACTCTTAAATTCTCTTTGGAGACCTAATCCTTATCAGTCTCACCAGTCCTCAAATTTACCTGATAGCATTGTACATTGAATACCTTAAAATTTAATTTAAAGGCGGGCCATGAGTAGAATTAGCCATTGCTTTTTGGAGCCAAAATGCCTGTTTGGGGGTCATGTTCACGTACTCCAGTTAGCAATAGGAATAATAATGGCTAATGAGACCTTCTGGGGAACTGGCCTGCCATTGGGCAGCCCCTTCACTTAAGTCGGGTCTAAACTGGCCCAGGAGCCTTGATGATGCTTCAGAAGAGAACAGGCATTGTGAAATTAGTGCTTTCAAACCATCCCAGGCCTGGCAGGCAGAGGGGAAGGCTTTCAGTCTGTTGCAAATGGCCTGTGACAGAATAAAAATGCTTTTATGGTTAGCAGGCTCACTGTGGACAGTTTGCATCTGGGCCAGTACAGGGATTCATGGAACCTTTCTTTGCCCACAGACAAGAAGTGTGTGGAGGCATTGGATCTCACTGGGTGTCTGCCTGTTAGGAGACTGTAACAAATCCTATTTCTTTTGAAAGCACAGAGAAATGTACTTTCCTGTTACATCTTGTTTTAGGATCTTGGCCATGGTTTACATTCCATTAAAAAGTTGCTGTATTTCCTAGATCTTTATAAAAGTTTTCCTGGTCAGGTTGCATTTGCTTTTCATCTTTACTGTCTGTCATTTCTGCTTTTCTTAATTCAGGTTAACAGATAATTAAGGTGCACTCTTCAATCATGACTTAATATTTTTACCTTCTTGCTAAAGACAAAGAAGTACAGGGTGTTCTTACAACTGAGTTCATTTTAAGAAACACTGAGCGGTGGTGCTGTATGTCCTGTGTTGCATTAGGCAGGTGCTGAAGACTCTGATAAGGATGCTTGGTCTTTGCCCCAAAGGAATTCACATTATTGTGGTAACAAAAATAAGAGAAGGAATAATTATCCTGTAGTGCAGTGCCCTGGTGCCAGGTACCACTCCCGCATTTGTGCAAAAATTCTCTGCATGCAGTATGCGTTGAGCCCTCCTGACAGCCCAGCTAGGTTGAAACCATCGTGCAGTTGAACTGAGGCTCAGAAATTAATATCTTAAAGACGTGGTGGGCTGAGATTTGAACAAGGCTTGTCCACCCTGGAGCCCAGGCTTACTGTACTGCAAGGGACGTGGGGACAGATTCCTTACTGTGTCCCTATCAGACACCAAGTGCTCCCCAGATGAGGTGAAGGGGAAGTAGTCAACGGGAGGAGAGGCGGTAGGGAGGCAGAAGGACCCATCAGAGGTTTCCTAGAGGGCGTGAGGGCGCAGGATGCGGAGTGGGCTGGGAGGGCATTCCAGGGGGAGTGACTGGCCCTTGTCCAGGTGCACACAGCTGAGGCAGCAGCAGGGAAACTGCAAGGCATTTGGGGAGGCTGGGTGAAGAGTGGGTGTCGGCGGGGGGAAGGTGCTGCTTCTGGAGCGCCGACTTCTCCTGTAGAGGTGGTGGCAGTAACAAGCCCAGCCGTTTTCTGAGGGCCCGTTTTACTCGCTAGGAGCAGTGTCGCCTGCATTATGGGCAAACTGCCGCTATCCTGCGAGGCACATGATAGCACTGTTCCTTCTGTTGCCACAGGTGACAGCGCTAGTATTGATAAAAGTGACTGAGCGTTGACAGGCAGAGCTGCCTCCCAAGGTTTCTGTTCTGCCTCTTGGCCAGCAGCCATCTCAGTGGGTTTTAACAGAAGAGTGACTTGGTCAGATCTGCATTTTAGAACGACTGCTCTGGTGGCAGTGTGGAGGTGGAATGAAGGGGGGGGGGGTCGAAGGTGGAAACCAGTCAAGGGTGTGGTGGGGCGTGGAAAGTACGGGACTGATCAGAGGTTTAGGAGGGAAGGTGGCCAGGCTGTGGGTGTGCACTTACTGGGATGATAGGGAGAGGGGGTGTGTGTGAATGATGGGGTTGAGAATGGTTTGAAGACGGTAGGGTCTTATTTTATAGTGGTCTTTATACTTCATTTGCAGTAACTGTAGACTTCTTTGACAGTAGATTCTTAGAAGGTGACACAAAATTCCTTTTATTTTTTTGCTTTCTGGTGGAGGGAGGGGGGCAGGGACTGTGTACCTTCAGAAGGGAGCACTGTGTACCTGGACTGCCAATGGGGACAGAGGTTAGGATGGAGAATTCTGTTTTCTAAAATTGGCTAGGAACATTATAATGTAAAAAGATTCCCAGACACAGTTAGACCTTGGGCTAATTTAAATAACTTTATTTTTTAACTTTTTATTTTTTAAAGGAGATTTCTCTAAGAAACCCATTCAATTTATTACCTACAATGCCCCTAAGTGGGAAGTAATACAACTGCATTTATCTAAAAAGAAAACTGAATAATGCGGGCTTTGAGCTAATTTATTGCAGCGCCCTTTCTAGGCCCTTCTCCCTCTCAGGTTACTGGGGTTCTAGTGAACGCAAATCTGTAGTGTAGCAGTTGTGAACCTGCAAGGCCCTCGGGATCTGGCGTGGAATTCGGAGCCTCCATGTCCTTGGATGGAAAAATATTAAAACTTTATTTCACTAAACATAACTGAAAATTAGTATATTATTCTTTAGAGAACGTAGGTAACAAACCACAGTAATATTAGCAGTACTTGTGACTTTGCCACCAGTAGAAATCAGATATTTTCATATCATGTAACAATTGTAATTATTACTTACACTCATTACTACTTTGAACTGACAGTAGCTACTACTAGAGCTTGTTATTTAAGGTGTTAATAAAGGAGCATATATTTAATGCATTAATAAAGAAGCACCGTATCACAAATTACTTCTTTAAAAATATTTTGAGGACTGTTTCAATAGAGTTGTTTTCCTTTGCAGTGCTGCATATGTATTTGATGCAGTTACAAACTGTATTCTGAGAAGGAGTCCCTGGGCATCACCAGAGGGTCCACAACACAGCCCAACTGAAGACCCCTCCCTTAGCAGCCTTGATGTGTCAGGCTAGCCTTGGGTCCCTGTGTTAATAACCCTGCTTCTCTTGCCAGGCACGGTCTCGTTCAGGGTCCACCTCCTTCCTACTGAGCTCGCCCCCCTCACAACTCCTGGCCCTCAGTGTCCGTGTCCTTATCAATTAATCCGCAGGACAGCGCCCATCTTCTATTAGACTTTTGCTTTGAGGGTGTGTCAGTTTTCATGAACTGTGTTTCTCCCACAAGGAGCAGAGGCTGTGTGATGATTCCTTGCATCGTTACCACGTTGCCCTACCCCTGCTCCCCAGCAGCTGACACAGTGTTTTGGGGCGCTGGGAACATTTTGTTCAGAGTGAGAACTTAATGCCAAGGCTATATTCAGCTAAACTTGTTTTTTTTTTAATAATTTTAACTGCTCCGGGTGAGGGTGTAAATTACAAAATAAAGGACCATGTAGAATGTAGATAAAATGGCTTTCATCGAGTTCAAATTGTGGGAAATAATACTTTTCCTCTAAGCTCATATCATAAAAAGTTGTATTAGACTGTTAAATAGTCTGAGCGTGATCTCATCAGCTGGAACCGAGTATGAAATAAAACACGAAGGCTTCCTTCTTTTCTGAAGGATCTGTTTTATAGATTTTTTAATTACAGAGATTCCTTGAGCTAGAGCATAATAATGCAGGGCCCACAAAGGAAATGAGACTAAAGCAACCAGGGTTTCAATGATTGAATGTGAGCAAAAGTGAAGGGAATGTTTATCACCCGCGACACGCTCCACCCTCGCGCCCCTCCCCCACCCTGAACCCCAGCGAGAGCCCCAGTGTGGATAGTAATGACTGCCACGGAGCTGGCTGCTCTCACTCTAGAAGGAACCGTGACCTTGGGCACGAGCGCCAACAGGAAGGTAGGAAGCTTCCCAGGGATGTTTTTCCTGGAGGTGAAGTCTCCCCTCCCCTCCCCTCCCCTCGGGACTGCAGTAGCACATTACTTCCTCCTGCTTTTTGCCAGTGGCAGCTCCAGCAGCAGCCCCTGAAAGTCTAGACAGATATGCCATATGGGAGAATCTTTTGTAAACATTTTTGATCAGTGACTCACAACTTTAAGAAAGGATTATCTTTGTATAAAATGCTCTTTAAATTGTACTTTAAAGACCCAAGCTATTTTCTTAGAATACTGTCCAAATAAGTTAATCACGCACAGATCCAGTGCATTCTGTGGCGTTGTTCTTACAGAATTTTCAGTTAGCTAGTCTCATGGTTGGAGCCATAGCTTTTTAGAGCTTTGGAGGCATGTCTTTAGATAGCACCATTCTTGGTATATGACTTTTCCTGAGTTTTGTTGGTGAGTAGGAACCTTTTCATTAAAGATGTGGTGAAATAACAAAAGGATTTTCAATGAGATGGGAGACATTTTTGAAGATATAAAAAATATTTTAAAAATATAACTCAGGATGCTGCAGAAAACGTTAACTAAACTTTTTAAGAATAATAGATGCTAAGATTCCTTTTTCCATTGGCAGAACAGAAGAGGGGAGCTGTTTGGGGCATCCTTTTTTAATGAATCCTTTGAGCTTCTTTAGGGGGTCTAACCTGGGACTGGCAGGAAGTTCATGTATTAAGCAAGGAAGATTTAAGTACATTCTGCAACTTTGGCCTTGTAAACTGTGATCATTTTTAAGGTTGACAAGCATAGTTCACTGTGAAATGAAGCAAGGAACTTGGCATTTATACATTGTGAGTCAATTTTGACATCAGCCTGGATTGGGAATTCACTGGAAGGTTTTGGTGTTCGACTGTGGCTACACTTCAGTGTCTCGATCCAGAGGCAAGCATGAGCAATACTTCCCTTTGGGCTTTGGCCATTAATTTGTGGAATGGAGCAAGAATTGGAGAGGAAAATTGAAAGGCTGCCTTGGATTTCCTGACGTCCTGTTGAATCAAAAAGCTGTGGGAGGCCCTTTCCTTCCTGACAAAGGCCTCATCCCCTCACATGAAATTCTCAGCATCTGTCTCCACGTTAGGGACAGTCCCTCTTTAACCCATACTTTTAAGTCGACAGTCACCCCTGAGCCAGTATCTGTGTTCTGCCTATTCCAGGTGTTTTCCAGGCTACTTCCCCTGATTATGTAACTTTGATCAAATCCAGATGCTGCAGAATGTTTGATAGAAGAGGTCAAATGGCATTTGAGAAGAAAAGCATTTCTGTATTCATGACTTTGCTTTAATTTCCTGTGTAGGCCTGGTCCGCGCAAGTCGTGTGCTCATGGCCACGAAGTTGGGACACTGGAGGGGAATGCACACATACTTTCTCAGGACAGCTTGAGGAGATTCCCTCCCCACCCTGTGTACTTTTTCATGTTAGATGATCAATTATATAAGTGTCCGCTGGCTTCTATATATGACAGGTTTTTTTTATTGTTTTCTGATTATAAAAACAATCCACATTCATTGTGAGACATATGCCAAAATACAGAAAAGAATAAAGAAAACTTAAAATGTTCGTAATCCCACCACCCCAAGTTAAATTACTGTTAATGGTACTTGTTAACATGCTACCATGCGTTAACTACTGTTCACATTTTGATATAGTTCCTTCTGGACTTTTTTTCAATTTTTATGAAATGGGGTATTGTTATAGTATATTTCCAAGTTATTAGATATTTTTTCCAAAAATATTTTGAATGGCTTTACGAATGTATTCTGTTTTATCGATGGACCACGAACTAACTTATCTCGTGTTGCTAAATATTGTGTACCTTTCCTTTTCTGTGCTGTTACTTAAAAATCAGTATATACAAATCATTGTGTGGGTCTCCTGGGATAAATTCCTAGCAGTATGTCAAAGGTGATGGAATTCTTTAAAGACTCAGTTCGGTTCACATTTCCAGTTTTTCTCCTAAAATGTTACAGCAATATCTATACTAACTATTAGCATTGTATGAGAGTGCCCATTTCATTGAAGTTTTATTACCCTGTTAGCCTCAAGAAAATGTCCCTGCCCAATTTCATGGAGAATTTGCATTTCTTTGATTATTAGGAGGGTAGACATGCTTTCCGTGTTTAACGGTAATTTAAATTTCCCGTGTGCTGCTTATTCATAGTTTTGGTCTATTTTTCCATAGAGGAGGGTTTTCTCTTTTCCTTTTGATATGCAAGAGTTCTTCTATGTTAAGAATCCTTTGCCTTGGACATATATACACTACCAAACGTAAAATAGATAGCTAGTGGGAAGCAGCCGCATAGCACAGGGAGATCAGCTCGGAGCTTTGTGACCACCTAGAGGGGTGGGATAGGGAGGGTGGGAGGGAGGGAGAGGCAAGAGGGAAGAGATATGGGAACATATGTATAACTGATTCACTTTGTTATAAAGCAGAAACTAACACACCATTGTAAAGCAATTATACTCCAATAAAGATGTTAAAAAAAAAATAAATGAGTAAAGAAAAAAAAAAGAATGCTTTGCCTAATAATTTTACTTAATATCGACGTAACGACAGTAGAAGCTCTTTTGACTTGCTTTCACCGAACTGACTTGCTGAAGCGACCAGCGGCTCGGCTTCCTTCATAACACATGCCTCTCTGGTGCCCACGGGGTAGGGCAGCCGCTCCACTACCACACATTGCTCCCACCACCTGAGTCACAGCCACACCCAGAGCCACTTGTGTTTCTTTCTACACCTCTTTATTTCAGATACACTTGTTGCTTTAATTACTTGGTTAATATGCAACCAGTGAAATCCAAATGTGAACAGAGATTTGTCTCTATGAAAATTTAAGTGAATGTTTTAGATAGCCTCTGTAAATGCAGGTCACTTTTTAAAAATTCCTACAGGACTAGGTGTGAGTGACACACCTATAAACATTGGAAGGGATTGTACTGGGATGACATATCGAATGGCTCCAGCTTCTTCTTCCACCTGTAGGAAGCTGAAGTGAGATGATGCATTATAGATAGGATGGTAAGACAACATCCAACTGTAAACACGTACCCACACTCAAAAGGACAGTCCTTGGCCCTGTCGTCAAGACTAGCAAATCAGTGTACATTCAGGTGGGGTTAGGGGATCACAGATTTTAATTTTCAAAAATTCCCTGCTTTGACCAGGTTTTTTTGGTTAATCGGTCAGTCTGTGATCACGATGGCACTAGATATACTTTTAGAGCTGCTGTAAGTAAGTACTCAGAGAACAGGGCCTAACGCATCACTAAGCCTTTTGCACATTCTAGGAAATGGTAGTGTTACAAGATGCTCTTCCTTGAAATTATCTTTGCCCTCAAGATTCATAAAACAAAATTACCAAGCATAGTAGTGACATAATTTGAGATTTTCTCTTTTAGAAAAACAATTCCTGAAGGTTCACTATAGTCAGTAGTACAAAAGCTAGAATTGGGAGGCCTTCTTATTTATGTTCTATTGGTTTATTCCAAAGAGATAGTTTAAACAATGTTTGTTTCTGAAAGTTCTCCAGTTGTGTTTCCGGAAGTTTAGGCTAGTCTCTCAGATGTATCAGGTGCCTCCAGTGTCTTTTTTGAAGTGAGTACTGCAGAATCACGCCCATCCCTGAGCTGGGTGTTACTGCCCAAGAAAAGATGTTTGGGGGTCCTCTAAATCCATAAAAAGGGAAATTTAAAACAATTTTGTTCTGTTGCCATTTATGTTTGGTGTAAACAGATGGTAGGTCTTTCCATTCTTCTCAAATTAGAATTTTCCCCTTTCCCCCTTTTTAAAAGTTTGATTTCTTAGCCATAATATTCTATAACTGTTAAGATCTACTTGGAGTAGATTTGCTGGTGTGAAAGGACCCATGGAGAGTTTGAACATAGTTCCAAAAAAAAAAAAAAAAAGAGAAAGACAAGAAAAAACTTCAGGAAAAAATATTGAACTGTATTTAACCCTGTAGTGAGTAATAGTCACACATTCCTAACGTAAAAGATGCAGATTGGTTTTCAACCTTTAGAATCTACCTATAGACAAAAATGAAAGACTTTATTAAAGAATAGAACAGAATTTCTTTTACACAAAGTGGAAGAAAATGTAAAGAAGGCCGTACTTCGAGTGTAGAGGGGGGAAAGCTGGAAGGAAGGGTAGGATGTTAATATCCTTATCTTGTGAGGTAAATAGTTGAGAGATATGGTCTCTAGCAGGAAGAAAAGGAAATAAAAGTGTAAGTCTGTTACTGAAAATGCAAAGGTGACCAGTAGAGGCTGGTGCAGGAGAGATGGGGGGAGAGGGAACAGCGATTATAATGATATAGCTTCTGTTCAGAGAGATGGAGGTGGTCACCAAGAAAACAGCTGTTGCCTCTGGGTGTAGACGGGAGTGGGATGGAAACTGTTTGTCCTTCATTATAAGCTCTTCAGCACTATTTGACTTTTAAATTATGCACGTTTATTAACTTTCCTACATTTAAAAATGTTTTAAAGCAAGAAACTTTTGCTCCATGTTATAACATAAGCAATGGCAAAGACGTGTGAGGATGGACTGTCTCTATTTCTAGTTGAATTTTTTGAATTAGTAAACTTAAAAAGTTTAAACCATTTGGGAACGGTAGTTACCACTCCAGAATGTAAATATTTAGGGTTTTTCACAAGATTTGGGAAAGGAAGAGTCCATTTTTTTAAATCACCTTTCTGATTAATAGATAATATGTGCAGATGTTAAGAAATGAAATAAATTAAGAATATATGTAATGTTGGATACACAGACTTTTTTGCTCCTGAGAATAAAACTTTCTTCCCTGTTTCTTTCTTCTGTTTCTCTCTTTCTCTTCCAGAAGCCCTTCAGAGGCCAGTAGCATCTGACTTCGAGCCCCAAGGTCTGAGCGAAGCAGCTCGTTGGAACTCTAAGGAAAACCTTCTCGCTGGTCCCAGCGAAAATGACCCCAACCTTTTCGTTGCACTGTATGATTTTGTGGCCAGTGGGGATAACACTTTAAGCATAACTAAAGGTAAAAGATCTGTGGGCAGCTGGTGATCGTTGCAAGAGACAGAAATCCGGGGAAGCCGGAGCCGGACTGGCTGCCCCTTTGCTGGCGGAAAGAGCAGCTTTAGTTTGGAATGCAGAGAGACCCGAAAAACTAACAGCATCCTTACAAGCGTCACTTTTCCTTAAGGAGAAGAGTTCCTGCATAGTTCTTGGCAAAAACAGAGCTTTCCCTATTTTATATTGAAAAAGACATCTGGACCAAACACTGAAAACACTTTTTTTTTTTTTAAGAAAAAGTATCTTTCCACTAAAAGCTTCCTTATATTAGAAACAAAGCACTTGAGTAATAGATTTATAAAAACTGAGGCTATATATTTATCTGCATATTCAATATAAACAGGGAGCTTCATACTCATACGCTTGTAAATACATATATTTACGTGGACTTGTTAAAATGAAATAGGTATTTAGGAACTTGGAGATCTTTAGTAATCATAGAAGAGTACGTGAGAATGAACGAATTAGCTTCTAAAACTGATATGTCTGATTTGGTTCTTTTCTTCTAAGGTGAAAAGCTCCGGGTCTTAGGCTACAATCACAATGGGGAATGGTGTGAAGCCCAAACTAAAAATGGCCAAGGGTGGGTCCCAAGCAACTACATCACGCCAGTCAACAGTCTGGAGAAACATTCCTGGTACCATGGGCCCGTGTCCCGCAACGCCGCTGAGTACTTGCTGAGCAGTGGGATCAATGGCAGCTTCTTGGTTCGGGAGAGCGAGAGCAGTCCTGGGCAGAGGTCCATCTCGCTGAGATACGAAGGGAGGGTGTACCACTACAGGATCAACACTGCTTCTGATGGCAAGGTAGGGGGCCCCAGGCAGGGGAGCCGATGGGCCAGGGTGGGGACAAGAGGTCCTGCCGCTAGGTTGATAAGGTTTTGCAACAAAGCTCAACCAAGAAGATGTTTGAAACAGCACGCATCATCCCACTAGCCTTGTTAAAGACCCTCCGTTGAGGACCGATCATGTGACATTACAAGTCCACGGGCTGATGTGGTTCTCTAATTGTCCCGCTGGAGTTTGGTTATCAGCAGGTTCATAAGATAAGTGGATCATCTGTTGGGTTTTGGACGTATTTCTTACACTAAGACTCTTCCTTTTTAAAAAAAAATCTCTTATATGAAAGTAATTTATCCTAAGTGAGGAAAATTCACACAATAGATGGTTATTTTTAAAGTGAAAGACCACCTTAATAGCACCTCCCCAAAACAAGTCTGGTACGTGGCTTTCTTTCTATAGATAAAATCACATTTGTGTGTGTGTGTGTGTGTGTGTGTGTATAATACATATATACACACAGTTTTTAAACAAAAATGGGATCACGTCATACCCGTATATTTCCAAACCCGAACTGTAGTTTTGTAAAGGAGTTGATATATATGGTTTTGTGGTCATAATACATATATACACACAGTTTTTAAACAAAAATGGGATCACGTCATACCCGTATATTTCCAAACCCGAACTGTAGTTTTGTAAAGGAGTTGATATATATGGTTTTGTGGTCAACAGTCATTAAGAGTCCATGAAGGGAAGGGAGAAATTAACATGTACTGAGTTCCTACTGTTTGGTGGGGCATTTTTCAACCTTCATTTCTTTTAAACCTCACCTTAGTCCTCAGGGCAGATACTGCTTTCAGCTGCATTTTTGCATTAAAGAAATGAAGGCTTAGAGGGATAAAATTTCTTGCTGAAGATCACATAGTGAGTAACTGATGGGAACTAGGCTCAGATTCCACTGTCTGCTCCGCTGCACCACGCTGTTGTTGAGGGTGCAGATAGGTGGATTGTCGGGATGGGCCCAGATGGTGTATGTATTCTTTTAATAATATGTAATGCATGCAAATGGTTTAAAAAAAAAAATGAGTTGCCGTGAAACATAATTCTGTCTCCTAATTCAGTTCCCCTGCCCAGGCAACCACTGTGACCAGTTTCTCCCAGAGTTCCCCAGTATATATATGTTTATATTTTTAAAAAAAACAGAAACGATGCATAATCTACACTGTCTGCATCTTGCTTTTCCCACCTAGTAATATATTTTGGAGGTTGTTTTATGGCAGCACATTTAGAGCTGCCTCATTCTGATTAATGACTGCCTAGCGTGGATGGACCATCATTTATTTAAGCAGTCCCCTGCTGGCCGACTTTTAGGCTGTTTCCAATCTTTTGCTATTATAAATAATGCTGTTGTAAAGTGGATTTCAAACCTTTAAAAAAAATAGCCCACTGTAAAAAAAAAAAAAAGTTTTACGTCACCATCCGGTACACACACTAGGAACAGAAGGTTCACGAAACCCTACTTACTCTTACTGTACGTAACGCATTCTGATACTTTATATACCATTCTGTTCTGTTTCATTTTTTTTGAAACTCCTGGTCATGATGCACTGAGTTTATTTCATAGACCCACTAGTGGGTCACGACTGGCATTTTGAAAATACACTGCACATACTTCTTTGTGTACAGTCCAAGCATATGCAAGGTAAGTTGCTAGAACTGATTGGAGTTTATGTTGATATTGCCAAATTACTTTCTTTAGAAATTGTACAGATGTGTTTTCTCACCAGCAATGCTGTGAGAGTGCGTGTTTCCCCTTCCCCTCATCACCAGTATATTCTCAGACTTGTAAAAACATCCCTGTCTCTGATTGGTAAAGATGGTATCTCATTATGTTTAATATACCTGTGCTTCCTATGCCATTTACTAAACTCATCCTTTCCTGTGTATTTGAGGTATACCAAATTTGCATATGTATTTAGGTCTGCTCTCTTCCATTGGTCTGTCTGTTCATATGCCAGAATCAGACTTTTAATTGTTATGGCTTTATAATATGTTTTAATATCTGGTAGGGCTAGTTTAGTTCCTTTCTTTTTTTTTTTTTTTTTGGCCATGCCATGTGGGGGGGCATGAAGGATCCTAGCCCCCCCACCCCCCAATGACCAGGGATCGAACCCACGCCCCCTGCAGTGGAAGCGCAGAGTCCTAACTACTGGGAAGTAGTGGGAACTCCTGGGGACTGGGAAGTCCCTAGTTCCCATTTCTTAATCTTGCTAGCATTTTCATGGCTCTCCTCACACATTCATTTGTACCATACAAATGCACAATGCGTTTCTTTTTTCAGTGTTCTTATCTGTTGTTTTTTCCACATGTCTCAAAGTCTCCTGGCTAGAGTCCTTATTGCCAATATCTGATCCTTTTCGTCATTGCACATGTCTTTAGACCAGCACTGTAGTCTGTAGGACGGACAGCATAGTCTGCCTTTGACGTGTGACCAGAGGTCGGCCTCATCAGCGTGCTTTTGAGGTCACTGTTCTCATCCCCGATGCAAAACTAGGTCCTCCATTCTGGGGGATGTATTCCAGGGTGCCGGGCCCTTTGAAACCTTGGCTTCAGACCACAAGGGTGCCCTTTTAGTGAATTAGAACAACAGAGTGCACAGCCCATGAGGGAGGTGATTTCTTGGAGCTGACAGCTTGCTTCCCATCTGTGCCGTTTATCCAGGGCGAGCCCCGCTGCACCACGGTAATCAGTTGAGGTTTGTCCTGAACAGGATAATGGTTCCTTTTCCCTGGAGTTGTTTAATCAGCATCCTTGGAACGGATGCAGGCAAGCATGATCTAGTCTGACAACTCATTAGCTGGGGGTTGGTCTAAAATATGGTTAAAAGGGGGAGAGCAAAGCCTACGTGGATACATGATCTGCAGAATTTGAGAGTCATCTGACGAGGAAGCTGAGCCCTCTGTCTAAAATCTCATGTGTGCCAGGTGGTTCCCTTCATTCCAGGTAGAGCACAAGGAACCCATTTGATCAGGCTGTATCCGCTACTCATCAGAGTGACCTGGGCATCTTGCCCGCCTCCTTCCCTCCCCGGCAAAGACTCTCCCTTCAGCTGTCCGAGCACCTGGAGACTTCTCAACCCACGGGGTCATCAGGCCACACTCGAGGGGGCTCTGTTGGGTGGGATTATATTCCTGGAATGAGTGGAACAGTGTCAGAATCGGGAAGGGGGGGTATTATAACGACGCATGGGACAGTGTGGGCTGGCGTTGAAAAAAGGCTGCTTACATAGCAGAGCTTTGATGCAATCCTTTTTGGATTTCGAAAGGGAAAATTTTAAGTTTGGTGGGAGGAATAGACTGGGGTTGAATAAGTTTTAATTCTCATTTTCAAATTAGCTAATCTTTAGAAAACAACTGAATTTAGAAGATTCTTCTCTAAGGCCCCAAAGGATTTCTTTCTGCCTCCACCCTCTTGGCTGTGGTTGACCTCCCTCCCATGTTTCTGAGCTTTCAGCAGCCGTTGTCAGTTGGTCAGTCAGCCCGGGGCCACCGGCTCAGGGCCCAGAGCCTAGGACTCTGGGAGTCTCAGGCTAGACTTGAAAGCATCATACCAAACTGAGCCATTGCTGTTTCCTAGGCGTCCCGAGAGTCTTAGCAGCCCTCAGATACCCTGGGATTTGGTTTTCATTCTTACTGCTTTCTTAAAGTTTGGAATCCTCTGCCAATGTAGTGGAATTAAAGACTGATTTTCCTCCTCCACCCCCCACCCCCAGTCGTTCTTCACTTGTTGTGGTTATTTGTGCCTGCATCGTATGTACCTGGGTGGGATGCTGCCACCAAGCCCCACGATTATAGCCCTTGATAGAGTCTTTCCTGTCCTTCCTTTTCTCCAAGAGATGCAGTTGACGTTGATTTTCATGGTCTCCTAAAGTGACAGGTCTGAGTTGACAGGAGTGGCATTCGGGCATCAGCTTTAGCAGAGGTGGCGGGACACTGGTCAGCAGGTGCAGGCATCTGGTGAAAAGCCTGCTAAACCGTAGCTGATCTTCCCTTGTCGAGGAGACCGGGAGCATTATTACTAAGTACTGCTTCATTATGAAACACTGCCTTCCTGCTGGTATTTGAGTAGCTTGGAGGTTGGTTGGGGGGTGGGGGTCACTTCCTGGCCTTGCAGCCTGTACATACTACGTCCCAGGTGGGACTCCAGGGTCTGAGGCAGCCAAAGGTTGCACACGTCCGATAAGCCTGTGAGTCTGGCTGTCAGGGGGAAAGCTGTTTCTGGTGAGTTTCTTTGACAGGTCCTATCTTTCGGGTCCCTGCGTGATTAGGAAGAGGCACACCCTGGCTGAGCACCCAGGGTGTTTATGTAACTGGGTGCATAGCATAATGACATGCCATTCATAACACTAATTTCACTTTCTTCTGTGAACATGCCATGAATTCCTGATGAAGATTACCCAGTTCGCTAGCAAAATGCTGCTCCCAAACTAGCAGTAATCAGAAGGAAGCCACCAGCCTTGACTGGTAGAAGATGGCTGCGCAGTACATTTAAGGGAGTTTCAATATTTAATGTGTTGGTATGTTGGTATTTTATGTTGAAAAATGAACTAAGTTTGGGGGTCTGTAAATTTAATTATTGAAAAAGATGAAGTTTGCCCATTCAGTGAAACCTCCCATAACTCTGAAACCTCTAATAAAGGAGCCTGAGAGGGAATCAGCTGAGACCAAGAACAAACTCTGCATAAACTAGGGCTTCGGGGAGCCATTAGCATTCTGGGCGGTTGAGTGAACTTAATCTTGGGGCTGGGGAGTGCTCCTTTCAGGCTGACGGGGAGAAGTAGGTAATGAGCCTTGCTCCCAGGCGACCTGCCCCAGGAGCCCAGCAAGTGAAACAGGCTCTTTTGCGTGTACTGTGCCAGTGATTTCCAAGGCGGGAGGGGTGCTGTGGCTCCAGCGGGTGCCTTCTTGGAGTGGGTTTTCACTCCTCTCGTCCCTCCTTAGTAGGAAAAGTGCCCACCAGCTGAGTAGCCAGAGAGAAGAGGGCTTGGAGCGTTTACAGCCTGTAGTGAAGCAGTTGGACAGCTGTCTTCTCCAGAGAGGGGCGAGGATTTGGAACTCTCCCTGCATCCCCCACTCCATCATCTTTGTGAATTGCACGTGCCTTGGTGACTAACACCAAGGAGAGTGCCGTGTTGTCCACGGGCCTTAAGCTAAGGGCAGGCTCAGCGGTGCCTGCCTCTGCCCCCCACCCCGACCCAGCCCCCGGCACGTTCAGGGGCCTGAGTGAGGCTCACGGCCTCTCCCTTGAGTGGTTCACTTAGAGGTCTCTCCTCGGTGCCCTGAGGTCTAAAAGTAGGGCCTCCTCGCGGGCTGCCTCCTCACCCTGAAAGGTCCTGCCGTTGTTCAGAGGCACCGTCTTCCAGAGGGACGAGGTCCCCAGGGCTGCAGAATCTTTCTGGACAGTTCTTGGGTTGCTCAGAATTTTATTTTAGTAGGATTGCTACAGAAAGATTGTAAATTATAAATCTCTAAGCCAGAGTTTGCCATTGGCTTGCATGATTTTTAAAAATTTGTCTCTCATCTCCCCAAGCAAAAAAGGAAAAAAAAAAATCTCCTGTTAAAGACTCCTGTTTACCCTCTTGAGACTTACAGATGGTTCAGATTGTATATTTGTTGTTACTTCCTTCTTCTGAAGTATTTTTATTATCTCCCATTGCAAACATGCCGAAGGTAATGGAGCCTGCCATCGCCAGCAGCCAAGGCCTTGGCCCCGCCAGATGTGTTTCAGGCTTTTTCTTCCTGTTTCTTCTTTTTAAGTAGTAAAAGATATTACAGCTACAGCTGACTGATCCTGTCCCTTTTTGTCCCTCTGGCCTCAGGCATCACCACTGTCCCAAATCTGTTTCCTCCTGCCCGTGTCTTTGCAGTTTGGGCACGTCTTAAATGAACACCTAGTCGTGATTCTTAGTATCCTTTCCACCTTCAGCGATCATGGGCTGCCCTTAGTGAGCCAACAGATTCAGTTATGTGCGTGGAGTCCAGATGTTCTATGTGAATTTTAATGTGAATTGGTTTTGGTAAGGAAGTATCCCCTCACCACATCACCGAACCAAACAAAAAGGAGAGAAGAAAGATAGCCGTCACCATCCACATTGTTGCTCTCTGCCGGCCTGCACCTTTGCCTTCTTCCCCTTCGCAGCGTCCAGACGCGAATGACCCAGGCAGGGGCTCCCTGCACGGGTTCTCACCTGCCGTAGGTCTCAGTTAGAGACTCACATGAACTTGTGTCTCGTATCCCTTCTCCTGACTTCCCTGTGCTGGACGAGGCTGTACGGCCTCTGTGCGGCTCTCTCAGTCCCCACCCTGTTCCGGGAGAGCGCTGGCGGGGGCATCTCCTGTGGGCATACTGCTGGGACTTGCAAGTCTTGCCCTCTGATGCTTCGTACTCAGCCCAAATCGAGGGGGCAGGAAAGAGAAGGAGGTTTATGTTTTATAGTGATTTTCATCTCTGATCACTGTTTAGTTCTAGATAATGATATCATTATAGGTTTTAGGTAATAATAATTAAAAGTTACTTTCTTTTCCAGTCAGCAAATGCTTATTAAGTTCTACTCTTTATTAATTTACTCAACAGCATTTATGGAGTACCTGTTATGTGCTCATTTCTTGTTCTGGACATTGGGGATACAGGATAAAAGCAGACAGCTTAGGGCTCTGTTCTCATGAAGCTGACATTCTAGTAGCTGCAGACAGACAGTAATCAGGCAGATAAACAAGGAGTTGTCAGCTAGTGGTAAGTGCAACGCAGAGAAGTAAGGCAGGTGATATGATGACTAACTGGTGCCGGGTGATGACTGCACATTGGGTGGTCAGGGACTACGTCATGGACATTTACGCTGGGCTCAGAATGGTTACAGAGAGCCAGACATGTGCCTATTAGGCCGGTGGAGGAGGTCATGGAGGAACGCAGCATAGTGGTTTTCTGAACGCTCGGCCCTGTGTGGAGAGGCGTTTATCTGAGGTTCTGCAGTGCATTAAACTGAGGCTCAGCGAAGCTGGCCTCCGGAGTGGTTGGCATGTGTGTCGCTCTGTGGCTGAAGGCCGTCCCTGTCCCCTCAGCTCTACGTCTCCTCGGAGAGCCGCTTCAACACTTTGGCCGAGCTGGTTCATCACCACTCAACGGTGGCCGACGGGCTCATCACCACTCTCCACTATCCGGCCCCCAAACGCAACAAGCCCACCGTCTACGGCGTGTCCCCGAACTACGACAAGTGGGAGATGGAGCGCACGGACATCACCATGAAACACAAGCTGGGCGGAGGCCAGTACGGGGAGGTGTACGAAGGCGTGTGGAAGAAGTACAGCCTGACGGTGGCCGTGAAGACCCTGAAGGTAAGCCCGGGACCGCCCAGCTGTCTGTCCAGTGAGAGCCTCGCTGCTCACAGCGCCTCAAGGTGGCGCACCCCCTTAGTTCAGGGTGGCCTGTTGCCCACTGGGGCGCAGCGATGCCTGCCTGTGCACGCAGCCCGGGGCCTCACTCTGCAGCTCGAGCCGGCTGTGTTTTTTGGTGTAAAAAGGTTAGTCATTTGGAGGAGTTTTTCATTCTGTGGCAAGGGTGTTTTAAAGCCGTGGAGTTCTGTGCTGTTTTGTTTGGCATTTGGATCGCTTCTTACTGAGTTAAGAGAAGGCGGGGCGTGGGGGGGCGGGTCTCTGAGTTGTAGGAGATGTAACCAAAATGCATTTGACTCTTCTGTGGATTTTTGTTGGTAGATTTGAGAGGCAGGTGCATTGGGTGTTTCTAGCACGTTCCCATTCCCCAAATCGTATGTCCAAACTTCTGGAAGCACAGGCGTGGGCTGCCTCCTCTAGGAAGGCACCAAGGAGACATGGGGGCTTCGCAGGGCCTCGGATACCGCCTGCCCGCTGTCGATCACCGCGGCTTCCACTCTCAACTGACGCCTGGCGTTTGTAGTCTCTAGCGGCTGTTGGCGAGCCAAGGGAAGGAAGTTCACTTTGCAGGCCTCGCCTCCTTCAAACCGTGAGCCGTGTTGTTAGCTGTGGTGAGAGTGTCCCCTAGTGTTGCCCTGTGTGGCTTTCGCTTGCTTTAAATGAACTCCCATTATGTTGACCTGTGCACAGAAATTGGGAGAGGGAGCCCCGTTTTGCAGCCGTTAACACAGAAGCAGAACTGAAACACCCACCACTGGGAAGAATGAACCTGAGCGTGTGCGTGCTTCTTGAAGGTCGGTCAGGTGCACGCAGCCAGAAAGCCCGCCTTTCCGGGCCTCGGTCATTTCCCTGCTGCCCTCACTCAAAGGCACCATAAAATGGAAATTGTGATTTCTGGTTGATAGGAAGTGACACTTTAGAGGAAAGATTGCATTCTTTAGTCCCAGAAACCAAAGGTGGCTTCCTGCCCTTCATGTTGACTGTGTCCCCTTAGCTAGCTTGGTCCTTGGGGCAGGACTGACGCTTGGGGAGGGGGGTGGTGAATGGTGGTGGCCTGGGTATTTCGAGGACCCCTGGATATTTTCCAGTTAGGATTTTCTTTAACTTAATAAGCATTTATCAAGCTCCTCACTTTTATTTGCCAGACCCTGAGCTTAACACTGGGATTTTGGAAACAAATTGGACAGAGTTCTTGACCTCAGGCTAGTCTAGGTGGTTAGAATCATCTGGTTGGTAGTAGTCTAGTTAGTAGGAGAAACAGGCAAGTATGACCATAATTGCGGTGCGGTGTGACAAGGGCTGTGCTAGAGGCACGCGCTCAGAGCTGTGGCCCCACATGGGGACGAGAGGAAGGACGGGTGAGCTCTGCTCAGCAGGGAGAAAGCAGAACGGGAGTTGTGAGTGGGGCGAGCAGGAGTTGGCCAAGGGAACGGGGCCAGGAGAGGAAAGTAGAGGGCAGAGAGGGCTCGCCGAGTCACAGAGGCCTGAACCCGGCTGAGGAGCTGGGACGCTGTCCCGGAGGCAGTGGGGCGTGTTGAAGGGTTTGACGCACGGGAATAAGGTGGTCGGATTCGCTGTTCTCGGGGACGCCTATGTTGGCGAGCCCTCGAATGAGCTGAACAGCCATTGCCCCACTTCCCAGAGCCCGGGCCAGGGCACGGGGAGACATGCGCTCCAGTGGCCCAGGGCGGCACTCGGCCGAGGACCAGGCCCAGGGAAACTGGGCCTTGACCAGCTTGCAGAACTGTTAAAGGCGCAGGCGCTACCCACATGTTTGCCGGGTTTGCAGAAACAAAACAAGAGTAAAAGCACAAAATACAGTAGATAGCAGTCCAGGAAAGGCTTGTTGGAGAACTTTAAGAAGAGGTAGAGGGCTTCCCTGGTGGCGCAGTGGTTGAGAGTCCACCTGCCGATGTAGGGGACACGGGTTCGTGCCCCGGTCCGGGAGGATCCCACATGCTGCGGAGTGGCTGCGCCCATGAGCCACGGCCGCTGAGCCTGCGCATCCGGAGCCTGGTAGCTGATGCTGTGCCGTTATTTTCCAAATAACTGAAGAAGATGATTCTAGAGAAGGGACCCCGTGGAGCTCGGCGGTGGTTTTTTTTTTATACCAATACATCAGAATTATCTGGAAGTGGGTGCCTTCTAGAACATACTTCTCTAACGATGTGTTATTAAGCTTTTTATTATACGTTTAATTATTTTTCCTAAGAGCCTTATTAACTTGTGATCTCATAGTTCATTAAAAAAATTACAGAATATAGTAGCATCGATTTCTGTGAATAGTAACTCCAAGTGGTAGCTAATTAGGGAAAAGGGAATGTGTCATTTTCTTTCTTTTTTTTTTTAACTTGTGAACGTGGTTCTTTTTTTTTTTTTAATTTATTTTTGTCTGTGTTGGGTCTTCATTGCTGTGCGCGGGCTTTCTCTAGTTGCAGCAAGCGGGGGCTACTCTTCGTTGTGGTGCGCGGGCCTCTCATTGCGGTGGCTTCTCTTGCTGTGGAGCACGGGCTCTAGGCACACGGGCTCACTAGTTGTGACTCGCGGACTCTAGAGCGCAGGCTCAGTAGTTGTGGCGCACGGGCTTAGTTGCTCCGCAGCACATGGGATCTTCCCGGACCAGGGCTCGAACCCGTGTCCCCTGCATTGGCAGGTGGATTCTTAACCAGTATGCCACCAGGGAAGTCCCAAGGGACTGTGTCATTTTCTAGAGGTATATTAACCCAAAATA
This sequence comes from Leucopleurus acutus, assembly GCF_964270905.1. Taxonomy (NCBI): domain Eukaryota; kingdom Metazoa; phylum Chordata; class Mammalia; order Artiodactyla; family Delphinidae; genus Leucopleurus; species Leucopleurus acutus. Next base: position 5,549,720 of record NC_139150.1, on the reverse strand, counting down.
AGGTACTGAGCAACTGCTAAATAAATTATCCCTCCTTCCACCCCACCCTGCACAAAAAACATCTGTACAGTATGTTTCCCACTTGGCAAATAAGATTAGTATCAACATTTGGGGCGTTCATCTCCACTACAGACGTTGAGAGTTCGAGTGGGTTCCAGGTAGCAGTGATGGCTAATATTTATTGATTCTTACTGCGTGCCTGAGTCTGAGTGCTTTAGGCTTTACATAGAGCATCTCATTTAATCCTTCCAGCCACCTTAAGAGAAGGCTACTGATGTTACCACCATTTCAGGCTGAGAAAACTGAAGCAGAGAGAGGTTCAGTAACCGACCTAGCGTCAGTTCCATGGCAGCAGTGACAGAGCCAGGATTTGAACCCAGGCATCCCGTTCCAAAGCCCAGGTCTTTTTTTAAATTGTTCTTCTGGTTCTGATTTCTCACATACCATGAAAAATATGCATAAACCACAGTTACGCATTTTAAAAATCACCTTCCCCGCCCACCCCCGTTCACTTCCCTCACAGGCTGTAGCTACGATCTGCCTCTCTCTTGAAGACTACTTGGGAAATCCTTGCAGTTCTAGCCCAAGCTTTTGTTTGTTCAGCCGGTTCTCACTGAGCCCCTCTTTGTGCAGGACCTCCTTGTCCTTGGTGTTTGGCATTGCGGACCCTCAGCGGTCAGGACCAGACTCTCCTTAACCAGCAGGGGGAGCGAAGCCCTACTTTTATCCACCACTGGGCCCTATACCTTCAGGGCAAAAGGAAGACCCGAAGAGAAGAAAAGGGAGCACTAGGTTGGCCCCTATGGATGGGAAACTGGCATTACAACAAAGGCGCCCTGACGGGGACCGGCTAGTTTGAATTTGACACTGTTCAGCAGGTTGTAGGCACGTACTCTCTTTGTTAAAGGCAGGATGTGCCTAAGAGAACTGTCAAGTACAAGATGCCCCAAGTTTCAGATGAGCTGTATAGTAAGTTTGTAAGTCAGTTTTCTTTCTTGAAACAGTTGTGCACCTAATAGAATTTGGATAGGTCTACTGTTAATCTAATTGTGTTATTAAAATTGACTCATAAGCTAGCTGACAAATTTACTAAAATAGCAGAAATTAACACTGTTGAAAAAAGTTAAAACTTAGCACTGTACTCAATTCTTTACCTGTTTTTCCAATAGGTAATATATACAGATAGTTTAAACGACCCTTGATTTTGGCGTCTTTCCAGAAACAGTCCACACGCACGTATCTTTCTTAACCACGTGGCAGTGCTGTAGACACGGCTGCTCTGTGCCCTCTGTCGTTTACTTAATGTGTCTTGACAGTTATTCCTTGACGGTACGTGTAAGGTAGCCTTGTTTTTGTATGGATATATTTTAATATCTCACCAGCCTTCAGTAGACGTTTGTCTTTTTTCCACTACTTTGCTGTTACAGGCAGTGCACAGGGATTCTCCTTGTTGGCACACGTGGGAGAGTGTCCTGTTAGGTCAGCTCAGAGTAGAACTGCTGGATCAAAGAGCTCGAACCAGTTTGCACTCCACCACTGGTGTGGAGGAAGGGCCTGTTTTCCCTACCCTCACCAACACAGTATGTTTTGGTTTGGGTTTTATGTTTGTTATTTTCCCCCGCAGGAAATAAGGGCTCCTGGACGGCATGAACACTGGGCCGTCGCACACGGTGGCTCTCACTTCACGGCGGGACGGGGGCTGTGCGCTGGGGAGAGAGGCTACTGCCATGTCTCAGTCGCTCGGGCAGCGGCTTCCCTTCTGGCCGTGGAGCTGGATACGGCCGCAGTACTGGGGAATCAGAGTCATGGGGGCTCCTCTGTGAGATTGTTTCCTGTGGCCTTTTCACTTGAGCTTCAAGTCCCCCACCTGGTTTGTGAACCATCCGCCTTCCTCGGTCTAGCTCGGAAACTGCCCCATCTCTCCAGTGTGTGGACCCTGGTCGAGCTGATAGGTGCAGGGTGGCAGTTCGCTGTGCTTGTAACCTTGCTCCCCTGGCATCGGGTAAGAACCGGAAACATGTGGAAACTGATCTATCTTAGACACGAGCCCAGCACTGCGGCCAGGGGTCCCTGCTGAGAGGAGGCATGGAGAGCTCTAAAAGCTGTGCCGCGGCAGCGGGGCGCTGAGCTGTGTTTAAAAGTAGTGTTCTTTGTTATGCTGTAGAATTCCTACTCTTGGGGATGAGGCCAGTGAGCAAAAAGGGCGAAGCTGGTTAGAAAACACCTGTGAGATGTTGAGTCTGGAAGAATGTGTCTTTGAGAAAGACCAAAAAGCCAGAGTTAATTAAAGAACCAGCCTGTCTTCCATACAAGCAATATGTTTAGTCTGCTTCTCAGGAGTAGAGATCAACTGTGTTAGTAATAATAAAAGTGAGTCCCGCTGAGTGGGTGCTGACCGTGTTCCGGGCACTGCACTCAGCACTCTTTGTGTGCGAGGCAGATACCGCTGTTCTCTCCATTTGGTAGATGAGAAAACCAAGTTCGCAGGTAATCTGTTATCTATTATGTAGGCAACTTACCATGGCTTCGCAGCAGCAGAGCTTGGTCGGTATAACTCACAATCATCGTCTTAACCTCTGTGCCAGCCAAAGCATTGGTCCACATCTGGCCAGGCCAGTCATGAAGAGAGGGCAGTTGACCCAACTCCCCCCTTGACAGACCAGACTGAAATTCACAGCTTTTGTTCAGAGCGTTGCCTTTGCCCGAATCATTCGGAATTACTTCTGTTTCACTATGTAAGTGGAAGAATCCTCTTCAAAAAGGTGATGGAAATTTTAAAAATAAAAGTAAAGGAATATAACAGGGAGAACAGCATCAGGGATATTTCCAGTTTAACACAGCTAGAAATGTAGGGTGCTGTTAGTAGTTTAAATTATAAATTGAACCAGGTCTGATTCCAGCAGGGGGAGACAAGTTCACACTGATTGTCCTGAAAGAAAAAACAGGGAATTATTTATACTGTCCACACATCATGTGCGTGCGGTTCGTGTGTGTGTGTGTGTGTGTGTGTGTGTGTGTGTGTGTGTGTGTGTGTGTGAATGAAGAGAGAAAGGCAGAAGAGGGATGCCTTTGAGAGCCATAGTGTTCCTTTTGCATGTCCATGCCTCTCAAGACCTAGAACATGGTTCTTGTAGAGAAGAGTCAGTAGCTCTAAGAGCAGTGTTATATCGGAAACGAGTTCACTGTGCGAGGCTCATTGTGTGGTGCCTCAAATGTGGAAAGCTTCATTTGAGAGCTACTCTTTGAACATACTGTTGGCTGAGCAAGGTTCTTAAAGGCCCTGGTCCTTCCATGAGCAGCATTGAATCCTCTAGTTCCGGCAGGCACTTGGCTCTCCAGCCGTTGACAGTAGCAGCGTGTCACCCTGGTGGGTCAGAGCACTGAACGCCAGAAACGGTGTGGTCTGCTGAGCATGTTCAGGGGCAGGCAGGTCTCCGAAGAAGTAAACAGCCAGTGAGGTGGCGGCAGCGATGTGTTCTTTTCCCGCCCGCGCAGCTTGACACAGAGACTACCCAAGATGTTCAGTTGACATTAGGAGCAGCTCACCATTTTTAAAGAGCAATAAACTGTGTCTGAGTTTCAGTCCCGTCGAGCCCTAAGCTAAGTGATAGCGGGCTGACACATCTCCTCACTGGTCACGCTTCGCTTGTAAACATGCTTGACCAAAGCAAGACAGCACTAAGTAAAGGGCGACCCGTCCTCTGGAAGCCTTCCCCACGTGCCAGGTAGGAACCGACGAGCCGCAGTGAGTAGGACACTAGCGCTTTGTTTCCCGAAGGGGCAGGTACAGTGGAAATACAGCTCCACACTTAAGGTACAGCTGATAAAGCTTCTCTTGGGGAACCTAGTTTCCAAGTAGCTCTCTCCCCATCTCCCGTGCAGGCCTGCTCTTCAGACACACTCAGACTCCATGTTGAAACGTGGAGGGTGGGGTCCTGCCTCCCTTGCTGGTTTTTTATAGCAACAGACTGTGTCATGTATCACCCACCTGCTTCTTGCTTTGATGGTCAGTTGAGAGGACAGCGGGTTCTTTAAGCCAAAAAGAGGTTTACCCGAGGTAAACCCACAGCCAGGCTCCTGAAAACAGAGCCGACAACAGCACTCCAGACTGATACGTGAAGAAATGCAGAAACATTATCGTCTTTGCTCTGGGCATTTGCTGATATCTTTGTCTCCCCTTGGCATTTAAATACTGTGAACTTGCCTAAAACGTGATGTGTACTGATGATACTTGTGAAGCCGTTGTTAGGGGAGCTGCTAGTGAAGATTACTTTAGAATCTGTGAGTAATTGACCTGACAGGTAGTGATGATTGCTTCATTGAGAGCCCCATGAGACCGCATTCTTAAGAAGCTGAACATCCTCTCTTTCTGCCATATCTTGAGGCATCGTTCTTCAGTAGTGCTATACATCTTTTTGTGTCATCAAGGTCTCTTCTCTTTTTTTTTTTTTTTTTGCGGTACACGGGCCTCTCACTGTTGTGGCCTCTCCCACTGCGGAGCACAGGCTCTGGGCGCGCAGGCTCAGCGGCCGTGGCTCACGGGCTCACCCACTCCGTGGCATGTGGGATCTTCCCAGGCCGGGACACGAACCCGCGTCCCCTGCATCGGCAGGTGGACTCTCAACCACTGCGCCACCAGGGAAGCCCCAAGGTCTCTTCTCTTAAGTCAAGTACATTTCGGATTCTTCAAGTGATTTTTCGTTTTTTATATATTAAGCATTTGGGGAGGCCTTGGAAGCCAGCTGTTCCTTAGGGAAGGGGCACCGAGTTTGTGGTATTTGCCTGTACACATCTCCCTTGCTCCCCACAAACTCCACGGGTGACGGAAACAAGTGTAGTCTGCATAGAGCCACCAGGGCAAGTCACCAGCATATACAGCCAGCCTTGACGTGGTGCTCAGGGTGAGAGTTCCAAAGCTCAGCACCGAAGTGGAAAATTCTTTGTGCCGTTGGGGATGATGATCGGGCCACCTTGGAACCTGTCCAGAGCAATGTCGTGGTTGAGACTGGTGGACCGGGATGATGGTTCGTGGAAGCTCCTGTCTGTATTAACCATTCAGGTCGTACTTCCCCACTTCAGCACTTTCCTTGCTGAGATAATGTCATCACTTCTTTTTTTCCTGCAGGAGGATACCATGGAGGTGGAAGAGTTCTTGAAAGAGGCCGCAGTAATGAAAGAGATCAAGCACCCCAATTTAGTACAGTTACTCGGTGAGTGCGTGGAGCTCTGGAGAGAGGGCCTCTTAATTAAACCCTCTGGGGTGACACAGGTGCTGTTAGAGAAGAGGTGGGTGGCTCACCGCATTGAGGTTTCTGATTTGTACATCTGTCCCCCACCAGCATCCAGCCCTTGGTAAAAGGAGGCCTGTGTGGGAGGGGGGCGTGTGTGTGTCCGTCCGTGTGTCCGTCCATGTGCCCACGCGAGCGAGGGAGAACGTTATTACTTTAAATTGATACCCAAAGCAGTCAAATGCAAATTGGCATCTGAAACCTAAGAATTTCAAGAGTTCCTTCACGGAAGTGATTCTGTACGTAGACATATCCGATTGCCGGGGGGCGGTGGGGTGGGCGGTGGGTGTTAAACTAACAGTGATTGAGTTTGTCTGATGTGGCCCGGCCTTTGTTTATGAACTCAGTGGCAGCCTCTTCCTGTTGAAGTTCATTGGCTTGAGAGGAAGGAAAGAGTGGGGCCACGTCCCTCCCACAGGAACATAATCTCAACCCACCAGTGCATGGAACCGTCTTAGAACTTGGGCCCAGGACGCAGGGGCAGAGTCCGAATCCGTTTCGGAAGCCTAGTTCTTGAGGGCTCGTCTCCTGTGATATGTGTTCAGTCGGGAGCAGGGCAGCACACTGAAGCCTTGTCTTGTTGGCAGGGGTCTGCACCCGGGAGCCCCCGTTCTATATAATCACTGAGTTCATGACCTATGGGAACCTGCTGGATTACCTGAGGGAGTGTAACCGGCAAGAGGTGAACGCCGTGGTGCTGCTCTACATGGCCACTCAGATCTCGTCGGCCATGGAGTACCTGGAGAAGAAGAACTTCATCCACAGGTAGGAGCCCGGCCAAGCTGCCCCCGCCGCGGGCCTGCGGGGCGCGCGTGGGGCGCGGGCATCCTTCGACACAAAGCCCCAACCCGCGAGGTCTTCTGGCTCAGCCTCTCTCTTCAGTGCTGGCAGCTCATCGGACCTTGGAGCAAAGGCAGACGCCAGGTTCCTGACGCCGCCAGCTTCGGGCGTGCATCCGGGACTAAATTCAGCCCGGCCTGGCCCCTGGACCGCCAGAGCGCTTCATCCCCAGCCTGAGAAGTATTGAATATTTCACTTCGGAACCATTTTGGGCTAAGAGGAATATTGAATGAAGTTTATAAAAGGCGCCCCTTCTAATCATCACGGCTCCCTCTGGAATAGAGCGCTCATTGCTCCTCCAGGGCCGGGGTTCATCAGTTATGACCTCTTCCTGGGAGCCGTTGGCATTGCTTTTACACAAGCGCTCAGTAACAGCCGTGCGTGGGTTTTGTTTCTGTGCTGCGTGGTTTTCCTTCTCTTCATTATTATCATTTCATTCTCCGCTTAACTTGCTGTCATCTGGTTCAGGGACGTTTCCACTACTCTCAGAATTGTGTACACGTAGTTCTGAATTAAGCGTCTTTGCTGCTTTAAAGCCTGGAGTGTTTTGACCTTCAAGTGTGCCACAATTATCTTGGTCTTTGCATTCTTTGCTGGTGGAAATGGCGTCCTAGCAAAGTGACGGCCTCTGCAGGACAGAGCCTGATGGGCTTTGCCGGAGTCTGTTACACAAGACGTTCTCCCCGCCACCGTGGTGACCTTTCCTACCCAATTAACTCAAGTATGAAACCTGTACATGAGACTTCCTAGTGAGGAGTAAGGGTAGCATGTGTGAAATGCTGGCGGTTCCTCGTAAGACGGATTTTCTCTGCTCCACGAGAGCCTCCTTCAGATGCTCCTGTCACTCAAGAAAGTGAACCCTCTGAGGCTGCAGACTGAGATTTCTTGACTCCTGGTTTGCCTTGCACGGCTAGGTTCGTTCTCTCTTCGTTCAAGCAAACTTAAAGTGCTTTACCAAAATCCTATTAGGCACAACTCTCCTGTATTTCCTTCCCCTCTGATCGCTGATGATCAGGCTATCTTACGCCGCCATCGCGTTAAGCTGGTGCGCCTTCTCATCCCTCATTCCAGTTTGCCTTGCGATTTCATGGTTAATGTCCGTGAACCAAAGATTAGACTCCTACTTCCCAGGGAGAATCAGGAGGCGAGAGGAAGCTGATTACACAGGGGAGAATTTATAGGACACATTTGGATAAGCATCAGGTAGAAATAGGACAGTGGGAAATAACATTTGGGTAAAGGATGTCGTGGGCTTTTTTAAAATTTTGTCCTATCAAGTCTGAATAGGACAAACGAGGCTCAGTCTGATTTAAGTTTCTCGAGATCGAGGCCTGGCCTGTGCGTTTGTGCCCCGTGCCTGGCAGAGAGCAATAATAACTGAACAGACGCTTAGATGACACTGTTCTCCAGGCATCATTCGAAGTGCTTTACCTATTAATTCACTACCACCCACAGCCACCCTAAGAAGTAAGCGCCGTCATTATCGCCTTCGTTTTATGGCTGGCATAACTGAATCCGAGGGTGATTAACTTGCTCCGGGTCATGGGGCCAGCGAGGCTGCTCCCTGTGCCACCCTCTGCGCGTGGGAGCGCGGTGGGTGCTGAGGGACGGGCGCTGCTCCCCAGGGGGCCCGGACTCCATTTTCCCATTGTCGGTATTGCACCTTTATAGAGAACGGTGGTGGACTTGTGAAGCTGGAAAGCTAGCCGGAAACTCTCACAGATTAACTTTTTCCTTTCCCAGAGATCTTGCTGCCCGAAACTGCCTGGTAGGGGAAAACCACTTGGTGAAGGTGGCTGATTTCGGCCTGAGCAGGTTAATGACAGGGGACACCTACACAGCCCACGCCGGGGCCAAGTTCCCAATCAAGTGGACGGCACCCGAAAGCCTGGCCTACAACAAGTTCTCCATCAAGTCGGATGTCTGGGGTAAGGGCTGCTGCTCCGGTTTCGCCCTCGCCCGTGCAGGGTGGGGCTGTTGCCCTGCTTTTCTTTCTCTCCTTGCTATTTCACTTCCTCTTTCTTGCTCTTTCATTTCTTTTTCACTACTTAATCCTCTTCCGTACTTCTTTTTCATTTTAAAGTCTTTTCTCCCCTGTTTTCTGTCCAAAATGAAGTAAAAGTGAGCTTTTTTCTTCCAAAATAATTCAGATTAGCTTTTTTCCCCCCACTCACCATCTTTATGTCTTCACTCTTAGTTTGCTGCCTAGGTTTGCAGGGGCAGCCGGCCCACCCTGCAGGCACCCAGAGTCTTCCTCTGTGGAGAGAATGCTGTATAGTTTGGTTTGGGATTCAAGTAGAATATTACCCTCTGAAGCCTCGTGTGACAGTATTTTATTTTTACTTTTTTGAAAAGAACTTTTTATTATGCCAATTGTAAGCATACACTAAAGAAGACAGAGTTACCTAATGCGCCCCAGGCACCCATCACCCAGCTTTGCTGTCATCGCCTCGTGGTGCCTCTCATCCTGTACACCTGCCCACCACCCCCGACCCTTGTTATTTCAAAGCAGATCCCAGACAGCATAATATCTTGTCCATGAATATTTCATATAAGTCTCTTAAAGATGACGTTTTTATTTGTATAACCACAAGTTGAGATTCATTTCTGAATATTATCAAATATCTAGTCAGTGTTCAAATTTCCAATGAAATCATGAAAGTCATGCTTTTTTTCTTTTTTTTTTAAATTAATTAATTTATTTTTGGCTGTGTTGGGTCTTCGTTTCTGTGCGAGGGCTTTCTCTAGCTGCGGTGAGCGGGGGCCACTCTTCATCGCGGTGCGCGGGCCTCTCACTGTCGCGGCCTCTCTTGTTGGGAGCACAGGCTCCAGACGCGTAGGCTCAGTAGTTGTGGCTCACGGGCCTGGTTGCTCCGCGGCATGTGGGATCTCCCCAGACCAGGGCTCGAACCCGTGTCCCCTGCATTGGCAGGCAGATTCTCAACCTCTGCGCCACCAGGGAAGCCCTTTTTTTTTTTTTTTTAAACAGTATGTTTAAATTGGGATGGAAATAGGAATCTCACAGTGCTATTAGTTGACAGTGGCCCTTAGGTCTCCTCTGCAGTGTAAATTCCTTCTTTATCCCTCTGCATCCCTTGCTAGTTATTTGTTGAAGAAATCCCGTCATTTGTCCTTTAAAGTCTCCCACACTCTGGATTCTGCTCACCGTACCCCTGTGGTGAGATCCATCATGTTCTTCAGTCTTCACTCTCCCTAGATAATGGGTATTGGGATCGAGACAGCTTGATCACATTCGAGTTTGACTTGTTTTTCTTTTAGTAAGAGTACTTCATAGGAAGGGGTGTACATTTTCATCAGCAGGCCCATAATTCTTAGTTTCCTTTCTTTGTCTAGCTCCACTGATTTATTAGGGGTTGCCAAATGATAATTCTCATTCCTTATGCATTTATTATTAGCTCAATACTTCTATAAGAAGAAACTTCTTCTCCCCTACTGTTTGGCTATAGTGGAGGTACAGTTCATACAGGAAAGATAGGATAAATGTTCGCTTCCTTGCCATTATTTACCGGTTTCCACAATAACAAATTGGTTTCTTAATACCCTCCAACGGTGACCAGGTTTTTGTTGTTTTTCTTTTGTGATATTATTATAAGCTCTTGGATTTAAATATATTTGAGTATATTATTGATTAATCCACTGCAGTTGTTTTTTAAATTGACGTTCAGATTGTCTCATCTTTGGCCAGTGGGGACTTCAAATTGTTCCTCGTCCTTTTGACAAAACCCTGTAGTCTTCTATAGCATCTCTGCTATCTGGAAAGATAAAATATTCCAGGTTCATTCTCTGCCCCAGACCTGAATCACCTGTTTCTCCAAGGAGTTCTGGTTCCTAAATGGGACCTGGAATTTCAACGATTCTGTAAGATTTTAATGAAATTTTTGGGGTTGGAAGGGCCCTTAGAGATAATCTCATGTACCCAGAAAGGCGAGGCGGCCTGTCTTAGGCACATGACTAGTTGCTTACAGAGCCATGAGTAGTGATGGCCTCCTCAATTCCAGTCCTATGTTCCTTCCACCACATCTCCCAACAAGTTGGCTAGGCTCCCTAAAAGACCCTGGAGGGGCTGAGCAACCCAGGCCTCTTCTCTCCTTCTGTTTTAGTCGGTGGGAGTGAGTAAACGGAAAGCCTCATTCTGAGCTGTTCTATCCGGGGCTGTTGGTAATTAAGAGCCGGGTAGAATGTCAGTGTCTGACCTGCTTCTGAGGGTGTAACTTCTGATGTCTGCTGCACAGTTCACCAGTTTTAAATGCAGTGTAGTTAAATCTTACACATCTCGAACGATCCTGCTGTTTCTTTTTTTCTTTTAGCATTTGGAGTGTTGCTTTGGGAAATTGCTACCTACGGCATGTCACCTTACCCAGGAATTGACTTGTCCCAGGTGTATGAACTCCTAGAGAAAGACTACCGCATGGAGCGCCCGGAAGGCTGCCCAGAGAAGGTCTACGAACTCATGCGAGCATGTGAGCCTTCCCCCGCCAGTTCTAGAAGTCTCTGTGGGCACTTTACATATACCCTGGGCAGGAGGATATATGTAAAGTAAAAAAAATCGAAGTATTCCATTTCCTCTCTTCATTCTCCTTCTTCGGAAGCAACTAATGTAACAGTTTGCTACCTGTTTTTTTTTTCACTTTTTCAGTATGCCTTTATTTACCCATAGTATTTTATGTGTGAGTGTTTTTTGTTTTTAATGCAAAAATGAGATTGATAGATACCAAACCTGGGTTTCTTATTAATAAATACAAATTTCTGGTATAGTAGGCAAATATTCTAGGTGACTTGTATCCACTCTTTTTTTTATATATATGTATAAAAATTTATTCCCTCAACTTTTTTTTTGCACTTAGCAGAGTAACAGGCGTGTCTTTCCGTGTCCGTAATTCAGAGCTTGTGCTCGCTCTTTCTCTCGCTCTCTCTCCCACTTTCTCGCCTCGCGTCTTTCCTTATGTAGCTGCCTGGCATCTATCACATGATTTATTCATTCATCCAGTCCTCTTTTGATGGACATTTGTTTGTCTTTTGCCATTATGGACAAGACAGGAACCAGCACCGTCACACATACATACCCCTGTGCGTTATGCTAGTACTTACTTACGGAAGTTGAACTGTTGGTTCAGAGCCATGTGCATTTTAAGTTTTGATAGATTTTCTCAAATTGTTTTCCCCAAAAGTTTATATGAATTTATATTCTCACCAGAAACATGTGAGAGGGACCCTACGTCCTCACCTACACTGGGCTTATCAGTCAGTCCTTAATCCTCATTTTCATCTTGTTTTAATTAGCACGTCTTTACTGATGAGGAATTCGGACTTCGATAACCATGAAGTAAGGGTGAGATAGGAAGCAGGCTACTTGGTTGAGTCATTTTCTGCATTTGCTGGAGGCAGGTTGGGAAGAATATATTTGTAAGTGTAGTTGTTGCTGTCAGCGTATCCCTGGGATTTTATAAGCCATATTCCTGCCAGTATCTAAAGTCTTCCCAAATGCTTAATGTCTGCAACAGGGCACGATGGCATTTGTCACTTTAACTTGTCATAGCAAAAGACGGTTAGCAGGATTGGAATGCTGCTTTAATTTCCAGACTTTTCCTTGAGAATTTCTCATCCCCTGCTTGTTAGCAAGGCCTCATGGGTAGTCTGACTTGGTTCTCATCTGTCCAGGTTGGCAGTGGAATCCCTCTGACCGGCCCTCCTTCGCTGAAATCCACCAAGCCTTTGAAACAATGTTCCAGGAATCCAGCATATCAGATGGTAAAGTGCTGGTCCTTAGGGTGCCTGCAGTGGGGAGAGAGGTTGGGATGGGAGAGACGGCCGTGTGGGACCCAGCCCAGTCCTTCAGTCCACTTCCTGCTAGAGTGCGTGGGCCAGCAGCTTACCTGAGACCAGAAAGCTGGGCGGGGGGTGGCCCTCTGTCTCTTGCAGCCAGGGTTCTGAAAACTACTCAAGTACTATTTCCTCAGGATGTGTATCTCTTTTCTGTAACTGTGTATAGATGACTACTCTTGTCTTAAAAAGAAAAAGAAAACCAACATACCAAAATGACGTCGTTACTGATGACTGCTGGTTTTCTTGTTGATTTTTTTGGTGGTTCTTAGAAGTGGAAAAGGAATTGGGGAAGAAAGGCATGCGAGGGGTTGCAGGTACTCTGCTGCAGGCCCCAGAGCTGCCCACCAAGACGAGAACCTCCAGGAGAGCTGCCGAACACAAAGACGCCCCCGACGTGCCCGAGACGCCCCACTCCAAGGGCCCAGGAGAGACTGGTACGTCCTCACCACCCGCACCCACCTGAGGCCTGGGGGAGTCGACCCTCAGGGCCAGTGCAGGCAGATGGGAAGCAGTGAGTGGAAACTGTGCAGAAAGACAGGCAAACCCCGTGTTAGTGGTCCAGCTTCGAAAAGAGGAAGGTTCTCCTTTTCCTGCAGCAAGCCCCTGCCCCGTCATTTAGGAGCCATTGGCGTAGGCAGTGGTGCCTCTGAAACCTACTAAGAACAAACCCACCTTTCCGTGTGTCATTCGCAGCATCTGTGCTTGTTCTTGCGGCAGATGGAGCAATGATAAAATATTGAACCAAACGCAGAGCAGCTCGTTGTGAAAGCGCTGATACAAGACACTCACTGGCACCGACGGGGCCAGGAGACACCTGCGGAGAGCTGGGGAGCTGGTGTCCCCTCGTGGGCTCTTCCCTAGACTAGCGAGGGCGGTGGGAGTGGTGAAAAAGGGTTCTAAAGGTGCTATCGGGGGTCACATTAGCAAACACTGATCCAGTGCTTCCCATGTGCCGGGCTTGACTCTAAGCGAGACTGTTCTGATTTAGCAGTTCCCCCAACAAAAAAAAAAAAGAAAAAGAAAAGATACAGAAGCCTCGGTTCTACAGCAGACCAACTGAATGGAGGTGTCTGAGGCAGGCCCAGCATCTGGGTGATGCTCTGATGGGCCACACGCTGGGTGAATGGGAAGGGGCAGGACAAAGCCGGAATCTGTGGACCCCATGATTCCCAATTTTTTTCATCATGTACCCATATTAATTTTTAAAAGTCGAGGATGGGAGGGAGGGAGACACAAGAGGGAAGAGAGATGGGGACGTATGTGTAACTGATTCACTTTGTTATAAAGCAGAAACTAACACACCATTGTAAAGCAATTATACTCCAATAAAGATGTTAAAAAAAAACAGTTGAATGTGCAGGTCTTATACATAGGTATGTGTATGTACTACTGCACAGACATGTATACTATAAAATACAGCAAAAGTATACACTTGAAAGGTTTACATAAGAAATGAACCTAAATTCGAGTGCGTTCTTGGCGCGCCCTCAGACCATCTAGCTCACCTAGCTCACCCCGCTTTGATGGCATGTAGACTATCCAGAATCTGGACCCCGGCGTCCTTCTGTTAGTGGCCCTGATTTCAGGTCGTGGAACGGTGTGGGGAGGAGAGGCTGCTATGAAAACTTGCAGCTTATAAAAGCCCACTGATAAGCAATTGTGTTCATTTATGCCCATCAGTATTCATCTGACGGGTATTTTGATACGTAATCTCATGGTGAGCCAGGAGTGTCAATTAGCTGTTCAGCCCTGAAATAGAGCTGTGCATAATTCATTAGAGTTTCACTTTCTTCACCTTCTTCCGCTGGATGAAGGTTTGGGGAGGTCCTTGGCTTCCCCTGATTCGGAAGCCCTGTGTGCCGCCTGGTGTTCTCACAAAGGCCCCCGCTACCTCAGCTTTGAGTTCCAGGGCGCTGACGGCAACCGTGCTCGCAGCCGCCCTCGGAGGGAGAGTTCTGTCATTCACTCGCGGGGAGCTTGGCAACAGCAGAAAGATTTCTTAGGAGCTATTATTCATATTTAAAGAATGCCCATTTAAAAATTTTAAAAGGTCACCCATCTTGTTTCCCAAGCATAATGGCCCATTGTCGCTGCACCGTGTGGTACGTGGCCCCTTCCCTCCTGACCGTCCTCGTGGGAGCCTCAAGCGACTGACTGGTCCGAGAGGCACAGGTTCTGACCCTGGGCTTGGCCTTGTCGTGCTTTTTACTCTCCAGATAGTGGTGTTGAGGGGACTCTGCTACTTTAAAGGAAACCAGCAAAGAGATGAGGAGACTGGGGGTGTCCCCGCTTTTTGCTGTGCTGTCTTCAAGGAGAGAGACCTAAGCTTTTCCTAATAATAATACCAACAACAGTGACAACAGTTACTGAGAAATTTCGTGCCAAGAGCTGTGGTTGCTCCACGTTCGTTATCGCATTACATCCTCACAGCAGCGCTGTGGGTAGGTTTAATGTCCTCCGTGTTATAGATAGGAAAGCCGGGGATGAGCAGAGAGAACTAACTCGCCCCGGTGGCTGGCAGCGGGAGCGCACGCAGGCCTGTCAGAGCCCAGTGCCCGGACCCCCGGCCGATCCAGGCGGGTTCCCCGCTCGCTCAGTCGCCTTTGGCCTGGAGTCACTGAACTCTTCCCATGTGTTTCAGATCCTCTGGACCACGAGCCTGCCGTGTCTCCATTGCTCCCGCGAAAAGAACGAGGCCCCCAGGATGGCGGCCTAAACGAAGACGAGCGCCTCCTCCCCAAAGACAAGAAGACCAACTTGTTCAGTGCCTTGATCAAGAAGAAGAAGAAAACAGCCCCAACCCCTCCCAAACGCAGCAGCTCCTTCCGGGAGATGGACGGCCAGCCGGAGCGCAAGGGGGCCCCGGAGGAAGAAGGCCGAGACATCAGCAACGGGGCGCTGGCGCTCGCGCCCGCGGACGCAGCCGAGCCAGCCAAGTCCCTGAAGCCCAGCAGCGGGGCCGGCGTCCCCAATGGAGCCTTCCGGGAGTCGGGGGGTGCAGGCTTCCGGTCTCCCCACCTGTGGAAAAAGTCCAGCACGCTGACCAGCAGCCGCTTGGCGGCCGGCGAGGAGGAGAGCGGCGGCAGCTCCAGCAAGCGCTTCCTGCGCTCCTGCTCCGCCTCCTGCGTGCCCCACGGGGCCAAGGACACCGAGTGGCGCTCGGTCACGCTGCCTCGGGATCTGCAGTCCACGGGAAGACAGTTTGACTCGTCCACGTTTGGAGGGCACAAGAGTGAGAAGCCAGCTCTGCCTCGGAAGCGGGCAAGTGAGAACAGGTCTGACCAGGTGACCAGAGGCACAGGCACTCCCCCACCCAGGCTGGTGAAGAAGACCGAGGAAGCGGCCGACGAGGTCTTCAAAGACACGGCCGAGTCCAGCCCGGGCTCCAGCCCTCCCAGCCTGACCCCAAAACTCCTCCGTAGGCAGGTTGTGGTCGCGCCTTCCTCCAGCCTTCCCCACAAGGACGAGGCTGGGAAGTCCAGTGCCTTGGGGACGCCTGCTGAGCCGGTGCCCCCCACCGGCAGGGCGGGGCCAGGGGCTTCTGGAGGGACCAGCAAGGCCCCTGCCGAGGAGTCCAGAGTGAGGAGGCACAAGGCCTCCTCCGAGTCCCCGGGGAGAGACAAGGGGAAACTGCCCAGGCTCAAGCCCGCCCCGCCGCCCCCTCCTCCAGCCCCCGTGGGGAAAGCCGGGAAGGCCTCCCAGAGCCCGGGCCAGGAAGCAGCCGGGGAGATGGGTGCCAGTGGGAAAGCAAAACCCATGGCTCTGGTTGTGGATGCCGTGAACAGTGACGCTGCCAAACCCAGCCAGCTGGGAGAGGGCGTCAAAAAGCCCGCGCTCCCGTCCATGCCAAAGCCCCAGTCGTCCGCCAAGCCCGCGGGGACCCCGACCAGCCCAGCCCCTGCTCCCTCCGCACTGCCGTCAGCATCCTCTGCCCTGGCAGGGGACCAGCCGTCCTCCACCGCCTTCATCCCTCTCATATCGACCCGCGTGTCTCTTCGGAAAACCCGCCAGCCTCCGGAGCGGATTGCCAGTGGCACCATCACCAGGGGCGTGGTCCTGGGCGGCGCCGAGGCCCTGTGCCTGGCCGTCTCCAAGAACTCTGAGCAGATGGCCAGCCACAGCGCCGTGCTGGAAGCCGGCAAAAACCTCTACACGTTCTGCGTGAGCTACGTGGACTCCATCCAGCAAATGAGGAACAAATTCGCCTTCCGCGAGGCCATCAACAAACTGGAGAACAATCTTCGGGAGCTTCAGATCTGCCCGGCGACGGCAGGGAGCGGCCCGGCGGCCACCCAGGACTTCAGCAAACTCCTCAGCTCCGTGAAAGAGATCAGTGACATCGTGCAGAGGTAGCAGAAGCCGGGCGTCGGGAGCCTGCAGCGCGTGAGGGCTCCCCCCGTGCCCGTGACGGTGGCTGAGACGGGACCGGCGAGCTGGGACCTTGGCCCAGGAGCTCTGCGCTGGGCAGGGCCGAGGCCGCCATGGAGTGCAGCCCTACTACCTACGTCCTGGCCCTGCCGTTCTCCTGCGCTTGCCTTCCCCTCAGCCCGGGCTCCCTGAGCCATCTGTCCGAGTTCTATCTGTGGAGTTCCTGCTCTGTGGACTGCACGCCAGCGTCTTTCCCACATCGTGCTTCAAAACTGAGCTCTTGGGGGCAGGTGGGAAGGCGGATGAGCACTTCCTTTTCATCTGTCTTTCTGGAGGACCTCCCCTGGCTATGCCTTCGCCTCCATTTCACCCCAAGAATGAGTACCCTGCGTGGGAGCTGTGTCACCAAGGCCTTGGGAACGGTCGCCTCCACTCACCCTGCGCAGAGAGGTTGTGCACTCACCTTCCTCGTGCCTCCTGTGCCGAAGACACGTTTGCAGAACTGCATCTTGGGAAGTGCTACCAGCTGGCCACCCTCCCCTCCACTGCTGCCGCGGGCTGGTGCCCTCACCATTTCCTCACGTGAAGGACAGCTCTTGATTTGGGGGGTAAAACAGGGTGCTAAAACCAACCAGCCTCCGGGTCCCGGGACAGGTGGGGAAGCCGAGGAGGCCCGTGATGTGGGAGAGGCTCCTTGTCACCCACTCTCCCCGTGTCCTTAGAGCCCAGTTCCCGGCTCTCTTGTGACATGCACTGCTAATCCTGGATAGAAAGCTTGAGTCTTAAGGGTAGCAGGGTCGCTGGTCAGCGTAGGGGGGCTCCAGAGGCAGGAGGGGTGGCGGTGGGTGAGCAGCTGCTGCTGAGATAGCCCAGGGCTGGGCCGGTCTGCGGTGAGCGCAGGGTTACCTTCCTTCCGAATCTCCAGGTGTCCTGGAGAGGCGCTCGCTCTCGCTTTCCGATTGACCTCTTTCCGCTCTGTTGTCCTCCTCTAAGGCAAAGTAGATGCTTGCAGGGCTCTTTCCCTGGTGACAAGCCAGTCTTCAGCTTTCTGGAGTTCTTGAAGCCTTTCAGAACTCGGCCCTCAGCACAGCTGCCTCCGATCCAGAAGGAGCTGCCATTGGGCGCCAGTGCACGCAGAGGAGGAAAGGGACTGGAGCACCGAAGCCCAGCCAGCGTTGGCCGCACCCTGACGGGCACATGTCTTATTTAATTACCACGAGCAACACTTAACCTAATGTTTCGGTTGGGCTCATCAGGGATGAAGAAAATCACAAACAAATGAACCCCCAGAAAGGGTCTCAGAGAGCAGCGTAATCTCCCCCAGGCTGTCCAGGACCAGGCTCGTAGGGCAGGAGCCCAGTGTCCTTGACCTTGACCTAGAGCGGCTGCTGAAGAGCAGGCCGACGGGCACCTGTCTGGGCCTCGGCGCGCTCAGGAGCGCCCCCTGGAGAAACCAGGAGGAAACCACCTTCCGCTCCCCAGGCCTCCTAGGGCCCGTGAGCTGCACAGGCCCGATTTTTACGCTCATCACCTAAATTTGTATTTTATTTCTCTGGTAGAGGTGGTGTCCTCTGAGTCGATTTACGCTGTTTTCACAGCACATCACCTCTTTGCCCCCCAGACTGCTGTGCTACACAGACCGAGGGAGGCGCCAGGGCACCGCCAGTGGCCTTGCAGACAAAGCAGAACAAAGCCCACCCAGGTTCCCTCCGCCGCCTGTTTCTGTGAGGTACTGGTCTCTTCCTGTTCACATGATGTGCCACTATATTTTGCATTTATACTTTGGTATTACACTCTTTTTATAGACTTGCTC
The DNA here is from genome assembly GCF_964270905.1 of Leucopleurus acutus. Taxonomy (NCBI): domain Eukaryota; kingdom Metazoa; phylum Chordata; class Mammalia; order Artiodactyla; family Delphinidae; genus Leucopleurus; species Leucopleurus acutus. The sequence continues at coordinate 5,531,567 of NC_139150.1, read as the reverse complement.
TTTTATAAATGATGTGTAAATAGTTTTCCACCGTCCTCCCTTCCGGAATGCCTATGGTGTCTTTTTTTTTTTTTTCAGTCCAATACATTTTGTTTCTGTATGTGACTCTGTTTTTTGAATCCACGTCTCTCCTCCGTAGTATTTTTTAAATAAATGTTTACAACACTAGCACGTGGGCAGGTTGCTCTGGTCTGCAGTTCCTCCCTGTTGTTCAGAGCCATGGCGTGCGTGTGGGCAGGGAAGGAGTCAGGCTTTCCCGAAGGGGCCGGGGTCTCCGTGTTGGGTCTTACAGAATAGAACGGTCCCGCGTCGGCCGTTTCACAAGCCTGTCCTCATCTCAGGCCCTTCCTGTGCCCTTGACACCTACCTGCCAGCAGCCTGGCTCTTGGCGGCGGCACTGAGAGTGGGCTGTGCCACCTGTCAGGCCGTCACGGTGTCACTGAAATGGGGGAAGGAGGTCACGTCCCGGATCTCTCTCTGGCCTGAAAGGGTTAATCCCTCCCCAAGTGCATTCTTTCTCTTTACATTTGAGCTCACTTTCAGTCACTGTCATCAGTCCCCAAAGCGCCCCTCGCTTGTGTTCCACTCACCGGGCATCTTATTTCTTTGTGTGGATGAGGAAGGAAAGGGTGTGCTGGCCCGGGCCAGGTGGTGACCTCTCCCAAGGGGACTGTCGAGGAGGGTGCTGACGAGTCCTCGTCTTGGTCTCCATTTAACGCCAGCTGGCAGCTTGGAAAGTGGAAGTCGTGGGGAGTGAGTAGCACCCTCTGATAATGGTACTTATTAAGCCAGCAGCCTTGTCAGAGGATACAGATCCTGTCCACCAAAGCACGTTGAAGAACACGGTTCCGTGAAGCCTCTTCCCCGGAGACCTCGGCAGCGGGCTGTGCTGCACGTCAGGCGGCGCGCTCGAGCCGGAGCTGCAGATGGCCCCCGGGACCCATTTCTTCCCTCGTCTCACAGAGGCAGGACCCAGGCCCAGGCCGCAGAGCCTGTTAGTGGCTGAACCATCACTTGACACCAGACCTCCCGAGTCCAGGGCTTTTCCACAGGCAACGCGCTCTTCCCCTTGAGTGACAGCTCGCAATCTGAAAGAGGGCGTAGAGCGATTATGTTGACAGCCACACTGACGTGGACCCTTCACGGAATCCTCACAGCAGCCTCTTAGGCAGGGTGCGTTGTCCCGTTTTCCCCGCGCTCTATGACTGGAGTTTACTTGTCCAGCCACAGCTCACACGTGGTGAGGCCGGGACGCAGCCTCGTGTACACGCTAGCCACGTGGCGGCTGTGCCGGTGTGAAATAAGGGTCTTAGAAGACTCTTCTCCAAAGTGAGAATCTTCCATGAACGTCACCCGAGCCCAAGAAACTTTCTTGGGTCTAGCCATTCTAGGACAGTGGTCCTTAACCTGTTTTTAGGTCAGAGAAACCCTTGAGGACCAAATGAGGACTGCGGATTTAGCCCCAGGAAGACGTACCCGTGTGCGCACACGACGGTGTTCAGAGGATTCTGAGTCCCGCCCTCAAGGTGCAGAACCGAGGAGTGAGTACCCGAGGGCCCAGCCCCCCGCAGGCGGGCAGCCGCTGTTGGTGCTACCGCAAAATACAAGCCTCGAGTGTCAGAGTGTTAAAAACAAAACACTTGCTCTTTCTGACTACCGAATGTGAAATAGACAGCTAGTGGGAAGCAGCCCCACAGCACAGGGAGATCAGCTCGGTGCTCTGTGACCACCTAGAGGGGTGGGCTGGGGAGGGTGGGAGGGAGACGCAAGAGGGAGGAGATACGGGGATATATGTATACGTACAGCTGATTCACTCTGTTAAAAAGCAGAAACTACCACACCATTGTAAAGCGATTATACTCCAATAAAGATGTTAAAAAATATATATACATAACAAAAAAGAACCCCAAACATTGAAGAACCCCAAACGGGAAACAACCCAAGGTCATGAAGAGCAGGGAGGATAGGTACGTGCGGGGTGTTCACTCCGTGGAATGTCGGGGAGCAGTGGGGTGGGACAAACTCGCCCCACTCCATGGTGTGTCATGCCGGGCAGCCGCCAGGCGACATGGTGATGCGTCAGCTCCCATGTACTTCAGCGGGCATGTAGTCTGGTGTAGAAGTCAGGGGGCGGGTGATCGGGGTGCGGGAAGGAGGCTCGTGCCTGGTCGGGGCACAAGGGAGCTCTGGGGGCAGGCGATGTCCTCTTGCTTAGTCTGGGTGGTGCTGGCTAATGGGTGTGTCACTGGGTGAAAACTCATCAGACGACACTTAGAATTGGGGCACGTTCCGGATGTGTGTTATATTGCGATGAAAGTTTTCTTAGAATTACAGCTCACACGTGAGTGCTTTTAGATATTATAGACGCGCTCTGCATTACTACGTGGAACACCCACACCTTTTTTTTTGTTTAAATGAGGGAGGTTCTGTCACTGTCTTCATTTAATGGGTGAGAAAGCTGGCTTCAGAGATGTGAAGCAACTTGCCCGAGGTCACACAGCACGTGCCAGCTTAACATCTGCTGTGCCAGACGAATTTGTCGATGGTCCAGATGGCCCCAGCATGACTAGCAGAGACCTGGGCTCCAGGGCCAGGCTCCTCCCTTCATCATGGAAGAGAAGAATTCAGAATGACAGCTAGCCCAGCTTTTTGGGTGTCGGGGATATTTTATAGACAGGGTTCTCCAACTGAGTGCTCTGGAGGATCGATTTCTAAATGTCATCTCGGTACAGAAGACATCAGGTGGGATAAGACTGCCCAACCACCGTATCCCCTGCCCATGTCTGCCCTCCTTCCTGGTCGCCCGCCATCTTGGGCGGGGCCCCAGCTCCCTGCCTGGAGGGTGAAAGCCCCTTGCCTGGGTCGGGGTCTCCAGTGGAGTGTGTCGTGCAGCATCTTGGGCACCAGCACCAAGTTAGGACGAGGTGGCCTCTTGTTTACTACAGCAGTACCCTGATGGCTTGCTGGCCACGTGAATCTCTTTTTTTCTTAGACATTTTTATTAACATTTCAAACATACAAGAAAACATAGACAAATATTCCCCGTCCGTTTTGATAGCTAAATACCTTGAGATCTACACACCAAGATGAAGCCTTTTTTGTGTCTTGAATGTATACAGTGGGCGAATGCAAAGAGCCCTCGGGTGCCTGGGCTGGAGGAGAGAGCACTGCCACGCCAGGTGGAGCGGACCTGGCGGCCCCGGGGAGCTTCATCTCCCCGCTTCCAAAAGAAGTGTTTTCCGAAGAGCCTCACCTTCACTAATCTGGGGAGGAAACTTCCCCACCGAGAAGGGAGCGAGGGTGTGGGGTGGCACGAGAGGCCCCCAAACCTTGACAGAGCCAGTAGGGGGAGAGGGCTGGGGGGGGGGTAAAGAGGAAATGTAGCCAAATGTAGTGGGAGTGGATCTAACACATCAATGCCCTCAGCAGTTTGATTGCTCTGACTTCAGGGTTATTGAGCTCAAATATACAAGCAACTGGAAAGAACAGCTTTGTTGTTGATTTCTGTTCAATGATGAAAGACTAATGACAGGATATCCTCTGCTTTGAAGGCTCTCCCCCTCCCCGCTTTATCTCAGATTTCTGCATCAAGGTTAATCTAATCCTACTAAATTAAAAACCAGCCCGTGTATACCCAGAGTGGCTGTAAACACAGGCAGGAGTGTCTCCACCTTGGTGACCTCCGAGTTCTCACAATTAGTGACCACAGGGGCGGCTCCTTTTGTCCTAAGAGTAGAAGTTGGCGAGAGAACGTCAGCCAGGGGACCTTGCCACGGGGCATCCCTCTGCCCTTGGCCTCTGGTCTGTTCTGTTTCACCTGGTCTTTCGTGAGCACGTTCTCTGGCTTCTTTGTGTGTATAAATGAGCTAAGGGATGGGGTAATCCAGGTTGCTGCCCCCGCACCGCCCTTAACAGAGTGGAAATGAGCACATGCTTGGCCGAGAGCCTGAGCTGGGACCGTACTTCCTTCATCCGGCCGCCCTGTAGTGCACAGTCTCAGCACCAGGGCTGTCCTTCATGGACACCCTGGGGCTCGTTTTCTTGAGATTTGCCTTCCGTGGCTGGAGGGCTGTTTGCCTCTTTCACCAACAGACAAAGACCCACCCCTGTCTGTCACGTTGGCAGGAGGCATCCTGGATCATCCCTTCCTCGACAGTGGCAGAGGACAAAGAGTATGATGTGCCTCCCAGACTCAGTGTCACCGTCTGGCCCCTGTCACAGCGGCCCTGAGCCCCAGGGCCCGTATACCAAGGCATGGGGCGGGGGGGGGAGCAGGGAGGAGCCCCAGGAGAAGGCGGCTCGCCTCAGCATAAGGTGATGTTCTGACTCCTGTGTTCCCGTCCCGTCTCTCCAGCCCATTACTGCTCCCCAGTCAGCCCGCCTCTTGTGTGGCTCAGACCCGTCACCCCTTAATGAAGTGGCTTTCTGGCTGTCGAGGACTGAGAGCTGCTACTGGGGAAAAAAGTCTCTAATAGAATGGAAAACCCTGTGAAATGCTCCAAGGTGCCAAGCTGGGCCCTGCCTGCTGCGGTTCTAAAAGGCTAATAAAAATCTACCAATTAATTGTGACAGCCCAATGGAAAATTACTCAGTTGTGAACCAGGGGCAAGCAATAGCTCTAAAGGAGGAGGGGAGATGTTGCCATGGGAACATCAATACAGGTTCTCATCTCAGCAGTTGAAGCCAGCCTAGGAGTGAACAGCATCAGACTGCTGGATCTGACTCGGGATGGGATGCAGGACACACCGAAGCAGCGTTTGAAAGAGGTGCTCTGGCCCCGCCCCCCGCCCCGGGCTGCTGCCACTCCAGGCCCAGCGCCGGCTTCCCTCAGGGTAGAGAAGTTGTTTTCAGAGTGCTCCCTGCTTAGAGAAAACCAGGGAGAGAGCAATCTAGTGGGAGAGGAAAATGCACTTTGTGTGTGTTTCCCTATACTTTTGGCCATGGGTATTTTACCAACTGCCAATTAAGGGGATGCTGGGAGCAGTGTGTGGGTACATGCGACACGATTTCCATCTCCCCAAACTTAAGGCACTTGCAGCTCAGGAAAGCGAAGTTCCTGGGGCACAGAGGACCTGTAGCCAAGAGTCAGGCGGGCCTTCCATTACAGTTTTGCAGTTGTTACCACTTTTATTTCAAAAGATACAACACATTCATAGTCTGAACATTGGAAATGCAACCTTGCTACAGCAAAAATGTATTCCTTCCTCGTCCATCTCCCACGGGACTCCTGGCTTGGCGAATGCTACACCACCGAGAAGGGGAGCTGTCAGAAGGGGATGGGCAGGTGGTTCCGAATGGCATCTCAACACCAGCGGGATGAGGTTTTCTTGCCGGGAGATGTTGTGTTAATGGAATGGAGAACAAGATTTCTCTTTTCCATTGTTAACTTTCAGAACCATACTCTGTGCCCAGCGGAATGTGCTCGCTCACAGTTGCACTTTGGATGTCAACCACTGACGTCCCGATGGAGGCGGTCAAAACTTTGATTATCCCACTGTAATCGCTCAGTCCACCAACCTTCAACTCGGGGCCAGCACGGCCAGTTCTGCCTATTCACGTTGACGGCCCAACGGCATCCTCAGGCATCCTCGGCTCCATGCCACCCCGGCCAGGGGACTGCTCAGAGCCAGCCCCGCAGCGGACGGGGCTGAAACACAAGAGTCCGCCAGGGAGCTACACCAGCAGCAGTGTTCTCTTCTTTTTTTTTTTACGGTACGTGGCCCTCTCACTGCTGTGGCCTCTCCTGTTGCGGAGCACAGGCTCAGCGGCCATGGCTCACGGGCCCAGCTGCTCCGCGGCATGTGGGAATCTTCCCGGACCGGGGCACGAACCCGTGTCCCCTGCATCGGCAGGCGGACTCTTCAACCACTGCGCCACCAGGGAAGCCCAGTGTTCTCTTCTTAACTGGGACTTGCTTTTGGTCACCTCGTTTTTGACACCATCCAGAATTTTGCTTCAGCAAAGTTGGAAATCAAAAGTAAGCACCCACCTAACCAAACCCACTGCTATTATAATTCCTGTTATAATTCATTATGCTAATACCTACACCTTCTCAGCGTCTTGCTCGAGGAGAAGATGGGAATGGAAACGGCAGGGGGGGCGGTGCGGGTCGCAGAGGAGCCCTTTCTGGGGTGCTGTGGCCCCTTCATCCCCGGCCGAAGCGGAAGCTGAAGCCGCCTTTCTCCCTACTGTAGCCGTTGAGCTCCTCTGCCAGGGTCCCTAACAGGCCACCAGCTTTCTCGCCGTCACCCAGAAGGAAGCCGGTGGCCTCACTGCCATCGTCCTGCTGCCTCCCGAGCCTCAACGTGAAGCCGGCACACGCTCTGCCCAACGTCGGTGGCTCCTCGGCCATGACGAGCAGGGCGTGTGGGTGTGGCGCTCTGGGCCACCCAGGGGAGCCCCAGGGGAAGTGGCGTCCCCCTGCCCGGTCGGCCCAGCATATTTCGCCTCCGATGCTACCCACGGCGTCCACGGGCTCTTCTGTGTCCAGCACAGGAAAACAGGCACCCAGCGGCAGGAAGAGGAGGTAGGGCAGCGCGTAAGGGCTCGTCCTCTGGGCCCGGGGAGAGAGGGGAGGGTTACATGCTGCACTCCTGGGCCACAGCACACTTCCCAGGGCCCAGGCGGCTGTCAACGGCGGAAGCTGGTGGCTCGGCTAAGCCCCGCTCGCAGGCAGCAAGAGGAAGTGTCACCCTGTCGGGTGTCTTCGCAGGCTCAGGAGCCCAGCGCACCAATTAGGCTGGTTCTGCCTCTCCTGCAATCTTTGACGGCCTTGGCAACTGAACACTTGGAACGCCGCTGCTGCTGGGATGGCTTACAGACAGCCCCGGGAGAGCCGAGCAAATTTGGGCTCGTTCTTCCTGTGTTATAATTACTGATTCTTGGGCCATATCATCTCAGAGCCGTGGGCTAGAAAATTAATAGCATCAATCCCTCGTAGTTTTCAACTTGATAATGAATGGGTCTGGTTAAGCTGTTTAGCCGGGACGCTCTGCTAATGTCTCCCTGACGTGGAAACGAGTTACTCCTGAAAGCAGGCCTAACTCAGACGTCCCTCCCCCTGGAGAGGAGTGGCCGCCAGTCCCTGCTGAGCACCACCTGTGTGCCAGGCTGTGAGCGAAACCTCTACGTGCACGGTTGCACTTTATCTTCACGATAAACCTTATTTTAAGCACGGTTATTCCCATTTTTTTCAGGCAAGAGCACTGTCAGAAAGGCTAAAGATTGTGCCCAGGCCACACAGCTAGAAAGTGGGGGCTCTGGGGTTCCTGACCCTAACGGCCAGGGGGCTTGTTGGCGTGCCAGGCCTGTGGGCAGTGCTTTCCGTCTGTACCTGATACCGTCCCTCCTAGAGGAGGGCATCCCTTATCCCCATTTACAGAGGAGGGAGCGGTCTCAAAACAGGTGACTTGCCCAAACTTGTCACAGTCTTGTAAGTGACAGAGCTGGGATGCTAGCCCAGGTCTAATTGGGCCTGATGCAGGAACTGCCGCTCTACCCCAAGGATGGCGGTCCATGGGGGATTTGAAACAGAAATAGAGCTTCCCAAAATGCCCCTCCCTTGGCAATAATCGCTCGTTCCCTTGCAAAGGAAGCCGTTTTGGTAACGACCACGGTGAGTCTATGCTGGCTGGTCCTCTGAGGCGTAGAACCGAGGCTAGAATACAGAGAGTGGGTTCTGGAGAAGATGGCGCAGACCCCCCAGAGCTCCTTCCAGAAACAGCTCCTTTGAAGACGTTTTGAAGTATACTCAGCCAGAAAGCTTAAAAAAAAAAAAACATTCATAAAGGCAGCCCTCCTCTTCCCAAATGCAGTCCTCCTAAGCTTCCCTCATCCCCTCTCACCTGCTTCAGGGGAGCCTCTCCTTCGGAGCCTGGATGGAGCGGGGGCTTTTCCCAAGGTGTTTCCTCCCCATAGAAAGCAATGCAGACAGCTTTTGGACTGGGCGGGAGTCCATCTGGTGGATAAAGCCACCTGGGAATGGCCTCTGGGTCTCAAGAAGGGGGGCGTCTTGATGCACAGAAGGAAGTGACACTTCTCCCCTTTGGGGGACCATGGACCTCTTCAAGAACCTAGTGGAAGCTTGGGACACTCAACACCGAAAACTGGGCCCCGGCACAGAGGCAAGACCAGGGGCCAAGCCCTGGAGGGCACCTGTGGCCAATCTCTGTGCTGCCCTGGGCTGCAAGATGAGGTGCTGGTCTCTGCCTCTCTGGGCCTTCCCAGCCCGGTGGGTCCCCGTGGTTCCTACTGCCCATGCCCAGCTCCTGACCTGGAGGAGGGCCTGAGTGGGGCTCCTGCTGGGGATGGAGCGGCTGTGCTCACCATGCTGTAGGCCTGCTCCCAGGAGGGCCGCTGGACCCTGGGCCGGGCTGGGCAGAGCTGCTCTGGGTTCCCTGCCCAGGAGGTGTGGCTCCCGGGTTCTCCCTGCTTCATATAGGCCCCCTGGGTGCACTTGTGTGGCGCGCTCTGACTGTTACACATTCCTGACCCTGGGATTCCATTGGGGACCTGGTGGTGAAGGAGGGCGCAGTGTGGACCACATTGATAGAAGACCCAACACAAACAGGATGTGGTCTGATGAGAGGGCCAGACGGGGCTGCCGTTTGCCCAGAGGCCCGCCTTGTTCGGAGGAGTGCAGGCAGCATCCTTAACTATGAGCCACAGGCAGGGCCCTTGAGTACCCTTGGAAGAGGCATCCGAGCCCACCCTGCAGAATCCTAACAGGGGTCTGCCTTTGTGGGGCCCGCCTTGCGCTCGCTGCTCACACACCCGCCGCCCAGCCAGCACCACCGCTGCCGTGGGCTCCGGAGGTCAGATGCCTGTGAAGCCGGCCCTGGCCTTTCACTCTGGTTCGGTGTGAAGTTCTGTTCGGAGCCGTAGCTCACCTGCTCCGGAGCCTTAGAGGGGCATCCGGTGCCAAGAGCCTGAGCTGGGCAGTGGGCGAGCGCGCAGAGGGGTTTGGCGAGCCCCTCCCTCAAGCCCATGGCCCGCGAACCGTGGTAGGTTTGCTCCTTAGAAGGGAAGCTCAGTCTTCCCATCACCAGAGCCCCAGGGCCTGGCTCGGTGCCTGCGGCCCACTTGGGAAAGGACAGACGGACCAGCGAGTGTTTTCAGAACTCCTCTGCCTCTCTGATGGGACTCACGGAGATGAGGCTGTTAACCCACTGTGGGGTTTGCCAAGGGCTGGGTGAAGGTCCTGGTCACAGAGGACACCAGCGCTTGTCATCTCCCCAGGTGAGCGTACGGGCCAGGATGGGGCGCATCACGAGTTGTCACCTGCACCGCACCCCCGCAGTGGGCTTTGGGGCCGGAGGGGGCTGTGCTGTGGGCGCCGAGTCCCTGTGGGATCCACGCTGGTCCGGGCGTGGCCACGGCCGGGCATCCCGCTCACGCCTCAGGGCGCCCACCCCCACTGTTCACAGCAAAGTCTGCTGCATCCCTCCCCCTGCACCCGTGTGATCGCAGAGCGTCCCTGGAGTCTGCTCCGGGCACAGGGGGCTGTGCGGCTGAGCCAGGGTGCGGGGCCCGGCTGGGCAGAGCGCTCTGCAGTGTTCTCCAGCCACCAGCCCAGGGGCAGGGCCGGCGCCCAGGACGGGGAAGCGCTGCCCATGGGTGCCCTGCTGACTGGTCCAGGAGCGCCCCTCCCCTGCCCGTCCCCTCCTCCTGTCCCACCGCTGCTGGGAGGCCAGCAGCAGACCGAGAAGGCCCAGCGCTGCCCCAGCCTCTGCTTCTCGCCGGGCCTGGATCTTCCCTCCGCTGAGAGTGATCAGGTGCTCGGTGAGGCTGCGGCCGCCCTGCAGCTGTCTGGGGGGAGCTGCGCAGGCCAGGCCGGGGACTGAGCACAGAGCATTCCGTCTCCAGGGCCCCCATCCAGCTGGCCGGTCACCTTTGCCTGTGGGGTTGAGGCAGTGGAGGGACTGAGGGGCGGAAAATCACCCCCCACGGGAATAGACGGCCTCGGAGACCCTTCCCCGCCCCCAGTGCCCTAAGGGAGGGTCCGGAGTCTTTACCCCCTCATGGTGAGAGGGTGGGGAGACCGAGGCTCCCAGGTCAGAGCCCTGTCCTGCGCTCCCCTCTCCGGCCCCGTCTGCGGCAGGAATGAGGTCAGGAACAGGCAGAGAGCGTGGGCTGCCTTTGGGCCCCTCGGGATGGGGTGGCGTGCACTCTGGCCTCCCTTGGCAAGGGTGAGGACTTTGAGAGCAGGTGAGGGCAGAGGGTGCACCCATGGGCCAACCGGAGCAGGTGCAGAGCCAGGGCTGCCTCTGAGGGGCTGGCGTGCGCGTGCATGCACGTGTGCGCACGTGTGTGCATGCGTGCACGTGAGATGGGAGGGGCGGTGTCATTCTATCTCCCTGGTTAGTGCTGGTTTGTTGAGACACCGGGTGCTGGTTAACGATGGCGTGCAGCCTGCAGTGGGTCACCAACTCGCTGTGAGGCCTTGGGCCAGACGTTTGCCCTCTCTGTGCCTCAGTTCCCTCGGGTGTAAAATGAGAGGTTTTGGTTTCCAAGCTGCGCTCTGCGGAATTCCTCAGGGACGGCTGTGGAGAGTGGGGAGGGCAGAGGTGAGGTCGAGCCCCGAGGGCCACACCCCCCCAGGAGGAAATCTCCACTTGGCCGTTGACACATTGGGCCCCAAAAAAATTCTGCTGTGGAAACCACCACTGGCCTGGCTCCCTTCAGCACGGGGGCCTGGGGCTCTGGGAAGTGGCCATAGAAGGTCTCCAGTGTTGGGCATGGGTTGCCTGGGGGGCAAGACTGGGGGCGAGTATGACTCCTCGGCCCCAGCCCTCAAGTAGGGGCACCTGGAGCCGAGTCTGATGCCAGGTTTGGTGCCAGGCTTCCCAACTCCAGGGGCTGCCAGGTGATCTCCAGAACTCCTGGCCCAAAAGGTGGCTTGCAAGCTCACTTCACTGGATCTGGGAAAGATTCCGCGAACCGGGCCAGAGCAGCTTGGCTTGGTGGTGGCAGGAGAGGGACCCACCTGGGGGGGGATGGCCCCTGGGGAGTTGGGTGGCCACAATCACCTCAGTGACTTCTCATGGCCTGGCTCAGGGGTGTCACCCCCAGGCATCCCTGGGGGCCTGATACGAGCCATCCGTGGGCAGGAGGGCACGCCTGTTGGTGAGAACACTTTCTGGAGGGGAGTAGTTAGTGCTGAGGATGGTCTGGGAGACCTCGGGCCGCACGGCAGAGACCTCTGTCTGCACAGGCAGGCAGTGCGGACGCTCCAGCCACAGGTGCCCTCGCAGGTCAGCCCGAGGCAGGACGTGGGGCACATTCACTTCCCCTGGCCCTGCACACAGGCACTCGATAAATATTGGATTTCATCACAGAAACTCAGGAGATTGCTTTGTCCTTAAGCTTCACGTTGGTTTTATGAATTAACAGGCATCAGGGACTGTTTTTCTTAATGAAGAGTCTCGACTCCTCAGGACTGCAGCCCCGGCCACAAGAGAGACCCACAGGGACAGACTGTGACCCTGGGGACCGTGATGGGAAGCGGCCTCCCCTCCACCCACGCCAACCCCCGGGGCTGCTGGCCAGGTGTGGAGCCGGCTCTGCCCAAGGGTCTCGGGCAGCTCCTGGGGGCACTAAGCTGTCTGGGGAACACTGTTTCCCATGCAGAAATAAAGGCGCTGGGGAGTCTGGGGAAATTGTGCAGGAGGCGTCTTGGAACGCTGGGGTGTCTGATCCACCCTGTGGGGCGCTGAGCAGGGTGGGGGGCAGAGGCCCGAGTCGGTCACCACGAGACTTTATTGGAGACAGGACCACACACACAACAAGTGCACACAGGCCGCACTAGCATCTGTCCATCGCAAGCTGCGCTGGCCTCTAGCTCCCTCCTAGCCCTGCCCCTCTTCCCACTGCAGGTCTTGTGTGGAGTCAGGCAGCCTGAGGGCACAGCAGGTCAGAGCCCGGTTCCCCACTCCCTGCCCCCCAGTCCCGCCGAGGTCCAACTTCAGCCCTCCGGGTTTGCCGAGTCCTGCCAGCTGCGTGGCCACTCAGGGTTTGGGGACGGCCCTCTCCCTGCTAGCGGATGAAGAGACAGGCCCTGGGGAGGCCCCAGCACTCGGACCAAAGCCTCATGTCCTTGTCTGTACATCCTCCAATGTGTCCTCCGGTGGGCGTGTGGCTCCTTAAACCCCGCCGGTCCGAGCCCTGCTCCTGTGCCCCCACCTCCGCCCTCCCCTTCTGCTGTAGCAGAGGCAGCTGGCAGTTCTGTTGATGAACCCCACGAATCCTCCGAATCCTGGGTGGCGGGGCTCCCACCTTCCAGGCCAGAGGCCTGTGTGGATGAGGGTGGGTGGCCGTGGGGGACCCAGGAAGAGGTGGGCCCTGGGATATGGATATCGCTTCTGCCCCAAGGCAAACATTATATAACCTATTTACATGCGGCTGCGGGGGGAACATGCAATTTGAGACCTGCCCACAGCTCTGTCCTCAACTGCTGACTGTGCTGAGGCCATCAGGGTGGAAACCCAGCGTCCGTCCCTCCTCTGGACTCGGGGAGCAGGGGTGGCCAGCTGGGTGGCGCCCCAGAGATGTATCCAAAGTCTGCAGGACAAGGAATGCGGCCATTGGCTGATCCCACAGAACCTACCTGTGCTTGTGGAAAGGAACTTTCGGAAGCTTTGGGGGCATAAATGCACTGCCTGAGGATCCCAGTGTAGAGAGCACCCCTCCCCTGCTTGGCTCTCTCCTCATGGGAGAAGGAAGGAAAGGGGAGGTGGGGTGTCAGCCAGGTCACGTGGTACAACTGGGCCGCAGGTACCCCACCATCAACTCAGGCATCGTGGGTCAGGGTTCGGGTGCAGTGACCATGGGTCCTGGGTGACCTTTGCACCCATCTGTCATCCCTCGGTCTCGGCAGAGCTGCTGCTCCCCCCGGCTTTCCAGGGTCCCCTTCCCTTTGTGGTCGCTCCCATCTCCAGTGATAGCCATTTGCGCTGAAATCACACTGGGAGCTCCTCCAGGCCAGGGCCCAGGCCTGCCTCGCTCCCCTCAGCCTCCTGGCCCGGGTACTGTGTGTGCTCAGCGCCAGCCTGTGAAGGGATGCCTTTTAGGAAAGGGGGTGCGCTGGCCTTACTGTCCTCACCATGACGGGCTTTGTGCCCATTCAGCCAGCATCTGGTCCGGCCGTGTCCCCAGTGGTGCCAGGCCTGGGCTGGGACCGGGGCTGGTGCTCTCCGGCGGGAAGGAACCAGTGTCTGCAGGTCGGCCAGACGCTCCTGAAACACCCTCGCCCAGCCCCCCGCCAGGCCCAAGCGGTGGCACGTCTGTTCCTCGGCCAAGCCCTGGCACGAACGCCCGAGCTTCCTGATGTGCACGCGCATCTGTGAATCCATGAACATCACGCTCACCAGGAGTGTGTTTGATGACAGACCAGAAAGCGCTTGGCACGTTCTAAACAGTGGCTGGCACTGTGAGGCTGGCAGCGGCGGCTCGCCCCAGCCTGGAGCGGGAGGGAGGGGGAGAGGGGGCTCCCGGGATGAGGACGCAGGGCCCATCCAGCCTCTGCTTCGTGGCTGGGGGCCCAGCGGCCCAGGTGGGCTGCTTCTCTTGGCTTCTAGAGGATGGGAAAGGAGCCAGCAGGGGGTCTCTGGGGTCTTCTTACACACACCCCTGCCACACTGCCCCTACCCGCCCGCGCCTGCGTGCTCCCGTCACCGCCCTGGTGACACTGAGCTGTCATCACCTGTTCCCTGGCCGTCTCTGATGCCAGCTGAGGGCCAGGAGGGCAGGGATGGGGTCTCGTCCCGCAAACCTTGCCAAACGCCGACAGCCAGGTGGGGCTAGAGGGGACCGGCCAGGTCACGTGGCCACCAGTGGCGCTCGGGGCCTTGCCTGCTTCCCCTGGCCGTCTCTGAATTATTATTATTGAAGCACGAAGCTTGGTGGGAGGGGAAGGGAGAGCTGAACCCCGCACTCCCCCACTTGGCTGCCTTCAGGTGTCCTGTATCGGAAGCCAGAGGAGGGCTTCCCCCCTGCCTGAGGAGGGGTCGCTGGGCTGCCCACCCTCTGGGCGGCTCTCCAGGCTGACCTCCTGGCCCCCTCGGGTCCCCTCAGGCGGGAACGTGGAAAAGCAGCCCTGCTCGTCCTGGCCGCTGGCCTTGGGAACCTGTGCTTCTTGTCGGGGGCAGCAGTAACAGTACATCGGGCGTTGAGAGGATTCAGTGAGAAATGTCTCTGAGTGCCTGGCGGGCACCTCAGGCTCCCCCACTTGCCCGGTGAGGCCCTTCCTGCCCCCGACTCCAGGTGGCAACACCCCCGGTCACCAGCAGGGGGCGACCTCCCCACTGAGACAGCAGTGTCCGGGCTGACCCGGTAACAGCCACCAAACCCATCTGGGTCCAGCCTTCACCCTCCAGGCCTGCTCCTAGGAGGTCCTAGGGTCCCAGAGTCCCTGCCTGGAAATCGGAGGGCGGGTGGTACAAGCCCAGCCACAGCCCAGCCCAGCCCAGCCCAGCGGCGCAGGCCCCGCCCCTGCCTTCCACGGGCAGGGGAACGGGGTGGGGCGGGGCTCCAGCCGCCCCGGGAAGACAGGAGGCGGGCGGGCACACCGGCCAAGGGGACTGGGGACGTCCCCGGCCTGCAGAGACAGCGGGTTGGCTCGGGGGTGGGGAAGGGCTCCAGGAGACTGATCTCAGTCACCTTGGGGAGCGAGTTCCCGAAGGCAGCTGCACCCCAGCCTGGCCGAGGGGCATGGCGGGATGTGGCCACGCAGCCCATGGGCACAGGCAGCCCTTAGCAGCAGCCACTCCCCAGTCCTTGGGAGAGAGGGCGGACCTCCAGGCACCAGAGGAAAGAGGGGGGGGTCCGGAGGGCCAGGGAGGCTGGCCTCAGACGTGACCCAGAAAGATCTGACCCTTCCCTCTGCTCAAAGGGCACCAGGGGTACCATCTGCCCCTCCTCTGTGTGCCCATCATTCCAGGTGTCTGGGCTGGCAAAGTGGAAGGGCTGCCAGGAGCACGTGGCAGATTCCTGGTCCAGGGAAGGCAAACAGCCCAG
This sequence comes from Leucopleurus acutus, assembly GCF_964270905.1. NCBI lineage: Eukaryota > Metazoa > Chordata > Mammalia > Artiodactyla > Delphinidae > Leucopleurus > Leucopleurus acutus. The sequence goes on along the minus strand of NC_139150.1, from coordinate 5,516,555 downwards.
GAGCCAAAGTCTGGGCAGGCAGAATTTGGGGTGGTCAAACTTGCCCGGCCCGCAGCAGCCGGGGCAAATTGTGGGTGGGGACAGTGCGAAGGTGATGTGTGGCCTCACTTGTTCAGGGGGTGCTTAGTGTCGGGGTTGGCCTGGCCCACTCCATCGCGAGAGCGGGTCAGTCATGTGCGGGCAGGCGGGCGGGCGTCTGAGCAGGAGCGGAGTTCGGGGTGGGCGTGGGGATGGCGAGGGGACGGGCGGGGGCGGGCGGTGGGCGGGGACGGACAGCGCGCCCGTCTAGCGGTCCTCACGGACCGGCCGGATCTTCATCTCGGAGAACTTGAGTGAGTACTGCCAGCCGGTCCAGGAGGACCACTCGACGCCGTCGGCGTAGGAGGCGTGCGCGCCGCGCAGGTACTGCCCGTTAAGGTTGGATGTGTGGCAGTTGCGGTACCACCAGGCGCCGCGGTAGAAGGCCGCGCAGTTGTTCTCCGAGTGGTCACTGTCTCGGTCCTTGGTGGTGAACCTCATGCCGCTGTGCTTCAGGAGGGAGTCCCCTGCGCAGGTGCACACACAGGTGTGTACTCACGGGGGCACAGGGGCGTGCATGCGTCACAGCTTCCCGTACACAATGCAGTCCCCTGGACGTGCGTCCAGGATGCGCGCGTGCACACATGCAGACACGCGCGCCCCCCCACAGGCACACTGGTGCACACCTGTGCGTGCACACCTGCCCCGCCGCCACGCTCGGTGTCCACGCAGCTCACAGGCACGCACGGTGCCACCTTGGTGGTCCCTAACGCTGTCCCTGCGTCTAGGCAGCCTCTCCCTCCTCCTAGCTTTGTCACACACTCCCTTTCCTTGCTTTCTTGCCTTGGCCTGAGAGGAGAGACACAGCCCAGAGGGGGTCTAGAGGCTCAGCAGAGCCCAGACTCCAGCTGTCCTGATTCCTGGCTCTGGGCTCACTTTGTTCATCTGCAAAATGGGTGATTTTGCAGGTGAGGCCCTGCAAGCTTCACGTGGCTGGTGTGAGGACCAGTGGGGACTGGGAGGTGAAGTGAGAAGCCTTGATCCTGGCCGGGAAAGACCGCCTTTGTGCTCCCAGCTGGGGAGACTGCTAGGCTACCCTTGCCCTTCCCCATCCCCGCCGTAGCCTGGAGCCCCACCTGCAGTGCCCGAGTAGCCGGCCACAGTGAGTGGGTACCCATCTTCCTCGGGGTCCACGGAGAGCAAGCCCACGCCAAAGCTCCCATAGTGGGCGTAGGCTGTGCCATTGTCAAAGTCCTCCAGGTCCACGTGTAACTCGTAGGCTGCCTGCGTGGTCAGGGCGTGGATCCTCTTGAGCCCTGGAACGGGGGAGAGAACGGTGGGAGACGTTGGGGGGGCCAAGAAGTGACCTCCCCAGAGAGAACCAAGGAGAGACAAGAGTTAAGCTCACGTGGCTGCTGAGAGAAAGAGACAACCACCGCCAAGTGTATGCTGTCAGTCCTGGGCTACTTCCTTCTTCCTGCAGGCCTGTGTTTGGCAGGAAACAGGACTGACAGCTTTTTATGTTTCGTGTTCTCTGTGCTCGCTTTAAGTCAGACTGTGCTTTCCAAATGTTTTAAGCTGAAGGCTGGTAGAAAGACTGCAGGAATCAGGAAGAGTCTGGAAACTCTTCTGGATTGGGGGTGATGCCACCTTTATCTTCTCTGACACTCTGGGCTCCAGCCAGACGGGATCTGGTACTCACATGCACTTCCCTGGCCTCTGAGCCTTTGCACATGCTGTTCCCTCTGCCTGGGACACTTGGCCCTACTCCTCACCTGGCTACCTTCTGTTCATTTTCAGGTCTCACTTCCTCAGGAAGGCTGCCTGACCTCCTGTGGAGGTTGAGGACCTCTGCCAACCCAGGTGCCCCCATCGGTGTTTATCATTCTGGTCCTGGCCGCCTGTCTCCTTGTCGGGCCTCCCCGCTGTGTGGAAGCTCCATGAGAGAGCAACACAACTGTCCCGCTCACTGTAGAACCCCAGCATCTGAGGGTGGGTCCAGCACACCATAGGTGCTCAATAAATGCTGGCTTCGTGGATGAGAGGCAGAAGACCGTGCCCTCTGCCGTCTCTGGGGCCTGGCTCTGGATGGCCCCTCACCACCCCTGGCCCCCCTTCCTCCCCCACCCCACCCCAGCCCCCATCCCTCCCCTCCTCAGTTCTCCTGCGCCCTCCTTGGGGGTCTCACACCAGGCCCTCCCCCTCCCCCTCCCCACACTCACTCACACTCAAGGTGCTTCCCTGCCGGTTTGATTACCTCTTGATTAAGAGGGCATTTAATTAAATGCCTTACGAGTTATCAGCATTGAGTGACATTTCATCAGCCGCTCCCCCCCGCCCCCCCGCCCCGCTTTCCTTTCCTGCATGGGTCAGCGGGTCAGTGTGTGCATGCCCCCAGGGTGTGAGGGCTGTGCGGGGGGGCCCCCCCTCCCCACCCAGCCCAGAGGAAAGCCTCTGGTCCAGGGTCCAGGTCCAGGACAAAGGAGAAGGAGCCATGAAAAGAGCAACAGCCGTACAGACAGCAGACCCGCCAGCACCTCAGAGCAGCCACCCGCGCTCCTCACCGAGGACCCGGCCTCGGGAGCATAAGGGCCTCGTCTCCCTGCCTCTCTCGCTCCTCCCTGGGCGGGAGGCTCACAGCCAGCTGCTGTCCCTCTCTGGGCCCCAGGCTGCACACCCGTGGAGGGAGGGCCAGAGGGCTTTCCAAGCTGTAAAGGGAAGACTATAGGCAACACTGACAGCAGCTGCCGCCCTACCTGGACGGCACTTACGAGTGCAGGCACTGCTGTGAGCGCTGCACGTGGATTCATGAAGCCAGTGGGATGAAAACGAGTCCAGTGTAATTAAAGCGTCCCTGTACAGCTCTTAGAACAGCACCTGGCCCATTGCACACATTATCCAGGTGTTTGCTGCTTCTGTCAGGATCCAATGAGGCAGGTGCTATTATTTATTTTTATTTTTTGCGGTACGCGGGCCTCTCACTGTTGCGGCCTCTCCCGTTGCGGAGCACAGGCTCCGGACACGCAGGCTCAGCGGCCATGGCTCACGGGCCCAGCTGCTCCGCGGCATGTGGGATCTTCCCGGACCGGGGCACGAACCCGTGTCCCCTGCATCGGCAGGCGGACTCTCAACCACTGCGCCACCAGGGAAGCCCCGGCAGGTGCTATTATTATCCCTGTTTTAGAGGTGAGGAAAATGAGGCACCGAGAGGTTAAGGAACTGGCCCAGGTCACACAGCTGGTAAGTGGCAGATCTGGGATCTGAACCCAGGCAGACTTGCCCAGACTCTGTGCTCTCATTCAGTACTTTTGTTTTTAAGGTATTTTTTCCCCAATTTTAGAACTCTATTTATTTATGTTTTCAAAATGGACACTGCTTTACATCATCGTCATGAAAATAACGCATGGTCTTTAAACAAAGGAACAAAATCCAGTAGTACGTGAAAAATGAAGTGAAAATGTATCTTCCCAACCCATCATCTTTTGTAAACAATTATTTAGAATTAACTACTGTTAACAAGTTGATTGACGTACTCCAAGACTTTAAAAATATGTCATTCAGTTCTTACCCAGGACAAATAATGTGATCCAGGAAGAGGGCAAGAGGGAGAGCAGCCCAGTGGGGATGCTAGAAGATTCCTTTCCCCACCACTGAGTGGCCGCTGGTGCCCATCATTAGCACCCCACTCCTGCGGGCGAATCAGGGCTCCATGCGCAGTCCCAGTGCCCATGAGGGTGCCCTGAGGGAGGGCCGGGTTCCTCTGGGATTTGGTCCCCCTCGCCTCTACCCTTCTTCCCCTGAAGGCCACCTCCCTCCCTGCCTCTACCTCCCCCTCAGTCTTTACTCTCTGGGTTTCTCCAGCCCTTGTTGATCTGCCAGGATGCTCACAGCCCTGGGGGTGAGCCAAGATCCAACCCCATCATCTATCAGAGTTCAGATCACAGACAGTGGGGAGGAAGACCCTGGTGGAAGAATACTGAGATGCCCATCATCACCCCAATGAGCTCCCAGATGGATTAAAGACCTGAACCTACCACCTACCACTGAAAAAGCATTTTAAAAATACTCCTATTTAAAAAATTTTTATTGATATAAAACTAGGAGGGGAAAGCAGGGCCTAAAACTCAGAAGATATGAAGGAAACGACTAGCAGCATTGACTACATAAAAATTGAAAACTTCTAGGAAATAAGCAATAATGTTACCAAAAAAAAAAAAAAAGCTGAAAGACAAATGACCAGGAGTAACTATGTATCATGTGTATCTGACAAAGAATCAATAACCTTAATATATAAAGAGCTCCCGTAACTCAATAGGAAAAGACAAAACACACGATGAGAAGGTGACAGGAGAGTGTGGAAAAGCAGAGGCAGGGAACAGTGCAGGGCAGTCGAGGGCTGGGCTCAAGTCGACATTCTCGTCAGGGCTCCCTGTCTGTCAGGAGCTAATCAGGGCCCCGCTTAAATGCTTCTCCCACACCCGGTGGCTGCCGACAGATTTCAATTAAGATGCCGGGAGTGGCAGAGGCACCAGTGCTGCTCCAAGTGGGTGGGTGGTGCTGCAGGAACAGGGTCCCCACCTGGCCAACTTCTCCCTATCTTTATACACCCACCTGGGTGTAGGGGATGGGGAAGGGACTCGCCACCTGGAAGCTTCTCTCCCCTGACCCCTATCCTGCCCTGCTTTCATTCACTCAGTTCAGAGTATGGTTCAGAGCTTGGATGGACTCCAGCGCGTGAATCCGGCTCAGGCTTCCCTGACTCGTGCGCGTGCGCGTGCGCACACACACACACACACACACACACACACACACACACACACACCAGCCTATGACCTGGGTTACTTGCCACCTCTCTGAGCCTCAGTATCTTCATCCCTAAAAGGAGAGGACGCAGCAGTTCCATCCCCCTTGTGTGGGCATGCGGTGTCAGGGCTGATGTATATAAAACGGGCTGAGCGCACAGCAGGAGTGCGGTACGTAGGGGCTGAGGTCACGAGGTCCATCGTGGGGTGTCTGGCCTTTCCTGTGGCTGGTGCTCGCCTGGGCACTGGGGACACAGTGGAGGTCAGGGCAGAGAGGGTCCTGACCCTCTCATGGACTCCAGGTGGGAGGGACATAGACATTAAGCAAATGACAGTGCAAAGCAGGTGCCTCTGTGCACAGGAGAGTGGGCACGCATCTGCATCCCGCCCCTGGGACCCACCTTCTCCTGGGTTACCTGGGACCCTCCTGACCCCAACCTGGAGCCCGGACCTTGGCACCCAGCGCCCCCTGGTTAGTGCTCCCGGCCAGCCACATGCCTCCACCTTGCTCTTCCCTCCTGCCTGGCTGGGGAAGACTCCCGAAATCCGTGCCCAAGAAAGCTGAAGGGGGACAGGTATGCCGTGAGGTGATCAAGGTAATTCAAACGATGCTCTGGGGTGGGGCGGGGGGCGGGGGGGCACGTGGCTCCAATGACATGTGTTTATTTTATGTTAAAAATATAAATGGGAGATGACTGCTAAAGGGGCACAGGGTTTCTTTTGGGGGTGGAGAAAATGTTCTGGAATTAGATAGTGGTGACGGTTCTGTGAATATACTAAAAACCAGAGGGACTTCTCTGGCAGTCCAGTGGTTAAGACTCCGCGCTTCCAACGCAGGGGGCATTCCTGGTTGCGGAACTAAGATCCCCCGCACAGCGCGGCCAAAGGAGAAAAAAAATAATGAATATGAAAACCACTGAATTGTGCCCTTTAAAATAGTGAATGATATTTCAAACAAACCAAAAAAGCCCCAAACCTGACCTCAGGCCACAGCTTGCTCCCGAATATATACATGACCTCCGACCTGCGATGTTTACAGATGTCATTCTTTAGAATGAGATTATGTGAGATATTTACATTTTAAAATACTGAGTGAATTTCAAGATAAATAGTAAGTAAATAATAGTGATAATAGTAATATTAACATAAGCTCATTGAGCCCTTACTTTGTGCCAGGCAAGGAATACGTGCCGGCCCCGGGACCGTGGGAGCTGTGGCCAGGAGCGCCGACCGGCCGCTCTTTGGGGAGATGCGCCCGCGGTGTCCAGAGCGCAGCATCGGGCAGTGCTGACCCCCAAGCGCAGGGCAGCACTGGGGTCGTCCTGGTCCTCCGGCACCTGGAACAGTGCCCTTGCACTGGCCACAGCTGCCTGATCCGGGACAGCGACCAAGTCCCAGGGCGTCCCCGGCAGGAAAAGCGCACACCTCTGCGGGACACGCCCCCCCGCGAGCGCACCGCCTTTGGTTTCATGCTCGTGGAGCTCCTTCACACTGGACACGCTGACCCCCTCTGCACGTAGCACCAGGGAGGCCCGGACGGCATCCACGTGAGGACGGGGCTCGGACATGACAGGGCGTGGCGCACAGGGAGAGGGCAGGCCACCCCACGGGCCGGGCATCAGGAGGCTCACCTAGCCAGTGCTCGCCCGTGAGCTTGCCGAAGCCATCCCGGTACGCCTCCCAGCCTCTGAAGAAGTTCACGGAGCCGTCCTCCCGGCGCTGAAACACCTGCGAAGCAAGGAGGAGGATGGAGAGCTAGCTCCAGCTTTCCCAGGACCCCACGTGCGTCCCCCTGCTCCACACTCTCCCTTCACCTGCCTGCTTGGGGACAGCAGGGGCTGGGCCTCCATTTCCCTCAACAGCTCCCACCGGGCCCCAGAGCAGAGCAGGGACTCGGGAGTCTCGTGGTGGCCCGAGGGGGGACGGACCGAATGCCCCCAGGCCCTGAAACGTCCCCTCAGGAGGGAACCGGGGTGGACTGGGGTGCAATGAGGCCCACCTCTGCCGCCCCACTGTGGGGCCCTGGACGGGTCCCATCCCTTCTGGGGCTTCAGTTTCCTCGCTGCTCAAATAATAAGGGGGTGAGCAAGGGTCCCTATGTCTTTTCCCAGGTCAAAACAAAACTGAACCAAACCCCATTCTCAAGTCTTTAAAACCCGCTAACACACACACACACACACACACACAGAGGCCTGGCCGCCAGAGCTCTGTCTCTCGATACGCCCCTGCTGCAGTCACGCACTGCACATCCCCCCTTATAAAGAGCCCGGGCAGGGGATGAATGGGGGCTTGGGAAAGCAGAGCCCCGGCCACCTCTCAGGGGACGACCAGGGGTCCACAGCCAGCGGGGGTGTGACTCGGGTACTGACAAGCAGCCCGGCTGCCTCTGTTCTTCATTTTAATAACATTGCTGGTTTGGGAGTCGGGAATCCCATCGGTTAAATTGCTTTGAAATAAGTACCACGCTAGTCCAGGCCAGAGCTGCCTCGAGTCTCTACAAGATCCACTGACAATCCTGTTCCCAGCTCGCCCCCCGCCCCGCCCCCCAACTCTTTCTAACAAGCCTTTCTCTGCTCATTTGCAGAGGGAGGCAGCGTCCGCCCCCAGCACCCCATCCGCGCCCACGCCGGACGTGTTAGAGATCTGGCCGCGGCACCAGCGAGCCGCCCGTTTCATCCCTAAGCAGCCGGATTTCAGCCGCCCGGAGTTGCGTCTGCCCGCAGCTCCGCACCTGTCCGCGGGGACCCTTCCGTCACAGCGCTTGGGCAGCTCTGACCTCAGGTGGCAGGAGGGAGGTGACACCTTTTTTTCTTGTTCTGCTACCTGCAACCTGGCCCAGCCCTGACACGTGAAAGCCCTCAGAAGGGACGGGCGCGGAAGGAAATTTGATCAGGCTCGGAGATCTGAGAGCCGGCGGAGAGAGGTATTGACGGCTGCAGATCGGGACCCTGAGCACGCGCCCCTTGAAAGGCCTGATCCTGGCAGGAGCTCAGATGCTCCCCCGAGAAGGCATCGGACAGCGGAGCCTGTTTCTGCAGGAGGAGGCGGGGGAGAGGGGGGCTGGAGGGGCCGGGGAGGGGGCATGGGGGGGCAGTGGTTACAAACCTGGGCTCTAGAGCTCGGGCTCTGCCCCTTACAGCACCGGCCAGTTACCCCACCTCTCTGAGCCTCAGTTTCCACATCTGTAAAATGGGGACCCCGGCAGCACCTCCCCCATTGGTGACCCACCGAGAGTAAGCTCAGGGGGCCAGGGCCACCCCTCCTCCCCCTCCCTGGCCCCTGCCCCAGGCCACACACAGCCCCTCCTTCCAGACTTGGGCCCTTCTCCTCCCGAGCCTCCTGTCCCAGGGCACGTCCCCAAGCCTCGTTCATTCGCTCAAATGTTCCACTGAGCATCTCCATGTCAGGAGCAGGGTGGGGAGACCGAGTCAGGGCCCTCGGGGCAGAGGAGCACGGGGAGAGGCCTGGCTCAGGGGACCCCCACCCAGGCGGGAAGTAGGACTGGTCTGACGAGTGGCGTGTGGCCAGCGGGGCCGGCATCTGGGAAGGAATCCAGGGTGGCCCTGAGGAAGGGCCGGGTCCTGGACCCTGCATTTCCCAAGGTGTGGTCTGGGAAAATCATTCCTCCCTCCGCCGCCCCGCGCCCCGGGCCACGCTCTCCTCGCCCACTGACCAGCCCACCTCCCGGGACCTCAGCGAGGAATAAATTACCGAGTGGCTGGTAGTAGTATTGCCATCGGTATTGTTGTTCCTGTTCCCGCTATTATGAAGTAGAAGTGGGGTTACCACGCTTCCAGGCACGGGAAGGACCCGAACCCCAGAAATGGGGACGGACGGGCAGAGTGGCCAAGACCGGCTGGGGTTGAGAGCTGACCACAACATATGCTCGGCGTAAGTCTTCCCTGCCCGGCAACACGCACATCCTTACCCCAACCCTGGGAGGCTGGTTCTGTGTCCCCTGGGCCCCCTCCTTGTTACAGGAGACAGAAACTGGCCAGAAGTTAGGTGGCCGTGAGTGGGCAGTCTGAGCCACACCTCACCCCTCAGCCTGAGGCCAGGCTGGACACCCGGAGGCCAATGTCCTACCCCCACGTCCACGCTCTCATTTGTCACTGGCCAGGGCTTCCCAAGCCTGCCCCCTTGCCTCCTTGCCAGGCCTCTCAAGGCAAGAGCTGACCTCTAAGCCACCGTCCTCGGCCCCTCTTTCCCTCTGCCCTGCGGGGCTGGGCGCCAGTAACAGGCAGGGCCCCTGCTGGGGCTCGGTCTGGGTGTATGATCAGAGGGGATGAGCGCACGTTCAAGGCCACCTGGGCCTCCCTGCCTTTCTCCTCCACCTGGGAAGGTATCTGCAGTCAGCCGCGAGTGGCAGGCATCCTGCCGAGATGGCTCGAGTCCGCAGCAGCTCAGAGGCCGCAGCATCGTTTGCTAACACGGGCGCTTTACCCTGAGTGGTAACGAAGCATGAACCACCCCTTGAAGACACATCCACGCCGCGTGGCTTTTAGACTTTTGGACCGTGGTCCAGGGAAATGCAGTTCACATCATGACACATACACTCGCAGCTGTTTGGATCTGAAAGAAAAGCTTCCCAAAGGATATATGCCTTTCGATGAATAGGCACTAATATTTTCTATCCTGTTCTATTCTATTCCACTCTATTTGATTAAAAAAATAATGTCGATCACAACCCATTAAATTGATTTCTCCACCTGCCCACGGAGCACAACCGCAGTTTGATGTTGCCGGCCTTTGCCATGGGCTGCCCTGATTCCTTGGTTCAAACGCTGAGTGACAGAGCATGCTGGGCCCTGGCTGGGATCTCAGACTCGAAACCCTGGCCTTGCCCTCGAGCCGATCGCAGTGCATCGTGGTCAGCAGAAGCGTGTTCCAAGTGAGCACAGGGCACAGGTCATCCACGGGTCCTGCGAGGCTCCCAGGAGCATGTTTCCTCTGATTCAGAGGCTCAGGGTGAACTGCAGCTGTGGCTTCAGATTTCTGGAAACCAGCTGGACTTCAGGGGACGCCAGATGGCAGGATGTCACCAACGAGAAGGCCTTCAGTCACAGAGCAAGGGTCAGCCAGATAAGAAGAGGGAAGCGAGGAAAGGATTGATCCCCCTCCTCCACGCTGCCCACAGAACAGGGGTCCCCACTTAGGCAAAAAGTGGGGGAAAGGTAGGGAAACTGACTGTTAATTTTAGGGCTAAAACATTCATCAGTCTGGCTCCTGGGGCCTTCTCCCTAGGGTTCCGGCTGCAAAGTGATTGATGTAGAAACGCTTCCGCGGCCTCTTGGGCAGGTGCCACGAGTGGGAAGACAGACGGGGTGCGTTTTCTTGGTGCGGATTCTCAGAAGCCAGCAGCCTGCTGCCCGGCGTCTTCCAAGTGCCGCTTCGTGAGGCTCTGCCAGGGGCGCGCTGGGCCCACACGGTCCTGCAGATGGTGCCGGGCGGTTTCAAAGGAAGGAGCGGCTGCACTGGGGCGGCAGGAGACAGGGGGTGCAGCAGAGCGGCTGACTCTCCCGTGTGTGTCAGACGGGCTCCCGGGGCCTGTCTCGTGCTCTGCAGGTCTGGTCTCTGCCGGGGGCCCCTTCCTCAGACGGGCCCTGTCCGACCTGCTTCTTGTTTGCCACGCGGCCCAGAGTGTGGAGTCTTCCCGAGTGTCGGGGCCCGGCTGTGTGGTCACCCCGGTGCCTTCAAGGACAGTCACAGCCCTCCCCGCCACAGCCCGGGAGGGAGCGGTTCATGCCCTCTTTTGGCAGAATGGGGGTGCCTCAAGGTGGGGGCCCACTGAGACCAGAAGAGGAGAGACTGACGGTACACAAAGACTGAGGGCAGCCGAGGGGCACCCCATGGCTGAGCGGGTGGACATTGCTCCCCTACCCCCGTGAGCCCCCGTGGCCCTTATCATAGCTGAGCCAGATCTGCTCCAAAAAATGCCCTGGGCTGGCACTCAGGAGACTCAAGTTCCAGCCAGACTCCAGCCAACAGGCAGGATGAGCATCTAAGTCTTGGCTTCTCTCTTCTGCAAGATGACAGGTTTGCTGCCCCAGACCCCGTATGGTGTGCCTGGACTCATGCGGGACTCTGGCCCTCAGAAAGTTCACAGCCCCAGGAGAGATGGACGGATGCACAAGCCAGCAGTCTCAGGGTAGAGCAGCTCCCAACCTGGCATGTTCTTTTGGTCCTTGTGCTTCCGTTTCCTCATCTGTAAAACGGGAATTATAACAGCTCCAACCCGCAAGGATAAATGTGCTGGTTGATACGGGGCGTTCCATAAGGGTAACAATTGTTGTTACATTTGTTGGGAGCTCAGAGGAGGATGAGCCACCTGCTGGGGTGGTTGGGAGGTGTTCCTAGAGGGCCTCCTGGAGGAGGAGGTGCTCAGCTGAACTGCAGACTGAGCAGGGTCTTGGTAGGTGGTCAGAGGAGCTGAGGCGCAAGAGATAGAGGCGGGGTGGGTCCAAACGCTACGAGATGGGGAGGGTGTGTCTCTGCCGCCTGAGAAGTGTCCCCACGAAGCAGCATCTGAGATTTTCCCTCAACTCTGGTGAAGCTGCTGCAGAAACCAATTACGGGCAGAATCGTGTTGGCTGTGCGGCTGCGGCGTCCGCCAGCTTCCCAGGCCTCCCGAGCAGGCGATCCCGTGAGGAGGGGAGGCGGGCCGTGGCAGAGGCGGGTTCTTGTCTCTAAAGCGTAGAGAACTTGGACCGGCGAGCAAACGCAGCCCTTCAAGGGCGGCCCCTGGGGAGACTCTGCCCGCTTTCCCGGGAGATAGTCACCCCTCAAATCCCTTCTGGACACCTGTGGATAGCACGCCCACCCCAGCCCCGCTGCCTGGGCTGGCGGCAAGAGCACGCTTTCTGGACTGAGGCCGAGCTGGGTTCACATCCCGGCTCTGCCTCTCCTGGGCTGTGTGACCTCGCACAAGTCCCGGACCTTTCTGAGCCTTAGCTTCCCTCTCTGTAAAAAGGCCCCACCAGCAACGCCTTGGTGACCCCTGCAGGATCACGGCAGAGACGCAATGAAGAAAAAGGTGCACGTGCGGTGCGGGTGGGGGGGACGGAGCACAGTAGGTCTACCTTCCCTCCCCTTCAGAACCAGGTGCCAAGCCCAGAAGGAAGTGGGCCCACTCCTTGTTTCTGACTGCAAATGGTACCCCTGGGCCTGGCTCCCCGCCACGCTTCCCAGGCTTGGCAGTCGGTGCCTGCCGGCTCCTGGCAAACACCGCTCAGAGCTGCCATCTATCAGATGCCGAGCACTGGGCCGAGCTCCACGTGCATCACCCCGTCTACGTTCAAAGCTTGAGAAATCCAAATTGCTCTGGACAGAGGCAGATTTCTCTGACCTAATGGGTCAAGGACCAGAGGGGTGCTGTCACCAGTCGCCGTGGTCATTGTCAGCGTGTGCAGACCTCCGAGGACTCCCCAGAGCAGTTCGGAGCCCGACAACAGCCTGGGGCACTGACGTCACGGCAGGTCCTCCTGCCACCTCAGCCTGTGGGACACAGGGAGGAGACGGCACCCCCAGCACATCCCGAGGCATCTGTCCGGAGCCTGATCCCCCTGCTGGGCTGGGCTCTGCTCAGGTGGCGGCTTCTTTGATGAGAGAAGGATTTTCCTCCCACCTGGCGAGCTCAGGTAGGGCAGGAATGGGCACGGTGGGAGGGGAGGGTTTCTCTCGCAGTGGGGCCAATTAGAGGCCTATCTGAGCCGGCCGACCCCGCAAGGCAGTAAAATGCCCGGCAGAGGACGCAGGTTCGGGCCACTCGCTCATGGCGCTGGGGGAAGCTGGCTTTGCGGTGGATCCGCGTGGGGGCGCAGAGCAGAATCAATCCTATCGCAGGTCCCCACTGTGGAAGATGCTGAACTGGACCCAATTTCTCTGGCCCCGGCTGGTGATTATGCAAAGATGAGGGCTTGGCAATCAGGCCCAGTTTGCCGCACAGCGGAGGCGGATCTTGGTGGGGACAAGGCTGTGCCTCGGGGCAGGACAGCAGGGGACCCAGTCTGCTGATGCCAGGCTGGACCCTCCTTCCAACCACAAAACACACAGGGGGCCCTGGGCATGGTCACCCTGTTCCCTAGGCCCTGAAAGGTGGCCACGTGACATACAAGGGCCCCCCCCCCACTGGCTGGACGAGGAAGGGGGTGCCCCAAGAGGGAATGTGATCTTCCCAGTCCCACAGGGCCAGCGAGATGAGCTGGAAACGGCTGCTTCGTCCCATGCGTCACCTTCCAAATGAGGAAATTGGCCTCTGATTTTACGAATCTTCTTCCCCTTTAAAAACACTGCTTGAGGGCTTCCCTGGTGGCGCAGCGGTTGAGAGTCCGCCTGCCGATGCAGGGGACGCGGGTTCGTACCCCGGTCCGGGAGGATCCCACGTGCCGCGGAGCGGCTGGGCCCGTGAGCCACGGCCGCTGAGCCTGCGCGTCCGGAGCCTGTGCTCCACAACGGGAGAGGCCACAACAGTGAGAGGCCCGCGTACCGCAAAAAAAAACAAAAAAACAAAAAAAACCACTGCTTGACTGTAAGATCCTGCAGGGTGGAGCCAGATTCCTCAGGGCTCCCGTGGACCCCTGCTGTCCCTTCCCCCTTCCCCTGCTTCTTCCCTACCGGTGAGCACCCTGTGGAGGATTCTGACTGTTCCCACCATGAAGAGCACTACATTAACCCATTTAACAGATGAGAAAAGTGAGGATCCGAAAGGTGAAGTTACACTGCCAGAAGATGCCAACAGTCACCTGTCCGGCAAGTATTTAGGCAGCACAGATGGTGTGCGAGAACCGCGCAGACCCCTGAGCTGCAGTGGCCACCAGATGACGAGTCGCTGCCCCGCGGAGCGCAGGCCTGGCTGGGACACAGACGGGTAACACCTGGGCAGCGATTGCTTAGCCGCACCTGTGACAGGTACAAAAAGGGTGCATGAGGGGTAGACCCGGGAGGCCTTGTACCAGAGGACCTGGCGACCCAGCTGGGCCCCTTGCCCAGGGTCACAGGTCAGCAGGGGCCGGCCTTTCCTTCCTACCTTCCCCCTTCTTTTCTGGGGCAGGGGTGGGGTTGGGTGTACGTCTTAGGTTCAGGAGTGGCCTTGCTGATCAGCGTGACCCTCTGTGGCCTGGGTCACTGGGGTCGTTGGTGAGTGTAGAGCAGGGCTGGGGCTCAGCCAGGGCCAGTGGCCACATCAGCGGAAAGGCCACCTTGAGGCGTGTGTCCATCTGTCCCCGACCTCATTCCCACGTGGCGACTCCCACGCCCTCAGCAAGGGTTCAGGGCCCGCGGACCTCACGCGCCCCCTCCACCCCTCAGCCCCATGTTTCTGGGTCACTCCCTCCGTGGGGAAATTCTGAGGGCAGCAGGAGCCCACCCTGCCCCCCAGGTAAAAGCCCGATTCCTACTGCACCTGCAGAAGCCACTCGACCCAGGCCCTGCCTGCCTCTCCACCTGGCCCTGGCCCCGCGAGCACCACACACCAGCGGAACGGAGCCACCGCGGTCCCAGAACAAGCCCTGCCACCTCCCTGCTGACCCCGCACGTTTTCCCTTTGCCTGGAACACTGCTCTTGCCTCACCTCCCAGAGCTCCAAACTCCCAGTGCAGAAGCCTCTCTGGTAACCCCAGGTGGCGTGAGGGGCTCCACAGCCCTCACACAAGTCAGCGGATGCGCCCAGCTCCCCGCCCGGCCGGCAGCTTGCTGTGGAATCTTCTGGCCTGTGGTTGGCGCCCTGTGGTTGAGTCCATGAATTGACAAGTGACACCGTGTGACAGTCAGTCCCACGGACTTGCGTGAGGCTGGGCTGCGTGTTTGCTGGGTGGCTCTTGCCCTCTCTGAGGCTGCCCGGCTGGCCTCCAGGGGTTGGAGGAGGGCTGGCACAGTGCCAGGCAGGGCCGCGGTATATAAACTGTAAAGTGTCCCTAAGGGGGCAGGGACGCCGAGCCACATCCTCGCCCAGGCGCGGCCGGCTCTCTGGGAAGCAGGCTCCGGTTGACGTGTGCGGCCCCAGGCGTCCTGTCCACCGGTGTTGGCACTTGAGGCCCGGCAGCTTGGACGTGGAGCCTAATGAGGATGGATGGTATCCGGGTCCAGCAAGGCGGCGGCCAGCTCCCTCCCAAGCAATTGGGTTTCCGAGCGATTCCGTGTGGCAGGGAGGTAAGCCTGACAGACGCCCAGAGGTATCTGGGACGAGATTGCTTTTGATGGAATCCCAAATGGATATGAACGTCTATCGGCCTCGCAAGCACTTCTCAGCTGAGAATGGCCTTTCTTCCAGGCCAGCTGATCCAGATGTCCTAGAGGGAGGGCTGAGCAGGCCGGCGCAGCTCATCGACTCCCCTCTAATCGGCCCCGAAGCCCGGGCCCGAGGAATTACCCGCCTCCCGGCCCCAATCCTGACCGACTTCCCAGGAGACTGGCTTCAAGTCCACTGGCGTGGAAGATGCATGGCCCAGGCCGGCGTCTTGGTGTTTCATTTAGCCCGTCCTAACCCTTAACTCTGATTTCTGGGCTCTGACTGGTGCATTGGAGCCGTTCTGCCCGCCAAGGGGTTCCCAGACACAAAGGCCATAACTCAGATGTTCCGAGTGAGGAAAACAAAAGCGCTTTTAGGCCCAGAATGTGAGTCCAGTACATTTAAACTCTCTCCTCTGGAGCTCGAAGAGAGGTTTAGAGGTGTGTCTGTCTCGGGGTCCTCGGGGGATTCTCAGCGGCTCTCCCACCAGCTCCTAACAGCAGGCTCCGCCCCCCCCCCCCCCCCCCCCCCCCGGAGAGAATCTGCTCGCCTCCGCCCACCCGCCTCACTCAGGCCTCCCCGACTCGCCTCCTGCTTGGATGGTTAACGACGTCGCCCTCACCCTTGCATCCACCATGCAGCCCCCAGGCATTTGTGCTTTGTGGCTACGTTCCCGCCCCCGCCAAGGCAGAGCTGAGCAATTGCGACAGAGACCGTGGGAGACCAGCGGGCCGACCCTGCTCTAGAAGGGGCTTCCCAGCTGGCAGATCTGGAGACCCCTAGGTCTTCAAGCCAGGGCCTCTGCCCCACCACCTCCACCCCTTTCTCCTGGCACAGGGGAGGTCTCAGGGCCACCTACGGCTGTCTCACCCCTGCCTTTCCATTGCTCCCACTTCCCTCCCAGGCAGGAAGCAGAAGGTGCGAGGAAATCACGACGGCTCCTTGCCAGGAGACCACCAGGGTCTCTGCTCAGGCCAAGGGTGGAAGGCTGGGTGAGAAGCCTCTCAGAGCACCCCAGGTTCATGTGCACAGCCTCCTGGGTCACCCCAGGGTCTGCCCTGACCATCTGCAGGGCCCAAAGGAAGCGGGGCCTGGCCGAGCTGGCCACACAGCCCCGGAGACTCACCGTCCAGCCACCACCGTCAGTGCGCATGTCACAGTAGACCTGGAAGCCAGCGGGGTCGTGTGTGGGGAAGACAGAGTAAACGCCGTCCTCCTGCTGTCCACTCAGGAGGACGTCCAGACAGTCGCGTGGCCGAGAGCCTGAGACAGGGAAGGCCGTCAGGGCACTGGGCCTGGCACCCGTGTCCCCTCGCCACGGCCCCCCGCGCCGTCCCCGGGTCTCTCTGACTTGTCTGTCCATCCAGCAATGTCAAGTGGGCTCTAGAGCACTGGGCTTGGGGTCAGACCGTGGTCCTGCCTCTCCCTGGGTGAATCTGGTGAGTGAGCACCCTCTCTGAGCCTCACTTTCCTCATCTGGAAAATGGGTACAATGAGCTCCGCCTCATCAGGCTGGGAGAGGGGTCAACAGGAGGGTGTAGGTAGGGCGCTCAGTGCTGCCCAGCAGCAGGAAGTCCTCAGCAAACAGCAGCAGTGTTTCCTTGTTAGTGGGACAGGTGGGGACGAACCTGGGTACCCAGGTCACCCAAGGAAGGCAGCCCCACCCCACTCACCGTTGGCGCAGCCCCGGGGCCGCGATCCCCTGGCAGGCGCCCTCTGAAGGTCAGCCTTGACGTGGAGCCGGCCCAGCCCTCGGTCCCTCTGCAAGGCGTCCAGGACGTCACTGACGGAGTTCACTAGGTGAGCCATGTGGCCTTGGCTCTCGGAGAGAAGCTGCGGAGCACAGGGGTGGGTGGAGCTCTGGGTGAGTGGAGCACAGGGGTGGGTGGAGGTCCGGGTGGGTGGAGCTCTGGGTGGGTGGAGCTCCGGGTGGGTGGGGCTCCGGGTGGGTGGGGCTCTGGGAGGGTGGAGCACCGGGGTGGGCGGAGTGCCAGGGTGGCAGGGGCTCTGGTGGGCACACAGCCGTCCCAAAGGTGGAGGTGGGCTCCTGGTGGGATGGCAGCCCCTGCCCTACTCTGGCCCCCATCCGAGGCTGTCTCAGCCCCAGTGCCCAGAGGGCAGAGGCTCGGGTGGATGGAGACAGAGTGGCTTCAGCAGACACCTGTGCCCCCGCTGCCCCCAGGCCCTGTTTTTCATCCATTTCTGTGCCTTCAGCCCAAGTGAGCTGACTAAAGGGGGCCCTGCTGCTCAAAACCCCAACTCACCCACTGGCCAGTTACACAGCTGCAGGTGAGTGAATAACCAAGCCTCAAAACGGGGCTAACCTGGCCTCCCGGGCCCAAGTGCTATGGGGACCGGGGACAACGTGGGGAGTACCTAGCACAGCGTGGGGCCCACAGCAGGCACTCAGTACTCAGTACCTGGGTGCCCACCTCACTGCAAGGCACCTTCCAGGTTACAAAACACCTTCACCCAACGTCTCTTCTGACCCCCTAGCGAGGCTGTGAAGGCAGGGGTGATGGGTCTGCACAGGACAGGTGGGGCCCTGGGGACTGCACTCCCACCCATGCCCCATAGCTCTGACTTTCCAGGGCCCTCTGGTGTCCACCCCTTCACCTGCCCCCCACAGTGTTGCCAGGAGGGAGGGCTTGAGGCGTCATACGCTTGTTACAAATGGGGAAACTGAGGCCCAGAAGGAGAGGTCCCCCGGGCTGCCTGGCGGGAAAGGAGCGCTATGGGACCCGGAGGAGGGGAGACAGGGTCACGGGCAGGCTGCAGCCAGCGAGCGTGGAAGCATGCTGGGTTTTACACACTGAATCCGTCACTTGTCAGATAATAATAGCTCATTGGAAGAAGGAAAGCAGGAATTTACAGCACCGGCAGTTTACAAAATATGATTCTCGGCTCATCTGGAAGCAGAGACCCTGCAAAGCTTTTAGTTGCCCTGTCAGTTTCTCCTCGACTGAGCAGATGATTCAGTGGGGCTGAGGCCTTGGGGAGAGGCTCTGAGAGGGACGGCGGGAGCATCGGGGCAGGGTGGTGGGCTTCTCCCTGGGCTCTATTGCAGGGTCCAGTAGACAGGCCCTGTTGGGGGAGCCCTGCAGAAGGATGCAGGCCGCCCCAGGGAGCAGGGGGCAGGGGGCTACCCTGCACGGTGTGGGCAGCACAGATCACCGAGTGCATTGGTTAAGTCGGATCAGTACTGCCCATCCTTCTGTGACAATGCAGACATGCTCGAGAAACTCAGGCACGGCTGGCTCTTGCTAACGGGCAAGGAAGACCTCAGTTTAAACCAGCAAATGATTAAAGTTGAAAATGTACATATAAACATGCCCGGAATTAATGGGGAAAGTCAGTCCCTGCTCGCTGAGCCGCACAGATGCATTAAAGAGGAATTGGCAGGTTTTAGAGGCAGTGAAATCGGAGTTGCTGCTTCCAGCACGTCTCAGTGGTTTGAGTTTAAACAAAGCACTTCGCCACGCCGAGCCTCAGTCTGTCACTCCGTAGAATGGGGTAATGATCCCCACCTCCTAGGGCTATTGTGCTGCACAGCGCTTATTAACACCCGGCGTGGACCCAAAAAAAGATTTTCAGTGGCGGTCCCCCATGGGCTGAAACTTCAGTTTACAGACAATTTCCACCATCATAATAAAAGAGCTGCTGATATGCAAACAGCCCCTCTCACGTGCCATACGCCAGCCGAGCCCTGTACAGCCACGAGCTCCAGCAACCTATCAGGTATGGACTGTGCTATCCCTGTGTTACAGGTGAGGAGGCCCAGCCCAGGGAGGGCACCTGACATGCCCAAGGTCCCACAGCTGGTACTTGGTGGAGCCTTCACTGTGCTGACTCCAGTCGTGAGGACAGAACCTCTCAGCTCTTCCGCTCCCGGGCCAGCGGGCCTCCGACATCTGTGCGCGTGTGTCACCCGGGTGGGTGCTTGTTGAACTGTTGGGACCCTGGCGGGGTCTGGGGGTGAGGTCTAGGGACATATCTTTTAACAAGCAGCTCCGGAGACTCCAGGCATTGCTTTGAAAAACCTGGGTCTGGGCTGATCAGCTAAGGGTCTGGGCAGCTTGTAGAAGGGGAACTAGGAGCTATGGTGACCTAACTGTGCAAGACACATGGTCTCTGAAATCACCTGGAGTCTGTGGGAAATGAGTCAAATTAAACATTCTTGTGAGAAGTAAATATATCAGGGAAGCCAAGGCACTGCTGGGTCCCAGAACTGTCAGTCTCACAGGAGCAGCTCTAGGCCGCCGCATGGGTGGGCGGGTGGGAGACCCCGGGCCCCTCCCCCCAATACTCCACCCCTGCCCTAAGGGTGAGCGTTTGAGGGCGGGTCTGGCTGACCAGGGGCTGAGCCATGTGGAGAGTGGGGTGGGGCACCCAGAGCCCCCAAACGTCTGGAGGTCTCCCCGAGCCCTGCTGATGAGGGCGGGGATGTTGCAGATGGAGGCGGGGGAAGCAGGAGGGCAGCTGAACACCCCACCCAAGGATGGGGAAGCCGCCTTCCCATCAGTCACCCAGACAGGATGAGGAAGACTGTAATTTCTCCAGCTGCAGCCTTCAGAGGGAGGGAAAAGGCCCACTGCTCTTGAGCTGTTGGGTGACCAAATGCCTGGTCACCTCGGGTGTCTGGAAGGGGCTGGGACCAATGGCAGTGGTGGGGCTCACCTCCCAGTCCCGAAGGACCTAAGTCACGGGGGGCATGGGGTACAGGGCTGGAGGCTGGGCGGCGCTCCAGAGGCCAGATGCCAGGCCTGACTCTGGACAAATCACTGCCCCACTCTGGGCCTCAGTTTTCTCTTCTGGAAAATGGCAGAGGGCCAATGAGATGACCCTGAATCTCCGATCCTATGAAGGGGGAAGTTCTTGCTGGTGCACAAGGCGTGCTCAGTGCTGGAAACCTTCACCCAGATCTACCTGGTGCTTGCTGGGACCTGGCTCGGCTCTGGGAGGGGGCGGGCGTGGGGGTGGGGTGGAGGTGGTGAGGACAGTCTGCGGGTCTGGTTGAGCTCCTCAACTGGTCCCTCCTTCCCTGGAAAGCTGTGGGCATTAAATGGCAGCGAACGGGGGGATCTGGGGAGGGGGTGCAGCTCTCTCTGGCCACGTGGCACAACTGGGGGGAGGGCTTGCCACTGACGAGCCACATGACCTTGAACCTCCATTAGCCTGACGGAGGCCATGTCCTGCCTTGCCGGTGTCTCACCTGCTCTGGAGCGCCTGGGAAGCCCCTGCAGCCCTGGATTTGACTCAACTGTTGGACGCCGTGGATGCTACACAAATACCCAGGTCACCAGGAAGGCGTTCAGGTAAAGGCTTGAATCCTGGCCACACCAGCTGTGTGGCCTCGGATGAGACCCTCACCTGCCTGAGCCTCATTTGCTAGTCCGTGGATGGGAATGGCCACAGCCCCTGGCCCCAGGACACTTGGGGATTGAGTGATGCCGCGGGCCTCAGGCACCCAGCGGGGCCGGCGTGCCCCTGACTCCCGCCACCCCTGCCCAGACCCGGAGACACAGAGCCCACCCTTACCTGGATGAAGCGGCCCTGCTCGCTCTGCAGGGCGCTGAGCCCCTGGCCCAGCACGCTGTGCCCCTTCCGCAGCCCCACGCACTCCGCCTGCAGCTCCGAGGCCCGGGCCAGCAGCCGGGGGAGCTGGTCAGCCAAGGTGTCCAGCAGTTCCCGCTCCTGTTGCCCCGCCAGCCACGGCTCAGGCTGGCGCTGGCTCAGCGCCTGCAGCACAGAGGCCTGGGCGTCCTCCAGGCGGGCGAAGCCGTCGGCGAGGTCAGGGCAGCGTGGGTCGATGAGGATGTTGAGGCGCGAGGCGTCGGCCCTGTCCACGGTGACCAGGGCGCTGTTGGCACCGGCTGGCCCGGTGCTGACGAGGGGCGGGGGCGCCGTGCCCAGTGCATGGGCGTGGTTCAGGAAGAGCACGGCGCCGGTGACGGCCACGGCCAGCAGCACGGCCAGGGATAGCAGCACGGTGCACAGCGCGTAAGTGCAGCTCGGCCGCTGTGGGCCAGCCCGAGGCACATGGACACAGAGACAGAGGGACAGACGGGAGAGAGAGGGGGCAGCATCAGGGGCAGACCAGGGCCTCCAGCTCTGCCCGGTGAGGAGGGCCCAGGCAGCCCTAGGATGGGGCCTCTGGCCTTTGTGAGGCCTGGACGAGGCTCAGAGGGTCCCCTTCTTGGGGACGGGGGAAGGGAGTCACACAGAGATGAGAAACAGAGTCCCAGAGGGGAGACAGAGACAGGAACACACCAAAGATAGCAAGATGGAGAGAGCGAAAGTTGTAGGGAGACAAAGATGGAGAGGATGACAAGAGAAACAGAGGCAGAGCCGGGGAGACTGATGGAGAGAGAGGCACCCTTCCCTCGCTGCCCCTGTCCTGGCCCACGTGGCCCGCCTGGGGTAGGCACATCTCCCCACGTGGAGCCCTCCTGGGTCTGGTAAGGGCGGGAGGTGGAGACTCCCACTCTGCAGCCAGACGGGCTGGACTCAGGTCCCCAAGCTGTCATTTCCTGCGGGGTGACCTTGGGTGAGGGACTTCCCCCCCCTGAGCCTTGTTGTCCTCATCTGTAAAATGGGGGCAATACTGACATGCCCACCCCATATGCAGGTACCCGCTGTGCAGACTCAGGAAGAGAGCTGTAACAGTGACAGCAGCGATGCTACAAATCACTGCGCTGTCTCAGCAGAATGAGTGCCTCAGGGTCACGGGCGCCCGTCACTGAAGGTCCCTTTCAACCCAGAGCGCCCACATCCCGAGTCCTGAGGCCGTTGCAGGCGCACAAGGCTGCCACGAGTCCCCAGGCAGAGGGTGGCCACCTGAGCATCTCCCCTCCCCCTTTCCTCTCCTTCCTCTTCCTCCCCCCACCTCTTCACAAAGCACCCCCTCCACCCCCCAGACCCAGTAGGGACTAAGTACAAAGGAAGCTGGAACCCAGTGCAGCTTGTAATTAAAGGAGGCACCATGATGTATAGCAAATCCACACTCGCTGGACCGAATCACGCATGGCCCAAAAGGAGCTTGCAAAGCGATCACTGAGCATTGGACACATGGGGAGACTGAGGCCCAGAGAGGGCCAGGGGCTTGCCCACAGTCACACAGCAGATTAGAAGCAGAGCTCAGACTGGACCCTCAGCCTCCTGCCTCCTCCCCAGGGCCAGGCATCTCCTACCACTGAACTTCCTCCACATTTTCAACTTTCTGAATCCAAGACACATCTTTAAACGGATTAGTATATTAAAGCACTTGGAGCCGTGCCTGTCATGCTGTGTTTAGGCAATAAATATTAGCGGCTTTTATTATCTCATGATCAATGTGCACAGAGCATCTGGAGGTGTTGGGTTTTTTATTTTCCACCCAAAGTGCTATTTCTGTGTCACTGATGCTAGGATGTACCTTCCCTGTTTTATTTTTTTTCCCTTCGCATTTTAACGTCTCCGACGTTTGGGGGGAATCTTACAATTGTAATTGACAACTTTCCTTTCTTTCTCGGTGATATATAAAATAGCCTCTTACATCCCGCGTTTTACTATGAGAAAATATGGTAGAGCAAAGAGCTTCTTTTCCATAAATTCAAATTCTACAAGTAACTCCTGAATCTCCTACCTGGCACCAGAGGAGGAAGAAGGAGGGGGTCTGTGTTGTTGGCAACATGAGGGAGAGGATTCCTTAGCCTGTCGCTGCAGGGGGGAAGCCTCTCCACCCCTGCCCAGGCCCGGGGGGCACATCCGTCCTGGGCTCCCCACACCTACGCGATTTACTCCAGCCAGACCCTAAGGTGTCGTCAGCTCTGCACAGGCTGCTCCCCCAGCCCGAGACATCCGCTTCCTCTGCTTCTCTTCCACCGGCCTAAACTTGATCTCTTCCTTCAGGGCTCAGCTGGATGTCACCTCCTCCAGGACAGTTTCCTCAGCCCTTCTCCCGGTATGGGTGGGGCTCTCCCTCGATGTTCCTACAGCCCTCCCTCCCCCCACGGTGGCATTTACCAATTTGACTTCATTCATTCACTCAAACACCCGTTCAATATTCCTCGGGGTCCCCATGAGCCAGGCTCCAAGCCAGTCCCTGACTGGGGGACAAGGAGGGAAAATCACCCCAGCCCTGCCCTGAGGGAACGCATGTCCCGTAGACTATGACTCTTACTCTCTTTGGGGGCACGGATTCCCTTGGGGACTTGGGGATTTGATGAAAGCTGTGGATACAAGGACCCGCAATGCCCAGGTCCAGGAAACCTGCCCTAGACCATGAGCCCTTCCACCCCACAAAAGGCACAGAGCGGCCGGTTGTTGGACTGATGGAGGGACAGGCAGATGGACTAGGTCATTTCTCTGTGACCCTGCTGGCTTGGGGAGGAGACAAAGGCCCTGGGACCTACGGTGCTTGGCAGGGCAGAGGCCATAACCTCCACGCTGAGCCCTGTGCCCACCTGGGATGGCCTGGCAGAGAAGGAAGGCCACCTCCAGGCCGCCCCATCCCTGTCACTGCGGGTCAGCACGTTCCACACGGGCAGGCACTGCCTTATCACCGCTCATCCTTGAGCGCGTACTGTGTTCCTGCCACTGAAACCTCCAACACCCCCCTGCTGTGGCTGGATTCATTTTGCAGATGGGAAAACTGAAGCTCAGACAGAGAAGACCCTTGCCCAGGGTCACATGGGAGGCAAGCGGTAGAGCCAGCATTTGAACCCAGGCCCGGGTGACTCTGGAATCGCCCATCTGTGCCGAGACTGTTTGCTGAGCCGTCTGACCCCATTCCCGCCTCTGCCAGAAGTGTGACTGGGGTTTGAGAGACAAACCCTGTGTCAGCAAGTGAGTCCCTGTCAGGCTCCTCCCGGAGTCCGCTGGGAGACACCTTGCCCCGAGCTGCTCTGAGCGACGTCCTCCACTGAAGAGCATTAAGGTCCCCAGCTGGCGAGGCAGAGTGGCCGGCCTCGTCCCTCCTGTGTCCCAGGATCCCAGCCCTCTCGGCATCCACTTCCACCCAGGCCCTTGGTCCCTGGCGGGAAGACAGAGGGCACAAGGGAGGGGAGGGGCTGGAGAAGGCTACAAGGTGTCCCCTGAGGGGCAGGGGGACGACGAGCCTGGAGATGAAACAGGCCACTCAGCAGAGGAGAATCAGTCTTCAGAGATCACCTTAAACATGAAGTGCTCTTCGCTTTTATAGGCTGCCCCTTACGTGCCTTGCAAAGAAATCTGCCCGAGATGCTAAGGGGGGGCTTCAGGCGTGAGCAGCCCAGAGGAGCGTGCGGGGGTCTGGCGCTTACTCATCAGCCCTGGGCTGGGGAAGACTGGGTGCCCACACCCCTGGGATCTGCGGGAGGCGGGAGGATGCACACAGGGCCCCCGCCTCTCAGGGGCAAGGTGCCTGGAGATCGGGAAGGTATCCCAGGCGGTGAGCCTCAGAGGAACCAGGGTCTGAGACCCACTGCTGGTACTAAACACCTGTGTGAGCTCCCGGCTGGAGGGATGTGGCTTCGTCCCCTTTGTGACCCCCGGTGCTGGCTCCCGGTCCAAGGCTGCCCAGGAAGTGCCAGCCAAGGGGAGGACAAGATGGGCTCGTGCCAGGGGAGGTGGGGGGCAGGAAGCCCCAGAGCTGCCTCGGTGGAGGGGTGGCGTCCGTCCCAGCTGCCTCCTCTGAGCTCCCAGCCTCCAGAGGTGGCCATGGGGTCTGGCGGAGGCCAGGAGAGCTCTGGAGGAAGAGGCTCACGGCCACCGTGCTCCGCCCAGCCCGCACCCCCTCTTCTTCTTTGTTTTTTAAGGAAGCTGGGTCGTGGTCCCCTGGGTAGGCTGAGACTACACTCCTTGTACCAAAGGGGGAAGAAGAAAGTCTCCCCCCTGGGGGAGGCCAGGCAAGGCTGCTCCCAACCCCCCATCTCCTAGGCACACCCCAGCCACTGGCAGCATGGCTGTTCATCGTGGCAGAAACACACTGTGCAGCTTTGGACTGGGAAATCCAAGGGGGACGTGGTGTGTGCTCTGGGCCCAGCAGGGACTCAGAGCTGCACATGGGCTCATGGATCATGTAGGGGGCAGGCAGCCCAGCCCCTGCCCAGCCTAGAGCCCCTGGGGAAGTCTTCCTCGCCTCTCCCCAGGAGCCCACATCTGCTCCCACGGCCAGGCAAATGACTCCTGACCTGGGCTGGACTCTGATCCCCTGACCCTGGCAGAAGGGGGATCCCAGAGACCCCTTAGAATGAGGAGCTGGATGTTCTGCTCAAAACTCTGGGGTCCCCAAGACTTGGGAAGAGGGCTCGTTCTATGAGCCCTGAGGAAGAGTGCCCTGTCCTGCCTCTTTTTTTTTTTTTTAATAAATTCATTTATTTTATTTATTTAATTTTGGCTGTCTTGGGTCTTCCTTGCTGTGCGCGGGCTTCTCATTGCGGTGGCTTCTCTTGTTGCGCAGCACAGGCTCTAGGCACGTGTGCTCAGCAGTTGTGGCTCGCAGGCTCTAGAGCACAGGCTCAGTAGTTGTGGCGCACGGGCTTAGCTGCTCCGCGGCATGTGGGATCTTCCCGGACCAGGGCTCGAACCCGTGTCCCCTGCCTTGGCGGGCAGATTCCTAACCACTGCGCCACCAGGGAAGCCCTGTCCTGCCTCTTAATGTGACCTATGCTGAGGGCCATCTGAAGCCTCAGGCCACCGGGAAGGCCCTGGGGGGAGTGGCCAGAGGTGTTCTAGGGGACAAAGAGAAGGGTCTGGGAGCTGCTCACATCTGCCCCCTCCCAGAGGCTCCAAGCCCCAAGCTCGGTCACTCCCCCGACAGCGCTCAGCTGCGGGTCCGTTTCAGGTGCGGGAGGGTCTCCAGGTGGTTCTTGTGAGGGTCTTGCTCACCCTCCCCACCCACCACAGCTCCAGGCCTCCAGCCCACGGAGCCCCAAACCAGGCTCGCTCCACCCCACACCTGAGCCCTCCTGCGATTCCCACCCGGGGATGGTACCAGCCTCACCAGCCGCCCCCTCCAAAACCTCCCTGTGCTCCCCTCCCTCACCCCCGCGCTCAGCCAGCACCTGGCTCTGTCCACTCCACCTCCTCTAATCCCCTGGTCCCCTCTGTCCCCATGCCCCCAGCCCTGCCCTGGTCCAAGCCCCGTCATCTGCTCCTACATCACCACAACCATCTCCTCGTTAGCCCCCCTGCCTCCTCCCGGCCCCGCCAACCAATTCCCCACCCGGCGGCCAGGGACGCTCCTGAGAGCAAAGGGCCCAGGACACTCGTGCTCAGACCCCTCCAGGGCTGCGGAGGCCCAGGAGCAGGTCCCACCCCGCCTCCCCCATACCAGCCTCAGCTATAGCTGCCCTCCTCCAGCCTCCGCCTGGTGGTTCTCTGCACCTGCCTGGCTTCTGTCATTTCCCCCAACACACCTTCGTGTCCCTGGAGCACAGATCTGGCAAATGCTATTCAGCTTAAGCATCACCTCCCCAGGGAAGTGGTCTCTGCATTCCCACCGCTGGCCTCCCCTGGCCTCCTGGCCTCCCCCTCACAGCCACACCACTGGGCTAGCGGGTGAGCTCCGTGGGGCAGCCCGTGGCCAGAGGAGGGGCGCAGGAAATAGGAGAAGGAAGGAGTCCTTGACTTGTAGCCCCTGTTCTTCACTTACTTCACCCTCCTTCTCTCTCAACCCAGGCAGTGACCTCAACCCAAACCCCAGGCAACAAGACAACAGAGGCGTGTATTGTTTCCTTTTTAGTGCCCATCGTGGTTCGTAATAATCCCACGATGTGAGTTTGTCCCTCCCATGAGACCCTAAGCTCCCGAGCCACAGGTTCACAGCTACGTCTCCTAGATGAAGCAGGGACTCTAGAAATAGTCACTGAGTGAATTAAATGCAGCAGGCTTTAGGTTAGACATCAAGAAGAACTTCCCAACGAGAATTTGTTTTTCCTTTCTGGAATGTTTTTCAAAGTTTTGAAAATATTAGGAGACATGGCCTGGGATAGTTCAGAGGTCGACCTCCCTGTGGAGCGGCTTGACTCAGGGACTGCTCAGAAAAAAGCCCTCCCTTCCCCGCAACAGGGGAGAAGGTTACAGGGTGACTTCCTGCCCCACACTCCAAGACTAGGAGAATCATGTCTATTTCTAGATCCTTTTATCTGAGCAACTCCAAACTCCTGGCAAATATTCCACCGTAATCTCCTGCCCTAAGGCTGTGAGAGCCCCTTCATTCTGCAAGGGGAGAAGGGACGTTCTCACGAAGTTGGCACCTTGTCCAACGTCACCCAGCAAATGAGGAGCTGAGGCCAGACAGGCCTGGGACAGAGCCGGCCTAAGGCTGTCCCTGAAACAGCAACACTTGGATGCAGGCCCTTCAATGGCACTGGGTGCTGCGCATGCCCTGGGATCACACGCTGGGCGCTGGAGCCCTCTCCTCGGGAATTACATAATGTACCTGAGTGGGCTGAGCCTAGGGCAGTCAGCCTCTCTCCCTGCATCTTCCCAATAAGGCTCATCGGCCACCCTGGAGGACCCAGGTTCAAGTCCTGGCTGTGGCTCTCTTAGCCTCAGTTTCCTCGTCTGTCAAATGGGTTGATCGTTCCTGCCGCCAACCTCCCAGGGTGGTTTGACTAAGAAAGGAGAGGTCTGCAGATGAACCCAGCTGGCACTCAGGGGTGTGGCATTGGCGTCTTTTCTGGAGGAAGTGCCCTGTTAAAGGACCTCAGCCAGGCCCTTCTGGAGGGAACTGGGTGGTCAAGTTGCTTTCCCTGGTGGGCAAAGGGGAGATCGGGACGCTGACAGCCTGTAAAAAGGGACAGGCTACTTTAAGAGCGACCCTCCTCAAGGGTGCACAGAGCTTTACAGTTTGCAAAGCACACCAGTATTTCACTCGGCCCTCGTTAACAGCCCTTGTGAAGTGAGGAGGAAGCAGGGATTGCTCTTCCCATTTTGCAGATGGTAAAGCCCAGACTCAGAGAGGGGGAGTAACTTAGCCAGAGTCACACAGCATGTCAATAGTCAAGATGAAACTATTGGAGAAGCAAAGGAGGAGAGAAGGCCAGGCCCAAGGGAACCAGGGCAGGTGAGGTTCTCTCTTCCAACAGTGGGCACAGAAAAGGCCTTGTCTCGTATCTGAATCTTCAGGCGAGCCTGGAGCTGGCATAGGACAGCCTGTCTATATGCTGGATCACCAAAGGAGTGGAGTGGGGAAGTGGTGCTTGATACTGGCCCAGGCCTCTAGGACCACAAGCGCTCGGCAGCCTCCAATGCCAAGGGGCAGACGGCTGGGCTCTGGCCTGGTGTCAGCTGGAATATATTTTCCAGGAAGCAGCAGAGAGGCTGGGGCCTACCCAGGAGGCCTTAAAGCCACATTTCAAATAGATCCCCCAGAAGCCACCTCCCCTTGAGACACATCAGCACTTGCTGGCTCCTCTCCCACAGTTCCTCCTGGCAGGGCTTCATGCAGTTCAATTCAGCAAATATCCCTCAGCTCCCAACCTGAGCTGCATGGAAGGACAGGAGACTGGACTCAGGGGGAGACCCCAGGATGGGGGCCCAGAAGGAGTGCATGTCCACAGGGAGCTCCTGATGGAATAGGGACTCAAGGCTAGGGAACATGGCAGGGAGAGATAAAGGCAGCTGAGCAGCACAGGCTAATGCTGCTGGGACTTCAAGGCAGAGCCACCAGGCAACAGGGAGGGCTTCCTGGAGGAGGTGGCATCTGAGTAGGTTTTGAAGTATAAGTAGGGTTTTCCTGAGTGAAGTGTGTGTGTGTGTGTGTGTGTGTGTGTGTGTGTGTGTGTGTGTGTGTGTTTGGGGGAAGATGAGACAGCAAAGGTTTGGAAATGGGCAGTCTGGTGTGGGACCAGAGGCTGGCAAAGGACAAGATGACAAGCAACCAGTACCTGTAAGGAAACTAACAGGAAGGGAGAGCGGGCCAGGCTGGAGACGAACAAGTCGAGGAGGTAAGACTGCTCTTGCTAAGCTGGGAGAAAGTCAGACCCCAGCAGGAGAGGACTTTTTGTCTGGGGCTGGCTTGGGTGTGCACCTGATTTAACAGAGGAATAGACCAGCCCGGGAAGGCATTGGGACAGGCTTGGGGTCAGACCTGGCTTTGAATCTTTGCTCTCCTGCTAACATGCTGTGTGACTTGGGTGCATGCCTCGACCTCTCTGAGCTACCATCCCCCTGTGACGTGGGCATGTGCATCCCTGCCTAGCCCCCAGGCTGCTGCAGAAAGTGAGATTGTGCAGACGGTTGGGAAAGGGCTTTGCAAAGTGTGGAGGCATGCCACGGCAGTGTCACTCCAGACAGAATGCGCAGGCTGCCGCTCCTGGGAGTGAGGGGCCGCCAAGGCCCGCCCCTGCCACCCCCTTCCTGCCACTGCAAACAAGAACTGTTCCTTCCCCAATGACATCTGTCTGGGAGAAATTTGAAATTTAAAACGGGCAGCTCCATTATTTCCTCTCCTTGCCGAGCGGACTCCTCATCTCGCCTGCCTGCCCCAGTCCCTTGGCAGCCCAGCCTGGGGCAGCCTCAGGGCTGCCCCTCCATTCAGCTTCCCATCTCCAGCCCCCTCTCTGGCCAGCCCTGGAGCTCTGCCCTCACCCCCTTCCAGGCCACAGCCCTGGGCACCCTCCACTGCCCCTGAAGAGGCAGCAGGAAGGCTGGAATGAACAGACCTGGAGCCCAAGGATCCAGGTTCAAATCCCAGCAGAGCTGCATAGCCTCGGGCAGAAGCAACCCTCGCTGTCTTACTTTCCTTGTCTTAAAGCTGGAGAATCACAATATCCAGGGTTCTCACATGAGGCAAACATCTATTGATTCTCTACTGTATGGGGTCGGGGGTAGGCTGGCTAAAGTGTGAGGATTCAGAGGAGATGGGGGTGATGGGGCGCATGCCAGCCGCCTAGCACAGGGGGTGCTCAGGGTGAATACTTAGTGGTTCAGATGCCCATTGTAGAGGTGAGGAAACGGAGACGCACACTTAAGGGCCGGTGACACTGTAAACTCCGTAGGTCCCCTACTGCCTCTGCGCAGATGTGCACCTGAGTCCGTTGTGGAGCAAAGGGGCTTCTGCAGGGGTGCCGCCCCATCCACAGCCCGAACCTCAAGTTCAAGCCTCCTATGGAGGAGGAGGAGAGGAGGGGGCCCGCCCCAACCCGGGCCTGTCGAGCCTCACGGGGGTACGCCCCAAACTCCAGCCTGGGTGCCCAGCCCGCAGGCCAGAGAGGCCACTGCCTCGCCCACCGCCCCATGTCCCCACGATCCGGGCGGCGCGTACCTGCGGCTTGTCGCGCGGCCGGTCCTCAAGTTGGGAAGCGCCGCCCACGGTCTTCCACCGGTCGTTGACCATCTTCCGTCAGGACTGGCGGGGACGCCGGGCGAGGCGCGCCGCTGCGGAGCGCACAGGCGCCGACGTGGGCGCGGGCTCGGACGAGGGGCGCGTTCTGCTCGCCGGCTTCCCGCCTCGGTGCCCAGCGCCGGGGCGGCCCGGGCCAGCGGGCGTGCGTGTGCGGGTGTGCGAGTGTGTGTGCCTGCCGGCGTGTGCGCGGGTGTGTGCGGGCGACAGCGGGAGCGGAAGCGCGAGAGCCGCCGGCAGCCAGCCGCCTGCCCGCCGCTCGCGCTGCGCGCCGTCCCCGCTCCCGCCTCCCGCGCCTCCCCCTGCGCGCTCCTCTCCCTCTTCCCTCTTCCCGCCTCCCGCCTCCCTCCTCCCGCCTCCCTCCTCCCGCCTCCCTCCTCCCGCCTCCCGCCTCCCGCCTCCCTCCTCCCGCCTCCCTCCTCCCTCCTCCCGCCTCCCGCCTCCCTCCTCCCGCCTCCCTCCTCCCTCCTCCCGCCTCCCTCCTCCCGCCTCCCTCCTCCCTCCTCCCGCCTCCCTCCTCCCTCCTCCCGCCTCCCTCCTCCCGCCTCCCTCCTCCCTCCTCCCGTCTCCCTCCTCCCGCCTCCCTCCTCCCTCCTCCCGCCTCCCTCCTCCCTCCTCCCTCCTCCCTCCTCTTTCTCAATCTCCGTGTCCTTTTGTCTCGTACTCTCTTTGCCTTTTATTGCTCCCCCGGTCTCCCTCTGACACACGCGCACACACTGCGGACGGCGATAAACTCCACCTCCCCAAAGCCTAATAGAGAGGAGGCAGACCGGCCCAGGCCCCCGGGCCCAGCCCGGAGGGCAGTAAGCAGCCGCGGGCAGCCAGGCCCTCGCCCGCTCCGGAGGGGCCCGAGAGCCCCTGGGGCCGCCTCCTCGCAAACTTCCTCCCGGGCCGGACCCTCGCCAACTCACCGTGCGCGGGGGGCGCGGCGCCGGGCGGGCCCCGTGGGCGCCTGGGATGGGCCGTCGGGCGTGTCTGAGGAGCGGCGCCGCGCTCCTCCTGGCCCCCTCAGGGCGCTGGGCTCACCCTGAGACCCGGGCTGAGCCTGGGGTGTGGGCCGGCCGGCGTGCGCCCCCTGCCGGTCTCCGAGGTCTGAGTCCGGACCCCGGGGCCAGTGCGCCCAGTCCCGGAGTCTCCAGCCACCAGGGACCGCCCCCTCCGGACCCCGACCCGCCAGCCGGCTCTGTGGGCGCTTCGGCCACAGTCGGTAGACCTGTGTCCCGGCGCTCGCGGACGGCGAGCCGGCCCGACGCCTCCCAGCCCAGGCGGCCCGCGGGCTGAATGGGGGTCTCCGCCGCCGCGGCAGCCGCCGGCGCCGCGGTCTCGAGTACCAGCGGCTCCGCGCTCTGCCGCGCTCCCGGCCGATCGCCCGCGTTTGCCGGGCGCGCCCCGTGCTGCCTCAGCCCCCGCCTCCTCCTCTGCCCGGTAGAGGAGGGATTTGTGCCGGTTTCTTAGAGGTTTCTTAGTCGCCCCTTTCCATCGGCAGCACTTTTAAAAGCATTTAATCCGCCCGGTGCAGCCTTCAGAGGTAATTGACAAAGTCCTTAATCTGCGCTGTTAACGAGCTGCCATTGTGGCTTCTGACCGGGAGGCGCCCACACGACCCGACGCCGCGTTCCTGACGGGCCGCCCCCTCCCCGGGCCGCCTCGGAGGCCTGACCGACTGCCACGCCCGTCCCTCTCTGCAGCCCCTTATCTTCTGCTCCCCCAGCTTCAGAATAGACCCCCCTATTCCCTGCCCCCTGCTTCTCCCCAAAGCTGTTTCCCGGCTCCCAGGGCGCCTTGGCCCGCCACGCTGTTCCCTGGCACCATCTTCGTCTCTCTCCTGCCGGCTGCCAGTCTGTCGCCCCATCTTCTTCCCTCTCCCGGCCCCTCACGGATGCAGCAGACTACCTGGGGCTGGGGGTCCGGGGCACCCCCTGCCCCTTGCCACCTAAGCAGACTGTCACTCACCCACAGAAGCTGGGTTCACAACCTGCCAGCTGTTTGTCCCCAGCCTCCTCTTCCTTCCAGGGCTGCCTGCCGGCCTCACCTGCTGCCCCACCCCCTCTGCCCCAAGGGAGGCAGCCCAGCGACCCGGAGTGGGTCCCACGGCACTAGCTGGGAGTCAGGGGACCCGGCTGGAGTCCTGGCCCCATGGCTCTTTCTGGGTGGCATATCTCCCCGGAGGCCTTTCCTGTGGATTGGCAGGTGATGGCTTGGGCCATCAGGCTTGGGCAGAGGGGTGTAGTGGAAAGCACAGGGCCCGGGCCAGATGGCCTGGGGCAATCAGCTGTGCCTCTGAGCCTCAGTTTCCCCATGGATGCTAAAAAGTTAACAGCACGTTCTTCAGAAGGGCTCTCGTGAAGTTCTGAGAGATAGTGCATTGAAACACCTGAGCAACTTTCCCACTATGACCTGGGCAGATTTCCTGTCTTCTCCAAGCCTCAATTTTCTCATTGAATAAGAAATCACAATCTCCCCCTTCTAAATGGGGGAACTGTGAGGTTTGTAGGCATGAGGATGGGACTGCAAATCGATTCCAGTTTGGGGAGAGGATGTAAACGCCAGGTGTGTCTATGCACAGACAGAAGACCACCCTGGGGGGACCCTGAACTGAGATTCTAAGTGTTGGGAGGGATACTAAGGACCGAAAGAGTTTCAGGGTATCTACTCTGGGTGGGCGGGGAAGGCATCCTGGAGAAGGAGGGGTGTGAGCCAGGCTGTGAAGGTGGGGACAGCTGGATGTTGGGGGGAAGGCATTTTGTGAAGCCAAAAAGCAAAGGCAGAGGATGGAGAGCGACAGCAGCCTGCACGGGTAGGTGCCAACCGGAGGCCGCTGGCTGGAGCATCGCCTCCCAGGCCTGCAGAAGGGCGGTAGGACAGCTAAGCGGGGGCCACCTAGCGGCTCCTCCTGGCACTGTTTGCTGTCAGGCTGTCTCACGTGCTCGGCCATAGACTCCTCACTTTCCTGCCCGCGGGGCTGTGGTGAGTGCATGTGTCGGCATGGTCTTCACCCATCACCCCCTCTGTGATGAGGCCCCTGCTCAGCCCCCAGAAGAACAGTCAGCCCTGGCGCCGCTCTGCCAGGAGCCTGCAGGCGTTTGCTCAGCGCCTTACACACTGCCCTCACCTGACACGCTTGGGGTGGTGTCTTGGGGAGGGGAGGGGCCCCCCTGTTCAGCGGCCCAAGGAGATCTCAGTGAGCAAAAGTGCAGCTGACCCCGCAGAGGGGACAGTGCCCCGCCCTCTGATTTCCTTTGGACAAAGTTGGTGTCCACAGAGCCCCAGGGATCAGCCCACGTGTGCTCAGCGGGATAGAGTGGGATCAGGGCTTTCCAGCCAGCCCAAGACAGGGCATTCCAGGAACCAGCCAGGACCTCAGGGGATCTGGAACCCAGGACCCCCCAGGCTGCTCTGGCGCCCCAACCACCCACTCCCTGCGCATCCACTCACCTTCTCCCTCTGGCTCACCGATTCCCCGTGTTCTTGTCTTTCCTGCCCGTGGCCACCTAGGTGTGATGGCCCCACCAACAGAAAACTCTCGTCTGGGATTTTTAGTTTAAATTCCAGAGAGACGGGCTGTGATTCGACCTGCTTATCCTTTGGAGCCGGGACGTATCAATCATAGGTCATTAGCCGGCCGAAGACAGCTGTCCTTGGTCAGGTGCCTACCATAGTCCAAAGGAGGGCATGGCTGTGGGATCCTGACGCAGGGCACCCCCCTTAGCAGGCAGTGGGTACAGGGCAGGCAGTGAGACATGCCGACATGAGGAAGGTGGAAAGGAAGATGAGAGAGTGTCCAGAGACGCTGGGTGACAGCATCCAGGTTACTTCTGTTTGACTGGCTGTGATCCGTTGCCCATCTTCCCTACACTCAGCCCTGTGCCAGGCACGCTGTATCCTCCCAGCCACCCTCATAAACAAGAGCTATTGGTATCCTCATTTTATGGATGACAAAACTGACTCCAAATGGTAAGTTACATAACTTGGGTAAGAGTGCTGTTAGTAAAATGATGTAAATAATAGCTACTTTCCAGGAAGCATTTTTCATGTTCTGTGTACCATTCATTAGCAATATATCTCTTTTTTTGTTTTTTGGGGTTTTTTGTTTTGTTTTTTTTCTGTGGTACGCGGGCCTCTCACTGTTGTGGCCTCTCCCGTTGCGGAGCACAGGCTCCGGATGCGCAGGCTCAGCGGACATGGCTCACGGGCCCAGCCGCTCCGCGGTATGTGGGATCCTCCCGGACCGGGGCATGAACCCATGTCCCCTGCATCGGCAGGCGACTCTCAACCACTGTGCCACCAGGGAAGCCCCAGCAATATATCTTATTTCATGTAATCCTCACCAAAAGCCTATGGGTGTTATTAATATTCCCATTTTATAGATGCGGCAACTGAAGCTCAGAGAGGTTAAGTAACTCGGCCAAGATCACACAGCAACTGATGGGACCAGAATCTGAACCCAGGGCTCTGCACTGCTGGAGTGTATCTCCCTTTCTCCCCTGCCTCCATCCTTTTGGTTGGCTAGAGCTGGGCCTGAGACCAGTGAACGTGGAGCTCAGTGAAAGTGGGCTGAGTGTTGAATACTTTTGTCTCATGGGGCCCCAGGGACCGGCTGGCAGGGTTGTTGGGACCTCTGGCCTTCATCCGCCCAGCCTCTGCCCCACGCTGCCGAGGGCACTCAACTCTCACTGAAAAGCTGTTTCAACTTAACTCTGACAGTCACATTTATCATTAAAAATAAATTTATCTTGGCTTCCCGTGGCATGGAAAGCTACTGTGCAATGATTCAATGGGCTTGTCACCCCTCACGGTTAGGCACGGGGAGAGGAACAACTGGATGGTCTCCAATGCCAGCTCCTCATTTTCTGCGGCTGGAGCCAGAAACGTACAGTGCGCTGACATTTAATTTAGCATCCAACATACCTTGACATAAACCCATAATACAAAGGCGTGGGCGGGAGTGGGGACTGCCAAGCCCGGTGGGTGTAGGGACATTCCAAGTGACAGGGCGGATTTCTTTCTTTCTATTTTGTATTTTGCTTTGTCAACACTGAGTGGCGATGACAGACTAGAGGCCGCGATCAAAGGCGAGAATTAGTATGGAGAGAACGTGCGTGTGTGAGTGTGTGAGGTCTTGGCGTTGATGAGCTGTGCACGGGCCGGTGGGTCTGCACCCCGAGTCCACTGGGCCCTCAAGGCTGCGTCTGGAACCCGGGAGAGGGATAACTCAGGCAGAAGGGGCGAGATGGGACCTCCCCATGGGTCTCCGAGACATAATCAGTGCCCTGGAAATGTGGAGCAGGACAGGAACACTGTTATTTTAAAAGCTGGAGGCACAGTTCTGGCTTTTTATTCAGCAGAACATCCTGATGGAATATTTGGGTGTGAAAAGCTGAGGCTCAGGCTTGGCCAGGGAGGGGAGGGCAGGACCCAGGAGGGAGGCTAGAAACCCAGGGAGAAATGTGGTTTTGGCAGAAGCAGCTGGAAGGGGAGGGGCCGTGAGGGAGGGAGAAGGGAGGCAGAGGGGACAAGAGAGGGAGAGGTTGAAGCCCACCCAGCCAGATGGGGGCCTCGGGAGGGGGCTGGCCTGGGGACCCCAGCGCGGTTATGAATACGAGAGGCAGGTTTGTGGTTTCCATGCGGTGCTGCAGGAGATCCCATCTGTTACCCCCCGGTCTTTGGTAAGAGTCTGCTCTGCGCAACAGCCTGTGTTCGCAAGGCTTTGGGGGAAATGGAGGGAGTGGGCCCCGCCCCCGCCGAGGTCAGCGCAAGGCGAGGTGAAAGAAAGGTCCAAAGGTCCAAAGGTCCGGCTATGGGAGGGCAGGAGAGGGATGCTACAGAGGTCCAGAATTCAGGCCAAGCAGGAAATCCGACCAGCAGGTGACCTGAACTGGAGCCGTTTCCGTTTTCATTTCAGAGGAATCAGGATAGGTGCCGTTTTATTGAGTGCCCACTGTGCCAGGCACCATGCAGGTGACTTGGATTTTCTCACTGAAACCCTCACAAGAACCTAAGAGGCAGATGCTCTTACTTCTTACGTCATCTCACAACTAAGTACGTGAAGGCCAAGTACCTTGCTCAAGGTTACGCATCTGATAAACATCACAGCTTGAATTTGAGCTCTGCAATTTGGCCCCAGAGCCCACGTCTCCAGAACCCACAGCTGCTGAATTCCCTATGCAGCGAAAGCTTGGGTTCCCAGTGCTTGTTGTTGAATGAAAGGAACTGGGCGTGGGAAACAAAAATCTTGCAGCCAACAAAAATCAAGCAACCAAACAAAAATCCCAACTTACAAGCGGCCAGACTTTCCAAAATGGCGTGACTTGTTTTCTGCTGCCTTCTGTGTGCTGTAAGATACTGGATCGACCATCTCGAGTTCCCGCAGTGCTGATCCTGTCGGTCACTACGTCTGCCAACTCTCACTCATGGTGATTGTTTCCCCGCGTGTTTTGTAATTTTGGATTGTGTGTTCCTTCTTTGTTAGAGCTTTATTTTTGGGAATCCGGTGTGTTCTGGGATGAGAATTTGTCCTTCCCTAGAAGAATGGCTTTTGTTTCCACTGGGCACCTGAGGACGCTCTGAACTCAGGGCTACTTTAAGTTCTCACACTGCATGTAGAATGAATTCAAACCCCAAATCTTCATGAGAACAGACCTGTAGTTTTTAGTCTAAAGTGGAAACTTTTTTTAAAACAAATTATTTATTTTAAATTTATTTTTGGCTGTATTGGGTCTTCGTTGCCGCACACAGGCTTTCTCTAGTTGCGGCGAGCGGGGGCTACTCTTCCTCGTGGAGCACAGGCTTCTCATTGTGGTGGCTTCTCTTGTGGAGCACGGGCTCTAGGCACGCGGGCTTGCTAGTTGTGGCTCCCAGGCTCTAGAGCACAGGCTCGGTAGTTGTGGTGCATGGGTTTCGTTACTCCGTGGCATGTGGGATCTTCCCGGACCAGGGCTCGAACCTGTGTCCCCCACACTGGCAGGTGGATTCTTAACCACTGCACCACCAGGGAAGTCCCTAAAGTGGAAGCTTTTACACACATTCTAAAGCCACTATACTCCAATTAAAAAAAAAAAAAAAGTGGAAACGTTTTCCTTGTTCTCTTCCCTTCCCCCAAAGCTGGAATTTTCCCTACTCTCTGCCCATCTCCATGCAGGTTCCCTGCCACCTTTTGGTTTCTGGCCACTGTTGATCTCCTTTTTTTTTTTTCAGTTTAGCTACACATTTAAAAGAATATTTGTGACATCATATCCAACTTTTGTAGGCTCTTTTGTTGTAGGCATCTAGTCTACCGTATTATTGAAAAGTCCCTTCTTCTCTCATGCCTATTTACCTTTTTAAACTTAAAGGAATAAAGTCTAATTTATAGATGATAAAATGCACAGATCTCAAGGGTAGAGTTTGGTGAATTTCGGCCACCACACCTGTCATTTCCATCAGCCTAGGAAGTTCCCTCACGGCCCTCCCCCGACGCACTGCCCACCCGCCATGGCCCGAGGTAACCAGCGCTCCGATTTCTATCGCCATCGCTTCGTTCTGCCTGTTCTTACATTTCATGTAATGGGAGCACATGGCGTGTTGCTCTTTTGGATCTGACGTCCTTCGCTCAGCATTAGGCTGATGAGATTCATCCACGTTGTGTATTTCAGTAGTTTGTTCCTTTTTACTGCAATAGTATTTTATTTATGGTTCTGCATAATTGGCTTAACCGCTTTCCTGGTGATGGACATTTGGGACGTTTCCATTTGGGGCTGTCAAGCCCAGTGTGGCTGTGAACATTTGTACGCCCATGCTGGTGCACACGTGTACACATTCCTTGGAATTGCTGGGTGATGGGATGGGAGTAAGTTTAACTTTATACGAAACAGCCAGATTGCTTTCCAATGTGGCCATACCGTCTGACACCCCACTAGCAGTATCTGGGCTGCAGGCGCCCTGTATCTCACACCTGGTTTTCTCCCGGTGTACCTGTGGGTACCGCGTGGGTAATGGTGGCTCTGGTGTGCCTGCTGGAAGCCCCCTTGCTCACTCACTCAGTCATTCCACAGATATCTCCTGAGCACCTGTCCCGCAGGCCTACCCCACCTGCCTTGCCCCATTCATCTGGGCCTCAGGGTGGCCGGGCAGCCTTCCCCCATGTGCCGCTCTGCTCGTGCGGGTGGTGTCCTTTCCTATCACGCCTGCCAGAGGGTCTGTGTTGCAGCTGTGGCCGGCTGTCATCTGTGCTCCAAAGTTGGCATCCTGCTCAAACCTCAGAAATGTGTCAGCGTGGGGAGGGGCCTGTCGATCATCATTCTATCTCCCATTCCAGCACTCCCCCACTTTCCAGGTACACTGCCCGGCACCCGCCAGCATCAAAGGCCGAGGGCCGGGCCCTCATGGAACAATGGCCAAATGGCTTCCCAGCGTGCTCGTAGCACTTGCTGTTCTCATTAGCACCACGAGGGGCAGAATACATTCAGAGCCTAAGTCTCCATGAGAACAACCTGTGGCCACACATTTGCGGGAGACAATTTTTCCTTGTTATTCTCCTGGCTCCTTTACCTGCAGGTGGATTTGTTCTCAGTCTGCCTGTTCACTGAGGGTGTGGCCCTGGCTTTCTGCTGGGTTCTGACTCCCTGCCTTCCTGGAGCCTAAGGCCTTGGAGTGGGAGGTTCCAGGTGCCCCCCATCTCATGCTCCAGGTCTCACCCGGAGTGCCAGGTGAGGCCAGATGGAGAGAGCCCAGCAGGTAGACCGGCCCCTGAGGGCTCCTGCGGGTGAGAATGTCCCAAGCCTCAGCAGGGATTGGACCACCCTCTGGCGGGGCCCAGGGCTCGAGAGCCGTGGTTCCCGTGCGATCCATGCCCCCTTCTGGAGACCCATCTGAAAGCCTCCCACACGCCCCCAGCACCCTGCACCAGACCGGCTGAGCTCCAGGGAGAGCACTTGCTCTCTCACCTCTTCCCTCACTTCCCATGTCCAACCCATCAGAGAGTTCTTTCAACAAATATTTATTGAGCACCTTCTATGTGGAGCTTAATTCAAATGAACAAATGAGATGCTTTCAAATGGTGATATGTGCTCTAGGAGAATAAAACAGGGTGCTGCCACACAGGGTGGTTGGGGAGGAGGTGGTGCTTGAAGGACAAGAAGGAGCCATGGGAGGCTCTGAGGGAGGGCTCTCCAGGCAGACGTGCCAGCAGGTGCAAAGGCCCTGAGGTAGGATCGAGATCTGCATATGTTAAGACCTGACAAAGGCCTTGTGGTTGGAGCACAGTGGACAAGGGGGCAGAGGTGAGGTTGGAGAGGGAAGGAGGGATGGATGATGGCAGGGCAGGGAACGAGTTTGGATTTTACACTGGTTGCATTGAGAAACCATCAGAAGAGTGTAACAGGGACATGGTGTGAGCTGATGGATGCTTTTGCGAGTTCATTTTGGCTGCCCTGTTGAAGCTGGGCTTCAGGAGGCTCTGGGTGGGAGGGCAGGGACCACGGAGGTTGCTTGCAGCCCTCTTAGTAAGAGATGGAGGCAGCTCAGACTGGGGAGTTAGCAGTGGATATGGAAAGAAGTGGACAGATGTGGGACACGCTTTAGAGATGGAGCCAGTAGGCCTGGCTGATGGAGTGGGTGTGGGAAATGATGTAAAGGGAGAGAGCAAGGGTGATGCTGAGGTCTGGGGCGCGAGACCCAGGTGGGCGTGTGGTGGTGCCACTTACCAAGATAGGGGAAGCCCAGGGGAGGCGTGTGGGGCTCTTTGATCAGGAGTTCTGTCCCTGCCGTGTTAAGTGTGGGGTGCCTGGTAGACCTCGCAGAAGGGCATGGAGTGGGCATCAATACCAAAGCCTGGGGTTCCAGGGAGAGGTCCAGGCTGGAGTCATCAACTCTGAGCCATGAGACGAGGTCACAAGCAGGTGGTGGGCTCTGGAGTAGATGGAATTATTGCTCCCTCTTAGGGAATCACACAGCCATGCCCCTTGCCTGGTAACTCTCCTGTGCCTCCCACCCCATTGACATTGGACTTGGCCATGTGACTTGCTTTGGTTCCTGGAATGCGCGCAGAAGCGCAGTGATGTTCTGAGCCCAGACCTTGAGAGATACCCTCCTGCACTTGTCTCATCACCTTCAAAAGCACATGCCCTGGGAAGCCACCGGTCCAAGGGGTTGAGAGACATGAGGCACAGGCCTGAACCCAGCAGAGCCACAAACCAGAAAAACTTATGCTGCTGCAGTAAGTCATCGAGTGTTGGGAGTGGTTATTACACAGCATTGCTGCAGCTGGAGCTGACTAATGCACAACCAGAGGCAGGGCCAGCTCCTCCTTCCCAGGGCAGGGGGGAGGAGGAAATGCAGCCGTGCACTTGTGGGCTCAGTGCAGGACCTGGTGAGTGTGCAGCCAACACCAGTTAGTGTCACTGACATGGAATTAACTGTGAATCTAAACCAGAGATGCTCCCCTAAGTGTCTTCCCAACGCTGGGTTCCTCATGGTCGCCCCTGCCACAATCTGTCCTGTCTATGTTTCTTTCTTCGATTTCATCAGTTTTTCCAGTTGTAAAAATCACCTGTTTTAGTTGTGCCCAGAGACAATCCTGGCTTCCATTTGGGGTTCTTCCTTCCAGTCTTTTCTAAGTAGTTGTCGGACACTATGGGCCACGGGACCAGCAACGTCTTGGGAATCTATTTGTATGTACTGATATAAAACACACACGGTGGGGGGACTTCCCTGGTGGCGCAGTGGATAAGACTCCGCACTCCCAATGCAGGGGGCCCGGGTTCGATCCCTGTTCAGGGAACTAGATCCCACATGCATGCCGCAACTAAGGAGCCCGGATGCTGCAACTAAGGAGCTGATGAGCTGCAACTACGGAGCCTGCCTGCCGCAACTAAGACCCAGCGCAACCAAATAAATAGTAAAAATTTTAAAAATAAATAAAATTTAAAAAAAAAGAGCATTAGTAAAACAAAACAAAACAAAAACACACACACATGGGGAGAGGATCTTGGTGGTGTTTTTTTTTTTTTTTTTTTGGTGGTGTTTTTGTGGGCAGGCCCGTGGAGTTGAGATGGGAAAATACCAGCAGCATTTACTCAATGTTTACCAGATACCAGTGCAGCGGGCACTGCTGGATCTCTGCCCACGTGGGCACTCACCACGCACGGTTCCAGAATGTGCGGAGACCAGCAACTGCACCCTCTCCCCCAAGGGCAGCCCTTGGCTAACGACAGAGGGGAGTCAGGGGAGAGTGAAGGGTAAATACCCCAGCTCCCTCACTCTCTGGCAAGGGCATGGCCTACCCCGTTTCCCAGAGTCCCCCTGGGGACCGGTGCTCCAGGTGCCACGGTACAATCTGATACACGACACACGCAGTGCAGGCTGCCTTCCCTCCCCTGCCTCACCCTCCTACTCCCCTGGCAGCGCTTCTTGGGATCACCTCCAAATAAACCTCTTGTATTTACATCTCTGCTTCTGGGGAAGCCAACATAAGGCAACCAGGTGCTGTGTGTACAGGCTTTACGTGTACCTCTGTCCCCTCTCACAGTGATCCAGCGAATTCTAGCGTAACCATATTCTTGTGTTACCTCTACTGCTACTGTGCGCCAGACACTGACCGTGGCCAAAGCGCTGATGGAAGTGCCCCAGCGTCTGTGCCCCAGCGACCAGGTCTCACCCTCAACCCAGAGGAGGGCCTCAGGCTGAAGTGGAGAAGGTTATTTCCGGCGTGCGTCGTGTTCTACCATATGGAGATCATACCATACATACCGTTGCATGACCTGATCGTGAGGATTGTCCCATGTTCTTAAAGCTTCCAGAACTCACTTTTAGAGTTAAGCCTGCGTGATGATGCTATTAGCTAACATGTACGGAAGATGATCTCTCTTTCAGGAACTGAGCTTAGCCTGCGCCGGGTGCTAACTCATCAAACCCTTACAGGGGCCCGTAGCTAAGTCCCGTTATTCTCCCCATTGACAGAAGAGGAAGTAGAGGCACAGAGAGGTCACGATTGTAGACTGGAGATTTATATCCGGGTCATCGGACTCCAGAGCTGGGGCTGGGGACACAGCGTTTATAAACCTCGCTTATTTTTGGACATTTACTTCTATTTTCTAGTTGTTGTAAGCAGTGCACAGCTAACAGCCTCCCCTCCCCCTCCAGCCCCCCGCCCGGCCCCCATTGCTGTCGGCCTTGCTAATTACTTCCTTAAGGTGGATTTCCAGGAAGAGAATTACAGGGTCAAAGGACGGGACTGTCTTTAACACTCTTCAATCCCAATTCCCCTGCTCTGGCCTTGCTTTTGGAATCTCTTACCTTCTTTCCCACACTGTCTTGAGCCAGGCATCACTGGGAAGCGTCAAGCCTTGGCCTCTCTCCACCTGGTCCCAACCTGCCCAAGTCTGCACCTGACCTCCAGCCCGACGTCCCAGGTCCTGACTTGTGTCCCCACTGAGGAGGGCCGAGGCTCTCAATGAGGCAGCTTTCTCCCGGAAAGGATGGGCGAGGAGGGGAGGGTCTTAATGGAGGGATTGTGGTTGCTCCTGGCACACAGTAGGGGCTTGGTTATCATTGAATGAACGAGTGAATGAATGAACAAGACCCCTGGCCTGCCTGGATCCACTTCTGGTTCCCCAGCAGCTCCTTGTGAAGCAGACCCCCCACTCTGGAGCCCACAGGGGCAGCTCCCCACCACTGGGTGGGGAGACAGGAGGGAAGGGGACATGCAGACCCAAACCCCTCGGTCTGCAGCCAAAGCCCTACTGCTATCCCTGGTTTCATCCCCACTGTGCACCTTTCCTGACAAGTGCTCTTCTTTCTGAGACGGGTGCTCCAGCCAGGGCACCTTTGCTTAAGCCGGACCTGCTCCCCAGGGTACCTTGGAGCTCGGTTTTCAAGTCTGAACAACCAGGGAACAAAAATACCTATTGTACTGGTTATCGACTGTGGCATTACAAATTACGCCGAAACTAAGCAGCTTGAAACAACAAACGTTTATTATCTCACACAGTCCATGAGGGTCAGGACTTCAGGAGCAGCTTCGCTGGGTGGCTCGTGCTCAGCGTCCCCCAGGAGGATGCAGTGAAAATGCCGGCTGGGGCTGCATCATCTGAAGGCTTGACTGGGGCTGGAGGACCCACTTCCAAGGTGGAACACTCACATGGCTGCTTGGCGGGAGGCCTCAGCTCCTCACCACAGGTCCCTCTCTAGAGGATGACTTGAGCATCCTCACAGTATGGCCCCTGGCTTTCCCCAGAGCAGGGGATCAGAGAGAGCAAAAGAAGCCACAGTGTCTTTTATGACCCATGGTTAGAAGTCACACTCCACATTTTGTTCATTAGAAGTGAGCACCTAGGTACAGTCCACATTCAAGGGCAAAGGAATTAGGTTTGCCTTAAGAGAGGAATGGAAATTCTTTAAAACCACCAGAGCTGCCTCCCAAGGGTGCTGAGAACACATGGAGATGTGCCTGACAAGCACTGAGCCTGGTGCTGGGCACCTGCAGGCCCTCAGTCCATGGAGACTCTGTTGTTTTATTGTAACTACCAGCACTCAGCCTTATTACAATTACCCAGCACCCAGCACCCAGTCTATGGCAAATGGCACCAACAGCTGAGTCAAAACTGGGAACCAGAGTGGATTTGTTCACAGCCTAAAAGAATGGTGCACCTGGGAGATCCAGCTGCATGCAACTAATGCAACAGGACTTTCTGCTTTAGGGGTTCAGGAGGAGAAATGAGGCAGAGTCGCCTGGAACACTTGTCCAGGCTGTGCCCCACACAAGGGCGCCTGGCCGAGAAAGGTGGTGGGAGCTGAAATGGGTGCCTTCTTCTAATTCATTCAAAAGCACCAGGTGGGATTGTGGGGCCCCAGAGGCATTACCGTGTGTCTAGAAGTTGAGGGTTTGGAGGGGATGGTATGGGCTGACCCAGAACGTTCGAACCAGCAGCAATTCCCAGGAAAGACTGAGACTCTGGACACAAGAGTGTGTCTGACGGGTGGGAGGGGTTGAGTTCAGCTCAGCAAGGGGAAGGGGACTTCTCTCCATGTCAGACCTGAGATGCAAGGCTGAGTCCAGCACTCACGTGGACACAGCTACCAGGGCTGGGTCCCCCTCGCACTGCTGCCTCCTGGGGCTGGGAGAAGGGTCCTGGCCAGGAGCCCGCTCAGGGGGCTGGGGGTAGAACCTGCAGGCACAGTACCGGACCCCCCTGCTCCTGGGGCCCTGAGAGCCCACCCTGAAGACTCCAGCAGTAACCAGGACTCTGAGCAAGGGCTGGGGCCTGCCCTGGGCCAGGCGGACCCTCTACAAGCATCTGATTCATCCTGGGAGCCTACACGTAGCTGTCATCATCACTACCACGACCGCCACTTCTGGGGGGTAAGGGCAGCTTCTGGAACTTAACCCCAAAGCAGGCACCATTCAGCCACCACAAGCCCCACAGCGTCAGGAGGGACGGTGGGAGGTAAAGGCCCCTCCCCGTGCTGACCCCTGCCCCTCTGGGGTCA
Organism: Leucopleurus acutus; assembly: GCF_964270905.1. Lineage (NCBI taxonomy): Eukaryota > Metazoa > Chordata > Mammalia > Artiodactyla > Delphinidae > Leucopleurus > Leucopleurus acutus. The sequence goes on along the minus strand of NC_139150.1, from coordinate 5,471,737 downwards.
GAGACCCCTCGCTCTGACGGCGTGAGGATCCCTGCCCTCTGGGCTCACCTGGTCTCTTGCTCCCCGCTGTGTAGTCAATCCAGAGCCTGGCTCAGGCATAACTCCACTGGGCCTCCGGCTCCTGGCTCTCCCCCTGGGGACTGCCATGCCCCCTTGGCCTGAGCTTGGGGGTGCTGGGCCCCCCAAGGAGTGCACCTCTAACACAAGCCCACGCAGCAAGCCCTGCCCACCTGTCATAGCTGCCCCCGCTGAGTTATAGGTTACAAACCCCCCGGCCCAGGGCAGGGGAAGGACAGCCCTGCCCAGAGTGTCTGCTCTGTGCCCGGCAGTTATCAGGCAGACTGCCCGCTCCCTCCAGGGTGCTCAGGTGATGGGAAAGAGCAAGGAGTGGGGGGGCCATAGCGGGAGGGGTGGCTCAGGGCTGTGTGGCGGGAGCCGGGGCCTCCCAGCTGCCCCCAGCTCCTGGCACCAGCTCTGTTCTGCCCGGAGCCCCATGCCTGAGCCCTCGGCTCAGACCTGACAGCCATTCGAACCCCGTCCCAGGCTGGCGGCCGCCCCTGGCCGGGAGGGGGCGCTGAGCCACCCGGAGAGCTGGTTTGGAGTCCCCATTCGTTGTGGGTGGCATCACGGTGCCAGCAGACTATCTACACCCGGCGGGTCCCCGGCAGCCGGCCCCAGCGCCCCCAGAGAAGGCAGCTACCTATTAAGGAGAGTCCTGGGAAGGGGGCCAGGTGGGAGGAAGGTTAGTCAAGCCTCCTGACTGTAAATCGTCCGAAGGTGCTGCCCTCGTCGCGAACAGGCAGACCGGGGCCTGCCTCTGCGGCTCAGCGGGGCTGCTCCCTGCCGGCACCGCGCTGGGTAATGCTCTTTCGGCATAACTCTATTTAAATTCACATTGCCGCCATCCCCCAGAGGAGCCGGCAAGAGAGCTGAGCTGCTTGGTGTAAAGGATTAGGTGGGGTGGGTGCGAAAGCCAGGAAAGGATTAGGTGGGGCGGGTGCGATTTTTTCCCTTTTATTTGCCCTTAGTGATGGAGATGAGGTTATAGGGGGCGGCTGTTCTAGAATCCTACAGCATCAGAGTCAGAGGGCAGTGAGAGGCCATCCAGCCTGAACATCCCCCCAGTGTCCAGATGGGAAACTGAGGCCACAGAGGCCCTCAGCACACACAGCAGAGCCCCCTCGCTGGCTTCCTTCCCTGACTAACCCCGGGGCGGGTGTCGAGGAAAGGCCCAGAGCCCGGGCTTTTGCCCCTTTGCTAATTGGCAGGTGGGACAACTTCCCTCGAAGCCGCCTGAGCAACATTCCGGCCAGCTGAAACCCCCCAGAGACCCAGCCCTTCCCCTGCTGTGCTGCTGGGTGAGCTCGTCAGTCACCTTTCTCCGGAGCACAGCTGGGGCCTCATTTCCTCTGCAGGAGGCCCCCGGGGCCTGGCAAAGGCCGCGGCCTCCCAGGAGCGGAGGAAGGGGCAGGCCCAGGCGCAGGGCCAGATCTAGCAACCAGGAACGTGGCTCCCGGGGGAGGCCGAGGCCTGACAGAGGGCTGGGTCTACAGGAGATGGAGCCTTGTAAGGCAGGGTGGGGGGCGCGGGAAGGAGGCAGGGGGAGGCAGGGGGAGGGGGATCCAGAGAGGGGAGCTGGCCCTCCTGGCCCTCTGCGGCCCACCTGGAGGGTGGGGGAAGCGTAGAGCTGAAGGCAGGCGGCAGCAGGGGAGAGGATGTTAGCTGCGTTTGGGATGAAACTCTGAGCCTTACGAATGCCAAAAATGTTCAAGGAAGCATCTGGTTTTGTTTTTTTCAATTTCCCCCATTATCAACAGCTTGGGTGCTGCGGAGGGGGCTGCAGCCCAGCCTGGATGTGCCCACTGCCAAGAGGCCTTGCCAGCCTGGTGGCAGCGGGTTGTGTGTGTGTGAGGACCTCCTCCTCCGAGCAGCCGGTGGGACCCGCAGCTCAGCCACTCACGTGAGGCCCGGGAAAGCTCTTCACCTCCGAGGCTCCTCTTCTGAGACCCGTAGGAGGGGGCTTTTGGCTTGTCCTTAACTGGACTCCAACCCACTGGGATATACTGGGTCCTCTCCTCTAGGGTGAGCACATTCCATCCAGGGTGGTGGGTGGCAGGGTGGCCTCCTGCATGGATCCCAAGGCTCTGGGCTTCCACCACTCGTGCCCAGCGTGGGCACCCTCCTACAAGTCCATGGACCAACATTTTGTCCCGTTCCAGGGCCTGTGCTGAGTCCTGACCCAGGCTCAGAGCGGTTGAGACACCCACCTATGGTTGCACAGCCAGGCAGTGCCCTCACCTCTACCTTGTGCTGCCCCCATTTGGGTGTCCCCGTGACCAGGCTGACGGCCCCAGGGAGGTGCTGGGTAGAACCTGGACTGAGAGTCAGGCACCTTGCATTCTAGACCAATTGCCTCCTGAACTGTGCTCCGTGACCTCTGTCCAGTCACATCCCCTCTCTGGCCCCAGTTTCCCCATCTGCTAATCAGGTTTACCTCTTAGGACCACTGCGGAGGTCAAAGAAGACAAGGGCTGTGAAGTCAGTCTGTGGAGGAGGTAGTGAGTCACACACTCAGATGCTATCGGGGCAGGCGGGTATGTGAGGTGGCCCAGGGAAGGGCGACTGGGGGGGCGGGAGGGGACAAGGGGTGTGCCAGTTTCCTCCAGCTGGTCTGCCACCTTCTGGCCACCTTTGTCCCTGCAGCGGGGACCAAATATGAGAGGTTAATGCAGTGCTATGTAGGCAGGCAGACACGGGTTCCTGTCCCTACCCACCACTTACCAACTGGCCTTGATCTTGAGGAGGTGACTTTGCCAGTCTGAGCCTCAATTTTCTCATCTGTAAATAGGATGATAACACAGGAAGCCACACCTCCTTGGGTGGCCATGAAGATACAATGAGATAAGGCTCATCGACTCCTTAGGACAGGGCTTGGCACACAGCAAGGGCTCAGTAAATTTTGGGTGCTGTTGTTACTATCATTACTACCACCACCACCACTATCACCACCACCACCATCATCACTACCACCACCATCACCACTATCACCATCATCACCATCACCACCATCACCACCACCATCATCATCATCACCATAGTCACCATCCATCATCATCACCACCACCATCATCACCATCACCACCACCACCATCACCACCACCACCATCATCACTACCACCACCATCATCACCACCATCACCACCACTATCACCATCATCACCACCACCACCATCATCACCACCATCACCACCATCACCACCATCATCACCACCATCACCACCACCACCATCATCACCACCATCATCACCACCACCACCATCACCACCACCACAACCATCATCACCACCGTCACCATCATCACCACCATCACCACCATTATCACCACCATCACCACCATCACCATCATCACCACCATCACCACCATTATCACCACCATCACCATCACCACTATCACCACCATCACCACCATTATCACCACCACCACCACCATCATCACCACCATCACCATCATCACCACCATCACCACCACCACCATCATCACCACCATCACCACCATCATCACCCCCACCACCATCACCACCACCACCATCACCACCATCATCACCACCACCATCACCACCACCACCATCATCACCCCCACCACCATCATCACCACCACCACCATCACTACCACCACCATCATCACTACCACCACCATCATCACCACCACCACCATCATCACCACCACCACCATCATCACCATCACCACCACACCTCCCCATTACTTTTACACAAAAGTCCTCATTCCCCCCCCTTTCACCCCAACCCTACTCTCCCCATAGACCATCAGGTACACCCCCAGGGCCTGGGCTGATTCTGAGTGGGCCCTTGAGCGTTGGAGCTCTCTACCCAGCTCACAGGGCCCAGTGTTAATGCCTTGATTATCATCCCAGCTCAGGCCCACCCAGTGGGACCTGCTTATGAAGTAAGGGTCTATCTTTAGCCCGGATTTCCTGCTGGCCTCCCTCTGCCCCCCGCCCACCAGTCAGCCCCCTTTTCCATAAATTATCAACATCAAACCTAAGAGGGCTCACAGAGGACCAGGATGGGGTAAACCATGGACATGGCTACCCCAGGGCTCCAGCCCCAAAGGCACCTGGAAAAGGGGATGAGACAGACTCTGCAGGATACGATTTGGCCAGGAGCTCAAGGATCCTGCCCCAGACCCTGGTCACCCCACCCCAGAGGCCCCTGAGGGAGATCGGTTCCAGGGACAATGATGGTGAATGGGAGGTGAAATGGGACTTGAGTGTGCCTCCAATTCCAGAAGGTTCCTTGGAGAGTTCTACTTAGTCCTGAGCAACTTGGGTCTAAACTGCCCCGACTAAAGTGAGCTGAGAGGTTGTTCTGACCCCCAGGTGTCCACCCCGAGTCTCTGCCAGGATAGGAAAAGTCAGTTCTCACCTCAGGCCCCTAGAGAAGGGGTATGGGAACCGGGGTGGGGTGGGGTTGGTCTGCCCTCCCTGGGCCGGGGCCTGGACTGCCCACTCAGGCTGTGACGGGAGGACGGGGCCCCCAAAGGCCGAGAAGGAGAGGAGAGAGCTGTGGTCATGGGCTCTGACAGCCCCACACAGCTCCCTCAAGCATGGTGGCCCAGGGGAGAGGCTTCCTCTGGACCCTGACGGGGGAGCAGAGTGAGGGCGTTCGGCCTCCTCTCCCCGGAGGCCAGCAGGTGCGACCTTGCCCTGGAGTTGTCTCTCAGCTCACATGACTGGTGGGGAGGGCTCAGGCCAGGGCAGAGAGAACAGGTGGCCTGAGGCCAGGATGGGCTCTGCTGTCCACAGGGCAGAATGGGAATCTCCAGCTCCTAGAATCTTCCAACTACTGAATCTGGGGACCAGAGGGTCTTAGAATCATGAAATCATGGGCCTCCCAGGATGTTTGGGATAATATATATATTTTTAAGAGAGATAACAAATGGCAAAGGAATTTGGTAATTCTTCACAAACGTGAGGACGGCTGATTGCTCTGTGCCATCTTGGAGGGTGGGCGTGGGGTATCTGGGAGGAGGTGGAAACACAGAGGGGGCTGCAGAGGCTGCCAGGACACCTGCTGCTTCCTGGGTGAGAGCCAGAGACTGACACCCACTCCAGATGTTGCCAAGCCCCCCCTGCTCCCTCCTTCTCCTGCTAACTCCATCCCTGCGGCTGGGTCCCCGCTGGCCTGGGATGTGGCTGAGGCCAGGAGGAGCCCCCAGCCCAGTGCCCCCTCCCCCAGGCCCAGCTACACTTTCTCCATCTTCAAATGAGGTCTCTGGATCCGATTTCAGCTGCCACGCTCTGTTTAAAGGAGACATTTTAAGGAACCCCGCAGTCTAAGAGCAGAGTTGTTCTGGGTTGGGGGGCAGGGGGTACTGAAGGGCCCTGGCCCCCTCCTGGGCTCCCAGTTTCCTCCTTCAGCCCCTCCTGCCTTCAACAGCCCAAAGCCACCCCACAGAACCTGAGACTGTGAGACGCCTTTAACCCCTGGCCTGGATGGGTGCTCTGCAGACATAACACCCACGCTTCTGCACATTGGAAAGCCCTCGGATTCTAGGACGATGGGTGAGCCCCTCGGATTCCAAGGGAGCCTGGGCTCCTTGCCAGCCTGGCCGTCAGCTCTGTTCGTGTCTATAACCACCTGAGCAGGGACCCCAGATGTCAGCGGGTGGAGGTGACTGAAGGAAGTGGGAGTTGGCGTGTCTGCTCCGAGGAAGGGGCCCTTCCGAGGGCTGACCTTGGGACGCTTGGGGCTACGCGGTGCTGCTCTGGGACCCAGGGCACCAGGCCTGGCCCAAAGCAGGTGCTTAATAAATAGAGATTGAATAACTGGCACGGAAGGGGGTGGCCCATCTCGCATCTTGGCCTGAAGCCAGCTTCCTGGGTGATGCCAGGAATCTTACAGTGGAACCAGCATGCTGTGGGCAGTGGGAGGGTCAGCTGGTGGGGGGGGTGTCCCCCGAGAGCTATCAAGTGCCCTCTGTGATGTGTCCTGAGGGAGAGAGACCCCAGCAGGGCGGGAACTTGCTTGGGGGTCTGACCTGGTCAGGAAGGGTCCCCTGAGGAAGTGACAAACAGCAGGTGAGATGGGAAGGCTAACAGGTGTTACAGGTGAGGTGAGGAGGGAGCCAGGGCCCTGTGCTGGGGTGGGGGGCTGTGGGGGAGGGGAGGAGAGGGGAAGGGTGTGTAATGGGGGCTGCAGGGCAAAGGGACCAGACTCTGTGTCCCCTGCAAGCCCTGCTGGGGAGAGAACTGGGAACTCACCGATGGTTTTAAAGAGGGACTTGATGTGATCAGATGGTGCTTCTTAAAGTCCACTCTGAGGGTGATAGGAGACGGACTGGGGGCCAACCAGGGGCTGCACAGGGGTCAGAAGAGGTGCTGGCCACCTGGGCCAGCCTGGGGAGAGGAGACGGAGTGCGGAGGACAGAGCTGCAGGGACTTAGGAAGGACAGTGTCAGAAACAGGTGAAGGAGAGGCGGGTGTCATGAGTGACCCTAAGACTGGCATGTGGCCCAGGCATTTCAATGACGGGGTGCTAGTCACTTCAACAGGAAACCCGGGTGAGAACCAGGCTTGGTGGGTAGATCTGAAGCTTCCTACTGACACAGTGGTTTGGGGGAGCCCTTGAATCATTCCATGCGGCAAGTTAGAGGCCAGAGTTAGAGGCAGTTAGAGGTCCAGGTGCTGGACTGCAGGTGCCGGTCGTGTATCATCGCTGCACGCGGGGTGATCATGGGTGCAAGATGCTGGGGCCGAGTCTCAGGGACTCCCAGCTTGAGAATCCTAGGTCGCCATCCTGGGCAGGTCGCCATCCTGGGCAGGTCGCCATCCTGGGCAGGTCGCCTGCCGCCTGGCTGAGGGGAGCTTCCTTCGTCAAGGGCCGGTGCGGGACATCAGTAAGGACTGGTGGCCTCCTTTTGGGAAGCCCCCAGGATCTGGGTGGCTCTGAGAGCAGGCTGCAACCACAGAGTCGTGTGGATGGTGGAGAGCGGCAAAGCGAGTCCTGTGGCTCACGTGACTTTGTCAGAACTCACAGCTGCCTGGGCCATTTAGATGCAGGAGGGTCCGTAGCAGCCCTTCCAAGATGCCGTGAATCTGAGAATCCGTGACCTCTGATTCTCAGACACTGATCTCAGAGTCAGTGATTGGGACCCATCACAAGCAAAGCTCCCGGGGGGCCGTCCCTGTGCCCCTCTCCTAAGGATGCCTCCAGCTGACCTTCCACCCTCAGCAGTGGCCCCTGACACTAGTGGGGGGTCAGAAGACAGAGGGAGAAGTGGCGGGGATGAGGGGCAGGCCTCCCGCATCTGTCCCACAGGCTGGGGGCTGCTTGGAAAGGGACCAGGCAGCCTGCGTTGCATCCCTGCCCACGCAGCCCCTCAGACATCCTCATAATATTAATATTATTAATATTAATATTAATCATGAAAGGGCCTGCACTTGGCTCCAGCAGGATCTTGGAATGCCAAGTTGTCCCCCGCAGACAGATGAGGGAGCATTTGGGCTGCCGCGGGCAGGGCGGCTCGCCTGCAGCCTGCACCCGCCCCTGCGGGGCTGTCTGGGCCGCCTTTAAGAATGCTTTGTTAAGCGCCATTAAATATGCATCGTCTCCATGAAACTTTAATGTCCCATTAAAGGTGTCACATTTTTCACCTCCTGGGATGAGAGAGGGTTGAGCTGCTGAGTGCTGACATCTGGCACTGGGGACCCAGGCCCAGCCCCTCGGCCATCGCCTGGGCCTTGGACGAGACACAGCTGGGAGACACCGTCCAAGGGTGTGGATTGTGCCCCAAACCTCATGCACCCACCCCTGCCCTGAGGACGGGGGGCTCCTCCATAAGAGTTTCTCCTCTGGGCAAAGCTGGGGTCAGCAAACTTCTCCTGTAAAGGGCTGGCAGTGAATGCTTTAGGCTTTGCATGTACATCTTTGATTTCTTTTGGCAACCCTTTAAAAATATGAACACCCTTAGCTCACAGGCTGGAGTTGAATTTAACTCTGGGCTGTAGTTTGCCAACCCCTGGGCTACCATATTGTGCCTAGAGACAGGGGAGCAAAGGACTTTGGAATCAGGCAGACATGGGCCAGGGCTGGTGACCTTTGAAATATTCAGCAACTTGTTCATCTTTGTTCCAACAATCAGAACAGGTGCCACCTGAGACCCGTTACCCTGCCTGGGTCCTCCTGGCTTTGCTGCCCACCACCCATCCTGTGGAGAACCCTCACCTCTGGCCATCTGTTTTCTCTCTTAGTGTAAAGTGGGTACACAAACAAGGCCTCAGAAGACTGTCATGAGAATCAGAGATAAGGTGGGGCAACACTGACCAAAGCATGCTAGGAGTTTATACCACAGGCTGCCCATCAGAACCACCCAGGCCCTGAAAAAATTCTGGGGGCAAAACCACAGTGAACCAACAAGGCAAGGTTGTCTGCTCTAACCACATCTGTTCAATGTAGTATTAGAAGTTCTAGCCACAGCAAGAAAAAGAAATGAGAGGCGTCCATCAGGGAAATGAAAATCAAAACTGGAGATACCACTTCACAACCATTAGGATGGCTATGATTGAAAACAAAACAAGGGGGCTTCCCTGGTGGCGCCGTGGTTGAGAGTCCGCCTGCCGATGCAGGGGACACGGGTTCGTGCCCCGGTCCGGGAAGGTCCCACATGCCGCGGAGCGGCTGGGCCTGTGAGCCATGGCCACTGAGCCTGCGCGTCCGGAGCCTGTGCTCCGCAACGGGAGAGGCCACAGCAGTGAGAGGCCCACGTACCGCAAAAAAAAAAAAAAAAAAAAAAAAAATGGCTAAAACGGTAAATTTTATGTTTTGTGTATTTTAGCACTGTAAACAAATACCAGGAGATAACCGGGCTGGTGGAACCGGACTGTGCCGTGTGGGACCCAGGAATCTGGGCCTCTGATGTAGAGCCAGGGTTGGGGGGCAGCCACCTAAGGGAGGGGCTTCAGGAAGTGTACGTTTGGAGAGGAAGCTCATGGGTGGGGGGAATAAGCCAGTGAGGGGAGCAGTTTCCCTCTAACCCTCTGTTCTATTGAGCCCTTGGGGCCGAGCAGCATGGACGCTGCCCGCTAAGACAGGAAGGCTGTGCGGTCAAGCTGGTAGTCTGCAGAGAAAGGGCGGGCAGAGTCGGATCGCTGCTTAGCTGGGTTATGGTGACGATTCGTAGACCAGGGTGGCGAAGACCTTTTGCTCCATGCAGAGGCAGGACTCCAGGACCAAGCCCCAGAGACGAGCCTGAAGTGGCCACACCTGTGCAGGCCCTGAGCGAGGACACACGGCTGGGGGCACGGGCAGGAAGTGTTGCTGGGCGAGGGCCCCGGCCTGATAGACGGGAAGGTGGCCCAGAGCACGGGCCGGGGTCCCAGTTCTGCCGCCACAAGCTGTGCGACCTCAGATGGGACACCTCCCTCTCCCAGCTTTTAAATGGAGCCGTGAAGGCTCTCTCCTTCCTGCGGTGGCAAAGCTGAGAGGGGGCCGCGCGTGGGCCTGGCACGGGGTGGCCGTCCAGCAGACTCTCCCGGGGGTGGCTGGAAGGGCAGCCTGCACGTTGCTGCCCCGGCCTGACCTGATGGGGTGCGGCAGGCAGGCCCCCCAAGATGGATGCCCAGCTCCAGCCTCCCCTCCCCTCTCTCCTTCAGGGGGCACCAGCCGGGGTAACATTGCACAGAAGAGGCTCCACGCGGTTTCTGAGCTCGGAGAAGGAGGCCTGAGGTGGTCAAAAACACTCAGAACAGCCTCTGAGGAACAGTGGAAGGGACGGGAGATACCTAGTTTCCAAAATTGTTTATCAGGAATCTACACCAGCCAGACACCTCACACATGTTGAAGAAGTGAATGAATGAGTGAGTGAGTGAATGAATGAGTGAGTGAGTGAATGAATGAGTGAGTGCACGGGGAAATGAATGAGTGAATGGCTCTCTGCCCATGGTGGTGGACATTTGCCTCTTTTTTTTTTTACTGAAGTATAGTTAATTTACAATGCTGTGTTAGTTTCAGGTGTGCAGCAAAGTGATTCAGTTATACATACACATATATCTGTTCTTTTTCAGATTCTTTTCCCATATAGGTTATTACAGAGTACTGAGTAGAGTTCCCTGTGCTATACAGTAGGTCCTTGTTGATTATCTAGTCTATATATAGTAGTGTGTATATGTTAATCCCAAACTCCTAATTTATCCCTCCTCCCACCCTCCCTTTCCCCTTTGGTAACCATAAGTTTGTTTTCTATGTCTGTGAGTCTGTTTCTGTTTTGTAAATAAGTTCATTTGTTTCATTTTTTTTTAAGATTCCACCTATAAGTGATATCATATGATATTTGTCTTTGTCTGACTTACTTCACTTAGTATGACAGTCCCTAGGTTCGTCCACGTTGCTGCAAATGGCATTATTTCATTCTTTTTAATGACTGAGTAGTATTCCATTGTATACATGTACAACATCTTCTTTATCCATTCCTCTGTCGATGAACATTTAGGTTGCTTCCATGTCCTGGCTATTCATTCACCCATTCTTTTTTTTTTTTTTTTTGCGGTACACGGGCCTCTCACTGTTGTGGCCTCTCCCATTGCGGAGCACAGGCTCCGGACGCGCAGGCCCTGTAGCCATGGTTCAAGGGCCCCGCCGCTCTGCGGCATGTGGGATCTTCCCGGACTGGGGCACGAACCCGTGTCCCCTGCTTCGGCAGGCAGACTCTCAACCACTGCACCACCAGGGAAGCCCCATTCACCCAATTCTTAACAAAGGACTTGGGTTGCTTGGTCCGCCTGCTCCTAGGACTTGGGCAGTAGAAACAGATTTAAAAATGGAAAGAACAAGAAGGGTCCGTGTCCCGATCTCATCTCTGCGGAGATAGTTCTGTGGCCTCGATCGCGTCACTTCTTTTGTTGGCCTCCGTATTCTCATCTGGAAATGGGGTCTCTGTGCCTCACTCTGAAGGTCCTCAGGTCCCCAGATGGACCTGGCACCTCAGAAGCTTCCGGAAAGCATAGCTGCTGCTGGACTAGTGGTTCTCATCGTCTTCACCTCGTTTAACCCTCGAGACCACCCTGGAGGCAAGAGTTGGGGCCTCCGCCTCCATTTTACAGATATAGAAACTGAGGCAGGAGAGCGGTGAGCTGGCCTGGGGTGGGAGGTCACAGCCCCGCCCATCCCTCTGACCTCAGGCACTGTTGTCAGGTGGTCCATCGTTCTGTGTCCTGAGCACTGGGGCAGGGGGATGACCACACACACGCCCCTCACCTGAGGACCAAGGACACTACCCCATAGCTAGCATGACAGTGGGCCCAGGACTCCAGCAGCTTCACCCAAGCTCCCCTGAGGAGGCTCAGACCCCATAGCTCTACTCCCCCCAGCGCCCCGGATCTCTGGTGTCCCCCATTCTCTGGGTGTCCCCCCGTGTCCCTGTCTCTGTTTCTGGGTGTATGGGTCGTGGTGGGGGTCTCAGTCTCTCCCTTTCTCTGTACTGTATCTCTGTGTGTCTCCGTGTTATGTTTTATCTGTGTCTGTCTCTCTCCAGCCCTCTGTCTCTGTGGATTTCTGCCTGTATCTCTCTGTGTCGTTTCTCTCCGCGTATGAGTATCTCTCTCTGTTTTCGGCTCTGTTAATCTGTGTTTCCCTAGGTCTCTCGTGTCTCTCTGGGTCAGTCTCTCCCCCTCCCTCTGTCCCTCTCCTTTGGTGGAATATCGATCAGCCTGGCTTATTAAGCCTCATTATCTCTCAGAACATTTGCCTTTGAAATTCCAGCAGGTGGGCTGGGGCCTCGGGTAGCACAGCCCACTGGGGGCCCAGCCGGAGGGGTGCTGGGTCCACTTCCCACTTCCCATTTGTGCAGATGTCAGACCAGCCTTCTTGAGGTCTCTGCCAGCCCCTGTGGCTCCCAGGCTGTGGGCAGCCGTCGCCTGTGACAGTGACAGTGACGGTGGCAGGGCAGGGCCATTCCAGGAAGCGTCACTGTAGAAGGGAGTGGTGTGCAGGGAGAAGCAATGGTCCCAGCACCATGGCTGGGGGCTCCCCTCCAGGCCACCGAGGGCTGATCCCCTCCCGGCGTACCACGGGGAAGAGGAATTGACCTAGGTCTGAGGGCACCGGGGTTCACTGAGGCCCCAGAGCAGCAAGTCCCTGGCTGCTAACACAGCCCGGCTTTCTTCCAGAGCGTAGTTGCCCACCCTTGGGCTGGGGGTGGTGGTCCCCTGCTCCCAGCAGCCTCCCATCGGCCCCAGCCCCAGCCTCTACCTCCTGCGTATCCCCAGGTTGTTTAAATGACAGTCCCTCCATCAGGCCTGGAGGCTGGGGGCACAGCTGTGGCCACAGTTGGGACCCTTCAGTGCAGACCCTGCCACCTCCCCGGTGGGACAGGAGGGGCGATCCCCTCCCTTCCTGGCTCAGCCCCACCTCCAGGACAAAGCCCAGACTCGGGCCTGTGGGGCTGCTGTGCCCACCTCTCCAGCCCCGCGTCTCACTCCTCCCCCAACCCCCGCCCCGCCAGGAGCAGCCACCCCGCCTTCCCTTCACACACACTACACACAGGTAGTCTGCGTCCTTATTTCCTCAGGGCCTTTGCACAAGCTGCCCTTCTGCCTAGACCACTCTTCCCTGCCCGTCATCAGCAGCTGACTGTAGCTCTGGTTGATCCTTGGGTCCAGTCTTCCCCGACGGTCCGTGCCGGCCCCTGAACTTCCATCACAGCCCGTGGCCAAGGGCTGTGCACTCTGCTTCCTGCAGCTGTGGCCAGAGTCATGTCTGTGTGCATCCCCGTGGTATCCCCTCCGGTTCCACTGGCCCCAAGCGGGCACCCATTGAGGAAGCGGTGGAAATGCTTCCAGAGCTCAGTGTAGGAGGACCTGCCTCTCCGGGGCTTCCTTGGGGACCACACAGCCTTTCCCTGAGCCGTGCTGTCACCTGTAAGCCCTGCCTTCCCAGCTCTGCCCCTGCGGGAGGAGACAGGGAGCAGGAGACACAGAGGCAGCCCCTCGATGGCCCCATGGTGGGGACTCCCCTGCCTTGGTCCCAGGCAAGTGGGAGGCCGCGGGGAGCTCCCATGGGGTAGCAGGAGCCAGGACAGCGATGTCCACTGGGCCATGAACCCTGGCCGTTCTGGCCGCTCCCACCTTTTGCTTTGGGTCACAAATTCAAATTCTGGACCAGCCCACGTTTCACATGGCCAGAGGATCACAGGTTTGGAAACGTGACCAAGACTTTCCCTCTCAAGCCCTGCCTGGGGTCAGAGAGAAGAGAGAAGGTTCACCTAATGATCCCTCAGGCCATCACCTGATAGCGGCCAGCCTGGTGAGACGTGGCCCTTCTCTCAAGGTGAGGCCACACAGGCTCTCGGGGTGGGAGCAGTCTCCAGCGATGTTGGTGTCACACCTTCGATGGGTACGTCTTCCTTGAGAATGCAGACAGGTGAGTGGTTTCTTCCAGATGTGAAACACTCCACCATCAAGGCCCCTCGGTGGGAGAGGCAGTTTCCGCAGAGGGCCAGTCCATTTTAACACCTTGTGAATCTCTCGTGGTCAGCAGTACCAGCCTGGGGGAGCAGGCCCAAAGGGCAGGGCTGGGTGGCCATCGTCATAATAGTAACAACTTCAGACTCTGGAAGTTGGCTCCCCAAATCCTCATAATGGCCCTCGGAGGTGGTACCATTTCATACCCATTTTACAGAGGAAAAGACTGAGGCTTCCACCGAGTTGTCCAGTGACTTGTCCAAAGTCACACAGCTAGTAAGAGGGACTGGAAGGGAGGTCTCTCTGGCTCCAAAGGCCAAGGTCTTTACTACCCAGAACCAGCGTGAGGCACATGCTCAAGGCTGGAGGCCTGACTCCTGGGGCCACAAGGGCTTCTGCACATGAACTTCAGAGAACACAGACCCTGAGCACAGGGGGCACCAGGCGCTGCCAGGACTGTGGGCAGGAAGGTCGAGTTAACGAGGGTGTTGCCCTATGAAGGGCATGGCTCGTCCATGAGTGGGGGCGGGTCTTGACCTGGGTGTGGACCCCAGGACAGGGTCAGCTGGGTCTGTGTCCCAGCTGGGACAGGCAGAGAAATTCAAATATATCTTCATTGACTCATGGCCACTCAACCAGTACAAGGCATTCATTCATTCATTCATTTATTCAGTGACTATTTAAATGCCTCCTTTGTACCAGGCACTGGGCAAGACTCTAAGGACACACAGTAAAAAGGCAACGTTGCCACCCGCATGGAGCTTCTGTTCAAGTAGGGGAGGTGGACTGGGAGGAAGCATGGCTTGATGCAGTGGGGACAGGGCCTGGGCAGAGACTAGAGCATCTGGGGAGGGGTGTTAGGGAAGACGGAGATCACACACGCACGCACACGCACGCTCACATGTGTGCACCCACGGTTCCTGGGCCCCGACTCTGGGCTCTGGGGCTTCTCCACGCTCACGTTTACTGGTTTTTTACTGCAGAGGCCTCTTAGACGTCTGAGATGAGGCCTGAAGGAGGTGTGAGAGTAAGCTAAGATCGCAGGGATAAGTGTTCCAGGCAGTGGGAACAGCCTGTGTGCGGGGTTTCGAGGGACTGAAACAAGCCCAGATTGCCCCAGGGCTAGAAGGGAGCTGGGCTGGGGGTGCTGAAGGGACTGGATCCGGGTCCTGCCGCCCCACCTCCAGGGGCGTGACCTCGGGCAAGTCTCCTCTGGCCACTGAGCCTGTTTGCTTATTTGTGAAATGCTCCATCAGCATGACTGGTTGGTAACCAGCCCAGAATTGCCTTGGCTTAAAAGCTCTGGGGACCAGGCGAATGGAAGCTCCACCATTTGGAGGGAGAGCAGAGCCGGGGGTCCCACACCCACAGGTACCTGCTCTGGTCCAGAAGTGGCCCCCTACCTCCCCGTCAGCTTTCCTTTGCCACACGTCTGCGTGTAACTTCGAGTGGTGACAGCCCCCAGAAGCGGGGTGTTGGATCCCACTTCCCAGGGCGTCGTGAGAATGGCAGCCACCTTGTCTGGAGCCGATGCCCCGTATAGGCAGGAATGACTCTTCCAGGAGTGACTCCCCAACCCTGCCCCTCTGTTTCCTCCTCCCTCCACTGGGCGGCTTGATCCAAACCTCAGTCACCCGGCCATATCCATGGGCCAATTGTCACATCATCTACAGAATCGTTTTCTTTAAATCCACTCGTTTGTTTGCTCGCTTTGCAAGGCAAGGAGAGGGGCCCTAATCCAGGAGCGTCTAATTGTCCCTCTGCGTGTGGGAGGTTCTCCGAGTGTGCAGGGCCATAGGGGTATATATCCGAGGTTCACCCACTGTACCCCCGCCGAGAGTCCCATTGCATAAAAGATACATGAGGCCCTGAGCTACATTTTCCATGGTGAGACGTGTATTAGACATGATACAGTGCGTGGGATAATGAAGGCGTCTCACTTTGGCACCTACAATATGCCCCGTGGCTTCCTAGTAGAGAGCAGGGAACAGAGGGGATGCCGGCCTCTGAGTGAGGACATGCCAGCCCCGGGAGAGCCCATGCATGACAGTGGGTGAGAACCCAGGGCTTAGCGCCTGGCTGGACTGGGTTTGAATCCTGGCTCTGCCACTTTCCAGATGTGTGACTTACAGCAAGGAAGGTAGAGACTTTGGTGTTCGGCCGTGTCCCCAGAGTCCCCTTTACTGGCGCTGTTGCCCACCTGCCAGCTTCTCTGGCTTTGCTGATAACAGTTTACAGCCACTGGCTGGTGGGTGGGTACAGAAGCCCAGCCTGGTCCTCGGATGAGACAGAGGCCAAAGGTACAGTCCCGGCTCCAGCGCTCCTCACGGCATCAGGCTGAGTCCGGGCCTCACCTGAAATCACACCCTTGTCTGCCTTCTCTCCCTCCCCGTCCTGCTTCCCCTACTCCTTCTGGCTTCTCCTGGGAGCTCTTCCTTCATAAAATCACTTGCCCTGAAATCCTTGACTCAGTTCTGCTCCTGGAAGACCTCGCCTAAGACAGCAGGTGACTTTGCCTCTCTGAGCCTCACTTACCTAACCTGTAAAATGGACAGACATGACATTCCCTGCTGCATGCAGTTAGCACGAAGGGCCTTAGTGTAGGGCCTGGCGCACAGTAAGTGCTCACTAAATGAAATCTCTTCTGATTGCTGTGGAATCATAGCAGTCCTGTCAGTATGGGTACTCAGGAACGAGACACTGACCCTCGGGCAGTGGAGGGTGTCCCGGGTCACCTGCACAGTGGTTGAGCAGAAGCAGCTTCAGAAAACGTCTGTAGCCCCTCTGAGCCCTGTCCACCCACCCCTTCCCATCAGAGGAGTTCTCATCCTTGGCTCTGTGAGTTAACAGCCCCTCTGACTCTCAGGCCGTGCGTTGGTGCCTTGGGGGGTGGTCAGTTACGAGAGTGGGTTTGGCCTCTGACACGGTCATTTCCTGGAGCTGTGGTCTAGGCCACGTGGGGCTCTGGGTTAGAGAGTGTGGGCATTTTACTGTGAAGCCATCCTCATTGCGGGGGGACTTGAGGGTCTCTGCACAGACGGCAGAGCCGATGGGCTGTCAGAAAAAAGAGCCATCGGTGGGGGCCACCTGGATCTCATCCCCACCCTGGGCCACCCACCTCGGCCAGAGAAGACTCAACTGGCTGGGAAGCCCAGGGCAAGTCATATGGTCTCCCGGGGCTTGTGGCCACGTCTGTAAAGAGGGACATAAGTGAATAAGGGATCAAGGTAAGAACGTGCCCTTGCCCCAGAGCAGGCCATGGTGAGCCTCTCTTCCAAGTCCAAGGGAGATGATTTTGCAGTTCTGCAAACTGCTTCAGAAAAAGAAAAGGAGGAACTTCCCTGGCGATCCAGTGGTTAAGACTCCTCGCTTCCAATACAGGGGACGTGGATTCAATCCCTGGTTGGGGAACGAAGATCCCATGTGCCGCGTGGAAAGGCCAAAAAAAAAAAAAAAAAGAAAAGGTCAGGCTGGGGCGAGGCCGCACCCCACCACATCCATGATGAGGGCAGTGCTGGCCGTTGGATGGGGCTCCCCACTAAGGGCCTCACTGTGCTCTCTCAGTCCACCCCCACCCCCCAGCCCCGGGGAGGGGTGCCACTACTCCCCCAGTTCTGATGAGGAAAAGGCCGCCCAGCCTGTGAAAAGAGGGGACTCACGGCCAACCAGAGCTGAACTCTAACCACTGGCCGGCCGTGCCCACCTCCCAGGAGCCACGACTCACACTGGTCCCTCCAAGGCTCTGTCCCCACCTGGCGGGTATTTGGGACCTGAGGACTTTGCTCACACCTGGGCCTGGCTTCCCCGGCCCCCAGGCCACATCTCAAACTTTCAGTTGGTGTTTCCTGCACCATCAGAGCTGCCTTTATTCTTATTAAGTCAGCAGCCCCGTGGAAGGAGGGCGTCAGCCTCCTTCTGCCTCTCCCCCCACCCCTCCCCCTGCCCCACGCCCCTCGCTGGACCTTTCATCACAGGGAAAAAAATCCCAAGAAGATGACTAACATCAACTCAGCCCGAGTTACCAAGACAACCTTCCCTGCCCACCACTGGCGGGCAGGGAGGAGAGGCTGGAGGGGCGACCCCACCCACACCCGCGGTGCCCACCCTCCAGCGGGTCCTGCCAGGAGAGGCTGGGGCGGCGGGCACCCCTGTGAGGCGCTGCCTTTGCAGCAGATATGATTCTCTCAGGTT
This sequence comes from Leucopleurus acutus, assembly GCF_964270905.1. Lineage (NCBI taxonomy): Eukaryota > Metazoa > Chordata > Mammalia > Artiodactyla > Delphinidae > Leucopleurus > Leucopleurus acutus. The sequence continues at coordinate 5,454,071 of NC_139150.1, read as the reverse complement.
CCCGGTGGCGAGATAATTGAGGAGGGGGTGACGAGCTGACGGAACAAAATCCTTTCCACTGTGGAAAGAGCTCGGTCATGGCTGCTTCCCCCTGCCGCTTGCTGCCTCGTTTGGCCCAGGCCCGAATTTGGAGGTCCAGAGCCCTGGGGAAGGACAGTACATGGGCCGGGACCAGGGGCCCGAGGGGTTAGACCTGCCTGAGTGCGAACCTCAGCTCCGCTGTTTCTAAGCTGTGTGACGTTGGGCAAGTTACTTAGCTTTGCTGAGCCCCAGGACTGACCAGACCCCAGTTACAGCCTTCATGGGGCTGTTGAGACATCAAACAAGACACACTGTGGACAGTCCCTCCCATGAACCTGGCACCTAGGAAGCGCTCAGTCCATGAAAGGGGCTACTGTGGACGCCAGATCTGTTTCTGTCCCCACCCCACCCTCTGGCAGGGAAGGGGACAGATGTTTACGCAGAGCCTGCGGGCCGCCAGCCCCTGTTCAGTGTTGCAGCAGCGATGCCCAGCGTTAGACCCTGTCTGCGGTTGGTTTGTGTAACGGGTGGGGCTCAGAGAGTGAGCTACTGCCCACAGCACTCAGCGGGGAGGGGGAGGCAGTGCAAGCCTGCCAGACTGCTGTGATTCGAAGCCCAGGGTCTTCCCCAGAGCCTGCCTTCTTCAAGCCGCCCCAAGTTTCCGTGGCTTCAGCAGCAGGGGATGCAGGGCCTGCAATTAACGGTGGGGACACTGGAGTCTCCACGAGGGTCCACGGCCCTCGGAGAGCCCCAGTCTCCTCATGACCACCCCTTCCTCCTACTCTGGGCCTCTTCCTGGGTGGTGGCCAGGCTTTCTACCCACCTCCTGTCCTTGTGGTGACCTCAGAACTGTGACAGAATCCCTGAGAGACACACAGAATCCAATCACCTGTCATTAGGAGTCCTCCATGGCAGCAGCCCTAACTGAGAGGAGGGATATGAAGAGCTCAGGACAGAAGGAATCAGTAAACTGATTAGCTGAATCCAATCTACTGGGGAAGGGGAGGACAGGATGGGGGGCTTAGGCTGGGCTGAGCAGAGAGGAGAATGAAGGGCCCAGAGGCACATCCCCACCAGCCAGGGAGCCCCGGGAACCTGATCTTTCCAGGCTGCGTTAGCATCTTTCAGCCTCAAGAAGCTTTAGAATCAAGAACAGGCACCTTTGTGACTTCCCTGGCCATCCAGTGGTTAAGACTCCGTGCTTCCACTGCGGGGGACACTGGTTCGATCCCTGGTCAGGGAACTAAGATCCCACATGCCGCACGGTGCAGCCACAGGGAGAAAAAAAAAAAGGCACTTTTAAGAGAATCAAAACAACATTAATATCTTTGTCTTTAGTGTGTGCAGGTTGGGTGGCTTAAGCGTTTGTAAGTTTCAGGATTTGCCGATTAAAGCACTAGTCAACCTTGCAATTCGAATTTAAGATATGAAATTGAGTACTTGATTAAGACTTGGGATTTCAGGTTATACTCTTAGGAAGTTTGTAAACAGTGCTGGAGTTTACCACATTTACAAATTCCGTGTATTAGATGTGCAAAGGAGGTACTTAATTTTGCTGAGAAACTGCCTTCTCAGTCAGATCGTTGAAGTACTTAAAAGAAAACTGGATCTATCCAATTTATTTATGCAGTTTCAAATGCTTAAAGGAGTTTGATGAACTAGTTTTGTACATGGGACCAAAGAGTAATCAAATGGCCCTTAAAAGAGACTGTTCAGTTGTGTTACATTTATAAATATAGAAATAGAATAGTAAGATGTAAGGTGAACTTAAAAACTTAAGAAAGAACAGCATTTTTGTGTTTGGTTTTTTTTTTTGGCCACACCACGTGGCTTACGGGATCTTAGTTCTCCAACCAGGGATTGAACCCAGGCCCTCGGCAGTGAAAGCACCAAGTCCTAACCACTGGACCGCCAGGGAAGTCCCAGAGCAACATTTTTTTAATACGGCACTTTCATGAATCAAATCTGAATGTTTAAAGCCAAGGTCATTGTCTCAGTCATCTTTTCTGTGCACAAAAATCCCAAGCCTACATTCCTGCCCCCATTCAAAACTTTTCCCTCCCGTGTACCCCACCTGCCATGTCCCTTCCCAAAGGTGAGCTCTGGAGGTGACAGGCCTGGCTGTACTCATGGGTTTATGGTTAACAGGCTAACGTCTGGCTTCAGCGGGAAACACTTGGCCCTTTGACCCTGGCCTTGGTCTCTAATGGTGGGGCTGCCCCGAGGCCTTTAGTTGACCCTCCTGTTCAAGGGGGGGACAGAGCTCCAGTCGTAACTAGGAAGTGTTCAAGGTACCCAACAAGGTAACAAAAGCTAACACGGCTATGGTGTTATTAACGCCAGGGATATTAACTCATGAGATGGCCAGAGCAACCCATTTCACAGATGAGGGGGCGGAGACACAGAGCTGTGGGTGGCAAAGCTGGGACGTGGCTCCCAAGAGTCTGGCGGCAGGACTTTGGGTCTTCATCACGCTCTTTTCCTTCAGTATCTCCTCCATCCTCCCACCTCTGGGAAGTAGACATTATTGTCCCATTGTGCAGATAGTCAACTGAGGCTCAGAGAGTCTAGAGCCTTGCTCAAGGCTGCATGGCCAGCATGGGACAGAGACTCAGTAGCTTCTGGCCCTTCCAACCTCTGTGTAACCCAAATCCGGTGGGGGGAGATGGATTTCCACATACAGTCCTCAGATGGTTTTGTAATAGTTATTGTCATGGCCAATGTTTTGCAGGCAGAGGACAGGGGCTCCGAGTGCACGCAGCAGGGAGACCTGGACTGGTCTGGGGACAGGGGAGGCTGGGTGGGTGCAAGGGAGGGAGATGGGGGGCAGGCTGGAGTGGGTAAAGGGACCAGGATGGGCAGCACCCTGGAGGTGCTTCCTGCCTTTGGACTTTCTCCTGAGAAGAGCTGGAGGTGATTGAAGGGCTCTGAGCACGGAAGAGACATGGTTGGACTTATGTTTGTAAACCGTCCATTATGGGAGGGCAGCAAGACAAGAGAGGGGCTGCCTTTGGCGTCCAGGCGAGGGAGCTGGAGCCTGGGCCAGCCTAGTGGCTGGAAAACTGAGCCAGCTGGGTGCGTTGAGGTTGGTTCCGTTGGCAGCCTGGACGGGGTTTGGCAAGGGTGGAGTGGGGGAGGGACTGGACGTCGAGGAGGACCTCCAGGACCTGCTTGGGCCCTGGCACGTGTGTGGACCCCCTGGCCTGCCATACCAGGGCCCCAAGCCGAGGGCCTTCTGCTGGCCTGGAGTCCAGCGTGGAGGGCAGCCCGAGGGACAGAGAAGGCATAGCCGCAGGGCCGGCTACAGCAAACTGGCCTCCGTCGAGCCCCCCAGCCTGGCTTGAGGTGCCCTCACAGCGACCCGCACCGCTTAACACCCCCCAGAGGCGTCCACGTAATTCAGTCTCTGTGTTTACTCCCACGGTGAGTGCCTCCGAATCTTTCAACTTGACTGCTGACTGTGTCAAAATTCCCGTGGTAATTGGATCAGGTGCAGTCTTTTCCATGAGGATATTAAATCAGGCCTTCTGCCCGCATCCAGAACGATCCGCTTCAGAATATAAAGACGCAGGAGATGGCATTACCCAAGGTATTTTTCCTCCTTTAAACTTTCTCCCCCGCTCTTAATCACGGCAGCTCTTTATTTGTTGCCAAATAAATTGGGTCGTCCTCCCCTCCCCCAGTTATCAGCCAAATGAAAGGAAAGATTCCTGCGGGTCAAAGAGGGAGGCGGGGGGTGTGAGGGAAGCGGGCAGGGGTGTGGGACGGCAGAGCCCAGGTTTGCCCAGGACTGTCCCACCTCTAGGGGACCTGTGGGCCCAGGCAGAGGGGTCAACAGTGTGTGTGTTGGTGGGTGGCGGGAGAGGCGGGCGGACAACCAGCCCCTTCCCTGCCCCCAGTCTCTGCATCAGGCCCCTGGGAAGGCCACGTGGAGGGGGACGTTCTGGGCACGGGGATGGGAGCCCCCGGTCAGCCAACCTTCAAAGTGGGACGTTTGGACCATCTGTAAACACCGTAGGAGAGAGCTCCAGGACACAGCAAGACTCAGGGCTGGGAGCTGGAAACTCAAAGACATTTAGTTGTTTAAAAAAATAAAGAGGGGAAACTGTTAAGGTCACATCAGAAGATGAGGAGGCCACGTTAAAACTGCTGTCATTTGGAACAAGACAGGGATGGTGGTTGCACGACAGCATGAATGCGGTATGTGCCACTGGACTGTGTGCTTTAAAATGCTTACTTCTACGTTATGAGTTTCATGTTCATTCAGAACAGGGGCTCTGCTAAATGCCATGTTACCTGCCACTGACTCGTTTCAACTGTTCAGCCAGTATTGACTGAGCCTCTGCTCTGTGCCAGGTGCTGACCTAGGCTATGGGGATGCAACAGCGAGCAAAACACAGGTGCTGCCCTTGGAGAGCTGGCACCAGGGAAGGGGGGACAGATGACAATGGGCGGGGAAGGCCCGAGCACAGCAGGACCCATCAGGACCTCAGCTTTTACTTTCAGTGAGCTGGGAGCTATGGGAGGGTTCTGAGCAGAGGAGGGTCTTGACCTGGCAACAGTGTCCCTCTGGCTACTGAGTGCGGGATGGACTGCAGGGGACAGGAAGTCAGCCCAGGGACCCCAGGTGGGAGGTCAGTGCAGTCATCTAGGTAAGAGTCGGTGGTGGAAATACAAATTAAAACCACAAAGAGATCTAGTACATAGCCACCAGCGTGGCTAAAATTAAAGACAGACATAACCAAGTGTTGACATGCACCTGTAGCAACCAGAACTCTCATATGTTGCTGTGGGCGTGTAATGTTACGGCCGCTTTGAAGACGTACTTGGCGGTTTCTGGTAAAGTTAAATGTACTTCTACCCTACAACACAACAGTTCCACTCACAGCCATATACCCTAGAGAAATGAGTGCTTATATTCACAAAAAGACACATACAAGCAGCTTTATTCACAATAGCCCCAAATTAGAAACAGCTCAAATGTCCATCCACAGGAGAATGGATGAAAAAATTGTGTATCCACACAATGAAATACTACACAGCAATGAAAAAGAAGGCACCCCTGATACACGGATGCATCTCCTATACACTAATGTCAAACAAATTAGAAAACAGACACGAAAGAGTACATATTATACGATTGCATTTTTCTGAAGCTCTAGAACCTGCAAAGTGACCTACAGTGACAGAGTGCAGCTTCGTTTGGGAAGGTGTTGATGACAGGGAGGGAGCATGAGGGAGTTTTCCCCAGTGACAAACATTCTTGGTCTTGATCCTGGTGGTGGGTTTTTTTTGTTTGTTTGTTTTTGCGGTACGCGGGCCTCTCACTGCTGTGGCCTCTCCCGTTGCGGAGCACAGGCTCCGGATGCGCAGGCTCAGCGGCCATGGCTCACGGGCCCAGCTGCTCCGCGGCATGTGGGATCTTCCCGGACCGGGGCACGAACCCGTGTCCCCTGCATCGGCAGGCGGACTCTCAACCACTGCGCCACCAGGGAAGCCCATCCTGGTGGTGTTTTTACATACTCATGTAAAAATTCATCAAGCTATGTACTTATGTGTGCATTTCACCGAATGTGAATTACATCTTGGGAAAAAAACTGTCATAGGATGAAAGAGAAAGAATCCAGGCTCCAACCAGGTGCCAGGGTGGTAGGTGTGCAGGTGGAAGCAAAGGGCCTGCAGAAACTTACTTCCCTCCATGGGCTCACTGCATCGGGGCCTGGGCACCTTGTAATTCCAGCTACCGCCTGCCCTTTCCCGAGGACCCCGCCCCTTACTCTGGGTGAAGGCAGCCCGGGTGACCAGATGCCTGCCGTAAAGAGGGCAGGTGGCCTGAGGAAGTGCTTATTTATTTTGGGAACGCAGCCCGTTCGTCTAATGGGAGAGGGGCTGGTGGTGAGCACCGCGGGACCAGCTTCCCGATTATAACCTCATAACGGGCACCGGCTATTCGGGAGGTGTTGATATTTATGGAATAAATACGACGTGATTTATGGCTGTATCTCCCTCTGATGTCCCATCTGATATGCAATTCAATTTCTTTTATTGTCTTTGGGCTTTTGCCATGGAGGAGAATGCATAAATAAATAAATATATGGGTAAATGGCAGCCAGCAGGCCGGGCCGGGGCTGCCAGCCCGCCGTCTCCAGTCCCATATTAGGCCCATCTATCACGCTTTATGAAGCCTGAGCCTGTCCCCCGGCTGGGACGGGAGCAGTCATGCTGGTCACTCCCTGTTATTTAGGGCTCTCTGCTGGGAGGCTGCCCTGCCCACCTTCTGCCTGCCACCCGGCCGAGGCGTCCCTACCCAGGACCGAAAACACTGCCACTCGCTTGCAGTGACCCCTGAGGTCCAGATGTGCCAGCTCTTCTGCGGGTGGAGAACACTGAAGACTCGTGACATGTGCCCCCTGCCCGCGCTCCCGTGGGGACCCCACGCCAAGTGGCCAGGCCGTGCTTCTGCTTGGGAGAAAAACCACATCTTGAAAACCAAGCAGCGGCCCCTCTGAGCCCTGGGGGCCTGGGTAAGTCACCCTGCCTGACCCCTGTCTCCTCATCTGCGGAGGGGGCAGCGGCCTTTATCCCGGGGCTGCTTCCAAGATGCGGGGAGGCCCTGCGCACGCTCGCGGCACAGGGCTGGGCGTTCAGTCCGCACAAACGTTGCCCGGGCACTGACTGGTTGAGGGGCCTCGGGAGTGGGCAGACCCCAGCCCTGCCCTCAGCCAGCCCTGTTCTGGGGGTGACAGAAGGGCTCAGTGGCTGGTTCCCTGCCCCTTGCTGAGGACACAGCTGGAGAGCCCTGAGGCTGGCTTCAAGGCTGCCCTCTACAGCCTCTCTGTGGCCCCCCATCTCATGTGGACTCCTGTACCCCATGATTTGAGTAGCCTGCAGTGCCCACCCTGTGCCCCTCGGGGACTGTCCTCCAGGGGCCAGCCTCTGGCCTCGAGTCCCACTCCGCGAGGTGCTCCCGTCCTGTGTCTCTCCATCCCAGCAGTAGGCTCGGAGCCCCGCACGCCCCCAGCCGGGCCAGGCCACAGGGTCCAGGACAAGCACCGCTAACTTCAGGCTCCAGGGGATGCGTCCCTCACCCCCCCATCAGTTCCCGCCACTCTTCCTCCTCTACCTCCCACGGAGCGTGCCTGCGGGACCCCACGTGTCTCAGGGCTCCACGGACTTCAGACCATGTCTGTGCCCCCCCCAGCCCAGGTCCCAGCACACACACCACAGTCACACCCACACAAGCACACACCACACACAGACACACACCACACACACCCGCCCATACCCCACATCGATCTCACACACACACGGCTCACACTCACAAAACACACACCTCTCATGCACGCACACACACGTGAATGCACACACACGTGCACACGCGCGTGCGCAGACATCCAAACGGAAGCCTGACAGCTCCAGCACACCCCTGACACAGCCGTGCGGGAAGGGCGATTTGCAAAGATGATCCCCATTGAAGAGATAAATTTCCCTGCTGGAGAGCAGGACGGACAATCGACCACAGCTTTGGAAAGGAAGGGGGTGCGGTGGGGAGGTGATCCAGTGGCAGGAACAGCGCATGTGCAAGTGTTCCGTGGCCCAGGCAGAGCACCCAGGATGCTCTCGGGGGGGAGAGCATGCTGGGGGGCCGCCCTACATGTGGTTTGTTCTGGAAATCGGGAAAGGTGGGGGAGGGCAGGCACGGAGGCTGCTAGAGAATCCGAGAGAACTGAGTTCAAACCCCACCTGACCCCTCCCAGCCAGGTAACGCTGGGCTAGTTACTTTGCTTCCTGTGCCTCAGTCTCCCCATCCGAGGCGTGGGGCTGATACCTGCGCCCTAGTAGGATCCCCGTGAGAAGGAGCCAGATGGTTTGCGTGTCAGGTGGTCAGGGACAGGCCCTGTCCGAGGCGGGGAGGGTGAGCGGTGCAGCAAAGGGGGGCCCCTAACTGCCCGGTCCCCACGGCTACCCTCACCTGTGGGCGGTACCCTCTCCACCTGCCTGTCCTCCAGGTGCGCCACCCTCCTGGGGGAGGCACAGATGCGGCAGCCTTACCGTTTTATTTTCTAGATACTCCTGCCCCTGCCTTGGCCTTGGACCGGCCCCAGCAGGCGGCACAAATTTCCCGCAGCCCCTGCAGAGCCCCATTAGGCTGGCACCAGGAATGCGAATGGCTCCTTGTGGCCCCAGGCTGAGAACCCCAGCCTCTCCCTGACATGTGTCAGGTTCACGTTTTCAAAATAAAGCCACGTGAAGGGTGAGGTGCATTTGCAGATCACTTCCCAGTCATGGGTCATGGGCTTGCGACATCCTTCCCTGCCCTTGGCCTTCACCCCCATTTACGGGCAGCCTCACCCCCAAAGAAGAGCCCAGCTGGAGTCTGGGCCTCGCTGCCAGATTTCTTTCTCCTTCCTTCCCTCCTTCGATCCGGTCTGCTTTCCTGCACTCATTCATTCACTCTGTACCATTTATGGACCTCCTAGTGTACACCCTGCCTTGGGTGCGCGTCAGGGACAGAGCGGGAAGCCACAGGATTCTTGTCCTCTGGGCTGGGAAATAGGGACATGAAAATAATGATGGGTCTAGAGGTGCCATGAAGCCAGGGGGCGGGGCAACCTGAGGAAGTGACATTATCTCGAGGCCTGAGCCCTAGAGGAGGAGCAGAATCAGGCTGGTGAGAAGAGCAGAGGAGCATTTCAGGCAGAGGGACTGGCAGGTGCCAAAGTCCTGGGGTTGGAGGGGACCTGGAGAGCCTGAGGGTCGGAAGGCGCTGGCCGACGATGTGGGAGTTCTGGAGTCTTAGGAGCTGAGGTCTCAGAGACCGCCCTTACCCGAGAGCAATGGGAGCCTCTGCAGGGTCGTGCCAGGCCCTGGGGACAGACAGGGGTCCAACTCAGGCCTGGGGGTCCCAGCCTCGTTCCAGCGGTGCTCACAGCAATGTTTAAGAATCCCTGGGGCAGCTGGAGTGCAGGTGTGGCTTATCTGCACCTTCCCTTCCCTTGCTAGGTTCTGCTGTTGACTTATAATTTCCATTTCCTTGGCCTCAGCAGAAAGAGCTTGGAAGTGAAATTACTGTTTAAGGGTAGCTTCCCTGCGGTGGGGACTCCTGGCACAGACAAGTGTCTGCGTGGAGCTCGTCACTCCACTGGAGACTCTGTGCCCTCATCTGCTGCTTTGTGCCCCATGGATTCATCCCACACGTGTCCCTGCTGGGCAGAGAAAGGGGGGCAGCACAATTGCCGCCCTCAGGAAGCTCCCAGTCTGAAGGGAGAGACAGACCACAGACAAACAAGCAAGTGTGTGTATGTGTCACAGGTTAGGAAAGAAAACACTGCCCAGTGCAGGAGTAGGAAGCACAGGGGAAGGTCAAGGAAGGTCTGGGCCGGACATATCGGGACCCTGGGGCAGGGAGGGACGCAGAAATCTGCAGGAGCAGCGCTCCAGGCATAAGGCACAGCACGTGCAAAAGCCTTGACGTGGGAATGCGCTGTGTGTGTTTGAGAAGGAGGCCCGTGTGGCCGGAGCTGAGTGGCCAAAAGGAGAGGGTGGTAGGGGCAGTGGGAGAAATGGGGAGGGGGCTATGAGGATGTACCTACTGCTGAGAGGGCAAGGGCCCCAGAACTGGGGGCAGAGGTTGTGTGGGGAGAACCCAGGGAGCAGAAGCCCTCACTTCCCACATGCATGCGTTCATTCGTCACCATCATCATCACCGTCATCATCACCATCAGCATCACCATCACCATCATCACCATCATCACCATCATCATCACCATCACCATCATCACCATCATCACCATCATCATCACCATCATCACCATCACCATCATCACCATCACCATCATCATCACCATCACCACCATCACCACCATCATCACCACCATCACCACCATCACCATCACCATCATCACCATCATCACCATCACCATCATCATCACCATCATCACCATCACCACCATCATCATCACCATCACCACCATCACCACCATCACCATCACCATCATCACCATCATCATCACCATCATCACCATCACCATCACCACCATCACCATCACCATCACCACCATCACCATCATCACCACCATCATCACCATCACCACCATCATCATCACCATCACCATCATCACCAACGTCATCATCATCATCACCATCATAATCATCACCATCATCATCACCATCATCACCATCACCACCATCATCATCACCATCACCACCATCATCATCACCATCACCACCATCACCACCATCATCACCATCACCACCATCACCAACGTCATCATCATCATCACCATCATAATCATCACCATTATCGTCACTTCATCTTTATCATCAGCATCACCATCACCATCATCATCACTAATGTCATCATCATCATCACCATCATCGTCAATCACACTTACATCCATTCATTCACCATCCATCCATCCATCCATCCCTCCATCCATCCATCCATTCATTCAGATGCTCTCATTCTTCATGTACTTTTCATTCACTTACCATCCATTTAACATTCTTCATCCTTCATTCATTCACTAGGCATTCTGCAAGCACCCACCCAGGGGATGAGTCACACCCCTCCTGCCTACCCTCCAGGGGCCCCTAGTTGGGGGAGCGGTGCAGACAAATAAGAAAACCCCCTAAGGAGCAGCTGGGCTCTGTGATCCACCCACAGGATGAGCTCCATGGCCTTGTGCTCCTGGCTGGCCTGTGTTGTGGGTGACTTTGGCTGCGTGGGGGCAATGTGAGGCACAGCAGAGACATGTCTGTGTGGACTCGGCCGTGGGGTTTCCCCAGGGAGTGCCAGGCCCAAGGATGTCTGTGCTGGACCCTGAGTGTCCGGAGGAAGTGGGAGGGGACCTAGCAGGGGCCAGAGGCTGGATCTAGGGCAGGAGCCTCTCACTGGGGAGTGGGGAGCCTGGACCCCTGGGAGAGGTTGGAGAAGGGAGGCTGCTCTCTGGCAGTCCCCACGTGGAGTCCGGCTCTTCATCAGGACATCAGGACACCAGCCCCAACCTGCTTCTTCCCAAACTCCCATCTCCAGCCACCCTGGACTTCCTTCAGTTCTTCGGTTTTGTCTCCAAGCCTTTCACATGCTGTTTCCTCTCCTGGAATGCTCATCCCCATGCCCTTTACTGGCTATCTCCTCTCTGAGTCTCAGCTGAGACCTCACCTCTTCCAGGAAGCCTTCCCTGACTTCTCCAGACTGGGGTAAGCACCTTCTCTTTACTCTCTCTTCCCCAGTGCTCTGATCACTCTGTGTTATAATCACGAGTTTCTTATTGGGACCCCCCAAGTGCAAGGACAGTTTCACCAATCATCACTCTGTCCCCTGTGCCCAGCCCAGGGCATGGCATGCGGACTAAGTAGATGTCTGTCCAGCGAGTGAATGAATGATGAGTGGACAGCCTTTTTTTTTTTAGAAATTTATTTATTTTTGGCAGCGTTGGGTCTTTGTTGCTTCACGCGGGCTTTCTCTAGTTGCGGCAAGCGGGGGCTACTCTTCGTTGCAGTGTGCGGGCTTCTCATTGCGGTGGCTTCTCTTGTTTCACAGCACGGGCTCTAGGCATGCGGGCTTCAGCAGTTGTGGCACGTGGGCTCAGTAGTTGTGGCTCATGGGGTCTAGAGTGCAGGCTTAGTAGTTGTGGCGCACGGGCTTAGTTGCTCTGCAGCATGTGGGATCTTCCTGGACCAGGGATCGAAGCCGTGTCCCCGGCATTGGCAGGCAGATTCTTAACCACTGCGCCACCAGGGAAGTCCCAACAGCCATTGTTACCTCCTTTGGAGCCCAGCCTCCGGCCCCTGCACCACCCACAAGGGGGTGCGTCATTTATCCATCTGGGCCCCTTGGATTTGAAGGGCTATCCAGGGTTGACTCAATCCCAGGCCCAGGCCCTGCTCGGGCTGGGGACAGAGGAGGGTTGAGACAGTTGCTGTACTGAGGGGTGGCATGTCCCAAGGCCAACCATGTCCCTGGGCCTGTCTGAACTTGTTAACTCCAGGGAGAAGATGTTCTCTGAGGGTGACAGCTGAGGGGTCCCTGTCAGCTCCCATCAGTGTGAGCCCTCCCTCGCAACCTTGCCTCTCATCCCATCTTTCAGGTCTCCACTGTGCTGTCACCTCTTCCAAGAAGCCTCCCCTGATTGCCCAAACTAAACTTAGCCCCTCATCCTGGCCCCTTAGTGTGGTGTGGTCCCCTCAAGAGCGATTGCCAGGAGCTGGGCAAGGTCAGGGAGCAGCCGGCTGGCGCCTCTTAAAGGAGCCATCATCTCCGGCCCTGCCCCTGTAGGATCAGCCTTTGCCAGCCATGTGGTTCCTGCTTGTTCCCCAAACATGCCCTGAACTATGCTCAGCTCAGGTCCTGGGGACAGGGGGTGAGGCACACGAGGTCCCTGCCCGCCAAGAACTCACAACCCACGGCAGCCGCAGATCCTCTACAGGACGAAGCCCCTGCTCATCACCATGGTGCCCAGCACCCCACATCACCTGGCCTCTGCACCCTGCTCCAGCCTCAGCCCCAGGACCAAGTCCCCACCCGGAGCTGCAAACACACAACAGGTTTGCCCTCCCCATTCAGACGTCTGAGCCTTTGCACAAGCTGTGCCTCCTGCCTGAGATGCCCTTTCCCCTACTCATCCTTTACAACTTGGTCTATCTATCACCTCTTCTAGGAAGCACCCTCCACCTGCAGGCAGAACTAGCCACCCCACCCTCCCTACACCCCAAGCCCCCCATGCACCACCTTCCGTTACACCCTATCAGCCTCTTCATGGACATCAATGGATGTGGTGTCTCTCCCTCACTAGGGGGTGGGATGGGGGTGTCTAATTCACCTCTGTGTCCCCAACACAGTGCAGGGTACACAGTGGGCAACAGTACATGTTTGCCGAGGAACAAACGAATGGAAAACACATGGTCACAATCCAGTCTTATAAAACAGGCAAGAACAAGCCTTGGAATGTCATCAGGCTGTTTCTTAGTGCCCTGTCTCCCTCTCCAGTCAGACCGAGGGCTCATAGAGAGCAGTATCTTGTCTTCATTGTAGTGATAGCAATTTATTGCCCACCCTTTCCAGCCTCACCATGCTGAGCTCGGCACCAAGCACTTGGCAAGTGCTTAGGTGTTTGCAGCAGGAAGGACTGAATGCAGAGAGGTAAGTGCTCAGGGGATGAATGGAAAGACACCAGAAGTGCTGACATCTAGGACATTGCAGAACTGACCCACCTGGGAAGCTGCCACCACCTGAGGCTCTGGGAGCTCACTCTGTAACTGCAATCCAGGGGGCAGAAATAGGAGTCAAGATGCCACGGCTGCTGCTACCACCACACAAAGCCCTCTCGACCCCCACAGAGCTGGAGAATGGGAAGCGCGCTGCTGCAGAAAGCCTCCTCTGTGACCTCACTTGCCACCAGAAAAAAATCAGCAGAAGGGCAGACGATGGCCTCTGCCCACTTTTACGTTCCCAGTCTCAAGCAAGGACATCTGATGGGAAGGACCTAGCTGTAAAGGCTGCAGCTGAAAGATAGTCCCGAGCGTGTTTAGGAAGTTTATTACTATTTTCCTTAGAGTTTTTCTGGGAAGGGCTGCTAAGTTTTATCAAGTGTTTTCTCTAGCATCCATTGATATGAGCATCTGGCTTTCTCCTTTGATTTACTAATTTTAATGAATGGAGCATATAAGGGGGCATCTCCTGCGGGTGGGGGGAGGGAAGGTCTCTCTCCGAGGTGATGTTTGTGATGAGACCAGGTATCCTTGGTCACAAATGTCAGCTTAGAATCTCTGCTTTGAGAGCAGAGAATAGCCAGCAGCAGAAGCACTTTTCAGAGTTAACGGAACAGTGGAAACTTAAGGATCTACCCCTAGGGTGACTTTATTGCTGGGAGGAGACGTGCAACGGGAAAGACCAGGATGCCCCCTTTTATTTCAGGACTTGAAAGGCACTAGTGAGCAGTTTCCATGTCATGAGCAGCCATTGAAACCCCACAAGCACGGTAATGAACCTGCATCATTACCAATCCCTTTTTACAGACGAGGACACCGAGGGTCAAAGAGCCAGGGTCCCCCAGCAGAGGCAGGGCAAAGCAGCTGGGGCTGACTCCCAAGCCGAGCACTCCCGGGCACGACCACCAGGGGGGGTGAGCGCCCAGGGACGGAGCGGTCGGGAGGTTAGGGGGCGCTGCCCGCCGTCTGTCCCTCCCTCCCGCCATGGGTCCCGCCCGCCGGGGGAGGCGCGTACTGGGGCCCCGCGCGCGGTCCGCGCCCACCGGAGCGGGAGACGAGGCGGGCGCGCGGAGCCGGGCGTGCACGGCCGGACCGCAAGGGCGTCGGTGCCCTTGACCATGGCGGCGGTGGCCGCGGTCCTGCTGGGTCTGGCGCTCCTGGCGCCGCGGGCGGCCGGCGCGGGCATGGGCGCGTGTTACGACGACGCGGGGCGCCCGCAGCGCTGCCTGCCCGTGTTCGAGAACGCGGCGTTCGGCCGGCTAGCCGAGGCCTCCCACACGTGCGGCCGCCCGCCCGAGGACTTCTGTCCGCACGTGGGCGCTCAGGGAGCGGGGGCGCAGTGCCAGCGCTGCGACGCCGCCGACCCCGAGCGCCACCACAACGCCTCCTACCTCACCGACTTCCACAGCCAGGACGACAGCACCTGGTGGCAGAGCCCGTCCATGGCCTTTGGGGTGCAGTACCCCACCTCGGTCAACATCACTCTTAACCTGGGTAAGCGCGGGCTCAGGGCACCGCCATCACCTCGTCCCCTGTGCGCACCATCGGGGGCTCGAGGCTGCGCGCCCTGGGTTAGCTGTAGGATCCAGATATGGGAGGCCTCAGGAAAGGGACCTGTGCCCCCCACTATCTGGAAGGATAGACTGATGAGTGTCTCTTGGGGCTGGGAGGGGTGGGAAGCCTCCTGGGAGCCCTTTACAGAGCAGCGGATCTGGGTGCGAGGACCATGCCCTGTAATGATTGTCCATCCTAGACCCAGAGCTGTTGTGGGCAAAGAAGGGAGGTGACCCACCAGGGGGTGAACTAGTCAGCTTTCTGGGGCAGGGGCTCCTAATCTTGGGGCATCTGGTTGACTTCTGGGGTTCAGTGAATCCCTGAGGCTGTGTGCCGTCCCTGGGGGTGATCTTGGTGACAGAGCCAGCGTGTTCATCACCGAGAAGGTTGCCCTCAGGGCAGGAGCCGAGTATCACCCGGCTGTTGGGTAACTGGACCGGATGGCATGGCCTCTCTGCTATGCCCAAGCCTTTCCACCCAACCCCACGCCATGGTGCAAGAGCCCTTAGGTCCCCGGGAATCACAGTCCCGAGTCTGGACCCAGCACTTCACTCGTGGTACCTCCCGCATTTCAGGGAATGGGAATAACCACCTCCCCCCCGACCCCTGGCTCCGTAGCCCTTTCAGGGAGGGAGTGTTTCCATTGGTCCACACTCCCTTATCTGTGGGTTCAAAATCTCCCAAAGCTCTGAAAACTCAAAGTATTTTTTTAATATTTATTTATTTATTTGGCTGCGCTGAGTCTTAGCTGTGGCACAAGGGCTCTTAGTTGAGGCATGCATGCTGGATCTAATTCCCTGACCAGGGATCGAACCCAGGCCCCCCACACTGGGAGCATGGAGCCTTAACCGCTGGACCAGTGGGGAAGCCCCTCAAAGTATTTTTATAACTCATTTCGGCTGCTAAACCTGACCTGAGGCTACTTATAGACCTTGTTGATCCTAGAGTGAATAGTAATACATTCTGTTCCTGAGATGTTTGAACATGGCTGTTAGCCCCAGACCCGGCTGGAGGTGTTAACACAATGCATGGCATAAGGACTGCATCATCTCTCTAAAGTCTGAAGAGTTCTGAATTCTAAACCACATCCGGAGCCAAACGGTTTCGATAAGGAATTATGGGAATGTATCCCTATTTTTCAGAGGAGAAAATTGAGGTTCAGAGAGGTTAAGTCTTTTGCCCAAAGACACACAGCTGCTAAATGATACTGACATCCGTGTGTATCCAAGATCAGAGCATAAACTTCTTGACGTGAATTCCACCCGTCGGTGGAGTTGGCTTTTCCTAGCTCTGAGTGACAGTGCCTTGGGGAGGGCTGGGGAACGGCACTGAAGTGGTAGGGGGGACACCGAGCCTTCTCAGAAGAGCAGGCTGGTACCCACTGCCACCCCAAGAAGCTCGGTTGCTCTGAGGCCTTGTTACCACCCATTGACCTGTCGGGCTCTCCAGGTGGGGCTTGTCGATGGGATGGGAGGGATGGGATGGGACGGGTCTCTCTACCCAGGCGTGCGACAGGAAACCAGTGGGGGGAGAGAGGTTGGGGGAGCTGGCTAGACTGGCCTGGCAGGACCCCAAGGCCACAGGGGAAGGAATCTGGGATAGGATGGGGTCTGTGGGAGACAGTTTGTTCCATGACAGAGGATGCGGGATGGGCTGATGTGTTGCTTGTGTGGGTGGAACCTGGGTCAGATGAGGGGCTCAGGCTAGGCACAGATGAGGCAGGAGCAGGCGGGGGAGGGTCTACGTGTTTGGATTTGGGGCAGTTCCCGTTTACACTTGGTGTGTGCCAGGCCCTACACCACACACACACACACACACACACACACACACACACACACACACACACACACACACACACACACACACACCATTGTTCTTCCCGTCGTGTTGTGCAACACCAGGCATGTGGGAGGGGCTCTGGAAGGGTCTGTACAGTGAATGAAGGAAGGAGGCCTCCACCTCCTCCGTCCTGTGCCCCGGGCCCAGCTCAGGTCTCTCTTTTGCCTGCCTCAGGCCACAGAAGAGGCTTTACACTCAAGCCCAGCACAGCCACTCACTGGGCAGACGCCACCCCCTCCCCGTGCCTCGGTTTCCTCCCTGTGAAATGGGGTGAGAGTTGCCACCTCTCGGGCAGTGTGCAGGTCCTGTGAGCTCAGGTCGGCCAGGCGCTTACAGGAGCGGGGACAGTCCTTGTGTGTGACCAGCAGGACTCTGCTGAGAGCGGCTCAGGCTGAGGTTCCCCTTGGGGTGGCCTCTTCCAAAGGGATTGAGAAATGTTCTCCCAGCTGGCTCCCCAAAGACATCCTGACCCTGGTCCCATTTATGCAGGAGGGGTTCTGGGGACCCACAGCAGCCCCAGACAGACGCGGCCCACGTTTGGTTCCGTTCAAATTTGGTTTTCTCCACGCTGAGCCACAGGTCGCATAATATCAGGGGAGGAAGAGTTCTGGGACCATCAGGGGATTCCTGGTGGGGGCTGGGTGGGTCCTCAGTCAAGGTGGGCGGGAGCCTCTCTTAGCCCTCAGGCCGCCTCTGCTGGCTCTGCCCCCTCTCTCCTTGACCTCATTGGAGGGAGGAGTGGGCAGCAGCTCTGGCCCCCGTCTCCTGGAGGGAGGGGGGTGAGGCCGGGGGAGGGACAGGCGGCCGATCTCTCCTGGAGAGAGTGGGGTGAGACTGGGGGAGGGCCGGTCAGCCCTGGACGGAGGTCGCTGCTTTCCCAGCCTCCTGCGAGCTCGCAGACATCTGTTCCAAATCCCTGAGTCCTGTCGCTAAGCTGAGCCTTCCTGTCTGGGATGAAAGGCAGCCTCGGGGTCTGGTGGCTCCCAGCCCTCCACGGAGGCCACGGGAAGTGAGCAGGCTGGAGCCTCGGAGTGGGTGTGTGGGAGGTGGATGGTCATCAGGGGTAACACAGTATTCAGGGGGCCCTCACCACGTGCTAGGGACCCCACTAAGTCAGCACCCCATCCCAGCACCGTTTGTTCTTTTTCTTTGACCACGCCGTGCGGCATGTGGAATATTAGTTCTGCGACCAGGGATTGAACCCGTGCCCCCTGCATTGGGAGCGTGGAGTCTTAACCACTGGACCACCAGGGAAGTCCCCGTTTGTTCTTTTATAGACAGGGAAACTGAGGCTCTGAGGATGAAATCAGTGCCTAGTGTCCCACCGCGGACCCTGGGACCCTCCCCGCAGTGCGCTGCGTTTGGGGATGATACACGTCCAGGTTATGCCTCAGCTTTCGGCTGGCCTTGGGAGTCTCCCTTCTTGCTTGTACACTTTCTTGGATTCCTGAGAAGCTACTGGAAAGACCATTAAGTCCCTGAGCAGGTGAGTTCTGAGCCCCTGAGCGAGGGGAAGTTTTCTCCAGCCTCAGATCCCGGCTGGGGGCTGCCCGTGTGCAGGGCCAGTTCTCCCTGCATCCGTTCAGCATCTGCTCCATCTTCATGGAGCCAGAAGACGAGCTGGGCCCCGGGAACGATGTGGATGAAGATTTATGCTCAGGGGACACACCCGGGGAGAGCGGGCCTCTTGGAGATGTGAAGGGTGGTGGGAGTTGACAGAAGAGTGGAGGGCATCCCAGGTCAAGGGGAGCCAGGAGGCCGCTCTGTGTGTTCTTGGACCTGCACGGCCTGGATGGCCAGAGCGGAGGGGACAGAGGACAGCGGGGCCTGGCCCAGTGGGAGCTGGACGTCAGAAGGACCTGCCGGCCCTGGTGGAGCCCGACGCCGGCTGGGTCTCCTGAGCTTTGACTCCACTGCGTCTTCCTGTCGAGTGGGCGGCCGTGTTTGCATTGGACGAGGCCAGCACCGGGGCGCCAAGTCCTCCTTCCTTCTCCCTGGGGGTTCTGGCTGGAATGCCGGGCCCCAGTCAGGTCAGGGGTCAAGGCAGCGGCCCTGATTAGCCTCTACCGCAGAAGCAGCCCCCCATGGCCCTGGGCCCAGCTGGCCCTGGCTGGCCTCGCCCCCATCTGGGCTCAGGATGGACCCAGCCGTTGCAGGAGTGGGAAGTCCCAAAGCCCAGGAAGGATGCAGGCAGCCTCCAGATCTCCCCTCCCTCCCCTCCCGCTCTGGCTGCACCAGCTGCGCTTCAGCAGGGCTGAGGATGGGCCGAGACTGCCTCTGTCTTCCTGGTCTTTGCCTTTGCTCTTGCATCTGCCCGGCAAAACTTCCTGTTCCCGCCTTCTCCTGGATAACCCGTATCTCATTCATAAACAGAACAGCCTAGTGCCTACTGCGTGCCAGTCCCTGTACCAAGCCCTGGGGATGCAACAGCGGACAGGCCACTATCTGCCCCACTAGGCTTTGAGGTCACCTCCTACAGGAAGCCCTCAGCCCCCAGGATTGGGCAGAGAGCCTGCCTGTATGCTCTTGCAGCCCCTCACCCTTCCCCCGTCACAGTCTAGATCATAGGCGTGAGTTGTTTGTGTCCATCACTGGCTCCAGGCTACAGAGGGAATGCTTGTTTTCACAGCTGCACCCCAGCGCCCAGGGCAGGGCCCCCTGCACAGTGGTGCTGTTGGTTGGGTGGATGGATGGAATGACAGCATTTAGTCATGCGTGTGCCGGGGACTGTGGTAAGTGCTTTGCAGGCATTTACTCATGAAGCCCTTTTACTGTGATGCCCATTTTGCAAATGGGGAAATGGAGTCACTGTGTTCAAGACACTTGCCCATTTCACTGGAGGGAGGTTAGGTCTTTTGCCCAAGGCAACAGAGCTGCTAAGCAGTGGAGCGGGGATGTGAACCCCAGCACATCATGGCTACACTGTATTTCCTCCCTGGAAACAAGGAATGAGTGGATGAACGCATGAATGAATAACTCCCCAGCCTTCCAGATCCATCCCAGACTCTTAAGCTGTAGCTCTGCCCTTCCTCCTGGCCCTGCCTCGCACCTGGGCACCCCAGGGCTCCAGCCACTTCACCTGCCTCCCTTCCCCTGCTCTCTCTCATCTCCCCGCCAGCCCTGCCACCAGCTGTGCCCTCTCTCCATCTCATGCCCCTGGCTTTGCCTGTTGGGATCATGGTCGACATTTGGGGCTCCACCTGCACCTCCAGCCCAGTCTCCCACCTGAGCCCTTGACCAGGTCATTCAAGCATCCTCCTGAAAGCCGACCGCTGAATGTCACGCATGGGCCCCAAACTTAGGGTCCAAAAGTAAAGGTGCACCGTGTAAACGATATTCATAGCAGCATCGTTCACAATAACTGAAGAGTGGAAGCAACCCAAGTGTCCACTGATGAATGAATACGCAAAATGTGGCACCGCCGTACAATGGCATATTTTTCAGCCTTTAGAAGGAAGGAGGTTCTGACACATGCTGCTACGTGGATGAACCTCAAAGACATTATGCTCAGGGAGATAAGCCAGACACAGGACAAACACTCTATGATTCCACTCATATGAGTCCCTGAACGAGTCACATTCATAGAGACAGAAGGTAGAATGGTGGTTGCCAGGGGCTGGGGGAGCAAAGAATGGGAAGTTAGTGTTTAATGGGTATGGAGTTTCAGTTTGGGAAGATGAAAAAGTTCTGAAGATGGATGGTGGCCACGGTTGCACAACAGTGTGAATGTGCTTAATACCAGTGATCCGTATGCTTAAAAATGATTAAGATGGTAAATGTTATGTTATATATATTATGTTATGTTATATATATTTTATGTTATATGTATATATTTAAAATTAAAAAGTAAAGGCATCCTTCTTCCTTCCCCCTCGTCTCTCCATGCACCAAAGCAAGGAACTCAGGAATCCACTGCAGTTCTTCCCTCCTCATCCTTTGACTTCAGCATTCGCCAGATCACTAGATCATTCTCTGGAATGTTCCTTGTCTTTGCCTTCCTCTCCATCATTCCCACTCAGCCCCTCATCTGTTCCCTGATAGATGGCAATGGTCTTAAATGCCCTGACACCTCTCTTGGCAGACTTGTAGTTTGTACATTTCAGTCATGGCTCCATTCAGACTGGACCTCAGAATCCTTCTTAACACAATAATCAGGCAATAATCAGTCAGACGAAATCTGTTCACACTCCCCAGGTTAGACAATAGGCTTGACAATCTTGATATCCATATTTGAGGTTTAGACTCTTGGCCCAAAGTTGAGGGAACTGTCGTGGGCCTGGCTCTGATTCAGCCAGGCTCTCATGGTGTCTGGCACTGTGGTCACAGGGATTCCCCAGCTCTTCACAGGGATTCAGCGAGCCCCAAATTGCCAAGAGCTAGGATGGGAGAGGAAGACGAGAACCGTGGATGGCCAGATGCTAGGGCGGAGGAGCCCTGCTGTGATGCCTCCTGCAGGCTGGGAGCGGCTCTCCCCACCTGGTTCTCATGCCCACAGTGGGCAGGGCAGCCTCGCCCACGCACTTCCGCTCAGCTCCCCACCCTGTCCCCTCCAGCCCCATCCCCAGGCCACTGCTCCCCAGATGGCTCCAATTAAAGGGCTTTGTTTTGTTTCCATTTTCCCAAAATAAGCCTCTCCTTCGGAGCTCGTTCTGCTCGGTCAGTGCCGGATGTGGGCCAGCCTGCTTTTATGGCCGCCCTGGTGTCATTCCTGTTGGGCTTTACGTCCCAGCTGGCTGGAGAGGACGTGGCTTGGTGTTCCTGGTGCTGGCTTGGGCGACCTCTGCAGTTTTCACGGGCACTGGCACCTCCTTCCTGGGCAGCCCTTTCTCTCTGAGCATTGAATGGAGGGGTGGCTGGTTCGGCAACCTGAGGGCAGACAAGCCTGTAGTTGAGCAGAGACTCAGCTGTTTTCTACGTGACCTTGTGCGAGACCCTTTCTCCTGCCTGAACCTCGGGTTCCTTGTTAGTAAGATGTGCACGGTTATGGAACTGTTTGGGGGTCTCTGAGATAGAGTGTACATAGAGCACTTAACAAGGTGCCTGGCACATAGTAGGTGCTCACTAAATGCTGGCTGTTGTTCAGCAGACTCATTCGGGGGGTCGTGATTGGCAGAACCCTGTGACAGCCTCAGTCATGTTGTCAGGCCTGCCTGTCTCCACTTGTTCACTGGATTGTAACCTCCTTAAAGGTACAAATCATGCTTCATCTGGCAAGCATTTATGGAGCGCCTGCTGTGTACCTGGCACTGTGCTCAGCTCTGAGGATTCACTGCCCCATCCCAAGGAGGGCACAGACTAGTGGGACGGATGAGCAGGTCTTTACAGAACAGGGTGAAGAGGCTCAGGGCAGCTGGGGAGCACCAGTGAGGCACCCATACCCACAGCTCCAGGGATGAGTAGCCATCAGGGAAGGCGGGAGAAAGGTGTTCCACACAGGACTCAGGCTGGGGCATTTGATCAGTCTGCTAAACCAGTGGGATGAGCAGGGATGCACGGAAGCCAGCCAGGTGAGGAGCGGAGGGAACAGCCTATTGGGTGGCTGGGAGTTGAGATCCATGTGGTCCCAAGCAGTGTCACTCCGCAGTTAACAGGTGGGGATGACGTTTTGGCCCAGCTTTTTTGATGGGAGCACACCTGTCTCAATCACCCTGAAGCTTCATTGGCCCCTGGAGCTTGCAAGGGTCTGGGTTGAGGCTGCAAATTTAATTCTTGTCACTGTTCAGAAGATCTCAGGGCCAGTTCCTTCCCCAGGCTTCGGGTTGCCTTTGGCAGAAACCTTTTCATCGCAAAGCAGGGATTAAGTTGCTTTCTTAGCCCTTCTAATTAACTCTTGGCCCTTCTGTTAACTCTTGTAACAGAAAGTCCCTGCCGCGCCTCTGTGACGTACCTGCATCTTCTCGCACCTGGCTTGGCAAGGAAAGGGAAAAGCCGCGATGTTTCCTAGTGTGCGGTGTTGCATGAAATCCCGGTGGCCGCCTTTTTCCAATCACGCTTCTAGCTGCCAGCTACCTTTTAAGTGGCTCCAAGTTCCCCTCCTGAGAGGTGTCTGGCTGCTAGATGTTTACAGAGGAATCTGGGCCTGTGGACCCACAGCGACCTCCACACAGCATCCTTTCGTGAACGCGCACCTGGGGCGAGTCCTCACCTGGTTCCGAGGTCTGACGCCTGCTCAGAACAGAAGCGGCCGCCCCAGACGCCGGCTCCGTTGGCAACACATGCTTTCTTTGAAGGGGCTTGGAGTGACAGTGCCAGGCTGTGCTGCAATGTAACTTTGAAAAGCATCTTAAAACAGAACATGGCAAGGCGGTTGCTTTTTAAATTTTTTTTTAATTTGTGTTTTCTCCAGTTTTTAAATTAGAACAAACTTCATGAGAAAAAATTGGGAAAATGTAGAACACTTGAAAAGGGAAGAAAAGTCACTGAGTCCTCTGCCCTGAGGACAGTCATGCTTATGCATTCGATGTCTTTCTTTTCTGCTCCTTTAGGGATTTTTAAATATCATCTGACGATTCTAAACGTAAGGTCGTTTGTCTTTTTTTTCATTCAACATTTTCACTTTCCCATGTAATATAAACTCATTGTCAGCTGCTTCCGTGGTTTCAATCATCCTGTGAGTTTATCCCTACAATTTATTGAATCCTTATGGTTCCACTTTTTTCCCTATTATAAAACAATTCCTTGATGAACTTCTTGATTTAGGTCCCATGCCTTGTTCGAATTCCCAGAAGTGGGATTTTTTTTTTTTTTCACCAAAGGCCAGGAATATTTTCATGGCCCTTCATCTGTGTCACCACACTGCATTCCCAAGGGGCCAATATGTATAATTTTGCCGCAGTTTTTTCTTTTATTGTGGTAAAATACACATAACATAAAATTTATTACCTTAACCATTTTTAAGTGTACATTTCACTGGTATTAAGTATATTCACACTGTTGTATTATTGTTGTATATTCACCACCATCCACCCACAGAATTTTTTCATCTTCCTAAACTGAAACTCTGTCCCCATTAAATACTATTACTCTCTCTCCTTACCCACCATTCTACTTTCTGTCTCCATATATTCGACTCCTCTAGGGGCTTCATATAGGTGGAATCATATAGTATTTGTCTTTTGATGACTGGCCTAATTTGCTTCACATCATGTCCTCAGGGTTCATCCATGTTGTAGCATGTGTCAGAATTTCCTTCCTTTTTAAGGCTGAATACGATTTCACTGGGTGGATGGACCACATTTTGTTTTTTAATTCATTAATTTAGTTTTGGCTGCGTTGGGTCTTCGTTGCTGCGCGCGGGCTTTCTTTAGTTGTGGCACGAGGGCTCAGTAGTTGTGGTTCGCGGGCTCTAGAGCGCAAGCTCAGTAGTTGTGGTTCGCGGGCTTAGTTGCTCCACGCCATGTGGGATCTTCCCGGACCAGGGCTCGAACCCGTGTCCCCTGCATTGGCAGGCGGATTCCTAACCACTGCACCACCAGGGAAGTCCCTGGACCACATTTTGTTTATTCATCATCTGTTGATGGACACATGGGTTGCTTCTACGTCTTGGCTATTGTGTGTAATGCTGCTATGAACATGTGTGTCCAAATATCTCTTCAAGACCCTGCTTTCAGTACTCTGGGGTCTATACTCAGTAGTGGAATTGCTGGATCATATGGTAAGTCTATTTTTAATTTTTTGTGGAACCGCCAAACGGTTTTCCAAAGCAAATGCACCATTTTACACTCCTACTAGCGGTGCACAAGGGTTCCAACTTTTCCACACCCTCACCAGTGCTTGTTACTGTTATCTGATTTTTAAAATATATTTATTTATTTATTTAATTTACTTACTTTGGCTGTGCCACGTCTTAGTTGCGGCATGCATGTGGGATCTAGTTCCTCGACCACGGATTGAACCCGGGGCCCCTGCATTGGGAGCGTGGAGTCTTAACCACTGGACCACCGGGGAAGTCCCTGTTACCTGTTTTTTTAAAAAATAATAGCCACCCTCATGGATGTGAGGACCAATTCAGTGCTTTTTAGTACTATTCATAGACTTGTATACTCATCACCACAATCCATTTTTCAACATTTTTATCACCTCCAAAGAAACCCTGTGCCATTAGCAGTCACCTCCCCCTGCCAAGTATTCACCCAACACCCCAGGCCCTGAAAACCACGAATCTACTTTCTGTCCTTCTGGATTTGCCTGTTCAGGACATTTAATATAGGTGAAATCATACATTATATAGTCTTTGGGATTAGCTTCTTTTATTTATCACAATATTTTCAAGGTTCATCCACACTGTAGCATGTGTGAGGACTTTATTCCTTTTCCTTGCCAAATGCTATTCCTTTGTATGACATACCACCTTTTATTTATTCATGTATCTGTGGACAAACATTTGAGTTGTTTCCATTCTTTGCATTTTATGAGTACTGCTGCTCTGAACATTGGTGTCCAGGTTTTTGTGAGGACGTATGTTTTCATTTCGCTTGGGTACACGCCTGGGAGTGAGATTGCTGAGTCATGTGGTAACTCTGTGTTTAACATTTTGAGAAACCACCAGACTGCTTTCCAAAGCACCTGCACCGTGTTACATCTCCACCAGCTGTGTACGAGGCTTCCGATTTCTCCACCTCCTTGCCAACACTTATTTTTGTCTGTCTCTTTTATTTTATCCATCTTAAGGGAGTGAAGTGGTATCTCATTGTGGTTTTGGTCTGGCTAACGATGTTGGGCATCTTCTCCTGTGCTCATTGACCATTGATATATCTTTTTTGGAGAAATGCCTACGTAGATCCTTTTTTCTGTTTTCCATTTTTAAATTGGGTTATCTGTGGTTTTTTTTTCTTTTTGGCTGCGCTGCACAGCGTGCGAGATCTTAGGTCCCCGACCGGGGATCGAACCCGTGCCCCCTGCAGTGAAAGCGCCGAGTCTTAACCACTGGACCTCCAGGGAATTCCCGGGTTATCTGTCTTTTTATTTTTGAGTTGTAAGAATTCTTTAAATGTTCTAGATAAATTCCTTAACAGATTTAATGCTTTGCAAATATTTTCTCCTATTCTGTGGGTTGGCTTTTCATTCTTCTCAGTGGTGTCTTTAGAAGGACACATTTTTTGATTTTGATGAAGTTCAATTCATCTGTTTTTTTCCCTTTGTCAGCTGTGCTTTCGGTGTCACATCTAAGAAGGCTTTGCCTAACCCAGGTCATGAAGATTTACTCCTATATTTTCTTGTAAGAGTTTTATAGATTTAGCTCTCACTTTGGGCCGAGATGTTTAAACAGAGGATTGAAGTGACTTCTCCTCAGTGCATCAGGGAGACTGTGGACAGTGACAGAGGTGGCAGCAGTGGGAAAGGCCTCCTGGGGTATCTGGGACCAGGGCAGAACAGCCAGAGGGAAGAAAGCAGATGTGGGAAAGGGGTGGAGAGAAGTTCTGTGCTGCTCTGGGGAATGGGAGGGCTCCCTCCCTCTCTTGGTCATTCATTCGTTCATTAGTCCATTGGTTTTTCTGTTCTTAGGCATTACTTGCTGACACCTGTCGGGGCAGATGAGGATGTAGGCGGCTGTCCTCCCCACCCTCCCTGCTCCCCAGCCGCATGCCCCTTCCCATCCCGGCCTCCCAGCTCTGAGTAACTCTGGGGGATCTGGAGCCATTGTGAGCGCTCCTGCGGCATAAAGGTAGCAGCTGGGCAGAGAGGAGGGCAGGGTGTGGCCTGAAGACCCCACATTTGATGTCAGCAGGGTTGGGGAGGGGAGCAGGACTAAAGCCGATGGAGAGGCCACTGAGGGGGGGAGTGAGCAGAGGGGGCCGAGAAGGGGACCCAGGGTGGGCTGGAAGGAGCAGCCCAGGAGCAAGACCCAGGAGGCAGGGCCAGGAGTGTGGGCTGCACGGAGGCCTGGGGAGGGGGCTTCCAAGGAACAGCGATGATCTATGGCCCAGGAAGTAAGGCAAGGTGTGGTCCCCTGGCTGTGACCGCAAGGGGCTCTGGCTGCAAGAGCAGTTTCTATCGAGCGACCCAGAGAAGCTGCATTGCAGTGGACTGAGGGTTAAATCGGGAGATGAGACCATGGGGCCAACAGATACAGACTTCTCTTAAGAACTTTGGATCAAACAGAAGTTAGATGGAAGCAGGAGACAGAGAGGGGTTCGGGGGGGGTTGTGTTAGGATTTGGGGGGGCTTGAAACAGGCATGTCTCCAGACTCCAGGGGTCTAAAATCACTGGAAGGGAATGAGACCAAAACGCACAGGTGGAAGGTTTGGTTAATTGGAGTGTAGTGAAAGAAATGACTTTCTAATGGTAGAGCAGGCTTCTTCAGGATGTGGCAACATCCCATTGCTGGAGATAGTTGAGCAGAAAGAGATGGCTGCCTGTCAGGGGTGTTACTCTGCAGATTCCTGTGCAGGGAGACAAACGGGCCTAGTTAAGGGATGGCAAGTACTTGGGCAGCATGCCAGCATTGTCCTCTCCTGTGTCCTTGACAGGCATCACTAATTAATCATGGCACATCCAGCACAGTGCTCCAGGCAGCCTCTAACGATCCATCCAAGATAGTATACGCAGCACAGCCGTTCTGCTCTCCCTGGACCAGGATTCTGACGCTCCCTTCCCTTCTGTAAAATGGGTCCATGTCTTCCCACTGCAGGGAAAGCTTACGAGATCACCTACGTGCGGCTGAAGTTCCACACCAGCCGCCCTGAGAGCTTCGCCATCTACAAGCGCACCCGGGCCGGCGGTCCCTGGGAGCCCTACCAGTACTACAGCGCCTCCTGCCAGACGACCTACGGCAAGCCCGAGGGCCAGTACCTGCGCCCCGGCGAGGATGAGCGCGTGGCCTTCTGCACCTCCGAGTTCAGCGACATCTCCCCGTTGAGCGGGGGCAACGTGGCCTTCTCCACCCTGGAGGGCCGGCCCAGTGCCTACAACTTTGAGGAGAGCCCCGTGTTGCAGGTCAGAGAGGAGTGGGGCTGGGCGGGGGCCGGGTTGGGGCAGGGGCTGGGCTGGACACTCGGGTCCAGGGGACCCCGGGGAAGTCTAAAAGGGCAGGACGACACAGGGGACTGTGAGACCTCCTGTGGTTTTCAGATTTGAAACAACAGAAGCTTTTGTTGTATCTGAATCTTTTGTGGATGACTGATAATGAAATAGATGGAAGAGGGTGCCCTGTGACAGCCACCAACTCAGCTGACCCCTTCTTTGGCAGGTGTGGGGAAAGGACTTCCCAAGGGCACACGTGGGTTGGTGGAAGGGCCCAGCGCAGACCCTGAGGGTCCTGACTCCTAGCTGGAGGTTCTGCTAGAACTCCCTGCTGGGAGCCCCGCTTCCCCCCTCTGTGATGGATGGCGTTGCCTGCCCTGTGTGTCTCCAAGGGCTGTGACGGGGATAAAAGGGAAAACACGAAAAGAACGTGAGTTTGGAGTCACAGAGTCCTGGGATCTGTGCTGTCAGGCAGAGCTACGCAGCAGAACTTCCTGCAGCGACAGAAATTATCCCTAGCAGCACCCTCCGGTATGGTAGCCACAAGCCACGTGTCTGTCTGTAGAACACATGGAATGTGACTAGCACGACTGAGGAATTGAATTTTCATTTTAATGAAGTTTAAACAGCCACATGGGGCCAGCAGCTGCCACGTTGGACAGCCAACTGTAAAGTGACCAGCACAGTGCGTGTCCTAGAAGAGATGCTCACTCACGCTTTGAAGATAAGAGTTCGTGAGCTCACCCATCTTATGGCAGAGAGCATGGCAGGCTTGTGGCTGTGCGCATCCGTACAGGGCCCCCATCCTGCCCACCTGGGTCTGCTCAGCCTTGTGGCCCTACCAGGATTAGCACCCACGCATGTCCACGTTTCTGTGCGTCAGTGACGGTTCATCTGTGGAGGTGGTGGTCTTTTTGATGTTTTGGGGCATTGGACGGCCCTCTAGTCCACTTCCCTGCATTCCGACAGACCTCTCCGAGAAAAACTGCTCTCTTCTTCCCTCGACATATTCAGAGCATTTCCTTTGCCTGTCTGGGATAATGAGGGGGCTGGGATTAGAATCCCGTTTGTTTCTGGAGGGAACACTGAGGCCCAGAAAGAGGTTGTGCCCCACCCAGGCTGTCCAGCAAAAGAAAACACGGTGTCAGCTGGCTTGAGGTCCCCAAGGCCACCCTCAGCTTCAGTGATTCACTGGAAGGACTCACAGAACTCAGAAAAGCCGCTGTACTCACGGTGACGATTTATTACAGGGAAAGGATAGAGACTGAAACCAACAAAGGGAACAGGCACATGGGACGGGTCCAGGAGAGACCAGGCATGGGGCTTCTGGGTGTCCTCTCCTAGTGGAGTCGTGGGGACAGTGCTGATTTCTCCCAGCAACTGCATGTGACAAGTGCATTGCCAACCAGGGAAGCTCCCCGTCCCTTGGAGTCCAGCCACATGCACATGGCGGACAGCCTATGGCTGACCTTGATCTCCAGCCCCTCCAGAGAGCAGGCGGATTCTGTGTGGCCCAAGGCCTCCCCATAAATCACATTGTCAGCATTGACCATCTGGGGTGGCCCAGGGCCCCAGGTGAACAAAGTTACTCTTATCAAGGAGGACATTCTGAGGGCTTGCAGGTGACCCCCCAGGAGTGGGGGGCAAAGGTCAGAACTCTCTCAGGTAAGGTTAATCCTTTCTGGCACAAAGTCTCATCTCCAGACGCCCA
Organism: Leucopleurus acutus; assembly: GCF_964270905.1. Taxonomy (NCBI): domain Eukaryota; kingdom Metazoa; phylum Chordata; class Mammalia; order Artiodactyla; family Delphinidae; genus Leucopleurus; species Leucopleurus acutus. The sequence goes on along the minus strand of NC_139150.1, from coordinate 5,424,771 downwards.
GGCCCTGCTTATCCCATTAAAAACGTTCACTTGTGGGCTTCCCTGGTGGCGCAGCGGTTGAGAGTCCGCCTGCCGATGCAGGGGACACGGATTCGTGCCCCGGTCTGGGAGGATCCCACATGCCGCAGAGCGGCTGGGCCCATGAGCCATGGCCGCTGAGCCTGCGCATCTGGAGACTGTACTCCCCAACGGGAGAGGCCACAACAGTGAGAGGCCCGCGTACCACAAAAAAAAAAAAAGTTCACCTGTGCTCATCACATGATTCTGTTGAAAATGACAATTTCTTCTCCATGGGGCTCCAAGCTCTGTAGATCAGAAAACATTGGCCAAGGGCATCTGAAGACAAGCACAAGGGTGGGGCACCTGCTCTGCCTGCATCTGTGCTATCTGGACAGAGGGGCCCCCTGACTCGTTGCCACTTATGTCCTGGATGCTGTCCCTAACGGGAAAACAGCCTTTTCAGAAATGAGACCCCTGCAGCCCCCAGGCAGAAGGACAGAGAAGGTCAGAGAAGGACAGAAAAAGCCAAGCCGCCCCCTCCCCTTCTCGCCCCTCTGGGCACCCCCACGGTGGCGCTTCCTCTAAGGACGTGGAGCCTTGGGGGTGTGGGGTAACGAGGGATGTGTCCATGCGGCTGCTGTGTCTTGGGTCCCTCTGTCCTCCATGGGGGCCAAGGACCTTGGGGAGAAGGCTGACCCTCTCTGGGCTGCTTGGAGACGAAGCTCCTGCCTGCCGCTTCTGCAGTTAACGCTGCATCCTGGCTCCCACGTCTGTCCAGAGTCAACCCGAGAGCCCACTTGTAGTTTTAGCTGGGCCACTGCAAGTTGCACGAGGTCCTTGCCTCTGCGTACTGGGGCTCCAATTTGCCCCCAGAGTTACCTCTAAGGCATCGGGGAGTGACCCGTACAGTTTGGGCTAAGGGAACAAATTCCCCTTCTCTCTCCCAGCTCCCTTGCTGGTGTCTCAGGGAGATTTTGATGCTGTTCCTATCACCATTGTCTTCAAGACTGATGGAGCAGGTCATAGGCTGCAAAGCAGATGCAGGAACCCAAAGAGGGGTCGCTGCAGGCCGAGACCTTGGGCAGGTCATTGCCCTCTGGGCTCCATTAGGATGATGAGGGCGTTGGAGTAGATGCAGGAAGGCAGGCTACCTAGTAGCGAAAGCTGGGACCCTGGGGTCAGATAGACCCGAATCCCAGCTCTGCGTGCACCAGCCGTGCAACTAGGAAGCAGAGTACTTACCCTCACTGATCCTCAGTCTTCTCATCTGTAAAGCATGGGTAAGAATAACACCTCCCTGTGGGGTTATGGTGAGGACCTGAGCCATAACCACACAATACGTGTCAGCTACTGCACCTTCCAGCTTGGACATCCGCTGGTTTGGGTTCTCTAGGGGCACTTTTTCTGCAGAAAGAAAAGACTCTTAGACCATCAGCTGTGCTCTGCTGGGTTCCCACCCCGGGCCTTAGCCCCCTTGCTCCTCAGCTGCTTCAGGGACCGACCAGCAGCATCAGTACCACCTGGGCACGTGTAGAAATACAGAGTCTCAGGCCCCACCTCTGATCAGAAGCTGCATTTTAACCTGATCCCTGAATGCACACTGACGTTTGAGAAGTGATTCAGGGAGTGACTCCCCGGAGGTTTATAAACTCAGCTGAGCGCTGAGGTCCCCTCTGAAGCTTTCTGGCCCTGGACCCCTCCCTGGCTGAAGCGTCCTCAGGCAGAGGCCCTGGGCCCCAGGCCACGGGCTCGAGAGTTGCTGAGCCCAAGGGGATCGGAGAGGCCCGCTGGCCTGAGTCACGCTGGGGTGAGAAGTCAGACTTCGCCAGTTCATTTTCTGTCCTGATGAGCCTGATTGCTAAACCAGCAGCTGCTGGGCTGAATTAAAATGCTGATTAACATTCAGCTAGAGCTGCCTCTGATTATAACAGCAGGCAGATGAAAATGTCAGCGTTCACGTGGGCTCTCCCCCACCCCCCACCAGCTCTTCCAGGGGGAAGCCTCTCATTCCGCCACCAGCAGGTATTTATCGAGTGCCTGCCGTGCACCCGGCAGAGCCCGGGCTGGGGGTGCAGCGAGAACCAGGGGCCCTGAGTCCTTGTTCTCTTGGGGCTGTGTTCTGGTGGAACAGATGTCACCTGGGGCAGGTGCCTTGTCTGTGGGAGCCTGATACTTGGAACGTGAGAAGCCTGTAAACCCAGGGCCCACCCCACGCCAGGGCGCTGGGACGCATCTTCCCTCAGCTGCCCTCTAGGGTGGGGGTGCGGTCCCGCTGAGGAGTCAGGTAACCTGCGTGACACGGTTTTAGATGGGCTGCTCCGGCACCTCGACCACGTGCCAGATTCCGTGCCCCGCTGCTGACACTGGCCGTCCTCCTCCAGCACCCTCCTGGAGCCGACATTATTCCTTGTCCTATTTCACAGATGGGGAAATGGAGGCTCTGAGACATTGAGCAAATTCCCCAAAGTTGCACAGTTAGGAAGGGGCTGGGCATCCAGGTTGGTGTGACCCAAAAGCACAGGCTCCTTATTTCTGCAGTGTTCTAGGAATTTGTTTGTGTCTGGCGTGTCCCTGTGTCCCAGAAGATACCCCGGGGAGCTGGCAGACACTCAGGAACCTGCTGATGGAGCCCTTTCCCTTGCATCTTGTCCGCCAGGACTGGGTCACCAGCACCGAGTTCCTCATCTCCCTAGACCGGCTCAACACGTTTGGGGATGACATCTTCAAGGACCCCAAGGTGCTGCAGTCCTACTACTACGCCGTGTCCGACTTCTCTGTGGGCGGCAGGTAGGCGGGAAGCCGGGCAGCGGCCGGGACGCTGGAAGGGGTGGCTGCCACGTGGGCTCACCCGGTGGCTACCGTGGAGGGTAAAGAAAACACTTCTGGTGCTCCAGGCGGGGAGAAGAGCAGGATCCTGGTTCCCGGGCCCGGCGTTCGAGGCCTCCGTGACCCGCCTGCCTCCCGCCTCTCAGCCCCGTTCCTGCTGCTTTTCCCACGTCAGCTGTGTTTCCGCTGCCGTCAGCGGGACACACCAGCCCTTTGCACCTGTGGTTCCCTCTTCCTGGTGGTCCGTCCCCCTTTCTTTTCTTTCTTCCTTTTTTTTTGCATCTGACAGTACATTCATTCATGCCACATGTGCCCGTGTGGGGCAATGTTCCACACTCTCGTCTAACACGTAGAACCTGCTTAAATTTCCAGTCGGACCACCGTTCTGTGGGACAAATGAAGCTGGTTAACAGTGACCATAAGCAGGCGCGGGACCCCAGGCTTTCAAAGCTTTGCTTCTTTCATCAGCACTCATGAGCTTATAACTGATGGAGCCCATCAACCCCATTCTTCCCCAAATCTTACGGTAAACTTGGGTAGAGTAGGGCTTCCTGGGGACCCAAGCATGTTTTTTTTTGTTTTTGCGGTACGCGGGCCTCTCGCTGTTGTGGCCCCTCCCGTTGCGGAGCACAGGCTCCGGACGCACAGGCTCAGCGGCCATGGCTCACAGGCCCAGCCTCTCCGCGGCATGTGGGATCTTCCCGGACTGAGGCACGAACCCGCGTCCCCTGCATCGGCAGGCGGACTCTCAACCACTGTGCCACCAGGGAAGCCCCAAGCATGTTTAATAAGGCTTTGAGCCATCTCCAAACAGTACCAACGGTTCAGGCCACTCCAGAGCCCCACGGCCAGTGACCCAGAAAGGTCACCGAGGAGGGGGGCCCCGCACTTCTACACCCTTCTCATGTGAGGAGAGTCGGGCTGTTCCGTTGGGACCCCTGGTCCTGGCCTACATACTCCTCCAGCTTCGATCAGTGCACATTGTAGTTTAAGCATCTCGCCTCTCCACGAAGCAGGGGCCATCCTGTACACACGTGGCCACCTGGTACTGGGCCCTCCAGGCACAAATGACGTCTTCAATGTAAACACTCCCTCATCAGGCTCCTTCTTGGAAAGGAGAGAGGAGACAGATGTGTTCCCGCCCCAGGCAGACAGGAACCAGATCAGTCCCCAGTAATGTCGCACGCCCCAGATTAACAAGGATAGGAAGCCAGGGCAGGGTATGCTGGCTGTCAGGGAGACCACCCTGCAGATGGGGGCCCTGCGGGAGGTCAGGGGGACCACCCTGCAGATGGAGACCCTGCGGGAGGTCAGGGGGACCACCCTGCAGATGGGGACCCGGCGAGGCTGGAGATGTGAGGGGCGAGCATCCCAGGTGGAAGAGCCAGCATGTACGAGACCCAGGCTTGACGAACGAGGCAACAGCTCTGCAGCTGGAACAGGGGGCGTGGAGACGGCCGGGAGATTGTCGGGGCCATGGACCAAGTTTATGCATTCAGTGGGAAGCTGCTGAGGATTTGGCCAGGGTAGTGACAGGGTTAGATTTCTGAGACACCCCAACCCTTGACATCGCAGGGGGGCAGATGAGAGGAGAGAGAAGGAGCTGGTGGTAGGATGGGAGAGGTGTGGATCTGAAAGCTATTTAGGGTGGGAAGCCAGCTCCACGTGGTAGTGGTGGCCCATGGGGGTAGGGGGCAAGGGGCTTCCAAAATTCAAGGACGTTTAGGTGGCGTTCGGAGAGATGAAGATGTCTGGGAAGGGAGCACGGGCGCAGCTGCCTACACGCAGGGTGTCTGCACCCTCTGGAGGCTGGCGCTCGGGAGTGAAGGGGAAATGGGGGGTGTCTGTGGGGGCCCCTCTGCTTCTCCTCCTCCCCCGCCACTCCCACACTTGATTCAGGTCAAACCGCCTGGGAGCAGGGCCTCTCCACGGATGGTGGATGGCGGTGAGCTGCAGCGTCTGCCGTCAGGGGGCTTCAGGACAGAGAACATCCGGGCCCCAGCTGCCAGAGCTGGACCACCCTCAGGCCAGCAGCCGGCTGGGGGGCAGTGTCCCGGCAGGCTGTGTCCCACAGTGGCCTGTAGGACTTTCACTCTTTCCCTTGGGATCAGAGGGCTTCGTGGAGGAGGGAGTGTTGGCAACATACCCTTGGGGCCGTGGGTGGTCCCTTGTCCCAAGACTGCCTGGTGCCCGCCTCACCCCTGCCGGAAGTTCTGGGCATTACCTGCCTACCCTGAGCTCCCAGGGAGGCCAGGCAAGGAAACAGTGCTCTGTGACCCTCCCAAGCCCTGTGTCCCCAGTACCATGGGTACTGGCAGTGGCCAGAGGTTCTTCAACATCCACTTGGGACAGAGCGTGGAGCAGAGCTTATGAGGAGACACCAGGTGGCTGTAGAGGAGTGTCTAGGAGCTCAGGGTCTGCGTGGAGTAGGAGAGAACGGGGTTCAGATTCTAGCTCTGCCGCGTAGCATTCGTCACCTCATGGTCTGAGCCTCAGTTTCCTCATCTGTGCAACGTGGGTAGTTATGGCCCCTCCTGCTGCAGTGGTGAAACTCCAGAGACATGATGTGAGCTGAGTGCTCTGTTGGGGGCCGCTACAGAGGAAGGCTGGGAGCCCTGGCCATCCTCCGTGTGCCTCAGTCTGGCCACGCGGGAGGGGGGCGATGACCCCACTGGGTCAGGCTCGGCTGAGCACGCTGTGTGGCCCCCTGAGCACCGTCGTTCCTGCTGATTCCGCCTGTCTGACTCCGCGGGAGCGGGGGTGGGGCAGGCCCAGGGCTGCCCTCAAGGGCACAGGCTCACTGGGGTCTTGAGATGAGCTGGGGGCCGTCCTGTGTAAGGCGCAATCTCCTTCTCATCCCTTTAGACACGAAGGAGGGGGCATGAGGCGCCTCCCTGGCTGCCTCCACCTCCCCCCCCTGCCCTGAGAGCTGGCCCGCCCTCTAGCCCGGAGACTGAGATGACTTCTTCCCGGGTCCCCCTCGGCCCCTGGGTGTGGTGCTTTCAGTGGCAGCATCGAGAACTTGACCTTTACTGACGGGTGGCCTCGGGCAGCCTCTCTGTGCCTCGGTTCCTCCGTCTGTTAAATGGGGATCGTTGTGGGCTTGTGAAGGTGCGGTGGGTTTACACGTGTACAGAGCTCAGAACAGCCCAGCGCGGTGGGTTCCGTTACTGTTGCCCCGGGCACGTAGCAGGAGTTCAGTAAAGCTCCGTAGCTGAGCGGTAGAATGAGGAGCTCACCCGAAGGCGGGGCTCCCTGGTGATGAAGCCCTTCTCCGCCGGCACCTCCCCAGCTTCCGGACACCCCCCACCCCCATGTTCTTTTCCCAGGTGCAAGTGCAACGGGCACGCCAGCGAGTGTGGCCCCAACGAGGAGGGCCGGCTGGTCTGCCGATGCCAGCACAACACTGTGGGCACGGACTGCGAGCGCTGCCTGCCCTTCTTCCAGGACCGCCCGTGGGCCCGGGGCACAGCCGAGGCGGCCAGCGAGTGTCTGCGTGAGTGTCCTGGGACTTCGGTGGCCGGAGGCCGGGGGTGCAGGCCAGGAGACAAACTCCCCATCCCTGGCAGCGGGGCTGCTCCTGGGGGGCCTGGCCGCAGCTTTGGGGGCTCTAAACCCTGTGCAGGTATGAGAAGGAGCTTAGCGGGGGCTGGAGGGGGCAGCGTCCTCACCCGCCCAGGCAGCCCCTCAGACCCAGTCTCCCCAGGTGGAGGCATGCGTGGTAGGAGAGCTGAGAAGGACCCCCAACTTGTTCCTTTGTGTCAACTGCTCCAACCACAGCTGTCGATCAAAGCCAGGCCACCCCAGGTCCTGGGGTGCTGACCTGCCCACCCAGCCTCTCCTGCAGGCCCCCAGGCAGCCCTTCGCTGCCCCGGCCCCCATGCGATGTGGCTGGCACTGCCTAACCTCACAGACATGCTGGAGAGGATGTTGCCATCATACTTTTTCCAGGGATGGGGGCCGCACATGGGGTGGAGGGCTCCTCCCAGCCTGACGTGCCCCTCCAGCTTCCCTCTGTCCACAAGCCCTGCCCTCCGACAGTCATCTGGCTTGCTCCGGGCTCCCATGTGTGTCTGGTCGTCGCTGGGCACCAGACTCCACCTGGCTCTGCTGCTGGCAGGAGGCATGTCTTCATGTGCAGGCGCTCCTGACGGCTCAGCCTCTGGACCCACTGTTCTCCTGGGCTGCTGGCATGTAGAGCTGGGGTGGGGAGAGGACGGCTTGTTCCATGGAACAGGATGCTGTCTGCAGGAGCTTCCCGGGGCCACTGTGGCCCTAATGAGTTCCTGCTGCCCTTGCTGGCCTGCCTCCACCAGGAAGTCCTCTCGGGGTCAAGGAAGCTGGCTGGCTCACCCATTCTGAGTCTGGGGCTCTCTCCATGGTGGGGACACAAAAGGCCAAATTGCTTCTCCCGTCAGGTCCTCACCCCTGAGGTCATATCTCTGTCCTCCCAGCCTGGAACCTGCGTTTCGTGCCTGACCCCTCGCGCTCCCCAGTCCAGGCAGCCCCTGAGCCGCATTCACATCCCCCCAACCCGACTGTGTCCTACATGGCCGACACTGTGGTCCGGCCGGTCACCCCTCCTCTGAGCATCTGAAGCCCCCACCTCCCAGCCCCCATACCCCGCCTGCCTCCCAGCTGAAGGCACTTCACATCTGAAGTGCAGATGCAATGATATTCATCCACGGAGCCCCTTGCTCCAAGGTGAAGTCCACTGACCACGGCTGGCTGCCCAGCCTCCCTGGATCAAGCCCTGGCTGACCCCTTGACCTCATAACTGCCCCTGCGCCCCTCCCTGTCCCGGCACAGTGCACAACGTCCCCACCCTCTGCCCTGCCCATCACATGACATGCCACCCTCCCACACCACACTGGGTGAACCTTGCTTCTCTGCCTGTGCCACAACTATCCTCTCCCCTCCTGCCTGGGACTCTCCCTTCCCTCTCCTCCCCTCCTTTGCCTGGACACTTCCTTCCTGCTCACCCTTCAGGTCCCACTTAGCTGTGACTTCCTCCAGGAAGGCAGCTGTAGGGCCCTCCTTTCACCTCCCGGAGCCTCCCTGCCTCTCCCATCACAGCCCTTCACCTGCAGGATATCCACCTGCTTGCTGCATCTGACCTCCATCAAACAGTGGGACCATGTGTGCGGGCACTGGTCCACACCATGCTGGGCTCACCACGGGAGCCAAGACGGAGCCGATCTTTGGTACATACTTTTTTTTTTTTTTTAACATGAATGTACTTTGTTTTTTTATTTATTTAGTTTTGGCGGCATTGGGTCTTCGTTGCTACACAAGGGCTTCTCATTGCGGTGGCTTCTCTTGTTGTGGAGCACAGGCTCTAGGTGTGCAGGCTTCAGTAGTTGTGGCACGTGGGCTCAGCAGTTGTGGCTCGTGAGCTCTAGAGCGCAGGCTCAGTAGTTGTGGCGCACGGGCTTAGTTGCTCCGCCGCATATGGGATCTTCCCGGACCAGGGCTCGAACCCATGTCCCCTGCATTGGCAGGCGGATTCTTAACCACTGTGCCACCAGGGAAGTCCCTTTGGTACATACTTTTTAAAAACGTAGGAAAAGTAAGCTGGGACGAAGTGAGAGAGTGGTATGAACTAATATATACTACCAAATGTAAAATAGATAGCTAGTGGGAAACAGCCGCATAGCACAGGGAGATCAGCTCGGTGCTTTGTGACCACCTAGAGGGGTGGGATAGGGAAGGTGGGAGGGAGGCTCAAGAGGGAGGGGATATGGGGATATATGTATACATATAACTGATTCACTTTGTTGTACAGCAGAAACTAACACACCATTGTAAAGCAATTATACTCCAGTAAAGATGTTGTTTAAAAAACGTATTTATGAGTGAATGAAAGGTGACTTGTATTTTCCATGCTTCTGAGTGACCGCGTGGTCACTGGGGATCAGATTCACATACTCTTATGGCTCAGAGGATCCACTGGAGATCTTGGAGGGAGCCACGCTGCCACTCGAGGAGGTAGCCAGTCTGTGATCCATGACCAGGTGACTGTACGTCCTGGCTCGCCTGGGAGGGTCCTGTGTGGGGGTATATTTATTAATGGTGCCCCCTTTGTTCTCGAGAGTGTCCTGTTTTGGAAGATCAATTGACTGGTCTCCAGATCCTTGATCAAGCCAGGCCTGAACTCCATCCTTGCCCTTCCTCCAGCTGCCTGCTCACTCACCACAAGGAAGCCGATTGGCCCATACTCCCCTCCTACCATGTGCTGCGGCCTCTCTCACACACCCTCCCCCGCCTCCTGCCCACAGCTTGCAACTGCAGCGGCCGCTCTGAGGAGTGCATGTTTGACCGGGAGCTCTTCCGCAGCTCGGGCCATGGTGGGCGTTGCCTCCGCTGCCGTGACCACACAGCCGGGCCACACTGTGAGCGCTGCCGGGAGAACTTCTATCGCTGGAAGCCACAGATGCCATGCCAGCCCTGTGACTGCCACCCAGCAGGTGAGTGGGCCGCACTGCCCCGGCCCCCACCCTCGCCCACCGCCACGGGCTCCTGCTGCCCTGTGTCCTTCCTCCCCAGGCTCCCTGCACCTCCAGTGCAATGACTCCGGCACCTGCATCTGCAAGCCCACGGTGACGGGCTGGAAGTGTGACCGCTGCCTGCCCGGGTTCCACTCGCTCAGTGAGGGCGGCTGCAGGTGAGGGCGTTGGGGACAATGGGTGTAGATGACCCAGCAAGGGCGCACAGTGGCTGATTTGGACTGAATGATGGGAAGCAGGAGGGAGAGTCCCAAGCCCCTCGGAAGGCAGAGTTGGCAGCAGGTGGTTACCCGGGGGCGGAAGAGGAGGAAGGGATGAAGGCTGACCCCCTGGGGTTCTGCTTCAGGCACCTGGGCGAAGGGAGGCCATTCATGGCAAGGGGAGCACAGGGTGGGGAGAGGCTGAGTCTGCAGTGCTCGTGGGGCATCCAGGGGGACAGAGGTGGGCAGGGGCTCCTGGGGTCTGGACCTCAGAGGAGGGTCTAATGCTTTACTATCACTTGATTGAGAAAATACACAATGACCAAAACAAATAAAGCCCTTATAAATTCAGAAGTACTATTAAATGATCTTGGCTTTGGTTCAGTGCACCAGTCTCCTTGTATATTTGAAAGGCCGTGGAAATGCCATTGGGGAGGTTTGGGGAGTCTCAGATCTCTCTCAAAATACTCAGTCGTTCAGGCATAAAACTGGCCATTAGGTGGGGACCTGGATGCTTCCCCAGGGTCTCTATGGCCTCTGGGCCTCTGTACATGCCACTTCTCCTACCCTGGAGCATTCTCTTCTCCCTCAACACCCTGCCTCTCCCCGGCCTGTGTCTGAACAAAGTCCTACTCATTCTTTAATTTTCAGTCAAGGTGCCACTCCCCACCTTGTTTCCGCTCCAGACACCTCATTGGTGCTGCCACAGCCTCTTCTTGTACATTCTCTCCCATAGCTTGTATCAAAGTACAGCATCTACCTGTTTGCCTGTCCATCCTCACTGGACTCTAGGCTCTGTGAGGACAGGGACCGTGTCTTACCAGATGGGGGATGGATGGGTGGATGGGTAGATGGATGGGTGGGTGGATGGAAAATGCATGGATGGGTAAGTGAATAGGTGGGTGGGATGGATAGAAGGACGGAAGGATGAATAAATGGATCAGTGGTTGGAAGCATGCACAGAATGCGTGGACGGATAAGCAGGTGGGTAGGCGGATGGATCACTGTTCAGGTGAGTGGGTGGGTCACTTCCTTCCCTCAGTGGGAACAGTAGAGCCAGGGGGCAGGCTCTTGGGTCAGCCTGCCTCCTGTTCCTCTCGGGCGTGGGGAAGGATAGAGAGATTCCTTCCAAGGAGGGTGGGCTGTTCCCACGCTGGAGTTGCTCATTGGACGCTTTCCTCTTGTCCTCTCTCTTTGGCAGACCCTGTACCTGCAATCCCGCTGGCAGCCTGGGCACCTGTGATCCCCGCAGTGGCCGCTGTCCCTGCAAAGAGAATGTGGAAGGCAACCTGTGTGACAGGTGGGTGAACCGATCTAGTAATAAGCCTGCTGGAAGTGACCTCAGTGGTGGTGGGAGGAGCAGGGGCCATCATCCTCCCAGACTTGGGCAACCCCACCACCTGGCACACTTCCTGGAGCACCATGGATCTGACACCCAGGAAGTTATCTAAAGACTTTACAATACCATTTATACTTTGACCCACCACCACTGAGAGTTCATAAGCTGTGAAAATACATCTTTTTTCCCCTATCTCAGAATCCTGAAAAGAAAGAGCTAGAAAGGATAGGAGAGACCATCTAATCCAGGGAGAGCAGATACATGATACTCGTACCACAACCCTCCCATCTCACACTCAGGGCAGACATCACTAGTAGAGCACTACCACAACCCTCCCATCTCACACCCAGGGCAGACATCACCAGTGGACCACAGCAGTTTACCATGAGCTCTACTGTAACCTCAGAATCCTTCTCTACGCCCTGCTCCAAGAAGCTCCCACCAGTTGAGCTGAGATTCAAGCTTGTTTGCCATCCTTGCCATCCTGTCATGGTACAAGCGGAGCTTCTAAGGCTCGACGAGGCAGAAGGACTTTTCCCTGCCCTTCCTCCTTGATGTGTTTAGGGGGCCTCCTAGCCCCAGCAACGGGCTGGCAGACAAATGTGGGTTTACGTCCTTGGGCACATTCTGTCCCCTCTTCCTGGCTTCATCTCCAACCTCTGAAGCCTTTGCAGCCAGCGTGGGGTGTGCCAGGGCCTCTTTGATCCTCTGGCCATGGGAACCTGACACGGCAGTATATTGTGGACTCTACCCTTGCCGGGCTACGTTGGGCCTCTACTGGTTCAGGAAGAGGCCCGGCCTTGACTCTCACCTTGTCCACGCGGGGCCTGTGGGTCCTGGGGTGGGAGGTGGACTCCCTGCTGGGTCTTCCTCCCCCAAGACCCCTCAAGCTGAAGAGACAGAGTGGAGTTGGGGGACTAGATCCCACTAGCTCTACTCCACTGCCTCGTACCTTGAGGAGGTCTGCCTCTGAGCCTCACTTTACCTGTTTGTGAGATGGGGGCGCTGGTGAGATGTGTTCGTTGGAGCTGGCCCAGCTTTGGGGTAACTGGCATCTTCTTATGAATTGGATTCCTCCACCTGGGTCGGCCCGAATGGAGCCCTCATGGTGCAAACCAGGAATATGTGTTTGTAAAAGGCCTCTGCAGGGCTCCTGGGAGAAATGGCTGATTCTGGGACTGGGGCGGGGAAAACACAGGATGGGCCCGAAGCAACTTGTAGAAAGCAGGGAAGTGCTTAAAAACAAAACCAGACAAAGACAAACCCAGAAAACCCCAAACCAGGATGGGGGCCCGTGTCAAACGGACACGAGCGCCAACCTGAAAGAGTTCCCAGAGCTGGAACAAAATAAATAACAACAATATCGGATTATAACCCAAAGTATAAAATAAACATCCACGAGTCCACACTGATATAAATAGATGAGTGAATAAATAAATACAGGGGGATGAAGGGACAACTCTTCCTGGCAGAAGAATTCCACATTAGAAATGGAGAAGGGATGAGGGAATTATTAAAGTACTGTTACAATATCAGAGTAACGATCGCTGTAGGCCAGAGCCGCTGATGAATGCTGACATTCGTGGGCAGAACTTGAGGGAGAAACAGGATATTTGCATGGCCCCCAAATATCTCCCTCAAAATATTTACTAATTACTGTGGTGCTTTCACCATAGGTCCACGATTCTTTGATTACTGCCCCCCTCCCAGAGGTGGAGATTAATTCCCTTCCCCTTGCCCCTGGGCTAGATTTAGTGACTTTTTTTGACGGCTAGAATATGGCAGTTTTGCAGTGGAGAAACCTGGCAGGGACTTCCCTGGTGGTCCAGTGGTTAAGACTCCGCACTCCCAATGCAGGGGGCCCGGGTTCGATCCCTGGTCAGGGAACTAGATCCCACATGCCACAACTAAGAGTTCGCGTGCAGCAACTAAAAGATCCCGCACGTGGCAACGAAGATCCTGTGTGCTGCAACTAAGACCTGGCGCAGCCAAATAAATATTTAAAAAAAGAAAGAAAAGAAACCCGGCAGGCAGCGCCTTAACTAAATGGTGAAGGTTAACTTTGCCAGTGACGTCATACATGACCAGTGATGTCATACATTACCAGTGACATCACGTAGGTATCGTTTACCCTGATATGATGTGAGAAGACAGGCACTTCGCCTCTGTTTCTTCCCCAAACCCACAGCCCCAGTCTAATCTTGAAAAACACCAGACAAATCCAAATGGTGGACATTCTACAAAATATCTGACCAGTACTGTCAAAAGTGTTCAGGAAAGACCGAGAAGCTGTTACAGATGAGATTAAGGACAGCTTTAAATGCAATGCCATGTCCTGGATGGGATCCTGGAGCAGAAAACAGACGTTTGTGGAAAAGGGGGAGAAATCCTAATAAAATCTGGGGTTTAGGAAATAACGTTAATCAGTGTTAACTTCTTGGCTTTAATAAACGTACCCTGGTAATGGCAGATGCTAACATTAGGAAAAGCTGGGTGAAGAGGCCATGGGAACTCGTGTCTACAATCTTTGCAACTCTTCTGTAAATCTGAAATTAAAACAACTTTCCCCGGTGATTCTGGGCTCCGGTTAGTCTAGCTGGGATCCCCCGAATGTAGCCAATTCATCTGGCCCCCGTGGGCATGTCCGCCTCCATTGCAGATGTCGCCCGGGCACATTTAGCCTGCAGTCCCACAGCCCAGCCGGCTGCAGCAGCTGCTTCTGCTACGGCCACTCCAGGGCATGTGCGGTCGCTGCCCACTTCCGGGAGCACCACATCCTCTCCGACTTCCGCCGGGGTAAGAAGTGCCCGCCCTGCAGCCACCTCCGAGCGCAGCTGGGACGGGCGGTCCTGGGTCCTGCTCTGGGGAGATCCTGCGATGGTGGTATGGGTGGGTGTGGAAAGGAGGGGGCAGCCTCGGGCCCCAGCCCGGGCGTCTCCCGCAGGCCCACACACCGGCCGTGCGCCTCGGGGTCCTTCAGTACCCCCAGCACCTACCTGCATCCCTCGGCTCCCTCCTGGCCGCTGCCGTCTTCCTCAGCCTCCAGCAGGGGTGGGGGGTGGGCACCTGGCAGCCTTTGGAGCCTGTGGGGGAATTTCCAGTTGCTCCTTGGCCCCCTAGTGCTGGGGATCCGGGCTCAATCCCCTCCATTTATTGAGCACCTGCTATATGCTAGGCACCATGCTGAGCTCGTTATGTCCATGGAACCTCCTGGATTCCCTGGCAGGTAGATATTCTCATCCCCATTTTACAGATGAGGCACCTGAGGCCCAGAAAAGGAAGGTCACGTAACTTAGTTGTTGGCACCTTGGGTTCATCAGCTCCCGAGTTTTGCTCTTCACTGCTGTGCAGGTCTCTCTAGGTCCAGGGGTGCTGTGGGGACCTGGGTCCCCAGCTCCAGGTGGATCTTTGGAGCAGGAAAGCAGTGGAGCTCTGAACTCTGCATTAAATCATGGCCTGCGTGGGTCCCTGCCATGCCCACTGAGTCTCCCCACCCCCGCATCTCCCCCAGGGAGCTAGAACCTCAGGGCTGGCTCTGGGGCGCCCCAGATGCAGGGGGAGCAGTGCGCCCTCTGCTGGACACCACGCAGAAAGCAGGACGGAGCGGGGCTTGGAATGGGGACCACCTTGTGGTCACTTGGGCTGTAGTCCAGGATGTCAGCGTCAGAAGGGACTCATTTTATAGATCCTAGAATAACATCACGATCCTCCTCACTTGGAGCCAAGCCCTGGGTTTGGCCCTTCAGTCTCAGCATCTCACGTGATCTCACTAACACCCTCGGCCAGCAGTTCTCAAACGTTTTGATCTCTGGATCCCTTCATGCTCTTGAAAATTAGAGAACCTCAAAGTCCTTTTCTTTATGTGGGTTGTTTATACGGATATTTTCTGTATTAGAAATTAAAACAGTAGTTTTTAAATATCTGTGTATTAATTCATTTTCGAATGACCGTAGTAAACTTATAACAAAATACAACTTCTGCCTGCGAAAAATAAGGCTCTTTTTAAAAGACAAAAAACTTTGAGAAGAGTGCTACCCGTTTGACATTTTTGCACATCTCTTTAAGGTCTGGCTTAATAGAAGTCAGCTGATTCTTACCACGGCTTCTGCCGTTTAGTCTGTTGTGATATCACACATCCTGTAGCTTCTGGAAAATTCTCACTGTAAGAAAGAGAATGAAAAACGCAAATAACATTTTAATGTTATTTAGAAGATAGTTTGACGCCATGGACCCCCTGAAAGAGCCTTAGGGATCTCCCAGGATATTCAAACCAACTTGAGAACTGCTGCCGGGACCACAGTACCTCATTGCCTCCATTTTGCAGATGAGGCACTAACCGGCTTCAGAGAGGTTAAGTAACTTGCCCAGGGTCACACAGCCAGCCAAGGGGCAGAGCCTAGTCTAGCATGGAGGAGCCCCGGACTTCCCCTTTCTGACCTCTTTCTGTTTCTTCATCCCTCCCTCCTCACCCCTTGGGTGCCCCAGGTGTTGGGCCTCCACCATATTCTCCAGCTGCCCCCCTGGAGAGCACCCTCTGGAGGTCACTTGCTCTGTGCCTGACTGTGCCTGGTGTACTGCCATCACCAGAGGGAGGGTGGACTGAACTGGTACTGGGTTCCCACCCTGACCTGGCCACTTCCTAACCAGGTGGCCTCCCTGGGTGCAGTGGGGCTCGTGGCACGCATACCTGGAAGGATGGGGTGGTGAGGTCACGGGCGAGGAAATCCTCTGAAGACCTGAAGACAAGGTCTAGTCCAGTCTTGTTAGAGACTGCCCACAGTGGAGTCTCCGGGCTGTCCTCATGTCCTCCTCATGTGCTCAAAGCCCAGCGAAGGGGACTTCCCTGGTGGTCCAGTGCTTAAGACTCCATGCTCCCAATGCAGGGGGCCCAGGTTCGATCCCTAGTCAGGGAACTAGATCCTGCATGCTGCAACTCAGAGCCTACATGCTGCAACTAAAGATCCAGTGCGCCACAGTTAAGACCCAGCGCAGCCAAATAAATAAATATATATTTTAAAAAAGAAAAAAGCCCACTGAAGGGGCAGGGCAGGCCCAGAGGTCTGACTGTGCCCCAACAGAGCCGGGTCTCTGAGCCTCCCAGCTCCTCCTGGAGCCACCTCCCACCCCAAGACCCCCATCCTGATCTGGAATGGGGTTCCGAGCTGCCTGGCTCTGGGCACAGAGCGTTTGCTAGCACCAGCTGGCTCTCATCCCCCCCGGCCTGTCTCTAGAACAGTCTCTCCCCTCCCTGGGTCCTGGTGTTTCAGGCTGCACTCAGGCCTCTGGGGGTCGTCCTTGGGAGCCGGGAAAGGGTGTGAAGTGGGAGGGGGCAGAGGCCACCCTCCAGGGCCTCACCTCATTGGGGCTCTGTGTGTGTGTTTGCTGTCCAGGAGCCGAGGGCTGGCGGACCAGAAGCATGGAGGGCCCAGAACATCCTGCACAGTGGAGCCCGAGAGGGCTTCTCCTGGACCCAGAGGGCAAGGAGGAGCTCACAGCACCAGGTACCTGCCTCCACAGGCAGGGGCAGGGCTGCCCGCGTCCATTTCCTGTGGCTGCTGTCCCAGATCACCACCAACTTAGTGGCTAAAAGCAATGCAGATGTATTCTCTTAGAGTTCTAGAGGTCGGGAGTTGAAAACGGGTCTTTCTGGGCTGAAGTCAAGGTGTCGGCTGGGCTGGGCTCCTTCTGGGGGAGGCTCCGGGGGAGAATCCTTCCCTGGCTGTTTCCAGCTTCTAGAGGCGGCCTGCATCCCTCTGCTCGTGGCCCCTTCCTCCTCCTTCAAAGCCGGTCAAATCTTTCTCACGTTGCATCTTCCTGACACCACCTCTTTTGCCTTCCTCTCCCATCTCTGAAGGCCCCTCGTGATTACATTGGGCCCAGCTGGATAATCTAAAATAATCTCTCTACTTGAGGTCCGGCTGATTTACAACCTTAACTGCCCCAGCCGCACAGCATAACATATTCACAGATTTCGGGGATCAGGACCTGGACACTTTGGGGGGCCATTTTCCTGCCGACCACGTGCCTCGCAGCCTCTGCTTCCTCGTCACAGCCTTGCCACCCAGGGCTCCCTCAGGCCACTGTCGCACCCCAGACAGTCCCTGCGCGTTTCCCATCAGCATCTCATCCCGCCAGGCCACCGCACCCTCATGCCCGGGACCATGGTATTCCTGTAGAAGCAAGAAGTTCTAGATTATTCTGAACCACTCCCCTCCAACTAGGGCAGCTTTGGTCTCCTGGAAACTGTATCAGACCAGGAGCCTGGAGCCCATTCTTAGCTCCACTGTGGCCAGATATGGGGTCCACTGGCTCCCTTCACCCAGTCCTGCCCGTTCCCTCTCTCTGCAAGAGGGGCTAGAGAGGGGCACTCAGACGTCTGAGGACGTGTGTGGATGCAGCGCCCGTGTGCCCTGCAGCCAGGAAACAAAGACCATGGGGTCCTCGGCTCCCCTCCTGGGGCAGGTGTTCCAAGTTCAGAAGCCCGAGAGCAGAAAACACGCTCTGTTCCCTCGTTGCTTTGTCAACGGATTTAAGAAGGAGTTATTCACTCAAGTGTTTGCTGGGTTCTCTGCTGGGTGTGCTGGGCACACTGCAGTGGGCAGGGCAGGTGGTGGGCGAACTCAACCGTTTTGGTTTCACTTCTTTTTACGCACACATTCAACAAACACTCTCATGAGTACGGAAGGCCTGAAGGGAGGAAGGATGGGGTGTCTTTCGGTCCCTTTCCTTCTGTGTCATGATTTTCCGCCTAAGCACTTGGCTAATACAGAGAAATGACCAAGTAAGACGGGCTATGACAGGGCCCCTCGGTCCTTTATGCGTCTGCCTTCTTCCCGCTGGAAGCACGTTCTGATTCCCGTGGAAAGTGTGGCCCTTGGGGGCTGTCAGTGCCCCTGCTTAGTCACACGCGTAGCACGCTTGCCTGGTACTCGCTCTGAGCCTCGCTAAATGCTGTGGATGCGGCTCCCTGGGGATTCTGAGCTCACGGGGTTGGGCGTCATGAGCGCCGTGTGCACGGGCAGGCCTTGCGTACTGTGAGCTTCTCCTCTGCTCCTGTACAGACTCCCTTGTCCCATGACACTACACTTACAAAACCCAAGTTCCAAGATAAAAGCCTTAAGAGTGTCAAGATAGGGACAGCAGAGCGTTAAGCCAGGCGTGGGGCCCCAGGTAACTGCCAGGGTCACATGCCCAGGAAGCCAGCCCTGTCTGCGGAGGTATGAATGGGCCACCCTCAGCGTCTTCTGTGCAGGGACCCTTTGATTTTGTAGTTTTACCTTTCGAAGGTTTAATTGCCAATAAAATCATTGTAGACATTTAAAATCCAGCTAATTAATTGAAGACCGTCAAAGCTGCCCTCTCTTGTCTTTAGAGAAGTTCCTGGGAGACCAGCGGTTCAGCTATGGGCAGCCCCTCACACTGACATTCCGGGGCCCCCCCAGGGGCTCCCCCATCCCTGCGAGGCTGAGGCTGGAAGGGGCGGGTCTGACCTTGACTCTGCGGCATTCCAGCTCGCCCGGCCCCCTGGACACCAGGCAGCCAGGGGAGATACAGCTCAAGTTCCTGTAAGTGTCCCGCTCTGTCCTGAGAGATGGGGTCGAGCAGTCGGGGTGGTCCCTGAGGTCCAGGCACACCTGGTTCCCTGGGGTCTGGGGGCTCCCGCCCTCCCCACTCTTGCTGGAGGATCCCTGGCACCACCTGCCCCGGGCCTCACGTTCTGCTTTGACCCCGTCCCCCTGCCAGGTTGCAAGAGACCTCCGAGGACGTGGACCTTCTGCTGCCGCCCTTCCACGTCCAGCAGCTGCTCACCAATCTGACTGCTCTGCGCATCCAGGCCAGTGGCCACAGTGCCAGCCCTGCCGGTGAGTTAGGGACACCCGCAGCCCCCAAACCAGCTAGGCCCCCGGGCTCTTTCGTGCGTAGCCTTGCTGAGTCCTCACAGCAGGCGATCATCGTCCCCGTTCTACCACGAAGGAGTCTGAGGCTCAGAGAGGTTGGGACACTTGCCCAAGTTCATATAACCAGTAAGGGCAGCTGGAGGGGATACTGAGCAGAGGCAGGGGCTGGACAGGTGAGGGGCCTGAGGATGGACAGCTCTAAGGGACAGGTGCTTGGCCACAAGGCAGCCAAGAGCCTGGCGTGGTCGCACCATGGCAGAGTCCCCCGCTGCCAGGAGGCCGCACCCTAGAGGGCCCTAGGTTGGTGCTGGCCGCAGGGGCCAGGCCAGGGTTCCCAGGGTATCGCTTCCCCCTGCTGGTGATCGGAGGTGTTGCACCTAGAGAAAGCCTGGTTTCTAAACCCTCTGAACCAGCCAGCGAAGTCATCACAACTTCAGTCGGGACCTCTAGCACCTCCCATCCTGGTCACTGGGTGATTTTGCCCTGATGGTCCTCTGACTGTTCCTGGTTCCCCCCTTTTTCCTTAATGTACTTTCTCTTCTCCCCACCCCGTGCCTGTATGTGCCTAGACCAGGGATCCTCCATGCCCCTTTTTAGAACAGATCTTTCATATATAGCACCCCTTTTACTATCTGAAAATGAAATTCACAGACATTATAACCTAGACACAATTTTTAAAAAACAGTATAATATTCTAACTGTAGTGCACAGAATAAATAAAAGGAAAGTAAATGATATTTTAAAATAACCGTATGAATTCCAGTCCCTGCTTCTAGGAGGGTGATTTGCTCCTTTTGGGAACCCCTGGCTTAGATGGCCAGCCTTTCCTGGGGCACCTTTGAGTCCAAGGCTTGGGGGTTGTAACCCAGCCCCCTCCAGCCCCAGACCTTCCTCCTCTTTGGGGCTGTGGTTTAATTGCCTTCACCCCCATCATCCTTGCCAGTACTCCCTGCTCCCCAGACCCCCCCCCCCCGCTTGCAGGAATTTCATTTTTACTCTTTCCAGCAGCTTCCAGAACTTCCTTCTGTCACTCACTCAGCCGTCAGTTAACAGATGTTTACAAAGCACCTACTTAGGCCAGGCCCGTGCTGGGGGTGAACTGGACATGCACGTGGACATATTGACACTCATCTCACCCCACCCCCCCAAACCTCCTCTGCCCACTGATAACGTTCCGGGGTGTATCACTCCAGACCTTTCTGTGTGCAAGTACTTACATTTGTATTTTTTTAATACAGAAATGTGATCCCACAGTATAGTGATCTGCCACTCGCTTTTTTCAGCTAACAGTGCATCCTGGAGGTTGCTACTTGCCTTACACATAGAAAAGGCTGGCTCTGCATGTCCACCGCATATCACTCCGTGGTAGAGACGCCCCATAAAGTTTTACCCACCCCCCTACTCATAGGTATTGAAGTGGTTTCCAGCTTTTCACCATTGCCAACAGCGCTGCAGGGAACACCTTCGTATAAAGGTCTTTTATCCTCGTGCAAGTGTGTCTTTAGGACAGATTCCTCAAAATGGAAATGTTAGGTCAAAGAGTGTACATTTTACCCTTTGACACATGCTATCAAATTTTGCTTCAGCGAGGCTGTACCAATCTATATTCTGATGACAAGTGTCCACGCTCCTTCCCTATTTACCTTCTCTGGTTTTCCTCCAGTGTTTGCAGAGAGTTTTTATATTTTGTCCCAAGTTGCTAGTTGTTTTCTGTGGGAAGGTTGGTCTGAGAGGAGCTACTCCCCTGTTACTAGGAGCAGGACCTCCTGGTTTGTATTCCCACCGTCCCGTGCCTGAGTTCCCCACACCCACATCCTCCACTGTCACTGACTGTAACATGCTCACCAATCTGAGGGTCCTGAATGATAGCATTCTTTATTATTTTTTTTGCGGTACGCGGGCCTCTCACTGTTGTGGCCTCTCCCGTTGCGGAGCTCAGGCTCTGGACGCGCAGGCTCAGTGGTCATGGCTCATGGGCCTAACGGCTCCGCAGCATGTGGGATCTTCCCGGACCGGGGCACGAACCCGTGTCCCCTGCATCGGCAGGCGGACTCTCAACTACTGTGCCACCAGGGAAGCCCGACAGCAGTCTTTAAATGTACACATCTTTAATAACCAGTGAGAGTGAATGTCTTTCTGGAAAATTCCCAGCCATATCTATTTCTCCTTCTGAAAATTACCTATTTTTTCCTTTGCCCTTGGTCTGTTTTTTAAAAATAAGTGACCCATGGACTGCCTCTGTATACGTGGGCCAATAACCCTTTGCCTTTTACATATGTGAATAGGAAGATTTGGGGGAGAAACATGTGCATGGAACTCTCTCCTTCTCTCTCTCCTCGATCTGCAGGCCCAGTGTTCCTGACTGAGGTCCGGCTCACGTCGGCCCGGCGGGGACTCTCCCCGCCAGCCTCCTGGGTGGAGACTTGCTCGTGTCCCAGGGGCTACACGGGCCAGTTCTGTGAGTCCTGTGCTCTGGGATACAAGAGGGAGACACCACTGGGGGGTCCCTATGCCAGCTGTGTTCCCTGCACCTGTAACCAGCATGGCACCTGTGACCCCAACACAGGTGAGTCTCCCTGCATCCCCCCCACCCCTGCAAGGCCACCTGGGCACACAGAACAGCGAGATGAGTACTGACCTGCACGGGGTCAGCTATGAGCATGTAAGTCATGAAAAACAATACCGATAAAATGGTGTCCTCGAGTCCCTCCAATTTTTATATGCTATGTCAATGAATCCTGCAAAAACCCCTGGCGGTGCCGGGACCATTCCTGTCCCATCTTACAGATGAAGGACCTAAGGTGCAGGGAGGCTGCACGGCCAATAGGTGGCAGAGCTACTCCTCCCACAAGTTCAGTACCAGCTATTCATCCCCACTTGTAGCAGAGGAAACCTGGGGAAAGACCTCGCCCGCAGTCACTGGGCAGGAGATGCCCGACAGGGGCTGGACGCTGGTCCCTCACACAGGAGGTGGGAGAGTCAGCGCCCTGCTGCTCTCCTGGAGCTGCTGGGGTCTCTGAAAAGGGAATGCCTTTTCTCAGCTGACAAAGCACAGTAACCTGGGAGTGAACCGGCCAGCCAAGATGGGCATGCACCGGCAACATGAGGGGCCTCCCTGCTTCTTGTGCCCACGGCAGGCATCACTAATCGAGCCAGATGAGACCTCATAGTCCTTCTATGCAGTGCTCCAGGAGAGTTGTCTCATGAGATGGAACTAGTTTGTCATCCCTCAGAGCCCCTCGCCTTGGCATGACTTCCAGCTCCATGTGGGCGAGTCCTCATCTGTAAAATGGGCGCAGCAGCCACTGCTGTCCACCCTGGATGGGAGGAGGAGTAGTGAGCATGTGGGTGCTGGGCCAAGAAAGCAGGGCAAGTGTGACAGCTCCCCCTGGATGCCACCCGTGCTCCGCTTGTCTGCCCTGCGTCCCCTCTCCTGTTCACCTCAGTCCCTGCTGGGTGCTGCCGGGGGCCTCTGGGAAGTGCTGGTCTTGCTTATCCCCTTCTCAGCCAGGCTCCTCCCTTAGTCCCTGGCAGTGGCTCTGAGAAGACTCCAGATGCTGTGGGGCTGGAGAAGGGGGTTTGCAGAATCCCCTTCATTAGAAACCAGTGGGCAGAGACGGGGGTTCTGTTCTATGAGACCAGGAAGCCTCTGGAAACCCATAGACCCCCTAAACGGGAGCCTCATGTCAAGGCCAGAATCCTGGATCTGTGTCCCTGTCCCTGAAGTTAAGAGGACACGGAGGCTTCAATTAAAAAGATAAAGAGGACACAGAGGAAGAGGAAAAGGAAAACTGACAGCAAATGCTAGCTGTATCGTCAGCTGGTTCGGTTACAGGTTTTGGAATACAAAATAATAATGACGACAGTAATAATAATTGTGTGCAAGAGACTGTGCAGGGCACTTTGACTGCATGGCCTCGTTGAATCCTGATGAAAACCTTTTGAGGTCAGAGCCATTTATGCCCATTTTGCAGGTGGGGACGTTGAGGCACAGGGGTGCCCAGGTTCACACGGTCAGTAAGTGGTGGATGTGAACCTGGGGTGGACACTTCATCCCTGGGCTATGCTGCCTCCACCTTGGAAGTGTTCCCACCCCTTTTCTGCCTGGGACGTGCTCTGTGACCCCCACGGGCAGAAGCCTGCCTGCTGTCTCTGGAGCGTCTGGGCTCAGGCAGTGGTGACCAGGCGCTCGTCTTGCCCCTCAGGGATCTGCCTATGCGGCCACCACACCGAGGGCCCGTCCTGTGAGCGCTGCTTGCCAGGTTTCTACGGCAACCCCTTCACAGGCCGAGCCGATGACTGCCAGCCCTGTCCGTGCCCTGGACAGTCGGCCTGCATGACCATCCCAGAGAGCAGAGAGGTGGTGTGTACCCACTGCCCCCCGGGCCAGAGAGGTGAGTGACTCATGCACTGGGGCCCTGCCTCTGCCCGGCCTCCAGGAGTGAGTCCTGGGTCTGGAGATGACGGAGGGCCCAGCTTAGGGGTGACAGGCCTGACCTCTGGGTGCACTGAGTCTCGTAGCCCCATAGCCAGGAGCCCGGGCTGAATGGGTTCCCGTCAGAACTTGGGCCACTGAACATACCACGTGGGATTTTGGAAATCCTCATTTCCGGTCCTGGCCCCGCAGAGCCTGGTTTAGTAGCTTAAGACAGAGCTCAGGAATCCATATTCCTATCAATTTTCCCCCATAGTTAAGGTGGAAAACCTCTGATTGAACTTTCAGCTTTAAAAAAATGTCGTTGTGGGAATTCCCTGACAATCCAGTGGTTAGGACGCGGTGCTTTCACTGCCGTGGGCCTGGGTTCAATCCCTGGTCAGGGAACTAAGATCCCGCAAGCCACGTGGTGCATCAAATAAATAAATAAAATTTTAAACTGTCACCAGATAATGTGTGAAGCAGAAGTGTCCCCATCCCCAGCTCTCTCCCTGTTCCTCATTCCCGCTCCAGGACTCAGAGTCATCCTAGACATCTGATTTTTCTAAAAAAAAAACCAGCTTTATTGAGATATTATTCACATATGCTATGATTCACCCATTTAAAGTGTACAGTTCAATGGTTTTTCAGTATATGCCATTATTGATTTTTTTTAAATTTTGGCAAATACGTGTAACATAAAATTTGCCATTTTAACCATTTTTAAGTGTACAGCTCACTGGCCTTAAGTACATTTACAACGTTGTGTAGCCATCACCACCATCCATCCATGGAATTTTTCTTCATCATCCTAAATAGAAACTTCACACCCATTAAATTACTGTTTAACAGTTCTCCCTCCTCACAGCCCCTGCCATCCACCGTTCTAGTTTCTGTCTCTGAATTTGACTCTTCCGGGTACCTCATGTAAGTGGACTCAGACAGCATTTGTCCTTTTATGTCTAGCTTCTTTGTTTCTTCCTTCCTTCCTTCCTTCCTTGCTGCGTTGGGTCTTTGTTGCTGCGCGCGGGCTTTCCTTAGTTGTGGCGAGCGGGGGCTACTCTTTATTGCGGTGCACAGGCTTCTCATTGCCGTGGCTTCTCTTGTTGCAGAGCACGGGCTCTAGGTGCGCGGACCTCAGTAGTTGTGGCACGTGGGCTCAGTAGTTGTGGCTCACGGACTCTAGAGCGCAAGCTCAGTAGTTGTGGCGCACGGGCTTAGTTGCTCCAAGACATGTGGGATCTTCCCGGACCAGGGCTCGAACCCGTGTCCCCTGCATTGGCAGGCGATTCTTAACCACTGCGCCACCAGGGAAGCCCTGTGTCTGGCTTGTTTCACTTGGCATAATGTTCCAAGTTTCCCAGACATCTGGTTCTACATCTAGTACCTGTGGCTGCATCAGGACAGCCCATTATCTTGGTCCTGTCAGATGCCTGCTTTGTTGAGACCACTCTGAAAGCAGCTCCCTGATGGCTAGCAGGACTGGGGAGATGCCCCAGAGCAGGGGTCCCAAGAACTGAGGGAGTGAGGTCCCACCACAGGACCCTGCCCCCTGCCATCATGATGCCCCTTTGTTTCCATAAACTTCCCCACATTTTCTGGCTCCCTACCTGTGGCTTCCTCTGGTCTGCAACATGAGGGGATCCCACTCAATGAGAGGGTGGACACTTAGAGAAGTTACCCAAGGGAGGATTTTTGGGGAGCAAGCCACTGCTGTCCACAGAGGGAACCCTGGGAAGGCTCCCTGGGGTCGACGTTAGGCCCTGGGGCTTTGTACCAGTTCCTGTCTTTATCACACCAGCATCCTTCAGGTCCCGCCAAAGCCCTCACCCAGACAGTCTGAGCCGGGACTGACCAGGGTCAAGCCCTGATCCCTGCCTGCCTCACTTGTCTACCATCCGGAACCCTTGGCAGCTGCCTCCTACCTGGGAGCTGTCCTCACCTGGTCCCAAGTGGATGGCAGGTTAACTATGGGGACCACATTCTTCATCACCAGCTTCAATCTCTCCCTTGCCCGTCTTACTTTTTTTTTTTTTGGCCGCGCTGCACAGCTTGTGGCATCTTAGTTCCCTGACCAGGGATTGAACCCAGGCCCTCTGCAGTGAAAGCATGGAGTCCTAATCATTGAATTCCCCCCTCTTACTTCATTTCTATTTCAGAGTCTCAAAGCCAGACACTAGCCTCTACCTTGAACTCCATTCAGATTTTTCTTTTCCTTCCTTTTCTCTCTTTTTTTTTTTCATCTCTTCCTTAGTATTCCTCCTCTCCATGTTCAAGGTTGCCTGCCTTTAGTCACATTAACTTGATTTCAACTGGACCAATGAACTTTGAGGATGCAGGGAGCCCACAACTATCTTTCACCATGACAGTAGCTATTTTTTAAGTTATAAAGTTAGTAATACTCATGGTAACAATGTCAACTGTTTGTAAACGTGTAAAGAGGAACGTGAATGTGCATACAAGCAAGAAGACGACTTAAGGTGCCCGTCATCCCGCCACCCCCAGAGTCCCCCCAGTCGTCTGTTTCATGCAGATATACACAGAGAGGTAGGTGTACTTACCAAGAATGAACTGACACTGCACGAAGCACTTAGTCCAGGTGTGTCCTTTTATGCCCCATCTGTGTTCAGAGTGAATCTCCCAGGCCATGACCCTCCAAAAGCCTCCTCACACACCTTCTTTTCTGAGACTCACAGTAACCCTGGGGCTGGAAGATGAAGCAGCAGCCCCAGATCAAACCCAGGAAGCAAGGTGGGAGTATGAAATAAACAGTCCAAATGGAGTTCAGAAAGCGTGAGAAGCAGAAAAGGCAAAGGGGTCAGAAACCGCAAACGAAAAAGCAACCACAGCTGAGGGAGGGAGATGGGGGAGAGGATGAGGTACAGAAGGGTGAAGAGGAGGGTGACAGTGATGTTGAAGATGGAGACAAGGAAGATGATGATGAAGGTGATGAATGACCAAGATGATGGATGATAATGATGAAGATGATAGATGGTAATGATGACAGAGATGATCAAGATGAAGATGACGTCGACAAAGGCAATGATGACGGTAATGATGAAGATGGTGGTCAAGGCACTAATGAAGAGAATGGTGATGATGATGAGGATGTGGGTGATGACATGATGACAAGGAGGGTGATGATGGTGAATGGGTGATAACAGCCACTACTGTTGAGCACCAACCATGTGCCAGGATCTGTGCTAAGTGCTTTGCACAAGTGATCTCACCAAACCTTCTCAACAGTCCTTTGAGGTAGCTGCCATTATTGTCCCCACCCTGCAGACAAGGAGCCCAAGTTCAGAGAGGCACAGTGACTTGCTTAAGACCACACAGCCTGCTAATGGCCCAGCTGGGCCCTGGCCCCAGGTCAGACTGACCCCAGAGCCCCTGCTCTGCTCCACAAGGAGACTTGAGGGAGCTCACTTTGGTCCATGCCCGGCCTCACCCTTCATGGACCCAGCGGGCTGGGTTCCTCAATCACACAAGGTTTCTCGTTTCCCAGGGTGGCGCTGTGAGATCTGTGATGATGGTTTTTTTGGGGACCCACTGGGGCTCTCTGGGCCCTCCCAGCCTTGCCAGCTGTGTCAGTGCAGTGGGAACGTGGACCCCAATGCAGTGGGCAACTGTGACCCCCTGTCTGGCCGCTGCCTGCGATGCCTACACAACACGACAGGTGCCCACTGTGAGAGCTGTGAGGAAGGCTTCTACGGGAGCGCCCTGTCCCCTCGGCCCGCAGACAAATGCGTGCGTGAGTACCCCCCTCCCAGACCCACAGGGTGGGGCGTGGTGGGCCCCTTCTCCACCAGATCCAGCTGGCTGCTCTGCAAGGCTGTGCAACCTTAGGCAGATTACTCACCTTCCCTGTTGCCTTGTCAAGAAAGTGTAAGGGTTTGCTCTTCTCCGAGGTCTTTCAGCCTTGGGATCTGATCAACTCTGACCCTGTGATTTTTTTTTTTTTTCCTGCCCGGATAATTTAGCACTTACCTCACGCTCCACAGTTGGCATGCAAGACTGTCCCAGATGGCCTGCGGCACTCATTATGTTTGTCCTGCCCCTGGGCTTCCTGTCAGGCCGTGCCTCCCCACCAAGGTGCTCCGCCCTCTGTGCCCTCTCAGAGGGCCACAGTGTGCGTGAGCTCGTGGGAGGCTTCCAGAAGTGCTGCAGGGAGCAGCTCAGTATTTGCCCCAGACTCACTTGCTCCTGAGTCCTTCAGCACCTGTCGCCTCTTGTTTTATGGGACCCAGGAGAGCAGAGACAAGGGGCCCAAAACGGTGGGAACAGAGGTCTGCCCCTAACCCCCAACCAAGTTTCTGGCCTTCTCTCCAGCCTGTGGGGGCTCAGGGCAGGCTCAGAAGGGCCATCTGCCACCACGACTATTCTGGGCTGTCTCTCCAAGGACATAGAAAATGGGCTGAGGCTTGACCCCAACCCTAGAACCTTTTTGCAGAGATGCTTAGGCGTCTGAGCTGAACGTGAGTCATCTCTGTGGGCTCCCCATCTTCTCTGCCTCTCCTGGGTCCCCAGAGGTTGAACACATGATCGGCGTGGTTCCCCACCACCCTTTCCTGCTCCCACCCCCAGCCTGCAGCTGCGACCAGGCGGGCTCAGTCGGCGAGCAGAGACCCTGTGACCCGGTGACCGGCCAGTGCACCTGCCTGCCTCATGTGACCGGACGGAACTGTGGCCACTGCAGCCCTGGCTTCTACGACCTCCAGCCTGGAAGGGGCTGCCGGAGGTGGGTGGGGTGAGGCTGTGGGTGCCCTTCCCCCGGGTGTTTCTCCAGGATGGACGAAATCGCCAGGGAGCCTCCAGAGAGGGGCCTGGCTTGGCATGTGTCGTCCCAGGCCCACTGCCAGGTACACTGTGCCCTGCACTGAAGGGGGACAAAGGGACGGTCCCTTGGGGGTCAGATTCATGGCCCTGCCAACCCAGGCTGCAGGCCAAGAGCAGCCCTAAGGGATGCCCAGGTGGGCAGGGGCTGGTTGGGTCTCTGATTCCCTTCTCGGTAACTCTGTCGCTCTGTGACCTTTTGGGCCACAGCAGCAGCTTAGATACCATCTTTAGGGAGCAGTGGAGAACTCCAGGGAAATGCCCAGTGAAGCAAACAGGTTTCTTCCTGACCAGACTTCTCAGGCCTTTAATATGCTAATTGCATTGTGACTTTCCAACTGAAGGGTATAGTCCAAATGTATATATGTCCCCATACCTTTTTTTGTGGGGGGAGCATTTTATGAGACTGTGCTTTCCGGGGCCCAGCCTGAGGGAAGCTGTTTGACATGTGCAGACACAGAGATGGGGTCTTGTCAGTAGAGGCGTGATCACCAGCCCTGGCCGGCAGAGGTGGGACTGGGAATGGCCCAGAGCTGGACTCAGACCTGGGTCCCTTCCCTTGTCGTAGCTGCAAGTGCCGCCCGCTGGGCTCCCAGGGGGACCAGTGCCACCCCAAGACCGGGCAGTGCCCCTGCCGCCCAGGCGTCGAGGGCCAGGCCTGCGACAGATGCCAGCTGGGTTTCTTCGGCTTCTCCATCAGGGGCTGCCGGGGTAAGGAAGCCGGGTCCTTCCCAGGCTGCCTAGAGAGTGAGGCTTCTAGGAAAGAGGACCAGTGGGGCAGATGGCCACGCAGCAGGAGAGAGTTCAGATACGGGGCAGGTTTTCTTAGAGCAGCCGTGGGAACGTGGAGTGAGTGAGCAGCGCAGAAGACGGCATGGGAGGCCAAGAATCTAGTCCTAGACTCCACTGCTAAATCCCTGTGTGCCTGGGGCCATCAGGTCACCTCTCTGGGCCTCGTTTGTGTGGTTAGACTGCGTGGCAGTCCTAAACCTGACTGGTCCTCAGATCCCAGGGGCACTGAAATAACTCAGGCTCTCAGCCGTCACCCCCAGCCTTCTGAATCAGTCTCCCAGGAAGGACCCAGGAATGTACTTGAGCTGCCCATGGGGTCTGAAGCAGCCAGGCGTAAGGGTGTGGGGGACCTGGGGGTTCCAGTGTGGGGTGGCCATCAGGGCACCCAGCGCCGTCTGCCCCGCCCCCCAGCCTGCAGGTGCTCCCCGCTGGGCGCCGCCTCGGCCCAGTGTCACGAGAACAGCACGTGTGTGTGCAGGCCCGGCTTTGTGGGCTACAAGTGTGACCTCTGCCAGGACAACTTCTTCCTCACGGCCGGCGGCACACACTGCCAGGAGTGCCCGTCCTGCTACGCCCTGGTGAAGAAGGAGGTGAGCCCTCCCATCCAGGCCCTGCCCAGGGCCGCCCCACCTTCTGTTCATTTCACGCCCCCAGTGAGCACCAGCTCTGTGCTGGGCACCGGGAAATGCCCACTTACCCACAGCTCTCAGACCTTCTAGGACCACCGGCCACCTCCTTCTTGTGCCCACCCAGCCATCTGGCCCAGCCCCACCTCTGCCCTTCCCTGGCTCCTGAGCGGACAGGAGAAAGGTGGCTTCTGTTGCATGTCCTTCCCCACCACCCAGGCCGAGGTCTCACACTTTCTCAAGTTCAGTGAGAACGAGACCACAGAAGGCCCTTTGGAGGAGGGTCAGGAGGAGGGCAATGCCCATTATGGACACAAGTAGTATCTCAGGCAGGGGTCAGGAGCATGACCTCTGGGGTTCCCCTACCCCCCCAATCCTGTTAGTTGTCACATGCCCAGGCAGGTGACAGCCTTGGTAAGTTTCAGTGTGTGTCTCGTACTCCAAAATGAAATAGTTCAGGCCTGCAGCCCCTTAACCTGAATCCAGTGATGGTTCTGTAGAAAGATAGGATGGTGTGTGCTGAATATTAGGTACCACTCCCAGCGGTGCCTGGGCCGGCCCCCTAAGCAAACCCAGTGATACATCTGCAGGAGGACAGGGGAATAGTCACACCAAGGGGGTAAATCAACATCATAAGTAGCCTTGTTCAGAGCAGTTTTTTTTCTAATTGAGTGCAGGGTTTTTTCAACCTGATTCTGCCACCCAGTAAGGAATGGAAAGCTTTGCAGGTTTTCAGAGCATTTTGGACTTTGGAATCGAGGACTGGGCTCGGGACCTGTATCCCCTGCCCCTTAGGGTGGTTACAAGGTGAATGTGAGCTAAGGCGTGGCCAGCAGTCGCTCACACCTGGCTCCTAGCAAGTGCTCCGTAAATGCGTGTATTGTTCATATGATTGAAAGAATGGGGCTAGGAGACGTTGCAAAGCACACTCACTCAGCCTACGAGGATCACATGCCTGCTCTGTGCCAAGTCCTGGGAACATAGCAAAACAGACAGAAATCCTCCTGGGGCTTCCCTTCCCATCCCTCCCTCAGTAGGGCAGAGGTGTGGTCGGCTGAATGCCAGCAGGTGCTGTGGGTATGAGAAGGGAAGGGACAGCTCCGAGGACAGGGTGGGCACAGTTGGTTCTCAGAGGTCCTGTGTGTGCTTAGCTTTTGAGGCCCAGGCTAGGATCGGAGAAGGCAATGCTTGGGGTGGGCAGGCCAGGCAGAGGTTTCCAAGCAGGGCTTTAGGCCACCAGCCTCACCC
This sequence comes from Leucopleurus acutus, assembly GCF_964270905.1. Taxonomy (NCBI): domain Eukaryota; kingdom Metazoa; phylum Chordata; class Mammalia; order Artiodactyla; family Delphinidae; genus Leucopleurus; species Leucopleurus acutus. The sequence continues at coordinate 5,394,089 of NC_139150.1, read as the reverse complement.
ACCGTTCCTTCCCTGACCTCTCCAGGCTGCCAAGCTAAAGGCCAGACTGACCCTGATGGAAGGGTGGCTGCAGGGGTCAAACTGTGGCAGGCCCTGGGGACCACTGGACATTCTACAGGGAGAGGCCCCACGGGGGGACATCTACGAGGGCCACCCCCTGCTGCAAGGTACAGTGGGAGAGCAGAGTGGAAGACTGGGAGGCAAGGGGAGGGGGCTGGCTGGTCAGATGCCCCCTGTGGAGCCCTTCAGTCTGACCTCAGTCGGGTTCACCCCTAGGAGAACTCACTTGCTGGGAGAGCCTGTCTGACCTCCCCAACTAAGTGAGTTCCTCCTGCTATGCAGTCCTGTCATCCCACGAACCTCTCTTTCAATATCCCTCACCCAGTTGTATTTTGTAGCTTTATACAAAGCTACAGAATATAGCTCTGACTATAGCCTCGGTCCCCATGCCCCCTGCGCCACCTACACTGCACCCATAAAGCTCAGTGAGGACGGGGGTGGGTTTATTCGTTGAGTCAGTCACGCAACAAATAATCATTGGGGCGCTGTCCCAGGTGCTGAACAGGTAAAGTTCCTGCCGTCTTTGACTGGTGGCCGTTTTGCTCACTGCTGTATCCCCAGCATAGAAAATAAATGGGTAAATAAGAAAAAAGATTGTCATTAAGTCCACGTGCAATGTGTCCCTGGGACACTGAAATTTAGGAGCATCAAACGTGAATTGCTTATTTTCTTAAATTTCGCGTTCACAAGCACCTGTACTCCTGTAGCAGCCGTAGGTGAGCTGAGCACCTGTTTGCAAGACTAACAAAATAGGGAGCCATCAGATGCTGTGCGTTGAAACTCCCACACTGAGCCACGCTGCGAACTACGGAGCTGACTCAAGGCGGGTTTTACTGCTGTCTCAGGTTCAGGAATTGTTCGCTGTGGATCTAGAAGGCCTGGATTCCTTCCAGTCCTTCCTGTGTGGCTGACTTCCTGTGTGGGGGACCTTGGGTCATGATTTGCCATCTGTGGGCCTCAGCCTTCGCATCTGTAAAATGGGGAGGCCTTTCCTTTGGAACCAGTGCTCAGGCCTGGTGATGGAGTCAAGCTGTGCCCAGGAGGAGTAGAGGACACAGATGGGGCCCCTTGAAGTTGCAGGCTTTCTTGTGAAATCTCGACTGCTCTGTGACTCCTGGACTCTGGGCTTTCTGCAGGGGCCCAGGAAGACTTCCTGGAGCAGGTGACAGGCCTTGAGGCTGCTGTGAAGGCTGCCCGGCAGCAGCTGCAGGCACTGAGCAGGAAAGCCCACTGTGCCCAGGCCAGAGCTGAGAAGACCTGCGTCCAGCTGGCAGACCTAGAGGCGGTGCTGGAGTCCTCAGAAGAGGAGATTCTGCATGCAGCCACCATCCTTGCATCTCTGGTACCCCAGGGGACCCCTCCCCAACTCCTCCCTCTGCTGAGCCTGGGGCACGCCCCCGCCCCCTGCTTTGAGAGGCTCAGTTTTCTCATCTGCAAAATAGCGGTCACACAGGGCCTCCTCTGCCGACTCAGTGAGATAATATTTGCAAAGAACGAGCCGTATTCCAAGTAGACAGTGAATGCCCAGCACGTGGTAGGCGTCGTTATGGTTATTTCCAAGCTCTAGGGCTCCGCCCACTGGATGCTGACTTTGTAGCTGGCTCTGAGCGTTTATGAAATAAGTGGCATGGCCCAGGTCTGCCCAACAAGTTAGCCAGATGTGGGCCCTGCCCTTCAGGGACGAACCATCAGTTTCCTCCTATCTCTCTCTCTTCTCTAAAGGCAATTCCTCAGGAAGGGCTCGGCCAGCCCACCAACTGGAGTCATCTGGCCATAGAGGCCCGTGCCCTCGCCAGGAGGTGAGCCCCCGTGCCCTGGGAGCATGGTGAGGTCCTGGCCACACAACCATGAAGGGAGCCCAGCCCTTCTGCTGGGGGCTTCCAGGGTCAGGGCCAGCCCCATAGGTATCCCCACCCCGGGAGTTGGAATCACTTGAGTACAGAGCTGAAGTGTCATCGCCATGGGAAGGAGAGGTGTGCAAGGATGGCATGAGATGCAGGGGTCGGGGTGGGGGTCTGCCGACATTGGTCGCCTGAAGGCATCTGAGAGCCTTCCCTGGCTTTTTTTTTTATAACAGCTTTACTGAGATATAATTCACCTGCCACGCAAGTCAACCAGTTCAAGTACAGTTCAGTGGTTTTCAGTGTATTCACAGAATTGCACAGAATTGTGCAACCATCTCTGCAGTTTTAGAACAGTTTCCTTACCCCAGAAACAGGTACCCATTAGGCATCGCTCCCCATTCCTCTTCGCCCTCCTCAGCCCCTGGTAACCACCAATCTACTTTCCGTCTCTATAGATTTGCCATTCTGGACGTTTCATATGAATGAAATCATACACATGGTCTTTTGTGTCTGGCTTCTTTCATACAGCAAAATATTTTCAAGGTTCATGCCTATTGTACCATATATCAGTACTTCATTCTTTTTTACAACCCAATAATGTTCCATTGTACCAATATGCCACATTTTGTTTATCCAGTCATCCGTCGATGGACATTTGGGTTGTTTCATACGCTGCTTTTAAGAAGCAGCTTAAGATTCTAAAGACGCAAGCTCTGAAGCAATTTGTCCCTTTAGCTGTACTTTAGGGACTGTAGACCCATTTTACAGATGAGAAAAGAGACTCAGAGAAGTAAAGTGACTTGCTTAAGGACACGGGGTTAGAAGTGGTAGAGCCAGATTCAAACCCAGGCTGTCTTTTCTATGCTCTCTTTATTAGGGTAACCATATAATTTATTGTCCAAGCTGAGATTTTATGTGTGATCAAAGGCCCTATTATTTATTATGCCAGGACAACAGGCATAAACCCTATGTAACAGGAGCAGGGGCACGGGCCCCCTTCCCATCAGTCTTCACTGTGCGTCAGGCAGAGGGAGGACAGGAGCCTGGCACCCGTGGCTGTACTCCCTTTGGGACGGCAAGAGGCCCATGCGGTGGCGGGGGGCGGGGGGCGGGGGGCGGGCCCGGGCCCCCTCTGTGTCAGCCCCTGGTGATGGTCGGGCGGGTATTGTCATACAGTCACAGGGACACCACCACCAGGATTGAGGCCACTGCTCGGAGGGCCCTGCTCACCTCCAACAGCAGTTATGCGCTTCTCTGGAGTCTGGTGGAGGGGAGAACAGCCCTGGAGGCCCAGCAGGAGCTAGAGGACAGGTGAGGAGACCTCCCAGGTGTGGGTAGGAGCTTGGGTTGGCTTCCTGAAGCCGGCAGGGCCTGGTCAGAGGCCGCTGGTTCCAGAAGCGGCTTCCTTCCCTGAGTCCCGATGCTCTTTAGGGTGGGGTGCGATGCCTAGGGTCTTAGGCCGGCTTGGAGGTGCGTTAGAGGAACCCACTCCTGCCGGGGTGCAGCTTAGCCTCTGGAGAGAAGGAATGAGAACCTAAACAAGGAGGTTCCAAGTCAGCTCATCCTCGACCCCCTGAAGCTCCCCTGCCCCTCCCCAGACCCCTGGGGAGCTCCTGTCAGGCACCAGCTTTCTTCTTGGCCTCTGCTTCTCTGCTGTGGGTGGCCCCCTTGTATCCAGCTCATTCAGAGGGTCAGCGGAGACCCACCAACGTCTCACCGAGCCCAAGTGGATTTCCTAGATGAGAGAATCTGATTGGCTCAGCTTGGGTCAGGTGGCCAGTCCTGAGCCAATCGGTATGGCTGGGTGGATCACATGACCCACTCCCAGGGGCGGGGGGGTGGGGGGGGAGGGCTGGCTCTCTGTAAAGGGATGAGGGATGGGAGGCACCCTGGGGACGGGGGGGTGGTCCAGCAGTACCCATGGTAGGGGGAGCTGGGTGGGGCAGGGTGTGGACAGCTGGACAGGAAAGCTGTGCTGGTTGGTTGATTACAGCATTTCAGGGAGAAAGGGCCTCAGAGCAGTCATGCAGCCCAGGGGTCTCCATTTACCTGGAGAGCAACATGCCCAAGGTCACTCAGGGGCATCAGGGCCTGGGCCGCTATCCCTCCAACAACACCAGGCATTTTCCTCTTCATCATTCGTCCAGCGGAGCCAAACATTTGCAAAACATGTGATTCTCAAGTGGAAACCAAGCGGGAGCTCCTTCAGAAAAGCGTGATTGAATTCAGTGAATGAGGAAACAAGAATGCAGCCCCTCGGCTGCCTTCCCCATTCATTAGACAGCTGCGGAGCAGCCAGTTTCCGAGGCCAGCTGCTGGGTACCAACTCCGCAGACGGCGGTTCTGCCCGGGAAGTTGCCAGAGCCCCTTCAACCGGGAGCTCCACTGGGGGGGCCGGGACAGCAATGGGGAGGGATGGCCTGCGTCCTGCTCCTGGGCCATCCTGCCTCTGTCTCCTCCCAGGTACCAGGAGGTACACGCGGCCCAGAGGGCGCTGGGCACGGCCGTGGCAGAGGTGCTGCCTGAAGCTGAGAGGGTGCTGGCCGCCGTGCAGCAAGTCGGCGCAGATGCAGCCCAGCGCCTGGCCTCACCGGCTGCCCCTGCAGCACCGGTCAGCTCAGCTGTCCTTGGAGCTCTGCATGCGGTGGTTGTGAGGGAGAATGTGGCAGCTGGGAAACCAGTGCGGCCCAGGCAGAGGCAGAGGACGTGGCTTATTTCTAACCCTCTAGCAGTTGATTAAAAGATCCCAGCCAATCTTTGTTGTTGATTATAATGATAATATCAAGGCCGAGGCCTCTTCTTCATCACAGTGGCATTGGCAATGACACCAGACGGACATGGGGCCAAATCCCAGCTCCGCCACTCTAGCTCTGTGACCTTGGCAAAGGACTTCCCATCCCTGTGCCTCGGTTACTTTGTCCGTCTGTCGGCTAGAGCTCACCCATTTGGTTATTTCAGGCCTGCATCCATGAGGGGCTGGAGGGGACTCCTGAGCAATGCCCTCATCCTCTGTGTGCCTGTCACCCTATGCTGCTTAACCTCTGGATAAATCAGCTCCTCAGGCCTTCTCAGGAATCCTGAAATTCCAAAACTTGGGAGCTAAACTTTAAAAAAAAAGACTAAACTTATAGAAATACATCTGGGGCCCAGCCTGCCCAGGACTGACGGCTCCCAGGCTGTTTACTCAGGGTGTTTGATCCTCCCACTGTGTGTGAAGAAGGAAAATGTAGGTGGTGACATGTTTGGCCCTGAGCACTGCCCCAGATACTGCTGAGGGTGTTAGGTAATAAGAAGTCCCCCCAGGAAATTCTGAATTCAGAAGTACGTCCGGCCCCAAGGTTTCAGCGAAGGGATTGTGAGCCTGGGGAAGGAAACACAGGTCCGGGAGGTTAGCTGAGTCTGTGCTTCTAGAAATTGCTGGTGCTAGAATCAGACCTCAAGTGACAGCTTCCCCAGTCTGGCTTCTCTCGCCCTGGCCCCTCTGCTTCTGAGGGTCCACGTGCAGCCCTGCCCCCCACGGTCCCTGCCCCTGGGCTTCTCCCACCCGGTAGAGGACCTGCCCCTCGGACCTTCCCATCAGGCCTTGTCTGAGCCCTCCATCTCCCGGCAGCCTCAGAAGTCCCAGGCCAGGACCCTGGGCCTGAAGGTGCAGGCCCTGGAGAAGACGGTCACGTCGAGAGAGCGCGTGGTCACCGAGGCTGCCCGGGCCCTCCAGGCCACCGCCCAGGCCGTGCTGCACAAGACAGAACCCCTTATGCAGGTGGGCTCTTGTCCTTTGAGGCAGCACCTGGAGAAAGTTGGGGCAGCCCCAGGCATGATCTGGGCTCAGGGGTTGCAGGGGGAGGGAAGGGCAAAGACCAGAAGTAGTTCTTTCCACCCCTCCAGTGCCTTCCCCCAAATTCCAGAGAACCTCAGTTAGCTCGTGCCAAGGCAGGAGGTCCTGATTTCCTGAGAAGGAGTAAAGGTGTGAGAGGAGGCAAGATGGACAGACAGACAGAGCCACGCCCATCACCCTTACTCAGTGTTAATTACAGCTGGGATGGGTCTCATTCACTTATTCTTGCATTCATTAGTTCACTTGCCAGATATGTTAGCGAGCACATACGTTGCTCTAGTGCTAAACCCCACTGTTTGGCATTTACAACCCAGGAGGGGAGGCAAGACTAAATAATCAGGGAATTCAAGAATCATGGAGTGAATTGAGCCCCAACCAGTGGTTTCCAACCTATTAAAGTATAAGCACCCCTTCAAGTGTTTTTTTTTTTAACTTTCCATCTTTCATCTAGACTTAGAAAAAGGTTGCGAAGAAAACACAAAGAAGTCCCATATACCCTTCACACAGATTCTCCTTCTGTTAATGTTTTACCCAGCCACCTTACGAGGATCAAAATAAGGAAATCAACATGATATAATACAATGAGCTAATCTACAGACCTTTTTCAAATCCCAGCAGTGGCTTATCCCGTAGCCATCTTTTTTTGGGGGGGGTGGGCACGGACGATCTTAGTTCCCCGACCAAGGATCAAACCCATGCCCCGTACAGTGGAAGTGCGGAGTCTTAACCGCTGGACCGCCAGGGAAGTCCCCTGTATCCATCTTTATTTTCCTTTTAAAGACAAGAAACAAGGCAGAAAGCTGTTGCCTGCATCCGAACAGCTGGGCCTGGTGCCTGTCACATACTGGGAGAGCTGTGCTCTGTCGGGGCCCCCTGGGGTGGTACCCATTGATTTAGTCCATCACCCTGGTCTGGGGCACAGTTGAGGCCACAGCAGAGTCAGGACCAGACCCCAGTGCGCAGTGCCCCAGCACAGTGCCTCCCACCTTCCTCTCCCATCCTGCTAGGCATTTGGAGTAAGACTTAAGACACAAGGGATCCCAGGGCAGCGTCTGATGGCTCTTCAAACCCACATGATTGTGACTTCCCTGGCGGTCCGGTAGTTAAGACTTCTCCTTCCAGTGCAGGGCATGCAGGTTCCATCCCTGATCGAGGAGGTAAGATCCCACATGCCTCACAGACAAAAGAAACCAAAGCATAAAACAGAAAGAATATTGTAACAAATTCAATAAAGACTTTACCAAAAAAATTTTTTTAAACCCCGCATGACTGATGATGGATTGAAATTCACATCACATAAAATTACCCATTTGAAAGTGTACAACACAGTGCCATTTAGCACGTTCCCAACGTTGTGCGATCACCACCTCTGTCTAGTTCCAAAACATTCATCACCCCAAAGGGCGACTGCTTATACCCATCGAACAGTCGCTCTTCATTCCTCCCTCCCCCCAGCCCCTGGCGACTGCCCGTCTGCTTTCTGTCTCTATGGACTTTCCTATTTCAGACATTTCATATAAATGGAATCGTGCCATATGTGACCTTTTGTGTCTGGCTGCTTTACCATAATATTTTCTAGGTTCATCCACATCGTAGTGTATATCAGCACTTCGTTCCCTTTCGTGGCTGAATAATATTCCGTTCTGTGGATACACCACATTTTGTGTATCTATTCATCCATCAGACCCGTATTCTTTAAGTATCCAGCCTTTTTTTAGTGGCAACGGGGAAGAAACTAATTGTCTATGAGTAAAAGTTGTCTAATAAACAGATTCACTACTTCACATGCTCTGGCTGAGACGCGGCAGCGTTCTGACAAGAAATTTTCAGTTGTTCATCTTTCTTTTAGTTCTTAGGTTTCAGTTTTCCTCGGAGCTTTTGTGAGACAGGTGACTTCTTGGGAGAGATATTCAAGGTTTAATATTGGTATAATAAAACAGATCAGATGTTCCTGGTAAACAGCATAATTCAGTGTCAGAGTTTTGGTGATGTTTTGGGACCTTGTACATGTGGGTTTGGTGCCCACCTGACCCCTCTCTGCCTAGCACACCTCCAGCACCACCTGACCAGCCTCTCTCTCTTCTCTCTCCAGCTGCACCGGGAAGCCAGAGCTGCCCTGACCCGGGCTTCCTCATCTGTCCAGGCTGCCATGGTGACTGTCACAGGAGCCAGGACTCTGCTGGCTGACCTAGAAGGTATGTGTGCCCTGCTTAGCCCCAGGCTCATGAATGCACAGATGCCCATGACAGACACCAGGGCAGGCTTGGCGGCAGAGGACAGAAGTCCAGTCATGTGGGCATAAGCCAAGGAGACCATTCCCTCTGCCTCTAAGGACCTCCCTCTCCTCTGGCTGCTTTGTCCCTCCCCATCTCACATACCGCTCACCAGGTTCTTGCCTACGTGGCCATCCATCATCAGACCACACACGCAGAGCCCCTCAGGACCAGATGGGAAGAGAATCTGATGCCATCAGCTGTCCATCCCTGATCTAGGCCACTCTGGCTGGGAGTCTGGTTACCTGGTACAAATATGGCTGCCCTGGTCCAATGTCCAGTGGGGCTATGGGAAGGGATGCAGCGTTTCTCTTTAGAACGTGGGTTGATGGGTTGATGCCAGTACAGGTCTCTTTTGAGCTGTAGGGAAAGGAGGCCAAGTGCCCCCATTTTACAGTTGGGTAGACCAAGAAAGGAAATTTTACTGAATAAAATGTGGAACAGCCCCTAGCCTGCAGCTGCTCTGCCAGGAGAGGATCTGTGTTCAAATAAGTTTAGGAAATGTCACGTGCTATAGATTCCCCTGAGACCTTGCAGTGTACACCTGAGAATATTAAAGGCTCTGAGAAGTCCTTCAATAAAGAAACCGGGTTCACTTTATGTGAACTTAATTTCCCCTAGCATTTATCAACACCCTGTAGAATTAGGGCTCCCCGGTGTGCACTTTTTTTCTTTTTTTGGCTGCGTTGGGTCTTTGTTGCTGCGCACGGGCTTTCTCTAGTCGTGGCGAGCGGGGGCTGCTCTTTGTTGCGGTGCGCGGCTTCTCACTGCAGTGGCTTCTCTTGTTTCAGAGCATGGGCTCTAGGCGCGAGGGCTTCAGTAGTTGTGGCATGAGGGCTCAGTAGTTCTGGCTCGCGGGCTCTAGAGCTCAGGCTCAGTAGTTGTGGCGCACGGGCTTAGCTGCTCTGCGGCATGTGGAATCTTCCTGGACCAGGGCTTGAACCTGTGTCCCCTGCACTGGCAGGCGGATTCTTAACCACTGTGCCACCAGGGAAGTCCCCCCAGAGTGCACTTTAAGAAATGCCAATTTTGTGTACAGGAAGCAAAGTAGATCTAACTTTTGGATTATCTTCATAGAATGATTATGTAGTATTATGTCCCTGGATATTAGAAGGCTTGATTCTTTTTTTTAAAAATATTTATTTATTTGCTGCATCGGGTCTTGGTTGCAGCCCACGGGATCTTTCGTTGCGATGCGTGGGCTTAGTTGCCCCGCGGCATGTGGGATCTTAGTTCCCCGCCGAGGGATCGAACCCACGTCCCCTACACTGGAAGGTGGATTCTTAACCACTGGATCACCAGGGAAGTCCCCTTGATTCTTCTTAAATTTTGACTTTGTCTACTATAATCAGTACTCCTTAGGATAAATTTCCCTTAGAATTTTATCTGAAAGGAAATGAAAAAGTCTTTCTTTCTATACAGAAGGAAACTACTTCTTATTAGATAATAAAAACCTATGTGGATTGTAGAATTTCTCTTTTTGTCTTGGCCGCTAGGGGCTGAAAGGTGAATAGTGCATTTGGTACCTGCACCATCATTATCCTAACTTTCTGGCGCTTCTCACTTCTCATCATCCCCCTAGTTACATACGGCCTTTGGTTTATCATTTTAATGGTCCAGTGTTTGGTCTGTTCATCACGATAAGCTGCCTCAAAGCCTATTAGAAATGCGTGGTATGTAAAAACAAGGAACTTAATGGATCTTGCTGTGTACCGTGCTATAGCTCCCATGTCTACCACTGGCCCAGGCATTGACCACCGTGCAATTCTGTGACTTTAGTAAGTATCATAATATAACATGAATCTTTACACTCACAGGGCAGTATGTTTCACCCGTTTGTTTTCCCTGGGTGAGCCTGAGAAGTTTACACACAGATCTCATGCATCTCATACCCCTGCTCACGTTGTCCAAGGGTCTGGGGTTGGTCAGACATCTGGCAGTGACCACCCCATGGGCTCTCCAGGCATGAGCCCAGCCCTCCTGACACAGCCTCGGTTGGCTTTACAGGAATGAAGCCAAGGTTTCCTCGGCCCAAGGACCAGGCCGCACTGAGGAGGCAGGCAGCCATTGTCCGGGACAGGCTCCTGGCAGAGTCCAAAAAGAAGACCAAGCAGGTGGAGAGGATGCTGGGAAATGCGGCATCTATCTCCTCCAGTGCCAAGAAGAAGGGCAGGGAAGCCGAGCTGTTGGCCAAGGACAGTGCCAAGGTCAGGGCCACGGATGTGACTCCAGGGGCATCCCTGCCTTCTGGGCGTGTGGGAGGCCTGTCATAGAAGAGGTGCCCTTCTGTAGGGTAAATGCCCCTTCTGTATGCAATGCTGAATACTCTGCACTTACTAAGGGGTCCCAGGCTCTGAGCTCCGGAGCTTCATGCGGGTGACCCTGTTGATTCCGCATGAAATAGATGTCACTGCTGTCCCCATGGGACAGGTGAGGACCCTGACGCCCAGCCCAGTTCAGTAACTTAACATAACCAGGACTCGCACCTCGGTCTGTTTGGCTCTACTCCCTAAACTTCTAGACTTTTCTTGTTTAATTCGGGCCAAATTTGAATCAATAGGCGTCTTCCCAGCACCGTCACTCAGGGCCCAAGTGAACTGCCTCTACAGCTCCCTAGAGACAGTGCTGGATTTAAGGAGTCCCCAGTCTTGGTTTCTGGTCCCGCCATTTTGAGTTTGGCCAGCTCCTCCTCTCTGCACCTCTGTTTCCCCATCTGTAAATTATTGGAATTTCTCCTCTCCGGGGAGATGGGTAGTGTCCAGCAATCTGCTCTTTGCCGGCATCTGGTACACAGCTGTGGAATGAATGATGAGTGATCTGGTGCGTGAATCTATGACCGCTGGGCAGGGCGGTCACCCTTTACCTCTAAAAGGAGTTTCTCCACTCACACTCCCCTCCCTGCTGCTGCCGCCCACCCCATTCGTAGCTCGCCAAGGCCTTGCTGAGGGAGGGGAAGCAAGAGCACCGCCGGGCTGGCCGGCTCTCCAGCCAGACGCAGTCGATGCTCCAGCAGGCCTCCCAGCAGGTCCTGGCCTCAGAAACACGCAGACAGCAGCTAGAAGCAGCTGATCAGGTACGTGTGCTGAGACCCCAGCACTCCTTCTCTTGTGGTCCCGGGAGCCAGCCAGGAGCCGCTCAAGCTTTTCTTCCCCTCCCCCCCCAAAAGGTGGGTGCTGGGCTGAGCGAGATGGAGAAGCAGATCCGGGAGTCACGCACCTCTCTGGAGAAGGACATCAAAGCCTTGTCAGAGCTGCTTGCCAGGCTGGGTAAGGAGACCCCAAGGCCGGGCCCTGGCCCCCTGGGTCCACGGTGCACCTCCGGGATCTTCCTGGGAGGCCCCGTCCTGGGGAAGCTTGCCTCCTAGCCCTCCCTCCTGTCTGTGGTTCCCCCATCCCGAGCCTTGTGCTCAATGACAAGCATTTGTAACTGCTCCAGGCCCCCCGGGGCGAGGCAGGGATGGTGTCCAGAAGCATGCTCACTTCGTCCTCCAGGGGCTGCTAGTCAGGAGGAGAGGAGAGACACAGAACACTCACCACCCACAGAACACCTGTAGGTACCAGGTGACTAGGTCCTGCCTCAGTGGTGGAGGGTTTCAGAGAAGGAGAGAGAATATCACAGAAGCAAGTCTGGCATCGAGGATCAGGTGCTGGTTTGGAATCAGAGAGACTGGCATTCCAGTCTGGTACTTTCCTTTCCTTGGCTGTGAGACCTTGGGAAAATCACTCCACCTCTCTGAGCCTCAGTTCCCCCACCCGGGAAATGGGAGTAACAGTGGGGTAGTTTCGAGAGTGCTTTCCACACTGTGTGTGATGAGACAGTAAATCGTGAAAGGGACAGCCCCCAAGACGTGGAGCCCTCAGAGCAGGGGCGAAGGGACAGTGTCAGAGCAGTTCGGCTGAAATGAACAAGCAGTTTTCAAAGTTGGGGTAAAATACACAAAACATAAAATTTGCCACTTTAGCCCCTTTCAGCGCACAGTTCACTGGCATTAGGCACAGCCTTCACCTTATTGTGCAGCCATCGCCACCATCCATCTCCAGAACTTTCTCATCAGCCCAACGTGAAACCCGCCCCCCTTATACACAGACTCCCCCTTCCCCCCTCCCCTAGCCCCTGGCAAGCCCTGTTCTACTTTCTGTCTCTGAATTTGGTACTGTAGGCACCTCGCCTAAGTGGAATCATATAGTGTGTGTACTTTTGTTACTGGCTTATTGCGCTCGGCGTAACGTCCTCAAGGTTCATGCATGTAACAGCGTGCATTTCGGTTACCGTGATCGATGAGACGAGGAGGAATCACCAGGTTCTGCATTGTGGCTGGATGCCAGGCTCCACCAAGCTCTTCACACACATGATCGTGTCTCATTTTAACTTTCGAGGCAAGGATCCCTGCGCTCTTGCTATTTTGCAGATGAGGAAACTAAGGCCCAGAGAATTTAGATGATGAGCCCAGGGTCCCCCAGCCAGTCAGTGGGGAGGCTGCGGATCACGCTCGGGTCTGACCGATTCAGAGCGCCCGCTCGCAGCCACAGGTCTATACCCGCAAGAACTCAGCTCACTGGACACGATGCCCAGCACGAAAAAAACGCTGTGTGTGGGTAAACCACTCTGGCCGCTGTTGTTGTCATTTATTCTTTCACGTCGGCACTATGCTCGACTCGGGGGGTGCAGGAGTGACCACGCACACCTAGACCCTGTCCCCGCCCCAGGAGACCCAGCTGGGCAGTTAGAGTGGAGGCTGTAACCTCCTCAAAGGCCAGGCTGTTTGGACTTTCCCGTGGATGGTGGGACCTCTCCGAGTCTCGGCTGGGAGCAGGGCCTGCCCGGCAGCAGGGCTCAGCTTCTCTCTGCTTCTTCCTGCCCCGGGACTCAGCTCTTGCAGTTGCCTGTCCTCCAAACCAGCCTTCGTTGCCCAGGAAACTCAGGGCCATGGGGAGTCCTGGGGCCCAGGGGGGTCCTGTGGGATTCGAAGGCATTGAGGATTTGTTTCTGTGACTCCAGCACTCTCCCACGTGGCTCAGCTGTCTTTCCATTGAATGCCACCTTAATGACAAGGTGACAAAGGCCAGGTGGGGGAGACAGCCCGTGGATTCCGTGCCACCATCACCAAGTTCATATGTGAGCACCCGGCCCCACCCCCTCAGTTTACACTTGGAGAGGCTCCTCCAGGAAGTCCTAATGTGTGCTGGGCCGGGACTAGACCCCTGGGGCCTGCTGCCCAGGCCTGCAGCCCCTCCTGCCCCGTCTGCCTCACCCACCCTCATTCTGATGCCAGAAACCTTTCTTTTCACCCTGATGTCCCCGCATCCTGGCCCGCAAGTACCATCTGTAAGTGTGGGCTCTCAGTGAATTGAAACAGTGTGTGGGAGCCGCAGGCATTATGGGGCCTCTCCCACTCACACTGCTTTACAGATGAGGAAACTGGGGCTCGGGACTCACCCAAAGCCTTCATTTTTTAACAGTAATAGTAATACCAACAACAAAAATTAACAGTTGCCCAGTGCCACCCAGGGGGAAAGTTCCGGGCTCTGCACATAAGCCTGGTGGGGTGCCCAGGCCAGGCCCTTACCTGCCTCACCACGCCGCCCTCTCGGTCCCTTGCCTCCTGGTAGATCGTGGGCACTCGGAAACCTGGAGGGTTTGGGCTGGGGAGGGCTTCTGGGGATGGGGCCTGAACAGGCTTCTGGGGCCTGCAGGGGAGCCAGCCCACCCTGAGGCTGTCCGTGCCCCTCCACAGGGTCACTGGACACCCTCGGAGCCCCCGCCCGGGCCCTGAATGAGACCCAGCGGGCACTGGAGCACCTGAGGCTGCAACTGGGCCCACCAGGGGTGCTGCAAGGGAAACTGAGGCTCTTGGAGAAGGAGTCTGAACAGCAGCAGCTGCAGATCCAGAGCTTCGAGAGCAACCTTGCTGAGATCCGTGCTGACAAGCAGAATCTGGAGGCCATTTTGCAGAGCCTGCCCGAGAGCTGCGCCAGCTGGCAGTGAGGGCTGCCCGGACCCATGGTGCCCCCGGCCCAGGGCATGCACGCCCGCCACAGGTGCGCCATGCAGGCACACTGCCCAGATCCTGCTGCCGCGTACCCTCCCGAGTCTGTGCCCACAGCCCCTCCACGCCGGCAGGAGTGAGTGTGCATTCAGAGCTCACCCAGGCGGCTGCGGTGCGCACACACCCATCGGTGTGCTCTCCCACCCCGTACACACGCACACACGCACAGGTACATGCGGACATGTGCCCGTGTGTGCAGTGCACACGTGTGCAAGTCCATCCATGTGTGGTGCACCCCCCTGGATGCTGGGGGTGTTTGTTATGTTATGTTATGTTATGTTATGTTATGTTATGTTGTTATGTTAAATGCCCTGTGACACTGACATACTCAGGCAGGGTTGGTACCTGGGAGGCTGGGACCGGGCAGGGTCGGGGGGTCATCCGCAGAGATCCAGGGCGGGTTCAGCAAGAGCCAGAGCCCCCAGTCCCAGCCCTGCCCTCTGTCCTGCAGCCCCCTGACCAGTGTGTCACCCGCCACGAACATCCAGCAGCTCCGCATAGCTGAGGGACCAGGCAGGTCAAAAGACACAGGATTCTGGGGGGTTCTCAGCAGAGGAACCTGAGGCCCAGGGCTCCTGGGGCCGTGGTGCAGCCTGCTAGGCCGGCCGGGCCGTGGCCCACCCATGCAGGGGTATCTTTGGCTTTGTGGAATACTTCCTTCTCAAGATCCTGGGACTGGGTCAGACTCACCGAAGGAATCACCTGCCCCAGGCCCGGTGCCCCTTTTGGGCCATGGCCTCGTGACCTGAGGGGGCCTGGGTCAGGGGGCTCAGACAGGTCGCTTGGATCTTCCCTTTGTGACCCTGCCAACCCTGGCTGGCCTTTGACCGATCGACACTTCCCAAACTGGCCCTGCAGCCCTGGGGCCCCATCTGCCACATGGGAGGCCCTGCTGGGCGTGGAGGCCTGGCTGCCTTTCTAACCTGTCAGGCTAGGGTCTCCCCCTGTGGCTAGGCCCTGCCCAGGGTTCCCGGCATCTCCTCCTGGCACTCCTCCCATTTCCCGGGCCCTCTTCCAGCAGACTGCGGGGCCTTGGCACTGGGAGGATGGGTGCCTCGGGGGGCCCAGCCCCTTCCCAGCGTTCTTCCTGCCCCCCAGCAGGGGTGACAGGCAGCAGCCCAGACCATTTCTGTTTAACCAACTCTGTTTAACCTGGCAATAAAGGGCCCCTTTACTAGCTGGTGGTGTGCCTTTGGTCCTCCGGTGCTGGTCGGCAGCAGGAGCCCTGGCTGTGGGTACAGACTCACCGCCTGGCTGTGGGTGCACATGTCCCCCCCCCCCGCCACGAGTGAGTCAGTGGCAGAGGGTTCAGTGATTCCTCTTGGCCCACATGAGGTAGAAGGAAGGTGACAAAGCTGAGCCCATCAGCTTTGCCAGTGTCTTCTCACTGGGGGGACTCTGCTGGGGTCCTGCAGCCCCAAGCATCTGCCCTCTCCTCTCTGCTCCGGGGGGCTTATTAGGCAAAGTCTAGGGCCTGGGGGAGTTTGAGGGGTGGGGTACAGAGAGGTCCTCAGGTGACCTCTGGCTCAGGCTGGAGACACCGAGGCAGGAAAGGAACTCAAAACCAGTGTCCAGCAGCGCAGAAAGGCTCAGGGAGGGACACCAGTGAGGAGAGGAGGAGGGCTTTGGGCCAGGCCTCAAAGGGTGAGGAGACAGCGGGGAACATTCCAGGCAAGAGGGTGGGCAGCAGCGCGGCACTTGCAGGGTAGGGGCCTGGCCCGCACGGGCCACTCCAGGAGCTCAGGTCGCGGGCGGGATTATGGTACATGCTCAGTCAGGGCTCTTGACCACGAGGCCTGCCCCCCTCCCGGGTTGGTTTAAGCAGAAAAGGGGAGTTCGTTGGGAGGACTTGGGAGAGTCTCCTGGAATCCTGGGGTAGGAAGGGCTGCCAGGCTCAGAGATGGTCGGGGGCCGGGGGCTTGCCTCGCCCTTCCCTCCCGCCCCTCCCCTGCCTCGCCCTTCCCTCCCGCCCCTCCCCTTGGTCTCTGCCTCTGCTCTCTCCACGTTTACTTTGTTTTCTTCTCTCTGCAGAGCAGCTTTCTTTGCTTTTCTTGTGCTTGATGGAAGAGAATGTCCCCACTGCCCCCACCTGGACCCACCATGGCCCCCATGTTTACTTGTCATCAGGTCAAAAGCTTGGCAGAGACAAGCTGGAAAACTGACCTGATTCCAGCTTCCCAGGAGGGACCAACCCAGCTTAGGCCGGGTCCCCCCCCCTACTCCTGTTCAGAAAATCAAGGGTCTCTGGGTCCAAGGCCATATAATGAGAGCTGGGCTGTGCCTTCCCCACACCCGCAAACTCACTGGGGGAGAGCATTCAGAGAAGAGTGTGCTCCTCCACGGAGAAACTGAAAACCGAGGCCAGGGGTGGGGGGGGTGACGTGATGCATGTCAGTGACCCAGGGAGTAAGCTGGTAGGTTTGGGAGGGAGGACCGGGGGTGGGGAGGCCAAAACAGGAGGTTGCTGCTCTACTGTGAGTTTGATGATTAATGTCTGGTGTAAGTGGTGTCAAGGTGGGGGTGCTTTGCAGACCTCTGGGGCGGGGTCTGATGCCCCCAAACCCTCTTCCCTGCTACCCAGCTTCTCTGCTGACAGAGGCACACAGCTGTCCTGATGCCTGCTCTTGGCCTTAAACCTTTCTCTGCTCAAGCCGTGGGGGTCTCAGCAAGGCCCAGTCTCAGCATCCCCAATGGGTGGAGAACAGGCTTCCTCTCTGTCCCGCGGTGACATACCTCAGACCTGACATCTCGTGACTCACGCAGTCCAGTCACGCTTCGGGTGTAGAGAGCCACTCTGTGGCCCCAGAGGTGGGGCTGTGGCTGGGTGGAATGTGGCAGCTGCTGAACATCTGGCTAGCAATGCAGCCCAGCAGCTGAGCAGTTGAAGATGAGGTGGCCTCTGCCCTGCAGAACCAGTGACTGGGGCCAACCAGCCCAGGGCAACAGGCTCTCTGAGCCTGAACCAGGAAGTGCATTATGAGGGTCCCATTCTATGTCAGCTGTCTTCTCTGACCTCCAGACGGGACATCTCCCAGCAGCCAAGGGTTATAACTCCTATCTGCTTAAACCACCCTGATGGTAATAAAATTTATAACAGCCCCTGCTGGGTGAAAAGCATTGTTTCCTCCATTCCATTCGGCAGAACAGAAATGCCGAGTCCTGTTTCATAGAGGTTTGAGAATTAAATGATGTAACACATATATCCTGGGTTGTGGCAAAGTGCCTGGTGCCCAGTGAGCGCTCAAGAAAAAAGGTTTTATTAACAAAACACGAATTCGTTCTAATTGATTTCAAGTGTCACTGATACCCTAGAGGCACTTTGTCATTATGCATTTTCTCAAGAAACTAAAAGTTTGTTCATCTTTCAAGAGTTCAGAGTAAAGTTTGGGAACCTAGGCCTCCCTTCCAAAAGTGCGTGCTGCGCAAAAGGCGAAAGGCACGTTACAGCTCCCGGCAGCTGGGACCCGCATTTGATCGTTATAGCCATCCCACGAAGTGCGTACTAAGGTCGTCCACGGTCTGTTTAAGGGGAAACCGCGGCCCCGAGCGGGAAGGGACTGGTCGAGGTTCCTGCAGGAGCGGAGAGGGAGGTGCTCACAGGCGGCCCCCGCGCCGTGCATTTTCCGCGTCCTCCAGCAGAGGGGCCGGCGGCGGGCTCGGCGTCCAGCATAATAGCCGCTTTGATGCCGGGCGGCGGGGAGGGGAGGAGAGGGGAGGCGGGTCGGGAGGGGTGGGAGGGAGGGGAGTGTCCGGCCGCCCGCGCCATCCCTCCGCCCCTCGGTCCCACCGCCACACGCCGCGCGAGCTCGGACCAGGCGCCCGCCCCTCCTCCTCGTCCTCGCCGCGGTCGCGAAGCCCCGAGCCGGCGGAAGCCCGGTGCTCACCATGTCGGTCGCGCTCAGCAACAGGTTCCAAGGTAGGCGCCGCTGTCCCCACGCTGTCCCGCGCCCCTGCCCACACCCGGTGTCCCCCGCCCGCCACCTGTGCGCACGGGGCGGTCGGTGGGGTCTGCCGCGCGCGGGAAGCGGGCGCGAGCCGAGGGCGCGCGGCCCGGGGAGACCCCCGCTTCCCCGGCCGCCTCTTTGTCTCCTCCAGGAGGGAAAGCGTTCGGTTTGCTCAAAGCCCGGCAGGAGAGGAGGCTGGCCGAGATCAACCGGGTAAGCGCGCGCCGCCGCCTTCGCTTTTCCAGCCCCGCCGCCTCCGAGGGCAGCTGGCGAGTCGGCCCTAAAGCTCCCAGCGCTCCGCGGGTCCCACCTCCGTCTGCGCGGCTGTGCCTGCCGCAAAATCAACCCCCCTTCCTCTCCTTCACCCGGGCTTCCCCCGATTTCCTTCCTCCAGCCCCCTCCCTGTGCCTCCAGGTAGGTCCCCCTCCACCCCGTCCACCGCCCTCTGGTCTCGGGTTGCAAGTTGTTACTCATAGACTAGGGAGGTAGGGCCCTCCCGGGAGCTCTGATGCCAGCCCGGCCCACCGGCCCCGGGCTCCCCAGGAGCCAGCCTGGGACCAGCTGCAGGGACTTGGCGCTGGAAGGGACCCCTGATGTCTCGAGTAATTCCCAGTTTTACAGCGAGGGACGGAAGAGAGGCTCAGAGAGGTGAGGGGGCTGCCCCTAGATGGCACAGCAAGTCTGGGTCAGGCTGCAGTTAGAACCCTGGGCTCCAGACTCACGGGCCGGTGCTCGCTCCACCCAAAAAAAGGTTGGCCTCCTGCCTCTCCCCACCCCCCAACACACAAACACACACACACACACAACTCCTTCTCACTCAGGCTTTTAGGAAAGGTTGCCTTAGAGACTTGGTGCTTTTCATCCTGATCCTAGTGGATTTCTAAAAAGAAATCCTTCCGGCTGTTGCCAGGCACACAATGGGACGTTTTCGACCTTTGCTTAAACACCATTTAAATGGGCTCCCCTGGTGGCGCAGTGGTTGAGAGTCCGCCTGCCGATGCCGGGCACATGGGTTCGTGCCCCGGTCCAGGAGGATCCCACATGCCGCTCCGGCTGGGCCCGTGAGCCACGGCCGCTGAGCCTGCGCGTCCGGAGCCTGTGCTCCGCAACAGAAGAGGCCACAACAGTGAGAGGCCCGCATACCACAAAAAAAACAAACAAACAAAAAAACCCCACCATTTAAATTCTAGAAGATATGGAAAACTGTTAGGGCCTGCCTGGATTGGCCAAAACTCAAAGGCAGCACAGCAAGACTGGGGCTCAGATCTGGTCTCCATTATGTACCAGCTCTGTGGTCCCCAGCGAGGACCTCTCATCACAGAGCCGGGGTCTCCGTGAGGGCTCCATGAGGGAAGGCACGTTACGTGATTGGTCCAGCATCTAGTACAAGAGAAGACCTCCATGGATGGTACTAGGATTACTTCTTGAGGAGGATGTCTCCAGGTTTCCATGATTCTGCCCAGTGAAACAAGGCTGGACATTTCCCCTGCAGGCTCCCCCGGGCCACTGGGCACCCAGCTCAGAGTCCCAAAGTGGAAAGCTGGTGAGGGTCAGCAGGGCCCTGGTGGAGTCCATGTGGAGGTGGGTCCACGGTTGGCAGCACGGTTGTAGTATAACTCTCGACAGGGGCTTGCGGTCTTTATTCGCTCCTTGATTTCCTTGGACTGCCTAGAGCTAGGCAGCCTGCCTGGTTTCATTCCACTGGCCGTAGGAATCCCATGGAGGGTTCTGGGGACCCCAGGGTCCCTCCAGGTAAACTCTGGCCTCCTCATCGCCATCCTCATCTGGCCTCTTAGTGCCATCTTGAGCACAGCTGAAAGGGAGCCTGGGCGTCTGGCTGGGGCTCTCGGGGGTCCAGGCTGCTGGGCTCCCCCCCAGTTCACTCTGCGGCCAGCTCAGCCATGGTCTTGGCTGCTTTGGTCCTCTGGACAGGAGCCTGGAACCCTGACCTCATACAGCCCCCCTGGGCCACTCAGCAGTTCCAAGCCAGTTGAATCCACCCACAGCCAGCGGACCCCGGGCCAGAGACAGCTGGAGATGGGGGAGAGGGGATTGTAGTTGCACAGACCAGAGGAGCTGAGAGTGTGGGACTTTCCATGCCAGCCCTGCCCTTGGGGGGATGGGGGGATTAGGTGGGGTGTGGAGGTGAGGCCACAGGGCTGTTTTGGGAGGTGTACTGGCTTGGCTCAGAAAGGGGAGGGGCTGTGGCTCTCTGGGGCTGGTCTGGATAGCGCTGAGATTGGGGAAGGTGAACAAGAGGGGGCTGTGTCCAACCACCTCGGGACCCCAACGCCCAGAGAGGGCAAGCGGCTGGCCAAGGCCACACCGAAGCCGGTGGCAGAGCTTCCAGCCTAGCGTCCTTTCCCTGACTGGATGCTACTCTGAGACCCACCGTGTGAGCCCGGGCTACTGTCAGGTTGCTGGGACCCAGGCTCTGGGCTCCCGGAGGAAGGGGGCTCAAACCAGAAGCTTGAGCTGCTTCCCACCACAGCAGGTCAGGGTGGCCCCGCCACAGTTTAGAGTCATGGGCAGAGGGGGCTGTTCACTGGCTCTGTGACCTTGGACAAGCCACTTGAGATGATGGTAGTAGGTTTGCTGTGATTTTGCGGCGGAGATAATCTATGTAAAGCACACAGGAGAGCGGGCTGCTGTCTTGATTGCTATCATTGGTTTGTTTGGGACTTAAAAGTGTGCGAGTGGAAACCCAGGGGCAAGGTCTGAGGTAGACTGGCTGCTCGGCCTGGACCAGACCCCTTTGTCGGGCAGACTCTTATCTTCCCCTGTCTGAAATGGGAGCAGAGACCCCTGCTCTGCTCTAAGTCCCTACAACAATCGGAGGAGATGAACAGACGGAAGCTCCTTGCAGACACTTCAGGGAGTCGCTGTGTTTGAGGGTCTGAGTCGGTTTTACCCACGGCCATGGCCATGGTGGAAGTTCCCTTGGGTGGATGGATTCTGGAGGGAACCACGTTGGCAGTCCAGATTGCCTGCCTTTGGGCTGCAGCTTCACTGCCCCACTGGAGGGGGGCTTCTGGGGGGCTGGGCTGAACAGCTGCCCCAGTGGTCCCGTGGAAGCCAGAAGGCGTGAAGGATGGGGCTCCGTGACTCACTGTATGTGCTTGGGCACCACTGTGGCTGCTGCCTGGGGCAGAGCCCAGCCTGGCCATGAGCTCTGGAGGCTTCTCTGGGCCAACCGTTCCTCTGGGGCCTTTCTCCCCGCTGGGATGGGCCAGCTTCCAGAGGGCAGCGGGGTAGCTCAGTCTTGGCTGTTGTGATTATAAGGGATTCAGGAGTCAAAATAGAAGGGGACTTGGGTGGACCTAAAGGTCCTGGTGGAACTGTATGAAAATGCACTTTTTTGGGGGTTCACTCTAGACTTTGCTCTCATTTTCTGAGCCCTTGGCGTGTGCCAGGCAGTGTGCCAGGCGTGCTTCAGACATTATCTCGTCGGATGTGCACTCCAACCCTGCGAGTGTCTGTTCCCATTTTGCGGGAGACGTCAGAGGGCCTGAGTAAATTGCCTGGGTTTAAACAGCCACACTTGAACCCAGGCTCTTCTCTCCATTTCTGGCCTCGATTGGGGCTCCTCTGTATGTGCCCGCCCCACCTCCGGGCTGTATGTGTGCGCGCGCGCGTGCGTGCTCTGCACCACTGGAGCGGGCAGGACCAGCGCGCGTCTCCTACTCCCCCACATAGCTGACATTCCCCGCGCCCTGATGGCATGGCAGGTGACCCTGGGCCAGCCGGGGCCGGCCTTATATGGCAACGGGACAAATTCCCTCCAGCTTCCCACAGGGACAGAGGGAAGCTGTGGGGCTGGGTGGGTGCCCCTCAGAGTGCCCTTAGCCTTGGAATGGAGCAGGAAGACACTGGAGGATGGTGAGAGCCGTGGCTTTGCACCCGCCAGAGGCCAGGATCTTTAACAAAACAGCATGAGTGGTGCCTTTGCTCCGGACCTGGCACTTGACATAAATCATCTCACTGACTCCTCTCAATGGAACACTGGATTAGATAGATGCCCAGCAAGAGTCTGTAAACTTCCCCATGAGACAAGGATTACTAAGCCTCCCATTTTACAGATGAGGAAACAGAGGCTCAGCCAGGTGAAGTCACCCAGCCAGGAAGTGACACAGCCGGGATTCTGTCTCCGGACGCTGCCCCTGGCCCGCCCTGGCCCCTGTCCACCAGGTGGCTGTGGCCTCGCTGTGACACAGGCCTCTCTTGCTTATGTGGATAAGGATCTCTGGCTACTGTCCTGCCCTCTCAGCCGTCCTGGGTCGAATGAAGGGCACTCAGCATTCCCTGTAGCATTTCGGTGCCTGATGGTTATTTCAGAACCCACGTGGCACCTGTGCTGGGAAGAACTGGGTACGGCAGGCTGGATAGCTCTACCTGGGGTGAGGCTTGTCCCCAGCCCTTCCCCCAGCAGTGGGGGACCTCTGAGACCTGACCCAGGCACTACACAGGTGTGTCTCTTTTCCTGTGTACTGGCAGTGCCACCCTGTCCCTGCCCAGGTGAATGTGCCCAGCTGGCATCGCCAGGCACCCGTCTCTCTTGCTCTTCCTTAATATATTATAAGGGAGATGGTGATAAGGAGCCACGTGAGCTTCTGAGGATTCAGTGTCCCCGCAGGTCCAACCAGCCTCGACCTCGGTGTGGCCATGTCGCAGGAAGCTGGAGATGGAATTTCTGCAGGGTCTGCTTCATTTGTGTAGTCGGTGGGGGTGTTTTTCTCCAGCTGCCCCATCTATTGGCGAGGGCACAGCGTCCGGATGAGGCCCCAGAGCTGCCGTGGGGAATGTGAGCCTGCTGTCCTCGTGGGTGCACGTTACAGGCTCCTGCTACACGCCAGGCACCGGGCCGGGCGTCTATGGCCTGGCCCTGGCCCTTTAAGAGCCTGTGGGCTGCATCAGAGGCCACACGGCCAGGCATCGTGCTGCCTGTCCTTGGGGTTTTCCCCCAAGACTTCAGCCACCAGCCCCTTGGATGGCCTCCGAGATGGTGCTTATCTGCCAGCCCTAAAATTCTGCTGCGGCTAATTCATAAAGGCAAGCCTGGAGGGCCAGGAGCAGGTGCTAGAGGTACCAGCCCAGAAAGAGAGTTAAGTCAGGGTGGGCGTTGGCGGGTGCAGGCAGGTGGCAAAGGTCTGGAGGCCAGGACGCAGCAGGGGCTGCCAACCTCTGCTGGTTGGGGAAATAGCCCCTCCTGGTCATGAGCACTTGGACGGGGCTCTCGGGGGGTGGGGGGAGTCTCTGATGTGCATCGGAGGTTGCAGGTGACCAAGAGAGGCAGCAGTGAGCCCGTGCAGCTGCAGGCACCGTCCCTCGGGGCTGAGATGGGTGCACTCTGCCCTCTGTGGATGACCAGTCACGACCAGTTCAGCCATAGGTATCCAAGGACAAAGCAAAGTTTGTCCTCGAGGAGGAATGACCAGAGGGTCAAGACTCACCAGGAGGACTTCGTGGCACAGTAGGGGACAAAGAGAGTTGTGGGTGGGTCTCTTCTCTGCCTTTCCCCAAGAGTCGTCTCTCGGTGTGGCTTGAGTTTGGGCGATCCAAACGCACAATGATAATCGCTAACCGTTAGTAAGTATACTAGGAGCCAGGCTCTTTCTATGCAGTTCGCTCATTTAATCTTTACACCAACCCAGTGAGGAGGTTCTATCTTTATGATTCCATTTTGCAGATGAGGAAACTAAGGCCCAGAGTGGTAAGGCAAGTTGCCCAGGGCCACAGAGCTAGTAAGTGCTGGAGCTGGGATTTGAACCCTGGCAGCCCGAGTCAACCTCCCTGCCCTGTCCCTCTGCCTTGCACGCCCTGTACTTGCCTAGAGGAAGGATGGTTTAATCAAGACCTTGCCCTCTGGGCCTCAGTTTCCCCAGCTGTTGAACAAAGAGAACAAGCCGGATGCTCTGAGGAGTCCCTTCTGGGTTCTGTGACTGGGTGGATGTTGGAACAGCTCTGCCACCTCCCTGGGCCTGGCCTGTGGACACTGGCTTGAGAAGCGACTGCCTGGTTCAGAGCTTCCTGTTTTCAACCCCAGGCTCCTCCCTGCTTGCATTTCCTGGTTCTTTGCCAGGGACTGACCAGGCCACCAAGGCCTCTAGACTTGCCACTCTCAGAGCCCAGGGGACCCCTGCATCCCTCATACAT
This sequence comes from Leucopleurus acutus, assembly GCF_964270905.1. Classification (NCBI taxonomy): domain Eukaryota; kingdom Metazoa; phylum Chordata; class Mammalia; order Artiodactyla; family Delphinidae; genus Leucopleurus; species Leucopleurus acutus. The sequence continues at coordinate 5,369,934 of NC_139150.1, read as the reverse complement.
GGAGGCCCTGACAGCAGTTTCTACGGCCTGAAAAACTTGTCTTTTGGGACGGTGGGTTGGAGTGGGAGAGGGGCTAGAATAAACCATCTACACACACCCCCATGCCCCTAGAGGGCTATAAAGTGGTTCCCTGGCCTCTGGAATAACATCTTTCTGCCCAAGAGGAAAGGTAACTCCCAGTATTGACTTTCTTTGCCCAGAAACCTGTGGCCAGGCCTTGTTTGGGGCAGGGAGGGAGCTGGGATGGTGAAGGGAGGTAGACCTTGAATTGTGAAAACGTTGTGATCTTTAGTAAGTTGAGCAACCTCTCTGGGCCTCAGTTGTCCCATCTGTCAAATGGGAATACCCAAAAAGGAGAGAGAGCAACCATAACCAGCCTAAGTTAGGGGAGGGGTTTCCTTCCTAATCTATTTAATAGTCAGTGATGGTCTGGATGATGAGCTGTGGGTTGTAAGTGGACTGAATGTATATAGATGTTAGCCGATAATAATAATAAATGGCTAACATTTATTTAGCATTTACTAAGTGCCGGGCACTGTGTTAAGCACTTTAGATATGTTTGCTTACGTACTGTAATTCTCAGGACAAGCCTATGTGGTTAATACTGTTATCTTTCCTACAGATGAGGATACTGAGGCACAGGTAAATGAAGTCATTTTCACACAGCACTAAGTGTGCTCAGACCTAGGCATTCTGGCTCGTTTGCCCTCTTTTTGTTTCTGTTTTTGTTTTTCTTCCAAACATCTGGAGTGACTTCTAGCTCCATCTCCTCTGCCTGGGGGCCCAGAGTTAGGGCAGGGCGGGGCGGGTACAAGGGATCCGCCCAGTGGGCGTGGCTGTGCCCTGAGGCTGAGCTAGGATATGGGGGGAGGACCCCTGGAGGGAGGAAGCTGTGGGCTGTGCATGAGCAGGAACCAGGAATCCAAAGCTCGGAGGTGGGGTGGGAGCTGGCAGCCCAGCCAGTGGAGCTCCTGTGCCTGCCACCCGCCTTCCTGCCTCCCCGGCCCCCTGGTCCACACAGCTGCCCTAAGCCCTGGGTCAGCGAGGGCTGCCCACCCACACGTGAACGAGTCAGCTGCTTCTCCCACCCCCGGTCACTCTGTGGCTCAAGCATTTGTCTCTGTTGGCTCTAAGGAAATGTGTGTTTCCAATCTCTGAGGCCTCTCCAGCCTCTGTCATACACACACACATGCATTTGCAAAGCTGCCTTTCCATTGCAGGGCTGAGAGTGGAGAAAGTCATTCTGGGCTGGACGGCAGTATTCTCCATTCATTCAGTAATGTTTATTGAGCACCTACTGTACGCTGGACACTGCTGGGTGCTAGGCATCCGTGGGGCAGAGACAGTAAACACATCCTCCTGGATGTGTCCTGTGACCAAGGACCTGCCTCCTCTCAGCATCCTTCCAACACCCACTTCCTTAGGTCACTTCTACTCCCCAGCTCTCTGCAGGGAGGGAACCCAAGCGGCCTCTGCAGTGGAGCTGAATCCCAGCTCAGCCACCTGTGAGCTGTGCTTTCTTGATGAGCAAGTTGTTCATCCTTTCTGAGTCTCAATTCATTGACCCTTCCTGCAAATATTTATTGAGCACCTACTATGCAGAACCCAGCAGGGGGAGACAGATAATGGACAACACCCTTAATAAGCAATTACACTGTAAATTGTGTTAGGAGATGACTCATCATGGTATAAAAGGTGTTATCTTAAGGTGGATTGGAAGTGGAGGAGGGGACTCCAGTAGACAGAGTGGATGGGGTTGGCCTCATTGAGATGGTGACAGTTGAGTAAAGACTTGAAGGAGGTGACACGCAGATATGTGCGCTCCAGGCAGGGCACACAGCTGGAGCAAAGGTCCCATGGTGGGAGCACGCCTGGCGTGGGAGAGGCACAGAAGGGAGGTCAGGGTGGCTGAGGCACTCACTCTGGTGGAGAGGGGTGGGGAGTTGGGGACAAAAATGAAATACCATGTTAGATGGTGATTGGTGCTAAGGAGAAAACCGGCTTCATCAGCAAAAAGACAATAATCCTGGAAGCCCCGGGGCTGCCGAGAGCACAGTCCTGGGGTCAGGTCCAGGGAGGGGTGTGGCTATCAAGCACCCTGGGGCTTAGACTGAGCTCTTGTCTGTCTCTGTCTGTGTCTCATTTGTCTCCAAGACCCAGGACCATGTCCTACCCCTCGAACCCAATCTGTCTGGATCCCTAGAGGTGATCAGTGTATATTACAGACAGGCTCCAGGCTGGTGCGGGATTTCGGGTCCACCAGAGCCTGGGAATTTGGAGGACCCCCAGGTCTTTCCCCAGAGGTTCCCAGATGTTGAGCCTTACCTGGGCTCTTGTGCCTCCCCAGGAAGGCTCTCCAGTTCCTAATGTGGTGAAGTGAAGGGAACATAGGGACAACGTGGTGAGTTGAACGTAGGCTAAATGGGTTCCACTTAAAACTTCGGAGATGGTGAAGTTCCTACTTTTACAAAATATCCTTTTCTGAACTCGTGGCAACAGTCCATGGTCATCATTTAAAGTCTTTACTTGGCAAAATAAAATCTTGAAAGCCCAATATTAGCGCCTTCCCCCACGCTTTTGTGTTTTTTTTGGAAATGTTTCTTTCTGTTTCACCCCAGAGTCTGGGAACCATTGGCCAATTTGTACCTCCGCTGGACAGACATGGGATCTGTGACCCCAGGAGGTGCCTGGGTTGCTCAGGGTCACAGACAAGAGTTAATTGCCCTACTTTTGGTCAGGGAATGGGGGTGGGGGCCTCAGTGGAGAAGACCTACGAGAGGAAGCCAAGAGGAAGGGAAGGACAGACAGAGCCAGCCGACAGGAGGGCAGCCTTCCAGGCTGCAGGGGAAGGTTCCAGCTCCGTGGAGCTAAGCGCAGGCAGGGCTGTGCATGGCACACGGTAATGAGGCTCTGAGTGAGGCTGTGGCCGAGCCAGCTGGACCCCATGGGCCCTGGAGTCTGATGGACACAGGTTCCAAACCAACCCTGAGCTTCCCCAGGACCTGGGGACCCTGGACATGTTATTAGCTCTCTGGTCCTCCTGTTCTCACCTGTAAAATCAGATAACAGTGGCTGTGAGGATTGAATGGGATAACATAGTGCCTGCCAAAAGCAAGGGGGCTATCAGAGGCCCCCTGACCCAGCGAGGGAAGCCACACTGGCGGGGGGTTCCTTCTACTCAGTCAAAGGGTGCTGAGTTAGTGTGGAGGAACTTGAACCCTGGAAGGGATCAGATTCTGCCCTACACGGAATTGTACCTACTGTTTACTGAGCATGGACGCTCGAGCCAGGTGCTAACTGCCCGCAGTGGGTTGTCTCGATTGAGCGGTAGGTGCCTGAGGAGGTGGGTACCCGTGAGCCCCTTTGACGGCTAGTAAGGAGAGGGCTGAGGATCCAAACCCAGAGGGCTTCATCCTCACTTAGGTTCTTGTCATTGTCCCATTCTACCTTCCATTTACAGTGACTGGAGAGGTAGTGAGTTCCCTGTCCTAGGAGATGTGTAAGTACAGACCTGGTCATCATTTAGTGGGAAATGACGGCAGGAATTTAGAAACATATTGAGTGATTGACCCAGATAATTTTTTTTTCATTTAAAAGATCATTTATTGAACTACAAGTACGTATTTGTATGGAATGTTCCAAAATTTAGAATTAGAATTTTTTTGAACCCCTCAAATTCACTTATAAGATGTCTTTGGTTGGCCTGGTCATAGTAGGAAAAACATTCAAGAGCATGGTAGAAACCCCAAGTTCAGCATAATGATTACCTCTGGGAAGGAAAAGAAATTGGATTAGGGAGGGGCAGAAGGGTCCTTCAAACTGTGTATTAGTTAGACCTAGATAACATTTAACATCATTTTGTTTTGTTTTATTTTATTTTATTTATTTATTTTTTGGCCGTGCCACGTGGCATGCAGAATCTTAGTTCCCCGACCAGGGAACGAACCCGTGTCCCCTGCAGTGGAAGTGTGAAGCCTTAACCACTGGACCGCCAGGGAAGTCCCTAACATCATTTTAAACAGGGACTTCCTGTAATTTTAGGATAAAATTTAAATTTATCCTAAAATTATCCTTTAGGATAAGGACCTTGTCTTATTCACCTTGGTCTCACCTGCTCCCTGGATGCCTGGAATAGAGCAGTGTGTACTGTGGTTCCTCAAAAACTGTTGAAGGAATGAAGGAGTCACAGCCATGTCCAGTTGACTCAACGAGGAAAGCAAGGTCCAGGGAAGTAGAGGGGATCTGTGGACTCTGGTGCCAGGATGGGAACACACCCTCTGTTTCCTCATCTGAATGCAGGTTCTAGGGACGCTTAAAGATTAGCAACAAGGCTAGTAAGATACCTGGCCACTGCGCCCAGCCTAGCAAGTGCTAATTGTTAGTTTTTTGTTTTAAAGCCGGGTGAATACCTGCTCACTGCCCATCTTTAAGTGTCAGGGTTAAAGATAGATGCAGGCTCTAAAGTCAGACAGAATAGACTTGAGGTTCTGGCTCTGTGAACCTCAGTTTCCTCATCTGTAAAATGGGAGTAATAATAGTTGCCACCTCTTGGGCCCACTGAGAGATCCGGAGCGACCATGTGGGTTAGTGCTTCATTCTGGGGGCTGTTGTTAGTCCCTTCCCATCTCCTCCCAACTCCATCTGGTTCTGAAAAGACTCATTTGAGTCTCTCCAAGCATCTGAGGGGAAGGTGGGCCCTGTTTCACAGGTGAGGACACAGGTGAGAGGGTAAGTGACCTCTCAAGCAGTGGACAGTTATTTTCTGACTAGAGAGAGACTAGTAATGATAATATAGCAGTTGCTGTTTACTGAACACTCTCCTTGGATTCTCATGCAAGAAGACGCTATGATAGTTATACCCATTTGGCAGATAAAGCAATAGAGATTCAGAGAGGGATCAGTTTGTTCAGGGTCACATACCTAAGACGTTAATGCCAGGGCCAAGCCACGTGTCTTTGGTTGCTCATGGCTTCGTGGATCTTGGAGCCGGGGTGCCCTGGGGGGAAGCCCAGGTCCCTGCACCCGTGATTCAGAGGTTGACTGAAGGTGTTTAGTCTTCTACAGTGGAACCTCTGGGCCCCACCCCCAGCTGCTGAGCAAACCTCCTACCCATGGGGTGGATTGTACCCATCCGCCTCTGGGGGTTGACAGGAGGCCAGGACTACCACTGCCCTGCGCGGCCAAGCCCAGCCACCTGGCGGGAGAGGAGGCGATGGGCAGTGGGCCTGTGTGTTGGTGAGTTCTGCCTGCTGACCCATTGCTCAGTGCTGTCCTCTCTCCTCTGTAGGAGTTCCTCTGTGACCAGAAGTACAGTGATGAAGAGAACCTGCCGGAAAAACTTGCAGCCTTTAAAGGTGAGCTGGGGCTGGCTGCCCACCCCCCCCAGGAGAGCTGGGTGGGCCCCTCCACCCCCTTATACAAATCCTCACCCGCAGGGCCAGGCTGCACCCGTGTTGCATCCACAATACCCCTCTTCCCGACGAGCTGTGAGACGGGATGCCCAGCCTGGGGGCACAGGCCCCTCGTCCCTCGCCTGCGGGCCCCGGCCTGCCCTGCCCTTCCCTCCCTTCTGCTGCCCAGCAGGGCTCAGGTTGGCTCCTGCCCGCCCCTGCCCAGGCCCTGCTCGCTCCCGGGGCCCCAGCACACAATCAGCTCTTTGTAGCAGCCCTTGTCTCTCCCCCTGCGCGGTGGAGCATCTTGGGAGCCCCTGCGGAGAATGGACGTTTGTGTCACCACAGTGGGGCAGGGGGCAGAGTTTCTGCCCATTGAATCTCAGCAGCACAGGATGAAAAGAAAACAGGGCCCGGGAGTCCGCGCGGGGAGGGGGCGGCATAAAGGTCCTTCTGTTCCGGGCCCTGGCGCTTGGTTCTCAGCCAGCGGCTCGAAAGGAGAGGAGCTGTGCACATAAGGAGTGGGACAGACCCACCTTTCCTGTCCAGGAGATGCACTCACGCTGCGGGGGCCCTGGGCGCGCTGGGGGACCACGTGAACATCCTCCAGGCTGCGTCCCCCCTCCCCCCCCAGAGTCCTGGCAACGTGGACACCCTCCCTGCTCCAGGGCAAGGAACATGCCAATGCTCCTCAGACCGCTTATAACGTAGCCATCCTTAGGCAGGACACCAGTGGCTAAGCATTTGCTGAGCGTGACCTCGTGTTCAGGGCTGCGATCTTCCTGCCTCATCCCAATCCAGCCAGGAGGGAGATGGTGGGAGCTTTAGTTTACAGATGAAGAAACTCAGGCTCAGAGAGGTGGGGTCATTTGCCTGGGGTCACACAGCTCACCTATGGCAGAGTTGGGGCTTATACCCATATTGGTTTCACTCCAAATCCCCTGCTTGTCACCGTTACACAGTGGTGCTTTTTACATGGGAAGGAAGGAAGGGAGGAAGGAAGGAAGAGAAAGAAAGAGAGGGAAAGAAAGAAAGACGGAAGGAAAGAAAAGAACTAGAAGAAAGAAAGAAAGGAAGGAGGGAAGAAAGAGAAAGAAAGGAAGGAAGGAAGGAAGGAAGAAAGAGAAAGAAAAGAAAGAGAAGAGAAGAAAAGAAAAGAAAAAAGAACTAGAACAAAGACACGCCCACCCCTGGCTGGTTCCCCTGCCCCATCCGTCTGCCCCTTCCCCTCCCAGTGCAAAGCAGGAGCAGCCAGTCCTTTCCCTTCTCCCTGGATACCAATAGGGTCACTCTTCAGAGGTGGCTCTGAGAGGAGGGACAGAGGTCCCAGGGGTCTAAGGACCATTCTCCTTGTCTTCATTGGGCTGTAGGATAAGGGTCCATCCTGGGACCACAGGAGGTTACCTTGGAAGCCAAGGGACTACGGAGGTTTCAAATCATTCACTCATTTGATCTCCAAATGAGCCTTACTAGGCACCAGGCCATCTGGGGCCTGGGTACACAATGGAGAACACACAAGACGGCCCCTGGCCAAAGGAGCCCGTGTCCTAGTGGGGGAGGGGTGGTGAAGAGAGAGCAAGGAAGTAGAAAGTGTGTCAGATGGTAGCAGGTGCTTTGCGGGGGTGACTGACGGTGCCCAGTTAAAAAGGCCTGGGGGCCCTGAAGGCGTGAGGAGGGGCCCTGAGAATGCCCGGGAGGAACATGCCAGGCAGAGGGGCAGCAAGCCTGGCTCAAGGGTCACTGGCAGGACCTTGGCTTTCTCGTGCTTGCTGCTGGTGCAGAATAGACCCTGTGGCTACTCAAGGCCGCACGACTTGTTTGCCCCCACTGCCTGGTCAGGAGACACCAAACTCGCTGCTCCGACCCCTTGATCAGGGAGGTTTAACTCAAAGTCTGCAGGGGAGGTTTGCGGGGAGGGTCTCTGCGCCCCGGGCACTGTATGTGTCGCTTTGTAGTCAAGGGCAGGTCTGCGGGCATTTCTCCAGACAGAGCATCAGATTCTCAGTGGTAGCCATGACCGCCCCCCCGCCACCAAAAGTTCAGAACTACAGGGACTTCTTAAATTGGGGGTTCTCACACCTAGCTGCCCATCTGAATCGCCTGAGATACTCTGAAAACACACCAATTTCTGCCTCCCAGATCCTGCAGATCTGCATCTCCAGGGCCGGGAATTTATTCTGGTCACTTTACAGCCGATTCGGATGCCGCCAGCCCACACTGGGGGCCTGGGGGGAAGCCGCTGCCCTTCTTGGTACAGGGTCAGAGTGGCCCCCGGGCACCTTTCTCCATGGTGCCTGCGAGCAGGTGATGCAGGTGGGCAAGCCCTTTTCCCAGAGACAATGGTTTTCCCCAGAGGAATGACGGGACTTGTGTCAAGACCCCGACGTGGGGTGAGGAGGATGGTGTGGGCACCCTGGGGACCCAGCCAGCTGCCCTCGAGGGAGTCCCTGGGACCCTGCAGGGGGCAGCCCTGCTTCCCAGTTAATGCCAGTTTTTGCTCTGTGATTTCCAGAGAAGTACATGGAGTTTGACCTGAACAATGAGGGCGAGATTGGTGAGTGAGGCCTTGGGTGAGCCGGCGGGTGGGGTGGGGGAGAGTGCTTCGTGGGTAGGGGCTGTGGGCGTCCAGAGAACCCCACTGACTCATCTGCATGGGTGAGCGGCCTGGGACTGTATTTTGAGGTTGACAAGCACCGACTGAAGCTTCCCCGATGGGCCAGGCCAGCCAAGCTGGCCTTGAACTTGTCTGCCTTTCACCCTGGATCCCGTGCCCCCCAAACTCCTCTCCCCACTGCTTCCCTCCCCGACCCCAGCTCCCTGCCCACACCCCAGCCTCCCACCCCAGATGCTCCCCGGACTCAGGAGGTGACCTGGTGACCTGAGACCTCCCCGGACTCAGAGGTGCCACCCAGCCCAGGGCTGGAGATGCTCAGGCTGTTGCCACCCTGGCCCAGGGGGCTGGCATTTCCTTTGTCCCCAAGTCTGTCCTTCCATTTGAACACTGTCCTGCAGTTGACAAGGGCCTTCCATGGACATTGGTCCTCTCTTCCAGCAGACCTTTATTGTGTCCTGCCGTCCAGGCGCTAGGGGTGACAAACACCTTTTCCATGGCACTTATGTTCATGACCATACCTTGACCTTCACTAGTAGTGTTATGACACGGTCAAGGTCGGTTTAATTGTTCCCATTGTACGGATGAGGAAACCGAGGCTCAGAACGGTGAAAGGACTTGCTTGGGGCATGTGGTCATTAAGTGGCAGCCAGGGCCCAGATCCCAGCCTGTGGTTTCCGAGTGGGTTCTCCCTCCAGCGTTTCTCCCGCTCCTCTGTCTTCTCCCATTTTTCTCCTTTTTGAATATTTTTATCCCTTTTTTTCTTAAAGCGATGTATCAAATGAATACATCGTCATCATTAAAACGTTTTGGCGATCACAGCAAAGCACAAAGACAAAAATTCACCACAATCCCACCTCCCAGAAATAACTGTGATAAAGATTTTGGTTTATATCCTCCCATTCTTTGTTCTAATCACAAACACCGTTCGATACCACTTTAGGACCTCCTTTTAAAATTTTGTACAATATATTGTTAGTATTTTGACATATAATTCATTTTTTTAAAATATAACTAATGGCTGCATGATATTCCATTTGGGCACAGACTATAATGTATTCAGCCAATGCCTTAGTGTCACCCATTTAAATGATGTCTGGTTTTAACTCATTGACAATCCTGTGAAGAACGTCTTTGTACCTGAGTCATTATCCACATTGCTGATTATTTCTTTAGAGTAAACCTCAGGAATTAGACCTTCTGGGTCAAAGGCTTTTGAAGCCTCTTGCCAAATTGCCTTCCAGAAAGGTCTTGCCAATTTAGAGTGTGGCCAGCAGCGTGTAGGAGACCTTTCACTTCTTCCTGTAGAACACTGCCCAGCTTTCTTTGAAATGTCCTGGACATCCTGGCACCTAAGGGTCTGGCACCAGTCATGCCGGCCCTGCCTCTCCGGTGAGCTGGCCCACTACTCCCCTGACCCTAAAATTGGCCCCTTGCTCCACCCGCACTCCCACTGTCCTTTGCTGACCTGACGCATTGTTCACGGAACAATCCGAAGGAAATTGCCTCAGATCTTGGGAGCCAGGAGGTCAGAGGCACCAACTCCTCGGAGTGTAGTGACTTTGGTGCCTCCCTTGTTTTTCTTGAATTTTGTTCTTTTGTTGGTTTTCCTGCTCTGCGGGATGTTCTTGGCATCCTCTCCCTTCCAGCGAGGTGGAGCCAGGGACCGCAGGGTGGGAGTGGCAGGTGGGGAGAAGCTGCCACCGCGCCCTGGAAAGTGACTCCTGATGCCTGGGTCAGGCCGACGCCCTGACCCCACCTCACTGGGCCGTGACTTCCCGGGTAGCTGGAGCCGCAGGCTCACGGTCACCTGAACCTTAGGCAGCAGCAGAGAGAACAACAGAATGAAGAAGAGAGGCTGTGTTCCTGGACACCTGCTGTGTGCCAGGTGCTTCTGCTGCATCCTCACTCCAGATGATCCCATCAACCCATTTTACCACTGATGGGAGGAAGGGCTCAGAGAGGTTAAGTAGTTTGTCCCAGGTCCCACAGCCAAGAATAGCAGAGCTGGGTTCCAACCCAAGTCTGTCTGACTTTAGAAGCCCAAGTCCCTAACCACTAGTCCATACTGCCTCCGCAGAGAGCAGGGAAGATGTGATGGGCTCATTCTCCCTGGAGGAGAAAAGCTGTCGACTGCAGTCTCCAGGGATGGACTCTCCTGCCGGGCTTGTTCTGGGCATGGGGGTGCCAGAGGGGAGCTTCCCCACTCAGCCCGGCCCCCCGACTCCACTTAACGGCTCTGCTTTTCCTCCGGCAGACCTGATGTCTTTAAAGAGGATGATGGAGAAGCTTGGGGTCCCTAAGACCCACCTGGAGATGAAGAAGATGATCTCGGAGGTGACGGGCGGGTTCAGCGACACCATCTCCTACCGAGACTTTGTCAACGTGATGCTGGGGAAGCGGTCGGCGGTCCTCAAGCTGTGAGTACCTCCCACCTCTCCTGGGACCTCTGGAGGCAAAGTCATAGTGTGTGGAGAGGCTCCTGGCTTGGGCGCCTCAGCCAGTCCCTAGCCAGGAGGTAATTCACTATGTGATCTGCTGGGCAAGATGCTTAATTTTGATGAACACGATTTTCTTATTTGTCAAATGGTCACATTAATATGTACCTTGCAGGCAAAATGAGCCTGTAGCAGAACCTCTGGTAGAATCAGTGCTCAGTAAGTGGCCGACTGTGATGGTGACGATGATGATAAATGCACTGCTGAAACCTTCTGAGCCTCAGCTTCCTTGTTTGTAGAGTGACTCTAGCACCCCATGGGGTTGTGAGCATAACAGAGTCAAAAACCGGCTCTAAAGGGAGGTATCGTTCAAATTTCGATGCTATTTCTTGCTACTGAAACGACCTTGGGCAAATTACTTTCCTTCACCTATAAGACAGAGATGGTCATAAATATCTTTTTTTTTTTTTTTTTTTTTTGCGGTACGCGGGCCTCTTACTGTTGTGGCCTCTCCCGTTGCGGAGCACAGGCTCAGCGGCCATGGCTCACGGGCCCAGCCTCTCCACGGCATGTGGGATCTTCCCGGACCGGGGCACGAACCCGCGTCCCCTGCATTGGCAGGCGGGCTCTCAACCACTGCACCACCAGGGAAGCCCCGGTCATAAATATCTTGCATGAAGTGTTGTCCTGAGAGTTAATGAGATAATATATATGAAGCGTCTAGCCCAGTACCTGGCTGACGGCAAACACCTAGTGTATGGTGGCCAAAATCACACTTTGCGGGTACTTCCCCACTGGAGAGCAGCAGAGAAATTCCTTGGAGGGTCCCATGGTATGTGTTCAAGCTGTAAAGGACACTCACTTGGCTTTTATGTGATAAGATTAACTTTTTCTTAAAAAAATTGAAGTATAGTTGATTTACGATATTGTGTTAGTTTCAGGTATACAGCAAAGTGATTCAGTTATACATAGGCATGTTTTTTTCAGATTCTTTTCCATTATAGCTTATTACAAGATACTGAATGTAGTTCCCTGTGCTACACAGTAAATCCTTGTTGTTTGTCTATTTTATATATAGTGGTGTGTATCTGTAAGATTAACTTCTTCACATGTACCAATGTAAAATATACCTGTCTCATTTTACAAAGGGGGAAGCGGGGTGACCTGCTGGTAAGCCCACGGTTCAGGCTGGTCTGGTTGGAGTGTTTATTGTCGGGAGGGATGGGGCAGGAGGTGTGGTGGGAGAACCGTCCAGGTCAGATCATGCTGCACCTGAGAGGCCAGGTGGTGGCAATAAGAGTGGTGATGCTATTAAAAACCACACCTAAGATTTAGTGGACATTTACTATGTATTGGGCACTTCCAATCTGATCCATCTAGTCTGCATAGTGACTCCTTAGATGAATCATTCATTCATTCAGCAAATATTTATTAAGCGCCACCTATGTGCCAGGAATTATGCTCGGTGCTGGGGACCCATGAATTACTTACATTCTGATGGAAAGAGACAGACAGAAACAACCCAAAACACCAGATTGCAACCGTGCAATTCAAAGAAAAATAAAGTGGGCGAGAGGAATAGAGAGGGGTGGCATAGTAGGCAGAGAGGGTCTCATTGAGCAGGTGACATCTGATCTCCTGCACGAGGGAGATGCGAAGAAATGAGCCATGCGAATATCTAGGGGAAAGCACTCCAGGCAGAGGAAGCGGCAAGTGCAGAGGCCCTTTTACGCTCAAGGAATAGCACAGAGGCCCGTGTGCCTGGAGTGCAGTGAGTGAAGGATGAGTCTGCAGAGATGGGCAGGGGCCAGGTGATGTGGGCCACGGTTGATTTAGCATTTTGTACTGCCGTGGAGGGATGCCATTGGAGTACTCTAAGCTAGGAGCTGACTTTTAAAAGGCCCCCTCCGACTGCGGTGGGGACAAGAGTGGCAGCAGGCAGGCCGGTAGGAGGCTCGTGCACTTCTGCAAGTCAGAAATGAGGCTCTCAGCCTGGAGAGGCTGTAGTGGAGGTGGGCAGCGGCTGTCAGAGTTGGGAGTGATTTTGGAGGTAGAGCTAGAAGGGTTGTTTCCAGGTTTAAAAGAAAACAAGGAGTCTGATGGTTGTAAGGTCTGGGGTCTGAGTTAACTGAGTGATGGTGCTGTTTGCTTTGAGAAAAGAGCAGGGAGGAAGGTGGGAATTGAGCTCAGTTTTGATGTATTGAATTGGAAGAGCCCCTAGACACGCAAGGGGAGGGGTTGAGGAGGGAACTGGCTGTGCAGATCTGGAGCTCAGAGGTAAGCCGTTTGTGACTATCACACTTTGTTGTTGTTTTTTTAATTTTTATTTTTTAATTAATTTATTTATTGGCTGCGTCGGGTCTTCGTTGCTGTGCATGGGCTTTCTCTAGTTGCGGCGAGCGGGGGCTACTCTTCGTTGCGGTGCACGGGCTTCTCATCGCGGTGGCTTCTCTTGTGCAGCACGGGCTCTAGGCGTGTGGGCTTCAGTAGTTGTGTCACACTGGCTCGGTAGTTGTGGCTCGCGGGCTCTGGAGAGCAGGCTCAGTCGTTGTGGTGCACGGGCTTAGTTGCTCCACGGCATGTGGGATCTTCCCGGACCGGGGCTCGAACCCATGTCCCCTGCATTAGCAGGCAGGTTCTTAATCCCTGCGCCACCAGGGAAGCCCGACTATCACACTTTGGATGGGATTTAAAGCCAGGGACTGAAGGAGCCCACCCAGGGAGGGAGTACAGAGGGTGAAGGGCACTGTCACTTGGAACAGCTCCAGGATGCAAGTGCTTTTGACATCCTCACTTTCAGTTGGAAACATTGAGCATTGGTGGGGTTGAGTGTCTTGCAGCAGTCACCAGCTGGGAAGGAGTAGGGCTGGGATTCAAATCCAGGCAGTTTCCCTCCAGAGGCTATACTTTGAACCCCCATCCTCTTCTGCTGCCCAGATTTTACTGTCAGAGTAGTGGGAGGTTTTTGAAGATCTGAAGGGGTTTTGAGCAGAGCCACGGCCCAGCCGAGCTCTGCTTCCTCCAGGCAGTGTGCTCAGGGGAAGGCGCATGACCTAGAAGTCCGAGGTCTCGAGTGAGTGTCGTCCTGCCTCGGGCTGCCTGTGTGACTCGGACGAGTCTCATTGCCCCTTTGTGTCTCAGCTTTCTCCTCTGTAAAATGGGACTAGCAGCCCCCTCTGTGGAGTTGCCGCATGGGCTTCTGGGAAAATCTCGCTGGAGAGTGGGTGCAAGGGCATTCTGTGGAGGACCCTGCAGACGTGAGGGCTGGGATGATCTTTCCCTGGACGAGGAAAGGAGTCCTAATCCTGTTTTGTGTTTTCTTTCTTTTCTCCGTTTCTGAACCAGAGTCATGATGTTTGAAGGGAAAGCCAACGAGAGCAGCCCCAAGCCAGTTGGCCCCCCTCCAGAGAGAGACATTGCCAGCCTGCCCTGAGGACCCCCGCCTGGACCTGCCCCGCCCTCCCCACTCCTCTGCCTCCCTCCTGATCTCACTGCCCTTCTCGACTCATTGCGATGTGTCTTATTTGTTCTGTTTGGTCGTTGTGCGTTTGTTTTTTCGTCAGCAGAGTCAGTGATCTCTTTGTATAGCACAAGTTATCTGCCTTAAAGGGGCTCTGGGTTGGGGAGTCCAGATCGCCTCCTTCTCTTTTTCCCTGCATCTCCCCTCCCTGTGCAGAAGGGCTGACATTAAACCAAAAACCAGAGGGTGCAGGGCCAGGACAGGGAGACCAGAAGCCTGTGATTCCCGCACTTGAAGCTGGTACTGTTTGTCCTTCCAGGTCACTGAGCTAAGTCCTGGTACCCTGGCCTGGCCCTGGTGAGGCCCTCTGCCCCTTTCAGAAGACCCTGGAGTCGGGATAAGGCTGCAGGGCCTCGTTAGGGTATCCTTGGACAGCTCTGTGGTTCCAGTGCTCTTGGGTGGGCCAGGATGTGGCCACACAATGTCCCACCTCCTCAGCTGGTCCCCTCTCAGTCCACACTTCGTCTTATCCTTAGTGAGGTGACAGAAGGAGAAAAGGGGAGGGACTTGGCAATTTGAGCCCTTCAGGAAGGTTCCAGAGGAATCCTCTAGCCTTGCTCCCTGGCCACACCTTTACAGGCAGCTCAGAGGAAGGGTGCAGCTCCCCCTGACCCTTGCTGGGGCTTCAGAGGCAGAGGGGGTCCAGGGGCCTTGGGGGAGGGGATTCAGCTCAGTCTAGTCCCACCTTTTAGGGAGGATGTTGAGGGCTACAGGATAGGAGGATGAGGACTTAAATGCTCATGGCAAAGAGAGGCAGCACCACTGTTAAGCCAGGAGCTGAGAAATAGGTTGCCTTTCTGATCCCAATCTGCTTGAAACCTGACTCTGCTTCCCCATTTGCCCTTCACACCTTCCTTACACCATTCATTCATTCATTCATTCACTCACTCCGTCATTCAACAGGTATTTATTTACAACCTATTATAAGCTTTAAGTCCCCCCACTTTGTCCTGACATGTGCCATGTCCAGTGTCTCTCTAATTCATCATTCTGTTTCCAAATCACTCAAAACCTTGAGCTTGGGGACTAGACTGTCACCTGTGTTTTTTATTATGGACTAGGGTTTTAGAGCCCTGACTCACCCTGTAGGTTAGCTGGGCCAGGCCTCTCAGTTCACAGGTGAGGAAACTGTGGTGACCCACAGGGATTAAGTGCCTTGCCCTAGGGCAGGGGTCTATCTGGAGATGGAAGATCCGGACCGGGGCCCAGGTGTTCAGATGCCCTGCCCATGCCTCAGTCAGTGATGAAAACAAGGGAAGGGGCGGAGAGGGGCAGTCTCCTAGGTCAACCCTTGGGCAAGGCCCTGGGCCAGGATTCACCCTTCCCAGTGCCTCCGAGGCAGCATCAGCAGGGACCCCAGCCTTGACCCCACCTGTATTCTGGAGTCCCTTCCCCTGCCCACTCAGGACTTAGATGCACTCATCCATTGAACATGTTTATTAACCACCTGTTATGGGCCAAGAGCTAAGAACCCAGTAGTGAAATGGACAGACTCATGGAATTTAGAGTCTAGTGGGGAAGTCTGACCCAGGTGATGAAAGTTAGGAAAGAGGAGGATATGAGGTGACTGCAGGGCAATCCTGGGGGGACTAACTGGGCCCAACACTGGGCAAGGGTCTTGGAGAAGCCTTCACAAACCTGAAGCGGAGAGCTGTGGGGGGCGCTGGAGCCCCTGGGAGCTCCCTGTGACTCCTCTGACCCGTAATCAAGGCCAAGGAGCTGACTTTACAGCAGCTGCAGGGAGTGGAGCAGGTAGGGGATGGGGAAATGGCCAGGCTGGGTTAATCCACTGGTCTCGGCCAGTTCAGGAACAAGATTATTTCGCCACGACTGGCTGATCTTCGGCCTAAGAAGGTACTTCAAATGCATAAGCCTAGTTGAAGTTTAAACCCCAGCAGAACATTCCACCCTGTAAATGCAAAATCTCACCGCCACTCCCTCCCCTGCCTGTTTTTTTTTTTTCTCCTGAGATCCTTAGATGAGCAACTGCCTGTCTCCACCCCTTCCCACTGCCTCTCCTTTCTGGGACAGGCTGAGACCTTTGAGCAAGGTAATGCCTTCCTTGACTACCCATCATAGTCAGTGTATCTGTACCTCACTCAGACAGGAGGACAGAACCAACCAGGCTTATTTCAGCGGGTTACACAATTTACAAGACTGCAGGAAACCTTCTTAAGGGAGGAGAGCAAGTGGGTGTGTCCCCAGCTTCTAGAAAGGGCAGGAAAGAGTTCTCTCATTGGATGGGGAGTGTCCTGGGGAAACTTTACCAGCTCCTTCATCATTTGGAATTCAACTTCCAGAGGGAGAGGGTCTCAAGAGTGATCCCTGGAAAGGGGGTGTGGTCTGCATGTATTTCAGGTTGTGGCTATTAGCTCTAGGACTCTTACTTCTCTGGCTAAGGGCTCAGCTTCTAGGAGTTCAGCTGTCTTCTTTCTGAAAGACCAAATCTAACTAATGTAACCAGCAGCTTGGGGACTGCCGAGTATGGCTCTGTCCCTGCCATTCAAAAGGAAGGAGTGTGTCGGGCAAGTTCAAGTGGATGCAGTATGTGTGTGGGGGTGCGTGTTGAGTATGTGTGGTACTGGACTGGAAATAAAACAGACAAACTTATCAACGTCTTGACTGGTGTATTTTGGGGGTGGTTCCGGGGTCAGCAAATTCAGAAGAGCTAGCTGATATAGTGACACGACTGAATGTGTCCTGTGTGCCTTTACTCCTCACAGCAACCCCATGAGTAAGGTTCTATTATATCATCCTAGTTTGATAAATGAGAAGCAGGCTTGGAGCAGAGAAGCAGTTTGCTGAAAACCAAATAGTAAGTGGCAGAATACACCGCCCCCCCTCCCGGAGCTGACCCATGGGCTCCAAGTTAAGAATCTCTGTCCTAGAGCATTTATAATATAATTCAACTACAAAAATCTCCACGTAGGACTGTGTAATAGCCAGCAATCAGCAAGGCTGAATTCTAATCCAGCCTTCACCACTTTCTGACTGAGGGGCATTGGGGAATTTTCTTAACTTCTCTGTGCTCCCAGCTGCCTCATCAATTAAATGGCAATGATAACTGCTAGGTGACTAGGATGTCTTTGCGCAGTGTTTCGCGCAGTTTCCAGGCTTGTTTCTCCAACGAGTAAACAAAGCTGATCGCTGGGGCCCTTTAATATCCCCTTTCAGCCTTCAGACACGTAAGGTCTCCTTGGCGAGAACCCAGCCCCCCGACTTTCTGAGAACCTTTTTCTTCCACACTCCTGTAAAGCCTTTCTCAAAAGCTACAGCCCCTTGGAAATATTTGTCAAGTTCCCAACTCCTCTGAAATCGGAACTATTAATAACCACCTACATCCAAAGACTACTACGAAGTTTCAACGAAACGAACGTGCAGGACTCGCGCCTGCACTTCCCAGTATGAGAAACCAACAGGAAGCAAGCGCGCTCCACCTGAAAACGCGGTGGCGGCACCTGGACGCTCCCGGGCGCAGGCGCACAGACCTCGGGCCACGCCCCATACTCTGTCAGAGCCGGCCAATGGGAGGCGGCGGCCAGAAGAGCTCGCGACTTTAGATGGTCCCTCCACCTCCCTCGGCCCGAAACGTGTGATGTCATCAAAGCGCGCCGGAAAATGCGTCATGCCCGCGCGCCGCTAGAGCTGAGGGAAGGAAGTTGGCCTGGGGGCCACCTGGGCTGTGTCTGCAAGGACGCGGGCAGCTGCGGTAGCTGCTTTGACCTGTTGAGGGCGGCGCGATGGGAGACGAAATGGATGCCGTGATCCCCGAGCGGGAGATGAAGGTCAGACACTGGCCGGGGCCTCCCTCCCTTCCTTAGTTCTGGTGTTGCCTTGGAGCCCCGCTGACCCGGGAAGCTCGGACGTCCGCTGACCCGCCCCGCCCCCCCCCGCCCCCGCGCCTCCTGCTTGAACAATTTGCCGCTTTCAGAATTCTCTTTACCGCGTCCTGGAGCGCTCTTCAGTGCAGTCGGCGTGAAAGCCCCACCGAATGCGGTTTCCGCGTCCCCTGTTGGTCTTGTGCGAGCCTCTTGAGTTATCCTAGCCCCTTTAATGTGGTGATTGGAGTAGTGGTACTAACTACTGTTTATTGAGCGTTTACTGTGCAAGGCACTGATAATTATCACAGCAACCCCACGGAATACTTGTTAATGTAGAGGAGCAAATTGAGGCTCGGAAAGTAACTTACTCAAAGCTGCATTTGACAAGCGGGCTGAAAACCAGATTGTTGTTACTGTTTTTAAGACCCTCCTCTCTCGCTGTACTAGTAAGGCGGTCTACGCTTGCCTAATGCAGAGCCAGGGTTCATCACTTATCCTACAAGAGCTTTAGTTAACTAGAATCGGAGGGCTCTTTCGGGACAGGAAATCAGCCTGAAGTCAGGAAACTTGAGAGGGCCAGGTGATCCAAATGATGGTTGTAAACACCCGAAAGGAAATAAGTTGTAGGAATATTTTAGGCATTTGAACAACAAATCACTGACATGCATTAGGGAGTAGTAATCCACACCATGTTTAGAATAGTGATGCTCTCGTTCTTCTTGAGAATCACCGCCAAGGGTGAGCAACCCAGTGAGAGTGTGCCATATTTCATATGCTGGAGCAGAAGGAT
This sequence comes from Leucopleurus acutus, assembly GCF_964270905.1. Classification (NCBI taxonomy): domain Eukaryota; kingdom Metazoa; phylum Chordata; class Mammalia; order Artiodactyla; family Delphinidae; genus Leucopleurus; species Leucopleurus acutus. Next base: position 5,351,364 of record NC_139150.1, on the reverse strand, counting down.
GAAAAGGTTTTAGAACCACAGACTTAGAAAATGATGGCCTCCCTTTGCGTTTCTGATTACAAGACCCAAGTAGGATATTTGGAATTATCAGGATGAGAATTAACAAAAAAGGTTGAAAATTTTGTGGTCTGACCTGGAAAGCCGTGTGGATTTCTGATCACCATACTCAGTTGGAATTAAAAGAGTATTTCAGTTAATCTTTTAGCAAATCTGTATTAAACATTGAATCCAAGGAAATGAGTATGTGGGGTGTGTTAGGGATCCTGGATGAAACACTGTAAATGGACACAAATGAAGGCTGAGAAAGGCTGTCTTTGGCTTTTACACTTTTTAGAGTGTAAGCAAAAGGAGATTCATATTCTTTTCACCAAAACCTTGACTTAAAGATAGGTTTAGAATTGAAGAAAAAAAAATGTATATATATATATATAACACAACTTAACATAATGCTTGGTAAACGTATGGAACTCTTTTTACCAAGAAGTGGTACACACTGAAAATTCTTTGAAAGCAGATCAATAAATTCATGGAAGACTGGATGAATCAGACATTGACAGGAGGTTGGGGAAGGCTCCCAGGCCCTGAGGGGCTAAGGACCATGAAAATGGGAGGAAATGAAAACTGGAAATAGGTGGGGGGTGGGGGTGGCACTGGATGTGGCAGAGGTGATGGCGCAGTTGTGGGAGGGAAGCAGAGTATTGTGAGGTGAGGCTCTGGAAGTGGACGAGTCAAGCCATGTTGGCCTTATAGCCTGTGTTAAGGGGTTTGGACTTGATTTTAGATGCCCTCATAGCATCTAGGTATGTTTATAGGTCTTGAACACCAAGAGATTGACCTCTTCTGTGGTGGGAGTTTTGTTTAGTGTCTGATGCAGGTAAGCCAGTTTGGGATTTGGTTACAGTTCAGTGGCCATTATTTCCATGTATCTTTGTTGAGTACTGCACTGGTAGTTTGAGCTTACAGGGTAGTTGAGTGATGCTTTCAATATTTAACAACAATTTATTAAGCACTACTCTGTATCGTAAGACATACCATGAAATAGGACAAGATTGTAAATAAAAAAGTGCAGCTTGTGTGGTGGTTCAGACAATAAATTAGCTAGGAATTCAGAAAAGGAAAAGATCAGTGTTATCTGGGTTAGTCAAGGAAGGCTTCATGAAAGAATTCTTTTTAATTTAATTTATTCAGTAAATACGAATAAGCACTATACCGGGTGCCACAATATCACAGGAAGCTTAAAAATGACTGAGCCACACAGCCCTTACCCTCAGGGTAATGTATATTTTGTTGTACTGGAATTGGGTGTACTGAAATATAATGACAGGTGTGATTTAATTTCCTGTCTTCCCTGAATTGATCTTGCTTTGACCCCGCACCACAGGATTTTCAGTTTAGAGCCCTGAAGAAGGTGAGAATCTTTGACTCCCCCGAGGAGTTGCCCAAGGAACGCTCGAATCTGCTTGCCGTGTCCAACAAGTATGGTCTGGTCTTCGCTGGTGGAGCCAGTGGGTTGCAGATTTTTCCTACTAAAAATCTTCTTATTCAGAATAAACCTGGAGATGATCCCAATAAGATAGGTAAGTTCCTTGGTTTGTGTTGCATGATAGAGGAGTGAAGTGCTAATGTCACTTGATTTACAAGAAATCATTCTAGTAGTAAAACTGCTGTTAGTCCTGAGATTGACCCCAAAGAAGAGGAAGTTCTAGGTAGGCTTCTGGAAGCCCTCCTGGGTGTTCTCTTTGGTCCATTGTATTTCTCTTTTGATGAGCTGTCCCTCTGAGCTCAAAGGGAAGAACAGCTTACCATTGTGCCATGCTCAGTTGAACTTGGGTTCCAGCTCCCTGGGAGAAGAGTTTCATTGCGTGGCTTTTTAGTTGTCACAACAGCGCCATCCAAACAAATGGGAATGTGTGCTCTTTGGAGCATTGTTGCAAAAATACGGTACAGGGCACTGTTTCCAACAAGGGCTACAGCCACAGTTAGTTTTCTCAGGTCAGATGAGGAAGAGTCCCTATGATACTTAATGCAACATTATACATCTGTAAGAAAGCTACGATTTGTCTGTACAACTTGTTATCAGGGTGTGTGCGTATTTTTATGTAGATGTAAAAATTGTTTCACATAGACCTGAATAGAGAGTTTGTGGCTTATGCTTAGAACATTGCATTTTCTGCTTTGTGTTTTTTTATGTTTTCATAGTTGATAAAGTTCAAAGCTTGCTAGTTCCTATGAAATTCCCGATACATCACCTGGCCCTGAGCTGTGATAACCTCACACTTTCCGTGTGCATGATGTCCAGTGAATATGGTTCCATTATTGCTTTTTTTGATGTTCGCACTTTCTCAAATGAGGTAAGCTGCTGGCAAACTGTAGGGACCTAAGAAGATTTCCTGGTATTGAATCATAACCTAGAAGTTCTTGGTTGGCCTTTGAATTCTTTTTCTAGATTAAAATATGGGTTTTTAAAAGGTCCTTAATTACAGAATCATAGATCTTTGGAGATAGAGGTGACTTCAAGAAATTATTTCATAATACCACCTGCCCCAAGATGTTTCATTTCTCATTTATATATGAGACAGCCAGAGCCCAGGGACCCTTAGGTGACTTGCCCAAGGCCATAGAGTTAGTAGTTAATGTCAGAAGTTCCTACATCCTGGATCTCTGGCCTCCTAATATAGTGTTCTTCCATTCCAGGCCATTTAGTAATGATAATAGTCAATAATATTGAGTGTTTATACTGACTTTGTGCCAGGCCCTGTACTAGTGCCTGACATGCCTTGTTCTCATTCATGCCTACTCTTCATGGCCTTATGCAGTAGGTACTGTCATCTTCATTTCATAGGTAGAGAAACAGGCCCAAAGAGTTTAAGTATTTGGGGTTCTTGTGTGTGTTTGTTTGGGGTACCTTTTATATCAATAATCTTTCATTAACCTTCCACAACAAATCTTCAGTGAAGCTCTTTTGGAATTTTGAAGCCTTTGGTGGTTTCTGCATACCAGTTAAAATAGGTATAATATTTTAAGATGAGAGCTCTCTAAAATTCAAGGGCCCAACACTATTAAGAAGCAGAGCCCAGATTTTTATTTAGTGTCTGCTCTTTATGGATTATTTTGCATTTGCGTACTCCTTTGTTGCGAGTCCCTCTGAGTATGCTATAACGATTGATTGCCGTTTTCAAAGCTGTGTTAAAATTGTCTGTAACAAATAGACTGTTGTGCAGAGCTGCATTGTTTTTCATGGTCATGGAGAAAGGTGAACTGTAATTCGAGAAAACTTGCAGATTCAGTAATTTTCTTTGACTATTAAATGTCTCTGTACTTATTAATTTACTAATTTATTTTTGCTTCTGGGCATGTGTTTTAAAAGGCCAAACAGCAGAAACGCCCGTTTGCGTATCATAAGCTCCTGAAAGATGCAGGAGGCATGGTGATCGATATGAAGTGGAACCCTACTGTTTCCTCCATGGTGGCAGTTTGCCTGGCTGATGGCAGCATTGCTGTCCTACAGATCACAGAGACAGTGAAAGTGTGTGCGACTCTTCCTTCCACAGTAGGAGTAACATCTGGTGAGTAATAAAGTCTTCTCCTCTGTAACATATGGTAATGGTGATCTAGTTAAAATTTAACCTCTGGAAAAAAAGCAAGTGGGGTTTTTTGTCATATTTGTTGTTCTTTGGTAGAAGTGGAGAGAGTGTTTTTTATTTCCGTAGTTAATGTCCTTGAAGCCAAATAGCATACATGATTTAACTTGAATGTGCTTGGGTTTTCTGGAGAAAGAAATATTTTAGTATAGCTGGTTTAGAACTGTGTTGTTGAGAATAATTGTTTTGATCTAAAAGGGTCGTACTCTGAAACAGTCATTTGTACCTTTGAGGAAAAGCATTAGAAAATATCAAACAGGAGCAAGAGAATGACATCTTGATATTTGAGAACCTTCTGTATTCTCCTTGTTTTATCTAAAGACTACAGAGTTTTCTATACTTTACAGCTTTCTGGGCAGTACTCCATTGAAAAAACATTTTTAACAGCTGATTCAGTGGCCCAGTGATAAATCACAATTGACTTGTATCATCGAAATGATCTTTCTTTTTTCACTGTGCCAAGTAAGGATGATCCCACAGTCTTCCATGGACTGACAGAGGAACAAGAAGTGGTTATTATGTAGCTGTTTTGGTACAGATCTCATTGGTTTGCTCCATTTTATTCAGTTTTTAATTGGTAGCATTCTCTTCTTTACCCAGTCTGCTGGAGCCCCAAAGGAAAGCAGCTGGCAGTGGGGAAACAGAATGGAACTGTGGTCCAGTATCTTCCTGTAAGTCTTGCCTTGGACTTCAGAACTTTTTTACTTAAGTTACCCGCTGTTTTGGGGGTGGTTTGGGAGTATCTTTGCTGTTTTTTTCTATTAAAATGTAATTTACGCTCATTGCAACAAATCTGTCAGTACACAAGTGAATGCAGGAAAGAGTGTTGCATGTGCACTCGGTCAGCTCTCCCTGTGGTGAGCTGTGTCACCTCTTCCAGAGGTGATATTCATGAATATTCTTCAATGTAAATCGACAAAGAATCCATATATATCTGGTCACACCCGAATGGGAAGGAGGGGTTCACAGGCAATGCCAAGGCCTATGCTGTTGTGTATTCCTCCTGTTCTCTGAGGGGTTGCAAAGTGGTGAATGTGGTGGAATAGGTTTGAGGTTAAGGTTTTGTTTCTTCTTTGTCATCACAAAAAGTTGTTATGTGACATTTGGTACATATTCTTTTAGGGCATTAGCCTGTAAAAAGTTAATACAGGGCTTCCCTGGTGGCGCAGTGGTTGAGAGTCCGCCTGCCGATGCAGGGGACACGGGTTCGTGCCCCGGTCCGGGAAGATCCCACATGCCGCGGAGCAGCTGGGCCCATGAGCCATGGCCACTGAGCCTGTCCGGAGGCGCGTCCGGAGCCTGTGCTCCACAACGGGAGAGGCCACAACAGTGAGAGGCCCGCGTACCGCAAAAAAAAAAAAAAATTAATACAGTTGGTTCAATTTTATTGTTTGCTTTTTCTTTTTTTTAAACTTAATAGTGTATTGGAGGGACTTACCTGGTGGTCCAGTGGTCAGGACTCTGCTCTTCCACTGCAGGGGGCATAGGTTCGATCCGTGATCGGGGAACTAAGATTCCTCATGCTGCGCACTGCGGCCAAAAAAAAAAAAGTGTATTGGAGTCTTTTTCTTCCAGCTCATTACATATAGAGCTACTTCATTCTTTTGAATGGCTGCATAGGACTCCACTATGTGAGTATATCTGTTCCATTATTGATGGTTATTTGTATCAGCGTGAGTGGTTTTGCTACTCTGAGTGGTATTGCATTGAGCATCCTCATCACCTACACTGATCACGTTGCTGTGAGTGTTTCCATAGGGTAGGATTCTAGAAGTAGGCATCCACTTGTCTCTGTATTCATTCTCTCCTGGCTGGGGAGAGGAGACTTAGGTGGTTTCTAGGGGAACTTATTGGATTTGACAGTTTCATTGGTTTGGGGATTGTTTCATTCGACTCTGTTTTTTTTCAAATCTCTTTCAGACTTTGCAGGAAAAAAAAGTCATTCCTTGTCCTCCATTTTATGAGGCAGATCATCCTGTCAGAGGTAACACATCTGCTTTTCTTACTGGGCTGACCTCTAATGAGGTGCTGTCCTTATTGCAGAAATTTCAGATCATGTGATGTACCTGCATACCTGATCCGGGAAGTGTTGGTGCCTCCTGTATGAAAACTCCCATTATTTCGGTTAGCTAATTAAGTCGCTGTAACAGTAATCCTCTGGTAGACACCTGTGTCTCTTGGTAAATGACATTAAATGGATCCTGATTTTTTAATTAGAATTCTTCATTATTTGCCTTGATTATAATCCACCAGAAAAAAAAAAAAATACCACTTTGGGATGAATTTGGGCTTCTTGAGTCTTTGAATTGTATGTAGTTAGTGAAATCTGGACCTTTTTAAAAGCTATAGGAGTTGGATTTTTTTTTTTTTTTATCCATGAGATGGTAGTATAATGTACAGGGGTTATTCCAAGCACAAGATGGTTTATTAGGATGTGTGTCTTTCAGTTCTGGATGTGCTGTGGATTGGTACATATGAATTCACAATAGTATATGCTGCTGCGGACGGGACCTTGGAAACTGCTCCAGATGTGGTGATGGCTCTACTCCCGGTATGTCTATGCAAAGGATGTCTCTGTTATTTGAGAATTTTAGAAGTCTTCTAATAAAGTTTGCAGTTAGGCTTCAGTTTCCTTTTCTTGCTGGCAGTGGTCGTGCAACTTGAGGTGTAAGATTTTAATGCTGCACTGGGAGCCTGGGGACCAAAGTGGTGGTGTTCACTTAGAGCGTGTTCTACCGTTGAGTCACAAGGTGAAAAAAGTCCTAAAACTTACTTTGCTTAAGTTGCAAACTGTGAGTTGTGGTAGATGTTAACATGATAAAGACATTTTAGAGAAGCAAGAAAGTACCTTGATTTTCAAAATTTGTTCACTTATTTATTCATCAGATATTTATCAAATGCCTACACAGTGTGCTTTAAAGCTGAGAATACAGCTGCGACCAAGGCACAGTCCTTGCTTTTGTGGATCTTGCATTCGGATGAACGTGCTAGTCCACAGACAAGTGTCAGATCAAGGAGTGATAGGGGTGATGGAGGAAATAAAGCAGGGTAAGGGGTGGTTGGTTGATGACTGGGGTGTGATTTAGCTTGGGTGGTCAAGGAAGGCCTCTGAGGAAGAGCCATTTGAGTGAGGGAGTGAGTCATTTTGAAGGACAAAGAAGGACCTGAATGATAAGATCTACACTTCCTAAATTGCAGTGGCATTAAAAACAGCAAATGAGGCAGGGCTTATATTTCCAAATCACGTTAACTTTCAAAGTCTAGAAAAACATTAAATACATACATAAAAGTCTAAGTATAACAAAAGTGGGAGTGGCACTAGTCATTCTGTTTTGCAACCTTGTTTTACTTAGTAAATTGCAACTACCTTTCTACCTCAGTAAATCTGAATTTTGCTTTTGGGCAGATAAGCAATTTATTCAGCGCTTCCTCTACTGTTGGATACTCAGGTTGCTTTCAGTTTTTCCCTGTTTTAAAGAATACTAACACTCTTTTATGTACACTTAATGGGATTATGTTTATTTTTTAGGATAAATACCTAGAAATGAATTTGCTAGGTCAAGCAGTGTATGCTCTTTTGATATAGGCTTTTGAAAACACTGCCGAAGTATCTTTTAGAAAAGTTGTATCAGTTTGTACTCCTACCACGGTTGGAACTACCAGTGTCCCAATATGTGTGTCAATATGTAATGGTACCATTTTTAATCTTTGCCAATCTGATACTAGAAAAAAGTGCCTTGTTTTTATTAACTCTTTTGGGTTCCTGACAATATTGAATTTTAAAAATAAGTTTATTAAGATGCCTTATTTCAAGATATCATTAAGATTTTCTTTTCCCAGGGATCATATTAACACTAGCGTTTATTGAACACGCCTTATGTTCCGGGTTAGACCGGGTTACCTGCTTTATGTGTATCCTTTCATATGTCACAGCAGCCTTTGATGCAGGTTTTGTAGGTCCATCGTACATGAGAGAAAACATCAGCGAGGCTGAGTAATCTGCCCATGCTAAAGTGACAGAAAACCTTGACTTCAGCTTGGTCAGTGGCCAACGCTTCTGTTCCTTGTGCTGCTCAGTGCTGCCTTTATATAGTGTCTATATATTCTGAATGAATTTTCTCATAAAACTTAAATGATTTTATCTTTTGAGGTTCTTAACTGTGTAGGATTCAAGAAAAATCGCCCATGAGATTTTTTTTTTCTCGTTCTGTTCATTGTAGAAAAAAGAAGAAAAGCACCCAGAAGTGTTTGTGAACTTTATGGAGCCCTGCTACGGCAGCTGTACAGAGAGGCAGCATCATTACTACCTCAGCTACCTTGAAGAATGGTGAGCCGCGTACCCAGGGAGGGTACAACCTGCCCTCACTGTCAGGTCACCCCTGAGTCACTTGGTCCTGCTTGTTCTGTTTTGTTTCCTTTCTGTAAGGGAGGAAAATAGAGGCTGGAGATAGCCCGAACATTTTCACCTCATGCTAGATAATGCCTTTCTGACTACTACTTCTGTTTTCCCAGTCTTGAATTATTTAGCTCAGATACATACTAAACTTAGAAATCCCATTTTCTCATTAACTCCGGTGATGACTTAAGAAAATACTGATATTTAAGGAACATACTGAAGTTTCCCTCTGAGCAGAAGTGTCCCTTTGAAAGATAGATGACTTGAAGCAAAGCTTCTGTTCCTCTAATTAGATTATTCTCTCTACGGGGGGTATTATATTTATTGGGAACTCTGACTTGATTCTGTTGTGTCTCTCCTTTGTCTTAAGTAGGGAGGCAGTTGGCTGAGTCTCCAGGGCTCTAGCCTATGAACTAAAAAATAAAGCTTTACATCCAAAATCTTCTTACCTTTCTTCAGCCGGGTAGAAAACCTTGCTTTTCTCCTTCACGTCCCAATGAAAGCCTTGTAGATGCTACCAGTGACTCAAGTCAAGGTACAACTGTTGCTGTTTGAATTTAACGGTCTTCCGGTTTTATTCTTTGAAGGGATTTAGTGCTGGCAGCATCTGCCGCTTCAACAGAAGTTAGTATCCTCGCTCGACAAAGCAGCCAGGTAAGTGTCTCTCTTTTGTCACTTTTATGTGATACCTTTCTGAGAAAGATTTTGGAGGGGTTTAACTGAAGTTAAGATTTAGATGAAGTCACATCCCTTTTAATGAGTTTCTGATGAGAGCACAGCTTAAATGACCAAGAGCCCTGGATCAAATGGCTTGGATATTGCATTGGACAAACATGGGTGTCAGATTTAGCCGTTCCTTCAGTGTCATCAAAAGCCCTTCTGTTAGGTTAGGATGTATCCACTGTGTGTGGAAACATACTAGTAATCAGCCTCCAATAGGAGTGTACCTGGATGTGTAGGAGGTTTTTTCTGCCTTGTTCTGTTCAACCGTCTTTATTTTCTTCCTGTTACTTGAACCTGCCTCTTCTATTTGGTTAACTATAACCCATCCTTGACTATGGAAGAGAGACATGCAAATCAAACCAAATTGTGACTCATCAGAAATACTTTCTATTTGACTTTGGAAAACGGCCAGAAAGCTAAAAGCACCTGTGCAGTTAAGCACCCATCTCCCTTCCTCCCCTTTGTGCTCTTCGCAGGCCAGGGTGGGCTGCAGTTGTGGTAAGCTCTCCTGAGCTCTGGTAGATTATGCACAGTGACTACACAGGAGACACAATGAAAGGGAAGCTTTTCTTTCTTTATTTATTTTTTTAATTATATAATTAGTAAAGGCCAGGTAATGGTTGTATTAAATTTGGGTACACATCAAGAATAAACTTTTTTTTTCCAGAAGCCACAAAACTTTTTTTTTTAATTAATTAATTTATTTATTTTTGCTGTGTTGGGTCTTTGTTTCTGTGTGAGGGCTTTCTCTAGTTGGGGCGAGCGGGAGCCACTCTTCATCGCGGTGCGCAGGCCTCTCACTATCGCGGCCTCTCTTGCTGCGGAGCACAGGCTCCAGAAGCACAGGCTCAGTAGTTGTGGTTCACAGGCCCAGTTGCTTCGCGGCATGTGGGATCTTCCCAGACCAGGGCTCGAACCCATGTCCCCTGCATTAGCAGGCAGATTCTCAACCACTGTGCCACCAGGGAAGCCCCACAAAACATTTTGAAAAATTGATCATATCAAGTCAGATGTAGAAATGACATTGCACTGTTTCTGACATTGTAATAAAGCTGGATAATGACACAATTTTAAACAATCAAAACAAAATTACAAAATACCGGCAAATATATATACATGTATATGAAGTCACTAACTGAAATAACTCAGGTCAAAGAGAAGCTCAGAGCTACAGTTGCAGACTACTTAGAAATAATGGCAGAGACAAATAAAAACATACGGAGCTGTTCTTAAAGAATAAGAGAGAATGAAAACTCAATAAGCTACAGAAGACCAAATCAGTAAAATGTTTTATTTAAAATGTGAGCCAAATTTTAGTGCCTCTGCTATTTTGTAAAGGATTGTAAGAAAAGGATGCAGAGAATTTTGAATATGGGTCAGTTACCTATTCACCTAATCAAAGTGAGTACAGAATTCTGCTAATTTTAAATATTTTTTCTTATTGCTAAGAAAACCAGGAGAATGACCTAGAATTTGTTTCGCTTCTGAACATTAAAATGATGAGCTATTTTTCTGCTACTGTCTTGGTGTTAGGTGTGGCCATGTGACTGAGTTCTACCTATTCCAATGGGAGCAGCAGTTTCTGTGCTAATTCTAGGCCCGACCCCCGGGAACTATGGGCCTTCTCCATTTGTTCTTCTCTTTGTCACCTGGATACAAAGTTGGTTAAGGACTAAAGTAATGGCTTGTGTAGCCACAAATGAGGAGCTTGGATTCCTGAATAAAGCTGGTAGGACAGCCACTCTGCCAACTTGAATACCCAGTCAAACTCCAAAAATCTTCTGTAATGTTGGCTAGTGCATATTTGGATCTATATTTGTTACAGGGTGTTGGTATACCCTAAATAGTGAACTAGGCAAAAAGAAACAAAATAATACATGGACCAGTAAAATACAGATGAAGTAGTATGTGTATCAGAATTTGACATTGCAAATTAAATACCACTACATTAAATAACGCATTAAGCAAAAGAATTATATGCAATAAGCAAGTGGAGTTTATTCCAGGGGTATTTTTCTATCTCATATGTAAATGTCTAAGTGGCAACTCCTCTTGTATTTTTAAGAGGTATCTTAAACTAATACTGTCTGTAACTAAACTCTTGTTTTTCTCCCAATACCTGCTCCTCCCTCAAGTTTTTCCCTTCTTTGTAGGTTAATCTCCATTCCATCAATTGCTCAAGCAAAAATTATGGTGTCACCTCTGACTCTCTTTCTCTCACATCTCACATCTATCAAAAGGTAATGTTTGGTCTACTTGCAAAATGCATCTGCATTCTGACCATTTCTCACAACTCCTCAGCCAGAAATTTTTCTTTTTAAAAGTCTACCTTGAGTTTAAAAATGTTTTGTGCACCCCATGCACAGGTACATATGCCTCTTCAGTCATTCAACATTTATCCATCCTTCTCTGGGCAGCAAGGTGGCCAACCATAAGCACGTAGTCCTCAGGGTCACAGGCCAGAGTTCAGCAGTCTGATTTGCTGCTCTTGGATTAACTTCAGTCACAATTTCTTAGTAGCACAAATATTTTATGTATTCACACATTGAAAAACACTTTTATTTTTGCTTTTTATCAAAATAATTATGTTCATGGTTGAAGAATCAAATAGTGGAGAAAGGCTTATAAGTGAAAAATCACCACTGCCCATCCTGTCCTGATCTGTCCTGTTCTCGAAAGGGGACCACTTTTTTTGCGTTATGCGGGCCTCTCACTGTTGTGGCCTCTCCCGTCGTGGAGCACAGGCTCCGGACGCGCAGGCTCAGCGGCCATGGCTCACGGGCCCAGCCACTCCGCAGCATGTGGGATCCTCCCAGACCAGGGCACAAACCCCTGTCCCCTGCATCGGCAGGCGGACTCTTAACCACGAAAGGGGACCACTTTTAACTTGTAAACTTTTTCTTTTAATGGTTACCTCCTTATCCCTAAATAATAATTTGCTTTATCACTAGTTGTTGATTATTAATGTTAAACTATTGGGCTGTTAGGGCAAATGAGGATTTAGCTCACATGTGGCCTTCAAGCCCTCCCTCCTTCCTTTCAGTAGGGTTATAGCACTGTTTTAGTTTCTTCTATTTGTTATCTTTGAACTTTAAGTAATCATTTTTATCTTCGTTTCTTATGGTATTCCCATACAGCATCTCTCTTGATCTTCCGAGCTGTGAGAGGAACATGTCAGCGCCCCACCCTTGCCTTTAGCACACCTTCCCCACTCCCACCTGTAAGCTGTTGTCATCTGTGTCTCGTCTTTCACAAAATCAAAGCTGATACTGTCTGTATTCTGTTCTGTAGTGATTAGCAAGCCTTCTTTATTTTGTCTATAGATTGTTTTTCCAAGTTGGAATCCATTTTGTTTACGTTATTATGAATGTGACTATTGACTCCATAGCTAAGTCATGGAGCATAATTATGTTCTCTTTCCTGAGCAGTTTTTTGTTTTTCTGTTTCTCATTGAGCATTATTCCCCTTTGATTCATGCTGCCCAGTTTTGGTCAACGTTGAAAGGTTAGATTTTTAAAAACCAGGAATCATTTGTTGCAAGGAACAGATCCCACTAGAGCAAACTTGAACGAAAGGGGAGTTTATTGGAAAGATGTGGTGGTTTCTCAAGGAATCCAGTGGCAGGATGATTGGCCAGTGTGAGGAACTGACACCAGGAACTAGGAAGACAAGAACTAAGGTTACCTTCTGTCTCTGTGGTCGAGTGAGCACAGGGCATTTGGCCAGCTTTATAAGCTGCTCTGCTCAGGACCTCACTGGAGATCCCCTGGAGATCCTGGTTCCCGTTCCAGATTTCTAGGAGCAGCTACTGACTGGCTTAGTGCAGCTATTAGATTCACCCTCTGTGTTCAGGAGTCTACCTGGTTGTGGTGGACAGTACTTCAGAGAGTGTTCACAGTAGTGGTTATTTATTCACAAGGCAGGTGCTTCGTATGCCAGGAACAGACAGAGAGGTTGACTTGGAAAAGTAACCCCTCGCTTGCTGGGGGACTCAGCTTTTAGACTGTTTTTCCAGATTTCAGAGTCTCAGTCAACATATAACTCTAAACCACGTGAGCTGTCTTTTTTCTTCTCTCCTGTTGAGCAGTGCTGGAGAAGGCTCTAACCAACATGGCATTTTCTTCTTCCTTGTTCTTTTGTCCAGAGTAATTGGGAATCTTGGCTGCTGGAGGATTCTAGCCGAGCTGAACTGCCTGTGACAGACAAGAGTGATGATTCCTTGCCCATGGGAGTTGCCATAGATTACACCAACCAAGTGGAAATCACCATCAGTAAGTATAGTCTGACATAGCATAGCGCAGAAGTGGTCTTCTTCCCATCATGGTTAGTATTCAAATCCAGCTCTACGTTTTCATGACAGAATCTATCTGCTGTGCACTTTTAACTTGTACCATGTTTCTGCTTAAAGAGTGAGACAGTGTGTTGTACAACGCTCATCTAATTTGAATGGATATTCATTGACCGAGGTCACATACTCTGTGTGTCTGAGTGTCTGAGTGTTGGCGTGTCTGTGTGTGCTTTAGAATACGGCTAAAATACACAGTGCTGATTTCATAGCTTTGTCTCTGTGCCCCTTCCAGGTTCCCAGTGCCTCCCGAGGGGACAGCGCCCCACGGCACTTGGGTGCTACCTACCAATACTTGGTTCGAAGGCCTGGTTAGAAAATGGAGGCCTCAGGCACAGGCTTCCAGATGGGGCCTGAGCACATGCTTTGAGTCTGTCTTCTCCCCTGCTGAGGCTCGGCAGGGCCGCAGTCTCCTGAAATGTGAAAGTGAGACAAGACATTTTTTCTCACAGATCTAGAGAACAAACTAGTGGTTACCAGTGGGGAGAGGGGAGAGCTGGGCGATATCGAGGTGGGGGAGTGGGAGGTACAGACTGTTGGGTGTAAGACAGGCTACAAGGGTGTATTGTACAACATGGGGGAAATACAGCCAATGTTTTGTAATAACTATAAATGGAGTGTGACCTTTAAAAATTGTACAAAAAAATACAGTAAGAGAATAACAAAAAAGAGAGAGAGCAAAGGAAACAGGATAACCAACAACATAACGAAAAGGCAGCCTGTGGAATGGGAAAAAATTACAAACCATATATCTGATAAGGGGTTAACATCCAAAATATATAAGGGACTCATACAACTCAACAGCAGAATAAAACAAAGTAAACAACCTGATTAGAAAATGGGCAGGGGACCTGAATAGACGTTTTTCCAAAAAAGATGTACAGATGGCCAACAGGTATATGAAAAGGTGCTCAACATCACTAAGTACCAGGGAAATGCAAATCAAAACCATAATGAGTTATCACCTCACACATGTTAGGACGGCTGTTATCAAAAAGCTAAGTGATACCAAGTGTTAGCAAAGATGTGGAGAAAAGGGAATCCTTGTATACACTGCTGGTGGGAATGTAAACTGGTGCAGCCAGTATGGAATAGAGCATGGAGGCTCCTCAAAAAATTAAAAATAGGGCTTCCCTGGTGGCGCAGTGGTTGAGAGTCCGCCTGCCGATGCAGAGGACACGGGTTCGTGCCCCGGTCCGGGAGGATCCCACATGCCGCGGAGCGGCTGGGCCTGTGAGCCATGGCCGCTGAGCTTGCGGGTCCGGAGCCTGTGCTCCACAACGGGAGAGGCCACAACAGTGAGAGGCCCGCGTATCGCAAACAAACACAAAAAAATTAAAAATAGAACTCCCATGTGAGCCAGCAGTTCCACTTCCCTTTCCAAAGGAAGTGAAATCAGGATTTTGAAGAAATAGCTGCACTTCTATATTCATTGCAATGTTATTACCGCAGACAAGATATGGAAGCAGCCGAAGTGTCCATCAGTGGATGAATGGATAGAGGGAATGTGTTATATATACAATGGACTGTTCAGCCATGAAAAGGAAATCCTGCCATTTGCAACAACATGGATGGACCTTGAGTGAAATAAGTCAGACACAGAAAGACAAATACTGCACGATCTCAGTTATATGTGGAATCTAAAAAAGTTACATTCAGAGAAGCAGGGAGCAAGAATGGTGGTGGCCAGGGACTAGAGGGTGGAGGAAATGGGGTGGTGTTGGTCAGAGGGTAGAAACGTTCAATTATATTATGAATAAGGTCTGGGGATCTATACTTGAAATTTCCTAAGGGCGTAGATCTTAACATAGACTCACTACTATATATAAAATAGGTAACTAATAAGGACCTACCCTATAGCCTAGGGAACTCTACTTAATACTCTGTAATGATCTATATGGAAAAAGAATCTATAAGAGAGTGGATATGTGTGTGTGTATAACTGATTCAGTGTAGCAGAAACTAACACAACATTGTAAATCAACTATACTCCAATAAAAATTAAAAAAAAAAAGTTTTCACCACACACACAAAATGGTAAAGTACGTGAGGTGGTGGCTGTGTTAATTAGCCTGGTTGTGGTGATCATTTCACAGCGTATACATCCATCAGACCATCATGTATACCGTAAACACGTACGATGTTTGTGTTTTATCCCAGTAAAACTGGGAAAAAATATTTGTTTACAAAAAGCCATATTCTTTGTGCTTTGTGCTTCATTTTAGAAAGGTGTACCCGTCAGACACCACTAAGTTCCTTGTCCTTTCCCTGGTCAGGCTGTTTGGTCTGATTAGCTCGTTTACTCTGATTCTCGTAAAGACTTAATTGACAAAATACATGCTTATGATTCAACTGTGAATGAATATAAAGTAGTGGGACTCACTTCTCTGTGCCCTACCGTGTGTTTTCCAAAGAGGCTCATCTGTCATTTTTTTTTTTAACTAAAGGAGTCGCTTCCTGGAGACTCCTGTCTTGGTCAGGGGAATGCTAAACCTACCTCCCAAACACCGGGACACACGTAAAAATCAGAGGTTTGGGAGTCAGAGCTACTGCAGGACTGCTAGGGCTTCCCTGTAGGGCTGGTGGGACGGTGGCCATCTGATCATGGCAGTAGCTCTTCTTTAAGGAGCTGTTTCATAAAAGGCTGTTCAGATCTAAATCAGAACAAACCAACTCGAGCTACTGTAGAGATGAGTCCTGTGAAGCGTCTTTTGCTTCCGGCAGTCTTCCGCTTCTGGGCCCAGGCCCTTCAATCGACTTGGCCCTTTTATCACCTTTGTTTTCTTTTTTAACAGATGATGAGAAGACTCTTCCTCCTGCTCCAGTTCTTATGTTACTTTCAACAGATGGTGTGCTTTGTCCATTTTACATGATCAATCAAAATCCTGGTGTTAGGTCCCTCCTCAGGACACCAGAGCGGCTCTCATTGGAAGGAGAGCGACAACCCAAGTCATCAGGTGCGTGCCTCCCCCCGTTTTGGCCGAGAGGGGATACCGAGGGCTTGTACAGGAGTATTTGCTGGGATGAATACTGTGAGGACACACAGTGGTTATCTTTATCAGCCAGTCTGTCTTATCGAGGCAGGACTCATCTTTTCCTCAGACACATGCACATACTTGCCTTCTCTCACCCCCAAGCTTTATTCTCCAGCCTTTACTTTAGAGAAAAAGGAATCTCAGCCCGATGGATCCCATTAGGTAATTTACTGACAGTATCCTATTATAAGACCCTATATTATATGGTCTGAAACCTAACATGTTTAATCATGAGAGGTTGGTTAAATAAATGATTGTACATCCATACAGTGAAATGCCATGTAACTATTAAAAATGTTTATTTATTGACAAGGAAAGGAAAGAACATATTGTAAAAGAGCACTGTATACTCTGATTCCTTTTTTATGAGAAAAATATGTACATAGAAAAAATACTTGAAAGATGTTAAAATCTAAACAGTGGCTATTGCTGGGTGATGAGAACATGGGAATTTTCTCTTTGTATTTAATTTTCTTCAGTTTATTTTCCCCCTCCTCTTTGAAGATATCGCTTAAGTAATATATGTTTATTGGAGAAAAATTAGAAAATACAAAGACAGAACCACTTCAGAATCCATCAAGCAATATAGCCAGTCAGCATTTTGGCACCTATGCTTCACATACGTAAATGCATGCGTGTAAGGGCCCATCTGCGTCTTCAGAATTCTCACAACGGCAGTGGGTCACTTGTGAGAACAGAATGAACTTTCTAGAAGGGCATTGTTTCATATTGTGGAATTTTACTAATATTTCTTTTTTTGAATTTTGTGAGTATATAACTAGTAAGTTTTTTCTCTTCTGATATAGCTAAAAAAGCTCATACTGCCACCAATTCTATATCTAGGGAGAAATGTTGACCAGTTGGGTTGGATGTGGTGGAGAACACTTAGGGGATCTTTTCTCACTGCTTCCCAATGCAGAGTGAGTTGTACTTCATAAATAGAGCCACTCAGATACTTGGGCTCCTATCAACTGGCAGTGTGACCCCAAGTAATGTACCGGGTGCCTTGCATAGACTGTATCAGTGTTGTTGGGTTGGGATATCTCCTTTTCTGCAGTGTGTACTCTGAGTTATTTTTTCCCCTTTAAGTGGTCCTGAGTCCCATGAACTACCTACACTCAGTTGCTGGGTCTGTCTGTAACAAGCAGTGTACCCTGTGAAGTCGGGAGCCTGTGGGATGATGTTTGTTTCTGAGCACAGTTCAGTGTGAGGGGCTTGCTACAAGCCCCTTATTCCCTGAGCGCGAGCAAAGACCAGTTTTACTGTTTGCCTCTCCTAGAGAAACCCCGTGTTCCCTCATGCTTAGCCCAGAGGTAACAGCCATGTTTAGATGAGAGGAAGAGAGCCACTGAAGGGGGAGGAGGTGTCCCACCAGTTCACCAGCTCTAGCTGAAGCTGGCTCATGGGTTCAGAGGACATCAGTGCTTCTGCGTGCTCCCACACTCCAGCGCCAAGGATGCTGGGTTGAATGATCGCAAAGAGCAGCATGATGGTTTTCAGATATTTAGTTCCATTTTCAGTGGGGAAGATGCCTGTGATTTCTTTGGGGTTTGGCATATGCTTTTTGTATTGGTCTACTAAATGCATGGAAGTGATTGACACATATGCTTGGGTCTCTAAAGAGGTAAGCTGTTGTTGGTTCCATATTTATTGTGTAAAGGAAGTATTAACAGAATAGATAGGCTTGCATTATATACTGTCATAGAAGTGACAATTTACCTGGGGGTCGTTGTTTTCAGAAAGTGGCATTTTCATAGTTGTATCCTAAGTATTTCCTTGCTTTAGACATAGTGAAGATAAACTGTCACCTCTGACAATTTGGAAGAACCAAGACCCATAAATGTATTGATAAAAAAATACTGCTTTCTTAGTTAGTTATTTAATTTGGAGAATTAACATGTTTATAGAAAGTTTGGAAAATAGAAAAAATTTTAAACTTGCCTTTTATGGTATTCTCTTTCAGTGTTTTTTCATAAACATCTTCATAGTTGTGATTATATTGCATACATAATTGGTATGCTGGTCTTTTATTTAAATTTTAAGTGTTTTCCAGGTTCTTAAGTAATTTTTATGATTCATTTAGGAGTATTTAACACTCTGTTGAATATATTTTACCATTTGGGTTGTATTAAATATCTTTTTCATTTTTTAGGTTATTTCCGTAGTCTTTATTCTTAAAATTGGGATTACTAGGTACCTGTTCTGTGATTTTTGAGGCAAAATGCTAAAATGCTTTCTAAAAGACTGTGCTAAAAAGGTACCTAGTAGTGATACAAAGTTTCAGGCTTGTTTTACCCTTTCAAACATAGGGGATTATATATTTTTTTATTTTGATAATTTAGAGGACAGCCAAAAATATGCCTCTTTTAAATTTGTATTTCTTTGATTAGAGAGACTGAATATATTTTCTTTTTATGAATTAGATTCCCAGCTTATATCTATTAAAGTCTCAAATTTTTTTAAATCTCAATTTGTATGAGCTTTAAAAAAAATAAAACATATTACTTGTCATTTGCTGCAAATTTTTTTTCATTTACCTTTTGGTTGTATAACTATTTCTGTACATAGTCAAATCTTTATCTTTTGTGGTTTTTTTGGGGGGGTCACTTTTAGGTTTATCAAGTTGATAGACTCTAAGAGACAACTCACTTTTTGCCTCCTTTGTGTTGAGATATAGTTATATATATGCTTTGTATATGCGTGTATCTTTAATTAACCTAGAGTTGTTTTAGTGACTATTATGAGGTGTAAGTCTGAATTAAAGGTTTTTCCTGATAATAAAATATTGCAGAATAACTTATTTTTCACTGTAACATTGAGAAGTGTATTTTTTCTACATTACTCAAGTGGGTGTTCATGAAGTCCTATTAGTCTAATGTCTTTTTGCATTTCCTTTTTCCTTCAAAGTTTTAGACATCTTACCATATGGAACGTTTGCTATGGAAAGTCCAACATCAACTCCATTTCCCTTTTTTTTTTTCCCTTGTGGAACGAGAACCATTATTTCTGGCTTCATTCTTCCACAAACCCACTTGCTTTCTGTGATGTGGACCTCCACTGTTACGGGGTTAACTTCTCCCTTCCTTTTTCTCCATATTTCCCATTGCAGGAAGTACTCCTACTACTCCCACCTCCTCTCAGGCCCCGCAGAAGCTCGATGCGGCAGCAGCCGTAGCTCCTGCCTCCGTTCTGCCTTCATCACCGGCTGCTCCCACCTCCACCTTCTCTTTGCCTTCCGCCGTGGGAGCCCCTGCTGTGTTCTCCTTTGGTTCTTCATCCTTGAAGTCATCTGGTTCTGTCACTGGGGAGGCCCCTCCGTGTTCCAGTGCCTCTGACAATTCCAAAGCAGCCTTGGGCCCTGGAGCATCCTCCTTCTCTTTTGTTCCTCCTCCTCAAGCCTCCCTCGTGCTCACCCCTGCGGCCTCTCCCATGGCACCCTCAGCTGCCTCATTCTCCTTTGGATCGTCGGGTTTTAAGCCTGCCCTGGAAAGCACGCCAGTGCCAAGCGTGTCTGCTCCAAACACAGGAATGAAGCCCACCTTCCCACCATCAGCCTCTGCAGTCAAGGTCAACCTTAGCGAAAAGTAGGTAACGCTTAAAGTTTGACGGGTAGAAATATCGCTTGTTGTTCACTAGAAATAGAGTCGCTGTGAGTGGAGTTACTGAATAGATTTTCTTTTCCTTTTTCCCATAGTAATACTTGCAAATGGTAAAAATGCAAACAACATAAAGGTTTGCATTTCATCAGTGGGCAGAGTCCAGAGATGTCTCTTAGAATTTTTTTTTTTAACTGTTAGAAGTTTATATTTAAATGCTTGTTTTGCTTTTGCAGGTTTTAAATGTAGGAGGTATTCCTTACTTTTAAAAAATGAAGCAATACAGACTATATATCCCATAAGGAAATTGAATCTCTCTAGTCCTTTTTCTCCCTTGTGTCCACTCTTGACTCTCTGAACTGTTTTCCACATAGCCACTGAGTGATCTTGTGAAATTGTAAATACATCAGATGACAGTCCCCAGCGGCTTCTCACTGCTCTTTGAGTGCAATCCTAGCGCTTCAGCGTGGCATTCCACCTTCCCCCAGATCTGGGTCCTGCTAACTCACTCATATCTTACTTTTTACTTCTTTATCTGCTTGTTTTGTTCTCACCACTAGCATGTAAGCTTCTTGAGGGAAGTAATCCCTTATACCTTGTAACCCTTCCTAAGATAGCCACTGAGTGTAAACGCTACCAGTTTTCTCCCACTCTTCTGTATTATCTCTTATTACTGTGAAGGGGCTGCTGGCCGCTGTCATTGTTCATATTAAATTTGCCACGCAGCCACTTCACTCTAAAGGTTGCCTAGTATTCCAGTTTGTGGCCACACCGTAATTTATTTGACCAGTCATCTGATGCTGTTGTTTACATTGTTCACAGACGTTTGCTCGTTAGGTGGAACTTACCTCCCCTGCCCAGCAGATGGTCAGCATCCCAAAGAGGGTGACCTGCTCTCCTCTTCCTTCCTCATTCCCCAGAGATGATCACCCCACAACGAGTTCTCAGTAATTTCCTTGGCAAAGGGAGAGCACTAAACTCTCCTAAGTCCAGTAGAGTCCCACCCTCTTTCTTCACTCAGCTTGATAGAATCGACAATAAATGTTTTATGCCGTGATAAACTTAGTTTCATCATCATGTTAAGTACTTACCAGATATTTTCACTGAATTTTTCATTCCAAATAAGCAGATGATAAATGCTTTCATGCAGCTTTCACCTTCTATAAGAAATAGCTAAATGTTTGCATTTCCTGAAGGCAGAAAAGTATGGGTAGTAAGTTATCCTTTGATGATCGCTCATGACCAGTGTGAAAGGATCTCACAGCAGCAGGCCATTTGGATCCATTCGGGCTTCCATTTTCAGGTTCACGGCCGCGGCCACCTCTGCTCCTGTTCACAACTCACAGAGCTCACCCTCAATGCTGCCATTCTCCTCGGTCTCCAAGCCAGCATCCTCTGGACCTCTCAGCCACCCTGCACCTCTCTCGGCATCATCCAGTTCCTTGTCATCCAAGTCCTCAGTCTCTTCCTCAGTATCGGGTATGATTTTAAGCAAACTGCTTTAGAGCTCAATCCTGAATTCCCAGATGTATATTTTTCCAAGCTGTGGGACTTCCCTGGCGGTCCAGTGGTCAGGACTCCGTGCTTTCACTCCCAGGGGTGCGGATTCAATCCCTGTCTGGGGAACTAAGATCCTGTAAGCTACACGGCACGGCCAAAAAAAATTTTCCCAAGTTAAAAATCCTTACTTTTAAGGACTGTTGTTTAAATCCTTTTTCTTGCTTCCTGTGACTCACACTGAAGTTCTGTGGCTTTTGTACTCTGGATTGGGAAGGTTCACAGTGGCCTCAGTGCTGCCATGCTGTCTCCATCTTGTTGTGGGGCATTTATCTTCACGCAGAGCCTGCCCTACGTGAAGGTCAGTCACAGAGCAAGTCTTTAAGCCACATAGATGAGAAGGAGCCTACGGTGGCTTTATGCTTATTTCCTCTGATGACTGTCTTTGGGTTTTCACACTCAGCCCTACCGCAAGCAAATTTATTAAATAGAGATCATAAATGGGAATAACGATTATAGCCAAGTTGAAGTGCGTTATAAAACCCCATGAGTAAATGTTCCCAGCCTATCTCTTTCTTCCTTCAAACCTACAGAAAGGGTGCATAACTTATATTCTGAATACCATGCCCTTCCCTGAGAGTCAACACTTGCTAATAGTTTGCACCATTTGCTTTATGTCTTTCCTTTTTAATGTAATTTTTTTCTAAAACATTTGAAAGTTAATCGCAGACATGAAACACTTCACCCCTAGGAACTTCAGTATGTTTCCTAAAAATAAGGGTACTCAATACATTGTCACACTGAGGAAATTTAACAGTAATCCAGTCTACAGCCGGTATTCACATTTCCACAGTTGTCCTCTTAACGTTCTTTGTAGTCGTTTTTTCCCTCCCTCCAATCCAGGAGCCACTCAAGGACCACATGTTACGTTCCGATCCTGTCTTGTTAGTCTCAGCCAGTTTCTCACCTTTTTTGTCTTTCTCAACATTAACATTCGTGAAGAGGTCAGGCCAGTTAGTTTCGTAGACAGTCCCTCAGTTTGGATTTGAGAGTTTCCACATGGTGAGATTCGCATGAAACATTTTGAGCAGTAACACCACATAGGTGATGTGCATCGCATCACGTGATTTCTTTTTGTCCTGACGTAAGTGATGTCGGTTTGCTCCCATGGTTGGGATGGTGTTCGTCAGATCTGTCTCCGTTTTTAAGTTGGTTGCTTCTGTGAATTCCAGTGGTAATACCTAGCCAGACCTACTTGGGTAGCCATTTGGTGTTTGAGTGTCAGGAATCATTTTGTCTTGACAGATATTGAGCAAGCATTGAGCTGTGAAATTCCTGAACTCTCTCTTACCTATTGCTCGGGAGAAAGAGCTGCCTTGTGGCGTTTGCCAAAGTCACCTCATTCTGGGACTTGTCATGAAATTCTGAAAAGCACCTGTCTGTGACCCAAAAAATTAACAAGCCTTCCTTTAGTCTTTTCCCATGTCTTTACAGTTTGGGAGAGAGGAGATGTACCGTAACACACGTACATTTTCTCCGTTTCCACCGCTTACCACCCAGATCTCCCTACCCCCATTGACATATTTAATTCTTACAGTTTGGTGGGTCTTGCATTATTGGATTGCAATCCCAGTTGTACACGGGACGCAGTGGGGGATCCCCTCCCTATGCGTTTAATCAGGCTCTCTGGAGATGAGGCTTGGGTATGAGTTTTGGTGTATTTTTTTAAAGAACTCCTAGGTGATTCTAATGCACAACAGGGTGAGACTTGTCCTAGAGGCTTCCAGGAGGGTCCTGAAGACCTTGTGAGTTCTTACAGGGTGATGGGGATTACTGTTCTGGTGGTCTTTAAACTTTGCCCCCAGTTCCCAGAGGTGCATCAGGAGCCTCTGTGGGGAGTAAGGATGGGCCAAGTGGGCAGCCTCCTCGGCCTGCACACCATCCACACACCTATGATCAGAGACCCTCCAGTTCTACCTGCTTTACAAATGAGTTTCCCGTTTTAAAATGTAGTATGTGTTTTTTAGTTATTTGGGAACTGTGGGTGTCACTCTTGGTAACAAAGATCATAAACGGGGGCTAGGGACAATGAGAAACTTTTTTTTTTTAGATTTGAGGAAAGGATGTTTGTGATAGGAGAAATAATGGGAATAAATACTGTTGGTTTTAACTGACTTCTTGTTCTAGCAGGGCGGTCTGCTCAGGGTAGTCCAAGTGCAGTGCCGTCAACGGTACAGAAATCACCCAGGATAACCCCTCCAGTGGCCAAGTCAGGCTCTCCCCAGGTATGTTTAAACTCAACCTACAATGCTGTGTTTATTAATTTACTGCCCAAAACATACATGTTTATAAAATGGGTTTTTGTGTTTTAGAATTCACACCTTTGAAGTAGTATATAGGATTATGTGATAGGAAATACCAAAGTATGATCTTTGAATATTTGTAATGTGAGCTCATAAAAGCCATTTATCTCAACCCTAGAGTCTTAGAATTGTTTTCTCTGCTGGTTCCTGAGCTTATCCATGTTATGTTCCGTTTGTTGAATTCTCTTTATGTCTGAAGACTGTGGTGTAGCACCTGAATTTTTTCTCTCATTCCCAAAGTAACCAAGAAATCTACTTACTGCCTTCTTTTTCTTTTTCTTTCCATAACAACTCAGTTTATTTTAGTTACTTAGTTTTTTACTAACATAGAATACACATGGGGGTAAAAAAGGATACACGTGACACACGTCCACCTCAGTGAATTGTCACCAGCTGAATACACCTTGGTAACTAACACCCAGATCAAGAAATAGAACATACTAGGGTCCCGGAGTCCCCCTCATGTTCACCTTTCTGGTCACAACTCTTGCCAAACGGGTCTCACTATTACGATTTCTAATAGCATAGCTTAGTTTAGCCTGTTTGTACCTTCTGTAAAGTGGACTCATACAGTATATATTCCTGTGTCTGACTGTTTTGCTCAACATTATGTTTGTGAGATTTTTCTGTATCATTGTTGCTGTGTGGAATTCATTGGGCGACTCTACTACAAGTTTCATTCCATCCTTGACAGGCATTTGAGTAGTTTCTGGGTTTAAGTCATTGTGAATAGTGTTGTTATAACCATGCTAGCTGACGTCTTTGGGTTAATATGTGTATGCGTTTTCGCTGGGCAGTTACCTAGGAGTGGAACTGTTGGGTCATAGAATACTCATATGTTCCTCTTCAGTACATTCCTACTAGGAGCATGTGAGTTCAGCTGCTCCACATCCTCGCCAGCCTTTGTATTTTTCATTGTTTATTGTTGTTGTATTTTGTGGTTTTGATTAGTATTTCCCTGATGACTAGTAAAATTCAGCTTTTTTTTTTTCATATGACTCTTAGCCATTTGACTGTCTTCTTTTACAGGGTGTCTTTTGGGTTGTCTTTTTCTTACCGATCTGTAAGAGTTCGTTCCTTGTTGGATATGCACATGCATGTGCAAACACATACGTATAATGCAAATACTAATACTTTCTCATTCTCGGAATTGCCTTTACATTTTCTTTGTGGTGTCTTTTGATGACTACAGTTCTTAATTTTAGTATAATTCAATATATCAATTTTTCTTTTATAATGAGTGCTTTTTGTGTTCTGTTTTAGAAATCATTTCTTATTCCAAGGTCAAAAAGATGTTTTCCTGGGCTTCCCTGGTGGCGCAGTGGTTGAGAGTCCGCCTGCCGATGCAGGGGACACGGGTTCGTGCCCCGGTCCGGGAGGATCCCACATGCCGCGGAGCGGCTGGGCCCGTTGAGCCATGGCCGCTGAGCCTGCGCGTCCGGAGCCTGTGCTCCGCAACGGGAGAGGCCACAGCAGGGAGAGGCCCGCGTACCGCCAAAAAAAAAAAAAAAAAAAAAAAAAAAGATGTTTTCCTATGTTTTCTGAAAGTTTTATTATTTTACTTTTCATACTTAGATCTGCAGTCTATTTTTATGGTTTAACTTAAAGAGCATTTTTTGTCCATTTCCCACTTGATTACTTGAGTGTCCTCAGAACAGGAGTCATGTCTTTTCCTTCTGTCCCTCTCCCAGTCAACCTCTTCCTGCCCCCAGCACACACCTGTACAGGCTCCACAGTAAATGGCCAGTTTACAGGTGTAGCTTTTGGCATAAAGCATGACACATGGCATTTATGAAATAAAGCTGTTTTAATGAATGCTTATGCAGTCTGAAAACTCTCCATGTGTTAATTGCTGTAGGTATCAAATAATCTGAAAGCCATCTCAAGTTATAACATCTCCAAAGCAGAATCCTTGATTTCCGTCTTCCCCAGACCCTGTTCCTTTTCTAGTATTCCCATGTCAGTAAGCAGCACTAACCAGGTAGTTTGCTCTACCCCCAGTCCAGAAGTCATCCTAGATTCCTCTCTTTAGTAGCACCTCCCCCAGTCCATACTAGCAAAGGTCTTGCCAGCTCTGCTCTGTGATGTGTCATATGTCATAAATCCACATCTCTGTCCCCTGCTAACATCGTATTACAGACCATTATCATCTCTTCCCTCATTAGCCTCCTGACTCCTCTTCCTATTTCTTTTCCTACCTGTCACTGTCATCCATGCTCTATTTAGCAGTAGGAGGGATCTTTTAATATCATAAATCAGAATAGTTTAAACTCTCCTAAAACTCCGCTAGTACTTTTCCAACACACTTAGAATAAAATCCAGACTCCTTGGAATAGCTTTACATGACCTGCCTCTGCCTGCCCCCAGCTCCCTCCCTGATGTGCCCACATTCACTTTATATCTTTGGCTCAAACTTGCCGAAGTCTTTCCTGCCTCAGGTTCTTTGCACTTGCTCTTCTCACTGCCTGGAGGTGCTTCCCCTAGAGCTTTCCATAGCTTTCTCCCTTTCTTAAGGTTTCAGTGCAGAGGCAGTGATCAGTGAGGGCTTTTGGGCTGTCTCGTGTCAAGCAGTGCCCACTTTTATTCTCTCTATATGTTCCTGTTTACTTTTTTCATATCACTTATCACTAGCTGAAATTACCTGAGTTGTTTGCCTCTTATTATATGTCTTGTCCCAGTAGACTGTGAGTTCCATGAGAGTAGGGACCTCATCTACCTTGTTCACCTCTATCTAGAGCATATCTTTTTTTTTTTTTTTTTTTTTTTTGCGGTACGCGGGCCGCTCACCGTTGCGGCCTCTCCCATTGTGGAGCACAGGCTCCGGACGCACAGGCTCAGCGGCCATGGCTCACGGGCCCAGCCGCTCCGCAGCACGTGGGATCCTCCCGGACCGGGGCACGAACCCGCGTCCCCCGCATCAGCAGGCAGACCCCCAACCACTGTGCCACCTGGGAAGCCCTAGAGCATATCTTATACCGGGAAGGTGCCCAGTAAATACGGGTTCAAAAGAGTGAATGGTGGAACAGTGATGGTATTGTGAGAGCGCCACACCTGTGATAGACACTGAGCCACCTGCTCCAGGAAGCCATCACTTGGGGGGTGGGGTGCACTTTAAAACCTTTGCCTTTCATTTCAGGCAAAATCACTTCAGCCTCCTGTTACAGAAAAGCAGGGACATCAGTGGAAAGAGTCAGACCCTGTGATGGCTGGAATCGGGGAGGAGGTAAATTTGTTCCTGCAGATTTTTCCAGAAGTAGCTCTGATAGTGAGACTTGACTGGCTCTGAGTGTGGACTCATACGTGACTGTTTTATTCTGGCATTGAGCCTTGGCTTGTCCCGGGAGTGTGTGCTGTTAGTGGGCCTGGGAGCAGTGACATGACTGCCATGCCATTCAGACTGAGCCGTCTCCTCATCTGTGGCCTCTACAGATCACTCACTTTCAGAAGGAGTTGGAAGAGCTGAAAGCCCGAACCTCCAAAGCCTGTTTCCAGGTGGGCACTTCTGAGGAGATGAGGATGCTGCGAACAGAATCAGATGACCTGCACACCTTTCTTTTGGAGATTAAAGAGACCACAGAGGTTTGTGGTTTTGATATTCTTCCTAAGTTGAATTGCACATTTGCAAATTGTTGTCCTAATACTCCACGGATATATATTTTTTCTCTCTTCAAGAACCACCAGTGTTGTTTTTTATGTGGATGAGTGGTTTACCTAGGAATGCCTGACTTCAAACCCTACCTTTAGCACTTAATGATAAATTATGTGACTTTTGGCAAATTATTCCAGCTATTCTATGTTTTAGTTTTCTCATGTGGAAAATGGAGTAATAAATACTTTCTACCCCATTGACACTTACAAGGCACTCCATAAAAGTTTATTCTAGTTGTTAATTTTGTTTAGATATATATATATATATATATATATATATATTTTTTTTTTTTTTTTTTTTTGCGGTACTCGGGCCTCTCACCGTTGTGGCCTCTCCCGTTGCGGAGCACAGGCTCCGGACACGCAGGCTCAGCGGCCATGGCTCACGGGCCCAGCCGCTCCACGGCATGTGGGATCTTCCCGGACCAGGGCACGAACCCGTGTCTCCTGCATCGGCAGGCGGACTCTCAACCACTGCGCCACCAGGGAAGCCCTAGTTTAGATATATTTGAAAATTTACTCAGTTTTTTTTCTTGGTATAAAAGCAGACTTTAATGAAGATACTGTGGGTCATTTACAGGAGAAAATTTACTGTTTTTTATAGTAAATTGTTAGGTTATAAAGGGTTAGGTTTAAAGTAAAAGCAGGATACTTAAGAGCATATACAGTATAAAAATAACAAATATTGGGCTTCCCTGGTGGCGCAGTGGTTGAGAGTCCGCCTGCCGATGCAGGGGACACGGGTTCGTGCCCCGGTCCGGGAAGATCCCACATGCCGCGGAGCGGCTGGGCCCGTGAGCCATGGCTGCTGAGCCTGCACGTCCGGAGCCTGTGCTCCACAACGGGAGAGGCCACAACGGTGAGAGGCCCGCGTACCGCAAAAAAAAAAAAAAAAAAAACAAATATTTGTTGTTAACTGTTTATTTACTGTGTTACAATTATTACTACTTACTATGTGCCAGGCATATCTATATTATCTCATTGAATCCTCACAGCTTTTCTGTGTGGTAGGCACTATTATTATTTTTGTTTTGCAAGAACAGGAAACCAAGGCTTAGAGAGATGAAGTAATTTGCCCAAAGCCACCCAGTTACTGAGTTATAGAGCCAGGATCCCAGTTCAGACTGCCTGACTCCAGAGCTCTGGTCTTAAGTAACACACTTGGAAAGAGGAAAGTTCTCAAGGGTGGGGAAGGGATAAATTGGGAATTTGGGATTAATAGATACTACTATATGTAAAGTAGATAGACAACAAGGACCTACTGTATAGTACAGGGAACTATATTCAATATCTTGTAATAACCCATAATGGAAAAGAATCTGAAAAAGAATATATATATATATGTATATATAACTGAATCACTTTGCTGTACACTTGAAACATCGTAAATCAACTATACTTCAATAAAATTTTTAAAAATTAAAAAAAAGAAAGAGGAAAGTTCTCCACGGTTTTAACAGTGATCATCTTTAGATGGCAGGATTACAGTACTTACCTTATTTCCTGAGTTTCTGATCATTGGAGTATGTTTTTTTTTTAGTGAGGAAGGGAAAAAAAAAGAGCATTAGTATCTTTCTTTCCAAGCAGTGAAATTCACTTTTTGCTATATTCATATGTTCATCACGTTAAATATTTGAGAAATACCACCTTCCTTGATCTAGAAAGAAAGGTTTATTTCTTGGAAATAACTTTCGTATCAGTTCATCCTCGTACCTTTTCTAGTCTCTTCATGGAGATATAAGTACCCTGAAAACAACTTTACTTGAGGGCTTTGCTGGTGTTGAAGAAGCCAGAGAACAAAATGAGAGAAACCGTGACTCTGGGTATCTGCACTTGCTCTATAAGAGGCCGCTGGACCCCAGGAGTGAGGCTCAGCTCCAGGTAAGGAGAGCCCCGCCAGAGCTGCTGAGAACAGACTCCTAGACAGGCACTCCTTTGGGAGGTACAGGCTTGCCCAGCTGCTTGTAAAGTTGTTCATTTCCTGCGAGTGTTGACCCACTTGGCGTAGACTCCCTTCACCGTCACAAAGAAAGTGGCACTTTCCCATTTTAAGGTTTTCTGGATTAAACAAAAACGTAATTCTTAATTAAACCTTAAGATTGGTAGAGAGTAGCTGTTGAAAAAGATACATTTAGAAATCAAATCAGGAATAATAATTATTAAACTAGCAACTGTTCATTAGGCACCAAGTACCCAAGTACCCTGTGAGGTGTGGGGTTTTTTTTTTTGTTTTTTTTTTTTATAAATGTATTCGTTTATTTATTTATTTTTGGCTGCATTGGGTCTTCTTTGCTGCACGCGGGCTTTCTCTAGTTGTAGTGAGCAGGGGCTACTCTTCGTTGCGGTGCACGGGCTTCTCATTGTGGTGGCTTCTCTTGTTGTGGAGCATGGGCTCTAGGCGCGTGGGTTTCAGTAGTTGTGGCACACAGGCTCAGTAGTTGTGGCTCGTGGGCCGTAGAGCACAGGCTCAGTAGTTGTAGCGCACGGGCTTAGTTGCTCCGCAGCATGTGGGATCTTCCCAGACCAGGGCTCAAACCCGTGTCCCCTGCATTGGCAGGCGGATTCTTAACCACTGTGCCACCAGGGAAGCCCTGTGAGGTGGTTTTTTTTTTTTTTTTTTTGCGGTATGCGGGCCTCTCACTGTTGTGGCCTCTCCCGTTGTGGAGCACAGGCTCCGGACGCGCAGGCTGAGCGGCCATGGCTCAAGGGCCCAGCCGCTCCGCGGCATGTGGGATCTTCCCGGACCGGGACACGAACCCGTGTCCCCTGCATCGGCAGGCGGACTCTCAACCACTGCGCCACCAGGGAAGCCCCCTGTGAGGTGTTTTTTAATACATTATTTCTAGTCTTCAAAACCTGCTGCTCTGCAAGGTGAGAGTTACTGATCCCATTGTACGGATAAGGAACTGGAATATCATAGGCTAAGGAGCTTGCCCAAGGTAATGTTGATACTAGTAAGAGTGGGACCAGAATCGAAACTTCTACCTGCCGGGGCTCCTTCCTCTAACTATTAGCAAAGTTACTTTTCTCATTCTTAATTATTCCTGTATTCTCTTTGAGCGAAATCTGAGTTTTGTTTCCATCTTTCAATTTATTCAAAATTGTTGCATCACAGCTTTAGTAGCTGTCATCTCCCACCACCTTGCATTTCCCTAGAATCAGGTAGGAAAGGGTGCAGGGGTGGCAGCACTGGCCTTCCTCACCTGGGACCTGAGGGCCTGGGAGTGTGGTGAACCCCCTCCTGCCTCGGAGGATTTGAGGCTGCAGACTCTACTGTTGCTGTCATTTCCATCCCACACCTGGTAAGCATGCTGACAGTAGGAAAATGAAAGAAGTGGAGGCCTCCCAGAAAGGTTGAGGAACCCCTGCTGTGTCCTGCCACCCTTGAGGTATTCCTAGGTGTGTCCTTCTCCTGGGGATGGTAACCCTCTTAGCAGAGAGTGCCGACCACCTGCCTACCACTCATCAAATTACAGGCCTCCACATTGAATCTCGTTACTCTTTCTTCTATGTGCCTTTTCACCCCTTGCTCTGTGTGCAAACTAAAAGAATTCAGCTTTGGGTGAACCACTTTCCCCATTCAAGGGAAATAATTTTCTCTTTTCCACAGTGCTAAGTAGATAATAATAGCTAGCATTTATTGAATGCACCATATACAAAAGAAAGATAAGGAATCAGAGACACAGGAACTACCCAAGTCTCACCACTAATAAATGCTGGACCCTGGAGCCTGGGGGGTCTGGCTCAGAGCCTATGATGTTCAACACTACACTACAGCTGGATTAGTAGCAGCAGAAAGATCGACTTGTAAATATAACGTGGGGTGTGTTGCTATGGGATTGCAGATGGGGGAGCAGCTAAGCCACAGAAAAATATTTGTGATAGGCCTTAAAAGAAAAGGTTTTTTCCTGGCAGACAAAGTTGGGAGGGCGTTCAGAAGAAACAAGACCAGTTAATGCACAGAGGTGTGGTCACATTTGAAGTGTCCACAGTAAAGGGCCTCCCTGTAGTCATGGAGCATTGAGTTGAAATTTGCATTTGATGCTAAGATTACTGCTGCTTCCTGGAATCAGCCTGGCTCTCTTTACATGACATTTTCTTCTTCAGTTAGGACACATACCCTTATCCGAAAATAATTTTGAAAATACAGTTAAACACATTAAGATCTTTGTACAGATGTAAAGAGTGTTTTCCACTGTAAAATACATTGTCTTCATTTGTACACATGTTTAATGGAATGCTGTATTTTTTTAGTTTTTGAGAGTCAAATGGTATAGCCATGAAGGTTAACACTGGACCAATATTTAAAGAAAATTATTGCAGGCCTAAAATGAATTAATAGGTAAGACTTTTAATAATGGCAAATTCAGTTTCTAGTGCTGATACTATTCTTTGTTTTTGAGAAATGGGTTTTTCCCCACTGGTGAGATGACTTATGTGTTCTACTCTATGAATAGATAGGTGCAGAAGTATTTTCAGCACTGTTTTGTAGAATAATTTTGTCTGTATTACAGTTAATTTCAGGGGTGGGAGAGCAGAAGCTAAATGGGTGCCCTGTCGGAGTAACAGAGTGCAGTGGAAAATTCCTGGGCCATGTGGAGATGCTTTACAGGAGCTGAAAATGAGAACTAAGCAAGAACATTGGTTCCCTAGAGGGCCTAGGCCGATACGCCCTTTCTGTTTCCCTTTTCTTCACACCACCTCTCTGTCACACGCTTTAAAAGGTTGAGTTGCTGTTTTTCATTTGAATTATAACATTCTAATATTGTATCAAAGCCTATTACGTTTTCCTTGTTCATTATGGTTCTCAGTATAAAAAGACTTCACAGTCATTTTAACTGTTTTGATACACCTTCCTGCAAGCTACAGGACAACTGAGTCATTTTGACGTTTCATTTTTTTCTTGTAGGAAATTCGGCGCCTTCATCAGTATGTGAAATTTGCTGTCCAAGATGTGAATGATGTTCTAGACTTGGAGTGGGATCGGCATCTGGAACAAAAGAAAAAACAAAAGTGAGCGAGGTCTCTCATCCACTGTGTAGATAATTGCTGTAGCAATTATCTTTTTTTAAAAGATCACTTAGGAGGATTTATAAAAAACCCTACAAAGGTTCATTCTCTTTGACCCAGTCATTATACATCTAGAAATTTGTTCTACATAAATAATAGCAATATTCACAATAATTTACTTAGAACAGTTTATATTACAGCACAATTTATGAGAGTGAAAAATTGGATTCAACCTAGTTACCCAAAAGTTAGAGGAGTGGCTAATAAACCTGGTCACGTTTTTTCTTAATGCAGAATACTGTGTAGCCATTGAATCTCATATTCTCAAAAAAATCATATTAAATATATTTTGTGTTACATGAACTATACAAGATACATAATTCTGTAACTATTAGGTATAAAATATAAAATATGAAAAAGATAAGACATAAAATCATACTAGGTGACCTCATTGTGGAGGTCTAATGTAGAAAAGGCTGGAAATAAATCTGTCAAAATACTCATAGTTACACCTGCAAGACGAGATCAAGAGGAATGTTTCTTTTATACTTTTCTGTATATTGCAAATTTTCCTTTGGAGGAAACATTCCTAATTAGTATGGATAACTAAAAGGATGAGAGGAGTGGTAACAGAGGTAGAGGAAAATCTTCTATCCTGATCTTCCATCCGTGGATATTTGGTTTTATGCCTCGTGTTTTCCAGAAGGAATAGAATGCAGTACATTGTGAAAGCAGTAAGGTGCCCACAAGAAATGTGAAAACCAGGTCAGCCCTCCAAATGCTAGATTTCTGAAACACCTATACTTGATTAATGTGATTAGCCTTGTAAGGAAACAAACCAGGAAATGGTCTATTCACTTGTTTACAAAGCCGTGAGGTCACAGACTTTTAAATGGGGCAACCTGGGTGTTGTGTCAGGGGCAGGGCTAGAAGGTGTTTAAAATTCAGTAAACAGAATTTAATACATTATATTCCACAACGTGGAGAAAAGGCTTTGTGCCCGACATGAGGAGCATAGATATGGGAAGACAGAGGTGAACACTGATCCTCCAGACACTGGCAGGGGGAAGGTTCTGTGGCCTGGAGCACTTGTCCCCGTGGGCAGTTGGGCCCCTTTAGAGATTTCAGAGCTTACTCCCCTGGTTCTGAATTCATGTTCCTCCCCATGTGAGAGAATGGCTTGACCTGACAGTGAGAACATTCTGCTCTGCTTGACAGTTGGATTTCTCTTTGCTAATTAATAAGTTGGCTTTTTAAAAAGTGCATGATGGGGAATTCCCTAGCGATTCAATTCTTAAGACTGAGTGCTTCCACTGCAGGGGGCACTGGTTCCATCCCTGGTCGGGGAACTAAGATCCCACAAGCTGCACGGCCAATAAAATAAAATAATAAAAAATTTTAAAATGAAAATAAACAATAAAAAGTGCATGATGCAAACAGAGAAGCCAGGCTCTTTGTTCTCCTTTAAACAACCCCATGGATTTTCTGCTTAACGTGCTTTTTTTTTTTTTCCCTCTGCACTTGGGCTTTCTCTAGTTGCGGCGAGCGGGGGCCACTCTTCGTTCGTTGCAGTGTGCAGGCTTCTCATTGTGGTGGCTTCTCTTGTTGCGGAGCACGGGCTCTATCTAGGCACATGGGCTTCAGTAGTTGTGGCTCGTGAGCTTAGTTGCTCCCCGGCATGTGGGATCTTCCTGGACCAGGGCTCAACCCGTGTCCCCTGCATTGGCGGGCAGATTCTTAACCACTGCACTGCCAGGGAAGTCCCTTAATGTGCTTTTTTTTAAGTTCCCTTTCTGTAGAGTTCAGATTCTTAAATCTGTACAATTTTTCTAGCACTTCTCTGTTTGGGGCCCTTCTCTAAATATTACCTTGTACCCTATTGAAATGCATGTTAAAAATATATGTTGAACTAACTACCTTGTCACCAGAAAGAAGGGGGACAGTTGTCCCTGTCTTCTTGTAATTCTTTTGGGTGGGTGACCCCCCTGCTGCTAAATCGTGTGCTGTTCCTCTGTTTCTTTCTTTTTTTTTTTTAACATCTTTATTGGGGTATAATTGCTTTACAATGGTGTGTTAGTTTCTGCTCTATAACAGAGTGAATCAGTTATGCATATACATATGTTCCCATATCTCTTCCGTCTTGCATCTCCCTCCCTCCCACCCTCCCTATCCCACCCCTCCAGGCGGTCACAAAGCACCGAGTTGATATCCCTGTGCTATGCGGCTGCTTCCCACTAGCTATCTACCTTACGTTTGTTAGTGTATATATGTCCATGCCTCTCTCTCACTTTGTCACAGCTCACCCTTCCCCCTCCCCATATCCTCAAGTCCTTTCTCCAGTAGGTCTGTGTCTTTATTCCTGTCTTACCCCTAGGTTCTTCATGACATTTTTTTTTCTTAAATTCCATATATATGTGTTAGCATACGGTATTTGTCTTTCTCTTTCTGACTTACTTCACTCTGTATGACGGACTCTAGGTCTATCCACCTCATTACAAATAGCTCAATTTCGTTTCTTTTTATGGCTGAGTAATATTCCATTGTATATATGTGCCACATCTTCTTTATCCATTCATCCGATGATGGGCACTTAGGTTGTTTCCATCTCCGGGCTATTGTAAATAGAGCTGCAATGAACATTTTGGTGCATGACTCTTTTTGAATTTTGGTTTTCTCAGGGTATATGCCCAGTAGTGGGATTGCTGGGTCATATGGTAGTTCTATTTGTAGTTTTTTAAGGAACCTCCATACTGTTCTCCATAGTGGCTGAACCAATTCACATTCCCACCAGCAGTGCAAGAGTGTTCCCTTTTCTCCACACCCTCTCCAGCATTTATTGTTTCTAGATATTTTGATGATGGCCATTCTGACTGGTGTGAGATGATATCTCATTGTAGTTTTGATTTGCATTTCTCTAATGATTAATGATGTTGAGCATTCTTTCATGTGTTTGTTGGCAGTCTGTATATCTTCTTTGGAGAAATGTCTATTTAGGTCTTCTGCCCATTTTTGGATTGGATTGTTTGTTTTTTTGTTATTGAGCTGCATGAACTGCTTGTAAATTTTGGAAATTAATCCTTTGTCAGTTGCTTCATTTGCAAATATTTTCTCCCATTCTGAGGGTTGTCTTTTGGTCTTGTTTATGGTTTCCTTTGCTGTGCAAAAGCTTTGAAGTTTCATTAGGTCCCATTTGTTTATTTTTGTTTTTATTTCCATTTCTCTAGGAGGTGGGTCAAAAAGGATCTTGCTGTAATTTATGTCATAGAGTGTTCTGCCTATGTTTTCCTCTAAGAGTTTGATAGTTTCTGGCCTTACATTTAGGTCTTTAATCCATTTTGAGCTTATTTTTGTGTATGCTGTTAGGGAGTGATCTAATCTCATACTTTTACATGTACCTGTCCAGTTTTCCCCGCACCACTTATTGAAGAGGCTGTCCTTTCTCCACTGTACATTCCTGCCTCCTTTATCAAAGATAAGGTGACCATATGTGCGTGGGTTTATCTCTGGGCTTTCTATCCTGTTCTATTGATCTGTCTTTCTGTTTTTGTGCCAGTACCATACTGTCTTGATTACTGTAGCTTTGTAGTATAGTCTGAAGTCAGGGAGCCTGATTCCTCCAACTCCGTTTTTTGTTCTCAAGATTGCTTTGGCTATTCAGGGTCTTTTGTGTTTCCATACAAATTGTGAAATTTTTTGTTCTAGTTCTGTGAAATATGCCAGTGGTAGTTTGATAGGGATTGCATTGAATCTATAGATTGCTTTGGGTAGTAGGGTCATTTTCGCAATGTTGATTCTTCCAATCCAAGAACATGGTTTATCTCTCCATCTATTTGTATCATCTTTAATTTCTTTCATCAGTGTCTTATAATTTTCTGCATACAGGTCCTTTGTCTCCTTAGGTAGGTTTATTCCTAGATATTTTATTCTTTTTGTTGCAGTGGTAAATGGGAGTGTTTTCTTGATTTCCCTTTCAGATTTTTCATCATTAGTGTATAGGAATGCAAGAGATTTCTGTATTTTGTATCCTGCAAATTTACCAAATTCATTGATTATCTCTAGTAGTTTTCTGGTGGCATCTTTAGGATTCTCTATGTATAGTATGTCATCTGCAAACAGTGACAGCTTTACTTCTTCTTTTCCGATTTGGATTCCTTTTATTTCCTTTTCTTCTCTGATTGCTGTGGCTAAAACTTCCAAAACTATGTTGAATAAGAGTGGTGAGAGTGGGCAACCTTGTCTTGTTCCTGATCTTAGTGGAAATGCTTTCAGTTTTTCACCATTGAGGACGATGTTGGCTGTGGGCTTGTCATATATGGCCTTTATTATGTTGAGGAAAGTTCCCTCTATGCCTACTTTCTGCAGGATTTTTATCATAAATGGTTGTTGAATTTTGTCAGAAGCTTCCTCTGCATCTATTGAGATGATCATATGGTTTTTCTCCTTCAATTTGTTAATATGGTTTATCACATTGATAGGTTTGCATATATTGAAGAATCTTTGGATTCCTGGAATAAACCCCACTTGATCATGGTGTATGATCCTTTTAATGTGCTGTTGGATTCTGTTTGCTAGTATTTTGTTGAGGATTTTTGCATCTATGTGCATCAGTGATATTGGCCTCTAGTTTTCTTTCTTTGTGACATCCTTGTCTGGTTTTGGTATCAAGGTGATGGTGGCCTCGTAGAAGGAATTTGGGAGTGTTCCTCCCTCTGCTTATTTTGGAAGAGTTTGAGAAGGATAGGTGTTAGCTCTTCTCTAAGTGTTTGGTAGAATTCACCTGTGAAGCCATCTGGTCCTGGGCTTTTGTTTGTTGGAAGATTTTTAATCACAGTTTCAATTTCAGTGCTTGTGATTGGCCTGTTCATATTTTCTATTTCTTCCTGATTCAATCTTGGCAGGTTGTGCATTTCTAAGAATTTGTCCATTTCTTCCAGGTTGTCCATTTTATTGGCATAGAGTTGCTTGTAGTAATCTCTCATGATCTTTTTTATTTCTGCAGTGTCAGTTGTTACTTCTCCTTTTTCATTTCTAATTCTATTGATTTGAGTCTTCTCCCTTTCTTTCTTGATGAGTCTGGCTAATGGTTTATCAATTTTGTTTATTTTCTCAAAGAACCAGCTTTTAGTTTTATTGATCTTTGCTATTGTTTCCTTCATTTCTTTTTCATTTATTTCTGATCTGATTTTTATGATTTCTTTCCTTCTGCTAACTTTGGGGTTTTTTTGTTCTTCTTTCTCTAATTGCTTTAGGTGCAAGGTTAGGTTGTTTATTCGAGATGTTTCCTGCTTCTTAAGGTGGGCTTGTATTGCTATAAACTTCCCTCTTAGAACTGCTTTTGCTGCATCCCATAGGTTTTGGGTCATTGTGTTCCCATTGTCATTTGTTTCTAGGTATTTTTTTGACAGCACTCTGAAGAAATGACTGACTCCCTAGATTTCCCTGTACCCTTGGGCTTTTTGTTTTTATTTCATATAATTTACATACAGAGAAATATGAATATCCTAAATATATAGCTGGATGAATTTTCCCCCATTTCTTCCCTGGAACCCATCTGAGGTTCTGTCTGGCTGTGCTGTCCTCTGCTGCAGGCCCGGTCCTGCACATCCTAAGCTGCTCTTTCCTCCTTACACTTTATCCTCGTTAGGCTTT
Source organism: Leucopleurus acutus (assembly GCF_964270905.1). Classification (NCBI taxonomy): domain Eukaryota; kingdom Metazoa; phylum Chordata; class Mammalia; order Artiodactyla; family Delphinidae; genus Leucopleurus; species Leucopleurus acutus. Next base: position 5,313,461 of record NC_139150.1, on the reverse strand, counting down.
CATTCCCTTTTTATGTTCTAATAATTTCTTGATGTTTCTTTCCCACTAGTGGTTCTCCAGTTCAGTCTTCTCACTGTTACAGTTGTAGTCTTTTTTTTTCCATTCGGTGGGGAGTTCCTTTACTTGAACCATTCACATTTAATTCTTTCCTCCTTGCCCTCAACAGGCGCCTGTTTGTGCCAGAGCGAGAGACGCTGTTTAACACCCTTGCCAACAACCGGGAAATCATCAACCAACAGAGGAAGAGGCTGAATCACCTGGTGGATAGTCTCCAGCAGCTCCGTCTTTATAACCAAACCTCCCAGTGGGGCCTTCCCTTGGATGTCCCCTCTCAGAGCAGCACTCACAGGTGTGCAGGAGGATGGGCCTGTTAATGCCACGTGCACTCAATAAATGTGGTTTGATGAACGAATAAATAGAGTTAGGTGGAGTAGTCTTAGAATGGTTCACATGTGGCTTTGAAAGTGACTCTGCTGTCTCTCACCTGTGTGAGCCTGGTCAGATTCCTCACCCTCTCTGATCCTTTGTTCCTTTGCCAAAAAGTAGGGCTAACAGTACGTGCCTCATGGCATTACTGGAGAGTTTAAAACTGAGTCTTTAAAGCACCTAGTAGTGTGCCTGATGAAACAGATGCTCATTAGATGATAGCAGATACTATAGTCACAGTATTATTGTTCAGTTGAAAATTAACTCTCAGGATTAGGTTGACCAATTTGTCTTGAAGCTCAGATTTATCATTTTGCAAGAGTGTGGAGATTTCAGACCCTGCAGTTAGACAGTTTACCCCTGAAGTTACCAAGGTGGTCTCGTGTTTCTGCCTTTAGGCTGAATGTGTAGATTTTAATTGCCCTTCCTGCTGGAGCCCCGTTGGTGGTGTGTTTGCTCTGGGGTTCGATTATAATATTGAGACTGTGATCTCTTTCCTCTTGGATTAATTTCCTTGATTGGTCAGATTTTCCATTTCTGCATTGGGATGCTCTCACATCTTGCCTTTATATTTAGGAGGATAATGTACCACCACCACCACCCCGATTTCTCAGGTCGTAGTTGGTTCATATGTAACACTATCCTATTTCAGTTTTGACAGTGACCTCGAAAGCCTGCGCAATGCTTTGTTGAAAACAACCATAGACTTTCAAACCAAACCCTTGCCCAAAGTCGCAGGTAAATGAGTTCTTCCCGGTCTTTAAACTCTCTTTGTTCTCTTTCATCTACTGACATCTTAAAAACCGAGTCTTATGCATTTATGGGTTCATGAATTTCTTGCAGCTAAACTGTCCCCCGTGAAACAGGCACAGCTGAGAAACTTCTTGGCCAAGAGGAAGACCCCACCGGTGAGATCTACTGCTCCAGGTAGAGGAAACTGGTCCTGAATTTTTAGGATAAGCCATATAGTACATGGTGTGGGAGTAGGATGGTGGGTGTGTGTGTGTGTGTGTGTGTGTGTGTGTGTGTGTTTTCCTTTCATTCTTGATGGGAGACAGAGAAAATGTCCCTGTCATCCATGTGAATATTGGGGTAAGAAGCAGCTTATACATGGTCAATGAAGCAGTTCAAGGTAGTTATTCTGGCGTTTACACTGTGTTTTCTGTAGTCCTTAGGTTCTGTGGCAGTGGTTCTCAAGGGTTTTGGGGGAAGCTGAGCTGGCTCAAGGGGTCCTAGCCTCTGCTTTACCTAGAGAAGCTTTACTTTTCTGATTGGTATGGGGTTTTGAGTAAGGCTGCATTTGAAAAAAAGATGTTCTAAGAAAGAAGAAAAAGAAACTACAGATTAGGGAATGATGGCTAAAAACACTTGCTGAAAAGAAGCCATATACCTGATAAATATTTTGTCATGAAATTGTCTATATAATTACCTGAATCTGCTTTTAAAGAAATATTTGTTAGATGCAACTTTAGGCATAACCCTGCTTTGCTCTAGTGCCTGTAACTGCTTTTTTCTTTGAAACTATGTTTTGAGTTGAAATTTTTATTTTTTTGGCTGCAGTGGGTCTTCGTTGCTGCGCACGGGCTTTCTCTAGTTGCGGCGAGCAGGGGCTGCTCTTCGTTGTGGTGCGCGGGCTTCTCACTGCGGTGGCTTCTCCTGTTGCGGAGCGCGGGTTCTAGGCGCGGGCTCAGCACGCGTAGCCAAGCTTTTTGGAAAATCAGGATCCGGTTCAGGATTGTACGTTGCATTAAGCCGCTGTCCTCTTTAGTCTCCTTTACTTTTCCTTTTTGATGGTTTTCCTGCTTAAGCTTGCCTCCCCAAACACCGTAATTTGGGTTTGCCTGTTTTTTGGGCTTTGGACACTGCGGAAGTCCATTTATTTATTCTCTGGTTGGGTTTCTCTTACTCTACATCAGGTTTCTAAGAGTCATCCATGTTGCTGCATGTAGCTGTTTGTTTTTGTTGCTTCGGTGTATGAATATACTGCATTTGTTTATCCATTCTCCTTTTGGTGGACATTCACTGTTTGCAGTTTTTAGCTGTAACATAGTAGAATGTTGCTCTGAACATTCTTGTGCTTGTCCCTTGAGGTACACGTGTATGCCTTTTATGTGGTCTTGTGGCTCCGAGTGGAATTGTGTCTCGTACTCTGTCCCTGTGCTCAGCTTCAGATTCTGCGTGCAGTTCTCTTGTAGCAAGTCACACTTGGCCATCAGTGTATGAATATTCCAGCTGTTCCACAGCCTTGCCAAGCTTGATACTATCAATCTTTTTCCTTTTAACTCTGCTGGTGTCACCCTTTTATGTATTTAATTACCATTTGGGTATCTTCTTTTGTGAAGTGCCTGATTAAATCCTTTGCTCATCTGTCTGTTGGATAATCTGTCCTGCTGATTTGTAAAAGTTTTTATCAGTTCTTGATACCAGCGTTTTGTTGGTTATACGAGTTTGTAGTTATTCACTTTGTTGCTTTTTAGCCTCTTAGTATCTTTTGGAAAAGAGAAGTTCTTAATTTTAAAACAGATTTTTCAGCCTTTTCTTTTATGGTCAGTTCCTGTTGTTCTGTTGAAGAAATCTTTCTCTACCTCTAGGTAACAAGAGTATGTATGCACCTTTATTATTGTCTAGAAATGTTAGTGCTTTGCCTTTCAAATTTAGATCTGCTATCTACCTGAAATTGATTTTTTTAAACAACTTTATTGAGGTATAATTTGTATATCATAACATTCACCTGTTGTAAGTGTGTAGTTTGACGATTTTTGGTAAATTTACTGAATTGTGTAACCATCGCCACATTCCAGTGTTAAAACATTTCCATCACTTAAGAAGTTGCCTCGTGCTGTTTGTAATCAGTTCCTATTCTGCTCCCAGCAACCACTGATCCGTTTTCTTGCTCTGTGGAACTGCCTTTTTTAGAAACTGCGTATAAATGGAATCATATGTAGTCTTTTGCTTTAGCTTCTTTCCCTTAGTATAACTTTAAGGTTCACCCATGATGTGTATCATGTATTAGTAGTTCATTCCTTCTTATTGCTGAATGGTATTCCATTGTATGGGTAGACCATATTTCGTTTATACTATCTGGAATTGATTTTTGTGTATGACACAAAGTATGGCTCTCATGTCATTTTTTTGTATTTAGATATCTGATTGTCCCAACACTGTTTAGTGAAGATTCTTCCTCCCCGCTTAGTGGCCGCCTTTGTTGTAAATCGGTTTTCCTTATACTGTAGGTCTGATGGTCTGTACACTGATTAGAAACCACTGCCACCACTCTGCCTCAATTAACTGGTGCTAAAATACGTCTCAATACTGGTTTTTTTCCTAAATCCTAAAGCTATGCTGTTCAATATGGTAGCCTATTCAAATTTAAATTAATAAAAATTAAATAAAGTAAAAAATTCAGTTAATCCCAGCAGCCACATTTCAAGTGCTCTCTAGGTACACGTGACTGGTGGCTACTGTAATAGGAAACGCAGACATAGAACATTTCATCATCACAGAAATTTCTACGGTCTCAAGTATGGGTTGGCAAACTGTTTCTTAAAGAGCTGGATAGTAAATATGTAGTAAGTATGTAGTTTCTATGGTACCTAGTGAACTCTGCCCTTGTAATAGGAAAGCAACCACAGACTGTATGTAAACAGATGGGCATGCCTATGCTTCAGTAAAACTTTATTTATAAAAGCAAGCAGCTAGCTCATGGTTGTAGTTTGCTGACCCATGATCTAGAATGTTCTGGCTCTTCTTGGTGCTTTCCGTTTCCATATTAATATTATAATTGCCTTGTTAAGTTCTACCACCCTCAGCCCTCAAAGAGTTGAGATTTTGATGGGGATTGTGTTGAATCTCTAAATTGACTTAGAAGAATTGACATTTGTACAGTGTTGATCTTTCATTTCCTAGACATGGCGTATGTTTATTTGGGTCTTTAAATTTTATAAATGTTTTCTGCATGGAAGACGTGCACATCTTTTGTTAGATTTATTCCTAAGTTTGATATTTTTGATGCTTTTATAATGATGGGGGCTTTTTCCTTAAATTTCACTTTATTTTATGTTAGATATAGTATATAGAAATATACTAGATTTTTTGGTATGTTGACTGAATCTAGCATCTTGGCTAACTCATTTCAAATAATATGTCTGTAGCTATTTCTTGGACTTTCTGTGGAAACAATTATACCTTCCATGGATATGAACACTTTTGTTTCTGCTTTTTATTTAATTTTCTTACCTTATTTCACTGGCTAGGACCTCCAATGCAAAGTCCAATAAAAGGGGTGAGTAGGCATCCTTGCCTTTATCTCAAAGGGAACACTTTCTGTAGTTCCTCGTAAGATATGAGGTTTGCTGCGTCTACTGACATGATCATGATTTCTACCCCTTCTTCTTCCTATTAATGTGGCTTTCTGCCTGTCCTGATCTGAGCTAGCATTTAAGCAGAGTAAGATTCTTTAGGTTTCGGTGGGGCCCCCTTTCTAGTGCCAGGAAGGTAGCTGCAGCCTTGATCACAGCAGGAAGCAGCATGTGTCAGCTGCGGAGGCAGCATCATTGGGACAGTTGAGCAGACCAGGCTCCTGGCCTCTGCAAGTGAGCATGGCCATTGCATTTTTCAGTTGATGGGTGTCCCTCCACCCAAATCCAATTAATGGCATCAGAAAGATGAAGGAAGGAAACTGAGAGCACCCCCAGGTGGTATCAGACCTTGGGAGTGAAAGTTATTTCCGTTTTCTATCCAGTTCCTGAAGGTGATGAGTCTGAGTCATCTCTTGTTGCTATTAACTCTCAGGAAGTGGGATTTTAGAGAAATTAGTGAGAGCAGTGTGGCCCTAAGAGAGTGTGGGGTTTATATTAGTTTTCTGTGGATGCCGTGTAACAAATTATCACAAATGTAGTGGCCTATAACACCACCTGTTTATGATCTCGCAGTTGTGTGTGTCAGAAGTCCAGGCGCAGCATGGCCCTGCTGGGTCCTCTGCTCGGGGCTCACAGGCTGAAATCAGTGTTGGCTGGTCTGAGCTCTCATCTAAAGGCTCTGGGGAAGATCCCACTTCTGAGTTGTTGGCAGAATTCGGTTCCTTGCAGCTATAAGACTGAGGTCCTCATTTGCTTTGCATGTGCCCCCGGCCCCCTTCCTCTGCAGTCCAGCAACAGCGCATCGAATGCTTCTGTGCCCCCACTTCCGCCACCTCTCTCTGCTTCCTCTTGGGCTGCTTTTCTCTACCTTTAAGGGCTCTTGAGATTTTACACTGGGCCCACCTGGAAAATCCAGGCTAACCTCTGTTCTAAGGTCAACTGATAGTAACCTTAATCGTGTCTGCAAAACCCCTTTGGCCATGTAATATAACCATCTAACAGAACATAACCATGGGTGTGGCACTGGGGGCAAGGGTCATGGGGTCAAAATTCTACCCAGCACAGGGTATTTTATATATAACAGAGTATTGTTAAGAACATGGTCTTTCGAGTTGGATACACGCCAAGTTTGAATTCCGGCTCTACCACTTACCAACTTCGTGACCTTGGGCAAATTACTCAGCCTTTCTATAACCATAAAGTCAGATAACAGGAATTTCTAATTTAGATGCTTTGAGCAGTACCTGGTACCAGGTAAGTTCTCAATAAATGTTAACTGCAGTTTTACTGGTGGTGCTGGTGGTTATGGAGGGACTTGCTAAGTGACCCTGCTGCACACTGACCTGCATCAGAACACTTTGGTACAGTGCTGTCCCGTAGGACTTCCTGCAGTGGTGACGATGTTCTGGGTCTGTGCTCTCCAGTATAGCAGTTAAGCTGTGGCTCTTGAGCACTTCAGAGGGGGCTGGTGCAACTTAGGATTCCAAGTTTTCATTGATTTACTTTACGTTACTTTTAATCTAAATAGCCACGCATGGCTGGCGCAGCCTAGCAGCAGCGCGAGCACACAGCGTTGGTTTTCACTTGCATTTATTTATGTTCCGGTTCCATTATGACAAATAAAATCTTGCAGAGTGATGTGCCTATAGGGCAAATAAGTCAGTAAATATTAGCAATACTTTAACATAACTTGAGGAGGAGAGAGGGCTGTTTTTTGTTTGGTTTTGGGTTTTTTCCAATATACAGACAGTAACATGACTTCTGAAATTCACGGTAGAAAGTAACACGGCATATTACCCCATAGTTTATGGAAGGAAAAAAACAGGGAAGGTGAAAATCAATCTTCGATTTCAGTGATTTTTTTGTTTTAACCTAATTGATTCAGAAGAATGATTAGATTTATGTGGCAGTGTTTGAGACCCTCAGCATTGAGGACATGATGTCTTTTCCAGTTTGCGTTAGGCCTGTTCTCAGAAGTTTATTGTTGGAAGGCAGTGGCAGCACTGCGACTGTTTACTCTGCTCTGGAAGCTTGTCTGTTGCTTTTCTGAGACGGTGTTATTGCCTGTGAACTTCCTGCTTTTACACCAGCATGTATCCCCTCTCTCACCTCACATCATTTTTTTTTGTTTAACAGTCAAAATGTTCTTGTCCTACACAGCTCGGTTTTGTAAAGCCCATTTGAGCAAAAAGTATCTTTGTTCGCATTCAGCAGCAGCTGCTTCCACATAAAATAAGTAATAATTAAGTCAATTTATAAATTGGATATTTCTCTAGCGGCAGTGAAAATTACATAGCTTTTGGACTTGAATTGTCTTTTGGACTTGAATTGTTTAAGTTGTGTTTTGTTTTGGGCTTTGTAGCCAGCCTGTCTCGGTCAGCTTTCCTGTCTCAGCGGTATTATGAAGACTTGGATGAAGTCAGCTCAACATCATCCATTTCCCAGTCTCTGGAAGGTGAAGACACACGGGCATCCTGTAAGGATGACGAAGCAGTGGTCCAGGTTCCCCGGCATGCTCCCGTGGTTCGGACACCTTCCATCCAGCCCAGTCTTTTGCCCCAGGCGACTCCTTTTGCTAAATCTCACCTGATTCATGGTTCACCAGGTGTGATGGGAACTTCAGGTAAGTAAACAATGAGACAGGAAATGATCTTTTTTCCCCTAAGAGATCTCTAACTCCTGTAACTGGGTTTTATATTATCGCACCCATAAGTCATGGGTTCCAGCTCATTTCTGTTAATATTCTAGAAATTACAGGACAGATTCAAGAGGTGTGTTCCCCTTGAAAGTGGTTGGTAGGACCTGAGGAAGAGGATACCCTGCAAGGTTCACAGTTACTGCTTTACTGTGGAGCACAACTTGTGCCTTTCACGTCCCACCTCCTTTCAGCTCCTCCATTGTAGCCATGGTGTGCCTCAGAGTTCACCAGCCAGAATGCTCACTGTCTGTGCTGGCTCGCGGATGTGACCTGTGTTGTGCTGGCACACCTTATTTCAGAGCATCAGGACTTTGTATTGCAGTGACTTCTAAGAGGACAAAGCCGGGCATGAGGTACCAGAATGGAGAGATTTTATGAGAGGAGAGCAGGACATTGCTCTGTTTTGGCACAAAAGTTATATCTTGCTCAGTGTCAGAGGAAATGATCATGTGAAGTATTTTCACTAATAGAAGTAGGCAGGCAAATTGCCTGCAGCATCTTTGAAAGGTAGAAGTGCCATCCTGTCAGGTTGCCAGTACTTTCCTGTGTTAATGCTTAAGGATTTTTAATCTTAACATTTTCCCTGCAACCACACATGGAGAATTTACCATTTTAATTTTTGTGTTTTCTTCTTCTCTGACCCACTCTCTCACTTAATTTATCTTTTTTCCTCAGTGTCTGCACCTGCTAGCAAAATTATTCCCCAAGGGGCTGATAGCACAATGCTTGCAACAAAAACCGTGAAGCATGGCGCCCCTGGCCCTTCCCACCCCATCTCTGCTCCCCAGGCGGCCGCTGCAGCAGCCCTGAGACGGCAGATGGCCAGTCAGTCACCAGGTAAAAACATCTATGCAGGGGCTGATGGTGAGCTGTCTGAGCCCCAAGCCAGGACACAGGTGCCAAGAAATGGCGGGCTCTCTTTGCTGCCCTTCAGAAGAGAAGGCTAATGTGACAGGTCTCTCACCTTTTGGGGGAGAGAGTTCTGCGAAGGCAGAGGCTTAGTCGGGAACTTTCCTTTGAAGGGGCAGTATTATCTGCCACATTCAGTTATGTGGGAGATCAGTGGGGTTTTTTGATGGAGTTGTTAATCCCTACTTTTGAATAATGTCTGCTTTAAGCCCAAAATTAATCTTCGCAGTTAGATCACCTAATAACATTAGAGTTGTCTGATGGTATCTGAAGGATCCCAGCCACCCTCTGAGGTGGGTATAAGTATGCCCATTTTGCTTTTGAGTAATGTAAGGTTTGGAGAGGTGAAGGGCAGCTGACCAATACGTAACAAAACCCAGACTCCAACGCTGTGTTCTTTGTATTGTAGTACAGGTTTTTCTTAAGACTGCAAATTTAAGATGGAAACTTGACAGATGAAAACTCTAAGAAGCTAATCAGCTGTTGCATTTTGTCAGTGGTTTGTGGCTATCCGTAATTTTCTGCATTAAGATTTATAGGTAGTTCGCCTCGGGACCTCAGTTATCACTAGCTATCAGTCTTTACAAGCCAGTGGTTCTCAGCCAGAGGCTATTTTGCCCCACCCATCTCCCCTCCAACAGTTGGCAGTGTTGCTGCCATTTAGTAGGTAGAGGCCAGGAATGCTGCAAAAAAATCCTAAATGCACAAGACAACCCCACTACAAAGGATTATCCAGCCCCAAAATGTCAATAGTGCCGAGGTTGAGAAACTCGGCTATAAATCGGATATTTTTGTTTTAGCTGAATAAAATTATTTTTTAGTTCTGTAACTGCTTAGAACACATACCAATTTAGACTAAAATTTTAAAAGACTAAAAAAACATGATGGTTTTATTTAGACTAAAAAGAATTACCATTATATAATAAAGATTTCTAAGAAAAGTTCAAATATTAAAACACTTATTAAGCCATCTAAAATAGAAATGAAAGAGCAAAAACCGGAGAACTTTTTAAGGCACTTTTGAGCTGTCTGAAAAAATAAGAAACCTTTGATGTTTTAAATATTTGTTGGACCAAGGAGAGTCTTAGCATTGTGCTGAACAGGCCCCAAATAAAGCTGATTGAGTTGGTTATTTATAAACTTAAATCTGTCAGGATTTAGGATTATTCCACTCTCAGCAGGAGGTGGTGTGATGTCTATTATCATTTTGGAAGCAAATATGTCTAAGGTGTAGGCACCTCTGAATGTGAAGGATGAAATACATGCGGTCATGGGCAAGATGTCCCTGGTTACCTCTCTGAACAAGGGAGTGAAGTGAGCTGCCATGGACCCACCGTCCTACCTGGGCTGCAGCTTTCAACTTTGCCCAAAGTATAGTTGGAAGAGATCTAAGAGCTTTGCTTAGGCCTTCTTAATAGTTAATTATGAAATATCATTGTCTTGGGCCACAGCTTTAAATTGTAAGACACAAAAAAGGAGATATGAAAGCTGACAAGCCTAAGATAGATAAGTAGGTGTCAAGTCAATCCCTGTTGCCATTCCTTAATTCAGGCCTCTTGGCCTCATTTTTCACATTTTATTCATCGTGTCTGTCTCACTAAGGCATGAGCTTCTTTAGACAAGGAACTATGTTTTAGACCTTTTTTTGTATTCCCAGCACCTGAGTCCGACAATAATAAGCTCATGCGAAAGAGTGGTTGAATGAATGAATGCATGATGGATGGCAGAAGCCCTTAGTCCGAGCACTGCTAATCCTCTAGCTCCTTCTGCCCTTTTCGAGGGCGAGCCAACAATATGGCAGGTATCTCAGCTCTACTGTATAAAAGCTGGCTAGGGAATTCCTTGTTTCTAAACTAGTACATTTGCTTAAATTGCATAAAGCTTCACCAAGTAACTTTTCTGAGTGGAGTAGGCCAGGTGCTCCGCTGAGCACAGTGCTGCAGGACGACCTAGATTTCCTTTATATAGTAAGTGCATTCTGCTTGAGTTTGTGTCCTAGTGATTCATTATACCTGGCTAGAATTTTTGATCCTTTACTGCAATTAATGTGCCTTTCTCTTCTCTATTTAAATAGCTGTCAGTACTTTGACCGAATCAACTTTGAAGAATGTCCCTCAAGTGGTAAATGTGCAGGAATTGAAGAATAATCCTACAGCCCCCTCTGCAGCGATGGGGTATGTTACTACTTTTCAGTGTGTTTAAGCCCGTGAATTATTCTGTAGTAGTGGTGAACTGCCTGCAGGGGGCAGCATTGCCATTGTCAGAGTGTGCCTATTTTTCCTGCAGAAATTTAGGTTATAAGAGGGGTGGAGTGGACAGCTAATCTTGGGTACACAGTTGGGTTTTCAGGAGATTGTCCTCTTCAACTGGCAGTAGCAGTTGCCTCATAAACCTTCAAAGTCTTGGTGATATATACTCAGTATGCTGTTTGTCATGTGTAAGTCTGCATATGATACACATTACAGTTACTAAGTCAGGTAAGGTATAGGGTTTGATTTTTGATTTTTTTGTTTTTTAATACTCTTGGGGCTCCTGAGTTGGCAGTTCGACTCTAATGCAGACTGTTGATTCTGAAAACCCAGTGATGATCTTGAAATTGACCGTCTCTCCTCCCTTCCTTCCTGTCTCCAGGCATTCCTGTTCTTTCAGGTTTCTCATACCTTTTGTATGAAAAAACAATCTTTTAAAAGGCACCAGCTCTGTTTGGAGACTTCTAGCTTGACTTCATGCCATATCTGAGGGCCAGATCATTGCTGCCAGAGCTGACTTTTCTTAAGTCTGAATCTGTGTTTAGAATTCAAGGTATTGACTCCGTGTCACTGTTCTGGGCAGCACGGTTCATAGAATATGCTTGTGCCCTGTTGCTCTGTGTATTTGTAGCCAGGAGCTCTTCAGTGCGGCTGAAGAAGGAAGAGTTGAGGGCCGTTTCCTCAGTCTGAATGTAGGGATCGTGAGAACCAGTGTCATTGAGGCATTTAGAGTCTGGTGCCCATTACTAGTCCAGCGGTGAGATGAACAGCCACAGACCCTGTGTTTTTTCCAGTTTACATTAGCTCTCTCCTACTCCCCTGCCCCCAGGTCTGCTCACTGTTCTGTTTTGGCTTTATCGAGTGGCCCTGCTGCACTAGGCCACTGGCCTCTTTTTTCCACATTGGTCCATTTATCAACACTGCCAGGAATTTAGTTATCTCAGGGCCATACTAACAGCCAAAAACAAGCCTACTCGCTTTCCTATCTTGTAGTGACCTTGAAGCTTTGGTATGCTGTTTCGACCAAGATGGCATTTGTGGTCGTTGTGAACTTCTCAAGGGAAAGAACTATGCATTAGAGTTTGGGAATTATAGCCAGATTCCTAGTGTAGGGTAGGCAAAGAAAAGCCACTGCAAGGCAGAATATTACATAAGACAGGAAAATCCAGCTTAATGGTGAAAGAAATATGGTCTGGTATTTCTGAGATATTTTAGCTGTTAACCATGTGTGAGAAGCACCTATTGGTGATTTCCTTTATCTTATCTCAGGCTTTGTTTCCCTCCAGGGTTCATCTGAGCTAATCATTGATAAGGGCTTTGTTAAAGGAGCAATGCTGAGTTTGCCCTTTTTTCTGACTTAAGAAAAATAGACACAAAACTTAAAAAGGAATCAAAGAAAATCTCTTCCTTTCCCCACAGAATTTGGACTGTGGTGCAGTTATTTAACTTGTAAGCCCAGAGTGGTGCCTGGAATGCAGTTCCTTTTTAATAACCACTTGTTGAATAATAGGTGAATCTAAGCATAATTGACAAGTGGAAATTGGTATTTACCACCTCCCCCAATAAGAAAGCTTGAGAGGGAATTACATTCATTATAAAATTACTTTCAGATTCTCTTAAGCAGTAGTTTGGTAAGTATATTTTAAATATTTAATTTTGCATTTAACTTTTTCTGAGTAATATCTTAAAGAGATTTATTATAAGATGAGCTTACACATTTCTTGCAAATCAAAACTACAGTGAGGTATCACCCCACACGGTCAGAAGGGCCATCATCAAAAAATCTACAGGGCAGGGCTTCCCTGGTGGCATGGTGGTTGGGAGTCCGCCTGCCGATGCAGAGGACACAGGTTCGTGCCCCGGTCCAGGAGGATCCCACATGCCGCGGAGCGGCTGGGCCCGTGAGCCATGGCCGCTGAGCCTGCGCGTCCGGAGCCTGTGCTCCGCAACGGGAGAGGCCACAACAGTGAGAGGCCCACATACCGCCAAAAAAAAAAAAAAAAAAAAAAAAAAATCTACAAACAATAAATGCTGGAGAGGGTGTGCAGAAAAGGAAACTGTCCTACACTGTGGGTGGGAATGTAAATTGGTTACAGTCACTATGGAGAACAGTATGGAGGCTCCTTAAAAAACTAAAAACAGAACTACCATGTGACCCAGCAATCCCACTGCTGGGCATATACCCGGAGAAAACCATAATTCAAAAAGATACATGCATCCCAGTGTTCATTGAAGCACTGTTTACAATAGCCAAAACACGGAAGCAACCTAAATGTCGACAGAGGAATGGATAAAGCAGATGGGGTACATATATACAATGGGATATTACTCAGCCATAAAAAAGAACAAAATAATGCCATTTGCAGCAACGTGGGTGGACCTAGAGATTGTCATACTGAGTGAAGTAAGTCAGACACAGAAAGGCAAATATCATATGATATCACTTATATGTGGACTTTTTAAAAAAAGCGTACAAATGAACTTAAGACAGAAGTAGAGTCATGGAAGTAGAAAACAAACTTATGGTTACGAGGGCATAAGGGGGGGAGTGATAAATTGGGAGACTAGGACTAAGATATACACACTACTATATATAAAATAGATAACTAAATAAGAACCTGCTGTATAGCACAGGGAACTCTACTCAATACTCTGTAATGACCTATATGGGAAAAGAATCTAATAAAAAAGAGGAGTGGATATATGGGTATGTATAACCGATTCACTTTGCTCTACACCTGAAACTAACACAACATTGTAAATCAACTGTACTCCAATAAAAATTTTAAAACAAAAGCAAACAAACAAAAAAGATGAGTTTACACATTTCTGCTGTTGGTATGTCTTATGTTCATTGGCCTCATCCCTTATATTCACCTCCTGTTTTCAGGAAGAGGGTTTATCTGGAGCAAACCCATGGCTATCTAGACTCCTCTCCAGTGCTCAGTCACTTGATTCAGCAGGTTCCTAAGGGGTGTCTGCCGTGAGCATGATAACACCCTGGGTATTTGGGATCCAGTTGTGAGTAAGACATACCAGGTCCCCGCTTTCCCAGCACTTAGGTCTTAGCAAGAAGACAGCCACTAAACGACCCATTACATCGACAGTTCTGTAACTGCAGTGTAATGAGTTGGATGAAGGAGATGTACAAGGTGCTAAGAAGGCACACAGTGAGGCCATCTGGTTGAATCTGGGGCTGATGAGGAGGTTGGGAAGGAAAAGGTGTTTTAGCTGAAAGTTGAGCAGTGACCAGAAGCTGCCAGGCAGAGTAGAGAGAAGATTGTTATAAACAGAGGGTGCAGGATGTGTAAAAGCCCAGACCTGGGAAAGGACAGAGCATGTTTGAGGTGAAGGTAAAAGAAGGCCAGTATGTCTAGAGACCTGGCAGGAAATGGAGGATGAAGAAAGCAGGGCTGAATGAGGTTAGAAATACGGTGGGATTTTTGGTTGGTTGGGTTTTTTTCCAAAGCACACCGGATAGATCATTACTTTCAGGAATTTTGGCATTCGTTTATTCATTCTTTCTGCAAATACTTTATGAGCATTTCCTGTATGCCACACACTGTTCTAGGTGCCAGGGATAAAGCAGTTAACAAAACATATTCCCAAAAACCCCCAAACCCTGCCCTTGTCACAGAGAGACAAATGGTACGTAAAATATATAGTATTTTAGGTGGTGATAGGTATGATGGAGAAAATTAAAGCAGAGAAGGGGTTTAGGGACTGTTGTCTGGACATGGGTTGCAATTTTAAATAGGAACAAGGAAGGTGCTATTCATACATGGCTAATGACTAAAATATCTCAGAAATATCAGACCATATTTCTTTCACCATTAAGCTGGATTCTCCCGTCTTATGTAATATTTTGCCTTGCAGTGTCTTTTGACACTTAACATTTGAATAAAGACCAAAGACCAGAGAGCAGGTCGCATGAATATCCTAAGGAAGAAAGCCCCAAGCACCAGGCCTGTAGTGAGAGCATGTCTGGCAGGTTCAGGAAGGAGCCAGACAGCCACTGGTGGCTGGAGGGAGAGGGATAGCAGGGCCAGGGTCCGGGATACAGGTCTTGTAACATCTAGTAAGCCTCGGTCAGGACCTGGCTGACCAATGGATGTTGAACAAACTGATCGGATTTATGTTTCCTTTATTAAAAGCATTTAGCAGTTTTTTAAAATACTAGGGTGTGGGCTTCCCTGGTGGCGCAGTGGTTGAGGGTCCGCCTGCCGATGCAGGGGACATGGGTTCGTGCCCTGGTCCAGGAAGATCCCACATGCCGCGGAGCGGCTGGGCCCTTGAGCCATGGCCGCTGAGCCTGTGTGTCTGGAGCCTGTGCTCTGCAACAGGAGAGGCCACAACAGTGAGAGGCCTGCGTACCACAAAAAAAAATAAAATAAAATATTGGGGCGTAATTAACACACAGTAAAATTCACCTTTTTTTAGTGTAAAACTCTATGAGCTTTGATAAATGCAGATAGTTCTCTTGACCTATGGTTTTAGCAGGAAGCTTCTGGTTCTTATATTGAGAATAGATGAAAAGGGCTGGAGTGAGGAATGGTAGAAACAGGGAGAACAGTTAGGAAGCTTTTTTTTTTTTAAATTGTAAAATATATGTATAACAAAATTTAACCATTTTTAAGTGTACAGTGACATTAAGTACATTTACAGTGTTGTGTAACTTTCACCACTATCTGTTTCCAGAACTTTTTCATTATCTCATACAGAAACTGTAGCCATTAAATAGTAACTCTTTACTCCCCCTTCCCTCTAGTGTCTGGTAGCCTTTATTCTACTTTCTGTCTCTAAGAATTTGTCTGTTCTAGGTACATCATATAAGTAGAATCATACAGTATTTGTCCTTTTGTGTCTGGCTTATTTCACTCAAATTTTCGAGATTTATGTATGCTGTAGCGTATGTCAGAATTTCATTCCTTTTATGGCTGAATAATATTCCATTGTATGCATATGTCCTATTTTACTTATCCATTCATCTGTAAGTTGACAGTTGGGTGTTTCGCCTCTTCTTGTACAAGTATCTGTTGGAGTCCTTGCTTTCAGTTATTTGGGGTAATGTTTTAGGAGTGGAATTGCTAGATCATACGGTAATTCTGCATTTAGCTTTTTGAGCTAAACGTAGTTCAAACTGTTTTCCAAAGCAGCTGCACCATTTTACATTCCCATTAGCAATGTATGAGGTTCCAATTTCTCCACATCCTCACTAATATTTGTTATTGTCCATCTTTTTGATTATAGCTCTCCTAATGGGTGTTACATGGTATCTCCTTGTGGTTTTGATATGCATTTCCCTTATGACTAATGAATGATAATTGGGAGTCTATTCATGTGCTTATTGGCCATTTGTATCTTCTTTAGAGACATGTCTATTAGATCCTTTGCCTGTTTTTTAATTGCGTTATTTATCTTAATTGTTGAGGTGTCATATTCTTTATGTAATCTAGATTCAAGTCCCTTATCAGATACATGATTTGTGAATATGTTTTCCCATTCTTTGCATAGTTTTCACTTTCTTGATAGTGTCCTTTGGAACAACAAAATTTTTAATTTTGATGAAATTCAGTTTATTTATTTCTTTTGTTGCTTGTGCTATAGGTGTCTTACATATATGTAAGACATGTATGTGTTTAAGAAACCATTGCTTAATCCAAGATCATAAAGATTTACCCCTGTGTTTTCTTCTAAGTTTTATTGTTTGAGCTCTCACATTTAGGTCCTTGATCTGTTTTGAGTTAATTTTTGTAAATAGTGTGACTTTGTGGTCCAACATCTTTCTTTTGCATGTGGGTATGCAGTTGTCCCAGCACCATTTGTGGAAAAGACTCTTTTCTTGTCCCCCTTTGAATTGTCTTGGTGCCCTTGTCAAGATTGATCAGTTTTCTTTTTTTCTTTTTTTTTTTTTGCGGTATGCAGGCCTCTCACTGCTGTGGCCTCTCCCGCCGCGGAGCACAGGCTCCAGATGCACAGGCCCAGCCGCTCTGCGGCATGTGGGATCCTCCCTGACCGGGGCACGAACCCGTGTCCCCTGCGTCGGCAGGCAGACTCTCAACCACTGTGCCACCAGGGAAGCCCGATTGATCGGTTTTCTAATGTTAAACCAATTGTTGGTAATGATGTATTGTCCTTTTTTTTAATATATGGTTGGATTCAATTTGCTAAAATTTTGTTAAGAATTTTTTCATGTCTTAATGAGCGATATTGGTCTGTAGATTTTGTTTTTTTGTAATATCTTTGTTTCATTCTGTTATCAGAGTAATGCTGGCCTTACAGAATGAGTTGGGGAGTGTTCCTTCCTTTTCAGTTTCGTGGAAGAGTTTATGTACATTTGTTATTATTTCATCCTTAAGCGTTTGGTAGAATTCACCACTGAAGTCATCTTGGCTTGGAAATTTCAGTTTCTTTAGTAGTTATAGGACTATTCAGCTTATCCACTTCTTGAGTGAACTTTGGTAGTTTGTGTCTTCCAAGAAATATGTTCATTTCATTTGAGTTGTCAAATTTATTGGCATGACATTTTTTGTAATAGTCACTGATTATCATCCTTTTAATGTGGATAGAATTCATGATTTCAGTTCCCTCTTTCCTGTTAGTGGTAATTTGTGTCTTTTTTACCTCATCAGTCTAGCTAGAGGTTTATCAATTTTATTGATCTCAAAGAAACCAGCTTTTGGTTTCATTGATTTTTTTTTTCCTATTACTTTTTTACTTGGTCTTTATTATTTCATTTTCCTGCTTACTTTGGGTTTTATTTACTCTTTTTTCTAGTTTCTTAAGGTAGAAGCTAATGTCATTGATTTGAGACTGTTCTTTTCTAATACAGGCATTTTAGTGTTATAAATTTCCCTCTAAGAATTGCTTTGACTACATCCCACAGATTTTGTATATGTTATTTTTCGTTTTCATTCAGTTCAAAATACTTTTTTTTTATACTTATGGATTATTTTAAAGTGTGTTATGTAGTTTCTAAATAACTGGACATTTTCTAAATATCTTTTTGTTATTGATTTTCAATTTAATTATTGTGGTCAGAGAACATGCCTTTGTATGACTTGAATTCTTTAGATTTATTCAGACTTCTTTTATGGCCCATAACTGGGATCAGCAAGGGTTTTTTTTAAGGGCCATATAGTAAATATTTTAAGTTTGTGGGACATATAGTCTCTGTCTCAACTACTCAACTCTGCCATTGCAGCCTGAACGCAGCTGTAGACAAACTGTAAATGAATGGGCATGGGCTTTGTTACAGTAAAACTTTATTTACAAAAACAGGCAGCTGGTCTTTAGTCTGTAGTTTGCCAGTCCCTGACCTAGAATATCAATCATCTTGGTAAATGTTCTGTGTGCACTTGAAGAGAACATGTATTCTACTCTTGTTGGTTGGAGTGTTCCATAAATGTCAATTAAGTTAAGGTGGTTGATAGTGATAAGTTTCTGTCTGCTTGTTCCATCAATTAATGAGAATGGTGTTGGTATTTTCAACTATAGTTGTGGATTTATTTTCCTTACAGTTCTATCAGTTTTTGCTTCATGTTGAAGTTCTGTTATTAGTTACATAAATGTTTGTGATTGTTACATACTCTTGAAGAAATGACCCAGTTTGTCATTACAAAATAACTCTCTTTCTCCCTTGTAAGATTAATTGCTCTGAAATCTACTTTCTCCTATGTTAATGTAGCCAGTCCAGCTTTCTTTGTTTAGTGCTAGTGTGGTATAGCTTTTTTATCCTTCCTTCTATTTTAGACCTATCTTGTGTCTTTATATTTAAAATGGGTTTCTTGTAGACAGCATGTAGTTGGATCTTTTTTTTTTTTAATCCAATCTGACAGTCTGTGACTTTTAATTGGAGTACTTAGGTCATTTACATTTAATGTGATTATTAACATGTTTGGGTTTTAATCTGTTATATTGCTATTTGTTTTCTGTCTGTCCCATTTGTTCTGTGTTCCATTTTCCTCTTTTTCTGCCTTCTTTTGGATTAAGTGATATTTTTGTGATTCTCATCTTTTTCATTGGCTTATTAGCTATACCTCTGTGTGTTATTTAAGTAGTTGCATTAGGGTTTATAGTACACATCTTTAACTTATCACAGTCTATCTTCAAGTGTGATTATACTGTTGATATAGTAAAAGAATCTATAACAGTATTCTTCTATGTCTCCCCTCCCCACCTTTGTGCTATTGTTGTATATTTTCGTTCTACCTATGTTATAAATCCCATGATATGTTGTTATAAATAGTTGATTATCTTTTAAACAGAACTAAATTAGAAGAAAAATATCTTTTCTTTTCCCATATAGTTATCATTTCCGGTGTTCTCCATTCCTTTGTTCAGTCCCAGGTTTCCATCCAGTATGATTTTCCTTCTGCTCAAGGACTTCTGTAACATTTCTTCAGGTTTAGATCTGAATTCTTCCATCTTTTGTGTGTCTTCCAGAGTCTTTATTTCATCTTTATTTTTGAAAGATATTTTTCCTAAGTAAGGAATTTTAGGTTGACAGTTCTTTCCTTCACTGACTTAAAGATGTTGCCCCACTTTAAAAATAATAACTGTAGTAATTACCATAACCTTAAAAAAAACTTTCATTCTTTTATTTTTCTTACTACAAATGTTCATTGTAGATAGTATGAAAATCTCAGATAGTTAAAAAAGAACAAAATTTAAATTACCTTTATTCCCACTGCAAATGTTTAATCACTGGTTGCATGTGTCTTCATCTTTATTCCATGAAAATTTAGTTTTTTAAAGTAAAATTTGGAGGGAGTTCCCTGGTGCTCTAGTGGCTAGGATTCCTCATTTTGACTGCCGTGGCCCGGTTCAATCCCTGGTCAGGGAACTGAGATACCGCAAACTGCATGGTGTGGGCAAATAAACTTAATTGTTAACATTTTTCCATGTCATTATAAATTCTTAACAATCCTGTTTTCATATTTAATATAGGTCTTTTTTAAAGCTGTAATGCAGTTCCAACTTGCATTATTTAAGTTACTTGGCACCTAGCCATGCGTGCAAAAACTACAGTTTGATTTAGCAGACTTTTAGATGATATTTTGGAAAGCATTTGAGTCTTCAGAGACATAAAGTTTACCAATAGGGCACAGTAGTTGGTGGTAACAAGACATAAGAAACGCCTAAAAGTGAACTGATAGCTTTTTTTTTCTCTACTGACTGATACGCTTCTTATCAGGGATGTGCTTCTTATGTTGTTACCAACAATGCTAAAATAATTTGACACTTAGATAATTTTGCATGCTTGCAGCCATATCTGTTGGATAAATTCTCAGTTGTAGGACTGCTGAGGCAAAGGAGATATCCATATATGTGAGTGTATATACATACATATAATTCTTACAATTGTTGTCAACTTTCTCTCAGTAGAGCTTATACCAATTTCTCCTTCCCACAAGCAGTGTATGACCATCTGGTTCCCCATATCTTTGCCAAGATTATCAAACTTTATGATTACTACAGTCCGATAGGTGAAGAAATGAACTGAGAGCTTTTGTTTTCAATATCTTCTATTATTTTCTTTTTCTCTCCTGATTTATTTCTTCAGTTGCTCTTGTTAAGTAGTCCTGTCCCCTTACTTGCTTCACCTTTAAATAATTACAAAAAATTCATAGTTCATTAAATAGTTAACTTTAGCAGCTTTCACAGTTTAGATCCACTGTGTCATATGTGAATTTATAAAAAGATGTACATGATAATGAATCAGACTTACCAAAATAAAACATAACCAGGTCTGTTGTTTTTTAAGCTCTTTAAGATTTTGAAATAGGTAGAAGAATGAGTAGTTGGCCCCTTTCACAGCAATAGTATGAATATTTGCCTTGTTAAAGTTCATTAAAGTTTAAGGGACCACTAAGAAAGGGCCTAGGCAACATTTTAATGCTTCACAATCTTAACAACTCAATTTTATCATTGTGTGTAGAGTACACAGCCCTAGAATGTGTGCATTAGCCTGCCTGTGTCAGCAAGCAGTGCTGATAGGGTGTGGCAAAAAACAAAAAATGGCTTTCCTGTGTTCAAGGCAGTGTTTGAACGAGGTTTGTTGTGACATTTTTTTGTTTTGTTTTGTTTGGTTTTGTTTTTTTGTTTTTGCGTTAAGCGGGCCTCTCACTGCTGTGGCCTCTCCCGTTGCGGAGCACAGGCTCCGGACGCGCAGGCCCAGCGGCCATGGCTCACAGGCCCAGCCGCTCGGCGGCATGTGGGATCCTCCCGGACTGGGGCACAAACCCGTGTCCCCTGCATCGGCAGGCGGACTCCCAACCACTGCGCCACCAGGGAAGCCCTGTTGTGACATTTTTTGATGTTTATCATACTTGATATGTTCACCTTCACTTGTGTATTAACTTTTATCAGGATGGTCTGGGTAATGGAAAGTCGGAGAACTTAAGTTCGGTTGCAGTTGTTTTTCTCCAAGAACCTAATTTTACTACTCTTAGTGATCTGTGTAACTCCATTCCTCCTTTCTAAAGCAGTGCCCTAGTGTTGGCAGTAGTTTAAATGTCATTTGTAGACTCATGTAGTAAATATATGTGACAGTGCCATTTTCTGCCTGTGGTCCTTTGGCTTCTGCTTTCAGCTGTGGAACAGAACATTTCAAATGAATTTCCAGTGATCTCTTTTCAGGTCCATACTGCTAGAAAGTAGAATACAGTCATCCAAAATAGGACAATTCCAAGTTTAGCATTTCCATCTTCTCTTGAACATTGCTAGCTGTTGATTTCCGTTGTTTTGGTTCACAGTCCCGCACAGGTCTTTGCACACGTTTGTTTGGTAGTATACTGTTCTTTTCTGTTTGTGCCCTTGGATCATCGTGGGTCCGAGTTAGTCAGTAGGTTTGTTAGCTGATTGCACTGAGCAGCATTTCTCTGCAGGGCTGTCACATGGCCCGGTGTGTAAGTACTGTGAATCCTAATTTTGTGTGTTTGGGGATTTAGGACACCCAAGAGATTTATAGCATTATCACAAGTAAATAGAACAATAATTACACTCAGTCTGCTTCATGCATGATTTAATTTACTGTCATGTCATAACTAAGTTTAGGGTGCAAAAAATGTTCTAAAATTGGGTGAACTGCTGCTTTTCTTTTTATTTGTAGTTTATTTTTTGCTTATCTTTAAGAAAGCGTGCAAGATTTTCATTGCCCTCGTGACTCGCCTGAGCTGCAGCCATTTTTCCACCTAAGTCTGCTGTGTCCGCCCAGGGATTTCTCAGTCCCAGCATCTCACTCACACATTCCTTTTCTCGTTGGAGAGTCAGCAGATGAGGGGAGCAGTGTCCCTGCGTACCTGTTTGGTAGAACATCTCAGGGGAACAGGGGTGTGTCTCTTCAGAGAGGCACACATTTACAGCTCCTTCTCTCTTCAGTAGGAAAATAAAGAGGTTCTGTTTCATTGAAAATAACTGCCTTTTTTCTTCTCTCTGAATCTAATAAAGTTTGTTTGGGAAGGTTCCTGTATTATTCCAGGAGAGTATCCTGAGGTGACTGTAAGATTATTAAAATGTTTGATAATTTTTTTCTATGAGGCATGGGCTTATTTTTGTCTTTCCTCTTCCAAGTTAATCTTTCAATGGAAAATTATTAATTCTCCCTAAATGAGAGTTCTGAAAAATAAAACCAGGTCCTATAATTGCTATCCCTATGCATACTAGTCAGAGTAGCTCTGCGCTGAGGACAGATAGATTGATGGAAAGAATTGCTCCCAGGAGCCAAGAATAGAGCTTTGCGTTAAACGGGTGATTTTTTTCCGTCACATATTAACACTAAGTAATTATTGAAATAACAGTTCCCTGCTTACTGCGTTCACGGGTAACAAAAGATGGTGAGAACTCTTTCTACACACACTGGATGCACTTTTCATACCATAGCAGAAGTGCAGGTCGGGAACGGAACCGTGGTATGTTTGACTCTTGTGTGCTGACATCGTGAGCGCTGGGCTCCCAGGGCTGGTTGCTGTGAGAAGCTGAGGTCTCTTCTTTGAGCCAGATTATATACATCCCATAGATCCTGTTGAACATTTTCTCAGGCCTGGAAAACAGAATCAGGAATTCCCCACGTGGTCCGGAATGGCGGTGGGTGTTGGGGAGGAGGTGCAGAAGGCTGAGTCTCCAGATAAGAAAAGGATCTACTTCTGAATATTCATAATTTTTTCCTAGGATTACAGGTCGCTGCTTTGACTTTTATGCTAAAGACCCAAATGTCATTTAAAGAATTTAGTCTGCAATGCGAAAAATGTCAAATGACTTTGATTAGGGTCCCAGACATCCATATTCTACCCCCACATTGATATTATGTTTTGGACAGAAGGTTGGCTCAGGGATGAATGTGATTTACACCCAGTCATGCCTTTCTCTTGAGCATATGCTTTGTGTTTTTCAGTTCTTCAGTGCCGTACTCTGCAGCCAAAACACCTCACCCGATGTTGACCCCAGCATCTGCTCACCAAGCTAAGCAGGTAACGTGCTGCTTTGGGCTTTGCTAACGTGACCTGCAGTGACCGTCTTTGTAACTGAAGACAGTGCTGTACTAGGTCCTCATGTTGTTTAAAGGAACTGTAAGTCTGACAAAGGCCTGTGATCCTTTCCCCACAGTTTATGCCAGTCTTGACCTGGTAGGTCAGTTAGGACCTGATACTGTCTCTTTAGGCCATGTGACATCCTGCACCTAGTAATCTTGGGTCATAATTCTGTATTTGTATATGGGGTATCTGTATGGAGTTGAAATTTACTTTCTTTTAACATTGTCTTAGTTAACCCATACAACAACCATATAGACAAGACAGGTGTTCAGCTGTGTTTCACTAATGAAGAAGCCGGGGCTCAAGTGACTAACGCAGGCTTCCACGGCTTTTATTAAATGATGGAACCAGAGCTGGAACCCAAGTCTTCCAACTTCTTCCTGTCCACTGCTTTGTTCGTTGTACCTTCCCGTGTCAGCATCCAGGAGATAGGTTCTCTTGCTTTCTCTTGCAATCCCTGTTTTTCAGACCTTGCATCTTAAGTGATGTGTGTTATGTCTACTTTCAGGCTGTTGCCTGATAAACATTGTCTCTTACAAAGATAGGTTATATTATAAACAGTTACGCAATCCAGAAGAAAATCATAGGAGATGGTGAAAGGTAGACCAAGCTCTCTCGGAGACTTTCCCTAAGAAACCTGGTTGCTCTGCTACTCATCTCTGTCTCTAGAAATAATGGTAGATTGTGTTTGAGATTGAACATCAGAACTTGCCTATTGTGAGTTCTCAGACGTGACTGTCTACTCCTTAGCTTGCCGTGACTTAACATGACACTTAAGCGGTTAGCATTTGGTCTTTCTTCTGGAGGTTTCCATGTTCACCTTGGAGGACACATGGTAAGGCACAAATCCTCTTGCCTTGCCAAGAGGAAAGGAACATTGACTGGAGGTGGATAAGTTGAACAGTTTTGCTTTCTAACCTTATTATAAGTTTTGTTGAGAGCCAGGACCTATTTCATTCATTAACTTCTTCCTTCATTTGTGTATCAAATATCCCAGTGCCTTTTACGTGCCAAGTCTTGTGTTAGGCACTGAGGAAATAGCCATCAGCTAAACAGGCCTGACTCTGTTTTCTTGGTGCTTGTGGAATATTCCCATCTCTGATACGATCTTACATGTGGTAAGCATTTAAAAATACTGACTTAAATTGAAACGGAAAAAACAAAATTAAACTAAATCAAAGTGTTTGTGCTTGCTTATTTTAAATTATGTTATCATTTTACATGTTCCTTTATTCCAAAGGCTCGTTTGCGGTTTCACATAAATGTCTTGCTCCTGTTATAGGGATCTCTGATAAACGCCTTAAAGCCGTCTGGGCCCACACCAGCGTCCAGTCAATTGTCATCTGGTGATAAAGCTTCAGGTAAGTTTGCACTTTTGTTTTAGTGAAAATAAAGGTGAAAGATATGCTCCACAGTAGAGTTTATTGTTGTGGATCACAAAGGCAGCTTGATGTGAAATCAAGTACAGTAAAGACATATTTGAAAGGCCTCAGTTGATGTAGAATATCCAGGAAATTAGTGAGCCCTTCAGCAGCTCTGCAGACTTCTGAAATATGAGAGCAATAGGAGAAAGCCTGCCTTTAAATGTTTTTCCTAAAAAGGAGCACCTGCCTTGCTGGATAATCAAAGTTTAGAGAGGAGTGGATCAGAGCACTGAACTCTACTTCTTCTACTACAAAGGAAAGAAAAACTCTCTGGGTTTACGAGGACAATCCAAAAGCTGGTAAAACACAGAAAGTAAAATGGATCTGTTACAATATAAGATCTCAGAGTAGATAAAATTCAGTATTAAAAGACTGTGGCTTCACATGCTTCCAGCAGTCACTGAGGCGTAATTACTCTTAACCGAAATTAGTTTTTACAGTCACCATAAAGTGCTCTGACCAGGCATCCACGCCGCCCTAGCCCACTTGACATAGAAGTGTGCTTACACATAGTGCCTAGTTTAATGTGGGCTCTTCCTCAGCAGCCCCTTTTGTTGACTCTGTCTTAGAGTCCGCTTCATTTGACATGTGTTACTTTCTGCTACAGCCCAGAAAATGCTAGACTGTGCTGCCCACGGTCCAGCGTTCTCACCATGCTCTGGACTCTAGCTTTTATTCTGATTCATGCTCTCCAGTGGGTCTTCAAGCTAATAAATTCTGTTCGAGATGCTGAACTTCACACTTTAGCAGCCTGCTTTCCATAATCTCTACACAATCATACGATCATCCCAACTTCTCTGTAGTCAAATCTTTCTCATTGGATATTGGGTTTATCTTCAGAAGTATTCCTTGCACTCAGAAGAAAACCATTATTGTGTAAGCCCAAGTTGTATTCTAGAATTCGGATTAATGGAGGAGCACAGTTTTTATCATATAAGCCTTCCATGAGAAGGTGTATAGCACTTCTTAACTAGCAGCTAAAACTTTATGTTAGAAGGGAAATTTCAGTGGAATTTGTCGAAGACTTCTGAATCATTTAGGATTCAAATTAAGAAATTTGTTTCCATTTCTAGCTAATATTTTAGAAAAAATTTTTGAAAGATTATGTATCTTAACCCCTTTCAAGGATTTTATTGGAGAGTTTTTTGTCACTCCTGAAGTTAAGAATCAAGGACATCTAAGGGGCTTTGTTTTGTGCATGTCTAGGCAGTTAGCATGACTTGCAAAGAAATTTCTAGGATTCATCATTCAGTGATGATTGTGAAATATTCTCTGTCCTTGCTGTGTGTTTCCTTCTATCCTCACTTTCTGGAAACAGACTTTTTTTAAGTAGGAAAATTTCCCTGAAAGGTACTATTTAAGAGTTTGCAAAAACTTTTTTTTAAAAAAAAATGCATTTCTGAAACTTCTATAGAATAATTCCCTTATTACTTAATAATGGAAATACCTTCATTGTTTTTCTGATTATAGAACTATTACAAGTCCACAAAAAGTCTATGGTGTAGAGCTGTATAATGTAGAAAACGAAAGCTGCCCTATAAGTTCCCTGTTCCAGAGATAACAGCGCTCAGCAATTTGATGTGTATCTCTTGGGGTTTGATGTGTATTGTTTTTTTAAACAAAAATAGTCATATCCTGTATATATTGATATGTAATCTGTTTCCCCGCCCCCCCTAAAGTAAATATCGTGTTCATCTTTCCAGATCTGATACAACTCTACCTCACTCATTTAATGGTAGCCTAAGACTTCACTGTGTAGTTGTGCCCTGTTAAGTTTTAATAGTACTCTGCAGATAGTTTAGATTGTTTTTAACTTTTCAAGATTATGAGTCAGGCTGCCTTGGACAGCCTTGTACACATCACATTGTATTATAGTGGTTTGTTAGATAATTTTACAAATATTTATCCCATACTTACTTAAAGGGAGGTGCATTTTCTTATTGTTTGGTTTGGTTTGATTTGGGCTTTTTATTTGTTTGCGGTACGCGGGCCTCTCACTGTTGTGGCCTCTCCCATTGCGGAGCACAGGCCCCGGACGCGCAGGCTCAGCGGCCATGGCTCACGGGCCCAGCCGCTCCGCGGCATGCGGGATCCTCCCGGACCGGGGCACAAACCCACGTCCTCTGCATCGGCAGGCGGACTCTCAACAACTGCGCCACCAGGGAATCCCTGATTTGGGCTTTTTAAATGTAATTCCCCCATTCCCCTCCTCCTTTTAAAAGTAGAGCGATGGGGGAAAGATTGTAGGTAATACCCCAGACTATTAATAAGTAGTTACAGTATATTGAATGTGGGAAGGATGATGGATTGCACTTTTAACTCTCTATACTTCTCTGTATTATAGCAATCATATGTTACCTCTGTAATTTAAAAAAAAGAACTATTATTTAAATACAAAAAGTCTATGGAAAATACAGAAATGCGGAGAGAAAGCAAATAGCCATGAAGTCACTACTCAGAGATATTTAGTTAACCTATTTCTCTTTGGAATTTTGTTTTTCCTTTGGTATATATTACTTTTCGGTAATTGTAAAAGCTACTTTTAAAGCCTTAAATTTGAACTGCACTCCAGCTATTTTGACCTCTTTCCTCCAAAGGGGCAAGTGTGGCATGTCCTGGTTTGGAATTGACAGTGACTGAGCCAGAGAGCAGGTTCAGAGACCTTGAGGCGGCATGACTTAGGCAGCGCTGCGGCCACCGACTTGTCATAGAAAGTGCGTGACCTGGGGCTGCGCTCTACACGGCACCACGCATTCGCCGCCACAGAGAATTAAACTAAAATGGTGACTCTAACTGGTTTTTTGTAACGTTCTCATTTTTTTCCATAATTTCAGGACCAGTGGCAACCAAGATAGAGACAGCTGTGACGTCTACCCCGTCTGTTGTTGGGCAGTTCAGCAAGTCTTTCTCATTTTCTCCGTCAGGGTCAGTAGTGAAGTAAATTTTGTGACATCACCAGCAACCTTACAGATAGCTGTCCCAAATCCTACAGTCAGTAGGTATACTTATATGAAGCCAGAGTTCTTATCACTGCAGTGATGCGTTTGGTAATAGTGACAGTAGCTTAGTGTCCTGATGTAAATGTGTTTCCCCTTTTTGATTCCAGTTTATACATGTGTCATTACATACTGGCTTATTTGTTCTGTTTTCTAGGATAAGCTCCATTTTCTTTGGATAGTGAGTCTGGTTGATCAGGTTTATCACACTGAGGTGTCTTCATTCTGACACCGTCTGGGGGCTGGGTGAGAAGCTTGGATTGGCTTTGCTGCCTTGAGAGGTCACGTTATATGCAACTTCTGAGAGAGCAAGACAGTAGCCATTTGAAAATTTGGGTTTTATATAGATGTGGGGACATACATTTCTGTTTCATTTTTTAAAAAGTAATGATGGCTATACTTGTCAAGTTGAGTCATCTTTAAAAACAAAAGGGTCTTCTAACCCTCATTCCAAAGGGAGCTTTTATTAACCTTGGAAGGAGAGTGCCTTTTCTCTGTGCTATAAGCACTCATCTTGAAACCTGTGAGAGTCGCCAAAGCGTCCTTCCCCTTCAGGGGTGGAGTTAGGCTCTGTGTGGCTGAGATAAAAACCCATCCAAAGATTGTTTTTACTGTGAAGAGTTGCATGTTCAGTTCCATTAGAAAAGCCTCTTAAGCTCTTTCAGGTTATGCTTTTGTAACTGGAATCATATTGACCACAATCTCTTTTTCCTGACGTGAATTTGTTTCTTGAGCATCCTTCAACCTAACCCCTTAAAAGAAAGGAGGTGGTTAGAATAGAATTTGAGAGGAGGAAATTATATATATTTTACTGTCAGTCGTTATGTTTTCTACTTCCCAAAGGTAGTTTAGAGCAAATTTTAAAGAGTAGGTCAGTGCCAGGAGTTACTGCATCTTTTTTTTTTCCTTAATAAATTTATTTATTTTATTTATTTATTTTTGGCTGCGTTGGGTCTTCATTGCTACGCGCGGGCTTTCTCTAGTTGCGGCGAGCAGGGGCTAATCTTTGTTGCGGTGTGCGGGCTTCTCACAGCTTCGGTGTGCGGTGTGCGGGCTTCTCACAGCTTCTCATTGTGGAGCACGGGCTCTAGGCACGCAGTCTTCAGTAGTTGTGGCTCACGGGCTCAGTAGTAGTGGCTCACGGCTCTAGAGCACAGGCTGCAGGCTCAGTAGTTGTGGCGCATGGGCTTAGTTGCTCCACAGCATGTGGGATCTTCCCGGACCAGGGCTCGAACCCAAGTCACCTGAATTGGCAGGCAGATTCTTAACCACTGCACCACCAGGGAAGCCCTGGAGTTACTGCATCTTTTAATCTTTACTTCTGTGAACTGATAGTCTTCTTGCCATTTTTAAAATAACCTGAAAAGGTTTGGGTCATTGGGTCAGTGGCTTACCTCTATTAGATAAAATTTCTTCACCAAGTTTGAGAAAGAGAATTGTTTTCTTTTTTGATGTGATGAAATGTTTAACACATCCTCTTAGGTGGTCTTGGTCCATTTGACGAAGCCAATGATGGGTTAAAAAGAAAACTCTAAGTCCAGACCTTACCATTTCTTACCATATTTGGTATGCTTGGTCCCTTACATTTTAAAGCTGTAGAGTTTTAAATTTGCTATTTGAACTTTTCTCACAGTGAATAGTCTGTTCTGGCTCAGCTCGTGCTGCGTTTTCTTCTTTGGCCATGGTGTCTTCATTCATGGTGTAAAGAAAATGTACAGAAAGAGACGACGTGATGGCAAGAGTCAGAAAAGCTTTTGAGGGCCGTTTCCTGGTGGTCTAGTGGTTAGGATTCGGCGCTTTCACTGCCAACGGCCCGGCTTCAGTCCCTGGTTGGGGAACTGAGATCCCGCAAGCCGCGAGGTGTGGCCAAAATTTTACAAAAAGAAAAGAAAAGCTTTTGAACCAAATCTCCCAGCCCAGAACTAAGCATTCTGTCAGAACGGCAGAGACAGTGGCTCCTGTTCCGTGCTGTCCGTCACCTCCCTGTGGTGTGCACTGTCCTGACACGCTCTTTGGTCTCGGTCTGGGTCATAGAGGTCCTCCAGCCTGTCTCGTCTTCCTCACTAGGTGGGCCATCTGCTCTGGCCACTCTCCCCACAGAAACATTCCCAGTGCGTTTCTCCTACTCCTTCGCTTTCCTTGGAATAGGTCCCCACCCCAGCCTCCCCCGTGGAAAGCCCAGCTGTTCCTCCAAGGTCTTCTCACCTGCTTCTCCCTTCTTAACCTCACCCACAAATTGTCTCTCCCCGCTTAGAGAGCTTGCGATGGCTCTGCTGCTTCAGAGATAACGTGCTTTCACTTTGTTGACGTTTATCTTCTAGATTGTAAGTCCCTCGAGAACAGTTTGTGTGAATGAATTATAAAATGTACTTTAAAAGGGCAATGTTGTGCCTTGGGTTTGTTCATTTTTAGCTTCTTTTCTTCCCCTCCCTAGGACTGGCTTTAATTTTGGGATAGTCACACCAACACCGTCTTCTAATTTCACGGCCACACAAGGTACAGTCTCTGCATGGCATAGCGTTACTTTTGTGTTTCCCCCTAAACAAGTGCAGGTTTTGGGGGTCAGATGTGTTGACATTTTGCTTGCTGCTGCGTCTTGCCTAAAGTATCTGCAATTAACCTGGTGTTGATATTATGCATTAAAAATAGGTTAGATTTACAAAACTGGGGAAGGACTTCTACTCTTCATAATTAAGTACAAGGAAAGGATTTGCTTCTAGAAAAGCAAGGCTGTGCTTTAAATGTGAATGTTTACATGTGAATTATTTTTTTCCATCTTTTTCCTATGTCATTTAAAATTGTATCAATTCATAGGATGAGATAGACTTAGTACTATAGATATCAAAGACTGAACTCATCTTTTTACCTTGATAACCTAGCAGAAAACACACTGGTCTCATGCATGTTGTTACAGATCTACCAACCAGCATGTTTTTAATGTTTAAAAGAATTTGAAGACCTATAAGGAAACCAGATGTACTTTTTAAGTGCCTTCCAGTTCTCAGTTTAAGTAATTAAGCTTACTTTTCTTTTATTTTAAAAAGAAAGCTTTCATTATAAAAGTGATTGTTATATTTTATTATAAAAGTGATGTGTTCTAGAATCACACATTGTACCTTAACCATTGCCATTTGCTTATATTTCCTTCTGGGGTTTTTGCTTCCACTCTTATTTCATTTAACACAATCTCTTGTGAGTTTTCCAGTATTATTGAAAATCTTGTGTAAATGTCATTTTTGATGGCCACATAATTTCTGTCTTGTGGATATGCCATAATTTATTTAACTATTCACCTTTTGGACATTTAGGCTCTTTCCAGATTTTCCCTATGGTAAATAAGACAATGACCATTTTTCATCTCTTCATTCAACACATATTTTTATGAGTGCTTTCTGTGTGTCAACCCAAGTGGTAGAAGTTTTTTTTAGTAAAAAAGGGATCTCCTAAAACCTCCTGGAGGGAGATTAGGGAGCTGAAAGCATAGCAGACTTCCTAAACCTGAGCTGTGTGTGGCACTTAAAGGGTTGTTGATCTCATTCCTTTCTCTCTGGAACAGTGATTCTTAAACTGTTCTGCCCACTTAGATGTGGCTGAATACCCTTGAGGCCCACCCTCTCCCCAGTCTCACTTTCTAGAAGAAAAACAACTCAATGATATAAAAAGATTGGAGAGGAACAGAATAATTTCAAAAATCCTAAATGAAATAAATTAGTAATAAAACACAATAGTAATTCCATAAACATTTTCACTAATACAAGAACAGACAACGATCCAAAATCATAACCAGCTCAGTACAACACCAGTGATACAAAGAGGGGTTTCTGGAAATTACCTGTATACAGTAGGGGCTTTGCAGTGTTCTCAGGAGTGTGTGATAGACAGACTTTTTTTTTTTTTTTTTTTTTTTTGCGGTATGCGGGCCTTTCACTGTTGTGGCCTCTCCCGTTGCGGAGCACAGGCTCTGGACGCGCAGGCTCAGCGGCCATGGCTCACAGGCCTAGCCGCTCTGCGGCATGTGGGATCTTCCCGGACCAGGGCACAAACCCGCGTCCCCTGCATCGGCAGGCGGACTCTCAACCACTGCACCACCAGGGAAGCCCCTAGACAGACTTTTTAAAACAGCATGGAGTTAGAAACATCAACCAGCACTTTCGATAGACCAATTTCAGTTTGTAAGTATCACATTAGTCTTTATTGATCAGTTTTTTGACCAGGCCTTGTGAATGCTTTACCTGTATTTCATTTAATCTTTGTAACAACTCTGTGAGGTACGTACTGTTATTAGGTCTCGCTTCCAAATGGAGAAATTGAAGCCCAGAGAAGTCAATTAACTTTTCCAGAGTTGCACAGCCAGCAAGTGGCAGAGCCCCCAGCCTCAGAGCCCACGTATGTCCTTGACCATCTGGCCACACTGCTGCCATGAAAGCACTTAGTGAGGAGAGCACTAGGAAGTAGCCCTTAATTATAGATAAAAATGATTGCCTGTGGATTGACACTCTATCTGTCCATAAAACCAAAGGAGGAATTCCCTGGTGGTCCAGTGGTTAGGACTCCGTGCTCTCACTGTCAAGGGCCTGGATTCAATCCCTGGTTGGGGAACTAAGATCCCACAAGCCGCATGGTGCGGCCAAAAAAAAAAAAAAAAAAAAGGATCAATTCCTGGTCTCTCAGGAGGTCCATATACTAGTACTGTTGCCAGGAATGTTACTGCGGCGCACACACGGGGGAAATGTGGGAAGATGCCTTTTCTTTCTCTTTTGGGCCACTAGGTTAATTTCATGTACTCTAGATAGAGGTGTATTTGTTATTATTTAATGGTCATAAAGAGAACATTCGTTCATCCCACCTCAGTGAGATGACTCAGAGCTAATGTTCCTGCGGAGAAGCATTTGTTCTGTCTGCTGCTGTCAGAACAAGCTGTCCCTGACAGTATCAAGGGAGGAGAGAGGCTTTGGCTTAGAAAAGTCAGTGAGACTGTGATAGGTCATATTTTGTGAAATCCAGTCCGTTTCCTAATTTATTTTTCTTACTAGTGGCAGCACCCCCCGGCAAAGAGTCAAACCAGCTGGACACATTCTCCTTTGGCGGGACAGGCAAACCTTTTTACGAGGCCATTCCTGAAAGCTCCCTTCCCTCGGGAATGACGACGTCAAGTAGCACAGGAGCTGCTGGTCTCTCTCCTGGGGAGCCTGCTCCATCCAGCGGCAGGCCTGTGGCACCTTCTGGAATTGCTCTTTCCACCCCCTCTGGCAAGGTGGAAGCTCCGCCGTCCAAGTTGGGAGAGCTTCTGTTTCCAAGTTCTCTGGCTGGAGAGACTCTAGGAAGTTTTTCAGGACTGCGGGTTGGCCAAGCAGATGATTCTACAAAGGCAGCCAGTAAGGCTTCATCCCCAGGCGGGACTGGTGCTAGTGCACAGCCCACCAAGACTTCGGCCGTCCCCTCCGGGTTTAGTTTCACCGGCCCCGTGGTGCTGGGGAAGCCCGCGGAGCCTCCCGTGACCTCCTCTGTGGCTGCCACCACAGTGACCCTGGCGGCTGCGGCCGGCCCCAGCCCCGGCAGTTCCTCGACTGGCGTCTTTGGCAGCCTGCCGCTCACCAGTGCGGGACCCTCCAGCGTAATCAGTTTTGCGGGGCTATCGCTAAGCGGTAGCAAGACCAGTTTTCCGTTCGGAGGCCAGCAGACAAGTAGTACAGCGCCGTCCTCTGCCGCTGCCGCTGCCACACCCCTTCCTACATCCCTCCCCGCCTTGTCGTTTGGCAGCCTCCTGAGTTCAGCATCTGCTCCCACCGTGCCCACGTCCTCCGCTAAAAGCACGGAAGCAGCCACGTCATCGGCTCTGCCTGAGAAGCCAGGTGGTAGTGAGGCCTTGGTGTCAACAGCCTCCCTCCTAGGGCAGCAGCCATCCGCCCAGCTTCCCCAAGCTCCTTCTCAAACGTCTGACTCTGTGAAGAAGGAGCCCGCTCTCGCCCAGCCTGCGGCCAGCAGCCCTGGTACAGCGGCGCCCAGTGCCACCGTCCTAGCGCCGTCCGCGGAGGCCACTCCGGCAGCCACCGGGGCCCCGGACGCCAAGACCGAACCGCCGTCCCCTGCCCCCACCCCGGCAGCGCCTGGGCAGATTGCCGTCGCAGCACCTGCCGTCCCAGGTGCCGGCCCCGTGGCCCCAGAAACATCCAGGCCTCCCGCCACCTCCAGCGCTGTTTCCGGTGATGCTCCAGGCCCAGCCACGGAGCCCGCAGTGTTTGGGGCGGTCACTTCGGGCTCGCCTGTCTTTACTCAGCCACCGGCCGCCAGCTCTAGCTCGGCTTTCAGCCAGCTCACCGGCCACACAGCCACCGCCCCCTCGGCGACCCCCATGTTTGGGCAGGTGGCCGCCAGCACTGCCCCGAGCCTGTTCGGACAGCAGGCGAGCGGCATCGCCAGCACCGCGGCTGCCGCGCCGCAGGTCAGCGGCTCGGGGTTCGGCAGCCCAGCGTTTGGCACCTCCGCCCCGACGGTCTTTGGACAGACGAGCTTCGGGCAGGCCCCGGCCTTCGGGCAGCCGACCAGCAGCCCCGCGAGCGGCTTTTCCTTCAGTCAGCCCGGCTTCAGCTCCGTGCCGGCTTTTGGTCAGTCCGCGTCCCCCACCCCCGCGTCTACGAGCGGGAACGTGTTCGGTGCATCTTCAAGCGCCAGTAGCTCCAGCTCCTTCTCATTTGGACAGTCTTCTGCCAACACTGGAGGGGGGCTCTTTGGCCAGAGCAGCCCTCCTGCTTTTGGCCAGGGCCCTGGCTTTGGGCAGGGAAGCTCTGTGTTCGGTGGCGCCTCAGCCACCACCACGACAGCGCCATCCTCTGGGTTTAGCTTTTGTCAAGCTTCAGGTAAGAATTTATGGAAGATTTTTACTTTGTTGTCCTCCGTATTATTTGAAACATTTGCAGCAAATCTGCATTAGTTTGGTGATTAAAAGAAAGGAAAGGAAAACAGAAGAGGCTCTGGAAAGTCCGGAAGGGAGCCTGGCCACTGGCAGTCTCGGGCATTTCTTTGGTCTAATCACTGCAGCTCCAGTTGTGCTTCTCAGCAAATTCTCCACTCTCCTAGCCACCAGAGTGCCAGTTTCATGGGGGGGAGAAAAACAGATGTAAAGTCATGGCAAATAACGAATGACTCATAAGTATGAAATTTTACATTTGCAAGGTGCTTTGGAGGTCATTATGTCCAAACCTGTCAGGCCTCGAGGTGACTGATCTAATGTCATTTAGTGCCAGTACTGGAGCCAGGACTAGACTCCAGAGCTCCTCATCCTAGTCCTCTGCGCTGCCGGTATTTCATATTTCCGCTGACACCACCTTGCTTTCTAGAAGGGCAAATAGTGACATTTGAGAAGTTGGATTATTTTTCTATTTTCAGTGTAATTCTTTTTTTTTTTGCGGTACGTGGGCCTCTCACTGTTGTGGCCTCTCCCGTAGCGGCCTCTCCTGTTGCGGAGTACAGGCTCCGGACGCGCAGGCTCAGCGGCCATGGCTCACAGGCCCAGCCGCTTCGCAGCATGTGGGATCCTCCCGGACCGGGGCACAAACCCGTGTCCCCTGCATCGGCAGGCGGACTCTCAACCACTGCACCACCAGGGAAGCCCCAGTGTAATTCTTTTAAAAAAACAAATCTTTAAATTTTACTATTTTTGAAAGTAAAATGTAATCCTCACTATTGCGTGTCCAATCTTAGCAGCTGCTTTTGCTCCTAAAACCAGTAGACAGGACAACTCGAATATCTTTTCTAATTTTCCTTTCTCCATGGTTATCTTATGAAAGGCATTTCTTCAGCCATCAGGCTCAGGGGATGGGGGGCGGAATCAAAGATTAATGATTTGGTGGACAGGATTACAAGTAACTGCGCGTTCATTCCTTTGGTGAAAATTTATTTGAAACTGGTTCATAACTTATTAGAAAGGAAGTCATTTCCTTCCTGCCTTCAACAAATGTTTGTGAAGCTCTCACTATGTTCCACTACAAGAACACAGTGGTGCACGACAGTTTTGGGATCCACCTGATGACCTGTGAAGAGGCTGCTTGGCCTGTTTGAGTGACGGGAGGAGATGTGATAAGTTGGTCTAGAGAACGGGCAGGGAAGAGGCCTTGTGGGTCTTAAAAGAGAGTAGGATAGTTAACGCTATCGCTAGTGCATCTTTTTGTTCTGCAGTCAAAACTTGAGAATCCTCGTTCACAAGTATAATCAAAACTATTTCAGTACAACTGAGAACCTCTGAAAAGCCCTTCTTTCCTACAGGAGCTAGGTGGAAAGATAACCTGAGCGGCCTCCTCCAGCGCTGGTTGAGGAACTGAGCCTTGCCTGAGCTCCCCTGCCTAGACCAGTAGCAGAAATGAGCGTGGAGCTCTTGTCCTCCAGCTCCTCATCTAGGGCTCTTTTGTTATAAAATATAGTTCTTCCTGATTCTCCCAGGCCCTGTTAACTCAGCACCTCAACCACGTTATTCCACCTAGAAGAAAGATAAACTACCCTGAAAGAATCTGGTTTGAGATTAGAGGTAACCAGGGAGTAGGAATATTCATGGTTTCAAGTCAGTCACTGGAAGCACTTCTTGGCAGCTCTAAGTCGAGGGGAGCTACGCTGAGAGACCTCACCCACCTGGGGTTTGGTAGGAGACAAGGATTCAGTCCTTGGGACTTTGGGACTTTTTTTTACTATGATAAAATTCTAGCAATGAAAAACAGGGTTTCTTTAACTTATTTACTCATAATTTCCTCCCTTTCCTAGGCAGGAAGACAGATTCTCTTCATGAGTTGATTTATTGTGAGGCACTGTGGCACACCTGCATGCCATCTAAAAAGTAAAAAACAAAGCTTTGATGTTATAGAAGGGTCATCCCAATTAAACTTTGGTTTTCTTTTTATTTTACAGGTTTTGGGTCTAGTAATACTGGTTCTTTGTTTGGTCAAGCAGCCAGTACTGGTGGAACAGTCTTTGGCCAGGTAAATATGGATGTTTGCCTCTATTCACGTCAACATGTATCAAACCCATTTGCGTCGTTCCTATAGGATGCAATCAGTCATGTTCCCGTAGGATGTAACGGGTCCTGTAGGATGTAACCAGCCCCAACAAACAGCCCTGTTGTTCTCAAGCTCTGCCTTCTGTAGCTCCCTTGGGGATGCAGAAGTCTCAGCCTCTGATTTGAGAGAATCACTACAGTTTTGATCCTTGTGTGAAAGTCCTCTCGGGAAGCACTTTAAAGCACATTGCCTGATTTCCATCAATCTTCTGCCTGTTGTTAGGCCAGGGATTGGCGAACTATGGCCTTAAACTATGGGTTAAATCTGCTCCTTGGCCTTTTTTTTTTTTTTTTTTAAGGCCGTTGAGCTAAAAGTTTTTATTTGTTTAAGTCGTTGTTTAAACAAGATGAAGAAGGATATGCAACAGAAACTGTATGTGGCCCCTGTGCGAAGCAGTATATAGTCCAGGGACCTTTCGGTGACCTGAGCCGGTTCACTTTGTCTAGCTAGTGGTTATCTATGTGCTGGGTGTGGTTTTAAGTGCTGTACACGCACTGAGTCCTGGAATCATTAGTACTTGTATAAGGTAACGCTGTTATTATCCCCATTTGACAGATGAGGACACGGAGGGCCTAGAGGAGTTAAATTTACTGTTGTAAAAGCTAGCTGCTGCGTTTAGATCACAGTAACTTCATAAGGTACTCTGATATATTGGAAACGATTGTGACTTTCTAAAGGTGGGGGTGGTACTTGTCCAGTAGTTAAGAAAGTGGTAGCCATATTATGTTTCTTCCAAGTCTTCAGTAGGAGATTTTCTTTATCACCTTTTTCCTTAGAAGATGGGCCCTGCCCTAGTCAGTGATCCTTGACCGAGAAACAGAACTTCTGGTTTTCAAGTTCCCCACTGAAAACAGCTAAAAATGGCTACATAAAACGTACAAACCAGTTTCAAAAGCACTTATAAACTAATAAGGTATTTAACCAAACCAGACTAAAGGGAAAATGGGAACCTGTAGAAGTGAGTGGAGCACAGAAGCCAGTTCTGCCCTGAGAGCATCTACTAATCTGAGAGCACCTGAATTGCCTATGTTAACAACACCAAAAGGGCAAAGGGGCAGACATCGTTCACCAAGACGTGTACAAAGTGGGAGGGCTAAAAGAGACCCTCCCCACGATAAGCTATGACTCCAGATTCACCGGTCTCGGCCTGAGAATGTGGCTTGACCCGATCCGAGGATGGCGGTGTCTCCAGATGTCTGGCAGAAGAGCACAGGCCACTCCGAAGAAAAGTAACTGTAGGCCTCAGATAATTTTTAAGGACATTGATTCCCACACGTAAATTCATCACAACAGGAAACAAGGAACTATGATCAAGAGCCAGAGTAAACATGAGACACACATTTCCAAAGACTTCCTAGACTATAAAACAGCTGTGTTTTACGTGCCGTAAAGACATAAAAGACAAGCTTGAAAATACCAGGTACGGGAAGATCCCACATGCGGCGGAGTAACTAAGCCTGTGTGCCACAACTACTGAGCCCGCGCACCTAGAGCTTGTGCTTCACAACAAGAGAAGCTACCGCAACGAGAAGCCCGTGCACTGCAACGAAGAGTAGCCCCCGCTCACCACAGCTAGAGAAAGCCCCCGCGCGCAGCAACGAAGACCCAACGCAGCCAAAAAAAAAGAAAAAAAAAGTTGAACATCATAAACAGTTATATGTCAAAATTCATTGAGCTCTGTACATAGAAAACTTAATAGAAAACACAACAGAAAGAAAAAGGACAAGAGACGTCATAAAAAAGGGTAGTGTTGGTTACACAGCATTGTGGAATGTACTCAATGCCACTGAATTATACACTTAAAATCCTTAAAATGTTGCCCCTGACCTGGGTCGAGTAGCACCTAGTTGCTGGTGCCTGTCTCATATCAGCCGGGGACAAAGCAACTCCTTGTTTATCCCAGCTTGGCTTTTGGTCTGTGCCCATGCCTGGTTCATGCCCCAGATGCATGGGGGGAAAAAAGCTTAAAATGGTAAGTTTCATGTATATTTTAGCACAATTGAGAAACAGAGAAAAATAAGAAAACATTTTTTAAAAAGGATAGCCAGAGGACCGTAAACATATTCAACTTAATTAGTAACACAAAGTAAAACCACTAAGAGATGCACACCTGTAACGCAGCAGAAATTTAAAAGCCCAACAATACCAAATGTCAGCAGATACGCAGAGCCACAGAAACTCACGTACACTCTTAGCTGGGGCGTAGGTTGGCACACCACCTTGGAAGATAGTCTGGTGTGATCTGGTAAAGCCCTGTGGTTCCACTCCTAGTTTGTTCTTTAGAGAAACTGATGCACCTGTGCGCCAGGGTACACTGTTACAATAACAGGACTAGAAGCAACCCAGACAGCTATGGCCATTCCACTGGGCAGATGAACTTATATTACTCTGTAGTAGAACGTTACTACATTGTGGAAATGAACAAATTAGAGCTACATGCGTGACTTTCACAGGCATAAATTTTTTCTCTCTCTCACAGGCATAATTTGAGCAAAGAGATTTAAAGCTTACTGTGATAAACTCCATGTTGGTTACTGCCCTGCACCTCATGTTCTTCCTTCACAGAAATTATATTTGCAATTGGAGGGGCTAGAAATTCAAATGAATTTTTTTTCTATCATGGCAGGGGCTTTATCTGTTATATTTGTTGCTGTATCCCCAGTGCTTAGGACTGTGGCTAGCACAGGGTAAGCATTGTAAAAATGAATGAATTTTCAGGTAGTAGGGGTATTCTCAGAAAAATCTAAGGATACAGGTAGATTCTGGCCAGGATATAGAAGAACTTCATTTTCATCATAATACCAAGAAAAATCCAGATGGTGTGAAAATCACACTAATTCTGTGGATATTAGAATTATCTAGTGCTGTGTAACAAATTACCCCAAAACTCAGTAGCATTCTCCAGTGGTTGGCTTGGCTGTTAGTTCCAACCTTAACTGGAACTCTTGGCTACAACATCTACATGTGGCTTCTCTGTATGGCCTGGGCTTCCTTACATCATGGTGGCTGGATTCCACGGAAGAATATTCCAAGAAAGAGAGGGAGCCAGGCAGAAGCTGTCCTCAGAAGTCACAGAGCATCATGTATACTGCATCTTCTTGTTCAAGGCAGTCACAAAACCCCACCCAGGTTCAAGGAGAGGGGAATAGACTTCACCTCTTGCTCTAGAAGAGCATTTAGGTCTAGAAATACTACTGTGACCATCTTTGGAAAATATAATCTGTCACAATGGGACCATGAAAACATGGCAGAAAGCCTTGTTGAGTTGATTTCCAGACAGGGGAGTTAATCGTAGGTGAGCTTGATAGTACAGCAGCTTTTGGGGGCAAATGTCAGGTCTGGGTTTAGGAAATGGAAGAGAGGCCTTGCCGAAGGAAATTTACTGGCTGGAGAAGCCAGAGGAAGCTATTGGCAACAATGAGGGCAAACAAATGACCAATAAACACATGAAAAGATAATCAGTAGTATTATAAACATTAGGAAAATGAAAATCAAAACCATAATGAGATACCACTCCACAACCACTAGGAGGGCTATAATTTAAAAAAAAAAAAAAAGAATAACAAGTATTGACAAAGATTGGAGAGATTAGAACCCTCGTATATTGCTGGTTGGAATGGAGAGTGGTACAGCCATTGTGGAAAACAGGTTCCTTGAAAAGCTAAACATAGAACTGTCATATGACCCAGCAGTAGAACTCAGACACTTGGTCACCATTGCTCATTGCAGCATTATTCACAGTGGCCAAAAGATGGAAACAACCCAGTGTTCATCAACAGAGGATTGGATAAACAAAAGGTGGTCCGTTCATACATAGGAATATTATTCAGCCTTCAAAAGGAATAAGGTGGTGATTCATATTACACATGAATAAATCGTGAATACATTATGTTAAGTAAAATAAGCCAGATATAAAAGGACAAATATTGTATGATTCCACTTGTATGGAATATTTAGAATAGGTAAATCCCTAGAGCCAGGAAGTAGATTAGAGCCTACCAGGACCTGGGGGGAGGAGGGACCAGGGAGTTCTTGTTTAATGGTTACAGAATTTCCGTTTTGGTGATGAAAAATTTTAGAAATAGTGGTAATTGTTGCACAACATTGTGAATATAATTAATGCCACTCAATTGTATACTAAAAGATGATTAAAAGGGCAAGTTTTATGTCATACGTATTTTACCACACGTTTTAAAACTTAAAGATGTAATATACCAAAACCATTGAATTTTATACTTTATAAATTTATTTATTTTTTATTTATTTATTTTTGGCTGCGTTGGGTCCTCGTTGCCACACGCGGGCTTTCTCTAGCTGCGGCGAGCAGGGGCCACTCTTCGTTGTGGTGCGTGGGCCTCTCGTTGTTATGGCTTCTCTTGTTGAGGAGCACAGGCTTTAGGTGCGCGGGCTTCAGTAGTTGTGGCGCGCGGGCTTCAGTAGTTGTGGCTCACGGACTCTAGAGCTCAGGCTCAGTAGTTGTGGCGCATGGGCTAAGTTGCTCCGCGGCATGTGGGATCTTCCTGGACCAGGGCTTGAACCCGTGTCCCCTGCATTGGCAGGCGGATTCTTAACCACTGTGCCACCAGGGAAATCCTGAATTTTATACTTTAAATCAGTGAGTTGTGTGGTATATGAATTATATCCCAGTAAAGCTGCTTTTAAAACAACAACAACAAATTGGAGTCTGAAAGACTTGCAAGTTCAGTATAAAAATCCTCTATTCACCTCTCCCCCAATTTTGCTGAGAGAAAGAAAGTAAAGCAGAAAGAACTTGCAGTCTTGCAACCTCCTGTTCCCTGAAACTGTTGAATCCAAAGGTAGCACTCCAGCCTAACTGCCCTCTGGCTCCAGGCTCCAACACTTACATGACAAATAACCTGAGCCCTAAGCAAAGGCAGTGTTTGGCTAACCAGAGGTGGGTTTGTCTAAATCTGTGAACCAGTTCCCGATCAACTGGACACTTAGGGAGATCTGAATAATTGCCTCCTCACTTTAGGACACAGACGAGAGTGGTCTCTCACTCTCTGGGGAACACGCTAGCATTCCTCAGTCACCACACCACCGTTCCTCTGTATAAAGTCCAGTATACCTAACAAACAAAAAAAGGTATGTAACACATGAAGAAGCAAAATGAAAAGGGGGACCTACGGTCATACTTTAGAAATCAGCAAAAAAATAACCTACAGATGATCCAGTATTAGAACTAACAGGTAGAGACTTTATAATAACTGTTGTGCTCAAG
This sequence comes from Leucopleurus acutus, assembly GCF_964270905.1. Lineage (NCBI taxonomy): Eukaryota > Metazoa > Chordata > Mammalia > Artiodactyla > Delphinidae > Leucopleurus > Leucopleurus acutus. Next base: position 5,271,582 of record NC_139150.1, on the reverse strand, counting down.
GATTTACAGGAAAATAAAAGAATGGTTGAATAAGGAATCTCAGAAGAGAAATGGGAATTACAAAAACAAATAGAAAGTCAGTCTGTATCTGAAGTTTAAATCTAATATCCAAAATAAAAAACGATTAGACAGGTTAAACAGCAGAGTGAATACTACAGAAGAACAGTGAACTTGAAGATATGTCAATAGAAATTACCTAAAATGAAGCTCCGAGAGACTGAAAAAAAATTGGACGGAACATCAGTGGCCTGTGCAACAGTATCGGGCAATTCAGCATAATGCAATCAGAGTCCCAAAAGGAGAGGAGACAGAATTGGTGAGAAAAAAATTTTTTGAAGAGACAATGGCCAGACTTTTTCAAATTTGTTGAAGAACAGGAATCCACAAATCCAAGACACTCTGTGAACCTCAGAAAACCACCCCTGGACACAGCCTGGTTAAGCTTCTGAAAACCAAATACAAAAAGAAAACTTTTAAAGCAGCTGAAGAAAGAATATTGATGACATAAAGAGAAACAATGTATTGTGCAGTTAATAACAAGGTATTAAATATGTGACAACCGTGGCAAAAAGGCAAAAAGAACATCTTTGCTACCTTGGAGTAAATCAGTGCTTCTCAACCGGTATTGATTTTGGCCCCCGGGGGAATTTCACAATCACAACATCTGGAGACACGTTCCCCGGGGGAATTTCACAATCACAACGTCTGGAGACACGTTTGATCCTCATGAGTGGGAGACGCTACTGGCATCTCGTGGGTAGAGGCTACACATCCTACAGCCCTCCAAAACAAAGAATTATGTGGCCCCAAATGTCAATAATGCCACTGTGAAGAAACCATTAGGAAGACAAAGATTTCTTAGAACACAAAAAAGCGCTAACCATAAAAGAAGAAATTGAAAAATGGGATTTCATTAAAATTACAAACTTATGCTCACCAAAAGACTTTGTTATGAAAATGAAAAGGCAAGGTATAGACTGGGAGAAAATATTTACAATACATAAATTAAAGGACTTCTGTGCAGAATATATAAAGAACTCCTATGACTCAAAAATAAAAAGACACCTCAATTTTAAAATAAGCAAAATACTTGGACAGCTACTTTACAAAAGGGGCTATGCAGATGGCCAGTAAGCACATGAAAACTTGCTCGGCATTGTTAGGCGTCAGAGAAATGCAGATTAAAACCACGAGATACTGTGTCATACCTGTAGAATTACTGAAATTTAAGAACCAACAAGACCAAATGTAGAAAAGATCTAGAGTGACTAGCTCTCTTAATGCATTGCTGGCTGGTGGGAAGGTAAAATGGTGTGGCCACTTTGGAAGACCATTTGGCAAATTCTCAGTAAGTTAAATATACACTAATTTTAGGGTTTAGCAATTCTAGTCCTAGGTATTCACCCAAAAGAAATGAAAATATATACTCACAGACAGACTTCTATCAGAATGTTCATAGCAGCTCTGTTGATGATAGCCCACACCTGGAAACAGTCCAGATGTTCATCGGCAGGGGAATAGTAGACCCTGGCGTCCTCACACAGTGGAATACTATTCAGCAATAAGAAGGGAAGGACGGCTAATGGCATGCAACCATAGGGGTGGCTCTCAAGAGCATATGTTGTGTGTAGCGAGGTCATTTAGGCAAGAAATGAAGTAAAGGCATCCAGATTGGCAAGGAGGAAGTAAAACTATGCATCTGCAGGTAACATGATCATGTATATAGAAATCCCAAAGGAATCCACTACAGAACTAGAACTAATGAATGGGACCAGCAAGTTTGCAGGATGCAAGATCAATATATAAAAATTAATTGTATTTCTGTACATTTTCAACAAACCATCTGAAAATGAAATTAAGAAAACAGTTCATTTTCAGTATCACGAAAAGGAGTAAAATACTTAGAAATACATTTAACAGAAGTGCAAAACGTGTGCTCTGAATACAATGAAACATTGTTTAAAGAAATTAAAGGTGATCTAAATAAGTGGAAGGACATGCTGTGTTTATGGATCAGAAGATTTAATGTTGTTAAAATGGCAGTAGAGAACCAGGACTGTGAAAATTAATTTAACATTCATGCCAGGATTCAGTAATGAGTAAGACAAAAGTGGTTAGCTATGTCCATAGAGCTTACATTTGGCGGGGTGGGGAGGGGTGTCAGTCTTTATTAAAACAGTTTCATTTCAAATAGTTAATTTAAGTACTATGAAGACAGTAAAGCAGGATGATGTGGCAGTAATCAGGGAAGCTGATTTAGGTTCGATAGTCAGGAAATGCCTTTCTGAAGAAGTCTCATAAATGTCTGTTTTTACGTTTGTTTCTTTGAATCAGGATCAAGTCAGCCTCACTCACTGAGATCGGCTGGTAGTTCTCTTCAGCCTCTGTATCTATAAATTGCCCTCCCAGGACCGCCTCTCTTTTATTTCCCCTCATAGTACAGTTGATGAACAAAGCAGATCGTTGGTCCTTTGGAGATCCCTGCAGTGTAGCACCCTGTTACTTCCTGTGAAATCGTGCTTGGGTCTGGAGGCTGGGCGAGATTCACAGGGTTTTTTGGCAACCTTATTAGGCTGGATCTTGAACACTAGCTCTCTATTCAATGATATAAAGGAATTAATTTTTTAGACACGATAATGTTATTATGGTTATGGTTCATGTTTCAGAGCTTTATGCTGGAAGATCCGTGGATGAAATGGTGAGATGTCTGGGATTTACTTCATACTAATAAAGGCTGAGGGGAAGAAAATGGGGCTCTAGGTAACACTCAACTGGCTGTGAGTTAGCGGGTGAAACTGGGTGATGGGTACATGGGTTCATTATGCTCCTCCATCTATACTTTTGAGATTTTCCATAATTTAAAGTTTTAAAAACTATTGTTATTTATTGTAGTTAAAATGAATGGAATACTCTAACCCGCTTCTGAGTATGCAATAACTGTCGATTCACATTCACTTCAGTGAAGTGCTACCCGTTTCTATTCATTTCTGCAGATATCCATTACTTTTCAAATGATGTTTTTAAAAATGAGTTGAGCCATCTGAAATTGCTGCGTTCGGTGGGGTTTTGGTTTTGGTTTTTTCCTTGTAGGGCAAAATGTCCGTATATTGGCAGTTTCCTATGTTTCAGCCTGATGCGTGGAAGTCAGCCAAGAAACCTGATATTTTCTGTTTTCCGCGTGCACGCGTAGTTGTCACGTCTTCGTTCCTTTGAAAGTCAGTTTACTAGTTATCAAAGCCTGTGCTCTTATGGTTGGATTTCATTCCAAGTTTTAAAAAGCTGTTACTCATCATTAAATGGTTGTAGCAAACAGTTACTGTTGTTTTTAAAGAAGTTTAAAGAGGGGGAAAAAAAAGGAGAGAGACAGGCAAGTGCATTAAGTATGTTGCCCTCAGGTAAAAATTAGCTTGTCGTGTCCAAGGCACAAAAGACTGGTGTGACTGTACCAAGTGTGGGGGGGTGATAGAAGACGATGCCAAGAGATAGATGGGGCCAAGTCATGTGTATCTTTCAGAACTTGTAAGCAGGAGTGAAATGTTTTGACTGCCATTTTCAAGGATCTAGCTGCTGTGTGAACACAGATTGTAGGGGAAGCAGAACGTCAATAAAGTAGTCATATGGTCCAGGCAGAAAGTCACAGTACGGGGGCTCAGAGCAGGGATGTGCTGGGGCATGTTTCAGGGGCAGGCTGCTAGAGGTTTGACTGTTGTGGGGATTAAAGAATTATTTGTAAAGTGCGTAGAAAAGTGCCTAGCACAGAGAAAGTGCTCGGTCGTTGGTTCATTATCGTCATCGTCAAAATACTGAACAGCAACCATTTTTTGAGCGTGTAAATTACATTTTAGGCACTTTTCTGAAGGGCACTACCTTCCTAGCTCATTTATTGATATTTCACTCACTGTTTTGAGGTGGGTGGTTTATTTTGCCAGAAAGAAGAGGGACTTGTACACTTCTCTGGTTCCCCCCCCCCTCCCCTTTGAAGGGACTCCTGTAAGGTTCCTGTGCACAGCGACCCATTTCTAATGGCCCATCGTATTCTACGTTATCAGCCAGGGAGATATCATACTTAACTAATCACTAATTGTCCCTCAAATCTAGCACTGGTCTCCCTTAAAGAACCAGTTTCTAAACAAAAATACAGTGTGTGGTGCCTGATACAGCTTTGTGTCAGCACGTGCTCACCATCGTCTGAGCATAAGATTTGCAAACTTGGACAGAATTCAGCTGTGGTCATCGTTTCAACAGTGGAGCTAATTTAAGCTCATTTCTGCAGTACTGGGGAAGTCAGTACGAAATAAGAGCGCGCAAATTGGGAGAAAAGACAGTGTGAATCCCTTATCGTCGGTTGCTGATGAGGTCAGCCAAACACTAGAGGAATTAAAATAATTGGTGCTCATCATAACCTAGACATGTTTTTAAACTTTCGCATTTGGGGGCGCTTTTGAGGGTTTGGTTTTCCTGCCCCTGGCGTCATGTCCAGCAGAGACTGCAGGCAGCAGGGCAGATGAACTGTTAAGACTCCCACCTACCATAAATGATGTTTTCAGAGAACTGTGCACATAGAAGAACTTGAGAACTTGTGATTGTAGAGAGTGTTCCTGTGCAGAGCTCAGCTTCCTTTGTGGGTGTTAGAGCATCTGCACCAGAACTGATCAGCGTTCTCTTGCTTCTCCCACTTGCACAGCTGTGAGTGCCTCCTCTCCGTGGATGTGGCCTGCCATTTTACCGTGACCTCTCATCTTATCGTGCTTCCTGTCCCTTTTGTTTTTTAGCAGTCGTCCTCTTCCAGTGGCAGCGTGTTTGGGTCTGGAAACACTGGAAGAGGGGGAGGTTTCTTCAGTGGCCTTGGAGGGAAACCCAGCCAAGACGCAGCCAACAAAAACCCATTCAGCTCGGCCAGCGGGGGCTTTGGAGCTACAGCCACCCCAAGTAAGTTAAGAAAGTTTTCCCAGTCTCTTGGTCCCCTGACGTCATCGTCATCCTCGTGGTGTTATCAAAGCTTCAGTGACAAGTGTAGAAAGGAAAGAAAAGGTCTAGAAGGCCCATTTAAAATATCTACCCCGAAGCAGTGTGATCTGTTTTGATTTTGTTTTTTATTTTTGGTTTTCTAATGAGATGTCCTATATAATCATGGAAAGACATCAGAGCTGCAGGGAGAGAGGATCTGTGTATTGAGCAACTCCCCTCTTCTCTCCCAAGGCCCAAATTGCTCTGTTTCTTAGGATTGAAATGACTTGAAATGAATGCAAGCAGACAGGCGTAAAAGAGCAGCAGAACCAGCTGGGTGTGCTTGGAGGAGCATCTGGATTTTCATTTGTGTTGGACTCTCTTTGAATTTGCTTTAAAATTCAGCTACTGTAGAGAAATGTCACACAAAAGTTGAAGCCGTCATTATTTCTCATCTCTTACGTTTTCGTCTTGTTTTCAAATGAAGCTGTATCTTTCTGCCGGCACTTTCTTCTCCAGCTGATTCCTTGTTGATGTCTGTTCATGGTTGGAAATGAAAGAAATGTGTTTGTTTAAATCTTCTAAAAAAATATATCCTGCTGCCAGTGGAGACTGAGATGGGAAGTCGGGCACCTGTCACCTTCATCTTAGCTTCTCTTGTTTAATACGCTCTACCAGAAGCTTCTCTCTGCTGTTGTGCTATACGCGATCTTCACGCGAGAGCTCGTGTTCCATAGACAGAACAGACGTTTCCTTGATATTAAGGCTCATGTAGTTAAAAAGCAAAACTCTTTGCTGAGACTCCTGGAGTCACAGATCAGTTACTTTGATGTCACTGTTCATCTAGTAATATATAAGGAGAGATCATAGTGAAGACACACATAGCTTTAAACTTGTGAAATTATATAGTCAGAAGTTTGTGTTCTGCTAGGAGGAATTTAGAACCCTTGAATGAAGGGATCTTAGAAGTCAAGTCCAGTAACAGTTTTCAGAAGCCGTTTCTGCAGATGAACTCTTACGCAGAATCCTGATACATAGAACAGAGAAAAACAGGGTATTCAGAAGCAGGGGCCAAGAACCAGCAATACTCCTGGGTGGTTTCCCCGTCTTTTTCCCAGCTATCAGCACACAACTGCAGGGCTCCATAGCACGTACTTTGAAAACATGATCCTCGGGTGTCAGTCTCCCTTTTCCAATCAAGAAACAAGCCAGAATGGTTAGGTGATTTTTAGTTACAAAGCCAGAAAGTGGCAGACCTAGAACTCAGCTAGATCGTGCATAAGGTGCCAAACACAGCGTCTGGCACAGAACAGGCATTTGATAAAACATGCTAGTGAGAAATGTGGGTTTGTCCCCTGGGCAGATTATTGTCTGCAAGATTGTGTTACTAGCCTATTTTGTTAAAACGTGGGTGTGTCATATCTTTGTAAAAAATCCTTTCCTCCTGTCAGATTCACCTTTAATGCCGTGGCTCTTACCTGGCAGAAAATGGCCTTCTCTCCGTGCTGGGCTGGAGCTGGCCTGTGCCGGCTCAGGAGAGCCAGCTTGCACGTTTCTCCCCAGCCCCTGTTCAGTGACATCAGTTATTATGTAGTTAGTTACACGATAGCAACTGGACAGCGCTACAGATCGGGGACGGACGCCCCCTGCCCAGCCCCGACCTGTTGTTCATAGGCACACCATTGTTTCTAATTCTTTAATTCTGGTTTAAAATAAACATATATCTGTTCTTGATACCAGACACCTGCAGGTCTTCATCTCCTAAACGTCAGCTGTTGTAAACCAGCAGTTTACTTTCACATTTAAGGGAAGTTTAAGTGAATTTGAAAGTATGCAGGAAAGATTTAGCATTATTTTGGCTTTTAAAACTGCGTAATTTGCTAGTGAAGCGGACAAGAGCTTCTGTAGCCCTGAGGACCAAGTGCAGGATGAGAGGAAGGAACAGTGGAGAAGGAGCTGGAAGGCCCCTGGGGAGGACACTGGCCTCGCCACAGAACTGAGAACGCTTTCTGCAGGTCACAGGGGCGGCCTCTTTCTCCTCGGGCGACCGTGTGGCATGCGATCCTCTGAGCAGCACAGTTTCCTGCCCTGTGTGGATGGGCTCCCGGCTCTTTTCCTGCCTGCCAAACACTTCCTTCCCTGCTCTTTCCCTCTCCTTTTTCCCTGTCATCGTGCGGTGTGTCCCCATTGTCATCCAGGTTATCACAGGAGTCTCCAGACTCCCCTCTGCCTGCTGTCTCCTACACTGTGGTCTGGGAACCTGTACCAAATTGAATGTCTTAAAACTCTTTTATTTTGCCACTCTCCCTACTCAGAACCCTTTGGCAATGTCCCACTAACTATAGAACCAAGTCCAGACCAACTCCTTGGGCTATAATGCAGGGCCCTCCATGAGCCCTGACACACTTTTCTGACTTTGAATTCCTTCTCCTGCGCACGCGCTCACACACACACACCCTCACTTCTCCCTGCTTCAGTGCCAGGGTTCACACTGCTTCCCACACGCCGCTCCTCTGAACCTGCCGTTCCTTTCAGCATGAATGTACGTCTTCCTCTGCAGCGTGGCCGAAAGGTCACGAGGATGCACAGTGATCTCTCCCTCTCTGGAATCCTGCAGCCCTTATGCTCTGTTCTTTCACGAGCCATCAGCAGAAGGGAACTCATCTTTACTGATCACCTGCTGTGCGCCAGTTGTTCAGTGTGTGCGGTCTAATCACCTCTCACAACAGTATTTTCAGATGTGGCCGTCCCCATTTTACCAATAAGGAAGTAGGTTCAGAGTGGGAATCTTGACTTCCAGTGGTAACAGCCATTAAGTGGCATAAGGAGGGTTTCATCCTGGCATGTGTGCAGAGCTCTGATCCACTGTGTTGCCTGCTGAGATCGTCTGGCCTCGCCATGGAATGGAACACCTCCCCATGCGCCTTGTCTGACAGCCCTTGTGATCACTCCGCATGGCATTGAACATGCTCCCCTGCAGATAGATATCTGAGCACAGATTGGGCGGCCAGCAGTTCCCTTGGTGACATTTAGGCCCCAGGCTGCCTGGTCCTGGAGCTGCCCTCTTTAGGCCTGAGAAGTAATTGGAACTATGCATTGATCGAGAAAGACAAGCTAGGAACATTGGTGCTTGGAGTTGGCGTGTTCTATATCCAGAAGCTCACACTAGAAAGGTTTCTTCTCTCTCTCTTCCCCGAGACTCTACCATAGATACAGTTAACCCCCCTGGGGGTCCTGTGAATTGCTACCTGTAAGGCCCTATTGCCTCCTTGAGTCTTGTCCTAAAGACACTGGTGAGAACAGTTCTCAGCACATTCTTTCTGCACAGGGGCTTGAAAGACATGTTTGTATGAGGATGAAGGAGTCATTTGATGAGAATCCTTTGGTCCCACAAGGCTCCTTCTACTACTGTTCTTTAAGAGAATGTCTTGGGAAGGTATCCTGGACGAGGACTTCCTGAGAACTGCCGTCTCAGTGTGTGTTGAATTCTCGTCTAGTGACTTTAGACCTGCAGAATGACGTGGGACCTGGTCTCTGTGATGTTATTTATATCAAGTATCATTTAATTTAAATTGGGTCAGACCCTGTTGTTGGATTTTGCTAGTGTTTTTGCCAAATAAAAGACCATGGAGGATCCACGTTGCACCAGTGGGGGGAAGCCCAAAGCGGATGCCAGTGTGACCCATTCTTGGAACCCCCGGTGGAGGTCATCCGGTGGCTCTGCAGAGACAGGCTTTCTTACTGGCTAGTTCACAAGTGAAGAAGTCTCTTCCACAGTGAAATATTGTTCCAACAGCCAAGACACCATCTTCTCAAGAGCCAGAGACTGTTATTTTGGAGCCACTAGGAGAAAACTGAGAAGCACATTGTTGGCCATGGAGACAGAGAGAAGCAGACATCCCATCGTTTAATGCCACTTTGTTTCAAAGCAGCTTAAATAAATCCTAAAATGTTTCAACATGCAGAGCTCCTTTGGAGACTACAAATGACAGCTGTTACAACTTGAATGGCTTGATTCTAGTGATCTTTGCAAAATGAAAAGGGTTTAACTTTCTGCAGCTGACCTGCTCTGTTTTATTGTATTGAACTTGATTGGGATAGGAAACATGATTGGCAGGGGATAAGTTAAACAGAGAGGGAAGTCCTATTTTCTAGGGCTACCTTATGCCTGACTAGGGGCTTTCCATACATTAATTCATTCAGTCTTCCCAGCAGCCTTGCCTGGGCACAGTGGCTGTCCCATTATATGTATGAGGAAACTGGGACTTGGGAAGGTTAAGTCCTTGCCCCACAGTTACTAGGTTTTCGAAGCCAGGGCTGACTGCACAGCTCATTTATTCCACTGTCATATCTGTGAACATCTTAAAGACAAAGGAGTCTTAAAGAGATAAAGGGATAAAGAAGCCCGAAGACTTCTAAATGTTCTCTGACTTCTCTAGAATTTGTCTTCCAGCACTGTCCCAGTAAAATCATTTCATCTCTGTATTTCTGATTTCTCCAAGAGGAGATCTAGCCTCTAATCTTGTACTTGAATTTGTTTGCTATTTGGAATTTTTGCCTTGGTAGCGCTAACAGAGTCAGAAAATTGCAGTCCTCGGTTCTTGAAATACCAAATACAAGGAATGGCTGAGAAGCCTGGTTTTGTACTGCCATTGGAGGAATCTGATGTAACCTCCAGCCGGCTCACTAGGGGAAGGATCAGACTGCTCAGGAGGGCATTTTGCAGACTCTACCGGAGGGTATATAGTCCCGTGCGACCGTATGTGAAGGTGGTGAGAAGGAATCTGTTATCCACTCCTGCTCTCAGTGCCTGACCTACTCCCAGCCAAGCTCCCACACTGTCAGCAGTAGCTTTACAGAGCAGGTGAGCCTGCGGGGGTCCGAGGCTCTATGTTATCGGTGCCTATAGACATTTGAGGTGGTTGTGTCCCTGAGGTGAGGCTCCTCACTTCTTGGCCTGCAGGTCAAGAGCACTGCAAGCGGAAGTAGTGACGGAGTTGCATCTCACACTGGGGTGGGATTGGCAGCAGAGCGAGATGAGAGACCCTGGTGCTGACGGGCTAGTGGTAGACCACCTCTGCAGACGGCTCGACTTGCAGAGTTATTCGCCCTCCACTCTTCTCCTTTCCGTCACCTTCTCCGTGAGCGCCTGACAGGCTTGGGGGAAGACTGGCCTGTGCAGGTGCTTGCAGGCCTCGCTTGGTGACATGGAGTCAATGCCCCGTTGCCACCCGGAGCACGTCATTTCAGCCTCCCGTCCATGCCTGTGGCTTTGGGCAGTGATCCCATTTCAGCAGAGCTTCTTGCTGCCTTACTGTGGGTGCAAACTCATTTTAATAAAACACGCATCCAAACATGGTGGGGAAATGTGAGTTATCCCTCCCCTCTCCCCCTGGAAAAGGGTTAAAGAAAAATTCCTGTTACTTAGTGTGCTGTTTGTACTCTCTCCAAGCACTTCTGTGTATTTGACTTTGGCTGTTTATACGTTGCCTGTCAGATTCACATTTCTTGTAACAAAATACTTCTCACCCATCTTGGTTTTTAGTAGTTCACGTCCTTATTTTTTTTTTTAATTAATTAATTTATGTGGCTCCAGTGGGGTTTAGTTGCGGCACGCGGGATCTTCGTTGCAGCATGTGGGGTCTTTTGTTGTGGCACGCGGGCTTCTCTCTAGTTGCAGTGCACGGGCTCAGTAGTTGCAGCACACAGGCTCTCTAGTTGTGGCTCGCAGGCTCTAGAGTGTGCGGGCTTGGTAGTTGGCAGCGCACGGGCTTAGTTGCCCCGCGACGTGTGGGATCTTAGTTCCCCGACCAGGGATCGAACCTGTGTCCCCTGCATTCGAAGGCGGATTCTTAACCACTGGACCACCAGGAAAGTCCCTCATTTCCGTTTTTCCTTTAAGTCTTGGAGCCGATTCAGTGTGTAGCTGCAGGAGCGACCCACTAGATAAGCCTCTGAAAGGTCAAGGGCTTAACTGAACCTCTTAGAAAGAGGAAATCAGACTGGAAGTCTTGCTGGCCCCTTACATTCTTCAGAGCATGCCTAGCTCCTATCAGATCAGAGGTAAGAGCAGATCAGAGGTCTGCCATTCTCTGCACAGATCAAGCAGTGGCAAGCATGCCCAGCTAGACTGTAGAAGCAGAACGCTGGAAGCCACCGCGCTCGGTTTGGATTCGCGCTTTGTTTTCTCTGGTTTGACAAAATTTGAAGTTGGTCTTCATACGAGGAGATCCATGAAAACCAGCCCTGTTCTTCAGAAGCAAATGGTCTCGTGTGCAGCTGCGGGGTTGGTCCTGTGTTGGACATACCTGTGATACCTGTGGGCACGCAGGTCCCTTTCTGCAGAAGAGCCTCTTCACTGGGACCTGTTGCAGCCCCGTTGTTTTGTGCCTGTAGAATCACGCCAGGAAGTCCTGAGCCTGAGCACCAGAATGATTAACAACTTGTCATCAAGATGCATGCAGGGCTTCCCTGGTGGCGCAGTGGTTGAGAGTCCGCCTGCCGATGCGGGGGACGCGGGTTCGTGCCCCGGTCCGGGAAGATCCCACATGCCGCGGAGCACACAAGGTCGTCTCAGCGACCTTGGCTCCTCGACTTCTCTATCATTCCCTTCTCCGCAGACACCTAGTGAGGTTCCTTCCTTCTCTGTTCTGAGAAGCAGATAAGGACATTTTTCTCCCTCTGATCTCCCTCATACGTGTTCTTCATCTCTTCAGATACCTCTAACCTTTTTGGAAACAGTGGAGCCAAGACGTTTGGTGGCTTTGCCAGCTCATCATTTGGAGACCAGAAACCCGCTGGCACCTTTAGCTCTGGAGGAGGAAGTGTGGCCTCCCAAGGCTTTGGGTTTTCCACTCCGAGTAAAACAGGTACTCCTATGCCTGTTAGCTGTGGTTATTGTTAGATGCGTATTTAACATTGCATAGACCTCTGGAAGGAGAGCTCTCTGGGGTGTTCTCAGGGGAGAGTATGGAGTATGGATGAAGGGACCTTTTCCCCAAAATTCATTTTCTAATTATCGAGCATCTACTGCGTTTCTGACGCTGTTCTAGGTCTCCTGAGACATGTTAAAAAGCACAGAATGCACAGCATGCAGCCCTGAAGAGAACTTCATGTTTTCTTAGGGAAGAAAGCACTGTGAATACTTAGTTGCATTTAACAACCAAAGTGAGGGAACATATAAGACCGTGATAACTGAAACATAAGCAAGAAAGCATCCTAAGTCAGATTTGCTTGGATGCCCATTACCTGTGATGGGCAAGACAGATTATTTATTTAATTTCTTATGTCTATATCATTTGTCCTCCTTCCCAAATCACTTTTTTTTGTACTTGTGAGTGTAACATACATAAATGTATTGATATTCCTGTACATATACAGTATCCACATATCATAACTCTGCAGCTCAGTTAATTTTTGCAGTTGGAATATACCCATGTAGTCAGGAATAAAGAATGTTACAGAACTACTTTTTATCCCAGCATTACTTTTAAAGTATACATTTATAAACTGTGTGGCTTCTTACAATCATGTATTATTACACTTATAATTAAAAATTTTAAAGAATAGTATATGTTTACCTGCAAAACCGTACTTCATCTCTGTCAGCTGCCCCTCTATCCTATTTCTGTCTCTGAGATCTACAGAGGGGATCTGTGCATACCTGCCCTTGTTGTGTGGAAGATTGTGTGAAAAGACTTTTTTAAGTCAGGGGGTCAAGGGGGAGGATATTTGCTGAGCAGGCAGTTCTTCAGAATAAAGCAAATGCCCTGCAGGTGAGCGGGCAGGATACTTCTCCCTTGTGTGTGTCTGAATTTATGGGGGGGGGGGGTTGCAGAGGAAGGACCCTACCGAGGAGCAGATGCCTGGGTGGCTCTGACTGAGGAGCAGAACTGCCCCAAATTAGTACCTGGAATCCCACCTTTTAGAACCGAAATTGCTGAGGTTTCTGCACGCACTGTGCACCTTTACTCAGACCCGTGCCTGGGCTGGGTTAGTCGATGAGTGCTAGTTTTTTTATACTCCTTCCTAGAATCTAAAATGGACTAGAAATGAGCATCACAGCTTTATTCTGCCGCCACCCTTCCCTGCAGTGAATGATGTAAAAATGAAAGGGCTACAAAGGTTTTGGTCCTGCTTGACAAGGCAAATATTATTTGACTAAGAAATTTGACGTTATTAATCGTCAAGACTTTTAAATTTACTTTTTCAGGAACCTGATCATGTTTTCTTCGATTCTTGTGTTTATCTTCTATGTTGTTCCTTATCCTGGGATCATGTCCCAGTTGATCTGAGAATTTGCCCCTTTTATTTTTGCAGTCTGAGAGAAAATGTGTCCTCCCCCGTTTCAGAATATTTTTCCTATTTGATTACTTGCCCCATGAAACCACCTAGATTGAGGTCTCGAGGGATTTTTAGATTGATGGTTTGGATGGGTCTCTGAAATCCCAAAAGTGCCCATCCTCCCTTGAGTACAGTTGCAGTAGAAAATAATACCACTGGAGATCATTTGAGGAGAGAACAGGAAGTGGGACAGACTGAAAATGACCTTCCTGCCACCCCCAGTCCACTGGGGTCGCCCCACTGCTCTGTCAGTGGAGTTGCTGGATTTGGTGGTAGTGGCAGGGGGCAGCGTGGCATGTAGTGGTGAGGGGATGGGTAGTCTTGTGAGTCACTCAGCCCTGTTCCAATCCCAGCTCTACTGCTCACCAGCTGGCTCAGCGTAGATGAGAGACATGTTCTCTGAGCCTCGGGGTCCTCACCTGTGAAGTAGGGAGTCCCAGGTTTGTTGGGAGGATTGAAACAAACTGGTGTACAGCACCTGGCACGTGGAGGGCCCTCAGTAAATCAGAAATCTTATTATCATTGAGTGCTACTAAATTTCTGTCTCTTCCGGAGGAGAAAAAATATAAGCATCTAATAAAATTGGAACCCCCCTAGCATCAGGAGTGAGTTGCCTGTCTCCAGAAATAAAGCCCAAGTGACCATTCTCTTCTGTTTCACGTAGCTGTGACATGGATTCGTTGTTTTGGGGGCATTTTGTGTGTGTGTGTGTGTGTGTGTGTGTGTGTGTGCGCGCGCGCGTGCATGTGTGCGCTTAATCTCCTCCCCTTCCTGTCCAGTATACTTTCTGTATCATTGTGACTTCTCGTTTTTCACTCACCTTCCACCAAGAACTCTGAACACTATTGAGTACAAGGCACTAGATAAAGGCCTGTGTGTCCAGGAAGAAAGTGTAACCAGATCTGTGATCAGTCTTGAATAATTCAACTGCAAGGGTTTTTTAGCACTTTTTTTTTTTTTTCCAGTCTGTTATATTTGTAACCCAACAGTCTCCATTATCATGGCTTGGAATTTCACTCAAGGTTTTAAAATACAGAATGTAAACCCAAACGTGAGCCTGCACAGAAAGCACCTTCTCAGTTGTGCTTCTGCCGTTCATGGTAAATAAGCAAACGATTGAACCACAAAGTAGCAGCTAACCAAGGCGTTCAGCTGACAGCTTTTCGTGTCCAGCGGTTGATCTTCCCTGTTGCAGGTGGCCGAAGCTTGTGCTGTGATTACGCTCATAGTAAGAAGGCCTGAGTGATCCCTCTGTCAACGGGATTCACTTTCTGAAGGGACGAGAATGAGGTCCCCGTCTCCCTGGGCAAATCGCCTCCTGGCTCTGCCTGGGCCACCACTCCTCCCTTCAGCATGCAGCTCCTGGGCCGATGGTCGCTGTAAGGAATGCTGCCCTTTAGAGCACACGTCCTGTACCGTTCTGCTCTGTTCTGCTCAATAGATACTCAGCAAGTGTCTCTGCTAATAGCCTAGAGTGATGTATGCAGTATCTTGGGGTTTGGGAACCCTCCTCAGGAGCAGAAGGAACAGTTAGGGAAGGACCTTCTGTCTTCCCGCCTGACGGGCATCCAGCAATCAGGGGAGGTGGCCTGGGCACACCTGGCCCTTCCTGTGCGGTCACCTGCATGCGTGCCACCCCTGCAGGCCTGTGTCCACGTGAGTGAGAGCGCTGGGAGCCTGCCCAGGGGGTCGTGGACTCAGGGCTCTCCTCCCGGCTGGTTGATTGCCTTATCACATTTATGCAGCAGCCTTCCTCCAGACAAGAAACGGCGTGCTTTTTTATTGAGGAGTAGTTCCTGACTGCAGAGAGAGAGCATTTTTTTAAAATTCTTCCGTACAGGGAGAGAAAGACTCCTGTGAGAGATGTGAGAGCTCTCAGGCTCTAAATAAGTAAAAAGCACCTGGCCGAGCGTCAGCCTCTCCATCTCCTCTGTAACCCGGCTCGCAGATTCTCCCTGAGAGGGGATTTGAGCCTCTAATTTTATAATTTGTGTTTCCATGAAGCGAGATGCCTTGCCTATGTGATGATAAGTAATAAACTCTGACCGCTTTGACAGCTGGGTAGGGATCGGCGCTTTTGAGCGTGACTTTTCAGTGAGGAGTCTCAAAACATGGCAGAGGGTCTGGGCGGGGGTCTGCCGTGCATGGGGTTGGTTCTTGGTGGCAGTCGGATCTCACGAGACTTGGAGCTGATGAGTCCAGCTTGCCTCTGGGAGGGACCAGGGAGCTCGCAGACAAACACGGAGTCTGCTGGATTCTTAGAACTCCAAGGAGCTCTCCTACATGGACCCCAGACCCCTCTGCTAGGAATGGAGGGGGTGGCGGGTTGGGCTGGGTTGGGTTGGGTTTGGGCTTGTTATTTTGCTGGTAGAAAGGGTGTTGCCCTGTGCTGTAGTGTTTTGAATCTGAGTTTCTAACGTACTTTCCCCTTTCTCCTCCCCCTTTTGGTTTCTCACTGCTCATTGTCTTCTCTTCCTGTCTCCTTCTTTCTTTCTCCCTGTTTCTGTTTGTTTGCCTCTGTTTTGCTCAGGTGGCTTCGGTGCTGCTCCAGTGTTTGGCAGCCCTCCTACTTTTGGGGGATCCCCTGGGTTTGGAGGGGTGCCAGCATTCGGTTCAGCCCCAGCCTTTACAAGCCCTCTGGGCTCGACGGGAGGCAAAGTGTTCGGAGAGGGTACCGCGGCCGCCAGCGCGGGAGGATTCGGGTAAGCCCCCCATAGAGGCCTGGGCAACCCCACAGGCTCAGGTCAGCAGAAGCACTGGGGCCCAGTACTGCTGCTTTGAAAAGAAAGTTCTTCTGTTTCCCCTACTCTGGACTGAGCTGAAAGCCCCTCCCTTGAAATCAGCAAACCAGTCGCTCCAGGATTCCTGTTGTCTCCAGGGGAAGGTTCGTGTCTTCCAAGGCAGACTCTGTCCAGTACGCGGTGGACGTCCGCCGGGTTGCTGTCCCCTGATACGTGGCGTCGTGGCTGGCAGATCCCTGTTCTCCTGGTGGAGCTACAGGGTTGGTTAGAGGAAGAGAAACGGTCTCACCGTGGCTGCTGTACAGCCAGGATTGCCCCTTGTGTGGTGACTTCTGTTAGGAGACTCTGAATGAATAGTTTCTAATCACATTCTTTCCTCTTGGGATTGTTGTGCAGAAGGCCCATTGTCCTTGAGCAAACAACTCCTTGTGTCCCCTGCTCCGCTCCAGACCCCCAGAGTGGGTCTTCGGTGCACAGTCCCCTGGGCCAGCTTCCTTAGGCACTGCCTGGGCCCCGTGTGTGTTTCAGAGTCTCCACGACTGCTCAGCCTTCAAGGCGGCTCTCACTCCCTTGTGCATATCCTCACTTGAAAATGCCATATTAGAGATTTGCTTTTAAGGGCCCCGGAAATTTGTTCTGGTTACCAAAACCCCATGGAGAAAATAGCCTTCACCACACCACAAATTCCGAGTAAAATATATGTGGTGATGACTACAAAGTGTCTCCTTCAAAGGAGGTGTGGAGTCGGAGATTAACGTCTTACAGGCCTCTAGCTGTCCCTGTCCTCAGCACTGGCTCAGGATGTGTAAAGCTAGAGGGTTGGGGAGTGGAGCCAGGGGCTTGTTTGGGAGAGCTGTCAGGGTACATGGGATGAGGGTTGGCCAGGTGAAAGCATCTTTATCTTGAAAATAAACTCAAGTGGACTCCTTATTCATACCCTTTCCTCTCCATGAAAGATGCTGGTGCAGCAGTGCTGGCGAATTTCAAGGAAAGTGAGCGAGTTGATGTATTGCTTCTTAGATTTCATGCAGAGACCAATGGGTCTTTTAAGTTTCTCCCAGGAAGTCAGGAAACCCCAAGACTTAAAGTTAAGAAAAGCTTTTAAAGGAGAGTTGGGATCGACTTAAGCCAGTATCCTGGCAGGTTCTGACTGTTCTCGCCAGTGACCGCCCGGCACATAATGCTGCAAAGTTGGTGGAAGGTTCGTGGTTGACTAGGAATCTTGAGGTTTTTATTTATTTATTTGAAACCAGCTATTTTCTTCACTAGTTTAAAAAAAAAAAAAAAGTATCAGATTCTGCCTTGGCTGGGGGCTCTCCCACATAAATCCTGACTGGCTGGTTCCATTTTTTCCAGCAGAGCTGAGTACCAGCTTTGGTTTGAAATCTCCGAAAGAGCCTGTCACCTTTTTTCAGGTCCCTGGCCAGGAAACTGTATCTGACCCCGACTGACATCTGAGGAGTTCCCACAGGCGTACGTGAGAGACCCGAGGCAGGAGTGGGATTAGAGTAGGACCAGTGACCTGGAATTTCCAGACAGTGGAGGAGAACTCAAACACTGGGCAAGGGGGGGTTTCATATGGCGTCCCTTTATTTTTCTTCCCGAAGCTGAGGTGAAGGTTGGCTCTGGGCTCTAGCCTGTTTGGTCTGAGAGGCGGCCACTTTAAACCAAGCAAGTCACCTCGAATCACGCGAGTCTCACTTCCTGAGACTCGGGAGGGGGGATGAGGCCGTCGGGCGGCAGAGTGACCGCGTGGCCACGCTTAACCGCAGCCTCATTTCTCGCCGGAACCCAGGTTTGGGAGCAGCAGCAACACCACGTCCTTCGGCACCCTCGCCAGTCAGAACGCCCCGACGTTCGGATCGCTGTCCCAACAGTCTTCTGCGTTCGGGGCCCAGAGCGCGGGATTCTCCGCCTTCGGGTCAGGCAGCGGAGGTAGGCAGCCAGACCTCTTCCCTCACCGTGGTCCCTCCTTTCGTCTCCTCAGTAAATGCCTGGACACCCCCGGCCCAAAAAAACAAGAATGAGTGGTTTTACCTGGTTGTTCAGTGTAGTATTTTAGAAGCCAAAAGTGCTTGAAAGACAAAATGTTCTTTTTAGGTTTTAATTAGATTTGTAATGCTGTGCTGTTTCTTACCAAGTAAAGAAATGGCTGACCTGATTTTTCTCTCAAGATTTGAGGACCCCCCAAAATAACCTTGATTTAAAAATCAGGTTCTACTAAACCTTGATTTAAAAATCAGACTCAAAAAATAAGATATAGAAAAAAATAAAAATAAGACGTAGAGACTTTACAAAATGTCTTTCATTTGTTTGACACTCCGCTTCTCCACATAGTACAGTGTGTGCATTCTGCTTTTATCCTTGCACCACACTTATTAGACACAGAAGTTAGGCATCGTTATTATTTTACAAATGACACAAAAACTCCAAGGAACCAGTTTGCCCAAAGGGCCAGACGGTGAGCAGCAGAGCCAGGCCTAGAACCCGCGTGTCTTGCTGCTCTGGCCTCAAGAAGAAGAGGAAGCAAGTGGATGGGAGAAGTAGAAAAAACATATTTTCCCGACGCAGTGGATCTGTGTGGCACGGTGCAGCAGTGAGAGGGTGCCTACCCAAGACCCTCTGCCAGTGCCCGCCAGGGAGGGGGGAAGAACCCTGAAGTAAAAGACCACAGCACTTCCTGCCCGCCCGGACCTGCAGGCAGTGCAGGAGGAGGGAGACAAAGGGAGGGAAAGAATGCAGCCTAGAGACCACCTTTGTCTTCCAAGTGTGTGGTGGTATTTTTTGGGGGTTTTTTGTTTGTTTTTTTCTTTTGGCTGCGTTGGGTCTTTGGGTCTTTGTTGCTGCGCGGGCTTTCTCTAGTTGCGACGAGCAGGGGCTACTCTTTGTTGCGGTGCGGGGGCTTCTCATTGCGGTGGCTTCTCTTGTTGCAGAGCACAGGCTCTAGGCGTGTGGGCTTCAGTAGTTGCAGCATGCGGGCTCAGTAGTTGTGGCTCGAGGGCTCTAGAGCGCAGGCTCAGTAGTTGTGGCACACGGGCTTAGTTGCTCCGCGGCATGTGGGATCTCCCCAGACCAGGGCTCGAACCCGTGTCTCCTGCATTGTCAGGCAGATTCTTAGCCACTGCGCCACGGGAAGTCCCGTGTGTGTGTGTGTTTTAACTGCACCCTTTTCCTCTTTTTCAGGATTTAGCTTTGGATCATCTAGCTCGTAAGTATCTGTCTTCAGTTATTTTGAGTCATTAATGAAGGATGAAAGAGTGTGTGGTATGTGAAAATACTAGTTTCTGCTCTGTTTGTACGTTTTGTGCCCATTTTTCCTGGTTTAAAAGCTTGTCCTAGCAGCATGGTGGTCTGGCAGCAGGCTTTGGGTTCTGTGGACTTGCTGATCCCGGGCATGTGGCAGGAGGTGCCCGGCTTGGCCTCTCCTCAAGGGCTGAGCCTGAGAGAGGAGATCGTGCCTTCTGATGAGCAAAGTCTGGAAGGCAGGACTCGAGAGATGCTTTTGCTTATTTTGTGTTGGTGTCTCAGGAGCTTCCTGGGCTCCAAGCCGATTACCAAGTCTTATTTTTTTGATCCTCGCTCTGTGCTTCTGTGTAGAACTGCATGACATTAAAAATTCAGGGTCCGGAACTTTGAACACAGGGAGTGGTACAAGGCCCGAAGCCCTTCCTCAGAGCAGGAGCTGATCTGCCTCTCCCGGCGCTTCCTTGCAGGTCTGTCCAGGGCTTTGGTGGCTGGAGAAGCTGAGTGGGTGTCGGTGTTCCTTTCCGTTCCTGTGACCAACTGCGTTCTCAGCTCCCCTTCACTGAGAAACCCTGGAGCAGTCCTTTGAACTGGACGTTCTCATTGAAATACACACCCCGAAAGAAACAGCAGAAACCAAACTCCAGAGATGCCTGATTGCTTGTTTTGTTTTATATTTTGTGTTGGTTGTTCCCCCCCCCCCCCCCACGCTATTAAACTGTTCGGCCTGTTTCCATACAGAATGTATGTGGGCTTTTTCAGGTCACAGCCAAGGAGAGAGGTTTCCTCATTCCTCTGGGTCTGAGAAACCTGCACAGCCTGACATCAGCCAGCAGCATGTGTCTTCAAAGACGGCTGCCAAAAGGATCCAGCATAGGTTACGGATAGGCAGGCGCTTCTCCCAGACAGTCTCCCCTGGTCTCCTCGGACTGGAGCCCTCCCCAGGGGGAAGAGGTTGAGTGCTGGCCAGCGCCTTTTTGAGGCCATAACTCGGTGTCTTTTCTTCACGTCCTTTTTGCTATTGAGTATGAGGCCCCTCAAGGTGCCAACTTCGTGATTGAGTAGAGGGAAGGAAACTCACTTATGCAGGCATTAGCTGAGTTTCGGAAGAGGTATTAACACCTCAGAGTACCCGTAGCTGTGAGGCAGGCGTGGAAAACCTGCCAGGGGGTGCTGGTGACAGGTGTGCTGCCCTTGGAACACCTCTGCTCATCCTCTGAGTTTGGCTCTTGGGCTCTGTGTGTCCCACGGCTAATTTCTTATACTCTGGCGGCGAGGTGGACAGTTGATTGAGAAACAGCTTTTATCTCCAGTAGGTGACGGTGACATTGGTGACCACTCCTTGCTCCTGTCTATGAACCGCAGTGCACATAACCCTTGGGTAGACCCGGGAGTTGAGAAGATGTTGCTACTGCCCGATGCCACCAGGCAAGTGTTGGCTAGGGTGGCCTAGAGGTCGTGACTTTGGTCTCATTAAAGTGCTTGTAATGCAGTGTTCTTAGGCCTGTGATGTCCTAGCCAGTTGCTGGCAAACAAGGACTGCCTTGCACCGAAGCGTAGGCATAAGAATTTGTTATCTTTCAGGCTCAGGATAGGACAGTGCTTTGGCTTGGGTCATCAGCAGGGGAGGGTTGGAAAGGGACTGTTATTTAGATTTTTATATATTGGAAAGTTGTATTTTGAAAGGTGTTAATAAAAGTTTTCCATGTGATTGAATTTGTCGCATTACAGCCAGTATGACCTGGCTGGTTCCATTGGCTTGTTGGGAGGGTAGACCCCGGGGAGGTACCCTGGGCCACAGCCTGCCCTGCCGGTCCTCGCTCTGCTAGGGGCTCTGTGTAAAGTACAGACTCAGAAGCCCCAGTCTGGCAGGTTCTGATTCAGTAGGACTGAAATTGGTACTGGACGCCCTCCAGCTGAAGGCAGTAGTTTCTTACACTCATCAGAAGAGGAGTCTCCTAAGTGCGGCACGTTGGGTTTCAGGAATCCCAGACCGGAATTGGGCCCCTGGGTGACTTATCCTGTTTTCTGTGCAGTTTATGAGAGGAGAGTGAGAGTCTGTTCGTATGTTCCATTAATCAGGGCGTCTGCCTCCTTCAAAGAGCTTGGACTTCAGTCATTTAACGGGTACCCTTTTTGGTTTTTGTGGAACTGAAGAGCCCGTCTCCACCTGTTCTCATGTGAGGCCCCCCCAGCCACAGAGCCAGTCCCCAGACGTCCACACGGGGCTCATTCCTCCCACGTGTGCTCTCCCTAGTTCGTACACAGGGCCATCTTGAGACAAAGGAATTCGAGCGTTGATGGGAACAGCTCGCGGTGGAGGGCCTTGCTTTAAGGGAGCAACGTGACTAAATGGCAGGAGCTGACCTGCCTCCGCGTGTCCTCCTCCTGACCGGCACCCAGACAGAGCCATCTCCTGCACTTGTGTTTCCCCCCAGAGGCTCTTTTTTATAAATAGAAGCTGGTTTGGCCTAAACCCTTGACCTCAAATTCTCTGTGTAATCCTCCATCGAGGTGGCATGTGACATCTCTCCCTAAGGCCGTATCAGCTGAGCTCGGCCAGATAACGCCCCCGCACTCACTGTGGGGCGCGGCGGCCACCAGGGAATGGATGGCTGGTGTGGGAGCCCCTCTGAGTTCCTTTTTTGGGGTCGATTTCGCTGGTGGGTGACAGGGGTCATCTCAGAGCGCAGCCAGCATGCGTCCCCTGAAACCCAAGCTCCCAGGATGCTGGGCAGGGAATGCACGGTGGCTCCAGCCTGCCCGGGGTGGAGACGGTGGGGCTGCGCCTTCCCCAAATAGGGGCAAACGGAGAGCAGCCGCGAGTGTGAGGGTCATGTCCCCGTGAGAAGGGACCGTGACCGCAGATGGGCCCGGGAGGGCGCCTGCTTAACCAAGCTGTGGCGCAGGAGGCCTCCACTTCAGTCTGAGATTCTGCCTCAGCAGAGCTGAGTTGGTCCCTTCAAGCTGTGTTTTCGATAAGCTTCACAGGTGATTCCCACGCAGATGGTCCATGGTCCACATTTAGAGAAACCTGTTAATGGCAATAACTATAAATATCTTCTTCCTGTGGAGCGTCTGAAAGAGACCCGCACTCCCACGGCTGTGTTGATTTTGCCGTGAGTCCAGGGTAAGGGATCTTTCTGAAACTGTTGATGAGGGGCACTGAGTTTAAGTTTCAGCTGCATTTTGGGCACCTGCTCAAAAAGGAAACACAAAAGCACAGGTGGGCTGTCAGCGCCTTCCTGTTCGGCAGCTTCTGCATGCCGCCTCTGTGAGGTCTCCCCGATCAACGGGTGGGAGGAGGTCCCCTCCTTGACCTCATCCTGTCTCCCGACGCGACTCAGTCCCTCTGTCTCTGGTCGCCACGTTGTGCTTCAGACAAAGTCCTGGAGGGTGTCCTGCACCCTCCTGAGCTTGGCTCTGTCACCCTTTCCTTTTCTCTTCAGTTCCCGCTCGGTT
The DNA here is from genome assembly GCF_964270905.1 of Leucopleurus acutus. Lineage (NCBI taxonomy): Eukaryota > Metazoa > Chordata > Mammalia > Artiodactyla > Delphinidae > Leucopleurus > Leucopleurus acutus. The sequence continues at coordinate 5,248,846 of NC_139150.1, read as the reverse complement.
TCCTCACAGAGCGCCTGCCTAGTGCTCCCGGGCATCGGCCGGCTCTCCTGCTGCTTCTGGGTGTCACCTGCTGGGCGGAAAGCAGGGGCAGGTGTACCTCCCGGCCCCGGGCTTCCGGGAGCAGTCTCTTCTTCCTCCTCCTACCCCGGTTCTCTCTGATTTGTCTGTTCCTTCATCACTCACAGGAGGAAAAAAAAAGCAATTAGACTGAGGTGGTTTTAGCCCCCAAACCTCCTCTGTCTTCAGAATGTTTCCTACGGAACGTTTGTATACTCAGCCAAAATAAGAATGGTTCCACGTCAGATAAGTTGGGGAAAAGAATGAACAGAATGAAATGTAACACGTCTTCTTATCGGACTCCTTTGAGCCTTTAGTACGCAAATTTGCTTTGTAAATCAGTAAGATGCAATAGTCTGCCATTTCCCAAATACTTTTACCGTGGAACCTTTCTGCTGGAGCCAGCTTCCTTGAAACTCATCCTTGCTTCATCGTCGGTGTCGCTGGACAAAAGCATAGCTTATTTACTTCCTGCAGGTTGTGTTTCCAGTACACATTCCTCTCTCTCGTATTCAGTGATAATAGTAGTGATAGTTCGTTGAATGATTACTGTCTGCATGTTTAACTTAACATCTTCCAGATGAGAGTGAGACCAAGAGAGTAAGCAGTTTGCTGAGTCCTAAGCCGGGCAGCGGTGGAGCCAGAAGGAACCGGGGCAGTGCCTGCTGCCCTGCCCCGCACCCGCCTGCCCTCGGCTGGGCCCTGGCCGTCCACCGCTGGCTCTCGTGATCGTCCTCCCTCAAGGTGGTCGTTCATTCTAGAGGCAGTACCTGCCCAGTTGTGCCAGGGACACTGCTGAGCCCCTCACATGCCTGTCGTGTCTACCCCCACGGAAAGGAGCTGACATTGGGTGTGGACCACGGTAAACGCGCTGCCCGTTGTGTAGTCGGTTGCCGCCGTTCTGCTGCTCCAACTTGTGCGTGATCGTCCGACTGAACCAAAACCCCAGCGGGGCGGGACGGGGGCGGGGCTGAGTCTGTGGTGCCGGCGTTGGCGCACACCATATACAGATGGGGGCTCGCGTCCGCTTCCGGAGGAGGAAGGCGATCAGACCCCGATGAAGCAGCTGGCCCCACGGCCCTCTGGCTGTCCAGGCCCCTCCTTCCTCCGCCGTTTCCTCCGGGCTCTGGCTTTGAGGCTTTCCAGAGTCCCACAGGCGGTCGGCCACAGACCCACCGAGGCGGCAGTTACTGCATTGTTCCGCCCCTCTCTGCTCATGAGTGGAGTCCCGTCCATTCCACAGCCCTGGCCAGAGATTCTCCACGTCGTTCGCGGCCCTAGCCCACCAGCTGCAGAGACTGAGTCAGTGTGGTGATGGGGGCGCGGGACAGGCCCGGACCGCACGTCGCGGCGAGTCCAGCTCATCGCTCCTCCCGGCCTCCCTCCACCTCCGCTCCCGCTGGCCCAAGCGGGAATCAAAGAAGCCGGCATCTGGGGGCCGAAGATGATCCTGTTCGATTCTATCCTCAATACAGAAGGGAATTCAGACCCAAAACAGGGAAGAAAGTGACTCAATCCAGCAAGCAGAGTTTATTGCTTAAGGTCATGTGTGTGTCTGGGCTCAAATCCCATCCTAGCTGTGTGACTTAAGGCAAGTCACTTAACCTCTCTGAGCCCCAGTTTTATCATCTGTAAAAAGGGGGAATGATAATATATTTGTCTAGGTTTGTTGACGATTAAATGAGACATTATATATAAAGCTGGTGTTGTTATTATTATCATCATCATTTACTAGAGTGAGAGCAGAAGGCTAAGTTCCCCATTCCTGACCCACTTCTCATTTACGGCACTCAGTATAATGGCAGTAATCAAAGAGCTAAAATGAGTCTGCTGCAAGATCTGAGTCGCTTGCTCTCTTAGCTGTTTATACTCCAAAACAAATGAGCTCAACTGTCCAGAGGTAAAATCTTGCTCAGAGCATTACAACTTAAAGATACACGTGATGGCTCAGCTTGTGCAATAGATGTTCCCTGGATAAGAAAAGTATCCACAGTTAACCTCGTGGTGAACATTTTATTTTCATGTTTTCAGCCATGCAATAAAAATCAGTTATTGAAAGTCACGGGAATTCCCTGGTGGCGCAGTGGTTAAGAATCCGCCTGCCAATGCAGGGGACACGGGTTCAAGCCCTGGTCCGGGAAGATCCCACGTGCTGTGGAGCAACTAAGCCCATGTGCCACAACTACTGAGCCTGTGCTCTAGAGCCCACAAGCCACAACTACTGAGCCTGTGTGCCACAACTACTGAAGCCCATGTGCCTAGAGCCTGTGCTCCGCAACAAGAGAAGCCACTGCAATGAGAAGCCCGCGCACCGCAACAAAGAGTAGCCCCCGCTCGCCGCAACTAGAGAAAGCCTGCGCGCAGCAACAAAGACCCAACACAGCCAAAATTTAAAAATAAATAAATTTATTTTTTAAAAAATGTCTCATCATGGGAATCTAGCTATAACGTGGGTCCCTGTGGTCTCTGAAGGACTAAGGGGTGGCAGGAACACGTGGTCCATTTGAGACTTTGGCTTGTCCACGGGTGCCTGTCGCTCAAAGGTACAAACCAGTGGGCCCTGCCTCCTCCCACTTTTGGCAGTTCACCCAGAGCTGTCCCTCATCGCTCTTGGGTGTCCCTAAATGCCCTCTCTGCACAATTTTCCCCAATGGAATGGCACCCATGAAGGTGAGATTTCACTTTCCAGTGGTCCATGTTAAAGTGAGATCTCTCAAAATGCTCTGGGCCTGAAACTGGAACCTGCAAATACACAGAAATTAAAACCCTGCCTTTGAAGAAGCTTCTAGTCTGATTTTTACTGTACAGATGAGCCTTTTCATGATGGTGTCCATCCACTGCCTCTTGGATATAAAATCAGAATGTACCTTGGGCTTCTCTCAAACTCATTTTTATTTCCAGTGGCTCATCTTACCTATAAAGGAGTATTTTGTGTCACAGTGATTGGATTGGGGTATCTGGAATGAGAAGGGGCCCCTGCTCTGCTCATCGTTTAATGCTGATCAGGGCATCAGAGCAACTTGCCTAAGTAGATAGGGTTATTCTATCCGAAAGTCAATTTAATTTCCAGTTGGATTCTTAATCAAAGATGTTTATTTTATCTTAAAGCTAAACTTCTGTCAAGAACAAATAGAATAGTCAAAGTGTACTTGACTTAGCTGCCTAGTAACAGGAAACAGGACCATGGGGACCTATGTTATGGTGATCCGTTGCCATTTGTAAGTTTATTAATACTATCAAATAGTGAGTGACTCCTGTTTATTTCCTAGCACTAATATCAGATTGGAGAGGTAAGAGAGGCCAGAGGGCTAGAGAGGAAGACAAAATTTACACTGCTCATCCTTAAAGTAAAGCTCCTTCAATCTGTATCTTGGCTACTGACACCAGAGCTATGGACCAAGTGCCCAAACCTCTAGGCAACATCCTTTAGAAGGGTCTATGGATCTAAAATGGAAGTCTGTTCTTCAACACAGAACTCCTTAGGTTTCCTTCACATGCAAGGAAAATGACTTACTGAGTTAGAAAAGGTTACCCGTATTAGGTATTCACAAGTTGAAAGCATGGGGAAAGTCTACAGAGAACTCTAGGTCCCTGTTGAGATGTCTAGCTGTCGTGCAACTCTCCACTGCATGAGCGCCCGTCAAGAGGGTGGGAATTCTTGCAGTTTGGGGGAGGGCCAGATTCTTTTCAGCGAGCAGCGTTGCCTTGAATTGGTCATGGTTTTCAGTTGCTGCTTATGGATGAATTCATAAATTTTAGGGTTACTGTGGTTTTCCCTTTTGGTAGATCATTGTGTTCTTGTAAAATTGCTGCAGTAATAACCTTTAAAAAAAAAATCAGTCCCTCTAATTCTTGGTTATTTCAGAGTTCTTTTCCTCCAGAAATTGTGGAAATGCGTGACCGTGGCCTACAGATTCTTCTATTTCCAAGTAAGGTAACTTTGTTTCCAGCAAAATGAGTTAGTAGGTACCAGATTTACCTTCTTTCTGAAACAACTAAAATACCAGTCAGTTTTCAAAACAGTTTGACATCAAACAGCAAACAACAGTGACCCCTGGGATTCAAGAAACAAATGAGGTGAGCCCTACAATTGCCCTAGTTTCCTGCCTAAACATTTCCAGGTCACAGCATTGGGAAGAAGCATCCAAGTAGAGCCCAGTGGTCTTTCTGAGTTCATACGGCAAAGTATCAGAGAGGACAGGGCTGCACAGAGAGAGCTCTGGACTCTGCAGAGGGACTGTCTCAAGTACTAAGTACTGATCAGCGCATGCATGTGAGGAAATCCCATGTCTGGAGAAAAAGCAACATGAAAGGATTAGAGGCAAAATCCTAAGAACTTTAGGGCATAAACTTAGGGCATAGGAACTTTTGGTTCCTATCAACCAAAGTGGAAAACCACATTTTTCACTTAGCATTGGAGTACTCAGAAGGGTTTTACTTCAGTAGTAGGGGAAAATCAGTCATAACAAAATGGCACTCTTATCTAGCAAAGCTTAGAAGCAAAGCCCAAATGAATAAGATCGTTTCCAAGTAAGATCCCAGAACTAAGCTCAAGAAACTTACAGGAATACAAAAGTACCCAGTACCCAACAAAATAAATTTCATAATTTCCAGCATCCAATCAAAAATTACCAAGTGTGCAAAAGGAGAAGTATCTGTAATGAGGAGAAAAATCAATTGAAACTAATCCAGAAGTGACCCAGATGATAAAATTAGTGGCCGAGAATTTCTCAATCATTATTAAAACTGTATATGTTTAAGAAGCTAAAAAAAAAAAAAGACTGAACATGTTAAATAGAGGCATGGAAGAGACCCAAATCAAACTAGAGATGAGAACTGTAATGTCTGAAATGAGAATATCCTGTATGGGATTAACACAATATTATACACTTCAGAGGAAGATTAGTGAACTTGAAGACGTAGCAATAGGAACGACCCAAAATGAACCACACAGAGAAGCCTGAGAAAAAATTGGAATAGAGCATCAGTAAACTGAAGAACAACATCAGGCAGCCTGAGATGTGTGTAATGAGAGTCCCTGAAAAGGGAGGAGAGATGGGGGGAAAATATGAAAGACATCAGAAATGGTAACTACATGGGTAAATATAAAAATTGGGAGGGGGTTATTTTTCAAGTCTCTAAAAGGTAACTATTTAAAGCGAAAATAATAACGTATTAAGGGTTTTATAACATGTAGGAAAAAATTTATGACAACAATAACAGAAAGGCTGGGAGAGAAGAAATGAAAATACACTGTTGTAGGGTTCATCAGCTACCCCTGAAGCACTATGTTAGTTAAAGACAGATTATGGTAGGTTAAAGATGTATTGGTAAATCCTAAAGCAACCACCAAAATAGCACAACAAAGAGTTATAGCTCATAAACCAACAAAGGGGATAAAATGGAATCATTAAAACTAATCCAAAAGAAGGCAAAAAAAGAAGGAAAGTAACAAAAGGAAAACAAACAGCCAGATAGTTGATGTAAACCCAGCCATATCAATAATCACATTCAATGTAAATGGTCTAATTCCCCAATTAAAATCTCAAGATTGTCAGATTGGATAAAAAAGCAAGATCCAACTACTACATGCTTGCTGCCTGTAAGAAACCAACTTTTTTTTTAACTTTTTTATTTTATATTGGAGTATAGGTAATTAACAATGTTGTGTTTCAGGTGTACAGCAAAGTGATTCAGTTATACATACACATGTATCTATTCTTTTTCAAATACTTTTCCCATTTAGGTTGTTACATAATATTGAACAGAGTTCCCTGTGCTATACAGTAGGTGCTTGTTGGAAGAAACCAACTTTAAGTATAAGACACAAGTAGGTTAAAAAGAAAAAGAGGGACGAAGATATCATGCCAACATAGATTTTTCTAAAAAGCTGGAGTAGCTGTATTTATATCAGTTAAAGAAGATTTCAGAGCAAAGAATATTATCAGGGATAAACACGGTCATTTCATAATATGTCGATTCATGAAGAGGACATGAGTCCTGAATGTTTCTGTACCTAATAACAGCTTTAGGATACATAAAGCAAAACCATTAGAACTGCAAGGAGAAATAGATAAATCCACAATTCTAGTCAAAGGGTTCAACAACACTCTCAGTAATTGATAGAAGTAAACAGAAAATCAGTAAGTCTTCAGAAGACTTGAACAACACTATCAACCAACTTGGACCTAATTGACATTTATAGAACACTCCACCCAACATCAATAGAATATATGTTCTTCTCAAATGTACCAAGATAGACCATATTCCAAGTCATAAAACAAGTCTCAGTCAATTCAAAAGGAATCAAATCATAGAAAATATGTTCTCTAGTGTATGAAATTAAATTAGAAGTCAATAACAGAAAGATATCTGGAAAATCCCTAAATATTTGGAAGCTAAATAACACATTTTAAAATAGCCCATTATTCAAAGAAGAAATTTAAAAGGAAATTAGAAAATGTTTATAACTGAATGAAAAATGAAAACACAACCAATCACAATTTGTGGTGCTAAGGAAGTACTTAGAGGGAAATTTATAATACTAAATGCCTATGTTTAAAAATGAAGAAAACTAGGAAACTAGAAAAAGAAAAGTAAATGAGACCCAAGATAGGCAGAAGACAGGAAATAAGGATCAGAGCAAAAATGAATAAAATAGAAAACAAAACAGGACAAAAAGGAGAAAAATCAATGAAACCAAAAACTGGTTCTTTGAGAAAAATCAATTAAGTTGATAAGCCTCTAGCCAGACTGATCAAGAAAAAAATAAATAACAAAAAACAAATTACCAATGTCAAGAATGAGAAAGGTGACGTCACTACAGATTCTTCAGATATTAAGAAGACAGGTAATATTACAAATATCCTATGTCAATAAATTCAACTTAGATGAAATAGTCCTTGAAAAACACAAATTATCAAAGCTCACTCAAGAAGAAATAGATAATCTGAATAGCCTTACAGCTACTAAAGAGATTGAATTTATTATCCAGAATTTTTCCATAAAGAAAATTCCAGGTCCAAATGGCTTTCCTGGTGAGTTCCAGCAAATACTTAAAGAAGAAGTAATGCCAGTTATATACAAACTCTTCCCAAAAAATTGAAAAGAATGGAATGCATCCCAATTCGTTCTATGAGGCTAGCATTACTTTTATACCAAAACCCAACAAAGATATATAATATAAATGAAAATGACAAATATCACTCATTTAGATAGATGTAAAAGTTTTTAACAAAGTTTAGGCATCAAATCCTAAATAATATTATACTAAAAATATATAAAATATATATTTTATATATTAAAAAAGATAATGCATAATGACCAAGTGGGGTTTGTTCTAGCAATTAATGGTTAAACATTTGAAAACCAATCAATACAATTAACAGAGTCAAAAATAAAAACCATATGATCATCTCAATAGATACAGAAAAAGAATTTGATAAAATCCACTGTCCATCTCTGACAAAAATTCTCAGTGAAATAGAAATAAAAAGGAATTTCCTTGACCTGATAAAGGGCATCTAGGAAAAACCTGCTTTTAATATCATACTTAATGGAAAGAATGCTTTCACATCAGATTTGGAACAAGGCAAGAATATCCATTACCTCTTCTGTCCTACATTGTACAGGAAGTTCTAGCCAATGCACTAAGGCAAGAAAAAGAAATATAGGGATCCAGATTAGAAAGGAAGAAGTTAAGCTTTGTTTGCAAATAACATGATCATCTATATAGAAAATTCTATAAAATCTATAAAACTACTAAAACCAGTAAGTGATTTTAGCAAGGTTGCAGGATATAAGGTCAATATAAAAAAAACCAATTGTATTTCCACATACTAGCAATGAATAATAAAAAATTGAAATTTAAAAAGCAAATACCATTTACAGTAACATCAAATACCTATTACTTAAGTATAAATCTGACAAGATGTACAAGACCTGTACACTGAAAACTATAAAATAATGCTGACTGAATTTAAAGAACACCCAAATGAAAGGAAAAATACATACTTACGAATAAGAAGACTCGATATTGTTAAGATGTCAGTTCTCTCCAAATTGATCTATAGATTCAGTGCAATCCCATGAAAATTCCAGTAGGCTTTTGTGTGTGTGTGTGTAGCTGATTCTAAAATTCTTATGGAAATGAAAAGAACCTGTAATAGCCAAAACAACATTGAAAAAGAAAAAGAGAACTTAAGCTATTTGACTTCTAAACTTACAAAGTTATGATATTTAAAACCATGCAATACTGGTGTCAAGATAAGCAAATAGATAAATTATACAGAATAGAAGGTTCAGAAATAGATGCACACATATGATCAGTTGATTTTTGACAAAGATGAAAAGGCAATTCAGTGGAGGAAGGATAGTCTTCAGCAAATGGTGCTGAACAATTGAGGGTATATAGAAATATAATTGATTTATATTAATTGACTGTGTGCTCTGTAACTGTGATAAATTTGCTTATTAGTGTGTGTGTGTATGTGTAGATTTCTTTGGATTATCTGCACACAGAGACATGTCGTTTCACTGCGAATAGTTTTCTTTTTCCTTAACAATTCTTTACGCATTTTATTTTTCTTTCTATCTTGCTCTGTGCACAAGGTAGAACAGAAGTGGTAAGAGTGGCCATCCTTACCTTGTTTCTCCTACCTGCCCTCCAGGCAGCCACCGTGGTGTGCCATATTGCTGAGCCTTGGCGATGGAGAGTGTGGGGTGGGATGAAACTAGTACCCAAAGGGGTTTTCTGTAACACCCAGCTTGCTGGATTCTCAGGCTGGATTTTCAGGACCCCTGTTCAGCTAACAAAGAAGAGGTGCTTCTTCCTAGGGTGTCCATCTCCCTCAGACCCCCCCAGGGAAGGAAGATGGATTGTGGGCAGGATTCAGGCCTTTCTGGGTTCCCTGACCATCAAACCCATCAATTCTGCCAACCCTACCACCATTTCCCACATCTGTAGTTCCTATAGGAGCATCAGCTTCATGTCATGGGATGGGAGGAGTTGGATTCTCCTCCTCCGTCACCATCAGAGGGTGAAGGAATGTGTCCACATGGCAGAATTACTGTGCCACACAGTGTGGAGCCATGTGTTAGGAGGACAGCTGAAGAAGCCTAGTCAGCCGCCCCTCATTTACCTTTACAGGAATTGTCAGGCTGTTTACAGGGCAATCCCTTCGCCTTGCAGGTAACAACCTAAGTGCTGCGTTAATCACTCAGTCCACCTTGCCAGCTGCCATACTTATTCTCTGAGACCCCGCCGTGCAGAGCTCCTAACTGATCAGAGGCACCAGAAGAAGTCCCAAAGGGAGCTCATTTTCCATTGCTGACAGCCAGATCTGCCGCCAAAACCAAGTGATCGCTGAAAATCAGGGCAGATGCCCCTGCCACTAACCCACAGCCTCTGGGTCCCCCTCCTGTCTCCACCACATCTTGTGATGGGCTTTATCCAGATTAAAAGAATCAGGGAAGCCCAAGGTTATACCTGTAAACACCTGCCCCTGAGGATATAATAAAGGACCTTATCAAAGGTCACCCTGAAGTCCAGATTCACTATGGCATTTCGGAAAATGCTTCCTCCTACTCTTACCTTCTTCATGCGTAGAGCTAATAATTTCATTTCATGGAGAACAGCCTTTTATAAATGAGTTTTCTAGATGAGAAAAATTTCTCTCTTTAAGCACTTTGTATCTTATTATTTTAACCAGTTGGAGGGAAATCTTCCAAAGTGGACCACACGTGGACGTCCTTGCACAGCTCTAGAATTTACCCATGTGTTGATGACTCGCCGTGAGCAGCAGGGACGGGGCTGTAATTCTGGGAAACCTCTGGGTAGTCAGGACCCATGGAAGAATGGGTCAGAGAGAAATGCCTTAAAAAGGAAAGAAATGCTGACACCTGCTACAATATGAATGAGCCTTGAGGGCAGGATGCTAAGTGTAATAAAGCAGACACAAAAAGAAAAAAGTGTATGATTCCACGCATAGGGGGTCCCTAGACTAGTCAGATTCACAGAGGCAGAAAGTACAGTGGTGGTTGCGAGTGGGACTGGGGAGAGGAGGATGGGAAGTTATGTGTTTTTGTTTTGTTTTTTTAATTTATTTTATTTATTTTGGCTGCGTTGGGTCTTCGTTGCTGCGCACAGCCTTTCTCTAGTTGCAGCGAGCAGGGGCTACTCTTCATCGCAGTGTACAAGCTTCTTGTTGCGGAGCACGGGCTCTAGGCACGCGGGCTCAGTACTTGTGGCTTGCGGGCTCTAGAGCACAGGCTCAGTAGTTGTGGCACATGGGCTTAGTTGCTCCGCAGCATGTGGGATCTTCCCGGACCAGGGCTCGAACCCGTGTCCCTTGCATTGGCAGGCAGATTCTTAACCACTGCACCACCAGGGAAGCCCCGGGAGTTGTTGAATGAGTATAGAGTTTCTGTTGCGCAAGATGAAAAAGTTCTGGAGATAGATGGCAATGATGGTTGCACAGCAATATGGGTGTTGTGCATGTTAATGGCACAGAACTGTACGCCTAAAAAGTGGTTAAGGTGGTAAATTGTATGTTACCACAATAATAATAATAAACAATATACCATCCACATTCTCCGCGAAGGATGCCAACGACGTTCAGGGAGGGTAACCCACAAGCCAAGATGGCAGACGGTGGAGCCAGCAGTCTGACTCCACGACCACATGCATCTGAGCTCAGGACAGTGGTAAACACTAACTGAGCCTTAAGCACCTGGTGGGCACAGGGCAAAGCCCAAAGACACAGGCTGGCATGGCTGCAGGGAGGCCTGGCTGCCCATCTCGGGGAGGCTGCCACGAGGAGGGGTGCTGGAGTGAAGTAAACACGCTGCATCCCAAAGAACACACGGTCCACCACTGGCTCTCTCCAGGACAGCCTTTATTCTGCCTCATGTACACCCCTGAGCGTGACTGGACAAATACTGGCCAAAGTGATCCTTGGTCCCTCAGCACATCCAGCACAGAGGAGCAGTACTGCTTGTATTGTATTTTACCTTCCATGTCTCAGCTGAAATTGGGGCAGAAAAGAAAACCATTTTAATGTCCGGGTTACAAGGTCAGTATCAGCTAATGCCAGTTGGGCACCTGGCTACATGTGAGCACAGTAAGGCTGTGCTTACTGATCCCACTGAGTCCTTCCCCATGAAGAGAGCCCCTTAGCCCCATCTTGCAGATGAGGCAACTGAGGCTCGGGGGCTTACGCATATTAATAGCTCAAATGCCCTGAGCACTTACTATGTGTCAGGTACTGTTTCACATGCCTTGTATCCATTGACCTTTGAACACCCACCACAATCCTGGGGTAAGCTACCTTTTTCTTTTCCTTCATGCAATTTTAAATTTTAATAATTTCAGAACCATAAATTCTACAAGCTTAATAAAAATTTGACTGTTTAAGTATTTACAGTTCTTCTACACTTACTTAGGTTTGTGTATTTTGAATGATAGATTTTTTTATTGAGGTATAGTTGATTTACAATATTATATTGGTTTCAGATATACAACATAGTGATTCAAAATTTTTATAGATTTTACTCCATTTAAAGTTACTATGAAATTTTGGCTATATTCCCTGTGCTGTACAATGTATCCTTGTAACTTATTTATTTTATACATAGTAGCCTGTACCTCTTAATCCCCTACCCCTGACCTGCCCCTTCCCTCTTCCCTCTCCCCACTGATAACCACTAGTTTGTTCTCTATAGCTCTCAATCTGTTTCTGTTTTGTTATATTCACTCATTTGTTTTATTTTTTAGATTCCGTATATAAGTGTTAACATACGGTATTTGTCTTTCTCTGACTTATTTCAGTAAGAATAAACATTTCAGATCCATCCATGTTGTTGCAAATGGCAAAAATTTTATTTTTTTATGGCTGAGTAGTATTCCATTGTGTGTGTGTGTGTGTGTGTGTATGTATGCGTGTGTGTGTATATATAAATATATATGTGTGTGTATGTATATATAACACCACATCTTCTTTATACATTCGTCTATTGATGGGCACTTAGGTTGCTTCCATATCTTGGCTACTGTAAATAATGCTGCTATGAACATTGGAGTGCATGTGTTACTGAACCAAACTTGGGTCTCTTTGACTGTGTGCAGTAAAGCCAACCTGTTGACACTGGGTTGTGGTGAAGGAAATTGCAGCATTTATTGCAGACACCAAACAAGGAGTCCGGGCAGCTAATGCTCAAAAGATCTGAACTCACCAATGGCTTTCAGGGAAAGGCTTGTTAAAGACAGGGTGAAGGAGAGGGTTGCAGGGTGTGTGATCAGCTCGTGGACATTCTTGCGATTGGTTAATGTTGTGTTAATAAGGAGTTAACATCATCAACCTTCTGATTCCAGCCAGTCTGGGGTCTGTGTGCTTGTGGGCACTATACTGTTAACTTCTTCCACCTGGTTGGGGTTTCAGTATCTGAAAAACAGCTCAAAGGATATAGCTCAGAATACTATGTAGCCCCTGAGAAGGAACTAAAAGTCCTTGACTTTGTTTAACAGCTAAACTTATTATTTTGTCTTATTTGTTTCATTTGTTTCTGCATTTTCTCACTTCTCTGATTAAACGTGTTATTTGAAATGTAGGGAAGGCCTGGGAGGCTAAAGTTTGTCTATAGACAAGAGGTAGGCAGGGGCTTCCCTGGTGGTGCAGTGGTTAAGAATCCGTCTGCCAATGCAGGGGACACGGGTTCGAGCCCTGGCCCAGGAAGATCCCACATGCCGTGGAGCAACTAAGCCTGTGCACCACAACTACTGCCTGTGTTCTAGAGCCCACGAGCCACAACTACTGAAGCCCGTGTGCCTAGAGCCCGTGCTCCTCAACAAGAGAAGCCACTGCAGTGAGAAGCCCGTGCACTGCAATGAAGAGTAGCCCCCACTCACCGCAATCAGAGAAAGCCCGCGCGCAGCAACAAAGACCCAACGCAGCCAAAAATTAAAAAATAAATATATAAAATAAATAAATTTATTTTAAAAAAAAGAGGCAGGCAGAGGACATGGTGAGGCGTGGGGGTGGCAGGTGTCTGTCTCAGGAAGGCCCCATAGGGCTCTGCTTGGTTACACATGTATCTTTTTGAATTAGTGCTTTTGTTTTCTTTGGATATATACCCAGGAGTGGAATTGCTGGATCATACGGTAGTTCTATTTTCAGTTTTTTGAGGAACCTCTGTACTGTTTTCCATAATGGCTGCACCAATTTACATTCCTACCAACAGTGGACAAGGATCCCTGTTCTCCACATCCTTGGCAACATTTATTATTTGTGGTTTTTCTGGTGAGAGCCATTCTGACAGGTGTGAAGTGATATCTCATTGTGGTTCTGATTTGCCTTTCTCTGATGATTAGTGATGCTCAGCCTCTTTCCTGTGCCTGTTGGCCATCTGCATTTCCACTTTGGAAAAATGTCTGTTCAGTTGTCCTGCCCATTTTTTATTCAGGTTGTTTGTTTTTTTGAAAATGAGTTGTATGAGCTGTTTATATATGTTGGATATTAATCCCTTATCAGTCATATCATTTGCAAATATTTTCTCCCAGTCAGTAGGTTTTCTTTTCGTTTTGTCAATGGTTTCAGAATTTCCTTCCTCTGCAATTTGTTTTTTCAATAGTTTGAGAAAATAAGTGTTAACTCTCCTCTAAATATTTGGTAGAATTCACCTGTGAAGCCATCTGGTCCTGGACTTTGTGTTTATTGGGAGTTTTTTAAATTGCTGATTTAATTTCGTTACTGATAATTGGTCTGTTCACATTTCATATTTTTTCCTGGTTCAGTCTTGAGAGATTGTACATTTCTAGAAATTTGTCCATTTCTTCTAGATTTTCCATTTTATTGGCATATAGTTGTTCATAGTAGTCTCTTATGATCCTTTGTATTCCCATGGTTTCAGCTGTAGCTTCTCCTTTTTCATTTCTGATTTTATTGATTTGGGCCCTCTCTTTTATTCTTGATCAGTCTGGCTAAAGGTTTATCAATTTTGTTTATCTTTTCAAAGAACCAGCTCTTAAGTTTCATTGGTTTTTCTATTTTTTTGTCTCTATTTCATTTATTTCTGCTCCAATCTTTATGATTTCTTTCCTTCTACTAACTATGGGTTTTATTTGTTTGTTATTCCAGTTCCTTCAGGTGTAAAGTTTGATTGTTTATTTGAGATTTTTCTTGTTTCCTGAGGTAGGCTTGTATCACTATAAACTTCCCTCTTAGAACTGCTTTTGCTGCATCCCATAGATTTTGGAACATTATGTTTTCATTTTCATTTGTCTCCAGGTGTTTTTGTTTCTCCTTTCATTTCTTCAGTCACCCATTGGTTGTTTAGTAGCATGTTATTTAGCTTCCACATGTCTTTGTTTTGGGGGTTTTGGGGGGCAGTTTTTTTCTTATACTTGATTTCTAGTCTTCTAGCATTATGGTTGGAAAAGATGCTTGATATGATTTCACTTTTCTTAAATTTACCAGGACTTGTTTTGTGGCCTAGCTTGTGATCTGTCCTGCAGAATGTTCCATGTGCACTTGAATGTGTATTCTGCTGCTTTTAGATGGAATGGTCTATGTGTATCTATTACGTCCATCCGGTCTAATGTGTCATTTAAGGCCAGTGTTTACTTATTGATTTTCCGTCTGGATGATCTGTCCGTTGGTTTAAGTGGGGAATTAACATCCCCTACTATTATTGTGTTGCTGTCAGTTTCTCCCTTTGTGTCTGTTAATATTTACTTTATGTATTTGGTGCTCCTTTTTTGGGTGCATATATATTTACAATTTGTTATATCTTCTTGGGTTGATCCGTTGATCATTATGTAATGTCCTTCTTTGTCTCTTGTTACAGTCTTTGTTTTAAAGTCTATTCTGTCTGATATAAGTATTGCTACTCCAGTATTCTTTTGATTTCCATTTGCATGGGATACTGTTTTCTATCCCGTCACTTTCAGTCTGTGTGTGTCTTTAGATCTGAAGTGAGTCCTGGGGTTAGTGCTGGCTCACTAGTGGGCAGAACCAGGTTCTGAGGTGGGTGGTTGTAAGGTCAGAGTTCCTAGAGCTATTGTCACCCTGCTGGTGGAGGTGGGGGGGCAATTCATGACACAGCTGGATTCAGATTCTGGGGTGTCCCAAAGCTGGTGCTGGCTCACTGGTGAGTGGGGCTAGATCCCAGGGTGGCTTGCTGAAGAGTCCAAGGTATCTCACAGATGGTGTTGGCCTACTGGTGGGTGGGGCCCAGGCCTGGAGGGTCCCAGGCTGGTGCCAGCCTGCTGATGTGTTATCTGGGTCCTGACAAGGCACACCACAGGGCTGCAGTGGTCCTGGGGCTGGTGACCACTGATAGTGGGTGGATTTGGGGCCCAGGAGATTTCAGGGCTAGTACCAGACTACTGGTGGGCAAAGTCTGGTCCTGGAGTCTCTGGCTGCAGAGCCCAGGGGTCCCAGAGCTTGTGTTGGCCCACTGGTGAGTGGGGTGAAATCCCAGGGCAACTGACTGAGGGGCCCAAGGTGTCTCAGAGCTGGTGGTGGCCTGCTGGTAGGGAGGGCCAAGGCTCAGTGGGTCCCAGAGCTGGTGCCAGCCTGCCAGTAGGTAGACTGGGTCCTGCTATGGCAGGTTGCAGGGCTGTAGTGGTCCTGGGACTGGGGTCCTCCCACCAGTGGGCAGGCCGGGGCCCAGGGTTTCCTGAGTCTAATACTTGCCCACTTGTCTGTGAAGTTGGTCCTGTAGCTAGATCTGGCTCACTTATGGGCAGAGCCAGGGCCTAAGGGATTCCGGGACTGGTACCTGCCCACTGGTGTGTGGAGCTGGGTCCTGGAATCTCTGGCTGCAGGGCCCTAGGAATCCTAGGTCTAGTGCCCGTCCATTGGTGTGGGGGGCTGAGTCCTGGGCCTTCAGGTGAACAGGACCATGTCCAGGGACAGCAGCTGTAGCCTCAGGGGATCTTAAGGCAGCCTGCCCACTGGTGGGTGAGGCCGTGTTCCTGCCCAACTAGCAGCTTGGCCTGAGCTGTCCCAGAACAGGCGCCGACAGGCTGGTGGGCAGGGGCAGGTCCTGGCACTAATAAGCTCGAGGGACGATTCCAAAATGGCCCTCGCCATCCACATGGTAGAAGGAGCTCCCAGAAGTGGTTGCTGCTGGCATCTGTGTCCCCAGGGGGAGCTCCAGTTGCCTCCTGCCTCTCTGGGAGGCTCTCCAGGGTTAGCAGGTGGGTCTGATCCAGGCTCCTTTCAAATTTCTGCTTCTGCTCTGGGTCTCAGAGTGTGTGAGATTTTGTGTGCACCCTTTAAGAGTGGAGTTCCTATATTCCCCACAGTCCTCTGGGCCTCCTGAATGTAAGCCCTGCTGGCCTTCAAGGACAGATGTTCTGGGGGCTCATCTTCCCATTACAGGACCCCAGAGCTGGGAGCCTGATGTGGGGCTCAGACCCCTCATTCCTTGAGGGGAACCTCTGCAATTGTAATTGTTTTCTCGTTTGTGGGTCACCCACCCAGTGGTGTGTGTCTTTCCTATACTACAACTCTGCCTCCTCTGCCCGTCTCGTTGTGATTCCCGCTTTTATATCCTTTTTTAAAAATTTTTTTACTTTTTTAAATTTTTGACCACACCATGCATCATGTGGGATCTTAGTTCCCCGACCAGGGATCGAACCCGGGACCCCTGCATTGGAAGGCAGAGTCTTAACCACTGGACCACCAGGGAAGTCCCCCCACTTTATATGTTTAGTCATAGATCTTTTCTGCTAAATTCTGGTCTTTCTCTTGAATAGTTTTTCCGTAAATAGTTGAAATTCTGGTGTACCTGTGGTAGGAGGTGAGCTCAGGGTCCTCCTACGCCACCATCTTGGACCAGAACCTCATTAAGCAACCATGTTTATCCCCATTCTCCGTAACCGTGTCCGTATATCTTGCTCGAGGTCACATGGCCAGGGAGGGGTGGAGCAGGCCTGCGAACCCCGCTGAGGTTGCCGTGACCCTCTCCTGCCTGTGCAGCCGGCCGTGTCCGAGGGAGCAGGAGCTGCCATCTGGGGAGGCCTGAGAGCTCCCCTTGGTGGGCAGGGGCTCCTGCACGTGGCCTCCATCGTTCTCTCCTTCATGGAATCGTTTCTCAGTCATTCACAAGTGATGGGCACCTTACCCAAGTGATGGGTACGCTGCCGCACGCTTACCCCGGGCGTAACCCGGCACCCCCTTCCCTCGCTGCTCCTAAAATCACAGGAGCTCCTTCACCAGGCCTGGCTCTGCCCCCGGCTGCTGTGTCTCCAGCTGGTCTGCAGCCCCCAGGGCGCTCTCCTAACTCAGAGCCTCTCCAGGCAGCCCTGCTTCCTCTCCCCGCGCTCACAAGGCCCAGACCCTCGGGTCCATTCTCCGAGTCTCCTCGAGGAGGCCTCTTCCCTGGGGAAGCCTTCCCCACCTCCCTTCGCAGCCCCTGCTGACGGTCAGCATCGCGCTCGTC
Organism: Leucopleurus acutus; assembly: GCF_964270905.1. Classification (NCBI taxonomy): domain Eukaryota; kingdom Metazoa; phylum Chordata; class Mammalia; order Artiodactyla; family Delphinidae; genus Leucopleurus; species Leucopleurus acutus. The sequence goes on along the minus strand of NC_139150.1, from coordinate 5,231,344 downwards.
CTTCGTAACATTTCATTTGTCTTCTCCTCGGGACTGTGTGCTCCAGGCTGCTGCTTCTCAGGCACCCAGCAAAGTACCTCGTTCACGGGAGATGATCAAAAGTGCGTTTGTCAAAAAGGAGGTGCTGGTGCGTGCCGTGGCACGGTGAACCTGAGAACGTGCTCAGTGCGGAAGCCAGGCACAGAAGACCACCCGTCACGTGATTCCATCTGCGTGAAGTGTCCAGAAGAGGGACATCTATAGAGACAGAAAGTACATGAGTGGCTGCTTAGGTCTGGGTTGTTGGGGAGAGGGGCCGCGGGTGATAGCTAACAGGTACAGGGTTTCTTTTTGAGATGAAAATACCCCCAGATTGACTGGTGATGGCTACACAACTCTGTAAAGATACTAAAAACCGTAGAATTATACACTTTAAATGGGTGAATCATGTGGTATGTGAATCATATCTCACTAAAGCCGTGAAAAAAGTTTTTTTAACACACCTGTCTGGCTGACGGGCTGGCATTCGGTGTGTGTGTGTTGAGGATGCCCAGGGTCCTGAATAACCAAGTCCTGTCATCGGGATGTTGCCGTGACTTTTAGCCACATTGAAGGAGAGACGTCTCTGGTCTCTAATATAAACCAGGGTCCAGCGTGACTGTTTTCAGACAGCCCCTCCTGCACATTCAATCCCGAGCACCACACCCCTACACTTGACTGGGTCCCGACAGGGGAGGGAAGGCTCGGGGTGCGTGTCCCAGCTTGCAGATTGGGAAACAGGCATGGGAGGTCTGGCGACCAGCCCGACCTCACTCAGCAGGACAAGTGGCAGCCAGGAATAGCGCAGGGCTTCGAACTGCGTCCCGCTTGCTGTAAACACCGAGCCACGCCCCCCTTTATGTGTCTGATTTTAAAAGGGGCCATAACATAGGAGCCTGGTAGCAGCGGCACCGAAACCGAAGTCGGGCTCGAGCCGCTGGAGGAACTAATCCCGTCTCTGCGTTCCAGTCTGCAGGGACAAGTGGGGAAGGCCCGCCGGGTCGGAGCTGGGCCGGCTTCTGCCAGGACCGGTGTCAACTGTGTGCACGTGCCTCTCTAGACAGGGGCGCAGAGGTGGAGCTCATCACTCAGATGTGTTTTTTGCATTCAGTGATTTCCTTCTTCCAGTGCCAGTGGGGCTGCTGACGACTCCTGTGAAGCCTCGTGCTCAGGGACCTTCTGTGCCAGTTAATGAAGGAATGGTTAAGGGCAGTGTGGTAGAATTGGGGTGTGGAAGAGCTGGGGATGGTGTAGCCTAAAGAGCAGTGACAGAGCCGCGTCAAGAGACAGCTATTGGAAAGCAGCCCAGCTCTGTGACTTCCCAGCTGAGGCATCTTTAGCAGGACCCTCGGCCCTCTGGGAGGGTCAGTTTCCTCATCTGTAAACGGGGTACCATTTGATGAGGTTTGGGGACAGAAAGGGGCCGTGGAAGAGGCAAGCGCTCGCCCTTTGCACGCGCTTTGTCTTGGGGGATTTCGTCGTGTCGATGATTCGGATGTGTCCTTAGTGGATGGTGTGTGGGCACTGGGGTCTGTCGGTCCCCACAACGTTTGCCTTAATTGAGGGCCCGGACCCCAACCGGGTGGGAAACGGTCTCTTTGGGGCCATTCAGGCAGGATAGATGAGGACCAAGAGACAGCTCAAGCCGCAGGTGCGAGAGAGTGCCTGGGCCATTAGAAATGTCCAGGGACCTGAGAGCGCCACCCGCCTTCGCCTTTCTGCAGTTGCCAGCAAGCTGTCTCCCTCTCGGACCCAAATGGGGTTTTCCTCTAGGCCTCAGGGCCGAACCTACAGGGACTCTTTGTCCAGAGCAGAGGTTGGGCTCTACCCAGAAGTGACTTTACTGGTAGAAGGCAGGCTGGGTGTGAGGTTGCAGTGAGCCTGTTTCTCCGGGCGTCTTGGGGCAGGTCGGCCTGGCCCAGCCTGGACAGCCGGCTCCCCAGGCCTTGGCTCCTGGCGGGGGTGGGGAGAACGCTGCAACAGCTGGCTGGAGCCTGGTGTCTGTGTCTCATCCCAGTCTGGGACTTCTAAATTTAACCTGCTATCAGCTTGAGAGGCTGGAGGCTTCCACTGTGTGACGAAATGCCACTTGGAATCCATTTTACTCGCAGCCACTCCCGCTGCGCATTCCCCTCCCAAGGGTTACCCCCAAACGCAGGCAGCCGTCTGAGCGTCCTGCCATGTCAGTGTGAAGGTTCGATTGCCTGAGCAACTCTGAACCCTGATGTGATCCGGCTCAGCTCCCTCCTGCCATTGGCCGGGGCTGCACCCCGTTCTCTGTTCACGCACACGCACACGCACACGCACACACCATGGTCTCACAGGCAGAGCGCAGGAGCTGAATCCACAATCGAAAGCCAAACCACGACAGTGAGCTGCACCACCCATAAGCCATCTGGGTGGAGGGCGGCCAGTGGAGCCTATTATGCAATTTCCTGCTTTGGTGTCTCAGAGGAGACACCCAGGAGACAGGATGCAGAATGCCGTTGGGTTGCTGCAGTGTGGGAAGCCCAGGGAAGAAACCAACTCCCCGACGCCCAGAGTGAACGGGGCCCCTCGTGCTCCGTGGCGATGTTGAGAGGCCACCGCCCACCCAGCTGACGAGCCCGTGGCCTGCAACTGACCAGGCAGCCCCTCACAGGCAGGGACCGAGCGGGCTCACCGTGGGCCACGGAGAACTGACAGCACAGACTTCCTGTGGCAGGGGAGGAAGGCACTTCCTGCCTGGGGAACCCAGGATGGAGTGAGCCGCAGGCGGGGGGTTCTTCTTATTAATAGGTGCTGTTAATTATTGAGCCCAGAACGTGTGCTCCACAATGACTCGCTGAGGTTGAGAGCACACAGGGGAAGGTTTGGGCCCTGGGGCCGGGGTTCAAATCCTGACTCTGCATCTTCCCAGGTGCGTGGCCTTGGGCAGCTTCTCGACTTCGGCTCTCCCTCAGTTTCCTCATCTGTGAAATGGGGATCGGGATAACATCTGGGGTGTTGTGAGGATTTGGTGAGTTAACACCCAGAAACCGAGTAGAATAGGGTGTTCTCACTGTGTCAGGTAGGAGGCGGCTACTCAGAGAACCGCCATCTTCCATACAAGGTAAACGGAGTCAGAGGGGCTCAGTGTCTTGCCCAGACTCACAACAATGACCTTGAATCCATGGTCCACCTTCAGAGCCCACACCCACTCCAGACCTCTGGGCTGCCCCACCTCTCATCCTTCCATAAGGAGGTTCCAGTAGGAGGAGAAGATATTTACTGTCAGAGCTCTGGCCACACGACCCCTTTCAGCAGCTACAGGCGAGGGCAGGTGCAGGGCGACGGCCTAGGTTGACCTTGACTTAGCAGCCGCATCTCCATGTGAAGACAGGTTTGCAAGTCTGTGGGTAAGGACCCAGTCTAAACACTAACCCCTCTTGTCACACAGGTTTCTACTGTTTGCCAAAAAGCCAAGCTGCCCCCCAGTCCTAGCTGCACATCCAAGTCTCCTGCCCCTCCTCCACACAGGGCCCCAACCAGGGGGCACTTCGGGTGGGGACTGAGGTCCAGAGCTGCGGAGAGCAGAGGATGCCATCTGTGAAGTGGCCCACCTCCTCCTGGGTTCCTCCAAGGCCCTTAGCACCAGAACCCCCAGGCTCCAGCCATATACCCACCCCCCCCCCCGATACATTCACTCCCTAGGCCAGAGATCCAGGGCCGTCAACCCCCAAATGAACCGCCACTTCAGAAGCTTCTAGCTCCTGGCCAGGCCTACTTGAAAATTACATTTTATTTCTCTTTGTGAATATTTGTTGTTGTTTTAAAAAGGTTCATTTTACATCTTCTTCAAGAGTCTTGTGCCTCCTAGTAAGTGCATTGGTCTGTTTTCACAGTACTCTCCACGACCACAGACGGTCCTTATTGCTGGAGGAGTGTGTCCACGCCGGGGAGGGGGACACCAGAGGGATCGGGGACCCAGGTGAGAAGCCTGCGCTCTGCGCTCCTGACATGAGAAGCCAAGGGGCCAGACCCAAGCTAAGCCGAGCTTCCTCAGCGGGACCTGGAGCCTCCCCGGGGCCCTCCCAGCCCTGTCTTCCGAAAGGCTCGGAGGGGCAGAGAGCAAGGGGCCGGGCAGTGAGGGGCGGGGCGGAGCAGCAGGGCTCCTCCCAATGGGCCCAGCCGTGGGCCCCTGCCCAGGGCCTGCTCACACGCAGGAAGCGCGGGCTTGGGGGACTCTGCCCCCAGACAGCTCAGGACCACCACTTACTGTTGGTTCCTACTCCCACCCCTACCCTAGTAAGAACTCCTTAGCGATGACCCAGCCCAGAGCCAGCACTCCGGTCCCTGACCCCTCGCCCAGGGCCCTTTCTCCTTTGTAGTGCAAGAAAGACCTGAGTGCAGAGAAGGGCCGTGCCGTCAGGAGGCCAGGTCCCGTCCGCGGCAGCCGGCCACTGCCACACTGACCCCTCCGCAGCCTGTGTCCAGAGGGGGAGCTGGGACCCATCATGCCCCTCACTTGAGGCTGTGGCCTCTCTGGGTGGCAGGCCTCCCTCCGAACACACCAGGGGGGAACTGGCACTTTCCAGGGGGAAGGTCCCAGTCCTGACGGGTTCCCGAAGCACCAGGCCGGCAGCCGGCCGCACGAAGCTGTTTCCCATCCAGAGGTGCCAGGAGAGCCGCACGCGTCCCGTCAGGAGCGGGGCGCTCGGGCGATGGCTGGACGTTAAGCACCCCTCGAATAAATACAGTAGCCCGTGGGTAGAGGAGCAGAGCAAGGACTCCGTGAACCACGCCCGCCCACGCTGTCCCTGGGGCTCCTACATACGGTTCATCTGCAGCAGAGATGGATTATTTCTCTCATCTGACAGTTTTCTGGGCTCGATCATTATCGGTCCGAATGAGGAACCCAGGCGATGTAGCTGTGGGTTTGTCAAGCTTGGAGGAAGGGGGCCTCCCTCAGCAGGGTGTCCCCTCAGCTCCTGCAAGCAGCCTTCAAGGCAGGCATTGCTAAAAAAGCTTGGCGACACTCAGGACCAGGTCCTGGGGCTCCAGAGGGCCCAGGACCCGAAGGAGGGTGACCTCAAGGACCAGCCTCAACCCCAGGCTCACTTCATCACCCTGGCCGTGGGTGCTGGCTCGCTTCTGTGAGGGCCGGCAGCAGGGGGTCTGCCCCTTGCCTCCCGCCTCCCCAGCCTTACCAGGTCCAGGCATGCCCATCTGTGGGTGCCCTCACCTGCAGCACCGCGGTGCTTGGAGCCCATCTGCAGGCACCCCCCGGACAGCCCGGGGGGGGCGTCCCCGAGAAGGTGCTGGGCGGCAAGGGCAGGCCTTCTTACCTTTGAACTAACTACAGCTGGGTAAGGTGGCTGGCCCTCCAGGCATTTGGGACAGTGTGGAGGGAAACAGAAAAGCTGCCCACTGAGATGTGCCGACAGAGCCAGCTGGCGATGGGTGCTGAGGACCGAGACAGTGGGAATTCCCTGGGCTCAACCTATAACTCACGGGACCCTCCCTCTCTGCTCCTAGGCCCACCCAAGGCAAGTTCCGGCTGCAGAGGAGAGAGGAGAGAGAAGCCCCCCGCAGATCTACCCTGAGCCCGAGCTCACAGCTTGTCTCTGCAGGCACGGAGTAGGGTAAGGGTTCTACCTGGGGTGGAGAGAAGGGACTTTGGGGGCAGAATCTGCCTGTGGTTTCGGCTCAGCTAAAACGGAAGAATGAGCAGCCGGTTTTAGATCTAAATCTGTAGCCCAACCCCCTCCTCCCTCACCTCTGGTGGAAGATGCAAAGTCCAGCAGAAAAGACAAACTGCTCTCTTTGTTTCCGGTTTTTTCCTTTAAAATCGGCTTAAGGCAAAAGTTTGGCAAAGCAAGTCTACATAAGGCCGCGTGACAGAGGATGAGGGGAGCTGCCTGGGCGGGGCGGGGCCGCCGCGGATCAGCCCCGGTGGCATCAGCCCCGGTGGCATCAGCCCCGGTGGGATCAGCCCCCGTGGGATCAGCCCCGGTGCGGTGCGACCAGGCTCCTCACCAGCTCCTCCTCGTCCCACCCCTGAACCTCTTAAAGAGGCGTTAAAAAAAAAAAGGAACAGAAAAAGCAGTTGTTTCAGGGAGTCTGTTGCAAGTGAATGACGGAAATTGCGAGGAGAGGAAAGGAGACCCAAGGTGACACTGAGGGCGCACGTGGAGTGGTCGGTCCCGCCTGGGTCTCCCCCCTCCGCCAGGGAAGCAGGTCCCAGGAGGGCGGGGGGCCATCGCCGCGCGTTCACACAGTGAGATCCGCCCGCTGGAGAAGGTAGAAAGGTTGTATTTTGCTGAACGACTGCAGAGTCCGTGCGGGGTGTTTGCGTGGTGTTATTATTTGGGTGTCACCTCGCGGGTGCCCTGGCTGTTACCGGTGCTTGGGCGGGATCACCACCAGCGCCGGCCCGTACTTGGGCCGCCACATGAGGACCTGAGCGTCGTTGGCATTGGGCTTGACCAGGGCGCTGGGCGGGATGGGCTCATTCTTGCTCAGGATTTTGGGCTGGTCCTGGGCGATGGGCTCCCGCAGCCGGGCGCGCTGGCCCAGGGGCCGGTTGGGGTTCACCTCGATGCTGAGCTGCATGCGCCAGTGCAGTGTCTGCAGAATGATCATGTCGTTGGTCGAGGTGTTGGTGGCTACCAGCCACGTGATGAAGCTCTGGTCCCGGTAGACGTTGGTCAGCTTGGCCACATTGCTCTCGCTGACGGGCACGGCCCACGTGACGCTGGGGTAAAAGTTGTCATTCATGCTGATGATGAACTTGGAGTCTCTCTTGGTGGGGCCCACGATGGTGCAGGTCTCCGTGGTGTTCCCGTACCAGGGGTAGTTCACCCCGTCCGAGTCGCTGATGGCCTCAATCTTGCCCTCCTGGAGGTCTGGGAGCTCCCAGCTAGACCTGAGGATGGGAAGGCCAGTTTACTCAGCCAGCCATGCACAGGCTCGTCTGCATCCCCTTGTCCCTGGGGCTTACCTCCCCAGGGGGCCAGACAGTAAACAGACACCCAACATCATGTCAGGGAACTGGGGCTCCCCAGACATGGCCCCCCTCAAAAGCCACATCCTGTTCTCTTGCATCATCTCAAATTGGTCTCCCCCGGAAACCCCTGTAGACAGGGCTGGATTCTGGCTGAGCTTCGGGAAGCCCTAACTGCCCCTGCCCTCAAGGGAGGGGCCTGGGGGCAGCACACAGTAATGGGGGGGGGCCCTAACCTGCGCTGTGCCCCCCCGTCCCATGTCCCAGCGGCTGGTGGGATGGCCACATGCAACCCCGTGACCTTGGTTAGGGCGGAGGCCACTGGCCCCGAGAGGCTGGGGTGGGGCTACTCTCCTGGCCACACAGCGCGTCAGGGCGGCCTGGGTAGGAGTGCAAGTGGCAGGGAGTTTCTTCCTCTTGCTTTAGGGGCCCCCAGGGGCCGTGGGGTCGGCACATCTGGGAGTGATTTCAGCCCCTCATTGATCAGCGTGTGACCGGGGTCAAACGCCCGCCTGCCCCCGAGCTTTGGTGTCCAGCACCGGGGCCACGGGCATGGGAACCAGCGCTCAGGGCCCTCGCCAAGGCTCTGGCCCCTCCCCTCCACATCTCCTCCACCACACGTGGGCCTGGGCTCCCTGGCCCTCCGCCCAGCAAGGCCAACACCGTGGGCGGTGCCCTCTTCTCCCCACCGCCCACCCTGCCCCCGCCTTGTTTCTGCTCATGCCTGCCTAGAATAGGAAGCACAGCTCAGCCAGAATGGCTCCCACCTGGCTGGCCCCTGTCTGCGGAGCAGTAGAACCAAGAAAACCTAACCAGCCAGTCTCAAAACTCTGCTCTCAGTCCCAGCCTCGGGGCCAGCTTTACAATCAATGCCTCCTGGACTTGCTGCAGCTGCCGGGGAACCTGCACTTGCAGCTTTGGGCCGGGCTGAGAACCAGCAGCACTTGGTCAGCCCGACTTGCTTGCAGGGGGCTCAGCCTCCTGGCAGCCAGGCTGTCCAGAGCTCGGACTCAGGAAACCTAGTGACCTTGCTGAAAGTCTCAGCCACCCTCTCACTGGTGTGAGACCCTGGGCAAAATCCCAGCCCTCCCTGGACCCCAGACTCATCACCCACTTCCCACCTGAGGTCATGGAAGGACACAGGCAGGAACATGCCAGTCCAGGGCAGGGCACAAGACAAATGCCAGTGATTGGTGCCTGCTAGCACCATTGCTGTCACTGTTGTTACTATAATAATAACTCTCTGACAGAAGAGGACTGTCCTAAGTTGCTCTGAGGACACGTGGCTGGGGGCACAGCAGCGTCTGGGGAGCCCACCCCTTAGAAACTCATCAACAATCACATCCACCCCACCAGACAGATAAAGTAACGACAGCTGGGGGGGGGGTCTTTTCCCAAGTTGATTTAGCTAAGCAGTCAGGCCTGGGCACCTGCCATACCAAAGATCAGGACACTTTGCCCCCAGAATTCCGCACACCTGTGTACACCAGCGGTGCTCTCCAGAAATACTCCTTTACAGAATGCATTCCTGTTCATAGCAGCATTATTCGCAATAGCCAAAAGGTGGAAACAACTGAAGTGTCTGTCAACGGATGATGGATAGAGTGGTCTATCCATGCAATGGAATATTATTCATCCTTAAAAAGGAAATTCTGACACATGCTACAACATGGATGAACCTTGAAGACGTTATGCCAAGTGAAATAAGTCAGACACAAAAGGACAAATACTGTATGATTCCACATATATGAGGTCCCTAGAAGAGTCAAATTCATAGAAACAGAAAGTAGAATGGCGGTTGCCAGGGGCTGGGAGAGGGAAACGGGGGAGTCAGCGTTTCATGAGTGCGGAGTTTCAGTTGGGGAAGATGAAAATGTTCTGGAAATAGACACACAACAATGTGGATGTACTTAATGCTGCCAAACTTAAAAATGGTTAAGATGGTAAATTTTATGTATATCTAATCACAATGTAAAAAATGCATTCCCCTACTGAAATGCATCGTTTAATGTTAGCAGTTAGCAAATTCGGGGCCACTACAGGAGGGATGATCAGGAATGTGATTTTGCTAATTTGTCTGTTTATTTAATTAGGGTAACACCTGCCTAGTAGGCCATCTCCTGCCCGGGGCCCTGAGCTCATCAAACGCCAAGGAGGAGGTCACAGTCGTGAGCCGGCAGATTCGGCTGCCCCCGGGGGTGGCCGCCATGGACCAGAGAAGGGGGTCAGGGTCCCTGTCCCGAATTTCTCAGAAGCCTGTGCCCCACCCGTGCCCAGCCTCCTGTGGTGGAAGGCACCCACTCTGTCTTCTCACAGTGGTTACACTTGCTTATAAAAGTGGCTTTTGTTTTGTTTTGTTTTTAAGGCAGAAAGCCGTCTTGCCAAAAGACCTTTTCTCTTGCCTTTGCCCTCTTTCACTTCCTAAGAGCTGGCTTGTTGTGGGACGCGGGGTTGCCACCAGAATGGCCTCTCTCTCTCAGCCTCTGACCCCCAGCTTCAGGTTTCCTTTTCCGCCTCCCAGCCCCCAAATGCCCAGGCGCTGGCTCAGTCACAGATGGGTGACAGTCCCCATGAGCTGGCAGACAGCCGTGTCTCATGTGGGGTATTACTCAGAACCAGGGCCAAGGGCGTCTGTTTTCAAATCATCACAGACCAGCTGGGCTGGCTCTGGGCCCCGTGGTCCAGTCTCCCCGTCAAGGTGGTGGAGGAGCATGGTTAAGGGCACAGCTTCTGAGGGACGTGGACCAGCCCGGGTCCAGTCTCCCCCCGGCTACTAGTCACAAATCTCTGAGCCCCACATTGGTTCACTGTGGATAACCGCACCCACCTTCAAGGTTTTTGAGATGATTAAATGCGTCAATATATACTACCTGGTACACAGTAAACAGCAATACGTGGAAACTTCCGGAGACCATTGGAGTGAGGCTTGCCTCTAACACTAATGGATTTGCCAGCCCTGATGTGACCTGAAGCCTTTTGACCTCATTTATGTTTTCAGATTATCCATGCTCTGAAAGGAATGATTCCATACAGCTCCTGCCTCTAAGACTTCCTGTTTGTTCTGGAATGACCTTGGGCTTCAAGGCAGACCCTCAGTTTTCCAGCTTCTGGGTGGAGGGGTGAGTTTGGACCCTGGTCCTGCACACCCTGAGCCTTCCTGTTTGCACAGCAGGGACAATACAGGTGCACATGCCAACGAAAGGTGGAGGCAAGGCTCCCAGCTCCGTGCCCGGCACACGGAGGCCCAACCAGCAGGTTTAGGTGGAGGAGGGGCATTTTGTGAACACGAGCAAACGCCCATTTCTGCCCCAGCACCTTCTCTCCAGACCTCAGGGCAGGTCGTGTCAGGCCTCCTACAGGCCAGCAGGAGGCCCTGGTCTCCCCCATGTCCTCCCCCTTTGCTCACTGGCCTGTGCTGGTCTTCAGGGCAACACTGGCTACAGAATTTGTGGGACCAGGGGGTGAAGTGAAAATAGGAGGCCCCTTGTTCAAAAATCAAGAATTGCCACGTGGTGACAGCAGAGCATGGAACCACACAAGGGGCCCTTCTGAGCACGGGGCCCAGTGGGACGGTGCAGTCGCCACGCCCGGGAAACTGGCCTGCTTCCGTGGGCCCCGTCACACTCCCACCCTCATCCCAGAGGTGTGGGAACCCAGAGGACAGCAGGCAAGTCCAGGCTTGAAGCTGGACCTCAGAATGCTTTCTGGGGCCCCCTTGCAGCACATCTGAGACAGACTCCTCAGCGTCCCTCAATGCCCATTCCTTCTGCAGCCCCATCCACCATGCACTCAACAGATGTTTGCAGGGACCTGCCATTGACGCTGGTCACGATGCTGTGAAAGGGAGACAGAGCTGCTGACCTGGTCATCAGTGATGCCAGGGGGGCCTGCACCCTCTGGGCGCCCAGTACCATCCCTGACTCCCTCTCGCCTCCAGACTGCCCCGCTTCTGCTCTGCCTTCGCGCTGGCCACGACCCCTCACCTCTCCCAGCCTCCTCTTGCCACCTGCCATGCTCTCCTCCCTGAAGCCTGAGTGATCTTTAAAACAGAGATCTGATGGCACTGTTCCTCCCTCCAACCCTGTTAAGCCTGCCATGACTCCCCAAGGCCCTGAAAGCCAGATGCAGGTGAGGCCAAGGGTCTTGCACGCAAACACACACACACACACACACACACATACACACACACACACACACACACACACTCCCTCCCTCCCTCCCTCCCTCCCTCCCCAGGCTCCAGACCCACCAGCCATCCCTCGGGCTGTGCCCTCCTGACTCAGTGTCTTTGGCCACAAGCAGCGTCCCCCGCCCCTCTCCTGTCCTAGCCAGTGGTACCTACGGCTCATCTCTGGAGCCCCCAGGGAAGCTCACCTGGACCCTTCACACGAGGCCTGGTGCCCCCATATTCAACCTTTGTCCTGCTGCTTCCTGGGACACGCACGGGGGGGATTTAATAATCATGCCACCCTTTGTTGACGACCTCACCCCCAGACAGACCACAGGGGCCGAGAAGCAGGGGCCAGGCCTCCAGAATCTATCCTGGTGCCCGGCCTAGAGTCAGACACAATAGAGGCAGGTGGCCTGGATCAGTGGCGGTGGGCAACCTGCCCCGTTTCTCCTTCAGGGCCTGAGCCCCACAAAGGAGTCCCAGTGATGAGTTCAGGGTGCCCAAAGCTGCCTCTGCTTGTGTACTTTCTCACCTGGAGCAGCTGCAGCTGGACAGCCATGGCCAGCACAGGTCGTCCCCACTGCAACACTGGTGACAGTGGTCACGTTCCCTGAGCGCATCAGACGTGCTGGGCGCCCTGCGTACATACATCCACACAGGCTTCTCCTCAGTTACCCCAGGGCTGCAACTGAGGGTGTTTTATAGAGGAGACTTGGGGACATCAGAGGCCTGACCCAGGGAAGCCACCAGGCAGGACCCACAGCCCGAGCGAGCTCTTACCCATGGCCTCCAACGGCCCCTCACCCAGCACACACACGCATACATGCATATGCACGCACACACACATATGCACACACACACGTGCACGCACATACACATAGACACGCACATACGGGTTCTTACCCATCTGGCTTCCAACAGACCCTCACCCGAAATACACACACACACACGCACACACATGGCTCTGAGCAACATGACCTAGAGTGTAAGTCTGAGGGCCCTGGGAGCACACCTTTCCCAGCTACTTTGTGCCAGGCAGGGTGGCAAGCCTGGGCCTGAGCTCTCTCCTAGGCACGGGTGGACCCTTGTGCCCCCATGGGCCCTCGTCTCTCCCAGCTCTCTGACTGCATTTTGAATTCTGGACAACAGAGCACCTGGTCTCAGAGCAGAGTTCCCAAACTTCACATCTCTTTCCTCATTTTGGTCCTGTTTACATATCTCCTGTGCTATTATTCACTTAATTGTTTTTCCTTGAAATTAATCACTTTTTAAAAAAACTCAACTAAATTTAGCTTTTCCTATGGAACACCTCTGAAATAACAGGTTGGATATATTGGGTATATATATATATTTTTTTCTAATACACATTAGAATAAATATGTGGCTTTAAATTACAATCATACTTAAGCTGAAACGAGTTCTCCTAAATATTATTTCACTTCCCACAAGTGGCACCGTTGGACACTCTAAGAAACACATTTACAGATGGCGACTTGGGACTCGAGGGCAAGAGGGCTGCCCAGGGCACAAGGTTCTTCTGCCCAGTGCTGGTTTCAGTGCCCTCCTGGGGGCCAGATGGGCGCTTAGGGATTTTCTCACCTGGTCCCCAATTTTACAGAGCTTACTGTTTTTTTGCAATTTGCAAAAAGTTCCAATTTTGTAAAATGTTTGCAATTTTACGAGAAATGAGGCCCAAGAGCCCCCTTCCAAACCAGACTGGGACCCTGGTTTCCTGACTCCTGCCCTGGGCGGCCACCCACTGTGCTGGCCCCTGCCCACCAGACAGGTCACCAGAAGCCCCTTCGCTGGGGGAGGAGCTGGAGGTGTCCCCTCCCCGCCTGCCCCTAGGGTTCCCCCAAACAACAAACACCACTTTTTCTTCCCACCTTACCCTTCTTCGCCCAGGCCACACTCCCAGGGCCCAACACGAGGGGGAAAGGGCCAACAGCGTTTTAGTTTTTAGTTATAAAAGCTGCGTTTTTGTTTAAAAAAAAAAAAAAGCAAGCCATCGAGAAGTACAAAATGTGAGAAACGATGGGGCTTCCCTGGTGGGGCAGTGGTTGAGAGTCCGCCTGCCGATGCAGGGGACGCGGGTTCGTGCCCCGGTCTGGGAGGATCCCACATGCCGCGGAGCGGCTGGGCCCGTGAGCCATGGCCGCTGAGACCGCGCGTCCGGAGCCTGTGCTCCGCAACGGGAGGGGCCCCAGCAGTGAGAGGCCCGCGTACCGCAAAAAAAAAAAAAAAAAAAGTGAGAAACGAAAGTCCTGTCTTCCGTGCTTCCGCCTCCCTCGCTGAGGTTACTCACCACATTACACTCTGATAAACATCCTTCTAGAGCATCCTCCCTGCACACACACACAGTAGATGTTCCCGTTTCTAGCGCTTTTAACAGAAATGGATTCCTACCCTACACCTTTTACAACTTCTTTTAATGCAGCGATGATAATCTGATAGGGAAGCTCTAGCTTCTCCTCCTCATGTGTAAGAGCCTCGGCCTGTTCTGCCCTGGAGACAGACCATAGTTTCACCCCCCTACTGATGGACACTTGGGGTGCTCATGGCTCTTCAGTGATGGACAGGGCTGGAGTCTCTGTCCCCACACATACGTCCTTCTGCCCTGCTTCCTGCATCCACGTATTCGTTAATTCCCTTGCTCGGGAGATTTCTGTGTGTGCCTGCCATACTCCAGGCACCAGGCCAGGGGCTCAGTTTCTCTAAGACAGACTCTAAAAGTAGGACAAGAGAGTTGAAGGGCACGTGTGCTTGAAATTGTAGTGGACAGAGCCAAGCTCACCTTCCGGAAGCTGCGTAAATTGTACCCCCAGGAGCAGCACCGGAGGCTGTCTACTCCCCCCGCCCCACAGCAGGCATTACTGATCTTTTGTATTTTTACCCAGATCCGATCAGCAGAAACGAAAAGCATCTCCGTATGTCATTGCCGGTTCCCTGATCGCTGTGCTGTCAGAGCCTCCTCACATGTCTCTGGAAGCTGCCAGCTTTTGTCTTCAGCCCTCAGAAGGTGAGGGTGGGTGCGATCGCTTGGCCGGGGCCGGTCCAGGGGGAGTTCTGTTGGGGCCAGGCCGTCCCCCCAAACTTCCTCCCACCCCAAAGCCTGGAAACGAGAACTTCCCTCTCCTGCCTCCGCCAGGGCCCTGCAGATGGGGGAGGCTGTCTTCCGCTCGCAGAGAGGAAGCATCGTCCTCAATTGTTCTGCACAGGCCCAGGCTGCAGGAAGAGGCCACATGGTCACAAGGGCCATTCCTCCTGACCCGGCCCCTGACCACTGGGGCAGAGAAAGCCTCCTGGGGCAAGTGGCCTCAGGTCTCAGCGGCCCTGGCCTCACCATAAAATCGGGACCTCACGGGGTCCTTGGGAGGCCAGAGAGTGAACGGGGAGCTGGGGCAGCCACACAGCATCACCCCAGCTCCAGCATCCCCTGGCCAGAGGCCTCAGGCCCCCCCACCCCTGCCCAGCCCTTTCCCACCAGCCTCATAATCCTGTGACAGCAGATGTCACCAGGTTCTGGCTGGAAAGACCCTCAGAGGTCTCGTCGCCCGAGATTCTCATACTGAGGCGGGTATGTGAAACCCAACCCAGGAGAAGAAAGAACAGTAATGACTCCAACACGGCAATCTCTGTGCTGACTCTCTGCCAGGCACTGTGTAATTGATGATGAATTATTACTAGTTACGGTATGGAGAGCGACCACATATACTATCTCATTTAATCCCTCAAACAACCCTGCGATGAGGGACTGTTCTCCCATTTCATAGAAGGGAACAGTGAGGCTCAGAAAGGTTGAGAGCCTGGCGCAAGCTCGCCACACCCGTGGAGGGTGGAGCTGGAGCCACGCCTGGCTGGACAAGGGCACAGGCGGGTGGCACTGCCAACCCAGAGAGACCCCGTCTCCTGAGCTGCTCTCCTCCCCTCACCCCAAGCCTGACCTGTGGCAGAACCCTGAGCCAGAACCAACCTTGACCTTGGCCGTGGGCCAGATTCTCTGGGGGCTCCAGAAGAGGGCAAACTAGGGATAACGTGAAGCATCTCCCACACAGGGGAGAAACTGTGACTCGTCACTCGGAAGACTGTGCCAGCTGACAGGTGGCAGCTAAGGATTGTGGAGGATGGGGTGGTGGATGCAGGCGGATTCAACAGTGTTCTGGGGGGGGCGGTGGCTTTGAAAGCTATGTGGGTTGGACCCCAAACCATATAGAATCCTCTCAAGCTGGCACAAGAAACTCGCCATCTTCTAGCTCTCGTCTGTAAGTCGGGGTATTACTGGGGTGGCATGTGGCATTGTTCCACTGCAAATATTTCCAACCCACGACATTCAAAAGGGTTCTCCTCCTGGATTAGAGATTAATTTCAAGCAGGGATAATGTTTGGGGGTATTATGGGTTTTGCTTAAGTATTTGGAATTAATATTTTTAATACAAGCCCATTTGGCAAGAACAGAAGCCCTAACCTAACCTTTGCCACATTGCCATTCCCTCCCCAGGCCATTAAAGCCCAGTGCCCATGTGGGTTTTGTTTTAAGCCTTCAAATTGTCTGGGTCTAGCCCAGTAGTTCTCAACCAGGGGTGACTTCACACCCCTCCCGGGGACATGGGGCAGTGTCCGGAGACACGTTTGGTTGTCAGAACAGGGGGAGGGAGGCTGCTGGCATTGAGTGGGTAGAGACCAGGGACGCTGCCCAACATCCTGCAGTGCACAGGACAGCCTGGTCCCGGCAAAGTTAGGGGACGGTTCCGGGCAGCCTGGGGCCGCTGGTCATCCCAGCGCTCACCACCCCTCACTTTCTTTCACATCACGGGTCTTAAAAATATGAAGAAGCTTAGTTACCACAGGAGGTTTGGGGTAGGGGAGATGGGAAGGGTATTTTCATCACATCAAAATGCTTCTGTTTACATTCGAGCAGGTGCAGCTGTCCAGGCTTATTCCGGAGGGCGCCAGTTGAATACAGAGCCTCCCCATGGGCCGGAGGAACCGTGGTATTTGGTAATTCAGTTTCTTAATGTAATTTTGTTGATTAATAATCAATCGAGCAGTTTCCAACTCAGCATTTCAGCCACGGGTGACCTACACCTGTCCTCTCCCCGAATCCTCCCAGCAGCCTAAGGGGGGTTCTTACCCTGTTCACAGATGGCAAAAGCAAACCTCCAAGAGGTGACCTGCCGAGGCCCCAGAGCCAGTACTGGCCCGTAATTCTGACCCCGGGGCCTGAGCCCATTAACGACCAGTCCATCCTGCCCCTCCAGGGAGCCTCGAACTCTGCCCTTTCTCCAGGGCTGGTCCTATCCCAACCAGGAGTCCAGTGGACCCAGGAGAACGAGGTATGCGGGACACAGGGGTCCCTGCGCTGAAGGCGTGTCCCGAGAAGGGGAGGGAACAAAAGGGAACACATGGAACTCAAGGAAAACAGCCTTCAACCACTTGAAAACTCAAATCGTCCATGACTTACACTATTATTAAATTCTTAAAAGTCAGGGAGTGGGCCCTCTGTGAAAGAGGGAGACCTGGGCTGGGGAGAAAATTCCACACAAAGAGTAATTTACATCTGTCCAAATTCTGTCGTTTCGGCCCTGATTCTCAACTCATTACATATCCCATCACCCACTTCCCATCCGATAGAAGAATCAGAACGGTAATAACACTGTTAAGGACGACAGTCACATGCAGTAACTGTTGACCGTGGGCTTGGCGGAGTGCCGGCTGCTTGACCAATGTCATCTCCCGTAATTCAATAAGCCGTGGTGCAAGGACTGTGACTGGCCCCAATTTGCAGACGAGGAAACCGAGGGTCAGAGTGGCTCAGGTCACACCCTGGAAAGTGGCAGAACCTGGACTCAAGCCCAGGTCTGCTTGACTGCAGCCTAGATGTGCAGTGGGTTCCTCTAACCGGGAACCAAGGACTGGCACAGACAGAGAAAGGTCACCTCAGGTCTCCTGATGCACGCCTGTCTCCAGCCATGGCGCTTGGATGGACTCAGAGCCAACAAAGGGAGTACAGGGCCTTGAAGACTCTGTAAACATCCCCCACCCACCCACCCCCGTGCACAGATGGGGAAGCTGAGCCTCCAAGCCAGGCCCACTCCCTCCCCACCGCACACCACGTCCGTCTCTGCAGAACTCAGTCCCTTTAGCTTTCCCCAATGTTCTTCCTCTTGGAGCTTGCATCTTTCCAAGTTCAGAAGGACCCTCTGGCTTCCTTACCCTTTCTAGGGAAGAAAACAAGCGGAGCCTAAAAGCCCTAGGAAAACCTGTGTGTCTTGCCAGTTGCCCCAGAAGCCTTGCAAAGCCTGAGGAGGTTTTGGGCTTAAGGCTTCTTAGGGAAGGTCCACAGCAAATAACTAAGAACCATGTTTCCCTTCTTGGGATGGAAAGTCAGCCCCCAGCCTGGTTTAAGAGCCACTTGGAGAATTAGACTTGGATGTAGACGTCGGGTGGACAGAGGGGAGCCGATGAGTGTCCAGATATGCACCATGTGCACCTCTGGGGCGGTCATGGTTACACCTAGCTTTAAGTTTTTCCATGATCCTCCTGTTGCCCTTGCAACTTCAGTCATCTAGTGGAGAAGCCACAAGATTTGGTGTCCCCTCCCCACCCTCTCTAATTTCAGCTGGCCCAGAATATTCTTTTTTTTTTTTTTTTTTTTTGCGGTACGCGGGCCTCTCACTGTTGTGGCCTCTCCCGTTGCGGAGCACAGGCTCCGGACGCGCAGGCTCAGCGGCCATGGCTCACGGGCCCAGCCAGTCCGCGGCATGTGGGATCTTCCCGGACCGGGGCACGAACCCGTGTCCCCTGCATCGGCAGGCAGACTCTCAACCACTGCGCCACCAGGGAAGCCCAGGATATTCTTAAATCAGTGAAGAATTCCAAGTCCTGGGGAAAGTCTCCTCCATTCCTCACCTGCGGGACCAGGGAGGGATGCTCCACAGGGTAGAGACCCCGAGAGACAGGCTGTGGGCGAGTGTCCATGGCCAGCCATGGGAGTCACAGGGGTCAAGTTGGGGGGCTGCCCTTGGGGCCTGCCTGGTGCTCTCAGAAGCGTCCTCGTGCTCAGAAACAGCTATTGTCACCACCCTGTCTTAGGCGGCCCTTCAAGTTAAGTCACCTCCCCGTCTGTCTACAGCTGCTCTTGCCACACGCAGGATGACCATCTCTAGGGTCAGAGAACATGCCAGGGGCTCAGGGTGCCGCACCGAGAGGTACACCCTCCTGGGGACATTCTGGGGACTGGGCTGGACAGGAGAGGTCTGTGGGCTCCTCTCAGCTCTTAGGGGCCCACGGGAGCCTTCTGGACACAGACACTGGCTGCCCACATAAAGTGGCCTTCTGCTGTGGAGAGAGAAAACACTGCACTGAAAAGCACACCGGGTTTCTAAAACCCTCTCAAACAAAACTCCATCCGGAACAGAGCAGAGTGTTCCCCCAGGTCCTGATGTGCCTCTGAAAACACCAGGGGACGAGTTCAGGTCCAACACAGAGCCCTTCACACTAAATCCGGAGGCTGCAGAGGCCCAGCTCTCCTTCCCTGAGTACCTGCCGCGTGTGCAGGTCTGAGCCAGGCCAAGCCGCAGCCTCTCTAGTGACCCAGGACAGCATGCGTGCTTTGCCAAAGAGGAACCTAGTGGAACGTCCCTCTGCTTTCTGGGCGTCTTGCAGGGAGGGTACGGGAACCGCAGGGGGCCAGGGACAGTGGAAGGGACGGTCCTAGAGCCGTGACCCCAATCTGAATCAACAGGCAAGCCCTCTAGGTCACCTAGCCAAGGAGGAATCAGAGGCCACTTCCATGTCTGCCTAACACTTCCCTCTGGCCCTGATGGGACCCCTCTCTAACCCCGCCGAGCTCACCCCCAGACCCCCAAGCTCCCCCATCCCAGGGGCCCCCCGAAGCTTGCTCCTGAGCAGTACTCACATGCCCTGCTCCCCATACTGGTTGTAGAACTCCATGTGGCTGCACGCCTGAATCCAGCCAACTATCCAGGTCTCCTTCTTGGGGATGGGCGGCATGACCACCTGGGCCGAGGCACGGAAGTGGGGTGTCCGGTAGCGGAGCACCACGCTGGAGGACTCATCGATGCTGGTGGGGACGGGATCGATAGAGGCCTTGACGTCGATCACCGTGATGCCTTCCCGGAAGACTCTGGCTTTGCCCCCGATGCTCTGAATACAGCCCATGGCACACAGTACGAGTCTGATCTCCAGGGAAGGCCAGCAGTCCCAGAGAAAATCGGGCATTGAAAGGATGGAGGCTGCCGGACCCAGTGCAGACGGTACAGCTCTCCAATCTCAAATCTCAAGACTGATATCCATAGGATAGAAAATTCACTGAGTAGAGGGGGTTTGCATATCACTACCTCGGGCCTGATTATAAATAAGGATTTTGCTGCATTTCAAGGGCCCTGGGTTCTCTCTTCTTCTGCTAGCAGTGGACAAAAATCACCGATATTCTTTGGGTTAAAAAAAGAAAAGTTTGGAGGTTAATGGATAATCATGTTGTTCAGACATCCAGCCCTTCCTTCTGTGCCTCACACGCGGGGAACGCAGCTCAGAGACGCTCCCTGAAGTCTTGAGGCGAAGAAGGCAAATGCCGGCAGGCACATAAATAAGGAAGGCTCCGTCGCCTGCGCGGTGCCGCCACCCTCGCTGCAGAAGACCGACTTCCTGCCCCTCTGCCTTCCGCACGCGCTCGGGGCACACGCGCCCGGCCGCTCGCCCAGCCCGGCCGAATCAATGGAAGAGCAGTTTCTGTTCAATCCGCCGAGGTCTGGGCGCCCTCGGTGGCTTCCAGGAGGCGAGCGCCCGGCTCCCGCGGGGTCCCCGAGGAGGGCGGCGCGGATCCCCGTCGGCGACCACTCGCGAGCACGCCGCGTCCCCTCGCCGCTGTCACTGTCGCCGTGCGGGGCCCCAGGGCTGCGCTCGGGCCGCCGCCTGGTTCGCCGCGACCGCCGAGGACCTGGTGGGAGGTGGAAGGGACAGGGCGTCAAGGCCCGCCTCAAAGTTGAGCCGAACTTTGCTGCGGGGGGCGCGCGGGGCGGCGACGCGTCTGCGCGGGGCGCGGGCTGCGGAGCTGACGGCGCAGCTCTGTGAGGTCTGCCCGGAGGCGGCGGCCCGCCCCCCCCCCCCCGCCCAACCCGTCAGTGGCGGCCGCACGACCGCGCGCACCAGCGAATAATCGCCGCCGGTGACATCTCCGCTGACCCCTCCCGGCCCGTAGGCGGGGTGGGGCGGGGGGCGACTGGCTGGCACTGCAGTGGGCCTCGTGGACTTTCGGGTCCTGGCACTACCCCCACCAACTAGCCGCCGGCGCCCCTTCCCCGAACGGGTCCCTTCGGCCCCCGGGGGGCGCAGTGCCACCCCGCAGGCCGGTCTGATCGGGCGCACGCCCCTTCCCGGGCCGGGGTCCCCCGACTCCCGGAGGGCGCAGTGCTCCAGCCCCGCCGCGTCCGGGGCTTCTTGACCCCCTCGCCAGCCCCAAGCGGCCCCCGATACCCGCGCGTCCGGCGCGCTCGCCGCTGCCGGGAACTTTGGCGCGCACACCCCCACCCGGGCGCCGCCGACTCACCTGCCCCTCGGGCCGCTCCGCGTGCCCGGGCTGCCGCCCTCCGGACGCCCTGAACCCGACGCGGGCACGTCCTCGGGGCGCCCCCCCCACTTCCCCAAGCAGTGTCCTTTAGCTCTACTGGGGTCTGGCGCCGGAGTGGGCGCCCCCGGCCCCCACGTCCTCCTAGCTCGGGGCTGCTTGGGGGTGGCCGGGGGCGGAGGGGTGAGGCTCGGGGCTCTCTCGCCCCCACCCCGCGCGCCTGCTTTATTTTATGATCATTGTGAGCGTGCTGTAGCCGCTCAGCCCCGCCGCCGCGCCGCAGCCGCCTGGCGCGCCCCGCGTTGCCTCGCTCTGCTGCAGCATCGGAAAGGCAACCAGGTCAAACTTTGCAGAAACTCAGCCCCTGCGCCGGCCTGGCCCCGTGTCCGCCCGTAGCCGCCGGCCGGAGCGCAGCGCACGCAAAGACCGCCGCCCGCTCGCCGGCCCCGCGGGGATGCAGGTCCGCAGGCGGCGGCGGCGGCGGCGGCGGCGGCGGCGGCTGCGGCGGCGGCGGCGGCGGCGGCGGCGGCGGCGGCGGGCGGGCGCCGCCTCCTCCTCGCCGCCCGCCCTGCTCTCCACCCTCGCTCCCCGAACACAGCCCGCCTCCCCCTGGTAATCCTCTCTCCCTCTTCCCCCCCTCCCTCTCTCTGTCTCTCTGTCTCTCTGTCTCTCTCTCTGTCTCTGTCTCTCTCTCTGTCTCTGTCTCTCTCTCTCTCTTTTTGCAGCTGCGGGGGGGGGAGCTGAGCCTCTCCTCGCAGAAACGACATTTCCTTTTCGGCTAGCCGCGGGAATTCTGGGTAGTGTAGTTCGGCTTCTGTCTCGGGTCCAGGTGGGCTGCTCCTCGTGCCCTTTGAACTCAGCTGGCTTTCCGGGGCTCAGGGTAGGCGGGAAAGGGTTGCTGTTGCCCTGGCATTCCTGGCCTGGCTGGGTGGAAACAGTGCAGGGCTCTGGCGGTTCCAAGGCTGGGAAGTTTGGCGGTGGGGAGAGAAGTTCTAGGAAAAAGGTCCCCGTGTTTCTTGCTCTGTGCTGGGCTTCTGGGCGCCCTGACAGGTGGTCAGGCCTGTGATAAGCACTGTACAAGCTTGATCACTTCATCCACCATCAACCACCCCTGGGTAGGAAGCCTATGGTGTGTACTTCACAGAGCAGGACTCCAAAGCTGGGAGATTCCCAAGACCTGCCCAAGGCCTCCCCCAGACGGGTATCCCAGCTGAGACCCGGGAGATCTGTGTACAGAGGTTCAAAGGGGTTTGACCCTGGATGGGGGAGGAGAGGGGGGATCGCTGTTCACCTCTCTAAGCATCTTCAAGCCAGTAGCCCCACCCACACCTGGTAACTACCCACCGCCACTCGCAAGCCAGAGCATCTTGAGTGCCAGTGAGGGCAGAGATCGGAGGAGCAGAAGGTTATGGCCACTTCGAGGTGTTTTCTCTGAGGGGCGATCAGCCAGCCAAATGACCCATCTGTACCAGCACCAGTTCAGGCCACAGGCAGGAAGTGGCCTGTTGAGGTGGCCACTGCCTCTCGGCCAGCTGCACCCCTGCCCTCGCCCTCAGCCTAATGAGGGGTCATCCCTTTCCAGGTCAGCTAGTAAGTAGTTTATTCCTAGCCCTGCTGACTGAGACCAAGGTGGGGTGGCCTCATGGTCTGCTTACAGCCAGAAGATGGGAAGAGCACGGGTCTCCTAAGGACCCCATGTAAATTTCCATTTCCAGGAAGAAGCCTTCCCTGGCCTCTAACCCACAGCGTCCTCTCCCTGCTGTGAACTCACGGCCTCCACAAAGCATTCTGCCCCTCTTTGACGCACTTCAGCCTTCACATAATTATTATGCTAATAACCTTGGGGGTGTCCATCTCATCTGCCCACACCATCACCCCCGGTTCCTGGAACAGAGAAGACCCCCCTGGCTGGGGTGCCCCCTGAGGGCAGGGACACTGTCCTGGCCACAAGGACGTGAGCGCCCCGTGCACATGTGCTGAGCTGCACCTGCTCATCTGACGTGACAAGAGCAGAGGCCAGAGCCCTACCTGCTCACTAAGCGGCCAGGCCGGAGGGGATTTCCTGGAGTCCTCGATGCCTGTTGGAAGTGAGGTGACACCCTGCAGCCCTGGGCTTGGTTGGCCTGGGTTTGTGATGATGATAAAGCGCTCACTGTGTGGTCTGCACTGCTGAGTGAGCATTGTCTCCGCTATCCTCCTTGACCCCAGGAGGAGGGCTGGACAGAGAGACCCAGGGGTCACGTGACAGTGGCTTTCCGGAGTCTTGGACGCACACTCAGATCTGGCCAAGTTCAAAGCCCACTTATTTCCTCCTCCAGGCACGCCGCCCTTGCCTGGGGGCCAGCCCCTCCGAGCCCGGATGGAAGTGACGTTAGAAAGCCCTGTGTCCGGTAAGTCCCACCAGAAGACTGCTTGGGTGCCCACGGGGTGAGCAAAATAGAAAACCCCTGTCCCTCGGCCCCAGAGCTGCCTCCTCTGCTACGCCACCTCCTATGCAGTACTTCGTCTTGGGCTGGTTCGAGGGCCAGTTCTGCAGAGGGAGGGCCCAGGCGGCGTCTTTTTGCCAGGCTCTGAGCTGAGGATGGGACCCCCCGGGGCCAGCTCTGACGGACGGAGGGTCTGAAAGGGCTTGGCCCACGCCAGCATCCCCTGTCCTGGCTCCCCACTGGCCCTCCAAGGTTCCAGCTGCTCCCCCAGCTCTCAGCCCCTCCAGCCCTCCTGCAGCCCTGCTTCCTGCTCAGCGTTTTCTGGAGTCTGTGGGTGTTGGGCACAGACCCACGGCTGTCTCAGCATATGTGAAGGCCCGTGATAGAGCCACACGAGAGGGAAGCGCTGGCGTCTGCAGAACCAAGGAAGGGGACATCTGTTTGTGACGTGCCCAACACCACGGGGACACCCGCACGGCCCCCCAAACCTCTCCCCCTCCCTCAGACCTCAGTCTCCCCAGCCTCTTCTGCCTTGATGTCACCAGTGAATGGGAAGGAGCAGGGCTCTGGAGGCTCAGCCGCCACCCTCCTCGGGGATGGTGAACCCCCCGGTGTGGCAACTTGGGGGTGCCAAGTGCTGTCGGTGGGAAGACAAGGTCCCTCAGTTCCCAGCATGTTGGCCCGGAAAGGCCGTGAAAACCCGAAGTCACACAGCAAACCAGAGGAAGAAACAACCTGACCTCACCCAGCTGGGTTTTAACACGCAGCCCCAGTGAGTCCAGAGTCCTCCCAGGTCAGCAGAAAGAGCCGGATGCAGGGTCTCCTCACTGAGCATCGCTGCGGCCAGGGCCTTTGCATGCATCACCTTCGTGGCTCTCCACGAGGACCCCGTGAGCCAGTCCCGTTACCATCCCATTCCACAGGTGAGGATACTGAGGCCTGGTGAAGAGGGAGGTGTGGATGGAACCCGCCCCCTGGCTCTGAGACCTGGAGGCCGGAGGATTTGATATAGCAGGCGCTCTCACCAGCATTCCCTGCAGTTGTAGGGACCAAGATCTCAGGGCCACAGCTGATCCTCCAAGAGCTCTCAGCCTCCAAGGGTGCAGTCATCGTGAGACCAGAAAGACATTTCTCAGGTGGGAAAATCCCTTTGTTCTGCAGATGGAAATGCTATGTGCTGGGATTCTGTTGCCCTGGGAGACAGGGTTATCTCCTTAACTGTTTAGGACCAGGCCGGAAGCCAATGGTGAGGCTTGAAATGTCCGCCTGGGAGACGCGGGGGCAGGGTTGGAGGGCCAGGTAGGTGGCTGGAGGGGATGCTGCATCAAGAGGCAAGGAGGGGCTGCCCTGGTGGTGCAGTGGTTGAGAGTCCGCCTGCCGATGCAGGGGACGCGGGTTCGTGCCCCGGTCCGGGAAGATCCCACATGCCGCGGAGTGGGTGAGCCCGTGAGCCATGGCCGCTGAGCCTGTGCGTCCGGAGCCTGTGCTCCGCAACGGGAGAGACCACAGCAGTGAGAGGCCCGCGTACCGCAAAAAAAAAAAAAAAAAAAAAAAGAGGCAAGGAGGCTGCAGGGCCCACCTGGCACCACTGAGGCACCTCACCTCTGCAGAGAGTGGGCTCAGCCTGGCCGAGCTAGCACATCCAGAATCTCCGAGAGGGCTGGTCCCACAGCCTCCCTACAGATGGGGAACACAGGCCGGCCGGGTCATACAGGGAGGGCTCCAGAACTAGATTCCAGGTCTCCTGGCCCCCAGGTCCCTGATAAGCTCACTGTCCACAGAGGAGCAGAGGTGTGGTATGGGGCCCTGCGTAAAACCAGTGCCTGGGGTGGCCACATTCTTGTAGGTCGTGTTAGGTTTGGGACTGACCAGCTGGCCTCCCCACCACCTCACGCCCGTTCATTCCTTCCCCAGTATTGACTGGGCACCTGGGCTGGCCGCTCAGAAGACACGAGGGAACACAGCCAGGGCCTGGACACACAGGAGGCATGGTCTTCTCAGCACTCACATCCCCGTGGGCCAGAGAGATGCCAAGGGATAACTCCGAGAATGATGAACGGAGATGTTAATTAACACGAATAGTAAATGGGTACAAATTCATGCTCAAGACGATTGCTATAAATCAGGACGTAGATGGGTAAGTTGTTTTGATATGTGTGTGTCCAGTACTGAGCTTGGGGAGGGGAGGGTGAAGGACATGTGTTCCAGGGGTGTGAGGAGTGTGACGGTGTGTGAGGCAGTTAGAGTGTGTTGGTGAACGTGTGTGTGTAGATGAGTGTGTGATGATGTGAGTGTGTGTGACATTGTGAGTTTATGCGTGTCTGTGTGTGAGGGTACATGCGGCAGTTGTGTGTAACTGCTTGGGGGTGGTGGTGTCTATGTGTCTGGGAAGGTGTATGTACGTGTGTCCATGTGGGTGTGGGTATGAGGTGTGTAATGGTGTGAGTGACCACAAGTGGTGTGGGTGTAGATGAGGGAGTGTGTGTATATTGTGTATGGCAGTGTGTGCCTTGTGTGACGGTGTATGTGAGAGTGTGTGTGAGTACAGAAGGACACGTTTGTGTTCTGGTTGTGCGAGTGCATGTCTGTGTGAGTGTGCCCGATGGTGCGTGTTCACGTGTGTCTGTGAGGGTGGATGCGAGCGTGTGTGTCTGTGGGTGAGTGTGTGTCCGTGCAGATGTATGGATGTGTGTGTGATTGTGAGTGGAGGTGAGCACGTTTGTGGGTGTGAGTGGGTGGGATGTAGGAGCGTGTGTGAGTGTGCATGTCTGTGCACGCGGGTGTGTTGGATGTTATTTTGGGGCTGGAGGGGATCGTTAATGTGCCTGGGGGATGGAGATCCAGGGCCAAATCGGGGTCAGGACGGGCGGGGGAGGGGTTGCTTCTCCCAGCCTGGCTCGCAAGGGCGGTCCCTCTGGCCCCGCTTCCCCGTCGGAGCCACAGTTCTGAGCGAGAAACGCCTGCTCCTCCCGGGACGGCCTCTTGAACGCACCACCGTCCCCCCAGGCGAGGAGCGGAGGCTCAGCGGCGCCCCGGGTCCGGCGGCGGCGGGGGCAGTGAGAGCAGGTGCCCGCCCTCCCGCCGCCCACCCCGGTCACCTGGCGCCGCCCCTCCGCGCCCCCGCGCAGCCCGCAGCATCCTCGGGCCCCCCATCACTGTCCCGCGCGCCGCAGATGCGGGAGGACGCGGGCGCCGCGCTCCGGCGGGGCCCCCCGCGCGCCCCGCCGCCCGGGCAGAACGGGGACGGAGGCGGCGTCAGCAGGCTGGGTGCGGCCCGGGATCGGGTGCGGCGCTGGGAGTTCTCCAAGGTGCTAAAATAAACCCGGAGAAGGATCAGGTTTCCCGACCGAAATAACCCAGGAGCGGCCTTAGAAATGCGAACTGACAAAGCGATCCGGGGCGGGAGCCGGCGGGGTGGGGAGGCGGTGACGAAAAATGCTTTTCTCAGGGCTGCTTCGCCGTCCTGGCAGGGACCCCCCGCCGCTGCCCCTCCCTGCTCTCCCCTCCAGCTGTGCGTCTCCCCAGAGTGGAGCTTCACACCCCTTCCCCTCCTGTTTTGGGGTCATTACCCCAAATAACCCGACTCCTCTTGGCCATCGTCTTTGATGGCAAGGTTTGTAGTAGATCAGAGTCCAGCCTTCAGAATCAGACAGCCATTCATTCAATACATATTTATTGAATGCCTGCTAGGCGCCACGCGCTCCTTGGGCACCTTGCCCCACAAAGGAACAGATAGACAACAGACCCTGCCTCGTGGGCTGACACTCTGCTAGAAGGACACAGACCCTGGGCACACACAGAATAAATAAGTGTATGGCATGTGAGAAAAGAAACTGGCCAAGGAAAAAGGAAAAGAGAGGGAGAGGGGCAGGGGGGTTGGGGTGATGTCTGAATCCCGGGGTACCTCGCTGGCTGGCTCCATGGTCCAGAGAGAATCCCTTAACCTCTGAGCTTTGGTGTCTCACGTGTACCACGGGGACTAAGAGCCTGTTTATGGAGTTGCAGGGACTGTTGAGACACACGTATCTCTGAGTCTGGCACGGAGCCGTGTGAAGTACAAGTTAATGATGAATACGCTCAGTAGTAGTCGTCAGCCTATCTTAAACATTTAAAGACCACAAATAACAAGTGACTACAGTGTCCAAGTGGCTCTAGGTCCCAGGATGCTGCCAGAAAACCTCTCCTGCTTTCAGGTGACAGGCAGTGTATCCAAATGCTTGGGGCAAGGGCTTTGGACTGAGGCCTGAGTCACTTCACTGCATACCACACCCCTCTCTCAACAATGGACAGTGCTACAATAGGGAGGTGATGTGGACCTAGGGCCAGGTGGGGCAGTGATTCAGGGCAGGCCAGGTGGTCTGCACGCGTGGGGCCACCTCAGAGCCATCTTTGGACTTCCCACTGGTCCTTGCATGCGGAGAGGGCCTGACACACAGCAGACCTCAAAAAGTATTCCAGGGATCTCCAGTGGTCCGGTGGTTAAGACTCAGTGCAGGGGGCGTGGGTTCGATCCCTGGTCGGGGAAATAAGACCCCACGTGCTGCATGGCCAATAAATAAATAAAAATAATGTTTTTAAAAAAGTGTTCCAGGAGTGAGTGAGCGAATGGGTGAGTGAAAGATGAGGTCAAGCAGACAGGGAACGGAGAAGCTGTGGGATACCTGGCCAGGAAGACAGCCCACAGGCTCAGAGTTACAGGGACCAGCCATCCCACATCCTAACTCTGGCCTTGTCTGACCAGCTCTGGGGCCTCACAGGTGATGTCACCACTCTAACCTTCTCTTCTTCAACTCTAACAAACCCAGGAAAAGTGTGGTTAGACTTGCCATGGTGGCTGGAAGTGTCTCTGACCCTGTGCTGCTCTTCCAGGTCTGGGCGCTGCAGTAGGTGGCTCAGGATGACCCACTGGACTTCATGGGGTTGCATCTGAACACACTTTTATTTGGTACTTTTGCCCCTTTAACCACTTATTTATATCCTGCTTTAGTGCACAGGGGTGTATATAGAAGGATAGCTAGGCCATAAGAGTTGCAAATAGTCACAAAATGCAAACAACCTACACGTCTAATAATAGGGAATGGCTTACATAAAGGACGGTCCATCCACATGACAAAATGCCAAGGAGCCATCAAAAAATGATGGGTTGTCATGGAGACATTGCCAGGTTTATATATGTATTTTGTGTTTATTTATTTTTGGCTGCATTGGGTCTCTTTTTTTCTTTTTCATAAATTTATTTATTTTATTTATTTAGTTTTGGCTGCGTTGCGTCTTCGTTGCTGCACGCGGGCTTTCTCTAGTGGCGGCGAGCGGGGGCTACTCTTCGTTGTGGTGCGTGGGCTTCTCATTGCGGTGGCTTCTCTTGTGGCAGAGCACGGGCTCTAGGCACGTGGGCTTCAGTAGTTGTGGCTCACGGGCTCAGGAGTCGTGGCTCACGGGCTCTAGAGCGCAGGCTCAGTAGTTGTGGCGCATGGGCTTAGTTGCTCCCCAGCATGTGGGGTCTTCCAGGACCAGGGATCGAACCCATGTCCCCTGCATTGGCAGGCAGATTCTTAACCACTGCGCCACCAGGGAAGTCCCAGCAGGTTTATATTGTTAAGTGAAAAACGGAGGTTATTTTTTAAAGGATATATAATACAATCATATTTTAAAAGCGTATATCTTTATATATATAATATATATAGGTATAGTTTGTTTAATAGATATTCCTTCTGATTATTAAAGTAATACTTGGTTGTCATAAAACATTTCAATCATTGGAAATGAGACAAGTGAGAATCCCTTTATAACCTGACCACCCTCATGTTAACAGTGGTGGTCTCCAGGCAGTAGGATTATATCTAGATCATCTGTATTTATTGAATTTATTGCAGTAAGACCATAACATTTTGACAGTAAGAAAAAAATAAGGCTATCAGTAAAAGTATATTGTTTTATAAACTGGCTAGCTATTTCACGGGTGTTTATCCTATCTCCCCAACTAAACTGAAGGAAGAGATCAATGAAAGCATCAATTCAATGAATGAATGAATTCTAAGACTCTTGAGAAGTGGGACTGTGTGGGCTATGGTAGGTGCTCATAAAGGGATGGTGCCTGCTTCTCAGCTGTCTGAGAGTGTGAACAAGGTCACCCTAACTTACAGATGGAGGAGAAGGTCTCAGTCTGAGTGAGTGGCTCTCACCAGCCCCCTGAGGGGGAAACAGAGGCCAGGAGTGCTAGCAGGACTTGCCTGCAGTCACTAAGGTAGAGGTTGCTGAGGGGTTTGAACCCAGGGTTGTCCCAGCCCAGAGCCCACTTTTCACCACTCCTAGGCCAAAGTCCAGTCAGACTCCATGGCCCTCCCCAGCATGGAGCCCATTGTAGCCCTCAGAACCTGCCAGCAGCTCTTTCCAGGCCAAAGTGCTGACACAGGCCTCTGGGTATTAATAGCCTCTTTCTGGGCTGGGCTCCTCCTCCCCTCCTGAGGTCAGCCCAGGTCATGGGCCCCACCCAGGGACAGTGGGGTGAGTGCCCTGGTGGACAGCTAAGTGGGCACATCCAGGTCCCTGTGGTCTGAGGCATCTGAGTCTGGAGGCCCTTGTATCCCACCCCAGGGACTTCTTGGGAGTTGGGCCTCAGCTCTTTTGGGTCTCACCCCTCTGAGCCTCAGCTTCCTTGTCTGTAAAGTGGGGATGATGTCTTGACTGCACAGGAAGGTTGGTTATATGGTGTCAATAAACTAATAAACTAAAGCAAATAGAGAGCACAGTACGCTGCCCACTACCCATGCATTCTGTGCACATCTTCATGTGCATCTGTCCAGGGTCCAGGATGAGACGGCACAGGTCATTTTGGCCACACCCGAGAGGGAGGGATGTGACACAGCCTGGGACGTCCTTCTCTGTGGTGCGTGTTCTGAGGGGAACACTCTGCAAGAGAGGTGCCGGGGAGTCCACGAGGAGCCCCAGACTGAGGGTTCTTGGTGTCTGGCTTCCCAGCCAGGTACGGAGTGGGGGCCAGACCTTGGGGGTGAGTCCTTCTGACGGGGGCGCTCAGAGGGAGAGAGGACTTTGCCTTGTTTGTTAAACAGGACCAATTCCTGACCCACAGGCTTGAAGGCTCACTGTGAGGCAGGGACCCTTCTCAGCAGTTTACAAACATCATCTCATTGACTTCACAACAGCTCTTGGAAAGTGGGCACTAGTGTCCCCATGTTACAAGAGGAGAAAACTAGGCCCAGAGAGGCCAAGTGACTTGCTTGAGTTCCCACAGCTAGTTGGTGGCAGAGCCCCAGGTTATTCCTCATCTGTCTGACTCTGGAGACCCCAGGCTGGTGCCCCGTGACCACAGAGCACTCACTTCCACCCCAGGCAGCTTCCTGTCCTTGGGAGGCTCTGGCACTGGTCCCTGGGAGGCTGTGGGGGTGGGCCTGGGGCTTCACGGGGGTCTCCACGCTTGGAAGGACTCCCGCCTTCATCCCCGCTGGGCAGACAGGCCTTGGGTGCCGCGAATCATGAGACCAGGGCGTTCACCCCTGACTCTGCTGCTTGCCCTAAACCAGTGGCTTCCCCTTGAGGCCGGGCCCAGTCAGCCCTAAAAGGGCTGTGGAGACTTTGGGTTCCTGCAGTCAGGGAGGCCAGACTCAAACCCCAAATCCTCGGCTGGGCCCTCGTGGTCTGCCCCTCTCTGGGTCTGCAGCCTCTCTTGCCCCCTTGGTCCATGTACTGCCACACGGGCCCCCAGACCTCGCAGGAGGGCAGGAGGTAGGCTCTCCCTCGCCCAGGGCCTCTCACCTGCCTTTCCTTCCGGGGGAAAGCCCTCCACAACTCCCAGGCCAGGCCCGGAGCCCTGTTCTATGATCCTGCAACACATCTGCACGCTTGCAATTATTCACACGTGTCATTCGTTTAATCCCCTCTGAACTGTGAGCTTTCTGGGGACGGGGACGCATGCGATGTGTTCCACTCGCTGCAGTGTTCCAGGCACCTAGCACAGGTCCAGGAGCTCGGGAACTAGTTACGGGGTTGCCTGAAGCTGCTTTAAGTGATCCTGTCCTTCGCAAAGCTTCCGGGCAGTGGAGGCCACCTCCGAGGGGCAGATCCATTACCAACCAATTAATTACTCCTCCCTCTAATGGAAATCGAATCTTACAGATTGCCATTTGATTGAACGGTCATGCACTGAAGCCCGATTCAAGACTGATTGAAAATAGAAAAGCCCAGCCTGCCAGCTTAATGAAATGCTGTCACAGAGGGGAGGGGCTGGGCCCAGCCCCAGTGGACCCAGGGTGATGCTTTCAGTGACGTCATTCACTCCATCTGGTGTCCGGAGAGGCCTCTGGCCTGGACTCCACCGTCTAGTCCATGGGACCAGGTCCAAGCTGTCCAGGCCAGTGGGTCAGGCGGGCCTGGCTCACAGGGGTCTGGCCTGCTCAGAGGGAAGCTGGTCAAAGCAGGGCTGAGTCGGGGGCCCCCATCTAGGCCTCTGGCCTGGGGCACAGCCGAGGCCAGAGCAGCAGGAGGACTACATTTCCCAGAGTCCCCCAAACCCCGGGAGCGAGCCATTGGAAGATTTAAATAGCCCAGGCCCGAGGCAGCCAGGCTGCAGCTGTGGACGTGTCCACCTCCTGGGTGGCTCCATTGGCGCTGGCCCGCACTGGGGGGCTCGATTGGCTGCCCAGCTGGCACTGACATTCCCTGGGAGCCTGGTGGCAGCCGGAGGTAAGGAGCCATGTGCAGTCCCGCACTCTATATTTAACAGCTGCCGCAGAGCAGGAGGGGAGGCCGGGAGCAACGGAGGCTCCAGGCTTCCGTCTTTGGAGAGAAGGGCCTCACAGCCAGGCTGGCACCGGCCCTCGCTGGGTGACTGTCACCATGCCTGCCTCCCAGAGCCGGGCCCGGGCCCGGGACCGCAACAACGTCCTCAACCGGGCCGAGTTCCTGTCCCTGAACCAGCCCCCGAAGGGGGCGCCGGAGCCCCGCAGCTCGGGCAGGAAGGCCTCGGGCCCCTCGGCACAGCCCTCGTGCCCTGGCGATGGGGCCCGCGAGCGGCGCCAGTCTCAGCAGCTGCCCGAGGAGGACTGCATGCAGCTGAACCCCTCCTTCAAGGGCATCGCCTTCAACTCCCTACTGGCCATTGACATCTGCATGTCCAAGCGCCTGGGGGTGTGCGCCGGCCGGGCTGCGTCCTGGGCCAGCGCCCGCTCCATGGTCAAGCTCATTGGCATCACAGGCCACGGCATCCCCTGGATCGGGGGTACCATCCTCTGCCTGGTGAAAAGCAGCACGCTGGCCGGCCAGGAGGTGCTCATGAACCTACTTCTGGGTGAGTGTGCCCGCCGTCCACCACCCACCCCGCCAGGCCCGGGGAGGGAGCCCACCCCAGCAGGACCAGCGGGGCCCTCAGAAACCGACTGGAACAATTTAATGAGGTTAGGCAGGGAGGGTGCCCCAGAAACAGGCAAGCCTCCGGCTTGGGGAAGAGAGAGCTGAGGATGCCCAGATGACAGCCCCCTGCAAAGTGAGGGCCTTGAGAATGCGGGGCCCCAGCGGCAACTTCTGAGGAAGGGCCCTGCTCTGGGGAAGGAGTAGCTTGAACCGCCGCCCCAGAAGCAGCTTGAACAGGGGTGCTGGAGGCCGTGACCTCGAGGGAAGTGGCCAGGAGTCTGGCGGGTGCTCTGCAGTGAGGTGTCTAACCCTGTAACACCCCATCCCATAGGCTGGGGTCCTTGAGTTCCTAGGCTGCTTGCAGGCAGCACTTGTGAGCTGCTCCCATCAACCCGCTGCTTGGCTCAGGGACCCTGCAAGCCACCCGGGATCCTCCCACAGGGCCTGGGGGTGCAGGGGTCCAGTCTGGGGTTCCCACCCACTCATGGCCTCCTGGAGTCCTTACGTACCGCTTCCCTGGGGGAGTCGCTGGAGGAGAGGAGGGCCTGGTGAGCTTTGGTTTGTTTTTGCAAAGTCTTTGTCACCAGCGTCTTTCAGTTGAGCTCTGCCCTGTGCCAGGTGCCACGTGGGCGCCATGTGGAAAGCAGGCCTTCCCCTCTCTCCAGGAGGTGATGCCCAGCCCCCACGCGGCCCACCCTGCAGCCACCTCCAGATCCCCCAGGTGCTCGGGGACCCAATGCTGCCACCCTCCACGGTGGGCCATGTTGATCTCCTGGCCCTTCCCAGCACAGCCACGATCTGGGGCACAAGTCGGTGGCGGGGGGAATGGCTCAGGCTAAGCAGACACTGACAAGGGGTCCCACTTCCAAAGGGGTGTGTGTTGGGCCACTGAGAACTGCCATCCCAGGGGAAGTTGCAATACAATGTGGCTCCCCACTCAGGTCTCAGAGCATCTGGGGTGGACACTCTGTGGGTGGGATGTAGGGAGGGGAGAACAGCAGTTGCTCGTGCAGGAGATGGCTGGGTCTGGTACCATCAACGTTTTCTTGTTCTTATTCCTAAATGATTTACATTACTTGTTCCTATGCCAAATAGTCCCATGGGACTGGTGCTATTACCATGCCCACTTTACAGATTAGGAAACTGAGGCTCCTGTAAATAAAGCAACCTGACCAGAGCTTCAGAGCGGGAGATTTGCACCAGGTCTGAAGATCTGCACCTGACATCCAGGCCTGTGCTCTTTTCAGGCAACGTGCCCTGGGCTTGGGACAGAGGGACAGAGCAAGGTGGCCCAGGTGCTGGGCCGGGTGTTTGCGGGGGGCAGAACCCTGGTCTCATTACCCACAGTTTCCCTGGTGCCCGCTGCAGCCTGACACAGAGCAGTAGCTCAAGAAAACTGTGTTGGGGGTCAGGTGTCCAAGGATGGGGGTGGGAAAGCATCCTTGAGCCACCCCTCAAACCTGCTCCCTAGACCTTGTCTGCACATTCCTCCCGCGTAAGATGATGGAGGTGGTGAAGCTGTGTTCATAATTTGCTCAGCGCTTCCTCCGTGCCCGGTTTTGCATAAACCACATCATCACTTCTACAGGGAGATGATTTGTCCACAGCCACGTAGCTAGTCATTGATGGGGCCAGGACTGGAGCTGGGAACAACTCTTAACATCTTAACAGTTTGTTAAGATGCGGCTTCTGGCTCTTTCCAGCAACCAGATTCTGGGGACACAAAGGAGTTTGCTTCATAGGGTGAAGAGCAAAGTTCGAGGTGCCTCCCTTCTTGAATAAGAAGGACAGTCATTTCTA
Organism: Leucopleurus acutus; assembly: GCF_964270905.1. Classification (NCBI taxonomy): domain Eukaryota; kingdom Metazoa; phylum Chordata; class Mammalia; order Artiodactyla; family Delphinidae; genus Leucopleurus; species Leucopleurus acutus. Next base: position 5,197,013 of record NC_139150.1, on the reverse strand, counting down.
AGTTTTTTAAATCATCATGTATTGAGCTTCACTATGTACCAAGTACTATGCCCTGAATGTCCTGTATTTCATGATTTTAAAATCTTTTTAATGACTGTGTAATGTAAATATTAATACACCCACTTCACAGAGTTAACTGAGGCTCAGAGGGGTCAAGGGACTTGCCCGCCCCCACGTGCCCGTAAGTGGTAGATCTGGGAAGCAAATCCAAGTCCTCTAGGCTGCAAACCCCTTGCCCCCCACCCCCCTCAGCATCCGTCTGCGGGTCGGGCTTACCACGCAGTCCACGCTGAAGCTTGTGAGTAGCGAGGAGGCACCTGGGAAGAGTTTTCTCTTTTACCAGCACCTTTGCTGGTGCATCCAGGTACCGACATGACAGAGAGACAGGAGCCCGGCACAGAGCAGCTGCTCAGAATGGACAGGGTGGTCTGTGGGCCTGGGGCATTTCGTGGGGATGTGGACCCTGTAAACTGCAGCAGATAGCCAAGGCGGGTTAATCCCACAGCTCTGACCTGACCCGCCAAGAAGAGCTGCCCACACCACTCTCTGCCCAGGGAAGAAAGACCATCCGTGGAGCACAAACTGTGCACAGATCTGTCTTTTCTTTCGTCTTTGGGGGCCTGGGCGGCCTTTCAGTCCTGGAGCTCTGAGGTTGGAATGGACTTGGTCCGGGTCCTCACTCTGACCCTTACTCGATCTGCTCAAGTCAGTTCCCATCCCCGAGCTTCAGTTTCCTCATCTGTACCTGGGGCTTCAGGACTGTGGTGGGGATTCAAGGGGAGCTGGTAAGGCACTTAGCACAGTGGGTGGCAGGCAGACATGGAAGCTTCAGGGCCCTGAGGGATGAGGGGGCCCTGCCTGGTCCCGCCCGCCCTGCTCTGAGCACCAGGGCACCCAGCAGAGTCCTGAGGGCAGAGCCCTTCCCCTCTACAATTGGCACTTGGACTCTCCTTGGCCCCAAAGCGGAAAACTCAGGAGCCTCGGGAAATGGAGCTCCAGACACTGGACCCGGGAAGAGTCCCAGCTGGGCCGGGAGGAAGTTCTCTGCTCTGGTCCCTGCGTTCCTCCCCAAGAGTGTGCGGTGCTGCCTAGACTGGAAACGTCAAAGCCAGAAGGGATCTTGGCAGCTGGCACAAGCTTGGCTCCAGAGTTGGCCGGACCTGGGTGCAAATCCTGACCCAGCTGTGGGAACCGGGGCAAATGACTTTGCCTCTCTGAGTCTCATTTTCCTCATCTGTCTAGTGGGCTGCTGGGACACTTCCCTGAAGCATTACACGAAAGTGCATGGCTCATACGAATGCCAGTTGAGCTTGGGCATCAGTGATCACCATCCTCATCGCCATTGCCAGCATCAAAAGAAGTCCCAGGTCCAGGGTCCCTCCAGGTCCCCTCCAAGCTCTAGACACCTGTGAGATGACCTGATCCCCTCCTTTGTCCTTCCCCTGCAACACCCGACTTGATGATCCCAAAGGGGGCCAGGTGACAGGGGACCCAGGCCATCCCCGTTCACCAAGCCCATCCTGGTTCCCCCATGGGCCTGTCCTTGGTGGAAAATGGCTTCCATGTCTTATTTCCATGATCTATAAAAGAATCTTTATTGAAATGTCCCTGATTATAAAAACTATACATTCTTTTTTTTTCTATGTCATTTTTTAAATTTTGGTTAAATAGACATAACATAAAACTTACCATTTTAACCATTTTTAACCATCTTCCCAAACTGAAACTCGGCTCCCATTAAACACTAAATCCCCATGCCTCTCCCCACAGCCCCCAACACCCACCATTCTGCTTTCTGTTTCTATGACTGACGAGTCTAGGGACCTCACATCAATAGCATTATACAGTATTTGTCTTTTAATATCTGACTTATTTCACTTAGCAGCCTGTCCTCAAGGTTCATCCGTGTCGTAGCAGGTGTCAGCATCTCCTTCTTTTTTAAGGCTGCATAATACTCCATGGTGTGGACAGACCACATTTTGTTTATCCATCATCTACCTTCTGGCTATTGTGAATAATGCTGCTATGAACATGGGTGTACAAATATCTGTTCAAGTCCGTGCTCTCACTTCTTTTGGGTATAGAAGCAGGATGGAATTGCTGGATCCTATGTTTAATTTTTTGAGGAACCCCCAGACTATTTCCCAGAGCAGCTACACCATTTTACATTCCCACCAGCAGTGCAAAAGGGCTCCAGTTTCTCCACAAGTGTTCTTTGCCAGCACTTTTCTTTTTATATAACAGCCGTCCTGATGGGTGTGAAACGTGGTATCTCGTTGTGGTTTTGATTTGTGCTTCCTTAATGAGGAGTGATGTTGAGCACCTTTTCACTGCACATCCTCACGGTAAGGAAAATTCAGACAACGACAGGTGATGAAGAAAGTGACTGTTTCCCTTAAGCCCTTTCCCCAGGAATAACCTCCGTTGCATTTTGGGTCATGGGTCTCTGAATTTTTCTCTGCGCCCAAACTAGCATATCATATGCTTCTAAAATGACCTCCTGTGGCGTTTTGCCCAGCTTGGCCTCATTCTCATGGCCCTACTGGGCCTTCTGGGCTATGAACCTCCCATCTCGGCCCCACTCCTCCCTTCACACCAAGCACGAGGGGTTCAGAAACCAGAACCTCACCCTCAGCCTGGCAGCGCCGCCCCCACCCGCCCCAAGCATCTCACAGCATCCCCGCCCCCCCAGCCCCTGCTCACCCACCCTCCATATAATCTGTCATGTCAGCTCTCTCATCCCAGCCCGCTGGCCCCTGCTCTTGGGCACAGCTTAGGTGACAAGCCCTCCAGGAGGTCTGCATAGCCTGTCCCTAACTGATGAATCTTTAGACTCTGATCCCAAACCTTCACGGTCAGGAGCCCTCCTGCTGGAGACACCAGCGCAGCTCCGCAGAGGTAGGACGTTCTCCACCCTTCCCCCAGCTTCACTTATCATCATCTCAGCGGGCCTCAGCGAAATGGTCCCTCCAGGCTAAAATACTCATGACATAAAATTCACCATTTTTAAGTGTCCAGTTCAGTGGCATTAAGTACATTCACATCGTTGTGCAATTGTCCCCACCGTCTATCTCCAGCATTTCTTTCATCTTCCCCAACTGAAACTCTGCACCCATTAAACACTAACTCCCCAGCCCCCCTCCCCAGCCTCTGGCAACCTCTAATCTACTTTCTGTCTCTATGAATTTGCCTACTTTAGGGACCTCATAAAAGCAGAATCATGCAATACTTGTCTTTTTGTAAAAATAACTCTTTTTTTTTTTAACTTATTTTATTTATTTTTGGCTGTGTTGGGTCTTCATTGCTGCGCCCGGGCTTTCTTTAGTTGCAGCGAGTGGGGGCTACTCTTCGTTGCAGTGTGCGGGCTTCTCATTGCAGTGGCTTCTCTTGCGGCGGAGCACGGGCTCTAGGTGCGCAGGCTTCAGTAGTTGTGGCACGCAGGCTCAGTAGTTGTGGCGCACGGTCTTAGTTGCTCTGTGGCATGTGGGATCTTCCTGGACCAGGGCTCGAACCCGTGTCCCCTGCACTGGCAGGCGGATTCTTAACCACTGCGCCACCAAGGAAGCCCAAAATAACTCTTTTTAAATGTGCACAAGTCATGCACCTTCATGCTAAGAAGAATTTTAATGCAGAATTACAGAAAGACACCAAAAATCGCCCTCATCAACCCACCCAGCTAGAAGCGCTGTTAACATTTAGCGTGGTACCTTCCAGACTTTTTTCTCTGTATAAACACATTAACATCTTATTTTACAAAAACGGCATCGTACTGTAAATCCAGTTTGGTCGTTGGCCTTTTCCACTTAAACGCTGTAGCTATCCTTCGGTGGCTATAAATACACGTCAGCTTCATCATTCGCCCCAGAGTGGCCCCAGAGAGCTCCACCGCGGTTTCTCCCGTCTGTCTCCGACTCAAGGGCATTGGGTTGGTTTGGGGTTTTCAGTGTTACAAAAAACGCTGCAGTGGACATCCTTGATGTGGGGCACATCCATAATTACTTCCCAAGGAGATAGTCTTACAGATGGAAGGCCTGAGTCAAGGGAGGCCTGTTGGAAAGACTTCTGAGTCTGAAGCCAGATGCCCTTCAGAAAGTTTAGACCGATTTACAGCACCCCCACAGCACTACCGGGGCTGGTTCCCCAGCTCCCGGAGAGGCCAGAATGGGGGATCAGAGGCCAGAAGAGCTGGGACCCCCTCCTCCCAGCCCCAGCCAGTAAGAGGTATCGGCTCTGTCTTTGCTCCTTGCAGGGTCCATAGCTACCCCTCCCCCACCCCTAGCCCAGCCTTATTGCTGCCGAGCTGGTCCATGGAGCACATCTCAGGGGAAGCAGCTGAGCGTGAGGGGCCCTGAGGAGTCGTCCTGGCAGCCCCCCAGCCAGGCTGAGAGAGAATAGTGGACACCAAGGCAGCACAGCAGGGCCTTGAGCATGGGTGTGCTTCCTGCAAGGAGGGTTCAGGCATCTCAGCCCCCCCCCCCCCCGCTCCGTGAGAGGGGTGGAGAGTGGAGATTATTGGGAGGGAAGGCGTGAGAGGTGATGGGGCCCAGCCCTGCAGCCCAGGCGGCCCTCAGAGTAGCTTCTGGAATGATCCCCATTTTATCAACCAAGGGAGAAAGCTCAGCGGGAGAGACGTGCCAAGGTCATGAAATTTACAAGCAGTCGACCTTGAGGCCGGTTGGAGCCCAGGTGTGCAGCCTCTGCCCTGAGGCCCAGGGAGGGTAGGTGAGCAGCCCCGGTCACACAGCAAGTCGGGGCAGGTGGCATGGCTTCGGCCCCTCCTGACTCGCCCCTGAGCTTGCTGCCAAGAGGACCTTTCCCCACAAGGGCCCCCTGCCCCCCTCCCATTCCAGGAGAGAATGTAGGTCAGGGAGCTCAACAGGCCGTGTGAGTGGAATTCACGGAGCCTTGAGTGACGGGGCCATTTGCTTCTATTTCTGGGCCCCAGATTATACGCTGACAGTGTCAGAATCAGAGTCACACGAGGGATGGTCGTGGTGCCGGAGGGGGTGTGAGCAGCCTGCGGGAGTGGGGGGAGGGGCTGTGAGTGGAGCGGCGAGGCCCCGGGGGCCACCAGCTCTGCTGGAGAGCCGTCCCCCCAACTCTCAGAACCAGGGAGCAGCAGTGTGATGTGGGGAGAGGCTGTGGGCGTGCCACACCTTGAAAGGAGCCCCTGTGTTGACGACTGCACATCTTCCCCACCCTCACCGCCCAAGCCACCTGGCACCCTGCCAGCCTGGTTCACCAGCCCCAGGCCTGGCCCTCGCCTGCCATACTCAGGAACCAGCGAGGCCCAAGACCTGCAGCTCAAGTGAATGAATGAACCAAGCACAGGCTGGGCCGGGCCAGCTGGACAGCCAGGCTGACCCGATGGTCCCGAGAGGCCCAGGTCAGTGGGGCCGTCCCCACCTCATTATGGCCGCGAGGGACAGAGCCAGCCAGGAATAGCAGATTCCCAAAGGCCCAGATGTGGGGTTCTCAAGTCACGGCACACAGCCAGCCCCAGAAGCCTCTCGAGGGGGCAGGGGAGGGCCCCCCACCCCCCCAGCTTCAGCCACGCGGCGGCCTCTTTCATGGGCTCGTGTACTGAGTCTCTGTGTGTACTCACGTTGGGGAAACGTGTTTTGCTGCTAAAACAGTTTGAAAGGTGTGTGTCTTGCTCATTCTTGGCCTGTGGGTCTTGACAGCCCACGAGGAGCAGGGGGACACCTGGGGAGGCCAAGGTGCAAGCCCGCCTTGCCTTCAGACACCACGCGGGAGCGAGGCCCTGAGCATGGCTTCCCCCCTGGGCAGCCCGTGGACGCACGATGCTGCCCCTCCCTCCCGCCTTCCTCCTGAACCCAGCAGCTTTCTCTGGGCACCTCTGCTGTGGTTTACACTCGTCTGGGAAGGCGGATTTAAATCGACAAGAACTTGCCAACTTGCTGAGCCCTGGTTTTCAGCTGAGGAACTTGGTCACCAATTAGATAGATGACCCACACCTCCCAGTGGCTAGTGTCATGGTTTGATCTGCCTTAGGGCCTGATCCTGGCCCCCATTAGCCCGCTCCAGACCCTGGCCCAGGATGCTCTGACTTTCCTCCAGGTGGTGAGGGTCTCGGAATTTGGGCCACGTCATTTTTTTTTAATTTTTAATTTATTTATTTATGGCTGTGTTGGGTCTTCGTTTCTGTGCGAGGGCTTTCTCTAGTTGCGGCGAGTGGGGGCCACTCTTCATCGCGGTGCGCGGGCCTCTCACTGTCGCGGCCTCTCTTGTTGTGGAGCACAGGCTCCAGACGCGCAGGCTCAGTAGTTGTGGCGCACGGGCCCAGTTGCTCCGCGGCATGTGGGATCTTCCCAGACCAGGGCTCGAACCCGTGTGCCCTGCATTGGCAGGCAGATTCTCAACCACTGCGCCACCAGGGAAGCCCTGGGCCACATCATTTTGATGCTGGTGAGACCTCAGAGAAGGAACCCCTCTCACCAATGCCCCTGCTTGATGACACCCAGCCTGCAGGGTCTGAAAGCCTTAAGTTGCTTACCTGGGTCAGGCCAGGCTGGGGCTTAGCAGTAATAACAGCAGCTATGGCATCAAACGCCCCATACCAGGCTGTTCGAAATACTTCGCAGACACTAAGGAGCTCATTTCACCCTGTGATAACCCCTGTTACAGGTGGGTAGACGGAGGCTCTGACAGGTGAAGGGACTTGTTCTTAGTGAGCGGAGGAACTTGAACCCCACCTGTGACTCTGAAACCTGCAAGTTTAACCCCTGACCTGTGAACTGCCTCCTCCCCAGGCAGTTCTCCCCAGGTGGAGAGAGCCTGTCACAAGGTGAGGGAGGGGCAACTTTCAAAAGCCTGGCCTCCTGCCTGGGCTGCTCCGTCAGCCTCAGGGTCCCTGGGGTCAGGTGCAGCCGCCTCCCTCCAGCTCCCACCTGCCCTGTTGGTCCCTCCCTCCTGCTGGGACTGTGACCGCCCCCCCCCCACCCCCCCAACGAGCTCCAGATGGCTCCCAGCCTGGGCCTGGCCTCCACCTGGGTCAGCAGCATGCAGGCTGGGAGGCCTGGCTCCCGGGAACCAGTTGCCCTGGAAATACGGGGCGGGGTGTGGAACAAGGTTCCCTCCCTCCCTTAGGCTCCTCCCCTCGTGGCGTGGCAGCCTCTGCATCCACCATTTCCTGCTTCTGCCCCTTCCCTGGCTGCTCCGGCACATCCCAGGGTGGGCAAACGTCAGCTGGCCCTATGGCTAGTGAGAGGGGCAGGCCCTGGGGAGGCCAGGGCTTCAAGTCCCAAACCAAGAGCCCAGACTGCAACAGCAACCCTGCAGAGGGTAGGAAGGGAGTTCTGCACTGACCAGGGAGCGCAGTGTTACCCGGGAGCGGTGTAGACATCCAACGCTGGGACCGTCAGGTAAATAAGCCAGGGCACCTCGGACGCTGCAGCCGTGGGTGTCCCGGGGGGTGTGACCCGGCATCTTTCAAAAGCAGGTTACAGAACGTTGTGTGTAGAGCACGTTACAGCTTTTTATTAAATCTACACTCTATAGATGGAGAGAAGGTTCTGGAAAGGTGGCTACCTCTGGGTGGCAGGATTACAGGTGATTTAAAAATCTTATTTTTGTCTTCTATTTTGTAAATTTTCCACAGTGAACATCTATCGTGTCATTTTTTTCCCAGAAGGTTTTTTTTTGTTTTTTGGGGTTTTTTTTTCATTTTGAGCAGCAGGGATTGCAGCAACAGTTTCGGTATCTCCTGTAAAGTTTCCAGGGAAGTTCCCAGAGCCAGGCTGCACTGAACTGGCATTTGGTCATAATCCTCCCCCCTTCTCTGTCCCTCCTGGTGCGCCAGGCACCCGGGGGGACCACCTCGTCTCGTTTGCTGGGACTTCCCTGTTTTAGCCCTGAACTTCTTATGTCCTAGAAACCCCTGTGTCCCAGGCAAACCCAGGACAGTCAGTCACCCTGTAGGCACTGTGTCAGACCCCGTCTGGGAGGCAGGTGTTTGGGATACCTTGTTACAGGTGAGAGAAGTTAGACGACTTGTCCAAGGTCACAGTCAGGAGGCTCCGAGGCTGGGACTCGAACCCAGGTCTCTGTGGCACTCGCAAGCCCCCACTTTGGCTGACCGGGTGCCACTGTGATCAGCTGGATGAAAGTGGGCCCTTGGCGTGGGCCTTCGTCTAACGGCACAGAGAGGCAGAGCAGCCTCTCCAAGGCCACACAGCGGGGTGGTGGTGAACAGGACGGACAGAGATCCAGTTCTCCCCCAAGCTCCCCAAATGGGAAAGGAGCCCGCCCCTCTGGCTCCGCACCCCAGGCCAGTGACTCAGCTAACATTTGGAGACTGCCATCCTGTGTCTGGCCCTGGGCATACGCCTACGAACAGAATAGATTTGGCTTGACCCCCCTTCTGTGAAGTGATGGTGGTGGGGAGGAAGTGAGGGGTTAACCCCAAACCTCTCACCACCCAGCGGGTTCCTTAGTTGCGGCTGGGTAAGTGCCATGAGGAGAGCGTGGGCTGTCTGGAGGGCAGGGAAGGCCTCACTGGGGGTGTGACATTTAGGCTGAGGCCTGGCAATGACGGAGAAGTCAGAGGGAGGGAAAGGGAAACATCCAGAAAGAAGGAGGAGCAGGCAGGGGTGCTCCAACCTCCAGGGCTTCATCTCGTCTTCTGTAAAATGAGGACAATATGGTACAGCTGCCATGGAAAACGGTTTGGTGGCTCCTCAAAAGACTTTACATAGGGAATTCCCTGGCGGTCCAGTGGTTAAGACACGGAACTTTCACGGCTGAGGGCCTGGATTCAATTAATTCCTGGTCAGGGAACTGAGATCCTGCAAGCCAGGAGGCGCAGCCAAAAGAAAAAACAAATTATACATAGTTAACACGTGATGGAGCAATTCCGCCCATAGGGATGTGCCCAAAAGAACGGAAAACGGGTTCTCCGCAAACACTCGTACACAGATGTTCATAGCAGCATTATTCACAGCAGCCAATATGTACAGACAACCCAGATTCCATCAGCAGTGAATGGATACACAAATTGTGGCAGGTCCAGACAATGGAATAATAGTCAGCCATAAAAAAAGGAATGAAGTTTTGATACCGGCTACAACATAGATGGGCCTCAAAAACATTACGGTACGTGAAAGAAGCCTGACGCAAAAGGTCACGTATTGTCTGATTCCACTTACATGAAACGTCTAGAATAGGCGGATACTTAGAAACAGGAAGCAGACTGGTGGTTGCCAGGGGCTGGGTGAAGGGGGGACAGGGACCACCTGCTTGATGGGAACTGGGTTTCTTTTTGGAGCTCGATAGAGGTGACGGTTGCACAACATTGTGAATATACTAAATGCCGCTGAACTGTACACTTAAAAATAGTTAATTATGGAGCTTCCCTGGTGGCGCAGTGGTTGAGAGTCCGCCTGCCGATGCCAGGGACGCGGGTTCGTGCCCCGGTCTGGGAAGATCCCACGTGCCGCGGAGCTGCTGGGCCCGTGAGCCATGGCCGCTGAGCCTGCGTGTCCGGAGCCTGTGCTCCGCAACGGGAGAGGCCACAACAGTGAGAGGCCCGCGTACCGCAAAAAAAAAAAAAAAATTAATTGTGTGTTATGTGAATTTCAGTTCAACTTTAAAAAGATGGCGATGGTAACACCCTGTTCTGGGGACTGGCGGGGGCTTCAGTGAAGTCCTTTGAGAAAAACCACCAGCCCAGGGCCCCATTTGTCAGGATGAGATCCTCCGACGGGCCCCCAGTGGCCCACAAAACCCCTGATCGCCACTCTCTCATTCAGCACTTTTATCTGTCCGGATATCCCAGGGAAGGGCCTTCCAGGTAGAGGGAACAGCACAAGCAAAGGCCCCGAGGTGGGAACCTGCTCAGAGGCCCGCGTGGTTCAAGTGAAGGAAGCCCGGGCGCAGTGGGGGGAGAGCACGCGGAGGCGGCGCTGACGGCCTTCGGGGCCTCTCTCTCCTGCCCGCAGCCCTGCTCCTGGACATCATGACGGTGGCTGGCGTGCAGAAGCTCATCAAGCGACGCGGCCCGTTTGAGACGAGCCCCGGCCTCCTGGACTACCTCACCATGGATGTCTACGCCTTCCCCGCCGGCCACGCCAGCCGCGCGGCCATGGTCTCCAAGTTCTTCCTCAGCCACCTGGTGCTGGCGGTGCCCCTGCGCGTCTTGCTGGTGCTCTGGGCCCTCTGCGTGGGCCTGTCCCGGGTCATGATCGGCCGCCACCACATCACCGACGTCCTCTCCGGCTTCGTCATCGGCTACTTCCAGTTCCGCCTGGTCGAGCTGGTCTGGATGTCCTCCAACACCTGTCAGATGCTCATCTCCGCCTGGTGAGCCGTTCATCTGCGGCTCCGGGGCCTGGGGTGGCCCGAGGGGCAGCAGGAGGACATAGGGCTGGCAGGGGAGGGGGGACCGGGCAGCCCCAGCCCATCTCCCCGTGGGCCGGTGGAGGCTGGTGACCTCAGGTGGGCCCACCAGTGACTGGCACGTCCCTCCCATCACGCTGGGTGCCCCCTGCTCCTTCAATCAGACCCTGAGTCCCTCTGTGGACGGGCTGGGGCCCAGCCGTGCGGATAGCCCTGCTCCGCTTCTGCTCTGGAGGTACCAGGTGAGAACCGGGATGGCGGGAGAGGGGCCGAGTCTCATCTTGTCCTTTCACCATCACGACTGTTGAGTTCCTGGCTGTGCCCACCTGACCACAGCACACCGCCCAGCGAAATGCCCACAACCCACCACCCAGCACAGGTGCCATTGCCATTAATGGTCATCGATAGCTTAGGGCAGAGCTTTCCAAAGGGTGCCCCACCAGACACCAGCCTGCAAGACACGTTGGGAAGAGAAATGGTCTTGTGGTCAAATAACTTTGGGAAATGCTACACACGCTGTTGGACGTTCACGAGGGCTGGGATTGTCGTAAAGGCAAAAGTCCTGTAGAAGAGCTTCCGTGGAATCTTGTTTAATCCATGTTTCCTAAACTTATCTGACTACAGAACCCTTTTCTCAAGGAACAGCTATTAACCCCCCCCCCCCCCCCAGGGAACCGCATTTCCCCAGACGCATTTTGGGAGATGCAGCCCAGGAGCGGAAGGGCCTGAGGCGTGAGCTGGCCTCTCCCAGCGCTGGGCCCCAGAGCCTGGGGAGACCGGGTGTCTGTGCCACCGCCTGCGGAAAGCCCAGGGCCCACGGGCATCGGTGCCGCTTTGGCCCCCAGGGGCCGGACTCCATGTGACCTAATAGGTCGTTTCCAAGTCAGCCGTTCTGGACGTGCACTTCATGTGACAATACAGATGTGCAAACAGGTCCTCTCCTGTGTGTTTTTTTTCCTCGTTTGATGCAAGATTCCAGGTGGGAGAGTCCCTGTTAACATGGGGGTGGGGAGTGATTTCTTTACCCCCAGTCAGGCCACGGTGTCAGGTGGTCAGGGGGCAATGGGCTCCTAGGCGTTTCCGGGCTGCCTGGTCCCTTCTCCCTGAGAAGCCCTGCTGGGGCTCCCTCCATCCCCGGGCCCTGCACTGGCCACCCTGCCCAGGGCCTGGGTCGTGATTCGTTTGGAAAAAGCCCTCACTGTGGTGCTGAGGGGCTCTCCCCTGGGGGCCAAGACCCTGTCACTCCCCGCTGACCCAGACCCTGCCCCCAAGGAAGTGGTCGCTACCAGGACAAGTGGGCTCAGGGCGAGGTAGACATTAGCACCGACAGAGGGTGGGTTCGTTTCCTGTCTACCATAAGGAGTAACCACAGCCAACCGCGTGGCTTAAAACAACAGGAGTGTGTTCTCTCTCAGTTCTGGAGGTTAGAAGTCCAAATTCAAGGTGTCTGCAGGGCCACGCTGCCTCTGAGACTCTGGGTAGAATCCTTCCCTGCCTCGTCCAGCTTCCGGTGGTGGCCGGCAATTCTGGCTGTGGCCACGTCACTCCCACCTCTGCCTCTGTCGTCACAGGGCATGCTGCCTGCGTCTGTGTCTTCCTCCTCTTTTTTTTTTTTGGCTACACGGTGCGGCATGTGAGATCTTAGTTCCCCGACCAGGGATCGAACCCGTGCCCCCTGCACTGGGAGCACGGAGTCTTAACCACTCGGCTACCAGGGAAGTCCCCATCTTCTCTTCTTACGATGACAGCAGTCCTATTGGATTAGGGCCCACCCTACTCAGAATGACCTCATCTTAACATCTTAATCACATCTGCAAAGGACCTTTCCAAACAAGGTCACGTCCGTAGATACTGGGAGTGAGGACTCCAACATCTTTTGCGGGGACACAATTCAACCCATAACACGCAGGATCCTTTGGGGGGAAGGACAACTTCCTCTCCCAGCCGCCCCACTGGGACAGGACAGGGGTATAGCGCAGTCCCATCCGAGGGTCCAGCTGCTGCTGACGATGAAGGGCATCGGATCTCCTGGGCCCAGAGCCCTCTGCAGGTCCAGCCCTCAGGCCTGAATACCTTCCCCTCCCGCTGCAGATCCCACACCCTCAGGGGTCATGGTCCCCCAAGACCGATGGCCCTGCAGGTGGGACCCAAGCCGCCCCTGCTCGCCCTCCCAAGGCTCCTCTCTGGAGCCTCCTTCGCGTCCAGCCCTGCTGGGGGTGCAGGAGATCTGCACCTTGTCTTTTCCCTAAAGGAGCTCGGGGATGCCAGACCCGGCTGGGCCACCACAATGAAGACCCCCCAACCTCCAACCTTGAACACTGGCTGGTTGCAGAGTCTTCAAAATACATTCTGCCCGTTCCCATAGATGCTCCTGGGCAGCGTATCCATGAGACGCTGAGCAGGAGGGGTGACCCTCGGGAATCCGGGAACCCGTCATCCAGGGCGAATCGGCTCCAGCTTTGGGCTGGGGACGGGCTGCTGCCCTCCAAGGCCCACATCCCCAGCGGGTCCCCAGGGCCTCTGTCTCTGCAGGGGTGCATGGTGGTCTCTGGAGCCTTTAAGATGAGGAGGGGGTTTCTGAAGAATGTAGGGCTCTCAGCAGACCCCCTAAGCTCAGGGTGGGCAGTGGAATCCAAGTGCCTAACAACCGATTAGGAGAAAAGTCTCCCTGGAGAGGCGGTCGGCATCCTGTCCTGTGAGGTGTCAGCAACACCAGGTGCTGGAGCCCTGGGCTCAGCGCCAGCACTGACACAGCAGTCACATGCCCTCTCCAAGCCTGGTGTCCTAATCTGTCAGACAGGGATGACAGTGGTCCCTGTCGGGTCATGTATGACTCAGGGATACTCCCTACCTGGGCACCTGGCGCAGGGTCCACCCTGCCATCCTGGACGGACCCCCGGGGGGAGCCCTCAAGAGCAGAGCCGGGGAGGGAGGGAGGAACTCGCCGTCACACCCGTTCCTGGAGAGACCCTGGGCGGAGGCGGGCAGGCGGCGGGAGGTGGGGTGACAGCCGAGAGGGCCCCAGTGATGGAACCGGAGACGCGGAGTGTGTGTGCTCCCTCAGACATAGTTAATGCGCTTTGGTGATCGAAGCCAACAGCCACTCCCCCTTTTTTACGGTGAATTATAATATTTGGTTCTCAATGGTAAACCTATTCTGCATACCTGGGGTAAACCCCAAGTGGTCAAGATGCGCTGCCTTTTCTAAATATCACTGCTTTGCGCTGGATAAAGATTTTGTTAAGGATCTTTGCCTCTCTATCCATGGGGGGTGTTTGTGTTGTTTCCTCGATCTGTCTGTGTCCGCTTCGGTTGTCAGGGTGAAGCTGGCCTCTTCTGTTTTTCTGGAGGGGTTTGTATAGAATCCGTATCATCTCTTTTTTTACCCCTCGATTTCTGTCTATCATTCCTGACCTCTCAGAGACCAGCCTCTCCATGGAACTGACGTCCAACTCATGACTTGGGTTGGGGGTGGGGTGCGGGGGGTTACGACTTCCTAAATCCTCCACCTGCCTCATCTCGCTGAATCCTTATGACGACCTTACCCCTATTTTACAGGTGGGGAGACTGAGGCTCAGAGAGCAAAAGTCATTTCTCCAAGGTCACTCAGGTAGGACGTGGCCGAGTCAGGATTGGAACCCAGGCTGCAGTGGCCTCAGAGCAGAGAACCCTCTGGAAAACAGAAACGCAGGGCACGCACCAACGTTGAAGGGAGGCTGGACTGGTGAAGCGGCAGCACAGGGGTGGGTTGGCTTTTTTCTTTTTTTCTTTTTTTTTTTTTTTTGCCTTACGCGGGCCTCTCACTGTTGTGGCCTCTCCCGTTGGGGAGTACAGGCTCCGGATGCGCAGGCTCAGCGGCCATGGCTCACGGGCCCAGCCGCTCTGCGGCATGTGGGATCTTCCCGGACCGGGGCACGAACCCGTGTCCCCTGCATCGGCAGGCGGACTCTCAACCACTGCGCCACCAGGGAAGCCCCACTTTTTTCTAACAGAGTCAAATCCCACTGTGCTGGACGGCAGCCTGTGTTGTCTGAGGTCCACCTCGGCCGGACTCCGTGGGTCCCGCCTGACCCGGAGGTTGGGTATGGTGGGAACAAGGCCCCCCCCCAGCCCCTGAGTAGCCCCCAAAGCTCTCCCTCAACGTGAGGCGTCCTCCCCCACTTCCTTGCTCCAACCCACCTGCTCCTCCTGGAGCTGGAGTTGGTCCTGAACTTGCCCAGTGCTCTCCTGCCTCCTGGCACCACCCCCAGCTGCCATGGCCAGTGCGATCACTTCCCAAAACACAGAAGCCTCCCTGCGTTTCCTCTGTCAAGGTCACGTGGTTGGAGGGCCGAGGGGGCTCAGGGACAGGCTGGGGTGGCGGTTTGAGCAGGGTGGTCTCGAGGGAGGAGCACACACATGGGAGTCAGATCCCCGGGTTCAAATTCCGGCACTGACAAGTCGCTGAACCCTTCTGAGCCTCAGTTTCCCCCTCTATAAAATGGGGATGATGCTTACCTTGCACAGGTGTGAGGATTAAAGCTAGAGCACCCAGAGCACCCAGCCCTGGGCCCAGCTCACAGAAGGGTTGAGAAAGGAAGGCAGAGCTGCTCGGGCCACACATACCCCCAAAGGATCATGAGTCCCCGCTGGGCACTTGGGACAGGACAGGATGCTTCGGGGCTTGGATGGGCAGGGGTCAGTGGGGACTGGAACCTGGAGATGGGCACCTACCCAGGTCATGGTGGGCCCAGCGGCCTCTTTTCACACATGGAGACACTGAGGCCCAGGAAGTGTGTCAGGGCCATACCGAGTGCCCCAGGCACTATGGAGCCTGCCCTGAACACCCCCCCTCAACCCCACGCTCCCTGGCTTCAGGCTATGGGTGGGCAAAGGGGGTGTGAACCGACCCCACCCACCCTGAGCTGTCACGTTTCCCCTCCATGCTGTCCAAACCGTCCTTCCCACAGAGCTGGGGCTCAGGGCTGAGGAGGTCACCTCTGACCTGGCTCTGCATCTTTGTAGTGTGTCTGTTTGGCCCCCAGTAAAGTTCTCAGTTGTCAAAATAAAAAGCAGGAAATTGGGGTTCTGAAGACCCCCGACAGCCATTGCCTGGCGCTGGTGCGGCTGGGAGAAGCCCGCTCCCAAGAACACACTACCATGGGTGCTAACTGGCTGCCTTGTGCCCTCACCCCCACCAAAACATTCGTATATCGAAATCTCAACCCCCAGGACCTCAGAATGTGACTGTATTTGAAGATAGGACCTTTAAAGAGGCAATGAAGTTAAACTGAGCTCATTAGGTGGGCCCTCATCCAATAGCACCGGTGTCCTTACAAGAAGCAAAGCTGGACACAGACACACAGAGGGAAGACCGTGTGAAGACACAGGGAGAGGACGGCCCTCTGCGAGCCAAGGAGAGAGGCCTCGATCTCGGACTTCCAGCTTCCAGAACAGTGAGGAAAGACGTGTCTGTTGTTAAAGCCACCCAGTCTGTGGTCCCTCATGGTGACAGCCCTGGGAAACTAATACGTGGGTTTATTAGGTCAGCTGGCTATCGCCTGTCACCTGGAAGAGGGAAAAGCTCGGGGGAGAATGGGACACAGGCCAGGTGAGTTGGGGGCAGGTCTGCTCTGGGGCGACGTAGGGAGACCACTGAGCTAAGAGCTGCCCTGGGGGCGTGGGCATCTACCAAGACACCATCACCGAGCCCCTGCCTGGGGGAAGCCACTTCCCAGATGAGGCAATTGGTCCAGTTCAAGGTCCCTGTGTCCCCAGCCCCTGCCCTGCCTGGGGAAAAGTCCAGAAAGGGCAGAAGAAGGGGACGGCAGGAGCTAGAAAAATGCAGAAACTCCCAGATCAGCCGCCATCTGGCTCCAGGAGGAGACAGAACATCTGGCTGCAGCTCCGGGCCCCAGCGTTTACGTAACCCACGTGCAGGCACACGTGTCTGCCAGACAGGGCGAGGCTGGGGCTCTGGCCACGCTGCACCTGAACTTCCCCTTGGGAAATGGGCCTCAGAAGAAGGCAGCTGCTGTGGTGATTGTGGGCCGCAGTGCCTGGCACGAGGTGACAGTCAGAGAGCCTTCCCGTGCTTGCCGCCACCCCCAGAGCTCAGGCACACTCCCGTGCGTGCACACACACAGGTGGTCTGGCTGGCCGGCCGCAGTGTTCTCACATTTACAATTACGTGCGCGAGATCTCCAAGCTTCCTTCCAGCTTTAATGTCCTGTAACGTGCATGTATGTGAACACTTCCACATCCGACACTTCATGTGCTTTGGTGTACACACACGTAGATGCAAACGTGGAAACACGTACATGATCATCTTTGTACACAGATACTTTTATACACTCACTTAACATACCAAAGGTTTCACAGCCATGCACCACTCACACACAGTGAAATCTCTACACCTGCGTTCTGGTGTGCACGCACCTCGGCATCTATGTACACACCTGGCCTTGCCTACGTTTATACACACACATGTGTGTTCTTGCACAGTGTAGACACTTGCTAGTTCTCTGCAAGCCCATGTTTACAGGTATCAGGCTTGCCAGATTGAGAAAATAAAAATAATACAGGATGCAATCTTTGCTTATACTAGAAAACTGTTCATTTGTCTGACATTCACGTTTAACCAGATGTCTGTATTTTATCTGGCAACCATAACATGTATACATTCGTACACACACACACACACACACACACACACACACACACACACACACAGACACAAATTCATGAAGTCATCATGAGGCCCAGCCCAGGACATGCTGTTTCCCTGGGAGAATTTCTAAGACCTTCTCTTGATCTGGTAATTAGAGCCACAGCTGCTCCTCTGGCCACAGCGCAGCTCCAGGCCCCCAGTTACGGTTTTCAATAGTCTGGCCCAGGACTCAGCTTGCTGGTGGGAAAAGGAAGGGCTTCCGGCAGGAGTGGGGGGCTTGCTGGGACCCTGGGAAAGCTCCTCTCACCAACAGCCCAGCCGTGAGATGTGGCAGCAACGGCCAAGCCCTGGGAAACCCCACCCTGACCCGAAGCCTGGGCTGGGCCTCAAGGAGGGACATCCAGCTGGGGTCAGAGATGCAATCTGAGCCCCCGAGGCCAGCTTGGCCTCATCCCCATCCGGTGCTGCTTCTATTGCTGGGGGACAAGTCAGGGCAAGTGTGTCTTGAAGTCCTGATTCCTCAGCTTAAATCCTTCAAGAAAGTTTTGTAGAGGGACAGGGACCAGCAAGGTCGTAGGAGGGGCTTAGCTCAGGGAGAGGGGGTCCTGGGGGAAGATGCAGACCTGCCCCTCCACACGTGACCTGGGCAGCCTCCCCGCCTCCTCCCTGGCAAGAAAGGAATTCTAGTCCTGAGCCCGGGGCCAACAGATGTGTGATGAGTCCCCTGAGAGTCTCTCAGAGAACAGGATTAATTTCTTTAAGGAAGTATCTGGTTATCATGCTTTTTGGTTACATAAGAAGACATTTTCATTATTTCATGACAAATACAGGAAAACCAAAAGCAAACATGTTTTGCTTATTCCTTGCAGACGTTTTTCTTCGCGTTCATAAAAACAGAGACGTATTTTGACAAAAAAGCCATTATACGCCATAGTTCTGTAACCTGCTTTTATCATTTATTAACATATTGTGAACATCTTCCTGCACCAATAATTCAACATCTCCATCTTGACTGATAGCAGCCTCAAGTGATTCCTTGTGTGGAAGAGACTCTTATTTGATATTTAGATTGCTACCAGTTTGTTTGTTTGTCTTTAATTGCAGTGCAATTCACATAACATAAAATTAACCAATTTAAAGTGTACAGGGGACTTCCCTGGTGGTCCAGTGGTAGAGAATCCGCCTTGCAATGCAGGGGATGCGGGTTCTATCCCTGGTCAGGGAACTAAGATCCCACATGCGAATGGGCAACTAAGCCCACGTGCCACAACTACTGAGCTCGCGCCCCTCAACTAGAGTTCGTGTGCTGCAAACTCCAGAGCCCACGCGCTCTGGAACCTGCACGCCACAACTAGAGAAGAGAAGAGAAAACCCGTGTGCCACAATTAGAGAGAAGCCCGCACACCACAACGAGAGATCCCGCATGCCTCAACGAAGATCCTGTGTGCTGCAACTAAGACCCGGAGCAGCCAAAAAAATAAAGTGTACAATTCAGTGGCACTTAACACATTTGCAAGGTTGTGCAACCACTACCTCTGTCTAATTCCAAAATATTCTCATCATCCACAAGGAAATCCAGGACCCATCAAGCAATTGGCCCCCGTCCTCCCTCCCCCCAACTCCTAGAAGACATCAGTCTGCTCTCTGTCTCTATGGAGTTGCTTATTCTGGACATTTCATGTGAATGGAATCATAGACTATGTGACTTCCTGTGTCTGGCTTCTTTCAATTAGTGTAATGTCTTCAAGGTTCATTCATGTTGTAGCAGGTATCCGTACTTTGTTCCTTTTTATGACTGACTAATGTCCCGTCGTGTGGATGGACCACAATTCGGCTCTCCATTCCTCCCTTGATGGACACCTGTGTTGTCTGCCTCTCTTGGCTGTGGTGAACAATACTGCAATGAACATTTGTGTACAGGTTATTTGCTGAGAACCTGTCTTCAGTTCTTTTTGGCACATGCCTCAGAGTGGAACTGCTGGGTCATTGGTAATTCCACGTGTGATTTTTGGAGGAACTACCAAAGTGTTTTCCACAGTAGCTGTGCCATTTTACATTCCCACCAGCAGCGTATGAGGGTTCTTGTTTCTCTCCATCCTCGCCCACACTTGGTATCTGTTTTTTCATCATAACTATTCCTAGTGGGTATTGAAGTGGACCCCAGATTTTCTGCAAATATGGGTAATGCAGGTATAACCCTTCTCTGTACCTCTCCGAACAGGACAGCTGCCTTATTTTGTGTTGAATTTCTGGCAGTAGAATTGCTAGACCCAGCAGTGTGTGTGTGTGTGTGTGTGTGTGTATGTGTGTATAACTTTTTAAAAGGTTTTTGATATTACCAAACAGATCACCAGAAAAGTTTCACCAACTTACTCTTTCTCTAGTAGGGTAAGAAAGTGATCACACAAAGAGTTCTCTACCTTTATAACCATGTCAATCTGATTGTAAGAGTTTATATTCCCTTGTTTTCTTTTTGCCTCTCACAATCACTGTGCTAAGGAAACTGCTATAGGCTGAATTGTGTCCCCTACCCCAAATTCATGTGTTGAAACCCTAACTCCCAGGACCTCAGCATGTGACTGTATTTGGAAATAAGACCTTTTAACATGTGATTAAGTTCAAATGAGGTATTTAGGGCGGGCCCTCGTCCAATGTGACCGGTGTCCTCATAAGCGAGGCACACACACACCCAAAGGCCACATGCAAGCCGAGGAGCGAGGCCTCAGGAGAAACCAAACCTGCTGACACCTTGATCTTACACTTCCAACCTCCAGAATGGTGAGAAAGCAAAAATTCCGTTCTTTCAGGCACCCGGTCTGTGGCATCTTGTGATGGCGGCCCTGGCAAACTCATACAAAGACTAAACCTTTTCTCTTAAACTTGTTAACCGTTTGTATTTGTTCCTTGTGAATTGCCCACCCCGTCACGTGCCCTTCCCTTGTTAAGGAGTCTAAAGTGTGTTGAAGGGCCCTCACCTGGGCAGGTCAGCAGCCTGCCACGCTGAGAGCGAGGTCACACTGGTGAACAAAATTAGAAGTCCCTGGAGGGAGGTGGCTTCTCCTGGAACGTGAAGAACAGGGCGGAGCACGGACTTTCCAATTATTAGAAAAATAAGGAAGCCCAGGTCCCACCTGCAGAGGGTTGGATGTAATTGGTCTGGGGTGTGGTCTCCAGACGGGACATTTTTTTTTTCAAGCTCCCCAGGTGATTCCACTTACAGGCAAAGTTGAGAACCATCAACCCTGACCTCCAGGACCCTCAGCTGGAAAAGCCAATGGCGTCCATCTCTGGCATGGCCTGAGCCTCTGAGACTTCAGTCCAGGCAGGTTTCGGAAGATCTGGGCACCTAACTCTACCGTCCCCACTGTGCATGAGAAGGAGGGAAGGATCCCCCCCGGAAACTGGTTTGTGTGTATCCTGCTTGTGGAAGACGTGCTACTGCCAGAGGCGCTGGGCTATTAGTTCAGTCGTGTTGCTCCTGCTCCTGCAGATGAACCTAAACACCGGCTTTGGGTCAGCAGGTCTGGGCTGCAGCACTGACTTCCCACCAGTGTCTGCGCGACTTTGGGCAAGTCTCTTGACGGCTCAGATCCTCAGTTTGGGCATCTCTAAAATGGGGGGAACGGGGTTGCTTTGAGAATCGGCTGCCCCAGAGTCTCCACCCTTGGACATAACTCTTGGACATCTCAGGCGGGTAAGCAGATCAAGTCCCTTCAATTTCCTTTATTAATGATTTATAGTCCTCAGCATATGTCTTTAACCTCCTTGGTTAGGTTTATTCCTAAGTATTTAATTTTTTGGCTGTGACTTTAAAAGAGATTGGTTTTTTTACATTCCCTTTCTGATATTTCATCATTAGTGTAAAGAAACTCAACCGATTTCCGTACGTGAATTTTGTATCCTGCTACCTTGCTGAATTCGTTTATCAGTTCTAGTAGTTTTTGTGTAGTCTTTAGGGTTTTCTATATATAGTATCATGTCATCTGCACATAATGACAACTTTACCTCTTCCTTTCCAGTTTAGAAAACGTTTATTTCTTTTTCTAGTCTGATTTGCTGTAGCTAGGACTTCCAATACTATGCTGAACAGAAGTGGTGAGAGTGGGCATCCTTGTCTTGTTCCAGATTTTAGCAAGAAGGCGTTCAGCTTTTCACCATTGAGTATTACATTGGCTGTAGGTTTGTCATAAATAGCTTTTATTATGTTGAGATATGTTCCCTCTATACCCACTTTGGTAAGAGTTTTTATCATGAATGGATGTTGAATTTTATCAAATGCTTTTTCTGTATCTATTGAGATGATCACGTGATTTTTATCTTTTGTTGATGTGGTGTATCCCATTGATCGATTAGCGTATGTTGAACCATCCTTGTGAACTTGGGATGAATCCCACTTGGTCGTGGTGTGTATGATCTTTTTAATGTGTTGTTGGATTCGGTTTGCTAGTATTTGTTGAGAATTTTTACATCTATATTCATTAAAGTTATTGGTCTGTCATTTTCTTTTTGGTGGTGTCTTTGTCTGGTTTTAGTATCAGGGTGCTGATGCCTTCAAGAATGTCTCTGGGAGTGTTCCCTCCTCTTTAATCTTTTGGAAGAGTTTGAGAAGGATTGGTATAAGTTCTTCTTTGTGTGTTTGGCAAATTCGCCTGTGAAGCCATCTGGTCCTGGACTTTTGTTTGTAGGGAGTTTGGGGTTTTTTTGTTTGTTTGTTTTTTGTTTTCTTTGCGGTACGCGGGTCTCTCACTGTTGTGGCATCTCCCGTTGCGGAGCACAGGCTCTGGACACGCAGGCTCAGCGGCCATGGCTCACAGGCCCAGCAGCTCCGCGGCATGTGGGATCTTCCCGGACCGGGGCACGAACCCACGTCCCCTGCATCGGCAGGCGGACTCTCAACCACTGTGCCACCAGGGAAGCCCGAGAACTGTCATTTTTATGCTATCTAACCCTCCTGTCCATAAGCATGGGTTATCTGTCCTTTTGTTTTAGTCTTCTTTAACCTCTTTCCATGAACTAGTATAATTTTCTGCCTAATTCTTACCACTAATGAAATATTAGACTAATGAAATTTTAGACTTATTCTTAGATACTTAAAATTTTCACATTCTTCAGACTGGCCCCACCCCCTTTTTTAAAGTACATTTTCCATTTGCTTGGTCCTGGTATCTAGAAATGTAGTTAACTTTCGTGTATTGTTCTTATATCTAGGTATCTTGCTAAACTCTCCTTTTTGGTTTTCTATGTCGTTGAGCATATCTGAAATAACGTGTTTTGTTTTCTCTTTCCCAATCCTTGTGTTTTTTAATTTATTTCTTATAGTCTTATAGTTAGGGGAGGATTTCCAGTACTCAGTGTTAAACAAGAGCAATAATGGGAAACATAACATTTCTTAGTTCTAATCTCAGAGGGAATGCTGCTAATGTTTCCCCATTTACCAGGCCAAGGAAGTTCCCTTCTATTTCTGAATTACTGAGAAGTGTCTTATCACAAATTTATGTTGAACTTTTTAAAATACTTCTTCAGCATCTATTAAGATTATCCTGTGGTTTTTCCTCCTTTAATCAGTTAATGTGTTAAATGACATTGATTTTTCTAATATTAAACCATCTCTTGCAATCGTGGGATAGAGCTAATTCCATCATGTATGTTACACTTTTTATATACTATTCTATTCAGCTTGCTAATGTGTTAGTTAGTAGTTTTACCCTTATGTTCATGAGTGACATGTGTCCATAATTTTCCTTTCTTGTACTGTTCTTGTCTGGTTTAGTGTTCCAGGTTATATCAGCCACGTAGTGTGACTCTCCGTCATCTCTTCCCTTGGAAACTGTGTGTGATATTAGAAGGATCTGTTCCTTAGAGGTTCGATAGAACTCACCTGTAGATCACTGACTCCTGGTGTTTTCTTTCACTCTTTTATTCTTTAACATGATACTTAAAAGAATATTTAATTCTCTTTAATAGTTATATTCAAGTGTTCTACTTCTTGGGTCCATTTTGGTAGGTTATATTTTTTCCAAGTTTTGGACCATTCCATCTACATTTTCAAATTTATGGACATAAAGTTATTGATCGTATTCTCGTACTATCTTTTTATTCTCTGTTCTTTGTAGTTATACCCCTCTTTACAGCCATAATGTTGTGCCTGTGTCTCTCTCCCCTCCTGGTTAATCTTCTCTATAATATTATTTTCTTTTAATCTCCACTCTCTCATTAATATCTTCTTCCTTCTACTTTGGTTAAGATTAGTCTATTTCTCTTTGCTTAGCTCTTAGGTTGGGCACTTTTTTACTTTTCAGCCTTTCTTTGTCATATAAATATTTAAACTTTAAAGTTTCCTTGAGGGATCATTTTTGTGCATCCCACACATTTTGATAGGCAGTATTTTTCGCTTTTTTTCAGTTCTATGTATTTTTATATTTTCATTACGACTGGTTCTTTTATCCATGAGTTACTTGGAAGTCTTTTGGTCAATTTTCCAATATAGGCAGATTTTATAAGACATCTTTTTGTTATTAACACATATGAATTGTGGTGAGAGAATTATTTATTTATTTATTTAGGCTGTGCTAGGTCTTCATTGAGGCATGTGGGATCTTCATTGCGGCTTGTGGACTTCTTAGTTGCAGCATGTGGACTCTTAGTTGTGGCATGCATGTGAGATCTAGTTCCCCAACCAGGGATCGAACCCAGGCCCCCTCCACTGGGGATGTGGAGTCTTACCCACTGGACCACCAGGGAAGTCCCCCGTGGCGAGAGAATTTTTTAGAAGAATAGTATCTTAAATTTTTTTGAAATGTTTAGGGTCTAATTTCGATTGATTGTTGTAAACGTTCCACCTGTAAAGAAAGTAATTTCTCTGGTAATTAGATACAGAATTCTATATATGTCAACTACATCCATCTTGTTATCTGAGCTGATCAGATCGTCTATGTATTTGCTGAGTTATTTTATTTTTATTTTACTTTTTTGGTAAAGTGATTGAGAGGGATGTGTTGAATCCCTGTGAAAGTGAACTTGTCTGTTTTTCCTTGGTGGTCTGTTAGGTTTTGCCTTAGGTATTTTGAGGTTGTTTCAATATATATATTAAGGTGAACATATCTATATATAAATATATATATTTAGGGATTGACATATACACACTACTATATGTAAAATAGATAAATAATAAGAACCTGCTGTAGTGACTTCCCTGGTGGTGCAGTAGTTAAGAATCTGCCTGCCAATGCATGGGACACGGGTTTGATCCCTGATCCGGGAAGAGCCACATGCCGTAGAGCAACTAAGCCCGTGCGCCACAACTACTGAGCCTGTGCTCTAGAGCCCGCGTGCCACAACTACTGAAGCCCGCACACCTAGAGCCCACGCTCCGCAACAAGAGAAGCCTACACACCACAACGAAGAGTAGCCCCCACTCGCCACAACTAGAGAAAGCCCGTGCACCGCTACAAAGACCCAACGCAGCCAAAAATGAAAATAAATAAATAAATAAATTTATTTTTTAAAAAAACAAAAAAGAACCTGCTGTATAGCACGGGGAATTTTACTGACTACTCTGTGATGGCCTATATGGGAAAAGAATCTTAAAAAAAAAGAGTGGATATATGTATATGTATAACTAATTCACTTTGCTGTACACCTGAAACTAACACAGCATTGTAAATCAACTATACTCCAATAAAAATTTTAAACACAGGGCTTCCCTGGTGGCGCAGTGGTTGAGAGTCCGCCTGCCGATGCAGGGGACGCGGGTTCGTGCCCCGGTCCGGGAAGATCCCACATGCCGCGGAGCGGCTGGGCCCGTGAGCCATGGCCGCTGAGCCTGCGCGTCCGGAGCCTGTTGCTCCGCAACGGGAGAGGCCACAACAGTGAGAGGCCCGCGTACCGCAAAAAAAAAAAAAAAAAAGAAAAAAATTTAAAACACAAAAACAGAAACCAAAAAAACCAGACAGATCAAAATAAAATTTAAAAAATAAACAAATAAATAAAGGTATTTAGATTTATTACAACTTGTGGATAACTTGAACCTTTTTCATTATGTACTGACCCTCTCTATTCTTGATGATGCTTTTAAAGTACAAGATAAATTTGCCTGATATCAAAATACATGTTTGCGTGTGTGTGTGTGTGTGTGTGTGTGTGTGTGTGTGGCCATCCTTCTATGTTTAAACTTTCTGGGTCTTTATGTTCTCAGTGCATCTCTTCTAAACTACATCAGTCTGGGTTTTCTTTTTCCCACTCAGCCTGACCGTCTCTTAACTGGTGAGTTGAGTCTATTTACGGCTCTTCATATTATGGATATATTTGCACTTGTTTCTACCATCTTTGTTTTTCCATTTTCTATGTGTTCTACCTTCCCTGTTTCTCTCTTCTCCTTTTCTTGCCCTTTCCGGAACTGAGTTTTTAGCTGGCTTTTTCTTTTCACTTTTCTCTCTACTGATTTCTATTGCTTTGTCACGGTCAGAAGGTTGGTAAATTTAGCTTCAAGTCTAAAGGTTACAGGTCTTACCCTCCTTCCCAAACAACACAGGCCTTTAGCTTCAAACCACCTCCATCTGGTTCGTATAGATCACCAAGTAAGCCAAGTGTGTCCTTTTGTTACCCACCCCTGAGGAAACCCCCATTACTCCACGCAGTATTGGTTTTGTGTGACCTCCACAGTTAGCCCTTTACTATTTACGCTTCCTTCTCAGGCCCTCAGTCACCCCATCATTACCCTTCTTCCTGAAAGTGTACTCCAAGCACATCCTCTAGAGCAGGAGGCAGCAAACCTTGCAACTGTGTTTATGTATAAATGCAAATGTCTTCATTCTCATTCTGGCCTTCGTGTCTCGGCTCTCTTTCGTGTTTTCCCATTCTTCTCTATTTTTTATTGCATTCTGAGAAGGAATTCAAAACTATTTTCTACTCCACTTGTTTTTGTTCCAGTTGTGTCTCTTTAGTCAATTTACAGTTATTGTGTCCTAAATCTACTCTTCACTCCTAGAAGTACCATCTCTGTTTGTTTCTTAAATCTGCCCACCCATGGGAATTCCCTGGCGGTCCAGTCGTTAGGACTCCGCACTTCCATTACAGGGGGCACGGGTTCGATCCCCAGTCAGGGAACTAAGATCCCTCAAGCCGCTTAGTGCGGCCAAAAGCAAAGACAATCTGCCCATCCATCCCTGATGGTTCCTTTGTGTCTGCTTTATCACTTGCATCCTTGGTCTCTTTACCTTGGTAACACATCTGCTGCTCTGCATTCTGGATCTGACCATCCCAACAGCCACTGTCCTTGAACACTCTTGTTTCTACTGACTTGCTTCGTGTGTCATTACTGTTTAAGATCAAGCCATGAGTTTATGAATAATCTGTGAGCATCCCGGGGGCCTCATTGGGCCATGGCATTTTCCTTCAGAGAAGATTGGCTTTGCTTCTGCTCGTAGCCTGGATGTCCACTCCGGGCTCAGAGCTGGAGCCCCAACTTAGCCCACCACTACCTGCATCCCTTGCCGTTGGACTGGCTTAGGTACCCCACAGCCGTGTTGCCATAGAAATATGGCCTCCGGGCACCCCTGCCTGCCTGGGTGCTCACTAGGCTGGACCATTTTGGGACTCTTTCCAGCTCCCATCCTTATGACCCCAGTGCCTGGCTACCGGTCACTCTTCAGTCACTGAGGACCCAGATCACATTTGCTTACATGTCTTTTTTGGGGGGTTGGAGTTCCATGGAATTTTCTCCTTTTTATGAGACCTGCAATGCTTCCAAAAATATTCTCCATCTAGGGCCAGTATGGGGAAGGTATATTCCTTAGAGCTCCGAGAGTCATAATTCAAAAGCTGAGGACCTCAGACTTCCCTGGTGGGCCAGTGGTAAAGAATCTGCCTTCCAATGAAGGGGACGTGGGTTCAATCCCTGATCGGGGAACTAAGATCCCACATGCCACGGGGCAACTAAGCCCACGCGCCACAACTACTGAGCCCACGCGCTACAACTAGAGAGCCCGCGTGCCGCAACTAAGACTCAACACAGCCAAAAATAAAATTAAAATAAATTAAATAAATAAATTTTTATTTTAAAAGCTGAGGCTCTCAAGAGCTGACATTTGAGCCCACTCACGTGCAGCTGGAAACCGCCACCCTCTGCTGTGTCTCGGGCTTCTCATGGTCGGTGACCCCGCTGTGACCCCCTGGAGGGCTGACGACTCATCACGGGCTACGTGCCCCACGCTGAACGGCCAGCCTCCTTTGCTTTTAGAGTTCTCACGCCTCCCTTCGAAAGCTTTCCTGCACCTGCCTTGCTGCCAGACCCTCTGGGGGCACTTGGTGCTGTGGCCGAGTCTGCCTCACCTTTGGGTCCAGGCTCGCTGCCGTTTGTGCAAAGCGCCACCCAGGATCAAAGCGCCGACCCTTCCGTGCTGACTTTGTGCAGGCCTTTTTCTGCATATTTTCTTGGCCACGGTTGGGGTGAGACCGCTGGAGTAGGAAACTGCTGTGTGGACAAGGTGATAAGTGAATTCATTTGAAGGCATGGGACTGTGGCCATGGAGAGCCAGCACGTTGAGGTCAGACAGACTGGGACCCAACCCTGGCTCTTCCGCTTAGACCTGGGTGACCCTGGGCTAGTAACCTCATCCGTCTAAGCCTCAGTTTCTTTTTTCTTTCCTTTCTTTTCTTTTCTTTGTTTTCTGACTGTGCCACGTGGCATGTGAGATCTTAGTTCCTTGACCAGGGATCAAACCCACGCCCCCTGCATGAAGCACGGAGTCTTAACCACTGGACCACCAGGGCACTCTGTAAGCCTCAGTTTCTTCATCCATACGATGAGAATCACGTCAGTCTCCTGATCAGAGAGGCTGGGGACTGTTAACGGTGCTCGTGCACGTGAAGAGGCGGGCGTACACCTGCCGTATAGTTAGTGCTGAATCAACGTGTGTGCACGCCTGCGACCCACAGAGAGAGGTTTCCAGGGGTGCCTTCCAGGTACCAGCTCCATACTTGGCCCTCTGCAAGCATCCAGCTCACAGCCCTGAGAGGTAAGAACTTCCATTCTCTGTAACTTGAGCCTTGATTCTCTTATCCTTAATGGGTTGGACAGACAGGTGTGTGAGGACAGCAGTACTTTGAGACCCTGCCCAGAGGGACCTCCAGCCTCTGGCTGGAAGCCCCGCCCTCCTCACCAGCCGCATCCCGGTTCCCGGAGCAAACATCAGGCCTCCAAAGAAGCAGCTGTCCCTCCCCCAGCCCCGCCCAACAGGGTCACCTCCTCTGAAGGGTCACGCTCCAGCCTCCGGGGTTTTCTCACACTGGCTGAAGAACCAAGCCAGTTCCGAGGCTTCCTGTTGTGATAACCCCCTTCCTGCCCCTGGAGCGCCCCTTCCCCACTTGGCAAAACTCAGAAGAGGGGCCGGAAGGTGGCAGGCTCTATCTTCCCCTCCTTACAAGGGGCGGCTGGCTTGGAATGTGTTTCCTGATAAGGGGTTGTGAGGGGCTGGGGCGGGGCAGGCTACCCGATGTGTGGGGCTGGCTGATAAGGGCTCTGGAGAGCCTTCAGAGCCAAAGCCCCCTTCGGACAAGCTGTGAGTAGCGTCTAAGGAGGGTCCGGTATTCATAGAATTCCTTCCGTCCATCAGTGTGCAGGGGGCACAAACTTGGGAGGCCAAATGAGCACGGGGGGCCGGGACAGAGAGGACCCAGTGCAGGGGCCTGAGGATAAGGACACAAATAGAGGAATTCTCTAGGGATGAGATTTTTATTCACTCATTCATTCCGTCAACCAATGCTGAGCTGAATGTATGTGTTTAGAGTCAAGGTTAAGAGTAAGGGCTCTGGACTCATCCAGACCTGGGTTTGAGTCCTAGCTTTATCACCTAGTGGCAGCTGACTTTGCCTTGTGGGCCTCAGTTTCTTCATCTGTAAAATGGGGAGAACAGGCATCTTGTGAGGCTTGGAGGAGACGACATGTGTATCTCACTCAGGCCGGGCTCTGGCACCTGGGAGGTCCTCAGTAAATAGTTTTAGACCATGATTGCAGAACTCCAAGGGCCGGGTGGTCAAGAAATGATCCCACCTCCCCCCCGCCTTTACAGGGCTATGAGGAAGTCTGCGGCAGCAAGGAGGGTGTTGCACGGGGGATGCAAGGCAGCCTCCTGGAGCCTGGGGCAGGAAGTGGGTACAGAGGGCTGGGAACCAGGGGCTGGGAGGCCTCTCTCCTGGGTCAATTGTCTTCTGATGCATCTGCCTCATTTCACCCTCTGCAGTCTAGCCCCCTCTGTTGCCATGGACACCCCCACATGGGTCCCTCACCACCTCCCTCCCTGAGTCCAGATGCTCTTCCCTTCAGCCAGTGCCCACCCCACGCGACCAGAGTCCCCAAGACCCAATTCCAAACGTCTGGGAGAGCCGATCAGTTTGGCCATCGGAGGGGTCCCCGGCCGAGCCCAGTCAGCTGTGGCTGCTGTCTGGGGGCCCACACTGGGCAGACAGTGAGCTCTGTGAGAACCGGACCGAGCTGCCCCCACTGCAGGACGCCCCGCCACAAGGACAGGGCTGGCCCACAGCAGGGCCTCCGGAAAGGGCCTTTTCTGGAAGAGCATCTCCTGCCTCTTAGCTCCTCCTGTGTGCCAGGCCACGGAGGAGCAGTGTCTGAACGGGCTCCCTGCCTCCACTTCGTATGTAGTCAGGTGAAGTGACTTGCCCCCAGGCCACATGACCACTCAGAGCACAGGGCCCCCAGCCTGAGGTGGGAAGGTCAGGGGGTGAGAGGATGCTGGAGAGTCAAGAATATCCCTGTCGTGCTCAGCCTCTGGGTCTTGTGATGCCGAAACTCAAGAGCCCCTGACTCAGCAGGATATTAATAAGCCTGGCGGACTCCCAGGGGGCCAGCTCTGTCAGGGGCAAAAGCGGAAGGACTGCTCCCAGCGCTGTGACCTGGGATCTCCCTCCCCTCGTCCACAGCTGGCTCCACAGCACCAGCTCCTTCCCCGGGACCCCCTGGTGGCCCCATATCCCAGCCTCTCTAGGTAGGGAGACCCCTCCCCACTGCTCAGTAGACCTGGGTAAACCTCACTGAGTTAAAGGGAACCATCTAAAAGGGACCCAGGAGGAGAGAGAGGCAAACAGCATGGGGGAGCGGGGGGCATGTGGTCAGCACTTCGGGTCCTGGGGTCAGAGTCAAGTTCAAGCTTTAGCTCTCCCACTGCTAACTTGGAGACTTGGGACAAATTGTTTAATAACGCTGAGCCTGTTTCTTAATCTGTGAAGCGGGGTTCCTAACAGTACCTAGTCCTGGATTTACTGCGAGGACCCAATGAGGTGGTTGTCACAAAGGGCAAGTCCCGGGAATGACAGCTGTTTCTCACCTGTCACCACTGCTGGTCTCAGCTGACGAACTGATTGGTCCATTCCGGATCGGGTTTCTGTCCCACAGCGCTCTCTAGTGGGAAAAGGTGATGATTGCAGAGGTTCCCTACAGGTTGTGTGGGCTTTGCTGCTTCTCAGCCCCAAAAGGTCCAAGAGGTGCCCTTTCTGATTGACTCAAGTTCATGGCCCCTGTGATGCACTGGCAGGGCCGGCAAAGAGGAAGAAGACCCGCTCCCTTCCCTTTGAAGTTCAAAGTACACGACAGCCTGGTTTGGCGTCAAGGACCTATCTAAGTCCTGTCCTGGGTCGTGCCCCCTCCAGCCTGGACAAGCCCCAACCTCCCTGATCCTCACAGACATCACCTACAAACGGGAACACGAAGACTTGAGTGCCATGCACAGGAGCTGGACACTCAGAAGGTGGCAGTGGACAGGTGCCTGCCCACCAGCACTTAGGGGCTGTGTGATTCGCTCCAGCCAGAGGCCCTGATGTGGGTGGATTCAGAGAGCACGAGGCCTGGGTCTCTGGGGGTCCCTTTCCCAGGCTGCCCAAGTGGAACATTTGCCAACAGCAGAGCCAGCGTGTCTTCTCGCTGCCTCCTAGCCCTGCCGCTCCCCAGGCTGAGCACCCTGTGTGCTTAAACAGTCATCCGCTTGCCAAGGGTCCCCAGGGAAACCCTCCCGCCTCCCTCGCCCCCACCCAGGGTACTTTCTAGGTCTCTTCTGTTCCCCGGTAAAACCCTTTCCATCTCTGGAGCTGCCGAGGGCAGAATCAGGCCGGTGAGCACAGGCAGCCAGGGAACAGAGCTCGGGGCAGCATGGCAGGTCCTGGTGACCCCCCAGGGCAGGCAGTGAGTTCCCCTCTTTGGAGGTGTTTATGCCGAGCAGTCGACCACGTGACCAGCGTGTCAGCGAGCTGAGCCCATTTCTGGAGAGCTGAACGAGCTGAACGAGCTGAACTCAGGGGCCTCTTCCAACCTGGAGGGTCTCTGTTTTCTTCAAAATTAATTTCTACTAACTTATTTTTTTACCTAAGTAATAAAAGAACGGAGTTCAAAAAGAAAAATGTGGGGCTCCCCTGGTGGCACAGTGGTTAAGAATCCGCCTGCCAATGCAGGGGACACGGGTTCGAGCCCTGGTCCAGGAAGATCTCACATGCCGCAGAACAACTGGGCCTGCGTGCCACAATTACTGAGCCTGCGTGCCACAACTACTGAGCCTGTGTGCCATAACTACTGAAGCTCACACGCCTAGAGCCCGTGCTCCTCAACAAGAGAAGCCACTGCAATGAGAAGCCTGCGCACCACAACAAAGAGTAGCCCCCGCTCGCCACAACTACAGAAAGGCCGTGCACAGCAAAGAGGACCCAACGCAGCCAAAAATAAATAAATAAAAAATTGTTTTAAAAAAGAAAAATGTGGCACCCCAATGTTCACTGCAGCACTATTTACAATAGCCAAGACATGGAAGCAACCTAAGGGTCCATCGACAGATGAATGGGTAAAGAAGATGTGGTACATATATACACTGGAATATTACTCAGCCACTAAAGAGAATAAAATAATGCCATTTGCAGCAACATGGATGGACCTGGAAATGATCACACTAAGTGAAGTAAGTCAGAAAAAGACCAATATTATATGATATCACTTATATGTGGAATCTAAAAAAGAGTACAAATGAACTTATTTTCAAAACAGAAACAGACTCACAGACATAGAAAATAAACTTGTGGTTACCAAGGGGGAAGCTGGGGTGGGGAAGTATAAATTAGGAATTTAGAATCAGCAAATACAAACTACTATATATAAAATAGGTAAACAACAAGGATTTACTGTATCTCACAGGGAACTGTATTCAATATCTTATAATAACCTTAGGGAACAGAATTGAAAAAAAAATATATATATATATACATATATATAAGTATAACTGAATCACTTTGCTTTACACTTGAAACTAACACAATATTGTAAATCAACTATATTTCAATTTTAAAAAAAGAAACAGGGGGCTTCCCTGGTGGCGCAGTGGTTGGGAGTCTGCCTGCCAATGCAGGGGACACGGGTTCGAGCCCTGGTCTGGGAGGATCCCACGTGCCGCGGAGCAGCTGGGCCCGTGAGCCACAAATACTGAGCTCTGTGCGTCTGGAGCCTGTGCTCCGCAGCAGGAGAGGCCACGACGGTGGGAGGCCTGCGCACCGCGATGAGGAGTGGCCCCCACTTGCCGCAACTAGAGAGAGCCCTCGCACAGAAACAAAGACCCAACACAGCCAAATAAATAAATGAATAAATAAATTTATAAAAAAAAAAAAAAAAAAAAAGAAACATATGCATAAAAGACATAATGAAAAAGAACCGCCCCACTTCTCCATCTCCCCCAGCTGGTTCCCCAGAGGCACAACCATCAGGTTTCCAGCTGTTTCCCTGAGTATTTTCCTCCATCTTTCCTAATAACATGTTTATCCAGCTCTTTCTTGATTTATCAGTTTCCAACCTTACCTGTTAACTTCCCATCATGACACCTAAGGACTTAACTTTCTCACCTACCCCCTACCCCCACTGCTGACCTTCCCTGTATCCCCCCCACCAAATGCTACAACCCACCCCCCAAAATGGTTTCTTCACAGGTCTGGTAATAACCAGAGTTTATCATGATTATGCAAGTATTCTTCCCTGCTGAATCAAGTATTTCACTAAGATCTAGTGAAAAGGCTACAGATTTTTTTTAAAACTTTTTTTTTTAAGATTTTTTTTGACGTGGATCACTTTTAAAGTCCTTATTGAATTTGTTACAATATTGCTTCTGTTTTATGTTTTGGTTTTTTGGCCGCGAGGCGGCGTGTGGGATCTTAGCTCCCCGACCAGGGATCGAAACCACACCCCCTGCATTGGAAGACAAGTCTTAACCACTGGACCACCAGGGAAGTCCTAAAAAAGGCTACAGGTTTTTACCGAGCACGTATTATGTGCTTCCCACTGGGGACTCGGCAGTGAACCAAACCAAGCATGTGCTTACTTTACAATGGGGAGAGGGGTGATGGTGATATATACGTAAACAAATAAATATGTAACATTTCATGTGATGAATTCTGTAAAGAAAAGTAAAAGGAGTTAAGGGAGGGTGAAAAGTGACAGATATACTATTTGAGGCCACATGAAGAGGGTTCCATCCTATTTAACATTTAACTGGACTTTTCCTTGAATGTCATATTTTCTTTTTTTTCTTTTTTCTTTTTTTTTTTTTTTTTTTTTGCGGTACGCGAGCCTCTCACTGTTGCGGCCTCTCCCGTTGCGGAGCACAGGCTCCGGAAGCGCAGGCTCAGCGGCCACGGCTCACGGGCCCAGCCGCTCCACGGCATGTGGGATCTTCCCGGACCGGGGCACGAACCCGTGTCCCCTGCATCGGCAGGCGGACTCTCAACCACTGCGCCACCAGGGAAGCCCCGTATTTTCTTTTTTTTTCTTGACTTTCCTTAGTTCGAAATATCTTGTATAACATGAGCATGTCCCCACGGTTCTGGCCCCACTGTCACATGTCTCTTGGGGAGTTTCCACACACGCACCAGTGGTCCATTTCTCCCGAGGAGGCCTTCCTCTCCCACCAGCCAGCTTCCTGTTCCTCCAGGGCCTGCTGCCCGCTCTCCTCCCAGGGCTGGAGCCTGCTTTCCAACAGTAAGTGCTGTGGAGAGGGGCTCTGAAGAGCCAGGAGGAGGCCTGCACTTTTATTTTTTATTTTATTTTATTTTTAAAATTGTTTTAGCTATTGTAGTTCCTTTGCCTTTCCACATACATTTTATTTATTATTATTTTTAAAATTTATTTATTTTCGGCTGCATTGGGTCTTCGTTGCTGCACGCAGACTTTCTCTAGTTGCGGCGAGCGGGGTCTACTCTTCGTTGCGATGCATGGGCTTCCCATTGCAGTGGTTTCTTTTGTTGCAGAGCACGGGCTCTAGGTGCATGGGCTTCAGTAGTTGTGGCAAGTGGGCTTCAGTAGTTGTGGCTCGTGGGCTCTAGAGCGCAGGCTCAGTAGTTGTGGTGCATGGGCTTAGTTGCTCTGCGGCATGTGGGATCTTTCCAGACCTGGGCACGAACCCGCGTCCCCTGCATCGGCAGGCGGACTCTCAACCACTGCGCCACCAGGGAAGCCCAGCAGATTTTTTTTCAATAACTACATACTATAGCACTATTGTATATATTTTTTGGAGAAATGCCTATTCAAGTCCTTTGCCCACTTTTTCATTGGGTTATCTTTTTGTTGTTGAGTTGTAAGCGTTCTTTCTATATTCTGGATATTAAACCCTCATCAGGTATGATTTACAAATATTTTCTTCTATGGGTTATCTTTTCACTCTCTCGATAGTATCTTTTTTTTTTTTTTTTTTTTGCGGTACGCGGGCCTCTCACTGCTGTGGCCTCTCCCGTTGCAGAGCACAGGCTCTGGACGCGCAGGCTCAGCAGCCATGGCTCATAGGCCTAGCCGCTCCGCGGCATGTGGGATCTTCCCAGACCAGGGCACGAACCCGTGTCCCCTGCATCGGCAGGCGGACTCTCAACCACTGGGCCACCAGGGAAGCCCTCGATAGTATCTTTTGATGCACAAAAGTTTTTGTTGTTTTTTTTTTTTAACATCTTTATTGGAGTATAATTGCTTTACAATGGTGTGTTAGTTTCTGCTTTATAACAAAGTGAATCAGCTATACATATATCCCCATATCTCCTCTCTCTTGCGTCTCCCTGCCACCCTCCCTATCCCACCCCTCTAGGTGGTCACAAAGCACTGAGCTGATCTCCCTGTGCTATGTGGCTGCTTCCCACTAGCTATCTATTTTATATTTAGTAGTGTATATATGTCCATGACACTCTCTCACTTCGTTCCAACTTCCCCTTCCCCCTCCCCGTGTCCTCAAGTCCATTCTCTACGTCTGCGACTTTATTCCTGTCTTGCCCCTAGGTTCATCAGAACCAATTTTTTTTAGATTCCATATATATGTGTTAGCATATGTTATTTTTCTCTTTCTGACTTACTTCCCTCTGTATGACAGATTCTAGGTCCACCCACCTCACTACAAATAACTCATTTTCGTTCCTTTATATGGCTGAGTAATATTCCATTGTATATATGTGCCACATCTTCTTTATCCATTCATTCATCTATAGATGGACACTTAGGTTGCTTCCATGTCCTGGCTATTGTAAATAGAGCTGCAATGAACATTTTGGTACATGACTCTTTTTGAATTATGGTTTTCTCAGGGTATATCCCAGTAGTGGGATTTCTGGGTCACATGGTAGTTCTATTTTTAGTTTTCTAAGGAACCTCCATACTGTTCTCCATAGTGGCTGTACCAATCTACATTCCCACCAGCAGTGCAAGAGGGTTCCCTTTTCTCCACACCCTCTCCAGCATTTATTGTTTGTAGATTTTTTGATGATGGCCATTCTGACCGGTGTGAGGTGATACCTCACTGTAGGTTTGATTTGCATTTCTCTAATGACTAGTGATGTTGAGCATCCTTTCATGCGTTTGTTGGCAGTCTGTATATCTTCTTTGGAGAAATGTCTTTGTAGTTCTTCTGCCCATTTTTGGATTGGGTTGTTTGTTTTTTTGATATTGAGCTGCATGAGCTGCTTGTAAATTTTGGAGATTAATCCTTTGTCAGTTGCTTCATTTGCACATATTTTCTCCCATTCTGAGGGTTGTCTTTTCATCTTGTTTATGGTTTCCTTTGCTGTGCAAAAGCTTTGAAGTTTCATTAGGTCCCATTTGTTTATTTTTGGTTTTATTTCCATTCCTCTAGGAGGTGGGTCAAAAAGGATCTTGCTGTGATGTATGTCATAGAGTGTTCTGCCTATGTTTTCCTCTAAGAGTTTGATAGTGTCTGGCCTTACATTTAGGTCTTTAATCCATTTTGAGTTTATTTTTGTGTATGCTGTTAGGGAGTGTTCTAATTTCATTCTTTTACATGTAGCTGTCCAGTTTTCCCAGCACCTCTTATTGAAGAGGCTGTCTTTTCTCCATTGTATATTCTTGCCTCCTTTATCAAAAATAAGGTGACCATATGTGATGCACAAAAGTTTTTAATTTTAATGAAGTCCAATTTATCTATTTTTTGTTTTGTTGCCTGTGCTTTTGGTGTCACTGCCAAATCCAAGAGATCATTGCCAAATCCAACTCAGGCAGATTTTCTCTTGTGTTTTCTTCTAAGACTTTTATAGTTTTTCCTCTTAAATTCAGGTCTTTGATCCATTTTGAGTTAATTTTTGTAGATAGTGTAAGATAAATGGCCAACTTCAGCCTTTTACATGTGGATGTTCAGTTTTCCCAGCACATTTTATTGGAGAGACTTCTTTCCCAACAAAGGGTCTCAGCATCCTTGCTGAAAATCAATTGACCATAGATGTGACTGTTTAGCTCTGGGTTCTCTCTGTTCCCTTGATCTGTGTGTCTAGCCTTATACCAGTACCACCTATTTGATTACTGTCGCTTTGTAGTAAGTTTTGAAATCGGAAAGTGTGAGTCCTCCAAATTCATTCTTCTTTTTCAAGATTGTTTCCGCCATTCTGGGTCCCTTAAAATGAAATATGAATTTTAGGATGGATTTTTCCATTTCTGCAGAAGCACCATTGACATTTTGGTAGAGATTGCATTGAATCTGTACATTTCTTTGGGTAGTGTTGTCATCTTAACAATACTGTCTTCCAGTCCAGTCACACGACATGTCCTTCCATTTACGTAGATCTCCTTTCATTTCTTTCAGCAATATTTTGCAGTTTTCAGTGTACAAGCCTTACACTTCCTGCACTGAATTTATTCCTAAGTATTTTATTCTTTCTTTATGTGATTATAAATTCATAATTGTTCTCTTCATTTCATTTTCGGATTGATCATTTCAGCATACAGAAATACAACTGATGTCTGAATGATGATTTTATATCCTACAACTTTGCTGAATTCATTTATAGCTCAAATAGGTTTATCGTAGACCCTTCTAGGATTTTCTAGGTATAAGATCATGTCATCTGCGAATAGAGGTAAGTTCACTTCTTCTTTTCCAGTTGGGATTCCTTTTCCTTTTTGTGCTTTTGCCTAACTGCTGTGGCTAGAATTTCCAGTACAACGTTGAGTAGAAATGGCAAAAGTGGCATCCTTGCCTCGTTTCTGCAGAACCTGAGCCTTAAACCTATGCCAGACTCTCTCTTCTAGTTCAACCTGATTCTTGGTTCAGGCAGGAGATTTAAGTGTGTGCTTCTAATGCTAAAGGAACAGGTGGAAAGGGAAGAAGCCAGTCCATTAACCAGCTGTGTAGGCTTGTGGTATTTTTGTCCCACCCAAATGCCCTAGTGGAGGGGTGAGAGGCAGCGCTGGTCTCAGCTGTGGAATGAAGTCGGATTTTGGACAAGTGCCCCAAAGCCTTTGCCCTTGAAGGCTGAGTCACTGATGGAGGACAGCCTGGCTGCCTGATGGGCCCAGGGAGCTGTGACGGTGCAGTGGCACTGTGAGCCCCTGCTCTTCCGGGGGTGTGTCTTGGAGGAAACCCTTGACCACATTAATATAATATATTGAACAACCCACAAGAAAATGAAGTTTAAAGGGTGGAATAAAATAAATAGTATTTTTAAAGGATTTGCACTTTATTTTCTTTTTGACATACAAAAACATTTCAGCTCTCACGTTTCAATAGGACTTATAATATTTAATAAGATAGCTATAATAATATACTTTATTTTCTTAAGTCTTGGTTTAATGCTTTCATAGAGCTAGACCCCCAAATTCAGTTCAACACTTGGCCCTAATGTCCATGACAACTGGAAAAGACACTCATCAGGGGCTTCCCCGGTGGCACAGTGGTTGAGAGTCCGCCTGCCAATGCAGGGGACGCGGGTTCGCGCCCCGTTCCGGGAAGATCCCACAGGCCGCGGAGCGGCTGGGCCCATGAGCCATGGCCGCTGAGCCTGCGCATCCGGAGCCTGTGCTCCGCAACAGGAGAGGCCACAACAGTGAGAGGCCCGCGTACCCCCCCCAAAACAAAAAACAAACAAGACATCAGGACACATACTAGGTCTGAAAGGAGGAAGAGCCCCCTTGCCATGCCCAGAAAATCATGCCACTATTTTTTTTTCAGTTCCATCTACCAATTACACAAAAGTTCTTGGTTGTTAACCTCAGCTTGTTAACTTTCTTTTTTTTAAACTCTGCATTATGCAGAATTGTGAATATATCCAAGAGTAGACACAGTAGTATAGTACACCTCCATCGAACCTAATACCCAGCTCCATCTGTCCTCAACCAAGCCTGCCCCATCCACTCCCTGGCTCCCATGTTATTTTGTTTAAAAGCCAAACATTGTATCATTTCATCCACAAATAATTCTATACGTAGCTCTCAAAAATGTTTTAAGAAAACACACCACCACCAATATCACACTTCAAATAATAATTCCTTAATATTATCCAATATCCAGTCTGTTCAAATTCCTTGTCGTCTCACAAATATCATAATTGTATAAGATGATTATTATTAATAAGGATACAAATAAGGTCACAAGGTGGTTGATTGATATGGTGGTGGGTTTACTTTTTTGTGTGGGTAAAATACATGTAACTGATTGATACGGTTTTAAGTGACTTTTAGTCTATAGGTTTCCCTTTCATATTCCCTCCCTCCCTCTTCCCCTCTGTCCCCTCCTGTGTTAGTCGGCTCAGGCTGCCATAACAGAATACCACAGATCGAATGGCTTAAACCACAGAAATGTATTTTCTGACCGTTCTGGAAGTTGGAAGTCCAAGATCAAGGGCCAGCACGGTTGGTTTCAAGTGAGGCCTCTCTTCCTGGCTGTCAGACAGCCCCTCCTCACTATCAGATTAGGGCCCTAACCTATGACTTCATTTAACCTTAATCACCTCTTTTAAAAGGCCCCGTATCCAAATATAGTCACATCAGGGGTTAGGGTTTCTACATGTGAATTGCCAGGGGACAAAATTCAGTTGGTAACACCCCCCCACACCGCCCGCCTTTGCAATTTGTTAGAGAAATGTGATCATTTGTCCTGGAGAGTTTCCCACACTTTGGATTATGCTGACATCACCCCCTTGAAACTTCAGTGTGTTCCTTTGTCCTCTACCACTCCTGTAACTTGAGAGCTGCATCTAGAGGCGTCGATGAGATTCAGGTTCAGGATCTTAGTTCCCTGACAGGGGCTTGAACCCATGCCCCCTGCTGTGGAAGCACGGAGTCTTAACAACTGGACCACTAGGGAAGTCCTGAGATTCAGGTTTGGATTTTCTGCTTGTGAAACTATTTACTAGGAGATGTAGTTTTATTGCGTCAAGAGACACATGATGTCTGGTTTGTCTTTCTTTTTGTGAGATTAGCAGATGTTGATGTTGAATACCTAGTTTTGACTAATAAAGATTCATCTTCCATGATGTCAACTAGCTGTCCTGACAAACTAAAAAGGTGTCACATTCCTATGTTATTAATAAATGGATTGAAAATCCCCTTAAATTGTTTGGAAGATTTTTAAACAAATTAGGAAATTCCATTTTCGAGTTCTTTAAGCTTGCAGATAAAAGAGCTTTTATATGTGACCAAATCATATAATAAAAGAAACATTCCCAAACATCCATTTTTCACCATGCCCTCTGAATAGCAAAAATTTCTGTCAGAAAGCAGTTTTTGTACCATTCTGTGCTAAAATGGCCCATTAAATTTCAGACAGCATATTTGTTTGTCTATATGTTTATTGTGAAGTTTCTATTGAATAGCACACTCCTGACATCTACATGTCATCATTGAAAAGACCAGTAAACTTGAAACACACAATTTTTTGTAAAAGAAAAATGCAAAACTCATGTTGAAGTTAGAGAGTCCTTGTAGAGTCTTTACCTTGAGATGACCAATGAGCTTTTCTGTGGTACAAAACTTGCTATGGTCACTCCCCTCCTCTTTGAAAAGTATTGAAAGAGTCTAGAGCTTCCCTGGTGGCGCAGTGGTTGAGAGTCCGCTGCCGATGCCGGGGACACGGGTTCATGCCCCGGTCCGGGAAGATCCCACGTGCTGCGGAGCGGCTGGGCCCGTGAGCCATGGCCGCTGAGCCTGCGCGTCCGGAGCCTGTGCTCCGCAACGGGAGAGGCCACAGCAGTGAGAGGCCCGCGTACCGCAAAAAAAAAAAAAAAAAAAAGAGTCTACTATTTCAAGTGTAATTTGTGCCCTCCTGGCTTCATTTCTTTCCCAGGAATGAGACATTGAGTGACTTGCATGTTGCTGCCGCCTCAGTAACCACACCCCAGGATCCTTGCTTTACTCTAGTCCAAAGCAACTGCTCCATCAATAATTATACTTTTCCTGTGAAGCACAGTTTTTATTAAATGAGTCACTTGCTGCTGAGGCCATATCTCCTCTAGTTCATCTTCATTTTGGGGACTCACAAAAATTAAGTACTGCTTTGATCTTTCACTATAGAAGCAGAATCTAGCAAATGTCACCTGCAGAGACACCCTAAAAACATCTGTAAAATCCATCTGACTGTATGGTACCCTGCATATTTCGCCCCGATATGTGTTCCCTCAGCCGTGCTTTCTGCCATCTTCCTTCCAATAATATTTGCTGGAGAAATACATTTTAGTTCTTTGCCAGATTGTTTTTTATTTTTGTTACAGTTTTTACTGCAGACATTTTTACCACAGCAGGAAGAACAAATGATTTCCAATGGTTCTGAAATGTCTGCTTTGGCTCTTAAGAAACCTCAACAAAGGCTTCAAAACACTTATTAAGTTTAAAGAAATTTTGGAAGTTACTGGATTGAGTATGACACAACTTTAAACATCACTGGAAAAACTTGAGGTCTGTCTGAACGTTTGACTTTTACATGTGAGGTTCTTCATTTAAAGAGACTTGCTATCAGGAATTCCCTGGCAGTCCAGTGGTTAGGACTCTGCGCTCTCACTGTCAGGGCCAGGGTTTGATCCCTGGTCAGGGAACTAAGATCCTGCAAACCATGCAGCATGGCCAAAAAAAAAAACAAAAAACAAAGAGACTGACTATCGATCCACATTTCAGATAGTCTTCTGGATTAATTCCAACCCTGGAACTAGCAGAAGGGTCTGCTCTGACATATTTTTATTGTATCTCCTGCTTTTTCTTTTTTTGGCTGCGTTGGGTCTTCGTTGCTGCACATGGGCTTTCTCTAGTTGTGGTGAGCGGGGGCTACTGTTCATTGCGGTGCACGGGCTTCTCATTGCGGTGGTTTCTCTTGTTGCGGAGCATGGGCTCTAGGTTCGCAGGCTTCAGTAGTTGTGGCACGCAGGCTCAGTAGTTGCGGAGCACGGGCTTAGATGCTCCGCAGCATGTAGGATCTTTCCAGACCAGGGCTTGAACCCGTGTCCCCTGCATTGGCAGGCGGATTCTTAACCACTGTGCCACCATGGAAGCCCCTGTATCTCCTGTTTGTACCATCAGTACTATCCTCACCTATTCGTTTCTTTTTCCTAGATGGCGTACAGTAAACTATACATACTTAAAGAATACAATTTGATGAGTTTTGACATAGGTAGACACCCATGAACCCGCTGCCACACTGATATAATATTTCCACCTCCCTCACAAGTTTCCTTGTGTCCCTCTGCAATCCATCCTTCCCTCCTCCCCACCTCACCCCCAGGCAACCACTCATTTGTCACTATAGATCAGTTTGTACTTTCTAGAATTTTATATAAATTGTATTATACCATATGGGCTCTTTGTCTTACTTCTTTCATTCAGCCTACTTAGAGATTCAGAAACACTGAGTGTATCTATGGTTCCTTGACTTGTGGCCCCTTCCTCCAACCTCTGCTCCCGTTGTGACACCTCTCCAACCCTGGCCCTCCTGCCTCCCTCCTCTAAGGACCCTTGTGATTACATTTGGGCTCACCTGATCATCCAGGATCATCTCTGTATCTCAAGATTCTTAATTTAATCATATCTGCAAAGTCTCTTTTATCATGTAAGGTAACATATTCATAAGCTCTGGGGATCAGGACATAGACATCTTTAGGGGCCATTCTCTCCCAGCTGCTATGGACATTTGTGTACAAGTATTTGTGTAAACATATGCTTGCATTTATCTATGAATAGAATAGTTGGGCCGTAGATAAGTGTATGTTTAACATTTTAAGAAACTGCGAAGGCTTCCCTGGTGGCGCAGTGGTTAAGAATCTGCCTGCCAATGCAGGGGACACAGGTTCAAGCCCTGGTCCGGGAAGATCCCACATGCCGTGGAGCAACTAAGCTTGCGAGCCACAACTACTGAAGCCCGCACGCCTAGAGCATGGGCTCTGCAACAAGAGAAGCCACCGCAATGAGAAGCCCACGCACCGCAATGAAGAGCAGCCCCCGCTCACCGCAACTAGAGAAAGGCCACGCGCAGCAAAAAACACCCAACTCTGCCATAAATAAATAAACAAACATTAAAAAAAAAAAAGAAACTGCGAGACTGGTTTCCAAAGTGGTTGTACCACTTCACATTCCCACCAGAGTGAGAGTTCATGTGCTCCACATCCTTGGAATGGTCAACTTCTTTTTTTTTTTTTTTTTGCGGTACGCGAGCCTCTCACTGTTGCGGCCTTTCCCGCTGCGGAGCACAGGCTCCGGACGCGCAGGTTCAACGGCCGTGGCTCACGGGCCCAGCCGCTCCACGGCATGGGGGATCTTCCCAGACCGGGGCACGAACCCGTGTCCCCTGCATTGGCAGGCGGACTCTCAACCACTGCGCCACCAGGGAAGCCCGGTCAGCTTCTTTTGTTTTGTTTTGTTGTATAATTCTGGCCATTTTAGTAAGCGTGAAGTAGTAATTCACAGGGGTTTAATTTGCATTTCCCTAGTGACTAATAGTGTTGAGCATCTTGTCATGGGCTTATTTGCCATCTATATATCTTCTCTGATGAATTGTCTATCAAAATC
Source organism: Leucopleurus acutus (assembly GCF_964270905.1). Taxonomy (NCBI): domain Eukaryota; kingdom Metazoa; phylum Chordata; class Mammalia; order Artiodactyla; family Delphinidae; genus Leucopleurus; species Leucopleurus acutus. Next base: position 5,153,724 of record NC_139150.1, on the reverse strand, counting down.
TTTTGTCATTTAAAAAACTGAATTGTCTTATTACCTAATTGTATCCTTTATATATATTTAGATATGAGTTCTTTGTTGGATATATGTTTTGAAAATATTCTCTCCCAGTCTGTGCTTTTTCATTGGAAAAAATTCAATTTATTCATAATTTTAAAAAAACAAAAACAATTCTCAGTAAACTAGGAATAGAAGGGAACTTCCTCAACCTGAATAAAGAGCATCTATAACTACCTTTCAGCTAACATCATACTTAATGTTGAAACATTGAACGTTTTCCCCTAAAATCAAAAACAAGGCCAAGGGGGGCTTCCCTGGTGGCACAGTGGTTAAGAATCCACCTGCCAATGCAGGGGACACGGGTTCGAGTCCTGGTTTGGGAAGATCCCACATGCCGTGGAACAACTAAGCCCGTGCACCACAACTACTAAGCCTGCGCTCTAGAGCCTGCGAGCCACAACTACTGAAGCCTGCGAGCCACAACTACTGAAGCCCACGAGCCACAACTCCTGAAGCCCACGCGCCTAGAGCCCACGCTCCACAACAAAAGAAGCCACCGCAATGAGAAGCCCACACACCGCGACGAAGAGTAGCCCTCGCTCGCCACAACTAGAGAAAGCCCGTGCCCAGCAACAAAGACCCAACTCAGCCATAAATAAATAAATAAATAACAAGGCAAGGATATCTGCTCTTACCAATGCAATAATGTAAACCAATAAAAGTCCTGCATATTGGAAAGGAAAAAATAAAACTGTCTCTCTTGGCGGACTGCACGATTGTCTACATAGAAAATCCCAAAGATATACGAGGAAGGTACTAGAACTGATAAGTGTGCTTAGCAAGGTCACAAAATAGGGTCCGGGACTTCCCTGGTGGCACAGCGGTTTAGAATCCACCTGCCAATGCAGGGGACATGGGTTCGATCCCTGGTCTGGGAAGATCCCACATGCCACGGAGCCACTGAGCCTGTGCACCACAGCTACTTAGCCCGCGCTCTAGAGCCCGCGAGCCACAACTACTGAAGCCCATGCACCTAGAGCCCATGCTCTTCAACGAAAGAAGCCACCACAATGAGAAGCCCACACACTGCAATGAAGAGTAGCCCCCACTTGCTATAACTAGAGAAAGCCCGCGTGCGGCAATGAAGACCCAACGCAGCCAAAAAATTCAAAAATAAAAAATATAAGGTCAGTATATAAGAGTGAATTGCATTTCTGTATACTGCTCTTATCAGTTATCTCTCGCTACATAATTACTCCAAAATTCTGCTTCCTAAAATAGTAAACTTTCATTATCTCACACAGTTTCTGTGGGTCAGGAATTGGGAAGTAGCTGAAATGGGGATCAGGTGCTCTCAAGAGGCTGCCGTCGGGATGTTGGCTGGGCTGCAAACATCCGACAGTTTGACTGGGACTGAAGGATATGATTCCGTGGAGCTGGCAAGTTGGTGCTGGCTGTTGGCAGGAGGCCTCAGTTCCCTGCCACGTGGACCACTCCCTAAGGCTGCTTGAGCATCCTCACAACCAAGAGACAGCAAGGCAGAAGCTGAAACGGTTTCTGTTTTATGATCTAACCTCGAAACCACAATCTGTCATTCCTATATTATCCTATTGGCTGCATAGATCGGTCCTACTTAGCATGTAAGGGAATTGCACAAGGGAATGGCCACGGGGGGCGAGAATCACTGAGGGCCATCATAGAGGCTTGTTCCTATGCTAGAACTGAGCAACTGGACACCGACATTTTAAAAAGTACTGTGACCTAGAATAGTCAAATTCATAGAGTCAAAGTACATTGGTAGATGTCAGGGGCCAACATTGGTCGATGTCAGGGGTAGTGGGGGAGGAATGGTTAGTTAGTGTTTCATGGGGACAGAGTTTCAGTTTAGGAGGGTGGAAAAGTCGGGAGATGGATGATGGAGAGAGTTGCACAACAACGTGAATGGACTTAGTGCCACTGAACTGTACAGTTAAATAGGGTTAAAATAGTATGTTTTATATTATGACTTTTACCACAATAAAAAAAATGTTTTTAATGTAATAACCTATATGGGAAAAGAATCTAAAAAAGAGTGGTTATGTATGTATGTATAACTGATACACTTTGCTGTACAGCAGAAACTAATGCAACACTATATATCAACTATAATAAAAAAATTTTTAAAGGAAATAAAAATAAAAAGTACTGTGTAGGGGAATTCCCTGGTGGTCCAGTGGTTAGGACTCTGTGCTCTCTCTGCCGAGGGCCTGGGTTCAATCCCTGGTTGGGGAACTAACAGCCCACAAGCCACATGGCATGGCCAAATAAATAAATAAATAAAAATTAAAAAGTACTGTGTACAATAGCACCAAACACATGTAGTACTTATGTGTAAACTAACAAAATAAACATACTAATACCCAGTGGAGATTTGCCGCTCATCGGCTATACTCATGCAAAAGGTGCGTTTTTAACCCTTTAAATTTTTAACAAAAGGAAGAATTCCTCTGCATAGAAAATGAAATGTATAAGAACCAATCCCTGTGCTTTGGCCTATTCTACAACACTAGGGAATTAAATGCTGAACTTTTTTTTACCTCCTGAGTGGATTTCAGAAATGACCTTTGACCAAGCCCAGGGCGGATGGGGCCCCCATTGTTGTCTGACGTGGGACAGAGTTTTTTCCTTCCCCTGGCAGCGTATTCATGTAGTTTACCCAAGAGTTGGTTCTTTCCCATCTGCAGGCATTTATCATACACTATGTGAAGTAATTTGCAAATTTCTGATTGCAAAAGATTTCAGATTATCAAATGCTAGAGCAGGATTGGGCAAACTACAACCTTTGGTCCAAATGTGGCCACCAGTCTTTGCCGGAGCATGTCCCTGTGTGCCATCTTGGGGAGGTGGTGTAGCACAGTAATGGCTAAATTCTCTAGCCCTCAGTTTCCTCATTTCTAAAGTGGAGGTGATAACAGTACCTGCTCCATAGGGTTGTTGTATGGATCTAATGGACTAATGCATGTACAGCACTTGCCCAGTGCCTGGACGCAAACAGAGAGCCTTGGCTATTTGTGTGGTATTAGTTATTATTATTGATGTTTCAGCTTATACGCCCCCTGCTGGTTCTGAAGAACACACAGATTTGTCAACTTTGGTTATCTGACAAAAGTAAAAATATGAGTAGTCCTAGACAGTACTCACAGAAAAATCTCGTGTTTTTATTTTTTAAATTTAAATTTATTTATTTATGGCTGCATTGGGTCTTTTGCTGTGCGTGGGGCTTTCTCTACTTGTGGTGAACGGAGGCTACTCTTTGTTGGGGTGCGTGGGCTTCTCATTGTGGTGGCTTCTCTTGTTACAGAGCACGGGCTCTAGGCACGCGGGCTTCCGTAGTTGTGGCACTCGGGCTCAACAGTTGTGGCTCGCGGGCTCTAGAGTGCAGGCTCTTAGTTGCTCTGTGGCATGTGGGATCTTTCCGGACCAGGGCTCGAACCCGCGTCCCCTGCATTGGCAAGAGGATTCTTAACCACTGTGCCACCAGGGAAGTCCTCAGGTGTTTTTAATCTTCCTAGAAAACTTGAATGCTCTGGAATGCTCTTAATGACCTGATTTGTGAGCATTTTCAAAACAACTGTAAAGCAGAAAGCTCAAGTTGTCTTAGTTCTATCTTATACGGCACCCCATTATGTGCATCAGTCTCACTGTTTCCACAAGTCTCTTGGAGATACTATCATGAAGATGACTGGCTCAGTGGACCTCACCTTTTAGTATCATTATGTCCTTCTGATGGTATGTTATGCTGGTTCAAGGCCAGGGAGCACCCTTTGCAGGGATTTTCACTTTCATGGGAAAGTCAGCTTCAGCTTATTAAATGTAATCAAGTGGTATCACAAGATCTATCATTATTGGTTTCTGTTACCTCTGATAACATGGAAATTTTGCCCTATATTCAGGCTGTTGCTTGCCATTCTTACCACTTCAATCACACAGGCAAGTACACTGAGTCACTGAGAACTTGGAGTAAGTTTGCAAAAACACTTCTCTCAGAAAGTGAATCGGATCTGTCTCGAGCCTCAGACATCTCACAGATAAAAAGCTAGATCCAGAAAAACATCTGGCTTTTTGTACTGATGGTTGGAGTCTTCCATTTAACTTCTTCAACAACTTTATTATGACCTTTGCAGATAAGCTCATTCCCCCCAGATGTTTGCTCTTCTGCAAGAATTATGTCCAGGACAGGGTTTATTTGCCCCCACGTCGCAGAGCTTCAGACAGGAGAAGCTGTGCACAGAGTTCTGGCCGTATTTCTCCTGGATCCTTCTCCCCTGGCCAAATGTCTGCAATTCCCCGACTTGGCTCTGGAGATGAGTTTGTAGGCTGAGGCCTCGCCGTTAGCAATTAGCTTTTTGATTTGTTTCTTCCAATTCCCTTGCTCATAAGCCTCTGGCACGCAGGTCATTCGTCCGCCATAGAAGCTCCACCAGCTCAGTCAGACTCATTTTCCTGTAACTGCTGCCGACGGGTGGTGGCCATCTGCTTGAGCAGAAGCCTCCGATCCTGGGTTCCAATCCATTTAGGGCTTCCCAGGCTGGGTGGCAAGGTGCTGGTCTTGCTAGGGGTCTCGTGTCAGACCACGACGTCTAGTTTAATCGCAATCTCCTCCACCAAGGTGCCCACTGGCATCCACGCAGGTCCTTCCCGGGACAACGGCCGCCATCCCGCCTCGCCTGCAGCCCCGGGTTCTCCCGGCCCCTCCAACCTCGGGCCGCACCTCCTAACCGGCCCCCTGACACCCTGGGCCCTGGGCTCGGCGTGCGCTCCCAAATCGAGGTACCCGTTACAGAGCGCCCAGAGCGGCGCAAACCCACTCCTAGCGTCTCAGCCTGGGTGACGAGTAGGTTCGGCCAACCCCTCTCAGCACCTCGGCCAATCGAGGCTGTCCACCGGTCGAGGGGCGGCGACTCTGCCCAATTGTGTACCTCCGACAACCCGCGGCTCGCCCAATCGCAACGTGAAGCACCCAATGACGCCTCCGGAAGAAACAAGGAAGGCGGGGGAAAGTGAAGGGGTGTGGCCACAAGGCCCCGCCTCCCACTGCGCGATGTAGGGGTTCTGGGCATGCTCGAGGGATCCTGGGTTGTGTAGGGTGGAGGCGGTGCCTGAGGTGGGCGTTTAGTCATCGTTAATTCTTTACAGGAGTCTTTTGAAACCATTGGTCCACACTGTGAGAGCTAGCTCAACTAAAACTAAACATACCACACTGATGCATTTATCCAAACACAAGGTGTGTAGGTGACACTTTCTGTTTCTGTTTATTGTAAAAAAAATAAAATAAAATAAAATCAGTGATATTAAATTTTACTAGTATGTATTATGCAGATTGATCCTCAGCTGAGAGAGGGCGACAGGGTCAAGCTGTATAATACATATTAGCAAAGTTTAATATCACTGATTTTTTAAATTTTTATTGAAGTATAGTTGATTTACAATGTTGTGTTTAATTTCTGCTGTACAGCAAATTGATTCAGTTATCCATATATATTCTTTTTCATATTCTTTTCCATTATGGTTTATCACAGAATGTTGTGATTTCTTTTTTTTAAAGAATAAAAATAAAGGTGAATAGAAGGATCATAGTTCCCTCTCGCACCCCACTGGACCAGCTGGACTCCTCCCCAGGGTACTAGTGCCTCACTTTGGAGACTGTGCCCTACAACAATTCCTTTTGTTTGCGGAGGCAGGAGCGGGGCAAAGCTGGAGCCTCTGGAGAAAGACTGCCTAGAATGACCTCAGGCAAATCACTTAACTTCTGTGTGCAATTTCATCGTCCTTAAAATAGGGGGATTGGGACTTCCCTAGTGGCACAGTGGTTAAGAATCTGCCTGCAGGTGACACGGGTTCCAGCCCTGGGCGGGGAAGATCCCACATGCTGCAGAGCAACTAAGCCCGTGTGCCACAACTACTGAGCCCTCATGCCACAACTAATGAAGCCCGGACACCTAGAGCCCATGCTCCGCCACAAGAGAAGCCACCGCAATGAGAAGCCCGCACACCGCAACGAAGAGTAGCCCCCGCTCACTGCAACTAGAGCAAGCCGGAGCGCAGCAACGAAGACCCAACGCAGCCAAAAAAAAAATTAAAAATTAAAAATAAATAAATAAAATAGGGGGATTAACAGTATTTATCTCATAGGCGTTTGGGGAGGATCCAGTGAGTTCATATAATATTAAAGTGCTTTGAACAATGCCTAACCAGCACACTAATAAGCTCTTAAATGATGATGATGTCGAATGAGTAGGTGTAGTCTCAGAGCAGCTCCCTAGTGTTAAGCTGTCCTTACTTCTTTTCAGTTACAGGCTTTGGAGGTAGAACGATCTGGTTCCACATTGATTCTCCAAGCATGAGCCTTTCGCCTCATAAAATGTACTTAAACTTTATGAGCCTCTGTTTCCCTCTATGTAAATGAGAGGTGATGTAAGGATAAAATGACAACTGAATGTAACTTATTTATCACGGTGCCTGACATTTAGTAGATTCTCAGTAAAAAAAAAAAAAAAAAGAGCTGTAGCAGAGACTAATGTGTTTAGCAGTCCTCACTTCCTTTACCTCCAGGGCACTCCGCTAGACTACAATCCCCAACCTCCCCTCCCGGTAGGTGGGGCCACAAGACGGAGTTCTAGCCAATGGAATGTGGGTAGAACTGATGGCGCACACTTCCCGGTCTGCCTTTCTCTGGAGTGAGAGTGGAACAAGTAATAGCGGAAATAGTGATAGTGATAGCGGATGGAAGGTTCCTGAATCTCCACAGCACTACTTGGAACAGAGTGACTCAATCAAGAAAACCCACGTGGGAGAAATAAAAAATAAACTTGAATTGAGATGCACCGGTAGAATGCGGGGGTTGCTTGTCACAGCCATTAGCCAACCTGACGCATAGCCGTTTCTCTTATTATTGTACTTTTTTTTTTTTTGGATCTCTCAATACTTCTGACCTCACTTGGCACAAGATTCGTTGTACCTTTTGAAGGTATGCTGTTTGGTGATGGCGTTTTAAATGTGTGCACGCTGCTCCTCAACAGGTTTGTAAACCCCTCTTTGAGCTGTTTCTTTTATGCACCCTCCCCCCAGCCCTATGCCCTATATCCACAGAGCCAGTTCCTCCAGCACCGCCTGGGGAATGATGAGAGTGTAAGTATCCATAGGTGGGTGCAAAGGTTGTTCCCTACTTCATCACATTCCTATTTCACCTATTTTTCTCCTCTCCTCTCCTCTCCTTTTCATGGGTTCCTTTTTCTTTTTTAATTTTTATTTTATATTGGAGTAGAGTTGATTTACAATGTTGTGTTAGCTTCCGGTGTACAGCAAAGTGATTCAGTTATACATACACATATATCTATTACTTTTCAAATTCTTTTCCCATTTAGGTTATTACAGAATATTGAGTAGAGTTCCCTGTGCTATACAGTAGGTCCTTGTTGGTTATCTATTTTATATATAGTAATATGTATATGCTAAGCCCAAACTCTGAATTTATCCCTCCTCCCCCCTACCTTTCCCCTTTAGTAACCATAAATTTGTTTTCGAAGTCTGTGAGTCTCTTTCTGTTTTGTAAATAAGTTCATTTGCATCACTTTTTTAGATTCCACATATAAGTGATGTCATATGGTATTTGTCTTTCTCTGTTTAACTTACTTCACTTAGTATGATCATCTCTAGGTCCATTTGTCTTGCTGTAAATAACATTATTGCATTCTTGTTTACAGCTGAATAATATTCCATTGTATGTAATTACCACATCTTCTTTATCGATTCATCTGTCGATGGACCCTTAGGTTGCTTCCATGTCTTGGCTATTGGGAATAGTGCTACAGTGACCATCGGGGTACACATATCTTTTCAAATTAATTGTTTTTTCCAGATACATGCCCAGGAACGGGATTGCTGCATCATATGGCAACTCTAGTTTTAGTTTCTTGAGGAACCTCCATGCTGTTCTATATAGTGGCTGTACCAATTTATATTCCCACCATCAGTGTAGGAGGGTTCCCTTTTCTCCACACCCTCTATGGATGCCTGTTTCATTTGCTCATTGAGTTAGCAAATGTTGATTGAGCTCCTTCGTACTCTGTGCCAGTGTGAGATTCAGGGATATAGCAGTGAACATGCAAACGCCATCCCATTCCAGAGGAGCTTACAGCCTAGTGGGCAAGTAAGACAACAAGCAGTAATTTGAATGTAAAACACTGGCCCATAAGCTCTGTGAGCATCGTATCTTTCTTGTGAGCCTTGACATCCCTGGTAATGGTGCCTAACAAGCAATGGAGATATGGTGTTTGGAGGTGGGTAGGAAGGTGGGAAAGGGCTCTTAAAGAAGGTGATGTCCATGGGAATTCCCTGGCGGTCTGGTGGTTAGGACTCTGCTCTTCCACTGCAGGGGGCACGGGTTCAATCCTGGTCAGGGAACTAAGATCCTGTATGCTGCGCAGCACAGCCGAAACAAAATAAATTTAAAAATAAATAAATAGATAAATAATTAGCAGGGAACATTAAAAAAAAAGAGAGAGAGAGAGAGAGGTGAAGTCCAACCTGAGTCCTGAGGTTTGAGTAGGATTCCCCCGAGCAAAGGAGGTTGTGTGGGGCTGGGGACAATTTCTTCCAGGAAGAGGGAACTGTTGGTACCAATTCTGCAGGCTATGACTCTGGAAAGTCAGGAGGTGAGAGATGAGCCTGGAGAGGTCAGTAGGGGCCAGATCATATTCCAGAAGGCCAAGGAGTTCGGCCCGAGGCATTAACGAACACCTGGGAAGACTAGCAGCTGGTGTTTCACTGGTGAAAAGAATGGGTATAACCTCAGGAGTGATCCAGCTTGGCTTCTCAGGGAAAAGCCTGAGAGCAGCCTAGCTGCTCTAGAAGAACTTTGGCAGGTGTGGCCCCTGACCTGTGGGGACCCAGCCCAGGGCAGTCCAATTGTCTCACTATTTTTGCTGCATTTTGGATTCCACACCTGGGCCCCAGTGGCATGTCTTTCTACCTCTGGCTGCTGTTTGTGTCTAGTCCTCCCCTGGCATGAAAAAGGCCTGTACACCCAGCCCTTGTGCGGGATCTTGGTTCCCCAACCAGGGACTGAACCCGGGCCACGGCAGTGAAAGCATCAAATCCTAACCCCTGGGCCGCCAGGGAATTCCCCATTGTTCTTTTTTTTTTAAGATTTATTTATTTATTTATTTATTTTATTTTTGGCTGTGTTGGGTCTTAGTTGCGGCACGCAGGATCTCCCTTGAGGCACATGGGATTTTTCATTGCGGCGTGAGGGCTCTTCATTGCGGCGCTCGGGCTTCTCTCTAGTTGTGGCATTCGGGTTTTCTCTTCTCCAGTTGAGGCACGCAGGCTTAGCTGCCCCGCGGCAAGTGGGATCTTAGTTCCCTGACCAGGGATCGAACCCAAGTCCCCTGCACTGTAAGGCGGATTCTTTACCACTGGACCACCAGGGAAGTACCCCATCATTCTTAATATACCCTCTTTAGACCAGCCTTGCAATTAGCTGCTAACCCACTGGCCCAGGCGAATGGGACACATATGTCTTCATTGAGTTTGTTGGCTAGGAAATAACCAATAGATTTATGTAGGCAGCCTAGTTATTCAAACTTCTTTCCAAAACTTTCTTAAATTTTCCTCTCTTTTTCTCAATCTAACTCTTGACCAAAGATTTTTCTGCCAGACAGATTTAGTATGGCACAATGGTTTGAAGTCAGACAGAACTGGGTTTGACTCCTGATCTGGTCATCTTTAGCTGTGTCGGCTAGTTCCTTACCCTCTCTGATCCTTGCTTTTCACATCTGTCAAATGGGGATGCTAGACCCAATGAGACAATGTTTGTAAAATGTTTAGCACAACACCTCGCCTGTAGTAAGCCCTGTAGGTGGCAGCCACTACTCAAGATTCAAAAAGTGTTTATTGAGCACCTAGTAAGAATCATGTGCTCAAAAAGTAACTCTACATGAGCCTGCTTCTTCTGGGTAGATTTCTCTGTTCTGCTTTTAAATTACCAGGAGAAGGACTTCCCTGGTGGTTCAATGGGTAAGACTCCATGCTCCCCATGGAGGGGGCCCAGGTTTGATCCTTAGGGAACTAGATCCCGAATGCTGCAACTAAAAGATCCCACACTTAGTTGCCGAGTGCGGCAACTAAGACCCGGCGCAGCCAAATAAATAAATAAATATTAAAAAAAAAAATTACCAGGAGAGAAACATGCTTAGGGAGATAATTTCCAAATTGTGGTCTACAGACCCCTGGGGGGTCCCCTCAGGGAACTGCAAGGGTCAAAACCATTTTCGTAATAATACTAAAACATCATTTGCCTTTTTCACTGTGTAGACACTTGTACGGTTGGTGGGTAAAACTGCTGGCCCCTTAGCATGAATCAAAGCAGTGGCTCTAAATGGTACTATTAGCCATTGCATTCTTTTTTTTTTTTTTTTTGCGGTATGCGGGCCTCTCACTGTTGTGGCCTCTCCAGCCACTCCGCGGCATGTGGGATCTTCCCGGACCGGGGCACAAACCCGTGTCCCCTGCATCAGCAGGCGGACTGTCAACCACTGCACCACCAGGGAAGCCCCAGCCATTGCATTCTTTATTGCCATGCTCTTGCAGGAAAAAAGGAAGGCCAGTTCTACTTTAGAATGTCCCTGATGAAGCAGTAAAAATGATTTTATTAAAGCTTAACCCTTGAGGACATACCTTTTTAGTATCTTGTCCGACAAAATGGGAAGTACACAAAAGGCACTTTTCTGAGGTGTACCAAGGTACGATGGTTGTCTCCAAGAAAAGGACTTGTATGACTCAGTTGCCCGCTGAACTAGCTGCTTTTCTCCGGGACCAGCATTTTTAGCTGAAAGACAAACTATGGCTATTCAGATTGAGATATGAAATAGATCTGCCATCCACTTGACTGCCCCTCAGCCTGGCAGCCTTGTCATCATTGGGGCATCTAAACCCACATGGGGACCCAGGAGCCTCCTCAGATGCCACAGGTTGAAGGGTCGCTGGCTCCACAAACCCCACTTCCCCTTGGACCCAGACAAGTGAGCATTTTAGAAATAGAAGGAACTCCCTGGTGGTCCCGTGGTTAGGACACCATGCTCTCACTGCTGAGGGCCTGGGTTCAGTCCCTGGTTGGGGAACTAAAATTCCATAAGCTGCAGCGCGGCCAAAAAAAACCCCAGAAAATGTATATCTCCCTTAAAACCTAAATATCACCAGGAAGGTTGGAAATCTAAATGATAACGCACGTGAACAAATGACGGTAACGTAACTGACCAGGGTACCAGCAAAAGTGCCATTTCAATGAGATTATTTTTATTGTGGTAAAACACACATAACATAAAATTGACCATTTTAACTACTTTAAAGTGTGCAATTTCGTGACATTTAGTACACGTGCCATGTGGTACAACCATCCCCTCTAGTTCCAGAACTGTTTCATCATCCCAGAAGGACATCCCACAGCCATTAAGCGGTCAGTCCCCCTCCCCCTCCCCCCAGCCCCTGGCAAACACTAATCTGCTTCCTCTCTCTGTGGCTTGCCTGTTTGGGGTATTTCGTATAAAAGGAATTATATAATATATGGCCTTTTGTATATGGCTTCTTTCTCTTAGTGTAAAGTTTTCAGGGTTCATCCATGTTACAGCACGTAACAGAACTTCTTTCCTCTTTTTTTATTTTTTAAAGTTTTTTAAAAATTTATTTATTTATTTATTTATTTATCTTTGGCTGCGTTGGGCCTTCGTTGCTGCGCGCGGGCTTGCTCTAGTTGCGGCGAGCGGGGTCTACTCTTCGTTGCAGTGTGCAGGCTTCTCACTGAGGTGGCTTCTCTTGTTGCGGAGCATGGGCTCTAGGAGCGCGGCTTCATTCGTTGTGACACGCGGGCTCAGTAGCTGTGACTCGTGGGCCGTAGATCACAGGCTCAGTAGTTGTAGCTCACGGGCTTAGTTGCTCTGCGGCATGTGGGATCTTCCCGGACCAGGGCTCGAACCCGTGTCCCCTGCATTGGCAGGTGGATTCTTAACCACTGTGCCACCAGGGAAGTCCTAGTACTTCTTTCCTTTTAATGGTTAAATAATATTTCAGTATGAATCTACCACATTTTGTTTATCCCCTCATCGGCTGGCAGACATTTGGGTTCTTTCTATCTTTTGGCTATTGTGAATAATGCTGCTATGAACATTCCTGTATACGTTTTTGTTTGAACCTCTGTTTTCTACTCCTTTAGGTATACACCTAGGAGTGGAATTGCCGGGTCGTGTGATCATTCTCTGTTTAACTTTTTGAGGAACCACCACACTGTTTCACATAGCAGGCACACCAGTTTACATTCCCACCAGCAATGTATGAGGGTTCCAGTATCTCTCCATCCTCACCAACACTTGTTATTTTCCATGTAGCCGTCCTAGTGGGTGCGAAGTTGTATCTCACTGTGGTTTTTTTGTTTTGTTTTGTTTTGTTTTTTTTGTTTTGTTTTGTTTTGTTTTGCGGTACGCGGGCCTCTCACTGTTGTGGCCTCTCCCGTTGCGGAGCACAGGCTCCGGATGCGCAGGCTCAGCGGCCATGGCTCACGGGCTCAGCCGTTCCGCGGCATGTGGGACCTTCCCGGACCGGGGCACGAACCCGCGTCCCCTGCATCGGCAGGCGGACTCTCAACCACTGCGCCACCAGGGAAGCCCTCACTGTGGTTTTGACTTGCGTTTCCCTGATGGCTAATGACGTTGAGCATCTTTTCATCTGCTTATTGGCCATTTGCTTATCTTTGGAGAAATGTCTATTCAAGTCCTTTATCCACTTTTTCATGGGGTGGTTTGTCTTTTTGTTAGTGAGTTGTGTTCTTTAGATATTCTGGATGTAGATATATAGTTTGCAAATATTTTTTTCCCATTTTGGGTTTTCTTCTCCCTTTCATGATAGAAAGTTATATTTTGAAATCTATTATTTCTCCAGTACCTACATTTCTGGGATCCTGACACAGAGGGCAAGACCTGATTCCTAAATTCTCCTGCCAGTGACCTTCCTTTATTCTACCTTTACCCTCACCTCCCCATCACGTGTCATATCCCTCAGTTGGTATGGCTTCCCGGGGGGCTCCATGTTGAGGAAGATTCTGACATGGTTCCTTGGGAAGGAGGTCCACAATTTGGGAACTCTGCCATTGGTAGAGAAGGGGAGCAGGTGGGATGCCTTTCCGGTACTCGCCATCCCATCCTTTATTTAGGATCCTCCTTAGTGAGCTTCTTCTTTCCTTTCGCTTCCCAAGCCATATCCCTCAATAATTTTTCACTGCCTTTTCTCAGCCGAAGTTGCCAAGTTTTGTTTTCATGAAACAATATAATCAGGCAACTTTGAACTCTCATGAGTTATTTGACAATGTTAAAAAAATGCTGGGGGTTTTAGGTGTGATTATGATATCATGGTCTTGTGATTTTTTTTTTTTTTTTTTTTTTTTGCGGTACGCGGGCCTCTCGCTGTTGTGGCCTCTCCCGTTGCGGAGCACAGGCTCCGGACGCGCAGGCTCAGCGGCCATGGCTCACGGCCCAGCTGCTCCGCGGCATGTGGGATCTTCCCGGACCGGGGCATGAACCCGCGTCCCCTGCATCGACAGGCGGACTCTCAACCACTGCGCCACCAGGGAAGCCCCTGATTTAAAAGATCTTTACCTTTCTAGAGATATACACTGACATAATAATATTCCTTCTACTTTTATATACATTTGAAATTTTCAATACAAAATAAAATAATACAGAAAAACAATCACACCGAGTGCTGAGCAGAAGGAATGAAACGAGGTGCCCAACGTCTTCTGCTGTGTAAGGTGGTGATTTCTTTTACTTGCCCGAAGTTGCCAAGTTTTAAGTCTTATCCTCACACTTCTTTTATTCCCCAGTCTTGGCTCTCTCCTTTTCCTGGGTCTTTCTCCTTAGAGGAAAATGGAGGGCACATTCCTAAGACTCAGGTGTGATGTGACGAGAAATTGCCGGCATTCCCTGTCCTGAACTCCCTTTGGCATGAGCCCCGCAGAGGAGACCTTGCTTTTAAGCCCACCTGTGTCAGGTGCTGAGACCCAGATGCTGTCCACCTTGATGTGAGTGCCAAGGTCTGTGCTGGGCCCCCTGCTGCCTGTTCAGATCCAAGTGTCGTATTTTTACCTCAAGGCTCCCATTCCTACTGGAATGCACATTCCCTGGGATGTGGCCACTTTTCTGATGGCCAGCAGCCAGCCCGTGGTCCCCTCCCAGTGCCCAGATGCTCCCATCTCCGGGCCTTTGTTCAAGCTGGTCCCTCCATCTGGAATGTCCTTCCCCAGTCTCCTCTGATGAAACTCCAGTCTTCCTTCAAAGCCTGGTGTCAAAAGCACCTGCCCCAAGAAGGCTCCCCCAGCCTCCCCAGCTGGAACCGATTTCTCCCCGGAATAGGATTCTTTTTTCCCTCCAGTTAAGATGACTACATTTTCTGAACTGTAATTGGGACTCACACTCTCTGTCATTAGTACAATTGCCTTTTGGAGAACAGGTGCAGAGAGTGTGAGAGCAGGCCCATCCAGGAATCCTGGCACATACGCTCACGGCACAAATTGTAGGCCTCACATTCCTCGATTGTACTGCAAGTTGCTGCAGTTCTGGGCCAGGAGGATGCACTAGACCAGCTCAGAGCCAGGCTCCAACGATTCAGACCCAGCTCGGGCCCATGCCTATGTGATAGGAAAGAAACTTTGTATTCTATTACAGGTTGATCACTAAAGGGATGTTGCCTGTAAGCTTAAATTATACATCATGGCCCATCTCTGGGAACCCTGCCTCCCAGGTAATGAGCATTAAGCTAAAATATCTTTATTTAGCTCACAGGAAACATCCTGATCAGGCCCACCTGAGAATGACTGCAGGAAGGAAGAAATTAACACAACCCTCCTGGAGGCTGGCCTGAACCAGGAAATATTGACTTTACTCCTTCCCCTTTCGGTATAAAAGAAGCCTGAATTCTAAGTCAGGCAAGATGGTTCTTTGGGACACGGGTCCACCGTCTTCTCGGTCTGCTGGCTTTCTTGATAAAGTCGCTATTTCTTGGCCCAACAACTCATGTCTTGATTTATCGTCCTGTCTTGCCACAAGCAGTAGGAGCTTGGACTTGGTAACACCTGGAGGTAGTGAGAGCTTGATGAATCAGTTTTTATTATTGTTGGGTTTTTTTTTTTTGAAAACCCCTTAACTTGAGAGTTTCTTGAACAGAGGGATGATTTATTTATTTTTAATTAAGTAATTAATTAGGCTGCATGGGGTCTTAGTTGTGGCACCGAGATCTTTGTTGCAGCGTGTGGGCTCTCTAGTTGTGGCATGCGGGCTCTAGAGTGCACGGGCTTAGTTGCCCTGCGGCATGTGTGATTTTAGTTCCCTGACCAGAGATCAAACCTGCATCCCCTGCATTGGAAGGCGGATTTTTAACCACTGGATCACTAGGGATGTCCCAGATGATTTATTTCTCATCTTGCCATTTCTCAGCACTCTGACTGGTCTTGCCATACTAGATCTCAGTAAATATTTTTTGCAGTCAGATGGAATGGCTTCGTTAGACAGAATGAGTGGAGGTTTGGATAAGACATGGGGTGGGGAAGCACAGAAGGTCCTGAGAACCAGAAAGATTATCTACAAATAATCTGCCATCAGTCTTCCCCTCTCTGTACACATATGCTGCTCCCTCCATTGGCAGTGGGGGTGGGGGAGTTCTGAGGTAGCCCCGTGACTCACTTTGACTGACAGAATGCACTCCTAAGAGGCCTGTCAGCTTCCACGTACCCTCCTTTGGAAGCCAGTTGCCATGCTATAAGGAAACCCAGACTGTTCTGCTGGAGAGAGAGGCCACAAGGAGAATCCTGGAGCACGAGACACCTCATGGTGGAAGAGACAGTGCAGCAGCATGAGTGACCCCTGTCAATACAAGGTGGAAGAGAAGACCCTTCCAAAACACCACCAAGTGGTGAGAAATTACAATTTGTTGTTTCAAGCCACTAAGTTTTGGGGCTGTTCGTTACACAGCAAGTGATCACTGACAAGGGAAGCTCCAATGTGTCTGAGATGAAAAAGGAATAACAGTAAGAACCAACATGTGCTGAATGCCCACTAGATGCCAGCTTGTGCCAACAGCCAGTATACGTCATCTCGTTCAACTTCTCACGACAGACTTCTTCCCCAATTTTCAGAGGCTCAACAAATCAGAGGCACTTGTCTAAAGACACACAGTAAATGAGGATAGAGACAGAATCTAACTCAGGTCCGTCTGACTCCAACTCCCGCACTTTTTTTAAACCATGGTTCCATGCTGGGGGCAAGTCCAGGGGAAAGGCATAGACCCAGTGCCTGATTCTGGCTTTAGCTTGGACACCCACTGAGGAGGTGAGCTGAGGTGAGCTGGCTGGGCCTCTGTGCTTGCTGGAGCCTGTGGGTGGTGTGCATGGCCATGCTGTGGACAAGATGCAGGCTCTGAGTGGCTGAAGGGAGGCTACATCCCAGAAGTCTTAGGAAATTATTCTCCCAGAGAGAATATTCTAGCTTCTCCCAGAGCTAGATGGGGCCCCCAGGAGAGGCTGCGGGGGCTGCCCCCAGGCTCTGGGCGGGACCAAGCGCTTTTAAGGCTGGCTCCCTATTTGTGGTCAGTGTCTAGTGGTCCTCCGCTTCCCTTCCCTTCAGTTGGACACTGATTTGCCAGAGCTTTCTGAGGTCTGGATGGCCAGAGAGGCTCTCCTATCCATCTGACAGCCAGGCGGTGGTGGGTGAAGATCCGGTAGCCTCAACCGATTGATCTGTAAAATGGGGTTGATGATAGACCCTAACTCACAAAATCATGGTGAAGAGCCTGGGATATACAGAAAGTGGGTGCAGCCACAACAAACCCTCAACAAATGTGCGTTCTCCTTCCTACTCAGCTCTGTCACCAGCTCCCTGTGGGAACTCAGGCAAATCACTGAATCTGTGTTTTCATTTCCTTACCTGAAAGTGCTCAATAAAAGGGGAGTATTCTTGATGGAGGGATGAAAGAAACCCAGCAAAATCTTAGACTCTCCAGGCAGTGGATTGATGAGGGAAAGCTTTTCTGGCTTTCTTTTGAGGCCGGGACTGGACAGAGCACTAGCAGAGGTCAAATTCTTTCTCTGAGAGTCTCAAGATTCTCTCTCCCTTCATTTTTTTTCTTGTTTCGTTCAATCATCTTTCGTTAAGCACCTACGAAGTGTCACAGATTGTGGTCCAGGTGCTGGGGAATTAAAAAATGAATAATTCAGTGAGTCTATTTGGATGAGCTCCTAGTCTTGTAGGGGACACAGATATGTATAAAAATGATGACCATCGGCAAGACTGGGGCTGTGATCGAGGGAATGTCGGAGTGTCCAGTGGGGGCTAGAGAAGAAAAAAGCAGAGAAAGAGAAAGAAAGAGAGAAGGGAGGCAGCATAAAGGGAGGCAAATTTCCAAAGGAGTGAAAGGAAAAATAAGACCTGAATCTGACCAATGACAGGGCTTCCCATATTCCACGTGAAATTAATGCAAAGGAGATCCATATCTAGCCATAACATGGTTTTAAAAAAGAAAATCATGAATAAAGAAATATATTTAAAAGTATTTTTTTAAATTAATTTATTTATTTTTGGCTGCATTGGGTCTTTGTTGCTGCACGCGGGCTTTCTCTAGTTGTGGCGAGCGGGGGCTACTCTTCGTTGCGGTGCGCGGGCTTCTCATTGCGGTGGCTTCTCTTGTTGCGGAGCACGGGCTCTAGGCGCACGGGCTTCAGTAGTTGCGGCTTGCGGGCTCAGTAGTTGTGGCACACGGGCTTAGTTGTTCCACGGCATGTGGGAATCTTCCTGGACCAGGGCTCAAACCCTTGTCCCCTGCATTGGCAGGAGGATTCTTAACCACTGTGCCACAAACAGGGAAGTCCCAAGAAATATATTTATAAGTATTATGCAAAAATATTAAATTTCAATGTAACAAAAAACAGTGATCACATTTTGGGACAAATAAAATTATGTATTCAAGAAATCTGTAATTTACTGTGAGAGGTAGATGAAATTCTCCCTTGGGCTCAGTTTGGGGGTCCAAAGAGATTTCTCCACTCATGGGCAGAGCTGCAAGTTTCCTGATATGTAAAAGCAGCAGAAGAAAAAAAGAGCCTAAACTGAACAAACTCTTGCCCATTGGTTCATGCCAGCTCTCCCCAGCTTTGCCCTGCTCGGTGCACTCATTCCATACCTCCTTTCAGCGTTCCAACCCTGGGTAGTGCTGTTTGTTTACTTTTTAATAACTTTAATGAAATGAAACCGTCTCCTTGAATGTCCCTCTCTACATCGCAGGCAGTCTCTTGGAGCTAAATGACCCCAAGGTCCAGCCTTGGTCCAGCCTTCATGCTCTGCTCTCTTCCTCCTCTTTCCTATCTCTGTCCTCTCTGGGTCCTGGGTTCTGGGAGAGCTTAGATGGGCACCTTCACAGTCCTAGAGAAATCCCAGGTGCCAGCCCCGGTTGACGGCATCAGGTCACAGACAACAGCCCCCCTACCTGCCCCAGCATCTTAGCCTTGTTTTCCCCAGGAAAGGCTCAAACGTCAGAGTAGCACTGCTGGGTTCAAATCCTTGCTCCACCACCTATGCCATTAGTGACCTCGATTTCCTTAAAGTGGGAACAATAATAACTGTCTCCCAAGCATTGAATTATCTCTTGTAAAGTGCCTAGCAGCCTGCCCAGCTGGGAAAAGTGCTCAATAAACAGTACCCATCATCGTGGCTGTTGTCACCCCAGAGAAGTGCAGAATGAGAATGATTTCCTGAATCCGTGACAAAACCTGGGGTTTGTGGTACAAGTGAAGCACCCGCTGCCATTTAAATCCCACGGACTTAGCAGCCTTTGCTGTCCCCAGAGGGCGTCACTCCCCTTCCCGATCTGCCACCAGAGCAGAACACTTGTCCACTTGACTTTCTCTCTGCTTGCCATCTGTAATATTTCCTCACCTGTCTTTCAGAGCACTCAAAGCCCTCCAAACTTTTCATCTTTTTTTTGGTTCTCTCTCACCAGATAATAAAAAGAGGTAACCTCCTGGTTCTTAAAGAGTTCCTGAGTCCCTTACCTCCCAGCCAACAAGGTCAAGGGCCAGACACTCATTCCTCCATTCAACAATACTCAAATATTAAAAAAAATTATTTATTCATTTTTATTTATTTATTTATTGGGCTGCGTAGGGTCTTAGTTGCGGCATGCGGGATCTTCTCTAGTTGCCCCACTGCATGTGGGCTCTTAGCTCCCAGACCAGGGATGGAATCCGCGTCCCCTGCATTAGAAGGTAGATTCTTAACCACTGAACCACCAGGGAAGTCCCCAACTACATTCAAACATTTATTGAGCGCCTACTGTGTGCCAGGCACCTTGCTCAGTGCTAACCATAACCTTAACCGTAGTCCTACTCAGGCTGAAATGGGTTAACTTTCCTCCCAGGTCTGACTGTGTGGCCTCAGGCAAGTTACTTAACCTCTCAGAGTCTCCATTCCTCACCTGTGAACTGGAACAATAATATCTGCCACTGAGTTGGGATTAAATGAGACCAACCACTCCCCTGCGGCTGGCGTTCACCGTTGGTGTTTACGGTGTATATGGACAATTGCCAGTAATGATTTGGAGTCCAGGCTCCAGATACGTTTCTTTTTGTCTTTGCTTTTTCAAATCGTTTGTTTTCCCAATTGCCAAAGCATCTAGAATTAAAAAGTGAGTATCCCCCTCAGCCCTCGCGACCTCACACCGCAGAGGTAACCAAGAGCAGAGCGCATTCTCCCTGACCTTTTGTCTTGCATTCACACAAATACACAAACACTCAAGGGAATTGGTTTATTACGTTTCATCTTACGAAAATGGAATAAAGTATCTAGACTGTGCAACAACCTTGCTTTTGAAGTAACAATGTATTATTACTTCAGTTTCCTTTCCGTGCTTACATCAAATACGTATTTTAACAAGATCCGGGCTCACGGTCTGGCAGCAGGCGCTGCGGTTCTGCAAGGGGAGGGGGCGGAGATCCGGGCTCTCACCCCTCCCTTCCCAACCCTCCCTGCGTCAGGGCCTCACCCGCCCCGGCCCCCTCCAGCCTAGCCCCCCTTCTTCCCGACCTCTCTCCCTGCCTCTCGCCCCAACCCCCTTCACTGGGCCTCCTCCCCTTCCCCGCCCCCCCCACCCCACGGATCCCTCCCCCTTCTCTCCATGGGCCCCTTCTAGGGCCCCCACCCCGGGTCCTCTTCCCAGGCCCCTTTTCCCGGCTCCGTCCCCTGGGCCCTCCAGCCCCTCCTCCGGGCCCCTCCCGCGAGCCCCTCCCCCTCCCAGGTCTCCCAGCTCTCATACCCCTCCCCCTCCCGGGACCCCAGCCTCCTCACGGGCCCGGGGGCGGGGCGGGCGTCGCGGATCCCGGGAGGCGCGGCAGGGGGCGCTGCGCTGGCCGAGGCGCGGCTGCGGGCGGCGGCGGCGGCGCCAGGAGGAGGCGGGGGCGGTGGCAGGCGGGGGGCGGGGAGCCGAGCGCGAGAGTGAGACGAGCGGCTAGACATAGGCTCCGAGGCTCCAGCGAGCGAGCGACGAGCGAGCCCGGGAGGGAGGGAGCGAGCTAGCAGCCGCGCCGCCGCCTCGCAATCCGCCGCCATCCCGCCGCCTCCGCGCCCGACCGCCGCCCGACCGCCATCGCCCGGCCCAGTCGCGCCCGCGGAATCAGACCAGGTGGGCCTGGGGCGCGGGGCGGCGCGGGGCCGGGGCGGCGGCGGCGGCGGCGGGCGCGGCGCTAAGATGGAGGCGGCGCGGCCCGGCCGGCTTTGTCTCGGCGGCGGCTGACTGACAGCGGCGCCCGGGCCCGGCCGACCTTTGTCCGCGAGCACCGGGCTCGGCCCGCCCCGCGCCGCCGCCGTTGGCCCGCGGGGCCGGGCCGGGGGCGGCCGGGGGCGGCGGGTGGTCAGCTCGCCATTGTTGTGGCGGCGCCGCGCGGCTTGGGCTCGGCTGACTGCGGGGTCGGGCCGCTCCCCCCGCCGGGCCCGCAGCCCCCGCACCCCGGGGCCGGGCCTGGGCGCAGCGCGGCTGGGTGCCTCCGGGGGAGGGGCCGTCGGGGCGGACAGGTCCCCGGAGCCCCCGGAGTCGCCTTTTCACCCCTCATTCCGGCGGCCGCGAATGCTTCGGCGGTCGGGGGCGTCGGGGCTGGTTTCCTGCCGCCCGGCCCCATCTTGCTTCCTAGCGAGAGCGGCTCCGGGTTGCAGAGCCGGGGTCGCGGCGATCCTCGGGGCCGGCGGTCGGGGTGGAGTCGCCTAGCCTTTTCGGGTCCCCCCGGGTGTCCCCGAAGTTGATGGTCAGGGGTGGCTGGCCTGTGTGCCAGGGACAGGGGGTTAACAGCCGCCCAGACGGCCGCGGTTTGAGTGCGGGAAGAAGATTATTTTCAAAACACTTAATGCTCTGTTGCTGAAAATGTTTAATAATAAACAGGATGTCGCTGCTCAGGGCCTGCCAGATGGGTTTTTTTCCCTCCTTTCCTTTCTTTTTTTTTCCCTACCTCTGCCTTCTGAGTAAAACCTAGGACTGTTGAAATCGCGGGTCTCTGAAGAGTGTATTTGCCTACATAAAATTGGAAGGCGTTTTTTTCCTTTTCTTTTCTCCCTCTTTCTAAATATCGTGGGAGGTCCGAGCCCACCTTAGGCAAGCCGAGGAGGTGTTTTTCAGGGGAATGGTTCGCTTGAAGGAAGTGGGAGAAGGGCTGGGGGAGGCTCTCCGGAGTGTGTCATTTGCTAAATGGCTGCCCGGGAGAAACCTTTAGAAGGCTTTGGTTTACAGGATTGTTAAATTGCCCCTGAGATTTTTTTTTTTTTCCTTTAAGGTTTGGTATGCATTTTAAGTGCTTTGTATATTATAATCTACTTTGGTTTTTGTAATCATCCGTTTGAAGTCTTAGCGTGGTTTCTCCGAATACAATTGGCAGCCATCTAGCCCAGTGTGCGCAGTGCTGTGGTGGAAGGAGGGACTGGGGAGGCCCAGGCTTTGGGGTGCAAATCCTGCTTCTGTCGGAGAGCTCTGGAATTCTCGGAGCCTTCATTGGCATACGTAGGGACATTGCATCCTCCCCCTGAAGGTGGTTGAAGGACCTACTGCCACACAGTTGGTGCTTAATAGTTGCTTCTCCTGTGGCTGTTTGTATGCCTGCCATCAAGTCCTAGGGTGGAAGTTAGCCACTTGTGGTGCCACCCGTTGTGCTGAGCCGTCAGGTGGATGCCACAGGTGCTGGGCTAAGGCATGGCCAGGGGAAGACTTCAGGGCACAGAACATCACTGGGTTCCTGCTTATTACGTGCTGGGCCTCTGTGGGGAGACAAGGATGGGAAAGAGCAGTATTTGGAGCCCTCAAGGACTACATAGACCTGGGCTGTGTGGTGGTAGGTCTCTGTCCTTGGATCCGAGGTGCCTGCCTCTTCTGAGGCTGTTCCTGCAGCTCGGGTTAAGGCACAGCAGAACAGTACAAGAGACTAGATGCTAAGGACAACAAGCAGAGGCCCAGGGAGTCTCTGCCTCTTGAGGATAACTGTTTTCCTTTGGGAATGGCAGAAAATCATTTGCTTGTTTGGGCAAGTGTGTCTCTTGGAGCCTGGATTCTGGTCCTCATTGGGTTACCGTACACAAGTTTCAGTCTCAGCTCCTGCATCTGTAAAATGGGAATAATTAAGTCTTGCCTTGGGTATCTGTTGGGTCCCTTGGGAGCCTCACATACTATTTGCAGCAAAGCACTTCCGTCCACTGGAGGAGGATGAAAATGTATGGTTTCGGTCACCTAGTTTTCTGGTTTTTTTCTCCTAGTTCCTGATCTTTTTCTCCTGTTACCTTGGTTGGTGGAACCACCTCAAATTCTATCCGCAGCTAACGTTTTGATTTTGCCTGGAAGCACCAGAATGGCCTAGAAGAGCTAGGCTACTCAGCCAATTCTGGGTTGTGTGCTGTTTATGGGAGACCACAGGAAGGACTGAGGCTAATCCTCAGGGAGACTGACCCAGCCTTGGTCACGGGTGAGGGCTGAGGCCCAGGTTACCTCTGGGCCAAACCTGTAGCTGTTTGTAAAGGGCCTTGGAGACAACTCTGCTTGGACACACGGTGGTTCTGCAGTTTAGTGGGAAATTTGTTTTGGTGCATTTTGGCATTCCCACAGACATCTTGGTTGTGTTGTGTTGTGTTTTTTAAACCTCCTTGGAACCTCCTCCTGGCTGTGTGACTGCGACATTCTAGCGGGTCAGGTCATCCTTTTCCTGCTTCCTGCCTCTTGGCCCATTCTTTATATGTGATTTCAGTCTGGCTCTGCACTGTTGGTTAGCTGGTTGGTTAGGGGAGGTGATGAATTAGCTCCGTCTCCCACAAGCCTTTTTGATTACCTGTGAATTTCAGTTACTACTGGCTCCCTAAAGCTGCTTGCATGGTGGAGGGGCCTGTCATGCCCTGCAACATTCTGGGTCCTCTCCGGGCTCCTTCAAGTGCAAACGGTTAAAGGAGAGCCTGGGGAAGGAAGAGCCGGAAGACCTTGGGAGAGAGGAATTTCAGGAATGGCAAGTCAGAACCAGTTCCAAGGCAGTGTAGTTGCCTGGAGCCCAGCGGGATGTTTGTTATGCCTTTTGGTTGGTCCATCCCCCCACCCCCTTTTAAATTTCACTTCTTTTTTTCCTGAAGGATTATTTTATTGTGCTTTCAGGATTTTTTTTTTTTTTTTGCCTTGCACAAAGTACTGACTCATGTTGCTAATGGCTGTATGCTGGTTGTGTGTCTCTTTATTCTGCTGGTTTAGGATTGTTCATTTCTATGTTTGTTTCTGTTTCAAACCGGAACAGGCCAGTTGGGCCAGTACACGTATTTCTAAATTTGATAATGAGGCTTCTCTACTTTCAAATGTGCGTATCTTGTTATGGGTGGGCAGGTGTTAAATAGGCCCATCTACACTAGATTTTAAAGCGATGCGTTTCCCTCTGAAGAATAAAATTTCCAGCAGAGATCTGTCGGGGTTTGTGTCCTGAAATCTCATATTTTAGTCAGGGCGAACTAGACTATCTTCTTTTCCAATCATAACTTGATTTCTTTCTGAAGATCCTTTTCTGGGGCTTGTACAGACTTGGGAACCTTGGGTCTGTCATTTGAACAAATAAATAAGGGCGTAATCTGAAAAATATATGTATGTGTAACTGAGTCATTTTCCTGTACACCTAAAACTAACAATACTGTAAAGCAACTATACTTCAATTAAAAAAATAGATAAACAGCGAGGATTTACTGTATATCAAAGGGAGCTACATTCAATATCTTGTAATAGTGTATAAGGGAAAATAATCTGAAAAAGAAAAATATATCTAACTACATCACTTTGCCTTACCCCTTAAACTAACACATACTTTAAATCAACTATATTTCAAAGAAAAAAAGGCGTGGCCTGTGGTGCTGGAGATGAGAGCGAGGTGAGAGGTGGTAAGCCTTCTGGTGAAATAAAACTTTATGACAAGCTTTTGGGTGTACAAAGTGCCGTTTGGACCGGCCTCCTCCCCTGGGAGCGTGGAAGACCTGGGCTGTGCTGCCGGTGATATCACCAAGTCTCTGTGGGTGGCACGTCGGAGTCTGCTCGGGGAGGGAGGCCTGCCCTCGTGACTTGAGCCAAAAGTCTTGGTCGAGTTTGTTCTTAACTGTACTTGTTGATTTTTTTGTTTCATTTTTTTCCGTGTGGCCTGAGCTGAGGGCTGGGTTGCTCTGTAAGGTGCCAGCAGCGTGGTTGGCTTGTGAAGCTTGTGCGTGCAGCAAGAGGTGTCTGTGGGCAAAGTGCAGTCTGAAGTTGCTGGCTGTCCTGGTCCTTCACATTCTTTTTCAGATGACTTCTTTCCGCTCTCACCTCTACAGCTGGTTTTGTAGCTCTGCTCTGTATCCTTTCTTCCTCCTTTCAAGAAAACTACCAGCCTTTTTCTCCTTGTGGTGGTGCAGAAGCAGTATGTATTGCTTTTAGAAGTCACTGCCGAACATCGGCCAGGCACGGTGCGTTTTTCCCCATTCATAAAAGGAACATTTTCACTGAAAAAAAAATTGCAAAATACTGAAAAGTATAAAGACAAAAATAAAAACAAAAATCACCTGTAACTTCACCATCCAGAGATACCTGCATTAAGACTGGTGTATTTCTTTCCTTTGATTTTATGGGGTTTTTTTCAAAATTAGAAAAATATACTATATACACTATTTACGGATCATAGTTCCTCTTAACGTTATAGTATGTTTCTCTAAGTTACTGAAAGATGATTTTTTTAATAATTGCTATTATATGGATATGCCATGATTTGCTTAATTCTCTGTTATTAGACATTTAGGTGGTTGTTACCCATTTTTTGTTATTATAAACATAACTTTAGGGAGCATCCTTGCACGTAAACCTTGGGGTTCACATTGCTGATTATTTCCCACAAGTGGAATTTCCCGGTCGGAGGGTGTGCAGGCCCCTGCTTTGGCTCTCTCTGGGGCAGCACCAGTTTCCTCCTTGGTCACTCCATCTTCAGCCTTGGGCACAAGGCAGGCTCCTTCGTGGACCACTGAGTTCTGGGTGTCTCAGTCCTGGCCAAGCCTTTTGATGAGTGGGGCTTGGGGTCTTACTCCATTTCCTGGTATGAGTCTGGACGAGTGTCTTGACTTAAACGTTTATTGTTCTGGGGACGCAGATGTGGATGCCCCACTTGTGTTCCTCAGGAGCTCATGGTCCGGTGCGGGGAGGCAAGCACCTCCTTACAGAGACCTTCGGGAGCTCCTCAGCCCAACTGCATCATCACCCGCCTGTTGCATCATCTTTCTTAACCCTGTTGCTTTTCTATTTTTTCTTTTTTAAAATATTTATTTATTTATTTGTCTGCATTGGGTCTTAGTTGCGGCACGCGGGATCTTAGTTGCGGGCATGCGGGATCTTTAGTTGCGGGCATGCGGGATCTTTAGTTGCGGCATGCGAACTCTTACTTGTGGCGTGTGGGATCTAGTTCCCTGACCAGGGATCGAACCTGGCCCCCCTGTATTGGGAGCGTGGAGTCTTAACCACTGGACCACCAGGGAAGTCCCCCCTCTTGCTTTTCTTTACAACTCTTTTCACAACTTTACAGTTTTTTTAAACAATTATTTTATTGTGGTAAAATACACATAACATAAAATTTATCATTTTAACCATTTTTAAGTGTACAGTCCAGTGGCATTAAGTACATTCACGGTGTTGTGCAATCACTGTCCATCTCCAGAACTTTATCATCTCAGTAAATTGAAACTCTGCACCTATTAAATACCCGCCGCCCCCCCGCCACCCATTCCCCCTGCCCTAGGCCCTGGCAAGTGTCATTTCACTTTCTGTCTCTATGAGTTCGATTAGTCTGGGTCCCTCAGATAAGTGGAATTATCCAATCTTTGTCCTTTGGTGAATGGCTTCTTTTACCTAGCATAATTTTTCAAGTTCATCTATCTGTGGTGTTGTGATGTGTGTCTGGATTCCATTCCTTTTTAAGGCTGAATAATATTTCGTTACACACACACACTCCACATTTTCTTTATCCATTCATCTATCGATGGGCGACAACTTGGAAATAGATTTTATTTTTAAATTTATTGAATTGTCCCTCTGCCCCGGTGGAGGGAATGAGTGTCACATGAAGCAGATTCTTTTGCTTCTGTTCCTCCCTGTGCTCTGTGTCTCACACAGAGGGCACTCCGTCAGCACGTGTAGGATGAGCGATGGGGCTACTTAAGGGGGTCTGGTGGGAGCCCACCGAGAAGTCGAGCCCGGCTCAGTCTGGGTTCCAGTGGTCAGGGAAGGCCTTCTGGAGAACGTAGCAGACTTGAAGCAAGCACCTCTCGCAAATCGTCAGCGCACCCTGGAGTATTAAAAATGTGTTTCTAAGTTGAAATCAGAAATGCATGGGCCACAGAAGAACGCTGGTGGGTCAGCTTGCTTTCCAGAGTCTCAGGCCCTTCGACTGTGGACGTGGTGGGAGTGCTCTGGTGGGGCGGGGGCCGGGGCCACCCAGGAGGCAGTTAGGACTTCACCTCCAGTCATTGAGTTGATTCTCCCAGCGTGCTTTGAACTCATCTCCGTGTGGAATGGGGGGTGAATCTCACTGCAGGACCAACTGGAAAAAGGAGGTCATCTCCTGCGCTCTTTCCACAGTTCCTTTGTGTCTTTAGAGCTTTTTTCGGCAGGTGTTGTTTACATCCAGTTCAGAGCTTAGAGAACTGCTCTGTTCCAGGCCGCGCAGAACATGCAGGCCAGTATGGGAGGGCCGACCTGTCAATGGGACTGAATGGGCTGAGTGTTCAGAAGTAGTTGGGGAGAGTGGAACGTTGCCCTGAAGCATAAAGTGGGATTCTTTCTGATACAAAATTAATTACAAAAGTATACTTACTGGAAAAAAAAATTAAAAGAAAAGGCAAGGGTACATAGAAAAATGAAAGCTCTTCCTTCTGTCTTCCCAGGTGGTAGCCACTATTTATGGTTTGGTGTGTTTATCCTTCATGTGAATATGGCCCTTTGTAGGCAGGTTTTTTTGTTGTTGTTGCGGTACGTGGGCCTCTCACTGCTTTAGCCTCTCCCACTGCGGAGCACAGGCTCTGGACGCGCAGGCTCAGCGGCCATGGCTCACGGGCCCAGCCGCCCCGCGGCATGTGGGATCCTCCCAGACCGGGGCACGAACCCGTGTCCCCTGCATCGGCAGGTGGACTGTCAACCACTGCGCCACCAGGGAAGCACTGTAGGCAGGTTTTTTCTTTTTTTTTTTTTTTTTTTTTTTTTTGCGGTACGCGGGCCTCTCACTGTTGTGGCCTCTCCCGTTGCGGAGCACAGGCTCCGGGTGCGCAGGCTCAGCGGCCATGGCTCACGGGCCCAGCCGCTCCGCGACATGTGGGATCTTCCCGGACGAAGGCACGAACCCGTGTCCCCTGCATCGGCAGGCGGACTCTCAACCACTGCGCCACCAGGGAAGCCCTGTAGGCAGGTTTTTTAAAGAGCAAAAATGAGATCATACTAGTCTTTCTTCATTTTTAAACTTATCATGAGCATTTTTCTGTACTAACATATACAGATCTATCATACTGTTAATGTTTTAAAAATAATACTTAGGAGGTTTTTAAAAAATATGCAAGTGTATGGAAGAAGAAAACAAAAATAGTTCTTAATCCCTTGGCCCAGATATTCCCAGTTGACTTTTTTTAAAAAGTAGTTAGAAAAATTCAATCTGTATTGAAATGCATAAGGGTTCCTCTCCAATCTCTCTGAAAGGAAACCATTATTTGAAGTTTCTTGTGATTCCTAATAGAAAAAAAAATTATGCATATCATCCATCCATATATATATATATGTGTGTGTGTGTGTGTATATATATATATATATATATATATATATATATATATATATTCTTCTTAAAGCAGGTTGCCCTTTTCAATTAATGTCCTGGTGTGCTCCACGAGGGCCTTTTTAGATGTATTACATCATTTATTTTAGCAACTACGGAGAATAGTCTGTGGATATACTTGATTTATCCCGTTTCCTATTGGTGGACAGTTGGGCTGTTTCTAATTTTGGGATATTACACAATTTTGGTAGAATTCAGTCAAATTTCTCTTCAAAAACATGTAATTTGTATATAATAGCATGTGAGAGCATGTTCCTGTAGTGTGGACTCTTCCTGTTGAATAGCGTTTTGGTAAGAATTCTGTTAAACTCTTTTTCAAAAAACTTTGTGCCAGTTTATATACAATAGTATATAAGAGCGGGTGTTTCTGAACTGTGGGCTTTCCTAAATGGACAGCTTTTGGGGGTCATTTTGGGCATGCGCATTTCCCAAATCAAAAGCAGTGACTGTTTCAGGCTTCCTGTAGTCGGTGTAGGATCTCAGGCTGTGATTGGTGTGGACACGTGTATCAGAAATGGCGTTTGCTGTGGACTCCCAGTGCAGAAGTGGCCCTGGGCATCTCATTAGGTAAGGCCAGTGAGGGAACCGGCGGGGGGGTTGTGGGGAGGGGCACAGGAAGCCAGATCTTAGTTTGATTTTCCTTATCGACTAAGATGATGGTACTTGGCACAGAGAGCCTGGCAGAGAGAATTCAGAGGCCTCCTGCGTTTGGAGTTCTCACGTAGCCCTTCTGGAGATTTCTGAGGCTCGCATTACAGCCCTTGGTAGTCTTGTTGTTACTGCATCTTACCGTGGAATTTATCCGGAGGCCTGTGCTCTGTTGTGTTCAGTTCTCAACTCAGCCAGTTGGCCGCCGGCCCCGACTTTCCCGGCCTGGTTATTCTAGGAGATCACACCTAGTGAGCGAAGTGACTGTAGAAGTGAAGCCCCTGGAAACGCCTGGGTGGTATTTCATCAGGCTGGGGCCTCTGGTGAGGTGAGTGCCCCGGGGAGGTGCCGACTGGCCCTTGCGGGCTGTTATTGTTAGCGCGAACCTAGAGAGAAATCGCGGGGAGAGTTGGGGATGCCTCGCCCCCCTCCTCTGCTCCTTTCCTGAGGGAGAGTAGCCCTTGCCTTTGATGGTCAGCAGCCTTCAGATCCAGGTTCTTCCACTTGCAAGCTGGGTGATTAAGATTATTTAATCTTTTGGAGTCTCTGTTCTCTTTCTCTGCAAAATATCATAGTAACGCCTGCCTCCTAGAATTGGGGGAGGATTCAGTGGGTCCTACGCTGAAGTGTTTCTAAGGTGCCTGGCACGAGGCGAGCAGGCTCTCAGTAAACAGTAGCTATTAATGGTTCCTGGATTCAGCACTAGCTGAGGGCCTGGGGGGTTGGAGTAGGCAGGCTTATACACTTGGGGCTCTTTTGTTTACTAGATGCTGGCGTTTCTAATTGTGTGCTAAGCCCTGTGCTACATGCTGAAGATTTAGACCCAAGTCAAACAGCCCCTGCCCTCACCTGCAGGAGCTCAGACACCTTACCAAGGGCCTCCCCTTGAGGCGGGGGCATCGGGGCTCTTTCTGCCGTCCACCTCTCTCTAAGGTAAATACCTCCAGCAGGAGCATTTGATCACTGGCTGCTGCCCTTCCCTGAGTTGGTTCTGTTCTTGGAGAGTTTTAGGTAAATGTCTTGAGAGGAATGAAGATGAGGTTTGTTAAAGTTCATGGCATCAGGCAGACAGGAGTGTTCATTTCTGCTGTTTACACCTTCCTGGACCTTGAACAGGCCTCCTTTACCCCTTTGAGCCTGTTTCTGTATCTGCTGGGTGGGGATGGGACCTGCCTCTCGGTGTTGCTGTGATGATGGCACATAGTCAGCCCGGAAACAGGACGATGTGTTGCTACTATATTGCTCAGTTTACCTAGATCTTAAAACAATGTAACAGTAACATACAGCCTTGTTACAAAAAACCCAAACACGCCAGATGTACACAAAACAGAAAGTAGAAGTCATTCCTTCTTGCCGCTGTCCTTCAGATTGAGAGATGATGAGTGCTGTCTTGAAAACAGTTTCGTTTTCCAGTAACGGGAATGTTTTAATTGAACGTGTGAGTTTCGTCCCTGAAGTGACGACCGGAAAACAGGAGATAGGAATGTTTATAGGTGTACTTAAGACATTTCATATGTGGTTCCCCAGCACTGTTGCTTCAGTCCTTTCCTGTCTTCTCAAGGAAAAAAGAAAGGGCCGTGGTAATCCTTTGTCCACCTGTATGAATCCTAACGCTGTGTTGGTCCTACTAGCGGCGGCAGAGAGTAGCTGTAACCAAGTGCTGCCCTCCAGAGATCTTAAGGCAATGTGCTGAGCTTTTGATATGGGAGTTTGGGGGTACGGGGGCAGGGTGGGCCATGTGGTCTGTGATGTGGACTTGGTAGGGGAAGGGGCAGCAGAGTCTGTGATAGTTCAGGAACTGGGGAGAGATGATGGAGTGGGACGGGACTGGGGGCTGTGAGAACAGAGTTCTATCAGGATGGGGAAGGTCTTGTAATGCCCGTTTATCGTAAATAACCAATGAGTAAAGTTGGTGTGCTTAGGTGAAGGCACATGTTCCTCTTTTCTTTTGCTGAAATGATGGGCTGGCATCCCTCTGAAAGCCCCTGGGCAACACTTGGCCCCGAATTTTGGGTTCTTCCTTTTCATAACTTCAGACCTGCTCTTGCCTGATCGGTGGCCCAGGGACTGTCACCATCCTGGGTTTCCTCTAGAGTCTGAGGCTTGGAGAATAAATAGCATATGGGTTCCGGGGCTGTAGTCCTTTGGGCTTGTTGGAGATCATTTAAACCAACCCAGCCCTTTTAGCCCCCCCCGCCTTCAGTATATTTTCTGAAGAAAATAAGTATTTGGTTTTATTTTCTTAAAAGAGAAGGTGGTTTGCGCGGGGGGGTGGTGGTGGTTAGTTGTTGAAGAACCATCTCTGTATCAGCAGACAACCTCCTGCATGTGGCTTAGCTCTGAGATGGCGTGATAGAGTGAGAAAGGGCGCAGGGCGACACCACGGCCTGGTACTTCACCCCTCAGCCTCCGTTTCCCCAACTAAGTGGGGCCGACAGTGAGGACAGCCACCCCGGCGGTTGTTGGCATGATCCCCTGCACAGCTGGAATTGCTGTTCCTCCAGCCTGATGGAGTACTTCCTCACTCCGTTAGTGGGAGGCATTACTGTCCAGGCGGAATGGTTTGTTGATAAGAGGTCTCCTTTGGGATACCTCTTCTGCCTCGTGCAGTCTGAAGGTGGGAGGCTGCAGGTGGAGGAGGGCTCCTGGAAGGCACCAGGGTCCTGTCGTTTTGAGTGAACTGGGTCCTGCACCCCTGTGGGCTTTCGCTCCTGGAGGGCATCTGCCTCCTGTGGTGGGTGCCTGATTAGAGGTCGGGGTCTAAGCACTGCTGGTTTCTCAGGGCAGGGTGCAGTTCTCATCTTCCTTACCTTTCTGTCTGCCCTTCAGTTCTCTGGGCACAAACTAAAAATATGCTTCGTAGAAGTGTCAGGTGGTACACGAGTATTGGCCCAAGCGTAAAGTTACACGTACCAGGACTTGGGTTGTAGCGTTATCTGTCACAGCACACGGTTGGAGATGATTACACGTCTGTCTGTAGAAGGTGGGTAAATGAAATGTGGCACAGCTATGCTGTGAAATGCTAGGAAGGCACTAAAGAGTCTCAGATTGGTGTGTGTTTTCTTGAAAAGATGACCACAGTGTATTAATAAAAGAAAGCAAGTTGCAGCATAATGTAGCAACAACCCACATTTGTAGAATAAAAATGGAAGACCACACACAAATTGCTGATAGTTTTATGTGGGCTGAGAAGAAAGGCGTGGAGGATATCCACCAAGTTAACATTGGTTACCTTTTGAGTTGGATTGACTAGTTTTGCATATTTTAATATCATTTGAATTTGTTATAGTGAATGTGTATTAGAAACACTTATTACTTACAGAGATAATTAATTACAGAGGTAACTCATAAATGTAAAGAAAGAGACATGCCTGTGGGCCAGGCCCAGGGGCTGGTGCAGTATTGGCTTTTTCCTGGCAAGAGCTTCTTCCCGGCTCCTTGTTTTACTCAGACCCACCCCGAGTGCCTTGGCTTCTGGTGCTGGGACCCTGATGGTTCACAGGAATCCAACCAGTTCAATCACGTCTGTTTATGTGTCAGTGGTCCTCGGAAACTGCTTTGTTGATCTGGTTAGAAGGAACAATCCAATACAAATCCTGTCTCCAATTTCTGTTCTCTCCTGAATCAGATTTTATAATATAGAGCATAGATTTTTTTTAATATCTGTTTTATTTTATTTATTCATTTATTTATTTGGTTGCGCCGGGTCTTAGTTGCAGCTGGTGTGCTCCTTAGTTGTGGCATGCAAACTCTTAGTTGCGGCATGCATGTGGGATCTAGCTCCCCTACCAGGGATCGAAACCGGGGCCCCCTGCATTGGGAGTGTGGAGTCCCATCCACTGCACCACCAAAGAAGTCCCTTTTTCTTTCTTCCTTCTTTCCTTCCTTCCTTCCTTCCTTCAAGTCATTTAAAATACATGATTTCTTACTAAAAATCTCCAGTTCATATAACCAAGGGGTATACAACTTCTCCTTTAAAAGTTGTATTCCTGGGACTTCCCTGGTAGTCCAGCGGTCAAGACTCCGCGCTTCCAACGCAGCAGGCATGGGCTCAATCCCTAGTCGGGGAGCCAGGATCCCACATAGAGCATAGATATTGATGGCATTTGCAGAGTGCTTCTCACTTGCTAATTCACCATTATTTGTAGGTGGAAAAGGAAGGAAAAACGGAAATAGAGCTATGTGTCATGTGTTTCTTTTATTTGCCATGTCCTTGGTAAATTTTGCCCCTGGGCAGGGAGGCCTATGTGTGGCACATCTGTCCAGCTATCCATCCCTGGCTGTATATTGAAATTGCCTTTTTGAGTTTTTTATTTAAAATTTTTTTCTACTTGCTGATAAGTTAACTGCATATTCAAAAGGTGAGATAGTCCAGTAGCTCTTTGCAGACTGCAAATAGATTTCTAGCTGGAGTCCTCTCAGGCTTCAGCTCAAGCCTGTGTGCCTGTGAGCTAGGTGGGTAGGGACTGACCCCACTGCTCATGAAGGAAGGAGCCGTAGCAGTTTAAGTTGGTCACTAGCGATGACGTTGGTCACTGGAACCATCAGGCAAGTGCTGTGCTTAGGGAGACTCAAGACAGACCCCTGTGGGTGAGGAGCCCGGAGCCCGCGCACACCCTGGGCCCACCGGACCCTGTGTTAAGAGTAGAGTTCCTACCTGATGCGGTGCACTCCGGGCCAGACTTGCCCTGCACGTTCACCACAGCCCCAGGGGTACACACAGCCTGGGCCTACTGTGGATATTTTATTCTGGGCCTCAGGGCCCCTTGGTGGCTATCGTGGACCTCATAATCGCAGTAGCAGGTGTTTCTCTGAGTGCCAACACTTCTGGACCAGTGCCTAGATGTCAGACTGACCTGGGTTCAAGTTCAGGCTTTGCTGTGCCCTAACTTGAAGATAGTGACCTTGGTCCAGTCATTTAACCTCACTGAGCCTTGGTGTCTTGTCTGTAAATTGAGGGTACAAATACCTTTCTCATTGTGGTTTATCTATTTTTTTCTTGTTTCAGGGAACTGCTGTTTTAAAATTCAGCTTTATTCAGATGTATTCATTAAATTACTTTTGGCTTTTTTCTTTGTGAATTATTTCTGCTTTCCTTCGTGTTCAGTTGTGTCTTTTTTTCTGACTCCTCGTATCAGATGCTTAATTTCATTCTTTTCTGTTAGGAATTTTAAGTTTTTAGATGATTAAATTTCCTCTGAGAACAAATTTGTCTCTGTTTCAAAAGTTTGGTGTGTAGTGTTCTTTTCTCCATCTGTGCTATTTTCTATGTATTCTGCAGCTATGGTTTTGAATTCCCCTTTGAGTCAAAAGTTTTTTAAGACGGAGGTTTGAGTTTTCCAACTGATAGGGTTATTTTTTCTTCTGCCTTCATTATATCTTATTCTGTTGCGCTGTGGTCAGAGATTTTTGCTTTTCAGAATTTGGGGTTTGCCTTAAAGTCTCATTTGTAGTCACTTTTTGAACATGTTTGCTGATCTACCTTGATCAGATCATCTGTTACTGTCTCTGTTACTGTTTTGAGTGGGCTTTGATCTATCAGCGTGTAGCGATTGCTGTGTTTTCCATTTAAAATGTTTTTTTTTTTTCATTTTAAAATTGCTCTGCAAATACAGGTTCGTGCTAGTTATATTTTCATCATGGATTGTCTCCCGACCCATGACTTTGTTCTGCTTCTTACTTTTTTTGTGTCTGGCTTCTTTTGTTCAATGTTATATATTTGTGAGTTTCACCCATGTAGTTGTGTGGCGTTTATTCCTTCTCATTTATTTTTTTTTCCAGTTTTATTGAGATACAGTTGATAAGCTGTACAGGATAATGATTTGACTTATATACACTATGAAATGATTACCACAGTAAGTTTAGTGAACATCATTTTATTGAATATATGGATACAAAATTAAAGGAATAGAAAAAAAATTTTTTCCTAGTGATGAGAACTCTTCAGATTTCTTCTCTAACAGCTTTCACATGTAACGTACAGTGTGTTAATTATATTTCCATGTTGCACGTCACATCCCTGGTACTTATTTATCTTATGACTGGAAGTTTGTACCTTTTGACCACCTTCATCCAATTCCCTTTCCCCCTCCCTCCACCTCTGGTAACCACACATCTGATCTCTTTTTCTATGAGTTAGTTAGTTACTTAGTTACATAATTACTTTGTTTTTGGAGTATCATTGACCTACAACTCTGTATTAGTTCTTGGTACACAGTATAGTGATTCACTATTTCTGTGCATTTCAAAATGATGGCCACGATAAGCCTAGTTACCATCTGTCTGTTCCTTCTCATTGTTAAATAGTATTTTGTTATGTGAATATAATGTTTATTCATTCTAGCCGTGATAGACTTTTAGCTTGTTACCAACCGTTTTGAGTTATCCTGAATACTGCTGCCATTAACATTCTCACACATGTCTTTCGATGCGTGTGTGTATGTGTTCTGTTGGGTTCATACCTAGGAATGGAATTGCCAGGTCACAGGGGAGGCATATGTTCAGCTTTAGTGGATGGCTGCCTGTTTTCCAGAGATGGTACCAATTGGCACGCCCACCAGCAGTGCAGGAGCCGTGTCCTCCCTCCACACACTTGCCTGCACTTGGCGTTGTAAAGATGTCCGTTCTCCCTGCACTGATCTCTAGATTCCATGTAATTCCAACCAAAATCCCAGCAGGCTTTTCTTTCCTCGTTGGTTGTTTAGAAATTGACAAACTGATTCTGAAATGTATATGAAAATGCAAAGGGCCAAGAATAATCAAAGCATCCTTGAAGAACAAAGCTGAAAGGACTAGATGTCAGGACTTTGTAAAAGCTACCGTAAGGCAGCACAGTGTTGGCAAAAGGATAGACAAATAGACTGATACAATAGAACAGAGATCTTGAAACAGACCGCACAGAAGTAGTCACTTAATTTATGACAAAGGTGCCACTAGACAGATGGAAAAGGTGGCCTTTTCAAAAAAAAAAGGTACTGGGAAAATTGGATTCTCTGTATGGGGGGGCGGGGAAAGAATTTTCTACCTCAAATCGTATCCAGAATCAGTTTTAGGTAGATTATAGAGCTAAACATGAAAGAGAAAACAGAGCTTCTAGAAGAAAACAGGAGAGTTCGATCTTGGAGAGGACAAAATTCTTTAAATAGGATACAGAAGGCACTACCAAAATAGAAAAGATTGACAAATTGAACTCTCTTAAACCTTTTTCTATCTTCTACTTTTTACAAATGCTTCCATAAAATGCAACAAATACTGTTTTATAATTGCCCAGATACATTAGATAACCTGTTCCGTTTATCCCTTGGAACCCTCTGTCCTGCTCTCATCAGGACCGTTCCTCTCTTGCTGTAGTGCAGCTGCCATCTTGGGCTTTCTGTGGTTGTCACTCTGGTCTTGTCCTTCTGTGTTGGATCTCTTGTTTCTTTGATCCTTTGTGTATGTATATCAGCTGGGGAATGTGAGCGTCAAATAACAACTGTCTTAAGCTGCTTTCAACAATAAGGAAATTTATTGGTTCAGGTAAGTAGAACTCTAGAGGTGGGCAGGTTCCAGATTGGTTGGTCCTGTGTGAGGTGTTGTCCCTAAGGAACCAGCTATCTTATTTGTCTGGGTGGGTCACTGGCAAGGGGGGTGGGTTTCTCCCTTAGACAGGCATGCCCCTCCCCCAGGCTGGGTGTGGGTCAGCCTTCCAGCTGCTGTCTGCCTGGGAGAGGACTAGGTCACTTCCTCTGGAAAGGAAGAACGGAGAACTAGCTTCCAGAAAGGCAGGCAGGAATGGCTCCTGCAGCATTTACCTCTGTCGTGGTTTTCTCTCTTGTTCATTAGAGTATCTTTCTCTGCAACTTTCTAAGAAGGTAAATAAATGTTTTGAGTCCTTGTGTGCATCTGAAAAGGTCTTTTTCTATCCCTGCACTTGACTTGGTCAGCTGGGGACTGGATTTCCGAGTGAAAATTGTTTTCTGGGGCGGGGGGAGGCGGGGATGATGCTGATGAGAATCACAGGGCTCCTGGGGACTCACTGCCGTTCCCCTCGCTCCTCCCTGGGACCTTTTTTGTGGGGGTGGAGGGAAGGTCGGCTTTCAGCAGCTTTTGGGTTCTTGTCTTCATCCCTAGCGCACTGAAGTTTCGTGTTGTACCTTGTGCTCCTTTAACACGCCTTACTCTGAGCACTGAGCGGGCCCTCGCAGCCTTGGGTACTTCAGCTCTGGGAATTTCTCTTGTCATTTTTATTTGATAATTTCCCTCCTTTTGCCTCTGTGTTTCTAGAAATCCTAGTTAGATTTGGATTCCTGGATTAATCTAATTCATCTCCTTGTTATGTTTTCTGAGAGATCCTTGACTTTATCTTGCATTTCTTCTATTGAAGTTGACGTTAAATTTTTTTTTAAAGATTTATTTATTTTTGGCTGCGTTGGGTCTTCGTTGCTGCGCTGCTGCGCGCGGGCTTTCTCTAGTTGTGGTGAGCAGGGGCTACTCTTCGTTGCGGTGTGCAGGCTTCTCATTGCGGTGGCTTCTCTTGTTGCGGAGCACGGGCTCTGGGCGCGTGTGCTCATTAGTTGTGGCGCACGGGCTTAGTTGCCCCACGGCATGTGGGATCTTCCCAGACCAGGGCTCGAACCCGTGTCCCCTGCATTGGCAGGCGGATGCTTAACCACTGCGCCACCAGAGGGGAAGCCCCCCTCCAGGTTCTTTAGTTTATTTGGTTTCTGTCTTTTATTTGAGGTCTCAGACACAGTTGATTGGAAACTGGGTGGGTGGGTCAGAGGGGGCTCTTGGGAGTGGGGTGGGTGGGTGAGAAGCCACCCTTTTATTCTCCAGCCCCAAGGTCCGCTCTGTAGGTTTTCGAGAGAAGACTCCCTCTTTGCCAAGGGTGTGGAGGGAGGGAGGTAATTGGTTTGTCTACCAACTCTTCTGGGGGGCCAAGAGCAGAGGGAGCCTCAGGCGCCTCTGGTTTGCTCCTCAGGTTTGTACTTAGCTTCTTTTTTTAGCTCCTTTCCTCACCCCCACCCCCTTTGACCCTGGTGTTCTCAAGCCTAGACTTCTCTTGTTTAATTTAATCTGGGGGGGAGGGGCGGGCAGGGAGGCGAGGTGGAGGCAGGTCTTGCACATGCAGCCGCTCTGCAAGAGCTCCCAGCTTTAACCCCCCCCCGTCCCCCCCGCAGTCTTCCAGGGCACCCACTACTCTTAGGACCTTCCCAGCTCTCTGGGGTCCTCAGTTCCTAGGATCTGTAATCTCCTAAATCTATTACTTATGTCTGTTCTCTGCCAAAATCGTCCCTGTCTTTGGGGTCTCTTTGTTGTCATTTTAGAGGGTTTTGGAAAGGTGAGCTATAAATGCCTGTGGTCCTTCTGCCATGTTTAAACAGAACATCCCTGTTTTCTAGATAGTTTCTGTGAATGAAGTGGAACTGAATTAGGGTCATTGCTGGGGTGTGTGTGCACATGTAGATAAGTACACAGTCACATTTATGTACGTATGTGTTTGCATAATTGTGTGTGTGTGTGTCAGTTATACCGCTCGGCTGCCACGTGATCAGCGGTGGTTGTCTTTTTGTGTCAGAACGTCCGGAGCCGCCGTTTGCCGTAGAGGCTGCAGAGTGCCGTGAGGCCCTGAAGAAAGGGGGGTGGGGATGTCTGATCATTGGCCACTACCTCCTTGCAGAAAGTGAGCTCTCAGTCCCTGCTTTCTTGAGAAGGGAGGGAGCCCCAAGCTGCAGAGAGTGTAGAGGGGTGGGGGGGTGACAGGGCCTGTTGGAGGGGTCCCTTGTCTGTGCCACCGGCTTCTCTTCACACCTTGGGGCCGTTATCTCCAGTTCCCGCAGCAGCCTTCCAAAGTAGAGCTTCTGTCCCCACTGTGGCATTTGGACTCACAGGCTCTTTCCATCCTGGCAGTGTGTGTGGAGAGAGAGCTGCTGCCTGGAGGAGGGAATTCATCCTTGTGGGGAGGGCTCGTGTCAGGGAGTTCATGTAGGCAGCAGTGGCTGTTACTTGGTGGATGGTGGAATCAGTCTCTCTCTCTCTCTCTCTCTCTCTCTCTCTCTCTCCCCCCCCCCCCCCCCCCCCGTGTTCTTTCAGCAGTGAATGAATCTGTGAGGACCTGGGGTTTGGGAAGGTGGAAGGAATGCTTTCTCCTGGGCTAAAGAAAAGTACTTCCTGCCAAGTAGTCCTCCCTCTTCTAGAGCCCAGATTCTAGCTGCTACAGGTGACATCATTCCTACGGGAAAGGTTTTGGGTGTAAACAAAGTCCCCGCTGGCTGGGACAGCATCCTGCATGTGCTTCTGCTTGGCCTGTGCGGTACTCCCTAAGCTTTCCTTAAAATCATTTTCAAAATTTTTTTAGACAAAGAGCAAATCTGTTTAGAATTTATATAGTGTCTTATGACCTTCATTGCTAAACTCTTGAAATAGGAAACAAAACCACAGTAGAATAGAGTAGCAGGAGGCAGGATAATTAGCATTGCAGCATGGTGGCCCCTGAATTTAAGTGACTTGTGCTGGTGTAGCGACATCCAGCAGTGTGACTGGGAGCTGGCCGATGGGTGACCACTTTTTACTTTTTTAAGGTTTTGCAGTTTTTCTATATCAAGCGTACATTCCTTTTGTTGTAAAAACGTTATGGGTGAACAAATGAGCAGGACCGCGGTTGTCCACCTCCATGAGGCAGTCAGTCCTAACGCCAGCGTGTGCTTGCGTTGCATATCCCTGCTTATCGCCCCCAAATGGGAAACCTTGAGACTGGGGCAGTTTAGTGCTGTTTAAAATGGGGTCACAGTGGAGTGTTGATCTCGAGGGTCTTCTGAGCATTAGAGTGCATCTCTGTCTCCTGAGAACTAATTAAAGGGGTCCACAAGCAGATCCTAAACACCCGTGAATTTTCAGTCGTGCTTTTGAAGGTCTGCTCTCTGCATCAGGGCCCTTAAGCTGTGAGACGGGAAAGTGGGGTCAGGTCCCTGGAGCCCCAGGAGCCCAGGAGCCCAGAGGTAGGTGGGAAGTTGGAGGCTTCGCTGGTTGCATAGGAGTCTGGAAGGGTGAAGGAGTGTTGCAGGGCTGATGGTCGGGCAGAGCCAGGGTAGTAGCTGCCTACGGTCGAGAGCCTTCTAAGGGCGAGCGAGAGCTGGGTCACGTGTTGTGTTCGTTCTTTCATTTATTCCTGATGTCAGACCTGTGAGGTGGGTAACAGTATATTCATATCCGTTAAGTCAACAGAGAAACAGGCGAGTGTGGAGGCAAGATGCAAACCCCTGTTTTGGAGAAATGAAAGTGGCGGGGGATGGGGTGGGATGAGACTGGGTGGTGGTTTGGGGCCGTGTGTTGGCTTAGAGCAGCGGTCCCCACCCTTTCTGGCACCAGGGACCGGTTTCACGGAAGACAGTTTTCCCACGGACGGGGTCTGGGGGGTGGGGTGGGGGGGCGATGGCTCAGGTAGTAATGCCAGCGCTGGGGGAGTGGCAGATGAAGCTTCGCTCGCCTCCTGCTGTGCGGTCTGGTACCAGTCCACGGCCCAGGGGTTGGGGACCCCTGGCCTAGAGGGTTTGGATTTGACCCCGGAGCAGTGGGATGAGGTTGGAGGTGTCTGAGCAGGTGCTTGTGACCTGGTTTGGCTCTGGTGGAAGGGTTTAGGGCAGGACGGGGAGCGCTGACTCTGAGGCTCAGGGAAGCAGGGGTGGGGCTTGCAGCCCCTGAAGTGTGCAGGAGAGCTGGGGACGGGGAAGTGCTTTGGTCCCTGCAGCTCAGGCCTTCGTCCTTATTTTTAATTGCTGTAGGTTCCTAAGGTGTTGCTGTTCCCTCAGAGGTGTGGACCTCTTCGGGTGGTGGCTCGAGTCTCCTTTAACCCCAGCCCTTTGTTGGTCCTCAGGCCTTTATTTGCAGGCAGCTTGTTCTTGGAGAGGTTTGTGCTGGCCTGTCCCGCAGAAACCTCACCTGCCTGGGCTCCTGCAGGTGGGTTGCCTGGGCCCAGGCTCCAGCTTTACAGGTGGGCCAGCTCCTGCCTCCTAGGGGCTGGAGAGGTGTGGGGCCCTGTGCTTCTGGTGGGCCGCCCTGGTTTTCTGACTGGGGCCCTGTAGGGAGCCCCTGGAGGCTGGAGGTGTGGAGTTGGTCATGCTGTTGCTGAGTGAGGGTGCAGAAGCTTCCCTGCAAACCCAGGTGGGATTCCCCATCCCCACCCCCACTCCTGCCTCGTCCTGGGGCATAGTCCAGGGGGATACATGAACCCCTTTTTGTTGAATCCATTTTACTGTGATGTATTCTTTTCCACATCTGATTCTCCCTTTAGACTAGGAGTCAGCCAACTGCAGCCCCAAATCCAGCCCCCACTCCCGTTGTTGTAAATAAAGTTTTATTGGAACCCAGCTCTGCTGCTTTGTTTATGTTTGTGGTTGCAGCAGCGCTGGGCGGTTGAGTGGCGGTGATGGAGATGCTGCTGTCTGGAGCCTGCTCTGGAGGGCAGGCTGGGGTCTCGTTGCTTCCACACCCCCAGCAGCTAGTAGCCCCGTGTCTGCTACACAGAGCGGGCAGCACACATCTGATAACTTGAACTAGGTGATGTGGCGCGTCCCCCGTGTTGAAGGTTTTTTTTTTTTTTGGCAGTGTTGGAGAAGGATGGAATTGTTTATTCATCTTGTACCCAGATTTTGTGGGGGATGGTTCTTTATGTTCTGACTGAGACTGGACAAGCATACTGTCTGACGCCCAGGTCCTTTACTGACCCACGTGCTTGTTTCCTGACCTGTTTATCCGGGCTGCTCTCAGCTTCCCTTCCTGTTTGATTACGCTTTCCTTTTTCTCCACCCCGGCCGGGGGCTTCTGCTTGTGTCTCGAGCCGGTGGCACTTAGTCTGAACGTGCTGTTTCTGTGGCTCGTGGGTCTTCCCCGGTGACTGACCACCTCCGCTCTGAGAGGTGGGGTCCGGGCTGGAGCTCGCATTGGGTCCTTCATTGTCGGTGGTGATGGCTCCAGGTGTCCTGAGGATTGAGGACTGCTTAGGAAAGCAGGTGATGTGACCAAATGTTACCGGGCTCAGGGAGACCTGTGAAAAGCCGGGGTTTGCCCCGGTGTAAATCTGGCTGTGGGCAGCACCTGCGCGTATTAAAGGTTCATCTTTGAACGGCTTGTCCGGTCCGGTCATCCGTGCAGTCGCCCAGAAGGCAGCCTTGAGCTGGCGCTGCCCTGCGTCAGAACCAGTGCACTCGCCCTCCCATGGACAGAGCCTCAGCAGCCTGACGTCAGGGCCCCCCTGTGGCCTGGTGTTCCTGCCTGGGCTCCAGCCTGTGACCCTGGGCAGGGACTTAGTGTCCTCCTCTGTAAAGCAGGCTGATGACAGTAGTGTCTTCCTGAGAGGATGGAGGGCAGTGAGTGTCAGCAGGATGCCGGCCTGCCTTGAGCGCGGAGCGCTTCCCCGGGGAGTCCCTGGCTGGGCGGGCGTCTGCCGCTGGCTGGTACCCAAGTGGAGTGAAATGAATCCTGTTACTCGGAAATGGCTTTTGATAAGCTGGAGGGCGGGAGGGCGGGAGGTCCTCCCTCTGGTGGACCGAGGGCAGGCGTGTGGTGACCTGCTGGGCGGCTGGGCCTGCCGGCTGGAGGCTCGGGGCCTGGTGACTAAGTTGCCCTTGCTGGTGAATCTTTCTGGTTGTGTTGCTCCAGCAGAGCCTGGGCCTTCAGCACTGCTGTAGGTGACTTGCCAAAACGGGCAGACTTGGAATTGTGTTAAAATGTCCTTTGCTTCGTTCCCCAAAGCTGTCTTCACACGGATTTGGGGTCCTTCTTTCCTGTTTCTTTTAGGTGAGCCATTTTCACAGCCTCGGGGCCCAGGCGGGGCCTCAGGTGGCTCGTGGGAAGGCAGGCTGCCAGCAGTGGGGGCAGGACTGGGGACGGCGCTCCCCTGGCTTGTAGCTGCTTTAGATGCAATACCGAGCTTCCAAATTAGATCTTGTTTAGGAAAAAAAAAATACAGAAATGAATTCTGTTGCCTAGAAAAGGAAGAGCAAGCAGCGTGAAAGGCGTGGCTGTGCTCCAGGCTTGGTCTGTGCTGCCTGCAGACCCGGTGTCTCAGCCCGCTCGTCCGGATCCCGCACCACGAGGCAGGCTGGGATGGACACGCCTCTGACCCACCCCGAAGTGTGTTCCCTTGCCTCCCCAGCTTCATGAGTCACACCCACATGTTTGCCTGCAAGTCTCTCTGTTATCTGACAGGCTAGTGGAGCGCCGTGCGCAGCGCGCGTGCGTGCGTGCGTGCGTGCGTGCGTGCGTGCGTGTGTGTGTGCGTGTGTGTGTGTGACTGCTGATGTTTGTGAAAACCGAGGGGCAAGCAGAGTAGCCAGATGGGTGTGGGGCAGAGCTGGGCCCCAAACTTGACACGCATTCACTGTCATTACATACCTGCAATACCGTTGGGGAAACCAGAGTGTTCTTATTTGTATTTTGGATTTGTATCCAGTGAAATCTGGCTTAATAAATGAACCCTTGCATGCCCTGAGGCTGGTGTCTGTAATCTTGCTTTGTAAAGGGCCAGGTAGTAAATAGTTGTTGCTTTGTGGAGCATGCTGGCCTCTTGCACATTCTTTAGGCTGACTGTAATTTGCCCACCCTGCTCTAAGAGAGAATTGGGGCTGAAGGGTGTTCATCTGTGC
Source organism: Leucopleurus acutus (assembly GCF_964270905.1). Lineage (NCBI taxonomy): Eukaryota > Metazoa > Chordata > Mammalia > Artiodactyla > Delphinidae > Leucopleurus > Leucopleurus acutus. The sequence continues at coordinate 5,110,005 of NC_139150.1, read as the reverse complement.
AGTCTGACTGTGGAGCGCTGCAGTGAACAGCTCTCAGGCCCCCTCCCCACAGGTGTTGTCTCCGTAGCAATGGTGGCTCAGTAGCGTTGCTTGTTAGCACCCCAGATTGCTATAGAAATACAGAATCCAGGCCCGATGTGTGGTGAGACATGGCTGCTTTGACAGTAAGTCGTGTGATTCCATGGCTGTGGGTTATTAACATTGACATGGGTTTTTTTTTTTTAATCTTTTTTTGTTTACATTGACATGTTTGATTTTAGAACCCGCTGGCATTTGTGAAATCTTGTCTTGGCCCCTCAGTTCTGTAGGTGGGGAAGCTGAGGTCTAGAGAGGCCAGTAGTGTGCCCAGCAGGTGCAAAACTTGGTTAAAAAGTGGGTGAAGGGTCCCTCCAAAAAGCGCACGTATGGGTTTAGTTGCAGACGTTAGTCCAGTGTGCTCCCTGTTTTGGCTTCACGGAGGGGCTCTTTTCAAAAGGAATAGAAAGCATATTCCCTCAACGTAGTAGCTGCTCAATAAGTGTTGGCTGAATGGCTGAATTTATTTAGAGGACGTAGTTCAAGCAACAGCTGTTGACCAACTGATACCTCTTAGTGCCCCGTGGCCAGGGTTTTCTTTATTGTTTTCTGGGGTGCGGGAAGCGGGGGTACAGTCAGGCTCCGGTCTCCTAGTGCTCCCTGAGGGTGAGTGTGGGGACTGGTCAGTTCGGAGAAGCGTGGTGTCACCGGGAAGACCCACTGAGAGCTCTCTGTGTCTACTCTAACCTCTGCGCATGGGCCCAGGAAGTACAGAATCAGAGAAAGATCGGTTTGTATCAGTGAACTGGCAGAAGTTTGGACTGACAGGCTTTTTTTTTAAGATTTATTTTTTATTGAGGTGACATTGGTTTATAACATTATATGTTTCATGTGTACAACCTTATATTTCTACTTCCGTATGCCCCAGCGCGTGCTCACCACCGTTTAGTCTCTGTCCGTCACCATACGTTGATCCCCTTTGCCCATTTCGCCCTCTCCCCACCCCTTCCTTTCTGCTAACCGTTGCTCTGTTCTCTGTATCTGTGTTTTTGTTTGCTTTGGTCTGTTCATTTATTTTGTTTGTTTGTTGGTTTGGTTTTTTATATCCACATATGAGTTGAAATCATACAGTATTTGTCTTTCTATGTCTGACTTATTTCACTTAGCATAATACCCTCAAGGTTCATCCATGTTGTCACAAATGGCAGTTTCATCTTTTTATGGCTGAATAGTATTCCATTGTGTGTATATACCATATCTTCTTCATTCATCCATTAGGCTATTGTAAATAATACTGCGATGAACACAGGGGTGCATGTAGCTCTTCAAATTAGTATTTTCATATTCTTTGCATAAATTTCCAGAAGTGGGATTGCCAGCTCATATGGTAGTTCTGTTCTTAATTTTTGAGGAATCTCGATACAGTCTTCCATAGTGGCTACACCAATTTACATTCCTGTGGATTGACAGATTTTTTATTTTTATTTTTATTTTTTTTTTTGCAGTACGCGGGCCTCTCCTGCTGTGGCCTCTCCCGTTGTGGAGCACAGGCTCTGGACGTGCAGACCCAGCGGCCATGGCTCATGGGCCCAGCCGCTCTGTGGCATGTGGGATCTTCCCGGACTGGGGCACGAACCCGTGTCCCCTGCATCGGCAGGCGGACTCTCAACCACTGCGCCACAAGGGAAGCCCGGATTAACAGATTTTAAGAAGACTTTCTAGTAGTATCTATAGAAACAAGAATTTTTCTGGTCAAGTTTCAGAATTATAAGACATTGGATTTTTTAAAATCAAGCATGTTGGGCTTCCCTGGTGGCTCAGTGGTTAAGAATCCGCCTGCCAGTGCAGGGGACACGGGTTCGAGCCATGGTCCGGGAAGATCCCACATGCCGCAGAGCAACTAAGACCGTGTGCCACAACTACTGAGCTTGCACTCTGGAGCCTGTGAGCCACAACTACTGAGCCCACATGCCACAACTACTGAAGCCTACGCGCTTAGAGCCTGCGTTCTGCAATAAAAGAAGCCACTGCAATGAGAAGCCCACGCACCGCAGCGAACAGTAGCCCCTGCTCGCTGCAGCTAGAGAAAGCCTGCGCGCAGCAGCAGAGACCCAACGCAGCCAAAAATAAATAAATACAATAAATAAATTTTTAAAAAATCAAGCATGTTAAGATTTAATGTAGCAATTTGATGGCCCAGGATGTCTGGTGAATAATTTTTATTTCTCTTTGTTGGTTTGGTTTTTAATTTAGTAAAGAACTAGTTATCTGGATTTAAATGAATGATGCGGCATCTGTAGTCCTGCAAGTTGTGTGGCTGGGAAGGAGGCATCACTGGCTTTGTTCAGAAGTGTTTGTAGGTTCAGTGGTCAGGTGAAAGTTGTGGTCAGAGACAGCAGAGATGTAGCTGTAAGTTAGCATTTTCCATCATTGTGCTGAAGTGAGGGATTCTGGAACGTGCTTCTTATTAATCGGCTGTGTGACCGTGGGGGAGTCCCGTCATCTCTGTAGGCTGGACTTTGGGTGGAGCTTGTGTCCATTTTATCCTCTGCTGTATCCCAGTCCCAGCTCAGGGCTTGGGCACATGACAGTGCCTGCCTAGTAAAAACGTGTTGAATAAACGATTGTAATAGTTTCCTGTGGTCGCTGTGACAAATTACCACAAATCTCGTGGCTGAAAACAGCACAGATGTGTTCTCTCTGAGTTGTGGAGGTCAGAAGTCTGAAATGAATCTTGCTGGGCTGAAATCGAGGTGTCGGCTGGGCTGTGCTCCTTCTAGGGGACGCTCTGGGGGAGAATCCGTTCCCTGGCCTTTTCCAGCTTCTAGAGGCGGCCTGCATCCCTCTGCTCGTGGCCCTCTTCCAACTTTAAAGATCACCTCTCTGGCCTGTGCTACTGTTGTCAACCGCTTAGGGTCTGACCCTCTTGCCTCCCTCCTGTAAGGACCCTTGTGATTACCTTGAGCCCACCCAGATAATCCAGGATAATCTCCCCAGCTCAATATCCTTAATTTCATCACACCTTTGCCTGAGAAGGGGACATATTCACGGGTTCTGGGAATTAGGACGTCAACGTTTTTGTTATTCAGCAGGTCACACTAGTTTGTAAAGAGTGCCAGGAGTCCCTCAGTATCCCATTTATAGCCCATGGAATGGTCTCCTATGGATGAATAAAAGACTCCATCCCTCTGTCGGGGCCCCTCCTTGGACCCCCGCTGGAGCTGTAGGGCCTCTTCAGGGCTGCCCTCTCAGGCTGCCCCATACATTTCCCACCTGGAAACCTTCAAAAGTGCTTATTTAAGGCTTTTCCTTTTAGACCCAGAGTCAGCAAGTTTGCAGGCCACTTGTCCTGTTGCATATTTTTTGTTTCTTTAAAACAAGTATGAAAAATGTAAAAAAAACAAATAATTTTTAGCTTGAGGGCCTTACAAAACAGGCCATTGGCTGGGACCCTGACTGGTGTTTGCCAGCCCCTGTTTTAGACTGAGCTGTGCAGGCTGGGGCCACGTGTGGCCGTCACCTTGGTGGCAGTCTCAAGGGCTTTTGTTCATAGTGGAATGTATGTGTGCCCATGTGTGTTGGGAGGGATTCATGTTCCTACCCCAGTGATCTTTTCTGTGGGTTTGATATGACAAGTGTCTAAAATTAAGATCTCATCTAGTCTTAATGGAGAATTTCAGGTTGTTTTCCATTTGAAAGCCTATTAATTACTGGTCTGACACAAACAGGATACAGTCCCTTTCCTGGAGGAGGGGCTTACAGCCTAGTCGGGGGAAGCAGCCAGGGGAGGTTATTACTAGTTCTGACTTCGGCAGAAACTCACTGGATCCAGCTTCGGGGAGGGAGATTTAAAGATAAAGGGGTGTGTCCTGGAACCCTTGGCATCAGAACTCGAATTTGGACAGTTTTGGCTGGTTTCCCTCCCTGTCATCGCTGTTCCTTGCTCCTGGTACGTGAGGCAGGCAGGCACTGGGGAGGGTGGCTGGCATCGAGTGCTCTGACGTGTAAACTTGGCGAGCACCTGAGCGTTTCTGCTGGTTTGTTTCTTCATGGAGCCCTGTCTCCTGGACACTGCAGTGTGGTTCGCTTCCTGGGGATTGGGTGCTGCACGTGAGCCTCTCCCTTGGCTGGCTGTAGCTGCACCTGGTAGGTGACCCCTGCACATCCTATGCAGCTCCGGACGCCCACCCCTAGGCATCCATTGAGGTGCCTGAGTGTTTCCGGATACACATTGCGTGCATATCTATTCCTGTACCTGAGACAGTGACCAGCGGGTCTTGAGTATCAGGTTTCATGTGAAATGAATGAAAGAATGGATGTACCCAGCTCACTGGATGTGCTCTTCTGGCCGGCGTGGCTTCAGAATAGGATGAAATGACAGACCTTCGTGCTGCAGCTGCACCAAGTGCCTGTCATGAGTCATGGATGTTTTCACAGTTACCTCCGTTCTGTCATTTTACCGACATGCCCAAACTGGTGCTTTAGCTTTCTTTTCCATACACTAATTCTAATGGGAGGTAATGGTCACTTGTACAAGTTTTAGTTTTCCACGGTCAAGTTTAGAGCCAGTGAGGCCAAGGGTGAGGGTGGAATAAAAGGCACTGGAGCTGGCACGTGGCCTTACTGAGTATTGAAATGGATGAGCGAGGAAGTGAATGAGGAAAGTGCTCCTAGAGGAGCCTGTAGAAAGTTAGAAGGTGGCAGAGGGGAAAAGCTTCTTCCTTGGTCGGTTTTTCAAGATGTTCTCTGAGTGGAAGGCAGGAGTGGACAGTGAAGCCGCGGGGGCTCTGCACTGGGAGGCCTGCTCTCTGTTTGCCCCGTCTGCATCTCGGAGAGCCCTGCTCTTGTTGTCTGAGCCCGTGTTTCCCTCTGGGTGCTGGTCCTTTAGTGTGAAAGGTACCTGCACCCGGCTGTCCCTGGGTGATTTCCTGACTGTGTGCTTCCCTTTGCTTTGGGTTTGCTCATCCTTGAAATGGACGGTAGCCTTCCATAAGGACGACCTTATTTTCGGTGTGACGTGGATGTGCTACAAGGGGCGAGCATTTGTTTTTCCACCTTGCGGAGCTGTCCTTGACTCAGGGAGCGGACTCGGTGTGCAAAAGTTTACACCTCAGTGTGGTTGGTGAGTGATAAGGGTCAGCTGCTTTTCAGGCAGGGAGCGTTCTTGGCGTTGCTCTTTAAATGTGAGCAAGGCTGCCCGTGCGCGCTAAGGGCAACTTTCTAGGGACAGAGTCCGTCCAAAGCGTTCTTCAGATCTTCAAGGAGATCCGTGATCCCTAAACGATTCCGTCCACTGGATCAGAGGTTCTGGTGGATTAACACTCTTTTTGTTTTTTTTTCCTCCCACTTCAAAGGCAGATCGGGAGCGGTGCCGAGAAAAATTTCCTTACTAGATGACATTTCATCGCAATGTCCGATCGTTTGGGGCAAATAACCAAGGGCAAGGATGGGAAAAGCAAGTATTCGACTCTCAGCCTGTTTGATAAGTATAAAGGAAAATCAGTAGACGCGATCAGATCCTCAGGTAAGAGGGGGTTGGAGGCCAGTTCCTTATGCTTTCCCTTAAGCGAGAAGCTCCAGGTCAAGGATCAGGAAAACCTAGAGTCCCCTGTCTGGTCAGACAGGAATGGTCCATGCAGACCAGTCTTCTGGGCACGTGGAGGTCATCCTGTAGTTCAGGGGAAACACGTCACCCTCTGCTCCTAATTGATGTATGATTTCAGAGCCTGGAATATCCTGACTCTGCTGTACTAGGATTATTTCCTCATCTGTCTTATCTTATTGAAGCCATGGATATTTTGAGCCCGATGGGCAGAATGGAATTTAATTTGCATTAGAGTTACCCCTTTCATGGTTTCATGGTTCTAATATTCCGGAGCTTGGCGGGGCAAGTTCCTGTTGATTCTGTCCACACCCCTTGAGGATTTTATGAATGCCGGGGGCCCTGCTCAGGCTTGGCTTGGGTCTAGGCGAGGCTGTCCCTTCAGTCCTGCTGTAACGAGGCCAGAGCAGTCTCCCCTCTGCACAGGGCTAGTCATTCTGTGGGATGGAGGTTTCTAGGCCTGGCCCCTCCCCCATGTCCTAAACGCCCTGAGCCTTCTGCCCACGAGCAAACTGGAAGCCTCCGCACAGACTTCAGCAGCTCCTGTGTCTCTGAAGTCCTCGGTGAAGGGCTTGTAAAAGGACTGACTACAAGTGACCACCAAGCACTTTTTGTGTGTTTGCGTGGCGGGTCTGTCCCTTGTTTGTTGTTTGGTTGCCTCTGTCATTATCCTCTAGAGTTTGGAAGAGCAGCTGAATGAACCCGGCATCTTTCCTTCCATGACTTTCTACGCAACATCTCTTTCCACCTCTCCCTCCACACAGTTATTCCTAGACATGGCTTACAGAGTCTCGGGAAAGTTGCCACAGCCCGGCGTATGCCACCGCCTGCAAACCTGCCAAGCTTGAAGTCTGAAAACAAAGGAAACGACCCCAACATCGTTATAGTACCCAAGGACGGGACGGGATGGGCAAACAAGCAGGATCAGCAAGACCCAAAGAGGTGAGCAGAGGGGCGGGCGGAGGGCCGGGAGCTGGAGCTGCGTCCGTGGCTGGCCCCCTCTCCTCCTGCAGGGGGCAGCTCTGGAGAACTGGGCAGGTTCCAAAGGAAGCTTCTTTCACCCCGACTCCTGCTACTTAGCAGTTTCTTGCTCCCTGCCTTCATTTTTCCTGGCTCTGGGAGCCGATGCAACAGTGTTTCTGTGAGCTGCCTTTCCCTGGTGACCAGTGTCCCCTGTGCCTTGTTAAGAAGGGCTCACCTCTCCCAGAGGAGCCACTGTGGGGAGAGCTGAGTGCTTCACCTGGTTGGGGTCCCTGGGTGCTGGGCCCCAGGTGGAGAAGGTGGAGCCGTCCCAGCTGTTGGGGCAGCAGCGCCCCACACAGGTGCCTGCACATGCTCTGTAGGACTCAGTTACAAGGACAGCCACCCCAGTCCAGGCACTCGGGGTCAGCGCGCAGCCTCCCTGCAGGCCCACCCTCTGCCGGCACAGCACTTACGGGAGCCTTAGGAGGCCCGGGATCTGGCACAGAGATCGTCATTAGAGGGAGGTTGTGTGGTGGCGCTGAAAGCACGAGTGTGCCGCCTGAGCCTTCGTTCCTCCTTCCGTGGCCCGTGGCCCGGCTGCGTTCCAGCCAGCGGTAGGGTGTCCAGGAAAGAGGATTGGGGTTTGCACTGGGAGGGGTTTGGGGAAGGACGGGGCCTCTCTGAGGCTGGCAGGCAGAGCCCTGCTGCTGGACTTGGCCGTGAAAACAGAGCAGTCCAGCCTCATACCCTCTCCTGCCCTGTGTCTCCCTTGTGGTCTGGCTGCTGATTGATACTCAGGACCCAGAAAGTAAAAGTGGCCCAGAGCACAGCCTGCCAACCAGGGTCCTTTTCTCTAATTGGAAGTGGCCAATAGCTTCTGTAAAACTTCTGTAGTTACTTCAGACAATATGTAGAGAGTGAGCCAATAATTCGCTCAGATGATCAGTAATAACTGAAATTTTAAGACAGTTCCTAACTGTTGGCTTAGGGATCATCCTGATTGACGGTATAGTGTGACTTTTAGAACTGGACAGACGTGTGTGATTTCCAGCCAGGCCATTTATGGGACCTGGTTTATTTGACTTCTGAGCATCATTGTCCTCCTGTGAAGTACAAATAACAACTGGTTCCGGGGGTGGCTACAGGAAATGGATGAGATTTGCCCAAGTCACGTATTTAGCACGGGGCCTGGCACAGAGGCGGTACGTGGCGGATGTCCTCATTCTGTTCAAGTGTAGACGCTGCAAACAGCTCAGCGTAAGCGTTGAAATGCCTCTGCTACTGAAAGTTCTAGAGAGAGAGGACAAAGCCTTGCTCCCTCCTTTTATCCGGTCTTATGCACCAGTGGCATCGAAAGCGTCGGGCATCTTCAACGAGGCCAGTGTGCTGAAGCATGTTTGCCAGCCAGAGGTGAAGAGTGAGTGTTGGCGGGGGCAGCAGACCCCGGCGCTGCTTCTCTGCCTCCCCCGGGCCACATCCTCACGAGGCTGTCAGGGAGGTGGCCGAGTAGGGGGGCCACACCTGCTGGGTGGGACTCAGTGTTTGGAGACCACAGAAGTGACACCACCTGGAAGCATCTATTTCAGGTAGAAGGTGATGTGAGAGAGGAGGGTCAGTGGCCTTCATTGTGTAATAATCACAGGTGGTGAGTTACTCGGTTGAGTAAGCCTTGGATGTGTGTAGAATTTGCCTTCAGCTGAGCCACTGGCATTGGGTGGATTCTGGCCAGGGGATTACTGTCCTCCTTGAAGCTCGTCGCATGGAAGGTTGAACAGACGAGTGACTGGAAGGCTGCAAGTTGGCAGAAATCTTCCTTCAGAACCCTTTCTTATTGCTCTCGGAATATGACTTGTGGGGTATAGATCGACAGACACACCTTTGCTGGAGGGTAGCTCCACGGTATCTTTTAAACTTTAAAACGTCTTTTGATCCAGCTGTCCCACTTCTAAGAACTTAGACTACTGAATTGCGTACACACAAGCGTGCCAAGATGCGTACACAAAAATGCTCGTTGCAGTTTTATCTGTAATAGAAGAAAAATTGGAGGTTGGCACATTGTGGCCCATCCACCTGTACTGTGTCATTAAAAGAAAGCAGTAGATCCATGTGTGTTGTCACGAAAAGATGTCAAGGGCATTGAGTAAAACACGAGTTGCTGGACTGTATGTATGGTGTTACCCTACTTGTGTTACAAAATGCTATGCTAATACACGTAGAAAAATCTGCTTGAGTTTCTCTCCGGAGGATGAGATCGTGACAACTTCTGTGTTATATGTATTTATTTATTTTTATCATGAGCATATATTTCTTTTATAAGCCAAGAGAAGGTTTAAAAAAAAAAAATCTGCTCATGCTTCAAAGAGATCAGCCCCTGAGGAGCTGTGAGCTCTTGGTCAGGAGTGAGGGGCGGGAGCTCAGAGCCCATTCCCTGCCCCGACGCAGTCTCCCTCGTGACAGATCCTCCATCACTTCGTTGTTGGCCGTGAGCTTTCAGTCTTCGCAGACAGAAGTCTCTGTGGAAAGGCAGAGGGCTGGCCTGTCCTATCAGGCGTCGGTGAGCAGACCTCACAGGTGGTCCGGTTTCTCGTTGCCTTGGCCAGCCTAGGAGTCTGCCGGGGACGGTATCTTTATTGGCCAGAGGAGGTCTTGCTCCCAGCCAGCGAGCAGCCGTGTCTCTCGGGAATGTGGAGGGACCTTGTGGGCATGGCCGGTGCCTGTCTAATTCCTGTGTGTGTCCTGCCTTTGTCTAGTTCCAGTGCGACGGCCTCTCAGCCGCCGGAGTTGCTGCCGCAGCCGGGTTTGCAGAAATCTGTCTCCAATTTGCAGAAACCGACACAGTCGATCAGTCAGGAGGTAGGTGCTGGGGACCCGGTCCCGATGCTTGCCTAGGCGTCGGCGCCTCTGAGCTCCCTGGCGCTGGGGACCGATGGGAGCTGTCGCTGAGAAGCGTGGCTCTGCGTGACGTGCTCATTCCAGAGGCAAACCTGATGAGTGACTCTTGGGAAAGACCCCAGATGCAGAATAGAATATAGACGCCTAATTTGATTCCAGTTGCCTTAGCTTGAGGTGAGTCACTCTGGCAGCTACAGGCTAGATCGGGCCCCCCGCAGTGTCTCCCCGGAAGCAAGTGTCAAAAGGAGACAGCAGGTGTTAGGCTACAGAAGGTTCAGTGGTCTGGTGAGTTTGGAAAACAAAATGAAGCCAGCTCCTTCGCTTGGTTTTCTTAATGTCATACTTTCTCTCGGTGTCTTCAGTATGCTAATGTATCCTGTGAGTCTCCGAGAAAAGGACATCATGGACAGCGGTCCCGAAATGTATTTGTCCTTGGAAACCTCTTTTCGTCGAACGTCTCTAGAGACTAGTGTCTCTCAGAGCATGCTGTGGGAAATACCGAGCTGTGATCCTTTATTTGTCGCTGCACTTCATACGCCTCTAAACAGAGTCACGATTTAATCAAGAGCTCATATCCTACTTGGCCCACTGGTGTCTGTCTGTGGGTACAGAGGCCGGTATCTGGTAGCTGGAAATCTAGGCGAGGTGTCTGAATCTTTTAGAAGACCAGAAAAAATCTAGACAGATACCTGGCGTTCACTGGCTCCCTTGAAAGAATGACTCAGTTTGCATTGCTGCCTGGGCAGTAGAAGGACCGGCGTGCCGTCCCCATCTGCGGGGAAAGCTTACGGCTTTACCAGAGGGACACCCTCCCTGCCCAACACTGAACTGTGCTTTGAAATTAAAGGAGAAGCAAGAAGAAATCCACATTCATGCGAGACTGCATGTTCATTGGCCTAAATCCACTGGGACCTGCTGATCAGTCAGAGCATGTAGTGTGGAGTTCGTATCTGTTTCCCAGAATTTGAAGCTGAGTGCGGTTAAGGAGCCCTGGTTGTTTCTGCAGCCCTGGCTCTACGTCAGACTCACCTTCCAAGCTTGTTAGAGACGAACAGGCCTGGGCCGGGCCTGCGTGCGGCTTGGGCCCCTGTGGAGCACGGGTGCCGCGGGGACTGCGGTCGGGTCGGGCCCTGTCCTGGAGCTGGCACGCGGGCCCTCCGCCTGGCGCTTACCAGCTCTTCTCTCGTGCGGGGACGGTGTTGGAAGGAGACCCCCGGTGGTTCCCAGCTTTGGGGTGAGATTTGCCACAGTGTTGGTGACCCCTTCGTGGCCCCTAGGCCTTCTCTTCCGGTTTAGTGCCTTCGGTGGGTGAGGGTGGGGGCCACCCCCGTGGCTTCAGGCTTGGCTGCAGACCCCAAGCCGGAGGCTGTGGGATGGCAGTGCCCTGGGGCCCCTCTGCTTCCTGCTGGTCTGCAGCCTCGCCCTTCCCTCAGGGGCTGTTGAACCCCAGCAGGGGCTGCCCTGCCCCTGTCACGGTGCTGGCATTTCCCTTGTGTGGTCTGCACAGGGGACCCTGGGCGTTCCAGGCCACTCAGGTCAAGCACTCAGGGCAAGTCTGTGATAAATACATGCGTTATTGCACCTACTCAGCTCTGCATCGAAGGCAAGAGAGACAGCCGTCTGCCTTGAGTGTGTGTGGCGGCAGCGGCAGGGGGAGGATGGGAAGGGGTAACCGTTTATCCAGGATCTGGTCCAGTAAGTGATGGAACGTCATGCTGCATCAGCTTGGATTTGTGTATCTTTACCTTCGGTTGTTAAGTAGCATGTTGTTGGGAAGACAGCTGAGTTCAGTGGTTGGGGACCTGAAGGGGCTTTGGGCGCAGGCAGGGTGGGGACAAGTCCTGGTCCCGCCTCACTAGCTGAGTGTCTAACCCAAGTGACCCCGGTGTGCCTAGCACCGTGCCTGGTGTGCGGTGAGCTTTCAGCAGAGGTGAGCCGAGCCGGGCAAGCCCAGATGAGTGGAGGCGGAAGGCCGCGCGCCTGGGGAGTGGTGCCTTGTGGCACGGCAGTGATTGTGGCCAGCGACTCGTCAGGCACATGAGCCTTCCCGCGCGCGTGTTCTGTTAGCGGCGCCACCCAGTTTTTCAGACACACTAGAATTGGGGTTTGGTCTTGTCCCTGGAGCAAGACAGAGTAGCTCTGTGTGGGCGTGAGAGGCAGCCTGGCAGCATGTTCCGAGCGCACCGCTGGCTCTGCCGTGGGACCCTGAGCTGGCCGCTCGCCCTCCGGCCTGCCCCTCGTCTGTCATGTGGCCGTGGGTCCTGACCCTGGGCTGTTGCCCGAGTGGGAGGCTGCGTGGAAAGCCCGCGTGGTTGGACCTTACCCCACTGGTGGTGGTGGGTACATCAGTGTAGGGTCTGGACCTAAGGTGAGGATCCGAGGGCACCTTGTTCTGACTCGCTCAGGGAGTGGACCGCAGACCCTGTTCTCATTGTCTTCCTTCTTTCAGAATACAAATTCAGCGCCAGGTGGACCAAAGTCATGGGCACAGCTGAATGGAAAGCCAGCAGGACACGAAGGTGGTAAGTGTGTGTGTGGCGTTGCGGTGGGCGGGTGGGAGGGAGGTGTGCCTTTTCTGGGCTGCTCCAGTTCTGTCCAGGCAGTCTTCGGCTTGCAGCTTTGTGGACTCTCCTCCCAGAGCGAGTTACTGCCTTTGCCCCGGCGGTGGAAGTGCTGATTCTGCAGAGCACGTCAGCTCTTTGGTTTCACTGAACATTTTTGCTAAGGACAGCCCTCCCAAGGTGTGTGGAGGAGACCGGGCGCTGGCCCTGGGCTCCCTCGTCGGCTGAGCCGCCATTGGAGCGAGTCCCCGGCCCCCAGGGAGGAGGTGTTGCCTACGGGGCACTGGCTTTGTACCTGGGTTTGCACATCAGCAGCCTCGGGAACTGCTTGCTTTTGGGCAGTGACACCAGAGCATGCGGAGGTTGCATGGTATTTGTTACCATTGGTGTCCCGCCTGACACAGGGACTCAGACGGCTGCAGTGGTTCAGCACAGGGACGATGTGGGGTGAGTGGAAGGGGAAAGCATCCCGAGTTTTAAGTGAATGCCGAGCAGCAGACTGAAATGGCTCCAAGGCAGGCCCAGAGCAGAGCGGCCCCCGAGTAGCATGGCTGAGGGGCGCTGGGGCAGAGGGAAATCTGGCTCCCCTCCAGCATCTGGAGCCCTTTGAGAATGTGGGCCCAGGGTCCACGGGTGTTCTTGAGAGGAGCCAAAAACCCAGATTCTTCTACGTGAACTCTCCTGGTTTCCCAGTGTAGGCGTGCGTATTTCTAGCACGCTGTGCAGAGCACGCTGGGCGGCGCCCCGAGCTGGGTGGAGAGGGACGGTGGTGTGAGTGGCTACACCGCAGTTGCTTTTTTCTCTGTAAACCAGCACGGGCTGCCTTTTTTACCCTTGGCTCCTGTCCCGGCACTGCCCTCTGTCTTCTGCGTATCCCTGCCGGCCAAGGCCTGGCCAGACTTTACGTTTTATGGCTTAGAGTAGAAAACCAGCTCCGTGTGCCACCTTCCCCACATACCCCTGCCACTCCGATGTCCCAAGGACGGGCCCCTCTGGCCTCCGGTCGCTGTGCGGTTGAAGGCCCACCCCTTCCTCAGCCCGAAGGTGTGCCGGGGGCTTTGGAGCCGCAGCTCGCCTAGAGGAGAAAGGGCAGGGGGAGCTCAGCTGGCTGCCCCGGCCTGGAGGGTGAGCGGGGCCAGGTGGGGTGGGGATGCAACAAGGCACTGCAGACCGGAAGCAAGGTCTTCACAGAGGCATGACGGAGATGATTCACTGGACTGTTAACAGTGGTTCTTTGCTTTCTATAGCCTTCATTTCCATAAGGTTGCAATTTCCTTAAGTAAATGGAATATTCATTTTAATTTAACAAGAACTTACAGAGATTAAAAAAACTAGTGTAAATTGGCACTGCCCGTCACACACCAGCACGAATACCCTTTGACCTGGAAGTTCCACTTGGAGGAAATCACCCTGTAGATGATACTTACAGCTGTGTGAAATGACATGCACGAGATTATTCCTTGCAACGTTGTAATAGCAAAAGATTGGACACAGTCCCTTGAAATGTGCGTCAAAGGATGGTACTTTAATGAAATACTACTTGGCTGTAAGGAAAAAAAGCAGTTTTCTACCGATCTGGCAAGATCTCCAGGACATATTCTTAAGTGAAAAAAAGTGTGGAATAGTACGCAGAGTATATTACCATTTGTGCAAACAACTGGGGAGAGGGAAAGTACGCTTCTAAAAATGTATGCGCATTAAAAAAAAATCTCTGGAAGGAAACATAAGAGGAAGGGAGAGAAGGAGAGAAGGAACGAAACAGAAGACTACCTGTTTTGTGAGGGTGTTTGAAGTAGGCAGATGGGGCACGAGGGTAGGAGGTAGGCTTCTGTTTACGCTCTTTTAAGGCTTTTTACCTTTGAACCTTTTGATTGTATTACCTATCAAAAGAAAACTTGATTTAGAAAATAATCCTAAAACACAGTAAAATACTCTGTAAACATGTGATAGCTCGTCTGGGAGACGGCAGAGCCCAGTAGCCCAAGAGGAGAGAACAGACACGTGCCGACCAGGTGGGGCCGGGGCGGGAACCCGGCTTCTGGTTCCCCTCCTATGCCGGGGTCACAAGCCCGCGATGCCACCAGGGCTGTGGGGATTTGGGGGTGTGGCCCGCAAACATTTTCATGACTCTTTGGAACTCAGAGGGGTTCTTCCTGAGTTGACAGACTCTCTCCATGTAGAAGGTGGCCGTTTGGTCTGTTTCGCTTGGATCAAGCCCAGGAGGCCTGCTTGTGTGGTTCAGGCAGAGGCCAGAGGCACATGGCTCGTGGGCTCTGCTGCCAGAGCACCACCGGCGGCTCCATCTGGGGCCTCAGAGAAGCCCCTGATTTCACTGCCTCAGTTTCTCATGGCAGAGAACAGATGGTAGGAGGGATTGGTGGGTGAACATTACAGGGTGTTCACACCTTAGGAATACTACTACTTTGGTTTGAGATGTTGAGTTCTTCACTTTATCTTTTTTATCTGTGGAGGGTAAGTTTAATTCATGATTAGAATAATACCTTCATGACTGTTGAGGCAGAAAAAAAGTACTAGGCATTTGCTATTGTTGTTGTTTTTTTTAAACTTCAGATTATCTCCTATTTTTCTTTTCTTTTGGCCGCGCTGCGCGGCATGCAGGATCTTAGTTCCCCCACCAGGGATGGAACCTGCTCCCCCTACAGTGGAAGCACGGAGTCTTAACCACTGAACTGCCAGGGAAGTCCCTCTACCGTATTTTAAAAGCAAGACTTTTGTATTTCATTCTTGCCAATGACCTTTTAACATAATGAAGCAACTATGTGAGCAGTAGTGCTCCTTTGCGACACTTGGCGATTATCTCTCAGGTTAATCATTGGTTAATAATGTGTCCAGTTATCCCCCCGCATGTTCATTTGACCCTGGACCTTTTTACTAAGTGGGATGGTGGATGAATCACCGCCTTGTGCATCTGCACTAATCCCTGCTGCATCTTTCCGGCAAAGTCTGCCTGAGTTAGCAGGTCCTCAGATCAGTAATACCTAGGGACAGATTTGGCTGTATTGTCTAGGGATCAAAGCATGTCACAGTTGGACATTTCACTGTGTGATATTGCTGTTATTAAGTTTGTGTGGTGCTGGACATGCGCTGTGTATTCCAGGAGAGGGACCAAATCCCACTCTAGACCCTAAAATGCATCGTTTATTATTATCTATTCATTGAAAAGACCATTGCAGGTTCCCGGTGCTAAGTGCTGTGAGTGATTGGAACAAAGTTAAGAAAAGGCTTCTTCTCTGCAGAGTTCATAGTGTAGGGGAACGAATGAAAGAACAAAGAAGTTGTTCCCAGATCGCAAGAGTGAAATGTTTGGTCTTGTAGGGCTTGAGGATCTCTGTAGAAAATAGTAAACTGGAGTGGACAAACGAAGAGGCATAAATCTAGGGTGAGGGTGTAAATCTAGGGTAGAGGCGTTGGGGGCCAGGGCATTACCTCCACCCAAAAGCAGTTGGCTTCACTGGGCTGATTTCACCAAAGACCGTGTTTATCTGCCCCCCAGGGCCACTGGAAGGACCTTACTGCCTTCTTCCAGGAGTGGGAGGGAAGGATCTGGGCTGGAACCGCTGCCATACCTTACCCCCTGCCCTTTGTGACCAGCTCCTGCAGGGTGGCTGGCAAGGGACCTGGTGCGGTCTGCGGGCAGCCTCCCTTTGTCAGGGAACCCTAGTGCCACTGCGGGCACAGAAGGCCAGCGCAGACAGCACCCCAGGAAGGAGCTCCCTTCAGGGCAGCGTGGCTGCCAGCGTGTGCCGTTGTTAAAGCAGAGAGCTGTTGATACCCATCTCACTTGCTCCACACGTCTTCCCAATTCTCTTGACAGGTTTAAGGGCCTCAAGCCGACTATTATCCTTCTCTCCCGAGGAATTTCCGACGCTGAAAGCAGCTGGAGGGCAGGACAAGGCTGGCAAAGAAAAGGGCGTCTTCGATCTGTCGTATGGGCCAGGACCAAGCCTCCGCCCTCAGAGTAAGTGAGCTGCAGCCCCTGTCTGGGCACCCATGGGAACAGCAGAATTTCCCCTTGTCTTTCTGCCCTCTTGGAAGCATGCTGTTTATCGAGGAGCCAGGCTCCCTGCCTGGAAAGCACGCCCGTTGATCCTGTACCTGATCCACGCGTCTGCTGGACTTACTCCCTGGGCTGGGCTGGAGGTCACTCCTCCTTTCTTGTCCTTTGGGTCAGGCCAGGCCTGTCCGCCTTCCCAGCAGGCGTCAGATGTTAGTTCTGCTGTGCCTGGGTGGTCACGGCGAGGACAGACAGACCAAGGGTCAGTTAACTGGATTCCCGACTCAGGAGCTTGTTTTCTAGTCAGCGGCTCCCAAACTTGGCTGAATCCTGTCAGAATCACTTGGGGCGTTTGTTAAAAAGTCTTGATTTCCAGCCCTCGCCCATCCCCAGCCAAATTAGAATCTGTTTTTTTTTTTAACACGTTCCCCTGGTTGAGTAGCCGGCCCAGCACTAGCCTCCACGACCCCTCATCTGGGGTCTGGCCAAGGGGTCAGCAGGATTGTGTAGCAGTTCTCACTGGTACTATTTTTTTCTTCGTGGTCTTGGGTGGTTAGTATTCAAGGTGTTGTTTAGGAATGGGATTTTCCATCTGTTCTAATCACGGATTCTGAAGTAGCCCTTGCGGGGGGGGGGGGGGTTGATCAGGTTTTGAAATATGAGAGACCTTTATCTGCTTGTTTTGATTAATCCCCAGGGTATCCCAAAGTGAGAACAGATATCCTATAAATGAAACAATCACCGTGCAGCTCTCATAAAACATACGGCCTCTTCAGCGGCCTATGCTGGGGTACTGTGGCTGCTCCAAATACATAATCAGATTCCTTAGGCCAGGAACTCTAACTTTCTGGGATTAATTAAGATGAGCTGCTATAGGATTATAACCGTTTAGAAGTAGAAGCAGCTTCTGGGATCACTCCCATCTCCTCGTTTGAGAAGACGAAGAAGCAGATGGCCTGAGGGGTGACCGGGGCTTGGCCAAGATCACGCACGAGGCACCTGAAGAGCTGGGAGCAGTCTGTGACTTTGTGGCTCCGGTCCTGGGTTCCATTTTCTTAGGGGTCAGGTACTCAGGGACCTGTTTCAACTCCTAACTACAAGTTGACTGGAAAGAGGAGTCGTTTTGGCTCATCTGATTCCTCGTTGGCCTCTGAATTCCACCAGGCTTTGCTACATTTGCAGTGGAAAGCCTCGTCTTAAAAAGATGGTCACAGAGGGTTGGCAGGTTTCAATCTGTGACCTGTGGGAGGGCCCCACAGGCCGCTGCCAGAGCAGGTGGGGTGAGGCCCGGCGGGTAGGGCCCCAGACCCTTCCAGCCCCCTCTCGGAGAGGGGAGAGCAGCTCTGCTGGGGAGTCTCTGACTAGAGGTGCCACTGCTGAGTGGAGCTTGACCACGTGTCTGGAACTCTCTCTGGTTCTAAAGTCCAGTCCAGTGCTGAGCACAGTGCTGGTCCTGTTGGGGTCAGCATGATTGTGGAAGAAATGACCCAAGGCTGCTTTCATTGGGGCCGTCTTGGTTTCTTTGGAGTGTCAGGTCTGAGGTTGTGTAGTTTCTGAGAGTCGATGAAGACCACGTCTCGTTGACACTTGCCTTCTCTCTGAGTGGACCTTATTTTGTGTTTCTCTGACAGTCAGACTCCCTCAGCAAGTTCATATTCATTGGCCAGGTGTCTGCCCCCCACCTTCCCTGACAGACTTGACCAGTCGACTCGATTCTTCACTTTTGTTTTTTTTATTTTTTTAAAATTTTTTGGTGAGTGAGGGGGGTCCCTTGACCTTCAGAACCTCATACAATCCCCCCTCCCCCTCCTCTTTCCTCTCCCCTTTTGCCCCCTTTCAATTTCCAGATGTGACAAGCTGGAGGGAGGGCGGTGGGCGAAACATAATTTCTGCCACGTCTCTGAGCGCCTCCCCAACTGAGCTGGGCAGCAGGAACTCGAGTGCGGGAGACGGAGCCCCCTCCTCGTCATGTACCAGCGATTCTAAGGACCCCTCTCTCCGCCCGGCTCAGCCTGTCCGAAAAGGGGCTTCACAGTTCATGGGGAATGTATACCACCCACCTACATACCATGACATGCTTCCTGCTTTTGTAAGTCTTCGGAGTGTGCATTTTTTTCCCCATGAGGTCCGATTGTTTATGTCCAGCAGAACCTACTTCACGTGGTTGAATGTCCACCTTGGGTTCTCCCTCCCAGTTTCTTTGCCCTGATACCCTACTTTGGAGGCTTCCATTACTTTTGCATTTTCTCTCCTTCTTTTCAAATCTTAAGGGCCTCTGGCTTCTTTCCCTGGTGATGTGGATGTTATCTTAGCCTTAGCTCTTTAGAAGAAGGAGAGGCAGGTATATTCCCCAAGACACAGGTCCCCAGATTTGCATACTGACAGCAGGAAAGAAATGGGGGAGATGGTGATTGATAGGATTAATTGGAAAACCCCAAGACTTTCCTGTTTCTTTTTCCCATTTTCCATTTTCCAAAACAAATTTTAATGCAAGTGGAACTTAGAATCTGGGTCATTACCAGAAAACCCTGTTCATTGATGTTATGTTTCAGATGTGTTCGCCACAGTCATCAGAGAACCAGGGTACAGTGGAACGAGGATCTTTTCCCCTTCCCCAGCTCCGTCTTGAACCCCGTGTTCCTTTTAGACAGTTCCAGATGAATGACCAAGACGGGTAAGGTTATTGCATTATAGTCACGTATGTAGAAATTAGCCTGGTTGGTGATACTGGACAAGATAGTGGGCTTACATATGAAAGTGCTTTGTCTTCTGGAGACCTCAGAGAAACCAGCTCAAGACCCAGGGTGTGTGAGAAGGCTGGGGCAGGACAAGAGATTTCAGGTTCCTGGCAGGTGAAGATTTGGCATGTGTTTATTGCTGCTACCCTAGACATTAGCCTGAGCATATAAAACTGCAGAATGAAGCAGAACTTCTTTCGAGGATGTATTTGTTCACTGTGTGTTCTTTAAAAAGGAGACGGTTTTAATATTAGGGGCACACATGAACCTTTGCAGTGTAGGATTTAGTTTTGGAAAAGTACTTGGGTTTGCTTCCGTATGTATACTTGACACGAGTCCAGCATCTTTACCCTTCTCTCTCTCATCAGAAAAGAAAACAGGCTGGGAATGACTCGCCCGATCCGTCCGCTGAGGCAGCTGGTGGAACGGGCGCCGAGGCCCACCATCATCAACGCGGAGAACCTGCGGGGCCTTGACGACCTGGACACCGATGCTGATGACGGCTGGGCAGGTGGGTGGGGGTGTTTGCTGGTGGGCTCACAGCTGAGGGTTTAGGAGGGGAGGACTGCGGTCTGTCTCTGCTTACCAAGGTTGGAAGTCCTCTGACACCAAGTCCACTGTTTTCCTCGGCAAGGTGGAATGAAAACATGGGGCGGGGAGCAGCCTCGGTGCTCTGAAGAGATCCTTATTGGTTGGCACTCAGACGAGCAGTTGCTTCCTGACAGAGCCATGTCTTCTTTTGTCTTTGGTCTTGATCTTAGAGGGGGAAAAAAGACTTTGTATAATGGAAAAGTTAAAACAAACGAGTGTAATGAACCTCAGGTAGCTCCCTGTCACCGAGTTTCAGCATTTCAGCAAATGCCGACATTCTGCATTCTTATCTTCACCCAACCCCACCCCCCAACCTGATTATTTTCTTTTAAAATTCTTTTGGATTGTTTGTTTTCAAGTAAACTTTAACGGCATTGAAAGGCACACATTTAACTTTACAGTTCTGACAGATGTATACGCTTGAGTAGCACAGCCGAGTCACGATACAGAGCACTTTCCTCACCACCCAGCCCCTCCCTAGCCAGTCTCCCTCCCAGACTGTGTCCAAGACTCGCCCAAGGCCTCCCTGTCTTACGATGAATCTTAACTGCAAACTGCAAACGAATGGAGTCCCACAGCTTTCCTTCTCCTGTGACGTTTGTGAGATTCAGTCATGTTATGTATATCGATAGTTGCTTTTAATTACGGAGGTATATTTCATTGTATCAAATACTATCATTTGTTCAAATACTATAATTTGTTTACCCATTCAAAAGTTCCATTATGAATGATATGTTCATTTCTCTTGGGTAAATATCTAGGAGTGGAATTGTTGAATTAAAGGGTAGGTGTGTGATTAGTTTTATAAGAAGCACCCAAGCCTTTTTCCATGGTGGCTGGTGATGCCATTCCCAGCCTCGATTTTGAGAATTTAGTTGCTCTGCATCCTCACAACACTTTGATGTGAGTCTTTTTATTTTTAGCCATTCTAGTGGGTGTGTAGTGGTATCTCGTTGTGCTTTTAACTTTCATCTTGCTGATGACTAATGATGATAAACACGTTTTCATGTCGATTTGCCTACTGGTATCTTTGTGTGTGTGTGTGTTCAGATACAAGTCCTTGGAGACTTAACATTTCACAGGTATTTTTTCCAACTGCCTGCCTTGTCTGTTCATTTTTTAGCACTGCGTTTTGATGAGCAGAAGTTTTCAGTTTTGATGAAGTTTAACTTACAAATTTGTGTTTTTTATGGTTTTTACTTTTGTGTCCTTTATAAAAAAATCTTTGTCTCTCCTTGGTGGCAAAGATACTCTCTTATGTTTTATAGTTTTAACACTTATTTTTGGATCTGTGATCCGTGTTGTATTAATTTGTATATGGTGTATGGTTGGGTTGTCTAATTGTTCTGCACTGTTTGTGATAAGACTTTTCTTTCCCTATTGAGTTGCTTTGACACCTTTGCCAACAATCAGTTTATTGTATAAGTGTGGGTCTATTTCTGGACCCTGTTTGTTCCTTTGATCTGTTTATTCATCCTTATGCCTGTAGCACGCTGTAGCTTTATAGTAGGTTCTAAATTCAGTGGTGTAAGTTCTCCAGCTTTGTTCATGTTTAAGATTATTTGACTATTCTAAGTTCTTTTCATTCTCATGTAAATTTAGAATCAACCGGTCAGTATTTTAAAAGCCTGCAGGCATTGTGATTAAGATTGTGTTGAATTTATTTCTGGATAAATGAAATCTTAATTTTGAATCTCTTGTCAGTAACTTGGTGAAACTTTCTCTATTAGGACTTTCATTTCTCTCAGCAGTGTTTTATAGTTTTCAGTATAGAGGTCTTGAACATCTTTGTTATGTTTATTCCTGAGTATTTTGTTTCTTGACGCTATCGTAAATGGTACTGGTTTTAAAAAAAAAAAGAAAAGTTTTGTTTTTTAGTGTTTGATGCTATTATATAGACATACATAGAGTTGATTTTTGTGTGTGGACCTTGTACCAGACAGTTTGCTGAATGCATTCATTAGTTTTACTAGCTGTTGTTGATTTCTTAGAATTTTCTGCATAAACCATCATGTTGCCTGTAAATAGGGACAGATTAAATGCCTTTTCTTTTTCTTGCCTTATTGCAGTGTAGTACTTCCAGTACAATGTTGTATTCAAGTTCTGTATTCCTGATCTTAGGGAGAAAGTGTTTAGTGTTTCACCATTAAATATGATGATAGTTGTAAGGTTCTTGGAGATGTTCTTTATCAGATTGTGGAGATTCCTTTCTATTTCTAGTTTGCTGATTTTTTTTAATACATTTATTTATTTATGGCTGCGTTGGGTCTTCGTTGCTGTGCGCAGGCTTTCTCTAGTGGCGGCGAGTGGGGGCTACTCTTTATTGTGGTGGGCGGGCTTCTCATTGTGGTGGCTTCTCTTGTTGCAGCGCATGGGCTCTAGGCTCGTGGGCTTCAGTAGTTGTGGCACGCGGGCTCAGTAGTTGTGGCTCGCGGGCTGTAGAGCACAGGCTCAGTAGTTGTGGCGCACGGGCTTAGTTGCCCCGTGGCATGTGGGATCTCAGTTCCCCAACCAGGGATCAGACTTGCGTCCCCTGTATTGGAAGGTGGATTCTTAACCACTGGACTACCAGGGAAGTCCCCCTGATTTATTTTTTTAACGCTAACCAACCTTGCATCCCCAGAATAAATTCCACCTATGTCTAGATTCAATTTGCTGATATTTTCTTAAGATTCTTGGTGTCTGTGTTCATGGCGGATATTAGTCTGTAATTTTCTTTTCATATCGCCCTTGGGTTTTGATATCAGGTTTTGCTGGGCTCATAAGATGTGTTGGAAAATGTTCCTTCTCTACTTTCTGAAAGAGTTTCTGTTAGATTGGTATTAGTTTTTTCATAAATGCTTGATAAAATTCGCCAGTGAAACCGATTGGCCCTGGAATTTTCTTTCTAAAGACATTTGTGATAATAAATTTAACTTCTTTGATTAGTTATAGGGCTGCTCAGGTTTCCGATGTTTCTGTGTCAGTATTTCGTAAGTTGTGATTTTCAAGGGATTTGTTCCTTTCTTTTGAGTTGAACTTAGTGGTGTAAAGTTGTTGATAATATTCCTTTTTTTTTTTTTTCTGATGTCTGTAGGGTCTGTAGTGATACAGGTGTCACCCTTTTTCATTCCTGATAATTAGCTAATTTGTATTTTTTCTCTTTTTCTTGTTCACTTCTGCCAAAGGCTTAGTAGTTTAATTAATCTTTACAAAGAGACGGCTTTTGGCTTTAGTTTTCTCCATTGTTTGATTGTTTTCTAGTTCACCAATCGTTTTAATTGGAGCTTTCTAGAGTTCTCATTTAATTCCATTGTAGTCAAGAGACCATATTCTGTATGACTTCAGTTCTTTCCAACTTATTAAGACTTGTTTTATGACCAAGATATATGGCCTATCTTGGTGAATATTCCAAGTGCATTTGAAAAGAATGTGTGTTCTATAAGTTGGATATCACATTCTGTAAATATCAGTGTAGTCAAGGTGGTTGGTGGTATTGTTCAGATCTTATATACTTACCTTTTTGTCTAGTTCTACCAGTTACTGAAAGTGAGGTGTTAAACTCTCTACTATAATTGTGGATTTATCTGTTTCTCCCTTTAATTCTGTCAGTTTTTGCTTCATTTATTTTGAAGCTGTTATGCACATTTATCATTTTTATGATTCTGACATATTGTCCCTTTATATTGTTTTCAAATATCCTTTTTTATCTCTCGTAACACTTCTTGTCTTGGAGTCTGTTTTGTCCTATGTTAGTATCATTGCTCTGACTTAAATTATTTATTGTTGTCATGGTGTATATTTTCCATCCATTCCCTTTAACCCACTTGTGTTTGTATATAAAGTGATGCTCTGGGAAACAGCATGTAATTGCACTTGCTTTATCGTCAAATCTAACTTGCCTTTTAATTGGATTGGGCTTTTTGTCGTCGTCTCCTTTTTTTACGATATAATTCACTTGACAGATTTTCATATTACGTAAAATTTACCCTTATAAAGTCTAAAATTCAGATATTTTTCGTATATTAACAGGTTTGTGCAGTCATCCTCCCTGTCTGATTCCAGAGCATTTCTGTCTCCCACGGAAGACGCCCATATACCCATCAGCAGAGTCACTCCCAGTTACCACCTGCCCTCCACGCACGCCCTTCGGCAAACGCTCATCTCCCTTCTGTCTCTGTGGATCTACTTTCTGTCTCTGTGGATTTGCTTGTTCTGGACGTTTCATATCCATGGAATCACACAATAGAATACGTGGCTTTTCACATCTGGCTCTGTCACTTAGCATAATGTTTTCAAGGATCATCATGTTGCAGCATGTGTCTGAACTCTTCTAAAATCTTTTTTTAGTGGCCAAATACTCTTCCGTTGTATGGCTCTACCGCATTTTGTGTACCCACTCATCAGTTGATGGTGACTTTCTGCCACCTGAGCCACTTGGGTAGGGGAGGGCCCTGGGGCAAAACGGCCACCCACGAGTCTCACTGTCAGGTGTCTGTGTCGCTGGGGTGGCCTCCTGGCTGGCTGCTGCCTGCTTTTGCCCACTCTCCTCACCGCCTAATACGCTTGCAGAGTATTTTGTCTAGATTTAAGAGCTGTTGTCTTAAGTCTAACCGGGGGGTGTTAGTCTAACCAGGCTACTTTGCTGTTACCAGAGCCAGCACTGTCCTTCATTTTTTTTTTTAAATAAATTATTTATTTACTTATTCTTGGCTGCGTCGGGCCTTCGTTGCTGCACGCGGGCTTTCTCTAGTTGCATCGAGCGGGGGCTGCTCTTCGTTGCGGTGCGCGGGCTTCTCACTGCAGTGGCTTCTCGTGTTGCGGAGCATGGGCTCTGGGCGCGCAGGCTTCAGTAGTTGTGGCTCGCGGGCTCTAGAGCGCAGGCTCAGTAGTTGTGGCGCACGGGCTTAGTTGCTCCTTGGCCTGTGGGATCTTCCCAGACCAGGGCTCGAACCCGCGTCCCCTGCATCGACAGGCGGACGCTCACCCACCGCGCCACCAGGGAAGCCCCGTCTTTCATCTTTATCCACAGTGTGTGTTCTGGTGGTGGCAGCTGGGTGGTGTGCCTTACCCAGCTGGGTTGGTGCAGTCCCTGACCGGAGGAAGCTCCCCAGTGGCGACCTTGGCACTGCTGAGGCTCGCATTTTGTCTCACTTCCCCTGGCCGCGCCCCTGTTGCAGGCCTCCATGAAGAAGTGGACTACTCGGAGAAGTTGAAGTTCAGCGATGAGGAGGAGGAGGAGGAAGTTGTGAAGGACGGCAGGCCAAAGCGGTAAGTGTCCCTGTGCCGCTGATCGCTCCGCTCCCAAGGAGCGTGACCTTAGCGGGATGTAAATGCACCCGTGTTCGTGGTGCTGCCGTGTGCCTGTCACCATGCCAAGTGCATTTCCTGGTTACCCCAGCAACCTCACAAGGGCAAATACTCTTTCCATTTGCAGATGAGAGGGCCATAGCTTTTGAGGACAGCTGTTCAGGGATGGAGCCAGGATTTGCACCCAGGCGTGGCTGGCTGGCTGGCTGAGTCCTAGTGATTTAACCACTGTGCCAGTATTTTCCCAAGGGTGTCTTATAGACGGCTTGTTCCATAGATTGCTTTGGGTGTAGTGCCCCAGGAGGCTTCTCTGGCCAAGCAGATTTGGGAAACTTTGCTTTCCACTTAACTGTTTACTAATAAATAGTTCCAAGGTTGTCCAGAGCCTAGAGTGTGCGTACTGCCGTGTGCTGGGAATCTGGGGGGAGGCGGGTATGCCACATTTCCTAAATTTATTTGACCACTTTAATCTCTTCTCTTTTTTTTTTTTGGATCATTCCATTGGACTGATATTTACTCACAACACCTTTTGGAAAATACTTCATTGTAATCTAGTCCCTCTAGTTTTTAGCATGATACCAGTAGTACTGGCTAGTACTTTTAAAAGAGCACCTATGGTTGCTTTAATTTGCTCCCCCCCGCCCCAGTACTGGCAAGAATGCTTCTTTTTGCGTGAAATTGCCTGTTTCCTTCGTATATTTATCTGTTAGACTTACTCTGCTTTCCGTTAAAATGTGATTACTGTTTTATATTGCTTAGATATTAGTGCTTTAATATTTTTCCCTTTGTCTCTTTTATTGTCAGTAATTGAATGTTTATGTAGTTGGGTCTGCAAGTCTTTGTTATTTCATCTTTCGCTTCAAAGCTCCTCTTGCGCAGGGAGCTGGTAATGATCTTCTGCCACTCTCTCAGATGATACACAAACAATTAAAGAATTGAGCCTTCTGTAATTTATTTTAATGTTGCTTGATTTCAACTGAAGCTTTGGATGCACTTGGGAAATAAATATCTGTGGGTCAGTTTTTGGAACACTAAGCTCAGAAGGAGACGTGATCAAGAATTTAAATCAATGGCAAGCAAAGTTTTGCAGATTTATTAGAGCAGCAGGCCACTCTCTTCTTGTCTCTTTGAGTTGATGTGAATTGAATGTTCATCTGAAAGAGTTAGACCTGGGTTTTGGACCCAGTTCACCACTGGCTGTGACCAAGGACACATCAAATTGAGTCCACCAGCCACGACCTCAGTGTGTTCCCTGAGCTGGTTGAGACTCCTACTACAAGCTCCCCAGTCTTCTTTGACATTTTATTTCCCATCCACGATGGGTTCCTGAAACTTTCCTGTTCCATCCCTTCCTGTTCATTGTCTCTGGGGGCCACTGGGACCCACATCCTTGCTTTGCTGCACCATCGAGAGGCTGGCCAGCTCATGTCCGTCCTTCCCTCTCACCCTCACACTGTTCCTTAGTTGTCTTCTGCAGACTTGATCTCTCCTGGTGGCTCAGGAGGCTTCGTGTGGGCGCCCGCCTCTGGCTGCAGTCCGGAGCCGCTAGCAGTTGTTGCCCAGTCTGTGGTGTCCCGATCCTCACCCGCCCCACCTCCCTTCCACCTCCCGTGCGTGCGTGTGTGCGTGTGTGTGTGTGCGTGTGCATGCATGTGTGCTTGTGTGTGTGTGTGCGTGCGTGCGCACCTGCGCAGACACGTACGTTAGCCAGGTCTGACTCCCTGCCTTCCTCTGTGCTCCTGCTGGGTTTAGTGGGCACCACTGGAGAAGAGGTGCTGAGTAGATGCACATGTGTGTTTTGCCCCAGGGCCTTTGTTTACACTGGGGCACGTGAAGGTGAGCACTGCACAGGCCTCCCTTCGGTTCGAGCCCTCCCGTAGCCTCCGCTGGGCATCTCTCTCCTCCTTTTCCACGCTGTGTGTGCTTTCCTTTGTTCCTCCTGCTCTTTATCATGAATCAGCCAGTGAGCCTTCTTTTGCTGTTGCGAGGAGCATTTATTAAGCAACTCCTTTATGCAGAGCACAGGGCGGGAGCTGTGGCGTAAAGAGAAGGGCCTTCAGTGGGAGTCCTAGGCTCAAATCTCTTAGCTCCTCCTTGTGAAAACAGCTCCCCAACCTGTCGGAGACTCAATTACCAGCTCTTTAACATGGGGGAAGTAGAGACTTTTTTTTTTGGAGTAAATAAAGTAATGGGTGTGAGGCATCCTGCCAGGAGCTGTGTGTGTAAGGCTGACTTGGTAAACATTGGTGCTGATTTTGGTGCTCTGGGCATATCCTCTCACCTATAGAGGGGGTGCGGGGTAGGTCTGCTGTCATGAAGGAAATGGGTATGTAGACAGCCAACTTTGGAATTCCTAAGGGCCTGACCAGTGAGGCCAGACCATGCTTGGGCCGACTGAGAGAACTAACGCTCTGTGTGGTTTGTCCCAGGAACAGTTGGGACCCCAGGAGGCAGCGGCAATTGTCAGTGAGCTCTGCAGACAGTGCTGATGCCAAGCGCACCCAAGACGAAGGAAAGGACTGGGGCGAAACAGGAGGCAGAACCCGTGTCGTCCGGAAGGTGCCAGAACCTCAGCCGCCTTCTAGGAAGCTCCACAGCTGGGTGTCAGGCCCTGACTACCAGGTACCGTGGGCACTGCAGGGGTTCTGTGCCTGTGATTAGCTGGGACACACACACGCGCGCGCGCGCACACACGTACACACACACGAGCCCTTTCAAGTTCATTTGACCGGAGATACACACACACACACACACGCACGCCCTTTCAAGTTCATTTGACCGGATACACACACACACACACACAGACACACACACACACACACACCCTTTCAAGTTCATTTGACCGGATACACACACACACACACACACACACACACCCTTTCAAGTTCATTTGACCGGAGATACACACACACACACACACACACACACACACACACGCCCTTTCAAGTTCATTTGACCGGAGATAACACACACACACACACACACACACACACACACACACGTGCGCGCGCACACACCCTTTCAAGTTCATTTGACCGGAGATACACACACACACACACACGCCCTTTCAAGTTCATTTGACCGGATACACCCCCCCCCCCCACACACACACACACACACTTTCAAGTTCATTTGACCGGAGGTCCAAGGCAAAGACTCCAGCAGGTCATCTAGTTGGCTGTCCTGTGTGTTTATGTCTCACTGAGTTCAGTGGTCGGGCTTCTGAAAAAGCCTAGGTGGACATTCTTTTTGGTTTTTTTTTTTGATTTAAAATTTTTCTTTTAAAATTTTGAAAACAGTCACAAACTTACAGAAAAGTTGGTGTAATACAAAGAGTATTTTTTCTGAACCATTTGAAGAGTAAGTCGCCAGCCTGATCAGCCCGTCACCACGGAACACTTTGGTATCTATTTCCTACCAAAACATGACATTCACTCTAGGTAACCAGTCAAATCCAGGAAATTAGCATTGATACATCACTGCCATCTAATCCTCAGACTCCATCCCACTTTTACCCATTGTCCCATTCATGTTCTTCATACAGAATGATCCAGTTCAGAGTCACACGCTGCCTCAGGTATCCTGCTCTTGAGTTCCCTTCAGTCTGAAGCAGCTTTTCAGCCTTTGCTAAACCTTCATGACATTGATACCTGGGAAGATGACAAGCCAGCTATTTTGTGGAATGCACTTCAAATCGGGTTTGTCTGGTGCTTCCTCATGATTGGGTTCAAGGTTTCCATTTTTTTGGCTAGAATCTCTCAAAACTGTCCCTGACTCTTCTCATTGCATCCTACTGGGTGACCGTGATTCCACTCTGCCCGCTCTGACAACCTTCACTTTGATCTCTTGATTAAGGTGGTGGCTACCAAGTTTCACACCATGGAACTTTCACACACTCTCCCAGATTTGTAATTGATAGCAGTTTTGTGGGGAATTACTCTGAGACCACGAATATCCTGTTTCTCATCAAATGTTTAATTGATTAATATCAGTGGGTTGTAGTCTGTTGCTCTCATTGTTTCCTTTGATGTTCAGGTTGTCTTTGATTTGGAAGCTTCAAGCTGGCAGCTGTGTGCTTGTTACATCTCCATTCTTTTTTTGAGGAATTCCTTGCTTTCTGATAGAACAAGTTTTTTTTTAAGCTCCTTTTGTCCTTATGCTACTTTGGCCCTGGAGTCAGCCTTTAATGATATTTAGAAACTAATGTCTGGGCACCAGGAGTACTACTGCTGTTAGAGTGCCACAGCTCCTGGACCTTCTCCGTGGACAGAGTCAGGAAGTGTAGGTATGTGACACACACACATGAATCACAAGGATATCTCAAGTTCCTCAGAGGTCATTCTAGCTGTTTGCCATTGTCCCTAGTATTTGTACCTATTTGGTCAGGCTCCCTGTTTCTGCCCCCACCCTCTCTCCCTTGCACAGGTGCCCTCCTCAGCCACTCAGGTGTCAGTGCCCCCCACCTCCACGTGGCTCTGAATTTCCCTGCTGGGCCATCTCTTCTAGGGGTTTCTTCTTCACCCTGCTTGGTTGGGCCCCAGCTCCCACACCAGCCACATCTCCATGTGCACACTCTCGTCACCTGCCCTGGGCTCTGACCACCTGCCCTGAGCTCTCTGACTCCCGGGCACCAGGTGCCTGCCTTGTTCTGCCACCTCGCGTGACTTTCGGACTAAATTGAGCGGGAGGGGCAGAGCTGGGGATGGGAAGGTGTTAATTTAAATACGCTTTGGCAGAATTGCCCTTTTCGATGCACTTTGCTATTTAAAGGGCTCCTGTTCCGCATCTCGGTATAAAGTAACAGTGCTCGGTACAGGGGACGCAAGTGAAGATAGACACAATACGACTCTTGTAAATTACCTTGCAGTTAGTCCAAATTTCATTCACATACTGGGGTTGCTCAGTGTTCAAAAGAAGGTTTCACTTTTATCTGCTTATAACAACACTGAATTATCTGAATAGAGTCAACGAAGGTAAAATCTCTATAACTTTTATGGATCCAAATTTCTGAAAAGATTTTCACACTTTAAATATTTTGCAGAACATTTAGTTTATAAAATGGTAGCTCATCTTCGGGCAGCTCTGAAAGGCACATCTGTAGTCTTGATGATGTGCCTCAAGAGTATAGCCTTTGATTCTGCTGTTTCATTTCTGGGAAATTCTGAAGGGAATAATAGTCAGGGATAGGCCTGAAGGATCATCTGCAAGGATGTATCGAACACCAGGGGATAAGGTAGGTCATGGGATAGATAAGCCGTGGGGTGAGACAGGGCACAGCCTTTATGGAGCATGGACAGATGGCAGCGGTCAAGGGCAAAGGAGAAGAGTGCACACTTTGGTAAAAAGTACCTTCGTGCTTCTAAATTAGAAGTTTATAATCTTGTGATTGTAGCAATTGTCTCTGGATTATGAGAAGTTAACTTTTTAGGAGAAAACTCCTTGGCTACAGTCACTGTGTGACATATTGCTTTTATGGAGGTGTAATTAACATACACAAAAAGGCATAGATCTTGTTTTTTTATGTTTGATGACTTTTTGACAATTATATACATCTGTGTAACTACCTCTCAAAACAGGAAGTTGTTTATTTTTTTTTTGCTAGTCATACCTCATTGGAATTCCAGTGGCTGGGGTCCAGTTAAACACGCCCGTCATCTATTATTGCATGTTCTGCCTGCAGCTTCACTTCCTGCCAGTCAGTGAGAAATCTTCCCAGTGTTGGTAGTTTTTCACGCTGCATTGGTGGCACCCTGGTTGTTTGTCCAGTAACTGACAACGAGCGGGAGATTCAAAAGTGGATGAAATATCCAAAAGGGATGTTTTTAGAGATGCTTATTTATTTTTATATATAAAGAATCACTTTGAAACCTTATGTCTGAGTGTGAATTTCAATTTCTTGTGGCCCTTCATATCCAGAGGTGTATGTATTGTCGTGGGAGAAGCAGTAGAGCAGTTTTGTGGCTAAGAAATGATGAGTGTGTGCTTTCCTGCTCTTGGTATTTAGCTGTGGAGGCCCTAATCTTTTTTTTTTTTTTTTTTCTTGGTACACGGGCCCCTCACTGTTGTGGCCTCTCCCGTTGCGGAGCACAGGCTCCGGACGCGCAGGCTCAGTGGCCACGGCTCACGGGCCCAGCCGCTCCGCGGCATGTGGGATCCTCCCGGACCGGGTCACAAAACCGTTTCCCCTGCATCGGCAGGCGGACTCTCAATCACTGCGGCGCCAGGGAAGCCCGAGGCCCTAATCTTGTGTGCTCAGTAGTGGTGGTGAGAGCGTCCATTTTCTCAGTGTTTCCTGCGTGTCTGTCACGGCGTTGAGTGCTTTGCAAACGACTCAGTGTATGTTCACAATCCCGAGGGCTTCCTTTATTACCGTTCAAAACGAGAAACTAAGGTGTAGAACATTGGCGCTCACCCAAGCCTCATTCCAAATATAGTAAAGGGCAGAGCAGGATTGAAACCCAGGTCCGCCTGCCGCGGGGCCGCGCTGCCTCTCTAAGGTGCGCGAGGGTCCTGGGAAGGAGAGCCCATCCCATCCTGGGGGCGCCTGTGCCCGGGTTGTGATGTGCGTTTCATCTGAGACCGTCTCCTCTCGGCAGAAGTCCTCCGTGGGCAGTGTGTTCCGGCAGCAGTCTGTCGAGGACAAAGAGGACAAGCCACCCCCGAGGCAGAAGTTCGTCCAGTCGGAGATGTCCGAGGCCGTGGAGCGAGCCCGAAAGCGCCGGGAAGAGGAGGAGCGCCGGGCCCGGGAGGAGAGGTTGGCCGCCTGTGCCGCCAAACTCAAGCAGCTGGACCAGAAGTGCAGGCGGGCTCAGAAGGCGGGCGGGGCCCAGGAGCCGGCGGGGAAGGAGGCGCCCCGCTCTCCAGGCACCCCACAGGAGAATGGCCCAGCTGTCCGCAGAGGTGAGCTGTAGGGCCCCGTCCCATGACCTGGAAACCCTGCGCTGTGTCGCTGGTTGGTTGTCCGCATCTCCCTGGCTTTTTAGCACCACCGTGGCTCACAGCTGATGTGTGGGGGTCCCGGTCGTTAAGAGTCTCGGCCTGGGCCAGGTGCCTGGGTTCACATCCCGTTTCTACCGCTTAAACCAGCTATCCAGGCGCCTCACGTCTCTGGCGCGCGTTCCCGAGTCTGTGAAGTGGGTTGACGAGAGCTTGTACCTCCCCGCATGCTGAGGGGCCACGGGGGAGCGTGTGCACGAAGCCCTTGGCGATTTCTAGATGCAGAAAAGCACTCACGTGCTCACGGCAACGCCACCGGTTTTGTCATTGCCGGTGTTACCACCCGGCTCGACTGAAGATGTGGGTGCCGGAGGACTTCAGTAGGAGCACGGGATCTCTCTCGGGACATTGAAAGAAGCCTGCTTGTTAGCATACATTTTCCCTGACAGTTATTCTAAGAGGAGTGGATCACGTGGCTGAGCAAGAGACGCTGAATAGCGTTAGGTGGTGGAGGGTGTCTCTTGCTGCAGTTTTAAAGAACGGGATCAGCTGTGTTTTTTGTGACTTTCTTGAATCAACTAAAACCAACTCTCAAGTAGAGAGGGGCCTGATGTTAGTTTCAGTCGCTGAGAGCTTCTCCGAGGGAAGTCTTATTGGTGATATGATGGCCATCAGAGCCCTTCTGGCCGAGGAACTCAGAGAAATCGACCCTTGTCCTCCTGTAGATAAATGTCCTGTCACTGAAGTCTGAGTGAAGCCTGGGCCCAGTGTCAGGGACTCACTGAGCGGGGGCAGTGGAGAGTCCAGGAAGTAGATGGCGGGGAGTGAGCTTGGGCCTGGGTGTGGGGTGTGCCCTGAGCCCCTCTGCACCTGCCCTGCCTGTCAGTGTTCCGCTGGGACGCTGGGTCCCCAAGGCTTTGCATTGGCGTTTGTTTGCCTCCTGCGGTAGATTTAAGAGCACAAAATGTCAATTATATCTCAATAAAGCTGGACAAAAAAAAGAATGCAAAGCTGGGATGGGGCAAGAAAGAAGGGACTTTCAGGGAGAAGAGTGATATGGGAGGCTGTGGTGAGTATTTACTTCTTGTCAGGCACTATTTTAAGTGCATTACGTGGATCGTCTCAGCGAATTAATTCTCCAGAGGCCCGGTGGGGTAGGTGCAGTTGTTGCCCTCATTGAACAGATGAGGACACGGGCCAGCGGGGCTGCCTGGCCGGCTGGCTCACACAGCCTTGGGTGGAGGGTGGGTGTGGGGCTCTTGCTGAGCCCCGACCGCTCTGATTTACTGGGGTCTGTTTTAACAGAGCCCCTCCCACCCGGAACCACATCCCGGCTCTCCTGCTGACTGTGTGCCCTCAGGCGGTTCCTCTGATCTCTCGACCCTTAGTTTTCTCCCCTCTGGAGCGATGACGATGTGGGGGAGTCCGTGAGCTTGTGCGTGGGGAGCGTGTAGCACAGTGCCGGGGTTGAGGACCGCCAACCGGAAAAAGCGTCTGCCCTGGACATCGCTCAGCTGAGCTTTGGTGAGCTCACCGGGCCGTTTCCCTGCTTCTTTGTTCCGCAGGCTCCCCCGAGTTCTCTGCCCAGGAAGCCCCCAGCACGTTTTCGGAAGAAGCCCCTACAGCTCCTCCAGCTGTGGCCCAGAGCGGCGGCAGTGACGAGCGGGCCAGGGAGCCTGGGTCCCCCGCGCAGGAGTTCAGCAAGTACCAGAAGTCGCTTCCGCCCAGGTTCCAGCGCCAGCAGCAGCAGGTAAACAGGAGTCGCTCAGTAGGTGTCGTGAACAGACCTGCCCGTGGAGTGGCTGTCCCCTCTCCTTTCCCCACGCCCCCTTCCATTAGAACAGACAATAGAAGCCCACCCTCCTATACGCCAGTCAGCAGCAGGGGTGCGGGGAGTGAGGGCCTCGGGGCGTCAGCCCCTGTGGATGAAAGCCCCTGGTGGCAGTTCATGGACCCTGTTGTCTAACCGGTAAGGACTGGGTAGTGGTGCCTGAGTGGTTTTCATCCAGAGTTGCACACGGTGGCCACTCCCTACACTGACAGCGGCCGCACCCTGGGTGCCTCCCAAGGAGTAAGGAAGGCCTGCGAGCTGCCTGGAGAGCCTCCGAGAGAGGCGTGTTAGCGTTCCGTTAAGAATGTAGGTTTGTAGGTTTTGAATCAAGACAGCTTTGGGTTCTGGTCCTGCTGGTGCAGCTTATTCAGCTGTGTGTGGCTTTGGGCGGGTCAGTGTAAAGCGGAAGGAATGAGTCCCTGCCTCTCGGCATGGCGGTGAGGGTTCTGTGATGCCTGTAAACCGGTTTACCGGTGTGATCAATATCATCTTTAATGGTGCTCCATGAATCTTACGAAGGACCTACTCTTTGCTCTGAGGAAGATCATATGGGTAATGGTTGTAATTCCAGCAGTCTCTTACAGGCCTAGTGATATTGCTGAGCTGGAACCACTCACCGGCAGTTGTTTGTCTTACAGGCATAATCGGTGAAGCTTATTACTGATGAACAATGCATTTTGGTGGGAAACAGGTCACGCGTGGACGTTACTTAGTTCAGCAGCTAGGTGTGCAGTAAATTATTGTTAATAATCGAAAAAGTTTCAGAACGTGGGTGCCCTGGAGACACAGATCAAAGTCTCCGCCTTTCCCCAGAATCTCTTTTAGTTGCCTTTAAAACGTTCACCCCCAGACCCTACTTTCCTTGGGCTCCTAGGAAGCATTCCAGAAGCTCACCACGTCCTGTGCTCTAAGCAGTAAGTTACATTCCTTGTGCTCGTGTAGCATTGTGCTGTGAGCAGGCGCCGTGCAGTTACTCCCGGGCTTGGCGAAGAATTACTGCTGACTGGAGAGATCTCTGGAGTAACTCGAGCCAGACACAGTAGTAACAGTTGCTCTAGGTAACTCTTCTGTGGGGCAGTGACAGGTAAACCCGTCCTTAAGATTAGAAAGAAGTCTGACGTGTCAGAGCAGCCTGAAGGAGTCTGGAAAGCAGACTGTCTGGTCAGCTTCCCTGGGGAGCTGGGGTCTAGACAGGAGGAGGAGCTGTGGGCAGAGACCAGCGGAGTTCCGCTTACTGAGTTCTGAGTGCTCCGAAGAAGTGCCCTGAGCCCTGGCGAGCCTTCCAGGGAATCCAGCCCAGGCTGGGATTGTGCCAGCCGGCTGGCAGGAAAGGGTGTGTCCTCCTTGTCTGACTCTGCACCTGCATCCTGCCAGAATGCTGGTTCGGGACGCAGTTGTGAGGGCAGCCCTGGAGGTCACTGGTGCTGTGGAGCAGGGTCTGAGATGAATCCTCACTGGGTCCAGGTTCTTGATTTTTAATACTCTATTGATGCTTTACGTGTGTTCTTTTGTGCAGTGAATTTTCTTCCTACCAAGTCTGGTGGTAGAGGTGAGGGTACTGCAGTGAACTTGGCATGTAGTCTCTTGGTTTAGGGAGGGAAACAACCAACAACAGTTACACAGGAGAAGCACCAGTGCTGTGGGAGCCGAGGACGGGGGACCTGGTCTTGCCTCAGGAACTGTGGCGGGTTCACAGAGGCAGTGCTCTTTAAGCCAAAACCTGAAGGATGGGTAGGGCTGAGCGGGTTTGGGGCCGGAGGGAACAGAGGGCCCAGCGTGTTTCCAAGACCGGAAGCGGGCGGGCGGGCAGGCAGGCAGGCGTGTGGAGTGGAGGACCGGGGCAGTCGTGGGAGGCGATGCTGGAGAGGCGGGTGGGGCAGGACCCGCAGGGCCCTGTAGGTCATGTGCAGCCCTGTCGGACTCGGGCTGTTAGAGGCAGAGCTGTGGAGGACCCTTGAAGATCCTGACGTGGTCATGGTGTCGGAGTGAGGAGGGTGGATTGAAGGGGCAGAAGGAGGGGAGGCGGAGGAGTGTCGTCTGGTGGCGGTGCCGACAGGGAGATATGCCCTGGGAGCTGTGCCGGTCACATGTCAGCTCCAGGAGAGTGTTTGATCTAAATGAAAGCCCAGCCTGCAGAGGAGCCTAAGGGCCCAGTTGCGATGATGGCACGACTGTCCGTCAGTCCTGGGAGAGAGCCAGAGCCTGAATGCTGTAATGCCCCTGGGGCCTCCCCTCTGTGGTCTTCTGTTCTGGGTGGGTTGTCTCTGCCACCTGATGGAAAGCTGGAAGAGTGTGTGTGCGTGCACACGCACTGCCTCTCTGCCCCGCAGCACCTGCCCAACTGGGTGTCTCTCCCTGGTCAGGAGCAGCTGTACAGGATGCAGCACTGGCAGCCGGTGTGCCCTCCGCCGCCCCACCCGCAGCGCACCTTCTACCCGCACCATCCTCAGATGCTGGGCTTCGACCCCAGGTGGATGATGATGCCTTCCTACATGGACCCACGAATCCCACCCACTCGGACCCCAGTGGATTTCTATCCCTCAGCCCTACATCCCTCGGGTAAGCACCGTGGTCCAGTGGGCCATCCCTGTGGAACTCAGGACAGTGTGGTGTTTAAGGGTATTGCCTTGGGAGGTAGACAGACCCACCTGGATTCCAGTCTGACCTCTTTGCAAGTCACATATCCAGTCTTGAGTTTTACTTCCCAAAATGAGGGTACGGTAGTACCTCGCACAAAGAATCGTCAGGAAGAGACCTTAAGATTATGCATTGTAAATTGCTTTAATTAATTTTTATATCTCTGCCATGTTGTTTTGTCCGTCTTTCCATTCTTTAATGTTCTTTGTGTTTTCTCTCTTATTTTCCTTGATTAGTCTTTCCCAAGGTTTGTCTAATGCCCTTTTTTAAAAAAAATTTTATTTATTTATTTATTTTTGGCTGCATAGTGTGTTCGTTGCTGCGTGCAGGCTTTCTCTAGTTGGCGGCGAGCAGGGGTACTCTTTGTTGTGGTGTGCAGGCTTCTCACTGCCGTGGCTTCTCTTGTTGCGGGCTCTAGGTGCGCAGGCTTCAAGTAGTTGTGGTTTGCGGGCTCTAGAGTGCAGGCTCAGTAGTTGTGGCGCACGGGCTTCAGTAGTTGTGTGTGGGCTCAGTAGTTGTGGCGCACAGGCTTAGTTGCTCCGCGGCATGTGGGATCTTCCCGGACCAGGGCTCGAACCCGTGTCCCCTGAATTGGCAGGCGGATTCTTAACCGCTGTGCCACCAGGGAAGTCCTAATGCCATTTTTTCAATGCTGGTTTTTTTTTTTAATAAACTGAATTTATTTTTTATTTTATTTTTTAAATTTTTTTTTTTTTTTTGCGGTACGCGGGCCTCTCACTGTTGTGGCCTCTCCTGTTGTGGAGCGCAGGCTCAGCAGCCATGGCTCACGGGCCCAGCCACTCCGCGGCATGTGGGATCTTCCCGGACCGGGACACAAACCCGCGTCCCCTGCATCGGCAGGAGGACTCTCAACCGCTGCGCCACCAGGGAAACCCCTAAAGCTACTTTTAAAAAGCATCTTTTGGATTTCTTAATTCCTGTATTTTATTTGGTTTTTATTTCATTAACTTCTGCTTTCTTTTCCCCCTCATTATTTCCATTGAAAGTATTTTGTTCTTTTTCTAACTGATTATGTTGATGAGCTCATTAGTTTCTGACTTTTCTCATGTATATAAGTCTCACCTGAGCTATGAGCCTCTATGAGTTTTAAGATACATTTTTATTATCGTACAGTTCTAAATGTTAGTCTGATTTTATCTTTTTTTGAGTGATTTTTTATGGCATGTTGTAAAATTTCCAAATGTAAAGTTTTAATACCATCTTTATGGTGTTAATTTCTAATGTGGCTGCCGCGTGGTCGGGTAACATGGTCTGTATGATATAGACCAGCGGTAACAAACTTTTTCTATTAATGCCAGATAATAAATATTTTAGGCTTTGAACTGCTACTCAGTTTTGCTGTTGTAGAGCAAAAGCAGCTGTAGACAATAGTGAGTGAATGGGTGTGTTTGCTTTCCAGTAGAACTTTATTTTTAAAAGAAGTGGCAGGTCGAATTTCACTCAAGGGCTTGAGAAGAATGTATTCTCCAGTTGGACGTGGTCCATTACATCGTGCTTGCTAATTGTGCTGTACAAATGTCTGTATCATCACAATGTTTTATCCCCTTGATCAATTACTAAGAGGTGTGTGAACATTTCCCACCATGATGTGGATTTTGTCAAATCTTGTAAACCTGTCAGTTTTTGCTTTATCTGTCTGGAAGCCGGACTTCATCTTGTTCCTTTTATCTTCTTATAGCACCTTTGTTATCATTAGTTGTGCTTTCTACCTTTAATGTCTACTCTACCTGGTAATCATTTTATTCCAGTTTTCTTTCGATTAGTATTTATGTGGTATCTTTCCCCCAACTTTTTACCGTCAGGCCTCTCTGAGCCCTTTTTGGAGGAGAATATCTTTGTACGTGTAGGGTGTGTATGGTTTTATCCACTTTGAAGCTCTGTGACTTCAGTTGCCGAAGTTGTTCCCTTTAGATTTATTGGGATTATTATATTCAGATTTCCTACCCTCCTATTTTATACTTTCTGTTTATCTCTCTTTTCTATGCTTTTCTTTTTCTTTTTTTGGTGATAAGTTTTCCTATTCTTTTTGTTTGTTTTCCTTCTACATTCTATTTCTACTGTGTGAATGGTTGCATTAAATTCTAACATGCACCCTTGACTTAGCAAAAGCTAATCAGTATCTTTACCCTGAACCTGAGCTCTAACTACCTCCTCATCAGTCTTGTTATTTTTTCCTGGAATTTTAGTTCCACTTTTTTTTTATGCCCACCAAATCAGCTATTATTTGTTGTTTTGTTCGACCTGTTCTTGTTCAGATTTGCCTGGATGTTTACTAGTTTCTTTGCTGCTTATCCTTCCATCTGGGTTCCATTTATTTCTTCATGAAGTACATTCTGTCCAGGTCTTCAGGAAAGTTGTTTTGGCAGTAGATAGTCTTCGCCTGAGAAAGTCTTGATGTCACTCTTTCTCTTGAATGATAGTGTAGCTGGGTATAGAGCTCGAGGTTGGCAGTTACTCTCTTTTAGTACTGTGAAGATAGTATTCCTTGTTTTCTGGCTCATTTGTCTGATTCGTGTCTGGGTAATCTACTGTTTTCTTTCTGGCTGCTTTTAAGATCTTCTCTTTGTCTTTGGTCTCCTGTAGTTCCTTCTCAGTATGCTGTGTCTAGGTATATATCTATATCTATCCTTACCTTATTCTGCTTAGAACTCACAGTGCTCGAATCTGAGGATGTATGTCTTTCATCACTTCTGGAAAATTCTCTTCTAATTATGTCAGATTTTGCTTTTTCCTCATTCTTTATATCCTTTCTTCCTAGGTTGCCCACTTAGATTATTTTGTGCCTTCTCATTCTGCCTTCCAAGTCTCTTAAATATATAAGAGAGCTAACCTCTGTGGTGCCTTCTGGGAAAATCCTTCAACTATTTTCCAATTCTCTTTTCTCTCCAACTGTGTCTGATCTGCTTTTTTTTTTTTTTTTTTTTACTGTCCAGTAAGTTTTTAATTTCAGTGACTCTGTATTTTTATTACCAGAATTTTTTCCTCAAATCTGTCATTTTTTCTTGTGTCTTATATTTTTCGTAAGTTTTTAATTCCTTCCTTTATGCTTGTAATCATTTAAAACATAATTTTCTAGTGCTTCACATTTTAATTTGTTACCTGAAGTTCTTGAGGAAGGTATATAATCCCGTGGGCTTACCATGGACTCATAGCGGATTGTTTTCCACACAGTGTTCTGGTAATTTTGGATTGTGAGTTCATTTTCAGCAGAGTGTTATTTATCGTGGGGATCTAGTATAGCTTGGTTTGAGGGTATATCCCTCCAGTATGGTTTTATGTTTTCTTCCGCCAGCCTAGAACTACCCTTTATTTTAACTCAGGAAGTTTCTGGAACATTCTAGGGGTATAAATCTGAAGTTCACCCTCCTGCCTCCAGACCTGCATGAAAGCTGGCATGTGGCTATGAAACAGTCCTCACGGAGGACTGTTTTCCCTACCCTAGCCCAGGCCAAGACACAAATTCAGTCATCTCCCTGTACTAAAGAGCATATATTTTTCTGATGCACCTTTTAATTGAGGGCATAGCCCTTTGAGGGCCTTTGTTTAAGCAGCATCTCAGCTGCAGCTCTCTGCCTTGTGCGGAAAAGCCCCGTCTCCTGTCCTGGGGGGCATTTAGGAGCATGCCCATAGGTTACTAAATCTGATGGATGT
Source organism: Leucopleurus acutus (assembly GCF_964270905.1). Lineage (NCBI taxonomy): Eukaryota > Metazoa > Chordata > Mammalia > Artiodactyla > Delphinidae > Leucopleurus > Leucopleurus acutus. The sequence goes on along the minus strand of NC_139150.1, from coordinate 5,070,263 downwards.
GTCCCTGGCTCCCCTCTAGGGAGCACCAGCTTGTGGCTTTGGCCGTGGCTGTGGTTTCAGCTCCCTGGGGGTTTCCCGGTTTTGGGGGAACAGAGCTCTGCGAGTGAAATGTTCCATGTGTTTTGTCCAGCCTTTTTGTGACAGGAGGTTTTTTCAGGTAATATGACCTGCCATATTGTCAAAAATAGGTCCGTGTACAGTGTGGAGCAGTTCCGCACACCTTGTAGTCAGTACTTAATAAATGGTGTGTAGTTCTAGGATTCCAGAGAGGGTCCCCACCATCACCTGACTCAGCTGGAGTCATATATTGATAGCATTGGAACAGAGCACTCCACAGCTAAAAGAAAGGTTAAAGCCGTTGGTCTAATGCAGAACCATTTTCCTGGTCAGATTATCTCAAAAGATGGGCAGAAAAACACTGGGGGCCAATAATTAGCTTTGTGAAGTATTTGAAAAATCAGATCTTCTTTTCTCCACAGAATCTGGCCCAGTGAGAGACCTTTAATGTCGTCTGCAGCAGCCCAGCCCCCTTGTTTGATAGGCGTGGACAGAGGGGCCCGGGGAGGGCGGGGGTGCCATTTCCCTGACTGGTTTATATCTGGTAGGACCGAGACATCAGCATGTCCCAGTCTCCTCGGGCCAGCTAACAGTTTAGTGTCATTTGTGTATCCCCCACTGCCCTTCCATGTACAAAATGTGGAGTGTTACTGTCGAGCTTAGGGGTAGAAATAAAAGGAGCTAAAGCCCCAATCCTTTTCTGAATCTTCTTGCAGGGGATTGGAAGCAGGTAGACGCTGGCTCCTTGTCGCATGTAGGCTCCCTGGAGCGTAGCTCATCTTCCTTGTGTCTGTGCAGAAGACCTTCAGGCATCTTGCGTTGCTGGCTGACTGGCCCCCTCGCGTTCCGCTGACACCCATGAGCTCTCCCGTTTGATGGTTCCAGTTTCCATTTGCCAGTTTGGTTTTTTTTGTTTGTTTGTTTTTTGCTTTTTTGCTGTATGTGGGCCTCTCACTGCGTTGTGGCCTCTCCCGTTGCGGAGCGCAGGCTCAGCGGACATGGCTCACGGGCCCAGCCGCTCCGCGGCATGTGGGATCTTCCCTGACCGGGGCACGAACCCGTGTCCCCTGCATCGGCAGGCGGACTCTCAACCACTGCGCCACCAGGGAAGCCCCATTTGCCAGTTTTTTATAGCCTTCAACACAGGGGCTCTTCATCCAGGAACTAGCATTGGCCCTTACAGGTGTCTGAACAGGCCTTTCAGATAGCATGTGTGTATGCCTTCAGAGGTTCTGTGATCAGAAAGATGGGACCTCAGTGATGTTAAACAGGTGGGGTCCATGTGAGAGTTGGGGCAGCTTGTCTCCTTTGGGCCTGTGGTTGACCCATGGCTTGCTAAACGAGGTGACTGATTGGTCCTTTGCCTTCTTCAGGATTGATGAAACCCATGATGGCCCAGGATTCTCTCAGTGGAACTGGCTGTCGCTCTGAGGATCAGAGCTGTGTGCCCCCACTGCCAGAAAGGAAAGTGACCACCATCGATGCAGCCCCTGTGTGGAGCCCCGAGGGTTACATGGCGTTGCAGAGCAAGGGCTACTCGCTCCCCCACCCGAAATCCAGTGACACTTTGGCCATGGACATGCATGTCAGGTGAGGCGAAACTTGGTCCTACTGACCTGGAACTGAAGGAGGGGTCTCCAGGTCCTCACTGAGACAGGGCTCTGGGAAGAGGCCCTGTCCCAGGAGATGGTGCCCCCTGGGGAAGGAGAGTGAGATAAGGATGGCCGGATGCTTTTGTGTGAGAGGCGCTGATGGCAGCTGAGGGCCCGGGAGAAATCCTGGCGTCAGAGGCAAATCCCGCGGAACCTTGGGCAGGGCCGAGGGGTGGGGGCCTCACAGGGCAGGCGGGGTTGAGTGCGTGTGTCGTGGCTCCTTCCTGTGAAAGTAAAGGCGAGCTGGCTGTGCTGGCCCAGCGCCCCAGCCTCTCCGCGGACGCCCCGGCTCCGGCTTGTGTGCACCAGAGGATCCCCGGCTGCTCGCTGAGTCCACCGGCCACTGACTTCTTCACTCTCTGGACTCCAGGGGCCGCCACCAGCCCATGGCCCAGCATCTCTGAGACCTGTTTAAAGATAGAGCGAATGTTGGTGCCTATGTTTTTTTCTTTTTCTTTTTTTTTAAAATTTTTTTCTTTTTAAAACTAAACTGTGTTCAGCATGGAACCCAGGAACCAGGCTCCAATCACATTGACTGATTTTTCTGGTTCCTTTTCAGGAATGAAAGCTCTTACTCTGCCTCACCTGGAAGGTCAGGGGGCGTAAGTGCCCGGCGCGATCTCCTTGAGGAGAGAGGGGAGGAGTACTTGAGTGCTTTTGACAAGAAGGCCCCAGCAGACTTTGACAGCTGTGTCTCTTCTCAAAGAATAGGCCAGGAGATTTTGTTTCCACCCCAAGAAAATGTTCAGGAAGCAGGCGCGCCTGGGAGTCACACCCCAAACCTCAGGTGTTCCACACTGGAGCCCGACTTTGCCCCGGCTGAGAAAAAACCGGAGTATAGCGACTGGGACGTGAGCCGCCAGCCGAAGGCCACCGACCCAGACACCAGGGTCGAGAAAGAGGCGCCCCAGGAGGAGCTGTCCTTCAGTGTCTCCTCCTGGGAGAAGGAAGGGAGCCCCGGCAAACAGCCGGCCCTGGAGCCCGAGTGGACACCAGAAGCCCGGGGCGCCGGCAGTCAGCACCCGGAGCAGACCAGCAGGACCCGGAGGTCCGGCCCCATCAAGAAGCCCGTCCTGAAGGCCCTCAAGGTGGAAGACAAGGAGAAGGAGCTCGACAAGGTGAAGCCGGAGCTGGGAGAGGGGAGCACCCGCCTGGCTCGGGAGACAGGGCCCGTTTGCGAGGCGGCCGAGGACCAAGACCAAGAGAACGCCCCCGCGCTGGCCAGCGTGGCCCCGGCCTCCTCGGAGGACCGGGGCTCGGCCCGTGCTGCCTTGGGCCGCGAGGCCAGCCGGCCGGAGGAGGATGGCCAGCCCGATGGGGCCCGGGCGGCCAGCCACACCCCCCCTACCAGGAGGAATAACTGGATCTTCATTGATGAGGAGCAGGCCTTTGGGGGCCGGGGGCAGGCCCGGGGCCGCGGCCGCGGGTTCCGAGAGTTCACTTTCCGCGGGCGGCCCGCGGCCGGCGGCCTCTGTGGCGGGGGCGTCCTTGGGGCGCGGGGCCTCTATGGCGGCAGCCAGAGGAGCGGCCGCGGCCGGGGACCGCGAGAGTTCGGGCTGGCAGATGACTTCCCCCGGGCCAAGCCCCGGCGGAGGATCGCCAGTGAGACCCACAGCGAGGGCTCTGAGTACGAGGAGCTTCCCAAGCGGCGACGGCAGCGGGGCGCCGAGACCGGGGACGAGGGCGCGCTCCCGGAGAGGGAGGAGGCCGCCGGGAGGAAGGGTGACTTCAGGGAGTCCTGGAGGTCCGGCAGGATGTGCCCTGAGGAACACGGCGGGCCAGAGGCCAAGAACCGAGGCCCGCGGGCCTTCGGGCGCGCCCTCCCCCCGCGGCTGAGCAACTGCGCATATGGCCGGAGAACCTTCGCGGCCAAGGAGGCGGCTCCCTGGCCGAGCCGGGGTCTGGGCGCCTCCTGGCAGGAGTCCGGCCCCCCCGACACGTGCGGGGCCCGGCGACCCTCAGACAGAGACTACATCCCGGACGCCTACAGACACCCCGACGCCTTGGGCACCCGGGGCTTCGAGGATGGCCGTGTGGAGGACAAGAGGGCCTTCTTCCAAGATGACCACGCGGCAGATTCCGAAAATGCCGAGAACCGGCCCTTCAGGAGAAGACGGCCCCCGCGCCAGGACAAGCCCCCCCGCTTCCGGCGCCTTCGGCAGGAGCGGGAGGCCCTGGGCCTGTGGGGGCTGGAGGATGAGCAGCCCCTGCCGGCAGGCCAGTGGCCGGGCCGGCCCAGACCCTGTCCCGGGGACAGGAGCGGCACCACGGGCCACAGGTCCCCCGAGCTCGCCTACCAGAACTCCTCGGACCACGCCAACGAGGAGTGGGAGACGGCCTCCGAGAGCAGCGACTTCAGCGAGAGGCGGGAGAGGCGGGACGGGCCCGGGCCCGGGCCCGAGCCCGAGCCCGACCCCCAGGCCGACGGCCTGCCCGGGGCGAGCACGGGCGAGAAGAAGGAGCTGGCCAAGCGGAGCTTCTCCGGCCAGAGACCCCTTGCTGACAGACAGAGCCGGAAGCTGGAGCCGGGAGGGTTCGGGGAGAAGCCTGTTAGGCCAGGTGGCGGTGAGACTTCTCCCCGTTATGAGAGCCATCAGAGTGGGACGCCTTTGAAAGCCAAAAGGTAAATCGGAAACAGAGTCCCGGGTTCTTTTTTGTTGCTGTCATTCTGTTAGCCGGTTGTCCCAGCGGCACTTCATGCATGCGTGTCCCGCCGTGTGTCAGGGCCCCGACTCCTTCCCCCTCGTTGTGCTCCAGGAGGGCGCCTGCCCGCCGAGGCCATTGTCCGTGAGCGTCTCCATCACTGGCTCTCGCACTGCTGTCTGCTTCTCTTGTGGCGTGCTGCTGCTGCTGTGGCTTTAGAACTAAGCCTAGAGCCCCTGCCCCGCCGGTCCCCCTGTGGTTGTGGTGCCCGACCCAGTCCCTGTCTCACGAGCTCAGCCCCCGTGTGTCTCCTCGGAGTCCAGCCGAGGGGCCACCGCCACAGAGGGGCGCTCCCTGTTCACGGCGCCTCGTGAGTACCAGTCAGTCCACCAGACTCCTTGGCTCCAGGCTGCTGCCAGGTGGCGTCCTCCAGGAACGCGTGGGGCAGTGCTGGCCTCCTGGCCCCCGCAGAGATCGCTCTTCCCTGAGTGGCTTTGCTTCTCGACAGTGAAGAGAAGCAGCGCCGCTTTGGGGATTGCCACCTCGCCTGGTGAGAGCCAGGCGGTAAGCAGAGGGAGTGAGCTGCCTGAGGCCTGCTGAGCGCGTCTCGTTTAGAATTAGAGGCTTCGGTGGGCGGTGACGATCGTTGCTCGGTGTCGGCTCAGTGCCCAAGCCTGGCCCGGAATCAGGGCACGGGCAGACGCTGTGCAGCCTGCATTCCTCATCGTGCACAGGCCACGCCCCAGCGTGCTGAGGAAGACCGCTTCCCACCTCCCAGCCTCCTTAGAATTCAGGGCACCGAAGCCTGGCCTGTAATTAATCCATACCCCCAAAGAAGGAAGCACAGAAGAATGCAGGTTCTTGTAGGTGTCCATCTAGACTAGCTTTCTCAGCCCCAGATGCCAAGACTTGGCTTTGCTTCTGATTTCTACCCCAGTAGCTGGGCTGGCGGTAGGGCGAGGCCTGGGCTCCTCTCTGGTCAGTCTTAGGAGAGGAGCAGAAAGTTCTGCAGCCCCTTTCTAAGCATTCCCCCTTCTCCCTCTCCTTTCTGTAGCCCTACTGGGTTTGGCACACAGTGGGAAAGGACAGAAGTATCAGCCCTGGGAAGGGGCTGGGGAGAGAGCAGCTTTCCCGTGGGCTCTGCCGTAGCAGTGGTGCTGGGGCAGCCTCCACACGGGCTTGCAGAGCGCGCTACCGCCAGCAAGCGGCTTCTGCTGAGCGGAGGGGACGCTGAGAGGCAGTGACAAAGATCAGGGCGCTGTGCTTGTGTGCGTGCTGTGCGTGCATGTGCAGTTTTTCCTTCTCTCTCCTTCCCCAGCCTCTGGTCACTTCTGAGCTAACGAGACCCTCCTTCCTTTGTAGGTCCCCGGATGACACCTTGCCTGGAGGTCTTGGCTGCAGCAGTGGGAGCGGCCACTACACGCTGGAGCGGGCAGCCCATGCCACCTCTGACATCCCTGAAACCTCCTGTGAGAAGGCAGAGAAGGAGGCCCAGCTGGCTGCCCAGAGGGCAGGCGAACAGGGAGAGGCCATGAAACCGTTTGACCTGAACTATGGAAGTGAGTGTCACCTCACATCTTCAGGGGAAGAAGAATCCGGGCCAAATGGGGAGCCGTGGCCGCCTCTGTGGGTTGCCGGGTTTGCTCTTTCACTGAATATCTTAGCTTCTGGGCACGTACTGGGTTAAGAGCAAAACAGAAAGGATTCCTGCCTTCATGTCGCTCACAACCTTGCTGAACCCCCATAACAGCCCTGCAGTGTCCCAGTTTTAAAGATGGGGAAGCTGAGGCCCAGAGAAGTTGAGTGGTTTGTGCAAGGTCACACAGCTGGTTAGGAGCGGAGCTGGGACTTTAGTATGTCTGTCTCCGAAGACTGTTTTCTTAACCGTAGCCTCTTTGATTTGAGGTAACACTGTGTTAGAGGGGCCGTGAGAAGGGTGTAGAAATCATAGCTGGGTTTCCTAGACCCTGGTGAATATGCTGAGGCCCAAGCCAGCTAAGAGCCTGGCCTCTGAGCTGAGCCGGTCCTTAGAGATCAGGTGTCTGTAGGGTTGGGTTATTCTTGGCTCCCAGTAAATGGAACCACTCACTGTCTTTCCTTGTGAATCTTGGTTCAGATGCCGGCGTTGAAAACTGCGGATCCAGCCCCGGAGAGGAGGGTGAGGTAGGCTCTGTGGTGGGGGAAGGCTTCATCGAAGTCCTGACCAAGAAGCAGCGCCGTGTGCTGGAGGAAGAGAGGAGAAGGAAGGAGCCAGCTGTGCAGGTCGGGGCGCGAGGCGTGGGCGGGGCCGGGGCGGACGGGGCTTCTGAATCAGGCCCAAGACAGGAGAGGAAGAAGGCATGTTTATTAAATACGCACTGCCTTCCAGGGCCCGCTATCCCCGTGGCTCCACGGCAGCAGATGGTGTTACCCCTACTGTCCGAGAGGGGGACTGGTCCGGGGTGACACCCGCCGAAACAGGGCCGAGCAGGACGCAGGCCTCCATCAGCCCCGAAGTCCATCCTCCTTCCACTGTGCTCCGGCCTGAGTGGGACGAGACTCATCACCCTGGGAGTCACGAGGGTTGGCGACTCTGTACTCGAAACGGAGTCGGGGCCGAGCACTGCTCACTTGCCCCGCAGTCCCAGGTCACAGCCCACCGGTCGCTTCCGGGGGCGGTTTGGTTGGCACTGCAGTTCCCACGTGGTTGAGTCTTGGCTGACGCTGAGGTCTGGCTGTAGTGCCGCTGGCTGTAGCGTCACTGGAGCAGTTTCCGGGGGTGTGGTTCTGGTGCCTGGGATAGTCTTCCTGGGGAGAGCTTGTTATCCTTCACGTCTGAGGTCGAGGCTGGACCACATCACCTTTCTTCTCCTTAGGTACCTGTCAAAGGCCGAAATCTTTCCTCTCGTATTCCTCCTCGGTTTGCGAAAAAGCAGAACCACCTGTGCCTGGAGCAAGGTGATGGAGCTGTGCCTGGCAGTAGCCTGGGCACCGAGATCTGGGAGAGCAGCGGCCAGGGTAAGAGCTCGGGGTCTGGGCCCAGCCGCTCGGCCCACGGCCGCCTCAGGCTCGGGGCCTCTTATTAGGGAGCATCCTGCTTTGGGGCCGTGAACACAGACGGAGCATTACCTGTTTCCTGGTTTCCTCTGCTGAGTCAGGGTGTTGGATGCCATCTTAGCACCACGTGCTGCTGCAGCCTCTGAACAGATGTCAGATTTTCCCTGCCTGAGATTTGGTGGAGAGGAGAGCATTCCATATCCAGTGATGGGAAAGGATGGCCCCCACCCCCGCCCAGCTGAGGCCACTCGGGGAGGTGGCTTGACTCTGCCCACACCAATTATCGTTCCTTCTTCCCTTGAGGAAGAGCAGCAGACGACTGCTCAGAACAGGAGTCCAGAAGCTTTCCTGTTTGTGCTGTGTGCTCTTTCCTCAGCAGAAGGAAGTTTCTGTCAGCTCCTCCCCAAATGCTGTCTTAGGTTTGAAACCAGACTAAGGTGGCCTTTACCTTTTAGAAAATTTGTTTCCCTGAAAAAATTTCTTACCCAGTGCTATTTTTCTGGTAATTTTCCATTTTAAAATACAAAACCATTTAAATTGAGCAGATCCTTCTTGAACGCCTGCTTTCGGCAGGGCCCTGCAGGGTGTACAGGGGGAGCTCGGAGAAATCATCCATTTCCAGCTCTTTTATTCCAAGCAGCCGAGGCTTCCAGAGTGAGGTGACAACCTCAGAGCCATGTGACAAACACCCAGGAGCCTAGGTTCTGGGCCTGGTTCTTTCAGTTTTACCTCACGGCCTGTCTTCATGTTCCTGGTTAAAAGCTTGCTTCCAGCACAGTGCAAAATAACATAGGGAAATAGGCAACTCTGACTGAAAGTACGATAATTTTTAATAAAATTTTGATCGGTCAGTTTGGTTGTGAGAGTGGTGGGTGTCATGGTATAAATGTCCAAAAGTACTTACCCGCCGTGTTGCTCAAGCAGAGTGGGCTAACTCCGGAGTCACGCTCTCCCTCCAGGATTCCGCAGCATCTCATTGGTTGCTCAGACCAGGGGTCTGTGGGTGACTTCAGAGGGCCCCTGGATCTTAAGAAGAGCATGTGAGATTTCATATGCACACACAGGGTCCATGGCTTTTGTTGGGTTCTCAGGGTGGTCTGTGAGCTAACAGAAGTTGAGTAACATCAGCTTCAATTTTTCAGAGACTTGTAGAGGCGCCAGCGTGTAGAAATAAGTGGTTTATGTGCAGAAAGCTTCACTGCAGCAGAGGTAGTGATAGAGCGTTCTAACTGGTGTGAGTGAAAAGTTGCTGGTGTGTTTGGTAGGGCACATTGTCAGTGAAATCACAGGAAGCACGTTTACGGAGATCCGCCTGAGGATGCTGGGAAGTCGGGTGAAGGTATCAGACCAGCTCCTCTTTCGCTAATGGGTCGATTGCGGTGGGAGCGGGGGCGGCTCAGAGACTTGGGTTTGTGTGAGCTGCGCCTGTGCTTGTATTTCTGGCTTCGTTGTTCCTCTTCGACGTCCTAACTCTCTGTCTTCCTCCCTAGCAGCCCTCCCCATTCAGGCCTCGACCGGCGACTCCTGGGCCAAAGCCGCCACTGCCTTTGCCGGCACCGAGCCCGGCTCTGCCGAGGTGAGTGGCCGCCGGGCGCCAGGCGTGTGCTCACATCCGCCGCTGTCCCAGAGGCCCGCCCGTGCTCTCCCTGGCCGGGCAGTGAGCCTGGCTCGTCACTGGTCTGCAGTCTTGCTTTCGGATCTGCGGGAGGGGCCTGTGTGGGAGGGAGGAAGAGTGGAGATGGCCAGGGAGCGGCACCCACCCTGGGTAGGCGGCGTGAGGGCCTCTCCTCGGCATCTGGCGGTGGTCACACGCGCAGTGGGTTTGTGGTCTCTGTCCAGGGCCCACGCGTACCTGTGATCGTGGGCTCGGGCCGGGAGACGTGTCGAGCGGCCTGGGCTCTGACCCTCCTGTGTCCTGCACAGCAGGGCTTTAAGAGCAGCCAGGGAGACAGTGGCGTTGACCTGAGCGCCGAGTCTCGGGAGTCCTCAGCGACCTCCTCGCAGCGCAGCTCCCCGTACGGCACTCTGAAACCCGAGGAGGCGAGCGGGCCTGGCCTGGAGCCCAAGGCCGATGGCCACAAGGAGCAGACTCAGAAGCAGTCAGAGCCGAAGGTAACCTGGGAGTCTGGCTCTCAGGGGCCGGGCTGGGCGGGAGGGCTGGTATCTTTTGTCTTCTTCCCCGACTCCTGGTCCCTTGGAAGCTGGAGATCAGGGTCATTTCCAGGCTGTGCGTCTCAGCTTCTCTGCTTTTCCATCAAGGATTCCGAACAAGGCTCCGGACAGAGCAAGGAGCACAGACCGGGCCCCATCGGCAATGAGCGGTCTCTGAAGAACAGAAAGGGCTCCGAGGGGGCTGAGCGGCTGCAAGGGGCTGTGGTCCCCCCTGCCAATGGGGTGGAGATTCACGTGGACTCTGTGCTGCCAGTGCCCCCCATTGAATTTGGAGTCAATCCAAAGGTGAGGCTTTGATTTGTTTTCTTCTACCTGTGGCCTCCCCTCCCGCCCCGCACCTTTGGTGCTTGGAGAGGAAGGGGGGAGCTTAGGGTGGGCTCCTAGAAGGAGCGGGGACATGGGCGCTGGCAGTGCTCCAGGGGAGCGTGGCGGGTGGCTTTGCAGGTGAAGAGGTGCTGTGAGCTACGTTCTCTGTCTCCCTGGGACACCAGGCAGGTTCTCAGGCCGAGCAGGGAGCCGGGCAGAGAGAAGGGGGCGGCCTCCTTTCTAGGGCCTTCGGGAAACATCTGGCCATCTTGGTCACGTGGTGAATGCTGCTTAGTGGCTGTTTGAGTTGCTGAGACTGTGGATCACAATAACGTGGGTCTCTGACAGAAGGTGAGCCACAGTGATTTCTGTGGGCTTTGTTCCCTTTTTTTTCCAGGACTCTGATTTCAGCTTGCAGCCAGGTTCTGCCTCTGGTCCCACGGGGAATCCAGTTGTCAAACTTCAGGACGCGTTGGCCAGTAACGTAAGTCTGTGCTTCTACCTCCGGCTCTGTCGTCCCCGTGCCAGCAGGCCCTGGGCAAAAAGAGCCTCGTGAGGTGTTCCAAAACCAGAGGGGGCGAACCGGCCACGGCTCTGGGGTTGGGCGGACGTGGTTTGAGTCCTGATGCTGTCTCTAGCTAGTTACACGTCCTTGAGCAAGTTGTTCCACGCTCTGGTTTTGTGAACTTAAAATGGGAGGGTGTAACTCCTAAGGTCTGGTTTATCGGGCACTTTGTGATTTAAAACGTCCCAGGTTCTGTGGTCGCACATGTTTGGAATGCTGCACTAAACAGGTTTCTTTACTCGGAGGTTTCTCAGAATCCCTGTATCGTGCTGGTGGGCGCTGGGCACTGCAGGAGGAGGGCCTAGCAGTTGCATTTCCGAACATGTGTTACCAGGACCTCTTTTTCACAGTTTTTGGGGAGGGGGCTGAGACAGGACCTGGTGTCTCCATGCCACGTGGCGGTGCCTGCGCACGGGCAGTTGGCGGCCCTGCTGGAGGGCTCGGGGTGTGGGGATGAGGGAGGCTCTCTACGGCCTTCTTTCGAGAGAGTCGGTGGAGGCAGCCATTTGGAGGGGTCTCGAGTGCACACGACCAAAACGGAAGGCGTGTTTGGACACGTCGTCTCGCTTTCTCTGGGCCCGTCAGTGTCCCGTGGTCTCCTTCCCCTTCAGGCTGGGTTGGCGCAGAGTATTCCCATCCTCCGGCGCGATCATCACATCCAGAGGGCCATCGGCCTCTCCCAGATGTCCTTCCCCACCGCCGACCTCACTCTGAAGGTAACACTGGCCCCGAGCAAGGCGGGGCCACCGGTGCCTTGGCTTGTGAAGGGGCAGGAGCGGGCGGCCCCGCCCACCTCCCCGGGCTTAACTTGTGCTGTCCGCTGCCTCCCGGATGGTAATTTTCGTCTCCCCCACCTCCTTGCTTCTGAAGATGGAGTCTGCGCGCAAGGCTTGGGAGAACTCACCCAGTTTGCCGGAGCAGAGCTCTCCAGGAGGCACTGGCTCGGGCCTGCAGCCCCCGTCCTCCGGGGGAGCCTCCAGCGGGGTCACCTACAGCTCCTTCGGTGGGGTCTCCATGCCCCCCATGCCCGTGGCCTCGGTCGCACCTTCTGCGTCTCTTCCAGGTATCTCCCCCGCGCGCCAGCTCAGGGAGCCTTCTCCATTCACTCGAGAGAAAGGCTGGATTCTCAGCCCTGAGTACAACCCCCGCCTTGACTTAAGGAGTGTGTAGAGGGGGGCGTGTTCTAGGCTGGGGGTCGTAGCTTCCCACGTGCTCAGGTCACCTGCCTCCTGTGCTGGGAAGCAGGACCGTGTGACTTTGGTGAGGCTCTTCCATCTCCTGCAGAGGGGACTGATCAGAGACTTGGCTTTGGGTCAGACCGTGCCGCATGAGCAGCTCTCTGAGCTGTGCCCCCTCCTCCACGACATCACACAGGGTGATGGTGGCCCTGGGTGGGGTCGCCACGCCAGTGAGACGAGCTCACGTCTGGGAAGTGCTTTGTATCAGCTGAGCCCAGTTTTATCCTGTCACCATCCTCATCACTGTGTTGGTGCCCCAAGGGAGCCTGTGGGGGTTTTGAGGGCCTGGCTGCCAAAGTCTCAGTGATGTAATTCCAATAGATCCTTCTGACCCTCCACTGTGGACTCAATAGCAGGGAGATGAAGAGGAAGGCGACTGAGAGACCCAGGCAGCCTTCCTTTATAACGAACCCCCCTGGCCCCTGTGTGCGGGGCCGTGGGTGAATGGGTGAGGTGGGAAAGGCGGGCTGCAGCCAGCCCCTCTTCCTGGGCCCTGGGCCACGCAGGAGCACAGGGTCAGCAGTGCACACACTCCCTCCTCCCACTGATTCCCAGCACCTTCTGGAACAGTGAGACTTGATCCTGTTTCACCCCCTCGGATTCTGTTTCCAGGCAACCACCTGCCACCTCTCTACCTGGATGGCCATGTGTTTGCAAGTCAGCCCCGGTTGGTTCCTCAGACGATACCTCAGCAGCAGAGTTACCAACAGGTGATGACGGCGAGCCAGGTGGCCCCGCGGGGGGTGGGGGAAGGGGTGCAGCACACGGCGTAGTTACCTACCTTCTTCATTTATTTGTTCGTGGTGTGTCTCATTTTTTGTGCCCCTCGCGTTAACGCTCAGTACCTGGCACGTATGGCAGCCAGTCAGTATTTACTGGATGAGTACATGAGAGACGAGGAGGAGGATGGAGCTGAGTGCTCCAGACTCTGCTTAGCTTTCCCTTCTCGAAGCGCTCCTGTGCCCTAGCTGGGGAATTCACTGAAACGGAATTCTCTTTGGTGATCAGGTATCCTTCTGATGAAGAGAAGAAAGGCCTAGACTCCCAGGCATGGATGCGTTAGAAAGAGGTAGTTGTAGAAGCGAGCAGGTGTTTGTTTTTATGCAGAATTGGCACACTTTCTGTGCCGCGAGGGGGTGCTTTTTGGAAGTCTTCCTCCTGAAGCTGGTGCTGGGCCTTCCTAATCGTCCTGCAGCCCCACCGACCCGTGTGCCCGCACAGACCAGGATGAAGTGCTGTTTTGGGGACGGAGGACTTGGCCTGTCCTGATCTCTGTTCATAACATATTCTTAAGTGTTACGTTGTTTGGTTTTGCAAGACCTCGCTCTTCGCATAACTGGATCATACTGCACGTGTTCTTCTTCACGCACATTTTCCATCCACCGTTGCGTTTCTGAAACCCACCTCTGTTGATACGTGTAGCCAGTGTTCCCACCACTGTACAGAATCCAGTATAGGGATGTGCCCTGGTTTGGGATTGCTGCCAGTTTTCTGCTTTCTCCCAAGAGTGAAGGAAGCACAGGCAGGACATGAGTTTGCATCGTGGGCGGTGTTGGCTGCCCGTGGAGAAGGGCGGGCGGGGGTGGGAGGCGGGGGTGAGTGTCAGCCTGGAGGGCAGCGCGGTGATGGCCTGGCCCGCCGTCCACAGGCTGCCGCTGCCCAGCAGATCCCGATTTCCCTTCACACGTCTCTGCAAGCCCAAGCCCAGCTCGGGCTGAGGGGCGGGCTCCCCGTCTCCCAGTCTCAGGAGATCTTCAGCTCCTTACAGCCCTTCAGGTGAGACGCCAGGACTTGGGGGCTGGCAGCTCGCAACAGGGCTTTCCGCCTTCCCGGCCTGTGGGCCTTTTCCCTTTGCCGGCTGCTGCTCTGCGCTGCCCCGCTTGGGGGCGGGTGTGGGCGGGGTGTGGCCCGGCCTTGCCCTTGCTCTCTGCGTCCTCCGGCCCCCTCCCTGCTCTCCCGCCTCGCCGCACCTTGCCGCCTCTGGCCCACTCTTTCAGTGTCTCCTGTTCTGTGCTGTCTGTTTAATCCAGTGATGCTCAAACCGTGGGCCCGAGACCAGCAGCACCGTCTAGGAGCTTGTTTAAGTGCAAGTTCTCAGGGCCCATCCCAGACCTTCTGAGTCAGAATCCCTGGGGGTGAGCCGACAGCCTGTGTTGGAGCAACGAGCCCTGCGGGGATTCTGGGGCGTGCCCACACGTGAGATCAGCTGGTGCAGTTGTGCACCTGCCCCGACCGTCTGTCTGGCTTTTGCAGATCTCAGGTGTATATGCACCCCAGCCTGTCACCGCCCAGCACCATGATCCTCTCCGGAGGCACAGCCTTGAAGCCCCCCTACTCGGCGTTCCCAGGCATGCAGCCCTTAGAGATGGTGAAGCCCCAGTCCGGCTCGCCCTACCAGCCCATGAGTGGAAACCAAGCCCTGGTCTACGAGGGCCAGCTCGGCCCGGCCGCCGGGCTCGGCGCCTCCCAGATGTTGGACTCCCAGCTCCCACAGGTCAGGAATTCACTCCCTCCCACCTCAGAACACTAGGTCTCTTCTTTTTTTTCTTTTTTTCTTAATTTTATTTATTTATTTATTTTTGGTTGTGTTGGGTCCTAATTGCTGCGCGTGGTCTTTCTTTAGTTGCGATGAGCGGGGGCTACTCTTGGTTGCAGTGTGTGGGCTTCTCATTGTGGTGGCTTCTCTTGCTGCGGAGCACAGGCTCTAGGTGCGTGGGCTTCAGTAGTTGGGGCATGCGGGCTCTAGAGCACAGGCTCAGTAGCCGTGGCACACGGGCTTAGTTGCTCCGCGGCATGTGGGATCCTCCCAGACCAGGGCTCGAACCCGTGTCCCCTGCATTGGCAGGCGGATTCTTAAGCACTGCACCACCAGGGAAGCCCTAGGTCTCTTTTCTTCACGATCGTTTCCCCTTGTATCTGCCTCGTGATGCCCACTGACTTACATGCTGCTTGTAGCCACTGCCACCAGTCCTTGGGCTGCCAGACCAGGGCCAGCTGCTCCGCCTCCTGTGAGCAGTCCCGAGACTGGGCTTTCCCCGAGAACGAGGGCGCCGCTTCTCCTGCAGCCTCTCCGCCCTCCTGCTGTGGCCGTGGGGGTGGCCGCGTGTCTCCTCTGCGTGCACACGCGTGCTTCGAGGCCACTCTCCCTGCCTGCCCCTCACACCCTGGCTTTGGAGCCCACCCCGTAGACTGTACCCCCGCTGGCCCCCGTGTGCCACGGGCACCACGTTGCTGAGTCCGTGTCCGCTCCCACATCCTCCTCCCCCCGACCCGTGGGTGCATTAGACGGTTCTGAGAGTCACTCCCCTCCTTTGGCCCGTGGCTCAGTCTCCAGCACGTCTCCCGTTGTAGTTCTCAGGGGTTTTGGTGTCTCTGTAGGTGACCCCTCACCCCCAGGTCTCTGCCCCCAGTTCCACGGCCTCACCACCAGTGCCTGCTTGCCTCCAGTCTGGACTGGTCACTGCCAGTCGCTGTACCTCTCCCGTGGTCTCGGGCCGAAGGGTCCTACCTGCTCACCACCTCTGACTTTTCTCACTCCCTCCATCTAGTGACCCACGTCCAGCCACCTTTTAATTCTCCCTCCCCCATCCCTGCCCCCCGCCCCCTTCAGCAGAGCCGCAGACAACTTCCTAGTCTTTTTTGGTTTTTTGACCACGCCGTGGCACGCAGGATCTTAGTTCCCCAACCAGGGATCGAACCCGTGCCCCCTGCAGTGGAAGCGTGGAGTCCTAACCACTGGACCGCCAGGGGAGTCCCCTGCTCCTTGTCATTTGCACTCAACTCCGCCCCGCCCCTCCCTCCCTATGCTCACCTGGGTTAAACCCTGGCCCGCCTCTGCCCGGCTTCCTGAGGCTGGAGGGAAACGGACCCTGTCAGACTGGATTCAGGTTAAATACAGCCGCCCTCTGGAAAGCCAACGTTTGGGCACCTCCCCACCCTCCTCATTGCCTTCTCCCCCACCGTGATTTTGCATCCTGTGTCGCCAAAGAAATGAGTCGTAACGAGGAAAAGAGAACATCTGCAAGCTCCCAGCGCCACGGCTCCGAGCCTGCGAGGGGCCCTGGGCTGAGAGCGGGCAGCCCATCCTCTCCACCTGCCTGGGAGCTGCTCCAGCTAGCATCCTCTTCCCGCCATCAGCACGTAGAGGTGCTGCAGTGCTGCCGTCCGGTTGTGAGGGTCCCTTCCGCCACATCCCCAGGCAGCCCAGCCTTTCCTCATTTCTTAAACAGAACGCTTCTTTAGGGACACCGGTAGACTCCACGTTACTGAACCTGACGGTTCTTCACCCTCCTCCTACTGACCCATCAGTAGGATTTGACCCAGTGGTCACTCCTTCCCCCGAACCACGCTCTCTGGGTTCCGAGGACACTGCTCCTGGCTTTCCTTCCACCTCCCTGAGGCCTCTTCCCGGTCTCCTTTGCTGTTTCCCCGTTGCCTCCCCAGGCAGTAACTCGCTGTGCCTTCTGGGTGCCATCCTCGGGCCTCTTTCTAGACCTGTGGCTCTAAGCCTGACCCAAATCCAACGCTTCCTGGTTCTCTCGAATTTCTGTCTCCTGGACCTGAACTCAGACCCAGTGGGCTGCCCGTCATCTCTGCTCAGGTCCGGCATGGGGCATCCCTGGATCCCTGCTTCCGCCACGCCCCCGCTGATTCATCACATCCCGTCAGCCCTACCTTTGAAAAGTATTCAGAGTCTGGCCCTTTCTCTTCCCCTCCACCCCACCCACCCCCCACCCCCCACCCCCCACCCCTGCGCCCAGCTGCTGCTCTCAGCTGCCAGTTCGTTCTCAGCACAGCAGCCAGAGCGCCTCTTTAAGACTCACATCGGCTCACACACCGCGCCCCAAGCCAGCGCTCCAGAAACGCTGAGCCACCCCTACCGTCTTCCCGCACCCAGCTGTGCGCAAGGAGGGGCCCGGGCCTTGAGGTCCGGCTGCCCCACGTCTCAGTGATGCCATTCCAATAGGTCCTTCCGACCCTCCACTGTGGACTCAGTAGCAGGGAGATGAAGAGGAAGGTGACCGAGAGACCACAGTTGGCCCGCCCGCCCCGTCCCGAGGGTATCCTGGCCCACCTCCTTCCCTTCTCGCACCTCGTTCTGGACTTCAGGAGAACAGGCTTCAGAAGGCTCCAAGACTGCAGGAACCCTAAACCCCAGACCCCAGTTGTTTTCTGTCACCTTCGGAGGCAGAGCATGAAGTAGTCTTGCCTTTTTGTGCTGCGAAAAGGGGCACAAGGATACCCCTCCTGTGTAGCTCCCATCTTTTGGGACTCGCTTGGGCACTGCTTCCTGAGAAGGCTTCTAGACCTTCCTGACCTTTCTCCCCGCCCCCCGCCCCCCAACACGCACACGGGGTTTGCCGCCCGCCTTCCGCACTTGACACCCGTAGCTGTCCTGCTTATTTTCTAGCCATCCGAGTTCTTTTCTCACCAGCTAAGGCTTGCCCCCTACCACTGAGAGTATGCAGTCTAGGGTGATCTCTGCTGTGTTCTACCCAGAATCTGTCCTACTGTGGGAAGGCCTTGCTTCCTTTCATCTGCGATGAGAACGTGAGGCGTGATGCGCGGTTGCTCTTGGATACGTGTGTAAGTGGTGGTTGTGGCGTCCTCCCCCTGACTGTCCCTGTTGTCCAGCAGCTGACGATGCCGCTGCCTGGCTCCCAGCTGCCCCTGCCTCGGTACGGCTCTGGGCAGCAGCCCCTGCTCCTGCCGCAGTCCATCCAGCTGTCACAGGGGCAGAGCCTCTCTGTCGGGGCCCCCCGAAGAATGCTCCCACCCGGCTCCCAGCCTTCGGTCCTTAACACCAGCAGAGAGGTGAGGATGACTCCGTCTTGCTGTGGCCCTGGGATGGGGTGGGGCTCCCGTCTCGGAGACCCTTTCTGGCCAGTCAGGAACCACTATTGCGGGGGCGAGTGCCGGCGGTCTGGGACGCAGGCTCCGGGCCTCGCCAGACCGCCGGTGGCCCACTCGTTGCCCAGTCCTCTCAGTACCGTGGCAGGAAGCCCTGGTCACGTGTTACTAGCAACGTGAACAGGCCTGGGTGAGCAGGGCAGGGAGGAAGGTGCCTGCGGCTGAGGTCTGGGGGGCCGAAGTCCTTGCCAGCTCCCGGGGTGCTGCAGAGGGTGGCCTCCGGGGCAGAGGGGGGGCCCGTTCACTGCGGCCGGTGCTCAGGGGTGGCGCACAGTCTGCCCTCCCAACCCGTGCCAAGGGAACAAACACACGTGGTCGCTCCTGCCTCCAGCCTGCACTGGAAGGCCAGGCGTGCACACTCCTTGACGAGATGCCTCTCTGTCCTGAAGCCCTCGTGGCCCCCACTGGCTCTGCCCAGGGTGGTTGGTTTCGGGGGCAGCTGTCCCCAGGGCGTTCCAGTGACAGCCCATCACTTCCCGGTGTCTTTAGTCCTCTCAGATGGAGATGAAGGGCTTCCACTTTGCCGACAGTAAACAGAATGTTTCTTCAGGAGGCTCCATGCCATCACCGCAGACCTACAGGTAAAGAGACGCCCTGGGGGTCAGATGCTCACAGCTGAGCCCTCGCTGTGGAATCGCGGGCCCAGGGAGAGCAGCGCGAGGGCACTGAGGCTGGGTCACCTTTGTCAGCCTGTGTGTCACCGTGAAGTTCCAGTGCTGGGACACAGGAGACTCAGGAACTCTGGGGCATGGCTTTGCTTTTAATCATCATCATAAAATGTTCTGGTATGGGAGAACTTCCTGGAAAGGCAGGGAAAGGAAAGGCTCATGTTATAATAGCGTCAGGACAGACCCTGGCTACTAACAGCTTTCTCACCAGATGTTTTTTTAAAGATTCACTGGCAGAGAGGGCAGATACCCTGGAAGTTGGGGGGGGGGTCCTCTTCTGGGGCCACATGTCCCTTGAATGGCCTTGTGACCCCACCAGGGCTTGCTGCTGCTGGGCTCGTAGGGCGAGAGCTGTACCTTCTTTGCCTTCTCGGGATCTGTCTCCGCCTCCAGTAACTGTCCCGGGTCCCTTGGCTGGATTCAGAGGGGGGCTTTGTATCAGTCACGATGTTGAGTTACAGTTGACCCTTGAACAACGCAGGGGTTAGGGGCGCTGACCCTCCATGCAGTTGAAAATTCAAGTATAACTTTACGTTTAGCCCTTCGTGGCCACAGTTCCACATCCGAGGACTCGACCAACTGCAGATCGTGTAGTACGTGCTTACTGAAAACAATCCACGTGTAAGTGGACCCATGCAGTTCAAACCCGTGATGCTCAAGGGTCAGCAGGGCTTAGCGTGTTAGAAAGTCAGGGGGCGTCTGCTTCTGATGGCTCTCTCACCCGCGGAGAAGCGTGCGGCTGGGGAGGCAGCACACGGCGCTTGGCCCGAGGGTTGGCACAGTCGACTCTTGTTACGTGTGGGAGATTCCTGGAGATTCCTCCTGTCTGCACATGAGTAAAACAGGTGTGCGTGACCCGCAGTGCCCTGCGCGAGGCTGCCGGCGTGGCTGAGGGCAAGGTTGCCTGCACGGCCGCCCGCCCTGCCCCGTCGCGCTAAGAGTGTTGAGGCCGAGTCCTGCCCCGTGGTCATGTCAGTCCGTACTGCAGCTGCATTTCCCGAGAGAGGTCTTTTTGTGAATTTCCCCCCCATGTCGTTATCTTTCCTGTTCTTATTTCCACTCTCTTGGCTTGACTTGACTCTTGTTTTGCTTTCCAACCATATTTTTCACATAGGCCAAAATAACAGACCTGTAAGAAAAATAGACACGGACAGCAGCGCCAAACCATGGGTGTGATTTGGAAGGAAAAAGGAAGCTTCAAGCATAGAGAGAGGCTGTCGATCCCCTGCTGCCCCAGGCAGGTTTTAGCCTCCTCTGGCTGCAGAGCCTTCCTCAGAGGCAAATCCGGAAAGGGACGCTCACGTAACAAGAGTCGCCTGTGTCCGTTCACTGCAGGAATGGCAGCAGCAGTTTTATTCTGTGGAGAATCTTTACAAAATATAAGCCTTAGTTAGTAGCCTTTGTATTGCTGGTGTCTTAGTGGGGTTGGGGAAATTGGTATATTTTTACAGTGCAGTGTTGCCTAACTTTTCTGGAAACAGGGCTTCTGAGGCATGCCCTGTCAGAAAGGCGTCCCCTGGTCAGCTGCTGGGGGGGCGTGCATGCCCGAGAGGGCTTGCTGGGGAGTCGGGGTGCACCTCGGCACAGGGCCTGAGCGGCCCGTGGCCCCCGGGGGAAAGTCCTGTAGAACTTCGCACACGTAACTACCTAACGATTTTGACCCCAGGATCTTTTTTCCACGTAGCGCCTGATTAACATCCCTGGGAGCTAGTTGTCTGGTCGGTGGAACACATTTAGAAAGATGTTCTCCATTTTTGTTATTTTGGTATCTCTCTTTACCACCCCTACCCTCCACCCCACAAGAGAAGACTGGACAGATACTCAGCATAACTCACGCATCAGGTTTGTTCGTTTGTTCGTTCGGGTTTTTTTTTTTGGCTGCGCTGTGCGGCTCACAGGATCTTAGTTCCCCGACCAGGGATTGAACCTAGGCCCCCGCAGTGGAAGTGCCAAGACCTAACCTCTGGACCACTAGGAAATTCCCTTTTCTTTTTGAAGTCTAAACTCCTGTTGGAGTTTAAGTTCATTTTTGTTTCTTTTCTAATTTTTTTTTTTTTGCTGTGCCACACGGCTTGTGGGATCTTAGTTTCCCACCAGAGACTGAACCTGGGTCCACGGCAGTAAAAGCACCAAGTCGTACCCACTGGGCCGCCAGGGAATTCCCTCGTGTCAGGCTAATAGACCTTTTGTCTGGAGCGTCCTGTTGGTCTAGACCCTCCAAACCTGAGAGACGGTTGGTGTCCGTCTGTCGTCTTGACCGGTCAGTGTCTGCCCGTGGTGGGGACCTGGCCTCTGCCCCTCAGGTGTGTCCCCATGAGCTGGGTTGGAGGTGCCAGGGCCCAGTGGCGACACCCTCGCTCCCTGCGCTCTGGCTGTCTGGGTCTGTTTCCTCTGTTGGAGGCTTGACTCCGTTTCTGTGGTGACGCGTGTGTTCTCATCCCCTCCTTTGGTTTTTTCAGGCCTAGCTCTGCTAGCCCCAGTGGGAAGCCCTCTGGATCAGCAGTTAACATGGGCTCTGTGCAGGGACACTACGTTCAACAGGTAGAAGATGGCTTTCCAGACCCTCCAGCCCCGGACGCTTAGGCCCGTCTCCAAGTGCCAAAAGAGGAGGGACTGTCCAGCCGTTTGCGTGCTCCTCTTAGAGAGACGAGCCCTGGCGCTTAGAGCGTGGCGTGGGAGCCGGGGAGCCCGAGCCCCCCTGGAGAAGGCACTTCTCCTCTTGGCGGGCGTCTGGGTCCTTCCTTGTCCGCAGAGAAGGGAGGGTGCGGGTTCCCCTGAGGAGCTGGTGCCGGAAGGTGGACTCTCCCTCCGCAGCCATTGGGCTGTGAAGGCGCTGGGACCCGCTTAGGCCCGTGGGTCAGCTCTAGAAGCCGGGGGTGTGCGTGCGCGTGCGTGCCTGGCGTGTGTGCCTGCGCGTGCTGGCCTCGTAAGTGCTGTGTCTTGTCCTCGTCTTGGCTGGGTGGGATCCAGACGGAATGACGTTTCCCCGTTTTATAACGAGACGGGTCTCTCGGCGTCTTGGCCTTCAGCGTGGTTCTCTTCACTCCTCTCAAATGTGACCAGGCTCCAGAGCTCAGGCTCGTCAGGCGGGGGGTGTTAGTAAAACAGCGCTCCTGGATGGTGGAGCTGGAAGCTCGATTGTTCATTTCACATCTCCTAACTTGGTTCCCCGAGGGTCGCTCTTTGAGTTGCTTGGACTGAGCTTCTAGAGCCTTCTTCAGAGCTCCCCCCACTGTATGAGGGGCCGAAGGCAGGCTGCTCACTCTGCGACACACCTCACTGTGCAGAGCTGCAGAGTGACGGGACCCTGACCGCGGCTCTGGAGGTCAAACTAGGGGCTTGGGGAAAGGTTTCCACACCGTGGGAGTCGGGGAGGGTGGAAGATCTGGGAGACCAAGTTGGGCGAGAGGCCCTGCGCCCCCTCAGCACAGTCGGGAGCTCTGAGGGGCGTGGGGTGCACTGATTTGAAAAAGGTCCCTCCAGGCGGCCTTGGGTGTGCCGCCTGCAGAGGCCCCTGGGCAGTGCAGAATGCTTCCCGGAGGACCCGGGGTCCTCCCGCGGCGCCGAATCACTGCGCTCAGCGCCCGTGGGAGGGACCAGAGCAGCCTCATGCCAGCGTCCTTCCCAGGCCAGTCACTTCTGAGTTTGGTCCTTCGACCGAAGGATGGGCTTCTTAGGGTGGCTGTCCTCTGACTCAGGAGCAGGAAGCGGGTGGTGGGACCGCGGATCCTGGCAGGTGTGTCTGCGTAAGGGTAACTTTCTTTGTCCCCATCCGTCTGTCCAAAGGCAAAACAACGAGTGGATGAAAAGCCCAGCCTGGGAGCCGTGAAGCTGCAGGAGGCCCCCTCAGCCGCTTCCCAGCTGAAGCGAACTGGAGCGATCAAGCCCCGGGCGGTGAAGGTGGAGGAGAGCAAGGCCTGAAGATGCTGGGCCTGGCCTGCCCGGAAGGACTGCCGCCCCTCGACCTCGCTGCCACCGGACGCTGGGGCGTCTCCCAGGTGGATCCACCGTCCACCGACCTGGCCCGGACTGCGAGATCTCCCTGCTCTCCTCCACTCCTGAAAGCTCCGTTGTCCAACCAGCTTGCACCCGTGGATCTGTGGCATTGACCTGCTTGGCTTTAACACGAAAAAAACAAAAAAGCAAATGACTCCATTCCCGCCTCCTTTGCGCCACGACCGTGGAGTGACCGAGCCGTCGTGCCGTGCAGATTAAACCCCGCCCTCCCCTCCTCATCCTGCTTCTGGCGGCCACGGCGCCCTCCACCGAGCTTCCTTCCCTCCCCGCTTTCCGTCCCCGGGCACAGTGGTCTGGCAGCAGGGCCGTTTTAGTTGAGGCTTTTTGTTCTAAAAAGCAGCTAAAGGTTTTTACAAAAGAGAAAGGAAAAGAGAAACACAAGCTTCGTCTGTAAGAGCTGGACTTTTATATGTTCTTTGCCGTCCTCTCCCTGACCCCTCTTCTGTTGCGGTAGTTTCCTTTTAACCTCTCTCCTGTTTCATTTGATACATCACTGCTGTGATACCTTAAGAGGTGACACGTAGGAACGTGCCCTCTCCTCTCCTGCTCTCTGTGTCTCGGTTGGTTAACCTTTGAGGTTACTTGCAAAAAGAAGTGGTGACTTAAGACACCGCTCCTGAGCTTGGGAAGCGGTGGTGGGAGGGAGGGGAGGTGGGATGGCGTTTTAGTCGGGAAGCCGCTGGCCTGGTGACCACAGCGACTTAATGGGCGGCCCGGCCCGGTGAAGTTGACGCCGTTTTTAGCATAAGAATTACACAGAATTTCTGTCTTGAACTCTTCAAAACTGGTGGGGACACTGACTGCTGGGCACCTGAGGTGAACCACGGAGATGGAAGGCCCTGGCGTTTCCCGGTTTGGCCTGGACGGTGCGAACTGACAGCACCTGCCCCCGTCAGTGTCTGCTTCTGGGACTCCAGCGCCCGCGGGGCCTGATGTTCTCCCACGCGCTCCCTCCCCTCCGAGCTTCCCTCGTCCTTCCTGAGCTGTCCTTCCTGAGCTGCCTCCGTGTCTCTGGGTCCTCCTGTCCCTCCACCTCACAGCTCGTCACTGGAAGCCACGCACTTCCTCTGTGGTGACGGACGCGTGGACAGTTGTCACTAGGGACCGTGCATTTCATCCGCGTGGCCGTGAGCGCGTGGACGGGGGTTTGGTTGGGTCTGCGACAGAGGCGTGAGCTCTGGGAGGCTGCTGGGAGGGCTTCCTTTTCTCCGCTCCCAGCAGCAGACCCAGGCTGTGGGGACAGAGAGGCCTGAGCTGGGCAGTGGGTCTCTTCAAGGACAGAGCGGTGTCCAAGGGGAGGATGGGTTGCAGGGCTGACGGTGACTCCCAGAACAGCCTGGGTAGCCTCGTAAGTCTGCAGAGCTGCCTTTGTCAGAGTCTGTGTGAGGCATTTTATGCTAGGCTTTTGTTTTTAAGATAAGAATTAGAAGGAAATCATCCCAAATTCTGTCATTCCAAGGAAAGGCGAGGAGAAATTTGAAGTTTTGCTCACGCTCTTGGGAGTAACTAACGCGCCATCTACCTGCCGTTGCTGGCGGGTCCAGGGAAGACCTGCCTCGGAGAATGGGCAGTAGGCGATCGGGGGCGTGCCCCACAGAGTCCACCCGCAGTGTCGCCACAGGTGTGTGACAGTCACTCGGGCAGTGGCTCTAAGCTCTGTCCAGTGTGGAACACGGGGAAAGAAGCGCCTTAGGAACGGCCGAAGTCACTTGTTGCTCTTCACTGCTTTAAGGAAGCGGGGGAGCAACAGCCTCCTGGCAGAGGGTGCAGGGCTCCTCCGGCGTCATCCGGGGAGGCCGGTTTTCCGGAAGGATGCTTCGCTGCTTGTTCGATAGTGTTCAGCGCTCCCCTCCTTGCCTCCACCCTCAGGCCTTACTTCTCACTAGCTTTTTTTTTTTCTCTCCTTCATCCCCGGACTCTTTACTCGGAAGGCCCTTCTTGAAGGGCTGCCCACTGGCTCACCTGCTCTTGTTTCCCTTCCCCCGCGAGTGCCTAGCTGCCGTCCCCGCACCCAGCCGCCCTGACTGAGCTCCTCTCCGCTCCAGTCGCCCCTGCAGAGGCCACACACTCACACTTAGAAACACGGCCAGACCCCTCACACCTAATTCCAGTGCACATTGTTTGTCAAAAGGAAAAAAGGCTTTCTCATTTTGAAATTGAACAGGACAGTCCTGGATGCTGTTACAAACTCTCTCAAGCTGTATGCTTCAGGTGAACCTGCCATCGGAGTGACGGTACTTCCTGTTCGAGAAAAAATAAAAGCGAAAGGGCCACCTGCCCTCCAGCCCTTTTCTCTACCCCTGCATGCCCCACCCCCACCCCCAATCAAAACAGAAGACGCTAGAATTTATTTATATGTATTGATGTTGTAGGTCTAGGTGAAAAAAAGTAAATGTTTCACTGCTCTATTTATATATAATGTCTGAATTATTCTGTGCAGGAAAGGCCAGGAAATTGCATGGGAGGTTCAGTGCGTTTACCACCTTCGTGTGCCCAAGCTGCAGTCTCTTCCCCGCTGAGATACAGATTTTAAATTGAACTCTGGAGGCAGAGGGCAGGCCTTGGGGCCCAGCCAACACCCCGTCCCTTCCTTGGTCTGATGAAATGCAGTTTTTAGTGCAGAGATGTCTTCAGGTGCAATCTCTCTCCTCTTTTCATGTGGTTTTAGAGCCAAGCTCAAGGTAATAGGACTTAGGGCCATATTTTGCCTTCAAATCCCCATCCTCAGAGTGCGTGTCCATGCCAAGGTCTCTGGCAGAATGCCTTGGGCCTTTGGCGGGAACAGGCGGAGACTAGCACTTAACCTTTTCTGCTGCTGGGGGTGGGGGTGGGGTGTCAGGGTCTTCTCGCTGCGCCTCTGCCTGCTAAAATTACCCTCCCTTCCCATGCAGGCCGCTTTGCCCTGGCCCGCTGATGGTGCAGCCCGCTGCTCAGCAAGCCAGTGTCCTGCAGTCTGTCCAACATCAGTTAGCGGGGTAAAATCCAAGAGTATGGGTCCATGTGTCCTTGTCCACCCACTGAAGACTGCTTTGGCATGTGTATGTGGTCTGGTTCTCTTTGCTTCCCCTTTTTAATCATCATCATCATTGTTTTCAAACATGGGATTCATACGCTTTTGGCTCTGGGTTCCTTCAGGGGGAAAACTAAAGTACGACTATTGGCACATTCAGAAAATCTGGTTGGTCCAGTTCCAAAGCCACGGTCATTCCAGCCACTGCCAGGGGATATTGGGGCATCTTGTCATTAAATAACGGGCATCAGTTCTCTCCGGCTCTGCCCTCGCCCTCCTGTCTTCTGGACCTGCTTTCTGGATGGTTGATGAGGTTGGTGACTGATGGTCAAGGGCCGAGGAGGCCAAGGGTGCACACGAGGGCACGGCCACGCCCAGAACTGGCCTGCCGAGGCAGTGTGTGGCCAACTGCTGAAGCCCCCTCCCTGCTGTGTGGTTCCCCTCCACCAAGTAGCTGCATGTTGCCTCTCAAATCTGCATTTGTCCCATTTCCCTTCCTGCAGAGCTAGCCTGGGTTAGAAGGTCTGTTGGAAATGGCCTTCGGCGACCAAGGACACTAGGGTACTTGTTTGTACTTTGTACTGTTCTGTGATGACTGGGAAATGCAGACTTCCAGAAAGCCGGCTCTTCCTGTTTGAAAAGTGAACTGGACCTAAGACGAGCAGATCACCCGGACAGGAATGGCTCAGTGTTGGGGTCAGACACTCTATCCCCCAGCCGTGCCCTCCACCGGGACCACCAGCGCATATTTGACTAGTGACATTACAACCTGCTGTTCACCATTTCTCCATCCCAGTTAGGTGGTCTCCAAGATGGTACAGTGTCCCCGGGGCCCCGTCTTCAGCATGCTACGAAGCCTCGGGGTGGAACTTTCTGTTAAGGCTCTCTGTGGATGACTTTCTTCCATTGTGTAAAGGGGTTCCTGTACTCCCAAGCTTTTGACCTCATGCCTTGCATAGTAATAAGGGTTCGGGTTTTTTTTGTTGTGTTTTGTTTCCTTTTGTCCTTACTTTGGCCTTTCCTCTCTGTGTCTTTTCACGTAGACCAGGTATTTGAAAGGGCGGACGATGGCTAAAGGTGTAACGTGCAGCTTGTTTCTACGTTGTCTGGGGGAGCTTTCACCTTGGATGGGAAATGGAACCGTGGATCCAGCAGGCCATGGTGGCACACTCACCCCTCACCCTTCCCTCCGGTTCAGTACCTACGGTTTCTCCTTTCAAATATGTGATTGTACTAGCTCTTTCCATACGAAAGAATTCTCCGTATTTAAATAAAAAAAAAAAGTAAAAAAAAAACAAAACCCACTGAAACTGAACATGCTTTGTCAGGTTGTGTGTCCCTCGACTCTCTCATTTGACTGGAGACTTAGAGATGGAAGAGTTTTCCTTTTACGTGGAAGACAGGAGTGACTGGGCTGAAGTGCCCTACTGCGATGTGAGGGCGAGGAAGGGGTGAAACCCGAGGTTAAGGTGCATCGTCCCAGTGGGTGGGCGTTAGCGCTGCCTGCCCCCTGCCCTTCCTCACCCCACGCGCCCCAACTCCCCATGAGAAGTGGGTGGGTCAGAGGTTAAGCATTTGATGTGTCGTGTTTTGTTGCCACTTCTAATGTCCCTTTTCTTTTGCTGCACTTGGGCTTGGCTTGGAACGAAGAGCAAGCCAGGCGTGGGCAGTGAAGGATGGAGAGCTTGGATTTGGGTTCAAGTGGTAGTTCTCGGTTCTGCAATCCACTGTGTGCTGTGTGACCTTGGGAAGGACACTTCATTCAGAGTCACAATTTCCATAATTGTAAAACGTGGGTTGTAAACGGTAGCTACGTCGTGGGGTAGTGTGCATGCACAGAGGTCATGGGCAGCACCCAGCCCGGTGCCTGGTCCCAGGTAAGAACGTAGGAAACTTAAAAATTATGCCCGAGTAAATTCAACACTTTCCAAAAGGAAACCCCGCCGGCTGATTCCTTCTGAGCCTCTCCACTGTGGAAGCAGGGGACCCGGGTAGGGCGCGGCCTGCAGCTCTCAGGGCCACACCCACCCCCTGGATTCCCTGCTCCTGGGGACCGGCGGTCCACAGACCTCCAGGGGCCTGACCGCGAAGGAGCCCGAGGGCCCGCAGGATGGAAGCTCTGGATCCTCGAGACCAGACGGCCCCTGCTTTCGTATCAAAGACCACAGGCTGAGAGCCCGGGCCCAGGACGCCCTCCGGCCGCAGGCGCAGGTGAGCCCGAGCTCCCTCTCTCCCCACAACCCGGGTAAGTCAGAGTCACCTGCACTGCGCTAATGCTGGGTGACGGACGTGGGAAAACAGGAAAGAACCATAATTCCAGTTACTAAACCTGCAGTACCCTTCTGTCCAGGAGTATTAACTCCCATATAGACGAGGGGAGGAAGAAGGGGTGGGGCTGGGCAGCAGAGTTGCCTTCGTGCCGGTTAACCGTCCAGGTCACTCCCTTGACCTGGGGCCGTGTCCCGCTGCAGAGCAGGCTCGGCTGGGCCGCGCAGGCCGGAGGGTGGGGGGCACCGCCGGGGCAGGGGGTGGACCCTGCCCGCCTCCACCTGCGCGCGCGTCCGCGCCACACTGAGCAAAATGCCCATACGGTCCCACTGTGTCGTCTTAAGGCAGACGTGTGTCTAGTGTGCCCAGGAACCCTGGGTTGCCCAGCCGTGAATCACAGACAGCCGACGGACCGCTGCACACCCTTCGAGTCCGGGTCTGGGCTCGCCCAGTGCGCAAGCGCGCCGCTCTCGCCCAGGGCGCACGCGCGCTTCACCCCCGGCGGGCCCCGCAGGCGCGGCGAATCGAGCGTCGAGCGGGCTAGTGGGCGGCGAAGAGTGCCGAGCGGCCTCGTCCCCAACGGTCCGCGCCCCAGCCCGCGGCCCTCAGGCGTCCGAGGCGTGGCCCGGCGCGGGGAGCGGCTCTGAGGAGACTGGAAGAAACGCGAGTACGTTTGGGGCGCTGTGGACCAGAGCCCAGGCGCAAGCGGGAGAGTCAGTGCGGAACGCGCGTGCGCGGTCTGTGGGGACCTGAGGCGGGGGGCGGCAGGTCTTGCCTGGCCCGGGGGTGGGGCCGGGGCAGGTGTGCCGGGGGAAGGGGGCGTCCGAGGCGCAGGTGCAACCTTCGGGAAGGATAGCGGCCTGCGGGAGAGAAAGGGGAGTGCCGGGAAGAGGAGTGGGGGCCTCCCAGGGCAGACAGGGTCTCTGGAGAGAAGGGGGTGCTCAGGGCAGATGTAGCTGCAGGGAGAGAAGCGGGCCTCCAGGGTAGGTGCAGCCTTGAGAACGGAAGGGGACCGCCGAAGGCCAGATGCAGCTTTGATGCGGGAAAGGCGGTGCCCAAGGCAGATGCAGCCTTAAGAAAAGTGGAGCCTCGGGGGAGGAAGCGGGGCTGCCCAGTGCAGATGCGCCCTCGGGGTGAGAAGGGGGCGCCCAGGGGACGGTGCTGGCCCGCGGCGGGAGGGGAGGGGAGGGGAGGGAGGATCTTGGCGCAGAGGTGGAGGCTCTGAGCCTCAGGGGGTGGAGGTCACCGCGCTGTACGCTGGCCACACTGCCTAGGTGGGGAGGGGCCAGGAGGCCGTCTCATTGACCGGAAGTGCCCAGCAGGTGTTGGTGGAGTGAGTGAATATTGAGTCCTCAGATTCCCACCTCGGTTGACCGCTCGTGAAAGCAGGGTCTTGTCACAGCGTCTTTCGAGCCTTCAGGGGGCCACCTGTGTTCTGACGACAGCTCTTCCCTGCTTTTCCAGGGCATCCTCCCCGGCCCGCTTTTCTGCAAGATGTTGGGATTTTTGCAGCGCCCTGTGGTGGTGACAGCTGACATCAACTTGAATGTCGTGGCTCTGACCGCAGTGGGGTTGCTGAGCCGACTGTGGCAGCTTGCCTATCCAAGGGCCGTGGTGTAAGCCAGGCAACTCCATTTTGGGTGCATCGGAAGGAACCGTAATTTGTTCAGTGCATTGGTGACAGGAAGTGCCTTTTTGAACAGCGTAAACGGGAGAGTGAAATTGCGGGCTTCCTGGTGGTGGGTGTCTTTGGCAGTTAGAGGAGAGACCAGCTTGTCCCCAGGACAGCCCCTGCAGAGGCCACCTGTTTGGTCTTGCCCCGTAGGTCAGTAGTGGGTGCAGTAGCCTTGGGTGACCTTTGACAGTCTGGAGAGTGGAGGGCTTAAGATTGCGAAATTTGGAAGTGAGTCCGCACTGATACTAGAGCGTGTTCTTTGTCGTAATGGGAAATGATTGCTGTTATTATTAAAGGGTTGTTCGTTATCTGATTAGTACATGTGTTCCTTTTCACTTAACTTTTTATTATGGCAAATGTCAAACAGATACACACATACAGAGAATGGTATATTCATCACCCAGCTCCAACAGTTACCAGCTCATAGCCAACCCCTTCCCTGCAGTGGATTTTTTTGAAGCACATCATAAACACCGTGTTTCATTTGTAAACAATTCAGTATCTATCTCTAAAAGATCAGGATTCTTAAAAATCACGTGACCGCAGTAGCATCATCACACCTAACAAGTTGCCAGCAGTTCCTTAATGTCAGTGAAAGTCCCTGATTGAAAGAGGCTTGTTGCGGCTGGCGCCTGCATGCCTCCCATTTACACCTGTTTCGTCGGGTCACCAGGTCTGATTCCGTCTCTTAGCTGCAGGCACGCTGGTGGACAGGCAGACTAGCTTTGCGTTCAGGAGGCCTTTTGGAGACTGGCTCACAGTACACCCTAAACCCAAACATAGGGAGAGAAATAGAACCTGTGTCAGGAAAGCCTCCTGAATTCCCAACTTTCGTGGGGGCGTTTCCCTTCCTGTCCTTATGGATGTGTGATGCTGCACACGTGTCTTCATAGTTGGGGCAAAAGTCTGACCTTTGCTGGTCACTCTCCAAAGTCCTTTGGAGACACAGGTGTGCATTTATCCTCATGCCTTTTGTGTATGGTTAAGGTTTCCAGTTGACTATAACATGGGTTTGCTTTGCAGTTTTGATGAAGTGTATTATGGGCAGTACATCTCTTTTTACATGAAGCGGATCTTCTTTTTGGATGGCAGCGGACCACCGTTTGGCCACATGCTGCTGGCCTTGGGAGGTAGGATTCATTAGTAAGAGAGGTGGCCCTTTAACACTTATAGGTGAAATTTCTTCAGGGCAGAAGCGGTGTCTTATTCTTTACTATTGTTCCCTTATTGACTGCCGCAGTTTGGTGCTTCAGAAATATTTACTGAACAGGATAGTTACTGATTAATCTTCTGTTTTAGGTTATTTAGGAGGATTTGATGGTAACTTCTTGTGGAACAGAATTGGAGCAGGTAAAGCATCGTTTTCGTTTCCCTTATTAACTTGCACATATTAGATTGGAGAGGTCGCAGCTTTCATAGGGATTAACAACTATGGTCTATTCATCTGAATCCAGGGTATGGTAAATGTTTGGGTACAAGTGAAAGATTTTCAAAGAGTCCGGTAAGTTCCTTAGTGTTTAGTTACAGTAAGTATTTTATCCCTGGTTTTTGGTACGCATAGCATGCTCGCCATGTGTGGCATCTGATTGCCGTTACCTTTTGTACGTATAAATGTTATGTGTTGCCACAGTGTTTTTGGAAATAGATGGGGTAAACTTATAAATAAGGATTAACTCACTTCAGAGTCCTCGGCATCACTCCCGTACTTCCTGAGAACTGGCCCTTGACCTCACGGAGCTTCTCAAGGCCCCTGCCCGTGGGCTGCACACTCCGTCCCTGACGGGGCCCCCAGCCTTGCATTGTAGTCTGTGAGCCTGGTAGTCTGTGTGAAAAGACACTGCAGTGTAGGGAGGTGGTGTGTGCGCAGTGCTCTCAGCCCCGCTGTGGTTCTCTTCCAGAATACAGCACCAACGTGCCCGTGTGGTCCCTGCGCCTGCTGCCGGCCCTTGCAGGGGCCCTGTCGGTGCCCATGGCCTACCAGATCGTGTGGGAGCTCGGCTTCTCTCACTGTGCCGCCGTGGGGGCCGCTCTTCTGATTCTGATCGGTAAGGCCTGGTGGGGCGCAGGGAAGATCCCAGCGCCAGCCCTTGTTTATGTCTGTGCGGCCCCGGAGGGCTCAGGGTTTAGTAGACGTGCCCCCTGCAGTGTCTGCTGCTCGCAGGACGGAAGGACGCACATCCAGTGTGTCCAGATTGGACTCTGGGAGTCACCCCACTCCCAGGCCGGGGGATTGTGGAGCTGTGTGTGCAGACTGTGACGTCATGGAGGTGCAGCCGTGTGTAGCGGGGCTGCCCCAAACGATACTCCTACGCGCGCCCGCCGTGAGCACCTCCCCCTGCAACCAAGTCTGTCCTTGAATGAGAAGCTACCCGTACTCCCACCTCCTAGGCCTTGACCAGTGGAGATGGACTCAGGAATTTGTGGGTATTCCTCAGAAGGGATCTCTTGGCCCAGGTCTATGAACAAATGACATTAAGTCAGATGAAAATAAAAAGAATTCATGTCTGCTGAGTGACGACCCTAACTGGGCCCCTGTGCCCACAGAGTGTTAGAATGTCCAGGCGGCCTGCGGAATCTGTATTTCTTTTCTCAGACGAGGAAAACGAAGGCTCAGGAAGGGCAGTGACTTCCCCAGAGTCCCCCAGGTCTCGGGAGGCTTGATTCACACCTCAGAAGTGGCCTTCGTGGTTCCGGGGCATGTCCCCTTCCAGCCACCCCGAGCCCGAACTTGCCACCCTCACGCTCTGGGACGTTTGACAAGGGCCCTTTCTTGTGGACGTTTGCCCTCGCTGCCCAGCACCTGACGCCCGTGTCATTTCCCCGACAGAGAACGCTCTGATCACTCAGTCGAGGCTGATGCTTTTGGAATCAGCGTTGATATTTTTCAACCTGTTGGCCGTGCTGTCTTACCTGAAGTTCTCCAACTCCCAGAAACACGGGTATGGAAAATGGGACGTGCTCTCCTAGTTACTAAGAAAGAGGAGTCCGGAGGGTTGGTCGACCTGAGCAGGTCTGATGCCTTTCCACGCACGGGAGCCGCCCCAGGCACCTCGACTGGCTCTTGGCTGACTTTACAAATAATCCTCATCTTTCTGTAACTCAAACTAACTGGAAAGATGTTCTGGCCAAAAAGGAGCATTCTGTCAGGACTGGCTGCTCCCTGGGGAGACGAGGAGTCCTTTCCTTGCACCCAGAGCTTGGTGCAGCCAGCTGACCCCGAGATCTCTGAGGGGGGCACCTTCTCTGGCCTTTGGGAGACATTCTGATCTCCCAGCTCGGCTTCTGTGCTTTGCTCCAGGCCCTTCTCTCCGAGCTGGTGGTTTTGGTTGATACTGACGGGTGTGGCCTGCGCCTGTGCAGTCGGGTGAGTTTGCTCCACGGGTCTGGGGCAGCAGCCCTGTCCTCCGTGCTTGTCTCGTCTTAACTTTCTCTCTGTTGTGTCCCTTCAGCATCAAGTATGTGGGCGTGTTCACATACTTACTGGTGCTTGGGGTTGCCGCTGTCCACGCCTGGCACCTGATAGGAGACCAGACGCTGTCAAACGTAGGTGCTGACGTCCTGGGCAGGGCGAGGCTGGCCCTGGGGGGTCGGGGGGCAGGGAGCACCTGATGACAGGCCTCGGAGGGGGACAGACCTGGGCCCGCCTTCCCCAAAGCAGGGGTGACGTCCCCTCCATCTCTGGCAGGTCCGTGTGCTGTGTCACCTGCTCGCCCGAGCGGTGGCCCTGTTGGTCATCCCCGTCCTCGTGTACCTGCTGTTCTTCTATGTCCACCTGCTGCTGCTCTGCCGCTCCGGGCCCCACGACCAAATCATGTCCAGTGCCTTCCAGGCCAGCTTGGAGGTAAAAGTGACGCCCCAGCCATCCTAGAAAGAAGGCCACACTAGACTCAGAGTCTTCTTACGAAACACCGCAAGTGGGCCTTAGAGGAAAAACCAAAACGAGAAGCGAGGCATCGCTTCACTACTACTACACGAATTCTGAACATGCTGACGGCGTAGGAGGGAACGAGGGGTCCGCTCTCTGCAGTGTGACCTGCTGGGCAGGTGCCAGGCTGCACAGGACAAACGCGACTCTGGCATTTGCTCAAGTAACTTTGCAAAAATAATAAAATGCTCCAATTGTGGTGTCAGCAAGGTAGACTCTGAAGTCGGACAGAACTGCTCTTAAGGGCCGGCTCTGCTGACAGCCAGCTCTGTGTGTCTGGGGAAATTTCTTCACTCACCCAAATCCCAGAGTTAGATGGACATAATTGCTCTTATCACGGGATGCCTTGTAAGAAGTAAATACGGACGAATGGGGGGAATTCCCTGGTAGTCCAGTGGTTAGGACTCTGCGCTTTCACTGCTGGGGCCCGGGTTCAGCCCGTAGTGGGAGAGCAGAGATCCTGCAAGCCACAAGGACGAGCGGGGAGGGGCTAGGTGAGCGCCTGGCCCAGGGCAGCCTCCGGTCGGTGGTCATACAGCGTAACATGTCAGGATTATATCACATGCAGTCGTAGCTAATTGTGAGATACAGTGATAACTGCCCCCACCCGGAATACACCCCGGCTGTCATAGGGGCTGGCGGAGGGGCTGGCGGAGGTGTCACGCTCCTGCTTTCTCTCTCCCTCTCACCGGCCACCCCTTTGCTCCTGTCTCAGGGGGGACTGGCGCGGATCACACAAGGCCAGCCCCTGGAGGTGGCCTACGGTTCCCAGGTCACTCTGAAGAACGCCTTTGGCCAACCCGTGCCCTGCTGGCTTCATTCCCACCAGAGCACCTACCCCGTGATGTAAGGAAAGTGATGTTTTTAATTCTAAGGTTATAACGTGTTTTGTTTTTTCACATTTTTGCTATTACCAACTCTCACTTTCTGTGAGTAAGTTTGCAAGACAAAAAAGAAACTGAGCTCTCAGGTCCCGATTACCGACGAGACTAGTTATTTCTGCATGTAAAACCACTAGAGGGACTGGCACTGCCTGGGCTCACATCTTTAGCCCCGCTGGGACGTGAATGGATCTGGACAGCTCACTGGGTGGTGTCTGTAGGGACCTTGCGGGGGGGGGGGAGGACGCAGGCCCCTTGGTGCCCCACCCGCAGATGTACCCTCTTCTCGCAGATACGAGAATGGCCGCGGCAGCTCCCACCAGCAGCAGGTGACCTGCTACCCCTTCAAGGATGTCAACAACTGGTGGATTGTAAAGGACCCCGGGAGGTGAGTACAGGTCCAGGGACACCTCACCTTGGTCCCGGCCTCCTCTCTGTCCATGCTCCGTCCGCGAAGCCTTGGGACCGGCTCTGTGCCGGGCAGCCTGCGGTCCAGGACTTAGGGGCCCAGCATCTCCTCCGGGTGTTGCCAGGCGTGTCCCGACTCTCCCCACCCCGTGGTCTGCCCCCACTCCCCGCCGCCCTGCAGACACCCGCCTTCCTGCCATCATCCCCACCTCCAGTCCCAGCCAGTCCGGTTGGTTGTGCCATCAGGGTGTCCGGCTCCCCCATTGGTCTATTTCCACACCTGCCTCCCCGATACCCAACAGCCCCCCCCAGGTGTCAGGTCAGGCTCCTGCTCAAACCCTTCCCTGAGCTCCGAGCTCCACGGCCCTTAGAACGGATCCAGTCCCCAACTGGTCTGTAGGGCCGCGCCCTCCGGCTCCAGCCCCACTCCCCTCGCAGCGCTCACCCTGCCCCTCATTTCTGCAGGAAGGAAGGCTCCTGCCACAGGCTCTGCACCGCTGTCCCCACAGCCTGGAAGGGTCCCACCAGGGCCTCTTACTCAGCACCTGAAAGCCAGCTCCTCTGGGACGCTGCCTGGCCGCCTCCCAGGCTCCCCACCTTCCCCACTGTCAGCATCCTGTTGGCTTCCGTGTGTCCGCTGTCCAGCTGCCCACATGTTTGCTCCCTGGTTCCCACTCAGTGCAGTAACTTGAGGGTGGTGGCCACGTCCGTCTGGCTCCGCCAGATGCTCAGCTCCCAGCCGTGGGGCAGGGTCTGATAGGCCCTTGCCACTTTCGCCGAGCGAACGTGGAGCCACAGTCTGTTAGAAGGATTTCGGGGCAGGTGCGGGCATTCGTAGCAGGTATGGCGCAGTTGCGGTCAGTGTGAAGGCGGCTACTAGTGGGGCCACGCCAGGAAGCTTGGAAAGTGACCTGAGGTCTCAGAAGAGAGTTAAATAAAACATACGCGCTGTGTTTTCACACGCTTTCATGTTTTCATGAAATGTTTTCACCTCACACAAGGAACACGGTGACCGGGCGGCTGTGCGATTCCACGTTGCGCGAGCGAGGACCGGGGCCCCTGCCGCCCCGTGAGCGCAGCTACATTTTCTTGCAGGCACCAGCTGGTGGTGAACAACCCCCCAAGGCCCGTGCGGCACGGCGACATCGTGCAGCTGGCGCACGGCATGACCACCCGCCTCCTCAACACGTGAGTCCCCTCCTCTGTTCAGAGCAAAGCGTGCCCGCTGCTGTGCGCCACTGCCTCTGGCCTGGCTCTGCCCTCGATGTCGGGGTGGGGGGGGGCAGGGGACCCCTAGTGGTGGTCGCAGGGTAGGGGGAGAGCCTTAGTGATCTGAGTGGGACAGCAGCCTCTCACCCGTCCTGCAGGGGGGGCCGGGGTGACGGGCCGGGGTGATGAGGAGAGTCCTGCCTGGAATGAAGTGTGGGTGTCCTTGCAGATGGGGGACCCGTGGGAAGGAGAAGTGAGTTCAGGAAGGATCTCAGCTGGGGGATGGAGTCAGGAACCCTCCCTGGCTTGACCTCTGGGCAGCCTCCGCATATTGATGGGCCCGGGCCACCTCTGCTCTCCTTCCACCCGGCCTCTCGGGCCATCTCGTGGGTCTCAGTGACCCCACACTCGCGCCCCAGCCCCGGCCTCCCCGCTGGATGCCTGGGCTCTCTGCCTCCCCTTCTGCTTCCCGGGGAAGGAGCCGGTTGCTCAATCCTCATCCTCTTCCGCCACCCCTGTAGTCGCTGTGTCGGGAAATCCACGAAGGTCGCTTCCTTCTCTCTGCACGCCCAGCCCCGCCCAGGCCCTGTTCCCTTTGTCCTGCGATGCTGGGAACCCCCCTGCCTGCCCCCTTCTGCGCACGGCAGCCACGGCTCCCTCTGAAAAACACACACTCTACTCAGTGACCTCACGTCTCTGCGGAGATCCTAGTGTGACTGTCACACTCAGAATCACACCCCACCCCTCCGCTGGCTGCAGGCCCCCCGGGACCTGGCCCCGTGACTCCAGTCACCCTAGCCCCCCACTATCCCCAAAATGACCACGTGCAGCCCCCCTGGGGCCTTCAGTTGCTCTGTCTGCCTGGAATGTTCTTCAACTCAGATCCCCCCACACACACCCCACCCCGTGGCCCACTCGCTCACTTCATTCAGGTGTCAGCTGAGATGTCCCCGCAGCAAAAGCGTTGCTGTGTGCTGTGCCTGCCCTGGTTGGGTGTCATTCGTAGCACTCACAGGGCCTGCGCTCGTGACTGACTTCCTGCTTGCTTCAGGGTCCCCAGCTCCTCTGCGGGGCCTCGCGCAGAGTCTGGTGAAGCGCGGTTTCCCAGTGCGTGGGCGAGGGGAGCCGGGGTTTCTGGGCGTGTTGTCCTCCAATAGTAGTCGTGGCGCCCCAGCCATTTCCGAGAGCTGACCTCAGGCTGCTGCCGGCTGGCCGGGTGAGCTCCCGGCCTCAGCCCGTCCTCTGAAAGGGGGATGACAGGCCCCGCGGTTTAGATGGGTGTCTGCCAGATTCCCCCAGAGATGTCATGATTGCAGAGTCTCTGCCCTCTCGTGTTTGATTTATCGCCCAGCTCCTACGTGCTGCATCCCTGGAGTGGCAACCGTGGTGCCTGAAGGCTGACTGGCTTTGTTTCCTGAAGAGCGTTTTTTCCCCGTAAAAGCACAGTGAGCGCCTTTCAGAGGAGCTCGGGAAGCCCCTCGGCAGCGCTGTTTGGTTTTCCAGGCACGACGTCGCGGCCCCCCTGAGCCCTCACTCCCAGGAGGTGTCCTGCTACATCGACTACAATGTCTCCATGCCCGCCCAGAACCTCTGGAGGCTGGTGAGTCTAACCCCAGCGACCGTGCGCGCTGGCAGCACAGCCCGTTCCAAGCCGCCCCTTAGGACAAGTGACTGCCTGTTCTACGGAAAGGGGGAACTGGGTAGTTTTCTTCTATCAGAGGAAGGAGCTTATGGTACGATGGACGGGTGGGCACTCTGTATGGGGCTCAC
The DNA here is from genome assembly GCF_964270905.1 of Leucopleurus acutus. Lineage (NCBI taxonomy): Eukaryota > Metazoa > Chordata > Mammalia > Artiodactyla > Delphinidae > Leucopleurus > Leucopleurus acutus. Next base: position 5,032,853 of record NC_139150.1, on the reverse strand, counting down.
GTGGCACTGCTGGCAGAAGGTCCCTCCCACTGTTTGGCCTCCAAACCAGTGCCCTGAGCACACTGGGAGCCTCTTTTGTTAGCCCTCACCAGGGATTAAGAAGGGTTTCCCTGGGGACAGGCAGGGCCATCTGGGGGTTGATTCCTGGCACTGCCCTCCTAGGCCCTGGGCCTGTGGTCAGGCAGTGCCCTGGGCAAAGTGGCAGGAGGAAGGTTCTGTCACTGGGCCGTCGGACCGTCTGAAGTCAGGGACACGCGTGAGAAGCGCAGCGGCGGTGCAGTGGCTGCACTGGGCTAACCTCCGGGGGAGCCGGGCTCCCCTTCAGCCCCCACGGGCTGCACGCCTGTAGCACTGGCCCCCCGCCGGGTTCTCGATGGTGTGAGGCCAGGCGCTGCTGGCCCTCTGCGAAACCAGGGGCTGGGGAGGCCGCCTCTGTCTCTGTGCTGGCGCTCTGTGCTGCACGTAGGTGTCTGTGCAGCTGCCTCTGTCGCCTCCCGCAGTGCTCCTCTGATGTGAGTCGTTGCACCAGCCCCTCACCACCAGGACTCTCCTGGAGGCCCCGCCCACTCCCCTTGCTGCGAAGGCCCATTGCCGATCCCTTCCTGCTCCTCACCCACTCCCCTTGCTGCTAAGGCCCATTGCCGATCCCTTCCTGCTCCTCAGCCCCTCTGGTGGCACTTTGAGCCCCACACGCCCCTGTTTCCAGGAACTGAAGCTCCGGGAACAGGCAGAGAGGACGGCTGACCGGAGGGTGAGGCCCGGCCTGGCCTCCTCGTCCTGTCCTCACTTAGCCCCTCGGGTTCTTTCTTGTCAGTAGCTACGTGACTTCCCGGGGTCATCGCCAGGCTCCAGTAAGTTAAATATGGCAGCGCCAAGCTCTTCAGCCGTTAGTTTTCTATTACCCAGCGTCAGGAGTGCCCTGTAAGGGCATCTTTTCAGGGACAGTCTCTGACCTTCCTTTGCGCCATCTTTGCGCACCATCAGGCGTTGCAGAAGCTCAAGGGTGAGCGTCCGTCCTTAAGTCCCCACTGAAAAGGCTGCCCTGTGCAGTCTCTGGAGGAGGGCAGTGTCCCCTCCCCCGACCACCCCCTCCAGCACCTTGCACAGGCGTCAGCAATAAAGTTGATGGTACCGTCTGGGATCAGCCGTCAGCTCCCCTTGGGGGACTGTCCCCTCATATGAGACCATGTCAGTCTCACCGTGGTGACTGGTCTTCGGTTTTACACTTAAGGAAATTTGAAAAAGAGTGAAATAACGGACCAGACCTGCTCTTACAGGACATCGTGAACAGAGCGTCGGACACGGACGTCTGGAAGACCATCGTGTCAGAGGTCCGGTTTGTGCACCTGAACACCTCAGCCATCCTCAAGGTCAGTGATGCCGCCTCCCACGGTCCTGCCAGGTGGGACAGAATGACGTGTTGCGGGAGTGGTGAGGGCCCTCTGTGACTGCTCAGAACCGAACCCTATCGTGACGCTCCCCAGAGGAGAGCCGGCCGCCCTTGTCAGCTGCTGGCCAAGTGACCGGGGTGGGGTGCCCCGGGGCCAGGCTGAGCCGGGCCCTCCCTCACACCCTCCCCACTTCTCTTCGCCAGCTGAGCGGGGCGCCCCTCCCGGACTGGGGCTTTCGGCAGCTGGAGGTGGTCGGGGAGCAGCTGTCCCGGGGCTACCACGGGAGCACCGTGTGGAGCGTGGAGGAACACCGCTACGGCAGGAGTGAGCCCCGGCCGCGTGGGAGGGGCCGCGTGCGCTCCGTGCTCCGCTGCAGACCCTCCCCCTCCCCCTCCCCCTGTAGCTGGAGCGGTGATAGGACTCGGGGTGGGGGCGGGTGTCCCTGGAAGGCAGGGCAAGCCGAGCTTTCTGACTCGAAGGGTGCTGAGCGGGTGGGTGGGCCGTGCACTGTGGGGAGAGCCACGTGGAGAGGCGCACTCTGAGTCCTGGCGGGTTGTTTGGAAAGCAGCTGGCGCTGCCACTGGGAGCTCCCTGACCTGGTTCTGCTTGTATCTTGTGGGTTCTGGTGTGTCTGCCAGGCCAGGAGCAGAAGGAGAGGGAACTGGAGCTGCACTCCCCTACGCAGACGGACGTCAGCAGAAACCTCAGCTTCATGGCCAGATTCTCAGAGCTGCAGGTGACAGGCGGGCGGGGGGGTGGGCGACCTTGCCCACTGGGTGCTGGCTCCTCGCCAGGGAAGGCACTGCAGTCTGTAGAACTCCCGCCTGCCCAGTGTCAGCCTTTAAACTGGAAGATCCCACAGAGCATTTCCCTCTGTCCACTCTAAGTACATGCCTGGCACTGTCGGTCCCCTGCCTCCTGGCTGTCCTGCCTTGTGGCTTTGCCGGCAGGAACAGTCAGGAGCCAAGGAGACTGTGCAGCAGAGAGACACTGCACACAGGTCAGGGCAGGACGGGCCACGGTCAACACGGTGCAGCCCCAGAGAACTCAGGGTCCCAAATCTAAAAGCACCCTTAGTGCCCAGTCCCATCCCTTAAACAGACGCGACCGGAGCCCAGGGATAGGCGCCTCCTGGGCTCATCGGCCCGTTGCGCTGCCTCTGTGGCATGATCTAGATGAACTTGAGGTCGGACGCCCGCGTGAGAGGGGCAGCGGTTTACTCTGCCCCCGGCAGATCCCTGAGCGATGAAGGCGGCTGGCTGTCCGTGTGACTCCCAGCGGCCTCTGCTTTCCGCAGTGGCGGATGCTGACAGTGAGAAGCGACGATTCCGAACACAAATACAGCTCCACGCCTCTGGACTGGGTCATGCTAGACACCAACATCGCCTACTGGCTGCACCCCAGGACCAGTGTAAGCAGAGCGTCTGTGCGGCAGAGCTGTCTTGCGCCTGAGAGTTCTGTGATGTTAAGAGCAGCTGTTGCATCCGACCAAGTCCCAGCCTTCCTGCGCTTCCCTAACAAAAGCCTGGGACCTGTTTTTAGTGCTTTGGCAGCTCGAGGCCAGAGCTCCCCTGAGATGCCAAGGAGTCGGGTCCTAGCTTGTCCACAGGTCGAGGGAAACCAGGCTTGGTGGCTGCGGTGGGAGCGCATGGCTCCCCTTCTCTGGCAGACGTGGTTTTTGAAACAGCCCTGCTTGATTTCCCGTGTGGCACGTGGCGTCTGGGCCGGTCAGTGCTCTGTTTCCCTGTACATCGTCTCTCTTCACCTGGGAGAGCAAATGCAGCACGTAGCGGGTGCCCAGTAATTACCTGCTGAGGGGGGGTATGTGCTCAAGATGCTCACCCTTTTCCTCCCCCCCGGAAGTGGGGGGCCACGGCTCGCTGAGAAGCGGGGTCTGAGACGAGCGTCTGCATCAGCCCCCTGGGAGCAGCTCTGTTGTCAGAAGAGAATCCCGTCTACTCCCGGTTCTCAGTTTCAGCTTACGGAGCTGAGAACCTTCGCACGTCCGTCCCGGCAGCGAGGGCGGAGGGTGTGGCGGGTGCCCCTGTCTGCTCTGGGCTGTGGCGTCTTGGCTGAGGTGACAGGGTCTCTCTGTGCGCCCGCAGGCACAGATCCACCTGCTCGGAAACATCGTGATCTGGGCCTCGGCCAGCCTCGCCACCCTGGTGTACGCCCTGCTCTTCATCTGGTACCTGTTCAGACGCCGAAGAAGAGTCTGCGACCTCCCTGAGGGTCCGTGCAGCTGCCCACACGTGTCTCACGCCCACTCCTTCTGGTTCTGACGGGAGCTCCTTGTGCTTCGGGTGTCAGCCCGGCCGCACCAGCAAGCAGGGCCTTGAGGCCACCTCTTTGTTTCTGCCTCGAGGGAACTTCTGTCTCTTCCCCAGAGACAGAATGTTGCAGTCCAGTCCCCGCATCGCCTTCAAGGCTTCTCCGGGGACGTGCAGGTGTCGGGCAGGAATTGCCTGACACCCTGGAAGTGGCTGATGGGACAGAGGTGCCAGCGGGCACTTAGTCAAGGGTGGTGGTTTGCAAGGACAGAGACCCCATTCAGACCATCTTGAAACAGGAAAGGAGCAAACACCCAGGGCAGGGCCGGGCCCCGAAGGCCGTCAGGGGCAGGGAGGCGCCTTCTCTGGGCTCAGCTCCGAGCTGGTCATTTTCTCCACCGACTCCTGGCTCTCCTGGGCGGGTGCACGGGTCCAGCCCCTCCGCTGCTCCCTGAGTAGTGAGACCCAGCTCGGAATCTCCGGGTGAGCCAAGGCCAGCGGGCAGTCGGGAATAAGCTGGGCCTGGCCCCCAGGAAGCTGGCATTTCTCAGGAAGGGGACGGTAGTACCAGCAGGAAGTTACAGGAGGTTCTTAGGACACAGTCTGTCCTTCCTCCAGAAATGTGGGAAGGCTGGGAGGGGACACAGAAATCAGGAGCTGGAGCTCGCGTGTACCTTGCGGATGAGGAGGCCGGCCTGCTGGACTGCCGGGAGCTTCCCAGCTGGACCGTCAGCAGCGCCGGCTCGAGATGACCTTTTCCCACAGATTGCTGGCTGCGCTGGGCGCTGGCCGGGGCTCTGTGCGCCGGGGGCTGGGCCGTGAACTACGTGCCCTTCTTCATGATGGAGAAGACGCTGTTCCTCTACCACTACCTGCCCGCACTCACCTTCCAGATCCTGCTGCTTCCTGTGGTCTTGGAGCACGTCAGCGACCACCTGTGCAGGTACGGGGCCTTGGCAGCCACGCCCCCCTGGGGGTACGGGTCCAGGGGTGTCTTGAATGGCGATTCCAGTGTGATGCAGATGGGGTTAGGATCACAAGCAAGGCTCTGCAGGGGTTCAGAGGATGAAGCTAACGAAGGCTGCCGGGAGAGGAAGGTGGCTGATGTGCACGGGAGATGGGGAAGGCCCTTTGGGCTGGAGAGCACCAGGAGCAAAGAGAAGGAGAGGGAAACGTGGGGCGTGACCCGGAGCAGCCGGTGGTTCGTGGCCGGACTGCGTGGTGCATGGCAGAGATAAACCAGGAAGCTTTGTAAACCGGAGCGAGTTCGGGAGGCCAGGGCAGAGGGGGAGCCCTCTCTCTTTGGTCCCCAGGAGCCTCGTCGTACGTCAGGAGGGCTGCACTGTGCTCACGGGGGGTTCGGGGGCAATGCCCCGGCATCCGACCTTAGATGGAACAGAAGCTGTGGAATTCTGGAAGCAGAGCGAGTGAGGAGGGTGGGGCTTAGTGCCTCGGGCAGGACGTGGTGAGGGCTGATGGTCAGGCAGGTGGTGGCCGGAGGAAGGAAAGGCCGGGGTAGGTGACCACGTGGGCGACGGATGCCCAGAGGACATCGTGGTGGGGACGGGCCGGCCTCCCCACGCCCGTGCTCTGCCCTGGGCCGGCAGGTCCCAGCTCCAGAGGAGCCTCTTCGGAGCGCTGGTCGTGGCATGGTTTGCCTCTGCCTGTCATGTGTCCAACACGCTGCGCCCGCTAACCTACGGGGACAGGTCACTCTCACCCAGCGAACTCAAGGCCCTTCGCTGGAAAGACAGCTGGGATATCCTGATCCGGAAAAACTAGTAGGATGCGGACACAGTGACGGACGGCAGGGCCGGGTCAGGACAAAGTAGAACCGTCTTTTGTGAGCACGTTTCCTTCTGACAACGCAGAGTGGCTCTGAGCTTGGTGGGGACTCAGACTCGGCAGGGGTTCTGTTCTGGTTTCGCTGTTGAAACAGTCCTCTGACGAGCACCTCGTTTTGAGCAAAGTCTGTTTTCCCCCGGACCATAAAGATCAACGCCCTCCATGTCTGCTGACTCCTAGGAGCCCCGTGAACTAGCTGAGTGTGGAGCGGCCGGCGTGGGGCTCCTGTCGGCCTAGATGGAGGCAGGGAGGGGCCGGCTTGGGGCGAACCAGACGAGGCCCCGGTCTTGCTGTCAGAGGCTGGCGGTGGGCTTTGGCTGACTGGCCCGCTGACCTGCTGACCCCATGAGGCCGCGGGGAGTCACCCTCATGGTTCAGGGGCACACGAGCTGTTGCAACGCCGGCCTGAGGAGGTTGTGCAAGGCTGGCTGTTCCTCCTCGCCATCGCTGACTCTTTAACCGCTGCCCAGAGAGCCTGCCGAGAGGAGTGTGAGCGACTAGCCTCCTAGCCGTCAGGGTTTGTGTCATCCATACATTTATTTCCTCGTCCTGAATTTGCCTTTTCTTAATGTAATTAAAAAGGGACAAAGTGACATTCATATTTGGTATTATTTATTGGATCTCTCTCCGAAAGGGCACAGTAAGTTTGACAAAACTTTCAGTCATCAGAAACCAGCCACCGTGCTCAGCTGAGCTCAACTGATGTCTGTGTAACTACAGTTAGAACTCGACAGCTGGTGGCTTTTACAGAAACAGCCACGTGGGAGGGAGGACGAACGAGGACAAGACCATGACTGCTTGTGAGGCGCGGACGCTGCGCGAGCACAGGGGACCGGCCACCTTTGGGCCGCGGCATCTGCTCACGCCTCTCTGGTCCACACACGCCTTGACTGGAGGTGACGTGCCCTTGACCTGGCCGAGGGCGACACCAGGAAAGACCTGTCCAGACAGCAGCCTGGGCTCAGGGGCCCTGAGTAGGCCTGCGTGAGGACGCTGTGCCCGCCGGAAGGCAGACCCCCAAGCAGGCGGACTCGGGCTGGGCAAGCGGGGGCCCCGCCTGTGCTTGGTGCTGGTTAAGGAAAAGCTTGCTTCCCAGGGCTCCCTCCTGGCTCTGCCTTCCGAGCACAGGCCGGAAGGAAGGAAGCCTGTCTATGGCCCCTCGTGTACCAGGTCAGTGTGTACCAGGAGCACAACCCTGCTGGTGGGTCATGATATTGGGTTACTAGGTCACAGCGAGCATGGTGTCAGGAGACGGACAACAGAAAACGTGGTTGTATAACACATAAAAAGGAAGAGAGTTACCTCTTCACACTTTTCAGTTACACGTGTGTGAACCAGATCATACTAGTCTCTCTTGCTGTGGGTTCACCGTCAAAATCACAGCGTCCGGGCTATTTCTTAAACGTTCCCCAAATATGTGACTCGCTCACCACGCGTTCTGTGGCGTTTCTCAGTAACTAAAGAGACCTTTAAGCCTCTGTGATGTGAGGAAGCGGGTGGAAAGGTCAGGGCTGCCTGCAGACATCCTGTCAGACCCAGTCTGAATAACTCGTCCAGGTTTCCTGAATTAGCGAGGGACGCCTGGACTCCAGCACCACCCCGGCCACGGTTGTGTGTTTAGGGGCAGGGGGGCATCTCTGGACCCGCGGGAGCTGAGCACCCCACTCCTCAGTGGGGCCTGCTGCTGGACTCCAGGTGCGACCGTTTGCCAGAGGTCAGCACTGCGGGGTGGTCTCCCGGCTCAGGAAACGTCCTCTTGTAGCTGCGCCCGTTGGACCCTCCGCGATGCCACTTGCAGATGTCGCCGTTGAGGATGTCTTGGATGTGCTGCACGATAAGGTTGATGGCCACTGCAGCAGAGACAGACAGAGCTGGGTCAGCTGCCCCCACTCTCCATCGCGACACGCCGGGAGGGATGCCCGCCCAGCGCCAACCTGGCGTTACTGGTGAAGCACACAGTTTTCCTCCCGGAAGCATCTGTGTGGCGCTGAGTCTCAGCAGACAGACAAGTGCACGCTGGGGCCTGAGCACAATAAAACCTACCTGGCTCGGTCGGCGAGGGTTTCTGTTAACTAACTCTGGTTAAGATACCTTCTGCTAATGAGTGACTCCCTGTCAGTTTTCCATATATATATTTTTTTCCCACCAGCTTCCCGGAGATATAATTGACATAATGCATTGTGTCAGTTTAACGTGTACAATGTGTTAACTGTTTTTCCAAGTACATTTGAAACCTGTGCCACAGATGTACACAGACAGGCCTCACGCGCTGGGGCTGTCTCAGTAACCACGACAGGATGGGCAGTGCCTGCTTCCTGGTCCTGGGAGGAGTGGGGGCAGCCGGCAGGCCTGGTCCTTACCCATATTGTCAACCCCTCGAGGGATTATCACATCAGCATACTTCTTCGTCTGCAAGGCAAGAAAAGGAAAGTCTCGTAAGGATCTGTCCCCCACATGGTTTCAGCTTGCTTGGGGCTAGATGCAGGGAAGCAAGCCCGGGCCCGTCATGGCAGATGGGGGGCAGGGATTCAGGGTATCTGTCAACCAGCTGAGAGACGGTGACCCCAGAAGTGAGGGAAGCTGAGCTGAGACAAGCTCTAACAGCACTTGTCTCCCAGCGTCTCTGAGATGCTTGTCTCTCATGAGCACTGCTATAGGGGCCAGTTCTCTGTGCTGACCACCTGGTTCTCTGGGCCGAGTGAAGTGGGGCTCTCTCCCACTACACACAGGGTTCTTGACCCTGTGACAGCAGGGCTGCGCTGCACGCGAGGACCTGCTCCCCTTCCTTCCCCGCCCCTCATCTGCTCCCACGCCGAGGAACTCACTCCCTGTTGGGCACCCTGTGGCACCACCGAGGAGCGACCCCAACCAGATGCTGCTGAGGGCGCCGAATCTGAAGCAGCGGAGGGAGGCAAGGGAGGAAACGGTCTGGGCCCAGAGACAGACCTGCAGACCGCTGAGTGTCGCCAGCGTGTGGATGTGGGCCAAAGAGGTCTGTCACACAGATTAGCCACGGGGGCGGGTAGGACCAAGTCCTGGGGCAGCTGTGTCTGCAGGCAGTGGAGACCCACGGGAGACGTGAGCACGAGAGGGCCAGGGCTGCCTCCCATGGGGCTGTGGACAGTGGGCTGCGGGGGGCAGGAGGGGTGGAGCCCAGCGAAGAGCTGAGAAAGGTCTTCCCTTCGGGGACGCGGGGCCCACGGCTAGCTCGTCAGCTCGCTGTGTGGCTACAGGTAAAGGGGAGGGAGAGACGGAGGGTCCGGCCCAGAGTGGGCCTGCTTCCACCCAGGGGCACCCGGTCACATCTGGAGTCTGGAGTTTTACCGTCAACGACCTACTTTGCCAAATGTTTTTCTGTAAATAAGAGAGACTGCAAAACAGTCAATTTCCTTTTCTGATCACTTTCCAGAAACTTCAGAGAACATGAATGTAAAATAAAAAATGTTTTCTTGAAATAGCAGAAACAGAACTCCTTCGTCCCGTTTATCTAAAGCAGGAATCCTGGTTCTAATTCCTTTGTGCCTCATTTTTCCCTTTAAGAAGCAAAATATTGTTCAATTCCCCTTTAAATCCTTACGCAAGTCCTATCTAGTGACAGTGAAGACTGTGAGATGGAGGAAGACAGATGGCCACACGCAGTGAATTCCTCCTCTATAGGCCGGCCAGCCTTCCAGTGCCAGCCAAAGGCAGCCCAGAGAAACACACGGCAGGGATGAAGTTTCTGAGCACCTACTGTGTGCCAGACACCACTTTGGCAGCCAACAGACAAAAATCCCTGCCCCTGTGGGGGCCACCGTTCTAAGGGGGGGGGGAGGAAATGCACAGTGTGGGTCAGGGGAGAAGCAGCGCCCTGGAGAAATGCAGACAGGCCAGGAGGGGGGCGGTGCCGGTGCCAGGGGTGAAGCCTGCGGGGAGGGGCGGGCCGGCCGGCGAGGAGGAGGCAGTGGGGAAGGGGTGATGGGGAGAACAGAGGACACATTCACAGCTGAGAACGGCTCCTCGGGAACGTGGGTACAAGAAGCTAACTTCTCCATTTATACAGCAGACCACGTCCATCCATGGCTTGGCTCTCACAGAACGGGGCACCGGGGGTCCTTCTGAAAAGGGAGAAAAGGAGGTCCCCAAGCAAGCGGAAGGCGGTACCGGCAGGCAGAACTCCTCGAAGGCCGGCTTGACGAAGGTGGTGTACTGCGTCAGGATCTGCTCCAGCTCCCGGCCACGGTGCACGTCCCGGAGAACTGTGGCGACAGGAGCAGGTGGGGACCTTCAGACCCCCGGGACCCGTGGCCGGGCCGGCCAGGGGCAGAGAGGCCCGCGTCCGCCTTACCTCTTCGCGACAGCCTGACATCAGGGTCGGTGTCCACAAAGAGTCGCAGGTGGAACATGTCCCGGATCTCCTGGCTGTAGAAGACCAGGATGCCCTCGAACAGGACCACATCTGCGGGGTAGACCACCGTGGTCTCCGCTAACCTGCAGGGTGAGACCAGGAAGGGGCCCGCCGTCAGCTTCAGTCCGCGGGTGTGGACTCCGTGCTGGGGACAGATCGTGGTGGCGGGGGGTGTCCTCACCAGCCCCCAGCGCACAGCCCTCTCCTCCCAGGAACCACCTGCTCACCTCGAGTGGGTCACAAAATCATAGATTGGGACCTCGACTGTTTTGCCCTCCACAATGTTTTTCAGAGTTCTGTGCATCAAATCGTTATCAAAAGCATCTGCAGGGATGGAACAAAAGGCAAGACAAGCCTGTGTCCTGGTGCTGGGGACCGCAGGGGACTCGCTCTGCCTTGGGGTCAGCACAGCTGGGTGCTGCTGCTACCACTGACCCTAAGGAACAGCTGGACTGGGAGCTGCCCCCTACAGTTTACATTTGCAGGGCCCTCTGCAAACCACAGGGTGGACCTGTCCTCGCTGCCCTTGGGCAGTGCCACCACCCAGGGATCGGCCAGCCCTGGGAGGTAGGTGGGCTAGGCGTCTGCTTCTCTCTATTTCTGGGAAATAACACAGACTGACGCTTCTCAGACCTTCTTCCCATGTGTCCCCTGGAAAGGAATGAACATGGGAGCCAGCCACTGGGTGGAATCTTCTAGTAGCAGCAGGGAGGGGCAGCCTGGCTGTTCCTCCTCATCCACCCCATCTCCACCTGTTCCCCCGGCCCCCGACCAGACCAGGAAACAGAGCTTCAAGGCCTCTGGTTCTTGTTTACCCACTGCTTCCACTGCTGGCCTCTCGAGGACTCTGCCCCAGGGCAGGTGGTGGAATGAAAGGCCACAGTGGACGCGGTCTGTGCAGAGGACCCTTAACGTGGGAAGACGCATGGCGTTCTCCGTGACCATAGTCGTGGCAGAGAAGTGGTTCTGAAGGCCCTTCTGAGGCGCAGACTCCCTGACTGGCTCCAGGGGAGCCTGGAGCTCCGGCAGGGCCACCCAGGGCCCAGAGAGCGCGGGAAAGACGCTCCACCGCGGCTTATCTGCGTGATTTCATGGAACCGCTTAGGTCTCCTGCTGTCCAGGTCCAACCCTGGACCCAGTCTCCGTGGTCTGCCCTCCTTCCCCACTCCCTCCCCACCCTCAGGGTCTCTACCTGGATGGTCGAAATTGTACTGTCCCTTCAAGGCCTTGGCCTTCTGTTCCGTGGTCAGGACCTTATAGAACCTGTCTTGACTCAGGATGACCAACTTCCGCTGCCGGTGGTCTACTTCATTCTGTCCCAGCAGCTCCATGATCTTCTCGCACACAGTTGACTGGGAACACACAAACAGGATCCCCGCCTGGAGACGCTCACCCTGACCCCCGAGCTCCAACGGGCCGGCCAGTGACAGCCCAGCCAGTGACGGGTGGGGCTGCGCTTGGCGGGAAGGCCTCGGGGCACTGGCAGGGGCAGCGCGGACCTGGAGGCCACGAGAGGCCAGGCCAGCGGGAGGCTTGCGGGGGGGCCCCCGAGGTCCAGCGCCCCGCTCCCCGCTCCCCGCCTGCACCCCGGCCTAAGCTTGGCCAGCCGTGGCCGCAGCCCACGCCCGGGAGGGGGCACCTCGGCAGCCAGGGGCTGGGGTCTGTCTCTGGACGGAGGCCGGAGTCCCAGGGGGCCAGCGTGACACTCAGGCCCCGCCGCGCCGCCCAGCCCCTTACCTTGCCGCTCGCGGTACCGCCGCTCACCCCGATCAAGAAGGGCCGCTGGTGAGGACGGTCGGCCTCGTGCGCGGCGCCCTCGCAGTCGCCGCCTCCAGCCGAAGCCATCTCCAGCGCCGCTCGCCCGCATCGGCTTCCCAGCTCACGCAGCCTCCCCCAAACCTGCCGGCCCGCCCCAGCGCAAAGGTCGGAGACGCCCCCCCGGAGCCCCACTTCCGGGAGGCGAGCGGCGCGGTGGGAGCGGGGGTGCAGGCGCGCGCGGGGCACCGCGAGAGTTGTAGTCCCTGGCGGCTGTGGGCGCCGCGCATGCGTGGGCTGGGCCGATGCTCCGGGAGGCTGCGGAGGCAGCTGGACCGGCTGCGGCGATGCCTGGTTTTTTTTTTGCTGCAAAGGACAGAAACAACTCAATATCGCAACTGGCTGCAGGAGTCTCCAGACGCTGGGCGGCCTCCGGGAAGGTTCCCTCCAGATACACCTCCTCTGACTGGGGCTGTCGGAATGATCCCCCGGGACTGCAGGACCGGGGTGGGGACGTGGGCCAGCGCCCGCACCGGCAAGTCAGACTCCTGAGCCCTGTGACCCGGGTCGGAAGCTGGAACGGGTTTAGCCTGCTCGCGTGCGGTCACCCCGAGAGCGCGCTGTCACCTATGCACCTGCCCCTTGTGCCCCGCCCCTGCCTCCACCTCCCGGGTCCCACTCCTCTTGCCTGGTCACAACCTTAGCGCCGCCTCGGCTCACCCCGACTCCAGCCCAGCCTCCACGCTGGCCACCTGAGTTTCCTGACACTGCCCTGATCGTGTCACCCACCCATTTCCCCGCTAGAGCCTCAGTGCTGCCTCCAGCACAAGTTCCTGGCCTCCTCAACCTTCCCAGGACGTGGTGGGCAGAAGTCATGGAATGACTTTTTAGACTCAGCATTAGACAGGGTGTGAGCCAAGAAGACAGAGGCCCTGTCTGCTGGATTCCACCTGTACCCCCAGTACCCGGCACAGAGGAGGCAAACACCGACCTGTTCCAACTGCATGTTTCCCCAAGGCATCAGGTCTCTCTTTGCAGGTCTAGCTCCTAATGCATTGTGAGCACTCCATGAATATTTGATGACGTTGAAATATGATGCAGGAGAGACTAATGCGCAGACATCTGGCGAAGTCACTGTTTACGCAACTTCAGGGGCCTTAACCCACCTCAGGAAGGGTTACAGGATGGTTCTTCTGATGGGGGGGGGGAGAGGGTACAAGGGAACTTGGGCCTCCTGAGCCCTGTGGACCTGGACAGAGGGAAGCTGAGGAAGGAGTGGCTGGATGGGCATGAGAAAGCCACCCCCTACCTGAGAGGAACTTACGCAGAAGCTCAAAACTTCTGGGAGGGCTGTTCACACATTCACCTCGGGGGAGGCAAGTTTAGGCACTTGGCTCTGGGTTTAGAGTTGGGTTCAAACCTTGCCTCTGCCGAGTGACCTCGGGCAGTGATGTGGTCATGCTGTTTCCTTACTTCCCAGATGTTATGGGGGAAGTGTTATGACTTCATGAAATTAACACGTGTGAGTGGAGCTTGAGGAATCTGATGGTGGGCAGAGATTCAACAACAGACCACAAGAGAAACGGAAGTAGAGAAGTTTATTACTCACAGGTCTTGGAGGAGGTACACGGCATGCCTCAAGGGGCCACACAAGAGGTCAAGGCAGAGTGCAGACAGAGAGGCAGGCCCTGGGGCATATTCCTTTATCAGGGTCTGTGGGTGGAGTGCTCTGGGGTTCCCAGGCTAGGGCTGGATCGGTTAATTCAAGCCGAAAGGGTGGGGTTTTGGTAAGTTGCATGGGGGGTCTTATCTCAGGGGCGCATAAGGCATACAGGCAGGGGAGACCGTTGAGCACAGGAGCATACGTTGGCTGGTGACTCCACAGGCTGCCGTCTAGGGCATGCGCGTGTATGAAGGGACGTACTGTCAGCGTGAGGCTTCTGCAGGCCGCTTCGCCAAACAAACTGGATGCCGGGGCGGCAATACCATGGAGTAGCTTAGCTGAACTCTCAGCAGGGAAATACCGCGGTGAGGCTTCCATGCCGGAAGGCACGCAAAGGGCCTGGTGTAAGGCCTGGCCCAGAGCAGGTGCTGGGTGCCTGCTATGTGTTTTCTTCATTTGTGTATTTGTCTATTTGGCATCCGTGCCTCACGGGGCCAATTATATTAACTATATTTTCTTATTTTCTGTATTCTTTTCGTTTTTAATGCTGACACTTTTTTCTGGGGGTGGGCCGTGCCACGCGGCTTACGGGATCTCAGTTCCCCGACCAGGGATTGAACCCGGGCCCTCGGCAGTGAAAGCATGGAGTCCTAACCACTGGACCACCAGGGAATTCCCGTTATTTTTTTTTTTTTTTTTTTTTTTTTTTTGCGGTATGCGGGCTTCTCACTGTTGTGGCCTCTCCAGCCACTCCGCGGCATGTGGGATCTTCCCGGACCGGGGCACGAACCCGTGTCCCCTGCATCGGCAGGCGGACTCCCAACCACTGCGCCACCAGAGAAGCCCTACTTTTTGTATTCTTGATGCTGTGGCATCTGGGGGCTTCCCCCCAAGGCCTGCCACTTCTTAGGGATAGCAAAGGGAGCCCATCTTTCCCATGCGCACCAGCCAATGCCCAACCCCTTCTCATCTAACCCTACACGCTCCCACCAGGCCCCAGGCCCAGACACCCTCCTAGACCCTCCACTCTACCCTGTGCCTGGCTGACTCTTCCCACCATCCCTACCCCGAGGATGCTCCGGCCCCTCCCCAGCTGGACCAGGCTAGCCCCTGTCAGTGTTCTCTGCAGCCCCGGAAAGCATGGAACACAGTTGCAATTATGTAGCAGATTCTGCAGTCATGGGCTTGATGTTTGTCCCTAGAGCTGAGCGCTATGAGGGCAGGGCGGTGGCTGGCTTGTGCTGCCGAATCTCTCTGCCACGCACAGGAAGCACCTGTTGTTGCTGAATGAGCAATGGGGTTGAGACTCATAGGTTTGGCTTTCTCAGAACCAGGTGAGGCAGAATGCTGGGATTCTCTGCTCCCATCTGTACCATCCCCCCACCAGGTCAAGTTCACAGGAGCACAGGAAACACAGCTTTCCAACATGGCCCCCCTCCCCCAATCCCCTTAGCCAGCCCCACCGCCTGCAAAAATGTCCGTTCATTCCCCTCAGGTCTTTAAGCTTTTGTTGAACACAAGCTGGCGCTCAGCACTTAAAGAGCTGACCAGGTGCCCGTCGTTTTAAGAGTATTTGTTGCTATTTTCCCAATCACGGTGTAACCCATGCTCATTGCAGAAAATGCATAGGCACAAACACGCACACAAATAAAACTAAAACCAGCTGTAACCCCTCACCCAGGGAAGACCGTGGTTTTGTGTTCTAGTGTTTGCTTTTCTGGTCTGGTATGGCCATGGCTAGATAGTGCAAAGTTAAGGTTTGGTTACATATCTTGAATAGCAGTAAAGCCTCACACAATCTGTCAAAAGGGCAGAAATAGGAGTAAACCCATAAATAACCAAAGTGGCCATTAGTAAAAGTCGATTGTGCAAAAGACAGTTCTTGAAACAAGAGCTCTCAAAACATGGACTAAGCCTCGGGGTACGTTGTTATAAAGCAGTTCGTATAGTGAGGAGGCAGTGACTGTTTATTCTTCACCATGATTGGTTATAATATTAGGATTTTCTTAAATGATAGGGAATTGGTTACCTCATACCAGTTTGGGGAAACAGTTTCAGTTGTGCTTATGATTTCCAGAGGCAGAAGGAAGGAATGACCCCGGTCAAGTTACTCTTGCAAAATAAGCTAAATTAAACTTTATGTGTACAGGTAAACCGTCACTGAACCGAACCGGGGTCTGTTTGCCTGCACACAGTAAAGCCAATCTACTGACACTGGGTTGCGGTGAAGGAAAATAAAACGTTTATTTACTGCAGGTGCCAAGCAAGGAGTCCAGAGCAGCTAGTGCTTCAAAGGCCCAAACTCTCCAATAGCTTTCAGGGAAGGTTTTTAACGACAGGGTGAGGGAGGGGGGCTGTGGGGTGTGTGATCAGCTGGTGGACATTCTTCTGATGGGTTAGTGGTGAGGTCATCAGGAGTCAACATCGTCAGCCTTCTGGTTCCAACCGGTCTGGGGTCTACGTGCTTGTGGGCAGCATGCAGTTAACTTCTTCCACCTGGTCAGGCTTTCAGTATCTGCAAAACAGCTCGAAGGACGTGGCTCAGAATATTAACTGCAGCCCTTGAGGAGGAACTAAAGGTCCTTGACTTTGTTTAATGGCTAAACTATTATTTTGTTTTGCTTGACTGTTTTCCTTTCTGCATTTTCTCACTTCTCTGATTAAATTTGCTCTTTGGAACTTGGGGAAGGCCTAGGAAGCTAACGTTTTTCTACAGCCGAGACGCAGGTGGGGGACGTGGCGGGGTTAGGGTGTGTGTGGGGTGGTCTTCTTCGGGAAGGCCCCGTAGGGTCCTGCTCGGTTACAAAACTGGTTTTGTCTGCTCAGGCAACTTTCAAGGCTGGTCTTCGTTTGTTTTTTACTTTAACAAGCCCATTTTCCTGATGGGGAAATTGAGGAGCAGAGAGATTACATGGCTTGCCCAAGGCTTGCGGCCGCAAATGGACCTCCAGTCAAGATAGCTGAGCTAGCGTGTTTGCACAGATAACACGCTCCAGACACGGAGGAGTGCATCATCGTCCCGTTCCAAGACAAGAAAGGTAAATATGGTATCCAGGCCCTTGAGAGAAGAAGGTCCTTGTTGCCGTGTGCCCATAAAGGAGCCGGGAGCAGATTGTGCCTTGGGGGGGCGGGAGTCAAAGCCACAGCCCCACGCACAGCAGCAGGGTCGTGGGACTGGCCCTCTGCGTTCCGTGCGAGCCTGAAAGGGTCTGTGCTTTTGTGAAACTGAAGCAAACTGCTACCCCAGTGGCTCCGAGTAGAGTCCTCTCCCAGAAAGTGGAACGCTGGGCCTGACAGCACGTGCGCCACCTACATGGTGCAGAAACCCCAAGTGGAGAAATAAAAGATGGTCCAAGCCAGTGACCTCCTTAGACGCCACCATAGAAGCCGCCTGCCTCATACCCCAGGGCACACGTGCGGTACACACACGGTGCCGTTAGCAGTTAACTCCTGCTGACCATGAAATCATGATGTTGCTGAAGGCCACGAGGAAACCCCCCTACTGTGCAGCAGTCAGCAGGTGTGGCAAATGGGCTGAATCGCCTCCAAGAAACTACAGTGATTTGAAAAGGATTTAAAACCAGGTCTATAAAACTGTTTGAAAACATGGCAACTAAATGCAACACATAATCCTGGACTGGATTCTGTCCTGGCAAAAAATGCGCTGGAAAAGGCGTTGTTGGCTCATTTGTCCCATTCTTGCAACTTGTCTCTGAGCTTGAAATTATTTTCCAAGAAAAAGTTTTAAAAACCATTTGAAGAGAAAGCACATGGAATAGAGTGCATCACCACAGAAAAGACATTATGAAAAACATGCAGATTTTAAAAGAACCAAATGAAAATTTTAACCGTGAAAAGTAAAGACATCAAGATGCTTTGCAGAGCCCCCCCCCACCGCCCGGCTGTGGTTTGTCTGAGGTTTTCTCTCGTGTGATTGAATGTATGGATTCTTGGAAGGGATATACGACATCAGAGCTTCAGAATACCTGCATCACCTCTGTTTCCTCATGGTTACTCTTCCCATTCGTTTATTTCTGTCTCTTTCGATGAGATTTTTTCTTCCCATCTGAGGTGGATCATCCCTGTCCCTGTTGATACTGTAGAGCAGGGGCTTCGAAAGATGGTTACAAGTTCTGAGCGTGTCGGGGAGGTTTGTTTGCCTGGGTACGTTCATTGAGGAAACCCTGATATTTCTGTGCGTCTGTTGGTCTTTTCTCTGGGGCTGGTCCTAATCCCAGGAGAGAATTCTTCCAGTCTTCTGCCACAAGAATGAAGTCCTGACTGCTGGCTTTCTGTGAGCACAGGAAACGAGCACCACAGCGATGGATTTAGAACTGAGACCAACAAAATATTCTTTCCAGGGAGGAGTATTTTGTCACTGACATTGTTTAGAACTGCTGTCCCATGGTGATTAAAAGCAGAGCAGCTTTTAGCCAGTTTTATTATTGTCTCCGAACAATGCACCCCCTTGTTGCCTGCACCCACCCAGGGTGGCCCCCTTCCACCCTGCTGCCCGTGGTGTGGAACATCCTCCCCCTCCTCGGGCTAAGCTCTGGGTGGTTTCACTCTCTCCGGCTTAGCTTTTGCCTCTTGCGTCGCCACCAAAGCCAGCTCCCTGCGTTAAATGTCCCGTTTCTTTTAAATACTCCAGGTGTTTCTGCTTTCCCAGTTGGATACTGATTGCCCCAGAATCAAGTCCGGCTTCCTTGCCTGGAGACTCTCTCTCATGGTGAGTTAGTTGTTTGCCTGTGCATTTTGCCTTTGGGGGCTGTGCCCTTATGTTTAGGGCGCTTTTTCTGTGGGAATCTTGTCATCTTGGATGGGGGTTGTCCCACCAGAGTAGTTTTGCTTGGGAGAAATCCCAGCGCTCTTTCCTGCAGCCACTTTTTTTTTTTTTTTTTTTAATGTCAATTTTTAAAGTCGGGGTTTCTGGACCACAACGACGGGCTGAACTTGAACGCCAGACCCATGTGAGGAATAGGCCTGTGGTTATGATTCCCAGGGAGACTTTGTTTCCTCCAGACCAGCTTCCTCGTCTCCCCCGTGAGCCATGGGCAGATTTATTTTGTGTTCATCGCTCTTCATCCCAACTCCCTGCTTCACAGACCCAAGGTTTCATCTCCTGGCCACGTCTGGGTGTAAAACTTAAGCCTAGAACAGCTTAAGAGACCACTAACCCACCACAATGCACAGACGGCACCCGCCTCCATCCCCTCCAGGCTGTCTTCCTTGGTCCCTGGGGAACTCCCGTACTATCTTGGGAGCTCCGCCATTAATTTAAATTGCCGTCTGGCTTGCCTACGTAATCTAGCATTTCTCGGTGTTTGGAGTGAGACCTGCTTTGAGTTCTCCAGTCTGGTAAGTTTCAGGGACTAGAAGTCTCACACACATTGTTTTAAAACCCAGGAGATTTCATATGACAATCTGTATTTCTGGCTTGTCTTGCTGGGCAAAATAAAAGGGAGGATTCGGCAACTCGGATCCCCAAGGCCTTTTCTGGCCACAGATGCATCCAGCCGTGCTCTCCGGCTTGCCCCAGTCTCCCCCTGCCCTTTCCCAGTTGGGCCTGGGCTGCTTCCCTCCTCCCACCCGCCTCCAACTCGGCTTCCTCCCCGGGGGGCCGCCGGGCGCGGGTCCTGCCGAGGCGGTCAGGCTGGCGGGCGCCCGCAGGTTCGGGCCCCAGCGCCGGGGCGCGCGCGGAGCCGCCTGTTGACACAGCCGCGGGCAATCCAGGCGGTCAATGATTAACCGGCCGCGCTGCCGGCACCAGGAAACCCGAGCCGCCCGCGAAAGCGGAGCCGGGCCCGACGGCGGCGGCGGGAGGCGCCGGGCGCGGGAGGCGTGCAGCCCAGCTGGTCTCGCCATGGACGCAGGTAAGAGCGGCGGGCCCGGTGCGCGCTCCCGGGGGTCCCGTCCCCCGGGGAAGGCGAGGGCGACCCCGTCCCGGGCCCCGAGGCTGGCCTGCCCTGGGACGCCTCTCTCTCCCACCCGGAACTGAGGGTCCCGGAGGCCGCTGCGGGGAGTTCGGGCACCTTGGCCGCAGCCCCCTCCGCCGGGGAGGGGCAGCCCTCGGGCGGGCAGCAGATGCCCGGCAGTGGCGATGTGGGGGGGCACTTCCCCTCCCTCCCCCACGCCCCGTCCTTCCTCTAATGACTGTTCACCGGACAAAGGTGGTGAACGGGTTAGGCTGCAGTCCTTGGAGCGGGGAAGGGGGCCACCCTGCCAAGGGGGGCAGAGACAGGGCCAGGGAGGGAGAGAGAGCCGGGAAGAGACGGCAGGAGATCCCGCAGACTGAATCGGGGACCGAGAGAGGCGGGGCGGGGGCCGGGGGCGTGCTAGGTAGCTGGGCAGACGGGGTGCGGGGCGCGGGGAGGCTCAGCCCGGCAACTCCGGCGGCCCGCGGCGCAGCCAGCCCTGGGCGGGGCGGGGGGTGGTGAACTGAGACCCCGGCCTTGCCCTCGGGAGTCCCAGGCTGGCCGGGCAGGGGTTGGTGGTGACGGCGGCGGGACCCGGAGCGGCGGGCGGTGCGGAGTCCGCCTGACCCACCGCCCCCGCGAACCTGGGGCGGGGCGCACCTAGATTCCTTGTGCAAGGGGCTCCCGAGGGGTTGCTGCTGCGAATGGGGACCGGCCCCGCCTGACTGATCTGTCGCCAGCACCCCGGGCCCTCGAGCACCTCCCACCAAGCTCCCGGCCCCCCTTTCCGGCTGGAATGTCCCGCCGAGGCTCGGGTGTCGAGAACCCGAGAACCCGAGGCCATGGCCGGGCAGCCCCGCCAGCAAATTTATTTATTCTGCAGCCCTATCTTCGCGTCATCGGGCCAGGTATTTACCCAGGCGGCCGGGGTAGCTGCGGTTTTTGTTATGATAACTGGGGCAGGGGCTCGGCGTCTCCCCGGGGCACTCCCGTGCCAGCAACCGAGGGAGCGCCTCCTAGGCTCAGGTTACCTGCTGGGAGCCTCAGTTCTCTCACCTGTGAAACGGGATAATAAGACACACCTGAGGCTGACCTGAGCTACTGTAAGGAAGCTCAGAACAGAGCCTGAGCATGTGTCCACTGTTACTATTTTTATTATCTTATTTTATTTTAATTAATTTATTTTTGGCTGCCTTGGGTCTTAGTTGCTGCCCGCGGTCTTTCGCTAGAGCGGGGGCTACTCTTCGTTGCGGTGCGCAGGCTTCTTATTGCGGTGGCTTCTCTTGTTGCGGAGCACGGGCTCTAGGCGCGCGGGCTTCAGTAGTTGTGGCTCGCGGGCTCTAGAGCGCAGGCTCAGTAGTGATGGTGCACGGGATTAGCTGCTCCGCGGCATGTGGGATCTTCCCGGTCCAGGGCTCGAACCCGTGTCCCCTGCGTTGGCAGGCGGATTCTTAACTACTGCGCCACCGGGGAAGTCCCTGTTATTATTTTTAAATGATGGTTACTATTATTATCCTCATTTACAGATGAGGAAAGGGAGACGTGGAGAGTTTGTCTCTAAGGTCACAGAGCCAGGGTTCACAGGGTGGCAAAGCTGGCTTCATCCACTTAGCAGCCCCACAGGCACCTGACCCTGCTGAAATCATGGTATTTTTGTGGGGTTTGTGTAGAGAATTCTTTTTTTTTTTTTTAAGTATAGTTGATTTGAAGTATAGTTGATTTCCAGTGTTGTGTTAGTTTCAGGTGTACAGCAAAGTGATTCAGTTATGTATATATTCTTTTTCAGATTCTTTTCCATTATAGGTTATTATAAGGTATTGAATATAGTTCCCTGTGCTCTACAGTAGGTCCTTGTTGTTTATCTATTTTATATATAGTAGTTTGTAGCTGTTAATCCCAAGCTCCTAATTTATCCCCCATCCCATTCCCCTTTGGTAACCATAAATGTTTTCTATGTCTGTGAGTCTGTTACTGTCTTGTAAACAAGTTCATTTGTGTCAGTTTTTTAGATGCCACCTGTAAGTGATGTCACATGATGTTTGTCTTTCTCTGTCTGACTGACTGCACTCAGTATGATCATCTCTCGGTCCGTCCAGAATTGTATTTCTGAGCCTAGAACACTAGTCCACAGGAGTTGCCCAGTGGAAACGTGTGGGATTGAATGGCTGGCGGCTGGGTGCCTCTGCCCGGCTGCACATTCAGAGGGTGGTCTGGGGGCTTTGTGTACCAAGGGTGGTGGATTTTGGCTGAGAGCTTCATAAGTAGGTCAGCCAGTGGCCCCTGGGCTTAGAGGAAGGCCCTCTAGCGTAGACGGCAAACACAACGTCTCATTTTCCCCACAATGTTCCTTTTGTTCTTGCTGCCTTATTTGAAAACTCCAGCCCTTGGCTGGGTTGGTGAGGTTGGGAGCTGCCCTGGTGTCTCCCGCAGGGATATTTAGGCCACACCCACTCTCCAATAGATCAGCAACCCTGAAGCCCCCCACGGAGGTCCTCTTGGAAGAGCCCAGCTCTCTGGATCAAACTCAGAAGTCGCAAACCTTGCTGACGTTACGTGTTATCTCATTCCTCATTGGCTTTGATTTCCCCCACTTCTCACCGATTCCCCAAACTGGCCGGAACACCCTTCCAGTTTCTCATCTCCCAGCCGCTTCCTAACCTCAGATGACGGTAGCCAGGGTTAGCGGAGTGCCCAAGCACTGTACATGCGTACACTCATTTCATCCCCACAATAACCCCGAGAAGTGGTGACGTCCCCCTTTTAAGGGTGAGGAAGCAGCCCGGGCAGTCTGGCCCCTGAGCTCCAGCCGCTGATCATGACCCAGAATCTCAGCCCAGGGACTTCCCTGGCGGTCCAGTGCTTAGGACTTGGTGCTTTCACTGCTGGGGCCCCGGGTTCAATCCCTGGTCGGGGAACTAAGATCCTGCATGCTGCGTGGCATGGCCAAAAAAAAAAAAAAAAGAACCTTATCCCATATCCACCAGGCCAGCTCTGCCCTGGGCACTGAGAGGGGAGAGAAGAGAGATCTGATCTGCCCTGTTGCTCTTGTCAGCTCCCTTCCCCTCCTCCCCCCGGATGCTGCCAGGCCCAGTGCACCGCCTCCGTACTGCCCAGGTCCGTCCTTTTGGCTGCGTTGGGTCTTCATTGCTGCGTGCAGGCTTTCTCTAGTTGTGGCGAGCGGGGGCTACTCTCCGTTGTGGTGTGCGGGCTTCTCATTGCGGTGGCTTCTCTTGTTGCGGAGCACGGGCTCTAGGCGTCTGGGCTTCATTAGTTGTGGCACAAGGGCTCAGTAGTTGTGGCTCGCGGGCTCTAGAGCGCAGGCTCAGTAGTTGTGGTGCACGGGCTTAGTTGCTCTGCAGCATGTGGGATCTTCCCGGACCAGGGCTCGAACCAGCGTCCCCTGCATTGGCAGGAGGATTCTTAACCGCTGTGCCAGGAGGAAAGCCCAATATTTTCAACTTTGGATGGGTTTCTCAGGAGGTAACCCCATCGTGAGTTGAGGAAGCTCTGTACCCTCAACACTTAGGTTTTAAACAGCCCCCATTTATTACTGCACAGCCTGGTGTGGCTGGGCTGGGTGCCTGTGGCTTGAGTTTCTCCTGAAGTTGTAGCCAAGTCATCAGCCAGGGTGCAGTCACCTCAAGACTCAGCAGAGGCTGAAAGGCTGCCTGCAAACGCACTCACCTGGTTGTTGGCAGGTTTCGGTGCCTCCTGGGTCGTTGGCTAGGGCCTCAGTGTCCTGTTGCGTCACGTGGGCCCCTCCCACCATGGTTCACTTCCTCCTGGAGTTGCCAGAGACAGAGCAATTGACAGGAAGCCATGATCTTTTTAAAACCCAATCTTGGGACTTCCCTGGTGGTGCAGTGGGTAAGCCTCCACACTCCCAACGCAGGGGGCCTGGGTTCGATCCCTGGTTGGGGAACTAGATCCCGCATGTGGCAACTGAGACCCGGTGAAGCCAAAATAAATAAATAAATGAATAAATAGATAAAATATTAAAAGAAAAAGCACCTCATCTCAGAAGTGACCCCATGCCTGCTGCCATAGTCTCTTCATTAGAAGTCATGCACGGAATTCCCTGGGGGTCCAGTGTTAGGGCTCTGTGCTCTCACTGCCGAGGGTGCGGGTTTGATCCCTGGTCGGGGAACTGAGATCCCACAAGCCGAGCAACATGGCCAAGAAAAGAAAAGTCACGCAGTAAAAACGTCATGCAGTCCGGGACACTCAAGGGGAGAGAATTACATGTCCGGAGGCAGGGAGCACAGAGCCGCCTCTGCAGACATATTCCAGTGTGGATACAGCGCAACTGCCTTATCCATTCATCTGGTTGTGGACTTTGGAGGTTGTTTTCAGTTTGGGTCTACTGCAAACAGAGCTTCTATACAAATTTGTGTGGTTCTATATTTTTATTTCCCTTGAGTAAACACCTAGGAGTGGAATAGCCGAATCTTACGGTATACGTATATTTAACTTCTTAGGAAATTGTCAGACTGTTTCCCAGAGTGGTTTTTACTATTTTATTTTCCTACTTGCAGCGTTTGTTTACGTCCTTACCAAACGTGCCAAGGTTAGCTTGGTTGGTTTTGTTTTTAATTTTAGCCATTCTAATGGATGTGTAGCGATATCTCGTTTTAATTGGCATTTCTAATTTTCATGGCATTTCTGAGGACTAAAGACATGGAGCATCTTTTTATGTGCTTATTGGCCATTTGAGTGTCTGCTTTGGTGAAGTAGACAAATATTTGGTCCACTTTCTTATTGGGATATTTGACTTAGTATTGAGTTTAAGAGGTCTTTGTACAGTGTTGATACAACTCCTTTGTCTGATGTATGTGTTATGTTTTCTCCCACTCTGTGATGTGACTTTGTATTTCTTAGTGGTGTCTTTTGAAGGAAGTTTTTTATTTTGAAGTCCAATAGATGCATTGTTTTCTCCTGTGGATCATGCTTTTGGTGTCATACATAGTATTTATTTATCCAGTCTAAGGTAACAAAGATATTCTCCTATATTTTTTCCAGAAGTTCTCTAGTTTTAGGTGTTACATTTGGGTTTATGATGTATGTTAGTTAATTTCTGTGTATGTTGTGAGGAAAGAGTCAACATTCGCTTTTTTCCCACAAAGATAGCCAGTTGCTCTTACAGCAATTATTAAAAAGACTTTCCTTTCCCCATTTGGCAAAAATCACCTGACCAAGTAGATATGTGCGTCTGTTTTGATACTCTACTATTTTAGTGCTACATTGATGTATGTGTCTATCATTTCATTAATATGAACTGTCTCGTTTATTGTAGATTTAGAATAAGCCTTGAAATCAGGTGAAGTCCTCCAGTTTTGTTTTGTTTTTTTAAAGAATGTCCTTTTTATTTATTTTATTTTTCTAAAAGCCAAGCATTTATTTTAATAAGCATGCATGGTTAATATTTTTTTTAAGTTTTTTTTGATGTGGACCATTTTTTAAAAATTAATTTATTTATATTTATTTTTGGCTGTGTTGGGTCTTCGTTTCTGTGCAAGGGCTTTCTCCAGTTGCGGCGAGCGGGGGCCACTCTTTATCGCGGTGCGCGGGCCTCTCACTGTCGCGGCCTCTCCCGTTGCGGAGCACAGGCTCCAGATGCGCAGGCTCAGTAGTTGTGGCTCACGGGCTTAGTTGCTCCGCGGCATGTGGGACCTTCCCAGACCAGGGCTTGAACCCGTGTCCCCTGCATTGGCAGGCAGATTCTTAACCACTGCGTCACCAGGGAAGCCCCATGGTTAATATTTTTAAAGTGAATTTAGTGCTTTACAACAGCTAGAAAACTTTCTGTTTAGACAGAAAACTTTCCCCAACTTCTTTACAGTTATTTCAAAAGGATTACATGAATTTATTATACTCTGTCCTGTGTTTCATCCTCTTATATTACGATAATGCTACTATTTTATGCTAATTCTTACTGAACTTCGATAATCTACGTCATATTTGAAAAGTTAGAATTACACCTTCTGGAAATCTTCAAGTAGTTACAATCACTGAGAACATTATTCTCACATGTCCATTTTAAGAAGAATTTTAAGGAAAAAGAAGTCTTCCCCACTAATCCCTCCATTCCTCACACCATCATATATAACATTTTTTCACCTGCTTGGAATCGAGAATTATGTGGTCAGCCCCAAATCCTTCCTACCTAAAATACTCTTTCATCCTTTAAAGAGTTTTTTGTTTATTTTTTTAAACCTTTATTTTTTTTTGGCCGCGCTCTGCAGCTTGTGGGATCTTAGTTTCCCAACCAGTGATCAAATCCGTGTCCTTGGCAGGGAACTCCCCAGATATTTTTTCCTTGTGATGAGAACTCCCAGGATCGACTCTCAATAACTTTCGTACATAACATTCAGCAGTGTTAATTTATCATGTTGTACGTTACATCTCGAGTACCCATCTTATAACTGGAAATATTTTTATAATTTTATCTTATAACTGGAAATTTGTACTTTTTAAAAAAAATTTTGGCTGTGCGGCTTGTGGGATCTTAGTTCCCCAACGAGGGATCCAACCCGCGCCCTTGGCAGTGAAAGCACGGAGTCCTAACCATTGGACTGCCAGGGAATCCCCTGTTTTTAAATTTTTTAAGCCATTAAAAAAAATTGAAGTATCGTTAAATTACAATATTGTGTTAGTTTCAAGTGTACAGCAAAGTGATATATATATATATGTATACCCTTTTTCAGATTCTTTTCAATTATAGGTTATTACAAGATATTGAATATAGTTCCCTGTGCTGTACAGTAGGATCTTGTTTATCTCTTTTATATATAGTATTATAGTTTGTATCTGCTAATCCCAAACTCCTTACTTATCCCTCCCTCCTCCCTTTCCCCTTTGGTAACCATAAGTTTGTTTTCTATGTATGTGTCTGTTTCTGTTTTGTAAATAAGTTCCTTTGTATAATATTTTAGATTCTGCATATAAGAAATATCATCTGATGTTTGTCTTTCTCTGTCTGACTTCACTTAGTATGATCATCTCTAGGTCCATACATGTTGCAGCAAATGGCATTATTTCATTCTGTCTCTCTTTTTTGGTTGAGTAGTATTCCATTGTGTGTGTGTGTGTGTGTGTATTACACAAACATACATATATATATACACATACATATATATATACACCACATCTTCTTTAACTCTGACTTTTTTTTTTTCCTTTTTTGGCTGTGTTGGATCTCTGTTGCCGCGCACGGGCTTTCTCTAGTTGCGGCGTGCGGGGGCTACTCCTCGTTGCGGTGCGTGGGCTTCTCATTGCAGTGCCTTCTCTTGCTGCGGAGCACGGGCTCTAGACGCCCAGGCTTTGCCTATTTTATTTGATATTAAAAGAGCCACTCCAGTCTTTTTTGCTTACTGTTTATTTGGCATATCTTTTTCCACCCATTTACTTTCAGCTCTGTGTCTTTATATTTAAAGTTTATCTATTGTAGGTTGCTTGTAAGTCTTGGTTTTTATTCATTATGTCAATCTCTGCATTTTAACTGGAAAGTTTAGACCATCAACATTTAAAGTAATTATTGATATGGTTGCATTTAAGTATATAATTTTATTGCTGTTTTCTCTTTGCCTCTGTTTTGTTCCTCTGGTTTCTACCTCTTCTACTCCAGTGCTGTGCCCCACTCCCTACCTTTTTTGGGTATGACTTAAATATTTTCTAGTATTCCATTTTATCTCTTGCTGTTATGGCTGCATAGCTTCATGTTATTTTTTTAGTGGTTGCTCTAGGGGTTAAAATACATACCTAACTTTTCATAGTCTACTTAGAGTTAGTATTGTATCACTTCCAGTAAAATGTAGACCCTTGTAACCTTAGAGGTCTCTTCACCCTCATGCCCATCCATTTATAAGCTTAATAAGTGTTATAGTTTTCATGTGTAATACATCTGTACACATTGCAAACTCATCATAAAATGTTACCATTTTGGCCTTCCACCGGCATATATTAGAGGATTTAAGAGGAAAAACTTATCTTTTATATTCACCCCCATAATTATACATCTGTGGTTCTTCCTTTATTTCTGAAGTTTCAGGTTTACCTCGGGTATTATTTCTTTTCAGCCCAAAGAACTTCTTTTAGCCTTTCTGTTAACAGAAGTTCTCTGGCAAGGAATTCTCTTAGTTTTCTTTCGTCTGAGAATGACTTTATTTTACCTGTGGTAGGCAGAGCTCTAAAGATGACACCCAGGTTTCCCTTCCCTAGTTATTCAGTCAAACACTAGTATAGGTACTGCTGTGAAGGGATTTTACAGATGGAATTAAAGTCTCAAGTCAGTTGATCTTAAAATACAGAGAGTGTTTCTGGGTGGGCCTGACCTAATCAGGCGAGCCCTTTAAAAGCAGAACTATCTCTCTACCTGGTAGTAGAAGGGAAGACAGGGAATTCTGAAGCATGAGAGGGGTCTGATGTGCATCCCTGGCTTTCATGATCGAAATAGTCACATGGGAAGGACGGTGGGCAGCCTCTGGGAGCAGAGAACCTCAGACCCACAGAACTGGAATTTGCCAACAACCTGAGTGAGCTTGCATAGAGATTCTTCCTTAGAGCTCCAGGTAAGAGCCCACTACAACTGACACCTTGATGTTGGCCTGGTAAGACCCTGAGTGGAGTCAGCCTGGACTTCTGACCTACAGAACTGTGAGTTAGTACATGAGCATTTTGGTAATTTTTCCCCATTAAGAAAATTGTTGTAAAAGACACATAACATAACATTTATCATCCTAACAATTTTTAAGTGTACAGTTCAGTGGTACTGAATGCATTTACTTTGTTGTGTAACCGTCACCACCACCCATCTGCATAATTTCTTTCATCTTTCCACGCTGAAACTCTCTACCCATTAAATAATGTCTCCATTCCCCACCCCGCCCCGCCGCTATCCCGGTTCCCGGTAACCACCATTCCCCTGTCTGTCTCTGAGTCTGACACCTCTGAGGACCTCAGACAGTGGAATCATACAATATTTGCTTTTTGTCACTGGCTTATTTCACTTAGAGTAACGTCCTTAAGTTTCCTCCTTGTTGTCATAATTTCCTTCCTTTTAAAGGCTGAATAATATTCCATTGTATGGACAGACCACACTTTGCTTATCCATTCATCTGTCGGTAGACACCTGGGTTGCTTCCACCTTTTAGTTTTTGTGAATGGTGCTGCTATGAACATGGGTGTATAAATATCTCTTAAAGCTCCTGCTTTCAGGTCTTCTGGGTATATACCCAGAAGTGGAATTATTGGTTAATGTGGAAATTCTCTTTTTATTTATTTATTTATTTAAAACATTTATTTTTTTATTTAGCCGCACCATGAGGCTTGTGGGATCTTAGTTTCCCGACCAGGGATTGAACTCAGGCCACAGCAGTGAAAGGGCCGAGTCCTAACCACTGGACTGCCAGAGAATTCCCTGGAAATATTCTATTTCTAATTTTTTGTGGAATTGCCATATGGCTGCACCATTTTACATTCCCACTAACAGTGCACAAGGGCTCTGATTTCTCCACATCCTAGCCTCTGGGTTTTATTTATCTATCTATCTATCTATTTATTTATTTATTTATTTTTGCTGTACACGGGCCTCTCACCGTTGTGGCCTCTCCTGCTGCAGAGCACAGGCTCTGGACGCACAGGCTCAGCGGCCATGGCTCACGGGCCCAGCCACTCCGTGGCATGTGGGATCCTCCCGGACCGGGGCACGAACCCGTGTCCCCTGCATCGGCAGGCGGACTCTCAACCACTGCGCCATCAGGGAAGCCCGGTTTTATTTATTTTTTGACTGTAGTCATTATATGGATGTGAGGTGGATGAGTGTTGTAAGCCACTATATTTATGATAATTTGTTATACAGCAATAGAAAATGAATACATGCCTTTATTCCTGAAGGACATTTCCTTTATGTTTTATTTTATTTTTATTTTTTGGGGCCTTGTGGCATGTGATACCTTAATTCCCCAACCAGGGGTCAAACCCGCCCTCCCCTGCTCTGGAAGCACAGAGTCTTAACCACTGGACTACCAGGGAAGTCCTTGAAGGACATTTCCTTTAGATATCGATTTCTGGGTGGATCCACTGTTTTCTGACCTCGGTCGTCTCTTGACTATGGAAATTCAAATTGTTGTTCCCCTGTATATAACGTGTCATTTTTCTCTGCCTGTTTTCAAGGCTTTGCTGTTATCCTTGGTTTTGAGAAGTTTTATGGTGATGTATCTGAGTGGTTTGCTCCCACAGAGTGCCTGTTCTGGATTTTCTGAGTTTTATGAATTTGTCTTTCACCACATTTAGGAAGTTAGCAGTCATTATTACTTCAAATATATTTTTCCTAAAATCTGTCCTGGGACTTGACCGGTACATGGAGTGAAGACCTTCTTGTGTTACCACACAGGTCCCTGGGGCACTATGCTTTTTTTTTTTTTTTTTTTCTTCACTTTAATCTGTTTGTTGGATTGGTGCTTCTTCAAGTTCACTGACTTTTTTCCCCTGTCACCTCCATTTTGATATTGAGACCAATCAGTGAATTTAAAAAAATTATTCAGTGTAAAGCAATTATACCCCAATAAAGATGTTAAAAAAAATTCAGATACTATGTGTTTTAGTTGAAAATTTCCAGTTGGTTCCTTTTTTTTCCCATCAAACTTTCTAATTCTTTATTGAGAGCTTTTCTCAAGTGTGTTTATCTTTCCTCATGGAGCCTAGTTATAACAGCTGTTTTTTCTGATAATTCCAACGTCTAGGTCATCTCCAGGTGGACATATGTTGATTGTCTTTTCCCTTGAGGACTGGTCACATTTTCCTAGTTCTTTGTATGGTGAATGATTTTGGGATTGTGTGCTGTACATTGCGAATATTATGTTGTGTAGGTTCTCACTCCTGTTATAATTCCCTGGAAAGTCTTGATATGTTTTGTTTCAGTAGGCAGTCAACCTTGGTAGTTTCAGATCACTAGTTGTTTCACCTTGTATGAGTAGCATGTCCAATCTTGGTCCAGTTTTCTGTTTTTGTATTGAGGTACAATTGCCATAACATTACATTAATATCAGGTGTACAATGTAATGATTTGATATTTGTATATATTGTGTAATGATCACCACAATAAGTCCAGTTAACATCTATCACCATAATAGTTAGAAAAATTGTTTTCCTGTGATGAGAACTTTCAAGAACCACTCTTCTAGCTACTTTCAAATATGCAATACAGTATTTTTTTTTAAGGTTTTTTGTTTTTTGGCTGCGTTGGGTCTTTGTTGCTGCATGCAGGCTTTCTCTAGTTGTGGCGAGCGGGGGCTACTCTTCGTTGCAGTGTGCAGGCTGAGACATTGCTGTGGCCTCTCTTTGTTGTGGAGCACAGGCTCTAGGCGTGTGGGCTTCAGTAGTTGTGGCACACAGGCTCAGTAGTTGTGGCTTACGGGCTCTAGAGTGTAGGCTCAGTAGTGGTGGCGCATGGGCTTAGTTGCTCCACGGCATGTGGGATCTTCCTGGACTAGGGATCGAACCTGTGTCCCCTGCATTGGCAGGCAAATTCTTATCCACCACGTCACCAGCGAAGTCCCAACAATACAGTATTATTAACTATAGTCACCATGCTGTGCACTACATCCCCAGGACTTATTTATTTTATAACTGAGTTTGTACCTTTTGACGCCCTTCACTCATTTTGCCCACCTCCATCCCCACTTCAGGCAACCACCAATCTGTTCTCTATATCCATGAACTCAGGTTTTTTATCTTTTAATTTTATTTTCAGATTTCACATGTAAGTGAGATCATGCAGTATTTGTCTTTCTCTGTCTGACCTGTTTCACTTAGCGTAATGCTCTCAAGGTCCATCCCTGTTGTTGCAAATAGCAAGATTTCATTCTGCTGAATAATATTCTATTGTGTGTGTGTCTAGATATATACCATTTTCTTTATCTGTTCATCCATCGGTGGACACTTAGGTTGTTTCCACATCTTAGCTATTGAAAATAATGCTGCAATGAATGTGTGAGTGCATATAGCTTTTTGAGTTAGTGTTTTCGTTTCCTTCAGATAAATACCCAGAAGTGGAATTGCTGGGTCATACAGTAGTTCTATTTTTAATTTTTTCAGGAATCTCCATACTGTTTTCCGTAGTGGTGACGCCAGTTTATGTTCCCACCAACAGTGCACAAGGATTCCATTTTTTCCACCTCCTCACCGACACTTGTTATTTCTTTTTGATGATAGCCATTCTAACAGGTGTGGGGTGATATTGTGGTTTTGATTTGCATTTCCCTGATTGAGCATCTCTTCATGTACCTGTTGGCCCCCCTTATGTCTTTGGAAAAATGTCTGCTCAGATCCTCTGTCCAGTTTTTAAAAAAAATTTATTTATTTATTTGGCTGTGCCAGGTCTTAGTCGTGGCACACGGGATCTTAGTTGCAGCATGCAGGCTCTTAGTTGCAGCATGCTTGTGGGATCTAGTTCCCTGACCACGGATCGAACCTGGGCTCCCTGCATTGGGAGCATGGAGTCTTAACCACTGGACCACCAGGGAAGACCCCTCTGCCCAATTTTTAATTGTGGGTTTATTTTTTGCTATTGAGTTTTATGAGTTTTTTATATACTTTGGATATCAACCTGTTGTCAGATATATGATTTGCAAATATTTTCTCCCATTCAGTAGGTTGCCAGTTCATTTTGTTGATGGTTTCCTTTGCTGTGCAGAAACTTTTTAGTTTGATGTAATCCCAACTTGGGTGTTTTTGCTTTTGTTGCCTTTGCTTTTGGCTTCAAATCTAAAAAAATCATTGTCAAGACTGATGTCAAGAAGCTTACTGCCTATGTTTTCTTTTGGGAGTTTTATGGTTTCAGGTCTTACACTCAAGTCTTTAAACCATTTTGAGTTAATTTGGGGATATGGTGTAAGATAGTGGTCCAGTTTCATTCTTTTGCATGTGGCTGTCCAATTTTCCCAACACCATTTATTGAAGAGACTGTCCTTTCCCCATTGTGTATTCTTGGCTCCTTTGTCATAAATCAATTCATGATATATATGTTGGTTTACTTCTGAGCTTTTTCTTCTTTGACATTCATCTGTGTATCTGTTTTTATGCCAATACCACACTGTTTTGATTAGTGTAGCTTTGTAATATAGTTTGAAATTGGGGAGCATGATGCCTCCAGCTTTGTTCTTCTTTCTCAAGATTGCTTTGGCTATTTGAGGTCTTTTGTGGTTCCATACAAATTTTAGGATTGTTTCTCCTATTTCTGTGAGAAATGCTGTTGGAATTTTGATAGGAGTTGCATTGAACCTATAGATTGCTTTGGGTAGTATGGGTATTTTAACAACATTAATTCTTCCAATCCATGAGCACAGACTATCTTTTATTTGTCTTCTTCAATTTCTTTCACTGAGGGCTTATTGTTTTCAGTGTACAGATCTTTCATCTGCTTGGTTAAATTTATTCCTAAGTATTCTATTTGATAGGTATTTTATTCTATTTGATAACGGGATTATTTTCTTAATTTCTCTTGTAGTTTGCTATTAGTGTATAGAAATGCAACAGAGTTTTGTATATTGAATTCATATTCTGCAACTTTACTGAATTCATTTATTAATTCTAAAGGTTTTTTGGTGGAGTGTTTAGGGTTTTCTATATATAATATCATGTCATCTAAAATAGTGACAGTTTTACTTCTTCTTTTCCAATTTGGATTCCTTCTATTTCTTTTTCTTGTCTGATTGCTGTGGCTAGGACTTCCAATACTCTGTTGAATAAAAGTGGTGAGAGTGAGCACCCTTGTCTTGTTCCTGATCTTAAAGCAAAAGCTTTTCAGTTTTTTTTTTTTTTTACCATTAATATGATATTGGCTGTGAGCTTATCGTACGTGACCTTTATTATTATGTTGAGGTACATTTCCGCTATACCCACTTTGTTGAGTGTTTTTATCATATATAGATATTGAATTGTCATGCTTTATCAACATCTATTGAGATGATCATATGATGTTTGTTCTTCATTTTGTTTATGTGGTATACCACATTGATTTTTTTGCAGTTGTTGAATCATCCTTGCATCTCTGTAATGAATTCTATTTGATGATGATGTATGACTCTTTTAATGTATTGTTGAGTTTTGTTTGCTAATATTTTTTGTTGAGGATTTTTATGTCTATGTTTATCAGGGATATTGGTCTGTAATTTTCTTGTGGCATCCTTTTCTGGTTTTGATATCAAGGTAATGCTGGCTTCATAGAATGTGTTTGGAAGTGTTTCTGCCTCTTCTACATTTTTGGTAGAGTTTGAGGATTGGTATTAATTCTTTGAATGTTTGGTAGCCATCTGGTCCTGGATTTCTGTTTGCTGGGAGGTTTTTGATTACTGATTCAGTCTCCTAGTAATCAGTCTGCTCAGATATTCTTTCTTATGATTCAGTGTTGGCAGATTGTGTGTGTCTAGGAATTTATGTTTTCTAGGTTGGCAAATTTGTTGGCATGTAATTTTTCATAGTAGTCTCTTATGAGCCTTTGTATTTCTGTGGTATTGGTGGTATTGTGTCCTCTTTCATTTTTTATGTTATTTATTTGAATCTTCTCTTTTTTTCTTAGTCTACTAAAGATTTGTCCATTTTATCTTTTCAAAGAACCAGCTCTTAGTTTCTTTAATATTTTCTATTGTCTTTTTAATCTCTATTTTATTTATCTCCACTCTGATCTTTGTTATTTCCTAACTTCTAGCTTTGGGCTTCATTTTTTCTAGTTCCTTGAGGTATAGAGTGTTTTTTTGAGATTTCTGATGTTGTATAGGCATTTATTATTATGAACTTTCCTCCTAGAACTGCTTTTGATGCATTGCATAGGATTTGGTATGTTCTATCCATTTTCATTTGTCTGGAGGTATTTATTTATTTACTTATTTATTGGCTGCACTGGGTCTTCGTTGCTGTGTGCAGGCCTTCTCTAGTTGCGGTGAGTGGGGGCTACTCTTCGTTGCTGTGCCCGGGCTCTCTCTTGTGGCTTCTCTTGTTGCAGAGCATGGGCTCTAAGCACACAGGCTTCAGCAGTTGTGGCGTGTGGGCTCAGTAGTTGTGGTGCATGGGCCCAGCTGCTCTGTGGCATGTGGGATCCTCCCAGACCAGGGATTGAACCCATGTCCCCTACATTGGCAGATGGACTCCTAACCACTGCACCATCAGGGAAGTCCCTGAAGGTATTTTTTTAAAATTTCCCTTTTGATTTCTTCTTTGACGCATTGGTTGTTCAGTAGCATGTTGTTTAATCTCCTTATTTGTGAATTTTCCAGTTTTCTTTTTGTAATTGATTTCTGGTTTCATACAGTTGTGGTTGGCAAAGATGCTTCATATGATTTCAATCTTCTTAAATTTATAAAGCTTACTTTGTGGCCTACCATTATTTATCCTGGAGAATGTTCCATGTGCACTTGATGAGAATGTGTGTTTTCTTTTGAATCGAATATTCTGTATATACCTATTGAGTGTATCTGGTCTAACATGTCCTTTAAGGTTGCTGTTTCCTTATTGATTTTTTCTTTTTTGTTTGGATGATTTTTCCATTGATGTAAGGTGGGTATTAAAGTCCACTATTATTGTATTGCTGTCGATTTCTTTCTTTAGGTCTGTTGTTATTTGCTTTTATGTTTAGGTGCTCCTATGTTGGTTGCATAAATATTTACTAATGTTATATCTTCTTGTTGGATTTGACCCCTTTATCATTTTGTAATGCTCTTCTTTGTCTCTTATTACAGTCTTTGTTTTATAGTCTCTTTTTGTTATATAAGTAGAGCTACCCCAGGCTTTTTGGCTTCCTTTTGCATTGAATATGTTTTTCTGTTCCTTCATTTTCAGTCTGTGTGTGCTTACATATGAAGTGAATCTCCCGTAGACGGCATATAGATGGATCTTGTCTTTTTATCCATTCAGCCACTCTGTCTTCTGGAGAATTTAGTCCATTTACATTTAAAGTAATTGATAGGTATGCACTTATTGCCATTTTGTTCATCGTTTTCTGGCTTTTTTAGTGGTCCAGTTTTTTTTTTTTTTAAAGGAATTTTGCCTTTAAAAAAATTATTTATTTATGGCTCTTCGTTTCTGTGCAAGGGCTTTCTCTAGTTGCGGCAAGTGGGGGCCACTCCTCATCACGGTGCATAGGCCTCTCACTATCACAGCCTCTCTTGTTGCGGGGCACAGGCTCTGGACGCGCAGGCTCAGCGGCCATGGCTCAACGGGCCCAGCCGCTCCGCGGCATGTGGGATCTTCCCAGACCAGGGCTCGAACCTGTGTCCCCTGCACTGGCAGGCAGATTCTCAACGACTGCGCCACCAGGGAAGCCCTAGTGGTCCAGATTTTAAAGTCTTTCTTATGCTGGTCTAGGTCTGTCTCCTACACATGCAGCTTGGGGGTGAGTCTAAGACTTTTGTGGATCCATTCTAAGATGACTAACCATTCCAGTTTGCCTGGGACTAAGGGGTTTGCCTGGATGCGAGATTTGCAGTAGTAAACCCGGGGAAGTCCTGGGCAAGCTGATATACGTTGGTCACCCCAGTGCACATACAAAACTAGGGGATCCCCCTCTGAAGCTACTTCCTCTCTAGGATTTCCCCACTGTTTCCACTCTGCCGGGGCCCTTTCCTGGTTCCTCTGGCTAGAATGACCGAGTTTCCAGTGGAGTTTTAGCTGCTCATTCTGGTGCTCTACCATGTGGCTCTGTGACTGGAGCTTTGAGCTTCAAGGGAAATGAGAGGGAAAAAAAGGGAAATTCACCCCCTTTATGGTCACTTCTGCGTTCTGACTGCACTCCACGATCTGCTTGCTTTTGTTCACTTTTCAGGGTCTATGGGTAGTGTCTTCTGTATTTTGTCTAGCGTTTTTAGTAGTGATCAGCAGGAGAGAGAGGCTTTAAAAAGCTGGTAAAATATATGTAAGATTTACCATTTTAACCATTTATAAGTGTACAGTTCAGAGGCATTAAGTACATTAATGTTGTTGTGCAACCATCACCACCGTCCACCTCCGGAATGTTTTCATCATTGCAAACTGAAGCTCTGTCCCCATTAAACACAAACTCCTCATCCCTCACCAGCCCCGGTAATGTGGAGAGATGTAGGTTTTTATTTTTATTTTTTTATTTTTTTTAACATCTTTATTGGGGTATAATTGCTTTACAATGGTGTGTTAGTTTCTGCTTTATAACAAAGTGAATCAGTTATACATATACATATGTTCCCATATCTCTTCCCTCTTGCGTCTCCCTCCCTCCCACCCTCCCTATCCCACCCCTCCAGGCGGTCACAAAGCACCGAGCTGATCTCCCTGTGCCATGCGGCTGCTTCCCACTAGCTATCTACTTTACTACATTTGTTAGTGTGTATATGTCCATGACTCTCTCTCGCCCTGTCACAGCTCACCCTTCCCCCTCCCCATAACCTCAAGTCCGTTCTCTAGTAGGTCTGCGTCTTTATTCCTGCCTTACCCCTAGGTTCTTCATGACATTTTTTTTTCTTAAATTCCATATATATGTGTTAGCATACGGTATTTGTCTTTCTCTTTCTGACTTACTTCACTCTGTATGACAGACTCTAGGTCTATCCACCTCATTACAAATAGCTCAATTTCGTTTCTTTTTATGGCTGAGTAATATTCCATTGTATATATGTGCCACATCTTCTTTATCCATTCATCCGATGATGGGCACTTAGGTTGTTTCCCTCTCTGGGCTATTGTAAATAGAGCTGCAATGAACATTTTGGTGCATGACTCTTTGAATTTTGGTTTTCTCAGGGTATATGCCCAGTAGTGGGATTGCTGTGTCATATGGTAGTTCTATTTGTAGTTTTTTAAGGAACCTCCATACTGTTCTCCATAGTGGCTGAACCAATTCACATTCCCACCAGCAGTGCAAGAGTGTTCCCTTTTCTCCACACCCACTCCAGCATTTATTGTTCCTAGAATTTTTTATGATGGCCATTCTGACCGGCGTGAGATGATGTCTCATTGTAGTTTTGATTTGCATTTCTCTAGTGATTAATGATGTTGAGCATTCTTTCATGTGTTTGCTGGCAGTCTGTATATCTTCTTTGGAGAAATGTCTATTTAGGTCTTCTGCCCGAGATGTAGGTTTTTAAAGCCTCTGTGTGCAAGATGTTTGTTAATGAGCCATTGGCCAAAGCAAGTCACGTGGCCGAGTCCGGGTTCAAGGGGTAGAGAAGTAGAGCGAACGGCATGGGTAGAGGTGTGGAGGCACGAACACCAGATGGGTGTGTGGGAGATGCCCTGAGTGAGACCCTGCCTGCTGGAGGAAGAGGGTGGGGAGCTCTCAGGGGCTCAGTACTCCCTGCCATTGGGGATCTCTCCCCTAAGGCCCCCTAGCCTCTGACTCCGCCCACCAGCTGTATGGGAGGTGGAGGTGGGGGGAAGGATGGGAGGGGGATTTCAGCAAGGCTTCTCCACCCTCAGCAGCACTGTCACTGTCATGTCTGATTTACTTAATTCTCTGCCTTCTATAACCCTTCAAGACACTTAGGAAATGAACCTCCAAAGCCACGCCCTGGGCTGTCTGTCCCTGCTGTGGGTCCTTGAATGCCCACCCAGGTCCAGGGGGTCTGCCCCAGGACCCTTCCAGGTTGTTCCTCCAGGACCTACCTGAGGCCTAGAGGTGCTCAGCTGGTCAGAACTGCTCTTAGGAGGTGCAGGGGGACCTTCAGGAGTTGCTGGGACCAGCTGGGGTGCCTCCAGAGTTTATGGTACGGATGCTGGAGGCCAGGACCAGGGAGGGAAGGCAGCTGGGCAGCTGAGGGCCTCTGAGCACCCTCCAAGCTGCTGGGTGGGCTGCTCTCCGCCCACTGCTCCTGGCCTCTCCCTGCCCCTCCCCCACCCCATTCCTGTTTCTGTTCCTTCTCTGCCTCAGAAGGCACTTGGCCCTTAGTGACCTCCTGCCTCTTTGAAGTCACTCGCTTGGCTGGGGGGCCCGACCACTCCAGAGCCGAGAACCTGATTGGCTCAGCTAATCTCCTCAGACCAGCCCCCATTCGACGGTGTCTCAGCACAGCCTATGAGGGGGCTGCCCTGGGCTGAAGCTTCTTCCGGGTTCCAACGGCTGCGGCAGCAGGACTGTGGGGACAGGGCCACCTCCCAGCAGGGGCACTCTGGACGAGGGGCTGGCAGGTGTGGGCAAGGCCTGCCTTCCATCCCAGCCGGCCATACGTACTGGCTGTGTGATCACCAGGAAGGCACCTCACCTCTCTGAGCCTTAGTTTTCTTGTCCTATTGTAGCACTTTGGGTAAAGATTCAAGGGCCCAGCTTGGAGAAGCCTGAGTGCGGGGTTCACCAGGGGTCAGGATCGGCACGGTCATTGTGACTTTCTCCTTGGAGGCGCTGTGTTCTGGGGTTTGGGGGGAGGACTCCCACCTGGCCCAGCAGCCTCTTGGGGGCTCACCACCCCTGCCATTTCTTCCCAGGAGCGGACGCGAAAGGGGGCGGCAGCCCCGAGGACGCCGGGAGCGCCGCGCGCCCAGAGCTCCCGCAGCTCCCTCGCCGCCCGCAGCTCCTGGAGGAGGACGGAGGGCCCAACGAGGAAGCGGCCGCGGACGGAGGCAGCGCCCCGGCGCCGGAGGGCACCCCCGGCGACCCCCCGGCCGAGGCCTCCGCGACGACCCCTGACCAGGCCCAGGCCGCGGGCGACGCCCGGCAGCCGCCCAAGGCGGCGGCCGGCGGGGTCCCCAACATCGGCTTCGTGGGCGAGCCCCCGCCCTACGCGCCGCCCGACCCCAAGGCCACGCACCTGCTCTACCCGCCGCCGCCCTTCCCGCAGCCTGTGCTCTTCCCGCCCGCGCCCTCCGCCTCCGCCCTGTACCCCCCGCCCGCGCCGCTCTTCCCCGGGCCCACTGCGCAGCCACTCTTCGCTCCCTTCCCGGTGGTGAGTCAGGCCGCGGGCGCCGCCCCCCTCCCTGTTCACTCCCCCTCCCTCCTCCCCTCGCCCCTCCCTCCTCCCCTCGCCCCTCCCTCCTCCCCTCGCCCCTCCCTCCGTCCCTCCCTCCCTGGGCTGGAGAGTTTGGCGCACAGGAGGTGAGAGGTCACCACAAGCGGCCGGCAGGGGTATGCTTCTGTGCCCAGGGGAGCAGTAGAAAAGGGCTCCCTCAGCTTGGGGATTGGGCGGGAGTGGGAGGCTTCCCAGCAGTGGGGGCATTTGAGCTGGGTTCTACGGGATGAATAGGAGAGTTGAGGCAGAGGAGAGAAGGAGGGCACAGTACAGGCGTGCAGGGGGCCAAGGTCCGTGTCTTCTGGCAATGACGGTGGTTGGTTCAGCTTAGTGGGGAGGGGAGGATAGGAAGGTGGGATCCACCGTGAGGGTCCCCAGGGCCTTTGGTAGGAGATGACTTGATTAGATTTTTAGGGAAAAACAAAACACTGGCTGCCTGTGGAGGATAGCTTCGAGGTCCCTCCTGGTGGGGACCCAGTGGGGACATGGAGACACTGGTGGCTGGACCCTGGACTGAGCACTTTGTAGAGGGCAGAACCCTGAGACTTCTGGGGGCTGAGTGATAGGCTGGGGGTGCCGAGGGAGCGGGCAGAAGGGGGGCCTTGACCCCTGGGCAACCCGCAGCCTCACTGGGTGGGGATTGGCAGTGGGTGGAGTGACGGGTCCACGGCTGTCGCAGGCTGCGTGCTCCCTAACCACGCCGTGGCCTCTGCCCTCACAGTACAACAGCGCCGTGGCCGGTGTGCCAGCCCCGGCCACGGTGGAACACAGGCCCCTGCCCAAGGACTACATGGTCGAGTCCGTGCTGGTGACCCTCTTCTGCTGCCTGCTCACCGGGCTCATTGCTGTCGTCTACTCCCACGAGGTAGGTGGGCGTGGGGCGGTCCTCGGTACAGCCCTCCCAGCCTGCAGCCACTAGGGCCCAGGTGGGGTCCACACAGCCCCTTCCCCAGCAACTGGGCCCCTGGTGTTTCCCCCTGAGAAGGGGAGCAGGATTGGGAAATCAGTGCCCAGTTGTCTGTGCGGTCCTCGCCCTCTCCTCGGCTGTCTCTGCTCCCCGTCACTCAAGATCTGCCCTAGAAAATTCAACGGAAACAATTCACACTGAAGGTGTGGATGATTAAGGCCCAAGGAACTGCCCATCCGGTGGGGGCGTGTGTTTACTCAGGTGGAGACTGCCATCCATCCATCCACTCACTTCTACCCATCCACCTCCATCTGTCTAGCTACCCATCTGTCTGTTCAGCCCCTACCCACCCATTCATCCACCATCTCTCTAGTCTCCATCTATTCATCCATCCATCCACCCCTCTGTTCGTCCATTAATGCACCCATCTGTCTACTCATCCAACCACCTGTCCCTGTCCATCCGTCCATCCACCCCCCCACCATCTCGATAACACTCTTTCTTCTTCCTCCGTCCCTCCCTCCTGATTGTTTCTGACCATTGCCAGGCAAGAGGTTAGACCCTGGGGACTTAGCATGATGCCAATGTGAGGACATGTTACTAGACAGAGTAGGAAGGCCCTGGGGCTTTTGCTCAAGGCTGACCTCCCTCCATGGCCAAGCTCCCCCGTCATAAGCAGGACAGGACTGTGGGGAGAAAGACGTTCTCAGGACAGCTCAGAGGCAGGACTCCGGAGGCTGCTGCCTGCCTGTCAGTTCTGGCTCCACCACCAGCTGTGTGGCCCTAGGGTGGGTCACTTAACCTCTCTGAGCCTTCGTTTCCTCATCTTCAAAGTGGGGACAACGATGACACCAAACTCGGGGTTGTTGTGAGGATTGTAGGCAATGGGACGGAGGGTGTGGATCTGGGTCAGGCCCGTGGCCAGAGCCCAGGAGCCGGCAGCCGCCACCCCCGTCGCTGGGAAGGCCCCTGACCGCCTCACGGGGTCAGCTGTCCAGTCTGTGCACTGAGGCCGGGCCCGATGGTGCCTCCGGGAGGGAGTGGGGACTCTGTGTCCGCTCACCCCCCATCTCGTTGCAGACTCGTGCGGCCCTGGGCAGGGGGGACCTGGCCCAGGCTGAGGAGGCCTCGCGCAAGGCCCGCTCGCTGGTACTCTTCAGCCTGCTTTTTGGGGTCTTCGTGTCCACCAGCTGGGTCATCTACGTGGTCGTAGCGCTCTACCTGCCCTGAGGGCAGGTGGCTCCTTCGGGGACGTCAGGACACCCGGGGACTCCTGACCTGGCCAGACTCTTTCTGCGGACTTGGATCCCTGCTGGTGGCCATCTGTCACCTAGAGGGGACCTGGGCAGGCTCAGAAGAAGACGGGCTTTGCAGCCTTCAGCGCACGCATGGCTGGGCCTCTGCCCCTGCAGGTGGCCTCAGGCAGTGTCCTAGCCCGAGGTGGCCCCAGGGCCCAGGCCCAGCTGTGCTACAGGGGCCTGAGGTCTTCCTGGCACTGTGCTGGCAGTGCCCCCATGCCCCTGGCCTTCACTTGACCCCTGAGAGACCAGCAGAGGGACCAGTGCCCTCACTGCCCTCGGAGCCATCTGGAAGGACATTGCCACCTCCGGCCTCCCCATCGCCCAGCCCAGCCCTGGGATCGCAGGGCAGAGCTGCTGGGCTTGCTTTCTCCCTGTTGGGGAGTTGAGAGGAGCGGCCTCCTCTCTCCTGGGTCGCTCCCGGCCGGTCGTGCTGCGTCCCAGCCCCGTCTGGGGGGGGCAGGCTCTCTCCTGATGACCCCGTGTCCAGAAACCAAGGCCACGACGTCCGGTCAGTCGTGAACGAACAGCAACACCCTGGGCGGAGCGTCTCATTGCCGCGTCGGGGCTGTTGCTCTGTGACCCTGGGTCACCTTAGGGTGAGCGGGACGCCTCTGTCCACAGCTGGGCCCTGGGGCTCCCACGCCGGCCCCTCTGAGATGCTGGGGTTTGCCCAGTCTGTGCAGCACGGTGTCTTGTGCACGTGGTGGTGGAGCCGCTGGGTACTGATGGTGGGAATTTCTGTAGGGTCTTTCGCGGGCCAAAGGTGATGGGAGAGGAAGGAAATCCATCTGCATCTAGAGAGGAGGAAGGGGGCCCCCTGGCTGAGCCGTAAAAGATCGACAGCTCAAGTTAAATCAGGTGTTTTCTGAGCACTGACCAGGTCTGGGAGCTGAAGCAGGACAACCCATCTCGGCCCTCGAAATGCTCCAGGGGCTGGAGAGATGGGGGTGCGGGAGTAGGTGGTGAGGAGTGATGATGCTTGCAGCCCGAGAGGTGGCCTCACGGTCTAGGACGTGGGGTGGCCCAGAATTAGGATATCAAACCCTAAAATGCACGATTGCCGCGAAAAAGGAGGAAGTTGTATTTTAGGGGTCCGTAGATGCCAAGAAGCACTTGGTAGACCCCAACTGCCATAGCTCTTCCTGTTACTAAACTCTTACCTAGAATCAGAATAGAAAGAAGTCATCTAGACCAGTGTGCCTTGAACCTGAAAGTACATTATCAGACACCTGGGAAATCTTATTAAAAT
Organism: Leucopleurus acutus; assembly: GCF_964270905.1. NCBI lineage: Eukaryota > Metazoa > Chordata > Mammalia > Artiodactyla > Delphinidae > Leucopleurus > Leucopleurus acutus. Next base: position 4,990,209 of record NC_139150.1, on the reverse strand, counting down.
GCAGATCCTGATTCAGTAAGTAGGGCCTGAGAGCCTGCATTTCTCATGAGCTCCCAGGTGCCGCCGAAGCTGGTAGTTGCACCAACAGTATATGGTGTGTTAAGTGGGAAATTACTAAACCACTGTAACCAGGACCAAGCCATGGGTGCCCCCTAGAGTCTCTGTGCAACATTGTTTTGAGGTTCTAGCTAATGTAAGAAACAGCAAAATGAAATTTGTAGTGTGAAAACTAGAAGAGACAAAACGATACTCTAGCTAGAATATCCAAGAGTCGATGAAAAAATCAAAGTAAGAGAACTCAGAGAAGTGACTGGATACAAAGTATACAATAGTCAATAGCAACATGCAGGTACAAGTGGAAGAACTTTAAAATTCCACTCACAGTAGTGATAAAACCAGTAAAACCTAGGGATAAACAGGAAAGACCCAGATCCAGATGAAGGGAATAATTTTATTTTATTTTGTTTTTTTGGAAGGAAAGTGCATGTATGGTAAGGTACAAGGAGTCCGGGACAGCCAGTGCACAAAAAGGCCCAAACTTCTCTAAAAAGAGCAAAGAACAAAATATCTGGATGGGAAGATGTAGTATCATGAAACTATCTATAGCCTTCTTAAGTAAACAGATTTAATGAACTTCCAACAAGAAAGCCAAGCTTTTAAAACCGAGAAAGATGTTTTTAAACATTAATGTGGAAGGAAAATGTGCAAAAACTGCTAATAATTTTTCAAAGTTTAATGAGGGAGGACTTTCTTCACCAGATTTTGAAACTTAATGATAAAGCTACAATAAACAAGGCACACTATGGCTTTGCCACAGAGATGGATCAGTGAAAGACAAAGTCCAGAAAACATTCCAAGTATATGTGGGACATTAATATCTGACCAAAATGGCATTTTAATCGAGTGGGTCAGGGAGGGCAGAGTTGGCGCTCTGGTTGGAAAAATAATTATTCTTCTCCTATTGTTTGTAAAAATAAATTCCAGATGGATTAAAGAGCTAAGTAGTGTGAAATAAAGCTCTACCAATCGTAGATGAAAGCTTAGGGGAATATTTGTATAACTTCAGGGTGTTAGGCAGTATGGAAGGGGAGACCTCCTAAAATCTGGAATTCCAGATACGAGGAAGAGATGGATTTGAGTTCTGTGTATAAGGGAAGTACACACTTCAACCATGAGATGATTTTTACGTATCAGATTGGGAAAAAATTAGAAAGATCGATTCCAGAGGCGGCAAAGGGCTGACCCTCTCATTTATTACTGGTAGATGTGTATTGCTACCGTCTTTATGGAAAGTAGGCTAATGGTAGCTTCTAGTAATATGTGTACCATATATCAATATGCATATAAGTGCAAAGAACAGAGTCTAGAAGGATATATTGCAAACTGCTGAGAGTGGCTGCCTTTGGGGAAGGACTGGTACTAGGAGGGTTTGTGCCGAATTTTAAAATATGGGTGTATTCATGTGTTGTGTAATTAAAAAATAACTGGAAAAAATGTGCATGTCTTTTGACCCAGTAATTCCAGTTTCAGGATTCCCAGGAGTGAAGAAGGAAGTCCATTTCGACAGACATGTGTCAGTGTTGTGGCTACAGCGCCATGAAGCAGAGGTGACTGGGGCAAATCTGGAATGAGAGCTCTGATTACATTAGGGCGCACCCTGATTTCAGAGATGCTCAGATGTGTGTCTTAGAATCACTCCGGTGTGGCCTAGAGGTGTTTGGCCTTGGAGAGTGGTAAAGAAAGGCTCTCCTGAGGAAGTTGTGAGTGTGTAAGATAAAGCTTCAATCAGATGCTGCCATTCCAAAGTGGTTGCATCGTTTTGCATTCCCACCAGCAACGGACGGGAGTCCAGTTGTTCCGCAAACTCATCAATCCCTGGTGTTTGTCAATCTTTTACATTTGAGTGCTTCCGGTCGTTAAAACTGTAGTGGTGTTTCATTGTGGCTTTAATTTGCATTTTTCTGACGAATTCTATTGAGCTTTTTATCATATGCTCATCAGCTGTTTGGATCTCTCTTTTTATAATGTACTTGTTTAAGTCTTGTGCCCGTTTTTATGTCTTTCTTTTATCAGTTCAGAGGAGTTCTTTAGTGTTTTCTAGATATGAGTCCTATGTTAGATTCAGGGATTGCAAATATCCTCTTCTACTTTGTAGCTTCCCTTTTCATTCTCTTAATGGTTCATCCGATAGAAAAGAAGTTCTCAATTGTAATATATATTCAAATTTATCTTTTCCTTTATGGATAATGCTTTTTTTTTTTTTTTGCAGTACGCGGGCCTCTTACTGTTGTGGCCTCTCCCGTTGCGGAGCACAGGCTCCAGACGCGCAGGCCCAGCGGCCACGGCTCACGGGCCCAGCCGCTCCGCGGCATGTGGGATCCTCCCGGACCGGGGCACGAACCCGCGTCCCCTGCATCGGCAGGCGGACTCTCAGCCACTGCGCCACCAGGGAAGCCCAGGATAATGCTTTTTTAAGGCTTAAGAAAAATTTCCCTACTCCTAGGTCATGAAGATGTTCTCTTATGTTGTCTTCAAGATCTAGAAGCTTTTCGGGTTTTTTTCACATTGAGGTCTGCCACCCACCTGGACTAGATCCTAGAGATCCATTTGTCTCTTCTTGTTACCACTATCATACCTCATGCCTGGGACTTGATAGTAAGTCTGGACATTGAGTGGGTCAGGTCCTCCCGCCATCTTTAAGATTCTTGGTCATTTAAAATCATTTGTATTTATAATAAATTTTAGAATTAATATGTCAATTTCCACCTCCTAAAAAACTGGGATTTTGACTCTGCTTTAAATCTATAGATTAATTTGGGGACAACAGACATCTTAACAGTGCTGTTTTCCAACAAACATGGTGAATCTCATTTGTTTAGTAGGTCGTTTAAACAGTTCCCTTGATTTTTTTTGTGTGCAGAAAGTTTGCACATTTTGTTAGTATCCCTAGGTATTTGATGCTATTATAAATATGATCACTTTTATATTTTTTTGTTACTTGCTAGTGTACAAAAATGCAGTTGATTCCAGATGATTGACTTTGAACCCAGCACGCTTTCTAAATTCACTTATTCTGGTAACTTCTCTGGAGATTCTGTTGAATTTTCTATTTACACAGTATTACCATCTGTATATAATGAGCTTCTTATCTTCCTTTCCAGCCCTTACTCTTTTCGTGTGTTTTCCTTCCTGCACTGGCTGGGGCCCCCCAAGTACAACGCTGGATAGCGGTGCTGACAGTGGGCAACCTTATCTTTTTCCTTGTTTCAAAAGGAAGCCTTCAACATTCTGTTTTTTGTAAAAGATAGATATCCTTTTTCAGATTAAGGAAGTACTCTTCTATTTCTGTTTTGCTAAGAGTTTTTTTTTAATAAATTTATTTATTTATATTTTTATCTTTGGCCACGTTGGGTCTTTGTTGTGGTGTGCGGGCTTCTCATTGAGGTGGCTTCTCTTGTTGCGGAGCATGGGCTCTAGGTATGCGGGATTCAGTGGTTGTGGCACCCGAGCTCTAGAGCACAGGCTCAGTAGTTGTGGCGCACGGGCTTAGTTGCTCCGCGGCATGTGGGATTTTCCTGGACCAGGGCTCGAACCCGTGTCCCCTGCATTGGCAGGCAGATTCTTAACCACTGTGCCACCAGAGGAAGCCCTGCTAAGAGTTTTTAAAAATCATGCATGGATATTGAATTTTATTAAATGACTTTTACATATCCACTGAGAAAATTATCTGACTAACTCTGTTAATATGGTGACTTAATGTCGATTTTCAGATGTTAAGGTAACTTTTCATTTGTGGAACAAACCCGTCTTGACCGTGACGTATTATCCTTTTTCTATATCGAACATTGTGGATATTTTGTTCAGGGCTTTTGGCATCTGTGTTCATAAGTGAAATTGATCTGTAATTTTCATTTTTGTTTATGGTTTTGGTAGCAGGGTTATGTTGGTCTCATTACAGGAGTTGCGAAGGGATTCTCATTTTCTTTTTGGAAGTGCTGTGTAAGCTGAGTCATTTCTTACAGTGTTCCTCAGAGGGGTGTGTTAAAACTTCCCATTAGCATCTCAGATTTGTCCATTTCTCCATGTCGGCCCTTGCTTCAGATATTTTGAGGCTATGTAGTTAGATGCATGCATATTTAGAAATTGTTAAATCTTTTTGATGAGTGAACCTTGTATCTTTTCTCTATTGGCTTGGCAGTTATGCATTCTTTCACTCTATAGTGGTGCCCTCGAGACTGCACACTTGCATTCTTGACTTCTGAAAGCCTAGTACTTTTTCTCCTTTCTAGACAATTCAAGAACTAATTCGAGAGGGCTTCCCTGGTGGTGCAGTGGTTGAGAGTCTGCCTGCCGATGCAGGGGACGCGGGTTCGTGCCCCGGTCCGGGAGGATCCCACATGCCGCGGAGCGGATGGGCCCGTGAGCCATGGCCGCTGGGCCTGCGCGTCCGGAGCCTGTGCTCCGCAACGGGAGAGGCCACAACAGTGAGGGGCCCGCGTACCGCAAAAAAAAAAAAAAAAAAAAAAAAAAAAGAACTAATTCGAGAATACTCTTAACTCCATGTGCCTTCCTGAATCACACACTGTTGGTCTGTATTTTAATTCTCCGTATTTTAAACCTCCATGAGACATGGTTGTTGTTTACACAGTTCGTGCTCATTTAGGTTTACCCACATGCTGACTGGTTTTTGTGGCTTTTTCCTTCTCTCCTGCACGTCTGACTTTCCATTTGGGATTATCTCCCTTTGGCCTGAAAACACGGTTCAGTCTTGTCTTGGTGTAGGTCTGCTTGTGATGAATTCTGTTTCTGTTTGTCTGACAATATCGTGATTTTCACCTTCATCCATGAAAGAGATTTAGAGTGAGTATAGAAGTGTGGTTGGTGACTTTCTTTCAGTACTGAAGATACTCCATCGACTTGTCTCCCCAGGTGCTTCTACTGGGGAGTCTCATTCATTGTTACCTTTGAAGGTAATGTGTCCTTTTTTTTTTTCCTTCTCTATCTACTTAAAGATGTTCTTTCTGTCTTTGTCTTTCAGAAGGTTAACCATGCTGTGCTTAGATGTGTACAGTCAGCCCTCCCTATCTGTGGGCCCAACCAGCTGCGGGGTCACATACTGTTTAAGATTTGAGGTTGACTCTGCTGCTGACCCCGTGGGTACAGAGGGCTGACTCTGGGACCTGAACTTTGGTGGATTTTGGTATCCAGAGCGGGTCTTGGGACCAATCCCCTGTGGATACTGAGGGACCCACTGTATTTCTTTTTAATTATCCTACTTGGGATTCATAAGGCTTCTTGAATTTAGGGCTTGATGTCTTTCAGTCAAGGACCAATCAGAAGGCATAAACTGGAGTAATTTGAACAGAGAAAGATTAATATAAAGAATTATTAACTGCGAGAGAAAAGCGACTATGAAGGTGTAGAGGGGATGCTAAAGTTGCCCAAGGGTGAAGGTGAGTGCCCGAGGAAAGCAAAACTCAGGAGGGCCCAAGTCCCTGTGCTGGGATTCAGAGCTCGTTGGAGAAGGTGTGGTTACTTACAGTCCACTGGGGGTGCTGAGAAACACACTGGGTCACCCAGGCCAGAGCTGGTTCAGAGCTGGGTGAGCCGAGGCTGGCAGGTGGGCATGCGTGCAGGGTGGCACAAGGCCTGGGGGCCACAGTGAGAGGATGAGCAGGTCAGGCTGGGCTGCAGGCTTGCCGAGAGACAGCAAGATGCGGGTAGAGGGTGTGGCTGGGGCAGAATGCGCTGGATGCCTCCCGACACGTTCCTCTAGTAGCCCTGCGGTCAGAGTGAGAAGAAAACAGCGGTCTCCACACCTGGAGCCGGCGCCTGCTGCAGGACCCCTCCAGGGACAAAACCCTGTGCTCCCTGCACACGGGAAACGCTCACTTTAGAGCACCAGATAAACGGGAGACGTGGACATGAGGAATGAGAAACTGGTAACTGGCACGATCGGTTTTCGAATCTACTTTAAAAACAGCTTTATTGAGGTGTGATCTACATACCATTTTGAGTATAACATGAAATTTAGTACATTTATAAAGTTGTGTAACTATCGCCATGAACCAGTTTTTAAACAATTCCATCGCCCCAAAGGATCCCTCATGCCGTCTGCAGTCTTTCCACTCACAGGCAACCACTGGTCTGCTCTCTGTCTCTAGATTTGCCTTTTCTGTACATTTCATTTCAACAGAAGCAGGAATTACACAGTCTTTTGTGTCTGGCATCCTTCACACCCATGTTTTTGAGGTTCATCCGCGTTGTGTGTCAGTTCCTTCCTCTTCAGTGTTAAGTGGTGTTCCGTTGTATGGAAGTATGTTTTGTTCATCCTTCGACCAGTTGGTGGACATCTGGATTATTTCCACTTTTGGGCTATTGTGGAATAATACTGCTATGAACATTGCTTCTACTGTGTTTTTTCCTTTTCTGTTGGTGCTCCAGTTGGACTTCTCATCCCGTCTCTTCCTGCCCTGTGTTTTGTCCATACTTTTCTCTCTTCATGCTTCAGTACACATCTAGCTCCTAATCTATCTCCAGTTCACTAATTCTGTTTTTTTAAAGATTTATTATTTATTTATTTTTGGCTGCATCGGGTCTTAGTTGAGGCATGTGGGATCTTCGTTGGCACACAGGCTCTTCATTGTGGAGCACGGGTGTTTCTCTAGTTGTGGTGCACGTGTTTTCCCTCTCTGGCTGTGGCGCGTGGGCTCCGGGCCGCGTGGGCTCTGGAGTTTGGGGCACGCGGGCTCTAGTTGAGGCGCGCAAGCTCAGTAGTTATGGCGTGTGGGCTTAGTTGCCCCACCAGGGATCAAACCCGCGTCCCTTGCATTGCAAGGCGGATTCTTTACCACTGGACCACCAGGGAAGTCCCGATTTTGTTAAACACATTCACTGAGTTCCTTATATCAGTTAATGCATTTTTTGGTTCTAGAATTTCCATTTTCCCTCTATTTTACATCCAATTACTTGCTGAAATTCTCAGTCCTGTCTTACACCTAGACAGAGTATGTGTTGTGCTTTCAGCCCCTGCAGGTCTGATTATGTCCATTGTTTCTGGTCTTCTTCTGTGCGTGCTTCTTTGTCCCCTTTGTGTTCCTGGTTAATTTTTGTTGTATATGAAAAATTAAATATATTGAGGCCTAGGATGATGTCAGCCTCCTCCAGGGAGGCTTTGCATTTGCTTCTGGCAGGTGCCTGGGGGCTAGGAATCCAGACTGAAGCTGGTTTGTTACAGGGCTGTGAGGGCTGGTATACTCGTAGTCACACAGCTGCAAGGTTATCTCCTTTGGGGTCTCAAAATATGAATTCTGGACTTTTTTTTTTTTTTTTTTAAATCTCCCTTTTCTCAGAAGTGCTGCCGAGCTTCTCAGACACCTCTTCTGGAATTGGCAGGAATGTGACCCCAAATGTCAGGCTTCCTCCCTGGATTTCTGTCTCCTCCTGAATCCTGGCCCAGTAATTCTTCCTTCACCTGCTAGCTCTCTGATGAATGCAGGCAGGGATTTAAAAATACTTGGTATAGCTTTCCTAGCAGGATGGCTGGTCTGAATTACCTAGTGTGCCATTCCCAGAAGTGGAAAATTCCTTCTTAAACGTTTTTAGAATAAACTTGTCAAGAACCATATAAAATCCTGTTGGGATTTTCTTTGGAATAGTTTTGAAATATATACATTAATATGGGGGGATAATTGACATCTTTAAGAAACTTAATCTTCCTACCCATGAATATGTGTATCTCTCAACTATTAAGGTCTTTATTATTTTAAAATGAAACCTTATTTTTTCATTTAAAAAATATATAATTTTATTGAGGCATAATTGACATATAGTGTTAGTTTCAGGTGTACAGTGTAACGATTGATGTGTATATATTTTGCGAAATGATCACCACAGTAAACCCAGCTAACATCCGTCATCACATGGTTACAAAAGGTTTTTTCTTGTGATGACAACTTTAAGATCTACCCTACGAGCAACTTTCAAATATGCAGTACAGTATTACTGACCATAGTGACCGTGCTGTATCTGACACCCCCATGACTTACCGTACACCTGAGAATCTATACCTTTTGACGCCCTTCACCCGTTTCGCCCACCTCTCCTACCTCCGGCAACCACCAGTCTGTTCTCTATACCTGTGAACTAGGTCCTATTTTTTTTTGCTCCAGATTCCACATATAAGTGAGACCACATGGTATTTGTCTTTCTTTGGCTTATTTCACTTAGCATAATGCCCTCAAGATCATCTTTGCTGTTGCAAACGGCAAAATTTCATTTTTTCTGGCTGAATAATATTCTATTGTGTATATATACACCACATCTTTATCCACTCATCCGTTGGTGGACTCTTAGGTTGCTTCCATGGCTTAGCTATAGTGAATAACACTGCCATGGACCTTGGGGTGTATATAGCTTTTTCTGTTTATTGTTATAGAAAGATAAAAATGTATCTGCTTTCATAACCCCTCCTATACCCGCATAGAGCTTTTTAAAATTTAATTTTTAAATTAATTTTTATTGGAGTATGGTTGCTTTACAATGTTGTATTAGCCTCCACTGCACAACAACGTGAATCAGCCATACACAGACAGATATCCCCTCCCTTCTGGACTTCCCTCCCATTTAGGTCACCACAGTGCCTTAGGTGGAGCTCCCTGTGCTCTGCAGTATGTTCCCATCAGCTGTCTATTTCATGCATAGTATTAATAATGTATATGTGTCAATCCCAGTCTCCCAGCTCCTCCCACCCCACCCCACCCCTTTCCCCCTTGGTATCCGTACATTTGTTCTCGACGTCTGTGTCTCTATTTCTGCTTTGCAAATAAGAGATCATCTGTACCATTTTTCTCGATTCCACACATATGTGTTATTATACGATATTTGCTTTTCTCTTTGACTTACTTCACTCTGTATGACACACTCTAGGTCCATCCACGTCTCTACAAATGACCCAATTTCATCCCTTGTTATGGCTGAGTAATATTCCATTGTATATATGTACCACATCTTTATCCATTCCTCTGTCAATGAACATTTAGGTTGCTTCCATGTCCTGGCTATTGTAAATAGTGCTGCTATGAACATTGGGTTGCATGTGATTTTTTGAATTATGGTTTTCTCTGGGTATATATGCCCAGTAGTGGGATTGCTGGGTCATATGGTAGTTCTATTTTTAGTTTTTTAAGGAACCTCCAGACTGTTTTCCATAGTGGCTGTATCAATTTACATTCCCACCAGCAGTGTATGAGGGTTCCCTTTTCTCTGGCATTTACTGTTTGTAGATTTTTTGGTGATGGCCATTCTGACTGGTGCAAGGTGATACCTCATCATAGTTTTGATTTGCATTTCTCTAATAATTAGTGATGTTGAGCATCTTTTCATATGTTTGTTGGCAATCTGTATGTCTTCTTTGGGGAAATGTCTATTTAGGTCTTCTGCCCAGTTTTTGATTTGGTTGGTTGTTTTTTTGATATTGAGCTGTATGAGCTGCTTGTATATTTTGGAGATTAACCCTGTCAGTTGCTTCGTTTGCAAATATTTTCTCCCATTCTGAGGGTTGTCTTTTCGTCTTGTTTATGGTTTCCTTTGCTGTGCAAAAGCTTTTAAGTTTAACTGGGTCCCACTTGTTTAAATTTTCATTACTCTAGGAGATGGGCCAAAAAAGATGTTGCTGTGATTTACGTCAGAGTGTTCTGCCTATGTTTTCCTATAAGAGTTTTATAGTGTCTGGGCTTACATTTAGGTCTTTAATACATTCTGAGTTTATTTTCGTGTATGGTAGTAGGGAGTGTTCTAATTTCATTCTTTTACACGTAGCGTCCAGTTTTCCCAGCACCACTTACATATAGCTTTTTAAGTTTGTGTTTTTGTTTTCTTCAAATATCTAGAAGTAGAATTGACGGTTCATACAGTAGTTCTATTTTTAATTTTTTCAGGAATCTCCATACTGTTTTCCATAGTAGCCGCACCAACTTACATTCCCACCAACAGTGCACAAGGATTCCCTTTTTTCCACCTCCTCACCAATCCTTGTTATTTCTTTTCATTTTGATGATGGCCATTCTAACAGGTGTGGGGTGATAGCTCATTGTGGTTTTGATTTGCATTTCCCTGATGATGAGTGATGTTAAGCATCTTTTCATGTAGCTGTTGGCCATCTGTATGTCTTCATTAGAAAAATGTTCAGATATCCTCCCATTTTCGAAAAGTATTTTTTTTTGCTATTGAGTTGTATGAGTTTTTTCATGTATTTTGGATATCAACCCCTTATTAGGTATATGATTTGCAGATATTTTCTCCCATTTGATAGGTTGTCAATTCATTTTGTTGATGGTTTCTTTTGTGCACAGAAACTTTACTTTGTTGTAGTCCCATCTTGTATTGTTTTGCTTTTGTTGCCTTTGCTTTTGGCTTCAAATCTAGAAAATCACTGTCAAGACTGACGTCAAAGAGCTTACTGCCTGTGTTTTCTTTCGGGAGTTTTATGGTTTCAGGTCTTACATGCAAGTCTTTAATCCATGTTGAGTCAATTTTTGGGTATGATGTAAGATAGTGGTTTTCCCAACACCATTTATTGAAGAGACTGTCCTTTCCCCATTGTGTATTCTTGGCTCCTTTGCCATAAATTGATGATATATGTGTCGATCTACTTCTGGGCTCTTTCTTCTGTTCCGTTGATCTGTGTGTCTGTTTTTATGTGAATACCATACTGTTTTGATTACTATAGCTTTGTAATATAGTTTGATACCAGGGAGCATGATGGCTCCAGCTTTGTTCTTCTCTCTCAAGATTGCTTTGGCTATTCAAGGTCTTTTGTGGTTCCACACAAATCTTAGGATTATTTCTCCTATTTCTGTGAAAAATGCCATTGGAATTTTGATAGGAATTGCATTGAATCTGTAGATTGCTTTGGGGTAGTATGGACATTGTAACAACGTTAGCTCTTCCAATCCATGAGCACAGAATATCTTTCCATTTATTTGTCTTCTTCAATTTCTTTCATTAATGTCTTAAAATTTTTAGTGTATGGGTCATTCACCTCCTTGGTTAAATTTATTCCTAGGTATTCTCTTCTTTTTGATGCAATTTTAAATTGTATATTATAAATGAGATGGTTTTCTTTCTTTTTAAATTCATTAATTTTTTTTGGCTGCGTTGGGTCTTCATTGCTGCGTGTGGGCTTTCTCTAGCTGCGGCGAGTTGGGGCTACTCTTCATTGCGGTGCGTGGGCTTCTCATTGTGGTGGTTTCTCTTGTTGCAGAGCACAGGCTCTAGGCACACGGGCTTCAGTAGTTGTGGCTTGCAGACTCTATAGAGTAGTTGTGGTGCACAGGCTTAGCTGCTCCACGGCATGTGGGATCTTCCAGGACCAGGGATCGAACCCATGTCCCCTGCATTGGCAGGTGGATTCTTAACCACTGCGCCACCAGGGAAGTCCCTTAATTTCTTTTTTTTTTTTTTTGCGGTGCGTGGGCCTCTCACTGTGGTGGCCTCTCCCGTTGCGGAGCACAGGCTCCGGATGTGCAGGCTCAGTGGCCATGACTCACGGGCCCAGCCGCTCCGCGGCATGTGGGATCCTCCTGGACCGGGGCACGAATCCGTGTCCCCTGCATCGGCAGGCGGACTCTCAACCACTGCGCCACCAGGGAAGCCCCCCTTAATTTCTTATAATTCACTATTAGTGTATAGATACATAACATTTTTGTACATCGATTTTGCATTCTGCAACTTTACTGAATTTGTTTATTCTAATAGTTTTTGATGGAGTCAAGTGTTGTCTATATATAATATCATGTCATCTGCAAACAGTTTTATATCTTCCTTTTCAATTTGAATGCCTTTTGTTTCTTTTTCTTGCCTAACTGCTCTGGCTAGGATTTCTAATACTTATGTCGAATAAAAGTTGTGACAGGGGGCATCCTTGTCTTGTCCTGGTCTTTTTTTTTTTTGGCTGTGCTGTGCGGCTTGCGGGATCTTAGTTCCCCGACCAAGGATTAAACCCCCGCCACAGCAGTGAAAGCACTGAGTCCCAACCACTGGACTGCCAGGGAATTTATTTTTTTATTTCTTTTTTTTTTTTTTTCCAGTGTCTGTCTTGTTCTGATCTCTAAGGAAAAGCTTTCAGCTTTTCACCACTATGGTTAGCTGTGGGCTTGTCATATATGACTTTTATTATGTTGAGGTATGTTCCCTCTATACCCGTTTTGCTGTGAGATTTTTATCATAAATGATGTTGAATTTTATCAAATGCTTTTACAATATCTATTGAGATGGTCTTTTGGTATTTATCCTTCATTTTGTTAATGTGGTGTATCACACTGATTTGTAGGTGTTGACCCATCCTTACATCTCTGGAGTAGATCCAACTTGCTAATGATGTATGATCCTTTTATCGTATTGCTGAATTTTGTTTGCTAATATTTTTTGTTGAGGATTTTTGCATCTACGTTCCTCAGGGATATTGGCCTGTAGTTTTCTTTTCTTGTGGCATTCTCATCTGTTTTTGGTGACAGGGTAATGCTGGCCTTTTTTTTTTTTTTTTTAAAAAGTGTTTGGAAGTGTTCCCTCCTCTTCTAGTTTTTGGAAGAGTTTGAGAAGAACTGATATTACTTCTTCTTTGAATGTTTGGTAGAATTCACCAGTGAGGTCATCTGGTCCCAGACTTTTGTTTGTTGAGAGGTTTTTGATTACTGATTCAATCTCCTTACTAGTAATCCGTCTGTTCAGATTTATTTCATGATTCAGTGTTGGTAGGTTGTATGCATCTAGGTATTTATCTGTGTCTTCTGGGTTTTTATCTGTGTCTTCTAGGTTGTCAAATTTGTTGACATATAATTGTTCCCAGAAGTTTCTTAGGAGCCTTTGTATTTCTGTGGTATCAGTTGTAATAGCTCCTCTTTCATTTCTGATTTTGAGTACTCTTTTTTTCTTGGTGAGTTTAGCTAAAGGTTTGTCCATTTTGTTTATCTTTTCAAAGAACCAGCTCTTTCATTGATCTTTTCTATTGTCTTTTTAGTCTGTATTTTATTTCCACTCTAATCCTTTATTTCCTTCCTTCTGCTAACTTTGGGTTTCATTTGTTCTAGTTTCTTGAAATTTAGAGTGTTTATTTGAGCTTTTTGTTTCTTGATTTAGGTGTTTATTATTAATTTCCCTTTTAGAACTGCTCTTGCTGCATCCGCTAAGTTCTGATATGTTGTATTTCCATTTTCATTTTTCTTAATGTATTTTTTATTTTCTTCTTTGACCTATTAATTGCTCAGTAGTATACCATTTAATCTCCATGTATTTTTGGATTTTCCCATTTTCTTGTAATTTCTATACTTTCATACCATTGTGACTGGCTAAGATGCTTGATATAATTTCAACCTTCGTACATTTACAACGACCTGTGGTCTAACATGTACTTATGCTGGAGCATGTTCCGTGTGCTCTTAGAAGAGTGTACTCTGTTGCTTTTGGATGGAATGCTCTGTATGTATCTTTAAGTCCGTCTGGTCTAATGTGTTTAAGGCCAACGTTTGCTTATTGATTTTCTGTCTGGATGATCTATCCATTGATGTAAGTGGGGTATTAAAGTTCCCTACTATTACTGTATTGCTGTGTGTTCTCCCTTTAAGTCTGTTACTATTTGCTTCGTGTATTTAGGTTGCTCGCATTTGGGTGTGTAAATATTTACACGTTATTTTCTCTTGCTGGATCACCCTTTTTCCTATAAGGTCTTATACATCTCTTATTGGGTTTATTCCTAGTACCTTAAGAATTGTGATGTTAGTATAAACTGGATATTTGAAGAATTATGTTTTCTAGTAGTTCGTTGTTAACTATCGTGATTTTCTTACTAATCTCTTTTCTTGTTGCATTGGCTAGTATCTCCAGTATGACAGTGAAAGACAAGGTGACAGTGGGATCCTTACCTTGTTCTATTTTAAAGGAACTTCTTTAAATATTTCATCATTAAGTATAACGTTTGCATGAGATTTTAGAAAGTAACATTTATTAGATTAAGGAAGTTTTTGATTTCTACTTACCTAAGACTGTTAGCTATTTTTTAAATAAAAATTATGAATGGGGGTTTTAATTTTTTAACAGTGGTCTTTCTGACTACTGAGGTGATTAGATGGTGTTCTTCCTTTAATCTGTTAATGTATTTTATTCAGGAGAGGCTAGGCCATGTTCTGAAAACTTACAAGCCCTGAAATCTCAGCAGCTTATTAGTAAGTGCAAATTCATTTTTCATTCGTGTAAAGCCCAGTATGGAACAGTGGGAGTAGTCCCTGACTGGGCTCCCTCCAGTTAGGGCTCTGCCATCTCAACACCTGGAATCTAAGTATGCCATGGTGGAGAAAGTACACATGGAGGTGGCACGCCTGTTCTCAGTTCCCCAGGAAGGAAAGGCGTACCAGATGGGAATGCCCAAATAAGGGTCTAAGAAAAGGGATCAAGTACTGTCATCACTCCATCCTTGCATCTGAGGATGTGCCCAATGGGGAGTCTTGAGTTTTACGTTTTCACTGGTTTGGGGTTGCTAAGATTATAATTTTTGCATCAGTAATTTTGCCTATAATTTTCCTTCTTGTCCTTGTCTGGATTTGGTGTCAAGGTTGTATTCCACTCACAAAACAAGTTGAGAAGTGTTTCCCTTCTTCTGTTCTCAGGGGCATTCGTCTAAGACTGAAGCTACCTGTTTAGCATAAATTACCAGTTAAGCCTGTCTGGACCTGATGTTTGTGAGTGGATTTCAAATCCAACTTAATTTCTTTAATGTTAAGTACCTCTTCTTTGTAGTACTTATTATGGTTGCAGTATTTCACTTGTATCATTTTTCAATTAAGAGGATTCAGTGAGGTAGAGCTGCCTGCAAAGTGCTTGGTACTCAATATATGCTAAGTAATAATAGTGGCGATAGCTCACCAGATACTGTTCCAGGTATAACTTGCTGAGCCTTCACAGACTGTATAAGGTAGAGCTGTCCTTACCCCCACTTCCAGATGATGGAGAAACTGGGGACCAGAGAAGGGACCACAGAGATGGGGACAAAAGACCACCCCCCCCAACACCTGCCAGGCGCCCAGCCCACAAGGAGGTCACAGAAAGGAGACAGCTCAGTTGTCACTTTGACACACGCGGCATGTGGTACACAGGTGGCCGCGGCTTTCATCTGTGTTTATTTTCCTTTCATATAAAAGTTACAGGTTTGAAATGTCTGCAGGAAGATGCCACCATCAGCCAGGTTAGTTGGGGATATATTACAATGTAACAACACTGGGGAGGCGCGGGGCCGTGGGAGGGAGGCGCTGCTCAGAATCGGGCTTTAATTCAGCCCTGGCGCGTGCCTGCCCTTGCCCTGATCCACCCACACCTGCAGGTGAGAACTGCCTCTGCAGAGAACGAATCCTCCCGAGGGTGTCTTTGTTGTAAAGACAGATTCGTACAGCTGATCTGGCCCCTGAGACAGACAAACCACAGCCAGGCTGGCAACTCCCAGAGCCAGAATGTGTCTCCATGAGGTCAAGGTAGGGAAGCCTGTCAGCCAATAAGTTAAAACACACATTGCACCTGCTGCCCTCCTCATGCAGGGTCACCTGGCCACGCCGGCCCCTTGTCCACCTGCGCTGCCTGCCCAGGGCCTCGGCTCAGAGCCAGGGCTCCCGGCAAGGAGGGGAGGTGTGGGTGTAGGGTCTGTTCTGAATTGAGGGACGGTGAAGCCCCCGAGCCCCATCCAGCTCGCGGCTGGGACGCTGAGCCTGAAGCGGAAGCGCGGCGTCGACAGTTGCCCGCCTATGGAGGGAGGCCCCAGGGAACCGCAGTCCACACAGCCCGTGGGCCCTGAGCACACAGCGGCTGCGCAAAGCAGCAGCAGAGCAGGGCCAGGCCAGGAGGAAGACGGGAAGGTGGGAAAAACTGAAATGAGAGGACTTAAAAAAGCGGGCACAAACTAAAACCCAACCCCACACACAATATTGTTCATAACCAGCGACTCTATACACACACTCTTTAAATAGTAAAGTGACGCGTTCCGCCCGCTGCCGCAGGATCGCTGCCTGAGGGGTCGTAACTGACATTTCACAGATTCCTCCCCTCTGTGCACAGGACAGACACCTTCTTGATAAAAGCTGTTCAAAGGCCCATGAAGGACTCAAAGTGACGGGGCTGTTCCTTTAAACAGTTACAGATGGTGCTTTCTACTTCTGTTTAAGCCCGGGCTGAGCCTGCTGTTCGCCTGCCCAGAGTCCCAAACCCCAGGAGCAGTGAGCTCTCAATTATGTAAAACGAACAAAACAGGAGGCGGGCGGCCTGGGGGCAGCCGTCGGATTCTGATGGCAGCCTGCCCGCAGGCCCACGTCGGGCTGGCACGGAGGCCAGGGGGCGTGGAGAGCCCCTGCGGACCTCCCCTCAGCTCGTCCACCTCAGCAGCGGGGCTGGCTCTGGAGAGCGAGGCTGGAAAGAGCACCTGCTTCTGAAGCCGCTGCGCCTCACTGCCGGCCAGCCGGTGAGCCATGGCCGTCAACCCCAGGGGGCGCCTCTGCGCCAGGCCCCTGCCTCTCAGGGACACCCTGTCCTTCCCACGGGAGAGCCGGTCAGGCTGGCAGAAGGTCTGATGAGCAAAGAGGGGCCCCTTTGGGCCCACCAGGCTCAGCGCCAGGGAGGAGGGGAGCCCGCAGGGCGGGACGGATAGGAGATGGAGTTTAAGGCACACGGCAAGCGACAGAGGAGGGGCTGCCGGCCCCCCCCCAGCAGAAGTGCCCCTCCCCTCTCCGGGTTAGCTCACCAAGAGCTACTGGCCCCAACTCAGATACAGTGTGTTTCTTGGATGGTCAAGTCCTTCCTTTCCAGCTGCTGCTGCCCAGCTCCCACGGTGCCAGAGGATGGGGAGGGCCGGTGGGACGGGGCGGAGGAAGTGAAGGGGCGAAAACACGATGGCCACGGCTGCTGCTCGTGACCCAGCCAGGGCGGGCCAGGACCGCGACGGGAGCACCAGCCCCAGGGCTGCTGAAAGGCCACCTGCCGTCCCTTCTGGGCCAGGTGAGACGCTCACACCATCCTCCACTTAAAAAGTAGGACATGGAAAGTGAAAGGAGACTTTCCCGGGTCTCCTCTACTTTCTGCCCACCCAACTGAAGGCTACGGGGAGAGCAGCCCCCGCCCCGAGGGTCCTTGGGCCTCCACTCATCTGTCATTGCAGGAGATTCAGAAGACTCCCACCATTCCCGGGCTGCTGCTGAAGTCCCTGCGCTGCTCCCAGGCTTGGGGGGAGGGGGAGAGAGGGAGAGCAGAAGACAGAGCAAAAGCAGAAACCCAAACCCCAGCCCCCAGTTCACAAATCAGCAGTGAGCCCGCCCGCTGGCCCCCCCCCCCCCCGGGCCGGGGGCCTGCTCCCGCGGGGGAGGGGCAGGAAGCTGCTGCGGCTCCGGACGCCTGCCCGGCACAGCAGCGGCCTGGATGGGCCCGGTGGCTCTGAGGCCAGGACACGCGCCGCCGCCACGTAACAGGTCCAAAGTCCCTTCCGGCCTCGGAGCGGCGCTCTGAGCCTCTCGCGTTCTCCTCGCTTGCGGCACCCGCTCCTAGGTCTTCTCTTCCCGGTCTGTTTTCCTCCGTGTTATGTTCCTGGGTTTGATTTTCAGAGAGAGTTCCCATAGCGCCTCCTCCGCCAGGTGGTCACTGAAGTCGTTGAAGAAGTTTATGATGTCATCGTTTCTCCGGATGTCATAATGCCTGGTGGAGGGAGGAGGGTGGCCGGTGAGAGCCAGTGTGGGCCAGACAGCCCCAAGACCCCTGGGAGGTGCCACGTGTGCCGCCTCAGCAGACTCACGGGGCAGGGGCGTCCCCGTGTGACGCTGGCGCTCAGAGCGTGAGCTGCACCCCAGAGCTGTGCTCTGCTCTGTGCAAGGGCTCCCGGAGCAGCACCCTGTAGCCAGGCTCCCCTCCGCAGGAGGTCCCAGGGAGACCCCACTGCCCCGGAGTCAGGAGGGCCAGGGCCCGCCAGCCTCCCCCCACGGGATCGCGCAGGACAAGCTGGCGGCCAGCTCTGGGTGCAGGCCCTGTGCCACACTGGAAGTAGCAGCTGTTGGATCCCCGTGGGTCTCTGCGCAGTGCGCCCTGCCCGCCCGGTCCCTCAGGGCGGCAGCACTCACGCCTGCTGGAAGCACCGCATGCTGTCCAGGATGTTGAACTGTTGCCACCGTTTGGAAAAATTCACCTTCCCGTCAATGTAGTCTGGGTTTCCTAGGTGAACGAAGGTGAGGTCCTGCAGGATGAGCCCCCTGGGAGGACGGAGAAGCAGGTTAGACTCTGGAGGGTGGCCTGGCAGGTAATCGGTTGCTGGGCGAGCCGGAGCCCGAGCCGCTGCCAAACCCGCGGGCGCGTCTGCGGGGAGGGGCGGCGCGAATTTGACCCAGGTTCTGGCCTCCGGAAAGCGGGCTCAGGCCCACCTGCCGTGGAGCCTCTTCAACAGCCGTCCCAGCCCAGCAGAGCGGTACAGGTTAACAGATGAGCAGGAAAGAATGACGCCACCCCGAACTTGAGTGGCGGGGTGGGGGTCACATGCTGTCATCAAACAGGGTGCGCAGCCCCGCGGTGAGTGGGGGCGGTTCTTGCACAGGGATAGCCCAGCCCGAGGGCACGGCCACGCCCACCCAAGCAGCCCGGCTGGGGAGGGCTGTCGTGCTCGGCCAGAGCAGGAAGGCTAGGAATCACGGCAGGGCCGTTGGCTGCAAGATGTACACTTCGGAGCGTGGAGGCCAGGGGCATGCCGCCGCACACTCAGCCTGGGACAGCGCTGAGTCTCCTGTCCCTCTTGGAGATTCCCACCGTCCACTAGCATATTAAGGGGTCCGGTGAGTCCCGCACAAAGAAAACTGTTTAGCTTCAAGGTTTTCTGCTATTTCCCAAGCTTACGTGACATGGGATTCTTTTTGGTGAGATACCTATTTAGCCCGTGGCCCACACTTGGGGAAACGCTCCCTGAGCTGCCTCACGCCGAGTACTCTCAGGGTTCCTGGGGTGACAGGAGGGCCCTCCGGTGGCTGTGATGTGCAGCTAAGCTTGGGGACAGCTGGACTATATAGCACGCTGCTGCTGGTGGGGGAAGAGAGATGCTACCCGGCTGTCCACACGTGCGCCTAAACAAGCCCACTGGCAGATGAGGGAAGAGAGGAGGCGTGGGAGGACCGGGCGGTGGGGAAGACTGAACCATTTTCCCTGGGCCCCTCTTTCATCTAAGTTGTTTAACAAGGAGCACGTTTTACTTTTAAAGTTCAAACAGAAGCACAAACGTCTGGGTTGGAAGCCTTTAAGCGAGGGCTTCTCTATGGGGGTCCACTGTATCTTCCCCAGAGCACACGAGGGGCAAACCCAGTTGGGAGGCTGTACTCACAGGTATGGGATGCACGGCGGCTCCACCTCCGAGAGGGCGGCCCGGTAGGCGCGGAAGGAGGATGAGCTGTCAATCAGCGTGCAGTACTCCGCCAGGCCCTGGCAGGAGGGACGCGCACTCCGTGAGCACGGCGCCAACGCTGGGGCACCGAGCCCCGGCCCCTCCCCCCACCAACCCAGAGCCAGACCCCGCCCTGCCCCAGCCACAGGCAGGCCTTCCGCGGTGCTGACAAAGAACCGCGTCTCTGAGCAGCCAGCGCCCCGTGTGGTGGACCTCAGGCTGGGCTCCTGCTTGGCTGTGCTCAGCGCCGCAGCCCGCCTGAACCTCAGAAGCACACACTGGACCATGTGGCTCCCGGCCCCGAGCCTGCCTTCATGCCTCACCGCACTCGAGGCAGAGGCCACGAGGGATGGCGGGCGAGCTCGCTGCTCCTGCGCGCAGCGTGGGTAGGGTTTTGCCTGTCCTGCCCCTTCGCCCGTTGTGGGCCTCTCGCCTTGATGTGTCACCTCTTCCAGGAAGCCTTCCCTGCCTCCTCAGGGCCTGTTATGTGTTCCTGGAGCAGCTGGTGTGAATGTCCCATTTCTCCATACACCGTCTCGTAACTGTCCCTTTATGTTGCCCCACGAGATGACCCCCAGGTAGCCCTGGCGACACTCAACCCCGTGGGCTTTGTCTCTCTTCCAGGAACAGCACCCACACAAAGATAAGGGTCCAGTTCCTTGCCAGGCCCCCCAAGACCCCTGTGATGCAGAGCCATTCTCCCCAGTGATGTGGCCACACTGGCCTCTGTCCCCTCTGATGGGGAATTCCCCTCCCTTCCCAGGAAGCTCCTATGCGGGTCATGGTGTGATAAGACACCTCCTTAGGGGGCCTGCCTGACCCCCAGGCTGGCCCAGACGCCTCGTTCACATGCTTGCTCGGCACCCCATCCCCATCCTTCTCCCTGTAGTACCTGCCCTGAGGAGCTCCGCCCAATAACGGGTCTAGCCTGTTCACAGTACATCCCAATGCCTAGTGCGGCCCGCACCCAAAGGAGCCCCTCTAGAAGCCCGGGTCGAGGGCAGGAAGCAGAAGGTGAAGCTGGGACCCAGGCACGGTTCTGCGGTACAGGCAGCAGGATGTGACGTGACGTGACAACCCTGGCACTCACTAACACCAAGCCCCGCAGGGCCCAGTGACTGGAGATTAGAGACAGGAAACTAGGGCAGGGCGGGGCAGAGCTCGTCCCACCACAGCCGGGCCTCGCGTCCCACAGCTGCCCTCCCGGCTGCCCTCCCAGCCGCCCACCTCTGAGGTCTGCTTCTGCCACTCCAGCCTGCGGATAGGGGCTGAGTCCAGCGCTGAGAGGATGGCCAGGTAGGAGTTGAAGTTGTTCAGCTTCCGTAAGTGCTGCAGAGAGAGGGTGGGGGCAGGGATGGGCGGGCGGGCGGGCGGGCAGGCAGGGGCTCCTGTGGCGGGCTCTGGGGAGGGTGCCCACAGTTACCTTCATGATCTTGATGAACTTCAAGAGCAGCCGTTCCCTGTCTTGGGCCTTTTCCTGTAACATGATGATTGACCGAACCCTGCACGGACCAAGGGGAGAAAGAGACAGTTGAGCTGACCCGTCTCTCTTCAGGCCTCTGGTGGCAATGGGACGGGGGCACCTGTACCAGCTGGCCAGGAGCCCGTGCCTAGGGAGTGCCCCGGGCTCACGAGGCACCAGGTGTACCCCCGTCTCTGCTCTGAAGGAGCTCATGGCACCCCAGGGATAGGTAAGAGGCCACAGAGAGATCCAGTGGCTGGGACCTCTGACCGTGCGGATGGACGCTCTCCCGGTGAGCGCTGACCGTGAGCACCACGGCGGCTGGAAACGCTCAGCGAGTGTGGCCTCAGGACTAGCTCGGAGACGAGTGGGCGTGTGGGCTAAGAGGCCACCTTGCTGGCCACGAGGGAGGGCACCTCTCAGAAACTTAGCAACCAAAGCCAAAGGCCAGCCTTGCACGAGCACCTCACGGTGGCCTCGACCGCCTGTGCTTTCACAGGGGCCACCGCCCGTCGCCCAGAGAACGTGCCCCTCTTCTGACCCATTAAAGGGCACCGGCACCGAGTCCACCTTGAGCACCGGGGCTCCCCCCACATCTCCTCCTAGGCAGGCCCCAGGGGGCGTGTCTGGAGCCCCCAGCGCCCAGCAAGGGGCGGGGCTGGAGGCCATGCTCAGGGCTGCACGGCTTGTCTGCCCCGGAAACCACCTCGTCCTCTGCTGGGCTGCTACGCTAAGCATGTGCTGCTGACGAGTGAAACGCTTCCTGTGGTGCAGAGAGAAGCAGGGCAAGTGGGAGAGGACCCAATTCTCCAAAGAGCAATCCTCAGAGCACTTACAAATCAGACGTTTCCCTGGTGGTGGGGATGGACTGTGTGTGTGTCCGGGGGTCAGTATGAGACTGCCACTGGCCGCCACACCCAACCATCCTCCACTGAGGCCGAGAGGCTGTGGACACCCTTGAGTCACGTCTTTAAGAGTCAACAGTTCTGCTGTATGTTACAACATAAATGCACTTCTGGGCTTCACTTTGCTTTAAGAATTGAAGGCTAAATAAAAGTATTAATACAGCCACTCCTTTGCTCTACCTCTCTTTCAGGCAGAGTCAGTGTGAGGACCAGTCCTGAGGCCACCTGGCAGTGGGAAGACTGGCAACGACCAGTGCAGGGTGGCAAGTTTAACACCCGCGCCTCTGCCGCCATCGATAGCAGGCATTACTAATAAATCCTGGCTGAGTCCTCCTCAACCCGCCCCCACCCCCCCACCCCCGCCCCAGGCGGCCCCTTCCAACGTGCAAGACACGCCCTGTCCTGTCCCTGCCCTTGTCCTGTCTCTGGTTCACAACGAATGCCCACAGGGCCCCAGAAGGAGCTGGGAGGAATGAAAGGGCACCCCTTTGTCCTTGCCATGGGCGCTCTCTGTGAAGGACACACAAGGCACCCATCCAGAAGTGCTCTGCACTGAGGCCCCTTCTTACCAGTAGGACATGTTGTTGAAGTGCTCCGTGAACTGGGTCAAGTTGGGGCTCTTCTCCTCGTTCTGCTCTTTTGCCCAAAGCAAAACCTCAGGAATCTGAAAAAGCAGGTAGACTGGATAGAGCCTGGGCCCGCTGGCTCTGCTGTGACGCAGTGGCTTCTCTCACTCGGGGACAAGCAGCTGCACTCACCAGGGCCGGGCACAGCCCTCCCCCAGCCCCACGCGTGGCCATACCTCTATCTTATAAAAGAGCTCGGCATCCAGCAGTGTCAGCTGCTCAGCTATCTCATGGCTGTGAAAGTCATGCAAGGTCCCGGGCCTGGAAGACAGAGGCACGAGATGAGTGGTCAGTGGACGGGACGGTGGGGGCTGGGTGGGGGCTGCACTTCAGGCCTCAGAGCTGAGGGAACACGACTTGCTTCACCGCAGCACGGAGGCCACGCAGCGGGTCGGGGGCGGGTCAGGACCGGACTGCACTCGTCCCCCTGGGACCACGGGGCCTGCCTTCCCCCCTGCCTCCGCCCGGCAGGCTCGGTGACTCCACTCGCGAGCCCGCGAGCTCAGCTCCTGAGAACGCACAGCCCGACCCCCCTTCAGGGCCCAGTGGGAACAAAGATGGTGCCATGTGAATGGAGCTGAGACACCAACAAAGGTGATAAATCAAACCTCCGTGGCCCCGGGAGAGGGCCAGTGGAGCCTCTACACAGGTTCTCAGGAACCGTCAGGATGGCACAGGGGGTGGCAAGAATTAAGTTGCCACGTTAGCGCCGGGAAGAGAATTAAGTGCTGACCACAGCCTGAAAGGCATTCCTGTCCCCTGTCCTGGTAAGCCCCTACATGCCCTGCTGCCCCACTTCCTACTAAAACGGTGATCAGTCAGTCATACGACGTAACCCTGGAGAAGAGGCCCAGCCCCAGGGGAACCCCTGGGCTGTCCCTGAGGCACCTCGTCGCAGGGCCCGGGCAGAACCGGGAGGTGAGGTTGTGAGGCCGGGGGCGGGGAGGGGGGCACTGAAGGAAGTGGAATGGAGAGATGGTTGCCGGTACGGCTCTCGCCAGAGGCAGGGCCCGGAGAAGCCCAGGATGGACGGCGGGTGGCGCACCTGGCTGCTACGCCCCTGGCCGCCAGGGGCTGGTCGGAGTTGGCACACCTGAGCAGCTTCTTCTGGTCCACCTTGTCCAGGATGTTCTTCCGGAGCACACGGGCCAGACTGAGCTCCCCGTTGCACACCAGGCGAAAGACCAGCTCCATCAGCAGCTTCAAGATCTCTTCCGTCAACTCCACTAGGCTAAAGGGCCAAGGGCCATGCGGTGAGGGGCAGGGATGTGAGCATAAGAAGAGGACTGGTGCCACGGGGTCTAGAACCCCCTCAAGACACCTGAGACACCCACCAGCAGAGCTGGGAAACCTCTCGTGGGAAGAGAGCCAGAGAAGGTCTTGGGATGGCTGTCTGCATCCTAGAGTGCCGGGAGTGGTCCCGTTGCCATTCTCTCAGCAAATGGTCACTGGCGCTGGATAAGCACCAGGGACCGCGCTGCGGCCTGGGCTATGGAGACAAATCCTGCCCCAGGGGAGCTCCTGATCCCACGGGGGTGATGAATCACCATGAGGTCTGGGCTCCACAGACAGCCCCAGGACGCCCCTGCACAGTATTCTCCACACGCGCGGTTTTCACAGCCCCACCCCGTAATCACTAAGGCCACCGCCCAGCAGAAGGTAAACACCTTGTGGGCGGGGCCTGGGTGGCTTCCTTACCAAGGGCTCTCTAGACCTAGGAAAGGGACCTTGTACTTTGTGTTTGTTCAATGACTGGAAATGGCGAATGCCACTCAGGGGACCGTGGAAAGATGAGGAGGGCAGCCAAGGTCTAAGCCACGTGCCAGAGGGATGGCCCCCACAAGGAAATCAGGGCTGGGCCGGGACAGGGTGGGTCTGAGGGGACAAGCCATTCTCCCCAGGGGTCGTGTTAAAGCGCGCAGGAGTGAGCCCTGTCCAGGGCCTTGGGCAGGGCTCTGTGGGCACAGAGCCCAGGAGATGCAGGTGAAATGTGATGGGAGGCCCAGATCTCTGCGGGGAAGCCTGTACCCCGGCGGGGACCCCAAGATGCCCGCAGCCTGCTGGGCCCCTCCGCCCTCCATCCCCCGGGGCGGAAGGACTCACCAGAGCTCGTCCACCACCCGTACCAGCACGAAGAACGTGTTCTTGCTGACGCGCTTCTTGAATGTGTCGGCAAAAGGAGAGAACTTCTCGTACGTGGGCGCAGGTTAAAGAAACAACCACCCTCACGGGTAGGGATGGGGAAGTGCGCGGGAGGGCCGCCCTCCCCCAGCCCCCCTTCCCTGAGCGAACCCTGGGAACGAGGGCACGGGGAGGGCAGAGGACCTGTGCGGGGTGGCGGAACTGCAAAGTGAGGTTCAGCCCAGACCTCTCTGACCCCGTTCTTGACCACCAACCTCTCCTGCCTGCAGAACCTCCTCCCTGCACTCCCAGGCCTGCCTCTCTGCTGGGATCAACCCAAGGTTCCTGTGACCGCTGAAACGCTGAAGGCTGCATCGCTGAGCTCAGGCAGAAAAGCTGGTCAGAAAGCACTTGCCCTAAAATCCCCGGGTCCCTGGGGAAGGCGCACAGCCCCCGAGAGGGGTCTCCCTCCGCTCCTGTCACGAGTTCCCATCACCCTTCCACAGCTTCGGAGGCTGCCTGCGCATCTGCCCTTCAAACACCTGGCTACTTCCTCCCTGAGGCCGTGGCTGCCCTCGTGTTCATCAAGTCTCCAGACACTTCTATGGCTCCAGGAAGGAGCCTGCTCTCAGGAAGGAGCCATGCACCAGGGACAGCGCCGAGGGCCGGCAGCACACAGGACCCACCAGCCAGCTGCGCCCAGGATCTCGATGCTGCAACACGTCCGTTAACATGCCTGAAGCGCCAAGCAGGGCAGATGCTGAGACGCCGAGTCAGAGAGGCCTGGGGGGCACTCTCCCTCCAAGCTGCCACGCGCGCCACTTAACCTCGCTGGACTTCAGTTTCCTTAATTACACGGTAGGAAATAACATCATGGCACCACATAACAAATGGCAGTGATGTGTGTAGGAAATGGTATAGCGGAGAGAGATTACCCATGCAATCGCTCAGCATCATAACCGACACCAGGCCATTCTCAACAAGTGTGAGTTACTATCATTCGCTGAGCCAGAGGCCTGTGAGGCACTGAAGGTGTGAGGTGGGAGGGAACGAAGTCTGCATGTGGGGGCCGTCCAGTTCTGAGGGACCAGGGCCCCGAGGGGGGGGCAGGGGAGAGAGGAGGATAGGAGGCAGAGGAGGCGCGGGCACACGGGAGGGAGTGGGAGAGCGTGGGAGAGCTGGGAGGGCTCAGGACTTCTGCCCCAAGGGACAGCGGCTGTCCAGCAGATGGCAGTCATGGGCTGTGACGAGGGAGGACACTGAGGGGCGGGGACCCTGGGCTGCAACAGTAGCTCCTTAGCCTTGGCAGGATGGGCAGGTTTGGACCCGAGAAAGAGGCAATGAAAGTGCATCCCTCCAGGCCTCGGGATCTTCCTTGGCCACTACTGTGGGGAGTCGTATCTGAAAGGGTGAGCCCGTTGGGTAGATGTGGTCGAGAGGCAGGAGGCGACTGTGCTCCACTGCTGGGTCTGCCATCTGGGGCAGTGGCCGTGCCTGCCCCTGAGGTGGTTCTCTGGAGTCCTGATTCCCTCAAACCCTGCACACTTCGTACCCATCACCCCTAATGCCCTGGGGCTCAGCTCCGCAAAGCCGCAGGTGCCAGTGACCTGGGTCTCCGCAGGGGCCCACACACTCCCACCCTCTCAGTGTGTGCCAGTTCTTTCTGATTCTGTCTCAGAATCACCCAGTGATCACAACTGCCATTAGGCAGCACCCTATGTTCCAGGCACTTCATATAACATCACTCAGCCCTTTTACAGACGAGGAGGGAGGCTCAAAGAAGCCTTGCCTGAGGTCCCAAAGCTGGGCCATGGCAGAGCTGGGCTGAGCACCTCCATCACTCCTGCCCGCAGCTCCGTGCGCGAGGGCTGTGTGGGCACGAAGGCTCCTCTCCCGGCTCCAGGAGGCTCTGTGCAGTGAGAGGTGTGGCGCCAGGGCTGAGGCATAGGCAAGGATATCTGTACTGCAGCTTCTTGATGAGCTCCTCAGGGGTGATGAAGGTCCTGTAGGTGGTCAAGAAGGCCTCGCAGTACAACACCAGATCTGGAGGGAAGAGCACTTGATTAGTGAGGCCTGCCACTGGCGCAGGGCACAGACAGGCAGCACACCTGCTGCAAGTACATGCCACCTCTGATTACACAGAGAGCTTCTTGTTTGCGTGAAGACGACGATGCAAAGAGTCTTAATCATCATGGGCACAGAGAATACAATTCAAACTCATCATCAGGACTCTGAGGCTAAGTCACAGGTAACACTTTAGGTGGCAGAAGCCCAGGAACAAAAACCTTGGGAATCTCCACATGGCGAGAGACCTAAGCGAAGGCCGAAGGGGCTCAGCCTCACGCCGCTGGACCCTCAGGTGTGCGGGCTCTGGTGTCAGGGGAGGGCAAGGCCCACTGGGAGGAGGCCAGCCTGGAAGTCAAGTGGGATTAGGGCTGGCAGCTCCCACCCAACGCCTCTCCTTCCCTTTGCAGGGGCTGGTTCTAGCCAGGGATTCCCAACCTTTCCCCATTCACAACAGACCCCTGTTTATTTATGGCTATGACACACCCTCCCAACCACGCAGTCTCCGACACTAAGGAAAAAAGGGGGGGCATGTTTTAAATGCAGGTCCCTCCTGGAGACAAATGACCTGGCCAGGCCTGTGAACTTCAGAGTTATTCTGTGCTGGAGCTGAGGTTCGAGTCCTGATTCGGCTCCAAAGTCTGTGGCCCTCACCGTGAAGCTGGGCACATGCACACACATTACTTAAGTGTTCTTTTCTGGACACAGACCACCTTCCCCTGTCTTCTCTCATTCCTCCCACGACTCATCGGGTGGAGGAACCTCAAGGACCCCACTTCTCCGGCTGGGCAGCCCCGCCCTGCAGAGCCCGGCTCCTGTCCCCCGCCCCTGCTGCTCACACCCTGGACAACGAGAGGAGAAGAAACACCTGCGCGTGCACCTGGGGTGTGCTTGGGTGATCTGGCTGGCGGTGCGGTGCCGTGAGGGAAGCTTACGGACTGGAGGTGCAGCAGAGGGCCAGTGGTGCTGGGCTCAGGCTCCTTCCTGGACCCCAAGCCCACCTAGCTCACTGTCAAATTTGGGCTTCTGTTCAAAGAGGGGCAAGGAAGCAGAGATGGGTCCAGGGGAGGGCAAGGCCCACTGGAAGAAGGGGTCCAAGGCTGCACCCCCTGAGCCATGGGGTCTCCCAGCCACTGGTGTGGTCTCTGGTCTGCAGGAAGCCACCTGCCCAAGGAGCTTGCTGTGTGGCCCAGGGCCTCTGCCTCAACCGCCCATCCCAGGGACAAATGACTGCAGCCTCAACATCTTTCCACTGATAAAACCGAGCGGAAGCCCCAGCGGGCAGCAGAGCCTCCTCTCCCAGGCATGGTCGGCACCGACTGGAAGGTCCTCGGGTTGCCCTGCCTGCAGGGCTCCCTCTGGCCTGGGCCGCAGCCGGCTGCACCTGGCAGGTCAGCAGTTTACTGCTCAGGGCTGAGGACTGGGGCCAGCTCCCACTTCAGCCTTTCACTACTGGACAAAAATGAGAGCTGTTTCTCATGCCAGGCTGAGGCTGGAGCTCTGACCTGTCCGGCACGGAGGAGGGTTTACTGAAGAAGGCAGAGCACGGGCTGTTCCTGGGGATGTAAACAGATACTCCCCGAGCACTTCCTATGTGCCAACTCGCTCAGTCTTCACACCCACTGGGCACTTTGAACCTCTTCACAACGTTGAGTCAGCTGAGGCCGAGAAGGGACGTGCCCAGCAGCGGCCCAGCCTGAGAACGCACAGCCAGGATTCAAACTCAGTGTCCAGGACCGCACTCTGCCTGGGTCAGAAGAAACCCGGAGGGCAAAAGCGTGGCTGTGGGGAGTCTGTGGGAGCCATTTCTTCTTTTTCTCTAATTTTCAAATTTTCAGCAATGCAAACAATTATTTTTGTACTACTTTCATAATTTAAAAATTCCCAGAATCATCTGTGTAACATACTTCGGGAAATCTGCTGTAAAAACATAGGGACCAGGTTGTTTACAGAAATGAAATTGGTGGGTTAGGGTCTCATGACCGGGGTGTTTTAATTCCTACACACCTTACTTTGCCATTGCTGTTCCATCATCTTTTTAATAATTTAAAAAATGTAAAAAGGAAGTGTGTGTGGGGAGAGGCCGGGCCCAGCTGTGGGGCGTGTGCACTGCAGGCCCCTCCCGCCTGACCAAGGTCACGGCACCGGCCTTACAGCCCCTCCTTTTCCTCCTCCTTCCAGGACACAACTTGGAAAGACAGCTCCTCTGCTAGCAGAGTCCACCCAACAGAAAACAGGCCCTGCTTTTCCAGCCCTCTCGAAGGATCAGGACGTGAAGGGGTGTCTCTGCGCTGAGAGTGGGGAACCCCGTCCTGTGCAGGTAACGCTGCCGGAAGACTGGATGCTCCTGACAGGACCTTTGCCCCAGGAAGCTCCCAGAGGAGGAATAAAGGAAACCCAATCCAGCGGTCTGGAATAATATAATGGGCAAAATATCGGGAAAAGCGTAAAAAGCCACCCGCACATCAACGTAATTTTAGCACTATCGTTGAACATGTCGCTACTCAAGGTACCGTCTGTGGAGCACCTACCAGGTGCCGTGCCGGGCTCTGCACCTGAAACTTGCCCCTTGATGATCCTGGGGTCCTCACTACCCTGCACCACCAGAGGACACGCTCTGAGGGGGTTGGGAAGCGGAGGGTCTGGCTCTGAATGCAGGTCACCTGTCCCCCACGTCGGCACTCCCTATGGTGACCCAGCAGCACCAGGACTGCTGTTCTGACCCGCTCAGGGCTGGAGGAGAGGAGAGGGCAGGGCAGTGGAGCCGAGCAACGTATCGTTCAGCGGGACCAGCCCCTTCCGGGGAGCTCGGGCACAGAGGCCGCCGCGGCCAGCGCTGCCGTACCTTTCCTGTCCGTCTCAGTAGCGTGGACCAGTAGGATGTCACCAGATCCTCCCCGGACGTCTGGTCCGTCGTCGCCCTGCAAAACCACAGCAAAGGAGGGCGTGGAGCAGAACGCAGCCGTAAGAAAGTCCGCTTAGGGAGTCACAAGCAGGGATGAGATGACAAAGACACGGTGTTGCAGAGACGCCAGGTCCTCTCTGCCCTGCCCTGCCCTCCCTCACTCCGGGAGCAGCGTGGCCGGGCTGCGGAGGCCAGGTGCGCCCATCCAGCCCGCCCACCGCGTGGCACAGCGCTCTGAGGACACCACTGGCTCAGGGGGGCATGGCTCCAGTCAGTCTTTCCCTGTTCACAGACCCACGGCTCAGGGCGGAAGAGGGGACGGAGGGAGCCGACGGGGAGGCAGGCAGGACTGGCACCAGCCCTTCCCAGGATGGTGGTGGAGGTGGCAGACCACTTCCAGGTATGCGCACGTCCGCGAAGCTGCAGCAACCTGCCTTAAATCTACACCTGTTCCCTCAGGTGGGGGGAGTCACTTGTCACATCACATGTTCCTCCAGGGAGCCCTCCTTAGAGGAGTGAAAAGTGAAAAGTGAAAAGTGAAAAGTGAAAAGATGCTCAATATATCCGATGTTGCTTACACTGACCGTGGCCTGCCAGTTAAGGGAAAAGTCTTATTTTCACATGAGCAAACTGAGGCCTTAACCCATAAACCTGGCCTGCAGCCACCGGCCCCATACGCTGTAATTCCGAAGGAGACCACGCCCCGCGAGAGCTTCCTCGTGTCTCTAGCTCTTGGAGATGCATCTGCCTCTCCAAAGCTTCAAGGTTTTTACGCTGGAAGTGTCTTGGATTTCCAGCTAAGACGGGGCAGCTCCGCCCAGGACCTGATTTTTCAGAAGAAATTTCTGGCAAGAGTCATGAAACATCATTCTCTCTGCAGAGGAGCCAGCCCTGCCTTCCTGGTTCCTCTCTGCTGCAGCCTAGCCACGTGTGTGTGTAGAGCACTGCCGCCTCCTCGGCGGGGGTCAAGGCTACCGCTGGGAGCCATTCCTCCGTGTCCCCGGAACCGCTCGGCAGCAGGGGGCGGGAGGCCCTCTCAGGTCAGCTCCTCTTACTGTGCCGGGTTCGGGCACCGCGTTTACCCATGAGGCTCTCCTGACAAGACATGGGATGGAGGCAGCCTCGGTGGCCAGGCCTGGAATTTCTTAATTAGCTGTGCTTCCCACGCTGACACTACACTGGGGTCATTCTGTCATTAACAATATAAAAATATCTTGCACTAGCGAGGGCTTACCACACACGGGCTCCGTGCTGAGCACCCTCGTGGATTTCGTTCTCACAACACCCTCCAGAGTCCTGTCATCTGGGGCTTAGAGAGGACACGTCACTTGCCCAAGATCACTCTCCAGAGGTGTCAGAGAAGGGGACGGCACACTTCCTCCTGGAAGTCACCCATGTGCCCAGGGTCCTAGAGCACCCACGGTGGCCCAGGCATGGGGCCAGGACGAACGGAATGCCAGAGCCCACCGCCCAGGAGGGCCACGTGGGGGGGTCAGCACTCGGCTTGGGCCTTTCTGTTTGGGACACCTCCAGGTTCCCTGCTCAAAGCCCCCACCCTCTTTCTGGGCCAGACCCTGCACGCGAAGGCCTGTGAGGAGCCCACCTCTTGCTTGAGCGTCAGCCTTGCCATAATCTCATTGTGGTCAATGAGGGACAGCTCGTCCACTTCCTCCTCCGACTGAGCCTCTGGAGCATCTGGTGACTTTGGGGCCCTGGAGAGAGAAATGGTTTGTGTTGTGTCAACAGACCCTGAGCTCCACGGCTCCCGGGGGCCAAGGTAGCGTGGCCCCGTGCGCGGGGTCTTGTGGTACAGCCGCTCCCCTGAATGAGTCCTTCCCGGACTGCGGCTCCAGCGAGAAGCCCAGACCCGCTTCCCACCCCTCCACAGGGGGCCCGGGAGGTAGACAAGATGCCGGGATGCAGACTGGGTTTCTAGCTCTGCTCCTGATAAGCTATGTGACCTGGGGACAGTCCCTGCTCTCTCCGGACACTCCCTCAGTAAGTGGAAGGGATTAAGCACGCAGAGCAAGAAGGTTCCACTGAGCAATTTGAAAAAGTAATGGTCTCAGTCACCTGTGTCAAGGCCCACAGACCGCCCGGACTGTCAGTACTCAAGGAGAGAATGGCAAAGGGCCAGCGGGATGGGGGAACAAGCCAGCATGATCTCAGTGCCATCCCCAGGTCTCTCCCCAGGGCCACCTCTCTAGTGGACTGAAGAGGAGCATGAAGCAGGCCCTTGTCCACGGGTGCCGGTGGGCAGGTGGGCAGCAGCATGGGCAGGGGTCCAGCCTGAGCCAAGGGCAGGGAGGGCTTGAAGATGGGACAGGCAAGCTGAGACTGAAGCGCTGAGTAGGAGTTTGGGTGAAGGGGGAGGAGAGAACCTCCAACAGACGAAGCACAGAGGGAGCCTGCAGAGGGGGGACACGAGGCAGATGGATGTGGGGTCTGCGGGCACCGCGCTTTCCCCGGCATTTTCTCCCATATTCCCATCATTCTCGTGAGCAGTCCCGTGAGCCACTGACTGGCCTTGTGGTCGCAGGCTTCATTTTTAACCCCAAGTATCTGAGACATTAAAACCTGGGCCTTTTGGGAATCCCTGGCAGTCCAGTGATTAGACTCCATGCTTTCACTGCTGAGGGCCTGGGTTCAATCCCTGGTTGGTGAACTAAGATCCCACAAGCCACACGGTACGGGCGAAAAAACCCAAGTCAAAACAAAACAAACAAACAAAACCCCTGGGCCTTCAGTAAGGCAACATGGATGGGCCAGAGCAAAACCACGCGCAGTCCTGGGACGAAGCCTCAGCTGCGCGTCAGCGTCCAGTCGTGGCCTGGCCTTCACGGAAAGAGGACAACGTCCCAGCAACCGCTTCTAGCCAGTCAGCGTGCTCATCCTTCTGCTTCTTGTGCAGGGGCCACCTGAACTCTGAAAAATGGCACCCCTGGGTCCAATGGAGCTGGAGCCCATGAGCTGCTGTTGTCTGGTACAGACGCCTCTGCCACTACGTGTTAGACTAGAAAACCCATCACCCCTTAACACTTGGGGAGACCTGAGCCTGGGCCACTGAATCGGACTCCGTGTGGACGGTACTGAGGGGTGGCCAGAGTAGGCTGGGCAGGCAGCCCTTGCCGACAGGCCCCTAGAGAATGCTTTCTATTTTTTTTTCCTGTCTCTTGCTATTTTTACCACGTCTTTAACCATTTATGTTTAGGCCTGACAATAGCAAGTGGGTATTGCTTAGCTCTGTACCCAGGACTCCAGAAGTAGCCGAACCTTAGCCTAAAGAGGGAGGAAAAGCTTGAATTTGTGGAGCATTTCACAAAGAAGGAGAAGTCAACGTGAAGTCGCAGGTGGCAGGGCTGATTCACAGGTCCTGCACATTATCCTTTCTATGTGTAGACTGGAGAAATTTACTACGTATTTCTAAACCTGGGCAGGTTTGACTCATGCTAATGTTGAAAATGTTACCAAAGATGAAAGAGACATATGACTAAATGCAGAGATGACTCCTGATTGACCCTGGTTCCAAAAAATAAGCCTTATAAGACATAGGGAGAACTAGGGAAATGGAAGATCATTTGCATATCAGATAATGTAAAGAATTTATTACTCTTCTTAGGTGTGATAATCATATCGTAATCAGGTAGGCGTCTAAAATTTTTTAGGAGGCATGCTGAAATATTTAGGGGCTGAGTGTCATGTCTGTGACTTACTTTCAAATACACACTACATACAATTTACACACTATCTCTAGAAACTCACAATAAAAAGTTTGGTGGGGGGGAATCTTTTACACTCCTTTATTACATTTGAACTTGGAAGAGGCAGAAGGAAGGCTGGCCTAGGGTTTGAGAAGAAAAGCACTGTTGTGGGTAACGTGTGAGGTGAAGAGTAGGCGTGGAGATGCTCAAGAAGCAGAGGCAGGCTGGTGCCAGCAGGAGGGCTTCTGAGGGCTGCGGTTATCAGTGATTCTTCTTATTTTCTTATACATTTCTATACTTTCCATGTTCTCTACCCTGAGCATGCATGATTTTGAGAATCAGAATAAAGGGAAGAGTGTACACACATATCTCAGAGATACTGTGGACTCGGTTCCCAGCCACTGCAATAAAGCAAATAATACAATAAAGTGATTCACGTGAATTTTTTTCGTTTCCCAGTGCATATAAAAGGCATACTTATACTATACTGTAATCTGTTAAGTGTGCAATAGCATTATGTCTAAAAAAACAGTAGGGACATCCCTCGTGGCGCAGTGGATAAGAATCCATCTGCCAATGCAGGGGACACGGGTTCGAGCCCTGGTCCGGGAAGATCCCACATGCAACTAAGCCCGTGCGCCACAACTACTGAGCCTGCGCTCTAGAGCCCACGAGACACAACTTCTGAGCTTGAGCTCTAGAGCCTGCAAGCCACACCTACTGAAACCCGCGTGCCTAGAGCCCGTGCTCTGCAACAAGAGAAGCCACTGCAATGAGAAGCCCGCGCACCGCAACCAAGAGTAGCCCCCCGCTCGCCGCAACTAGAGAAAGCCCGCACGCAGCCATGGAGATCCAACGCAGCCCCCAAAAATAAAAATTAAATCTTAAAAATCAGTCAATCAATACAAATTAAAACAGGGTTCATACACCTTAATTAAAAAATACTTTATTGCTAAAAAAAATGCTAACCCCCGCCTGAGCCACTGGTGAGCTGTAACCTTCCTGGGGGTGGAGGGCCTGCCTCGATGCTGGCAGCTGCTGACTGATCAGGCTGGGGCTGCAGCAATTTCTTAAGGCAAGACCGCAGTGGAGGCTGCGCACCGACGGGCTCTCCTCTCACAAACACTCTTCTCTGGAGCAGGCGATGCTGTTTGCTAGCATTTTACTCACAGTGGAAATTCTTCCAAAATTGGAGTCAGTCCTCTCAAACGCTGCCGCTAATATTCTAAATCCGTTGTTGTTATTTCAATAATCTTCACCGCCTCTTCACCCGGAGTAGATTCCATCTCAAGACATCACTTCCTTTGCTCACCGGTAAGAAGCAACTCCTCCTCTGTTACAGTTTTATCATGAGCTTGCAGCAATTCAGTCACATCTTCGGGCTCCACTTCTCATTCTAGTTCCCTCGCTGTTTCTACGACATCTGCAGTGACTTTTTCTGCTAAAGTCTTGAACCCCTCAAAGTCATCCAGGAAGGTTGGAATCAACTTCTTCCAAACTCTTGTTAACGCTGATATTTTGATCTCTTCCCGTGAATCATGAATGTTCTCAATGGCATATAGAATGGTGAGTCCTTTCCAGAAGGGATTCAGTTTACTTTGCCAGATCCATGAGAGGAATCACAAATTATGGTAGCGATAGCCTTACAAGATGTATTTTTTAAGTAATAAGACTTGAGAGTTGAAATTACTCCTTGATCCAGGGGCTGCAGAATGGATGCTGTGTTATCAGGCAAGGAAACAACACTGATCTCATTGTACATCATCTCCATCAGAGCTCTGGGGTGACCAGGTTCATTAACCATGAGCAGTACTCTTTTTAAAGGAATCTTTTTTTCTGAGCAGTAGGTCTCAACAGTGGGCTTAAAATATTCAGCGAACCATGTAGTTAACGGATGTGCTGTCATCCAGGCTTTGTTGCTCCATGTATAGAGCACAGGCAGAGTAGCTTTAGCATTATTCTGATGGGCCCTGGGATTCTGGGAATGGTAAATGAGCACTGACTTCAACTTAAAGTCGCCAGCTGCATTAGCCCCTAACGAGAGAGTCAGCCTGTCCTTTGAAGCCAGGCATTGACTTCTCCTCTCTGGCTATGAAAGTCCTGGATGGTGTCTTTTGCCTGGAGAGGCTGTTCTGTCTACACTGAATATCTGTTGCGTAGTGTAGCGCCTTCATGAATGATCTCAGCTGGATCTTCTGGATAACTGGCTGCAGCTTCTCCATCAGCACTTGCTGCTTCCCCTGGCACTTGGACGTTACGAGACGGCTTCTCTCCTTAAACCTCTTCAGCCAACGTCTGTCCGCTTCAGACTTTCCTTCTGCAGCTTCCTCGCCTCTCTCAGCCTTCACAGAATTGAAGAGCGTTAGGACCTTGCTCTGGATGAGGCTTTGGCTTAAGGGAACGTTGGGCTGCTCTGATCTTCTATCCAGGCCACTCGAACTTTCTCCATACCAGCAATAAGGCTGTTTTGCTTTCTTATCATTTGTGTGATCACTGGAGCAGCACTTTTAATTTTCAAGAACTTCTCCTTTGCCTTCACACCTTGGCTAACCAACTTGTTTGGCTGGTACAAGAGGCCTAGCTTTAGGCCTCTCCTGGCTTTCAACATGCCCTCCTCACTAAGCTTCATTTCTAGCTTTTGATTTAAAGTGAGAGGGACTTTCCCTGGTGGCGCAGTGGTTGAGAACCCGCCTGCCAGTGCAGGGGACACAGGTTCGAGCCCTGGTCCAGGGAGATCCCACATGCTGCTGAGCAACTAAGCCCGTGCACCACAACTACTGAGCCTGCGCTCTAGAGCCCACGTGCTGCAAGTGCTGAAGCCTGTGTGCCTAGAGCCCATGCTCCGCAACGAGATGCCACGGCAATGAGAAACCCGCCCACTGCAACGAAGGTAGTCCCCGCTCGCCACAACTAGAGAAAGCCCGCATGCAGTAACGAAGACCCAATGCAGACAAAAAACAAATGTGAGAGATGTGTGACTCTTCCTTTCGCTTGAACACTTAGGGGCCATTGTGAGGTTATTAACTAGCCTAACTTCAATACTCAGGGAACAGGGAGGCCTGAGAGGGAGGGAGATGGGGGAACAGCCATTTGGTAGAGCAGTCAGAACACACACGATGTTTATCGATTGTTTGCCATCTTATATGGGCATGGTTTGTGGTGCCCCCAATCACAATCATAACCTCAAAGACCACCGATCGTCATAACAAATATAATAATAATGAAAAAATTTGAAATCCTGGGAGAATTACCAGATACATGAAGCGAACAAATGCTGTTGGAAAGGTGACGCCTACGGACTTGCTTGATGCAGGGCTGCTACAAACCTTCACTTTGTAAAAAACACATCTGGCTCAGCGCAAGTGTAAACATACAGCCCCAGCAGGCCTGGCGTGCTTGCCGCAGGGGCAGCTGGGGCAGCTCTCACTGGGCGGGCAGACGTGATGCTTTCAGGGCACCCGGCTCCACGTGGGTAACTTCCTACCTGTCCCCGCCGTCCCTGCTTTCCTTCCCAGGTGCACTGACAGCTGACGAGGCATCTCTGGGATGTCCGTCCTTCGAAGCTGGTGATTCCTGAAAAGAGAAGGCAGTGCTGGGTGTGTGACAGGTGCCCCCCGCTGGGCTGCTCTGCTTCCCAGCATTCCTGCCTGCAAGTGGCTTTTGAGTGCAAGTTCCTAAGGAACTTGAGATGTAAACACATCAACTGTGACCGCGGTCCATTACAAAGGAAGCACAGGCCCTCTTCAGACTAGCATCTTTCCTCTGGGGAGAGTGAAAAGCACCACTAC
Organism: Leucopleurus acutus; assembly: GCF_964270905.1. Lineage (NCBI taxonomy): Eukaryota > Metazoa > Chordata > Mammalia > Artiodactyla > Delphinidae > Leucopleurus > Leucopleurus acutus. The sequence goes on along the minus strand of NC_139150.1, from coordinate 4,953,199 downwards.
TTATAACCTTTGTCAGCTGCCGACCTAGAGGAAGCCATCCCGACCACCTGCTGGAAGAAAGGACCATCGCAGGAGCTACCACTCGGCCAAGCTCCGCGAAGCGCTGCGCGTGCCTTTCCTCACCTGGCCCTGACCAACACCCTACCTGCTGGCCGACATCACCATACCCGGTCACACAAAGAAAAAGAGGCTGTGGGAAGTGAAGGGCCCGGCCCCAGACCCCCTGAGCTGGAAGACTGTGGCCCTGCCCGCTATGCCCTGCAGGTGTGCAGCAGGCCTCCGCCAGCTTCCCAGTCACAGCACGCCCTCAGCACCACAGCTATGCTTCCCAAGGGCCTAGCTGCGCGAGTGCACAAAGGCAATCCCTCCGTCCTCCAGCAGCCTTGCTTCTTCCTAGGAACCTGGGCCCACCCACTCAATGACGACACGGCCCCCCGGCATCCCTGGTCTGCCACTGAGGCCACAACAGAGAACGGGGTGGGGTGGGGGGAGTATGAAGAAGCAGCACGTCCTCATAGAGGACACTGCAGCACCTCATGGGGTCACAGGTGGAGGGAGAGCTCTGGAAGGCCAGCCTGGAATGGACTCCGTGTGCAGAGGCTGAATTGGATGATGGTGGGGGAGGTCACCAGAGGGGACAGGTGAGGTGGGAACACCAGGCGACAAACAGCTTACCTCCCAAGGAGGGGGCTGAACCCACTGGAGTGAAAATTCCACAGTGTTCTACAACATGCTAATACCTGAAGTGGGGCTTGCCTCACGTGGATATCTAGGTGCTCTGGGGGCCCCCTTAGGGGGCCATCCTAACGAGAGTGAGCATGCTTTTAATGGACTGGGCCCCTTGAGCTGGCCCCTGAGGAGGGCGGAGTCCTCACGGCGCCGCCTCCAGGGACCCGGCCCCCCACCCGGGACGGTGGGAGGGTTCGTTTCGAAGGTTTTGCAGTTGCTCAGGTGTTGCCGCAGCAAACCCTGGAAAGCTGACTGCTTAACAGAACCACTGTACCTTGACCGTCTGGCGCTGGGAGGGCAGTAAAACAAGGGCAACCACGACAGGAGGGAGGCCTGGTGGACTCACCAGGTTCCTTGAAGCAGGGACTGTAGGCCTGGAGCTTGCTGGGTGGGAGGGGGATGTCGGCTTGGAAGGCTCAGTGTGGGAGAGAGGAGTCCCTGCCTCTGGGGGAGGGACAGAAGACGGGCCCCAACACCAGAAGATGGGGTAGAAAGAAATCCCTGAGAGCAACCGGACACGTGGCCAGGGCCAAGGCCAGGCTGCTCCCGTGATCCCCAGACGGCCCACCGGCCAGGCTGGAGGAGCAGCACACCGCGGGAGCGAAAGCAAAGGAGGCTCCGCTGGAAGCCCTGTCCTCTCCCCGCGGAGCCGAGCCGGCCCCTGGCTCGGGCAGTGGCTGAGGTCTCACGCAGGATGGCTGCTGGTGACCGGGAGGCTCAGCCAGATAGAAGCAGGGCCCGACCCCTGCCAGGCTAGGCCGCGGGCACAAGGCAGCCCGCGGTTGCTTACTCCTCGCTGCTCTGGCCAGAGGCATACAGACTGACGGATTCACCCTCACTGGCGCGTTCGCTCTGGGGGAGACAGGACGAGAGGGAACGCACATGTGACGGCCCCCCGCCACGGGGCTGGCCCTGACCGGAGGAGAGGGCGGCGGCGGCGGCGGCGTGCCCTCCGTTCTCCGGGGATGCCCTCCCAGGGTCGGGGAACAAAGCTGCTTCTGCCAACTCCTGCCTCTGTCAGAGGGGACCCACGTTTCCTGCTGGAGCTTCCCCAAAGGCGTCAAGGGCCACCCAGGCTGTCCTGGTGGAGGCGCACACCTCCCCACTCTGCCGTGCTGGGGCCAAACATGGAGAGAGGGAGGCAACACGTCAAGACAGCTCCACGCTGCAGCGCCGGCTGCACGTGCCTGCACTTGCTCTGCCCCTCTGCCTGTCGTGTCCCCGCCCACGCGCACGGCAGCACTTCCCTGTGCCCGGATGAAGCGCTGCGGCCCATCTCGCAGCACAGCAAAGAGGCCCTCCACCCTCGGCACCTCGGCAACTAAACACGCAACTGCCTTCTGAGCTGTCGGAGACCTCTGCACCTTTCTCTAGAAACAACCAATCACACAGAAAACCAGTGGCATTTGCTGTCTTATGCTTATGACAACCTAAATGGTTGTCTAAATGGTCACTAACCCATTTGTGGAAAATCAGATCCCTAGTTTGACGGGAACTTTGCAGAGAAGGAAACAGACGGGCTACGATTTCACCTGGTGACCTGTGCACCCCTCAGTCCAGCCACGCCGCGACTGGGCCCACGCCAGCAACAGACTTGACCGCTCGTGAGGGCGGAGGCTTTCTCAGAAGGCGCAGCCCCACGGGGAGGCGTGTGTGTGTTGAGTTCTCACCGAAGGCGTCTGGGGCGAGTCAGTGAAAGAGGTTTCGGAAGGAAGGCAGACAGTGTTCCCATGAAAGCTGCTCTCCTGAGAAGATGAAAGAGGCCCGTCCAGGGTGCTGGGAGGCGGACTGGCTACGGTTGGCACCGCTAAGTCAGAGCTCTGAGACTGGTGGACAGGTGGGAAATGTGGAGAGGAAGAGGAGGTAGACGGGAGGAAAGGCTGGATGGAAGCTTGGCTGTGAGGCACGAAATCCTGGGAGTAGGACCTAAACACAGATTTATACTACAGAGTCAGAGTGGAACACAGACACGAACACGAGAGGATGGGAAGAAGAAAACAGACAAAAGAAAAAGTAATTAGATTAACTCGGCTAAGCCGTGACAGGCCGTTCACAGTCATTCTAACCAGGACCACCACTCAGGCCAAACCACCCCCGTGCTCCTCTGGCCCGAGGTCCCCCCACCCTGGCACGGGTCCCTTGAGAAGGGCCTGAAGACTGACCAGTGCTGTCCTCAGTGTCTAAGGGGCAGTGTCTACCCTGTCCTCAGGGGCAGGATGCGGGTACCCCCAAAGGAGAGCAAGCCGCCCCCCACCGTATGGGGGTCCCGTCCTCTTTGTCAGAAAATGAAACCCTCGCAACCCCATCTATGCCTCTTGTCCTTCCAGGAACCTGGTGCTAAATTCAGTGCGTGCAGTCAGACACCTGGTCATGTTTACTTATTTTGAGTTTTTTGGTTGAATCTCTCTGGTTTTATTCCTTGGAAGTCAAACGCTGCAGCCTTTTAAATGTTGTAATCACTTCAAATCCTTTTGGAAGGGAAGGGCATAAGCCTTAAAAAATAGTTTAAAGAACTGTGCTACCACAATGCTAAAAATTTCTGAATTCATTTCCCTTTCTGCCTAAACTTTTTTCTTTCTTTTCGTAACAAATGAAGTGCAATGCCTCTGACGCTACCTTAGAACCGCCAGGCTACGCTCTTCGAGATTCTCATCGTGAGAGAAAAGCCCGAGGTCAGCCTGGGGCGCGACAGCAGATGCCCACAGCTCCTTAGAGCCCGTGAGCGCACTCAGGCCTGGGCTCTGCTGCGGCAGGACAGATGGACGAGCTTTGGGACAAGAATCCCACAGTGTCATCACATCCTGCAAAGGGTCTGCCGACACCTGCCAAACGTGGAGGAGAGTGAGGCAGGGCCTGAATCTGAAGTCCCTGCCAGGCTCACTCCCACCACAGGTGCTGGAACTTGACAACAGCCCACCCAGCACAAACATGCACACTGCTCACTCAAGTGTCCTTTGCATTTTGGTACAAAATTCAGGATTTCTGAAACCCACGGCCAAGAAGGAGGAAGAAGAAATGAAGTTTTAAACTAGCCAGAGGTCAAAGCCACTCTACCCTTAAGCGTTTTTGCGAAGCTACGTGCTTACATGTTACCTGGACCGAGAGCTGCTGCCACTCAAGGGACAGGCACAGCCTCCCTCTGTCCCCCTGCTGCCCGCCCTGCCCTCCTAGGCTGTGTGGATCAGTCTAGAGCTCCTCCCGGCTCCTTGGTGAGGCCAAGGCCCTCTCACCCCATGAGCCCCACTGGCTGCTGGTTTATATCAGACCCAGGATACTGCCTGGGAACCGACTCATCTTTACACATTTCATTCCCCATCTAACTTACAAACTCAAGGCCGACCCTTGGACACAGGCAGGTGAATTAGTGGAAGTGCTGTACCGACACCGAAGGCTTAGATTCCTACCAGTCCCGATTCGTCCACATCTCTTCTTTTGAGAGAAGCTGGGGGTGGTGGACCCCTGGCTCGGCTGCTCTGCCCACCGAGGGCTGTGGGGCCTGAGCATCCAGTGCCCCATGCTTCACCTGGCCTCTCAGGGCAGCCATCCAGGCCTGGCCTTGCTGGGGATGGCAGAGGGGTGACGGGTTTGGCTTTGGGGACTCTCCATTTCACCTCTGGAGGATGCTCCCCTCACAGTGAGGCTCTCTCACTGGCTGGCAAGGTGCGCAGAGGAGACCTTGAGTGAAATGCACCAGCCAAGGGATGGAGGGACGGGACGGCCCGGTCCTGGGAGGCCAGCCTGTTTTGGGCAGTGGCTGAGGCCTCTCTCACGCAGGAGTCCGGTCCCCGGGCCTGTGGGATGCTCACTCCCAGCACGCAGGTGCTGCTGTGAGATATGCTCACAGATGCCTCTCCCTCGGCCGTGACTCCACCTAGTTTACGATTCATGGTCAATGCCGCTACGGTCAGGGTGTCTGAGTCCCCCCAAATTCTTATGTTGAAATCCTAACCCCCAGGGATGATGGGATCTGTGCCACAGAAAAGAGGCTCCAGGGGGATGCCACGAAAAATCTGTGACCAGGAAGAGGGCCCTCACCTAACCATGCTGGCACCCTGATCTTGGACTTCCAGCCTCCAGAACCGTGAGAAATAGACTTGCTATTATAAGCCATCCAGGCTTTGGTATCTTGCTACAGCAGCCTGAACGAAGCAAGGCAAATGCCAACTCTGGAGTCCCGACACGTCCTCACTGGCGCCCCCTCTTGTCCACGCCCCATGTAAGTGTGTTGAGCACTCAAGTGAGCCCCACAGTAGCCAAGCACCCGTTCACACGCACACGCAGGGTGGGGCCTTTTCTGGGAGGCGGAAGAATTGCCTAGAGGGCACGTTCTCAAGTCACACAGACCTGGGCTTGGGTCCTGGGCTCTCTCTCTACCTGTGTGACCTTGGGCAGGTGAAGTAAGTTCTCGAGCCTCAGTCACTTCCTCTTTAAAATGGGGATGAAAACAACAGTTCTCCTCTTACAGGGTCTCTGTGTGGATTTACTGAGACGCCCCGTAAGTCCCGCTGTGTGACAAGCCATCAATGTCTGCTAGCCTCTCCTGCCCTCCAAAATACCCTCAGGAACTCCTCTAAAAACAGCCAAGGCATTTAATTAATTAATTCAAAACATATTTACTGAATGAGGGAATACTTAGGAATAGATTCTAATGTTATTAACTAAAGTGCCTAGACTATCACCTGACTCAGCAGAGCATCGACTGCGGGTGTGGACAGTAGTGGACAAGCTTCCCTTGCTGTGCAGGTGCGGGTCTGAAGCGGGAGGCTGGGGAGGCCACCAAGGGTGCGGACTGCAGGGGAGCGGGCAGCCGCCAAGGAAAAGGGAAGGAAGATGCCCGTCTCTCGGACAAAGCGTCCAGGCCGCCCTCCGCAACAAGGCTGCAGCAGCTCTGGTATTCAAGCTATGCAGTCCTGCTGGGACAGGAGCCAAGCCGGAAAATCACCTTCCAGTGGGCGGGGAGACGCGGTCCCTCCGGCGGCCCTTCACACTCATTCCCATACCACGGTCAACAAGCCCGGTCTCCACTGACTCCCCAGAGAAATGTTTCCAGGCCCTTTAAGATCATATTTATTCACACGGGCAGGGAGAAAGCAGGGCTGGCCGCTGAGCAGAAACACCCCTGCACCACAGCCTGGAGCTTATCTTAGGGTCTGGCTGGTGCCCGGCTTTGCTGCTGCACTCCGCGGCAGGGATTTTTATTTATAGCCAGAGTAAGGCTGTTTGGGCCGAGGAGGAGTTATGATGTGAGGGCTGCCTGTCTGGAGATGGCAGATCTCTGCAGAAGGTCTAGGATTGCTGGTGCAAGGTGCTGGGGAGGAGAGCAGTCAGGAGGGGGGCGCACCTGGCCCCCACACCAGCCCTGATCACACAATCAAAGCGCTGGCAAGAACCATCTCATGATGATGATGGTGACGATGACGATGACAGCTATTCTTACAGAATGCTTCCTGCTGGTCAGGTGAGGTGTTAAAGGTTTTACCTGAATCACCTCGTTTACTCCACACGAAGTGCTGCTGTTAGGATCCTTATTACAGGGATGGAGAAACGGGCTGCATGGGAAAGCCACGTACCTAGTAACACATGGCTCGGCTCAGCAGAGACGGTGCTGGGGCAGCCACCTCACACTCAGGGAGTGCCCTGGGCACGTGACAGGCCCTAAGCGCGCGGTCCCGCAGCGCTGCAGAATCCTGCCGGCTCACTCCACTTGGAGACCTCCTGAGGGGTGACCAGCCTGCAAAAGGCAGTGAGCCACAGTTTAATATAGCAGCCGGGGACGCAGCGAAAAGATCTGCCCTCGTGGGAGACACAGGAGCTAGCACCCCACTCTTTTGAAAACATACACCTGAAAGAACCGCGGAGAGAGTCTTCTGGGTGTAAAGGATGAGGGAGGCTGATGTGATGTGTGGCCAGTCACATGCTAAAAAGCAAAGCCACCCGAAGCCGGCCAGGCACCAGTTTTCAGGGTCACTTCCTTTCCATCATATCCTGGCATGAAAAACGACTATGGACAGGCCCTGTGTTGTGTTGGCAAGAAAACAGGAAAGCAGATCTTCACATGAAAAATTCTGATTCCTCAATATGACAGACGTTCCATTTAATTCCATTGATTAGCAGAAAGCTGGGGGAGCCAGAGGGGGCAGCCAGCGAGCCAGCAGCTGCGAGCTGGAGCCACAGGCCAGAGGACCTTGACTGGTACAGCTACTCCACGGTGACTTGGGCTGCAAGCTCTGGAGAACGTTCAGCTCTACCGATCATGGGGAAAACGCGCTCATCGGAGTGAATGGACGTATTGTTGCGGGCAAGTGTTTGGAAGTATAGAGAATTCCAGAGATCAGTCATTACTGTATCCTCTTGGCTCAAACAAGGCTTATGATTTCAGTGTTTTTGGACGCTACTTAGCAAAACAGATAAGCTACTGGTCAGCTTGTTTGGGGGCTTAAATTTTTATCCATCATTTGTGAGAAAACATATTCACGGGAAGGTGCTTTTCTAGGGTGGTGTGGGCTTCCTTCCCCTATGGAGAGCCAGTGGGAACCACAGCCCAGGGCCAGTCCTGGGCTCTGAGGATGCTTCTTTCAACCAGGGCCTGCGAGTGTTGACACGATATGGGTGTCAGTTATTTCTCTTGGAAGGAAGTAAAGCTTTTAGCTGCTGCAAAACACACACGTCCATGATTTCCTGGGGAGGAATCTCCTGGAAAGAACCACATCAGATTTGGTTCTTAGATGGGACGTGATCACTCCTAGGTCACCAGGAAGGATTCTTGATAACGGTCCTTGTCACTCCATGTGGCAAACTGGCTGGAAGACTGCTCGTCTCCTCTCTCCTTCCTGGTCCCAGTTAATTACGTGTTTACGAAAGTCATCCTTTGGGTCTATCCTAGGTCCAGAGGGAACTTCCATCTTTGATGCGCTTCTGTTAATTTATAACAACTACATGTTAGATAATGTCCAAAGATGAGTTTCCGAAGCCAAGAGGCAGATTCTGAGGCCAAGGCCACAAGCTTCTGCACTTGCGATTTCTCTGCTCAAGGCGAGGACAGACACTGTTGTTGGTCCCATCATGTGAACAATGAGACAGCGCTCAGCTCACCCAAGAAAGGCAACATCAGCTTCATGCTGGATTCAAAAAATACCTTCTCTCTTTTTGAATAAAATTCTTGGTGGAGTCTATGTTTTAAACTCATTTCAAAATTCTAATCTGTAATTTTATAACAAAGGATGTAAAAGAACAAAAATGTTTTGCTCAGGAGAATTTTAGGACAGATGTAAGTAGAAATTTACTATGTTTCTTCTCATGTTCCATATTTTTGCAAGCTGAATCACAAGACCTTCCTCGAAAGCACTACGCTTTTGGCCCACGGTTTCGTGGCTAAGTACATTCTTGTGAGGACCTCCAATACGTTTCAGGATGCTCTGCATATTCATTAAATATTAACCTTAATAACATCAACTCTTCGTAAGAAAATTTAGTAGAGATTCCAAAATGGTCTGAACTTAGTTCTAGAAATCTGACTCAACTACTTTGTACTCAGTTTGCATTTAAACAGCACAACAAGGGCTCTAATTTATACTTACCTTTAGCACTATTTAGAGCCTGTAGCTACACTCTGTGTCAGAACACAAAGGACAAAAGCACGCCTCTCAACGTCCAGCCCGTGCACGGGCTTTTCTTTCTACTCAGCCTCATCGGGTCTCAATGCTTACTGGCCATTAAGCAATTCATAAATGTCAACTTGACACTGTATTTCACAGGGTGGGAATCTGGATTCTAACCTTAGCTCTGACTTAAAACTGATCAAATGGTTCAGTTTCTCTATTCTGGTGCCTCCATCTCCAGAACAGGGGTAAACATTCCATCACAGAGCAGGAAGGAAGGGCCTTTGACAAGTCGACAAGCAGCTTGAAAACATGAATGTAAAGGCAACTGTCAGTGTAGGAACAGCACCCTTTGGGTTCACATCACACAGGACCTTCACGAGGACCAGGGGCTCCTTTTGGTACCCGACCAGTCGACTGTCATGGACTGAGTCAGATGTACACGTGCAGTGAGGGGCTGCAGGGAAGTTCCTGTGTGTGAAGCAGCCTGCGGGCGCTGACCATCCACAATGCCGTGAGCGCCAACAACAGAGAGTCGGGGAGTCTTCAGAAGGAGGGGCAGAAACAGCTGGGTGGAGTGGCTGCTGCTGCGAGCCCCTGGGGCAAGGATCCCCAAGCCCCGGTCCTGCTTCTGGGCTACGACCAGTCCCGCCTCCTCGCTCGGCCCTTGCTGTCCACAGCAGGTGCACTAGGCTCGCTCCTGGACTCAGGCGGTGACCATCTCCTCCAGGGTGGGGGCTCGGCACAGAGCCGGGCTTCTCCGCTCCCCTGTGGGCAGCAGAAACCTGGAGGGTGCTTGGCTGCCTGTGCCTCCTGCCTCAAAGCTGTGTCTAGGCTTGGAGGGGCAGTGAACTCGGGCGTCACACTTCAGGGAAGCGATGGCCACACAAGCACCCCGGCTCGTTGAGGAAGGGCGGAAAAGCACAGGGTGAACTTCCCGGAGAAGCCAAATCATATTTCAAGGGCCCAGCAGACAAGAAGTGCCTGTGAGTCTCTCGGGCCAGAGAGCCAGCAGCCAGAGCCTCCTGGGTCAACAGAGAAAGAAAAAGAGGAAGAAAGAGGGTTCTCGGCCACAGCCTGGGATCAGTGCTTCTGATTCGTGGGAACGGAGAGCCTCTCCCGTGATGAGCCCGCTCAGGTTGTTCTGATGAAATGCTCGGAAGCAGGGAAAGACGGCCGGGATGGTGGGGTGGGGGAGAGCTGGACGCCTCCCTGTCACCGCTCCTAGTCAGGTCAGTGTCACAGAGCACCTGCGACTTGCTGCTGGGCCCTGACCCAGGTACAAGGTCCAAGAACATAAAAAGCCCAATCCCTACTCGCAGAGAAAAAGAGCCTGAGCTCTGCAGAAGAAAGAAAAACCACCCAACGGGCAGCACTGTGGTAATTCCTCCCTTTTTACTGATGCCGGCGTGCATCTTGCTCTACGTTATGCTCTTTATGTGCGTTTTCCCTTTAATCCTCCCGACAACTTCACGCCCCCAGTGACAGAGGAGGAAGCGGAGCTGGGGTGGCACGCTCAGGTCCACGCAGCAAGTAAGGACAAAGCCTGGTGGGGAAGGAATTGGGGGAGTGGGAAAGGGCCAGGACAGAGGAGAGAAGCCCAGGGGTGGGGTGGGAGGGGGGCAGGAGAAAGCGGTGGGAAGGCGGGGCCCGGGACAGGTGGGCGGCCTGGCCCTGCAGGGACGGGGTGACACTTTGGTCTGCCTGTGCTGCTTTGCGGGGAAGGAGGGCGGCCGGCTGCGGCGGCAAGGCTGGAAAGGAGGCCACGGTGGCCACACCGGGGGCGGCGATGGGGTGGAGAGAAGGACCAGCGTGGGGTGGGCAACAGGACGGGCCACAGGGCTTGGTGACTGGGTGTGCACGTGTCCCGTGAAAACGAGGCGCGTACGTGGGGCTGGGGGGACACGATGAGCTCAGTTCTCACCTGGGCAACTCAGTGGATGGGGGGAACACGCACAGAAATCACCGGGACGGGGGGCCGAGGGCTTTGGCCCGTCCCGCGAGGCAGGCGTGTGGCGGGGGTGGATCCCTAATCCCAGGGGGCCCAGAGTCTAGCGAGGAGACACCAGCACCTGCCCACTACGCTCCGTGGTGAGGCCCCCCAAAATGGGGCAGAGCCTGAGAGTCCACGGCTTCCGGGCACCTGAGTGGCCCCCGGGGTTGCCTGGGCTGCAGCAAGCCGCAGAGGCGCCCGCAGACTCTCTGGCGGGCGGCATCATGGTCCTGGCTTGCCCGATGCTGATGGCGCCGGGGCTGCTCCCCAGGAAAGCCCACAGAGTCAGGCAGGCCAACGGCACAACGCCCCCCAGGAGAGGTCAGCTCGGGGACACACCTGCCCGTCCCTGGGCCCCAGTACTGCCCACAGACACGCCCCCTTCTCTCAGAGTGAGTTCTCTCTAAGCAGGGCAGGAAGCCATAAGGAGAAGGTGGCAGCAGGAAGAAACAAGAGGCAGGCACGGGAGGCAGGAATACATTTTTCCCAGCAGGAGGGCACATGCTGTGCTGTGACGTGCTGAGCAGCCGGCCCGCTCGTGACTCCGGCCCACAATCCCTTTCTCACCCGGCTCCGTCGTCTCTTCTTTCCCGCCTCCTCCCCCTTCCCCGTCTGGCCTCCAGACCTGTCAGAGTGCCCCGGTCTCCGGGATGCCTGTGACGGGAGGTCAAGGAGGGGGCCGGACAGAGCGAGTCTCCCCCGGCTGGGCCCTGAAGGACACGCGTGCTGCGGCACGAGAGCCTGCGCCCAGCCCTCAGAGAGTCACTGTCAGCGGCTCCACACATCTCCCCCCTTTAAACTGAAGTCCTCAACATGACACACCCTTGACTTTGTTACCCGAAAGATTTTTAAAAACAGATGACAGTTATTATGGGTATTTCCTAAGTTCTTAAAACCTGGGTCTTCTAGTAGTTTTACTTCTCCAGAATCATTTCGGAAGCCAAGATGGTAAAGAAAGTATTTCAACAGATTCCTAGCATCCAGATAGATCCCTTGGTGATAGTAAATAGCAGTTGGCAAAGAAAGGATGTACCAGAAAATAGTTCAGGAGACGGCGGAGTTCTCTAACGTCGCCGTTGCAATACCTGGAGGGCACTGGCAACTCCAACGGTTACTGACAGACTCTCAGTAACACCTTGGTCAAGGGTAAGGTGAATATGGACCCAACCCAAAACTTTCAAGATTGGCACCACTAGGGTTCAGAATGACAGAAAACGTAAGCCAGAGGAGGGAGATGGTGAGGAAACGGCACGTGGGACTTCAGGGTGAGGGGGGGAAGGGCTGGTGCTGGAGGGACGAGAAGCGGGTGGAGGTGGAAGGCGGGCAGCCAGCACAGGCTGGGCCGCAGTGAGAACAGGGCAGGCAGCCCAGGGGGTACAAGTGATGGAGGAGAATCCAGGGACAGGAGCAGACGCCAGCACCACGTCTGAGAGCTGTTTCTAGGAGGGCCCGCCACTCAAACCCTTACCAGTGTCACCAAGGGGCAGGCCCATTGCAAGGCCCAGCACAATCAGAACAGGAACGAGGGCGTCGGCCTCCCAGCCCGGGGGAGGCTGCACCTAGCTCTCCACGTCATTCTGGTCTCACGGTCACTCATCGTTTCCCTGAACGCCTTCTCCTATCAAACTGGTCTTAATACCCTGGACACCACACGTCAGTCCGGCTGCGCGTCTCCTAGGATCACAGCGCGTGGCGGGAAGGACAGGGAGTCTGTGGACGGGGGGCTAAGCAGACCCAGCCGGAGACCGCGAAGAGGAGGGTGGGCGCCAGGCAGGAACGGGAGCAGGAACGTGTCTGGCACACAAGTGGGGAAAGAGCTCAAGACCGGCCTGAGCCCCGGAGGGCCGCACCCACAAGGCAGCTTGGGGAGCAGCTGGTCTGGGGTAAGGGGCAGGACACGTGGAAGGGCTGGCTACTGTCACTACCCTCCAGCCCACTCACCCAGGACCTCAGTCCTGCGTGCTTATACTTGAGACAATCTTCCTTCCAGAATGTATGCCAGGCCTTCCCGGCCTCATCTTCCGGCAGGGCCCTCGGTGTGGAACAACTTTGACTAGACTTCCCTGACCTTTATCTCCCTGAAATCCTAACTGTCCTTCACACCACCACTCAAGCGCCCCTTCCCCACAAAGCGCCGCCTGGCACTGTCCTGGCTCCACAGACCATCTGCGCCTCTCATGCTGTTACACTCTGCCCGGGCCGGAGTCTCTTTTATGCCCAACTTATTCTGCCTACTCAGTTGCAAGGGCTTCTCAAGGATGATGGGGCCATCCTACTCGCTCTGGATCCTTCTTGCTGCCTGACCCGCACTAGGAGAGGCTCCGTGCTTATTGAATTAAACTTATCCTGGGATCCTGGGAAGAGGGAACAAGCATGCTTTTTCAGCACCTACTTCATTTTACATTGAGCAATGCAGGTGAACTGCTCTACAATTCCCTTGGCAAGGTTTTCGATCTTCCTGTTACATGGCAGAAGTAACAGGTCACTGGACCAAGAACTGTGTGCCGTGTCTTCAGATCTGGCACCTGCTGTATTCCTATGAGGCAGCCCTTGGGAATTCCATGCTGGACTGACGACACAGGCCCAGGGACATTTGGGAATAAAGGGCTGCTCTGAGAGCATGTCAAAGCCCTTCTGTCTGGGGCTCATCTTAGAACGTAGCAGAGAATATACGAAGAATACACTGGTATTACACTAAATCATTTCTCCGGCGTTTCAGCATTTCAAATGTCAAGTGTTGCATACATTTAGGCCATTACTAACAGCTCTTGAGGCCTGGAGGGACTTTCCTTTAAGTGAAATAAAGCACCTTTCTTAGCTCACTCCCCTCAGGCTCCTTTGTGGAGCTGCCGCTGAGAACGCAACATTTCTGCTGCAAGATGCCGTAAGACTCCCCTACGTGCCAGGGCTGAAAACCATGACGTACTCATACCCAAACTTAATTAAAATGCCCTCAAATTTTCTTCAATTCCATAGTAAACAGTCCAATGCATTGACAGTCTTCTACCCCAAACTACTCAAAAGGGATATTGTAGACACCCTTAGGAAAACTCACACTTACTTTCTGTTCACAGAGGGGGGAAAACTGTCAAGAGCTGGGATTGTCTACAAGCCAAGTTTAGCAAGATTTGTGAAAGGAGCTTGCCAGAGGTGCGTGCTGAGGAAACAGAGGGCGTCTGTGCACCAGGGCAGGGCTGGGGGTGGGGCGAGTGGTGTTTAGCCTTTCTACAGCACGTATGGTTGGTGCCGGCTCTAAAAAGCTAGGCCCTAGCACACTGAAGGGAGGACTGCGCCCCAAGGGCCTCACAACGGGCAGGCGCAGCTTAAACCGGGCGCTGGATGGCTCCCAAATACAGAAACTGGACAAGACCACACTGGGAACCCAAGCTTGGAGAGGTCTCCAAAAGTCACCAGGTCAACCTTGTCATTCATAGAGGGAAAGGGAAGTGCAAGCAGGTTAGGCCACTTGCCCAAGCTCTCCTGTACAGAATCAGAGCAGAGCCAAGACCAGAGTCCAGACCTCTAAGAGAAAGCGCAACAGTAATAAACTTCCTAGGCTTCCTGCGCGCCTGCGAGTCTCCTGTGAGTTTACTTAATCCTCCCACTCACGAACTGCTATAAGAGGCAAGGAAAAGTACAATCCCAAGGGACAGAAACTGAGGCCTGGGGAGGATAAACCGATTTTAAGTGGAGCCCAAATGTGCCCCCTTGCCAAGTTCTTTCCCCTGACATCCGGAGTTTCATTGGAACAGATTAATTGCGTCAGCACAGCCACACTACTAAACTGTGTCCTAGGCAATGACAAGCAGTTGCTGTCGCTTTAAGCCACAAAGTTTTGGGGTGGTGTGTTGCGTAGCAAGAGTCAGCAAAAGCTAACTGATACAGCTCTCAAACTCAAACTCCGTCATGCTGGGCATAACCTGCTCGCCGGGGCTTTGCTTCCTGCGTGAGGACTATTCCTTTTTAAACACAGAACACTACAGGGCTGACCCAAGGCCCAGTGTGAGAATGGAATAAAAAGGCCAAGACATCCCTGCCAGTTTACGCCTGGGTGATGACGTTCCAAGCGTGGCCGCTAATGATCCCCACCCCACCGGCTCACACAGTCCTTTGGGCCACAGCCAGCCAACCACGCATACCCTTTCCCATCTAGTGCAGGGGCCTGCGGAGAGACAGAGCCGGCGATGGGCAGCAGCACACACGTCGGGAGGCAGGAGCGACAAGGGAAAGATCTCGCTCACCAGTTTCCCAGTAGCGAGCAGCAGGGAGCGACTCACCGAGGGCACAGGTAAGTTGCCGTGCCGGCTGAGAAAGGAGTTAGAGACGGACACACTGATGCCCTGAGTGGCACTGCCGTCCTCGGGAGTGAAGGCCACTTTAGTTTGCTGGACACAGTAGGAGACAGAGGAGAAGGAAGCAGCAGCACAGGAGGCCTGCTGGACAGAGGAAGAAGAGAGAAGACAGGGAAGGAGGGAGAAAAGCAGAGAACAGTCAGGCATGTACACATGAAGGCTAAACAGGCTGCTACCCGACTCTGCTGGGACATTCTGGAGAGGGATGGCTTCCCGGCCCAGCTCAGGGGTTAAGGATGCCTGCCAAAGGTGACCTGGGTGAGTGGGCGCCCTCTTCACTTCTGGGTCCGCTGGAAGTGGCGGTAAGGTGGGAGGAGCCACGCAGACCTGGGTGAGTCCCTGCTCTTCCACTTATTTCGGGCCCCAGACCCCCCTCTGTGGGGTGGCTGTGCTCCGGCAGAGTGCAGAGGGGGAGCCAGGCTGCCTGGGTTTAATCTGAGCCCCGCCATTCGTGACCTGCCTGGCCCTGGGCATTACTCAAAGCTCTCTGTGCCCCAGGTTGTCATCTGTAGGATGTGGGGAACATGGTGCTGGGCGGTATGCACGGAAAGCACTTAGAACCAGCCTCCCTCGGCGCACGCGGGCCAGCAGGTGTAACCAGCACTCTCACTTCTGTCTGGAAAAATGGGGTCACACTTCTTGCGTCTGCCCTGGAGAAGGGATGCCAAGCAGCCGGCCCAGGGCATGGCACACGTGTGCCCAGGCTTCAGTCAGAGCTGGGCGCGGCTCCCAAATCTTCCACTTCTGGCAGTGGGCTTTGAGTCAGTCTCTCCAGCTCTCTCAGCCTCAGTTTACTTAAAATGGGGGTGCCAGGGGCCGTGGGGAGGATCGTGCGACGCCATACGAAAGCCCCGGTGCTCACTCAGGGTGGTGTTCAACAGGGTGTAGGCCCACCTCCCGGGCCCCCGGCAGGCCTCTCCCCAGAGCTGCCCTCTCCGCCACCCTGCCACAGGTGAGGCCGTCTGACAGCTCTCTCACGCGGGCTGGGACTCGCGTGCGCTCCTTAGGGATCTCTCCCCAGTGCTCTGACGCCTATGGGCTACACGGTACAGAGAAGATGCCCAAGGCCGGCCGACAGGCACATGTGCACTCCGGCAGGAGGGGATGAGAAAACTTCACATTTCAACCTAACTGGCCCAGCTGTCCAACCAAACATTTTAGGTCAGAGGTCCCGGGGGCAGGCATTTATATTTCTGTGGTGACAATTCCTTCTTGAAATCCTAGAATCAATTTTCAATTTCTGTTCATATTCGGGCATGTTCAGGTGTCTGTGGGGTGAGCAGGACAGGTGAAAAACTAAGACCCTGAGCACAACTGCTGAAACACAGCTAGCTAGTGGCAGAACTGCGACCCACGACTCCCAGCCCGAGCCTGGCCTTTCCTCTACTAGACCAGGCTGTCCCCCAAGAGGCTGGTTGTGGCTCTGCGGGGCCAGCCCCAGAGCCCGCTGAGTGTAGGAAGGCTCGGGGATGCCTGGGGCCAGGCATGCTCGAGGCCCGATCACAGCACTGCTGAGGCCCAGACAGTTTCGAGGAGTCACCCAGGGACCTTTGTCGTCCGGTCGGCAGCTGCCTCCCAGAAGAGTCGGGGCACTACCTCACGTCCTCTTGCAATGGATAAAAGGCGGCCTGGCCAGCCACGCTGGGCCCCTCGCTGGTTAAATCACTACCAGATTGACCAGCATAAGAGCAAGACAGCACATGCAGCTCTGATAAAGTCGGGTTTCCTCTCCTGGAGAACACGGCTGGATGGGACATTTGGATTCCACACCCTGACCAGAGCCCACTCAGTTAGTAAACTGGTGGCAAAGAGAAAAGGGTTGAGAGGCGCACCCGCCGTGCCCCTCGTCTGGTCCCAGAGCTTCACAGCCTGCCCACGGCTGGACAGCCTGCCTCTGTGCCACCTACACGGAGTCCTTACACAGGAGGGGTTTTTGAAGGACGAACGGTGCGCCATGCCTGAAACACAAAGCGGCTCTGTGCAAAGCCATCCTGCTTCAATAGAGCTGGTTCTCACTGGGCCATCCCCGGCCAGGGCGGGGTGTTAAACCACTGGGCAGAGTGAGGCCCATTATGTAAATCAAGTCCACAGATGGCCCTCCACAGACCGTGCCCTGTGCTCTGATTGAGTCCCTCCTTTCTGGGAGGTCTATATTGGAGCCAAAGAAGAGAGAAAAAGGACCGTCAACAGAGAAAGCAAACATTCTGAGTACAAGCCAGCCCCAGCTGCAGGGGCTGCTCTGGAAAAGAGAGGTGCCACCCCCCAGGGTGGGGAGATGGTGCAGCAGGAGACAGGCCGCAGCGAGGGCACGAGAGCACGGCCCAGAGCCCTGGCTCGGAAGGAGAGGTGCCGAAACCTGCCCCAGGACCATCCCAGTTCCTAGAGACCCGTCAGGATGAGAGACTGGTTGCTGGGGGTGGAACAGCGAGGGGCACCCGGGAGGGGCCGCTTACCAGCTGCCGCTGCTTGGGGGGCAGGGCGGGGGGCGGGGCGAGCTCCTGCGGGGCATCCCCGGCGCTGAAAGAG
This sequence comes from Leucopleurus acutus, assembly GCF_964270905.1. Lineage (NCBI taxonomy): Eukaryota > Metazoa > Chordata > Mammalia > Artiodactyla > Delphinidae > Leucopleurus > Leucopleurus acutus. The sequence continues at coordinate 4,936,001 of NC_139150.1, read as the reverse complement.
TCGCTGAAGCCATACACCTCCATGAGGAGCTTGTTCTTCTGCTGGTAGATGTGCTCCTTCTGCGGCGTCCGGTAGAACATGGCGGGCTGCGGCTCCGAGTAGTCCTCGAGCAGCTGCATGTAGGCCAGCACTGCGGACACAGGGGGGCACTGGGCTGGAGACCGCCGTGCACAGATCCCCACCCTACCCCCTCACAGTGGCCAGGGTGAGGGCCCGGAGAGCCCACTCTGTACGACACTACCACGCGGACACCCGTGTCAAGGCGATGTGAACCCTGACTCGGCGACCATGGCGTGTCACAGGGGGTCACGGTGGAGGTGGTGACGGGGGGCGGGGGTGGTGGTGGGGAGCCGTGTGTGCGGGGAGGGAGGGCAAGATCTATGGGAACTCCCTGTACTTTCCGCTCAACGTCCCTGGGAACCTAGAACCGCTCTAGGGAATAGAGTCTGTTTTTAGAAAGGCGTAGGGGACACTCCACTCCGTGCTGAGAAGCCCTCGGGGCTTTCCAGCCTCCCCAGGGCCGTGGTCGTGGGCCGTGCGCAGGGCTCAGGGCACAGCGGGCGCCCAGTGCACGCTGCCCGCTCCTCTGGCTCTCTCAGTTCCCGGACCATGCTCGGGGCTTTCCACAGCGCTGTTCCAGGTGCTCTTCCCGCAACCCTGCTGCTACGCTGCCAGGCCCGACTCTCTCCCTCCTTTGGGCCTCGGGCTCAGGTTCCCTGACTTCCGTGGAGGCCTCTCACCGCCGGCTCTGCCCCAGCAGCCCCTCCTCAGGCCCGCGTTCCCTTCCGTCGGAGGCCTTCCCACTGCGCATCACGAGCTAGCTGGGCTTTTCTCCTTCGTCTGATTTTTCTGAGCACCTACTATGTGTTGGGCCCTGACCCAGGTGCTGGGACTACACAGGGGCCAGCAAAGCGAATCCTTCGCCTGCGTGGTGCTCACACCCTCCCCAGGGAGACAGAAAACAGGCCGAGGTGCGGTATGCGTGTCCCATGGAGGACAGTGAACTGGGGTGGCGATGGGGGTGCTTCTCTAGAATAAGGGTGAGGACGGGTGGAAGAGGCTTCCCGGCCAGGCAGAGGTCCACAGCCAGAACGAGGGTCCGGTGGGCAGAGCACAGCTGGTGAGGGGAGAGGGATGACCCAGGAGGTTGCATGGGGCTGTGTGAACGGGGTAAGGAAGCGGGCTTGATGCTGAGTTGGCGGGAACCCACAGAAGCCCCCCACCCCCACCCCGGGTGTGCCCGGAGCTGCTTCGTCTTGGGAAGACGGTTCTGGGCGGCTGTGCATGCTCAGGTGAAAGGCCGCGGTGGAGGTGGGGGTGGGGGTGAGAGTGGTTTGGTTCAGGAAGAATCTCCGAAGCAGGTGCAACAGGACTTACTGCCTCTCACTCAAGAGCTGAAGCTGCAGGAGGGCAGGGACCTTGTCCGTCCTGTCCGCTGCTGTATCAGTGGTGCCTAACACACAGCAGGCGTCCACACATATTTACAGAATGAACGAATGAAGAGAACGCATGTCCCCCCCGCATCTGTCCCTGCTCAGTGACTTGCTGAACCAGGCTGCAGCCCCGGGGGCGGGTCTTGCAGAGCACCCGCTGGGTAGGCGAGAAATAACCGTCACTAAGCTCAGTTCTCCCCCTCCAAGCCCAGAGGTTCTATGGAACATCCTCTGTACAGAGGGACGAACAGTGAGAAAAGAAGTGCTCACATTGAAACATAAGGATCCTCCTCTCTACAAGCCCTTTAAGAAGCCCTAGCCCCGGTGCTCTGTGACCACCTAGAGAGGTGGGATAGGGAGGGTGGGAGGGAGACGCGAGGAGGAGGGGATATGGGGATACATGCATAGCTGATTCACTTTGTTATAAAGCAGAAATTAACACACCATTGTAAAGCAATTATACTCCAATAAAGATGCTAAAAAAAAAAAAAAAAGCAGCCCTAGCCCTTGCCACTGCGGCCATCTGTCGCGGAGCCGCGGCCTCACGGCGCAGCTGCCTGCACCTGCGGGGCCCGCACAGCGGGCAGGCTCCCTCACCGGCACTGTGGCGCCACCGACGGAGCCCTTGGCCGCAGGCAGCGGCTCCGCGGCAGGTGTGAAGCCCTCAGCCCTCACGTGAGGGCATCAGCGTATACTTTATTTCTGACTTTTGGAGGCTAGTGATCCAAGCCCCATCTTCTGAGCCAGGCCTTTCTGAAGACTCCAGAGGGTTCTGGGAGAAGTGACAGTCTGGACCTGACAGCCGTCATCTGGTGTCCGTAGCTGTGAGGCTGGACTGGAGCAGAAGCCCTTTCTCCAACCCCAGTCTACCTCTGTGGATGGGATCTCGCACTTTCCACTCCCTGTCGCAAAGTCGAGGTCAAGGCAGGCCGGAACTGCTCCGCCCTTCCCCTTCTCTAGGTAGCGGAGGAAGCTCCTAGGTGTTAGGGCATCCTCTATACAGACGCGTGTTTGGAGGGAAAGGCACCGTTGCGCCCCTCAATACCTGCGTCAGAAATAAGTACTAACTTATTTACAGAGTTACCGCGCACGAACTAAGAGGGAGGTGAAGGGATGCGAGCACCTGCTAGGTGAAGCCAAAGTTCAGATACTAAGACACCATGGCAAGAACAAGTTTGCAGGGCTTAACTTCGTATTTTCAAATAACCAGAAAGTTGGGCTTAACTGGAGACCTCAACCAGTCAGAAATGAAAGGACAGAGATACTTTGCTGGGGAAGGCAGCTGTGAAGGTAGGGAGATGGTCTTTTTCTTCTCTGTACCTCAATGGGGGTCGAGGTAGACAGGAAATGCCTTTCTCCAAATACGTCTTTCTAGCACCCTTCACTGAAAGAGGGGTTCAAAGTTACCTTCTTTATTTAAAGGAATCAGTAAGAACATCTCAGCTCCAGAAAGCACAGAGTGGAGCTTGGCTGTAAAAGGTGGTTTCCCCCATAAAACCAGTGCTTCTCAAAGAGAAGCGCAGCTTGCAGTCCCCCTGGAACCCCACATCGCCTTTTCTCTAACACTGCACAAGCAACACCACTGGGTTCCAGGGCAAGATGCAAACCATGAAGACGACCCCAAATGCCCACGAATTGCTCCCTAAGGAGCCTGAATGCAAGCGCCTCTGCCTGACCAAAACCGAAAGCTTCAGCAAGGCTGCGATCTTTTCAGGAGCGCCATGAACTCCTTGATGCTGAGGTCCTTGTAGAGAGCTGCTAACCAAGCACAGAGAAGCAGCAGCGATGGTCGCCACCTTCTAAAATCAAGGAGGACCAGTCCACTTCAAAGGTAGCCCAGCACAAGGGCCCAGAGACTACCGCCACCGGCATCACTGGGAAGGCCCAGTGGGCACCTGGGGCTACGGGCAGACCGCGATGAGGAAGCTTGTCTGGCACAAGGGGCTCCCAGGGCCGGGGACCCTCGGAGCAACCCACAGGACGGGGATGCTCTCTGACACCGAGGCTGCGCGTGCACGAGCTCTGTCCAGCGTTAGCCAAGTATAAAGGTGATGATTATCTCCTCCTTTCCTTCAGAGCAACTCTGTGAGGAGTTTTCTACGGGGCTGCAGATTGGAACTCTTCAAGGGTCCTCTCGGGAAGTGAAGAGCAGACTCGAGACTAGGACTAAGCCTCAGGGAGCCTCAAGTCAGGGGTCCTTTCACAGGGCACCAAGGAGACCACCAGCTGCGCAGGGGTTCCTACTGTAAGCAGGCACAGGGCTCAGGGAAGTGGGGGGAGGCCTTCCTCCTCAGCCTGGGAGGCAGTGAGCTGAGCTAGGAAAAGACTGCTCAGAAACCCACATCTGCCACCCACTTCCTTGCTGATCTGATCTTGGGCAGAGGCTCAGTTCCTTTGAGCTCCAGTTTCTTCAGCTATAAAAAGGGGGCTAATGACACCCGGCCAGCCAGGAGGTTGGTAAGGACGAATACGACAGAGTATGTCAGAATATGTCAAGGGTGCCACACCGGAAGCGCTCAGTAGATTTTAAAGGTTTGCAGGCACAAGAGCTACAGACATTTACAGATGACATAGAGCCTAGAAATGGATGCCTAAATTAATAGGAAATATTTTCAGCCACAGGAGACTTGAGGCTATTCAAAAGGCAACAACGGACGCCTCCCCCTTTCCTTTTCTTCTCTGCCTGAAGCCGGCTGCCCACACCTGGTCTAAGAGCTCAGAGGGCGAGGCTCCTGGCTCCCCAGCCAGGCGGCACCACAAATCTGCTGTGGTTTGCACAGATGCAAGCCTGTTCTTGGTCTGGGTCCAGAAGATTCCTAGGAAAGGACAGGCAAGGGTGCGAGCCCTCAAGGGCACGCTGCTCAGTCAGGCCGGGTGGGTGGAGGGGAGAGGCCCACGGCTCTTTAGACACCTGTGCGTGTAGACAGGCGCAGAAGGAGACGTTCCTGGAGTTGCCGCTTGCAGCTCCCTCTACTAGCGGCCTGGTTTCTAGTGAGTGAACTTACGTGACAGACGGGAACAACATCATTAGCCCTACAGAGCCAGCTCTCCCTCCAGCTGGGGGACCATACCACCGAGGCCATTATACAAGCTGGGCGACACCCAGTGCGGTAACTAAGGCCAGGTCTCCCCTTCTGAGAATGGGCCGCTCTCGGCAGGGCCAGTCAGACGCTCTCACTTGGGAATTTGGAATGGATACTCAACTTCCAGGTCACAGAAGTCATCTGCTGGATGTTTCCACTGAGGCCAGGGAATCCTGGGGCTGTGGGCTGATGTGGCCACACACATATTGAAACACTGACAGCCAGTCTGCCCAAGGAAGATGAGGCAGAGCCGTGCGGGTGACGTGGGGAGAGGGCGGGGCAGAGAGACAGGCAACACAGAGCAGTCGGGGAGCCAGCAGAAAAGCAAATCCCTGCAGAACTCTACTTAGGACCTTGGAAAATATTCAAAATACAAAAATCCGAAATTTCAGCTCTACCCCTGGGCCCTAATAACATCATATATCAGATCATCTGGTCCAAGAAGTGTCCTCAGCAACTCCAACCAAGCAAATCTCAGATTCCAAGTGGTGACGTGACATTTCAGCGTCTGCAAACAGAACACAGAGCGGTACCAGGGTTCTCTCTAAACAGCCCCCTGCATTTCAGGGAGCCTTAGAAAACCCCTGTGGGTGCGATCAGGGCTATTTTAATTCAAATGTCTGTTCTGCTTTACCCAGAAGCAATGCCGTGATATTTGTTTCTCTCTGTCACCACGTGTTCGGGCCAGAAGGTCAACTGACTGCCATCTACAAGAGGCCAAATACTCTGTGGAGACCAGACCTGAGGTTCTGTCGAGACCAAAAGGAGATGTCAGCTTATCAGGCTTTAAAAACGATCCCCAGTACTGACAACACAAGGCTCCTGTAAGTGTCCACATACCTGTGGTTCTACCTTTTATGAAATTACGAGGCCACTGGTTTGATTCTGATCTAATGTTTCAATAAAACACCATTTTAGGTTACAAAAGGTGCTTCCCGACAATAGCTCAACAAAAGCTTACTGTGTTTGTTTTTCTTCTCTGGTAGAGGAGGAGGTTTTTCTGGGTCACCCGTTGATTCAGGAACAGTGAAATCACCCACAAATTCAACAGAGGCTGAGGAACCTCCTTGCTGAAAGGGAAGAATAGCAGCAAAAGGCGTGAAGGGGACGGACTGGACCGAGGCTGGGTTCTGCAGGTCCTCCTCGGAGATGTTGTCGTACTGCGAGGGATGCCGCTCGTAGGACGCCCTGCAGCCAGAGCTGTCCCCCGTCTGGGAGGCCGCGCTCCTGCGCTTCTTCTCGGGAAGAGCAGGCGGCACATCCATCTGCTGCCCTGGGGCCGAGGGCCCCTCTGGCTGGGGACAGCTGCCCTGAGGCAACTGGAAAGGATGGCCGAGAAACGGAGACCCAGACTCCCCCAAGGACTCTGGCAACGGGCTGAGGTTACAGGCCACTTGCTGAGGTATCTGGTCTGCGTCAGAGAGGTCTTGCTGGAGGAATTCGTAGTCAGGGTCGTAATGATCTGCGTTCACAACAGGAGAAACATACTGTGAGCCACCAGCCCCCACAGAAAGAAAAGCTCCCACGTTTCTTCCCTGACCCAGCGCTGCTCATTAGAGTGACCAAAACACATCTCCCATCTCATCTGCAAAGACTCTCACTTTACTTTATATTTTTCATTTTTCTCCTGCTTATAAAAGTAAAACCAGATGGGAATTTGACTGTTTGCTATCCAATTCTTTGTACTTCCCTGGACTTTTAAAAGTTTCTTACTTAAAAAAAGAAAAATGCATGACCACTGTAGAAAAGGTGGCCAAAAAACCCTATTGAGAAAATAAAAATCACCCACAATCCCATAATCTAACTATAATCTCTGCTTACCACTGGATATATTTCCTTAAAAGTCTTTTTTCCCTTGGATTTTTTTTCCTTTTTAAACTCTGAGAAAACACTATATAAGTGGTCTTGGATTTTGTCCGCTGATCACTATATCATAATTGGTTTTTAATACAGCTATGTATTATTCCACCAAATGGATGTATCATAAGTCTCCTGATTTCCTATCACTGAGTAGTAGATTCTTTCCAGTTTATCATCATTACTCTTAATAATGCTGAGATTAATGTCTCTGGACAGAAATCTTGCCATAAATCTCTGATTATGTTCTTAAGATAAACTCTCAGAAGTGAAGTATCTAGTTCGCGGGACATGGACAGCTCAGTGCTCTGTAGGCCTCCTGCCAAACTGCACGCCAGACCCTCACTGGGCCCCACCGCCCGAGGCCAGCTCCCTTGCCTTCGCCCTCCGTCAGAAGTGGGCAGGAGCTCTGAGCACAGAGGGCTCTGAATTCTGGCAAAGGGAGTCAAATGACACACTGACAGACTAACTGAAGTAACAGCTACCATTTCAGTATCTCCCATGGGGTTTCACACTGCTACTCCATTTAAACTTTCAACCCCCTTCAGAGGCAGACACTGGTATCCTCATTTTGCAGATGAGGAAACTGAGGCTCGGATTTTGAGTGACTTGGCCAAGGTCAACAGAGCCAATGACTGGCATCACTGTCTGAGCCCAAAACAGCCCCGGAGAGACGATGAGCCAGCAGTGGTGGCCGCGACGCCGGCAGCTCACCTAGAGTCTCACAGCTTGTGTTCCGGGAGCACCGCCCGCTGTCCCTGTCCAGAGACGACAGCTGCTCGTCCGACTTGCTGAGCTTGCCTATGCTGCTGCAGGGGGACAGGCGGGGCGACTCGCCGCCATATGAGTGGCTGCCGCCCGACAGTCGTCTCTGTGCGTAACAGTCCACGTCAAAATCCTCCCGGCAAAAACGAAAACAAACCAAGTCACTCCTGGGAAATGGTGGCAGAGACCAGGGGAGGGAGCCGGTACGTTTACTCGGAGAAGGAGATACCGGCAGGCTCAGCAACCTGCTGGAAAGGCCCGTCTTTGCTGTAGGCTGTGAACGCCACTTCTGCGCCTCCTGAGAAAGAGGGCCTGTGCCAGCGCTCAGAGCTCAGTGCGAGGGAGGCCCTGGGGCCGGTCTCGGCCTCCCCACCCCGTGAGGGAACTTCCACCCCAGTGCGGAGAGCTCCTCCTGACCAACGCCAGGGACTGAAGACCACTGGGTTTCTCTCAGCTTCAGGAACCAAATCCCCAGACCTAAAGCCTTCCTCTGCCTTTCTAGATGGAGCTAATTACCTGCCTATTAATTCCAACAGGCAAACTGGAGCCACTGGTGGCTCGACTCATGGGGGCCACGACGGCCACTCGGGTAGGGGATGGAGCCGACTGTCTCTTCTTCGGTGGCAATGCTGGTGGAGGACTGAAACAGAGCAAGGAACCCTATCAAACCAGACACCCCACAAAATGCTTTAAACAGATACTGGGGTATGGGAGGTGGGTTCTTTCATTATCAGACACTTCACACCTGCTTTTCACACTTTCAACTCCCATCCCATCAGTGCCAAAAAACTAGTATCCAAAGTTGTTGCTTTTCTTTTCGTAACAAATGGTACCAGTTTTTGCTTGGTTAAGGCTAAAAGGCAAGCGGTTGGGAGTTCTCAGGGTGCGGGGCAAGGGAGGGTGCTGGGCCAGGCTCACGTCCTCTGGAGACGCCCCTCCGGAGGAAGGTCAAACCGCCAAGGTGCCTAAAGAGCAGGTTCTGACCCTAATGGCACCGTCTTCTTTTTGGCTCATCCTACCCATCCATTCATGAAATTATGACATAAATAGAGGAGGGTGCTAGAAAAACAGAAAATTACCTATTATCAACCACACGAATGCCAGGTAAGGGGGGTTTGGGGGGCGCGACCTCTTCATCCGTGGAATCTGGGAGCCCCTCGGCCGACTGCGACAGGCCGGTCGTCTTGTTTAGAATCTCCATCTCTCGATCTGTCAAGGGGAGCTCAGACTGGCTGGAGAGTTGAAGAGAACTCGGGGTTACAGAAGGCCACAGAGAAGGTCCTGAGAGCATGAGGATGTGACCAGGGCAGGGAAGTCATGGGGGGACAGGGACGGAGGTGCCCTGGACACAGAGCTGACACTGTGCCCTGGGCTCCAAGGCAGAGATGGGGTTTCAAGTCTGGTTCGATCACCCACAAACAGCAGAAGCTTGACCAAGTCCCCCTGCCTCTGCACCTCAGTTTCCTCATCTGTAAGAGGAATCTCTGGACTAGATGATGTTCTAAAATGCTCCAAGTGTAGGTTTTATATTTTTACTAGGGGCTTGTAGTAGAAATTATTGCAAGGCCTTATTACTGTCCACATTACCCTCAGTTTCCTTTCTTGATAAAGTTAAATGCTCTCAAGTCAAACCCCTAAAACCCAACCCTTCAAAGTTCTTTCTAATTATGGGAGGAAGCTGGTCAAGAAAAGTATAGGTGGGTTTTGCCATCACACACTATCCTTAGAAAAGGTCACGCTATTAACCTGGAGACCAGGCAATTCTTCAGAACGGGTGTGAGCTACACACACTTTAAAGTAATGCAGGCTCTTACCCAGAATTCACTGAGAAGGGAATGTGGGCCTCACAGGGCCTGCCTGATGTGGGCTCCGGACCTGGCTCCCCTTCTTTCTCAAGTGTAGATCAACCGTGACCCCAGATACTGGAGGGTCTGGTCAGCACTCACCCGTCTGGTTTGCAGGCTGGGGAACTGGGTTTCACTGGGCTTGTTGGAGACGGATGCCCCTGCTTCTCGATGGTAAGTCTGACAAGCTCCTACATCCCACACAAGAGAAAAGCAGTGAGACACGAGGAAGGTTCCTCACCGTGAATGTTCCCAACCAGGTGGGTCAGCTGTCTGTCCTCCACTGCCCACAGATTCCTCACTCACCATAAGTGCGAGTATGATTTGACTTAGGTAATCTGCTTGACTTCCCAAAACGTCCCCTACCCTCCAAAAATACCTGCACAGCATATCGAAAGCTTCAAGTGCATAAAGGCACTTCCTTTTGGAAGGGGGAAATGACAAGCCCCACTGTCTCAGAATGACTAAGTTCATCACACAGACCAAACTCCTGGCAGAACAACTGCCAGTCGGTTTGTGGAGGAAGAACTACTACCCTTTAGTTCTCTGAAGCCATTATACGATGTGCAGGACGCTGCTTACTAACAATCAAACCTCTGGTCTTGGGGAAGGTGGTTTCCCAGGGTGAGCTGGCCATGGGTGTGGCAGCAGCTGCTATCCTGAAATGACTGGTGGGAATCTTTGTCGATGGACAGAAAGTTTAGGGCATATTACCCAGCAGAGAAATGACTTTAGAAAATATTTTTTTAAATAGGAAAAAAAAAGGTGATTAGGGCCTACTTGGTTTTTTCAACTAGAATGCATCTTCCTCCAATGTGAGGAGTTTTGGTGATTGCATACACCATATAAGAATCACTCAAAACTACAGAACGTTCCCACCACCCTCTCCAGTCAACCTGCCCCATCGCAACCACTTTTTCACTTCTGTTTCTTGGATCACTTCTGCCTAGAACTTGAAATAAGTGGAACCATACAGTATGTACTCTTTGGTGTCCATCTTCTTTTTCTGAACAGCTTTAGGCCATAAAATTCAGCCTTTTTTTTTTTTTTTTTTTTCCTGTACGCGGGCCTCTCACTGTTGTGGCCTCTCACGCTGTGAAGCACAGGCTCCGGACGCACAGGCTCAGCGGCCATGGCTCACGGGCCCAGCCGCTCCGCGGCATGTGGGATCCTCCCGGACCGGGGCACGAACCTGCGTCCCCTGTATCGGCAGGCAGACTCTCAACCACTGCGCCACCAGGGAAGCCCAAAATTCAGCCATTTAAAGTGTGCAATGCAATGGTTTTTAGTCTGTTCACAGTGTTGTGCAACCATCAACACAATCCATTTTAGGACTCATTGTTACTTCCAAAACAAACTCCGGACCTTTCCGTGGTCCCTCCTCATGTCTCCCCAGCCCTCCCGGACCCACAACTACTAATCCACTCTCTATCTCTATTCGTCGATCCTCTTTTGCTCAGTGTAAACACCCACGTCTCTGTGTGCATGAGCAGTGTGTTCCTTGATGTTGCTGAGTTGTATTCCAGTATATGGATAAACCCACAATCTCTTCATTCATTGCCCTGTTGATGCGCACCTGGGTGGGACCTACCTGTGTCACATGAGAAGTTCAGGCTTTCAGCATGAACATCTATTTCTAAAGTTACAGAGGAGGCAGCAATGGAAGAAGGTGGGTAATACAGCAGTGTGCCCCCAAATCAGACTGCAAAGCCTCTCCCAACTCAAAACACCCCACACAGGAATCCCGACAAGTGTGGTAAGGCAAAGAGTTACTATGATGGATGGAAGTAATGCTTTGGATAGCTTATCTAAAAGATGACTTGTCAGTATACATAAAAAGCTTTAAATATTTGCATACGTTTTATAGTAATTTAGCCCAAGGAAAATGACACGGATGTGTACAAAAATTAAGCCACAAAGAACGTTCACTGCAGCATTCCGTGTAACAGGTAATCAGACGACTCAATATTCCATAATTAAATATTCAATACTAGGTACTGATTACATAAATTAAGATAGACTTAAACAATGGACCATTATATTACCATTAAAAAAACTCACAAGAGGGCTTCCCTGGTGGCGCAGTGGTTGAGAGTCCGCCTGCTGATGCAGGGGACACGGGTTCGTGCCCCGGTCCGGGAAGATCCCACATGCCGTGGAGCGGCTGGGGCCGGTGGCTGTGAGCTGTGGCCGTTAAGCCTGCGCGTCCGGAGCCTGTGCTCCGCCACGGGAGAGGCCACAACAGTGAGAGGCCCACACACGGCAAAAAACCAAAACAAAACAAAACCTCACAAGAATATATGATAGCGTGGAAAGATAATACAATGTTAAGTGGAAGAACAGCCCAGACAGTACACTGGTGCATACACAGTATGCTTTGGAAACAAAACAAAACCAAGACACACGTATAGGAAAAAATATGGCTATGAAACACCCCTTATTTTCTTGTTTCTGCTTCTCTGCTTTTTCTTACTTTGCTACAATGAACATGTATTACTTCTGAAATACGAATTAAAAGAAAAATAAGGCATACTCCATATAATCAGAATCAGTGTCACCCCACTCTGTAATAGTTTCGATGCCTATTCCTGGAGAAACGTGGAGGGTTGAGATCGCCAAGAATCAAGTACTGGAAGAAGCAAGGAGAAGGTTGGCATTTTCCTGTTATCACCATCTAGGAGTTAAACATAATCTCGCAAATATTTAAGGAACATTACAGACAAGGTGGAGAGACAAGAGATGACGTAATTAGAAGAGAGAGCAAGTGGCGTGGAGGCAGGCCCCCTGCACCCCATCGCCTAGAGGAGGGTGGGGAAGGCCGTTCATCCAAGAAGCCCATCACCAGGCCACACAGAAGAGCATCACAGCATCAGAGGGAGTCAAAGTGCCTTGGAAGCGCCACACTCAAGCTCACTCTCTTTACAAGCAGGGCAAAGGAAAAGGGAGGAGCCTGTACGCTTGCATCTGCTGAGGCAGGACAAAATTCCACTAATTCTTCATTGATTCCTGAGCAATTATAATTAGAATGCCATCTTTCTGGAGAGGCAGCTGTGTGAACTCAACTAAAGAACGACGGCAAAAGAACCACGCAATGACAGGCACACATGTGCAAGTGGGCACCCGAATTCCAAGACAAAGTCAGATCCCAGAACTTACCCTCCTTCACCCCAGGCCCAAAAGACCATCACAGGAGGGGGCAGCTTTCCATATTCACCACGACCTTCCAGCCCAAACACAAACACACCAGCCAGAAGGTCTTTCACTCTCAGCCTGGCTTCTCTCTCACAGGCAGAAGGGCACCCTTAGAATGTGCACGTACCCGGCGACCGTGCCAACACCCTCATCTCCTTCAGAGCCGACCGTTTGTAACCTGGCCAGAGCTCAACTCTCCCTACTGAAGCCAGATTTCTGAGAGGATGTCAGACTTTCCAATCCTCCTGAGGCACAGGTTAGGAAAGACTGAGAGAGACGGCACATGAGGCTGTGTCCAGAGCCGGCAGCTGTAAACCAGACAACCGCCAGTTCACCGAAAAGCAGTTTTCAAAGCCCGAAAGGTACCCGGAAGAGCACCTTTCTAAATACACAATACTTTATTTCCATGCTCATTTTACTCATATTGAGAGTGATCACAGAGACACTTCCATCTTAGATGACCTTCATCCAGTCAAAGCACAGCTCGGTGCTCAGGTAAGAAACAGTCCTATCTGTTTTTGTCTCCTCGGCCCCTGCCCGGCAGAGGGGACACGGGCTGCACGAGGAGAGGCCCAAGTCCTCCAGGTTCACGTGGAGAGAACACGCACTTTAACTGGACAGCGCCCCGCCCGCAGCCTGGGCCCGCTGCCCCTGCTCAGGCCGCATCCCGACCTGTCACTGTCTGTCCTCTATCACCATGGGCTCCTGTGCTTATGGCCATGACATGGCCCCTCTACCGGTGAGTGGTCCTAAGACGAGTTCTTCACCAAAGACACTGGGTACAGGCCAGTGGGGAGTTTCCTGTAACTGAAGTGGCATAATGCAGTCACAGAGCTGTCCAGCCCCAGTATGACCTTTATGGTGACAACAAGGGACCTTCCCTGCCCACATCCTAAGCAGGGGTGAGGCAGCGACAGAGCAGAGGAAGTGCCTTCCTTCTCACATGTGCTCAGGGAGACAGAACACTAAAGCACACGAGGTGCCAGAGTGCACTGGCCTGGCGGCGACTCCTCAAGTCAGCTTCTGGAGGCTCACAGCAGCCTGAAAACAAGGCAGCCAGAGGAGATCTCAAATTCCACCCTGAAAGCTGCTGAAGAGACCAGCCCAGAAGCAGTGCCAGGCCCGGATGGCATGGGGGGAGGGGCATAATTTTAAAACTGGGCACTTGTGTCTTCAAAATAATGAGTTGGGGCCAAACACTACAACTCGAACAATAAAAGTTTTCAGGGTTCACCCCAAAAAAGGCCCTAAACAAGCTTACAGATTATTGAAAGACCTTCTCTTGACATCTGTAACTAAGTAGAACACGTGTGGGCCCAGAAAGGAGATGCTGCTGCCACAACTCCTAGCTGGATAGGATGTCCTTCTACTCCCAACACACTTGAGAATGAAAAAGCAGTAAATGTTCGGTGCAGTTCTTCAGGTTAGCAGATTTACTAGAAAAAATACTTAGTGAACTGCTCAGAAAGTAGGCTGGGGAAGGCTTATCTTAGTCTAAGCCACCCTATTATTTTGAAAAAACAACAACAAAAGTACCCATAAACCTTGAGCGTATGAAGCTGAAATTGGAGCGTGATGATTTCTCTGACGTATGAAAGTATATCCACAACATTCCTACATGGCAATTTCCTACTACACATAACCCGCTGTCTCTTCCCCCTTTCTTCTTCTTCTTCTTCTTTTTTTTTTTTTTTGCAGTGCGTGGGCCTCTCACTGTTGTGGCCTCTCCCGTTGCGGAGCATAGGCTCCAGACGTGCAGGCTCAGCGGCCATGGCTCGCGGGCCCAGCCGCTCCGCGGCATGTGGGATTTTCCTGGACTGGGGCACGAACCTGTGTCCCCTGCATCGGCAGGTGGACTCTCAACCACTGCACCACCAGGGAAGCCCCCCCCTTTCTTCTTCCCTCTCCTTCTCCTCCTTTGTAAAGCAGTGGAATACTCAGACCACTGCACACAGGAAATACTCAAATACATGCCACAGAAGAGGGACCATGTAGACACACCAAGAAGAACTATTTCAAATGACTGCAAAATGATGGATAACCTGAAGGTCAAAAATAACTTTGAAACATCTTTAATACTTTCTAATAATCATACTGATGGAGGTGGTTAGTGTTATTCTGAGACTGTTGTGTTTGTATTGTGAAAAACGAGTCAAAAACAAATGTTGATATTTTTTAAAACAGGGATTTTCAGTGTGGGAGGAAGAAAATTAAGATATAAGCTTGATGAGGTTAAGTAAAAACCAGTATAAACTCAAGATGTATTTTCTCTTAAAGAAACTAAACATGTGATCAATGAGTAGCAATGAGGAACCCTGGAGTGAGATCTCTAAACATCATTCCCCAATAAAGGGAACCAGAGCTCCTTAAAGGAATGGCTGATTCCAGGTCGGTGGTAAGAAATGTACAAGGTAATTATAACTCAATAATAAAAAAAAGATAAATAACACAATTTAAAAATAAGCAAAAGACTTGAATAAATATTTCTCTAAATAAGATATACAAATGGCCAATAAGCACATGAAAAGATGCTCAGCACCATTAGCCATGAGGGAAACGAAAATCAAAAACCACAGTGAGATACTACTTCACACCCACTAGGACGGCTACATCAGAAAAAGCCAGTGATAACAAGTGCTGGTGAGGATGTAGAGAAATTGGAACCCTCATGTACTGCTGGTAGGGATGTAAAATGGTGCAGCTGCTTTAGAAAATAGTCTGGTAGCTTGTTACGAGATCAAACACAGAGATGTTATATGACCCAGCAATTGCAGTCCTAGGCGTATAACCAAGAGAAATGAAAACATACACCCACACAAAAACTTGTACCCGAGTGTCTGCAGCAGCATTACTCAAAATTTGGAAACAACTGAGATGTCCAAATGTCCATGAATAAATAACATGTGGTATATCCATGTAATGGAATATTATTTGGCAATAAAAAGAAATGAAGTACTGATACATGCTAAAACACGGATGAACTTCGAACACATTATGCTAAGTGACAGGAGCCAGTCACAAAAGGACCCACAGTATATGATTCCATTTATATGAAGTATCTAGAAGAGGCAAGTTTAGGGACTTCCCTGGCGGTCCAGTGGTTAAGACTCTGCGCTTCTACAGGAGACGCGCGCTTGATCCCTGGTCAGGGAACTAAGATCCCGCATGTTGTCTGACATGGTCAAAAAAAAAGAAAGGGGCAAAGTTATAGAGCCAGGAAGTTCGATTAGTGGCTGCCTAAGGCTGGGGGAATGGAGAGAAATGGGGGCAGGGTATGGGGAGAGTACAAAGGGTATGGGGTTACTTTCTGAGGCAATGAAAATGTTCTGAAGTTGACTGTGGTGAGGGCTGCACAGCTCTGTGAATATACTAAAAATCACTAAATCGTTTTAAACTGGGTGAACTGTACGGTATGGGCTTTATATCTCAATAAAGCTATTACCACATACACACACAAGTAAGTAAGATGAACCTGGAACACCTTTTCATATCCCAAAGTGAGAAAACGATCAAAGACTTCTGGGGTCACGTCAAAATGAACTCAGGAAACAATCTGAAGAAGCTGTCACTGTTCAAAGATGGGACTTGAGCATCACTAAGGATAATAACTGCAATGGACTGGACATATAAACTATGTTTATTTACATCCCTGAGTTCAGAATGCTATATTAAAAAACTCAATCCAGGGCTTCCCCGGTGGTTCAGTGGTTAAGAATCTGCCTGCCAATGCAGGGTACACGGGTTCGAGCTCTGGTCCGGGAAGATCCCACATGCCGCAGAGCAGCTAAGCCCGTGCGCCACAACTACTGAGCCTGCGCTCTAGAGCCCACGAGCCACAACTACGGAAGCCTGCGTGCCTAGAGCCCGTGCTCCGCAACAAGAGAAGCCACCGCAATGAGAAGCCCGCGCACCCCAATGAAGAGTAGCCCTCGCTCGACGCAACTAGAGAAAGACTGTGCGCAGCAACGAAGACCCAACACGGCCAAAAATAAATAAATACAAATAAATAAATTAAAAAAAAACCCAAAACCTCAATCCAATGGTCATGTTAGATGATACTAAGAAACACTCATTTTGATAACTGGTAAATGAAGGAAGGAATTAAGCACTGATCCTGCCTTTCCCCCTGAGAATTATAACACAGGATAACCCTGACTGACAAGGGGAGGTCTCTTTTAGTGTATTCCAGCTAAGGAATGAGGAAGGGATGGCAGAAAGAAGTATAATGTCATCATTTTGCAACTCCCAAGGAATTAACCCATCTAGGCAATAACCATCAACGGCTATTAACATCAAAAAAGGAAAGATGCCTCTAGAAGGAAGTGTATGGCAGCACCTAGGAAACATTCTTCTAGATACAAAAACATGAACCTGATTCAGCCTAGTTTTGCAGGAAATTCAAGGGACAGAGGAACATGTTAAATAACACTGCATAGATGTAATCAGCAAAACCAGAGTGTGGGAGACTTCTCAGAGAAAGAATCCTTCCCTAAAAAAAAAAACAAACAAGTTGCAAGGAGAAAAATACAGACAAGGGAGAACTTTAGACAAATATTAATGAGTTATAGTGTTTGGAGTTTATCTGGATCTGAAATTGAAAACCAAACTGTTTGAAAACAGCAAACTATACCCTGAAGGCCAAATCCAGCCCAGGGCTTGCTTCTGTAAGGCCCTCAAGGTAAGAATGCTTTGCTTAAAAAAATTAAATTAAAACAAACAAAGAATATGCAACAGACCAATATGCAGTAGAGACTATGTGTAGCCCCAGAAGCCTAAAATATTTACTACCTGGCCCTTTACAGAAAAAGTTTGCCTTATTCTAGAGATATGCGCTAAGGTATTTACAGGTGAATGGGCATGATGCCTGAATTCGCTTCCAAATAATCCAGGGGAGTAGGAAGAGGTCTGGAAGAAACGAGACTGGCCAACTGTGGAAGCTCTGTGATGGGGCTACATTATACTGTTCTCTTTTTTGCAAATGTCTGAAATTCATCATAAATAAGAATTTTTTTTTTTTTTTTTTTGGCGGTATGTGGGCCTCTCACTGTTGTGGCCTCTCCCGCTGCGGAGCACAGGCTCCAGACACGCAGGCCCAGCTGCCATGGCTCACAGGCCCAGCGCTCATGTGGGATCCCCCCGGACCGGGGTACGAACCTGTGTCCCCTGCATCAGCAGGCGGACTCTCAACCACTGCGCCACCAGGGAAGCCCATAAATAAGAATTTTAAAATAGGCTGATCAAGGAATAAAAGAGGTGGCTCATCTGAAATGTCAGTGTGGTAGAGATAGCTAGTTGCCCCACAGTATCTGCTCTTCCTTATTAACAGAATTTTACTTGGGCATATGACCAAGTTCTGGCCAATAAAATGTTAAGTGAAAGTTCTGTGAGGCCTTTGAGGAAGCACCCCTAAATGGAGAAGCCACAACTTCCTACTCTCATTTCTTCCTGGCTAGGTGGAATGGAGTCATAATTCATGGAGACTGTAACAGCCATTTTGGACCATGAGGTGGAATCCATGTGTGAAGATGGTGGGAAAGCAGGATAGGAGACCACATCCCTGGCCATTTTGTGAAAATGCCACGCTAGCCTTGGACTGTCTGCCTATCTGTAGGCTTCTTATACGTGAAGGAGAAATAAAGTTCTATCTTTTGAAGCCAGTATTATTCTGGATTTTCTTGCAGTCAAGTCTAACCCTAACTGATACAGTCAGGAAAATATTTCTTTCAAAATATTCCTGCTATTCAAGGTGAATCTGGTTGACAGAACTGCAAGTATTCCAAAGTTTCCCCCCAGGTCAGTGTTTTTTTTTCTTCCAATTAAAAAACGTGTGTGTGTGTGTGTGTGTGTGTGTGTGTGTGTGTGTGTGTGTCTTGTGGGGGAAGAGGCTGGAGGTCTTAGAAGGGAGATCCAAGAAGGTCTGCAGAGATGGTAAAGCAGAGTCCAGAGAGATGGGTTAAGAAGCTGTATATCTGAGATAAGAAGAAAAGCTGAAAAGGTGAAATTAGGAAGAGTTGGGGTCTTGGTTTTGAAAGGACAAACTCGTGTATCTGTTTGACCTTGAGAAGCTCAGTCCTCCAACAGCCAAGACCTAGGCTGGAGGTGGTTCCTACAGCAAAGGGAAAGTGAGGGCCTTTGAATTCCTTCCAGACGGTCATGACCATCTGAGTCTCAGGCTCCCATTGGTAAAGCACCTGCCTGGGTCAGATTAGATAATAAGAGAGGTCCATCCTTCGACCTGAGTTAAGTTGCCCAAGGTTACAGAGCTAACAAGTGGCATTTACATGGGGGTTTAAATGATAGATGGTACTGCACATTCAGGGACAAAAACAAAGTAATCCTGCTTTACAACACTTTTACAACCCTCAAAAGCAAAATTCCATTTAACAAGTGAATGAGTAACTTGGAAGACGGTGAGTCAGTTTACAGGAACATGCCAACACTTTCCCTCCAAGTGGGATGATGACACCCTCATGGATGTAGCTCGCCTCTGCACAGTCCTGTCCCTCCCAGCCCACCGAAGCTCCCTCACACCATGAGGACAGGAGCTTTTAAGGTGTCCTAAGCCTGACGGGGACAGTGAGAGTGGCTGGAGGCCAGCTGGCCTGGAGGGGAGACACACTGAATCCCTTGGGCCGAACCATGAATCTTCCTCCTTGTGGGTGGCAGCTGAGGGTGATGGTGAGAACACAGGGTCTGGGGTCCAGCAGGCCTGGGTGTGAATCATGCCCTTGCCACTGACTACTGGTCTGCCTGAGACTGTTTCCACATCTGTGAAGGAGGGGATCACACCCACCTTGGAGGTCGTTATAAGCATTAAGTGGGTAATACACGGTAGCTATGATTACAGTTGAGACCTTAACAGCAAACGCCAACATTACAGTGTCTAAATCATCCCTGTGGCCTTGACTGACTCCAACTATGAAAAACTCCTAGCGACACAGGCCAGCTCCTGCGATCCTTTCGGCTTTAGCCTGCCTGTCTCTCCCTGGGGAAGTGTCTCTGATCACCCTGAAATTGAAGGTCCCCCCTACACCCAAGTAAGACCACACGCCATTCTTCCTTTATAGCACCAGTCCTGGTTATAATTATACAATTACATATTTTTGATTGCTGTCCTTTTCTGCCTTTAGATTTTAAGCTCCATCAGGTCAGGGACGGTGCCAGTTTTGTTTATCACTATATTCCCAATTCTATCATGCTGCCCCGCACACAGGAGTTTCTCAATAAACGCTTCTTGAATAAATGAAACAAAATTTAACGTACAGAGCTCCTCACCTAGAGAATCTCTGTTCTGGTTACAATATTTTAAAAACAATTATGGAAAAGTTCAGACGCTGACAGGTTCATAATCAACAGGTGTCTCTCGCTTTCTCTCTCCCTCCCCCTCTCTTACCTGGTCAATTTGAAAAATCTGAGAAACTTTTCTTTTAGACAATTTTTCAGCTGATACAGTGGCACGTTAATGATTCCATAAAGGAAATGCACTTGGGAATGTCACAAAGCTTCACGCTTAACTCTCTCTCTTCTATTTTGGATGTTCTGACTTGTTTCGAAACATCTAATTATAATCAATTTGGTAGAAGGAAGCCTTAACAATGTCACCTGAAAAATAACACTTGTCAATAACAGCATTTCCAGAAGCCTGGACAGGAAGAGCCAGGTGAGGCGAGCCCGAAGCGCACACCCCCCGATGGTGAAGTGGGACCCAGGTCACGTCTCACTTGCCCTGCTGACCTCAGAGAGCCGCCGGGAGGCTGGAATGGGAGAATGTGTGACTGGGCGCCAGGTCTGGAAAGCAACGTCAGGTCCCACACAGCAGCCACCCTGGGCTACATCCTTAAGTCTCACCAGCCAAAACCGATCGTGCAGGACCTAGTAACCTAGTAACCGTGGGGAGTGAAGAGAACGGGGAACTGTCGGAGGACACGCTATGATGCCGCCCAGTCAAGCCTCCCTCTACGTGAGCTCCATAAAGCCCCAGCAGACACAGCAGCCCTGTTCACACAGTATTGGAGGTGGGGAGCCGCCCAGATCGCACCAGCCAACGCGGTTCATTCCGGACCAGTGTGTAATGTCCAGCAATGCTTTCTTAGCCTCCCATCTGTAATTTTTACCCGTTGGGGGTCCTTATTCTACTCTCCAGAGCTTCTGGGGAATGTCAATCCAAGGAGGCAGCATTCAGGAGTCTAATGGCATGGTTGAGTGGGGAGGAATTGTTTGGACCTAGGGTAAGTACCTTGGCCACAGTTTTGTACTGGAGGGTCTAGAAAGGAAGAGAACACAATTTTTCAAGCCAAGAGACCTGTTTGCAAAGCATACATCTAGCACCACATAATTAATAATAAACAGCAGCTAAGATCTGAGTGTTTAATATGCCCAGCATAGTTCTAAAAGCTTTATATGTATTAACTAATTTAATCCTTCCTACAACCCCATGACACAGGGTACCACAACTGCATGTATTTTGTAGATGAGTTAACTAAGGTACGGAGCACTTGAGTAAATTGCTCAAGTTCACAGACTAGTAAGTGGTGAACCTGGGATTCCAATCTAGCTGGGCTCTACTCTAGTCTAGCCCGCTTTCCACT
This sequence comes from Leucopleurus acutus, assembly GCF_964270905.1. NCBI lineage: Eukaryota > Metazoa > Chordata > Mammalia > Artiodactyla > Delphinidae > Leucopleurus > Leucopleurus acutus. The sequence continues at coordinate 4,915,239 of NC_139150.1, read as the reverse complement.
ACATTATCCGGCCTCCCATTCCCACCGCTCACAGCCCCGTCCCAACCCACAGGATCTCACTGTTTCACGCCCTACATCCTGCCCTGCTCCTCATCCACTGGGACTTATTTTCTCAATTAAGGTTTGTCCCTTGGACCTCAATTCCAGAACCTCCAAGGACTTCACTTCCCGCCGTAGCGATGATTCATAATTTCCTATTCCGCCATTTCTGACTTCCCTGGGTAGTGAATTCACAGACCACACCATGGATTCCAAGTACAGTTGGTTTCATTTCTTACTCACGTCAATCCTGCTTTTCTACTAAGAATCCCAGAAGTTCTTAGAACATGAAAAGGTAGCAGTTGACATGCTGGGAGTTTTGCTAAAAGTCAGTGCAAAAGCAATTTCCACTGGACTTCATCTAGCCGGCAAGCGTGCACAGCCAGAGCTGTAGTATAAAGACTACCTGTAGATTTAACACAAGGCCCAGTAAAGGCTGACTGCTTCTGGAAGCTTTTCTAACTATCAGGACGAGTACTCCAAAGGTTATATTCCTGTAAGAGTCACCTGTACCACGGAGAAACAGCTGTGGGACAGAGCAGCACCCAACAGCAGAAACACCGGAAGACGTGCACTCTAATGTACAAAGTTCAGGAACAAGTTCTCATGTGACAAACACCCAGCAGGGAGGGTGCTCCAAGCCCCTGATGAGGACCGTCTGGAACCTGCACGTACCTTCACTCCGTCCAGCACGGCTTTGATGACCCCCTTCACAGTTGTCACCATCTCTTTATCTTCTGAGTTCACACCTTCTAGCATCACTTGGTCAGACCAACGAATGAGGTTGGCGAGACTTTGGTACACTCGGCTATAGCAGGAGGAGAGGGCTGAGCTAGAGGTAGAAGAAGATTTTTAAAAGAATATTAAAAATCTAAAGCATGACCATCACTTTACATCATCTGTTTAGCAGAGAACTAGCTTCTCAGTGACTAGGGTTTCTCAATCCTTCTTTCTATAAGATCTGCACCTCCTTTTAATAAACTTTTCCTCCCTGAATCTATTTCCCTACATCCCATGAAGATTTTGTGGAGCTTTATCTTCCAGTCTGTTATAAAATTTTTTTCATTTCTCATAGATAATGTATAAAAATTCCACCATGATAGTTAATATGCTTTTTCAAACTTCACATCCTCCATGAGATTCTGATAACATCTCTCAAGGAGTGCCTCATCTTCCTCTCCTTCTAGTAGGTCAGACTGTTGTACACTTCTTGTTCTGAATTAGATAAAAATTCATGTTATATTGTGTCACAAGGAGTCAACAGGTTTGTGGAACTTTAGCAGGCAGGATCCTTTAAAGGAACAGCATTTATTTCTATTAAAAAATTTTTTTTGGATCTTAGTTCCCTGACCAGGGGTCGAATCTGCACCCCCTGCCGTGGAAGCACAGAGCCTTAACCACTGGACTGCCAGGGAAGTCCCAAGAAACAGTCTTTAAACATGAGCTCAAAGAGATCTGAAGTTTACTAGAATTCCTTCTAACATGGGCTCAGCTTCACCATCCCCTGCAATAAACCATGGCTGAGATGTCAGAGGAATGCACTAATGAGGAGTATTTTAAGGAGGACAAGTCAGAGGTGAGGTGACCTGTGGTGACGGTAGGTGGGGGGAGGAGGTACCAACTTCACTGTGATGCCAACAACTCAAAACAGAAGCCCTGAGCACATCTGGAGGCCCCAACGACTGGAGAGTGGAGGCCAAAATGAAGAAGTTTTATATCTTCCACATATTTTTAAACAACTAAAGATACTTTTCCCTAGGATTTATGGAAAGGATTATTTTGCCATTTTAAATATTATGTATTACAACAGAGGTAGAGCAAAAATGTAGAAAATATGTGGGATGCTACCTCCTCCACTAAAAAAAAAAAAAAAGAATGAGGCAGACATTTAGGAGCCAAAGATATACTTTTTCCCCAAAGATATAATTTTGAGAAAAATATATAATATTGTAAGATATGATTAAAACAGGTTCTAAAAACAAAGACATTAAAAAAAAAAAAAAAAGACTGAACCAAACAATGCTCTAATGAGAAGCTCTTCAGAATCAGGTAAGGAGGAAGAGAATTTCCAGGAGGTCTGAAGTCTCCACTTAGCCATTCACTCGGCTCCGTGCATGTTCCGGCGGGAGGAAAGAAGAGTCAGAAAGAATGAAAGCAGCTCCTCAAGCCCCATTAAAAACAAGAAAACTTTACAAAAGGAACCCCAAGAAAGCCAGGGTTTGGCTGCTTTAGAGGACGATACAAATGAAAAGTGTTTGGTGTCAGACCTATTCTCTTCCGAAGGAGGACTGAGAGAATAAAACACAACTTGCAGACCTGCCGGGGGGGCCGGACCATAGATGGCGTCGTCCTGAAGGGGGGGTGTGCTTCTAGCAGCTCTGTTCCTCCTCCCTGGCAAGGCCAGGCTAGGCCTCTTGAAACAAAGACTGTGGCCTCCAACCCGCAATTATTAAATGAAAGAGGTAGGAGGGGTCACTTTTACGTGATACTTAATTCCTACCTGCACTGGATGTTAACATTTCCCTGAAAGCACCTAAAAATGTTGGTAATTGTGTCCACCCTTCACATTGTGAGCTTGCGAGAAGAATATTCCTGTGTCTTAATGTCACGGGAAGGACATTAAAAAAGGAAGGAGGGTCTTGTACCATCAAAATGTCCAGTGGGCCAGTCGTTGGTCTGTTTCTGAAATGGAGCAAAGCTGTCTGCACTGAGGGCAAGCAGGGATCCTGCTCTCAAACATCTCTGAATGTTCCACCGTTAGGAAAAGCCTCCATTCATTGCCCACACTGAACAGCCAGCCGCTTGTTCACAGGTCCGTCACCACTGCCCTCGGAACCTAGGGGAGCGTGGCGAAGAGCCTACCTGCTAGGGCCCAACCCACAGAGAAGAGGCAGGAAAACACCCTCCCAGCTAACAAATGCACAGGAGGATGAGATGATGGAAGGAAGCTAAAAGAAACATTTGAGGAGCATTTTAGATCATCTCAGGGAGATCAATAAAAGTATCATCAACGGGCTTTGGAAGAATTTCAGGAGGAACAAATCCCTTAAATGGTATTAGCCAAAGGACTACAAAGAAAAAAAAAGAAATCATTATTCCTTATGGCCACACCCAGGCATTTCTCCTTTCCCCTCTAGAAAACTGTTATAGACAGCAAGTAATTTTTGTCAAGTATAAAGTAATTACAAAACCTCCCCATGGACAAAAAATGCCCCAGACCATTGTCCTATTACTTGGTCAATTCTTCCAGGGCCTGCATGTCTAGAAAGTAACTTCCCAAGCAGAGTTGATGGCTGACACTGCAGGAAGCGACAGTCCTAGCAGCAGCGCCCTGTCAACACTGTTACAGGGCTCAGTGAAGGTGACTGTCCTGGACGCTCCCAAAGAGGCCTGGCACGTGAGGGGATCCGCCCTCATTTTCCACAGCGCCGCCCGTCGGCGCCCTGGTGTGATCACACTCTGCTCACAGGACGGCTGGTCTCGTCCCTGCCGGGCACACTGTGCCCGCTGGCCTCAGTTCCTTTGCTCTTCTCCTTCTCCTGCCCCCACTGCCAATTCAAATCCTGCCCTTCCTTCAGGTCCAGCTGCAGCATATCCTCCCCCAGGAAGTGCAACTCTTGTAAGTCTCCCTCCTTCAAAGTCAAACAGAGCTTCCACTCGGTACCATCAAATCAGCACTGTCATACAGTAGGGGAGTTGATTTTTTCAGATCTGAACTCTCCCACGGTAGGTCCATCCCATGAGAAGTGTATGAGAGCATTTCATGAAAGCTACCTGTGCGTCTGAAACCCAGCATACTGTTAAGCACGTTTCCTCAAAGGAGAACAGCCCCGGGCCTGTCTACAAGCTGGGCACTGGGCTACCTATTGGAAAAGCATGGTGCTGGTCTCACAGAGTCCTCCATATGGACCAACTGAACAAGGCACCAAAGAGACTCGCTTCCTCAGCGGCTTCTTGTACGTGACAGCAGCCTGGCCTGGAAAGTGAAGACAGGGCAGAGCAAAGCCCTACCAACGCCTTATCCTTCCCCGCCAAGTGGCTTCAGTGAGCTTCCAGCCAAAAGACCACCATCTACAGGGGTCAGCAGGAGCTCCAGGGCAGAGAGCTTCTTGGAAATAAAGATACTGTTTTATCTCCCAGAAGAAGAAAACTATGCACTTCACTGTCAAGTTCTGAAAGCAGTTTACAAAAGCTTAGCCTCATGGGGCTACAAGGACACTAAACCATCTTGAGGAACTGAAACAGAGAGATGTTTATCCTGAACAGGTACCAGGGAAGAAAAACAACGCCAGCAGGCATCTGACAGCCTCTCAGGAAGAAGCTCCTGATAGGCTCTCGCTGAAGATTACATTTAATACTGCTTTCCTTTCTGTATTTAACAACAAACACAGGGGCAAGCCGCTCACTAACCTTTCAGAGGAAAACGAACTCTAGCAATAAAAGCATTACCCCACAAAAGCTGACTACACTTCCATACCTGGCTTCCAATGAATCCAGGTGCTGTTTGGGAGGACCTGGCTTGATACAATTAAATGTTTCACTAATCCATGCTCTAATGGGATTCTTCTCTACCTCTTTTGGCCTAATAATCTAAGCAGCCAAGGTCTCCAATAGGTTAGATATTGGCAGGATTTAATGTCATAATAAACTATGGTTAACATAGGGTACTGGGAAAAATGGGTCCAAATCAATGTGATTATTGCCAATGAGCTGGCTAGTACGAAAAAATAACCACAGACTTAAACCGTGGCTACATCCCTAGCAATGGTGGCGATCTTCCTCAGTGTTGAGGCCTCATGAGTAACAATGATGACCTCAACCTTGGAAGAATACCAAGCGATAGCCATGGGGTAGGGGTGGGGGCAGGGCGTGGGAGGGCTCCTTTTCCTCCTGGCACTCCTCACTGGTCCTAGAAACACTGAGTGTGAAATGCCCCTGAACCAAGATGCCACTAGGCCTCCACTGCTCTGACACAGCCCAGAGCAACTCACCTGTGCTGAATTCGAGGGTCGCTCTGCACCAGGGGTAAGATGGCCTCCAGCACCTTGCTGGCAGACCCTGGAAGCATCTCCAGTACCTTCTTATCAATAGCCATTTTGTCCACAATGGTCTTAAAGTAGCGCAAGGCACTGACAACCTCCTTCTCTTTCTCTTCCAGCCAGCTCAGGTTCTGAAAGGAAACGTTAACAGTAAGGAGGGAGGAGAGAGATTAAAGGGAGCAATTTTAAAATAAATAAATAAAATAAAATTTCCTGCAAACTAGTTTGAGATTGACACCAATGGAAAAGGCTTCTTGCTGCGGAAAGCAAGCCAAATTGTTTTTCTAAGGATTGCAATCAGGATACAGAGGCTAGACTTGAAGGAAGAAGAAGGGGCTGACTGAGAAAGGTTGTTTAGATATTCCTAATTCCCTTCCCGGACAGAGACTGATTTGCCCTGGGGTCTCCGCCTCAACCACACTGAGAAGTCACCACTAAACTCAGTAAGTGTAGTGAGGACTAATTTGCTGATGGCTGCAGGATGCTTACAGAACCAACAGTTAAGTCCCAACGTGTGTATCTATCCAGTAAGTCAAATCAAGGCCTTTCAAGGTCCTAGGGGCTGTGTAAGACTGGTCAGAGGCATTAGTGCTCAGAATCCACTCTCCCAGGACTCCTCACTAGATTCCCACATTTGACCAGAGATGCAGCCCCTCTCAATGAAATGATATGGCTCTCCCAAAGGACCTGGAAACCCTAGGGTTAGAAGGGGCGGGACGTGCTGGGGTGAAAAGGTGAAGAAGCTGGACAGATGGCAACAATTCAATCACTACTCCTGCAGCATATGTGCTAACAGCACACAGGGTTCCTCTGCCCCTGAGGAAAGCCCGCCTAGGAGGAAAATAAAACACAGAGTCCTGTACTTCCCAGCACTCACATTCCCACACCCAAACCTTTTCTCCTTGACTGTGGGATACCTTGAATGCACAGACAGTGGGTAAACGCACCCCTTTGGTTTCTTTCTCCAACCTCTCCTTATACTGACCCTAATGTCAACAACCCAGGTCCCAGCTGGCTGGCAGGGAAAGGGAGATCAAGAATAATCTATAAAATGGATAAATCCAAAAACGGATAATCTACTCAAGTAGAATTGAGTACACGTCCAGGGCAAATTAAGCGTGGTACGTATGAGAAAAACTGCCACCTGTGGGCTCTTTGAGGTCCAGAGAATATTAAAATAAAAACTACCGAGAACAAGAAGATAATTTCTAGAAAAAGTAGATTTAAAACTATATAAGGGCTTCCCTGTTGGCGCAGTGGTTGAGAGTCCGCCTGCCGATGCAGGGGACATGGGTTCATGCCCCGGTCTGGGAAGATCCCACATGCCGCGGAGCGGCTGGGCCCGTGAGCCATGGCCGCTGAGCCTGCGCGTCCGGAGCCTGTGCTCCGCGACGGGAGAGGCCACAACAGTGAGAGGCCTGCGTACCGCAAAAAAACCCCAAAAAACAAACACAACTATATAAATACATAAAAAAGTGATACACAATGAAAAGTGATTATGATTCTGAACACCAGCTCTTTTAAAATAATGAGGAATGTCATTTTAAATAAAAAATTTCAATAGTGGATTTTATGGGAATATCAAAGGAAAAATATATAAATGGAATCAGGAAATAATTAGCTCCTTTCATCAGACAACTTTCAAAAACCCGATCTGATCTGTCTCAGTGGGGGCACTTCCCAAGAGGTACCCTGCAGGCCACCATGATACATTTCTCCAAGGGAGGAAAAAGACACCCCTTCCCCATCTCCATCACTGTGGCCTCTTTGCTGTCACTTATTTTTCTCTTCTCACTACCTGACACGTTTGTTTATTTACTGTGTGTTTCCAAGAGCCAGGCACTTGCTTCTCCACCTCATGGCCCAGAGCGCTCTGCTTCGCCATGGCCTACACAGGGCTGAGAGGAACCTCAGTATGAAGGAACTCATGGTGCCTTGCAGACATCAAATGTGACTAAAACCACTCTGGCCAGTTGAGCAAGAGGACTCTGGCTACGACACTGCCATCTCAGCACATCAGGACGTGCAAGGAGCCAGCAGTGACAAAACGTGGGGGGGGAAGCAGGAAACATTTTAAGAAAATGTGTCACGAGGCTTGCTAGGGAGAAAGGGGCTAATCTGGAGATGGGAGCCGTCCAAAAGCGGCAAGGCACTTCACAGAAAAAAAGAGAACTCTCCTGTCATTTGCAGAGAGATCAAATGAGCCACTGAAGAGCCGGGCTGCCCTGGGCTCCTAATAAAGGAGCCAACAACCTGGCAGAGTCAGGTTTCATCCATTAACTCTCCAGCAAATTCCACTCCCAGAATTAATGGCCTCTGAACGCTGTGCATTCCCCTAGCCCATCAGCTGTTAAACTATGGCTTCTCGCAAAACACAGCCAGCAGTCGGAAGAGTTTACAATGAGACACCCAGACCGAACACCCCCAGGAACAGGGAACCTGAGGCCGAGGCCTCAGAGAGGCAGCTGCATCCACCTGCACACCGGCTCCTGTGTCAGGGGTTAGATGCCACCACTGGTGCAAACAAACCTGGAAACTACATGAGGCCAGCGGTGCTGGGGAAGGGCCTCGACCCAAAGGCACTGCTGGGCTTCAGGCTCCTCATCTGCAAAATGGGGAGAATAACGCCTGCCCTGGGTGATCTAAAGAGGTTCGTGTGGGGGGCTGGGTGAGAATGCATATGGAAGCACTTCATAAAATTAAGGAAGAAAGAGATTTTGATTAAGAAAACTTGGGCCAGAACCCACACTCTCTGTATACTGGGAAGAGTGAAAGCTTGTGCACATGGTCAAGGTGAGGAGTAAGTAAGACGGCGCGTGAAATCACCCAGGATAGGGCCCGGGCAAAGAGAGACCTGTAGTAAGTTGTAGATGGATCCAAATCTATTTCTGTCTACCTGAGTTGCAATTTCCCATGTAATAACCTGGGGAAAATGAGAATATATATGGAAATACTAAGTCGTAAGACAGCTAGTAAGTGATAATTAAGGATGATGGCAAATGACAGAGTCGGCTAAGTTCACACACCCTGGCAGATTTCCCAACACTTCCTGTTCTGACTGTGGGCCTCCACCATGGGTTTATACTCACTTTGTCTCATGCAGGTGGCCTGGGGCAGAGCACAGTAATTCAACCCTTCTTAAAGGGCAATGACCAGAAACCAGGGTAACACTCTTCCTTGGGTGAAGATCACATCTATAGCTCCTTCCCAGAGAACAGTTTCTCAGCCATGGCACTGACATTTTAGGACAGAAAATCCTTTGTTGGGGTTGCGGGGGGGGGAGGCAGGGTTGCTGTGCTCTGTATTGTACGATGTTTACCAGCATCCCTGGCCTCCAGCCAACAGATGCCAGTAGCACCTGCTTCAATCTCCTAGTTGTGACAACCAAAAATGTCTCCAGACATTGCCAAATGTCCCCTGGAGTTTGCAGAAACCCCCACTAAGGAAAGGGTACTTGAGCATCAAATTTCCCCTATGACCTCTCTTGGAGTGATGAAGAAAGGGGGAAAAATTCCAAGAAGTGAGCGGCTGAAACAGTTTCTTATCAGAGTTCACTAGCAAAACACAGTGGTTAGTAAATCATTTTACTCCGGGCTGCCGGGACTAGTGTCAGATGACAAGTGACAAGTGACACTCTTCCTGGCGTTTAATATAAAACCCAGTTCCAAGGGGTTGCTAAACAGATTGCAATAAAAAATAATTGTGGTACAGACCAAATCTTCCACTTTATTACTCTTCTTCAATCTGGAATTTAGATCAATCTGGCAAACACCGTATATTTCATTCTTGCTCTCTATAGCCTCTTTTTCTTAACAGATGGGGCAGGAAAAACGATTATTCAACAAAGACTCTGGACTTAAAACCTATTTTCTCCACTTTTAACTAGACTTTTAAGATATTCTGCTGGTCAACATAAAAACAAAAGTAGATACACTGCAAAATTCAAGAGTTATGTGTTTATATAACAGCGTAGTGTTTGCTAGTGGCATTAAATTGACAGCTGTGACAACAGTTCTACAAACTACACTGTGGACAGTCACTGAAGGGTTCAGAATCTACTTATCTACGAGGCTTGTCTTTATTTTACACTGCTGAGTTTAATTTTGTTTTTATGTTCAGTTATGTGTGGGAGCTAACATTAGATTTCTTAGATATTAAAAAATAAATTGACTTTCATAAAGAGTAACTGTAGCATCGAGAGAGTTTCGACTTGATGTCAGATGGCCTGTGTTCAAATCTCAGCATCACTACTCTTTGTGTGACTTTGCCCAAACGTTTAATATCTCCATACTCCCAGCTTCCTTTTCTGCAAGATAAGTTTCCACCTTCCAGGGTTATAATGAGAATTAAGTGAGAGAACGAGTGTAAAGCACATAGCATGGGGCTAAAAAAGGCTTGGTACATGTTAGCGGCACAAAAGGTGTCCCTGGCTCTGAGAGCGCTGGTTCCGCACAGTATCATCACACTCACGAGTCTTGGGAGATAGTTAACAGAGTACCTTACACTTCAGATGCCCTTCCTTTTCTCAACTATCCAGATCATCTTAGCAACTCAAGGAAAGAACAGCTGGTCTTAAGAGATGAGATTCACCCGCTTCCCCCGAACCCGTTGGACCCAAGCAGCACACCCAAACCAATCCCCAAAATCCCGGAGCTTTCGCCATGGAGTACTGAGCTCTCTCCAAAGGCCATGGGGGCTTGGATAAACTCTTACATTTATCCAAGGCTCCCTGGACTGTTTCCTGAACAATTAAGCCCACAGTTGCCACCCAGCTGAACACAATGATATTGCAATAGATTTTTTTTCCATCCCCAAAACCATGGGCCAGGATTCTGCAGTAGAGGGCAAGGCAAACCCAATTGTTCTTAACATCACACTGACCTTCTGCCTTTGAGACCTGGAAGCCACAGCACTGGTGGACATAAATTCTACTGCCTGCTGCTCCAGATCCAAGGGGATAGGGTAGCCCTCTGGTAGAAATCTGTCTGTTGCCTCCTGGAAGAGAGGAAACCTGGATTCCTACAGAGCTTGAAATGGCCGTTTTAGGCTGAAGGGAGGGGTTGATGAAAACCAACAGCTGTTCCAACACATCTGGCTTGACTGGCCCTGCTGAGGTTACTGGTGTTTGAGGATATCTTTGGCTGGGTTTCAAGGGTTTAGCAAGTTTCAGAGCATGGGTCCTAAAGCCGAATGATGGGTGTTCTGGACATCACGAATCTGTGTGTGTGTGTGTGTGTGTCTCTGTGTGTGTGTGTGTGTGTGTGTGTGTGTGTGTGTGTGAGAGAGAGAGAGAGAGTATGTGTGGGCAACATGGGCCTCTCTGGGGCACAGAGGCAGCATCCTGGAGTGTGAACATGATAAGCTGAGCTGTTTTAAATGCCCAGAGGATGACACAGCTGGAAAAGAACTGTTCTAGCCAACCAAGCTTGACTCTGATTAACAGAAGAAACACTCAACCATCCTAAAGGTTCATATTCCACAGGGACAATGAAAGCTCCGCCTGGAGCCGTGGAATGCTATGGAATAGGTGTTCTGTACTGAAAGTTCCATCCCCAGGGAATAAGCTTAAAAAACAGCACAATCATTGCTCAAAGCAGGTGAAGGCCAGGAGAAACACCCAGAGAGTCAGCTTACTTTGTTCACAGGCTTCTCTGGAATCTTCACAGACACCTCAGCTGGTTTTCCCTTCTTTGATGGCGTTCTCTTGATTTTGGGTGAGTGGAATTTGTCCATCAGCTTCATGGTGAAGGAGGAGAGATGAGAACGCTGAGAGTCTGAAAACAAAGACGGTAATGAGTTTAGAGGCGCAGTGGGAAGAAGCTGTGGCTCTTTGACCTTTTGTGAAATGAGCACCGTCCTCAAACAAATCTTTCCCCCTAGCTGTTCAGGGTTACAAAGAAAAGGAAATATGGATCCATTAACCATTTCTGCTCGCATGTTTCAATTTTTGCAATTTCCATCTAGTCTAGGTTGAAAGCAGTCAAAATGGCTTTGGAAAACGAACGTGCAAATATTTCCAAGTGTCCTTATAGAGTTTGTCTGATGATCTAACCAATGTCCAAGGGAACCGGCTAAGATGAAAGAATACCAAAGTAGAATCACAGAAGTGCTGGATGTAAGAACTGGAAAGGAAGGCCCGTTTGAATCAACCTTCTCGTTTTCTGGTTTAGGGAACTGCAACAAGTGACATGGGTAAGGCCTCAGAGCTGGCAGTGGAGACTGAAACAGAACTAAGGTGTTTGAAACCCTCGGGGACACAGTGAAAGACTAAGTGGTTTCTCGCCAAGATCAGGAACAAGATGAGGGTGTCCGTTCTTACTACTGTCATTCAATTTTGTACTCTCTTACTCCAATAAAAGCCATCCAGATTGGAAAGGAAGATATAAAACTATATTTGTAGATGACATAATCTTGTATATGAAAAATCCCAAGCAATCCACTAAGAAACTACTAGTACTAAGAAACAAATTTAGTGGGCTCCCAGGATACAAGATGATATACAAAATCACATGCAAGATCATATACAAAAATCAGTATTTCTATACATTAGCAAGGAACATATAAAAAACGAATGTCTAAAAAGCTTCCATTCACAATCATCAAAAAGAATAAAATACTTAGGCATAAAATTACACTTAAGTGAAGTACTGATATGCTATATCGTGGATGAATCTTGAAAACATTATGCTAAGTGAAAGAGGCCAGTCACAAAGACCACACAGTGTATGACTCCATATATCTGAAATGTCCAGAACAGGCAAATCTATAGAGATAGAAAGTAGATTAATGGTTGCCTAAGACTGAAGAGAGTGGAGAGGGACGGAGAGGGGCTGCTAGTGAGTAAGAGGTTTCTTTTGGTGGGGGATTAAAAGTGTTCTAAAATTAGAATCTGGTGACCATTATACAATCCAGTGAATTACTATAAAAAAAAACTTGAATTCTACACTTTAAAGGAGTCTGTTATGTGAATTATATCTCAATGAAGCTGTTAAAAAAAACTAACCCAATGAGCAGCCTTCCTTCATTTACCACCCGCCATTTACCACAGCACTTTCTAGTGTTTGAAACCATCTTATTAAATTATTTACTTATGTGTTTATCTCCTCACAAGAATGCAAACTCACTGAAGGCTGTACCTGCCTTGTTCAAGCCTGCATCTCCAGTGCTAACATGGTACCTGGCCCATAGAAGATGCTCAGGAAACATTAATTCAACAAATGAACAAATCAACCAACGAAAAAATACCCCACGAGGGCTTCCCTGGTGGTGCAGTCGTTAAGAATCCGCCTGCCAATGCAGGGGACATGGGTTCGAGCCCCGGTCCGGGAAGATCACACATGCTGCAGAGCAACTAAGCCCATGCGCCACAACTACTGAGCCTGCACTCTAGAGCCCTCGAGCCACACTGAAGCCTGTGTGCCACAACTACTGAAGCCCACGCACCTAGAGCCCGCGCTCCACAACAAGAGAAGCCACTGCAATGAGAAGCCTGGGCACCACAACGAAGAGTAGTCCCTGCTTCCTGCAACTAGAGAAAGCCCATGTGCAGCAACAAGGACCCAACACAGCCAAAAAAAAAAAAAACCCAAAGAAAAGGACTGCTTCTTTAGGCAATGTCAGAAATTCACAGGAAATACTTGAAATTGATTGAAAATTAGGGAGAACGTGATCCTATGCAATGGAAAAAGAAGTATCTGTATTTTTTTTTTTGGCTGCGTTGCGTCTTTGTTGCTGCGCGCAGGCTTTCTCTAGGTGTGGTGAGTGGGGCCTACTCTTCATTGTGGTGCGCGGGCTTCTCACTGCAGTAGCTTCTCTTGTGGAGCGTGGGCTCTAGGTGTGTGGGCTTCAGCGGTTGCAGCACGTGGGCTTCAGGAGTTGCAGTGCGTGGGCTCAGTAGTTGTGGAGTGTGGGCTCAGCAGTTGTGGCTCACGGGCTTAGCTACTCCGCGATATGTGGATCTTCCCAGACCAGGGCTCAAACCCATGTTCCCTGCATTGGCAGGCAGATTCTTAACTACTGCACCACCAGAGAAGTCCCCTATCTGTATTTTTTAAATAAAAAATACACTCCCTTTCAATCTTCCCAGCAATTAAGTACGAAAATACCAAAAAACAAAAAACCTTCCAAATAAATGACACAGCACCTTGTATTATAGGTACGTTACTGTGTCTACTAGTGTTGCATATGACTTCATAGGGCCAAAGTTCAATTCTTTTGTCAAAGACCTTCCAGGTGGCAGGCAGGATCAGATAAACGATCTGCCCTTTGCAATTATCTAGGAACCCACTGCACTCTGGACCAAAGAGAAAAAGCCAGGGCCTGACCTTCGTTCATAAGCGGAGTCAAACCAAACACAGCTTCACAGCTGTCTGTCTGCTGGCCAGAACTGCAGAAAGCCCTTCTTAGAGCCCCAGTGCGGACACAAATCCACAGGAAGCTCATGCACCTCTCTCCTCACCTGGAATGGCTCAACGCAGGGTCGGAGGGGCCCTCGGCACCAGTCCCCAAACGCTGCAGCAGCCCTGGGATTCCGAGCAGGTAGACTGGGATGGTGTGATTGCTCCAGCCCCCCTCTTCCCCTTCCCCACCCAAGCAGGGTGGGCCCCATGCACAGTTTATACTTCCTCCTTTATACTTCGAAATGATGTGACCAGTCTAATAATTCATGTGGTAGTTAAGAGGGTGAGCTTTGCAGTCAGTCTGTTTGAGTTAACAGACTTCAGCAGCACCTCTCCAAGTCTTAAGTTTCTTTGTCTGGAAAACGGGGCTGATAACATTGTTCTAGAAACGGCTGATGTGATGTAGGTTAAATGAGATGCTGCTTGTGGGCAACGTGGTGAGGTACTCAGCCATGTGCTGGGCACACAGTACCTGCTCAATGCAGGGAGCTAATTAACCTAACTATATGATTTGGATGGGTAGCAAGTCTGACCAAACTTTGAATTCTTACTTCCCAACTGCTTACAGATCTGAATCAGGATACTCTGCAGCACTGAACATCTGACCCACGATCCCGAGGAACTGAGGGCCTTACACATGCCCCTCTCCTCTTCCTTTAGTCCTGACCAGAAGTTCATCTGTGTCCCTCTCTGGTGCCTCCTTCCATATTGCCTTTATTGCTGCCCCCATCCTCCTCCTTCGGATGCTGGCCTCAGCATCCCGGAAGTCTCAGCACATCCCTCGCCAGACAGGTTCCCCAAGTCAGATGTTAGGGTGTGACTTCCACCCTGGCAAGCAAGACTGAAAGCGGGGCAAGAAAAGGAGACGCAAATGGGGAAGTAAAGGCAGGATGCATGATTTCTTTGGTGGTCAAAAATGTTCAGAGACATGGGCTGGGCGAGCCAACTTCCGCCTCCTCTGGTCTGCTGCCCCGAGTTGCTATATGGGTAGGCAGGGGGCCGAGGGACTGGCCAGATTCACATCTCTGCCATCATGACCAGGGTGGAACTAGGGTAGGCAAACAAGGTATGGGGGCTCCCCAAAACCCCTGATCATGACCCAGGGGTCAAGTAAGGACACCTCCACCTGAGAGCAAACAGAGCCCAGGAAGCATATCACAACATACTCTCTCAACCTCTGCTTTGCCAAGCACAGCCTGAGACTCTGGTCTGTCTTGGCGCACAGCTGGGAATCCACATCAGCATTTAAAGAAAGTGTTATATCCACCAATAAATCTCTCTCCTTGTAGTATTTAACAGCCTCAAAGCAGCCAGCTCTAGCACAAGATGTGATAAATCAAGTGGAGGAAGCAGGTTCTTTGTAACGACAACCAACCTCCTCAAGCCTGGAAATCAAGGACAGCACTAACTAGGGAAGATTTTGACTTGGAGGCTGCTTGTCACCTTTTCCTTGAAACAACAGCTTAGCAACACAGATTTCAACACAGGTTTCAGGAGACTTGCAAGGTCACTCAAACTATGCATTTCAGTGCTGATAAAGCACTATAATGACCAGTGACAGCAGAGTGGAAGGAAGCAAAGGTGGCAGCTATGTTGGGGTAATCTTGCCAACAGTACCCCCCCACACACCCACTTCCTGCCCCTCTTCTCACATTCCTCATGTGTATCAATCATCTTGGGTAGAGGGCAACGCTAAAGAGATACTCTCACACTACTACAGAGTTTCAGGTGACTTTAATGACCACTCTGACTTTTCACTTGGGAAGTTGTAAATGTATGTGTTTAGATATTTTCTAGTACTGAAATTAAAACAAAATTTTGAAAGATTTCATAATACACATGTACAACTTACAGAGAATTCATCAAATCCATGCATCCACCAACCCAGACGATCAAAGAGAAGCGTGAGCAATGACGAATATCTGCACCATCCAACGTGACAGTCACTGGACTATTGAGCACTTGAAATGTGCCTAGTGTGACTGAGAAACTGAGTTTTTATTGAAATGTAATTAAACAGCCACACGAGACTGGTGGCTGCCGTACTGGACAGCACGGCTCTAGAAGCAGAACATTAGCAATCTCACTGCTGCCACCACATGCTCCGTCATAATCATATCTTTCTTCCTGACGATGGGTAACCGTGGTTTTGATTTTTGTGCTCATCCATCCCTTATTTTTTAGAAAATGTTATTATTTAATTTATTTATTGATTTATGGTTGCGATGGGTCTTCGTTGACGTGCAGGGGCTTTCTCTAGTTACAGCGAGCAGGGGCTACTCTTTGTTGTGGTGCACGGGCTTCTCATTGCAGTGGCTTCTCGTTGCGGAGCACAGGCTCTAGGTGCGCAGGCTTCAGTAGTTATGGCTTGTGGGCACTAGAGCACAGGCTCAGTAGTTGTGGCACACGGGCTCACTAGTTGTGGCGTGCGGGCTCTAGAGCGCAGGCTCAGTAGTTGTGGCACGTGGGCTCAGTAGTTGTGGATCACGGGCTGTAGAGCGCGGGCTCAGTAGTTGTGGCTCACGGGCTCTAGAGCACAGGCTCAGTAGTTGTGGTTCACAGGCTCTAGACGCACAGGCTTCAGTAGTTATGGCTCACGGGCTCTAGAGCACAGGCTCAGTAGTTGTGGCACACGGGCTCAGTAGTTGTGGTGCACGGGCTCTAGAGCGTGGGCTCAGTAGTTGTGGCACATGGGCTCAGTAGTTGTGGCTCGTGGGCTGTAGAGCGCAGGCTCAGTAGTTGTGGCGCATGGGCTTAGCTGCTACGCGGCATGTGGGATCTTCCCGGACCAGGGCTTGAACCCGTGTCCCCACATTGGCAGTCGGATTCTTAACCACTGCGCCACCAGGGAAGTCCCTCATCCCTTATATTTTGTCATAGTTTATATCTATAAGTACAGTTTAATGTATAGGTTTGTGAAGTTAACTTAAATGGTATTTCATTGTAAATGTTCCTATGTTCTTGCTTTTTCACTTAGTTGTAGGTCTGACGTTTGGCCAGGTGAAGTGTATATAAGTGCTTTTGTTTTCAGTGCTGTGAAGTTCCACATATAGCAGTTTTACTTACCCCCTCCCTGCCAGTGAATACTGGGTCATTTTCAGCGTTTTTGCTTTTATAAACAACATGGCAATGGACCTTCTCATACTTGCCTTCTGGAGCACATGCAAGAGCTTTCTGTGACTAGAACCGCTGGGCTACAGAGTACACACCGCATCTCATTCCATGGATGTTGCCAGATGACTCTCCAAAGGGTCTGTGCCACTCTGCAGCCCCAAGGGCAAGGTTGAGTCCCAGCTGCTCTCCCCACACCTGGGCTTGCCAGACTTGCACACTTTTCTATAGGGCCATAGCTAAACAAAGGAAACAAAAGCCCTCCTTCCCATGGAAATGCTTTAAATTGGTGTATCTTACTGTGTTCTATCAAATCTGCCAGAACAACTTCAAAGCTCATAGATAGAACTTAAGAAAAACCCTCAACCACCAGTTAATACGGCATTTATACCAAGGAGGGTCTGGAACTCCCAGTGACCAATCTGCTAGTCATTTCTGCCAGAGGAGGAAAGCTTACATGACCTCACAATCAATTTCTGTAGAGATGGCCGCGACGTTACTAAGAGCAGCACTCTCCTGGGCAACCATCACAGGCTGCAGACAGGCTGTCAGATGAACGTCCTTCTCTACCCAGGGGGAGAGAGAACGGGCTGGAGGAGAGGCACGTAGCCTGCTCACAAAATCATGTCTGAAGCAAAACCAAAAACACACCAAAGCCAAACCAGTTTCTTCCAAGTAGTCTGCCAGGTGTTCAATATTTCATTCTTAAATTTTCAATTTGCCCCTTGGCCAGGCTTAACAACGATCTCTGCTTGGTGCTGACAAATGTACACATCAACTGGCCTTTCAGACGTCATTTGTAGCAGCAGCTGGGATCCCAACTTAGCAGTGCTTTCTGTCAGGGCTTAATTTCGCCTTGCATGGGGGGAGTCTCTACATATCAACCATACGAGGGACCACAAAGTCAGGGTCAGGGTGGACAACACTTTGAGGCAGTTCCTTGGGAGACACGGTGGCTGCTCGTTCTTCGTACCGACGGTGTGCAGGATGCCCGCTCATCCGCGCACGAGTTCTGGTTGCACACTTCCACTTCCTTCATCCACACCATTTCCCAAATGTGTTAAAAGGACAACTAGGGTGGAGAAGTGACACGAGGACATTAGGAAGAACTATTTTAAACATAAGGACTTCAGATTTTTAAAGGTGTGTTTGCTTATCTAGAATCGTACAGACTGTAATGTGAAGACAAAGACAGCGCGAGAGTGAGTGGGTCGCGGGCACGGCAGGCGGCCCGCGGGCTCTGGAAGCAGGCAGTTGGTGTTCTCACTTCCGCGTGGCCTCTCTGAGCTGAAGGTGCCTCGCCTGTGGAGCACGCATAACCACAGGACCGACCTGCCCGGGTGGTTGTTGCGAGGGTTAAGCGTGAACCTGCATGTGAAGCATTTAGCAAAGGACCCGATATACAGCAAATGCTCAGTACACGGCACCCGTTGCCGTTACGGGATAACACCGCCAAGCCTCTGCCAACACTCAGTATGGCAAAGGCTAAAAATAATCCCAGCCTAGTAGAGCGCAAAGTAACCTGATGCTTCATTTTTTCCAACAACTTCCATATTAAAAGATCCTCTTTCTTACCTAATATAGAACTATTCGTGTTAGGGAAAACAGGGAAAATAATTTCTCTAGTTCTGCAACACCAAAGGCTCTTTTGACATGAAAATCTGTTCATGTTACCCATTGGTTCAGGAAGTCGACTGATAGCTATGATGCTGCTGTGGGTGCTGATGGAAATATTAAGCATATCCTTTTTTCTTTTTTCAGTAACAAAAGTAAAACAACCTCATTATAAAAATCCAAGCACTGTAAAAATATATAATCTAGAAAGTGAAAATCCCTCATAACTCCACGTATGGCAGAGCTGAAATATCTCCCTGACTTGGTTTTTCCAACTGAGCGATATGCTGTGGGCATTTTCCCATGTGAGCACAGTTAACGGGTGAATAATGTTCTGCTGAAAGGCCAACCACACACAGGCCACCAGTCTCCTGACTGATGGTTCCGGTTCCTAGCCCTTGCCCTTCAAACAACAGCACATGGAAGAACCCCCTCAGGCTTAACCCTCTGAGCACCTGTCTGAGATAGGCTCCTAGAAATGGAACTGTTAGGCCAAAGGGCATAAGCACTGAAAACCTGCTAAGAGACCACGCAGCTGCCTCGAGCTGGAGGCAGGCCAGCAGGGACTGTGCCAAAGAGTGAGACTCGGGGCACAAGCAGAAGAGGTGGGGTGCAGGAAAGAGACCAGGCCTGGGGGCCCCTGCCACCTACAGAAGAACCCAGGCTTCACCGTGGATCTGGGCTCAACTCCGACAGAGCTACCAGTTTTGCTTTACTTGCATAACAGGTAAGGATTAAAAGCAGATTCAGAATTGAACAGACACTTCACGAAAGATGAAATCCAAATGGCCAATAAACACACGACAAGGTGCTCAGTTCTATTTGTCATCAGGAAACAATAAATTAAAACCATGAAGCAATAATACTACGACACACACACACCAGAATGGATAAAAAGAGAGGAAATACTAAGCACTGGTGAGGATGAAGAGGTACGGGCACCCTCCCTCCATTGCTGCGGAGGGCAAGGCAGGACGAGAGCAGAGCACACGCTTCCTGGAGGCCCAGGATTAAATCTTATTCATTTTGGAATCCGGCACGTAGCCCCGAAACCGGCACACAGTGAAAATAAATAAATGATTGTTAGTAAACACAAAGACAAAAGAATCAATGAATGAATTCTGCAACAACTACTACATTCAACCAATACCAGAGAGTAATATCTGATTAGTGATGTAGACAGGACGGTTTATACTGATTTTTAATACAATTCTCTAAGGAATGCCAACACGTGAGTCAGAGACAACTCAATCAAGAACTTTCTCTGCTGTGGTGGTTCAGTTCGGGTCATCTGGGTTAAGAGAATGTTGTTCAAGCCACTTCCAGGGAGAAGACAAGAGAGAAACCATACCTTTCCGTCTCCCCATCTAGATCTTCAGAGGACAATGGACTCCCTGGGCCAGTACTATCTAACAGAAATACAACAAGAGCCACATATGATTTTAAACTAACCTAAATTATCCATAATATTCTAATTTCAATATGCAATTAAATAAAAACCATCAACAAGACATTTTACTCTTCTTTTTCTTTCATGCTAAGTCTTCAGAATCCAGTCTCCAGCTGGACCAGACACATTTCCAGCACTGCTGCAGCTCAAGGCCCTGGGAGTGGCTGGCCCTCCCCACCCCTGTGAGGAAGGCTGGTCCACTGGTCTCTTGAAAGAAAGCACCTTGGGCTGGTTGGATTCCAGTGCTTCTGGACTGTGCCGCTGAGGTCTTTAAGGGTGCTTTGCCTCCCCCGGAAAGGCAGACAGTGTGCAGCTGCAGAAGGGCCCACCACAGGGGGACCCCTCACCCCCAGGCTGGGCTCCAGGGCAGCACATGAGTTCCAGGCTCTGAGGCCCTCCACTAACCACTGCCTACGTGGAGGTACTGCAGGATCTCATTCTACCCACCACGTGGTACAGGGACAGAGAGTGAGGAAACCTGCTGTGCAAGGCGGGAGGTGTAGGGCAAAGGAGGTAGACTTTGTTTGACCAGAAGGAATTTCTGACAATCATCGCTTCCCAACAATGCAAACCGATTTTCTTCGGCAGCAGGGACCAAGGACATTCATGCTGGCAGTGACATCATGTCCTCTGCTATGATTTGGGGGCAAAAGGAGTGACACTGACCTCCACACATGGCCAAGGACAGCCCCGTGAACTCATTCCCACCCCACCTGCAGCTCTAAGTGAAACACTCTCAATGTGTGTCACTCTGAGTAAGTTGCCCACTGAGGCCTCACTTTTCTCATTTATAAAATGGGAATAATGATCCTTACCTCACCTCATGGTGCTGTTATAAGGATGTAATAAAGTACGCCATGTAAAGTCACTTAGCATAGTACTGGCACTTCGTAAACATTAAATAAATGTTATCTGCTGTTACCCAAATGTTCTGAGGTAACTGTCACCATTCTGAATGGGCAATTATTATTTTTTAACACTGTAGAATTTTTAAATAGAGGAGATAATTCATTGAGCCGGTGCTCTTATGATTTGAGCATTTTTCTACATGTGTGTTTTACTTTAATTTAAAAAAAGTTGTAGTAAAAAAAAAAGAAAGGTAGAGCAGAGATGAGAGGAGCTGGACTCTTGGTGATGTTGTTTGGGCTGTTAGATACAGTTTTACTTGTCTGAGGCTCAACTGCCTCTCAACTTCCAGCAACTTGGAAAAAAAAGAAAAGAAAAAAGTAGAAAAAGAGGAGAATCCAGTAACTAAAGTACCCTGTAGGATTTAAATAGAAGCCCAGCCTCCCGCCAGGTAAACTTCTGATGTGAACAAAGCCTGGAGATGACCTCCTGGGGAGCCTCCCACCCCCCTACCTGTCAGAGAGGGCACTGAACAAAGAGTTTTCCCAACACTTACTCCTATGATAAAAAATTCGTCAAATAACGAACAGATATCCCATGAGACGAAAGGGGACCCTCTGGGATTGAGAGCTGCTTCCCTCCTGGAGCCCAATCAAGTGGCTAGATCAGCAGCTTGTGTGTCTAAACACCCTATTGGAAGCCAGGCCCTGCCCAGGGCCATGCTCACATCAACACTGGATGGGAAGGATTCTTACCACCCTTTGGCAAATGAGGAAACCAAGTCACAGGGGCCTAATCCCCCACCTCCCACCCCCAGAACACGCACACACTCATCACAGACAAGGCAACTGTAGCCCTAACACGTGCTGTGAACCACTCAAGGTCAGCCTGTCCCCAGGGTGGCCTACTCCCAAGGAAGGATTTTTTTTCTATGACTGTTTGGAATTGACCCAGAGATTCTTAAGGGCACAGGCTTCACAGACTTCCAGAGATGTAAATTAGTCATTTCTCCAGAGTGTTATTTCTAGAGACGAGAGAGGAGAGAGAGAGGGAGAGAGATCAGTTTATTCCGAGTAAACATACCAACACGCTGGGCAGAAAGCAGGCAGGGCCGAAGCACATCACATCATCAGGAGCCCAGCTACGACAGGAAGCAGGTCCACCCTAACCTTTGTCCTTTAGGTGGAGCTGTCTGGAGCAGCCTCTGTCCCTCAGAGGAACTTGGATGTTAGGACCGGTGCCAGTTCAGAATTCAAACAACGTTCCTCAAGGGCAGCTGAGCCTACTGTGTAGCACGGTGTCGCCCGCCCAGCAGCCCGAGGTGGGGGCAGGAAGTCGTGTCTGTGAGGCGCCAGGCCCAGCACGGGGCACCGCAGCACCACGGCTGCAGCAGACGGTGGCTCCATCCACTTCAGCTGCTCTAGGCCCAGCTGAGGGACCCCCGAGAACTCATGATTTGTCAGGCCACCCTCTGGGCTTCCAGAGGAAAAACAACATGTGCATTTGTCAGTG
The DNA here is from genome assembly GCF_964270905.1 of Leucopleurus acutus. Taxonomy (NCBI): domain Eukaryota; kingdom Metazoa; phylum Chordata; class Mammalia; order Artiodactyla; family Delphinidae; genus Leucopleurus; species Leucopleurus acutus. Next base: position 4,893,229 of record NC_139150.1, on the reverse strand, counting down.
AGCACATGTTCACTTGTTTATTTCCCAGGCAACAGGAGAAGGAGCTGGGAGTCACAACCCCAGCAGTTTGGGACACTGCTGGGATTTCTCGCTGGGCAAAGTTCGAAGAAAGAGAAGGGACAGGGTCACCTGTAAACTCCCCTCCCTTCCCTATCACCTCAGAGAAACAGGGTGCATCAGATAATGCAAGGCAGGCACAAACGGCGCCCTCATTCATTTACTCACTCATTCGTTCCATACATATTGATATGCCAAGCATTTGCAAAGTGCTGGTGTCAGAAAAAGGAGCAGGACACAGCTCCTCCCTCCAAGGAGCCCCTAATCTTGTGGGGGAGACCCAGGAAAATCCTCAGTCCTGATGCAGCAAGGACTCCTGGGATGCAGACGTGCAGAGTAAAGGCAGGACCCTTCCAGCTGCTCACAGCCCGCTCAGGAGGAGGACGGCTCCTGGTGCCGGTGGAAGCGCCCTAGAACCCACGGGCTTCGAGTGAAAACCCAGCCTGCTCCCCAGGGCACGAAAAAGGGCTGAGACTACAGGCTTTGGACGTTTCACATGGGGACCAATGAAAAACATCAGAGTCGGCAAACAGGAACTGGTTTGGAAAAGGCTGCAAGAAACTCTGAAGGACACAGAGGAATCTGAAAATGACCACTTCTCCAAAGACGCACTTCTGGCTTCCCAGGCGTGGGGGTGGGGGTGGGAGGGGGAGGGGGCAGGTATGCAGGAGAGGCAGCCTTTGCTCTCACCCAAGCAGAGGCAGCACATTTTCTCCGGAGCAAAACGAGCGAAGGCTACTCGGCTGCTCCTTGACAGACCCTGCCCCTCTGCTCCTGTGCCTCAAATACATCTGCGGCCAGGGCTCTGTTCTCACAAGAACGTCTTATCATGTCGGTTCATACACGCATGGGGTAAAAAACAAACCCCACTCCGCTCTATACGTTCAGAATCAAGCACTGATCAATCCCAGTCTCTCCGGGGTAAGGACCAAGGTGGTCCTGGTTGCCCTGCTTCAGAGGCCCCACTCCCCACCAGATGCCAAGTGAGCGGTGGGCTCTCAGCTTCCATGAAGTGTGGGAACTTGAAAGGATCTGAGTCTACTGACAGCGGAAGCCGAGGCCCTGGGAACTGATTTCCCGCCAGCCTAGGACCCAGGCCTCCTGAACAAAGCCGGTCCAGGGCTCCCTCCTCAGTAATGGCTGAGAAGTATTAACCAGCTTCCAGTCATTTCTCTTCCTCATGGGACAACTTCAGCATAGTAAGTAAAAATGCAAAGAAGACAGAACGTGAGACAGCCGCTCCAGTGCTGGGGACACCCACCTACTCTCTGCTCATGAATTACTTCAGCCACAGATGGTCTAACCGCCCACCAGAGGCTCTGAGCGGCCTCGAAAATCTGACGTCAGGCTGGTTTAGTTAAAGCCAGAATTTCATTAGCTTACAGCCTGAAATCCAATCCAATTTGTTTCCAGTCAGATGTATGGGCCCCCGTGTACAAGGTACTGCAGACACCACGTGAAGCCGGCAACAGCAACACAGCAATAGCTGGGTCCATTGCTTGCAGGGAGTGCCCAGCACCACCCAGGCACTCTATGGGTCTGTCTCAGCTAATCCTCACAGTGACTCTCCAGGGCAGGAAAACTGAGGCTGAGGAACAAGGGGCAGACTGGATCTGAACCCGGTGCAGCTTCACACACCAGGCACGCAGTCTCCAAACTTAGTAGAGAGAGAAGGGAGTTAAGTACCCTAAAAATGGCTCAAATGAAGCAGAGTACAGGTTCAGAGGAAGGAGGGCTCGTGTGCCCCACTCATAACAATCCAGTGCCCATGGGTGCAGGGCCCTGTGCTCGCCTGCGAGCACCACTGCCCTGCCCCCACCCCGGCCGACTCAGATGCACATCTCAGCGTGGGCTCCTCTTCCTCTTTTTTAAGCCGGAGCCCAGCAAATATGCCGTGTATTAGATGTGTTCACAACTCTGATCACCAGGGAAGCAAGTCACCACAAGAGTAGAAGAAAAGACTTTCAGGCCAGTACTGCTTGTAAAAGTGCATCACACCCTTCTGAAAAAGTCCAAGACCAAGACAGCTCACGCACAGCATCACATCAAAGATGTGGCCACCTCCTGGCCGTGCTAGCACCTGGGCTAAAAATACCCTCAGTGATGAAATCTCAGGCACAGTCTCTTAGCCTAAGGGAGAGAGGCCAAAGTTACACACTGAGTCTTTCAATTTGGGAGGTGGGATTACGGATGGAACCGAGACACTATTTTTAAACAACAGGTCGCTGAAGAATACATATTTTAGTGACTGCTGGAGTTGCCAACATTTGGCTAGAAAGCATTGGAAAGGGGACTTTCTGAAGTCAAAAAGGCCTCTCAGTTCTCAAGGAATTTATACCTTTACAGTCTGTGATAAATAACAAATGGCCTCACAATATGTATTTCTAAAAGACAGTTCCTCAGTGGTGGCCAGCCCCTTTCCTGGATCTTGGACTCAGCCAAACAACATTCCTCTAACTCTCTCTTGTTCAGAACTCTCCAAAAACCTACCCCACCCCAGTGAGTGCCTTTCGTAAAAATCCAATTGCCTCATTCTAGAATCCTCAGAGCAGGAAACTGTGTGCATTTTTTGAGAAGACATCTCATTTTCCCTTGTTCTCCCTCAGCAGCCGTATCCTTTAAGTGTCCTAGAATTGAAGTTCTTTTTAAAGGACCAAATCTTTGCACAGGAGGCGGCTTCCTGCCGATTGTCTAAAGGCCTCCATCTCGGCAAGCCAAGGAGGAAGAACACGCACAGGCCACATGGCGAGGGGAAGGCAGAGGCATGTCTTCTCAAAGTCGGCTGTCTGCGTTCAGAATTCACTTTTCCAGTGGAACATTATTAAAAACCGAGCTCAGGCCCTGGCCATGGAGCACAACGTGGCTCCTTCCACCAGCCAGATGCTAAGCATTTGGAACCATAGAGGGTCCGTGGTTGAACAGGAATGTAGGCCCTGCCCTCAAGTGGTTTATCAGCTAACACGGAAGTAAAGCTGTACACCCAGGGCTCCAAAACACAGCAGAGCGAGACAGCTGCTGAAGAATTAAAGGGTTTACTTCCTGACATAGCCACAAAACATTCATGAAGGAAGCCCTGGAGTTTTAAGCCAAGCAGACACTGCAGAATCCAGCTGTGAAAAATGCAAAGGGATGAGGGTTGACTTGGGTGAAAAGGCATCCTTGAGAGACGAAGCTGAGTGGGCCTTGGCTACACAGGGGGGCAGATGTGTGGTCTGCTCTTCCTGCTAATGTTTACTGCAAGTCACAACCCACTAGTAGGTCCCCAAATCAATTTCCTGGATCAAAACATGAAACAGAATATCAAAGGGCACTGCAGATAGTAAGGCTAAATATTTCATGGAACTTATTTCACTTACGACCAACTTGACACGCTAAAGACCCTTCTCCCTGGGGAGCACGGGGTAGAGAAACCCTCTCACTAGGACAAAGAGGAGCCACAGGTCAGGGGTCCTGTAGGGCAATCAAGACTGCAAATCTAGTCTGTACCCGAAGTCACCAGGACACTGGTTGAGCTTCCTGACCTGGGTCTGGAACTAAGAATCATGCACAGGTGTAGTGCCAATAGGTGGGTCATTTCTAAGGTGGAGGCTTACCAGTAGCTTTCAAACCTTTTCTGACCACAGTAAGAAATGTATTTTATTTTGCAATCAAGTACACAAAGTATATCAAAAATCTACAGGTTTAAAATTCTCTTTCACTTTTTAATCCACTGAGTCGATTCTACAACCAGTGTTTTAATCCCTCCCCGGATGGTGAGTAAGGAACAGTGGGAGGAACTGTGCAGCCAGCGGTGGCATCACCGTGACCTGCAGCTGCTCAGAGTGCTGGCTCTCCACCCAACCTGGACCTAACGAATGGAGGTCTATGCGGAAGAGACCCCGGAACTGGGGCTTTAACTAGTCCTCCAGGTAACTCTGCAGCACACTCACGTTTGAGAAGCATTGTTTTGGAAGACAAAGATCTGGGGGAAAGCAGTCAAACTGATAAGAAACTCCAAATCTTGGGCCAAAGAGGGGGAGGGGCTGACTGCAAGCCCAGCAGAGCCAAGTGCACACATGAAGTGATAGGCAGGCAGATCCTCTGACTCTGACAGGAGGGGAGGGTCTCATCTCAGATCAGAACATTCCTCAGGATAAGCCCCTTCTGATGGGGAGACGGATTTGTAAACGCTGTACCTAGAACAGACCTGCATTAGCACAGCCAGGGGGCCTGGGGGAAAGGGGTGACCACCAGTCTCAGCTGACAAATTCCAACCAGCCACCCCAAGCAAGACTCTTTAGCTACAAGGCTCAGAGCACAAGTAAGACGATAAACAAAACAGGACCTACCGTGTGCAGAGCTCTCGGGACACGTGTTTCACGCGGAACTGGTGACCGAAGTGATCAACCACCGCTCTTCCTTCTACTTAGTGCCATGCTCACTGATACCTGGCATCTGCTTTGTGCTAGAAAAATCTGTGATTTCTGCCCTCAAGTAACTGCTCTAAGACAGTGATTCTCAAGAGGGTAGAGAGGTGGGTAATGACAAGGTTTTGGTCTAAAAAAGCATAAACAAGACACCTATACAACACATTCACATTTGCAGTCAGAAGAAAGCAAACCTGGACAAAATAGACAGAAGCTGAAAGTGGAAGGGCTGAGGTGTCCGAACGACCACAGATAGGGCTGGGGGGGGGGGGGGTGAGAGGGCACCACACTGACCCCAACCATGAATGAACTGTTTCCTCCATGGAAAATGTATCTTTAAAGTCCTTTAAGAATCTTTAAAATTCAAAAACATTCTAAGATGAAAACCACATTTCACATTCGAGATAGGAAATCTTATATTTCCTAAAGAGGAAAACAAAATCAACCGGGAAGGAAAGGAATTTGCCCAGGACCCAGACTCCCCAAGCACAGGTCCCCCGAGATGTGACAGCTAGCAGTATGTTCCTGTCACCCAGTCTGTGTGGGGTCTACAAAGACCCCTTCCTTGGAGGAGAGGGTATGGCAGAAGAAAGTCTGGTGGTATTCAACCAAAGTTTCCAAGAGCCACCAAGCGGCCATAGAGAAAAACATGTCACTTCATTTCTTCCAGGAAGCGTGGGCCCATCATGTACTCATCATGACTTAAATCTGCTAAAAGATAGTTTTTGTTCTGCGACTGGTGTCCACCAGCCACTGGTGTCCTCAGAACTAAGGGTACCTTAATAATAAAATATGCAGCTTCCAAAAAGCTCATGGATGTTTGAAAAATGCATGAAAATCAGTGGATTGAATCTGTAAATCGGTCTACGTTCTGCAAAAAGTTTGGCACATTTTTTTAAGCCCACCTTTTCAAAGATTTTTGGTTCGAACTTTCTTTACAAACTGAAACATCACCACAGAGCAGGGATCAAAATAGATTTAGTTTCTTTGTAATAATATTTCTGTATTCTTTGTGGTAGAGGTTGAGAGTAGTGTTTTTATTTTCAATTCTATTTATTTATTTGTTTGTTTGTTTTTTGGCTGCACTGCGTCTTTATTGCTGTGCACAGGCTTTCTCCAGTTGCACCGAGTAGGGGCTACTCTTTGTTGCAGTGTGCAGGCTTATTATTGCAGTGTCTTCTCTTGTTGCAGTACACAGGCTCTAGGCATGCGGGCTCAGTAGTTGTGGCTCTCGGGCTCTAGAGCACAGGCTCAGTAGCTGTGGCAGACAGGCTTAGCTGCTCCACGGCACGTGGGATCTTCCCGGTCTAGGGCTCAAATCCATGTCCCCTGCATTGGCACGCAGATTTTTAACCACTGCGCCACCAGGGAAGCCCCAAAGCTCAGGTTCTTGATGTCTCATTGCAAAAAGAATCCAGTGAGAGACAAAGTGATAGGTAAGAAGTGGATTTATTTAGAGAGAAACACACTCTACAGAGTGTGGGCCATCTCAGAAGGCAAGAGAGGTGAGAGTAGTGTTTTTAAATTTTTCACCAAAACAAAAATATTAGCACACAACTGTGTGTCCTGAAGCTTGGTTAAAGTCCATCTGTACGGGGTTCCCCCACTTTATCTTCAACATTCATTTCTGAGGCGATGAACCAAAACCAACCACGGAGAAGCCAGTTCTGAAACAGGCAGCCTCTTCTATCCAGTCTCATGGAGCACTGTTTGGCTTTAAAATTCTGATCTCCTACTTAAAGAAGTCAACCTCATAAAACTCAGCTCACACCTCTGTGCTATACAACTGGCCCTGGGCCAATTCCCCAAAGCATGAGAGGTCCCACTCTGGGCCTCTCCCCAGGCACGAAGAAATCTAGAGCTCCACACTTGGTTCAGGAAAAAACTTTTCTCCTGCGTGATTTCCCTCTTCCAGGGCTATAGCTACGTGTGGCCCGTGGCACTTATGTAACTCTGCTGGCTTGGGCGTGGCAGGAGCTTGGAGAGGTGTAAACTGACGGCATCCATCTGGTGCATGTAAATGTCCCCTGACGTTGCCCCACCTGTTCCATAAGGCCCCAAGCTGAAGAGAGTGCCCTGTAAGCAAAGTCCAACCCAAGCTGGCTGCCTGCCAAGGAAGCTCCTCTGTCACATTCCCCTCACTCCTCCTCAGAGGAGAAGGAACCCTGTGGAGATGGATGACTGCGTGAGGTTAACATAGCACTTTTCAAACCCCTAAGTACTCAGTGCCCAGGATGCAGCAGTGAGTCAGACAGACATGGCACCAATACTTAAAAGGAACAGGGAAAGAAGACCTGAAACACACCATTGCAAGGATGACAACTGCTACAAAAGGGGGGCCAAAGCCCACTAACCAAATCGGGGGAGGGTGGTGAGTGCCTGAACCTTGGCCTGGGTTTCCCCAGAGGCAGGCTGAGACAGGGTTCAGGTTCAAGTCGCTTATGTGGGAGGTGCTGGCAGGGGGGCGGGGCAGGAGACAGGGAAGGAAAGGCACCACTAAAAGGCGCGCTTTAAAGCCCTCTTTCACGGTGGGCAACCACACGCAGTCCTGCAAGGAAGCCGGTTTAAACTGAAGCCTGAAAGATTCACAGCGGTTGGCCAGATTTTCATTTTCTTTCTGGTGGGGCTAGAGGAGTGGACTGCGGAAAAGTGTTCCCGGCAGAGGGAAGGGCAGGTTTAGAAGGCCAGGGTCAGCAGGGTCAAGGTGAATCAGGAGACCTGACAGAAGGTCAGTATGGCGGCCGATGCCGGGGAGATGGGCCCTGATGGACTAGGGAGCCTGAAGCCCCTGAGGGTGCTGGGAAGTGCGTTTTACAGCGGGTGACGTAGCACAGGGTCCAGCACGTGCTTTCTTCACTTGCTACAGAAATCTAAATATGGTCCCCAACAGGGTGAGAAGCCAGCCACTCTGAAGCCATCTTCCTTTCAACAAGGAGATTCATTACCAACGTACCGGTGGTCTTGCTGTTTAGACAAAGTGAATTCCCCCAACCCTGTCTTAACGCAAATTGCCATAAGGCAAAATCCAAGTGTGCAGGCACACCTGTCTTGTCCTTAGGCCAGCAGAGACCACAGGAAGAGTAAACAGGCATTTAAGGCAAATGTTAGCCATGTATTGCCTATAACGCAACCTGTTCCACCACACATTCTCCTTAAAACAGCCCATAATTTATTGAGCACTTACCATGCCAGAAATTAATGTAAAATCCATTTTATAGATGAAGAAACTAAGGCTCAGAGAAAATAAGTAGGCTCAAAGTCACTCAGCAATTGGGGAAATAGCCTGAACTCAGACTCTGCTCATCTTGCTGCAAGCTGACTCAATCATGCATGAAAGTGTCTTCTTTAAGCATTATCAGTGACTGTGTCTTTTCACGTGGGAAGGTGCTGGGAAGGTGGCACCAGGGTGATGGAAAACGAAAAAGTGTGCACAGGAAACGCCTACAGTAACCTTCTTCTGCCTACACTGAACAGCTTTTGCTCCAAGCCTGGCTGCCCATCAGGGATCCTCACCATCCCAGCCAGAGCAAAGAGAGAAGGGCTGTGAGTCAAAGAGCCATGGAACTCCGAGGTCCATCAGGAGTGCTCCTCCAGAAAAGGGAACCCTCCTACACTGTCGGTGGGAATGTAAGTTGGTGCAGCCACTATGGAGAAGAGTCTGGAGGTTCCTCAAGAAACTAAAAATAGAGTTGCCATATGATGCAACAATCCCATTCCTGGGCATGTATCTGGAAAAAACTATTATTTTGAAAAGATACGTGCACCCCGATGTTCACAGCAGCACCATTCACAACAGCCAAGACGTGGAAACAACCTAAATGCCCATCAACAGAGGAATGGATAAAGAAAGTGTGGTACACATATACAATGCAGTTATCACTCAACCATAAAAGGAATGAAATAATGCCATTTGCAGCAACACGGATGGTCCTAGAGATGATCACACTAACTGAAGTAAATCAGACAGAGAAAGACAAATACCATATTTGTCCACATATTTGTGGAATCTAAAATATGACAGAAATGAACTTAGCTATGAAACAGAAACAGACTTACAGAATAGAGAACAGACTTGTGGTTGCCAAGGAGGAGGGGGTTGAGGGAGGGATGGATTGGGAGTTTGGGATTAACAGATGCAAACTATTATACAGAGAATGGATAGACAACAAGGTCCTACCGTATAGCACAGAGAACTATATTCAATACCCTGTGATAAACCATAATGGAAAAGAAGATGAAAAGGAATGTATATCAAAAGAAATATGGGGGACTTCCCTGGTGGTCCAGTGGTAAAGAATCTGCCTTGCAATGCAGGGGACACGGGTTCAATCCCTGGTCAGGGAACTAAGATCCCGCATGCCGTGGGGCAAGTAAGCCCGTGCGCCACAACTACTGAGCTCGCGCGCCTCAACAAGAGAGCCTGTGAGCCGCAAACTACAGAGCCCACGCGCTCTGGAACCCCTGCACCACAACTACAGAGCCCGTGTGCCCTGGAGCCTGCGCGCCACAACTAGAGAAGAGAAAACCCGCACGCCACAACACCACGCACCACACACCACAACGAAAGATCCTGCATGCTGCAACTAAGACCCGACGCAGCCAAAAATAAAAAATAAATAAAATCTTAAAAAAAGAGAAATATGTATAACTGAATCAGTTTGCTGTACAGCAGAAATTAACACAACTTTGTAAATCAACTGTACTTCAAAAAAAATAAATTACCAAAAAGAAAAAAAAGGGTGCTCCTCCACTCCACCTTCAGTACCAACAGCACAGCGTGGAAATCACCTGTGCAGGTGGCTGACTTTCCCTCAAGGCAGCGTGCCATCCACAGCTGGCCAAGCACGAGGGCGGTGCTAACATCTCCCAGACAGTCCAGAGACATGAGGGAGGAAGTAGCACCAATGCGAGGACACTACTCAGCTCCCAAACAAACCACTCCCTTTGCTGGGTGGCGGATACCATCCGGTCACAAATGGGCAGCTGCTATAGGGCACTTTTGCGGGAGTAACTAGCCAATATATGGAACAATACCTCTTATCCTCTTATTCTGTCCCAAGTTGTCTTTCTTCCCAAGAGAGAAACTGGGGAATGTGGTCACCATAGAAGTTTGCCAATTTAGAGACATCAGAATACAGTAAGTCCCTTACATACGAACCTTCAAGTTGCGAACTTTCAAAGATGCGAATGTGCGTTTGCATGTCCAACCACGTAAGTTAGTTCACGTATCTGGCATATACACCGTCACGTGCATGCATCCTCTACAAGTGGTTGTGCTTTTGTGTACTTTACTCTACAGTACTGTATAGAGTACAGTAGTTCGCTACCATCTCCCATCTCCTCTCCCTCCTCCAGTCAGTAACTCTTCTTGCCTGTTCACTCAGTGCCAGCCCCTGTATGCCAGCTATTGTACTGTACTACTGGACTTTTCAAGGGACTGTAAGATTAAAAATGTTTTATTTTTTGTGTTTGTTTGTTATGTATTATTTGTGTGAAAAGTATTATAAACCTATCACAGTATTATATGGCCAATTGTGTTAGTTCGGTACCTAGGCTAACTTCGCTGGACTTACGAACAAACTGGACTTATGAACACGCTCTCGGAACGGAACTCATTCGTATACAGGGGACTTCCTGTACATTTCTCTTTCCAGAAAGCGGGAGGAAAGGTCCGGCATTTAGTGTCAGTTCTGCCACTAATGAGTTTCGTCAGTTAGGCCCGGCGCAACTTCTCCAGGCCTGTCGTCTCATCTGGAAAACAAGGGCAATAAGCATAGATCACTGGCTCTCAGAGTGCGACCCTGAACCACCAGCAGCGGCAGCCTGGCCCAGGAGGGACGGGTCTGAAGTGCCATCTCTTGGGCCCCGCGCCACGCCTAACTGGATGGGAGACTCTGGGGCTGGGGCCCAGCGCTCTGCTTTAACCAGCCTTCCTTTCAAGTGATCCTGTTACACACCAAGTTTGAGAACCACTGGCCTAGCTGATTTCCCTTCTTTCTTCATTGTTGTATAAGTCCACTATTCTTTACCCTCTCCCTACCTGCCGTGCTACTGACTTCATTTATCCAACAAATACTTACGAAGCCTCTACTGTGTGCTAGGGGACACCTGGTGAACAAGGCCAAGTGCGCTTTGTGGAAAGCAGGTGGGTGAGCGCGCTCTGATGACAACGGATGTGCACGTGGCTTGTTCCTGGTTGTTGGATCAGCAGCACGACCCCGTTTTCCAGCAACTTTCCCCTTTACCCACGATCTTCCTCCAAAACTTACTTCACTTTTAAAAATAAGGTGTTTTGCATACAAGCAGAGATGCAAGGTGCCAGCAAATAAAATGTTACTGTGTGGCTACTGATGAAAGAACTAGATTATGCAATTAAAATAAGCATAGAAAAACCTACTGGAGAATTTCTATATAGAGAAGAGTAACACAGATAACATTTCTTTCCTCCTAAAACTATTTTAGTGACTCACAGTGTTTACAAGTCTTGACTGTTATTCTAGGCACAAAATAAACACCAAGTGACATTTTTAGCAGTCCATTTTGCTTCAGGAGGTATACACAGGAAATGCAAAAGCAAAAACAAAAGCTAAAATGCTCTACTCTAAGAGGTAAGACGCAACCCAACTACCATAACATTAAAAACAACTAAAATTAGCTTCCTCCCTTACGCCTAAGGGTCCTGCTAAAAGCTTGAGCCAAGAGCTTTTCCTCCTCCCCCCTCGGTCCAAGTGACCAGGGAGGGTGATTGAAACGTGGCCAGAAGGCAAACAAACAGCCCGACTGCTGCAGACCTTGTCTTCAACACTGGCTGCAGAAGAGAGCCTTGGTCTGCACCAAGCCCACAGATACACTCCACGTCAGAATGGAATTCTCCTCAAGCAAAATTACATCATGGGATTTGACCTCTAGAGCAGAAGCAGAAATCAGAGATCTCACCCAGAGCACAGGTCAACAAGCTCTTGTCTACATTAGTTAAAACACGTACCTAATAATTAATGTAACACCCTCACAGCTGCTTCTACTCAGAAGCAGGAACAAAGCAACTCTTCCCCTACGTAGGTATTTATTTAGGCAACACTAAACACATAACTAATAAGACAGTTTAAAATAGAACATAACCAAAAGCTTGGAACACAATATTTACCGTGACTGAGCCATGATCATTCAGTTCTTAAATTTCCTAGTAGCAAAGGTAAAAGGGCAAAAAGATAGGTTAATTTTGGACCATCCAAAGAAAATATATGAACTCAACAGAAGAGGGAAACTTTTCCAGATACAACATTCTAGAAAGAAATTTCAAGTAGGATGTGAAGTAACACTGTGAATTGAGTCTTCAGTCTTGGCTTTACAAGATCTACAATGTTCTTCATATAACCAGTTAATATCTGCTATCTATTAAAAAATCAATAACCCAATAACTTTATCAGGGAAGCCATTTCTTAGGAATGTAAGCTAATAATATAGCCTGGTGTGTTCTTTCCAGGAGCTCCGGCTTAATACAGAAATAACCCTTGAAGAACTTAATGGAAATGTGGTCTTTCCCCACCTATTTTTGGCAGAAATGAGATGTCAGTCGGAGGCCTAAACTCGGTGCGGTTAAAGTACTGATGACCTGGCCCACGTCCGCACCCACAGGACTATCAAGCACTCCTGGCACTAGCGGGGACTTTGGGTGCACAAGAAAAACCAAACAAATGGTGCGCCTGCGAGCCGGCCCCCACCAGGGGGAGGAGAACCAGCAGCCCACTTCCTCCTCAGAGAATCTCTCTTCAAAGAGCCCCGCATTCAGACAGGCAGCCAAGATTACACAGGGAGGCTGAAGGTTTGCTTTTACCATTTCCCCCAGCTTTTTGTGAGTAAAGTGGATAAGGTCTAGAAGGGCAGGAGAATGACAAAGAGGACAGCAGCATAAGACAGATCAAGAAGTCAGGAATCCTTCAGTCTGGAGAAGCGGCACTGAGGTTAAGGGGTGAACAAGAAGGCCATCACCAACATGGCCCCCGAGTGTGGGAAGTAGGGGCCCCACTGAAACTCAAGGGAAGAATTCAGGCCAAAACCTCATCACTGACAAAAAGGGGGCACCCAGGCAGCTGTGTGCAAGATGGACTATGAAGTCTCCAGGTGCCAACACCTGGGAAGCTGAGACTGACTCTGGGGAGGACACGCACGAGGACAGGCCCATCCTCCATGTGTTCCCCTGGCCGAAGAACACTGGGCTAGCCAGTGTGAGGTGTCCATCTCCTCCACCATGACCACGGCAACATCATGAGCAGGGCATCTCTCATTAGCTCCTTGCCAGAAATACCTTGTCAGGGCCGTAAAAATGACCACAGGAGCCGCTTCTGGATTTGCCGGGTGAGATGAGAAAGGGACTAGGGCTTCCCTGGTGGCGCAGTGGTTAAGAATCCGCCTGCCGATGCAGGGGACACGGGTTCGAGCCCTGGTCCGGGAAGATCCCACATGCCGCAGAGCAACCAAGCCCGTGCGCCACAACTACTGAGCCTGCGCTGTAGAGCCCGCGAGCCACAACCACTGAAGCCCACATGCCTAGAGCCCATGTTCCACAACAAAAGAAGCCACCGCAATGAGAAGCCTGCGCACGTCAACGAAGAGTAGCCCCCGCTCGCTGCAACTAGAGAAAGCTTGTGCGCAGCAACGAAGACCCAACGCAGCCAAAAATAATAAATAAAATAAATAAAAGAAAAAAAGAAAGAAAGGGACTAAAGAATGAAAGCTCACCAGGCTGCGATCAGACGTGCTGTTGGAGGTGAACTGCTGCAGACTCAGCATCATGTGAGGGGTCCGCCTCTTCCCGGGGCCAGTTTACAAGGTCAAGAGCAGAACAGCACTCCTGGGCTGAGGTTCTGTGCTAACCAGGCAGGGAGAGGGCTGCGGTCAAGCCTGGCTCCACCACTAACTAGCTCTGAAAACTCGGGACATTAATTTAACATCCTCATTAGCAAAATGGAGACAAACAATAGCACCCACTACAAAGGGCTACTGTGAGTAATAAATGACAGAATATGTATTCACCTGAGAATTAAGCTTTTTTACACAAGTAACCACATCAGATAGGGGTCCTACAACTGCTAGCCTCTTTTGCTTAGGCAAAACAATAACAAACACCAAGTGACATTCCTGGCCGTCCATTTTGCTTCAGGAGGTATTACATACAGGAAATGCCAAAGCAAAAGGTAAAATGCTCTACCCTAAGAGGGAAGACCTTCTAGACCTTCTCTGACTTCACATTTGAAAAGCAGGGGAGAAATACTACACAAACACATTGATTTATTTGACACACATGCAAATTCTTCTGAACCATATGAGAGTAAGTGGCTCCCTAAAATACTTCATTGAGTAGTTCCTAAGAATAGGGATACTTTACATCACTGCAGTGCAGTAATCAGCTTCATAAAATTTAACACGGATACAATACTGTTATCTAAGCCACCATTCATATTGCAATTTTGTCAAGTGGCCCAATAATTTAAGGACAAGCTCTGAGGAAGAAAAAACCTACTGCAGATTCCCAGGGTTAGCGTGGGTTCTTACAATGTTAAGTATGAACCAGTAAACGCTGCTCTAAACTGCTTATGTTTTGTTGTAGTTCTCCAGCGCCGTGTAACGAAAAACATGCGCATGTTATTGTTACGAGGTCTCTGCTGGGCAGGGCCCAGGCACGGCTCAGACGCACCCTCTGCCAAGGCTGTGGCCAAGGTGTCGGCAGGCTGAGGCCTCATCCAGAGGCCTGACCCGGGAAGGCTGTGTGTCCAAGCTCCCTCAGGCAGCCCCGCTAGCAGACTTAATTTCCTTGCAGCCATCAGATTAAGGGCCCCAGCTTCTTACTGATGGTAGGCTGGAGGCCAACCTCAGCTCCGTGACACACATCGCCACTGACTTCTCTAAAGCTTGCAAGGGAGGATGCCTCTAGTGGGTCTGCTAGAAAGACGGTCTGCTATAACAAAACATAATCAGGAAGAGACATCCCATCACCTCTGCCATATTTTCGCGGTCAGAAGTGAGTCACAGGTCCGTCCACACTTCGGGATTAGACAAAGGTGTGAACACCAGGAGGTAACACTCACGAGGGCCACCTGAAAGTTTGTCTGCCACATGCTTACAGCTCCCATACAATTATAAAATCAAATTAAATTTATAATTAAAGACATTTAACAATATTGGTTAAACCCATGGACAATGGTTTCTTGAGACTGCATCACCAGTTACAATGTAGACACAGTGTGGAAAGCTGCAGGATAGTGCTTTGGGTTCAAGATGCTTAACTATGTCAAAATGATGACTCATTCTTACCACTTTTCTCCAGTGAAATCAGGATGACATCATTTTAGCTTTGACATCATTTAGCTTTTCAGGTCGTAGAAACGCACCATCTACATATTAAGTCTACCTGTTCTTTTCTCCTCAGCCCACACAACTGAAGCACAAAGAGAATATGATGGACTCCATTAACCTCAGATGAATTCAATTATGTACACTTGAAAAACAGACAGAAAGAGGGAGGGAGGAAGGGAAAAGGAGAAGGATACGTATTTTAGGCAGATCACTCTCCATTTCTGTTAATGAGTACATGACCCCAGGTGAAAGTAAGATAGGAGAGGTGAAATGACTGTTTCCTCAGTTCCTTCATGCCTTCTGTGGTGTGAACATCTCACCTCACTAACAGGATTCTGGTATTTAAAGATAACAATTTTCTTTTTACCATGTGGTGCCCAAATATAAAACTAATTCCTACATTTGCTCTAAGCAGGGGTCAGCAACGTTTTTCTTTAAAGGGCAGTAGAGTAAATATTTTTGGTTTTGTGGGGCATTACAGTCTGTCAAACTACTTGACTCTGCCATTTTAATGGGAAAGCAGCACAGATGATGTGTAAATGAATGGGTGTGGCTGTGTTCCAATAAAACTATTTACAGAAACAGGCAGCCAAGTGGATCTGGCCCCAGGGGTGGTGGTTTGCACACCCCTGGTCTAAAGAAACAGCATTCTGTATCAATGCCGAAAGGATAGCTCACTTTGTTGGTCTCCAACAGGGATTCTCAAGGGTAATTTGGCTATATGTAACTGTTGTTTTATGTACTTTTATTCAAACCCAACTCCTCTATAAAATGCAACTCCACTATATAACTGAGCATCGACACACAGAGCTGTCAAATCAGCCCTGAAATCCAAGTAAAGTCACCACCCAGACTACCTACACACAATACGCTCGGCTCCTGTTTAAATAATTGCTGTTTCTCACTGACCTTCCTTGACCTCCTAGACCAGGTGACTCAGTTAGAGGCCCTGCATGAAGCTCACTGCTCTGTACTGCTGGGTACGTTGACTGCCCCTCTCTTTCACTAGGCCGTGAGAGGCATGGCTGTGTCTCGCCTGCTCGTGACTGTATTCCCAGGGCCCTGCACAGTGCTGGACACGTGCAAAGTCCTCATTAACAAACGCTGAATGAAGTAAAAGATTAGGACCCGTTACATGCCTCCTCAGCCCCAGATACTTTTCATTCACAGCACTTGAATGTAATTACATAGTTGTACTATAATTATTTAGTCGAACTATGAATGGGGTGTGAATGGAGTATGAATGGGGGTGAAAAGGAAGATATAAAAGAAACTGAATATTTCAACTGCTGAGGTTCAAAATCATACAAAAATAAATTTACCAACAGTATCAGTTATGTTAAAGCAAATTGCTAGCCGCTGGCTTCTTACCAATACTGGAAAATTTGAGAAGGCAAGCCCGAACAAAGGATTCAATTAATAACCAATTATTTTTGAGTGGCCAATTGAGTAACTTACAGAGGGAATTCTATTCACCCCCCCCCCACAAGCCTGTTCTCAACTGAGTATGTTCCCTTCAGAATTCATTTTTTAAAATGTCTCAAGAGTGAGGCGGTCCTCAGATTTTTCTTAATTGGAAGAAGGAAAGGAGACACATAGAAGGACTTCAGCCATTTGCACAACTGCCTTCCTATTTAGAACTCAGAGCTTGCCCAGCCCCCGGGTTGGTGCCAAGGATAACAAGCTTAAATGTAGTTGGCAAATACTTAATGCCAAGTAGGAGACCCTGTCTTCTCTCCCTCCGGGCCATCCAGCCCAGGACTCTCCACCCCTAAGCCTTAAAAGAAGTGAGTTTTCATATAAATAGAAAATTAACTTGTCCATCTTGATACTCCATCATCACAGGTCCCAACCGCTGGACGACAACACCCTTCTGGCTGCTTGTACGAGTGTTAGCTACCCACAAGAGCACACCCGACACAGCAGTTCTCCCAATAATCATGGGAGTCACTCGTGCGTGGAGGTTTCCTGGGACCTCCTAATGGAAAACATTCTCATTAGGAGCCCAACTGCCCATGAAAAGAAATAAAAATGAGCCACAGCCAGGTCTCTTCTCCCTTTTGAAGGTCAGGACGTGTGCGGTTATCTCCCCAGGCAGAGTTACCTTGAGGAGATGGCACTAGAGACGCCATGCCAGGCAAAAGGAAGACCTTTCAAGATGGACTTGGGACACTGTTCCTCTAAGTCACTCCCTTTGAAAGCTCCCAAATCCCATAAGTTAAGAACTTCAGGGGACTTTCCTGATGGTGCAGTGGTTAAGAATCCACCTGCCAATTCAGGGGACATGGGTTCGAGCCCTGGTCTGGGAAGATCCCACATGCCACGGAGCAACTAAGCCCGCGCACCACAACTACTGAGCCCACACACCACTACCACTGAGCTCGCGAGCCACAACTACTGAAGCCTGTGCGCTAGAGCCTATGCTCTGCAACAAGAGAAGCCACCGCAATGAGAAGCCCGCGCACCGCAATGAAGAGTAGCCTCCACTCACTGCAACTAGAGAAAGCCTGCGCATAGCAACGAAGACCCAACACAGCCAAAAAATAATAAAATAAAATAAAATAAATAAAGGAATTTCAGGGAGAACTCAGTCAATTATTCCGAGTTTGCAAACACCTGCAACCAACGGTTTTAACTCCTGTGGTTAATAAGAACAGAAAAAGCCCTAAAAGAACCACAATTCACTGTTTATATGTAAACCAAATAAACAGCAATGGGTTTCCTCCTGTACTTCTTATTTCAGTGGATGGTGACCACTCGTGAACATTAGGCCAAAAACCCGGTTGTCATCTTGACCTGCTTCAACCCTGTTATCCCCAAATCCCTTCCACTGCCAAGTCCTGTCCATTTCACCTTCCAAATTATCAGCGTATCTGTCCCACTGCCACCACCCTCATCCATGCAGCCATCACCCACAGGGATGACTAACTCAGCCTCCGAGTCCATTCTTGCCCTTTCCAGTACATTCTCCCACTGAAGTCAGGGTAATCTTCAAAGCACAAATCTCATCTCTCTCAATCTCTTTTGCAAATACACACACATACCACTTAAAACACCCAGTGTCTCTTCAGCTTGCCAGTGCTCTTACACTCAAGGCTTTGACTGGATAGGTACATGTCATCCACCACTGAGTGGTCCTCTCACCACCCCCAGACCTTGTCCTTGGGGCCTTTACACGGTGTTTCCTCATCAGACAGTGGTGTGTCCCCGCTCAACCCCGCCCAAAGGCCCACCTCATTTCAGCTGGTTAACTCTGACTTAACCCTTCCGACTTCAGCTCTGCTCTTTCACAGTATCTGTCAGTCTGTAATTAGTATCTACCTGGGGACTATTCTAGTTTCTGCCTTTCTCAACTGAGAGGAGAGAATGAAGTCCAAGACCCTAAGGCATGTTGGATGAACTGAATTCTCCTATTCATCTAGAATGACTCTAGCTGTGTACCACCCTGGAATATCTGAGAAAACAGTCACTCAAATAATTCTGTGTTCTGTGGTTCAGATGAAAAATTCAGGTTTGGAAAGGTTTGTGCCTAACAGTATCTCACATAGCAGGTGCTCAAATATTCGTTGATAGAAAATGAAGAAATAAGTTAATCGATGAACTCCCCACCCACGCTTCGATTCCTTTCACTGCATTGGGACCTCTGAGATTTAAAACTCAAGCCAATGACAGTCTCAGCACAGGGGCTGGGGGGGGGGGGTGGGGGTGGACTTGCCCTTCCTCTTAATTTGCACGAGACAATTTAAACCATTCAAATTACACTAATCACTGCCTACAGCCCAATAGCCATCCACAGCCAGGGAACCACAATGGGATCCCACACACTTTGCACATACTGGAGCCAGAGGGATGTAGACACCAATCCCAGTTAGGCCACTGGGTAAAACCTTGAGGAAGTTTAACTTCTGAATCTGTTTCCTTCCTGTAAAGGGGGCTGATACCACCATTTCAGCCATGGCTCTTTGGTAGCAAGGGACAGAAGCCTCATGAATCATGTTCAAATAAAAAGGAAGGCTTAAGGTAAGTATGAGTGTAAGGAGACTCCTGGGAACCCAAGGGAAGCTCAACATCCAACCGTCAGGAAGGGTAAGAACCAAGAAGGCAGCTCAGAACCAGCGTCCTCCATCTCTCCCTGCTTCGGTGCCTCTGCGCCGGCTGCATGCCTCATCCAGGCTCACTCCCTTAGGGAGCTCGTCCACTCTTGCGACTTTAAATACAATCTTTATACCAAGACTCCCAAGTTTATACCTCTAATCCAGATCTTTCTCCTTTCAAGGCATATATTTAACTGTCCACTCAGTACTTCCATTTGGAGATCTAGAAGGCACGTCTAACTGAACTCCTGATCACTGCCACAGCCTTCCCCATCTGAGTGGACGGCAACTCCATTCTGCTCAGGCCAGAAGCCTTGAAGTCATCCTTGACTCCTCTTTTTCTCCTACGATCCTTATCCAAGCAGTCGGGAAACCCTGTTGGCCCTAATCTTCAAAATCCTTCAGATCCAACCACTTTCCATCATTTGCACTGCGCCTCCCTGGATCACTACAGCACCTTCTAGCAGGGCTCCCTACCTGTGCTCCAGCACCCCTTTGTTCCCCTATACACACAATAGAGTGATCCTAGGAAAACTTAAGTCAGATGGTTTCACTCGGCTCAAAACTCTGCAACACCTACCCATTTCTCTCATGATAAAAGTCAAAGTCCTTATAATGACTCTCAAGGCCTGATAGGATCTTCTCTCTCTGTTCCAGTCATCCCAGCCTCCTCACTAGTCCTTGAACACACCTACCTGACATTCCACCTCCTGGAATGTCTGTCCCTCAGATACCTGCTGGGCCAACTCCCTTCCTCCAAGTCTTGATGCAAATCTCGCCTTCCCAACGAGGCCACCACTGTCCACCCTATTTAACTTGCAGTTCTTTAAGACTCTTTAGCTCCAGTGCCCACCAGTGATTAGATTGTCTCTCTGAGTCCTGGCTCAAATTCCTGAGTCAGAACCAATTGGCCTGGCTCATCTTTCTAAGGCAGGCCACATGACACAGGTCAATGGCCAGCTGCCTGTGGAAGAGCCATTAGTACAGAAGGTCCTCTGGGCAAAACGGAAAAAGAGCAAAGCCATCTGGAGCTATTCGTTGTGGGAGCACAAGCTCTCCATAGATCACAAGAGCACTGCTGTATTATAGCAGAGTGCCATCGTGAATGTCAGAGAAAGCCTAGAAGGGGTCAGATCAGAGTAGACGTTGAGCTCCCAACACTGACCTTAGCAAGAGTTGTTGTGGGGATTAAGTGGTGCATTTCAATGTCTGGCCCACCAGAGGAGCTTCATCATACTCTCAGGTAACTTAACTATCCTAGCCATAAACAGATTTGTTGACATGGATAATTGGTAAAAAAAACACTTAATATTAAAAATGAATGGATTAAACTCTGCAGGCAAGCAGGCATTTTTTTAGAATTTCTCACTGTTCCCCCTTGCGCTGCTGAGGATTTTACAATTACCTAAAGACAGAATGATTTAAATGAGCCACGTGGTTCTGGCTCAGGGTCTCAGGTGTGGCCAGGGCGGCATCATCTGAGGCTTGACCAGGGCTGGAGGAGCCATTTCCAAGCTCATTCCCCGTGCTGTCAGCAGCAGGCCTCAGGTCCTCACCTTGTGAGCCTCTCCTCACAACAGGGCAGCTGGTCTCCCCAGAGCAGCAGATCCAAGAGAGAAGCAGGAAGGCAGAACCCACCCACAGTCAGAAGTGACAACTCATCCATCGCTTCTGCCACATTCTTCTACTGGTTATGTGACCAACCCTGATACAAAAGGGGAGGGGCTGCACCTGGGCTTGTGACTACGGGGGGTGGGGGGGGGGGGTGGGCGGCGCGCTCTGGGGCCATCTTGGAGGCTGCTAACCACAAGTTATTCATGCAGACCAAGGCCTGTTTTTAAAGGGCCCAGAGCTAAGATGGTTTTTTACATTTTAAAAGGCTGTAAAAGAAGAAATGAAGAATATGTGACAGAGACCATACATGGCCTGCAAAGCCCAAATTATTTACTATATGGCTCTTTACAGAAAAAGTTTGATGACCCTCCCCCAATGTAGACTGTTTATTATAGATGACTTAAGGGGTTTTCAAGGGTTATTTTGACTACAGGCAATGTTTCCCTTATGCCCTGACTTTAGAAGCTAACTCCTAGGTAAGCAACTCTACTGAAATAGGTACTCTGCAAATTGCAGCTCTGAATGTCACTATAATGTCAACCACTAAGAAATGAACAGCTCATCATAACCTGAGCAGAAAGAAAACAATCAACCATACCTTGCCCATAAGTAGAAGGTTGATAAATATAAACTCAGTGAATGAATGATTAAAGAAGAAATACTATAAGGACACATCTTGAAAGTATAGAGTAACCATGAAAGTATGAAAACTCTTCAGTCAGTGATTTATAACGTAAGACCAAAGGTGAATTTTACATAGTAGTTACAATCACAGCTAACTCCCTGCCAAATACTCCCCCGTTTGTGCATCCTCACGCCCTACGAGGTAGGGGTTATTAGCTGCCTCCATTTTTACAGATGAGCAAGTGAAAGCTGACAGAAATTATGTAATTTCCCCAAGGTTACATGATAAATAAGCAGCAGGACGATTTACTCTTACAGCAAAGTATGTAAGTATAAAGACCAACTTCATCCTGAATCTTCATGCCTCAGCTGCAGCCTGCTGAGAGCACAGCCAACACACGGAGCCCTCCTCACTGGCCCCAGGCTTCTCCTCCAGGGAAGCTCTCTCTCCCGCCCAGCTTGCTGGAATCCCAACCCAAGGACTTCAGAGAAGAGCAAAGCTCCTGGGCTCCCTATAAGCGAGGTTATAGAGACCTGAAATGCTTGATGTAACCTACTTACTCATTTATTGCTCCCTTTATCCAAAGAGAGCTTTAAAAAATATTTTCACCATGGTCTTTGATTTCCAACCAAATATCTTTTCTGAGACTGTGGAATCAGCACCCAGCCCAGCCATCTCTCCAGCTGCTTCCCTAATGAGCTAAGTGGAGGGCAGCTGCTCGAGCCCTGGGGCCAACAAAGTTTTGACACTGGAATGATGACAGGGCAGAGAATGCTGCTGCTCCTGCAGCAAACAGAAGGGCTGTCAGATACACACGGGACTCGGGACACACTGGTAGCCACTGCAGAGAGAAGGGAGCTCTTGGCCAAGGGCTTTCTATGTGAACATAAGCAGACCTCACTCTCCCTGAGTGGTCCTGAAGATGGCTCAGCTCGTCCACTCAGATTCATGAACGTCAGGAGAAACGACTGCCCGAGGCTATACAACCAGTGGAAGGGCCAAAGTTCCCTGATGCTAAGGCTAATTTTTCCACCTTTTCGACTCTGCTCTTGGAAAGCTTGAAGTCCAGCTGCTTGAGGAGACAGATGTTGATCACAACAGGTTCTGGAAGGAGGAGGACCTGAGCAGAGGCAGGGTGTCTGTGTCAGGGACAGAAAGAGAGAGGCAGCAATAACGGCAGACACAGAAAGTCAGAAGGCCTGGAGGCAAAGGGGGTTTGAATCGGGTCTTGTAGACAGTGGTGACTATCTGCACAGGCTGCTACAAGGAACAGGACAGTCACCTGACCAAGGACACGCACAAAGACTGTCAGAGGGCACTGAGGGTCCAGCTGACAGTGGAGACATGAATTTGTGTCAATAAAGGCCCTAATTACATACACAACTGTGACCTCACTGTGATTCTAATAAATACAGCTGTCCAATCCCCACAGTAAACATGCAAATCACAAGATAATCGCCTCCCTCAGTCCATTCTAATTATGAGATAAGTCATCTTCAAAAATATTATTCCCTTGCCTAACAAGAAAAGAGAGGAAGCGACACTCTGGTCTGCTTGTAAACCCACACTCTCAGGAACGTAGAACAGAGTGCAAGGGATTCTGACACCAGAGAGACCAAGGTTTGGGCCCCAACTCTGCCACTGACTAGCTGTGTGACATTGAGCAAGATACCAGACCCTCACTGACCCCGTTTCCCCGTCTGTGAAATGAAGATAAAACACTACCTACCACACAAAACTTCTGTGAGGCTCAAACGCAATACACTCGGCTCACAGACAGCTGTGGCTGCCCGTCTGCAGAAATGGCCACAGTATAACCACCCCGACCCTTGACTTCAGGGACCTTCCACCAAGAGATGGGGTCTCTCTCCCGTCTTGAATCTGGTTGGGACATGCTTTTACCAACAAAATGAAGTGGAGGCAACACTGTGCCAGTTCCGACCCTGGGCCTCGGGAGGCCGTGTGCACCTCGCTCTCTAGGAAGCCGACAGCTGCCAGGTGAGTGATCCCGGCTGCCAGCCAGAGGCAGAGATGAGCCTTCCTGGCAGCTGACGGCAGACACAGGAGGGACCCCAGCTGAGACCAGGACCCCAGCCTAAACTGGCACTTGCAAAGCGTGAACTAAATTAACCGTTGTTAGGTCGCTAAATACTGGGGTGATGTGTTAGCACTGACTGACTGCTACAGCAGTACTCACAATACGAAAGCTATTAGAGCTTCTCTTCGCCAGTAATGCCCCCAGTCCTCAATTCTTCCTTCTCTACTGGATCATTCACATCTGCATTCAATCATGCCATTACTTCTCCCTTTAAGAAAAGCTCTCCCTTGACCCCACTACCCTCAATAACTACCACCTTGTCTTTGCTCTGTCTTGCAGCGAAACTCCTCAAAGAACCGCGCATGCTCACTGCGTCTAATTCCCCTCTGCCCCTTTGCTTTCACATCCTCTTTCACCTCCAACACTGCACTGAAACGTCTCGTCAAGGTCCCCAGTGAACACCATGTTACTAAATCCCAGGGTCAAGTCTCAGTCCTTATGTGATTTGGCTCAAATCAGCATCATCTGTCACCACTGGTCCCTCTGCTCTAACACTTGCTGCACCTGGCTCCTGGGGCGCCAGTCTCCGAGTTTCCTCCTACCTCACCAGAGGACCTTTCTCGTCACCTCAACCTCCCGATGCTGGAGTGCCCTGGGGTCAGTCCTTTGCCTCTTCTCTTCTCTAACTCACTTCCTTGGTAATCTCATCCAGTCTCAAAAGTCAAAAACTCAGAAAGGCCTAGGTTTTCTCTGAAATCCAGATTCTGACACTCACCTGCCTAACGGCCACCTCCTTTTAGATCTCTAATAGGCATCTCAAACTCAACCTGTGCCAAACACAACTCCCGATCTCCCCCCTCGCCCCCATCTGCTCCTCTGGCACTCTTCTGTTTTTAACAAAATGCTCAGGCCAAAACACCTCTTTTTCTCTCACACCCGATACTTCACTCCTTAGCAAATCCCACTGGCTCTCCCTTCAAATTCCTTACCATCACCTACAAGGCCCTACGTGATTCGCTTCTCCCTGGCCTCGTGTGTTACCGGTCTCTCCTGAGTCCCTCTGCTCCAGCCATGCTGACCTCACGTCCTCCTGTCGGCTCAGGCCCCCTGCACCAGCTCCCCTTTCTCCTGGAGTGCGCTTGTCCGGAAGGCTCAGCACTTCTGCCCCGACTCCTCACAGCTGAGCCCCCTCCCTTTCCTGCCTCTGTAAAACTAACAATCCCTCTCCTAGTCCTGGACTTCCTATCCCCTCCCCTGCCCTCTTTCTATGATGCCTGTCATCTAACAGACTATATATTTTACTGTTTATATTAAACTATACACTTCAGAGGGCAATGATGTCTTAATTTTTCATTAGGTACCCCCTGTGCCTAGAATAGTGCCTGACATAGGACCCATTCAATGAATGTTGTTGAACGAATGAAAATCCATCAATCAACGAATGAATGAAAGTACAGAAGCTTGGGATGTTTTTAGGATAGTGCCCCCTTCAGTGGTAAAGGAAGGCTATTTAAGGCTCTATATGCAAAGCACTGGGTTCTTCAAACCTTCCATGATCTCCTTTCTTATCACTGTAGTGACGAGAAGTATTTTTACAGATAAAGACCTGAATGGTGTGTGACAGACTACAAACCAGAAGGCTCAGTTTAAGTAATCCCAATTTTTAAAATGAGTCACCTGGAGGGTGGTATTTAAGTCCTTTTTCTGGCTTGAAAATGTGAATATTTTTGGTAACTGATGAGTGACCTGCTTCTGAGTTCCCAAGTAACGATGGCAGAGAGCACCAAACCAAAAAGACCCCATAGGTCAGGGGTTGGCAAACTTGTGCCTGCAGCCTAAATCCCGCCAGCCTCCTGGCTGTTTGTGCAGATTCCTTGTTTATAGCCTGCAAGTGAAGAATGGTTTTCCCATTTGTAAATGGTTTCATTTTCGCTGGTAATATAAGTTCCTACATAATAGGAATCAAGAGATTGTGCCTCCTGGCCCTGCCAACGCCTACAATATTCACTATCTGGCTCTTTAAGAAGTGTACCCACCCCTGACACAGATGTGCCATCCTGGGGCCCATTCCTCAGCTGCAGACCACAAAATCCCCAGAAATAATCATCTGGGTATTTCAGCATGAAGTGACTTCCAAAACCAAGTGCCCTATACGCAACTGCCAAAAGGTAATTAGCTATGAAGTGGCCAGTGGCCGCTGCTATCATCTTCCACAGCGGTGACACCCTCTATACAGCTGGAAAAGAAACAGCCAAATACGGAAATGTATCTTACGCATGTTCCCAGGGTAACGCATATCCTAAAACCAATGGCTAGGGATAGATATTGTTCTAAATTTGGAAATATCCGATGACAAAGAGAAGTTTCCTTCCCTTTTCTTACCACACCCAAAACAACACCCTACCTTTCTCATGAGAAAAATTCCTTCACACTTATGGTTTCCATTTCCTACATTTGATCTTTCACTTAACAAAAAAAAATGATTAATGGAAGCCCATGATGTATACAGACCTTTTAGTACCACGCCTGGCATATAGGAAGCTATCAGCATTCTTTTAACATTATACCCAACATATTATTATTGTATTATTATTACATCTGTTATTGTATCACATTGCATACTTTATGTATGGTAGACACAATATATAATGTACTGTAACACAACATATTGAACATGTTATATTCTATAACATGTAAATATATAATATAAAATATATAATCATTATATATGCAATATGCTGTATTGTTTTATATCACTGTTACACACATTATTATATATCATTGTTATATCACTATCCTAACACAGGGGATACTAAGCCACAAACCAGCTGTGAGACTTCAGACAAGCCGCTTCACTTCTTTCTAAGCCTCAATTCTCCATTGGTAAAATTAGGTAATCATTTTAGATTTTTACCACTCTCTTCCAGCTCAAGACCAACGCCAAAAGCATGCTAAATAACCTTTCCTTTGAAAACTTCTTCTCCTACCCTGAAGCCTATGCATGGGCACACCCAATCACGGCTTGGAACCGCACAACGGACAGGCATGGACATCATCTTCGTTCATTACATCAACATCCTGATGCTCTGCACTTGTTGATTCACGCCGCCCTCGCAGCGAGGTTTGAAGCAAGCTGTTTAATAGCAGTATATCTATTTTAATAACAACTGGGTTGGTGCCCCATGATGTACAAGCATCTGGGGAAAATGGTAACGAATCATCCCTCAACAGACACAGTAAAGAGGAAGAGGTGGGTCATTAGTCACCCTGGGTCATTAGTCATGCCACTGAACAGTAAGCATTACACTAAAAATATTAATAACACTTCTGGGCTCACTCTGTCCCTTTCATGTGAGGACATTAAAGTATTTAATAATCGTTGCTCCCTGGGAGACAGAAGACAAAAAGTTGTGATGGTAAATGAGTATCCTTAAGTAAAGTCTTCTCATGCCTTTTTTTATGTGAAACTCAGCACTTGAAAGAGACTGAGCCAAGTCCAATGCAAAAGACCATGGGAAAATAGAATTTTGAAACAAAAATAGATTCTCAGCCCTCATAATGGTTTTTGAACTTCCCATTTCCCTTCTCTGAGCCCCATGCCTTTAGGTAACTCATCACGATGGCACTAGTAAATACAGTTTAAGTTTCACAAGAAAAACAAGTTCAAAATGATAATGCTCAACACTGATGTGCTTGTGGCTAACTGATAAATTTATGCATCACTCAAGAAAATGTTAACAGATACATCCCTTCTGGAAAACAACATGGCAATAGTCCATGGCAGGTTCCTGGACTGGGAACTTTACCTTGGGAACTTATCCCAAGGAAATCATCCAGCAAATCACAAATATATATGAATACAGCTACTTATTGTTACCCTACCTGTAACAGCAAAAAGGGGAAATAATTTCAATATCCAGCAGCAGGTGAATGATTTAATAAGTTATGGGACAGCACCATGATAGAATGTCACAGTCATTACAGTAGCTCTGAAGACCACATATGAAAAATATGCATGCATGTGCAGCAGCTCTGGAAAAGATGAACAGTAACAGCTAATGCTTCTGCTCACTCACTAGGTTTTAGGCCCTTTAGATCTAGTCACTCAATATGCATTTTCTTCTTCGCATTTTGTCAATTTTTTTCCAATTTCTTCTTTAATAACATAATATCTTTTCGACTAAAATAAAATGAAATTTCTCTGTACTTAGCCTAAAAATAACAACACTAATAAACACTTACTGGACATATACTACGTGCTAGGTACTGTTCTAAGCACTTTACATGTATAAACCCCTTGACCCTCACACCTAGCCAGCTAGAAGTGGGGAAGCAAGGAGTCAACCGGGGCATCTGGGCTCCAGTGTACAGGCTCTTAACCACTATGTAATAATGAAAAAACTTTTCAGCATTATTCAGGATGGGAAAATGGACTGTCCTGCTTAGTTCAATATTCTAGTTAACTAGGAATAGCTCAGCTATGTCTGGTCCTGCAGTAACTATTTTCAAAGAAATTCAACACCATAAAAACACCCCTGTGACCATGCTGTTCAGCAGAACTGATGCTTTCTGCAGGTACTGAACAGCAGGGGAGTTTGCAGATATGAACAGCAGTGATGAGTGCTGATGGTCCCTGATTCACAGCCCACAAGACACCTCTGAGATCATCTGGCATGTGATCCCTTCAACTGAGGGAAGGAAATGGGTAGAGTTAGCCAAACTCACGCTGCTAGCTGGGATTGGGACAGATCTGGGCCCATGATCCATGCCCGCGGATGTGGTAAAAGCCGGGTTCTTTCTTCCTATTATGCAACATGTGATAACAAGAAAGACTATGATTCATTAAGTGCTTGTGTACGCTAAGGGCTATAAACCCTTCACGTGAATTATTTAATTTCGCGCCACAGTCGTTCGAGGTAGGCATTATTATTAATCTCACGTGGAGACTAGGAAACAAGCTTGGAAACGTGAAGTCATGTGGCTCGCCTCACTCAGCTAGAAGGCCCTGATTCAGGTGACTGGAGTGCTGCCCCAGCCCTTGCACATTCTGGAGCACTGCAGCCCCACAGCAATGGAATCAGACCACACAATGCATGGGGGTAGGTAGGCCGGCTCCAGCTCTGGCCAGAAAAGCCGTCAATATTAATGATCTGGCACACAGGCATCCAGCGGCCCCAGATGCTTCTTGACTACCTAGCTAGGTACAAGCTTGTAGAGGCAAGTCTAAGCGCCCTTGCTGACTGGAATCCAAACAATTATAAATCCGCCCCCACAGCACAGGAACCAGAGAGCATGTGGAATTTATGCAAATCCTTGAGTCCCCACCCCCACCCAACCAGGCAATCTCCTTCCCAGCCTTGCTAAGCCCACAGCCAGCCCAGGCCTGGGAAAGACACTTCAGCCTCAGCTCTTCCACCGAGGGTGTTAATTTCATTTGCTCACACCCAGCTGTGTACAAACATGCAAATCATTAACGTTTCCATTTACCAGGCCGGTATGGCCCTGAGGTGCTGGGATTTCTGAAGGAGATAACAATTCTATTTGCAACTACGGCCGCAATTTTTAATTCCCAAGGAAACTTCCGCCCGTGTTACATTCCCAAAAGCCAAAATGACCACTGCAAGCAACCCTTCAAGTTATTCATGAAAAAAAAAAGACCAGAAGAAACAAAGAATTCTTTTTTTTTTAAACATCTTTATTGGAGTATAATTGCTTTACAATGGTGTGTTAGTTTCTGCTTTATAACAAAGTGAATCAGTTATACATATACATATGTTCCCATATCTCTTCCCTCTTGCGTCTCCCTCCCTCCCACCCTCCCTATCCCACCTCTCTAGGTGGTCACAAACCACCGAGCTAATCTCCCTGTGCTATGCAGCTGCTTCCCACTAGCTATCTCTTTTACATCTGGTAGCGTATATATGTCCATGCCACTCTCTCACTTAGTCCCAGCTCACCCCTTCCCCCTCCCCATATCCTCAGGTCCATTCTCTAGTAGGTCTGTGTCTTTATTCCCGTCTTACCCCTAGGTTCTTCATGACATTTTTTTTTTCTTAGATTCCATATATATGTGTTAGCATACGGTATTTGTCTTGAATTCTTTTGAGAGCACTGGAGGGGATAGTAGGTATATTTCAGAGCAGTTCAATTTAGCTCTCAATTGAAGGTTTCCCCAGGTGCCTGGGTCAATGAATCAATAACGAAATGCCGACTGTGATTTAAGTGCCTTTTGTGAAGCAATCTTTTGCAGTGTGAACAATCATCAATAAATTTACTTAGTCTTTGTAAATTCAGACTTGCTGTGGGACAGAGGAGGGTGTACCTGTTTTCATCCCTCGACGCCTCTACTTTGGGCAGAGAAAGGCAAAGAAGAAACGTTTCCACCACACACCCGCCAGCACTGGTAGATACCATTTACTGAGCACCTACCATGCACCAGGAACCACGCTGCACCTTTCGGACCTCATGTATACCCGTGATAGCACTGGAGGCCAGGCAGCACTCAGTTTGGTTACCGAGTGCACTCACGGAGGGCACCAAGTGCCATACGCTGTGCTAGTATGGAGGACAGAACAATGATCCCAAGAGACAGCCCTCAGGTTTCTGGTCAGGTACTGTAGTAAACAGACTCCCCCCCCCCCCCCCACCGGCCCTCCACCGGCCCATCCCTGTGGTGAGGGCTGGAATGTAGTCATTTGAAGGCCACTGGAGGTAAGGACAGTGGGGAAACGATCTGGGATTACAAAATTCACTTGTTCAAGGTCAGACAGAAAGTCAGGGGCAGCAGAGCTCTGGCTGGATGGACCACTCGGGATCATAGGAAGCCACTGCCTTATCCTACCTCCCATCCTATTTTTTTGGACAGGGCCTGCTAGAACTCACTATGGAAATGCAAATGACTTAAATTTATCAACCACTGCAAGCATTCATTATTGTAAAAACCAATAAAGGCAGTACCATTTCTTTCTTATGTTTCGGGTTCTGAGAGCTATAAGAAAAACTAGAACTATAAGAGAGTATAATGTTGGTCCCTTCAAAGGATGCACGTCCCACACTGTTTAAAATCATTAGAGAGACATTTCTCTATTAGGTGTAAAATGCTCTTTAGGGTGACACCAAGCAGAAGTGAGATTCATGTTTCTCAAACTAGTATTCTGTCACCTCAGTTTTTTAACTTTCCAGGTCTACAACATGGAAACAGAAACACAAATGATCCAAAAGGCAGATAATGATTTCCTTTAAATGTCCCTTCAGAATTTATTCTGCATTTGACCTTCCTAATCACGACTGTCTGGCTCTGGTTAAAGTCTGCCATCGCAGGTCAACACACAGACCGGACAGAAGTCAGGGGCAGGCTGGGCAGTTCCAGCTGCCTGCAGCAAATGCACACAAGGACGTGCCCCAGTTTCACTTGCCCCTAAAGCAGACAAGGATACCATGCTGCTTGCTCTAGAGCCTGGTGCCATCAGTCATCCACTGAGCTTGGACTTCGAAAAATGCACTCCCATCAGGGTCAGGGTGGTGGCTGGGATCCACTAAATCAGTGGTCCCCAACCTTTTTGGCACCAGGGACCCGTTTCGCGGAAGACAATTTTTCCACAGACCTGGGCGGGGGGGGGGGGGGGGGGGGGGGGAGGGGGGATGGTTGAGGCAGTAACGTGAGCGATGCGGAGCAGATGAATCTTCAATCGCCTACCGCTCACCTCCTGCTGTGCGGCCCAGTTCCTAACAGGCAGAGGACCGACACTGGTCCGTGGCCCAGGGGCTGGGGACCCCTGCACTAAATCATTCCTAACCATTGTTCCAAAATACAAACAACCTTTAAAGACAAAGACAAACAGACAAACTGTGAAGAATAAATAAACTCCACACCATTGTTATTGTGGCTCCTTGGACTGGAGAACGAACTGCGGGTCCAGGGTCTACCCTGCTCAAACCAACAAATCCCTACACTGGCAGAGACACGGCCCTGGTAAATGGGATCTGTGAAGACTTAGAAATCAGGGGCAATTAATTGCTCTTCTTTTTATCCCCAATTCACTGTGGATCCTGAAATCCCTACTATCAACTCCTCTCATTTAAATTTCTGAACACAACTAAACAACACAACAAAACACAAAAGCTTTAATTTTTGTCTGTAAGCCCAGCTGCTTCCTATGGAAGTATTAAGAAGTTTTAACTCACACGTTTTCTAAGGAAAACCAGAGACAACTTAAAAGTAAGTAAAATATTAAATTCCTGTTATAAAAGTGATTTGAGTTATTGGATCAATGCCAATTTTCTTCTTGGTGGCTGGAGATACCAGGCCACATGGCACTGAAAGAATGTTACATCCTGACCCACCAGTAAATACCCATGTCTGCTAAGATTCATTCTTCTGAAGGACAAGGTACTATGATGTAAGCAGCAACTGCTTTTTTTTTTAATGTTTTTCTCCCCCAAATGAGTAAAGTACATTAAAGAAAATATAACAAACCTCATATATGCATAACCTGGATTCTAACAGTTGTTAAAATGATCCTGTTTTTCTTATCTGTATGTATGTGTTCATTCAGTCACCTGAACCATTTTAGAGTAAAATTATAGCCAGCATAACCCTTTAGCCCTGAATACTTCAGCATGACAACCCCAAAAAGGACATTCTCCTACATGACTCATTACCATAATCACACGTAATAACATAGACAACAGTTCCCAAATATCATCTACCATACAGTTCATACTGAAATTTCCTGAACTGTCCCCCAAATGTCTTTTATTACTGTTTTGTTCACACCAGGATTTAATCAAGGACCAGTAAGGAATACCTTTTTCAAAGTAACTTGTTGGACAAAGAATGAATGACTGATGGAAAGTCAGAGGGGCTGGAACCGAACGGTAAATTAGCATCCGACCTACTTTTCCCTATTAAGAAGAAAAAAAATTATATATAATCTGACCACAAAAGACAACTATTATTAACATTTCCATGCATTTTCTTCCAGTTTATTTTTTCTGTTCATAAACACACACCCATACATACGCTTGCGCTCAAACTGTCTTGCTACAGGTCAGGTGCTATCTCCACCCTTTTTGGCAAGTGGAGATAAAAGAGCCAATACCTGATGAAGTCCTGTGGGCACCATCTTTGGTATTCTGGTGCCTGCCGGGTCTGCGAACTGCTGGTCTGCTAGGTTAATAACAGTGAAAAGGGCAGCCGAGTGCACTGGAAGACCCAAAGGCCCTGGGGCTGCATACTGCCGTGTGGCCCCTCTGGCTTTCTCCTCCTCAAAGCTGACGCTAACACAAGCCTGAGTGACACCGAGTAGGTTTTAACAGGTGTTGCTGTCCCGTGTCACAGACATCTAGGATTGATAAATATGAGACTTGTTTTTTTTTTAATAGAAGGTACTTTGAACTCTTTGGAAGAAAGGTGCTATATATTTAAAAGCTATTAATAACATTCTCTAAACCAAACTGTCACAAAAGATTCAAACTCCTGGATATCAAAATTTTTACTTGGGATATCTTTTTTTTTTTTTTTTGCGGTAAGCAGGCCTCTCACTGTGTGGCCTCTCCCGCTGCGGAGCACAGGCTCCGGACGCGCAGTCTCAGCGGCCATGGCTCACGGGCCCAGGCGCTCCGCAGCATGTGGGATCCTCCCGGACCGGGGCACGAACCCGCATCCCCTGCATCGGCAGGCGGACTCTCAACCACTGCGCCACCAGGGAAGCCCCTTGGGATATTTTTAAAAGCTGAAAATTTTCAACCAACGGACGTATGCTGTACTAAATAAAAATCTCAAACTGAACTAAGTTCTCAGCCAAGCCAGGCCATCACATTGAGATGCAAATCGCTTTATTCCTTAGGAGAACTGCCTGTTAATTTTCTTTAAAATATGCTGAACTGCAAGCATTTTCTGATGAAAGGTATTTCCCCAAGCAGTTTCAGGTCTGGTTTTAAACCAAAGTTTCCCAACAGAAGGCTGCCTCCTTCCTTCCTCCTGGAGATGAAGCACAGGGCCTTCTTACCTTGTTTCCAGGGGCACAGATGGCTTCGTTTCAGGGGCTTCTGTTTTTCAATAGCATTGCCCATTCTAAAGCCAGAGGATCACAGGGCCCTTCCAAGCCCAGGTGTCTTTGTTGAACAGCGAATACGGACCAAGTCACTAGCTGGAAGGGGATTCATCTCTCAGACATCCCAATCACCCAGCGGTGAGCCCTGGTAAATCCTCACAAGAAAAACCTGAACTCTACTCTGGAAGGTCCTTGCCTCTGCCTTTCAAACTCCCTTCACTCCCAGGAAGGAAATCAGAATAAAAGGCTTGTTATCGCCCTGGCGGTGGGTCTCGGTACCGTCTGTACTAGGAAGCTCTTCCTCCGCCCTCCTTTGACAGTCTGTTACTCATTGGCACAGCAGCCTCAGATTAATTTCCAAACACTTTGGACACTGCTTTTCTTTCCGGGAGGAGTGGGAAATGAGATGATCAAAAAACTGAAAGTTAAAAATAGACCAATTTGGGGGGGTGCCACAAGAAACTTTTTTTTTTTTTTTTTTGCGGTACGCGGGCCTCTCACTGTTGTGGCCTCTCCCGCTGCGGAGCACAGGCTCCGGACATGCAGGCTCAGCGGCCATGGCTCACGGGCCCAGCCGCTCGGCGGCATGTGGGATCCTCCCGGACTGGGGCACAAACCCGTGTCCCCTGCATCGGCAGGCGGACTCTCAACCACTGCGCCACCAGGGAAGCCCAAGAAACATTTTCACAGAGACCCTAACATCACACCTTCTATTTAAGGATTCTGGCCCTCAGACCAGTGTGCATCCGGTGACAAGTTCCATCAGAGAGAAAACAAGCTGACTTCATTAATCCTGTGTTTCCAAGGGAAAAACAAACAAACATCAAAATGCAAACTGCACTTTAGTTTCCAAAGAAGAAAAGACCTCAGAGGACAAGCAGCTAGGAGTTTGTAACCTCAAGCTCCAATCTTACACTCTATTTTGGAATTAATTTTTCTGGAGAAAATGTGGCACCACCTAAATTCTGAACAACAGGTTTCCTGGAAGAAAGAAGGGCATGAAATCATATGCTTTCTGGTAAAAACAAAGAAAATGGCAAGGTACGTGGAAAGATTTCATTGATTTAGATACCAGAGTTTGAGGGTAGAAAAGCTCTTAAAGAATCCCTGGAGCACATGCAGTGGGTGAGACTGGCTGCAGGACCAACCACCTGGGTTCAAATTCTGCCTCTGCCAACAGGGCATAGTTTTCTCAGTTTTCTCATCTGTTCATTGGGCATAATGCCAGTAGTCCCACCTCCCCGGCTGCAATGGTTAGGGGAAAACACTGACTGAAACTGCCCGGCCCTGGCCAGGCAAAGACAGAAACAATGTGCATAAGCTATTTTACCACAGGAGATCCTGGTAAGGAACAGGGAACTAACAAGCTACCACCAACCAGAAGAACAGGGGAAAGGTCAAAAGGAGAGAGAAGAGACGCCAGTCCACATGTCCTACCAACCTCCCAGAATCCTCCTCGCTGGAATCCATCTTGGCTGAGTGGTTGCACGTGCCACCAGAAAGGACCCTCAGTCAGAATGATTGGTCAGAGACAACCCGGAAACTCACCCCATCACCATAAACCCCGAGACTGCGAGCCACGTGGCAGAGCAGTCTTCCTGGGCTCCCTTACCCTGCTGCTCTCCGCCCAGGCGCCCCTTCCCAATAAAGTCCCTTGCTTTGTCAGCACATGTGTCTCCTCGGACAGTTCATTTCCGAGTGTTAGACAAGAGCTCAGTCTCGGGCCCTGGAAGGGGTCCCCCTTCCTGCAACATAATGAGGATCAAATAAAAGGGACACTTAGGAATCCCTTGGTAAATCGTTATCACCAACACTGTAATACTGTTTGACTGTGAAACTGTATTAGCTCAGATGGCCGATATCTGGCTTCAGACAATTTAGCCAAAGGCACATAATCACAGTGAATTTCGTTCTATTGGGGTTGGAGGGTACAAGGTGGGAGCCAGAGTAAAATTTAAAGACAGTATTCCAAAAAAGACCCACAGAACCAAAGAAATGGAGTTCGAGAGGCACTAAATGCACTAGTGCTCCAACTGTTCAGTGTGCTCTGTTACCACTCCCAGGGCCACGGCCAGCGTGCTGCACCAGCCACTGCCCATTCTGAGGGAAACAGAAATAATCCTGCCAATGTGTGCAAAATGAATGAAGCCAAATCCAAATCTCTACAAGATCTTAAGGTTTCCTATTTGATCTACCAACACAGAAATCATTTTTACAAAATCACAGCCTGAGATTCCAAACTTCTTAAAGCAAACAGCACGGGTCCGTTTCACTCCTCCAATGACAGGCAGGAAAGAGAGCAAATGCTTCAGTGAAGGCCACGGCCAACCCCGCTTCCCTCACACCGTACGATGAACTCACCTTCCAATCAAACTGCAACCACAAACTGCAAAAGAGCAAAGGCTCGCACCCCAACCGCGCCAGAGGGGGCCGCTGAAACCTAAGAGCTGGTAAAAGACAATCCAAGTTCAGCACCCACCCCAACTCCATCAGCAAACACCCCACCCTTTCGGCGCACTCTGAAGAGACTTCCGTTTCCTTCCAAAAACCGTAACAATTTTCCTTAGGCAAGTCTGCAATGCCAGATATTATATCTGACCTCATTTCTTCCAGAAGACATTTAGTTCAAAATATCTACAAAAGCATAATAGATCAAAAAGGCTCTACTTTTGAACCTGCATCTTAATGTCTCTTTTCACCTAAAGAAAGTTTTAACTTGTCAAATGCTCTGCACACGATGCCACCCAGCACCAGAATACCCACGCACAGTAGGTGCTTAATAACTACTGAACAAATGGGCAGACAGATGAAGGAATAAACAAATGGATGAACAAAGGAAGGCTCCCCGCCCCCCTCCCCCCCGCAAACACACCCTACAATGTGTTAACCGGAGTTTTTTTTTTTAATAAATTTATTTATTTTTATTTTATTTTTGGCTGCGTTGGGTCTTCGTCGCTGTGCGTGGGCTTTCTCTAGTTGCGGCGAGTGGGGGCTACTCTTCGTTGTGGTGCGCGGGCTTCTCATCGCGGTGGCTTCTTTTGTTGCAGAGCACGGGGTCTAGGCTCAAGGGCTTCAGTAGTTGTGGCACGTGGGCTCAGTAGTTGTGGCTCACGGGCTCTAGAGCGCAGACTCAGTAGTTGTGATGCACGGGCTTAGTTGCTCCGCGGCATGTGGGATCTTCCCGGACCAGGGATCGAACCCGTGTTCCCTGCATTGGCAGGCGGATTCTTCACCACTGCACCACCAGGGAAGCCCAAACGGAGTTTCTAATCCATAAATGAACTCTCCTTCCTGCAAGCGCCAGAGGTGTGGGCCCGGCCGAGTGCTGTT
The DNA here is from genome assembly GCF_964270905.1 of Leucopleurus acutus. Classification (NCBI taxonomy): domain Eukaryota; kingdom Metazoa; phylum Chordata; class Mammalia; order Artiodactyla; family Delphinidae; genus Leucopleurus; species Leucopleurus acutus. The sequence continues at coordinate 4,856,657 of NC_139150.1, read as the reverse complement.
TCATCCACCTTCCCCACCCCTCAGCTCAGGCAAAGTCCCCAACCTGGAGTTTCATCCGTATCTTTTTTATCCCCACTAGTCTGTAAAGCCTTTGAAGTCAGGGACTGGGTTTGGGTCAGTTCCCCATGTGCCTCCGTGCACACAGAACAACAGGTCACCAGGGAAACCTGGGCTCAAGGCCGACGCTGCCATTTCTCAGCTAGGGGCTGCCACATTCTAACAGCTAATTTTCTGATGAACCTTCCAAACAAACTAGAAATTTCCTTGAGAGCAGCTCTGAAGTGAGGACCCCGTGGTTAAACTGCCTCTAGGGTAACCACGGCCTCCCAAAATGATTCTGTGTGAACTGGATGGGGGCTGGGGGTTGGGGAAGATAAATCGAATCACCTATTTTTAAGAATTCCTCCCTAATTCTCATCTCAGAAAAAGTGTCTTCCAGAGTTGTCCCCAAGGGTGAATATGCTCACCATCCAAGATGGGCAAGTGACCCATCCAGTCCACACCTTAGGGAGACAACATGGGACTCAAACAGATGAGACGAATCAAAAGTGAAAGACCACCAGAAGTGGAAAGCTCACCGCATGGCCAGCATCACGTGTCTCCACGTCCTGCGCAAATCCTCCGAGGGTGCTGTGGGTACATGGACTGCTTTCAGTCAGACCGCGTGTTACCAAGTTACTCCTGAGGTATTACTACTGCAAGCCCCAAATCACGGACTCACAGAAGGGTAGGGCCTAAGGACACAGACCGACAAAATCATCTCCTCCTAAGAGCCTGGGGCAGGGCAGGGCGGGGGTCAAGGCTACACACTCAGTGAGAGAGCCAGATCCAGCCCAAGAGTTTTAATTTTTGGCCGGGAAACCTCCTACCTCTTCCTCCTGACCAGAGGGACAAGGCGGTGGAGGAGTGGAAAGTGCTGGCTCTGGAGGAGAGCTGAGCCAGTTTGAATCTTTATGTGGGCACTTTCCATCAGGGCGACAGGAACTTCACCTCCTGGACCTGATTTTTTCACCTCTGTAAAGTAGGTACTAATATGCTGCCTACTTCATAGGCAGTCTAAAGCTTAAATAAGATGTTTTAAAGGTGCTTGGCACACTTAAAGAATAGTTACCATTGCTGGGTTTTTTTCTTTTTAATTTCATTATCTATGAACATCCAGCTTCAGAGACAATACATTAAAGAAAAATTATTTACCGTCACAGAGATTTTTTTGTTTTTTTAAATATCCCAGTAAGATCCATTGCAACATTCTGATAAATAACTCATTCCCTTAGCGCAAATAAAATAATATTTCACTTCCAAACACTTGTATCATCAGAATACTTTTTTGATTATGGAATGCAAGCGACATAAACCAAGGAGGTAACACTGTGGTTACTGAAGTTTGAAACATTTTACAGAGTCCTGTGCTCAATGCAAGATGCAACTGGATTCAGAAGAAACCTGCGTCAGGGCGTCCTGCAAGGCACTGCTCACTGCTCAGAAGGGGAAGGCCAGTGATCGCCGTAGTGCGCACCTTCACCACCTCCTCCCCAACCCGCCCCCAGGTGTGCCGGCAGGAGATGGAAGCTGGGCTCTGGAGCCGGTGCCCAGTAGCTGACATGAAGCTTTGTGCACGGAATTTGTGTGCTGGGAGGAAAGTCTGATGTTGGTCACTTCCCCTCCAGAGAAAAATACAACAATACAAGGAAGCACCAAGCACTGTGGGAATGTTCCAAAGTGGGAGTTCCAGCTCAGTCCAGAGTATAAACAAAGGGCAATGACCAGCCTGGAGGTCAGGCCAGCAGAGCACTGAGGCAAAAAGTCTGGGAGCCAGTCTTCTGGGTGCCCTAGTCCCTGCTTTGAAGTGACATTCCTGCCCAGCGCTGCGGAAATCACTGAAGGCGAAGGCACATCTCGAGTACTGCATCACAGGAAACACAGACCGGGGTTCTCTTACGACACTCTTGCACACTCACATATCAGTCTCAGAATGCCATGGCCTGAGTGGCCTCAGATTCATCCGACAAATGCCGACGTGGAGTTTAGGGAGAATCAAACAACATGAGCAAAGAATCACTTAGTTACCACTGTAATCAGTGCTGAGAAGTTCCGGGAGGGGAACATGTCTAGCAGGGCAACCTAATCTAATCTGGGAGGTCAGGGAAGGGTGAGACTCAAAGGATGAGCAGGAGCTGACCAAGCAAATGGGTGAAAAGCATTCTGGGCAGGAGCAGCATGTGCAAAGGCCCTGTGCAGCTGGAGGTATGAGAAAGGGGGAGGTGGATGCGGGTCAGAGGCAGCAGAGCCTTAGAGGTCCAGGGTTTCATCTCATGGGCTTCAGGGGGCACCTAAAGTGTTGACCAAATCACGTGTGTTCATTTTTCTGGGAAGAGAAGTCCATGGCTTTCATTACAGTCTCAAAGAGTTCCAAAAGGTTAAGATCCACAGCGCTAGTCCAACCCTCTCGTTCCAAAGCAAGGAAACTGAGGTTCCTCATTCTGAGGGAAAGACATTTCCCCACGGTTTCACAGACAGCCAGAGAACCCTAATCACTGGTTCCCAGTCTGGTGTTTTTCCACAGCTCGCGGGCTGCCTTACTTCTGGCAGGGGTGTGTCAACAACAACAAAGTACTAATCCTCACTGAATATTGATACTGTATCGCACACAAGGCTACTTTGTTTCTGTCCAGGCAGGCCCAGAACTGACACTCTACAGAATGAACTGTAAAGTCTGCCAGTCCATCTTTCTTGGGGTGTGACCTAACCTGCAAAATACAGGGGGCAGAACCTCCAATTCCAAGGCACCCCCATGAGAAAGCTTCTGGGTTTTTCAGGGACCCTGGCAGACGATGCTGGTTCACTAAAGGAAGGGCAATTAAGGCAGAGTCCTCGCTGCTAAATCAGCATCCAGACTTTTAAAGAAGAAGCTGCTTATTTGTTGTTCTTTCTAAAGTCAGGACTGGGGACTTCCCTGGTGGCACAGTGGTTACAAATCTACTTGCCGATGCAGGGGACACAGGTTCGAGCCCTGGTCCGGGAGGATTCCACATGCCACAGAGCAACTAAGCCCGTGCGCCACAACTACTAAGCCTGTGATCTGGCGCTCGTGAGCCGCAACTATTGAAGCTCACGTGCCGCAACTACTGAAGCCCACGCGCCTAGACCCCGTGCTCTGCAACAAGAGAAGCCACCGCAATGAGAAGCCCGCACACCGCAACGAAGAGCAGCCCCCGCTCGCCGCAACTAGAGAAAGCCCGCGTGCAGCGATGAAGACCCAACGCAGCTATACATACATACATACATACATAAAGTCAGGACTGGGCCAGGAACTAGCCTGCAGGATATGAAAGGGAGAAAGCCCACACCCTCAATTTTATTAATTCCACCTGGAATTGAGAGAAAGGAACTATTTTTTTTAAGTGAACAAAAATAGTAATTTTCTCCTCTGCCACTTATTTCGTACTATTTTGAACACTCGGGGAAAAGTCTAAATATGTGTGGAGAACATTTCTTAAGCTCTTGATGCTTCCTGGAATACCCCAAGGAGGAAGTCAAGTGCCCAGACGGCCATTTGAGGCCTTTGGGAATCCAGCCCCTGAACTATGTTTCCCCCCTCCATCTCCCACATCCCCACTCAGGGGCCTTTACTTTGGCTAAAGACTCAGTACCCTGTGTGAACCTGCTCCTGCCTGCACTGAATCCCACCTCCTTCCTCCCCAGCAAAGCAGATGAAACCTAAGAGTCAACATCCAACAGACTCTCAATGGGCAACCATCAAGGGGGACGCACATTCTCTGCTTTGCCTGGAACATGACAGGGTCAGAAGAGGCAACGCCCTCATTGGGGAAAGGCTCCCACCACCTTCCACTAGCCCACTACGCCCCCAGGGTCTGTGGCCTCCTGCCCTTTACAGCACCCTACTTGCAGCGGCGGTCTTCTACCTTGACTAAGAGGCCTCTACGTGGGGCGGGGCCGGCGTGGGAGTCGCAGCAGTGCCCTCTGGCTAGCGCTCTCCAGGCTTCTAAAGATGCACAGCCTTCTCCACTACGAAGCTGAGCCCACACCCAACAAGAATCTGTGAGTTCCACCCGTGTGCCTTCTGAGCTCTGGTGAAACAGCAGCTGACAAGGAGCTTACCTCCTAATGAGAGATCATAAAAAAGAAGCAAATAAGTGCTATATTAAAAAAAAAAAAGCAAAGGCAGGGTTAGGGGACAGTGAGGGGGTAATGTGATGGGAGTACTACTTTGGACCCCCGTGGCTAGAGGAGGCTGCTCGGGGTGACACACGAACAGAGAGCCGAAAGGAGTTAGGGAGCAAACGCACCCCGAAGGGCAGCTCACGTTTCCCGAGACTCAGGACCTAAGTGCTTCCTGTGCGTGAACTCATAAGGACCCCACCATTGGCTCCATTTTCTCCATGAGGAAGATTTTTAAGAGGAAGAGGCGTGAGGGACTTCCCCAAGGTCACATAACCAGCAAGCGGCTTCTGACCACAGGCTCTCGGCGGCCATTAACCCCAATGCCCGGGGTGGGGGGTGGGGGGGGTGACGAGGCAGAGCGAAGAGCAAGAGCAGGTTCTGAGGCAGGAGTATGCTTGGTATCTTCCAAGAACACTCGAAGGAAAAGCTCAAAAACCCGAGCGTCTGGGACAGAGCAGCAAGGGACAGTGGCACGAGCGAGCCAGGCGCCAGAGTACAGGGTGCCCCACGCAGGCCGTGCTTAAGGACTTTGGATTTTATTCACAGTGTAAAGGGAAGCCACGGGACAATCCTGATCAGGCCTGATCTGATCTAATTTACGCTCTGGCTGTTGAATGAAGGAAGAAGACTAGACAGCTGTGAGGTGAAGTGGGAACCAAGAGGCCAGTTAGGCGGGCACCACGGCGGTACAGGGAGAGACGGCGGTGGCCTGGAGCCTGAGTCAGCAGAGGAGCTGGCAAGAGGGACCAGAGGCGGATGTATCTGAAGTAAACCCAAGAGGATCTGCTGATGGATCAGATACGGGCTATGAGCGAGGAGTCGGGAGGACTCCAAGATTTCTGAGCCTGAACAACTAGGTCAAAAATGGCATTATTTACCGTCATGCGCACCCAGGGAGGAGCCAGTTGGGCAGGAGGTAAGGCGGTGAACCAATAGCCCTGGTTTAGGCACATCAAGTCTGACGCTTACAAGACATCCGAGTGGCGATGTTAAGTGGGCAGTCTGCAGTTCAGGGAAGAGATGGGGTCTGGACACATACACTTGGGAATGACCAGTATTTAGATGGCATTTAGACATGGGACTAGATTGCGTAGGAAGAGACTGGAGGACTCAGCCCTAGGATAGTCCAAAATTGAGAGTCTGGAAGAGCAGAGGATACAGAAAAGGAGGGCTGAGATGGATGTGTCTACGTGCTACCAGAACACTTACACATTAAGACAATTCAGAAGAAGCTTGTAAACATTTACCACAATGTTTTTGTTTTTGTTTTTTTGCAGTACGCAGGCCTCTCACTGTTGTGGCCTCTCCCGCTGCGGAGCACAGGCTCAGCGGCCATGGCTCACGGGCCCAGCCGCTCCGCGGCATGCGGGATCTTCCCGGACTGGGGCACGAACCCGTGTCCCCTGCATCGGCAGGTGGACTCTCAACCACTGCGCCACCAGGGAAGCCCTACCACAATGTTTTTAAAGTACTGACTTTAAACATAATTTAAATTTTAGAGTTCGGTTCTTGAGTCCTAGATACTTAGTTTTAAATTGTCTTGCTAATCATGACGACTAATATATCAAACCAATGAATTAGCTAATATCCCAAGGAAAAATATACATTTAGTGTGGTATTCATCAAAGAGTTTTCTTCCCAGCTGCCAATCTCCTGGCCATTTTCTTGTCAGAGCTAATTAGATTGCTGTTTTTTACCTCACAAAGCTGCTGACAAAAGCAGGTACTAGAAGTAGAAGAACTGTGAACATCGTCATTCTCTTGCTGTTCACCTGTGCTTGTATTATTAGAATCTTCTTCAATCTGTGGTGTCTTTGCCACTTATCCATTTAAAAAAGGGTTTGTTTCAGTACCAGGCAATGGTTCAACCCAGCTCTTCCACATGCCAACTGGGCAAGTCATATAAACCTCAGTTTTCTCATCTGTAAAATGAAGCCACTATCACCTCCCTGCAGTGCTGTTGAGGCATTAAATATATTCAGCACAGCTCCTGGCATCAATGCATGTAAGTTGTTTTTTATACCCCTCCTCCCCCTCCAAGAGCACCTTTTCAGGTCGAATCCCTAGGAGCTCTTCCGTTCCTCTCCATACTTAACTTTAAGCAGTGATTCCAAAGGGTGCCCCCCCCCCAAACACCTACCCCACCAGGAACATCGACATCATCTGGGAACTTGTTAGAAATGCCAATTCTCAGCCCAACTCCAGACCTACTAGAGTAGAAACCGGGGGTTGGAGCACAGCAGCCTCCAGGTGCTAAAGTCTGAGACCTACTGGAGAAGGCAGGTGGCATTCTGGGACACCCAGCAGGTCCTCAGGACAGGGACCACCTGACCCAGACAATCCTGTCATCAATACCTGCTAATATAACAGGCTGCAAGCTGCCAATCTGTTATAAACACAAAGCTTCCTACCCTTCTGGCTGTTTTCTTTAAATATCAACTATATCACTTGAATAAAAATAAAAACTTCTTACAAAAATTCAATCCCTACCCTCCTTTCTATAGCAAGAGGGAAAAGAAAATCTCTAACTTAACCCAGATTACTGTTCCTATATAATTATTATATAATTATATATGTTTATATATATTATTATATATAAGTAATAATATATATTATTATATGTTATATACTACACATTTGTATATATAATTAGTATATAATTATGTAATTATTTTTCCAATTCTCTTGACACGAACACTAAGATCCTTTCCATCCATTCCAAAGAATATGAATTTAAGATCTGGTTAATCTAATTTTTCTCATAAGGAAAACATGCTCTGGTTGTTTTATGTACACGTTTATTGTTTTTATAAACCAAACTGTCCCAGATTTTGATGCTTCCCTGAGTTGAGTGATTGGAACATACGAAGTGGCAGATGCCCACTGGGAGAAGGGCACAAAAACCGAGTTCAGCTGGCCCTCCTGTGGACTCCATGGGACTGGCCCCGCCTTGGAATAGGCCATATTTCTGAAATAGTTCTCTCACTGCAAAAGCAAGACCCTCTCCAACACAAATGTGTGGAACTCAGTAGCTGTAAATGATTCCTCCCTCAGTGTTTTCCCATCCAAACCAGGACACTTTTGAGAGTGACAGGGACGGCGCTATTAATAATTATGCCAGGACAGCAGGTGTAAGCCGGGATGTGTGATCATTACCCCATCTGTCATGTCTGCATGAGCCCAGTGATCCTCAAAGTAATTTTCCTCTGGTGTCCAGACACCTAACTGTGAGGCTAGATGAGAGCTACATTTATAAGCAAAACTCTAGAGTCTGACTCTTCAATCAAAGGCTAGACCTCGCCTAGAGGGGAGACCTGGACAGTCACAGTGAGCTCCATGAGAGCAGCCTGGCTCATTTATCACTGTGTCCCCAGCATCTACCTTCACGAACTAAAGACAGCAGCTGCTCAAGAAAGCAGCTGAAAGAATGAAGCAATGCTTCCTGTTGTATTTCCTTGATTCTAAAATGTATACTTCTTCACAGTTTAACTTTTAAAATCAGGATATGTTGTTTTATAATCAACTCTGCTAATGTATTTTATTTTTCTTTGTTTCCTGAGAAGTGTTACTATATCACTAAAATGTCTTACATGTGTTGGTGCCAGAGTATCAAAAAACACGGCGACTGCCTATCATCGCAGATTCACGGAGATGTGTTAATGATACTCATGGGACCAGAGACCTTATTGTGACAATCTCGAGGCGACAATTCCCAAATGGAGGCACCATTCCATCTAACAGAGTTTCCTGGCCTTAAAACTGTCAGAGAAAAGCCTTGATCTTGCTTCCATAGATCGTCCTCTCTCTTCCCCTCCCCCAAGCCAGTGATACCTTCTCATGAATGTGGCCAGCAGCCTGGAATCCTGCCGAACAGTGCTAGAGTGAATGCCATCTGTGCTGTCCACCCAGAGTAAGTGCCAACAATGGTACCCAGGCAGTCTCAGATGGAAGCCACTGAGAGGCTTGTGAGGGTCTTTACTAAGAGCTGACATGCACTGAGCACCCACTGTGTGCCAGGCTACAGCACCCCCAGGCTCTGGAGCTCAACGAGACGTTGAGGTCCCTGGACTTCTCTTCCACTCCTGGCAACCTTCTACTCAGACGAATAAAGGACGGGAACCAAAGGTTGCCAGAGGGCAGCACTGGACAAGTCCCCTCTGTCAGGGTCCTTGAGGAGCCCAGCACAGCTGAGAAGTGCCACATCCAGTGGGGAGGGGATCCACCCTGGCTTAAAAGCTTCCCGCCCCACAGGAGCCCACGTCTCATAATCTCACAGGCTCCCTCAAGAAGCACGCCCAGGGACTTCACTGGTGGCGCAGTGGCCAAGAGTCTGCCTGCCAATGCAGGGGACACAGGTTCGAGCCCTGGTCCGGGATGATCCCACATGCCACGGAGCAACTAAGCCCGTGCGCTGCAACTACTGAAGCCCATGCGCCTAGAGCTCACGAGCCACAACTACCGAGCCCGCATGCCACAACTACCGAAGCCCGCACGCCTAGAGCCCACAAGCCACAACTACTGAGCCCACGTGCCTAGAGCCCGTGCTCCACAACAAGAGAAGCCACCACCACCGAAATGAGAAGCCCACGTGCCACAATGAAGAGTAGCCCCCGCCCACTGCAACTAGAGAAAACCCATGCGCAGCAAGGAAGACCCAACGCAGCCAAAAAAGAAGCACACCCAGTTACGAGAGCCACTGCACTCAGGGAGCCCAGGGTGTTGCGTCCCACCAAGTGTTTATCGTTCACCTAGAGGTCCTCCCAGCCCAGACGTAATTAATTAAACCAGAGGTCATTTTTACCATAAGCACTGCTCCCTAGTAATACACTTGGTTTATGCCATCACTTTTTAAATGTTTTAATATAACTTATTATAAGACATTTAAGATTAAATAACTATTGCACAAATACTCAAAAATAATTGGTATCCACAGCATTTTTTTAACAAACTGTGGTAAAATGTACCACCTTAACCATTTTTAAGTGTTACCACAGTTCAGCGGTAATAAGTACATTCACGCTGTCATGCTACCACCCAGTCACAGGAGGGCAGGAGGTGAGTGGCAGGCGAGCAAACCTTCACCCGCCGTTCTCCGTCACTCACGTGACCGCCCGAACCATCCCCGCCCCCCACCCTGGTGGGAAAACTGGCTTCCACAAAACCTGTCCCTGGTGCCAAACAGGTTGGGGATTTCTGAGGTCACAGGACTCTTTTTGTCCTGTAAAACTGAATTTAAACATTAATTAAATGTTAAACAATAATTCCCCATTCTCCCTTCTCCCAGCCCCTGGCAACCACCATTCCACTTACTTTGTCTCTGTGATTCGATTACTCTTGGGTATCTCACACAAGTGGAAGCATATACGATATTTGTCCTTTTGTGTCTGACTTCTTCCACTTAGCATCACGTCCTCAAGGTTCATCCATGCTGAAATGTGTGTCAGAATGTCCTTCCTTTTAAGGCTGGATAATGTTTCATTGTGTGTACATACCACACTGTTGTTTATCCATCATCTGACAATGGGTACCTTTTGGCTATTGTGTGACTAATGCTGCTATGAAACTGCATATACAAATATCTTTTTGAGTCGCTTCTTTCATTTCTTTTGGGTATATACTCAGAAGGAGAACTGCTGAATCATATGGTGATTCTATTTTTAATTTTTTGAAGAACTGCCACTGTTTTCCATAATGGCTGCAACACTTTACGTTCTCACCAACAATGCACAAGGATTCCGATTTCTACACATCCTTGCCAACACTTGTTATTGTCTGATGTTTTGAAAGCAGACATCCTAATGGGTGTGAGGTGGTATCTCACTGTGGTTTTGATGTGCATACCACTAATGGTTAGTGATGCTGAGCATCTTTTCATGTGTTTATTGGCCGTTTGCATATCTTTGGAGATGTCTACTCAAGTTTTTTAATTGAGTTGTTTGATTTTTTTGTTGGTCAAATGCCATCTTTATTTCTAGGAAACAGAGCTAGTTAACCAAAGTCAAATTCTATGCAGATAAACAATGATTATATCCATACAATGGAATACTACTCAGCTATAAAAAGCAATAAACTACTCATAAAAACAATAACTTCATGAATCTCAAAGTCAGTATGCTGAGTAAAAGAAGCCAATTCCCAAAAGTTACATGCTATATGATATTCTGGAAAAGACAAAACTATAGGGATGGAAAACAGATCAATGGTTGCCAGGTGCCAGAGGTGGAGGAAGGGTTTGACAACAAAGGGTCAGCAAAAAGTCCCCCCCCCCCCCACGCCGGGGTGATGGAATTGTTCTCAATCCTGACTGTGGTAGTGGTTACACAAATCTACACATGAGTTAAAACTCAAGAGACCTGTACACCCAGAAAAGGGTCAGTTTTACTACATGTAAAATTTTAAGACATTCTCACGCAGAAGGGGAAAGGGTTCTCCTTTTAACCACACAGGCATTATGCTAAGCAGCTTACAAGCATCATCTCATGGAATCCTTACAAAACTTCAGAAATGTATAAATATTGACGGTCACTTGAGCCCAGGTCTGACTGAACTAGGAGAAACTAAGACTTGAGCCCAGGTCTGACTGAACTAGGAGAAACTAAGTCCTGATTATTCAGATACCCAAGATTCCATTCGATCTTTCCAAGACCTGGGGTGTGTGTAAATTATTATCTGTCATACAGTAGGAGGAATTTAGTGTTGGTAGAACCACATCCACACATAATCTTTCTCCCTGCGGATGGGGTCCACAGGGCTTCTATCATATCCTTAGCAGCACTTAGGATCTTAAGAAGCTCAAGAACCACTGTTCCCGCTCAAGGTCCAGGGAGGGGCTGTGGCCTTCCCCAGAGGACACAGCACATCTGCGACAGTGCCAGGCCAGAAGGGAAGACACTCAGGCTGGTTCTCTCTCCATCATCCAAAAAAATGCCACAGTTCCAAGCATTCCTGGTGACAGTGACTTCATATGTTCCCCGAGATGATTTTAGTCTACACAACTTGCCCAGTAGCAGGTGCATTTCACTACCAAGCTGGGACCAGTACTTTGGCCTCCCTGCAACACAGGCCTGAAACGGAGCCCAGGTTCCTAGTCCAATTCCTATCTTGGTCAAATACAAAAACATTCTACAGTCTTGCACATTTAGGGTAAGTAACAGACAGCTCCCCATAAACAGAATAAAACAAGGATAGCTCATGCGGGAAAGCATGCTTTTGATCTGCACCTTTGGTTTTCTGATGGCCTCAGAGAATCAGTATTTGCGAGGTACTCCTGACAAGCTGAGGCAGAGCTCACATTGGTGTGGCTATGGTAATTAAATGAGAGGCCCGGGACGAGTGACTGAAGTGAGTGAAAAGGGTTGACTGGGCTTTGGTCTCTCTGCAAATAGCTGTGTGCTTTGAGCTGGACGAACTGACAAAACTGCAAGCAGACTACACACATTTACTTTCACTTATCAGAAAGGCCCAAGAGAGCACAGGTTAAGGAAGACTCAGAACAATACACTAGAATTTCTGCATTTATCTTAACTGTGAAAATTAATCAAGGAAGGGGACTACAGGGTATGAAACCACCCCACTTGACACGTTCAATGCAATTTGTAAGTTACCTGTACACAAGGCCCTTGAATGGCTTGTGTGTTTTACCTGTCACAAAACAAAAGCAACATCTCGTGATAATTTCACATTCAGTGTTGAACAAAGATGGTTTAGTGGACCCTGAGAGTCACCCCTACAAGGAGAAACTGAGGTGGTGTCTCTAGGGATGGAGCAAAAGCCTACCTGCTGGTGACCATGCTCAGCCCTGCTCTGGCTCTGAGATAAGCCACTGCCCACAAGCACAGGCCCGTTCCTTTCAGACAGACTTACAAAAGTATATAATCAGGACTTTTCCTCCATCTGCTGCACGTGCTGGGGCCACGTGTGTAGCTGAAATGAAATGCCATCAACTCTTCCCATAAATTATCTCTTTGGAGGTTTATTACTTAGTCCTAAAAACCTATTCCCTGGAATTCAACTTGAGAGACAGAGAGATGGACAGACAGACAGACAGACACCCTGCAAGGAAATACCTCAATAGCTAGAGACCGCCCCTTCTTCTGTGAGTGCTGAGGTCCGAACTTCACTTATCATATGACCATTTTAAAGGAAACGGTAATTTTAGAGCAGAAGGGGACATGAGGTAGAAACAAAAGCTAATGTTTATTGTGTCAAGACTCTGCTAACATGCTTTATTGTACATCACCTCGTTGAATCCTCTCTCAACACCATAAGGTAGGCACTGTTATAATTTTTTTCCATTTTACAGATAAGGAACTGAGGCTCAGACATGCAAAGCAACTTGCCCAGGATTCCACCGTTCCACGGGAGAGCTGGGATCCAAAACTACAGCTTTAGGACTCAGTCGAAGCTCCCCATCCCTGCTCCATGAGTCCACCCTCTCATTTCACAGATGGGGAGACTGAGGGCTCAGAGGGACTGATCCAGGCCCTGCTGCAGACCCAGGGGCCATGAAGCAGGTCTCCTGACCTCCAGCCCAGGCTCATGCTGCCTCTAACATGGATGAGTGTTAAGAAAAGTATGAAACCCTAGATCGAAAGTCTCCTGCACACAGCACATGCGGTGGCCAGGTTCTCAACTGCCTAAGGGCACAGATGCCTCCAAACTTCTCAGTACCCCCACTGCCTTGGAGGGCTGCTGGACACTTGGTGAGCATTCAGCCAATGCTGCATGGATGAAGAGGTGTCGGGTGCATGTATGGATGGGTGAGTGTGTAGGTGGGTGGACAGAGCTATGTCTACTAAGGGCTACTTCTCACTGGTTTACATCCAAAGTAGAGTCCCTTGCAATGTTTTCAGCAAATGCACTTTTTAAGCCACCTCTATAATGGAAAAAGCAGGAGCTGCTTCATAAATCTGTAGGCAGATGTGAAGCCACCTTAACAGTCCTGCAGAGAGGCTGGAAAGCCCCAGGGGAATCCCAGAGCAGGTTCCAACCAAAGACAATGACAGTGCCTTCCAGCCAGTCTCCCTGTGGCTCTGTGGTAGAAGAGCAGCAGACCCCAGATCCAGACTCTCAGGGGGACCAGGGGAGCACACACGAAGGCAGGGAAGAGAAGGGATGAAGGAAACCCAGGTTCCCCAATCAGTTCTACCTCTCACTCAACTTGCCACCTGCCTCCCTTTCTTCAGCTGTCAAATGGCACAATACTTGCCATTTCTCTCTTTATAACAACAGACCTAATTAAATCATAAAGTATCACAAGGTAAAACTCTGAGAGACTTCCCTGGTGGTCCAGTGATAAAAAATCTGCCATACAGAGCAGGGGATGCGGGTTCGATCTCTGGTCTGGGAACTAAGATCCCACATGCCACGGGGCAACTAAACCCATGCGCGACACAACTCCTGAGCTCGCCCGCCTCAACTAGAGCTCGCGTGCCACAGACTACGGAGTCCACGTGCCCTGGAGCCTGTGCACCACAACTAGAGAAGAGAAAACCCGCACTCCACAACTAGAGAGAAGCCTGTGTGCTGCAACGAAGGGCCCGCGTGCTGCAACTAAGACCCGATGCAGACAAAAATAAATTAAGTAAATAATAAAATAAATCTTTAAAAAAGAAGACGACTCCCACTCCCAATGCAGGGGGCCCAGGTTCGATCCCTGGTCCAGGAACTAGATCCTGCTGCAGCCAAATAAATTAATTTTAAAAAACTAAAAAATAAAAAGGTAAAACTCCCAAGGACATAGGAAGTACTCAACAATCGTAAGCAGTCACCCTTCTCATCTGGGAAAAATGCTGTTACTCTAATACCTTTTAATAACAAAACAAACAGACAAACAAAACTGAAAACAAGAGCAAAAAAACTGATGCCTATAATAGTGTTTTGAAAGCTACAAAGGATCATGTAAGTTTTACCATGATGATGAATAGTTACATGCCCTGCAACACTAGTGTCAGTAAAAACCAACAAAACAGCCCTAACACACACCACCCTTTATACTGCAGACTAGACTCACGAAGAATCAGCATTAGAAAGGGCTTAGAAATGGGTTTGTCCCCCCCACCCACCCACCGCATCGGGTTACAACAGAGGCACCAGAGGCTCAGAAAGATTAAGCAATTTGCCCAAGGTCACCCAGCAAGAAGCAGGGCTTCCTGGCCCCCTGAGAGCTGGAGCAGGATAGCCAGGGGACGAACGTCATCTCAAGCATCCCCTCCAACATTATCAGGTGGCCCTTTCAGTGTAGCAGCCACCTCAGTGATGGAGAAGTCCCTGGAAATGTGGACACTCATTTTGAGCCAAGTCACAAAAGCCAAGAGAACAATGTCCAATGAATGTCATCACAGCCAATGAAAATATGGATAAATGGGACATAATCAAATGGGCTTTAGTCCTGTCGTGGCCCCAACTTGGTATGACCACAGGCAAATCTCAGCTATTTTGGATCTCAGGATCCCACGCACAAAAGAAAAGCTCTGTGTCAGAGTTTTGTCCTCTGTAGAAGGAGAACGTAACAGTACCTTTCTCCTGTTGTGAGGACTGAAGGAGACCATGTGTGTAAAATGCACAGAACAGAGCCTGGTACCAGCACGTGGTAAGGGCTTAATGAATGTTAGCTACTACTCGTATTTGTATTTATTATTGAAAGGAGAGGTTGAGAGCAGCTAAATCCATGACCCATGCATAACCATCATCTATTTATTCACAGTCACTTGAAGGAGAGAGGGCACACGTGATCATCCAGACCCAGCAAATAAATACAACCATTGTTTGCAAGCCAGAGGTTTTGTTTGTTTTTCTGTTTGCTTGTTTTGGGCCAACTAAGTGGCTATGCGGCGCCATCTCATTCCACTGGACTTCTGCTGTCCTGTCTTCTCATTCCATGTCCACACCTCCCTTCTTCCAAAGGCTACAAGCACCGTACTTCTGCTCAGGGGGACCATGGGCTGCTCCCATCCTTAACAGCACAGTGTGCGTCCAGTCAAGTCCACACCAAATGCCTGAACTCCGCCCTTTTGTGACCGGCCCAGGAGGCACCACACACCATCCTGGGTTTGACAGCTCCATTTCGTCTACACTGTAAAAGCAAGGTAGAGTTTCCTGATCATGAAACTTAATTTGCAGTAAAATGACTGTGTGGAGCCAGCAAGCCAATGAAAAGCAAAGGAGAAAGAGGATCTTTAAGGGACCAATGGGAACGGAGGGTCTGAGCTGTTACAACATAGTAACAGTATTTTAGGAAGACGCAGTCCAGACTGCAGGACAGGACAGGTTCAGAGAACTATCGTCTATCTTCCAAACCACAGCCTGGAAAAGAAAAGTGGGGAGAAAGAGGAATTGTGACCATCTGATGCCAGATTTCTAATCCATTTAGGTAAGTCTCTCCACTGCATCTTCACTCACAAAGAGGAAGAAGTGGCAAGAGAAACTCTGCTTACGGAAAGGGGGCGCCAGCAGAACACCAACAGCCTGCCTTTCCAGCCCCTCGAAGACAGCATGTCCTGTACAACCACCCATAAACAGAGAGCTGACAGTGCAGGGAGCTGGCCCGAAATAACTCTCAGAGGCCAAATGAAAAAAGTAACAAGTACGGACAGGGCCTCCCATCATGGCGCCGGTCACACTGGCAGGCAGAGCAGAGCTGGCATGTGCTGTGGTTTGTAAATGAAAGGCAAAATCACAACTGCTCGACGCGAATGAGCACTGCCTAAGAGTACTTCGCTCCTGTGCACCCCCAGAACCACGCAGAGTCACCACAAACGGGAGCTCCAGACCATCTGGGCTGCACGAGCCTCTGCCTCTCATCACTCCCTAGAGCTCTCCCCACAGAGTGTTTTGGGAATTTCATCTCAGCCCCCTCATCAATTTTCGGAAGAACACACCAGAACACTGATCAATGTATATGGTTAACAAAGAACGCCAACTAAATGCATACCCTTATCAGAGTATTGGTCCTACTAACTTACCAAGAAACATCTCAATTGGCAATTCAAAACCCAGAAGAAGCTCCATTTAAAGTTGATTTTGAGACTTGGAATCAGAAACCTAAGTTCATTCTTTAACAACATGAACTAAATTCACTAGTAAATAGTTTCTGAGCACCTACTACGTTGTAGGTACAGTGATGGCAACCCCGTGGTGGACCAGACGGGCACACTCCCTCGAGGGGCTAATGGTCTATTTAAGACTGTATTTGTTGATTTTTAACTTGAGGAAAGGAAACTGGGGCTTTGGTTTCTGAATGAGCTAAACAATATCGTTCTATCCAAAGGGTTTATCTGGGGTCTTCGCACGGAATTCACTATCTGCTAGAAGAAGAGAAGGCACGAAGAGCCTAAAGGAAGGCGGATTTGGAAGAGGAGGCTGAGTGCATCCAGGAAGTGGGTCTTCACACTGTGCTGGTGGAGGATCCAAGGAGGGGCCTCAGGGGCCACAGCTGAGCGGTAAGGACTTGCTGTGTCCAAAGTGCTCCCCACTGACGGTTGGTTAAGAGCTTTCCTATTTGTTATAAAAGGCTTGATGCTTTAAGACAAAACAAGAAAGCACTAATTTTAGATTCTCCCTCTCCCCGCTTCATGGCACTGATGGAGAAAATGAGACCCAGAAAAGGGAACGAATCTCCCAGGGTCACAATTGCGTAAATGGTCTAAAACAAATGACCACAAACTAAGATGACAGATGCCTTAATAATTCACAAACTGTTTTTGTTTGTTTGTTTCTTTTTAAATCATAGAACAGCCTCTGGGGCAAGGTGGATGACAAGTCAGAGGAACACCTGTCCCGGCAGCCAGGCGCCCAGTCGGGGCCGCGTGGGTGCGGTAGCGGAGCGGCCGGCCAGGCCGCTACTCCTTCCAGCGCGTCATCTTATTATGGCAACGGGAACACACTCAGCTGGACTGAGGTGAGCCCCAGCCGGCCCTGTGCTCAAGGCACTCTCCAATCCGGGCTGGTTTGGGAGACGATTTTTCTGCAAACTCATCCATGACTCATCTTTACAGGCCTCCTATCAGGTCTGCTGGCTACAAGGAATCCCATTCAAACCACCTCTGCCAACAGCTGCTCAGGAGACCAGGAAACACTGGGGTTGCTGCGGCTGCTTTTTTAAGACATATTTAGCCTGCACCTGTGCTATTTTAATCTCCTTACATTACTGCTGGTGATATTAGTATCATACACAGCCTAAAGACTGCATTTGGCCTACCCTAATTTAACAGAGATTTTTTTTTTTTGGTAACACCAGAAAAGAAACTTAGAAACATGAACAGTAATTAGGATAAAGTTACTGTGTCTCCAGCAACATGGGAAGCTCTAAGCAGTGCTCTGGAAAAGGGCTGGCGGAGTTGGAGCAGAGGTGGGTGCCCCGCTGCCTCGCACCGCACCAGAGCGGTGTGACCCTGGGCAAATCACCAACCTTCCCCAGGCCTGAACTGCCCTCAGGGTAAAACAGGGATAACTGGCCCTGCTCTAGTCCTCAGGACTTGTTTTAGGGATCAACTGAAATGACGTCATCTGTCAATGCACTCCAGGCGGAAACTATAGAAACTGCACAAATATTCAAGACCGTCTTGATGTTACCAGTGGATGGAGAGCCCAGGAGGACCAGGCTCCTGCTGGCTCCGGGCCACCGCAAGGCAGCACAGTGTTTGCCAACGAGGAGGGTGGAGGGTCGCAGTAAGTGCCACAGGAGTGAGGGAATGAATGACTAGCAGGTGCCATAAGAATGTTGTATTTATTGATTGGATACATTTTGAGCACAAAGACTGATAATTGTGGGGGAAAAAAAGGAAGTGTAAAATTTGAGAGGAGTTTAAAATTGATCAAAATACAGTAACCGCTGATCTACAAGGACTCTTTCCTAGGCCAAAAATGTGCAGCCTCGTGTGACAGACTGCACTTGTACTTTTTATCTGTTCTGAGAAAATACATAATGACAAAAAGTTACTATGACAGCAGACAGTGTGAATTTTTCATTTTAATTTATAATGAAAGCATCTTCACACATTTGAAATACACAGCACCTGAGCCTGAGACACCGTATTTATTCAGTCCTTGGGCAGGGCACTGGCTGAGCCTGCTGCCACTTCAGCAGCCCCTCAGAGTAGCCTGAGGCCACAGGGGGCCTAGAGAGTGGCCAGAGGGTTCGGTAATTGATGAAACTCCTAGACAGACTCCCAGTGGTCTGCTGGAAATACACAGCAGGGAAAGAACCCCCCCAAACAAACAAATAGAAAAACCTGCGTAATTTATATCTTCATGACATCTGCTTTTGTTGTCTGCCCCAGTTGGACGGTATGGCCCAGGAAGCACAAATCTTTCTTGTATCCCAAACACTAGAAACTCTGGGCCTTTGGGAGGTTCTGGAAAAACTGTTTGATAAATGAACTGAGGAATGAGCACCTGAGACTCTAATGAGTACAACCGGTGAAACTGAGGCCACCTTCTTCCCTACGCCCCCTGCTGCACCCAGCTAACGGCTCACCTGAAAATCTCAGCCCCTCACAGAGGCAGCTCCCACCGTGAGTCTGATGGGATGCCCCCAGCACTCCCCACACTGCCAGAGGTAAGGGCCTGTGTGGCGGCATGACGCCCGCCGAGTTCACCGCTGGCTCCCAGAGCCTTGCACAGCACCGGACAGCAGGAGCTCGATCAGTGCCAAGCAAGGGGATCAAAGAATGAATCCATGAAGGAATGGGGCAAAGACTTCAAAGTCCAGGTAAAAAGCAAACAAACACCAAACACGAGTGATTTCTGCAAGGAGAGGGATGCAAACTCAAACGTCAACAGTCCAAGTGGGAAGCAGGAATCAGTGCTGGGGCTGGCAGGAGGAGTGGGAGGTCCCCGCCACAGTGGCCTCGTAGGAACAAGCACCCAGGGTTACTAGAGCTGCTCATTTTCCAAAAGAACCAGAAACCTGAGCTTTGTGAGTCATTTCCTGATTGTTAAATACTGACCATCAATTCTTTCTTTTTTCTCCAAGAACATGTATGGATCACACACAACACATCTATTGCCTGAACCCAGCCCACAGCCACCAGTCTGTCACCTCTGTTCACCAGGCAAGAGAGGTGTTTCAGCTCCAGAAGCATTAAGGCTTCAATTCCCTCCACTTAGTGCATTTACTGGGAGTAAGCATGAGCACACTGAGACCCACCATAACTGCGTACACGCCAGAACCAGGTTCACTGGTCCCCCAAAGTGGCCTCAGCACTGCACACATCTCCCGCCAGTGTGGGTCCTCCAGAGCAAGTCCGTCTTCGTTCCCAGGGAAGCGCCTCTTCTCCTTGCCAGGCCTGCCCGAAAGCTCACCCCGGGAGCTCCCTAATGTGTCTGGCTCCACTCACTCCCCGCCTCCCCATTATCTCTGGAAGACACCAAGGAGCCTCCCCCTCCACTCCAGCATTCTTCCTGGCCTTCCAAATTCAACCCTTCTCCACCAAGCCTAACTGGACTGGCCCAACCGGCTAGCAAGCTGATCCTGTGCCACCCTCTGGAACCCAGACTGTCTTCATCCCCCACTGGGCCCAGAGCAGATAACCGAAGACAGCCAATCTGGTCCCTACAGAAGGGTAGGCCCTCCTAGGAGGGCAGTATGTATGACACCCCCATCCCAGGCAGGCACTGCTCAGTAAGTAAACAGGTTGCAAAGCAGCACGACAGATTCAAAAAGATCTCCCCCAGAGGCTGAAGAGGCTGCGGCTCACAAGAGGTATCAGGTGGGAAGGATGGGCAAGAGTCTAGAGCTGTAAGGGATGCACTAAGTTTTCTTTTACACTCAAAAAACCTGGGCTCCCTTAAGCCCAGAAGTGAAAGCACTGGTCCTATTATCAGAGAGAAGAGATTGTGAACACATGTAAGCAACTCTTCTGCTCAAGTCAACAGAAAATAGCGAAACCTGACAACAATGAGCACTGACTGGGTGTCAGGCTCTATAACTTCCCAAAGACTGCTCACCTGCTAACAGGAGGCGCCACTTCACCTAAGGACCCTTCCTTCCTTCAAGAAACACTTTGCGGGTGACTTCACAGTAGGTCCATTTAGAAAACTCCAACAGAAACCGAATGGGAAATCTCATCAAAACGCAAAGTTGAAAGCCACCCACAATGACCAGCAGAAACCACTGAGAAGGTGTACGCCTCATTCCAGAGTGTCCCAGGCTTCCTTGACAGTTGTGTGTGAATCACAGCAGAAGACCTTACACTAGAAGGACAGACCTCCCGCTAGCTCCACGTGACGTGCCATCTCTGGTCTTGCCAACCTCAGCACTTTCAGCTCAGCCGCCTCCCACCACATGCCTCTTCCTCCTGAGACTTCCACAGCCCCTGCTTGGCCTCTTCCCCCACCTCCAAGTGGGGCACACTCGCCCTCCTCCAGAGCCTTCCCCATGCCCTCAGCGGACAGGCCACCCCTCACCTGTGCCCACGGGCCCCGCCTCCTGCTGCTCCACAGTTCCCGAGGCCTGAGCCCAGGGGTGATGCTGGGGCCAGCTCTCCCACCCACAGACAAGCTTCTCCGAAGGCAGGCACCCCTGGCTTCTGCATCTGCTACAGCCCCCGGCAGATGGAGGTGCCCAGGGATAACCTGGGCCAAAAAGAACTGGCCTCAGGCCTCCTTTCTCCAGGGAGTAGAGGATGCACGTGACAGCTCATCTGAGAGGGCTGAGCTGTGGAAAGCAGCCCGTGGGGTGGCAGGTGCTTTTCACTGTGCTCTTTTGGCTTTTCGTGATTTACAAATTTTTCAATTATCCTTATAATTAGACAAAACCCTGTTAATGCTACTTTGAAAATAAACCAGCCAAGTTTCCCATCAATACGATTCAGAGACACGACGCATCCTGAGAAACACTGCACACGTTAACCAGAGGTATTTCTGGAACGGCATGTGTGCTGGGAGGAAACTCCTGGTCACTGGACACGGCCCTGGGCCTGAAGAACAGTGACAGAAACACCCAAGAAGCAGCACCTGAAGCCAAGGGCCCTGCCCCCAAGGAGGGCACCCAGGCTTCCACTCAGAGAGCAGGGCATCAGGGCCCGGCCCGCTGTCCTCTGGCTGGGCGGCCTACGAGAAGCCATTGAGCCCCCAACCCTGTCAAAACCGGGACCACGTTCTCTGTCACAGAGAATCTACGAAGATTTAATAAGACATACGTTTAAGGTGCTCAGCACAGAGCCGGATACACAGAAAACCCTCAAAGAAGGCGACGAAAATTTCCTTCCTGTGCTCAAGCCACAGCCTGCAAGTTACACGGCCGGCTCGGTCCACTTCCGAGGCGCCTCTCCGAAAAGTGTCCTGGTTCAACCTGGGAAACCAGCAACTTCCAAAATCAGTGTAACCTTCCCCCTATCCATCCCCCTAAGCTCCCACCTTCCATAGCTTGGCTGCCAAGCTTGGCTGCCAAGGTACCAAGTTATGACAACCAGTGATGTCCCCGCTAGGGAGCCCAGGACCGCCCGCCTCCCTCACCTGCGACTCAAGGATGCGCCCTGCAAGGTGTCGCTAATTAAGCTCTGGGCCTCAGATGCACGGGCCGAGTAGAATCTTTGGAGACTCTTATTGCCCGTCTGAGCAAAACCCAGCTAACCGGAAGGCGAGGCTCCGAGATTTCTAAGGAGCACACAAAGGGATGGGGTTGGCATCAAGACTTCTAACCCACCCCCAACCCAACCGGCTCCCCACAAGCCCCGCTTCCAGGGCTCAGCTTGATACCAGAGGAGAGCTCCCCCGCGCCCTGAAAACGCCCAGACACATCCTGCCCACTTCCTTTGAAGCCTCCGAAGTGGATACTTCTGGTTAAATATAAACTCGAGGCTCATCAGAAATGACACATTTTATGGCTCTGCTCTGTTCACTGAAAGACGACCGCCCGCCGCCGGGCCACTCGGGCACGCGGCCGCGGTCCCTGCCCCGTCCCCGGTCCCATCCGTTGTCTCAAAGTTCACACCGCGGGCCGAGCAGCGGGCACCTACCGGCCCGGCCGCGGGGCCCTGCGCCGGCACCCCGGCCCCCGCCGGCCGTGCGCCCCGGGGAGCGCCGCGCGGCCCGGCCCGCCGCCCGCCCGAGACGCGCCCCGGCAGGCCCGGCGGCGCTTTCACTTCTGCTCCCGGCGCGGCAACGGGCCCGCGCCCCCCGGGAGCCCGGCCGCCCGGCCGCCCGCCCCGCGCCGGCCGCGCGCCTCACCTGCTTTCTCGATCTTGCCGGACATTTCCGGGCTGCGCCGGAGGCCGAGGCCGCCGCTCATCGGGCCCGCGCCGGGCCGCTGCGGGGCCACAGGCCGGCGCGGCCGCCGCTCGCCTCGGCCCTGGCTCGCCGCGCCTCAGACCCGCGCCGGCATGGCGGGCTCCGCGGGCCACGGCCTGTGCGCTCGGCCAGCGGCGCCCCCGCCCGCCCGGGGCCGCCGCCGCTCCCGCCGCCAGCCGCCGCCGCTCCGCCTCCTCCGCTCCCGCCGTCGCCGCCGCCGCCGCCGCCGCCGCCGCTTCCCCGGGCCCGCGAGCCGGCCGCAGCACCGCGCCGCCGCCGCCGCCGCCGCCGCCGCCGCCCGCCCCCTGGCCTCGGCCGCGGCCAGAGCGCCACCTGCCGGGCGGCTGCCGCGCCGCCGCGAGCTCAGCGCCCCCTGCCGGCCCGGAGTCTCCAAGCCAGGGCGAGGGACCCACCCCCTCGACCCCACCCCCCACAACCGGCCTGCACCTGGGACTCAGCGTCCCCCGCCGCGCGGAGCCTCCACGCCAAGGCCCGGAGTTGGACACCACCCCAGACTCAGCCTCCTCTGCCGTGGAACCCGAGTCTCCAGCTCAAAGCCTGAGTCTGATCCCAACCAGGACTCAGCTTGCCCTGCTGGCTGAAAGCCAGCCACTGAGACTCCCCTGAGACTCAGCCACCTCCCCTGTCCCCCGGCTGCTGGCCTGTAGTCTCCATACCATGGCTTGGGACTGACACCCCAATCCAGGGTTCAGTGCCCTCCCCTGCCCAGAGCCTGGCATGCCCCCTGACAACTTGGAACACAGAGCTCCCACCCAAACCCTAGCCTCCATGCCAGGCCTATGACTGACGCCACCCAGGATTCAGAGCCCCTTGATGGGCCATAGTTCATGGCAAGGCCTGGGACCAATCCCCGCTCCGTCCCTCCATCTGGGTCTCGGCAGCCCCTGCTGCTGAGTCACCTGGCCAGTGCTCCCTGCCCTCCCAGAGGCTCCAGGCCGGGGACTGACCTGACCTGTCCCCTTACCTGAGACTCAGCAGCCCCTGACGGCAGGAGCCACCTGGCCAGGTCTGGGCCAGACTCCCCTGCAGGTTCAGTGTCCCCAGAGGCCCAGAGTCTCCCTGCCAACGTCTGGGTCCAACCCATTAGGACACAGCGACCCCTGCCTGCTCTACTCTTTTGACCCCCAAATGGGGACCAGGCTATCCTCCAGCCTGGGTCTCAGCTGTGGGCCTTTTCTAGCATGGTGACGAGTTCAGAAAAAGTCATTGGTTTAAGAATCAAAGATCCTACTTAGGGCTAGGCACTGTGTGAGATGCTATAGGTCCTACAAAAATGTGCATGATCGATTCTTCCCTCCAAAGAGTTTGCAACTGGGGAGTCAAAGTTAAATCATATAATGCAAGTATAAATAACAACAAATTTTAGTAACACAAGGGATGTTCACATCCTGCCCCCTGCTCGCTATTCTTGGCCCAAGATGGAGTGCAAAGAAGTAACACAAAACAAATTCGGTTTTCCCTCCTGTTTCCCTCAGATAAATAATCTGGTGATGGGAACAGGGTTTGGAAGAGGTGGAGGGAGAAGGAAAGGTAATTGACGTTGCAGAGATTCCCGTTCGCATCTGCCGGCACACTCTGGCGGGCCCGCTGATTCTGTAACTGAGAGCTGGCCCTGGGTGGCGGCCAAATTTCCAGAGTCCTCAGTTCCAGCTCTCTAGGGGTCAAAGGCAAAGCCAAAGATTGACAAATTCATCTCTCTTTTCGAGCTGATGAATGGCTGCTCTGAGCCAGAGCCGCACTGCTCAGCTCTCATGGCAGCTGCATCGTCAGGCAAAACTGGCCCTTGGCCCCAGACCACCTCTCCCCCCACTCCCAAAGCCGTCCCCGATTCTTCTAGGCTTCTGAGTCAGTCTTTTAGGTCCAAAAGTCTGGGTGCAAAGCAGAAAATCAGTCTGAATAGTAGGCCCAGTCAGGGGTTCGTGAGAGTGGAACCAAATATATTCAATAAATCATGACATATCAAATGACGAGACATTTTCAAACAATAAAGTACTTTATAGGGACTTCCCTGGTGGCGCAGTGGTTAAGAATCCACCTTCCAATGCAGGGGACGCAGGTTCGATCCCTGGTCAGGGAACTAGATCCCACACGCATGCCACAAAGGAGACGGTGAGTCGCAGCTAAGGAGCACACATGCCGCAACTTAAGAGGCCGGTGAGCTGCAACTAAGGAGCCTGCCTGCCGCAGCTAAGACCCAACACAACCAAAATAAATAAATAAAATAATAATTTTTTAAAAAGTACTTTATAAATGGACATTACTGTTAATAAGGGTCATGGAGCTTATGTAATAAAGGTTATTCATCAAAGGTGTTTATGGCTATGATAGAACACATGCAAGGTAATGAAAGCAAACAGATTCCTACAGCTTTGTTCTTCCTACCTTACAGCCTTCTCTCATGCTGCTCTTTTTGTCTAGAATATGCTCTCTCCCTCCTCTCTACCTGGCTAATTCCTAGTCATCGTTCACTTCTCAGTTTAACTGCCACTTCTACGGGAAACCCTTCCCTGACACCCCCACCCCCACCCCATTAGGGCCAGTTCCCTGTACTGGTCAGGATGCTGGATTTCACTGTCAGAAACCCAGTTAAGCTCAGTTAGGGCAAAAAGGGAGTTTGTTGGACATCATAACTAGCAAACCAGGGTTACAGCCAGGACCAACAGCTACCTCTAGGCTCTGAAACTACATTACTCCTCTGCGTTGGCTCTATTCCCAACTGATCTCTCTCTGTGCAGTGGCTGAATTGGGTACCAGCTGACTCTCCTTAGCCTAGTTTGAGTCACATGCCTGTCGCTGAGCCAATGACTGCAGGTGGGGGGTGGGGGAGTAGGGTGCATAAATCGGCCAGGCCTGAGAATTGCACCAAATGCAAGAAACATGGGGAGTGGATGCCACAGAACCAGCAGCTGGGAGTGGGGACGAGTGATTCTCAAAGCAGTATCTGGAGAAGAGATGCTGATGGGGCAAAATCCATGGACATTCATCTTGGCGCCGTGGAGGGCTAAGAGCCTTGCAGAATCCTATATGTCTCCTTGATGGCATACACCTCCATACAGTTCTTTAATTTCTTGTATCTGTTTAATGTCTGTCCCCTTCAGGACACTGTGAGCTCCTACAAGCATGGACTGTCTCATTTGTACCCATGGGACTTTAATTTATGGAGGTGACTGAGTGACAACAAGGAGAGGCCAACGCCGTTGAGAGGAGAATTTATTACTTACATTTCCTGAGAGAAGGGGGCACACCACACCATGCAGGACCACATGGGGAGCACCAGGGTGGTCAGCAGGCAGAAGCAGGAGTGAGAGGAAAGCTTAGGACAGAGTCTTTATTGGGTTTGTTTTCAGGAAAGGCAAGGCAGGGCAGGGTAAACAGTTTAGGATTGACTAGTGTGAATAATTCCAATGGGCTCTGGAAAAAGGGGTGCACTCTAGTTGCCTGGCCCTGGGATAACCTAGGGCAGAGGAAATACTGGTGTGGTGTGTGAGAGTTATATAACAGATACAAGAAATTAGAGAACCATATGAAGGCAGGCATGTCCTCTCATAAGGTGACTGGGGATGGGTTGGTTTGCATATGAAAGGTGTGCTCCCTCACCTACCTCTAAGAATTGGCTAGACTCTCCCAAGCCAGCAAGACTTTTAAGATGTCAAAACTTCATGAGACAGACATGGAAAACAAACTTATGGTTACCAAAGAGGACAGGGAGAGGGAGGGATAAATTAGGAGTTTTGGATTAACATATATACACTACTGTATATAAAATAAATAACCAAAAGGTCCTACTGCATAGCCCAGGGAACTATACTCAATATATGTGTGTGTGTGTGTGTGTGTGTGTGTGTGTGTGTGTGTGCGCGCATAACTGAATCACTTTGCTGCACATCTGAAACTAACACAACATTGTAAATCACCTATACTTCAATTAAAAATAAATAAATAAGTAAATATAAAAATAAAATTTCAATGTAAAAAAAAAAACACATCATAAGATACAGAAAATGAAAAACACTATTAGTACTAGGACCATGTCTGGCTTATGTACGTGGCAGCAACACAGGGAAGGAACTCAATCAGTACCTGCAAGGGTGCTTCTGGGCCCTCTCCCAACAGTCCAGCGAAGGAGGAACAAGATGACCACTACACAGCTCTGCAGAATCCACGGTGGAAGGGACAGCAAGGTGGCCAGGAGCCTGCTAAGAGAGGCTTTTTAAGAAGGGGCTTTTGGGGCTTCCCTGGTGGCACAGTGGTTAAGAATCCCCCTGCCAATGCAGGGGACACTGGTTTGATCCCTGGCCCAGGAAGATCCCACATGCTGCGGAGCAACTAAGCCCGTGCACTACAACTACTGAGCCCACGTGCCACACCTACTGAAGCCTGCACGCCTAGAGCCTGTGCTCCGCAACAAGAGAAGCCACCGCAGTGAGAAGCCCACGCACTGCAACGAAGAGTAGCCCCCACTCGCCGCAACTAGACAAAGCCCGCTTGCAGCAACGAAGACCCAACACAGCCAAAAATAAATAAATACATAGATAGATAAATAAATAAATAAAAACAGCCAAAGGAGACTGGTGGCTCCAGGGCTCATCTCAGATTGGATTGTTGACAATCACTTCACACGTACCTGCCTGAACTCCCCAACCACATGGTCAGTTCCCTGAGGACAGAGATGATGTCTTCACTACATCATTATTGCAGATCAGAAGGGGAGGTGGAGTCCATTAATAATAGTAGCAATGGTATGAGGGCTGCTTGCGGCTGGTCACTGCTTCAGCCCTCACAGTAATCCTGGGAGGGTGGGATCTAGATCAGGGAGTATTTGTTTGGTCATATGTTACAGATACCAATTTAATAATGGCTCGGCAAAAAATTTATTAGAAAGCACGCAGGTGTCTCATGGGTAGAACCGAAGGGCAGGAAGTGCAATACCTCACCAGCACCTGAACTGCCCACACGGCCCCTTATCCGGCCACCCCCAGGTCCCTTCCTCTCCCACCTCAGCTAACAGACCAGACCCATGAAGGATGCTCATTCCCAAACCTGAGTTCCAAGACAGATGATCTGATTGGCCCAGCTCCAGTCAGAGGCTCACCCCCGGTCCAATCGGGGCTGGCCAGGTGGATAGGGTTACACAGTCCAAACAGCTGCTAGGGTCTAACCCTCCTGGCCTGGTGAAGGAGGGCAGCCACGTCCATCTTCTCCACTCCCTTGTCTGAGTGGGTTACACAGAGACACACTTCTAGTAAGTAGTCAGTCTGCTCCACACTTTTTTTTTTTTAACTTTATTCCCCCCAGGCTCATGTTTTAACCACTGTGCTACAACTTCTCTAACCCAGACTTCTCTTTAGGTACCCCACAGTATTTTACATGATGCTCTGTATTTGTTCAGTTCAGTTCCATTCCATTCACACAGATGGCATGTCCTCAGCGTCCTGGCCTCATGAGAAAAACAAAGACGGACAAGACCCGGTTCCTGGTCTCCAGGGGCGCCACGGGAATTGGGGGTGGAAGTCTCAGTCCCCAACAAACTCTTCTATGAGACTGGCTATGTGAACATTCCAGTGGGGGGTGCCCACCATGTTGTCTGGGTGTGAGGGCATTCATGCCGATCGGAGCATCAGGAAAGTCCAAATAGAGGAGACAAATGTTTTAGTGACTTTAGAGGACATTAGTGATTTTGTTTTCATTGAGATTTTGCTCATTATTCATTCCTGTGAGCATGAGTTCCCCCACATTCCCCCATGCCCCCAAATGGTTTAATCCCAGATCTGGTTGCCGTGCTCAGGAGACTGGGGAAGTGTCCACATACATCCTCAAAAAGGTGGGGACAGATGTCTGGGTCATCACTCCATGATCTAAACGTGGTATCTCCCAGACTGATCCCAGCAGAGCAGGCAGTACATTGGCTTCACGGTACTTTGGCCTTTTCTCGGGCAAGTTAACAGACTTCTTGCTCTGGGTGCTCGAAAGCTAGTATGAAACACACGCATTTTCAATCCTGACACATAAGGTAACCACAGCCTCGAGGATCCGATTAAAATGGGATGGTTGAGCCCACAGCTGAAGCCCGTCAGTGTGCGAGGTCTGGGTGCTGTCATTTTCTTTCTTTTTTTAAAAAAATTTATTTATTTAATTTATTTTTGGCTGTGTTGGGTCTTCGTTGCTGCACACGGGCTTTGTCTAGTTGTGGCGAGAGGGGGCTACTCTTCTTTGCGGTGCACGGGCTTCTCACTGCCGTGGCTTCTCTTGTGGAGCATGGGCTCTAGGTGCGCGGGCTTCAGCAGTCGTGGCACGCAGGCTTAGTAGTTGTGGCTCGTGGGCTCTAGAGCGCAGGCTCAGTAGCTGTGGCGCACGGGCTTAGTTGCTCCGCAGCATGTGGGATCTTCCTGGACCAGGGCTCGAACCCTTGTCCCCTGCATTGGCAGGCGGATTCTTAACCACTGCGCCACCAGGGAAGCCGTGCTGTCATTTTCTTAAACAGTTCAGCAAACGTTACACATGGACTGCTGAAGGAGGAAATTATGCAAGAAATGTAGTAAATGGTGACTAGCAAATAGCAGAAGCACACAAAACACACATCTCTCCTGCCCCCTAGTGAACATTCAAATTTCTAAACTCCGTTGGTTCAAAGCCATTTTTTTAAAAACATCTTTATTGGAGTATAATTGCTTTACAATGGTGTGTTAATTTCTGCTGTATAACAAAGTGAATCAGCTATACATATACATATATCCCCATATCTCCTCCCTCTTGCGTCTCCCTCCCACCCTCCCTATCCCACCCCTCTAGGTGGTCACAAAGCACAGAGCTGATCTCCCTGTGCTATGCGGCTGCTTCCCACTAGCTATCTGTTTTACATTTGGTAGTGTATATATGTCCATGCCACTCTCTCACTTCATCCCAGCTTACCCTTCCCCCTCCCTGTGTCCCCAAGTCCATTCTTTATGTCTGCATCTTTCTTCCTGCCCTACCCATAGGTTCTTCAGAACCTTTTTTTTTTTTCAGATTCCATATATATGTGCTAGCATACGGCATACGGTATTTGTTTTTCTCTGACTTGCTTCACTCTGTATGACAGTCTCTAGGTCCATTCACCTCACTACAAATAACTCAATTTTGTGTCTTTTTATGGCTAATATTCCATTGTATATATGTGCCACATCTTCTTTATCCATTCATCTGTCGATGTACACTTAGGTTGCTTCCATGTCCTGGCTACTGTAAATAAAGCTGCAATGAACATTGTGGCACATGTCTCTTTTTTTTTTTTTTTTTTGCGGTATGCGGGCCTCTCACTGTTGTGGCCTCTTCCATTGCGGAGCACAGGCTCCGGACGCGCAGGCTCAGCGGCCATGGCTCACGGGCCCAGCCGCTCCGCGGCATGTGGGATCTTCCCGGACCGGGGCACGAACCCGTGTACCCTGCATCGGCAGGCGGACTCTCAACCACTGCGCCACCAGGGAAGCCCCACATGTCTCTTTTTGAATTATGGTTTTCTCAGGGTATATGCCCAGTAGTGGGATTGCTGGGTCGTATGGTAGTTCTACTTTTAGTTTTTTGGGGAACCTCCGTACTGTTCTCCATAGTGGCTGTACCAATCTACATTCCCCCAACAGTGCAAGAGGGTTCCCTTTACTCCACACCCTCTCCAGCATTTATTGTTTGTAGATTTTTTGATGATGGCCATTCTGACTGGTGTGAGGTGATACCTCACTGCAGGTTTGATTTGTATTTCTCTAATGATTAGTGATGTTGAGCATCCTTTCATGTGTTTGTTGGCAATCTGTATATCTTCTTTGGAGAACTGTCTATTTAGGTCTTCTGCCCATTTTTGGATTGGGTTTTTTGTTTTTTTGATAGTGAGCTGCAAGAGCTGCCTGTATATTTTGGAGATTAATCCTTTGTCTGTTGCTTCATTTGCAAATATTGTCTCCCATTCTGAGGGTTGTCTTTTCGTCTTGTTTATGGTTTCCTTTGCTGTGCAAAAGCTTTGAAGTTTCATTAGGTCCCATTTGTTTATTTTTGTTTTTATTTCCATTTCTCTAGGAGGTGGGTCCAAAAGGATCTTGCTGTGATTTACATCATGGAGTGTTCTGCCTATGTTTTCCGCTAAGAGTTTTATAGCGTCCAGTCTTACATTTAGGTCTTTAATCCATTTGGAGTTTATTTTTGTGTATGGTGTTAGGGAGTGTTCTAATTTCATTCTTTTACATGTAGCTGTCCAGTTTTCCCAGCACCACTTATTGAAGAGGCTGTCTTTTCTCCATTGTATATTCTTGTCTCCTTTATCAAAGATAAGGTGACCATTTGTGCGTGGGTTTATCTCTGGGCTCTCTATCTTGTTCCATTGATGTATATTTCTGTTTTTGTGCCAGTACCATGCTGTCTTGATTACTGTAGCTCAAAGCCATTTTTAAGAAAAGCAAAGTAATGTTATTTTACAAATCTTTAAGTGTGTTTTTAAAAAAATATATTTATTTATTTAGGCTGCGCTTGGTCTTAGTTGTGGCATGTGGGATATTTAGTTGTGGCATGCGGACTCTTAGTTGTGGCATGCATGTGGGATCTAGTTCCCCGATCGAGGATCGAACCCTGGCCCCCTCCATTGGGGGCACGAAGTCTTACTAGAGCACCAGGGAAGTCCCATACAAATCTTTAAGTGTTAATCACAGAAAATACGTGCCATCATTTTGAAAAATAACATACAGACATATAAAGTGAAAGTCTCCCTTTCACTCATGAGAGGGAACGGCTTAATACATCCTTCCAGACTTTTCCATATTAAAAATATATCCATGCACATACTTGTGTTTTTTATACGCATCGGTTTAAAAGGTACCTATCAGTTGGTGCAGCCGAGGCTGGCTAGGTGCTCACCAAGCCCACCTACTGGCGTACAGCTAGACGACATCTCCCAGCCTCCCCTGTGGTGAGGACTGGCCATATGCTCAAGGGTGGACAATGGAATATGGTTGAAGTAATGATTGTCACTTCCATGCCCAGCCCATAAAAATCTCCCACACCTGATCCTCTACTCTCTCTCTTCTCCTTCTGCTGTGATGAAGGATGGAAGATGGAAGGAGTCTGGATCCCTGAATGGCTGCCTGGAGCAGAGCAATTCTCCCCCTCATGGACCTGCATGGGACTGGAGATATCGATAGATAGATAGATTTTTTTTAAAAAAACAACATGCTATCATTTTACATATATATGTATGTGTATATATATAGAGAGAGAGATTGAACATCTTTAATGCCAATACATATAAATCTTCCTGATACTTTTTAACAGCTGTGCAGCACTCCACTGTATGGATGTACCAGAATGTATTAAGCATCCTCTTCTTTTTTTCTTTTGGCAGCACCGCAGCACCATGTGGGATCTTAGTTCCCTGACCAGGGATCAAACCTATGCCCCTTGCATTGGAAGTGTGGAGTCTTAACCACTGGACCACCAGGGAAGTCCCTAAGCATCCTCTTCTTGATGGGCACATGTTGTTTCCAATTTTTTAAAATTATAAACAAAACTGCAATAAATATCAAGGTCAGTATGTCTTGCTCATTCATGTTATTATTTCTGCAGGGCAGGTTCTTATTCCCTATTGTTTTAGATAAGGATACAGAAATACAACAACCTGGGCAGTGGAGAATGACCTGGAATAGTTACATTTGGTTATGGCATGCATTAGGAGAGGTAGTAGAGTGCGGTGTTTCAGATCCTGGAAGAAAGAAAGAACCAGGTCCAAGTTCTGGTCCTGCTCCTTGCTAAGCAACCTTGTACAAGTCACTTAACCTCTCTAAGCCTCAGTTTACTCATCTGTGAAATGAGGGTAATGCTGGTGCCTGTCTCATATTGGTGTATCTGTAAAATGGGGATAATAAAATGGGGATATGAGTACCTACCTCATAAACTGATCAAGGTTCAATGATGAAGGAAGGAAGGAAGGACAGTGACCCCTGAAGGATGGATACAAATGAAGTGAGCCTTAAGATTGTTCCAGCTTAATGCCTGGAGAGAGTTTCCAGGCCACAGTGCAGGGAAGGGCGTCCCAGGCAGAGCCTGGCAGACTCCCTGAGTTGAGGAACAATGCTGAGAGTCTGGGGAGAATAAGGTAGCCAGAGTTCACAGTACAGAGGGGAGATGCACAAGGAACTGCAGGGCTACCTTGTAAAACTCGGTGTGGGCGGAACAGAGCAGGGGAAGAGGCAGGAAAGGGCTTAGTCACACGTGTCCACTTTCTCCTTCTAAATTGAGCAACTCCTCCTGGGGGTGGGGGGTGGGAGTCGGTGCAGGAGCAGAGAGAGGCTACGAGTGTTATGCTATCTGAGCTCTCTCCATCTAGAAGGAAAGAGTGGTGTAGAAACGAAGAAGAAGCAATACTGTCGACACTTATACCTCAAAGCTCTCC
The DNA here is from genome assembly GCF_964270905.1 of Leucopleurus acutus. NCBI lineage: Eukaryota > Metazoa > Chordata > Mammalia > Artiodactyla > Delphinidae > Leucopleurus > Leucopleurus acutus. The sequence continues at coordinate 4,823,816 of NC_139150.1, read as the reverse complement.
TCCTGGCTCTGGGATTATTCTGAGAGGTGAGTCTGGACCCTCCGTTCCTCTACCCGTCCCCCTGTCGCAGGATCCGCTTGCTCCGTGGGCCATTTGCTATTGTCTTGGTTGATTATTTACCTTGCTGAATAACAAACTATCTCCGGATTTAATAGCTTAAATCTGTGCAGCTCTTGGGTACCAGCAAGAGTTCGCCTAGACAGCCTGCATCTGATCTCAGTGGCATCAGTCAGGGTCAGGGCTCGGAACATTCACTTACAAAGTGGCTTCTTCAGGAACGTGTTGGGCCTCAGTGCTCCTCGACCACTCTCTTTGTCTCCACATGGCTTGGGTTTCTTACAGAACAACGGTCTTGGAAAACATGCACTAGGAACATGGCGGCAGGAGCAGCTACCAGGACAGTTAAGGGCCACTCCTGGACCTGGCGGGGCATGCCTTCCATCCCTGCATTCTATTGGTCAAGCCTTCCATCCCTGCGTTCTATTGGTCAAGCCTTCCATCCCTGCATTCTATTGGTTAAGCCTTCCATCCCTGTGTTCTATTGGTCAAGCCTTCCATCCCTATGTCCTATTGGTCAAACCTTTCATCCCTATGTCCCATTGGTCAAACCTTCCATCCCCACGTCCTATTGGTCAAAGCAGTCACAGGATCCGCCCATATTCAAGGGGGTGGAGCAATGGACTGCACTGCTTTGTGGGGGATGCCAAGGTCACTAAAAAGGACCACCTGGGATGGAAGATGATGTTGTGAGCATCTTTGGGAGGTTAATCTGCCCTAGCCCCTGCTTCCAACCCCGTGTGTATGCCTCCTGGAGTCTCCAGCTCAGACTTTGTCCTGAGTGTCCACGGCCTGCTGAACACCTGCCCAGGCTGTCTTGTAGGCAGCTCAGACTCAAATGTCCAAACCTGGACTCAGCCTTTCAGCCCCTAAACCTGCTTCTCCTCCAGGGTTTCCTATTCAGGAAATGCCACCTCCTTCCATGGGTTGCCCAGTTCAGAAGCCTGGGCGTCCATCTTGCCTCTGCCTTCTTTCAACCCCCATTTACTCAATTACAAATGCCTCGAGGCTTTCCTCTCCACTCCGACCCCACCGCCACTCTCCTTGCTCTTCATCTGGGCCTCCATCTCACACCTGTGTTATGCCAACAGCGCCCTAATGGGCCCCAACCTTCGTTCTTGCCCTTGTGGCAACTCGTTCTCTACACTGCGGCCAGAGAATCTTCCCCATGCTAAGCTGATTGTGTCAATGTCCAAATTAAAAAACCTCAGCCACACCCCATCACCCTCAGCGCAAAGTACAACCATCCACTCTCATCTTCAACCTCATCTCTCCTTCACCAGGCCCACCAGACACAACCGGGACCCCTGGTCCTCCTCAGCCACTCGAGCTTTCCGGATGTGCTGGGCTCTCCTGACATCTCTGGACCTTGGCAAATCCTGTTCCCTTCACCTAGGACACTCCCACCCTGCCTCCAGCCTTGTCGAGATGGCCCCATCTCTTCCTTCAGGCCTCACTTGAAATGTGACCTTTGAGAAACCCACTACTTTGTAGCTTATCACTCAACTAAAACAATATTTTATCAAGCAAAATAGAATGTATGCACAGTAAACAGCATACATTTAAAATGTACAGTGGGATGAGTTTGGACAGATGTACGCACCCATGAAATCACCATCAACAATCAAGATACAGAACATTTCCATCACTCCCAAAGCTTTTCTCGTGCCCTTGGCACTTGACCCCTTCATCCACCACCAGCCCCAGGCAACCACCGATCTGCTTCCTGTCACTCTAGATTCTTTTGAATTTTCTAGAATGCTATCTAATGGAATCATACTGGTGTGTACTTTTGGTTCCTATCTCGATTTTATACTTTCTTGTTTGCTTTGGGGGCATCTCCCCCTAAAAGAATGCAAGATACACAAGGACAGCGTTTGTGTCATGATGCCTGGCACATAGTAGGTGCCCCATGAATACTTGTTGACTAAATCAATAAATAAACACTATGACCTTAGGTAGTTTCTCTGGGGCAGGAGCTATGTTTGTTTGTTTTTTAAAAAAATATTTATTTATTTAACTTATTTGGTTGAGCCAGGTCTTAGTTGCAGCTCCAGGGCTCCTTAAGTTATGGCTCCAGGGCTCCTTAGTTGTGGCATGGAAACTCTTAGTTGTGGCATGCATGTGGGATTTAGTTCCCTGACCAGGGATGGAACCTGGGCCCCCTGCATTGGGAGCGCAGTTTTATCCACTGCGCCACCAGGGAAATCCCAGGAGCTATGCTGATCAGGGAGACCTTGAGTCTCTCTAGCCAACCAAGAGAGCAGGGGCCTTGCTAAAATTGTCTTCTTGGAAGTCCCTAGCCTTCTCTGGCACCCCTTGCTCTCCCATACCCCCTAGATGTGACAGCTGGTAGACCCATAGTTCCCGGCTCACAGCCTCCTTTTGGAAATCACCTGCTTTTCTTCTTTAATTGTTTTTGTGGTAAACTATACACAGTATAAAATTTACCGTCTTAACCACGTTTAAGTGTACAGTTCAGGGGCATTAAGTACATTCACCTTGTTGTGCAACCATCACCAACATTCCATTTCCAGAACTCTTTCATCTTGCAAAACTGAAACTCTGTACCTATTAAACACTAACTTCCCATTCCACCCTCCGCCCCCACCCCCAGCCCTTGGCAAACACCATTCTACTTTCTGTCTCTATGAATTTGACTACTCTAGGTATCTCACATAAGTGGAATCATACAGTATTGTCTTTTTGTGTCTGGCTTGTTTCACTTAGCGTAATGTCCTCAAGGTTGGTTCATCCATGTCGTAGCATGTGTAGCATCTAACAAATTTCCTTCCTTTTTGATGTTGAATAATAATAATTATATATATATTTTTTGTTCCTTTGTTGTTTGTTTATCCATTCATCCATCAATGGACACTTGGATTGCTTCCACCTTTTGGCTATTGTGAATAATGCTGCTGTGAACGCGGGTGTACAAATATCTCTCAGAGTCTCTGCTTTCAACTCTTTTGGGTATATACCCAGAAGTAGAATGGCTGGATCATATGGTAATTCTATTTTTAATTTTTTGAGGAACCTCTATACTGTTTTCCACAGTGGCTGGACCATTTGGCATCCCCACCAACAGTGCACAAGGGTTCCCGTTTCTCCACACTTGTTATTTTCTGTTTTGTTTTTTTCTTTTTTCTTTTCATAATAGCCATCCTAATGGGTATGAGGGAAAGTCTGCTTCTGAGGGCTGGTTTGTTCCCTCTTCAAGGTCTTCTCCTGAGAAAACACTGGTCTCCAAGCCACGCAAATCTTAATCCTGGGAAATCTCAGCTCTGTCCCAACAGTGGTTCCACAACCTGAGAGTCACCGATGGAAACCTGAGGCAGTTTTGACTTTTTGATGTCAAATGTGTGTATTCATTCAATAGATATGTATTGAGAGCATACCTCGGACAGGGCCTGGGCCCATGGTGGGACCTGATACCCCAGCTCAGGTTGGCCGTCCCCTTGCCTGCACCCTAAGGAATTCTACTGCGCCATCTCGTCCACCTGGACACTGGGAAGAGGACCAAGAAGAAGCCTCCTTGCTGGATCCTCTTGGCACCCATCCTTGTTCTCCTGTCTTCTTCCATCTGCTTTTAATTTTACACTATTTAGTCTTATTTTATGAACGCTGTGAGCTATTCTTAATTGTTTTTTTCCCCCAGAACAAGGCAGGGTATAAATAAATAAATGAGAAAATGAAAAAAGAGTGGTCTGTGTATACAATTAGCAGGAGCCTCATTTTAAGCTGACTTAATCAAAATACTCTGCTATGAAGTCTCAGAGATGTAACAGCCCCCAGCATCACATATACCTTCATACTCATGCCCGCCCCCCACCCCCGCCGGTGCAGGTGGCATCAGGACCAGCCCTTCCCAGCGGTCCCCTGCAAGGTCTTCCCAAGGGCATGCTGGGAGTGTTTTGTATGACAACATTCTCCATCACCACGCAGCACTGCTGTGATCTGTGTGGATTTGAGCCCCCATCTCCCTCCTGTAGGTGAACTGGCAGTGCCCTCTGTGTTTTCTGCTTCTCCCATCCTCCCAGGGGTTCTTGCCAGCCTGGCTTTCTTTCCTGCTTCTGCAAACCAGCTCGTAGCTGCCTTCCCTTCCAGTCCTCTGGCACCTAGTTGCTCCCCCTCCACCCCCAAACATCTTTATTATCTTTCTGGTTTATAAAATGAACACGTTTGTTGTAATTTTTTTTTCAGCTAACCGAACTTAGAAAGGAGAAAGGGAAAAGGAAAAACCACCCTAAATCCCACAGTTCTGTGATAATCACTATTAATATTTTGGCAGGGAACCTTTCAGACCTGTTTCTGAAAGTGTGTTCCTTTGAACAACAGCCCTGAGAAAAGCTTCTTAGGGAAAGAAAGGGATTCCATAGCCAAAAGTCCCCAGGAAGAGCTACATTATACTCACGAAACATCACAGCTAATAAGCGAGGTAAAGGCACTGAATCCGGCTTTTAAAACCCTTGAGAGTAACCCCAGGAACCCAGATTGGAAAACGTTATTTCAGGGTCTTTCTAATGAGTTGACCCCATGTACAGGCATTAAAGCACTCTTTAAAAAAAAAAGCTTTACAAAAATCAGAATATACTAAATTGCCCTTTTGTAAGATTTTATCTTACATTTTCCCATGTTAATAAGGATATATCATCAATGCAATTTTAAAATGAATTTCAATAGATGATAAATGCACATGAATTGAGAACCCAATAGATAATAGAAATAGACCCAACAGAAATAAATCCCACAAGCATGTCCAACTGATTTTTTTTTTAAATAAATTTATTTATTTATTTTTGGCTGCGTTGGGTCTTCGTTGCTGCGCGCGCGGGCTTTCTCTAGTTGCGGAGAGCGGGGGCTACTCTTCATTGTGATACGCGGACTTCTCATCGCGGTGGTTTCTCTTGCTGCAGAGCACGGGCTCTAGGCGCGCAGGCTCAGTAGCTGTGGCCTGCAGGCTTAGTTGCTCCGTGGCATGTGGGATCTTCCCGGACCAGGCCTCGAACCTGTGTCCCCTGCTTTGGTAGGCGGATTCTTAACCACTGCGCCACCAGGGAAGTCCCTGCCCAACTGATTTTTTTTTTTTTTTTTTTTTTGCGGTACGCGGGCCTCTCACTGCTGTGGCCTCTCCCGTTGCGGAGCACAGACTCCGGACGCGCAGGCTCAGCGGCCATGGCTCACGGGCCCAACCGCTCCGCGGCATGTGGGATCTTCCCGGCCCGGGGCACGAACCCGTGTCCCCTGCATCGGCAGGCGGACTCTCAACCACTGCACCACCAGGGAAGCCCCCAACTGATTTTTGACAAAGGTGCAAAAAAAAGAATTCAGAGGAGGAAATAGAGCCTTTTAAACAAATAGTCCTGGAGCAAGTGGCCATCCATATGCAAAAATATGAACATCACCTTAAGTCTCATACTTTGTACAAAACTTAGCTCAGAATGAATCTCAGACTTAAATGTAAAACTATAAAACTTTTAGAGGAAAATAAAGGGAAAACCATTTGGATCTAAAGGCCCTTTTAAGAGAATGAAAAGACAAGCTATACACTGAGAGAAAATACTTGCAAACTACATATCTGATAAAAGAGTAGTATACAGAATACACAACTCTCTAAACTCAACATTTAAAAAAAAATGAACAGGACTTCCCTGGTCACACAGTAGTTAAGAATCTGCCTGTGGATGCAGGGGATATGGGTTTGATCCCTGGTCCAGGAAGATCCCACATGTCGCGGAGCAACTAAGCCCGTGTGCCACAACTACTGAGCCTGCGCTCTAGAGCCCACGAGCCACAACTACTGAGCCTACGCGCTGCAACTACTGAAGCCCATGCACCTAGAGCCTGTGCTCCACAACAAGAGAAGCCACGGAATGAGAAGCACCACAATGAAGAGTAGCCCCCTCTCGCCACACCTAGAGAAAGCCCGCGCACAGCAGCAAAGATCCACCGCAGTCAAAAAATAAATAGAAATGTTTTTAAAAGTTTTTTAAAAAATTTAAAACTGAACAATCCAATTAGAAAATGGGCAAAAGACATGAAAACACATTTCACTGAAGAGGATACACAACTTACAAGAACGCACATGAAAAGATGTTCAACACCATTAGCCATTAGGGAAATGAAAATTAAAACCACAGTGAGGTATCACAGCATGCCTGTCAGAACGGTGAAAATGAAAAACGTGAGAACACTTTTTCTGGTGAGGATGCAGGGAAACTGGCTCACTCATACATTGCTGGTGGGAATGGAACAGGGTACAGCCCTCTAGAAAACAGCTGGGCAGTTTCTTAGAAAACTAAACATGCAACCGTCCTATCCAGCAGTTACACCCCTGGGCATATATCCCAGAAAAATGAAAACTTGTGTTCACACAAAAACCTGTACGCCATCGAACACAACTCAGCAATAAAAAGGAATCAACTCTTTTTTTTTTTTTTTTGCGGTATGCGGGCCTCTCACTGTTATGGTGTCTCCCATTGTGGAGTACAGGCTCCGGACGCACAGGCTTAGCGGCCGTGGCTCATGGGCCCAGCCGCTCCGTGGCATGTGGGATCTTCCCGGACCAGGGCACGAACCCGTGTCCCTTGCATCGGCAGGCGGACTCTCAACCACTGCGCCACCAGGGAAGCCCAGGAATCAATTCTTGATACGACAGCTGGATAGATCTCCAGAGAACTACATTGAATTAAAAAAAAGCCAGTCCCGCAAAGCTATATATTGTATGATTCCATGTATATGAAGTTTGCGGAATAAAATAATTATAAGGGTGAAGAACAGATTAGTGATTGCCTGCAGTTACAGAGGGGGTGGGAGCAGGAGGGAAGCGGGTGTAACTATAAATGGAAAACAGGTAGGATAGCTGTGGTGATGGGGATGTCCTGTATCTTGGCTGTGTAGGAGCTCTCTGTATTATTTCTTACAACTATGTGTGAATCTAGTTATCTCAAAATAAAACATTAAAAAAATCACAAACGTATTTAGACAATGAAAAGTAGACGCCCGCCCCCCCACCCCCGCCCGGAAACACCCACTGATCAGTTTCTGCACCTCTGTTTCTAAAAGTTGTGCTGTATCTCACCGGCTGGATGTGCCATATTTTATTGAACCAATTCCACGTTGTTAGAGTTACATTGTTCCTAATTTTTACCATTACAAGCCATGTTATTATGAGCATCCTTGTGTATATATATCTTTGCTAGAAGTGACATTTCTGGGTCAGGAAATGTGCATACGTGAAACATTGATACATGTTGCCATATTGTCCTCTAGAAAGACTGTATCAATTTATACTTTCACTTGATGGATTCATCCTCTGACTAACAATCCCTTTCTCTCCTCACTAATCCACACTTTAAATTAAGAAAGGGCATAGCCAATAAAAATCCTGGATAAACTTTATTTCTATATTACATACAACCCAGGGTGTCAGAATGAAAAACAGAGGCACACCTTCCTTATTTACAAATTCCTACGAGGCAAATGCACTAGCTCATCACTTAGACTGTTTTTTAAAATGAAAAGACAATGCTCTAGATTTTGAAAACAAGAGGGAGGGGATATGGAGATGTAAGTATACATATAGATGATTCACTTTGTTATACAGCAGCAACTAACACAACAATATAAAGCAATTATATTCCAATAAAGACGTTTAAAAAAAAATCCACCATTGCTAGCTTTGATATAACATTTCCTTTAGTCTTTACCTGAGAAGCCTTCTTGAAATCTTTTCTACTCTCACTTTTGCTGCTGTGAAAAACAAACTGTGTAACCTCTCATTTGCCCTCTCATTTGCTAGAGGGGGGAAAACGTTAATTTTCAGATTTCCTTACCCAGAAAGGTAGAATAAGACAACCCGAAGGTTAGAACTGGAGGGAGCATGAGCTTGGGTTGGCGAAGTCAGTACCGGGCCAAAGAGTTCTACCCGTGACTCCCTATGCTGTCACTTATGGATTGGGAGGTCTTGGTCAAGTTATTTAAATGTTTTAAAATCTGTGTCCTGGGGGACTTCCCTGGTGGTCCAGTGGTAAAGAATCTGCCTTCCAATGCAGGGGACGCAGGTTCGATCCCTGGTTGGGGAACTAAGATCCCACATGCTGCAGGGCACCTAAGCCCTCTCGCCACAGCTACTGAGTTCGTGTGCCACAACTAGAGAGAAACCCGAGCACCCCAACAAAGATCCGGCGTGCCACAACTCAGACCTGAGGCAGCCAAGAAAATAAATAAATATTAAAAAAAAAATCTGTGTCCTGGAGTGTAAAATGGATATAATAATAGTGACCATGCTTGTAAGGCAGGGAGTGATACTATAGCTCGATGCCTTCACAGGAAGGATGGAGACAGGGAGGTCCAAGGAAGGGAGATGATTCACAGAATATCAACTGGTCCAGGGAGAGGTCAGGACTGGAAGAGAGCGCTCCTGACTCCCACCCACGGCCATCAAAGCCCACTGTCACCAAAGCCACTCTGAGCCATCTACCTTGTTGTAAACCTAAGGGAGGAAAAGTGACTTAGCTGAGTAAGCGCTCAAGAAACGACGTAGCACGGCGATTCATGGAGGCATGCCGTGTTTTTGCATTTGTGTCCATAGAAAGCCTGCTACCTCATAGACAGATGAAGCAGGTAGAGGCAGCTTTGGCCAAAAGGCTCCAAATCCCCCACCCTTTTCCCAGCCCACGTGACTTGAATGCTCTTAGAGTCTGGCCCTGCTACCAAATGTGCCTTCGTGTAAAACCCACAAACCCGAATCTGCGCTCACAGCTTTTCCCCTCTAATTAAAATAGCTTTTATTGGCTTTTTTTTTCATATTGCAAAAGCTATAACACTTTCATTACAGGGGGATAAAAAAAGGTAAAAATACAGAGAAGCAAAAAGAAAGGGGCAAAAAGCCACAACCCTATCCTATAGCTTTGAACTAGGAAATCAACGAAGTACATTTCAGGAAAGGAAGCCCTCTAGCAGGATGCTCTGGGGTCTTGAAAACAGTGAACAAAAGCCAGCATCCCTGGGAAGTTGTCCGCCTTCACACGGATTGTCCCAGAAGGGCCCCAGAGCAGTCCTCAGGCCCATCAGGCCTCAGAGTCCTACCCACCACTGCCCTGCGCTGCCACGTGCTTAGCGCTCCCCCCTTCCCGCCATGTCTCTTGGCTTTCATTTTATTGCTAGAGTTTCTAAAGGTTTAACACACATACAATAAAGCAGGATGGTCTTAAGTGTACAGCTTGATGATTTTTCACATGTGTTCACACCCGTATAGCCATCAACCAGGATGAAATCTACAACATTTAAGTGCACACACAGGTCCCCCACCAACCTCCTGGGGGCAACCACTGCTTTGGCCTCTCCCACCGCAGATTCACTCAGCCTGGGTTTGAATTTCATATAAATGGGAAGTTTGGGTCTTTCCATTGCTTAACGTTATGCCTATGACATTCATGTATGCTGTGCGTGTAGCCCTTTTACATGGCTGCCTAATATTCCATTACAGGAAATGTGCACAACTACCACAGTTTGTGCATCTGTTTTTCCATTGATGGATATCTGGGTTGTTTCCAGGTTTGGACCATTACCACTAAAGCAGTCATGGACCTTGTACCTGTCTTTTGATGGACAGAGTGTGTGTGTTTCCTGAGTCCAGCTACGTACCCAGTGAACGGCTCTGCTGGGTCTTAGGGTGTATGTATCCTCAGCTTCAGTAGGTACTGCCAAACACTTTCCTCAAGTGGTTGCGTCAGTTTACACTCCTGCCTGTCTCTTGGCTCTTAGAATGTGCCATGATGATGTAGGTAATCGCAAAACACACACCTGCAAGGAGTCCCACTATTTCCCTAAACTCCATTTAAGGTGACACCTTAAATGCACTAGAGTGGACACCATATGCACTGGAGTTCTGTCTTTCCGTTTTCCTTCTCAACTATGTACACCGCCTCCACGTGGTCCACACACACACACACACACACGCACACACACGCACACACATGCGCACACACACGCACACCCGAGCCAAGGCACCTGATCCAGCCCAATTTGTAGTCACACACTCTTCCCAGCGCCTGGTGAGGTCTTGCAGGCTGCTCCGGGGGGGGGTGGCCGACTTATGTCCTGGATGGAGGTCACTGAGTGGTCCTGCCCGCACAGGACCGGGCAACGCGAGAAGCCTCTGCAGCTCTAGGGTGTGAAGGGCAAGGGCGAGTGTCCCTCTGGACGGCCTGGCTGTGGCCAGAGTCCTGTGTGGAACCACTAGGGGGCGACACAGCCCCGCAGAAGGACCGTGCGGCCCGGCTCCATGCGTCGGCCGGGCACAAGGACAGGAGCTGGACGGGCAGTGGCCGACCTTGCTTCTCACTCCTCAGGGGCCCGCCTTTCTCCCCGCCTCCCACCCTGGGGTGGTGCGCCGGGCCCTGGGCAGGAGATCCAAGATCCGCTTGGCTCCTGCCCCGCACCAGCTTTGGGATTTGGGAGGATCATTCAACTCCTCTGTGCCTCAGTTTCCACACCTGTAAAATGGCAGTAATAACGTCTTGCTAACTTTGTGGGTCTATTGTGAGGCTTGGTGCCAGTAATAATTACTGGTAACTGCTATGATCTGTCAGGTGCTTACTCTCAGCTGGAGTCTGTGCAGCGCTTGGGGCTGGTGCTTTGAAGCTTTCTCCCCTAGAATCCTCACCTCTGCCCTCTGAGGACCTGGGAGGGGAGGGGGCCGAGGAGCCACGACAGCAGCCACATCTATACGCCTCCCCATCCCCCACAAGCCCATGCGAGGTGCTCTGCTCCTTGCTGGACATGCACTCAGCTCCTTCCTTTACCCCACAGCCCACCATGATGGGGGCTGTAACGATCGCCACTGCACAGAGGGGGAAACTGAGGGTCAAACTGACCCACCGAGTCGCAGGAGCCAGGCTGGGATTCCCCAACTCCACCCACGCAGTCTGGCCACAGAGCCCCCGATCAGAGTCGCTGGGTCGTTTGTGAGGCCTGAGGCATTGTGTGCATACGTGGCTGTCACCTCCCCAGGTGGCATCTGTACTACTGTTATTGTGATGTCAGGCAGCAAGGGCAGCTGCAAACCCAGAGCTGGCTTCCCGGGGCTCACTGCACCCCCCAAACCCCAACGTTGCTTCTCTCCCCGCAGTGTGAGGAGCTAGAGGAGAATCAGTGCTTTTCTTTTCTTTTTTTAAATAAATTTACTTATTTAATTTATGTATTATTTTTGGCTGCGTTGGGTCTTCACTGCTGCAGGCAGGCTTTCTCTAGTTGCGGTGAGTGGTCTTTGCTATGGCGCGCGGGCTTCTCATTGCAGTGGCTTCTCTTGTTCTCTCTTCTCTTGTTCTTCTCTCTTCCCGCAGAGCACGGGCTCTAGGCGCATGGGTTTCAGTAGTTGTGGTGCGCGGGCCTCAGTAGTTGTGGCTTGCGGGCTCTAGAGCGCAGGCTCAGTAGTTGTGGCACATGGGCTTAGTTGCTCCGCGGCACGTGGGATCTTCCCAGACCAGGGCTCGAACCCGTGTCCCCTGCACTGGCAGGCGGATTCTTAACCACTGCGCCACCAGGGAAGCCCAGAATCAGTGCTTTTCAATCAATGCCCCTTGGAGGTGCCCCAAAGGTCCTGCAGGTCAGAGGGACCGGGGGTAGGTGAGGAGTCCCCTGGTGTCGAGCCCTGCTCCCCACTTCCTGCCAGAGCAGCTCTTACAGGCTTCGTATATTTTAATTCTGGAAAAAGAGTTCTGATGCTAAAATTAACCCCCAAAATGTTTAAAACTACTAGACTAGATAATTCCTGAGGTCCCTCTGAGTTCTAAATATGTTATGAACTACTTTCTTGAACCTATTTCTATTTTTAGCTGGCAAATTCAATTTACCTTTTCCCTACTGAGTGCAGACTTCTATTTTTGTCTTGTTTTGTTCTTTTTTAATCTTAAAATTTTCCTTCTCGCATTGCAGGCACTCCCCACCTGCACATCCAGTTTTGGAGGCCCCAGCTTTTCTATGAAGTCTCTATTCTACCCTGTTTCTGGCTCCATTTTCATGACCTCACTGGCTCCAGCCACATTCCTCCTGTTTTCTCATTCTGGATTGGAAGCCTAACCTTCCCCTCTGGGGTTCTTCACAAGACCACCCTTTAACATAATCGATCTGGCCCTTTCCTAGCCCAAATCTGCGATATTTCTCACAGAACAGCTACTAGAAGCCCATGTGGCGTTCCAGGGACGGGGCACCAGGGTCTGGTGGAAGGGAATTTGCTATTAACAAGTGAGACCGGAAAGAGGAAAAAGGAAAAAGAAACAAAGGAAGAAGAGGCTCACATATACATGCATATTGTTTTTCATCATCATTTTCTGATCTGTGCTTCCAGCCTTCTCTTTTGAATGCAGAGATGAGTCCATTTTACTTGAATAAATTCCACATTTTAAGCAGTTTTCAGGGTACATGAGAAAGAGGGTGCCTTTGACCCTAGCACTTCTGAGAGCATTTTAATGGCCCCTATTCTGCTGGGGAATAAAGTCACGTGGTAAGAAAGCCCACTTTACCTGTAGAAAAACTCTCTTCCAGCCTAACCCCCAGCCCAGCTCTGAAGGAAAGTCTCACCTTTTCTACAGACATCACCGTCCTCTGAAGGACACAGCGTCCTTCACGACAGTCTCCCCTTCCTCAGCACGAGAACGAGATGATCAATTGCGTCAGCCATCGATCAATCCAGAAGTGCACGTCGCCTGCCTCACGTGGACCTCGTAGCGTTAGGAGCTGTAAGAAAACTGAGAGTCTCGACATGCAAGACGGAATTGTGGCTTGAGAGGGACACGGCCTTGGCTTTGGGCACAGCATGAAATGCAGCATGAACGCTAAGAGAGGGGGTGCTCAGAACAAAAACCACATCTTTGCCCCAACCCTCAAGGCCATGCCTGAGCTCCCGTCCTCCCTGGGGGCCCCCTCACCTCTGCTCACCGTTCTCTGGCCACATGGACCCTCCTTCAGCGACAGCAATGGGCCAACCTCTGGTATCCTCCAGCCCTGCCCACATGGAGCCCACGCCCCCAGTCTCCCCTCAACCCTCGCTGGCCTGACCGTCACCAATAAGAGAACCCCCAAAGGAAATGAAGTTCCTCCACTACCATCACCCCCTCTTAGGACCCTCGCCCTTCGTGGCACAGGACAGCAGCTCTAAGAGGGTGATTACGTGTTATTTGTTCAATCTTGGCTTCCCAGACTGGACCGTGACTTCGGCGTCTGTCTGCCCCGGCCTCCAGCCCAGGGCTCACAACAGGTGCCCAGTGATTGTTTGTCGAATAAATGCGGACATCAGCTGATGAGCTAACTGAACAGCTGGACCACAGGGGCAGAGCACGAGTGAAAGGGGCAACCTCCTGGGCAGGAGCTGACAGGAATGCTTCCCGGGGGGCTACACCCTGTGCCTAGCCCAGGACCAGGCCCCCTGGGGGTGGGGGGCGATGGTGGGCAGGCAGGGGATGAGACGAACCTGCCATCTGGGCCATGAGGACACGGGCAGGAGACGGAGCAATGCAGCCCAGAGATGGCTCAGGCCGGTGTGCCGGTGGGGCTGTCGTCCAGGGAGGGAGCCCGGCTGCGGGGGTAGGGGTGAGGGCGTGTCCTCTCCATGGGAATGTGCCTTTAAACGATTAATGCAATTGCTAGTTATTGAGGGCCTACTGTGCGCCAGCACGGGCTGCTGGGTGCTACGGGTATAGCCATAAACCAAGTCCCTGACATCGTGGAGTGTCCACTCCAAGTGGAGAAAGACTAAACCAAGGCCATGTCCATTCATCTGTTAATGGACATTCGGATGCCCCCCAGCTTTTGGCTGCCACGAATTCAAAAGCTACGGCACATCAATTCACGGGACTAGTGCTCAGCAAACAGACGGAAGGAGCTACGGATACACACAACCGCACGACGATGCTGAATGAAAGAAGTTAGATTAAAAAAAAAATTATCAGAGAATTTCATTATATACAATTCTAGAAAATGCAGACTGATCGACGGTGAAAGAAAGTAGGTCAGTGGTTGTGTGGGGACATTGGGGGCTGGGAGGGACCACACAGGGGCACGAGAGAACTTTTGGGGGGTGAGGGGTGGCGTGTTAGTTTGCTGGGCTGCTGTAGTAAAGCACCACAGGCCGGGTGGCCGAAACAACAGAAGTCTATTTTCTGTCTTCGGGGCTAGAAGTCTGTGATCAAGATGTTGGCAGGGCTGCTTCCTTCTAGGCCGCTCTCCTTGGCTTGCAGACAACCATCTTCTCCCTGTGTCCTCACGTGGTCTCCCCTCTGTGCCTGTGTCCTAATCTCCTCTTCTTGTAAGGACACCAGTCATGTTGGATTAGCGCCCTTCCTAGTGCCCTCATTTTAACGTAATCACCTCTACAAAGACGCCATCTCCAAATGTGGTCACATTCTGAGGTCCTGAGGGTTAGGACACGGACATATGAATTTTTAGAAGGACACAATTCAGCCCATAACAAGTATGGTCACTATCTTTATGGTAGTGATGACTTCACAGGCATAAAAAGTATCAAATTGGGGGCTTCCCTGGTGGCGCAGTGGTTGAGAGTCCGCCTGCCGATGCAGGGGACACGGGGGAGCCGCCCTGGGAGAGGGCAGAGCTGGAGACACACATTGGAGAATGATTCTGCATTTATATTGTTCCATATTTTGAATGATAAGAAGCACTTTAAAAGGGGGAGAGGGGCCAGTCTCAGGGCATCCTGGCAGGGGAGTAGAGGTCTCTCTAAATGCCAGGAGACTTCAGTAATTAGTTCAGATGTGGTAAGTGTTCTTACAGTCATTCCAATTTTGGCTAGAAAACAAGTGTAAGAACTGAATTTTTTTTAAAAAATAGACTTTATATTTTTAGAGCTGTTTTAGGTTCACAGTAAAACAGCAGAAAGTACGGAGATTTCCCGTATACCTCCTCCCCACTATCAACATCCCCACCAGATGGTACATTTGTTACAAGCAGTGAACCTACACTGACACATCATTGTCACCCAGAGTCCGTAGTTTACATGAGGGTTCACTCCCGGTGTTGTACGGTCTGTGGGTTTGGACAAAGGTATAATGACATGTACCCGTATAGAGTATTTTCACTGCCCTAAAAATCCTGTGGCTGCCTATTCATTCCTTCCTCTGCACAACACCTGGCAAACACTGATCTTTTTACTGTCTGCATAGTTTTGCCTTTTCCAGAATGTCATCTATTTGGAATCATATAATACGTAGCCTTTTCAGATTGGCTTCTTTCACTGAGTGATATGCATTTAACTCTCCTGGCTGCACAGCTCAGCGTAATACTCCACTGTATGGACGTACCACAGTTTGTTCATCCAGTCATCTACTGAAGGGCCTCTTGGTTGCTAAGGATTTTTTCAGACAACGGTTTTCATTAATGAATTCAAAGGCGTGTGTAGGAAGACCCAAAGTGAAGAAATACAGGGTTTATTGGAGGTAATGATGATGTTAAAGCAGGAGTCACCTCTGCTGCAGGCTCGGCAAAGGGCTTCATCTTGCGTGCCAACCCTGACTCGTTCATGTATTCCACAAGCATTTACTGAGCACCGACCACACCCAGGCACCATTCTAGACCACGTTCTGGGGATACACTTCAAACAAAACGGACATACTTGCTGACCGCATGGAGCGTCCCGTCTAGCGGTCTGGAAGGTGGATTGAGACAGGCAGCCTGGGATTGGAGAGGATTCTGAGGCTGGTGGGGCTCTGTGGGGAGGAGACTGTGACTCCTTAGTGATGACAGCTGTCAGGAGAGGTACCAGGGCTCCCTGTTTGCCACAACTGTCCTGGCTCATGGCTGTCGTCCCAGTGTAATCACTAACAGCCCCTTTCCTTGGGGAGCTTTCTGGCTGTGAGGTTGGGGCAGTGGGAGGGGGGCAGTTTTCCTGCCCTCCTTGGCCCAGGAGAATCACAGGAAATGTGCAGAGCCTGGAAGGTCTAAAAATCTTCCTGTTAATTCAAATCCCTGAGATCAGTCACTAAATTTAGATTTTTTCTAGATTTAAATATTAATTTCATTGATTGTATTCTTTAGATCAAAACTAGAAGATGTCTGTCTCAGGGGGAAAAAAACCCCAATAAATTATATATTGAAAACATTATCTTGAAGATAATGTCATAGGGAAGGAATTAAGAACTGCGTATTGGGGATAGGCGAAAAGAAGTCAGAGGGCGAAGATGTACAACAGGTTTGTGACTTATGGTGTCTTTTAAAAAATTAACATTTGTTGCTTTTAAAAAATTGATCACCTGCTCCACACCAGACTCTGCGCTAGGTACTCGAACATCACATTTAACTCTCTCAAAGTCCTCTGTGGTGTGTGCTTTTTATCAAAGGGGAGTCCGTCGGCCTTGGAGGAGGAAGTGGGAGAGGCGGGATCTGAATTGGAATCCACATCTTTCCCATGTGCCAGGCGGTCTCTTGAGCCTCGTGGGGAATGACCCTATTTCCTAGGAAGTATCTCACCTTCCGCTGAAAACTCCAAGTAAATAAGGTAGCATCACTCCCTCCACCCCTCCCAGACACCAGGGACTTTTCAGTCTCATTACTTCATCACCTGTCAGCCCAACTCGGTCCTAACAACCCCCGACACTGGAGACGGAGCTCCCCGGTGTGCTGAGCACGTTCATTTGCAACGTGTATCTATATTCAGATACCTGGTGCTGGAGACACAGGGGCGCACAGTTCAGATGTGAGACCAGCGGGCTCACAGCCTAGAGGAGGAGACAGACAATCAAACAGACACCACCATGACCGTCAGGAGCTCTGGGATGCAGAAAGCACAGGCACACAGCAAGAGTGCCTGACACAGGGGCTTCCTGGAGGAGGTGACATGGAGATTGAGACCTAGAAGCTGGGTAAGAGGACCTGGCAGAGTATTCCACATACACAAGCCTGGAGGAGAGAGAGCATGGAAGCTTCCAAAAGCAAAAAGCAGTTCAGTCTGGCTAGAGTGTGGAGTGGGAGAGTAGCAAGAAAGCTGGGGGGGGGGGGGGGGTTATTGTAATGGGAATGACTGATAATCGGGCCCTTACAATGAGTCAGGTGTATTCATCTCATTCCTTCCTCTTGCAGCCTATAAGGAAGCACTGTTATTATCCCCATTTTACAGATGTGGTAACTGAGACTCAGGGGTGGAATACCTTGCCCAAGGGTTTAGCCCAGGTCTGCCTGACTCCAGAGCAGCCTCGTGTCCCAGGGGCCTGGCTTTGCCCAGAGGGCACTGGGCAGCAAGTGTACTCCCCTTGGAGGCTGCACGCCCAGCCTTCGGACCCCTGGCCCAGGCCTGTTCCCCCCACCAGCTTGGCCTGTGCTGAACTTCTGTGGCACCCTGAGCTCCGCGCAGGCTCTCCACAATGGCTCAGTCCCTCTGCAGGGTCCAGCTTTTCTCTTCCAGCCAGCAGAGCCACAGCTGCACACAGGCAGCCTGGAAGCTGGGCACTGCTGGGCCGCTGCTGCGCCAGAAGAAAGACCCCCATCGATCGGGGTCTCTCCAGGGTCCTGCCTTTCTTCCCCGTCTTCCTCTGTGGCCAGGAGACCCTCTGGTGGGGGCGGGCGGGATGCGAAGGTGACCCCAGGCTGCTTCCAGGAGGATGTGTCCGACCAAAAGCTTGACTAACAAATAGGAAAGCCAGCAGGGCGTACAGTCCGTATTCCAAAGTCAAGCCACAAAAATGGGGTTCAGGAGGCAGGGCGGCCAGGGGGCCAGCATGAGCGGTGGTGGAAAGCCCTGCCCATCCCTCCTCTGTAGGCAGGAGCCAGCAGTGCCCCTGGGGGCCGGTGGACGAGACCTGTGTCACTTTTGGCTGGCGAAACTGTGAGGCTGGTGCCAATGATGGGGGCCCTGGCATTGGAAACATGCTCCCCAGTGTCTAGGTCACAAATTAGCTCTGCAGCCTTGGCCTGTCTCTACTTCTCTGGGCTTCAAAAGAGGAGAAAAATGGAGAGGTTGAATCAAACGCTCTTTCCAGCTTTGAGCCTATGATTCCTGCCCCGTCCAGCCTGACCAAGGGGAAAAAGCCCTCCTCCACCCTGTCTACCACCAACCCCACTCGTTCCAGCAATGGGTGTTTACTGAGCACCAACGATGTGTCAAGCACTGCAAATAAGCACTGGCAGTGCAGCTGTGAACTAGACATGGGCCCTGTGGTCAGGTGAGAAAAATGGTCCCCAAAGATATATTCACTTCCCAGTCTCCAGGACCTGTGAATATTGCCTTATATGGCAAAAGAGCAAATGCTATTTTTTGGGGGAAAAGGGTCTTTGTAGATGTGATTAAGTTAAGGACCATGAAATGAGGAGGTCATCCTGGACTCTCTAGGTGGGCCCTAAATGCATCACGTGTCCTTTTTTTTCCTTTTTTGTTTCTATTCATTTGTTTGTTTTATTTTTTAGATTCCACATATAAGTGATAACATACAGTATTTGTCTTTCTCTATCTGATTTATTTCACTTAGCATAATACCCTCCAGGTCTATCCATGTTGTTGTAAATGGCAAAATTTCATTCTTTTTTATGGCTGAGTAATATTCCATTGTATACATATACCACATCTTTATCCATTCACCTGTTGATGGCCACTTAGGTGGCTTTCATGTCTTTCCTATTGCAGATAATGCTGAGAACATTGGGGCGCATGTCTCTTTCTGAATTAGTGTTTTTATTTTCTTTGGATATATACCCAGGAGTGTGGAATTGCTGGATCATATGATAGTTCTATTTTCAGTTTTTTGAGGAACCTCCATACTGTTTTCCATAGGGGCTGCACCAATTTACACTCCCACCAGCAGTGTACGAGGGCTCCCTTTTCTCTACGTCCTTGCCAACACTTGTTACTTGTGGTCCTTTTGATGACAGCTATTCTGACAGGTGTGAGGTGATATCTCATTGTGGTTCTGATTTGCCTTTCTCTGATGTTTAGTGATGTTGAGCATCTTTTCAGGTGCCTGTTGGTCATCTTTGGTATGTCTTCTTTGGAAAAAAAGTCTATTCAGTTCTTCTGCCCAGTTTTTAATTGATATTGAGTTGTATGAGCTGTTTATATATGATATTAACCTCTTATCAGTCATATCATTTGCAAATATATTTTCCCATTCAGTAAGTTGTCTTTCTGTTTTGTCAACGATTTCCTTTGCTGTGCAAAAGCTTTTAAGTTTAATAAGGTCCCATTTATTTATTTTTGCTTTTGTTTCCTTTGCTTTAGGGGACAGATCCAAAAAAATATTGCTATGACTTATGTCAAAGAGTGTTTTCGCCTATGTTTTCTTCAAGGAGTTTTATAGTTGTAAATTTAAAGAGCATGCATTTAGGTCTTTAATCCATTTTGAATTTATTTTTGTGTCTGGTGTGAAAAAAAGTTTTAATTTCACTCTTTTACATGTAGCTGTCCAGTTTTCCCAACACACTTACTTGCTTTCATTTTTAAAATTAAAAACAATTTTTATGTCTTTATTGGAGTATAATTGCTTTACAATGTTGTGTTAGTTTCTGCTGTACAACAAAGTGAATCAGTTATATGTACACATATATCCCCATATCCCCTCCCTCTTGAGCCTCCCTCCCACCCTTCCTATCCCATCCCTCTAGGTCATCACAAAGCATCGAGTTGATCTCCTTGTGCTATGCAGCAGCTTCCCACTAGCCATCCATTTTACATTTGGTAGCGTATATATGCCAATGCTAATCTCTCATTTCGTCCCAGCTTCCCCTCCCTGCCCTGTGTCCTCAAGTCCATTCTCTACATTTGTGTCTTTATTCCTGCCATGTCACTAAGTTCATCAGTACCATTTTTTTAGATTCCACATATGTGTGTTAGCATATGGTATTTGTTTTTCTCTTTCTGACTTACTTCACTCTGTATGACAGACTCTAGGTCCATCCACCTCATTACAAGTAACTCAATTTCATTCCTTTTTATGGCTCAGTAATATTCCATTGTATATATGTGCCACATCTTCTTTATCCATTCATCTGTCAATGGACACTTAGGTTGCTTCCATGTCCTAGCTATTATAAATAGTGCTGCAATGAACATTGTGGTCCATGTCTCTTTTTGAATTATGGTTTTCTCAGGGTAGATGCCCAGTAGTGGGATTGCTGGGTCATATGGTAGTTCTATTTTTAGTGTTTTGGGGTTTTTTGTTGGTTTGTTTATTTGTTTTTGCAGTACACGGGCCTCTCACTGTTGTGGCCTCTCCCGTTGCGGAGCACAGGCTCCGGATGCGCAGGCTCAGCGGCCATGGCTCACGGGCCCAGCCACTCCACAGCATGTGGGATCTTCCCGGACCGGGGCACGAACCCGTGTCCCCTGCATTGGCAGGCAGACTCTCAACCACTGCGCCACCAGCGAAGCCTTGGGGTTTTTTTTGAATTTTATTTTATTAATTTTTTAATACAGCATGTTCTTATTAGTTTTCTATTTTATACATATTAGTTTATATATGTCGATCCCAATCTCCCAATTCATTGCACTACCATCACCACCACCACCCCCCACCACTTTCCCCCCTTGGTGTCCACACGTTTGTTCTCTACATCTGTGTCTCTATTTCTGCCCTGCAAACCAGTTCATCTGTACCATTTCTCTAGGTTCCACATATATGTGTTAATATACGATATTTGTTTTTCTCTTTCTGACAAACTTCAGTCCGTATGACAGTCTCTAGATCCATCCACGTCTCTACAAATGACCCACTTTCATTCCTTTTAATGGCTGAGTAATATTCCATTGTATAGATGTACCACATCTTCTTTATCCATTCATCTGTCAATGGGCATTTAGGTTGCTTCCATGACCTGGCTATTGTAAATAGTGCTGCAATGAACACTGGGGTGCATGTGTCTTTTTGAATTATGGTTTTCTCTGGGTATATGCCCAGTAGTGGGATTGCTGGGTCATATGGTAGTTCTATTTTTAGTTTTTTAAGGAACCTCCATACTGTTCTCCATAGTGGCTGTATCAATTTACATTCCCACCAACAGTGCAGGAGGGGTCCCTTTTCTCCACACCCTCTCCAGCATTTATTGTTTGCAGATTTTTTGATGATGGCCATTCTGACTGGTGTGAGGTGATACCTCATTGAAGTTTTGATTTGCATTTCTCTAATGATTAGTGATGTTGAGCAGCTTTTCATGTGCTTCTAGGCCATCTGTATGTCTTCTTTGGAGAAATGTCTATTTAGGTCTTCTGCCCATTTTTGGATTGGGTTGTTTGTTTTTCTGATATTGAGCTGCATGAGCTGCTTGTATATTTTGGAGTTTAATGCTTTGTCAGTTGATTCGTTTGCAAATATTTTCTCCCATTCTGAGGGTTGTCTTTTCATCTTGTTTATGGTTTCCTTTGCTGTGCAAAAGCTTTTACGTTTCATTAGGTCCCATTTGTTTATTTTTGTTTTTATTTCCATTACTCTAGGAGGTGGGTCAAAAAGGATCTTGCTGTGATTTATGTCATAGAGTGTTCTGCCTATGTTTTCCTCTAAGAGTTTTATAGTGTCTGGCCTTACATTTAGGTCTTTAATCCATTTTGAGTTTATTTTTGTGTATGGCATTAGGAAGTATTCTAATTTCATTCTTTTACGTGTAGCTGTCCAGTTTTCCCAGCACCATTTATTGAAGAGACTGTCTTTTTTCCATTGTATATTCTTGCCTCCTTTGTTGTAGATTAATTGACTATAAGTGCGTGGATTTACTTCTGGTTTCTCTGTTCTGTTCCATTGATCTATGTGTCTGTTTTTGTGCCAGTACCATATGGTTTTAATTACTGTAGCTTTGTAGTATAGTCTGAAGTCAGAGAGAATGATATCTACAGCTCTGTTATTCTTTCTCAAATTGTTTTGGCTGGGTTTTCATACAAATTTTAGAATTAGTAGTTCTAGTTCTGTGAAAAATGCTGTTGATATTTTGATAAGGATTGCACTGAATCTGTAGATTGCCTTGGATGGTATGGTCATTTAAACAATATTAATTCTTCCAACCCATGAACATGGTATATCTTCCCATATATTTGCAGCGTTTTCAATTTCTCTCATCAGTGTTTTATAGTTTTCTGAGTACAGATCTTTTACCTCCTTAGGTAGGTTTATTCCTAGGTGTTTTATCCCTTTTGATGCGATGGTAGATGGGACTGTTTTCTTAATTTCTCTTTCTGATTCCTTGCGGTTAGTGTATAGAAATGAAACAGACTTATATATATTAATTTTGTATCCTGAAAATTTACCAAATTCATTGACAAGCTGCAGTAGCTTTTTGGTGGCATCTTTAGGATTTTCTATGTATAGTATCATATCATCTGCAAACAGTAACAGTTTTATTTCTTCCTTTCCAATTTGCATTCCTTTTATTTCTTTTTCTTGTCTGATTGCTGTGGCTAGGACTTCTAATACTATGTTGAATAAAAGTGGCTAAAGTGGGAATCCTTGTCTTGTTCCTGATCTTAGAGAAAATGCTTTCAGGTTTTCACTATTGAGAATGATGTTAGCTGTGGGCTTATCATAAGCTACCCAGTTTGGAGTAATTTGTTGTGGCAGCCACAGGAAACTAACACAAATTTGGGAGCTCTCAGTCTAGTTGGTCTAGGAGGAGGGCAGGTGGTTACAATCCAGTGTGGTCAGTGCCGAGTCAGGGGATGAGGACAGAGTGCTCTGGGTTCCTGTGAGAGGGGTATCTCCCAAGGTGAGGAATTGGGGTCAGAGAAGACATTCTGAAGAAGAGAATATCTGAGCTAGAGCAGGAGTGAGCTAGGGAAGGAGTCGGGAGCAGAGGAGGGAAGAGCATTCTGGGCAAAGAGGACAGCATGTGCAAAGGTTGGGAGGCAAATGATAGCATATTACATGAAGAAACTCTAGGATGTCCATGTGAGCAGAGGGGTGAGTGAGTGGGCAGCAAAGAGAGATGAGGCTGCTGAGGCAGACAGGCCATAAAGGGCCTTTAAAATAATCCTACTACTAACTACCTCTTACCGAGGGCTTGCTCTGTGCCATGCCCTGTGCTAAGAGTTTTGCAAGCACCATCTCATTTCACCCACAGCACACCCCTAGTACTCAGTGATTAGATGTCATTAGTCCCATTTTGCAGATGGGAAACTGAGGTCTGAAGAGGTTAGGTTCCCCACCCTAGTCTCTACCCCCAGTCTGACTCCTGAACCCTTGCTTTCACCGGCCAGCCTATATGAAGAAAGCCAGAGAGATGCCCCTGACAGCCCCCACCTAGCACTGGACTGGGTGCTGCTGGACCAGGCCACTCTGGTGAGGAAGACCAGGGCTGGGTGTGGAGAGTTGAATGAGAGCATGTCTGGCAGGATAACGTGGGCCCTGGGGAGGGACAGCGGGGTTGACTCATCCCACGCCAGCACCCTTCCTCAGGGCACCTCAGTCTTTCCTCAGCTGGGCAGATGGGACCCTCTGAGGGGCCAGTCACTGCTCAGGAGTCTGGACCCTGGGGTGTCTCTGCCCAGACATCCACACTGTTGTATTAATCATGACTTTTTATTGTCTGTATTTTTGATGCTTTGACATCTTGGGGCCTTGATGACTCTGCAGGGACTGCAGGGTGAGCCAATTCCTAGAGACGGTAAGGGACTCACCTGTGAGCGCACCTCACATATGCAGCCACCCAGCGCAGAGTCCATACCCTCAACCTCCTCTATGGGGCTCTCATATTCTGGGCCGCTGTCCACCTGCCCTAATGCCCCCAGGGCCAGGTGCCAGCTAACACAGCCCCACAGGCCCCATCGCATACTGAAATTATTCAAACTATCCAATCCTAAGCCTGCTTGTGCTGCTTCCCCCGTTCCTGCCCATAGAAACCACAAAAAGACCCTTGCCCATGTTTTCCCCTCACTCCTTCTGCCTTCTGAGCAACGCTGGTGCTTCCTGGTGTGGCCCTGCATGGTGTGGCAGGTCCTTCCTCTTCCCACCTGTGCGTATAACAAACCATCTTTTCAGTGGCAGTTGTCTCCTGATCTGTTGGCCTAACCACACCTGAATAATCAGAAAACTTACATTTTAGAACGTTTCCCACATGAACGCCTGCGTCAGTCTCTACCCTGGATAGACAGTCTGCTCTGTCCACGCCCTGGGTAAGGAGTTTATGATGTGAGTCCACTGCTGGCCATTCAGTGGCCCCTTGCTGGCCTCACTGTGAGGAAGACAGGGCAGCAGGGCAGGTGGTATCACACTCCCTTTTGCCAAGTAAGAAACTGGGGTGTCTTGTCCAAGGTACTGAACTGCACTAGCCCCCCCACCCCACCCCGACCCCCACCCCAGCTCTTCCAGACTCCCAGACCATGGCCACAGGCCACTTGTCAGGGACCCCTTGGGAGCGACTTCCGGCTGGAGGATGAGGGACTCTGGGAACCCCTCTTCCCTCATCTCAGGGTTGGGTTCTCAGCTGAGCAACCAGCCTGTGTGTGTGGCTGATTGGGCCAGGTGGGCACGTGACCCAAGGAGGACCAATCCAATTTGCTTTCCCAGGGGCTTGGAGGCGGGACCAAGAAAGGGCACTAGGTCCACTTGGGGTTGGTGAGCGGCCATTTTCCTCTCTGGGGTTTGAAAAACACAAGAGGGCACAGGGCAGCCCCTCCAGAGGGAGGCTCGGCAAAGAAAGGAGCCAGTGGGCGGGCGGCCTGGTTTCCAGGTCTCAGGCTCCGCCCTGTCCACAGGCCTGGCAGCCTCTTGCTCCTGAGTTCTCGGAGGCGCGCGGCAACTCCCAGCATCCCCCGGTGCCCAAGGGGTCCTGCTCTTTGCATGCGAAGGCCTCCGCGGTGCCCCGGTGCCTCGCTGCCTCTTGCCGCGGTTTGTGAAAGCCCCCATTTTACCGATGACTCCATCCCCTGAGATACGGAGAGGTCTAACGGCCAGCGCCAGGGTTTGGGGGCCCCAGTGGCCATGGGGAAAGGGGCTCCAAAGGAGGGGTCAGGCAGGGGCTGCAGAAACTCAGGGCCTCGCTGAGCCAGACTCCGGCCGAGCGGAGGGGAGATGGGGCCGTCTGTGAGGTCTCAGGAGACTCCCCGCTGGAGAGAGCTCGCTGCCCCCGAGCTCCGTGCCCAGGGCCCAGGCCGTTTGCTGGCTGTGTCACTGTGGCCACACCCAGCCTCTCCAGGGGAGAGAGGACAGACAGAATGGCAACGGGCCAGCCGGGCCCTGGGGGCGCGGCGGGGAGGTTTCCAGCCCTCTTTGAACCCAGAGTCATCTTTCCAGAAGGCAAATCCCTCCCAGACAGCAGGGCCTGGGCGCCTAGGGAGCCGGGCCTCTTGCCCATGCAGGTCAAGGGCGGCCCCTTCCTCCTCTCGCCCTCCACTTCCCCTGATGCTCTGCTGGAGAAAACACCTTTCAAAAAAGGATCAAGGCAGGCAGGGTTTTGTTTTTTTTTTTAAAGTAGCAACGAGGTTCTTTAATTAAACTCTCCATAAGCTCTTAAATCCAGGGAGCTTTTTTGGCTCATCTGAAAGTTGGGCTCTGATATTTAGAGAGGGATGACCTCTGATGGGAGGAAAGGTGACCTTTGTTCAGGAGCTGTGGGGCTGCCCCCTGCCGCCCCCTCCCTTCGCTGTGGGTGGCCTCGCCTGCCTCTACCACCCTGGCTAAGCCATCGCTCACTTCCCCCAGTGGCTCTTCCTGCTTCTGACTGTTTGCTGGGCAGCCAGGGGCAAGGCGGTCCTGGCCTTTGAAGGCCACAATCTAGTGCTAGAGAGGAGTGACGGGGGAGTAACTGCTGGTACAGGTCACAGAATGTGAGCTTGAAAGGGACGGAGAGACTGTTAGGACCGCTGCCCCTCTCCCACTTCCCAAGGAGGAAGGACTTCCCCAAGGTCACCGAGTGAGTCAGTAGCAGCCTCGCCTTGAAACCAGTAGGCTGATTGATCAACTTCATCATTTTAATAGGCACCGTTTACTTACTGAGCACTTACTACATGCTAAACACTCTACCGCACCTTACTATCTCATTTAGCCCCACAAGGACCCTGAGAAGGGGGTTCTCATCTCTCTTTTCTCAGATGAGAAAACAGAGGCTGTAGGAGGTTATGCCACTTGCCCAAGGTTGCTTGTTAGCAAGAGAGAGAGCAGGACTTGAGCCCAGAGCTGTTCGATTCCCAAGTGCTCTCTTTGAAGGCTGCCGCTCAGACCACTCTCCTCTGGGCAGGAGCGGGTGAGAACGTGCAGCGGGGTTGGGGGCCCGTTAGGAATTCAGGGGAGGCGCCAGCCCTGGGAGTCCCACGCTGGCCTCGGCTCTCTCCGTGCCACAGACAAGGACACAGTGTCTGCAGTTCCCCATGGAGTGGCAGGATGGTACATCCCCGTGGGGCGCCTGCAGCCTTGGGCCAAAGCCACGGGGGCGGTGCCAGCCCTACCACAAGCATCATCGGACGTCGGGAGGCCGAGCTCCCCGCAGCAGCTCACAGGCTGTTCACGCCAGTGTTCCTGTGGGGCGGCCACCCGGTGCCCCAAGAGCCTGCAGTCCAGTCCAGGAAGACAGCCCGACACCCACGAGGTCCCTTTTATGATACAAGAAAGGGCTCTACAAGGCGAGCAGCAAGGGGCCCTGGGCACCAGCTGATCCATTTTCCCCACTTTTCTGATGCGGACCCTGGGGCTCAGAGATGGGGTGAGACTTGCCCAGGGCCATTGTCCACCACCAGGCAGACTTGGGACACGGCTCTCGGGCTGTGAGTGATACGGGGCCTTCGTGAGTTCCAGGGCCCTGGGCTCCTGGAGAAGCTCGGGCCTGGTGTACCCCAGCCAGGGGGACTTGCATGCAGGTGTCCCACCTGGTCCCCTGGACACTAGCAGCAGAGCAGTGGAGGTGACGCTCCAAAAGCCAGGCCCCTTCCCCCTGGGAGAAGTGGGGTTAGCAGTCAGGAAAGGGATGCAGAAGCAAAAAACTGGAGAAACCCAAATCGAGAGAGGGGAGTCAGCACCTCACAGCCCAGAACAAGCGCGAATCAGAGGGTAAAGGCCAGACCACAGTGCTGACAGCTGTACTGGCTGGGATGGGAGCTGTGCGGTGCGGAAGGGGAGGGGTGCATCTCAGAGAGATTTCACCTCTTCTTCTCCTCTTCCTTCTCCAACTGCCTGTATTATTCCTTCAAGGAGGGACCTCCAGTTCTCCAGAAAACGCACATGGAGGCTCTCACTTCTCAAATATTCTATGCCCCCAACCACCTTTTCATA
This sequence comes from Leucopleurus acutus, assembly GCF_964270905.1. Taxonomy (NCBI): domain Eukaryota; kingdom Metazoa; phylum Chordata; class Mammalia; order Artiodactyla; family Delphinidae; genus Leucopleurus; species Leucopleurus acutus. The sequence goes on along the minus strand of NC_139150.1, from coordinate 4,796,574 downwards.
TCTGCAATTAAATGACTGCGTGCTTAATACCCATCTTGTCAAACCGACAGCCCTGCATGGGCCTGGGCCCCATCTGCCTCGATTACAGCCTCATCCCTGCGTGAAATGACCTGACGCTCCCTGACCACCCAGGGAGTTCCCGAGCTCTCCAGGACCGTGACGCCGGGCTCAGATGAGGCCTCGAGCCCAGGGCGGGTATTGGAACAGAGAATGTGGGATTCAGGTCCCAGCCCCTCTCCCCAGCGAGCAACCCCCATCAGGGCTGACAGGGGGTGAAAGGTGATCAAGGCCGCACCTGACACTGGGTAACTATCGCTCCAACCTGGGGTGTGGGGTTGGCAGGACTGGAGGTGGCAGCACCTCTGCCCCAGCTTTCCCTGAGCTGCTCCTGGGGTCACCGGGGACTGGGCCCCTGCACGGGCTTCCCGCATCCTCTCAGGGGGATCTGCCTGCCCTCGAATTGAAGCCCGAGCTTTCTAAAGGAACCCTCCACCGCTGGTCTCTTTCCCCACCCCTACTCTGCAGGGAAGACAGTTGTGGGGGACAGAACGGTGCTCCCCCCAAGAAGGCCACATCCTAGTCCCTGGAACCCGTGAGTACGTTACCTAACACGGCAAAGGGACATTGCAGATGGGGTTAACGTAAGGATTATCCTGGATCGTGTGGGTAGCCCCGATGTGATCACAAAGGTCCTTATAAGAGGGAGGCGGGAGGGTCAGAGTCAGAGAAAGAAAATGTGATGACAGGACAGAAGCAGAGGTCAGAGACAGAGACTGACTTTGAACGTGGAGGAAGGGGCTGGGAGCCGAGGAAGCCTCTAGAAGCTGACAAAGGCGAGGGACAGAGTCTCTCCGGAGTCTCCAGAAGGAACCAGCCCTGCTGACGCCTTGATGTGGGGACTTCTGACCTCCAGAACTGGAGGGCAACCAACATGTTGTTTCAAGCCACCACGGCTGTGGTCATTTGTCAGAGCAGCTCTGGGCAACTACTATATACAACAACTATGCAATTTTGTATTCGCCCCCCCCCCCACCCTTGATCTCCATTTTAATGTTTATTGATTTATTGAGCTGCACCTGGTCTTAGCTGCAGCACACGGGATCTTTGTTGCCGCGTGAGGGATCTTCAGTTGCGGCATGCGGGATCTTTAGTTGCAGCATGAGGAATCTTTTAGTTGCAGCATGCGGGGTCTAGTTCGCTGACGAGGGATCGAACCTGGGCCCCCTGCATTGGGAGTGCAGAGCCTTAACCACTGGACCACCAGGGAAGTTCCTGATTTCCATTTTATAGTGAAGTGATACCCTGTAGCTATGTGACCTTAGGAAGCCGCTGGACTCCTCTGGGAGTGTTTTTCTCGTCAATAAAAGGGGAAGAGTAATCCCCACCCCACAGGGCTCTTGTGGAGGTTTCACAAGGTCGAATGTGTAGGGGCTGCAGCACAGGCCTGACGCGTTGATGTTCGCATGAGATGCTCCGGGCCCAAGCTCCTCTCGCTTAATTTGGAAAAGGTACCAAACTGTTTAAAGGGCACCAGGCTGGGCAACTGGCCACAGATGTCATCGACCCTCTCCAGGCCTCCCTTTCCTTGTCTGTGAAGATGGGACGTTGCAGACCCGGCTCTCAGGCTGGGCTCAGCCTACAGACAGGCTTTGTTTAGCCTGTTCACTGTTTAGAAAATAAAAATGAGTTGTCCAGGTTTGAAAATTGGGAATCGCATCTTAAAATTCTATTTCTACCTTCTTTTGAAGAAATGGGTCCAGTTCTTCCACTGCAGGGGTGACCAGAGCTCAGGGCCAGCTGCCCTTTTGAGACCAGGCCTGTGGTCCCCAGCTTGCGACAGTCACCACTCCTCCCTGTGACCACAGCCCTCCTGTTCCTTTCACTTGCATGACCTGGCTGCTCCCACAAAGGAACTCGAGTTTGTGAGTCAAATTCTCTACCTTTGCCTCCCGTGATCCCTCTGCTGTAAGACAGCAGTGAGGTCTCTGGAGCCCTTTTCCTAACGGCTTTAAATTCAAGCAAGTCAGACTTGCTTAATATCCAACTCCTTCGTGAAGCCAGAGGTCCCGCAAGGGCAGTGGCCCCCGTAAGCGGCCCCGGCTGGCCCTGCCTCTTCACCTCTGGCCTCCACCTGTTACACACCCTCTCCCCTCCTTCTGGTCTGGCTGCCCCTTGCCGAGTTGTGCTGGTTTATAGCGTCTGATCTCCACAATGGCCCCCTTCTGCCTTTCCAAGTATCGCCATTTCACACCCGCCAGAAGAAACGAGAAGAAAATCCCATGCTTGTTAGAAACGAGTCTGAAATAAGGCTGATGGGGCCCGAGGAACTCACTTGTGGGTCAAGGGCACGTGCTTGAATTCTTGGGTTTTGCAACCTTGAAGTGGCCCCTTTGGAGGATTTTTCAGCTTCCCTTTCGGATTCTTTTCAATATTCCAGGCCACTCGAGTTGTCCACCCATCGATTTCTGGATGACTGAGGTATTTCTAACATTAAACATTTAAAAATCACCAGCTTTGGACGGACTCCCTTTTGCAGAATGGACCTTAGGGTCCTCGGTCCTTAGAGTGAGATGCTGGAGCATCGCAGACAGTCCTCTGCCCCGGGCGTGCCCCTCCTTCGCTGTCCAGAGGCGGGAGTCAGAGCTGTCCGGCTTCTCGCAGGACCCCCGCAGCTCTCCCCCACCCGCCACTATCCCCAGGCCATGCCATTAACTGCTGGCCTTGGCAAATGCACACAAAGGGAAACTGAGTCACAGCCAAGGGAAAGTTGGTGAGAGGCAAGAGCGCTCCCTACCTGTTGCTCTCTCCAGGTCCCCAGCCCTCTCCTCCTCCCTGCCTGGGTAGGACGAGGGGCAGATGGCGGAGGCTGCAGTCTGCAGCTGCTCCTGTGGCACTGGGGACGGGGAAACGAGAGTCTCTCCCTTTAAACACGGATTAGCAGCTCTCTCCCCAGCTCCCCTTCCTCAAAAAGAGAACTTGTCAGGGTTTACATCAATAATAGATAACGGTGCATCGCTGTGGCAGGCTCCAGCCGGAGGCTGTTTCGATATTTTCTAGAGAATTTGTCAGCAATCGCAGAGTTGAGGAAGAGTGGGGGCTGGGGGGGCGGGGGCGGAGGAAGTACCTTCATTAATTTCTCCTCATTTGCATATTCTTGCTGTTAAATAATGTATTGATCACTTTCTGTGCCTGCAGCCCTCCCCTGCCCCTGAGCCGCGCTGGGGTCCTCCCCAATAAGAGAGATGAGCTCATCACTTGACAGCCAGAGGGCAGGGGGCTGCTGCGTGTCTCGGGGACACCCCACAGCCCGGCTGAGCCCGCCCCCCCCAGGATCCTCGCGAACAGGAATTCCCGCCGTCTAGAGCATCATTATCCACTGTTTATTAAGTCCTTACCAGGAGCTGGTCCAAAACCAAGTGGTTTACGAGGATGGCACTGTGAAATCCTTGCAATAGCCCCATGAGGTCAGCACGGTTATTAAACCCATTTTACAGATGAGGAAAGTGAGGCTCAGGCAGGTCAAGGGCCTTCCCCAGGTCACAGAGCCAGGAAGTGGTGGAGCTGGGTTTGAATTCAGCTCTGCTTGGCTCTAAAGACAGGGACCTCTAAACCTGCAAACCTCACACCCACCTGGGAGGCTTCCCAAGGCCTGTGGGGAAGGTATCCTTCCCTGGAACTGAGTGAGAGAAAAGGGCGGGTGTGCGGTGAGCTGGGAAAATGCTGGCTGTCTCCGGGTGGGGAGGCCGAGGCCGAGGCCAAGGGGTGGACAGTCCGAGTCACCCCAATGCAGCATTGACACCAGCTTGTGGAAGTTCTTGGGAGACAGATTTGGGGTCCACTTCAGGAAGGATTCCCCAGCCCTGGGGCCACCTGACAATGGAATGAGGCTGCCTTGGGAATAGCAAGCATCTGTCACCTGGGGTGATTCAGAGGATGTCCACCTGCCAGGGGCACCTACTTCCGTGTTTATATCTGAAAACAAACAAACACCACTGAGGGATCTCTACCCCAACTGGGGATTTACTGATTAAATTAGGATCTGTCCACACAACAGAGTAACACACAGCCAGTAAAAATGATGCCAGAGGTGGTTTGTTTTTTCTTTTTGCGGTACGTGGGGCTCTCACTGCTGTGGCCTCTCCCGTTGCGGAGCACAGGCTCCGGACGCGCAGGCTCAGCGGCCATGGCTCACGGGCCCAGCCGCTCCGCGGCATGTGGGATCTTCCCGGACCGGGGCACGAACCCGCGTCCCCTGCATCGGCAGGCGGACTCTCAACCACTGCGCCACCGGGGAAGCCCCAGAGGTGTGTTTTTATTGATGTAAAAAGATGTGCACAATTATCATTGTGTGAACAACGCTGGGCCTGAAGCTGGAGGAACTTGATCCCGTGTGTATAAAATCGTGCCCACCAGGGCATATGTGAACGCGTGCGTGGAAGGGCCGAGAAGGTGCATTGCAGTCTCACCTCTGCCTGGCTCAGGGTGGCGGGATTTGGGTGGTTTTTCTTTTCTTTGTATTTTCCTACAGTTCCTCATTTCTCCTGGACATACATTTCTTGTGTGATTGTCAGGGCTGTGAGAGTACACAGGAGAGCGAAGACACACGCCAACAGGGACTTTGCCTTCAGCGTCTGGGGTGACATCTGGCATTGCATCTCCGTGCTCCTCTGCAGTCACCCTAAGCAACTCCTCCGTGCCTCAGTTTCCCCCCCACCCCAGATCAGACTGTCCTTCATTCTCTACCGAGTCTGTATCAAGCATCCCACTTATGCCCAGCCCTGCGGAGGGACCTGGGACCGAAGCAGACAAACACTTCAGAGAGGTTCAGTGACTTACTAGAGGTCACACAGCTTTGAGGAAGGGGTGGAGCCCGGGCAGCAACCCAGGTCCCAGCTTTGTGGGCTGATTACGTGGCCCCGCCTCTCTGTCCTTCCTCAGGTAAATGGCCTTTGGTCGCTGCCTCCACCAGGAAAGGGAAATGAGCTTTGCCATGTTCAGGACAGGTTCCCCCTTCTGCCCAGAACCGAGTTTCACACCAGCATTTGGCTACTATGTTTTCCAAGTTTCCATTTCTGCTTTTGCTCTTGTAGTTGGGTGGGGGTGGGTGGTCTGTGGTCTCCAATCCGCCTTCTTTTTTTTTTCTTTGACTGAGTCTCATGGCCCACAGGATCTTAGCTCACCGACCAGAGACTGAACCCAACATGCCCCCTGCAGTGGAAGCACAGAGTCTTAACCACTGGACTGCCAGGGAATTCCCAATTTATTTTTTATTTTTTTTTTTACTTTGGCTGCGTTGGGTCTTCGTTGCTGCACGCGGGCTTTCTCTGGTTGCGGCGAGCGGGGGCTACTCTTCCTTGCGGCGCGCGGGCTTCTCATTGCGGTGACTTGTCTTTGTTGCTGAGCACGGGTTCTAGGCGCACGGGCTTCAGTAGTTGCGGCGCGCGGGCTTAGCTGCTCTGCCGCATGTGGGATCTTCCCGGACCAGGGCTCGAACCTGTGTCCCCTGCATTGGCAGGCGGATTCTTAACCACTGCACCACCAGGGAAGTCCCCCCATTTTTTTAAAATATAAATCCCTTTGTTAATTTTCTTTCAATTTAAATGAGAGACTTATTAAAAACCTTTGTCCTTCTAATTTTTTGTACTAAAATGTTTTTCCTCAGCTTTATTGAGATATGATTGACACATAACCTTGTATAGGTTTAAGATAGACAATGTGTTGATTTGATGCACCGACACGTCGCAGAATGACTATCACCATAGTGTTAGCTAACACCTCCATCATCTCTCATAACTGCCGTCTCTTTTTTTGTGGTGAGAACATTTAAGATCTACTCTCGTAGCAGCCTTCAAGTATATAACAGTATTATTAATTGTAGCCACCATGCGAGCCTTATTTTAAAATTAGCTTAGGGCTATTTGGCCTGAGCTGAAAACGCTCTTCGTGCTGAGAAGGCCACCGGAGGCTGCTCGGGTGCAGGGCTGGGGCAAGGCTGGCATCACTCTGCATCTGGAGACCCCCCTCACCTCACACAACCCTGGGGGGCACACAGGGTGTGCCTGGCAGGCCAGTTCCCCTCATGCACCCAGCTCAGAGCTTTACGAGCAAAACCTCACCTGGTCCCCCTGACATCCCTACGAGGTTGGTGCTGATACTGTCCTATTTCGCAGATGAGTAAACTGAGGCCTGGAGAATAAGTGACTTGCTCAAGGTCACACAGCAGAGCCAGAAATCACACCGAGCACTCTTCAGCTCAGAGCCTGACCTCAGAACCCCTGAGCTCTATGCGATACGTTAGAGCAGGGGGCAGACACCCACACTGGCAGGGGACGAGAAAGGCGAGAAGGGGGAGGTGGCAGAGGGTCTTTGGAAGCAGGCCAGCCTGGGGGGAGGGGCTGGCGGAGGCTGCTGATCTGTCAGCCCACGGGGACCCTGAGGACCTGTGGGTTGACTGGTGCCTATACCGTCCCAGGAGCTTAGTTAGGTTCACAGAGAGAGTTAGTGACACAGAGGCACTGGAAATTGAGTTTACGGCTCTATGTGGATTTAATAGAGATCGATATACACAGGAAATGGAGGTTATGGACACAAACATGTATCTAGACTGTAGCGGAACCATAAATATAAAGACACAGCAATCATTTCCTCATTTGTCTGTTCGGTAAACGCCTACTGAGCCCCAGAGGCAGCAGGAGCGATGCTGGGCTCAGGGTGACACCCGGATGAAAAGGATGCAACACCACCAGCGTCCACCGGCGGAGCCCTGAAGGCTGGGGCGCAGCCAGACCCATGATTACAGTGGAGCAAAGACGAGACGGAGATGCTGACGGGGGAGCACGAGGGAGGGGTTCTTGCCTCGGCTGGCGGTGGGGGAGGGGGGACACAGGGGAAGCAGCCCTGGGAGGGTAAGGCCTGAGGAGGGGGGTCTTTACACAGCTTCACACACACACGCAAACACACACACAGTACATACAGATACATACGTGAGGACTAATTCAGGTACAATAAAGTGTACCAGATCTTACACATGCACTTGGGCAAGTTTATACGCCTATGTGACTGGCGGCCAAAGCAAGATACAAACCGTCCCCATCACCGCTTCTAGTCAACGCCCCTCCTCCACTGTTCTGATTTTTGTCACCATAAACCACTTTTGCCTGATCTAGGGTTTCTTTAAACGTACCCCACACACACTCGCTGGGCTTGTCTCCAGAGCTGTCCATGACGTTTGTGAGCCAGCAGCTCCTTCCTTTTCATAGCTGAGCAGCGTCCTGTAATAAGGATGTCTAGCCTTTCACCTGGTGGTGGACCTTTCTGGCCGTCATGAATCAGGCTGTTGTGGACACTCTCAAGCACGTCTTTTGTGAACACGTGTCTTCCAGTCTCTTGGGTGAGATCGCAGGAGTCTAACTACCGGTCCCAGGGCAGGTGGATGCTGGACGTTACGGGAAACGGTGGTCAGTCCTCCCATGAGGAGGCATCTTGTGCTCCTGTGGGAACACACGCCACTTTCAGCCGCTCTGCAGCCTCGCCAGCACTTGGTGTTGTCAGCCTCCTGGCTTTTAGCCACTCTGCTGGGTGCTGAGTGGGTCGCAGAGCACGACTTGGAGTTTCCCAGGAGACAGAGAGGGGCTGGAGGGGGGCGTGGCAGGCGCAGAGGCGAGAAACACTGGACGGGTGTGGCACCTGCGCCAGAGGCCACCGGGGAGGCAGGGAGTAGAGGTGGGTGGGGGCCGGCGGGCGGCATCAGCACGCAGGAGGGCCTCGTGCACAGCCAGGCCGTGGACTGTGACCTGTGGTGGTTACCCACGTGCAGGACCCCGATGCAGCCCGGTGGTTTGGGCTCGTTTGGCAGGTCGCTGCTTCACTTGGTCCCCACCAGGCGAGCTGGGCAGGCAGGGACGCTGCCCCACGTGCAGGGGAGGCACCGCCACCAGCTCTGCAGCTCCCGCCGAGGCGCCTCCTGCTCTGTGTGGTACCCTCTGGGGCTCCCCGAATGCCCCGGACTGTCCTGGGCTCCCTGGGGAGACCGGTGAGGCTAGAACCAGGGTCCTGCCCTCTAGGAGCTTACAAGGTAGGAGGCCCAGATGAAACCATTCCGGGCAGTGACAGATGTGTCCGAGGGCCCACCAGGCGTCAGGTCCTGGCCTGGGCACTGGGAGTCGGTGGGGGGACCAGTCAGATCCGCCCTCCTGCCGCCGGGGAGCTAAAACACCGGATACCAATGAAAAGGAGAACCAGAGGTGATGATAGTAATAACCGTAGCTTCCGTTTACCACCTGCGTCCTACGTGCCAGGCGCTGGGCTGATGTGCAAGTGGGGGCTGTGACCACGGCAGAGGGGGTGTGGCCGCAGGCCGGTAGCAGAAACGCTGGGGGTGCGGTGCTGCCGCCCTGGGCCTCGGCTCCCTCTTCTGCAGACCGGGGTAACCCCAATCCCTGACTCGTGGCCACTGAGAGGATTCAGTGCCATAATGCACGCAGTCAGCCAGGGCTCTCCCCAGCCCTCCCTCACAGCTCTGTCCCCAGGGCCACCAGGCCCAGGTGACAGCAGTGGCTGATTCCTTCCACCTCACCGAGACCCGCCCTGGGACCCGAACTGGGAACCGTGACAGATGCCCGAGGAGGTGGGTTCCATGCTGGGCACTGTGGCCCCTGGGACCCCCTGAGACCAAGGCCGTCCCTAGCTGAGGGGGACCACAGGGCACGGGGTGGAGGGGAGAAAAGGCAGGGACCCCCCCTCCCACGAGCTCTGCAGGTGCAGGAACGGGCTGCTGTGTACAGTGGGTCCCCCTGCCCTGCCTCACGGGCTGTTGTGAACTCTGGGTGAGACTGTGTGGGCAGCTTAGCAAAGGGCCTGGCCTGGGGGGAGGGTGCCAGGTATGGGAACTTGTTACCATCCTCACATCCTCACCCTTTCCTCAGGACCGGGGTCAGGATGCTCAGTGCGTCCAAAGCCAGTCCTGGGCTGAAGCCATACTCAAGAAAACCAAAGTGCTGTGGGCTGAACTGCGTCCCCCAAAAGGTATGCGTTGAGTCCTAACCCCCAGGCACCCGTGGATATGACCTCTTTTGGAAATAAGGTCTTTGCAGATGTAATTAGCTCAGAAGAGGTCCTGCTGGATGAGGGTGGGCCCTAAATCCAAAGACTGGCATCCTTATAACAAGAGGAGAAGAGACACAGAGCCATGTGGGGGAGGCCACAGGAAGATGGCGTTAGAGAGTGGAGTGACGCGTCCATAAGACACAGGATGTCCGGAGCCCCCAGAAGCCAGGAGAGAGGCCTAGACCAGATCCTCCCTCAGATACTGCAGGAGGAACCAACCCTGCCAACACCTTGATTTTGGACTTCTGGCTTCCGGGACTGAGAATAATTTTCTGTCGTGTTAAGCTACCCAGTTTGTGGTACCTTGTCGCAGCGGTCCTAGGACACGAATACGTGAAGCCAGGAGAGCCACTGCCGCCTCTGCCTGATGCCTTCAACCCAGATCCCACCAGCCAGCTCCCTCACCTCCGTCAAGACTTTGCTAGAACCTCGATTCTCAGACACCTGCCCCACTCACCTCTTTGACAGCACCCACCCCGCAACTCCTGACCCAGTGGCCCTGCTTTACTCCTCTCCCTGGAGTGAATCATCTCTCAACATTCTCTCTAATGTCCTTACTGATGCTTGCCTGCTCCTAGGAGCGAGGCCCTCGTGGCAGGGCTGGGTCCCCAGCATCTGGCACAGAGGAGCCCTCATCAGTATCTGCTGAATGAATGGCTGGGTGGATGGCTGGGTGGCTGGGTGGGTGGCTGGGTGGTTGGATGGATGGGAGGGTGGATGGATGGGAGGGTGGATGGATGGATGGGTGGATGGTGGCTGGGTGGGTGGATGGGTGGGTGGATGGGTGGGTGGATGAGGGTGGATGGATGGGAGGGTGGATGGATGGGAGGGTGGATGGATGGATGGGAGGGTGGATGGATGGGAGGGTGGATGGATGGATGGGTGGATGGTGGATGGGTGGGTGGCTAGGTGGGTGGATGGGTGGATGGGTGGGTGGATGGATGGATGGATGGGTGGGTGGGTGGATGGATGGGAGGGTGGATGGATGGATGGGAGGGTGGATGGGTGGATGGGTGGGTGGCTGGGTGGGTGGCTGGGTGGATGGGTGGATGGGTGGGTGGATGGGTAGGTGGATGGATGGGTGGATGGGTGGGTGGATGGGTGGGTGGGTGGGTTGATGGATGGGTGGCTGGGTGGATGGATGGGTGGATGGGTGGGTGGGTGGATGGCTCGGTGGCTGGGTGGCTGGGTGGGTGGATGGATGGGTGGACGGGTGGATGGGTGGAAGGGTGGATGGATGGGTGGCTGGGTGCGTGGGTGGATGGATGGATGGGTGGGTGGATGGTGGCTGGGTGGAGGGCTGGTGGTTAGGTGGGTGGGTGGGTGGCTGGGTGGGTGGGTGGCTGGGTGGATGGATGGATGGATGGATGGATGGGTGGGTGGGTGGGTGGATGGATGGGAGGGTGGGTGGATGGGAGGATGGGTGGATGGGAGGGTGGGTGGATGGATGGATGGATGGTGGATGGGTGGGTGGATGAGTGGTTGGGTGGATGGATAGGTGGGTGGGTGGATGGGTGGCTGGGTGGGTGGCTGGGTGGATGGATGGGTGGGTGGGTGGGTGGATGGATGGGTGGGTGGGTGGCTGGGTGGGTGGATGGGTGGGTGGTTGTGTGGGTGGCTGGGTGGCTGGGTGGCTGGATGGATGGGTGGGTGGATGGATGGGTGGCTGGGTGGGTGGCTGGGTGGCTGGGTGGGTGGGTGAGTGGGTGGGTGGCTGGGTGGGTTCATGGGTAGGTGGGTGGCTGGGTGGATGGATGGGTGGGTGGGTGGCTGGGTGGGTGGGTGTTTGCATCCTGCAGCACCATAGAGACCCTGTGGGAGGCTCAGCTGCCTGAGTTCCTGCAAAGGAAACCTGCCCAGCAGGTATGGGTGTGAGAGCCGGATTTAGGGTGACAGCTTCCCTCCCCACAATGAAGCATGTGGGTATTTTTGCTTCATCTGACCCCAGGTCTGCTCCTCCCTGTGTAGGTGATTAGCAGGTGCTTTAATTGGCTTCGGAGAGCCATGGGCTAAGTGAGGGGTTGGCAAGCTTGCTTGCTACCCTCCTGACCCACTGGGACCATGCAACTGAAACGCAGGAAGAGCAGCCACCTCTGCGGGGACGCTGGGGGCCCGACACCTGGGAAATGGTGGGGAAGCTCCGAGTCATGGCTGGGGCTCCATGTCACGGGTCTCCCGTCTCCTTCCCGCATAGCCTTGGCTCTCGTGAGCGTAGGAGCTGCTCTGCCCATCGCCGGGCTCCCAGTGCCCTGCCCGCACAGCCCATGCAGGGCTGCCGTGTCGCACAACCCCAGGGGGTGCCCATCACCTCGGGCTGTGTGGGGACGGTGCCCCTTGGGCTTGTGCAGCTTGGCAGGGCTGGTCCCTGCGTGAATCAGGAGCTCAGTAAATGCGCCACCGAGGAGGGGTGCTCAGGCTGCCGCACTCAGACTCGCCGACCCTCCTGGCTGATCTGGACCCGGGACACAAATGCTTCTCACCTAATGGAACGTCCGGGTCCTCTTAGGCTCAGCTCAAGCGCCGGTCAGAACGTTACCCTCCTTCACATCCACGTCCACGCGTCTACTCCCACGTCCACGTCCACCCTTGTGAGGGCAGCGGCCACAACAGACCTTTGTAGGTGCTAACTGTGTGCTGGGCACTGAGCGGCGGTCCTAAACAAGCCGCCTCATCTCATTCTTACAACTACACGGGGTTGTTGCTACCCCCCACTTTACAGATGACAAAACTGAGGCCCCGAGAGGTGAAGCAACTTACTCAGGGTCACACAGCCTGGAAGCGGCAGAAACAAAACGGTAGCGGAGGCCTTTCTGACCCAGACCCCATTCCCCACATCCCAAACTCTGAACCCCCCAGCCAGTGGGCATTTTAGATTCACTACAGGAGAAGGTGCTGGTTCAACATGTCCAAGTGTTCAGGTTTGAAATGGACGGGGAATCAGGAGGGGAAGGGGGAGAGAGACAGGGAGAGTGAGGGGGGAGTTGTCATTCGGAGGTACCTCTGGCTAATGAGCAGAGAGGCAGAGAACCACAGGTGACCGGGCAGAGCGGGAAGAAAGGCAGAGATGAAACGTGTTGGAAGCACCAAGTTAATGGAACTATTAAGTGGTTCATCTTTCCCAGCTAATGAGGCCCCCTCTACAGGAGGGAGGGGCCGGGACAAGAAAGCACCGTGGCTCAGTTTCTCAAGGCACTGGCGCTAATGAAGTCACCGGAGACTTGGAATTCCTTGGGCACATCTGACTCGGCTCCGTGGTGACGCTATTTTAATTCAGTCTGAGGACGACCAAAGGAGAGAAAGTCCCCTGTTAACATGATGAGCTTGGGCGCCAGGAATTTGGAGGGGGTGACAGGAACTCAGAACTTGTCTAACACGGACAGAGGACCCAGGATGGATGCAGGGATGCAGGGACCCGGAGGGGGCTTCCAGGAAACGTGTTTGAAAGGGTGGAATGAAGCTGCAGCCCACAGGGTGAAGCCAGGGTTCGGGGGCAGGTGTGAGTTGCTGTCCTGGAAGGTGGCGTGGCATGCACACTGAAGACACACTCAAACACACGATGAAACCCGTCAACTAATATTTACCCAGCACCTCCTGTGTGCAAACGGCAGAGACCAGTAAGGCTCGGATCCCACGGGGCCGAGATGTGTCAGACTCCCAGCTTGAAGCACCATCCTGCTTCTCTCGGCAGGAAGCCCGCGCTCCTCCGTGGCTGTCTCTGCTCCCTCTCCGGACACGTCTGGCATGGCCTCCTCCCTCCCCAGGGCACCGGCCTCCTGGGTCCTTCCTTCAGCTCCTCCCTCTGGGCTCCGGGCCTTTGCACCTACCATTCCTTCTGCCTGGCGCGCTCTCTGCTGTTAGCTCCCATACAACCTCAGGTCTCTGCTCCAACGTCACCTCCTCGAGGGACTGCCCCTGACTCCCTACAGCGTTGGTTCCCTCTGGAGGCTCTGACTTTATCTGTTCCACGCCTCTCTCCCACTTCTGGTGGCTTCTGGTAATCACTGGCATTCCTTGGCTTTTGGCCGAATCACTCCAATCTCTGCCCCCATCTTCACATCACCCTTTCCTCTGTGTGTCTGGGTCTTCTTTTCAGTCTCTTAGAAGGGCACTGTCATTGGCTTTAGGGCCCACCCTAATCCAGGGTGATCTCAATCCAAGATCCCTACTCTATTACATCTGCAAAGGCCCTTACTCCAAATAAGGTCACGTTCTGAGGTTCCAGGTGGACATGGTTTTTGGGAGGACGCTATTCAACTCATCCCCTGGCTGTAGAAAATTCATCACAATTGGAAATAATCTGTTATTGGTGTCATTATCTGTTAGATGCCTGTCTTTCCTGTTGGACTTTCAGGTCTATGAGAACAAAGACTGGATTGGGCTACTCCTGCTGCCTCTGCAGTGTCCAGCCAGGGCAGCCACACTGTGACTGTTTGCAGAATGAACGTTGAGGCCGGCAGGTTCTTGGAAAGGAGGTGAGAAAGGGCACACCCAGGGCCACCCCTGCCTTGTGCTGCACCTTCCGATCCCAGGGTGAGGAGTGTCCAGGAGGTCCCAGAGATAGTAAGAGCTAGGAGGGTTCCTGAAGATTGCCTGGCTGTCGGCAAGTCCTCAGGACAGGATGGGAGGGCACAGGTGGGGGGCCCCGAGGGGCTCTCAGCTGGGGGTGCCAAGGAGAGGGTACCACAGGCCAGAGTCACTCCCGCACGCTTAGACATCAGGAGTTTCCTCTCCGTGTCTTCAAAGAACTTCAGTTTTCCTTTAAATCTTTTCATTTTGCTTAATTATCGTCCAGGTGAACGGTAAGTGAGAGGACACAAAGGGTTAAGGAGGGTCAAGAGAAGCTTACCTCAGGGCTGTGAGCTGGAAGAGGTGAGGATGTGGGGATGCAGAGGCCGAGGGAAATGGACAGTCTGGTCACAGCATTAAAAAGCTTTGTTCCCTTCATGAGGCAGCAGGTCAGCGTGGCTAAGAGAGTGGGCTCTGGACTTAGACTGGCCTGGGTTTGAAACCCAGGTCGCCACCTGCTAACTCGGGGAACTTGGGTGCGTTCTTTAGTCCCTCGAAGCCTTGCTCTCCCAACTGCAACACCAGAATAATTGTGTCTCCTCCCCAAATGCATTGACAGGACGTACCGAGAGCACCACACTGTGCCTGGCACAGGGTAAGGACCCAACACGATGCTGATGAAACACAACGGAGGTCAGGGGAGATGTGGGGCAACTCAGGCCATTGGAAATAGGTTCAAAATCTCCGAGCTAGATTCGAAATGGCTTTTCCGTTCAGTCTTGAAGGCCCGGCCATGCCTGTCCGGTCACCTGTGTAACTGTCCCAGCACCCAGCAAGGCTCCAGCGTGTGAAGGACCTCCATAAATACTGTTTAACTGACTAGAAGTTGGATGAATGAATAAATGAATGCCAGTAACCCTTCTGGTCTCCAGCTGCAGAGGACGATGGGCTATTTCTCACTCGACTGGCTTTTCCTGCTCTCTGGTGTCCTCGAGCAGCCCCCAGACTGCGTTGGGACAATTGATATTCACAGAATCCTTTCTAGTGTTGATTGGTCAGACCCCAAACTCTGCCACCTTCCTCACCCCTCTCCGCCACTGGAGACTCCAGTGAGTTTCATGATCAATTCCCCTCCAGAAACGTTCTGATGAAGCCGCGTGCTTGCACCAGGCAGCCTCCCAGATCAAGGATTATTTCACAAAGCTGCCTTCCTCTGTGACTTGTGTTCATTAGCTGCTGCAAGGGTCACACGCTTTCGCTGGTTCAGAGAGGCCATCTCTGAGCAGACAGTCCCCCCTGGAGGGAAGCTGTCCCCAGCCTGCCCACTGGGAGAGTGGGGAGTGACTGGAAGGTCAGTACCGGCCAGATCCAGTGGCCTGGAATCTGTGGAGGGAAGCAGGTAGCTGGCGGGGGGGGGGGGGGATGTTCTCAAAGGAGAAGATATTAAGATGAGTCATATGATAGTTCTGACATTCAGCCATTTGTTGACTCAGGAAAACGGCATTTCAACCTAATAGGACCATCGAAGTTGCTCCTATAGAGAGGGAGGGTAGGAAGAGGAGAAAGGAGTCAGAAACCAGGTCCGGTCCTGCTCTGCTACTGGTCAGCGGGGCGGCTTAGGGAGCTTGGCCTCATCGCTCTGCGCCTGCCTGTTGAGCACAAGTAATCATGGCGCCGCCCCACAGGGAGGGCCTGCAGCTTCCCTGCACCCGTATGCGTCACTACCTGCCTCGGTGGTCACTGCAGAACCAGGGCACAGTCAACAGCAGCTGTTTCAGCATTAACTAGCAACTCATAGGGGCACTGGTAGGGTGTGGCTGTTCTGCTAGCTTTCCCAGCACTCGCTTCTTCAGAGTTGCTTTTCTGGCAAAGGCACCCCGGAGCTTCCAGAGACTTTGGGGAAAATGCACATTAGCTGATACCAGAGAGGTCGTCTGTGGCCCACTCCCATTGGCAGGTAAGCCGAGGTCTCGCATCAGTACATTACCCGACACACGTAGTACACTCGGCAAACGCTTGCGGAATGGGTGGGCAGATGTTTTTGTTGACCTCTTGGGACACTGAGAACTAGGCTTTGTGAGTATGAGATACACACACACACACACACACACACACACACACACACACACACACACACACACACGCCAGGAGCGGAGGTCTGAGAGTGGGCACAGCAGGAGAGCGGTGACCAGCAGACAGAGGAGAGGAGACGGGGCTTTTATGGGGGCATGGAAATCACTGGCATTTCGAGCCCACTGTCTAGGCGGGGCTTGCCCCCTGGGTACTCTCCGTGGTGCTGAAACACCATCTTGGACCAGGGGCCCAGCAGCCTCGCCTCTGCCTGGGCTCAGTTGAAGCCTCTCCGCCTTCTTTCAGGAATTCCGAGCCAGGGGAGACAAGAAGTGGCGGGGTGGCGAAGGGAGGATACAGAGTGAGAGGTGACACCAGACAAAGGCTGCTGGTCAGACACAACCATTGCCGGACTACTGGAGGGTGGGACTGTTTTTACATTACTGCAACCCCTAAGCAATAACTCCTCGCCGTGGGAAACTTGGGCACTTCTCCCCCACCCACTGTGCTCTGACAACACCTTTACGGTGGAAAGCAAACCCACCCCGTGTCTCCAGACCTAGGGTCTGTGCTCACACCCCTTCCCCTTGCCCACCAGCTCTTTGCAGGCCATTGCACTCACTCTGTTCCTTTCAGCCCAGGCCGCTCTTCTGAACTTAGAGCCAAGTTTAGCAAGCAATGCTTCTCTAGCTGTTCCCCATGAGCTTTCTCTTTCTCACCACCCAGCCGTGGGCTCTCAGAGGACCTGGTTCTTGTCCAGAAGAGCCGAGCCTGGACCGTGCGAGAACATCCTCGTCATCACCACCATCAGCAGACCATTGACCGCCACGAATGAGCGCTAACACCGTGCAATGGCCGTGCTGACACTTCTTATGCTTTATCTCACTGAAACCTCAGAATAACTCTTTGAAGCAGGTCCGGTTATTATCGTCATTATAATGGGAGGCTCAGAGGGATTGAGTAACTTGCCCGAAGCCACAGGTGCACCAGAGCCGGGGTTCAAGAGAAGGTCTCTCTGACCTCAGAGTCCAGCTCTTAACCGCCAGTCCATCAGATTCATAGCGATGACCCATAACTGAAACACACACTGAAACCAGCTCAGCTCTGCTCTTTACTTACGGTGAAACTCTACCCCCCAGAGAATCAATGCTAGAAGAATCAGAGACAGTACGGTTTTTTACTGGGATGGAGCAGAGCACTGCAATCTTCCCCTGCCTCTGAGAGTTGCACTAGGGCTTCCCTGGCAGTGCAGTGGTTGGGAGTCCGCCTGCCAATGCAGGGGACATGGGTTCGATCCCTGGTCCGGGACGATCCCACATGTCGTGGAGCAACTAAGCCCGTGCGTCACAACTACTGAGCCTGCGCTCTAGAGCCCACGAACCACAGCTACTGAGCCCGTGTGCCACAACTACTGAGCCCGCACGCCTAGAGCCCGTGCTCCACAACAACGGAAGCCACCGCAATGAGAAGCCCGAGCACCGCAACAAAGAATAGCCCTTGCTCGCTGCAACTAGAGAAAGCCCGCGCGCAGCAACGAAGACCCAACGCAGCCAAAAATAAATAAATTAAATAAATTAAAAAAAACCCCAAAAACCTAAAAGAAAAAAAAAAGAGCTGCATTAATTTCTACAAACATTTATGGAGTCCCCATTGCATGCCATGCATTATGCAGTATGACGAGTACTGAGTCAGATGGTCATAAATACAACACACGCTGACACTGTCAACCTGCGACAGAAGATTTTGGAGAATCAGTAAAGGACTCGGTGGCCCAGCCCCATCTTTCTTCTGGAGGCCCAGCCAACAGGGGGCACCAGCTTCTCTGCTTTCAGAAAGACCTCGGAGTATTCTGAAAATTGCATGGACTCCTGGAGAGACAAGAGGGTCATTTGGGACTGGGGCTCTGGAGTCTTCAGGAGACAGGGAACCAGAGATACGCCTTATCTGGTGGCTGCTTCGCATTGTCAGGCTGTTGGATAACATCAAACCAGCCAGGGAGCCAAGCCGGTCCGTCAGGATGGGTTTCTGTGTGTGTGTGGGGTCTGTGGGGTGAGTGGTACACACACATGCCTGTGCACTTCTGCATTTCTTTTCAATTAGAGGTACACCAATCCTGCCAAGGAACAGGTGCAGGAACACGATGAAATCATAAGGTTATTGGAGCATGGGTGCATGATGGGGAAAATCAGATAAGTGAAAATCACTTCCGTGTGTGTGTGTGTGTGTGTGTGTGTGTGTGTGTGTGTGTGTGAAATATCCAGCCAATGAGGAAAGCTCTTCCGCTGCTCTCAGAGCTGATGCTGAGAAGAGCAGGGGCTCTCTGGGGAGCTCTTGGAGCTGCAGGGTTGGGGTGAAGAGGGGCCAGTAAGATGCTTGTGAAGGGGCCCGGTCAAACTTCTCTCCCTCCATTATCCTCCAACATGGCCCTTGGGCAGTTCCTTCCTGCTCTGAGCCTCCCCTGCCCCTTGCACCCTCTTCTCCGTATCTTTCCCAAAGGGGCTGTCATCATGTCAGAAGCCCAGGGCTTTTAAAAAAGCCTTTCTCTCCTCATCCTTTGATTCTGCCCGTTTCCCCCGGGTCTGCTAGAGAACAAAGTGCATGAGTGAGCGGGAATGGAATGGGTCCCTCGTGTCAGCCTTCATTTCAGGCTCCTGTCGATGGGGGGAGTTGCGATTGCTGGCTCAGTGGCTTCCCCCTCTCCCCGCTGTAGGGAAGTCAATGCCCCCATGCTGTCCTTGAGAGTGAGAAGGGCCTCTCAGTCACGACCACTCAAAAGCAGGATTCTATCACTCCACAAATATTAGCGCCTACTGTATGCTAGACACCATTATAGTTGAGGGGATCAAGCAGATGTCGAATCTTTAGACAAAAGCTTTGGCTCTCCTGGAGTGGCTTTGCCATTTACCAGCTGTCAGACCTTGAGCAAATAACCTCTTTTTTTCCATCTTCAAAATGGAGAGAACAAGAGTGTATTGTTGGGACTTCCCTGGTGGCGCTGTGGTTAAGAATCCGTCTGCCAATGCAGGGAATACAGGTTCAAGCCCTGGTCTGGGAAGATCCCACATGCCGTGGAGCAACTGAGCCTGTCCGCCACAACTACTGAGCCTGCGCTCTAGAGCCCGCGTGCTGAAGTCCGCGAGCCACAACTACTGAGTCTGCGAGCCACAACTACTGAAGCCCATGCACCTAGAGCCCGAGCTCTGAAACAAGAGAAGCCACCGCAATGAGAAGCCCGCGCACTGCAACGAAGAGAAGCCCCCACTCGCCACAACTAGAGAAAGCCCGTGTGCAGCAATGAAGACCCAACAATGAAGACCCAAAGCAGCCAAAAAAAAAAAAAAAAAAAGAGTGTATCATTTATTGCTACAATAATGCTGCATAACAAACAACCCCCAAATCTCAGTGGCATGCAGAAATAAGCACTTATTTCTGTGGGGGGAAGTAATGTATGCCACTTCCAGGCCTGGCCCCCAAAGCCTCCTGTATGATGCCCCATAGCTTTCTCTTTCTTGGTCTCCTCGTCAGATACAGAGGGCCCAATGAGGGACTCCAAGGCTCTAGGGCAGTGGTGGGAAAGCTATGGCCCTCCCTCTGTTTTTGTAAATAAAGTTTTATTGGAACATGGTCATGCTCATTCCTTTCTGTGTTGTCTATGTCTGCTTTCATACCACAATGGCAGAATTGAGTAGTTGCCACTGTACGCCCTGCAAAGCCTAAAATACTTGCTATGTAGCCCTTTACAGAAAAAGCTTGCAGCTCCTGCTCTGGGGGATGGTGGAGCCACGAGTTGGAAGGAGCCTGGGTCCCTGGATGACTGCATGGGGCACAGTCTCCCCTCCTGCAATAAGCTGCATTGGAATGTGCCACAAACAAGAAAGAAACCTTCATTGTGTCGAGCTACTGAGGTTGGGGGTCATGAATACACACCGCCCAGAGCTCCGATGCTGCCAGCAGCAGAAACACGGCTGCCAGTTCGTCCTCGCACCCTGTGCCCTGCACACCCTGGTAAGGAGTCTTGTCTCCAGGCCAGGGCTCCTGCAGGACCACAGTCACTTAGGCCTGGTGATCTTCAACTGTGGTCTGGGTGAGGTTACTTTTACAGAGTGGTGGGGACCCTTCTCTCCTCATGGGAGATAAAACAGTAAGAAGATCTGAGTGTGGGGAGAGGGAAGCCCATGGGCAGCCCGTACGGGTGCCAGCCTGTTGGTCTCGGAGAGGCAGCCATGTTCTCAGGACGGTCATCTTAGGGAACGTGGCCTTGAGGGTTTGTCAATTACTGGCTGTGTGATGCTGGATAAATTACTTAGCTCTCCCTCCCCAGGCTTCAGTTTTCTTATCTGTAGAACGTGACCAAGAGGACCTCTCTCCTAGAGCTGCTGGGAATATGGGACCTTCAGCAGGGAGGCATGTCCGCCCCTCCCCCTCCCCAGTGGCGTTTACATATGGTGTCCCTTCTCGCTCACTCTCTCGCATTCTCAGTGCTCTGGCCGCTGGAGCCCTATCCCTTCTGAGGATACCCTGCCCACAGCGCTGGGTTCCCAGGCACAGCCCTGACACCCTGGGCGCCACTGCCTGCACCGGGGAGCCGCGCTCATCTGCAGGTGGGGCTGAGCCATCCCCCTTTCTCTCCTGGGATTCTGACCTAGGAGGGACTGGGATGATGCGTTAGCGGAGAGGGCGTGATGAAGTGCTGATGACGGTCATGCTGGACCACGTACCGGAGGAGCAACCAGAGGAATACCCAACGAGAGAGAAGAGCGAAGCAGACCCAGGAAGAGGAAAACCCACGTCTCTAGGAGGCAGTCTGTCCAGTAGCACCTTCTGATGTGCTGTGTCCGCACGGCCGGCCGGGGCGGGCGGCAGCTCTCAGGCTCAGCCTCGGTTATAACGTGTGGCTACCGACCACCTGAGGTGTGACAAGCGCAGCGGAGCCAATGACAGTGAACTGCAGTTACGTGAGAGAAACGTAAACTCTGCTCACATGTATTTCGCTAAATTAGCTCTAATTCAAATGTGGCAGCTGGCGGTCAGCTCGCACGGCGAAGCTCTGGCGCCTCGCTGCCGTTCCTCCAGGACGAGGCCTTTCCTGGGTAGAGGGGCCGGGAGCAGCCCCTGCCACTGCGATTAAGATGCCCCGGGTGGGGTTTCTCAGGCTGGGGGCCGGGGCCTCCCAAGGCTGTAGCTGCGTGTGTGTGAGCGTAAGTGTCCGTGCACGGTGGGAGAGCATGCCACTTGGGAAGGTAGGTCGGGCCAGGCAGGCCTGATGGAGAAGCAGATGAGGCCCACCTTCTCCCCTCCATGCGCGTGGCCTAGAACCTCAGTTTTTGCGTAGTTTCCCTGCGAAGAGCCCTTAGCGACAGAACTTGTGAAGTGCGCTGCTCTGGGAATACATCTCCCAGGCCATGAATTCCTTAACCAGCATCATTTACCCCCTTCCTTCTCCGGCCAGCTCTTCATTCTGCTCTTGCCTCTGACAGCTCTGGGGGCGGCGAGGAGAAGAGGTGGGAGTGGAAGGTTCTCAGGATTTCTGGGCACAGGGACGTGCTCAGTGCCTGTGCTGCCCTGGGTCTGCTGGGTGAACCTGGGCAAGTTAGTTAACCTCTCTGGGTCTCAGGTGACTCATCTGTCGAGATGGGGAAGTGAGGCACAGGGAAGGCCTTACAGTGGGCCAGGGCCTGGTAGCTGGGTCACACCACACACGCTGTCTGCTGAGCCCAGAGACAGCCAGCAACTTGCTTATGAGCACACAGCCGGTAAGGAACAAACACAGCCTAAGTGCCAACTGCCATAACTCGGTACCTTCACACTTTGGAAATGAAGGAACTCCACAGACAATTAGATCTGAATCCTAGGCTAATCTGTAAAAGGGGAAAAGCTGAGGCAGGTGATGGGGGGCTGAGGAGCTGCAGAGCTGGGGGGCAGCATCAGGGCACCTCAGAGCATGGGGTGTGTGTGTGTGGGGGGGTGCCATGATCCTAACTAGGATCTTGGAGCCGGAGTGACTGTGGGGCTCCTGGGAAGAGAATTTGGAGGCCAAGGGGCCGTGTCCCCGCCCTCCCACCTTGGCTGAAATGTTGGCAGATTCCATGATCCTGACTGAGCCTTGGTTTTCTCATCTGTGAAATGGGATAATCTTAGCAACTAGGTTACATACGTGAGGGGGTTGTGAGAACTCAGGGCGCTGTTGTCTCTAAAGCCGGCACACAGTAGGTACGCAATCAGTGGTAAAGTTTGAAAACTCCAGCGGGTGCAAAGGAGGGCTATTCAGAGAAAGAACCAGGAAACAGCCTGTTGGCACCTCTCCTAAGAACAGTCCCTCCTAAAGCAAGGCTGAGAGGGACCCTGACAGAGGAGTCCTGGGTGGGAGGGGCCTGGCCGTGACCTTGGGTGACCCTTCCAACTCCAAAAGGCAGGAGGACGTGGGGAACCTCCTGGTCCTCCAGTCGAAGGTTTAAACGCGCCCCCCCCCCCAATTAAGGGGACGCAGGGGAGGGGAAGGAGGGTGTTCTGGCTTCTATCCTCCCTGACTTGCCCTGGGGTTCCCGAGAACCTTGAATTCATTAGCGACTGCAGCTCTGAGCCTTGATTAAAAAGATGCCATCTTTTTTCCCCTTTCTCTTTCCCCCTCAGTTCTTTCCTGAGCAGTGATTTCAATTTGCAGCCGACTCTCTGGGATGCAGAAGAGGACGGGGCTGGGAGCGAGCTCCCCACTACCCAGCCTCCTCTCCCCCTCCCCCCCTCCCTCCCCCTTCCCTACTCCGTCCGTTGCAGGCCTGGATAGGACACACCTGCAGTGCACATCGATTGCCTGATTAAGGGGGAGATAGATTGGTCCCTGCTGTCATTAGCATGCAGTTAGCAGTGACCTCTCTGCCTGGCCTCCAGCCCGTGGCTCTGACCTGAATGGATCAGCGAGCCTGACAGGAAATGGGAACCTGTGGAGAGGAGGGGCAGGGCAAGGGGCAGGGGGACCTGAGGCTTCCCGTGCCCAGGTGGGCTGGGAGTGTAGGGGGAGGCCCCTCACCTGGCTTGGCCCAGGACCTTCCACTGTGACCAGTGGGCCTCAGTTTTCCTCGCTTCGAAATGGGGAGATTAAGTTCAGTGTTTCCTAAGAAAGCTTTGTCCGAGTCAGAAAAGAGGGGGGCCCTTGCCACCCCAAACTCTTCATCATCTCCCCCACCCTCCCAGCCCCTCCGCCCACCTGGACCGGAAGCCCCCTTAAGCTGAGCTCTCCTTCCTCTTTCCAAGTACTTTCACCCTCATCGTCCCGCAGAGGGGGGCAGCAGCTGCTGGGGTGTGGGCGACGGAAAAGCCGGGCGTGGTTGGAAGGCCCACCCCTGGGGTGCCCACAGACCTTGATATGCACCCACACAGGACCTGAGAGTTTTGTGTGATGGCTGTCAAACAGCCATTGGGGGGCTGAGGGCGGGGTCCCGGGTTTATCCACATCTGTGGTCCAGCGCAAACACTGTGTAGTGGGATGAGGGCTGCCTGTCCGCCCTCCCAACTCCCGGAGGAGAATGATTTGACGCTGTCACGAGTACAGAAAACCAGCTCCACACGCTGTAGAACGAAGCCGCTCTTCTGTTTGCTCAGTGGCCGTGCGACTCGAAACTTTTTCATAAAGCAAACTGCGGAAACGCCAGGTGCTGTGAGACAGGTTGGGGGTAGGGGGTGACCCCAGAGCCCACGGCCTGGAGGAACTGCCCTCCCGGTCCTCAGAACGACACCCTGTGCAGCACGTGTGGGCCGAGCCTGGAGAGGGAGCCTGCCAGGGTGGTCTCAGCACAAACTTTGGGGTCAAGTTTGAACCCCAAATGTGTCCCTTAGCAACTCTGTCACTTTCTGCAAGCTCCCAACCTCTCTGAGCATCGCCTTCCTCGTCTGTGACGTGGGATGATGTTAACTACCCCGGAAGGATCTCTGAAGGGCTTAAGTGAGCTCGCGGATGCGTGGCGTGGAGTGGGCACTCGCGATGAGCCGTAGGAGGAGGACTGACTTGGTGGTTTCCACCCTGGTGAGCGAGGATACGACGCTGTATAATACGCTTTGCTTATTGACCTCCTGAAAGCATACGTAAAGGATCGCTGTGAGCTCTGCAACCACAGGGAAGCCCAGTCTCATCCATCCTAGTGTCATCGATGCTGCTGCCCAGTGCCTGGGACACTGCAGGTGTGCAGATGTCGGGCGAGGTGAGGCATCTTGGACTCAGGGTGCTCCCAGGCTCTGTCCCAGGGTGGCTGGCTCAGCCCTGTGGGTTGGGACACCTCCGCCAGGGCTCTCAGAAGGTGACGATGAACTCAAGCCCAGACCACTCCTCCAGCTCCTCGGAAGGGAGATTTCCACCTGGCCACAGCGAGTGGATATATGGACCAGTGGATGGCCGTGGCAGGGGCCGGGTGGGCGTGACAGGAGAGCAGGCCTGGTGAGCACCCCTGGGCCGGGCAGATGTCTGTGTCCAGGCCACATGCTGGGATCCTGGGGGGTGGAGCCCATGAGATGGGAGGCCTCTTGGGTAAGGTCATGTATTCCTTTGCCAGGGCTGCCCTGACACAGTACTGCAAACCGGGCGGCTTAAACAACTGACATTTGTCTGGAGGCCAGAAGCTTGAGATCAGTGTGTCCGCAGGCCTGGCTCCTCCCAAGGGCCCCAAGGAAAGGATCTGCCCCAGGCCTCTCTCCTTGGCTTGATGGCCGCCTCCTACCTGAGTCTCTTCTCTCTGTGCGTGTGTCTGTGTCCACGTGTCCCCCTTTTGTAAGGACATCATCTTGGAGTACAGCCCGCCCTAAGGACCTCACTTTAACTACGACCTCTACAAAGACCTTGTCTCCAATACAAGGTCACACTCTGAGATACTTGGGGTTGGGACCTCAACATATGAATCTGGAGGTGCGGCCGCGCCGGCGCATCGAGGGGAAGCGGCAGCAGCCGTGACGGACGTGTTCCGCGTGATCTGGCGCCACAAGCCCACCCTCTTCACAGACGCCGAGGAATCGAGCACCGTGTTCAAGCTGAAACGCACCGTCGAGGGCATCCTCAAGCGGCTGCCGGAGGAGCAGCGGCTGTACTAGGACGACCAGCTTCCGGACGACGGCAAGACACTGGGAGAGTGTGGCTTCACCAGCCGGACAGCACAGCCTCAGGCCCCAGCCACTGTGGGGCTACAGCCTTCAGGGCACGTGAAGCCTTTGAGGCCCTGCGCATCGAGCCCTTCTCCAGCGCACGCGAGCTTCTGGCTGTGACGAAGCTGGGACTCAGGAGGCCGCGCCAATGAACGAACCGTGCAGTGAGAGACCACTCCACTCCCCCCCGCAATAAAAGAGATTTGGGTGTCCCCCCAAAAAACTATGAATTTGGGTGGGGGGCACACTTCAACCTAGAACAGGTCCCTTTGAGCTCAGAGCAAGGATGGGACAGGGAGGTAGCTGTGGAGAGCTTCCTGCCTGGTCCAGCCCGCGGGAGGGCAGACAGAAACCCCCGGGGACTCAGGAAGCAGCAGCTCTTGGGGGACAAGCATGCGGCCGGCTTTCGGCTGCTGGCACCTGGCTGAGACGCTGGGAGCCTCGAGCAGGGCCTGGCAAAGCCGGGCGGTACCAGCCAGGGATGCAGGCCCAGCTGGCTGGGCCAGAGAAGGCTTCCTGTGAAGTCGCAGCCTTTGAAACCTTGACTAATAAGGTTTTCTTCTCTTTCTAAGTTGAACGCATCAGTAGCTTCATATAGGATCCCATCTGTCCGCTCCATTGCTGCCAGTCGGATTCTAGGCCCCCGGCCAACTAAAAAAACCAAACCAACTTAGCATGAATCTGCTTGACAAATACTTTTGTGAGTGTTCTGTTTTCCCTCGGCGGAAGAGAGGCCTCTTGACTGCCCTTCTGGGTCTGGCTTCCAGAATAAATCTAGGATCCTGCAGCCAAGGAGCCTGGGTGGCGTTTGAATTAGTATCAGGAGATGGAAAGCGACAAGGAGACGGCTGTCAGCTAAATGCAGGGAAGGCGTTTTCCACCGCGGTGCTCAAGGTTGGAATGGAGGATGTACAGCACCCTGGGCCTGTTTCAGGTTTAGCACCTGGTCCCTGGTAGTGTGAGCTTCTCTTCACCTGGGTGTCGCTCCCATGGGCCCCTTGAGCACAGTGCTCAACGCTTGTCATTAATAATTAATAACTTGTCATTAATTGTGGGATGATGAACAAGCGCCCAGGGAGGGAGCCAGGGCGTCACCAGGACTGGTCACTTATGGGTGTTCAACCTCTTGGTGGGACCCTGGGAGGACCTCCACACCGCAGCTGGCTGACGGCAGCGCCCTGGGATTCCCCAAGGCCGGACACTGGAGGGGGTGTGTGTGGAGCGGTGGCAGGGGCGGGGGAGGGGGATGTTTGCTGCTGGGCAGTCACCTGACTTCTCTGTGAGAGGGCGTGTGCCTAAAGGCGGGAGCTCATGAGGGCAGGCGCCACCCAGAGGCCAGGCTCCAGCAAAGAGTAAGCAGAATCCCTCGTGGGGGTCAGAAGAGCAGCTGCGAAAACCAGACGTGTTGCTCAGACAGAGCTCTTCCAGCAACAGGCAGACACGAAGGGGTCTGTGCCCGGCCCGCAGCTGAGCAGAGGCGGCCTCGGCTCCTGTGAGAGCGGGCGGCCCGCAGTAGCAGAGAGACAACATCCGTCAACAAAGGAAGCGGCAGAGGACACTACACTGGGGGCCATTTCTGCAGGGGAGACACCTCGCAGGACAGTCGACTTGTTAACGTGCTCAACAAATCCCTGACAAACCCTGCTGTTTTTAGGACCCTCACCACGTTCTATCAGAGCCCGGCCCTGCCCTCCAGCTGCCCTGGCCTGTGGTTCCCTGAATCCTCCATGTCCGCGACCCCTCACCACAGGGCCTTTGCACACACGGTTCCCTCTGCTCCAGGGCTCTCTCCTCCCCTTCCCCAGCTGCCGACCTCTGTCTTTGGATGCTGACATGATCAGATGTCAGATCGAGCCTTCCTTTTCTGCCTTCCCTGACTCCTAGGCCGGCCCAGGGCCCTTCGTCCTGGGTTCTCACCAAACCTCACCACTTTCCCTCCGAGCGGGACTCCCAGCTTGATGCCACACTCTGAATCACGTGCTATGTGCCCGCCTGGCTGTAGGATTCCCGGGAGAGGGGACGCTGTCTTACTTGGTCACTGTTTTATCCCCAGAGGCCAGCACAGGCTTGGCCCACAGGCTTTCTCAAAGGAGTGATGCCACCAGAGCAGGAGCCTGTGCTCCTTGGAGTGGCCAGGACTCCTGACAAGGGGGCTCAGTGGTTTAGAGAGTGTCCCTAGACCGGCCCTGGGCTCGCATTTCCATTCTGCCATTGACTGACTCAGTGGTGGCTTTAGGTAAGTCACCACCTCTGAGAGGTGGTGTCACCTGTTCCCTGAACAGGGCAGTGGGAGGAGTCAGTGAGAACGTAAAGGCCAAGGAGCCCTGGGTGCAGGGCCTGGCGCGGGGCGGGCTTGGCTGCCCGTGGGGCCAGCGATCCTGCCAGTCCCTCCCGCTCTGCAGGCCCGGTTGCTGTTTACTCTTGCCCCGGGGTGGGAGCAGGGGACCTCCTCTGGCTGCCCCGGAGCCATGCAAAGCGGCAGCTGCCCTGAGCTGGCCGGGCAGGTGGGGCCCCGTGGAGACCTGGAAGGCTCTGGGCTGCAGGCACAGTGGGTGGCAGTGGCTCCCGTCCAGCCCAGTGACTCTGAGAGGAGCTACTGGCACTCACCACCCGCCCCTCTGCGTCCAGGGCCAGCGGAGCCTTTGGGAAGAACAAAGGGGGCTGGGCGCCCTGCAGGAAGCCGGCTACCTACGCCTGCCCGGACCCGCTGCCCCGGGAGCCCACGGCTTCCCCAGAGCTGCTCAGACCCCAGGAGATGCCCAGCTGGGATGGAAGCCAGCAGCACAATCTCGAGGGGCTCACTTAACCTCTGGAGGCTCAGTTTCCTCATCTGTGGGTTGGGGGTGGAAATCCCTACTGTGTGCAATGAGAAGACATTCACAAAACTGCCTGGCATGAAATAGGTCCTTAATAGTCTCGGTTCCTGACTCTCAGCCCACAACTTCCCTGCACTGTCCCCTCACCTCCATCCTAGACACAGGGTCCTTCTCTCTGGTCTTGGGAGAGGATTCCAATCCCCTTCTGACAGCAGAGTTCAGGCACAGAATGGCTTCTCCCCAGCAGCAGGCAGTGTTGATGAGAAAGACTTTGCCATTAGCCATGGGAACTGTGCAGTAACGGTGACATTTCAGGACTGGCTCTTGGGGCAAGAGATTTTCAGGCTGAATGTGATGAATGAGGGGGTGGGAGGAGGGGGAGTGAGGAGGGGCTGGTGTCCCCCAAAGATAAGGCGTGAAATCGCAGCTTCTCCACTCCCTGGCTGTGTGACCTCGGATAAGCCTCTTGACCTCTCTGAGCTTCCCCCTCTGTGAAATGTGGGTGGTAACTGGTGCCAATTCCTATCCCCCAGGACTGCTCTGAGGACCACATGGGCTCCGTAGGTGAAGCCTTTAGGCTGGTGCCCGGCATGCGGCACGCCCTGCCCTCCCTAGTTGCTGCTGCTGCTGTGTTTACTTTCTATACCAGGAGCTGGTAGAGTGTTTGAAAAATTCATCAGCCCCAAAACCTCGTCTCCCCAGCAGCAGCAGCAGGGCTACGGGAATACAGCTCGAGGCCTGGGGAGGGGCAGACATTTCCAGACTCCTACCAACCTGGCTGCTTTGAGAAAATACCTAACTTTTTGCCCTTGGACTGGCCAACCGTGTTCACGGCTCAACTGGCTTGTAGAGGGAGTGGAGGCCCAGTGAGGCCGAGGGACTCGGCCAAGGTCACTGTGCCCCAGAACCTATGTTTCTCCGTAAGCCAAGCTGCCTTCTCCCAGTGCTGTTGGTGCTCCTGAGGGCCTGGCCGGTGAGAGCACTGGGGAGGGGGGAGCTCTGGACAGCCAGCATCTTGAGGCCACGGGACGGCTGGAATTTTCCAGGACCTGCCTACAGGAGCAGCGACCCTGGCCAACCTGCCAGTCTGTGCAGAGCTCCTGGCATCAACCCAGAGGCAGCTTCCAAATATTCTTAGGCGGAGGGCACTGGGAGGCGGCCCAGGCTCCCCGGGAGGGGAGCCGCCTGTTTCTGCCCAGAAGGCGGAGGGGAAAGGCTGACCAGGGCCTGGCGTGGAGAGGGAGATGGAGAGGGCACAGCTGGGTGACAGGCATCTCTGTCCCCATCTCCCCTTCCTGCAGACAAGCAGAAGGGCAAGACGAGGAGGGAAAGCAGGGAGATGGAGAGGGGGAGGGGAAAGAGAGACAAGGTAGGGGGGCCTCCTTGGCCGTTAAGCAGGAGTGAGGGAGGTGGCCTGGCTGTGTCCCCATGGATGTCCTCACATGCTGTCATGGCCCGAGAGCAGTGCTTTGCCCGTGAAATGGCCAGGGTTTCCTCCCCTCCCTCAATGCCACCTTCCTCTGGGGTTTGACACCACCCTGGTAGAAGAAGTAATTAGGTGACCAAGTGGCCACTATGGTGGCCACTCCAAGGGTCACAATCCTATGACCCTGTCCCAGGTGGGGCCCACCTCTCCTCCCCCAGGAAGCCTTCCTGGATTGCCCTCAGCTCCACTGAGCACCTTTACCCCTCTGGGCCCTGCCACACTCTAAGCAGTTGCCATGGGGCATATGGAGGGGTGGAAGGGGTGCAGGTCATTTCATATCCATGGAATAGTGGACCCTTCACAGTGAACCATCCAGTTCTGAGGGCCTGACGGTGTCCAAGCAGCTTCCCAAGTTCCCGGTCAGC
This sequence comes from Leucopleurus acutus, assembly GCF_964270905.1. Lineage (NCBI taxonomy): Eukaryota > Metazoa > Chordata > Mammalia > Artiodactyla > Delphinidae > Leucopleurus > Leucopleurus acutus. Next base: position 4,767,103 of record NC_139150.1, on the reverse strand, counting down.
ATCCTGAGATGGACCAGTCTTTCCTCTGCGTGTGTCTGACACACTGGGGGTGGGGAAGGAGGGGGAAGGGAGGAGGAGACTTTGACTCTTTTTCTTAGGCTGATTTAGTGGCATGAATGATGCAAGATCGCCCTTCAGTACACTGAGTAAGAAAACAGCAAGGCTGCCCCCCATTTTCAGCACTTCTTGCTTGCAGGGACCAGGCTAAGTGCCTCCTACGCGTGCACCTCTGAGATGGGCCTGACACTGTCCCCACCTTACTAAACAGAGGCCTGGAAGTGGCCCAGGGTCTCACAGCCATGGCAGGAAGTGGCTCTCAGCCAATGGGGAGCATTCGAAGCCAGATGAATGACCAGCCCCGCCCCTGAATTCATCCCCGTTTTTAGAGACCAGAAAATAGAGGCCAGTGAGTTCAATGACCACCTTGAGGTATCACGGGTAATCGGGTAGATCTAGAGCCTGGGGTTCTTCCTCCTGACCGGGGATGGCAGACATTTCACTGGCTGCCTGCCACGAGTCGATCTGGCTGCCTGGAGCCCTGGGCTAAGAAGGATCCAGAAGCCATGTTTGGGCCCAGTGGGAAAGGGCACTGGGGTTGATTAGCAATGTCTGTCAAGGGTGTGGGCAGGGGAGCAGCGGCCTGCCTGTCACACGTTGCCCTGCTGGATTATATCCTGCTAGCCCTGAGCTGACGGACGCCTTCCTACCCTGGCAGTCAAGAAGTCAATTTGATTTCCCTGGGGGCCTTAGCCCATCGGTCCTAGAGCTACAGTCTGGGGGCTTCACGGAGGGACTTAGGGGACTGTGACAGCCTTTGACAACCTGAGTGGACGCTGGTGCATCCACTGGGCATTAGCGGTGATGCCCTGGTGCCTAAGGCTTTCTGCACTTTGCGTTTTAGCCTGAGCCACAGCAGGGAGAATGCTGGGGGTTTTAATAAACCTTTCCAGAGAACAGCTTTTGGAGCTGGACTGTATTATCATAGAAGAACTGCCCTGGGATCTGAAGACGAGGGGGGCCATTCGGAATCTACTGCACCATTTTCATAAGAAGCCAAATGAAATTCAAGCTCCAGCTGCCTCTGGCTCCCAAACCACGCCCTCGGGCTGCTTCTGCATCTCAGCGCTGCAATAATAAATCTTCCTCCGTGAAGCACGCAGAGGTGCATTTCCCCGACCCGCTGTGGGTGTTGGGAGGCAGCGCAGGTCCTTGCGACATCGAGGGTATATTACGTGTGTCCGAGAAAGGAAGGAACAAGTGTGCAAGTACGGCACTGGACCTGCTTAGCTGTGCCGACCATATTGGCCAAAAAGAGTTCGTCTCGGAAATTGGTTTTCCGCCTTTGTTTGTCCTACCTTAAGGGGCTCAGGAAACGGGAGCTCAGGGTCCTCATCCAGAGCAGAGGAATCTGCAAGTGGAAATGAACAGGAGAGTAAGAACGGCAATGGTGATGGTAATCACAGTGACGTGCCAGGTGCCACGCGCCGGGGGGCTGACCTCGTGCCAGGCTCTGTGCTAAGTGATTCAGGTTAATTTCTGCAACAGCCCCCTCAGTGGGTGGTGTTACTAGTCACAGAGGAGGGGATGGAAGTCCAGAGAGGGTACGTGACTTGCCGGGGGTCACACAGTCAGTAAGAGGCAGGGCTGGGATTATTGCCACTGGCCGCTAAAGCCTCTGCTACTAGACGCGTCTGTGGTGGAATTGGGCTGCCCTGGCTTTGGTGTGTAAGGCTATAGGGCCAGCCCCGGGTCAGGAGGGAGCTGGAGCCTCTTTCCCAGGGGAGGTATGGGTGGGGTCGTCCCAATTCCTTCCCTTGGTCCCTCTTGGACTCCTAGTCTTGGAGCTGGACACTGAGCCAGGGCTGGGTCTCACCCAGGAGGTTTTAGAACTTTCTGGACTGCCAGAACCTTTAGAATGTAGCAAAAAATGATGACACTTTGATCCACTGGCTTGTTGGCATGAGTCTGGACTGCAGCTGGGAACAAATACATTCTACTGGAGGCCTCCAGGGACAAGGTGAAGGCACCTCAGAGGTCACCCAGGTCAGAGGTCACAATGTCAAATAAGGAAGAAGGCTCCTGGTGCGGTATGGTAACCCAGGGCATGCCCCACCTTTCCCCCCCCCGTTTTTGTTTGTTTGCCTTTAAGTATAACCCACATAGAAAAGTGCCCAGAGCGTACGTGAGTATGTGAATGAGTGCCCACGAGTGTATGAATTTACACACACGGGACGCCCGTGTAACCAGCACCCCAGAAGGCCCCTCCCATCCATGTGTGCATTTCTTGTAAGTGAAATCGTACAGCATGTCCTCTTTGTGTGTGGCCCGTATCACTCAAAGTCATGCCTGGGAGATTCACCCACGCTGTTGCCTGTCATGGTAGATGACTCATTCTCATCGCTGTATAGTATTCCTTTGGGTGAGAATACGACATTTTACCCATGCTGCTGTTGTTGGGCCTCTGGGTAATTATATACATGCTATGAATGGTCTGAGGCATGTCTTTCCTGAACATGTTCATGCGTTTCTGGTTGGAGCAGAATTGCTGGGTCACTGGGTATGCATATGTTCAGCTGTATTAGATTTGCCACACAGTTTTCCAAAGTGTTGTTCCAATCTACCTTCTACCAGCAATGCATGACAGCTGCAGTTGTTCCACATCCCTGCCAACTTCTTGGTATTCTCCATCTTTTCATTTTAGCTGTTCCAGGGGATGTGTAGTGGGATCACACCACGGCTGCTCTTTGCATTTCCCCGATGGCCAATGAGGTTGAGCCTCTTGTTATATGGTTATTGACCATTTTTCTGGGCCTTTTTTCTCCTGGTATGTTTGTCTTTTTCTTACTGGTTTATAGGCGTGTTTTAAATACAAGTCCTTCCATTGCAAATAACTTCTATTCTGTGGATTACCTTTTCCTTCTCTTAGTAGGTTCTTCTGTTGAGTAGATATTCTTACAACAGTCCAATCTATTAAGTTTTTAAATTTATGGTTAGTGCTTTTTTTTTTTTTTGCCATATTTAAGACATCTTTGCCTATTCTGAGGTCACAAAGATGTATCCTCTAAATGCTTTATTGCTTCGCCTTTCACATGTAGAGCTGTGATCCACGTGGACTGTGTTTTCTGTAATTTGTGAGGTATGTTTTTGAGGTGACTTCCTTTCGCCATTATACTGGAGGGGTGCCCCTGCTGACTGTGTTGGGTGGGTGGGGGAGCTTCTGATTTTGGAATCTCTCTCTGTTCCACTGGTCAGAATGTCTATCCTTGTGCCAATCCCATGCTGTCCTAATTACCACGGCCTCATAATAAGTGCCATCTTGCTCTGTTTCCAAGATCTTCTTGTTTGTTCTTGGCTCTTTGCTTTTCCATACACAATTTTACATCAGCTTGTCAATTTCTACCAAAAAGAAACCACTGGCATTTTGGTTGGCATTGCATTGAGTTTAGGTATTAATCGGGGGGAAAGCATATTTACAGTATTGTAGTTTTCCAATCCATGAACATAGTATATTCCTCTATAACCTCATTAATTTCTCTCAATAACATTTTGTATGTTTCAGTGTAAAGGTCTTAGGTGTCTTCATTAGACTTCTTCCGACTTTCAAATTTACAGCTAATTCACGAGAATAAAATAATGGCAATTCTTTTTTTTTTTTTTTTTTTTTGCGGTACACGGGCCTCTCACCGCTGTGGCCTCTCCCATTGCGGAGCACAGGCTCCGGACGCGCAGGCTCAGCGGCCATGGCTCACAGGCCCAGCCACTCCGCGGCATGTGGGATCCTCCCAGACCGGGGCACGAACCCGTGTCCCCTGCATCGGCAGGCGGACTCTCAACCACTGCGCCACCAGGGAAGCCCAATAATGGCAATTCTAAACCTTGCCCACCTGCCCTAAAGATACAGCTGTTCTGCCCCAGCTGAGTCGGCCTGTGGGAGAGGGGCCCATCATGGCCAAATGGTCTTCAGTTTTGTTTTAAATCTTGGACTTTAAAAACCCTACACTTTGGTGTGTGTGCAGGAAAGAGGTAGCAGGCCTGAGACAGCTACCCTTTGAAAGGCCTGCATGCAGGGCGGGCCTTGGACTGGCATCTGAGAACTTGGATCTTGGGAGAGGGCCCACCATTCCCTAATATATAAGAGTGGCTCACTGTGCCCAAATTGTTGGTGCAAACCATGTGGTTTGCACCAACATGTGGGATCTAGTTCCCCGAGTAGGGATCGAACCCGGGCCCCCTGCACTGGGAGCGTGGAGTCTTAACCGCTGGACCACCAGGGAAGTCCCGGGGAATCTGCACTTCTGGCACGTGCTGGGCAGAAGGTGGCTACGTGACCAGCTGCCAATAAAAGCCCTGGGTGCTGAGTCTCTAAGGAGCTTCCCTGGGGGACAACACTACGAGAGCATACTGCATGACTCCACTGGGAGAAGACTCTTGGGAGCCCGCACCTGGCTTCCCCCGGATTTTGTTCCATCCGCCTACCCCTTCGCTGATTTTGCTTTGTGTCTTTTTGCTGTAATAAGTCACAGCTGTGACACAACTATATGCTGAGCCCTGCCAGCCTTGCAGTGAATCGCCAGTCCTGGGGGTGGTCTTGAGGACCCCCCGACCCAGAGGGTCAGAGCTGGCTCCTCCTGAGCCAGCGCCGCTTCCAGGAGGGTGTCCCTGCTGGGAGAATGTTTGCAGTCTAACGCTGTGCGAAACAGAAGTGGGTACAGAGCATTCTGTACCACACGACGTAATTTCATTTCATAAATAGGATGTCTCAGCATTAAAAAGTAAGGAAATCCTGACTCATGCTACAGCTTGGATGAACCTGGAGGATATGTTGCTACGTGAAACAAGCCAGACACAGAAGGACAAACACCGTATGATTCCACGTGTATGAGGTCCCCAGAGAAATCGAATCCATACAGACAGGAAGTAGAATGGTGGTTGTCAGGGGCTGGGGGAGGGGAAGCTGGGAATTAGTGTTCAATGGGGCAGAGCTACAGTTTCGGGAGATGAAAAGGTCTGGAGATGGATGGTGGTGACGGCTGCACAGCAATGTGAATGGACTTAATGCCCCTGAACTGTACACTTAGAAATGGTTAGAATGGTAAATTTTGTGCTACGTATAGTTTACCACAGTAAAAAAAAAAAAAGAATACAATAAAATAGGATGTCTCTGTGTTCATACGGTCACAGTCATTCATGGCCGTCACCTCCGGGTGAAGGGACTGTGGGAGATAGCTCTCTTTCTGCTTTTCTACTTCCCACTCTTTTTGGGCATCGGATATATATTGCTTTTTTAATGTGAAAAATGTCAAATACAGAAAAGCATGGAGAAAAATAAAAGAAACATTTATGTACATATTGCTTTTGTAATTCGGAAAAAAATTCTATTAACAATAAATACGATGAGGGGGAAAAAAGTATCAATGTCCTCAACCAGACGGAACTATTGGAAAAATAAGGACAACCTACTTGTTCTGCAAAAACACCGCAAGCCATACTCCAATTGGAAAATACTCTGTGGAACCCCGTGCCGGGGCCTCTTCTGAGGAAGCCGTTTCTGGCCGGGCAGCGGCCACCGGGGTCATGACTGGGAGGCCCGCGTGGATTCCCGGCCACCCAGACCTCTGAGTCGGAATCCCTAAGGGGCCCGGGTGCTGCACGGTAAAAATTCCAGGTGGTCTGACGGTTCACTGGGCTTGGGAAGCCCTGCCTCTAGGTTCCTTGACACTGCGCTTGCAAAGGCCTCCTTCACCTGCTGTGGCTCTATTCCTGTTTGGTTTGGATCCTGACCCGAGTGTGAACTGGGTCCTTAAAGCCTGTCTGTGGCCAGACCCCAGGAAGTGGCGCCGTCACCCCCAGGGAGCCAAGTGGAAAAGATGGGATGTGCTAGAAGAATCCATCACCTCTGACAGCGACGGCCCAAGGTGCTCGCCCGTGCAGGGAAAGCGCCTCACCCCACATTGCCACTGGGATTCTACAGGGAGAGGGCGGGGCTCAGGCAGCCTGTGTGACCTGTCCAAGGTCATCCAGCTAGTGGGTCTGCAGGACGGAGGGGTCCTGCAGCCCTGACTCCGTAGGCCCTCTGGAAGGGTGCGGTCAGGCTGACACGGAGGGAGCCGGCTGTGTCCCATGGCCCTTGTCTCTGAGACGGCAGACCCTGGGCCGCTTTTCCGAGGACCGCTCTCTCCCAGCCCCAGAACCGCGCTTTAGCTCTTCTCCACCTCCTGGAGAAACATGTGGGGGCGACAGCAGTGGGGGGACCAGCAGAGGGACAGGCAGGGGCAGGTCCCGTCTCCCCACCCATACCCACTCCCCAAACCCTTCGCTCCAGCCCAGCTTCGCGGTGGACGAGGTCTGCTCAGAATTCACAGCTGCGCAGGGGCTCATGAATTATGTACGGGCGCCAGATCCATCTGTCAGCACCCTGTCAGAGAGGAATCAAAGGCCCGGCGGCTGGCCGACAGCTCTCTCTGTGCGGAGAAGCAGCGACGTGGCTTTCAAGGCCCGCCGAGGGGCCGCCGTGTGAGCCCTTTGCCTGTGCTGGCGGAGCCCTGGGCGCTCTGCTCCCCACCCCTCTCCAGTGCCCCGTCTCTCTGTTTCTCTGCCAGGCGCAGATCTGACAAATGTCTTTAAAGGCAGGGGAGGGGGTAACAACAAAATACCCTGGCTCGTGTGTTTTGAGCGTGTTCCAAGATGCTCCTTGTGAATAATTGATACCAGCGCCAGGTTTGTCATGAGACGGTCACCTTGGGTGGGGATAGTTTCAGACACATCACAAGCTTCCTGTGGAGCTGACGAGACGGCCACTCCCAGCCCACGCCCCCGTCCCAGTGGCGGGTGGTCTGGCTCCTGCACAGGAGGCTCTGAGTTGCTCCGTCCAGGCTGGATAAGCGGAGGGCAGGGCAGAGCCAGAGCACGGGAGTGGAGGTGGGTGGACGGCCACTGGGCACCCCGCCCTCAGAGAAGCTGGAGATGGACCTGGGAGGGCGATGTATCCGTAACAGATGCCCACAGACCGCGTGGCTCAAGACGACAGAAATGTACCTTCTCACAGCTCAGGAGGCCAGCGTCCAAAGTGTCGGCAGACGGAGGCTCCGAGGGAGAATCTGTTGCTTCCCCTCCCCTAGCGTCTGGAGGCTCCGGCACGCCCCAGCCTTCCTTGGTTTGTGGACACATCACTGCGGTCTCTGCTTCCATCTTCACACGCTGTGTTCTCCTTTGTGTTTCTGTACCTGTGGCTCTCCTGTCTATAAGGACACCTGTCACTGGATTTAGGGCCCACCCTAATTCACGATGATCTCAAGATCCTTACTTTAATTACAGCTGGAAAGACTCTTATTCCAAATAAGGTTGAGCTGAGGTTCCGGGTGGACACGTCTTTGTGGCAGGGGGCGGCCACCATTCAACCCACTTCAGCGGGAGACACAGCAGCACAAGGTACAACGGGGCCAGAGCCGCCTGGGCCAGACGGTTGCCATGGCCTCCTCCTCTCAGGGCACAGCTGGGCCCCAAGCCCCGCCTGGGACGGAGTCCCAGGATCCCGAAAGGAAACCTCTGGGAGCCGCTGCTGGCCTAGCTCCCCGCGGCAGCCCACCGCGCCCGGGTTCCAGCTGCTCTGGCTGGGACGGGATGTTTTATTATCACTTAGCAGACGAGGGCTGTGAAACTCAGAGGAAGTGACTTTCCCAGAGACCCAGGCCAGGGAGTGGCGGCTGGGTCACGGTCGGCGTCTGGGTGACCTGGGGACTACCTTCTCTCGTTCTGGGCTGCCCAGCTGTGCTCCGGCCCCTCTGTGCTCCATCGTCTGTGGGGGCATCATCTGGGATGCTGCTTCTGCCTGTGCCCATCCCCCAGCCTCGTCTGCCCTCCCTCAGCCACACCCTCCGGGCCAGCCACTGCAGCCTCTTTGTGGTCCGTGGTTCTCAACGCTACCGTACATTCAGGTTCCCAACCCTGGATATTCAGATTGAAGGGAGTGGGGTGTGTGTTTTCCAGGCACACAGCTCATCCTCCAAATAGCCTTGTACTCCTGTCGAGCAGGGGAGCCCTCAGAGCATGGGCGTAGCCCCTCCCCGCTCCCCCAGGGCCCTGCACACAGGAGGTCCTACTGCAGCGGAGAGGGGGCTGGAGGTCCTACTGCAGCGGAGAGGGGGCTGGCTCCATGAGCTTCTCGTGGCCCCGTGGTTCAGACACACGTGACAGTCTCCCCTCCTGGATCAGTCAGGGTTATTGGGATCTAAGCAACAGAAAGTGACTCTGGCTAATATCAGGAAGAATAAAGAAGGATTTGTGGAAGGAAATGGGGCTCCCAGAATCAAAAGCAGCAGTAAACGTCTCACACCCACCAGGACGGCAATGATCAAAAAGCCAGAAGACAGCAGGTATGGTGAGGGTGTGGACAGCTACGGACCCTTGTGCGCTGCTGGTGGGAATGTAAAATGGTGCAGCCGCTGTGGAGGGGCCGTCAAAAAATTAAACATAGAACTGCCACTTGATCCAGTCCTTCCATCCTGGGTATATTCTCAAAAGAATCGAAAACAGGGACTTGAACAGATGTTTGTCCACCCGTGTTCACAGCAGCATTATTCACGACAGCCAAGAGGCGGACACGACGTAAATGTCCCTTGACGGATGACAGATAAACAAAACGTGGTCCAGCCACACGACGGAATGTTACTCAGTCTTAAAGAGGAAGGAAATCCCAACACCAGCTGCAACGTGGATGAACCTTAAAGACATTATGTAAGTGAAATAAATAAGCCAGACACAAAAGGACAAATACTGTGTGATTTCACTGATGTGGGGTATCGAGAGCGGCCCAATTCTCAGAGACAGGAAGTAGAATGGTGGGTGCAGGGGCTGGGGGGAAGGGGATGGGGAATTAGTGTTTCATGGGGGCAGAGTTTCAGTTTGGGAAGATGGAAAGTTCTGTGGATGAATCGTGGTGACGGTTGCACAGCACCGTGAATGTACTTAATGCTGCTGAACTGTGCACTTAAAAATGGTTAAAATTGGGCTTCCCTGGTGGTACAGTGATTAAGAATTCTCCTGCCAATGCAGGGGACATGGGTTCGAGCCCTGGTCCGGGAAGATCCCACATGCCGTGGAGCAACTAAGCCCGTGCGCCGTAACTACTGAGCCTGCGCTCTAGAGCCCGTGAGCCACAACTACTGAAGCCCGCGTGCCACAACTACTGAAGCCCACGTGCCACAACTACTGAAGCCCATGTGCCTAGAGCCCGTGCTCTGCAACAAGAGAAGCCACTGCAATGAGAAGCCCACACGCTGCGATGAATAGTAGCCCCTGCTCACTGCAACCAGAGAAAGCCCACACGCAGCAACGAAGACCCAACACAGCCAAAAATAAATAAATAAAATAAAAAGTTTTAAAAACATTTAAAAAATGGTTAAAATGGTAAATCTCATGTTATGTATATTTTGCTACAATAAGAAAAATTAAACTGAAAACTACAAAGCGAAGGTGAAGAAGTCGGTGGCGGAAAGGGCAGGTGGGAGGCAGCTCGGGGGCGAGGGGAACAGGAGCGAGGCCAGGCTCCTCTTGGCTCTGAGGGAGAAGAGGCTCCAGCCGGCGTCCAGCCCTCGGATCACTCAGCTCAGCTCAGGGCTCAGCATCCCAGGGAGCGGGGGTCAGCTGGCTTGGTGAGGGTCTTGTGTCCATCTCTTGTTCAGGGGAAGGGGGCGCCTCCAATGACAGCCCTTCCAAGACAGCAGACGTGTGTCTGGCCTGGGTTGGGGGCTCCCAAAGTCACCTCGGAGTGCTGCCTCCGAGTAAGGTGGGACAGAAGCTGGGCCTGCAGAAACGAGCAGGGCTGTGCCGGGAGAGGACGAGCAGTGCTTGGAAGCCTGCCGACCACCGCAGAGCCTGAGCCCGGGGACACCAGCTGGGGCTCCAGGGACATGTGCAAGGTCAGCTGCACGAGTTGCCTGGGAGCTGGAGCTGGGCGAGCTGCTGGTTGGACCTCCTATTTGGCCTCCTCTGCCCACTGTACGGAAACTGAGACACTTCTCCTCTGCTCACTCCGTGAGTGGGAATCGGGAGTCCCAGTCGGATAGACCCAACCTCATCCAACAACCAACCAGTCGCTTTGGGCAAACGAACTTTCCGAGCACCACACGGCCCTACTCCTTCCCAACCTGGCTGCTTGTGGTGCAGGAAATGGGATGGCGGCTGAGGGCAGGGGTCTGTGGGTGCACAGCAGCTCCCTCCTCGCCACTCTGCTGGGAGTGGCTGCCCAGGAGCCCTCAGGACTGAGCACTACTGGGGAGGCTTCAGGTCCCGGTGGCCCCTCTTGCCTGGGCCCTGGGGTGCTTGCTCTCTGGCTGGCCCAGTCCCCCTTCCCAGCCCCTCTGTGTCTCCCCCGTGTGCGCCAAGTGACCCCTGGCCTCTATCAACCACCACAGCCTCGGCTGCAGGATCCTCACCGCTTTGCGAGCTGGTCCCACAGACTGTCCGCTGCTTCCAGGCATGTGGGGTCGCTGCAACCCACCCAGGCCATAGGGGAGCTGCAGGGGCCAGGTTTCCCAGGTTGGCTGCAGGCAGCCTGGGAAGTGATCTTCTCCCAGAGTCTCAAATGTGAACTTGGACAGAAACCTCCCTGCTCCCAGTTTTCCTCTGGACCAATGTAGCATCCCTTTGGGCCAAAGTCTGGAGAGGGGGCACGGGGACACATGTGCTCCCCTCCTACCTCTCCTCTGCATTTCTCCACTTCCTGCCCTTCCCTGTCTACCTGGAACTTCCTCTAGTTTGCATGGGCGGGCAAGGCTGGGCTTCAGGCTTCCCACTTCCTCTCCATCAAGAGAACATGCAGGGATGGATTGGTAATGTCTGCCATGGACAAGGCAGTGAGGAGGCAGGTCTGTGTGCTACTCATTTGCCACCTGGGGCTTATCCACTTCAGGCTCTGAGACACGGCTGGCCATGTCTAGCAAATGTTCGGTGGGACCGAGGACCCCTGAGTGAGAAGCTGTCCACTGGGGAGAGGGCGTTGAGTGACTAGCCTGATGGAGAAACAAACCTCAGTGTCCCCTGGTGGAGATACCATTCTGAATTGGACAGTTACTTGAGTTTACCCTAGGCCTACCTCCTCAAAGGTTCACACCCACGTCCAGAGGACAGGGAGGATACGGTTGAAAACTGGAAGATTCCACTGGGATCTCTCTAACAGAATGAAACAAAAAGCGAGGAGATCCTGCTGAGCTTGGAGGGTAGAAAACTTGGAAAGTCCCACGCCAAAGCTCACCCTGATGACGCTTCTCCACCAGGTTTCAGGACTGTCTCCCTTCTGCTGGGAAGACGATCATCAATTTCTACATGTTCCTTTTGATGACTCTGCCCTGAGGATGCCCGTTTCAGCATTCTGGCTCCTCCAAGGGAGGACTAAGTGATATTGGTTTCTAGACGTGGCGTTCACTCCTGCCAGCAAAGTCATCCATCACTGTGTGCAAACGGCTTGCCTCCTAAAGGCCACATTATGAGAAGATGCCAATAAGCGTATTTACATTTGCCGTTGCTCCAACGGGGCAGCCACGCAGGAGCATCTGCTGAGTCTGGACTTTTGTCCACGTCCCCATCTGCTTCTCCAGCCCTCTTCATCAGTTGTAGACTGAGTCCATCTTGGGTAAACAATTGTTGGTGGGTTGCTGGGCATTTTCTTTTCCTTTTAATTTTCTGTATCAGGTTTCATTAAAGCAAGGTGTGCCTGACCCTGTCGAATCATATCAAAACAGGTCTCCCTGCTGCAGGAGGAAAACCATCAGCATAAATTATTGATTAATCTTCATTCAGACTAATCTATCAATGACTTTCTCCGGCCCGGTGGACCTGGGGAGCCGTTAGATATTTCAATGCAAACAACATTTGAAAGCTTCATTTCAAAGACGTCTGAGACTCATTCAATAGCAGTCAATTGCTTCAGCAGCAGTGGGGGGCTGCCCCTGAAATGCTGAAGTGCAATCATTCACTTTGGCCCCAGTTCAGCAGTGCCTGTGATGTGTCCTGTCTAGTCAGGGAGTTCCATCTGGTCCCTGCTCTAGGCAGGGGGCAGCTCACGGCTCAGTGGGGGGGAAGAAGGGGACAAAGATAGACACATGCACAGACCATGCAGATATAATTTGTGAGTGCTGTGATAGGGGTATTATGGAGTAATTTTGATAATCGCACAGAAACCTATTGTGATCATAATGGAGATCTAATGTTGAAACTGATTTGGGGAAGATATCAGGAATAGCTTTATGCAGATACATTTGAAAAGTGAATGAAACAGACAAAATATTTTAAAAACACAACTTATCAAAACTATCACAAGAGAAATACCTATCTATTAAAGAAATTAAATCCAAAATTAAAACTCTCTGACAAAGAAATTTCCATATGGCTTCACTGGTGAATTCTACTAAACATTTTTTTTTTTTTTTTGCGGTACACGGGCCTCTCACTGTTGTGGCCTCTCCTGTTGTGGAGCACAGGCTCCGGACGCACAGGCCCAGCAGCCATGGCCCATGGGCCCAGCCACTCCGCGGCCTGCGGGATCTTCCCGGACCGGGGCACGAACCCACGTCCCCTGCATCGGCAGGCGGACTCTCAACCACTGCGCCACCAGGGAAGCCCCCTCTACTAAACATTTAAGGAAGAAATAACCCCAGTTTTACACAAAATCTCCCAGAGAGTACAGAAAGAAGGGATACTTCCAAGTCATTTTATGAGGCTTCCATAACCTTAATACTAAATCCTGACAAGGACATTACAATGAAGGAATATTATGGATCAATTATTTTCAAGAAAATAGATGCAAAAATGCTTTACAAAATATTACCGTATCAAATAAAACAATATCAAAACCAAGTAGAATTTATTTTAGGAATGCAAGGTTGGCTTAGCATTCAAAAATCAATCATAATATAATAAAGGAAAAAAATACATGATCATCTTCATTGATGCTAAAAAATGATTTGATGGAATTCGATACCACCCATGAAAAGAAAGCTCTTAGCAAACTAGAAATAGAAGGGGACGTCCTTAACTTGATAAATGATATATATTAAAAGTCTACAGCAAACAGCATACCTAATGGTAGATTACAGAAACTTCCACTTCCCCTAACCCCAATCCCGAGACTGGAAGTGAAACAAAGTTTCCCATTACTATCACTTTTAGTCTACATTGTACTGGCAATTCTAACAATGCAGTAAAGCAAGAAAAAAAATAATATATAAGGAGTGAAGGAAAAAAGTGCACACTTGTCATTAGTTATAGATGATATCACCATATACACTGAAATTCCAACAGAATTTACAACAAACTACCAGAATTCATAAGTGAATTTAGCAAGATTCTGGAAACAATGTCAGAATACTCACTTTCCTTATTCCAGAAACAAACAAAAAAGAAATGAAATGGAGGATAACATTTACAATAAAATAAAAAATAAAATACTGAGGAATCAATCTATGGAAAGACATACAAGACCTGCCACTATACTGAATAAAGCCTGTAGCTTATTTAACAGCATTGTACTGAAGCCCATTTCCTGGTTTGGATATTGTAGTGTAATTATGTAAGATGTCACCATTGTGGGAATCTCGGGGGAAGGGTACACAGGACTCTCTCTGCTATTTCTGCAACTTCCCATGAGTCATCATGATTTCAAAATAAAAAGTCTTTAAAAAGTGTACACCCTTTGATTTAGTAATCCTGTCTTTGTGATTCCAGCCTAAGAAAAAATTAAAACGTACTCAAAGGTTTAAAGGATACTATATTTTTGTGCTAGGACTGCCATAACAAAGAACCATAGACTGGGTGGCTTTAATAACACAAATTCATTTCCTCACAGTTCTGGAGGCCGGAAGTCCAAGATCAAGGTGTGGGCAGGATTGGTACCTTCTGAGGCCTCTATCCTTGGCTTGCAGACGGCCACTTCCTTGCTGTGTCCTCACATGGTCCTCCATCAGCCTGTGTTGTTTGTGTCCCAATCTCCCCTTTATAAGGACAGCACTTACATTGAATTAGAGCCCATCCATGTGACCTCGTTTTATCTAATTACCTCTTTAAAGGCCCTGTCTCCAAATAGCCTGAGGTATTGAGGGTTAGGATTTCAACACATGAATGTGGGGAGGGGGGGACATAATTCAGCCCACATTATCTTATCCAAGCATTGTCTCTAGTAATGAAAAACTGAAAACAACCTATGTGTCCACTAATGGGGGATTGGTGGAGTGAACTGGGGGGCACGCATGTGATGGAACACTAGGTATTTGAAAAGACAGAAACGTATGCTTATTAATGTTTAAAGATGCTCACAGGACGCTCGTGAGTAAAAGAGCCAGTTACACTATGGCCTATAGTAGTATAACCTGATATTTGTTAAGAAAAAAATCTGTATCTGTATCTGGAAGGGTCTGCATCCCCACAGTAACTGTGCTTCTTTCTGAGTGTCATGCGTATGAGGAATTTTTATTTCTTCTTTGTGATATTTTCTATTTCTTGCCTTTAAAAATAATGAACATGTATTATTTACATAATAACTTTAAAAAAACGTATTAAAAAAGAACTTTATAGCACGTTTTATTGCCCTGGGAATTCACTAGAGAAAAATCACGAAGAGAAATTCCAACAACTAACAGTGTTCTTATTTGTAAGCAATAGAACTCGTTTCTAGCTGATTTAAGTAGAACATGGATTCATTAGAAGGGTGCAGGGCTCACAGACTGTCCAGAAGAGGCTGAGGACCCAGCTCAGAGCCCCTGAAGCCAGGAGGGAAGAACCAAAGCCAACAGGATGGGTTAGTGAAGACGCCGCACTGCCGCTGGGCACAAGATGCCGTGCGGGCTCTGACTACCACTGCGCCCGGGGAGCCATCGCCCGTCACCAGGACTGATTCCGCAAGGTCCTCACCGCTCGCCTCTGGTCAAGGTCGGGGTGGGTGCCACTGATGGGCTGAGTCTGGGGCACATCCGCTGTGGTCAGCTTTGACAGTGGAAGGGGGAGGCCTCCGCAGACCCGGGAAGGCATTTCAGGTGTTGGTGACCGAACAGAATGGCATCCTCGGCCCTTATGAACCAAGAACAGGGTCAGCAAACTATGGTCCGTGGGCCGAATCCAGCCCAAAGCCTGTTTTTGTATAGCTCGTGAGCTAAGAATTGCTTTACATTTTTAAATACAGTAGTAAAAAAACAATTAAAAGAAAAATAGTATTTCTGGACATGTGACAATGTAATGAAGTATAATTTCAGTGTCTATAAAGTTTTATTGGCACACAGCCCACATCACATATTGTCCATGGTTGCTTTTGCACGATGATGGCTACTTCAACAGGGATGAGCAAAGCTGTAAATATTTACGATCAGGCTCTTTACAGAACGTTTGCTGACCCCTGACCCAGAATGATGATTGCCTCCAGCCACAACCATACCCTGTTCACTGTTCTCATCAGTAAAGACCAAGGGATCTTTTGGGGCTCCATGTAAGGATGTAAGGCAGGATGTAAGACGGCTTCTCAGAGACGGGAGCCGGGTCCTCACGCCGAGCTGCTCTGAGCATGTCTCAGGTGTGTCTCCTGGTCTCTGCTTCTCATCCTGCATCTCATCAGAGCTCCTGCTGCCCACCTGCTTCTTTACTGTCTTCTCTAGAGCTTTTCTCTGTAGCTCTGGGTTTTTGCTTTCTCGCAGTTTCTGATTCCTCATCGTCCCAGTGTGCTCCTGGCCCTTTCCAGGCCCTCGCTCCACCTCATGACCCTCTCTCCCTGCGTCATTCTCAGTTCGGCTCTCTGGTTGGTCCAGCCTATCTAGGCAAAGCTTCTTACACCAGGTCCCGTTGTGGGCCAGTGACCAGTAAGGGCCTAGCCACTCTTGGTCCCCTCAGCATGGCCGGGGCGGGGGAGCCATGAGATACATGGCATGGACACCTACACCTACAGCTGCCCACGCACAGGGAGATGTTTCCCTTTGAAGATGCTGGGGGGGTTGGCAGATACCACCATGTCCAAGGAAACCACAGAGTGATGCAGACCAGTGATGCAAATCCTGCACACGTTGTGATGCATTCAGAGGCATGGAGGAGGGCCGTGCAGGGCTGTTGAGAGGGTGCCAGGCACCCTTTCCATGTACTGGGCCACTTACTCCTCATATAACCTTGAGAGGGAGACCAGTGGGCTGGCCAAGCCTGTCTCCCTTTCCTCCCAGGCACATAGCTGGATGACATTTCCCAGCTTCCTTTGCAGTTTGGTGGAACCATGTGCTGAACTCAGGCCATGGAACATGCGTGGAAGTGATAGATGCCACTTCCAGGGCTGCCTCATAAAATCCTCCTGTGTCAACTCCCTGCTTTCTCTTTGCCAGGATCTGCCAGCTGGACGTTGACACCAGGGCAACCTTGGAAGCTACATGTAGAAAATGACAGAGTGCCTTTAAGCCTGGGTCCCTGAGTCACTGTATGGAGCAGAGACCCTCCTGGTCTGGGTCCCTGAGTCACTGTTTGGAACAGAGCTCTTCCTGGCTGCTGACTGCACTTTTCACGAATGTAGTAGATTAAAGATGGTCACACATTCTGTGAACTTTTCCCATTGAAAGGAGGGGTCTATATTCCCTCCCCTGAAATGAGTGGGCCTGCTAACTGCTTCAACCAACAGAATACAGTGGAAATGATACCATGTCTATTTCTGGCCCCAATCCTGTTTCTTGGAGCACAGGCTCTCGGGGCTGAGCTGCTGTGTGAAGAGGGTCTACCCTGCTGGAGAGACCACAGGGAGAGGGAGAGGACCAGTAGAGGCCAGGCTTCTGGTGTCTATGCCAAGGCACCAGATGGCTGGCAAGTGAAGCCACCTTGAACCCTCCAGACAAGCTCAGCCACCAGGGATCTCAGTCGATGCCACATGGAACACAAACTCCCCCAGCCGAGCTTTGCCTGAATCCCTGGCCCCTGAAATCATGAGGTTTAATAAAATGGTTGCTGTCGTAAGCCACAGTTTTCAAAGCAGTTTGTTTTTTTTTTAATAAAGTGGTAGATAACTAGAACTATGAACGAGAAATAAATTTCTATTATGTTATATCACCGACGTTTTGGGGTTTGTGCGGGTGCTGGTGTTCCCTTAACTAATCTGGGAGATGCTATTATTAGGCCCACATTCCAGGTGAGGCACAGGGTGTCCTGCGCAAGCTGATGGATAGGTAGTGAGGGGCACAGCGAGGAAGCGGCTCCGGACCGGCTGATCTGGGCTGGCTCCGTTGGCCGACTCTGCTCCTGGCTGCTGGGTAGATCCAGGTCTGCTCTGTCCGTATTCATTCTGGGGCAGCTCTTTGCGAGGTGCGTCACCCGAGCGCAAGAGGCAAGCCCTGCTGTGCGCGCACAACGCTAGCCACTGCTTGTGGTGAATCTGCTTATCTTCACGGGCCCAAGCCAGTCCCAAGGCCACGCCCAGGGTCAAGGGGAGGAGGAAGTGCACTTCGCCCACTGGGAGGCCACAGCAAGGGGTGAGGACACTGCTGTAGGGAGGGGGGAATCGGGACCAATGATTCAATGCATCCCAGGAGGCTGAAGTCCGGCTGGACGGAAGACGAGGAGGAGGCGACTTTAGGCTAAAGGTGAAACCGTCTGGAGCTCCTATAGTCCTAATACTTCAGCCCTTGTGTGACAGCCTCAGCCCATCTTGGGTATTTTGTCCTCTGTCCACATTTTGACATTGAGAGCTCTTGTCCCCTGGGGGAGGTGAGCTCTGGGTCCTCTACCCGGTCCCTGGGGGCTCTGGACCACCCTTCTTCCCAAGCCCCTGGGCCGGGCGGCCCTCTTCTCCCCCTCGGCTTGTTCTGTCCCCCTGGCAGGTGTGAGCAGCCTTTGGTCACCGAAGATTTCCAGTCCTGCCAGACTGACCCTCCCCATCGCAGGCCCACTGGCCTGGGGGCAGACGAATGGTGCCCCCCCCCCCCCCGCCCCCCGTCCTCTCCCTGCACAGAGCAGAATCGATACAAACTAATCACGTAGCTGGCGGACTTGTCAGAGGGAGCCTGGCTCCACTGGGAGAGGCAGGCCTTAAAGACGAAGGGATTTTCAGCCAGAAATTTTATGGGAAGAAAGGCTGTGTCAGGCCTGAGAGGGCCTGTTGTTCATCGCGGCCAAGGCTCCTCTGGAAAGAGGGGAGAAGCCCCACGCAGGCTTGAAGAGCCCCTGCTGCTGGGGGTGGTGTCCCCTCCCACAGCTTCTGAAGACCATGTGAAAGTGCTTGGTGACTAAGGGATTCGCAATTCCCGACCTCCAGCTTTCCTAAGCGTGAGAGGGAACCTTTCTGCTCAATAGCTGTGTTTTCTCTTTAGTGGGAGATGCTCCGAAGTGTCTGGGGCCCTTCTCTCATCCCAGCGTTGTAGAACCTTCTGGGTCCTGGCCCCCTTTGATGGAGGCTGTAGACCTTCCCCCCCATCTTGTGCAAGTTGGCCAATGAAGTCAACTTGCCTGTCATGGGGCCCTGGAGCTGGGAGAGACCCCTGGGGTCCATGGATCCCCGATTCAGATGGCCTCCCTACTCTACGGGGCACTGGACACTGGGCTTCCCTGCTACCCTACCTCTCTCCTAGGGTAGGGGGAAGGCAGGGCTTTTTGAATTCCAGCTGTGGGACTCGGCCTCTGGTAGGAGGTGCTGGGTGAGCCAGGGTCTCAGTGATGGCAGCTCCTGTCCCAGTTTTCTGGACCAGCCTGCAGGTTTCCCACAGATGTTCACAACCCCAGCACCTCTTGCTCAAAATCCACCTGTCCTTCCAGGCTCATTTCAAACGCCACCACCTCCAGGAAGCCCTCCTTGATACCCAGGACCCTTTTCTCAATTCCCCATAGCCTTTGTCTGTTCTTTCCTGAGGGCCTTGTGACCCCCACTGGACTGCATGCATCTGGAGGGAAGGGCCCGGGCCCCAGAAGTGGCAAAGCTTTGGTGCGCACAGCTCTGGGGTGAAACCGTACCTCCTCTACCTTATAGCTTGTGACCTGGGGCAAGTCCCTTATCTGGGCAGTGAGACTGTGGGCAGGGGGAAGGTCCCCCTAGAGAGGGAAGGGGGAAGCTGGTGGGCAGCAGAGCCTGGGATCCTGCCCTGACCCAGGCTGGAGCTGAGCTTGGGGAGGAAGGACAGGTACAGCTTTGGGGTGCCTGCCCCCCACTTCTAGTTCCCCATGGATGGCGCTTCTGGTGATGACACCTCACTGGAAGTTGTCAGGCCCCGGTGACTCTGTGTCTCATTTCCTTCGCACCCTCGACCTGCGACCTCAGAGGTCGTATCACTGCTCTCCCCCTCACCATCCCCCTCCCTGTATGAAAACTTCCGGCTTTTATTACAACTAATGATCTGGGGGCCAAAACAGATCTGGAATTTCACTTCCTATTCCCCCCACTTTCTCTCCTTTAAGAAAACGGCGCGTCCACGCATCTCAAAAGCCTGGGTCCTCTGGCGTTTGGGATGGAGCCAGTCCCGAACTCACTGGAGCGCTGTCCCAGCTCACTGCGTAAAATGAGGCTGATTTTGCCAAGGACAGACCTACCCTTTGCTTTCCCTCTGAAGGATGTTTCATTTTCAGCCTGAAAACCAAACATGGGGCTGGGCTAAGAATCCAAGTGCTTTGCTTTAAACGGATCCCAAATTACTGTCATGGCCACGACCAACAGTAACAACAGAACAACGGCGGCAGCTGACTTTTATCTAACGCGTTTGTTGAATCTGCACAAAATCGAGGTATCATTCGGGTCAAGGAGGCCTCCGACTGTGCTTGTTTGCCTCTCTCAAGAGGGAACTTACTACCGCGAGCCGCTGAGCTTAGAGGATTTCCAGGCGCGTGTGCCCAGTGCCTTCCGGGGGTGCTGGCAGACGCAGCAACGCTTTTGCTTTCAGACAGCAGGGCTCCCGGTTGCAAGAGCTAAATGGACTTAGGCATCTCATACAGGAAAGCATGGGAATGGAGGGATGTCGGAAGCTTCCAGAATCAATGAGAACGGCAGGAGCCGAGGCTGGCGGCGCAGCCGGAACCACAGCTGGGCAGGCGGCTGCTGCTGCCGGCACCCGGGCTGGCACCAAGGCCACCGGATGGGCCCCGAACCGTCCCTGAATCTTCGCTCCGTTCTCCCAGAATCCGAAGCCTCCAACTGGTTGAGCCAGGCCCATGCCTGGCCCAGCAGTTAGTGGGGCGGGAGGTGGGGAAGAGGGGGCGGGAGGTGACAGGAAGAGCTGGCATCCTTCTAGAACTCACATGCTGGGAACCCCGAGCAGGATGGGTGAACTCGGGCTCCCAGGCAACTACTGGGCTCACCACAGCCCAGGCCAGAGGGGCAACTCGGCCCAAGTTTTACGTGACACCCTTCTCCCCAGACACAACCTCCTTCCATCACTAGAACAATACACACGCTGAGATAAGCAGCGGGTTATCCGGAGGGGCAGGAGAAGAGCCTGTCAATGTGCTGCCTGCCCCGGCTGCCCTGGGGGTTTCGTCTCAGGATCGTTTCTCATGGTTTTGGCCTCATGTTTCCCAGTGGTCGCAGCAAACCCCACATCTTGGTACCAAGGAGGGCCTGAATGACTGCCTTTCGCTCCTTCTCAAGGTCTGGAACCAAGAGAGAAGATAAAGACCCATGTGCCATCTGTCCTAGAAGTCACCCTGGCAGGGAGGAGCCAGGATCCCAGCTTCACTGTCGAATGAAGCCGTGGCACAGGAAGAAAGGTGGACTCACCGGCTGGCCACCCTGTGGAAAGGGAAACCCAGAACACAATAACCCCTTTCCCAGGAGGGAGCCGGGCGGTCAGACAGAGCATGGTGTCTGCTCCCCTCAATTTCATCTTTAAAATCCTACTACTCAGCCTGAGAGGCAGTGCGATGATGGTTATGAACTTGGGCCCTGCAGCCAGGAAGATGTCCGGCAGCATGCGAGCTGTGTGACCTTGGGCAAGTAACTTAACCTCTCTGAGCCTGCTGCCTCATCTGCAAAAGCACCTCAGGGTTCTGTTCTGACGGCAAAGTTGGATCACGCAGACAAAGGGCCTGTGGCGGACATGGAAAGGCGCTGCCCGTGTCATCTTCAGGAAGGACCTGCTGCCCAGCTGCTGCAGTGTGGTCACCAGAAGGGCCCGGCTCTCAGCTCCTCCAGGGGGGGCCTGGTCTGCAGAGACCTGCCTCTCCACCCCAGGCTGTGTTCTTGGGGACAGTCGGCATCCAGTGCCTGAGAGAGGCAGGCGTATAGGTCTGGCTGTTTGGGACCAGCGTGGGACCCTTGGAAAGACAGTGCCCGTCTGAGCTCCCCCCGGGCTAGCTGAGTCCTCACAGGGCCAGTGTCACCATTCCGCCACTCCCTCCGCCCCATCCTGCTTCTGCTCTCTCCCCTTCGCAGGTGCTGATTGCTAATAAACATCTTGCATCCATCTCAGATCCTGCTTCCAGAACCCAAGCCACAGTCGGGCTTTGCACCACGCTAGGCACACGGCGAGCCTCCCTGAGGGTCCTATTGGTCCTGTTACATCATCACCATCACCACCGCCACCACCACCATCAGCCTCATCCTCATGCCTATCCCAACCCAAATATCAGGTTGAAAGACAAGCAGATACGTTCAAAATTGGGTGGAAATGAAAAGCCAGTGGCCAAAACCAAGTGAAATGTCCAAAGAGCAGGCAGAAAGTCCTGTCTGGGAGAGGGGCTTGGAGCACCTGCCCTCAAAGTGGCTGAGCTCTTAAAGGCCCAGGAGCCAGCATTTAGAAAGGCATGTAAATCGAGGCAAGAAAAAGAAAATCCAAGAAGTGACTTCAACAGGGGCTGCTGTCACTGGTCACATGTGCGGCTTCTGATGTTTTAACTTGGGGTGCTGGCCACGCCTGCAGACCGAGCTGTTCTAAGCCCAAATGCCAGCCGCCTGCCGGCACGCTTGCCTGTGTCACCGCCCATCCAAGTTCACGGGTGGCAGGTGACAATGTCTCATACTCCTCGGCATGTACAACTGCATGAATCAGGGCTTGGGGGAGTCGGAACTTGGACTAGAATATCTTGGTATTTAATAACAGCGAGAAAGGATGTGGATGGGGAAATCAAAGGACTTCGCCGCTAAATGCCTTAAAGAGCTATTTTAAGTGGGGCTGAGGTTTTAAGCAAATTCCACTCAGCCCTCCCATTAACCCCTTGAAATCGGTTGTGAAGGATTTTGCTCGGTGACGGTCAGAGAACCATCCGTGGAGCTGGAGGACAGCGACGGCTCCGGCTGCACCTGGGGGAGAATTAGCTCAAGGCGGAGATGCTGGCCCCACTGGGCCTCTCCAGGGAGCTGGGCAGCACCTGCTTGGGTCCACACCGACCACATCACTCAAGGCCACGCTCAGGAACAAACTCTTTGTCCCTGTCTGAATCCCTCCACGCCTGGTACCAGTCACCCGCCAGAGGAGCAAGGGGACAAATGGGGGACTTTACAGGGTGGACACTCAGGCTAGAGTGAGAGGTGAACTCAGGGCTCCCTCATTCAGTCAGTAAGTCTCCGGATGAGGCGCTGGGACACACAGGGACTCAGTCCCTGCCTTTCACTCCAGGGGGACACAGGACACTGCTGTGAGGTCCTGCACGAGGTGGGTTGGGGTGTCGCATATATGCATTTTCGTGAGCCACTCGAAGGTAAGCTGAAGAAATTCTAACCTGCTCCCCTCAATACGTCAGACTGTGTCTCCTAAGAACAGGATATATTCCATCATCAGCCCCCAGAAAACGGATGCTGATGCCATGTGATCTGCTGTGCAATCTCCACTCTGATTTCTCCAGCACCTGGGACCACATCTCAGGCCGCCCCGCCCAGCACCTGAGTATTGACTGCTCCCTTCCTTCACTCCACAAACATTTACTGAGCGTTGCTATTTGCCAGGTCCTGTTCTAGGTGCAGGCGACGCAGAGCGAACAAGAGGATCCAGGTCCCTGCCCCTGGGGTGGGGGCACCCGCCCGTCGGGAGAGAAAGTCAGCAGGAAGTGAGCAGAGAGCAATTCTGGGGATTGACACGGGCAGTGAAGCACGTAAGCTGAGTGACAGGTGTGGAGGTGACTTCTGGGCTGGGATGTGGATGACAGGCAGGGACAGCCATGCCGCTTTGTCTTGGAGCTCCAGACCGCTCATTCATTCATTCACTCACTCACTGTCTAGGGACTGAAGGCACCCCCGGTGCCCAGCGCTGCCCCAGGAGCTAGGGATGAGGGAGGTGTTTTCTCCCATGCCTGACCCGGGTCTGTGAGGGCAGATCACTTGGCTCTTAGCTCGCAGGTCTCCAGGTGGAAAGGAGGTGAACTCCAGGAGCTGCACTTAAGGAACCATCGTGAGGAGCTCCCTCCGACCTGGATGACGAGACCAGGACTTGGAGCCAATGCTGTGACGGGCTGAGACTTTTTTGCAGGGGCGAGTATGTCTGCATGTCCACTTGTGTCCAGAGGGCCCAGTGTGATAATTTGAATATGTCCACAGAGTGTGTGGCATGTCCTCCGATGCTGGAGCCTAATTCCGCTTCCCTTAGTGACTCACTTCTAACAAAGAGAAAACAAGCGGAAGAGATGGCACGGGAGGCGAGGTCCTAAGAGGCACTGCGGGTTCCTGCTTGCTCTCTCTCGGTCTCTTGCTCTGCGGTGGTTTGCCACCGTGCAGGCAGCACCCTTAAGAAGCCCCGTGGAGGTGCCCATCTGGCAAGGAACTGGGGCCCGAGTGGCATCTCAATCGAGGACGTGGTTTCTTTTAAGTTCATCTTCTTGATTATCCAAAACACCTGCAAAACGAGGGCAGGGCCAGATAGAGGCCAGTGGTGGGCAGGATGTGGAGAAATCCTCTGCTAGTGGCGAAACGTAAGCGAGGAACACGGTACCAGGTGAGGAAGAGAAGCGAGGACCTGGAGTTGGAAAGTCAGTAGTCTGCTGTTACGTGAAGGCTTCATCAGCTGATCGATACCGTTTACAGGGCAGAGGGAGTTGCAGGAGTAGTGAGTCGACATGAAAAATGCACGAGGGGCCGGGGGCCTGGGAGGAGAGAATGAAAGACCCAGCCTGTTCTATGTGTCCAACACTGGCCAAGAGATTAAATCGGAGAGGAGGAGACGGGGCGCCACGGGGCTGCTGCAACTCAGAACACATGTGTGCAGCCACTTGTTCTTCACGAGGCCAAGACATACTAATTAAGTGGCTTTTCTTAACTAAAGATGGATTCAATAACCTTTAGCAGTGTTAAACACCAGCAGAAACCGAAATCGTGTGGGTCTCCAAAGAGGCAACAGGGGTGTTAACGATCTTGAGAAAGGCAGCCAACGTGCCACGGGAGAAGGAGAGCTCTCAGCACTGGCAGGGCCTTGGGTGTGGGTGTCGCTGTGACAAACACCACATTCAGGAACAAAAAACGGCAATGGGGGCTTCCCTGGTGGCGCAGTGGTTGGGAGTCCGCCTGCCGATGCAGGGGACGCGGGCTCGTGCCCCGGTCCGGGAAGATCCTACATGCCGCGGAGCGGCTGGGCCCGTGAGCCATGGCCGCTGAGCCTGCGCGTCTGGAGCCTGTGCTCCGCGGTGGGAGAGGCCACAGCAGTGAGAGGCCCGCGTACCCCCCCAAAAAGAAGGATAACTAATAAGAACCTGCATAAAAAAATAAATGAAATTCTAAAATTAAAAAAAAAAGAAAATTGATGACTAATAAGAACCTGCTGTATAAAAAAAAATAAAATAAAATTCAAAAATTATTTTAAAAAAATGAAATTCTCGGGCTTCCTTGGTGGCGCAGTGGTTGAGAGACCGCCTGCCAATGCAGGGGACACGGGTTCGTGCCCCGGTCTGGGAGGATCCCACTATGCCGCGGAGCGGCTGGGCCCGTGAGCCATGGCCGCTGAGCCTGCGCGTCCGGAGCCTGTGCTCCGCGGTGGGAGGGGCCACAACAGTGAGAGGCCCGCGTACCCCCCCCAAAACAAAAACGAAAACGGCAATTAATTGGAACTCTCAATTAGCTCCCCAGTAAGGTGAGAGAGGAAGAGGAAAACAGGCTCCTACTGAGGATTGTTTTAAAAACCCAACTTCACCAGCTGTCCTTGTGCCCATTAGGATCAAACTCAGTCGTTAAGTGAAAGTACATCCAGAACAATGGTGCCTTAAACAAGACATTCTAGTCTCTTCTCCTACATAAAAGAAGAGCAGGGGTGGATGTCAAAGTTACCAGAGAGCCAGGCTCCTTCTATCCTGCTGCTGTGGCATCCTCAGCACGTGGCTTCTACCTCATGGTCCAGCTTGGCTGCCTGAGGCCAGCCATCATGTCCACACTTCCACCATCAGGAAGAAAGAAGGGGCACAAAAGGCCTCCCTCCCCTCGTCCCCCACTTAAGAACCCCCTCCAGCAGCTGGACATCATCTGAGTCACATCTCAACGGCTATTTAACTGTAAAGGAGCTGGGATATGAAGTCTTTATTCCAGGCTCAAACTGGGAGCCTTATTAGGAAGGGAAGAATGGAAGTGTGGCTACTGGGGAAGGCAAACAGCAGACTCTGGCCATGTCCTGAAGTCAGAATACATTCAGCCCGAATCAAAACGATGTCTCGCGTCAAAATAAGACATTGACCTTGAGTGCAATGCAAGAGAAGGGGAGATCGACAAAGGCGGAGCATAAGCCGCCCCCCCCCCCCCACAACGGAAGGGGGAAAATGTAATGCGACAGAATGTTAAAAGGACACGGAATTAGTCATGTAAACACTGACATTTAAGTCATGATGCTATTCATGCTGTATAGTACAGAAAAGGTAAACTTTATCCAGACAGAAAACAAAGCCTACCTGACCATATCCACGTA
The DNA here is from genome assembly GCF_964270905.1 of Leucopleurus acutus. NCBI lineage: Eukaryota > Metazoa > Chordata > Mammalia > Artiodactyla > Delphinidae > Leucopleurus > Leucopleurus acutus. The sequence continues at coordinate 4,741,307 of NC_139150.1, read as the reverse complement.
TTCAGCTCTCCACCTGGCCCTCAGCACCCGATATTTTAGTCCCACTTAAGGCATGGCAAGGTCCTCAGTCTGGACCCCGGGCTTCATGGCATGAGAAAGATCTGCAGTTAATCTTCTTGATCCGCACAGTTAACCATGAAACAAGGCCATGAAAAAAGAAAATCCTAGGTTCCTAATATATACCTACGAACGTGCTTACAATCTATCAGGGTAACAGTGAGACACTGATCAAAGATGTCCATGAACAAATAGAATGTTTCCCACGCAGTCAGGGCCAAGAAAGCCAGTAAGGGGACGTGTTAGGACCGGATTAGGCTGTGAGGGATGGAAGACACGTGTAACTGTGGCTGAAACAGACGTTGACTTCTCTCTCTCCTCTAGGGCTGGGGGTGGCAGAGGGCTGGCATGGAGCCCTGCGGTGCATCTGTCCTAACTTGCTCTGCACAGCAGCCTCCTTGGTCCCAGAGGGCGGCTCCCCCTCCCATAGCATGAACGGGAACCAGAAGGGCGGCCCCCATTCTGGTTTTTAAACAAGTTCACACATTCTTGACACACCTCTTATCTAGAGGTGGGGATTAAGGAGGCCACTGGTGAGGGCTGAAAGGGGAGTGAGGAGAGAAGGGGACCCTTGTCAGGCAGTGGCGGGGAGTTGGGCGACGCTGTCCCTGTAGATCAAGTGCGAGCCAGGAAACCTGCCCAATGGACTCAACCATCCTCTTCAGGATACTTCCAGGCTCCCTGTTAAAGAAGCTGCCTTGCTTCTTATGCGCTAAAAAGAAACTTCTCAGTTTTTAAACGTAAAGGAAATATAAAGGAGCCATAACTAGCTGGGTTTGAAAATAAAAGTGCTTCTCATTCCTAGCCTCTCCAGATGGCGGGGGCGGGGGTCAAAAAAAAAAAAAAAAAAGAAAAATCTCAAATTAAAAAATGGCCTCTGGGCAAAGATCAAACCAGGAAGGCTTGTGCAATACCTCAGACACCTAGAGCAGGGCCACACACACAGTGCCAGTCTCCAATTTACTGCCTTTCAGCTGCAAATTCACCCTTCATTGCCTGATCTATACAGTGGATCTGGGCCCTTCGAATACTTCCTCTTTGCCTGCTGGCCCTATGTTAGGCACTGACCGCACACACTGCAGGAAAAGGGATCTTCCCCTTCCCCACCTGGCCCAAGCTATACAGGAGTGAGCTAGGTTCCTGCAGGGGGCCCTCCAGCTCCCGGTTCCAGCAGCTTCTCAACCCTCTCTGTTCAAGTTCCATGGAAACCAGTGGTACTTTTCTCTTAGCACCCCAGCAAGACACAATTGTGTGTCTTTGGCGGGGTTAGAGCACATGCCCACCCCTGAACCAATCACAGTAGGACTGTGTGTGTATCTGATACTAAGATTGGCCAGGACTTTCTGGAGTGGGGGTGGGGAAGGGCAGACTGATGAGAGACAACCTAATTGAAGCACATGGACTGATGGGAGGCGTCAGGGGTTGGTTCCCCAGAGGCAAGGTGAGCTCCCGTTTTATCCCAAGAAGGGTGACACCACCATGGTGTCTGGATTCTTGTGGTCACGTGCTCCCCACGCACAAATGCGGCTCGTGGTAGGACAGCATCCCTGACATGCACTTGGCTGCCTGGGGCACTCAGTCATCAGGCTGTGGCTTCTGAGAACCCACAGCCTCTATGCAGTGAGGTGCTGAACTTGGAGATGCTCAGGCCCAGGCACAAGGTTCAGCAATGAAACACCTTCACTGTGGGCGACGGAACTAGACTCATCTTATCCCACTTGCCTCACATCATGCATATGTATATCCTGAGAAAGGAGGCAGCTGGAGGGCCGCCCTTGTCCCTCGTCACCTTCAGCCCTTCCCCTGCAGGTACGGCACTCCCTGACCTGAGCAGATGGCCTGGCCTGGCGTCCCTCACCGAGGCTGAAGACAGGCTAAACGTGTCACAATTCACCCATTTACAGGTTGTCCAGGCCCCTGTGTGTCAGGCCCACGGCCAGGACTGGCTCACACAGTATTCAGTGTCTCTTGCTGGTATGATCTCCTAAACATCCTTCGGCTATGGCCCCTAAGTTCTAAAAAGTTTTATAACTACCTGCCTGCTTCCTAATTAGATCCCTACTCTTTCATGCTCAGAAGTTTTCTTGAACTTTGCTGGTTTGCAAACTAATGGAAAGGAACAGGTAGGAGAGCAAATTAACTATGGCCTTTTGGCGATCATTAATACGACCAACTACCCTTTGGAAATGAAAGGCCAGTGTGTTAGCTTTAGGGGCATCGAGTGCAAAGTCAAATATCAAAAGGCCACGGCAAGAAAGGGCCTCGATTCTAATCAAGGCAGGGAGATGCGGCCCCGTTTCACAGAAATGCAGATAGGATCGGGAAACGGGGCGGTGTCCCGAGACCCTGACATTCTCTTCTGAGCACTTCCGCTTTCCAAATGGCATTTTAAATCTCTTGTGCTTAAAAGATGATCTTGATGCACAGCTGAGGCTGCTTCACAGAGGGGAAGCCCTCCCTTGGGGTTGCCGCCTACCCTCTGAATTCCTTGCTCTGAATATTTTCTTCAAAGAGAGACCAAGGCCATGGCAGAAGATGGGACGGGCCCACCTGGGTGACCGCTGCCCCAGAACAAACTCACTGTGCCTGCAATGGATGTCACTGACAAAGCTGTCTTCGCTGTCGGGCCCTTTCTCGTTTGCCATGTGACCTGCATCCCTGGCGCCTAGCACCTGCACACAGTAGGTGCACAATAAATATTTGGTGTGATCGCTCACAGGACTTCTGCACTGGATGGCCAGAGTCACTGGCCCCATTCACAGATGAAGTACCCACACTCAGAGGGATCAAGGGGCGGCCCGCGGTCACCTGCTTAGGAGCAGAGAAGACACCCGAGCCTGGCTTTCTTATTCCTTTCCACTTCCGGCAAATATTTATTAAGCACCTACTGTGTGCAAGGGGACAGGGCAGTGCCCTAGACAGACACGGTTCCTTCTTCATGGAGCGGACCCTCTTGTAGGGGGCGTGGACAAGATAAACAAACAACTAATGTCCAGTGTGGTGGGCACTCTGAACAGCAGAGGAAAGGGGCAGGGAGGCATGGAATGCCCACGCTTTTAGCGAACGGCCAGGAAGGCCTGTCTGATACGGTCGCTCCTCCTGGGAGAACAAGAGAACAGCCTGAGCCGGCACTCTGTGTGCCCCCTTCTAACTGAAGTGAAAGATGACTCGGACTCAAGCTCAGGTAGGAACAGGAGAAACAGTAACCTCTACCGTCTAAAAAGAACTTACTGTCCGTGGCATTGTTTCCAGTGTATCTGTATGATGTGTGGGGTAAATGACGCTAGCAGCTATTATAAAAAGAACACCCCAAATCTCAGTGATGTAACACAATAAAAGCTTTAGAAGTTTACTTCTCTCACACAAAATCCACCGCAGAAGCTCCTGGCTGGGTGGCTCGCTGGGGCAGCTCGCCTCCAGGCAGTGACTCAGGGATTCAGAGTCCTTCCATCATCTAACCCTACGGTTGTCACGTGTCACTGCTGATGGTGCCTCAGAAAAGGAAGAGAGAGCATGGGGAATGCGCATCTTCTTTTAGCTGCCTCTTCTCTTCATGTTCCACGGCCCCACTTAGATGCAAGGGGCCCAGGAAACTGTCTGGCTGGGTGTTTAAGAAGAGGAAATAGGTTGGGTGTGAATATGATTAATAACTGGAAAAATTTAAAAAGAGCAAACCATGGGGCTCTCTGGAGGTGGGATGTCTGGGCAGAGAACAACCCAGAGGCCAGGAGGTGGGAACATGTGGCGCTTCCTGAAAAGGATTCCACGTTGGAGGCTCTGTCCACGCCCCAGCCCGGTGCCCCTCCCCCTGCCATGTTTGAGGACGGTGTCCTCCCGGAGGGAGGTGACAGCAAGCATGAGGCTGGGGTGATGACAACCCCTGTCCTGAGCGTGGGCCCCCAGGAGCCTGTGGGGGAGGGACCCTAACCCTAACTCTGGGCGTCCTCGGGCACGTGGGGTCCTGCCTGGGAGGGAGGGGTGCTGAGTGCGTCACGGGAAAGGGGTGGGCGATCTGCTGAGGCACACAGCTCCTGCACCCGGCACATCTCTGTGCCCCCCCACCCCCGTCCCCTTCCCACAACAGAGCCATCGGTGTGCGGTCTGGGTGGCTCGGCCGTCTGGAGGGTGGCAGCTGTGATGGGGGTGGGCGTCACCCCCAGGAAGCTCTCCCATATTCACCTAGCAACCTCACACAGGCCTGGGTAAGTGCTAGGGACTCGGCCCCCAGCTGCCCATCTGACCGCAGGATGCTGCCCGACTGCCATCCCATGACAGGGAGGGCGAAAACCCCTGATATTAGATCACCCCTGGCAGAGGGGCTGTATCAGAGCACTGCTCTCCGGGGCCCAGGCCGAGCGGTGAACCAAGTCTGTCACTGCCAACGCTTTCTTTTAAGACGCTGTGCTGTAGCGGGATCTATTTCATTTTGACACTGCAGTTCAAGTGTTTTCCCGAGAAGAGTTTTGGGGAAGCGGAAATCTCGTTGACTGAGGGAGTTCCGTTCTGGTCCTCACGCTGTCACTGACCTGCTGGGTGAGTGAGGAACAGGGTTGCAGGCCTTGGACGCCCTGAGTGACTGTCTAATAGGCTGAACGAGAAGGCAGCTAAGGTCCCTGCTGGGACAGGGGGAGAGACAGAGACAGAGGCAGAGACAGAGAGAGATGGAAGGGTGGGGGGGACCTCCAGAGAGAGAGAGAGAGAGAGAGGGAGAGAGAGAGAGAGAGAGGGAGAGAGAAGGGTGGGGGAGGGAGGCGGGGAGGGGGGAGGGGGGAGGGAAGGGCGAGCAACAATGATCACTACAGCAAAACAACCGTCTGAAACCCAGCAGGTTAGACTCAACACCAAAAGCACAACCCATGATCAAAAAATCTGATAAATTGGACCTCATCAAAACTGCATATATCTGCTTTGCAAAAGACCCCATTAGGAGGATGAAAAGACAAGTGACAGTTGGGAGAAAATATGTGCAAATCACATGCCTGCCAAGGAGTCATACGTAGAATATACAAAGAACTCTCAGAGCCCAGCATTTAAAACAGTCTAAGTAGCAAAAGACATGCACAGACAGTGCGCCTAAGACAACACCCAGATGGCACAGGAGCACATGAGAAGCTGCTCAACATCATCAGCTACTGGAGGAATGCAAGTGAAAAACGCAGTGAGGTGTCACTCCACACCCATCAGAATGGTCAAAATAAGAAACAGTGCCACCACCAAAGGCTGGTAAAGACGTGGAGAAACCGGATTACTCATACACTGCCGGTGTCCATGTAATATGATACAGTTTGGCATTTCCTTTTAAAACTAAAGCTGGACTTAATATATGACCCAGCAATTGTACTCATGGGCATATATATTCCACAGAAATGAAAACTTATTTTCATGCAGAAATTTGTACACGAGTGTCCACAGCGGCTTTACTGATAATGGCCACAAACTGGAAACAACCAAACGTCCTCCAGTGGATAAATGGTTAAACCAGGTGTGGAAACCGCTGGAATATTACTCAGCAACTAAAAGGAATGGATTACTGATACACACGGCAACTTGGGTGAGCCTCAAGGAAATTATGCTGAGTGAAAAAAGCCAACCTCCAAAGGATACATACGGCAGGATTCCATGTATATAACATTCGTGAAATAAAATCATTCTGGAGACGGAGAACAGCTTACGGGGTGGCCAGGGGTCAGGCATGGGGAAGGAGGCGTGTGTCGTTTGAAAACGGTAGCATGAGGGAGTCTTGCAGGGAGGGAACGGCTAGATATCTTGATGGTGGTGGTGGTTCCGCGAAGCTACACACACGATAGAACTGCAAGGAGCTACACGCAGACACACAATCACACAGACACATAAATGAGCGCACGTGTAGCTGGCGAAATCCAAGCAAGCTCTATGCATCATACCAACGTCAACTTCGTGGTTTGAACATTGTATTGATACTACCGTCGTGCAAGACGCTGACATTGGGGGAGGCCGGTGAAGGGTACACAGGACCCCCCTATACGTGCCTTGGTAACTTCCCGTGAATCCATAATTATTTCAAAATAAAAACCTAAACATCCAGGAGAGATTCATTGCCTAGATTATGGCCATCAAAGCGTGGAAGGCCACCGCCACACAAAACCCAAGGACGGACGAGACAAGGAGCACAAAACCCTCAGGGCGGCATCACCGCTCACGCTTCTGACACGGGGGGCGCTGCTCGGCGGAGGCTGCTCCCTTCTCTCCCAGCACAAGGGTTTCCGCCGGACCCACAGGTGCCCAGTTGGAGACTGCACCCTCCCAGCAGCCCTTGCAGCCAGCTCTGCCATGGGACTAGGCTCTTGTTCACGAAGGTCAAGTGGAACGGATCCATGCCAGAGCTGGGTCTGGCCTTACAACACCTGTGCGTTTTCCCCTTTTTGTAAACTCAGAAGGTGCCTGTGACTCAGCTTCCACCACGCAGACCACGTCCTAGGTCACGTGGGTGAGACGATGGAGGGACAGGCTCCCTGAGTGACCGCGTGGAGGAGAGCAGCCCTGGGCTCTGAAGCACTCCCTTCCTCTGGGGTGCTGAAGTGGAAGACAAGTAAGTGTCTATACTCTTTAAGCCACTGTTTTGGGGCCTCTGTGTTGGAGTAACTTAGCCTTTGCTAAACGGAAAAAAGCAGGTTTCAAAACAGTACGCAGTACGATCTGCTTTTTACAAAAAATGTGCGCGCACCGACACGTCCACAGGAAGGTCTGAAAAGGTACACACCGAAGTGCTCTGGTCATTGTCTCTTGCTAGTGGGAATGACGGGTATTATCTTCTTTGCTTGTCCACATTACCTAATTTTCTATAAAAGGAACACATGTATTCCTTCTGGAATTAAGAAAGCGAGGCTGCGATCGAGATGACGGCCAAGAATTAGACAAGGGTGAGTAACGCGTTAAGTAACGACCCACCCCACAGGTGGGGGGCTGGTGGAGCTTCCTGGCGGCCCAGGTTGGCTCTCAAGCTCATGGCCTCTCACTGTCCTCCACCCTCCCCTCATCGCCCCCCTCGTCCCCTACCTTCCCTGTACCTTCTTGGCCAGAGGGACACGTCACTCTTTTGTCTCTATCAAGCTGGGGGACCCATGATGCAGATGAAGTGCACTGGTGGCAGGACCCACCTGTTCAGTTAGCACCAAGCCACCGCTCCCACCGTCCCCGAGGACAGCCAGTGTGCAGCTGGAATTTCAAACTCCATTAGCACAGAGACAGGCTGAAGCTGTTCTTGAGTAACTAATCATCTAAAAGCTGCTAAGACGAGGCTCTACCTGGGATGTGCCTGTGAACTTGAAGGTTTGTTTATCTCTTCGAGTACTAATGATAGGGAACAGCCAACCAGCAGTTTAAAATGCAACTTGGGAGTGATGTTTTGAGGTTCCTTCCATGAATTCAGGGAGCGGGGGTGGGGATGAGAATGGGGTAAGGATGGCAGAGATGGCGAGAAAAACCTGCCTGTCCTAGAAAGTGAAGCCCAATTATTCCCCAAGCAGACCAACTGGAGGACAGGTTTGTCCACGAACGCCCTGCACAGGCCCGTCTCTGAGGCACATATGGTGTGGCCTTGAATGAGCTCTGTCTGCGGTAGACCAGCCCTGCCGGCTGCACCCCAAGAAGCAGGTGGAGCGGAATTGGCCCACCCTTCCCTGTCGAAGGCAGGACAGTGGAAGCCCCACCGCTCAACTTCGGCACGCCAGTGGGGATGCAGACGCTGCGAGGCACCGACGAGCAAGGTGGGTCGTCAGATTTTGTCCTCTGTCTGCAGACCCGACGGCCCCAAGACGCCTCCCGTCGAGTCGGCGGGGGTTCGGGACCTTGTGAGAATCCTGGCGGCTGAAGTCGCCATCCCTTCTCCTCCTCCCAGCTCGGGTGCCCTTAAAAGGCTCTCGATATAGCATCAGGCCCACACTCTGACACTCTAAATGCGATGGAGAGCTTGCACATTAACACTGAAAGATCATCATTTTGTGCCTGCAGCTTTCCGTCAGGAGTGTGAAGTGTAAAAACATCACTCGATACCAAAAGGCCAATTCCCAATTTAGTGCGGGAAAAAAATCTGGACAACCTTTTACGGCCCTCCTCATTCCATTCTGTCAGTTCCTAACGGGCGCCCTGCTGATTAACAGGAACCTGGCCGGCAGAAAGTACGGGGTAGGTGCATCGCTGCTTATCCTGGCAGGGAAGCGTCTGTAAGACAGAGGTTTCCAAGCTCGGGCCGAGTGCTTCTCGGGCCATTCTTGACACAACACACTCGGCAGGGCAGGGACTGGTTAGTCCCTTTGCTTCTGGGGAGGAAGCTGTGCTGTAGAGTAGCCATGGAGCTCGACGACGCGGGCAGCGGGATACCCAGGCCCTCCAGGCCTCGAGCACACAACAGGGAGAAGAGTACGAACCCACCTGGGAGTAAAGCAGACAACATGGAAAGCGCCTGGCACAGAGGAGATGCTGAGCTATCAGGGTGGTAATTAAGTCACTAAAATACCTCGTCGTCCTGGCTGGGGCTCACCCGTGCACAGTCTCAGGAATGGGGGCCTGGCACACCCGTTGATGGCCATGCTCCTTTCTGTAAGGGGTACCAGAGGATGGTTCCAGACCCAGTGGCTATACCCACAGCAGCATTAGGTCCCAGCTTCCCCCCAATTCACATCGTGGAACTGATCGCAACCCACCTCCAGCCTCTACTTTTGCCCATTTCAGGTCAACATGTTCTCTAGATTTGAACGGTTGACACACAAAGCCAGGCTCTCTCATGGGTGTCTGTTAGGCACCGAGTGTTCGGGGATCTGGTGAACAAGCCTCTCACCCTCCGGCCCCTCTCTCACCTTTCCAGAGCCCAGCCCCCTCCCTTTCAGCTTCCCCCACTTGGCACTGAAGAAGGAGAAGGTCAAAGGGGGGAACGCCCTAAAGGTTGACTAGCCTGACCCTTATATTTTTTCCCCTTTTAATGAGGGAAAGTTAAAAAAAAAATAGAAGAGTAGCACGCATCACCCACCTATCCAAAGTCCAGCCTCAGTCATTATCTGCTCATGGCCAATCATGTTTCGTCTACAAGCCCTCCGCCCCCTCCAACTCTCCTGCCTTGCCATCACTGGGCCATCAGCCGGGCGTCTTGCGGGAGAGGGGACGAGGTCTCATAGAGGACGAGCGACTTGTCTGAGTACTACAGCTGAGAGCAGGAGGCCAGAGTCGAGGCCCTGGCCCAGGCACGCCCTTCGCACTTTTTGCTGTTGCTACACTCTACCCGTGCTCTCCTTTACTTGTTTATTTTTTATTGAAGTATAGTTCATTTACGATGCTGCGTTCGCTTCTGGGGTGTGCTATTATTTAGTATTTTTCTTCAATGGTCTCCCTTTTTCGCCTAAGTGCCTTAGTTTAACATGGAAGCTTCTTATCATGCCTGCAAATGGGGAACAAGCATCAGTGGCCACAGAGAGTAGGTATCACTGAAAATGACGCAGAGAGGATAGGAATAATGTCACTCAGTCTAAGTAGAAACCACTGCCTGCCCACGGCTCTGAACTCAAGGTCTGCTCTCCCTCCATTGGAAACAGAGCTCGGCGGGGGGTGGAGGGATCTTTGGGACCAACGAGGACGCTCTCAGATTTGCTGCAAACACTTAAAGATCCAAATAGCTCTCTTACAATGTGGTGTGCTGTTACCACAATCCCATCAATCGTCAGAGGGCTGCTTCCTCATATGTGAGCCTCCCTGGTGGGCACTGGCAGCCAGCTGGCAGTCGGGGTGCACCTGTCATCAGCACATGCCCCCACTCCCCTTGTCGTCACTTCACACGAGCTCTGAGTACCCATATGTCCTGCACAGGGTCAGCCTACTTGCCATTTAAATGCCATGCGACAAAATGTTATTATACACCCAATGTCCTCAATTCGGGATTTTCTTGCAACAAACAAGTGTCTTACAAGACCAAAGAAAGAAAGATACCCGCAAGTCAGTGCAGCTGTGTTATGCTCTGTTACCGGGAGCCCTGGGAAGGGATCGCCTGTCACATGTTAAGACAGTAAGACTTGAGGCAGGAGAGACTGCAACCCCCCTTGGAAGACATGAAAGGAATTTCAGGGCGATGAAAGGCTGGTGTGACTGATTCATGTGTCACACAGGATTAGCATTAAAGCGTGTGGCATTGTTTAATTGGCAGCACGCTTTTCTTAGGGGATCATGAAATAGGGGTGCATCTTACAAGTGATGGCATCTTAAATGTGATAAACCCTGGTATTTAATCTAAAATCACCCGCTGTGTGGAAGCGTTCCTGCGCTACACCACGCTGCCGCTCACACTACTGCCCCAAACTGGCCCCGAAAGCACCGCCGCCTCCTAGAGAGACCAGTGGTTCTCAGACTCGGGCCCGTATCAGCCACCTGCGGGGCTTGTTAACAACGAGGTTGCCAGACCCACCCCCCAGAGTCACTGATTCAGCCGGCCCATGGTGGGGCCCGAGGATTTGTGTTCCTAATAAGCTCCCATGATGCCACAGCTACTGGACCATACTTGGAGTGGCACTGTTCTATTGCTTCCCCCATCACTAAACCCCCTTTATCCTCTGGGCCTTTTTAGCCTGGCAGGGGTAGGTGTGGAGGGCCTGCGTGGTACCAGAACCCAGGTGGGAGCCACCCATTCTTCTGGACACCTCGGAAGGCAGCATCTCTCCGGTACTGTTCACCACAAACAGGACATTACTTGTCACCTAGGCTGGGCTTGCGGAAAGCTCTGGGGACTCCCCTGTCCTTCTCAAGACCTTCAGCAGGTCAACACTTCTTCATGTAAACAGGTTATGGCTTTAAATGTCAGGGGCGAGGCCCTGAATAAACTCAGCAGACTGGGCTGGAATCTGTTCACGGAAATATTTAGGACAAAACGGGACAAACAAGCCAGGCACACCTGTCCCGCCCGCTCACACGTGTTCTGGCTGGTAACACAGGAAGAGTCCTTTCCCTTTGGTATATGTATGTGTGAACGGTTTAGTAAAATGAAACATCTGTGCACTTTTTCCCTCAAAAAGAACAATCCATTTTTCAAGCCGCTGAAATGTCTTTGAAATGGAATATTTGCCAACACTTCCCTCTCTCCCGAAAGCAAGAAACAGGGAAATGTGTCCTCAGAAAGAATTATTGCAGGGCTTCCCTGGTGGCGCAGTGGTTGAGAGTCCGCCTGCCGATGCAGGGGACACGGGTTCGTGCCCCGGTCCGGGAAGATCCCACATGCCGCGGAGCGGCTGGGCCCGTGAGCCATGGCCGCTGAGCCTGGCCACAGTGAGAGGCCCGCGTACCGCGAAAAAAAAAAAAAAAAAAGAATTATTTCAAACGCAGACGTTACTAAGTTATTTTTCCTTCAAAAGGCCCACCAGATCTGCTCACATGTTCACGGAACTGAACGTAAAAGGTACTTTAAGAAACCGGAGACAAAGCCTTGTCCTGGGTACAAAAGGTTTATTGCTTATAAAAATAAGTTATGGAACAAAACAAAACACTGAGCACGACACAAAGGCTCATTCCAACTATAAAATGACTTAGAACGTGGATCCAGGCGGGCCGACGGACCAGTATTGCGAACATGCACGGGAGAACATGCTGCCTAACTTCCTTATAGTGAGTCCTGAGACGGTCCCTTTGCCTTCCACGCGCCAGCTCAGGTGAACAACAGTCCCATTAACAGAGACGGATCTGCTCTTCAGGAAGCTCGGCCTTAGTGCACGACATGCTGTTTTGCGGAAGCGAGCGGGCGGCGGTACTGCTATCCGGGCCGCAAAGACACGTCTGAGCCATCGCTGTGACTGAGGGCTTGTCTGGGAAGGTGCTGGATGGGGGTCTGCGGGCTGGCCCGGGCTGGGGCAGGGTTACTGCCGGCAGGTGTCGTGGAAGGCTTCGAGGGTTCGGAAATCCCTCCAGGTCGGGGGAAGGCCGTCCTGCAGGAACTTCCCGCAGCGCTGGCACGGGGCCTGGAACAGCTTCATGTAGCTCCTTAACCAGGTCTAAAAAGAGAAGCGAGGAGAGAAACGACAGAAATGGGATCCGGGTGCTTCGGACGTCATCCTTCCTGTCAAGCCTCACCATCACCAGGATAGAGAGCCTGAGGTGGCTGTGACCCCCAAGAGGTGCCCTGGGATTCTACAGCAAGCTCTGTGCAGAACCCACAAGGCCACAGCGCTGCTGGTGCTCAGTCCCGGCGCCCTGGGCCCCTCCCAACCAAGGGGACTTTAAACTAGAAATCCCCACTCTCAGGCAGGCAGCACTCCCGGAGGAGCGGCCGCGAACCACGGCGCAGCCTCACGGCCCGGCGGGGGCATGACCACATTTCCTCTGAGTCCCGAACGTCAGCATTGATCCTCTCCTTGTTCACCACCCAGAGGTGGCCACAGACACGTGCGGAGAGAGGGTGAGTGGAGAATTCCCCACTAAGGTCAACGTGCCTTCCTTCTGCTCTGATTTCAGAGGTCACCACTCACTGCCACAGCGTGGCCCGACACACCTGGGGGGAGGGCAGGGACAACCTGGTACCACATAACATAATCAACGGCAAGTACACACCGGAGGGTGCAGAGTGCAGAGGTCCTTCGGGCATCACACATGAGGATGAGACCCTCATAACTCAGTGCTCAAACTCAAGGAGACTCACAACCGTACCAACCCAAGCCCACAGCAACGGGCCAGCGAGTGAGGCGAGCTCCCACTGCGACGGGGGTGTGCGAATCTTGTCACGTAACATCCTCCTGAATCAGGCAAGAGGAAACTGCTCTTGGGGCGGTCGGCCGAGCGGACGGATACAAACGCTTCTGCTTCGGCACAGCTGCCTTCCTGGTGGCAGACTGCGGCTCACCCACCCTGTCCCCCTTCCAGAGGCTGGGGTTCAAGGTTTTGGCAATAAACATGAGGATGTCAGTGGATCACTCAGTCAAACTATTTATTCTTCCCAAACCCCAAAGTCAGTTACCAAAGGGCAACTGGGCATTACCACACGTCAGGTTAAAGAGCAAGTCTTTCGATCCATCCAGAAAGGAAGTACCCGCTAGAGACAGCCAACTGCAACAGTTCTCTCTCCACGAGAGCGCCTGCGCGACGGCTCCGCTGAGCCCAGGTCTGCTTCTTCACCTCCCCAGCGTGTGAGCCCATCAACGAGCCAGGCTGTATTTTCTGAGAAATGAACTACAGGCTCCTAGAAGCGTAACTGCGGCAGCAAACGTGACGAGGTGGATCGGACGAGCAGAACTCCGCCTGGCTGCCGGCACTGAGCAGCGCCTGCTGACGGGCCCATTTGCTGAGTATGTTCTCTAACGGGCAGCCTTACCGGCCAGAGTTGAGATGGGGCAGCCTTACTGGCCGGAGTTGAGATGGGAGCGTTAGCGGCAGGGAGAGACGGAGCCTAGCGACGTGAGAGCACGAAGCCCCGTCAGCGTGGTGCTGAAACAGCTGGCCACGTCTGCCAGGATACGGTGGGGCCAGTTGTTGGCCCTGCTGAGACGGACTGGCGGGCACGTGATCAATCAATGAATTGGCTCCAGGGGTGGGAGCCGGGGGCAGAGGGGAGTCCTGACGTGCAGGACCGATCTCCAGCACGTGAATATTCTGGTTCAATGTCAAGTCACCGACGGCCGAACAACCAGCTCGAGAAATTCTGAACATTAAACAAGAGCTGGTGGGAGCCGACCCCAGCACACCGGGGGGATGGCTGTTTCCGGGTCACTCCCCATCCTGAGCTCTGACCTGGAAGTCTAAGGAGTAGGGGTCTTGGAGGAACGGTGTCACGGTACCTGCTCAGCGCCAAGCACAGGGCCCAGCACAGATCAGGAGCTCGATAAATACCTACTGACTAAATCAACATTGGAAACTGTGCTGGAAGGTCACTTCTGAAACCACCATGTGTTCGGCAATGATAGGAAACACCAGCTAATTAAGCAGGACATGGTTTCTCCTAGATCTCTTCCCAGTTGAAAGGAAGTATCATTTCCAAACTGGACCGTCTCCCCCCTGCGAGGCCCTTGCGAGCTAAAGACGGTCCAGCTACCTTCCGAGCTGCCTGTTCTCACTTAAGGAGCCAAGGCTCAAGGGGGAGATCTGACTCCTTAAGCCACTTACCATGAAGGATCGGACCACGACGTCGGGCATCTGGGGCAGCTGGTAGTGGAGCAGGGCGGTGGTGGCATGGTCCGTCACCTGGGAACCAAGGACAATGCCTGGGTTAGAGCTACTCGGAACCAGCACAGAGAAAACAAGATGAAGGTGCTCTTTTTATATGACGTCTCGTGGAGGAAAAGACATCTAATAAAATCTGAAGGTTGAAAATTAGTTAGCAAAGTTGGGGGCAGGGAAGGGAGGGGAGGTGCGTTGTAAGCAGACAGGACACAGGTAGTCAGGCCCGGAAGCAAGCGAAGTGTGGAAACTTCCAGCAACTCCAGACAGGCGCGGCACCTGAGAGAAGCGTGGCCAGAGGTCAGCGGAGAGGTAAAGAGATGGCAGATCACAGCGGGCTTTATAAACCCCGCCACTGCATGAAACGCCGCCTGGACGCAGAGGCTCGTTTCCAACTGTCCATATTCGACTTCATCTTTACCCGGGAACAGTTTTCCTGCCGGCGTAACTGGGCTTTCTACTTCCTTTAATTCCCATTCTGGTTCATAATTTGTAGCCATACAGATTCTGTGACTGTGACCTTGATCATTTCTGATGATCTTTCCCTGAGGCCTCACAGATCCTGCTGTTACCTTTCTGAAAAGCCGTGTCACTCCCAGTGTGGTCCCCTGTCTGACCAGCTCCCTGGAAGCTGTGGTCTAGTGGGCCATACCCACTGACCCATAACTCCCCCAGCAGGGCCAAGGGCATGACGGCTTTAAATTCACTAGAGGCATCTGGGGACCAGATGCAACGTGCACTAGGTTTAAGTCCCAGCTGTCTGCTGACCTGATCCAACTACTCGATCCCTCTGGGTCTCAGTGTCCCTCCTGAAAAGCAAAGGGTTCGTCTAAGATCCCCTGTAGTTCTGAAATATGACGACACCATGGATTGCTAAGGCCTGCCATCCATGACCGAATTAACAGGTTATTCCTAACTTGATAGTTGTGGTCAAACTCATGGTTTATTTCATTGTCTTCATTCGGGGGTCCTGCCATTACAAATGTTGTGGCCAAAGAGCAAAACGAAACAAAAAAACCCCGATAAAATGATTAACTTTGTGAACAAGAGTGAACACGGTGTGCTGACGGGCCTCAGCAGCAGTTAAGCAAACTGACCAGGTGGAAACCAGCAGGGCTGGACCAGGTCCCGCACGGGGAGCTGCAAATGATCCAGAAATTAGTCCAGCTGTGTGTCCACACCCAAGGCCAGGGAGGCTACACCCTGAAGAGTGAGGATGCAGGCTCCCCAGTTCACCGAACCTCTAAGATGCCATTTCCCCTGGGATAAAATGGTTATGCACGTGAAGTGCTTACCCTCCAGCCGTGCCTCAGGCCCGCCTGCCCCCTCTCTTCTGCTCTCCCCGGCCCCTGGACTGGCCCTCTTTCCTTCTGGACTTTCGTGGTCTGCCTGGCGGCTGGTGAACCCCGCTGGATGATCAGCTCTGTGCAGGCAGGGATCACGCTCGTCCATTTCATGCTGTGTCCCCAAGGCCTAGAACATCACCTGGCATCTAGCAGGTGCTCGATACATATTTGTTGAATAAAGAAATAAACTTAAAAGTGGCCACTCATCAAAGGCCACATACCGGAAACACCTGTACTGGCTTTCTTGCAAATACAGCAACGGTTCACATATCCAACATTGCTGAGAAATTCTTACCCAAATGACTTTCAAGATAAACGGCACTTATTCCTTCAAGTGCAAAGACTTTTTATTTTAAGCGTTTTTGACAGACAGCTTTCTAAAATGAGCAATGCTTAAAAAAAAAACAAAACAGTAGAATGATAACTTGGCAAAATGGCGGGTAGTGATTGGTGGGGTGAAATGAACGGCTACAAAATGCAGCAAAGCAAACTGGGCCCCGATGATACCTGCTTAAAGCTTGGTTCTTACCCATCAAGATGCCTTGCTAAAAAAGAAACAAAAAAAAAAAACCCCACACAAGTGCCATTTATAGGCTGATAAGACATTCCTTACAATCACATGTGCCGTTACAAAAGAAGCCAAGCTTCCGGAGAATTCCTTCTCCTGCCCCTACTGTTTATTTTACAAGCCTCTTAGAAGCCCCACCCTGCATACAGGCGCGCAGAGCAGGTGTGCCGTGTGTCCGCTGTCCCGCAGCGGGTGTGCTCCTTTCCCAAGATGCAGAGGCTCCACCTCCAGCCCCTGGACGAGTCTAGATCCGTCCATTCGGGCACCTCGGGCGCCTGGCCTGGGGCCCGATTTCCCAAACACACGGATCACCCAGAGGCCACAGCCGAGGCCGGGAGGCTTTGTCTGCATGTTTTCTTTGCTTTTCTTTTTACAGTTTTAAGCACGGAAGACCAACGTTTAAAATTCAGAAAATGTCCCCTAACTTGGATCCTCGGCTTCTCAACACATTGGAAGCTCTGGGGGCAGTAACAGTGCGCCTGCCTGATGGGCTGCTAATGAAGATTAAATCAGTCCAACCATATGATGGGCCCTGTGACTGTGACCTGGCCCTGCCCACTGGCCCCCACAGATCCAAGTGGCCACCATCAGCGGAAGCTAAGGAGTGGTACTACCTCTGGGCAGGGCAGGTACCTGCAGTTCGCTCTGTGTGCCCAGTCTCACACCCAGCCCGCTTCCCTCGTGCTACCTGCCTGGCCCGTGGCCTGTGGATTTTAGGGCCTTTATCCAAACAGCGCCAAGCATCTCTGCCCCTCACCCTCCTGTTCGCTGGGTGCCTGGCGGGGCAAACCTGTGCTCATCTACCCCTCCCTTCCTTAGGTGGCCTCTGGGCTTGACCTCTCCTGGCTGAGTTTTGATAACTGCACGGTGCTAAGCCAGCCAAGGCATCATGCTAATTACAGGGGCATCTAAGGCGCTCTTTCAGATCTGTTCCTCCTGTGTTTGTTTTCAGCAATGACCGGCCATCCACCCAGCAGCCTAAGCTGGAAAGCTGGGCTTTTCCTCCCACTTGTACTCAAGCAGCCTCTTGCATTCTAGCTCATTTATCTGGAATCCCTCTCCTTTTTCCCAGTCCACTGTCTAAGCTTCCGCCTCTTCCTGTCGGGATGACCAGAAGAGCCCCAACTGGTTTCCTCTGGCTGTGGCACCCAGAGGGGGTGTTCTGTGGCAAGGGGTCAAGTCTGTGGCTCCGGAGGTGTAAACTCTGGCTCCACCTCTTCCAGCAATGCCACCTTGGGCAAGTTACTTCATCTTTCTCAGCTGCAGTTTTCCCATCTGGAACAGCGTGATAATAACAAACATTACCCAGCACCTGGGGTAATGGTGAGGATTAAATAAAATAACGTGTGCACGCTGTTCAATAAATATTAGTGATTATTACTACTAAGCTATAAATCTAACTATGTCACTTCCCCACTGAAAACCCTTTCAGAGCATGTGAGTGCACTCAGGGTAGAATCCAAAAGTGCAGACGTGCAGGACCTGGTCCGGCCTCCTCTCCCTTCCCCCTCCCACTTCTGAGAATGTTTCAGCTCCCTGTGCTCCACCTCCTCCCCTCCCTCCTCCCCTCCCCTCCCTCCCCTCCTCCCTCCTCCCCTCCCCTCCCTCCTCCCCTCACCTCCTTCCTCCCATCCCCTACCCTCCCTCCTCCCCCCTCCCCTCCCCTCCCTGTGCTCCACCTCCTCCCCTCCCCTTCCCCTCCTCCCCTCCCTCCTCCTCTCCCCTCCCCCTGCTTGGCTCCTCTTCCTCTTTCTGGGCCTGGCCTAGATCCTTGTGCTTCCTGACCGGGTCATGTCCCTTTACTCAGACCTTGTCTTTCATAGCATTCCTGACAACTGAGCTTGTATAATAATTTTTTTTTTTTTGCAGTTTGGGTTTAGTGTCAGTTTCTCTAACTTGGCTGTGAACTCTGAGAGGCCGGACACCATGTCTGCCTAGTGCCTGACACAGAGGTTTTCGAGTCGTGTGTTGACTGAACAGATGATCCCTTCTGTCTCTGAGACGTCCAGGGAGACTGGCTCATGTGAGGTTTGGGGACGGAGACAAGGGCCTTAGTGGGGTGGAGAGTGGGAGACAGGAGCTAAGGACGCTGGACCCTGGTCTACCCTTACTCTGCTGGGAATCTTGACCTTCCATCTGCTGGGAGTTGCTGGGGTTTACTGGCCGGTTCTTCCCTCCTTCCTGGCACGGGGGAACTTTCTGGTCTCTCCTGGAGTTGGGCCACGGGGCTAGTTCTGACCGAAGCATCAGGAAGCGGAAGGGGCGTGTGCTACTTCCACAGGAGATGGTGAAGAGCAGATGTGGACCCTCCAAGACCCCCCTCCCCCTGCAGTGCTGGGAGCCACACCCTCAGACGGTGCACCTGCAGGGCGGCAGAGCCTCCGTGAAGCGGAGCCCAGCCCTCCGACAGCTCGGGATGGGTGTATGGTGGGAGCAAGAAGGAAACTTTTATTGTTTGAACAAGAAAAACTATGAGGTCTGTTTGTTACAGCAGCCTTCTCTCTCCTCTTCAGACCGAAATACCGTACCCTCCTTGGATTATTCATTTCCCGTCTAAAAGATGAGCCACGGCCTTTGCCAGGTCCAAGGGTCCTGTAAGTGGCGGCACACACACGTCCAAGCTGCGACCTAGGAAGCCTCCAGAACGGGGCCGCGTGACATGTGGTTCACGGACCTAGTAGCAGCAGCATCACCTAAGAACGTGCTGGAAATGTGAGTTCTTGGGCCCCAGTGTAGACCTGGAATTGGAATCTCTGGGTTGGGGCCCAGAAATCAAGCCGGCCTCCCCAGCTATTCTCAGCGATGCTAAAATGCAGAAAGATGCAACAGTTACTTGGCACCCAGATCCCCTGGGGGTCCTGCTACCGAGCAGCTGTGAATTACGCAGGTAGGTGTGGGGCGGAGCTGAGACTGGGCACTTCCAACAGACCCCAGGCCTGGCCCTGCTGCGGCGGAGGGGCCGCAGGCCGCTCAGGGGGCTGAGGATTCTGGGTCCTACAGGGAAAAGGCACTTCATTCTGGGGCACGACACAAAGGACTACACACCCAAAGGAGGGCTTGTCTCTCTCACGAGTCACAATGAACCACACTGCCCAAATTTCATAATGGTGCTGTGGAAGGAGGGGCTGGGTGTGGCAGTGGTGAAGTATTTTCAAAATGAAATATTTTCACAGTGGGTGGCGGTGGACTGGGAGGGTTTTCCTTCCTTCTGAAAGGTGCTCTCTTTCAGGACTGCGGGATAATTTTATTAACCTGTGGGGAGCCACATTAATGAGAGCTTATTGTAAGGTCCGTTGGCCCGGGTGAAAGGAGGCCGGGGGGTAAGAGAAAACATCGACCAGTATGAGGTAGGAGAGGCATTGGGACATAACGACCTCACCTGTTCTGGGAATCAACACGAGACTCTAACTTCCTGCCCACAAAACAATGGGGCTGACGGGAAGGGAAAATGGGCTTGCGCCCCACAACAGACCAACCGACACCTGGCCCTGCTGCAGCCTCACCAAATAAGGAATTACCGCCCCCCCCCCCTTGCAAGCCGCCTTCTGCTTTTACCCCCCATCCAGGACTGGCGCGACTTCTCTGGCCCCTTTCTCTCGGACCAGTAGTGCACCTCGCCCGGGAGCGCTCCCTCATAAAGCTCACTTGAAGCTTTCCTGTTTCGCGGTGCCCTTTGTTAAGATCCGACCTTACACGTATGATGTCTGTGTCCCGCTCATTCAATCCCCACAATAGCGGAGGCGGGTGCTCCCCTGGGTCCATTTTAGAGACGAGGAAATGGGGACTTACAGAGCTTGGGAAGATGCCCC
The DNA here is from genome assembly GCF_964270905.1 of Leucopleurus acutus. NCBI lineage: Eukaryota > Metazoa > Chordata > Mammalia > Artiodactyla > Delphinidae > Leucopleurus > Leucopleurus acutus. The sequence continues at coordinate 4,721,373 of NC_139150.1, read as the reverse complement.
GGGCCACACAGCTGGCGAGCGGCAACGGGTACGTGGGCCAGACCCTGCAGGCCCAAGCCTACACCGCCTCCCTCCTAAGACACCCTGGCCAGCTCTCCGGCTTGCTGATAAAGGCACACGTCCCAGGGGCCCCGGTGTCATCTGCCCACCACCTCCCAGCCCCAAAGTCTAAGGCAAGCCAGAGGCCCACTGCCAGGCGCAGGTTAGACCTGCAAATGTGGCTGGTGGGTAACAGGCTTCTCAACAGCAGAAAGAACTGGATTAACTAGAAAACGTCCTTCTCCAGAAGCGGCTGGAGTCGCGCACCAGAGCTCTGTTTTGGCATCTGGCTCCCAGGCAGGGCACGGAATCAGTTTGTACATTACTGGGCGGGCAATCTGGCCAAATTCAGCCTCTTTCTTCAAAAGGCCCAGTATGTTCTCTTAATTGCCAAATGGTGGCAGCTTTTTCTAGTGCCGACATGATCGTTTAGTTCCTTCAACTTCCCATCACCAATTTTAATAGAAGGAAACAAAGCTAATTTGCTCTCAAGTTTTCCCTCCCTCCTTCCCAAACTTCCCCGACTGGTTTTCAGGTTCCCGTGGCTGAACTCCAAAGCAGCAGGTAAGACATGGTTGTCAGATGTTGGAGAAATTCACCTGCGATGATCTTCGTTTTTGTCAAAGCATTCCACCTTCAATATTTTTTTGTTTCCCGCTTTTCAACAACAAAGTTGTTTTTTTTGCTCAGCATCCCAGATGTGGGGAAAAACAGGCCTGGGGCAACAACAAAAAATTGCTATTAACTAATTTAAATCGACTCTGGACCAGTCTGGCCTCGGTTCGGGTCCCATTGTGATGCTGAGCTAATGAGATTCCCCTGGGAGATGAAAGCCACCCTGTCTGGCGGCTGAGGCCACAGAAGGGCACTAATGCTCCCGAGAAAGGGAGGCCATTCATCCACCAGTGAGTGCTGGTTTGAAAAGAGCTCCGAAAAGATCAAAGCAGATGGCGAACCCAAGGAAAGAGGGAGGAGAAGACATGAAAGTAACAATCAGCCAGGGAGACAGGGGATGCGGCAAAGAGGAGTGGGGTGGGGGGGAGAGGCCGGGGGCAGAGACTGTGCTGAAACCAGCAAGGGCGGGAAGAGGACGCGCACGGAAAAACAGGGCGACTCCAGGGAGTACGCAGACACTGGGGACTTCGCCAAGAAATGTCCCGTTTCATCTCAAGGCAAAGAAGAACTGCAGATGCTCTGGCTTCGTCTGGGGTGGGCACCTCCTCCCCCTCAACCCCGTCCCGAGGCTGGACTGCAGGTGACTTATTTACTTAAAGGAGGGCGGCATTTCTATTGCTGCCAACACACCCACTTTGCTTTATGAACCTTACTTTCAGTTTTCTCCTCCACCAACCAGGGCTTACTGAAATTCCCTCTCCCCCAGGCTCAAGGAGGCAGAGAAAGAAGGTCTTCCAGCACCCAAACTGATGGGGAACCCAGCTCAGAAAGGGAGAAAGGAATCTTTCAAGAGACCTTGGAACAGCTGCCGGTCAACACACTGAAGAAGAAGACTGCAGTCAAAACACGTCCCCAAAACTCCTTCACCATACTGTGTGCAAAGAGCTTCTGACGCCTAGAGGGTCCTTCGGAGGTCAGGAGTTATTTTAGCTGAACCCTAATGGAACCGCCTGCACTAACGGCAGCTTTCCAAGTCGACGTCTACTGAGCACCAGCTCCGAGCGAGGGCTGGTCTACACCACGCGGCCCAGTGAGGAGCCTGGGCTTTGGGGCCAGACTGCACAGATCTGCAGTCACTTAAGAGCCGGGTGACCTTGGACAACGATTAAATGGGTCAGTGCAGGGAAAGTGCTTGAACAGTGCTTGACAAATGGCAAACACCCACCAAATGGGAGTCATCCTATCTTTTCCTCACCATCCCCACAACCTTGTGATGGTGCCACAAATGGAAGACAACTTCCATTCCAAGCGAGGGAGCAAAGTCACAGGGAGGTTAAGTGACCTGCCCAAGCCAAGCAGCAGAGCAGGGCCCTAGACCTTCGGGGGACAGAGGCTGTGGGAGTGTGTGGGAAGGTGGCACATGAGGCCATCTCCTCCCTACTAGGGAACGGACCGCAAGACTCTTAGGGTAGAGGTGGGACTCAGTCCCAAGTCCGTTCGCTTACACCTCAGCTCTTACCACGTACACAGCTGTCCCTCTGCCTCACTACCAAAAGCTTCTGCCCATCTTACTCAACCACCTACCCTGAACCCAGCACCTACCCTGAACAAATCCCGACACAGGACCCTCAAGATCTCAAGACTGAATGAGTCTCCCTGCCTTGCAGAATGACAGGAGGAAACGGGGCAAATGAAAGCCGGCAGTGTTAAGTCAGGTGGGCAGGCATACTACTCAACGAAAATCAAAAGTACAGCCTAAGGGGGGCGGGGTGCTAAGAAAAGGGGGAAATCCCGCTGTTGTAGTGATGGCTTTGGCATACAGAGCCCACTCTTCCTCCCACCTGGGCCCTCCTTGAGCTGTGAGGGCAAAGAGAACGGCTTCAAGTCCAGCAAGACTATTTTCTGCTGAAGGTCAGCCCCTTAGAGCCTGGGTTTTATGGCGGCCAGACAGACTCTGTTCCTTATCCACAAGGGAAGAACAAAGGACAGAGTGGTGGTACACAGAGAGGATCAGTGAGACGCAGGGATGGGACCAAAACTCTCCTAATATATTATCATCCCCCAGCAGTTTCCTCTTTTAAAAAGCAACAATGTGTTGTATTTCTTGGTGGCCCAGGGACTGTCCTCGGGGATTCCTGAGTCCACTAAGGTTGTAGGCATCGTCCTGACTCTGTGCGGGCTTCCAGGCTGGAGGGGAGAGCTTGCAGTGCAGCAGAGGTGAGGCGTACAGACTCTGGAGGCGGGCTGCCGGGCACCCCCCCCCCCCAGCTTCTGGAAGGCTGTCTAGGCTGGGGGCCAGAACCTGTGCTGTTAAAAAGCTCCCCCGGGGGATTCTGATGTCAGCAGTGTTGGGGAACCACAGGTGAACGGGCCGCTGCAGGTCTCTGCCCACTTCCCACCACCAGGGGGCAGGACTGCAGCCACACAGCGCGGGGTGGGAGCTGAGCCTGGACACTGGCTCCAGCAGCTAGGTGGCGCTCTTCCCAATGCAACGGACTAACGGCACTGAGTACATCATCTTACCTGCCAGCACGCAGCCCACGAAGCCCAAGCCCTCCCTGGCTGAGCTAGGAGAGCTGGGGCCTCTGCCTATTAAAAGTATGTCCAGCAAGGTTAATAAATAGGAAAAGTTAAGTACAAGTGTTTAGAAGTTGCTTATTTAAAAGAGAAGTCTGGTAGAGACCCAGATCTGGCTCTCCTCCAGTCAATACCTGCTTCCACATACTATGAAGAGGAGCTTCTCTCTGGCCTGTATTAATGTGAACAAAAGGGAAAGAAGACCCGGAGCCGTCGGGAGGCCGGGGTACAGTCCTAGGTTCATCACCAATTATCTGAGTGACCCTGGCCGCATCACTCCCCCCCACTGGCCCTTGGTAAAAGAGCACGAGGCTGCGATCATCGGGCGCCTCAAGGTCTAGGTTTTCAGTGGACACCACTGCAGGGCCTGCCTGCACGCCCCCCCACCCCCAGGGTACCTCAGTGCCGAGCTCCACCCTCAGGCCAACCAGCGTCAAGTGAAAGCCCTCTGTTCTTTTAAAAAGGACACGCTAATCCCAGCAGGGGGCAGGGGCACCAGGTTCCTGCCCCCCTCCACCTGCTGCCCTGACGTGATGTCACGGGGTCCTCAGTTTCTGGGCCAGTTACCAAGAGCTCAGAACCAGGGAGACGATCAGCACAGCACTATTCTTGGGAACCTCTTCCCATCTCGGTGGGTTTCAAAGAGACTCTGGAGCGCAAACTAACAGGCAGCAAAGCCAAACATTTGTTACTTAGTCGCACACATGCTGGTCCTGCAAGTCCAAGAAATATAAATAAACTTTCATCTGCTGGATATGCTTTAATGCTATACAAGGAGATCAATCCAAGAGTTTGGGTCTCTACTCCGGGTTTTGCCAAAGACAGACCCACCCTTGACGAGAGGGACACTAGGAATCTCTCCAAAGGAGAAAATTCTTTGTGGGTCTGGGAGTCAAAGATGTGAACAGAATGTGTTAAATGTTTAAAGAGACAGCAACCCTGCCAGCAACGCTGCTCCCAGGATGAGCACTGGTTTTATGAAGAATATTTAAAACAGCCCCAGAAGTGCTCATTTCATAAAAAAGAGGAACCACGGTTATTTCAAAATTGAAGGCTATGAAGCCAGTCCTGAAAGTGCTGGGGGCAATGGGGAGCAGGGCAGAGACTGGCTTCTAAAACTGGGAAAAGAGTCCAGGAGAGCGGAAGCATGGGGCTTTAGCTTTTATTATGCAGCTGGAGTCTCTAATCTGTGCCCTGGATTTGTGTGCCACGGGTTCAGCAGGCTGAGAGGCCCAGGGAGGAAGCACCACGGTCCAGGGGGACCAGGGATTTACTTAAGACAGGATCAATACTTCCTTCTCTGCTGATGAAGGAGTCATTTGCATGGGCTCTGAAGGGCTTAGAACTGTCCACCGGAGCCTGGCAGTGCCGCTCGGGATGAGACCAGGGGCAGGGCTGTCCGGGTTGGAACTGGGCGGGGGAGACAGACACTGCTGCTCCATCCTGCTTCAAGCCCCTTGTCACAGCTTTGAGATCCAGCTCTGTCTGAGAAGGATGATATCTCGTCTGTAAAGTGCAGAACATGGCCTGTGGCACAGAACAGGGCCTCCATAAAGGAGTTTCTGTTTGGTGTGAGGGGTTCCAACCCGACCCTCTTCGAAGTCCCAGCCAAGATGTCACTGAGGCCCCAAAGGGAAGCCCCTCAACTCCCAGGACCCTTGAGAGCAGGCTGGGCGGATCCTCCAGAGGCAGCTGTGCCTCTCCCAGGTGTTAACGTGGGGCGCCAATTCCGTGAGGCAGGTACTCTTAGGATCTCTGTTTACAGATGAGGGAACTGAGGCAAGTGAGGCCACACCGAGAGCAGTGGTCAGCTGGGGTCTGAACATGGGACAGCCCAGCTCCCAGCCACTGCCAGACCGCTCGCTCACTGTGGGGAACGTGACAGGAGGCCGGCCAGGACGGGGGAAGGGAGGGCGCTGGGTCTCACGGGGGCGCAGACAGACATGCTGCCAGGAAGGTGCCCTCAGCGGCAGGCGGCCTGTGGGGTGGTGGGAAGGGGCCCGGGAGGGCAGGAGGCTGGGCTTCCCAGAAGCGGCTGCTGGGTTCTGACCCGGGGCACACGCGTCTCGGGCAACACCTCAGGAAGAAAGAAGCTGCGAGATGAAGGCAAGTGCTCTGCGCCTCCCTAATGGCGGAGAACCACAGGCCGCTTCCAGCGGCGGGCGAGTGGGCGTTCCGGCTCCACTCTCACCGTCAAACTGGGGCGTGGGCTCTTGGTCATCACCACCCTCAGCAGCGGTAGGGGGAGCCCTGCAGAGGGAAGGTGCTGGGGTATCATAAGGGGAAAACAAGTGATCAAATCCACCCCGGGTTTCGGAGCTTGTGAATCTTCAAACACGACCCTTAGGAGACAAGGTGGTGCTAAAGGCTCTTGAGCTGCAGCGTGAGTGGAGTGACCCCCCCGCCCTTCTCAGCTCCCAGGGACCTGGGCTAACCCTTCACAACGTCCCCTCCCCTCTTCCTTCTGCGGACCCAGCCCGGTCAGTGTGGTTCGGCTCTCAGGTTAGGAAGGGACTGCCCTCCGGGATAACCCCGGAACTGTCCGTCGCCTCTCCTGTCCCGAAGCTTGTCCACAGCCCAATGCTTGGCTCCTGGAGAGTTGCCACCCGCCCCGCCCCGCCCCGCCCCGCCCCGCCACTCACTGAGACCACGGACGGGAACCTCTCTTCCTTCGTGAAGCTGCCCCCCGGCCCTGCCACCGGTCAAAGTTGCTCCCTCAGCTTTCTGATTGGGGCTGCCAAGACACACGTGTGAGGCAGCGACAGAACACACAGGACGCCAAGGCCACCATATACGGTCCATCGTACGCAAGCTCTCCTTTTGGAGGAAGTTGGACAGCATTTGAGAGAAAAGGGGACCACGAGAGCAACGGGATCCAGAAAAAGCAAAGGGCCCCCCTACGGCATGAGACCCCCTCTTGGAGGCTGAGGGCTCCCCTCTAGGCGCGGGGCCTCTGCCGACGGCCTCACCCGGGCAGGGCAACCACCAAGGGCAAGGACAGAGATGTGGCCCGCTGCCTTCGGGCTCTCACCACAACCACAGCCTCCTCCGGGGCCTTATCCGTGCTGTTGGAAGAGGGGCTTCTGGAGGGAGACGGAAGTGAGCTGGGAGGAAGAATCTGAGATGTTCTAGAGCATGAGATTGAGAAGAACTGAACGCCTGTTGACCGAGTCCCTCTGGTGACGTGCGACGCTAGAGCAGGTACAGACACTCAGCCACGCGGGGACAGCCCCCCTTCCCGGGGCTTGGAACGAGTAACAAGTTAGGTCTGCCGCATACCGTTTGGGCAGGCACTCAGTTTAAGCCAGGTACTCGGTGTCTCCAACATTTCAGAGAACTGGTCCTTCTAGGGCTCACGCAATCTTGTCTGTTGACAAGCACCGGGTGGCCTCTTGATAAAGTCTGCCCCACAGAGGCCAGTGTTTGTATCGAAGCGTGAACGAGGGAGCGAAAAGATGAACGAAGGAGCGAACACAGGAATGAAGAAGCAGTGGCGGCCTGCTCAGAACATTATCCATCACCTGTCCACGGCTAAGCTCTGCACGGGACTGAAAGGGTTACTTTTGCCTCCGCTGCCTCTAGAATAATGACTGTGGACGAAGAACCGGACATCTGCCGCTATGACTTTTGTGCTTTGCCTCCAAGTGAAAGAGCTGCGACGCAGGTGCCAGTCCCTCCGACACCATCTCTCTCGTCCCCACCTGCCCACCTGGGGCTGCACACACACACTCCAGCTCTTTCTGGCCTCCCTGCCAAGATTTAACACAGTAAAAGTAGCTGCAGAGTTGCTCTCGCTCTTCCTAAGTTACTGCATGAAAATGCCCACTGTTTTGAAGTTAGGAGGTTAAAGATCAAAACAGTGAGCGCTCCTGCAGAGTTTAAATGTCAGAAAAATACGAACACGCTTGAAACCGTTCCCGGCTCTTTGTGATTCTGCCCTTTCAGACGGTGCCCCCTATTCCGAAGTTCCATTCTCTGAGTCTGCTCTGCGGGAGGCTTGCTGGCTATAAAAAGCTCCTTTGCCCTAGGACCGAGTGCAGAGAGCCTCCGGGACACCGCGGTAAATGACGGGAGCCTGTCGGCAGCCGCGGCTCCACGGCCAGCTGTCCCCAGCCCTCCACCGCCGGGGAAGGGGGCTAATTGCTGACAGTCCCCGTCACAGACAAAAGGCAGGTCGCGTTTAGCGTCCTGCGGTAGGATCTGCCACGGGACCTCGTGTGCTTGTCTTTAACCTGGGGAGCCAGGCACAGCCCGAGGAGAATCTGACAGGCGCGTGTTTCCATCCTCTCAGCGCCTGGTGCTATTTTCCAGAAATAAAAAGGCGAGTGTAAGCTTGGCTTTGCTCTGCGAGGCAGTGTCCCCTCCCACCCCCGGCTTTGTCACCTTGAGGGAGAGACCTGGGGGGGGCTTCCCGCCTTCCCATCAGGTCTCTCTCTGCGGCGGCCACCGCTGCTACCTGTGGGCAGGAAAACACACACAACACACAGCAACTGCAACTGCATAATGAGCGCCAAGGAAAGGAAGCGCTGGGGCCCTACCTATAGCAGAGCAACACGGGGAGACAGCTGCCCCCGCGCTGCTCACAGAGCCACGGTGGCTGCTAGTGTCCCCACCTCAGAGCTGGGGCTGGGGCACAGTTCCGGCGTCTACCCACACGGTTAGGACACTTGGGAACTGTTTCCTGCCCGAGAAATGACCTCTTATCGGTGACCAAGGATCCTCCTTGACCTTGTACTTCCCCAATCACTTTTACTCCTGTTCCAGGTTGAGTCTTCCTGGGTCAGGCTGACAACTGAGCCTCCCCCGGCTGGGTTACTTGGATGGGTGTAAGCAGGCTGATGACAGGCAGAAGGGAACGTTTACCACTGTGCTCTCAAGCAGTGTCTTTCTGGGAAATGCTACGAGCAACATCAATCAGGACACCTCAAATTTAAGTGGGTGGACAGGAAGAAAATAGAATTCTAAGCAAAAGCTGATACTAAAAAGCAGAGTTTGGAAATGTTGCCACCTAATCTTTTCTTTTGGCATTTTGAGTTTGAAATGTTAAACAGCATCCTGTCAACTGGACCAGGCCTTCAGAATCTGCAAGGAACACGGCGGTGCCAGCTTTGCTTTCAGTCTGGCTGTGGAATAGGGAGGGCGGCCCTCTGACCCACAACATGGCCTGAAACTAACACAATGAAATAAGCCCAGTGAGGTCACCCCCCATCGTGATTCCACGTTCCACATTCCTCAGCTTCTTTACCAACATCTTCCGCAAGAACAAGATCCCAAGTCCCTGTGAGGCAACGATGATTAGTTGGAAAGCTTTACTGATAAAGGATTAAACTGAATTCTGTACTACGTTATTTTCCAATATATTCCTTAATTTGACAGCAAATGGACAATGTTTCAGTAGGGATGAGCACGGACTCTGTAATCCACTAATTCCTACCTGCCCCTGAAAAAGGAAAAGAACCTCAACATTAGCAGCCTTTTGTTCTCATCAGAAAGCACTACCTCCTGTCTCCAAATTATGGTTCTTTAATCTAGTACAGGTCAGTCTCAGAGGTCAAGTCCATTTAGTTAAAAAATAGGTGAGGGGAGGGATGACAAAGGAACCTCAGAAAGGGCTCTGAATACGGATAACATGCCATTCACCAGTTGAGATAACATTCCCATCTCTACAAATTCATCCATTTTTACTGCTTCAGACATGTTACATAAACTATGAGGAGGGAACTGGCGGGTGCTCCTAAATCTCCCCAACTAACCAATATCAAATTTTAAACACTGCCGCGCTGCGCGTTTAAACGCTGCCGCGCTGCGCGTTTAAACGCTGCCGCGCTGCGCGTTTGTAGTTTTAAACAAATATAAAGAGTGCTTGGCAGGTTATTTTTAGGGGCGGTAGAATAAAAATACAGCACTTTCTCTCCAAATCTATGCTTCACCAAATCTGTGTTTCACACATTTTACAACTTCCTAATAAACTTTCTGCTTGCATTCAAAAATACTTAATACTACACAGAACATTAAAAACTATATTTGCCAAGGCAAGCCTGAATGGAAATTGGACATTGTTAAAATCCCAGGTTATGGGTCTGCGATGCCCGGGGCCTCCGAAGTCATTGCCCGCTTGTTGTGGAGCCAGAAAGTAACTCACTGAAATACCACAGAGGACGCTAAGATAAACCAGGTTAAAAAAAAAACAAACCAAAACTGTGTTAACGTTCTTCTTCACTGGGAAAGCGAAACAAGATGCAGATACGAGCAGTGCTCTTTCTCCTCAGAACGCTTTTCAGCCACAGCTGCTGGGGGAAAATAAGAGCTGTCAGCAGGGACAAAGTTAGCAACTAAGGCCGAGGCTTTATGCAAGCTGAACAGGTAAAGGCCTTGGGTATGGTCACCTAGATAAGAAGGCCAAGGTTAAAACATCGTTGCCTACACTAAAGCCCACACGTGACTACGCACTTTTTTTTTGGGTGGGGGCTGCGTTGGGTCTTCATTGCTGCGCGTGGGCTTTCTCTAGTTGTGGCGAGTGGGGGCTACTCTCCGTTGCGGTGCGCGGGCTTCTCATCGCGGTTGGCTTCTCTTGCTGCGGAGCGCAGGCTTCAGTAGTTGTGGCTCGTGGGCTCAGTAGTTGTGGTGTGCAATCTCTAGAGTGCAGCCTCAATAGTTGTGGCACACGGGCTTAGTTGCTCCGTGGCATGTGGGATCTCCCTGGACTAGGGCTCGAACCCATCTCCCTTGCACTGGCAGGCACACTCCCAACTACTGCACCACCAGTGAAGCCCGTGACCATGTACTTCTTTCCCCTAGGCTCTGGCCCAGGGAGGGAGGCTGTTTTTTCCTTTCTGCATCTAGGTTGCTCAGCTGGGTGAAGGACTGGGGCTGTCAGAAGAGCCAACACTATGATTCTCTTTTTGAAATGAATTTTAAGTTTCGGATTAGTTTCAGATTTACAGAAAAGTTGCAAACATGGTACACATAGTTCCCATATACCCCTCACCCGGTTGCCCCACTGTTAGCATCTTTCATTATCGGGTACGTTCATCACAACTAAGAAACCAGCGTTGGTTACTTATTATTGACTCAAGTCCACACTTTATTTGGATTTCACCGGTTTTTCCATTAATATGTTCTTTCTGGTTCTGCATTTAACTGTGATAAGATCATGACATTTTCATGCTTACGTAGGCTCCCTAAATGTGTGGTGTTACGCCTCAGACCGCTCCCCAACCCTGGACATCTGTCCTTTGCTTCCCCCTTTCACTGTAAAGGGGCCCAGGGAGCAACGCGAATTGAGGTACATTAGACGCCAATAGAGGGCTGGTCCGTGATGCTCCTTTGATACAAAAGCCCAATGCTCACTGCTTAACGCGGATGGGCTTTCCTTTTGGGTGATGACAATGTTTGGAACTGGATAGAGGTGGTGGCTGCACAGCAACGTGGAAGCCTAAGAGCTGTGGAGCTGCTCACTTTAAAATGGTTATGTTATACGAATCTCACCTCAACTGCAAAAGCCCACCACCCTATGCTAAGCTACCCGGCACACCCTGGACACAGTTTTTACTCAAGTGGGGATAACTCGGGCCCAGCTTTCAAAATCGCATCCTTCCTCCACACTAATCCGTCCACTGGTTTCTCACTGAATTGACAGTAAAATCCAAATTCTGCACCGGGACCTAAAGGCACCTGCAGGGCCGGCCCTGCCTCGCGTGCCTTCCCCGCCGCCCTCTGCCAGCTCCCATCGCACGGGTCCCAGCGGTGCTGGACCGCGCAAGTCCCTCCTCCACAGCAGCTTTCAGGGCTGCTGCTTCCACTGTCTGGGACCCTCTTCCCATGGCCTTTCGCGTGGCTGGCTCCTTCTCCTGCTTCCCGACTCAGTTTAAATTTTGCTGCACAAAGCCCTCCTGAGACCACCCTGATGCGAAGGAGGTCCCTCCTGTCCTCGACCACAGCCCCCGGTAATGACCTGGAGTTCTCTTATTGATTCTGCTTCCTTGTTTGTCTTGTTTCCCCTGTATTCCTAGCACCTAGCATAGTGCCTGCCCACGGCAAAGGGGCTCAATAAATAATCGCTGTTGAACGTGAGGAGGCAATGAGTGGATTTACAGCCAACTCTATTATTTGCACTGCTGGATGGAAGCGGACACAGAGGACGGAGAGCACAGAAGAAAGTGGCTGGTGCCCTGCAGGGGACCTGGCCTGGGGGCCACGGGAGAAGCCTTCAGAAGCCTCTTCAGAAGCCTTCAGAAGTATTGAGCTGGGCCAGGGAAGGGACCCTTCCACCACTGGGAGCTGGGAAATGGACTTTCTCTGGTCACATTTCATTTTTTTCTGACATTTCCCAGAAAGTATTTCTTGGGGAAGCCCAACAGCTGAAAAAGATGCCACTGTAATACAGAGTGGGGGTGGGGTAGGGCCAGCCCTCATTCCTCAGCCCATCCTCACCCTTAAGGCACCCGTGTAGATTACAGGGCTGTGAGAAACTGAATTTAAAAACTGTGGGTTGAGTCTGAAGCAACTCAAAAGCCTCTGATTTTTTTTTAAAGGCATAATTTATATACAGTAAAATTTGCCCTTTATGGGCATATAGTTCGTTCCATGAGTTTTGAAACATACAGTTGTGTCATCACCGTAATTAAGACACAATATTTTCATCACCCAAACATGTTCCCTTATAGCTCTTTGGGGACAATCTCCTTCCCTCACTCCTAACCCCTGGCAACCACTGATATGATTTCTGTCCCTAATGTTTTCTTTTCCAGAACATGACATAAATGGAATCATACAGTGAGCAGCCTTTTGTGTCTGGCTCTTCTCACTTTTTAAAAAGCCTCTGATTTAAGACCAATGTTTACACCTCGAAGTATTCATATTTCCCTTAGCGCCTCCTGAGGAAGAAGCAAAAAGTACAACTTACCTTCTGGAATACTTGATAGTTGGATTTGGACCATATATCGAGCTGGGGGGGGGAGAGAGAAAATATCGGCATCAATTTTAGAATTCTGGACTCCAAGAAATGACATCGTAACTACTGTTATTAAGCTTGAAAAAAACACATGATTATAGAAAAACAGAATCTTGGGGTTGGAAGGATCCTAAATGTCGAGCCTGAATTTCCTCTTTATCAACCTGTGGTGATTTGAGAAGACTATACGAAGAGGTATAAGAAGTCAACCTGAGGCACTTGCTGCGTCCGCAGCCCCGTGAGCTGAGCCCCTCGTTCACTTCTCTAACTTTGACCCCTGCCACGGTTCTCTTGCGTCACCCAACATGCCAAGGTCAGTCCTGCCTCAGGACCTTTGCACCTGCTGTGCTCTTGGCCTGGACTGCTTTTCCCACAAACCCTCCCATGGCTCCTCCTTCACTTCCTTTGGCTCCAACATCACCTTGTCAGAGAGGCATCTCCCAGTTACTCTACAATATTCCCATACCTGTTGTCTTGCTTCTCTTTATTCTTTCAAAAATTAAAAATCTTCACAGCTCTTAAAACTAACTGAAGCTCTTACTTCTTTTGTTTACGTTGTCCTGGCACAGGACCTAGCATGTTACAGGCATGCGTGGAGGAAAACAGCCCCCCGCTGTTGAACACCTGTTCCACGCCAGGCACGCACTGGTCCTTCCACACGCACTCTCCCACTCACTCCCCAGAACAAGCCTGTGTGGCTGGTCCCATTAGCAACCTTCCTTCCCAGATGATGAGACAATGGTTCGGAGCCATTCAATTGCCCCTGGTAATCTGGAGAAGCTTCTTACGGATGGTCTCACTTGGTGGTGCTCAAACCTGGGTGGCATCAGAAGCCCCTGGGGGAATTTCTTTTGTTTTTTAATATACAGATTCCTTGGTCCCTCCCCTGGAATGTCTGAATTAGTAGGTCTGGAGTGGGCCCGAGAATATGTTCATTTGTTCGTTTGCTTTGACAGCGCTCCACAGGTTCGCTGTGATGGCTGGTCAGGTCGGGAGCCCTGGACCCCTTGGTCAAGGAAACAGAGGTCTGAGATGAAATGTGGGCAGGGTTCAGAGTCCAGTCCTCCTCTGGCCACACTTAGTCCTACACAGGGTAATCCGGAGCTCAGTCTAACCAAAACCACTCTGGCTTGACAGGTTGTATGAGAAATCACATCAGTGCCTTCTCACTGTTCCAAGAGGTTAGAACAGACGGAGTACGGCAGAAATAGAACTACCCCCAACACAGTGCAGATTAAAAGAGGGGCCATCGCTAGGCCCCGAGGGTGCGAACAAGTCAACTTTAATATACGAGTTCAAGAGCTGAGCAAACTGAAACCCCTGGTCAACGGGCCTCTTGAAACCTGCCTTTGGGGTTGGCCAGTGGTCAAGGTGGAAAGCCGAGACACGGCTACTTAAGCCTGTGTGCTGTGTGCTGACTCTGAAGCGTCCGGGAGCACGGGGACCTGTCAGATGGGAAGACTCCTCTAGGAAGACCGGAAGGGAAGCGCTGCGCCCGACGCGGGACAGTTCGGGGTTCTGTTTCTGTCCTGAGGGCTTTCTGAAAACCGCCCTTGGCAATGAAACGTTGGGCTGCGAACAGGCACGAGTGCGGTTCTCCTGGCTTCTTCCTAAGTGGAGGAATCTGGGTGGCGCTGAGGACGCCCCCGTGGACTCGGCAGGGCTCCTGCTGGAGAGGAGAAGTTTAGCGGATCCAAGTTCAGGAACGACAGCGGAGGAGCTGTGATTGAACATTTATTTGAATCTGTCTGCCTCCCCCCCATCCCCACTGCTGGACCATCTCCCTCCTGGATTTCCACACAAGCCCCCACTTGACTCCTCTCCTACTCTGGCTAAACTGCTCTCCAGAAGGCTGGTGTCAATTTTTAGTCACTGCCCCCCCACTTAGGCCAATTGATGGAGTTAAGAATTTAAAAAATCTTAAGGCATTAGATTTTTATTTTGACAGGTTAGCAATTTGCAGGGGAAAAAGTGACATGTTACCTCCAGATAACTCGGAAGGAAACCTCAAAAGAAACATAAGAAGTTAATTCCCTACACTATCAATTTGGCTGAAGAAAACTGTTGGGCAGCGGGTCACATTTGGGAGGATAAGTCGGGTTTCTATCATGATCTTAGTGCCGCGGTTTAGCCCAGGGCTTAACAAATGCAGCATTTAAAGACTATTCAGACATTGTGGAAGGGATAAGAACAACTTTTTGTATCTTTTCGCTTCACCCAATCACTGCCAAGATGACAGCGAGAAGCCGAAGATTCTACATCTAAATTATTGGAAAAGTCACATCAATATCTGAAGCAATAGAGTTCTCTTTCCATTTTCAGCCCACAGCGGCTTCTTCTGAAGTTCTCTGCTGTTTATCCTTCCTGCCTGTTCACATCATACACAGGCTGACATAAACACAGGGCCATGGAAAAAGAGAAAGGAAGAATCTGCATATAGAGTGAAAAGTTCGCTTTAATTTAAAAGAGAAAATTACATACATATAAAAAAACCCTTCAGTATCTGCAAAATGTTTTAAATAAAAAAATCATCCAGACAGAAATACGCACAGGGTTAGTTAAGAGATGGACTCTCTAGCCTGACTGTGGCTTCTGAAAACACACAGCGCTCACTCCAAGTGAGGGTGTTGCTCTTTCTGAAGGCGTTGAAATACATTATTCAGGACCCTAGGGACCAGTTCTGACCACCTGGGATAGAAGGACACTAGACGATACGCCCTGCTTCCCAGGCGCACAGGGGTGAGAAAGGGATCCGATGACAGTGGCTTCCCCTTTTGCTGTGAAGGCGCAGCAGGCAGCCTGTACTTGGTTTTCTGCTAGATTTACGCCAAAGAAAGCCATTTAAGCAGGTGCTCTAGAGTTAGTGCCCTGCCTCTCCTCGGGGCCAGCAGGAAGAGTTCAGAGATTCATTTCAGGGAGCCGGGACTGATGCAAGTGAATGTTCACTAGCCTCAGCTTATTTGCTACAAAGGAGGGCGTGGCTACCAATTGTTTGCTGGCTGCAATATTCAAAAAGGAGCGTTCTGGAAGCTACAAACTTTCAGCCCCATGAACGAGAAATTATGCTGAACTACAGTGTCAGGGAAAAGAAACTAAGCATCCCCCAGTACTCTGGGCACGCATTAGAAAGATCTTAAAATGGAAAAGCCAACCTTATGGTAACTGGGGCTGAATCTGCAGTCTTAGGAGCAGCCTGTGGGACTCTGGGGATTAGAATGAGTATTTTAGGGGTGGGAATGTGGTCTGTTTTCAGATAAAATGGAAACAAACCCCACAGATGACCAACTGCTTCAGCACAGATTCATCTGCTCTAAGGTTACACATCAGACATCAAAGGTCCTCTTGATGCACAGGAAGAACTGGTGATAACAGTGACAGTCAAATTCACTCACCGAAATGAAAAATCCGAATGCCCCAAAATCAGCAGGCAAAGGAACGCTGACTATGATGCCCATCAGCATCCCCGGCACAGCCAGAGAGGGCGGATACCATCTGCAGATGACCACGTGTTCAGCCTGCACTGCACCTGCGTCATCTTTCTAAAGTCTCCCAGCGATCGCACGAGAATGATAAAATTATTTCCAATTCACAGGTGAGGAAACTGAGGCCCAAAGACGTTAAGCAGCTTGTCCAAAATCACATCGTTAACATGTGGTAGAGAATTCAAAACCAGGTGTGTCTCCAGAGGCCCAGCTCTTAACCTGGGAGGCAGATGGCCCTGTACCTAGAATTCAGAGGGAATGCTGACTCCCAGTGGCCCCTAAACTGTCACGGCTCAAAGTGGTGGTGGGACAGTCTTGCAAAGCTCAAGGTGACAACCTTTCAGGCCTGCTGACGTGACAAACATCGCCACTAGAATTCCTTCAGCAGCAGGTGAGAATCACGGCAGCTTATCAGAAAGTTATCAATTCTTCATTTCAAAAAATAGTACAATGAAACTATAAACTATCTAAAGTTAACACTTCCAAATAAAACCCAAGCCTCACAGGCACTTCAACGCCTAAAGCTTTGATTTATTAGTAGCTTCGTCTTGCAAGGTCAACAGGTGATGTGTCAGTAGGGGGAGGGTGCTATAAGCCAGCCATGGTGATGGATTTCTCCATGGTCACCCAAGTTTTCAAAACCACAAACTTCTACTTGGTCATCTGCTTAAGTCTGCCCACCCTCCCCTGGAGAATAAAAAAGTGAACAAGTTTTCCAGGTCTGTTCTTCTTCAACTTTTCACTTTCAGTCAGGACATGCACTTGTTACTAAAAAACTGCTGAAAGCACAATTTCAGGGCATCCTCTGCATATGAATTAAACCGGATTCCCCTTCCCCGATAAGTAACAAGAGGCCATTTTTCTGAAGGTTGTCTGAACAATTTCAAAGGCTATAACAAATCAAAATGTTCCCTGCATCTAATATCAAATGGGGCTGATGCCAACACTTATTAGAGGAATCAGATTCAAGCTTCTTCCCCCAACCGCCTCGACCCAAACACACACACACACAACTCTGAAGTGGGAAGAATGCGGGGATCAGAAATTACCCTGGAGGCAGCTCTGGCTGTCTTTGAAGGTTCCCTTTGATACCACCATTTCTTTTCCTCTCTTGTGCTAGGAGGCTAAAAGCGGCCTTTTTAAAATTGATATGGGATAATTAATGAAGCTATAGCATTAACATAACCTAAATCCCCTAATAAGATAAATTCCACCGAGACACTTATATTTTTTCAGCTAAGTCTGACTGGTGTAAAGTCAGGACAATGGCCAGGTATTCAACATGCTGAGTCATGGCTCTCTGCTCCTCCCTGATGACAATGAAGAGTAGGGTGGTAAGTCTTAACAGCATTTTTATATTTTGTTCGAGGAATTAGTCTGCTGGCGCTTGGCATCAAAAATATGCATCACAGGTAAAGACGCAGGATGATCAGGGTAGAGGTCGTGGCTGTTAGTGCAAAGTGAGGGACAGGCTTGCTGGGATTCTAATGGGGGGAAAACCTGCCAGAGCTGGAAAGCGGGGTGGCGTGGGGCCACTCTTGTAACAACAGGGCTAAGGACTCTTTCAGAAGCTGGCTGCTTTCGGTTTGGAAGAACACAGGCAACTGCACAGGCAGGAGGAATTCGCAGTTCAGACCCCGAAGCCAAGGCGAGGCTTTCCCAGCCACACCTAGTGCATCAGGGCAGCGATCCACCCCCAGGCAAGCGCTTAGGCACCAGCTCAGCAAATGCAGGGCTGCACCTCTGCAACAGCAGAGCCGCAGGCAATGTGTTCTTAGACCACACCTCAGGCTCCGAAGGCTCCTTCCAAACCTGCATTTTGTTTGGGATGCGCCAGACGGGCCAACACGTTAATTGCACTAATGCTTGCATGTAGATAAACGTATAAGTTCACATATACCAGTATCAGTACTAAAAAGAGAACACTAATAATGGCTGCACAACTTTATTTTTATCATTTGTAAGGTACTCTGAAAAAAAGGGGTGAATCGAATCGGCTGGGCTTAGATTCTGGGCGAGCTTCTCCGACAAATGCGGTAAGTGTGCCTTTAAAACAACAGGTGGGGACTTCCCTGGTGGCGCAGTGGTTGGGACGCCGAGCTCCCAGTGCAGGGGGCCGGGGTTCGATCCCTGGTTAGGGAACTAGATCCCACATGCATGCCGCAACTAAGGAGCCCAGGTGCCGCAACTAAGACCTCGCGCAACAAAATAAATAACTACTTAAAAAAACAACAACAAACAACAACAACAAGAACAAGTGGACTCAGTCCTCCTAATCGTGCTCTTCCTGCTTTTAGGGTCCCTGCTTATCTCTAGGCCAATGTATGCAGCTGTGAAAGGAAGCAGGAGGTCTCCTGTACCACCTTTGCGATATGACTCAGAATTCAGGCTCCCAGACACACACTCACTTTCCTTCTGGTGAACAGAGAACCCACGCTAATCCCTCCTTAGGGAGCCACGACCCGTGTGCACCTGCGTGCTTCCTTTATTCTTTATTTACGACTTCACTCCCTGTTGCTCCGTCTAGTGCCCGTCTCTCATTTCTTTTTTTCTTCCGGCTCTCATTTCTGATTCTCCATTCTTCCATCCCACCTAAAGCATTTTCACACCCCCAGGAGGCTTTTTCATTACCCCCTCCCACACACTATCATTCTACTGTGTTTTAGGCACTGAGGTATATCCACAGGAGGGAGAGAGTCTCGGGACAGAGCCTGGACCCTCGAGGAGCCCCTGGCAGATGGAGGTTTGGGACCTGGCTCGGTGAGTGACTGTAGGCAAGTCATTTTACCACGCTGGGTCTCAGTTTCCTTGTCTGGAAGATGAGTCTAACAGTGGTACCTACGGTTCCATAACCACTGGAGGCAAGGTCTGTTTCGCACAATGTCTACCAGACCAAACATGGAGGACGCTAGAATATTCATTAACTGCAAGACAGACATGCAACAAATAATCAGGACGGACTGATCCTAGTGCTAGAGGAAGACTGTTCAAAATGCCACGGAGGTTCGAGTGGATGACGATCACTTGTACTGTGAGTAGAGGCAAACCCAGGCCTGCCATCTCCAGAGCCCATGCTCACAGAAGAGGCCTCTGGGAAAACGGGGGCCGGATGAGAAGGGACAGAGCGCTCAGCCAGTGTAAAGCCGGTAAGCGCGCCAGGTGGACGGGAGGGGCAAGCGTCCCAGGTCAAGGGCACGGAGCACAGGTGCAAGCGTGGGCAAGAACCTGGCACGTTCTGGGAGCCACAAGTAGCACGAAAGGCTGGACAGTAAAAGACGAAATGTATGTAGAGAGTGACGGCAGATGAGGTCGCAAAGGCGGGCAGAGGCCAGACCATAGGCATTTCCACGCCTCGCTAAGGGGCCTGGATTCTATTCTACAAGCCAGAGTTTTCGGAAGTGTGTTTTGCCTAACACCGGTGTCACAATATGCTCCAAGAATAAAGGAAGGAAAAAGATGGATGGTCAAATTAGTTGGGAAAAGACTGCATACGATGTGCCCCTCTTGGGAGATTCCCAGGCACTTAGGCAAACTAAGTGCTTAAGAATTTCCACAGCAAAGAAAGAATCCTACTGAACTTTCTCTAACCCAGGGTTTCTCAAACTTTTTTGATCATGGATTGCTTTGTGCCTAACATCTACTAATATCCCACTTTGCTGCTTTGGGCAACGGGGACATGGCAGAAAGCAAGAAATCATCCCCTTGGCTGTGTATTTCAGGAAGACAGCTCTGGAGGCCAGGTGAAGGAGAGACGGCGGAGGGAAGCAGGACTGCAGACTGGAAGTGAGGAGGCTGGTGCAGCGACTCAGCGGCGAGAGGAGAAGCGAGGAGTGAAGATGGATGGGAGGGGCCCAGCGGGAGGGATAAAGAGGGAGACTCGCCAGGACCCACTAACAGACTCCATGTGGAGACAGCGGAAGGAAGGCCTGAGCAGTGAGCTGTACAGTCACCCTGGAGAAGGACCAGCTGAGGTTGATTTTGGACAGGCTGAACTTGAGGTCCATCTGGGGAGGAGAGGTCTGACCTCGACACAAATCAGGAGTGAACCCTGTGCGGGGGACACGTGCAACCACGGGGGTACATGGAAGAATGGCCAAGGGGCATGAGAGGAGGGGGAAGAGAACCCCCAGTAATCTGGGAGTCAAGGGGGTAGATGGGAGGAAAGGAACTACCCATAGCAGCTGAGGAGGAGTAGTCAGAGAGAAATTCTAGAAGAACACACGTGAGACTGTTTTCTAATTCCCTTGTTTTAAGTGCAGAATAAAAATAATACTAATCATTTATTGACTATTAACTAGGTGGCAAACCGCTTGTGTTATTTCGGACACTTTCGGTATGGGGCAGTTAAATAAATACCATGTTCAAGATTGATACTGATATTTCAAAACAGGTAAACCTCCACCCCTTAGAATCTCCACGCAGAGTGTGCCTCACTGGCGCCCTGCGTTTGGTGTCTCTTACAGCATGGTCATTATTAGCACCTAGCTTTTATGTATTTATTCTTTATATCCCCAAGTCACTTGTAAGTCCTTGGAGAGTAAGGGCGTGTTTCAAAGCAGGGGTGACTATAAAGTTGTAAATCTTGAACAGAGGCAACAAGAACCCTGTCTCTAGATGACCACTGACTCAGGCTCTTGGCGAGGGTCTCCACCGCCCCAGCCTTGCCTCTGCTGCTGCGAAGGAGTTTGGAATTTCTCGTCTAGAATCGCCATCTGAGTTTCTGAGTCACATACACAACAGATCACACTTGCCCCAATTATCTGTTTTATTCTCCACACTTGCTCCAAAGACACTTTGGTTTTTCCAAAAGGAAAAAGGAAAGCTTCCCTGGAGGACTGCTTTTCTCTCAATGGGGAGATGTATGAGAACTCTGCAGGGACCTGGGAGTAAGAGTAGCTTCCCCTGGTGACGACACTCAAGTGGAATGTGGAAATTCGAAATGCTGGGTTACTTGTTCAAAATACAAACCCACTTTACAATCCCAAAATACAGACCCACTTTATGGGTCACACCTTTTATATAACACACTGTTATGTGCTAAGCTACATTTGTCCCCTGTTTTTGGAGAACAGTCTATCCTCATTATAATGTGGCCGTTGGGTGGTAAGTGCTGGTACAAACAAACTTTTAAATTTTAACGGGATTCATGAAGAGAAGGGAAAGCTCCAGGGAGAGGTGAAGATGCAGGCTTAGTGTCAGGAAGTGACCAGGGTGTATCTGGGTGGGTATCTCTGGCAGAAGGCTCATTACGCTCTGGAAGCAAACAAAATGAAGGCTGTCGACTCCCATTAGCATCTTCTGGTGCTCTCTGCATCTCCATATGGAGAAGAGAAATTAGGGGTTCATGTGCGTGAACTTCGCATGAAACGAATCACTCATGGAAATAACTCATCTTTTTTCAATTACAGTATTCAATATGGACTGCTATGGATAACCAACTTCTGGGGGCTCCTTGCTAGTTTCAAGGAAAATGATCATTAGCAGGTTGTGTGTCACATTAACTTGAATTTTCCTCATGGTTCTAGGAAAAGCAAAATGCTGAACCCTGGGCTATTGATGTGCTGTGCGACTAGGCAAAAAAAAAAAAAAAAAAAAAAAAAGAAAAAGAAGGGAAAGAAAAGAAAGGAAGAAAGAAATCCATTTCCTCAGAAGACACATTTAATGAGGCAACTGGGGGTCTAAGGTGATAAAATTAGAAATTCAACTAAGGGTAACAGGCTTAAAGGAAAAAGCAGAAGCTTGATGAAAAATGCAAGGGGAGAGAGAGAAATGTTTTTTGTAAAGTGTTCAGCTTCATACTGATACAGCTGTGATTGCTAGTGTTTAATGTCATTCATCTGGGACTCTATTACCTTTGTTCTGGGATACAGAAAATAAAGGAAAAAACCAAAGACTCCAGAATGCTTACCTTGCCATCTTCCGTGTGGACGTTTTCATTATACCCCTTTACTATCGTTCGATCAATGAACAGGCTCCGCATGACAACGATCACTTTCAACACCTTTCCCAAGGTCACCTGTCAAAACACACGTGTACAAACAGGAATGCTTACATTGGAACATGCAAATCACATGAATTGGGCAGGACAATGAGAAGAAGAGAGGATCACCTCTCCTCCTGTTCCTGAGAGACACACCAGTGGACACTCGGAGGAAAGGCGCGGTGGTCGCGCCTTGTGCCGGCCTCCTAAGGCGTTTAAGGTGGCGCAGGTCCCAATTCATCTAACTACCCTGAATTTATTTATAATATTGGCTTAGAAACTCTCAGGATAATTTCCAAATGTTTACTATCTGCTGGATAAAGTAAGTTTCCCTTTTTTTTTTTTTTTCCTGTCTTAAGATTACCTTCTTCAAAGACTATCCTACAATTCTGGCCTTCTAGGAGTTAGAGCACATTTGTTTCCATATTATGTCATGAGCCTATGTACACCCACAGACTATGTAGAGAGTACAATAGAGGGATGAAAGGCAGGCACCAGATATCCCCTGGTTGAACTATCTATTTTTTTTTAAACATTTATTTGGCTGTGTGGGATCTTCGTTGCGGCACGAGGGGTCTTTTTTAGTTGCGGCATGTGGGATCTAGTTCCCTGACCAGGGATGGAACCCAGGTCCCCTGCACTGGGGGCGCGGAGTCTTAGCCACTGGACCAGCAGGGAAACCCCTGGGCTGTCTATTTTTAACAGCTGGTACAGAGTGGAGCAGCTCTGAAGGTAAGCGAAAAGTAGCTGAATTTTATCTCCAAAAAGGAACGTGATCCTGTCAAGACATTGCAGTGCTTTTACTCTCTCGGGACCTAAGCACATGCTATAGATTAAACACAAACAAACAAACAAAGAGCCTAGAAAGAGCGCAGTTCCACACATGCCAGGGAAGGAGTGACCTGCTGGGCTCGCTGAAGAGCCTCAGCCTTCAGGACAGAAACGGCGCCTTCCTCTCTTTTCGGGGCTCACGAACCCTTCTGATGCTTCGTCAAGCCTCCTCTTTCATTTCCTAGATGAGATCCTAAAAGCAGACTCAAAGGACCCAACCCAAGGCCCGCTGTCTGGGTTGGTCCATGAGGCTCTGACATCACAGAACTGGCTAAAAGGAGTCCTGCTGGGCTCAGACAAGAGTCTCTGCCCCAAGCAGCAACCCGAATCCTGCAACTCAAGCAGCAGGCCGTTCTCGGACGCCACCTTCAACCAGCCTCTCCTTACTTCCTCATTCCTTGCAGTTCTTAACCTACTGTTCAAAACAACAACGGTCTTCTCTTCTTGATCAGTCCTGGGTGTCAGTGAACATTACTAATACCTAGCTCCTTCAATAACGTCTAGTGCTGAGTTGATCTCTATTTCTATATGCCCCAATTAGTACAGAATATAAACGGGGTAAGAAAAAGATATGACATGCTTATTTACATTTAAGAGAATGTTAAAAGCACCTTATTTCTGGATCGTGCTTTTAAATATTGCTATACCATTGTAACATTTAATAGGTCATTTCTTGCATAACTGGAAATCACTATTTAAGGATGCCAGTAAACCAGCAAGGTAGTAACAGAAACTCTGTCTCTAGTTTACATGCAGTCTTGGAAGGAAGCAAGGGAGGGAGAGGAACCCAGTTACAGTTCCGGCAGTCATAAGCACCGAAATTAATAGCCCCTCGCTGGGTTACAGTGAAGGTCCAACATACCCCGTCCAACAGTGCCACCATTTTCTAACATATTTTAACTCTCTTTGCTAAAAAGCATAGATAACTAAGCAATTGTTTCCTTAAAAGAAACAAAATCTAGCTGACTTTAACTGATAAATTCCCTTAGGAATTTCTCAAGCTTCTTAAAATGAAATTAAAAAAAAAAAAAAACCAGGGCTTCCCTGGTGGCACAGTGGTTGAGAATATCTGCCTGCCAATGTAGGGGACACGGGTTCGTTCGAGCTCTCGTCTGGGAAGATCCCACATGCCGTGGAGCAACTGGGCCCGTGAGCCACAACTACTGAGCCTGCGCGTCTGGAGCCTGCGCTCCACAACAAGAGAGGCCGCGATAGTAAGAGGCCCACGCACCGCGATTAAGAGTGGCCCCCGCTCGCCACAACTAGAAAAAGCCCTCGCACAGAAACAAAGACCCAACACAGCCAAAAATAAATAAATAAATAGGAAAAAAAAAAAACCACACTAAAGATACTAGAAATGTTATATTTAAATTTTTGTTTTTATAAGTGATTTTTGGTATTTTAAAGTGAACTAATAGTAAAATAGTTAATAAATGCTTATTATGGAACAATCTAAAACTAGAGAAAAAAGGAATAAAATAATTGTTTATAGACGTTGCGTCCAAAGCTAATCACCACTTTAACATTTTGGGGTGCTTCCTTTTAATCTTTTTACTATCAAAGATGCACGGTTTTTGAATTTTTCACGTTTATAATTGAAACTAAACATATAATTTCAAGTCAAAATTTTATTTAAAATTATGAGGTAAGCATCATTCCATATTGCTGTGTAGTCTTCAAAACTGGCATTACACGTGGCCTGGCATTCTATTGAGTGGCTATACTATAATTTCTTTAACCATTCACCTATTGCTGGACATTAGTTGCTTCCAAATTTTCCCTAATATTAATATTAGGCTGCAATGTGCCCTTTTGTTCACCAAATTGTTGCTGCATTTGGTATTACTTCCTGAGGATAGACTGGTAGAATTGTAATTACTGGGGCAAACAGTACAAATATTTTAAGGCTTTTAATACAATCTACCAAAAGGGTTAAGAACAGTATTGTCAGCACCCCACTCTTATCAGCAGTGGGTGTTATTAAATCAAAACAAAACGAAATAAAATCCACCCCCTCCCAGAAGTGCCGACTTAATTACCTTCTTTAAACCTTTCATTATGGAAGACTTAAAAAAACATATACAGAAGTAAATGAAATAGTATAAAGAACCCCCATGGACCCATCCCAATGTCAACAGCTACAAGTCTCGGGCAGATCTTTGTTTTACCGACACCCTCACCTACTTTTCCCTTCCTGAATTACTTTGAAACAAATAACAGCCATGGTCTCGTTTTATCTGTAAATATTTCAGTCTGTATCTCTAAAAGATAAGGGCTCTGAAAACACAAAAACATAGCCATGCTGCCACTCCACATCTAAAACAACAACAGGAATTCTCCAGTGTTATCAAACCTGCAGTGCGGTCAGTGTTCATTTCCAACAGTCTCATAAATGCCACATTAAAAAAAAAAAATTTGCTTGTATCAGGATCTGAGTATGGTCCACACAGTGGAACTGGCTGGCCTATCTCGTCAGCCTCTCCTAAACTAAAGGTATCCCTCTCTCTATCCCCTCTCCCCATTCTATTTGCTGAAGAAACTGGGTCATTTTTTTCTATAGAGTTTTCCACAGTCTGGATTTTGCAGATGGCGTCCCGGTGGTGTACATGTTACTCCTTACTCTGTACTTCCTGTAAATTGGTAACTAGATGAGATTCAGGCTTGACTTTTTTTTTTTTTTTTTTTTTTTGGCAAGACTACTTCACAGGGGTGTCACAGACGACCGACAGGAGGCATGTGAGGTCAGGGGTCTCAGTTTGTGATGCTGGCAGATGATGACCCATTAAATTCACCAGGGGTTACAGACGGTCGTATTCCAATGAGATCAACAGCCTTCATTTATTAGCCGGAACACTTTTATAAAGAAAAACTTCCCCTATCTACTAACTGGTTACCCAGCGGTAGAATTTATTATATGTGTGAGAGAGGATAAGTGCTCAATTCTTTCCATTTATTTACCAGCTTTCTTTTTTTAAACTTTTAATTTTATATTGGAGTATAGTTGATTGACAATGTTGTGTTACTTTCAGGTGTACAGCAAAGTGATTCAGTTATACACATACCAGTTTTCAAACAACGCACTGTTTCACTAGTTCACTTCCAATGTAGACGGCTTAGTTTTTTTCCCTTAACATTATTATAAACTCAAAGCGTGAGACATATTTGATATATTTTTGTCTGATGCCATTGTTCTTCTTACGGATGCTCGAATGTTCTGTCTGTGGCTGGCGGGCATCTACTTGAGGCTGAATCCTTTCGTCGTAACCCTAGTCTCTGTGGTGGCTTCCTTGCTGTCTGGTATATGATAGCCCAGGCCTGTCCTGTCCGGTTCCCACCTGAGGCCATGAATCAGCCATCTCCTCAAGCAGCTCTGGCTCTTTCCAGTGGGAAAGGGTATTTCAAGACCGCAACCAGAGCAAGGGAAAAATCATTTTTTGAAAGGTTAAATTTTTTGTTTTTCATGCTATGAATCTGGATTAGGATAGTTTTTCCTTTCCCCCTTTTTTTCTTACCCTACATTCATTTATGTATTGAGGTTTAAGCGTTTCAACTTCTTTTCTAATAAAAAAATACGATACTCTGCAGTCATATGGCCCCCCCTACTCCTGCCCCCCCAGTCATACTTCACACCTCTGCCCTCCACCCTCAGCCCGTCATGCCCCCCCACCCCTCCTGCCCGGTTTGCTCTGGAGTCCTGGGATAGGCTGGTTCTCCGTGCCCCGCCTCGTGCGCTGTGGCTTCACGCTATCAGGGAAGGCGCATGAGCCAGGGAGGCTCACCAAGAACACCCCTCCAGCTTGTGTCTATCCCGGGCTGTGCTAGTTTATGGACACTCAGTGCTATGAAGTCTGGCTCTGGTTTACTTTTGTTATCTCTTGAACCCGTCAAGGTCTATGAAGTTTGTCAATTCTTATTTTTTATAGAGCCAGAAAGGACCCTGGTACTCAACTGGATTGAATATGCACAGAGTTATGGCTTTCGGAATTTTTAACATGGTCATAATGAAACTGCATACACAATTTTCAAGCTTAACACTTCGAGGCTTTGGAATCAGGTGCATTTGGAATCGGGTCTCGGCTCTGCTACTGGAAAGCTTGGCCCAGTTACTTACCTTCTGTGAACACCACTTTCCTCCAGCTAATGGAGATAATGACCGAGAGGAGTCAAGGAGACAAGGCACCTGGTGAGGGGTGTGGCGCGGGGCCTGGTTCCCAGGGGCAGCTATTGCTACTCAGCCCAAAACCTTGTCTGGACTTCACAGAGGCGAAATGATTTGAAGCCAGCTAACATCAAAGCTGGAACCGGAAGGGCTGCTGCCTCCGGTCCAGTGAAACTGCCGCCTATGCTAATTTGCCTTTCTGCTGTCACACCTGGGGCTAAAGGGACACTGCAGAGAGTGGGTGACAGTTGTGCAGGCCCTGAAGTATGAACAAAAATGTGTTCCTGTTGAATGACTGCTGAGAGTCTGCGAGCCTGGGGTGCAGGCGGTGTGGGGAGGGCACGAAGCTGCCACGTAGGCTGATCTTGCGGACTCCCAGAAGAGGCCATTTACTGTGAAGGTCAAGCGCACTGGGACTCTGTGCCACACCTGTCCCTTACAGGCAGGGTGACCAAGGGCAAGTCGGGCCACCTCTCGTGCCTGCTCGCACAGCCGCAAGACGCGGAGGCGCCCGCTGAGGAATGAAGTGCGACGACGATCCGTGGGAGACACGCGGCCGCGGGCCATCAGCCTTCGTTCTCCTCAGAGGTGGTGCGGTGGAGAGGGTCCTGTGAGCCCTTCGAGCCCTGCCCTCAAGATGGAGCTTCACGTGTGCTCTTCCCAGCTCGCACGTCACCCTATAGTGATTCAGATCCTTATGTATCTGGACTGTGCCAGTTCCTAACGTATCTGGATGCAGCAGGTTGCAGTGACCTTGGAGTTTAGGTAGACTGATACGGCGGTGCACCACATACAGACCACCAGCACCGTTCTACAAACTAGCCAATGCTGGCCATGGCCGGAGCAAAACGCCCAGAGACGGGACCACAGGTCGGTGTTTGGCAACTCTATGGGATCCCACAAATAACGCTAATGCATCTGGTGATGAAGCGGGCTTGCCGTTGCCAAGGTAACCCTTCTTCCACACTGAGCAGGTCACTCACTACCTCCGCGTCTGTCCCCGTGTGTTCAGATGGCAAGTTGTGAAGAGTCTAGGGGTGCACTGTGCTTCCCCAACAGGGACCAAGGAGCGCTTGGAAAGGAAGCCGCTGGGCTGGACCACCCAGCCGGCCGTCACCCTTTCAGGAAGTGCCCTTAGAGATGCTGTCACAGTCCATCCCCTTGTGGGGGCTGCGTCAGCGGTCTTCTCTATCTGTTCTACGGCAGTCGCCTACCAAGCTGTACGGCATTGGGAGAATTTCTAGTTCACTACGGCGAGGCAAGTCGCAAAGTGGGAGGCAAGCGGAGGAGAATAGCAAATGTATTTCATTCTGCTCTGCTGCTGACTGCTATCCAACGCAAACGTAACAAATCCGGTAGTTGAGACGTTATTTACACTGGCAGACCAGGTGAGCTTGGAAGGTGGGAGAAGCTGATGGCTTGCAACCTCACTCCCCTGGGCTTGTGCAGGGAGAAGGCACCCTGAGCCTGAGCAATAGCTGTGTCTAGGATGCAGCGGAGGCGAGCTGACCAAAGGCTCATCTGCACGAGGAACCTGGACTGGACACAGCACCCCCTGGCCCGGCGTAAAGCACGTGTGTGGGAGGCGAAGTGGGGAGCACAATATTTGTCACTCAGACAAAGGCTGCATGGATGAGCTCTGCTTCTGGGGCAGGGATACAGTTAAAAAAAAAAAAAAAAAGCCAACCATATATACACGTGTCCACAAATGTTATTTTCCAGGTACAAACAAGGTAAAAGTTTACTGTGTAGGTGTCCTTAAGGGGCCTGCTGTACTTGAAATGATGTTTTTCAAAGTGTAGTTAGAAAGGGGTGGGGAGGGAGGGAGAGAGGGGCAGACAGGCACCTATAGGAGGTTCAGGAACAGTTTCTCTTCAGTACAGAACCAAGAACCTTCCTCTCTGTACTAATGACAAAGAAAGATGAGGATAAAGTGGATGATCCCAGTAAGCACTTATTTATTGAATATATAAGCGTATGTGTTACGTGAAGCACTGGGCAAGGGCACTACTTCAGAGGATCATGTAACTTCAGAGCTGGCAAGTTTTAAAAAGTCATTTTCTCCAACTCCTCCATTTTCTAAGGGGTAAACTGAAGCCTAGAGAGGTTAGGAAGTATCAAATACGGCTCCTACCTTGAAGGAGGTGATACAACTGACATATGCCTGAACTAACTGGAGGGTGGTACACGGCGCTTTACCATATGGGGCTCACCGTGTACCTGAGAAGTTTTGGGGAGAAGAGTGCTGCGTCGCTGAGCTGTCGGAACAGGCTTGGTTGGGCGCCTGTGCGTTTTTACCCCACGTTTTGAAAGGTGGAGTTGGTTGTATAGACGAGCACTCCCCAGACGACGTCCCATGAAACATTCCTCCAAGAGATGTTCTTAGATGTGACCTGGAAAACACGTTCCCCCAAGCTTTTCCCTGACGCCTGGGAGGTCTTCCCCCGAATAACGCGGACAGCCCCTTGGCTCTATGACAAGGACTGGGGCGTGCCCACGGGGCTGTAGTTTCCTCCTCTACCTAAGAGCCCTGCAGTACAGCCCAGGCAGGTAGGTGTCTCAGTCTCATTCTGAATAGAAGGAAGCTGAGGTTTAGCACAGCTTCGAGGGCAAGGTCACTACTGTTCTGCACAGGGCCAGGCGCCTGCCTCTTGCTGTTTCTTCTCATGCCCGGTCCATGATCCCGCAGCAGCGTCTCTAAATCACAAGACACGGCGACCACAGAGCCTTGGACCATCTAATCCTCAAACCGCCGGCCATACTTTCTGGAACTCTGGTAAGTGGCTCAAAACCGTGCTTCACAAGGCTCCTGGCTTCCCTCCCAAATGGCTTTATACTCACACTCTTGACCTCATCTATAAGATGCCACTAACACACTTGCTTTGTCTTTTTAGTGGTTTTTTTTTTTTTTAAGTGAGCGCTCTGAATTCTGCACAGCTGCTAGGTATGTGCAGCCCTGACAGAATCGTGCTGGGCGGAATTGTTCTCCTGACAGCAGGCCTCTCAGAGCTGCAGCAGCAAGGACT
Source organism: Leucopleurus acutus (assembly GCF_964270905.1). Classification (NCBI taxonomy): domain Eukaryota; kingdom Metazoa; phylum Chordata; class Mammalia; order Artiodactyla; family Delphinidae; genus Leucopleurus; species Leucopleurus acutus. The sequence goes on along the minus strand of NC_139150.1, from coordinate 4,691,711 downwards.
GGGGCCTAGAGGTTCAGAGGGAAACCGGCTGCTGCTTCTTTCTAGGAAAACTGTAAAACTGGAAATAGCCAAGAGAAAACGGAGACAGACCAACCCTGAAAGGCTGAAACGCTGGCCAAGCTGAGGGAGCGAAGATAAACTCGCTGTCATGGCTGGAAGAGGAGGTCACTGGTGCGAGGAGCTGGGCAGTAACCCAGTCGTAACAAGAAAATGGGCTGCGTGACTTGGAAACCAAGAGGTCAGACGGAGGGAGCATCAAAGATAAAACTGAAATTCCTCTACGCTGAAGGTCACCTGTTTTTTGCTCAATGGGGTGGCTCAGTTACGCCTCTGCTGATAAAATGCAATGCAACGTAGTGTGATACAAGAAAGAGAAAATCAAACTGGAAAGCGACTCCCATGGATGGGCTAGATTTGAGACGTGAAGTTGTTACAGCCTCAAGATGTGAATTATATCTTCCCTTTTGACAAAAGACCTAAAGTACGGCAGATAAGCTGACTTCAGGTTCTGCTACCAACAAGTTAGAAAATCAACTTGCCAGCAAGGCAAGCAAGCACAGGAGTTACATGCAAGGACTCCGGGGGAAGCAAAGACCTGAGTTTAGATCTCAGCTCTGCCCCCTCCTGGCTGTGTGACTTGCGGCAAGTTACCTGGCCTATTAAGCCCCGGCTCTCTTGCCTGTAGGACCCAGCATAAGGCTGCTGTGGGGAGGAAATGACACCAGACTCGTGAAGGGCTTAGCACTGTGATTCAAACATGGCCAGTACGCTCTCGCCACCCGTGGTCATGCTGGGTGACTCCCTCCTTGCCCTTGTCATGGGGCACAGGCAGCATGGGGAGGGGGCGAGGGCCAGGGCTCGGGAGCCTGAGAGACCCAAGTTCAAATTCTGCCTCTGCCATGTACAAAGCAGCGTGGCTCTGGGGAAACCAACTCACGTGAGCTCTGGCTTCCTCGTCTCTAAGATGGAACCCTTTATAAGGACTGGGCAACCACTGTTATTAAGTGTCCAGGGGAGTCACTACTGTCACTTGCTACATGGTAGCAACTGCTGTACCACCGCGGTAATCCTTTCTAACAGTTACGAAGCACGCCGCCTGATAAGATAGGTTCATTTTTCTTTAGGTGGCTTATGCCCTTGATGAGTACCTTTGCATCATTTCCTAAGGAGCCATCAGAGTTAACAATCTGGGCACTTCTGATCTTCCTGAACCCGTTCCTCTCTTCAAAAGTCACAACTGCCCTGGTGGGAGTGGAGTTTCATCAGAGAGGTCTTACTCATTCTCCAAATTCGTTTTCTTTTCTTTTCTTTATTTTTTTTTGCGGTATGTGGGCCTCTCACTGTTGTGGCCTCTCCCGTTGCGGAGCACAGCCTCCGGACGCGCAGGCTCAGCGGCCATGGCTCACGGGCCCAGCCGCTCCGCGGCATGTGGGATCCTCCCGGACCAGGGCACGATCCCGTGTCCCCTGCATCGGCAGGCGGACTCTCACTGCGCCACCAGGGAAGCCCTCCAAGTTCGTTTTCATGACAGGGACGGATTAAGAAGTAAGTTTCCGTTTCATACGATAAATAACAACTTCCTCACAGCCATCCTCTCTCAGCTGGCTTCATGTTCCCCTCAACAACAACAAAATTCACACACAATGTAAAGAAGCAAAAAGACAACAGAGAAAAACTGTGCTTCCTGACCTTGGTTTCTGGCTACCTTATAGGGTTTCCCTTGCAGTGTCATGAAAAATCCCCCAAACCGTCAAAACAGAATTCAGTTCATTTTCATTTATAAAACATACATTCAAATATAGAACATAAACCCCTCTGGGAAAAAGGAGAATACGACGCCTGTATAAAAATAGGGCATCGAGATTCCAAAAAGATGTTGGGAGAATGAAGTGGGTACGGGTTAGCTGACAAAAGGAGAAGCTGACTATTGTTTTCTCCAATATGCTGAAAACGTCAAGTTTCTACTAAGGGATGTGCTGCGGAATCCCCGTCAGCACACACACCCTTCACTTGTCCCCTGCCCTGAACACGGCAGCAAGGAAGCCACCGCACTCAACGTTCCCGTCTTGCAGGACATGCCTGCTGCCCGGAAAGCAGCTATTTTCTCTCCTGGGCGGAACCAGTTGGCCCAGGGGTAGGAACTGGGTCTGGTACAGAAGGTTCTCCCCATACTGGCTAGACCACGTAAACTGCCTCCTTCCAGAGTCTGGCCTGGAGAACACGGAGAAGACCGGGAACCGAAAATAGCACTCCTCTGAGAGGGAGGCCATGTAGCGAGAGAGGGCGGAGGAATGAAGTGCTGGGGAAAGGAGGAGGGGAGACAGACGGACAGACGGATGCACTGGAGCCTGGAGCTGCCTTGCGCTGCAGACGGCTTGCTTTCCGGTCCTCCCCCTCCGTCCACCCAGCAGGTACTTGTCAACGCATGTCATGTGCAGGCTAGGCGTCAGGTACACAGAGGTAAACGAAAAAGAGCTTCAGAGAGCTAACAGTCCCGGTGCAGGAGACAGGCAACAAATAAATATACAAATAAAAATGTATAATTTGCCAAGAGTTTTAAAGGAAATAAACAAAAAGGGAAGAGCTCAAAGAGAGATTATTTAGGCAATACCTATGTGCGAAAAAAATGACATTTAGATCAGATGATTCAATTATTCGTTTGTTCATTGAATGCACTCCAATGTTTCTCGGACACTCACTATTGTACCAAGCGTCGGCCTAAGGATTGGAGATGGAGCAGTGAACAAAACATCTCAGAAGGGTGCATTCTTGTGGGCGGTGAGCAGACAATAGAGAAGCAAAAATATATCATCTGTGTGCGGCTAGGAAGGCAATAAAGCTGGGTGAGGGGGTAGGTTCGCAAGCGGTAGAAACCTATTATGTAAGGTGAAGCCAGGCCATGCGGGGTGCTGGGGCAGCGGCCGGCCATGGGAGGAGCCTGGCAGAGGCCTGGGCGGGAAAGACCCGAGAAAGGAGGAGGAGGCCGGTGGGGAGGGCAGGAGAGAGGCAGGCGCCGGGCAAGGGCAGGCTGGCGTGCTCGTGAAGGGCAGAGGCTCTGACAAGAGGTTAGCTGCATCCGGGGTGAAGTGGAAGCCGCTGCAGGGTTTTCAGCAGAGAAATGACAGGTTTGATGTGTGCTTTAAAGAAACATGTCCTTGGCTGCTTGGTGGAGAGATAAAGAGAAGAAACAGGGAGACCACGAGAGGACGATGACAGCAGCTTCGACTGGGGCTGTGGCGGCAGAGGAGGTGAGACGCCAGTAGATTTCAGATAGAACGAAGATGGAATTGAAGACAGGATTTGCTGACAGATGGGCTGTGAAGTGAGAGAAAGGGGGGAACTAAGGAAGCTTGTAGGTTTCTGGCTTGAGCACCAATTAGATGGTTTTGCTATTTACTGAGATAAGATGGGGAAGCAAAGGGGTAAAACAGGGGGCAGGGAAAATCACTTCTCTTTTACGAAGTCTAAGACACTTCTGAAATGTCTCAGTGGAGAGATGTTAAATGGGCAATTTGGAGACTGGGACTCACGGCTGAGGTCTGGGCTAGACAGTTCAAGGTTATGAATGATCTTCTCAGGCCCTCATTTTCAGGGCAGTCTGGGTGAATTCAGATGACCTGAAAGCTCACCCTAAACCCACGCAACTGAGCAGCAGCATCTGGGCTCTGAGGAGCTCAGGGGTGCTCTTCCCGGAAGAAGGTGGGTCTGCGGACTTAAACAGGAGCCATCCCATCGACGGGCGATTCAAGTCCAGGTGAAGGTGATCCCCACATAGATCTGCCACTTGCCACCTGCATTAGAATGGGACCACGGTGCCCTCTGGCACATGTGACCCCATTACACCTCCACTTCTGTCGATACCCTGTTAGGCAGCGCTTGGCTTTTTAATATTTCGACTGTAGGAATATGTGCCAACTTGACCTTGATGTAGAAAATTTTAATTCAAATCAATACATGGCCAAGGTCACTTTAAAATCCAATTAATATGAATGGGAAAATATGCCCCACAGTTCTGTGAGCTGAAAATGGAACACTTGCAAGTTAACAGCAACAAGAGACACAACCAAACAAGCCTGTCTGGGTCCTTCTGTGTTTGATAATGCAGCTAGCTGTGTCCTTAAATACAGGCAGGTCTTAGAACACCGAAAAACTTTACATGGTTTGGGCTTCTGTTTAGGGGAGCTTAAAATTAAACTGTAGGTTCTTTTGAAGAAGAACATAAAATGTACTGAAAACTGTGAATTCCTATAACCTGATTTTAAATAAATTAAACCCTGGACTTCAACTCACCCAGGAATCCCTAGAGCGATCTAAGGCTTTGATAGAGTTTGAATAGTGGCAATCTGCATTTATATAGAACACTTTCCCAAAACTGCTTGCAATGATAACCATAACATAAGGGGAAACGGAGGCAGATTTTTCCGGAGACCTACTCCTACTAGCAAAGGCAACCAGGGCTACAGGTCGCTTCCTCCTCAGATTTACCACCTTTGCCCCCACACTTACTCCTTAGTGATTTTAGAGAATTGCTTACTCTACACCAAGAATCAGAGACTCGTGCAACAAATGATGAGGACATTATGACGACTGGGTTCCTCCAGGTTGTTCTCTCCTCCTTCAGCTTCATTGCTATCCCATCTGGAATCCCGGCTTTCCTACCCCTCAACCAGGTTAGAATAGACTATAAATCAAGCATCCATCTAAAAAGATAAAACTGCTTTGTAACTTTGAGGAACGACTGCAAATTACGTAACACTGGAATGAAGTATTAGGGGTGCCAGTGAAATATCATGAACCTATTTCTCAATTGATTTTATATTTGGATATTTAAAAAAAAAAAAAAAAAGGCTGCTGAAGGGATTGGAGCTGAGCTGTATGAGGAAAGGCCCACTTTGGGTGGCCTTTTCAGCATCCCAGGGAATGCTCATGGATTTGAGGTGCAGATGTCCTGCAACATGGGGCTGAAAAGAAAGCTTCAACCTGAATGCTGTCGGCTAAGGTCACGAGACAGCCGTGTGAGGGCGTGTGTTCACCTCTCCAGACTGCACTGCGGCAGCAAATGAAAAGCAGCCCAGGTCTCTGCAGCTAAAGGACAAGCTGCTGCCTGGCATAATGTCTGTTCTGTCCTCCCCTCGTGGACTGGTTCAAAGGACCGTCTTGCGCTCTCCTTCATTCGGAAATAATACAAACCAGCAGACTTCCCATCCATCCGTCCCTCTCCCCACCAAGCGCCAGTTACCTCATCTGTTGCTAGCATGAATGCTCTTCACACACTCATTATTCTTTAATGATGCCTGTTTGTAAATAGCAAGATGGGATGCAATTAAACCATGAGAGGCTAAATAAACACACATACTAATTAGGATCTTTACAAGAGATTTTTTTTTTTCATGTATAGACTGGAATTTACCTTTCATTAATCTAACTTAATTGCAATAGTGCACCAATAAAGAGTCAACACAAATTAAGTGCTCTAAATTATCTCCCCATATTAAGGGTGCGCAAGCGATCCTTCCTTTGGGTACCAAGCCCTGCTCTGCAGAAGGAGGGAATGAAACGAGAAAACAGCACCGCTAAGCATCAGGAGGAGGATTTCGGCAGTAAGACGGGCGTCACAGCACTGTCACGAGGCTGCGCTTCAGGTGCCTGAAGTTAAGGAGGTCAGGGTCATAGGTTCACACTGCAGCCTGCGCCCCTCATGAGTCGACTAGCTTGGCTCAGTTCGGAGGTAGCAGACATCACCCCTCAACATTTGTCAGCTTTCTGTCACTGGTTCCAAGACAGAAAGAGTAAAGGTTTGGATCAATCAGTTCAAATCCATTCCCACCCCTAGAATAATAACGCCCAGAAACATTTGCTCTGTGGCAAGGCAGTACACAGCAGAGATTTCTGCACGAAAGGGACGTCTGTTAAGTGCAGGAAAAGAAAAGTTCTGGTGTTTTGACCTTTGATTCTAGAAGGCATGACGGACTATATACATTTGGCAGCTAAACTGAACCGAAGCAGAATACGATGGTGTCGCAACATTAGACGTCTTCTTTGCAAAGGCCTCGGAGTACCAACAATTTATTCATTCAACAAATATTGACTGAACCCCTCCAGGTAGCAGGCACTGGCTGGATCAGGCTCAGGAAACTACTTTAGGAAAAATGTCACTCGCTCCAGAACTCATTTCACCTTTTACATATTGTATTTGTCCTTCCCTGATCACTGCTGCTAAGTCATGTATCATCTTCCTCTTTGTCAAGCACAGACATGCACGGACGCACAGAGGCCCCAGCTTCCCTCCTGCTTCCTAACTGGGCCAGTGGTGCCACTAGCCTGGGGACTGCGACTCTGAAGAAAGCCAGGTCCTGAGAGGTCCAGAGGAGCAAGAAGGCTGAGGCAACTGCCCTGAGGACCTGGGACTCTACATTCAGCTACATGACCAAGACAGCCTCAACCAGATTCCCCAGTTCCTGATTTAAAAATAAATACTTGGGATATTCTCCATGACATTTCCCAAACTGTACTCCACGAGAAGGGGTCTGTGGCCAAATATGTCGGGGAAACTGTAGGCATCATCCTCCTCTTGCGGATCCGCAGTGTGCGAGGGCACATTAAAGGCTCTGGAGAGGGCTGCAGTGAAGGAACCTGCTTAGCCAGCTTTGTTTAATCAGTGAGTGCTCCTGAAACTTACTGTGCACACCACCCTCCTTAAGAATCCGTGTCGCAAGAAGTCCACGTTGGGAAACACTGTTATATTACTACCAGAAAAGAAATACCCTGCCTATTCAACCAGTCCCCAGCAGCCTGGATCCTGTTCCTCCGGTTTGATACTACACCTCAGCTCACTCCCTGCCTGCCTCCCTCCCCGCAGGTAGAAACAGCAAGGCATCGCAGACCCCAGAGCCTGGAACCCACAGGACCTGGGCTCACTGCGCACCAGACCAACAGAGTTCCCGATGATGGGAAACAGCTCCCTGACAGACTGTGGATAAAAATTTATCAACCCTAAGATGTTTAACTGCTCCCAGTTCAAGAACTTTCAAAGATTCACTCAAATTCATTTTTAGGGTTACATTATAAGTCTCTGAAAATCCTACTCTTGTAACAGCAGTACCGACAGCCCTCACTCAATCACTCTGGTAGATCATATTTAAAAACAAAATAGAGCTAAAAAAATTCATTCCATGTTAGTGAGCAGATGTCTAGCCCATTTGCAATTAATACGACCCACTTCCATACAATCAGACTGCTTAAAATTCCTGGAACAAGATGTAAAACTGAAGATGCAAATGTTCTGATTTTAATGAGAATGAATGGAAGCTATAAAACCCACTCTCCCTTTGAGGGTAGGTACAATCTACATATAAGTCCCAACTGCACACTAAATTTATCAACAAAACAATCATTTGATAAAGCCTGTGTGAAAGAAGAAAGCAGAACTGGGAAAGTCAGGAGTATATTTGGAAAGCATTTCCTACCAAGATTAAATGTTATCAAAGCCATCATTCTTTTAAGGAGCTTTCAAGAAAACTTGACTCATTTCAGTACATTTCCCCCAGTTACCTACACGTACTAGGAGATTCTTGTACTCCTTTGAGTCCATGAGATCTTGTCAGTGGACAGTGCAGAGGGTGACAGAAAAGACCATGACTTTGGTGCTTCCTGGATCACCCTTCAGATCCCAGCTCCATCACTATGACCTTGAGCGAGTTAGTTACCCTTCTGAGCCTCAGTGTTCTGTCTATACGATGGTGATAACATCTTGTGTGGGTGTGAATATCAAATCAGCAGGGGTGTATTAAAGACCCAAACAGAGTTCCAAGCACACGGCAGGCACGTGAAGTGGCAGCGATGATTAGAAATACTATATTCATGGTGGCAGGGGCAGACTTGTCTAGGATCTAAAGACAAGTCTCAACTTTCACTTTTCTTTCTCCCTGCTTGGAAGGCCCTCCTGTCGGCTTACCAAAACCTTACCCCTTCCTCGACGGTCCAGTTTGGAAGTCTCTCCTGTGGTCTGTATTTTCACTAGGCAGCAGTGGGTTTCTCAAGGTGTGGACCCCACAACTCCATCTGAATCAGACACCCCACCCCTGGTCACCCTATTGGCTCTGGGCCGGAACTGACATTCCCAACAAGCACCAGAGCCCAGCCACTCTCGGAACGCTGGGGAGACACCTAACTCGGGCGATGCTCGGTCGGCCTCTGTTGAATGAAACAGCAAAAACCAAGAACTTGAACTCTCACAGCACTTACTTGTGCCCCTTGTCTTCATTCATTTGTTCCATAGCTATGAAGGGAGTACCTCCTCTGTGCCAGGCACAGCTCTAAGCCTGGAAAGTTGACAAGGACCACGAAAGAACCGGATAACACATCTTCCTGGGGGAATGCACAGTTTCGTGGGGGATTTGCTCCGGGAGGAGAGTAGAAGGGCAGGGGACAGGCACGAACACTCCTTTTATCTTTCGTGACTGGCACAAGCCCTGTGGAAACCAGACACTCAGAAACGATTTGATGACAACCATGAACAAAATCAACAGGGTAAGTCTTCAAAGGCACAATAAAATTCTTAGAGATCTGGTAGCAGTTTGGAAACATCCAGAAATGACAAGGCACGCAGTAACGCAGAAAGAACGTGTACTTTGGAGGCAAACTGACAGAGTTTAAACCTCAGCTTTGTTACTTATTTGCTATGTGCTTAGGGCAACTTATCTTGCCTCTCTCTGTGCCTTACCTACCTCAGAGGGCTGATGGGAGATTACACTGCAAACAGCACATATGTTCACTGAATAAATGTTTACGGGGCACTCAGCATGTGCCGGGCACTGTTCTAGGCACTGCGGATACAGCAGTGAACAAAACAAAGTCCCTGCCTTCAAAGAGCTCGCCTTGTGGAGGGTGGAAATTGACAGTAAGGTAATACGTAACGTGCCATATGGTGAAAATGCTATAAAGAAAAACAAAGCAGGGTAAGGGACAGAATGGCAAGGGGTGGGGTAGGGTGCTATTTTAAACAGTGCCATCAGGGGAGACCTAGAAGCTCTTAGGAAGCGAAGGAGAGAGCCAGGGGCAGAGGGCACAGTTGGTGCCAAGGCCCCGAGGCCAGAGCAGGCCTGATGTGCTCTGGGAGCAGTGAGGAGGTCAGTGTGGCCGGAGTGGATTGAGTCAGGGGGCAGTGGTGGGAGATGGGGTCGGGGAGGAAGGGGACCGTGTAGGGTCTGACAGATCGTGGTAAAGATACCTCTAGGTGCGCTGGGAAGCTGGTAGAGTCTTCTACGCAGAAGAGTGACATTTCAAAAGCAGTGCTCTAGCTGCAAAGTGATTACAGTGTGTGAAAGGCTACAGAGGTGCAAGGGTGGCAGGAGGCTGCAATCAGCCAGGTGAGGAGGGACAGCAGCTTGAACTGGGGTGTCGAGTGGAGTTGGTGAGACGTGAGTAGATTCTGGATGTATTTCTTTCCTTCTTTTTTCTTTTGACTTTTTTTTTAAATTGGAGTATAGTTGATTTACAGTGTTGTGCTGGTCTCCGCTGCACAGCAAAGTGACTCAGTTATACACATACAGACATTCTTTTTTATATTCTCTTCCGCTAGGATTCTGGATGTATTTCTAAGGAAGAACCCGCAGAATTTACCAATGGACTGGCTGTGAGAGAAAGGAGAGGCAGAGGCCACTCCAAGACTTCTGGTCTGGCAACAGGACGAATGGAGTCGTCATTTCCTAACACGGGGACCACTGCCCACGCGCAAGTGGCAACGTCAACCGGCACCTGCGCCTGAAGTCTGGGGAGAGACCTGGGTGAGGATGTAAACCTGGGCTTCAGCAGCAGCTATTTAAAACATATTTAAAATCCTGGGATGGATGAGATCACCTAGGGAGTACGGACAGAGAAGGGACCAGACCCAAGAACTGAGCTCGGGACATGCCAATGTTCTGGGAAGAGGAGGAGGAATCTATGGAGAAGATTGAGAAGGAACAGCCAGGGGAGTGGGGGAAGCTCCTGAATAGGTCGCAGCTAATATCATGAATGTTAACTTTAAGGCGAAACCCAACGAAGCCCCTACTTCAAAATTCTGTTTGACAGTCCTCACGTCTCTGTAGTTGAACAAAATGGAGGAATAACGGACGCCCTATACAATAAGCATGATCACCGAGTAGTCACCTTACAAGCAGACACAGAGACAGTCACTATGAAATTTTAACTATGCATATCGAAAAACATAGTTCAAGAACGAGGAGAAAAAGGACGGTGAGAATTCTCATCTATGTTTAAGAAACAGGTCCCACATTATTGCAAAGGGTTTTTGAACAGAGACAAAGACATTTTTCTTATGTTCACAATGTTTATGATCAACAGTCAACGTGGTTATTAAGCCATGAACAAGGCCCATACAATTTCATGATCTTCAACAAATGTCTAGCAGAAATCACTGCCATCCCCCCCCTCCACGCCCTGCCCCCATCCTGGCCGTCTGAGCTCACCAGCGGCTGGCCTGGCTCCAAGGATTAAGTAAGCAGGTGATCTCCACAACAACCCCACGAGAGAGCTCCATTTTACACGGGGAGGAAATGACAGCACAGAGACAGTCAGTGACGACCCAACATCACATGGCTAGATCGGCCAAGCAAGGAACTGAACCCTAGCCGTCTGGCTCCAGGTCTGCTTAGGAGCTGGGCTGATTAGGATGGTGATGAGAACGACGTCAATCATGACTCCTGTAACTACATACAGCACAATCAGTTAAATTAATTCTAATTAAAATTCAATATAATTTACATAATTAAGAATACTATAGACCATATTAGTATAAACTCATGCTCATCTTTTAATTCAATTGCCAACCGAAATGGATTGCGTGTGTCACTTTTATTAGAATCAAGCAACTGTTTTGTCTCAATGCACAGACACGGTGAAAAGATTAAATGGAGGAAGAACCAACTGCACAGATTGGGATTAGGGAACAAAGTAAAATACCACGATAAACTGCTTTTAAAATCAGCTGGAGATTTAATGCAGCTCTGGAAAGTTTCGATTATTTACACGCTTGGCCTACGCCGTGTAAATCTGGGCTAATGAGATTCAATTGCTGTGTATAAATCTGAAGCAGGACAACCCGACTGTCTAAAGAAAATAGCAGCTTGGACTCCTGTGTTAATAACGCTTCAGAACAAAGATTATGATTCGGGAAGAGTAACATCATTTTTGCTTCACATTATTGATTGCGGGGGGTATTGAGAGAAATGGCTCCATTTGGTCAAATATAAGCTCTGAGACAAGTGCCAGGGCGTCAAAGAATCTACTGATCAGTATTACTGTTCTTCTAATAACAAGACCAACCATGACAATTTATTTATTTATAATTTTATTTATTTATTTATTTTTGGCTGCATTGGGTCTTTGCTGCTGCACGCAGGCTTTCTCTAGTTGCGGTGAGCGGGGCCTACTCTTTCTTGTGGTGCGCGGGCTTCTCATTGCAGTGGCTTCTCTTGTTGCAGAGCATGGGCTCTACGCGCACGGGCTTCAGTAGTTGTGGCATGTGGACTCAGTAGTTGTGGCTCGCAGGCTCTAGAGCACAGGCTCAGTAGTTGTGGCGCACGGGCTTAGTTGCTCCGCGGCATGTGGGATCTTCCCAGACCAGGGCTCGAACCCGTGTCCCCTGCATTGGCAGGTGGATTCTTAACCACTGTGCCACCAGGGAAGCCCAACAACAACAATTTACATCGTCTCTTTGCCCTATGGAAATTATGAAGCACCAAGAGAACGCTTCTCCTTTGTAAAGTCCCCCGTGTCTAGTACCAAGGGCTATGCAGTGCTACGCACGGGGGTGGATCACCATAGATCCTCACAGGTACCCGGCCGGGTGGCGCACTTCCCCTTAGGCTCTTCATAAAGGTTTTGTGCACAGTGGTACATGATTATAGGTACTGTTAAATGCATCTTAAAGCAAAGTGATCCACTTAAGATCAGTCCAGGACACTGCTGCACTCTTTTTAACACAGGCATAAACAGGACTTCAGGAGCACAAAGGATGGAACTATCTCGGCCTGAAGAAGTAAGGGTGGGCTTCTTGAAAGGTAACATTAGACCCCAATCTCAAAGAAGGCGCAGCAGTTTTGCCAGAAGGGGCAGGAGCTGGACAAGGACATCACAGAGGGCAAAGCAGGCACAAAGCACAGAAGCAAACAGGCACGGAGTGTTTGGGGAATCTTGTGGTTTCTAAGGAGCCCCCGGAAACGAGGAGGTATTGAGAGTGGAGAGCCACTGGCATTTAGCATTCTGGGGTCAGGGATGCTAATCCTTCTGCAAGACACCACCAGCTCCATACAAGGAGAGACTGTCCCATTCAAAATGCCAGGAGTGCCTCCACTGAGAAACACGAGAGGGTACCCAGGTGGTGGTGGGAGGTAGTAAGAGGGGAAGAGGTTGGAAAGGAAAACTGAGGCCGGGTTCTAAAGACCGCCCACATACACCTCCCTAAGGAGGAGGGCTTTACCCTGCAAGCAAAGGAGTAGGAGACCTGTCCTTTGGAATGAGCACTAAGTATGGAAGATGGAGTGGAGGCAGAGCGTCCAGAAACAAGGAGACCAGGGGATCAGCTAGGTGGCTGCAGCAAGAATTGCGGCAACAGAGGTGAGAGCGGCGGGGGGGTGGGGTGGGGGGGGGTGGGCGGGGCCCGACTGGGAGGCGGGATGGGCAGCGCGTCGGGAAGAGCGTGCAGGCGGCGTTTTGTGTGTACGGGGGTGGCTCACTGCGGAGCTTTCAATTCGGGGTCATCTTTCACACAGTGTTTGATCAATACAATTCTTGTATCTGCTACAAAAATGAAGATAAGTGATGGAACAGAGAGCTACCAAATTGGGAGCAGGTATAAGACAAGAAGCCTGGAACTCAGGTACCCTGGAAACAGACCCAACACTTTCGCCATTGAATAGAACTGAATTAAGCCACACACACAAAGAAGATAGTTGTGGTTTTACTGCTACTTTTTAAGGTAACTGTGCATTTACTCAACCCCTTTTTCTGAATTCTGAAAACAGTTTTACCCCGCCTCAAAAAGGCAAGTACCACAGGTTTCCACCAGACATTAATTTCATAAATCAATTAATAATATTTAAAGCTAAAATCCAATGAAACTCCTTTGGAGTTCGAATAGCTTTCTCCAACATTTAAATTCACTATTATAAATGCTAGCCTAATGAAATATACCTGGTAGAGTTGGTGGAATGTGCTTCCCAAGTTTGGGGGGATAAACGCAATTGAGACGTGTTGAGGGAAACTAGAGGTCTGAATCATGGGCTTCCAAGGCACCATTAGAAATGACAGACCCCAGGAATTATTGGCATATTAGCATCGGGGGGGTGGGGGGGGTGGGGGCGGTTCTGGGATGCCTAACTAGGTTATCCTTAAGTTAGACTCAAAATTTTTAGGGAATCTGAGGGACACTATCAATTACCACTTAGCCCTAAACACACATTCATGTAACAAGTGTCCCACTGCCTCTGGGAGCAACTGTCTTGAACCAATAGGTAAATAAACTAAAGAAACAACATATACCTAGTAAATGGCATTTGTAAAAAAGGGAGGGGGGAGGGGGGAGGGAGGGGGGAGGGAGGAGAAACGAAGAGGGGAGGGGAGGGGAGGGGAGGGGAGGGAGGGGAGGGGAGGGAGAGGAGGGAAGGGGAGGGGAGGGGAGGGGAGGGGAGGGGAGGGAGAAAAGTATAAACTACTCCTTGAAATTAGTTCTGAGGAAAAAAATGTTTTTGTCAGAATATAAAAACGATGTAACTAAAAAAAAAATTATTTATGCTTTAGTTGTCATTACACTGAAAAACACCTTTAATGACAAGCATTTGGGGTAAGCTGCCCCACTCCAGGACCCTCCTTCGCATGGCCATTCTCTTTAAGAGCAGTGTCTCTAGCACTGCGTTTTAACCTGGAAGCCACCAGAAATACAGGTGGAAATGAAGTACAGCTGTTAAAATATATTGAATATAAAACAAGAATATGAAGATTAGAGGCTGAATCAGCAAGTCACCAGAGAGCCTCCCTGAGAAAGGACTTAGAGCTCCATCAGGGTTTAAGACCAGTGTCCTTAACCTTCTCTGGGAATTAACCACCCCTTCTAATGGGAGCCACATACCCTCCCCTCAGAAAAAGGCACGTAAGTGTATCTACACACAGGGCTTCAGAGATTTCCTGAAGCCCATCCAGTACCTTCTAGGAGCTCACGGGCCAGCTTAAGATCCCTGGGATTACGACAAGAGCTAGTTTCAGAAAATTAAGTCAGAACAGGAGAGGGAACCCCACAAAAAATGCCATCTGTATGTCTGAATGGAACACTGTATCTACACACACTTAAAATCACAAGCCTTCAGAAGATAAAGCCAAGCATGACTTTGGTGTACATGTTCAGATGGAAGCGCTGCAAATATTTTGCCTAAGAAACCTCAGAATCCAGTGGGCCCTGAAAAATTACTGAGCCCGTGAACCCCTCTCTGCGTCCCTAGTGTAGTCTCCCCTTCTCGGTTCGCTCGGTCCCGAGTTCATCTCTGGCGCCGCAGGGGCTGGATACTCCAAGGGCAAGGAACACCCTGAGGAAGCAGGAACAACATGCTTCAGGGCTGGGAATGAATGAAATGACATCTGGGCAGCTTCAAGTAATTTTTTGTTTTAATGGGTGAAAGCTTGAGCTCTCGAGTCACACAGACTGGGGCCTGAACTGTCACTTACTATTGGGGTTATCTGTCCGCTGTGACCCTGATCCTCTGCAAGTCCCAGCTTATTAACCTGGAAACGGGATAAAGTCACCTACCTCCTGGGGTCCCGGGCAGAACTAGTGAGGCGGGGTGCGTAAAGACCTGAGCTTGGTGTCTGGTACAGAGAGAGCACTGACTAAACGAAGACACTTACTGAGGAATCGGTAAGATCAGGCCCGTATTTCTGTTCCCAGTGAATTTTACACTTAAGAGGACAGTTTTTGTTTTATAAAATTTAATCCTAAGCATAATGCATGGTTACAATAAAAGAAATCAAATAATATTTAAGTGTTTCAAGTAGAAAGTTAAAGAACTAACTCCTCTCCCCCTCCCCCGTGAGGTAACCCCTACTCTACCAGGAGGGTAAAGACAGCCCCTGTTTACAGATGAAGGTACAAACAGGTGCGTGTCCATTTCCCTCAAAGCCAGGACTGCACAGTCTCTACTCCAGGCTCACATCCCCTAATAGCTCATCTCAGGATTTAAAAAAATCTTTTGATTCAGTTTCTTTATATATACACACATCAATATGAATGAATATTATTCAACACATAATTACTGAGCGCTACTATGTTGCCAGGCACTGGCCTAGGGGTTTGGGACACATCAATGAACAAACAGACAAGATCTCACTCTTGTGGAGCTTACAGTCTTTCTGGAGGAAACAGATAAGAGACAATAAGCATAGAGAATTCCCTGGCGGTCCAGTGGTTAGGGCTCTGCGCTTTCACTGCCGAGGGCCTGGGTTCAGTTCCTGGTCATGGAACTGAGATCCCACAAGCTGTGAGACCCATGTAACAGACAAGAAAATCACGTACTATCTTAGAAAGTCAAAAGTACTATTTAAAAAAAATAAAGGACATTCAGGCAGATCCGGGGCAGGGGGTAGTTACGCATACTGGTCAGGAGAGGTCTTACGGAGAAGGGATACAAGAGCAAACCTCGAAGGATATGAGGAATGAGGCCTGCAGACGTCTAAGGGCAAAGGCCCCAAAGCAGGAGGGGGGTCAGCAGGGATGGGAGACTGAAGGTGGAGTCACGGCAGACGAGAAGGACTGGGGCTTCTACCGGGGTGAAATGGGGAGCCTTCGCAGGTTCTGAGCAGGGAAGACACGCTTCTTGAGTTTTCCTTTAAAAGACTCTCTGGCTCTGTGTGCAGAGCAGACAGGAGATGGGGGGAGACCAGTCAGGAGACTGCTGTACTGACCCAGGTGAGAGGTAATGGAGGCGTGGACAGGGGTGGTGGCAGTGGAGGAGGTGGGGACAACGGTCACATTCTGGACCAGACATAATTTCATATAATGTAAAAATCTAAATATGCTCGCTTAAAAATGTTAACTTCTTATTTTGAAATAATTTTGAAAGATTTCAGACTTACAGGCCCTATATGTTAGCATTACGCTGCATGAGCTTGGGCCTGGGTCCTTGCATCTGCCCTCTCTCCACACACACACACACACACACACACACAACACACAGGTGTGCACACCCACACTCATACTGTCTATCATCAACCCTTCACCCATTAATTTTAGCATTCATTGGCGATTCTTGATTCTTATGTAAAACAATTATTACTATGGTGGCTGCCAAATTTTCTAATTCCTTCTGCATCTGTCAGTTCACATTCTACTGTAAGGAATGGTTTTCCCATAGCTATTTTTATGTTATACTGATACCTCCCATTTCTTTCTTTCTTCTTTTATTTATTTCAATCAGTATGGACACGTGGATTACGATGGTTTCTGTGGGCTGTAATCCATTACTATCACATTTATCTTGGCGCTCAGTGGTCCCAGGCTTGGCTGACAGGAGCCAAACTGGCTTCTGTGTCCATTGCACACACCCCCATCATTCGGTGAGCCCTTCCCTTGCTTTGGCCTGAGAAGACGTTCCAGGTTCACCTTATACTTTCTCTGCCCGTGTTCTGGAACCAGCCATTTCTCCAAGGAGCCTAGTTCTTGTTAGTGAGAATGATGTTTAAAAACAAAGATGGGGACAAGAGACGCACCCATTGTTCCTGGAGTCTCACTGCTTGTAGACCGTCTCAGCAGATGGAGTTGGGACGTGTGTGCACAGGGGTATGTGTACACACACTTGTATCTATTTCTATATCTATCTGCATATACGTATCAAAAACAATTAGCTCACACTGACACTGCCAGTTTCACTCCAACACCAAGGGTTTATTCTAGCCTTTTCCTTCTTTTTGGTAATGTCCCTCTTCAAAAGGGAGAAATCTGGTTCCCGTTATCTGCAATTTATTTCCTTATTTCCTCAATCCTAGAATACATATAAAGTGGTTTCAGAACTGTTAACCCATACCTTCTATGAAAAACTGGCAAACTACCAAGAGGTTAAATATTTATTCACAGGTATAGCAATCCTTAGCCCAAGGATCTAGAGTGACAATGCTGTGTTCAAAGGTTACTAGGGTTAGCTCTCCATCCCTTCCCCAAAGTGTGGTTACATTATTCATTTGAAATACGGTTAGGTTTATTTATTTCTGTTTGCATTCCTTTTTTAAAAAAAATCCACTCTAGTCGACTGAATTTATTTTTTGCATACATGAAACATTACCATGGTTCTAAAAATCAAAACTAAACAAAAAGATATTCTCAGAGACACATCCCCCTCCCTATACACATCCACCCTACCCTATTACCACCTACCTCCCTCTAACCAATTTCTTTGTTTCAGGTTTCACCTTTTCTGTGTGTTTCCTCTACAAATGAGAAGATAACAGATATTCCTTATCTCCTTTCTTACAAAAGAGGAAGCATATTAAGGATACTCTTACACTTTGGTTTTTTTCTCTTAACAATGTATCCTAGAAATCACTTCAAATGAGTCATAGAGGTCTTTCTCATTCTTTTTTAAAGATGAGAAAAAGCAGTGGTGTGGCTCCACTGTGTGGCTGTATCATAATTTATTCAATCACTCTCCTGTGCACAGGCACTGAGGTTATTTCCAGTGTTCTGCAATTACAAACAAGCTGTAATTAATAATCTTGTGCGTATGTATTTTCATACTGTTGGAGGTGTGTCTTCAGGGTAAATTCCTAGAAGTAGTACTGCTGGGTCAGAAGGTAAATGCATACAGAGCTTTGCCAGACGCTGCTGCCCAAGTCCCTCCAAAATGGTCACACCAATTTGCATTCCCACTAGCAATGTACGATGGTGGCTGTTTCCTTACAGGCTCACCAACAGAATGTGTTGTTATACTTTTTAATTTTTGCAAATCTGGTAGGTGAGAAATGGCACCTCGGTGCAGCTTTAATTTGCATTTCTCTAATTATGGGTATGGTTGAACATCTTTTCGTATGTTTAAGTACCACTTTTATATCTTTTCAGAGGGTTAATTGTCTGCCTCTTTCCCTCATTTTCTGTTCTATTTTTGGTCTTTTTACCCTTTTTAAGAGTTAAAAAATGATCTTAGGTATACTAGCCCTGTATCTGCGATACACGTTGCAGACATTTCCTCCCAGCGTGTCGGCTGCCTTCTGACTTTGTGATGTTTTTTTGCCACCTAAATTTTTTCCTTTTTATGGTAGAGGCCCTGTTGATTTTAGATCCTACCTTTGTCACACGTAAACTTTTAAATGTAACTGAGTCTACTTCTAGTCTATTTTATTCTACTAGCCTATCTGTCCACCCACGAGCCAGCACCACACAGTTTTTGTTTTTTTTTTTTTCCACACAGTTTTAATTATAGAGGCTTTAGAGTATGTTTCAATGTCCGACAGGGCAAGATCCCCTGGTAGCTTTTCTTTTTTGGTTTCCTATCCTTTCTGCATGCTTCTTTTCCAAATGAACTTTAATATCAGCTAAAATGAAACCTTTTAATGAATGTATTGTATTTGCTCACATTTACTGATGAGACTGATACATGTGGTCTCCACTTGGTCACATGACTGCAGTTATTATGTGCGTCTTATTTTCAATGCTTCTTTCTCTAAGTGGCGTTTTCTTTGCTTGCTCACTCGCTTACTGGTTGATCGATTACCTGTATTTAGGAAGGTTTATATTTTTGTCCTCACGCTTACCTTTGTACTTACACATTTTAATGCCCTTAGACTCCCATTTTCTTAGATACCATTTTAGCATTTTGTTCGTCAATTTTTAATGGAATCCTTTAAATCTTACCTATTACATATATAAAAATCAATGCGCTCACTCTACTTCCATCTTTACCTATCCCTTCCCCCATTTTTTGTTTAGATTATTTTTACTGTTAGAATACATAACATTTATATATTATTACTTGACCCTCATCACCTTTGTTTTAGTCTTAGATCAGCAATTAAATACACTATATGCTCACTATGAGTCCTTAGGCTGAAGTTTCCCCACTCTTCTCTTTGTTGAATGAATCTCATTCTCCAGTAGACTCCTCAACATGGACTAACGGGTAGAGAATTCTTGCATGTTTAAAATGGTTTTTCTCTGATACTTGAAAGACATATATACCTTTGATTCATACTTTCTTTGAAAATGCTGCTCCATCATTGCCTTGCTTTATATATTGTTTTTGAGACATCCAATGCCAGTCTGATTCTTTTGCCTTGTAAGTTATTTGATTTTTTGCTTGGAAGCCTTGAGGATCTTTATCTTTATCTCTGAAGTCAGAGAGCATTATCAGAATACATCTTAGACGTGATTGTTGCTGGTCAATTTTCCCAAGTACCCAGTGAGATCTTTCAGTGTGCAAATTTAGACCTTTCATTTGTAGGAATTCTTCTTAGATTATAGTTTTACGTATTGGTTCTGTTCCATTATTTTGTTCTCCTTCTTCATGGCCTCCAATTATATACGTGTTGTCTCTTCTCTGTCTGTGCCTCACTTCAACCACTTTCTCTCTGAACCTTTCTACTTCTTTCTTCATCTGATTTTCACTCTCTTGGCTGTTTCTTAGCCTTTCTTCAGTGCCCTTTATTAAATGTCGTTTGAATCTATTTTTCCTTGAGCATCTTGAAATTTAGTCTTAATTTGAGATAATTTTATCATTTTTTCCTGAGTACAGTAAATCCTTTTCATTTCTTCATCTTTTTGCCAGTTTCTGCTTTTAATTTCTGAATTCCCGACTTAAGGATTTGTCTTTTCACCTCTCCAAATGCTTCAGGGTATTAAAATCAGTTTGGAGTGCTGTCTGTGTTAAATAGCTTTCTTCTGCTTTGTGGGTTTTGCTTCCTTGGTGGTGGGGGGTGTGTGTGGGGGGGATTTCTTTAGTTGAAGTGTTTATTCCTTCAATATTTTATTATGAAAAATTTCAAACACCT
This sequence comes from Leucopleurus acutus, assembly GCF_964270905.1. Lineage (NCBI taxonomy): Eukaryota > Metazoa > Chordata > Mammalia > Artiodactyla > Delphinidae > Leucopleurus > Leucopleurus acutus. The sequence continues at coordinate 4,671,689 of NC_139150.1, read as the reverse complement.
AAAAAGTTGAAAGAACTGTCGGGTGAACACCTGTATTCTCATGAGCTAGATTCTGTAACTGTTATCATTTTGTTCTATTGCTTTATCACATATATATTCATCTATCTGTCCATTCATTCATCTTATTTTTTGGAAGAGTTTGAAAGTTGCAGACATTAGTGTATTTCATCCCTAGACACGAAGGCAAGCATATCATTAAGCAGTTTAATGTTTGTTAAAAAAATGTTTTCTGAGGTAAAATTTGCCTCCAATAAAGTACATAAGTCTTTAGAATGTACCATTCTCGGAATTTTGGCAACTGCGCACACCCATGTAAGCCACACCTCTGTCAAAATGCAGAACCCTTCCACCACCGCACAATGTCTCCTCATGCCCTTCCCAACCCACGCCTGCTCTGACCCTCCCAGGGGAAGTGCTGTTCTGATTTTTATTCCCCTTAGTTTTGGCTCATTCTAAAACATCATGCAATGCAACCATACAGTATGTGCTCTTGCGTATGATGCATTTTCCCTCAGCCACGGTTAACAGTGGGTGTGCAAGCGACAGCTCGTTAGGATTTGTTTGTTGTTTACTCACACATAATTCGGAGTGTGGGTGTTCTTGGCCTCTTAGCTGTGTCTAACGTACGGTTTTTGTAGTTTTATTTGTTCTTGTTTTTCCATATTGTTTGGAAGGTATGTGGAGAGACCTGAATTTAAATAACCATTCATAACATTTCTGAGTGCGAACATTTTCAAACACAAAGGAAGACAGATTGCTTAATAACCACCCAAATTTAAAAATTATCAAAATTTTGCCATACCTGCTTTATTTATCCCTCCTTTTTCTTTGTTAAGTATTTTTAAAGCAAACCTCATACATCATGTCGTTTGAGCTCTACATACTGAATGAAGCATGTGCCTCTAAAAAACAGATCTTTTGTTTTATAACCATGAGAATGTTACTAATCCTAACAAAATTACCAACAATTCCTTGGTATCCTTTGAAATTTAGACCATGTACAGCTCCTCTGGATTGCTTAGAAAACATTCTTTTACAGTTGTTTTTTTGAATCAGGATCCAGACAAGGTCCACACGTCTCATACTGCTGTTAAGCCTTTTAAGCACTCCATCCTCTCCATTTTCCCCACATTAAGTTAGTCGTCCTGTAGAATGTCCCATATTCCCTTGACTTTTACTTTTTGACTTTTTTTTTTCTTTTTTTGTGGGCCTCCCACTGTTGTGGCCTCTCCCGTTGCGGAGCACAGCCTCCGGACGCGCAGGCTCAGCGGCCATGGCTCACGGGCCCAGCCGCTCTGCGGCATGTGGGATCCTCCTGGACCGGGGCACGAACCCGTGTCCCCTGCATCGGCAGGCGGACTCTCAACCACTGCGCCACCAGGGAAGCCCTTGACCTTTTTTTTAAACCTCAAAGTTTTTAATCACTAATAAATCTCCATTCATATCATTGCCATTGCAACAAACATTTCTAGAAACACTTTTTGAAATTTAGTTTGATAAACTGTTCTGAATAGTCCTAGCAGTTAACATACTTCTTAAAGCAGCAGTTCTCCAACATTTCGGTCTCAGGACCTTTCCACACTCTTGAAAATTACTGAGGACCTCAAGCAACTTTTGTTTCTGTAGAATACATTTGTCAATATTTACCATATTAGAAATAAAACAGAAATGTTTAAAACACAAGGCTACAGGAGCCAACAGGTGCCCACATGATGATGTCATCCCTCACGATGTAGCCTCTGGAAAACTCCACCATGAACTTGTGAACGAACAAAAGTGACAAAGGAGAGCGATGTCTGAGTATCACCATAAAAACAGTTTTGACTCTGTGGACCTCCTGAATGGGTCTCTGTAATCCCTTGTTGCCAAACCATAATTTGAGAACTGCTGTTGTAAAGAATGGGTCTGATTTTTGGAAATAAATGTCCTTTGGAACCAGGTTTGGTAAACCAACTTTTTATGTGTCAAAAGTGAAGCGGCACTATCAAAACTGACTTTTATTATAAATTTTATAAGATGGCATTTTCCCAAAAAAAAGCACTTAACAAAGAATTCTGATAATATCCTGTGCTGTGGCAAAAAATGGGTAGGCTGTGTTAAAACATGGGTACAGCTTCGTAAAGTGATGGCTGTAGCATCACAGAATTTTAGCACTGGATGGTCTCAGAAAACTTCTGAAGGACAACCGAAGTTAGTTCTGTCTTTGTATGTTTGGGAAAAACCTGTTTTAGTACTTCAGAACTGTTAGTGGGGTGTAAACTAGTGCAACTCTTTAGGAAAACATTTGGCATTTTCATGGGAAGTTGAATATTTGCGTGCCCTAAACCAGGGTTTCTCAACTTCGGCACTTTAATTTGGGGCTGGACAATCCTTTGAAGTGAGGACTGTCCTGCTCATTGCAGGACGTTTAGCAGCATCTCTGGTCTCTACCCACTAGATGCCAGCGATATCCCTCCCCCCACGTTGTGACGATTTAAAATGTTTCTAGACATCACCAAATGTCCCTTGGGAGGCAAAAGAATCACCCCTAGTCGAGAACCACTGCCCTAAACTAAGCATTCTTCTCCTGGGAGTCGCTCTAAGAAAAACCTTAGCCCATGGGTCCCAAGGAACACGAACAAGAATGTTCAAAGCAGGGCTTCCCTGGTGGCGCAGTGGTTGAGAGTCCGCCTGCCAATGCAGGGGACACGGGTTGAGAGTCCGCCTGCCAATGCAGGGGACACAGTTTCTGCATGACCTTTTATTTCTTTTCGTAGGTTCCATATATATGTGTTAGCCCCGGTCCAGGAAGATCCCACATGCCGCGGAGCGGCTGGGCCCGTGAGCTGTGGCCGCTGAGCCTGCATGTCCGGAGCCCGTGCTCCGCAATGGGAGAGGCCACAACAGTGAGAGGCCCGTGTACCGGAAAAAAAAAAAAAAAAAAAAGGAATGTTCAAAGCAGATTGTTCATGATTCAAAAATAAAAAAACATAAACAAATCAATGACCACTGATAGAAAAATGGATAACTAAATTAGGCTATATTCATATAATGGAATATTTCATATCAGCAAAATGAATAAGCTATTGTAGCTAAACCAACAATTTGAGTAAAATTTAGTTAAAAAATAGAATGCTGAGTGAAAAAATTAAGTCCCTGAAGACAACATGTGATCCCTTTTAAAAATCCTTAAGATAAACAGGCACAATTACAGAACACACTATACATATGTATCTAGGAATACATATATTCGTGTGAAGTCCTCCCTCAAGAAAGGAAAGAGAATGACCCATAAAGGGAGGGATAACAGTTCCTACAGGACAGCGGCCGGGGACACTCACAGGGTACAGGGTTGCAGATAATGTTCTAGCTCTCAGGCTGGGGGGTAGGTTCACAAATGTTCACTCTATTAGTAAATAAATAAATACGAAAGGGCCATGTCTGGATCAATGATGACATTGTGATCATCAAGCAAGGATTATGATCGATTTAACCTGAAGTTAAAATTAAAAAAATCAAATGCCCAGCCCTACCCACAGTCTGTGAGGCCCAGAGCCTGGTCCCTGCCTGTTCTGTTTCGGAAGTCTCACCTCCTCCCTCTCTTCCCTCGCTCCCTGCACTCCAGCCAGCCTAGCCTCCTGGGTGTGATCTGCACACAAACCGTCCTGGGCTCGGGTCTTTGATGCTGCGCTGCCTCTCATGGGCCCGGCTCCAGGCTCGCCTCACTTCCCGCAGGTCTCTGCTCACAGAGGGGTTCCCTGAGCCCCAGCTCCCCGCACCATGCCCTCCTCTCTCCAGCCCCTGTCCGGATCTGCCCCCACCCCCTCCCCATCATATTATGCAACACCTGGCTGGTCTCCCGTCCATGAGTGCAACGCAGGCTCCATGAGTACACGGACTGTGGTCAAGGCTGAACAGCATCCAGCACTATGCCTTCCTCTCCTGGTGCTCAGTGTTTACTGAATAAATGTATGAATGCTTTAGCAACCTAGCTCACAAAAGGGCCTGATGCTTGATCTGAGACGTATCGAAAAGGCCCACCTTCACTGGAACCCCAAGGGCACAATGGTTTAATATTATGCTTTTTGAAACGTGCTCCATAGATGACTCGAAACTCGGGTGGGAAATGTGGCATTGGGGCTCTACCCCAGAGCTGCTGGATCAGAATTTCTGGGCCGCCTGCCAGGAATATGCATTTTCCACAAACTACACTGGTGATTCTTGGGCCTACTAAACTTTGAGAACTACTGAACCCAGCAGAGAAATCAAGTTAAGCAGAGAAACAGTTAAGCACTTTAGCTGTTCAACAGTCTTCCTACCTCAGAGAGCCTGGGATGGAGTGAAATGAGATAATGTGTCTAAACGGTTTAAAACAGATGAGTCATTCAAAAACAAGGCATGAATACGTTAAAGAAACTGAGGGTTGGTAAATAGTATATTAAAGAGATTGATAAATGAGATGTATCTGTTGTAAACCATGTAACAATAAAGATTAATCTATAACGTATTAAGGTACGTTTCAAGTATGGTTGAAGCTTCATCTTTGTCTTCTTCTCTTACATTTTCATACCTAGTGGATCAGTAAAAAATTGTGGATTAATATTTTAAATGCCGAAAGAAGCCAGCTGCTTGTTCTACTCTGACTCAGTTAAGCTCTTACAATATTTTGACTGTTTGAAGAAAATTAATAATGGGATGTAAGGCGGTAGATTAATTGAAACTAAATATCAACACAGCTAGATTTATTTTTGGATGACTGAGCTCATCTCTTCAAAGAACGGGAACAGAATTTACTTTATCATGAGTTATTAACTTACACAACCCCAAAACAGCCCCTGATCAGAGCGGAGAGAGCCAGCCGGAGTGTAGTTAAGGATTATGTAAGAGGCTGAAAGTTCAGATTTCATATTAGCCAGGACTTGGCCTGTCCAGGCTCCAGTCGATGACCCAAGGCTCACAAAGGTGCCAGGAGAAGTTAAGGTGATAACCGCCCTGAGAGTTCTGGAAGCAGGCTAGTTTCCTCTCCCCTGAGTAGCAGGTCCCCATTGCAGCCATGGGGAGAAACCGGGACATCCAGAAGAGAAAGACGCTTTTCTGCGTCATTCATGCATTCACTCAGCGAACACTGACTCAGTCCCGATCTGTCCTCCCTTCCCTCCTCCTGAGCCTGCGCTCCCTGTGTGTCCACAAGCAGGAAGCGGATACAATGCCTGGGCCTCCAGGTCAAGCACAGAGCCCAGGCCGGAGGTGACTGCTCCTACGTCTGATGGGCTCTGAAGCCCGATGTCTCCAGGCCAACAAGGAAAGGCAGGTTTAGCTTTCAGAGGAGCAAAATTGACCCCAAATCGCCTTAGAAGGTGCCAATTCGATAATATAGTCCTCATTGTTTCCTTTCCCCTCTACATTGTGAAGAAGCTGTTGGTGACAGGCTGAGGCTCCCAGGTACAGATCTTCGTACATCTAAGGCACCCTGCTGCTCCCTGGCAGGGATTGCTTGGTGAGGGAGGAAACCAAAATGGGATCACCAAACCTGCCCTTTGTTCACAGAATGCTCTGGAGTTCAATGACTTTAAGCCATTTTTCCATGTGTGTGCACAAAAAATCCAAAACCCCCTCTGTGCTCACACACCAAAACCAGAAGAGATCTACAGTGACAACAAAATCAGTGGAACATGCTGACTGTGGACGCCAGGCCATGTTAACCAGAGCTGTTTCTGGACTCCTCTGTACACCAGTGTGGACCCCAGGCCACTACATTTCACAATTCAAGTGACTCTTGGAAAAAGCTGTCCGGGGCTTCCCTGGTGGCACAGTAGTTAAGAATCTGCCTGCCAACGCAGGGGACAGGGGTTCGAGCCCTGGTCTGGGAAGATTCCACATGCCATGGAGCAACTAAGTCCATGCGCCATGACCACTGAGCCTGCGCTCTAGAACCCACGAGCCACAACTACTGAGCCCGCGTGCCACAACTACTGAAGCCTGTGTGCCTAGAGCCCGTGCTCCGCAACAAGAGAAGCCATCGAAATGAGAAGCCCACGCACCACAACGAAGAGTAGCCCCTGCTCGCCACAACTAGAGAAAGCCCGCGTGCAGCAACGAAGATCCAACACAGCCAAAAATAAAATAAATAAGTTTATTTTTTAAAAAAAAGAAAGGAAAAGCTGTCTGCTCCACTGCTCCCAACACTGCCCTTCCTCCACTGCCTCCGTGGCATGGGCGAAAGCTTAAAAATATATCCTGGTACATGTGCAAGAATGACCACGCCACCATTATTTAAAAAGCAAAACCGGAAACAACCCAAACGCACAATGACAGGAGAAAGAATAAAGTGTGTACTGTCACGGAATGAACTATTACATAACCATGAAGATGATCAAATTATCAGATACAACTACCAACATGGCTACATCTTAGAAACAACCACACAATATGACACTGTTCTTATAAAGTTCAAAATTCAACAAAACTCAACGATACATTACTTAGGGATCCATGTCCATGTGGTAAATTCATACTTAAAAAACGAAGAGAAGGGGATGATTATCAGGGTGGTGGTGATTTTGGGGGGAGAGGCAAAGACTGGGGAGAAGCACACACTGCTTATCTTCTGCTTCTTAGACTGGGTAGTAAGCTCATGTGTTTATCACTACACTTTGAAACTGGCATACACATTACATATATTCCTTTGTATACATCAAATTACACAATTAAAAAAAAAACAAGAAAAAATTACCCGCCTGGTGTCTGATCACCCAAATCTTACTCACCAGCGCTACGAAGTATAATCAGAGACGGGAGGAAGAAGCACCCCGGAGGCCTGGAAGCCGTGTCCTGGCTGCACGAGCCTGGAGAAACCACGACCTCCACCACCTCAGGTTCCTCACTTGTGAAATGAAACCCATCGGTGCTACCTACCTTGAGGGCCTCTACGAGGAGGAAAGGAGATGAGCGCTAGGTAAAGCACAAGGCAGGCTCCGCGTGGTTCAGGGGGCAAGGGACATGTGCTGTCATACGGACTGCCTGCTCGGCCCTGCCTCTCCCCTGAGGAATGACCTCCTCCACTCCACATTCTTCTCGGGGGCTGCCAAGGCAGGACCCACCCCCCCAGGGGGAGGGACAACTTCAGGTTAGGCCAGTGGGAGTGTTTCCCCTCGGATATATGAGCACAGGCGCAGGATGAAAGGACGAAAGGCAGTTGAGGTCAAATCACTTGGGCCACAGAGTCCAAAAGGGACCTTGTCGGACTTCCCTGGTGGGGCAGTGGTTAAGAGTCCACCTGCCGATGCGGGGGACGCGGGTTCGTGCCCCGGTCTGGGAAGATCCCACATGCCGCAGAGCGGCTGGGCCCGTGAGCCATGGCCGCTGAGCCTGCGCGTCCGGAGCCTGTGCTCCACGACGGGAGAGGCCACAGCAGTGAGAGGCCCGCGTACCGCAAAAAAAAAAAAAAAAAAAAAAGGGACCTTGTCCTGCTCCTGACACCCCTGGAGTGGACCTGGTTTTTGTCCCTCCTGGCAGGGCAGCTCTATCTTCATGTCTGTGAGCATCCAGCATCATTAAAAAGCAAAACAAAGACAAAAACCAACCCTTTTCTTGCTTCAGTTCATCAGAGCAGGTTTCTGTCGCCTGCACTCACGGAAGCCTGGCTGACTCAGGAGGAAACGCTGCTTTATTACAAAGCATGGGTGCACTTCAGGCTTCAGCCAAGCAGGCAGAGGGAGGTGTCAGCAGAGACTGCCCACGCGCGTCCTGCTTCAGCGGCCTAGTTGGTCGGTCCCCCCATCAGTCTCACTTGCCTCCCAAAGCTTTCAGAGTGCACCACCTCCCAGATTCACACAATTCATTTCAGAAGGATCTCCAGAAAACAAGGTTCACTCCTGCCTGAACCTCGTGCAGTGGCGCCCCACTGCCTACAGCACGGGTCTCACACTGTCTCCACCGGTCACAGGGCACAGGTGACTAGCGAGGGGACAAGGGGAGGTGGCAGCTGCCGGTCCCGCTCTCCGCCCAGGTGGAAATTCCCTTCGACCTCAGAGAAGATGTGTGTGGTGACAGCAAGTGGCCTAGGGATCTGCAGTCTAATAAAATACCATCTTTAAAAGTAAAAGCCAAATAAAGCCATGATGTTAAAAGTATGATTATCCACCTGGCAATTTAATTCCGAATCAGATCACCCACTGCTCTTCCTATAAACAGACACCACCTTGTGTGAATTCCCATGTCACCTAAGGAAGATGACAGCTTGCTGGCCAGATGCACAGTGATCTGAATTAGCCACTCGTGGCCGTGAAAACGGTGTGTATAAAAGCGAATCCTGTCCTTGATCGAGCCCCTAAACTCTCATCATCAGTCTATGAAAACAGAAGCTCAGTGAGAAAGCAGATGAGGCTGACAGGTCGCTGTGAAATAAAAGCCCACTTTCTCAGGTGGAAGTAACTCTAATATCTTAGACTGTTTGCCTAGAAGCCTGTTCTCCCTGCTCATTCCTGTCAATGCCAAATCCCTATACCTTCATCAGGAAACGGAGGCTCAATGACCCAGAAATGATTTGAGCAAACCTATCTCACTGTGGACACTTTCACTTTTATCTTCATTAACTCTCTGGTCCCTGTCAAGTATCCTGGAAGTGGGATTTATGTTTCAGCTGCTGGGTCTAGAGGATCTTAACATTTAGACAATTTGTACGTTTAACCGGGGCAGAAAATATTGCATGTTTTTCTAGACATATACAAATTGTTTTCTTTTTCTAGCAAAAGAACACTGTGTTATCTCATTCGCTGTACTTTTTAACTGAAAGAATTTTAAAGAAAAGTAGCATGTTACCCAGATGAACGTCACTAATTTTGCCTCACACGTGAAATCCCGCCCAATTAACAATCCCACCTCTTTTCCTTTCTTAAGAGAAAAACACACATGCACACACAATAAGCCTGCTCTCTTCAGGTGAGTGGACTGAGTGAACAGTCACTCGTCCTGGGTGACTACCTATTTATAAGAGTTTACAATGGTAAAACGCTGAAGTCCGGGGACTTCACACCAGGACCCAGAGCAGCAGTGCTAGTGAGATGTAAAAAAACACTCAGTCCTGAAGCCTGCCTTCCTGATGTCCATCAAAAACCATCACTCTTAAGCAGTTAATTCTCCTTTTCTGTAAAACATGGAGGCTCCTCAAAATCTGTGCTCGAGGAAGGGCTCTCCAAGCATGTGTATTAGTACCCAGAGCGCCAGAAAAGCACCTCATCACTGCAGTCTCTGTGCCTTTCTAATTGCTACTATAATTTAGCATTTCTATTCTACCGTATTTCCCAAACACACCCGTCTTTGGTGAATTTATGTGAATACAAACATCAGTGATGAGGTCAGGAGGCCAACTTGCTCAGAGCAAACCCACATCAGAAACAACAAAATCAGACTTCCCTGGTGGCCCAGTGGTTAAGAATCCACCTTCCAATGCAAGGGACGTGGGTTCGAGCCCTGGTCGGGGAACTAAGATCCCACATGCCGCAGGGTAACTAAGCCTGCATGCCGTAACTACTGAGCCCGCGCACCACAACTAGAGAGGAGCCTGTGTGCCGCAGCTAAGACCCGACACAGCCAAAAACAAACAAATGAATAAATAAATATTTAAAAAAAAAAAAAAGAAAAAGAAAAAAGAAACAACAAAATCAGAAACCGTCAGTGATAAGCACTCAGACACTTTCTTCAAATACGGAATGGATTTTATAAATGATTTCCCACAGCAGGATCCAATAGGCGAGCATTCCTATTGTCTTTGGTACACTATAAGACAGGTTCACCAAAACACCATGAACTGACTCACAGGGGACAGGGTCTCACACTGTATTTCCTGTCTGGGTAACTCTTAGATGGGCTCTGCGATTTCATTCAAAAGCATGTAGAACGTACTACAGAATGCCGGTAAAGAGAAATAACGCTGTTCACCATCAAACTGGGATTTAATTTCCATTCTAGAGCTCCGACCACACAGAAACAGGTTAACCTGGAGGCCAATGTCCTTGCACGTGTCCCTACAAAGAGGTCAGGCAGAACTTACGAGAAGCATGGCGGACGTCCCATTGGGTCTGGATAAGTGGATGGACATTTCAGGGAACATCCTGTCGATGCGGCTAATCACGTCGTCAACATACCTGAGAGGGAGAAAGACACACAGGTGTAAGAGCTGGAGCCCTAGTCACAGAAATACAAACCTAGGGTACGCTTTCCTTCTCAATTTAATTTTTCATTAGTGAAATACGTTTTTAAGAAGGCAGATGGGATTTATAAGCCTTTTAAGGAAAAACACTACTCCCCAGTTCTCCCTCTTGCTTTTTAGTGATTTGGTGACCATGCATTTTTTTAGTGATTTCTGTTGGTATTTACCTCTGTATTTCCACATGATGTGTTTTTAATGCCAGTTCTTGGTTTTTCATTTTAAGGTGTGACCTCGTGGCTTTCTTCTATAGACCAGAATTTAGTTCTGCCACCTTCCTGGCCACTGGGCTCCAAGTACAGGGCCCCTCCCTCTGTCCTCCTGGTCTAGGGATGGAAGCAGCTTCCTGTTTTGCTCACCTCTGTTTGCCTTCCTGTTTCCTCTTTGGCTTCTCTTCTCAATCACCTCAATAATCAAGTCTCTGGATTAAATTCCTTCTGTTTTAAATACCTGAAGTCATTCCTGTTTTTCTGGTTTGAGTCTAACTAATTCAAATGATCTCACCATTTTTGCTTAAATCAGTATTTCTTGTTTACATTCTAAAATATCTGCTATATATATTTTTTTAATAGCTGAGCTGCATAGTGGCTCGTGAGTATATTTATTTACTTGTACAGTTTTTTGTTTCACTGGATTTTCACTTGATTCTTTTTCTGTGTACCTATGACAATTTTTTCCCTTAAACTCTCTACCTGACTCTAAAACGTCTCTGACTACAGTCAAACATATCAGACATATCAGTTTCCATTTTTTTCTTGGAAACATCCCTCTGAAAGGCAGTCTTCTGTTCTTCTGGTCCAAATGGAAGCTGTACCTATTACGATTCAATGATCATTGAGACAACTGACATTAAGCACTTAGCATGGCATAAACTTAGGGCTTAAAATTTATAAATAACTCTTACTGGTATATCATGGGCATCGTGGGCATAGTCTGCAAAACTGTCCTCTCTTAGGAGGAAGAATCCCTCCCACCCCCAATACCCCAGCGGAAGCTCACTGAGAAAACACCAACCCACAGCATCAACAGAGCTGGGTCTGGCTCAGATCCTCTGAGAATAAAATCACAGCAGCATTTGTGCTCACCGTCCAATCACACGGGCACAAAGGGGATGTAGAAAACAGTAGCTGAGATGCAAAACTATCTGTTAAGGATTTTTACGTTGGATTTCGTATCTGTTGGATACGACAAATTAAATTACACGTCCATTAGATCAGGGACATATAAAAGCTATGTTCTCTTGGGGGAAGAGGGAGATTCGCTCTCCACTCACAACATGAACGGATTTTAGTTTGAAACCTGGGGCTCACGAGAGACAGCAGACAACACGATGCCAATTGTTAAAAAGTGAACATCAACATATGAGCTATGGAAGTCAGTAATCTTGCTGATTAACCTATCAGGTTTTCCCTAGGGAACGTTATATGCAGTTTTAAACTGCAGGTTGAAAAAGGAAGGGGGAAACTCTAGAAGGCCCAGTGGTGAGTAACAATGATAGGAAGACCAGAGCAGAGACAAGCGAGAAGGGGGGGGTGCTGAAGGCTGCTTGCTCCTGCAGAAAACGGGGCTGCCCGTGGGGAGACGCGGGTATTCTTCAAGTGTGCAAACGGCTTTTAAAACTCAGTACCGAAGAGCCATCTTCCATCTCAAGAAAGGACCACAAGGTGAGGACGTGGCATTAAAAAGCGAACTAGCTTAAAAAGAAAAGAGGTACTGCTTAAAGGCAAGGCTCCATTCTGTTGATTTTGAAAATGGTTTAGAAAACAATCTTTCCTGGATGGCTAAGAGCCAGACTGACTAAGACATCACGCATCATCTCCCGCGGTCCCTTCTAGATTTACAGCTTCACGATACACAACCTTGGCTCTAAGCTTAAACGCTACAAAAGAGGCGAAAAGATGAGGAAAGGAGGAAATTAACTCATTTTTCACAACTGCCTACTGTTTCTTGAGATGGTGGAAGACAGGTGGCAACCTTCATGTCAAAAGTTCACACCAGGTCACTGGAGACATTTCTGCATTTACAGACTGCTTTGCTAACAACTCTATGTGTGTGATGTAAACCCAGTTACTTCAGACTCAGCAGGAAGCAGAAATCCACTCTCCTGTGTGGATGGAGGTCATTGCTAAGTATATGCTAACGGGGAGGGGGACAGCCAATGTCTTCTGAACGGATCCTCAATCAATAGCCATTATAGCTCTGGACAGTAGAATGCAAATGAATATGCAGAACTTGAGCACAAAGTTAACATCGTAATTTGCTCTCCCTTGTACCTTTCACCTTGAAGGTTCCGAAGTACTTTCTAGAAAACCTGTCTCTCTAGTAGGCTGGGAATTTAGGGGCATAGGTAGGTGAGGTGATGATTCCAGAAACCAAGTTCAGGGTGTAGATTTCCAGGACTCTATGCCAACTACTCGATTTGCTTGCTTTCAGCAGGGTCCAGCATTCTGAAAGGGCAGAGGCAACAAATGCTCCCTGACATTTCTGGAATCCTCTGCATACGAGCTCTTCACTTGTAAAGGGAGGCAGTGGCAGGAGAAAAGAGCCCCAGAAGAAATATCTGATGCGGACATGGGAAAGTAGAGAGGTCGGGGGCGGTATTTTTGGTCCCCTCCCCAGCCAGTGATCTCAGATAAAGCTCAGCAAAGCTCAATCCGAAGATTTTATTAAGCAAAAATGCGCTTCAAGGAGACGGTTCTTCATTCCCACACCTAACATAAAGGAGATGCAAATTTCCTTTTTACAGGTGACATTATGTATTTGCCAAAAAAGAGAAAGAAAGTCAGCTGCATCTTTCGCTGAGGAAAACAATGTCGGAATCCTAGAAGCAAAAAATCAAAACATTTCATTTTCAAATAGACCCAACCTTCAAAACGCAAATGCACCACTAGTGACTTGACAGAAATAAGGAAAGCCTGGAACGGCAAATTAAAAAGCTGGAGCCGAGATGACATTTTCTTTCTGCAGAGGGTGGGGCTTGGCATGGGAGGGGCTCCTGGCTTCCTCTGTGTGCCCCGCCAGCCCCGCCAGCGCGTGCAGAGCTCAGAGCGCGGGCCCAGGACAGGTAGGAACAGCGCGCTCCCCTCCCACACGCCACCATATGCTGCACTCCGCTCTGCGGCAGGATCGAATGACTTTAATTTTTACCTTTGGAATATAGGCAAACAAGCACCAACACGGCAGTGGTGACTAGTTTACACTTGAGCAGACGCGGTGCAGAACGACATTAATTTCGTGCCAAATTGAGCAGTGAGTCACAATTTGCACATATCTGTCAACCTGTTAACAGGGTAATAACTTGGAAAGATTGCTGTTCCTATTTACATTACAGAGGCCTTTCGAAAACGGAGAGCTGCTTGGTTCTCCTCCTTGAAGCACTCAGCTGATCAGCTGGCTGGCTGGTCCAAGAACCAGGTTTTTAGAAACACAAACTCCTAGAAATCACAGGTTCAGATCAAGGTGTGATTCATAGTTTCAATATTTTCAGGTAGAAAATGAACTTTTAAGCAATTAGAGAATTCCATCTCCCTGTCCCGCTCCTCAGTTACAGTCAGACTCTCAATGGGTTCGGATCCAATTTCCCCAGTGCATCCGACGGCTCCTTCTCAGGCTTTCCAAAGGCTTCCTTAGTACCAAGCTTCAGTCTTAACTATTCCAACATCTCTGCTGATTCAGAAACAACCATGCCTTTCTCAGAATCCTAACATTTGTCTCTGAAGCCCTATAAACCTTGTTCTCTTCTGATTTTCTTCAAGCAGCTTGGCCTGCTCCTTTAAATGTCCTTAATCAGAGAATTAAAGAACACCGGGATCTCTGAGGTCCTCTTACTCAATGTCCCCGTCAATCTAGGGACTTAACAGCATCTCCAAGAGATGGTCTGCTTAAATAAACAACCCTGTAGCACACCTTATAAGACAGCCCCATGCACTGCTGGACCACCAGGCTGCTTCCAACCCACTGACCAGTATCTCCCTCCACCCAATTACTTCCTTCAGCCTTATCAGTGTTTCCGATTTATCAGTGTTTTTAAATCTTTCTTGGGTCACAGATCCCTTTCAGAATGCACTAAAAACTAAAGTATATGTCTGCACAAAATTTTGCATGTAATTTTCTGCAGTTTATAGGTCCCTTAAAGTCCATTCATGGACCCCAAGTTCAGAAAAACTGCTCTAGACCTGTTCTAGAATGAAGGTATCTGGTTTTCTTCTTTAGTCCTTTCTGGATGGAAAACTGTAGTTTTCAATAAAGCTATCTTCATTTTGGAAATATATATATATATTTCGCAGCCTAGAAGTGAACATAACTGAAGTGGTAGTACAGGGGGTACAATGGATCTGATAGTTGTGATCATCTTAAAATCATGCTTCCATGCTGGAGTCCAAGGTTAGTGTTTGTTTTTAAACTACTGTCTCTCACTGCTAATCTTTCCAACAAAGTCAAGGACCTACTTCCATGACCTTAGAGGTCACCTGAGAGTAAGTAACCCTTTCTGCCTTCTACAGCCACATCACCTGTGCTTTACAGAAGCTCCTTGCTTGTAAAAAGAGAGAGCTCCCCGCTTTCTGCATCACTGCTTAAGGCACAGCTCGGTGGTGAACTTAACCTCAAGTCCTCGGAGGGCCAACGAGGCCCCGAGGTCCAGCTGCTGCTCTGCTCTGGCCTGGCCCCGCCTCCTCCCCCCACGTCCAGAGCAGGCTCGCACTACCTTGCACGCTGTGCTGTGCACGTTCCACATTCTCCACCTGGAGGATTCCCCTCATAACTCCTCCCACCCCCATGCCCAGGTCAGCCCCGTGCATGCTTCAAGTCTTTGGGTTCCAGCTTAAATGACACTTCCTCAGGGGAACCTTCTCTGACACTCCCCCCAGCGCCCCCATCAGTCAGTGCGCCCTTCATCTCGCCTCTTATGGCACTTTTTTAAAAAATAAATCTTTATTGGAGTATAACTGCTTCACAATACTGTGTTAGTTTCTGCTGTACAACAAAGTGAATCACCCATAGGCATACACATGTCCCCATATCCCCTCCCTCTTGAGCCTCCCTCCCACCCTCCCTATCCCACCCCTCTAGGTCATCACAAAGCACCGAGCTGATCTCCCTGTGCTATGCAGCTGCTTCCCACCAGCCAACTATTTTACATTTGGTAGTGTATATATGTTGATGCTACTCTCGCTTTGCCCCAGCTTCCCCCTCCCACCCCATGCCCTCAAGTCTATTCTCTATGTCTATGTCTTTATTCCTGCCCTGCCACTAGGTTCATCAGTACCATTTTTTTGTAGATTCCGTATATATGTGTTAGCATACGGTATTTGTTTTTCTCTTTCTGACTTACTTCACTCTGTATGACAGACTCTAGGTCCATCCACCTCACTACAAATAACTCAGTTTCGTTTCTTTTTATGGCTGAGTAATATCCCATTGTATATATGTGCCACATCTTCTTTATCCAATCATCTGTCAGTGGACATTTAGGTTGCTTCCATGTCCTGGCTATTGTAGATAGTGCTGCAATGAACACTGTGGTACATGTCTCTTTTTGAATTATGGTTTTCTCAGGGTATATGCCCAGTAGTGGGATTGCTGGGTCATATGGTAGTTCTATTGTTACACTTTTTAATTCTCTCTGCGTCTCCCGTCCCAGTTGTAATTAAGCAATTTTTCGCAGTGATTACTTAAGGTCTGTCTCCTCAACAGGTCTCTCCAGGGGACTGCATGACCGCCTTCTTCAAGGCTGAATCCCAGCAACTGGCCACGGTGCCTGGTACCCACCAGGCACTCCTTAAATATTTGCCGAAGGAGCAGACAGGACATTAAAAGTAAGCTATGCAGACGCCAGTTAGGCAGTTATGAAACAACTACAATGCAAAGTTCTCTTTAGCAGGTGAAGATGTGACGTGTTGAGTTCACTACATTAGCCATCAAAAGTCACTAACAACGGCAACCACAGAGCCCCTCAGAACACACCTCAAAGAAGGCAGCAGAGAGTCTTCAAAGTCTTAAAGCTTAATACGCAGCTACAAGATCCCTGCATCTGTTTTAGGAGAAGCTCCATGCGTCTAAGAAGCAAGAGCGTTCTGAAGGCATGCATTGTGTTATTGACATGCCAGTTTTCAAATGCTGCTTTTAATGAACTAATTAATTCTGCAAAAACATTAGTACAAAGATGTGTGCTATCAAATCAGGATTACAATACCAAAATGATAACAAAACAGAATGTGGAAGACATTTCTAAAGATATCGGTTTTGCAAAACATTAGCTGTCTCCCCTACACGCTGAAATATATTGCAGAGTACCTGTTATTAAAGCCTTAAAATAACTTGCTGGACAGATGGCTTAGTCCTCTAAAGTCTGACCCCTCCTCAAAGGAAAAAAAAACAAAAAAACCCCAACAAACCTGGACTCTAGCCAGTGATCCCGTGTTAGCGAGACGTTTAGCAGCTCAGACCAGATTTAAATAGCATTTACCCCACACAGTGTGTACGATACATGCCGTTCATTTTCTCCACCCGTACAAAATCTGAAAGTTAGGAAATCATATGTTAATAAACCACCTTTCTGGGGAAAGGGTAATGCCCAGCAGATAACAAAAAACCAAAAAAAAGGAGTAATTTGCACCATCTGAAAATACTTTAAGATTTTCCTCCACACCTGTCCAGAATGATGAGACCAAGAGGACTTTGCCAGTGGGGGGCACAGAAGGGGGTTTGGTTAATTACTTCGTGAGGATGAGACTGCCTGAAACTCCAACTATCAATCTCAATATGCTGAAGAAACAGGATTGGAAACTTAGGTCAAACTTGTTCACTTCCTCCACTTTGGTCAAATTTCTCAGGTTTGTAAAGTATTTGTATCATCACGTAGGTCAGAGATGTTTAGTTATTCTCTAACTGTACGTAAAAAAGCAAGACTAGACGAGTGACAGACAGAAAGAGAAGCTAAGATTCCTCCACCGTCCCTCACCACACGCCCTCCCTTGCCACCTCTACCCAGCTAGCTAGCTACCTACTGTTACTCTCTTTCAAGAAAAGACACTCAAAACTTCAAAATCTCTTTATGGAAACTCAACACCTAAGCAGACATGGCTGTCAAGAGTAGGAAGAGCTGCTTCCTCAGAGTGGAACCGTAGCCAGGCCACAGAAGAAGAAGGGGAGCTTTCCCCTCTTCCCTCCTGAGTAGCTTATGAACTTTGAACTACGCGAATGTGTTACCTGAACAAATCTGGGAGAACCACCTGGGCAAGCAAACAAAAGCCACCTCCATTTCCGTAAGTTGAAATAAACGCGCAAACACTCACCATATACTGAAATACAGAAACTAACCTTCCTTCTTCCATTGGGTGTCAAGCAGCCCAGTAAGCCCTGGGTATGTATGAACTGGAACACATGGCAAATACCATCATAAAGACAGAATTCTTCTTATACACGATTTAGCATGATTTAGAGAGGTAAAGAATTCAGTCTGTAAACTATCCCTATTATCTATTAACAAATATTTATTGAGTGCCTATAGTTGTCGATAATTACTGTGCTCAGGGAATGATCTTAAGTACTAAGGATTAGAAATAAATAAATTGTATTAGCTGGCTCGCAGCAGGCTTTCTCTGGAGGGACGGGCCCAGCCTGCGCTCTCTGCTGGAGAAGAGTCAGGTTGAGCAGGAAAGCGGGCCTTGCCTTCCAGTTGCCACAGCACTTTTGTATCCTTTGTGTCATTCGATCTCTCACTACCTCTGTAAGATAAGAAGGGCAAGTGCCAAACTCCTACTTCATAAATGACAGAAAAAAGGAGGTTAAGTGACCTGCCCGAGGTAACAGCACAGCTAAGTGGCAGAGCCGCGCCCAGAACTGACGTCTCTGATCCCCATTCCAGGGCTTTCCTGCACATCACAGTGCTTTTATAGGTCTGTGAGGATTGCACAGAAAAAGCAGATTGCCTTTTTGTCATTCCCCGGGCTTTATAAGACAACTGAGAAAGTTCTGAGTAGCGTATTGACAAAATGGAATCAATGCATGATTTTCTCTCTTCCCAGTCGTTCAGTAAATATCCACTCGGTGCCTAACTGAGCCCAGGGACACAGTGATGCTCAGGTGGTCTCCGCCCTCAGGGGGCTCACACTTCATTTGGTTACAAGCCATTTTCCTTCAAGATCACAGGCTTATTTCCAGGAAAAAACAGGACAACTAAGTTAAATTTCCTTCCATTCCCCAGTTGGGAGAAAATCAAAGCGCAAAGTTGGTAGGTTACAGGAAGGGGTGAAAGGTGAATACTTGTTTTGCATTTTACTTTACATTAATAACTAAAAGGTAGACGTTTTTCTCAACGTCTCAACGTTTTTCTCAACGTCTTCTTGCATTAAAAATTTATTCAGGGGGACTTCCCTACAGTGGATAAGTGGATAAGACTCTGCACTTCCAATGCAGGGGGGTCTAGCTTTGATCCCTGGTCAGGGAACTAGATCCCACATGCGTGCCACAACTAAGAGTTCGTATGCCACAACTAAAGAGCCCATGTGCCGCAACTAAGGATCCCTCGAGCTGCAACTAAGGAGCCTGCCTGCTGCAACTAAGAGCTGGTGCAACCAAATAAATAAATAAATACTTTTAAAAAATTTACTCAGATATTGGTGGGTCCTAGTTTTCCCTAAAATGCTGAAACAATGTATTAAGCTTGGGAAAGAATTCTGATTTCACCCAACATCTACCTCCTCTGCGAGCCCTTCCATGTTACAGAGAGGGAAAAAAAAACCCAAACAAACAAAACACCCACATCAAACTTTCCAGCAAGACCAATTTACAATAGTTGTTAAATCAGTCACCTCTGTCGGATCTGCGAAAATGACCCTCAGAGCTCACAGCCCGCTCCCTTTCATGCTGGGTTCCTGTAACCACACTCTCCCCGCACCCCTCAGGGGAAGGGCCGGCCTGGGCTACTGCACTAGTCCCTGTGTTTTCCCACACCTGCCTGCACCTCTGGAAACAGGCCCTTTAGAAAAGACCTCCTCGAACTGGAGACCGCCTCTTTGCTGGAGACGCCTCCCGGAACTCTAAAAGGTTCCCCTCAAATAAATCCTATGACGTTCCAACCAACCTTGCAATTCTCCCGCTAGAACAAGAAATCGGAAAAATAAATTCAAAAATAGTTCAACTAATTGAGAACAGTAGTGACACGACTATTCTAAATTGGTAATGAAGTAAAACTTCACATACACTCTGCTTAGCACTTTAATTCAACATCATTCGTTTAACAAGTGTCTCCTGGAGTGTTTTAACTGTGGACGTGACTACTTTTGAAATTCATGGCTTTAAACAGAATAATGGGATCATAATGAAAGTATCTGCCTCACTGAGAAACTGTCACCCACTCTTCTCCTCCTCTCAGTGCCCCTTTCTCCGTAAAGGGGCCATGCCCCTCCACGCTGCAGGCACAAACCGTTCCTTCTCAGACCACTGCCAAGCGCTAGTTTGCTTCTCCCTCTAAGTTCACCGTCCAGTTCACATTTGCCCCAGACCAACAATTTCCAAAGCGTGACATGAAACTCACAGAGCGGCATGTGGGGTGGGGTTAGGTGATCTGTGGATGAACACTTTCAAGGTACACAGAAAAGTATGTAAGTAGCAAATAAAACCTGTGATCTCATAGATATTACTTCTTAGAAAGGGGTTAAGTTTTAAAAATGAGTTTATTTAAAGAAAAATATTACGCAAATAATAGAACAGCTGACCAAAGATTATGGCAAAAATCCTATAGGTGGTTGAAAATGACTGAGTGTAGAAACGCCCTTCAAATAAGGCAGGTAATTAAACAGCTTTGTTTCAAAAAGGTTTTGCTTGTCTTTGTAGATTGCGGGGGTTTTTCCATTCTTAATGAATCTTCAGTTTTAGACCTTAAAAAAAAGGAAGTTTTCACCCATACATCTGGAGCTGTTGAAAAGAGGAGCTATAGCTAAGCATCCTAGGAGGGGGTAGGTGTTTAGGTCAGCAATACCGCGAGGCACGGGCTCTGGCTGATCCATCACCCTGGGAGCTGACTACACGCCAAAGCGCGTCTGGGAATCTGCTACGTGAGCACGGGACCGGGGCCTTCTTAACAGAAAATAAAATGGCTTCCACTCGGGCACCGGCATGCATGGCCACGGGCTCCAGAATTCCTTTTGCCACCCTCGAAGGAGTTAAAACTTGTACCAGAATGGATTTCTCCCAGTGGAGCCAAATCTAGGATTCTACCGGTGGCAGGCAAAAGACGCTTACGGCGCCCTGAACAAACTCTCAGAGGGCACCCCCTACAGGTTTACGGTGGCCTCACCAAACCGGGGCCGACTCAACAGTTACCGTATTGCCGTAAGCTGAGAAACCTCGTGGCAGTCTTTCAAACCCTGGCACAAGCTTTTACACTGCACATCAGAGGAGAAATAAAGTTAATCAATCTGACCCTCTTGCTCACCGCCCTGCGTCCTGCCTACTTGTTCCTCTCCCACAGCACTCCCATCCCAAGGAAACTTTCCTCTGCCCGGGGAAAGGGGAAAACTTCAGAGGAACAAAGGCCATCATTTACAACAAGGAAGGTCATAAGAATGATTTGAAAAAACAAACAAACAAACAAAAAGCTTGGAAGGGTGACTTCATCCAGAAAATTCTCCTCAAAACAGTCGACAACAGGCCTCTCAGTAATGAACACAATAGAGAAAAATCACTGAAATCAAGAGCAGATAATTTGGAAAATAAGTAAATAAAATTGAGAAAGTTCTAGCTAGACTGATCAAAGAAAAAGAAACAAGGCACAACTTACCAATATCAGGAATGAACAAGAAAACATCACTCATTCTAGAGACATTAAAAGGATAATAAAAGAATATTACAAACAACTTTGTGCAAACAAATTCGACAAGTTAGATGAGATGAACAGTCTTTGAAAGATATAAATTATATAATTGATATAAGAAGAAATAAAAATCTAACTTGCCCTCCATCTTTTTTTATTCATTAAATTTGTTATCAAAAGTCTCCCCATACAGAAAACTCCAGGCCCGCATGGATTCACTGGTTAATTCTAACCAAAATTTAGGGAAGCGATAATACCAATCTTAAGGAAACAGAGGAAGAAGGAACACGCTCAACTGATTTGATGGGGCCAGAATACCCTCACACTGAAACCAGACAAAAGCACATTACAAACAGAGAAAACGACAGACTATATTCCTCATAAACAAAGACATAAAATCCCTTAACAAAATATTAGCAAACAGAATCCAGCAATACATAAAAAAGACAATACGTCACGATCAAGTGAGCTCTAGAAAGGCAAAGTTGAATTAACATTGAAAAATCACCCCATGTTGTGGTGTATACATAAAATGGAATATCATTCGGCATAAAAGGATGCATTTTGTGTAAATTATACTTCATTAAGGCTGATTTTTTAAAATGTTTAGAATATGTGTTGAATTCTCTGCACTACCGTCAAATATTAATGGGGTGAGAGTCAAATTAAGTCATTTTAGATAAGTCTTCGGGAGACAAGGAGAGAGACTGGATCCCCTGGGGACTCCAGGTGGTGAGAGCTTGGTTTGCTGCACTAAGCCTGTGTGAGTGTCAGGAAGACCATGTGCAACAATGCAGCCCTAAACCAGGCGAGGGGCAGGGGCAGCATGGCAGTCACAGTGCTCAAAGGCTCAGGTGCAAAGTTGGGTTTCATCATCATCACTGTCTTCTCATCAGAGCCTGGGACCAGTCCTTACAACTTCGGTGTAAATGGACATGAATCCATAGAAAGTACGAGAGGAGATGCAGCCTTCACATACCAAACATGCCCACAGCAGCAGAATTTCAGCAGGACAACCTCATACTGTGATGCTCTTTTGGCCTCCGTATTTGCCCACCTGGATTATTAAGCATTTCACATGCATTTAAATATAGAAGATATTTTGGATATGTTTAGACCTGTACATTACTACTAAAGCAAGATATTTCCCTGGGAACAATTTTTGGATACTTTCTTTTCAGATGGAAAGGGAACAACAAATATTTTAAGAAGGCGGTACTGTAGTTCAGATCATAAGATCGCGAGTCGCACTGGATGGGTTCAAGTTCTAGCTCTACTAAGTGAGGCAAATTACTGGTGCCACCATTTTCTCCATCACCCCATCTTAGCCCAAAGTGTGTAGGGCAGTGTGCGTAGCTGAGAGAATCCTGGATTAAGTGTAGAAAGATCTGGGCTCTATCCTGGTTCTCCTGCTCACTCACAGGGCCACAGCGGGCAAATCATCTAGCCCTTCCAGCTTTGGTTTCCTCTTCTTTGGACTAGATGATCTCTAAAGGTCCTTCCAGCTCTGGTCAGTTCAATATACACTCCCTGAGAGCTTACTATACGCACAAAGAAGCAATTATACAGTTTCTAAAGACTATCCATCTTTGAATGGTACATATGGTGATTATTCTAGAAAATTCGATCAGTCAGAACACCCCATTCCTTAACCTTTGTGAATAATTGAAATCTATTGTACTTTAGTAAAATTCACCAGTGTTTTAACAGCAAGACTATTTCAAGTATACAGTCCTGGCATAAAACGCATTGCCTTTGTCACTGTCTAGTGGGGCCCATTGCTAGAAATGTCTGAAGAAACGTATAACTAGAAAGGATTCCTGCAACCAAGTCTTAGGACTAAAGATGAGTGTCTTAACAAGAACCCCAGGAAACAGCAATTCTGTAATCAAGGAAATTTACAGGAAGGGTCCCACCCGCTAGAGCCCACAGGTGAATATTTCCTGTGGCTGAGCAGAATGCCCCAGGGCTCGTGTAATTAACGGGCACACAAGGAATACAGCTTTCACCTGAGGATCTGAGAATAAAATAGATAAAATCAAATATTTACTTGAATGCTAATGACTTTAGGAATAGAAGTCAGGAACATAAGCATACAGGTCCTTCAATTCTTAAACTTCAGACACCTACGCTCGTAAACAGAAGATCTGTTACAACAAACAGATGCAGCCGTAACTCAGATCTGGTTACGTTATATCCATCACTCCACGTAATGCTCCAAATATCACCACATACTCCTACCCTATGAAGGCTTTAACTCAGTTCTGACCCGTGGAGGGGTGTGTGTGTGTGCAGGTGTGCACGTGCATTGGGGACGCAGCTCGTAGTGATGGAATGTCCGTTTCTCCTGCTCGGATCCCTCCGTTGTCCTCGACACGGAGGACACAGTGAATCACCCTGTGAATGAGTCGACAACACAATGGTGTCCAAGTCAAACCCTTGGAATTGTGTTAATCCGGAGGATTACGTGTAAAAGGAGAGGGAATCATTCCATTTTGGTAAAAAAAGGTGTAGTACCAACGTGAATAATAACAAAGGGATGACAAATTGGAGGGTATGCTTAGAAGATGAACACACCAAGGAATCCTTTTTGGAAACAAGGTGTACGAAGACTTAGCAACCAGGGGAGAGAGTCTGTCTCTAACAGAGAGGAGATGATACAGCTACTCCTGAAACGTGCAAATGGAAGTTGCTGAGTGAAGACAGATCAATTATTCTCGGTCGATGAGAATAATAAGAGAGAGTTCCAGCAGGGAACACCGAGGTTAAATATCAGGCACAACTTTACAACTGGAAGCATCGCCAGCAGAGTAGAGAGGCTGCCAGGAGGCAAGGAAGTGACCGCCTGTAGAGGCATTCAGGGTTAAACCTGACACCTGCCTAATTATGCCTGGAGTTATTCCTGCCACAGTTCAGGAGAACAGCGGAGGTGTGCCATCAGAGAGGTCTGTTCTGATCTAAGGGAGGATGAAAACAAGGATTAAACTCCTGCTTTTCAACACTTGTAACCCTCTGGAATAAGTGAGGGTTTTGCCCACTGGGCAAAACTCTTGACATTTAAACCCATCACAAGCCTGTTAAAATGGCCTGCAATCTGCTGCAGCGGGCAAGAAATCAAGATAATGGCGACTTGTTTTGGAGAAAAGAAAGGCAGCCGTCTGGGAGGTGCTCTGGGTGATACACACCACACCCAGAGAACAGTATGTCCTCCCTGCCCGCAATGCTCTATGACATTTTTCAGTCCTAATTCAAAGCTTCCTTTGTTGAGTTCCAAACGGGCACATTATTTGTTGTTAAACAGTGTAAAGTGTTTAAGCTTCATTAGCACGACTCAGAAACTTTTCATCATTTTCAGGAAGGTTCTAAGGGCCTGCTGACAGCTCTGGGAAACACGACTTTTTTCAGATTTCCACTGTAAATGATGACTGACCATTGGCCTCTGCATTCCAAGGCCTAATGAAGGCAGCAGGGTACAGGGCAGAACTCGCACCTTCATTAACTAGCTGAGGGATCCCGTGCTGGGGAAATGCCTAAGCTAGCAGAGCCCACGCATGCCCACTGGGACCCAAACGCTCTCAGGCTGAAAGGCTTTTGCTCGCTCTCTGAGATGACAGCGCACAGTGTCACTCCCAGCACTTTTTTTCCTCCATGAGAAGGACTTTAGTGAATCTGCCATTTTTGGAAATACAGTCCAAGAGTTGACAGATTTAAGAATCATAATAAGAGCCCCCCCAAAGAATCATATAATTCTGGAGCTGGAATGCAACTGGGAGGACGGCTAGTCCAAATTCTTTACTCTTTGGAAGTGAAACTGGGGCACAGAGGCTGGCAGGCTTGGGTAAAGCCTTCTAGCTGGTTGTAGACCAAGCTGGGATTAGAATGCAGACCTTCTGAATCTCTTCCGGTCCTAGATATGTGGCTACTAATAAATGTTATGAACCAGTAAACTCTTCCAAAAGACAGAGTTAAGAGCCTCTTAGAGTCACGTGTAAAAAAGTCGTCATTGTATTTTTCCACTGCAGTTTTTACAATATCCTTATCCACTCTCATTTTTCCAACAAAACATTCTGGTCATAGTTTAAATGTACTTGAAATTATGCCACACGGTTTGGAGAAATCTCCTCGATCTATTTTCAAGCACAGACTTTGGAGAAATAATGAGTTTGTGTTAAATGCACGCTTGGACGTACTCAACTCAATCTAGGTGGGATGCTACCCCATGCTCAGTATCTGCTTTAGTATTTTCTGAAAAACTTTTGGAAAAAAAAAATAATCCAGTTACACGCATTTTCAGCACTATTCCCTTCAGTGAAGAGGTAAAGCTGGATGAAGAGTAGAGTAAAATGGTTTCATTTTATGTGGCTTTCAAGTAATGAGCTAATGATTTTCATTCTGCAGATGTGGATGACACTTCAGCATTGATTCGAACACACTGGATTCATCTATTTTGGTTTGTGAGGAAGTTTCTACTCTAAAGATAAAACTTCAAAAAACTGAACATGTATTTCGAAAACCTGTGCTGCACTGGTCAGTAAAATATTGAAGCATCATGTTCAACGAGACCATTTTCAAGCCATACATCACTTTCTGTTTGGGTCCAACCCAACTGTTTGAAAGCTCATTTTTACAGTGTTCAGGGATAATAACAACCGTATCATTCACAGGAGCCATGTCCAGTCAGTTTCTACAGAGAGTAAATGGAATTTTTCCAAATAGATCAAGTTTTAGTGGAGAGAACAAGGACCCCCTGGGGTTAGTATTTCTGAAACAAAATGGCCAGAAATTAAGTTTAGATAATTTCAGGGTATATTTTTCAAGTGTGACTGGCTCAAAATGGGAGGGCCGCCACCTTAAACACGACATTTTTTAAAGCCCCCAGAAGCAGCAAGCAGAAAAAGAAGATGGGAACAACTATGATCCCTGTGTCATGGCAAAAGGATTTCCGATACCAACAGCTGTAAGGGGCAGGACTCAGTCCCTGCAGCCTGGCCTCATTCGTCTACCACTACCGGACAATGGGCTCTTCCTCGTTAGCAAAGGTTTCAGAGGCCTCATGCCTGTGTCTTTGGATGCCTGAATTTAATTTTATTCACTTTTATGACTATCTTTTTAAAACACAGGCATATTTATTCCTAACAAGAAAACAAATTTATTTCATTAACGTTATAGGCATCAACTCAAGCCCTTGTGCTTTATATTTAAAGTTTTTTTTTTTTCCGGTTTCTTTTCCTGTTATGTAAGCATTGGCTCCTGGCTGTTGTTAGTGTGTGTGCTGCATGTTTCCAAACGCGTTACCCTGACAACCCAAAGAAAATGGGCTCTGAAGGAGGGTCTTTGACAGTCTGGGGAAATGACAACAGCAACATCAGTGAGGCCCTCGCTCATGCTTCTTGGTTCTTGACTAGGTAACAATTTGTTATGGGGGCCAGAAACTGAACAGTGACTAAGTGAGTGCGCCCCTATACGATGCTGGCGACCCACCTGGCATTAAGTCCCTCCAGTCTGACTGTGAGGCAATGGAGAAAGCAGCAGAGATGCGGAAAGGGGTGAACACATGGGCTCTGGGGAACTTGGGCAAGTAAGTAAACACTCTCAGCTTCAGTTTCCTCAACTAAAAAATGATGGTAATGGTTGCATTTAGCTCAGAAGGTTGTTAGGATTAAATAAGGTGTGAACTACTTAGAACAGTGCCTGAAACCGAGTAATTACTCAAAAAACAACAGCTGCCTGAGGTGGTGGTAGTGGCGGCGGTGGTGATGATGTACGACTGTGAGGCAGTATCCCGGCTCATCTGCGCCTTTGTTAATTCCTTCAATGCCAAGATGGTCAACGAAAATTTCCTCCACTGAAGGCAAATCACTTTGGCCCCTTGTCAGGCCCACAAATAAAGCACCATGGGGAATTTTTTTTTTTTTTTTTTCCAGTACGCAGGCCTCTCACTGTTGTGGCCTCTCCCGTTGCGGAGCACAGGCTCTGGACGCGCAGGCTCAGTGGCCATGGCTCACGGGCCCAGCTGCTCCGCGGCATGCGGGATCTTCCCAGACCAGGGCATGAACCCGTGTCCCCTGCATCGGCAGGCGGACTCTCAACCACTGCGCCACCAGGGAAGCCCACCATGGGGATTTTTAATGATGTAAGAACAAGAGGAAGAAGAGGGGAGTTGGTGGTGGTGGTGGTGGGGAGATCGTGGTCTTGTGATGTTGGTACCTAACCCCTGTCCCAATCTCTCTTATTTAAACCTTGAACCAAGGATGTGCAATTCTTATAAGATGGTGGACTGTTTTAGAAAGTGGACAGCATAAGGTTTAAGCACAAGCGATCAAACTGGTCTGCTCTGATGGAGTCCTTTCGACACAAGGATGTATTAACCATATTTCAAGCTTTCCCACAGCACTACGCTAATGCACGTTCAATGTTACATTCTAAAATACCTCAACCCCTCCAGAAATTCCATTCTCAGTTATTTTAAACTCACTGTATTTATGTGACTGTACCTTTCTCAGGAAAGGTTTTTTAAAAGTGAAAGTATATAAACTTAGAGATATCATGTATGCATTACGAATTTTATTTACCTCGATCTATATCATTTATAGGTATTTTCACTTAATGTAAAAAAGGTTTGGGAAGGTGAAAAAATTCAGATCCCTTAATTTTTTCTTTTTCAAATAAATTATTCATGAAGCTCTCTCCCTCATTCCCAAATGGTTAGGTTTAAACAACTGCTTAAAGTGCTGTTTTTAACTGAAGAACACATTATTCATAAAGCCTGCAGCCCAGGAAACACTTACTTGCTAACTGGTCATTTTCATCTGATCAATGACTTCACAGGGATGAAACAGACCACAGTGGAATATGCTTCCAGCACAAGGCCAGTGGCATTAAGAGCCTGCCTCTCATAAACAAAGCAAGTTGGTTAATGGTCATTTTATGGTCCACTTATTACCCTGAAAATCTATCACAGTGTGGCTTAGTCAACCTTATCTGAAATGATTTGGGGGTACTAAGCACAGTGGGAACCTTCCTGTAACAGGTCAATGGATCAATTTATTTATTTCCAATTTGTTCTTTTCAAGTTGAAAAACCACTGAAGACTTTGCAAGCAATCAGCTCAATAACCACGGGGCGAGGCCGTCACACTGGATCTGGTGGTCTCGGCCCTGCTCTGGCATCTACGGTTCCTGGGTCAGTGCTCTGGCTCACAGGCGGCCCCGGAGCCGAGTCCAGCAAAGACACAGAGCCTGGGTTTGTCTCCGTGGGGTCTACGTGTCCACCAAAATCTTGGGCTATCTTATGTTCAAAAGTATTGCCGGGACTTCCCTGGTGGTGCAGTGGTTAAGAATCCGCCTGCCAATGCAGGGGACATGGGTTCGAGCCCTGGTCCGGGAAGATCCCATGTGCCGCGGAGCAACTAAGCCCGTGCGCCACAACTACTGAGCCTGCGCTCTAGAGCCTGCGAGCCACAACTACTGAAGCCTGTGCACCTAGAGCCCGTGCTCCACAACAAGAGAAGCCAGCGAGATGAGAAGCCCGCGCACCGAAACGAAGAGTAGCCCCTGCTCGCCGCAACTAGAGAAAGCCTGGGCGAAGCAACGAAGTCTCAACGCAGCCAAAAGTAAATAAATAAATAAATTTATTAAAAAAAAAAAAAGTATCGCCGGGCTTCACTTTTTCTTAAACACAAACCCAAAGTTAAGAAACGTTCAAACAACAAAAAATAAAGGATTCCATTTAAATGACGTCTCGGCCACTCTCATTTTTCGATACGTATTCTCAAATTTCTCATAAAAAATGTCACCACCCCTCCTCCCCCAAAAAACTGGGGGAATTCTCTTTTTAAATTACTGTCTTTCAAATATTAACGCTCCAGTGCACAGCAACCAAGCATCAGCAAGACAGCGGGTGATAATCAGAGATTCAGGAGTCTTTAATGATTCTTGGTGACCACGGGTATCTACAAGTGCGATATGGTCCTTTCACCTAAGATTAAGAGTGCATTCCTGCTAATCCCAAACTCAAGATTTTAAGGACCGGGCAGGTGGAAGTTTTCTTTTTGCTGAATTTCAAGTCACTTGCAATAGGGCTAAAAACTCAATGTTGTCCCTAACGTAAAGGAAGAACGACTTTTACAGTTTCTGAGGATTCTTTTGCTCTTCTAGTAGCATTTCCAGTGACATGGTTGAAAGTAAGAATTTGGAGTCTTTATGTCAGTCACCGTACTGATGCCGGGCAACATCGAACCGCGGACAAGAACCTGGACTCTGGACACTGACTGCCCTAGTTCAAATCCTCGCTCTGACTCTAACTATGTGACCTTGGTTGAGTCACCTAACCTCTCTGTGCCTCAGTTTCCTCATGTGTTAAGGAAACATAATAGTACCAACCTCACAGGGATTTTGGAAGGATTAAATGGCTTAATAAATGCAGAGTCCTAAGACTAGAGAGAAGCACCCAGTAAGTACTATCTGAATGCTCGCTAGAACTTGACCTCTGTCACTCTTCACTAGCTGTGTGGCCCTCGTTCACTTTCTCGCATCCCAGTTTCTTCATCTGTAAAACAAGAACAATAATAGTATTTTCCTCAGAGCGTGGCTAAGTAGCACTGCATGTAACGAGTGCCTGGCACAGGGTCTGGTACACAACACGCACTCCACGTGCACAGTGACCACTGTCACTGTATCAGGAATCGAACACTTCTCACATTGCGTTCTACTCCATGCAAGAATCTTTGTGCTTGAATAAACAATATGCCGTAAGCTTACTCAAGATACAAACCCTGGGCCATTCCAATTTGTGGGTGTTAATTCAAAAATTTCAGAAATGCCTGGTACTATTTTTGGAACTGTACTTCACCAAGAAATCTCTCTTAAATGTATCCCCCAAGACAGCACTGCTGTGAATCAACAAAAAAAATGCTCAATGGCTACTTGCAAACGGATAATTGTCAAATTAAACCGAAGTGCATTTTTTTTTAAAGGTATCACTTCTGCTTTCATTATCAGATTACATTTATAGCAGAGACTCCAACTCAGAAAACACTTGTGTCTCATGACTCTTATACTCAGGGGCTGGAATGGGTCTTAAGCTAACAGATATCTATCAGAGCTGAAAGGAACCCAACCCCCTTATCTTCTGATGGATGGAAACCTAGTGGCATTAAGCAGTAGGCCCAAGGTCACATAATTAGGCCCAAGGTCACGTAATTCCTAAGGGCAGAGGTAGGGCAAGGATCTTGCTTTGCTTCTGGCTCCAAGGCCGTCTTTCTTCCCACTATATTAGAAGGCTCTCCAATGCAGACATTCTCTTTGTGAATTTAGAGTTTGCACTGTCTTAGACACCAGTTACTACTCTGTCTTTAGCCACAGTATGTGTCCACACACACGGTGCAGTGAGGGACTCCACAACAGCAAGACAGAGACTGAGATGTCAGTCCTCTTTGCTGGGACATGGTAAACCTAGATTTTACAATGTCTGATGATACTTAAGTCAGTATATGTGACATTACTATTTTAATATCTTGGACTTTTTAGTCTAAGCGGCTTTCAAAACATTTTAGAGAAATATTTTTCTTTTACTTATTTTTCATGGTAATATAATTATAGTAAAAAGGGTGTAATATAATCATAGTAAAAAGGGTTAGAGCTTTTGGGGAAAGTTTCACAATTTATAGGGTGGCCAGAGGGGTGGGGCCTTCTGTGCCCTTGATTCACATCTACTGCCATGGGGCCACCACCATTCTAGCCCAGTGGGGATTCAGGAGCGAGTAAGACAGCCCTGACAAACCACCAGAGAATGAAGAGAAGCTTCTGTTCAGGTGGCGATGGGCATCGTGCACAGAGCTCAAAGGGGGCGAGATGGCAGCGCGTGAGGGTGGCTGCGTCAAGACGGAGCCAGCATAACTGTTGGAATCTCTCTCAATCTCCTGGAAACTAGAGCAACTAGACGGCAACAAGTGAGAAGTGGATGAAACCTTCAGTAAAACTTGATTTTAACAATTCCCCAAGAACCAAAGAATACAGGTGGGCAGGACTGCACAGGGTCAGCAGCTGGGAGGCTGGATGGTGGGAGGGGAAAAGGGACAACTGATTGGCCCCAGGGCCACACCCCCCCAGGCCACCAGGAGACATCTCCTCCAAAAACAGGGGCTCTAACAGAGCGGAAGCCCTGAAACCTGGGGCTGGAACAGCTGGCAAATTGAGTACGTCTTCTCACCGTCTGAGCGAGGAAGATCGCAGACGCCCACGAGGGCTCCGCGAGGGCTGATGGGTCAGCCCAGGCCGTAGAGCCGTCCAGCAAACATTCCACTCAGAAAGGCTGGTCCCTCACTCCTGAGGGCATGTGCTGGGAGTGGCAATCCCATGAAGCAGGAGAGGAAGCCCTGAAGGGTAGGAGGGCGGGCCGTCCAGAGCAAGTGCCCCGCAGCAAACACAGCACCTAAAGGCCGGGCCCCCAGCACCCTGGAAGGCCTACGCGGCATGGAGCTCTGAGAGGCAGATGCCTGGGTCCTTTATGAGATGGGGAGGCCACCTGGGCCGCCACGCTCCCTCCACAGATCAGGGAAGTCCATTTCCCACCCTGGGACGCAACAGAAATGCGACCCTGCCCCACTCAGTACAAGAAAAAAGAAGATGCAATTGAACAGACCAGTAGTCCACACCATGAAAAAGTGACCACAAGCAGATAAAAACTGTAACCAATTATTTCACACGGAGCTAAAAGAAATTAAGAACACAACTAACTGATGGTTTGAAAAAACAGCACAAATCAGAAACAGAAGTTCTCAGAAGTGAGACGGCCTGACAACAAGAACATATATAATGAGAACTAACAAAATTCAGGAAAATGTGAGAACTACTCTCTAGAAATCAGACCAAATTAAAAGAAACGTAAGAGCAAAGAGCCATCACAGAAAGCACAGTACGAGAAACGGAGGCGAGAGGAGACAAGTGAGGAGTAGGAGAATCAAATGTGCTGTGTGGACCTTGGCTGGATGCTGATAAAAAGCAAGCCAACTGGGCTTCCCTGGTGGCGCAGTGGTTGAGAGTCCGCCTGCCGATGCAGGGGACACGGGTTTGTGCCCCGGTCCGGGAGGATCCCACATGCCGCGGAGCGGCTGGGCCTGTGAGCCATGGCCGCTGAGCCTGCGCGTCCGGAGCCTGTGCTCCGCAGCGGGAGAGGCCACAACAGTGAGAGGCCCGCAGACCGCAAAAAAAAAAAAAAAAAGCAAGCCAACTGTAAAAGGACATTTTCAAGACAACTGGGGAAATGTGAATATGGGCTGAGTATTACATGATGTGAGGGAACTACTGTTAATTTTAAGTGTGATAATGACATTGTGATTATGAAGTGAATGACCTTATTTTGTAGAAACAAGTATTCAGGAGTAAAATGACATGATGTCAGAGATTTGCTTTCAAACCTTACAGCAGAAACAACTTTAAGAAAGCAAAAAGCAAAGAAAAAAGAAGATAAAGAAAATATGGCCAAATATTGGTGATTTCGGATTTAGGGGAAACGTTAATTGGTGAGGGGTACCTTCCTGCTGCTTGATCAGGGGAGAGCAGAGGAGGCAGAAGGAACAGTGCTGAGGCTCAAGGCAGGAACTAGCTTGGAGAGTTCCAGGAACGGGGAAAAAGCCTGTAGCAGGTGCAGGGTGATGGGGGGGAGGTGTAGTGGGGAGGGAGGTCATAGGGGAGGTCAAGGGGGAAGTGGATAGAGCTGAAGCTATGGAACTAAGCAGGGGCCACATTATGTAGGCCTTTGTAGACCGGAGGAGGAGTTTGGAATTTGTTCTTAATGTGATGGGAAGCCACTGCAAGGTCTAATCATTAGGGACAAAGTTGAATTTATGTTGGAAAAACACTGCTGTGTGTAGGGGCAAGAATGGAAGTAGGGAGACCAGTGAGAGGGGTTTGCAGGACTTCAGGTGTGAGATGGGAGCAGCTTGGACCTGGGCCACATTAGTGGTGATAGAAGGGTGGGATGTGACATGTAATTTAGAGATACTGCTAGCAGACTAGATTGGGGGGAAGGAAAAGTGGAGGTGAAGAAAAGAGACATTCACTCTTGGATTTTGGCCATCATAATGATCTGTCTAATTGCAATCTTTTCCCAGAAATGAGAAGAAAATTTCCCAGTTCTCTATGATTATCTCTATACCGTGCTCTATGCAAAGGGCCCTCTTTCTCTAAAATAAAATTTCAAAAGCACTGTCAGATTTAAATCACCATCAGAAGGCTGATTTACACATGCCCTGGCTCAGGCCACTCCCTACACAGATAATGAAGCCATAAACACACAGACTATGCAGGTAAGTGACAGAGGACAGTTTACTGCAAGGCCCACTACACTCTCAGTTAAAAAAAAAAAAAAACATCCTACATTGGCAATTGCTATCTTCCCCCCAAGCATCTTAGCTCTAGTACAGGTATCTTCTAATTGGATTTGTTCCATCACAAACCTAAAGGTTTCAAATGTAAGAGGTTTGAACCATCGAATATTTATTTCAGATCCTTTTGGAGGAATGAATACTAAAATGATCTGTCCCTTCTCCTTATGTGGGAAATGAGGTCAAATTTCATATTCCATTTCTCATTGGAACAAGTCCTCACTACAAAATAGTGTCTTTAGGTTTACCGAAAACTGACAGTTTTAGCAGGCTATTCCTCTATCAAACGCTGATTTTCAGAGATGTTGTACTGTAAGCAGAGGGACAGACAGTCAAGCAGGGATGTCTGTGTCGTCAAGGGACAAAGAACAAATATCTGCAAGGCAGCGAAGAACAAACATTACTTCCAGCAAAAATCAGCTCCTCAAAAGCCAGGCCCTCCTCCTGAGGGCACCAAAGTCCAACGTGACATGACGTGTCACCTGTGCGGTGAGTCCTCCCCAGCAGCCATCACTGGGCCTTGCGGACACGGGGGGCTCAGCAAACATCCACTGAAGGAACGAATGAGTGTTGCCTTTGATTCTAACGGTCCTTCTCTCCTGAACTCTCCAAGCCCCTGAGCTGGATGAACAGAGGCTCAACTAGGGGCAATGCTCCAGAGGCCACAGGTGGAGAAAACCCCTGGTGGCATCACAGAAAGAACTGTCGTGCCACAAAAGCTACAGTCTGGATGCTGGGCAGCCTACCAAGCTTGCTCCGTTGGTCCTGTTCAGAAAATCAAGAACAAACTTAGCACCCACTGACAAAGGGAAGAAGTGGGAAATGTATAATGCAATCATGGTACGTTTTTCAGGAGAGAGGTGGAGGAAATGGGTCACCTCCCAGCCACTGAGGGAAAAAAGAGGCACTGTGGGCATGAAGGTTAAGGCCAAGAGGCTGAGCTGGATAGAGCCTCGTTATCAAGTAGCAAGTGGGCCACAGTGTCTAAAATGTTCTAGGTCTTTATCAGGAAAAGAGTAAGCAGCTGCATTATTCCAAATAAAAAGTGGGGTCCTTAAGAACACATACTTCATTTGTTTTGAAGCATTTAAAATGATAAAATTAAGCCTAAAGGTATGCAGGAAGGAAGATAAGGAATGTTCAAACACCATTTATCTAGTATCCACCTGTAAAGGAATTTTAAGAACAGCATGTCATATCATGTCATAATATAATCGATCAGCAAGCATTTAGAAACAAACTTCACAGCTTTAAAAAAAATTGAGAATGTTTTCCAAAGAAGACATACAGATGGCCAACAGGCACATGAAAAGATGCTCAACATCACCAATCATTAGGGAAATGCAAATCAAAACCATAACAAGATACCACCTCACACTTATCAGAATAATTATAAAAAAGACAACAAATAACAAGTGTTGGCAAGGATGTGGAGAAAAGGGAACCCTCGTGTACTGTTGGTGGGGATGTAAATTGGTGCAGCCACTGTGGAAAACAGTGTAGAGGTTCCTCAAAAATCTAAAAATAGAGTCACCATATGATCCAGCAATTCCACTCCTGGGTATTTAGCCAAAGAAAACAAAAAACACTAATTAGAAAAGATTTATGCACCCCTGTGTTCACTCCAGCATTATTAACAATAGCCAAGATGTGGAAGCAACCTAACTGCCCATGAATAGATGAATGGATAAAAAGGATATGGTATGTATGTGTACACACACACACACACATACAGGAATATTAGTCATAAAAAAGAATGAAATCTTGCCATTTGTGACAACATGGATGGACCTAGAGGGTATTATGCTAAAAGAAATGTCAGACAGAGAAAGACAAATACTACATGATTTCACTTAAATGAAGAACCTAAAAAACAAATTAACAAATATAAAACAGAAACGAGTTACAGATACAGAAACAAACAGGCAGTTGCCAGAGGAAAGGGTGAGGGGAGAGGAAAGAGGTGGGGAGATTAAGGGGTACAAACTTGCAGCTGCAAAATAAATGAGTCACAGGTACAAAACGTGCAGTGTGGGGAATACAGTCAGTAACTACGTCGTATCTTTGTATGATGACATACTGTAACTAGACTTACAGTGGTGATCATTTTGAAATGTACAGAAACATCAAATCACGATGTTGTGTAACAGGAACTAACAGTCTTGTAGGTCAATTATACTTCAAAAACAAACAAACAAACTTGCAGAAAAAGAGACCAGATTTCTGATTATCAGAGGCAGGGGTGGGGGAAGGGAGAACTGGATGGTGGTCAAAAGGTACAAACTTCCAGTTATATAAGATAAATAAATACTAGGGATGTAACGTAAATACATTAAATACTAGGGATGTAATGTAAATACATTAAATACTAGGGATGTAATGTAAATGTAAACATGGTCAAGATAATGAACACTGCAGTACGTTATACAGGAAAGTTGTTAAGAGAGCAAAGCCTAAGAGCTCTCATCACAAGGAGTAACATTTTTTTCTATTTCTTTCATTTTGTATCTATATGAGATGCTGGATGTTCACTAAACTTATTGTGATAATCATTTCATGATGTATGTAAGTCAAGTCATTATGTTGTACACCTTAAACGTACACAGTGCTGTACGTCAATTATATCTCAATAAAACTGGGAGGAAAAAAAACTGAGAATTTTTTTCCAAAACAGATTATGTACTTTTCTATATTGAAATGTATAGAAAGTCATTTCTATTACAGAATTTATAAACAATTTAATATATCAATAAAAAACTGCAAACACCCAAATGCCCAGAACAAGAAGATAATTGACATTAATCACAAACCATCGTCCTGTCACCGATTCCTATCTGGAAAAATCCTCAACTCTGTCAGTATACTTTCTTGCTTCAATAGTTATCTGTCCATTCCCTCTTTCTTCCTGGTAACCCAAACCCTGACTGTGTCAGATATCATCCTGCAGGGAAGGCAGCCTCAGCCCGCGCCACAGCCGGAGGGTGAATCCAGTTGAGGTAATTCTGGGTCCCCGGGCAATGACCTAGATGCCAAGGGGCATTTGAGTGATGTGCGACCTTTTGGCCAATGAGACTTGTGGGGAAATCAGCTGCAGGGCTTCTGGGAAAGGTTTCCTTTTTCTTAACAGGAGGCACCAGAATAGGCAGAAACACTTCCATCTGGCCTTTACCTTGTCAGGACCAAATGGGCTGCAGCCATCTTGCAACCGTGAAGGGGAGAAAGACTAAAGGCAAAGGTCTGAGAAGAGCAGTCTGGAAAGATGATGCCCACGAGCTACTAAATGACTGTATTTCACTGGATTCTAAGATACATTCCTCCCCCACATTTAATCATCTCTCAAACCAGATGTCTTTTACAATCAATAGTATGTCATAGTTTAATTGGCGGAGATTTTTCTTTTTCAGTGGAACGTAAAATGAGGGTACATCTTACAGCTGGTGACATCTTAGATTTGATTAAATGTAGTACACCACAGCACACTCCCTATCTTTGAACTTCCTGTTATAATAAATTGTCTTGTAAATAAAATGTCCTGCTGTTTAAGTTAGTTATACTGGGGTTTCTGATACGTGTGGAGTAAGGTACCAGGCTTAACTGATATGCAGTCGTCCCTTGATATCCACAGGGGACTGGTTCAGGACCCCCCCCCCCTCAGACACCAGAATCTGAAGATGCTCAAGTCTCTTATATTTACATAGCGGTGCGGCATCTGCATGTAACCTACTCACATCCTCCCGTATACTTTAAACCATCTCCAGATTACTTAATACCTAATACAATGTAAATGCTATGCGTTCAATAAATAGTTGTAAATACAATTAAATGCTTTGTTGCTTTTGGGAACTTGCTAGACTTTTTTTCCTCTGAATATTTTCGATCCGCAGTTGGTTGAATCTGCACGTGCGGAGGGCCGACTATACAGATCGAACAGGAGTAACCTGGGGCTCCCACGTGATGCTGAGTCCATATACTGACTTCCATTCTCTTCCACCTGTACCACTACTAGGCTAGGTTGTCAATGACCCTAGTCAGTCAGGATGTGTGACTATATCTAACCATGTAGACAGGGTTTTTACAGTGAGAAGGGCCTTGGAGATTGCCAAATTTAATTATTGCATTTAAAAAATGAGAAAACTCAGGCCCAAAGGGAAGTGACCTGTCCAGAGATGTGGAGCCAGTCAATGGCAGAATTTGAGTCTTGACTGTGTGATCTGGGGTGTCCGGTACGCCCACTGGGGCCTCCTTGTGCCCACATGCCCAATGGTGTAGCACAGGAGAGAAAAATGGGTTAACAGGAGAGATGAGTTAACAGGTTAACTCAAGCAGCGTAAATTCTCATCCAGTTCATCTCTCGGGCACTACTTTTGCACTGGGTACTTTCTCCCCGATTCAGCTGTGCTCCCATGATCACCCTCTATTTGTCCCTTCACTAGTCAGTGCATCTGAGATCACTTCCTCAGTGCTGGTTTTCTATGTATCGCCTCCATTTTCCATCAGTTCAGCGCGCGTCTACATTTTTTTTTTTTTTTTAAGAACAGCAAACCCAAAAGGTGCCGGGGAGAACTGCGTGATTCAGGCATAAAAACTTTGGTGAGAGTGGGTGATCGATGGAACCTACGCGATTTTCTGCCTGATACACTTGGTTCTAAGTTTAACTCTCATCTATTTTCATGCTGACCTTTAAGCCAATGTAAAAAGCCATAAAAAGAAACTTAATTACTTTGCGGTCATTCGTAAAACTTGTTTTGGTTACTGTTATTTATTTTTTATCCTTTAATATGTGAGTTGGAAAAGGATTGCTGAATACTCAAGTAAGTTTGTATAGTATCGTGGAGCCAATATTTTTAAAAAGGAATGTATCTCCCATTTTATCACCGAATAAACAGCAGGTTAGCATCACACCTCTATTATGATAAGTTCCCCTAATTTTTAATATTGTAAGCAGTCACCCCTCTGTATTACAAAAAGTATATACAGGAATGTGGTTAGTGGGCTGTCCAGACCGTGTTAATTTTCCTTTAAGCTTGTTGGCCAACCCCATTGCTTATTAATTCCTCCAACAGACAGTGGGCAGAAGCAAAGACAAGTTCAGCTACATGCTAGTGTTGCCAGAAAAGAGGGCAGGAAAGACTGGGACACATGCGGATGCTCATGTCCCAGGTCTCAGGACCGCCAAGAGTGGGTTCTTGGCTTCCTGCAGGAAAGAATTCAAGGGCTAGCCATAGTAAAGTGAAAGCAGATTTAGAGAGATATTCCATTGACAGAATGTGGTCACTCTCAGAAAGTGAGAGCAGCCCTGGGAGAAACACACTCCACAGACAGTGTGAGCCGTCTCAGAAGGCGAGAGGCCCCCCCCATATAGGGGGGTTAGTTTTTATGGGCTGCGTAATTTCACAGGCTAAGGAGTGGGAGGATTATTCCAACTATTTTGGGGAAGGGGGCGGAGATTTCCAGGAATTGGGTCACTGCCCACTTTTTGACCTTTATGGTCAACCTCAGAACTGTCACAGCACCTGTGGGTGTGGCATTTAGCTGATGTGTTAATGAGCGTATAATGGAGCTCAAGGTCTAGTGGAAGCCGACTCGTCTGCCATCTTGGACCCAGTTGGTTCTAACCAGCTTATGTCATGTCCTACGGCTGTGTCCTTCTCTGAAAGGTTGTGCCTGGCTCCCTTCCTGTCTCACCAGAACACCAAGGAAAGAACTAACAGAGAAGAAAGGAGACTAAAACTAAAACCAATGGCTACAGGGAAGCACAAGTTTGATAAAACGTCCTGAGTTCTCATCCAGTTGCTGCTTCTAAATAAACAAGCTTCATAAAGTTTGAGCAAATATTATCTCTCTTGGTTTCAGTTTAAAAAGTAGCTGTGTCTAGAGTCATTCATTCTTTTAACCAACATTTACCACATCCTGTACTGTCAAAAGCACTGGGGGCACAAAGATGAACATGATACAAGCCCTGCCCTCAAAGAGTTCCTGGTCTAGAGAGGCAAAGAGAAACACCCACATGGAACACTGGACAAGATAAGGAATGACACAGACAAGAAACACATGGGCATGATGAGGATACAGATGTCTTTGGGATCAACTGGGTGTGAAACAGGAGGGAAGGGGGCAGGGTACAACCTTTAAAAGAACGACACAGCCATAGGACATGACATAAACTGGTTACAACCAACTAGGCCCAAGATGGCAGAGGACACTTCCACTAGACCTTGAGCGGCAGTATACGCTCCCTGTAACACGTCAGCACACTAAATGACACATCCAGAGGCGCCACGACAGTTCCGAGTCTGACCATAAAAGTCAAAAAGTGGGCAGTGACCCAATTCCTGGAAATCCCCGCCCCTTCCCCAAAACAGCTGGAATACTCCTCTATTCATTGGCCTATGAAATTACCCATCCCTATAAAGACTGACAACCCCGGTACCCTGGGGCCTCTCTCGTCTCTTCTGAGATGGCCCACACTCTGTGGAGTGTGTTTCTCTCTAAATAAAGCCAGTTCTTACCTATCACTGTGTCTCTCACTGAATTCTTTCTGCGACGAGACATCAAGAACATGAGCTTCATTAAGCCCTGAGAGCAGGTGTGTGATCTCAGTTAAAAGACCATGGGTTGGGGCCTCCCTGGTGGCGCAGTGGTTGGGAGTCCGCCTGCCGATGCAGGGGACAGGGGTTTGTGCCCTGGTCCGGGAGGATCCCACATGCCGCGGAGCGGCTGGGCCCATGGGCCATGGCCGCTGAGCCTGCGCGTCCGGAGCCTATGCTCCGCAGCGGGAGAGGCCGCAACAGTGAGAGGCCCGTGTACCGCGGGGGGGCGGGGGGGGGGAAGACCATGGGCTCAAGTCCCAATCTGAGTTTCACGGTTTCAGGTGCAAGGGACAGGAATTCACTAAAACTAAAGGAAAATGAGGGAGTTCATTGGCAGGACACCCAGATGTCTCTTGCAGACCCAAATAACAGGAAAGCTGCCAGTCTTCCAAGGGAGAAGGCCTAAGAACTGAGGGGATCTAGGCAGCATCTCTGTCTTTCTCAGGGCCAACAGCCATTCCACTCAGCAGGGTCTGTGATGGAGGACTGTGGGGTGTGAGGTCGGCAGCTTGTGTAGGAAGGGGTGTGAGGGCAGAGGAACTGGTGGAGACAGAAGGTTCTATACGGACCAGAGTGATATTACAGAGAGGAGTTAAAAGAGATCTTAGAACTACATTAGTCCAACTTCTCATAGTTAAAAGTGAAGACTCTGGGGTGAACCAAAGTCTTGTGGGCCCAAGTTCACCTGGCTAAATTGAGAGAGCCCAGAAAGGACCAGCCTCTGGTCTCTCACTAAGCCCAGGAATCCAACCACACCCCTACTCTAAAATGCTATGATGCAAGAGATTCAGTTATTTCTCCATTATCCTAATCAGCTGGTGATAAGTTATGATATTAAAATCAAAGGCCAACGATTCTCAAAAGACATGAAGCCCCGAGGCTTGGTAAATACTCTGGAAAGCAGAGTCCAAATCCAAAGCGATGCTAGGGAGCCAGAAATCAAAATGAACAGAATTCCTCAAGAAGCAGTTTAATAAAGATGGATGCACTGGGACTGACATATACACACTATTGATACTACGCATAAAATAGATAGCTAATGAGAACACACTGCACAGCACAGGGAACCACTTAATGCTCTGTGGTGACCTAAATGGGAAGGAAATCCGAAAAGGAGGGGATATGTGTATATGCACAGCTGATTCATTTTGCTGTACAGCAGAAACTGACACAACATTGTAAAGCAACTATACTCCAATAAAAATTAATTTAAATTAAAAAAAAAAATCAAAGGCCAAGAGGAAAAAAAGAGAAAAATGAAACAGACATGGGTGGGGGGGAGGTGGATTAGGTTATTTTATTACTGGGATGAGTGATAGGATTAATCGAATGCTAGTCCTGAAACCAAACAGTGAACAAATGTTATCACTAATCCAATCTTCCATTACTGATAGGCCGTGCCAATGGATTAAAACCAATCCTGCTGGGATAAACAAGGCAATCTAGGGAAGTGAGCAAAGAAGTATCTTCAAAGTCTCTTTTCTTCCTTGATAAGCTGAACTTTTGACTAATTTGCCTCATCACTTGCTTTTTAAAAATCTGTAAATATAAACTGTTTACAGTGATTATGGAAATAGCTACCAAAAGACATCCAACCAAATAACAAACACAGCAATAAACTAAACTGGTTCTGAATGTAATCTACAATGCTATTATCTAATCAGGAAAGACTAAAAAACAGATCATTATGTAAGAATGCTGTAATTATAAAAGAGGCCTCCCCCCCCCACCGCCCGTTTTGCTCTCCCAAACCCTGATCACAACACAGTTATTTCAAGATTCTACTTGCAGGAGCTCCATTTAAACAGGAAAAGCACTAATTGGGACTCTAGTAGCAGCTGTACTACTTTGATGTCAGTCGCAAGGACGAACTTGAGCAGAATTCTTTACAGCCCTGCCAAGCCAGAGTTAGGAAGGTTAACCCTTAGGCAGCTCGTTCATCCAGTCCTGGTTTCTGGAACCCTATTCAAAAGTTGCTTCTGCAGGAACACTCCACATGTGACACGTCCTCTGACTGGGGTCCCTGTGACTATCACAGAGCAGTCAAGTAGCAACTGAATAAGTCAGATAAGGAAGTGACGGCTCTAGAACCCAAGGCAGTCAGGTCAAGGCCTGGTTTCTGGAAACGGAAATGTATTGAAAGATCGAAAATTTGGTTTCCATTTGCCATGACTGCTGTAGCCTTATACAGTCTCTCAGGGCCTTATTTTCCTTGAGTGTAAAAGCAAGTTGGTCTGTTATGGAGCTGGATGGTGCTAATGGCTGCACAACAATGTGACAGCACTTAATACCACTGAACTGTGCACTTACAAATGGTTAGGATGATAAATTTTAGATTATGTGAATTTTAACACGATTGAAAAGAAGAGAAAGATCCAAAGAAAGTAATTTGGTCCAGCTGATTGCCAAGGAGTATTCCAGCTCCTTAAAAACCCAAATTAGGGCAATGTGACTTATCCAGCCCACCCGCTACAGGCTCTCGGTGGTGCAGACCAACCTGCTCTTCTGGCCGGCCCCTGAAGAAGGCCTGTCCCCCCACTCTCTCTAGTGGGGGTTCTGGAACCCACTCCACCCCTCAGCTCCCCAGTAGCCGTGGGCTGCTCTAGGTCCATAGGAAGGACCTAAGCCATCTCAAAAATGAGTGTTCCTGACCAAAAATTTTAAACTTTAATTTAAAAATAATTAGAAAAATGGTGAATTGGTTATTATTGATGGATGCTAGAGAATCAACCCTACTTTGAAAACTGATGGATAAAGGGAAATTAAGCATTTACTCTGCCTGTCCTAAGTAAGTTGCACCACTGGATAACCAAGCAGTTGACTGAGGGGAGTGAGTCCTTATAGAAGCATTCCGGCGAGTAGATGAACAAAGGAGTGATAGTATTAATATACCGCATTGCCCAGAAAGTTTGTTCGGGTTTTCCTCTAACATCTTATGGAAAAACCTGAATGAACTTTTCGGCCAGCCCAATATTACCACTCTGCGCCCTAATGACTCTAGACACTGGCCATAAACAGCTGCTGGCATCATCAGAAAAGAGAGACAACTAGACATTCTGTGCCTCCTGACAGAAGACAAGAGCATTGATGAAGTAGCCTTGGCAAAACAAGCAAAGCAAACATGACTGACCAAGCTTCTTGATCCAACTGCCAGTCTATACAGTACCTACAGAGGATAGAGCAACATGATCAAGAAAACCTTGAGGATGCAATCAGCAAAACCCAGACCACGGGAAACCATAGGACAAACAACCTGGTCTCTTCAACAACAGCAACAAAACTGTGAGAGAAGAAAGAGAGAAAGGAAAGAAAGGAAGAAGAGAGAGACTGGAGAAAGAACTAGTTTGTGTATGCTCGAAATTCTCCATTAAAAAACTTAAAAAAAATAAAACGTTAACAAAATTATTGGGGAAGAATTGGTAGAGGACAGATAATCTTTAGGGCAGTGAAACTATTCCGTGTGACACTATGATAGCGGACACATGGAATTACACATTTGTCAAAACCCATAGAATGTACAACACCGTGAGTGAACTCTTTGTAAACTATGGACTTTGCGTGATAATGACGTGTCAATGTAGTTTCTTCAATTCCAAC
Source organism: Leucopleurus acutus (assembly GCF_964270905.1). Taxonomy (NCBI): domain Eukaryota; kingdom Metazoa; phylum Chordata; class Mammalia; order Artiodactyla; family Delphinidae; genus Leucopleurus; species Leucopleurus acutus. The sequence goes on along the minus strand of NC_139150.1, from coordinate 4,628,115 downwards.
AAATGTACCAGTCTGGAGGGTACACATCTGTACCAGGGTACACATCTGTACCAGTCTGGAGGGTACACATCTGGAAACACATCTGCTCAGTGGCAGAGTCACTTATCCCAGAACATTCCTTACCTTCGGACAGGGTTCTTTGCACTAGACCATGTGACCTACCTCCTTGCAGAGTAGCACCTGACCCCAGGAAGACAGATGGATTGACAAATGGACAGATACACGGATGGATGAATGGATAGACAGATCATAAAATCCACTCACCCACGGGATTCTATAGGATCTCTTTTTCCTTAGGCTGCTTGGTCTGCCCATACTGACATTTCAAATTTTTATTGAAAACATAGTAAAACTATATGGATCTCCAATTGAGAATCTCAGCTCAAACTGTAACTATTTCTCTTTCTTTTTTTTTCCCAAGGGAAAGATACTCATTTATTAATTTTTAAATTTTTTTTACATTTTTGAGTTTTATTTATTTTTTTTTATACAGCACGTTCTTATTAGCCATCAATTTTATTTTATTTATTTTTTAAAATTAATTAATTTATTTTAATTTTTGGCTGGTTGGGTCTTCCTTGCTGCACGTGAGCTTTCTCTAGTTGGAGTGAGTGGGGGCTACTCTTCATTGTGGTGTGCGGGTTTCTCACTGTGGTGGCTTTTCTTGTGCGGAGCACGGGCTCTAGGCACGCAGGCTTCAGTAGTTGTGGCACGCAGGCTCAGTACTTGTGGCTCGCGGGCTCTAGAGTGCAGGCTCGGTAGTTGTGGTGCACGAGCTTAGTTGCTCCATGGCAAATGGGATCTTCTCGGACCAGGGCTCGAACCCATGTCCCCTGCATTGGCAGGCGGATTCTTAACCACTGCGCCACCAGGGTAGTCCCAGTCATCAATTTTATACACATCAGTGTATACATGTCAATCCCAGTCGCCCAATTCATCCCACCACCACCACCACCCCCCCGCCGCTTTCCCCCCTTAGTGTCCATACGCTTGTTCTCTACATCTGTGTCTCAATTTCTGCCCTGCAAACCGGTTCATCTGTACCATTTTTCTAGGTTCCACATATATGCGTTAATATACGATATTTATTCAAACTGTAACTATTTCTTTAAATGACTTTTGGTCTTCAAATTGCCAAAAGTACAAATATATCACTAACCAGAAAATCACTGTTTTTTGCGGGGAGGATATATAAAACAGCCTTAACAAGTGGGTAGAGGGGAGGGGAGAGGAGAGAAATCGAGCTGCTGCCTAACGAGAGCCACAGCTATAAGCACTAAACTGCTTTAGAAATGAACCGGCCACCGAGTTCATTAAATATCAAATGCTGGACCAGGCAAAAATTTCCTCTCACTCAGGGCACACCTGATTTTGACCCCCAAACACAGGCTACTGTAATCAGCAGAAGGTTGCACCGATTAAGAGATTCTAGCATTCAGGAGAGCCGAGAACAGACTGGCAGGCACCAGTTCTTGTACACAGTAAGCTATTTCATATGTCTGCACTTTGTCTTTCCATAAAACACATGGGACCTTAGGGCAAAAAGGTAAGGGGTACAAAATAATATATCACTCTTCACTTACCAAGAAGACTCTGACAGGAGACACTGCTGCTTCCCAATTAGTTCTTTAAAAAAATCAGTGCACAATATTCAATCGTTTTGTGAATTTTGCTCTTCTTGGAAACTCTCTCTTTAAAATGGGTTTTGACTGTTTGGTGGGAAAGCTGTAGAGAAACATTAGCGTGCCTAGTCCCATTTTTTCAAAAAGGCACAAGAGGCGTTGAGCTTTAACTATTACTTCACTGCTGCTAAGGAGAGCCTTCTTAGTTCAGGGAATTCTGACACTTCTTGCAGGAGACAGCAGTCAGCAAAGACACAATTTAATTCCTTGTTAGTGGAAGAAACAGTTCAATGGAGCAGATTAGGAAATAAAACCCTGGAGGAAGAGCTTCAGTCACCTAAATTTTTTGACAGAATTTGCACATTTTAAAAGCAAGGATTAAATCCCAGGTTTTCACCAGAAATCAGCAGAGCTTTCTTTCTTTCTTTTTTTGATTCTATTATAAATGGAATTGTTTTCTTTATTTTGTTTTCTGCTTGTTAACTGCTGGTGTATAGAAATACAACTGGCTTTTGTGTATTGATCTTGTATCCTACAACTTTGCTGAATTTGTTTATTAGCTCTAATTGCTATTAACATGGGACCCCTGCGCTAGTCCACACACTTTCTTTCATCCCCATTTAATTGTTGAAGAGACGGAGTAGCTGGGACTTGCCCAAGGTTCTACTGCCTCTTCCAGCTGAGCTCCCACCCAGCTTAGCGCTCCAGCTCACCCCCTTAACTGAAAAGGCTCTTTTCAGTGTACTAACAAAGTCCAGCAAGTACCCTCTGCGAAGCCTCCCGTCCGTCTCTTCCAACTTCCCAATCTCTACCTCCTATTTGCCTTCTTTTAACCATTATCACGAGCCCAGCTGGACTCCCACCCCAACCCTGGCCCTCAGCTCTAGCTGTCTGGTCGCAGAGATAACGCTCAATAAGTGAAACCCCAGGACCCTTTACCCCCAATCTCCTACCTGGAGCAGAGAACCACAGGGGGCATCCACCACCTCAGTTCCCCCCCAGCCCCTGGTAACCCTGGTCTCCAACGAGACAGCCCTGGTCTTAGGTGACCCAGAGCTCTGCACACACGGCCCTGGCAAGATCAGACCCTTTACCTGCAACACACCTTCCAGGAAAGCAGGCAAATTCAGAATGCAAACCAGGTTTATTTTAGGGGTTAGCCCCCCTCCCCCCGACTTGGAATCTGGTTTTCATGCTCACAGAAAGGCAGCCCTAAAGGTGGGACTCCCGGCTCCAGATCCAGAGAAGCTCCAGCCTAGCTTTCTTTATCAAGAGCTAAATCTGGACAAGGGGATCATTTCTCAGCGCAGCAGGGCTCCTACCTGCGACAAAGAACACCGCTGAAATTGTTACCCAAAATATAAATATGATTTCAGAGCTGTTGGTGAGGACTCACATTTTGTGACTACATGAAACTTAATTTCACACCTTGCATAAACATTTGCTCATTCACAGCAATTGTTGCAAGTTCTAGGGGAAAACCACTATTTGTTTTAGCTAAATTACAACACATCACATGCTTCTGATTTCTGCACAGGGTGAGAGCTAAAGACATTTTCCCTCAAAACTGGCGTAAGACGAGCATAAGCTCCATGGGGTCTGGGCCCATGTGCTGAAATGAAACAAAAATACCGTCTCCGATAATGAAGAAGTCAAACACATAAGAAAATGCACAGATGATCCCAAATGCCTTTTTCTCTAGTTCGTTTATTTCAAAATGTGGCCCTTTGTGAGAAATGATCCTAACTGATGCGAGTGGCACAGCTCTTCCTTCATCAACTACTCCAAGGAGAAGCAATGACTAGTCCCAAAGAGGAGGACCAGAGGGGACTCGCAGGACTTACAGCCACCTGGGTGGTGGAGCTGGTTTGCAGCCACAATGGCAGGAAGGCGATTTACCATATGGACACAACCACAGAGCAAGGCTACAGCGTGAGGAAGGAGGGCTACAGTCAGCTGTGCGGGCCCAGAATCATCATGCTACCACCCAAAGGCAGCAAGGGGAGCTCGGGGACAGGGGTACACTGCCAGGCAAGGAATTAACACGTTTTCAGACAAAAACTGGCCTCAGATTTCCCACCAAATCTGATCACTGATCTGTCTTCTTCCGACTTTATTTTGAAGTGGCAGGGAAGGTGAGAAAAGGGATTCTCATCGGAAAGAAAGCACTTGGGGAAAAGAGCTTACTATGCTTAGACCAAGCCCCCCATCCCACTTAGATATGTATATGCTAGTGGCATTAGCAACAGTGGTAGCAGAGAGCATTTATTCTACACTTCGTATGTCCCTCCACGTGGAGTAGTCGGCTACATGGATGGCCCCCAACAGAACATGTCCTGGTATTTATGCCCTTGTGTTGGGCAGTCCCTTCTCCTTAAGTCTGGGATGACCTTGTGACTTGCTTTAGCCAAGAAAATGTGGCTGTACTTCGATATAACTCAGTCTCAATGCCTCAAGAATGCTACACTTTAGAAGGAAAATTTTAAGACGTGTATGCAAAATTTAGATATAAAAGCCAACTTGCCAACTTTCTCATTTCCTAATCATTCTGTAAAACTTTTCCCTCACTAAATAGGTACTGTTAATTGCCTGGGAAGAGTCTCCTTTTATGTCAGCAGTAGTTCTTATTTCAAAGGCTACCTGTAATGCTTTACAAAACTGGCTTTGACTTTGGTGTGAGACAAATATATGGAAGTTTATTACTACATTAAACCTAGACTTCCCTTCCAGTAATTAACAATAAATATTTTTAGCACCTGAAAATGTGCATCTCAGACAGATATGTAAATATTTAGCGCCATCCTTTTGAGACTGTTAAGTTTTCATTTTCAGTCATGCAGGCGTATGTAAGTGTTTTCATTAATAGCCTAATTATATCGAATATTTTCATTCTGCACAGTATTTTGCTTCTATATTTGAAATAATTGAATTCATCTGTGCTAATGAATGTTCTAAATGGACATTTTAATAACTGAAATCAGCACATATTGTAACCCTCAGAACAATATATAAAACAAGGATGAATGTTTATATTACACCAAGGCAAAACTGCCCATGATCAGTAGCTTGGCTCAAGGTCACATTTCAGTTTAAATTCCTTGTGTTGCTCCAACTGATTCTGATTGGGGGAAAAGAGCTTACCACGCTGAGACCAGTTTTTTACCTCTAGTCTCACGAATAAGACCCAGTATCTTCGCTTGCTGTTCAAGGCCCCGCTTGTCTTTACAACCTTATATTAATGCTCCCCATTCTTTCGTGTTCCTCTGACTGGAACTTTTGCCTCGGAGGCCTACACGGCTAAGCCTCCTGTCACATGTGCTCGAAGGTCTCCTTCTCAAGGAAGTCTCCCCTCACCATTCCTTTAAGGCAGCTCTCCCAGCTCTTCTAACATTCTATACATTACTTATTTATTACGGTTACTATCTTCCACACTCTGCTAGAAATGAGGACTCCACGAGGAAAGGGGCTCTGTTTTGTTCATGGAAATATTCTGAGCACCTAGAACCAGATATACATATATACACACATACATATACCAGACACTTAGTAGATATCTGTTTAATCAAGAATGACTTATCTGCCAGGCACTGTTCTGTTCTAGGCCCTGGGGCTACGGCAGTAAACAAGACAAACAGGGTCCCTCTTGCATAGAGACTTCAGCCAAATAATTTAAAAAAAACAAAAAAACAAGACAATAAACCAATAGAGGTCAGCAGACAGTGATGAGTACTACAAAGATAAATAAAAGGTAGTATGGTAGAGAGTGACTGGGGAAGCTACTGTAGACTGTAGTCAGGGAAGGCCTCTCTGAGGAGGTGATATCTCAGCTAAAAAACTGAATAAGGAGATCTCTGACTCTTGCACATGCTTGTTTTACTTTCCATATCCCCGACCCGTTGTGGGCTAAGGCATGTCTCTACATGCCCATGTTTTATAACATTTACCTTCTCTTTTTATTCTTGACAATTATTTGGCCTTGACTATTTATTCTAAACGACAGATGGCTTTGCCATTATTCACCAGAATGTAAACGTCTATATTCCCTGTGCCTAGAACAGGGCTTGGTGCACAACAGGCAGTCGATATACATTTCCTGAATGTATGAAGGGACACAGTTGATCCCTTGACTCAACTGGATTTTTGTCATCAAGTACGTATTTGAAGAAAGGTTCATGGGCCTTTCCTAGAGTTCATGCTTTATCCCTACCTCCTTTTTTTTTTTTTTTTAAGGAACACTGCTAACACTGCTATTTTTCTATATAACAAAACTTGGCTGAATATAAAAATTCTTGGGTCAAACTTTCACACAAATTTTGTGGTGTGCTCCACGGTCTCCTGGCATTGAATGAATGCTGTGGAAAACAGTCTGAGGCAACGATTCCTGTAAAGTGTGGTACTTTCTCCGGTCACCAGCTTTTTTTTTTTTTTGCAGTTCGCAGGCCTCTCACTGCTGTGGCCTCTCCCGCTGCGGAGCACAGGCTCCGGACGCGCAGGCTCAGCGGCCGTGGCTCACGGGCCCAGCCGCTCCGCGGCATGTGGGATCTTCCCGGACCGGGGCACGAACCCGTGTCCCCTGCATCGGCAGGCGGACTCTCAACCACTGCGCCACCAGGGAAGCCCGGTCACCAGCTTTCAAGTAGGTTAAGACCCTTCCTTTGATTGACTGGTGCACCTTTTGTGGGTTTTAACTTCTTTTTTGTTTCTTGCATTAAGTTTTATGAGAAGAAGCCTGGTGCAGAGACCAAAAATCCAGGAAGTTTTTGAAACAAGGAATAAGCAAAAGTATAAAGATGACAGAGAGCAGAAGGATATGGGAATGAGCAACCGTGGATATGATGTTTCCCTAAACCAGCCCCGCAGAGAAATTCACTCAGTGTGGAAGTGGGGATGGCTGGGAAGATGGGCCGGCAGGAGCTGGAGCTCTCTTCCTTCATTCTAAACAGGTTCTATCTTCAAGAAATCACTACCTCCCCAAATATCACACATGACAACGCAAGAGATCAAAATGTTTTCCTCATGATAGTAAGTCAGTCTTTTAGGTATTTCAAAGGCATTCTTGCAAATTTACTCAATTTTCTATTTCCTCTTGCTTTCTATTTACATTATCCCAACTGTCAGGGGGACAATATTTTGACACAATAGCGAGCAATTAAAATGCTACGGGCAGTCATGAAGAATTATGCGTGAAACTGGTCCTCTTCCTACTGGAACAAGTACCAGAAAACCTCATTCATCTGGATTCTACTGAGGCAGTGGGGAAAGCAGTCCACTGGGAATCAGGACGCAGGGGATTAGCTCTGGCTCCCATCCTAGTTGTATGTAAGTTACTGTCCCTCCCGAGGCCTCAGAGTTCCCAGTTAAGCAATGAGAGTATATGCCGAGGTCCTGGGCAGCAAAAAACTACTGGAAAAGGTCAGAGTTTGTGTCTCTTAAAACATGGACAGAATGAGTTGACTTTTAGGTTTACAATTTGTTTTTTTAAAATATGAGCTAGGAAAATTATTTCTGTAAATACAACAGTCACAAAGTAAAATAAAATCGTGATATTAAAGGGATAAAATCATGAGCTCTTCCTCCTTTTTAAAAATTTGTCTAGCATAGTGATTACTCGTATTTTTTTATTTTAAAAAAATGACAGAGTGAATACCGAGAAGACATCCTTTGTCAGCCACTTAGATATGCTTGTTTACACAGGAATAGTTATTAATGTATCAACTGTGATTTGTCCATTAAAGAAGCCATTAACTTTGCAAACCTAGCTCTGAACGAGGATACGCAGAAGTGTGGGGAGATGGGAATGGTGCTGGATTTCTTCATATTCATTATCTCATTCAAACTTCATAACAATTGCAAACGTTATCATCCCTATTTTGATAAATGATAACAAATGTTATCCTTATTTTGTGGGTGAAGAAACCAAGGCTATGGCAATTATATAAGCAGCAGGTGACTATAAGAAAAGAATATTTATAACACTTTGAAAATATTACATTATTCAGACTTCACTAATTAAGACTGAGCTTCCTCTTAGCAAAACCATGAAGCGACGCAACTGGTGTGGTTCTAATATTTTACCTGGAACTTCCCCCTCAGGACAAAAGCAGGAGCCCAGGATCTCCCTTGACCTTGCATCCCATAAAAACTTGCCTGAGGAGGCCTCAGCAGTGGGCTCTGTGGCTGCAAGCCACACTCTGATGTTACTCCTTTGAGGTAATGTGGCAAAATACAAAACACAAAATTCTACCGTCTTAACCGTTTCCAAGTATACAGTTCGGTGGCATTAACTACATTCACAATGTTGTGTAACCAACTCTGTTATTTCTAATTTAACTTTTTATTATGGAAATGTTTGAACATATCCCAAAGTAGAGAGAACCATATAATAAACTCTCACATCAGCCAGCTCTAGCAATTATCCATCCTGTTTTATCTACCCACCCCCCATATAACCATACTTTTTAAAAAACTAAAATAGAATAACACAAATTCATTATCAATTCACCTACAATCTACTGCAGCATGATATGGCAGTACTTTAACACCTGCCACTAGGAAGCAACAGATTCACCTTTAAAGTGATTGAATTATGAGCACCCTGCTGAAAATACTTCGTTACTGACCACCTGCTAGCTAAAACCCGCCTTCAGCCAGCACCCTCCCACGCCCCTGCTTTCACACAAACCAGGCAGTTCACGATCTTTTTTTTCTGGTCGTGCTGCATGGCTTGTGGGATCTTATTTCCCCGGGGATTGAACCCGTGACCTCTGCAGTGAAAGCGTGGAGTCTTAACCGCTGGACCGTCAGGGAATTCCAGTTCATGATCTTTTCCCATCTCCGGTTTTCCTTAGACTGTCCTCCTCCAGTCCACCTAATGTTTCCTCCTCACACCTCCTCCGTTTAAGAAAGGCTCTGCTTCCTTCAAAGTCCAGCTCCAGTCCTCTCTGCAAAGGGTCAGGGCCCTAACGGTGCTCTCCTTCCCACAGGTGAGCCTACAGATGCATTGTAATAAACACCTATGGCTCATCTCCAACAACGCAGTGATACTCCAAGGAATCAGGCCCTCTGGAACCTTCCTGCTCGGATGGGCATCTTCTGCTTTATCCACGGGCCTCTTTCTGACCGATCCTGAGGCTCTTGACGTGGGGTCCTGAAATTGCATGCGCTGTTTGCTCGCAAGATTATAATTTCCATGAGACCAGGGCTCTTGTCTGGTTAGGTATCCCAGATCCCTAGTGCCTAGAACAGCAACCAATTCCACCAATGTTTATTGAGCATCCTATACATTTTCCAAAGGTGGGGAGTGTCTCTTATTCCAAAAAAGGTCCGGAACCTCCAGCCTAGTCCTTTTGGATCCATGCCTTGGTCATACAGCCCACCGGGTCGTTGGTTTAAGGGTCACTTAAGAGGGTGTGGTCTCTTGTTTCACCCTGAATTCCATGCTCTGCAGCCTGAAAGCCAGTTCTGCCTCAGGGTCCTAGGTTCTGACCAGATAGAGGACTTCCATTAGAGCAGGAGATCTGGCCAAATCTTACCTCCCGGATGACCTCCGCTCACAATAATCTCGCGAAGGACTGTCTATACAAATCGTCAGGGGCTGATATTCCCTGTCTCTGAACATAGTCTCACCCTTCAATCGGATTGCAAGCCACTCACAGTCAAGGGCATGTAACACTGTGCAGTAATCAGACACAGGGTGGGAAATCCATAAACACTTGTGGTCAATTCATTAATCAATGCCACTGGCATTACAGGGGCAGGGAACAATGAGAAACGTGGAGGTATGCTAACGAGCAGAGAGAAGTGAGTCCTGTCTTTTAAATCGTAATACAGAGGCACTAAAAGAAGAGCCTGTTTTCCCTTCCAAGACAACTTGTGACAGTTTTTCATAACTGCTACTTGTATCCAAATATCTTTAAGGCAGATGCACAAAACAACAGACGCTTGCTATGTAAAAGAAGAGCTGCATTTCAAAAGCTGCAGGTGCCATCAGAGACCTAAGTCTGCACCTGTGGAGAGAGAACTACCCCGAGACACCACCATTCAGAACTGACATTTTAGAGCAGAGCTGTTACTTCCACATCCTCTAAGCCAGCCAGGAACCCCTTAGAAAACAGACAGGAACAACCTAATTTTATTAGTTGCTACAGAAATCCAAAGCAATCTATTTTCTAACTCCCTATTGGAAGCAAGAAAAATACCTTTGACACTTAACCCTGCCCACCCCCCACAAAGATCTGAATCAAACTCAATAAGGGTAACAGGCAAATCTCCACTGAACTTTGTAAATGATCTGTCCTCTCACAAAGCCAAAGTATCAGCAATCTAACTTCCTGTTTTATGGCAACACACTTAACAAACATAAATTAATAATTTTCAAAATCAAAACGCAATAAAACATACAACACAAAATACATAAAACAGAATTTAATTTTTCTTTGAAGGTTCAGGAAGGAACTCAGATTTTTCAGTGTTTTGGATTAATTTAAATCAGGACATTTACTAAAAATGCCTATTAGTAGAGCTTTTTATAAGTTCCTTTGGTGACCTCTGTTATGATATTTTATTATTCTTCACTGCCCAATTCCTGTGATATTACCTGGAAAGAAAGCAATGTGCTCCCATGTATACTGTGTGTGTGTGTGTGTGTGTGTGTGTGTGTGTGTGTGTGTGTGTGTGTGTGTGTGTGTGTACTCAACAGAAAAGATACAAGCCAACAGGAGACATAATTTTATCTGAGTTTTAAACTGATGAGAAAAACAGGAGAGGAAGGCCTTGTTACTGTTTCTATCACCAATAACAGGAATCTTTTTACTTTGTAGGACATGGCCGTGGAAGACGGCTATATGTAAACAAGGATAAAAATCTACAAAATTCCAATCTATCAATATTGTTTCTCTTTTGGTGCCATCTCTTAAAAGGAATGCACATACTCCTACAAAGGATAACTCTTCAGAGCCCACCTCCTCCACGAAGCCTTCTTCACTGCCCCTCACCAGAACTCCTGACCCGTAATATTCATTTGGTACGTACTACTATCATCTAAATAACAATATGCATAGTAAATAAGCAACTAGCACTTAGTGAGTGGTACTATCCTATTGTCCCATTATTTTTATCCCCATCAACCAATGAGAACACTAAGGGTGAGAGAGGTTAATTAAGAAGCCCAGAGACACACAGAGAATAAATGGGAGACCTAGGGTTCAAACCCAAGCAGACTGACTCCCAAAGCTATTTTTTCAGCCTATACTTCCTTGTTTATTTTTCATATGCACTATGTTCTAAATCCTCTTGCCTGTAAATGTCTAAGAACAAGGGTTCTCTGTGTTCCTAGAGTCTACCACCATGCCTCACATAAGTTTGCTGATAGTACATAACACAGTAGTTTAATATCAGTTCGTATTCATTATAAAAAATAAAAAAAAAAAGCCCAGACTCTTCTTTTGCAAGCCCTTATTTACCATGTTGAAAGGTTACAGAGAATGCCGCGTTTTATTGTGCTTTGCTTCACTGAGCTTTGCAGATACTGCGTTTTTCACAAATTGAAGGTTTGGCACAACCCTGCATTGTCAGATGATGGTTAACATTTTTTAGCAATAAAGTATTTTTAAATTAAGGTATGTAAACTGTTTTTTTAGACAGTGTTATTGCACGTTTAATAGACTACACTATAGTGTAGACATAACTTTTTATTTTGTGTGTGTGTGTGTGTGGTACGCGGGCCTCTCACTGTTGTGGCCTCTCCCGTTGCGGAGCACAGGCTCCGGCCGCGCAGGCCCAGCGGCCATGGCTCACGGGCCCAGCCGCTCCGCGGCATGTGGGATCCTCCCGGACCGGGGCACGAACCCGCGTCCCCTGCATCGGCAGGCGGACTCTCAACCACTGCGCCACCAGGGAAGCCCTAGATATAACTTTTATATGCATTAGGAAACCAAAAAATACGTGTGACTTACTTTGTGATATTCGCTTTATTGGGGTGGTCTGGAACCAAACCCACCGTATCTCCAAGGTATGCCTGTACAAAAAATACTAATACTGGTGGTAGGGGATAGGAACTAAGACCAGCATTCTGGATCCTAGCCACACAGTAAGTCTCATGGCTGAGAAAGATTACAGCAGACAGGAGACACACCTCTCAGATCCCCTTTGGGAAGGCCTGGCCGCCTGGCTGTGGGGAGTGCAGTCAGCAGGCAGCCTCCAGCTGCCAGCTCATTCAGGGTCAGTGTCAGCAAGCGACTCCTCTGTGTTAACACTAATTCCCAGAGACCTAAACCTTCCTCATGGTCTCCCTGTTAAGAGTTGGGGGGGACTTCCCTGGTGGTCCAGGGGGTAAGACTCTGCACTCCCAATGCAGGGGCCTGGGTTCGATCCCTGGCCGGGAACTATATCCTGCACGCATGTCGCAGCTGAGAGTCCGCATGCTGCAACTAAAAGATGCCGCATGCCGCAACGAAGATACCACGTGCCGCAACTAAGACCCGACGCAGCCAAAATAAATAAAGTAATTAATTAAAAAAGAAAAAAAAAAGTGGGAGCCCATGGGGGTCAGGAAGCAGATGAAGCCCTAGCCGAGGCCCGGCTTATGGCGGGTCCACCCACGGGGTCTGCGGGCGCAGCTGGCGTGCGCCCTGGAGGCCAACGTACTTGGCAGTCGGCACAACCACCACTTCAGGTCCTTGGTCTGTGGGGTTAGGCCATCCATAGTGGAGAAGGCCAAGTGGAAGTGTGATGCTGCCCTGCCCCACCCCACCACTGTCTCCCAGGCAAGACAGTAGTAGATCAAAGAGAATACTGCACCCCACGGCAATGGCAGAGATTAGTACCATCTTGAAGGATCTCAAGGACGCAGAGGAAGTGGTCTCCATCCTATCTGGACTGGTGTAATTTGCCAGTCTGACTCCTGCAGAAACCAGACAGATCCTGGAGGAAAACTGCAGACTACTGAGAGCTCAACCAGGAAGGTAGCCCTGATCACAGCCACTGTGTCAGATGCCACATCTTTTCTAGAGCAGGATAATACAGTCTCTGATCATACAAAGCCATTGGTTTAGTGAATGCATTTTTTATTCCAATCAAACGAGAAGATCAGAAACAGTTCATATTCCATGGGGGGGGGGGGGGACAGTACACATTTACAGTCTTGCCTACGGGCAAACTTCTGCCCTCTGTCATAACACAGTAGGAAGAGCCCTGGATGTCTAGACATCCCTCTGACCGTCACAGTGATCCATGACATAACGACATGATACTGATCAAGTCAGATGAGCAGGAGGTGGCCAGGTCGTTGGAGGCATTGGTAAGATACATGCTATGTCTTCCCCATCCATAAAAATGTTTAGGGATCCGGAGGCCAGGTGCATGCCAGGACGTCTCACTGTAGAGAGACAGCCGTCTGCAGATTTCTCATACCCTACACATCTGCTGGGTATGCTGAGAATACAAGGCCCTGACCACTCTTTATCTGGGACATCTCTCAAGGTTGTGTTTGCAGTGAGCAGCCTTGAGGGATAAGGTAACATCTCCCTGCAAATAAAGAGCAAACTTGCTGACAGGATGCTCTAATGTGGTGGGTTTTCCAGGCTCAGTGTCCCTTCCTGTGATGTAACCCACTGTGAGGGCAGGCATCCATCTAGGCCCACCCGAACCACCCCTTAAGGGATTCAGGAAACTAAGGAGACCCTGCTGACAGCCTGGCTACTCCTTTTCCTGGGACTTCTGTCAGCATCTATGTGACTGTGATAAGCTAGCATTTTAGCTTGCAGAAAAGCAGCGGGGGGTGGGGAGGTAAACGCCTCAGACCTTCCACAGCTCTTGACACCCATATAAAGTAAACCATAATGACTGCATTTTACATCTCTTATCACGAGGAAAAGAAGCACCATGTCTGGTGGGCCTCTTTGGGTGCTATCAGACCCACCAAGTCCTCAGGTTGCACAGGCCCAGCCACAATCAGCTCTGAGATGGAAGCAGTACACCCTGGACCGAGCGTGAGGAGAACCAGAGGCCTTGGGCTCTAGGGCACCACCACGCTGTCTCAGCATCCCTCCCGCAGCTTGTGTCTGTCTGTATAGGGAATCCCACACGATCGACTGCAGGAGGAGGAAAAAGCCCAAGCCTGCCTCACGGACAGGCCGCCTCGGTGCATACAAGGCAACAGCGCACGGCAGCTACGCTACAGACTCACTTGGGATGAGCGTAAAGGCCAGCAGTGAGGGAAAGGCCTCCCGACAGGTAAGGCTCAGAGCATTCGCAGCAAGGTGTCAACCTTGTGTGGAAAAACAAGTGGCACAGGTTAGACGACATATGGGCTCGTGGGCAGTGATGAGTGGTCCAGTCAGACTGTCAAGGGCCTAGAAGGAAAGACTGGAAGGTCAGGACAAGAAAGTCTAAGGTGCAGACATGCATGAACACATGGGGGTGCGCTGAAGGGTAGAAGATCTTTGTATCACCCACCATGGAAGAGCACTGGACAATCAAGGGGAAAAAGTGACCTGACCAGTCAATATCAGTCAGCCTTGTCAGCGTGATGGACCCATGAACAAAGTGGCCACAGTGGCAGGAATGGGCCCAACAGCACGGACTTGCACTTAGAAGAGCTGACATAGTTACTGATGCTAACAAATGTCCAAACTGCCGGCAACAGAGACCAATACTGAGCCGTACAGTAACAGCGGTGTGGCTGACCGAGAGCGTGACAGACAAGGACATGCAGCAACAGGTCCCTCTTCCAGGAAGACCTTGCTGCCTGCCTATGGGAGCGCGGTCAGCACTCGGCCTTCAGCGGTCAGCTCACCCAGGGACAGCCTCAGAGAGCCACCCCACTGCAGTCACGGCCCTCCTGGAGCCACGTGCGTCTGGTGACCAAGCAAGGCTGGCCGACGCAGGACAGCTCTTACAGGCCATGCTCGCTCCATAGACCTCCTGGGCTTTGTCAGGCTGTATCACAGTTTACCGTCTTCCCCTGTCCAATCACGCTTCTTCCCCCTTCCTCTGACAGGTTTTGAGCCCTAATAAATATAGCGCACCCCAAACTCCATCTCAGCACCTGCTACCGAAAAACCTGACCTATGACAGAGGTGAATGCAAGGCACAGCGCTAACTTGTACGGCTCAGATGTGTGGGTTCTGGGGCCCCAGTGCCCGGGTCTGAACCCTAGTCCCGCCACCTCCCAGCTGGGAGACTCTGGACAAGGTTTAGGCAAGGAGAGTAGCAGTACCTCTCAGAGGACAAATGTAAGAATGAAACGGGTGCCTTTTGTCTTGGCTTTCATCACTAACCAGTCCTACGCTCCTTCTTCCCTCCCTGTAGGTTCGGCTTTGGTCGGTGATCCCTCACCTCATTTCTTTGAACCCAGAGTCTATAAATCTGGGCTCATTTGTAGAACAGAAATATCTGTCCCTACTGGCTGATAAAGTATCGTTTCTCTGCCAAAAAGAAGTGCTAACAGGGCAGAGCTCCAGGGCCACAAGGAGCACTGAAGCAGAGAGCTGGAATTCGTAACACACAAATGCTGAAACCGCCCCCTTCTTCTTGCAAAGAATCAGAAGCAAGGGCTGTGTGGCCTCTGCTAGGCTCACACACAAGACTCAATAAGCAATCAGTGAAGTATCCCACGTGGGGAATCTCAGAACAGCAAACAGGGGTGATGATTCTATGATACCATCCCAAAGCATCACCTAAAAAATGATGCAATTTTTTAATATCCTGTTTCGGGGTGTTTTTTCCTCTCTCTCTTCCTCCTGCGCTGCGGGCCCCCCCCCCACCACCAAGTCAGGAGAAAGCGGGAGGATACCAGCAGGAGCAGAACAGTCAAGGGTCCAGTCCTGGCTCTGCTCCTAGTGAACCTCTGTGACTTCTTGGAGAGAAACACCTCCCCACCTGCACCCTCAGTTTCCTGCACGGTGAAATGATGGGAGGGAAGCAGCTGCCTCCTGGCTCTTCTGGGTCTGGGCTTTCATGACACTCTAGACACGTCCCTCAACAATATCAGAGGTTCCTTAATGGGCAGGACAATGCCACGTGCTGTCTAAATGTCTGTTGGATGAACTGTATTAAATTAATTGGTCTTAGGAGACTTTAAATATTTAAGTGCCCTTTGTTAAAAAAAAAAAGTGCAAAAAAAAAAATCTTTTAAAGGAGAGGAGAAGTTCATTTGTAAGAACCCATCCTAGCCCACCTCCGATCTGTGAAGTGAGGTTCTCTGCATGCCACACTTGGGGCCGAGGGGTGGGGGGGAGGGCGGGGCCTATTTGAACTGACAAGAGAACATGGCAGTTCCGGCCAAGAGAAGGAAAAGGAATTTGGTGCCCTTTATTTACTTAATTTCAGTTATTTTATTTTATTTTTCCCA
This sequence comes from Leucopleurus acutus, assembly GCF_964270905.1. Classification (NCBI taxonomy): domain Eukaryota; kingdom Metazoa; phylum Chordata; class Mammalia; order Artiodactyla; family Delphinidae; genus Leucopleurus; species Leucopleurus acutus. Next base: position 4,612,143 of record NC_139150.1, on the reverse strand, counting down.
AGGTGCCCAAGTCAATGGGAAAAAAAATCTAAATCTATTTTGTTATATGTCAGATAGGAAAAGAACATCCTTCTAGAGCTACTGTGCTTGGGATTTATACTGGCTTAGTGATATGATAAAAAGGAAATGAAATTTTATTTAAGACTGTGAGAGACTTACAAGGATATTTTCTTTGGGGCACTGAGATGTAAAGTAGGAGTAGATAAGTGGAAGGAAAAGGACCCTAGGAAACACTTCTGAGGCTGCAATAAGTGGGGCTAGGATTGGAGAGGGGACAAGTTATTAAATCTGTAGCTAAAACCCCCTAGGTTTCTTCTCTGGAGACATAAGTCCCAGCAAATCTAACTCTGTGTGTGGAGAACCAGGGCAGCTGTAGAAAAAGAAAGTTCCCAGAGCCAAACGTTACATTCCTTCAAAAGATCTACCTGGGAATGTCTTTGCCTGAGCCCCCAGTACATCAGGGTGGGAGAGGTGGAGGGGGCATGAGGACGTTCTGCTCAACAATACATAATGGAGTCAGTCTGTGGGCAGGGCACACAGGGGAATCCCAAAAGGTGGTTCCGTCCTATTATGAGTGTCTACCAATGCTTAGAGACTAGGATCTTCTGTAAGTTTGCTCCCAAGACTGGCAAAGTGTCTTGCTGTGGTTATTAAACAGTAAAAAAAAAAAAAACAAAACTAAGTTTCCAGGGACAAAGATGAGAGGGGGAAGGGAGAACAACCACCTCAGAAAAAGAGCCAAAGACAGGAGCACTGGGCCTCAGGCCCGCTCTCGCCGCAGCCTCCCAAGCCTCTTCACATCACGGCACCCACAGATGACATCTACAGGACACAGTGACACAAGGAACTGCTCAAAGCCCCAAGCAAGTCTCCTTGAGAGCCGAAGGGATCAGCATCCCTTCACTACTCCAGGAAGTGGGCTCAGGTGGAAGAGTGAGAGGTGGGATAGAGTGGTCCCATTCAGCAGTTCCCACTTCTCAGAGTCTTGCCTCTGCCCCTTCCTTTTAGGGGTTAATGGGCAGTGGGCCTGTTTTTGGCTGCCCTAATATGAGCCACCAACATTATATTTAAGTCCGTTTACAGGGATTTTCAACTTTTCCGAGTCCACATCCTCCAAGGAGCCTTCCTGGTTCCCTTGGGTTGATTTCATATCCTTCTTTTGAACCCTAATGGCCTCTTTACTTGTCTCCCCAGGGCACTCTTAAGTTCTTTAAAAGAAGGTTTATTCATCACTGAATACCCTGCATCTAGCATTATGGACATTAGATTTTAATTTAAAATTAATAAAAAGCAGAGCAGACTAAATAAATACCAATTAAAGATAAGAAATAGGGCTTCCCTGGTGGCGCAGTGGTTAAGAATCTGCCTGCCAATGCAGGGGACCCAGGTTCGAGCCCTGGTCCGGGAAGATCCCACATGCCACGGAGCAACTGAGTCCGTGCACCACAACTACTGAGACTGCGCTCTAGAGCCCGCGAGCCACAACTACTGAGCCTGCACCCTAGAGCCCGCGAGCCAAAACTACTGAGCCCATGCACCTAGAGCCGGTGCTCCACAACAGGAGAAGCCACCGCAATGACAAGCCCACGCACCACAACGAAAAGGAGCCCCCACGTGCCACAGCTAGAGAAAGCCCACACGCAGTGACGAAGACCCAACGTAGCCAAAAATAAATTAATTAATCAATTTTTTAAAAACCGATAAAGAATAGCAAGAGTCTAGACTCCAGCGGTTCAGAGACCAGCACCCCTACCAGAAAAATCACTACAAATGAAACTAAAAACCTATCCCCAGCACCAATCAACTCCAGACCCACAGCATGACACAAGTACAGGAAAGAAGATGGACATGGTGAAGAAAAACCGTGACACACTCAAGTAGAACCTGCAGTGTTTGATCACCAGGTGCACCAGTCCCCGATGACCATTTCCTCTGAACTCCTCACAGCAACTGGTAGAACGATGAGCACACAGTAGGTACTTGACAGATACTCACCAATATATAATAATTTATCTATGGCAGGCTCTATATTGAGGCATTTTCAAAGCCATAAAGGAAAGGAAACCTACATTTCTCAAATTTTTGCACTTCACCCAAAGAAAATATACAGATGGTAAATAAGCACATGAAAAGACGCTCAACATCATTATTCACTGAGGAAATGCACGCTAAAACCACAATGAGGGCTTCCCCGGTGGCGCAGTGGTTGACAGCCTGCCAATACAGGGGACACGGGTTCGTGCCCCGGTCCGGGGGGATCCCACGTGCTGCGGAGCGGCTGGGCCCGTGAGCCATGGCCGCTGAGCCTGTGCGTCCGGAGCCTGTGCTCCGCAACGGGAGAGGCCACAACGGTGAGAGGCCCGCGTACCGCAAAAAAAAAAACACAAAAAACCCACAACGAGATACCACTACATACCTATTAGAATGTCTAACATTAAAAACACTGACTACACCAAGTGTTAGTGAGGCTGTGGAGCAACTGGAACTCTCACACCCTGCTGGAAGGAATGTAAAATGCTACAATCACTTTGGAAAACAGTTCAGCAATTTCTTAAAAAGTTAAACACACACCTACCATATGACCTAGATATTGTACTCCTGTTTACCCAACAAAAATGAAAGCATATGTCCATACAGGGACTTGTACATGAACGTTTATACTGGTTTTATTTGCAACAGTCAAAAACTGGAAACAATGAAAGTGTCCAGCAACAGATAAATGAATAAACAAATTGTGGTATATCTGTTCAATGGAATACTATTCAGCAATAAAGAGAAACGATCTGATACGTGCAACACTGTAGATGAATCTCATCATAATTATGCTGAGTAAAAAAGTCACATTGAAGAAAAGAATATATACTGTATGATTCCATTTATAGAAACTTCTAGAAAATGCAAACTAATCTACAGCAACTGAAAGTAGCTCAGTGGTTGTCCGGGGATGGAGGTGTGGGGTGAGCAAGTTCACACAGGGGCACGAGGAAATCTGGGCGGTGATGAATGTGTTGATTACCTTGGTTATGATAAGTAAGGTGATGGTTTCACAGGTATGTCAAAAACTACATACGTGTGCCATTTATTGTATTTTTTGTACATCCCAATAAAGCTGTTAAAAAAAGCTATAAAGAAAAATAAGACACATCAGATCAGCAGTGAACTAAATTGTGTACTTCTGATTTACATAAATACATTTAAAAGCATCCAAAATGACAATGCAACATGCTTAGTTGTAGATACTAGTTTAACTAGAAGGACGAACCACTAATATAAAATAAAAATACATTGAAAGGAAAAAAAGTAAAGTATCACCAGACCGTCTTATTCTGCGGACCAAAGAGTCACAAAGCTAAATAAAGTTGGTCAGGGAAATAAGGTATTGACGACACCGGATACATCTGGGAGCTGACGAAGAAGCAACCAAGTTAGGATCCACCTTTTTCTGAGTTTTAAATCCCAGCAGGTTCTCATCAGTAGCCTTGAGCAAACAGGCTCTACCAAATTTTCCCCACAACAATTATTCCCCTCATCGTATAGACGTGCTGACAAGTGTTTTCCCAGATACCTCCATCCCTGGAGTGTTCCTTGCACCCCTCCTGGAGCAGGGGTCCTGAATTTCAGGGGCAAACAGGAACCGCCCTGGGAGCTGTTTAAGAATATGGATGACTGGGCCTCTCCCCACAAAAAGCTCCCTATCTGATTCTAATATGCAGCCAGGGCTGGGAATCACTGCTCTAAAGGCTCCCTCATCTCTGGAGAAGAGCTGGGCCGCCACATCCGGCTGGTTGGTCCCTTTACTTGGGAGCCCGTTCTAGCCCACTACTACCCAGCTGTCAGAATGTCCCCAGAGGGACATCCCTGGTGGCGTAGTGATTACGAATCCGCCTGCCAATGCAGGGGACACAGATTCGAGCCCTGGTCTGGGAAGATCCCACATGCCGTGGAGCAACTAAACCCGTGCACCACAACTACTGAAGCCTGCGCGCCTAGAGCCCACGCTCCACAAGAAGCCACGGCAATGAGAAGCTTGCACACCGCGACGAAGAGTAGCCCCCGCTCACCGCAACTAGAGAAAGTCCATGCACAGCAACGAAGACCCGATGCAGCCAAAAATAAATGTCCCCAGGGTGAGGACTGACCTTGAGAGCTCATCCTAAGAACCAGCAGACCTTGAGCTCAGAGCTTAATCTAGGTTGAGGACCTGCCTCCAGACAGAATGACAATGACCGGTTCCTTTACACGAAGCAAACTTGGGGAAGAGATAGACCTCAAGTCTGAGGAAGCTAGAAATAAGTATAACCTGGGCTGAAAATAGGGTTTTTTTTAATTATTATTAAAAATTCTGTGTATCTGCCATGAATGAGGACTGTCAGAGCGACCGGCACCACCAGATCAAAACCCATTCTCCCCGAAAAGACTCAAGCTAAGAGACAACGCCATTTCCTAACTCAGCCTGTTCCCACACTACCGAGGTCACTGTACCTGTTAAAGCTTACGGAACAGTTTTCAGCACAGATAAACAGAGATACTGGCTCGGTGCTTCCTGCCTATTATAACTCTAAATAGGGACTTTCCGGGCCCAACTCCACAGGTTACTAATGGCCCACATGGCAGACAGAGAAAGAAAGAGAGCCACATGAAGAGACCACCAAAATTACCTTCCATTCCAAGAAAGAACAGAAAGATGAAAAAAAGAGAGTTTCACTTAAAACCAGCGTGGGTTGGGAGTGGCATAGTGTGAAATATTAACAGCCCTGAAGCTCTCTTTGTTATGCAAAAAGGGATTTTAAAAAAAGATCCAGCTTCTGTCTGATGAGTGTACTACTCAAGCACCCGTTTCTTTTCTTCCTTTGCCCAGGAATGGCTGGAGTGATGTAATTACCACACTAGACAGCTGTCTTCCTGGATAAAATCACCTTGTAAAGGAGAAATGCAACTAGAGGATGCAATGAAATACAACTTTTAAACTGATTTCGCAGGCTGCCACATTCGAGTTGGTGCTTAATGCCAGCTTCTTTATTACAGTTTTCTATTTTATGCAATTTCTCTTTGATGCAGAATCTATGGAAGACATGGAGTCTTAAATTTTAGTCCACGTCACAAAGGGTCTGAGATAAATATAGGACAGATCAGCTGAGAAGCGAGGCCAGGACCAGAAGCAGACAATAAAGGGCTGAAGTGCCACCTGGCGGCGGGGCAAGGCCAGGCAGGGCGGCAGCGTCCTTCGCCAGCGCTTCCTCTGCGTGCCCCCCTCTGGTCTCCCTCCGCCACCCCGGCAGAGTCTACCGCTCCCAAGACCTCTCCCATCACGCCTATACTGCTGACTGCCGAAACGCTACTTCTTCAACAACAATCCAAGCTCCAGACCCATATTTCCAAAAAAACCATTTTGTTGTGAAATTTTAAAAAATATATTCCAAGGTAGATAAACAGTATAATGATCTCAGCGACAGTATTACATTCTCATGATCCAGTTTCAACAATTAGCAACTCTTTTTATCATATCCTCCAACACTTTTGAGAAGTGGAAGGCTGGAGTATCTTAAAGCAAGTCGGGTCCATCATACCGTTTCCCCAAGGCTTATGGGCACCTCCCACGTGCTTCAAAGGGAACTCATTCTCTTTTCCGTTGGTTTGCAGACAGGAGTACTTCTACACCTTTAGATTGCCAGCCTGATCAAGCGTACGCCTAGCCTGTAGAGAGGGCTTGATAAATGCGTGCAGAGTGAACACTACAAACATAAACACACTCGTGTGAGCACGCACACGCACACAAGCACGCACATGTGCACACACAGTAGCAAACTAGACGGCATGAAGCAGAGGTCCAGACGGAGGGTCTAGATGATGAGACGGGATCCAGGACTTGCTACTGGCTTCCTGCCACGGGCCAGCACGTCTGAGAACGGGTGAACGCAAGGAAACCCTCTGGCTGAAGCAGGGGAGCACAGTGGTTCTCCTGTCCGTCTAAAGTATGACAAATCCCACAAGTTATGGGTTTCGGCAGGCAGCTACTAGGTGAGCCAAATACGCTTCTCTCAAGGGGAGGAGAGGCTCTTTTACAACACATGTGCTAATGCAGCACGACGACACAGAGCATCTAAACACAATGTCCCTATGTTTATTCTCCACAGACAGACTTTTACATTAATACTTATGAGGGATTCCTCGCTTATTTCTCCCAGAGATTTTTCTCCTGCCCAAATAGAGGGGATAAGAGATAAGTAACATGAACCAATTATCTTTCAAACAGCTACGAAGGACCACCGTATTTATCTGCATTCTGCTACTTGATTAATCTTCCCAACACACCACCTTCCGCACACCAGCCCCTGCTCACGGCCCCGGGCCTGCTGCTCCCTGTGGCGCCGCTGCAAGGCCTCTGTCTGCCTTTATGGCCCTGCTGTTGCCGCCCCGGCCTGCAGATCCAACCCTACCACCCTCACTCAGCAGAGCCAGACCCACAACTGCAAATGCTCACCTGCCGGCATTCCTGCACCTGGCTCCCAGCCATTTACGCACCCAACGCTTACGCTTCCAACTTATCAAGAGGCGTGAGCAGTACAAACACACGTCCAGCACATCTTGTAAAGACACTCTCGCCTCATCAGCTTGGCGGGGGGCCGGGGGGGCCAGCACAGAGGGGAACTAGCCTCCAGGGCCGGTTCACTCAGCCGTCAGTATGTGAGCCAAGGCCAGGCCGGAAAGGGACACAGGGAACCCTGGTCCCCAAGGAGTTTCCAGGCTTAACAAAACACAAGGCAGACAGTGGCAAATGCCGTGGAAGGGTTACCAAAATAAAGCCGTACAGGAGTTCAGAGTTGAAGGTTTCTATCTGCCCAGTCACTGAACCACATTTTCCCTTCCCCAGTCAATGCCACAGACGGAGAAAGACACTTTCCTTCTCCACCCGCCAATAACACAAGCAATAAAAACATTAAAAAAAGGACATTTCAAGAACTATTACTGACTGCGTCTTCTCCGGGCCCTTGAATGGAAACTCTAAAGACCAGGAACAGGCAACAGTGGAGCCTGGATACATAAGAACACTATTCCACACCCTTGGCCTCAAATGCCTTCTGATTCGATTTCAAGGCAAATGGAAAACAAATGTGAACAGCAACAAAAAAGCAGAGGAAGAAAATGAAATGATGCTTGTGCAGTTAAACTTTTACAATTCAATTGGGTGAGGCCCTGGGCTCTTCCCTGTTCCCACGCTGAGGTTAAGGGTGCAGGCTGGCTGCACGAGCTCAGAATACCAGGTATCTGACCACCAAGGGTTTCTTTCTGTCACAGTGTCGAGATGGTCTGACAACATTTTATAGAGTTCTCACCCTTTTCCCAGCCACAATGATAAAAAACCTCAAAACAGCTAGGCATACCAGTTCCTACCAACCTTTTAACCTGTACAAGGAAAACTGGTTGAAACTAACAGGCTGAAAATTATTTTGTTGACGAAACAGAGGGATACAATGAATTACAGGATTGAAGAGCCATGTACAGGTAACCCCTACCATATTAACACTCCTATCCAAACTCAGGACGCTGAATAGGTTTGGAAAAAAATTTTTTTTTTTGGATAAGACTGGTATCCCTCACTATTCCGGGACACAGCTCCAGTCTCATAGGAAAAAGGCAAAAGAAATACTGAGTCGGACAGCTTAAACATAACTGATGTTAATAAATGAGCTTCTGGAGTGTTGGTTATTGGTAACTGATCTCTTCCTTATTAATATGGTCCCGCAATGGAGAGGAAGATTCTTCCATGTTCTAGAATGCAAACAATCTTTTAATCTTTAATTATATTCTCAATTTCAACTCTTCTGGAGAATTATAGCCACCAAGGCCTAGGATTATTTCTTTATTACACAGCCTCTCAGTGGTATTTAATGAATATTGTTACTTAATACTTGCCAGTAGGGGAAAGGAGGATTTAGTGAATTTCTACTCAAGTTTTGATGACTTTTTGCGGAATGTGAGGAAACTTACAGCTGCAAAGGTCTCTGTTTCCTTTCGGGAACACTTGCTCTGCTCACCAGCCCAAGCGCAGAGTCAGCCTGGGAAATCAGCATCCCTGGAAAAGGGGATTCAGGAAGCGATGCTGTGTATTTCTAAAGCTCACGGCAATGAACCGGTTTGCTTCTCATTCGTGGTGTATTCACTGTCGCTTTGCTCAGAGACAAACTAAACTCTAATAAAGAGAGATGCCAAACATTCTTGTTCAAGGCTCCTACCACCATCTAAGTTGAAGAATTTAATATAAACTTACCAACATACCACCAAATTCTGCCCTCAACCAAATATCAAGGTCCTCGGGAGGCAAAACAAAGCCCAAGTGATCAAGAAGAAAATCAGGTCCCTGCGAGGAAGCAGGTTCACAGCCACTAGCAAACGACGTCTCTATCAAGGTTTCCGTAAGAGCATAGCTATTAAATACAGAAACTTGGAGTTTCATCTCTGTGTGGCTGAGGAAAAAAACTAGTAAAAAAGGTCTGGAAAATCAACAACAGAAGAGATAAAGATGTAACAGCCAGGAAGCTACAGGAAGAGACTCTGGGTTTAGTGCGCTTCATCCTGGCAAATATTTGCCTTTCTCAGTTTAAACGTCAGTGACCACGGTAAGTGGAGCCCCCTCGTTCATCACTATGGCCAAGGACGGATTCATGTCACCGCTTTGCTCTCCGTGATTCCTGTAGGTTTCACGTTAAGCAAAAGACAACAGAAGCCTCCGCCTTTCGAGAACAGAAGCTGCATTTACCACACATTTTGGAGAGAATCCAAATCCATGGTGTATAAGCACCATGTGTAATTTCAAGTCGATGATCTTCTTGGGAATTAGCGTGCAAGGCAGTGGCAGAAAATGAGCCTCTTTCAGTTAAACTCCCAGAACCAGATCAGTGGCCACCGTACCGAAGGCAACCTGTCGTTCAAACACGGGCCCCCCTAGGTGTGCGTGTGGTGTCATTATCCCTGTTACCTCCTGAATGGGCGGCCTCTCTCTCCAGCAACACTTGTCCCTGCACACAGTTTTTGTGTGTTGTTGTTACTCAAACCTGAGGTAGGTCATCCAAGAACAGGAGCATGAAGTGAAGACTCCCCACACTCTCGAAGGTATTAGACAATATTGAAACAGATGCCCACTGGTGAGGAAATGCCGCTGGCAGGCTCGGAAGAACACCAAGGAATCCTTTTCAGCAATAAAATGGAACGAGGCACTGACACACACACCATGAATGAATCTCCAAAACACCACATCGAGCAGAAGAAACCAGGAGGAAAGTATTCCGTGCGGCATGACTCTGTTTAGGGAACGGGGATAGAAATCGGGGCAGTTGCTGCCTGGGGTGCTTGAGAAACGGGACACATGTATAGTCAACTCCTTCAGGGAGGTCTGCGGTAAAGAGGAGAGAGGGGAGCAGGGAACTGGAAGGGGGAGGGGATTATGAGTCGGGTGTTCTCCCAGGAGATGGTTTTGGAACAAGCATGTCTGTATTCTACCAGGAGTGGGCCAGGAGAAGGGGAACACTGATGGAGCAGGACAGAAACAGGAGACCCACGGAGAAATGGCTCGGAGCAGGTGAGAGGGGACTGGGCCTAGTGGACAAGCAGAAGGGCCGCTCTTGGCCGCGAGCGGGGACGGCGCGTCCCCAGTGACTAGCGAGAAGGCAGCCTACGAAAGGCCCTTAATTTCGTAGGCAGGACCTCTTCACAAACCATAACGTGATACAAAAGAAACTGCCTGGCCTGACAACTTCCGGGGCAGGGGGTTGAGGGGGAGGCAGGTAATACTTTTACAACTAACCTTTCTGTAAAACAATTTATGTTTTCTTTCCTGAAACCTAAATGAGATCTGTGTGTGCGGAAAATAAGAACACGGAAGAGTCTTTCACCTGCTGCCACTGAAAGCCGGCATTTCCTCAGGCCAAGGTGCTGAACAGGAGTCACAGGCCAGTCAGCTTGGCCATACTGATTAAAACCAACATCCCACGTTGCCACAAGAGCACACTAAACAATACAGCATAGAGCTGAGACTGCTATCTAAGAGGGCACAAGTAAACGTGGCTCCAGCTGACATAAAGTAAGTACACAGCGAACTCAGGATGCAACTCACAGATCGATCAAGTACGACAGCCGCTTCCCAGGCTGATCCCAATCCTACAAAGGTCAAAGGCTGACAATGTTTACCCTGCAACAGGGGACACAGCTCCTTTATGAAAACGATAGTGTCCGTCTGCAAAAGACTTAATATGAACGCTCGGGAATCACGGAAGTGAGGTCGCTTCACCAGTGCCCTCTGAACGCTAATACGGGATCAAAGACCTTTCATCATGAACAACATCTTTGTCTCCTTACAAGCTTCTTTGGAGGGGGAGAAAGATATGAATCATTAATCCCACAAATCACTAATCCTCTGGGAACTCGGGGAGAATCTGAGTTTTCAAAGACTACTGCTATTAAAGCCAACCGCATTTAAAAAACAAACACATTAACGTGTGGTACAACTCTCCTGTGTTCTTGCCACGCCTGTGGTCTCGGCGCACTCAGGCAGAGACAGTGGTTTTGTGGCAGTAGCTTCCGTGCCACCCAACTGCTGACACAAGCCAATGCAGAAACTCAACTGCCACCACACTAACAGACGCACAGAGTTCCAGGGGTGGGCGAGCGAGGGGCCCAGCCCCTGGTCCTTCACCGGCCTCCTCCACTGTTTAGAAATAAACCCTTTCCTGGTGAGCTGGGACGAAGTGAGAGAGTGGCATGGCCATATATACACTACCACGTGTAAAAGAGACAGCTAGTGGGAAGCAGCTGCATAGCACAGGGAGATCAGCTCCATGCTTTGCGACCACCTAGAGGGGTGGGATAGGGAGGGTGGGAGGGAGACGTAAGAGGGAGGGGATATGGGGATATACGTATGCATATAGTTGATTCACTTTGTTATACAGCAACTACCACAACATTGTAAAGCAATTAGACTCCAATAAAGATGTTAAAAAGAAAAGAAAAAGGTCATTGGAGAATATAACACAGAAAAAAGAAAAAAAAAGAAAGAAACCCTTTCCTTAGAATCCTGTAAGGCCTATGCAAGAAAGCATCCAGCTCTCCATACAGGAAAGCCTCCGTCCTTCACAGCTGGCAGTGGAGAAATCGGGTGAAGTTTGGCTGGGCCTCCCTGAGTGGGTCTCTCTCAGCATCCTGCCTGTGGCCTTCTCGGGCACGTTAGGACCACTTCCTTAGGACTTGGCACACTCGACTATGACTCCCTGCTACTTGTTTGTTCCTCTATTTCTACTCAGAGTGTCCTGAAAGCCGAAATTCTATCTTATTCATCTCCAAATCCCCAGCACGGAGCACAGAACCAACCACCTATAGGCCCCGAGTAAATATTTGCTGAATAAATAAGTCAATGGGGCTCACAGGCTCCGCCACTCTTCCCTCTGTGTAATGGCTCTCCTCATTGGCAACTGGGGCGCTTTTAAAATATGTCTGCAAATTCTTGTTTACTTTTAAATTTTCTAAATTTTTTGGCTGCGCCCCGCGGCTTACAGGATCTTCCTTCCCCGACCGGGGATTGAACCCGGGCCCCTGCAGTGAAAGCGCCGCCGCGTCCTAACTACTGGACCGCCAGGGAATTCCCTGAAACATGTCTGCAAATTCTGACACTCCTTCCTTCACAAGGGAGAGGCTCTTCCCCCCCACCCCCACCCCCCCGCCGACCTTGAATGTCAGTCAGACGTAGTGAATCATTTCTAACACGCTACAGGGTGGAATGGATGCCACATACCTCTGAGGCGAGGCCATAAAAAGGATAGGCTCTGCCTGGCTCGCCTTCTTCTAGATGGCTTGCTCTGGAAGAAGTCACCCCTAAGTCCAGAGGACACTCAGGCACCCTGTGGACAGGCCCACGTGGGGGGGAACTGAGGTCTTCCACCGACAGCTGGCACCAACTTACCTGCCATGTCAGTGAGCCACCTTGGAAGTGACCTTTGAACCCTGGTCCAACTTGCAGATGACTGTGGTCCTGGCTGCCATCTGACTGCAATGTTATGAGAGGCTCTGAGCCAGAACCATGCAGCCAAGCCATTCCCAGGTAGGATCCACAGAAAATATGGGCGATTATGTTTACTGTTATTAAACCACTAAGTTTGGGGGCAACTTTTTACGTAGCAGTAGATGACTACTGTAGCAACCCTGGAGGATTCGGGTGTTGTTTTATAAGGGAGTTTCAAGGGATTTCCATAATGACAAAGATAGTTTATGGTCATATCATACTTACAATAAAAATTCTGTAATGAGTCGTGTCCTACAGATAAAACCACAACATGGCTGATTAACAAGCAAATTTAAGTATTCCACAGGTCAAATTATACTACCTTAAAATCTAAGAACTACATTCAACAAACGTTGGGATGTGATACAGAACAATATTACAATTCTTCTTGAAGGTTGTTTTTTGTTTTTAAAAATTATATATTACATACGCATAGAAAAAAATCTAGAACAATATCCGTCAAAACTTTAACAATAACTTTCTCAGGGTGATGGTATTATTATTTTTTCTTTCCTTTTTTAATACCTTTGGTCTTTTCAAAATGTACAATATGTATATATTACTAGTGTCCTATTTTTTAGTCTAAAAATATATATATATGATCCAATTAGGCCAGCAGCTATGAATTGCTGGTGTCTCTATTCTGGACATCTAACACTATAAGTGGCACACAGTAGGTGCTCAATAAAAGTGAACAGAATGTCCTTTAGCTGTAGATCCTGCCTACTGGATAGTCACTTTACAAAGGGATTCCAGGATAATGTGAGTCCACAGAGCTCAATGATGTGAAAAGGCAGCAGTCAATTTTCACAGGAAAGAGTCTACTAAGTAAAGGAAATCATTTCAACGTTGTATTCTTAGGACGCAGTAACCACTTTTCTCTTTGAAACTAAGTATTTTGAGTGATTTATTATAAATTTATAATGACAGTTGTGAACACCAGTTGTTTTCTTTTCTTTTCTTTTTTTTTGGCATGCGAACAGAGTCTGTTGATTGCCTTGGTGCTTAAAATAGTTTCTAAGTGTCCTCATAATAGCATGTCACCTGTAAACAGGTTTCAAGCCAATGCAAATTAACAAATGGTGAACAGATGGACTAAGAATTGACTTTTGTCAAGAGAGAGTTAGCAACAAACACTTTTGGCTCCAGTCTTGCGGGACCATTAGAAAGTCTTTCACTTCTCGCCAAGCATCTTGCCTCAGTAGACAATCCAAGCAGAGAAGATGACAAGTTATAAGGGCCCGTTAGACTTTTGAGAGCCGAAAGTTGAGATGTGCAGAACCACCAAATCAACACATGAGAAGCATCAGACAGAAGAAGCTTCCTGCCAAATGGTGAAAACTCTCTCTATCCTGCATCACTCAAAGAAACCGTCCCCGTAGTCTCTGGAAAGGATGGCACCTGTGCATACAGCAGACAAAAAGTAACTTGTTGGAGGCTGGCTGGTTATGCTCATCCCGTCCTGGAAGCAAACGTTAACTGTGAAGAAAACCTGGAAGTCATAGGAATGGTGGGCTGTGGGTGTCCACTGGTGAGAGCAAAGATCCCCAGAGCCAACCCCTGCAATCTTCCAGCTCCTGAATGGCCCTTCTCCTCCTCGTTCTCCGGGTCTCCCCCTCATGTCATCTCCTTGGAGAGGCCTTCCCTGACCCCTCCTTACCACCCTATGTGTTCCCTTCCTAAGTACTAATCATAACCAGAAATCGTTGTAGTAATTTATTAATTTGTTTAGGGGTACTTGTTTTTTGTCTTTTACCCCCAGTTAAACCAAAAGCTTCAGGAAGATGGGACCACATCTGTCTTGCTCATGATTGTATCCCCAGAGCCTAGGGCAGTGCGTGGCAGAGAGCAGGCATAATAAATAGTTGCTAACCAAACAGAAAATAAATGAGATCCTGTGTAAAGGCAAACAACCGAATCTCCCCTGCAAACACTCCTCTGGACTGGAAATTTTAAAATGTAGTTTGTAACTGAGGATGTAAGCAAAAGAGGGTACAACAGGCGGGCGGGTTGGGCTGGGCAATGTGTTTAAAGACCAAGTCGAGCTTTGGGGAGTAGTGCCCCTTTCAGGGGAGTGTTCACGTGGATAGAAAAGCTACTGACAAAGACTGGTGTGCTTCAATTTCTGACTCCACATCACTGACTGAGCCTCGGCCTTCATCTACTGGGGCTTCTAGTAAAGAACAACCCGACGGGTAGAATAATTGTGGCACACTCGAAGGAGTACTACACAGCAACAAAAACGAACAAGCAACCTGGATGAATCTAACAGATACTGTGTTGAGCGAAGACAGTTGATATAAAAGATTACATATTGTGTGATTCCATTTACATGAATTTCAAGAACAGGTAAAATCAATTGTTCAAGGAAGTCAGAATAGCTGTTAAACTTAGGGAGGGAGGCGGCACTGGGAACACGAGAAGAACCCTCGTGGGGGTTCTGGAAGCGGTGGCCACGTGGCTCGATCTGGGTGGAGCTACACGGAGGTATACACACGTGAACAACCAGTGATCTGTACACTTTACAGTGTCTGCTATCTCTCCTATTGAGAAAAGGAAGAGCACATATATTACTATTTTAAAAAAGAATCAGTGGGCCTAGCACTGATTCTAATCCCAGCTCTACCAGATTCCCTAGATGGCCTGCAGCTTATCAAAATGTGCTCCTCGGCTGTGTCATTTGTAAGATAAGGAGAACTGCCCTTATGCTCTGCCGACTCTGGGAATGTTACAAGGAAACAAAGAATAAGCTCTGAGGTACCCTGAAGTCCTAGAGTCACACACAAACCGTGTAAACTATGAAGTGCATTATAACTGCTTCTTTTAAGACCTATGCAAAATAGATCACCTACATGTTTGGTTTCTAATCTCAACAGATACCTTTTTAAAAGAAAGAAATGACTTTGCAAAAACAAGTTTCCATTAGCTAAAAACAAGCACAGAGCAGACTTCACCCAGGACAAAAGTACGTTTTTCAAACCCATCACTCACTGAGGCGGTAAGACAAGAGTCGTGGGTTGAGCCTTTGGTCTACGTTTAGCAGATACTCCCATCTGGTTAGCAGAACGTTTCAACGACTGTTGATTCAAAAGGCCAGATGCCAGACCTGCATGGTACTGCAACTGCAGAGAAAAACCAAACAAAAGGGGAAGAAAGATAACATTTGGTAAAAGCTAGACAAGGGGTATTACACTATCAAGACCTGATACATCTTACCGGCTCAGAACATTTTTAATAACTTCAAATACAGCTGCTAACATTTTGCTTCAAGGAATGTTATTTATAAGGAGATAATCAGACAAATAGGAAAAGGAATAATAGGAATAAGGTGTTCATCGTGGCATTACAAAATGATAAAGAACTGGAAACAATCTAAATGCCCAACAATAACTGGGAAATTGGGTAAAATACGTAGAGAACTTTAAAACAGCATTTTGTTGAATTAAAAAAAAACCAAACAGGTTACACTGTAAACAGAGAGACACTTAGAAACATGTTCTCTAAAATGTTAACAGTGTATTTCTAAACAGTAGAATTGGGATAATTTTTTACTTTATTTTTCACCGCTATTCATATATGCGTTATGTAAATGGTTTTAAAGCTGATGTCATTTTTTACAAGAGGAGCCAGTGGGCTTCCTTAAAGACAGATTAGTTCTGGGAACTCCTGCTGCCGTCATTCTTGCTTATAATAAAAAGCATATAACTCATGGTCCACTGCAGTAAACCAGGAGCACAACAGGCTTATCATAAACAGATTCAAACATACCGCTGGGCTGCTGTTTCCCGGGGTTAAGATACAAGTATCAATCACAAGAATAAACACGTGAATATATCTTACGATAACATATACAAATGGATATAGGTTCACTGAACAGAAACGGTTGGAGAAGTTAATTCCACTCCATGTGCACGCAACTGGAACAATACAACTGGGGTAAGGAAGCAGGAGACTTTAAATGGGCTGACAGCCAGCATCCTTTGCTTTGTTCACGACAAACTGCTGAGCTTCGAGGTTACTTAGGACAGATCATCTTACTTTTCTAGACTTTGATTTCTCTATTGGAAAAGAGAAATAATACTGCCTGATTCTAAAACAAACAGGACTTTTCAAAAAATCTTCTTTATTGAGTTATAATTTACATAAAATAAAATGCACACATTTTAGGCGTACAGTGTGATGTTCTGACAACGTATACGTGGGACACTGCCACCCCAATCAAGACACAGAAAATCTCCATCACTGCACAAAGTTCCCTCGCGCCCCAATGCAGTCAATCTCCCTCGCCCCCAACTCCGATCATAGGATCTTTCAATTTAAATACAACTCATGACTCTCACTCATTGCCAAATGAAGCTTACATCCAATTTGACATGTGACCGTGACTCCCATCTTCCTTCTTTAAATCCCATACTTTTGTATTTTAGATCTTAAGAGCTGTCATTCATCTCCATAATAAAATTATCCTTGAAAGGTATCCCAATTTTCAACAGATGTAAGTAAAACATTCAGATGTGAAAATGCCAAGCTAAGAATTTGGACTAAGACCATTTATAACATCCAGTATGTTTCTTCCTCCCTTCTCACATTAAGCAAGGTCTTTCAAACATTTATTTAGAATTAACTAATATACAAATAGTAATTCATTCTGAAGCTCTGAATCAATTTCTTTTCAAAATGCTCTTCCAAGGCATAGATTTCCTTTGCAGAGTCAGCTACATTACAGCTCATGGTAATGAAACTGGTGACCACCATACAAAAGGGGCCGGGCCCTGGATGCAAAGGGTAATAACGTTCTGAAAAATAAATAGCCTCACCTAAAGCCACTGGGCTGCACACAAATACAGAGTGGAAGAAAACAAAACCAATTGAAATGATCTGCTTCTTGAAAGTGGCTATAAAAATGAAGCTATCCAGTGACCCAGTAACACTGAAGTGTCTGTGTTTGGAGCACCCATATTGCTTTTTAACAGGCTCTTGATTTACTTGGTCGATTTGCTGGGGGAGCCCTATGGCTGCACAATACAAGACAAAGATACATCACATTGATAATAAGAACGGAGCTCTTCTCGGGGCGGAAAGGGGGGGCATAATTTGGCTCTAACAACTCATCGCAGACCAATGAATTTTGCTCAAATTTGTTTTTCTGCGACAGATTTCTTAAATGGGAAATCGATGGAAGCAAGGGACAGTACGAGTTTGAAAGACGATGTTTCAAAATGTCAGCTACTTGGGTTTCGATCTTGCCCACCAGAATCTGCAATGAGTGCAATATGCATGGAGCTTTACGGAATTAAAGGGAAAGACAGCTTGGCAGGGGTCCCCTCCTGGCTCAAGGAATCGTCTCTCCTTTTGGCTCTCCTTCTTCTGTGTATCTTACTGGGGTCCACGCAAGCTCAGCCACTCCAGCCCTGCTGACTCTTTTGAGTGGACGAGTCCTGCTAACCACGCAGAGCAGCACGGTGATTCTGCCCACCTGGCGTCATGTGCCCAAACAAACCAACCCAAAACAGCAGCAACGCATGCTAGCTGCTGTCTTTCAAAGGGTTCCTTTGAAACTTCTACCATCTTGGATGCTCTTAATGTACACCACACCCCTAAGAGCACATGAAGATGGAAGGACTTTTCTTCCCCCAAAACGAAACCTGCCTTTGAA
This sequence comes from Leucopleurus acutus, assembly GCF_964270905.1. NCBI lineage: Eukaryota > Metazoa > Chordata > Mammalia > Artiodactyla > Delphinidae > Leucopleurus > Leucopleurus acutus. The sequence continues at coordinate 4,594,438 of NC_139150.1, read as the reverse complement.
AGCTGACTCACAGTGATGAAGCAACATTTGTTCACCATATATACGCTTCTCAGTTTCCAGGATCACAGCTCCGACTGTCAAGATCTATAAGGAGCCCATTAAATATTTACCGAACCATCTTTATAATGGGAGAAAAGGTCAGAGTTAATAAAACTGACAGGCAGCTCCTGTCCAACTGGATTTATACATTATTTAAGCACTAAATACTCCATTCCATGAAACACAGTTTAGATTTGAAAAGACTCTTGGAAAATGTTCACTCAGACAATGGTTCTAAAACAGGAGAAGGGAGTTCAGAGCTAATCTACAAATTAACATTAAGAACATATCACTCCCCAAAATACTGCCATAAGTTTTCAGTTACAGGCTCTGTAATATTTTCTATAAAATATATATTTCAATAAACATATGTGGCTTGGGAACAACTCTATTTCAAAAGGCAACTAACTTATCAAAGTTATAATGTGATTTTTCTATCCAAGATCATTTCTCCATTAATCAGCAAGAATAAAATGAAAGGGGGAGAGAAATAAAGCAGTCCATTCTTTTAACTTCCACATCTCCCAGCTGTGGGGAATGGGAGTGTTCATGTGGTCAGCTGCGGTGAGGGGGCTCCTTATTTACTGGTAAGTGGCTACTCCGCAGTAGCAGCTATTTCCATGTTCTCTGGATTTTGAGAACATTTCCCTCAGTTCCTATTTTGCTGTCTATTAATGTCAAACTTCTATTTTCTATGACTAACCTCGGATTCTTCTGTCAGTTCTCAACCTAAAGCCCTTTCTAATCAATTATGTCTACTAATTAGCTCTATGCCTGAGATATTTTCAGCAACTCATAATGATCTGAGGGAAACACCATTTTGAATTAGGAAAACCTTGATTTACTGCATATTTCTTAAAGTAATGCTGTTTTAGTAATATTAAACATGCACAAGTGTTGAATGTTACCAGGTAGGGTCCTGGTAAACTCTAGTGTACAGACTAAGAGCCTCTGTAACAAGCATTCTCTTTGAAAATGTGCTACTGCACTCTGCTACTAACAAGAGCTGTGCGGTCTTACACATCTCACTCCCCTCTCTGCAAAACATGCGTTATGTTTTCTCCAAGGACCCACCTAGCTCTGAGGTTTGATTCCTCTAGGTTTCTAAAGAAGTTACATGGGTATTTGACTTCACCACAAAGTGTTGAAGTAATGTCCCTACAATTTCATACAACAGCAAACCCTTTTCCTCTGGATAGCCTAAGTCTTTACTGCTTTTAAAAAAGTCCAAATCCAATTAGCTTTAATATGCTTCAAATCACAAGTAACAAAATGTACTGGAAGGAGATGACATGAAAGGAAATTATTTTTTAAAATAGGACTCAAATGCAAAGTTTCTGACTTAAATCTCGGGTTCAGAAAATCAGATGAGCAATGATCCCCCTGCTTAGTTCTCCAACTTGTTTCACGTCCTCCATGTTGTTCCGAATGCTCTACCTGCTCCAGATAGATAAAGGACGTGTTCTGCAATGGACAGAAGTTTGAGAAGAAAATAGAAGGAAGTTCATCATACTGATTACATTCAATATACTAATTAAGCCAGTGGTGTTCAATTAGGCCTAGTACTTAAAAGCTGTAGTGGTTCCTAGAACCTCCCAGGGGACCATGGTACAGCATCTATTCATAAGCAACACTATCCTACCCATGCCATACGGCCTGAATCCCACTTTAAGAAAACTGACATTCAAAAATCTCAAAATTTATAAGCCAGATCAATGAAGGTTTGATTCTTCCTACTCTGAAAACCATTATTTTGTTTTCAAAGACTCATCAAAGGCTTCTTTAAGGGTGGGGGCAAGTTCAGCAACAACGGCAGCAAGACTCCTCCAAACCTGAAGGCATTTCACTTTATTTCTAAAAATCACTTTACACAGAATTACACATACGTTTCTAAGAACACTAGGAAGACACATCGGTACTTCCAGTAACTAAACCCTTTGGATGAAGAATGAGCTAGAAGTCAGTCATAATAAATTCTGGCTGGCTTAGAGCAGGGCCACAGGAGGGGAAGAAGAGATGAAGGCTGGGGAGCCCCTGGGCCTCCTCCAGTCCCCCTCGGGCAGCTCCCTTCTCCCAGCAGAGCTCCTCTCTGTCACCGGGATTTGGCAGCAGGTAAAGTAGCCTGGTGTTCTTTCTTGGTCCAGGAGTGAAGCTGGCCACGAGGGAGACACATCTGGAGGACACAGCCTTGTTACTGATTAGCCTGCATTCTCTGCAACCTGCAGGGTAGCGCATGACGTACAGGTGATGCTAATGAATTTGTCAGCTCGTAAGTGGACTGGCAGATTGGTGAAACTGCCCTGGCCTGGCCTGTCACTGGAGCCAATCTGGAGAACAGAATGACTCCATCAGACAGTCCTCTTAAGGCTGGTCTCTTACAAAAGCAAACACACAGCTTTGCAGGTGCTCACTGTTGTGACGGAGCCCTGAAGGAATCCTTTCTCCCTCTTACTCTAATTGCTAAAAAAGCGGGCATGTCTGAACCTCTCCGCAGGCTTGAGTTCAGGAAAAGGCATCCATGGGGACTGCACTCGGATTACTTCAAATCATAGAATTCTCATGTCAGAGAGGAGTCTTAGTGAAGCCTCCCCTCCCCCCACCCCACCCCCACTTTACGGGAGAGGAGACTCTGACCTTAAAGAGGTCACACATATCACAAGAGGGAAAAAGGCCATTCAAGGTCCACCTTCCGTATCTTCTTCCTGTGGTTTTAAGTGTGCTGCATCTTTCTAACCGGAAGACCTGGCGTGTGTCACCTCTGCTTCGGCAATGACACACAGGTCTTCTTCTCGGGCAGGTGGGAACTAGCGCTAAGGGAGCGGGCGCAGAGCGTCACTGGCGTTCGCTGGCTCTTGCCTGCCCTGTTCGCTCTGACCTCTTGCAGGCGCTGAGATGTCACATGTTTTTCCCTCCTACTGACTCCCGTCACGTCTAAGGTGGGGAGTTTGGGGAAGTTCTAAATGCTATCATTTTAAGGTTTTAGTATCATCCGGCAGCAAAAACTTTGGTGAAAAGAAACCAGGAAACCATAGAAACCTCAATATTGTCAGAAAACTTAAATTCTAGACTCAGCAGTAACACATCTGACCTTCCTAGCAGCCTTGAAATCGTTTGATGGGGCAACCGTGCTGGTGCTTCATGGGTTTTCATAAATTACCTTATTGTCCAGGAGAATCCACACGTCTATTATCTGTTTTTACTGAGGGATCATCTTTGAGAATTTGTGTCATACATAATGGTAGTAAGAGGCAAGGGCACTATGCACGTGGGACCACTTCCCCTGCACATCACTGACCATAACAACCAGAGCTGGTTGGCATAAGTGTGCTGACAATCTTCCCAAGACGCAAGAGTGCACGCCAAGCTCACGGCCCCAGTCTAGGGACATTTGACACCGGGATCAGTTCATGCCACAAACACCTGGATCAAGCCACACGCCATGAAGCCGCCATGTGTGTATGTGGCGCTGGGAGGGTGGGGGAGGCTAAGGTGAGATTTTCATACAGTCATATTTCTCCTAAACCATTAAGCTTTCAACTAAAACCATTATTTGTGCAAAACTAGGAACACTTCGTCACCACTTCGAGTTGCAAAAACCTTTGCCCCTCATTATTAAAATGTGTTTTGTTTCCAGCTAATGAGAAAGAACCATGTATTACAATAAAGCTCTGTTTCTTCTTTGGAACATAATTCTAAGGAAAGAAAGAAGCAAGGTTGCCTGGTATTATCTGTGCCAAGGAAAACAACTACAGAAAAATACCATAAATCTAATTGTTTTGCTCAGGTTTTTATCTAAATATCGTATAATGATATTAGGTTCTTTTCTCATTTTATCTCCTACTGCTTCTTTCATATAGCCAATATGAAAAAGAAAGAAAGGAAGAAAGAAAAAACAACCTTAGATTTGAGCTTTTATGGGTATATTTTTTTTTTTACTTGGGCAAAACAGCATCAATAAACCATAAGGAAGCGTCCAATTTATTTGCCTATTTGTTCTCTACTGGGAAGCTGGATTTCAGGCCTTTCAATTACCATGAAAGCAGGACACCAAGTCAGGGCCGTGCTTCTGCTCAACTGTGGCATCATTTCCATGCTAAACGCCATTTGGGTTTCTTTTTTCCTACATATGAGTCCTCAAATGTCCAAACTTCAAAACTGTCAAAGAAGTAAATAGAGAGCATGGATAGCAGTCTTCTTCTTTCTTAAATATCTGCAATGTTTAGAGTTGTTTAGAATTGTTCCTCTGGAGAGTTCCAAAACTCACACCTTTATTAACAGGCCTTTCTCCACAACTGCCCCTGTTTACACTACAGCTGCACGCATGTTGTCATACTTCAAGGATGTCAATCAGCTGGAACAGTTATATCACTCATATATCTAAACAGATCCAACAAAAAGCACACTGTGAATGTGGCTAAGAACGGAGGAAACAGCCATCATAGGAACTATTTGTAGAGGCACAGAGAAAGCAGACAAAAGAAAGCGAAAAAGAGACCCTAACAGACAGACAAGGGTACACAAAAACTGGTGTTGCCCCATCTCCTGTTAACCACCCTGCCTTTCATACCAGGCTTTCAACCTGTTTACCCTGCGTGGTCCTGGAGAGCAATGCACAGGGTCATAAAAAACATGTTGGGGGGCCATCAGGCCACTGAAGAAGGTGAAGGCAGGATATGCAAATAGGATCAAGGCAGAACCTGACAATACACTAATGAGAGTGTTCTAACAGGCTAGTAAACGATGGCGACAATGAGCACACGCCCTCTGAAGAGGGACAACATGGGGGCAATCCTGCTCACCTGCATTCGTATTAGAGGAAGCAGTCCATGCCAGATGGGCCACCATGTCCTTGTCTCCAACCAAGCCTGAACCACCCCAGAATCATTACCCATTTACACACTATACTATATCCAACAAAAACAAAATGTGTCCTTGACCTTTCTCTATCACTGACCAAAGACAGAAGTAGCAGGGAAGAATGACACGCCCCAGAATTAGCTTTATATTTCCACCAGAAATGCCAAATACTAGTTTTCTATTGCATACCTAGGGCCTGGATCAAAAGTCTAAAATGGAAGGCTAGAATGATGTCTAAGGTGCCTTCTAACACTGAAATTCTATGATGTTGTATTTCTCTATGAAAATGCAGTCTAAACTTGCATTGGTGAAATTTAAATATATTTTTGAAACGCAAACATTTTATCAGTCACCAGAAGTCTCTACTTAAGGCAGTTAAAGAAGGGAAAGGGCTCTTTGTGATGTCTGATGCTTGGCTGTTAGTTGAAATCTAGTGCAATGCTAGAGGTCTAGCGAGTAACAAATGTTTGTTGACACACACTATTTTGTTATTCCTCCCAAACATTCATAGGTGAGGCCTGGAGGAAGAATTGAATATTCCCATATAATAGGTGTGTCCCTGGATATTTCTTTCTTTCTCTTCCTCCCGAAGAAAACAGAGGTTTTTCAACTGAGAAATGAGTAAAATGACAACCACCGGACACTTCCATACCTCAATTCTAGACACTGAACTCTAAGCATTAGTCATTTGCTGACTTATCACTGAAAAGATTTCAGTCGAGAAACCAGTAAACATGATTTTTTAAAAATTACCAATCTGACCAATTTAAAATTATGATTATTACAAACTTCTTTTATGGGTAGTAAAAATGATTCCTGTGTGCTCATCGTCAGTCAGTTTAGATTTAGTTGGACAGTTTAACTCTCCCTTCTTCTAATGTCATGAAATGCAGAGCTCTGCTTTAAGCATCATTTTCATTACCATCAAAAGCAGCCCCCATCGGCTTCTTCTTCTTCCTTCCGTAAACATCATAAACATCGTCAGCTGGGAGCCAACTGGCTCCAAATCAGGGATCTGACCAGCCTCAGCCCCAGCCCTTGCTTACTCAGGAAACGAAGCAAGGAGGCGGGGAAGAGGGAAAGGCAGCACAGAGAAAACTCAGAAGGAAGAAGGATGGGAAACAGCCATATGATCACTGACTTTTCTGACTTTAAAAGATACATAACTATGATGTCAGTCAGACAAGCTGAAAATAACAGGAGTGGAAGCAAAAGGCCAGCAGCTCAGGTCAGAGGCCTGTGAGAGCAGGAATCAGGAAATAGAAGAAAACGTTCAGGAAGACACTCTTCTTATTGATCATTTTTAACAACTGCCTTTTCCCTTCGGGAATAGGAGGAATAAAGCCTGGTGGCTTGGGGGCAGTAAGTCCAAGGGGGCAAGTGCTTTCCTTTGTGCTTTGGCAGCAAAGGCTGCAACTCCAGAGGCAGTGTGGTCCCCTGGGTACCAGGAGGACGAGCTTTGTAGTCAGACAGCCCCGAGTTCAAACCTCAGCTCAAGTACGAGTTATTCTGGGCATTTCTGGGTGTTTCCTCTTCCCTCTGAGCCTGTTTCTCCACCAGCCCAATATGGGGAAAAAAAAACAAACAGATTTCTCTCGCAAGGACAAAGCTGTTCTCCTGTTGACGGAGCACACGCCCTAAGGCAGACTTCAAAAGTGCCTTTTCCTTATCTCACAACAACCCCAGGGAGAGAGGTATCGCAGCCTCCTTTTACAGATGAAGGAACGGCAGGTCAGTCATAGAAATTAAGTGATATGGTACGTGCAGAAGATGTAAGCACAGGGCCCAGCGCCCGGGGAACAGACAGAGTTGGTCTCGTGATTATCAGAAGTGACTATGCCCCAAAATTCGCCTCTTCCAACAATGCCGAGAATGACCGAATTTTCACAAAACTGATTAAGAGTATATCACCTTTTAATCAAATACTGTCATCCTAAACATGTCAGATAATAAACTGGTAAGTGTAATGGAAAAAGGGAAAAAGCACGCCCCCATCCTCGCTGTTCTGAATGAGTTCGGTGTGCGGAGAAGGAGCCCCGACTTGGTTCCTCTTGTACAAATGAGGAAAAGGATCCATCACGCTGGTGATGCCTCACAGCCAACTCTGTGCAAAACTCTCCATAAGACCCAGGACAACTGTACGGGGCCTAGGGAGACGCTGTAAGCACTCACCACGGGGGGCTTCCCTGGTGGGGCAGTGGTTAAGAATCCGCCTGCCAGTGCAGGGGACACAGGTTCAAGCCCTGGTCCGGGAAGATCCCACATGCCATGGAGCAACTAAGCTCGTGCACCACAACTACCGAGCCTGCACTCTAGAGCCCGCGAGCCACAACTACTGAGCCTGTGTGCCGAAACTACTGGACGCTGTAAGCACTCACCACGAAAGGCGGCCCAGAGGATCAGCTGGGAAGCTCCTTCTAGTACACCGTGGAGAGCGGTTCTTAAAGCTACGAACCACCTAAATGCCCAGAAACCTGGCTCAACCCTGATGCATTAAACAAGCAAGTTACAGAGTATTTCTTAGGCAGCTAACAAAGTATTCAGCACTGGAAGATCAAAGTCTCTCTCCAGACTCCCAGAGTACAGTCTTCCCTAGGTATCCACGGGGGACTGGTTCCAGAACCTGCCGTGGATACCAAACTCCGCAGATGCTCAAGTCCCTTATATAAATGGTGCAGTATCTGCATATAACCTACACACATCCTCCCGTATACTTTAAGCCATCTCTAGATTACTTATAATACCTAATACAATGTAAATGCCATGTAAATAAAAACAATGTAGATGCTATGCGCATAGTTGCCAGTGAGTGGCAAATTCAACTCTTGCTTTTTGGAGCTTTCTGGAATTCTCTTCCCAAATATTTTCGCTCTGCAGTTGGTTGAATCCGAGGATGCGGAAACCACGGATACAAAGAGCCGACTGTACTTGTTTCCTTCCTTATCGGACTGTTGAAGGTTTTCTTGTTGGTTTAAGTTCTGACTGTGAATGTCTGCACAGGATAAAACGGGTATGTTTTCGGTTTAAAATGAACAACAGGTCAGTGTGAAATTTCTACTGATCAACAGGACTGAGGTACGACTTCTACTGATCTTAATCTAATTGAGAGCGTAGGTATGTAGTCAACTATGTGGATATAAACCATGAGCCCTCTACTTAACCACCCGTGAGCTTGGGTGAGTTGTTCAACTTTCCAGAGCCTCAGTTCTCTTCTATTACTGGAGATAATACTGCTACTCGATACCACTTGATGACCCTAGAAACGATCTGGGGTTTCACGGAGCAAAACCACAGTCAGCTTCTTGGAGTTAGTGAGAATTAAGTACATGAAGGCACTGAGCAAAGTGGCTGGCACAGAATACACACTCGAGAAATGTTAACTATGATTATTATTACTCAGCTGAGGCTGCTGAGTCATTAACAATGAGACTGAGCGTGAGAGGTGACTAAGCCAATAACTGGAAGGCCTTGCCTCTGATGGAAAAACCTTAGAGGAGATGGACCAGTGAAGAAAAACAGGCCTGTTTCTGGGTGGATCTGGGTGAGGGGAGTGCACAGAGTTTGGCAGGACCATAAGAGAGCTGAGCCCCTGACACAAAAAGGGCTGCTCTGATGTGCAAGTTACTTACTTCTATGATGCTTGGCAGCCCCACGCAAACCCCAAATTGTGCTGTAAAGAACAAGTCACGCGTACAAAATGGGGACAGCGGGAGGCAGCTGGGAATGTCCAGGAAGGAACAGTGACAACACGTCTATCACCAGCCACGTCCATCCAGAGGTGAGAAGCAGCCTCCTTTTGGACCAGAGAAGGGAAGATAGTAGGCAACCGGTGCCACAGCCCATGCTTCCTTTTGTTACTCAAATAAATACACCGCCTTTCCCCTTAAGCACCTGGCAGGTAGCAGCTGAGAAGAGCTGAAGCTAGTTCAAGCCAGTCCAGAAGTCTTTCCGAAGCCCCTTTTACAGGGCTGGCCACTAGAGAATGGTTTTCTGTGTATGTGTCTTTGCCAGACTGTCTCGTACCATTTGACAAGCCCCACAGGCCTAGCAGAGGGCTCTACAGGATGCTCCATAAATGTCTGCTGGGAATGGGATGGCTCGACAGATGCAGAGCACAGTGCTAGACACGGATGGACGTAAAAAGAAATGTTCTCTGCTTTTAGAGGGTCAAGATCTGCCCAGAATGCACGCTCCGTAAGAGCAGCTAAGAGCACCACAGAGCTCCTCCGTCTTCATTGCTAGGTCCCCTTGTCTAGAACAACGCTCCGCATAACAGTAATAACGACATGAGCCAATGTGTATATAGGACTCACTGTGAACTAACTAGGTGTTATTCTAATTCATTTAATTCAATCAAACTATACAGCCATCCTATGAGGTAGGTACTATTATCTGTATTTTACAGATGAGGAAATTGAGCCACAGGTGGTAAGTGGCCTGCCCAAGGTCATGGAGCCCAGTAAGTGGCAGGGTCAGGCTTGGAATCTGGACAGCCTGGCCCCAAAGTCCCTGCTCTGTAACCACTACACTCCATGGCTTCTCCAGAACTTGGCATGTTCTCAGTAAGGATTTTTAATTTTATTTCCTTTTTGCTTTTTTTTTTTTTAACAAACCCTTGTATTGAAGTATTTTTTAAAATAAATGAATACATGAATAACAAGCAGGGGACGGCTAGGGGAGATTTGAACTAAATGACAGAGTACAGTGGGAATCTGGACTCTGAATCACCTTCTCGCATAAGGTCCCTACAAAGTGGGAGGATGATGGGGCTCTACTGCCTCCCCTTCCTCCCCTTTCCTCATCTGTAAAATAGAGATAATAGTACCTACCGCATAGGGTGGTTGCATAGTTTGAATTAAATGAATTAGAATAACACCTAGTTCACAATGAGTCCTATATACACATTGGCCCGTGTTATTATTATTGTTATGTGGAGCATTGCTCTAGACAAGGGGAAAAGGCCCAGCTCAGCCTTTTCAGGGTGCAACGAGCAGTCACACCCAGTTAATGAGGGTTTGCTGTGAGGCTCCCTGGGAAGTAGAGAGAGCAGATGTGTCCCCAAGCAGTCCCCTTAGAAAACAGGAGCAAGCTCGTGCCATTCGGCCCACCGCTGCCCAGCTCACGGCCACTCTGACTGCTGGCACTCGCCGCCTCTTCCAACTCCCTGCAACCAGCTGCTCCTGACTTGCCCTTGTTCTCTTCCAGGCCTCCGCCTGCTGCTATGTGAGTGGGCAAATTCGCACACACCACCTTTTCACCCAGTTAGTGCCTTCTCACACCTGAGAAGCAAAGGATGGACAAGAAGCTGGCATTACAGAGCCACAATTTTTATTTTTTTTTGCAATATAAAAACGTGTAAAAAGTTTTGAAAGTCAAAAGCTTTCTCATCAATACAGGCGCCAAAACTCCTGTGGCAGCAAAAACGGACATGAACTGATGTGAGTCTATTTAAATCCTAATTTATCTCACGTAGTGTGAACAGTCGAACGTTTTGCTACACAATGTTTGATTACAGGGTACTGCCCCAGGCCCCGCTGGAGACATTCGTAGCATATGAACCACGCTACCTTTCAATAATCCAAAACACAGTCGGACCCGAAAGCTCTGGATACGGAGCTGTGAAGCCGGGCCAGGCAGTGGCGAGCGGGCCGGCCAGCACGCGCGACTTCTTGTCACGAGGGTCTCAACCTGAACTTCACCTTCGCAGAGAGCCTCCTCTGGCCACTGGATCCAAAGGCGCCTCTGGGTACTCTCCGTCCCACCACAGTGCTTTACCTTAATCACCGCAGTAAACCCAAACAGGTATTTTATACGTATTGTTTGTTTCTTTGTTTAGTGTTTACATCCCCCGCTCTACCCCACCCCCAACACATACACTAGAATAAAAGCTCCACTGAGACCCAGACGCTGGCTCTCTTCATCACCACTGCAGCTCCCACACTCAGAACAGTGCCTGCCACACAGCTGTAGCTCAATAAGTGCCTGATGAACGAATAAATAAGAAGACACTCAGTACAGGCACGGAGGCATCGCAGGAACGGTGCACAGCCAGACCCACACACCCTGCCTACACAAATTAAAAATCCATATACTCCCAAGCAGTATGGATTTTTTCACACCCTCTGCGGACTTTACTTGGTAGACAGTCGGGAGGAGGGGTGCCACTGAGGATATTAGGCAGGGGAGTGGTACAATCAAAGGGTACTATAGCCTCATTCTTCAAAACAGCCCGAGATCCTCTGCCATCAGAATCACCTATAGAGTGTCCACCAAAAATGCAGATTCCAGGGCCCCACCTTAAATCTGCTGGATCAGAATTTCTACCAGGGATCCCAGGAATGAACACTGTAAGAAGCAACCCAGGCAGCTCTCAGACACACTAAAGTCTGAATCCATTCATAGTATAATCTCAAAAACATCTGTTGACTCCCTGATTGAAGAAGTCAGTCTCTAGCTGGAACCCACCAAGAATACGCTACACAGGGAAACCTCAGACAAGTCACAATTAGCTAATCTAAGGACACAACACTAGTTGGCCCCCCACGTGGATTCAGGGTTTTAAACACAGATGCAATATGCTTCCAGCGTTGAGAAGCTTCCATCTTTCCAACTCCTATAAAAAAAAAATCTGACTGTTTCATGCATATGTTGTTGAAGACTGGTGGAGACAGCAGGATAGGGTCGCACAGTAGAGACTGAAAGAGCTTTTAGAATTCTGAGACCCTACTCCAGCTCTAACCTACACTTGATTAAGCAAATACAAAACCTGCATTGCAAGAGTCTTCAAATAGTTAAATTTTCAATCTTTATAAAAAAGAAAACCCATCAGATTTGATTGATAAGTGTACTTTTTAAAACTAAGAGTAAAAAAGTGAAGATTGGCAACATTTTTTGCCACATAATTTGCTTTCTTTGCCTTTTTCCACAGCACTGCACATAAATCAAAGAGATGCTGAAGAGGTCCATACATCACCAGCTGGCGTTCCAACACTATTTACCAAGTCTTTAACAGACGCAGGTCAGAGTATGGAAAACCATGACCAAGGAGGCTGCAATTAAAGGGAGAAAATTAACTCAAACACTGACAGAGAGTTAATTACGTTTACAAGTAACTTTCCAATGAGCAAGTTATGATATTTAATAAGAACAGCCTCCGTGAAGCAGGGTTACAAACTATGCAGGGGGGCGGGAGGGGGGGTTGAGGAAGACAAGCCAACAGAATTTTCCAAACAAGAACGTATATTTGAACAAGCTGCCCTTCTATGATTAAGCACACAAATCTGGGAACAAGGCAGGGGAAATGATGTTTTAATAAGGTATGAGACAGCCTTGTGAGCTGCATTTTGCATTACCCTTGCAAAAAAGGGGGGGAGGGGAGCCCAAAAGTTGCAGATCAAAGTGTACAGGCTACTGTGTGTGCGTGAGCTGCCGCTAAAGGTGGCGCAGAGGTCAAGCAAGGTGGATTTAAATGGGCTCGACTTCCCATACAGAAAGTGCAAAGATCCCTCAAAGGCAGCATGCTGAAATGGGTGGCTTACGTCCTCATTTTCAAGGACAGGAAGAGATGTACAAGGCTTTACTTGTCTGCCTCCATCAGCTCAGCTCTACCGTAACAAAATACCGGGAGACTCAGTCACAGACACTTATTTCTCATACTTCTGGAGGCTGGGAAGTCCAAGATCCAGGTGCCAGCAGACCTGTTCTCAGTGAGGGCCTTCTTTCTAGCCTGCACAAGGCCACCATCTCACCATGTGCTCACATGACCTGTTCTTTGTGTGCTCACAGAGAGAAAGCGCTCTGGTCCCTCTACCTCTGCTAGTAAGGCTATCTAATCCCATTATGGGGGCCCTACTCTCATGACCTCATCTAATTTAATCACCTTAAAGGCCCCACCCCCAATACAATCACAATGAGGTAACATTTGGGCTTCAACATATGACATTTGCGGGGGGGGGGGGATATAAACATTCAGTGCATAAGACGGTCCATCTGTTCAAGATAGCACAGGCCTGGTGAGTGCCTGGCCAGGTGCTCCACCATTATTCCAAGAAGCTGGGCTGTGTGCACTGGCAGCAGAGCCATGCTTAGTCTTGGGGACAGCATCCCTCCTCCCCCTCACTAGAGCACTGCTGGCCTTCCCCTGTCCCTGCACAAGGGCAGCGGCTCTAATTTTAATGGAGTCACTGCTTCTTTGAAAAGTTCAGCCTTTAACACTGCAATCACCCCCCACGTACTCTTGCCCTCAACTATCACTCCGGAAAAGCTAACTGCTGATGGCCAACGTAAGACGAAAGCTCCACTGAGAAAGAGGCTTTAAAACGGCCTGTAGGTAAAAGAGGGGGAAAAGGTCAGGCTTTCCTTCTCAAGAATTCAGTGTTTCATCATCTCGCTTTGCTGCTACACAATGAAATATTAGCATCAGACAGATCCTCTTAGAAGGCATACTAGGGAACGAGAGACATAATACCCTACTGCAAATCAGCCAGGTGCAAGTGTCTGCACAAATTTCTTAGAGTCGTGCAATGAAAAAGAGACCTTTCATGAAAAATATGAGCCCATTACATCAAAATGTGCTTTTTAAAATACTCAGATGTTGGAAACCTATGTGTAATAGAAGGCAAAATGTATCCAAAACTGGAGCCAGAGGTCTTCTTGTTGCACATGGTAGAATGAACAGTCATGTTCACTATACTCCCTCCCCAAACCACAAAAACTACAGCAAACACATACACAGCGGGTGTTAAGTCCCAAGGATAAAGAGACTAGGAGAGGAGACGACAACAGAAAAGAGGTCAACTAAACCGTGGACTATAGAAAGCACATGGGCCAGCACTACCTCAGCAGAGCGCAGTACTTGAAACCTACCCTGGCTGGCGGGAGGTGGGAGGGAGAGGGGAACAGGGTTAGGGAGGCTGGGAGGGTAGAATGAGTCAATAAAGAGCAAAGTGAACTAGACTCTAAGACTAAGGAAGTGGAGGCGCCCAGTATGGTGGAAGGCCAGTGGGGTGGGAATAAAAACAAGGATATGGTTAAGTCTTTTGTAAACATAGGTCCCTACTCCCATCAGAAGCCAGGAGAGGCTGACCTAGAGGGTCTCCGAGACAACTGAAAACAGGGGGACAAGTCTGCACTCTGAATGGCAAGACAGCCTCCCACCCCCAACCTTCACAACAATCGTGGTTCACTATATGGCTTGGCTGTGAACAACACCTCATAGTCATGATAGTATAAAAACTGAGTATCGGGGCTTCCCTGGTGGCGCAGTGGTTGGGAGTCCGCCTGCCGATGCAGGGGACACGGGTTCGTGCCCCGGTCCGGGAAGATCCCACATGCCGCGGAGCGGCTGGGCCCGTGAGCCATGGCCGCTGAGCCTGCGCGTCCGGAGCCTGTGCTCCGCAACGGGAGAGGCCACAGCAGCGAGAGGCCCACATACCGCAAAAAAAAAAAAAAAAAAAAAAAAAAAAAAACCAACTGAGTATCAATTAAAGCAAATTGATGGGGAAAAGGTGGGATATGAGAGTTAAATCTGTCTTCCATCGTGGAGTCAAAAGATGACATCTAAAATAGCAGTCTAAGCAAGTTGTTAAGAAAGACTGTAGGCAAGTATCCAAAGAAACAACTAAAAGAGTTCAAAGGAGTTCCCTCCAGGGAGTGGCATGTGGTACAGTCAAAGGACGAATGCTTTTGTTATAAACCTTGTAGGATTACTTATTCACCTTTCTGTGTGCCTTTGATGAAAATAAAAACTATAACAGAAAACAGAAAGTAGAGCTTCAAAGTTAAGCAGGTCCTGAAAATGTAAGCCCCTGCATACTACAAAATGTGCGTCATCACCTGGGGACTATTAGTTTACTACAGTAACACTTAATTTTATTTCAAGTTTTACTGCAGCAGTTAAAGGTTTTTATAACAGCAGATGCCTTCCCTCCCACACATCAATTAATTTGCAAATTATCTCAGGTTGCAGATATAATGAGGTGCAGAAAGCTTCTTTCCACTGGTGAGCACTGCCATCAGAAGGTAGATGTGGTGGGCGAGGTGATAACTGTGATGTTAGCTGCAAGCCAGAGCAGCCTGGGCTCTGGAGGATGCTCCGCCATTAGCCCGCTAGCCCCGAGGACCCGTCCCTGGCCTCAAATCAAGAGAAAGAACATAACGGCAACCACCATGAAAGATGGAAAAACAGTGGAAAAATTCTAGAGACGCGCAAGGGAGTGAGAGACTGTCTCTGCCTCATGAAATAAAATCATGGTTTTTATGCTCCTTTTTATAGCTTCTCATTCGGTGTTTACCAAGAAAGTAAACTTTTTGAAAAGAAAGGATGAGGCGCTCTCAGTTCAACTTTGGACTGTGGTTTGGCAAAACCACCTATCAAGCCTACACATTTGATTTCTTTTCTTTTCTTCTTTCTGAAAGAGCTGAACCGAAGTAACCAAAGTTGTTTCAAAACACAGGGTTGAAAATAGTTACACCGCTTCTGGCTCTGCCAAAGAACTGTTTCTTTTCTCACTTTCACTTAAATCTCTCTTTTTTTAATGACCCAAATGATAAGATGAACAAGAAGACACTTTATCGTTTTCACCTATGCAAATAACATTTTGTACGGAACAAGGCAGCAATTGTAGATCTTAACACCTGAGGGGCTGAGAGGGCTCATGAGGCAGAGCCCATCGGTAGGAATGGCAAACACCCCCATCACCAGGGTCCATTTCCCTGGTTCCACGTGCTCTAGGAAAGCCCTCTTTTCCACCCAGCCTCCCTCTTGGCATCTTGCCCCCCCCTCCCGAAGCCTTGAGTCAAGCCCCTTTCCTCATGGGCAGCGCCTGACACTGCAGCCCACGCTGAGCCGTCTTTCTGGTCTGTGATAAATTGAGTGTGAATAAGCATTTCAGAAGGCTTCCTGCTTTGAGAATTCACCTTTCCAACGAATTAAATAGGTGTCTACAGCAGCCTGACAGATAGCAAACACACATTTTCTCCTTCACAACTGGTCCTGTGCAGAAGTAAACTATCACACAAATATTGTTCATTCCCCGCCAGCCGAAAGCAGTCTCAGGCACGGCGTTTGTTCCTCTAAACACGCCACTCTATTAAGAATGCCCGTCAGAGCCTCTGGAGTTTGAGGACAATAATTTTCTTTACACGCTTGTGAAAGCAATCCAAAGTTCCCCTGACATTTTCTGACCTGGCACTGTCTGTAAAGGGCACAGGTTAACAACGTTTAAGAAAAGATCACATACAATAATATATACATCATGAAGATTCCTGGGACATTGTGTGGTCCAGGACTTCGGATTCAATACCATTATCACCAAGAAAAGAAACAGCTTTTCCTTCCACTCGCACACCATGCTGCGCTCCAAAAGCACCATTAAAATGCCAACAAAGGCATTTTCGGATCTACAATCATCTGACATTTTTGCTAAGGAAATTCAAATTTGAAAAACTTTGGTAAATTTAGAGTCTTGTGAAGTACCACCCGCCTCCCCTTCCACTCCCCTAAAAAGGGCAAGAAGATTCATCATCAAAGGTTACCCCTCCCTCGAATGTCATCAGAGTGTGGCATTTCAGCACATACATTTGTGTGCATGAATCTCCAACTGTTCTGAGATCTCCACCGTCGCTGGCATAACCGGATGAGTTAATAATGGAACGGCTGCCTTCCTAAACTCCTTTTCATTTGCTCTTCACTTCTGTTGGTGTAACTTAGACCCTCGGTGTTCTGTGCAAGTCTCTGGATTCTATTTGGCCTAAATGTAAGAGGAAGACACCTTCCTTCCTTCCCCTACCAGCCCCCCTCTCCCCACTCAAGAATCCAAGGACATTCATAACTTGGTGATTAAAAATACACTATTTTTATTTCAAAAATTCAATCATAACACATTCCCTTCTTTAAAAATTTTATAGCATCTACACTTTCAATTTGGGATTTCTCATTCATGCTAGGTGAGCCTCTTATGTTCTATATTAAATGCAAGGCATGTGTGATCGGTACTATTAATAATATAACAGTGCCAATCTCAGAAGCAGCAACACAGCACTGACACAGAGCCCCTCTGAAGAGGTGTGGAATCGTGAGTACCACGGCAATATTATTAAACACACGGGAATAAAGAATGCGCCTTACTGCCCCTCCCAGCTAAAGAATCAGGAGGAATTTTTCCTCTTTCCCAAAGGCATAACGTATCATTAGCTCTCATAAATATAAACAGATCTGAAACAAAAACAAGGGATTTACCTTTATTAGATTCAAGGAAGGAAGGAAGAGAAGGTGAGTTTTAAAGTATTCATGGACAAATCAAGATTATAAATTCATCAAAGTGTATCAGACTCAAGGATTTAAGGTCACTAAAGTCACCTTTTATGATTATGACAATAAAATAAACCCCAGTTCTCACTTCTTCAAGAACCAGTTTCCTAACAAAGCTTGCCCTTCACTTTGATATCATCACAGTGCTCTGTCCAAGGATGCAACTTGGGAAATGCTCTCTAGAGACGTCTGCAGAAGAATCCAAGGTATACCTCACTCCCAGGTCCGAAAGAAGGCTAAAAATGAACAAGTGGTGGAGAACAGCATCTCAAAGTGATAACTTGGGTTTCTGACACGTTATCATGAAGACATTTAACAGCACCCTCCTTGTTTCCTCAGCAATCCCACGTACTGTTCAACTTAGGGATGGTTCCTCCCTTTGCATGCAGTGGATTCAGGCAGAGTTCCTAACTGGGCACTGTCTGTGGCCATCACCCTTCTCCTGTCTGGCTGTGAGCACAGGTCAACGAGAAAGAGACTCAAGGTAGGAGGACATTACATACAGGGTTTTGTTTTGTTTTTCATTTCATTCTTTTTTTTTTAATTCTTTACTGAAATATAGTTGACTTACAATGTCTTTATTATAAAACATCCGATTGTTGACAGTAAAAAATGGGGACTGTCTGTGCTGAGACCTCAGCTCACAGGTATGTGAAGGTGGCCTAGTTCGTTCACAGCAAGATAAATTCGCCAGAGCACGCGCACGTGCGCGCACACACACGTGTACACACATGCACACTTACCTCAAATGAGCAGCACAGAAACAGAAAAGACAAATCAAGACTCCTAGTCTACACAACTTCTGAAACAGTAACAATAGCCTCCAAGTGTCTAGTGAGTGCCAGGCATTTAGTATTTACGATCCAATAAAGGAGAAGGTGTTCTCACGAACCTCACTTCACCTTTAAGGGAAGAAGCTTAGGGAAGTTAAGTTACTTGACCAAAGTCACACAGCTGATCTCAGGTCCAAATGAGCCCAACCCTGCAAGTTTAATGACTAAGCTATACTGCCTTGTCAAATAGAGTTTCACTCATTCAATAATGAATGATTAAAAAAAAATAACAGTGAATGATAGTTATAGATGTGTATTGTACATCTAGTACGCCTGGCACAGCTCTAAGTACAATACTGGGAAGAAAGCAACGAACAAAGCAGACTCCCATCCTCACGGAGAGTACGTTCCAGAGGGGCACGGGAAAGACAGCGGACAACAGGAATAAGGAAAACACGCAGGATGAGCAACGCCAGGAGCGGGGGAGCAGGTGGGGGCAGCGGGGGGGGTACAGTACTCAATAGGGTGGCCAAGGAAGGCCTCTCTGAGAAGGTGCCATTTGAGCCAAGACCTGAAGGTGCAAAGGCATCTTGAGGAACCCAAGGAAACTTTGGACAGAGGAGGAGACGCAAGCACGGTCTGTCTGGCACGCCCTGGCGCTAAGAACCCCAGAGGGGAGCCTTTTTCGGGACAGCTGCAGGCTATACCTGCGCTGCTTCTCTCCCTCGGGCGCCCGTGGGTGGGTGAGCAGGTCTCCGGCCTCCCCGCCACCACACGTGATGGCTGACCGGGCTGGTGCTAAGCCCGGGCCTCCTCTCTCTCCAGCTCCATTCGCCAAAGTTCATTCCACACGAGGAGCGCTCGTCCTGACACTGCTCATTCCACATGCCCTCCCACGCCTCGCTACACACAGGTAAGAGTGTGGTAACGTACTTTTGTTTGCCCATTGCATTAACAAAGATCTAAAGACTGGATGAAATCGAGCGCGAGGCAGAAAACAGGCACTTGGTCTCTGTTGGTGGAGAGTGTAAACCGGTACAACTACCCTGAACGGCAAGTGGACAGTATCTACCAAAAGGGTAAACGCAGTTTCCCTTATGCCAGAGACTCCTCCAGAAACATACTGGACATCTGGGCAAACACTAACACGCCAGGATATCTCTGCTGTGGCATGGACTAGAATAACCTCAATTATTATCATTAATAACCTAAATCCCCTCTATGGAGAGCTGGGCATGGCACCTCCACAGAGTAGGCTCGGAGCAGCTGTTTAAAAAAGAATGAGGTAAAAAAAAAAAAAAAAAAGAATGAGGTAAGAGTGGTGAGGATGAAATACTGGTCTTTCAAAAGAATACGTCTGTCAGGAATTGCAGCTGTAAATGAAGATCCCTTCGTTCTTAGGAGTAGAGGGTCAGGATACAGGATATCTACTCTCCAATGCTTTAGCAAAAAATATAATAATGACAGTATGCATAATAACAAAGATAAAGTAAATGTGGTTGAATCCAGTTAAAGAGTATACAGAGTTTAAGGCACTATTCTTCCTTATGACTTTTCTGAAAGCTGGAAATATTTTCAAAATAAAAAGTTTAAGAAAAGTGTCAAGACCATGGCCCATCATCGCTAGGGGAAAGCTCTATGACACGCAGACGACCGGGAGCCCCTTCAAGGAGCAGGCATCCAGGCCGGTACCCGAAGCAGGCTGAGAAGGGGCAGGGGCGGAAGACCCCTCTGTGGCAATAACTAGCCCAAAGCTTCAGTCAGTCAGTTACCACACAATCCCCTGATCCAGCCGGAGAGGCAATAACGCAAGTTCCGACACAGATGCTGGGTCAGGGGCCGTGCAGCCCACGCTCCCACCCACACATCTTCAAAGTCCAGCCCAGCGGGAGCTGACATTCTGACTGATGGCTGTGAAGGACCTGCAAACTCCTCAAAAGAAAAATAAAAGAATAAACAGGATGAAAATACATTTGTGTGCTGGGTTACTTAAAGTAGAAAAAGAGATATTTTGGAAACACCTGAAAAAGCCAGAGAACAAAAATAATATCTGGCTAGCTTTTTTTTTTTTTTTTTTTTTTTTTGGGTGCACCGGGTCTTAGCTGCAGCAGATGGGCTCCTTAGTTGTGGCACGCGAACTCTTAGTTGCGGCATGCACGTGGGATCTAGTTCCCTGACCAGGGATCGAACCCAGGCCCCCTGCATTGGGAGCACAGAGTCTTATCCACTGTGCCACCAGGGAAGTCCCCTGGATAGCATTTGATAAATAAGAGCACCTCATTTTCCTAAGCGTCCGGATGCACTCGGAATACAGGTCATTTGGTTTATCTGTTATTGTGTTTTAATTGTATTAGTAATTCATACATCGGGAATGCCAACATCCCCTGCTTATTAAGAATGAACATGTTGCAATAGTTTGGGTTTGAATCTTGGCTCTGCCCTTCAGGACCTGAATGATCTTAGGCAAGTGACTTAACCTCTTTTTACCCCAATTTCAAAAACATATAATACACATAATTTCATAGGGTTGTCTGTGAAAACTAAAACACACCATTCACCGCAGAAATATTACTGATTCTATTTCCAGGTACAGTGCTAGGTGCTAGGGATACAGCTTTGAGCCTCATGGAGCTTACAGCCTGTTAAGTATAGCTAGACATTAAATAGATAACCCCCAAAACTAAAAATTCACAAACCTTTGTGACAAATGACTCAACGAAAGGGCCCAGTGCTGAAAGCCTAGGCCAGGACATTCCCAGCAGAAGGAACAGCATGTGAAAAAGCAGAGGGAAGGGGGAGCTTGTGAAAGTGAAAGGCGACAGTGCGTGTGAAATGTTGACTCGCAGTGCTGGGAGCAGGGGAAGCCCTCCACAAAGGGCGCGGTGCTAACGGAAGCCACCAGACAAGAAGCACACCCTGACCATCGCATGCACGTAGTACTCCATTTATCGTGGAGAACGGGAAGCTTGAGTCACAAAGCAAACAATCAGAGTTGCAGTGAGTGTGATTTAATTTACGGGCTCACTATATATGGGGTTGCTATATTCTGATCACTTTCTGAAATGACTTTCTGACTGAGCATTGCCTATGGAATGAAAGCATGAACAGTAACAGCTGTGTGAGGTTTTCAAGCCCACGGTTCAGTTCTGTACCTGGGCACCAGCTTGTTCAGCCACAAATCGCCCCAGGCATCTACACAAAATAAGAGTGAGGTAGGCTCTTAGAACAGTGGTTCTAGCAGTTGAAAGACTAGTTACTGGCATACAAAACAAACAGCGAGCCATCAAAACCCACGGAGCGGATGGTAATTCATATTTCAGAATCTGAAGCTTGGATGGTAGAGAGAGCAGATGGCTGTGCAATATGCAAACACATCCACAGCAACAATGGGCTCGAGCTGCCTTCGGTGGCCGAGAGCAAACTGGAGCTGCCGGGCGGTGAGGGGAAAGGACAACGGTCTGGCCAAGAGGCTCCTGGGGACATCACAAAATGCCAACAGGCAAAACAGGCAGGGCTCTCCCCGAGCAGCTGGGCCCAGGCAGAAGAGGCATGTTTCTTGCACACAAGCTTTGGCCAGAACAGAGAGCGTTCCCGCGCCAGAAGTAAGAGCAGCGTGCAGATCTCTGGATCCAGCAGGGATGTGTCACCTGTCTCCCCAATACCAGCTAAATCCCGCCTGCCCCACGGATGCCACAAGCTGGGTAGTGGGAGGACAGATGAGTGACGCAACAACTAAGGTGCAAAGAATCCGCAGAAGTTACAGTCGGGAGGATGCGGCCTTTCGTCTAGTGCGCGCTGCTACGTATTTAAGAAAAAACAAAAAAAGGCCCCAAGAGAAAGTGGCTTCACCAAGACGACACTTTCATCCATTTCTTTCACTCATTCATTCGTTGGTTCAGCAAATATTTATGCGCTGCTTCCTAAAATGTGCCAAGCATCTTCTAAGCCCATGGCAAACATCAATGAAATAAACAAAGAATATGTCCTAGTAGAGAAAGACAGACAATAAGCACTTTTCCTTTTTAAAGTAAAATATACGGTATGTTAGAAGATGAAACCCATTATGGTTTTAACACGTGCAGGCTAGGGAGGCTGGAAGCGAGGGTGCTGCAATGTTAAATACGGTGCTTACTGAGAAGATGAATCTTGAGTAAAGATTTGAAGATGAGGATACAGACATGTGGCTATTCAAAGGAAGAACGGTCAGCCCAGAGGCCCTGAGGTGGAGATGGGAGCGCACCTCGGATGTCTCGGAATCAGGAAGGAGGCTACTGGCTGGAGCAGAGACGGCAAAGGAGAGAGGAGAAGTGCACGGCTGGGAAGGGTGGTGGGCAGACCTCACGGGGTGTGGAAGGCCACCGAAAGCATGGTGGCCTTTACTCTGGGACAGATGGGAGCCACTGCAGGGCTTGAAGCAGAGGAGTGACATGCCTGGACTTTCCTCACTAAAGGACACCCTGACTGCTGGTCAAGACTAGGCTACAGAAGCAGGGAGAGTCACCAAGTCCAGGGCAGGCCCAGAACAAGAACATGAATGTCAACCCGGTTTAACAGAGGCTTCAGATTTAAGTGGTAATATTTTGGTCCTTTTACTTTCAACTTGGACTTCTAAATTGCAAAGAATGTCACAGACCAAAATAACTCCCCACAGGATAAAGAGTTAACGATTTTCAGATGGGAGAAGAACGTCTCAGGCTTCAAAAAAAAGTAAGAACACAAACAGAACTATTAGTAGATTTGATGTTCAAATGCTTTATCATCAAACCTGTCATTTACTGTGTGAGTGCAATGTGTCAGGCGCTTTGCTGAGAGGCAGGAGGGCTCAGGGGCCGGCGGAGGGCACGGCTCTGGGGCCAGACTTCACCACCACCCGCCGTGGAAGATAAGCTCTCAGCCCCCTGAAATGAGAATGGTAGTAGTAACTGTACACATGCCTTAGGGCTGCTGTGGGGACTAAACGTGTTAATTCAAGGCAAAACCTCGCCCACTGCCTGGCACATGCCAGCGCTCAATAAACGTCAGCCACTGTCATTACTAGCTGCCACAGTGCAGTCCGCGTATGGGCCCCAGGCCGCCACACTGAGGGAGGAGAAGGAGGCGGGGCCTCACGGTTGCGGACGCTGAGCTGAACCGCCCCCCCCAGGCTGTCTGATGTCAGAGGCCACGCCCGGCTGCGTCAGCTTGGGAGGGACTCCTTCAAGCGAGTCCACCTGGAGAGTGAATGAGGACACCACTGCCCAAGGATGAGGAAAAGAAGTCAGGGGGCGGGTGTCCACTGGAGCAGAATCACGCCCCGTGTGGGCCAGGGGACACTGACACACGACACTGGGTCCCACCTCGAGGCGGTTTCACAAGGGACACCCTTCACCCCTGTGACCACAGGTTCATCCCTTATAAAAGATATTACCTATGGCCTCTCTTCTGGCTCTGAAATGTCATGGTTCTGTGTTTTGGATTTTTTTGTTTGCCTGTTTCCTAAGACCATAGAAGGGGGAGAAGTATCAATAAAAAAGCAGGACAATTTGATAAAGAGGAAACAGACAACACGTACTCCCCCCTCACAAACATCTTCTGATACGATACATCTCACTCACAGTACCACACCATTATCAACCATCCCACGTCACTTTTCAAGATGTTGTCAGATAGAAATTGATTACTTGTGAGATTTCAGCGCGCCGTGCTCAGCATCCGTCCTGACACACGGGTCAATCGACACGAAACAAAACCAGGCCTTTCAGGCCGTCGGAGCCTCACTCTCTGCCCTGAGGCGGGGAACTGAATTATTAAACGATGAATAGCAAGCGTCGCCACCTTTTTGCTTTACTTCCCTGTGGGAGAATACGTGAAACTACACGAGGTAAGAGGCTGCATGGCAGGTGACTTAAGAACAGTCATTTATAAAACACATACATATAACACGGGGGATGGAGTGGCGGGGCAATGAGGAAAGGGGCTGAGCGGGCCGAGGTGACTCCACACACAGAGAAGGTGTCACCTGACGGGAGCCTGCCCATGCGAATATCACGAGAAAGCTATAAATAAGGCTGCAAATCTATACGCTGGGCAAAAGTGTGACGCGGCAAACAAATACTAAGGCAGCATGTTTACTTTTAGCCGTGTCCTGATGGGGACAATCGGCGGGCTTAACTACACCCAGACCTTTTAGCCCATTGAGATAAATCTGGATCAAGGACACGAAGGCCCCAATAAGAAGTATGAGAGGCGACAAAGTATTACACTTACTCAGCAGGTTTTCACTTCTTCCTGCCGGCAGGTCCCAGGCACGTGCACTCCACTCCACACTCACACACCAGCACACACTTCAGGATGTGCTAGGGAGGCTCCAGCAACATTTTAATTTTCCCCCTTCTTTTGCTAATTTCAGAGATAACGGATGCTTACCTTAGTCATTTCGCCTCGTGCTGAGACTGGCTGAGGGAAGGGATCTGCAGCCGTGCTCCAAAGAGCCAGGCTGCACCCGCGGCCAGGATCCAGGGCCACGGAGGTTCCAGCATGACTCCGGGGGGCGCCGCTCACGATTCATCAGTGGAGCAGTGCAAGGCAGGGACCGCATTACGCATGTGACCAAACCATGGGCAGCAAAGAAGGATAAAAAGGAGGAAAGGGAAAGAACAAAATCGAGCTGAAGAAGAGGGGCAGAGAGGGGAAACACAAAAAGAACAAAAGGCAGGTCAAGAGAGGGCCGCCAATGTCAGCATCCCTTAGTGCCTGACCTGGGTGAGGACGCAGAGGAGACGCACTGACAGAGGGGAGAGGAGCGTGGTGCGGTGACACGGAGGGCGCAGCACAGACACAGTCATGGGGGAGCCAGGCTCGAGTGGGTCGGACTGAGCACATAGACATGTGTGCGTATTCTCCCTGTTCTCACATCCTCTGTCTTTCACCGTCAGCCTGGTGATTCAGAGGCGAGGAGCAATTGCATGGACACTAAGTTTTGGAAAGGACAAGGTACGGAAAGCGTAAGGGAGCGGCACTGAATGGACATTTAACTTCTGAGAATCCAGCCTTGTGCCGGCGAGTGGCTGTACAATGCCCACAGAGCTCATCCGCGCGCCCTCCCCGCCCGGGGCTGCGGGCTGCCCTCGTGGAGTTGGCCGGCCTGCAGTGCTCCTGCGTGTGTCGACAGAGCTCTAGTTGTGAGCTGAACCCCTGCTACTGAAAAATGTGCAGCCACAGGAGCTGTGGACCAAAAAAAAAAAAAAAATTATGTTTTTAAATCTTTAAATATTGTGTGGCTTAGAAACTTAGGACCGAAGTCCAAATTAGTACTGTGTGGCGAGAAAAGGGGGGCTGGGGGGGATTCAGTCTGAAGCAATTACGTGCAAGCACATGCATGGGGTCTGGCCTATGACGGCAGCTGCCACTGACTTTCTTCTTCTCAAGAATGCAAATGATTAAGATAGATTAAATACCTACTTTGCTTGAATACTCTTGATAATGAGTTTCTTTCCTTCTTTTAAGGGTGTTTGATGTTGGCAGCTGATGGATCTTGAGTTAAATTGTTTTAATTCAGAACAGCACCATCTGTTGTTAGGATCTGCCGGCTCAAGACAGGAGGCAAGACACCACCGCTGAGAGCCAGCGAAGGTGAGAAGCAAATGGTGCAGATGCTGGCGCGGAGAGGTGGGTGGCGGGGTGGAGAGAGCACTGTGCGGGGAGTTCAGAGACTGCGATTCTTGCCTCACCTCGGCCTCTGAGTGCCCACGAGATCTGGGACTCGATTTCTTCTTCTACAAAACGGGAGACTGGCTTGAAGGTGGCGATGACGGTGACACTGGCATTCACGACTGGCAGCTACGATTCTTAGTGCGTGCTTGGCACTGAGAGGAGAGCATTACACAAACGAACTCACCTATACCCTTTCGATGCCTTGTTTAAACTCCTTATGCCCGAGAGTATGTGTACTAATGTTGTCCCCATTTCACAGCTGAGAAAATCGGACTCAGAGAGGTAAAGTCACTTGCCCAAGGTCACACAGCTAAGAGTGGGAAAGCCAAAATATGTGTCTGACTCTGGAGACTGCGCTTGTAACCAGGGTACCATGCTGCCCAGCAGCCACTTAAGAGCCTTCGAAGAGCCCTGGGATTCCTGCCCCTCCAGTATCCAGAGCCCAGTGGCCACAATCTGCCTTTGCTCTGAGTCCTCACTGAAGCAAAAGCCAAGGTAAGAGCTAAGCAATTCTGCTCCTGGAATCTTAGATCTGGGAGTGGACTCGGCTGCACCCGGCAGTACTGCAAGACAGGTCTCATTTCACTGGGCTCCACTTTCAGTCCACATCTGTGACCCGAATATTGAAATGAGTTGTAAAAATTAACAAAACCTGAACTAGATCCAGTGGAAAATCCCCAGCATTTGATTTTTGAAAGGCTCGCTAAGTATCTTCCAAGATATGCTTATTCACTTGGAACCATGGCACTGACTGTATGAAAGGGGTGATGGTGTTCCCATTAATCGTGTGGACATTACCTCGACCAAGCCTAGATATGGGAACAAGTTAGGGGGGCCATCAGGTTACTTTGTGAGGGGCAAGGTAAGTTTTCTAGTAACATCTGAAGTGGGCAAATATAAACTCTCGGTAATAAAAGCACTACCTCCAAACAACTTGGATGTACTCTTCAGAAATCTATACAATTAAAATTAGGAGATGAGGAGGACATCATACTCCCCAGAAAATGAGCAGATAGTACAGTGTTTCAAAAGAGAAAGGAAAAGTAACAGCCTACCAGAAGCTCAAGATTTAGGTGCTAGCATCAGAGTTATTTTTACTGCCAGACTCTGGGCAACTCGTTTAACCTTTAAGGCTCCATTTTCCCAGCTACCACCTTAAAAAAAGGGGGGACGGGGTAGTAGGTAAAAATGTCTGCCTTCAGGAAATAATAAACTCAAAATCGGGAACACTGCATGGTGGGGTGCACTGGGGGAGCTGGAGTAGGAGGGGCTCAAGCACCTGGGCAGGAACTGTCCCCTGGCTTGGTTTCTTAAACTAGGAGTAGGTACGTAAGTATTCACTTTCTTATTATTTATGTATTTCAGTATGAATAGCTTCATAGTTTACATATAAAATCTGGCATAATTTCAAAAAGAAAAAGCTCTTCTGATTGCCCTAATGTGGAGAGCAAATGGAAACATATTCTATCAGAAAACAGTAAACGATGACTTCGATTAAAATTTAAGTTAACAGATTTAAAAAGGAATTCTAATGGTCAGTGCCGTAATTTATAATTCAGGAAAAAGAGTCTTGGCGTGACGGAACCAACATTCGACAGCACAGTGGACAGATACCAATAAGATAAATGAGAAACCATCCAACCGAAAGAAGGGCCAAAGCACGAATGAGCAAAGTGCAAACGAAGACACACGAATACCACTTCCTCCTGGGGAGCTGGCAGAGCTCTTCTTCCGTTAATATCCGGTATTGACAAAAATCACGGGAAATGGCATCTGCACACACTGTGGTCCAGGGTGTCAGCTGGGACTTATTTTCTTCCTCATAATTGCTATAATTTCCAAATTTCTGTAATAAACCTGTAACTTTCATCATTTAAAATTAAGTTTTTAAGTGACTCATGAGTTTACTGAAAGGAAAAAAGAAAAAAAAGACAAAGGGTGGACAGAGAGGCAGGAGAAGGGAAGGAGGGAGAAGAAAGCAGGAAAGGGGAGCCTGAGGCTTGGCTCCAGGCTCGGCAGCTGTGGGCCTGGCACAGGTCACTAGTTCTCCAGGCTCAGTTTTCTCCTCCATGAAAGAGGGACAACAATGCATATGTCAGAGTCGCTTCTAGGTTGAGAAATAACGTGAAGCACCCAGCACGGTGTCTGAGAGTTTTACAGGTGCACAACGAATGCTCTTTTTATTATCACTCCTATTTCTCACGGCCGCCACTTCTTCAGGGGTCTTTCATCAGAAACCCTGGAGGGAGAAGGGGCTGGTGCCCACGAGGTCTGTCCTCAGGGGCGATGAGAGAGGCAGGAGGATGATGCAGGCTTCCCCCATCCCCAGGGTGGCTGGTCTATTGGCAGCCTATCTGCCCAATGCACCACATTTTTAGTTTGCAAGCTAACGTTGTTTCTAATTATCTGCTTTGCAGTTGGATCTGCTGACCTCACATCTGAAGGACAATCCTGTATCTGCTTAAATGATCAAAAACAGTGCACATTTTACCCACAAAGTCCATGGTTGGAAAATTACCTGTAGAACTGAGTCAAAATGAAGACACTCATTTAATTTGTTTCGTTTCTGGTCAGTTTTCATTTAACAAGAAGCATGCCATTAACAAGGTAAAAATAAAATTTATTTAATCCAGTGGAAATGCATTAAAAACAGGGAAAGGTTTTAATCGAAAGTGTTAGCTCATGCCACACGCCAGAAGTAATTTTAGATCGATTAGAGTTAAAAGTATGAAATCAAGCCACAGAAAAACATGGGAAAACAAGATGTGACCATCTCACAACTACTTTCTTCGTTTAAAAGAGACATGAGACAAAAAGAAAAACAACAGATTTGACTAAATAAATACTTTAAAACTTCTGTGGGTTAAAGAAATATATAACAAAATCTAAGGCAAGCAAATTGGGAAGAATATACACAAAAGCAAAAAACCTTAATAGTAATAATGTTAAGGAAAAACAATGAAAAATATCTGCACAAAGTGTGCCAAGGTATGTGTTCAAGAATATTCCCTGCAGCATATTTTTAAGTATAAAATAACTAGGCAACCTGTCTATCAATATGAGAAAGTAAAACATAGTGGTTATATCCATATAGTGGAATAACATATGTATGGTGTACATACATAGGATCTATATGAAATATTACTGAATGAAAGAATTATAAGATGTTTAGTAAGATCCACTTCTGTTGTTGATTACACACACACACACACACACACACACACACACACACAGGAAGAGGTCCTAGAGGACTATTCATCAAGCTGTTAATGGTGGTTATATCAAAAAAAGGAAAAAAAAAAGTGGTTACATCTGAGTGGTAGGGGTAAAAGGGTGGGAAGGAACCCCACCCTAGCCCTTCACTTTTTACTTTTTAGACCTCTGTGCTTGTTTGTTTTACAACCAACAGATATTATCTTACAATTCCACAGAAAGCAATACTATGGCAGCCACTCCCAACTACTTGTCAATATCTATTCTCCTTTACTTTCTTAGAAACAGAAGCCCAAGCTTTTAAACAGGAGCCACTGCTGCCCAGCCAGAAGACTCTATTTCTCAGCAATCCTTGCATCTAGGTATAGCCAAGTGTCTAAGTTCTGACCAACAAACAAAATGTTCTGGCAGGTTCTGCGAAACCTTAAAAGCTCATGATGACTGCCCTCTGCTCTTTCTTCTTCCAGGTTGCTGCTAGGAATGAGAATGTGATGATGGCTGGAGCTCCAGCAGCCATACTGGACAACTTGGGAATGAAAGTTATGCATGGCAAAGCAGTAAGATAAACGGAACCTTGGTCCCTGACAATACGGAGCTCCCGTTACCAACCCTGGAATATTTTGAAAGGACTACGGCATCTACAGCCAAACCTGATCCTGATATAAATACATTTATATGTCTAAACTTAGCAAATTAATAGGCAATGATCTGAATTGACAAATAAAGAGAAGAAAAGAAATACACCTAGGAAATAATATAGAGGTGAAAGTTCAATCTCACTACTAATTAAGGAAATAAACAAACACAGTAAACTGCTGTGGTTCACCTATCAACTAAGTAAAGATGGGAATATTTTTGTCTTATTTTGACAATTTTTTCCAATACTCATCTTTTCACACACTGAAATGGGCCAACTGGCATTGCCATGGATTGTCAAGTGGTATAGTCATTTTGGAAAGCCAGTTGGTAATATGTACCAAGAGTGTTTTTAAAAATCCATACTGCATATCAGACCCAGGTAAGAGTGAGCATTCTCCACCCTGCCTCTCCACTGACTGCAGCTATGAAACCTGCACAGCACGTATGGAGCCGTTATCTGAGGAGTCTGAGAAGTAAACAGTAGCAGATGAATTAAGAAAGAAGACCAGAAGGCAAAGTACCACTGAACCAGGGATGAGTGAACCATCTGTTTATCCTCTAGTATCCCCCAGCCTGAACTCAACGCTGCCCCAAACTGGAAGTATGCCTCTCTAGCTCTGGCTCAAAGAGTGGGAAGAGGGTTACCTAGTTCAGAGAGAGTGGGCAAAACCGTCAGCTGTTGGGTTTTTTCTCCTCTCCATTCTCTCACGTCCCAGCTCCTCAGCAATTGTAGCAGTGGTAGTGACAACAGCATTAGCAGCTGCGATGGGAAACCAAAAGGGCCTAAAATTTTGAGGGGAGGTAAATTTCCTTTCCAATCAGAAGAGCTGTAGACCAAAGGGAGTGGAGGAACACGCCCCCACCCTTTTATTCTCTCTCTGCCGTCCCATTACTTTGTCCCAAACGCAATAGTGAGAAACACATAGCAGGGCAGGGCAAATAAAGCCCCAGCTTTCTAGCCACGGACCAGAAAGGAGAGGCCCACAGAACCAGAAAGTAAGAGAGATGGCAGGAAAAGGCGCGCCTGGGGAAGCAAACTCCTAAAGCTGTTTACGAACTCCTGCACAAGCATGGGTTTGCCCCTGGAGAGCATAAAATACATTCTTACTTAACAACTCGACTACGGGATAGAGAATCACCAAGTCACAAACACTGAGTGGCATAAACATGAAACAGACTGGAATAGCCACAAAAAGCCTTTGAAAGCAAAACACTGAAACCACAGCCCACTGAAGGCTGATCTGAACCCGCAGTCTAAAACCCAACAGGGTCGACTGCCTGCTAAAACAAAAACATCCATACTCACCACAGAATTTAAACAGTTTCCTAACGTAATAATGAAAATGTCTAGGATACAATCCAACATTACTCGGCATATAAATGATGAGGAAAATTTCAATTCAAGTAGGTAAGGTAAACATACCACTACAAGATGACAGAGATGTTGGAATTTTCTGCCAAAGGCATTAAATGGCTATTATAAAAATGCTCCAGCACATAAGGGCAAACACTCTTGAAATGAATAGAAAACGAGAAAGTCTCAGCAAAGAAAGAGCAGATACAAAGAAGAGCTAAATGGAATTTTCAGAAGTGAAGGACAGAAACACACACACACATATCTTAGACCACTTGGCACCTCTGCAGTAGTTCAACTGGTAACCTATAGTTTTATAATAAAGCCTGTCCAAATCCTGAAAAGTAAAAAAATCCATACCCTTTGACCCAATAAATCATACTTCAGGGGCTCTATTCTTAGAAAGTACTCCTAAGCAAAGATAAAACTTTGTGCATGAAGATGTTTATCCCATCAATATTTGTAACAGTGGTAAACTAAACGTCCAATCTAATAGGGAAATAGTAATGGGAGACTATGGTACATGTCCTGAATAGAATATTATAGTTTTTAAATTTTAAATTTTCTGAATACTACAGAATAATGTTACAGTATCATTAAAAAAAATTCTTGGGGTATAATGGGAAACGGGGTGGGGGTAGTTTTGATTGTATATGAAGAATGAATACAACAAAGCTAAACACAAAAACAGTTACCTAGGAAAAAAGACTAGAAGGAAAGAATATTAAAGTGTTAATGGTGCTAAACTAAGTAAAGGGATTATAGATGACTTTTTTTCTTCTTTCTGCTTCTCTGTTTTTCAGATTGGAAAAATAAGCACATATTACTTTGAAAATAATAATTAACTACTTCCTTCCTCCCCCGAAATTTTCCCTATCTTGCACTCTCAACATGATCTCTCAAGATACTAAGTCACATTACAGATTTTCCAACCAGAATTTTTCTCTCAGGATTGAAAAAAATGTTTCTTGAATGCAGGAATCTCAATTACTCTTGTTTCTAACCCTCCAGTCAAACACTTGGCAAGGAAAAATATTCCTACTGCTGATGGTTAATAAGTAATGTGAAATTATTCAGAACTACTCAAATCAGAACAGTCCTCCTTATTAGGAAAAAAATTTTTAATATGACACATTTGCAAGAACACCATTCCGAAGTAGCTTGGTCTCTATGGACAATTACAGAATGTCAAGCTGTCACACAGACGCCATTAATAACTAAACTGTTCTTTTGATTCCTCCTAACTTAAAGGTCCCCACCTTGCAAACTGTCAAGGAGGCCCCTTCCCCTCCATCTGTTCTACTGTACCAGGCTTAACATGAAAGGCCAACAGCAGAACCCCTCTGGGCCCGTCATCCTGGCCCTTCAACCACATGGATAAGCCAGCCCACTCGGTGGCCGCGGTCTGTCCTTCATCCGACACCCTGGTTACGGGGGAGGGGAGCAGGGATTGGCAGCATGCTGGGGTCTCATCACTCACGTTACAATTTCCAGAAGCAAAGCAGACCATTCCTAAACCAGAGAAAATTAGCTGTGACTAATTTTCAGGCTAAAAAATGCACACTGGGTTTCTGCCCTTTAAGCATTAGTGTAACTGCTTAGTTAATTAGAGATGTGCTGTTAAAAGCAAACAGCACCAAAGGAGAGCACAGGGTCAACTCTGGTACCTGGGCAATTTGGTATCTTCTTCAATCTCCTTGAAATGTGATTAAGCATAACCTTTAAGAGTAGTGAATCACCAATCAATTTTGGTGAAACAATCTTGCATGGGACACAAAAGCGTGCCCTGTAGAGGGAGGAACCTACCATGGCAGCAGGGCCTAACCATCTCACTGTGCAGAAAAAGTTACCGAGATTTATCTCAATTGATTTTACTTGCAAGGAAAACACATCATAAAACTGCAACCTCAGCTGGACACTAAAGGTCGGTCTTGGCTTCTTGAGGGATGAACTTGATATCAATAGTTATTAGGACACATTCATACAAGATACACAGGAGAGATGGAAAGAAGATGCTGGTAATCCTACTTAATCCTGATGCGGCCCTAAATCAGGCTCTGCAGACTGTGGGAAAAATCAAGGAGAAACTTCAGTATTCCTGAGATGAGACTCTTTTTTTTTTTTTTTTTTTTTTTTTGCGGTACGCGGGCCTCTCACTGCTGTGGCCTCTCCCGTTGCGGAGCACAGCCTCCGGACACACAGGCTCAGCGGCCATGGCTCACGAGCCCAGCCGCTCCGCGGCATGTGGGATCTTCCCGGACCGGGGCACGAACCGGTGTCCCCTACATCTGCAGGCAGACTCTCAACCACTGTGCCACCAGGGCAGCCCCTGAGATGAGATTCTGTGTGCATGTGCTCATCTTTAGAGCCAGAACAGCAGCAAAGTGGTGACTCTAGAGCCCCATGAAGGGAGACATCGTGCAAGGGGCTGGAAGATCACCAGCATCGATGCTTCACGGCTCCTGCACTTCTCGGTGACAAGTTAGTGAGACCCGGTCCAGTGTCCAGCAGAGGACTAGGCCGGCCCAATCAGGAAAATATACACAATCAGAAAGGGCTGAGAAAGAAACACAGCAATTCGAGCACTCAGCAGCTGATACTTCATTTCTGCTCCACCAACTGTCGACTGTCGACAAGGCTGGTTCCCAGAACCCCACATTACCCTAACCACACATTCAATCCTCGGGAAAAGGAGAAAAGTGAAAACGCTGCCAGAAAGAAATGGAGGCAATCCAAAGAGAGCAAGAAAAGGTAAATTTCTGCAAAAGAGACCAGAGTTGGGATGTGTGTGCACAGGTTTTACACGGTTTTAAAATAAAGTTATTCCTTTTTCTTAAACCTAACACCACAAAGTGTTCTTGAGCCCAAGAAATTGGAGGAATAAAACGTTTCTTACACTGTGGAACAGGCCTGGTCATATTTATTACCAATTCAACAAACATCGGGGCATTACTTGTGATGTAATACAAATGGTACTTAACTACGAATCAGGAAACAAGGGGTCCAGTCACAAGCAGGTGACACGGGAAAGCACCCCGGAAGAGGTGAGGGCAGGTGGGCCTTTTGGGATAGGGAGGATCTGGGAAAAAGTGAGGAGCAAAGGATGTTTCAGAAGAGGCACAGTATCAGCAAAAGGGAAATGTGGAATCCAAGTTGACAGAAGACTGACTAGTCTGCCTACAGGAGGGTACACTTAGGGCGACAGACGGGAGAGGCAGCCAGGGTGGGCTGCGGTCGGAATGCCAGGCTAAGGAGGGCAGGGGCCACCATGGCTCATCACCCAGGACATCGCCGTGGCAGGAAGAAGGCAGGCCACAGGTGGCAATTTACAACCTGATTTTGGCTGCAAATGTCCAACAAGGGAAGTCACTGCAAGAGACAGAGTCCAGGCCGTGTCATACTCATGGGGAAGAGAACACTAGGAAGTCAATATAAATGACAGATGCGGAGTATCTTCCTTTGACAGTAAAAGATACTAACAGCAACAACTGTAGCAGAATGCCTTCAAAGGACTCTTGGGTTGGATTTCTCGCCGTTTCTCTGTAGGGAAGTCTCTACCCGGTAGCTCCCTGCAAGAAGCCCCTGCCTCTCACACAGGCCTCCCCGCTCTCCACCTAAAGAAGCCCCACCCCCATCTGTTCCTAGCCTTTCATTCTGCTTTAGTGTGTCTTTAAAGCACTTCTTACTACCTGATGTTACTTACATCTTCTATTTGTACGCCCCCCACACCTACCGAGAATGCAAGCTCCATAGGGCAAGGACCTGAAGGCTTTTTTCACTGCTATGCTGACAACACCTAAGCATACGGTAGGCATTCGATACATATTGGATGAATGACTGAAAAGACCCAGCGATGGCCTCAATCAGCGTTTATCAATCATAACTTGTCCAAGGAAACCCTAGATTCAACACACACATACGTATACATATATATACATACACACACACCCCCACGCACATATACCTCCCCCGACACACACATACTGCTGCCAACACTCTAATCAATCTATTCTTTTCAACTGAAGTGTCAAGACAGTAGTTTTTATAATCAATTGTGAGATGCTTCCCAAATAATGTGTTCCCAGTAACAGTTAAAGTACATGAGACTGTCAATTATTTACTGATAAACAGATCAGATTCAAGGTTATCCCTCTAACATGTCTGCCACTCATTTGCATTTCAGTAAGCTTTCCAGAGTGAGAAAGAAAGGAGTAGAATTACAGCTGGCTGGTACATGGATTTCTAGAAGGATTAGCCCAAATGCCACATGTACTTCGTTCTAAAATCTGACAATGTTGGGGAGAAGAGAGGGCTTGTCTTAGCCACAGACTGACACCCTTTAACTGAGGGTCGCTTTCTTTCTCATCCCATCATTATAATACTTTTCAAAGACCTATGCCATCTCTTGCCCACATCCCTGAGCCAGACATCAAGACTGTGGAAATACGCACAGTTAAATTAAAAGGAGGGTTATAGCACTGGTCTATATGGCCCAGAGTTCTTTCCAGCCTCTAGATCTGTGTCACCCAATATAGTGGCCACTGGCCACATGTGACTACTTAATTTAAATTTAATTTAAAAAAATTAAAAACGGAGTCCCTCAGTTTACACTAGCCACACTCCAAGTTACATGACAATACATGTTACATGTCAACAGTTACAGGAGTAACCTAGAGAATGTTTCCATCATCACAGAAAGTGCTATTGGGCCTTCTGAATTCCTAAAATGAGTATGTCACGTGCCAGACGAACTGCAATGGAGGCGCCTGAAGCGCCCGAGCAGGCCTCTTCCTTTGCCATCTTAACCGTGACGGGCATTCAGCTTATGATCAATTGTGCAAAAGAGGAACCATAAAATAAAACAAACTGTGGTCCAGGAAAAAGGGCAACAGGAGAGAGTAACAGGGCTACCATTCACTTTCTGACTTATTTCATCCAGCCCTAGCATTAGCTTGGCCGAGATACGCGCGAGCTGCACACAGCAAAGCTGTCACAAGCAGAGATGGATATGGCCACACAGAAAAGGGACCGTGAGGGAGGAAACCAGCATCGGCGAGTACCCGGATCTCTTGACTCCAGGAGAGTTGCCTTAAGACAGTTTTATTCTTTTACATTTCCTTTAAAAGGGGTCAGCTATTTGTCTGCAAACTTCTGCTTCACAAGCAAAACCAAAACATCTCGGAGAAGGGCTGACATTTAATCTGCAAACAGTCCCTTTTTTGAGGTTTCATAATGAAAGATTAATTCCACACAGTGGCTATCTAGTGGTCATGCACTGAGAGTGTTTTTTTTTTGAAATATACAATGGCTCTCAGGTTAAAGCCTAATAACTCTGCGTGTAAGTAACATCTCAAAGGTAAGACTTCAATATACAAGCAATGAGGAAAAAAAAAAAAAAATCTCTCCATAACAAAACCCAGTCAAACTTAGGAGCAGTGAGATTCTCCACACCACACTCCAGGTCAAGCGAAATTACTGCTCCATCCTGTTCTTTATGAATCGGCCCCTTAATAATTCCATGGAAAGGTGGCTCAGAAACCTCTTAGTTAGCTAGGCTATAAAGAAAAACACAGTAAGGAAAAGAAAGTAATAGGGCGGGAGGTGCTAATTTCTTTACACTAAGCACCAAAGATCTGAATACAGACGGGGGCTTCTGGGGAAGTGGGGGAAATAGGCAGGTTGGTTAGAGGAAAATGTTTCCTTCTTATACACACGGACACGGATACTCTAGTGAGTGCTTACTACATGCCAAACCCTACAGGGAGTAATCCATAGATATTATCTCAATCCTCACAATAACTCAATGAAGAGGACACTCTTACCCCAATTTACATGCGAAAACTGAGGCACAGAGACATTATGCAACATGGCAGAAGTCACACAGCCAGGAAATGGCAGAAGCAGGCTATGAACCCAGAAAGCCAGGTTCTAGAACGCAAGCTTGAAACTCGGGTGCCACAATCCCGATGTTACTGCTCTGCTTCCTCCTACTGTTCTCCTTTGTGTGCGTTATGTTCCAGGCAAACCAGTCGAGTCTCATTAGCAGAATATAGAGTTCACCAAAGTGTGTAAGATGGTGTCTCCCAGCTGAGTCCTGGGCTGTTCCCAGGTGAACACTGTTTTTCACATTAGTAGCTCTGTATTACAATGTCTATTAGAAAACCCATACATAATTAATCATTAAAGAAGTCACAAAGTTTCCTTTTCAAAGAAAATATATTAAGGAAAAAAGTTAATCTATTTAAAAGGTATCAAGTAATCAAAAGTAAAAATGATATGGGAAGAAGAAGGTGGTATGGTAATCTCATTTTTTCAGATTGGCAAGTTCAGAAACCTAGTTTTTTAGCACATTAATTTTTTTTTTTTTTTTGAACATTTGCTCACACTGCCCTTTCCACCTGGAATGTTCTTCCCATTTTCTTCCCCACCCTCCATGTCCGCCTGTCAAAAGCACAGACATCTTTCAGGGGCAGGTCAACACCACCCGCCACCCCCCCGCCCCCAGTCTTCTTCAGGGTGTACTGACCAGGGACGTCTCCTCCAAAAGACCCTCAGAGGCCCCCTGAGCCTTCCCGTTGTGGTTATGGCCCTCTGCTCTGTACCCCGCGGATGTGTCCTGCTCACCGCTCACTGCACCGGAAGGCTTGCGAAGGCGGCCTGGTCTTCTCCAGGGCCCCACAGGGTCCAGCACACAAGGCCCTCCAGAAACGCATCCTAAAGGATCATGCTGGGGCTGTGCAGAGCATTCTCAGGAGATGAGATCAGGTACTCCTCACTTCCGTCAACAAAGCAGAAAAGGCTCGAAAGAGCTATGTTCCAAATACTTCCTGAAACAGAAGACTCCGGCAGAAAGGTCGGGAGCCCAAGCTATAAAGAACTGGAGATTATTTTGTCACTAATGCTTGTCAAGTTTGGTTGCAAGTCTGCGGGCCTAAACCAGGACTGAGCTTTCTGTAAGTCCTCCACAATGGGCCTCACCTTCTGTGAGAACTTTATAAACAAAATACAGTAATTAACCTCGGGACCACTGAAAACCACATGTACAACCAGACAAAATTAATATTTACAAGATCGAACAGGACAGCAAAGACGATTAAATCAACAAGGATTTAGATGTGGGTCAACTCAGACTCCAAACCACAAATGCAACCTGCTGCTAGGATGCCTTCCACTCACTCACAGCACTGCTAAGCTGCTTCCAAGACAGAATGCTAGGAAGGGAAAGGCATGTGGACTAATATTACACCGATGGAGGGAGGACTCCTCATTACCCACGCGTTCACTGGGTCAACAGAGCAGCCAGGACCACTAAATCCACAGAGAGTGCAAAGGTCTCACTTTAGTCAAGCCTCCATCACGACGCAATTGTAACGAGTAGTCCTGCTAAGAAAAGGAGCTATTTATTGAGCCCTTATTATATGCCAGGCACCACTGTAAGTGCTGCAGGCATCTGAATTCACAGGAGCCACACAACACCCCAGTGGGGAGGCTGTTATGCTTAGGCCCCCTTCGCAGATGAGGAAGCGCGGAGGGGCTCGTCACTCAGCCCCAGGACACCCAGGAAGGACGCGGCAGAGAGGCAGGGCTTGAAGCTGGCATCAGACAGAGCCCAAGTGCTCAATCATCGTGTCATATTCTGCATAACTAGCTTTGCAGTTTTACCCTCAAACATAACTGACATAACATTTGCTCCCATTTCCACCACGATAATTATGGCATATTGTTTATTTTATGCCTTCATTAAGTAACTTCATTAAGTAGGACAAATAATGGCCGTTTTTACAGCTCATTATTAGTCCTACAACGCACACTGCTCCTGTGAGAAACAAAGATTAATCTTCCTACATCTGCACGGACTCCTGGTTGGGGCCGTCATGACAGCGAAAAGGAGGAGCCAACCTCAACCTCATCAGCGGACGCCCTGGTAAACGCTCACATGGCGACCCATCCCCCGTCCCAGCGATTACATGAGAATTGCTGGGTGAAACCATCACCAACTTCCAAGCAGGCATGAGCCATTTCAGAAAAGCAACTTTCTGACTTTCAGAGTAAGAGAGGAAGGCATAGCCATGGTCCCCGAGGACTCATGACGTGCAGAGGAAGCTTCTGACTGGCTCAGCACCACTCCTTCCTCTAAGACCTGTCCGCCCCAACTCCATGGGCACATTCATTGGACCAGAACAGTCAGCTGACTCCAGATTCCCTCGTGGAAAGTGGAACTGCAAGGCTCTTCGTCCAGCCCCTACTGCTCACATCAACTGAGGTGATGTAAACACCAAGGCCATGAAGCTGGCTTGCTCGACCGAGTGCACCCACCTGCAGACAGAAAAGCCTGATGGAGACACACAAAGAGCCAGGGACAAGGGACCATGAGTCCTAGAGTGCCGAGACAGGCAGAGGCGTTGCTCTGGTTCCTGACGTCTTTCTGGTTCTCAGCGCCATCCCCCTGGAAGCCCTGGCTCCATTTCCTGCCTGCTGGTCCCATAAAACACCCAATAAATGCCCCCCTTTTGCTTATTTTCCTTGAAACCAGATAAGCCTAGAAAAGGTAAACGTGAACATTAGCCTGCGTCACGTGAGGTGACCCTCAGCCACCC
Source organism: Leucopleurus acutus (assembly GCF_964270905.1). Lineage (NCBI taxonomy): Eukaryota > Metazoa > Chordata > Mammalia > Artiodactyla > Delphinidae > Leucopleurus > Leucopleurus acutus. Next base: position 4,554,964 of record NC_139150.1, on the reverse strand, counting down.
CCATTAAGCAGGATCATTTAAAGCACTGGGGCTTGTTTGGGGCTCATCCACCTCTAAGGGGAGAGAGGGGGGGTGGGATCATGGAAGGAGCCCCGGGCTCGGCCATCTCAGGGTTCAGGCAAACCTGCCTTTGCACCAGCAAGCAAGCAGGGACCACCACGTTCAACTGGCCTGATCTGCAAGTCTCTGGCAGGTCCAAATGTGATCATGGATGGGACTCTGGGCTGTTTCTCTGCTGTGAGCAATTTCTCCAGGAGTGCTAGGTGTGCCTTAAAGAGGGAACACAGAGCTGGGCACTTAAATATTCTCCTGCGTTTGTAGCCAGTTTCCTTCTGCCTGAAATAATCAGGAATAACTTACGTGGGACCTCAGTAAACTTCATTTTCTCTAGGATAAATATAAGCACGTGGCAAAGCCAATGGGAGGCCAAAATTTCAATTTCTCAGATATTAAATTAGCCAGTGACTAGAAAATTCTGCATGTATCTGGGATTTCTAGCAGGTGGTCCTAAACATTACTCATCAAAGTGAAAAGACTCCCTGAGTTTAGGACTCATAAGCCCCCTGAAGGCAGAAAACCAAGTTTATCTTTCTTCAAGATGCTGAATAATCGATGTCCCCCTCCACTTTCTCAGCCCCTCCTTGACAACAAGGATGAAGTTGTCACCACTATGGCCTCCAGTGAGGCAACAAATACAATGGAATATTCCGTGCTCAAGGGAAAAAGTATGAAAAGTGACAATCCTATATTTTTAACGTTAAGAATTTTATGAGACTTAGCACCAGCTTAAAAGTAAAATCTTAATATATCAGGCTGAATGAAATATGTTGATCATATGAGATCATTCGAAAGTCATACATAAAATGCATGATACAATATGCATTATAAGGATTCCGGTCCCCTCTTCCTACTGCATAGAGAGGCAAAGTGCATTACTTTTTTTTTTAGCAACTGGAAGGTCATGTAAAGGACACTGACAAAAATGTCTGGGCCCTCCAAATCCACATCTCTACAACTTCAGCGAAAATGCATCAAAAGCTAAGGATTTTGCAACCAGCCCCATTATCAATATACATATGTCATTTATTCTAAAACCTTCTGAAATCAAGGTACACCTGAAAATTATCTCTGGCAGCTCTTTCTCGTGTTTTTTCGGTGCGTCTTACAATCAATGGCATCTCACGGTCAATAAAACAGAAGCTATTTGGGGAAGGCGCCACCCCTCACAATTCACACCACCTTCCCAGCCCTGAAAAGCACTAACAAACCCACAAACTCTAGCCGCATTCTGGAAATCCCGCTTTATCTGAAAGGATGAAGCAACAGCAGTGGCTGGATGTCCTCACTACATCAGAGAGAAATGAAACGTAACTCCCATGCAAGGATCAGAGAGAAGAGCTCTCCACAAGTCAAACAAGACCTCTGGGATCAGAAGCCAAACAAGTGTTTTTCCTTTCTTAAAAGCTTCTAACTAGAGTCTTCACTTTGGAGAGAGGCTCCTATCTCAGGGAGGGTAGGAGGGGCAAGAATCACCCTCAGAGTGACTTCAGTGAAGAGCTTACAGACCAGCACGGGGCTCGGTTCAAGGGAGACAAGCTTCAAGTTTAAACAGTAATTTGTGCATAATTATCCTCACAGGTTGATACAAGATAGTTAGATTAAATAAATTAATCAAAGTACAAATTGTGCTGGCAAGCTCCAGCGTCTGGCTTCTCCTAAGGCCAACCTGCCAGCAGCACCAGGGCTGCGTTTCACAGCCCCCAAATCGGAGCTGGCAGGTGACGGGGGCAGGAGAGAGGCAGTCACACTCCCAAGCAGGGGAGCCAAGGTGACAATCACAGGGGCGGGCAGAGGGAGGGCTCCGCTGAGCTGTAACAGTGGAAGCCTTAAACACAAGATCCATTACAGCCCGAACACCCACAGCCATTTACACATCACGGTTGGAAATAAATCCTCGGGAAAGCAAATTTCAAGGGGAAGCGGCCATTAATACGCCTTGCCCGAAGCCCAGCTCAAGTCAGATCTCTTGTCTGCCAAGAGGTGTGACCGGGACGCGCTCTTTCTCTCACCGGACCCCCTCACTTGGAAGTCAGGTTATTATCAATATATTAGGATCAATGCTAATCTATTTCATTAGCATACTCCTAAGAACTAACATTTATTGAGCCCTGGGCAAAGTTCTCTACTTAATGCTGGTAACCCAAGGAGGTAAGAACTATTATGATTCCCATTTAAAAGATGTGGAAACTGAGACTCAAGGACCAAGGGACCTGCCCAAGGTCACCCAGTGAACAAACCACAGAGCCTGGGATCAATCTAGATACATAGCTACACTGTCAGGGGAGGAGAGGAGGTTCAAGGTAGAAAAAATATTGTCAAAGGAACGAAAACTGTTTCCATTTCTTTGTAAAAGATTAATTGATTTGCATGAACATGATCCCATGTGTAGAGATTCGTGGTAGAATTAGTAAGCGGGTCCCTGCTATGAGGTGAAGTAGCAGCAACACACAATCTGGCAGAAACACAAACCCATGGCCACCGGCACATAGACACAGCCCAAAGAAGCTGGGTCAAAGGAACAAGGGAGAAGGGTTGACAGAAAGGTTGTAAAACACCGCCTTGATCTTTTCGGCTGTCAGCTCCATCTATACCCATCAAGCCAACTGATAAACATCTTTCTTTGCAGTTGGTGGGAGAACAAGCACACAGGGACAGCATCCGTTGCTGCCCTCCGACTGGGACCCCTGCACAGTCCCATTCAATGGCCACGTCTCTCTGGAAACTTCATCAGAGTGTCACCCTTTCTGAGCTTCTCTGCAGGAAACCCTTTGCACTCTCCACCCGTCACACTCCATTACTCAGCTTCCAAATTCAACTTTCAAACAAACTGTCTCAAACATCTCCTATTTTCTTTCAGAGGAAGGCATGCACGAGCTTTGCCTTTGTGTCCTGTCACCCCAAGCTCCAGATAATAGTCACCCCTCATCTACAAAGGACTGATACAAGACTCTTTCTGCAACACTGAAAGATACTTTAGGAAAGAAAGCACAGGCAGGAGGAGAGGGACCACGGGAAGGAGGGACAAGGAATGGGCAAAGCCGTGAGGGATGGAGGCTGAACCTGGACTCGGGGAAGAAGTCCTCAAATCACAAAGTGAGCCAAGGCTAAAAAGACTGAAGGCGCCTGGTTCACAGCACACTCCTGCAGCCGTGCCCCACGAGGTTCTAGGGCTTGGCTTCGGGAGGGTCTGTCCAGCCCACCGCAGTCAGAGCTGGAGGTGAGGTTGTAGACATAAAAATAACAATACTCCTGGGGACTTCCCCGGTGGTCCAGTGAGTAAGACTGCACTCCCAATGAAGGGGGACTGGGTTCGACCTCCGGTCGGGAAACTAGATCCTGCATGCATGCTGCAACTAAGAGTCCACGTGCCACAACGAAGATCCCTCGTGCCACAACTAAGACCTGGCGCAGCCTAAATAAATTTTTAAAAAATAAATTAAAAAATAACAATGCTCCTAGACCTCTTGATGTTTGTTACAAGACTGTGCTTTTTATACTTATGCTGGTAGTAGGTTGCAAATGAAGTTTGATGTGGCAGACTTTTAAACTATATTGTTTTAGCTTGAATATTCTATACTTTTTAAAATTTTTTTATAAATTTATTTATTTATTTATTTTTGGCTGCATTCGGTCTTCGTTGCTGCACACGGGCTTTCTCTAGTTGTGGCGAGTGGGGGCTACTCTTCGTTGTGGTGTGCAGGCTTCTCACTGCAGTGGCTTCTCTTGCTGCGGAGCACGGGCTCTAGGCGCACGGACTTCAGTAGTTGTGGCACATGGGCTTCAGTAGTTGTGGCTCGTGGGCTCCAGAGTGCAGGCTCAGGAGTTGTGGCGCACGGGCTTAGCTGCTCCGCGGCATGTGGTATCTTCCCGGACCTGGGATCGAACTCCCCTGCATTGGCAGGCGGATTCTTAATCAATGAGCCGCCAGGAAAGTCCCTGAATATTCTATAATAAGCTTTTATAAAGTATAACATGCTAAATCACTACAAAATTTGTTGTACTGTAAGAAGGGTGTAAATAGTTTATTAATAAAATGCTTTGTATGCAAATTTAAAAGAAAAAGAAAAAACCAATACTCCTCTCTCTGTGGCAGTGGTGCTTGAACTTGTGGGGGCCACAGACCCCTGAAAGGATCTTGATGAAAGCTGAGGATTATTCTCCTGAAAACTGGACCTACATACATTCAGGACCCAACAGAAGTCTGACCGCAGACCCCAAATTAAGGACTCTTAACTTTTGTGAGCTACTTTTTGACGACATATATTTTATCAAACAAAAACAGGCAAGCAGCAATCAGGGTGGGAGGGAGTGGACAACCGACAGGCACAGAATATATATAATTCAATGCCCCCTCCAATCAAATGCTTAAATTATTTCTATGACATCTCGGCCACATGCCAGCAGAGGCCGCAGGAATGGATGAGTACTGTTGTGACGACCAAGATCAGAGATCATTTCTACGGTCCTGAAGCTTTGGGGAGCTAAGTTATGTTTTAGCAACTCAAATTTAAAGATAACAACAACAAAACCCTGAAAATATGACATAATATAGCTAAATTAGGGAATTACAATTCACATAGGAAATTCTCCTTTGCCAGCCCACATATATATATTTAAAATGAGATTACAGACAATGACCTTTGTGACTATAAAAATGCTTGGGGTCACAGGTCTCATAGACAGTTAGTAAACTTCTGGAAGTTTCTATCCAAAGATTTTACGTAAAAGAAGAGCCATTTTCTAACAACGCCCCCGTTATAAAGACACCACCATGTTCTCCAAACAGAAAGCAATTGCCCTGCATCTGTGCCACTGAGACAGCAAAGGCACACTAGAGAATAAAAGGATCTGAAGTCAGACGATCCGTGACTCTTCCCGTGCCTCTTCCCGGGCATTTACAACCCGCTGGCCTGGGGCAGGTCTCTTAACTTTTAGGAATCTGAGCTCCCCCTTCAGTAAAATAAGGCTAAGACGCAGAGTTATTATGATGATGATGAGAACAGTGACAGGAATGATGGTAACTAACACATACCAGCCCTCTGCTGAGCCCCTGCACATACTAAGCTTTTGATCTTCACAACAGCCCTGAGGGAGGAAACTGTCATCAACCTCATTTTACAGATCAGAGAACAGGAGTAAGTTGCCCAAGGTCACAAGTAGTAAAGAAAGGAAGCAGAACTTGAACCCAGGCAGGCAATCTGGTTCCAGAGCTCCTGCTTTTATCGCCACGCTACACAGCCTCTCCGGCTGGATGATACGATGAACGCTTCCACACTTTAGAGACTGTAAAGTGCTGAAACAGGGACTTCCCTGGTGGCCCAGTGGTTAGGACTCCACACTTCTACTGCCAAGGGCCTGGGTTCGATCCCTAGTTGGAGAACTAAGATCCTGCAAGCCGCGCAGCACAGCCAAAAAAATAAAGTGCTGAAATACAATATAAGACACTTCTGCAACGTTCACTGTCTCCTTTCTTTGCCCTTTTCATATCTGCCTCAAAATAAGATAATCTGCCTTCTGTTTGTATCCCCAAACTAGTTTAAAAAAAAAGACAAAAAAAACCCCTTAATATTCATTATCCTTCAGTAAGTCAGGCCGTGAGTGGAATGCACAAACCAAATAAAGACATCTCAGCAGCTGTGCACTGAGGAAATACCGCAGCTAAGAGTCACCTCCTACCCAAACATCAAGAAAAGTAGGACCTGGAACCCTACAGCCCCACCTCCCCCCTCAAAAACACGTCACTGGAATTTTAATGTTGACTTCAAAGACAAGGAAGCTACTTAGTTAACTCAAAGTGTTTTGTTGGTTTGTCTTCTTCTGTTGGGCCTCGCTAGACATTGGAAATACCCTGGTGAACAGGCGGGCAGCGTCCCTGTCCCCTGCCCCCGCTATCGGTACTTAGTCTATCGCGAATCACGCCACGATGTGGGCAAGGGGGGCTGCGGGAGTACGGGGGGTCACCTCACCCTGACTTGGGGAGTTGGAAAAGACTCTCCCGAGTATGTGACCATAAACAAATATGGAAAAGTAAAGTGAGAGAATATTAGCCAAACAAAAAGAGGGGCGGCGCCCGTTGAAGGAGGCCACTCCAACAGCATAAGGCAGGAGGGCATGCAGGCTGGGTGCGGAGCTGGGGCACCATGTGAGCCAGACCGCTACCAGCTACACTACAGAGTCTGTCTTCATCCTGAGCGCAAGAAGGAATCATCACCATATTTTAAGCAGGAGACTTGTGAGATCAAACTTGCACATTTAAAGGTCACTGATGCTATGTGGGGAGAGATAGGAGGTGGTGAGACAGGGAGGCCAGTTAGGAGACTTCTGCAAATGTCCTGGCTATGAGAGAAGACGCCCCGAAGGAGGGTGGGAGTATTCGCTCATCCATTTAGCAACAAACACTTACTAAGCGCACACCAAGCACTAGAAACCATGGTTCGACCCCAGTGCTGGAGGTGTAAGGGTCCAGCGCAGCTGACATGCAGACGGAGTGAAATCCAGGAGGCAGGGATGCTGCCTGATTGATCTTGCTGGTTGTCCTTAACCCACCCCAGAGCCGGTGTTTCCAGCACTCCCCTGGCCATCGGCTCCCAGGGCCCCACCTCCCTATGAGGCTGGCCTTATCTGACGAGTGGGAGTAGAAGGTGGAGGTACAGTCATTGGGAGCTGCCCTCCAGACCCCACCGGGGTGCAGATATTGTCAGTGTGCCTTTAGGATCAACCACTAACTGGAGGCTTCCGAGAGCCCTTTCCCATCTTGTGACTCATCAGAATAAAGCAACTCCACCCTCTGCGAGCCAAGAGCTCTGAAAACCTTCCTCAAAAGCTATACGTGCCCATCACTTTGTGACTGAGAAGGACAACACTTCACAATTCGGAGGACGTCCCAACAGGAAAGGCAACGTTCCCCACAAGACATCTTAACTAGGAAATTACCACACTCCGGTTCTATAAGCTCAGGCCCCCGAGCACGGCATTTGGGCCGAGGATTCCAATGAGCTGCCAGCAGGATAATGTGGTGACACTCTCTGAGCTACTGTGAAAATGCATTAAAATCTCAATGTTCGAGCTCATCCAAGCAATTAAAATGAACACGGACTGCTCTGTTTTAGACTGGGAAAAACAAGGATAGGAGAGCGTTGGCCTCTATAATCCTCTGAGGCTTCTCGGAACATTTTAAAAGCATTTAGATAGCACCTTTGCTATCCAAACCAAGCTGACGGTAATCTAGTTAACCAGCAACATCTCCACTGGCTCAAATTAAGTGCTACGGGGGAGAGGGCATGGCGGACGGGAACTTGCAGCGCTGAAAGGAAACGCGTACCCACCAAAGGCTTCCTCTGTGCTGGCCCCGCGCTAAGAGCATCACCTGCCCAGAAAAATAAGTGTCTTCACAAGCATTTTTCAGGTGAAGAGGACGAAATCTGGAGAGGAACGGTATAACATACGGAAACCATCGCAGTGATTTTCACAGGAAAGAAAATATAATTCCACGTGATCACTAAACAAAACTCTTCAACGGCTGCCTCATCATTTTCTGCTAAGAAACAGAGGTCGAGAATTTATTTTATCTTGAAACTCGGGTGGTTCAAATTCTCATCACAAACACCACGGATGATGTAGGATTTTGAATCAACTCATTCTCTGGGAAACATACTGAATTATCAAGTGTGATTTTAAATAGAGAGCTAGACAAATGATTGGATGGACGGCCAGGCAGGTGGCCAGGCAACAGGAGAGGACACAGGGCAGGCAGCGGGCCCCAGCTCGCCCCTGGCGAGACACTGAAGTCAGTGCACAGGGCCAATCTTACCCACGGGCAAAATCAGCCTTCAGGGCTCCAGGTATTTAAATGAAATTTAAACAGACCCATTCGCTGGGACTTCCCTGGCGGTCCAGTGGTTAGGATGCGGCGCTTTCACTGCCAGGGCCCGGGTTCAATCCCTGGTCGGGGAATTAAAATCCCACAAGCCCCATGGTGAGGCCAAAAAAAATAAAAATGAAAATAAACAGACCCATTGACAAATAAGAGAGAATAACAAATGTGCAGCACCCTTTGCAGTCACTAATCCATATCAAAAGAAGCACGTGGAGAGTTCTTTTAGGACAGAAACAGTCCAACTGGGTCAGGTCTCATGTCAACGGTGGCAAGAAAGTCAGTACCCTGACTGATGGATGGTTTTTTTTGCCTTTGGACACAAATATAAGATAGATATTTAGTGTTCTCTTAAAATCAATGAAAACCCCTTAAAACAAGCACAACCTGGGACTTCCCTGGTGGCACAGTGGTTAAGAATCCGCCTGCCAACGCAGGGGACACGGGTTTGAGCCCAGGTCCGGGAAGACCCCACATGAGGTGGTGCAACTAAGCCCGTGCGCCACAACTACTGAGCCTGCGCTCTAGAGCCCGGGAGCCACAACTACTGAGCCCATGTGCCACGACTACTGAGGCCCGCGTGCCCAGAGCCCATGCTCCACAACAAGAGAAGACACCGCAACGAGAAGCCCGTGCACCGTGACGAAGAGTAGCCCCTGCTCGCCACAACTAGAGAAAGCCTGTGAGCAGCAATGAAGACCCAACACAGCCAAAAATAAATAAAAATTAAAAATAAATTTATTTAAAAAGAAAAGAAAAACAAGCGCGACCTTAGGCTACAGCAGAATATGGGCAAACTGGTGATATGCCAAGGGCAAACGAACCAGAAAAGTGTATATTACAGCAATAAATTTGCATTTGCGTTAAGCACAAGACAGAATTAAAATGCACCAAACTATAAAAACAGGATGATATTTAAGATGTCAGGAGTGCAGGACAAAATTTCCTTTATGTTCAGGCCCTGTTCTAGATAAGTTACAGGTGTCAATTAAGTCACCCAGACCCTATCAGTTATGCTCCTTTCTGACAGTAAAGACAGGTAAACTGAGACACAGAAAGGCCACTGATTAAAGGGGAAAAAAGACCAATAGTGGAGTCAGGAATTACTGTTAAAATCATGTGCTTTGGGCATGTGCTGATCAAGTTCGAGAACTGGATATATGCTGAGTTCCAGGAAGATGGGAACTGATCAGTTTCCTTCACCGAGTCTAGAACAGTGCCTGAAACATAGTAGATGCCCAATAAACACGTGTTCAATAGACGGATTAGATACTTCCTAGCAAACAGCACACTACTCAAAAGCAGCTTGGAAATTAATATGATTGAGCATTTTACACCGAGTGCAACCACTTTCTCACGTATGAATGCATGCACACACTCAAAACCTGCAGACTCTCTCGCTTCCAAATCTACTGTGTATGGTCATCGGAAGAGCGCCGAGCCCAAATGCTCAGTGGCGGCAACTACTAATAAGTGATCGATAATTCAAGAAGCCTACTGACTGAAAATCATGATGGTACGACGTAACCCTCCAACCCTAAAACACACAGAAACATACAAACGGGGAAAAAATAAGAGCAACCGGTATCCCATGAACCCACTGGAGGACTAAGTACAATTCCTGTTAAAAAGGGGAAAAAAGTGGGCAGGGGGCTTATCTTTACACAGTCATCCCTGGGATGACTCCAAGGCAGTACCTTTCTTTTCATGACATGCCCAGCAAATATGCCAGTTAGTTGCTAAGATCCCAACTTCTCATATCATACTTATCACATCGGAGCTTAAAGCAGATGAGGGTACCTGCCTCTCTGAATCTGCGGGGCCTGGGGCTGCTCTGCTCATGGAGGTCAAGGCAATTGCCCTGAGCCACATCCATGCCTGGGCTGGGCCCCGCGCAGTCTTGGTCTGCGCACAGACTGCAGCTGTCAATGGGTCACACCCACCGCCATGGTTCCCTCTGATACAGCATGTGGACTGACCACTGCTCCTGCTTCACTGACAGGGGGATCAGCAGACACAAAACCACAGGTAAATGGCAATATTTTAATGGGCTTCAACAGTGGAAGAAACCTCTCTGCTTGTCTGGACATCCGGATGACATTCCCTTTTCAGGCTACCGAACACTGCGGGTCCCAGTTAGAGGGCTGGCGGTGTGGCCCTTGGACAAGTCGCTCTCTCTATAAAAGGAGGGGCGCTGCCCCACCTGATCGTGGAGGTCCCCTTGTGATCTAACACTTGGCCAGAGGGGGCACAGTGCCTGGAGTCTGTTTGGAAATATGGGGAGGTTGGGGGGGGGGCTCAATTACGAGTGTCTACTGTGTCCCCAACGGGAGGCCTTCAAAGTGACACCAGAGCCCCAACCCTCGAGGAGAGGGGACGGACCTGGAGGGCGAGCAGCTGCAGCAGTGCGATCAGTGCAGCTGCTGAAAGCCTGTGGGGCAAACACTGACCAGATCAGCTCTGCCTGGTCATTCTGGAGGCTTCTCTGCAGCAGCGCTTTAATCTCTGGGCTCCTCCCAGAGGAACCGGGCTGCGTCTAGCGGAGCAGCCACAAACGAAACTAGAGATTTCAGAAAGAGCCTCCAATCCACAGGGTTGAGGCAAGTTTGACGGTGCAACAAGCTACTGACTTGCCAGAACCTACTAGATGAGTATACTGTCCCCGGGGGGAGTGAGGGTCTTGGGAGTTTCGGTCCCTTGGTCAAGTCAGCGAGGAAAAGCAGCAGGCCGAGCAGGGCCCCGGCCCAGGGAGCGCGGCAACCAGCTCCGGAGAGGCTGCGGGAGCCTCCCAAACAAACACGCGACTGCTGCAGAAGAAGGGGAATGCTGAGGGCACAGGCACAGGACCCGAGGGCGGAACTCCTGAGCCCAGCCCAGAGGTCCTTAAGATTAGGGCATGGCCGCCAGAGAAGGGATAAAGCCTCTAGGCGCTCCCTTCCACACCTCCTCCCTTTCAGTTCCCCACACCCAACAACAACACAAAGCTGCAGAAGGTCAAGGGCAAGTAAATAGCAGCGGACTCAGATTCAGCTAAAAAGGAAAGAGGAAGAGAGTTAGAAGCTTCAATTTGCTAGGAAACAGCTACCTGCAGTAACAACTATTTACCAAAGGCCACTATACATCCTACCCTGAACAGAAACCTTATATACAGTTTCTAATTAGACATTCAGACCAATCCAACGAGACTGGTATTATGTCCATTTTCTAGTCCAGCAGGCTGAGGCTCAAAGGTGTTAGCTAACACCCAAAGTCTAAGTCCTAACAGGACAGGGCTTACCCTTGTGGGGATAATGAACACGCAGAGGAGGATAAAAGCTGTCACAGGTGTAAACGCAGGACACCTAATCTGGGTACATCTCAGAAGACTTCCCAGAGGAAGTCTAAGACCTAAATGACTAAGACTTTTCCAAAGAAAGGAGGGAGAAGGAAGAAGAGCGTGCGCAAAGACCCTGAGATCAGAAGATTCTGGGGGACCGCAATGCATTTTGCAGACAAGAAGTGGCAAAAATAAGAGCAGGGAAAGTGGGAAGAAAGGAAGCTGAACGCTGAAGGATTCCCGATAAAATGACATGATGTCGGGCATTGCTTTCAAATACTCCAGTCCTCACCCCTGACCCCCAGAAAAGAGAGTAGGGGGATGTGGAAATCAATGAAATAAGAGGGGCAAAATATTCTTAATTGTTGAAGCTGAGTAGACAATGGCTCATTAGATGATTCTCTTACTTTTGTGTAATTTGAAACTTTCCACAATAAAAAGTTTAGGGGTTTTTTCCCCCAGAAAGAAAGGAAGGAAGGAAGGAAGGGTGGGGGCTAGAGAAGGGAGCTGGTGCCAGGCCATGAGGCCCTGCACCCGGACTGCTAATGGTAAACAGGTCATCTGCCGGGCTCTGCGCTGCATGCTCAAGGGAGTATTCACAGAATCCTCACAGCCACCCTAAGACGCAGGACTGTTCGTGCCATTTTGCAGATGAGGAAACTGAGGCTAAGAAGTCTGGCCAAAGGTCTGTCTGCTTCTGGACTCAGGCCCCTGGGTGCGATAACTAAAATGCCTCCCAATGCCAGCCGGGAGCTGGAATTGATCCTAAGGGAGATGGAGGATACCACTGAGGAGCAACCAATCAGGTGTCTTCTTTGTCCAGGTCCCTGGGAACTGCCGAGCGGAAAATGGCTGCAGTGGGTGGGAAGGGGCAGGAAGCCAGAGGGGAGGCAGTAGCATTGCCCCAAGCAATAAGGGGGGGCCTGGGCTCAGACAGCGGCAGTCAAGGTGGGGAGGAAAGACTAAGCGGTTTTGGAGAGGTGGCATCAGTAGATCTTGGTCAGCAGGTGTGAGGGTCCAGGCACCCCACCACGAGGAGCAGGTCTAGGGACGGGGGCAGGGTTTCCGTTCTGGGCTCCTTCTACCCGAGAAGCCTGTGAGTCCCAAGTGCAGATGTCCAGCGGGCACTCTGACACGGGTCAGGATCTCAGGCGAGCTTCTAGGCTGGCTAGAGTGCGGTGTCATCCGTGTACGGCTGGCAAGTGAAGCAGCAAAACAGATGGGCTGGCCCAGAGCAGGCGTGGACCACAGGAGAGAAGCGCTAGTTATCTCTCAGCTCTTTCCCAGCTCACACCCGCCATGAGGAAAAGAAGACAAGCAAAAGGGGAGGCGTAACATCATATTCTTTCTGCACTTGTAATGGTACACGTCCTTCCCCACCGTCAATGTGCAACTCACCAGGAACAAAAATGATATGGGACAATTTCCTGTCTACTAAACATTCCTGGAAGAGAAGAGAAAGTGCCCTTCTCAGGCTCTGGTTACAATGTACACAAAGCTTTGGGCACACAGCACAAACCCCATCAGCCCAGAAAAGGCTACTATAAAACAGCCAAAGAGGGACTCAGGCTGAGTTCCCCTCACCCCCAGCCCCAGACAGAGTGACTCCTGCAGGGCACGTGGGACACACAGCCAGCAGCCTCTGCAGCCTGCCCAGGGTAGCTTCTCAACAGAGTTCCTGCTCCTTTAGAGAAAAAGAAGGAGGGAATCACACATCTGATTCCAGGCCACAACAAAGTGACAATTTTCAGAAACGACAGCTAATAAGTAGAACATAAAGATATGGAATTAGGCCAAAGCCTTGGGGTGGAACCCACTTAGAACTATGGGGACATCAGGTGATTTTCGTGACGGCTTACACTCGGTGTGTTACAGGAGGCTACTGCTGTCTAGAGAACCTCTGAAAGGTAATCTTCCCCTAAGGGCCTCTAGGGCTGCTGCTCTATCCTGGTCTGTTCTGAGATGCTCTGTAGCGTACACAACAGTTGTGCTTAAGAAACGTTACTGGACAAGAATTACTCTCCTCTGCTCCCCAGGTTACACTTTCATTTCCAAAACAATGGAAATGCATAAATGATTCCACTGCTCCTTCCCAAGTGACAGTCAAAAGGGACTCGAGAGATCTTCAGTCCAGCTCTTCATTCTACCAACAAGGAAGCTAGAACCCAGAGGAACAAAGCCACGGGCACAAGGGCACACAGCCGGATAGCAGACAGCCAAAACCAAATCCCAGCCTCTCGAGACCTCTGTCCAGTGCTCTCATGACTACTGCTGCCTCGATAAAGCTTGACCAATAGTATTAAAAGGAGTAAGAAGAAGCACTAACACCACTGCACGCTCACTACACACTGGGCACTGCTCTGGGTACCTCAGGTGTATTACACTCTTCAGTCCTCACAACAGCCCTATACGGCAGAAGTGTTATTATCTACTTTTGACTGATGAAGAGGCTGAGACAAAGGGAGGGTATGGAACTCATCCCAACTCACGAAGCCAGGGAGTCAAACCCAACAGAGTCCGACTCCAGAGCCCTGCCTGTAATGAGCATCCAATTTACAAAATGGATACAATCCAAGCGTTTATTTTTACACGGGCCTGTGTGTGCGAACATTTTCCTAAAGAAACAACACTAGAAATCCCAGACTAGCCTATGATGTTTTCCCCACCAGGTAAGAGGACTACAGACCAATGGGAACTCTGAGCTTGCACAGAGTGAGAGCATTCCTCCTCAGCTTGCACAGATGGTCTGCCCTGGGCAAGACAGAGCCCCTCTCACCGGCTTCTCTGCCATCCCCTCCTTCCTCATTTCTTCCCAGGACCCTCACCCTGTCTTCAACATCCCTCAAGTCCCACATCCCATCCAAACCCCTGGCTCCGTATCAAAAGGTTACCAAAAGGTTAGCTATCCTCCTCACCAAACTCCCAAACCTCCAGGCTTTATGAGGAAAGAGCCCCCTCCCACTAATTCATACTAATGTGTGAATTGTTGATATCTATGCCCAGGCTTCCTCAGGGGGAAAAGGTGCTGATTACCTAAAAGAATCTAATTTGTACAACTTCAGAAGAATATACTAAAGTCAAGCTTGGGAGGCTGTGTGATACACTGGAAGTCACTGGAAGACAGGCCCGCACTGCCTGGGAGTCTGTCCTCGCCACTTTGTTAAGATAATAATACCAGCCCCCAGAGAGTATTTACTCTGTGCCAGGTAAGTGCTATACTTATATGACCTCATTTAGTCTCAACGTATTTTTCTGTGGTGGGTACAACTATCGTCCCCATTTTAAAGAATAGAAAACTGAGGCACAGACAGGGAAGCTTCATCGTTGTCAGGTAGCAGAGCTGGGATGTGAACCAAAGTGGTCTAGCGCTGAAGCCTATGCTCTTAACCACTGAGCAATACTGCCACTCCATAAACACACACATACGCTTAGTGTGCCGGGAATTATAACTACCATTTAATACACACGTATGACATGTGAGATGTTCTAAGGCACTTCATACGCATTATTTCATTTAATATTCCCTATAACACTATGATATATATACTTGTATTACCCCCATTTTACAGACGAGGAAACGAATGCTTTAAACAAGTTTTTCCCGTGTTCAAGGCACAGCGTAAGTGCAGAGCTGGATCATATCTCAGGCAGCCTAACTCCAGAACTTAGAGTTAAGGCTTGACATTTCTGACTGTACCTTCCTTTACTTCTGAATCCAACACTATCTAGAAACCCCGGAGATTGGTTTTGTTTGGTTCTTTTTCCTGTTTGGTTGTGTTACTCTTTGTTCTTTTCATAATGGCTCACACAGTATCAGGGCTTTGGGTGGGGAGGGAGGAGAAGGGTGCAGGGTTCAAGGCCAACTAGGGCAGCCACTATTGCAGTCAAACTCACTCTGCTGGTAAGTTCATGCTGAGTGACAGGGAGCCAGGAAGGTTAGATTTAGGTGTAAGAACACCTCTAAGAATGGTACCTGCACCTCTGCTAATAATAACAACCCAGAACAGTGCATGGTCCAAAGCCACGATGATTAAGGCTTTGGGGGGCATTTAAGATTTAAGTGATTTTCTTTCCTCATTATGTTCTGAATGAATCCATATTCCCTGAGTGAGTCGGGGGTGGGTCTGGTGATAAGGAAAACACTAGGAACAGAAATTAGTTATTGATAACACACCAAGTGGGATAATCCCTAAGAGGCTGATGGGGTTGACTCGCCTCTTCCCAGTTTTCGCATTTCTGCCAAAACAACAGCTGCCGCAGAACACCTGACATCAGGTGCTGTCGCTCAAATCAGGCTGACTCAGTCAACTCCGGACGACTTCTACCACGTCCTACCCGCTCCTGAGCACTGGCTGCCAACCCGGCTCTCTCAGGAAGGGAACACCAGGTGACAGGCAACACAGATGAAACTTCCAACCTCAGCCCTCAAAGAGCTTATCATCAGTTCACCAACTGACCTCACCTTTCCTTCCAAATTACGCTTCTGGAATCTGGCCCTGGCCTCCAGCACAGGACCTGAGAATTTTCTCTCATCTACCAGTAGCACAACTAAATTTCTCAGTAATGGCCCAAACACAAGCAAGCAAACCACAGGAGGGGCTGTAAACTAAAAATTCAACAGAAAACCCTTTTTACTTATTCTTTCATTCATTCAGTGAATTTTAATTGACTGTGCACTGAGTACCAGGAGCCCTGCTAGGCGCTGGGGACTCCCCCCTGGGAACGAGAGGGACACAGTTATAGCAGCTTAAAGCCACTGAGTAACTAGATTCTGATAAGAACAGCTCAGGAAGGTAGAGTGGAGCAAATGTCTTCAGCCTTTCCAACTGAATACCCTTGGAATTGAAATTTGCTCTTTCTCTAATAAAAGTAAAAAATTAAGCATGCAAAAACAAAGAAAAGGCAGCGCCAGCCCCTTCCTCAGGGCCCATTTCCCAACCCGGGGAGAAAGTGACACTTCTGGGGTCTTTGCTGCTTGAGACATCACCAGGAAAAGGCTGAAGTCTTCGCCCCCTTTTCAGGCAAATACACAAGCAGCCTCCTGCCATAAACAAACACAGAAAGTCAAAGCCGGAAATCAAAGCCTGGAGACAGGACACTGGAAACCTTCGGACAGGGGCCTTGAGAATAGTTCAGCCTAACTCTCAGCATATCTGAACGTAATAAGAACAGTCCAGAACAGCGCCTGACCCCAAGTCATGATGATTAAGGCTTTGGGGGGCATTTAAGTGATTCTCTTTCCTCATTATGTTCACATTCACTATCTTACAGCAAGGACCGCGTTGACGTCAATTATTTTTTGCCGTCGTCGAGAGCTTGTCATCTCTCTACAGAACAATACTCTATAGGTGCACAAGAGTTGAAAGCTAAATTCTTTCCCCAATTCAGCACGGGAAAAGTGCTGCTCCCAGCAATTTGACATCATTTCATTAGATTAGATTAATTTTTATTTTTTTAGGTTAATTTTTAAATGTGTTATCCTAACAATTATGCCAACTACCATGTAATTAACATTCTGACTGACTTTACAAAAATTACACAATCCCCTAAAGAAAATAATTAGTCAGTAAGCGTGAATGAGACTTCTCTATGGCCAATGGCACATAAAATAGAAAGTTCATCACACAATGGGTGGTATCAAAGCCTTTCCCACACTTCCTTCAATTCTTAGCCAACAGTGCAGAAAGCTGACATTGGCAAGTTACCCTAAACTTCACCTAACATATTAATGCACTTTCCAGTTTAAACTTGTCGAGGGTAAAATGAAGAATGATGAAAGCTTTTGCCATTAAAAAGCTCTTTTCATTTGTAAGAGAGGCATGATAAACACATATCATTGCTGCTTCCATATCCCCAGCTGGAAATAAGAATACTGGCTTGTTTCTTGGGGCTACTTCTTGAGTTTATTAAAGAAGTGTACATAAGGCATCCTTACCCTTGTTTTCCTCTTTCCTTTCAAGGTTTGAAGTACAGTATTTGTATAATAGATCTTAAATCCCTTCCAGAGTAAGGTAAGGTATAAATAAGCAATAGTCAAATAGGACATTATCTACCATAACAGAAATAAAAAACGTTTCCCCTGTAGCCCACCTTTGAATAATTGGCAGGTTCTGCCTAGCCCCAGAACAGAGTTGTGAGCCCAGAGGTGGCCTTAGCAGGAAAGAATACAGAGGGTGGTTAGTGATGTCTGCCCTGGACAAGAGTGACAGTTTCAGGACCATGTCCCATGTATTTGCCATCTCCATCCTTCAGTAAACCACTAAAAATGAGTAAAATGTGATACCAGTTTATGAATAAAATATAACATATGAATCGCTCCTGTGATGAAGGTTAAAGGGGGAAAAATGTTTGCTATAGTCAAAACCTTAAGCCAAACCTGATTAAAGCATCCAGTTTTAGAGGAAAGAACACTGACCTACATCAGGAAAGGCAAATTCTAGTCTAGCTATGAAGCCATGAGCAGGTTGGTTCACTTGGCCTTGGTCTGCTTGGCTATCAAATAAGGGGGTAAGCTAAACGTCTCTTAAACATTCTCTTTATTTTGCCAATTCATGTTTTAAGACTCCAAAAGCCTCTCTCTGCTGGGGCACTCGGAAGCTGGTGGAACAGCAGTTACTTCAGAGGCACGCACCAGGCCAGGGCATGACTGAACCCCTACACCACTCACACTGCTCATATGGGACCTAAAATCTGTGATACATTTCTACATCTAGTTTTAAGCTGTAGCATCTCCAGGACAAGAATTTCCACATACATAATATTTCTTTTCCTTAACACATCCTCTTTTCCACCTGAGGGCAAGGGTGGTGGGCAGGGACAGGGTCTTCTATTTTTATACTCTAATAAATTCAGCAAACAATTAAAACTACCTTCATTCAAAAGTTAAGAGTCATCACTTCAAGTTAAAACCAGTCGCTTCCACTGAGTCCCACACACTCATGGTTTCGAGATCAGCCTAAATCTTCCCACCAATGAAGTGTCCATCCCTCAAGCCTATTCCAAGAACATTACCCACATGATACATGAACACAGCTTCCACGTCCAAACGCCAAAAAGCAAGACTTTCTACCAGAAGTCCAACCAGAAATAAGTCACCTACAGATCAGATCCCACCCAGTCACCAGGTAAACTCACATTAGGATGTCCAAGCGTGCCCCTGGGGAATAAGGATGCTCAAACAGAAAACCCTGAGAGGGCAGGGCTATCTGGTAGGGCCAGAACAGTCTCATGTCTGGCCCTGGCAACTGCAACAGACATCTCTAATTTTTTGTCTGCCCTGCGTCCTCTCCTGCCTCTATCTAATTCCAAGCAGCCCCAATTCCTGTGCTTTAGCTGATCTGCACTGGGCAGTCAGAGAATCCCACCCCCTGAACTCAATGAGCTGTCTGGGTAGGTAGGGGCCACCTACCAAACAGGGCCAGAATCCGTTTTTAGGGTCTGGTGTGGACACCTGGAGATCACCTGGTAGAAGGACCACGCAAACCTACAGCTGCCAGTGCGTCTTTTCCACCACTGGGGGATATCAGGCCAACACTGGGAAGCAGGCGTAGACAGGGCAAGAGAGTGACAGATCCCCATACCCCCTGGGCACCCTGAAACTCCAGACTGAAGTGGGTCTCTGTCAACAGCAGCCCAGAGCTTGGAGGACAAGCCTTATAGGTTAAATGCACGCATCCCAGGTTCAAGGTTCCACTGCAAACCAAAGAATGTTAAATACTCTTCCAGACAAATTCAAAGGAAAAATTCTACACACTGGAAACACTGTCAAGGCTCACCTGTCACTTAAGACCTGAGAGGGAAAAGAACCACAGGAAAGAGGAAAAGGATGACGGATAACTGGAGGGGGCAGAGCAGTTCACAATCAGTAACCGTAAGATCTATTATCTCCAGGGAGGTAGCGGTCTAATGAGAAAAGCTTCCCAAGGTGTTCCATATATTCTAGCTTTCTCTCAGCAGCAACAAAACAAAACACTACACAATAACCCACAGCGCCCAAACAAGAGGAACTTGTTAGTAAACAGGCTAACTGTTTCGAGGCTTCTGAGCCTAATTGCTCCTGTTATTTTTACACTGCAGCTTACTTTTCCTTTACAGCCGTCCTAAGGTCTACGCCACGGGCCTGCCTACTGCAGGAAACCACGAATAGCAAATTCCAGGGAGAGCGTTTAGAACAATCTCCCTCAGATGGGTGTAGAGTAATTAGAGCAAAGAGAGCATTAGGAGGTTATTTATTTTATACGTAGTATACACACTACTACGTATAAAATAAATAACCAGCAAGGACCTACTGCTGGTTATCTATTTTATAGCACAGGGAACTATGCTCAATAGTTTGTAATAACATATAAGGGAAAGAATCTGAAGAAGAATACACACACACACACACACACGTATCACTGAATCGCTGTGCTGTACACCTGAACACGATATTGTAAATCAACTATACTTCAATTAAAAAAAAAAAAGATGAAGAAAAAAAAAAGAGAGATGGGGACTTCTCTGGTGGTCCGGTGGTTAAGACTCCGCGCTTGGGTTCGATCCCTAGTTGGGGAACTAAGATCTCGCAGGCCGCGCGGCACGGTGCGGGGGGCGGGGAGAGAGAGACAGTAATCTACCAAACTCTAGTGATGTTCTTCCATCAACAATGCCAAGCAACATAAACCATGTGAGTGGCTGCACACTGAGACCAGCAGTCCTTCACCTTCTGGGGGTCAGGGACCCCTCTGAGAATCTGATGAAAGCTAGGAAGTCCTCCCCAGAAAAACACACACACAACATTCTGCATGTGATTTCATGGGGTTCATAAAAGCTGCTCCCTACACCCAGCAACCAGGTTAAACGCACCTGACTCTGAACAATCCTCAAAGACTTCAGAGGGAAGCCTGAAACTTCCAACTCTGTAACCCGATGCTGAATCAGAACAAAAAAGGAAAGAAAAACCCTCACTCTCTGCCCTTATGAAATGTAAGAAAACTTGTTTTTTCCTATACTAGCTCCATGTCTGACATGCCCCCCTTACCTTGTTTGACCACTTATATGCCTGAAGGAGCTGACTGTAGAGAGGGGTTTTGTCCTGCACGGGATCCAGACTCAACAGCCCGCTGTTATGGAGAGGATGGTTCTCAGAAGGCTTGCCGACCAAGTTGCTCAGCCGTTCCAGCTCACTGAAAAGTAAACAGATACAGCAAATAAACCCGGGTCCACTGCAACTCCAGTGCTAAGCCAACCACACTGGTCAACGGCTGTTCTTCAAACCGCCCATCAAAGGTCCCTTCAGAAGAAATACTTTCTGAAAGGTTAAGAAGACTAGGGCCACTTGAGACAACCCCTAACTGGGGGCTGATCTTGTTTTGCAACTGAGCTCTCTGGCGCCACGCTAAAGAAAAACAAGGGTTAAGAGCGATGAAATCAGTAAGCCTCCCAAAATCAGCCTTGAACAACTCGAATCATTCTCTGAGGGGGTGTGGGGGGAGAGGACACTTTCTGGAATTTTGAAACGCAATATAACACTGCTTCTCACTAAGAGTTTTCAGACTCACGTACAGATCAGTACCTTTGGCAGAACAGCAAGTACCTGAATAAATGATGATTATTTACCATTCACACAGAGATAGATTTGTACGTGGTGCTTCACAGATGTTAAAACTTAACAAAACAAAGAAGAGGGCTTCCCTGGTGGCGCAGTGGTTGAGAGTCCGCCTGCCGAAGCAGGGGATGCGGGTTCGTGCCCCGGTGTGGGAGGATCCCACATGCCGCGGAGCAGTTGGGCCCGCGAGCCATGGCCGCTGAGCCTGCGCGTCCGGAGCCTGTGCTCCGCAACGGGAGAGGCCGCAACGGGAGAGGCCACAACGGTGAGAGGCCCGCGTACCACAAAAAAAAACAAAAAAAAAAAAAACCAAAGAAGAGATAAAATAAACAAACGGAATGGGAAGACACCACCGAGGGGCTGTGTCAAAGAAACATGCTTCAGTCTAGCAAAATAAAAACCTCTAGAGCAGCTTGGGAAAGGGAGCCAACAGCAAAAGCACATTCCAGGGCTTCCCTGCTGGCACAGTGGTTGAGAGTCCGCCTGCCGATGCAGGGGACGCGGGTTCATGCCCCGGTCCGGGAAGATCCCACACGCCGCAGAGCGACTGGGCCCCATGAGCTATGGCCACTGAGCCTGCGCGTCCGGAGCCTGTGCTCCGCAACAGGAGAGGCCACAGCGGTGAGAGGCCCGCGTCCCGCAAAAAAAAAAAAAAAAAGCACATTCAAGAAGCACGCCAGTCTGACGGGCCTGTCTCAAAGTGTCAACAAAGGCTTTGTAGGAACAGATTCTCATGGCACGTTCATTCTGGAATCTTCAGCCACCTTCTTCTTGGTACTGCTGTCTAAAGATTTAAGAAGGCAAAGGGGTGATGTCAACATTCTTAAGCTTTCTACAATGGTGATTTAAGAAGGCAAAGGGGTGATGTCAACATTCTTAAGCTTTCTACAATGGTGAAGGGTTACAACATCCTGCATATTACCAAGGGAAGCCAATCGAAGAGGAGACGGTCGAGAGGAAAGAACCACCAGCGCATCCCCTCAAGCAGGGAAAGTATTAACGGGCACTGCACCAGAGCACAGCCAGTGGGTGTGGGAGTTGAGGAGGGGTGTGTGACTTCCTGGCTTTCCCCCAAAACAAGAATGGCAGCTACTTAGAGGAAAATAAATAAATAAATAACAAGAGGCTCCCATCATTTGGGCACCACCTCCTCTTCCATCCTACCTCCTCCTTCCATCTGGTTACTAAGGAGACCAAGTTGAGACGGAAAAAAACAAAACAAAACAAAAAACCCAGCCACTCCAGAAATTATAGTATGACTAGCTCACCCAATGCCTTCCCCTGCTAAGGTCAGTTCTGAGAGGTAAAAGGCAAAAAATCCTGCAATTCTAACCCTCCTGGAAAGGACTGCCTCTCATAAGCAGGGGAAGGCAAGTCCAGGACGTAACCAATTAAAAAGGGCCTACTATGTGCCAGGCATCTTACAAACATCCTCTCACTTAATTTCACTTACAAAGTAGGAGAAGGTGACTTGTAAGAAAGAAATATACAATCCTTAACCCTAAAAGACCACAAATTAATATTTGTTGGGGGGGCGGGAGGAGGTGTAAGCAGAAGTGATTAAGCTGGTTAAGGCCGAGATTAGGTCTCTCTAGAGACAGAAACTTAAGAGGAACAGCGAGAGTGGGAGTGAAAGTACTGATCAGGTGGTTTCGGAAGGGGTAGGGGAAGAAAGAACAAAGCCTATTTTGTCGTGTTTGGGGGTGGGTTAGAGTGGAACTGATGAATTCCAGGTTCAGGGACGAAAACCTGGGGCCAATCAGACGGAGTGCACTTGGCTTTGGGGCAGCGCTGAGCAGGTCCTGTTTGGTACTATTTTATCAGACATGGTGGGGCCCAGCGGGCCCACAGGTGAGAACCCTGCGGAGCTGAGATGAGGAGTGGAAGTTCCTGGGAAGAGCACGTCCCCCAATGAGAAATGGAAGGACCACTGAGGAGGTCCAGGGCGGAGGGAGACAGCCAGGACCTGGCGGCCAAGAGAAGGGAGACGAGAAAGCGGGGGTGGAGGATGAGGTGGCCCTGAGGGGCAGGTAGAGGCTTGGAGAGGAGGGATGGGGAGCAAGAGAGCAAGGAAAATGGACAGCAGCCCCTGACTGAGAAGACTCGCGCGGGGTCGGGACAGGGTGGGAGGTCCCCGGCCCCCTCAGCCGGTACCTACTTGAGGTCCCGGTTGACCGAATGCAAGTTGTCCTGGAAGTGCGCAATGAAGGCCTTCTCCCGGCCCTCCAGCGTCTCCTTGTTGCGCATGCCATCCTTCAGGCAGTCGAACACCCTGCTCACGCTGGAGCGCAGCGCCTGGATGGCACTGATGGCCTGGGCAAAGGCTTCCAGGTTCACGCCGACACTCAACACGTCCGCCATGTTGCCGCCGCCACAGTGGGCCCTCCAAAACCAGCGAGCAAAAAGCCGCGCTCGCTGATGACGCAAGCCCTCGAAGGACTCTGGGAAATGTAGTTCTCTCGGGGCGGGGCGGCCCAGGTGATTCCTCAGGGCCCTGTCCCAGAGAGGGTTTCCACTTTAAACATGCGTGGGCAGGAAAGTGATCCCCTGGATCTGGGGCAGTCGAGCTGCACGCTCGGCTTTCCTAATGGTGACAAGGAAATACAGAAAGTTCCCTCACTTCCCCAAACTTGCACTCTTGGGAGTCATATGGAAAAGAATTGCTCAGAGCGTTAAGGTGTCCGTGGTGTAAAGGGTTGAATAAAATGCTTCCAAATTCGTAAATCAGTAGGGGAGAAGGGAAATTTCTTCCCTACAGTAGAATGCCAACTAATAAATGTAGAAGAAACGATGGAAAGAAAATTACCATTTGGCAACCGTTAGATTAATAACTGATTCAGATAGGAATTGAAGGATGCTAGTGGGTGAACGTGTGAGGAGTAATAGCATAGTTACATAGTCTCAACGTATCATTCCACAAGAAATTTGCTAATTAAGAAGGGAAAAATAATGATCCAGCAATTTCAGTTCCAGTTGCATACTTAAAAGAAGGAAAAGCAGGGTCTGGAACAGATATTTGTATACCCACGTTCATAGCAGCATTATCTACAAGAGCCAAAATGTGGAAGCAACCCAAATGTCCATCGTGGGATGAATTCATAAACAACATGCAACATATACATACAAGGGAATATTTATTCACCCTTAAAAAGGAAGGAAATTCCGGGACTTCCCTGTTGGTCCAGGGGTTGACTCAGTCGGCACTCCCAATGCCGGGCGCCAGGGTTTGATCCCTGGTCAGGGAACTAGATGCCGCATGCCACAACTAAAGATCCCACATGCCGCAGCGAAGATCCAGCACAGCCAAATAAATAAATATTTTAAAAAAACAAGGAAGGAAATTCTGACACATGCTACAACATGTGTGAACCTTAAAGACATTATACTAAGTGAAATAAGTCAGACAGAAAAGGATAAATACTGTATGATTTCACTTATATGAGGTACCTAGAAGAGTCAAATTCATAGAAACAGAGAGTAGAATGGTGGGTGCCAGGCTCCATGTGAGTGGGGATGGGGAATCATTGTTTAAAGGGAACAGAGTTTCAATTGGGGAAGACGAAAAAGTTCCATGGATGGTGGTGGCGGTAGCAAAGCAGTGTGAATGCACTTAATGCTACAGAACTGAACACTTAAAATGGTTAAAATGGTGATTTATGTTATGTATATTTTACCGTGAAAGAATTTAGTTCAGTAATGTAAAGGTAATAGGTAATAGTGACTTCATAGTGGAGAAACCTGGCTGACACTACCCTTAAAAGAGATCAAGGTCAATGTCACCAGTGTAGGACAAACCACCCCCTGATACGATCCACTGAGGAGAGCACAACATGACTTCTGTGATATTCCTGCCAAAAATGCAAAACCTGAGTCTGATCAGGACATCTGACAAACTCAAAGACATTGGACAAAATAACTGACATCTGAAAGAGAAAAACAAATACTGTATGCCAACACATATATATGGAATATAAAAAAAATGGTTCTGATGAACCTAGGGGCAGGGCAGGAATAAAGACGCAGATGTAGAGAATGGACTTGAGGACACGGGGAGGGGGAAGGGTAAGCTGGGACAAAGTGAGAGAGTAGCATTGACATATATACACTACCAAACGTAAAATAGATAGCTAGTGGGAAAGAGCTGCATAGCACAGGGAGGTCAGCTCAGTGCTTTGTGACCACCTAGAGGTGTGGGATAGGGAGGGTGGGAGGGAGACGCAAGAGAGAGGAGATATGGGGATATATGTACACATATAGCTGATTCACTTTGTTATAAAGCAGAAACCAACACAACATTGTAAAGCAATTATACTCCAATAAAGCTGTTAAAAAAAAAAATCACAGGTGAGTGAAAGAGCTTAACAACCGAGTGAATGGCTTCCATGTTTCCTTGAGAAACCAAGAGTGTAATCCGTTAGATATTCTCCAGAATAATGAATTGGCATGGTCAGCTCTCTCAGTTAACACCTCTAAAACCCGTCAAATAAATTTGTGCTTGTCTCTAAAAAAAAAAACCAAAAAAACTGACATCTGACAAACTCAAAGACGTTAGACAAAACAACTATTGACCTATACTTTCTCACAAAACACTTGTGTCACGAAAGACCGAGAAGGATGGAGGAGCAGCCCCAAATTAAAGGAGACTAAAGAAGGCATCCCATGGAGCTTCCCTGGTGGCGCAGTGGTTGAGAGTCCGCCTGCCGATGCAGGGGACGCGGGTTTGTGCCCCGGTCCGGGAGGATCCCACGTGCCGCGGAGCGGCTGGGCCCGTGAGCCATCGCCGCTGAGCCTCCGTGTCTGGAGCCGGTGCTCTGCAACGGGAGAGGCCACAACGGTGAGAGGCCCATGTACCACAAATAAAAAAAAAAAAAAAAAAAAAAAAAATGCATCCTATAATCTGGGATTTTCTTTTGCTGACCCGATTGAGACAATTGGTGAAATCTGAATAAGTTTTGTAAATTAGTTCATAGTATTTTATAGGTGATGATGTCATGATTTTGTTCATCGTATTGTGGTTATGGAAGAGGATATCCTTGTTTTGGGGGGAAATATACCCTGAAGGGCATAAAGGAGCATTGTTATGTCTGCATAAAAAAGAAAATAATATGGATATGTTTATTTAGAGAGAGAAGGATAAAGCAAATATGGTAAAATACTAACAGTTGTGGAAACCGGATGAGGAGTATACAGAAATTATTTGTACTATTCTTGCAATTGTAAGTCTGAAATTGTATCAAAATACTTTGTTTTCAATGGCCATCAATAAGGGGCATAGAAGGTGTAAACACGATCTAGGTGGCGAGAAAAGCCTTCAGTTCTACCAGGCTGTGCGGACCAGGATTTTTAAATTCTGTAGTTTATCTCAAGCCCACTTCCTTAATCATTCCGCCACTCTTCTCCTCCTCACTCCCCTCACACCCCCTCAATTAAAATTCTCTAGCTCTGGAACACTAAAGATAAATTCTGCTCAAACACTGGGCTCTGATGTTGCTCTCCATGAGTATTTAAATTTAAATACCGTTAAAATGAATTAGTAGTCCCATAAGAAAGAAAGGTGTTTTATTGTCTTGGGTTTATAGAGTTGCTTTCATTTTCTGACATATACCTCACTTTTCTAGTGTGGCCATTTACAGTGTTTCCTAAGGAGAAAGGGTAGAGATAGCAGGAAACTTCTAGGTGTGGAATTTTAAACAAGTCACAGAGCCTCACTGAGCCTCAGTTTTCCCATCTGTAAAATAGGTCTAGTAATAATACCTTTTCTTATAAAATAGCTTTGGGATTTATAACACCTTGCAGGCAAAGCTTTTGAAATATTGTTCAGTATATAATAATCACTCAGAAGATCATAGCTGTTAGGAGGATGTGCTGAGAAAGTTTCTGATGGGGCTGTGACGTGTGCTCCCATCCCCCACTTGAAGATTCTTTGCACAGAATCAAGAAAGGATTAGCAAGAGATCTATTCAAATTATCTCTAATGACATGACCCTGTTGCCAAGAGCTTGTCATTAAACTGTGTGCTATAATTCACTATTTTTTTTAATGCGGTACGCGGGTCTCTCCCTGTTGTGGCTTCTCCCGTTGCAGAGCACAGACTCCAGACGCGCAGCCTCAGCGGCCATGGCTCACGGGCCCAGCCACTCCGCGGCATGTGAGACTTTCCCGGACCGGGGCTCGAACCTGTGTCCCCTGCATCGGCAGGCGGACTCTCAACCTCTGCGCCACCAGGGAAGCCCTATAATTCACTATTTTTAATGGCCTTTTCTTATCTCCTTTGTAGTGTAGGGGGGTTGTTTTTATTTTTTTACGGTTTCTGTAGAAAATATTTTTTAACTTTTCAAAAGTAAAGTATCCGTGTCTGTTGGCTTGTTTTGGTTGTGGCTTCAGTTCATTCATTCTTTCTAGGGGAAGAGTAGAGAAGGCTAACTCCATTATCGTTTTTACTCACCTGAGGCTTAGAGAGTGTGATTCCTGCTGTATATTTTGTCCCGGGGGTGGGGGGGGGTGGGAACTGTACCAGTCTATCTCTGTCCACACCCACGTGTATCTATAAACACGAAGTTTTGCATACAATTTCAGGGGGTTCACAGCCCCCACTAAAGCCCAAGCATGAACCCCTGGTTAGAATCATGCTCTAAGGCAGACACCACGGGAGGATGGCTGGCCGCTAACTTGTAACCATCAGGTCTCCAATGCCTTGGGCACAATAGATGTTCGCTCTGTGAAAGCAGTGAGTTAACCCAATGTGTTATATTTGCTTCTTACATCCTCTCTCCAAATTATTCCATCTCTTTGTGTACTCAGATACCACCTCTCCTTCCGGCTCAGCCTTCCGCCTATCGCCCACCCCGACACACACACATACAGACAATTAGACTTTCCTTTGTCTCATTCTCTGGTTCAGTGGTTTAGACTCTGATTGGCGCAATAAAGTACAAATACGCTCTGCTCCCACCGTCATTAGTTTTCAGGGTTTCTCTTGGGCTCTGCTCTTCTGGGAAACTCAGAAATTGATCAGGGGAAATATACATTTCCCCTGAACCTAGTAAGGAGTCTTTCATCACGTCAAGAAAAAACTTTTCATTATGGAAAGGAATGGACAGAGTTTCTCTAAGGTGTTGTAAATTCTTGAGAATGTTGGCACATGTATGCTTGCATCTGTGTGTGTTCGTGGGATAAAAATTACTTCAAAGGAGTTCATTTTGAGACATATCAGAATTTAATTATTATGATCTTATGTTTGGGTAAAAGGCAGCACCCTGCTACGAATACCTTCCAGAACGAACAAGCCATTAGCTTGGTGCTAGCAGTTCAGGCATATTAGAATGAGCAATCAGGATTAAAGTTGTTAAATTAAAGTTGGATTTAATTAAAATATGCTGCAACTCCCATCATATTCAGAGAGCATGTGTTAAGCATTCAGACTGAGAAAGCATCCTCATCAATTAATAATTATTAAGGATTCACTAGACGCAGAACACTGCATTGGACGGATGGGCAGAATGTCACCAGATAGATTTAAAACCAACTTTTCCTTGGATAAGCCACAGCGGAACTGAGCCACCTGTCGTGGTCAATGTGGCACAAGGCCTAAGGCCTTGGGGGTGGCCCTGAGGATTACACTGAGGCAGTACACGGTTCTGGGGACACGGTAGGCATTCAAGTTAGTCGTTCAACAAATACAGGTAATGAACGTGCTCGACATTTTGCTAAACACCTGGGGAGCCAATGATAAAACCAGGCCCAGCCTAGCCTGATAAATATCACTGAAGATATCTTGAAGTAGATAATGTGTTCTTCCCCATTCATCTGTTTAAGGCTCAGGGCATCAGTCATTTTTAAATTGCTTAGGACCAGGTTTACTATAATTAATTTAAGCAAGTTTGGTAAAGAATCCTCTTTTGGTCTCTTCTGAACCTACCCCCACGCCTGTTTCCCTCTTTTTTCCTGCTTCTCATGATTTTGACACAGTGATGATGAGGATGGTAACAGGGATGATGGTGACCAAAGTGGTCCCAAGGACAAAGAGGATTCCTGGAGGTCAGGAAATCAGCCCAGGCTCGGCCCCACTGGGGTCTCTCAGTTAACCCTTCTGAACCTTAGTTCTTGCATCTAGAGAATAAGGAAGTGGGATGGCCCCCAGAGCTAGCCATCAGGCGTGTAAGATTAGAGGAACTTTTTATTAATTCAAGAGAGGGGAAAGGGAGACAATCATTTGCCTTTAATGCCAATCACAAGCACCGCACCAGGGTTCCTGCACTCCCAACGCATTCATTTACCTGGAGACATCCACTGAGTGAAAGCATTAAATAAGGATCCAAATAGAGCACATTCCTGTCCCCGTGGCGTTCGCTCACAGCCTAGCAGGGGAGACAGTCACAAACGGGACATGAAAAGCAGTGAGGTTCACATGTGGGGTAAGAGACCTTAATGGAGAATTTTGGAGGCCTTAGAGAGGGTGGTCACAGCGTCCTCCTGCAGAGGGGAGGCCTGGGCGAAGCCTGCCGAGGTGACTAGGGGCTATTCAGGTGCAGTTGGGGTGGGGGAGGGGTAGAGGTAAGAGAGTTCAATAGACAGTTCTAAGTGGAGGTTAGATCTGTGTTTGAAAGTCCATTCTCTAGCTGCAGAAGTGGTCAAGCCTAGAGGCAGAGAGACTAGGAAGCCAGGGGGACCTGCACCTGCAGAGCAGACAACAAAGGACCACGTGCGAGCCATACTCTTCCCATCTCAGGAAGCCAGGAGGTATTTTAAATATTTTAGTAAATTATTGATTGCCCATTCGGATGCTCACTTAATCAACAACGAGCGTCTTGTTAGGGACCTCCGCTTTCTGCCATGTTCATACGTAATTAAGTACAAAACACCTCGGGAATGGACCCTTTTACCAACACATTAGGCTGAATCAAAGTGGAACACAACACAAGTTGTTTGCGCAGGCTTGACCGCAGCCCATTTGAGGGAGGAATTGCCTTCTGATTCCATTACTGTGTTATGTGGATGGTGCATTTTAATTAAGAGGAACCATGGACGGCCAGCACCAGAAGCTACCAACCCTGGAACCCTCACCCAGAACCTGGGGGCAGATGCCGAGCTTGTGGGCTCCCAGGGAAAGCCAGGACGTGGGACAGCCGCAGCAGCGCGAGGATCTTTGTCTCAGAAGCTCTCGTTCAGCACCCCTCCTCCGCGTCACATGCCCTTCCAGCTCCATGTCCCCTCCTCCAGCTCTTGGAAAGCCTCAGGAAAGACAACACGAAGAAGGCAGATCAGATTCCCGACAAAGAAACGATCCATTCACCTTGGCGATGAAGTCTTATTTTTTTAATGTGTTGCTTTATTTTTCCTAATTACAAATACACGCTTACTTCTGAAATCTTGGAAGGTGTAGACAAAGTCTACATAAGAAGATAAAGTTATGCATATTTCCACCTCTCGACATACTGGCTACTCACACTTCCACATTATTTTACAAAACTGGAAGCTTACTATTTTCTGACCTCCACTTTTTATAATAGAGCCTAAATACCTTTCCCTATCATAAAATAGTCTTCGAAAACATTTTATTTATTGCAAGGATTCCATTCGATGGTTTACAGAATTTCTTGAATCCCCTATTGTTGACCATCTAGGCTTTTCTACCTTAAACAATACAGCAGTGGACATCCTAACTTGTAAATTTTTGTGTGTAAAGTGAACCCATTCCTTGCAGTTGATGTCTGTTCACCATTTGGCTGCAAATCACTTTCCCTGTTTGGGGATAAGAGGTGTAGAGGAGAACCAGGAGACCAGTTTCCACCTCCTTGGTATCACCAGTCCATTCTTAGAAGGCAGTGGACAGGGGGCAGAGGTAGAGGGAGCACAGGTCTGGGAGGACAGACAGACACATGTTCAGGTCCCAGCTGCACCACTTAGGAGTGATCCCATGAGAGAAGTGTTTGTCTGCAGCTAACAATCACAGGAAAAGCTAAAGGTAGTTTAAAGAGAGGAGGGCTTATTGGTCTCACGTGGTAAGTGGTCTAGAGGTACCTATGGGCTGATGTAGTGACTCATCAGGGACCCACACCCTTTCATCTCTCTGCCCCAGCACCCTCAGCCTCGTTTCTGTCACTTCTTGGTTGCAAGACAACTGAGTCCCAGCTCTGCATTACAGGCAGGAAGAAGGAGGAAGGAGCAGAAGTGGCAGCAGCAGACTTGCGCTCACACCTCGTTGGCCAGAATGATGTCACATGGCTACCTTTACCTGCAAAGGAGGCTGGAAAATCAAGTTTTATCTTTCTTTTCCAGCACTGCTGTCCAATAGACACATAATGTGAGCCACATATTTTCTACTAGTCATAGTAAAAAAAGGTAGAGAGCCTCACACCTACTCGGATGGCTACTATTTTAAAAAAGAATGAAAGAAAATAAATTTTGCCAAGGATTTGGAGAAACTGGAACACTTGTATGCTGTTGGTGGGAAGGTAAAGTGGTGCAGTATGGAAAACAGTACGAAGGTTCCTCAAAAAATTAAAAATAGAACTGCTATATTATCTAGCAGTTCCACTCTGAGTTTACATTCAAAAGAATCAAAAATAGGGTCTTGATATTTGTACACTCATGTTCATAGCAGCACTATTCACAATAGCCAAATGGTGGAAATAACCCAAATGTCCACCAATAGATGAATGGATAAGCAAAACATGGTATGTACATACAATGGACTATTATTCAGCCTTTAAAAGGAAGGAAATTCTGACACATGTCACAACATAGATGAACCCTGAAGACATTATGATAGTGAAATAAACCAGTCACAAAAAGATAAATACTGTATGATTTCTCTCATATGAGGTACCTAAAATAATTGAATTCATAGAGACAGAAAGTAGAATAGTGGTTGTCCCAACCTGGGGATTGAGGAAAATGGGGGGTTGTTGTTTGATGGGGACCAAGTTTCAGTTTTGCAAGATGGAAAGAGTCCTGGAGATTCATTGCACAACAATGTGAATGTACTTAATGCTACTGAACTGTACACTTAAAAATGGTCAAATGGTCAGCTTTTTGTTATGTGTATTTTACCATGATTGAAAAAACTAAGGACAAACCAGGTGAAATTTCAACAATAGATTTTACTTAACCCAATATATCCAAAATGCGATCATTTTAATATAAACATCACTAATGAGATCGTTTACATACTTTTTTGCCTACTAAATCTTTGAAATTCTTTGCGTGTAGCTAGTGGCTATACTATTGAACGGCACAGCCCTTGAATAAAGGCAGGCCAGGGAGAATCATGAGTGGGAAACAGAGGTTGGGTCAGCCAGCTTGACCCTTGGTCGGGTTAATTAATCTCCCTGAGCTGGGGGATGGGACACGGGCGGTGTTCCGTGTGACTGATGCAAGAATTATGTTGGTTAATACGTGGAAAGCCCCCAGGAAACTGTCGGGCACAAAATAGCTGCTGCTGTAAATAGTAGTCATTGCTATTCATGTTTTCACGTATCCATGGAGAATGGAGATAACAATTAAAAAGGACATTATGCGAACTGTTTCTTTAAAAGTTTGTAAGGCAGTAAGGGAAATTTGAACATATCTTGTGGGTTTTTTTTAAGGGTCATCTTTTAGAGGGACACACTGAGATACTTCTGGATAAGACGATATAATATACGAGCTTTGCTTCTCAATAATATGGGGGGACAGATGTAAGTGAGGGAAAGGGTGAGAGAAGATTGACTGTCAGCTGATAATTGTTGAAGCTGGTGATGCGTTTGTGGGTTTCATTATATTGTTTGATATTTTTCCATAATGAAAAGTTTGTTTTCTTAGGGATATCATGTGGGTATTGAACACGCCTTGAGTTTTTCAGATTCTAGGTCTTTTTTTTTTTTTTTTTTTTAAGGATTTGTTGGTTCTGTTGACAGCCTGGTAGACATCAGTGGTCTAAGTGGCTTCTTGGGCACCAAAATCAGCCAGCACACTGTCCACTGTGACAGTCGTTGCTGGAAAGGAAGAAGAAAGCATGGTATGGCCCATAATCATTTTACTCCTCCTGTATAATTTCCCCAAGAAAGAGACTTCCATTTTCTCTCCACCCAAAATGTACAGCTTGTGTTATCTGCGCTGAGTTGAAGGCTGTTTACGTGGTATTTGACTCTATTCAACTACTTGATTTTCGGGTGGGTTTTTGTGTTTTCTTTCCATAATTGAAAATATGTAAGAGCTAACTATAGTAATCACTTACTAAGTGTTCAGTTACTGAAAGGCAAAGAACTTTTAAAAAAATAACAGCTTCATTGAGATAGAATTCACATACCTTAAAATTCACTTTTAAAAGGTTATTTTTTTTAGCATATTCACAAAGTTGTACGACCATCACCACTATCTAATTCCAGAACACATTCTGCTCCCCTTAGTCCCTGGAAACCACTCATTATTTTCTGTCTCTATGGACTTGCCTACTCTGCACATTTCATAGAAATGGAATCGCATGATATATGGTCTTTTGTGTCTGGCTTTTTCACTCATAGTGTTTTCAAGGCTTGCCTATGTTGTAGCATTTGTCAGTACTTCATTCTTTTGTGGCAGAAAGGAATAGATACGTCACCTTTTGTTTATCCATTAAACAGTTGATGGACATTTGGGTTGTTTCCACTTTTTTTGGCTATTATGAATAATATTTCTGTATACGTTATTGTGTAGGTATATGTTTTCAGTTCTCTCGGATATTTGTCTAGGAGTAGAATTGCTGGGTCAAACGTTAACTCTTTTTCAATTTTTGAGAAACTGCCAGGGTTTTCCATAGTGTCTGCACCATTCTACATTCTCCACGTCCTCACCAACACTTTTCGATGTCTGCCTTTTTGCTTATGCCCACCCTAGTAGGTGTGAACTGAAATCTCATCGTGGTTTTGATTTGCGTTTCCCTGATGACTAATGACGTTGAACATCTTTTCTTATGCTTATTGGCCATTTGTATATCTTCTTTGGAGAACTGTCTATTCAAATCCTTCGTCCATTTTTAACTTTATGTGTCTTTTTATGGTTGTGTTTTAAAAGGGCTTTTCAAATTAATTCTGAATAATACCTGACATTGTAGTGAGCATAACTGAGCACACAGTAACAGTTCTTTGAGATATTCATCATACCACACCTCACCCAAACTGCTAACCAGCACCCCAATCTGTACTAGATACGACAAGCTTTCATTATGAATAGCTACCGTAACCAAAATATCTCCAAACCCTTTCCATGAAAGAGAACAGAGGGCGGAGGAGGATGCCATTCGTTTTCATACCTTGTGTTTCCCGGGCAATTGCTGGCATCTGGCTGAGTGTTTGCTCTCTGGGTACTGCTCTTAACAGGAGAGATATGAATGCAAGTCAGCTAAAATTCAAACTGCTATTAAGATCGAGGCCATATGAATGGTGACCACCGAGTTTGAAAAGAACTAATAGAAGGGAGAGTCACTTTATCTGGGAGGCAGAAAGGGCTCGTGTAGGATGTAACGTTCAAGCTAATCCAGCTATTCTCACATCTGTCTGAAGGATATTCTGGGATTGATATCCATAGATTGATACCCACATCTTGATTCTCAAACATTTATTCAATAAATATTGATTAATGGAATATTATAAGCCCAGGGGATTCAGCAGGGTACACGGTGAGATAAAGTCCCTGCCTTGCAGAGCCTATATTCTAGTGAAGGGAAGCAGATGGTAAAAAAGAATAGCTATATCTATAATATGTCATGTAGTGAGAACGGTTCAGAGGGAAAATAAAGCAGGATGAATGGACAGAGAAATGAGGAGGCAGCCATTCTGATAGGTTGGTCTGATAAGGAAAGCTTTGAGTGGTAACCGGTGTGAGGTTAGGGATTGAGCCGGGTGGATACCTGTGGGAAGGGCATCCCTGCAGAAGAGAAGGCAAAGGAGAATTCACAGGAGACAAGATCACATGCAAACATCTACCATGGAGCAAAATAGCTCTTGGGCCACACATCGATGTTACATTGATGCATTCCATCAGGTCTTTGTTGGAGTCATCTCGGTCATCTCACTTTAATTCTGGCGAGTTTGTTTTCATGTTGTTTTCTGGTGGAAGATGAGAGGGAACCAGTAGGAGCAGAAGGTCTGGGGGGTCTTCTGACTGAGTGGTGTGGTCTTTAGGCCTTTCCCTTTGAGAACCTCTGTACGGATAAGAATCTGGTTTTCAGCAAAGTCCATACCTCTGAACAGACCATACCTAGAAGCTGTGGAAGGAATAGAAGTTTGGGGATTCAAATGAAATAAACAAAATATTGGCCAAATCTGGCTTCACAGAAGTTCAAGACATCTTCTCCTTTGTCTCCTTTGTCCTCTCCCCTATGGACAGGTTCCTAAAAATTATGATATTTCTTACTGGAGAGAACCTACCCAAGTCGTCCTCTTCTTTCCATAAAGGAGCTGGATGTGCTTCATTTGTAGTAGAGAAGATGAGAACAGGAAGAAGGTCGTGATGGTGACCCTCAACTTACCTTTGTGTCAACCATGGGGAAGACTCCTGTGTAATCTAGTGGCAATAATGAGAACCAGTTGTAGGGAGGAAGATCTCAACCTAACATTGCAAAGGACTTCCTAGAATCAGGAAGGCAGTGAGTCCAATGACTAAAGGTATTCAAGTAGAAAATAAATGGGCATTTATCTGGAGTCTATGCCGGGGATTCCGACACTGGTTGGTAGGGTAGACCAGAACCCCCTTAGAGCTAAGAGTCTATAATCACATTGTACTGTCTTTCTTCTAGGTAAAAATCAAGACCATTCATGAATGGGAACCCCATGGAACAACTTGAAGGTCATTTACAGTGCACTCTAAGTGTTTTTCCTCGAGTTACATGCTGTTAAGGGGGCTTTAATTAAGCTTTCCCCGCCGGGCACAACCAGGCTGTTTGTGGTGAGTGCAATATGCCGTCCCAGAATATGTCAAACTTCATTTGCAAATTATCAGACTGCTGTTTTTTTCCCAGAGCCAATCTGCAGAGTAATACGTTCAATAACTTTTGCTCTTTTCACTCTCAAAGATAGGTCTCTTTTTGGAGTCGATAGCGCAATAAATGCGGAATCTGGTGCAAATTCCAATGGAAAGAAAAGATATTGTTATTTAAAGGCCAAATAACGGCTTAAAATTAGAGTTGTGAAGGCATTGAAAAACACCAGACTTCCCAGATGGCTTGGAGATAATTCACTGTGCACTCAGTCCGTTCACACGCTAAAAAAAATACTTTTGACTCTGTTTCTCCTCAGATTGAAAGTTGGTGCCTGCATTAAACATATGTGCTTCTCTCTTTAAATTTAGCTCTGAGTCATGTTGTATTACATTAGGAATTCAGCAGGCAGGCACTTGGAAAATGTACATCAATGCGTTTATTTTTAAATTAGACAAAAATAAAAATATATGTTTAAATATATTAGGCTGTATTTTTGCCCAGTTTCAAAATGGTTGTTCTCAAGAACAGATTAGATAAAAACAATAATAACGATGATGACACTCTGATTCTGGAACGCTGCCCATTCCCAAGGATCCCAGAGCAACTTGACAAATCCTATAGCTCCTCTCCCCCAGCCCAGCTAAGCACGGGATTCGTCATTGAAACCTCCGCCTCCATCAGGGACCAGGCAGCTCCCTTAACAGCTGCAGGGCGGCCTAATTAAGATGCTCCTTCCCCCAGAGTGTTGGGTTGCTGGGCAGAAGTCAGCTAGGGGTAGGGATGGTCAGAGGGGCAGAGGCGGACAGTCTGTGGGGACATCTTTAGCTTAGAGTCTACACTGCTGAACTACTGGGCACAGAAGGACAATGCTGGGTTCAAATCCTGCCCTGTCCCTCCTAATCCATGCATCCTTGGAAAAGTGATGGGATGGCGCCTCATGTGGGTCTCGGCTTCCTCATCTGTGAAATGGAGAATGGTTCCCATTTAGGGGTTGCTGTGAGGACTGCTGAATAGAATTCATTGAATTAATTTAGTCATTCACACAGAACAAATTGATTAAGATCTATGGGACAAAGTGGTGAATAAAATGAACGGACCCACAGTCCCAGCCCTCATGATGCCTATGGTCTTAGTGGGTAGAGAGACACCTAAGGAATAATCATAGCCATCGCTATTTAATCAGAATTATGATGAACACAAGAGGAGAGTTTGCAACGTGGGACCCATCCTGATCTGAAGGCTCAGGAGAGCTCCAGCAAAGAAGTTAAAGAATGCAAACTGTTGGGTGGTGCCCAGGCACGTAGTAGGTCCTTTTTAGTCCTTTGTATGGGTTTCCTACGGCTGCTGTAACAACTGAAAAGTTAGTGACTGAAAACAACACACATTTATTCTCTTACAGTTCTGGAGGTTATAGGTCCTGAATGGTTCTCACCTGGCTAAAATCATGGTCCCCGCAGGGCTGTGTTCTTTTTGGAAACCTGAGATAAGAATTCATTACCTTGCCACTTCCAGCTTCTAGAGGCCCCCTGCATTCCTTGACGTGGTCCCTTCCTTCATCTTTAAAGCACATCACTCCGACCTCTGCTTCCATCTCCACATCTCCCTTTTCTGACTTTGACCCCCACCCCTGCCTCCCTTTTATAGGGACCCTTACGATTACACTGGGCCCAACTGAATAATCCTGGGTATTCTCTCTGTCTCAAAATCCCTAACTTAATCATCATGGCAAAGTCCCTTTTGCCATATAAGATAACACACTGACAGGTTTCAGGGATTGGGTTGGGGGGAGGTTATTCTGTCTACCACAATCCATGAAGTTTAACATCCAAAAATAAGACTAAAAGAACAGAGAGAATAGAGGGGAGGAAGTTATTAAAAAAAAAAAAAAAAACTATGCACAGCAGTTTCCCAGAGCTATATGTTTCCAGATTTAAAGAGCCTTCAGAGCGCCTAGCACAGAAGCATATCAAAAGCTCCAGAGAGCGAATGTCGTACTCAAAGGATCAGTGATCAGGCACTGAACTTTTTAACACCATCACTGGAAATTAGAAGATACAGTGCAGAACCTTCATAATCCCGAAGGAAAATAAATTCCCAGCCCAGAATTTATGAATAATTTTATCAATTAAGTCTAAATGTGGACAAAATACATTTCAGATGTACTAGGTCTCAACAAATTTTCCTCTCAGGTACCCTTTCTCAGGAAGCTACTAGAGGATGTGCCCCATCTAAATGAAAGCGTAGGGCTTCCCTGGTGGCGCAGTGGTTGAGAGTCCGCCTGCCGATGCAGGGTACGCGGGTTCGTGCCCCGGTCTGGGAAGATCCCACATGCCGTGGAGCGGCTGGGCCCGTGAGCCATGGCCGCTGAGCCTGCGCGTCCGGAGCCTGTGCTCCGCAACGGGAGAGGCCACAGCAGTGAGAGGCCCACGTACAGAACAAAAAAAAAAAAAGAAAGAAAGCATAAACCAAGAAAGTAGAAAACAGAGAATCTAGGAAAGAGCAGATGTAACACCGGAGAAAGGCAAAGCTTACCCCAGACGACCCAGACCACGGGTGTGCTTGGCTCACAGGTGTGCACCAGGCTCAGCACAGCAATCAGGCCCAGGGTGTAGGGCTCAAAGCAAAACATGGAATTCATAGGTTCCTGAGGTTTTTATTACATCAACAAGAATTTTATAGTTATGACGTAGAGTTTGGAGATATAGTTAGCTACATAGAAAACTAAGCGACCAGAAAAATTACTAACTCTGAGAAACACAGAATTGTACAAAAATGTAATCATAGTACATTGTGTGGTCTTGGCAAACAATATTTACATAAAGCATAGGACAGTAAGCACTGCATATTGATTTAACTAGAATCTATGAGATTGAGAAGATGAGCAGAGGGGAAGTATGAGAGAGGTGGGGGCGGTGAGAGAGGGAGAGAGAGAAAGGGAGAGAGCGTGTGTAAGAGAGCTAAATCCTCATTTTCTCTAGTGGAAGTCAATTAGAAGTTGCCTACAGCTGAAAACTCGAGACAGCTAAAAGAGTTGAAGGTGGCTGCCTCTGGGGAAAAGATCAGGGTCAGCAAGGGGGACCAGTCTAAAAAATAAGCCTTATGGGTCTTTTGGACTTTATAAACTATGTACCTGTATTAAAGTGATCTTCAATAAACTTTAAAAACATTTTTAAAGGAGAGAGATGGCAAGAATGCTCCCTGTAAAAGGCGGCAGGTGGTGGGTTCTGGGAATTGTAGCCCCTCTGTCAGTTTCAGGTTTCCTCTGATTTCAGCCTCATTAAATGGTGCGAGGGAGATGATTTCAGTAAAGGACGTTACATCTGTAGGAGGTGCGGCTAGGTCACAAAGCCCCCTGCCCTCCCCAGCAATCACAGTGGCTGCTGCCAGGAGAGCAACCGGGGTGGCGGACAGGACCCTGTGAGGTGCAGGCAGCTGTCACTGCCTGGAATCCTCCCAGCAGGCCTGGTGGCCCCGGTGGAGGGGTCAGCTTGGGAGTGACAACGCTTCCTGGGACAGACCCGGGTGGGGAGGCAGAGAGGAGGACTGGAGAGAGACCGGGGAGATGGGGTGGGGGGATGGGGCTCTTTCTTGCATTCCACTCCTGACACTCACTGGGAATGTGAATATAATTCAGCTTGCTCCGGCAGCCCAGTCAGGGCCAGTCTCCATCCTCTGGTATCCTCACCTCTCTGTTCCACCTGAGACGAAGGAAAGGGGGCAGCCCTGGCATGGGGACTTACCTGGGGAGCAGAAGGAAATGTTGCCCTCCATCAACAAGGAGGTGTCTGGCTCCTCACGGGGTTACTCCTGAGATCTGAGCAAGACCCCGGCTGCACAGGCTCTGACACTCTGGTGGTGAAGAGTTTAAAGAACATGGTCGGGCTTCCCTGGTGGCGCGGTGGTTGGGAGTCCGCCTGCCGATGCAGGGGACGCGGGTTCGTGCCCCGGTCCGGGAGGATCCCGCGTGCCGCGGAGCGGCTGAGCCTGCGCGTCCGGAGCCTGTGCTCCGCCACGGGAGAGGCCACAACGGTGAGAGGCCCGCGTACCGCAAAAAAAAAAAAAAAAAAAAGAGTTTAAAGAACATGGTCACTTATAGTCCAGGGATGGGAGAATGGCAAGTGACTCTTGTTGGTTTCCTCTATCTCTCTTTTAAAATGTGATTATGATCACCATCGAATTATGCTGGGCCCTCAAAAGCAAAGCACATTTAAGATGTGCTGTCAAAACATTGGAGCCCAGACTTCCAGGGCCTGACATCCTGAAAGGGAGATGGAAAACCAGTCTGGAGGCCCTTGAACAGCGGACTTCTCCCTCTTGAGCCCAGGGAAAAATAAGCTTAGCCCCCAAATTCTCCACGGAACTGAAACCCATGTTTTATGCAACTGACTAGCCTGGCTGATTAGTAACAGATATTTAAAAGGTGTGTATAGTGGAAGGGTCAAGTGAGTTTGGAAAATGCTACGTTAAACAAAGGAAGTGGGCAGGGATGCTAAATAGTTTAATATTCATTGTAAATATCCAAAGAAGGTTGTTCCTTTTGACAGTTG
The DNA here is from genome assembly GCF_964270905.1 of Leucopleurus acutus. Classification (NCBI taxonomy): domain Eukaryota; kingdom Metazoa; phylum Chordata; class Mammalia; order Artiodactyla; family Delphinidae; genus Leucopleurus; species Leucopleurus acutus. The sequence goes on along the minus strand of NC_139150.1, from coordinate 4,514,644 downwards.
CACCTGTTTCCAAGAAGCATCCCATAGGGTTAGAATTCCATGGAAGATGCTTTGGAAAACACTGGCCAAGCATCTGGAGCACCTGAGGGCTTGGGAATCCTGAGCCCTCATCTGCAATGTGCTTGGTCAGAACACACATTCATGTTCTTCTCTGTTCCCCAACACCCCACTCCGTGAGGCTACCCTGAAATGTTTGCAGGCGGGACTCTACCTTTTTCTCATGCACCAGCCATGTAGTGCCTGGTTTTCATACAAGACATCTTTGTTTTTAATTGATTTCTTTAGACACGGAGAAGAGCTTTGGGAAGTAGAGCCTTAGGGGACCTGATTCTTCTGGTTGTTTCCTGAATTCTTGGATCTCTTTTCAACCCCCCCCCAAAAAAAATTATCATGAGAATTTTTAGGCCACACCACCCTGAGAATCAGAATTGTTTAGTTTCATGTCTTAGGGCCGAGAAATACATATTTGTTAATAAAAGTCCTCATGCAACAGCTTCAGAAAGGGCCCCTTTATACCTTTTTCAAAGTCAGAGTACCATAGGTCTACCTGCAACAGAGTCTTCTCATGCAGTATGTGTGCTTTCAAGGCCATGGAAGGATATAGGTGACAAAGATAATCTCATGAATATCCCTTGGTTCATACTCTCCGAGGCCACTGACTTTGCACATCTGAGCCTGGTGAGCCATTAACCCTCTCTTCCTTCCTTCCTTCATTCATCTGTCCAACATATATTTAATTAAGCACCAGCTCTTGAGTCAGGCACTGAACGAGATGCCTGGATACAGTGAGCAGGACAGATGTCACCTCCGCCCCGGTGGAGTTGACAATCCAACTTCATAACTGATATTAAATATTTCCCGTGGGGCCACCATGTGTGGTTGTGCAGGGTGTTCACTGCACAAGGGTTCCAGGCCAAAGGGGAAAGTGGCAGCTGAAATCTACCCCTCAGTCCACTCACGAAGTCAATACAGTTTGGCGCTGCATCTGTCTGGAGGGGCCCTTTTTCTAATTTGCACAGAGGTGCTGTTGTGTAGCTCAGCAGCAACTCTGACTTCCTGTAAGGTTATAGGGATTAGAGACCTGTAAGTAGCCTCGTGTCAACGATTTCTGGGTTTATGATTAGGGTCTTTAAGTCCCAAAGTTGAGCTGAGTGGTTGTTAGTTCCACATTACAAACAGCAGGCTTGCACTAGCTCATCTGAGTAGTGAGAAAGAGGAAAGCGGACTTTGACCAATTCTATTAGAATGGGTGTCAATTATTTCCCGAAACAAGGTCTGTGTCCTCTAGCTATCCTTTGAGAAACTGGGGCATTCAGCCTTAACCACTCGGATCTGTAAATAAAAAGTTCCCCTTCCCGCTCTGTCTGATCCATCCTGAATAGCACAGGTGTATGTGTGGGCGGGGCCGGGGGCGGGGCCGGGGGCGGGGCGATCAGCAGAAGCGCACAAATTCCACCTGGCAATTTTTACCGCTTAAATTCAATGTTTTCTCACTCTGGGTGGGGGGAATACTCTTTTTTTTTTTTTTGCGGTACGCGGGCCTCTCACTGTTGCGGCCTCTCCCGTTGTGGAGCACAGGCTCCGGACGCGCAGGCTCAGCGGCCATGGCTCACGGGCCCAGCCGCTCCGCGGCATGTGGGATCTTCCCAGACCGGGGCACGAACCCGTGCCCCCTGCATCGGCAGACAGACTCTCAACCACTGCGCCACCAGGGAAGCCCGGGAATACTCTTTAAAAGCTGAATGGCAGCATTTGAGAAAGTGTTGAAGACAGAACGGGGGAAATGTGATCAATCTTTCTGATTTCCAAAGTGTGTTCTATGTTTGAGAGGGAGATCATTTTTGGGTGTGAGTTTCCTGGTTCAGTGCTTCCCAATTTTTAATGTGCAAATGAATCACCTTGATACTTACTAGAACTCAAGTCATGATTCAGCAGGTGCCTTTCTAACAAGTGCCCAAGTACTGTGGATCCTGCTGGTCCACATACATCGCAAAGCCCTTGCATCCCACGTGCTCTGGCATTGGAGACACCGGAGTTAGTGCCGTGCTCTGCCATGTACTCGCTGTGTGACCTAAGTGAGTTAACTACCTTCACTGAGCCTTCGCTTTTTCCTCTGTAAAACAGACAGATGAATACTCACTCCTTAACCTTCTTGTTGGGATCACATGAGATGACAGACACATGGACAGTAGCGTGATGTCTGGCACGTTGGAGGCACTCAATCAGTGTGGGCATTATTTTCCCTCTGCCTTTTAAAAAAGGAATATCAGAAGAAGGGAGAAAACTTAGTAAAACAAAACCTCAGTTGTCACGGTCACCTGGTCTTCGTCACAGAGCCTAAACCACAGGGGCTCAGAACCTGTGTTTCTAGTCTCAGCCTCCCCGAGGGCTGCGCCTGTGCGTGGCACCTAGTTGCTGAATGAATAAGGCACTTCCGTCAATAATAGTAGCTGTAGGTGGCAGTGGAGCCCACTTCCCCCCTATGGTGGCAAAATTAGAATATGTGGGAGGTGGGGGTGGAAACTAGATGAGAAATCTCTCTCTGAGGCTCCGATGCCTCCCCCAAGGGGCATCCCTTCTTCCCACTGAGGAATCAATAGTCCAAAGGAGCCTCCAGAAAACTTAATTTTGCCCTCTCTAAAATCATGCGTTGCTCGGTACTGTTCTTTCATGTGAGTCCCCAGAGAGGAAAAGAACTGCAAGGGTGGCTTAGGAGCCTTTATCAGCTGTGCTGGGATGGAGGGTCTCCCTCCTGGGATCCCCAGCCTTGGAGACCTCATAGTTCCTTAATCTCCTCCCTGGGGTTTTAGCATGGAACTCTTTGTAGGGTTGGCAGGTCTTTGGCTAAAGACTTTGGCTAAAGTTGCACCGTCAACTTTGCAACTTGTTCTCACCAGTGTGTCTCACGGCTGCTCTGCCCCTGCCCCTGCCCAGCCAGAGAGGTCTTGGCATCCTTCTGCCCAGGCATGAAAGTTCCAAGCCTTTGCCCCACTCTCCAGGCCAGATTGAGCTGTCTCAACCTCGCCTTTCATTTTCTTTCTCTGTGGGTATAATTGTGTTGACAGCTACGAGGAACCAAATGTTTCCCTACATGGTTTAGAAGTGTGCGGCCCATGAGGTTCCTTTTCATTTTGTTGTTTTCACCAGGACTGCAATGAGCACAGCTGTCAGGAGGAAAACCTCAAAACATTTTGGGGAAATAGCAAACTTAGCATCCCAGCAATGTGTTACCATTAGACTAATGAATCAATCAGGCAGTCAAATCACATTTACTGCCTGAGAAGAACGTGCCTCGCTCTGAGCAGGTGTAGTTCAGGGTGCCAAAGCCAGGGGCCCCTCTAGTACAGCCCAGCAGCAAATGAAGCCCAAACCCAAGCGAGAGCTGGGAGGAAATGGGGGGCAAACAAGGTGGGACACATGTCAGTTGACCGGTAGGCAAATTAACAAAAGCTGTGTTTAAGAGCTGGGAACCGGGAATTAGAAAGACAGCAAAGGTGGCAAGAGAAACAAACACACCATCTCCCTGAATCCATCAAACTACATCTCTCTCCAGTAGGACTGGATTAGATTTATTTTTTGTCTTAAAGGGATTTATATTTACCTGTTAAAAACAACTTCGAAAATAAAGAAGTGCATGAAAAAGAAAATTGTTCACAATCCCAATTTTGGCTGGATATACCATTTGTATATATCCTATTAATATGTGTTTACTAGCTTGTGTGGTTCAGAAGAACCTTGAACAATTGTTAAATGAATACATCCCTGCCCCTCTTTACCCTAGAGCAGCTTCCTGAAGCTGTCCACGTGAGAAGCAGTCCAATTGCCAACCAACATCTACAATTCTGAGCAACACGCTCATGACCCTTAAGGCTCGTATTAGAATTTGCTCTTTGTTTCTTACGTCCGCAGTATCTTAGTATGTGTGGTATGTCATCAAGTCATCAAGTCCTGATTGTTCCGCCATCAAAATGCATTTCATATCCAACCACCTCTCACCACCTCCTCTGATGCTTCCCGTGTCACAATTATCTCTCATCTGGAATGTTGCTTTATCTTCCTCTCTGGTCTCTTTGCTTCCCATTTTTGCCTTCCTATGTTTCATTCTTCTCACAGAAGCCAAAAGCATCTTTTGGGATTGACATATACACACTACTATATATAAAATAGATAACTAATAAGGACCTACTGTATAGCACGGGAAACTCTACTCAGTACTCTGTGGTGACCTATATGGGAAAAGAATCTTAAAAAGAGTGGGTATATGTATATGCATAACTGATTCATTTTGCTGTACACCTGAAACTAACACAGCATTGTGAATCAACTATACTCCAATAAAAATTTTCTTAAAAACCTGTGAATCCGGTTATGTCATCCCCTTCTTGTAACTCTCCTGTGACTTCTCATTGCATTTAGCATGAAATCTAAACTCAGTGCTCTGCCCAAGAGGACCCCAGCCAACCTTCCCACCTTACCTCTTACCACCCTCTCCCAGGCTCACTCCATTCCAGCCCTGCTGGTCTTCTTGTTGTTCCCTGGATGTGCCAAGTTCATTCCCCACCACAGGACCTTTAGATATGCTCATCCGTCTCCCAGGAATGCTTTTCCCACAGATCTTTGTATAACTGAAGGCTTTCCTCCATGAAGACATTCTCTAACCACTCTTTCTTTAAGGGGGAAAAAAAAAAGCTAACTCTCCAAGCCTATTTTCCTTCTTTTTTAAAAAATATGATAGTTACTATGAAATTATTGTTAAAGTACACAGTCACTCTCAGAGAACCTTAAGCTGCAGACTTCCAGAATCTGAGAATCATAAAATTTTGGAACCTAAATTTCACAGTCATGGGATCTTCATTATGTCAAAGCTGAGAGTTGAAGATTTCAGAAATTGTCCATTTTAAGAAATTCACTGTATAGATGGAGAAACTGGTCCCACTGGGATTGAATGACTTGCTCAAGGTCCAACAGCTAAGGGGAGAACTAGAATAGAACCAGGTCTTCGAACTTCGAAGCAGTGCTATGCCTCTGTACCAGTGGTTTTCAAACTGGGTTTCCCAAGGCACCCAGAGTTCCTCAGAAGTAACATGAAGGTTATGCCTCAAGGGTAGAGGTAAGAAAAGGGATGGTCAGAGAGGGGATTCTCAGGCCCTCTTCAACTGAAAGAGTTCTACTTTTATCCCATTTATATTGAGAATTGAGTAGTTGTCTTTCTATTTTTTTAAAAATTTTTTTTTCAAGGAGGAATTTGAACTTTATTCTATGGATGTGTTTTAAAAAGAGAAGCAGCCTGATTAGATTTGAGATAAGGATACATTAGACAGCAGTCCTGAGAATCCTTGCAAATTATCCTGGGGGGGAGGGGAGGGGACTTTGGGAGATAGTAGAGTAGATTTGCCCAAGGCATAGACACTGGTGATCCAACAAGACCCCCACTAAGATCGGGAGATTGGAGATTTAAAACAAATTTTTAGGGTTTTTTTGAAATAACTATAGATTTACAGGAAAGTTGTTTTTTAAGAAGAGTTTTGTGTTCTTCTTTGCTCCTGCCAAAGTTTCAAAAACCTCTGTGCTATACACTATGCTCAATAAATAATCATGAGAGGCAACAAACAAATAAAGAAAACCCCAAAAACAAAACCCCACACACAATCACAGTGGTACAAATGAGATCTTTAGAGGTATTGGTTAGCAAACCCCAGGTTGATACATACATTCTAACTACATTTTCCTGCAGGTAGTTGTGGTGGATGCAGAGTGGTTAGGACGAGATCTGTCTACAACAAAACACAGTCTAAAAATCTGCATCTGAGCTCACTTCTCAAATATAGCCTGGCAATTTCAGGTTCTGGACACAGAGAGGAAGAGAAAAGACTGTCCTAAAATGTACTTCTGACATCATATCAGGAGCCACATGTATTTACAAAGAAGGCATACACTCCTTTGTGACAATAACATGCCTGGAGGATTGGATCCCAGTCCTGATTAAGTCCTTCAGCGATACAAGGAAAATCTCTCCATTGATCACGACTGAAACTTCCAGGTACCACCCTCCAAAATGCATGTTTCCCATCCTAGTGAGGCTACACCCCCAAAATTCAAAAAAAAGTAACCATGTCAGGATTCAGAAGGTAGCAATCAACAAGAATAAAAGGATTCACAACTGGTTGTGAAAAGGCATTTGTCCAGGTCTGCAATGTCAATGTTAAAAAGTGGTAGAATTTTCATAGATAAGCTTCTTCCACTCTAGGACACTTTGTGAACAGGGAATAGGGCACCCAAAGAGTACACTCTTCCAGTTCCCTAACTTTCTCTTTGTGTCCTCCACCCTCTAGTAGGTTGATTAGAAAGACACATAAACACATAAAATGTGTTTGTAAAGCACCTTGGTCCCCACGATGGGAAATCTCACTTCCAGTTTGCTCGGGTCCAGATTTGATTTCACTGCAGTTCAGCATTTCTGCGACTGCTGAAAGATTAAAGATAAGAGATATTACCTATGAAAGCTAAGAGCAGAAGTCATTCTCAAGAGTGACAAGCCCCTGCTTATAGAGGCCTCTTTGTTTCTAGTGGGTTTTCAACCCTGTGCAACCCTGTTCCCTTACTTTGCTTTTCTGTTTCTGGTTGTTTGTTTTTCACACCCATTCAACTCAAGAGTCATGAAAAGACTTGACTCACAAGACAGCAACAATACATTATTTTTTAGCGTGCTTTATTTTCTTCATGGCTGGCGTGACTTTATAACTTATTATCCAAATGACACTATGCGAGTGAAAGGGGGTCACAATTAATAAATGGTCTATATTGTGTACATTCGGTTTCTGTCACTAGAGCATCCGAACTCCCTGAGGGCAGACTGTCCGGTTGCCGACGGTGTTATCAGCACCACGGACAGCGGCCCGTATAGGGCACGCAGGGAGTGGGCGGCAAGGCCGTGGACATAATGGGAGGTAGCTAATGGGGTGGTTCGGATATACCTAATGTGAAACTTGAATGACGAGCACGGGCTTGCTACATGAACAACTGGGACAAGAATATTCCAAGGGGAAAGTCTAGCTTATGTAAAAACCGTGAGAAGAGAGTAAGACTACAGCTTGTTAGAAAAGCTGCAAGAATACCAGCATGGCCGCTGTGGGGAAGGCGGCTGGGAACGTGAGGAGGGATAACGCGCGCGTCCAGGGCCTCCTGGGGGTCGAGACTTTACCTCAAGGGATGTGGAAAGCCACTGAAGTTTATTCTATGGATGTGTTTAAGGGGAGCGGTGACTTAGTCACTTTTCTGGGCCCATCCATATTGAATGGGATCTATATACTTCAGGGTATTTTTTGCTTTACTTTTTTTTTTTGGCGGTACGCGGGCCTCTCACTGTTGTGGCCTCTCCCATTGCGGAGCACAGGCTCCGGACGCTCAGGCTCAGCGGCCATGGCTCACGGGCCTAGCCGCTCCGCGGCATGTGGGATCCTCCCGGACCGGGGCACGAACCCGCGTCCCCTGCATCGGCAGGCGGACTCTCAACCACTGCGCCACCAGGGAAGCCCTGCTTTACTTTTTAATAGACAATACTTTCACATCGTTCAAAATTTGGAAGGATTCACTGAAAAGTCTCTTTGCCCTCTTTTTTTCCTGGAGTCGACCATTGTTATTAATTTCTTTGAAGTCTTGTGCCTGTAAAAGTGTATATAGGGCTTCCCTGGTGGCGCAGTGGTTGGGGGTCCGCCTGCCGGTGCGGGGGACACGGGTTCGTGCCCCGGTCCGGGAAGATCCCACATGCCGCGGAGCGGCTGGGCCCGTGAGCCATGGCCGCTGAGCCTGCGCGTCTGGAGCCTGTGCTCCGCAGCAGGAGGGGCTGCGACGGTGAGAGGCCCGCGTACCACAAAAAAAAAAAAAAAAAAAAGTATATATATATATATATAGCTTATATATATATGATATGTATTCATGTATATTTTTCCATCCTTTTGTTTAAAAAATAATGAAAGCATACTTTACACACTCTTCTGCATCTAGATTTTTTCATCTGATACAACGTATCTGGGAGATCTTCCATCAGTTGTAGATTTTAGTTTAGCATTCAAGGCATCTCATCTCTCTAAAATTGTTTCCTGCTATTTCTCATAACCCATCCTTCTCTGTGAGGCCAGTTAATGTCTTTCCTCTAAACCTTTAGATCATTCTTTTCTAAACTGTGTTTCATGTTTACTGACATTCTTTTCCCCACCCCACCTCCAAATGAGTTTGCGAAATGCCAGGTTAAACAAGGATAAGTAAGGTTTTGTATTTTTGTTTGTTTGGTTGTTTTACCGAAGAACTTGTCTGAACTTCCGTGGACTTTAATGTCCATGCAGACTCTCACAGAGGGCCTGTGGTGTGCAGCATTTCCCACCTGTCCTGGGAAACTCTTTCCCCAAGCATTTCAGGGAACTGAGGGGAGCTAATGAAAAGGCATTGAAAATGCTGTCTCAGACAGTATACCTCTCCCGTGGGCCCTACTAGATAAAGACTGACTAGCTCCTGCTATCCAACTCCCCTCCTTTTATGCTTGATGCTGACCAGTACTTTTCTCTTAATAGTTTCTCTCCAGACAGGTTAGAGCACAATCGATTGGGTTACCACTTTCTAAGTCAGTCCTGATGCTATACCCTAGTCATCCTGATTAGATTTGAGTGTTTCCAAGTCAGCAAGGCATTCACAGACTATTTCTCCAAGAGCATAAATGTCTAAGTTTATATGTTCCATGCTGATTCTTACCAGATCCATGTTGAATGGGGGTCTTCAGCTCCAAACTTGGGGCACCTTACCCCAGCTTCCTAAGGACTAACTAAGACCAGAGGGCTTTGGACTCCACCTCCAGTGTGCTCTCTACTACCCCACAGAGCCTCCCCAGTCCCTGTTCCCATACTTGATTGTGAAGGATATTTTATTGGACACCAGTCTCCTCTCTCCAGCCTAACTGAAAAGTCTTTCAAGTCAGAAACTTTGTTTTCTTCTTCTTTGCATGTTCTATATCAACATCCCTCCTGTACAGTGCCAGGCACACTGGAGTTGATTAATATTTAATTTTTTTTACAATAACTTTATGGGAGAGGACTATAGCTATGTCTATAGCTTCTCTCTCCGCTCAGAGAATAAAAGATGCATTGCTCAATGACAGCTCTGCAAACTAGTGTTCACATGACCTGGCAGGCAGCAGGTACTCAGCAAAATCAGATGGACACAGTCTGCCCATCTATATGAATAGTCACAGAACCAACGATTATAAAGGCTGGGGGGTGTTTCAGAGGCCATTGAATCTGTCTCCCCTCACTTTATTTAAAAGGAAGCCGCCAAAGCGGGTCAGAGCTTACCCAAGTTGACACAGAGCTGAGACTCAAGTCCAGGTCTGCTGCCCTGCCCTGGCTGTCTGTCACTGGCAATGCTGCCTTGTTGGTAAAGTGGTGTAGATGATGCCCACCTTGTAGGACTACTGCGAGGCCCACTCAGCTGATGGGGTGCATGTAGGGTTCTTAGTGCCTGGTGCTACTGCTTCCACTCAACGTATCATGGTCATTATTGCTAAGCAAATGTCCTTCCACCCAATACCTTGTAAGCTTGAAAGAGTAAAGCTGATTTCTCTGCATTTCTAATGACTATCAGTGCCCAGTAGGCCCAGCAAGCATTTGACGATGATAACCCAGCAATCTGATGGCTCATGAAACTTCCATCTTACAGCCCTGTCCTCTTCCTAAGGACCAGAAGGTTGACTCTGAGGGAAAACTGGTTTCCTACGTGACTTTTTTAGACAAGACTCTAAACTTCCCTCTGCCTCAATCTCCCCTGTTGGCTCACTGAGCTTGGCCAAAGGAGGAAGATGCAGCAAAGCCTTGACTGATGGATTCATTAGGGCTTGGGAAAGACCTCTGGTCCGTAGAGCGAAGCACTGTTATTTAAAGAACACTGATGGAAGAGTGGAGTTAGGTATTCAAATCGCCCTCGGAGGACTGACAAGGCAGCCAGTCATTGTAGGGCATTCAGAGAGCTAATTCCTTGCTTCAGTATTTAAGGTCTTCGAAAAAGCTACATCCATCTTCCAGGAAGAAAAGAAAAAACGTACTTGCTTCTTCCTGCTATCTAGAGATTATTTAGTGCTCTGATATTGACACTGCTTCTGTAGAAAGATTTAAAGATAAAAGTGCAATGTATTCAAGTGCTGATCATTTTTCATTGTCACTTAGTGACAGTACAGCCTGGAGTCGATCGCTGCAACTTTATCTTTTGTGATATCGATTGTGTGCCTGTGTGCCTAAGCTGTTGGCAAATACCTGGCTTCATCAATGAGGGCACACTGCAAGTGATGTGGGGGAAGGTATGGGCAAGAGAGAGGGGGCCCAGTGGGGACCCCGCCCCTAGCTTTCTGCTGTACCGGGGTCTGGAATGCGCACTGCCAAGAAGGTCCTGGAGTAGGAAAGCCAGAACAGATTGACCAATAAATGCCTGTTTAATCATCGCGTGAAGTCCCTGAGGTGCAAAGGACAAAAAGGCCCAGAATGATTTGTGTCCTGACGTGTATTAAAAGTGTGCAGGGCTGGATTTTTAGGCTTCTTTGAAATTTGTCTCTCTTCCCTAAAGTGGTAAACAGCTTCCCAGTTTGGGAGGCAACTGAGCTCTAGCCAAAACCCACTTTTCTTCATAATGACAGCGATATCATTTACAGAGCACCTGCTGTGTGCCAGGACCCTCACTGGAAGCTTCCCTGCATCCTTCTTACAAAGAGCAACCCTGCAGTGTGGGTGGGGACTGCAGAAGTTGGAAGAGGTTGGTGGTCATTATCATGCATCTTACAGAGAAGGCTGAATCTTAAGAAGTTACAAGACTTGCCGCAGACCATCTGCCTTTCTCTCCTCAATCATTTTCATCTGTCTTATCTCCCTGGCCATCTTTCCTTTGAAGCTTTGCCCCAAATCCCACCTAGTCTCCCTAATAGGAGTGGTTCTCACCAGACCACAAGCCCTCAATTAAAAAATAAATGACAGTAGAATATAATTGAAGAAGAAAAATCAAAAAGAAAGAAAAGCATTGGGTTAGAGTTAGGAATGTAGCGTTCTAGACCTGACTCTGCCACTAGCTTATATGGTGACCTTGCTACTTAGCTACTGAGGACTCAGATTCCTCACTTGTAAAATGGAAATTAAATGATAGATTTCCTGTTGCACAGGGTTGCTATGAAAGTGTACTGAGATAAAAGCATCAAGTGCTATTGCTAATTCACTAGTGTAATAAATATTTCCAGAGGCAGGACTAAAGTTGGGACACCCACTTGGTTCTGTGCAGATTATGTTCTCTAAGGCAGTGGAGAGCTCCCAGCTTTAGGGTTTGAATCCCTCTGCCACCTCTTGCTTATTGTGCGATCCCAGGCAAATCATTTAACCTCCCTGACCCTCAGTCTCTTTATCTGAACTATTGAGATAGTTGTTCCTGCTTCATAGGGCAGTTATGGGGACAGGAGATCACTTATGTAAAGATTCTCAGGAGGGGGTGCCCAGCCCAATGGGACACGTGTTGAAAACACAGCAGATACCAGAGGCACTCAAATGGCTTTCATATCCAGGGTCTCTGCTGTCTGCCCACCCATGCCTCGCTGCCTGCTGGCTTCCAAGTGCGCCTCCCCAAACTCCCCATATCTCTAGCCATCATGGGCTTAAGCACTTCAGGTCCCATTAGAGACCACAGACCCATCCAGAAAAGGTCTACTTGAGCTCTACTTCAGGATGGCTGAAACATCCTTGTTGTAAATGCCGGGAGTTTCTTTCTTTCTTTCTTTCTTTTCTGTAATTTAAGGCCAGTTTTAATAGATTTATACAAGTCATATATACAAAACACGTTAAACTAACCACTGTAGCCATATACTTTTTACACTGCGTCATGTATCTCCTAAACTGGAACACAGCAGCCGTAAACTGAGGTCTGTCCCCCACTATCGGTGCTGTTAACGGGAAATGCCAAGAATTTCTAAGAAGGATGAGCTCTCACTGTCCTTGATAGGTAGTCTACATCACCTGTTTCTAAATTTCATCAATCATGCCTCCTCCAACCCAGCTAAATCATTCCTGCCTCCTCCCCATGTCTCTAAACTTTTCAACGCTGGTCCCCTCGTTTTGTCTGACGTCCGTTCTGATGCTTCAAAGACAACCAGGAAATGGGGACCTCATCCCTGTCCCGCCCCAGCCATGGACAGCCTGAGTTTTGGAAACCGGAGAGTCCATAGGGATTATTGAGAGTCCAGCCCTCTTATTTTACAGATGGAGAAACTGAGGCCTAGGGAAGCGATGATCTCAGTAAAGTAACAAGATCAATGTTTTCAAGACAGTTTGGCCTTCTGGATATAAATACATATAAAATTAAAATGAATAAGCCACAGGACTTTATTGGATAAGATAATGCACATCAGTGTCATGGTTAAGGTCAGGTGAGTAGAGCTATTAGCTTAGTCACAGTGTAATACTGTTTACTGAGCACTTCCCGCTGGTCAGGAAAAGGACTTCCAAGGCAGGTGATTTAACTCATTCAATTCTCACAGCAATCCGAGGAGGTGGGTGCTCTTACCCCCACTTCCCTACCGAGAAGACTGAGGCTCAGAAAGGTTACATAACTTCTCCGTGGTCACACAGCAAACTAGAGGCAGAGCTGGGTTTCAAATCCAGGTCTTTCTAACTCAAAGCCCATCACTTCAATCTTGATGACATTTGAGATCGGAAGTCAGAAGAGTGACAATAAAGCATGAAGAGGCTCGAATTCCAAAGATGGGAGAAGAAAGGGCAAAGAGCTATCTTTGGGGAGCAGGGAACTAGGCATAGCAGTTTGTAGAGTTGTCTCTTCTGCACTGGGAGCATCCTGGGCACAAGGATGGGGCTTATTCATCTTTGTATTGGAGCCTGGCACAGAGAAGGTGCTCAATAAATGTTTGGTGAATAATAAATGAAAAGTGTGGAACATAACTTTACCAAAGGGAAGACTGGGGGAAAAAAAGTACCACACAGAAAAACATATTATAGTCCAATGCATATGCGTCACCAATATTACACACCGGGAGAATGAGAGTGTGTTGTCATGACCCCAGACAGATACAAAGTATAGACAACCGGCCAAGATGCTACCTCAAGCTGCTCATACAATGCCAGTGCTGCCAATTGTCTTGTGCATAGTGATAAGGTCATAAGAGTTACATTTACTGAATTCTTACCAAGGGTCAGGCCCAGCACTGAGCACTTTAAACGAATTGTTTCATTTAAGCCTCACATCAGCTCCCAACAGGTAGGTGCTGTGGCTAGTCCCACTTTACAGCGTAGAAAACTGAGTTTCAGAGAGGTTAGGTGATTTGCCCAAGGTCACACAGCTAGTAAGAGGTGAAGCTTGAACTTGAAACCTAACCTGCTAATTTCAAAGGTCTGTTAACTCAAAATTAACCAGTTAAATTGAAGTTATTGTCTGATTGTCCTTGTCATTGAATTGCAGACTTGAGACCCAAACAGCCATCAGCCTGGGAGCCAACACTTGAAAAATATTGTCCTAGTGTCAGTGTATCAGAACTTGACAATGATCTACATCTTACCTTCTGGTTCTTGTTATTCATCTTCATCTTTCCAGATCCCTCTCCCCAACTCTTTAATCACTGCTTGTCACCTGCTGATCTCCTGGAGTTTTTTTTTTTTTTCCTATTTTTTTTTTGGAGGGGGGAGGGGTGGGAGGATTTGTGCAATCATCTGGAGGGTATCTTCCTAGAAAAGAATATAATCACAACAGCACCCTCTTCTAGATTCCTTTAGAGGCAGGTGGTCACTGAAGCACCCGTATTACGTTCACTAGAGTCTAAGTTCTGGGAAGACAGGGCCCATGTCCGTTTGGATGCTGGCAGTGTAGTGGATGCCCACAAAATATTTGTTGAACAAATGAATTTAATATCTCCATTGAGCAGAAATGGTACTAACATCTCCAAGCTGGGTAAGATGCCTTCTGCAGTGCATCAACCTCCTTGATTTCCAGGTCTCTGGGAAACATTTCCAGCTTCCAGAGCTGTAATTTTTTCTTTCATCTAGAAAACCACACAGGGCTGTCTGCTGGGTCAGCCTGACTGGCCTGACTCCACTGGCCTTCCAGGGGCCAGACTTTCCTGGTCTACAGTGCCCTCCCAGAGGATGAAGCTTCTGGGAAATGTATATCTAGTTTCCATGGAATCAGGATGACCTCATAAAGGAAATTCCCTACTGCCCTGTAAGGACACTTTCCTAAGCAGAGGTTCTGGAGGCTGAGTGACCTGTCTGGCCCAGGATGGAGTCTTTGGAGTCTATGAAACTCTGGGGGAGCAGGGGGCATGGGGATCCCACTAACAGCATGCATATCTTCTTTGGAATGTCCTTCCTAATCTTGACCATTTTCCCCCACTTTGCGCTTCAGCTAAGGTTGCTCTCTGCCTGAACCTCTTCCAGCATTATTTTTGCATTGTTCTTCTCTCCAGGGAATATCCCGTTTTAGACTTTCCTCACAATTGAATTTGTCTTTCTCCCTCTGAGCCAAATCTTATTTTGTTATTTTCCATTGATATCTTTAACCCCCTTTGAGGCATTTGCAACACTTCTCTGCCCTTCTGGGTGATAGTAGCACCTCTCAATTAAGGACCTTCTGCAAATTTCAGTAGCATGCTGTTTACTCCATTTTCCAGATCATTATTGAAGATGTTTAAGAAGAGCGAAACAAACAGCAATTCCACACACCTTCAGCAATGCTGTGCTCTGTCATTTATCTTTGGTTTGTCCGTGTGCATAGTTCCATTTCCAGAGTAATGCTCTTCTCCATCCTGTGTTGAATTTATTTCGTAAGGAAAGTCTCATGACATATTATGGCAAACATTTTACTAAAATTGAATCTGATAACTACCCCCTGTATGTGTGGTGCCAGCAGAAGGATGAGTTAGCTCGAGGACCTGCTTGTTTTCAGTAGAAACATTGCCAGGGAACCCATGGTCTTTGGGACGCTAGCTGAGTTTCCACGAATCTCTCTATCACCTGGTCAACCAGCCGAGACCTTGTATTAAATACCTACTGGATTCTGACTTCCACTGTGCTGGGATGAGATAACGTGGAAGAAGTGACCTTTGTCCTCAAGAATCTTACAGTTCAACTGAGCAGAGAGAACATTCATACACACATGTACCCACCACACAGAGAGCCGTGAACAGGTCTGGGTTCTGATGAAAGCAGCATACGATCGGGTACAGGCTGCATTTAAAAATACTTGAGTGTGGCATGTGTTTTTAAACCTTAACTTTTTTTGTTTTGTTTTGTTTTTTTGCGGTACACTGGCCTCTCACTGTTGTGGCCTCTCCCGTTGCGGAGCACAGGCTCCGGACGCGCAGGCTCAGCAGCCATGGCTCACAGGCCCAGCCGCTCCGCGGCATGTTGGATCTTCCCGGACCCGGGCACGAACCCGTGTCCCCTGCATCGGCAGGCGGACTCTCAACCATTGCGCCACCAGGGAATCCCCAAACCTTAAGTTTTTATTATGGGAAATTTAAACATGCACGAAACGCAGAACGAGTATGAGTCCACAGGCACTCATCATTCAGTTTCAACAGTTACAACATTTTACCGTTCTTTTTTTCTTTAATAAATTTATTTATTTATTTATGGCTGCCTTGGGTCTTCGTTGCTGCGCGGGGGCTTTCTCTAGTTGCAGCGAGTGGGAGCTACTCTTCATTGCGGTGCACAGGCTTCTCACTGCAGTGGCTTCTCTTGTTGCAGAGCATGGGCTCTAGGCTCCCGGGCTTCAGTAGTTGCAGCACGCAGGCTCAGTAGTTGTGGCTCGCGGGCTCTAGAGTGCAGGCTCAGTAGTTGTGGCACATGGCCTTGGTTGTTACGCGGCATGTGGGATCTTCCCGGACCAGGTCTTGAACCCGTGTTCCCTGCATTGGCAGGCAGATTCTTAACCACTAGCGCCACCCGGGAAGTCCCCATTTTACCATTCTTATCCCATCTCCTTGCCTCTCCTTTTTGCTTTTTTTTTGGGGGGGGGAGGGGACTTTAAAGCAAATCTCAGACATCATATCATTAACATCAGTAATGACTTCAGAATATACCTCTAACCAATAAGGACTTAAAAAGAAAAATAACCATAATACCATTATCATAGCCAACACAATTCAACTATACTCCAATACAAAATAAAAAATTTTTAATTTTTAAACAATAGCTTGTGCAGGTATGTTCATGTAGGTATTTGTAAAATTCGATATGCAACATAAAATGTAATAAATTTGGATGTGAATTTAATTTCAATAAACCATAAATATATGAAGCATATTTCAAAAAAGGATAATTCCTTATGACAGATCATCTAATACTTGGTTTCCTTGTTCAATTCTTCCCCTTGATGTCTAAAAAATGTCTTTTTACAGTTGGTTCATATGAATCAGGACCCAAATAAGGACCACATGATGTATTTGGTGGACATGCCTCTTAAGACTCTTAATCTACAACATACCCTTTTCTAAAATTAATTAATTAATTTATTTATTTATTTTAATTTATTTTTTATTTTTTATTTTTGGCTGCGTTGGGGCTTCGTTGATGCGCACGGGCTTCCTCTAGTTGCAGCAAGCAGGGGCTGCTCTTTGTTGCGGTGCGAGGGCTTCTCATTGCGGTGGCTTCTCTTGCTGCGGAACACGGGCTTTAGGCTTGTGGGCTTCAGTAGTTGCAGCACGCAGGCTCAGTAGTTGTGGTGCACGGGCTAAGTTGCTCCGCGGCATGTGGGATCTTCCCGGACCGGGGCTTGAACCTGTGTCCCATGCATTGGCAGGAAGATTCTTAACCACTGCGCCATCAGGGAAGTCCTGGGATTCTTTTGTATGGCAAATTGTTCCTCTGCAGATGAAAAAAATATATACATTGCATTGGCCAAAAGGTTCGTTCCATAACATCTTATGGAAAAACCTGAACGAACCTTTTGGCCAAGCCAATATTATTCAGCTTAGCAACAATTACAAAATATATTTATACAAATCTATAGTAAACATCTATTAACCCAAATGTGCTATGTCTGGGAAGGGCCCTGAAGGGAAGGGAAGCACAAACAAAAGAGAAAAAGAGCCACACTTCCCCGGTGGTGCAGTGGTTACGAATCTGCCTGCCAATGCAGGGGACACAGGTTCGAGCCCTGGTCCGGAAAGATCCCACATGCCTCAGAGCAACTAAGTGCATGTGCCACAACTACTGAGCCTGTGCTCTAGAGCCCGCGAGCCACAACTACTGAGCCCATGTGCCACAACTACTGAAGCCTGTGCGCCTAGAGCCTGTGCTCCGCAACAAGAGAAGCCACCGCAATGAGAAGGTCATGCACCGCAACAAAGAGTAGCCCCTGCTAGCTGCAACTAGAGAAAGCCTGTGCACATCAACAAAGACCCAACGCAGTCAAAATAAATAAATTAATAAATTAAAAATTTATTTTAAAAAAAAGAGAGAACAAGAGGACCAGAAGTATAAGGAAATCCCAGCCAGCGTTAGAGAAGCTGAGAAGGCCCAGAGTGGGTGGTGGGTGGCTACAAGAAAAGATGGCTGAAAATGTGTCTCCACCAGCCCTAAACTCCTCTGTGTTTAAGGCTCAACGGATCGCTGGGGTGAGAGGGAAGCAAGGCCTGGCGTGTGACACCCAGCCAAGATGGAACGGCTCAATCTGACACGATCCGTATGAGAGTTCTGCCTCCATTTGGAGCAAAGGCTTCAACTTTTGAGCCCAAGTCTCCTCCCCAGGGACCTGGGTTGACAACTCTCATCTCAAGGGTCACTGTGCACGTGAAGCTAAAGGACAGCGGTGTCTGCTGCTTGGCCGGGGCTCCGTGGAGAGAGCTGTGTCGTGCGCCTGGCGGGGCTCAGCTCAGTCTGTAGCTCACCAGGCAGATGACCTGTTCTCTCTGCCTGACAGCAGGTCATCACCTGGGGAAACTATCAAATTGATCGGCTCTGGTAACAGGTTGATCGGGTGTGGGGATGGGGGTGCGGTATGAAACATTCGACTGAGTGGGAAAAGGGAGCAGTTCGTTCTGAGTCCTGCGGGGAGGTGGCCTTATGGCTGCGTTCCAAGTTTGGGTGAGTGATTTGAGAACAACTTCCCTGTCTTTTCTGAGATATTTGTACCACATTCAGATCATCTTGCACTTCTGGTCTCAGGTTTATCCTGTATAATGTTCCCAAAATACTAAGTAGGTTAGGTAATTCCTCCAGGGCCCTCGGATGCTCTGCCCCGATGTGCTGACGGTGCATTTGTTTACCCAGAGGGAACCAGGTGAGGAGAGAGCCTGGGCCCCTCCTTCCCGGGAGTACCTCTCAGAATCTGTGTAGCTTGTCCACACGCAGCACAGCAGGGTTCCATTCACTCAACCTTAAGACAGGGGAGAAGGACCTCAGCTCGCCCCTCTCGCCCCTCCGTCCCCTGCCGCCCCTCCACAAAGGGATTTGGAGGGAAAAGTTGAAATCCTCCGTAAATGATTTGGGCCTATCACAAGAGAGCGGCAAAGGAGATACGAGCTGCTATGGGCATCATCTCAATATTGATCAGGGCTTACAGTGCTTAATTCTTTACTGTTATCAAGTCTCTCTTAACTCCCAGCAGTCTTCAGTCCTTGTTCATTTCAGCTTTCTGTCGAAACAAGGTCAGCGTGGCAGCTGTTGGGGCACTGGGGGCCGTATCTCATCTCCCTCCTCTTATATTAGTAGACGCTTCGTCCCGCCACTCTTCCCTTTTCCATGGCCAGCCCCCAGCAGATGGTATGGTTTCAGGAGACCACCAGAGACAAAACAAAGCTTTTCTAAGTCCATTAGAAATCCATTATTTAGGGCAGCTGCCCCTACTTCCTCCCCATTCCCTCTCCCCTGACCACTAAGATCTCATATCAGGAAACTCGATGTTTGGTTTCCTGAGGGAAAAAGCCTGTCTGCATCCAGAAAGTGACTCCACGTGCCATCCGATGTCGGCATGAAGGTCTTCCTGTTTGGACGCCTGGGAGCAAAATAGCTGTTTGCACTCGGCACCATCTCAATTCCAAACTCACCTGCCGGTGGACTTGAGAGCGCGCCAAGTCCTGGCAGGGAAAGAAAGCGGGAAACGGAGCGATGTCTGAGTCCTTCAAAGCCGGCGATTCAGACAGAACTCTACTGCTAGTGATTTCAGCCATCGGCTAACTTCGTTTCAAAGAGCAGATCTCAACAGTCTACCCTTCTCTCCACAAGCCCCCAAAATAATCCCGGCCGATCATGAAGAGTTGCCCCTCCCCTGTTTCTTGTTCTCAAAGCTGACTTGAGTTTCTTTCTGAACACGAGGATTTCCTCCACCCCCTGCCAGAGACCCCCTTGTCCCTGAAACGTGAAAAAGAAAGCAGCAACAGAGAGCTGATGTCTTCGCAATGAACGAAAACAGCGACAGGCAGCCTGGCCCGCTGCCTCGCTGAAGATCTGCCGCCGTACAGGCTCCTTCTCTCAAAGCAAGGCTCACAAAGTGCTCATTCCAGCTTCTCCAATCACATCGTCATTGTATTAATAACTTAGCCCTAGGGTGGGGTTGTCTCTGCCGGCGAGTGGCTTTGGGGCTTCAAGGTATCAACATACTAACGCTACCAATTTATCAGCCTGGCTGACAGAGCATCAGAGCTTTCTAGGGAGCTGTCGGGGAGGGGGACCTGGAATAACCTCCGTTCCTCCGCTGAATGGAATCTCTGAGACGGGAAACACAGTCCAGCCTGTCCTGCATCGCTGACCTTCCTAGAACATTTATGAGAAGACTTTAGCTTAGACCTTGGAGTCAGTTAGACACTGCCCCACTCCCAGCCCCACCCCCCAGCCAGGGATCAAGGGCAAAGGGCGGATGGCTGGTATAGCAAACCTGATGATTTGGATTTGTGAAATCTGCTACGGGGACCCCCAGTGGAGTCTCCTTATGGTTTATTTCACTGCCTGCCAACGTGTGGAACGCATGGCCCTGGTGGTGAGTGGAAGAGCTTCAGTGGAGTCGAGCCTGATGTTGGGTAATGTTAAATCACAGTGAGAATTACTCTCGTTCCAGGTCTTTTTCAAACGTCACGTTGCTTAAAGGGAAATCTGTGACTCTGGGGCTCCTGAATCTTTCCCGCCTCCCTAATACCTGCTAATCTCCCTCCTTAACAAGGAGACCTGTCCCCAGGCTCCCCGGCCTACGATGGGAACGGTACCTCCTGAAATCGACAGCCTTGTTGGGTTTTTGTTGTATTTATTTTTATAGTTACCTTATGTTTGCAGCCAGTTGTACTGATTTCCCATTTAGCATTGTGATATAAAGTTTCTATTTAAAGCAAATATTATTAGGTTAAACATTAGATGATTCAAAATTTAAATTTTGGGCACAAACCCATGTCCCCTGCATCAGCAGGCAGACTCTCAACCACTGCGCCACCAGGGAAGCCCTGTGAGCCTTGCTTTGAGAGAAGGAGCGTGTACCGTGGCAGAATGCTTGGAGTTTAGGGAACCTGGCTCTGTTTGAGTTGTTATGGGAGATAAGGCCCTGAAAACTGCCCCCAGAGTGGTGCTGGGAGAAGGAATGGGGGCTGGGGCAGGCAGGACTGCTCTGGGAAGCCGGAGATCACTGCTTCTCTCTTGTGGTCATTTTCTCCTCCTTTCCCTCCCCTCCCATCACAGGTGTGGGGGGTTGTACTAAAGAGACCCCTCCTCCCATTCCCCTGGTGTCAAAAACTCCCTTTCCTTCAGGGAACTATAATGATTGGTCCATGAGTGGCCATGCGACTCAAGCCAGACCAGTAGAAGTCCTTCCCTGAAAGTTTTCATACTGAATCTAGGGGGGAAAGTCCTCGTTTTCCTACAATTCCTTGGTAAGGAATTATAAGGCTGTGGCTGCCCTATAGCTGCTCTTTCTGAGAGGATGGTGTTCATCCACAGAGAAGAGTTGAGATGGGAGACAGAGAGAGACAGAAATAGAAATCCTTGATTCTGTTCAAGTCCCTGGATCTAGGGAACCCTTCCACCAACCCCTCTATTTTTGTTGACTGCTGACCTAAAGCAATGCATGCCTTTTGTGCTTAAGATGGTTTGGGGTACATTTCTCTCATTTACCTCTAAGAGAGCCCTGACTAATTAAGCACATGAAAAGGTGCTTGACATTATTAGTCATCAGGGGATTGCAAATCAGAACCCCAGTGAGATACTCTACACCCACTAGGATGGCTAGAATCAAAAAGACAGAAAATAGCAAGTGTTGACAAGGATGTGGAGAAGTCAGAACACTCACACATGGCGGCCACTTTGGAAAACAGTCTGGCAGATCCCCAAAGGGTGAAACATAGAGCTACCATTTGATCTAACAATCCCCCTCCCAGGTATATATCCAAGAGAAATGAAAACGTGTCCACACAAAAACATGTACATGCATGTTCACAGCAGTATTATTCATAACAGTCAAAAGGTAGAAACAACCCAAAGGTCCATCGGCTGTTGAGTGGATCAACAGAATGTGCTCTGTGTGTTCAGTAGAATGTTTTTAGGCAATGAAAAGGAGCGAGATACTGATATGTGCCACCACAGAGATGAACCTGGAAAACCCTATGCTAAGTGAAAGAAGCCAGCCGCCAAAAACCTCACATATTGTAGGATTCCATTTATAGGAAATGTCCGGAATAGGCAAATCTCTAGAGACAGAAAGTAGATTAGTTGCTACCTAGGGCGGGGGCTGGGGGTCGGGGCGACTGGGGGAGGTGACTGGGGAGGGATGGTGACAGCTAAGGGGAGAAGGATTTCTTTTTAAGACAATGAAAATGTTCTACAATTGATTGTGCTGATAGATGAACAACTTGTGAATACACTAAGAAGTCATTGAATTGTATAATTTAAGTGGATGAATTGTATAGTATGTTAATTATATCTCAATAAAGCTGTTTTTTTAATAAAAGGAGCCCTGAGTAATATAGTGGTTATGGGTTGGAAGAAGACTTGGGAGAAGAGTGTAACTTGGGAGTTTATGAAATCTGTGCAAACACCTCTCTCTGCATCAGGCTCTGCCCCAGGCATTGCTTGAACCCACCCCAGCCCCGCCACAGCTAGTTGAACCATCTCCATTGCCTCTGCCAGCTGTGGGTCCTGGACCTAATGCAGGACCTCAGAGGCCACAGCAACAGGGGATGGGACCTGGTGGCTGTCACCCTTTTGATCTGGGTCTTTTATTTTGCATAGAATTTAAATATGCAGATCAGGAGGAAGGGAAGGAAGGGCATTCTGGGCGGGGGTCGGGAGTAGTGGGGAGGTGGGGAGAACAGCCCAAGCACAGGCAGAGAGGTGGGAACTTGTGGCTCAGGTACCAGGAATGACAGGTGGCTGAGTTTGGAGTAAGGGGTCTATGGGGTAGGGGAAGGAGGAAAACTCAGGGGCAGGGAAGCCACTTTTCTTTCGAGCTCCCCTGTGACATTCATCTCGTGATGGTCCTCAGTAAAAACTCACTGATCGGACTTCCCTGGTGGCACAGTGATTAAGAATCCGCCTGCCAATACAGGGCACATGGGTTCGATCCCTGGTCCGGGAAGATCCCACATGTCGTGGAGCAACTAAGCCCGTGAGCCGCAACTACAGAGCCTGTGCTCTAGAGCCCGCGAGCCACAACTACTGAGCCCACGTGCCACAACTACTGAAGCCCACGTGCCTGGAGCCCGTGCTCCGCGACAAGAGAAGCCACCGCAACGAGAAGCCCGCGCACCACAACGAAGAGTAGCCCCTGCTCGCCACAACTAGAGAAAGCCCGTGTGCAGCAACAAAGACCCAACGCAGCCAAAAATAAATAAATAAATTTATAGCAAACAAACAAACAAAAAGACTCACTGATCCATCATCTCTCTGGGTCTAAATTTAACTCTGTCTGACCAAGACTGGAATTGTATCCAGGTGTCTCACCACTCCTTCTTTGTGTCCACCTAAGGAAGCAGGATTCATCCTCCCCATGGCTGTGCCTGTATGATGCCAACGCGTGGGCTGATGTGGTCCACCTGGCCCAAAACAGCGTTTGGAAAAACAGAGTCAGACTAGCTGCCTCACTAACTAATAATAATAATAACTAATAGCTGACATTTGCTGGTTTCATAATGTGCCTCACACACACACATGCCTTATCTCACTGAATCCTCGTACCAAACTAGGAGGTGGGTCATATCCCCATTTTATAAATGAGGAAAACGAGGCACAGAGAATCTAAATGTCAGTTGTTAATGTGTTCATTAATATATTAATTTAAACCATCTGCTTGGTGGTCCCCTTGTAGGCAGTTTAAATAAAGTGTAGGTATATTGCATCACTTCTTACAGAACATGGATGACAGAGAGTAGGAAATAAGAACAGCTCACCAGTTTCGGGCCAGGCAGTACTCCGAGGGCTTTGCATGAATTATCTGTGGGGAGTTCTTTCCAAAGGGCTGTGAGGTGTTTCTTCTCACCCACGCTTTGCAAGTGCAACACAATTCAAGCAATTTCAGTGACTTGGCTAAGGTCACTAGTAAGTGGCAGAACGGGGACCCAACCCAGGGCCCCGTGACTCCAAGTCCCACCGCCCTGCCCATCCAGCCTGAGCGCATGGAGCTCTGTGGTACAGGGGTGCCCGCCGCTGAGGTCAGTCACGAGTCCCACGGTCCCTGCACTGCCCGTGGCGCCCTATCCTGGGCCCAGCCTTTCCTGAGGCCTCCTGGTCTCTCGGCATTTTCCTCCAGGCCGACTCAGCACAGAGCAGAACTCTGCTGGTAGGACGGCCACTCCTGAACCCTGGCGTAAGTTGGGGCCTGGCTTCCCGTGTGAGGCAAGGCTGGGGTGGAGCAAAGGAAGCAGGAGATGGGAACTTCTCAGCTTCCCGACCTAGAAGTGGGGATATTTAGGTTACTTCAAGAGCAAAGGAGAAGTCCGGGAAAGATCTTATGAATGGGGAAAGTGCTAGAAAAAGGTCAGGCTAGAGATGGGTATGGTTAATAAAGCCATAGAGACTTCCCTGGCAGTTCAGTGGTTAAGACTCCGTGCTTCCAATACAGGGGGCACGGGTGCGACCCCTGGTCAGGGAACTAAGATCCCACATGCTGCGTGGCACGACCAAAAAATAAAATAAAGCATTGCAGTAATAAAGATTAAAAAACATTAAAAACAAATAATTTCATATACTGTATTTCCTTTAACCAGCTGGCCACAAACTCTTCAGAAACCCGGATTCCAGCCCTGAATGAGTGAGATTTAGGAGCAGAAGGCTGAGTGCGCGAACGTTTGTGCCAGGCTCTGTGCAAAATGCCTTTGGATGCTCAACCTTCCTTCCCAGCAGCCCTGGAAGTGAGGAGGGCTGTCCTCATTCTCAGGTGACGGCAGAGGCTTAGAGAGGGGAGGGAAGTAGCCAGGGGTTATGCGCATAAGGAAGGGGAGCTCTGCTCACAGCCAGGAATCTGACAACACACCTGCCCTCCTGCCTGATCTTTGTAACAGCAGGTAATGACATGGTCCCCCAATCAAAACTATGCAAGAAGTTGTACACTGAGCAGTCTGGCTTTTCCCCACCATCCTTCCCCTACCTCCCCTCCACTGTTAGCAAGCATTTTATGACCTTCCTATTTATCCTCTGGGTTCTATCTGCAAGCACAAGCAAATATGTGTAATATATCTGTCTCTCTCTGCCCTGAACTGCCCTGTAAGAAATTGGATGACTCTGACGCTGCCATGCTGAAGAGACCAATGGCAGGCGTGCAGAGGGACAGGTCCCCCAGCTACCCCAGCTGTTTGAGACAGACGTGTGAGTGGGCGAGCCTCTGGAAGATTCCAGCTCCAGCCACTGTCTAACTGCAATCCTGTCTGGGACCCCAAGCAGGAACTGCCTAGCTGAGCCCAGTCAGGTCCCAACTGTGAGAGACTACAGTCCCGTTTTCATGCTGTTTAAGCCACTAAGGTATGCAATAGTTTTGTTACACAGAGTCAGAAAACATGGGTCAAGGATGCAGTTGGTAATTTGGGCTGGAAGTATAGCAGGGAAATCAGAGGTCTGTTGGCAGGAATCTTGGTTCCAGGTGTCCCATGGCTACGGCTGATTGGAGCTGGGATTGTAAGGAAGACGATGCTTTTCTTTTTTATTGGAGTGTATCGTTGATTGACAATGTCGTGTCAGTTTCTGCTTATACAGAAACTGACAGTTTATACATACGGTTTATAAACTGTTTATTTATACAGTTTATACATATATCCACTCTTTTTTAGATCCTTTTCCCATATAGGTCATTACAGAGTATTGAGTAGATTTCCCTGTGCTATACAGCAGGTTCTTATTAGTTATCTATTTTATAAGCAGTAGTTCATATATGTCAATCCCAATCTCCCAATTTATCCCTCCCCTCCTTCTCCCCTGGTAACCATAGGATTGTTTTCTACATCGTGACACTATTTCTGTTTTGTAAATAAGTTCATCTGTATCATTTTTTTAGATTCCTCATATAAGCGATATCATATGATATTTGTCTTTCTCTGTCTGACTTACCTCACTCAGTATGCAACCTAAACGTCCATCAACAGAGGAATGGATAAAGATGTGGTACATATATACAATGGAATATTACTCAGCCATAAAAAAGAATGAAATAATGTCATTTGCAGCAACATGGATGGACCTAGAGGAAGAGGATTTTTATGGTGGCAGCTTGGGCGCCCCCCACCTTTACTCCATGCTCCCTCGCTCCCCACCACTAGGACCCCCTCTGCTACTCCATAGCGTCCACCCTTTGTCAACCTCATGAATCAAGTCTGCTTTGGGAGAATAATCTGCATAGCGTGTTTTTCCTTCTAGTGTTGTGAGCTAAACCTAAACCTTAAACCTGAGTTCTTCTTGCGAAAGGAAAGATTTTACTCCATGATAAAAGGATTGAAGAAATCATTAAGCAGGGAGAGGAGGAGTGTCAGAGGACAAGGATGGGGTCAGCACTGCACTGGAGTTGCAGGTCAATCGCCAGGGCTGATTATTCAATTTTCAGGAATTTTGTGAGCTGGTTGCTAAACACAGCCATTATTAAAAATAGAATTACAGGGCTTCCCTGGTGGTGCTGTGTTTGAGAGTCCGCCTGCCGATGCAGGGGACACGGGTTCGTGCCCCGGTCTGGGAGGATCACACATGCCGCGGAGCGGCTGGGCCCATGAGCCATGGCCGCTGAGCCTGCGCGTCCGGAGCCTGTGCTCTGCAATGGAAGAGGCCACAACAGTGAGAGGCCTGCATACCGAAAAAAAAAAAAAAAAAGAATTACATAAACTTATAATTCAGTAAATAATATTAAAAGCAAAGGTAATAAGTACCCAAAACTCATCCCTTCCTAATTTTTTAACACAGTTTTCAATTGCCTGTGCCCTTGATCGTATTTACATCTATTGTGTGTGTGGTGGAAATACTGCATAAGGATGGCCGCCCAGCATCTCTTCCTGACCCCATGGTCAACAGCATCACGTTGGCAGTGTGAAACCAGCCACTGTGGGAGTATTTACACCATGGAAATTGGCCAACGCAACAAATCAGAGCTTTGTTTTTCCTCCTTGAGAACAAGTTGCAAAACCACTTTGATTCTGGGGAAATGATTTGGAGACAGGATTGAGATAGGGTCAGACCAGATTGACGCCCCCCAGCCAGATGTCTCATAGAGTTGCATCTGGCAGCACGTGGTTTCACATGATGTAATGAGAAGACACACGTGTTGTTCTCTCCAAGGCCTGCAGAGCTGGTTGTCCCCTTCTCCACATTTTGTTTAGTGTAATGATATGTTCCTCTGGCTTGTGTGAACAGTCTCAAGCTGTGGGTTCAGGCCCTCTCCCCGCCCATTGCAGATACAGATGCCTGTGGCCCTCACTGAGCCACACACATCCAGGAAGTAGGGGACAGAAAAGAGGTGAAGTCAAAGGACCTCTCAACCATTGGCTCCCTCGACCCTCTCATTTAGACCTTTAATCTTCACTTTCCCATCTCCCCTCATCACTACTGGGGCAACTCAACACAACAAAACCCACACCTATTCTTTATTCAAAACTATTTTTATTGAGGTGAAATCCATATAACATAAAATTAACCGTTTCATTCATTGGCATTTAGTACATTCACGATGTTATGCAATGACCACCCCATCTTGTTCTAAAACATTTCCATCACCCCAAAGTAGAACCCCTCACCCATTACGCAGTCCCTCCCCCAGCCCCTGGCAGCTGCCAATCTGTGTCCTGTGTCTATGAACCTGTCTCCTCTGGCTATCTCGTAAAAGTGGAATCAGACAATATTTGTCATTTGGTGGCTGGTCTTTTTCACTTAGTGTATGTTTTCAAAGTTCATCCATGTTGTAGCATGTTACCGGTACTTTGTTTCTTTTTATGGCTAAATAATATTCCATTGTATGGATAGATCACATTTGTTTAACTGTTTATTGTCCGTTGATGGACGTTTGGGCCATTTCCACCTTTTGGTTATTGTGGATAGTGCTGCTGTGTACATGTACTTGTTTTTGTATCTGTTTTCAATTGCTTTGGGTCTATACCTAGGAGTGGAATTGCTGGGTCATATGGTAATTCCATGTTTAAGTTTTTGAGGAATCACTGGTGCCCACACCTATTCTTGCCTAGTGATATTGAGAGCAGAGAATTCCTTGAGTGGCCGCATCGATCATCACGTCCCCAGGGTCACACAGATCTGGGTCCTGCCACTTACTCGTGTGGAACGCTGAGCTCCTCTTTAACTCTGTCTGATACCATGTAAAATGGGAATGATAATGGAACTTACCCCTTAGGGAGGTAGAGAGCATTCGGTGAGTTAATACACGTCTTCTTCACCCAGTGCCCAGCCCACAAAGAGCCCTCCGTTAATGGACGTGGTTCTCACGGTAATGTCAATAACTGTGGCTGAAACGTAGAATGACGCAGCTGGGAGAACTTTGGAGACCATCTCATCCAATGGGACACAAAAGCCCGGGGGCACTCATCCTATGTGTCCGCTCTGGTACAGGTCTTATTTGCCTCCTTTCCTAGTGGCCTTGACCCTGGTGCGGTTCTGACCAGAAAGAGATGGTGGGGGCTGGTGAGAATGCCTCCCTCCTCTGCCAACTCCAGGAGCCCATTCAGCTGCCCTCACCCTCCGCCGCCCTCACCCTCAGCCTGCTGATCCAGCTCGGCCCTGGTAGCAGCACCAGGAGAGGCAGCTAAATTGGGGGGTGGCTGAACTAACCGACCTGCAGAACCCTGAGGTCACAGGAAGAATCAGAGAGGGGCCACCCCCTCTCCTGCGGGGTCACATCTCAACTGAATGTTGACTCCCAAGGACAGCATCTAGAAGCCCGGCTCTGGAGTCCTGGGGGATGGAGCTGGGCCCCCAGGTAGCGAGGCCCTGGACCAGTCCTGAGACCTCCAGGTCTGTTTCCACCTCGAGCAAGTGCCCAGTTAGTGGTGGTTTTAGTCAGTTAGTACTAGCTTGTAAGATTGCAGGCACCACTAGTGATAATATAGAAAAGTGAGAGGGAAGGTCATGTTAATAGACCTGGAAGGGGAAAGTCACCTGTGCCAGGAGACAGAGGCCTGGAACCTTATAGCCACGTGGCCTCGGCCAAATCCTTTCCCTCATGGGTCTCAGTGCCCTCATCTGTGAAATGGAAGGGAAGGGCCCTGGGGATATCTCCGAGGTCCCTTCCAGCGCTGGGATGTGAAGATCCCAGGACGGGCTCCCACAGATGCTCTGGTGTCCCCAGATCCCCCAGGGGCAGCTGGCTCACCACCTCAGCCCACCCCACAGGCTGTGACTCGCCCGCCCCCAGGCTCTCCTCCCTGCTGGAGACGGTGTTCCTTCCCAGAGAAGGGTCCAAACAGCTCTCCTGCCACTTGTTCCCCGCTGATGGGGAAGCAGTCTTTGTGGAGGGGCTTTTAAACCTTCCTGGTTGCAGCCAGTATAGATTAGCCTCGCTCCTTAGTGGGATTCTTCTGCGCTCACCGCCCGTGTCCCCTGCTCCTTCCTCCATTACTCTGGGCCTTCCTCTCTGTGGCTGGCGGCTGGGGTGCTGGGGGCCCTGAGCCCCTTCCTGTCAAGAAGGACGGCTGATTTCTGAGCTTCCTGTCTGCGGCTGCTGACTATTTCGTGGCTCCGTGTTGGCTCAAGTCCTCCGGGCCCTCTCCCAAGCCGGCTAAGCCTCGCCCCCCAGGAAAGACCCTGCGGCGTCTTTCCTCCCTCCTAGGTCCCTGCAAGCGTGTGTGGGTGGACTTCCCACAGCACCGGAGCCTGCCTTCTTGTTCTTGCCAAAGAATCCCCAAATGTCACTTGTGAATGTTCTCCCACCTCACTCCTGGGTTTCCTCATCTTTGGGTAATGATGGTGGCTTTCAGGTCGGTCTGTTGCTATGGAATTCAAACTTATGACAGCTTGGTACCGTTTCGTTACCCATCAGCCTTTGGTTCCCCTGACTTCCTTTACAGTCAACTCAATAAAAATGTCACCTCGCCCTCCTCTTTTTAGTATTTATATTTCAGATCGATGTGAGGCCCGAAGCCTGTCAATTGCCCTCTGATGAGCTGCAAAAAGGTGCTGAAAACGGCTAGTGGACCCGGGGAAGTCACTGGTAAAATGAATCAAGTCTTTTTCTTGACACATGGCAGCGTCCTTTTTTTTTTTCCATTGAAGTATAGGTGTTTACAATGTTGTGTTAGTTCCTGATGTATAGCAAAATGATTCCGATATCTATATATTATATATATAATGTATATGTATATTCTTTTTCAGATTCTTTGCCATTATAGGTTTGCTATTACAATGTATTGTATATAGTCCCCTGTGCTATACGGTAGGACCTTGTTGTTTATCTATTTTATATATAGTATCAATAGTTTGTATCTGCTAATCCCCAACTCCTAATTTAACCCTCCCCACCCCCTTTCTTTTACAAAACAGAAACTCACAGACATAGAAAACAAGCTTACGGTTACCAAAGGGGAAAAGAAGGGCAACATCTTTTATTTCTACAATTGCGATGTCTGCCTCTGTTACCTTCCTGCGGCGTGAGGGGACTGCGTGTCCCCTCCTTGGTGCTCTGAATCCTGCCGATTTGTACCGGGTTGTCACAAGCACTCACAGCAGCCTCGCGGGAAAACTCAGCCTGAGGAGCAGTGCAGAAACGGCTCCTGGGTCATATGTATACGTATAACGGATTCACTTTGTTATAAAGCAGAAACTAACACACCATTGTAAAGCAATTATACTCCGATAAAGATGTAAAAAAAAAAATAAAGAAACAGCTCCTGGGTGGGTGCCCGGTTCCTGGCACACAAAGGAAGCTGAAATCGCCTGCTCCTGGCTCTTCTGGGATGAGAACGTGCTTTTGCTGGGGCATGTGCTCCTGATGGCCAATCGATACACAAGTTAGGAGATCAACTGCCCTCGGTTTAGGTTTCCAATAGCCCCCTCCTCAGGCCATCAATAAAGTGGGAAAGATGGTCATCCTTAACATGGTACTGGCCCCAGGGCTGCTTCCCCGGATGCCAGAACATCTCCCCGAGGCCCGGAAGGGAAGACGACCATCTGAAGGCTGGACTTAGGCATCCACACGGGGACACCGAGACGGGCCATAAACACGCAGCTCGGAGACCGGGAGCTCAGTCCTGCTCTCGTCCACGTCCTCTGGATGGTGAGGCAATGGGGATAAAAAGGACGACAGTCGAGGCTTTTGAAGCCGGGAGAAAAGTGTCACAAAGACATGGCAAAGGGGGCGGAGTGGGGTCAGGGAAGAGATTGTGTTTGTTTGTTTGTTGTTTTTTATTTGTTTTGTTTTGGCTACGCCATGTGGCATGTGGGATCTTAGTTGACCGACCAGGGATCGAACCCATGCCCCCTGCAGTGGAAGTGTGGAGTCCTAACCACTGGATCGCAAGGGAATTCCTTCGTGTTTTTAAAAATAGTTTATAAATTAGGAAGCAACAGACCATAATGACTAAGAGCATAGACTTTGGAGCTGGACAGGCCTGAATTCCAGGTCTGGTTTCTCTACCTCTTCACTGTGTGACTTTGGGCAAATGACTTAACATCTCTGGGCCATTGATTTCCTTACCTGTAAATGGAGGGTAATAATCGTGCATGATGGGCTGGTGGGAGGTTAAACAGCATAATACAGGCAGAGTCTGGCCACTCGTCTGAGCTAGAGAAAGTGCTCGGTCCTTTTTAGTTGGTGCAAAATTTGACCCTTACTCTGTGCCAGGCACTTTGAAGCCCTTTTCTGTACATTAACTCATTGGATCCTCAATAATGGGGTAGCTAGCCAGGCGTCACAATAGTTTCTAGAAAATTTCTTGCAAAATCTGAGAACTTGACTGGTATCCATGCCAGGTTTAGAGCCATTTCTCTCTTTTTTTTTCTTGTGCTATTAAAATTTTAAATTATTTTTTAAATTGAGAATGACTTTAATAGCAAATACAAAACACCATGTCAAGTTGAGACAGAGAGATCATGGAAAAAAGGATAATGCATTAGATTCGGGCACTTTTATTTCCTCTTTTCATTGAAGTATAGTTGACTTACAGTGTTGTGTTAGATTCAGGTTACAGCAAAGGGATTCAGTTATACATATATATATATATATATATTCTTTTTCAGATCCTTTTCAATTATAGGTTATTACAAGATGCTGAATACAGTTCTCTGTGCTGTATAGTAAAATCCCTCTTAGAGAGGGATGGGGCGGGGCTCTGATTAGAAATGCCGGGGCAGGGGACCAAGGGCCACCTGAAGGAGGCAGAGCGCGCACAGCTCGTGTCTTCTTGCCTGGCTGCTCACACACGCATTTTCTTTTCTAGCCTCTTCTTTTGTTTGTTTCCTGAGGTGAAATTCACATAATATAAATGAACCATTTTAAAGTGAACAGTTGAACGGCATTTCACGGTGTTGTGAGACCACCTCCTCTGTCTAGTTCCAAAGCGTTTTCGTCACCCCCAGGTGAAACCCCGTCCCCGTTAGCAGTCATTCCCAACTTCTCCGCCCCCAGCCCCCAGCAGCCACCATCTGCTTTGTCTCTGCGGATTTGCCTGTTCTGGGCACTGCATATAAATGGGATCAGACAGGATGTGGCCTTTCGCCTCTGTGGCTCCTTGCACTTCGCATAACGATTCTGAGGTTCATCTGTGTTGTACAATGTATCAGTACTTTATTCATCTTTACAGCCGAATAATATTCCATGGTAGAGATCGACCCCCTTTTGTTTATCCACCATCCACTGACGGACACTTGGGTCGCTTCCATGTTTTGCTGGTTGTAAATTGTGCTGCTGTGAAGGTGGGCAGGCAACTCATGTACTCCTGCTCTGTGCTACTCTGATCTGCAATTCTCAAACCTGTTCGCTTCTCTCTTTCTGCCCTTGCACAGGCCTGTCCATGCCCCTCCCCTCTCTATTGACTCCTACCCACACTGCAGGGCTCAGTTTCGTGCCACTTCCTCCAGGAAGCCACCCTGCTGCACTTGGGCTGGCTGGTGGTCTCCTATACCACCCGGCCGTCTCCAGGCAAGCCCTTCTGCACATGGTGGTTATTGCTGGAGCAGCCGTCTTCCCCGATGGGAATGTGGCTCTGTGATGGCTCTGATCGTCATTGCATCCTCAGAGCCTATTAAAGTACTGGGTGCATAGTAGGTATTCCTAAAATGTTTGTTGAATGAATACGTGACCATCATCTCTGCAATTGCCAGGTCTTCTGTGGCAGCCTCGTGGATTGTCTGACCTGGGAGCAATTGCCAGATGGCAGGCTGGAGTGGGGCTCCTTGTGGGGAGGGGAGCTGCCGCCTCCAGTCACTATTCCCAATGGCCCCTTGGGAGACTTGTTGATTAAAAATGTAGTATGAAAATGGGAGCAAAGCTGCCATTAAAAATGATCAGAATCCTGCTCATTATTCTATTTGGAACGATGCTATTAATATTAATGACCCTTAAAAATACTTCATATACAGGCACTTTCCCCTCCTGCAATGCGGTCTTGTTCCTACCCAGACTCTCCAAAGCTTAGGTTCTTCCCCCAGCTCATCCCCTCTGGGGAGGGGGGCGCACCAGGACAGAGTTCCTACCACTCACTCATTCAGGGACTGTCACCATTATTTTCCCCACCCCCAGCCACCCATGCGGGCAACTCAGCAAGTGCTGTCCCCCGCCCCCTACCCCGCCCGGGAAGCAGGGAATATGGGCCTTTTTACAGTTTTATTTTGTAGTTAAGCGCCATGGTGGTTTCTGGGAAGGGGAGGGCAAGGTCTGGCGCTGGGGGAGAAGGCTAAGCTTTCCCTAATCAGAGGGCAGCAGAGAGATGACACAGATGGAATGAAAAGGGCCGCTTCAGTAGAGGAAATGAAAGGAAATCATTCACGGGAGGGCAGAGTGAAATGCCCTGTGGGGCGGCCTCCTCTGGAGCCCATCCGCTCCGTGGCAGCTTCAGCTGGGTCCAACCCAGGGCCTGGTCACGGGGGGAGCAGCGGCTCTGCTGTTTGAGGAGGACTTGGGGGGCAGCAAGAAATTGGGGGAGGAAGTGGTGAGAACTCAGTCTTACTGGTCGTTTTGCCTGTCCCGGTGGGAGCAAACCACTCCTGGCACTTGGTGCCTGTTTCCTGCCCTTGTGGCGTATCGACCATCCACCTGCCCCTTGGGGACCCCTACTTCTGAGGCCAAAGGCATGGCCTCGACCCCACTGAACTCCCCAGCGTGGGGAGCCTGCCCACCGTGCTCACTGGTGGAGCATGGACCCTGCATACAGCAGGTGCTCCGTAAACACTTTCTGAATGATAATGATATGACATCATCACTGGTTACTTGGCCCTAATTCATTATCAGCAAAATCCCCAGCTGTCTTTGGAAATGATCAAGGGGAGGGGCAGAGAGCATTTGAGCATCTTTATGCATCTTGGGTGGGTTTCTTAGGCTTACATTTCTTAATAAATGTATTTATGGCAGGAATTTAGCAGGCATTTTTTTTCTCCGGGTCCAAGACGTGTTAATCACTTTTTTTCCCCCTTTCAATAGAATTGACATTTATTGGGCACTGGGCACGCACCCGGGCCTGTTCTGAGGGCTTTACTTAACCCTCACACACCTGGGAGGCAAGCATGAAGGCAGCCTTACCCCACAGCTAGTTAAGCGCAACTTAATCAGTATGTCCCAAAGAACAGGCACTCGCCCCCTCTTCCCCACGCACAGACCTGTACATACACACGCGCACACGCACATGCACACCTGCACCTACACAGCTTCATGGTCATGTTTAGTAATTGGCTAATATAGAAAGCTTCTACAAAGCATCACATGTTACGAGAATCCCTCACTTCACCCCACAGGTACATTCCTCACCTTGTGTCCTTGATCAGGAAACTGAGGCTCAGAGAGGTTAAGGAACTTCCTGAAGTCTCACAGCTAGAAACC
Source organism: Leucopleurus acutus (assembly GCF_964270905.1). Lineage (NCBI taxonomy): Eukaryota > Metazoa > Chordata > Mammalia > Artiodactyla > Delphinidae > Leucopleurus > Leucopleurus acutus. The sequence goes on along the minus strand of NC_139150.1, from coordinate 4,480,204 downwards.
AGCAGACTATAGGATATGGTGTTTGTTTAAATGCAAATGTGTTTGAAACCCAGCCCAGCGGGCTCTCCTGATTTGCTGTCATGTGACCTGCCCCCTGCCCTTCTCTGGCAGCAGGCTGGTGCTCTCCACACCTCCCTTGCCTGGAGCACCACATGCTGCCCCTGGCAGCGTCTGGTGGCACAGGTCGGCGGCGCACTCCGCACCTTGTCAGATGGCTGCACTCTCTCTAGATGATCAGGCCAGGCTTCCCCAGCCTATTGGTCTGTCTTCAGTCCTCTTTAATTAAACAGCAGCTCTCCCTGGAAAGCAATTGAATTATCCGATTATGCGCTCCTAACCTGATTGCTCTGGTTCACGCAGGGGGCTTGGAGACTCCGGTGTGGGTGGGGTGCCAGGGGACCCCCTCCCATTCCCACCTCCCTCCCCTGCCCCACCCTACCCTACTTACCCAGGGCCGGGTCTGTGGTTGGTTGGGTATTGTCCCAAATAGTGACCAATCTGGGACCCCACGGCTATGTCTCCCAGGGCCTCCGCTGCCATTAAACCCTCCCGAGTGGCTGCTTCTCCAATGCCAATGGCTGCGAAGGACCGCCCCCAATCCCCCTCAACACTTAACCTCTCGGATCTCTCTGTGGCCCCTACAATATTAAGCTCCTGGGTCTGCTGATTCGTTTGTGTAGTATTCCTCCTCAAGCTTTCTAGTAGGCATCTCCTGTGTGCAGGCACCCGGCCAGCAACTGGGCATGGGAGACAGAATCTGCTCTCACCTGGCCACAGTCCCCGGGCGTGGCCTTCACCCCAAGCAACCAAGGTGGGCACTGCCAGGTTCACCCCGCCTCTGCCAGGGCGCAGCTCAGATCTCCACCCAGAGGGGTGTTCAAGATGTTATTGTGAAAATAAATAATAACTATTCAGATACAATTCTAATGCTGTGTGCAGATGTAGTAATAACTCTGTTATTGAGTGAGCTTCCTATAGGTAGCAAGTGCTAGGTGCTTTATAATTAAATGCAGCTGTTGCTGTATTTTGCTTTTGAATTTGAAAATATTTCAAACCTACACAAGAATAGTAAAATTAGTCCCCGTATACCCTTTGCCTAAGTTCACCAACTGTTAACTTTTTGCCCCGTGTGCTTTATGGCTTTCTCTCTCTCTCCCCACGTGAACATACATGATCCTCATAGGCGCTATTGTTGGTGTTTTGCTGAATCATTTGAGATGAAGTTGCGGACATCATACCCCTTCACCAGTAATTGCATGAAGCTTGTGTATCCTAAGAACAGGGACATTTCTCTTTCTTTCTTTCTTTTTTTTTTTTTTTTACATATTTTAAAATTTATGGAGGTCAAATTCATATAATGTAAAATTAACCATTTTAAAGAGAACAGTTCGGTGACATTTAGTACATTAACGATGCTGTGCAACCACCGCCTCTACCTAGTTCTAGAACATTTCCATCCTTCCAAGATAAACCTCTGTAACCATTAAGCAATTGCTCCCAACCCTCTTCCCCCGTCCCGGGCAAGCACCCATCTTCCTTCTGAGGGACACTCTCTTTAAACAGCCTCAGGACGGTGATCAGATTCAGGAATTTACTATTGATAGAATACTGCTTCCCTACATACAGCCCAGGTGCACATTTTGCTAATTTTCCCAATACTGTTATTTTCAGCAATTTTATTTTTTCCCTTGACCCAGGATCCAGTCCAAGAATCCACACCACATCAAGTTGTTCTGTCTAATCTTTCGGTCTCTTTAGACCAGTTCCTCTGCCCTTAAAAAAAGAAAAAAATATATATATATATTATTTTTTGAGGAAAATATTTAGATTTACAGAAAAGTTGCAAAGATAGTACAGAGCGTTCTCTATACCCTCCACCTAGTTTCCCATCATGTTATCAGCTCATAGAACCAAGACACATTTATCAATACTAAGAAATTAACATTGGCACAGCACTATTTTTTTAATATATTTTTTAAAATTTAATTAATTTATTTTTGGCTGCGTTGGGTCTTCGTTGCTGCACGCAGGCGTTCTCTAGTTGCGGCGAGCAGGGGCTACTCTTCATTGTGGTGCGCACGCTTCTCATTGCAGTGGCTTCTCTTGTTGCAGAGCATGGGCTCTAGGCCCATGGGCTTCAGTAGTTGTGGCACGTGGGTTCAGTAGTTGTGGCTTATGGGCTCTAGAGCACAGGCTCAGTAGTTGTGGCACACGGGCTTAGTTGCTCTGTGGCATGTGGGATCTTCCCGGACCAGGGCTCGAACCCGTGTCCCCTGCGCTGGCAGGCAGATCCTTAACCACTGCACCACCAGGGAAGCTCCTGGCCCAGCATTGTTAATTGAATGTCAGACTTTGGATTTCACCTGTTTTTCCACTAATGTCTTTTTCCTCTTCTATGATCCAACTTTGCACTTAGCCGTAGCCGTTTTTTTTTTGTTCTTCAAGAGGTTGACCAATGTTAATTAGGTCCTTCACGTGCCCGTATCATTTTACCTATTTATTTTATAATTATTATTATTTTTTTTTTGGCCACGCGGCTTGCAGGATTTTTGTTCCCCGACCAGGGATTGAACCCGGGCCCTCGTCAGTGAGAGCGTGGGGTCCTAACCACTGGACCGCCAGGGAATTCCCGTGTGCCTGTGTCATTTTAAACAACTCTACGATGTAGGTGTGTTATCGCCGTTCTAGAGAGGAGAGAAAACTGAGATCAGAGGTGACGCGACTCGTCCAAGGTCACTCAGTAAATGAGGCAGGATTCAAACCCCATCAGTCTGGCTCAGGCTTGCTCTCCTTCATCCACATGACGACTGCCACACACACACACACACACACACACACACACACAGACACACACATCACACACACACACATAGAGACGTGGCTTTATGAATTTATTGAGCAACTGGGTAGTGCAAAATTTTTTCACAAAGCATCAAATGTTTAAAGAATCCTCGCTTTCCCCAACAGGTCCATTCCTGAAAAGTTAACTGTAGTTCTCTAGAAGAATTCACTAGAAAGTAGGTTTTTATTGATGGCTTGCTAAGTGCTTTGCATGTGTTTCTTCATTGGATCAGTACAGAATCCTTGGTGGGATGTGTTGTTACACCCATTTTGTAGATGTGAAAATTGAATCACAGAGAAGGGAATGGGCTCGTTCCAGGTCAAACAGCAAGGTCTTAGATGGGCTGGGATTCAAACTCAGTTCTTTTTGTCCCCACTGCCCCATCCATAACCACTAGGCTCGACTTGCTTTTAGGTCTAAAAGGCCCCCACCGTTCTGCATCGTAGCCCAGGGGCCCTCAGGAGCGTTGGGTGGAATGGCCAGAGAGGCTCTGGGATCTGGCCAAGCAGGGCTGCCCACTCTCCTGACCCTGGGGCTCCAGCGCCTCCTGAAGCTGTTCAGCTGGTTCGCTTTGTCATCACACAAATATGCTAATCCTGGGGCCCCACTTTAATAATGGGTCCAGCTGGTAGGAGCTTCTTTCAGGGAAGTGCGAACGCTGTTGCCATGGAATGCAGCCTTATACCCAGGGAGCAGGCATTACCGGGAGCAGAAGCCGCTCTGGGTTGTTTTTCCCTTTATCTAAATCTCATTTCTCTCCGTGTGTTTCACCGCGGATCTTCATTTCAGTCCTCATGGAAAACTGGCGCACGAATGACGGTTTGAGTCAAGGCTCTCAGGGCTTCGTCTTCCCGCTCTCCATATGTTTACGCGCCACCCCTTCTGGGACAGGAGGCGGGGATGTGATGGTTATTTTTCCCACCCTGTGTGAAAATAGCAGGCAAGCAGTGAGTAGAACGGGATTGGTCCAACAAGCCACACATCGACTCCTCTTTCTCAACAGGACAGCCGTCCCCAGACTGCTCCTCCGCCACCCTTAGCTCCTGCTAAAACTTGGTTTAAAAAGTCTCTTACCACAGAGGACAGACTTGTGGTTGCCAAGGGGCGGGGGTAGGGGAGGGAAGGATTGGGAGTGCGGGATTAACAGATGCAAACGATTACCTACAGGATGCATAAACAAGATGATCCTATTGTATAGCACAGGAAACTATATTCAATATCCTGTGAAAAACCATAATGGAAAACAATATGAAAAAGAATATATACATATGTATAACTGAATCCCTTTGCTGTACAGCAGAAATTAACACAGCATTGTAAATCAGCTACACGTCAATAAAATTTTTTTAAAAGTTTTTAATAAAATAATTTTTTTTAAAGTCTCTAACGAGAAAGACACGCTGGGGACCTCCGTAGTGTTTGGCTTGGTGTGTATACACGTGAGCGCTCCTCTCCAGTCACACTGTGCACTGTGGCCTCTAGCCCTGGTTTTGGAATCAGTTGTCCTGGAGTCCACTTCCCACTAGCTGGGTGATCTTGGGCCAGTGACTTAACTACTCTGAACCTCAGTTTTCTCCTTTGTAAACAAGGAGGAACAAACGGTTACGGCACAAGGCAGTGGGTATCAGGGTGATGATTATAAAGCACAGCCCTGGCACCAACCAGCTGCTTGGCGATGGGAGCTGTTAATAGCATCATTTTTCTTTCTATTACCACTCCCTCCTCCCTCCCTTGATAAAGCTGGTGGGGCTGTGAGGGTGGGGAGGTAGGGGACGGAATAAAGGACTCAGATGAGTCATAAGTGGTCTCTGCCTTCAAGTGCTTCACAGCCTAGTCCAGGACGTGGGCCGTATGTCCAAATAGCTACAACGTTAAGTCAGATCGTGACCATGATACTCACGGTCAGTGTTTGCTGAGCGCTCACAATGCGTATGGTTTTGAGGTGTGCTTTGTGCGTGATCAATTCTAATCTCTCTAATTCCTGTGTGGGAGGGGCTATTCCTACTCCCATCGTGCAGATAAGGAGACTGAGGTCCAAAACCACGCATCTACTGAGGGTAGGGGCTGAGATTCCAAGCCAGTCACCTGCAGTGTCTTAGTGTCGTCGCCACACTGTGCCATCTCCCCAGAGGAGCAGTCCAGGGACCTCCAGGTCAGGAGCTGACATTAGTTTCCAGGCCAAAGGCCGAGCCTCGGTGCCAGGCTCTGAAGCCACGTGGGACTTGCTGGACACCTAGGAATGCAGAGGGCCCAGGCTTGGGCTCAAACCCATTTAAGTGCCTACTATTTTGTTCCCAATGGAAGACAGACCTGGGCAGGGAACATCTCAGGTATGTCGGGGAAACAGCCTGGCTCCCCCTGACTGAGGCAAGGAGGGGATGGTGGAGGTGAGCCGGGCTAACCTCTAAGTGTCATTTTTAAGCCTTACCTTCTAGACAATGAGAAGCTGAGTGTAGCCAGGTGTGCAGTAAAAGGGGGAAGAAAGGGGCATGGGGGTGACCGATAGGTGTCGGGAATCAAACCAGCTTCTGAAGGTCTTGGGAGACCTTAAGCACTGACTGATCGGAGCCATCCTCAAACTGTTCTTTTTCACCTCCCCAACCAAAACATAAGCTCGCTGAGGTCAAGTGGAGGGTCATATCTCTTGGGTGCTCATGGAGCCAGCAGGGTCACCAATGTCCAAAGATTAGATGCTGCTTGGTGGTGCCAATCCCTCCTGCCGTGCACCAGCTGGCCCTGGGTCTCTGATTGCTTTCCTTTCTTCCTCCTCCTCTCGTGCACAGGAAATCACGAGGACGGCCAGGACACAGGATGAAGAAAACCCAGGCCGGTGAGGTGGGGACAGGGCTGGGGGTGGGGGGTACTACCCGACATGGGCCAAGTGCGGCCGCGTTTTCTCTTCGCTGCGGCAGGAGTTCTTGGCGCCCCTTGATCTGCCGTGGGATTTCCAGACAGGGTGGGAGATGCACTGTTTTGATTAGTAGTGATGCCAAGTCATACACACACAGACCTCTCCACCTCTTCTCAGGATGCTGAGAAGATCTTTCAGAGTTGTGATCGCCTCCAAGTCTACACGTATACATGGCGAGAGCTGACCGTTGAGGCAATTCTATTCGGGAGAGAGAGAGAAAGTGGCAGGGAGAAAGATGGGCTGGGGGTGCGGGAGAGGAGAGAGAGGGAGGGAGAGGAAGCAAGTGTGTGCACTAGCAAGAACTAGAAGGAAATTTCATTTTAAATATTCCAATTAGCAACTATACTGATCCTATTAATCGACGAATTCCTCAGCTTCACCCGCGTGCACAGGAGTCATCACACTCCTCACTTGCTGCTCGTCTATTGAGGCGGCAAACGTTTATTGAGCACCTACTCTGCGCTAGGCACTGGGAGGTCTGTTGACTTGGACGGGAAAGCATTCCCAAGTGGAGCTTGTAGTCCAGTGGGGGTGTGGGGGGAGGGGGACCAGTAACAATACAGTGTGGGAGGGCTCCCTAGGAGTGGAAGCGAAGGCTCTAGCGGGAGCTGCGGGGCCCTGGATGCCCCATCATCGTCCTGTATCTGCCTCCCAACACGTCCAAGGTCATTCCCCAGACAAGACACATGGAACAGCCTCAGAGGGTACTTGGATGAACAGCCATCACTTCTTAACACCTGCTAGGGGTCAGCCCTTGGCATAACAACCCTTTCAATGCTGCGTAGTTGCTATACTTTTCTCCTGTTCAGAGATGAGGGGACTCGGGTGATGTTTCTCACAGGGAAGCTAAAGGATGGCAGAATGGGGACTTAAACTTGTTCGCTCCCAAGGTCTTATCCCTTTCAGACCTCTTTCCATCAGCACCTGCTGCCTTTGGACAGCCCCAGGTAGGTAGAGTCTTCCTGAGGAAGGGCAGGTGGGAAAGAGGAGGGAGGGAGAGGGAAGTCTGGAGTCAAGAACATCTAACATCTTGTGATGCTGAAACTCAAGAGCCCCCTGACTCAGCAGGATATAAATAACCCCGGCACGTCCCTGGAGGGCGACTCGGCCAGGGTTGAGAACAACAGAGTTGTGTCTACCCGCCCTGCTGCCCGTGGCACCCCATACCCCACCTGTCCTCAACTTGTCTCTCCCCATACCTGGCTGGAAGCTTCCTAGAGCAGATGCTGGTCTGTATCTCTAGCCCCCATACAGAAGGCACTCAACAAATAACTGTGGAGTGAGTAAATGGATGGCTGGATGGGTAAATAAACTGGCCCCCAAATTTCCCAGAGCACCACTACTAGTTCCTTTCCCTACTTTATCGTCCAATTGCACCTAATACGTGTTCAATAAATGCAATTTGCTCGGTTCATGTTTAAAATCGCCCTCAATTAGAAGCATTTCCCAAGCATCTATTTGTGTCTGGTACAGTTCTGGGCTCTCCATGGGGGAGGGACAAAGGCTCCTCCCCACACTCAGGGGATGAAAAAGGAGAACTACGTGAGGTCCGCCCTGCCTGACCCCTCTCCCAGACAGACGTGATGAAACCATCACCAGGCAGCCATAACTAATCAATCACACCACTGTGTCCTGTTGCCCTGGGATCTCGCTCAACACAGCCCTCCAGATGGTCAACATTGCCCACTGGAATTGGCCCCTTCTCTCTGCCCCCCTACACTTCTCCATCCTGGAGTCTACCTGAGAGAGAGCACACAGGGCAACCAGAGAAACACTCCCTCTCTATAAGCAGAAGCCTGTGTTCGCTCTGGTTCTAAAATGCGGAGTGGTGGGTGGGCTTGGCTGGGGAGAAGTTTTTGGTGACAGGAGAACACAGGCTCTGAGAGGCCACTGCAACTCTATGGGTGGGTGCTGTGCTCCAAGGCGTCCATGGGACCAGAAATCACCTTCCTGCCCTGCTGTGGGGAGACCCCAGAGTGGCCAATCCAACGAACTGGACCCTGAGGGCTGCCACCCCTAGAGGACCCTGGAGGACTGGGGAGAACCACGGCACCCCAAACTCTGGGCTCTGTGTGTATGTGGGGATGTGTGTGATCAGCAGTGGTCATGAGAATGGTAGACCACCTGTGAGCCAATCAATGCAGGTGCCAGGTGCGTGCAAGAATGCAGGTAGCTGCTGCGTTGCGGGGGGGCGGGGGGGGAGGGTGTCTAGAGGGTTCCAAGGAAGGGTCCTGGGTGGGCCGGGAAGCGGGTGGTGGGAGTTCCTCCAGGGCTCAGGACAGGCAAATGCACGAAACATTTCAATGTTTCAACAATCGGCACCCAGTTGAACAGAAGCAGGCCCTGCGTGGGGATGCCTCATGCTAAGAGGGTCTTTCTGGAAACGGTCCTGTCACATCTGGCCAAGGAGTTCCTGTCTGTGCCCAAGACCCCGCAGGCACAGAGTAGCTGCCCAGCACATGTTGGCCCTTTAGCTGCAAAAGCAGGCCTCCACGCCGTGTGCTATAAAGGCATTTCTGGAGCCATCTCAGGCCCCTTTACCTGCCGCCACCTCTGCATCCCCCGTGGCCATGCTTGGGTCTCACCTGTGCGTACACAAGGCGTGTTAAGTCAGGCTTCTAACAAGCCCGCTCCTGACGCATGTCTCCCCTCTCCTTAGGGACTTGTCACTCTGTTGATCGTTCAGGGAAACATTTGTAGTGGGAGAGCTCAGACTCCTGAGTAGGGAGGCTGGCGGTTCATCTGAAAATGTTAGGGCTGGAAGGACCCTAGGGCATCACCAGCTCAACCCCCCGTCACTTGACAGTGAAGATCCTGAGGCCTAGAGAGGGGGACCCGGAGCTCAGTCAGGGTCCCCAAAAGATCCTGGGGAACAGAACTGCAGAGAGAATCTCCCCAGTGCCCAGTCAAGGGCACTGACTGTGGGGTCAGGCGGGTCTGGGTTTGAATCCCAGTGCACCATTGGAGCAAGATGTTTACCTCTCTGAGCCTCAATTTCCCCATATGGAAGGCGGAGGCAGATAAGAGCGCCTCCCCCAGGGTCTGGCACATGGTCTGTTATCAGTCACTGGAGATTTCTTTAAGAAACCCCAGCAGGCTCCCGACTCTGGCCAGCAGCAGTGGCTGTAACCTAAGGACCAACAGTGGGCCTGGGGGGTAAAGGGGAGGGGCTTGGAAGACAGGGGGTCACGCCTCCAGCTTTGCTGTAGACCGTGATTTAAGCTGGCCTCAGAGGATGAACTCAGCTGGATCGGGGTATGGGGGTACATCAGCCAATTTGATTTGAAATTATACTCCCTCTGGCTTCTGGCGTCCCCCTAGCTTAGCTGTCTCATGAGTTCAAAGCCAAAGGTGGCATCTCCCCTCTGAGGCAGCGCGAGTGCCTCCTGTCCCTGGAGGATCAAAGGGCTTCTCTAGGGGAAGGGAGGGCCCCTAGGGTCAAGGGTCAACTGATTCCTGGCAGCCTGGTCACACTCGGGGTTCACCACACCCCTCTGAGCTCCCCGCAACCACGATTTCATTATTTTTTTAAAACAATTCTTATTTGAAGATCTAATAGGCTTCATCCAACAATTTATGAAACAGGCAGCATCCCACCCAGCAGGTAGGAAAGTGCTGCCCCTGTGGCTTCATGCTGAGATCCTCACAACAGCCCTGTGAGGTGGGCGCCATTATTAGCTCTGAACCCTGCTCGTGGGCATCACTTTCTGCAAATACAGCCTAAGCCCCTCACACGGGGTCAGGACCTTGTAGGCCCCCGTAGACACTTCCACAGCAGCCAGAGTTGCTTGGTGGTCAGAACTCTGCAGAGGGGTCCCTGCTGAGACGCAGGGCAGTGGCCAGGAAAGGGGTGAGCCTTGACGAGCCACAGAACTGCCCCGTCAGCAAATTCGGTTTCGGGAATGAGCAGGGTCAAGATGAAAGGAAATCTGATACAGAGCTTCTGTTTTTCCAGATTAAAAAGAAAAAAAAACTTCTGGGCATCCTCCATGGGGTTGAGATGTTAGAAGCCATGTCCTTCCGACCATCAGATGGATGGTGGGTCAGGAGAGCAGGTGGCTAACCTTCCCAGCCCTGCACGCTCTGCACTTACCGACCGATGGTGGGAAATGAGTGGGGTGGGACCAGGATGCAGCCCGCGTGAAGACAAAGCCTCATGACGGCCCTGCGGGGCTGAGGAACCTCTCTGGGAATGGGAGCAGCAAGGGTTAAGCGTGGCCATCCTAGAGGTCACGGTGACGGCCGGCAAAGTCAATGGAGGGAGGGAGCAGTGTCAGCTGCGAGCTGTCTCCATCCATTAGGCCGAGTGCCATCAAGTGAGAAATCGAAGCGGGTTCCCAAGATGGAGAGTCAAACTTGAAGAGCAAGGGTACCCACAGCTGTCTAGAGAGCCCCCATCCTGACGCCCTCCTTTGGGCAGAAAAGGCTGACCAAGAGGTTCAAGAAAGAGAGATGCTGTCTCCCAGCATCAGTGCCTGAAAGCCCGCCCAGACATGGCTGGTGAGGAGCAGCGCCCCTGCGGCCCCGTTTGGCAGGACCCAGACCAGGGGCCAAGGTCGCAGGGCTCTTAGAATTCAGGGGTTGATGGCAGAGAAATTTGCATGCCAAGGCGGCCTCCACGCGGTGGCCAATTTAACAAGGGAATTGTTGCCTGCAACACGGCTCGTGTCAGTGTGTGTGTGACCAGGAAAGAGGGAGTCGGAGGGCATGTCTTTCTGTTTATTTGTTTCTCTCTCTCGCTGTGGGGTGTCTTTCGGAATTTCCAGCTGCCTTTGGTTACAGGGCCTCCTGCTTTCAGCCTGCTCACGCGGACGATCGACTGCTGGGGACTCGGCAAGCTGGCACATGATGGGGACCTGAGTGGGGCTGGGATGCTCAGAAGGCCGCTCCCTCTCTGTCAGCTCCCCAGGAGGAGCGAGAGGGAGAGGACAGGTATTTCTATAACTGGGTGAACTGTTTTTGCGATCAGCACACGTCTGAGAGGAAGGCTGCCTCTGCTGCGCCCAGATCACCTGCCTGGCAAGAAAGAAAAATGTTTTCCTCTAGGTGAGGAGTTGGGGTGGGAGGGGTCTGCAGGAGGTGGGAGGGCTGCTTCCTCCCTGCTGGCAGTGTGTCCCTCCCCCGGCCCCCCGCTGGGGCGCACCTTCCCCCCACCCCCCAGCCCCCTTAGCTGCCCACACACCTGGGGGTGGGCAGGATTCAGATCCTGCAGGGGTGGCTGCGACTCCTTCCTCAACTCCCCAGATCTCCGGCCTCCCAACCCCATGCTGAGAGCTGGGTGGGATGCAGGTGGAGAAGCAACCTCCCAAGGGCGGATTTGTGAGAAGAGGTCCACGGGAGGAGAGCTGGGGCTCGTATCCCCACGTATTTCCCAGACTTGACGAACCCCATTTTCTTTTGACACAGAGTAGTGTCCTCTGCTGGGCCACAGGCTCCCAAAGGGCTCTGGGCCCCCCTCATCGCTGGAAGGAGGGTCCCTCACCCAGAGCCAACACTGATCAGGCACTTACTACTGCCAGCGTTGGAGGATTTTTACCTGCCTTTCTCCGTGAATCCTCCCCAAACCCCAGGAAGTAGGTGCTATCATTATCCCCGCTTGAGGGGTGAGGAAATTGGGACTCAGGCAGGAGGGAGTCAAGGTCTGGGTCCTCACGAGCCTGGGTCTTATTTTTCTTGGTGCTCATGGTTTGACCTTTCCTTGTCTCCTATCCTGATAACTAGGATTTGCCTCTGCAGTTTTCTTCGTTTTTTTTTTTTTTTTGCGGTACGCGGGCCTCTCACTGCTGTGGCCTCTCCCGTTGCGGAGCACAGGCTCCGGACGCGCAGGCTCAGCGGCCATGGCTCATGGGCCCAGCCACTCCGTGGCATGTGGGATCTTCCCGGACCGGGGCACGAATCCGCGTCCCCTGCATCGGCAGGCGGACTCTCAACCACTGCGCCCCCAGGGAAGCCCGCCTCTGCAGTTATTTTAGTCTGTCCAGTGTTTTTTGGCAACATGGCCAGGCTGGCACACTTACACGGGGCCTACACACGGGCTCATGTACATGTGTGCACAGACACACACACACGAACATACGTACACATAAATGCTCACACTTCCCCAGACTCCACCGCCTCCCTGACTCCGCCTGACAGTGTCTAACACACAGGAGGTGCTTAGTAAACCTCTGTGGGCCGCACAGGCAGCTTGACACTTGCGACATGGATAATCTATTAGAATTGCCACACTCCAAAGGCAGGACCCAGTCGTTTTGTCGCCATTTGCATCCCTAGGTGCTGGCGCACAGTAGGTGCCCTGCAGGGTGGTGTCCCCCGAGATCTAAGCTGGCAGGGTCAGGGTAGTGACCAGCCCCACTGCGAGAGGGAAGCCGATGCTCCTTTGCACCCCCATCCCCCAGGCTGAGGAAGCCCAGAGACTCTAGAGTCTACTCAGGAGCAGCAGCTGGTTCTGCCCGTGGGGCCTGCAGACAGTGCCTGCAGACGGCACTCTGGGCACCCACTGGGCTGAAGCCCTGGCTGTCTGCTGGTCCCCCTGGAAACTCGGTGGGGGGGGGGCTTTTCTCTTTGTGGCAGCCACCCCTCCTGAAGCCCCTGAGCAGCTCTGCCAGGAGGAGCCGGGGCTCTTCCTCCTGGGCTGAGCTCTCTCCCTGCCCACCTGCCTGGGGCCCAGGAACAGGACAGTCCCTTGTGGAGAGGGAAGGACACCCAGCCTGGCTTGAGAGGATGGGGCAGGGGAGATTCCACAGGCAAAAGTAGGCATCCCAGTGCCACGCCCACCCATTCGACGGAGCCTGTTCTGATCAGCCAGGAACTCATTTGCCGTGTGCCAAACCTCTCTGGGTCCCTGGGTCTTCTGCTGCCAAGTGGGGTCTGCAATGCCAGCTCTCTCCCAGGATCATCGGGAAGAAAACAATCCTGGAACGATAAGCTTAGGACACAGACCGTACATCAGCGAGCGTGGCCATGAGGCCTGTGTTCAAACACTGCCCCTGCCCCAATCCCTAACTGAACCACCCAGGACAATGTTCTCATCTGAACAGCGGGGCCGATAAAAGCATCTTTCCCAGGGTGGTGGCACGGCAGAAATGTGAGAACATCAGTAAGTGCTGTGCACCAGGCCTGCTGTGGAATACCAGAGCCACCTTGTGTTAAGCACTTTCTAGAAGCCAAACAGGTTTCAAGCATTCGTTCATTAAACCCTTACATCAAGCCCAGGCGTTGGGTGCTATTACGATCCCCATTTTCCAGAGGAGGCAACTGAGGTTGGGTGAGTCCTTTGCCCAAGGTCACACAACTAGGAAATGGTGAGCGGGAGTGTGAGCCCGGGGCTGCTTGATTCCGAAGCCCTGAATCCCAACCATGACTATAACACGTGCTCATCTAAGATCTGAAAGGTACCCTCGAAGTCGACTAGTCCACCCATTTTACAGCTGAGGAAACTGAGGCCCAGAGAAGGGAAGAGATTAGCCTAGTCACAGAGCAGCTGCTGCTGGAACCAGACCTACGACACCCACAGTTACCGCTCACATTTATTGAGCACGTACTATGTGCCATCTTTGAAGTGCTGCACGTGCATCATTGCATGTAAATCTTATAATAACCCTAGGAAGAGAGAGACTTTTATTATTTCCATTTTTCATTCAGGTAAACTGAGGCAGAGAGGGGCAGTAGCTTACTCAAGGTCACGCAGCTAATTGACAGGAGCGGTAGGACCCACACCCAAAGAGTCAAGCTCTAGAGCCATTGTCCAGTGCCACGTGTGGCACCAGCTCCCCGCAGAGCCCGAGCTGGCCTTGCCTCGCAGCTGGATCCTAGGCAGACTTACCTGCCAAGGGAGTGGGGTCTGCAGGGTTCCTAGGGCATGGCCACCATGAGGCAAGGCAGGACGAAGCAGGAGTCCCCAGCTGGGTAGGCACTGCCTGAGCTGGGAGATGGGCACGGAGCTGGGGCTGGCGAGCCCAGTCTGCCCCAAAACCCTTACCTCCTGCCTCTGCAAAGACAAGTTTATCCAAAAAAATGCAGGCGAGCTAAGAACACGTTTTGCTTTATGAGTCTCTTGTTGTAGGCAGTGCACATCTTGGGAGATGTGTGGATGAAAGGCACCATATAAAATGCAATCAATTATGAATCACCATTACTGAATTAATCACATGTATGATTAATACAGTAATAATAATTAATGCGAGTATGGTCTAGAGATTAGAGCAGAGAACTGGCAGGGAGGAGTCGGGGTGCTTCTGGCAGCCTCTGCCGCTACCTGGAGGTGTCACCTTGGGGGAATGCCCTGGGCTTGGGTCGTGGTCTCTCTCCTCCTGGCCCTGCCAGGAGCCCAGGGGCCCAGGGTTGCCCCCAAATCCCTAGATGGTCCTGGGGTAGTTCCCAGGGTCTCACCTCCTACTTCCAGCACATCTCCACTGCTCAAGGTCAAGGGGACAAATCAAAACCTTGGTCTGGCATAACTGAGAATGGAGTGAATCAGGTGAACGGTGAGAACATGGTGCGCGTGCCTTTCGAGCCTACACTTGACCCTTTGGTCAGCGGTGTGAGCTCATTTCATCTGTCTGTCTTTTAGTCCGTCTGCATCAGGATTTGCCTTCTCTCAGAAATCCCCGAAGGGGCTGGACCTCATCTGTAACCTCTCATTGCAAAGCTAGTAGATCATTTTTGAGCGTGACTTTCTAATTTCCTGTTATTTTTCTATCCCATCCATGCCTATTCCCTCACTGTAAAGGAGGCAAGTAACACAGAAAGAATATATATGCAATAAAGCATGTCATCCCCCCATCTCCCCTGCTCATACTGTGGTAGCTTTAGTTTACATATGTGTATATATATGTATAGGTACATATGTATCTTTATATGCATACAGCCCCTTTGTTCAAAAAACATAGATGGAACAAAATTACATGCATTATTCTGCAGTTGCTTTTTTGATAATAGATTCCACATATACAACTGGAATTAAAACCGTGCAGTGGAGCCAATATCCTACCAGTGAAGAGGACCATTCGGCTCTGCTGTGAGAGGGGAGCCAGCAATTATTTGCGGGGGACACTCATTAACGCTTTCCTGCCCCTGGTGCTCAGCTTCTTGTCATTGCTGGGGAAAGGTCATTTGTCGTAAGATACCTTAATGAAATTTAAAAACGAACATCCTTGACCACCTGGTCCCTACATGGCTGGAATCCTATTTGTTTCCCATCTTGGAAAAGAAGCACTTTGTCAGTCACTTGAAAGAGATGCTGTCTCCCAGAGGTTGCTATGGCCTGCTGTCAACTCGGGATCGCCGCGCAGGGACTACCTTCTGGGATAACTCCCCTCATTACGCAGATGGAGAAACTGAGGCTAAGAGCGGGGAAGTAATGGCCCCAGGCCACATAGCTAGTAGGGGCTATTATTCTGACTCTCGGGTCAGTGCTCTTTCCACGATTCCGTAATTTCCGGGATCTGGAAATGGGGAGACCAGAAGACAGGTTGGGGAATGGGTCTCTGAAAATGCCAGTCGGCATCAGCTCGCCGGCGAGGCGGGAAGTGCTGGGGAGAGGAGGGCTGCAGGGGCAATTTAAACATTGTTTCCGTGGCATGTAGCTTTGCACATGGGTCACTTAAACCATCTGGGAAATAACAGGAATACGCCCTGGGTCCCTCCACTGTGTTTAGGTGAACCACAAATCAGAAGCCCCCTCCGCCATGTCCTGTTGGTTGTCCTGACAGCATCCAGTCTCGGTGATGATGGAGGAGCAAGGCGTTTCCCAGGAACTGACGGCCCTGCCTGGGGGCGACAGCAGGCTGAGGGCCTACCCAGGTCATCACTCACCCTGCCTGCGTGGGAGCCCCCCACTGTGCCCTTCACTACTGCCTGCAGGCCAAATGCTTGAAAGTCAAATTGCTGAGATGTGTTCTTCTCCTCCAACGAGCTTTCTCCTACTGGATACTTTGAGGCCCCGGGACCAGGTAAGCAGGGGCTGGCTTGCATCTGCTCTCCTGGACAGCTTTGCATGTGTTGGAGGAGAGGGGATCTCCAGTGGGAGGGATCTGAGAGCACTGCAGGAGGAGGCACTCGATGGCCTTTTTGTGACCGCTCTTTGGAGAAGGAAAGACTCACCATTCACATCTCACAGATGGGGAAACTGAGGCCCAGAAACACTCTGTGCCATGCCCCAAGTTACCCAGCAAGTCAGGAGGGGCACCACCGGGAAACCCAAGAGCCCTGCATCCCAGGCCAGAGTCTTCCTCAGCTGTGTGACCTTGGGCAAGTTACTTACCATCTCTAAGCTTCAACTATAACTTGGGACTTTACTGACAGGAGTTAAGTCACAGGTCTGCTGGGAAGAATCAGTGGATAATACACATAAGGTGGTTTGCATGGATCCTGGCATAAAGCAGGTATTCAATAAAAGTTAAATTATTATTATTATTAAAGCAGATGACAGTCTTTAATTCCGTGTCCTCTGCCTGCTCTGTGACAACAGTCTAAACGTTATTCAGCAATACAGCCCCCTCTGCAAGCTTAGGGGGGGCCAAAAGCAGGGGAGGGTTAAGGTGGAGGTAAGAGGTGGCAGAGGGTGTGGCACTCAGGGCCACATCTTTTGCTCTTCTTCCTGACACCCTCTGTGACCTTGGACCTTGGACCAGTCTCTCTCTTTCTCTCTCTCTCTCTCTCCCTCTCCCTGTCCTCAGGCTCTTTGTTCTTGATGCGCCAAATGACCGTGCTGGCTGCCTGAGCGCTGCAGTGAGAACCCACCCCCAGGAAGCCAGGAGCACCTGAAAACCACAGGTCTCCCCTGGAAGATGGAGGAAGCTCTCCCCACAGGCCTGGGAGGCAGCCTGGAAGGAAACCTCCAGGGGGTTGAAGAGCCCAGGGCTGCCCAGGGTGCCCAGCTCCCTGGCCTCTGCCCTGGGCTCTGCAGGAGTCCTCGCACGGGCTCCTCCCAGGCTTACCAGGGAGTGAGGCCTCTCCTGCCCCCCTACTCCGCACTCCCTCCGGAGCTGGCTTGGCTTCGTCAAAAGCAGGGCCCATCAGGGTGGAGGCGGCGATGTGTCAGCTGGTATTCAGGCTCTGGTTGTGCGCTCAGATCGCTCCCTCCCCATCTCCCCCAATCCACCCACCCACCCTTTTACCCACTGCTTGGGGCCTTCTGGGTGGCAGCACTTCCCAGAGGGAGACCGAGCTGCAGCCTTGAGCCCTTGGCTGTTGGGGGGTGGGCGGACTGACTCACTTGGCCCCCTCCCCGGGGCCGATGGGGCAGCTCCCACACCCATGGGCGCTGGCAGCCTGTCAGGCCCCTGGGTTTCGGAAAAGGAAGCCGCAGCCCCGCGGCGCCTGACCCGAGCTGGCTGAGAATGCGCTCTGCGCGCCGGGACCCGCTGGCCCCCGGGCCGGGAGGAGATGTTTAGGCTGCGACCCCCCAGAGCAGGCTCGCTCCCGCGGCCGCCCGCTGGGGCCACCCTGGCCGCGGGCCCGCCGGGACGCCCCTGCTCGCAGAGCCCCTCCCCGGGCCGTGGCGCGTCCCCCGAGTCTCGCAGTATTTCCTTCCTGCACCTTTAAGAAGACCGTTGCTCCGTGGTGGGATGGTGTGTTAAAGCCACACAGAGGAAGTTACGCAGCCCGGATCAGACCGAGAGATAAAAGCCCCGATGGTGATCGTGAGTGATGGCAAGAGGATTTAGCCTCGGCATTAACTTGAAGCGGAGTGCAGGGGGGCAGTGAAACGCCCCGCCATCTGGCCCGCGCCGCGCCGGGGGGATGCCCCGGCGCCCCGACGAGCAGCCGCGAAGCCCACCCGGGCCGGGGGCTGCCCGGTGCCCGAGCGCGGGTCCCCTCCGAGCCGCCCAGGGGGCCCCAAAAGTTTGCACTTGTTAGCGGCGACCTCCCGCTCGGCCGGGGCGGGCGATGCGGGCGGCTGGGGCGGGCCCCTCCCCCGGCCCGCGTCTCCGGGACGGCTGCGGGCGGCCCCCCCGGCGGCCGGAGGGCTCCCCAGCCCCGATCTGACGGCCGCGGCGGCGGCGGCCACAGCGGCAGCGGGAGCAGCGCGGGGAAGCAGAACCGGCTCGCAGCCCTCGGCCCTCGCCCCACCCAGCGCCAGCCAGACGGGGGAGGCGGAGCGCCGAGGGTGGCGGTCCTCGGCCTCCCGGGTCTCCGCTCCGGGAAGCCGCTCCGAGCCGGGGTAAGGCTGGAGGGGAGAGCCCGGGAGGCGAGCGGGGGGGCGGGCGGGGGGGAGAGATGCTGCAGCTTTGCCAGGCTGGTTTCATTTTTAAAGGGCTTCGGTGACCATGCAGGCTTTCCCGCGGCCCAGGAGCCACTTAAAGCGGCCCAGCAAAGGCTCGGATGCAAAAGTTATTTGGTGGCGGCCGTTACTAGCGCAGGACTGGAGTCGCTTGGAGAGGGGTGTGTGAGTGTGCATTTGTAGCAGTATCTTAAAGGAGTAGCTTGTCTTCCTGGCTGGCTTTTTCCCACCAGGGTCTTTTTCCATCGTTTGTGAGAGTGAGTGTTGGGGATGGGTGTTACCAGAATGCCTGGATGTGTTTGTGAAAAGGAAATTAACCCTTCTCGCGCGCCATTCCCCTACCCCAATTTAATCGCCACCCCGATTCCTCCCATCCCCTTCCCCTCTCTTAAAACTGGGTATGTGTGAGTTGCACAGAGAAACTCTGTCTTCCAGCGGCGGCTAGAAACTTCTTTCCGTGCCCTGGAGGGGTGGGCTAATGGGGAGGGTTATGTGCCTGGACCGGCTTGGGGACAGCGTGGAGTCGAACCTCCAGCTGGGTGGCACGCAGACGGTGGGAGCAGAGGCCGCGGGAAGGCGGGAAGAGGACCGTGGACTCGCGGCGTCCGCGGGCTCCGGAGTAAGTTGTCCGCCTGGGCTGGGGGCGGCAGCGCTGGGGAAAAGGATGCAACGAATTCCCCGGCGCTTTGCTGGGCGTCTTCTAAGTAAGGGAGGCGGTGCCAGGTGTGGGTGCACCCTCGGTGCCCGCCGGGCCTTTTTGAAAGGTGTGATTATTAATTGCTCCCGTGGCTTGCACTCAACTTCGGGAAGACAAAAAGCAACTGCGGGATTGCCAGGCACGTCCCCGTGCGATGTCCGCCGTTTGCAGCCCACCCGAAGCACGGACTCCGAACCCTTGGCGTCCAAGGCTGGGAGCTGACCCCCATCTCCACACCCCCCCTCCCCCCGGCCCCAGCCGAGGCCTCCTCCTCGCGCCCCACCCCCCGCGCTCAACTCTTCGGGGCTGTCTGGGCCCTGAGAGGGCGTGGGGGGCGCCCGGGAGCCCAAGAAGGCTCCCATTCCGGGGCTGGGGGCACTGGGGCCGCCGGAAATGGGATGCTCACTCGTGCGGCCGCGTTGAGCGGGGCACCTACTGGACCGGCGCGGGGTGAGGGAGGTTTAGGGTTGGGAGGATGGGGTGGGATTGGAAGGTGATCGCGACCGGGAGCGGGCTCCCCTTTCCTTCCTGGCTCCCAGCACCCTCCCCTGAAGGCAGATAGCACCCCCCTCGACTGTCCCCGCTGGGAAAGGAGAAGAAACTTGGGGGTGGGCTGGGTCCTGGGAGAAGCCCCCAGCGCCCCCTCTCCAGGGACCACCCCCCCCCCCCAGGGGCTCCGCGTCCACCAAGGCAAGTTTCCCACGAGGCGAGGGCGCAGCCGGCAACTCCGGGAGGAGCCTGCTTCCAGCCCAGCCAGCTCGAGAGGCGCTAATTCAATAAGACAGAAAAATCTGAGTTCAGAAATCCTGGTAAAATCTAATTTTCGGGTTTTAATAACCTGGCTTTCAGCCCCCTCGGCTCCTGAGGACTCTTAAAAGAAAAGAAAGCGCATTGATTCGATTTGTTTCTGGGAGCTGCAGTTTCTTAATAATATCAGGTGAAGATTTATTTTCCAAGGAGTAAACTATCCGCCGGGATACAACCTCTTACTCTGAAATTTCCCACACTGGCTTCTCACTCCGTGCTTTCCTCCTCGCTGTTCCGAAGACGCTTGCATCTCTCCCCCTCCCTTTTTTTCTGTTTGGCAAAAACTGACTGTAACATTCTCATGCTGAGCTCGCAATTCCCTTACGATGCCAGCAACGCCCAACTGATTGACTAGTTGTAAACACATTTATTACCCACCCCCCCCCCGCAGATTTTGATGTTGTTGGCTCCCCCACCCCATCTTCCAGGGAATGCATGGCATTTAAGCCTGCGGAACTGCAAAGCAATGAATAGGCTTGCGAGGCGTGCTGCCCCTTCGATCTCGCGGGCCTCCTGGCCTCCGGGCCTCACTGCCTCCCCACGCCCGCCTGCGTCCAGTGCGGTCCAGGCCGGAGGCAGCACTCTGGTCCTGCAGACGAAGGAAGCCCGCGTCCGGGCGCACCCTGCGAGCCGCAGTCGGGCGCCCTACCTGGGAGTGAACAGTTAGGAGCCCGCGGCTGGAAGAATGAGTGAGGAATGTGCTGTTTTCTGGGCAGCGCGAAGCTCAGACAGAGGCATCCAAACCTTTGCCGGCCGCGCTATCTTATTTTTACTACATTTTCTCAGGTTGTAAAAATAGTCTCCAGGCGGGTTCTTTCTGAGAGTTTTCTAGCAAGAAGCACATTCAAGGCCGGACAGGCTCTGTAACACTGTTTCTCTTTAAACAGCCAGAGGTGAGATGTGAAAATGTGTCCCCCTCGGCTCATTCATCTGCATCAAGAGCCCTTCAGCCAGAGAGAGGGGCAGGGGCTGCCTTAATGCAGATTTATGATGCCCCCAGCCTGGAGCTTTGGGGCAGAGGCTGGGGGCTTCTCCTGGGGAGGCGCGGGGCGGCCAGCCCCCATTTGGACAATGTCCCCCCCACTCCGGTTTGTCATTTTTGGCAGGAGTGCGTTTGTGTCTGGGTGGAGAATGGAGGTTCATGGAAACGTAGTGGACCTTCTAGGTACAATGGCTGAAGAGTCAGCAGTTTGGGAATTTAGATGCAATAATCGTAGACATAATAACCAGAATTAATAACACATGCGCTTCTGCTGCGACTCATTGCAGTAACCTTTGCCCTATTGGCTAGTATTTTTGGCCAGATCCCACACTGGGGACCAAATTCTCCTGGTGATATATCAAGTGTCCTGGAACACCCCGCACTATTGGAGTCGTGCTTTTCGCAATGTAACATTCATCTTAGTTATGTCTATTTAGGGCTTTTAAATAATTACCGGTAGCTTAAAATAGTAAAGCAATAATCATAATGGTGACCTGTTTATAAACATACCCTCTAAGGGATGATTGCAAAATTTTGGCCTTGATCGGAAAAAGCGAATATGACAAATCATTGTCACTTCCGTCCAAGTCTTCAACATCCCTAGTTTCTTACAGTTAAAAATTAAATTCACCATTTCAGAATTTTGGAGATATATTTACTGGCACCCAGTTCGTAATTGTCGGCCCACGCGTGGACCATTCTTAACCTGAACCTGTCCGCACAGCCTCACCGGCACCTGTAATTAATTACAGCCTCATCTACGGTTTTGACATTTTGACTTGTCAGGCACGATAAAGCCACCATTCATCTCGGCTCCTGGGGCTGCTTTAGAAAGTCACTGACCCCAAACAGGGGCACTTCTGCTGACCCCAACACCCCCATAAATGTGGAGAAAGCACATCACCTTTTTAATAATGTGCCCCATCTCCAAATGTGCACCTCCTATATTAATAAAAATAACCCAGTTTCCTCGGGACACCTTGCTAATAATACAGCCTCATCTTTTGCACATTTTGCCAGAGAGCTTTTGTTCTTATACATCTTTACTCTCCCTCCCCTTTCTCTATTTAACTTGTTGCAGGTGTTGTTGCTAACGAGCTCTCTCTCCTCCGTTCTTACAATGAAAGACAAGCCAGACCCCGGGTACCTGGATGGATTGGGAGCTGAAGTCTCAGAAACTTCCTAATAAGTTGCCCATGGCTACCAGCCAAGGTCAGCTGGTTCCCATTAGCGCCTGTCCCCACCAAAGACGAGCCAAATAAGTTGCTCCCCAGTTAACACCTCAGTCGCTTTTTTTATGCTCCAGTCCAGCTGCACAATTGTTGTCACTTTAAGCCCATATGAAAAGAAATCTCTTTTATGGGTCCAAAATGCCAAGTCCAATCCCATAGAGGGAACGTGTTTGCAGCAAACAGGTACACCTCCTGATTTCACTTTATCTTTACAACGCAGGCCGGAGGGTTGTTTTGCAGTTGTGCTGAGCGCACATCACACATTCAGGGCCCTTTAAAGACCCGGGTTGATTGGAAGGACCAAAATTAAAAGCAATCTGATCCGGCCTCACGCCAGATCCCTGCGGATTTTCTCCCTATCCCATTTCCATCCACCGTCACAATTTGAGAGTCTGCCTGATTTGATCAGATTCCCCTCTGGGAGAGGTGTGATGCCAAGGTTAGGAGGACGCCAAGTTGTGGGCAACTTCTCGATCTGCCCATCAGCAGTCTGAGAAACGCTGGCTCTGAGTTTTCCACATCGGCCTCTTGGAAAAAACAAGTTCCTCGCTGTTTGCAACCTGGCAGAGTCCCTGGGACATCCGGCCTCCGTCGCCTGGTAGATGTGGCTTTTCCATGCTGAGGCGACGAGGCCCTCCTGACCCAGTCGCCACCTCTCCAGTCCCTCTCTGGGCCTCGCCCCTGGGGACTGCGCCGCCATGCTGCGCCTGCTGGCTCTTTTCCTGCACTGCCTCCCGCTGGCCTCTGGGGACTACGACATCTGCAAATCCTGGGTGACCACGGATGAAGGCCCCACCTGGGAGTTCTATGCCTGCCAGCCCAAGGTGATGCGCCTGAAGGACTATGTCAAGGTGAAGGTGGAGCCCTCCGGCATCACGTGCGGAGACCCCCCTGAGAGATTCTGCTCCCACGTAAGTCAGCCCCACCCCGCCGTTCTGTTCGCTCAGGCCAAGTGGGTGGGGGTCTGGGCCGGACCCTGGGGGTGGGTGAGCAGAGCGGGAGGACCAAGATGCAAGGTTGGCTCTCCTGCATGTAGGTTTGGGATCAGGTCTCTGTCCCAGCTTGGAAACGTGCCAAAGCAAAGGCGGCCCTGAGGATGCTGGGGTCACGTGACATGGTTCTTTGGGGTGGGGAGATTCTTGGCCACGTGATCGCTAGATCCTCTCCTCTTGGGAACACCACAGTACTAGTCAGTTCCCCAGCCTTGCAGATAAGCCCCGCCTCTCTCATAGGAAGTCAGCATCTGGGCGAGCGAGCAGAGTACTATTTGCAGCGTTGCACTCTGACCTCCCTTGGTTCATCCCTCTGTGGTACCACCTCCTCTTCCACCCAATCCAATCCAGCAAACAGGTTTGCCGAGCGAGGGAATGCCAAGCACCGGGCCGGCGCTTCGCAGTGGGGGGGTTTGATGGCAGTGCAGAGGGGATTCGTAAGGGAGGACGGAAGGGGTCAGAGCAGGGCGGGCAGTGTGGCTGCTACCATTTCTGATTCCACCCCTATGTGCAGTGACCACAGTCACTGGTTAAGTCAGGGGGGAGGAAGGCTTTCAGGCGTTGTCACCTGAGTCCCTAGTTAGAGAAAGTTGGAGTCTTAGAGCCACGGAGTACATCAGTACTCAAGTGACCTTAACAACAACAATAATAGCGGGGACCATTTGTGCAAGCCCCTGAGTGTGGAGGCTAAGAGCTCGATACGAGTCATTCCATGGAGTCCTCCACTCGGCTGAGCTGGGTTGATCCTGTGTTGTACAAAGTAGGAGTTTCAGGGGGTGAGCTCTGGACCAGTGGCATCTCTGGGCCACCACTCCATCACCTGTGAAGTGTGTACACTAACAGCACACACTCAAGTCGCTGTAAGGAGTAAGTGAGCTGATGCACCCTAAACTGCGCAGACTAGGGTCTGGCCCAGAGCAAGTGCCCCTAGGTGTTAGCTATTGTCATTCCCATTGTACAGATGGAGAAACGGAGGTCCAAAGTCACAGCCCAGGAAGTGATGAAACTGTGATTTGAGTGTCTGGCTCCAGAGTCACTGAGCTAATCTGTCTCCCGAGAGACACCTTCCCACTGGGCAGGGCCCCAGGTCGGGCGGGAGGCTGGACAGGGCAGCCAGGCTGCAGGAGCCACAGGAAGGGCTCAGTGTCATCCTCGGGCGGCTGCTGCCTTCACGTGTCCTGCGGGGAGCCACCAGGTCTCTGGGTTTATGGCTGGACTGAGCCGGTGTCCCCACTCGGCTCCCGAGGAGGCCTCAGTCCCGCGGGGCGCTTGGGTCCTATCCTAGAGCAGTCAGCCTGGGAAGCTAGGTTCCCACTTGGATGGTCAGCAGTCAGGAGGCTGTCGCTGTGGGTGGTGGCTGGGCTGGGGGGAGCTAGCTGGGGAGAGAGAGAGGGAGGGAGGAGAAAGCAACAAAGGGCCAGGAGCCAGGGACTGGAGGGCCCCACTGGAGAGGACCCCAGGGCGTTGCTGGCTCAGGGACAGCCAAGGGGGCTGGCCCCTGAAGGTCAGGGCCAAGGCCAGCGCCGGGGGAGCCCAGCTCTGAGCCCACATCTGAAGCTGGCTGCCCACCCCAGCTCATGTAAGGACTTCTCCACACACTCCCTGAGCAGAGTCCACCGCTGCCTCTTGTATTCAGAGTCTTGACTGTATTTCTTCTTTTGGATATTAATCGTCTTAATGTGCTGAGGGCGGGGCCGTGGGGCGGGGTGCCTGAATCATAAATCGCTGGACCAGCTTCTGGTCAAGGCTTGAGGGGTGGAGATGACCATCAAATGCAAGTCTGAGGCCCCCTCCTGGCCAAAGCTGGCTCAGGATGCCCTTGGCCCCGGGCCTCCGCCCTGCCCCCACTCTCACACACAGAGAACCCAGCGCAGCTGCCGGGCTGGAGTGGTCACCCCGCCACAGTCCTGATGCCACCCAGCATGGGTCCTTGAGCTGTGCAAGGAGCATTCATGCCCTTCCTGTCCTCTCCTGGGAAGACCGGTGAGGAGGGGGCAGGGGAGGAACAGCATCTCCCTCGGTGTCCTGACACCTGTCTGATGGACTTAAATATTTCATGATGGGCTGCCATCCGGCTCTGCCCTTGATTACAAACGTGCAGCCAACGAGGATGGGGAGGCTGCCTAGGCTGGCTTCTGCAGGGAGGAGGGGGTCACGTCCAGATGGATTCAAACCCCCACCCCACCCCACTGTTTACTGCAGCTTCCCTAAGCAGGTTCTGTGCATGTCTCATTAAATCACCTCTAGGATGCTCTGAGGTGGGGACTCTTCTAATCCCATTGTAGGGATTAGAAAGCGTTGGTTAAATCCCGCCAAGGTCACTCGGTCTAGAGGGCAGGCTGGGACCTTGTACGTGGCCAGGACCCATGCTTATGCACCCGACGGCCCAGCCTTCCCTCTCTGAGCTTTGGTGAAGCAGAGATGATGGTGTAGGCAAGTCACAGTGCCAGTGGAAAGATGCAGCCCGGCCATGGGTGTCCTGGCGCGTAGTAGGTACTCAATGTGTGGTAGCTGTTATTTGCTTACCATTGTGGCTATTATGTCCTTGGTTGTGTCCGGGCCTTTGTCTCTTTCCCTCTTTCCAGCCTTGGGGACACCACGCCCTGTATTCCTGGTCTCAGGGCAGCAGGTGGTGGATGTGTGCTCCGGAAGCGTTCACTCCTCTAGCCATGGCCGGTGGCGCCACCAGGGGGCGCCCTAGTGGTACCCAGGTGGCCCTCTGCCCCCTTAGCCTTACAGTAGCCCAGTGGGTCCCTGTTTCCTGGCACCCCTCCTGCGGCGAGTGCTGGGCCTGTCCTAACATCCACCCAAACGGAGCATGAGCCCTGGGGCACCCTGAGGTTGCAAGAGGGGCCACGGAACGACTGCCCCTTTCAGACTTCAGTGTGCAGACCCTCTCTCCCCCGCTGGACTTGTGTACTTCCGCAAGGCCACCTGAGAACTGAATTGTAAATTCCAGCCTGGGGAGGAAGGCGAGCGGGGAGGAAGACCAAGATAAATGAACAAAAAACCTATTGGCTCCAAATGCACAATGAGAATTAATAGGGCTGAGCTCTCAACCAAGGATTCTTGGGCAAGGGCGAAATTTCAATGAGGGCTGCGGGAGAAGGCGGGCGGCCTCCCACCCCTGACTCCCAGGGCCTGGTTGGAGAGGGCCAAGCCTTCTGAGGCTGCAGGACCAGGGAGAAGGAGGGAAAGGCAGCGCCCGCAAGGGCTTCTCAGCCCCTAGCAGGACCCCTTTGGGATGGGGAGGGCACTGTTGGGTTAGGGGAGCAGCCCCGCAGAGCTTCGAAAGAGCGGTCGCCGGCCAGCTGCCTGTGCTGCCGTGAAAGGAAGGGGGAAACCCTGTCCTCACGCCTTGAGGCTCAGGAGAGAGATGGTGAGAGAAAGGGTGGGGGGCATAGACCAGGCAGGTGGTGTTTAAAATGATCCTACAGCTAGCTACACACTGCTGCCCAAAGTGTAGTCCCTGGACTCACCTTGTTAGAAATGCAGATCCCCGGGCCCCGCCCCAGACCCGCTGAGCCAGAGCTGCATTTTAACGAGAAGTCCAGGTAATTCGGATGCACGCGGGGAATGCTCTGAGGAACGCTGCTCTACGTGATCTGTCAGTCATGGGTGATACTTGCTATTGATGATGGACAGACAGGAGGCCTGTGGTTGCCACGGGACCTTTGCAGGGTAAGGAGGTGTCGCCACTGCGGAAGGAGGAAAGCAGAGAGCAGGAGGGGTAGAGGCCCCAGGGGTGAGGGGTGAAGCTGGGAGCTCAGATTCCTGAATGTGGGAGACCTGGCGGAAGGTTCCAGAAAGGTGGTGTGCTATCGCGACAAGAGCCACAGGCCTGGAATCTGAAGACTGGAGCTTGCATCCCAGCTTTGCTGCTTGTGGGCTGGGTGATCTGGGGCAAGTCTTTCAATTTTCTGAGGCTCAGTTTCCCCACGTAATGGGACATGTCTGCCTTGCCCCCCCCCCCCCGACTTCCTGGGAGAAGGAAGTGCCTTTCAGAATATCTGAAAGCACTTAGAGAGCGCAAGTTCTCTTCTAGGGCGAGGCTTTGATAGTGTCGTTGATCCAGGCTTGAGCATCTTGCTTTTTCCACGGTGAAATAGCTGAACATTAAATGTTTCATCTAAGGAGACTTGAGCACACAGAGGTGCCTGGGTCTTGGTGCACAGGA
Source organism: Leucopleurus acutus (assembly GCF_964270905.1). Taxonomy (NCBI): domain Eukaryota; kingdom Metazoa; phylum Chordata; class Mammalia; order Artiodactyla; family Delphinidae; genus Leucopleurus; species Leucopleurus acutus. The sequence goes on along the minus strand of NC_139150.1, from coordinate 4,453,338 downwards.
AAACCCAGAGATGGTCACGAAGGCGCATCTTAGAGCCCACGTCTTCCTCAGAACCTGCTTTGCCTTCTCTGCGCCTCCGTATACCCAGACGCAGAGCAAATGGCCCCATCCCTACCCCATGGGGTCTGCTGGGCTGATGACTGCAGACGGCAGGTGGGTCCCGGGGGCCTCAAGCCCCTCCCCACCATGACACTGAACACCACGTGCAGAATCAAGGTCACAGATGCCACGCCTCCTGCCAGACCTTGATGTTCACGAAACATTTCCATCCAGCAGCACTGAGCTCACCAGCCCACTGGCTCGGGTCTCCTTTCCCCTCTGTGTTCTGCCCCCAAACCCACAAAGGACAGCCTGGGGAACACCCTTCCCCACCCCTCCCTCCTGTCCCCGTCACAGCCCTCCCGTCCCGTTTCCGGGGCTGACCTCATGCCAGGTACAGCTGTGATGGGACAGTGCAATAACTCCTGCAAATCCAAATAAACAACAAGAGAAACACAGCAGGCGTTAAGGGTGGTGCACAACTAACTAGGAGTGGGTGAGACTGAGACTAATGTAAGGAGCTTGAGAAGGATGAGGGCGTGACCCGCTCCCCCCCCACCCCCCCACCCCCCCACCCCCCCACACACCATATGCTCTAGCTCACCACAGGGTTTCCTGCCTCCTTGCCTTGGCCCGTGCTGCCTCCTCCGCCTTCTTTGCTTCCTTCATTTCCGAGGCTTTCGTGTTTACCTAGATTATCTCAGTTTTTGAGGTTCAGGTTGGGCCCACCTCCCCCAGGAGGCCGTCCTTGACTCCCTAGCCCAGGTGGATTAGAAGGCCCCATCTGGTCACATCTGTGTCATTGGGCTTACAGAAGTGGCCTACTGGTTAAGAGTTCAGGCTCTAGAGGCAGAGAGGTAGAGGTTGGAATCCCGTGCTGTGTGACCTTTGGCGTGAAGCTTAACCTCTCTGAGTCTCATTTCCTTAAGTGGGACTATTGCTGGAATACGCATTTGGAACTGTCATGAGCACAGTGCCTGGAGTCAATGGTCAATCCATGCTCATTATTCTACTCCATGGAGGGTAGGGGGCAGGGCCTCTGGAGTGCCAGGGGGAAGGGAAATGGCCTGGAGGACACATCTTTCCAAAGAGTGTCAGAGACTTAGAGGTTCTAGAACTTTTCCCCAGGCTCATCCACCTCTTCCCTCTACATTCCCTGGCCCTGATTTTTCATATATTTTCATTTTTCTCCCTTAATGCACGTATAACACAAGCTGCCTTGTTAAGTCCCACGTGTGACGAGGCAGGGGGTGGATGGATGGATGGACAGGCAGGCCACTCCAGCTGTGGCTGAGAACTTGAGGTTTGGGATGGGGCAAACGGGGGCCCATGCTCATCCCACCCCTTCTGGGTTGTGGGACTTTGGATAAGTCCCTCGTGCTCTGAGCCTCGGTTTTCTCATCTGAAAATTGGGATGATGCTAAACACAATCTCAAAGGAAGGTCGTACGGATGAGATGAGACAAAGCGTGTAGGCCTCAGCTGGGTGCCTGGCACAAAATGAATGTTTCCCAAAAGGGATTTTTTCCCCCCATCCTAGAATTTAGCGTGAGAGACAAAAGGAGTGAAAGTAGAAAATAACAGAAGAGGAGCCTATTAGCCAAGTGTGTAAGGTGGGGTAGAGTCAGCATATGCTGTGGGAGTTCAGAGGGGGAAGGCAGGGCACCGGGTTGGTCTGGGTTGGTCTATGACCTTGAAGGGTTGGAGGATTCAGAAGAGTGATGATGAAGCAGAAAGAATCGCAATTGCAGAGATGCAGGTAGGGGTCCGTGTGACATGAGGGGAGCGCGTGTGGGTGATGGGGAGGGGATGACCCACTCCACCTGTTTGTTTCATCACCCCACCCCCCACCCCGCTCCCTGTAAGCCTGTGGGCGGGACTGTTATTGTGCCATTGGATGGAGGAATAGACCAAGGCTCCCCAGGGCCCACTAATGGTGGAGCTGGGATGCAACCTTCCTCTGCCTGGTTCCTAACCACTCTCTAGTGTCAGGGGGGTTAGGCCAAGGGTGTCGGGGGAGGAGGGGAGGGGCAGAGCAGTGGGCATGCAGACACCTGAGGGAGCCCACGGGGCATGGGATTCCTGAGCCACAGGGCCGAACAGAGCTTGGCAGGCTCAAAGAAGCAGGTTCCCTCACCCTCACTGCCCCAGTAACGGGGTCCAGGCTGCAAAGCTCTGTTCCTGTCCCACAGCCCAGGACCCAGCTTTCCTGCCTCAGACCTGGCCAGGGCCCACTTGGCCCACGAGGATGCTCAGCTCCTACCTGGAGGGGACCGGAGTGATGGGGAAAGTGGGAAATGCAGATGATGCATGGGTCTGTTCAGCTTTGGTTCGCAGGTTCTGATTTGTTTTTCATCACAGCGTATTTGCTTAAATATATGCAAACGTGTTTCTAATTCCCCAAGCACACACCAACTGCTGGCGCTGGTAGGGGGTGGGTGGCGTGTCAGAGTAGCATGAGCGCAGGATGCGAGCGGGGCAGTGCTGGGACCCGACAGAGTCTCCTCGCTGCTGGGACAGCTCCTTAGCCTCAGTTTCCCCAACGGTGCAACGATGGGGTTTGGCTAGATTAACCACGTCACCCAGCATCCCTGCGTGATTGTAAGATACATTCTCGGAGTTTGGTAAAAATCTATGCTGGGGTTCAGCCTTGTTCTCAAACAGACAAAGTGAGGGGCTCCAGTGCAGACAGAAGGGTTCCAAGTGCATATCCTGTGCTCAGCACAGCACTAGGCTTTTTTTCAAGTTTAAATCCCTTTATTATAGTAGTCTCTTAAAGGAAAATCAAAACAAAGAAAAACAAAGCTGAGGGCTAAAAACGTAACGGTACATCACATCGTTTCCCCTTGGTTTCTGCTTCTAAATTCTTTTGCAAATTTTTGAATTGAGGTATAATTGACATAGAAGATGGCATCCGTTCTAGGTGTACCGTACGACGTGATGATCTGAGGTAGGTACATGTTGTGAAAGGATTACCACTGTAAGTTTAGTTAATATCCATCACCACGCACCGTTAAAATGTTTTTCTTGTGGTGAAGGCATTTAAAACTATTTTTTAATTAAAAGAATTGAGGTGATCGTCCCATAACATGAAATGAACCATTCAATTTTTTAAAGTCGGGGTAAAACATGTGACATAAAATTTGCCTTTTGAACCATGTTTAAGTCGTGCCGTTTAGCACATTCATGATGTTGTGTCACCAGACGGGAAACCCCGTCTCCCTCAGCAGCCACTCCCCGCTCCTCCTTCCCCCAGCCCCTGGCAACCACTAGTCTGCCTTCTGTCTCTCACATTTGCCTATTCCAGACATTTCATGTAAATGGAATCATGCAGCGTGTGACTTTTTGTATCTGGCTTCCTTCGCTCGGCATAACGTGCTCGAGCTTCATCCATGTCATAGCTCGTACCAGTACTTCATTCCTTTTTACGGCCGAATAATATTCCACCGTATGCGCTACCACGTTTTGTTTATCCATTCATTGGTTGCTGGGCATTTGGGTTGTTTCCACTTTGGGGCTATTATGAATAATATTGTTAGGAACATTTACGTACAAGGTTTTGAGTGGACATATGTTTTCATTCCTCTTGGGTCTATACCTAGGAGTGGAATTGCTGGGTCATATGGTAATTTTATTTTTTGTTTATTTATTTTTTAAATAAATTTATTTATGTGTTTGTTTATCTTTGGCTGCGTTGGGTCTTCATTGCTGCGCGCAGGCTTTCTCTCCGGTTGCAGCGAGACGGGGCCCCTCTTCATTGCGGTGTGCAGGCTTCTCATTGCGTTGGCTTCTCTTTGTTGCGGAGCGGGGGCTCTAGGCGCACGGGCTTCGGTAGTTGTGGCACGTGGGCTCAGTAGTCGTGGCTTGTGGGCTCTAGAGCACAGGCTCAGTAGTTGTGGTGCACGGGCTTAGTTGCTCCGCGGCATGTGGGATCTTCCCGGACCAGGGCTCGAACCCGTGTCCCCTGCATTGGCAGGCGGATTCTTAACCACTGTGCCACCAGGGAAGTCCCCATAAGGTAATTTTAGATTTAAGTTTTTAAGGAAATGCCGAACTGTTTTCCAGGGCAGCTGCACCATATTACATTCCTACCAGCTCTGTACAAGGGTTCCAATTTCTCCAGGTCCCTGCCAACGTTTGTCATTTTCCGTCTTTGTTTTTTACTATAATGGCTAACCTGGTTGGTGTGAAGTGGTATCTCATTAGGATTTTGATTTTCATGTCCCTAAGGACTAATGATGCTGGATATTATGTGCTTATTGACCATTTATATATCTTCTTTGGAGAAGTATATATTCAAGTCTTTTGCCCATTTTTTCATTGGGTTGTCTTTTTGTTGTTGAGTAGTACATGTTTTTTATATATTCTGGATACTAAATCCTTATCAGATATATGATTTGCAAATATTTCCCCCGTTCTACAGATAATCTTTCATTCTGTTGATTGTGTCCTTTTAGGCACAATTTCTTTTTTTATTTTAGTGAAGTCTAATTCGTCTCTTTTTTCCTTGTGCTTTTGGTGTCATATCTAAGAAATCATTGCTAAATTCAAGCTCACGAGTGCTTACCCCTATGTTTTCTTCTAAGACTTTAATAGTTTTCACTCTTATAGTTAGATCTTTGATCCATTTTGAGTTAATTTTTGTATATGATGTCAGACGAGCATCCAACTTCAGTCTTTTACATGTGGATATACGCTTTTCCCAACACCACATGTTGAAAAGACTATTCTTTCCCCATGGAATGGTCTTGACACCCTTGTTGAAAATCAGTTGACCATAGATGGGTGGGTTTATTTCTGGACTCTCAGATCTATTCCACTGAGGCACTGAGCAGTCTATGTGCGGTATTTCACCTAACCCTCCCAAATATCCCTCATGGTGGAAACAACCTTTATCTTATTGTCCCCATTTTACAGATGAGAAAACTGAGAGTCTAATACTGCGTGGCAAAGTCCAGGCCCAAACTCAGACCCTAGTCCTTCAACCTCCCGAGAAGGGAGGAAGTCCAAATGCTCACCCCTCCTCCCTCCCTTTCTCTCCCACCTCCGTCCTTTCCTCCCTCTTTTGCTCCTTTTTTCCTAACTTATCCTTTAAGCTGGGATGTTAACTGTGATTCCCAGACAAGTGTATCTGGGGAGGGGATGTCATGACCTGTGACCTCTCTGGTCTCCAAATATCTCCTGCCTCCACTTCACCTCCTCCCCTCCCCTGCTCATCAGGGCACCAGATTCTGTGTCTCCATCTTTGCACAAAGTAGGTGACAAAGAAATGCTGGTGATAATTATCCCTCATCTCAAGTAGATGGTGCAGTTGGGAAGGGGTCTTAGAGATTACCTAAACCAGAGGAACCCCGATATCTCTAAGCACATTACAGTGGGACTGACTACTCAGGGGAAAGTGGGTGCCTGGAACCTGGCTGCTGGTACCCTCTGCCCCTGCCCCGGACCCCTGAGCCCCCACCCCCGGAAATCCTAGGGCTCCTGTGAACACAATACGAAACCACTAATAGCGTCCAACTTCTGCCCCGTTTCCTATGTGGGGAAACTGAGGCCCGACGGGATGGACTGTCTTCCTCGGGCCCCAGTGAGGGAGCAGCAGACCCGGGAGGTTCAACTGCAAGCCATGGACTGGAGCCCTGGGGACATGAGGCCCTCCACACCAGGTCCCCGTACATCCAGTCACCTCCTGGATTTGACCACATGCGGTGGCATTCGGTGGGGGACCTGGAACGCCTCCCAGCGCGCGGTGGAGCCACACCTTCAGGGTAGGCATGGCCGTAACGTTAAAGTTTGCTCTCTGGCCTGCTCAGGTGAGCTCTCACACCTGTGTGTAGCCCCTGGTGACCCAGCCCTGCTCAGAGCTGGCTCTTGCAGGCCCTGGGGATCTTAAGGCCCCTGGCCTGGCCCGTCCGCTAGCTGTGGTTCTCCTTGCTGTGGCAGCACTGTGAAAGGTGGACAGGAAGGGGATGTTTGTGGGAGGTGGGCAAGGCCAGGGGTGAGGCAGGATGGGGGGCAGAAGGTTAGGGATCACAGCAAAGTCAGCCTCGGCGATTACCCTCCGATGTCGGGCTGGGGTGCCTGTGGTCCAACCCCGGCCCGCAGCTGGGAGCTTCAGGAAGCAAGAGCCGGGGACACACTCTCGTGTGTCTCGCCACACGCTGGTGTCCCCCCACCCGCCCCATCTCGTGGGTTTTGACTGCCATTCCCCGAGGCCTCCCTGTGGGCCGGGTACCCCGCATGTGCACTTTCTGTGCATGGCGTTTGTATTTTCTCCGCAGCACTGGGACGGGTATACTGCAGATGAAGGGAGGGAGGCTCAGAGAGGTGGAGAGACTTACCCGAGTTTGCACAGCAGCGACAAAGCCAGGATCTGTCTCCGGGGCCTTGACCACTGACCCATCCTGCCTTGTCAAAAGTCGGGATCACTGTCCTTGGGGACCCGAGGTCCCAAGGCGCAACCACATCACCCCTCAGGGCCTCGCTGGTAGGAAGGAATTAAATCCACGTTTGTGGATCCCTCCAGATCTACACCTGGGGCTTTCTAGAGCTGCCCTTCCTATTAAAGCATCCTGGGCCCATCTGCAAGGACCTGGCATTCTTCTACCCCAGCGCAGTTTGTCCTGGGGGCTTTGGGACCATTTGGACCCCCTCGGTCCTGCATTCCAGCTCCCTCCTGTTGCCTGAATCATTTGTCCACTTGACTCCAAGTGTCAACCAGGGGAATAAAAGGAAATGAAACACGACCAGGGCATTTCCCCTCGGTCGTAGCTGAAGTCCGTTTTGGGGCAAAAGATGAAAAGGAGGAGAATGAGAGATGGAGCCTGCAGGTAACCCCAGAGCCTCGTCAGCCACAGCAGCACGTCCCCGCCTGAGCCCACAGAAAGGGCATGGTGCCCATGTGGGAGACTGCAGGTTCCTGAATTGTCCGCTCCTTCTGGGGAATCAAGAGACAGCAAAGGCAGGTGACGGCAGGAGGAGAAGCCAGTGGGCCAAAGAGCATGCCCTGTTCCCACCCCAGGCACCCTCTAAAACCCCTTGCCAACAGCTCCGAGGCTGGCGTCTTGCTGGGTCTGGGCTTCTGGGGGATCAGGCTCCACGCTGGACTGGCTGCCAGGGGCTGGGTGCCCTTGGGTCTCGTCCCTGCTTTGGGATGTAAACTTCCTGCCTTCACCAGAGGGGGTCTATGTATTCACCGTCCAGACCCCACTGCATTCCTAGATCTTGCTTCTGGCTTTTGGGACTTTCAGACTTAGAGAGAGGAAGAGGGAGAGGCATGGAGAGAGCAATAACCTCCCAGGCACTGGAGGACCCGGAGGGGATGGGCAGAGGCAGGACACCAACCTCAGCTCAGCTGCAAAACCCCAGAGCAGTGCCTCCTTCTCTGGGGGGTCTCCGCCCCTTTGAGAATCCATGGTGCTCTTCCTGGGACAATGCGTGCGCGTGCGCGCACACACACACACACACACACAGTTGCAAACACTCACAAGGCTTCCCAGACCACCCTGAGTCCGCATGTGGGCCCCTGTGGGCCCCTATGCTGCCTCTGGGGGCCCTTAAGCGCAGGAAAATCACCATTTGTCTTCTTGGAACTGACTGATCCTGTTGCCTGAGGCTTTTCCTGATTCCACCTCTTCCACCACCTCTTCAGACCAGCAAAAGCTCATATTTATTGAGCGCCTACTGCATACCAAGCACTTGACCTGAAGCTGCTCGTTGAACCCACCCAGAACACTTAACGACAGATCCTATATTTATACCCATTTTCAATAAGAGGAACCTGAGGTTCAGAGAGGTTAAGCCACTTGCTCAAAGTCACACAGCTTCCAAGTAGAGGAGCCTGGCACCTCCACTCCAGGCTCCCTGGACCCAGTGCCTAGCTCCTAACCAGGCTGCTTAGCTGACCTGAGGCGCTCTGAATCTCTATCTCACGGTTGGATTGAGGTGGTTGTTGTGTGTGTATGTGCGTGTGCGCGTGCGTGCACGTATGTGTGGCCATTTTGCCGGGGGAGTGTACTGTCCCTGTCTGCCCCTCCTCCCCCGGCACTCCTCGGCAGCCTGAGCAAGGAGGGCTGGGGAGGAGTGACGGCAACGTTTTGCCCACCCCCTCTACCCCTTGAGACATGATGGAGTCTGCTAATCCGATGATTTGATAATTCACTTATTTCATGTCTATCTGGCAGTGTGTGAGCTCCCACGCACCAGCTCCAGGGAAGGCGAGATGGCTTTGCCTGGAGGAATCCGATCTGTTTTTCTGGGGAAGGAGTGGGGAAAAAATACACCCAAGAATGGACAATAATGGACCTAAAAATAGAGGGTGGAGGGAAGTGGGGGCGGGGAGCCAGGCATCTGCCTTCCACTGGGCCTGCTTGCACCCGGCAGCTCCTCCCCTCCCACCCGTGGGTTCCCCAAGGGTCTGGCTGCCTCTCAGCCTGGGGGAGAGGCATGGGAATGGGGAGTGGAAGGAAAGCAAGACTGGGAGCCAGGTGCCGCTCCAAGATGGAGAATTGTCCCATTGAAGGGTCCTCCGGGCTGTGGCCTTGACCTTGGCTGCACGTCAGAGTCTCCTGGGGAGCTGTAACCAGCCAATGCCTGGGAAGGGACCTACCCCTGAGGGTCTGATGTGGTTGGTCCGGGGTTCCCCGAGGTGAGTCAACGTGAGAACCACTCTAAGGGGTGTCTCCACAGCAGGAATAGGGGTTCAGATTTGGGGGCTCTCTCCTCCTTTGCCCCCGGGTCTCCTAAACCTTGAGACAGCCTTTCGGAAGGCCCCAAACCCAGATGGCCCGCTGGGACTCCAGAGGAGTGAAGGCAGGGTAGGGAGCTGTGCAGACTCTTGGTTCTGTCCGGGTCCCCATCCCACTTGAGTGTCCTCAGCTGAGCCTCACAGTGGACTCACCTGGGAGCTCTTAACATCCCCCCCCCAACCTGCCGGGGCTGCAGCCCCACCTGCTACTGCAGAGTCTCTAGGGTGGGCCTGGGCCGAGGATTTATTCAAGCTGGGTGGTCCCAGGATGAAACCAAGTTTGAGAACCAACATTTCAGTCTTGCCCAGGACGGCACTGGGTCCCTTCCAGCTATAAGCATCTTGTCTTTTCATCTTAACCATCTTGGTTTTTTGAATTCAAAGACTAGAGGGGAGAGAGATTGCTCTCAGAATCTTTCCTTCCATCTGAGTTGCAGGCACCCCATCCTTGCTCTGGCTTCCTGGGACCTGAAGGGTGCTGGCCGCCACCTTACCCTTTGTTCCCAGGTTCTTAACCTCTCTTTCTGAAAGGAGGCCGCCCAGCCAGAGTCAGGGCTTTCCCTGCAGCTGCTAAATGTCAAGGCTGCCGGCTGGCTCCAGGCCTCCCCTTCCACCTTATCTCCTGCTGCCCACCAGGCTCCTGGTCCATCCAAGCACATTAACTTCTCTCTACCTGTGGCTTTTGCACGTCTGGTCTGGCCCTTCTCTTGATCCCGCTACATAGCGCACCCTCCCCACAGCCCAGTCACATCTCCCTCCACCTGTCTGTATCCAGCCCACCGCCCCTTGTGGGCCTGTCCTTCTGAAACCCCACCTCCTCCAGGAAGCCTTCCTGACCTTCCCAGCCAGTTCCCCTCCAGGCTTGTCATCCGTGCCATACTCTGGTGGTCACAGCACGGTGGTCAATGCTCCCATAAGGGGTCAAAGGTTACTGCAGGTATGACCTTGAGTCAGTTCCTGGCCTCTGGGGGCCTCAGTCCCCTCAGCTATAAAGCAGGGATGATGGTGAGAGCTGGGCTGACATCACTGTACAGGTGTCCTTCTTTGGACCAACTGTAGCAGGCGCCCCAACCTGGCCAGGCATCTGAGTCACTGCAGGGGCTTTTGAGTGGTTGGTTGTTTGGTGGGTTGGTTCGCGTTCAACCTGGAGCAGAACTTCTGGTCTTAGTGCCCAGAGACACTTTCATCTCTTTCTTCTTCCCAAGGATGTGGATGGGCAGCCAGGTTTGGTGGCTGCTTCTTCGGGACCATTTTGCACATTAGAGATAGTTGTTGAATAAGTGAAGGAATAAATAAATGAAACCTTACCAGCTCAGTCTTGCCTCTCTCACCACCACCAAGGGCTTCATCGGTAGAGCGATGCACCTGTCCAGTTGTGCCCGGGGGTGGGGCAGGCCCAGACACTTCTTCCTCTTTCCTCTACCCGGCCGCTTCTTACGCCTCAGAGACCAGCAAGAAGCCCTAGAAAGTCTCAGCTTGTGGTCATTGGCACAGTCAGATCCCATCCGTCCAGGCGCTGCAGCCACTCCTGACACCTCCTTTTCAATGCGGAGGACCTGGAGAGGGGACCCGCCCGGGAGGGGGAGTCGCTCTGCAAACCTTAATTAAGCATCTTGCGTGTGACAGGCCCCACTCCTGTCTTCACAGAGCACACAGTGGGGAGGGGACCACACAGTAATTAACAGAAGAAGTCACTAAGGAAAACCGATCAAGTGCCCATCTCGGGGAGGGAGGTGTTGGCCAGGGTGTTCTCCGAGGAAGGGAGGGTTAGCAGACACCTGCAAAGGGGTGGAGGAGAGGAGCTCCAGACAGAGGTGGCGAAGCCCAGGTGGGATGGGGGATGGGCATCAAGATAGGAAGGAGAGATTCCAGGGTCCAAAACAAGGTGGAAATTGACCTCAATGGGATCATACAATGATTTGTAAGAATTTTGTATACGTTTTGTAGACTCCGTGGCACAAAAGTTCATTTCATCTTCCCGAAACCAAGGAATGACCCTACGGGCTGAGGCAGGGTAGCATAGCGGGCTCCTTATAGAGCATATATTGTGGACCTTCTAACACCAGTTCTGCCCTTTGCTCAGCAAAGTGCCATTGAATAGGTTTTCTAACCTATCGGTGCCTTGGCTTCTCCGTTTTGAAAATAATTATTAGGATCGTCATGAATAGAGGAAAGGAAATTTCACACGAAAAATCACGATCTCAATGTCTGGTGCTAAGAAAAATACTCAGTAGGGAAGTTTAAAAAAGAAAAACGGAAGCAAGGCAAGATGAGAAGTGAGATAGGTGGGCGAGGTGGGCAGAGCCAGGACCAGCTTGGGTTTGGAATTTATCCGAAGAGGGTGCTCTGGGGTGCAGCTCTGGGGTGCAGAAGCGCACGGCTGCTTTCTAGAGTGTGCCTGGTGGCAGGTCGGGGCGGGGAGGCTGGAGGGGTTGGTGGCGGCAGGGGGTGGACAGGACAACTGTCAGGGGACGGGGCTGCCGGGATCAACCCTCTTGGACCCTCCCCTTTCAGCCGGTGGTCCCACCAGCCTTGGGGCTCTTTCAGGACCCACCGAGGCCCCATTGCTCTTCAGCAAGAAAGCCAAGGGCAGCTCTCAGAGAGGAGTAGAGGGGCTCTGCAAAGGCCCCAGGGGTCTGGGGAAGGCGGCTCCCCTGAGTACTCCAGCCAGGCCCCTCGGAGGGGGCTGCTCGTCCCCCTGCCTCCCCGCCCCCCGCCCCCAGCACTGCATCCTCCAAGCCGCTTTTTTTCCTCCGTGATAAAATATTCATGTCAGCAGAGCAGGCCCTCTTTGGGAAGGCTGCCTGTGTCTAGCTTCTGCTTTGTACAAGCTTTTAAAGAGCAGGGCGCTTTTCCTACTCTCTAAGCATTTTCTAAGTCCTCAATCAATAATGCACTTTACCCAGCTTCTCTGAATGCAGCTTTTCTTCCTCTCTGCGCCCTTCCCCCCACCCTGCCCCGATTTCTCTCTCTTTCTCTCTTTCCTTCTTTCTTTTGTCCTTCTGTCTCTCCCTCTTTACTTTTATTTACTTTTTTTCTAAACGTGTTCCACGAAAGCGTTGAGCTGTTTGGGTGGCGAGCCTCGGATGGGGAGTGGGGTGGTCAGGCAGGGAGGATGGGGAGAGGCCAGGGCCGCCGCCAAGCAGGCGGGTCCTCGGATGAACAGGTGGAGTCTGCGTGCGAGGCGGGGCGAGGAGGAACGCTGAGCCTGCCCGCTGGCCCTGGTGGGGAAGCGTTTGAGCTCCTGGCACGGGGGAAGGGGAGGGCTTGGGCTAATCCGGCCTCTCACTCTCCTTTTTCTAATCAATTAGAAAATGTTTACAGCATAACCAGAGAAAAGAGGACAAACACGTAGAAGAAAGGGGGCCTGGAGCAAAGGCAACGTGCAGAGTGTGAGTCCAAATACATCGCCAAACTTTCTAAGGAGCCAGCAGTCCAGATTGGCCTATCTGCTTTTTATAGTAGTGAGCTCCCTGTCGTGGAAGGTATGCAAATGAAGAGCTGCCATCCCTTGTCTGAGAGAGATGCCCACGTGGATCTGATCAGTTATGTGGTACCCAGTGAGGGGCTGGGGTGCAGCAGGTGCCCGTGGGGGGGGTGGTCCTACAGGGATCAACCCAGGCACTCTTCAGCTGGGATAGAATTTCCCACCCCACACACTCCTAAAAATCTGGCTGTGGCAAGAATCTGCATATGCCCAGGACGGAGTGAAATATTTCCTTTTTTTTTTTTTTTTTTGAGGAATACAATTTTGAGTTCCTGGAGAGATTAACCCTTGTCTAGCCAGAGTCTTGGCAAGACCTCCCCCCACCCTCTCTGGCTGTTCAGCTGAGGGACAGCCTCTCTGGGTCTGCAGCGGTGGAAGCAGTGTTTGGCGTTGCGTCCTTGTCCGTCTCCTGGACAGCTCGTCCGCCGGGGCAGCCCTATGCCTCAGGTGGTCAGAAAGGCTGGCTAGCTGGGTCTGTCGGGGAAGTCAGAGTCAGGGCGAGGAGGACTGAGGAAGTGGGTCCCTGCCCCGCTGCTAGAACAGCACCTGGGCCGGCTGCTTTCCACTCCCCTCAGTAACCGCACAGTCCTCCCTGGGTGATGCCGGGAGGGTCGCTTACCGTCTCTGAGTCGCATCAGAGCAATGGGATCCAGTGAGGCACGTTAGGAAGGGCGCATTGGGACTTCCCTGGAGTTCAGTGGTTAGGACCCTGCGCTTCCGCTGCAGGGGGCACGGCTTCGATCCCTGGTTGGGGAAAGAAGATCCCGCATGACTTGCGGTGGAGCCAAAATATTAAAAAAAAAAAAAAAAGAAGAAGAAAAGGGCATGTTGGATAACTGCTCAACGGATACCGTCCTTAGATACAACTGTCAAGGATCCTCACCGAGTTTGGAAATACTTTTAAAATGCCACTTTGTGCAAATCACTGCTGGGAGTGCGGGGTGGCAAGGATGAGCCAGACCCGGCCCCTGCTGTCCCAGAGTCCAGTCTCAGTCTCGGAAGGTTCTGGAAGGAGGTAAATGTGGGCAGGGGTGAAATGAAAGGGGGGGCTGGAGCAGAGTGGAGGGCTGCTCCGAGCAGCTGCAGAACTGAAGTGCGTTTCCTAAGTTACGGCCTGGCCGGGCCAGGCTCAGGAGGTGGCCTGTGACTCTGGGTCCAAGGCAGACCTTGGACCAGGAGATGCCCACGGTGGCTGGCTCGGGATCAGGGTCTGGGGTGGGGGTGGGGAGGACATCACTGTGGCTTCTGGAGAGTCATTGCCAGGATGGATGAGCCCTGGGAAGACACCTTCCCCTGCCTGAGTAATGGCCAGGCTGGGAAGAAACGGCTCCAAGGAGAAACAAAACCAGAAAATTACAAGAGGAGCCTCCCTGGCCAGCTGCAGCTCCTGCCCCGAAATAACGTGAGGGTCGGTTTCTGCTGATTCACGAGCAGGGAAGGGTGACCTTGCTGCTGTCCAGGGCTTTTGGGAAAGAAACCAGAAAAAGGGAAGGGAGAGAGGCCTGGGGGATCGGGTTGGGAGGAGTTTGAGGCGGGACAGGGATCAATGAAACCGCAGAAGGAGAAGGGGGGCGGGGCGGGGGGAGGAGCAGAGGGAGGGAGGGAGGGAGGGAGGAGAGAGTTAGAGACCTCAGCGCGGCTAGCATTAGAATCGGCTCCCAACAGAATCTCCGTTTCCGATTTGTTAATAATTTATCCCCGCTGCAACTTTTCTTACCAATAAATAGGAAATAATTTGTTAAGGAGAATTCCCCCGGCACCCTGGCTTTCTCCCTGGGATGAGGGCATGGGGATGTGTCTCGGCATCCTTTCATCGAACTGGTGTGGGCAGCCGAGGAACTTGGACTTGGGGAGGTGAGAGTCAGAGCTCAGTCGTTTCATGAACGGGGAAACCGAGGCACAGGCAGGGCAAGGCCCCACCCAAGGTCACACACGGGGTCAGGGACAGTCTCCGGGATCCCAACTCCATGATCTCATGGGTCGGCGACCAGGCCCAAAGAGTTTCCCCCTGAAGTTCTAGAAGCGTCACCCAAGGCGGACGTGGGGCTAGCTCCTCTGTGGGTTGACTTCCCCCAATGTTGCTCCTGCCTAGGTCCTGTTCTGTAAGACGGAGCTGTGCTGCCCCGCCTTCCCCTAAGCGCCCCGCCAGGGTCCCCGGGAAGGCCGTGTTCCGAGTCCTTGCCCAGCCCCCCTTGCCCAGGGCTCTCCCTGGCAGCCCCCCGCCTCCAGCCTCCCACCCGCAGATGCCCCAGCCCCAGCTGAGGTTGGTGGGGCTGAGGAAGAGACTTCAGCTAGCAACTTGGCAGACAGGTTCAAAAAAATCTGTCAGCTGCTAAACTGTTCCCTGGGTTCGCCCACACGCCTCGGTGACACCCGAGCCTCTGGGGAGTGGCGCACGGCTGGGGCGCCAGCCGCCTTTCCCTCTGGGTGAGGGGCACAGTTCCTGACTTGTGTCCGAGCCCGACGCCCTGGCTTCTTGTCCCACCTCGGCCACCGCGGAGCCCTGTGCCCTTGAGACATTGCTCAGTCCCCTTCCTTTGCAGAATGTAAGTAAAAGGACCCCATCCTCCAGGATAAAGCATATGCAGGGCTTAAGCATGGCCGTGGACCTTGCGCTTGGCCCAGGCCACGGGGCCGGTGATAGTCAAGATGCTCTCCCTACACCCCTTGTCCACAAGCCCGGGCCACCCAGAGTGCTTGCCACGTGGCACCTGGTGCAATTCTCAGGACTGCCCATGAAGTCAGCATTCGCAGCCTCCCTGGACTTTGATTCACTGGACAGAGCTTTCCTGAGTCCCCAGAAAGTGCCAAGGTCTGGGCTGCAGTGGGGAAGGAGGCAGGGGGGAGGCCACGGCCCTCCTGGTACTTCCCCTGCAGTTGGGAACCTAAGGCTCACGGCAGTGGAGCGACTGCTCAAGTGCCCAGCGAGCAGCCGAGCCCTGTACCCGCCCTCCCAGTTACAGAGGGCAAAGCCCTTCCCGCCACACTGTGGCCCGCTGCTCCGCAAAGACCCGGACCTGATCTGGCGGTGTCCGGCAGTGGTGTGATTTTGTCCCAACACAGGTTTGGATGGCAAGGCCAGTCTGCATGAAGTTGTTTATTCCTCCTCCTAAGACTTGCTTACAATTCCGGTGACTGCCCCGTCCATGCTCTCCATGGTTAAGGACCCAGAAAGACAGATAGCCAGACTTCCCCTAGGCAGGTTACCTCCATCTCTGCTAACAGTCAGGTTTCCCACTCGATGATATATATATTTGTAAACTTTTTCATTTTAAAAACTTAATTAATTAATTTATCGGCTGCGTTGGGTCTTCGTTGCTGCGCGTGGGCTTTCTCTAGTTGCGGCAAGCAGGGGCTACTCTTCGTTGCGGTGCGCGGGCTTCTCATTGCGGTGGCTTCTCTTGTTGCGGAGCATGGGCTCTAGGTGCGTGGGCTTCAGTGGTTGTGGCTCGCGGGCTCAGTATTTGTGGCTCGCGGGCTCTAGGCACGCAGGCTCAGTAGTTGTGGTGCACGGGCTTAGTTGCTCCGCGGCATGTGGGATCTTCCCGGACCAGGGCTCGAGCCCGTGTCCCCTGCATTGGCAGGCGGATTCTCAACCACTGCACCACCACGGAAGCCCTCGATGATATTTTTTGCTGGTAGCTTGTCTCTGCTCTTTACAGCCTGGCCTCTGACTCTGACTCCAGCTGCACCCTTTGCACAAAAAAATAACATAAAAGCAAAAGCACTGAAGAGACAGTTGCAAGGTCTCTTCAATGAAAAGCCTGGCATGAAATGTTTCTCTGTAGAACAGTTGGTCCAGGTGACTCCTGCTCAGTGTCTGTGGAGGAGATTTGTCCCCACCCCGTTCTCTGCCGTGCTGGTGCCCAGGCTGACTGCCTTCCCCTCGCCCTGCACCCCGGCCTTCACCCCTCCAGCTGTGCTGCCCCACTTTGCAGGTGAGTTGCCTTTGTGTATCTGTAGAGATAAGTGAGCCGCAGATATGATGGGCTTGGTTTCCCCAAGATTTCCCTGCTGGGGTCCCACAGGATCCAGAGGAAGTGATGCAGGGCTGGCAAGTACTTGGTTTCTTGTCTGGGAAATGGAGATGCCCTACCTCCTGGGGGTGCCGGGAGGATGCGGCCAGGATGGATGTGCAGTGCCCAGCCGCCCTGGCCCATGGTTGGCATTCAGTGAATGTCATGATCGTCACGCCCTTTCAAGCCAGCAGTCCCCACTGTGGTCAGTGTCATGTGCGAAGTTCCTGGCTTCACCGTGAAGGGGCCAGGTGCCCTTCAGCCTTACTTCTTCCCCTGGAAGGTTGCTGGGAAAACCCTTGACCTAGTGTATGTGAAGCTGCTATTTAATCATAATTGCTACCATTTGAGGACATTTCCTAGGCATTTCATACAGATTATCTCATGTGATATTGGATGAGAAAATAAAGACTCAGAGAGGCAAAGCAACTTTCTCAAGGTCACACAGCCTCAAGGGGTTGAGCCAAGATTGAGGCCAAGGCTTTCAGACCCCAACACCAGTTTCCTTAACTGTTTGACCCCAGAACAGGGGTTCCTAACTGGGGAAATGGGACCCCACGAGTCCCCTAAGTGGAAAACGTGATGTGTTACATTTTTCCAGAGAACATCCTAAGGTTTTTAAACAGGGGTATGATTTTTTGGTTTTGGTGATATTCATGAAATGTCTAAAGAAACAATGACGACTTTTGATAATATCAAAGTTTGGGCCTGCTGTCATCCTGAGAAGTTAGGGGTGTGCCCCAAACATCCCTGGCTCTTTCTCCCCAGTATTAGGCCACTTTATCTTGACGGTGATTAGTTAATCTGATCTCATAGAGATGAGTAGAAATGTGCAGACCTAGGAGGCCTGCCAACGCTGGCCCCCCTGCCGGCCCCTCCCTCACACTCTCAGCGATCAGCAGCGCTCAGGGTGTGGGGCTCGGGGGTGAAACGGCCTTCGCACCCCAGGCTTCCTCCTCGGCATCCTCCCTAGTGGACAGGAGGAAAATGAGGGTATGAGCCCGTGGCGCTCGGGGAGGACCGTGGGCGTGAAGCCGCCTTCAGTGGGGGGCACTCTGGCCCCTCAACGGTTAAATGGAATTCCGAGATCTTGGGGTGGGAGGGCGGTGGAAGAAAGAAGAGAAATAGGAGAGAGGGAATTGTGTTGGCGATGGCTTGGGATTTATTTATTGTGCTCGCTGTTGATTAAGCCCGCTCACTCCGCAGCAGGAGCAGAGCTGGTAAATACACAGGCTGATTCATTAGTTTCTGACCATCTGCTTCCCGGGCTGAGGCCGGGGCGGGGGCGGGGGGGGGGCAGTGAGCCCTGCAGGCTAGGGCAGCCAGGTTGGAGCCCCCCGTCCCTCTGCAGAGCTGGCTGTGTCAGTCTTCCTGATGACAGACAGGCCGGGCGCAGGGGAGGGGGCGTGAGGGATCCAATATCCCGCCATGGGGACCACAGGAGGCTGGGCAGGTGAGGGAAGTAGGCAGGGGGATGGAGAAGGACCAGAGGAGGGACTTCCCTGGAGGTCCAGTGGTTAGGACTCCGCGCTCTCACTGAGGAGGGCCCAGGTTCAATCCCTGGTCAGGGAACTAGGGTCCCATAAGCCACGCGGTGTGGCCAAAAAAAAAAAAAAAAGGACCAGGGGAGAGGTGAGGTGTTTCACAGCAGCTGGGGGTTGACAGGAATAATATCAACATTCCATATGAGGTCTATGACTATTAATCTAATTATCATTCTATTAATAACTAATTAATAGGATGCCCAAATAACTGTTACTTAGTGACTGGTCACTGAGGTCCAAGCCCTTATAGGGAGGCTTCACTACACTGTCCCAGATAAGCACACTAACAATCCTGTGATGAATGACGAGGGAACTGGGTTCAAAAGTGAATCAGGCAAGGAGGGCTTCCTGGAGGAAGTACATAGGGAAAGCTCTAAAAACCCAGAGGAGGGAAAGCAGCTGCAGGGGCACAAGCTCAGAGGTGAGAGGGGATGAGACAGCCGGGGAAAAGGCCCAGCTTCAGTACTGGGTGGATAGCTTTCCAGGTGGGCAGAGTAGCATGATGCCACCTGGTACCAGCGTATTGAGAAGCGGGCCGGTAGAGGAGGGCCCCAGAGAGAGCGTCTGGCTGTTCCTCCCACCCTGACCCACGCTTTGCTCACTTGGGTTGAGGCATGTATCAGTTTGCTAGGGCCTGCGTGGCTTAAACCACAGAAATTTATTTTCTCAGGTTCTGGAGGCTGGAAGTCCAAGGTCAAGGTCTGACCCTTGCAAACCAAGGCAGGCTAGTTTCTTCTGAGGCTTCTCTCCATGACTTGCCCATGGGCCCCTGTTGCTGCTTCTTCACATGGTCATTCTGTGTGCACGTGCCCCAGGGGTCTGTGTATCCAAATTTTCCCTTCTTGTAAGGACACCAGTCAGATTGGATTAGGGCCCACCCTAAGGGCCTCATTTTAATGTAATCACCTTTAAAGGCCCTATTTCCAAATACAGTCACATTCAGAAGTACTGGGGGTTCAGGCTTCAACATATGAATTTGGGGGGCGGGGGCGCACAGTATACTCCATAACAAGTTGCCAGGGGCGGGGGAGGGGAGGATGCCCACTTGGGTGCAAACTGTGTCTTCCGGTCCCCAGTGTCCAGGTGTGAGCTCTGAGCCAGCTGAGGGCCTGGGGAGCGGGCTATCCCCCACAGGCAGGCCTGCCCCCCTTTCATCACCAGGCCTGGACTCTACAAGCCACCAAGCCATCCCCATGGGGCCTTTCAGCCTCTCCCCGTTCCGGGCGACGTCACAAGAGCACCAGCTGGAGTGCGGGGAAGCTTGGACCCCCATGGGCCGAGCCAGGCCCCTCTCCCTGCCATGTTGTGCGTGAGGTCCCTAGAGTTCCAGAACACCTCTGAGGTTGTCCAGGACACAAGCAGGCTCGTCCTCAAACCCCTCCCACCCTCAGGGAGTCCTGGGCCAGTCCTGCCCCACCCTGGGCCTCGGTTTCCCCATTTGCTCAGTGAGGGGGGTGGACTCAATGCTGTACCCCTTCCACCCCAAGTTTTCCGGGTCCTGGGAATCAGCAGGTCTGGCCAGGTGGGGTGGATAGTGGTACCACAGGGGACCCAGGACAGAGCTATTTTGGTGGGACCTGCCTCAGTAAACCCCAGAGCCAAGCTGCCCGCTGAGGATCCCTGGGTGGCCTAGGAGCTGGTCCTCCACTTACGGGCTTCAAAGGTGATGGCCCAGGGTCGCTGCGGTGATGCCGGCTCGGCCCCTCGGGAGACAAGGCGCCCACCGCCACTGGGAGCCGAATGCCTCCTTTTAGAATGTGACGCTTTAACTCAGATCGAAGCCGCTTTTGTCTGAGCAAACCAGGGTCCTGAAATATTCATCAAAAGAGCTGCCATTGGTCTGGGGCGCGTGTGGTCCTCAGTGACGGTGTTTCCTGTTAATTAATAGCCTTTATTTTTTAGAGCAGTCTTAGGTTTACCAAAAATGGAGCAGACAGTCCAGAGAGCCCCTAAGACCCGTTTCCCCACACAGCTGCCCCATTATCCGCAGCTTGCATTAGCGTGCTGCCTTTGTTACATGGATGTGTTGTCATTAACGCAAGCCCGCGTTGACAGCAGGGCTCCCTCCTGGCGTTGCACAAACGTACCATGTCATTTATCCAGCATGACAGTGTCATACAAGATGGCTTCACTGCCCTAAAAATTCCCTGGGCTCCCCCCTATTCATCCCTCCAACCCCCGGCAACCACCACGTTAGTGATATTTTCAGGCCTCTGGGTGAGCTCACACGGCAGACCAGACCCGGGGGATGGATTTGAACTGTGAAGGAGGGAAGCCCCGGCTGGAGCCCGCTGGGCCAGGGAGTGGGCTGCCAGCTTTTGGAGGCGGGGGTGAGGGGAGAGGAAGCATGTGGGGGCCGTGCCCTGCCCCCTGCCCCCACTGGGCCAGCTCATCCCGAGCATGGAGTTGACACTCCCACACTGTGAGCATTGGTGGTTAGCTAGTTACTGAACAGGAGGGAAATGAGATAATGTGCTGGCCACCAGGTGGACTTCTTCCACTGCCCCTCCTGTTGCTACTAATTGTATTGTCTAAAGGGTCGAGAAGGCGCCTCTGTGTAGGAGATGTTTCAAGAGTCAAATGTCCATCCACAGATGAATGGATAAAGAAGATGTGGCACATATATACAATGGAACATTACTCAGCCATAAAAAGAGACGAAATAGAGCTATCTGTAGTGAGGTGGATGGACCTAGAGACTGTCATACAGAGTGAAGTAAGTCAGAAAGAGAGAAACAAATACCGTATGCTAACACATATGTATGGAATCTAAAAAAAATGGTGCTGAAGAACCTAGGGGAAGGGCAGGAATGAAGAGGCAGACGTAGAGAATAGACTTGAGGGCACGGGGAGGGGGAAGGGTAAGCTGGGACGAAGTGAGAGAGTGGCATGGACATATATACACTACCAAATGTAAAACAGATAGCTAGTGGGAAGCAGCCGCATAGCACAGGGAGGTCAGCTTGGCGCTTTGCAATGACCTAGAGAGGTGGGATAGGGAGGGTGGGAGGGAGGTTCAAGACGGAGGGGATATGGGGACATGTGTATGCATATGGCTGATTGACTTGGTTATACAGCAGAAACTAACACACCATTGTAAAGCCATTATACTCCAATAAAGATGACAAAAAAAGTGTGAGTAGGAATTTGGAGGCAGACAGAGAGTGGAAGGGCATGTCAAGGAGAGGGGAGGCCATCTGCAAAGGCTCAGAGGCACAGACAAGGGAGGCTTGGAGGACAGGAGTGCTCAGGTGGGAGGCCAGGAACAGTGGCTCCAGATATGGTGGGAGGAGGTCAGAGTCAATGAGGTAAAGCGGTAGGGCTTTATCCTCTGGGCAGTGGGGAGCCATGGAGGGTCTCAGAGCAGTGACTAGCTCCCGCCCCTCTTGATTGTCTGAGCTTAGAGTAGGAACGAATGTTTTCTTGGGAGGCAATAGAGCTGCATGTCTTTATGGGCTTTAGAAGAGAGAGGCTTCCTGGTGCTCGGACGTCGGAGCACAGGCTCTGAGACCTCTGGGCAGACACCGGGGCTGGGCTGGGACAAGGCTCCCGGGCCCCCCAGAACAGTCAGCATCCACCCTGGTCTTCTCCCCACCTGCAGGAGAACCCCTACCTGTGCAGCAACGAGTGTGACGCCTCCAACCCGGACCTGGCTCACCCGCCCCGGCTTATGTTGGACAGGGAGGATGAGGGCCTGGCCACCTACTGGCAGAGCGTCCCCTGGAGCCGCTACCCCAGCCCGCTGGAGGCCAACATCACCCTGTCGTGGAACAAGAGCCTGGAGCTGACGGACGACGTGGTGGTGACGTTCGAGTACGGCCGGCCCACCGCCATGGTCCTGGAGAAGTCGCTGGACAACGGGCGCACGTGGCAGCCCTACCAGTTCTACGCAGAGGACTGCATGGAGGCCTTCGGCATGCCCGCCCGCCGCGCCCGCGACCTGTCGGCGTCGGGTGCCCACCGGGTGCTGTGCACGGAGGAGTACTCGCGCTGGGCCGGCTCCAAGAAGGAGAAGCACGTGCGCTTCGAGGTACGGGACCGCTTCGCCATCTTCGCCGGCCCCAACCTGCGCAACATGGACAACTTGTACACGCGGCTGGAGAGCGCCAAGGGCCTCAAGGAATTCTTCACCCTCACCGACCTGCGCATGCGGCTGCTGCGCCCGGCGCTGGGCGGCACGTATGTGCAGCGGGAGAACCTCTACAAGTACTTCTACGCCATCTCCAACATCGAGGTCATGGGCAGGTAAGGCCCGGGGGTGACCTGGTACCCAGGATGTTACCTGCTTGCCGGGATATTACCAGATACCTGGAATGTTACCTGAGGCCTAGGATGTTACGTGATACCTGGGACATTACCTGGTGTTGCATCAAAGGGGCTACCTGCGATTTTCCATGGAGGGAGGTGAATGCTGGATGATGAATGTCCTCCGTAGGGCCCAGGCTACCTCTAGCCACAGGGCTGGGAGGTCTGGAGAGGATGGGTGGAGCTGAGCAGACCTGGGCAGTGTGGGTGGGGTTTGAGCTAAAGCCTGGTGCTCGGGAGGTACAACGTAACTGGCCACGGACTCAATGAACGGGCACTTGTGTCTGGGGGGTGCCCGAGACCGCCTTCAGGCTCCAGGATTTGCTAGAAGGACTCACAGAGCCTAGCAAAGCTGTTATACCCACAGCTGCTGTGGTTACAATGAAAGGATACAGATTACAGTCAGCAACAGAGAAAGGTTCAGAGGGCAGGCTCTGGGAGAGAGCAGCGCGAGCTTCCGGTCATCCTCTCCCAGTGCAGCAACGGTGACAGCACGTGCGGAGTAGCGCCGGCCAGGGGAGCTTGCCCGAGCCTGGGTATCCAGGGGTTTTGTTGGGAATTGGTTATGTAGGCGTGGCTGACTGCCCACGTGGTTGACCTTGGGCCCCAATTCCTTGACCTACAGTCATGCTGATACTGCATGGCCCCAGGCCGCCATCATAAATCACATCATTAGTGTCAATTATCTGGAGTGGCCCCAGGCCCCAGATAAACAAAGACTCTTATTAGGCAGGACATTCCAAGGCTCATAAACTCCTCCCAGGAGCTAGTTAAGGGCCAGACTTTTCTTTGGACTCTGTAGCGTGTGGACAACCCAACCCTGCCGAGTTAGTCCTTTACTCACAGCTTTGGAGAAGAAGATGTTTTGTGGACACTTTGGGGGAGGCAAAAGACCATCACAGGAGGTAAAAACAGCCTTTGATTCCCAGGAACTCTGTAGATTGCAGATGATAAAATGGTCGCCCGCTGTCCCAGATCATCTGTTCATTCGACAGATGACCTGCTGGTCAGTAGGGGCAAGACCTTTATCCCAAGCCACGGATATAACACCCTGGTCTGCACTCAAGAGCGAGGCTTGCGGGGGGGGGCATCGCGGGTAACCAAGGGGTCAATCATAAGGGGCAGCAGCATGTAACACAGGAGCTCTCTAAGTGTGGTTCCTGGACCAGCAGCATTACCGTCACTTGGAAACTCGTTAGAAATGCAAATTCTCGGGCCCCGTGCCAGACCTGCTGTACCGTAAATCCCAGGGGTGAGGCCCAGCAATCTGTGTTTTAATAAGCTCTCTGGAGGGTTCGGATACACTCACGTTTGAGAACCGCTGCTGTGACAGTCGGAGTAGGCATTCTGGAGCCAGATGGCCTGGGGTGAATTCCCGGCTCTGCCGTCAACGGGGCTGTGAGTCTCCGGACGAGGACCTCTCTGCGCCTCAGTTTCCCCATCCGTAGAACAGGGATGATAACAAACATGCTTGTCTCATTGCATCGTGGTAAGCTAATTGAGTTAGAGTTAGAGTTGATGAGACACTCAGAACTACTGTGAGCTTGTGTTTATTACATCGTAGTTTAAACGACTGTGGGTTTAGCATGTCACACATGCTAAAAAAGTGTTTATTGAATAAAATACGTAGTGTGCAAAATAATGGTGTCCGAGAGCTGGGGCAGGTTGAGGAAGGACCAAGTTGAGACCCAAGGGTGTTGGGGCACAATTAGGGCCAGGAGCATGGCTTAGGCTAGTTTGGGCAGGGGCTGTACCAGAACCCAGCTGGGACAACATACCTTGGGCAGCTTTCCACGACAGGCTCTGCAGACTGCCCGAGTATATAATTACTGATGAGTGCAAAAACCAGTTTGCTGCATGGTGTCTATAGTATAATCCCATTTTTGTAAAATATGTAATATGCCCGCACACATGATTTCTCTGTTGACGTTGACATTGCAAAGAAGCCCTTTCGGGCCCGGGAGCATCGTGGATGTGGGGAAAGGCTAGAAGCTTGTGTACTAACGTCTCACTGTGGTCACACCTGCGGAGTAGGGGTGGGCAGGGGCGGTGTGGGGTTTTGGTTTTCCGCTGTGTCTGCATTTTATTTTCCTTTGACTCTGTGTGGATTCCAGGTGGGCCAAGGCAAAGGCAAGCGATTCATGAGGTGGGGTCAGTTCAAGGCCAGCAGGTGGCAGTGGGGCAGGTGCACATGCAGGGGCCTGTGGTTCTGACACCCGTGACTCCTAGCCCACCCGCACTTGGGGCAGGCTATTTTATTTTGTATTTATTTTTTTATTTTTTATTTTTTTTTTGCGGTACGTGGGCCTCTCACTGTTGTGGCCTCTCCTGTTGCGGAGCACAGGCTCCGGACGCGCAGGCTCAGCGGCCATGGCTCACGGGCCCAGCCGCTCCGCGGCATGTGGGATCTTCCCAGACCGGGGCACGAACCCGTGTCCCCTGCATCGGCAGGCGGACTCTCAACCACTGCGCCACCAGGGAAGCCCAGGGGGCAGGCTATTTTAAACCAGGAGTGGTCTGGAGACCGCCTGATATGTGGCAGCTGTTGCGGTAGCGGGGAGTCAAGGATCAATGTCCTGCTCCTGCTTCTCAGATCCGTGTGCAGGCTTTGGGCCGTGGGCCATCTTGGTGACCTCTGCCAGCCCTGAGGATGCGATGGTCTGGTTCTCTTAAGACCCTCCCATCCACCGACCCAACAGCTTAGCAGTCCGGAGGTAGGAACAAGATCCCCACCCCTTCTGGGGGCTGTGGCCCCTTTTCTGACCTCCTTGGGCTGCTATGGGGGTGTTCCTCATCTTCAGGCGTCTAATCAAGGGCCCGCCTGCCCCTTCATTAGGCGGCTCATGCAGGGTCCTAAGGTCCAGGCCGGCTGCAGGGTCTGCGCTGGATGGTGACAGCCAGGACCTGTAGTGCCCCTTACACCTCAGCCAGGGATAAAGGTCATTTTTCTCTTAGGAGGGACTCTGAGATGCAGAAGTGGGGCAGATCGTATTTGGGAAGGGACAGAGGGACAGCGGCGGGGGGGCAGGAAAGAGTCTCAGCTTTTCAGCCTCATCTAGATCAAGAGGGCTGTTCTGGTGCCAGGTGACCTGGGGGTCAGGTGAGCTGGGTTCCAGCCCCGCCCCTCTGCTCCCCTCTCTGGACCTCAGTTTCCTGTCTGAGGCCTGGAGCTGCCTGGAGCCCGTGCCTCCCTGGCAACGTGGCAGGGCGGTCCCTGCCCGGCAGCTCCCAGCTCCCGCCGCCAGCACCCAGCCTCTGTGGGTGGTGGGGATTAGCTGTAGTGGTGGTGAAAGCACACAATCAATTCACAGATAAAGTAAGTACTCTTCAGGCGGCTGGTTGGCAGGAAAGTGGCAGCTTGGCTAATCGATTAATTAGATCTGGTCAGATGCTTCAGCAACGGGCTGTGACTTCCTCTACTTTTCCTTTTTAAATTCCAGGTGGGAAAGTCCAGCTGTGCCTGGGAGCCAGAGAGGCCAGAGAGGCAGGATGGGATGGCAAAGGTGCCCGTGGGCCCACCCAGGGGATGCCCTTGGTAGTGACCTGAGGATCCCCGGGCTCTCGGGTGCTGGGATTTCAGACTGAACCTGTTCTGGTATTTGCTCAGAATTTCATGACCCAGAGTTACATGGTGCCTCCCCCTGTGGCCTGCTAACTATAGTAGCTGATACTTATTGAGTGTTTGCTATGGGCTCCTTTCCTGTTGAGCTCAGGGCTCACAAGCATCTTAGTTAATCAATAGTCATTCACTTCCCACAAGGTTATTAAATCTCTAAGACCCCACAAGCTGGAGCATTGAGCAAGCCAGACCTGATCTCCGCCCCACAGAGCCTTTCCCACGGGGATGACATTCCCCTCCACCTCGTGTTTTTAGATAAGGAGGCCGAGGTCAGGGGACATAAGTAGATCACACAGCGAAAGTGACCACCAAACAGTCAAGGTCCAACCCTAGTGTGCCCAAGCTCAAGTCCATCTCTCTATGGAATCTAAAGGTCTTTGATACCATGGATGCTTCCAGCCCTGTCACTCATGTCAGCTATTTCCAGCCAGCAAGCACCTGGCTCTGGGGGAGGAGGATGGAGCAGATGGAGAAGCCCAGGCCCCTGGGGGTGAGGACCTGGTACAAATCAGGGGGTGAGAGGAAGAAGGAGAGCAAACCGCAGCCCCACAGGGCAGCGGTGCAGGGAGCAAAGTAGCTTCCAGCACCTGGAGGTCCCGGCCCACCACCGGCCTCCCCTCCCTTCAGGACCAGGCAAAACAGCTTTGCCAGTCCTGCTTACTCTGGGTCTGAGATAAAGAGAAGAGGGGGTCCCGCCCATTAAGTTGCTCCCATTCGTGGAAGGCTGGGAAGGGGCGGGAGCGATTTTCTCCTTCCACACACAGGGAAACTCAGGTGTGGACTGGGAGAGCGGCTGGCTTTAACTGGGCAAGTCCGGGGCGGCACCGGATTTGAGGAGGAATGAAACGGTGCTTGGAGAAGAGACAAGGCCCCCACCTGCACCCCCAACACAGTGGTCAAGGGCAGCCAGGCCCACATCCAACCAGCTTCATACAGGAGAGCATTTTACTTTATTTATTTATTTTTTAAATATTTATTTATTTTATTTTTGGCCGCGTCGGGTCTTAGTTGCGGCACGTGGGGTCCTTCGTTGCCGCATGCGGGATCTGGCATGCGGGATCTTCCGTTGCAGCGCGTGGGCTTCTCTCTAGTTGCGGCATGCAGACTTGGTTGCCCCACGGCATGTGGGATCTTAGTTCCCCAACCAGGGATCAAACCCCCGTCCCCTGCATTGGAAGGTGGATTCTTAACCACTGGACCGCCAGGGAAATCCTCAGGAGGGCATTTTAAAACAACGGGCTCCCCAGCCCCACTGCTAAGAGCTCTGGATCCCATAAGTTTGGGGCGAGGTCCAGAAGAGATTCTTTACAAATCTCCGCAAGGGAGTGGAGAGTTGGGGACCCCCAGGTAGAAGCTGGCATCATTAGACCAACCAGGGTTTGAATCCTGCCTCCATCACTGATTAGCTGGATCACCTTAACCTGTCTAAGCCTCAGTTTTCCCGTCTGCAAAATGGAGATATGATAACAACCTCACCAGCTTGGGGTGAGGCTTCAGTGAAACGATATATTTGAAGAGCTTACCCTAGTGTCCCATTCCTCTGCCTAGGTGGCCGGAGAGGTCAGGGAGAGAGGCAGACCAGATGTTGCCGCATCTTCTGATGTTGTGAGAGAAGGCACATAGCAGATATATATGTGAAATCACTTGCTTTTTGAAATACTGGCACCTACTGAAAATCCTGTGCAGGTAAAACAAAACACACCTGCAACCCAAGGCAGCTCACAAGCTGTCAGTGTGCCCCCTCTGCTCTGAGACCTGCCTGTCTTCTCACAGCGGTGACAGCATAGCCGCTACACTCACAGTATTCTGCAGGCCTCTGGCAGGGCGGGCACCTGGGATCTGGACTAACTCCGGGTAAACAGCCTGCTGACTCTGGGTCTGGGGCAGAGGGAAGGGGAAATGGTCATCCTATTCTCACCCTCAGGCCCTGCCCCAGGGCAAAATCCTCCACCCAGAAAACTCTTGGAGGCTCCAGGGAACCAGTCCAGCTGGGCCTTAGCCAGCCAAGGACAGGAAAGGAAGAGTGAGTTCCCCGTTCTTGGAGGTATTCAAGCCAAGCAGGGTGGTGTTGGTGGGAGATGACGGAGAGAGGTCCCATGCATCAGATGAGGGTCCTGTGCACCTCATCTGTACACCATTGATTAAGGGAACAGGAACTACAGACACCATTTTAAAATTTGGTAGGTGTGAGAATCCACTGGCTTTCCCAGATGCTGCTGGGGTCTGGCTTCTCATCCAAGGCCCTGGGCCAGCCGGCACCCACCTGGTTTTCTCCTCCCTTGACCCCCTGCCCCTTTCTTGCCTTCTTGTCTTCTTCCATAAACGTCCTGCTGTATTGATCACCCAGTAACTAAAGATAGACGGAACTTAAGACAAGAATAGAAAACGCAGGAGGGAAGCAGGCTTTGTGCATGGGGGGGGGAGGGGAGGGGGAGGGGGAGGGGATCAGAGAGAGCAGAGGCCTTTCCACTTACTGCACGGACTTGCCCCGCCCTCCGTCTAGTCTCTTCCATTGCTGATCCGCAGGGAACACGGGTGAGAAGGGAAGCGTGTGATTTTTATTCTGCCTGCACTGACCCTTGTAGCTCTGTGACCCCCACCTGGGGTTGGGGGGTGGGGCTCCCCCCTTCAGGAATATTAGCTGTCATTGCCGAGCAGTTCTTATGGGCCATATGGTATTCTAAGTCCCATTTGTGTGTTTCCTCATTGAGTCCTGCCCCTTGAGGGTCCTTGTCCCCAGTATGCGGATGAGGAAACTGAGGCTTGGAGGTTAAGAAATAGATGGAGGTGCCCCCTTAGGGTGACTACTGTCAGAAAAACAGAAAACAACGAGTGTTGGCAAGGATGTGGACAAATACGAACCCATGTGCACTATTGGTAGGAATGTAAAATGGCGCAGCTGCTGTGGAAAACAGTGTTTTGGTTCCTCAAAAAATTAAACATAGAATTCCCATATGATCCAGCAGTTCCACTCCAGGTTATACACCCAAAAGAACTGAAAGCAGAGACTTGAATAGATATTTGTGCACCCATGTTCCTAGCAGCATTACTCGCACAGTGGAAAGGTGGAAATAACCCAAGTGTCCATCAACTGATGATGGAGTAACAAAATGTGGTCTCTACATACCATGGAATATTATTCAGCCTTGAAAAGGAAGGAAATCCTGACACCTGCTACAACATGGATGATATAAACCAGACACAAAAGGACGAATACTGTGTGAGTCCACATAGGTAAGGCACCAGGAATAGGCAAATTCGTAGAGATGGAAAATAGGATAAGGTTGCCAGGGGCTGGAGGGAGGGAGGGGGGAATGGAGAGTTACTTCGAGGGTATAAAGTTTCTGTTTGGGATGATGTAAGTGTTCTGGAAAGGTTTTTTTTTTTTTTTTAACGGATCAAAATCATTTATTTATTTAAACATCTTTATTGGGGTATAATTGCTTTACAATGGTGTGTTGGTTTCTGCTCTATAACAAAGTGAATCAGTTATGCATATACATATGTTCCCATATCTCTTCCCTCTTGCGTCTGCCTCCCTCCCACCCTCCCTATCCCACCCCTCTAGGTGGTCACAAACCACCGAGCTGATCTCCCTGTGCTATGCGGCTGCTTCCCACTAGCTATCTATTTTATGTTTGGTAGTGTATATATGTCCATGCCGCTCTCTCACTTTGTCACAGCTCACCCTTCCCCCTCCCCATGGAAAAGGATATCTTTTAAAGGTAATTGCTTTTATTTGTTTGTTTGTTAATTTTATTTTATTTTTGGCTGTGCTGCACAGCTTGCAGGATCTTAGTTCCCCGACTAGGGATTGACCCCTGGCCACGGTGGTGAAAGCACTGAGTCCTAACCACTAGACCACCAGGGAAGTTCCTAGAAAAGGATATTGATGGTAGTTGCACAATAACGTGAATGTACTTAATGTCACTGAACTATCCACTTTAAAATGGCAAAATAGTAAGTTTTATGTTATTTATATTTTAACACACACACACACAAGAAGAAAAAGAAATAGGTGGATGGCTTCCATGTCAGACTGTCCAGGTGCAAATTCTGGCTCAGGTGTGACCCAGGGCAAGTTTCTTAACTTGTCTGTGGCTCCTTTCCCACCTCCATAAAATGGAGATAATAACCATGGAGTTTGTTTGTTTGTTTCATTTTTGGCTGCATTGGGTCTTCGTTGCTGTGCACGGGCTTTCTCTAGTTGCAGCGAGCAGGGGCTACTCTTCGTTGTGGTGTGCAGGCTTCTCGTTGCGGTGGCTTCTCTTGTTGTGGAGCATGGGCTCTAGGCACACGGGCTTCAGTAGTTGTGGCATGCAGGCTCAGTAGTTGTGGCTCATGCGCTCTAGAGCACAGACTCAGTAGCTGTGGCTCACGAGCTTAGCTGCTCCGCGGCACGTGGGATCTTCCCGGACCAGGGCTCGAACCCACGTCCCCTGCATTGGCAAGCGCATTCTCCACCACCAGGGAAGTCCCATAACCATGGAGTTTAAATCAGACAACCCGTGAAGAGGCTCAGAGCCGTGGCCAGGCCGTGGTAAACATGCAGTAAGTGCTAGGGTCACCACTGTGTCAATAAAACACCAGGATCCCAGGGAGTGATCAGCCTGGAGTTCCTTCTACGGGGCCCGTGTGCTTTCAGGAGAGTGGGCCTTAATGGTCCTGGACTCCCGGAAATACATGCTAAGCATCACGTGGGTGTGAGGTCGGCCCGAGTGAGGGCCTTCGTTTTCATTACATTGCCAAAGGGGTCCGTGATCCCCAAACGTTTGGAGAGTCAGT
Organism: Leucopleurus acutus; assembly: GCF_964270905.1. NCBI lineage: Eukaryota > Metazoa > Chordata > Mammalia > Artiodactyla > Delphinidae > Leucopleurus > Leucopleurus acutus. The sequence continues at coordinate 4,422,801 of NC_139150.1, read as the reverse complement.
TTCGTGTTCTATTTTTTATTTTTTCCACCCAACATGTATGTTCCCAGCTCATTAAGGACAGAGATTTTGTTAGGTGCAGTTTACACCCTTTAACCGAGCCTGCCAAGCTTCCTGAACCACTCCCTCCCACCAAAGATGGGACACGCACCATACTGTCGTCTGCTGAGGAATGGGGCGGGGGCAGAGCTGTGCTGAGGATATGGGGGGGTGTCCACTGCCAAGTGTGGCAGGGGGACCCATGGGGCATTTGTCCAGGCTCCTTTGGGTACCTCTGGGCTGCTCACCTACCAGGTGTGGCCCCAGCCCTGGTGGGAGGGGGCAGCAGGGGGGTCCTGGGTTTGGCTGGGGTCTCAGAAGATATGGGGCCCCGGTGGGTGAGTTAGGGATGGAATCCCTGACAGTGATGCCTTCCAACAGTGCTGGGGAGAACGAGCGCCCCCCTTTCTCTCGCTGAGGGGGGAGGATTTCCTTCTGAGAGTTTTGTCACTGTCGTATTAATTCATTCAATGGATATTTTTAATGGGCACTTGTATTAGTTAGTCTCCTAGGGCTGCCATCACCAAGTACCACAGATCAGGTGGGCTTAAAACAACAGAAATGTATTGCCTTACAGTTCTGGGGGCCTGAAGTCTGAAATCAAGGTGGTGGCAGGGCCATGCTCTTTCCAAAACCTGTCAGGGAGAATCCGTTCTCCGAGCTGCTGGGGGAAGCCAGCATCTTTGGCATCCCCTGGCTGTAGCTGCATCATCCCATCCCTTCGTCTGTCTTCTCGTGGCCGTCTTCTCTCTGTGCCTCTGTCTCGATAGAGTGTTCTCCCCTTATCTCTTCTTCTTAGAAGGACAGCAGTCGTACTGGACTAAGGGCTCACCCTACTCCAGTATCACTTCATCTTAATTTATATCTTTTTTTTTTTTGGCGGTACGCAGGCCTCTCACTGCTGTGGCCTCTCCCGTTGCGGAGCACAGGCTCCGGACGCGCAGGCTCAGCGGCCATGGCTCACGGGCCCAGCCGCTCCACGGCATGTGGGATCTTCCCGGACCCGGGCACGAACCCGTGTCCCCTGCATCGGCAGGCGGACTCTCAACCACTGCGCCACCAGGGAAGCCCCTTAATTTATATCTTAATCACATCTGCAAAGACCCTGTTTCCATATCAGGTCACAGTCACCGGCACCAGGATAGATAGAACTTCCATCTATCTTTTTGGGGGACACAATTCAATCTATAACAGGTACCTACTATGTGTCCAGCACAGCCAGGTGCTTCAGATCCAAGAGCCCCACGGGGTTTACGGTCTAGTAGGGAGATGGGAATAAACAAAACAAACCACCACAGGTGACTCAAGGTGCTGGGAAGGTGACAAACCGAGGGGGCCATAGGGAGGGTGGCTGGGAGGGGCGACCTGACACCAGGCCCCAGGTGGTGGGGGAAGCCCCCCGAGGAAGAAGCGTTGCAGGTGGAAGGGGGAGCCGGAGCAGGCGGAGGTGCGTTTCCGGCAGGGGAACCGCAGGTGCAAAGGCCCTGCCTTCAACTCACGGGTGATGCCTTCTAAGAGCTTAATGTGACGTGGCTAGAGTGTGTGAGTGCCGTGAGAGCAGAGGGGACAGGGCCATGTGGTGCTAGCCCTGCAGCCTCGGGAGGGAGTTGGTTTTGTTCTAAGTTCAGGGAAAGCCATTGCAGGATTTTAGACGGGGAGGTCACGCTCTCTGATTTCTGATGCTTGGCCGGCCGCTTGAGCTGGGAGGAGCAGCTGGAGGGAGACCAGGTAGTTTCTGCCTAGACAAAGCACAGCCTGGACTGGGTTCTGGACGTGGAGATGGGAGCCGAGGGCTGCCTGGGGATGGAGTTGACGGAGTGGCTGGTAGGAGGCATCCAGGGGAGCCCCGGGTTCTGGCTGGAGACCCTGGGTGGATGGAGATTGTACCTAGTGAAGTGGGGACAGCCGGTGGAGGAAGAAGTTTCTGGAAGAAATTTTTGAATATGTTTACATTTTGCTTTGTATATTATCATCCAGTAAAATTGACCTTTGGGGGTGCAGTTCTATGAATTTTAACCCACGTAGATTCATAGGACCACCAGCACAATCAAGACACAGAACAGTCCATCTCCCCAGAGAGCTCCCTCGAGCTGCCCCCCTTGTAGCCACACCCTCCTCTCCCGGCCCCCAGTCCTCAGCAAACACTGATCTCTGTCACTACAGCTTTGTCTTTTTGAAAGCGTCTTGTAAATGGAGTCGCACAGCATGTGAGAGGCTTCCTTCGCTCAGCACAGTGCCCTCAAGGTGCTTGTGTTGTTGCCGTCAAGCATGGTCCTTTTTATTGCTGGGTAGCATCCTGCCCCCAGCACTGCAGTTCCGTCCATTGTTGCAGGAGGGGGGACCCCTTCCAGGGTCCAAGTGGGCTCTTGTCTAACACTTGGCAATGAATCGTCCGAGGAGACACACATGCTGACAAAGCAGGAGACTTTATTGGGAAGGGGCACCCGGACGGAGAGCAGCAGGGTAAGGGAGCCCAGGAGACCTGCTCTGCCACGTGGCTCGCAGTCTCGGGGTTTATGGTGATGAGGTGAGTTTCCGGGTGGTATCTGGCCAATCATCTTGCTTCACCCATATTTTTTCTGACTCAGGGTCCTTCCTGGTGGTGCGCGCATCTCTCAGCCAAGATGGATTCCAGCGCGAGGGTTTCTGGGAGGTTGGTAGGACATATTATGGGCTGGCGTCTCCTTCCCCTTTTGGGCCCCTCCCAAATTCTTCTGGCCAGTTTTTGGCTGCAGCACCGGGTTCCTTATCGGGACCTCCTGTTGTGAGACAACTCAGGGAAGCAGTCATCGTCATGCCGGGCCAAGGTGAGCGGTTTCAATCAACGGTTCCCTAACACATTCGCTCAGAGAAGGGAATTTCCGTTGCTTCCAGTTTGGGGCAGCTATGAATAGAGCAGCTCTGAAAATTCGTGTAAAGGTTTGGGTATGAACATAAGCTTTCATTTCTCTTGAGTGAATCCCCGGGTGTGGGATTGTAGGGTCATATGATAAATGTGTGTTTAACTTTATAAGAAACTGCAGAACAGTTTTCCCAAGTGGCTGTGCCCCCAGAGGAAGAGTTCTGGTTTTTTTTAATTTAATTTTATTTATTATTATTATTTTTTTGCGGTACGTGGGCCTCTCACTGTTGTGGCCTCTGCCGTTGTGGAGCACAGGCTCTGGACGCGCAGGCTCAGCGGCCATGGCTCACGGGCCCAGCCGCTCCGCGGCACGTGGGATCCTCCCGGACCGGGGCACGAACCCGCGTCCCCTGCATCGGCAGGCGGACTCTCAACCACGGCGCCACCAGGGAAGCCCCAGAGTTCTGTTTTGACCTGTTGCTGTGAGGTGCCCTTGAGGCATGGGAGCATTTGGACGTCCAAGTCTGAAGGGCAGGCAACCCAGTCCTGGGCTTAGAGATGACCCTCGACGCCATGGAGCGTGTGAGGCTCTGAGAACAAGCAGGAAGGTGAGGGCTGGCCTGGGATGGAGCGCTGGGAAGTTGGACGGTGAAGGCAGCACATGGAGAAAAAGGAGCCATAGAGGGGAGAAAATCGGGAAGGATGGTGCCCCAAAGCCCAGCGGGCGGAGCCTGTCCAGGGGGCATGGTCATCAGTGTCCAGTGCCACTGCGGGGTCCAGACAGAGGACGGCCAGGTGGGTCCGTGGACTTAGCAACATGGAGGTCAAAGGTGACCTTGGGAGGGCAGATTTGGGGGAGTCGGGGACAAAGCCCATCTTGGGTGGATTCCAGGGTGAATGCAGAAGATTTTAAAAGGATGACTGAGGGGTAAAAAAAAACAAAAGTGGTGTCGATAAGGCTTTCCAGAGGTTTGATCATGAAAGGGAGCAGGGAAATGGAGTACAAGCTGGTGGGGAGTTCGAGGGAAGGAAAGGGTTCTTCCTGAAAAGAGGGAGGGACCGCAGCACCCTGGGGTTCTGGTGATGATGCAGAGAAAATAGAAAGGAACAGCAGGGGAAACTGCTGGAGAAAGCCATCAGCGAGGGGCAGAGGGCCTGAGAGGATGGGGGTGGGGTGGGGGGGCGGGCTTCCATGATGTACAAGGAGAAGAGAACAGGTGCGGGCTGACAGACAATATCTAGGCCAGAAACCCCGCATCTTACACTTCTAAAGACCCCATATCGTCCCGGCAACCGAAGGCAGCCATCCTCGGGGCTCCGAGGTCTCTTTGTAATGAGTCGATAGCAGCACATCTTGGTGTCAAAGAGAAGACTGCGTTTGAATTCAGACTCTTTCATTTGCTAGTTTATGGTCCAGGGCAAGTCTCTTCAATTTTCCCGAGCCTCAGTTTCCCCATCTGTGAAATGGGATCCTACTGTTTGAGGACTGTCTGAGCACTTGTAGGTCAGCTCAAGGCCTGACGTGCAGTAGGTGCTTGCGAAATGGGAGCCCTTGTTATTTGTAAGGAGTCAGTATTTAGTTACCTGAACAAAACCCCATTTCCACGGGTACATGGCTCACCTGGGGGACCCTCTCCAGCCAAGTTGAATCCCTGGATCTCTGCTCCTGTCTGGCTCTCTGCCCCGCCCCCAGCTTGGGGATTGGAGGGACCTTATTAGCTGTAACTGAGGCTAATGAGGCATGGGCAGGACAGACAGGGCTGGAGTGGGGGCTCCTGCCCTGGCTGGGCTGCTTCTCTACCCCACAACAGGGGGAGCCCAGAGTGGGTCATTTTGAAGGCTTGCTGGCACGCTGCCCCTATCAAGCATGTTTTATTTATTTATTTTTAATTAATTTATTTATTTGGTCACGTCGGGTCTTAGTCGCGGCACGCGGGATCTTCATTGCGGCATGCGGAATATAGTTCCCTGACCAGGGATTGAACCCGGGCCCCCTGCATTGGGAGCACGGAGTCTTAACCACTGGACCACCAGGGAAGTCCCTCAAGCACGTTTTAGATTTACAGGTGCTCCCTTATAGGTACACACGTACCTGCCCCGCCTGCACGCGTGAATCCACTTCCACAAGCACTGGTCACACGCACATCACACGCTCCACCGCCTTCATGCACCCCAGGGCACAGAGGCTGACCCGCAGGACGAGCCGAGCCTTCTGCAGAAGCCCAGGGCCAACGAGGGGCCTCGTCTGGGCTGCCCTGGCCTCGGGAAGTCCGGGTGCCTCTCCTCCATTTGGAGTTGCCTCTTTCCACTCTGTGGGGAAATGCCCACCTCTGGATTCCTTTTTTTAAAATATCTTTTTTTAAATTGAAGTATAGTCGATTTGCAATGTTGTGTTAATTTCTGGTGTACAGCAAAGTGACTCAGTTATACATATATATATATATATATATATATATATATATATATATACATACATTCTTTTTTATATATTCTTTCCCATTATAGTTTAATCATAGGATAACTATATCGTATCGAATATAGTTCCTTGTGCTATACAGGAGGGCCTTGTTGTTTATCCTTTCTATATATAAAAGCTTACATCTGCTGACCCCAACCTCTCACTCCACCCCTCCCCCAACCCTCTCCCCCTTGGCAACCACAAGTCTGTTCTGTACGTCTGTGAATCTGTTTCTGTTTCATAGTTAGGTTCATTTGTGTCGTGTTTTAGATTCCACATATAAGTGATATCACATAGTATTTGTCTTTCTCTGTCTGACTTACTTCCCTTAGTATGACAATCTCTAGGTCCATCCGTGTTGCTGCAAATGGCATTATTTCATTCTTTTTTACGGCTGAGTAGTTTTCCATTGTATGTACGCACCACATCTTCTTTACCCATTCCTCTGTCAATAGACATTTACGTTGTTCCGTGTCTTGGCTATTGTGAATAGTGCTGCTATGAACATAGGGGTGCGTGTAGCTTTTTGAATGAGAGTTTCGTCTGGATATATACCCAGCAGTTCGATTGCTGGATCATATGGTAATTCTGTTTTTAGTTTCTGAGGAACCTCCATACTGTTCTCCATAGTAGCAGCACCAACTTACATTCCCGCCAGCAGTGTAGGGGGGGTTCCCTTTTCTCCACACCTTCTCCAGCATTTGTTATTTGTAGACTTTTTAATGATGGCCATTCTGACCAGTGTGACCACCTCTGGATTCCTACCCACCTCTCCCATCCCACTCTGTCAGCCTGAGCAGTTTCCTACATGGACCCCATCACTACCCCTGCCCCACGGAGAGGGGCATCAGGATTTTGTTTGGGGAGGGGACTGGGCTTGCCCCCTTCAGCCTTGCCCCTTCCACGTGGAGGTTTTTCCCCAAACCCAAACCCAGTCACGTCACTGCCCTGAACAACACCCTTCAGTGGCTTCCCATTGACCTTAGAAACTCCGTTCCCGTGGACCACACATCCTTCGTCTCGCCTCCCTGGGCAGCCTGGGCCCTGAGTCCTCACAGGCCAGCCCCCCGCCCGGAGCTGGGTCCCTCTGACTCGCCTCAGGGCTGCTCCTCCTGCCTGCAGCACAACACACCCCATCCGCCCCTCCTGTCTGGCAAACGCCTCATTCCTCAGGGCTTGGCTCTCAGGGCGCCTCTCCGGGGTCCCCGCAGGCTGGAGATCTGGGCGGCCAGCCCTTGCCTCCCCTCCTCTGGCCTTCAAAGAGCACAGCAATCCCACTGCATTGTCACAGGTGCGTTGCTGCACGCACACTCCTGTACCCAGCCGCCCTCCCCCTTCCCCACCCTGGGCTCTGAGCTCTGAGAGAACAGGGTCTGGGTCTGTGTTCTTGACCCTGTGAGGCCAGCACTGAGAACCAGGCAGGAATGCTGTGCATTCATTAAATCATTCGCTCATTCGTTCATGAACGAATGGGTCTTAATATTCGTAACTCTTTCGGAGGAGAAGAGGTCTGGAATCCGGGAGCCAGGAGGTGGGTAGACAAAACCAACGGGCTGGCCCTCCACCATCACGCCCAGCACGCCTCACATTTCCCCCCCTCTCCCCCGACCCAGGCCTGGCCCTTCCCTCCAGGGTGTTGAGCCCTCCCACAGGGGAAGAGGTGAGCTTGCTTTAGTCAACCAGCCTGGTCATACCCACCGTGTCTCCCCCAAGCCACACGCCCGAGCCCCCCAGCACCCCTCCATCAGCCTCTCTCCTGTTGGCTGGGAAGCTGCCTCTGGCTTCATAATGGGTAATAGGATTTATCAATAGACTGGAGGAGGTGATGTATGTGAAAGCACTTAATATAAAAGGACTTCGCACAGAAGCCCAAATGTGATTTGGCAATGAACTCAGCTGCCAGCCTGACTGCGTTCCAGGAGATGCAGCAGCTGGCGTTTATCCACGTGACCCTGAGAGAGCCAGGTCACGCCAGGTGGCCGAGGCCTTGCACACCCGCGCCCCGCGGCTCGGCTTTCAGTGTCCCCTCTTCTCGGGGTCTCAGGGCTTGACTTGAAGCCTTTTGACCCAGACGGTTCAAATTCTCCAACATCCAGGAGCCCTCTTTCCACTAGTACCCTAGCCCTGCCCCCATTCCACTAATTAACTATGAGTCCAATATTTTATAGGCTTCCCTTAGCAAGATCCCCAGCTATGGCCTTCTCATTGCTGGCCACCTCTTGATCCAGCCTCTCTGGGATCAGGAGAGGTTCTCCTGACCATCGCTTGCTTCCTTGAAGGCTGCCAATCTCTCCACGCTGCTGTGTACCAGCCAAAGACACGGTCTCTCCCTTAATCCCCCAAAGAAGAGCTAACACCCCCAGGCCACGGTGATCCTTCGCACGTGGACTCACAGGCTGGGGCGAGCCCAGGAGAATGATCACGTACAAAGAGAACACTTCAAAGGATGGCCATTAGCCAGCACTGACCTGGAGACCCAGCCATTGGCCGTGGCCACCGGCTGCCTGGGAGGGGCAGCCCCTGGACCACCTCTGTCGTGAGCCCCCAGCCCCCTCTCATGGCTGCCTCCTTCCTCCCTGGAGTCCAGGCCTCCAACCCCAGATGCATGAGCCCCTCCACGAGGGAAGTGCCCTTCTCGAGGTCAGCCTTCTCCCTCATGTGTCCACCCTCACGTGCTAACATCTCCAGGCCAGCATAGGCTCGGGGTTCGCTTCCCTATAAACCCAGCAGCCCACTGAACTGTTTTTCCCCAAACAAAAGAACAGTCTTTCCCCAGAAATAAATGCTCTCTCTGACAAGAGAAATGGGAAGACGCTGCTGGAGGCTTTAAAATAGAAACTTGTTTCAAGCGACTCTGACCTTCAAGGTGTCAGAAATACACCCATCCGCTCCCAGAAGGCTGCATACGCAATGATGTTTGGACAAGTGGTGAAAGAAGTGGGGGAGACGCCAGGAAGAGGCGATCAATTACCAAGACCGCCTGGGGTCCTGGGCTCTCCCGAGCGCCCCACCTGTGCTCACCGAGGGGTCCCTGTGACTGCCCTGAAATCCTGGCAAGTTTGACCATTGAGGGGAACCAGCCCCGGCCCCCTCCTCCCTGCCCGGCTCCGGCACCCGGCTCTCTCGCTCGCCTAAACTTACCACTTCCCCATCTTTCCCCCAGGAGCCGATGACATCACTCTTTCCGGCAGCCAGGAGTTGACCTACATTCCTCCACCCTCCTGTCTGGGAGGCGCTCCAAACACCCCACTTCTCTCACCCTGAGGAGGGGAGGGCCCGGCTCACGATTTTGATTTTCGTGGCGCACTGGTGCCAGGCCCGTGTCCAGATGGCACTCCCGCCGGCAGGGCCCAGGCGCTGCCCGCCCCTCCCTGCGGGGCAGGGCACGCTGGCGCCTGGTACGGGCTGGTGCCCCTGCCGTCCGACGACTGCTTCGTGCTTCGTGCGGCTGTCAGGCCCCCGGCCGGGGGGGCAGGTGGACAGGAGGCAGGTGGACAGGAGGGGGTGAAGTCAGCATGTCAGTCTCCTCCTGGCAGGAGCAGGGCACATTTCCCTGAGAACTCGGGTTGTCTGGGGTGGCCTTCCCGTGCAGGTGAGGCTCGGTCCTGCCTCCGTCATGGTCCCCTGGGGCTCGTTAGGGACTCATCAACTAGAGAAAAAGAAACTTAGCGACTTAGAGGAGAAGGCAGCCCGGCCAGCTTCTGATGGGTGGGTGGGGACACCCAGGCCAGGCCTTGAGAGGGGTCAGGGGTCGGGCCAGAGGGCCATGGCTCACCATGTGCCTGAGCAGGGGTGACAGGTGGGGCTGCCGGGTAAATCGCAGGATGCCAGCTAAATCCGAATTTCCGGTGAGCCACAATGTTTTTAGTGTAAGCGTGTGTCCCAGCTATTTCACGGGACACCCAGGCCAGGCCTTGAGAGGGGTCAGGGGTCGGGCCAGAGGGCCATGGCTCACCATGTGCCTGAGCAGGGGCGACAGGTGGGGCTGCCGGGTAAATCGCAGGATGCCAGCTAAATCCGAATTTCCGGTGAGCCACAATGTTTTTAGTGTAAACGTGTGTCCCAGCTATTTCACGGGACACCCAGGCAGACCTTGTTTCATTGCTCTCACTTTACTGAACTTCGCAGATAATGTGTTTTTTTATAAATTGAAGGTTTGTGGCAACGCTGCATCGGGCAAGTCTGTCGGTGCTGTTTTTCCAACAGCGTTTGCTCAGTTCAGGTCTCTGTGTCGCGTGTTGGTAATTCTCGCACTACTTCAAACTTTCTTTCATTATTATTACATTGGTTGTGGTGAACAGTGATCTGTGATGTTACTGCTGCAGCTCACCAAAGGCTCAGTTGATGGTTAACATTTTGCGCAATATAATATTTTTTTAGTCAAGGTAGGTACATTTTTTTAGACATAATACTATTGCACACTTAATAGACTACAGTATCGTATAAACGTAACTTTTATATGCACTGGAAAACCAGAATAATTCATGTGGCTCACTTTATTGCGATATTTGCTTCATTGGTCTGGAACTGAACCCGCAATATCTCCGAGACACGCCTGTACTTATACTAAAAAATTATTCAGTGTCTACCTGAAATTCAAAGTTAACCAGGCATGCTATATTTTTATTTGCTAAATCTGGCAATTGTAGTGACAGGAGGCCCTTCATGGAAGTGACTCTCAGAGGACAGTGGGCGCATCCCAAGGGGCCTGGAGAAAAGGCCAGCTGATCTCAGCGGGGGGGGCTCTGGAGTAGGGTGTCGGCAGGACAGCATGGATAAGGGGACCTGTTCCTTGGGGCTGGGCACCCGGGGGCTGCCGAATAGACAATCTTTGTTCCTGGGAATCCCCCCAGATTCCCACTGATGTCACTTGTTGGCCACTAGCAATGGCAAAGCAGCTGGTATTTATGGGGGACTCCCTACGTGCCCGACCATGTGCTGAGCACGCCCCATGGGCCAGCCCATCTTCATCCTCTCAATAGCCCTGTCCCGTGGAAACCATCAAGTCCCCCGTTTTATGGACCCGGAGACTAAGACCCTGCGGTCACCTGCCACCACACTGCTCCAGCCACGATACTGCCTGGCTTTCACTGAGCCGTTAAGGCTCATCCATGCCAGATGCTGTGCCAAGAGCCTCTGTGCATCGTCTCCTCCCTCCCTTCCTTTCCTCCTTCGTTCATTCAGCCGCTATCGATTGAGCGCCCACTGCGTGCCAAACAGTATATTAGGCACCCATGAACAACTAAATAGAAAAGTTGAAAAGCTAAGATGTAATTCAACCCTTCCAAACTGCAAGCGAAAGGTCTGAGATCCGGAGAAGTGACTCACTCGAGGTCACCCAGGCAGATCAGGAGCAGGGAATCTGCTCTGACTCTGGCTACTGACTCAGTGTCTCTGTTCCTCCGTTACCCCCCATTCTTACGGAGCCACTCCTGCTGCCATCCAAAGGGTCAAAGCCCTGGGATTCTGTGATGGGGCAGGCAGCAGGTCCTGATGGGCTGGGAGTGGACTGCTGGCCAGCCTTGCCCTGTCCCTCTTTCATTATTAAATAACGTTCCCTGATGGATGAGCCGAAAAGTGCTGTGTAGCGGGGTCAGGCGGCTCAGATGATGGCTTTCTGGTGAGATTGATGGTTCTCAAAGGTCAAATTCAGAAAGTAATTCCCTAGGAAAATTGAGCGCGTGGATGCAGGAGAAATACTCGGGCCAGCGGCAGAGCCAGGAGTCTGGACCACCCACCTGCGTCTAGACGCAGGCTGCAGTTGGCGTTAGAAAGAAAGTTAGGAAAGGGAGCGTCTTTCTCCTGCATTTCCTAGGCTGAGGCAGGGCCTCGGGATTGGTAGTGGGCTTGGGGGAGTATCTGTCCGGCGGCCCCTCCCCACTGGCCTTCATTATCCAAGTGGAATCAACATAAGGCAAGTGCTGGGAGAGACAGGCCAATAGAATATGGTGATGAAATCCAAGTCTGGCACCCGACAGTTCTGGGTTCAAATCCAGCGTCTTCCACCCAGAGACCTGGGGGTGAGTTCGTGACACTTGACCTACTACAATCTTATATCCTTACCTGTAAAATGGGAAGAGTGATGCCTCCTGGGTTTTCACAAGGATTCAGTTAATAGTGCACGTCACCTGTCCACCTATGAGTGCTCTGTATTTATATATGCTTGCTTATTTATTTTAATTTCATCTCCCGAGGGCCTTCTGGAATAGGGAAGGGAAACCTCAGGACAGCAGCCTGAGGGTGGGGAGGAAAGGACATGACTGTGTCCTTTGGGGGAACTGTGGGCAGGTTGGATTTCTCTGAGCCTATGTCTGTGTGAGAGCCAGCACTGGAGGACCCCAGGCCGCCACCCCCTTCTTAAAGTGGGGCTCACCAGCTGTGTGGCCTTGGGCCTCTTGCTGAACTTCTCTGTGCCTCGTTTCCTTGTCTGTAAAATAGAGATAATAGCAATAAACCTTTCATGAGGTTCTTGTGAAGAACCGACACATTTGTTCAAAGAAAGCTCTCAGGACCCCGTCTCTAGACACTCATAAAGAGAAGAAATGAGAAAACCAACAGGACACTAGCGTTTGCCAAGCGCTTACATGCGTGTCTTCGGGGCCATGTCTCAGTTGCTCCTTAGGACAACCATATGAGGTAGGTGCCACTGCCATCCCTGTTTTACAGATGAGAAAACAGAGGCTGAGGAACTTCAGCAACCCTCCTAAGGTCACACAGGAAGTGGCAGAACATCCCAGGCTAGGGCGACGAGGGGCCAGGGCTACCATCTTACAATCAGCAGGAAAGGCAAGAGGAGTATGAAGCCCAAATGAGCACCTGTGTGCGAGGCTGGGTGACACGGCAGATGCATTACTTATGTCCATTCGCTCATCCCCTATTCAGGAATGACCAAGGTCACCGATCCTCACAACAGCCCGTGGTGTGACCAGGGTTGTTGCTTCTCATTCTCCAGGTGAGAAAACTAGGACTCAGATTAGTGAAGAATTTGTGCAGGGCCACCCAGCATGTGCAATGGGAGCGGGTCGAAGCCCTGCCCGCTGATCCCAGGACCCCAGTGCCCGCCACACTGGGCCACCACGGCATGCGGACGTTCAGTGTGGGCTCTGGCGTCAGGCTGCCCGGATTCAAGTCGTGGGTCTGCCCCTTACCAGCTGGGGGGCCTCAGGCAGCTCACTTCACCGCTCCAGGCCGCAGTTTCCCCATCTGTATAATGCAGATAATAACAGTATGTCATTCATAGGATGGTTGGTAAAGGCTGAAGTGTTTATCCGTGAGTTCTCAGAATGGTGCCTTATATCAGCTGTGTTCACCCAGCAAGACTTTCTTTAAGGTGCAACGTGCTAGGTTGATACAAATAGTAAAACAAACCTTTGAAGCTTTGCAGGAGAGAGATTGCAGTAAAACCCTGGTTCCCAGGCTTTAGTCACTCAGGTAACGCCCTCACTATTTCCCATATTTTCCAGTTAGTTATTCATTTGTTTGTTTAGCAACAGCTGTACTGAAATGTAATTTACAAGCCATAACATATCCATTTAAAGTGCACAATTCAGTGGCTTTTGGTATATTCACAGAGTTGTGCAACCATCCCTATGGTCAACTTTAGGGCATTTTCGTTTCCCCAAAAAGAAACCCTGTACCATCTAGCGGTCACTCCCATTCTCCCCTCTCCCCAGCCCCTGGCAACCACGAGTCTACTTTCTGTCCGTTCTGGGCATTTCATATCAGTGGAATCATACAATATGTGGCCTTTTGTGTCTGGCTCCTTCGTGTAGCATGATGTCTTCCAGGTTCACCCACGCTGTAGCAGGTGTCATGCTTTGTTCCTTTTTATGGGTGAACAATATTCCATGGTGTATATACACCACATTTGGTTTTTCTGTTGATGGACATATGAGTTGTTTCTACCTTGTGACTATTATGAATAACACTGCAGTGAACATTCATGTACATGTTTTTGTGCAGATGTGTTTTCGTTTCTCTTGGGTATATACTTGGGAGGGGAATTGCTGGGTCATATGGTGAGTCAGTTTCACTTTTGAGGATAGTTTTCCAAAGTCACTCACAACACTTTACATCCCCACCGGCAGTGTACGCGGCTTCCATTTCCTCCAGATTCTCACAATCATTTTCTTGTTATTATCTGTGGTTTTGACACTAGCCATTCGAAGGATGTGAGGTGGTAACCTTGTAATTTGCTTGCATTTCTGTGATGGTTAGTGATGTGAGCATGTGCTTGTTGGCCATTTGTGTATCTTCTTGGAAGAAATACCTATTCAAATCCTTTCCTCATTTGAAAAATTGAGGTTTTTTTTTATTATTGAGTTGTAAGTGTTCATTATATGTTCTTAGATATAAGTCTCTCACCAGAGATAAGATTTTTCTCCCATTCTGTGGGTTATCTGTTCACTTTCCTGATGGCGTCCTCTGAAACACAAAAGTATTTAATTTTGATGAAGTCCAATGTATCTATTTTTTCTTCTGTTACTTGTACTTTTGGTGTCATGTGTAAGAAATCACTGTTTAATCCAAAGTCATGAAGCTTTACCCCTGTGTTTCCTTTTCAGGGTTATCTAGTTTTAGCTCTTACATATAGGGTTTTGATCCATTTTGAGTTAACTTTTGTTTATGGCGTGAGGTTGAGTTCTAATGTCAGGCTTTTGCATAAGGATATTGCACATGATTTATTTATTTACTTAATAATTTCTTCAAATAATATGCTTTTAAACTTTGACCTTTGGCCAAATAACATTTTTGAGATTCCCAGGCTTGGTGAGTCTGTCACTTAAAAAAAAAAATACTGTGTAATCAAAAATAAACAAAATCGATTAAACTCTTTTATAGTTCTAGCCCTCATCTCCCCCAGTCATGTCGTATGCTCCACTTTGGGAGATGATGCTTATTACAATGAGCATTGGGACGAGGGAAGGTATAGCAGGGGCTGATGGGAGGTCCTCCCTGCAGAAGTGATATTTGGCCTTGAACCTGACACGCCCACTAGGTGTTAGCTTTAGGAGAAAGGGGCGGAGCCTGGCAGCTCGATCCAAGCGGAGGGAACTGCATTGCGCAGAGGTCTAGAGGAAAGCGGGATCAGAACACATGTTGGACAGAGATGGGAAGGGACACAGAGACATGGAGAGACATAGAGGGACACAAAGAGAGACCCAGAAAGGTGAAGCCCCTCCCCACACACACAGCGCATTACTCCCTGCAATGCGCTCCCTGCAAAAGTCAGGAAGTCTGAGAAGCGGTTCCACTGACTGGGTTCTGTTTCTGTGCCAGCCCTGGCGAGGCTTCCCCCACACTGTGTGGGCTCCTCCTGGCAGCCCTGCCCAGCAGGGAACTTCTTCTCTCCCCGATAGAGGAGGCACAGTGCTCATTCCAGGGCTCAACCGGGGAGGGCAGGGAAGCCAAGACACCCTCTAGGAGATGAAGATGGTGGGCGGGGCTGGCCAGCACGGGGTGGGGCAGAGCCAGGGTCAGGAAAGGAAGTCTGGATTTGGATCCAGAGTAACCTCTAAACTGCACGACCTTGGGCAGTCTTCTCCCCGGCTGTACCCCGAGCCCCCGCCAGACCTGTCGAGCTCTCACATTCTGTGACTCCCTCTACCATCATCATTATAACACGCTACTCAGAGTCAGCTGCCCTTTTACAAATTTTTAACAAGCCAAGGTCAGTGTTAACACCCAAAGTTGAGATGGCAATCTTTGTTTTCTGTAGCTGATATCTGAAAATATCTGATCCTCGCGCCAGAGGCATGGGGTACATTCCTGGTTCCACCCAGCTCGGGTGTTCCTCTCCAGCTAGCTCAGTGGTATGGTAAATAGGAATTCAGATGAAAAAAATTAAAACCTTCTGAGGTCAAATACCAGAAGGTTTGTTTTGCAAACAAACTTTTGTTAGACAAAGTCAGCAGGTTTCTTTCCTGCAGGACTTGTCAGAGCCTTTAATATGCTAATGTGCACTGGGACCCTGGGTGGAGGGTGGCAGTCAGGGAGCAGAATGTGAGGGCATTAGGAGAGCATCATATGTGTTGACCAATAAGGTTTAAACACAGAACCTTTCTTTGCCATGGACCATCCTTGGGGTCTAGTGTTCCCAGGAAGAAGGGTCCCCAGTGCCAGCAGGTGCCTGCCCAGCCCTCTCTGTGCCTTTCCCAGAGCTGCGCACATAGTAGGCTCACAGTACATATGTGGTAATCGATTGGAACTCCAGGGAAAGAGTGAACAGGCTTTCTCATGCTCTGTTTGTTTCAGCTTTGTGCTGCAGTAAAACCTTGACAGGGCTAAGTGTCCAGGGAAGATGGAGTTAAAATAGCACAGACTTTAGCACTGGCTAATTTCCTTGGACAGGGCCTTCACTCTACATCAGAATTCTATTCCAGAGAGTTCAGAAAACCTCCTTGAACCTGGGACTTGAGAGTCACGAACAGTGCGTGGTGTGTAACATGGAGCGACGGTTTCCCAAACAGGACCCTGACGGACCTGCTTCTCCTCCTGAGAGGAAAGGCCTGTGTGAGCTCAAGAACCAGCCTCCTTCCCCGCTTGGCCTGACTTCCAGTTTTCCAAAACCATTTGTTATCTACTTATAATAAGTAACACCTGCTCACTATAGAGAATGCAGGAAACGTGCAAAGTGACAAAGAAGGAAATAGAAATAATAACTATAATCATTTATAATCCCACCCCTCCCTCAGGACAAGTACAGGAATACCTAGATGTATTGTCTACTGGTGTTTTGGGTATGGATATATGTACTTAAACATAATCAGAAGCTGCATGTACTAGTCTGCTTGGGCTGCCATAATGGAGTGCCACAGACTGGGGAGCTTTAACAACAGACATTTCTTTATTTTCTCACAATTTTGGAAGTTAGAAGTCCAAGATCAAGATGCTACCAGGGTTGGTTTCTGGTGAGACCCCTCTTTCTGGCTTGCAGATGGCCAATTTCTCACTGTGTCCTCACATGGTGGAGAGAGAGCTCTGGGGTCTCTTCCTCCTCTTGTAAGGGCACCAACCCTAGGGGATTAGGGCCCCACCCTTCTGACCTCCTTGAACTTTAGTTACCTCTCTAAGGGGTCTCTCTCCAAATACAGTTGCATTGGGGCGATAGGGCTTCAACATATGAATTTGGGGGGGGGAACACAATTCAGTCCATAACACTATAATACCTACAGTTTGGTATCTTACATTTTTACAATCCATATTCTAACCCATGTTAACCTCTTGGACTCCGGAGTTGGATATCTCTGTGTTCCGGTTTCAGTCACAGTTCTGGACAGCCCTGTGACTCTGGGCAAGATACTTAACCTCTCTGAGCCTCCATTTCCTCGTCTGTAAAACGAAGGTGACAATAGTACCAGCGTTTGTGGTCGTTCAAGGGTCGGATGAGGTACCCATTGGCACACAGTAAACACTTGCTGAGTATGGTCTTTTCATTTCTATTTGGAACATTCGCCAAGGCTTGAAGTAGCCTTTGACAACATAATATTTAATGGCTTTGTAATACTCCGTAGCATGGAGGTGCCCAATTTCCTGTAACCATTCCTCAAGATGATATGAGGGCAGAGAGAAGCTATGAGAAGGAAGGCAGCCCCGGCACTTCTGAAGCCAGCAGGCAGCAGGTTAACTCCAAGCTGCAGGGCTGCTAGGAACCTGGCAACCAGTTTTCCCCATTTGGGATCCTTGCCCGGGAAGGCCGGCCTCACAGCAGTGCTCCAGTCAGATGGAGTCAGAGAAGGCAGGAGGGGAGGCAGGACTGATTTATGAAGCGGGAAGATGCAGGGAGTTAAATATTCATCGTGTGAATAAGCAGAGGCTAAGGGGAGACGCTCTGTCCGGGAGGAGTGTCCCTCAGGGGAAGGTGGGGTATGAAGAGAAGGGGGAAATTACGAGCTGGAGAAGAAATGCTGGTTTAGCATTCGGGGAACAATCTTTGAGACGATGAGATCCAGCGAGGGGAAATGTTGCACACGCCGGGCGTCACTGGTGGGACGTAGGCGCCTCCGCCCTGGTCCACGCCACTGTCCTCTGCTGCCAGCCAGGCACAGCTTCCTCCCCGCTCTCCATACCCTGGCTCTGGTCCCCCTGACAAAGCATCCTCCATGGGGCGACTGCGGTGATACATAAAATAAGAGCCAGAGCGGGACACCTCCAACCTTCCAATGGCTTGCAGAACACAACCCAGCCTCGGAACCACGGTCTGGCCTCCTCTTCCCCCTTACCTCATCTTACACCTTACAGGTTGAGCTCTTCTCGGCCCTAGGGTCTTCCCCAGTGCTCTTGTCTCCTTCCAGAAGGTTCTCCCCTCCTTGCCTGAGTAACTCTCGATGTTAAATTGTTCTTCCTGGAAGCCTATCCTGCTGCCCCCAGACTAAGTTAAGACCCACCCATGATCCCCTCTCCTTTGTAGAACACGTGGGCACCTATAACAATTGGCACTAATGAAAGATTTGCATGATTATTATTTTTAAATTAAGTCTATATTAAATTTTAGGGTTTAGGTTTACAGAAAATTGAGCAGATCATGCAAAGAGTTCCTGACACCCGGGTTCCCCACCCAGTTCCACCTGTTATTAACACCTTGCATTAGTGTGATACGTTTGTTATAGTTGATGAACCAGCATTGATACAGTGTTGTCAACTCAAGTCCACGGTTGACACTAGGGCTCTGCCTTGCTGCTCTGTGCTTCTATGGGCTTTGACAAATGTGTAACGCCGTGTGTCCGCCATGACAGTGTCACGTACAGAATCACTTTGCTGCCCTAAAAATCCCCTGGGCGCCACCTGTTCATCCTTCCCGTCCCTCCCCCAATCACTGATCTTTTGATCGTCTCCCCGCTGGACCCTATCCTCCATCAGAGCAGGGACCCCATCTGCTTTGTCGACCATTATACTCACCATTCCCAGCTCGGAGCCTGGCACATAACAGGTGCCCTATACACATTTTTCTTTGTGTATTTTAATAAAAAGAAAATCCTACCAAACACATTATTCTGCAATTTGCTTTTTACAAATATTGACAATATATCTTGGAAATCTTCCCATATGAGAATAGGGAGCACTCTGTCTCTCTAACTTTTTCTTGTGGACGATTTCCAACATGCATGCGAAAATAGAATCTACTATGATGAACCAAGTTCACCCAAGTTCAGCAATTCACTCATAGCCTTTCTTGTTTCGTCTGTATCTCTGCCCATGTTTTCCCTTTCTGTGTTCTTCCGAAGCAGATCCCAGACATCAGATACTTTCCTCTGTAAATACTCGTGTGTGTCCCTAAAGCCAAGGACTTCTAAAGAGGTAACCACAGTACCATCATTGCACTTAATAAACATTAATTTAATATCACCAGATGTAGTCAGTGTTCACATTTCCAGTTGTCTCACGAATATACATTGTTTATCTGAGTTTAGAGGTTGTCTGACCGAGATCCAGATGAGGTCCACGATCTGCACTCGACTGCTTTGCCTTTGAGGTTTCTCCTGATCTGGGTCCCTTCTCCCTCCATTTCAAGTTTTGCCCCTTGCAATTCATCCGTCCTATAAACTATATCATCACTTCCGGGTTTTGCTGCTTGCGTCCCTCTGGTGGTGTTTAGTATGTTTCTCTGTCCTCCGTATTTCCTATAAATTTGTAGCTGGACCCAGAGTGTTGATCAGATTCAAGTTCAATTTGCCTTGACGAGACTTTTTCTTTGGTTGTCTCTCTCTATCGATGCTCTGTGCCAAGAGCTATCCGTTCGGTAGGGGATGCTACATGGTGACTTTCAAATTCTGTCCTTCCTTCTTCAGTTATCAGCTGGAATGCTTCTATAAAAAGAAACATCCCCTTATCAACTACTGGTTACCTGGAGGTACCCTTTTTATAGGACGGGCGAGACAAATGCTTGATTCTTTCCCTGTATTTACTGGTTTCAGAATGATGAGTTGCCTATAAATATTTGAATGAATGAATGAATAATACATGTGTGGATGAATTGACAGGGTTTGGGGAGTTGGGGTTTCTTTCTGCCCTCAAGGGCATGGGTGTGGGCCGCGGCTGAGAGCAGAGGTACAGCCTGGGGCCAGGTCCACGTCTCCACAACCAGGGACAGGTAACTCTTGCTACCTGTCAACCCTCCATGGTTGAGAGCAAAGGTGACCAGAAGCTGCGTTACTAAAAATTCAGCACCTGGGACAAGGGCATCTCATCACGCCCCCCACCCCCCTCACTGAGAGGTAGGAGCCAGGGACCCCTCATGCTGGGGAAGGACTCAAAATGTTGAATCCGGGAGCATTTGTCCCGAAGGAGAGTCGTGGCAGGTTGGACAGATGGCCTCAAGAGTCCCTTCCAGGCCACCCTCCAAGCCCCTCCAGAGAGCTGGAACAGCCCGCCCACACGCTCACTGACGCCTTGCCCCCTCCGTGTCCCCCCAGGTGCAAGTGCAACCTGCACGCCAACCTGTGCTCCGTGCGCGAGGGCAGCCTGCAGTGCGAGTGTGAACACAACACCACAGGCCCTGACTGCGGCAAGTGCAAGAGGAGCTTCCGCACACGGTCCTGGCGGGCTGGCTCCTACCTGCCACTGCCCCACGGCTCTCCCAATGCGTGTGCGTACACAGAGCGGCCGCTGCACCCGGGACCCCCCCCCCCAGCCCACTGCCCCCTCGGACCAGTGAGGCCATGGTCTCCCCTAGCCTTCGACCTCAGGAGCTGTGGATCTCATCACGCACACACATGCACACACATGTACTCCCTACAAAGGTGTGCACACAGAAACAGGCACGCATGCACACGTGGGCACACATGCGCACACACACATATGCACACACAGGCACACTTTTGTTACCAAGCTCCTAAGCGCCAGGCTTTGTGGTCAAGAACCTCTAGCACACCTTCATCCTGCTGGAAACCTGAGCTGAGCATCCTTCCGCTGGCCTCTTCCCCTTCTTGTCCCCAGGGCAGGAGAGAAGGCCCAGAGGGTGTCAGGGAGGAGGGGGCAGGGGGTCCTCGCTCCGGGCTAACCGTGAAGAGCAGCGCCATCCCTCATTACCAGTGTTTATGGGGCATTTGCATAGCCAAGTGCTATGGGGTCCCCACTCCCTCAGCCCTTAGGGGGGCCCCAGGAAGCGGGTCTCCTGTTATCCCACTTAACAGAGGGCTCCTCCGAGGGCCTGGCCCGTGCCGTCTGCATGGCCCTCTCCTCTCCCGGCTCAGCCTTCCTGTGCCAGAGGTCATCCTCGGGGTGCGCCCACACACGCCTGCACTATGAACACGCTTTGGGGGCCCCCATCACTGGCCCCCAACATAGTCCCTGGGTATCTCCCTGAAATCAAGAGTCCCAGGGAGCCCCCAGCTGCCATGGACAAGGGGGCCTGGGCTGGCCCCAGAGTGGGACTCCCCAGCTGCCCCTGCCCCAGTGATTTGCTGACACTGGTCAAGTGCTTTGACAAGGAGGCTGCACCGGGCACCTTCCATACACAGCTTCTCAACCCTCACAGTAACCCCTCGGGTGCTATTTTCATTATTATCCCACCCTCCAGATGAACAAACAGAGCCCCAGTGACCCTCAGTGCCCTCCTAGTTTAGCAGCAAGTTAGATGCCACCACTGGACCCAGCTCCAAAGCTGGGCTGGGCCGCCAGCACCGCTCAGCTTGCCCCTCCTGGGCACGCTCCCAGGAGCCCCTCCATCGGCACCCCCGCGACCAACCGGTGAAAGATTTATGCAACTTTAGGCTGACAAAGCCGGAAGCCTCGCAACAAGGCTGTGACAGGCATGTTGTGCGTGTGCGGGCAACGCTTAAGAAGCCTTTGAAGGGTGACCTCCCAGAGTCACGGCACCTGCTGGCCTGCAAAGGCACGGAGAGCGCTCTGGGTGACAGCCCAGCGCCGCCCGCCTCCCCCCTCACCGCCTGCCCAGCCCACCTCTTTGTTGCCAGAACTGTTTCTTGAACACGTTCCTTCATCGCTGTCACCTCCCTCTGGCTCGCAGGCTCATCCCTTCATCTGTCCTGCTGGCCTCCCCACCTCCCTGCTTCCTCTCTGGACCCTGTTCTCCTCCTGGAAGGATCCCCCAAGGTCCCCCGGCACCCACAGACTAAGACCCTTACCTGCAGGTCATGCACTGTGGGCCCCCAGGTGCATCCTCCCAGGCCTCCCTCACTGTCCCGCCGCCAGGGTCACCAGGGAAGGTCCTCACGCCACACGTCCCCCTGCCCACATCTCGGCATCCACCCCAGGGCTCCCGGGGCACGGAGGGGTGTCCTCACGCTCCGTCCTTTGTCAGGACCGCCTGGAGGGGAAGCTGTGGCCCTGGCTCCTTCCTTCTGAGACTGACGATTCCCGCCCTGGTACCCAAAGTCCCAGGTCAAACTGTGGCCTTGGGCCCCTCTCATCCCCAGGGCACAGACAGAGAGGCCTGGGTTGGAGTCAGGCCTCTGCCACTCACAGCTGTGTGGCCTTGGACAAGCCATTTCTCCGCCTGAGCCCTGTTTTCTCAGCTGTAGAATCAGGACCCTAATAAAAGCCCCTGTGGGGCTGTGTGAGGACTGAACGGCCCAGGTGGGGACAGCACTCAGCACGTGCCGACGTGCAGAAAGCTCTCAACACGTGGCAGGCGCTGCGATCATCTTGCAATCAGTCGTGCAGCCGTCCCTGCATTTCCTCAGGTGGGAGCATGCACCACGGTTTCCCTCTGGTGGTAACTTCCATCAGCGCGTCCAGTAGACCAGTCTGTCCCCGTGGCTGGGGACCCTCATGTTCTCTGAAATCCCATCACTCCTGAGAGAACGGCCACCCGCCTCCTTGTCCTGCACTGGAGGACCCGAGAGTCTAAAATCAAATGAGAAGGGTGCCTGTGAAGCCCCCAGCGGAGGCTTATCAGCAGGTCCCCTGATAGGGTAAGTCACAGCTCTGAGACTCAGTTTCTCCATCTGCAAGATGGGCTCATAGGGGCCCCTCCCTCTCAGGGCGCCAGTGAGGATGGAATGGATGATCTGACCCAATCCCTGCACGGAGAGGTGCCCAGGCCCCCTGATTTCCTTTCCCCAGCCCTGCCACCCCCTCCTCTGCAGGGAGGAGGTGGCCGGGCCCCTGACTCTGCTGTGACCCTTCTCTCTCCGCAGGTGCCGCCGCAGGCTCTGCCGTTGGCAGTAAGTACACACCTGGGTCACCACCACCCTGGGAAGGCGACTGGGGCCCTCAGTGCATGAGTCTCTTTGCATGTCCTGGGAAGAGCAGGAGAGAAGAGACAGGGCTTTCCTGTCCCCCTGGGTCCATAGGCCTCACCACCCGCTCCTCTAATCCATTTGCTTCTTCCCCCTCCTTCGTGTCTCACAGTTCCTCCCCCTAGCTTCTCAGCTGGTGCTGCTTTGGAAAGGTCCCCTGGCCCCCCGGGGGCACTCTCTGCCCCTCCCTCTCCTGCCAGGCAAGAGTGGGGGTCACCTTCCCCGACCAGTGGCAGACCCCTCCCCCCCAGTCTGACCATGGGGTTCGGCCTCCCTCCGGGCAGCCCGCAGCTATCACCTCTGCAGCCGCTCGCCCACGAGGAGGCCGAGGGAAGTGAGCCCGGATCCCGACGCGTCCAGGTCAGCTCAGGCCCCAGAGCAGCCAGACCATCTGAAGGAGGGTCAGGGGAGTCCCGAGAGCTCCACAGGGAAGGTGAGGCAGGGCGGTAGGGGGTGACCACCTATCACGAAGTCATCAGCCAGCACGCACAGTGCCAGGCGTCGGCTAAGCAGGATACTCGTACTATCGCGTTTCATCCTTGAAGCCACCGCCCCCCTAGGTGGGTATCGCCATCTGCTCTCAGATTCAGCAGGAGAGAACTTGTCAAACAGCCAGCCAGTGCAGACCCCAAGTCTCAGGAAGGCTTCCAGGGGCGCCGCCTCCCTCCACCAGGGCTCTTTGGGGCCACACTCAGCCCCGGGGCTGCTCCCTGCGGGGCACCAGCGGGCGGAGAGGGGGCCAGAGGAAGCTGGACCTGGCGGGGACGCTGGTCCACTCGTGGGGGTCTTAAGTTGCCCCTCTGCGTTGCTCCACACCCACCAACTCCCCCACCCTCTCTTGCTTTTCTCATCTCTTACCAGGCATCAGCAGGTCCCGGAAAGACCCCGTCCCCAAAGCCCCTGTGGCCGCTGTGGCCGTGAGGGGGGACCCCACCACTCCTGCCCCTTCCACATCCACTTCTTGGGCCCCCATGGCCCCCAGCACCCCACAGCCCACAGGTGGGTGCCCAGCTACAGCCCCAGCTGCCCTGCCCTTTCCCACTTGTGGCCCGAGTCCCTGCCTCTCTCTGTGATGTGCGATGATGTGGGAGCATCAGCCCTGGGGAGGGCAGGGGCTTGGCTTTTAGAGTGGAGAATGCTAGATCCCAGAGCCGCAAGGGCGTGGCGCCAAGAGCCCTCCGGGCTGCCTGGACACACCTGTCACTGGGCCCAGCCAGGGCACCCAGGGCTCCCATGAAAGTCCTGCATCCTCTTCCTGCTGCCCACCCGCACCAGGGCACTGCTCAGCCTGGCCAAAAGGCGGGGTGACCTAGCAGGGGGTGCCCAGGGGAGCCGGCCCAGGCCCCGCCCCCACCAGCCATCCTAGCCCCGGCTCTGCCCCCTGCCCATCAGCAGCTGACCCCCAGGAACGGACAGTGCAGGGTTAGCCAAGAAGGTAGACTCCTCAGATCAGCAAGGCGGAAGGGAGCCTCTGAGCTGGCGTTTTCAGACTCTGGGCTGCTGGGCCTTTCGGGGCAGGGCCAGGCCAGGGGTGTGTTCAAGGCTTGGGGTGCTGGGGTGGCCCCCTTGTCTCACCCGGCCTCACTTGGGGCATCCCACCGGCTCCTGCCTACCGCGAGTGCCAGGAGTCTGAAAGGACTCATCCCTCCCAGAGGTTGCCGGGAAGATGTGGCCAAGGTCCCTGGTCCCCAACAGTGTGCCTCGCCTCTGCCCCACCCCCTCTGCAGGGCGGAGGCGGCGGGGTAAGGGGCCCCTTACTCCTTGGGCAGAGAGAGAGAACTTGTCAAACAGCCAGCCAGTGCAGAGGCCCTTCCTCTCTCTGACGCTCGTGGACCCTTGGAAGGGTGGTGTTTCCAACGGGCAGAGACCCCTCTGTCCCCTGGGGAGGGATCCCCGACACTCCGGCTTTGGCCTGTTGGGGGTCGGTGCTCAGAACGCTCCCAGCCAGTGAATGCCGTGGAAAATGCCCAGCTCCTCCACTGGACCAGAGGGTGCCACATCACACTTCTTTTCTTTCTCCCTCCTTCCCTTCTCCATGGGAGACATCTGAGGGGGGCAGGGGGCCAGCCGGGAGATTCGAGGATTTCGGGATGGCCTCTTGGCCCAGGAATCCTCTCTGGGATGGAGGACGTGTGTCACTCTGGAAATCCGGGCTCCGGGCACAAGTTGGTCCAGCCGCCTGAGACTTGCGCTTTTTTTGCTGAGCTTGTGATGGGCACACGGGACCAAAAATAGTCGTGGTAGGTCCCGTGTCTCCCTGCAAACGGTGATCTGTGTGGGTGGGAGGCCAGACGCCCACACACACACATTGAGGAACCCGGACCCCGTTTCTGGAGCTGCTTCTGACGTGGTACGAGGGGTGCAAACTGCAAAGCTAGGAATTAAGGAAAGCATCAGAGTCAGGGCGGTGAGCCTGGACGAGAGAAGGTTTGAATCGTGAGGGTCCCCAGGACTCAGGTGGTGAGAAGGACGTGCCCCTCCCTCCAGGCAGGACCGTCATTCAGTGGGGTCGTGGTTCACTTTGCATCCTGAGTTCAGTGCCAGGCTGCAGGCATTAAGAGAAAAAGGCGGCTGCGGGGTGACAGCCGGTGACCTGAGTGTCCCAAGCCTTGGGGGTCATCAGTGCTCGTTAGCAACCGAAGCCTGTGCCTGGGCCCCCATTCCCCCCACCCCACGAGTCATGACTCTCGCTGCAGCTAGTGGAGCTCGGACGTCTCCTGGGCCAGGAGCTTGTACTCTATTCCTTGCTCTCAGCCCCGTGAGATGGGGCTGTTATTTTCGTAGTCCCGTAGGTGAGGATATGAAGGCTTAGGAAGAAGCAGCTGGATTTTTATGGTATGTAAATTATACTTAATAAAGCTGTTTTGAAAAAAGAAAAAAGAAGTAGTTGCTCAAGATTACAGGCAGGACCTGAACTCGGGCCTCACCGACTCCCGATGCTTCCTGCCCATTCAGCCACCCAGTGCCACGGCCCCGAGGCCTCGGGGGTCTGGGAGGTGGTGCCGCCTTTAAGGCCTGGCTTGCACAGCTCCCCAGCTCCGAAGGAACAGACGGGGCCTCCATCTGGCCTTGGCAAGTGACACAGGTCATTGCGAGAAGGTTCCTCCTGCATACCTGAGCCTGTCCCTGGAGAGCCCAGTCTTTTCCACCCCCAGGCCCCCATGAAGGTCCTGATTCTCTCCAGGTACCTCCCAAGAAGTGCTTCAGGCGCTCTGGCCCAAGTCCACCTGGGCCCTTGAACCCCTGGCCCAGATGTTTCTCCCTTCTGCCAGTGTCAAGCTGTCCGGAGGGCAGGGGCTGCCGGCAGAAAGGCTGTTCAAGACCATCGACCCTCTCCCCAGCTTGGCCGCCGAGGGTGGTGGGAGAGAGGCTGCAAAGCACAGTGCCTTCAGGGCGGGTTTATCGCGGCCCTAATTAAGCCCTTGCCAATTTGGACACCGGCAGCCTCTTCTCATTGAACATCGCATAAATGTCAATTTCATGTCCAGAGGCTCTTGGGTCCCAGCTGGAAAGTCTCCCACACTTCTTAGCTGGTAGATTTTCTTTTTCTTTCCCCACCAACCGGCATCGTGCGTAATCCCTTTAAGAAGCGGAAAAAATCCGACTTCTCCCTTGTCCCTCTGGGTTTGTCCTTTGAAATTCGGCACAGAATGATTCCTTGCCTTGCCAGCCCTACCTGCGTCCCCTGCTGTGTGTCCAGTTAGTCTTGGAGATGGGCACGGTGGCATTTGGGGGCTGACTCACGTTGGGGTCCCTGGTGAAAATGGGCCCAATCTAGGGGTCAGGGAGGATGCTCCAGTCCCTAGATTGGGGTTGGACAGGAAGAGGACCCTCTGGACACGTTTGATGTCTTAGCCAGAACACATGCCCCCTTTACGGCCATTGGCCAGAGACTTTAGCGCAGAGAGGTCTGGGCCCAGATACATGGGACTTGATCTAACTCTAGCCTTCAGTGTGAACGGGGGCCACACAGGGAGGGAGATTCAAGAATCAGGTGTCCCGCTGAAGAAAGGACTGCCCAAAGTACGCAGATTCTCGGGCATGGGTCCTGCTTCCATCCGGTGTCCGTGTGCCCTTCATAGGCTGCCGTAGTATAGACGCTGCCTCTCCTGTAGATTTGAACCCTGTTCTATTTGGCCAGTAGGCAGAGCCGCTTCTTATAGTACTGCTTCTTGTAAGGGGCCTGTATGCGGTGATGCCTCAGTAGGTCCCCAGGATACGCCCAGCCCCAGCCCCTTGCATAACTTGGTTTCTCCTCTTCTTTCCCCTAAGAGTGGATCAGGCCATCTACTGCTGCCCCCCTCTGGGCGAGCGCCCCCTGGCCCCATGTGTCCTCCAGTGCAGAAGGTATGGGGAGCGGGGAGCTCCTTCTGAGACTGTAGTGGAGGGAGCAGGGGCACGGGGTGGGGACGCAGGGTGGCAAGGGGCCCAAGGGCGCCGAGGGGAGGGGCCTTGGAGCTCTGCCTGCCCCTACCCCCAACTCTCACCTGCTTAGCCCGAGTGATATCACCACACCCGACCCCTTTCAGTCCTACACTCTAACCCTAACCCTACGCCCCAAGGGCTTCCGGGGCAAGCGGAGACCCTGTCCTGATGACAGTAACCCTCTCTCTCCCACCATCGTGCTCACAGGACACCCTGGGCGAGGTGGAGCTCAGAGTCAGAGAGGGCTTCCTGCAGGGGGTTGGCTGTGAGGAGATGAAGGGGCAAGGTAGCCTTCCAGGCGGCAGGACCAGCTGGGGCAAAGGCTTGGCGGTGGGATGGCAGGGAGAAGCGGCCTGACTGAGCGAGATGCGGGGAGGGGTCGTGGAAGGCACTGAGACCAAGCCCAGAGCCTCATTCTCCCACCGCAGTGGGAAGAAACACGTTGGGGCCCACGGGCTCATTTGTAGCCATCGTGGGCACACCCAGGAGGCACACAGGGCCTGCCTGAGTCTCCGAGATGGGACGCTGTCCCCGGTCCCGGCTTACGGTTCCCTGGACGTTGAGCCCTAATGCCTGGCTTAGGCAGCAACCCAGCCCACACCTCCAGTTCCCTCCCGCGCCAGCTGTGAGTGGTGAGCAGGGCTTTGGGCGCCCCCTGCTGGCAAGCAGTTCCGGAGCCGAACCCACAACGGTGAGGGTCTGCAGTTCCCAGCAACCTGGCCGGCCTCTGAGTCAGGGCGTCCTCCCCGGAGAGCAGGCTGGAGCAACCACTTCCCGGCCCTGGACCCATTGGGGCACGACAGCCTCCCAGGTGGAAGCCGAGGAGACCGTGGCATGCTCCCCCGCAAATACGGGGCTGGGATTCTGGGCAGTGGAAGGCAGGGCAGTCTGTGCTCATGGCTGGACGGCACCTGCCAGAGGGGAGTCCATGGACGGGGAAGGCCTCACTCTGGCTGGAGCAGGGCGCTTGCTTCAGAAAGGAAGGGAGATGGCAAATCTCGAATACCAGCTACAGACGCTGGACGTGATGCTCCCGGGAGTCTGGAGAGGAGAGGGGACAGCAAGAGTACCAGGGTGTGCAAAGCAATGTTTTCAACCAGTCAAAAAATTGTCCAGCTTCAGCTAAGTATTTAGCACAATATAAGGGATGCGGCAGATAGAGAATACTTTGGAAGGATGAATCCAGCTGGATGTGTAGATGGTGTCCAAGGCGGGACCAAAGGCAGGCCCGCTTCTGCGTGTGCTCCTGGTTGTGCCGTGTCGTCTCTGAGCAGGTGACAGAGCTGCTCAGAGCTTGCCCAGGGCACCTTGGGAGCCTGTGCTGAGCTCTACCTCGGCCAGGACAACCCCCCCTGGGCAGCTGGACCACAGCTGATGAAAGAGCTTCTTTCTCCTCTCTCCAAGCTGCGGGCACCTCCGCCGCTGCCCCCGCCCCCGCCAAGGCCTCCAGACTTTTCCAGCTCAGGCCCAAATCTCCTCAAGTGATGCCTATTGAAGAATTCGAAGGTAAGAGGAAGGCCCCGGGGCTGATCAGCCCCTCCTCCGGCCCCTCTCCCCCCACCTCCACTGGAACAAAACAAAACAATGCAGTGCGTGGACCGATGCCCCCTCCCCGAGTAGCTGGGTCAAGGTGAAACGGAGCCTCTCTCGCCTCCAGTCCCCCCTCCCCAAGGGAGCTGGGAGCAGGTATGAGTCCGAAGTACAGTGGGCTAGCACGGGGCAGGCACAGGAGCTGCCAGGAATAACCTGTCCTGGCTTCCCTGGGAGGTGTGGCCCAGGGGCTCATCTTGGATGAAGCAAGATCTGGGACACCTGGAGGATGCCTCACCTTCTCACTGTCCCTGGAGGGACAAGGTGAAGGGGACAGGTCCAGGAGGCCATGGTGTGGGAATGCTCACCGTCTCCTCCTGGGCACATGTCAGAGGCTCATTTCTCCGAGGTCTCCCATGCCCTTGACCTCGACATCTGGTCAGTCCCTCCTTCTCACATCACAAAATGGGGGTTGGATCCTCTAGAGATACACAGATGGTGTCTCACAGCGGGGAGCTGGCATCCTTTCTTGTTCAAGGGGGTGTTGAGCCTCTTAGGAGGGACACCAAGGAATGCCCCCCTCTGTGGCAGGGAAGGTGACCCTCCTCACCAAACCCCGCCCCTTGATGATGTCATGGGAGCCACCTCCAAACTCCGGGGCCTTTGCCCCAGGTGGTCACAGGTGCCTCCGGTGAGAGTAAGAAGCTGGGCCAGGGCTAGGAGGAGTCAAGGTGAGATGCTGGGGGCACAAACTTTAAGGCAGCATTCACTCTCAGGGTCGTGCAAGAGCAGGCCCTCTGATGCCAATGAGATTTGCAGAACAGCTCAGGCTAATAAGAAAGGGTCCTGCAGGTGGGTGTTTTCCTTCCAACCAACTTCCAAAGCAGCATGGGGAGGAAGCTCCTGGCCCTTTCCATCCTCTCCAGCGTTCATGCATGCATCTACCCTTCATTGAATCACTGGGGTACCATGGTGAATGCCATGAACCCGGGCACCGCCCTCCCTGAGCTCACGGTCTAATGGCATGACCCATCTTCCCTGCATGAATCATATCTAACCACCCGCAGCATCACGAGGGCCTCCCTCCAGAAAGCACTTTGCCCTGGTACCCAGCCAGGCTTTTAGTGGATGCTGCCCACTGGCCCTCCCTGGTGCCCTGTCCATGGGGCCAGGTGGTAATCTGTGAGCTGGGCCTACACTGGTTCTCGTTCGGGCTCGAAGCTAGCAGGCCCATCTCTCCCCACATGGTACAGAAGTGTCAGAGACCCAGGGCACCATCCTGTGCCAGGTCCTACCCCTGGCCTCCGTTTTCCGGAATGCACCAGGGAGGGGCAGCGAGAAGGCACGCTTGCCATTTGTTCTCTGACCCTTGGTGTTTCTCACGTTTGGCCGGCCCAGACTGCGAGTGCTACGGCCACTCCAATCGCTGCAGCTACATTGACTTCCTGAACGTGGTGACCTGCGTCAGCTGCAAGCACAACACACGAGGCCAGCACTGCCAGCACTGCCGTCTGGGCTACTACCGCAACGGCTCCGCGGAGCTGGACGACGAGAACGTGTGCATTGGTGAGCCCTCGGCTGGGAGGCGGGGGCCCCGCACGCGAGTGTGTGGACCAGGGTGCGAGGCAGAAGAGCAGCGTTAGACGGGATCGGGGCACCCCTGCATTGGAATCCCCGGGGGAGGCTGGGGAAACGCCAATTCCTGGGCCCACTCTAAATACAGAATCCGCTCTATTAATAACCTACCTCCCCATGTGGTCCTCCCTGCAGGCACTGGCATTTCAGAACCACTAGTTCCAGTCAAAGACGTGTTCTAGGGCTTGCCGGGCTGTGCGCCTTTGGGCAATTCTCTTCCCCCCTCTGGGGCTGTTTCCCTGTTTGTAAAATAGGGAGGTGGATCAGATCAAGGGTTTTCAACCATTTTGGGGGAACTGAAGCTTTTCTTCAAATGAATTCTTTTCTCACACTTTATATGCCCTCCACCCCCAGTGGGCAGACGGTTGGCTTTCTTTAAACTCTGCTCCAGGACTGGCTTTTGGGGTAAAGAAGGAAATCTATAGAGGCCCTGGGCCCTGGGCCCAGGCAGAGGCAGGCCATCCCAAAAGACCGAACATGTGGCCCACAAACAACACCCACTAGTCTGGAAGACTGTCTCCCGTAGAGGCCAGTTCTCAGCCCTCCGATGCCCAGCGCCCTTGGGAACCCATTGCCCATCCCCCGCCCAGCAGGCCAGCCCCGGCTGTGCACAGGAGGAGCCGCCCGCAAAGCTGCAGCTGTCAGTCTGCATTATGGCAGCGGCCTTCAGATAATTTCATCACAACTCTAAAGTGATCCCAACGGAACTGTGCTGCCCATGTCACACCAGCCAGCAGCAGGGACAGGGCAGGGCCTCTGGATCCGATTAGAGGCGTCTCCCCCAGCGCCTCCTCTTGCCTTGCCTGTCTGCCTCCGCCCCCCACCCCCGGGCCCGGCACTAGGCGACAAGGACTCCCAGAGTGGGGACTTTCGGCTTCTCCCAAGGAGCAGGGCGAGCGGGAGGCCTCTGGGGCTGCTCCTCCACCCGCCCTGGAGAGGAGCTTCGGAGGCCGACTACACCCTGCCCCCTCCGCACACACACCCCGGCCCCCAGGACGGATGGGCGGTGGCCTCCGCTGAGGCTCCTCCCACCTGTCAGTCATAGCTCTTTGGAGCCGGGAGGGATCAGCGCCCGTTCCAGTTACAGAAGCGGAGACGCAGGCCCAGGGACGGGAAGGGGCTGGTCCGGGCCATGCAGCGCCAGAGCCAGAGAGGGGAAGGGGGCTTAGTGGATGTGAGAAAATGAAAACTGTCCCCTCGAGATCTGGACGCCCCAGGCGTCCCCACCCCGCCGTCCAGCGGCGGGTGCGGAGATCCTGCTGGGAGGGTTGCCGGGGCCGGGCGGGGTGGGCCCGTGCGGACGGCGCCCGCACGTCGCCCCTGATCGCTCGCCGTGCGCGTGTCCGTCCAGAGTGTAACTGCAACCAGATCGGCTCCGTGCACGACCGGTGCAACGAGACCGGCTTCTGCGAGTGCCGCGAGGGCGCGGCGGGGCCGAAGTGCGACGACTGCCTCCCCACGCACTACTGGCGCCAGGGCTGCTACCGTGAGTGCGCGCCGCCCCCCTGCGCGGGGCCGCGTGCTGTGGGGCCCGGGGCGGGGCCTCGAGGCCGCCCAGGTCGGGTCCGGGTCCGGGTCCGGGTCCGGGTCGGTGGGTGGGTCCCAGGGGCGGGACCTGGTGCTTCCGGGGCGGGGCCCGGTAGGTGGGCGGGGCCTGGTGTTGTCCGAAGCAGGGTCCGGGTGGTGGGCGGGGCCTGACGCTAGCTGGTGTAGAGTCGGTGGCGGGAAGGAGCTTGGAGGCCAAAGTGGAGCCGGGCGTTGGCTGCAGTTGGCTGGAGGCTGGCGGATTTGCGGGGAGGGAGGGAGGGAGGCAGTCCGAGGAAGTGAGGGGCTAGCGGAGACCCGACGTTAGCCACGGGAAGAGGGTGGAAGGGCGCCCCAGGCACGTGGAGTAGCACGTGCTAAGCTCTGGACGGGAGAGCAGGTGCGTCTGAAGAACCGCACCAAGGCCAGTGCCGGGACCGGGGCGGGGAGAGCCGGGCAGCGGCGGGAGGGAGGCAAGGTCCCCGTCTCGCGCGGCCCTTGGTACCATCCCCGCCGGGACGCTTCGCGCCAATGCGCCCTGAGTCTCCAACACCCCCGGTCCAGGCCGCGCCCCCAGTGTTCGCACGTCCCAGGGGCTGAAACTCCAGCGCGGGGCGGGGAGAGGGAGGGCTGGACCGGGCCGCCACCCGAGTTAACCGCTCCTCCGCCCCGCAGCCAACGTGTGCGACGACGACCAGCTGCTGTGCCAGAACGGCGGCACCTGCGTGCAGAACCAGCGCTGCGCCTGCCCGCGCGGCTACACCGGCGTGCGCTGCGAGCAGCCCCGCTGCGACCCCGGCGCCGCCGACGGCGGCCTGGACTGCGACCGCGCGCCCGGGGCCGCCCCGTGCCCCGCCACGCTGCTCGGCTGCCTGCTGCTGCTGCGGCTGGCCACCTGCCTGGACTGCTGAGACCCGCGGAGAAACCCCGGCCGGGGGTGGGGGGAGGCGGTCCGTGCGCCCCGCCGCGCCCTGCGCCCCGCGCCCGGAGAGCCGGGAGCCCGGGGGCCGGCGTCGGAGGCCCGGCGGCCAGAAGGGTGCGGCCCGAGCTGCTCCCAGGTGCTACTCAGCAGAGTCCTCCCGCCCCGTCCCCCCCGAAGTGGCACCTGCCCCCGCCCCGGCGCTGCAGCAGGGGATGCTGTGTGGTCGCGGCCCCAGCGGCCCGCGATTTCGGTCTTAGTTTTTCTTTTATATTACCCACCGACCCTTTCCTTTTTTTTTTTTTTTTAGCTGGCGGTGAGACAGGGGCGTGGGAGAAGCTGCTCATCCCAACAGCCCCAGGTCCTGCCTCCTGCTTCCCTCTCCCCCCCACCCCACCCCCACACACACGACTGTTGCAGACACCCCCTGCGCCTGTCCCTGGCTCACCATCAGCCAGCGGACCCGAAAATCCAGTTGCCTACACCTCTAGTCGCTGACTTGATTCTCTTTTCTATTCTTTGTTTTCCCTTACAACCCACCAGACCCCAGGCCTTTCCAGAGGCCTGGTGACCAAGGAGCTCGCTGTCTGGGGGAAGGGAGTTAGGAAGGAGGGTTGGGAGGGCTGGAAACTTACTTTTGTAGAGAACTATTTTTGTTTGTATTAACCGCCCCTATAAGGAGGGACAAAGAGCGGGGACGCTGGACACCACGGGGGTGGTTGATGGTGTATAATCTGACAGTAAAGAATCTGCTCACTGCTGCCTCCAGGGCCTGTTTTCTTTCTGTTCTTTTTTACCCAGCAAGTGTGGGAGTTAAAGGGGAGTCCACAAAATAGCCTTAAAGAAGGAATTTCGCGCTCAAGGCCGTCCCTTCCCCAGGCCCTTCTGTGAATGACAGGCAGGCGCAGCCACCGGAGCTCTCTCACCATGTGGCCAGGCCTGGCCCTGCAGAGACCTACAATGTTCCCCAAACTTGGGAGGTTATCTCCCTCCTTCCCCCCACCACCAAAAAAAAATCCAGAGCTTATTGGCACTTTGCCTTGGTTGTCCTCAAATTTAAAATCATGTGGTGGACATTGATACCTTCGCTGAAAAGTGCAAGGCAAGCGACTGACAGAGCCGTCTAACAGGGCTCGACTCTGATGCTCCGGTTTATAAATCAGGATGGGGGGGTCCTATCAGGCCTGCTGGACCCCAGCCTCAGGCCCAGTGTCTGCTGCTGCCACCGCTTTCCAGAGCCCCCTGATGGTCACATGCCAGGGTGGGCACAGGCTGGTGGAGGCGGCAACGCAAAGACCCACAGCCGACCCCCCTCTCCTCTCTCCTTCCTCTTTCCCTCCAGAGCATCAGGAAGGTGACGGCTGAGGGGACCGGGGCAGTGTGGGAATTGTGAAAGGGAGCTCCAAAGAAAGGGGTGCCTCAGCCTAGCCCTGTGCTTCTGGGGTGCCCGTGGGTCTTTCTGGCCCTTGGGAGTTGGATTTCCCTGCTGTCTCTCAAGAAGATCCAGATTTCCCTGCCCACCTGCTTACTTCCCAGCAGCCCTGGAAGATTCCCAGCCCACGGATCAGATTCTGGTCCTTTGTTGCGCCTACAGCCGACCCCCCCCCACCCCGCTCCCCACCCCCTGAAGTTACCCTCTGGCTGCAGCCGCTCTTTCCAGGCTGGGAAGTTTAAA
Source organism: Leucopleurus acutus (assembly GCF_964270905.1). NCBI lineage: Eukaryota > Metazoa > Chordata > Mammalia > Artiodactyla > Delphinidae > Leucopleurus > Leucopleurus acutus. Next base: position 4,388,556 of record NC_139150.1, on the reverse strand, counting down.
ACTGCGTTCCTCTGGCAAGTCCCCAAAGCAAGGCTCAGACGGAGTTTAACAAAAGTTGAGGATGACAAGAGATTACAACATGGTTACAGGTGGATATAAAATATGCTTAGAGCCTCTCGGGGTCAAACACTGACCCCCTCCTGGCCTCCAGATCTCCCTCTGCTCCTAACCCCAAGAAAGTGCCTTCTTTCAGCTCCGCCCTTCCCCTGCCCCGTGGCCCAAGTGGCTAGAAGAAAACATCCCTGGGGTCCTCGTGGACGGGAGGGGCCATGTGACAGCTCTGGCCAATGGGCTATAAGCAGGAGTGATGGGCGGGGCCCCCAGAAAGCTCCGTAGAAGCCCTCCTCCCCTCACTCCCCACCCAGCCTCAGCTGGCCAAGTTTGGGGCCCCGGCGTTTCTCTTCCCCCCTCTCGCCATGCTCTGGTGGCATGGGGTGGGAAAGCCACCCCCACAGGATGGTGGAGCCGAGAGGGTGGAAGTTGGTTTTCTGAGGCCCTAGCAGGGCAGGGGACGCCAGCCCTAGTTGCTGGTCTCCACACTTCTTAACGTGTGAGAAAAAATAAACCTTGATGTGATTAAAACGCTGGTCTTCGGGTTTTCTGTTACACGCAGGCTTACCAGTTCCTAAGTTATTGGCCCCCCACCCAGCACCTTGGTCTCTGAGTCCACTGATGCAGAGACACTACAACGTTACCCCTGCTTAGCCACGGCCCCTGTGTCATAACACTGCCCATAACGAAGACAACAGATGGCAGTGGCTTTAGGCCCAGGAGTTCAGGGCCTGTCAAGCCGCCTCCCTCCAGAAAAGGACCTGCCTCCGCCTTCAAAGGAGCACAGGGCAGGCTGACCAAAATCCACCTCTAGATAAAACACCAACTGTAGGGTGCAATTTGTAAGCATGGTCGCCTTCCTCCTAATCATCATGATGTTAACATATGAAGGAACCATGATCATTCACCCCCAAATACACACACACACACACACACACACACACACACACACAGTCCTGGGTCTGGGTCCCTTATCTGCAGAGCTTGAGACAGGGGTTCAGTGCGTGGATTTGCGGAGGGTGTGCTGTCAGGATACATGTGAAAGGGAGTGAGAGAATTAGGATGGGCGGGGAAGCCCAGTGAGGATGCCCAGCTTCAGCCTGGTCCACCCACCGGGGCTCTGAGTTTAAATCACGTCTTGAGGCAAGGGGGCAGTCTCATGCCGTTGGCTTCATGCTGCATCTGGGGCCCCCAGTACAGAAGATGGGCGGCTGTAACAGGCATCACAGCAGTGGAGGGGGGGTTCCCATAGACGGGCTCTGGGTCGGGCACCAGCAGCTTCCACTGAACATACACACACACATACCCCTTGGTGTCACCCTGGGTGTGTCCCTGGAAGGCCCTGAGGGGTCTGGGAAGAGGGGTCCTCAGTGGGCAGCACTCTGTCCGCCCTGACCTCTCTTGCCAGACCAGCAGCGCTCTGTCAGCTTCCCTGTGACTAGTCTCTGTGTAAGCAAGGGCCGGGGAGGTGGAGCGCATTGTAAATCAGAGTGGCAGCCCAGGTCCCCGAGGACTCGGCTCAGGCCCTGACCTCAGCCGGAGGAGGGAGGGAAAGCTGCCAGTGCCCATTTGGAAAACTCTGACATCTTTCAGGCAGTGGGGAAAAGGAGAAAACAAGGTTAGCAGAGCCCAAAGTCACAGCCCGGCCTCTTTTCAATGGTGCGCCCTGGTCCCAGACCTCATGTTTTGACATCTGGTTCTGAGAGGCAGAAGCTCCCCTTTCCCAGCATGAATGGTAACAGCCACTGTCGCGGGCACGGGGCGCGCATGATTACACTTAACATTCACCTTCACCCTAGGGCAGGTTTCTCACCCTCAGGGCTACTGACATTTGGGGCTGGATAATTCTTTCGGGGTGGGGTGGGGAGCGGCTGTCCTATGTGTGGTAGGATGTTTAGCAGTATCCCTGGCCTCGAGCCTCTAGGTGCCGGCAGCCCTCCCTCCGGGCACCGCAAAGTGGGGGCAAAATTGCCCCATGCTGAGAATGCTCTCAGCGGAAGGGCTTGTCTACCCAGTTAACAGAGAGGGAAGTCGAGGCTCAGAGATGGGAGGTAACTTGCCTGAAGTCACGCTTGCTAAGAAGCAGGGACAGGAGGTGACTCAGGATAGCGTGAGCGTGAACCCAGGCCTTGCAGCCTCGGCAGCCCAGGCAAAAGGCTGTCCACCCGGTGGGGCCTGCAGCTCCTGCCCACACCCCTCCTCCGCCCCTGCAGCGGCTCCAGGGCAGAGCGAGGGGCCCTGGGGAGCCGGGCGTCATCCGAATGGCTTTGCTGTCAGGGGAGATGCCTTGCCCCCTGCCCTCACCTGCCCCCTCTAAATAAGCAGGCCTGCTGCGTCGGCGTTTTTACAGTTATGAGGCATTTATGGGCACCTGGGGAGCAGCTGTCGGCATCTCCCCACAGGCCTGGGCAGGGTGCTCCCCCCATGCCCGCACCCCTGCCCTGGCCCTGCACCTCCAGCTGGGCCAGTCTCCCCGAGTCCCCGAGAGATCCCTGCACATCTCAGGCCAGGGTAAAAGCCTGAGGTTAAGGGTCAAAGCCCAGGGAAGACAAGCCTTATTTACTCGTTTTTATTTTCCCCTTTATAAAACACAAATCATGAGTGCAGGGGAGTTAGAAAAAAACAGAAATGCAAAATAATAATAATTTTTAACTTAAGATCACCCACAATCCTCCGTCCAAAGCTAATAACTGTTAATATTTTCTGAAGTACATTTCCAGTGCTTTCCCATAAAACAAACCTAGATACAGAGCGTTTGCCCAGCATTTGTTAAAACCGTGCTAAGCGTTGCGCTGAGGTTGAATATATCTTCTTTCAAGGATCCCCGAGATGAAGCTGAGAAGTGAGCTCTGGTCATAGAGCCATTTTACAGCTGAGAACACTGCGGCTCTAAGTGTCGTGGTCGGAGATCTTGGGCACAGCGCCAAAAGACAACTCTGGGTGATTTAAGCAGAAAAGAGTATTTGAAAGATCATAGGACCCATAGACACACGCCAGATGCACGGGGTGAGGCGGGGTGGTGCCGTGAAGCCAGGAGCGCCACCCAGTATCCTGGCCAGAGAGCCATCGCTGCTGTCCCTGTGAGGCCCTGATGCTGCCATGGGCACCACCCTGGCCCAGGCCTGCCTCCTGCTGGCGTCCCCGGCAGGCCACACACAGTGTGCCCACACCCTTCTGTCCAGCTTTTCCCACTCCCTCAAGGGAGGTGGGCTGTCTTTCCCCATCCAGAGGAGGGGCACAAAGAAACAATGACTATCCAGCACAGAGAGGGTGGGCAAGTTGCCCAGGGTCACACAGCCAGGAAGAGGCTGAGTCCAGGTTGCGAGTGCAGTCTCTCTGGGGCAGAAGCCCAAGCTTGTAACACTGAGCCGCAAAGCTGCCACTTTTTCCTTCTATTTTATTTATTTTAGCAATGATAGCCTCATCTTATACACACCCTTCTTTAGCCTGCTTTACAAAATTTAGCAATACATCCCATCAAAGGAGATCTTTTAATTTTAAAAGGACATGAAAAACTTCACCCTTTTCCTCTTTGCCCCCACCAGTGGCCCTCTTCCCCGCCCACTGCCCCACCCATGCACCTCTCCCACGTGACAGGGTCTGGCCAGGCCCCCAGAACCCCTGTGGCTGGGCTCCCAGAGGCACAGAAGACCTTTCAGTCCAGCAAGCGGGGGATGAGGCCGGAGGTCAGGTGGGTGAACCTGCGGCAGCCGTGTTACAGATGGCTTCTGGCCAGAGGACGCCTACTTTACTGACCGAGCAAGTGGCCCTGGGGACCCGGCCAGGAGCAGCTGGAATGGGTCCCAGAGTCCCTGGAGCTCCCGGAGCTGTGCCCTGCAGCTGACACTAAAGGCACTGGGGCCTGTCCTGCGCTGTACATCTCACAGCTGACCCAGTGCCCACATTTCTCCCCTCGAGCAGCATGGGGGTGTGGGGAAGGGGGGCGGGGGATAGCGAGTTTCTAAAGGCAGAAGGGATGGCATTGAGGGGCTCTCAATCCCACCACCTGGGTTCGAAGCTGTTCTCCACCACCTGGATGACCTTGGGCAAGTTACTCCATCTCTCTGTGCCTCAGTCTCCTTACCTGTGAAATGGGGTTGTGAAAAACAGCACCTACGTCATGGGGCTATTGTGAGGATTGAAGAAGTTAATACATGCAGTGCTGCCCCAAAGTAAGTGACCGGTGTCAGCTGTTGTTATCCATTTCCTTCCCCCACCAAAGCCTGCCAAGGGGGGGGGCCGCATCACTCGGTCTCTCCTTCCTTCCTTCCTTCCCTGCCTCACCCAGCACATACCCTAGACCTCCACGTGCCGGGTCCCAGGGCACAAGGAAACAGGCAGACACTGCTTGCCTCCCCTGATGCCCAACACCAGCCCGGGCACAGTGAGCACCCTCTCCTCCCTATAGGCATCACAGCCCCTCTTCATCCTCCACCGGGAGGAAGAGATTAGGGAGGGGATCACATTCAGGGCATCTTCACTCCCATCACGCTCACCGAGACATAGGAGGCAGACCTTGGGGAGGCCCTAATCTGCTGGGCCAGTGGCCACCCTGCTCCTCCTGGGACTTCAGTTCTGGAAAGAGCTTCCAGCAGAGGAGCCAATACTGGTGGTCTGTGAAGGGTGGAAAGCTGGAGCCCAGATCTTGGTTTCTAAACATGCTCCTCCCCTTAGAGGAACCAGGGCTCCTCGGAGTGAAGTCCGATTCCATGGCTGGACAGAGACAGTCTGCGTGAGCCCGGGACACCTCGTATCACAAGGTCAGGAGGTGCCCAGCTGGTGAGTTCAATCACACCCCAGCTGCAGACGCACCTGGCACTGTGGGGACCTCGGGTCCGCAGGGCCAGGACCGGAGGGCCCAGGTGGGTGTCCTGGGCACAGCGTCCTTCCCTTGATAGGGAAGGTGGCTGGAGGTCTCCTCCCAGAGCAGCTGTCCCTCTAGCCATTCATTCAATAACCCCTTTCCTAAGCCCCCACTGTGTCCCCTGGCTCTGGGGGTACAGGATGGGAAGGCCAGGAGGCCATGTGAGGGCAGGGGGCCCTCCATGAGGAAGAGGAGGTTACACAGCCCCAGAGATGGTGAGCACCTGTGGAAGGCTCGTGGCGGTACCACACTGCTGACATCCCACGGCCCACCTCGGAAACCGGAGCATCACAGGACATGATGAAGGTTTGTTAACACGGCTTTTTCCACAGACTCTGGGGCAACACCTTTTAAAAAAGAGAAAATGATGGGAATTCCCTGGCAGTCCAGTGGTTAGGATTCCGTGCCTCCACTGCTGGGGGCCGGGGTTCAATCTCTGGTCCGGGAACTAAGATCCTACAAGTTGCGTGGTGGCCAGAAAACCAAAAAAAAAAAAAAAAGAACAAAAAGAGAGAGAGAGAAAATGACTGAAGAACTGGTGTGTCTTCTTTAAAATAAAGTTATTGTAAAAGTAACTCATGCACACTGTACAACAAATGGAAAAATGAAAAAATGTATGCAGAATATAATACTTACATTTACCCCCTAGAATAGGCGGAACACAGAGGATTTTCAGGGCACTGAAAATACTCTGTATGATACTCTGATGGTGGGTACAAGTCATTACACGTTTGTCAAAAGCCATGGACTGTACAGCCCCAAGAGTGAGCCCCTAATGTAAGCTGTGGGCTCTGGGTGATCACGACGTGTCGGTGTAGCTTCATCGATTGTAACAAATGTACCATCTGGTGGGGATGTTGCTGGTGGGGACAGGGGGTTTATGGGAAATTTCTGTACCTTCTGTTCAATATTGCTACAAACCTAAAACTGCTCTAAGAAAATAGTCTACTACAAAAAAAAAAAAAAAAAAAAACTACCTAACCTCTATCAGCATTTTGGTGAATGTCCTTTTTCCTATAGAAACGTTTTGTGTTTGCCTGTCTATATACAGACACATATACAAACATACGCACACACACACACACACACATATACACGTATATAGAACAAAACTATAACCGCCACCTAACCATAACATTGTGGACATCTTCCAGCTACCGGGATCTATTTACATCTGCCGCTGTCACTCTGCCCGAGAGGTGGATGTAAGTCCAACATCGTTAGTACCACAGGATGTGTCTCTAGACCCCATAACTGCCTGAGAGTAGACTGCTAGGTAAGGGGTATTCCAAATCAAGGCATTTATGCTGCAAAGAATGGAACCCACAAAGTCTGGCTTCTGTGATCAAGGGGGTTACTGGTGGGATAAGGGGATTATGATGCAAAGGGCAGGGCTCCAATCAGGCCCCACCTGGCATGCTGTCCTCACGGCTTGCTTCCTGGGGAAGGGAGCACCTGACCGTGTTGTCGTCTGGAGCTCTGAAGTCACAGCCTCAGGCCCAGAAGCATCCACGTCCAGGTGCTCTGGAGTCCCTTCCTGTCCTGTGTCCCTACGTGACAAACGTCTGAGCACTGCCTGGGAAAACTTCTACGTGGGTACCAGAGGAATGTGACGGGAAAAGCAGCAACAACCCCAAAGTCCATCAGAGTAGAACGGGCAGACCGGGGCGTGTTCCCTCCACCCAAAAAGAGCGGATAACGGCTAGTCATCTCAGAAATGCAAAGATGAGGGGGAGAAAAGCCAGCCCCAGAATACCCATCGTATATAACACATAAACTTCAAAATTAAGTAAATATAATTTGGGGGTGTGCAGTGAAACTTTATACAAACTACAGAATTCAGAATTCGGGTTACAACTAAGTGGACGGGGTGGTGGGGAGGAGTGTCTAGAAGAAACATGGAGAGTGACCTTTCCAGGCGTCAGCAGTGCCGTTTCTTATGATGGGGTGGGGGGGTACACGGGTGTCTATTATATTATGTCTTTCCTTTTACGTCTGTCTTACATACACTCTGATGTATATGATTTATTTCACAGAAGTTTTAAGAGCCGGGTCTGTGCCGATCAGTGGTCTGAGTCACTGTGGACATACACCGTCCCCAGTGTGCCGATCGGTGGCCTGAGAGTCACTGTGGACATAGGCCGTCCCCAGTGTGCCGATCGGTGGCCTGAGAGTCACTGTGGACATAGGCCGTCCCCAGTGTGCCGATCGGTGGCCTGAGAGTCACTGTGGACATACACCGTCCCCAGGTCCCATATCTGTTTTCTAACTTGCTTTGGGATGCCAACCTTAATTCACGCAGGAAGATAAAAACTTCCCTTAGTGGCTGCTTTCTAATTTTGTGAAGACTGAAAATTAAACCTGAGTTGATGTAGTAAATTAAAAAGACAGTGATGTTTTTATATCAAATTCTATTTGTTACTTAAAGCATATTTGATGACTCAAGTGTTTTTAACATTTAAGAGAATTTGGCATATTCATGTCAGATTAGTTTTGTTATTTCAATTAGAAACCTACTAAATAACTCAGTTTAGGATTAAATGGAAAAGTTTAAGAACACTGTATTAAATGGTATGTATTTTGTTTTATTACTTTTTTTTTTTTTTTGGTACGCGGGCCTCTCACTGCTGTAGCCTCTCCCGCTGTGGAGCACAGGCTCCGTACGCGCAGGCTCAGCGGCCATGGCTCACGGGCCCAGCCGCTCCACGGCATGTGGGATCTTCCCGGACCGGGGCACAAACCCGTGTCCCCTGCATCGGCAGGCGGACTCTCAACCACTGCGCCACCAGGGAAGCCCTATTATTTTTTTTTTGATATGAGGAAAAGAAACCTCAGGTTTTCTGGTTTCTTTTCTTTTTATATTTTGAATTTTATTTTTTTATACAGCAGGTTCTTATTAGTTATCCATTTTATACATACTAGTGTATGTATGTAAATGGTATTTTTTAAAAAGAACTGGAGATTCACCGTGTTTATGAGTTTATTAGATTCACTAGATCAGTTTAAATACTAGAAGAGGTGGCAATTAAAGGGCTTAAAAAGAAAATTAGGGAACAGTTCTCAGAGCTTTCTGAGATGCTCTTCCTGGGTTATAATCCTCAAACTTGGCCCAAATAAAATTTTCCAACTTTTTCTTTAAAAAAGTTTAATTAAAAAAATAAAAATAAATAGATTTAATTTATAGATGCACTTTAAAAAGAAGAGTGATGCCCTTATGCCTTCCTTTTTATGGCAGTAGACTATAAAAAAAGATCAGAATTAACTATTTCAGATACTTACAATGACCAGGGGGGTATTCGGTAAAGGAAGCAGCAGCAATGTTTTGTAGTTTTCTGGAGGACCAGGAAAAGAGGCCCCTGTGAGTGGGGACTGTGGGAAAATCCTCATAGAAAACCCATCCCTCTGACCAGAGGAACCAAGATAAGATGTCCCTGTGACCTGAATGGCGGCAGCGTAGTTTTTGTTTTGTTTTTTTTAATTTTTATGGGAGTATAGTTGATTTTAAATGTTGTGTTAGTTTCTGCTGTACAGCAAAACAAATCAGTTATACATATACATATATCCATTCTTTTTGATTCTTTTCCCATATAGGCCGTTACAGACTAATGAGAAGAGTTCCCTGTGCTATATAGTAGGTCCTTATTAGTTACCTATTTTATACATAATAGTGTGTACATGTCAATCCTAATCTCCCAATTTATCCCTCCCCCTCCCCTTCCCGCTGGTAACCATAAGTTTGTTTTCTACATCTATGACTCTATTTCTGTTCTGTAAATAAGTTCATTTGTACCATTTTTTTAGATTCCACATATAAGTGACATCATATGATAATTTGTCTCTTACTTCACTCAGTATGATCATCTCTAAGTCCATGCATGTTGCTGCAAATGGCATTATTTCATTCTTTTTTTATGGCCGAGTAATATTCCATTGTATATATGTACGACATCTTCTTTATCCATTCCTCTGGGGATGGACATTTAGGTTGCTTCCATGTCTTGGCTATCGTAAATAGCGCTGCAATGAACATCAGGGTGCACGTATATTTTCGAATTATGGTTTTCTCTGGATATATTCCCAGACCTCCTTCCCCAGCCCCACTGTGCAGCCCTTGGGAATCTCCTTCTGAACAAAAGCAGAGATGGCCAGATGGCTTTTGGTGGTGGGCCTTGCCCCGCTCAGGGCCCCTGTGGGGGGACCATTACTGAGGAAGGCAGACGTGACCCCGACGGGCCCCAAGGCTGCTCCCCTTTCCTCCTGAACCCTTAGGAGTCAGGCCGCAAGGCTGGCCACTCGACGGAAACACCTGAGAGTGAGTTTAAGCTTAAGTTTAAAAAAGAAAAAGGCGATAAGTACTTGCCCCCAGACCCATGAAATCAGGAATTCTAGAGTAGGGCCCGGGAGTGCCTCCAAAGTGCACCTCCCAGGCTGAAAACTACTAACAATTCAATTTGCAGCAATGCTGCTTAGACCAAAGGCAACAGTGTCCACCAGCACGGCTGGGCCCAAGCTCTAACGAAGAGAGCACAAAGGCAGTGCCCGTGGTTCCGAGCACCATCCAACTGCAGACACCATTTACGCCATTTGACTTGGCAAATGCCTTCTGTACAGCAGGACGGGGTGACGATAACTCAGGTCCTTTAAGAGTTATGGAGGGATCCCCTGTGTACAGAACCCGCCTTCACGGTGCTGCAAAACATTGGAAATTCTATTTAAGCTCAAGGTAAATTTCAGTTTCCTCCCCGAATTATTTATTCCTCAAACAATAAATGGCGAAACCCAGGAGATGGTGGTGACAGCGCATGTGTTGGTCAGGAGGGACTTTAAAAATCACTGCTACAGCTGCTGCAGTAACGAATTCCATAAATAAAATGGCCATCACAGAGCGCTCACCTCTCATCAGGTCACTTGGCAAGTTCACCTCGCCCCAGAACACGTACGTCACTTTACCCTCGTGGGTGGTTGGTGCCTCCACCCGGAATAAGCGGGAGGCCCAGCGAAGCTGGCGCTGCCCACGTCCTGGCAGAGCACAGCACATCTCACCGCCCCCTGAAGCCACTGCTTTTATAAAACGACTTATACTTTTGTAACCATCAGTGGTGACCCCCAACTTGGCCATCTATTCCCTGCGCCCCCATCGGTGCCCCGGGAGCTCCTTTCGTGGGTCACTGTTCATCTGTCCCTCCTCTCTCACCCGCTCCCCAATCTCAGCCTGGAGGTGAGCATGCGTTTCTGGACCAAATGTCAACGTGTAACTGACACCACAACTAGCCACAGTGCACCCTGCAACCTTATGGGTAAGATTCCAAGAAGAGCTGAGAAGCAAGGAGAGCTGGGGGTGCGGACTGGATGAGAAACCTGAATAAAGCAAATCGTCACCAGATAAGTTCGGCATAAAATAAATCTAATGGCAGACTAAATGGAGTACCTGGGAGGTACCTTGAACCTTCATTCAAAAACACATAACTCCTAACCCACGTCAGTTTTCTTGTTTCCACTTTTAATTCTGCCATTTTCTCTTAATATTCAGGTTTTAACAAAGACAACAGGGCTACTGCTTGCCAAATCCCAGCTAGGAATTCAGAGCATAGAAAGAATCAAAACTACAGCAAAAAAATTATCAATCTGCACAAGTAACTTTAGAAAATAGTTTACTACAATTTTGTTATAAAACTCATTTACAGGAGGTTATTCACATGTACTTATCAAATTTGCTCCTGATAATACATGAAAACACAGAAATAAACTGCACAGTAAATCCAAGGCAAATCATATACAAAGAAGCAAAACAAATTTTTAAGTAGAATATATTCATGTTGAAAGAACTAAGATTGAAAGAAGACAAGGCCACTTTCTTATAACTCCATGGCAAGGACAAAAGTAACAGCTGTATTTTTCACCTGCAGTAAGGTTAACCACCAATCAACAACACTGCTATGACAGCCACATCAAGAAAGGCCACATTGTACATATGAAATGCTTAATGCAAATACATACACCAGCTGGAACCACAAATCGATTCCAATGCAATGTCAGGTATGACTGTTTCCTGCTGGGAGAGGCTGTCAGGACACAGGCTTGCTCATTACAAGGGATGATGCACTAATTCTCGCGTTACCAGACTAGGTGGAAGGTGAACCAAAAGTGAACACAACGTGTGAGAACAGGCACCAAACTTAACTGGAAATAACATCGTTTGGGTGGGGCAGCAAAGTACGTACAGTGGGGAGCGCTTACTTCACGTGTTGTGTGAGCGGAGTGGGGAAGTTCCTGACCCCAGCTCTTTCCAGCATGCCTCTTCTACAAGCTTACAGGTTTTAGATTCTCTAAACTGTCACTACAAGTGTCTGCTAAGTGAAGCATTTTACCAAGATAGTAGGAAAGTAAACTTAAACAATGAGCTTTCTTGCCAAAGGCCAGGCAGGAAGCTTACGAAGCCCCTGACCCAGAGTGGGGCTCAGCCTGCCTCCGTGAACGGGGAGCAGAGGTTGACTGTGGGGACAGAGCGCGTGCTCCCCGAGTGACAGGAGTGTTCAATCCCATCAGCAGAGGTCTGGACACCAGAGGGAGGGACAAGGGTAACAAAGAAGTAGCATGTTTAAACCTTTGGCAACCATTTTTTTTAAAGCTCTTAATAACCTGCTTCAGTAGAATTCCTGATGAACACAAAGCCCTTTTTGCTTAAAAAGCAGATGACTGGGCTTCCCTGGTGGCGCAGTGGTTAAGAGTCCACCTGCCGATGCAGGGGATACGGGTTCGTGCCCCGGTCCGGGAAGATCCCACATGCCGCGGAGCGGCTGGGCCCGTGAGCCATGGCCGCTGAGCCTGCGTGTCCAGAGCCTGTGCTCTGCAATGGGAGAGGCCACAACAGTGAGAGGCCCGCGTACCGAGGAAAAAAAAAAAACAAAAAAAAAACGCAGATGACCGAAAAAGTTTCAAATTGTGCACATTCATCTTTAGGATGTGTGATTTCTCCCCCAAATTACCTAGGGCTGCACAGCATTCACTACAAACCGCTACTTCAAACAATGGTCAACTGTTACTAACACAGATTCTCAGTCTGGGATACCTCAACAGCAGTGTGTGTGCGCTTGGAAAACTGGACTTTGAAATTAGGCAGCCCTGCCCTCATCCAAGTCTCTCTAATCTCCACCCACCGTGGCCACTTCCTTTCACAGAAGCACAACCCCTCTAACCAGATCTTCCACCACAGCGGTGTATTTGCGTCACTTACGATGGTTTCCAAAGATCAGACGCAATCTGTCAACTCTCTTCCTGTTCTCAACGCCAAGTATTTGCACTCCTCTCCCATCCTTCTCTTTTTATTTATTTATTATTATTTATTTTTTTTGCGGTACGCGGGCCTCTCACTGCTGTGGCCTCTCCCGTTGCAGAGCACAGGCTCCGGATGTGCAGGCTTAGCGGCCATGGCTCATGGGCTCAGCCGCTCCGCGGCTTGTGGGATCTTCCTGGACCGGGGCACGAACCCGTGCCCCCTGCGTTGGCAGGTGGACTCTCAACCACTGCGCCACCAGGGAAGCCCCCATCCTTCTCTTTTTAGAGGATGTTTCTCTCCTGCCTAAAATACTGTATCTGGTCTGCCCTGCCTGGTTCCCAAGCTGCCTGGTGACCAGAATCCCTGGGAAGATGCTAAACATCCAGCTTTTCATGAGTTGGATTCTCTTGCTGATCTACAGGCTTCCACAAGCCACCCCAGCACTGATCTAATACTTGGCAACCACTGGATTTGTAACCTACCAGTTGCAGGAAATTCACAATATGCTGGGGGCATCTGAATGACATTTCAAGAATTATTCTTTCATTTCACATTCTTCTATCTCACGAAGAATGAGAATTTTAGCTAGAGAACTATGTGCTCACTACAGCAGGCAGACGAACTCGTCACAGAAATGTAATATCCTGTGCCAAGGTGCCTTGTCTAAAAAGGTGCATGAGTGGAATTTCACCTAACAGAGCTCTGCTTCCCAGGGTCTTGCCCAGGACACTCCAGTTGATTTAACAGGACTAGAGGCATCTGACCCAATGCACTGACTCGCTTCTCTCAGGCCGCCTGGGCTGTTACAGATGTCTGTTTCCTACAACAATCTTTGAAAGGACCTGCCCTCCTCCCATCTTTCTTTTTTTTTTTTCAATATAAGGTCTGTTCTGTTGAAAATGATTAACACTTTAAGCAGGGGAAAGAAAAGCTGTCTACCAGATCAAATTTTAAAAGGATTCTGTTATTTGCTACACAAATATACATTCCAACTTTTACAGCATCCTCTCCAGTCTGACCTTTTCTACAGAAGAACAAGAGATCAACATTTTAAGTCTTCGACTTCGAGGACATTATTACTGATACACAAATGCCTTCTGAAAGCTTCTGCAACTGTCAAAAGGTACTGAAGATGACCAAGAGGCCCATGTGTCAGGATACATTTTCTGTTTTCCAACAGCACACAAACTCCTTTAAGGAAAAAAGTAATCTTATCTGGACAGTCCTACTAGCTGGTCACCTGAAGTTTGCAGTAATGCTTGTGGCTGACAGTCTCACTTGGCCCCACTATGAAAGCTTCCTCTTCTTCAAGCTACTGTCCTCCTCCTCCAGCCCCCTCTCGTCCCAGCCTGAGTTCCTCTTTGTGTGGTGGCTCAGAGAGCCACACGTCTCCTGATCCCCCTCAGGGAAGGCCCTGGTCTCCCTCCTGTGGCTGACTGCCTCCCCTTCCTGGGCACATTTTCTCTTACTCGTGGAAGCATCGGTACTAGCAGCTGGAGGGTCGCACTGCGCGTGAGGTCTGTGGTTGTTCACAGCAGCTCCCTTGGCGGGGGGCTGCTGCCCGATACTGGTCGGATCCTGGTGCCTTCCGGGGGAGCCTGGCTCTCCAGAGAGAGGCGCTGCTCCGGGATACTGGGGGCTCGAGGGCTGCAGCTCACTGAGGCATTTCCCTTTGGCTTCACAGCCCAAGCCCATCCTCCTAAGTAGTCGTGGGTCCCGAAGCCAGTCCTGAATGGGTGGCCTTTCAGGGTCATTTGCAGTAACAGTGACAGTGGCTTCTTTGGAGTCAGAGGGTGAGGGGTACAGGGAAGAAGCAATAGACATCTTGGCAAATTCACTGTCTAGCTTGTTGCTGGGCACTCCGCCCTGGGGTCTGGACACCTCTGGGGCGATAGCAGGAGGGTGAGTCAGACTTCTCTGCAGTACGGGCTTGAGTTTCAGAATCTTCACTGCATCTTGTCTATAGTTTTTGTCCCAAGTCTTAACAATGGCACCACGCTTCTGTGCATCCTGAATCAGCTGATTCCAATGATAGTTTTCCTTGAAACAAAGAGAAGGAAGAAAATTACATCGCAAAGAAACACTCGTATGCTTGGGAAGCAGAGGTTCCAGCTTTCACTTCTGAACAAATAGTAAGTATACCTTCGTGAACAGATTCTCAAGAATCCATTACTTGTTAGACAAGGCTGAAAGGAAAAATAAGGTGGAATACAGAACTATAAAGCCACGCTGCTAGAAAAGAACACTGGGCACCACCTCAAAGAAAGAACGTCCACCATTTTACCACTGTTACTCAGGCCACGTGGTGAATTAGCTGTCATGCAAATCTGTACCAACTGCCGGTAGCCTCATGTAGCTATTTAATCTTCAATTAAATAAAATTAAAAATTCATTTCCTCAGCTGCACCAGCCAGATTTCAAGTGCTCAGCAGCCACATGTGACTAGGGTTAGCATCCTGGACAACACGGACACAGAAGGGCTCCGTCATCCCACCAAGTTCCCTGTGACACTGCTGATCCTAGAGTCTTGCCTGCCTCCGGCCAAGGCTAACATTCTGGAAGAGGAAGGCTTGGTTTCAGAAAGCTCTAACTTTTGAGTGCATGCTGACTGTTCTAGAAAGAGGTCCACAGCTTTCATCAAATTCCCAAAGGCTTCCCAAACTCCAAAGGGCTAAACCATCTTAATCCGCTGAGATAACTATTCCAAAGATATTGTCACACTTTTGTCTCTTTTCTAGAAGGGCTTAAGTTATGAAAAGCACATCTAAAGGGAAAAACAAAACAAAACAAAACGAAAACCCAACTCCCGCATCTCTCCTCTCTTCCTTTTAGAGTTTCCTCAGCAATAAATTGCTTCTTTACAACCATCAGAACTTGGGCCTCTTTAGAAAGAAGAAAGAGTATGAGGGAGGAAAAAAGACGGAGACTGAAGGAACGAGAAGAAAAGGATAGCTCCCCTCATGGGGGCTCCTGCACTATTCATGAAGGTGGGTAAGGGTACAGCAGTGAAGCTGCATACATAGTACTGACCTGCTGTGTGACCTTGGTCAAGTCACTTGACCTCTCTGAGCCTGTTTCCTTACTGTAAAGTATGAATAGTATTTTATTTAAATGACTCTAAAATGTGCTTTGAAATAAAATAAAATAAATAAAATGCGCTTTATTTTCACATTTTACCATTTCTGACTTCGGGGTACCTCTTGGCCAGGCAGCAGTTTCGATGTATGTAATCCTGGAGGAATTCATGGCTGGGCGACTACAACCTCTTGACTTTTAGTCAACAAACCACTTTTAAAAAGAATGAGTCCTGGCTCTTGCCTGAAACATCTTTCCAGACATCTTCTGATAAGACAATAAAGTACCAGCACTACAACTTGGAGAATGGAGATGAGAAGTTGGAAAAAACCCCAGGACCACAGTGGGGCCCTCTCATGAGACACTGACTGCACAGGGAACGGTTCGAGCGTGAGCAAGGGTACATGGGATGGTGAATGGGGACGACCAGAGTGTGAGTCTGAAAGTCAGATGCTTTCAGGGGTATCTTAGTCTACCTATTTTGCTGTATTTCCTATGTATAAACAAGAGTGGTATGACACTGGGTTGGCCAAAAAGTTCATTTAGATGTTACAGAAAAACCCAAATGAACCTTCTGGCCAACCCAATAAAAATCTGTCGAAAGTCTAAAAGAGTTCTTTCAGTAACTATAAAACAAAAATTCTAAGTGAAAACAGAGTGTCACAATTCAATAGCAGAACATAAAATAATGATGCACATTATATAACTAATGGCTTCTTGGATTTGTTAAACTATGGTGGCAATGCAGACCTCACAGGGTCTTTTAAAGTAAGTCGTGTAAATCAAGTGCACGGTACGGTGACCGCATGCACCAGGAAGGTGCATGTAAGCAGTACCAGGCTCAGATCTCCGACTCAGGAGAGCTCTTGAGCGTCCTACCCTGTGGCTGGAACGCAGATGTAAAGCAGATGGCCTTGCTGCTATTTCTGCCAATTCTACTGCACCTGAACTTGCTGTTTAATCCAATCCCTAGATCACAAAAACAGTTCTGAGAAGGGGCTATTAGTCTTGATTTCTCAGAGGAAACCAAGTGCCTTAATCACTGATTCCATCTCCATAAGGGAAACTGGGCTGAAGAACCAAAAAAAAAGAGGCTGGGGAGGGGGGAAGCCCAAGGACAAATACGTTAAGTTGGATTGCAAACTCCAAATGATAAACTGGAAGTTTTTCTATTCTGTTCTGTCGGTCTCTTTTTGTCACACTGGCTTCCCAGAGTGAAGATAATAACGTCTATACCGCAGCTAGACATCAGTGGTCTTCAAATCTGCGTGACGGTGACTCTGGGGCTCACAGAGACTTCCTCGGGGGGGATGTGAGCACGTTTTCTGGGAATCAATTTCCAAACCTCAGCTTCCAAACCCCAGTTCCCTATGTCCTCCTGGGGCTTTTCTGCCCTTCCACTCCATCCTTCACAACCACCACAACTCTCACCTGTCCCAAATCTGACCACAGGGCGCACGGCTAGGGGAGGTAAACATGCCTGGGTGTCAAATAGAGGGGGTGGTAAACAGAGGGGTGCCCATGAAGGCTCCTGCAATCAGGGCATCTAAGAGACACAGCTCTATAAACATTTTACTCTTCTGGTTTGAACATTATCAAAATTCAACTGTGTGAAAGTAATTGTTAATACGTTACTCAACTGACAAGATATCGTTCGTTAATACTCAGATCCTTACGGTCACAGGAAAAATAATTTTTTAAAGAACTCTTTGAGGTAACTATAGATTCATAGGAAGTTATCAAAACAGTAGAGGTTCCACGCACCCTTCACACAGTTTCCCCAAATAGTTATGAAAACCAATTCTTTAAACTTTCAAATTTACACGTAAATTTTTTGTGGCAGAAAAGCCTCATAGTCATATTAACAGAAAGGCTTTTAATTATGAAAATATATAAACTACCCCCACTGAATTTTATCCTAAACAGTATAAATGGCAATTCAATTTTAAAGAGCAGAAAGAATAACACTGCTCTCTATTCCACCGGATATACTTAAGAGTGGCATAATGGATTTATTTTTAATAGCTTTATTTATTTATTTTTATTTATTTATTTATTTTTTTGCGGTACGCGGGCCTCTCACTGCTGTGGCCTCTCCTGCCGTGGAGCACAGGCTCCGGACGCGCAGGCTCAGCGGCCATGGCTCACGGGCCCAGCCGCTCCGCGGCATGTGGGATCCTCCCAGACCGAGGCACGAACCCATGTCCCCTGCATCGGCAGGTGGACTCTCAACCACTGCGCCACCAGGGAAGCCCAATAGCTTTATTTTAAAATGTCAAATATTTACAATACATTAGAAACAAAATCTTTATCAACACTTAACGATGAAAAATTTTCAATAGAAACTTAAAAACGGAGGATACACAGCTTTCAAACATTCTTTCAAGGGGGTACACAAACAACGAAGGTTGAAGACCACAGATCTAGGTAAGAGCTGAATGAGAAAGACTGTATTTGAGCGCCCTCTGGTGGAACTAACCAAAACAAGGGAAAAACCTACTGAGTTGGCACCTCTCCTGAGATAAAACAATGACTCTGTTAAATACAGAAATTAGGGAAACTGAGTTATTACACCTAATGAGACAGGCAGCAAATATATGCTTTATCCAGCTGTGATTCACCAAATTAAGCTGTACTATTTGTCGACTACAGATGTAAACTTGCCCCTCCTTCTAGAGGAGTATCTGTACGGATGGACGAGCTCACCCCTCAAGGGAAACAGCAAGCAGTGCTGCTCTAAGTGCCAAGACAGAAATGAAGATCCAAGCACTTTCCTGCAAATTCCCCCTCTCTCTGGCTTGCTAGGCTAAGAGCCACATTTACTGAGTGTTTACTAAGCGCTAACCAATCTTCTAGCACTTTACATATATGGGTTTACATGTCTTCTTAACAATTCTACGATGTAGATACAATTTTTTTTAAAGGTCATCTTGAGAGTACACTACGGATACCTACCTGGGTCTTGGGCTAAGAAAGGGTGAGCGGTTTAGGCATTATAAAAGCTCCCAGGAAGAAGCAGCTGGAGGACATAACAACCAGGGGGAAGAGGCTCATTATTGTTTGTAGCCTCGAAATCATTTCCACTTTGATGAAAAATAAAAACAAAACCTCAACCCGGTATCAGTCATGATGAGCAAACTCTGGACTTCTCTGGTCCTTTAGAATGTACCTACCATCAGGGTCCTCAAATGCCCCAGGATGAAGAGGCTGTACTTGGCTCGTGTGATGGTGACATTCAATCTCTGCAAACTTGCCAGAAACCTAAGCAATAGAAGGAAAAAAAAAAGTTACTTCTTTCTTCAGAATAACTCGGCATGTCAGTGTAGGTGAGACACTGGCGTTTCAGACAGCTTTTCTTGGGCTCCTGCTTTAAGGTCATGGTGCAGGACCTGGCACAGAAGCAATTCCCATTAAGGACAGCAAACAAACAAGATGCCTAGTGCTTTCCTTCAAAGTGATGCATCTGTCTGTTGATTTCCTATTTTGACTTGGATGAGATATTGGAAATTTTAATGGTATGATTTTTAAGCCTTAAAAGATCCTAAAAATATGATAGTAGATCAATTATGATAGTAGATCAATTATGACACATACCATGGAGAAGAACATGCCCCTGCAAAATATACTGGATTCAATAATCTGTTTCACTCTCATCAAGTGAAAAAACAGATTCACACTGTGACATGGGTTAATACACAAGGTACCAAGAGAAGCAGACCTAACAGTGGATCAACTTCACAACTTAAAAAAGAAACCTTCACAGTATTACTCAATTTTTTATATAAGAAAATAGAGCAAATGATGGTATTCTCTAACAGTGATTAAAAAGATCTAACTCTGGATCATAAACAAGCAAAGAATCAATAATGACAGTTACCCACCCAATTGAACCTTGCATGGCATTTGCTCTGACACATGTAACAATAACACAATCTTTCTGACGACCCTGGAAGCCATCCACGGTATCTACTTCTGCTGGCCTATTTACGAAGAGAGAAACATATTTACTGAAAAAAGATAATTATTAAATATACATATTTATACAGTAGTATTTCTTACTTTTTTAATGCTATCTTTTTAAACTGGAATAGAATTCACGTAACACAAAATTCACCATTTTAAAGTACACCATTTGGTGGTGTTGAGTCCATTCACTATGGTGTGCAGCCATCACCGCTATCTAATTTCATAGCATGTCCATCACCCAGGAGAGAAGCCCTGTGCCTGTCAGCCATCAGCCTCCATCTCCCCCTCCCCAGGCCCTGGCAACCACTGATCTACTGTCTGTCTCTATGGACTTTTCTATATGGGAAATTTCATATAAATGGAATCATAAAACATGGGACCTTTTGTGTTGGGCTTCCTTCACCTAGCATAACGTTTTCAAGGTTCATGCGTGTCATAGACTGTTAACTGTACTTCACTCCTTCCACGACTGACTATTCGCTTGTACAGATACACAATTTATTCTTTACCTATGTACCATTTTTGGACATTTGGGTTGTTTCCACTTTTTGACTATCATGAATAATGTCGCTACGAACATTCATGTACAAGCTTTTGTGTGAACCCCTTCTCAATTCTTTCAGGTATGTACCTAGGAGTGGAACTGCTGGGTCACGTGGTAATTCTATGTTCAACTTTAGGAGGAAATGCCAAACTGTTTTCTACAGTTTCTCACCAGCAATGTATAAGTAATCCAATTTCTCCACATCCTTGCCGAAACTTGTTTTGTTTTTGTGATGACGGTCATCTTGGTGGGTGCGAAATAGCTCCTCATTATGGTTTGATTTGCATCTCCCTAATGACAAATGATGTGGAACAGCTTTTCATGTGCCTATTGGATTTTTGTTCATCTTCTTTTGAGAAATGCTATTCACATCCTTTGCCCACTTAAAAAGTTAGACTATCATTTTATTAAGTTGTATGAGTTCTTTATATATTCTGGATATGACTTGTCAGATAAATATTTTTCAAGTATTTTCTCCCACGGTGTGTGTTTGTCTTTTCACTCTTTTGATAGTGTGTCCTTTGAAACACATAAGTTTTTAATTTTTACGAAGGCCGATTTACTTCTCCTTTGGTTACTTGTGCTTGGGTATCATATCTAAGAATCTGTTGCCTAATCTGAGGTCATATAAATTTACCTTTGTTTCCTTATAAGTTTTATAATTTTGTCTCTTAGACTCGGGGCTCTAATTCATTTTCAGTTAATTATTGTACACAGTGTGAGACAGGGGTCTAAATTCATTCTTTTGCATGTAGATATCCAGTTATTCCAGCACCATTTGTTGAAAAACTATTCTTTCCCCAACGAATAGGCTTGGCACCCTTGTTGAAAATCAACTGGCCATAAATGTATGGATTTATTTCTGGAATCTCACTTCTATTGTATTGGTCTATATGTCTACCCTTATGACAGTACCAGTGTTGATAGCTTTGTAGTAAATTTTGAAAGAGGGAAGTATGAGCCCTCCAACATTGTTCTCTGTCAAGCTATTTAGGGTCTCTTGCACTTCCATGTGAATTTTAGAATAAGCTTGTCCACTTCTGTAAAAAGAGGTAGTTGGAATTTTGACAGAGATAACAATGAATCTGTAGCTCAACCTGGGGAATGGCGCCATCTTAACAATATTAAGTCTTCCGATCCATGAACGTGAAATGTCTTTACATTTACCTAGTTCTTTAAATTCTTTCAGCAACATTTTGTCCTTCTGTGTATGAGCTCACACTTCTTTGGTTACATTTACTCCTAAGTATTTTGTTCTTCATGATGCTATTGTAAATGGAATTTAAAAACTTTTCCTTTTCAGATTTCTCTATAGTGTACAGAAATACAACTGATTTTTGTATACTGATCTTGTACCCTACAACTCTGCTGAACTTGTTTATAAGGACCAGTAGTTTCCATAGATTTTTTTAGGGTTTTCTATATTTAAGAGTATGCCATTTGTTTTTTGTTGTTGTTGGTTTTGTGTTTTTGGTTTTTGGAATTTTTTTTGGCCACACGGCGTGCAGGATCTTAGTTCCCTGACCAGGGATCAAACCCATGCCCCCTGCGGTGGAAGCATGGAGTCTTAACCACTGGACCACCAGGCAAGTCCCAGATCATGCCATTTGTGAAGAGACACTTTGACTTCTTCTTTTCCATTATGGATGCCATTTATTTCCTTTTCTTGCTTAATTGCTCTGCACAGAACGTCTAATACAGTGCTGCACAGAAGCAGTGAGAGTAGGCATCCTTCCTGATCATAGGGGGAAAGCTTTCAATCTTAGCATCAAGTATGATGTTTTAGCTGTGGGTTTTTCATAGATGCTCTTTATTAGGTTGAGGAAGTTCCCTTCTATTCCTAGTTTGTTGAGTATCTTTATCATGAAAGGTTGCTGCATTCAGTCCAATGTCTTTTCCACATTTATTCAGATGATCATCGTGTGGGGTTTCCCCCTTTAATATGGTATATATCACACTGACTGACTTTCATATGTTGAACCAACCTTGCATTCCTGAGATAAATTCCACTTGACTGTGGTAAACAATCCTTTTAATATGCTGTTGAGCTCAGCTGCCATTATTTTGTTGAGAATTTCTGCATCCATATTCATAAAGGATATTGGTCCATAGTTTTCTTTTCTGGTGATGTCTCCATGGCTTTGGTATCAGGGTAATATTGGCCCCATAAAATGAGTTACAAAGTCTTCCCTTCTATTTTTTGGAAGCATTTGCAAAGGACTGGTGTTAATTCTTAGTGTCTGACAGAATTCACCAGTGAAGTCTGGTCCTGTGTTTTTCTCTGTTGGAAAGTGATTACTAACTCAATCTCTTTACATTTAATAGGTCTATCCAAAGTTTCTGTTTTTTTCTAGAGTCAATTTTGGTACTTTGTGTGTTTCTAGGTGCAGAAACTTTTGAGTTAATGCATTTCCAATATTTAATTTTTAATTTTACTGTTGAGGTATAAAGGAGACAAAAACAAGATCTTCATCCTATACATGAAGGCACTAAAAGGGTTAAATAATTTATTCTAAGTGAAATGTGAATACATGATTCTCAGTAGAGTTAGAATTCAGATAACAAGTCACCCAACTAAAGGGAAAGGCCTGAAGAATTTCTCAGTCACTTCCATTGTCAAGTGTAACAGTGATGACATTTGAACTGGCAGGAGGCACTCCATCTGCAGGGGCTACAAGTGTAACCACACTCCCTCCCAGCACAAGTCTATGGAGCCAGGGTCCTAGTCTCCTTGTTCTATACTACCAGGGTCTAAGACCACTCCCTAGAGTTAAGTTTCCTTTTCTTCTTTCCTTCTATCCCCTCTTTCTTCATTTTAATTCAACAGAAAAAGTGGAAATATCTGTAAAAATAGAGATGCCTCACCCTTTTCTATCAAACTCTTTGTCCAAATCCTTCTGAATCATCATCTTCTGAGCCTTGTAATGGGTTATTATGCCAACGTTTCGGTAAGTAAAATCCCTTTTTTTGTCTTTCATAAGTTTAACTAGTTCCATTACCAGTTTTATTTCTTGAACATTTACATATGAGCTAAATAAGACAAAAACAAAAAATACAACACATCAAAACTAATAGCAGTCCAATCGCTAAGTTAAGTTCCACTTTGTTTTCCACTACAGTAACGGGTACACAGGTAGGTTTCATCTTTATTCAGTCAGCAGTGATTCAAAGAGGCTGTTATAATGACCATTAATATTGTACATATGGATAAATATAAAAATAACTGCCCAGTGAAACACGAAGTTGTATGAGAGAAAAGAGGTTGGGGTTAAGTGACGTTAAGGCACCAGTTTCTTCACTTATTAAAACAGGGATAGCCACAGTGAGAACGAAAGTATTCATAATAATAATGAAGGTATGACTAATGAATAGCCAACACTAAGGATTTACTATCTTCCCAACACTGAGAAAAGTGCTTCCGATGTACTACCTTCCTGCATTCCCCACCACAGGCCACGCAGATCATGCACCACATGACCGAGAGGATGGCAGCCACACAGACTAAATGTGACCCAGCCCCCAGAGATGAACAAACACGGGGCCCTACAGCAGGATCACGTCCCTCTGTCCTTGCTGGCTTCATCCTGCACTCCCAACTCATCTCCCGAACTACAATGCGTTCCCTCATCACCATACCAAATGCAACACGTGTGCACACTGGAGGATGCCCTGCACTCGCACCTTTATTCCTGAGGCTACCTTATCTGTCTCACCCTAAAGGCTTAAATACTCACTATTCTAATTTCAAGACTTACTATACAGACAACCCAGTCAGCTAGCTTTCTTTTCCATACCTGTAATCTTTATTTGGTCACCTCTCAGGCCAACACTCTTCTCATCCATCCCCATAATACTTATCTGGTAAACTCTCAATCCTCTGCTCCATTCCAACAGACCCCACTACAACCTCCACAATCCCTCTGGAACAGCAACCCCCCAGCCAACTGCTCCGTATTTCTAACTTCTTCACTGAGGGGCCCCTCCCTCCACCACTATTAACTAATATCTTATTCTCACGGAGGACACCACTTGCTCTGCAGCTCTCTCCTGATGCAGAGGTGGAATTTCTATTTCTTCATACGTCATGATACAGGGGTGGCATTTCTACCTGTGCTAACAAATGCAGCCTCCGGGCTCCTCCTCTATTCTCTCACAAGAAGCCCTGGCTCCTCTGAGGTGCTTCCTAATTAGCAACCACTGCTCCTTTTCGCTGTCATTCACAAACCACCTGATTCACAATCCAACATGCTGAAAGCATTGTCCACCCTCTGCCTCCCACCTTGATTCAACTGTATCTGTACTTATCCATCACAACACTTAACCCAACCGGAATCATTAATCACCACGGTGATGGCCTGGTTAATGTCTGTCTCCCCTGTTAGACCACAGCAGCGTTGCGCTGGGGCCACGTCTGTTTTACTCACAGCTGTGATCTCAGCATGGATCTACTGAAGTGCTGACCGCATGTTAGGTAACATAACCCCCACTACCCAGTTAAGAAAAAAAAAATCAAGACTGAAATATATAAATACATCAGTAATTTATGATTGAAAAGGTGAAGTTATCAACCCAGCTAAAAGAAAATGATTGTGCACTGGCACTAGGCAGAGAGATTTATATGGAAAATATTTTGAATTTAAATATAAACAAAAACAATATAAAAATTCTGGGACCATCAGTGGGGACTGAAGAAAAAGGAGGACGTACTCATTATCCCGCTTTTCTGAACCATCTCCAACATCAAACACGAGGTAGGGCTGAAATGGCCAGTCAGATGAGCACCGAATGGCCTCTGTGATTCTACAAAAGAGCAGCCACCACTTAGAATGCAAGTCAAATTACAAGAGAAAACGTTTTAGAATCATTATTACCATTTGTTCTTTCTGGGGAAGAGAGCAAGGGAAAGTAAGAGGACAAGAAGGACCTTCTTTTTAAATAAAATTAAATACTTTTAAATAACACATTTTAGTGAAAGGTAGCAAGTGAATTTCATTTCTATTCTAGTACTAGGGAGAATGACCCATGTAATTAAAATATAACAATCATGATTGGAAAGTTACTCACACTACAGTAAGTGAAAAAAGCAAGCTACAGAATACTATGTAGAGCATGGTGTGCTTTTTTTTCCCCCCCAAAAGAGAAAAAGTAAAAAAAGATGTGCATAGTACAAGGACTGGAAGTAGATATAACAAAATGTTACCAGTGATTACTTCTGGGTAGCATAAATAGGGGTTGGGTTTTTCCCTTTCTTTTCGTTTATCTGCATTTGCTACAATCAATAGGACTTTTATAATTAAAATTATTAAACCTTTATGTTTTTAATAACAAGACCTAAAAGCACAACAAAAGAGCTATTCTTCCTGAGCAGCCAAACCTACAAATAAAACAGGTGAACATGCAATGAACAGAACTCACCTATTTGTTTTCAAGTTCCTGTTATAAACGTAATTAGAAGGGAAGAGACATATGTCTGGGTGCATCCTGTACTGAACGGTGAGCTGTAAGACAGGCAGCCTGCCAATCACGTTGTGCTCCACGTTCTCTTCCAGAAGTTTGTAGAAGCGGGCCATCATCGACTGGTCATAGCCATACTCCTGGGCCTTCTGAAAGGAGGAAAACAAAGCAATAATCTCCAAGAATTCATTTGTACTTTTCCCACTATTAAAAAAACAATCGCCGAGCTCTAAAATGTATTAGAGGTATTGCCAACAACCAAAGATTCAGAGAAAGAAGATGTTTCCAACTCCAGCCCTAGAAAAGCCATGCAGCTTGACTACAAAAGTTAAGGTATTTTCTCCTTATTTAGAAAACCCACATACTGCTTATGAACGAGATGTGATCTTGTGAATGACCACAACTGTCGCTATTTTGGTGCTAACAGGGGTCACCTGAAAGAATCGATGATAAAAGCAGCAAAGAACTGTAACACAGATTTTAACAATTATTTCTGGGCTATGCTCTCACAACTAGAAATAATGAATGTCATTGTAAATAAGCCTCTGAAAGACCAATTTCTTCATCCATCCATCATATACTCAGCAGCTAAAACTTGGGGTGCTGAGAGTCTACAGTGAATAAGAGCAAGTGTCACAGAACTTGCATTCTAGTGGAGGAGACAGGCAACTAAGTTGATTTCATCAATCCAAGAAAGGGTTACAAACCTGTGATCTGAAATACAGTGACTTAATTGACAAACGAAGAAAACTGTCTTAATGTTATCACGGTCGTGCCTTGGGATATACTTTTCAATGGTAGCATCATATCAAGATTCAAAAAGTATTATATCTTAAATAATCTAGAAGCAAAAAATGTGCTCTGGAAAACCCACTAAGATGATGCAATCTTTATAAGTGATGTTGACAATATGAGCATTGAAGATGTACGTGCAAAGTTTTAATAAACCTGTTTCACAAACTATCAGAGTGGAGAAAATAGGCATTACTTCTTATTTGTATTATTCATATATGTGATTATTTGCATATGTGATATTAAATAGGTTTGTATAATTAAAGAGAATATTTTTAGTAGACACTTGGCAATTTCATCTATACCCCCCCAAAGTTTATCTATTCAAGTTATAGCTAAAAAAACCTCATTTACTTCACTCTGGGGAAAAAGAAAATGGTTTATATGAGATAACACAACTACTTCCAGAAAAAAAACTAGTCCATCCTACAAAATGATGGAGATTTTAATGTTTTGACATGAACATATATTCCTGATCTATTTACTGACTGGAAAAAAGGTAATTTGGTACAGACTGATTCTGCCACCTTTAAACAAGGTCAAAACCTACATACATATACACAAATTTATACAATCCCTATAACCATCTGACATTCTGAATTTAGTAACTTATTTACTGTCTGTTACCCTCTAGAATGTCAGCTTCATGAGGGCAGGGATTTTTGTCTGTTTTCATCACTGTCATGACACCAGAACTTAAAAACAGTGCCTGAATTAGCCTGGCACTCAATGAACACAGACTGAAAAAAAAGTCAACACGCACATGCCCACAAACAGTTCAAATACTCACTAAACTGTTCATAGTAATTATCCCTAGGATTAGAAAGGCATGTTGAGAAAATTAACTTTGTAATTATTTTCTGAAATTTTCTCAATAAGCCTTTATTTATTTTTGCAACAATAAAAGTCCAAATGGATTTTTCTCACTTCTGCTGTTTTTAATCAATCACCAAAGTAGACAGTAAAGTTGAGGCCTATCGACAACCCTTTTCACTAACCACAGGCTAAGGCCCTTCAGGAAGTTAAATGAGTAGGTTTCTGAAATACCGCATTATTCAAAGAATGCAGGGCACAGCTGGCTCCTCCTAGTTGTCCACAAGCAGAGCCCCCTGCAGCAGCTCTGCCCTATGGACGAGGTTTTCACTCAGGGACGCGGGCGCACGAGTGTTCAGACGTCAAAGAACTGCACTACCATTTTGATGATTCCGAAGTCAAAGAACAGTAGTAACAAAAACAACTTGCTTTCTTTCCATAACGTAACAGAAATGCTGTGAAAATGGCCTGTTCTCTGGGACTGTTTATGCAGCCACTACTCTCTATTTGTACAAATAATCTATGTATCAGTAAAATGCTCAAATTTCATTAAATTTCAAAACCATCATCTAGACCTATGAAGATTACCCAAAACATCTGAATCCTGATTCTGCTGTGCATTTCTAGGAGCCATCTTTAGTGAGATTTAAGAAGCAAAGTGAAGGGGACCACAACTTTGGTGCTCATCTTCCCACAAGCACAGCCCACAACCTCTTTCCTTTCACCACCTTCCCTTTCAGAGGATGTGAGGGACACTGGCATTTTCCTGCACTATAGGATACAGAATCCTAAAATTGAAAACGTTACTGTAAGAATAATTTCTCTTTATACTGTTTTCCTCAAATTTGCACATATTTAAATATACATCAGGAGGTTGGATTCTTTTCCTTGCTTTTAAAGTTTTTATTTTATTATTGTTTTGGTGTTTATGTTACTAAAATAAATCAGATACAGCCCTTAGAACAGCTGCACACTGCCTTTCCCAAAGGAACAGCTCACTGCACATGGGACATCCTCCTCCTAAACTTCTGGTCTGTGACACTCACACTGCTCCTGTCACACACGCATAAGCACATTATGAAAAGAGGAACATTTCCGGAGACCTTTACTATGAAGGCTCTCAACAGTGGTTCTCTTTTCTCAGCCATTCCCTGTTTTTCCCTGCAAATAAGAGATGATGATCCAAGAAAGACTGCCCCACTGCCCAAAACAAAAAAACCCCAAACAAGCCCCTTCCACTTTAAAGCAACACGAATGTGAAAAACGTACCACAGAAATGACTGTGGGAGGGAGCTGCTTAGGATCTCCTACGAGGATGAGCTTGTTGCAACGATGGATGAGCGGAGTAAGAGTTTCAACTTCACAAGACTGTCCGGCCTTGGTAAGAGTACAGAATGGAGACATAATCAGAATTATCTCTATTATTTATTTATCTATATACAGTCTATCCAATTCATAAGAGTCCTAACCATTCAGAAACATACACTTTCTCCTTCTGCACCAAAGATCAAAAATAAGAACTTTCTTTGGTTAGAAAACAAAACAACAAAAACATTCTAAACGCCGAAGGGGGGGAAAAAACCCCACACACGTTTTGAAGTCAGCCACCACTCAGGTGCCACTACCACTTGGGAAGCAGCCATAAGCTAGAAGGGCCATGTCACGTCCCCGGTTTGTCTTCTTTGTCCCTGCTGGGCACATGCCTGAGGGGACTGCGTGTCTGTGTGTCCCACCCCCATCCCACTCTCTTCCTTCTTCCTCAGTAGGCTGCTTCAGTTGCAAGACTCAAGCTTCTTTTCAATTCAATGGCATTTTCTTCAATTATTTCATCACTTCCATCTTTTCTATTCCTTCGTTTTGGTGAATACTGGATCTTGGATCTCCTGGATGGGTTCTCTGTACTTTGTTTTCCATCTCTTTTGTCTTCTGGCTCTACATCCTGGCAAATAGTAGGTACCCAATAAATGTTTGCTCAATGAATGAAGTAGGAATAAAGATATTAGCTGAAAATATGGTGGCTCAGAGCTGTCCAGAGTTATATTAAAAATGCTTCAAAAGGTAACCAGAGATATCCCAAGCAGGAGCTACAATAATCCTTAGGAGGGATTTTATGAAGAACAATCAGGAATCCCTAAGACTACAGTCCCACTACTGAAAAAGCAATTTTCATCGTGGTGGGTCACTAGCAGCATATTTCAACATAAGAGAATACACACGTAATGGCAGGTCAAAATCAGATGCAAAGACCACTTTGTCAACATCTCGGCAGCCACTCTTCATCTAAGACTTACTCCTTACTCCTAGGCAAAGCTGTATGGCCGACTGCTTACTGACCTCATCAACAATGACGCAACTAAAGGGGACACCCCCTTGCCCACGGAAAGCAGCCTCGAGCAGCAAACCACCACTCGTGCTCAGTGTGCAGCAGATGATGTGGGACTCTAAGATGATGGTGTTCTGTGTCTTTTGTGGGCGTCCTTGAACCTAAGAGAATAAAAGTTAATCAACATTCAGTTGTATATAAATTCCTAACTACACTTATTATGTAGCAGAATAATGTCTAGTAAAAGGTAGGAACCTCAAACCTAGAAAACAGCAGAAACATTCAAGATAATCAGAAGCCATCAGAAAGAACACTTTGCAGTGGAGTCTAATCTCAGAACATGATTTAATAAGCACATTAAGAAAAATGTATTCAGGGTTTAATTTGGACGAAGTGGATTACAATTCTTACAGCCTGATGTATGAGGGAAGGTATCAGAATAAGCAAAGATTAAGTAATTCTACTGAGTTGTGAAGCAATTATCTGAGTAAAACCAGGATCAGAACTAAGCCTGAACATACCCTTTTCTGTTAGTTTTTAAGTACATAATATTGTTCTCTCTTTTATAAGGGCTGGTACCAACAAAAACGCCCGTGAAACTGACAAGCGTTCTACTTCCACAGTAGAATCCTACAACCTTGGTCCAGACTATAATGGAATAAACTGTGATGGAGACTGACAGTATGAATGACACCTCACAACGCATATCATTCAGTGTTCAAATTAATAAACTAGTACTCTCATCAGAGATTCAGTTAGCCTATTTCCCCTCCGGAAAAAGCTGTCGTGAATCATCCCCGAACATATGATAGATTCAACCATGGACGCCACGGCGTGTGTGTGAGAAGAGGCTGGTGACTGTGGCCTTCTGGCGCTCACATGTTAACTGTCACATACGTCTCCTCTCAGCCATCTAATGAGTGAAACTGCCAAGTACAATTAATTTTATGGCTCACAGAACAACGTGATCAGTGGCAAAAACCATAATACTGGTAAACATGGAATTCATCCTTAAACGTGGGAAGATTAATTTTGGGCTCAGCTTAAAGTTACAATAAAAAGCTTTCCACATAATTTTTAATAAACAAACTGCTAAAGTTCAATTATACTTATTTAGCCACACAGAGAAGGTCAATAATACATTCAAGAGAAAAACCTCAGCTCAAAAATACAAATACCATTACCGGTTGAGTAATGGTCTCTTTTACCGGTTGAGTAACCAGTCTCTTTCCCTGACCCCCAATTCATTTCATTAAGGGCTGCATTCTGGTGACGGGGTACACACCTGGCTCATCCTAGCTTTGACCAATCTAAATGTTAGTTGATATTTTTATATCCAAAGAATACTGAGAAAAGTTATACATATTATAGAAGGATTTTTGTGATCAAAAACAAGTAAAAAGAGTATATGCTTTCAGCCAAAAACTGAGAAAAAAGGTGCTTGTATTTCTTGGGCCATATCCCAGCCACTGTCACTCTACCTGAATTCAGACATGTAATTTTTTTTTCCTGTATTTTCAAATATTTATTTATTTATTTGGCTACGCTGGGTCTTAGTTGTGGCATGTGGGATCTTCCCTGCAGCGTGTGGGATCTTTAGTTGCAGCATGAGGGATCTTTTAGTTGTGGCATGTGGGCTCTTAGTTGCAGCACACGGGATCTAGTTCCCTGACCAGGGATCACACCCACACCCCCTGCAATGGAAGCACAGAGTCCTAACCACTGGACAGCCAGGGAATTCCCCCAAATTTTTAAATGTAATTGAGAAAAGACCACAGGTTGTTTGAACTATTTCATAAGTTAAAAAAAAGAAAAAGTAATACCAGGAAAATGCTACAGGTGAACTACTTACCTCTTTAACTTTAGAAGCAAGCTCCTGCCTTTCTTTTGAAACTCTGGCAATTTTTTCATCTAATTCTTGCCTCTGGAAAAAATCAGAATGCCATCATTAAAATTAAATTAAGCATTTTAAAATGCTTTCCAATGGACTGCCTCACATTTCAAAAGGATGAGCCAGTACTTTACCAATGAAAAACTGATTCACCCAGTGTGTTTTCTCTATACCAGTCTTCCTGTATTGCTGTGTGTCAGAGTTTAGCTAAGCTACTCCATGGTACTGCTGCCCTGGCATCCATTTTGTTTGGCCAAGCAGCCTGCAGAGACCCCAAACTAACTCTAGGCCCCTTCACACACACGCACGCCCTAGACGGCAGACTGTGGAGTCACCAGCCCACCAGCCAACATAAGCTCTTGTGATCAACAGTCTCCCCTGCTACCCAGTGCCTTCCCCTTATATGCCCTTTAGATAAGACCCTCCAAGCAACTTACCAAAACCCTGCTCTTTTGGTTAAAATTGGCCAATCCAGCCCTAGCCTGGGAACCCCAAAGTACTCCACCCATGGACTCTGATAATGACATGTGCGCCAGGGCCTGCCTCTCTCTGTCTGCACTCTCCCTTGACCTGCCTGTCACGCCCCACAAGGCATGCCTTATACCTTCTTCAAGACCTGTGAAAATAAACTTCTCTATTTGGATTTCGATTTCTCTTGTGGTCTGTTTTTAAACATCAGCTCATTATAAAGCAACCCAACAACCAGCACCCCGTGTTTCAATTAGTAGGTGTTAATTTGATAAATTCATTTTTTTTGTGGCCACACTGTGCAGCATGAGGGATCCCTAGTTCCCTGAGCAGGGATCGAACCTGAGCTCCCTTCAGTGTTAAGTGCAGATTCTTAACCACTGGACCACCAG
This sequence comes from Leucopleurus acutus, assembly GCF_964270905.1. Taxonomy (NCBI): domain Eukaryota; kingdom Metazoa; phylum Chordata; class Mammalia; order Artiodactyla; family Delphinidae; genus Leucopleurus; species Leucopleurus acutus. The sequence goes on along the minus strand of NC_139150.1, from coordinate 4,356,647 downwards.
GGAAGTCCAATAAATTCTTAATACTGTGTATGATTCAGTTCTGTCCAGGGTACTGCAGGTACGCTCTTTCTGCTTAAGCAGGCCAACCCTTGGGGCATCACTTATTGTTACCTACTCTGCCTTCATGCCATTAACAGTGGCGTTCAGTGGCTAAAACAGACTCCACATGGCCTGCAAAGTCTAAAATATTTACTATCTTGTTCTTTTAAAAAAAGTTGAACCCCTAATGTAAGGCATACCATTTCTGTGTACATTTTGTGTGTGTGTGTGTGTGTGTGTGCAGTACGCGGGCCTCTCACTGTTGTGGCCTCTCCCGTTGCAGAGCACAGGCTCCGGACGCGCAGGCTCAGCGGCCATGGCTCACGGGCCCAGCCGCTCCGCGGCATGTGGGATCTTCCCGGACCGGGGCACGAACCCGTGTCCCCTGCATCGGCAGGTGGACTCTCAACCACTGCGCCACCAGGGAAGCCCTGTGTACATTTTTATACACTAATTATGCTATTCCACAATGAAAGAATTGCATCAAATACTCACCAACTAGTTTATCTACGAGCTATTAAAAAACACTGATCAAGAAATGTTTAGATACCTGTAGTTCCCTTCCACCTCGGCATAAAGCACGCTGGCGGGAAAGTTCATCTAGTTGATGATCTAGAAATTCCTTTCTTCTATGCATCTCCTGAATATGAGAAGGTAATTCTTTTTCTTTAAAAAAAAATAAATAAAATAAAAGATAAACAACTGCTCATTCTAACAAATATATACATATGCATACACAATGAGAAGAAAAACTAGCTTCCAAAACTAGACTACTTCTAGGGTCTCCAAATTACCTTTAATGCCCACGCCATTTTCTACCATACAAAAAGAAACAGAAATCAATTAATATATACCTTTATTCAGTACTTACTCATTCTGTGGTTAACTTGGCTGTCCAAACTGAATTTTAGGACCTCAGCATTAATAGACTTTTCTGGACCTAGACGTAGTAAATTTATATCTCCACAGTTTCCTGTTGATAAAAGTCACACTTAGAGATTAATAAGAACACTGTCAATTTCTGTACATAATAACTATTTCTAAGCAAATATATTAACAGTCAGCGAAAGGAGCTAACATGAACTATTAATCAACCAAATACCTGGAACTGCACTAGAGGTCCCACACACATTCTTTTAGATTTGCTTCATAAGAATCCTACAAGGCAAGGACTTATTTCCACCTAATAAAAGCTACTGAGGTTGCATCAACAGTACACTGCAGAGCTGAGATTCTACTACACGAATGCTTCTCAAACTACGTTCTATACATCACTCCATGGTAAAATGTATTTGGGAAATGGCGAGTGAAAATAAAACAAATTTCTTGGCCATAGGGTATTTCGAAGATGAAGACTTTTATCTATTAATACATGTCTGAATTCCCCAAACAGAATCTTACGCGACCATCATATGCTTTCTGCAGGATACTGAGAACCAAGGTTTTGAAACTGCTCCACATCACAATGCCACTCCAGGATCTAAGGGACACAAGAAGCTGGAAATTCTGGAATATGGTAATTCCAAAAACTGTCAGCATCATTTAACTGGTTTATTAACCACATTTTAATTTTAGGTTAGCACATTTCAGGTATTATTTAATCTAAAAATCTCCCACTGCTTCACTGAACTAAACTATAGCAATCATGCAGCGTTTATTAGCACTTATCCCAATCTGACACATCACATACTTGTTTGCTAACTCCTTCCACTGAATCCAGGTCCCATAAGAACCAGGTTGTGTTTTGGTCACTGCCTAGAACAGCAGCTGGCACGTAAGTACAATAAACATATGTTCAATGAATAAATGAGCTCATTATACAGCTGTCTACACATATTTTTGTTCCTAGTTCAGCTCATTCTTCTAAAATTTGAAGCCATCTTCTCTGACCAACATTTATTTGAAGGTTTCAAAATTGCTAACCTGTGTTTCTATCAGAAAGGTGGATGAGATTTATACCCACTATAGTACAGAAATTAAAACAGACATCCTTTAAAATGAGGGTGAGCTCAGAAGGATGTAAGAGAAATTCCTAGGGGCCAAAAACAAAGAGAAAGGTGAAAACCAGAGGTGAAAGCCCCTGAGCTGCTGTGGCTTCCCTGGAGGGAACAGGCTGCGGGCTGGTCACTCTCTAGGTGCTTAGGTGTTTGTTTTTTAATTTACATACAATAAAATGCAGAGATTTAAAAATCCTTAGTTCTACGGAGTCTGACAAATATCTACATCAGCAAAACTACCATTCCAAAAACTACCATTCCAATCAACATATCGAAATTTTATAATGGGGGCTTGGAATTAAAGCCCACTAGAAAGCAAGAGGGCATGGAAGAGGTGGAGGGATGAAAAAGACATGAATCTATCTTGGCCTGGGCTTAGCTGGGAGAAAAACAAACTCTCTTCTAGGACTTTCCAACTATAGGCCCATGCCACATGTGGACTTAAGAGTCTAAATACATAATACAGAGAATGACAAAGGTGACCCAACCAAAATACAGTTGAGGTTTTTAAAATGAGAATACAGTGAACAATGTTATACCAATATATTTGAAAACCTAAGGTGAAGTGGAAATTTTTCTTGAATAATATGAATTAGCAAAACTCACTCAAATGTAGAAAACTTGAATAAACCAACAATTAAAGACATTCAGCAGACAGAAACTTATCCATCTGTCAAAAAATAGACAAAAAACAAACAAACAAGAAGTCCCCCCCAAAAACAACACTAAAAACAAATTAACCTTCAAGTAACAGGTAATTCTCTGTCTTATATGAAACATTCCAAATAAATGTCTGTATAACTTCATTTTTAAAGTCTGTATAACTTCAATACTAAAACCAAAGATATGACAAAGAAAAATTACAGGCTGGCCTCATTTAAAAAAATCAATAGCAGGGCTTCCCCGGTGGCGCAGTGGTTGAGAGTCCACCTGCCAATGCAGGGGACACAGGTTCGTGCCCCGGTCCGGGAAGATCCCACATGCCGCGGAGCGGCTGGGCCCGTGAGCCATGGCCGCTGAGCCTGCGCGTCCGGAGCCTGTGCTCTGCAACGGGAGAGGCCACAACAGTGAGAGGCCCGTGTACCGCAAAAAAAAAAAAAAAAAATCAATAGCAATCCAGCAATGTGTTAAAAAATAATAGTACACAACCAAGCTGACCTTATTCTAGGAATCAAAGATATTTTCACATTAGAAAAGCATTGTAGGGAGTTCCCTGGCAGTCCAGTGGTTGGGACTCGGCACTTTCACTGCCGTGGGCCTGGGTTCAAACCCTGGTCGGGGAACTAAGATCCCTTAAGCCTCGGGGTACGGCCAAAAAGAAAAAAAAGAAAGAAAGAAAGAAATAAAAGAAAAGCGGAATTCCCTGGTTAGGACTCTGTGCTTCCATTGCTGTGCGGTTGGGGGGAGGGGGGATATGAATGAAAAAAAAACTGCATGCAATAAAATTCAACACCCATTCATTAAAAAAACTCTAATTAGACGGGGACTTTTTTAACCTGATAAAAGGGTATATACCAAACCCCAGAAACAAACATCACACTTAATGGTGAGATGTCCAAGGTATTTCCTTAAAGGACACCCAGGACCACTGGACATAGTGAAAAGCAGCAAAAATGAAAGTACTGCAAAAGAAGAAAAAAGCTGTCTTTACTGACAAGAGACTTCATTTTCTCTCTAACAAAAAAATTTAAAAATCCAACCTAGACACGACACTTGTGCCACCTTCGTCCCAGCCTTCTTGTGTTGTCAACCCACACCTGAAAAAGTGCTTATTAACCCTCCCTCAGGGAAAGGAAAGTGAAAACCGCACGGGAACTGTTCTCGGTTGTATAATTTGATACAACCACTTTGGAGCAGAACCGGGCCCCATCTAGAGGCTGCACAAATCCTTCAACCCAGTATTTTCATTTCTAGGTATATATACACTAGACCAGTGTTTTTATAAACTCTTTTGACCGTGATCTATAGTATGAGGTACACTTCACACTGAAAGCCAGTACACTCATACCTCACCAATAAAACAGGTTTCACAAAACAATACTTACCCCTCACTACCTACACTCTAATCTTTTCTGTTCTCTTCTATTCTATCTTATCTTGTTTAAGTATGCTGGTTCTGATCTCCCTAAACTGATTTCACAATCCACTAAACTAGTCACAAGCCACAGTGTGAAAGCACTGCCCTAGCAGCCTGTATGAATACTCAGGAGACGTGAGTAAGGACACAGTACTCCAGTGTGCTCCCTTCAGCTGCTGTACAGCACAACACAATACAACTCAGTCACTGCAGTAAACGTTTTCATCCTGCACTGGAGAAACAGGCACAAGTACAGGAATAAAGTTTGAAATAACAAAAAAAAAAAAAAAGGAAGAGAACTTACACTGCTATCAATGGATAACGAATAAACCGTGCACTCATATGATGAAATGCCCTATAGCCGCTGACATGAATGACCGCATCCATATACAGCGAGACATAAGGTCACAGTTCTCACAAACATAATGGGGAGTAGAAAAGCTGCAGTTGACAATGCATTTTAAGTTTTAAAAGCAAATGAATTCTACATGTAGCTAATACATATGCAATAAAGGAAACACGTGTGTGATCCCTCCGAATAAAGACGACACATCCCAGCTGCTCCTGCAGCTGGTGTGGCCATGGGACTAAGTTCTGGCCAAAAGGAAATAAGCAGAGGTGCTACTGGCAGCGTCTCAGAACTTTTCTTAAAGCACGGCTAGTATATCTGTCCCCTTTTCCTTGCACTTGCTAGATGTGACTACTGGTGCTGGAGCAGCCATTTCTGACCATGAGGTGAACTAAGGAGTGGGGGGGTCACACGTAGTGGAGCAACAAGGTAGAAAGACCCTAGGTCTCTGAAGACTCGGAAGCAGAGTCATCAGGCCAGTATCATCCCTCAACTGTCCATCTCTGGGCTTCTGAGTAAGAAGGAAATAAACTTCTATCATAGTTAAGCCACTGTACTTGGAGTGTCTATTATTTGCAGCCCAACTGAATCTTAACTGATTGAGGTCACTGCCAGGTAACCTCAAGGAAAATAAAATTTGGTTAGGGAAGACAAGATACATGTGCTTAGAAGAGCAGCCCGACCCAGAGCCACAACCACACCACTCAGGATGGCTGGTGTGAGAGCAGGTGTTAAGGTTAAGTGCACAGAAATGACTTTACACATTCGCCCAAGCATCCCGAATCCTCGGTGGCAATGCTCTTCAATCTGTCAACTGTGCTGAAAAGACTTATCCCTGTGGTATACTTTATATCTCAACTCTTCAGCTTCTCCACCTATAAAATGTGGATAGGTTATTTACTGCGTGGCTCAGAGGATTACTCTGAGAGTACTGACACATACTGAGCACTCGGTAACCATAAGTGATGACTGCTCTAGCTTTTGCGTCACTAAACATTTACTAAGTCCCAACTGAGTGCCAGGCACTGTTCCAGGCACTGGGGTTACTACAGTGAACACAGTTTTAAAAGCCCTTGCCTTGGTGGAGCTCGTTATATTCTAGCTATACTGAACCATCCATGGTTCTCTGGCTTCTGGTCTTTTTTATTTACAGTAAGTTCCACGAGAGTCCTCTCCCCACTTCACGGCCTCATTGCTCTTCCAAGTTTCATCTTAGATATCATTTCCTCTAAAAGTCTTCCCGAACCCTTACACAACTGAATCAAGGGCTGCTCTAAGGTGTTTCAAACTACCCACATTTTACTCCTATTATAGAGCTTCTACCTTTACAGCCCACTGATCCATCCACTTCCTGTCTCTTTGAGGGTTTCACTGTTGAAACCTCAGTACATAGCACAGGGCCTGGCACAGAATAAATGCCCCAAAACATTCATTAAACAAACCAGTAAGTACACATAGGCCACAGCCTCAAGTAGAAAAAATTACCAGAACTGGCTTGCTCTTTGTCATTCAAGGTTACCCACACTAAACATTGAAAACAAATTAAAAGCCCACATAAGTATCATACCCAAAGGATTCTTCTTGTCTTTACACTTCCCTTTGAATTGAAGGATAATTTTTTTCATAAGTTCATCAACAGCTGCATTGGAAGGCGCACACACAAGGACACGGTTTTGTTTGATTTTGGCATTGGAGTTCTCATCTGAAAGTCCCCTCCTCTGGTTCGACAATTTGTACCAAACAAACAAACAAACAAACAAAAAATACTGATGAGCTCTATTATGCAGCGTTATAGTTCTTCTCTACTGCCACATATATTTGAAAGTTCCCCTAATAAGTAGTTAAAAGTAAATAAAAGCACCTACATCTTACATTGATGTTAAAAAATTACTCTGGCAGGGAATTCCCTGGCAAACGAGTGGTTAGGATGCGGTGCTCTTACTGCCAAGGGCCCAGGTTCGATCCCTGGTCGGGGAACTAAGATCTCGCATGCCGTGCCCCCCCCCCCCCAAATTACTCTGGCATAAAATTTTATCGTAACTTCTCTGAGCCTTACCTTACTATCCACTTATTTTATTCAATGTTCAAAATGTAGCCCAGAAATACATTCAAGATGGTCTCCTGGGATTAGCTGTGACCTATAATGAAGCCCGAAGACCACCATTCTAGCCCTTAGCATTAGTTTCACACAAGATAACATTTTCTGTTCCTTTTATTTCTTATAATCTTCTCTACCTCTGCTACTGCTTTATCTGATATAGTTCCACACAGTATCAAAAAGATACACAAAAGTGAAGGGAAAAAACGCACTTTAGTACTTATTTACACGTTAGTTAAAGTAAAACAACATACTCAATTAAGGGCACAGATGCCCTCGCGCACACTCTACCTCTGTCAGCAGGCGGTACAGGAGGCCCACAATGGTTTTCGATTTTCCTGTCCCGGGTGGTCCATGAATCAGACAGATCTTGGCTACTGCTGGGGAGTGTCTCACCATGGCATATGCAGTTTCTATTGCTTTCTTTTGGTCTTCATTGAAATCTTTTAGGTGGGCAATCTATACAAAAGACATTAGTGAGAACGAGTGGTTCTTCCTGTGAAGGCACAGGAGAGCAAGAGAGTGGAAGGCATCTGTTTGAATCTGCTGACCTTTGTCAGACAGAAGCTTTGGTGATGATCAGGCAAGACCCCAAAATGACCCTTAATCTAAGAACCACTTTCACTACTGGAAAGAGCTACTGATGAGTGTCTACAGGCCTCAGTCCACCTACAACTACAACAACTATATTTTTATTTGTGATTCTTATAAAGCTGATCACAATAAATTGTTTTGCACTTTTCTTCTTTTTATTCTGTGGTTCTTCCCATTTTAGTCAATTCTCTCTTTAGACAGTAAAAACATTCCAAGATTTCCTTTCCTAACACAAGTGATACAGTCGAAAAAGCATGGATTTTGGGTCAGATTTGAGTCTACACCTCAGTTTCACTCAAAAGCTAGGTCTCTAAACTCCTAACCTCTCTGGGCTTCAGCCTTTGTCAATCATTAAATCTGGGATTCCTTAGAGGGTGAGAACTGTAGTGGAATAACTGAGGATGGAAAGGAGACGTGACCCACGAGCCCCCCCCCCCTAAGCAAACTGGGGGCTGGCGAATAAGCCAGAACTGCAAACAGTCCTGATTGCTTTGAGCCCCCCCGGCAAACCGGGGGCCTGCGAAGAAGCATTGAGTGCTTTGGGCCCTGATCCGTGAGATGTCCTCAGTATAATCAGAGTGGTGGGAACGCAAGGAGATTTCCTTGTGCTACTTCAGTGTAATCAAAATAATGGTGGGAACTCTGTGCTGCTTTTGCGCTCAAGGACGAAGCACGGCAGGTGCTCACGAAAGCCAATTATTGCTTGTATAATTAATAAAAACATAGGTTGCTGCTTTGACATTTCTGAAATGTTAAGAAAACAAGTTTTAAAAATGTAAACCTAGATAATGCTTTAATAAAAGCTACCACAGCAGGACAGACGGCGCTGTTCTGCCTGAGTGAGCGGCAGCCCTCTACTGCTGTGCTTCGGCACAATTCATCTCATGTGATGAGCTTACTTTTGGCCCTGTCATAAGATAAACTACAACAAGGACTGAGAAAATGCATATGAAAGCCCTAACACAAGACAGGGGTTCAAATAACATTCCTTTCCTTCCGCCTGTCTCTTGTGTTAATTTCCTGGAACTTACACACAACTCTTACAACAGTGAGAAATATGTGTTCACAAAGAATCACAACTTCGTTGTCACACTGGCAACAATACCAGTCGATGCTCCACTGATCATTCAAATGCAAAATTCATTCCATTAAACCTACTCTTACTCCTGCATTTAATCACCTAACAAACAGTTAAGTAGGATGTTCACCTCACATTTTAATGTTGCTCTTCAAGCATATTTTCAATTCCTTTTTGCACTCTACCTTTTTTCCTGAGGTAAGCTGACTAACCTAACACAAAGAACTACTTTGCAATATTAAAGAAAACTAAGCACTAAAAACGTCACTGGGCACACATGGTGACTATGTCTTTGTTGTAGACAAAAGGGAATGTGTGACAGATGAAAATAACATGATGCTTTAACATCCTGACATGAAATGTTCTGACTTTCCCTGTTATCAAATGACTATCACTCACAATTTTCTCAGATGCTGCAGTTAGTAAATCTTTTGTACAGAAGTCCATGGGGTTTGGATTCAGAACGGCTCTGGCCAGTTGGTTCCGACCACTCAGCAAAGACATGGCTTTCAACTTCCTTTGTGTAGTCACCAGAGAGCTGATTACAAGACATTTCACGAATGCATTTAAATTGACTGGTAAATTATGTTGAGTCTGGATGGAAACGGAGCACTCAGATTTCCCATTATGCACTATTATCAAGAAGGAGAAAAAGCAATTTCAGTTACCAGTGAATAACAGTGTCCAGTTAAAAAGGTTATTCAGAACAACGTGTTTTGTAACTTTTTTTTTTTTTTTTTTTTGGTGCGGTACGTGGGCCTCTCACTGTTGTGGCCTCTCCCGTTGCGGAGCACAGGCTCCGGACGCGCAGGTTCAGCGGCCATGGCTCACGGGCCCAGCAGCTCCGCGGCATGTGGGATCTTCCCGGACCGGGGCACGAACCCGTGTCCCCTGCATCGGCAGGCGGACTCTCAACCACTGTGCCACCAGGGAAGCCCTGTAACATGTTTTTTATACATCATTTAAATAATTTTCTCATAAGTATCTACTGACTGCCTCCTAAGAACCAGGCAACGTTCCTGTCCTCTGGAGGCTTATTTTTTAGAAGAAGGAGGCAGATAAGCAAATAAACATGTCAGGTGATGGTAAGTCTTAGGAAGAAAGCCGAGAGGGGGGATGAGGAAGTGATGAGGGTTGTGAGGGAGTGTTATCGTAGACAGGAGAGTCAGGGGAGGTCTTCCTGATATGATATTTGAGCAGAGACGTGGCATTAAGTGAGTGAGCCATGCCCGTAACCAGGGAAAGCGGGTTACAGGCAGAGAATCAGCAACTGCAAAGACAATGAGGCAGTGAGGTGCCTGGATTATTTTCAGAACAGGGAGAAGGCCAGAATGGCTAGAAGGAAAAGCAGGGAGAAGCGAGCTAGAAGACCAAGAGAGTAAATGCAGCTACACTTCAGAGGGCTCTGCAGTTAATCACTCTGAACATGACTCTGAGTCAGGTCAAGAGCACAGGACAGCTCCGCGCAGGTAAGTGACATGCGCTAACTCACACATGAAAAGAATCACTTATTGAGAATGAAGAATAAACTGCAATGGAAAAAGCACAAAAAGACAACTTAAGAGGCTAAAATCTAGGTAAAAGTGAATGGTCGTGTGGGCCAGGAGGTAGCGGGAGAGGTGGCGCTTGGATGTAGGATATATGGCAAAGGAAGATCCAATAGGATTTCCTGATGCATTAGATGGAGCGTGTGAGGGAAAGCAGGACTCAAGGATGACTCTGAGGTTTTGGGCTGAGCAACTGGAAGAATGGGATGGAGGTCCCACATGCTGCGTTGGAAAAAACCGAAGCAACAGCACATGTCAGGCAGTAAATCAAGTGTTTCTTTTTGGAGTAGGTTTGAAATGTCTAATAATCTCCAAATGGAGATGTCAGATAGTTGGATGCATGAGGAGTTCAGGGAAGGAGACAGAAACCGTTTCTAAATCTTAGAAACAGAACTTTGGCAAATGTAACCACCTGTAAGAGTTGAAAGCACAGATGAAGCTATATATCCCTGTTGCTAAACTCATCTTGCATAAAGAACTGAGCTCTGATCACACAATAGTAAACATGGCACACCAGTTATGATGCGGCACAATGTTAAACTCCTAACAGCTTTGTTGCTATTTTTAAGATACGATGCAAAAAGGTGAAGGAATAATGATCACATATTCTCTTCACATAACAGAGACTAAGAGAGCAGCAATGTCAAAAAGGCAGCTTGGCATATATCAAGCGTGTGGACTTCGCAGTCAAACAAAATTAGGTTTCAATTCTGGACCTAGCGTTTAATACTAAGGATGTCTTTGGATAAGTTACTTAACATCCCTGAACTCTGATTTCCCCATGAGCAGAGAACAAACCATTCTGCTTTGCAGGGCTCTGGGAAAAGATGATAAATGTGCACAGGAAGGACAGGGCACACTGGCTGGCACACAGTCAGTAGTCCTTAAATTCCAGCTAACATTATTTTTGTTATGCTGCCTTAGGGAGAGAGGCCCCTGCAACACGATGGATGGGAGTGATGAAATGGTGAACCCCTCCAGTTGCTTACAATTAGTTATGTGTTTGGTCTGCTCATCAGTAATTAGCCACAAACCAAGGCTGGAATGTGATTTAACAAACAGATGGTTTGCAAATTGTCTGTTTTGTAACAAACACACTGACAGATGAAGGAATTTACTAGAAGGAGGAGACATTACAAAAGAAAGGTTTTAAATCCTAAGTCTAAAGCAATAAATGCTGGGCCTTTTCCAGCTGAGTCTAGAAAAACTAAAAGAGGACTCTGAATGCTAAGTAATCAACCTAGCAAATACAGTCTGGTAAACATCGAGCAAATACACATCTGGTAAATGTATAGCAAATACATGGCTAGTAAAGCCTAATTTAGAGGGAAATTAAAAGATGAGCTGCTGACAGATTTCGCTTCAATGTCTCATTAGGTACTTACTGACTGAAGTGCGGCGGAATTTATGAACATAACCACAATAATATTCATAGGGATCTTGCATGCGATTTCTCTCTATGTCCTCCTCCTCTCCATTTAGTCTTTCAGGAACCAAAAACACCAAATCATTTTCCTTTGGATGAAGCTGTTTAGCTAGTTCACATTCCTCAAGATAAACTATAAAACAAGAAATCAGCATTTATTCTAACAGAATTATTTTACATGAGATTAAAGGATATTAAACCCTTGTACTAAGTTCAAGCAAGTATACAGCACTAGTGGATTTTGTACATACTTCAAAATGATAGTCTAAGCTAGTCAGCATTGTCAAATATTGATCACACAGTATTATAAAAGTCTTCTTAAAAACTGCTACAAAGCCAAAATAGATGAAGTCATAATATTAAAAAGCAGCTAATAAATTTCTTTTCCTTGAAGTTTATCTTACTTTTTAATCAAGAAAATTTCACTTTTGTGCCCTACTTTGAAAATCCCAGAAGAAAATCTGGAAACAGATCCATGTACACATACGAATTTTGAGCCTACTAGTGGCATTTCAAACAAGGGGGGAAAGGACAGTAGTAAAATAAATGGGGCTGAGAAAACAGAGCAAGCTCTAAAATTAAAAAGTTCAGTACCAACTGCCAAATCCAGCAACAACATACTGAACCAAAGCACGAAGTACTAGGATTAAGTCGACTGAACTACTAAGTCAAAAAAGAATTTTAGGGCTTCCCTGGTGGCGCAGTGGTTGGGAATCCGCCTGCCAATGCAGGGGACGTGGGTTCGTGCGCCCCGGTCCGGGAGGATCCCACATGCCACGGAGCAGCTAGGCCCGTGAGCCATGGCCGTTGAGCCTGCGCGTCCGGAGCCTGTGCTCCTCAACGGGAGAGGCCACAACGGTGAGAGGCCCGCATACCGCAGAAAAAAAAAAAAAAAAAGAATTTAAAAAATGCATCATGTAAGAAATGTCTATTTGAAGGCATCAGAGAGCAAATACAACAATGAAGAATTACTCTGTTGAGATCCAGAACAATGTGGAAATCCATAGGCATCAGCCCAGTATTTTCCCTAGAAACATCTGAACTCTTCAGGGAGTGGGCAGCCAGGAATTTGAGCCGTACCTGGGATAGCCTTGTACAAAAAAAGAGACAAAAACTGGAGTCCAGGGCCTGCACAGGTAGAGTAGGCATCCTGGTAGCCCTCAAGGTGCAGGTTGGGACCATGAAGGACTACACCCAAGAATGAAGGCAGCTTCAATTCACCAGAGTATTTCAGGAAAGCTCAATTCTTTAAACCAGATTAAGATGATCCCACATTGCTAGTACTCCCAGAATCCTGGCAGAAGCAAAGAAAAATCCTCTCTGGAAGAAGACATCCTATCATCCTAGGCCTCTGATTATTTTTTAAATAACTTTCCAAAGACAATGACCAACATATTAGAGATAAGCAAAGCACCAGGAGAGAAGAAATACATGAACTAGTAGTATCAACAAACAAAAAAGGGCTGCACAAGGCACTACACAGAGTACAGTCGTACAGTCCTTGAATTGGTTCCAGGACCCCTGCAGACACCAAAATCCTCAGATGCTCAAGTCCCTTATGTAAAATGGTGTAATATTTGCATATAACCCACGCACATGCTCCAGTACACTTTAAATCATCTCTAGATTACTTATAATACCTAATACAATGCAAACGCTATGTACATAGTTGTAAATCCAACATAAGTGGTATGTAAATAGGTGCTGGTGCATAGCAAATATGTTTTTCTGGAATTTTTTTCCCTGAATATTTTCAATCCACGGTTGAATCCGATGATGCAAATCCCGCAAATACAGAGGACCAACTGTATGTCTTACACAGTTTAAAATATAGAGTTAAAAAATACATAACAATAAGAATATACGAAGTGGAACAGATAAACAGGGTTAAAGTTTTTAAGATTTTGCCTTATCTATGGAGACACTTAAAGTATCGATTAAAACTGTAAACTTTGAATCATGCACGCTGTAAGTTTTCACCTGAACTACTAAATGGCCCAAGAGGTAAAAATTGAGGTATAATTTCCAAACTAAAAGAAAAAAATGAATGGTTCAAAGGTCTCACATATATGTAAAGAGTATACTCTAGTTCTGTCAGTTTTTTCTCTATATATTGTATTAGGTATTCAAAATGGTCCTATCTTCTGTTAACTGAACTTGCTATCATTGTGAAATACTCTCTTTTAATCTCAAATAATGCTTTTCTGCCGTAAAGTCTATTTAGTCTGGTATTAACAGAGCAAAACAAGTTTCTTTTAGTTCGGTTTGCATGAGTAGCTTTCTCCAATCTTTCTCTTCCAACCTTCCTGTATCCTTATGTTTACACGTATTACTTGTTAACAGCATATAACATGCCAATACTGATCTTGAAACAACTTTTTCTACCCAAAGATACGAAGGCTACTTAGAAAATCACAAGCTCACATACAGGATAAAAAATATAGATGGTATCGGTTATATCAGGTAGCAAGAAAGCTCTCAAAGACTAGTAGGGTCCTGTCTAAAGGGCTCAGGAGCCAACCTGAAGAAGCCAATTACAAAGACTTGAAACAGAAGTGTATTTAAGTCCATGTGTTTGTAACGAAAACAATTTTTTTTAAAGTTCATTGGTCAACCCAGCACTTGCAGAGAATTAAGTCATTATTTTGAAAACTGGTCAGGAGTCAAGTATCAATACTTATTCTACCCTTCTTTATAAAGTATACTACTGAGTAATCAAATAAAACGGAGCACTTTCTCTTTATAGAACTACAACAGCTAATAAATGAAGAAATGATAAAATAAGCATATCACCATTTTGTATCCTTTAGTAAAATAATTAATCTAGGCATTAAGGATCAACGGTTATAAATATTACAAAAAGAGAAATTAAAGATCAAGCACCTCCTGATAAAGGAACACACCAACCCCAGCTATGAAATAGTTTTGCCAAAAATATTAGATCAAATGAATCTGATCAAGCCTCTAGATCCAACTATCAATTTACAAGAAATACAGAGGACTGAAAAACATACTAAACACCACCAGGGGGATGCTATCAGCAAGACACAGGCAGTAATTCTACAGGGTCAACAACACAATTTCTTCAACAAATAAATTACAAAGGGGGGGAAAATCCATGAAGGAGACAATTATAATTGAAGAAGACATATTAACAATGTCAATGAGTGGACCTAATTTGGATCTTAATTCAAACAGGCTGAAATAAATTGTTCTTTATGAGGAAACTGAAAACTTGAACACTGTCTAGCTATCTAATATTAAGAAAGCATGGTTAATACTTTAGCAACAAAATAATGTTTTACTATGAATTTTTAGGTCCATATCTTTTAGAGATAGTCACTTAAATAATTACAAATGACACCAAAAGAAAAAAAATCTAACCAATGATGATCTGCAAAACCTCTCCCTAGAAAACTGTAAAACATTACTGAAAGTAAACCTAAATAACTGAAGGTATGTATCTTATTCAAATCAGTATTAGAAAGATGTCAATTCTTAACAAATTTCCACATTTTTTTTTTCTCTAAAACCTACATGGTAATGCAAAGGGACAAGAAGAGCCAACATACTCTTAAGGCAAAACAAGGTAGGCGGACTTGCTCATTAAAGTTTATAATAAAGCTTAATTAAGTAAAATTAAGCAACGTGATATGGGCAGAGAGGTAGGCAAATGATCCAATAAAGAAGAAAGGAGTCCAGAAAAAAGTCAGTACATTAAATGGACACTAGATTTATGAAAAATATGGCACTGCAGACCATGGAGAAAGGATAATCTTTTCAATAAACACTACTGGGGTAATTACATTTCCATTAGGGAAAAAAATGAAACACGGCCCCTATATCTTACTCGTGTACAAAATCCATTCCAGGTTGGCAAAACAGTGAAGCCTCTCGAAAGGGACTGGCAAACTTTCTGTAAAGAGCCAGATTTTTCTTTGCAGGCCACATATGGTGTCTGTTGCATATTCATCATCATCTTTTTTTCAAAACCTTAAAAAAGGGTTTCCCTGGTGGCGCAGTGGTTGAGAGTCCACCTGCCGATGCAGGGGACACGGGTTCGTGACCCGGTCCGGGAAGATCCCACATGCCGCGGAGCGGCTGGGCCCGTGAGCCATGGCCGCTGAGCCTGCGCGTCCGGAGCCTGTGCTCCGCAACGGGAGAGGCCACAACACTGAGAGGCCCGCGTATCGCAAAAAAAAAAAAAAAAAAAAAAAAAAAAAAAAAAAAAAAAAAAAAAAAAAAATCACGATAAATTGGAAATGGTTAAAATTGAGAGGGCTTGCCTGGTGGCGCAGTGGTTGAGAGTCCACCTGCCGATGCGGGGGACACGGGTTCGTGCCCCAGTCTGGGAAGATCCCACATGCCACAGAGCGGCTGGGCCTGTGAGCCATGGCCGCTGAGCCTGCACATCCGGAGTCTGTGCTCCGCAACGGGAGAGGCCACAACAGTGAGAGGCCCGCGTACCGCAAAAAAAACAAAACAAAACAAAAAAAACCTTACTCTTCCGCAGTATAAAAACAGGATACCGGGTAGATCTGCAAGCTGTGGTTTGCTGACACCTGTTCTAGATGTTAAAATAATATATTGATGACCTGCAGCAGGGAAAGGTTTCTTAAATGAGGCACAGACCATTAACCGTAAAAAATACATAGATGCATTTGTTATGTTAAAAAATAAATTCTAAACAAGAATAAAATAAGAATTTTAAAGACATCACTAAGAGAGTCATAATGGAAGCCAAAGTGGGAGAATGGTTTATATCCAGATTATATAAAGAACTCGCTACAAATCAGTAAGAAAAAGACAACTAACAGAAAATGAACAGGAGTCTTTAAAAGGTGCTTCCCCAAAGAGGTTACTTAAGCATCTACTAAATATATGAGAAGGTGCTCAATCTCACTGATAGCCAGGATAGTACAAAATAAAACCACAAATGGCCATCAATACACACACACTGCAACGGCTAAAATGAACAGCACAATCGACACAAATGTGTTGGCACAGACATGGAGCAACGTGACTTCCATACGCCGGTGGGGGCGTGTCATTCTGCATGACTGGCTTGGCGTTATCTACTTACGTTAAGCTCACACATAATACCCTGAGACTCTGAGACCCACTTGAGGAGACAGACTCCACAAAAACACCCTCGCATAACACGAAGAGACACATGAATGATCATAGTAGCATTACTCATAAAATGCTGTGTGTAGAAGCAGGCCTGAGGCTGCTATCATTAGAAAGGCCTGCTTACAAGGTTGGTCCCCCTTGGAATCTGGGAACTTGGATTTCCGGACACCTCTCATCATTTGCTGATGAGAATGGCTCACTGTACCTTACCTGTTTGCCAAATTTTTTCTCTACAGCTTATGTCAAACACCCACTTTACTTGTGAAAAGTCATGAATCTGAGCTAGGCAGAGGGTGTTTTAGGCACTGAGTGTCTCAGCTTCCCTGGTAGGTAATGTGTCACATGGGTTGTCACACCTCACTACTGGGAAAGTTAAGTGCGTCCTGTGTGACTTCGCTGGGAAAGGACTCTTGGAAACTTGCTCCTGGTTTGCTTTTTCCCTTTGCTAATTTTGCTTTGTATCCTTTTGCCACAGTAAGTCACAGCCATGAGCATGAATATAATTCCTGTGAGTCCTCCTAGCAAATCACTGAACGTAGGGATGGGCTTGGGGAGCCCTGACACACAGGCCTAAACTGCTGGAAAAAATGTCCACTAACGGGAGTTCCCTGGCGATCCAGTGGTTAGGACGCGGCGCTTCCACTGCTGTGGCCCGGGTTCAATCCCTGGTCAGGGAACTAAGATCCCACAAGCCACATGGCACTGCCAAAAAAACTTCTTTAAAATAATAATAATAAAAATGTCCATCAACAGTAAAATTGTGACATAGTCACACATTGAAATACCACCACAGCAATGAAAAAAAAATACCAAAGATGCACACAAAACTGATGAATTACGAAGACATGTTACGTGAAAGAAGTCAGACACAAGAGTAAATGCTATGTGATTCTATCATACCATCAAGATAAATGGCAGATAAATCAGTGATTTAAACATTAAAAAGAAATATAAAACTACTACAAGAAAATATGGAAGCATTTATCTGATTTCTAAAACCAACTGAATGGTAAAGAAATAAATACGGTATTTTTGAACATGTGAAGATAAAAATTGTCTGCCTCAAAAACTGCATGTGAAGTTGAACAGCAAATAATGAAATTGAAAAAAAATTAACAATGCACACAAATAAGAAAACAACCTCCCTAATAGAAAAAGAAAAGGACAAAAGGCATGAACAGACAATTATCCGCCCCCGCCAAAGAATACAAAAGACCAATAAAGATTTGAGGACAAAAACTACAACCTCAAATGAGATACATTTTCCATATAAAACTGGGGGAAAAGTTTAAACTAGCAAATGAGAAGAGATACATTCTTATGTTAGAAGTGAAAATCGTATTCTTTTTGGTAGACAGAGGCAATATGAACCAAAAGTCTTAAAATACACACACTATTTGATCTAGCAAAGGGATTTATTCAGTGTAACAGTAAAAAAACCATAAATAATGTACATGTCTAACTAGAAATTACTGGTTAAACAGAACTATGGAATATGCTTACAATGGAATAACTACATACACTGAACATGCTATTATTATTTATCTCTGAAAAGACATTTATAATAGATTAAGTGAAAATAAGTCAAATGTAAGCTTCATGAAGGTGGAATTTTATGTTTTCATCACAGCTACATAACTAGCATCTAGAATCATACACTATCAGGTAGTATAAAGTCAGTAAATATTTGCTGAATAAATACATGGAAACAGTCACTTAGGTAAAATAACCCTACCAACCCCCCCACCCCCTCCCACCCCCACTTCACTCAGATGAGTAGGAAGTCTAACAGTAAGACATACACTACTATGTTCATAGGATTATCTCTGAATGATGGGAACTGTGAGTGATGTTTATTTTACTATTGGCTAATATTATCTGAATATTCTACAGTGAACATATAATACCTTTCCCCCCAAGTATATGTACATGCTTTTTTCCTTAAGTGAATCTATGGAGTAGGATGGATTGCAAGGGGGAAGGAGGCAGACGGAGAATTTATACTTTTTATTTTAAAGGGTTCTAAATGCTTGGTTTATTTATAACTAAGACATAACTGTGACGCGTGCTCCAGACCACTCATGAAATGAGAGCAGAGACGATAGAGAGATTAACTCAGAATCTGTACGCACGATCATGGCAACACCCCCTCCGCCCCCGCCAGTCAAACTCCCTCACTCACCTTCTCTCTCCCTTGCCCAGCATCTAGGGACACTTTGGCCTGTGGTATTCTGATTGCACAATGGTTAAAACCATGAATTTTATAACTGTCCCAGTAATTATTCTCATTAATTAAAGACCTTAAACATATTCTTAGTAAGAGGTTACAAATTCACCTTAGGAAACCTATATCCCAGAAAATTCAAACAATTATTATGTTCCCTCAAACAGCAATCTCCAATTATTATATGATATAGCCCAAGTTACACAAGAAAGAACTTACCCACAAACTCCCAGTATTTTTTATACTCAGAAGGAAATTTTCGTAAATGCAACCGATGGAATTTCTCTTTGTTTGGAGAGCTGATCCATTCCTGTGCCACCTACGCAAAGCAAAAAAAGCAAATTAAGAAAGCGAAAACATCTGAAAAGCCAATGTTAAACAGCAAAAATTTCCAAAGTAAGCAACCATAAAATCCAGAACCTAGAACTCCTGTGTGACACAAACATTAAAAATTAATTTGGGACTTCTGGTTTCCAGCTTGGCATTTAAGGAACTCAGAAGTCACCACTCCATCCTAACAAGTAAAAAGAGACAAAAAAGTAGATACAATCACAACTTACCAGAGCAGAAAACTCTTAAGTAGAAACCTCCATGCCAGGAGGAAAACCTGAACTGGATGTGACAAACTGTTGGAGGCTCAGCATGAACAACTCTCTTAAAAACTCTAGGGGGACCCAGTCATAAGAGGGACCCCACACTTTGGTGAGTTTTACCTCTAGGAGCTCTAACAGGCCCTCACAGTGAACACTGCAGAAAATTCCCTGTGTGCTTCCAGCGGGGGTGGGGGGTTGGTGGGGACTGGGGAAAAGGAAACATTCTGAAATACACCAGAGCATTCTTGACCTTCTTAACAAGGCCTGATCTATGAGAAGCTATTTTATCAGAGTAAAACTTGCTGGGATTTTATCAGAGCCTAACCTACTTGAGGGAAGAAAACCAGCTCCAGCCCATTCTAACCATCCTGTCTCACCCAAGGAGGTGGGGGAAACTAAGAAGCATGTGGTGTAAAGTTCTTAGTCCAGAGGCAAAGGCTCACTAAAAGAGTGACACCTTATCATAGGACTACGGAATGATCTTCCTTCCCCCATACCTCATTTCTGTATCACTAAAGGCCTATTTACTGCTGTTCCTTTTATTTAGTAGATTACGACCGCCTTGCAACAAAAAATTACAAGGCATACTCAAAGGCAAAAAACACAGTTTGAACAGACTAAAGAAGCACTAAAACCTGTCAGATATGGCAGGAATACTGGAATTATCAGACCAGGAATTATTTTTTTTAAAACTATAGTTAATATACTAAGAGTTTAACGGAAAAAGGAGACCATGAAATAATAGATGGGTAATGTAATGAATGAGATGTAAAGTAGAAAGAATCAAAAGGTAATGCTAGAGATCAAAAACACTGTAACAGGGCTTCCCTGGTGGCGCAGTGGTTGAGAGTCCGCCTGCCGATGCAGGGGACGTGGGTTCGTGCCCCGGTCCGGGAGGATCCCACATGCCGCGGGGCAGCTGGGTCCGTAGGCCATGGCCGCTGGGCCTGCGCATCCGGAGCCTGTGCTCCGCAATGGGAGAGGCCGCAGCAGTGGGAGGCCCGTGTACCGCAAAAAAAAACCAACAAAACAAAACACTGTAACAGAAATGAAGGATGCCTCTGATGGGCTCATTAGTACACTGGACATTGCTGAGGAAACAATCTCTGAGCTTGAGGCTATAGCAATAGAAGCTACCAAAGCTGAAAAGCAAGGAGAAAAAAAAAATGGGGAAAAAAACACACCCCAGAATATCCAAGACTGTGAGACAATGACAAAAGATGCAGCATACACATAACGGGGATACGAGAAGAAGAGAGAGAGGAAAAGAAGCAGTATTTCAGGTAATAATGACTCAGAGTTTTCCAAAATTAACATCAGACACCAAACCACAGATCCAGGAAGCTCCAAGAGCAAGCAGAATCAATGCCAGAAACTACACCTAGGCATATCATATTCAAACTTAAGGAATATGAAATATCAAAGATAAAGAAAAAAATCATGAAAGAAGCCTGTGGGAAAAAACACCTTATCTATAGAGGAGGAAAAACAAGAATTACATCTACCTTCTCCTCAGAAACCATGCAAGCAAGGAGAGAGTAGTGAAATATTTAGACTGTTGAGAGAATAAAACCTACCAACCTAGAATTCTGAATCCTGCAAAATTATCCTTTAAAAGTGAAGGAGAAGGGCTTCCCTGGTGGTGCAGTGGTTAAGAATCCGCCTGCCAACGCAGGGGACACAGGTTCGATCCCTGGTCCAGGAAGATCTCACATGCCACGAAGCAACTAAGCCCGTGAGCCACAACTACTGAGCCCGCGTGCCACAACTACTGAGCCCGCGTGCCACAACTACTGAAGCCCACATGCCTAGAGCCTGTGCTCCATAACAAGAGAAGCCACCGAAATGAGAAGCCTGCACACCGCAATGAAGAGTAGCCCCTGCTCGCTGCAACTAGAGGAAGCCTGCGCACAGCAATGAAGACCCAATGCAGACAAAAATAAATAAAATAAATTTACTAAAAAAAAAAAACTCAACAGTAAGAAAACAGACAACCTGATGAAAAAGATGTGCAAAAGGCCTGGACAGACACCTCACCAAAGTAGATATACAGACTGTAAATTAGTATATGAAAAAATGCTCCATATCTTATGTCATCAAAGGAATGCAAATTAAAACAACGAGATACTATTACACACCTATTAGAATGGCCAAGATCTGGAGCACTGACAGCACCAAATGCTGACGGGGATGTGGAGCAGTAGGAACTCTCATTTATTGCTGGTGGGAATGTAAAATGGCACCATCACTTTTTTTTTTTTTTTTTTTGCTGAGCCACGTGGCTTGTGGGATCTTAGTTCCCTGACCAGGGATCGAACCTGTGCCCCCTGCAGCGGAAGTGCATAGTCCTAACCACTGGACCGCCAGAGAATTCCCAAAATGGTAGCACCACTTTGGAAGACTGTTCGGTGGTTTCTTATGAAACTAAACATATTCTTACTGTAGGATCCAGCAATAGTGCCCTCAGTATTTATCCAAATGAACTGAACACTTATATTTACGTTAAAAACCTGCACGTGGATGTTTATAGCAGCTTTATTCATAACTGCCTAAACTTGGAAGCAACCAAGATGCCCTTCAGTGGGTGAATGGATAAACAAACTATGGTACAACCAGACAATGGAATATTATTTAGTGCTAAAAAGAAATGAGCTATCAAGCCATGAAAAGACATGGAAGAACCTGAAATGCACATTACTAAGTGAAAGAAGCCAATCTGGAAAGGCCACATACTGTGTGATTCCAACTATGTGACATGCTGGAAAAGGCAAACTATGGAGACAGTAAAAGGATGAGTGATTGCCAGGGGTGAGCCTGGGGAGGGGTGAACAGGCAGAGCACAGAGGATTTTTAGGGCAGTGAAAGTACTCTGATATTAAAGGACTGATACATGTCATTATACGTTTGTCCAAACCCTTAGAATGTACAAATCAAGAGTGAACCCTAATGAAAACTATGGACTCTGGGTGGTAATGACTTGCCAATGTAGGTTCATCAGTTGTACAAATGTACTACACTGGTAGGCGATGTTGATAACGGGGGATGCTATGCAGAGTTTCTCTAGCTCCCTGCAGCTAGAGAAAGCCTGTGTGCATCAACCAAGACCCAACCCAACCAAAAATAAATAACATAAATTTATATATAGAAAAAAAGATAGGTACTGAGTACTATCTCCAAAATTTACGCCCAATGAGTTCACTTCTCTTTATTTCCAAAGCTACCACCTAGATCAAGCTACCATCATCTTTCTGCTGGGCTACTATAATAGCCCCCGACAGGTCTACTGCATCTATGCTTACCTTTCTACAGTTACTCTCTAATGAGCAACTAAGAATGTTTTTTTTTTTTTAAAAAAGGAAACTACTACATATTTCTACTCCCCCAGCCTAAACACCAACCAGCTAAAAATCCTCCAACATCTTCTCACTGTACTGAGAATGAAACCCCAACCTGCACTTACAGGGTTGTATACCATCCAGCTCTTGACTGATTTCTCCAATGTTACTTCTTTTCCCTTTACCTCTAAGTTACCTTACTCCAGCCACATCAGCCTAATCTCTTTGCTCACACATGCTCAGTTAGGCCTACTTCAAAGCATTATAGTCTTGACCCTCCCCCCTCCTCTGCACAAAACCCTCCTCTCCTGGCTCTCGGCCCGATCTCAAAAGCAGCCTCCCAATGTCGCTCATCATATCAACCTGTTTTGTTTCCTTCACAGAACAAATTATAACTGGAAATTAGCTAAAAAACGGTGCAATCTCCCTATAAGGGGTTTGGGCACTAAGAATCACAGCTGGTACTCCAGAAGAGCCCCCTTTCTGCCTGCTCCTTGTCTACACAACCTAAAAAGCGCCTGCCAATTACACTCTGCATATACATGCATGCACACACAGGTAACAGAAGGGGACTGCAAACCGAAACTTTAAGAAAAAAAGAGTATTTGCCAAAACTGACCAAAAAAATTGGTCCCTGTCAAAACAGTGCACATTTATCTAATACTTTTGTGTGTTAAACGTAAGGATTAAAAACTAATATATCCTCTATCAGTCACATCAGTACACAAAAGACTCATGTTTCTTTTTTTTTCCCCCACACACACTGTATTTTATTTTTACAAGAGATGAATAAACTGACGCCAAGCATTGTAAATGGATGACCACAACAAAAAGCAACAATGACTGCAATTACCAAACACAAAACACACTCACGCTATGTCATAATATTGACATTCAGTCCAGGAATCCTCCACTGTAACAGCTCCTTTACTTTGCTGTGAAAACTGATTTGTATATTTTTTGCCTCTGAGTCCTTGTGGGATTTTTTTTTTTTTTAATTCAAGAAACTCATATTTCTAAAAGTTGAATTTGCTCGTTTCCCTTTGGGGCAAGGGATAATTCTACGCAATGTCATTGCATTCCACCTGCAATAAGACATAGTAACTGGATAACCAAACACTGCATTTCATGTCCTAAAGAGGATACCAACCGCATTTTTGTCAGAGGACTCTAAACACACTTCAGCATTCCATTAACAAACAATATTATGAAGTCAAATTACATCCAAATGAGGGTAAGAAGCCTTGGCCCAAGACTGTGGTTGATGCCACAGTCTCTGACTTATCAGAAAGAAGAAAAAATTAAAAGTAATCAAGGTATCTGAGCATTCTCTGGCAGTTCAGTTGTTAGCGCTTTCACTGCTGAGGGCCCAGGTTCAATCCCTGGTCAGGGAACTAAGATCCCACAAGCCACACGTTACAGTGGGGGAAAAAAAAAAAGTAATCAAGGTATATTAATAATACCATTAATAAATGTTGGCCTATATAAACTAGAAATGCTAAAACAATGCTGTTTCACTACATGGTTAAAAAAAAAAAGGAACAAGATAAAACTTCGTGGTAAAGATGACAGATTGAACACAGGCATTTCCTTTCATTCCCCCTGAAACCCCACTAAAACACCCAAGGGATTTTTCACAACAGGATTAATTCATTAGGATGAAGAGAACAGAAGAGGAGGCAAAAGCATCAAAATCTGGGAAGCTGGGAAGCAGACGGATGAATGGTTAACGAGCGCAGCACGTCCAAGAAGCTGAACTCTAAGCAGGAGGCATCTGACATACACCTCGAGAAGGAGGAGGGCTGAAGGCAGACTGCCCCTCCCTGCTCCTAGCAAAAAGCTACAGCGGTTTTATCTCTATAAAGTGTGACAGTCTCTGGCTGTGGGGCAGCAGACAGAGAGAGGATAAGGTACTTAAAAAAAAAAAAGGTGGGGGGGGGGGACGTCCCTGGTGGCACAGTGGTTAGGAATCCGCCTGTCAATGCACGGGACACGGGTTTGATCCCTGGTCCGGGAAGATCCCACATGCCGCGGAGCAACTAAGCCTGTGCACCACAACTACTGAGCCTGCGCTCTAGAGTCCGTGAGCCACAACTACTGAAGCCCTCGCCACAACTAGAGAAAAGCCCGCGTGCAGCAACGAAGACCCAATGCAGCCAAAAATAAATAAATTTTAAAAATAAAATAAAACAATTTTAAAAAAGGGAATGAAGCAAATGTTTATATACTGAATGCCTGGACCCTTCCCTCTGCCCCCACCCTCACCCCACAGTCAGCTCCCCGTCAGGCCTATGCTTTCCAGGCAATCGATCTGAAGATTCTTCTTGGGGAAATCTGACCTCACTAAGAGCGGGGGGGAAAAAAAAGACTAAAAACAGTGACATGAGGGTGGGGATGAGGCTTCCCAATAAAATGCCGATGGTCAACAAGCCTATCCCTTTCACTCAGAGCTTCTAATCTGTTTTAAAATCTTACATGTAACAAAATATAGATTATAACTATACCTAAGCATATAATCTTAATATAAAGAATGAAACTAATTTGGATTTCACCATGTGATGGTGTCCTTCAGATCACATTTGACTTCCACAGTGCAAATAAGAAAGGACCATTTTAGTAAAAGTATCTCTTTTCCTAAGCATCTCTTTTGACCTGTCATTATTTAAATGCATCCTCTTTTCTTATAGCATTAAAAAGCTGAGATATATTTCACAATATAAAATTCACCACTTTAAAGTGTGCACACTACAGTGTGTTTTTAGTACATTCACTATTTTGTGCAACCATCACCATTATCTAATTCCAGAACATTCCCACCATCCCAAAACAAGCCTTATACCTATTAGCAGTCAGTCCTAATTCCCGCCCCCCCCACCCATCCCCTGGCAACTACTAATCCACTTTTTGTCTCTACAGATTTGCCTATTCTGGAAAATTCATATAAATGGGATTACACAATATGTGGCCTTCTGTACCTGACTTCTTTCACTTAGCATAATATTTTCAAGGTTCATCAAATAACAGGTCAAAGTGCATATAACGGGTCATTCCTTTTAATAGTAGACTAATGTTCCACTGTATGCATATACCATGTTTTGTTTATCCATTCATCTCCTGATGGACATCTCAGTTGTTTTCAACTTCTGGCTATTATGAACAATGCTCCAATCTGCTTTTTAGTATCCTGTTCTTAAGTGTGAGTAAACCACCAAAAATCATTAGACACGCGAAGAAAGGTGTTAACATGAAAGCTCTGTAGACACTAAAATGAATAGGAAAAAAGCACCTGGGAAAACAGGGACGATGCAAAGAGAGGAAAACTTTCAACTAACTTTAAACTTACCATTAATTAACTTCAGGTAATAAAAAATACTGTGTACATGAAGAAAGCACAGAATCCTATAAAAAGGAATAATGAGAGAACAAGAGTTCCCGTGAAACTAAAAATACACTCAAAAATTTTTCAATAGACTTGGACGCTGAGAAAGTCTCCAAGGAAGTAGAACGACGACGACAACAACAAAGACAGACAGAGATGGCAAAACAGAAATTTTAAGTCATGCAAAGTTTCAAAATTTATCTCCTACACATTCTTCTCTCAGGAAGTTTGAAGGATGTGCCTTACTAAAATGAGGGGGTGACAAAAACAGACAACCCTGGGTACAGGAGACAGAGATCCAACACAGGAAGAAGGAAATGCAAGCCCTAGGACGAGGATGGTGAGCATTTCAGGTTAACCATCCTAAACCAAGAAGATGAAATTGATCAACTATCTGATGTGCCTGATCATACTGAGAGACCTACAAATCCAAGAGACAATCTGAAGCTAATTTAGTGATACGTACATAGAAAGTTAAGTAAACAATAAATCCAGAGAAAGTAAAGAGTCGGAAACAAAAAGTAGTTACAGCTACCACATGACTTAGCCATGGACACCTTTTATATCGTCAAAATAATAACAAACACTGATCTAAAAATTACAAGACTACTCCATAGTGAGGATGGGGAAACAGGAGAGGTGTGTGTGAACACAGGGCTGGGAAGAGAGGGTACTTCCTGTAGTGGGTAGCTACAGAAAATGTCTAGAACTGAAAAATTAACAAGTCAAAATAGTGGCATGTTATTTAGAAATATGGAAGTAAATAACAAAAGGATCCATCAAGGATCAAAAATAATTACTTGGGGAGGCGAGAGCGGCTGCTGTTTTCTTTTATAATGGGCCTTCCACAAGTATTTGACTATTTTGAACTTTGTGTATATACAAACGGAACTTGTGCTCATTCTGTTTTGAAAAGGTTTTGGCTACAGAAATGTCCTGAAGGAAAAAATCTTAAAGATAAACATAGAAATACTTCTTAACTAAGGGAAAAATAAAATCACAAATATGTGTCCTAAATTTAAGGGCTATGAATGGCTTCTAAGTGATTTAGTGTTTTCTGGAAAGGATAAACGTTCAAGAAAAAAATAAGCTTCAAAATGAAGAAAATCTCTGTATATTCCCCAGCTTATTTAACTGTATACACTGTTCACTGAACTAACAATTTTGTAAGGTAAGAAGCTCATTCTTGTAATACCATTTCACATTGTTGTTAAGGAGACAGACTGAAGGCCCTTTATCAATTAGTTGTTTCTAATGCTTTTGAAACACTAGTAAAATAATTCGTAAGACAACGGCTGAAATTTAGGGCATACATTGACACCAACTTGCCTCTTTGTGCAGTACATCTCCTTTGCCTTTAACAATTCTAAGCTGGATCTTTGCAGTCTGTCTGCCTGGGATATACTTCCTATGGCCAACTCCTTCTACTCACTCTGGTCTCGGTGTGAATACCATCGCTCACAGAGGCTGTCTCACCTTTCAGTCTAAAGTGCCCGCTCCCTTTTGTTCTAGATCATTCTAGAGCACTCTAGAGCCTTTGGTCCTGATCTGAAATGATCACTCCCAGAAGGCAGAGGCCTTGTCTGTCGTGTTCACCACTTTACCCCCCAGGTCTGTGATAGTACTTGGCAAGTATCAGGCACCCAAGTATCTCCTGACTGAATACGTGGGTATTTACCTCAGTGTTCTTGGTTTTGAAGAGTCTCATTGCATGCTCACGTTTTGGGTTCTTTTTTTTTAAAGGAATTTGAAAAAAAGTAAAAGTCTACCTGCTTTGAGAACATCAAAAACATCCTTCCAAGTGCAGGTGGATGTTTACACTAAAGAATTACTAGCTGTTTTTCTGAGGTTCAAATTTAACTGGGAATCCTGTATTTTACTTGGCAATCCCAGTCGGGGAGTAAGAAAGAGAGAAGAACCAGAATGGGATGTGTTGGGGTAGGGAGGCAGCTAAAGGCTGCTATGAGGCATAAGAAGTTGGGAAGACAGATGAGAAATTTGGGGTTTATTGTTTTGTGCTGATCAGTGTAACTTGCCCTTTGCTACCTCCTCAAGAAAACTTCAGTAAAGGTTTACACTACTTTTCAAAAACATAAATGCAGATGAGAGACTATGTCCTCTGAGAAGTCTTCCCTTATTTTACACCGAAAAACGTTTCCTCCTCCTGTGCCACCTCTGGACTTGGTACGTTAGCACTCTGAACTGTGTCTGTAAGCTCCAGAAGGGCAGAGTTTAAGTGTTTCCTCTGTATCACCAGCATCTAGAACAGTGTCGGGCACAATGTCTGTTCAACATGAAATCTACAAGCTACATCTAAATCAAAATGTGCTCAGTTATTTTAGCCGTACTCAGCACGGTAAAGAAAGGTAATTTCAAAGTCTGAACGTATACGATTAGAACATATACTTACTGTTTCAAAAGTATTCAGCATCATCAAAGGGAAAAACACATTAAAATAATCTCCACCATCTTGAAATCTCACAGGCACAGGTCTTGAGATGGACTGACAAAGAGTTGAGGGGGGTCCGCACTGATCAAAGTTCACAAACATTTCGTATTTCCATTTTAAGACCTCTTTAACGAAGGTGTCAGAGATGGACTGTGCTGACAAGAGAACGTTTACTGGAGGGGAAGCCGAAAAAGATCTGTTTTCACAATATGGAACTTTGTAGCCTTGCCTGTTGGAATTATTTGGAGTATGAGAATGGAGAACGTTGCACAAACCCTTCACTTCAGCCACTGGCTTCTTGGACACCAGAGAGACTGGCGGTACTTTCAAAACAGACTGTACCCCACTTGACTTATTTTTCAGAGTTGGTAAGAGCGCTGCCGTATTTTCCAAAGACTTGGAAAGACCAGCAATTCGTGAAGTACTACTGGAGCTAAAAATCTTAGCAGTGGGAGGTCTCGAAGGTTTAGATGCAGAGAGAGGCAAGCCAGGTTTACGAAATATAGCTTCATCCGCTGCTTTAGCTTCAGAGTGTTTTGAACAGTATTCACCCTGGTTTTTCAGTGTTTCAACACAATCTTTGTATTTACATTTTGTGCTACTCGAAGATTCCAACTGAGGCCGACTCACATAACCTTCTTCTACCTGGACTGTATCTTTTCCATGAACTACTTCAACGAGTTTATCATTCTCTTTCTCCATTTGTGAACATAAATCCATATCTTCAGGATCACATTGTGTTAAAAATATATTATCTTCCTCTATGTCATTGCTGGATTCAGGATCTCCCTCTCTCAAGGCTGCCACATCTAAATGATGTACTGTTAGGTCACCTCCACCTAAAGGGTCCCCTGAGGCAGAAACAACTATTTCATTTGTTGGTATTTCTCCATTTAATACTACAGAAGTACACTGGTTCAAAAGACAAGTGTCATCAGCTACCTGAGAAACATATTTTGCTTTCACGGGTTCTGTTTCAGAAGACACACATTTTATTAACTCTTTTTCCTTACTTTTAGCAGTTACCTCAACTCCTCCTTTATAACTATAATCTGATGTATCTGATTCTGGCACAAATTTGTCAGAATTTTGTGCTCCATGTGGGCCTGCTCGTGTTGTATCTGTACTCTGATAATCAAAACATCTTTTTCTGTTACGCTGTGATTTGGGTCTCATCTGCCTTCGCAGCTGACGGTCTTGACTCGTCAGCAGTTTCTCATTATTTCTGACAGAGAGAGTCTGAGGAGAAATTAATTTAGTCTTTTTCCGGGTATCAATTGCTCCAACAGTTCTGCCATGGTGACGTAAGTCAGCTAAACGCTCCAAAGACGGCTGGGACAAGTCAAATGCCCTACGAGCAACCTTTTTCAGACCAAGTTTCTCAACCGTTGAAGTTGGTTCAGGACGCTGGCGAAATTTCTTTGGTAGCACTATAGCAGGACTTGTTCTACAACTTAGGATATTTGAACTTTTACTCTGCCCTGTTTTGGTATCCGAACGTGTTTTTTTAGGAGTTTTAGAAAGTGAGACTCTGCTAACACGTTTGGAACAATTGCGAAGCTTTGGTGGAGACTTCTTCAGGGAAACCGTAGTGGTTCTCTGAACGCTTGAACTGGGAGTTGTACTCCTTACGTCTATACTTTTAAAATCATTTTCAGTCACATCTCTCTCATTAAGAATATCAGACTGGCCCTCACTTTTGACAGGAGATGAAGGCCTTAGAGGAGCTTCTGCCATAGCAGCTTTCTGATATCGCTTTCTCTTGGGTTTTTTTACTTCAATCTCACAAAATTCCTCAACAGAAATACTACTACTGTGTGGTTCTGCGTGTTCCTCAATGTCCTCTGCTGCTTTTTTAATGACCTCTTCAGGTACATAATCTGTATCATAACCCCAATCATTTGTGGTATCACCTACATGAGTCAAGCACGAATTTTCTTCATTCTCTTGAACTGAATTCTTGTTGTCTGGTTTCTGATCTTGCCAAACTGAAAACACTTCACATGGACTTTCAAACTCAAAAAACTGAGAATCAGATTCCTCAAACTGCAAAAGGGACCCTGTATTTTCTTCCCTTATTACCTTCTGTTCCACGTTTGTGTTAGCTATTGAAGCATGCTGCTCTGGACATTCTTTCTCAATGCATGTTTTATCCTGTTTAATGTGTTTCTTAAAACCCACAATTCTTTCATCATCATCATCATCTTCATCAGAATCTGAAATAATAATGACCTGTTCACAGCAGGTTTCCCTAACACTATTTTGGTTGGCTGTGAAACATCTTCTATCATCTTTAACTTTTCTTTGTAGCTGGGATAAACTTTTTTGAGTTGAATCTGATGGGAACTTAATAACACTGGCTTGAGCTACTAAAGATAATTTGTGGAGGTCTCTGTCTACCTGAGAATCTGTTAAGGTGTCAGACTTAGGACTGATGCTACGGACTTGTTCTCTTAAATCAGAAGAAAACTGAGCAGTACTCTTGATAATTTCCATATCTCTTGATTCAAGTCCAGTCACAGGATCTTTAAAGGGAGGTGTTTTCTCCACAAAAATGTTGGTCATTTCTGTAAATGAGACCAAATCTTTATTACCAACATGACATTCTAGTACTTGACAACTGAGTTTACGGGTAGAGAAAATGCCTAACTCTTCTTCCTTTACTTGTTTCTTTTTCAGCAATAAACTGTTTTCAGATTTTTGTTCTCCATTTTTATCATCCAGAATACCATCAGGGCCTAAAGAGAGATCGTATATGAAGCCATCTCCTTTCTGACCTCCTGTATCCTTCTTTGAAAAGAAACTTTCAATGCTAGATACAGTCAGGTTTTCCTCTGAAGTGATACTTTTCCTGTGTTGCTTTTTTACTACATGTGATAACTTAGCACAGATTTCATCTTTATGTGCCTTAGTTTTTGCTTTTGAGGTTTTGCCAAGAGCATCACCCTTTAAAGAGAAATCCTCATTTGATGTGGACACCTTTTCCAGAGAGTCATTGCTAGAATCAGTCAACAAACGTGTTGATGTTATTATTCCTCTGTCAAATACCTTTTCTGGACCATTTCTTGAAGTACAATTCTGTGGGGTATATGAGGAATTCTCTTTTACAGATTTATGCTTCCCTGTACTTATTTTAACTTGGCCTCGAGCTCTTTCATTAACAAGCCTTTTACTACTCGGCTTCAAGCACAACTCAGCGGAGAGATGGTCTTTGAGCTTCAAATCTTTTATGTAAGTTCGCTCATTATCCTCTTCTATGGCATTATCTGCTTTGCTGAAAATACTCTCTTGCACTTGACATGCATCAGCTTTCATCGGTTCTTTAGAGAATGTTGGGCTGGAGTTTTCCAGACAGTGCCTGTCTTTTTTAGACTTCTTCCCTGTTTGTTCACTTTCTTCTTTATTATATGATGCAGGAGGCGTTTTACATGGAGAAGTCAGATCCACAGAAGTGCTACATTGAGGTACTTTGAATTTTATGTTTCTAATAATTTGCTTTAAACAAGTTTGTAACTCATGGGTTTCCTGACTAGTCAACTGCCAACCTAAAGATAAATTTCCTCGCAGGAATAAGTTGAGCTTATCCTGGAATTGCTTACAAAGTGTCTGCTGCCCAAGCTGACAGCCTTCTTTAAGGAGACTTCTGATCAGCTGCGCACAAGCAAGTTGTACAGAGTTAGATGGCATTGAATGCAATGACAGAGATGATATCATTGTGCCTTTGGAGCAGTTTCCAGATGACTTCTCAGAACTCCGTGCAAACGCGGCGGTGGGAAGCTTGGCACATTTTACGACGGCTTCCACCCACTGCTGGGAACTAACCCACAGCAAATGCAAACACTTTTTATTTCTATGCAGTTCAATCACTGACACCAAAATCAGAAGGAAAAACTCAGTGACTGTGTCACACACGGCATCTGTCTGGTTGAGGACGTCTTTGACTTCAGAATGCAGATGATGAATAACCTCCACTATATAAGCCACACCCAGATCCTTAAGATCCATGAGGGACTGCACAAAAGGGATGAACCACAGAAACGTGCTGTTATGAACACGCATGTCTTGACCGATATCTGACTGAAGCACATTAGCTAATGTTTCCATTTCTTCATACATGTTAGGACAATAATCTGGGCAAATGGCTGATCTCCACCCTGAATCCTAAAACGAAAGAGATACTGACATTCAGATAAACAAGCACCATTCATGACAGGTTTAACACAAAAGCTGCAAACAAGAAAATACACTCTCAACTTTCCTGTTTTGATGTACATATATGGACCCCCAAGAAATTGAAAACAGTTCAATTTTGAGGTTAAGGTTTCATGAAAAGGTTAAATTTACAAAACCTCCATGTACTCTGGACCTCTTTCCTTCAGTTGGTTTTGATTTCTAGTCATGTGATTTATCTCCCTCATGCCATAAATGTTCTACCCTTCCGAAATGTACTGAAAAATTAATCTCTCAAAGTGTGCACGCTCTCATTAGAGCCCATTTTTCCTCATGAGCTACTGTTCAATCAGAAAGGTTTTATGCAACAGTTGATTCAGAATAGCTACATATAAAATCAGCAATGCAACGAACCATACAAAACACTGTCTATACAATATAAAGGCAGTACAATATCATCTGAATTCTCAAAATGTTTTATACCTTTTTGGTCTTTTCAGGGTTATAATTGTATACAATCTGGCTGCAAGTCACCATATCATCCAAATATGACTCTGGTTTGAACTTGGACCTTAAATATTAAGAATAAATAGAAATTACTGAAATGAAGGATAAAAAGAAGAGAAAAATCCTACTGTTAAGTCAATTATAGTAGACTTCCTCATACAGATTGTTTGAAATCCTGACACAGGAACTGAACGAACCTCATAGAGCTGTTCCGTATATTCTGAATCTCTTTATTGTAGCTCACGTTGTTGATAATGGTTTGAAATGCCTCAATAGGATCAATAAGTTGACCCCAGACCTTGGATCCAAGGCGATCCAGAATCACCATGAAACAGTGTAACGCTGGCCAGAAAGGATCCACACTATCATCTGAAATACAATGGAGTAATTTGCCAAATTAGAGAAAGGCACTAAACTATATTGAGAATTAAGCATTCTTTACCTGGGTAGCAACAGAACTGAAAGCAAAGCAGGAAGTAATTTAAAGTAAAGCATTGCCAACTACAGGTTTTAGAAAGCTGGCAAACTTTTAAATAGTGTCTGCATTTTTTTTTAAAGCAATACACCTCTGTTAAGAAATTTTTTCGTGTGGAACAAACTGAGATAGTCTAGGTAAATTCAACTTTCTCATCCTGTTTGCCAGCCTGAAACAATCTTTCCTCCTCTGCTTCTTCCAGACCTTTATACTCCCATCCTTCAATAAATAACAGAAGTAAAGTAGAAAAAAAAGGGAGAGAAAGAAAAACTTGGTATTTTCAGATCTAAACAAAGTCCATGATACAAGAAATCCTGAACTGTGGGTGTCATTTGGTTGGTATAAAGGACTGAACCCCTCATCCACTGGAGAAGCAGAGATACATACTCTTCATCCACCCATGTCTCAACATGGCTTTGTTGTTATCTCCATTACATCCAACTGGCAGGAATTCCCATTACTCACACACTCTTATGGCTGGTCCTTTCCCTCCTCTCTACATGCAGTGGCGAAACACTGCCCTGCTCAAAGACCTGCACTTGCTCCTTAATGTCTTCTAAGGAAATCAGAAGTCCTCAGTCAAGCATTTGTAAGATCTTACTCTATTCCTTCTTTCCAGATTTATTTTTTTACACTCACATAAAGATACACCACCTACAGAAGAAAACAGATAGCTGGCTTTTTCCTAGTAAGAACCAGAACGGCTTCACTATTAGCACCACCTATCATCTTCAGCAGTATTCTTAGGAGGCAAGTGCTCTAACTCACCCCATTACTGACAACCCTAGAACTTTCTGCTTTATTTCCCTCAGGGCTCTTAGATTTCTTTTTTTTTAACCATAGTCGTTTGAGTAGAACTTCTCATATACTTTTTTATCCTCTACTGAAGCTGTCTTATGTCTAGGAAGCTCTCAAATAAGGAAGAAAGTCATCAGTTAGGTGAAGACAATTATGGAATGTTTCTTAAAGAGGTGACTTGGGACTTCCCTGGTGGTGAAGTGGTAAAGAATCCGCCTGCCAAAACACAGGCAGAACACTCTATGACATGAAAGATCCTTTTTGACCCACCTCCTAGAGACATGGAAATAACAACAAACAAATGGGACCTAATGAAACTTAAAAGCTTTTGCACAGCAAAGGAAAACATAAACAAGATGAAAAGACAACCCTCAGAATGGGAGAAAATATTTGCAAATGAAGCAACTGACAAAGGATTAATCTCTAAAATTTACAAGCAGCTCATGCAGCTCAATATCAAAAACAAAAACAACTCAATCCAAAAATGGGCAGAAGACCTACATAGACATTTCCCCGAAGAAGACATACAGATTGCCAACAAACACATGAAAGGATGCTCAACATCACTAATCATTAGAGAAATGCAAATCAAAACTACAATGAGATATCATCTCACACCAGTCAGAATGGCTATCATCAAAAATCTACAAACAATAAATGCTGGAGAGGGTGTGGAGAAAAGGGAACGCTCTTGCACTGTTGGTGGGAATGTAAATTGATACAGCCACTATGGAGAACAGTATGGAGGTTCCTTAAAAAATTAAAAATAGAAATAACATTATGACTCAGCAATCCCATTACTGGGCATATACCCTGAGAAAACCATAATCCAAAAACAGTCATGTACCACAATGTTCACTGCAGCTCCATTTACAATATCCAGGACATGGAAGCAACCTAAGTGTCCATCGACAGATGAATAGATAAAGAAGATGTGGCATACACATACAATGGAATATTACTCAGCCATAAAAAGAAACGAAATCGAGTTATTTGTAGTGAGGTGGATGGACCTAGAGTCTGTTGTACAGAGTGAAGTAAGTCAGAAAGAGAAAAACAAATACTGTATGCTAACACTTATATATGGAATCTACAAAAAAAAAAAAAAAGCTTCTGAAGAACCTAGGGGCAGGACAGGAATAAAGACGCAGATGTAGAGAATGGACGTGAGGACACGGGGAGAGGGAAGGGTAAGCTGGGACGAAGTGGGAGAGTGGCATGGACATATATACACTACCACATGTAAAACAGATAGCTAGTGGGAAGCAGCCACATAGCACAGGGACATCAGCTTGGTGCTCTGTGACCACCTAGATGGGTGGGATAGGGAGGGTGGGAGGGAGACGCAAGAGGGAGGGGATATGGGGATATATGTATATGTATAGCTGATTCACTCTGTTATACAGCAGAAACGAACACACCATTGTAAAGCAATTATACTCCAATAAAGATGTTAAAGAAAGAATCTGCCTGCCAATGCAGGGGACACGGGTTCGAGCCCTGGTCCAGGACGATCCCACATGCCGCAGAGCAACTAAGCCCGTGCGCCACAACTACTGAGCCTGCCGTCTAGAGCCCACGAGCCACAACTACTGAGCCCATGCGCCTAGAGCCCGTGCTCTGTAACAAGAGAAGCCACCACAATGAGAAGCCCGTGCACCACAACGAAGAGTAGCCCCACGCTTGCTGTAAGTAGAGAAAGCCCACACGAAGCAATGAAGACCCAACACAGCCACAAAAATAAATAAATGAACTTATAAATAAAATAAATAAAAATGCCAATCTTTAAAAATAAAAAAAGGTGCTTAAAAAAAAGGAGGTGACTCATTTTGAAGGAGCGTTAGGGGAGCTGGATTAACGGAGAGGACAGAAATATATATGCAAAGCACTGGGAAAAAAACTAACAATTTATGTAGTAAATGCCGGTAAACAAATTAGTAATAACCTTTTTAATAAATTTGTTTATTTATTTGGGGGTCTGTGCTGGGTCTTCGTTACTGTGCGCGGGCTTTCTCTAGTTGCGGAGAGCGGGGGTTACTCTTTGTTGTGGTGCGCAGGCTTCTCATTGTGGTGGCTTCTTTTGTTGCGGAGCACAGACTCTGGTGCACGGGCTTCAGTAGTTGTGGCTTGCAGGCTCAGTAGATGTGGCGCACGGGCTTAGTTGCTCTGCGGCATGTGGGATCTTCCTGGACCAGGGCTCAAACCCATGTCCCCTGCATTGGCAGGCAGATTCTTTACCACTGCACCACCAGGGAAGTCCCTAATTAGTAATAACCTTAATCAAAAATCATCTAGCGGGCTTCCCTGGTGGCGCAGTGGTTGAGAGTCCGCCTGCCAACGCAGGGGACACGGGTTTGTGCCCCGGTCCGGGAAGATCCCACATGCCGTGGAGCGGCTAGGCCCGTGAGCCATGGCCGCTGAGCCTGCGCGTCCGGAGCCTGTGCTCCGCAACGGGAGAGGCCACCAACAGTGAGAGGCCCGCGCACCACAAAAAAAAAAAATAAATAAATAACGTTTACGTATTTCTTTTAGAATCCCCCACAAAAGAATATATAGCCACGCTGAAGTTGCCTAAGGAGAAGTGAATGTGGGTAAAAAGTTATATTTATGTTTTCATTAAATTTGGCATGCTTGGTCTTTATTGAGTCATTGTTTCATAAAGAAGGTAAGATTAGAAACATTAGTACAGATTCTCCCTGATCAGCCCAATAAAACCATGAGCAAAACTAAGCTGGCTCTAATAACAAACATGACAATTTGAGACCCTACTTTCTAGACTATCAGGGGAGCACTGTCCAAGGGAACTTTCTGGGATGATGGAAATGGTTCTATACCGTAGCCACCAGGCAGCTCTTGAAGTATAGCTAGTGGGACTGAAAAACTGAATTTTTCATTTTATTTAAGTTTCATTAATGTAAATGTAAAGAGCCACACTTGGCCGGCAGGCATCGTTCACCATCGTGAACGGTGGAACCCTAGAGAACAAAAGTGAAACGAAAAACCAGGCAAAAGGGAGACAGTGGGATAGGGGAAGCTTTCTGCAAAATTTTAACTATCATGTCATTAGAAATTTACCTCCTTTAGGTTCTAGTCTTGATTCTACCACTAACTGGGTATTTCAACGTGAAAAAGTAAGTTAAGGGACTTCCCTGGTGGCACAGTGGTTAAGAATCCGCCTGCCAATGCAGGGGACAGGGGTTCAGAGCCCTGGTCCGGAGGATCCCACATACCGTGGAGCAACTAAGCCCGTGCACCACAACTACTGAGCCCGTGTGCCACAACTACTGAAGCCTGCGTGCCTAGAGCCCGTGCTCCGCCACAAGAGAAGCCACAGCAATGAGAAGCCTGCACACTGCAACGAAGAGTAGCCCCCGCTCGCCGCAACTAGAGAAAGCCCATGCACGGCAACAGAGACCCAACGCAGCCAAAAATTAATTAATTTTTAAAAAAGTAAGTTAACTTCCTCGGGCTTCAGTTTCTTCTTTTATGAAAGTAAGGTGCTGAGTTAAACTCTAAAGGTCCTTTCCAATTTAAAATTCTGACTCTGTGACCAAAACCATAAATGTTCACTCTCTTTCCTCCACCTCACACACCCAAATTCTTACAGTGACACTAGTATTTTCAAAGTGCACCATCATCGCAATATTCAGCAAATAGTTTATTACCATCTGATTGCCTCTCCATGGTGTGAAGTATTGATTGCATAAAATCATTCTGTTTGTTTGAGCCCAACAACAGTGAATCCATGGCTTGCTCCTCAAGAATGGTCAGCAACATGCAAATACCTGTAAGATCATGTATAGTTTTCTTGAATTGATTAAATAAAACTGTTCTAATGCCTTCTCCAGTTTAGTTGGCAAAAGAATAACAAGGCAGTAAGACGAAACAAAACAGTATCCAGTGCCTCAGACACTGAAGTCTGAGACATTCATATACAACTCCTCCTAAGAACAGAACTTTAGACTGAATAAAAAGGGAAAATGGCGCGAACTTGGTTAGAAAACCATTTCCAAAATGACTACCACACAATTTGTATCTCATAAAATCAAAAACCCCTTAAATTTTAAGATCACTGTATTTCAAGTACCAATCACTGCCAAATATACACATGACTGTAAGACTCTGAGTCAAGGAAGTAGGACAGAAATATTTTAAGTCAATATACAACCTGATGAAAACCAAAGTTAATATCTCTTTCTTCCAGGAAATATTTTACAGATGGGAAAAGAGCTATTAAACCTCTGTTGCAATAGATCAAAACCCTATTAAGGTCAGCTGCTATGCTAATACTGTAACATCTAATACTGCCTTAAATAAAAGATCTATTTGCCATACTTGAAAATGTACCTCTTACACAGATGATTTCTAGGATAAAAAATGTTTAAAGACAAGATGTTGTAATAGTCAATTTAATGACAGAACAAGAATTGGGAACTATGAAATCCTTTATTTAGCAATTTTGATCAGATTACCAAAAGAGATCCCTTCCCTTGCAGGATAATCATAAGAAATATTGGAAAATACTAATTATATTTGTGTAGGAACAATACTCACCTAACCAATAGTTTTTGTAGTTGGCAGCATCATACATGTGTGAAGGCAGAAGAATCAGTTTACCCGTCTCAAGGACAGAAGAAGTATAAATGTCTGGACTTTCTAAAAGCCCCAACTCAATGACTTTAAAAAGGCAAGTCAAAACCTCCTGTAAGTCATAATAATCATCTCTGTCCACTTTTCCCAAGTTTCTTGCAGTCAGGATAGCCCAACGCCGAACCTAAAAGCATAACACATTCATTACTTCATTTTACACACAACTGTCTACATACAGCAAGCATATAGTTAAAACAGGATTCTCTACAGATTATAAAAGACATGAGATACATCAACTCTACTTTAAAAAAAAACATTACACTGTAGATCTTAAACTTATACAATGCTATATGTCAATTATACCTCAATAAAACTGGAAGAAAAAGACTATCATATAGAATAAAGTACTTTAGGAAAAATATATGATTTTCAGACATTTAAAGGAAATATACCAAAAGGTCCATGATGACAGAAAAAAAGAAAAAAAAAGACAGAAGATACTAATTACAATTGACCTTTGAACAACACACATGGGGCACCTACCCTCTGTGTAGTTGAATACACTAATATAATTCGAATATAACATAGTTGGCAGCCCTCCATATCCCGGTTCTGCATCATGGATTCAACTAACCTCGAACTGTGTAGTACTATACTACATGCTATTAAAAAGAATCTGTGTATAAGAGGACCCATGCAGTTCAAACCCATGCTGCTCAAGGGTCAACTGGAATGCGATGTGAACCTTGCTTGATCCTGATTTGAACTAACCCTAATAAAGCATTTGTGAGATAATTATTTCCACTCACTTAAACACTGACTAGAAATATGATATTATTATTATTATTATTATTATAAGTGTGTTGATGTAATTGTTTTCTTTTAAAAGCACTTACCTTTTTGATACACGTACTAAAGTATTTTATGGATGAAATGCTCTGATGTCTAAGATTTGCGGTAACTAAACTTAACAGGAGTAGAATATTGACCACATATTGATAACAGATGAAGCACAGTGATGGATATATGGGGGTTCACTACACCAATCTATTTTTTGTATGTTTGTAATGTTCCATAATAGAAAGTTAAAAAAAGGGAAGAAAAATGAAAAGAGAAACCTCAAAAGAAATCAAAGGTCACCTCTACATGGCAATATAGCATAGGGAAGTGATTTTAAATTTATTCTGCACTACAAATTGAATTAGTGATCACAACCAACCTTAAAAACTAAATAAAATTTAAAAAAATCAGTGGGCATCCTTCATAGTAACAGTAAGTACTGTTTTGTGAAATGTTTAGGTCACATACGTATATATATGTGTGTGAACTCGATGAAGAACATTTTTACTTAGGTTATGGGCAGAAAAGTTTGCAAAACATAGAACTAGTGGACAAAAGAATGGGCTCTATGCCAACATAATTAAGTAATGAATTTTA
This sequence comes from Leucopleurus acutus, assembly GCF_964270905.1. Classification (NCBI taxonomy): domain Eukaryota; kingdom Metazoa; phylum Chordata; class Mammalia; order Artiodactyla; family Delphinidae; genus Leucopleurus; species Leucopleurus acutus. The sequence goes on along the minus strand of NC_139150.1, from coordinate 4,316,352 downwards.
AGCTATCGAAAAAAATACAAAGGAATCAATGAGTCTATAACTTATAATAAACAGATGAATAAAGGAAGAGCAGGGAAAATGGCTCTTGATTATAGTACAATCAATGTCAAGTGCTGACTGGTAAATATGTAAAGTGCTGGGGTTGAAATTATTTTGCAATCTTAGAAAAACTGGCTCAGGGAAGAACCACCAGGTAATGCTAAATTTAGGAGAAAATTTTGGTGAGGAGTAAGGTATTTATGTGATCTTAGAGTACTTAAGAACTAGACATTGTACAGTGAAGAAACTGGACAACACCTCAACTAGATGATCAAAATTAACATCACCACGAGAGGCCGAATGATACGGCATGCCTGTATATCTGACACCCTGAGAAGGACATAACATCCATCACTTATGTAGTACTCCAGCTGGAACGTATAACCGAAGCCTAACCATGCGCAAGCATCAGACAAACCCAAAATGAAAAGCATTCTATGTTTTGTAAATGGGAGGGAGGCAGAAATGACTATTCTTCAGAAATGTAATTGTCATAAAAGACAAAGAAAGGCTGCGGAAATGTTACAGATTAAGGGAGACTAATGTAACACAACTACATGTAAATCCTGATCCTGGTCTGGATACTGAAGTACAGGGGGAAAATGCTACAAAGTACACTGGATCACATGACACAACTGGAAAACAGACCTTACTGTATCAATGTTAAATTCACTGAAGTTTATAATATTGTGAGAATATACTTATTCTTAGGAAATATACACTGAAGTATTTAGGGGCAAAAGGCTATGATATATGCAACCTACTCTCAAATGGTTCAGAAAACAAACAGCTTTGTAGTTAACTGAAAGCAAATGATAGAACAAATGGAGTGAAACATTAATAATTGGTGAATACAGCTAAAGAGTATACAGGTGTTTTCTACTTTTTTTTATTTTTGAGAATTTTCTGAAAATTTTAAAGTATTTTCAAATAAAAACTTAAAAAAAAAAAGCATTAGGGCTCTGGAGTCAGGCTGCCTATATACAAATCCAAGTCACCATACTAGCCTGTGTAACTGTGGTTAAGTCTCCTGACTCAGTTTCCTGACCTATAAAAACACATATATAATGAAGCATACAGTCGTTCCTGGCCCTGCAGACCCAGTCACCAAGCCTGCAAGTGCTTGGCCCACGACCTGGTTGCTCAGCTGGACCAGCTTCCTCTACTGGTTTGCAGCTTTAAGAAAGCCAGTCCCAGAGAGCAGCTGGCTGTACTTTCTGTCAATCTTCTTTCACAGGCAGGAAAGCCCCACCCTTATTTTAAGCACAGGCCTTGACTCTGGTTCTACCCTTGCCTGGAGTATATTTGTAATTCTTATTATCATGCACAAACTCAGTCCCTCGCTACCTACAGCCATCCAAGCCTACATACAGGTTTCCACCATTTATCACTTTGTATTTCTGTTCCATTACTGGTCCAAAGAAACATTTACCTTTTGAAAAGTGTGATTATACCTTTTAGAATTCCACTTTTTGAATTTTTTTCTATCACTGTTTGGGTTTGGCACAGAGGAGACTGAAATTCACCACCATTCTGACTGGAAACCCCATTACCATGTTCTTTCTTTGCCACTTAAAAATAAAGCCTCTTCACTATCCTTCTATTGGCAGAGCAACCCTTCATGGCTATTGTCTTAACATTGTAACTCAGTTCTAGAGGCCAACGTGCACAGGTCCTACTGCACACGCTGCCTCGCCACATGATGAGAAGTCCTCAAACTCCAGCAATCAGCTCAAAGTCAGGTTCCGAGCCTCTGGTGTTGCTCTCTGCTTCTGTCTACCTACTGTTCTGATTCTCAGTTCCTCTTCCTGTCTGGCACCTAGGAACTGAATTTCCTTGCCCTCCCCTCCACCCCATCACCTGTTAAAAATCTCATCTATTAGCAAAATAATTATTTCAAGTGTTTTAACTGGTGTTTCCATGTGCTTGGAGCGGGGCAGGCAAGCAAGAAAAGCAAGAGAGAACAGTCCTTCTTCATTAGTTCAGGTCAACACACTGCAAGTTCAGATTATCCCCTCATTTGTCTTTTAAACTGAAGCATCACCTGTCAGAAGTGCTTCCCTACTGTCTTAACTCTCTTCTTTGAGCCCCCCCAGCACCCCCTCCTTAACTGCAGTAATGTTACAACAACAAGAGAATAATTTTGGCAAATATTTTAAACGAAGTACAACCAAAAACCTCTATTATAGTTATCTATACTACAGGTGCAAAAATAAAATATTCCTTCTTCCACTGCCTAACACTCACACTCACCATTTCATTGGGATGGACCAAAAACAAATAGATCCCTGGATGTTTGTCAAAAACCTGAAAGGAGCAGTTAGCTTGTTCCATCCGGCAAAGTGCTTCAACGCATAGTTCATCTAAATAGAAAAAATGAGGCAGTAAACATAAGACATAAATCTTATCAACTTATCAAGATTCCCTAAATTTGGCTCCTTTGGTTGCTCTGTAAGTGAATGAAAAGTTGTTCCCTTTTTTTTTTTTTTTAAACTGAGGCATAAAAATGCTGTAAATGTAGGAATGATATTTAGCTGCTGAAAGACCGGTAGGTTGATCATACTATGTGCCTATGAATTGCTCTGACTTTCCTAGTACAAACATCTTTTTTCACACTGGGCATAATTATCTCCAGAGGGCATCTTCTTAGAAGTATGGCTATAGGTCCAATTCCATTAGCACTTTACATTTTGATCCATGAGGACTTTATCTTGTACCACAGTGATAAAATCAGCTTTGCCCCCCAAATGGCTATTTTGTCCTACACTCAGTTACTGAGTAATCCATTTTCTCCACTGGTTTGAAATGCTATCATCACCAAAGAGTAAATTCCCCAAATATATCTGGTTTACTTCTGGACTCTCTACACTGTTCCATTAGTCTATCTGTACCAGCACTATCCTAATCCCTGTTGCTTTATGGAAATTTCTTCATCACTCTTTCAGAAGTATACTGAATAGACTCATACATTTACCACATCAGATGAATCAACTTTATTTTGTCAAGCTTCAAAGAATATTGTAGTGACAGTGGTTAGCTTTGGGAAGGAGGAACAATGACTGGAAAAGCAAGAGGAGAGCTCCTGGTGTGTTGATGATGTTTTGTTTCTTGACCTGGGTGCCAGCTACACAAGTGTGTTTAGTTTATGAAAAATCAAGCTTATGTACTTTTCTGGATATGGTACTCTTTAATAAATGTTTGAAAAATGACGTGTTAGAATTTAAAAATCTAGTTATTTTGAATTTATTTAGAAAGAACTGATTTATCTAATAAATCTTTAGATGTACTTTTCAATTTACTGAAAATACAGAGAATAGAGAAACAAGTCAAATAACATGACAAGGAAGAAATCAGAAAAGTCCAGGAAGCACATTATTCTTTAGGGCAACCATTTGGTCGCAGCAAGTCAAAGTTATGACAAAAAAGAAAAAAAATCTATCTATCTATATCTATACCTGTGCACACATATATAAGAGTAAACTATTCTGGATTAAAAGAGATGTAAGAAATATGGAACCAAATGCACAGTCCCTGACTGGACTCTAATTTAAATAAATCGTCCAAAAAACACATTTTGCAACTACCGGGAAAATCTGAATGTGGACTAGATATAGTAGTGGGTGCCTTAAAGGTACTGTTATTTCATTAGATTTGATAGATCAGGAAAATGTCTTCAAGAGATTCATATTAAGAAATGCAAATATAAATGACCAAAATCTAGGCAGCCGTAATATGCGATGCCATAGTGATTACTGAAAATTACTACAGACCAGTGGTTCTCAACCTGGCGATTCTGTCCCTCACTGGCCCTGATCCCCAACTCCCAAGGGACATTTGGCAATATCTGGAGACATTTTTGGTTTGTCACAACTAGGGTAATGGGGAGAGCAAGTCACTACCAGCATCTAGTGGAGAGAGGCCAGGGATGCTGCTAAACATCCCACAATAAACAGCATGTCCCTCACCCACCAAGAATTATCCAAACTGTCAACAGTGCCAAGTTTGAAAAACCCTGCTACAGACACATTCCAAGAATGAAAATTAATTGAATGGATAGATGAATATACATGTGATAAAGCAAATACAGCAAGATGTTAGCAATCTTTGTGTAGATGTAGAATCTTTGTGGTGTGTTTATGGCATTCACTGTGTCATTCACTTTTCTAGGTTTGGAAACGCTCAAAATAAAACGTTTGGAAAAAATAATAATAAGTATCCTAATTATATGTTTAAGAAACAGATTTTCAATATAAACCCAAATTCTTACAATTCTTTTTTTTTTCTTACAATTCTTAAAATAAAAAAAAAATGATACAACTGTGAAACACCCAAGATACTCACTAACACGCTCATGTAAAAGCAAATAAGGATATTTCAGTATTTCAAGAAGAGGAACTCGAAGCTTATTTTCAAAGTCTTGGCCAGTAAAGTCAAACAGCTGTGCCTCTCCATTGTCGTCTACTATATATAACTCGTCATCGTCTCCAATTTCTGCCTTCATGGCCTTTTCAAAGTGATTTATGAGACGTGAGGTTTCTAATTCCCATAAAACCTACAGGAAAAGAAAAACGGGCAGTGTGCTTTATATCTTATTATCAACAAAATATACTGGATGTGATGATCCTTCTAGAAAGCCTTTTCCTAAGTATAAAAATTCAGAAGTTTAAAGAAGTACTAAACATCATATATTAGATTTAAAGAAAACAGTCACTAAACATAAAAGTGGCTTTTATGATACACGAACATGAGTACATAGAGCATGAGATGTTTAAAACATCGCTCTTGCAGAGTTTTGCTATCAACAGCTCTGTCAACTATACTCTATTGAAAAGGAAATGAGAAGTTGGAGCTTCTTTACCAAGGCACAAGCTGGGCCTTCTCTGACTTCCCTATGTTCCAGCCATAGGTAACTACCTTGAAACATCAGCTTTAGCATAAAGACATTGGTTAGCTTCATAGCTAGGAAACCTTGTAAACGTAAAAGTTTTCCTCAAAAGGTTCATAACTAATCACCCCCTCCTCTTTTCTATATTATTATACATTTCTCTATGGTCTGTATTCCATTTTTCATCAGATAAATATAATAAACCAATATTCAAAGCCACATATTTAAAATTACATGTTTCACTTTGGTTACTGTGAATGAAAAAATGCTTGTCTTTATTGATTTATACCACTTACCCATTAAAAAATGAAGAGAGGGGGAAAAAAAGAACTATTAGCCAATAAAAAAATAACCCAAGCCATTCAGATACCTGGCTGTTAACAATGTCAAACACAATGACATTAAAACATGAACCCAAAAAAACCCCATACGTCACTTCATTTCATGAAACTGTTTCACATCAAAATGACTAAAAGTGGAGGATTATAAAATTCTGCTATTCTGCTATAAAATTCTGAAAATTAGATTTCAATTCAATTCTATCAATCAATAAGCATTTAGGGCTTCACTGGTGGCGCAGTGGTTGAGAGTCCGCCTGCCGATGCAGGGGACACGGGTTCGTGCCCCGGTCCAGGAAGATCCCATATGCCGCGGAGGGCTGGGCCCGTGAGCCATGGCCGCTGAGCCTGCCATCCGGAGCCTGTGCTCCGCAACAGGAGAGGCCACAACAGTGAGAGGCCCGTGTATCGAAAAAAAATAAAAATAAAAATAAGCATTTACTCAGCACCTACTATCTACCAGGCAATGAGTTAGATACTAGAAGTATATTAGCATTCACAGTTTAAATCACACTGTCAGTTCCCTGAATGCTTCCAAAAGAGTTCAAATTTATTCTCTTCCTAGTTATCAAGCTCTGAAAAATACTGCCCAATTAATGTAAAGTACCTTATGTAAGGATGGTAATTCATCCCTTGCTTTGTGGTACTCAGCCACACACTCTAAGCAGTAGCAGAGGTCTTCATCAGCTTTTTGAAATTCACTGGAGTGGGTCTCAGATGCATAGTGTTGCAGGAAGTCAATGGTGGAAATACCACCTGGTGTACACCAACAACATGTGCTCATTCTGTACCTGTATCCAGAAAAGAAGACATGGAAAGACTAAAGAAAAAAAACACACAACACTTCAGGCCTATTCTGGTGGAGAATGGGTACATTTCCTACTAATGATCATGTCTTCAACTTATAATGTGCCTCGACCACATCCAGAACATTCTGCTGGCCAGCTTATCAATCACTGGCTAAACTCAATCTGAGCCTACTCGTAAAAACTTTACCTGTGACACATGAAAAATAATGGAAGCAGTTAGTAATAAACATCATAAGGCAATATACAGCTGTGTTATAAAGAAGGCTCAAAACTATACAGTACTGATGGGAAATTATATACAGAGACATAGAATTATCAATGTTTTCAAAGTACAGATTTTGGAGTGTTCTAATAATGCACTGGAGTCAAGTGAAAAGCTCAGGAAACCTTTCACATTCCCTGAGGCCATGTTCCAGAAATCCCTGGAAACGTAAAAAATCCACAAATATTACTCCATACCAATAACAAAAACTCATATAGAGAAGAATTTTCTCTTGGTTAGAAAGTATATATACACATGAATTTGCACATGTGTGTATGAACTGCTGCCCATAACTCACTGCTCATCAACGCAGTATAAACTGTAATGGTTGCAAATATAATAGCTACAAACCTATTACTACTAAGTTTGAAACTTACAGTTTTTGACTGTCTCCAATTTGGGGTTTTATACTACCATCAGAGCCTCCACCATCCAAACTCAAGTAAAAAGGGTTAAATGAAATTACTTTCAGAGATTGGTTCAAGATGGCGCAGTAGAGGGCGTGCGCTCACCCCCTCTTGCGAGAGCACCAGAATCACAACCAACTGCTGAACAATCATCAACAGGAAGACACAAGAACTCACCAAAAAAGATACCCCACATCCAAATACAAAGGAGAAGCTGCAGTGAGATGGTAGGAGGGGCGCAATCACAATAAAATCAAATCCCATAATTGCTGGGCGGGTGACTCACAAACTGGAGAAGACTTATACCACAAAGTCCACCCACTGGAGTGAAGGTTCTGAGCCCCATGTCAGGCTTCCCAACCTGGGGGTCCGGCAACAGGAGGAAAAATTCCTAAAGAATCAGACTTTGAAGGCTAGCGGGATTTGATTGCAGGACTTCGGCAGGACAGGCGGGAACACAGACTCCACTCTTGGAGGGCACACACAAAGTAGTGTGCGCACTGGGACCCAGGGGAAGGCGCAGTGACCCCATAGGAGACTGAACCAGACCTACCTGCTAGTGTTGGAGGGTCTCCTGCAGAAGCGGGGGGTGGGGGTGGTGGTGGCTGTGGCTCACTGTGGGGACAAGGACACTGGCGGCAGAAGTTCTGGGAAGTACTCGTGGGGGGAGCCCTCCCAGAGTCCACCATTAGCCCCACCAAAGAGCACGTAGGCTCCAGTGCTGGGTTGCCTCAGGCCAAACAACCAACAGGGAGGGAACCCAGCCCCACCCATCAGCAGATAAGCAGATTAAAGTTTTACTGAGCTCTGCCCACCACAGCAACACCCAGCTCTACCCACCACCAGTCCCTTCCATCAGGAAGCCTGTTACAAGCCTCTTAGATAGCCTCAGCCACCAGAGGGCAGACAGCAGAAGCAAGAACTACAATTCTGCACCCTGTGGAAGGAAAACCATATTCACAGAAAGACAGACAAAATGAAAAGGCAGATGACTATGTACAAGATGAAGAAACAAAATAAAACCCCAGAAAAACAACTAAATGAAGTGGAGATAGGCAACCTTCCAGAAAAGGAATTCAGAAAAATGACAGTGAAGATGATCCAGGACCTTGGAAAAAGAATGGAGGCAAAGATCAAGAAGATGCAAGAAATATTTAACAAAGACTTACAAGAATTAAAGAAAAAACACCTAGAAGAATTAAAGAACAAACAGAGATGAACAATACAATAACTGAAATGAAAAATACACTAGAAGGAATCAATAGCAGAGTAACTGAGTCAGAACAACGGATAAGTGATCTGGAAGACAGAATGGTGGAATTCACTGCCATGGAACAGAATAAAGAAAAAAGAATGAAAAGAAATGATGACAGCCTAAGAGACCTCTGGGACAACATTAAACGCAACAACATTCGCATTATAGGGGTCCCAAAAGGAGAAGAGAGAGAGAAAGGACCCAAGAAAATATTTGAAGAGATTATAGTCAAAAACTTCCCTAACATGGGAAAGGAAATAGCCACCCAAGTCCAGGAAGCGCAGAGAGTCCCAGGCAGGATAAACCCAAGGAGAAACACGCCAAGACACACAGTAATCAAGTTGACAAAAATTAGGGCTTCCCTGGTGGTGCAGTGGTTGGGAGTCCGCCTGCTGATGCAGGGTTCGTGCCCCGGTCCGGGAGGATCTCACATGCCGTGGAGCGGCTGGGCCCGTGAACCATGGCCGTTGAGCCTGCACATTCGGAGCCTGTGCTCCGCAGTGGGAGAGGCCACAACAGTGAGAGGCCCACGTACCACAAAAAAAAAAAAAAAAAAAAAAATTGACAAAAATTAAAGACAAAGGAACATTACTGAAAACAACAAGCAAAAAACGACAAATAACATACAAGGGAACTCCCATGAGGTTAACAGCTCATTTCTCAGTAGAAACTCTACAAGCCAGAAGGGAGTGGCACGATATATTTAAAGTGATGAAAGGGAAGAACCTACAACCAAGATTACTCTACCTGGCAAGGAGCTCATTCAGATTCAATGGAGAAATCAAAAGCTTTACATACAAGCAAAAGCTAAGACAATTCAGCACCACCAAACCAGCTCTACAACAAATGCGAAGGAAACTTCTCTAAGTGGGAAACACAAAAGAAAACGACCTACAAAAACAAACCCGTAACAATTAAGAAAATGGTAACAGGAACATACATATCGATAATTACCTTGACCGTGAATGGATTAAATGCTCCAACCAAAAGACACAGGCTCGCTGAATGGATACAAAAACAAGACCCATATATATGCTGTCTACAAGAGACCCACTTCAGACCTAGGAACACATACAGACTGAAAGTGAGGGGATGGAAAAAGATATTCCATGCAAATGGAAATCAAACGAAAGCTGGAGTAGCAATACTCATATCAGATAAAATAGACTTTAAAATAAAGAATGTTAGAAGAGACAAGGATGCTACATAATGATCAAGGGATCAATCCAATAAGAAGATATAACAATTGTAAATATATATGCACCCAAAATAAGAGCACCTCAATACATAAGGCAACTGCTAACAGCTATAAAAGAGGAAATCGACAGTAACACAATAATAGTGGGGGACTTTAACACCTCACTTACACCAGTGGACAGATCATCCAGACAGAAAATGAATAAGGAAACACAAGCTTTAAATGACACAACAGACCAGATAGATTTAATTGATATTTATAGGACATTCCACCCAAAAACAGCAGATTACACTTTCTTCTCCAGTGCACATGGAACATTCTCCAGGATAGATCATATCTTGGGTCACAAATCAAGCCTTGGTAAATTTAAGAAAACTGAAATCATATCAAGCATCTTTTCCGACCACAACGCTATGAGATTAGAAATCAATTACAGCGAAAAAAACATAAAAAACACAAAAGACATGGAGGCTAAACAATACGTTACTAAATAACCAAGAGATCATTGAAGAAATCAAAGAGAAAATCAAAAAATACCTAGAGACAAATGACAACGAAAACACGACAATCCAAAACCTACAGGAGGACGTCCCTGGTGGTGCAGTGGTTAAGTATCCGCCTGCCAATGCAGGCAACATGGGTTAGAGCCCTGGCCCGGGAAGATCCCACATGCCGCGGAGCAACTAAGCCCGTGCACCACAACTACTGAGCCTGTGCTCTAGAGCCCACGAGCCACAACTACTGAGCCCACGTACCACAACTACTGAAGCCCATGTGTCTAGAGCCCATGCTCTGCAACAAGCCACCGCAATGAGAAGCTTGCGCACCACAACAAAGAGTAGCCCCCGCTCGCCGCAACTAGAGAAAGCCCGCACGCAGCAACAAAGACCCAACCCAAAGACCCAATTTTTAATTTAAAAATTTTTAATTTTTAAAAATTAATTTTTCAAAAACCCAAAAACCTATGGGATGCAGCAAAAGCAATTCTAAGAGGGAAGTGTAGAGCAATACAAGCCTACCCCCAAGAAACAAGAAAAATCTCAAATAAACAATCTAACCGTACACCTAAAGGAACTGGAGAAAGAAAAACAAACAAAACCCAAAGTTCGTAGAGGGAACGAAATCATAATGATCAGAACAGAAATAAATGAAATAGAAACAAAGAAAACAATAGCAAAGATCAGTAAAACTAAAAGCTGGTTCTTTGAGAAGATAAACAAAATTGATAAACCTTTAGCCAGGCTCATCAAGAAAAGGAGGGAGAGGACTCAAATTAATTAAAAATGAAAAAGGAGAAGTTACAACAGACATCACAGAAATACAAAGCATTCTAAGAGACTACTACAAGCAACTCTACGGCAATAAAATGGACAACCTGGAAAAAATGGACAAATTCTTAGAAAGGTATAACCTTCCAAGACTGAACCAGGAAGAAATAGAAAATATGAACAGACCGATCACAAGTAATGAAATTTAAAGTGTGATTAAAAATCTTCCAACAAACAGAAGTCCAGGACCAGATGGCTTCACAGGTGAATTCTATCAAACATTTAGAGAAGAGCTAACACCCATCCTTCTCAAAATCTTCCAGAAAATTGCAGAGGAAGGAACACTCCCAAACTCATTCTATGAGGCCACCATCACCCTGATACCAAAACCAGACGAAGATACTACAAAAAAAGAAAATTACAGACCAATAGCACTGATGAATATAGATGCAAAAATCCTCAACAAAACACTAGCAAACAGAATCCAACAACACATTAAAAGGATCATACACCATGATCAAGTGGGATTTATCCCAGGGATGCAAGGATTCTTCAATATATGCAAATCAATCAATGTGATACACCATATTAACAAATGAAGAATAAAAACCATATGATCATCTCAACAGACGCAGAAAAAGCTTTTGACAAAATTCAACACCCATTTATGATAACAACTCCAGAAAGTGGGCACAGAGCGAACCTACCTCAACATAATAAAGACCATATACACCAAACCCACAGCAAACATCATTCTCAAAGGTGAAAAACTGAAAGCATTTCCTCTAAGATCAGGAACAAGACAAGGTTGTCCACTCTCACCACTATTATTCAACATAGTTTTGGAAGTCCTAGCCACGGCAATCAGAGAAGAAAAAGACATAAAACGAATACAAATTGGAAAGGAAGAAGTACAAGTGTCACTGTTTGCAGACGACATGATACTATACATAGAGAATCCTAAAGATGCCACCAGAAAACTACTAGAGCTAATCAATGAATTTGGTAAAGCTGCAGGATACAAAATTAAAGCACAGAAATCTCTTGCATTCCTATACATTAACAACAAAAGATCAGAAAGAGAAATTAAGGAAACAATCCCATTCACCACTGAAACAAAAAGAATAAAATACCGAGGAATAAGCCTACCTAAGGAAGTAGAAGACCTGTACTCAGAAATCTATAAGACACTGATGACAGAAATCAAAGATGACACAAACAGATGGAGAGATATACCATGTTCTTGGATTGGAAGAATCAATATTGTGAAGATGACTATACTACCCAAAGCAATCTACAGATTCAATGCAATGCCTATCAAATTACCACTGGCATTTTTTTTTACAGAACTAGAACAAAAAACCTTAAAATCTGTATGGAGACACAAAAGACCCCGAATAGCCAAAGCAGTCTTGAGGTAAAAAAACTGAGCTGGAGGAATCATACTCCCTGACTTCAGACTGTACTACAAAGTTACAGTAATCAAGACAATATGGTACTGGCACAAAACCAGAAACATAGATCAATGGAACAGAATAGAAAGCCCAGAGATAAACCCACGCACCTATGGTTAACTAATCTATGACAAAGAAGGCAAGCATACACAACGGAGAAAAGACAGTCTCTTCATAAGTGGTGCTGGGAAAACTAGACAGCTACACGTAAAAGGATGAAATTAGAACACTCCCTAACACCATACACAAAAATAAACTCAAAATGGATTAGAGATCCAAATGTAAGACCAGACACTATAAAACTCTTAGAGGAAAACATAAGAACACTCTTTGACATAAATCACAGCAAGATCTTTTTTGATCCACCTCCTACAGTAATGGAAATAAAAACAAAAATAAACAAATGAGACCTATTAAAAGCTTTTGCAAAGCAAAGGAAACTACAAGACGAAAAGACAACCCTCAGAATGGGAGAAAATATTTGCAAACGAATCAACAAAGGATTTATCTCCAAAATATATAAACAGCTCAAGCAGCTCAATATTAAAAAAACAAACAACCCAATCAAAAAATGGGCAGAAGACCTAAATAGACATTTCTCCAAAGAAGACATACAGCCGGCCAAGAAGCGCATGAAAAGCTGCTCAACATCACTAATTATTAGAGAAATGCAAATCAAAACTACAATGAGGTATCACCTCACACCAGTTAGAATGGGCATCAACAGAAAATCTACAAACAACAAATGCTGGAGAGGGTGTGGAGAAAAGGGAACCCTCTTGCACTGTTGGTGGGAATGTAAATTGATACAGCCACTATGGAGAACAGTACAGAGGTTCCTTAAAAAACTAAAAATAGAATTACCATATGACCCAGCAATCCCACTACTGGGCATATACCCAGAGAAAACCATAATTCAAAAAGACACATACACCCCAATGTTCACTGCAGCGCTATTTACAATAGCAAGGTCATGGAAGCAACCTAAATGCCCATTGACAGACAAACGGATAAAGAAGATGTGGTACATATATACAATGGAATATTACTCAGCCATATAGAGGAATGAAATTGGGTCATTTGCAGAAACGTGGATGGATCTAGAGACTGTCATACAGAGTCAGGTAAGTCAGAAAGACAAATATCATATATTAACGCATATATGTGGAACCTAGAAAAATGGTACAGATGGACCAGTTTGCAGGGCAGAAACAGAGACACAGATGTAGAGAACAAACGTACGGACACCAAGGGGGGAAAGTGGCAGGGGGTGGTGGTGGTGGTAGTGGTGGAATGAATTGGGAGATTGGGATTGACATATATACACTAATACGTATAAAATAGATAATAATAACCTGCTGTATAAAAAATAAATAAAATTTTAAAAAAAGAAATTAATTTCCCAAATCCTAGCAGTCTCAAAGAGAGCAAAGTAGCAAGTTGGTACCAGGAAACGAGAGGAAATCCCAAGAATCAAATGTGTCAAAGGTTTGAAGAAAAATACACGAGTCAAGTTTATCAGAACTGCAGATGGCATGAAACAGAGGATTAGCAAAATAGGGTGGAAGCCAAAATCCAAAGAGATCTCCAATTCTAATGAGGTGTAATAAAAGCAAGCTAAGATGCCACTAAATGCATATAAAAGCAAATAGAAAGTTCACTGTCAGTAAGCAGCGTATTGTGGCTAAACAAAAAGCAAATGTTTTGCAATGAAATAAACAAGAGGCTGGAGCAGGAAAAATACAAGTGAGCCTGGAGCATCTTACAGGAACAGAAACAAAGTGCTCAAAATACAAAAGGATGGGGGCATGTCAAAGGGACATATTAGCCACCAACCTGAAAGCGCTCTCAGTGGCCAAAGCTGAAACAATCTGAGTAACACAATAATGTAATATTGGATTATAACCCACAGTATAAATATATATGAATCCATACTGATACAAATGAATGAATAAACAAATGTGGGGGAAGGAACAAACTTTCCTTATAGAAGAATCGCAAATAATATATACAGATACTCCCCATTCCAGGAAGTGGAGCTTAATCCCACCCTATCTTGAGTGAGGGCTGGACTTGGTGAAACACTTCTAAATAAGAAAGTATGCAAAGTGAAAATCACACTTACGGTGGAGACACCTGGCAAACACAACCTTAAACCAAGTGATCAAGGTTAACATCACCAGTGGTTAAGTCATGTTGGTAACCCCTGACACAGTGTGATGAGACAGGAACTTCAACTCTGCAGTATGCTTCCCCAAACCCACAACCCCAGTCTATTCATGCGAAAAACATCAGACAAACTCAAGGTATTATCCAAACAGCTATTAGCCAGTCTTTGACAAAAAAGAAGAAAACCACACCCAAGGGAAATCGAACCAAGTGTTCTATCATATGGAAACATTTTATTGGGAATTGGGCCAGGAAATTACCCAAGAAAACCATCTTGAAAACTTGATCTTCATTATCTAATGAATGTATATCAGCCTAATGGGAAAAAAGTTACAAACCCAACTGTAAACCCAATGAAGTTCATTTCCTAACTGGATGAACCTAATCCATGCATTCTCATCAGGAGTGACATCATCCTCAAGGAAATGAAAACCGGTTAGTGGAACACATCCTACTCTTTTTACATATAAAGCACAGGTATATGTACATTATGTAAAGAAGTATACAATATATTGGTGGTATTAAAATTCATGGGAAATTCATAGGAAAAAGATGTCTTAAACGTTTCCTTTCAGACAGGGAGAAGGGACAATAAAAGGTTAAGAAACATGACCCAAGTCATTGAATACTTGGGTACAGAAACTTGACAATGTTAAGTTTTTGAATGCATTATCACCCAAAAATTCAGAGTGCATAATAAGCTCTGCTAATGGGAAACTGATCACATCTTGACAGTATTTATAATTTCTGTACAATCAAAAACATGTATTTGTCTTGTGAACTGATTTTTTAAATTCATTAAATATTAACTGTATACTTTCTTCATGCCTCTGAAAAGAATTTAGGGCAGCTTTCAACATTAAAGTATAAAGAAAAAGACATTTTAGAAGGCAATTTAAAAAGGGAGAGAAATCAAAACTTATTTAGAAGAAATTTAATTTCACTAAGTCCTAATTTAGGAGCTTCCTGAAAAGTAGAGCAGAAAGATAACATGAGTTACACAGTCCTCATGTGAAAAATAAAAAAAGTAATATGCTAGTTCAGCTGGAGAGTCCTGCCCTTTCCTAACACTAATTCTAATTCAATTACATTTTTTAAGGGTGCTGCAAACTAGGGAATACGAACTAACAGAATGAACACTATGTTTCTGCAGAATATAAATTTCATTCAAAGAACTTCTTATACTTGAAAAACCAGTAATATAATACCAGGAAGTTAAAAGTCTGCAGAAGCTGTGTTTTTCTAGTGATGTAATCTGATTCAATAAGTTTCACCCTTCTAGACGATGCAAGAACAGAAAATGAAATTTATGGGAGATTTCTCAAACATCAATTGTTTCAAGCTTGACTTGAGCAGGAAACAAGACTGCAGTCAATTGAAAAAATTAAGGTACTGAAGTACAAATAAAATGTTGTATACTTTAAAATAATTATTAACAGAGAAGTTAGTTAGCAAAATAAACCTTCTAGTAAAAAAATTATGGAGTCTGCTCTTTATTTCACTCACTCAGAGAGCTAGCCTACTTCCACATTCCAGAAAGCAAAACTAAATTTTCTCAAAGTAGATAGGAGTTACTGCCATATAACAGATAAGTGCCGTGGAATTTAGAAAACAGAGAGAACAGTGCTATAGCACATCAACAATAGAAACATGTTTCCATAGTTCCTCTCAAAAGGCCATAAATGGGTGTGGTTATATTCCTAAAACTAAAATCATCATTGGCCTGATAGCTAAGCCCAAAAAATCTGAACAGGGTATACTGAAATTTTTCTTTTAAGGGAAAACTACTGGTAGATGACTATGAATCCTGCAAATTTTTGCACAATTCAGTTCTTCTGGAGGACAGTTTTGTTAATTTCATCAGTGTTTTTACTGCTTGGAATCATTACTGAACCACAAATGGGGGAGTCCAGGGAATCCTCAAGCTGCATGACAGAAATAAGAGCGGCTCCTGTGCATCAGAGAGACAGTTTTTTTGCCAATAACATAGGATGCTTCACCAGAGGTATAACTGTAACTTTCTACTGACTTATCCAGGGGATATCATTTCTCAATAATAGCTGGCCAGAAACTTCAAATAACAATCACTTTCTTCTACCTTTCCTAGCTAAACTTTTTGAAAATTTATTTATTTATTTTAAACTTCTTCGCAATTGCTTTTATTTATTTTTTTCCTTGGCCACGCTGAGCGGCTCAAGGGATCTTAGTTTAGATCCCCGACGAGGGATTGAACCCGGGCCACGGCTGTGAAAGCGCCGAGTCCTAACCACTGGACCACCAGGGAACTCCCCTTGAAAAAATAATTTAGATTCACTTCTTTAGCTCCTTTGCACTCTGGCTTCTACCTTATGTTTCACTGAATGTTTTCACAAAAGTCCCTAATAATCTCTTTAATACCAAATCCAATAGGTTCTTTACTGGACTCCTCTAAAGCGTATGAAACTGCTAACCATGTATTCCTTAGCTATGATGGCACACCATTCTTCTCTCACTTCCTCTACCCAACCCCCATAATCATCTGTTCCTTTTCCCCCTGCTTCATATCAAAATTTCCAAAGGTTTGTCCTCAGGACTCTATCCCTTCATTCAATATCCTCTTTGTGGGTGACAATTCAACCTATTTCTTCAACTACTATTTATAATGAAGCTTCCCAAAGACTGAGAATGTAGGTAAAACTCAATGCAATGTTTAATTGTGTTTCAGCTACTCAATAAATGATAGCCTAGCCCAGAATTCCACAAAGATATACAGCTGCCCTTCAGTATCTGCAGGGGATTAGTTCCAGGAGTTCCCCCACGCATACCAAAATCTGCAGATGCTCAAGTCCCTTTCATAAAATAGTGCAGTACAGGGAACACAGTTGGCCCTCTATATCCACAGATGGGAAACCCAAAGATATGGAAGGCTGACCGTACTCAATATCCAACCGTATAGTGAATCTATGCTCACTTGACAGTTGCCTCAAAGTAAACAGGACCAGAACAGAACAAAGTCCCTTCCGTAAATGTGTTATCTGTCCTGTATTCTCTATATCCATGGTATTACCATGACTTCACTTTTCAAACCAGTAACCTGTGAATTCTCCTTTACTCTCCTCCCTTAGCCCCCATCTCTACAAGTTCTATAGAGTCTACCACCTTGATTACATCTGTACTTTACTCTCAGTGAGACTGCCATTTCCTTAGTTCAATACACTTTCATTATTTGTCTGGATTACAAAAGAAACCTAAATGATCTGCCTCTTGTTTGATCCACCATCAATTCTTCCTCCAAAATGCTGCCAAAGGCCAAAGCAAAAACCAGACTCTAAAATCACAAATGACTCCTCTACCTTTGACCGATAAAATTAAAATTTTTGGCCTCACCACACAAGGCTCTCCATGACCTGGCTTCAGCATCATCTCTTGCCATTCCCCCTCACTTGCTCTTCCTAAAATGCTTCCTGGTGTTTGGCATTACCTGCCTTTATGGAAGCTCTTCCATCTATCTGCCCTGAACACCTACCCTTCATACCTTTGCCTGGTTCTTAAACCTGAATGCGCATCAGACTCACCAAAGGAACTTGGGAAAAAAAAAAAAAAAGCAAAGCAGATGGTGAGATACCACTGATAAAATTCAGATTCGTTCTAAAAAGCACTCCACCAGTAAGTCTGATAAAAAGCCAGATTTGGGGGACTTCCCTGGTGGTCCAGGGGGTAAGACTCTGCACTCCCAATGCAGGGGGCCGGGGTTCGATCCCTGGTCGGGGAACTAGATCCCACATGCATGCCGCCGCTGAGAGTTCGCAGGCCACAACTAAGACCCAGCACAGGCAAAATAAATAAATAAGTAAATATTTCGGGGCGGGGGCGGGGGCGGGGCGGGGCGGGGGCGGGGCGGGGGCGCCAGATCTGAGAACTACCTCTGAGCATCATCGTGCCCGGGGGCTTGTCTGGCTCATTCCCTCCCTTCCAGTCTGTCTCTGATGACTTTTTCCTCTATCCCCTCAGGACTCTGTGCATGGTTTCTATCACTGCATTTACCATGTTAGGCTGAGCTGTTTACTTATCTGTCTCCCACCTACAAGCTCCATCCTCAGCAATTCTGAGTCTGTTAGGAGGCAAGAATCCGTTCCGTATTTTTTACTTTTCAGTGCTTGGCACATATTAAGTGCCTGAAAAAAAAGTCTTAAATGTTTATTTAACAAATAACTACCAACACTTCCCTGGTGGCACACTGGTTAAGACTCCGCGCTGCCAATGCAGGGGGCCCAGGTTTGATCCCTGGTCTGGGAACTAGATCCCACATGCATGCTGCAACTAAGAGTTCGCATGCCACAACTAAGGAGCCTGCCCGCCGCAACTAAGACCCAATGCAACCAAATAAATAATTTAAAAAATTAAAAATTTTAAATTAAAAAAACAACAACAAATAATTACCTGGGGTAATGGCCTACAGAGAAGTGATCCTCTCAGTCGAGATTCCTGGGTTTATTTGAGAATGGGTGAGGATCTGCATTCATATATACCTAGACTCTGGCCCCCAAAAGAACATTTCTGAAAAAGCAAAGGAAAACGAAACAAAACTGAGGAAGTGGTTTTTTTGTTTTGTTTTGCTTTGTTTTTGCGGAACGCGGGCCTCACCGCTGTGGCCTCTCCCGCCGCGGAGCACAGGCTCCGGACGCGCAGGCTCAGCGGCCATGGCTCACGGGCCCAGCCACTCCGTGGTACGTGGGATCTTCCCGGACCGGCGCACGAACCCGCGTCTTCTGCATCGGCAGGCGGACTCTCAACCACTGCGCCACCACGGAAGCCCAGGAAGTGGTTTTTAGACTCGCTCTCTCACCTGGGTTTCACATCAATCCTTATCAAGTAGAACCAAATATTACCATTTGATGACAGAGCTCAAGCTCCCAGAGGTGAGACAACGTGCCTGTGGGTCTACAAGGAACGAAGAAACAGTGCAACTGCCATTCTGACTCCACAGGGGGAGTGGCTCCACGGGAGACCTCGTCCCCATGCTGGGGACAGCCAGGCACTTTGTCAGAAAGTCCCCCAATTAGCAGGTGAGTTCAGCCCTAGGATCGTCAGTAGCTAACATCTCTGCCGCTTTAACTGACCAGCCGTGGGTTCTTCTTCCTTCGAGCCTCGTGCCCGGTTCCTTCTGGGCCACACGGGTCTAGGCACATCGTCGCTCCTGGAAGGTGGGGAGGACGGCAAAGGCCCCTCTGGCTGGCTGTCAGCGCTCCATCGCCTTCAGGTGGGGCAGGGAGGGCTCAGGTGGCCACTCGGGAGGGGCACACTCTCCAAAGGCACGAACCCCAGCAGGAGGAAGCAGGGGGCGCCGAGCGGACAGAGACCTCCTGTAGCGAGACACCCCACTCACTCCCACCGAAACTACGCAGCGCCCAGACTCGGAAGAGCTCACACGGGACGGCAGTGCAGACGACGCGAAGGGAGAGAACCAGAGGGCGGCCCACCGGACGCCGCGGGGATGCTCCCGCCTCGGGCGCCGCAACTCTCCTGAGGGACGCGGCCGCGCTCGCGCCGCCCCTCCCCCACCCGCCCAGGCCTCACGCGCTGCGACGCTTACGCCGCGCGCGCTCCCACGCTCACCGGGACTGCAGCCGCGAGTCCGCCGCTCTCCTCAACCGTCTCGGCCTCCTCCCGGCCGCTAACCCCCCTCCGCCTCCATGCCTCGACTCAACAGTCGGCTGAGAACGGAAGTGCGGACGCGCGCTACGGCGCCTCCGTCCGCAACCGACCACCCAACCCGAGGAAGCCCCGAGCACAGGCCCCGCCCCCTGCGCGGCGTCGGCCGACGGAAGGCCCCGCCCCGGCCGCCGCTTTCTTGTTTTGGAGCCCCGAGGGGCGGGGCGTGGGAAGAGACACGCCCTGGCTTCGCCGGGAGGCCGGGAAGCCCGGCGTGGCGTCACTTCCGGGCTCCCGCGGCCGGCCAATCAGGAGCGTCCGTGAGGGGCGGGGGGGCGTGGGGAAAGCTTGAGGCCGAGGTTTCACCGCGGCCTTGCCCCGGATTTCTCCGGGTAGTGGCCTTTTGCCGACGCGTCCACCCCGGGCGACCTGGACGCCTACCCTGCTGTCTTTTCCGTCCAGTCCTTTTTCTTCTCTTTTCGACGCCTCAGGAGTTTCAGCAGGGGTGTTACGGGTTGCGAAGGAATTTTTTTTC
The DNA here is from genome assembly GCF_964270905.1 of Leucopleurus acutus. NCBI lineage: Eukaryota > Metazoa > Chordata > Mammalia > Artiodactyla > Delphinidae > Leucopleurus > Leucopleurus acutus. The sequence goes on along the minus strand of NC_139150.1, from coordinate 4,296,102 downwards.
TCTTTAGATTTCCTTTAAAGACCTAAAATATAATATGTAATCAACACGTAATTTTGGGGAAATATATACTTTGTATCATAGAAAAGGGATACATTAAGTATTGGAAAAAGAAAAAACAATACAGAATATAACAGTAAAACCCCCTGGGAAGCCTACCCATTTTTTTTTTTTTTAACGCTTACTACTGACTTTGACGACGAGGCGTCACCACTAGCTTATACTCTAATAGAGGAGACAGAAAAACGAAATAATTACTAGTTCTGATCAAGGCTCTAAAGGAAAGCAGAGGCTGAGATAGGCCCGATCCAGACAGGTCAGCCAGCGACGATCTTACCGAACAGAACCCTAACGGAAGAAAGAGAAGGGGCGAGCCAGGGAAGAAGGGGGCAGGGTCCTGGTGAAGAACATTCCAGAAAGGAGGCGTGGCTTATCGGAAAGCCCCGATGCCCGTTATGGAAATTTAACAATACCGAGCGCGAGGCGAAGACCGTTATTCTCGTTTCTAGATTTTTCCCTGCCTGGTGGGCTGTGTTGGCCAAATTCAAATACAGTGTTTAAATAAGAAAGTTACAAAACTGTGTGGAACTATATTGCACTATAAATTGTGTAGGTATCCTTTTTTTTTTTTTTTTTTTTTTGCTGTACGTGGGCCTCTCACTGTTGTGGCCTCTCCCATTGCGGAGCACAGGCTCCGGACGCACAGGCCCAGCCGCTCCACGGCATGTGGGATCTTCCCGGACCGGGAGACAAACCCGTGTCCCCTGCATCAGCAGGTGGACTCTCAACCACTGCGCCACCAGGGAAGCCCTGTGTAGGTATCCTTTTTAAAATAATATTAATGCTTTTGAAAACTAGGGATCTGGCTGGCTCTAGAAAAAAAAAACCACTTTTTTTGAAGAGAAGATGGAAAAAAAATCACTGGAATCTCTGTTTTCCTGAGATAACCACTTTAATGTGTATCCTTGAAGAATGTATTACATACGTTTTTATTAAAGTAGCCATGAAGGGATATTTATAAAACGCTAATCTACTCACCACGGTGTAAGAAACGGAATATTACCGTGAATCCTAAACGGAGGGGCTCCTCCATTTTACAGGGTAGCTTGGGCTAGGGACACAAAGAAATGTTTTAACTTCTTATAAAATAAGAAAACAAGTGGAATATTAGGTTGAAGAAAATCTTTTAATATTTACCATTTATTTGTCTTTATACCAATACAGTCATAAAATATAAATGTTGATATTTTTAAGGAGGAAAGTGCCCCTGAAGGCAAAAAGTACCTAGGGCCACTGAAGTCATAGTTTCATCCTGCTTCTGAGCCCGCTGTGGCTCTTTCCTTATAATATTACCACGTTTATTACCTTATAATATTACCACGTATTACAAATGGTAATATTGTCTTTAATCTGTAAATAATGAACCTTAGCGTGTTTTTGAACTTTATCAAATTAGACTGAATGCGTTTTTCCGTGAATTGCTTTTTACACTCAGAGATTCATTGATCCAAGGTATGCTCAGGAGTTGTAGAGCCCAAAGTTTACACAACTTGAGGGGTGTCTTTAATATTTATTTGAAATGAATAGCACAAATTACAAATCTTTAAAACGGACAAACCCCACAAATATTAAAAATTCAGAAAAAAATATTTAAGCTGCAAACATAACTCTATAAAAGTTATATATTTGGGCTTCATACACTTTTATCTCAGCAATGAGGTTGAAGATCATTTTCTATACAAGGAACACAAACGTAATTCAGTCTTTTTTCTAGTAAGATTGATGAAATTTTATTGCGTTTATGAAAGTTTCAAATTAATATTTCATTTTATAATATGCAAATTTTAGGATTGTCAAGTTAAAAAAAATTTGTATCAAGCCTTTTTTCACAGATAAGCTGTAAGAATTCAGGACACATAAAGTTTCTGGTGTAATGACTGAACCTAAATACTTGGAATTGATAACACATTACTACTAGGTTGTCATAGATTTTTCTCATTTTTAGATACAGATTGTGAGTTTTAGATGTCAGTATGTCAAAATTTCAGTACTTTTTCCAGTTTGATCATTTGACTCATTACTCATCATTATGTGGATTACCAACAATCCAAGAACATGTTACACATTATTTCTATTTGAAATGGCTCTGTTCTTAATGAATTACTAAAATATTTGTTATATTATAATTTCTATTGATTTCATCATCATTAACCTTCACTGTAGCCTCTTATTCCATGATTTTGTCAACTTTATATAATTTATATACAATTATACACAATAAGTACACATTTTAGGTGTATAGTTGAGGGATTTTAACAACTCCGTAATTTCATGTAACCATCTCTAATCATGATATAAAACATTTTCTTCCTGCCAGAAAAGTGCCCTTGGGACACCTGGCAGAAAATCTCCTCCCCATTCACCCAATGGAAACATGGATTTGACTTCTATCAACATATCTATCATCATAGATTCATTTAGACTATTCTAGAACTCTATCAATGGAATTATACACTATGTATTCTTTTGACCATCTGCTTTTGTTCAACATGAAGTGTATGAGGTTCACAGATGTTATTGTATGTATCAGCAATTCATTTTTATTGCAGAGAAGGGTATCATTCAATGAATACACCACAATTTGGTTTTTTTCTTTTAGTCATCTACTGATGAATATTGGGTGGTTTCAAGTTTTCCACTGTTAATAGATAAAGCTGATATGAACATTACTGTACAAGTCTTTTTTTTTTTTTTTTTTTTTTGTTTCTTCTGCGGTACGCGGGCCTCTCGCCGCTGTGGCCTCTCCCGTTGCGGAGCACAGGCTCCGGACGCGCAGGCCCAGCGGCCATGGCCCACGGGCCCAGCCGCTCCGCGGCACGCGGGATCCTCCCGGACCGGGGCACGAACCCGTGTCCCCCGCATCGGCAGGCGGACTCCCAACCACTGCACCACCAGGGAAGCCCTGTACAAGTCTTTTAATGGTCATACGTTTTCAGTTAACATGGACAAATATGCAGGAGTGGAATTGCTGGATTACAGGGTAGGTGTGTCTTTAACATTACAAGAATTTACAATCCATTTCCCAAAGTGATTTTACTGTCTTAAATTACCATAAGCAAAAGTATAAGACTTCCATTTGCTCCACAACCTTGTCAATACTATCCCTATTGTCTTTTAAATTTCAGTCATCCCAATGGGTTAAAACTGTGCCTCATTTGTATTTCCCTAATAACTAATGATGTAGAACATCTTTTCATGTGCAGATTGAGAATTAGTGTATCTTCTTTGTGAATTGACTGAGCTTTCAGGCAGAGCACAGAGGATTTTTAGGGCAGTGAAAGTACTCTGATATTAAAGGACTGATACATGTCATTATACATTTGTCCAAACTCATGGAATGTACATATCAAAGAGTGAACCCTAATGAAAACTATGGACTCTGGGTGATAATGACGTGTCACCGTAGGTTCATCAGTTGTAACAAACGTACTACACTGGTAGGGAATGTTGATAATGGGGGATGCTATGCATATGGGGGGGGGAAGCAGTGGGTATTTCAGAAATCTCTGTACTTTCCTCTGAATTTTGCTGTGAACCTAAAACTACTCTGAAAAACTAAAGTCCTTTTTAACCTTATGGTCAAACGGCTCAGACGTTTGAATGGAGATGGCAGGTAGGCCGATTAATGTTTTAGCCTGGAGTTTGGGGGAGAATCTGACCTATAACTACACATTTGGGAGCCATCAGCACATAGATGTTATTTCGAGGCATCGGGAGAACGTGAAGGGCCCAAAAAGTCTCGAGGAACACGAGCATTTAGAAGTTGGAGGCAGTGGGGGGAGTGTAGCAGAAAGTGGTAATTGATTCTACATGTATAGAATCAAAGATAGCTAATACCATGGCTTGTTTGTATGGTGATAGCAATGCAGAATAGGTGAGACTGACAATTTAGAAGGATCAGCAAAGGACCAAAATCTCTGAGATAATGTGAAGGGACAGACTGCAGGGCTCAGGTGTAGGGACTCAGCTTGTAGTAGGATGGATGAATATAGATGGAGGTAGGATTGACTGGTTGGTGCAGGGAAGAGGGATTTGATGGGGGATGGCTTCAATTTTCTCAGTGAATCATGAAAAGGGCAGAAGAGGGTTGTGGGATGGTTGAATGTAGGACACAGCTGATGTGGGTAAAAGAACAGCAAGCCTATTAGAGGGTTGCTGGCACTACTGAGCCCACGTGCCACAACTACTGAAGCCTGTGCACCTGGAGCCCGTGCTCCGCAACAAGAGAAGCCACGACAATGAGAAGCCCGCGCACTGCATTGAAGAGTAACCCCGCTCACGGCAACTAGAGAAAGCCCACGTGCAGCAATGAAGACCCAACACAGCCAACAATAAATAAATAAATTTATAGGGGGTTGCTGGCAACACTGTCTTTTTGAGGTTTACGGTCATTAAACCAGCTGAGCTGTGTGACTTTCTTCTAGGAATATTCAGCTCTTCAGGTGCAGACAGGAGGCAGATGGAAGGGCTCATCCAGGTCTGGGGTCTTGAGCAGGGAAGTACCAGGGGGAGAGAATGAAGAGCCGAGGGTGTTCAGAAGGGAGGGATTGTAAGGATGGACACTTGGGTAGGCTAGGAGTGGGTTGATGGATCGATGGATTATTTGATGAGGTCGAAGAATTAGAACTATGGCGTGTTATTTCAGGAGATGGACTGGGAAAGGTGTTCAGAAAGTGCTAGATTGTGTAGCCTCCAAGAAAACAGGCACCAAGTCTGTATTGTTCCCTCTTGCATCTTTAGCTCCTAACAGTACCTGGCTCACTGCATGTGGTCCATGATGCTTGTTGAACTAAAAGTAGTGTTCTGAGGAGAACAGATGCCATGGCCTGATTACACACTCCTGTGCACTGCAGTTCTGGACCTCTTTGTTGGACAATGAAGTCTCCAAATTAAGATGAAGAGCTGAAAGGCATGCTTACTGAAGAGTGCTCAATGGCCAAGGACTGGGCCAAGGACTCTCACATTATGCAGTCAAGACTGTTTAAAAGCAATTTTATTTGTTCCTCGGTCTTGTTTCTTGTTAGATGGGTCACCTTCTTCTCTTTACCCTTGTTCACTTTCTGAGTCTACTCCTCTTCCACTCCCTGCCAAGTACACGTTTCCTCTTCTGCCTTTTTCTTGCCATAAATGGGGTTGTCCATTTCATGGCTCCAACTCTCACCCTCAGGGAGCTAACAAACCAACCCACCTCTCTAGTGTGGTTTGTTCTTGTCTGTTCTCTCCATGCAGTAGACTGGGGTCTCCTCAAATGGGCCCTGTTGATACTTCAAAGTCTACACATTCAAACCAAACTCATGGTTTTCCCTTTTCTCTTCTCTTGGACCTGTATTTGACAAATACAGTCTACCCTTCCCTTCTTTTTCTTCCAAATTCCTGGATCCTTGTATGTCAAAAGGGTGTTTGGCAAAAGTAAGATTTTTGGGGGTGGGGTGGGGGAAGGGCATGGAGCTAGGGGTGAGAAAAAGTTAAAAAATTAAACTTTTACCAAGTACACAAGTTTATTGGGTAAAATTCACAGCACAGGTAATTACCCACAGTCCTGCACATGTGTGGGTTGCTTCCTCAGGGTCCACGCCCCTCTTCTGCTAATGGAACCATGATTTTCCACAGGGGTATTTACCCTTTCAGCCATTTAAGGCAGGTTGAGCTAAATCCCAGCTCCAGACATGAGCCCAGATGGGTTGAAGACCATCCTATTTTTGTGCCTACGGTGATGGCTCAGAGTTGGGCACAAGCTCTAATTTGGGCACTGGGAACAAAACCCAGGACTTAAGCAAGAGCTATTGTTCTCTGAATGGCATCCTCTATGTAAGTAATAATAAGAAGGATGCTATAACATGGGGCTCTATGAAGGCACCCCTCAGGACCAAGGGGCCCCCTCGTGTGGATTGAAGATAAAAGTGGACTCTGGAGAAGGGAGAGCTGAGAATCAGCAAGAAAACACATTCTGGGGACTCTGAGTAGCTGGATCCATCCTCTCCCTCTGGATTTTCAGTCTGAGAGTCCCCAGATGCCTTTGATCTATCTGAGTCTGATTTTCTGGCACTTGCAAGTCAAGACTTCTAACCTATAAACTTACAATCCCACTTCCCGGAGAGAACCACTGTCAACACTTTGGGTTTAATTCCTCCCTTACACTGTAATGCATCTCTATTTACACAATTTTTTTTTTTCGTTTTTGGCCGCACCACGCAGCATGTGGGATCTTAGTTCCCCCAACAGGGATCGAACCTGTGCCCCCTGAATTGGAAGCAAGGAGTCTTAACCACTGGACCACCAGGAAGTCCCTATTTTTTTTTTTTTTACTGTTACAAAATTAAGAAGATAATATGTACACTTCTGAATGAAAAACAGTATGTATTTTAGTTGATTATATTGTTTACCTTGTATGTTAACCAAATCTATCATTATCATTAAAAAAATTTTTATTTATCTATTTATTTATGGCTGTGTTGGGTCTTCGTTGCCATGCATGGGCTTTCTCTAGTTGCTGCGAGCAGGGGCTACTCTTCGTTGTGGTACACGGGCTTCTCACTGCAGTGGCTTCTCTTGTGGAGCACGGGCTCTAGGCGTGTGGGCTTCGGTAGTTGTGGCACACAGGCTCAGTAGTTGTGGCCTGTGGGCTCTAGAGCGCAGGCTCAGTAGTTGTGGTGCACGGGCTTAGTTGCTCTGCGGCATGTGGGATCTTCCCAGACCAGGGATCGAACTCGTGTCCCCTGCACCGGCAGGCGGATTCTTAACCACTGCATCACCCAGGAAGTCCCTCATTATCATTTTTAATTACTGCCTAATATTCCATTCTAGGAATATACCATCATATATAGTAAATTTCCTATTAAAGAACATTTATATTTTTCTAGTTTTCATATTATAAATGTGCCATTCTTTTACACTAGTTCTATTATTTCTTTAGGTCCTAGAAGTGAAACTGCTGGATCTCAGAATATGTACATTCTTAAGGCTTTGATGTATTCTACCGGATTGTCCTCCAAAAGGAACATGTAATTTATATTCCCATCAGCCTGGAGATTGGTATGTTTGACAGATAGAAGGAGGTGACTAAAGGCAAAATGCTTATTAAAAAGAAAATATTCATTTGTTCTGGGACTTCCCTGGTGGTGCAGTGGTTAAGAATCCGCCTGCCAATGCAGGGGACACGGGTTCAACTCCTGGTCCAGGAAGATCCCACATGCTGCGGAGCAACTAAGCCCGTGCACCACAACTAATGAGCCCACAGGCCACAACTACTGAAGCCCACATACCTATAGCCCGTGCTCCACAACAAGAGAAGCAACCAGAGTGAGAAGCCCGCGCACTGCAATGAAGAGTAGCCCCTGCTCGCAGCAACTAGAGAAAGCCTGCGTGCAGCAACGAAGACCCAACACAGCCAAAAATAAATATTTAAAAAGAAAATACTCATTTGTTCCCTGAATATGTATTGAGTGTCTATTATTTGCACAACACCATGATAGGTGCTGTGGATATACTGGTGACTGAGGACTCCTAAACTTGTTTCTCTGTATTCTTCCTTCCCTGATGACGGCAAGCTTGGAAAAATGCCTAGCTTTGTGGATGAATTGACCAACATCACACATCACGATGCTACACTCAGGAGACAAGGGTGCTGCACCTTGGCCCAGAGGGTGGCCTCACTGTATGGGATATTGCTCACCCACACCTTCCTTTCTATGTTCTCCCCTGTACAGATGAGGCTAGAAGCCTGGGCACTTTACTTCCCTTGCCAGCAAGGGAAGTCTAACAGAGGCAGTTTTTCCAGAAGCAATGGAAGAGATTGCTGGTTTCTTTGTTTTTTCCAGTTCAACACCAGATGAATTCTGTGACTGGCTTTGAGAGGGCATCTTGTATGAAAAATACCTATCTTTAAACACTAGAATCACACTCAGGAAGATGAGATACGCACTCCATGACAGGCACATGGGAACCGAAACCAGTTTGCGGGAACGCAAACTTCCCTGTACCACTTACCTAATACGCACACACACTAAAATATACATCTAAACAATTGAAAAACAGAAAGCAAAATGGCATGCATTATTAAAATTGTAAACATTCTCTTTTTTGCTGAATGCACGTATAGTTGAATCCACATCATGAAAATGTTCATTGGGGTAAATTCCCTGGCGGTCCAGGGGTTAGGACTCTGCGCTTTCACTGCCGAGGGCCTGGGTTCAATCCCTGGTGGGGAACTAAGATCCCATAAGCTATGTGGCGCAGCCAAAAAAAAAGAAAATGTTCGTCGGACATGACTACCCTCTGCTGCCATTAGAGGGACTTGGGATCCTGCTGTTGTATGAAAACCATTAGTTGTAATTATTTTCAATATAATAGCACAGAAAATATTAAATCAACTCATACACTTGCCTTTCTTTTCACATTCAGACAAACTTGGATATGAAATGTGAATCAATTTTTAATGCTCCACAATATGTTATTATTTTCATACCCTTCCTTTGGCTGTTGCACCTTCTTCAGTAAAATCAATAGTGAAAATAGCTTTATTGACACGTATATAAACACAACCAGACCTAGAAAAATGGACAAGAGAGAGTATCAGCCGCTTAACATTTTTCATCTCCGTCTTCTCCCTCACTGTCATCGTCACAATAAAAGATGTCTCGAAACAGGAAGACTGGCTTGGGGGTTGCCGGGGTCTGGATCTCAGTCCCTTTTTTCTCCATCTTCTTCTCTAATTTTTCTTTAAGCAACGGTAGACTAGTCTCATAAAGGTAGTCTATAATCTCTAAAGAAAAGAAATTGAATCTTGAGATGATCTGACAAAGCCTCTTCCCACGGTCAAAGGACGGACGGTGCGGATGACGACAACGCGTTGCTACTGGCATTACTGTGTGCAAGACCTGGCTCTAACTGCTTTATTCATAGTCACTCATTCAATCCTCTCAACAATCCTATGAGGTAGGCACCATTGTTCACCCGTTTTTCAAATGAGGCATAAAGACATTATGAAACTCATCCAAAGTCATAGAGTCAGGAGGGCGAAGCCAGGATTCAAACCCAGGAAGTGGTGTCTGCTGAACGCAAGGAGCATTTTGTCACACACTGCAGGGCGCAGTGTTACCCGAACCAGCGGTTCCCAAACAATGATGCTGGGCAGGCCACTGGCGACTCACTTGTGAGCTTGTTAGAGAAAAACCTAGCCTCTGGACCCAGACTAGAGACTAGGATCGACTGGGTCTGGGATGAGACCCAGGTATGTACCTTTTTCCCAAGTTCCCCACCTGACTCTGATACTCCAGGTTTGGGAATTACATATGTAAACCACCTACAAATGGCTGCAGAGAAGAAACTGTATCTCCAGTTTTTTGTGGATCAGTGTGTGTGCAGGCATGTGGTGTGAGCGTGTGCACGTGAGCACGTGTGCTGTGCAACCCAGAAGCACGCGCAGCTACTCACCCAGTGCTTGCTAAACGCCCGGCAGCCTGGTGACCACACTTTTCAAGCTCATTATCTCATTTAGTACTTCTGAAAGCCCTGTCAGGTAGGGGTTATAATTTGCCAATTTTCACCGTTTTCCATTTGAAGAATCTGAGGTTCCCAGAAGTCACTACCAGCGTGTCACACTACCAGCGTGTGTCCCCATGTGCTGCGCTTTTAATTATTCAGATACCGAAAATACTGACCTGGAAAAGTCTTCTTCTGCCAAAAGGGAACACAGGTAGCTTTCAGCTTATAAAATTTAGTTTGGACATAAGATGGAGGAACATCCCTTTAGAAAGGAAAAGGTGTCAAAAAGTTAGTGGCAGTTTAAAAGTTAATCATTTCAGTCCTGTGTACTAAGTGCATTGATTGAGGGGTGGTCTACAGACCTAAGCAGCTTTCTTAATCCTCATGTCTACACATGTGAGAAAAATAAGACACATATGAAAAGCTATTGTTCATCTGGTTAAACACACACACACAAAAGGAAGAAAACCAGCAGTACAACAAGACGAATTCTGTCTAAACTAGAACAATCTAAACTACCAGTTGGGACGACAAGGTGTAACGCTAGCTCACAGGGGCTCATGCTAACACTGTCTTCAGCCCCACCCTGAGGGCTCTCCGCAGAGCAACAAATAACCCTCACGACCACTCTGCGAGGGGGCTCCTACGCTTAGCCCTCGTTTTGGAGATGGTGAAACCAAGAGAAGATGGCCAAGATCTTACAGTGAATAAGGGGGGAAGGGCTGGGACTTCAATTGGGTCCACTCCAAATTCTACTTTTTTCTTTTTTTTTGATATCAGTTTTTTTTTTTAATGGAAGTATAGTTAATTTATAACATTGTGTTAGTTTCAAGGGTACAGAAGAAAGATTCAGTTATACATATATATATATATTATTTTTTCAGATTCTTTTCCATTATAGATTATTACAAGATATTGAGTACAGTTTCCTGTGCTATACAGTAGGTCCTTATTGTTTATGTATTTTATATACAGTAGTGTGTATATGTTTATCCAAGACTCCTAATTTACCCCCCTACCTCCCGCTAACCCTTTGGTAACCATAAGTCTGTTCTCTATGTCTGTGAGTCTATTTGTGTTTTGTAAATAAGTTCATTTGTTATCAGTTTTTTAAGATTCCACATATAATTGATATCACATGATATCTGTCTTTCTCTGTGTGACTTACTTCACTTAGTATGATCATCTCTAGGCCCATCAATGTTGCTGCCAATGGCAACACTTCACAAATCCTACACTCTTAACCACTACATTTAGGATAACTGTATATTTGTCACAATGCAAAGGCAGGGGTCTGGATTTTTTACTTTACAAAGCTAAATAAAGTGGATGCTTACGATATTCTGGTGAGTCAAATCCATTTTCCATTTACAATAAGTAGGACAGAAACAACCACATCTTAAATATTTTTTTAAAGTGAAAATCACTAACTTTACTTCCTGGGCACTCACTTCCTAAGCCATAAAAGTGTGGCATATTTGTTTCAGTGACTAATTAATCTAGTTGTTATATGATTAGTGGGAATAACTGGATCTGCTAGGTATGTGGAAGTACAAGACGGCTGGGCTCTTTCTGCCTCTTCATGGCAGCAGCTGCCCGCCACGTGTGCACTGCGTGCCACGCACTGTCTCCTTGCTGTCGTCCTCATCACGGTCCTGTTAAACGACTGCGCAGATGAGGAAACCGCGACGTGGAGGCAAGGGAGGGAATGACCTGCCCAAGGCTGGCTAAATGACGAGCAGAGTCCCAGGACTTGACGCCCGGTCCATCTGACTGCAAAGCCCAAGTTCTAGGGCATCTATGCCTTCCCTCTTCCCACAGCGCCCTGCGCGCAGGTTGTTCTGCAGATCAAAGCTCAGGCTTCAAGAAGTAACAATAACGGATCTGGACATTTTCAGACAAAGTAGGTGTTACATCTCATTAGGTGGAGATGCTTTCTTTAAAATCCTGCCTAAATAATTCACAAGGGAGGCTTAAAGAACCTGAGAGACCGAACTTTTAATTTAATTATTTTCACTGTTTTAACTCATTATTAAAGCTTTGAGGATGTACTATTTCCAATGGTATTTGACTGGATGCCATGATGTCTGTTTTAACAGCTCTGAGATTTCTAAACCTTAACCAGAACAATCAATATCTAAGTATATAATTCTACTTAAAATCATTAAAAACCCATTTCAATTTAAGAAATGTGATCTGAGGCAATGTCACAAGATACACAAACATTTATTGGAAAAGTCAGATTTTTCAAAAGCGGTTTGATATTACAGAGGGAGGGACATGTCGACATGAATACTTCTTAGGACGGGAGTTGGTGGGGTACACAGCAGGATACCCTTCCTTCAAAGCCCCTAACACCCTCCCCTCCCAGGGACCCACAAACCCAAGAGCTGGTGCCCCACTCCTGAGACGAGCTAGAAGAGGAAAGGGTTTGGAATCACGGGCATGTGTCTGTGGCTCCCAACAGGGCCTGCCACAAAAAGATTCCAATTCTCAAGTTTAAAAAAAAAGGACTGATCGTTCTTTGTCCATAATCCTGAGGTGTAAATAACTAACCAGCAGAACCAGTTTACACCCTTCCTAATGGATCAGTGACAACCTCACACCAGCAGCCACGTTTCTGAAAGGCAGCCAGGCTGCGGCAGCCCTGCTGCCCTCAGCACCCTTCCCAAACTAAAGGCCAGACAGTCCCTCAACATCCCCACCTCCCAAAGCGCACCAACCCCTGAGCCCCGCGATGCTCAACAACGTGTGCTGCTTAGAGAGACTGTGCTTTGCCAGCCAGCTCTCGGTTGCTTGGCTAGCAGTGAATTCAGGTCTTCCCAGTGGTGGCCTCTCCTCCAGTGGCAGGAACTGATTGAAAATGCAAGGACCGCAGCGATGAAGGCAGACAGCGGCAACTGAGGACATCTCACTCCTCGGGTGAGAGATGCAAATGAACAGCACACCAAAACCCCTGAGGGAAACCCGAAGACGAACAGCAGCTTGATGTGGTCTCAAAAGATCTCCCCGTGGCCATTTCTTTTCACCAAGAGAAAAACTTCCTTTTCTACAGTGGGGCAGTGTGGCAGAGGCCGCCAGAGCCAGGGGATCAAAATCAGAACCACATGCCTCCTGATGGGATGTGACCTGGTGACAGAAACACAGCCTCCCCCGTGACTGATTCCCACGTAAAATACAAAACCCAAATCCAACAGTGAGGAAGCGTCTGACAAACTCCCCAACTGAGGCAAGTTCTCCAGAACGACCAGCCTGTATTTTCCCACAATTTCAACGTCATAGAAGACAAAGGCATTAACAGATACACACTACTGTATATAGAACAGATAAACAACAAGGACCTAGCGTATAGCACAGGGGACTATATTCAATATCTTGTAATAACCTGTAACAGAGGGACTTCCCTGGTGGCGCAATGGCTAAGAATCCTCCTGCCACTGCAGGGGACATGGGTTCAAGCCCTGGTCCAGGAAGATCCCACATGTCGCAGAGCAACTAAGCCCGTGCGCCACAACTACTGAGCCTGCGCTCTAGAGCCCGTGAGCCACAACTACTGAGCCCACGTGCCTAGAGCCCGTACTCCGCAGCAAGAGAAGCCACCTCAATGAAAAGCCCACGTGCCGCAATGAAGAGCAGCCCCCGCTCGCCCCAACCAGAGAAAGCCCATGCACAGCAATGAAGACCCAACGCAGCCAAAAATAAATAAATAAATAAATTTAAAAAAATCTATAACAGAAAAGAATCTATAATGGAATCATTCTGCTGTACACCTGAAACATTATAAATCAACTATACTCCAATAATTAAAAAAAAAAAAGAAAAGGCAGAAGAACTCTGCAGATTAGAAGACACTAAGGAGACAGATCCTGGGCTGGATCTTAAACCAGGGGGAAAGTGTTATAAAGGACACGACTGGGATGCTGGGTGAAATTTGCATGGGGACTGTGTTTTAGACAATAGTAGTGCATCAGTGTCAGGTGCCCTCAGTACGATCACTGTGCTGATGCAGAGTAACAGCCTTGCTGAGGACATGTCGTCCACCATTAACACTGAAACGGTTAAGGGAAAGAATTCTATTCCCTTGTAGAAGGGAGCGGGAGAGGGAGGGAGGGAGGGATGATAAAGTCAACGTGGCAAATGGTAGAAGGCTAATTATGGGCAAAGGGACCATGGGTTCTTTGTCCCAGTCATAGCTGGTGTGCTCCATGAAGCTTTTAAGAGACTCTGCACACATTTCATTCACTCTCCTCAGGTGCCTTGGGGTGGAGGTGGTGGCTGGAGCGGAGGGAGGGCTGGTCTGATTTACCTGGTCCGGTACTTAGACAGGGCGTTCCCAATACATATATACACAAATACAATGTATAGATGAGTTCCATAAGCAGCAGGAATTTCAGTCCTGTTCTTCAAATCTGAGAGGCAGTCATTTATTAGAACTCCTCTCTGATTTTTTCATTAGCTTGATATTAAACAAATGGCCTTACCCTATGGTGCTAGCAAGATCTTCCCAGTCTATTTCATTAACATCTTCCACATTTATTTCATACAACCTATGAGAAAAAATAAAAATTAAGTTTTCAAGCCAAAAATCAACATGATGGACATCTTCATGGACTCACAGAATATTAAGAGCTGGAAGGTCTCAGCGTGTTCACCCCTGTTGCAGCTCCCTTGTTACACAGGCCCAGTGTCACTGGCATCCTAACCCAAGGTCAGCCCAAGGTCATGGGGTGAGCTACAGACCAAAAAAATCACCCTTCCTCCTCCTGAGCCCTTTGCATCTCCCACCAAGCCTAGTAAAAAACACAACTTCACAAGGAACTATATTCAGTGTGCTGTGATAAACCATAATAGAAAAGAATGAAATATGAAAAAAATATATATATGTATAACTGAGTCACTTTGCTGTACAGCAAAGGTTAAACACAACATTGTAAATCAACTATGCTTCAATTTTAAAAAAAAAAACAACACAGGGACTTCCCTGGTGGCACAGTGGTTAAGACTCCACACTCCCAATGCAGGGCGCCCGGGTTCGACCCCTGGTCAGGGAACTAGATGCCACATGTATGCCGCAACTAAGAGTCTGCATGCCACAACTAAGGAGCCCGCCTGCTGCAACTAAGACACGACGCAACCAAATAAATAAATAAATAATTAAAAACCAACCAACCAACCAACCAACCAAAAACACAACTTCACCATTCAGTGTAGACACACAAGAGTAGTACACATGTGTACTCAGCACTTACTATGTGACAGACACTGGGTTAAGACCTTGATACCCACTAATCCATTTACCCTCAACATCACCTGATGAAGCTAGGGGATTATGTCCTTTCCACAGGCCAGGAATCAGGGCTGAGAGCTCGAGTCATTGGCTCAAGGTTTCATGACTCATAGGCGGTACCCACAATGGAACCCAGGCCTGCCTGACGTGAGATGGCCTCCTTGGCTCTACTAGTCTCTGCTGTCTCTCTGGTAGAGGAGAAAAGGGGAAGGCAACCCCAGCCAGGCCAGCGTGGAGAACGAGGAAGCCCACCAATGAAGGAGAAGCAGGCTTCCTGACAGAGCGCAAGAATAATGAAGCTGGACAGGGCGGCCAGAATCCAAAGGTTTCTTCTGCTCTTTGCTGTTCCTCATTGGACACGAGCCCAGCTCCACTAGACTCGCTGACTTTGTAAAACAGGTCCATGTCTCCCTGTCCATCAGGGGAGGGAGGACTCTGCACGGACCAGGAACTCAAAGACAAAACTAAAGACCAAGCAGCAGTGACACCAACTAACGCGTGCTAGAGAGCAGTGGGGCTCGGCCTGAAGTATTTAGCTCCATTTTCCAATGGACAGAAGTAAGCCATGTCTATGTGAAAGCCTTAAAGACTAAAATAGCTATGTTTATTGAGTGCATGCTACGTTTTACATGCATTATTTCATTTCTTCTGCCAATAACACTAAGAGGCAGGTACTGTTATTATCATCCTCATTTAAGATAAACAAACCAAGACCTAGAAAGGTAGGAAACACGTCCAAGGTCATGCACGTAGAAAGTGCTGAAAGAGGAATATGAACCGTGGTGATCTTACTGCAGATTCTGCTGTTGAACAACTACTCTTTGGCTAGAGAGAAGAACACAGAAAATGTTGTCACTTTCTATGTCTGTACCTTTCAATGAGGTTGATCTTGGCCTGTAGGGCATTAACTCCCCGGTATACGTCCCGACCATTTGTCATCCTCTTGGTTAGAATTTCCGTCCTACATTGAAAGAAAGAAAAACAGTTTATTTTCGGGGTAAAGTTTCCATTAAAATGTCCTTTGTTTTCCTCATTTAAATTGTCCTTATTCAGAACCACTTTATAACATTTGCAACTCATCACTGCTAACATTTACCACCATCAAGAATATACCTTTTTTAATTTTTTTAAAGTGGGAAAGGGTAAATAAAGAGATAGAAAGTTGATGGTTATTGAAAATGAATGATGGATACAAGGAGTTCTAAGTTGCTGTGTGTTACACAATTTCCATAATAAACAGTTAAAAAAAGGGGAGGAAAAAAAAGAATAAGCCTGCTTGCAGGTGCTAAAGGGCGCTGTGTAAACTCAATTTATTTTTGCTTGTTTATAAAACAGAGAGACATTGCTCTTATTACCATTATAGCTGCTGAAACACCAAATTACACAGATTTAGTAAAGTCATCAATGATTCAATGATTCCTCTAAGGCCCAAAGTTCATGGCTGAGAGAAAGGGTTCCCTGAAGTTCCTAATGAGAGCAGCAGCTCAATTAAAAATATTTAAAAAGTGCTTCTCGTGAAGAGTGAAATTTGTCACAATGTGATGGACAGATCGTGAGCTGTAACATTTACTTTCTTGAGAAGGGAGGCACATGACGCACACACACAGAAACTGACACTGTTTTTACTAACAGCCACCCACATTCACTGGTTTGAAATGTACCCGCTGATGCCATTTCAATGTTTCATGAAGTAAATCTATGTTCAGCATTCAAGTTTCCTACATTTTTCTTCAAATTAAAAGAGAACCCTTGCATGTTATTTAATTATGCTGATTCTGAAGCACGGCTCCCCTTCATCATTGCCCTTTTAAGACACTGACATATCATCTTCCAACTGAGGCTTTATAACCCACTCCTTTTTTAAAAAAATTAATTAATTAATTATTTTTGGCTGTGTTGGGTCTTCGTTGCTGCACGCGGGCTTTCTTTAGTTGTGGCGAGCGGGGCTACTCTTCATTGCGGTACACGGGCTTCTCATTGCAGTGGCCTCTGTTGCAGAGCATGGGCTCTAGGCAGGTGGGCTTCAGTAGTTGTGGCACGCAGGCTCAGTAGCTGTGGCTCGCAGGCTCTAGAGCGCAGGCTCAGTATTTGCAGCGCACAGGCTTAGTTGCTCCGCGGCATGTGGGATCTTCCCAGACCGGGGCTTTGAACCCGTGTCCCCTGCATTGGCAGGCGGATTCTTAACCACTGCGCCACCAGGGAAGCCCCCACTCCTGTTTTTAAGTCTAAGATATAGGGGGAGAAAGGGCTCTGGTTCCTCCATATTACACACTTCCCCCCCTAAACATTATCTGTCCTTTGGAGCTTATTTCCTGAGGGTAGTCTTCTAGTAAAATAAATACTCTACAGCAGAACTGTAAGGTATATAAACAATACACAGTATAATCTAGGAGTTTGCTTTTAACATACAACACGCCCACTCTGGATTTCATTCTTCTTTAATGGTCAAGATGATGAAACTCCCTTTATGCAGGAGGCCTGGGTCGTGGGCTGTAGAACCACTGCTTCAAGCTGTCATGCTGCAGCTGAAAGTTGCAGTTGAAAGTTAGATCAGAAACCCTTCAGGGCTGGGAAGAGCTACACCAGGCAAACAACGTGCAGCAAGATCTGGACCGAAACTACTTCTTTGTGATGGATGCACCTAAAGATGTTCTAGGATGAAGAGCGTGACTGCCCTGCTTTGGATGAAGACAGAGGAACTGCTGAATTAGAAAGCAAAAGTAAAAAGGTGGAGCTATTACTGATCACTATGCTTGTGATTTCCCTCCTAAATATTCAGACGTTAATTTTGTATTTTTTTTCATGTTATAAATAGGTAACAACCTGGTTTTATGAAGAAAGGGACAGAGTGAAGAAACCAGAAGTCAATATTCAATATTAAGAAGATTCAAGTTCTGTTTACAAAACAGAAACAGACTCACAGACACAGAAAACAAACTTATGGTTACCAAAGGGGAAAGGGGGCAGGAATAAATTTGAAATTGCGGATTAGCAATTTCAAACTACAAACTACTATATAGAAAATAGATAAACAACAAGGTCCTACTGTACAGCACAGGAAACTGTATTCAATATCTTGTAATAAGTTATATTGGAAAAGAATGAAAAAATAATATATATGCATAACTGAATCACTTAGTACACCAGAAACTAACACAACATTGTAAATCAACTATACTTCAATTAAATAAATAAATAGAATAAAAGGTTCAAGTTCTTTATGAAGAAGCCACACAATGAATCAGGGTTGGCTAAATGCTAACTTAAATCAGCTATTGATATTGAAGTGGTTGGAGCAGCGGATTAGAGAGGATCATTCTTGACCTACTGTAAGGCTTTCCACGTGGTAGTTACAGATATTCTTAGTAACCTCAGCAGTCCACCCCTCTCCGGAAGTTGCTGAGAGACGGGCAGGGAATGCATCTTGTTGAAATTTATGTAAGAAGCCTCAAACTTACCACTTACTTTTGCACTGCATCCAATTCCTGGTTTCCACTTTAGCCTCCACTTCTACCCAGGATATGCCTTTGTAGAGTTTTTCCCGAACAACTGACAGGCGGCCTGCAGGATTCTCTTGGAGTTTAGAATCCATCTCGTTTAGCTCCTGGGGAGACATTTTCTTTAGAATCACTTCTTCAACAGCCTTGATTAGTTTCTGGGTCTCCGTCTTGCTCCAAGCACCATGATTTCTGTCTGTTGACGTAAAAGGATGGTCTTGAAGTTGCTAATTTATTTGCTTCCAAACACAATATTAACAACAAAATGATAATGATGGATATCTGTCATTTGACATCTCTCCAAACCCACAGAAGGTACAACACTAAGAGTGAACCCTAATGTGGACTGTGGACTCTGGGGGGTTAAGATGTGTCAAGGTAGCTTCATGGATTGTAACAAATGGACCACTCTGCCGGGGGGTGTTGAGAATGGGGGTGTGCTGTGTATGTATAGGGCAGGAGATAAGTAAGAAGTCTTTGTACCTTCCTCTCGCTTTAACTGTGAACCCAAAACTGCTCTAGAAAAATAGTCTTTTTTTTCCTTTATTTATTTATTTTCTTTATTTTTCTGGCTGCGTTGGGTCTTAGTTGTGGCACATGGGATCTTTGTTGAGGCATGTGGGATCTTTTGTTGCAGCGCAGGCTCTTTGTTGTGGTGCACGGGCTTCTCTCTAGTTGTGGCGTGTGAGTTTTCTCTCTCTAGTTGTTGTGCATGGCCCCTGTAGTTTGCGGCACACAGGCTACAGGGTGCGTGAGCTCAGCAGTTGTGGAGAGCGGGCTTAGCTGCCCCGTGGTATTTGGGATCTTAGTTCCCTGACCAGCGTCCCCTGCAACTGAAGGAGGATTCTTTACCACTGGACCGCCAGGGAAGTCCCAAAATAAAGTCTTTAAAAACAAAAAGATAAATCAGACACTTTTCAGAAGACAATGGGCAACATCTCAATTACACAAACATAAAACTATCAGTTATGGACTTCCCTGGTGGCGCAGTGGTTGAGAGTCCGCCTGTCGATGCAGGGCACACGGGTTCGTGCCCCGGTCTGGGAAGATCCCACATGCCGTGGAGCAACCAAGCCCATGAGCCACAACTATTAAGCCTGTGCTCTAGAGTCCGTGTGTCAGAACTACTGAGCCCGTATGCCACAACTACTGAAGCCTGCGCACCTAGAGCCAGTGCTCTGCAACAAGAGAAGCCACTGCAATGAGAAGCCCGTACACCGCCACAAAGAGTAGCCCCTGCTCGCCACAACTAGAGAAAGCCTGCACGCAGCAAATGAAGACCCAATGCAGCCAAACGAAACAAAACGAAACAAAAAAAACTATCAGTTACGTGCAAATCAAAATGAAACTACGAAAGTGGCCACAGATTCTTTTTAAGAACCAATCACACACACACACACAACCAACTGCAAAGAAAAAAATCCTTTCTTAAAGCAATCTTTTTTTTAACTTCGAAAAAGCTGTTCTTCCTGTTTCTAAGAGTAATACCTCCTGCAGGAAATTGTGAGGTTCCCAAACATTTAGTGGAAAGAGAATAACCAAACGACTTTCATGTTATATACATAACTCTCCCCAAGAGTTTCTAGAGTGAAATTAACAGCTGCAATGACGCCACCACAGTACTTGATGAAGAAGGCACCTGGGAATTTATTTTTTTCCTTCTTTTCTTTTTTTTTTTAACATTTTGCACTCATTAAGCTTTCTATTTTTTTTTAATTTTAAAAAATTTATTTGGCTGTGTTCGGCCTTAGCTGCAGCACGTAGGACCTTCGTTGTGGTGCGCAGGTTTCTCTCTAGTTGCGGAGCATGGGCTTAGTTGCCCTGCAGCATGTGGGATCCTAGTTCCCCGACCAGGGATTGAACTCGCGTCCTCTGAAGTGGAAGTGTGGATTCTTAACCACTGAACCACCAGGGAAGTCCCGGCACCTGTGAATTCCTAAAGCCAGTCCTTGGCGCAGGGCATCAAAAGCTTCTACGATTCGCTCTTCTTGTCTAGATGCTCACAGTCATGCTAAGGAAGAGGCCGCAAGCTGGCAGGCTACAGATATCTTTGATCTGGCCTACAGAATGTTATTGTTACTATTTCCCCAATAACAATTTGGATGAATATTTAAAAATCAAGAGAATCCCAAGAGGGGTTTCCCTGGTGGCGCAGTAGTTAAGAATCCGCCTGCCAACGCAGGGGACACGGGTTCAATCCCTGGTCCGGGAAGATCCCACATGCCACGGAGCAACTAAGTCCGTGTGCCACAACTACAGAGCCTGCGATCTAGAGCCCACGAGCCACAACTACTGAGCCCGTGTGCCACATCTACTGAAGCCCGCGCACCTAGAGCCCATGCTCCACAGCAAGAGAAGCCACCGCATTGAGAAGCCTGCGCACCGCAATGAAGAG
Organism: Leucopleurus acutus; assembly: GCF_964270905.1. NCBI lineage: Eukaryota > Metazoa > Chordata > Mammalia > Artiodactyla > Delphinidae > Leucopleurus > Leucopleurus acutus. The sequence continues at coordinate 4,275,383 of NC_139150.1, read as the reverse complement.
TAGCCCCTGCTCACCGCAACTAGAGAAAGCCTGCGCGCAGCAATGAAGACCCAACGCAGCCATAAATAAATAAATAAATTTATTTATTTTAAAAAAGAGGGTCCCAAGAAAAAAAGATCTTGATTTCACACACACATGCAAATCCAGATGTTTGCTTTATTTCTTGGAAACTGGCAGAATTGGCTGCGCTGAGTCTTCATGTGGCACCGGTGGCCAGAGTTGGTGGCACAAAAGGCGTGGTCTCCACCACCTCAGAGTTTACCATGTGTGAACACGCAGACGCCTGTCTGGGACCCGCTGCATGGCTCTGCCTGCAGAGCCAGAGCACGTGAGCCTCTGGGCTGAAGCTAACACCCACTAAGGACTGTCTTCTGAAAGCAACTGGGGACTTTTTAAGGTGAAGAAGATAACCAAGGAAGCTTTTTATGAAAGAGGAGAAGAGACAAGAGATGACTGACACTGGTTTTGGGAAACGTCCCTGGCTAACAGGCCCTCCCTCTGATGGTTTCCCGGGCCACCTGGGGGAAGGGATCTTGGTGGCCCAGGCTCTCCTGCCCACCGGCTGAGTGGGTTTCAGTTTACCTGGCAGTTGGAGTCACACTGAAAGCTACTGAAATAAGGTGTGGCAGAAATCAGTCTGGTGAATTAAGGTTGCATCAATATGCGTGGAGAAATAAATGAATCAGTAAGAGAATGGCTGAAAAAGTGATGACTCTCTCAGAAGACAGGCCTGTAGTGATGCCTGGGCCCTGGGCCGCTGTGGGCTGATTCGTTCACCCAGGAGGGCTCTAGAGACCACGACTTACGACTGCTGATCTGGGAGAACTTCAGGGCCACAGAGAGGCTACTTCGAGACACCATCTCGCCAATCTTTTTCCAGTCGTTTCCATGGAGGGACTGGTATATCTTTAGCTTCTCGGTATCTCCTTTGCTATACCTAAGAGGAAGGGAAAACAGATCACAGCTGAGCATTAACCACAAGCTTAAAACCACTATTCTCACTGCAGCACGCTGCGACGCTGGGAGAAGCCGTATAGGGTGGGCTGTCAGGAAACCTGCTCAGCGCAGTCCTACCAAGGACCTGAGCCCAGATACTTCCTGTCTCGGCATCTCAACCATGAGCATCCTGTAAGTCGGTCACCGCAGTCCCTGGCTCATTTACACAGAGGCCAGGGCAAATAATCCGATCATGTTATTCCCCAGCCAAACCCATAAAGGCTTCACACAATAAAACCCAAACTTCTGACTGTGCCTGCAAAGCTCGGCGCTCCCTAAGTTCAGCCCCATTGGCCTTATCGGCCTTTCTCATCTCGGAGCCTCTGGACCTGTGGTGGGAATGGCCGCCCTCCACCGCTGGACAGCTCCTGCAAGCTCTTCAGAAGCAGCTTAAATGGTGCATCTTCAGAGGGGGCTTCCCTGACCGCCTGGGTTGGAGGTGTCCTGCTGTCCTCTCCCACAGGACACTCTGCTGCTCTCTCACTGCCCCCGTCACCACTGGCAACTGTACACTCGTGGCTTCCCTGGTTTATCTGACTCTTCGTCTAGGCCACCACTGGCCAATGGAAATATGAACCACAGATGTCATTTAGAATTTTCTAGTGGTCAGGGGAAAATTAATTTTATTTAGTTTTTTTTAAGATAATTTATTGGCTCAGGCAATTGAAAAGTCCAGATACAGGTGGGCCCTAGGGTTAGCTTAATCCAGGAGCTCAGTCAAATCACCAAGGACCACTTTCCACCATTCTACTCTGTCTTCCATGTTTTTGGTGGGTTCTTTTTGGCGGCAGCATGCGGCATGTGGGATCTGAGTTCCCCAACCAAGGATCGAACCCACGCCCCCTGCAGTGGAAGCACGGAGTCTTAACCACTAGACCACCAAGGAAGTCCCTAATTTTATTTAGTTTTAATGAATTAATAACATATTTTATTTAACTCAATATATTAAAAATGCAGCCATTTCAAGATGTAATCAGAACCTAAAAGTATGAATGAGATACTTTACATTCTCTTCTCCACACCAAGCCTTCTAAGTCCATTGTATACTTCACTCTTCAGCGCATCTCAGCTTGGACTAACCATAGTTCAAGTTCTCCATGGCCACACGAGGCTGGTGGTCACATGGATGGACAGCACAGCTCTGGAGGGGAAGTCCTCGGAGGGCAGGGACCCTGTCAGTTTCCTACACTTTGGTACCCGTAATGCTTGACAGACAACAGATGCTCAATAAAGATGTGACAGGGACTTCCCCGGTGGCGCGGTGGTTAAGAATCCGCCTGCGAATGCAGGCGACATGGGTTCGATCCCTGGTCTGGGAAAATCCCACATGCCGCGGAGCAACTAAGCCTGTGCGCCACAACTACTGAGCCTGCGAGCCACAACTACTGAAGCCCGTGCGCCTAGAGCCCGTGCTCCGCAACAAGAGAAGCCACCGCAATGACAAGCCCACACACTGCAACGAAGAGTAGCCCCTGCTCGCTGCAACTAGAGAAAGCCCGTGCGCAACAACAAAGACCCAACTCAGCCAAAAAAAAAAGGAGAGCTGTCATTAAAAAAAAAAAAGATGTGACAGATGCCTTAGCACAAATCTGTCACAGTTTAAGGAAGTTAAGATGCAGGAATCCCACATAAAAGCAAATATATTAAAAGAAAAGAACTAAAGTGCACTATAATATATGTGGATTTTGAGATTAAACATCTTAAATGTTTAAGGGAAGAAAAAGCCATCTTTATGACATTTTATAATTCCTTTTTGGGGGGAGGAAGAGGGGCCAGAAGTGGTAGTTTGTGTTATTACTAATGCAACACAAAAGCAGCCCTAGTAAAATACTAACCATTTCTAACGAGGGTGATCCACAACTACGTGGGACAGTACGATCCTAGCATTCTCAGAAATGTATCTAAAATGCAGAGCATGGTGAATAGAGATGCGAAATCCTTCACCATTAAGAATCAAGCTTTTTAGCAGTTTCCTTTATAAGGCAAGCAGGGTCTTCCTGAGATTTAAAACAAGACTTAAAGGTACCCTTGAAGCAACAAAAAAGAGGACATGAGAGAAAAACAGAGTGTACGAAAATGAGGAAACAGGTGCACTGACCTCCATGGCCCCTTGGAGCCTTACAATTCTTTGATTTTTGACTTTCTATGGTTTTCTCACTTAAGAGTTCCTTAAGCTGGAAAAATACTTTAAGGGTAAATGGTCATCGCAACGCAAATAATATGGTACCAATGAATGAACTTTATTATCAGAATGACAGACTTTCATTATTCGAAAAATGTCATTTCCCACAGTGATGTAACAGGTAGAAAAACATGTTACCTCATTCATTTACCAAAAGCATCTTTTTGGTCCCATTTAAAATGTCATCTTTAGTGAATTTCCTTGAAGTACACAACGGGGGCTTGGGAAAAAGGAAGGGCAGGTTTCAGTCTGTGTGGAGGCATCTTTCCTCTACTTCAGGTTTATTTCTTTTGGTAAAAATTTTTCAAAAGAAGCCAAGGTCATATCATGTTAAGTTCTGATAGTACCTATGTCCTGATTTAAAATCACGGCGCTAAGTAGGACCCAACTGGCCCTGCCAGATTCACTCCATCTGCCTCCTGGAAGTGAGATCAGTAGTTGAGCCCTAGGTGGCTGTCTGGGCCCTCAAGGGTAGGAGCTGACGCCTTCTCCCTCATCCCTTTGTCCTTAAGCAGAGTGCTTACCCACCACTGACGCTCGGTCTACATTTGTTTTATTTGGAATGTTGGAAACAGACCACAATTGGGCATTTTATTTAGGAAAAAAGGGAGGAGAGAATGGCCACTGCCACATGAAGCTCTGCATTGAGGCTGCCGAATCACACTTAAATGACCTCACACAAGTGCTCACCCCCACCTTCAAATATTTACTGAAAACCCAAAGCACTGGGCTCAGTGCTGGAGGGCACACATTACACTGAGAAGGAACGTCTGGGTTCACAAGGAGCTGACAACTTAGGAGGCTGCTGAGAAAACTGCACGGGTGACGCGAAGAGGCAGTGCATGGAGAATGCTAAAATGAAAGCATGAAGTAAAAGCCAGGGATTTAGAAATGGGAAGACGACAGAAGATTTATTCAAGAGGTGGAAACTCAACGGGTCTTTGGAGACATACACCTGACGACACATCTGGTTTCACACACGAAACTCTTCACGATTTTGTTGTGTACATTTTGATTTACAGTATCAGCAAAGACTAGAGAAATGCTCTGCTCAAGTTTTTTCTTACCTGCCTTTGTAATTGTTGACATCAAACATCTTCTTTGCTCGGTAGTATACGAGTTTCCAGGGCCGGGCAATGCCCTTACCTAAAGTCGGAAGAGAGGTGGTCAGAGGGACAACTAGAGCGTGGCATGAAATGCAGTCGCGATTATAAAAGAAACCCAGAATGGCCCCTTTTTACAACATGCGCTATCCTAGACCCCAGGTGGAGGTTGCAGTTTCCTATGTCCTGCAGAAAGCCGTCTTGGGGAGCAGATATACAAAATCCCCAGTTTCCTTGGCGATCTCTGAAAACTAGATGCTTAGCATGTAGAAGCTCTAGCTTCTGGTCTACTAAATTCATGGAAAAGACCCTTATTAGGCAAAGGGATTTTAACATAATCTGGAGGTGGAGGACACACTCCAGCAGTTCTCCATAAGACAAACAAAAAACCTTTGCAAATGAATAAGCTTTTTCCTGCTTTGCCACTCTAAAGATGAAAGGATCCCCCAGCAGGGGCTCATTGTTCTGTTTTCCTTTGTGCATTCCACCTAAGAAATTATCCTCTTTAAATCAAGAGAGATTTTTTTTTCCAGTCCAAACCTACATTGCTTCATGACCTTCTAACTTCCCCAGGATACCTCCAAGAGGAGGGTTCCAGCTCAAAGCACAAATATGGCTCTACTTAAAAAACTTCAGAGACTCTGGTGTATACCAGAGTACTTTGTGCAGTATGTGCAAAAAATACACAATAGAGGACAAGAAGAGAGACCAAAACCGTAACGGTTACCAAGTAGGAAAGCTGGAAGCTGATCATCTAATTTGTTAGAAAATCTGTAAAAGCACTATTCTTGGGAGACATGAACACATTCCAAATCCCTGAACGTATAGGCTGGCAATAAAAATACTATTAACGTAGCAGCAGCTAACATGCACTCCATGTACTGGACGGGCCAGGCACTGTGCTCAGTACTCACCGCGGTTATCTGTGTAAGGCTGGAAGGCTATGGATGGTCAAAGAGGCCACAGTTCTAAACTTACCAATGTGCAATCTAAACGAGTATTTTCTTTTTAAGTCGGTGATTAGAGATTTCTCCTCTGGGTATCTGTCTGTGTACAGCAGCTTGTCTGCATTCTCGATTCCTGTCAGAGACAGAAATTCTTGCACGTTTTTCTCTAACTGCTTATTTTCCTTCACGGAAAACTTGCCAAATTTAATAGCGACACCTAGGATTTGGGGCAGGAGAAAAAGGTACACAACTGTCAACGATGAATGAAAGCGAACCACCGCTTGGTCTTTAGCAATTACAACAGCACCCGTCAGCTCCTCCCTACCTATCGGGGAGCAGCCCCCGCTTGTGCCCTTGACATTCGCTCTCCTGCAGAGTTCGGTCTAAACCACACTGTCCTCCCAAAGTCTTCCCTGGTCATCCTACTCCAACGTGACCTTTCTTGTGTCATCAGTTCCTTTTTACAGTTATTTAAAAAATAAATTAACAGTAATAGATATTCATTAAAAATTCAAACAGTATTGAAATAAAAGTTTAAAAGAAGCCCCCCCCTTCACTCTCCTCTGCCCCTCCTCCCCGCAAGGCAGTGCTGGGAACTGGTTGGCACAAACCTGAACATGTATATTCTCTACGTATATATATTCGGGGGAGGTGGGGACAATGTCACTGCAATTTACGTTCTATTCCTCGTCATAACTCAAAGCACTGAAGTCTCATTATTACTGCCTGCATTACACAGTACATTTTCCTAATCTTAGACTTATTTTAAAAATCTTTCATAAAATACGTACTCATAAAAATGTCAACACAGAATACAGAAATAAAACGGGGTCCTTCTATAGATATTTCCCTGTAAATTGTGTTTTTCTTGATCAATTTGTCTATTTTTTAAAAAAAACTAATCTTATCAACATGATTAATTCCGTAAGGCTAAGGCCCCTCTTTTTACTTTTTTCAATGACCAGTGGCACTGGGCCTCACACAGCAGATACTCATCAGTAAGTACTGCTCACCTGCAGTACACAACCTTACATTTGTAGTTCATTCTGAAACCCAATAAGCTTTCTGGGAGGTTCTTGTAACACAGTGAAATCAAGAAGGAGACCAAGCTGGGTGTTGCCTGAAGCCATGCCCACTACAACCAGCTCACCCTCAAATTAATATCCTTGAAATTACACCTCATCGAAGCTGACGATGTTGATGTGCGTGTTTTAATTTGATTTCACTTGTGCCCCCCTCCCAGCGTCTCAAGCACTTAACCTCCTCCCCGTCTTCTTCCGGGCTTGATATTCTAGTCTGTGGATCACTGGATCCATTAGCCCCGTTTTTCCTCGCCTCCCCTATCAGAAGTTGGGCAAAGAAGAGGAAAGCTAGTGCACTTCATTTTGGTAATTTTACAGTGCAGATAACGATTCTGGAAGGAGATAAAGCTGAAAGTAGCTAAGGGATGCTTTTTGTGAATCTATAAATCTGAATCGCTCACAAAAGAAAGCCAGGGCTAGTTACGCATATAGAAAAGTTCAACAAATATTCAAGTTCCACAAGCTTACCCTGGGCTTTAAATTCTTTAAAGCGTCCCAAGTCATCCCGATACATTCGCTTAATTGTAGTGGCAGCCCTCTCCTTGATATCAGGGATGAACTCCTGGAGCTGCCTCACAGCAGAATCCAAATCCACGTCTGAATTATCTGAATCTCTCGAATCTTCAGATAAATACTTGGTTTCAGGATCTTTAGCCGACTCCAAATTGCTTTCTTCTTCATTTGTAGGTTCTAATCTAAGGAGAAAAACTGGATTGACTAACACTGACAGGTCACGTGCCCTAACGGCTTTCAGATTCTTTTCTTACAGTGACTCTCCCTTTGACTACAACAGCATTAAAGCTGGAAGGGATCTTGGAGTTGATTCAGTCTGTGATGTCTGAACTCTTTAATGTAGCTTTACTAACTTGGATACACCTCAGAGGCTGCCTGGAAGGTAAACATGTTGCCCTAAGCCCTATTTCCACCAGGCATTGCTTCTTATGTTACAATTTCTCAACTGTATTGTTTCAGATAGTGACTTCCTAATAAGCTCAGCCCTCTTCTACGGCCCATGGATACTCAAGACACCTCCCCCCCCACAATGAGTTATGTTTTATAATAATGCTTACTAATTAGTTAAGTCAATATTCAGGGTTTACATTGTTACAATTGCTTCATTGCAGTTAACAATGCCCACATATTTTCCCCTTGGCAGTATAAAGAAAACATAGTTTTCTATGTATCTATCACTAATTCACTCCCACAAACTTTCGGCCAGATGTTCAAAGCTGCTCTTAGCCAACTGCATCAGCTAACCACCCAGACAGGAAACTGAAACAAAACAGAAACAAAACGGTACGCATTTGTCTGAGCGGAGGGTCAACAGCTTTCACAGGTCCACAGCCCCAAACAAGTTAAGAACCACAGGCCAAGAACATTCCTGCCTCGTTATCAGTGATCTAAAAATGTCCCCAATGAGAAGGCACAGAGGCTGATGTGAGTTGGGCCCTCTGCCATTTAACTTCTATGTGAAACTATTTTAAGTCAGGACAATCTAGCAAATGTAAGAAAGTCACAGAGTAGAAATGGGGAAAAACCTGTCCCGACTCCCAGGAACTGAAATAAAGTGCTTTAAAAAAAAAGTCCTGCATCTATTCATCGGCCAGTATACTTAAATGATAATTATATAAATAATGATATCTAAATTTCTTTTATTAGGGAGAACCCTAATTCAAGTTTTTTTCCTGTTCCGTAACATTCTAAGTTCTCTGATCCTTTCTCCTATCTCTGTACATATAGACAAGGTAATTGTGGGGTCTTAAAATTCTTTTTAAACTTATACAAAGAGTTTCAGGGCTGGAATAGTTCTTAGTGAAAACAGACTCTAACTGCCTTATTTTATATGTGAAGAACGGAAGGTACCTGCCAAGTTACTCAGTTAAATGTACACAACATCCTATACATTTGATGGTCTATCTCTCTTTGATTTCTGCCACTTACTATGGCTGTGCTGAACAAAGAGGCAACCGGCAGACATCACACCCAAGACACACACCATCAGAAGGCTCAACACCCGCACATTACCTCTGCACCTCTTCTGAACAGGCCTGGGGTTTCTCCTCTTGTGGTCTGGGTTTCACACTTTCTTCAATCAAGGTACCATGACCTTCCACTGAATCAAAGAGCGTGTCCTCAGAGTTCGTCCTGAGGACTGAAAAATCACCACCAGGTGCCACGGCAGTATCAACAGATCTTCTCTTCCTTTTCTTAGACTTTTTCTTGAGGCCACTGGATTCCTGATTGCCTCCTGCAGTCCCGACCTCACCAATCACTTGCGATCCCTCTGAGTATATGTTCTCAGCGCTCTCAGGCGCAGGCAAGGCCTCAAATTCCTGGCCATTTGGACGCTTCCTCTTTCTTTTCTTAGACTTGCTTTGATCTGCAGACACTGGTAGTTGCGCAATTTCACCTTCTTGGCCCATGGGAGGCTGGGGTTCCTGCTCTTGGGATTCTGATCCGGGCAGGGTAATGCTTGCACCCAGACTTCCCTGGACAGCATCACAGGATGCAACTTTCCTCCGATGTTTTTTCTGCTTTTTCTCCCGAACTTTATCAGGCAGTTCTGACTCATGTTCATGTGACGTAGTAACTAAATGCGGTTCATCTGCTTCACGCCCTTTTGTTGACTTTCGCTCCTTGCTTACATCAATGTAAACGACATCGACATTCTTTGTAAAATTCTTTGGTGTGTTCTCAATGTTTTCTTTATTCACCAGGACGTATGCAACACCTGCTTCCTTATCGACCCCCAAAGCACCTTTTCTTCTCTTTTTACTCTTTTTGGGTATAGAAGTGGCCTTTTCAGTCTCATCGCAAATTTCTGATTTTTTCAAAGGAGAAGAAACAAGATGCTGGGCATCCTTTCTCTTTTTTTTACCCTTAGTTATGTCAGCCTGTTCATTTGCCAGGGAGGAGTCTCTGAAACTTTCATGGGGATGCCTCCCATGTCTCTCCTTATGTACAGAATGCTTAGTCTTTTTCTTGACGAAAACTGGAGTGTGGGTTTCCAAGCTGCTTGATTCTCCTTCCATTTTACTCCTATAGGGAAATGGAACCACATGGTTTATTTTTGCAGAGCATTTTAAACATTAGCCTCAGGAGAAAAAAAAAAAAAATCACACAAAAACGAAATTGCAGAACAAATGACAAGGCTGGAGTCATGATTATAAATTTTCTATTATTCTAAATGCGTAGCAAGCTCACTGTAATTCACTTGTCTGGTTCCACTGCCTTTATGATATGAAAAAAAAAAAATAGTTAATTGAGAACAGTGCTCTGCCATGATCGGGCCCTTGTTCCCCCACGGCCTCATCTTCTACCTCTCCTCTCAAACTCTGTGCTACACATGCCTTTTTTTTTTTTTTTTGGTTCCCCAAACATGCTCCAATCCTTTCCCTGGCTTGAGGTCTTATAAATCACGACTCCCTCTCTCTGGGCTGCTCTCCGCTGTCTCCTACCCCTCCCTGCCGCCTTTCATCCTTCAGAGCTTGGTTTGAACATTGCTTCTTCTAGAAAGCTTTAAAAGAATATAAACATTATGATACCATGCATACTACGTTAAGAGAATATAAATGTTATGATGCCGTGTATATTACGTTAAGAGAATATATACATTATGATGCCATGTATATTACATTTAAAACACAAAAAAAGTTTCATGTATCTTTTCTGAATGGATACATATGTAGTAAAACTATGAATACAGCATGGGGATTATAACTGGTAAATTCAGGGATTAGGGACAAGTAGAGAGCCAATTTCTCTTACATCTGTAATCTTTTATTTCTTAACTGGAGTAATGAGTACAGGGGTATTTGTTATATTTTTGTCTACTCTTTTAAAGTGAACTGAAATAGTTCACTTTTTAAAAAGCAAGGGGCAGAACAAGAATGCAGACTGCTTTCACTTAAAAACAAGCATTAAGGACTTCTCTGGTGGCGCAGTGGTTAAGAATCCACCTGCCAGTGCAGGGGACACGGGTTCGAGCCCTAGTCCAGGAAGATCCCACAAGCCACAGAGCAACTAAGCCCGTGCGCCACAACTACTGAGCCTGTGCTTTAGAGCCCGTGCTCTGCAACAAAGAGTAACCCCCGCTTGCTGCAACTAGAGAAAGCCTGCGTGCAGCAATGAAGACCCAACACAGCCATAAATAAATAAATTTATTTTAAAAAACCACAAGTGTTAAAACAAGCAACTGAAGGATGTAAACGTACTGTTTTAAGTATTTACCAAAAAAAGAGAGAGAGAGAGAGAAAAGAAAGAAACCTTTTCTGACCCCTTGAGCTTGGCCCATTCCCCAAATGATATACTTTCATAGCAAACTATTTCTCTTTTGTAGCATTTAGCCCAGCTGTGGTTCAGAGCGGGGACATCAAGTATCCACTGACCTCAAACTAGAAGATCGCCTCTTTGAGAAAGAGGCTGAATGGGCCTTGTTAGTGTCCAACAAAAAGTCCAAGTTCTGCAATAAGTAGGAATGAAGTTTAATAAGGCTCCAATGTCAATTCTTATACAGAGCACGTGCATTCTGGAGTTTAAGTACAGGAATGGAAATGTACTTCACAAAAGACATGGTTAAAAATATATACAAATACATCTTACAACTCTCCTTGCTCCGTATTGCTTCTGGGTTTCAATTTTTAAGATTTTATTTCTCTGCGACTAAAAGTAATACTAAAGGTAATACGTTTACATGGTTCAAACATCAAAATAATCCGTCCATATTTCCCCTCCTTTCTCACAGAGAAGGTAGCATCTGTATATTCTGATCTGCATTTTGCTATTTCCACTTAACAACAGATCCTGGAGACCTCTCTGTGTCAGTGGTCTTTCAAGTCTGAATGCTCAAGCACATTTTCTACAGAAGGTACCTACTTTCTCCTAGGTAGTCAAGAAGCTATAAGAATTGTCTAGCTGGAAGGATGGGGAACAACAAACATGTGGACTGATACCTATAAACCAAATCTACCAGCCCCAGGATCTCACCTCCAACGGAGGCACCAAGAGCTTTGGTTAAGGCCTTCCTCCCTGGTGTCACCCAGAGATGCACAGAAACCCCTTCTTAACCCACTTCTTTGCAGCTTCCACCTCCATGACTCCCCCCTGAGACTGCTCCAGTTAGAGCGCCTATGACCTTCGCGCCACTAAATTCAAGAGATACCTTCCTGGCCCATCTTTCAGGATCTCTCTCTCTCTCTCCTTGGCTGCACCGCGTGGCGTGGTGGAAATCTTAGTTCCCCGACCAGGGATCGAACCCGTGCCCCCTGCAGTGGAAGCACTGAGTCCTAACCAATGGACCACCAGGGAATTCCCTCAGGATCTCTCAATAACAATGAACAGAGCAGATAATTCCTTTTAATATTTTTACCTTCCATTAGTTTCTTTCTTTCTTTTTGTAAATACCTGTATGCTTCTCCTTCTGGTCTCTTGAACTCAGCACCACGTTTTAAATATATAGTCACTTCCCACTAAAATCTTCTTATGGCTTCTCCATTATTCTTTATAAATTTGTTTATTTTATTTTATTTATTTTTGGCTGTGTTGGGTCTTCGTTGCTGCGCGTGGGCTTTCTCTAGTTGCCGCGAGCGGGGGCTACTCTTCGTTGCGGTGCGCGGGCTTCTCATTGCCGTGGCTTCTCTTGTTGCAGAGCACGGGCTCTAGGTGCGCGGGCTTCAGTAGTTGTGGCGCACAGCCTTAGCTGCTCTGAGTCATGTGGGATCTTCCCGGGCCAGGGCTCGAACCCGTGTCCCTACACCGGCAGGTAGATTCTTAACCACTGCGCCACCAGGGAAGTCCCTCCGTTATTCTTAAGATAAAGTCCCAAATCCTTACAGACCTACCATGCCCTTCATGATCTAGTCTAGTCCATGCCTACCCCTCCACCTCTCATTTCTCCCTGGGTTTCAGACATCCTGTCTTCTTTCCGTTCCCAGAATACACCATGATCCTTCTCGTTATCAGGGACCTTACAAAAGCATCTCATTTTCCCAGGAATGCCTTTCCTCCGTTACCTTTCTGCGCTATAACTGGTCTAAGTTTGAACCTCACTTTCTCTTCTGGGTCCCGCCTTCTCGTTACAATGTTTCTCAACAGTCCAGCTGCTTCCCTACGGCACTTCGCTCCGTTGGGACATAACCGGCCTCCTAACGGCTGGGATCTTCTCGTCCGTCTGGTTCCCAAATGGTTACCCGGCGTTCGATATATATGGATATACACTTATTCGGAACATACCACTTCCCGCCGTGCAGGGACGTGCCCAAGCCTGGTCCCGATCCCCTCCCCACTTTGGGGTGCCCTGGAGACCCTGCTCTGCCCCGGGGTGGGCGTTCCGGGGCTGAGAGGGAGGAACGAACGAGAGGTTCCCGAGTGGAGGGGCTTGGAGAGGCTGCGGAGAAAACAGGCGCCACCCTCAGCCCTGGGGACCTGGGCCAAAGGCGGGCCTCCGGGGAGGTGAAGACAGCAGCCACACACCGCTCGGTTCAGACACGCAAACTGGGAAAAAAGCCGGAGCAACTATAAAGCGCTTTCACCTACCTTCAGAACGCGTCGCCTCCTGCCTCCCAATCCGGAAGTGCTGGTGTCGTGAAAGCGGAAGTGGCTTGCGCCACTTCCGTCCCGCCCCCCTCCGGCTTCGCGCTGCCGTAGCCGCTCGCTGGCTGTGGGGCTGTGACTCGCGTCGTTTTCTGCCCAGTTTGTTCCCGGGCTTGTTGCGAGTGGGGTGGGACAGGGTAGAGCGTGATCCTAAAACTAAGAAAGTGGGACAGAGCCCTTCCGCCGACTTGCTCATTCATGCCATTTATTCAACAGTTTTTTTTGCTGAGGTCCGTCTGCAGTCCAGGAGTGAACAAGATGCTGAGGGCTAACCTGAGGAAGACAGAAAACAAACTAATCAACCAAGATAATTTCAGATTAGCCTTTAAGGAAAATAGATCAGGGTAATGTGATGGGGAGCGACTAGGGACAGTGAGAGCTAGGTTAGATAGTAAGGAAGGCTCTTTGACGAGTGACAGTTGAGTTCTAAATGAAAAGGGTGAACAAAAATCGATGGAAGAGTGTTCCAGGCTGGGAGCAAATCCAGAAGCCCTGAACTTGGTTGCTGGAGGAACTGAAACTCCCGCCAGGGTAGCGGGAGCACCGTGAGTGACGGGGACAGAGGTAAGGCGTGAAGGCAGGGGTTGGCAGGGGCTCAGTGGTGCGGCGTCTACTGCACATGAACTTAGGTGGAGGTTAGAGGTAGAAGAAGCCTTGAAGATCTATTCCGATTCTCCCATTTCCACTGAGTCCTGAAGAAACTTAGCTTATGATTAAAAGTAAAGCTTTAAGCAGGCCATCAAGTCGAGGCCAGTATACATGCCCCTCAAACCTTTAGTCTTACTGCATAGTGAACACAATCACACCAGCAAAGAGATTTCTCATGGAATCCTGTAATCACCCCCTGTTGTAGGAAATCTTTCTTAGGTAATATCAGCCTTACTTTGTGGATGAGAAAACTAGGGCCTCGTGTAATTTGTCACAGGGGAACTTATGTGGCCCCAGCTAGGATTCAACCCTGTGATCTTTCCACTACTCCAGTACCCTGCGCCCTGCGCGCCACCTCACTTCCTCTGTGTGAGCTGCCAAGCAGCTTTGATTAAAAAGTGCACAGCGCGCATTTATGGGAAAGTCTGAAAGTGAAGCAGACTAGAGAAACCATAAAGCGCACATCATACACCTGTCACCACCCAAGGGCCGCTTCAGGCCTTGGATGGACAGTGGGGAGTCTGTCTGATTTGCTCTGGAAAGGTAATGCTGGTGTTGTCCACTGTGGCTGTGCAAGGCCTTGAAGTGCAGGTGTGTTGTCTGTGCACCTTCTCTGTGGTGAACCCCTTACCCAGAGCCTTGTGGATATTTGCACATTTAATGACGATGATAATGATGGGTGAATGACCGCACTGAAGGCTGGGACTAGAAGGCAGACTAGGGATCTCCAGGCTAGTGGTTCCCAAAACACTGCACCAATCACTCGGGAAGCTCTTAAAACGTGCAGATTTCCAACTTTGCATACAGACTGCATATCAGGCACCATTATTGTATCCCGTTAAAATCCATAGACATAATAGCATTGTAGTTCTGTATGAGGATGTCCTTGTTCCCGGCAGATACATGTATTTAGGGTCAGATATGATACTGTCTGCAGATCTTTTCAAAATGGTTTAGCAATGTGTATGCGTGCATGTTCACACACACACACGCACAGAAAGTAAACGTGGCAAATACTAAGGACCAGTCAATCTAGGTGAAGTCTATATGGGTTTTCATTGTACTCTTCTTTCAAAGTTTCCATAGCTTTGAACTTAAAAAAAATCCAAAGGGGAAGAAGGATTAAAATACAGATTCTCAGATCCCATTTCCAGATATTCTGATTCAGTGAATCTGTATTTTGCAACTTCCCTTTATTCTGTTGCACAAAGTTGGGTACCCTTGATTTCATTCAACTCTAGACTTTCCCCCCTACCCACTTCACAGAAGAAAACACTGAAGACCCAAAAGGTGACTAATTTGAGATTACCCAGTGGATTAGCAGTAACATCAGGCTTGGAATGTGGATTTCTATTTCATTCTGAAACACGTAACGCTCTGCCCCGGGCTGTGTGTGTGTGTGTGTGTGTGTGTGTGTGTGTGTGTGTGTGTGTGTGTGTGTGTGTGTGTCGTTGGGAGAAGCGGGAAGGGGCGGCGAGAGGGGTCGTGGTGAGTGGGGGGTGGGGTGGGTCTTTGACCTGGAAGTCAAGTGTAAATGGCCTTCTAGAACTCCGTCGCTTTTAACACAGCCCAGTGGTGATTCTTGGGTTTTTCTCAGGTCTACTTAAGAAAACTCGAAACACGTCCACTTAGGTGGCCGCCAAAAAGTTTCCTGAAAGTAAATCGACCAGCCCTGTTCCTGTGCCGTTGGCGTCCTGTCGCCATGGAAACGGACGGTTCCATTCTTCCTCAAGGGGTGGTCTTGATTTTCTCTCCTTTTCGAATCCGCAGCGCGGCGCCCAGAAGACGCTCTCAGGAACCAGAGGGGCTTATGTAGGTCTTCCTGCTCCTTGCAACGAGGGGGCTGCGCGAGGTGGGGGCGCCTCGCTCCGGAGGGAGCCCGGCGTCCGGTGTCCACCCCGGCGTCCGGGTGGTGCGTCCCGGGACTGGCAGAGGGCCCCTCGGAGTTCCGCACCGGCCCCCCACCTGAGAAGCGCGCTGGATCCAGCCGGCTGGCCGACTCCCCGTGACCCCCAGGATGCCAGAAGCCAGGACCTCCCGCCACGACCCCACGCGATGGAAGAAGAAGCCGCCGGTGCGCCGCACGGTCAGCCAGATCTGCCCACCCCCGCGGCGGCCCCTGACCGTGGCCGACATCCAACCGGGCATGGAGAACGAGAGGCTGGGGGTCGTGCGAGATTCCATGTTTCAGAACCCGCTCATCGTCAAGGTGAGCCGTCCCCACGCCCATCACCCTCTTGCGCTCGTCCCCTCACTGGGCACGCACGCGGCCGGGGGTTTCCCCCCGTCCTGCCCCGGCCCCACCGCTCCGCTCCGAGCCTGGCACTGGGAGCTCCAGCTCTGGTCCAGACAGACCTGGACCCCCGGGCGGTCACGGGCAGGCCGCATCGCCTCGCTGACCCTCAGTTTCCTCATCCTCAAAGTGGGATGATAATGGCACTCATTAAAGGGAGTGATTGGGAAGATTGCATAAGGTAATCCCTGCGAGTTGGCGGCTCTTTGCTTATGTATTCACGCAGGGTGAACCCACAGGGTGACAGACAGGTAGCAGCACCCAGACTGCGTCCTTACCACCTGTCAGCCCTCGCAGGGTGCAGGCCGCCTCTCCCGATTCCCCTGCACGCCTGGGCTGCTGTTATGTAGCAAGTGTTCTGTACGTCTCTTGGAAGCATCACTTCACACGCTAATTTCCACCCAATCATACTCTTAACCAGAATTACGACCCTAAGAGGCAAAAAGCGCGAATCTCTGCCCCAGGGGTCCCACAGGCACAAACGAGCGAGGGAGCCGCGGTTTCCAACTAGGTCGCCTTCTCTTTGATCGCACGCTCCCTTACATTAGTTACGTTTCGGGACTGGTGTTCACCCAACGCTGGCGTGGCATCAACGCGCCTTTCCGGGGCCCCAGGATAGGTCAAGTTGAAGTTTGGCGCTTGGGAAGCTGGTCAGGAGCAATTTTACCTTGCGCCACTGGAGGGCAGTGTGCCTTTAAAAATGCGCGCAGTTCCCCAGATTCCGGGGGTGGAAGGCGCAGGTGATAACCGTGGATTCAGTAACAATTATTTATCTGAACGCCAGGAGCTGTTTAGAGCCCAGAGGTTTTGGTTGTTGTTAGTTTTTTGTTTGTTTGTTTCGTACAGGGAACCTGGGCTTTCTTAACATCGTGGTAGAATTAGCTGAGTTAACTGGCTCCTATGAAAACACGGATTCTCTCCTCTTGCCCTACCCAAACTCTTTCCTGGGCCAGCAGCTGGGAGAAGCTGGCTTATCACACTAGGCACCCTTCCATCTAACACCTCCCCTTCCTAGGCCTCCCAAAGTGGAGCAAAGTCCTTCACTTATTTCTAGGTGAGAAGAGCCACTCTCAGAGGACAGATGGCACAGACAGATGGGGTTCACCACTCTGGGATCAAGGGGAGAATCAATTTCCTCACCTCTGATCATTGCCCTTACTCAAGCAGTTACTGGTGGACCAACTCCTTCCTACTTAAATACAAAATGGACAGTGTAATGGAGTTATTTTCCATGGTGAATTAAGTGTGATGCCCGCCCCAAGCTATAATATATCCATAGAGACACATACATACATATAGGTATATGCATAGATATATACATATTGTATATACACATACACTTTACATATATATATGCACACATACACACACATGTGTATGTACAATATACATGTGTTTAACATGTATAACATACATCTATAAGTAAAATTTTCCCCTCCCTTTTTTCCTTTTGCTCATGCTGCATATCAAGAAGGACAGTATTTGGCCTCCGGATGGCACTAGCTGAACAGCTTCCAGATGAATTCAGTCCTGATTCCTGAACTTGAACTTTGGGTTGGAAAATGTGCAGGAGACACTGACCCACCACCGAGGGTTCTGTCTTCAGAGCATGAGACACAGAGAAGGGCTGCCCCGTCAGCGGTGACTCGGCTCAAGCAGCAGGGGTCGCCCTGGTGATCGTGCCCAGCTTGTTTCCTGTCAGGAAAGCAGGTCTTTCCTTCTTACTTTCCTCCCTCCAGTTCTTGATGGGCCGTAAGGTAGTTTCAGTAGCAGTTAAGATTATGTCCACATTTCAATACTGACCACCGCTACCAGATTTTTCTACTAAAATCTGGCCTAAGTAAAAGCTGCAGAAACACTGAGAGCAAGGAGTAACCTTGATTGTTACCTTCTCCAGACCCCTCCTTACACTGGGGACGCTGAGGCTGTCTGTGGTGGGTTCTTTGTGCAAGGTTCTGGCAGAGCTGGGGGTAGAAGCTACGTTCCCTGGCTCCCCGCCCAGCTTTCCTTTACCACTCCAAAAAGCTTCCTCTATTTTAAAGGAAATTTAAATGATGAAAAAAACTTTGAGGTTTTCAGCTCCCAAGAAAAGAAGATTGAAAGTATCCAAGATGGTGGAGCCTTTAAAAAAATCTTTTTAAAAATAATATGTGGCTGAAATTTCTGTTGAGGCGTGGCTTGTGGATTTCTTGACTGTGGCATGTCAGTTTCACAATCCCAGATTTTCAAACCCTTGTTTCTGTGCGAGTTCTCATTGTGCGCAGCAGAGGTGGGAGTGCCCTCTGCCTGGGGTGTCTGCAGGAGAATGATTGGGACTGAAGTCTATTTTGGCTTTGTCTCAGTCTGAATCTGAAGGTTGCATCTGTATTGGGGGAACATAGCACCTTAGAAAGAGTCATTTACTCCCCCATGTTGGGGGGCTGTTGCTCAGATTTGCTTTCTCCAGTGAATAGGATCTGGATTGTTTTTTTTTTTTCATTTAAAATGCAGACACACTGCCTGAACAAACACAACACTGCTGTTTCACACCCATGGAATTTACCGGGACGTACACGCATCAGTTATTCAAGAACATGTCTGCAAGATGCCACCGTAACCAAGTGAAAAGTGAAAACCTCAGACATCCAAGCAGATATTGTATCAGCAAGAGCTCAACAACTCTTTGCCTCATTTAAAACCAAGCCAACTGGCTATTGAGTGGGGCTGATTGAATCAGCTCCATGTTTTAATGTGGTCACAAGAAGATGTAAATGTTTTCCATTAGAAAGGGCATCTATTCTATTGTATAAAGTGACGTGTGGTTAGCCAGTTTTCCTTCAAATGTGACTCTCTGGGAAGAATAAAATTAAATAGAGAAAGAGCCAAGCTTCTCCCTGCTTGATTCTCATTTCCCCAGAACTCTGTGACTCACCAGAGGCTCCTGCTACAATAGCCTTCAAGGCTCCTTTACAGAACCTGTCAGGGTGCACCCTTCCTGCCATCGGAACTCGGCTGATATCCTGTCAATACAATTATGGGGAGAGACTGTTTGGTTTGCTCCACTGACAGCCTTGAATCTTCTGTCGCCCTGGAGAGGCAGGCTGGGTACAGGGGTGGAATTTATTGAATTGAGCATCCTTAGAGGGTGCAAATGATCACGGCACCCGATGTTTTTCATAATTTCTCGCCGACTTTGTTTTTCTGTGGGGCTTTATGTCACAAACAAGAAGCGTGTGCATTTGTAGGTAGAGCTATAGAATCACATCCTTCTGGGGCTGGAAGGAGGTTTACAGCCATCTAGTCCAATTCCTTTTTTGAGGCTATTAAGACCCAGAGAGGGGAGGAGACTCGCCCAAGGCACTACCCTGACCTGGTCACAGAAGTGGGATGAGATTTATGTCACCTGACTTCCAGACCCATGCTCTTTGGCCGCGATACACAATTAGTTAATGAATGACAAGCCAGATTGGTTATACCTGTACATCAGGCAGTCAAAAAAACGTTCATCGATGAATCCGATTCCATTATTGTTTCACTCAACATTCCTTCCAGAGTGAACTCTACTAATTTCTTGGGATTTGTTGACAGCCAAGAAATATTTATTGAATGTTTACTGAGTACTCTGCACCATCCTAAGCTCTCTTGGGGGCATAGAAACAAGTTCAGAACTTAGCTCTTGCCCATAAGGAGTTAATTATTTAGCTGGAGAGACAGGATATCTATATATATCATTATATATATGTATTTCATATGTATGACATATATATTGCTTAGCATAGCCCCTGCATCCAAGAAAGCTCTCAGGAAACATTAGCTCTTACTATTGTGCACACGCGTGCACACACACACACACACACACACACAGATAATAAGCAGTGTCATGGGTCACCCCCCTGTAAGTTTCAAGTTTCTGCACTACCCGGAAAGGTTCAGATTTGGGGGGAGGAAGCCCTGAGCACGACTCAGAAGGCTTTATAAAGGAACAGTCCTGAAACTGGACCTTGAAGGGTGAAAAGGTAGATTCTGATCAGGGGTGGAGATTAGGAGAAACTCAGCCCCCCGGGACCAGATGACTCGACCCTCCTTAGATCCTAAGGGTTCATAGATTTTCACCCCAACCCGAGTTCTATTTCCTAAGACTCAGCGCCGCTGCTGGGATCCTTATCATCGTCATCACGGGGAACCATTTATTTAGAGCCAGTGTGTCCAAATTGGATGCTCTACAAAATTAGGCAACCACACTCAGCCACACTAAGAGCCTAACATCTCTAATAAACATTGATGCTGGTGAACATCGGCACGCAGGTAGACACAAATGCAAAGAAGGCGGGCAGACAAACACACCGTCGGGCACACAGCCCAGCGTAGGTCAGTATTTTTATCATGTTTGAGTGAAATGGGAAAATGTTATATTCCGCTATGTATTGCAGAGGATATGCTTTTGGTTGCTCAGATCCTTCCTCGTTCAATTTACAATGTAACTGGAGCAAGTAAAACACAAGGAGGGGGGCTGAAACTGAGCTGCCCGTCTTACGGACCCAGTCTCGGCAGGCTGGCGGGCAGCTTTCATTTTTCTAGGGAAGGCTACGGGGTTGTCGATCCCGCAACTCTTTCTCTCTCTGTCCTTTTTTTCTTTTTTCTTCTTTTTAAATCAAAGCTTCCAGCTTCCTGGCACCCAGGCACATCCTCCGGTGAGCAAGGGCCAGCAAGCAGGGGCTGCAGCAGTGCCCAGCCCTGTGGTCGGTTCAGAAAGGAGACCTGCTCCCGCCCAGGCTTTTTACCGCTACCTGGAGTGGATGGGTGGGACAGATCTGCTGGAGGAGGGGCCCGCCTTCCTCTTTGTCCCTCTAAAAAAGGAGGGCTTTGGCTTTGAAACGTTAATGAAGACCTCAGAATGCGGGTTCCTGGGGGATGAGCTCAGCCCCCTTCTCAACACTCCTCTCAGATCAGTGGTGGGAAGGCCGTTCCTCCAGGAAGGATTCTGAGTCCTGGATGAATAAGTCAGCAGTGGCTTCCAGCACCTTCCAGAATCTTCCAGGCTCAAGGGCTGCTCATGGTAGAATTTAGGCCACTTTTCCTGTATTTGAAAGACAAAGTTTTCTTGATTTACGACTGGTCCTGTGGACAAAATTTCAACCCCCTATTTCTTTTTTTTTTTTAATTTTATTTATTTATTTATTTTTGGCTGCGTTGGGTCTTTGTTGCCGCGCGCGGGCTTTCTCTAGTTGCGGCAAGCCGGGGCTACTCTTCGTTGCAGTGCACAGGCTTCTCATTGCGGTGGCTTCTCTTGTTGCAGAGCACGGGCTCTAGGTGCGTGGGCTTCAGTAGTTGTGGCATGTGGGCTCGGTAGTTGTGGTGCATGGGCTTAGTTGCTTTGAGGCATGTGGGATCTTCCCGGAACAGGACTCAAATCTGTGTCCCCTGTGTTGGCAGGCGGATTCTTAACTACTGCACCACCAGGGAAGCCCCAAACCCCTATTTCTAATTTCAGCGGTTTTCAAGTCATTCACCTGTCTCTAGAAGCATCAGAGTTCTCGTAAAGTGTCTGATTCAAACTGCTTGTTAAGAAAATGCATCTTTAACTGTTTAAAAAGTATAATGGGAAGGAAACACGATTAAAAGTGTTCTATATGAAATGCTAACGGTGGAGACCACCAGCTTGTTAGCAATGATTTGAATTGGTTCATTTTGGGGCGTTGGTTCTGTGTTTGTGCTGGTCCTGCAGTGAATGTGTCACAGACCAGGAGGATTGGAACCAAGCTCAGACCCTGCTGGACTTCTAGGCTGGGTAAATCCGTTTCTGGAGGCCAGTGTGCAGAGTGATTGCTGTGGCCCTGGGAACCGGGCTCTGTTAAACCTCAGACACATCTGCTGGGCCATCGCTCCAGGACCCTCTGGCTGGCTGGGCAAAGAGAAACAAAGGCACAGTCACAATCGTACTACATTTTGGTTGGTTTTAGCATATACTGTAAGTGTTTAGCATATACTGTAAGTGCTTCTTGTCTGACTTTCGTATTTGTTAAAAAAACAAAAACAAAAACAGGATGTGAGCATTTGTTGGTTGTTGATACCATTCAGCTTTAAATGAAATCGCCCCTTGACTCTCCTTTCAAGCTCCTGAATCCGTGTAAACGAGGACTGTGAAAACAATTCCAGGCTGCAGCTGGTGTTTTCATACCATCACAAAAGATACAGCAATGAGTTGGATAGCACAGGGAACTCTGCTTAATGCACTGCGGTGACCTAAATGGGAAGGAAATCCAAAACAGAGGGGATATATGTATATGTGTAGCTGATTTATTTTGCTGTACAGTAGAAACTAACACAACATTGTAAAGCAACTATACTCCAATAAGAATTAATTAAAAAAAATAAGTTGGTAGCCCAGGCAGATATAAAACTGCAGCCACCAGACTGGAGACAAAGGCGGTGTAGATGTCAGGCCATGGAGCCAGGCAGATCCCAGGGCACGTTCTGTCTCAGCCGCTTTCTTGCTGTGCCACGCGTGAGGTTATTTATCCTAGGGCCTCAGTTTCCTCTCTGTAAAATGGGCTGTTACAGTTGGCACCAGCCGTGGGGGAGTTGTGAGGGTTCCATGAGATGACACAGGTGTGCCAGGCCCAGGAGGGCACTTCATACGTGGGCACTTTTGTTTTTTTCCATTATCCTGCTTCTAACACTTCCGTTCCTCAAGACAACCTTACTCTCATCAGTCGACTTTAGGTAAAGGTCTTAAATCTGAACTTATAAATGTATCCCGAGACGAATCCACTCAAGGGCTTACCTTTTTCCCCTTTGTGCTCTTGTTGAAAATTACTGCCGCCCACCCCGTCTCGTGCTTCCTGAAACTGCGTGCCCTGAAGCAGGTGGGCTCGCCCTGGCTAAGGGTGGAGACAGTTCGGTTTCTAGCTCTCTTGAGGGTTCTTGGTCAAGTGGCTTAATGTCCAAGCCTGTTTCCTCATTTGTGAAGTATGGGTGCTAATAACTACCTTGTTTACTTCTCAAAGATGTAATGAAGACTGATTTAAATGAGACAGTATCTTATGGAAGAGACTATGACATTCTGGAAGTAGACCAGTGGTCCTCAACTGGGGCGGGGGAGCAGTTTTGCTCCCCAGGGAACATCTGGCCATGCCAGGAGATGCTTTTGGTTATCACAACCGGGAAGGGGGCTGCTACCAGCATCTAGTGGGTAGAAGCCAAGGATGCCATCCAACAATGCACAGGATGCCTGCACCCCCCCTGCAAAAGAGAATCATCTCCCCAAATGCCAATAGTGCTGAGGCTGAGAAACGCTGGACCAGAAAAACATCAACATGTGGAGAATTCATTATTAGTTCATCCACGGTCCAGGATCTCTTGAATGTAATACAAAGATTATAGAAATGAGATGGTTTAGTTTAATTGCTTCTCTATCCATTGTTTGCTTCCGTCCCCTGACTCCATTCGTTTTATGGCCATTTTATTTTTTTAATTAAAAAAATTTTATTTATTTATTGGCGTGCCATGCGTCTTGCGGGATCTTAGTTCTTCAACCAGGGATTGAACCCAGGCCCCCCGCAGTGGAAGCATGGAGTCCTAACCACTGGACCTCTTATGGCCATCTTAAGTTCCCCCTTTTGAATCCGTTTCCTTTTCCTTAGTTCCAGGTTCCATACATTTGCTGGTTTCTGTCAGGGCCTATCTGTCTCCAGCCTCACCCACGTTGGAGTTTAAAAAAATAGAAAGCATTTCTAGCAATCCACAGAGTGAGGCTCTATAATTCAAGAGAGAAACTGATTAGCGTAGGGGCTGGCTTGTTGAGTAGTCACTGGCCACCGCACAAGCTTGGTTTCCCTGGCGCATTACCTTCCAAGGGCTTTCTTTGGTTGTGTTTTTCTCAGCATGAACTCATTTAGGATTTAAAACGGAATTGATTTGGTCCAGCAAAAATTAAGCTCACGGTGGACCAGAGTCCCAGCCTAGCCCTTACACTCTCGTTGTGGAACGAAGTGCAGCATTTCAGAGAAGCAAGTCAATGTGCTTTATAAAGAAAACAGCTGTATTTTTCCACCCAATAATTTAAAGGCACATCAGGGTTCGGTCAAGAAACTGACTGATGTGGGTCAATGAGCAGAAAGGTCAACATGAAGGGCACACAGGGGGAGGATAGCTCACCAAGAGCATTGTAGAGAACACATAATGAGCTAGAAAGAGGGGTTTTTTGATCTTTTATATGAACCAAACAATACATATTGGGGGGGACCAATGAACACAGAAGCGAACAAGATAAATTTCTTTGTGTGGATCAAGATCTTTTGTGTTTTGTCCAGAGGAATGAAAGTGGAGAATCAGAAGCGCTTTGATTTCAAGGTACAACATTAGTGAAAGGCCACATCACTGCCAGGTGGCTGGCCATTTGGGACCAATGGCACAGCATCCAAGCTGCCTCGCCACAGCAGAGAAAAAGCCCCAGCTAGCCGAAGCTCGGAGGCCGTGGCCTCCTGCAAAGATGGGGGTGCCCCAAAAGACAGGAGAGAGGCGACCTTGTGGCCATAGCATTGCAGTTGAGGGAACTGGAAAAGTTTCTGGCAACTTTTTGGGTCAATTTTGCTGGACACTAGTCAGTCTGGCCATATTGCCACACTAAAATGCCATTTTAATGTTCCCGTTATGAATTCCATTCACATTTTCCCACTGTCTCCCAGAGATCTTTAAGAACAGAGACACTGACTTAAAATTCTTGTATGATATGCATTTGAAACTATTAATGAGCCCCTCAGTCAATGAGCAAATATTTATCACACACCTATAATGCACAAGGCGCTGGTGGAAACGCAAGAGGTTTAAGAATTTGTTTCCAAGGAGTTTAAGGAAGAACCAGACTTTGCACATTAAAACCACTAATAAAAGTTATCAAAGGCAGAAGGAGAGGTGCTGAGAGGCCTATTTGGGAGGGAAGGTGGGAGCAGCGTTGGAGCACCCAGGGCAGCTTGTGCAGCTGGGCTGGGGCTGCAGGATGGGTTGGATTCCAGTGGCTGGAAAGGAGAGGAGGGGCTCCAGGGGAGGGGCTGGCCTGAGCAAAGGTCTGAAATGGACAAGAACAGACAACTGTAGGATTCTGTGAGGAAAGCAGTGGCAGACGCATTCACTCACTGCTTGAATTAACAGAATTAACTGCTTGTGTATGAGACACAGAGCCTGGCACCAAGGATATGGGGGTAGACCAATCTGGGTATAGGCTTTGCCCTCAAAGAGCTTACAATCTCGTAGACAGAAACAGGCATCGAAACAAACAGCAAAGTGGTACGGATGTGGTGACGGCCGTCTGGATGGAATTCGTGCTCAGCGCTTGAGGGCAGCTGTGCCTGGATGGGGGGAGGCGAGGGAAGTTCTCCTAGACTGGATGGCTAGAGCTGAATCTTGACACCAAGATGAGTCAGGTGAGGTGGGAGCAGAGGTGGAGGCAGGTATTGTGTGGCCTGTAGCTTATCAATTCAGGGATCTCTTTTTAAGAAACAGAGTACAGGGAACTCCCTGGTGGACCAGTGGTTAGGGCTCTCACTGCTACTGCTGGGGCCCTGGTTCAATCTCTGGCTAGGGAACTAAGATCCTGCAAGCCGCATGATGCGGCCAAAAACAAACAAACAAACAAATAAAAAAGAAACAGAGTATAAAATTTAAAATGATGTTGGAAATGAAGTCCAAGGCCTTGGAAGGGGCCCGGTACAAAGAGGGGCCCTGAAGCCTAAGCTTCATTAGCTTCAGGGTAAATCAACTTTTGACTGGGGGAGAAAAAGCTTTCTAGGAAAAAGGATATTCAGGGAGAGGTGGGAGGGGGAAAATGCACTGGATCGCCAGATTTGAGAGGCCTCAGTTCCTCTCTAGGCTGTGTGTCATCCATCCATCCATCCTTCCATCCTCTATTCATGCATTCATTCATTCATGCATTCAGCACTGCACACTTCCCCTGGACCAGACACTCCAGGCCCCATGACCACAGTCATGAGCTCCCAGTCTCCTGCACACTCTCATTGGCTCTGAAACCTTGAGTGAGTCCCTGGAATGTCCCAAAGCCTTGATTTCTGCGCATCTGAATGGCTTTCTCCCTGAGAACTGCTGAGAGCCTCCCCTTCATTTGCTTATTCCACCCTTTGCAAAATGTTTTTCGAGGGGCTATTAGGTGCCAGGCAGCGTGCTGGGCCTGGGGAGACCTCTGTGGGCAAGAGAGCCTGAGTTCCTGCCTGCAGGCAGCTCAAAGCCCTGGTGAAGACAGACAATAGGGCAACTACCTCTTCCCTAGGGTTAAGCACTGTGGAGGCGGCTGCAGTGCCAGGAGGCTATGCAAGTTCAAGTCCAAGGATGTGACATCTCAGCCCAACCTCCTGGGATGAATAGAGTGGTCAGTTATGGCATGGTGGTGGGAACGTGTGTGTGTCTGTGTTTGGATGGGCAGTAGATGGAGACTGTTCTAGGCAAGATAAAAGATTTTGTGCCTGCCTCCAAGGCAAGGAGGAACTTGGAATTCAGGAGGCTGCAGTGAAGCATCAGGGGAGGCAAATGCTGAGAGGAGGCTGGGCAGAGAGTGAAGCCAGGTCCGGCGGGGCTCCCAGTTGGATCTGAGAGCTGCAGGGGCCAGAGCAAGCAGGATAAACAAGACAGAGAACAGAGGGTTGAGAGACAAGTCCAGAAATCAACAGTAGGTCTAAGTGCCAGCCCCTCCCTCCCAGCGTTGATGGGGACCAAGGTACCCACTCCTGGCTGCAGGGTGCTGCGGGTTGACTGAAGGAATCACCAAGAGCCCTGCCGTGCTGGGACAGACACGTTCACTGCATCCTGGTCTCCTACAGGCTGCGTGTTTGGAGCACCATGGGCGGGACGAGCAGCGCGATGCTTTAGGGTTAGCACTAGGGTTCCGCAAGTTAAACAAGCCCCTGGTCTGTCATGCTCTGAATCTTCCCCAAGTCGTTTGAGGGAGCCTGCCGAGGTGATTCCGAAGGATCCCTTAGGACCGGGTGCCGGGCTTCGTGTCTGCCTTCAAAACCTTTATAAATTGTCACTCAAGATTTTGCTCTCTCTCTAGGCACCCAGTGGGCATAAATTCGGAGGTTTAAGCAAGTCTTTCAGAAACTTCCCTTCTAAAAGCATCTGCCTGGGGCTTCTGAAAGCCCCATCTTTCCTTAGGCAGCCGCGTGCTCCTGGCGGCAGATCCTCCCAGGATCTCCTGGCAGGATGCTCGCGGGCCTGACTTCTCCCGGAGTGGGAGGGTGCCTGGAGGCTGAGGCCTGGAGTCTGGGTTTCCAGGAAGCTCCTGGCTGGTGACCCATTTGGCCAGCTGACACCCTCTCTGTGCCAGCCGACAGCAGCTGCCCTTCGTGGAGCCCACTATGTGCCAGGCACTGTGCTGGCCCTTCTTAGGCATCACCTCCCTTAAACCTCTGCCGCAATCCTAAAAGGCAGGATTGCTGTCATTCCCATTTTACAGATGGGGAAACTGAGGCTTAGAGAAGCTACACAACTTGCCCACAGTCGTCCAGCATGTGTGTGGAGGAGCCAGGCTTCAAGCCAGGTCTGGGACTCTGCAGCCTGAGGTCCTAACCACTGTGCAAATCAGAAGAACTTGGTGACACCAACAGTTCCCATTGCTGATACCTGCTAAGTGCCAGGCTTTCACATATATCTCAACTAGGCAAGGTCGGAGCCCAGAAAGACTCGTAACATGCCCAAGGCCACACAGAGGGCAAATAGCAGAGTGGGGGCTTGGACTGTGGCTGGTATGAGTCCACAGCTTGTCATGGTCCTTACACGTTATGCCACACTGTCCATCACCCCAGAGACTCCTTTGTCCTGATGGGAGAGAAGAGTCTGGTCCATCTCCATCTCCATCTATCTAAAGAGTTGACTTCATCCAGAGGTGTACTTTCTGTTCTCAAGGAGATTACACAGTTGGGCACATATGCCACACCAGGAGTGCACACACACACACACACACACACACCCCAGACGTTGCTGTTTCTCTAAGGCTATAACATACAAGACATATGAAACAGGAAGAGGGTCCGTGGCCTGGAGAGGTCCAAAAAAGCCTGGTGGAGTTGCTGGACGACCAAGCAGGACTCGGCGGGCCTGAGAGGAGGAAGCAGGTCATTTTAGATGTAGAAAATGACCAGACAAGGTGAGAAACTGGATGCTGAGAACTTGGGTGTGTTTGGAGGGACAGGCTGAAGGCGAAGAAGTGCGGTAGGGAGGGATGCTGGCAGCGGGTCAGCGTGGCTTAAGGTAAGGCTTGCACTTTTGTGTCACCACATACTGTCTCAAGAAGAGACAAGGCATATGGAGAAAAGGAGCGTGGACACTTGGCTTCCTACAGAATCCTGGAGTTTAGGTTATGCTGTACATGTGTGTCTGCTGGCCGTCCAGGAGCCAGGCTGGCTGGCTGGGGGTGAGGGGCGAAACCTCCAACCAGGCTGACCAGAATGGCCTCCCCCTTTCAAAGGGAAGGTGTCCCCTCCTCCTCTCCCACCCATCGCCCGTCCCCTCCCCGCCCCCCTAATCAGAGGGAGCAAATTGTTATCAGATTAGCGCCAGCAAAGAAAAGCACAGTCCTGCTTACCCCCGCAGTTCGTTAGCATTTAGATAGACTGGGACAGGGGCCCACACAATGGGCATCAAAGCCTGGCTTGGGCAGGCGGCAGGAGGGATTAATTTCTTTAACCAACAGGCCTGATCTGGCCTAACTCATTACCCTGCCTTGTCCGTGTGGATGTTAGATTCGATTGAAGATTATGCCATTTAGGCCTTTCCCTTGTTTTCTGCTGAAACCGGGGCTATTGAATTGCACATTCTCCCGTACCCCCCCGTCAATACTCAGTGGCCTGAGGTTCTAATTCTGCTTCATTTAAACTTCATCAACTTTTCCAATCAAGTGGAAGGATCCAAAACAGACTCTGTGAGCAGAAAGGCCCGCTTCCCTTTGTCAGATAATTTATTCTGTTTTCCCCTCTCCTCCCCAGCTCGCTCTCTTTCTCTCTCCAGCCTCGCACCCCTCCCCCCTCCCAGGGCTTCTTTCAGCCCCTCCCCTTATCCCAATGCTGAAAATGAGATTACAGTATTTAAATGACTATGATAATCAATCTAGGGACCCGGAGCTGAGATTGAGGTTAATTTTTCTTAGCAGAACAAAGAAGCGTGATGCCTTTGGGGACATGAAGGTGCAATCTGGGTTTCTTGCTCGTGTTTTTTTTTTTCCCCTGAAATTGCAGTTTTAGGAGTCTTTTCTTGTTACTAACTAGGCGCTGACTGTGATTTTGAATGGCGGCAGCCCCTAAGAGAGCAGAAATGTAATTTCGAGCTGATAAACAGCTAACGGCCTTCAATCAACAATTTTAATAGGAAAAAAAAGACACTTATATGATATGAGTACAGATCTAATGAAAGGGTGATCATTTACCTTATTTATTTTTAAACACACCAGGAATAAATATCCCACTGCGTTAGAACTAGTAATTACAGCCGCGAGGTTCCCCCGTGAACTTTTGAATGAGGAGTGTTGTCACTCAGTTCGTCTTCTCCCTGGCAGTCTGTGCCACTACAAAAGTTGAGGTTTTTGTCATGTTTTGGCTAATTGGAAACAGGGTCATTATACCATTGAAAATCGACATGAAAGTGACTTGTTCAATTGTTACCTGAAGCATCCAAAGCTGGCCAGCCATTCGGCTGCTGGCCGCCTCCCCCCCGCTACCAGCTTCTAAAACAGAGAGAATCAAAATATGTATATTTCTTTGTCTCCCTTTGCTATCTTGTCAGAGCTGTTTTACATGCTGCCACCCAATGTTATCTTTTATTTGTGTCAGGAGAAAGGATTTGACAAGTTCAGTATACAGTGTTCATTTGGCAAGGCAAATTTTTCATACCAATTTTGAGGAGGAAATGAAACTATCTTTCAACAGGATGAGCGACATCATTTTTGGCCAGACTTATTATGAGAGAGGGCATTGCAGAGCTCTATTTCCTCGCACGGTCCCGAAGAGTCTAATCCGTTGTTTAAAAAGTAGGATCTGGTTTCCGCATGCAACCCTAGTTGGGGGAAATAAGGAACACCCATGATGTCTTCACACAGGGATGCCTCGTGTTATGTTTCCCTCCCTGCTCCCCACAAGTTATTAATAGGCCGGAATAAATCGTTCCTCTTCTACATTATAATGACTTTGTTTCAGACCCTTTAAACAGTGGGTGAGCCTCTGACAGTTATCTGCATTTGCAAAGCAAAATCTTTAATAAGCACCCTTGTCTGAAGGAGGAAGCAGAAACCATAAGCAACCCTGTTTGTGAAGACAAGCCCCTGCAACCCCAAATCCAGTCTCCTTCACCGTTTACCTAAAGAAGTCTCTCTCACCCTCTGTGCTACCAAATTCATTTGCGACAGTGGTTTATGGTGACATTTTTCTTTCTTAAAACAAATATTGACTCACCGTGGGGAAATTAAAACTCCATTAGGCATTGCTGTATTGTACAGCAGGCTGCATTACAGGAGTCAAGCTACTATTAATTGGTTTCTTCCTCAGGAATAATTCAGGGAGGGCAGAGGGAAAGGGGAAAGAGAAGATGGATCTAAGCCATAATTTCATAAAATGACATCATCTAAATCAGCCAAGGTGATCATTACGTGGTTATTAAGCTAAGTATGAGGAAGACACTGCCTAGCAATATAATGAATTTATCAATACAAAAAGCCTGCAGTGGAGTTACTGCCAAGCTGGGGAGAGTTCGTTTTAAGACACACGTGGGCCAGCCTCAGCCAGGTCTGGGCAACTCAGGACTGACTTCCTCACAGCACAAGAAGCCCTGATTCTTCCATGTGGGTGTAAGACGTTTTTCTTTCCTGAGATGAGATGAGATTCCCCTTCCAGCCTATTCACTGCTTCCCTCCCAAAGTGAAGCTCTGCTTTTCTGACCCCTTTGCCCTTTGCTGTGGTGCCCAGCCCAACTCCACCTGCCCTATCGCTACCGCTCTGGTCATTCTTTTTTTTTTTTTTTTTTTGCGGTACGCGGGCCTCTCACCGTTGTGGCCTCTCCCGTTGCGGAGCACAGGCTCCGGATGCACAGGTTCTGCGGCCATGGCTCACAGGCCCAGCCGCTCCGCGGCATGTGGGATCTTCCCGGACCGGGGCACGAACCCGTGTCCCCTGCATCGGCAGGCGGACTCTCAACCACTGCGCCACCAGGGAGGCCCTCTCTGGTCATTCTTGGGTCTAGTGATCTTGCCCTCTACTTTGCTTGGCCACGGCCGATAGGGTAAAAAATGACCGCTACCTGGGTGGCTTAAAAGCAGAAGTTTATTGCCTCACAGTGGGAGGCTGGAAGTCCAAGATCAAGGTGTTGGCAAGGCTGGTTCCTTCTGAGGGCCTGAGAGAAGGATCTGTTGCAGGCCTCTCCCTTTGGCTTGAAGGAGGCCATCTCTATGTCCACATGGCATTCTCCCTGGATATGTGTCTATGTCCAAATTCCCACCCCCTTTTTTTTGGCCACACCCCGTGGCTTGTGGGATCTTAGTTCCCCAACCAGGGATCGAACCCAGGCCCATGGCAATGAAAGTGCCGAGTCCGAACCACTAGACCACCAGGGAAGTCCCCAAATATCCCCTTTTTATAAGGGCATCAGTCATTTTGGATTAGGGGCCCACTGTAGGTTCATTATGACCTCATCTTAACAAATTACCTTTGCAATGACCCTGTGGTCAAATCCGGTCACATTCTGAGGTCCTGGGGGTAGGACTTCAACATGTGACCGCTTTGGGCTTGGGTTCTAGTCTCTGGTCCATCAGTTGTGCTAAGGCTAATAAGGCCATCAGTAGAGCGGCGTCCTTTGTGCTGAACTTGAGGCTTCCATCTTGGTGAAGGCTGTGGGTATGGCAAACACTTAGAGCTCTGTGGTCTCCTCTCTGGTGTGGTGTGGGCCACTCATAGGACAGACGATCACATAAAATCTTGTGCCATCTATGGCACTTTTGCCTTGTTATTGGTATCTAACCCTCAGGCACAACTAATGTGGATCACTACCCATCTGTAAGAAACTCCTTACAAGGCAGACTGTACAACACACTTCTTTTTATCTTCTGCAGAGATATTCATCCATCCTTCCATCCATCCTTCCATCCATCCATCCATCCATCCATCCATCCATCTCTCCATGGTTTTAGTCAACAGATACTTTACTGAATTTCCACTCCATGTGCCAGGCACTGGATTAGACATTAGAGAGACATTGATGAGCAAAATTTGACATGGTCATCGCCCTTGTGGAATGTTACAGTCTAATCGGGAGATGAGCGTTAATCCAAGAATCACAAATAAATGTTAAGATTGCAACTGTGATAAGAACGAAGACAAAGGTCATGGTGCATCTAACTGGGAGACTTCACGTGACTGGAGAGGGTCAGGGAAGACTTCTTGGAGGAAGTGAAAATTGAGCTGAGATTTTAATTAACCGGGGAAGGAATACGTGTGTGTGTGTGTGTGTGTGTGTGTGTGTGTCTGGTGGGGGGAAATGGAGGGGAAGGACAAAGACATTCCAGGCACTGAGAAGAGCATGTGCAAAGAGCCTGTGGTGGGAGGGAGTTTGGGGGTTCAGGCACTGAAAGAAGGCTGGCACAGCTGGAGCATGGGGATGGGAGAGAAAGGTAAGAGGCAAAGAAGTGGGTCTGTCTGAGACTGGATCACGCAGGGCCTTGTTGGAGGCCAGTTAAAGAGTTTGACTTTTAGCCCGAGTCATGGGGAGCCAGTGAAGGCTGTGAAGCAGGGATCGGGACTGGAGGTAGAGGGACATGTCAGATTGGCATTGGAAAGACCCTTCTGGCTACAGAGTGGAGAGTGGATTGCAGAGCACCAGGATGGCCACAGGGAGATCCATTAAGGGGCTTGTGAAGTAATGCAGGTGAGGGAAAACCCTCGAATGAGGATGGAGGAGGTGGAGACAAATGAGCAAATTGGAGGGAAATTTGGGAGGCGGATTTGGCAGGACTTGGTGATGCGGGGACATATGAGTATATGGGGATGAGAGAGAAGGAGGTGTGAGGAGTGTGGGGGAAAGGGCATGGGTTTGCTTCTTGTGGGCAAATGTCTGTCTTTTGGTAAGTGTCTGATGATTTGGTAAGTTTCTGCGTACCATCTGGACTTGTCTTTGATTATCCCTATCCACAGCTCCCCGCATGTCCCCATCTGCATGCGTTCTCATACCACCTTACATTTCTATGCTCTGCCTGTTCACTGTACACCTGGCTTGTTCCTACACAGTCTTTAAGACTTAGTTTAAGAAGTTTCTCCTGGAAAGTGCTTCTTTATCTGCCAGCACTTTGTGTGTGCCTCTATCACTTTACCGAAATTGTCCCTTTTTATGTCTCTCTATCTGCAGTGACTTGTGAGTGAATCTAGGGCAGGGACGGTGTCTTTTTCATTTCCTTATTTCAAGTTCTTAGCCAGTATTTGGCACATCAGGGGCACTCTGCAATGTCTCTTGAATAAATGAATGAGTGAATATATGAGAGAACGAATGAATGAATATATTGGTGGTTTAGAGATTTCTTTGGTAACAGGCTATGGGAGGCACTGCAGTAAACAAGAGTTACATGAACCGGTGGCCCCGTTTTTGTTTTTGTTTTGTTTTGCGGCCTCATTAGCCCAATATGTGTAATGACCCTCCATCACCTGTAGGTGGCAAAATTTTTCATGGTCTGGTCTTTCTTTGCCTAACTCATAAATTATTCTCCACTTTTATGCTCCAATAATATTTAACTATATGTTGTTTCCCAACTATACCATATCCTCTCATGGCAAAAAAGGCAGTGTCATCCCCAAAGTGCCAGTCCAAATACTACCTCTTCTGTGCCACTTACCCCAATTTCCTCTACCATGCGAATACTTGCTTTGTGTTCTTTGTACACAATTTCCTGGTGGCAGTCACCTTTATGTATTGAAATCCTTGGGGACGGGGGTTGTTTCTTTTTATCTTTCTATTCTAAGAACCTTATGCAGGGCCTGGCATATAATAGGTGCTCAATATGTGGCTGTTAGTTGAAGGGATGAACGAAGGACTAGCTGTGTGACCTTGTGTGTATTATTTCTCTTCCCCTCTCATTTCCAAGATTTCACATTTATTCTTTGGCCGTAATAGTGGTGGGTTTTTTTGTTTTTGTTTTAGAAAAAGATTGTTGTCACGTCCTCTGATATCTCTTAGGGAATGAATTATAGTTTTTTAAAAGCCTTCTTCTATTTGCCTTATTAACCCTATTTCCTCAGGTGTGAGTTTTTCCCTTTGTCACTCTTTCTTGGCAATGATTTTTTTCTCAAATGTTTGGCTACTCTTGGTTGTGCAGAATATTTATATTTACCACCATATTCCCTAAATACTTGTGTGGGGATGTCTTGTCTCTTTGTGATGGCCTGTCTCTAGTGATTGCTGGGGGAGGAGTGGGATATATTGGGAGGTGGGATGAACTGGCAGATTTCCTTCTGGTTGAGAACACACTTTGGGGAAGAACGAGCTACACGAGTCTTTTTTTTCTCTCCTTCCCACACTCACTGCTTTAGTCTGGAAGCAAATGCCGCTGTTGCTCTCTGCCTAGTGAAACCTTGGAAGGAGAGAGGCTGAGCCAACCTGACTGCTCCAAAAACAGCTCCTCAGATAGTCCCTACTGCTCCAGAGCCACTCCTTTCCTGTATGTTCGATCTGGACTTGGCCTTCTCCTCAACACTCCCCGACTCCATGGTAATCATCTCCTACACGTATTTCTGGTGATAGTTTCCCCTGGTTTTGCTTTTCTGTATTTCTGATCCTGTCTGATTTTGATTATTTGGAAATTTCCCAAAATGTCTGGCCCACTGGTAGAGTTCTTTCTTGTTTCCCTAAACTATTTTAGATTTTTCCTTTTGAAAAATACTTTCTTTCTCCTTTCTCGGTATTTTGGGAGAGTGGGAAGGCAGATATATATGCTCAGTCCACCATCTGGGACCAATCTCCTTACCTCTCCTTCCTAAGATTTTGCAGGCATTACATCTCATATGTTATGAAGGAGTACTCCAAATCATATCCTAAAGACAGTTGTGTTTATCTTGGAAAAAAGAGCTTTAGAAACTACAATAGCATCTACCCATAAGTCAGACACAACAAAGAATGTTCCCATTTTTCATCAATGATCAGATCTACCCTTTGAACTTACAGGCCACTTCCTTGTTGTGATCTGAAGAAAAACCCTTCTGTCCCAATCCTTCCTACCAGACTTCCAAGATCCTAGAAAATCTCAGCAGAATCCCTTCTCTCATTTGAGGCATCTGGGATCTCAGTGAATATGTCAGAAGGAGGGGGCAGCATATTAAGTCATTTTAATCTAGTAGCAGAAGGCTTGCTCCTCTCCTGGTCATGACCAGGCAAGCTCCTATCAGACCAACCCTCCTAGACGTAACATCTATAAACTCCGGATAAAATTATTTAAAAAGAAAACTACCTAAGGCTCTGGAAAGGGAATGAACACAGACAGATACAGCAGGCGGATGAGGGTGTTGACGCATGAAGAAGCGAAGAGCGGAGAATGATTTTCTCATTTGAAAAATGACCCAGTCAAATGCCAGGCTATAGTCAGTGCTGCACAAGATGCTTAGAATTTGGTTAGTAACCTGTGGTTCTATCCAACCTGTGGCCAAAGAACCGGAAGACAGAGTTCAAGGAAATGACAGTCACTGGAAAATTAGGGAAGAGCTCAGGAAAGGAGAGAGCCAGAGAGGAGAAGTCCAAATTTAGTGTATAAACTCTGCCCAAGTCCCAGGATGATCCCTGAACCACTTGTAAGTGGGGCAGACTCAAAAAAGTCCAACTAAGGCTAAAATAGGTGAACTTAGATTTGAGCTGCTGCCTGTTGCAGAAGAGACAGTTTAAACTTTGAGTTCAACCAAGTAAACTGCTTGCAAACAAAACAAAATAACGCTTAGGAGGACTATAACAGAATCCAGAGTCTCCACAATGTATCAGTCACCATGTCCGGGATACAGGTCAAAATTTCTTGATACACAAAGAAATAGAAAAATGTGACTCATTCTCAAATGAAAAGACATTTGAGACAAACCTCATAGATTGCCCATATTTGGAATTAACAATCAAAAATTTAAAATGGCTATCATAACTATGTTCAAGATGTAAAAGAAAATATGTTCATAATGAACGTAAAGATAGGAAAAAGAAGCAAGAAGAATCAAATGGAAATTCTAGAAGTGAAAATACAACATCTGAAATAAAAACTCACTGAATGGGCTCAACACCAGAATCTTGATAGCAGAAGAGCCAGTGAACTTGCAGATATATCAGTGGAAATTATCCAATTGAGGAACAGAGAAAACTGATTGAAAAAAGCAGATAGATCCTCAGGGACCTGCAAGACAATATCAAAAGGTCTAATGTATGTGTAATCGAAGAAAGAATGCCCCCAAATCCTTCATATTTACTTAAAGACATAGAGATTACATAAGCTCAGTGACCTCCAAGCAAGATTAAGGAAATAATCATAACAAAACCACATCTATGCACGTCATAGTCAAATTGCTAAGAACCAAAAGAAAATCTTGAAATCAGATAGAGAAAAACAACACATTGCATACAAGAGAATAACAATTCAACTAGTCACTGACTTCTTATCAGAAAGGAAGAGTCCACTAACAGAGGCCTTAGCACGGATTTATTTATCAGAGTTTCCAGTTCTTTAAAAGAACATCAAGAAGCATATATTGATAAGTGAGTCTGGATCTGGATCTGGATGTGGGAGAGAGGAAGGGTGATGGAAGGAAGAAAAGTGTGGCTCGAGGGACAAGGTGGAGTGAAATCCCTAAGCGACAGGTGACTAGAGAGCCTGAGAGATGTGAAGAGGTGAACGGCTCTGAACCCACATTTGAGAAACACCATCAGCTTCACGATCTTACTGGGAGCCAGTCCTATCCATGGACCCGGCCATGGGCTTTGGACTTGGACAGATCTGCTTCCTGACCCTCCTTCTGCATAGACTCAGGCTACTCACTCTACCTCCTCAATCCTCAGTTTCCTGTCTGTGTAAGAGGGGTGGTCATTGTACCTGCCTCACGGGGTTGTTGCGAAGATTAAGTGAGAAAAGCATAGATAAAGAGCTAAGTGTAGAGCTTGGCAAATGGTAAGGGCCCAGTCAATGGCGACTGCTATGATGTCATTATTGTTCTCTGTGCCAGCAGCCCCCATTTGCAGACCCTTCAAGTGCTCAACAGACCTTCATCAATCATCACCCTCTGTGAGGTGTTATCTTGATGCATGGGACTTGCCTTATTGCCTCCATGGGGACGGCCACCCCGAGATGCCACGAACTAGTTGGTGTGCCTAGTTGCCTGCCTGTGGGCACACTGTTCCCCCTGCCTGAGATGCGTCCAGTTCTCACGTGGCTCTTCCTCACTCTGCTCTGAGTCCCCTCCCTCTGGAAGCCTTTCGTGACCCTATCCCCATTGGGAGATGTTTTGTCTGCTTCCCCCGCCCTTGCCTCCATAATATCCTGGTGTGTATTTCTGTCCTTGCTCTTAGCATATATTTATTTATTTGTTTATTTACTTTTTATGAATTTTTAAAAAATTTATTTATTTTTGGCTGCTTTGGGTCTTTGTTGCTGCACGCAGGCTTTCTCTAGTTGCAGCGAGCGGGGGCTGCTCTTCGTTGCGGTGCACGGGCTTCTCATTGCGGTGCCTTCTCTTGTTGCGGAGCACGGGCTCTAGGCGCACCGGCTTCAGTAGTTGTGGTGCACGGGCTCAGTTGCTCCACGGCATGTGGGATCTTCCCAGACCAGGGATTGAACCCGTGTCCCCTGCATTGGCAGGCGGATTCTTAACCACTGCACCACCAGAGAAGTCCAGCATATATATTTAAAATGTCTGTTTTTGTGGGTTTGTTCCTTGCGGGCAGGAACCAGGTCTCATTCATCTTTTTATCCCCAGTGCCTGCAGTGCTCAGCATAAAGTAGGTGCTCAATAAATGTTTGTCGTGTGAGTGAATAAATAAACAGTTTAATGAGTACCTGGGAGACTGTCTCCAAGTAAATAGTAACCTTGGCATTTCTATGCGCATCTAGATTTATTTTTCAATTCGATCTTAAGACACTTTCATTTTAAGATTTAAAGACAGAGTGTTCTCCACGAAGAGACACATAGCTATGTGCACAGGTGGCTGAAAGCTAGGAATCTGTGACCTCGAGAAGAAAAACAGTGTAGCTCTTTGTGTCCTCGAAGCACAATTAATATCAACATGTGTGTTATCAAGCCCCCAAGTGCGTAAGAGCAGTGGGAACGCATATATGAGCCTGATGGGGGTTTGGGGGGCTGTTTCTGGTCAGCCTTTTGATTTGCGCATCTAACAAGTAAATCCAGTCGGGGACTTTGGAACCGTGATCCCATCTAGCATGGCCATTGTGTCAGATGTGCCCTCTGTCTGGGCAGCCTGGAGCACAAAAGGGGAAAAAGAGGAACACATGGCTGGTGCCCAACTAGAAAGAGCTTTTTTGTGAGAGGATATTGAGCTGTTTGATAAAGCCCAATATTACGCTTGAATTATACTTGAATGCTTTAGTGAAAGAACATTGTTCCAAGGCACTTAACACGGACTGGGGTGGATCCCCTTTCTTATGTCGCCTTCTGAGGTGGTATTGTGGGCTGTAATGATTTGTATTGTATTTATAAGCTGACAGGGTAATCCTGGGGGCAGCAGGAGGGGAGGCAACCCGAGTAAGACTTCACAACCCTGCTAATTAAAACAATCCTTCCTCTCCCCATGAAGGCTAATGAGACAGAAAGAGAGTGGGCTAATGAAAATGTCACCACAAGATTGCCCACTTATTTCATTTATTAACTTAATGCCATAACTCCCATTCTGGGGTCCTGAGAGAGAGAGATTTTTCAAATTATTCGCTAGAAGGCCCTTTCTGATGCATCACCGCTCTGCACGACGTGAGCTATATCACCAGGCGCGTCCTTAGTGGTCTGAAATTTTGCCTCCCGTTGTCAAGAAATGGCACTATGCTAGGAAGAGGGTTTGCCCGTGTGCACTTTGAACCGAACAAAAATGAAAGGAATCTGAATCCTTTTTCAGCCTATCTCCCCCCAAATCCAAGAGGCCAGTTTGCTTATGAAAGCCTCGACCCCCTGGGGTGGGTGGCCAGTGAAGTTAGAGGAGCCCCAGGGACACTGAGGGGCGTTTAGAGAGACAAGTTCACTGCGCTGGAACTGATTTAACGTTGATCCCATCAATCACTTGGTTCCGCCAAGATGGCAGGAATTCAATTAATGTGGTATTTAATGGAGCCCAGCATGACCTGACCCGTCAATACTTCGAGGGCACCCCAGGGCCCTCCTCCTTCATTTCAACCCCTTGCTTGGTGATTTCGGCTAATGACTTCATCAGCACCCACTGTCCACTAGACTAGTGAAAAAAAGGAAGAAGGCGTTCACCTTGATATAGATTCCATCAAGTGGGATTTTTATGCTGGGGAACCTGAGTTTTTTGTTACTGGAGGGTATTTGCACAACAGGCAGACTGTGAGACTTGGGTTCACCATCCCTCAGCAGCAGTCGGTCATTCCCAGAGGGAATCCAGGGAATGAAGAGAGGACAGTCTGGTTATGGATTTGGGAGGTGTGTTCATTTCCTCTGGCCGCCATAAGGAGCTACATCACACACTGGATGGCTTTAAACAACAGAAATAGATGCTCTCATGGTTCTGGAGACCAGAAGTCGGAAATTACGGTGTTGCCTTGAGAATCCTTCCTCGAATCTTCCAGCTTCTGGTGGCTCAGGTGTTCCTTGGCTTGTGACCCAATCACTCCAGTCTCTGCCTCTATGGTCACATGACCTTCTCCTCTGTGTCTGTCTTTTCCTGTTCTTTCTTGTAAGGACACTTTTCATCGGATTTAGGGTCTGCGTCCTAAATCTCATCTCAAGAGCCTTCATTTAACTACATCTGCAAAGACTCATTTTCCAAATAAGGTCACAGTCACAAGTTCTGGGGACATATCTTTCTGGGAGGGCCGCCATTCAATGCACTATAGTAGGGTTGGGCCAAATACAGTTGAGTTGGTCCGTTGATCCGAGTCAATTAAACGAGCATTTCCCACTCTTGCTGCAAGAAAGCATTTGTGCCTCCATTTCTTTTTTCATGGCATGAAGATATATGCAGAGTGATTTTTATAGAGAGAACATTCAGAAAAGAATACAACTTTTTAAAGATATTGGTCCCCATCTCTTTATTTCCATCATTCTATATTTCAAGTTGGAGACTTTAATGCTATCTCAAGTAAAAGTGATAATTATGAAGAGGTCAAGCAGTGGGGAACATGCTCATGATATAATGAAAAGCTGGGGAGAAGCAGGACACAAAATTATACCTCTGGTTTGGTTACAGTTTTGCAAAAATTATCCTTGTCCGTGAAGAGGGCCTGGAAGGGAACTCTGAAAAATGAAAAGTGATAACAATTATACGTAGGGAATGGATATTCTAGATGGTTCCCCCCACCCCTATTTTAAAATTCATGTTATGAGGGTAATCCAATAATTATACTACAGGCATACCTTGGAGATATTGCAGGTTTGGTTCTAAACTGTGGCAATAAAAGGACTATCACAACAAATGGAGTCCCATGAAGTTTTTGGTTTTCCAGTGCATATTAAAGTTATGTTTACACTATATTGTAGTCTATTAAGTGTGCAATAGCATTATGTCTAAAAAATATACATACCTTCTTTTTACTATATATAGTTTTTAATTGAAGTATAGTTGATTAACAATGGTGTGTTAGTTTCAGGGTGTATAGCAAAGTGATTCAGTTATACATGTATATACATCCTTTTTCAGATTCTTTTCCCTTATAGGTTATTACAAAATATTGAGTATAGTTCTCTGTGCTATGTAGTAGGACCTTGTTGGTTGTCTATTTTATATATAGTAGTGTATATATGTTAATCCCAAACTCCTAATTTATCCCTCCCCACTCTCCTTTCCCCCTTGGTAACCATAAATTTGTTTTCTATGTCTGAGGGTCTATTTCTGTTTTGTAAATATGTTCACTTGTATTTTTTTTTAAGATTCCACATATAAGTGATACCATATGATATTTGTCTTTCTCTGTCTGGCTTCCTTTATTAGTATCGTAATCGCTAGGTCCATCCATTTTGCTGCAAAAAATGTACATACCTTAATTTAAAAATACTTTATTGCAAAAAAAAAATGCTAAGCGTCATCTGAGCCTTCAGCGGGTCATAATCTTTTTGCAATAGTAACATCAAAGACCACTGATCACAGATCACTGTAACAAATATAATAATAATGGAAAAGTTTGAAAATTTGCGGGAATTACCAAAATG
This sequence comes from Leucopleurus acutus, assembly GCF_964270905.1. Classification (NCBI taxonomy): domain Eukaryota; kingdom Metazoa; phylum Chordata; class Mammalia; order Artiodactyla; family Delphinidae; genus Leucopleurus; species Leucopleurus acutus. The sequence continues at coordinate 4,234,180 of NC_139150.1, read as the reverse complement.
TGACACAGAGACACAAAGTAAGCAAGCACTGTTGGAAAAATGGCACCGATAGACTTGCTTGACGCAAGTTTGCCACAAACCTTCAATTTATAAAAAGCCCACTATCTGTGCAGTGCAATAAAATGAGGTTTCCCTGTAGAGGTGGCCTCTTGGGGGGGTGGGGCGGGGAGAGGGAGATTCTTGGGAGACAGGAATGGGAGGAAGACTTGCTCTTCCTTTTACACCCTTTGTATCTTCTGAATTTTGTGCTATGTGCCTGTAATACTTATTTAAAACACCCAACACATTAAAAAAAGGATGAAAAATCCTGTCATCATGAAAACTTCTCTGATCAGCGTCTCCCCAGGAGCTGGACCGGCTGTCTGAGCACTCCCTTAGCTGTTTACGTACTACTCTTGTGTTTATCACACCTCTTTGCAAAGGGACGGTATGATATATTCCAGGAACAGAAAGACAGTCAGCATTTGCAGGTTGAAATTCAAGGCAGGACGTGGCAAAAGGTGAGTCTGGAGGGAGGAATCTTGAATGCCATGGTATGAGTCTGGATTTTGTCTGAGGGCAGTGGGAAGCCATTGAAAGGGATACGATCACACTTCCTTTTAGAAAGATCACCCTGAGAGTGGGAAATGAGTATACAGTATTTTCACCATACAGATGTAATAGATGTAAATAAATCTCAAGAGTACAGGTAATAGTAAAATGTAGTAAAATAGTTAGGAAGTGATGAGTTTTAAGTATTTATTGCCTTTGTTTTTAATATACCTTATTTAGTTGTAAGCCTATGTACTTTAATTTTATTAATGCCTGTGTTTAACAAGTGGCTTGCAAAATTCCTGAATGTTTAACAGTCAGCTCTGGTGAGCTGGAGCAAAGTGGCTCTGAACACCATTTGGTATACAAATGTGTTTATTTTAGGAGAATGTAATTGCCACTGCACCGTAGAACCTCAGGGCAAAGAGGATCTCCAAGTTCCCCTCTGTTTTGCAGGGTCGGGGAGATGTGGTCAATAATCTTAAATAAAGGCTTAGGAAAAAAGCTGAATATGATGGATCAATCTGCACTGGGTCCAGCCCTAGGTCCCAAAGACCAGGAGGATGCTAAGGGACTTCCGGTGGGGGCATAAAGGATCAATGTTCCCTGTTCCTTCACCTGCTTAAATCACTGGCTTTGGCTTCCATCCTCCAGGAAGCCCCCTGATTAAGCCAACCCAGGCAGCTGAAGCATCTTCTTTCTCCCTCCACCTCTGAGCTCGGGGCTGAGAGATTCCACTCTTTGTGGTTTGATTCAGTCTCTCTGATTCATCCTCATGTCAATCAGCTTTGGTACAGTTCCAACTCTCACTCTGGGTAATATGCCCTAATCTACATGTCCAGGGCTTGCATCTCTCTTGTTCCTTGATCCTATGATGCAGTGATCTAGATCACCACTCAGGAGGAATGGGGAATATCACTATCATCATCATCCTCATCATCATCAACATCATCAACACCATCATCAACATCATCAACATCATCATCATCGTCAACATCATCATCAACACCATCAACACCATCATCATCAACACCATCATCATCATCATCAACATCATCATCAACACCATCATCATCATCATCATTATCAACAGCAACAACATCATCCTCATTGTCATCACCATCATTATCATCAGTGGGAACTATCACTATCGACATCAGCAGCAGCAATAACAATAATGACAGCTCATTTTTCCTGGGTTCTGTCTATGGGCCAGGTAGTAGTTTTAATGTGCATTCTTGCATCAAATCCTCACAATAACCCCACAAGTGTAGGTACTACTGTTATCTCCACTTTACAGATGAGGAAACCGAGGCTCAGAGAGGTATAGAAACTTGCCTGAAGTCACACCGCTGGTGAGTGGTGGAGCCAAGATTCGAACCTCAGTTGGGCTGACGCTAAAGCCCATGCCTTGATTTCTATCCACTAAGTACTGACAATAATGATTAGCAACTAGATTGCACTTGAGGATTTAAAGTACCTTTGTATTCATCATCTCATTTGCTTCCACCCCATGAGCCATCGTTATTATTGTTGTCATTTGACAGTCTGACACCTGAGGCTTAGAGAGGTGAAGGGACTTTAAAATCCCACAACTGGCAGGTGGTAGAGTGGTTCTTGAACCTCGGTCTTGAAGCCTGCAGACTGTGTGGGCTGCCATTTTCTGGGGTCCGGGTCATTCTTCAGCAAATATCTCCCAAATCTGGCACTTTCTGATGCAACCTGTGTGTGTTCTCAAAATAGCTGTTGAGTGACAGTCCAGCCTCCTTGATTGGAAGCTGGCAAAGACCACCGTTTGCATCACCATCACCTTTCTCTCCTTGCCCCTTAACCCCCCACTCCCTCCTCTGCATCCTAAATACACAACACCGGGGTTGGTGGGACCACCTGCCTTTGTTTTCAAAGTGAAGTGTTGACCATCTCACCCCATAAATCTGCTATTTGCATGTTTCTTTGGGAGCAGGGGGAAAGGAGGCTGGGGGCCAGATATTCTCATGCAATTCTACTCATTATTTACACAGACAAGGAGATATTTCAGTAAAACTGCACTCAACTCTGAGTGACAAGGTATCTTTCTGCAGTGCAGGTTTCAGGGAAATTGTAGTGAAGTTGACAGCTTTTTAATGTACAGTTGCTATTCCACTGAAATACGGCATGTTTTTATTTTGGAAGTACAAGATGACCTGTTTATTAGCTGTGATTCCAACTGAGTTTACATGCTCAGCAACACAAAGGCAGAAGAACAGTATGTTTCTTTGCGGAGGCGGTGGGGGGGGGGTGGACACAGACTCTCCTCCCACCTCCCCCCGCCACACATAAGAAGACATCGAACACCGAGTGTTCCGAATTGAGGTGGACGTATTTTCCTTGAAATGACAGCCTACCTACCATGGAATCATGGGAAAGTGTTGCCAGTTGCCTTAATCATCCTCCCCAGGGGTGACCAGGAAGTGCTCAGGTGCCTCCGTGCTGGGAGGCCGAGTGAGCTGTGGGGTCTGGGGAGACAAACCACCTGGGTATCTGACACGGAAACCTGCACTTTTTCTTCAGTGACAAGGCTTGGAGTCTGGCTTGCCTGGACTCTTGTTCCTCCAAGTGTGGCTGGAAGACCAGAGCATCCACATCCCTGCGTACTTGTTGGCAGTGCGGAATCCCAGCTCCCACCCAGGCTGATGAATCGGAATCTGCATTTTTAACAAGGTCCCAGACGATGGGCGTGGCCATTCCAGCTTGAGAAGAGATGGCCCAGAGTCCCCTCCACCCTTCCCCCAGGCTAAGTGAAGCTCAGTTGCTGATGTCATTCACTTGTTCAGCACACATGTATTTGCCATTTACTACATGCCAGGAATCAACTTAGGTGCTAGGAATACAGGGAATAAGACGGAAAAGGCCCCCGACCTTTCTTGGGGAGCTTGCAAGCCAGCCAAGAAGCCAGATATGGAGCAAGAAATCACAAATGGGATGGATCATGAAGCCATCCTCACGCAGACAGCGTGGTATTTGCATCTTGTTGGGATCGCAACTGGCAAAATTTATCCAAACGAGAAAAAATCTGTGTTACAGCTTGTGTTGCATCATTTTGCATAATAAACCTTACCTTCGGTTATTTTGTACTTGGATTTTTTTCATTGACGTGAAATCCACATACATATAATTAACCATTTAAACAGGGGTCCCCAACCCCCAGGCCGTGGACAGGTACCGGTCGGAGGCCTGTTAGGAACCGGGCTGCGCAGTGGGAGGTGAGCGGCGGCGAGCGAGCGAAGCTTCCTCTGCCACGCCCCATTACTCGCGGTGCTGCCTGAACCATTCCCCCGCTCCAGTCCGTGGAAAAACCGTCTTCCACGAAACCAGTCCCTGGTGCCAAAAGGGTTGGAGACCGCTGATTTAAAGGACACAATTCACATGTTTTTCAACCACCACCTCCCTCTAGTTTCAAAACTCTTCGTCGTCCCAGAAGAACACCCTGTACCCATTCAGTAGTCACTCTCCATTGCCCTCTCCCCCCATCTCCTGGTAACCACACATCTGCTTTCTGTCTCTGTGGATTTGCCTATTCTGAGTATTTCATACAAAAGGAATCATATAATATGTGGCCTGTTGTGTCTGGCTTCTTTTGCTTAGCATACTGTTTACATCATAGCATATATCAGTACTTTGCTTCCTTTTATGGCTGAATACTATTCCCTTGTATGTATGTACCACAATTTACCTGTTCACTTTTTTTTTTTTAATTTATTTGTGGCTGTGTTGGGTCTTTGTTGCTGCGCACGGGCTCTCTCTAGTTGCGGTGGGTGGGGGCTTCTCTTGTTGTGGCGCACGGACTTAGCTGCTCCACGGCACGTGGGATCTTTCGGGACCAGGGATCGAACCCGTGTCCCCTGCATTGGCAGGCGGATTCTTTTATTTATTTATTTGTTTGTTTGTTTGTTTATTTATTTGGGGCTGTGTTGGGTCTTCGTTTCTGTGTGAGGGCTTTCTCTAGTTGTAGCAAGCGGGGGCCACTCTTCATCGCGGTGCACAGGCCTCTCACTAACGCGGCCTCTCTTGTTGCGGAGCACAGGCTCCAGATGCGCAGGCTCAGTAGTTGTGGCTCACGGGCCTAGTTGCTCCGTGGCATGTGGGATCTTCCCAGACCAGGGCTCGAACCTGTGTCCCCTGCATTGGCAGGCAGATTCTCCACTGCGCCACCAGGGAAGCCCAGCAGGCGGATTCTTAACCACAGCGCCACCAGGGAAGTCCCAACGGTACACTCTTGTTCTCTCCATTTTGAAGATGGAAAAAAGGAGGTTATTTGCTCAAGGTCTGACAGCTGGTAAATGGCAAAGCCACTCCAGGAGAGCCAAAGCTTTTGTCTAAAGATTCGACATCTGCTTGATCCCCTCAACTATAATGGTGTCTAGCACACAGTAGGCGCTAATATTTGTGGAGTGATAGAATCCTGCTTTTGAGTGGTCGTGACTGAGAGGCCCTTCTCACTCTCAAGGACAGCATGGGGGCATTGACTTCCCTACAGCGGGGAGAGGGGGAAGCCACTGAGCCAGCAATCGCAACTCCCCCCATCGACAGGGGCCTGAAATGAAGGCTGAATTTTTGATGGACGTTCATGTTCATTAAAAAGAAATCTTTCTATTTACAATAGGCCCATGTCTATCTTATGTGAAACAGATCATCTTGGTGAACTTCATGAGGCAATGATGCCCATTTTGAATTATTATATTATCAAAATGACAGTTGCTGTCACTTATATGGGTCTGTAGGGCTCAAATCAGAGCATTATCTCATTACCTTGAGAATAGGACTGCGGGTTACATGCGTGGAGCTCCTCAGCATGGTTCAGTGGTAGATACTGACACTTGAAAATCACTCATTTAGGTCTGCAAAGCATGAATTTTGCACCCATAACACTGCATGAAATCAGTGGCAGTTCTGGGCCATTTCCCCATTTTATTCAATCAACCATTGAATCAGCAGGCTTTTATGGAGTGTCAGCTCTGCGCTGGGCCCTGGGTAGATGACAATGGCCCTCCAGGGTTTACCTGTAAAATGCTTGGACAACCCGGTGATGAGAGCTGGGAAGCCACCTGGGTGAAGGGCTCCACCGGGCCCCTCACTGGGTTCTGGAGACACCCTGGCCCCTTCCGCATTCCGTTTCCGACAGAGGGGGGGCCTTGCAGCTCTGAGGGAGATCGGCTTGATAATGAAAGCCCTGGGTGTAAGCACAAGCAACGGAAGAAGGTGTTTGTGAGGATAAGGCGCTCAGATGGGGCTTTCCGGCCCTGCAAACGTAGAGCCACCTGCAGCATTGCCAGGGAGACAAATGCCACATCTGGAAAGATATCAGCGTAATCCACAGCTTGTCATTTGGGCAGGAAGTATTCTCTCTCCTTTGAGAATCTTCCTAATTATGGGTTGGTTACGTGCCAGGAAAGAGGAACGAGAGAGAAATAAAGCGGCAGCACACACACTCGACACATCCACGCCCCAGCCCGTCCTGCTGTCCTCTGGGGTCAGGCTCTGCCCCGGCCCCTCACCCCCACCTCCCCACCCCCGCCCCTGCCCCCAGGAAGGCTGTCCTGCCTGTGGTCTCCTGAAAAGCTGCGCGGTTTGGATCCACTAGGAGGTGTGATGCAAATCATTTGTGGCTACTGGTAAAATACTGACTTTTGCGAGTCATTGCCTTTTTGGTCCTTAAAAAATTGTGGTGAAATACACACAACATTTACCGTCTTAACCATTTTTAAGTATGTGAGATACATTCACACTGTTGTGTAACCATTGCCATCACCATCACCATCCATTTCCAGAACTTTTTCATCTTCCCAAACTGAAACTCTGTCCCCAGTAACAAGAGCTCTCCATCCTCCCCTCCCACCCTGCCCCTGGCAATGACCATTCTACCTTCTGTCTCTCTGGATTTGATTGCTCTAGGCCTCTATATAAATGGAATCATACAGTATTTGTCCTTTTGTATCGGGCTTATTTCACTTAGCATAATGTTTTCGAGGTTCACGCACGTTGTAGCAGGCATCAGAAATTCCTTCCTTTTTATGGCTGAATAATATTCCAGTGTATAGATAGGATACATTTTGTTTATCCATTCATTGATCAGTGGACACCTGGGTTGCTTCTACCTTTTGGCTCTTGTGAATAATGCTGCTAAGAACAAGAGTGCCTAAGTTATTGACTTTTAAACAACAAAATGGGTAAGAGCATTTGCCTAGCATCTTACCCTTGTGTTCTCTGAGTGCTCTTCTGGAGAGCGGGACTTCAGACGGGGCTGGGGGTCTTGGGTACCACTTTCCACCACTAGATTATAGCCTACAGTGACAGGCAAATACTGTCAACAGCCCTTACACAATTATGCTGATCACAAAGGACCATTCTGACTTAACTGTCCTATAAATGATCATACTGGGGACTTTCCTCAAGATCTAGGTTTGTCCCCTGACACCGTGAGCACACGTGAACTTGACCTTACATGCTACGCAGTGGCCACGTGAGCAGCTGATTCACTCATTTCTTTTGCAATTAGACGTGGAATTGTACCATAAAGATTATTCTGCAGTTGACTGAGGGCTCTGCTCTGTGTCAGAAAGCGTGCTGAATGACGTATGGGCATCATCTCATTCAAGCTAATCCTCCCAGCAGCCTCGTGAGAGAGGAATTATTTCTCCCATTTTACCGAGGAGAAAACTGAGGCTCGAGCAGTGTAGATGACCGGCCCCCAAAGTCTCAGAGCCGGCAGAGTCGGGGAGCCAGGATTCAAACCTGAGCCTGACTCTCCAGAATCCACACTCTGCCGCTGATTCTGCAATTTGTGTTTTTCCCCCTTAAAATCAACTAACGAGTGAAACCTGATGCGGAATGCGGCTGGAGGTGGCACCTGCCTCTTTGGGGGGGATGCAGAGAGTGAACTAGGTCAAATTAGTTGATCCTTTTCTATTTCAGGGGACCCCTCCCAAGGAAAAAAAAAAACCATAGTATTCTCACTCCAGTTTCATTTCAAGCCTAATAAATAAATGAGAGCAGGCCCCAGAGCAGCGTAAAGCAGCTCACCCTGCAAAGCTGCAGAGGACTTTGTCCCCCCTGCCCGTCACCCCCACACACACAGCTGGGATCCTCTCTCCTGCTCCCCAGAGCATGCAGCCTCTCCCCTGCCTCCCCCCACCCCCAGAAAGCAGGGTGCAGATGAGGCTCTGGTCTGCTCAGGACAGCACGCCCGCTGCACCCAGCGCACCCTCCCTCTGTGTGTTCCAAACTCACACTCCCCTCAAATGCGCGCTAAGCTGCTGACAGCAGCGAACACGAGGACTTCAAACACCCTGTGCAACGTACATGTCGAAAGAGCGGATTTCTAGAATGCTAAAAGGTAGCACACACCAGAAAATGGGGCTGATGAATCCACCTGCTACTTCCATTCTGTACCCGGCCCTGGAATAATATTTCTTCGTAAAATCGCTCAGCGTTCAAAGGATCTCTGCTGAAGGAAAAGAACTACTTAAGAGGGTAGTTTTCGAGGCTGTGGGGTTATTTGTTTTACAGCCAGAAGCTGTATTATGCAGTGAGGGGCTGCCCGGGGAGGTATCCATGGTTAATGTGGTGACACTGTTATGTGCTTTGTTTGGGAGTGTGGCTTAATTAGATGACAACTTGGAGGTGCTAGCTGTTTGCAAGGTAATACTGGTCTCCTGGGCGGAGGGCTAATTTAGTTTTTCCGTTTAGTTCAGAAATGAGGAAAGAGGAAAAAGCTCAGATTTTAGTGAATCAAGAACACACAGTATACGTGCATCACACAACTTTGTCTGCATGACGCTGGGAAGACAGAGTAGGAGAGGAATGGAAGGGCCCCGCATTCAATTAGATTCAATAAAACGTATTATTCCCGGGACTTCCCTGGTGGCACGGTGGGTAAGACTCCGAGCTCCCAGTGCAGGGGGCCGAGGTTCGCTCCCGAGTCAGGGAACTAGAGCCCACATGCATGCCGCAACTAAGAATTCACGTGCCTCAACTAAGGAGCCCACGTGCCGCAACTAAGGAGCCAGCGCAACCAAATAAATAAATAAATAAAAATTATACAAAAACAAAGCAAAAAAACCCACATTATTCCTGAGGGCTTTCTCTCTCGCATGCGCTGTGTCGGGCAGTATAACGTAGTGTTTAAGGCATAGCCTTGACTCAGACAGACAGACAGACAGAAGTGGTTTTGAAGTCCAGCCCCAGCTCTTCTAGCTGCCTGACTTCAGGCAGGTATTTACTCAACCTCTCCGAGCCTCCATCTTTTTGTAAAACTGGGACAGGAGTACCTACCAACTGGGGTGGCTGTAAGGCTGCCTTGAGGGCATGTAAGACAGGCAGCAAGTGGCAGAATTCCTGGAGCACCGTGGTGTCTCCTGATTACGAGGCGCAGCGGGGGACAGAGGTGAATGAAGGACCTCAGGCCTCACCTCTCGGCTGATCAGGAGGTAGACCCATCTAAATAACACCAAGGTCGTGGGAAAAGTCCAACAACTGGGACATGAACAAGGACAGGGCAGGTGGAGGAGGGGAATCAGACAAGGCTTTTATTGGGGGGGCAGTCTGGAGCTTGCTTTTAATTTTTTTCTCTCTTTATTGTGTATTAAGGTATTATTTTCATCGATAAAATTCACCCATTTTAAGCATGCAGTTTGCTGAATTCTGGTAACTGTGTACAATCTCATAACCTCCGTCACTGTCAAGATGTAGAATAGTTTCCTCACCCTTAAAACTCCCTTGCGCCCCTTCACACCGCACCTCCTTTCCTCTTCCTGGCCCCAGGCAACCTCGGATTGCTTTCTGTCAATGCAGTTTTGTCTTTCCTAAAATCTTGTATAAAAGGAACCATACAGTTCATAGACTTTTTTTTTTGGCTGTGCTGCGTGGCATGAGGGATCTTAGTTCCCCGACCAGGGATCGAACCCATGCCCCTTGCAGTGGCAGCGTGGAGTCCTAACCACTGGATCGCCAGGGAAGTCCCCCATAATCCTTTATGTTTGACGTCTTTCATTAGCATAATGCGTTTGTGATTCATCCAAGTTGTAGCATGCATCTGTGCTTCACTCTTTTTTGTTATTGCCGAGTGGTGTTCCATTGTATGGCTGTACCACAGTGTGTTTATCCCTTTACCAGCTGATGGACATTTGTGTTGCTGCCAGTTTGGGGCTACTGTGATTAATTCTGTTATAAACGTCTACATACATGTTTTTGTGTAGGTGTATATTTTTATTTCCCCTGGGTAAATAGGTAGGAGTGGGATCTGGGTTACATAATAAGTGCAACCTTTATAAATGTCTACCATATTGTTTCACAAAGTAGCCATACCATTTTGCATTCTCACCAGCAGTGTATGAGAGTTCCAGTTGCTCCATATTCTCACTCACACTTGCTATTGTCAGTTTTTTTTGTTTTTTTTTGCGGTACGCGGGCCTCTCACTGTTGTGGCCTCTCCCGTTGTGGAGCACAGGCTCCGGACGCGCAGGCTCAGCGGCCATGGCTCACGGGCCCAGCCGCTCCACGGCATGTGGGATCTTCCCGGACCGGGGCACGAACCCGTGTCCTCTGCAGCAGCAGGCGGTCTCTCAACCACTGCGCCACCAGGGAAGCCCTATTGTCAGTATTTTTAACTTTGATGCCTGAGTTTTGGAGGATGACGAAGAGTTTGGTAGGCAAATGAGGTGGGGAGGATATTCCAGGTAAAGGAAATAGCACCTGGAGAAGCAGGGAAACAAGAAAGATGCCATGTGTGAGAACTGTCACAGGTCAGTGTTGCTGGGGCAAAAAGGGTGGAGCCTGGGAGTGTGGAATTCGGGAGAGCAGGAGATGACTTCAAAAGGTGGGCATAGGCTGGATGTGGGCCAAGATTGTTAATAATAAGAGCAATGACAACACTAACTCCCATTAAATCCTAAGCTTCTATGAGTTAGGTCCTCATATTATCCCTTCTACAGATGAGGAAATGGAGGCATGATTCATCAATATCCTGCATCCACATAGCTAACTCTGGCTGTCCAGGCCTTGTGCTAAACCATTACACCACACTGCCTACCTGGAGATCTTGGTTCTGGTCCTACAGACAGATGCTTTTAAAAGTTTTAAATAGAGAAGTGAAATGAAAGGAACTAATTTTTTCCAAGGTCACCTGGCTGCAGAATGTTAATGGATTGGAAGCAGGGAGACTCAGGGGAAGCTGCCACAGTTGTGCAGGTGAGAAGTGAAGGTAGGTCTTGGGTAAGTCAGCAGCAGTGGGGAAGAAACCAAGGGATGCATTGGAGAGTTATTTAGGAGGTACCTGATTGAGGGTGAAGGGCAAGGGAAACAAGTTGAGGGTGGATATTAGTTTTGGCTTGGACACCCAAGTCAACGATGGTAGCTCTAACCCAGATAGAAAATTCCAGAATGGGAGCAGGTCTGCAGAAAGGTCGTGAATTCGGTTTGGACCTGTGGATGTGGACCGTGGGTCTGCTACATACTATGGTCTTTTGGTGCTGGTGGTTTTTTTTGCTCACATGAGGGGCGAGGCGTCCTGTGATATTTGGTGATTTATATTTTCCTGGAGGTATGAATTTGTATACCCTGCACCGTGAGGTGCACGTGTGCATGCGTGTGTGTGTGTGTGTGTTTAGGAGTCACTTAAACTAGTGAGTGTGCCTAGTCAGCCACCCGACATCCACACTGCAACCCCACTCTCTAATTCTCTCTTCCTCATTGCATGACACTCATGAAGACCCTTTATCCCTCTGTCTTTATCCCCAAGTTCAGGGTCACCACTGACTACTCCTCAGGCTACTTGCAGTTGCCTCCTATCTGGCCTCTCCCTACCTGCTTTAGACCCATCCACCCTGTTCCCCACGTGGAGTCATGGGGATCTTCTGAAAAATATACCAATTCCTATCGCTCCCCTGCTTCAAGCATCTTAGGGCCCCCCCTGCTATCTGCAGGGCTGGTCACCATGCGTGTGTCCCCTCCTCCAGGTTGGTGTGAGCTTGCAGGGAAGGGGTCATGGCAGAGAGAGTGCTTCTGCAGTTCGTGTCTTGACGAGAGCTTGACATTGCTTTTTTGGGAGCCTAAGGGAAAGATCAACCTTGTTCCGCACAACAGTCCTAGAGCGGCCAAGTGGTGTTGGTTTGGACATTGATGTTATGAATAGGCAATACCTGTTCAGCACCCTCCTCTGTTGCGGAGAGGGCCTGGGCTCCGTTCTGGCCACCTGGGGTATCGTGGGCATGAAGAAGAGGGAGGAAGGTGGTGAGCCATCCAGAAGCCATGGGAGGACCAGTCAAAAGAGAAGAAAGGGCCAGTGTTATATTCGATAATGATTTTCAAGTCTTTGAAGAAGTGTTCCATAGAAATGGAGACAGCTTTTCTGATTTGCTCCAGAGGAAAGAACTATTTAACTGTCACCATCACTGGATCCCCACCAGGTGTCAGGTCTGGGCCAGGCAACTGAGACTCAGTGGGATGGGCTGCCTAATGCACCAGGGGTGCCCCGTCACGGGAATTAAACACCAGCTTGGAGAGCCGTGGACTTCACAAGGAATATTTATTGGGCCTGAGTGGCAGGGTAGACCAGATGCCCTTGTGGCTCTTTCTCTCGAATCCTTTCACTCCAAGAGGCAGTTCTGTTTCTGATAAAACGATGCCTGAAAAGCACTTAGTGGCGCCATGTTGGATGCACAGTATGTGCTCAGCTGACACAAGCTACTTGGCTTTTTTAAGCCAAGCATCATGGAGGGGAGGCTGGTCGCACCAGGGCCTGGCGTGACACTTAGCTTAGACTCTCTCCTGTGTGCCCTCGCTGAGTCTCAGCTGCTCCTCAGTAAGAGGAAGGGAGTAACTCAGTGATTTCCAAAATCCTTCCCAAGTCAAACACTCAGCTTTTTAAAAAAGCCAATGTAATTCATATCTCTTACAGAAAGAAATGTGTCTCATGTTGGTTAAAATTGAACCTGAAAGATTCATTTTTTTAAAAAACAACATAGAAACATTTCATAAAAGGGCTTCAGTCCGGAGGTTGGGGCCAGAAGCACCAGGCAATGGTCCCCAATCCTGTATCTTGTTGCCCACTGTGGTAACAATTCCTGAATTCTGGTCTAAGATCCAGAAAGTCTGGATAACAGTGGATGTTTCCCCCTTCACTTATCTTTTGGTCTCTCACTTCTAAGTACATACGAACCATTTGCTTTTCTAATTTACAGTACTTCCTTTTGGAATGTTGTCTCTCACTGATTCAGAGAAAGGAGGACGTTTGTTTTAATAGATTTGAATTTTATCAGCCTGTGTATTTGCACCAAAGCATAATAATAATAAATTATGGTCCTAGTAAGTAGGCTGCCCAGAAGGATGATGGTGGTACCCCCAATAATTGATGTACAATCTTTGGAATTTAGGGCCATCATAATTTATCAGGGTTCATTTTTCTATCCAATTTGAGGAAAGGCAGCTGTGTTTTGTAAGCAATAAACTCTGCCACTGTATTTCTTGGCTAAGCAGAGAAAAGCATTCTTATTACTTTTTGCCTCTTTCCTAGTTATTACTGCAGTGTCTAGTAGCTTCTTTATGGGAAAGAGTTTATCAATATTTCAATCATAAACTCCAATTTTCAGGAGGTTTGTAACTCATCTATTTAAATATCAGATCAGGCAGAAAACACAGTGTCTTGTCATCCCAGGAACCTGAGTGTTTTCTAAAATATTAAACAACTGGTGTGAGACAGTTTGCTTTCTTTCAACTTTGAGGGTGAAAATTTGGTTTTTCTAACCAGCACAAATAAAGTGGAATTAAGCTTCTTTTTCCATCAGAAGTATTCAGATGTTACTGGGTTTTTTTCTGCCTGCAGCGGAAGGGAACAGATGCTAGAATCAGCAGCTCCAAATACCCTCCTGGCAGGTATGTTCTGGAGAAGCTGACCACAAATCACCTTTTTTTTTTTTTTAACCAACTGAGTGATGATGTGATACAATACCCTTTTGAAAGGAATGGGGTGGTGAATCCTTCTCTAGAAGTGAAGAGTCCTTCTCGAAAGCAAATAAGCATTCTTAATTATGTGACTGGCACACTGGCTTTTAAGAAAGTGGACGTGCCCACAGGTGTAGCCAGGGCCAGCGCTACCCTCGCCATTGCACAGACAAGGCCGGGCGAGCCATCTAGAGGTCCAGGCTGCAGGTAGACTGGCCAGGTACTCCAGGAACCAAGGACAATCTGTTGATCTCAATCAACCCCTGACGGGAGGCCGTTCTCCCCACCCAAGTCACATACCAAGGCCCTTCTTTCAAAGTCCCCTTAAATTAGAAGTGCTGGATCACTTAGAGCATCCGAAGGAGGGCCACCCAGAGTGAGGACACAAAATGTCATGACACTCCATGCAAATTATCCTCTGGTTACGGCCCCATATAGATTCGGTTTTATTGGGTTGGCCTTTAAAAGAGAAGTCAGTAAATCAGGCTGAAGGAAGAGCTCCAGGCTGGGGCAAAGTTTGGCCACACCTCGTGCAGGAGTGGGTGGCCTTCTTAATCCACTTGCAGACCTTATCTGGACCTTTCTTAGGCCTCGTTAAGGACGGTTGGAATCTGGCTCCTCGCAATGTCCTATGTCACTGCAGCAGAGCCCGTTAGCACTTTGCATGGGGTTCTCACCTTAAAAACAAGAACAAACCCTCCCCAATCTTTTTCCACTCAGCTCCCAACAAGACAAGATTGTCAATGTAAGGCATTAAGTCCTAACTTGAGGGTTTGGGGAGGCCACAGAATGTGGCGGCCAGCACGTGGGCTTTGGGTCCACAGAACCCAACTCTCAACCTGCCTCAGCCGCCTACCTAGCTGTGTAACCTTGAGCAAATTACATAACCACTCTTGGTTTTCCCATCTGTAAAATGGGGATAATCACACATGCCCGGGAGCCTTGCTGTGGGGATGGAATGAGAAAGTGTGAGTGCCGTGCCTAGCCTTCATTCATTCATCGTACATTCATTCACTCACTGCCTTTTAAAATTTTTAAATTTTTAACTTTTAGTTTTGGCCACACCACAAAGCTTGCAGGATCTTAGTTCCCCGACCAGGGATGGAACCTGGACCCTGGCAGCGAAAGCTCTGAGTCCTAACCACTGGACCACCAGGGGATTCCCCATTCACTGCCTTTTTATGAAGCACCTACTATGCGTCAGGAACCAGCCTAGGCTCTGGGGAGATGATGGTGGGTGAGACAGGACGAGGTGCTTCATTCACGCTAACATTCTAATGGAGGAGAAATAGACAGTAAAAGGCTAACGAAAAAACTGTGTTTCTTGTTAGAAACAGCTGGGCAGGGGCAGGGAAGGCTGCTCTGAGAAGACGACTAATGAGGGGACCCGACTACAGCAGCTGCTGTCCTTCCTTCAAGTCCCATTTCAAAGGGCACCTCCTCCAGGCAGCCTGGCCTCACCCCTGTCCTGATGTCTCCTTCCCTCAGCCCAGCACGTGTGCCTGTTCCCAGCCATTCCCCGTCCTCGGCCAGCTCCACGTCTCTGTGTGCACTTCGATGGCCTGGAGCATAGGAGCAAAGTTTAACTGAGATTTCCAGAAGGGCATCCAACACAGTGGCCCTGTTGGCACACGGGGCCTCAGGTCTGTTTCCACTCTCTCTGGTCTTCATGGGACAACAGCAGGTCAGTCTGGGTGACAGCCAACTGGGAGACAATGGGAAGAGGCTCCTGATCCAGCTGGAGGTTTTAAAAAGGTCATGCCTGGACCACATCGCACCCTTGGGCACCCCCCACTGTGGAGGTAATGAAGGGCAGTCCTCTTATTTACTCAGGAACCAGCCGAGCCCCTAGCACGGGTCTCCCCTGAAGGGGAGGAAGGGGAGGATGCTGTTGAGGTCTGAGCGTCCCCTAGGCAGAGCTGTCCGCCCTGTGTGATCCTGGGCAGCCTGTTCCCCACACATGCCCCCCGACGGCTCAGAACCCCGGTAACTGACAGGAGGCCACATCTTATAGAGGAAAAAAAAAAAAGAGGATTAAAATCGAGATTTTCCTATTATTTTTCTCTGATACGAGTGCAGCGAGGAATAGCTCAATGGTGTCACTGCCTAGTTTTTCATTTGTGTTTTTGTTTCATGCTTCAATATCTTCCTCCAGCTGCTCGTGTCTCCTTTTCTCTCTTCTCGCTTTGATCTATTCGTTTTCCCCAGAAATGGGGTTTATAAATCATTGTAATGCAGCCTTGGGAAAGATGATGCTTAGCGCAGGGAGAAATACATCGCCGCTAACAGCCCCGGCAGGGAGAAAAACTCTCGGCTTGTTGCTGGGCTGCTGGCGACGGGTTACTGATGGTATTTGCTTTTTATGTCTGTGCACGTGCCATCGGGGCAGGGCCGTGGGGAGCGTTCCACACGCCACCTCTGTAATATTTCAAGCCTTCTCTGGCAGTTGAAAACAAGCTGCTCCTGCTTGCTCCCAGGGAAGCAGAGAGAGGAAGGGAAGGGAAACGCAAACACAGGGGAGGCACAGAAAGAAGGGGGCCTGTTTTTCTTTGGAATCCACCTCGGGTAAAACCACCTCCAAAAGCACCCCTCTCTTCCCTTCCTTAAAGTGGTCTTCGCGTGCGGGGTAATGAACCTGGCATCCCGGGTTGCCGGGCCCAGCCCTCCCCCGCACGCTTAGAAGTCTAACAGCTCCCATCCCTCCCTTCCCAAGGCCAGGGGCCTCCCTTGTCTTGTTTTATGGGCCCATTTTCTCTGCAGCTCAGAGCAGTGGAGAGGCACTGGGCTTGAGGTGTGCGTTTCCCTCCGAGTCAGAGGGGCCTTGCCACGCGTGTGAGATCCAGGGCGCAGCAATGAAAGTCCTGCCAGGCCTTAAATCAGAACATCAAGAAGGATCCCATCACCCTGGAGCCAGGCACGTTCGCACCAGCCGGGCCCTCGGCTGGCCTGCATCAGGCCAAGTGCGTGTTTATAGCTACAGCCGCATTCTCGGGGACTCTGATATCTTCCTCATCAACAGGCTTCTCCACCTTCTTTTACCTGGTGGGGTGCGTGGATGGCTCAGCTGATCCTGACTCACCCACCCGCCTTCCTCCATATCAGGCATCTGGGTTGAATCTTCCCATCACTGCGCTATCTATCCACTTCGTCTTACCTTTGAAGGCAAAGCATTATCGTATCAGTGATCTTGACTCAGCTAAAGAAAATGTGTATTTCCTTCGAAGGTCAGGTCTACACAGGTCAGAGTGAAATGGAGACCATTCCCGGGTGATTTGGCACCGTGTAGGCCGGCGCTGCCCCATAGAACTTCCTTCGGTGCTGGAAGCAGCCTGTCTCTGCTCCGTCCAGGGCATCACCATCGCCACGGGGACACATTGAGCACTTGAGAGCTGGCTGGTGCAGCAGAAGACTAAATTTTCAATTATTTAAAAAGTCTAAATAGCACTTGTGGCTAGTGGCTGCCGTCTTCGGCGGCACAGATGTAGACAGACCCTGTGGAAAATTCAGAGAGGAAGTCTTCTCTGGGTTATGTCTTTCGTGATATACGTAGCAGCTGGTTTTCCAAGTAAGGTAGCACGAAAGAAGAATGGAGGTGTGTACAAGGAGATAAAAGTGTGGGGGACGATCATGGAATGATTGAACCCTTTTGGAGTCACACTCTTTCCCCTAAGCACAACCAGGGGTGAAGACACTGACATATTTGATCACCAGACCAGATCGTGGAAGAAAACTTCCCTTGGGGGTAAAAAGGAAAAAATGAGATAAACAGTGACTTGTGTTCTCGCGTAGCAGCTCAGTTTACAACCCTGGAATCGTCTGATTTATCTCCATGCATCTAATATCTAATCCAGCTTGGATGGATGGATGGATGGATGGTGTGTGTGTGTGTGTGTGTGTGTGTGTGTGTGTGTGTGTGTGTGTGCGCGCGCGCTTGTTGGGGACATTAAGAAACTATTCCTGATCATCCAGGTCTTAAAATATCATTTAGTGCAGCGCACAGCATACACTGTAGGGCTTCATAAGCCGTAGGGTTCCTGACCAACCCCTTTAAGTCAATTGAAGAGCTTTTCTGGATGTGCCAGACGGGATGCTGCTGCAGAAGAGTCACCACATCCCATTTCCTCCGTTGCTCCCCCTGCCATTGCTATTGCCCCAGCTCCTCTCCTAGTTCCTGGGCAGCTCAGTGGTCAGACTCCCTGGTCACACCTGGGCTCCTTCACTTTATGAGTTTTGGGACCCTAGGTAAGCGACTTGACCTTTCAAAGCCCCCATTTCCTCTTCTGTAGAATGGAAATGACAAGAGCGCCCACTTTAAAAACATACAAACATCCATCAGCGCATGAATGGATACACAGAATGTAGTCTATCCAGACAATGGAATATTATACAGACATACAAATGATGAAATCCTGATACATGAGGTGGAGGAACCTCGAAAACGTTATGCTGAGTGAGAAACCAGACACATAAGGCCACGTATTGTATGAGTCCATTGGTATGAACTCTCTAGAATAGATAAATCCATAGAGACTAAAAGTAGATTAGTGGCTGCTGGAGCTGGGAAGATGGGGAAAGGGGGAGAGAATGCTTAATGGTATCAGTTTTTTCTTTTGAGGTGATGAAAAAAGGTTTGGCACTCCACAGAGGCAGTGGTCGTAGACCTCTGTGAACGTACTAAATGCCACCAACTGTACACTTTAAAATGGTCAATTTTATATTATGTAATTTTCAGTAAAAAAATTCAATTAAAAAATGGATGAGATGGACACATACACACTACTATATATAAAACAGATAACTAATAAGGACCTACTGTACAGCACAGGGAACTCTACTCAGTATTCTGTAAAAGCCTGTATGGGAAAAGGATCTAAAGAAGAGTGGGTACGTGTATATGTATAACTGATTCACTTTGCTGTACACCTGAAACTAACACAACATTGGAAATCAACTACACTCCAATAAAAATTTAAAAAAAAAATAGGAAAAAAAAAAGTATGAAAGTTCTTTGACATCAAGCCCTCAGCCCTGTGCCTGGCCCGTAAAAGTGCTGAATGAAGCCTGGGTCATTAGTAGCAGTGATAACCCAACACACGTACTTGGATCTCTGTAGAAATCTTCACTTCTGACCGTACATGTTCTTTCAGGACGTACAGGCCACCCACACGCGGTTGATGCTTAAAAAGTAACTGTGCAAGGAGGATGCTTACAGATAGCACATGTGAACAGGGACATGGGTGAAGGGCCAGCTGTTTCTGGGTCAGACGACGCCCAGACGGCGGGGGAGGTGTGTGGCCCAGGACGTGCCCTGGTTCAGGGCGCACTTTTACCTGCGTCCCTCCTTAACGTCGTCTATCCCAGTGGGGCCGCCGCCATTTGGCTAACATGTTAATTGCATCTGCCTCGGTGGCCTTCCCTCTGGCTCGGGGACCACTTCCATTTCCCTGCTCCCCTGTCCCCAGCAGCCAAGGGGGCAGGCCCTAGCAGCGGGAGCATCTTGATTTCTCAAGCCCAAGGAAGCTATAAATCTAGAGCTTTAATCATGTCTTCATGATCATTCAGCAGAGAGCAACAGAGGATTTATTCTGCCGGGACAGCAAAGGGAAGACCTGCAGGGGGTTGTCGCGGGGGATATTGGTTTAGCAAAGGTGGAACTGCTCACCGGGGCCCTTCCCGGGACCGGCCGATGAACGATGACACCAATGGCCATAACAAGGCAATTACTGGTGGTGGAGGCAACGCTTTGTTAAAAGAGGCAGGCTTCCTGCGTAGGCCCAGTGGTATCGCTTCACCCCAGTCACAGAGCGCCTGTGATTTCTGCCCACCTCTGCTCTAGAGCCGACGTCCTTGAGAAAGCAGTAAGCATTTTTTAAAAGCCACAAGGGTCCTTTCCAGTTTTCTCTGCAAGTGTCAAGGAGAAGGAATCAGGGAAACCCAGAGAGGACTCTGTGGCCCCTGGCCCACGGGAGGCACCTGACATCTATTTATTGAACATCTCTGCTCCTTCGTTTTGTGGGAGAGAAGAAAGAGGCCCAGAGAGGTAGCGATTAGTCACTGTCACACAGCCAGTGTTCCCAGTTCGTGGAGGGAGCTGACTGCTTTAGTGTGTGGCCTTGTTTAGAAACCTGAGTCTTGGAGCAGCAGGAAGGGAATGGGTTCCCCTGGGACGGAGAGAAGAAACGCAACCTGGTTTCCTGGGAATGCTCTCTGTGGGGTATTCCTTGTGAGTTACTCCAGAAAAATGTAAGTGCACACAAGTGTTCCTACCCTTTCTGTTGGTTTGTTTTGTTTTTCCACAAATGGGTTTTTCTTTTCATCCGTGTCAGGATCGGGACGTCTTTGCGTAGCAGTAGGTATACCACTTCCTCCTTTTTCAAAGCTGCGTCTCATTCCACGTGTAACTGAAAGTGGGGTCCAGCCGCTCGCTGCTCAAAAGGCAGTAAAGAGGCGAGGTTGGTGCAAAGGAAAGATGCTTTATTGCGGATGCCGGCAATGGGGTGGGGAGGGGAGTGCGGACTCCTGTCCAAAGGCTGACTCCCCGCTACTGACAGTCAGGGGCCAAGAGCTTTTGTAGACGGAGGGAGGGCGCTACATGTAGAAACAGCACAGCCAGCGCTGACACTCACCTTGAAACTGGTTCTGCGGTGGTCTGGCCAGCGTCATCTTGACTGTTTTAGGTACAGTTAGTCTTCAGTTCCAGGGTCGGTTTGTTCCCGTTTCCTTGAGGCCAGTTCTTAGAATTGTGGCAGCTTATGTCATGGCTACAGCCTGGTCATCATGTAGTAAACTTCTTCCACCTGGGGGGGGCTTTCAGTATCTACGAGACAGCTCACAGGATGTGGCTCAGAATATTATCTGTAGCCCCTGAGGAGGAGCTAAAGGTCCTTGACTTTGCTTAATGACTAAACTATGATTATTTGGCATTTTTCTCACTTCTCTGATTAAACTTATTCTTTGACTAAACTTTTTCCACAGACAAAAGGCCGGCGGAGGACATGGTGCAGGGGGAAGGACCACAGGGTCCTGCTCTGTTTCACATGGTTGGACCATCAAATCTGCAGGTCCCACTCCCCGATCCCCCGGCTGTCCTACTGAGGTTTTCGACCCTATAAAGTTACACCGCAGGAGCATACTTGTAAATATGTGCAAGTATTTCTGCAGCTTAAATCTTAGCTAGGCAGTTGCTGGACCAAAGGGTACTCACATTTAGAAAGGTCACAGGTGCTGAAAATTGCCCTTTTCAAGGATTGGCCAACTTGCACTTGGACACACAGCATCTGAGCGTCACCTTCCATCCCCTCCCCCACGCAGCTGCCTTTTCCGTGCATAGGCTCCTTATATGCTTCTTCTGTATTTCTGTATTTCCCTGTATTTTCCCTTCTGTACTTCACCAACCTTCCCTCAACCTACTAGCCAGCCCTCTGCCAGACCGGTAGACACAGGACAGGTACTCAAAAGTACGGAACACACTGTGAGTTTCTGAGCACCCATTAGGTGCCAGGCGTTGTTTCTGGTGCTGCAACAAAGACCCAAGGCCCATCTTCATGGCCGGAAGCTGGAATGGGTTGCTGGATGAGGTTGGAGGCTCAGTGTCCCCTGGGGCCACCCACCTGGATAACCCAAAGAAGGCGGGCTTTCCCAGGCACCTGCCACACGCCAGAGGTTACTCACAGGAGGAGAGCGGGCCTTGCCTCAATAGAAGAACCCTAGTGACACAGGAGCAAAGGGGGCACCATCCTAATGACAAAAAGCGGGGGGGGGGTTGCCGTAGCTGGTGGCAGACAAACTGAAGTGATGCTTTCTTCTAGTCAGCACACCCAGCCCGGGCCTTCCGGAAGAGTCTCATCCCACAGGCCTGGGGGGAAATGTGTGATCTCTGGAGGGACCCTTGAAATCAAGCCTGAGGATGGATGTGGGTCCCTGCCATCTGCCAATGGGGCTGCCAATGGGAAGAGGCAAAAACTCACCTGGTTTGGCCTCGAAGGGCCATGAACTCAGCCTTGGATGCACAGGCATGAGTAAATGCTACTCCAAGGGGGCCCTGGGCTAGGAATCCCTAATGGTGGGACTTCCTAATCTTGGAGGGGCGGGGAGGGGGGTTGAAGCAGGCAGAGTGGTGGGATGGGAATCATGGAAAGAGGTAGGTTGACCTAATTCCAAATAACAGCCTGCTTACAGGGAATGTCTCCATATGGAAGATGACTTTCTTATTTACTAACAAGAAAAACTTTCAGGTGTTTGTTGGGAAATGGTACCTAAAACCTTCACAAACATTTAAAAATTTCACGTTTAAAGGAAATGTGCTATTTTTCCAATCATCAGATAGCACATTGATCAGGCTGCCACTAATTGAATGTGTGCCCTGGGCCAGACCCCAGCCTCGGCCTCTGCAGATATTTTCCCATCAGCCCCCTTGACGTCCCCCATTTTACAGATGAGGAAACTGAGGCTTGGAAAGGTTGAATTGCTTACACGGGCTAAGCACCCAGGAAGAGGCAGAGCTGGGCTTTCAGCTGAGATGCTCCTGTCTACAAAGACCATTTTCAGGATGCCAGGTGGCTGCAGAGCGCAGGGTCTGGAGCAGCACTGACCCATAGAAAAATTACACGAGCAACCTATGCTGTTTACAACGTTCTAGTACCTACACTGAATAAGTAAAAAGAAACAAGTGAAATTAATTTTAGGGGGGCTTCCCTGGTGGCGCAGTGGTTGAGAGTCCGCCTGCCGTTGCAGGGGACGCGGGTTCATGCCCCAATCCGGGAGGATCCCACGTGCCGCGGGGCGGCTGGGCCCGTGAGCCATGGCCGCTGAGCCTGCGCGTCCGGAGCCTGTGCTCCGCAACGGGAGAAGCCGCAACGGTGAGAGGCCCGCGTACCGCAAAAAAAAAAAAAAAAAAAAAAAAGAAATTAATTTTAGTACTGTGTAATTTAACCCAACATATTCCAAGTAGCATCGTTTCAGTATGTAATCAGTATAAAAATTATTGACGAGCTATTTTACATTCCTTTTTTTTGGTACTATGTCTTTGAAATCTAGTCTGTGTTTTACGCTTACTGCACATCTTGGTTTGGGTCTGCCACATTTCAAGTGCTTCATGGCCACACGTGGGCTAGCGGCTGCAGTAAACATCACAGCTCAAGAGAAAGAATAGTGACTAACTGATGTGAAAATGCTGGTCAGATAATTCCCTTGACTTAGGGTGGAAGCTGGGCTTTTGTGGAAAGTTGTCTCAAGGGGTCTATTAAATATCATATTGCTAAGGGGAAGCTGGGACAAAGTGAGAGAGTAGCATTGACATATATACGCTACCAAATGTAAAATGGTTGGCTAGTGGGAAGCTGCTGCATAGCACAGGGAGATCAGCTCAATGCTTTGTGACGACCTAGACGGGTGGGATAGGGAGGATGGGAGGGAGGAGATATGGGGATATATGTATAGTTATAGCTGATTCACTTTGTTGTACAACAGAAATGAACACAACATTGTAAAGCAATTATACTCCAATAAAGATATTAAAAAAATCAAATTGCTTAGTTCTCCAACTTTGGGGAATCTCTTTTACAGATATCTATTAGGCATGGATATATGTACAAGGATGCTTGCTACAGCTCTATTTGCAACAGCAAAAACCAAAACCGAAACACCCTGACTAGTCATGGGGGTGACGTGAGGGGGAATGGCATAGCCACCATGGGAAATATTATACAGCCATGAAAAAGCACCGGTTAGACCTAGATACTGTGCTTGAGGGAGAGAGGAGCCCACTGATGTAGGGCAAAATCCCTCTATTTGTATAAATGTTGATATGTGTGCATATGTTTAAGTGAGAAAGGCTTAGAAGGACACACCCAGCTGTTAACCCTGGAGTCTTGAGTGGGTGGAATAGGAAAAAGGAGATTGTTTACTTTGTCTTTATACACATCTGGTTGTTTGATTTCTAGAACAAGCAAGAATTACTTTATAGACTACCCATAATGTTTTCTAAAAAATCCCCCTATTTTGTCAAACCCTACCCCTGGGTCCTAGAGCAGAACAGGCAACTTCTCTACCACTATTCCCAGCGCTTCTTGGGAGCTCTTAGTTTTTAGAAACAGGGTGAACTGGGTTAGGGCACAAGGCGACAAAACAAAAGATAAAAAACGTCGGTTCAAAATGAGGCATCAGATGGACTGGGCAGGAGGAAGAACCCTCACCAGAAACTTCAGAACATTCCCGTCTGACAAATGAACCTATCTATGAAACAGAAACAGAATCACGGACACAGAGGACAGACTGGCGGTTGCCAAGGGAGAGGGGGTTGAGGGAGGGAGGGAGTGAGAGGTGGGGGTCAGCAGATGTAAGCTATCTATTATGTATAGAATGGATAAACAACAAGGTCCTACTGTACAGCGCAGAGAACTATATTCAATATCCTATGATAAACCATAATGGAAAAATATATATGTAAAAAAGAATGTATATATATGTATAACTGAATCACTTTGCGGTACAGCAATAATTAACACAACATTGTAAATCAACTATACTTCAATAAAAAAACCGTAGAATCGACTTTTACGTTAAAAAATAAAAAGAACATTCCCATCTGGCTTGATCTGTGGATATCTGATGTGAACGCCGTTTGAATTTGCAAAACCCACAAGTAAGGGGGTTGTAACAGTTTACAAAGGGTTCTTAATTGCAGAATATCTAGGGGTGGGACCCAAATGTTTGCATTTTTTAATTGAAGTATAGTTGATTTACAGTTGCTTTACAGTGTTTCAGGTGTACAGCAAAGCGATTCAGTTATACATACATACATATACATATTACTTTTCAGATTCTTTTCCATTATAGGTTATTCTAAGATATTGAATATAGTTCCCTATGCTATACGTAGGTCCTTGATTATCTATTTTATATATAGTAGTGTGTATCCGCTAAGCCCAAATTCCCAATTTATCCCTCCCCACCACTTTCCCCTTTGGTAACCATAAGTTTGTTTTCTATGTCTGCGAGACTATAACTGTTTTGTAAATAAGTTCATTTGTATCATTTTAAAGATTCCCCATGTAAGTGATATCATATGGTGTTTGTCTTTCTCTGGCTGACAGTGCCCCTCTGCTCCAGTTGAACTCTCAGCCAGTGTGCACCAACCCAGGCAGCCCTTTTCAAAATGGAAGAACTGAAATAATTATGAAAAGCATCCTATTTTATTTTAATTTTCCCCTTCCCCAAATTTCCTCTCTTTCTCCAATCAGGTATAATGCCTAATAAGTACCAGTCCGTGCCACTTGCATCTCTGTAATGGAGCTGAGAAGCTTTCGAAGGAAAAAAAAAACCACTCCCTTGTTAGAAAAAGGGTGGTGGGAAAAATCCACCACTTGCCTGGGTAGAAGGAGGTCTCTGTAAGCAGCCTGAGTGCACGCTAGGGCAGGGACACCAGCCACAAGAGGGGCTGGGGGACCAGCATGTGCAATCACGGAGGTATTTTTCCTCCAAATGCCTCCCAAAAGAAGACAAAAACAAGATAAAAATATCTTCCATTTCTCCCCTAATTTGTAGTTTTCTGGTGTTAGCAAGGCTTATAAGACACATGCTCCCAATTAGCTGCTCTTCTTAATTTAAATGCTTCATAAATTATCTCCTGCGCGTGTGGATTATCACTTCATAATACGAGTTAGCATTTAAATAAATAGCTGTGGTGTAGAAAATTAGAGAGGTTTACTTCTGAGGCGCTGGCATAATGAAGGAAAATACCATGGTGGCTGAATAGGGGCAGGGGGAGGACGTGAAAGGACATATAGGCGTATCCGTGTTTCCCAGAAAATGAGAGTTATTTGCAAAGTCCGTTTACCCGTCGCCGGCGTCGACATTCTCTTTTATGAGGGTATTTCATTGGCTCCATCCTTTTTTTAAAACTTTTGATTTTGAAATAATTGTAGACTCATACGAAGTTGCAAAAACAGTACAGAGATGTCCCTAGTGCCCTTCACCCAGCTTCCCCCAGTGGTGACATCTTAAATAACTAATGAAATATCACCACCGGGAAATTGACGCTGGTTCCATCCACGGGCCTTATTCAAATTCCACCAGTTGCTCCATCTTTTTTTTTTTTTTTTTTTTTTGGCCACGCTGTACAGCATGTGGGATCTTAGTTCCCCAACCAGGGATTGAACTTGTGCCCCCTGCAGTGGAAGCACTGGAAGTGCAGAGTCTTACCCACTGGACCGCCAAGTCCCAGCCATCATTTTTTTTAAAAGCGGGCATTTCAAAGACAGCTCAATGTGCAGTCATTACGGTGATGACCGCTATCCTTTGGCGAGCACTTGCTAAGTGCTAAGCCTAATTCTGAGGCTTTGCAGTCAGTATCTTACCCAGTCATTACAGCGGCCCTAGGAGGTAAGGTCTTCTGTTATCCCCATTTTACAGATGAGGGAGCTGAGGTTCAGTGAGGAGGCCCCTTATTCCAGGCCCCAAGCTGGTTAGCAATGGAGGTGGGATTAGAACCCAGGTCAAAATGATTGCAGAGCCCAAATGCCGACCCTCCCTTGGCACCTGGGTGGCGGCCACGGTGATGGGAGGGAGTGGAGCCCAGTTCCTTCCACCTCCGTGTTCTCTCTGCTTGATGTGTGCTGCCTCCCGGACAGCAAAACCCTGACATCTGGCTGCTTATTCCTTCTTAAGAAAGAAATTTGGGCCATTTCCCAAGCAACTCAAATGCTTTGAGTGTTTGGTGAATGACCGTGGACATACAAGCAGGGTCGTAGGTGGTCTAATGGTCATGGGCTCTGGGCACTTTTGGCTTCATAAGCCCATTTTTTAAAAATCAAAAATTATATTTTACAAATAGGTACGTTTACTTTTTTCTTCTGCTTGGAAAAGAAATCAAAGTCCCATGAGCCCTGATCGCCGTGCCCCAGGATCTGATGGGTGAGTCAGCCTTGCATGTAAGACTCAGAGTTTCCAGGAAGCAGTTAACAGCCCCTTCATGGGTTAGGAAAGTCATGGGCCTTGAAGGATTTGGCCTTGGTGACTGTCACCCAAAACCCACTAGGAAATAATGCTGGACAACAGGCAGAAGTTGGGGAAGTCCCACGAAATAATCTGGAGGTATGGCTACAAACCCAGCTCCCTGGAACTCTGGGGCAGGTAACAGAACCCCAGAGCAGAAACTGCCAGGGTCATTGGGAGTGTTCTGCCTGCCCAAAGTGTTCTCTGCCCCCTGACGTGAGGCCCACTCTCTTCTTTCTATCATTTTATGGGCCCCAAGTCAACGGCCATGCCCTCAAGTCCTGCACAGATTTTTAATTTTTTTGGCCGCACTGCGAAGCTTGCAGGATCTTAGTTCCCCAACCAGGGACTGAACCCAGGCCCTCGGCAGTGAAAGCACAGAGTCCTAACCACTGGACCCCCAGGGAATTCCCAAGTCCTGCATAGACTTCTTTTTTATTTTTTTTGCTTTGTTTTTTAACTCTTTATTATTTGACCATATCTTATTTTTTTAACATCTTTATTGGAGTATAATTGCTTTACAATGGTGTGTTAGTTTCTGCTTTACAACAAAGTGAATCAGGTATACATATACATATATCCCCATATCTCCTCCCTCTTGCGTCTCCCTCCCACCATCCCTATTCCACCCCTCTAGGTGGTCACAAAGCACCGAGCTGATCTCCCTGCCTGCACAGACTTCTAAAGTCACTTCTTGGAGTCTCATGTTTCTTCCACTTTGGGATATTTTTACATTGTGCTATAAACATAATCAGGAAGGTTGGTGATGGGAGACCCAGCCAGCCCCAGATTAGAGCTAACACAGCTATAATGGGCTTTTTTTTTTTTTTTTTGCAGGCGCATTCTGTTTTAAGGGAGTATCATTTTTACTTGAAAGATACGTTGCAATGGACTGAATGTTTATGCCCCCCTCCCCAACTCATATGTTGAAACCTAATCCCCAAGATGATAGTATTAGGAGGTGGGGCCTTTGGGAGGTGATTAGATCATGAGGGAGGAGCCCTCACGAGTGGGATTAGTGCCCTTGTACAAGGGACCCCAGAGAGCTCCCTCGTCCCTTCCGTCATATGAGGACACAGAAAGAAGTTGGCCTTCTGAAACAAGAAACGTGTTCTCACCAGACATGGAATCTGCCAGTGCCTTGATCTTGGACTTCCCAGCCTCCAGAACTGTGAGAAATAGATGTCTGTTGTTTAAGCCACGCAAGCGATGGCATTCTGTCATAGCAGCCCAAACGGACTATGACATATGTGGACCCCAGTCACTTGATAATGTGCCAGGGGGTCATTGCTCAAGTCAGAATGATTTCTGATGAGGATGACAACAGCCTTTGGCCCTCCTCTGAGGATGAACTGGAATTCCTACCTGGCTAGGGCCACTAGATTAGAATCTAGGATGTCCAGTTAAGTTTGAATTTCAGGTAACCAACGAATAATAAGAATGCCCTGTGCAATAATAAGTATGCCCCATGAAATATTTGGGACATACGTATACCAAAAAAGTTATTCATTGTTTATCTGAAATTTGAATTTAGCTGGGTATCCTGTGTTTTTTATTTGCTGAATCTGGCAGTGGAGCCCAGCCCCTGAGCAGACCCCTTTCATGGCTCCTATGACCTGTCCCAGACCACCTGTTCCCTTCTTTCTGTCCCCCAGGAAATGACAAGTTTTCTTTTTGGTGGGGTGAGGGCAAGAATTTTGTGTCTTATTTAGCATCACCGGCAGTGAACAATATGCCTGGCACTCACCTGGCACTACATACTGTCTGCAAATATATGTCGAGTGATAACGCTCACCCAGGGAGGTTTCTGTGATGAGATGGACCAGTTACTTAGAAAGTTATTTGCAATACTCTTTTTTTTTTTTTTTTTTTTTTTTTTTTGCGGTACGTGGGCCTCTCACTGCTGTGGCCTCTCCCGTTGCGGAGCACAGACTCCAGACGCACAGGCTCAGCGGCCATGGCTCACGGGCCCAGCCGCTCCGCGGCATGTGGGATCTTCCCGGACCGGGGCACGAACCCGTGTCCCCTGCATCGGCAGGCGGACTCTCAACCTCTGCGCCACCAGGGAAGCCCCTGCAATACTCTTTACTGTAGAATGAAACCACCAAGCTGCAGCGTGGGTACCAAAGTGACCAGCCCTGGGCACCAATGTGACCAGCTCTGGGCGTCCTTACACCTGTTAGGTATGTAACAAAAATGGCCCCTTTTACTGAGTGTTTGGGAATCACAGGCACTGGGCAAAGTACTGGATGGAACCACATCAAAATGCCAGTGTTCTTCCGGTTTGGACCCACAAAGCCAGCCATTTGGGGGTTCTTCCTTGATGGGCATCATCTTCTCTGATTCTCATAACAACCCTTGGAGGCAGTTACGACTTGGCATCTCCTTTTTACACGTGGGGAGACTGAGGCAGACGGGGGTGAAGTCACTTGTTCAAGGTCATTCCGCTGGTAA
This sequence comes from Leucopleurus acutus, assembly GCF_964270905.1. Classification (NCBI taxonomy): domain Eukaryota; kingdom Metazoa; phylum Chordata; class Mammalia; order Artiodactyla; family Delphinidae; genus Leucopleurus; species Leucopleurus acutus. Next base: position 4,205,227 of record NC_139150.1, on the reverse strand, counting down.
CAGAGCTTGGGTTTCAGCCCAGGTAGCTAATCACGGCTCCCAAACCTGCCCATTGAACCACCAAACTGTACGCCCACGGGGATAACTTCCTGTATCCAGAGAGGGCTACTGCAGGCTAAACTAGATGTGTGAAAACCAAACAATCCATGGACGTGTCCCAGGAGCCTTCCCTGGCGCTGGTGCATGGGTCCTAGTCATGACGGGAGCTGGCACTGACCCTCTCGGATCTCTGGATCTGGACATCCTATTGATCACATCCACTCCTTCTCTGACAAACCCTAGTCTCTATCTCCTGCTCTGGAGACGTGGCCGGGGTGCCCTGCATGTGTCAAAAACTCTGTTGTAGAATTGGGATTTGTCTCTTGTAAGGAACTGCATTTATAAAAATCTTGCTTGCCTTCAAACAAAGTTTAACGTGCATTTTAAGATCGGTATCTTTTATTTAAGTAGGGGGTACGTGTGGTCCAGTGGAAGCTTTCCCCTGGACGACTGTGCTTTTCCTGGTCCCTGTTGGACAGTCAAACACTTAGGAAGGCCTTGTGCATTCATTCATTCATTCATTCACCCATTCTTCCGTTCACTTAGACATGAAAATCACTGAACTGTGACTCTGACTCCATTCATCCCAGGATGAAGCATGACTCCAGTGACATGGGATAAGTGTGGGGTTCACAGTGCATGAGGACACTGCTGGTTCCTATCACTCAAGGATGCCAGGGATCAAAGACCACCCTTGGAATGTTCTAAGCCCTTCGAAGCTCTTAACAAAGGGGCTTCTGAGAAAGTTCAGCCATTAGGACCAGAGGGAAGCCCACAGAGGAAACTGCCAGGGATGCGTATCAGGGGAAACACGAGTAGGGTTGTGGCAGCAGCTTTCTGTGCAGAGAACCTGTAGGGAATCACCAAGTTAGTGAAGCATGGGCGTGCAGGGATAAAGGATGGAAGCAGACAAAATGCATCCCCATCCCAGGGCAGGTTGGTAGGGGTATTCGAAATGCCCAGGGAAGTTTTTTCTGAAATAGTCAAAATTAAATCTGACTACTTAAGCCTTTCCAACCAATCTGCTAATCATATTTCTTCAAATTTTATATCCCTGACCCTTGTAAAAGGATTGCATTGAAGACATGTTTTAAGCTGCATTTTAATAAGTCAATAAGAAAGCTCAAAATTATTTAAAGCTTCTTAAAGGGGATTATGTTTGATTTCTAAGGGGAATTCTGGGGTGTAGAATGGTAAAGATGCTTCATCCTTCTCAGATGGTTTTACATTTAGAAAGCACATCATTTTAGACAAAAACTTTTAACTATTTTATTGTTGGAAAGGGGGCGATTCAGTACAAGAAGACTTTTGCCACTGGCTGGCCGCATTAAGTGAGCTTGAGGTCTTCAGCAGGGGAAGGAATTGCATTTTGAGCTTTCGAGAAAATGTTGGGATTCTCCTTTGCAGTTTGTTCCCTGGCCTTTAAAAATCAGAGTTTTCTGGGAATTCCCTGGTGGTCCAGTGGCTGGGACTCCATGCTTGCACTGCGGGGGGCCCAGGTTCAATCCCTGGTCAGGGAACTAAGATCACTAGAAAGTCTCGTGGCATGGCCACAAAAAAAAAAAATCAGACTTTTCTGATATTCTGAAAAGGAAAGTCAGATTCTCCAGGTATCTGGGAGAGCCCAGCCTGGCTGTCATGTGTCGCGGGGAATAGAAAATTCTAGGCCAGGGCGTACAGTTAATTTTTGCTCTAAGGTTGGCCTACAGTGGGAACATCACGGGCCCCCAGGCTGGTTTCAGTCTCCCTGCTGAGGGGATGCTGGCAGGGGTGGACGAGGCCCACGTTGGGGCTGAGCAGATAATCCTCTGAACTTCCTCAGTACTGGCCGGTCACGGGGGAAATTCAGGGGAGTTGGGCAAAAGGAGAAAGGATAGTTTAGGGGCAGGAAAAATGCAGAAGCCATGTGAGATTCGGCTGGCAGCTCTCTCTACATTGACTCATCTTTGCAGATACTTGCGAGGGAAGAGCTCAAACGTCTCACCTTGGCACTGAGTCAGGAGGGTCCTGACAGCTGCCCTGTTGGTTTAGATCTTGTCACTTCCACCCGGAGTGCAGAGCCAGACTCCTGGGGACCCCCACCAGCTGCCCTCCCTTGCGGTCTCTGCTGTACTCACCACCTGTCGGACTTTCCCAAACCGCGGTACTGATCACCCCACCCGCCTTTGACTCACAACCATCCATTACTCCCTAAAGAAGACAGCCTGGCCCCCATACTCATCTTTCCCCTGGGTGGCTGGACCATTTTCTGCTGATCTTGTTTCTTTTTTTTTTTTCAATTAATTTTTATTGGAGTATAGTTGATTTCCAATGTTGTGTTAGTTTCAGGTGTACAGCAAAGTGAATCAGTTATACATATACATATACCCACTCTTTTTTAGATTCTTTTCCCGTATAGGTCGTTACAGAGTATTGAGTAGAGTTCCCTGTGCTATACAGCAGGTCCTTATTCGTTATCTATTTTATATATAACAGTGTGTACATGTCATCCCAATCTCCCAATTTATCCCTCCCCCTCCCCTTCCCCCCTGGTAACCATGTTTGTTTTCTACATCTGTGACTCTATTTCTGTTTTGTAAATAAGTTCATTTGTACCATTTTTTTTTAGGTTCCACATATAAGTGATTACTGAGTGAAGTAAGTCAGACAAAGGCAAATATCATATATCGCTTATATGTGCTCTTGTTTCTGTTCGTGCTTTTGTGCCGTCTTGGCACACGTTGTGAAAAGCTGCCCCGTATCTCTCTGTCCAACGTTCCAAGTCCTTCTCCAATGCTGCCTTTTCCAAGAGGTCTGCCCCGAGCCTGGCGGTCAGAGGAGCCTGCTCCCTCCTGGGAATCCCCATGGCTGTTATACTTCCCTTATGACACTCCTGCCAATCTCCTCTGTGCCCAGGGATTCTGCATGTGTCTTTTCCTCTGCTTGGTCCCAGGGGTCGCCAGGAACGCCACTCACGTGTCACTGCCAGAAAAATCCAACTCACCCCTCACCTGCTACGTCACAGACCAAGTGATCTGAGAAATCTTCCCCAAACGACCTCCCCTGGCGGAGAGAGTGGTGAGCTTCTTTCAGCTTCTGGGCCCCCAGAACTTGGCTTATCTATCTGGTCAAGTGCTGGTGTCTGATCTCCTGTCTCCTCATGAGCTGTAGTCAGGGACTCATACATGAGGTCAGTTCCATGAGATGGGGTCTGGCTCATCTTTTTTTATTTTTTTAATTGAAGTATAGTTGATTTACAATGTTGTGTTAATTTCTGCTGTACAGCAAAGTGATTCATATATATTTTTTTAAAAAAATATTCTTTTCCATTATGGTTTATTATAAGATATTGAATATAGTTCCTTGTGCTCTACAGTAAGACCTTGTTGTTTATCCATTCTATATATAAAAAGCTTACATCTGCTGACCCCAACCTCCCACTCCATCCCTGCCTAAACCCCTCCAAACCCCCTCTCTTGGCAACCACAAGTCTGTTCTCTATGTCTGTGAGTCTGTTTCTGTTTTGTAGATAGGTTCATTTGTGTCATATTTTAGATTCCACATATAACTGATGTCATATGGCATTTGTCTTTCTCTTTCTGACTTACTTCACTTAGTATGATAATCTCTAGGTCCATTCATGTTGCTGCAAATGGCATTATTTCATTCTTTTTTATGGCTGAGTAATATTCCATTGTATATACGTACCACATCTTCTTTATCTATTCATCTGTTGATGGACATTTAGGTTGTTTCTATGTCTTGGCTATTGTGAATAGTGCTGCTATGAACACTGGGGTGCATGTATCTTTTCAAATTATAGTTTTGTCTGGATATATGCCCAGGAGTGGGATTGCTGGATCATATGGTAATTTTATTTTTAGTTTTCTGAGGAACCTCCATACCATTCTTCATAGTGGCTGCACCAACTTACATTCCCACCAACAGTGTAGGAAGGTTCCCTTTTCTCCACACCCTCTCCAGCATTTGTTATTTGTAGACTTTTTAATGATGGCCATTCTGACCGGTGTGAGGTGGTACCTCATTGTCTCAATAGTTTTGATTTGCATTGGGTCTGGCTCATCTTGACACCAAGGTGATTCCCATGACATGCAGTTTGCTCAAGGCTGGGCAATGATAGTGTCCCCACTGTGCTAGTCAGCGTGGATGGCTGGATGGCGTTGCTGTGTCATGTCGTTAACAGGATATGTCCGCAAACGATATGTCCAAGTCCTAACCCCCGGTGCGGGTGAATGTGACCTTATTTGGAAATAGGGTTTTTGCAGGTGTAATCAATTTAAGGATCTCAAGATGATACCCTAGTGGATTTAGGGTGAACCCCAAATCCAATAACTGGTGTCCTTATAAGAAAAAGAAAAGAGAGATTTGAGACACAGACATAGAGGTAAGAGGCCAGGTGAAAATGGATGCAGAGATTAGAGTGATACACCCACAAGCCAAGGAATGCAAGGCTTGCCAACAGCCCCCTAGAGCTGGGAGAGAGGCATGGAACACATCCTCCCTGAGAGCCTCCAGAAGGAACCAACCCTGCTGACATCTTGATTTTAGACTTCTGGCTTCCAGGACTGAGCAAAAGCAAACTTTTGCTGTTTTTAAGTCACCAAGTTTGTAGCTATTTGTTGTGGCAGCCACAGGAAACTAATACAGAGGAGATGTTCAGTGCAAGAGAGAGGACTTCCTGACCTGTCTGTGCTGTGACACTGACTTCCTCAGGCCTCGGGCAGTTGGAGCCATGAACAGGCTCTTCCATTTACCTCGGTGCCTCCTATCAAGCTGATGGTTTTCTCTGTGCTCCAGGATAGTAAAAAGGCTGTAGGAGATCATACAGGCACCAGCCAGGGGGGCCCAGAGTCAGGTACCCCTGGTCTCCCAGTCCTGCCTCTGGCAATTAGCTGGGTGACCCTGGACATGCAGGTAGCCTTGCTGAGCATTAATCTGTAAAACTGGGATAAGAGGAGCCCTGCTTCATAGGTTACGATGAGAATTCATTCATTCATTCACCATTCAACAAAGATTTATTGAATACCTACTATGTGCCAAGAATTATTCTAGGCACTGGAGACAGAGCAGTGAACAACAATAACAAAAAACGATCCCTGCCCCATGAAGCTCACATGTTAGGGAGGAGAGAAAGATGGTGATCAAAATTCAGCAGAAAAACACAGAGGTGGTGATAAGTGCTTTGGAGAAGCACAAAGCAAGCGAGGGGATGAGGAGAGGCTGGGTGCAGTTTAAATAAAAGGTCAGGTCAGGAAGAGTCAAGGGGTCAATGGGTGTCAAACACTGAGCCCTGACTAAGACAGCAGGCACATAGGAATTGCTCAACACATAGTAGCTGTTTGTACTTGTCCTATCAGCTCAGGCTGCTATAACAAATTGTCGCAGACTGGGAGGCTTAAACGACATTTATTTCTTGCAGTTCTGGGGCCCTGCAGGGTTGGGTTCTTGGTTTACAGACAGCCAACTCTCTGGCCTCTTCTTATAAGGGCACTAATCCCATTCGTGAGGGCTCCACCCTCATGACCTCATCACCTTCCAAAGGCCCCACCTCCTAACACCATCACACTGGGGATTAAGTTTCAGCATAATGGATTTGTGGGAGAGAACATAGATATTCAGCCCATAATGATATTCAGGACCAGGACCGGAAGGAGTTCCTGCTCTCCCTTTGCTATTTCTAGCTGCAGGATGCTCTGTGCATCCTTCTGCCCCTCAGTCATTTCAGGACCCTCCTCCTGGCTCCCTCTCTTGGGCATTCTGAAGGCCAAGGCAGGCATGGGGTGGAGTGAGGAGAGGACGGCTGAACTCACCAGGCTGCAGACTCAGACGGGCAGCCTGGGAGCGGGCACGCTGGGTCAGAGCCAGTGGGCGTAAAGGAGGGGTTGCTGTGATGGCTGAGCCAGGGGTGGTGGAGCTGCCACAGCCACCTGCTCCTTCACGCATCCAGTTGTTCCCGCTGGGAATACGAAAAAGCCCCAAAATTTGCAATTTCTTTGAAAACAAAGAGAGCTAAGCGGGGAGGCCCTTAGAGTTAGTGTGAGGAAAGGGGATTTGTTTTCTCCCTTTTCATCTACCCAACCTAACCAGTCTCACAGCTTTGCTGCTTCCACTGGGGCAGCTGGGAAGATGGGTATCAGCCAATGTACAGTAAAGGGTTAACTCAGCAGGTCTGCATTGTCCACACGCTGCACATTCTGAGAAAGGACTGGCCTTGGCTTCTGGGAGGTAAACCTCTGACCTCTAAGCCTTGGGAATGTCCTGCCTGATTAGAGTGTCTAGTTTCCCTGGGGGTCTAGGCCATGCCAGTTGGCCCATACTAACAATGCGATTGATGGCGGGGATGCGGGGGAGCAGGTGTGGGTTGGGCCACATAGTATCAGCTCAGCCTCTGGAGGGGCTGGAGACTAAGGTCAACCACATGAGGGATCAGCCACATCTATGCGACCAACTCCCAGTAAAACCAGGGACACCAGGCTCGGGTGAGCTTCCCGGGTTGGCAATATCCCGTGCATATTGTCACACGTCACTGACATCACAAGTAAACACTCTCCACTGGGAGAGGACAGCTGGTCTCTCCTGGACCCTGCCTCCTGCACCTCTTCCCTTTACTGATTTTAGTCTAGATCCTTCTGCTGTAATAAACCACAGCCGTGAGTATAGTGGCTTTTATGAGTTCTGTGGGTCCTTCTGGTGAACTGTTGAACCTGAAGATGACCTTGTGAACCCATGAATGCCGCCCAAGCATTTGGCCTCTGCTTATCCCTGAAGTCTCTATATGAGACTGAGGGGGCTTGTGCCAGCATCTCCGTGTGGGGGGCAAGATGTGTGTTGCAATCCTCTGTGGGCCAAAGAGAACCCACCTGGTCAGATGATTGAGCCTGTGATCGGCTGAAGAGGTGGGCATTCCAGCCTCAAGCCTTCAGACAGACAGCAGCCAGGGAAACGCAGGCGGATATCTGGTCTACCTCACAGGTTGCGACGCAGGGCCAGTTTTCCCCCAGTTGCTCTGTCAGTGCCGACCACTGGGTGTGTGTTCAACCCTCCAGACTTCAGAAGGTGCACCCTCAGAGAACAGCAGTGGATTCCTCTAATAAGCAAAACCCCACTGGCCTTTATTACTTTGAGCAAAGTAAAATTTGCTCCTGAATAAGCAAGAGCTCCCTGACGGCTCTGTCGACGCGAGGTGTCCTATTTGAAAAGATATGAGAGGCAAGGGACAAGAAATGTGAGGCTCCTCCAAGGCAGGTGGGGCCGGGCAAGGGGTCGAGGTGACAAGGAGAGGACTAATAATCTAATGAAGAAGAGGGCTGGGCCCTTTAAGACCAAAGTGCTGGAGTTCATTTGCATTTAGATCTCCTCAGCTCCCTCTTTCCATCTAAAGACAAATCCTCACAAAAGGCTGCTTAATTAGACCAAATTAGATTTCCGGTCAGCAGCTTGTCATTCATTACAAAATGCTGTTCTTTTCCATTTTGGTAATTATGGGCTAGTCTGTACCAGTTTGTAAGCATTCACTCCAGCCGTTGAGTATGACTAGTATTCCTGATTTTGTGCAGAGAAGAGGAAGATTATTCAGTTGCACCAAATGTGTCTATTTTACCATAAGACTTTTTTTTTTTTTTTTTTTTTTGCGGTACGCGGGCCTCTCACTGCTGTGGCCTCTCCCGTTGCGGAGCACAGGCTCCGGACGCGCAGGCTCAGCGGCCATGGCTCACGGGCCCAGCCGCTCCGCAGCACGTGGGATCTTCCCGGACCGGGGCACGAACCCGTGTCCCCTGCATCGGCAGGCGGACTCTCAACAACTGCGCCACCAGGGAAGCCCCAAATGTGTCTATTTTATAAGTTGAATAGACCATCATCACTGGAGTCTTTTACAATAGTGGATATTCTCACTCTTAATTCTTTAATGATTAATTGGAGGAGCAGCACAGAGCTTGTTAATTTCCAAGACTAAAAGCTAAGTACAAACAGACTTCACATGTAGCAATTATGCCATATATTTAAAATCTTTACCTGAGTTATGCAGCCCTATTCCATCTGAGAAGCCGCCCATGAAATCATGCATAGCACAGCCCCTCATCCCGAGCCCTTAGTATTGCTCAGCTGTCTTTTGCACCGAACGTCTCTGGGGGAGCTCAGACCTTCTCTCCCATGGTTCATTCCCCCCTGCCACCCCCCGGAGCCTTGGTATTTCCCGTTTTCAGTTGTATGTAGACAAGGGTGGGTGGGTGGGTTTACAGGAGGGCCTTGGAGGACAGGGCTTGGTTTGGCCGATCCAAGGTCTTCATCATCCCATTCTCCAAATCCTTTCCATCCGTTGTACACGGTGCAGCTCAGCATCTAGAGGATCTCCTACAAACCCGGGAAGAGGCCTCAAAGTGGCTGGGGGGTTGTGCTGGAGAAGCCATGGATGGAGTTCCATCCCAGGGCAGCACAGTTGGCTTTGCTTTGGTCATTCTGGTTGAGTGCAGGTGGGCAGGTCACCAGGCTCAGATGCTGCCGATGGAGGTGGCACAGGTGGCATCAACTCTGTCTAATAATAACCGCCACCCAATCCTACCACAGATATTTCGTGAGGCCTGTTATGCGCGGGGCACTGAACGGTCTCTCCTCTCACCAGGCCTGTGAACTGGGTGGTGTTTGACGGATGAGCTGACAAATGGGAGAGTTGACACTGACACCCAGACCAGGCCGACCATGACCCTAAAGCTTTCCCACTGTGCTGCTCTGCGTCCTTGAACCAAAGACTAGGATGACCTGGATCCAACTCACGTAGATCCAGACATGCTCCAGAAAAAGAATGGCAGAGCCGGAGGGGCCCAGAGATCAACTAGCTCTGCTCCCTCATTTTACAGACGGGAATACCGAGGCCAGAGAAGAGGAGAGGGAGCCTCCTCCAGGCCGCCCTCCTGGATTGGTCCTCCCCTTTAGCCTCCCATCTCCCAACCCTCCTGGTTGCTGCCCACCTGTCATAGTCACAAGGCAGGAAGCTGTCGGTTCTGCTGCTCCCACTGAGTCCAGAAACTCCTACCCTCCTGTGGGCTCAGAGCAGACCAGGCTGGCCTTTTCCACTTTTTGCCCTCGTAGCTCAACTTCCCGGAGAGTTTAGCCCAAACAAGCAGATTTTCAGCCCATTTTGCATACCCCTTAATATTACACTGGCATCTGGCCATTGATAAGATACAGCCCCGTGGTCATAAGACCCCCAAGCCACTGCTGACCTTTGAGATCTCAGATGCAGAGACTCTCTGGCCTGCTCTAAGCAGCATCACCTGGGTGCCTGAGCCCCTCTCTGGTCCCCCTCTCCCCAGAGTTCCCCTGCCCTCCTCCCCTTCTGGATGGTGGCCCCCTCACCCATAAGCCCCGGACAGTCTCACAAGCCCTCTTCCCTCTTACACTCCTGTCCAAGTGCCACCAACAGAGCTCGTGGTTAATGCCTCCCATGGTCATGTCTTTTTCCTCCCTCCGCATCTAGATTATCATCCATCTCTGAAAGCTCCAAGGTACCAAGCACAGTGTACTTTGCCCCGTACGTGGCTGCCGCCACCTCTGCCATATAAAAGAAGCATTGCTTAAGGCCCGGCCTCACTGTCCTATAAAACGGCAACCCAGAACCCACCAGGAGACAACCCCGAGGCTGCAGAGACAGGGGAGAGGTAGGACCCTGTTCTGCAGCGGCCCAGCTTTGTGCTGGAATCCGCAGCCGTCCTTATCAACCGGCTTCATTTGAGAGCCCCTTCCTCCCCTCCTGCGATCTGCTGTGCTAACAGGTCAGCTGCCACTTTGTGTTAAACTCCTTCTCACTTATTACAATACCAGTTTTTTATTGACATGGAAATAAAACTTACAATCAATGAGATATTATGAAATATACATCAAAACAAAAGTCACTAGAGCTGGCGTTTTCATCTGTTCTCGGGAAGGAACAAGGGTTTATCGGGGTGAAAAAACACTGAACATTTTTCTTCCCTATTACATGATGCGATTTTCAATGAATCTATAAAGAAAATGAAAACATAAATAGAGTAACCAAACAGAATGAACCCTGCAGCTGTCAAAACTTAAAACAGTTCCATTTTCCTTTGATTTCTGTTTTAAGTTTTGAAATGTACATAGATCATTCTCTGATTTTTCTCTTTCTTTTTCTTTCTTTCTTTTTTTTTTTTTTCTTTTTGGTAGGGAGCCTCTTTCTTAAATCTGATTCCTCTATGGCCCACTGGCTTTGAGCCTTGGTAGCTGAACTGACCAAATGACCAAATGAATACGCCATTTATTTCTTATGCCATCAGCCCTACCTCTGTAGAGGGGACCTCTTATTCTATTCCTTCTCCACGGTCTGGAAACGTACCCCTTCCCTTGTCGGAGCCACATCAAAGTGGACTTAACGACATTTCTTCCTTTACTAAACTACTGGCACACGGGAGAAGGAGGGCAAAGGAGGAGCCCTTCCCAGCTGGTGGGCACCTGCTGCGTGCCCGACACCTCACCTCGGTCATCTCTTCTAAATCTTGTCATTACACCCTGGGGTGGGGTTGGTTATCCCCATTTCACGAATGAAGAGGAACTGAGACTCAGAGAGGTGAGGAAGGATCAGAGCCTGGATTCCGTTCCCATCTGTCTACACCGGGTGGAAGCGGAGAGGACCTCTGAGACGGCCTACTTGAGTGATTTCATAGTTTTCTTAAAATCGAAGAACGCTTTCTTCCAAAGAAGTCTGACATGGAGACCCCCATAAATAAAGGGTGTCTCCCAGCGGCCGTCTGGCCGACTCAGGATGCGGACTTTGTGTTCTGGGAGACTCTCCTTTGCATCCACCTGAGGTTCTCTGAGCTCCACTCTGATCTCCTCCATGGTCCCGGGGACAGGAAACACAGGGCCTAGGGAGGAGAGGAGAAACCGGCCATGAGCATCCAGGTCTCTGGACCCGCAGGCCAGGGCTTCTTCTCCCCCTTCCCCCAACAGCAGCCTTCCAGAAGTGAGGCCACACCACACAAAGGAGGGACAGAATGGGAAACGGAGTCCATCCGGTTTCACTGGTCCTCGGGTTTCAAACAAATATTCGTGAAGCTCTAAGACGCCTCTAAAAGACACACCTGCACCAGCTTCTGCCGTACGGACCATCAGAGCAACACGATCGGGGCGGGAAATGGTCCCGCAGCCCCGCAATCCACCTCCACCCGGTCTCATCTCCTTGAAGCTGAGCAACGTCTTCCAACCACATTGTCCCACAGCGAGACAGCAGCCACTTCATTTGCATTTCTTTCCTCTCCCATCCCGAAGAGAGAGAGAGGAGTTTCCTAAATTGCCCGGATGGGAGGCATGGCATACCTCTCCTGTGGACGTATTCATTTTTCTTTTTATTGAGGCAAAATTTACATAAAATTAACTATTAAACTTTTTTTTTTTTTTTTTTTTTTTTGCTGTACGCGGGCCTCTCACTGTTGTGGCCTCTCCCGTGGCGGAGCACAGGCTCCGGACGCGCAGGCCCAGCGGCCATGGCTCACGGGCCCAGCCGCTCCGCGGCACGTGGGATCTTCCCAGACCGGGGCACGAACCCGCGTCCCCTGCATCGGCAGGCGGACTCTCAGCCACTGCGCCACCAGGGAAGCCCTCAGCTGTTAACCATTTTTTCAATGTATGTTTCGGTGGCATTTAGCACCTTTACAATGCTGTGCACTCACCCTCTCTGTTTAATTCCAAGACATGCTCATCACCCCAGAAGGAAATCTCGCAGCCACTAAGCAGTCGCTGCCATTCTCCCCTCCCCCCATTCCTTGGCAGTCACTATCTGCTTTCTGTCTCTGTGGTTTTACCTATTCTGGATGTTTCATGTAAGTGGAATCACACATTATGTGGCCTCTGTCATCTGGCTTCTCTCCCTTAGCGTATGTTTTCAAGGTTCATGCATGTGTGAGGACTTCATTGCTTTTTATGGCTGACTAATATTCTACCGTATATGGATAGACCACATTTTTTCCATTAACCAGCTGCTGGACATCTGGGTGGTTTCCATCTTTTGGCCCTTGTGAAAAATGCTGCTGTAAACATGCATGTACACATATTAGTTTGAACACCAGTTTTCAGTTCCTTTGGGTTTATATCTAGGAGCAGAATTTCTGGGTCACACGGTAATTTGACGTTTAAGTTTTCGAGGAGCCATCAATTTTATAGCTAGTTCTCTGTTCACACAAATGGAGACAGAGTCGCTGATAGTTCCCCCCAGTGGACAGGCTAATGACATCCACCGGCTAGTATGACTGTTTCTCATTGAGAACTTCCCAGGCCCTCTGCTGAGAACTCCCCCTGCATCACGAAATGCTCCAACAACCCTCCGAGCTGGGTACCCCCACTATACCTATTTTATAGGTGAGGAAACTGGGGATCAGAGGTTCAGCAGCTTGTTCAAGGTCACACAGAGTTGAGAAGCCAGAATTCCAACCTGGGCATTTGGCCCCAAACTTGTGTTTGTACACATCAAACTGTAAAGTCCCGGTAAGTTGCCAAATGATTTCTGTTTGGAGCTGGAGTGGGACGAACCATAGGCAGGCAGCAGCCAATCTGCAATTAGCCAATAAAGCTGCTAATTATGCCCGGCTCAGACTGTTAGGAAACTGAGTCTACCTCCTTTAAGCACGCCCCAGCTGTGCGTTCCCAGAGCTGGGGGCCGGGGGCTGGGATTAAACCCCACGCAGTGGGTAACGCACGAAACAGGCGAGTGACACTGAGCAAAGCATTACCCCGGTGATTTCTCTCCATCAGGGCGTTTAGCTTTATCCCTTGTGTGTTCAGAAAATGGCCAGTCTTGCCCATAACAGCTCCATTTACTGGGCATCCTCTCTGGATCCACTCTGGTGCCAAGATCATCTTGTTTACTCATCTCAGCCACAGACCTAAGATGTTGTGCTGTTTCCCCCGATTTACAGATCGGGAACTTGGGGCACAGATAGGTTGAGTGACTGTTTCAAGATCACACAGGTGTAGTTGACAGAGCCCATGTGGATCCTGACGTCCCAATTCGAGAGCCATACTTGTAAGAAGGAGTCCATCCTCATCCCCTCCCAACAGCGGAGGTACCATCTCTTTCAGGGGCTTCTGCTGTTACCCAGGAGGAAGTTTCTGGGAGTTCCTTTCCCAGGACAGTGAGCTACCTCTTGAGAGTGGCTTGGGTCTGTTCATAATCAGGTGAGCCGTAGCCACTTTTCATTGCTTTTTTTTTTTTTTTTTTTTGCGGTACGCGAGCCTCTCAGTGTTGTGGCCTCTCCCGCTGCGGAGTGGCTCACGGGCCCAGCCGCTCCGCGGCATGTGGGATCCTCCCGGACCGGGGCACGAACCCGCGTCCCCTGCATCGGCAGGCGGACTCCCAACCACTGCGCCACCAGGGAAGCCCCCATTGCTTTTTTAAAAGAAAAAAAAATCCAGATCACGGTGTTTGTTCCTTCCAACCTCTCATGTTTGCCTTTTTCGAAAGGCTGTGCGTTTCCCCTCATTCACCTAAACCTGCGGTTGAGTTACTGGCCCCCTGAGGCCGCGGGCTCAGAGCAAGGCATCCGCGCACTTTGCTGCCCGCTGCCTTCTCGGAGTGTAATCAAACATCAAGCTAAGTAGCAAATAAATCTCTCGATCTCATAAGCTGCACAGCGAGATCATGTAAATGCAAATGAAGGAGCGGGTTTCAAGCTGTCAAGGGGGAGGGGAGAGAACGCCGGGGCCCTGTCACCGTGACTGCCTCACGCGGCAAGGGCCATACATCAGCTGCAGTAACGGTTCTGGCAGCACCGAGGGAGCCAGGGCTGCCCCGGGGAGGACGGAAAAGCCAGGCAGGTGGCAAAACACAGGCAGCCCTGGGTCGTGGGGACCAGGCAGGGGCCGGCCGAGTGGTGTGCCGGGCAGGCGCAGTGGGGCCTGGAGAAGTGTCTGCACTGCCTGGGGCTCCCCTTGTCCTGAGCTGGTGAGCCGCTCTAGTAATACCAACAGTGACAGCAGTAACAGAGGCCACTGGATACTGGGCTCCAGTCCTTGGCCTGGGGAGGTTTTACAGGTGAGGAAAGGGGACCAGACGATTCAAGTGACTTGCCCAAGGTCACACAGGAAGTGGCAGAGCGAGGTCTCAGCTCTGAGACATTAACAGGCTAGTTTCTGGTATCCTCCTGCTGGACCTGCGGCCCTCCCCTCCCCTCCCTTTCCTCCCCTGACCCAGCGGCAGCCAGCTCAGCCCCCATGATAAACTTGATGACATAGAAGAAGAACCTTAACTTTGGCCCTTGGCAGGAGTATAGGAAATAGAAACTTTGGCTTTAACTCTGCCTTTTGACTTTTTCAATTAGAAAAGTAAAATCTCATTACCCATCACCCGCGCCCCCCCCCCCCCACACCCTGCCCCTGCCCAAGGCTGCACCTCCAAGGACACATCCTCACACAGTCACTTACGTTGTTATGTTTCCTTCCAGTATTTTTTCAATGAATTTTTTCTACATGGTTGTAACAATAGTGTATGTAAATTTTTGAATCCTGCTGATTTTTTTCTCACTTAACGTTATTTTATATGCCTTTGATCATATATGGATGTGGTCTTCTGGTGTATGGCTTTTCAGTATCATTATGCGATGTTCAACTGCCACTCACACAATGCGCATCGTTCAAAGAATCCGGCTTCTGAGACAACGCCGGAGTCCTTTGATGCATAATGCACCTTATTTCACATGATTGTTTATCTGACGTTCTCATTATGGAAATAAATAAATATCCTCTATGCTAATCGTGATCACAATTTGCATTTATATTGTGCTTTTCATTCGAGGGTCTTAAGTTGTTTTATAATAATGAACTCCCCCTCCATGAGCGAGATGGGACATGTGTGCATGTGTGTGTGTGGGCAGAGCCGTATACAGATATTTATTTAATAACCACCAGGCAATAACTGTGGGATTTCATGGAACTACGCTTTAATAGGTTGTGGGGAAGTGAGCGGAGGCTTCTCAACTGTCGAGCAAACATACATTTAGTTTAGACTCTGGACGAGAGGGTTAAGTGAGCTACACTCTTCTGTGGCTGCCAGGAGGTGGGAGGGCTTCCTTTATGGGGCTTCATCCTCATACATGAACACCTAAGATTGGTCTAGAGCCCAGGCATCACGCTCCCAGACAGATCTAAAACCCATCTTGGAAATGACCACCAGCTCGTTTGTCCAGAGTGAGATCCAGTTTGGACCGTCCAAGAAACCAAGCCAGTTAATTTCACCCATTTTCACCTCTTTGGTGGGAAATGGGGGCAAGTTAAGACTTTTTAAAAGTATATGAGGTGGGAAATCATTAGATGGGAGTTGCAAGGTTGGGTCACTTGTTCTGAAGTTGTCCCAGGAAAATGGGCTCTGGCGCGGCTCTGGGGATAGGGGTCCTCCTTCCTGGGTCTCAGGTGACTTTAGTGGGAAACACCACTGGTACTTGCCTCTGGAAAGCCCCAGCGGTCCTGATGCTGGTGACGGGCTGCTCCAAGAGGACTTCCGGGCCAGGGGCTGCCTGCCCGACCCAGTTCCCACTGCAGGTTTCCAAGGCTTGTTCCTCGATGTTGGGTAGTGGAGGGAGCTGCCGTGCAGAAGGAGCCCAGAGAATCCCAGGACCCCCTGGGACAGGGAACGAGATGGTTTTAATTAGAGCTGAGAGACGGGAAATAAGGCAGCGAGGGATGACATCTTAATGAGGTTTAATGAAGCTGTCTGCTGATGGGGACAGCTGTCACCCAGAGCTGTATGCTAGCCAAGCCACTTTGTGACAGAGGAAACTCAGAAAAAGGCACAATCTGAAAGCAGCTGAGAAGGGCGGGGTGGCCAGGCTCAGAGCTGGGGTTTTTCTCCTGCACTGGCCTCTTGATTCTAACACCTCAACAACAAGGGACTCCAGCTAGTAGGCCAGATTTGAATAGCTTCCAATATCTCACAATTCCCCTTTGTGCAAAGCTCAGGTATGCCTCTGAAAAGACCTTGAGGATGTGCACGAGGTGTCTTAGAATTCAGCCATAAGAAACAGGGAGGGCTTGCATTTGGGGGCTGAAAGGGATCCACCATCCCATCCCTTTCTGAGACTCAATTTCCCCCTCTGTCTCATGGTGACCACGTGGCCTCTGTTATAGAGATGTTGTGAGGGGCCACTGTAGGTGAGCACAGAGCTATGAGGTCAGAGGGCTGGGTTTAACGCCAGCTCTTCCATTTACTACCTGGGTGCCTTTGGGCAAGTGTGAACCTCTTTAAGTTTCAGTTTTCCCAACCGTCAAATGGGAAAACAACCTTCCAGTGAGGTTGGCAGAGTTCGGGGTGAAGCAAGAAAAGCTCTCAGGACATAGTAAGTGCTCAATAAAAGTGTTTGCTAAATGAGGTCACGGGGCATAGCAGCCTTGCACGTAGGAGGTGCCCAATTAATGTTCACTCTTTTCCTCGTTTCTTTCTTTACTTCTGTAGTAAAGAGAACAAGGTGGTTCCCAGGGATCCCTGGGCAGGGAGGGTGCTCTCAGCCTTCACATGACCCCACAACTGTGCCATCTGCCCCAGGAACTTTGGACATTCCAGCTGAGAGCCATCTCTCATCCTATTGTGGGCTGGAGGTGCAGGCTACCTGTGGGACTCAGGTGGCCAATCAAAGCTGAGATTTGTGGCCACATCTCATCAGTTTCACAGCCAGTTTGCTTGCATCTAGAAGTTCAGGGTCAGAAGCTCTTCTGAGCACCTGTTTATCAGTCCTTAGCTGGTCCCTGAGTTGCCCAGAGACGTGTAGTTTCCTCTGTCAGGCAGCTATTCTCTGTAGGCTTCTGGAAAGCCCCTCTGGACAAGCTGGGGAGGGAAGCCCAGGGTCGGTGCCGGGCCCTCCCACCTCTGGCTGGATCCTCTCTGCTGCTTCCAGGGAGCCCCTGGGAGAACCCTCAGCACTCCTGTTCTCACTGGCTGTCCCCCTGGGATCTTCTTCAGGTTGGCTCTCTCCCCAAAATGCCAATCCAAGATCTGGATCTTCTCTCCTTTCCAGCCCTGACCCAGGCATGACTCAGCTGTCCCGTGTCCAGGTCACTGAAATGACAGCTCTTCCCATAACGCAGTCTGTACATCAAACGGCCTCCTGTCGCTGGGGCTCTCCTGGGCAGAAGGCTACTTACGTCCTCTGTGGGTGTGGAGGGCACTGTGCGAACAAGTCAGATGCACCTGTTCTGCGTGAGCAAAATCCAGTCTGCAGAGCTAAAGTCCGCGCACAGGACAAAACAATGGAGAGTCCCGGGCAGTTGCGGCTCAGCGCCAAGAGGCAGCGAAAACTGCGTGGAGTCAGATGTGGGTTCAAGTCCACCCTTGGCCACTCATTAGCTGGGAGCCTTTGGGCAAACAAGCCCCTACAGCTGTCTGGACCTCCCTTTCCCACCCGAAAACCCGTGTAGTTTCCAGGGCTGCTTTACGCGTTAGTGGTACCCTGGGGGGCAGTGAAGCGCCCCTGTGGAGCCTGGCCCACGGTCGCCATGATTACGGTGTTGCTGTGGTCGGTGGTGGTGGCACCAGGGCGGGGTCAGTCGGCTTATCTCGTTGGGCAGCTGAGCTGGTAATGGGTGAATACACTGCTCCTCTAGGGCGTTCACATGTTAACGCAGGGACTCTGAGACACACGGCCCGAACCTAAAGGATCAAACTACCAAGGGTGGAATTTCAAGCATGACGGTAATGTCAGGACCCCACCGCTCTTGTGACACGTGGCCGCCTTGCAGACGGATGCGCTCTGAGGGAGGGCGGGGGGGGGGGGCAGGACCGCGGGGTGTGAGGGGCACCCACATCAGGTCGGGAAACAGGACCAGTGACCCTGAAGACTCCTTGTGCTGCTTGCAGCCACCGTCCCCACCCCCATGGTACCCACCCTCCCGACTTCCGAAACCAGACATTAGTCATGCTGTGTTTGAACGTCACTGGCATGGAGCAGTGCCTGCCTTGTGTGTCCAGCTCCTTCTGTCCCACGTTTGTGTGAGAACCACCCAGGTGGTTGTGTAGAGCTGTCCTCTCGTTCCCGGTGCCATTGAGCAGTTCCTAACCTATTGGCATTTGGGGCCAGATGACTTTGTTGTTGGCAGTGGGGCCTGTCTTGTGCATTGTGGGATGTTTCGCAGCATCCCTGGCCTCCACCCACTGGAGGGAGGGTAGTACTGCCTCCTAGCTGTGACAACCAAAAACGTCTCCAGACACGGGCAAATGTCCTCGGTGGGGGCGGGGCAGGGGCACAATTGCCCCCAGTTGAGAACCACCCCTATAGAGTGTTCTATTGAATGAATATGTCACCATTTTTTTTTTAATCCACGTGGGATGGCCATTTGGGTAGTTTCCGGTGCTTGGCTATCACAAACTGAGCTGCTACGAGCATTCTCAGACATCTCTTTGGGTGGACTTGGGCACTCATTTCTGCTGGGTGTCCAGGAGGGAATTGTTGGGTTATCAGTAAGCATATGTTTAGCTTTCATAGATACTGCCAAACAGTTTTCCGCAGTGGTTGTACCAATTTACATTCCCACCAAGAGCATGAGTGTTCCGGTTCATGTCTACCAATATCATCGAGTTTTTTATTTTGTACTTCTCAGAGGTTGAGCACCTTGACGTATGGGTCCTGGCCACTTGGACATCCCCTTAATAAAGCGCCTATTCAAGTCTTTTGCTCGTCTTTCTATAGGATCGTCTGCCTTTTTCTTATTGATTTGTAGCAGCTCTTTATATATGATGAATAACAGCCCTTTGTCAGATATATGTATTGCAAATACCTTCTCTCATTCTATAGACTCACACATTTTTAGAGCGAGAGGCAGTCTGTGCTCCCCTATCAAACCCTCTGGTGGCCTTGGTTGTCATTACTTGTTCAGTTTGTCCTTTTAGCAAGATAAGGAATTTCATAAGGGCAGGGGGCAGTATGTGTCTGCTTTGTTCACCTTAGAACTCCTGGCACAGAGCTTGGTGCAGAGGAGATACAAAATAAATATTTGTGCAGCGAACGAATGAGCGACTTTCCCATTGGGATGACCTTTGCAGCCCAAGGCTTCAGTATTTCTGGCCGTCGTTGCTTCCTAGGCAACCCTCACTAAAAAGCGTGGAGATTGAAGCACCCGCCTGCTTCTGTGCCTCCTTCACCGCCAGGCCCCGCCCAGTGGCAGCCGCTGAGTCTGTCGTTCCTCTGCGAGCTGGACTTCTGCCCACCTGCACCTGCCAGAGGGAGGCGGGGCCTCTCCCGGAGAAGTCACATTTTAATTAACTTCCCTTGCCGTCACCTCACCGGAGAGGCCAGATCATTTTCATAAACAAATGAGGAGCCAGGGCTTTGTCTGCAGCTCAGAGTGAATCACACGGAAGGAAATGCAAAGAAACCACCCAGCCAGGGCCCCCACCTGAACCTCAGAACTCTCAGCTCTCGAGGGAGGTGAAGGCCTGGGATTTGGGATGAGAAGGAAGAGGGAGAAAAAGGATGAGGCAGTGTGTAGGAAAGAGCTGCCAGAGTCTCCAAGGAGGCAGTTCATTCATTCATTCACTCATTCAGCCCCTCTTCACTAGCATCTGTTCTCTGCTGATCTCTTTGAAAAAGAGGGGTGAGAATAAAAACTATGTGGCATGTGGGGAATCTCTGTACCTTCTGCTCAATTTTGCAGTGAACTTTACATTGCTCTAAAAATAAAGTCTATTTTATTTATATATTTATTTATATTTTTGGCTGTGTTGGGTCTTCGTTTCTGTGCGAGGGCTTTCTCTAGTTGTGGCGAGCGGGGGCCCCTCCTCATTGCGGTGCGCGGGCCTCTCACTGTCGTGGCCTCTCTTGTTGCGGAGCACAGGCTCCAGACACGCAGGTTCAGTAGTTGTGGCTCATGGGCCCAGTTGCTCCGTGACATGCGGGATCCTCCCAGACCAGGGCTCGAACCCGCGTCCCCTGCGTCGGCAGGCAGACTCTCAACCACTGTGCCACCAGGGAAGCCCTGAAGTCTATTTTAAAAATAATTAACCTTAAAAGGAAGGAAGGGAAAAAGGAAGGAAGGAAGGGAGAAAGAAAGAAAGAGAGGAAGGAAGGAAGGAAAGGAAGGATGGAAGGAAGGAAGAAGGAAAGACTTAGCAGACAGTCTACCGAGGGATACAGACATTAAACTGATCATCACACAATTAATGACTTAATTACACTACTTTGTAATCTTTAATGGCTTTACTGAGATATAATTCACATACTATACAATTCACCCATTTAAAGTATAGGATCCAATGGCTTTCAGCATATACACAGGATTGTGGAACCAGCACCACAAGCAAGTTTAGAACATTTTCATTACCCCCAAAGAAGTCTTATACCCCTTAAGCATCACGCCTCAATCATTCCATTCCCCTCTCCATCTCAGCCATGGGCAACCACTAATCCACTTTCTGTTTCTATGGATTTGCCATTCGGGACATTTCTTGTAAATGAAATCATACAATATGTGGTCCTTTGTGACTGGCTTCTTCACTGAGCACCATTTTGTAATGGCCAGTCCATGCTGAAGCAGGTTCTACTGCGTAATTTTGAAAGTGCCCTAAAGGTGGAGCTCAGGGCCCTACGGTGCCATAGACAAGGAAGTTTGCCTCTACTGAGGGCAACCCGGGAGGGCTTCCCAAAGGAAGTGGTTTTTAATCTCAGGCATTTATAGAACACCTGTTATGTGCCACCAGGAAAAAGAAGTCAATAGAAGCCATTAGAAGGCTGTGTAGGATATTATATTCCAGGCAGGCTGGCCCGGCATGTGCATTCCTGGAAACTGAGAAGATCATTTCAGTTCTAAGCCCCAAATGAATAGAATGGATAGTAAGTGTTACCAGACCCAGATGAGGGAGAGGCCACAGTGAGCCCCAGGGGTCCAGAGAGCTTGAAGAATAAGAACCAGAAAGGGGAGGGGCAGGCCAGGAGCAAAAGAGGCCGGGACTCCGGCAGACCCTTCAGGGGTGGGGAGTGCTCTATTGTGCCTGAATCTCAGGACCACGTGGAGTACCCAGAAAGGCAAAGCTGCAGAGGTGGATGGGGTTGGAGGGTGCGGGGCCCAGACTGCCAGCCCAAGGGAGGGGTTTCCCCCAAGACAGTGATGAGCCATTATGGGTAGTCCCGCATCATCCAACTTTAAACGCCCAGGTCTCCGGGAGCCAGAGAAAAGGGGAGAGAGATTGATGGGAAAAGGAGAAAGGGTGAGCCCGGAGCCACCAGACTCTCTGGACAGGCTTTGGTGAGGCCAGAGCCAGGAATGTCCTGGGAGATGTAACACCCTGAAACTGGGAGCCCACTGCCTGGGGCCCATGGGGGTGGGAGGAGCAGCTGCACCCACCCAGCTCAGTAAGGTCCATGGTCCCAGGGGCCTGATGGTACCGGGAGCGTCACACACCTGGCTGGTATCTCTTTAGCAGGCGGATTTGAATGTGGGCTGGAGACACAGCCTGGGTTCAAATCTCAGCTCTGCCACTTCTCGTCCCATGTGGCCTCGTGCAACCTGTCTTGACCTCTCTGTGCCTCAGCTTCCCCATCTGAGACATGGGGGCAGTGATGGGCTGCCTCACAGGGCAGCTGTGAGGACTAAGGAGGAGAGGCATATGAAGAACCCAGTGTTGTGTTTGGAGCACAGACCTCAGCGGGTGTCCGTTGATGAAGAGGAACGATCTAAGCACCGTACAGGACAGGACCTCTGAGCTCAGGGAGCTGCTCGTCTAAAGAGAGGCAGTGCAGCATCATGCTTAAGAGCTTCACCCCGAAGCCAAACACAACTGCATTTGACATCCAGCCCCAGTCTTTAGGAGCCGTGGATCGTGACCCCGCTGCTCTGGGTCTCAGCTTCCCCACCTGTACAATGGGGGAAATGATGTGGTTGATCATAGAGCAGTTTCATCCCTACAAACCCCTTCTGGAGGGTTAAGGAGTTGACCAGGGACCCAAAGAGTGAGAATGGCAGTCCAGCCGCCAGGAGGGTGACAGTGGGCCTTGCCACCGTATCCCCACACCCTCAGGTGACATCCAAGGAGGCAGCTCCAGTGACGATGATTTGAGCCATCCCCAGTAGGAATGAAGGGTTAGGGAGGAAAGATGCCCCCTCCCTCAAGGGTGGCCCCAGGTGAGTCTCCGTGAACCAGGTCTTTCCGTCCATCTGCAAGATACATCATTTCCAGCTCTAGGTTGCCAGATCTGGGCTGGACCCCAAATACGGCTGCTTATTGCGGGGACCGTGCCGCCCCTCTCTCCTGCTGCACAAATGCACGTCCTCCCTCAAGGCCTCGGTCCCGACCGCCCCCCGCCATGAGGGTCCTCCTGACTCTGCTCTCCTCACCCGCCCCTGAGCAGTAGCACAGCAGGCAGGCTTCCCCAAGGTGTGTCTCAACGCCCAACAACAGTTAGCGCTCATCTCAGGGAGGGCTCGCATTCCACACCCTAGTAGCCCCGAGGTCGCCCCCAGGGCCTGGGGTAAAGCAGCACCCGATGACTCCCTGTCACTGAATTTAGTGTAATACTGTTGGTCTGAGGTTCCGCTGCTCACCTTGGCTCTCTGTCCTTCCCCCAACAGGCTGAACTTGGGAAGCCCCGGGAAAGAAGCTGCAGTCTGCCTGGAATTAATTTTAATTACGGACTCTACATCCGGCGGCAGGATGGAGGGGTCCCTGAAGGTGATCAAGCTTCCTCTGGAGCCCAAAGGGACTTGAACTCTCTACCTAGGCTACTTCCTCCAGGAAAAGAGTCGAGGGGCCTGCCCTGCGGCACGATTCTGGTGGAAACCACAGTTTGCTTAGCCGAGAAGGACAGGACCGCGAAGGGTCCAGGTCTAAGGTGTCAGGGAAATAGCAAGGGCCCCAGACAGCGTGGAACCTTGTCCCCAGGCAAGACTGTCTGTGCTCTGCACCTTTTGAGCTGCAAGCATAGACAGGCTCGTGAGCAGCCCTCTGATCTCCCAAACGAGGTCAAGGCCAGGCAAACCCAGGTCCATGAAGGATGCTCAGGTATCGTCTAGAATCTCTGGGAATCCTGACCCCACCCTTTCAGGGGGCCAAGCAGGGCTGTCACCCAACAGGCTGCAGGTTAATGAGAAGGTATTCGTGCCCCAATTTCTTCTCTGTCAGAGGCCACGGATTGCTTTACTTCCCAGACTCATCTCCATGCCATGGCTCTGTCTCTCCCTGCCCTCAGCCATTGGACACTGGAATGTATTTAAACAGCAGCCTACCTGCCCCCATGAGCTGAACCGGAATTATATCGCCATGAACCGTGGGGCAGTAAAAGCTGGCCTGGTAACTGCCCGGGAGAATTTCCATTACCGTCAGCTCAATGACATCCGCATCAGTGACCAGGATGACCGGCGCCTCAAGAAGGAACCGCCCTCTCTCCCTCCGAATATGACGTTCGGGATCCGGGCACGGTAAGATGGTTGGCACCCGTGCCAGACGGCTGGCACCCGTGATGGTGAGGGGGCTGCTCAGTGGTGACTGAATTAGGGAACAATGTGGGAGCATGACTCTGGACTCCAGGGAGGGGCGAATGATCCAGGCCTGGCCAATCAGCATATCTCACAAACCACGGCCAAAGTGATTGGTTCAGAGGCAGACATGTGACTCATGTCCCAGCTCTGGAATGCATGACATTCTATAAAAGTAGAATATGGTTGCATGTAATCAAGTCTCAACTCAAACGACTTTGATTTTTTTTAAGGGGAATTTATTGGCTCACATGATTGAAAAGGTAGCGCTTCAGGCATAGCTGGATCTAGGCAATCAGGCAATGTCACCAGCGTTGGGTATGTCTCTCCATGACCTGGCTGTGCTTCCCAGTTTGGGCTCCGTTCTCCGACAGTCTTCTCCCTCGTGTGGCAAAATGGCCAGAATCGGTTCCATTCTTACATCCTACACTTTTAGCGACCCCAGTGGGGGTGGTGTAGGAACTACAAAAGCCTTGAGATTAAGATTCTTTGGTCCAACTTCAGTAGCGTGCTTATCCCTGAACCAACCAAAGGAGTGAGTAGAAATTGTGACCTACACTGATTGGCCAGGCCTGGGTCACACTTTTGCCTCTGCACCAATTACTGAGGCTGGGGGATTCTGGTGCTCTGATTGGCCAGGCCTGATCCCTTGCCCCTCCTTGGAGGGGGCGTGGTTGGAATCAGTCCCCACGATGTACAGGGGCTGATGGTGGAAAAGATGCAGAAATAGAGGTTCTGATCCAGAAGGAGAAGAACAGAACACGATAGCAGGCAAAACCAGCAAATGTCCAGTACAACAGGGCTTCCCAACCCATATTACGTCACAACACAAGCATTACAAAAATCACTGATATTTGTACATTACATTGTACAGATAAATAGCAGCGCTGTCAGCCAGCAGTGAACGGCCTGGGGCCTCCAGCTGCCCCAAGTCCCATCTGTGACACCTGAGACTAAGCCTGTATCTTGGTGTCCATCTGTGTGGCACTGCCCTGCTCTGCCCACATGCAAGGCCATTGACAGTCTATCTCCAGTCCTTTCCCATCACAACCCACTGTTCCGGGACCGGTGCCTTCCTTTGGCTGTGCTACTCAACTTTTTGGGGGGAGGTGAGGCTTCCTTTATTTCTTATTTTATTTTTTCTAATCATCTTTTACTGTGGTTAAATATACATAAGATTTACCATTTTTAGGTGTACAGTTCAAGGGCATTAAGTACATCCAGATTGCGCACGACCATCACCACCGTCCATCGCTAGAACTTTTCTTCATCCTAAACTGAAACCGTGTACCCATTAAACAGTAACCCTCTATTTCGCACCCCCTCAGCTCTTGGTAACCACCCTCTACTTTCTTTCTGTATTAATTCGACTACTCTAGGGACCTCATATAAGTGGAATTATACAGTATTTGTCCTTTTATATCTGGCTTATTTCACTTAGCATAAGGTGCTCAAGGTACATCCATGTTGTCCTGACAGTATGGATCAGAATTCCCTTCCTTTTTAAGGCTGAATAACAGTCCATGGTGTGTATATATCACAATTTGTTTATCCACTCATCCCTTGATGCACACTTGGATTATTTCCACTTTTTGGCTATTGTGAATAACGCTGCTATGAACATGGACGTACGCTATCTGCCTGAGTCCCTGCTTTCAATCCTTTTGGGTATATGCCCACAAGGGTAATGGCTGGATTGCGTGGGAATTCTGTTTATTTCTTTGAGGAACTGCCACGGTGTTTCCCGCAGTGTCTGCCACCATACCTTTGCATGCTTTCCCCTCTGCCTTTCTCAGCATCCTACCTGGTAGAATCTACTAGCTCATCAAAGCTCAGCTCAGCTCCCTCTCTTTGGTAAGCTTTCCCACCTCCCTGGCCTCAAACTCTACGCACATCTCTCTCAGCAGAAAGGCTGTTTGTTCATTGCTGTTCATCAGCCCTCAAAACCTGAAAGGTGGCACTAGAGACATTGGGAAGTCACTTCTGGGCCAGATTAACTAATCATCTGTATACTGTCCTTCTCCCACCTTTGAAATAATGCCTAAGTCGATCCCTCGAGGCAAGGCAAGGTTCTCCAGGACTGCCTGGAGTGCAGAGGGACAGAGCCCCAGCTGTGTGACCACTAGACTGGTCCATACTGGTCACCAGTGTCTTGAAGGCAGCATGGTGTCCAGGAGGAGTCGCCCGGGCTTTTCGTCCCACCTTTGTTCCCAACTCTCTTTCCCTCCAGGGCTTCTGTTTCCTCATCTGTAAATAGGATATTACAGCGGTCACTGGCATTCTGGGATTCTCAGGGTATGTCCTGTCTCTACGTCAATTTCATTTCATTGTCACTAAAACCCCGTGCAGCCCCATGTTCACAGCAGCACTGTCTACAATAACCAAGACATGGAATCAACCTAATTGTCCATAGACAGACGAATGGATAAAGAAAATGTGGTACATATATACAATGGAATATTACTCAGCCATAAAAAGGAACGCAATTTGGTCATTTGTAGAGATGTGGATGGATCTAGAGACTGTCATACAGAGTGAAGTGAGTCAGAGAAAAACAAATATCGTATATTAATGCATATATGTGGAATCTAGAAATATGGTACAGATGAACTGGTTTGCAAGGTAGAAATAGAGACACAGATTTAGAGAACAAATGTATGGACACCAAGGGGGGAAAGCGGTGCTTGGCAGGGTGGGATGAATTAGGAGATTGGGATTGACATGTATACACTAATATGTATAAAATAGATAACTAATAAGAACGTGCTGTATCAATAAATAAAATAAAATTCACAAAAGAGAAAGAAATTCAGAAAATAAAAAGATGTATATGTATACAAAGGAATACAGTATTACTGTACATATACATATACAGGAATACATATACAGGAATACAGTACTACTGTACATATACATATACAGGAATACATATACAGGAGTACAGTACTACTGTACATATACATATACAGGAATACATATACAGGAGTACAGTACTACTGTACATATACATATACAGGAATACATATACAGGAGTACAGTACTACTGTACATATACATATACAGGAATACATATACAGGAGTACAGTACTACTGTACATATACATATACAGGAATACATATACAGGAATACAGTACTACTGTACATATACATATACAGGAATACATATACAGGAATACAGTACTACTCGGCCATCAAAAAGAACGAAATAATGCGAATGCAGCGACATGCATGAACCTAGAGAGGATAATACTGAGTGAAGCAAGTCAGACAGAGAAAGACAAATATCACATGACATCGCTTATATGTGGAATCTAAAATGGGATACAAATGAACTTATTTACAAGACAGAAACAGACTCACAGACATAGAAAACAAACTTATGGTTACCAAAGGGGAAAGGGGGTAGAGGAGGGATAAATTAGGAGTTTGGGATTAGCAGATACAAGCTACTATATATAAAATAGATAAACAACAAGGTCCTACTGTATACAGAGAACTATATTCAATATCCTGTAATAAACCATAATGGAAAAGAATATGAAAAAGAATATACATATGTACAACTGAATCACTTTGCCATGAACCAGAAACTAACACAACATTGTAAATCAACTATACTTCAATAAAAAAATTAAAAAGGGGCTTCCCTGGTGGCGCAGTGGTTGACAGTCCGCCTGCCGATGCAGGGGACATGGGTTCGTGCCCCGGTCCGGGAAGATACCGCATGCCGCGGAGCGGCTGGGTCAGTGAGCCATGGCCACTGAGCCTGCACGTCCGGAGCCTGTGCTCTGCAACGGGAGAGGCCACAACAGTGAGAGGCCCGCGTACCAGAAAAAAAAAAAAAAAAAAATTAAAAAGATTTTTTTTAATTAAAAAAAAAAATCCTGTGCGGGAAGTAGGCAGGGTTACTTATCCAGCTGAGTCATGGAGAGATTAATTGACGTCCACAAGTTCACACAAATTTTTTACAGCACAGCTTGGCCTGGATTCTTAATCTAGTGTACTTAGATTTAAAAATATGAGATATTAGAACACATAGCACATTAGGAATCACTTGGTTTGAAGCCCCTCTTTAAAACAGGAAAATAGAAGCTCAGAGAGGCAAAGAGATTTTCACAAGGTCACACAGCAAGTTGTGACCAGACAAAAGCCAGATCTCAAGCTAGGCTGATGGACTCCCTGTCCCATGCTCTTTCTTCCATATCTCGCCTCCTTGGGGCTTGAGGTACATCGTGATCCCCCAGAGTTTCTGGTCCTGGGGCTGCATTATTCTACATACAATGGAAAAGCTTAAGTCAGCTGGGCTCAGAAAGGACATCCATTATCATCTAGCTTTCAATATAAAATCTTAAATTGCGGGCTTCCCTTGTGGTGCAGTGGTTAAGAATCCGCCTGCCAATGCAGGGAACACGGGTTCGATCCCTGGTCTGGGAAGATCCCACATGCCATGGAGCAACTAAGCCCGTGAGCCACAATTACTGAAGCCTGCGTGCCTAGAGCCTGTGCTCTGCAACAAGAGAAGCCACCGCAATGAGAAGCCCGCGCACCACAATGAAGAGTGGACCCCGCTCTCCACAACTAGAGAAAAGCCCCTGCACAGCAACGAACACCCAACACAGCCAAAAATAAATAAATACTTTTAAAATATATAATAAAAAAAAATCAAATTCCAGGGGCTTCCCTGGTGGCGCAGTGGTTGAGAGTCCACCTGCCGATGCAGGGGACACGGGTTCGTGCCCCAGTCTGGGAAGATCCCACGTGCCACAGAGCGGCTGGGCCCGTGAGCCATGGCCGCTGAGCCTGCGCGTCCAGAGCCTGTGCTCCACAACGGGAGAGGCCACAACAGCGAGAGGCCCGCGTACCGCAAAAAAAATAAAATAAAATAAATAAAATAAAATTCTCGAGGTGTGAATGAGCATGTGTCAATATACAGATCATGGAGTTTAAAAAAAAAAAAACTCTAAAAAAAAAAATCTTAAATTGCTATAAAACCGGGTGGCTGCAATTTTCAGGGAAAGGACGTGATGAAGTACCAGCTATATCTTCTGTGATGGTAAATGGGCTTTGCATATGCAAATTGAATGGATTTTAAAATGGTATTTAATGACAATTTTCGTAGCAGACGTTAACATTAATTGCACAAAAATGAAAATGCTGCATTAGGTTGCTGTTAGCAGCAAATATCGTGGCCATAAAGCTTTATCTTTATCAACAGCAGCCCTTTCTGATGTGACAGGGCAGCTCAGCAAATTGCAAGCAAAAGGGCTTTTATGGAACAAAAATATCCCCCAAAGCAGGCCCAAATCAGCATCAATTTCGCTTTATTTCTTCATAAATGGAGGTTAAATGGCTGCTGGAAAAGCTTTTACTGAAATGCCCAACCTGCCCGCGAATCCCCTCTACCTTACAACATCAATGCAAGGAACGGTTAAAAAATCATCGCCCCCCCCCTCCATAAGGGGGCTGTTACTTTAAAGTTATGGGACCAAGGCCCATTCTCTAATGATCACCTTCTACAAGCCTCGATTGTATTTATTTCCTTACTTTAAAAGCATGTTAAAAACCAAACCCGATTACACCTGACTACCCGAGGACTTGTTGGGGTGATTTGGTCCAATAACTAAAGAAGCCAAGAAACAAATGACTACCATTTACTCACAACTACAGAAGATATGTTAAAAAATAAAGTTCCACTTCAGACTAAGTACACAAGAAGCTTACTCTAAGCTAGGGATGCTGAGTGATGGGCTGTAA
Source organism: Leucopleurus acutus (assembly GCF_964270905.1). Lineage (NCBI taxonomy): Eukaryota > Metazoa > Chordata > Mammalia > Artiodactyla > Delphinidae > Leucopleurus > Leucopleurus acutus. The sequence continues at coordinate 4,175,979 of NC_139150.1, read as the reverse complement.
CTGCTGTATGAGAGAACATTCTGGCTACAGCTCTTCCCCCGGCCCCCCACCATCAAATCCCCTTGCCCTTTATATATTTTACGATGGACAAAATAGCTAGATGTGAGGGGCAGTGCACGCATCCATCCGCCTGCCCACGCAAGCCCTCAACGCCAGGTAGGGTCAAAACCTGAATTTGGGATTATTCAGTTACTTCCTTTCCAGTTACCTGATTTGCTTTGCAACCCACACCAATTTCTTACAGATTGTCACTAAATCAGAAAGGTACATTTCGATCCACGAGCCTCTGGCTAAAAGGAAGTGGACACCTAAGCAATTATCTGGAAAAGGATGCCCGTGTAGACATGTGATCACAAGTAGGGGCTGAGGCCAAGTCAACCCACAGAGATGTTTGTTTGGCCCAGGCAGTAATTAAAAAAATCAGAAGTTTGAATGAGTTGCCACATTAAAAAAAAAAAATCAGGAGATCTCATATAAAACCCCAGATTTCCTGCTTCTCTTAAAACGTCAGAAGCCCAGGCAACCTGGGTCTGCACTCCTACCTGGCACCAGGGGATGGGGCTGAGCAGGGTCCGCTTCGGACAGATTCCACGCGTGCCCTTCTGTCTATCCCAGTCTCCACCCAGCCTAGCTTCTCTCATTTTCTTGACCCGTCTGGTCCCAGTAGGCACTGAGTTTGCAGCTGCTGGTGTAGACTGGTCATCCTGATCCTTCAGCTACCTGCCGCCTCTTTTTATGTCCTCTGATGATGGTAGGGCCCACCACTAACAGAAGCTGCTGTGAATTGAACGTACACGTGGCAGGCATTTGCACATATAATTGCTAATGAATCCTATGAGGCAGGTACCATTCTAATCACTTTGCAGGCCAGGAAAGGGAGGGTGCGCGTCCCTGAGGCTGCACGATGGCAGAGCCTGGATTTGTACCCTGGCTAGCTGGCCGGCTTTGAAGACCGAACCTCTAGGATCAGGTAGCTGGAAAGAGCTGGCACATTCTCACTCTGCCGTTTCACTGTCAAATCTCAGAATCCAAGTCAGGGAAGAATTTTAAGTTCTCATTACCAGCGTGTAAGACCATAACACAGATCTCAAAGCGTGCCGTGACCCCCGGTCCATAAACAGCTATGTCTGGGGGCCAGAAATGTAACTATTAAAGAAGGGCTTAATTATTGATACATTTAAATAAGTGTTTGCAAATGTTCACATGCCCTCGGCACATCTTAATTGTTACTGCTCCTAATTGGTCCAACATTGTCGAAGATGATGAGACAGGGACGGCGGGGGACGGGGGAGCTGGGCAGTAGCTGGCGCTCCTGGCAGATTCTGGGTGTCCAGGGCTCTACCTCCACACTGCCTGGGAGCATCAGGCCGCAAGCAGGGCAAGGATGATAGTAGGGGGATTCATCATTCAGTCAATGAGCAAACAGCTCCCTGCATGTCAGTATCTGGCATGGGCCAGATGGAAGATGGGTAGACCCCGTTTTGAACTAATAACGGCAACTATTATTATTGTTATTATTACGTGTCATCAGACATTGTGCCAAGCACCTCAGAAGCATCCTCTCCTTAAATAACTGAACAGCTCAGTGAGTACAACGCTTACGTCCCCATCTTACAGAAGAAGAGACAGAGGGTCAGAGAGGGGAAGTCATTTGCCCCTGGCTGCTCTATAGTGGGATGGGGATTAGTCTGGCCCAACCACCTGTGATGGTGACCTTGGCACTGAGCTGCCTTCCTAACAAACACAAGGATGGAGGTGACGCAGGTAGAGATGCTACCCAAATTATTCCTGCACTAGATGGGGGCTGAGACAGAACATATATGGTGAAGACCATCCTGTCTGGATTTTTCTTAAAGCTTTAAACTTAACCTGAACGCATCAAAAGAGCCCAATTAACTTCCCTTTTTTTTTTTTTTTTTTTTTTTTGCGGTACGTGGGCCTCTCACTGTTGTGACCTCTCCCGTTGCGGAGCACAGGCTCCGACGCGCAGGCTCAGCGGCCATGGCTCACGAGCCCAGCCGCTCCGCGGCACGTGGGATCCCCCCGGACCGGGGCACGAACCCGTGTCCCCTGTATCGGCAGGCGGACTCTCAACCACTGCGCCACCAGGGAAGCCCTGAACTTCCCTTTTGATATGTCGCTTCCCTTCACCTTCACCTACCTCCCGATAAACAAGCTCTTTGACGGGGCTTCCGGAACTTTCACTACACTGGATGCTCCAGGCCTGCTTCGGCTCAACCCCAGTATCCCTGGTGCCGACCATAGTGCCTTTGCTGAAAGAGGCCTATCCGCTGCATGAATGCATGAGCAAATGACCACGTTGAAGTCTGAATATGAAGCCAGTAGCAACTCGGGTAGAACACTTAACTCATCCACCAATTAGCCTAGTCCAGACCCCCTCCAATCCTGGTACTGAAAGCGTTCTGACCACAGGAAAATAAACACAAGAAAGCTAGGGAACGCTGCCAGCCCACCCTCCCTACTGCCGCTCGCCCAGCTATCAGATGCATCATCAGTCTGACACTGACAAATGTGAAGGATGGAGGGAATTTTACAGGTTGTTAAAAAAATGTTTGCTGCCTGACAGGCTTTCTGAATCTCTCTGCCAAGCTGATTTATTTTACAAATTTACAAAGGGCCCATCAATCACTCTGGGTTATTTTGTTCCTCCTGGAGCCGACGGCCAAAATCCAAGCCACCCACCCAAACTCCTATAAAGTAACAATAAACCCCTTCCCAGACACCTGTCCCAGGTATCCAAGACAGTTTCTGAATGGGGAGACCAGTTCCGGGTTTATTGCTGGCCTGAAACTCAGCTGAGTGAAACCGGGCTGCCCACAAGGGGGAGCCTGTGGGTCTCGCAAAGACCCCTGAGCCTGCGTGCTGGCCTGCAGGGTACATCCTGCCAGGCAACCAGACGCCCAGCCCCACCGATCTGCTCCCCAGCGCTGACCGCAACTGTAGTTTAACAGTTCTCTGCTTCTTCACCGGGTATGCAGGTCCTGGAGGGCACGGACACTGTCGGTTTTGTCCACCGCTACATCATCAGAGCCTGGAACACAGTAGGCACTCCATAAATATTTGTTGGAGAAATGTGGTCCAGGGCCTTTTAAGGCTTTGAGACATTATTGAAAGGGAAGAGAAAGTTGATCTGACACCCAGAGATGAGATGGAAAAGCCAGAGATTCCTGTGTCATTTAGCAGGCTCTCCTGTGCTCCCCTATGATTGACGTTATGAATCAGTCTTGCAGGGATGCTGCCTCAAAGACTGAAAGTGTTCCTTGGCCACATTAATAGAGGGTAGTAGCAAGTCCAGATGAGGGAGGTGACCTACCTATTCTATTCTGCCACTCAGGTCACACTTGTAGCATCATTTAAAAATGTGGGTCATCATGGATTCAGGGGAAGGCCCATAAGCAGGAGAGTGTCCGGAGGGGAGACATCAGGTTGGTGGGTGGGACAAGGGGAGGGAGATCACCGTGTACAAAGAACGTGGCAAGACATGAGGTTTTCCCTGCTGGATGAGAGAAGATGCAGACGGTTCTCAACTCTCTGAGGCCCTGCTATGAGGACAGTGGAGGAGCTTTGCTCTCAGAGGCTTCAGAAAACAAAACAAGGACCAGCGTATGTGTGTTTGGGGGGCAGTCCCAGTGGCTAACGTTTGCAGAGCCCTCACTAAGCGGCCGATGGATGTAACGCTGAGCACTTTGGACGCATCATCTCATTAAATCCTCACGATTTTGCCAAGCAGGGATGGTTATCCCCGTTTTATAGACGGAGAAACTGAGGCTCAGAGACTCACTTGTCCAAGACCACACGGCCAGTCAGTGGCTGCAGCAGGATTTGAGCCACGTTTCCTTCCAGAGCCGGTGTCCCTGTCCATAGCCTGCGCTCTTCCAGGAGGCAGAGGCAGGATGCCTGGAGCGGAGGGGAGTCCTCACAGCAGGATGGCATCTGTGAACAGCAGCCACTCACTGGGGGCCGGCTTTCCACAGAATAACTCAGTTAACCCTCGCCAAAGCCTGGCACCTCCATTCAGCCACTAGGAGCTGAGGCATGGAGAGAGAGGTCGTGTCCCCTAGCGGGTGCTGAGGGAAGGCGTGTTTACTCCAGGACAGGAAAAGATTCTTGCAGGAGGTGGAGGTGTTGGCTGGCACATTACAGCCTGGCTGGGGCCTGGGACACCCCACAATGGACCCGACAGGGGACAGGGGTTCCTCCGCCTCAGAGCCAGCCTTCCGTGGGCCTGACCTGGACGGAGTTCTGTTAAGAGGGACCCAGGTGGGCAGGTGTAGCTGAGGAAGGTGGTGATCTGAGGGCCCTACCCTCTCCCTCCTACCTTCCTGGAAGCCCAGCCTCTCTGGGGCCCCTGCCCGACTGCCTGCTGCACCCCCTCGCGTCTCCCCAAACTCCTGCAAGGCAGCTTTGTTGCCAGAGCCCCGGAAGGAGGCATTTTTCACGCTTCGCCTTTTTCCTTCTCGGCTCTCCTGCGGCCCAGACAGAGATTTATTCCCAGCCCGAGGCTCGTGGCATTTGGAGCAGAGAGGAGCTGATGGGCCCATAATGGATAGGGCCGCCGCTCCCCCGGGGCCTGTCCCGCCCGAACCCCATCCATCAGGAGCGGCTCAGTGCCAGGGTCAGTGCTAACGAGGCCGGGCCACTCCCCCTCGGGGCCTCCCCGGTTGCATCTCACAGGCTCTGGCTCCCGCCTTTGATTTTTCCAGAGCTGGGCTCACCCTCTTATGTCTGTGGGCGACGCATGGGGAGGGGGCGTGGTGCCCGGCCCGGCTGAGGGCCCCTTGTCCTCACTTCCGCAGCTTCCAGCCTCGACACAATTAGAGGGGTTGCTGGGGTGCAGCTGGTCTGCCCCTCCCGTGACACGGTGTCCCCGTGACGCAGGCATGGAGAAGCTGGCACTGCGGGGAGCCAGCAGCACCCCTGGGGCCGCCTGAAGAGCCAGGCCTCGAGCCCAGCACATCATTCCTGTCCTTGCAGGAGCTGCAAGCCAAAGAATTCATAGGACGTGCGTGTCGTGCTGAGGACCAGTTCAGGGCCTGGCTCGGTCCTGTCCCCTTTGGAAACCACATGGAAGCAGCCAGCTAAAAAGCCAGCCGAAATCCCCGGTGCCCTGCACTAATTCTGATGAATAGTAATACCAGCGTCTGTTTCTCCAGCTCCTATGGGCCCAGACACAGCCTCTCACGTGACCCTCGGAGCGACACTTTAGGTAGCGACTCTCTTCTTTTCTTGGACGCGCCGCACAGCTTGCAGGATCTTAGTTCCCCGACCAGGGATCGAACCCGGGCCCTGACAATGAGCACACCAGGTCCTAACCACTGGACCTCCGGGGAATTCTCAGGTAGTGACTCTCTTATCCCCATTTTACAGCTGGGGAAACCGAGGCCCAGACATGGTTGCCCCTGATCACGTGGCCAGAAGGTGGTTATGCTGGGGTTTGATCTCAAAGGCCACATCGTTACCTCCATCCTACGCTGTGCATTCATTTAGTGCCCACCCGTGCTGGGCATTACGCTGGGTGTTTGGGATACAGAGAGGAAGTAAGACACAAAGTAAAGCAGGCCACAAAGGGGTAAATAGCACCACATATCCCGGTGGGCAGACGAGGGTGGGACAGAGGCCCGGGGAGACTGTGGGTCACACCTGGTTTTGCTCACTGCTGTCTCCAGTACCTGGAATGTAGGAGGTGCTCGATAAATGCTTGTTGACTGACTGCATAAGAAAGAATAGACAGCTTGATCGCGATCCGTCCCCGATGTTGGGAACGGCCAGTATTCTAAGACTGAAGACCACCAGTGTCTGAGCACAGAATTACCAGGCGCTGAGCTCCAGCTATCGTTATTCCCGGGCTTCTGTAACCAATGACCACAAACCTGGTGGCTTCTAACAGCAGAAATCTATTCTCTATAACGTGGAGCCCGGAAGTCCAAAATCGAGGTGTCACAGGGCCATACCCCCTCCAACGGCTTTAGAGCAGAATCCTTCCTCGTCTCTTCCAGCTTCTGGTAGCCCCCGCGGTTCCTTGGCCTGTGGTCACATCACACCGTTCTCCGCCTCGTGGTCATGTGGCCTCCGTCTCTGTGTGTCTGTGTCTTCTTCTCTTTTGTCTCAAATAGAGACACTTGTCATTGAAGTTAGGCTTCACCCAAGGAATGCAGGATGATCTGATCTCAAGGTCCTTAACTTAATGACCTCTGCAAAGACTCCTTTCCCAAGTAAGTTCGCACTCCTGGGTTCTGGGGCTTAGAACCAGGACCTATCTTTTGGGGGGCGGTCACCCACCACTCACCCCACTACAGTCACCAAAGCGTCTTAACAGAAAGTCCTGCATTCTAGATACTGGCCTTTGAGAAAACCACCTTTAGCATTATTATTTATAATGGCTGCCCCTGGAGTCTTGTTACACATTACGTTTCTATGAAAAATATAAAAGTGCTTTGTAATCAGTGAAGAATTGTGATCAGCCAGAATGTGATGGGCGTAAATGCTTTTCTGAGAAGCAGATGTTTCTGCCAACCCTTTCTTTTGTGTTTATGAGGTACCTCTCCAAAAAAAAAAAAAAAAAACAATAGAAAAGTTCAGAAGCTACATGACTAACTGCCACGAACCCGCCACTCAAAGTTCACAAATGTCCCCACTCGGCCATTTCTGCTTCTGACCCTTTTATTATTATTATTAAAGAAATAAAATGTAGCAAACACAGGTTGAAGCCCCTTCTCACCTCTCCCTAACCCCACACCCTTCCCTCTGTTCCCTAAGGACCATCCTAAGGTTGGAACGGGCATGCTTTCCACCCACATGTTCACATTTTTGCTCTACCCTTAGACGTCCTTAAATAATGCATATTATTTAGTGTGGTTTCATACCATTTAAGTCACTTCGTGTGGTGGCTTGCTTTTTCACTCTGCATGTTTGCCAAAGTCACTGGGTCCGCTGTCCAAATCACCCACCTTGGGCCCACCCATCTCCCGTCACTGAACACCCACCTTGCTTCTCGTTTCCCCCATGATGACGAGGCGCCCGGCACACCTCACACACGTGTGCGGGGTTCCTTGGGGTCATGGTCCACACGCAGAGTTTCCGGGCTCAAGAGGGACCTCCTCAGTGTATGCTGGTGCCCCAATGGATCTGGAGCTTTCTCCCAACGCTCTTGCTACCACCCTCATACGCCCTGGCGGGGATGCCCCATCTGGTACTCACCTGTTTCCCCAGATGCCAGGATCCCCCTGCACACAGATTCCCAAGGGGTCTGGAGGATAGTTCCTTCTGAGTCACATCCATTCAGCTCGGTTGAGCCTTTTCTCTCCAGAGGGGCTAAAGTCACAGCCCGCTGTGCTGGGAGCGGGGCATGCATCAGGCGGGTGCAGGGAGAGCCCCCAAGTTTCAGGCTCAGGCACTCGAGGTTGGGAGAAGCTCCCTGGAAGCCCGTCCAGCCCCACTGCCCATCCTGTCTCTCTCCGCCGGGCGCCAGTGCGGGGACTGCTAATTGAATTCACCCCTGTGAAAAATGTTAGCAAATTGCAAATGACCTCTTAGACAAATTTAGAAGTCAGGAGTGCGCTAACTAAGCCTCCCTCCTCTGTCATTAGCTTTTATGTTGGATCCACAAACAATTAAAAAATAACCACCAGCCCAGAGGTCCTCTCCTCTAATTAGCTCTAAGAGTCCTGCCAGGGAGAGAGGCTGCACCTCAATTACCGTCCCTTCCTCCAGGCTAGTTAGAAAAGACAAGCTCTCAGGCCAAGGGGGGACAATTAAGAAAAAGGCGGTGGGGGTGAGAGAGGACGAAGGGGGGTGGTGGGCTGCAAGGGTCCCTAGGGACCAGAGCTGATGGTCAGCCCACTCCATAAAGAGGTGCCGGTGGCCACCAGGCTGGAGGGGCCTCTGCAAGGAAGAGGCTCAGAGCTGTAACCCCCAAAGGGTGCCAGGGACCACGTGGCCAGGATCCCCTAGGGGGCAGCGCATGCACCCTCAGAACAAGGCAGATGCCTGGAACCCAGCCCAGGCCTGGCGAGTCAGACGGTCTGATAGTGGGACCCAGGCAGCTCTACTTTCAATGAGGTTTCTGGGTGAATCTTATTCACCCACAAGAGTGAGAATCTCTGGCCTCAACAGGATGAGGGGAGGAGAGACAGTATGAACTGCAGCTTCCGATCTGGGCTGAGGCCTGTGTCTTCTGGCTCTAGGGCAGGACTTCCGTGGGTCCTGGGCACTCTTTCCTTCATGAGCCCTTTCCTCCATAAAAAAAAATAATAATAATTTAAAGTATTTTATGGCTGTGCTGGTATAAAGATGAATATAATCCATGCTGGATTATTTTTTTTTTTCTGATTTTAAAAGGAATTAGAGCATTTTCATGGGTCCCTAGGAGTGTCCTGGGGCCCAGGCACAAGCCTCCTGGGCCCAATGGGCAAGTGACCTCCAGTTTTCCCCTTCAGGCCTTATCACCCCTTCCCTCCTCCAAGGGAGTCTCCTCTCTTCTCCCACCCCTCCCCGCCCCTCCCAACGCCCCCTTTCTGGGGGGAGCATAGATGAAGGCCGAGAGCAGATGAACACCTGGCCTTGAAGCCTGAAGACTCCAGACTCAACATAGCGCTCTCCTTCTCCCGTGTTGACCTTGAGCTCATACATACCGTCTCTGTGGGCCTCCATTTCTCCATCTGTAGTGGGACCAATACTATCTCCTGCTATGTCAGAAAAAAATGGTCAGTAGGGAGTTCTTTGAGGCTTTGGGAAGGAAGAGAGATACCAAGCATTTTGTTATTTAAGTGCTGTGGAGCTGGGGTTACACCATCACATGTCTGCAGAGGCCTGGCAGGTCAAAGGGCGAAGCCAGCCCTGTGTGAGGCAATAGGGAGTGGTGGGGACTGCATCAAACTCAAGGTCGAAGGGTGGCAGCTCCAGCCAGTTATTGACAGTTGGGAATGTGGGCCCAGTGTTACCAGATGATCTAAGGCCTCATTAAGGAAAGCCAGCCACTGGGATTTTTATGTGAGTTCTTCTGATTTAAAAATGTATATATTGTGTACAAGAATTTTTAAATGCTACAGACCAAACTAAGCATGTCTTCTATTTGCAACGCCATTAGTGCAGTATTGCCAGATATGGACCCTGAGCAAGTTATTTTGTCCCATTGAACTCTTTATCAGTAGTTCAATAGCAATGTCTGTCGTTCTTTATCGATCAGTTTCTTTATCAATAAGATGGGGGATGACATAATAACAGTTCCTCTCCGGTAGAGTTATTTTAAGGATGGAAACAAAGCATCCCAGGCCCATGGGTGCAGAGTAGGAAGGAGGTAGGTGAGGTTAGGAAGCATCCTTGAGGTGCCGGAGCTGTTTTGTCTCTTGACTGTGGTGGTGGGTCTTCAGACCTACACATGGGATGAAATTGCATAAAAGCAAATACACCAGTGAGTGTGAGTCACTTTGGTGGCATCTAAAAATGGGTGGATTATTCAATATCAATATCCTGGCTTTGATTTTGTTCTTTAGTCTTACCAGATGTCACCACTGGGGGAAACGGGGTAAGGGGTACACGGGGGTCTCTCTGTATTTCTTTTTTTTCCCCCCCTCCCTCTCTCTGTATTATTCCTTACAACTGCATGTGAATCTCCAGTGACCTCAATAAAAATTTCAATTGCAAAAAGGAAGAAGGAAATAAGTCTTTGGTAGCCACAATCACTATTACTAGAAACAGGGGTGCTACTTTAGGCACAAGCAAAGTGCTCGGTCACGGTCACTAAGGTCACCTGCCCACAGATGGGCCTGTTCGGGAAGCCTCAGGTGGAGCGGAGAAGGGAGGCTCCTGGAGCCCCGGGGCTCACTGCTCCGTGCCGTCCAAGCACGCGTCTGACTTGGAGAAACACCTCCAGCAGATGGGAGAGAAGCTGGGTCTCCTTAGATGGTGCCACTGTCGGGTGTCCCTTGTGGGTTGGGTTCTGCTTTAGAGCAGCCCAGAGAAGCCCAGCCCTCCAGCCTCTCCCCTCCTCCAAAACCAGACCCCGCAACGGTCTACAGCGTGTTCTGAACTTCACACCCAACCGAGGACGTGCGTCCTGGAGGCCACCATCCACTCCTGAGCCCTCGAGGCTGTGCCGGCGTTGGGACCAGGGCCTCTTCCACCCCCCGGGAGCAGCAGACCGCTGGCACATTAGAGATGGATTTTAATTTTATTTTAACAAAATAGCTGTCTCCACTGGAAGAAGCATCAAGCGCCAAGTAAGGACCCGTCTTGAGTGGAATCACGTTGAACAGACCTCGGTGCTGTCATTGATTTTCCAGGAAGAAAAAAATTGCCTCTGGCTACTAAACCGAATTAGTAGTCACTGATGACCAATTATTTTAGCCCGCTGTGAACGGAGAGCCGCACTAAAATCCGGTTTGTCAGACCCAAGGCTCCCTTCTCAAACACCTTTCAACAAATGTGTACCTAATGTCCCTCAGAAGCTTCCTCCAGCTTCCTCTCTTCCGCCAAGTTCTCCAGCTCCACAAAGTTTTAATGAGCAGCCAAGATGAAGGTGGGTTTGCCATGAAAGGGGCCCCCTCTAATCCACAGAGCCCTCCTTGGCAGAGAGGAACCGATTCTGCAAATCAGAGCTGTCAGCCCTCGCCGCCCCCTGCACGCGCAAAGTGTCAGCCTAATGTTTGCAAATGATAATTTCCATTTCCCTTGCTTGTCCCCAGCTACCTTCATCGGAGATCAACCCTGGTCTGGGGTTATCAATCACGAAGCAGCAGAAGATGGATTGGATGGAACTAATTTGAAGTTTCTTGCAGGCCAACCCCGAGTAGGAGCTGTTCGCATTTCATTTTATTCCCCATTTTCCGCTCTATCAGACTGAGGTTTTTTTTTTTTTGCGGTACGCGGGCCCCTCACTGTTGTGGCCTCTCCCGTTGCGGAGCACAGGCTCCAGACGCGCAGGCTCAGCGGCCATGGCTCACGGGCCCAGCCGCTCCGCGGCATGTGGGATCTTCCCGGACCGGGGCACGAACCCGTGTCCCCTGCATCGGCAGGCGGACTCCCAACCACTGCGCCACCAGGGAAGCCCTCAGACTGAGTTCTGACACGGTTTCGTTGTCAGTGGGAACATTAGGGCAGTGAGGAACTTTTCCGACAGGTTCCTGCCGAGTTATCAGCAAATAATTTGTCGAAGCCCTCAGCGGTGGCCTCGCCGGCCCAGGTCACTCAGAGCTGCCGTGGGGGTCACTGAGTGCACAGTCTAACTGTTGGGACGTGGCATCTTTAGAGCCGGGGAAGCTGGATGGGGACCCTGGCTCTGTCGCCTGGCCCGCTCCATGATCCGTGAGCAAACTGCGGGCCAGTTGCTTGCTTTCTCTGCGTTGTCAGTTTCCACATCTGAAGGCAGAGTTGTTCACCCTCACTTTCAAGGTTATGGAAGCATCAGGGAGATTGGCAGTTGGAGTGCTGCCAGCGGGCTTGGTGTAGTAAGTGCTCATTTAAAAATTGGGAGGCATTTTTGAATGGCTCTTATTCTCCAATGGCCCTCAGGCGGGTCTAGGGCTGTGAGGCGTGGTGGCCTCTAGGCCTGATTCCCATCTCTGTTCGCGCCCCGTCCTCTGTCTGGGCTCCCCTTGCTTCATTTCTCAGCTCAGTCCCCTTCTGCTCATCCCCAAAGACCCGTCAAAAGGCTCAGAGGGGACTTTCCTTGTTCCACGCCTTTGCTCAGTTCGCTGGCTCTCTCCTCTGAGTTCCAGTGGCCGCGTCTACACTGACAATTAGCCCTCTGCTCTGCAGGGGGGCAGGGCTGCGGGATGGATATGCTCAAGGGCTTCCCAGGCAAATGCAGTATGCCACCCACGGGCTGTGTGGTCTTGGGCAAGACAGTGAACTTTTCTGGGCCTCAGATTTTTCATCTGTGAAAAGAGGGTATTAGTATCTGTCTCTAGGTTAGTGTCCTAAGGATACAGGTAGCAGGAAGAAGTGTGAGCTGTGATGATTATAGGTGTTTCTGCTGCGTGCCCTGTGACCCCAGGGTGCAGACAGCACGTCCCCATGAGCATGTCCCCACACCTCATAAAGCCTGGCCCGTCACAGCGAGCTGGTTATTGCTCCTGGGTGGGCCAGATGGATGGACGGACAGATGAGTAAGTGAGCACAGAGTTGAGATCCCATTCACAAGATGTGTAGCTCATCTGCTGTGTCTTTCCTCCCTCTGGAGTGGCCTTGTATCCTCACATCCTGTTCCCTTCCTTTCCACTAATTTACGCCACCACCCCCAGCAACAGTTCCAAAGTGTGGCTGTCATCACGCGCTCCCTCCTCCCTCGCTCAGAAACCATCCATGGCTCCCTAGTACCTTCGTGAAGACCTTCCTCTGTGATGACTCCTGCCTGGGCTATTTTGACCTCAATCTGTCTCCTTGGTTCTTTTTTTTAAAAAATAACTTTACTGAGGTATAATTTATAGATAATGAAATGGTCCATGTAAAAAAATTTTTTTCATAAATGTATTTATTTTATTTATTTATTTTTGGCTGCGTTGGGTCTTCGTTGCTGCGCGCGGGCTCTCTCTAGTTGCAGCCAGCAGGGGCTACTCTTCGTCGCGGTGCGCGGGCTTCTCATTGCGGTGGCTTCTCTTGTTGCAGAGCACAGGCTCCAGGCGCATGGGCTTCAGTAGTTGTGGCGTGTGGGCTCAGTAGTTGTGGCGCACGGGCTTAGTTTCTCCACGGCATGTGGGATGTTCCCACACTAGGGCTCGAACCCGTGTCCCCTGAATTGGCAGGCGGATTCTTAACCACTGAGCCACCAGGGAAGTCCCGGTCCATGTAAAATTTGATGAGTCTTGACAAATTTATACACCTGGATATCCATTGAAGAACTCCTGTCTAGCCTTCTTCTCTGCTGCACAACTCCTCTAATTCATCTTTGGGAAGGGGCCACTGCCCCTGCATCACCTGTCCTGACTGTGCCCTCTGTTTCCGGGGGGGTGGGTTGGGGGTGAGGAATTGCCACTGTTGCCCCTTTCAGGATCCAGGATCCTCTCTGACACACCTGCTTCAATAACTGAGCCCCCATGATGGAGAGAGGAATCAGGGGTCCATGGCTTGGCCTCAGTGCCTGGACCCTTTCTGCAGGACTCAGGGCCACCCCTGTCCCATCACTGGGCTCCGCAAGGAAAAGCTCGTTTCTGCCAAAGACCCCCTCTTGGGCGTGGCAGTTGAGGAGGCCAGTGTCCTCAGAAAGGGGTCTTTAAAGGTTTCCGGGGCCACTCAGCATTTTTACAAAGTGCAGACTGTCTAAGCCGGGCTGCACAGTGAACAGTCCAGCCACAATCCCTGTCCCATGGAGCTCAGAGCCTAATGGGAAAGGCAGACACTGAATTGATCAGTTGATCACTGTAAATATTAAAAAAAATACCTTCCCAGGTGTAAAGAGCAGCAGGGGAGGTGTAGTCGACAGAGCTAAGGGAGGCCTCTGGGCGGGACCACGGGATGGGGAGGGGGCATCTCCTTTAGGCCAACACCCGAAGTATGGGACAGAGTGACCGGGGAAGGTGAGGGGGCTCCCGGGAGGACACGGGTGCAAAGACGGCACCCCAAGGCCAGGGCCTTTGAAAACTGTGCTGGCACCCCAGGGGCAAGGAGAAGCCACCAGTGGGCGTTGAGGAAGACAGCATCGGATTGGCACCGTTGAAAAAGCCTCAGTTCCTATGTGGAGAGGAGGGTCTGGTGAGGGAGGACAGTGTCTGGGAAGGTCTGGGGTCCTACATGAGAGTAGCCAGGCCCCGGGTTTGGCCTCTCTCTGAGTTGGTTAGCTGGCAGCCCCTTGAGCCCTTTTGGAAATGGATTCACATTCCCTTGGCCGCAGACAGCGTAGCCTGAGGGGTGGGGGGGTGTCCAGGCTGGGCCACTGAGTGTGCTGTGTGACCCTGGGCCAGCCATTTGACCTCTCTGGGCTTCGGCCTCCCCACTCCCACTTTTCCCATCTAATTTAGTGAGGATAAATAATTCAGATCTTCTGAGTGGACCCCCTCCGGCTCCTCCAAAGAAAGCTGCAGGTCGGACGGCTGTAATTGTGACCGCAGGGGCTTTCGTCCTGTGACAAAACTCATTCATTTTAGGCTGGAAAAAATACCTTTTTTTTATTATAAAGAACGTTTTCTTGAAAAAAAAAAAACCCAAACGATAAAAAACCTTGGACATGTTTTAAGGTAGCAGCAAAAAATAGTTGTAGAAGAAAACAAGAAAAATGGTTCCTAAAGGTGCAAGGGTCTTTAGGACCCCCGAAGGGTTGAGTATACGGAAAACGCTGAAATTCCCCGGCTTGGGCCAGTGGGGCCTAGAAGGCCTGGCCACCCTCCGCTGCTTGTGGTGAAAAACACGAAAAACAAAGAGCCCGGCCAGTTCTGGTGTGAGGTCAGCAGAGCTGTGCATGGTGGGGTGGCACGGGGATGGAGGCAGTGAGCTGGCATCCTGACACTGATTCAAACCCAGATCCGTCACCGCCATCACTGACTGTGGCCCTGGCCGAGTCATGTGACCTCTCAGGTGTAGGTTTCTTGTTTTGCTCTATTTGCTGCGAAAGTCACATAAAACCAGTAAGTAGACTGGAGGGGGAGGGGCCCCTCACCCCACCTGCCATGTCTGCCCCCTTCCCCCAGCACCGTCCTCTGAGGGCTTCCTTCCAGTCATCTTTCCATCCTTCACACCTGTGTCGATGCCCTTACACGGGCGTGGCTGTTTCTCCCCACCTTCCTCTTTTCATACTTGACCTACGTCTTGAAGATGTTTCTGGGTTATTACACATGTGGCCGCTTCATTCTTTCTGGTAGCTATATAATATTTCCTGATAAATGGGAGCAAGTGGGAGGGGCGGGGGAATCAGGAATGTTTGAACGTCCGTGCCTTGTTCAAACCTGCTCTGAGGCTCGACTGCTTTCCCAGCCCCTTTCCCGGGTGAAGTCTCAGGCATCCATGGCTTCCCTGCTCACTTCCAGTTACAAAAGGCCATCCGTGTGCACTAGTTAATATGTCCAGTCTAGTGTAATCATCAAAAGTTGCAGCTTCACCGGGGGGACAGTTTCTTTCCTTCCTGCTTTGGGAGCTCAGTGGTAAGGGGCAGGGGGTGAGCTGCTCTCTGGGGTCCTTCCCTCAGCTCCCACACTCCTCAGCTGGAGGGTGGGTGGAGGGCGTTACGATAGGCCCTTCTGGTATTAGTACATTGCCCAATGTGATCTGGTAATATTTCACTTAGTATTTTTTCATTTGCTCTTCTTTTTTTTTTTTTTTATAAATTTATTTTTATTTTTGGCTGCATTGGGTCTTTGTTGCTGCCCGCAGGCTTTCTCTAGTTGCGGTGAGCGGGGGCTACTCTTTGATGTGGTGCACGGGCTTCTCATTGCGGTGGCTTCTCTTGTTGCAGAGCACGGGCTCTAGGCGTGCGGGCTTCAGTAGTTGTGGCACGCAGGCTCAGTAATTGTGGCGCACGGGCTCGGTAGTTGTGGCACACGGGCTTAGTTGCTCCGAGGTATGTGGGATCTTCCCAGACCAGGGCTCGAACCCATGTCTCCTGCATTGGCAGGCAGATTCTTAACCACTGCACCACCAGGGAAGGCCTTCATTTGCTCTTCTAAGTGAGACTGACCAAGACATTCTCCTTGTCTCAGTTTGGGATCATAACATGATGTGGGAAGATTTTTTTTCTTTTTTTTTTTAACTTTTTATTTTGTATTGGAGTGTAGTTGATTAACAATGTTGTGATAGTTTCAGGTGTGCAGCAAAGTGATTCAATTATACATGTAACTATTCTTTTTCAAATCCTTTTCTCATTTCGGTTGTTACATAATATTGAGCAGAGTTCCCTGTGCTATACAGTAGGTCCTCGTTGGTCATCTATTTTAAGTGGGAAGCTTTTTTATAAAAAGTTCTGGAAAGTCCTGGAATACTGTTCTCAGCAAGGTTGGGAGGGTGCATGTGTGAACATACCCGGGCCTGGTACCCGTGGCTCTATTAACGTTTTCTGTAAGCACTTCAGTCAACTTTGATCGTTTATATTTTCCTGGACAAATCACCCATTTTGTTCTGGTTTCACATTATTCGCACAAAGTTATACCTCATACTCTCTTATGATTAAAAGAAACATCTTACCTGCTCTCAAGGGCAGCTCCACGTTCCGTGGCACCAGGAGCGTATTCAAGTTTGGGGGTTCCCTTTAAGAAAAACAAGTTCAAAATCATGAATACAAATTTAGGCATAAAACGGAATACTTAAGTAGAATGAGAAAAGAAATCAGAACAAATTAAAATTTTAAATTAGCTGACAAATATCGTAAACCACAAAATCCAGAAAAATAACACATTTTAAAAGGATTAATTGCCTGTCACACCCCATATGCATTTTTTCCCTACATTTTTTGGCTCCATACTCTTTGATCACCTCTTTGTATGACAGTAATTTTGTAATATTTTTTCCATAAAGTAGAAAGACAGTTTAGGCTTTCCTCTAGCATGCTTGATTGCATTTTGAAAAAATATTCTACTTTGAAATGATTACAGATTCCCAGGAAGTTGTAAAAATAGTACAGAGTGATCCTGTTGACTCTTTACCCGTTATCCCCAAGGCTAAAATCTTACATAATTATAGTGCAGTATCAAAACTGAAAGATGGATGTTGGTACAATACACAGACTGCATTCAGCTTTCACCAGCTGTTTTTTGTCTTGTTTTGTTTTGTTTTGTTTTTGGTAGCACCACGCGGCTTGAGGAATCTTAGTTCCCTGACCAGGGACTGAACCCGTGCCCTGGGCAGTGAAAGTGCTGAGTCCTAACCACCAGACCGCCAGGAAATTCCCCAGACTTCACCGGTTTTACATGCACTCCTTTGTGTATTTAGTGTCCACGCATTCTATCACGTGTATATTTGTGTAACAATCATGATACAGAACTGTTCTATCACCTCAGAGACCCCCACCCCCACCCCATACACTCACATAGTGAACCTTCTCCCTAATCCCTGGAACATTCCAAGAATGGTATACACATGGAATCATACAGTATGTGACCTTGTGAAACTGGTCTTTTTCACTCAGCATGATGGCCTTGACATCATCCAAGTCTTTGCTGTATCCATCGTCCATTCCTTTTTACTATTGAGTAGTATTCCGTAGTATGCATGGACCACAGTTTAACTACTCACACATTGAAAGACATTTTGGCTGTTCCCACTTTGGAAATATTGCAAATATTCCAGCTACGAACATTGGTATATAGGTGTCTGTGTAGACGTAAGTTCCCATGTCTCTGGAATAAATGCCCAGGAGTGCAATTGCTGGGCCCATATGGTAGGTGTATGTTTGGTTTTCTAGGAAACCAGACAAACCATTTTCCAGAGCAGCTACACCATCTTACACTCCCACCAGCAATGTATAAGAGGTTTAGTTTCTCTGGATCCCTGCTCTGGCACTGTCACTATGTATTTCTTATTTTAGCTGTGCTAAGAGGTGTGTAGTGACATGACAGGATGCTCTTAATTTTCATTTCTCCAATGGCTAGGGATGTTGACTATTTTTTCATGTACTTATTTGCCACCCATATACCGTCTCTGATGAAATGTCTCTTCATGTTTTGCCTCTTTTCTAATACAGTTGTTTGTGTTTATTTCTTTTACTGTTGAGCTTTGAGCGTTCTTTACATAGTCTAGATTTGCCAGATACATGGTTTGCAAATATTTTCTCCTAGTCATGGTTTGTCTTTTCATCTTCTCAAGAGACTCTTTCACAGAGCAGGAGTCCTTAATTTAGAGGAAGTTCAATTTATCTTTTTTTTCCTCTCCTGGATCCTGCTTTTGGTATCAAGTCTAGGAACTCATCACCTAGCCTAGCCCTAGGTCTCAAAGATTTTCTCCTATGTTTTCTTCTAAAAGTTTCACAGTTTTACATTTAAATCTATGCTCCATTTTGAGTTAATTCTTGTATAAAGTACGAGACTTGGGTCAAGAGGTTCTTGTTTGTTTTTGGTTTTGTCCATGACGTCCAATTGTTCCAGCACCATTTGTTGAAAAGGCTATCCTTCCTCTCCACTGGATTACAATTTCCGTCAATTTACTCTCTTAAATTTCTTACAACTCATATATAGCCTGATTTATAATACCCTGAATTATGTAATGCATGTTTCCTAAAATTTTGCCTAATCTTTCTTTCTCTGGCTCCTTCCCTCCCTCTCTTCCCCTTGGTTTCAACAAAGCATAATTACTGAGAGCAGCGCCATGTCAGTCCACATCCCACAGAAACCATGCCTGCTGGCATTGGTATTCAATGACCAAGACCAGTTATAAACCCATGACAAATGAACAGGAGAGCTTCTGCTTATGAGGGTACCTGGCAAGGGCCGTCTGAGGATGGACGGGTCAGGGAAAAGCCCTCTGAGGAGGTGACCAAACAGCTGAGACCTGAAGGCAAAGGAGATGCTGAGTGTCAGGGAGGAGTCTGGGGGCGGGGAAGGGCTTTGCCGGCCGTAGCCCGGCATCTGGGTTGAGTCTAAGAAATGGGAGGCTGTCAAGGGCATTTTAAGCAAGGGATGCTGTGATACACTTTACGTCCTGGGTTTTCGCCGTGTCAGACAAGCCTCTCCGCCTTTTTATCTGATTTAATGAGCCTGAGCAGAAATGCGCAAAACCCGCTGGACCCCCATCAGCCAGTCAGGGCTTAGGCTGTTGTAACTTACAAGGTTTGTCAGCTCTTCTGCTCTGAGCGCCACCCCCCCGGCCCCGCCCACCTCTTCCCAGTAATAAGCCATCAGCCAGTCAGGGCTTAGGCTGTTGTAACTTACAAGGTTTGTCAGCTCTTCTGCTCTGAGCGCCACGCCCCCGGCCCCGCCCACCTCTTCCCAGTAATAAGAACCGCTGGCTGGAGCAGGACACAAAGATGGTCAGCGAGGCTGCGGGAGGGCTGCGAGGGTGGGTTCGCGGCAATGTGGGCAGTGGGGGCTGCTGGGAAAATAGCTTTTCTGTTGTGAATGGCCTCTTGGGGTAGATCTTGCAAGATTACGCATCTCGTGTCATTAGAAAGCATGGCTATAAATTAGGCTGCTCAGAAGCATGGGGTGTGTAATAATTAAGTAATAAAAGTCACCACAGGGGTAAGGGAACAGGAAAACAAAGAGCCACTGTTTGTAGATGCACTGCAGGCCGCCCTGTAAAGAGACCTCTGAGCTCGAGTGGCATTTCAAAGCCACTGAAGCGCCACTCAAGCGGAGCCCCGGGTCAGTCTAGTCCCAAAGAGGTCCCCATGGAAGGGAGGTGAACCGTCCTGGGCGCGCACATAGGGCGGGAGAATGGGAGGGGGCTGGGAGGAGGATGTTTAGGGTCCAGTCCAGCTCTTTGTGGCTGGCTCTGGAGCCACAAAATCCAACACTTGGACCGGCCCAGCAGGCAGTGGAGGACAATAGGGAAGGGAGAGGACTTGGGCTAAATGACACTTGATACTCAGCTCAAGCCGATTGTTGCCATGTAGGAATGCAGACCCACTTGGCCAGAACGTATACATCTTCAAGACAATTTGGAAAGCTGGGTTCCTTTAATGTAAAATTTCCCAGTTTTTAAGTGTTGACAACAATTTCAAAGACTTTAAAGACCACCGTGCAGACTGTATAAAACACAAAGCCAGAAGCCCCAGGTTTGCAGTCTCGCGTCCTTACTGTATGTGAGCTTTGAGAGTAGCCTCCCTGCTCAGTCCCTCCATTTCCTCATTCCCTCGTCTGTGAAATAAGGTCACAGGGGAAGAACAGAGGCTCTGAACTTTTCCGGGGGCATTTGCACCTTTGAAAATGTGATGAAAGCTGTGGGCCCTCTCCGCAGACATGGTGTCTATACACTCCTATTCAGAGATGGTGGTCTGCGACTCCGTGGGACTTCCGGGGGGTAAGAGCCCCAGGCCTGGATGATTGATGAGGCCTTAAGCCCCGAAGGGTGGGTCCTGGGCACAGCCTCTCCAGACGCCCCAGACCCATCGAACCAGAACATGCCTCGAACAAGACCCCCCCACCCCACCCCGTGATCCACGCTCACGTGACGGTCTGCAAAATGCTGCTGGAAGGCTCCTTCTGCTGTAAAAGACCCAGTGATGTCTGGTTTCGGGAACTTCTCTGGACAGCACGCGTCGGCACCGCAGTTTCTCTTGGTGTTTCCCAAAGTGTGGGCTGAGGAACCGCCATGTGTTCATTTCCTGGGGCCGCCGTAACAAATGACCACAGACCTGGCGGCTTCAACAACAGAAATGTATTTTCCTTGCATCTGTCCGTTCTGGAAACCAGAAGTTTGCAGCTGAGGTGTTGGCAGGGCGGTGCTCCCTCCAGAGGCTCTAATGGAGAGTCTTGCCTGGACTCTTCCAACTTGCGGGGGCCCCAGACGTTCGTTCTCTGGCTTTTCTCTGCCTCTGTCTTCACCTCACCCTCTCCTCTTCCCTGTATCTCCGATTCTGTGTATATTTTATGAGGACACTTGTCATTGGATTGAAGGCCTAGCCCCCCAAAGCGATTTACATACTGTTAATCCCATCTCAAGATCCTTAACTTGACTACATCTGCAAAAGCCCCTTTTCCAAATAAAGTCATACTCACAGGTTCTGGAAGTTAAAATGGAAACATTTGGGAGGGCACCATTCAACCCACTCACCCTGTATCAGAACTACTTCCTATATTTGCTAAAAATGTTCTTTCTTGGGCCTCACCCCCAGGCTTCCTGGATCAGAACCTCTGGGGAGGGGGCCCCAGTGATTTTTATGCATTGAAAGGTGAGACCCTCTGGTACAGAAATATGAGGAGGCAGTCAGCTTGGACCTGAGCTGAGTGATGGAGAAGGTGATAAAGACCATTGTGAGGGAGGGTGGGAGGGAGGGAGACGCAAGAGGGAAGAGATATGGGAGCATATGTATATGTATAACTGATTCACTTTGTTATAAAGCAGAAACTAACACACCATTGGAAAGCAATTATACTCCATTTGTGATCACAAGGAAGATGAGAAAGAAGTGAGCGGGGAAAACAATGAGCTTCATTCCCTGGATTTTTCCTCTTTGTCTTTTTACTTCTTATTACGAAAAATTTCAAACATGCACAAAAGTGTAGCAAATAGAGTAATACACATCCATGATCAACCCTCATCACACAGCTTCCACCACTCTCAATTTATTCTGTCACTCGTTTCATTTTTTTACTTTGTTATTTTATTTTACTGTGCTCTATATTTTGCTGGAGGTTTTTTGTTTGTTTGTTTGTTTGTTTTGCGGTACGCGGGCCTCTCACTGTCGTGGCCTCTCCCGCTGCGGAGCACAGGCTCCGGACGCACAGGCTCAGCGGCCATGGCTCACGGGCCCAGCCACTCTGCGGTATGTGCGATCCTCCCGGACCGGGGCACGAACCCGCGTCCCCTGCATCGGCAGGCGGACTCTCAACCACTGCGCCACCAGGGAAGCCCCTTGCTGGAGGTTTGTTTAAAGCAAATTCTAAACTACACAGAATTTTACCCGCAAACCCTTCAGTAGGTATTTCTAACATTAAGACGTAAAGCAGCCACAATATCATTATCACACTCCACACAATTAGCACTATTTCCTCACGGCTTCTGAAACTCAGCTAGTGTTCGCTTTTCCCTCAAAAGATACCTTCCCGGGCTTCCCTGGTGGCACAGTGGTTGAGACTCCGCCTGCCGACGCCGGGGACGTGGGTTCGTGCCCCGGTCCGGGAAGATCCCACATGCTGCAGAGCGGCTGGGCCCATGAGCCATGGTCGCTGAGACTGTGCGTCCGGAGCCTGTTCTCCGCAACGGGAGAGGCCACGGCAGTGAGAGGCCCGCATACAGAACAAAAAAATTAAAAATAAAAAAAAAAAACCTCATTCCTATCTCTAATTACATGTTGATATGATAATATTTTGGATATATTGGGTTAATAAAATACATTAGTAAAATTAATTCCACCTGTTTCTTTTTACTCTTTTTAACATGGCTACTAGAAGAATTTTAGTTACATGGCGGCCCACATCATATTTCCATTTGACAGTGATGGTCTAGAAGTCTGATTACCTTTGGGCTCACTTTGGGGTTTGTTTCCCCCAAAGTGTTTGGTGGGTGGTGCTACATACCTCCTATTAATCACTCCCAGCCCCACATCTGTCACTTCCAGTGATGGTAAGATTGATCACTTGGGTAAATTTTATGTTATGCATATTTACCACAATAAAAACAAATTGATCCTTTGGTCCAGCTGCTGTAGCCTGACACATCCATTGTAAATTTCCCCATCAGCCTTCCACCTAATCATTGATTATTACCTAAATCCATTATCATTAGGCTTTGCAAAGTAATGCTTCTCTTTCCCCAATTCTGTCCTTCCTCCTGCATTTTATTAGCTTTGGTTCTTCTATGAAAGAACTTTTCCTCATCACCTATTAGGTTACCTTGAGAGGGTCTCACACACAGGGCTGCCCCACTGCTCTGGGACCTTAGGATGGGGATGATAAAAGTACCCACTTTACAGTGCTGTGAGGAGTGGGGCATGCAAAATGCTCTACACAGGGTAAGTTCTCCTTGGCTGGAGACCCTTGTCAAAGAGAACTAGAGCGGAGGCTAAAGGCAGTAAAGACGGATTTCATTCAGTACTATTGCAAAGGGGAAAGTGACCTCGCTCAATTCTGAATACAACACAAGTGGGGATTTATAGGCAAGGAGCAGAGTGGATGGAAAATTACTACGAAGAGACTTCAAGGGTAGGGGGATTCTTACTAAACTGACTTAATAGGACTCTTGGTAAAGGCAGGCCAAGGTGATCAGATATCAAGGGCGGGGGGATTGACTTAGCAGGGTTCTTTGCTAAGGCGAACTCTTCATCTGGCCAAAGATAGATCCCAAGAACGAGCCCTGATCAAAAAGAGGGCTCTGAGAAGCCTGCCTAAAATCTGGTCAGGGAGAGAGTCTGTCACCATGTCAGGCCCAGCACTCGGTTGGTGGACAGTAAGTGTTTGTTGAACAACTCACACGAGGCACCGTTTCTTCCACGGCTGCAGAAGGGCCAGAGAGAAACTCTCACAGCCTTGGGAGAACACTTTGCCCTGTAGCCCTGATGGTCAGGTGGGCAGCCTCTGGGGAGGGGGGCCTTCACCGACCTCAAGCCCATCTGACTGCTTCCCCACAGGCCTTCCACCCCCTTCTTTGATCTGCTGCAGCATCGGTACCAGCAGCTATGGGTGCAGGAACAAAAGGCCAACCAGAAAGCCATCAAACTGGAGAAAAAGCATAAGGTAAACGCAGTGCTCAGTCCAGAGTGGATGACTGATGGGGTGGGAGGGAAGAGAAGGGAGGGGCTGGGGGAGGCAAAGCCAGAGCTCAAAAGGATGCCGCCTGTGCATGTCTATTGCTGGGGTGTGGGCAGGGCTGGGGAGTCAAGTTGCTTGTTGCTTTGCTGAAAGGGTCTCGGTGATGATCAGGTTCAACCCCGACTTAAGCCCCGCCGGCATCACCAGTAAACTGGCCCTGTGTGCCTCTGGGACAGGATCGGGACCCCATCTCCCGATTCCCGTCTGGGGACGGTCCCACCAAACTCCATGTGACCCCACACATCTGGAAACCAGATTGTCCACGAATCTGACCTGGCCCGGACAGAAATGTGCCCCGGTCTATCTATAAAGAAAAGGTTAGGAAGGCGAAGTCCAAAGAGAAAACCCACTTCTGGGAGGGTTCCGTAAAGACCGCGTTTTATGAAACGTTAGGATACATTTTGTTTCAAGTGGATGACTAACCCCCATGCTAACCGCTCCACGTACATCACATACATCATCTTATTTGCGTTGGATACAAGCCTGTGAGCTGGGTGTCACCCTAGTTCCCAGGCATGGAAATCGAGGCCCAGAGTGGTGGTGGCCACACTGGGAAATTTGAGCTGAGGACAGAATGACACCCAAGCACCAGCAATTGTTAATGGTGTGCGCCTAGGTGAGATTTTTACCTGGAAAAACATCTTTAGCAGTGAATTTGCATTGTCACTTGTATTTGAAGATACTAAACGTGGTACCCCCTTTAAAATAGTCTGAGAGGGCTTCCCCAGTGGCGCAGTGGTTAAGAATCCACCTGCCAAGGCAGAGGACATGGGTTCGAGCCCTGGTCTGGGAAGATCCCACATACCTCGGAGCAACTAAGCCCGTGCGCCACAACTACTGAGCCTGAGCTCTAGAGCCCGCGAGCCACAACTACTGAGCCCACGTACCACAACTACTGAAGCCCACGCGCCTAGAACCCGTGCTCCGCAACAAGAGAAGCCACCGCATTGAGAAGCCCGCGCACCGCAACGAAGAGTAGCCCCCACTCACCGCAACTAGAGAAAGCCCGCACACAACAGTGAAGACCCAACGCAGCCAAAAATAAATAAATAAATTTATTTTTAAAAGTTTAAAAAAATAAATAAAAATAAAATAGTCTGAGGTTCGGACTTCTGGAGCACTCCGGTTGGTCTCTTCTCCAGTAGATCCGGATCGATGACGGTAAAATCAGAATTGCTTTATGCTCACGTAGCACTATGTAGATTTCATCAGAAGCACAGCTTTAGTGTCTTTGGTTGTTGCAACGATCTCACCAACGCCGTCCCTCCTCCAGATTCCGTGCAGAGAACTGGATCCAGCGCGCACCCTGTGTTCATGCCTTTTGCCCTCCCAGACACCCCGTGAGGTCCGAGTCTCATCAGAGCATTCAGTTTGTTTCATTTTCAGATGGAGGAACTCAGTCTCAGAGAGGTTAAGTGACTGGCCAAAGGTCCCAGCCAAGCCAGGACCCAGGTGTGTCCCGCCCCAAAGTCCAGGCTTTTCCTGATGGTGAGGTCCCACTGTTGCTGATTACGGGAAAGCTTAGGATTCAGCAACAGTGCCTGTGATGTTCTAGGGACAAACTGGGGAGTGGAAAAGTCTTATCAGGGATCCCGGCACCCTTGGGACCGGCCAGGAAAGGCTGCTGGGTGGAGGGGCCCAGGGTTCCCCAGGCCCAGCCAGGAGCCAAGGCCCCTCCTGGCTGTTGTCAGCGGTGGGTGGAGTCCGAGGCAACCACTCCTTACAGAGCAGAGCGTTGTAATAATACTTTAAAGCAGCCCATGACTAGTTTATTTGTTAATGACTCCAGAAGGAGTCAGCTCACTATGGTAACGGCCAGTTTCCGAGGGAGCATTGCCGTTACACGCTGCTGCCTTATAGCTCCGGTCCGGAGTCCTGTTTTTAATGAGCAGCTATTTCACAACAGCTCAGAGTGTCACAGGTCCTCAGAATCCCGGGCCTCCAAAGACACATCTTCTGAGTCTAGAGACAATCTCATAGCCAGTGCCCCTCAGTTTTCAGCAGAGCACCCCTTAAGCAGCCACTGTGGGCGGCTCCACCCCCGAGCACTGGTTGGGGACAGGTGCCAGCCTGGGGGGGTGTGAATTTGAGTGAGTCACTGCTTTGCTGGGGTCTCAGTGACCTCACTGAGCCAAAAAGGGGGTCAGATTAAATGGGGGCCTGCAGAGCTGGGCCCAGCACATAGTGGGCCCTCAGAAAATACTTGTGCAAACCATCCCCAGAGTTCTCTTCCTGTCCCAAGATTCTCTGTGGCCATCAAATGGCTACAAACACCCAGACCCACCGATGGCTGAGGGCCTGATGAACAATTTATTAGGGCTGATAAGACCTTTGATTTACAAGGTCAAACTGCCCCCATCCTAGGAGAAGCCTGTCTCTTCAGCATCTCAGGATGTCCTGGATTTTGGAAGATGATGACCCCAAATGAAATTCTTGGAAACAGCTTCCATTTAGTGAGTAATCATCTTGGACCAGACATCCTGCTCAAAGCTAACTCCACAAATCCTACAAGCACCTGTTCGTTAGGCATCGGTACCCGCATTTCCTGCAGAGGAAATTGAGGTTTGGAAAGGTGACAAGACTTGCCTTCATTCCTCCAATTCTGAAGGCCAACAGCTCCTTCACCCCGGGCCGGGGTGGCTCTTGGCTTTGGTTCGAAGATGAAGCTTCAAAGCTGTTCTAGAAAGCGGAGGGGAGGGCTTGTAAGTTATCCACAGATGCGTTCAATAAAATTAATATAATTGATCAACAAAATCAATCAAGCAAAGGGGTTCGATGGGGTGGTGGCATCTTCAGTTAGGCTCAGGTCAGCTTTTATTTGTCGGGTGCACTGTGTGCCCTGCGTCCTCTCTTACACCCGCTTCTGCAGTGGCCCATCCTCTCTGGGTCACTTGGGCACCAGGGCATCGTCCAGCTCATCCGCTCTGGGTGTGAGGCTCCCCCTCTTCACACTGCGGCTGCAGTTATAAACAAGAGGCCCGTGTTTACCAGTTAACTCCCCTGGGGGGGTTTGAATTTTGACAAGGATCACAGCCGTGGGCTAATAAGGCCTGACTGTGTATGGAATTCCCCCGGGGCACACATTGAAAATGCAGACTCCAGGGCCCCTCCCCCTCTGATTCTAAGGTTGGAGGCCTGGGCCCCTGTGTTAGTCTGCTGGGGTGACCATAACAAAATACAACGGACTGGGTGGCTTCAACAACAGAAATCTTGGAGGCTGGAAGTCCAAGATCAAGGGGCCAGCGGAGTCGGCTTCTCTGGAGGTTTCTCTCCTTGGCCTGAAGACGGCCACCTCCTCGCCATGTCCTCACATGGCCTTTCCTGTGTGGACAAGCCTGGTGTCTCTCCTCTTCTTAGAAGGACACCTGTCCTACTGGATCACAACCCCACCTGATGACCTCCCTGAACCTTAATCACCTCCTTAAAGGCCCATCTCCAAATACGGTCACAACTGGGGGTTAGGGCTCCGACATGTGAATTTGGAGGGGAACGCAATTCAGTCCACAGCAGACCGCATGAGCTACAGGACCCTAATTATGGGCCTGCCGGCCTCTGTTCGTGGGCACGGGGCGTGCAGCTAAAGAGGAGGAGGACCGCCTCTGTGCCTCTGAAATCCCACCCCCAGAGACCTCCGAGGCCCTGACCCAAGCCCCCAAATCCCTCCCCCCGAACAGGAGTCCTCCTTCCTCTTCCACGAGCAGACCATGCTGAGGACCTGCCCCACAGAATGGCAACAAGCATCGAGTCATTCATTCTTCATGCAGACACTGTGGCGCCCGTGGTAACCACCGGGGCTGTGTTAGCCACTGAGAAAATTACAAGGGTGTCTGGGACACACCCCTGCCCTCAAGGTGGCTGCATGTCAGAACCCAGAGAGTTCTAGGGCCGAAACTAAAACCAAAATAACACGCTCCCAGCGTCCCATGGTCCCACCCCCAAGTCCACTGTGGTCACAGGCAGGGCCAGGGGTGCAGGTGCACTGAAATCAGACAGGGAGAAGGGCCAGAGCCAGGAGGAAAGTGACGCGTGGATCTGCAGCACCAGGACTCCCAACTCCTCGTCGTGGCTCGGGCTTCTCCAGGGAGCCGGTAACCATCTTGCCTTGGCATTTCTCGGGCCTGCAGGTGATCCTTGGGAAACTGTATGAGACCCGGAGCAGTCAGCTGAGGAAGTACAAGCCGCCTGTGAAGCTGGACGCCCGCTGGCACATGCCCCACTTCCAGAAGGTCAGTCTCGCCTCCACCTGCCCCTTCCTGCACCAGGGGGGGATGCCCCTCACCTTGACTGGTCTCTACCTGTCCTCTAGACCGTAGAGTTCTGTGGGCTTCTACCCATCGACTGGCATAACAACAACAACAACAATAATAATAGCAACAGCAACGACTAACATTTTGGAGCCCCTCCTAAGTGCCAGGCACTGAACTCCACTTCATTGGCTCTTCCCACACGTGGAAGCGGGGAGCTGCTGCTATCACCCCCATTTCACAGCAGGAAATGTGGAGAACACTGGTGAGGGCAGCCTTGGGCTGAAGCTGGGCCATCTGACCTCGGAGTCTGGGTGTCTGTCCACTGGGGCGGACGCTGTCTGGACCAAAACCCCCTCTACTGATGGGGTCATTGCACCACATCCTACACTGGGGACCTGGGGGTGCAAGACAGTCCCATGCCATCAGCGCTAAACCTCCCGCAGAGGGGCATCCCTGGGGAGATGGAGCAAATGTCTCCTGTGGGCTGTCATGCACCCAGAATGATCTCGCACCCACCATGCTCCGGCCTCAGGACTGACCCAGTGTCCATCCGGCCACGTAGGCCTGTCGCACCGTGACGGGGCTTCTTCTTTAGCAGCTTTTAGCAGAAGAAAAAGGAGGAATAGCCGGGGCCGTTGTCAGAGGAGGGGAACCAGGAGACTTGGGGACAGTGCCACGGGATGGTGGGGGCCGTGTGTGCCCAGCTCGGGCACAGGGAGCCTTTCTAGGGGCCACCAGGGCCACTCCTGGTCCCGGGAAGACAGCCGCACAAAGCCACATTCCCAGACAGCCCAGGCCCGGCTGCTGTGTAGAGTTAAACTGCAATTTAGACAGTGAAGGGGCCCATGCCTTCCTGAACCTAATGCAATCGAACAGGCTGCCAGAGAAGCCCACTAGCCCCCCTTGATGTCGCTCTCATGTCCTGCCCAAGTGGCCTCCATCAGCACGTGTCAGTGGCCAACAGCCCTACTGCTCATCAGCCCGTGCCGTCCCTGCACACGCAGGCAGGACTGGGCACCCAGTGGGAGGGGCGGGGAGTCACCGAGCTGCTGCCCCGCTATCACTCCTCCGCCCTGGCCTGGGCAGCGCCCCTCATCTTTGCTTCCTCCGCCTCCCCCAATTTCCTGCCTTTTTATCCACATCCCTCCTCCCCTTTCTCTGCCTCTCACACTCGGGAGTTTCGCCTACCACCTCCTTCCTGGCCCGTCTTCTGTTGCCTTTCCTCTTTTGCTCTTTTCTCTCTGATTTTCCTGATGTTGGACGTCCATGGGGGATGCAGGCATCCTGGGGACCCTGCCCAGGAAGGGATGGGACCCACGGCTCCCTGGGCACGAGATGCCCTGCCAGCAGTCTGCTCTACAGCACTGACCCCCAGCCCCTCTCAGCCCCCTTGTCTCCAATTTAGAATCTACAATTAGCTCCCAACCCAATGGACCCAGGAGGGCTCAGGTGGTCTCCCCGCAGCCCATCGGAGCGAGGAAAGGCCCCCCTCCCGCCTCCACCACCCCCACCCCAGGTAACATGGATTCTGCTGTGTCAGGAGCCCTTGTCTCACCCGCAGGTAGCCCCGCAGCCTGGCCCGGAGTAGGATTGGAAATCCAGATATAAATGAGTTTCTATTTCTAAAAGAGGGGATTTGACTCAGCTGAGCTCAGGTCTCTTCCAGTCTTTAGATTGTTACAAATTACCGTTAGGAACACGGTGGCCCACCTGTGATGCTGCCCACCTGTGATGCTACCCCTCTGTGTGTGCTAAGTCATTATTTCACACAAGCATCCTTACCCGAGTTGTACTGAGGACAGGCAGAGATGGGTTTCATTTTCCTTGCCCAGCAAGTGGCTCGGCCTGGAACCCAGGTTCCTCTGACTGCAGGGCCCGAGCTCAAAGGCACTATCCATCGTGTCATAGAAATAACGAGAAACAGAATAAAAATGCAAGCCCCGGGATTTATCGGGTGATTTTTCATCTTTCCTGGGGATGTTCACAGGCTTCTGGAAGTCCAGCTGCAGGAATCTCAGAGCAGGGCTGGTCCCTGGGCGCCACGCGGTACAGCCCAGCAGAGGCGCTTAGAGCCCCAGGGCGCTGCCGCCACCGCCGCGACCCTCGGTGCCCTCCCCGTTGGGAAATACCAGCCATGAACAGTATTTATTGAGCTCTTACTGTGTGCCAAGTGCTGGACATGCATTATCTCCTAGATATCATACTCTCATTCTACTGACTCGGAGACTGAGGCTCAGAGAGGGGAAGGAACTTGCCCTGTGAGAAGGGAATGCCGGCCTTTGAGGCACGTAGCCACATTGCAGTTCATTACTTAACCGGGCCATTCGTTGTTCAATGTCCATCTTCTCCCCTAAAGTGCGAGCCCAGGAGGACATGTCTGTTGTGTCTCCACTGTGTCCCCGGAGCCCAGCCCAGGGCCTGGCACCCAGCAGGTGGCCAGTAAATGTCTGTGGGAAGGATGAATGAAGGAGTGCATGAACGAATGAATCACCAGTGCAGCCCAGGAGGACAGATGAATTTAAAAGCCTTTCACAGGCCCGATGAAACCCCCTTCCCAACCTAAAGGTCCCAGGGCCCACCAGCTGCAGCAGCCGACGGGGTCCGGACTCGGAAGGGGCGTGGCCAGAGCTGCTCCTCCCGCAGGGCTTACTGCTGTTGAGGCCCCAGGAGGGTCTTTGTGTCTCGCGTCTGTGCCGATCCGCCCGGCCCCCCTTCCCCGCCCGGCCCCATTATGAAAGGAAAAAGCGCTTCCAAAAAAGTGGAATCTGTCACGGTGATGGATAACCTAAATGGACTCTCCCAGCTCGCGAACAGATGTCTACGCTGAACTCTGTCAGAAATAATTAAACACCTTTCACACGGAAAAGCAGCAGGCAGGGCGCGGGCGCTCCCGGGCTGGGTGAGCGCTCAGCAAAGCTGGCTTTCCATCCATCCCCACCCGGCACCGCACGGGGCACCTCCGGATCTGGGCCCAGAGGGACCAAGGAAAGGGGCAGAGACACCCCTCGGTAGGGTTCCCTGTCCGGCCACACGGGGTCCAGCGCTATCTCCTAGTCTGTGCGACCAGCCATCGCCACGTGAGGGCCAGTGCCCAGAGGGAGGGTTAGCCGACAGCTGGCGAGTGGCCTGTCTGCCAGGATGTTCATAACAG
This sequence comes from Leucopleurus acutus, assembly GCF_964270905.1. Taxonomy (NCBI): domain Eukaryota; kingdom Metazoa; phylum Chordata; class Mammalia; order Artiodactyla; family Delphinidae; genus Leucopleurus; species Leucopleurus acutus. The sequence continues at coordinate 4,145,239 of NC_139150.1, read as the reverse complement.
GCCGCCAGCCAGCCCCCAGGCCTGGGCCAGCAGCTGGACCTCCCTGGGGCTCAGTTTCCCCACCTGAAAATGAGGGGGGAACACTCGTTCTTGAGGGTCTCTTCCAATCCAAGTTTCCATGACCAAGGAGCCATGTGGCGTGAGGCACGGGGTCTCGTGGAGGCCGCAGACACCGAACCCAGAGTGAACCGGGACAGGTTCTCATTTCGGGGACAGGACATGAACTCATTGCCTCGTTCCTGAGTGGGGGGACCCCTGGGCCTGGAGCCATACCCTCTGTGCCTGGTGGCCGGGCTTTCTCTGCGCCCCCCTCCGCAAGGCGTGCTGGGGGCCAGCGGGGAGGGAGGAGGGGGCAGCCCTGTATGTCTGTGTGCGCGTGACTCCAGGGTCAGCCAGACCCGGGCCACGTGGTGACCCTGCCATTCCTGACCTGTCACGTGGCTTGACCTGTCCAAGGCCCTGTTTCCTCTTCGGTCAAGTGGACCAGTGAGGCTCCCCTGGCAGGGCTGTTTGATGAGAATGCGTGTACAGTGTTTAGCAGAGCACCTGACCCTTACCAAGCTACCAATAAGTGGCAGCTGCCACGAGGGTGGTCCTGGTGATCATTCACTCACTCAGTCACTCATTCATTCATTCACAAATCTTATCTGATCATTCATTCACTCACTCACTCATTCATTCATTCATTCACAAATCTTATCTCTGAGCACCTTTACGTCAGACCTTGTTCTCAGCACTGACCATATACTACCGTAGGGCTGCTGGTGACAGGCAACAAGTGAGGTGGACAGACGGACGGGTGGACAGGTAACTGAGCAGGTGGACCACTAGACGGGGAAGTCTGGAGAAGCTCCAGCCCTAGGCGTCCAGTTCTCACAGCCTGAAATGCTGGGGAGACGTCAACCTGAGCTGGCAGCCCCGAGTTCGGGGGTGGGGATGACTGCCCACAACGAGAACCGCAACAGCACGATGCGGACTCGGGTTGGTCCACCCTGTTCTGCCTTTTGTGTCCCCGCCTGGGGTTGGGGGGGACAGGGCATCCCAGCTCACCCAGGACAGCCCTCCTTGGGTCTGGTTGGGAGGCAGACTAAGTAACAGCACCCCCTCTGCTCTCAAAAGTGACCCAATCAGAACCATATATTCTATGGTCTCCTGGTATGAAATCAGGAAAAACAGACGGTTTATCCCTCTTTACAAAAAGACTGCCAGCGATAACGGCCCAAAGACAGAGGGGCGGGTGCCCCTACATATTTATAGCAGCACTGACGGTGGTGAAAGGCTGGACATCGCAGGCAAGTAATGGCTTAGGTACGTGTTGGGAGATATTACACAGATAGCACAGAGATAATATACAACGTCATGAAATATTATACAGCCACTGAAAATATTGACTTCAGTCTGTACTTATCGACACTTTAATCATCTTTCCCCACTTTCATAATAATTTCCCCACATATTATTGGGGGAAAGAACCTGTGCTGCGTGACCCCGTCTGCGTGGAGGCACCCGTACACCACGCAGGGGGGTCTATGCTCCAGGACAGACGTCGGGAAGGAGAGGCCCCGAGTAGCGGCAGCTGGGATCCCTGGGGTGAGCTGGAGACTGTTTTACTTTCTCTGATGCTCTTCTCTGCATTGTTTCCATTTTTATAATGAGTTCCTGTAACTTTTACAAAACAGTAAGGTTTTTTTTTTTTTTCAATGTTTTTAAAGGATGGGGACTCTACATCCTTCCCCAGGGTGCCTGTCCCTGTGCTCAAGCCCCTTTCAGCCCTGTTCCTCCCTACGACTCACCGAGCACTCCCCGTGCTGCCGGCCAAGCCTGGTTTCTCCTGTTCAGTTTCCATCAGGCATAAAGGTTAGAGGCTGGCGCTCAGCCCCAGTCGTGAAAGCGGCTGACTTGCGGAGTCTGGCTCTCTACGGCCAAGTCCATGTTATAATTGGAGATCCAAGATCCATTTTAGAGGGGGGTTTGCCCAAGCATCTCGGGGTCTCCACTTCAACCCGAACACTCCTCCTCTGCCCGCAAGCCCTCACCTTTCCTCTACAGTCCCGATACCCACTGACATTACATAGTCATTCAGTCACTAAAGTATGAACAAATTGACTATATTTTCATTTGGCTTTTGGGTTCAGCCCCACTGCTTTAGAATAATGGCCCAAGCTATTAAGCTAACAGTTTGATTTACAAGCTCTTGTGCTCTGAACGCTGGGATCAGACTCCTCTCTTTGTGGAAGACTAACCCTGCCTCGGGTCTCCTGGGCCCCTGACTCACTAATAGAACAGGAGACGGTAGGGAAAAAAACGTCAGCAGTCAGCCAAGCAGTGACGCCCAGAGACGCAGCTGATTAGTGAAAGCTGTGAATCTAAGAAAAGGATTTTCTTTCCCACCTTTAAGCTCTCTTACAAATCATAGCTGGCTGGAAAGTTAGCTCTCTGTTAAAGCCCCAGGGCGGGCTCGCAGCCCGTCCACCCTGCTGCCGCCACCTCTCCAAAGGGCCCGCACGGTTCAAATAAAGATGGACCGTTCTCTGCACGGGTGTCTCAAGCCCCAAAGTCACTCCTTCCAGACCCAGGAAGGGCAGATTCCAGATGGACTGCCCCTCCCCTCCCTGAGGTCCCTGCACCAGTGATGTATTTTAAGAATCCCGTCGGTCTGTTGCCTCAGAATAAGAATCTTCCCAGGTTGCCGTGTAGGGCACTGAGAGCACACGGGGCAATAGGAAGAATGATTCAGAGGCTCTGATGCTCTTGACATTTCTTCCCTAAATACAGATTCCCCCCTCCCCTAATAAGTCAGATCAGTATGCAGAAGGGCTGACTCGCCGAAGGAATAAAAGCAGGGGCTTAATTGGTTTTACATAATCCGGCACCTCGGAGAGAGAATTTTTAGGCACCTGCTCACGAGGTGACATTGCTGCTCAAAATCCCAGTGAGCTGAAGCTCTGGGGGTGGGGACAAGAGGAAAAGGGGCCGGGGAGGGGGGTGGGGTGGGGAGAGGAGATGGCGGCAAAGTTTCTGGTGCAGCTGGAGAAATCTTGAAGTCCGAGGGAACCCGGGTCATGGAGGGAGGTGGCAGGCATCCTGTGGGATGTGGGAGCTGGCACTTGTAACGAAACAGCCCTGCAACCTGGGCACCCCCAGCCTGGCTGTCCCCATAATCTGTCGGGCACCCCTGGGAATTTTCAGTTTAATCCAGAAAGCACTTCACCCCCCACTGGGTGTGAAAATATTTCCAATTTCGTGTTGAAAATCAACCAGAAAATAGACTAAGACGGCTTGTTTTGACATCAGGCATCTATTTCTAATCTCTGGAGATAGCTAGAATCTCATGTTGAGTTTTGGGAGCTGATAGAACTTGCCAGGTCCCCAACTGCTTCTCCCAGCTCATCCCCAAGAGAATAAATCCCCCATGATCTAAAGAGAATCTCCCGGGCTTAAGACGGAGTTCGGGTTAACGTCTGTCACCTCTGGAATGACTTCCTCCACGTCTCCCTCGTTTCCACATGTCCCCACTTGTCAGCCTCTGTCACCAGGCGCCGAGGCTGCAGGAGCGATGGGGTCCGAGCCGCCTGGCAACGTGGCCAGCAGGAGGGTCCCGCAGATAAACAACATTCGATGATCTACTTGGATAAAGTCAAGGTTTATTCAAACTGAGGTTTGTCAGAAGTGCAGGCGAGATGAATCCAGAGGCCGGTATCCTCATATCTACAAACCGCATGCAACACACAGAGCCTCCCTGGTTTCCCTCAGAGATGCAAAGTTCGTGGGCATCAGAGAACATAACACGTCGGAGAGGAAGGAAGATGATGGGGATGTTTTCTTGGCTTCTTCCCTTCTCCTCCTCAAAGAGAGCGTGGGAAATGATGCCTTAGCAGTGCAAACAATGTCGGTAGTTGGACCGACTTCCACTGGCTGGAGGTGCAGAGGGAAGGGCGTCCAAGAAGACGGCGCCCCCAGATGACAGCACAAAACCCACACCCGACAGCTCACACATCCCAAGCGCCTCTCAGAGGCCAGGCTGGGTGCCTCGATGGATGGTGTTTGGTGTCAATGCTCACAGAAACCAAAGCTTGGAGGCTTCAAGTCACGCGCCCCAAGGGTCACAGTTAACAAGGGTCGGGTGGTGGCTGAGCCCTCTGGCTGGCTGCCTCCAGGCCTCAGGCCCTGGAAGAGTCGATAAATACCAAGGACCTGCAACTGAGGTCAGGGGCCAGTGGGGGCTAAATGCAGGACCTGGGAAGGAAAGAGAAGGGCGGTCAGGAGCTCGGGTGTTTATAGGTGTCCAGAGGGTCGTGGCCAGCCCTGCTCTGGCTGACTTAAGCCCTCGCAATAAACGAAACTCGCCACTGCCCCGCTAGCCTTTAGACTTTGACAAAACCCCGGAGCATCTTTTAAATGGCAGCTTGGCCCCAAGGCTAAAGAGGAAAGAGGCCATTGATGGAGGGGGGTGGGGGGGGTCAGGCTTGCTGTATCAAAAGGCCTGAGGCAGAGACAGAGCCCAGCAGGAGGGCCTAGCCTGTGGGCTCGTAAACCACACAGATGTGCCAGGTGCCATCCTGCCTCGGGCCTGCCTCTGCATCTGCATCTGTAAAGTGGGCATCAAGTGAACTGTGCGTGCAAAGCACTTGGCTCGGGCCTGGCCAGGGGAAGGTCACGGAGCAGTAACACCTCTGGGTTGGACGGGGCTTTGCCATCTGCTCCTCTAGATGAATGGTTCTCAGACTTGGCTGTGCCTGGGGTCCTCTGAGGAGAGGTTTAAAATGCAGATTCCAGGGCCCCACCCAGGACCCCGAGCCAGTGGGTCTGGGGTAGCCACCAAGCCTGCGTTTTCAACAAGCAGCTCCCCGGCTCCCTGGGTTAATGTCAATTCCTCCTACACAGATATGGTTAAAGCACACGTTCCCCAACGCAGGCTGTGCCCTGTCATACATTTGCCATAAAGCAGGTTGGGGCTTCAGAAAGAAACGTCCTATTGGAGGCAAGCTGTCGTCTGTTGAACAGGTCAGGATCTGATGAGGCTCTCTTCCTGGCTTACAGATGGCCACTTCTCGCGGTGACCTCACTGGGCAGAGAGAGAGAAAGCAAGCTCTCTGATATCTCTTCCTAAAACGGCGCTAATCCCATCATGGGGGTCCCACCCTCATGACCTCACCCAAGCCTAACTACTCTCAAAGGCCCCACCTCCAAATACCATCACACTGGGGGGTAGGGCTTCACATATGCATTTTAGAGGGACATGATTCAGTCCACAGCAGCTTCTTTCTCAAGCTCACTCCAAGTCTGCCTCCTCTCTCTCCTTCAACCTTCCCGCCTCAGGGTTGTGTTTCTCCCTCTGGAGCCCCATGGAGCCACATGCTTCCCCTGCAAATACCTGAGGTCAGACACTGTTTTGTCATCAATGTCCAGGTCCTGGATTGTTCCTTGGGGCAGCGTTCTGAATGTCGATAGGTGGGACCCTGTGTTGCAGGGACAGTGGATTGCCCAGGTGCTGTGACCCCTGCCACCCGGTATGCATTCTCTGCCTTTGTCCACAGTCACAGAAGATTTGTCAACTTGAACTGCCTTTCTACATATTTTTGAACGAAATTGTGGGTACAAATATTGCAGAAAATAAAACCCCTCTTCTATTGATACTTAGAGATTTAGCTGAGCAAAGGAGATGGAGAGGATCTTTAAGGATGCTTGAATCTCAGAGGCATTTCTAAGGGCTCTGTTGCCTTATCCCAGGTTCCTAAACCTTCCATCCAACCATCCATCCACCCAGGATTTGTTGAATGTCCACAGGGCGCCCCTAACAGTCGAGTAAGGTCCCCTGTCTGTTGGCATTTCCCCGGAACAGTGTCTGGAACGTGGCATCAGCATCTTTGCTGTCTAGTTGAGGACACCTAACTCTAATATCCCTATCTGTGGCTTGACAGGGTCAGCCTTGTCAACCACAGAAAGAGTCTGCGCCTTCTTAAAGGATACTGGAAAAAAATTCTTCCTGCTCATTATTCTAATAAGAGAAAAGGGGAAGACGACACCAAGCCCCACCACAGTGTACCCCACCCCAATGGGCCATGGACACGGCACAGCCGAGTATGTCCCCGGCTTCCCTGGCAGCAACACAGGAGTTGTTCAACAGCCAAAATGAATAAGCGATACGGCACTGACGGGCACTGCACGGACGGCTCAGCAAAGGACTTAATTTGCAGCCAAGCACAAAATCAAAGACTGTCAGCTGAGGAACTGTGCGCCTGGATAACCACCTTGTGCTACCTGGGAAAGCACTGTCAGGTAAATTTCCAGAGAAAGTAATTAAGGAATCCCCATTGTCTAACTTCAGCAGCAAAATTTGAAACTCTGGAATTTGATGCTCGCCAGGGATCTGGTGTCTCCTCCCAGCTTGATCCTTCATCACAATGAACAGTAGAAGTTTATGAAGAGATCGGCTGGTGCGTCTCCCCCTCGCTCTGCCGAAGATGCTCTCCAGCGCCCTGCGCGCTCCCGCAGGCATTGTCTTGACGGCGAAGCAGTAGGCAGCAAATGAGATCGCCGCTTGTGGGACGGGGGTGAGATTAATATACAAATATATAGCCCTCTCTGAGGTCTGGCAGGCACCAATTAATATTTATCAAGTGCCCACAGCTAGCACGATACTGCGTAGCAACATGGAGAACATAGAGTCCGCGGCGTCGGGGAGTCTACCCTCTGACTCAAAAGCTACAAGCACATAGATGCTCCGTGTGCTCGGAGGCCCCCGCCCGGATCGGGAGTTTGGGTTAATATTTACAGCCAGTGGCCTCCTCTTTCTGAGACGATGAGGAATTCTCAAGCAGGCACCATCATCACTGCGGCCTCCGTGGGGTGAGCGCCCAAGCCTCTGGGGCCCAACCACCCCATTCACAAAGGTTCTCCATCAACACATCTCCTTCCCTAAGCCCCTCCTTAGCTCTTCCTTGAGTTTAAAATAAGGGAAGTCCATTAAAGTAAAAGAAGTCCTGCTGTCCATTGGAGCTTAGAGTCCAGCGTGACCCTCCATACCCTGCTATTTCTAAGTGGGGTGAGCGGGCGAAGCATCCCGCTGGAACCGCCCACTGCCCCCTCGCGGGCTGAGCCCCTCCAGCCGAAAGCCTCTGGGCCACCTCCCAGAAGAATAATGCCAGCCGGTGCCCATCATCTGGGCTCTGAAAAGGAAAGGGGAGACCTTCCCCCACCCCTTCCTGGCAGCTCCGCTTGTCACGGTGCTTTTGCTGACAACCCCATTGAAAACAGCCCTCGCTGCCTCGCTGTGAAGCCTCCTCCTGTCTCCCATTCACTCCTTCCTCAGACGGTTTTTGAAAGCCGAAAAGTCTGGAAAAACACACACTCCCCCCAGCCCAGCCCCCGGGCCCATCACCGAGGGAGAAGGGGCCGCAGCTTGGGTGAGCAGGCCTGCCGAGCGTCCTCACCCGGCCCCATGGTGCACCGCCTCCAATTAAATCAAAATGGTTTGTTTTTAATGGTCTTTTACACTGACAAGTGGGCGATCATTTTGGGCCCACGAGCTGTCAGGGAACTGAGGCAAATCCTCCGTTGATAATGCCCAATGCTTCCAATTAGGAGCTGAGGCCGCTCCTGGCGCACTAACGATTCCCCAGCCGCCCCCCAGGCCCCTTTGGCGCTGGCTGTTTCTTCTTCCTTCTCCACTGCAAATTACTGACACGAAACGGAAGGCCCCGCGTCTCCTCCGCCACGCCGGGCCCGGGCCCTGTTGGGCTTAATGAGCCGATGGAAGTTTCGTGGCTCCGGCGCTAAATTCTTTTCTTGTTTGGCAGCTGCTCGGCTGAGGCGAGTGTTGACCTTATAAAAGATTTAGTGTTTCTCATTATTTTCTGTCAAGCTTCACAAGTGATGGCTGTGCGGTTATCATTTGCATCCTGGGGTGCGTGTGCGTGTGTGTGCGTGTGTGTCGGACGGGGCTCTGAAGTGGAGACGGGGAAACGGGAAGGGGTCTTTCTCTCCCTTAGTTGCATTTGGGTCCCACACACCAGCTACTGGCTTGACATCCTTCTTGGGCTGAGGTGTTTCAAAGAGAACGCAGGATGCAAAGCAGGGAGGACGGATGGTTCGACGGCTTCGGGGCCTCCCAGATGGAGCTCTGGTGGAGGCGCCTCGAGGCTGGTGGACTCCCAGAACCTGGGGGCGACAGCCCAGCCAGGGCTGGACGTGCTGGGCAAAAGGATGGGCTGAGGTAGACGTGGTCCTGAGGACAGTTGTAGGGCTACGCTCAAGACCTCATCACAGGGAACTCACTCTTTTCTTACAGGCCCCATTGAAAGCCATCACCAGCAAGGTTTTTCTCTCCGCTCTGCGTCCTAAATGAGGATTTAATGTTTTTAAAAAAGCAGAACCGATTTTTTCTAAGTGGCACGTATTATCGTCCCCTGTGGGATGACTATGGGAGCGTGTGTTAGTCTTTATTCGGCTCCTGCACCCACGCCAAATGGGGGCCGCTCTATAAATAACAAGACTCCAGGGAGTCCACGCTGGCTGCTCCAACTCCCCTCTTTCATTCCCTGTGTTCTCCCCTCACTCTAACCTACCCACTGGTCTTCCCAGGTGAGGGTGCCCCGAGGTTGCCTGAAGAGGGAGAGAGGCAGTTAAGGGCAGGTGAACCCATGGATGTCTTCTCCCAGGGGTTCTGAGTCTTTGTTCCTCCTTGTTACCGTGGGAGACTCTGTTCTGATCCTCTTAGAGCAAATACGGGGCACCCTCTCCCTTCCACGCCCATGGCAGACCTTGCTAATCAATCACCGCACACTTTTTCATGAGCCTAGATTCAGCCTGAGAATATTTTATGACAGAACGTGGGCATCAGCCACCATCACAGGAAGGGCAGCCTACTTGCCATCCCTGCCTTAGAGAGGCCATTTAAATAAACTGCTAAGGATCCTAAAAGTCCTTGCCTTTTTATGCTACGTCAAGATGATTTTTATACAAAAGGAAATAAAATATAATCCACCAAAGGAAAATAGATACATTGGACTTCATCAAAATGAAAACCTTCGGTGCTTCAAATGATGCTATCAAGAAAGTGAAAAGACAACCCCCAGAAGAGGAGAAAATATTTGCAAATCAGATATCCCATAAGGGACTTGCATCTATGAATATAAATATCACTCTTACAACTCAGTAATGAAAAGGTAACCCACATTTTTAAGTGGTCAAAGGACATGAATATGGACACAAATCATCAATATGATGAATATGAATAAGAATATGGACACAAATCATCAATACACACATGGAAGATGGACACAAATCATCAATACACACATGGAAGATGCCCAAAGTTATCAGTCATTAGGGGGATGAAAATCAAAACCTCAGTGAGATACCGCTTCGTACCCAAGAACTAGGATGGCTGTAATAAAAAAAAAGACAATAACAAGTGTTTGCAAGGACACAGAAATCAGAACACTAATACACTGCTGGTGAGAATTAAAAAATTGTGCAGCCACTTTGGAAAACACTGTGACAGTTCCCCAAAAGGCTAAACACAGAGTTTCCATGTGACCCAGCAGTTCTGCTCTTAGGTGTATACTCAAGAGAAATGAAAACACACATCCATGCAAAAACCTGTACACGAATGTCCCTAGCATCGTTATTCATAATAGCCAAAACGGGGAAATAACCCAAATGTCCATCAACTGATGAATGGATAAACACAATGCGGTAGACCGTACAGTAGAATATTACTCAGCAATAAAAAGGAATTAAATAGTGAAACATGCTACAGCATGGATGGACCTTGAGGATGTGGTATGTTGAGTGAAAGAAGTCAGTCACCAAAGACCATGCACTGTGTGATTTCATCATTAGGAAATGTCCGGAACAGGCAAATCCGTAGAGATAAAAAGTAGACTAATTGTTGCCAGGGGCCAGGAGGAGGGAAATGGGGAGTGATTCCAAAGGGAACAAAGTTTCTTTGGGGGATTATGAAAATATTCTAAACTTAGATTATGCGGGTGTTTACACAACCGTATGAATGTACTAAAAATCACTGATTTATGCACTTGATTTTTGGGAAGAAAAATGTTTTCTTTTTCCTTTTTTTAAATTTTAACTTAATTTTTATTTTCTATTGGAGTATACTTGATTTACAATGTTCTGTTAGTTTCGGATGTACAGCAAAGATTTATACACTTTAAAAGGGTAAATTTTATCTCAGCAGAGCTGTTTAAAAAAAAAAAAAAAACTTGAAAAAAAAATAGCCCACCTGAGTCAGACGAGTACTCATCGCCAGATTCTGTCTTTGGAGCCTTGAACAGGGGGATAATTGGCACCGAGAAATAGCCTCAGATGGTGAGGGAGGGTCTTGTGTGTCCCCAGCCTCCCCAGTGAGCTGTTATGACTCTCGCTTACCTGCAGCCTATTAAACTTAGACACTGAAGAAGCAGAGGTGGGCACCAACCTGGAGTTTTTTGGAAAATTCAAACACCCCGCCTTGGTATTACCCTATTATTTATCTACCAGCATCTGGCAAGCAGGTTCATTGTTCAATTTTGATCTCAACTGCTGCTGACTAGCCTTAGCTAATCCTTGGGAATGATCTAGAGATACTGTTTGGCTTCTAGAAATAGCAAAACGATTCTTATGTTCAAAGACACGCATGACTCTCTTTTCTTCTGCCGCAGTAAGCCTCAAGAACTCCACAGTCAGTGGAGCAGAAACCTGGTTCCCAGGTCTGGCTTTGCCGCTTGGTAGCTGGGTCTCCTTGAGCCAGTGTCTTAACCATCCTGAGAATCAGTTTCCTCTCCTGTCAAGTGAGGGTGGTACCCCCAGCCCTCACCTGGGGGGCCGTCACTCTCCCCCCTTCACCTGACATGGTACCCCGAGGTCCCACGGTAGACCTTGTGGGCAGGCAGGATGTTTGTTTTTCTAAGCCCGGGTTTGGATGTTCTTTGAAAACACAGCATGTATCAGCAGGGCGGGTCAGGCCCTGTGTCCTTGCTGCATCTATTTTTGGACCACAGAGAAATTGGAGCCGGTAGCAGAATAACAATTTAGGGGACCAGATGTCTCAGGAGAGACTGCCACCCTCGTTAATTACTTACACGACAGACCTGCTACATCAGAGCCCAGGACCCACCGTGCCCGCCGACATCCTGCATGGATTTGTGTTCTACGGGGCCTCTGACCTCCAGCTGCCCGAGCTTGGCAGAAATTACTGACCTGGGACTGATCCATAATTTTCAAGTACCTCTCATTAGAGGAGACAGCCCCTCAATCTTTTAAAGCAAAATCTCTCCCAGTCACCTGAGCGGTTGTCACTTAAAAAAAAACTAAACTAAAATCTCTATAGCTGTCATTTTTTTTTTTTTTTTTTAGCTCTTTGGAAGATTTTTTTTTTTTTTTAAATCCGGCTATTTTTTCCTCAGATCCTACCTTTTTGCCTTCTCGGCCCCCAGACTTGGCACTGGAGGGCTTGGGGTCCAGTCGGGGGACCACGGTGAGGCTCATGAGAGAGGTCTGGATAGCAGCTGGCCCAGCTGCCCCGTCGGGAGGATCGTGGGAAAGCTGCTCAGTTTGTGAACCCGACTGGTGGGTGGGTTCCTCCCGCTGGGGGGCACAGCCAAAGTCACACGCCACTGGTGGTGACACTCCTTTTGGCAGCAAAACTCCGGATTCAAATGGAATCAAACACAAATCTCCAACAAACAGCTCTCGTGAAACAGAGGAACTGTTTCTCAGTTGCAGGTGTGTGGGGGGAGAGACCTCTGGCCCTGTGTCACTTCTCCAAAACGCAGTTTGAAAATCACCTCTTGTGTTTTCATCTTAAAAAGACAAAAAGGCGGGCTTCCCTGGCGGCGCAGTGGTTAAGAATCCGCCTGCCAATGTAGAGGATACGGGTTCGAGCCCTGGTCTGGGAAGATCCCACGTGCCGCGGAGCAACTAAGCCCGTGTGCCACAACTACTGAGCCTGCGCTCTAGAGCCCGTGAGCCACAACTACTGAGCCCACGTGCCACAACTACTGAGCCCACGTGCCACAACTACTGAAGCCCATGTGCCTAGAGCCCGTGCTCCACAACAAGAGAGGCTGCCGCAATGAGAAGCCCATGCACCGCAATGAAGAGTAGCCCCTGCTCGCCACAACTGGAGAAATCCCGCGCACAGCAACAAAGACCCAACGCAGCCAAAAATAAATAAATAAAATAAATAAATTTATTTAAAAAAAAAAAAAAAGACAAAAAGGCAATACTCCCTTACAGATAAAACCCAAGCACCCTCTGCTTCCCTGTTGTCACCCCCTCCCTCCCAGAGTCAATGCCAGGCATGACTTCCGGGCACGTTCCTTCCTCCCATTTTTTTTCCATTTAACTAGATTCATGCGCAGGCTTGCACAACACAGGGGATCGTTTTGTAGGTTTTACGTTTTTCACGTAAATGGCATCATACTTACGTTCCATCTGTAAATGAAATTTTCCCATGCAACATGGTGTTTTCGGCTCAGCTGGGCCTGGAGCAGCCCTGTTCCACAGAACTTTCTGTGACGATGGGCGTGTTCTGCAGCTGCCCTGCTCAATGCAGTAGCCCACGTGGGCACACGGGCTTACGAAGCCCCTGGAACGCGGTTTGCGTGACAGAGCGACTGAATTGTTCATTTTCGTCGGACAGGCCCTCTCTAGAGCGGTCATGTTAACTGAGGCCGATTATTCCACTGCATGAATTCACCACCTTCGGTATATCCTGTCCCCACTGATGGGCATGTGGTCGTTTCCAGGATTTTGTATCATGTTATAACGAGGATTCTTGTACACATCGCTTGGTGGACCTTTTTGAAGGTCTCTCCAGGGTATGTACCTAAACATGGACTCGTGAGTTCATAGGCTCCAGACTTTCTAGCTAAAGCCAAGTCTCTCTCCAAGTGGTTGTACCAATGAGCACCGTCACTAACAGTGTATGAAAGTTCCCATTTCTACTGTCGGACTTATGACTATTATTACCAATCTGACGGGCGAGAAATGGTATTTCTTGCTTTGTTCCCTGATCACATACTTTAGGTTGAGCGCCTTTCCCCGTGTTTGCTGGCCTTCAGATTTCCCCTCCGTGACCTGCCCTGTTCATCCCTTCTGCCTGTTTTTTTTTGGTCGCCGTGGGACTGCAGCACCCCTTTCACCCTCACCTCATCCCCACCTTATCCTTCAAGTCTCTGCTTGTATGTTATTTCCTCGGGAAGTCTCCTCTGGCCCCAAAGTCTGAGTTTTTAATTCTCTGTATTATAAGCTCTTACAGAATCTGGTACTTCTTTTAATAGTCATCACAACTGGACTTCCCTGGCGGTCTAGTGGTTAAGACTCAGTGCTTCCACTGCAGGGGGTGAGGGTTCAATCCCTGGTCGGGGAACTAAGATCCCACACCGCCAAAGAAATAAATAGTTAGCACAAGTATAAGCGAATAATTAGTTGTGTGATCATATTTTTATTACTAGTTTCCTGGCTCTCTGACAGTAGAGGCTTTCTAAATTCTCCCTGAATCATGATACCTAGTGTAGAGTCTGGTACACAGTGGGTACTCAATAAGTATTCAGTAAGTGAAATAATGAGCACATAGATGAAAGGGCAAGGGTCACACCTTATCCCCTAACCCAGATCACATGGGCACCTTCTCTATAGCGGCACCAGTTTATTCCACGCAGCGATTTTCTGTCAAAAGCGGATCAGACTTCTCAAACAAGCATAAAAACTCAACAAATACCAAAAGGTCTGATTCACGCAGATCACTCTGGCACCAAAGAAATTAAATCAGAAATCGGTCACAAACGTAACTAACAAAATTGCCTGGAAATTTAAGACCATATTTATAAATAACTTCAGGACCAAAGGAGAAATCCAAACAGAAATTTGATAGAGATTAGATGAAAAGAGAACCGAACAAAAATAAAGGTAACTCAAAACTTGTGAGATGAGATAAAAGAAAATGTAGAGGGAAACACAGTTGCCAATGCTATGTTGTATAAATGTTAATACCAGAAAAAAAAGAAGAAAGATTAAAAGGTAATTATAGCTAAGCAGACAACTCTAGATGCTAGAAAAAGAACAACAGAGAAACTTCAAAGAAGGAAACCAGGAAGTCAAGAGCAAAATTAATGAAATGTCAAAGGCACCATTAAGGGCATCAATCAGATGAGAAGTTGGCTCGTTTTAAGTAGATCAGAAAAGCACAGATGCTTTCAGATGAATTGGGAACTGGGATCCAGGAACCTAGATCCCCTGGGGCGGCGTGGGGCCCACAGTGGGCAGGGCGTGGACCTCAGGAAAAGGCGATGCTAGTGTCAGCTCTGCCCAGGACCACAGAGACCCTGGGAGAATTGCTTCCCACCTTTGGGTCTTGGGTTTTCCATCTGTATCAAGGGAGAGTTGGATTCAGTGATCTCCGAGGTCTCTTCCAACCCCAGGTTTCTGGGAATCTTCTTTTATTCCAGTCTGGCTGCAGAGAGGCAAAGGGTGTTATCCAGGGAGGGGATTACGATCCTAGGACGAGTGCTGGATGCAAATCTTTTTTAAGGTGTGCCAGTCGCCCACCTCCTCTCGTTCCTCATCTTTGTCCCCCAGTCACACTGACTGGCTTTCATTCCCTCCCATTTGCCCAAATTTGCTCAGGGTTTGGGCTGTTCCCTCCCATCTAGGACATTTTTGCCTTCCTCTTCCCCTGGAGAGCTCTCCCATCCTCTCCAGAAAGAACTTCCTGCGCCCCGGATGGAGTTAGAATTCCCCAGTCCACAGTCCTATTAAATTACCATTCAACAATTACACGTCTAATGTGTTCAGCGGCCACCTCCCAGGCCATCTTGCAGGACCCGTGTGGGTCTGCCTTATTCACCAGCGTATCCCCAGGGTGTACTGTGCAGTGCGGGCACCCGGTCTGCACTTCGCCACCCCGCCCGTCCTGCTCCCAGGGCTGCTGGTGGGCCGGTGGCGCTCACCTCTTATTTACCTGCACTGACCTAAGAGCGACTCAGCTCCATTCAGCAGAGCTGTCTCCTGCCAAAGCCGTTACAATTTCTTAGCTCCAGGCGGAGACAGACTGCAGATGGCTTAATTTAGAAGCATCTCAGAAGGAATTCTTTGCTCCACAGCTCTTCATCCTTTGACTCCGGGGGTCCACAGGGTCGTGACCACAAGCGCTTGAGGCCTGACTTGTAATCAGGACCCTCATCTCTGGCTGAGCCGCTATTTTAGGAGGAGAGAGCGTGCGTGCGTGCGTGCGTGTGTGCGTGTGTGCGTGCGTGCATGCGTGCGTGCAGGATGGGAGCCACACCGTTCCCAGCAGTGCCTCTCACTTGCCTCATTTCCTGAGCATTTATTAAGAGAGTGGAGATTATCGGTAAAGATCTGGGGCCAGGAGTCCCACGGCTCTGGGTCTCTGAGACCTGGGGCAAGTGACTTAACCTTTTGGGGCCCCTGTTTCCCCATCTGTAAAATGGAGACAACGTCTGGCTACTCTGCGGCTTGTGTGAAATAAGTGCACTGCACCTGACAAACGGCAGGTCTGTTACTGTAACAGCCTGAGGGTCCCAGTCGCCAGCCTCTGGAACAAATGCGGCAGAAGGGCGCCTGCTTCTTGGCATTCTGAAAGCTGGAACGCCCCTCTCCGTGGACTCCCATGTTCTGCTTGGGGCTCTGCGGATTTCATGGGTACAGAATAGGGCCCCTTTCCCTTCTCTTTCTAAAGGACAATCTCATGAGCGCAGGGGGTAGGCTCTTGCTTGAGTTAGCGCTCAGGAGAGTCGACCAGCCCCAGCAACTAAGCATCTCCTTCGGTTTTCACCTCCAGATTCACACACGACCCCTCTTCTCCTTCTGCTGATACCGTTTCCCCTGCCGTACCTCCCTTCCACCTCCCTCATCCCAATCCTTCCAGGCCCACCTGGCCTGAGAAGCCTTCCTTGACCACCTGAGGCCAGGTGAGTTCTGCCCTCCTCCTTCCTTCACTGTCTCATTCATTCATTCACTCATTTGTTCACTCTTCCAACTTTGTTTCAACACTTCCTGAACGCCAGGCCCCATGTCAGGCACTGGCTGTCCTCAGGGAACAGGGCAGGTGCAGACCCCACCTCTTAGGGCTCTGGGGCTGGACACTCACATAAGCTCCCCTGGATCCACCCCCGGGATGACTTAACTCCGCAAGAGTCCAGCAGGAATGGGACTCCAGTGACATCGGAGACCACATACGACACGCTGGCCTCCCGCACGTCAGCCCAGCGCTGCTGAGAACACAGTAGGTGTCAGAATGTGTGTGGTCAGTCACTGGGGTGAACCTCCTATGCCCAAAACACCCCTTTGGAAAACCAGGGGAAAATGGAGCTGGGACTATGCCAAAGTACAAAGGGGACGGCTCTTCCCCATCCCTGGCACACAGGTGCTTAATAAATACTTTTTCAGATGGATGGATGGATGAATATTTCTTCCTTGACAAAGTTTCTAAGTAATAGGAGATTGCAAAAAAGGAAATATTTCCTAGGGTTCTCTTTTATTTGTGTGCTGGTTTTAACCTGATTACCTCTAAGCTGAGCAGCCCTACGGCCTGGGTCCTCCACCTCCTCAGGAGATGAGAGTGAGTTCTGAGCCTGCTGCCACCAGCACCACCCACCGTCAGCACCAAATCACCACCATCCACCGTCAGCACCACCCAGCATTCCTGCGTGCTGAACTACTCAGGGAATGGCTTGAGGGCTGCATTTGTTTCCCAAGGCTGCCCTAACAAACTACCAGACACATAGTGGTTTAAAGAATAGAAACTTATTCTCCAACAGCTCTGGAGGCCGGAACTCCAAAATCCAGGTGTCAGCAGGGGCACACTGCCGCTGGAGGTTCTAGGGGAGAAAATCCAGGTGTCAGCAGGGGCACACTGCCGCTGGAGGTTCTAGGGGAGAAAATCCAGGTGTCAGCAGGGGCACACTGCCGCTGGAGGTTCTAGGGGAGAAGGCTTTCTTGCCTTTTCCAGCTCCTGGTGGCTCCTGGCGTCCCCAAGCTCTGGCTGCATCACTCCAACCTACGGCTCTGTCGTCGGGTGGACTTCTCCTCTGTCTGTGTCTTCTGTCTCTTACAAGGATGCTTGTCATTGGATTTAGAGCCCACCTGAATATTCGGGCCGTTCTCATCACAAGACCCTTAATTACATCTACAGAGACGCTTTTTACAAATAAGGTCACAGTCACAGGTTCCGGGGTTAGAATGCGGATGTAGCTTTTGGGGGGAGGTCACCATTCAACCCTTTACCAGAGCCACAGCGGGACGTGTAGAGTTGCAGAGATGTGGTCTTGCAGAGCTGTGCTTCCCTGTTAAGAACGGCTGGTGGCGGGCCCTAGGGACAGAACTATGCCACTCTGAATGCTACAGATGACCATGGAGGTCTAAGAGGCCCAGGCGGCTGGGCATCTAAATCAGCCGGGGTACCCAGGAGGCCTCACCGAGCATCTCTATCTGCCTTCCGGGAAGCACGGGTGTCAGGAAAATCATGTCACTGTGTAAAAATTCCCACCCCTTGCTGGAGGGGACACAAGATGTACCTTGGAAAAGGCCTCTTGTTTATGGGTACTTTCCTCCTGCACAGTGTACTGGAACTTCTCTCTTCTCAATAACTTCTGTGAGGCCACCTGGCAATTTTTCTGCAACTGGAGATTGAGCTGAGAACAAGATCGTGGTATGATTGATTGAAATGAGCTGACACCAGGCATGGAGCCTGGGTCTGGGTGGGGCTTCGGTGACTGTAGGAAGGGCCTTCCCGGGTGGACTCGGAGCTTTGGGCTTGGCCTCAGGCCCTGCCCCGGTGACAAGAGCCCCAGATGATCCTGACGTATATCCCAGAAACCCGAAACCTGAGGCCGGAGCTGGGATGGCTCCCAGAAATGCCGCCACACTTGCAAAGGGTCCATGAATCTCTTGTGCTGTTTGTACGTTAGGACTTGTGGGTACTTATTTTCCCAGAGGAGAGGGTCCTGGCTTTCTGCAGGGTCTCCAGGGTCTCCACACCCCCCAGAGAGTGAAGGATGCAGTTTTATGTCCCGGAATAACTAACCCAATCTACTTATCACCATTTGATTTTTTTTATGGGTTTCTAATAAGCATTTGCAGCCCCCAACCCCCTTTTCACCCCATGAGTGAGGTTCAGGGAGTCCCCCCACTCCCCTGACACAGCATGAGTGGCAGCTAAGGCAGAATATTCCAGAAGGAGTCTAGAACTTAGTGCCCAGGAGTTAGTGAGTGGGGAGTGGGTGCTAAGGCAGATTTTCTCTGCCACTGATTCCCTCTGGGGCCAACCCTGGACCAAACTCTGCTCCGGGCCTCAGTTTCCTCACCTGTAAAATGAACATGGTCAGGTCAGATTCTGTTGTGCCCTCCTGTGGCCTGATGTGCCTGCTCTCCCCTGATGGCAAGCATGGCCCCCTGGACCTGAGGTCTGGGTCTCACTGACCCTAAGCCGTGGCCCAGACCTTGGACTGTGGGGGGGGTCTGATGGGGTCTGGAGGGAGGCAGCAGATGCAGGACCCAGGAGGCCAAGTCAGCTCTGCGTTTTCTGCTGTCAGGAAACCACTTTGGGCCACAAGCTCTGGTTAAGGGTCATGACCTCCCCCCAGGCCCCTGTGCTCCTCCCATGGGGGCCAGAGTGTGGGAGGCAGAGCACAGAGACGTTCCCTACAAGTTTTGTTTCTCTTGGCCTTCCCTCTACTTCCTTTTAATACCTTATCCTCTCCCAGTTTTTCTTTTCTCTCACCTTTCATCACGGGAAGGCTGCCTGCAGCTCTGTGGTCTCAGCTAACCCCGTCCCCCCTGGTGGTGAGGGCACCCCCGGCCTGGCCCTGCACCAGAGCCTGTGGCCATCCTGGCCATGGGTCCTGCCGTATCTTGAAGCAGAGCCTTCAGCTGCTCCTGCGGACCCTCATCTGGGCCACCATGTTGCCTTGTGGACTTGAGCTGCGGGGCGCCCCAAGGCCAGCATGCATGTGGCCCCCTTAGCCTGGGAAAGCCCTGCTCATCCTACGAGCCTCCCCTTGCTCCCCAGAGAGGCCCCTGACTCCAGGGAGGGTTAAACCCACCTACCTGTGCTACTGACGCCCCCATCACTGCACTGATTCTCATGAAACAGCTGTGTAACCATCGCCCACGTTTGCTCCCCCTCCCGCAGGAAGAGTGAGTCCCTCGCATTCATTGCGGTACCCCAGTGCCTGGCACAGAGCTGTGCTCAGTTAATACGTGTGGCTTGAACGAGCGAGTGAATGAATGAATGAACAGCTGCATAAATAAACAAGCAAGGTTGAACCCTTTCTACCCCGTGCCTCCCTTAGTGATCCTAAAAGAGAAATGCCATTTTACGGGAATTCTCTGGCATTTGGAGGTGGTGTAACAGACCCAGGAGACAGGAGAGGTTTCCACTCACCACCATTTCTTGAGAGGCAAGGGCAGGCCAAAATACCGATTGCATAAAATTTTAACGACAGAGGCCCCCCACTCCTTGAATCTGGGTCTGGTTCTGGTGCAACTGAGTGTTGGCCCCTGGAGTGCGGGGTGGCCTCAGATGGTCCTGCGGTGACGGAGCGCCAACCGTGCCAGGAAGCCCCCCCTTGGAGAGGGCGGCTTGTTTGGGGTTTTAATGGTGGAGAATCAGCACGTGAAGGATGATGCTGGCTGTGAGGTCCCACTGCACGGGGGACCCCAGTCCCCGGCAGGTGGTATTTATCATGTACACGTCGTCCCGGCAACGAGCTGGACAGAAGGACAAACAAGGGCACCGGGCAGCCCTGCTCTCGCACCCCTGTCCCATGTCACCCCTCACTTTACCCCACAGCACCAGGACAGCACTTTCCCTTCACTTCTTTCCCTCTGACAGCGATTTTTATTATGACTCTAAGATGGAAGTAGGGGGCGGGCCAGGGAAGGAAGGGGAGCCCCCAGGCCGAGCCCCCGAGCACTCATGCCCACTGACCCGCTCTCCCTCTGTCCACAGGTGGGCGCCTGTCTCGATACCTTCCCCACCGAGGCCCATCGCCAGAGAGCCTTCAAAGCCCACCGGGAAGAGTGTGCCGTGCGCCAGGGAACCCTGCGGATGGGCAACTACACCCACCCCTAAAGCCTTCTTGACACAGTAGAAAATTCCCTGAAGGACTCACCTTTCTTGCCCCAACTAACATAAGACAGTCCCCCGTTGTTCTGCAGGCTCTGCCTCGGCCAGGACCTCAGACTCAGGTCTTAGTTTGATCGCTTTTGGTAAGAGCCCCCTCTTTAGAGTTAGCCACACTCGCTTCCCTTAAGCCCCAGTGACCCTCCACTTAGGGACCGCCCTCCTCCTGCAGGCCCCCCACCCTCTCTTCTCAAGCCCTCACCTGATAAGAGAAACCCAAAATCCAAGGCAGATTTTAGACTCCAGGCTCAGGGGCGATTCTGAGGCTCTGCCCTCAAGTGTTAAGAACAACGCATGTATTTGCTGCAGAAAGTGTGACAGCGCCGTGCTTCGAAAGCCCTCCTTTCATATTCCAAACATGAGCTTTAATGGTTCCTTTTGGGATTCCTGATATCTCTCCACGGCAATACCATCTCTCTGGGACCTTTGAGGGCAGGAAGAGCCCACGTTCCTTACCCAGAGCGGCCCTCACCTCCTCAGTGCTGGGCCCAGATGGGCTCCTCCACAGGCACTGACCTTGGAAGGTCACCCCACCCCCTCCCAAAAGAGAGAGACTTCCGGGGCTGAAAGCACCCAGGCTGGGGCACTTTGCACGTCAATCTTTCTGCAGGTCCTTTGGCTTCTCCCCACAAATTAGATACTGATCTATCTTAAATTAAAAGTGCTCTTTGTCATCTTCCTCCTGTGCCTTTATTTGAAAGCTAGTAAACCTATGAGCAGTGTAAGAACAGACCTCAGACTCTTTAAGGGAGATGACCTCCCAGACATCTCGACAGCACCTGTGCAAAGCCCATCGCTGACCTTCAACCCACAGCCCTCCCTAGAATGCCACACTCATTTATCCAGCTGCTCCCCGGATGTCTCCACTCAAGCATCCGGCATTCATCTCAATCCAACACAGCCAAGACAAAACTCTGGATTTCTTTCCGCCAAACTCGCTCCTCCCTCCTTTTTTCCCATCTCATGCTTGAGACCACCCAGATGCTGAAGACGAAAACATTCACGACTCTGTTTCCTTCACGCTCTCATCCAATCCATCAACAAGCCCATCGACGTTACTTCCAAAAACACCCTGATTCATCCCGTCTCTCCGAGCCCCCATCATCTCTCTGGAGACCTGCAGTAGGTTCCTGAACCACCTTCCTGCTTCTGCCCACAATCCCTTCTCCACAGCTTGTCACCAGCCCACCCCTTCTTGTCATTTAGATCTTCGCTCAGAAGCCAAGTCGCCCACTCAGGGAGTTCCCTGGTGGCCTAGTGGTTAGGATTCCCGGCTTTCACTGCCATGGCCTGGGTTCAGTCCCTGGTCGGGGAACTGAGACCCCGCAAGCCGTGCGGTGTGGCCGAAAAAGAAAAAGATATGAACGGGTCCCCCACTCAAAGGGCCTTCCCTGGAGTGACCCTCGGTTAAACCCACACCAGCCTGTGTTATTCTCGGCAAAGCAATGAGCCCCCGTTTATTGCCTGTCTCCTCTTCTAGAAGGTAAGTGGCGTGGGATCAGGCGTCTAAGGGCCCAGGGCCCAGACCTAAGGGCCTGTGGAATGACCCGCTGCCTGAACATCTGCTGTGGCTCCTGAGCCACGGGCTGAGAACCTGGCGGGGACCGTCCATCAGCCTAGGCCGGGAGACACACCGAGTCTGGTGACTACAGATCTGAGCGAGTTTCCTGAGCAGCCTCCCCACTCCCAACACACACACTCACTGCAGCTCCTTAGAAGCTAATTCCATAAAAATGCCACACACATTACCAACCCCCTCAGGAATCTGGTTCAGTGGGGGGCCTTGACAGACCCCACCCCATCCTAAGGGCCTACAATTCCCCTCCCACCCCACGAACCAGACAAGCATCCCTACTGGTCTTTGTTAAAGACACCCTGCAGCCTTCTGACCCCCAGGGGGAGCGACCCCGGTGAGGGAGCAGGGCCGAGCCTGAGGGGCCTGGCCACTGAGCAGGCAGCCATTCAAGGGCATGAAACCCAGCTCCACTAGGTAGTTTCTGTGTGACCCCAAGAAAGTGTCCTAACCACTCTGTGCCTCATCTGTGAAACAGGACCCTGACACACCCACAGTTTTCATCAAGTGAAATTAGATAATGATCACATTCAAGAATGTGTATAGGAAAAAAATAAAAAATAATAAAATAATAAAAAAAAAAGAATGTGTATAGGGCTTCCTGGTGGCACAGTGGTTGGGAGTCCGTCTGCCAATGCAGGGGACGCAGGTTCGAGCCCTGGTCCGGGAGGATCCCACATGCCGCGGAGCAACTAGGCCCGTGCGCCACAACTACTGGGCCTGCGCTCTAGAGCCCGCGAGCCACAATTACTGGGGCCCGTGCGCCTAGAGCCCGTGCTCTGCAGCGGAAGAAGCCACCGCAATGAGAGGCATGCGCACAGCAACGAGGAGCGGCCCCCGCTCGCCGCAACTAGAGAGAGCCCACACAGCAACGAAGACCCAACGCAGCCAAAAAATAAAAAATAATAATAATTAAATACATTTATTTAAAAAAAAAAGAATGTGTATAATGTGATTAGCACAGGATCTGGCATGTTTAAACAATAGATGAATGCGAATTATTCTTTTCTTCTTTTTAATAAAGCACACTGCAAAGGGACAGCCGGAACTCTGTGAGGGGTCCAGGGCAGAGGGCAGGATGCTCAAAGCCTTCGTGTCCAGATGCATCGAGAAGGTCAAGATATTTGGAATTGAACCCACTCTTTTGTTCTGAAATCCCCAGTGGGAAGGGCGGGGGGTGACACGTCAGGACACAGAATTTCCTGAAGGACCTGAAGTTAGGCTCTATCCACAGAAGAGTGAGCGATTCTGCTATGGCAACGAGCAAGGTGCCCCCCTGCTCAGTGGTCCCTCCAGGCCTGCTTTTGCAAGGACTGGGCCAAGGGGGAGAATATGGACTTGGCCAGAAAAAGCGCCGGGACATCTCTTTTGTCTATCCGATTGCTTCTTGCCTCAGAAGCAGGCAGACCGCGCGCTGTGGGACTCGAGGGGGTTGTGACAGACGCCCTGGGAACACACCTGCACCCTCTCCTGGAGTCTCCCCAGCCTCTGTGTACTCCCGGGCCACGCTGGGGTGGCTCTCAGCAGGTTTCCTCAGCTGCTTGTCCTACAGCGCCACCCTCTGGCAAGTCTGAGTATGAGGCCAAGGAGGTGCCTGGCCCTTCCCTCCCGGCCTCCTTCCCTCCCCCAGCTGGGTCCTTCCCTCCTCATTAATTATTTGTGCCTCCACAAAGCCCCAGGTCCGATTCTGGTCTGATTCCGCCTTCTCGGGTATCCTGTCACATCGGCCAAACGCCTGTCCTGACTCACGCTGACCCTGGCTGGGGGGTCGCCCGGCACAGCTGGAGTCCCCGACTATCCTTCCTGACCCAGGGTAGAGTCCCCAAAGGTTCCAGCCTGCAGGGGCCTTAGGGACCATCTGCTAACCTCCCTGCACCACCATCGTCCCCACTCCACAGATGGAAAAGAGATGTCAAAGGAGGCCTGAGTTCACTCAATAAGCCGGCCCGAGGCTAGTGACTGGTCCACTATGCGTTCCAGAGCCTGTCCCTTCAAACCACTCCTCAATTAAAGATGGGCAGAAATGGGGGGAGGGCTTAGCTTTCCATCCCAAGTCGTCCTAATCACCTGCCGACAAATGCCATGTGAGCATGGCTGTCGCCAGAGATACGGCCTCAAGCCCCTGTTTTTGTTCATTTCCCTGCTGGTTGGCATTTGGGAACATTCTACTTCCCGGTCGGGTTTCTTGGCCAAACCCCACCAGAGATTTAACCAAACAAAGAGGCCCATGTGTACTGTCCTCACGAACCACAAGGAGGCAGCTGGTCTGGACCCACAGCTGGTCAGCTTGAAATTCTCAGAAGTTCCCTTGGAGGTGGAGGAAGACAGTGCCCGTGTTGCTGCGCACTTGGCAGGGGTGGGGGGGCAAGCGCGGGCCTGGGGTGCTGAGACGGAGCCTTTGCAAACAGGACTCACGAAGCTGGGGGGGGCTTGAAGACATGTCTAGTCCTTCCAGAGAAGAAGAAGGATGCCGTTCCTCAGCAGACAAACTAGGACTAGAGCAGACCTCTTGGCTGGTAGGTCCCGCTTTCTTTTCCTGCCGAACGCCCACTGACTTCAGTCTATTTCCAGTCTCTTTTATCTTTTCTTTCTTTTTTTTTGGCCACAAGCCGGGATCTTAGTTCCCCGGCCAGAGATTGAAGCCGGGCCACGGCAGTGCGAGCACCGACTCCTAATCACCGAACAACCAGGGAACTCCCAATTTCCAGATTTTTAAACTAGAGCCCAAACCTCATCGGTTCTCCCTTGGCCACACACTCCCACTCTGATATAACCAGATAACGAACAATTTTCTCAGCCAGAAGAAAGGAGAGGGGGTTCTGGAGTCTGACATCATGCAGGATTTGTATCAGGGATGGTAGCAATGAGCGAATGGTGATTGGTGTCTGATCTCTGCCTGCTAGGGGGCTTCTAGAAGCCAGAAGAGAAAGCACTGCTCACAGGCCAGAAACCCAAAGCCAGTCCCGGGAGGGCCCTGCATCCAGTTAGAGATGGCCTGGCTTTTTGGCTCACTCATCCAAGCTCCCCAACTAGCAATGGTTTAGAACCGCAGATCTGGGGGTCTAGAGCCAGCACACATGCATGACAGCAAGCAGACCAGAAGCTCAGGCGCCAATGTGGGCCTGCGTGACAGTCACACAGGTCTGTGTTTCCAATCAAAAACATTCTCTGGCATTTATCCTTCTTGACCAAAACAGTCTTTCCGCTGCATTTCTTTTTACTTGGGAAACCCTTTGATGCTTGAAATCATTAAAAAAAAAAAAACAAAAAAAACACGAGGTTGGCTTTTTAGACAGGCTCCTAGAACTGAATGAGGGCAAACATAAACTTGAATTCACAAATGGGAACTAATCTCGGAAGGGGAATTTAGGTTGATGGACGTTGCTGCACTCTGTGAGATCCACGCATGCGGGTCCATCCTGTCATACCCCCCGTGACATCACAGCCTCTAGCCCAGGGAACACTGTGCAGGACAGACTGCATGTTTACAGGGGAGGAAGGAAGGGAGGGAGGGAGGGAGGGAAGAATAGAGGAAAAGAAAGAATATCTTCTCTTTCTGGTTTCAGGAGCTCCATGGGGTTTTGAGCTAAACCAACAAAAATGACTGAGAACAGCATGACCTTGAAACCCACAAACTGTCCAAATCCTTGTCTGGCCCATCTGTTTGCATTAGCACCCAAGCTTGGCCCGCAACAGCCAAATCCCTTGTCCCCTCCATGTCACAAACCGGTTTTGTAGGAAGGCCCAGAGCAAAGCGCAGGGCGGGGTGGGGGGATGGGGACCTGACTTCCCCAGTGGGGGCCCTAACCTGCCAGAGGGAGAGCTCTGCCTGTTGTTCTCCATAGTCGTGATTTGAGATGCATAACTGGTATTCTCCAGGGCCCCGGCCAAGTGCAGAGTCCTCCCAGTGACCATGTGAAGTGGGCGACATCACCCCCATCTTACAGCCGAAGAACACATGGCCCAGGAAGCGTCTGCTCAAGGTCACAGAGCAGGGCTGGGACTATGGTGAGGCAGACAAGGCCCTGGCCTAAGGTACAAACCTTCTGACCTTCCCCCAAACTCAGGAACCAAGACAAACAATATTTTAATGTAATATTTTAACATCAAAATTGAAAACTCCCTGATGGACCAAACAGCAACAGGTGCAATAGGGACTTGTATGCCTCACCTCACTTGCCTCACCTTAGCCCCAGCCCTGGATTCTAGGGCCAGGAGTCGACTTCAAGCCTAGCTGATTCTGGAGTCCACATCCTTGGCCACCCCACCCCACCGGCGTTACACCCCACCCGGCCCCAGCTACTCAGAACCGTGATGACAGCACTCACGCTACAATCCTCCAGGAGCAGAGAAGAAGACCTCAGGACCATTCTCGAAAAGCTTTGAGCACATCTCACGTGGCTCTGCCTGCTAAGCCAGGGAGCAAAACCAGCCCAAAGAAGGCCTTTTCCACGCTCGGGGCAGTGGGGTAAGAAAGTCGCTAAGAACCATCGATCAGCCATTGGCCCAGGCACTGACCCAAAGTCAAACCCAAGCCGAGAACCCCAGGTAGAGCATGGACGTGGATTCTATAGGCAGCGGCCACATCATAGCCGGCATGGGCCTCTCCTATCCTTGCCTCTCACTAAAAACCTCTGATGTTAATGTCTTTGGACCAAAGGGAAAGCTGAGGTCCAGGCAAGAGAGATGAGCTGCCCAGAGTGGAAGCGGGGCCAGAGCCCAGGCCTTCTGAGGGCCAGTCCGTGCAGCCGCTTCCCTGCCCTGGAGAAGAGCGAAGCTTCCTCCTTCGTTGCCGTCGCTCTGTGAATGCTTGGTTTGAGCCCTTCTAGGGCTCTGGGTTCATTGAGAGACTGAAGGTTTAAAAGCAATTTCAAAGGACTGGATGGGCAGGGGCTGGCATCGGAAGCTAGAGAACCCAAGAGAAGTGGGAAGCTGGGGAGGAGGTGTTTGAGTCAACAGGGGTCTGGGTGCTGGTGTCCTGGGAGCCCGGTCCTGGACGTGACCTCATCTCACTCATTCCCTTTCCCTCCCCTGAGTCCTCCAAGCCTCTTCTCTCCCTGGGGGGAGGGGGGTGGGCAAGACCCCTAAGGTAGAGGGCTGGGGCTCAGCGGGGACAGAGGGGGAGAGAGGTCTGTCTCCTGCCTCGTCAGTGGAGTCCTCAGAGGTTAAGTAACTTGCCATGGTTCACACCCTGCTTTGTTGAAACTTCTATCCCTCCAGGACCAACCAGACTCCTTTCTCAAAGGGAGGGGTGGGTCACCCACCCAGGATCCCTGGACGCTTAGTAAAAGGCCAATTCCTGGGCACCCTCCCAGCTAAACAAGAGCCCAGGTGAGCACACACACGGACCTCTCAGGCTGTGGACAGGCTGAGGTGCAAGAACCACCCCTGTGATGGAGAAAAGAGAAGGAGGAGGAACAATAGCGGAGTTGGAAACCCCCAAACAGGAATAAAACAATGTTAGCGAGAGAGGTCTGGATCTGAACTCCAAATGGAATAAATAGTACAGCGTGTTTTATACCACAGTAGACCATGATAATTCAATACTAATGATAGCATACTAACAACCTGTTAAATATTCTCGGGCTCTAAGAAGCGCCGAGAAGCCGGCTAGGGCTGCAGGAGGTTGGAGTTCTTGCCTTTTTTTTTTTTTTCCCACCGTAGAGGGTTCCCTCCCCAGCCCTTACTCGTCCCCACGCCGCTCCCCGCTCCAGCTCTGATACCCGCGCACTGCCCTGCGCCGCCAGAGGCCTTGTTTTCGCTGGGCCCGGGATCCAAACCCCCGCCTAAGACCCCGAGGCCAGAAGAAGTCCGTGCTTCGACAGATGCAAGTCCGCCCAGGGCCGGGGCGGGCAGCTCGGATCGCCGGCGGGCAGAGCAGGACGAGACTGGCTTGCGGCTTAGCCGATTCCGCGGATCCTGGCCCCGGGGCGTCAGGCTCTCTTAACAGGCCCAGGATGACAGGCCCGTTGACCCAAGTTGGGGCCTTGGGGTCTGCGGGAGATGAGGTTCTTCCTGAGATGCGGGCGCAGGCCGGGAGCAGGGGTGGGGTGAGAGAGTGGAGAGGGGAGCGGAGTCTCCAGAGGCGCCCAGGGCAGAAACGGGGCCCAAGTTGAGGGCTGGCCGGGAAGGGCGAGGGCAGCCCAGGGTCCTCGTGATTTACGCTCCCCTCCCCCATCAGCCAAACGAAAATGAACGGACCGGCCGGCTCGGCCCCGCCACGGGAGGCGCCCACTGACTCGGCCGCCGGGCCAGGACGGGGGCCCCTCGGCGTCCGCCCTCCCGCCTCCCCGACAGCTTGCAGCCGAGCCGGGCCCGCCGTCCCCGGGGAGCCGCCCGTCCTCGGCCCCAGCCCGGCGAGGCCGCTTCCAATCTGCCGGCAGGCTCAGGGGGAGAGGGCGGGGAGCCGGGCCGGAGGCCACCGCCGACCTCGCCCGAGGGAGAAGTTTGCGCTCCTCCCGGCTGTGCGGGGCTTCCCCGGGCCGGGGCTCGGGTTTGGGGGATTCGGGCGCCTCGCTGTTCCGCTGAGATCTCAGAGCTGAGCCAGACGCGGGGCATGGGGTATTTTCTGGGGGCCCGTGGGGAGGGCGCCCCGAGCGCGCGGGCCGCCTGGAGAGGCCTGGGCTCCGGGCGCTGGGCGAGCGAAGGGCGCCTTGGGCCCATGGGGCCCGGCTGCAGGTGCGCGGGCTCGGCTCCCTGCGCCCTTTGACTGCAGACAAGGGTCGCCATCCCTGGGGTAGTGTCGAGAGGATCCAGGCCCCGGACGTGCTTCAGATCTGCCCGCCGCCCTGCGCCCCGGCACCGGAGGCCGAACCCTGAAAGGCACAGAACTAGAGCATCGTGGAGGAGTCGGGGAGGGTGCGGGGAGAGTTATTCACAGTGAAAAGACCGTGTTTCCAGCGCTGCTTTGAAAATAAATCCTCGGGCGAGCTCCGGCTCCGTGCGAAATGAGAAGCCGTTTGCAGATGTCTACACTCGCGCTCAGAAGCTCTCGCGTGTTCCTGTTCAGAGGTACAAAAACACCCGATCCCGGGACACGCGCCACAGGAGAGGCTATCGGCTGGGTTGGGGTCCGTTGCGCTGTCTCTCTCGGGCCACGGGGATTTCTCAGGGTCCCCCTAACGTCCCAGACACGACATGCCCACGTTTTCCACCCTCGCCCCACAGCGAAGCCATCGTTCTGGCTCCTTCTAGGTGCAGACACCGAGCTTCCCCCACCCCTGCCAGGTCCGCGGGGTCCAAAGAGGTCAGAGAGAGGGCTGCAAATTTTCCTGCACGAAAAACATGTAGACCCCGACGGAAACGCCCTAAAACAACATAACAAATTAAACTATCTTCTCCACACACACAGGTCTTTTTCTGCTGGATTTAGTCCCTTTCTGTTGCTGAAGCAAGAGAAAACGGCGGGGTGGAGGGGTGGGTGGAGGTAGAAAAGGGATCTTTGACAGCCTGGAGGACGAATGATTTGAATAACTGTAGGAAAGTGTAGGGGAAAACTTAAAAAAAACCTCACATTCCAACCCAACGGTAGCGGCAGCCGGGCTCTGGACCCCTCCCCGCCAGCCTGTACCCCCCTTGAGCTAATCACCCTCATTAGGAGCCTCATCACCGACCTAATGAAAGCAAACCGTGTGGAAATCGCCGGTAAACAGTTGGGTCCGTGCTGTAATTAATTCAGTGTCTCTTTTAATCAAACCGAAAGGAATCGGGCAGCGGCTTGCGGAGCCGTGACATCACCCCCAAAATCGGCCGGAGCCAATCAGCGTCATCACTCCGGGGACACGTGGGCGAGTCCCCTTTAAAAAAAAAAAAAAACAACGAAAGAAAAGAAACGAAAAAAAAAAAAACCCTAGCCCCAAAGTAAAAGTGACACAAGTTCATTTTTTAAAGGAAGGGGGGGAGGCGAAGGCGCGCGAGGAGGACGGGCTGCGAGCTGCAACAGCGGAGCCGGGAGGTGCTGTCCACGGTGCTGACGGGCCCCAGGAGCGGTGCGAGCGCGGAGAGAGGACCTCCCCGGCCAGGTGGGGAGCGTCATGCGCCGAGGGCCGCCGTCGCCGCTATCCGCGGTGCTGACGCCGCCAGGTGCGCTCCGTTCCCCCGGCTGGTAGCGCGGCTCGGGCCCGCTGCTATCCGCGGTGCTGACCCCGCTGCCCTCGGCCACCGCTCGCCTGGAGGAAGCGTGCAGTTTGGATTTTTTAAAAGCCCTTCTTTATTTAGATTCCAACGTCCTCGCATCTCTTCTGTGCCAAAGGGGAGCTCAGGCCGTCCGTCTCCCCCTTTGCTCTCCCCAACTTGGCGCACCCTCCCTCCCATTTCTCCCTGACACTCCCACCACCCCCCTCGGCTCGGCGGCTCCGCGCGATGCTGCAGAAGACGCGCTGAGCCCTTTTGGATCTAATGCGCAGAGGAGGTTGGCCCAGAGCTCCCGGGCTCCCCCAAGGCTGAACTCCATCCAAGGTGCCCGCAGGCTCCCTGCCCGCCTTCCCCATGCCAGCCCGCAGCTAGGGGCAGGGGCAGCGGCGGCTGGGGTTGGGGGGGGTGGGGAGCTTTTGGGGAGGACAGGTCGCAGCTTGGCTATGGAAGGCTCCAATGGCTTTGGGATCGACTCCATTCTCTCCCACCGAGCGGGCAGCCCCGCCCTTCCCAAGGGGGACCCCTTGCTCGGGGACTGCCGCTCGCCCCTGGAGCTGAGTCCGCGCTCGGAGAGCAGCAGCGACTGCTCTTCACCAGCCTCGCCAGGAAGGGACTGTTTGGAGACGGGCGCCCCACGGCCTGGCGGGGCTTCGGGCCCAGGTTTGGACTCCCACCTGCAGCCTGGGCAGCTCTCAGCCCCAGCCCAGTCTCGCACCGTGACCTCCTCCTTTCTGATCAGGGACATCCTTGCTGACTGCAAACCACTCGCGGCCTGTGCACCCTACTCTAGCAGCGGGCAGCCAGCCGCTCCTGAGCCTGGGGGCCGTCTTGCGGCCAAGGCTGGGGAGGACTTTAGAGAAAAGCTGGACAGAAGTAGCAGCAACGCCTCATCGGACTCTGAGTATAAAGGTAAGAAAACGGGAGTTGAAAACTTGCGGGGGGGAGATGCTATATTTCTGAACACTGGTACTAAAACAGGAGTGCACACACGTGGGGACATACACATATTCACTCGGAGCTGCCCCCAGGGCCCAGGCTCAGCAGTCGGTCTTGTCTGAGCCTTTCAGTCGGCCCTGTGGTTATGCTTTTGAGCAACAAAGAGTCCAGCGGAGAGAGTGAGGAGAGGGACGCTGTGCGCCCCAGGAGAGATTCCCCAAAACGCACAAACTTTCCAAACTTCGGTGGACTCCCCAACCCACTGGTGGGCAGAAGCAAGTTCCTATCAGGCCAGTGGCTCTCTGGGAAAAGACTTTGCAGAAGCAACGGAAGACCCAAAGGGTTCTGCTTGAACCCCCTTTTATAAGGGTGAAAACCTAGCAGGAAATTTCAGCTGGAGCCCTGAGAACAGTCAGAATTTTCCACCCTTTAATTTGAATTTCCAGAGGGGGAGGGGAATTGAGCTTTCCCTCCCGTTGGCCCCGGTGTGATCCGGGCCCGGGAATCATGCAAAAGAAACGCTCCCTTCAAAGTAGAAAGAGCAGCCAGGCGGCTTACGAGCACGGAGTGGGTTCAGAGGTCTCTTTGAGAGGGGAGGTCTCTGCACCGACCCAACTGTTCTCGCTGGATTTGATTTTAACTGCATTGAGCAATCAACTTCAGGTTCTGTGTGTGGGACCCAGAGATTGCCCGGCGCCCAGACTATCCTGGGGCTGCTTCCCCTCTACTTGCGTTTTCACCTCCATGAATCTTTCCATTGTTGTTGTTTCCTTTCCATCCCGTCTTAACCAGGGAGCTGAGATCAGGATTAAGATGAAAGGGGAAAGGAAGAAGGAGGAAAGGAAAAAAGGAAGAGAAGAAGGAGAGAAAGAATTCCCTAATTTTGTTTCTCGCCCCCGCCCACTGCCTTCACTTTAGGTCTTTGGTGAGGCCAGAGGCGGAAAGTTCTTTCTTAGGAAGAAGTCAGTCGGGAGGCAGGAAGGGAAGGAGTGTCAGGACTTCAAGGGAGAGACCCTGTGTCCCCATCCAGCAGAAGATGGGGGGCTGAGAGCCCTGTGTCCCCACCCAGCAGAAGATGGGGGGCTGAGAGCCCTGTGTCCCCACCCAGCAGAAGATGGGGGGCTGACAGAGGCTGTTCAGAGCTCTTTCAGCCTTATAATTAATTCCCAGAACCCTTTCCATGAGATAAAACTTCCCTATAAAGGCTACTTCTTTATTGTCTTGGGGGCCCTACACCTCCTGGTCTATACTCGCATTAAGTCTTCACAAAAATTTCGGAAGGTTCATTTAACACTCTCTTCCCAACTGAGAATTCGTTTGTGGACATGCCCTGACCTCAGATCGAAACCCATTTGGGGCCCCACTCCACATCTCACTCCCTCCGCTTCCCCACAAAACTGGTGGAACCTCCACCAGCCTCACTGGGCCAGTCATGCCTAGAAGACGGGCAGCTTGGGCTAGAGCACCCAGGACCCCAGGACGGAGGTCCAGACGCATGTGGCCCAGCGACCCTTGCTCCCCCCGATCACGGCCTGTTTAGAGGCAAGGAAAACTTGCCCCGGAGAAAGACAGGTGCGGTGCGGGGTGGGCAGGAGGGGTGAGCAAGGGAGGCAATGTAAATATGTATGTATAACATCATATCTTATTCCTTATACTCTCAGCCACAACACTCCAGTTTTATGTCTGGAGTAACAGGCGAGACCTCCCCCCGCCCAAAGCCCTGCATGCTTGTGTCTGGGGCCGGTGCTGTGAAAGGGTTCGGCTCTTGTCTCCTTTTATTTTCTTGTCCGTAGGTGGGATTTTGAGGAGAGGTTTCGTTTAAGATAATTGGAATATCAATTTTCTTCTCTTGTGCCTGATGATATCTGATCAGGGAGGTGATGAGGGCCAGCTGTCCACATATGGCTTAAATAGGTTTGGCGCTGAGGACAGAGGAAGGTCTCCCCTACCCCTAGGCACCGCTGCCTTTGCACCACCAAAGCCGCGGGGTGAAGAGGGAGCAGAATACCCACCACCGAGACAGTGTCTGGAGCATTTCTCAAAGGTGGAAGCGACTTTTTCAGGACCCACGTTAGGAAATCTTGCCGAGAGACAGACACATGGGGTGGGCATCTAAGCGATTCCCCTGTCCACCTAACAAGCTAAGAGTCGTTTCCTCCAAAGAGGGCACGGAGGGAAGGTCAGTCCCATCCCGAGTTTCTGGTATCAAAGCTTCCTCGGCATAACGTTTAAAGAAGCTGGGCTTTGAAGTAAGGCGGTCTGCTGCGCGCGCAGTCTTCCAGCCAGAGCTGATATCCGTGGAGAAATGAAACCGGCGCTTTGCTCCCAGCAGGGTCAGTGGGCCTCGAACTCTGAGGCATTGAGATCTGGGCTGAGCCTGTTTCGGAGGCTGAGGCTGGACAGCGGCGAGTGCATATCTGAAGGCTCCAGCCTGTGCCGGAGAGGGATTAGAGAAAAAGCCCAAACTCAACCCTCACCCCACCCCCGACCTGGGAGCTCAGCGCTGAGAAATGGGGGATTTTCCAAAATAGTCAGTCCCGACAATCAGGTCAAAAAGTAAGGTTTCCACAGTATCAAGTTCGAGGTTTGGAAAATTGTTTCCTTGAACTTGTTTAAACTTTACCTGCCTAGCATAATAGACAGAACTCAAGTCCCCCCCACCCCATCCCAACACATCCCCAGCTCCTGAGGCAGCCGTGCCCCAACGTGGCCCGAGCCTAGGAGGGCAGGGAGAGGCCTGCGCACTGGCCTGGACGAGGCAGGAGGCAGGCATGGGCCCCCGTTTCTCACCCGCCTGGGTGCACCCGGCGCCTGGCGCCCTCCCGGCCTCCA
Organism: Leucopleurus acutus; assembly: GCF_964270905.1. Classification (NCBI taxonomy): domain Eukaryota; kingdom Metazoa; phylum Chordata; class Mammalia; order Artiodactyla; family Delphinidae; genus Leucopleurus; species Leucopleurus acutus. The sequence goes on along the minus strand of NC_139150.1, from coordinate 4,111,619 downwards.
ACCGCTGCCCTTCCGGTTGAAAAGTCTTACTCCCTAGTGGCTCAATTAACCGGATTATTGTTTCCTACAGAGAGAAATCAACTCACATTCAGCTGAACCCTGTCACTGCAAACGCCAGGCTCAATGAAACGCAGCATAAAGGAAAATATAGAGAGGAAAAGAGGAAGGGAAGCCCCAAACCCCACTGCCAATTTTGGGGAGGTGGTCTCTGGTCATATCATTGCTTTAGGGGGAGAAGGAGGGAGGTCAGTGAGCTTGTTTGATCAAGTGTGCATTTGCGGTGCTGTCAACCCCAAAGGAAAGTGTTGGGGAAGAAAGAAACCACACTGTTCGGTCCCATCCTTGCGACTCAGGAGCAGGGACCCTGCTGGGGTGTCCTGACCGACGCGGGGTTGGGGGCAACACAAGACAGCCACAGTAGGCATCGTATTGACAAGGAAACACAGACCTCCGCGACGTGAGCATCCGAGGGGCAAACGGGTGGCTTATTTTTCCAAGCGCTTCGTGCTTCCAGATCTGGGCGCCCCGGCGATTCGCCTTCCGTGCTGTGCGCTGTTTGTAGTTTAAGAAACGGGGGGGACCATCTCTATAGATTCACACCCGTGCAGGGGCCAGGCGAGACGTGGGTGCAATTATTTGTTCTTCAGGACCACGGTCCGCTCCAGGGTGAACGGGTTTTTGTCCCTCCACGAGGGTTTTTCTCCCCCAGACTCCAGCCCTCAGCTTCCTCCCTTCCTGGCCTGGATGTAGCCAGAGGATCGGGGCACAGTCCTGCACCCCTGAGCACGCATCCGCACAGCCCACCGGTTTGGAACCCCTGGGTCCCCTCCCCTCCTCTCCCCTCCCCTGTCAGGTCCACTTGGTGGATCCCGTTAATCCCTTCAGGGAGCGCCGGCACAACGCGGGAGCGGGGTTGAGTTCTCTCTCGGCTTTGGGTTACTTCTCCCGGAGGTGTCAGTCTTCCTCTGTCTGGGGGCTGGGAGGTCCCAGCTCTGAGCTGCTCTGCCGCGGCTCCATGGGACCGGGAGCCACATTTACACGACCGACTGTGACGGGCCGCAGGCTGGGGCGGCAAGGCGGCGAGGCCGGGCCCTGACGCGCGGCTGTGTCTCCACAGTGAAGGAGGAGGGCGACCGGGAGATCTCCAGCTCGAGGGACAGTCCCCCGGTGCGCCTGAAAAAGCCACGCAAGGCACGCACGGCCTTCACCGACCATCAGCTGGCGCAGCTGGAGCGCAGCTTTGAGAGGCAGAAGTACCTGAGCGTGCAGGACCGCATGGAGCTCGCAGCCTCGCTCAACCTCACCGACACGCAGGTCAAGACCTGGTACCAGAACCGCAGGTGAGGCCCGGCTGCGCGCGACAGGGGGGAAAGGGCCCCCTCCGCTCTCCTCCCTGCCCCTCCAGGGGACCCACCAGTACATGATCTGATGTGCCGAGGGAGGGCCCCTGAGCTTTCCCCGTTCTGTAAAACTAGGGAAACTGAGGACTCAGAGAGCGGAGGCCTTGCCCGAAGTCCACGGTGAGGGAGAGAGACAGGACTAGAGTCGATCAGGTGGACAGACAGACATGTGGGCCACTGGAGGTCCAAGCCTTCCCACCCTAGCCACGTCCTACCACCCCCATCCAGCCCAGGCAGCTGCTGGGGGGCAGGGGGTGGCTCTGAGCTCTCCCGGAGGGATTCTTCTGGCCTCCTCAGCCTTTCTAGCCCCGAAACGCAAGGAGGGAAGGGGCCCAGCCCTAGCTTCTTGGGGACTGGGGAGCCGGGAAACTGGTGTTGGGCACGGGTCTTGAACCTAATCTCCCTCCCCAACACATTCACAGGATGAAGAGATACACAAACAGGTACAAAACACACACATACAGCCACACACTCAACCCACAGTCACACACTCACATCGACGCGACTCAGTAATACAAACACACATACACCACAGTCACCCACACACGCTTAGCGGAGGCCGGAACGGCGCTTTCCATAAACAAGCCTCAGAACACGCTGCCCCGTTAATAATAAACACCTGATTACTGCTCCGGGCATCAATAATTAAGGCCCGTTACAGTAATTACACAATTATGATGATGTGAATAATTCAGGCAGGGAAACGGGGCTGGTGTGGCTGAGTCCGACTCAGTGGGACCGCCTCGCCGGCCAGGTGCGCCCAGGAGTCCGGCCGCAGCCCCGGCAGCCAGTGTGGCCTCGGCTTTCTTGCCTTCCCCCAACCCCAGCCGACCCTCTGCTGGTAGCCTCCCGGCTTCGGCACCAGACAGACTGCAGGGCTCGCCCGACGCCTCGGATCTGCGTGCGGACTGCCGCGGACGCGGCCGCGCGGCGGAGAGAGCGTGCGCACGTCCTCTCCCGTCGCCGTCTCTGGCCCGCGAGCTTCCGCAGAGGCGCCGCCAACTGGGGTACCGCGGCTGTGCTGGCCTCCGCCGGGCCGGCTGTGCCGCTGGGAGGATCAACTGAGTCCCCTCCAACGGCCAGCGAACCGATCCCCGCGCCCCCGCCTTCCTGTCCAAGGCGATCTCGCCTTCCTCAGGCCTCCCCAGGAGCATCCACACCCCCGCTCCAAGCGCCCAGACTGCGATCCCCTGAGCGGAGTGTGGCGAGGTCAGACCCCGGGCTTAGAACCCAGGGTCTCCTCTTCCTAGGCCATCTTGAAAACTCGCCCGCGCCTCAGTTTTCTTATCTGTAAGTGGGGTTAACAGCCATGGAAGGCCGGTGGGAGATTAAAGGAGCCGATGCATGTAACCCGCTATAGACGGTGCCTGGCGGCCCGTTATTTATTAACGAATTATAGTGTGACCCCTTTGGTGTCCCTGCAGGCGCTCTGGGGCACTCGTGAGGGGCAGGGGTCTCCCGGCGCCACAGTTCTGACCCCGCCTTACGCGTTTACTTCGGTCCCCAGGACTAAATGGAAGCGACAGACGGCCGTCGGGTTGGAGCTGCTGGCGGAGGCAGGCAATTACTCAGCGCTCCAGCGGATGTTCCCGTCGCCTTATTTCTACCCGCAGAGTCTGGTTTCCAACCTGGATCCCGGCGCCGCGCTGTATCTGTACCGCGGGCCCAGCGCGCCGCCGCCCGCCCTGCAGAGACCTCTGGTGCCCCGCATCCTCATCCACGGACTCCAGGGCGCCAGCGAGCCGCCCCCGCCGCTGCCCCCGCTGGCCGGCGTCCTCCCGCGGGCCGCGCAGCCTCGGTGAAGCGCCCGCCCGCCGGCCCGCGGAGCACCCGGCCCCGGCTCCGGGGCTCCGCGCTGGCCCCTTCCGCCTGCCTCTGGGAGGGCGCGGGGTTTCAACGCCCCTTCCCAGGGGCCCCGGGTCCGGCCCTCCCTGGCGTCCAGCCCAGTGTCCCCAGAAGGGCCAAATGCCAAGTCTTCTGCGTCCCGGACCCCGGGACTGAGTCTCCCTAACCATCTTCGGCGTCCTCACTCCCGGCCACTCCATCAGGGAGCCACTTCCACCGCCGGGGGTACACACATCCCCACGCCCCGCCCCCGTCACTCCCCACCCGCGCCCCCTTGACCCTCCCCGGTGCAGGTGGGCGACCCCCATGCTGCCCTTTCCCACTCCCCCTCCACGCTCCGGCGGTACCCCAAGCCCTCTCCCCGCAGCCCTGACACGCGGAGGGGAAGGGGAGTGTGGAGCCTCCCCCCGCCCCTCCCCCAGCTCCAGGGCCAACGGCAGAGCTGTACATATCGTGTGCAAAGTGTATATGAAGTTATTTATTCGTGACCCATGAGCCCGTGACTGTGTCCGTGAATCAGTGAGTTTGTGGCCTGTGCCCACCCTCCTCCCAGGCGGGGCAGGAAGGGGTCAGGGGACTTGCCCACCTACCCCGACCTCCAGTCCCCATCTCCGGCCTCCGTCCGGGGGGCAGCCAGGCCCCTCGGGTTCTCTCTCTTTTTTAAATGTCGAAATAAACTTCTTACAAATGACCAGGCGCCTGTCCGCGCTCCGTCGGTGGGTCCGCGCTCGGCCCTTCTTCCCCATCCCTCCTTGAGATTCATTGTCCCCTTCTGGGACTCGGGCTCCTTCCACCCTCAGTAAGGAAGTATTTTCGTCTCCCTCTCTTCCTTGGTGCTGTGGTCGTGGGCAGGGGTCTCCCCTCCTCCCTGGCCTCAGTCTTCCCATCTCTACGGTGAGGTGAGCACGCCGCTCCCCACCTGCCCCTGCCTCTCCATCTGGTTGCTGGACGCTCAGCCGCTCCCGGGGGCCGGGGTGGGGGTCAGCGCCCGGGCTGGCTGGGCTGCGGGCCGGGCTGCGGTGCCCTCGCTGAGCCGGCTCATCTGGCCGCGACAAGGGCGCCGGCAGCTGGTGACCGGCCCGCCGGCCGCGGGGGCGACAGATGGGCTCCGAGGCTACTCCCCGCCCCCCACCACCCCACCCGCCCCGCGCCCGGGCCGCTCGCGCTCGCCGACGCGGCTCTCGGCCCCCCGCACCGGGTAGGACCCGACGAGCCTTCGCTGGGAACCTGACGCCGCACCGGGTAACCCCCGACTCCCGCATCTTCTCGCTCCCCCCTTCACGCGGGGACTGTGCTGGGGATGCGACCCAGAGGGAAGCCAGGTCCCAGCGTCTGCCGCCGGGCCCCAGCCTGCGACTCCAAGGGTCTCAGGAGAGGGCTTTAAGTTCTGAGCCAGACTCCAGACCTCCGGTTCACGTTCAAAGGGCCAAGGTCACCTCCACAGGCAGTTCTCTCTGGGGAGGTGGGCTCAGGTGCTCCCTCGCCCACACACCACCTGCAGCTCAGACTCCCAGGATCCGCCCAGGGCTGGGAAGCTTGGGGGCCGGCACGCCGAGCTCTCCCCAGTTTTGCGGCAGGATTGCTCTCAGAGAGGACGGCCTGGCCAGGAGGGGTGGGGTTCTGCTTAAACGCTGACCGTCCCGTCCCCCCCCCCCCCCCACCGCCCCACCGCCGGACCCTGCTACTGTTTCCTCCCCACCGCCCAACACCCTCACACGACCGCTTTTCTTTCCCGGGATGGTGAGGGTATTATTCTAATTTTGCAAAATGCACAGCGGCTAATTAAGTCAAGGAGCGCCTTGGCTTTCAAGTTCTTTAGCATGTGAATGGGGGTTGGTAAATCCCCAGCTCTGGCTGGGGTGGGGGGTGACGGGGGACCGTCCCCAACTCAGGGTTAATGAAGTGGGAAAGGAGTCTCTCACAGCCTCCTGCAAACACAACCCCCCATGCAACAAACCCTGCCCAAATCCTACATGGATTGACTTAAACCCAGGGGATAAGTGCTTTAAATTAATCTCATTGAATAAGAATGAGACCAAACAAAACTCTTTAAAATCATATTAAAAATCTATCAAAGGACAACTTGCACCGGTGTGCTTTTCATTTTGTGTAAGTGAGGGACATATACTGGATCAACCACCCTTACATTTACACAGCGGCCGTGTAAATCACAGACACATTCCCAACTATGTAATTGTCCTTGTACCGCCGAGGTGATTTCATATCTTACATTAATGAAGAACAAGACTTCCCTACAAGTTTATAATGACAGTATTTTAAATTGTCCTGCACTTCCCATCTGCGATAATAACTTTACAGCCTCTGCAGTGAGGTGGGCTTCGGCTTTCATCCATCTAGAAGGCTCAATCGGTTTCCCGGTTCCCAACCCTGGGGCTGGGTGAACTCTCATTTAAAATAAGGCGGGGGGGGGGGGAAGGAAGAATGAATTGCGTGAGACCCCCAGCAGGCAAGACAATAGGAGAGGCACTGAGAGGGGGTGTCTCTACTCCTGCACTGACACCTCCCCCCAACTTATAAACGTAGACTCCGCGGGGGCAGGGGCAACAAAGTGGAGAAGTTGAGAGCCCCCAGCCAGCCTCGCTGCAAGGCTTCCGGGCATTTTCGAGAAGCCGAGCTGATTTTAGGGGTGTCCAGCCGCCAGCACGCTGAAAGCCTTTGCTCCGAACTTCTTCTCTGTGGAGCAGATTAAGAGATAAGGCGGCACGGTCATGCAGGCATTTAACGAGACCAGTGGAGCGCCCTTCGCAAGCAGGGCAACTTCTCCAGTGGAAAGAAAGCCTTACATTTCTGTCTCCTGGAAGCGATGGTTGGATTTTAACGGCTTCCGCTGACTTTACGTTGAGGGGCTCAAGTGCTCAACACCAAGGGCGCTAGCCGTTTGGATCCAGCTGCCTTAAGGGGCTCTCATTTACTCCCCTTTCTTCCCTAAATCTCTCCTCCCCTCACCACAGGGGGGAAAAAAAATCAAAGGAATCCACTGGGCTTTGTCAAAATGTCCTTTGCTGAGGTTCGGTTGTCTCTGCTTGTCTGAGTGGAAAATGCCGTTTGCATTGCATCAGCGCTGCCTTAATCACTCACCAAGGGCTCTTTGCCCTTCAGTGCGTGAGAATGGGGGGCCCCCTCTGAAGATGTGCAGCGCTAAGGGTTGCAAACAGGAAGATGTCTAGGATTCGAAAACAAAGCATTTTACAAGCCCATGAGGGAAAAAAGCTTTATTTAGGCTGCAACATTCCATGAAATGTCCAGATTCTCCGACTTTTAAATATGGGCATCAGGCTTATGACACAGAGAAAGAGGTAAGTTTGGGAAATTAGAAAAAGAGGCACGATTGGAAATACACACAAAATTAGAATAGGTACAGTGGAATTAGGCTAAAAGCTTTGCCTAATTGATGCCTGAAATGTATAATCTGTCACGAGCCATAATAAGAAAGAGATTTATTTTAAGGTTATTTAAATTTAGATAATATTAACCCTAAAGCTGCTAAATCCATGTTTCTTTATTAACTGGGGGTAATACACTCATTCTACTTAGAAACAGGCCCACATAGCACCTATGGCAAGAAACGCTCACCTAAGTGTCAGCAAAGTAAGAGTGAGTTTCCACCTCAGAACTACAGTCACTTACATGCTTTGCACAGTTCTGGCACTTCTCCCCGCCCCCCCGCCGGCCCCCGCCCCAGGAGTGCAGACTCCCGCTTTAATGGAATGAATACTATGGGGGAAAAAAAAATTAAAGAGTAGGGTTCCTCTTTGATCATCCTAGATCACTGGCATTAATCCTGTTTCTCACACAGCTGGGTTTTGTTTATAAAGTTTGATCCCTCCTTTTCTCATCCAAATCACGTGGACCATTACGCACGGAAATAAAAGAAAGGTGGCAGCTTTGCCCAAAGTCAGGAGGACTTGTGCTGCAGGTTGACTTATTTATTATCATTGTTACAGATTTCACCAACCGTTCCTTTTAACTCCTATGTGACAGCCAGGTCTGCGAGGTCACATTTTCCCTCCCGCAGGGGACCGGGGCTTACTAGGCTCACAGTCACCCTTACGACGAGTCCCTGCTGGTGTGGCACCAGCCGAGGCTCACCTCACGCCCGAGGGATGGATGCAGGGACGCCGACCCGCTCCCCAAGATCCGCACAGACAGCCCACCCTAGAACTCTCACGGTCCTCCCTTGGCCCTTGAGGCCATGTGATCTGGAGGGGCTCCAGAAGTGGGGCCTCGACACCCATGCCAGTAACTTCAGGGTGCGCGGGGGGGGGGGTGGGCTGAGGACAGGAGGAAAAGTGGAGAGGACACTGCCCAGCGCACAGAGAGGTGCTGAGGCTTTCCCCCTTCTCCTTCGGACCCCTCTGGAGTTACCCGTGTCCAAATCTTACATTTATTGGGCAATCGATACGCCGCGGGGCTCCTCTTTCAAACCTCCCAGGAAACACAATGGGGGAGGGGCAGCTGTGGCCTGGGCCACAATACAGACCCCAGGACCTTTCTGGAAGACAAGAGGGGATTCGATGGGAGAAAAAGCTCAGGACACTGGTGCCCTTTGACTTCAAAGGCAAATAATAAAAAGGCAACAGTAAATCAATTAGTCCTGAGAAAGTACAATTTCCCTGGACAAGGAGGAGAGAGCATTGCATGTGAAAGGGATGTGGTGCTTGGAGCCCCTGCGCACGGGAAATGTGACCCCTGGAGGCGTTGGGGACCCACGCCAAATGCTCCTTTGGTCCTTTTTAATAAAGCATCTGTACATCAAGAAGATCTGATAAACAGGTTTTTTTCTCTTCTTTTAGCGACTCAGTTCAGCTTTTAAAATCTCATTTTACAAAATTCAGGCCAACATATGCGTAGAGAGGGCAGCTTGAAGTGAACCGTGAAACTTCTTCAGAACGTCATCGCAAGGCGGGATCAAATCCCTTCCCGGCCGCAGCGAAGGACGTTAGTCTTTTACATGAGGTCGTGGTGGCACCATGCGGTCTACGGGCACTGATGGAATAAATCCGAGAGACCTACAAGGCAGGTTAGGGGCTGATCCATCCTGTGCTGACCCCCCCCCCACCGACCCCTCAGGCTGCAGCGTGTCTCCGCACAGCACCGGGTCACCGGGTCTGCAGGGGGGGGCGGCACCCTTCATCCTCACAAGGCTCCTCCGAGGAGAACAGGACCCGCCTCCGGGATCCACCGAGGCCCAGTCCCGTGGGGGCAGAGCTTAAAACTACTTCCTGGGAAGTCTCGCTGTCCCTCCGCAAGGCTTTCGGCTTTGGTTTGTCCCCACGGCCAAGGCTGGGCGCTGGTTTCGGACGGCGCTGCGAGGCTGGCTGCCGGGCCCTGCGCGTTTGTTCTGCTCTCTGACCTTGGTGACGCTGGTCTCCATCCCGCTGGAGTATTCCGAACGCAAGATTTCAGCAAGGCGCTGTTTACTCTGGGTCTTCCTGTGCAGGTCAGGCCTGAAGAGGGGAAAGGAAACTTTATTACTTTTCTCTTTTCCATTTGGAAAGAGGCTGCTGGCAGCTGGTTCCAAGACTGCAGAGCTGACATTTCTGTATTAACAGAAGTACAATCCCTCCAATGGCGCTTGTTTTGATAGTCTATGCACCAGAAGATTAGATACGGCGCTGACAGATTCTCATAACGGCGGCAAAATATCACGGCATTTTTAAAAGTGAGGCTTTGCTCTGTGTTGTTTTCATGGGGAAAAAAAAGAGCGAAAACACACTCACACTCTGACGGCAAATGAGGTGTATGACACAGCGGTTTGCCAAAAGAAGGGGAAAAACCCGCCTTGAAACCCAGCAGTCAGCGCCCGCTAGCAGCTCCTGGGAACGCCCCCCTCGGCGCCCACCTCCCCGTGCAGTTCAAAGCAACTGGCCTCCTCCTGGGGACCGGGCTTGGCGGCCAAACAGTGAGGGCTGGGGTGTCCGCCACAGACACCTCTTCACCCACCGAAGAGACTCTTGTAAATTATTTCTGACCCCCAAAACCCCAAACCCAGGTGTGCTTAGGCAGACCGGTCAGTGTCCGCACCGGGAATGGACGGCAGCGGCCCCAGGAATGGGAGGGAGGTCCTCACCTGCCCCAACCCGCAGGGAAAATGCCCAAGACTGAAAATCAATGTCAGATGGTGAATCCTGCTAACTGTTTTCAAAAGACAGCAGCCTCATCATTAATTTGATTAGAAAAGCAGAGGGGGAAACTTGTAGAAGTTTAGTCGTACACAGAAAAAATGATGATGAAAACTGAAGAGTAAAATAATGTTTCTTAAGACAGGATCCTAACCAAAACAACAGAGTCGTTACCAGAGAATCCATCTTGCTCTGCCTGCAGTTCCTTCAACACTGACGTGGCAGTGTCCTGGGTTCTTACAAAAGCCAGATGTTACCCTCTGCTACTTACATTTACAGCATTTCCCTTTGCTGTAAAAATCAGAAGATAAATCAGACTAAAAATAAACATAACAGAACTCCTTTAAAGCCCAGGAATTAACAACAGGACTAATACCGTGCTAGTAAACTGATTAAGAAAGGGACACCATTGTAACTAGGTTAAAGCAACCATATCTCCTTACACTCCCGCTGCAGAAGGCAGGGTGCAAGCAACGGTGGGGCTAAATCCGTGTCAGTCACACAACAGTTTCTACCGTGACAGACGGGGAGAAATGCAAAGTCAACCTGTGCTGGGAAAAAGGTTTGAGGCAAGGGGATAACAGGAGCCCGTATTTAACGGCTAGGCAACTGTGGCAACAAGAGTACGTGCAAGGGCAGGAACGGAACTTGGTCAAAGGATGAGAAACACACAGGGAAGGACTCTCTGGGCTCTACGTTACCACATCTGATCTTCACTCCGAGAGGCAGGTATGGCTACCATCTCATTTTACAGACAAGGAAACCAAGACTGGAGGAGGGTAAGTAACCTCCCCAAGACCATCCAGCTCCTAGGAGCAGAAGCCCAGATGCAAACACAGGGCCGATGGACTCAAAGCTTGAGCTCCTCCCACCAGGCAGCCGGTCCCGGATGGAACAATTGGGCAGGACAGGAAGGTCCAGCGGGGTGAAGGGTGACAAATGACCACGATCTGACGTGGAGGAGGCCTTCGTGGTCTCACTGAAACGTTTCAGTGGGACGATGCGGGCAGAGGCCAGATGACAGAGGGAGGAGTGAGGGGACAGCTGAAGGGTGAAGGAGGTGCCTGGGCTGGAACCCGGCTCTGTCGCTCATTAGCTGAATGACGTGGTGAACGGGTGACGCGGGCTTCTTCATCTGAAAAATGGGGATGATACTTGGAACGAAGTTCATAGGATGCGTAAAAATTGAAGAGAGTAAGACATACGGAGTGCTGGCTGGTGGCTGGCATGTGGGTTGCAGACAATCAGCGTTAAAAACGGAGCAGCTGAAGCCCAGAGATGCCAAGCGAACCTCCGCCTCCCTGTCCCCCGCCCCAGGCCACACAGGAGCCAGGACTGGCCCTGAGGCCTGACGGTGGGGCTGGGGCTCTGGTGACCGCGTCACCCTTCTGTGCACAGCAGCGGTTCTAACCCCCCAGACCCTGCCCGTGTGGACTGTGTGCCCTGGTGTCCGGGGGAGGTCCGTCCACATGTTGGGCCTCACGCGTGGCTGGGAAGCGGCAAGAGACGGGCCTGCAGCGGAACGCGCTAAACTCGTTCCAAACGGAAGGCTGTCAGTTCCCCTGCTTGCGGTTTATTTTTAGCCAGGTGACACGACAGCCGGAGCGAACAGGCTGTGACGGGAAGGAACGCTTCCTCTCCCCCCTCGTTTGAAGGCAGGTGCTCACATCGTGTATAATTTTACATGTAACAACCTGAGTTTCAAAATATGCAAAATATCAGTCAAAACAGCCGCCCCAGCGTAAGCCCTAGCACTTCAACGACGGCTCCGGCCACTGCTGACGCAAGGTAAGTAACCAGAGTCTCAACTGGGGGACTGACCACGAGCTGCCGGCAGCGCAAGCAGACCGGGGATGCGTCCCGCTTCCAGCCGAAGGCGCTGGGCAGCGCGCCTGGGCTCAGACCACTGGGCCTCCAGACCCAGCACCAAGGACCCCACCGAGGCGTGCGACACACCGGTGTGTGTACACACACCCACGCCGCTCTCGTCTGCTTCCGAGCCACGTGAGATCTGTCCCTTCCCAGGCAAACTCAGCCGGCCCTGGGGCTGTGGAAGGTCACCTCTGGTGGGTGTGTCATGCCACCAATCAGGAATGTTTGTCAAGGGGCTGTGAGTCCACACCGACTGAGGCAGAGGATGCTGTTAGAAAGCGGGGCTTGGAGACGGTCCTGCTTGCCTTGAGGTTATGACCTCAAAATTTCCTATAGCTACTTTATGATTTTATTCTAGTCAATGGACTTTCAACTTGGGACCCAAACTCAAACCCTGAGTGGTGGTCCAGACAGCAAACAGGGGTTCCTGCCTTCCAGACTCAGACCTATTCCTCGGGAGGAAGAACCTTGGGGTCAACCCTGCAGGGGTTTCCCCTGCTGTCAGCTGCCACCCCAACGGGACCCACCTTTCCCTTGGCCAGCTCGCTGCCTGCTTTTCCTCTGTTCTGACGCCCAGTGCCGAAAAGGCAAAGTACAGATGGGAAGATGAAACGTTCTAAACCCAAGCCCACGATGGGCTTCTCCTGCCAAGCTGCAGTTCTCCCAGAAACTTGCCAACGTTCTTGCCCTCCCTGCCCTCCCAACGCCCAAACCCCTCTCGAATGGGCGTCCTGCGCGTCCACCGGAGTAATCCTGTGGTTACCAGGCAACAGATCAGTTTCTCTAACCACAGGGAACTCCCTTGCAGTGAAGGCTGGATAACCCCCCCTTGGTTACCAGGCTGGATTACCCAGCAGGATAGGCAGATGCCACTTTCACTGCCAATGAGGTGAAATCACAGCCTAATTAGGAAATCAATACGCCTGCTAGGATGGCCGCTGGAGAAGAGCGATCTCAGGACCTTCTCCCAACTTTATCAATCCATTCACAGACGATCGTCCTATAGGTAAAAAGCCATTCTAACGCAGGCTTTTGCTGATGGCATCCTTTTGCAGGACAGAATTTTTCATTTTATCATGAGGTAAACTGTGCATTTTTATGTACTGTCAAGCCTCTCGATATTTTCTTTTATGTTTTACGGCTTTAGGACCATGCTCAGAAAAGTCTTCCTCACCGTAGCCTTTTTAAAATATTCAAGGATATCTTCGTTTAGCCTCTGCTACTGCTTTAATTCTATCTAGAATTTGTTCTGGCTTATGGTAGGATGTGGCGAATTTAACTATTTCTTCCCAAGAGTTATCCAGTTATCCGAGACAGTCACTGAACAAGCAATCTCTTCCCCCAAGGTCTTGAAATGTACCTCTAGTACATTCCTTCCGACTTTTAGAACACGTCCTGCAGGCCACATTTAAAGAGTAGATGATGATGGTGATGACGACAGTGGCGGCCCACGTTTGCGGGGTCCACCACACACATTAACATATAAGCAATGACAGGGGTTAACGGAGTTAAATATAAAGCACGTCAAAGCATAGCCACTGACACTGGCTCCGTGACTTTAATAATAACTGTATTCTTAGCACGTGCATGACACCTACTTACGTCAGGTGCTGCTGTAAGCACTTGAGAGGCATCTAACTCATTCACTTCAACAATCCTGTGAAAGAGGCACCACGGGCACGGCAACTGAGGTGCAGGGAGGTCAAACAGCACGTCCAGGGAGGAGGTGGGATCGGGGCCCAGAACTGTCCGACTCCGCGATGTACACACTTAACCACTGTGCTCTAAGTTTTTACCACAAGGAGCAAGTTCCCCGCACGAAATATTTCCAGTACAGAAGCAACATTCACGTTACAGCAGATCTCAAAGACCTTTGGAACCCCTGATAAAGTGCATCGTAAGAGTAACAGCTGGATGACAAGTGAAAAAAGCAGTTTTAAAAAATCATGATTTGCTCAATCTCATTATAGACATAAAAAGATCCTACGTGTACACCTGCAGAGAAAGTAGGAGCCACAAAAAACGTGAATTAAGATTAACTTGGGGGCTTCCCTGGTGGCACAGTGGTTGAGAGTCCGCCTGCCGATGCAGGGGACACGGGTTCGTGCCCCGGTCCGGGAGGATCCCACATGCCGCGGAGCGGCTGGGCCTGTGAGCCATGGCCGCTGAGCCTGCGCATCCGGAGCCTGTGCTCCGCAACGGGAGAGGCCACAACCGTGAGAGGCCCGCGTACCGCAAAAAAAAAAAAAAAAGATTAACTTGGATTGTGGGCTTTTATTGGATGATTTTTAAGCTTTTCTCTATTTCCCGAATTTTTACAATAAACACATTATTATTTTTGTAATCAGGAAAAGCAGTATACTCACTTTAGGGGAAAAAAAATCAAGTGGTACAATTTTACCCTGGGCTGAAATATCAAAGTATTTTAATTTTTACTTATCAAAAACCTCTTTGCCTCTGGCTTTCAGTTCGTTTTTGTGAGGGATTTTTCTCTTGTGGTATAATTAAAACAGACAAGACAGAAGACCAGTAAAGCACATTTCTTTCTCTAATCTGAAAAATTCTGCTTGTAAGCAGATGGCCCAGGGCCACACTGAGGCCCCAAGGACCCTGCAGCAGGAGCAAGCCCCCCGACTGGAAGAAAAGCCTGGGTTCTGAGTGGCCGTGGAAGGAGACAGGGAAGGCTTCCGAGGCGTGAGGCTGACTCCAAGTTTCTACCCTCCTGCCTCGCCCTTACGGATGAAGCAAAGGCCCAGAATCGGAGGGGGTTCAGGGGGCTCTCAGATGACAGTGAGAGTGACCAACAACTCCAGGGAGAAGGTGACAAGCAGTCCCCCTGAGGCAACAAGGTAGTTCAGGTGCGGAACCCGGCAGTGTGGGACGATAATTTAGCCCACTGAAGGGAAACAAGCTATCAGACCTTTTACGGCCATCGAAGGAAAAGGAAGTGCATCAGGGCTCCTTAACCTCTGGATTCTGTTTCGGCAGAGATGCACGCTGATGGGCTGCCCATTTTAGGGATGCCTTCTTTGCGATTTCTTAGGACCATACCGACTCTAGTGCTTGTAAAACTCCCAGGGCCCCAGAAGACACTCCACTCCAGGGGAGCCCTGCTGAGGCAGTGGGTATCATTCCAGAAAATTCCTGAGTGGCTCTGTGTACGCAGAGACGGAGAAAAAGTGGGTCTCTGCCTCACACCTAACAACCAGACCCAGTGAAGACCTGGTGGCAGGTGGATGCCAGGCCGTGCAGGTCACAGGCGATCAGTATGTAGATGCCATGACCAACCTGCTGCCCGGAAAGGCGCCCACAACGGGAAGGGGGACAGAGACAAGGCTTAGAGATGGCCGAGGTCTGAAAGCGATGCCCTGAGTCAGGATCCCAGAAGTGCCTGTCCAAGTGCCAGAGACCTTTATGGAAGTTCTGTCAGGAGCCAGGCCTGGACGTCACACAGCAGGTGGCGGTGTTGGGGAAGAGGTGCGGCAGCAGGACCCTGATGGCGCTGGTTGGAATCCCAGCCCGGCCCTCACCTAGCTGACGACCCTGCAGAGTCAGTAGCTTCCCCTAAGCTGAGATTCCTCACACGTCAGAAAGGGCCTCCACGTGGACGCAAGGGGTAGCGTGAAGGTAAAACGAAGGGTGCTTTATAGAATCTAATTCTCTGTGAAAACGTTAAGATGGAGAAATGCAGAGTGCACATGGCAACAATTCTGTGTTTCTGTAACTGGCGTGACTGTATCCTGCAAACACGGAGACTGATAAGCTTGGGCAGAATCCCAGCTCCAAACCCTCTGGGCTTGCCCTGCTTGACACCATTATCGATGACTCGAATGACATTATGAGGCGTATTTATCACCTCTGCAGATGAAATGGAGCCTGCAGGGACAGCTAGCACGCTGGACGGCAGAGCACCCCAACGGGCCAGAGGGATGGGCTCGGCTAAAAGGTGACCCTGAACTGGGGGCCCACGCTCTTGCGCCAGAGAAGGCGGGTGGTCTGGCTCGTCACATGTGCACACAGGCAGGGGCTCAGCTGCCTGAGCCACAGGCTGACCCGAAGCCGAGGGTGGGAGAAGCCGCACAGCGTCGAGCCAGGAGGCCAGGGTGCGAGTCCTGGCCCCGCCCCGGGAGAGGGACAGCACGTGAGGACATGGGAGGACCAGAGGAGGAAACCCACGGCTCTGACCGGAGCCCAGCCGCGGCTGAGCCCCACGTGGGTGGCAGCCGTGGTCTCTGCTGTCACCACTGGCTGCAGTGACAGACATGACTGCCCTGCTCTCTGGGCCGGCCGGGCTCTACTGCACATTTGGGCAGTTGGAGGAGCCAGATTCTGACAAGAACCTGGGCGGAGAGAAAAGCCGCCCAGACGACAGGCTGGGACGTGGGGCAGCTGGAGGCGCCGGGGCGGAGCTGGCCCTCGGAGGGGAGGACCCCGGCACCGTCCTGCAGGGGCTGTGGGACCTATTTTCTGAGTTTGGCCGAGGTACTACTTCTCTCAGTGCCAGGCTGCTTACTCTCGAAAGGATTAAACGAACTAATGAATCAAAGCCCGTATCAGAGCGCCTGTCCTGAAGGCACCGGGAACACGCTGACGATAATTATCATTAACAATCCGGAAAGAGGAAAGGCAGAGGAGATGAGCAGCCGTCATCAGACACCGGACGCCTCGTCACGTGGACCCGGGACTGCTTTGATCAATAACAACACCTTGTATCGTCAGCTTTGTAAGTCACGCACATTCAGCATTTGAATCCCGGAGACCAAAGGGTGGAAAGTGAAAGTGGTCAATCTGGGCTCATTTCAGGAGCTCTAACTAGTTAGCTCTAACTAACTCCACCCTGGAGGTGGCGAGTCCCCCCTACCCCGCTGCTGGGAGCCCTGAAGCGGAGGTCTTACAACCAAGGAGTAATGTGACGGATGGCACAAGGTTCCGGTGGGCGGGAGCGTTCGGGGAAGAGTCTATAAAACTTCCACTTTTTTTCTTTTTCTTTTTGGCCACACCGCGAGGCTTGTGGGATCTTAGTTCCCCGATCAGGGATTGAACCTGGAGCCTCGGCAGTGACAGCGCCAAGCCCTAACCGCTGGACCGCCAGGGAATTCCCGTGAAGCTTCCACTTTTTATTCACAGACTCAGAGAGAAGCGGGCAGGGGCAGAGGAATCAGCATTTCCTGGACGACGACTCTAAGCCCCGGCCGGTGCCGCGTGTCCATCATCCCTCCCCACGCCCCACACGACCTGACAGGCCCCGCGGCAACGCGGAGCTGCTGCTGAGCGCCTGACTCCAAGCCCGGGCCTCTCCCACTGCACCCTCTGCCTCTAGACTCAGAAGGAGACTAGAGAAAAAGCCGGATCCACATCTTGCCCGCAGTTGTCTGTTCTCAGATCTGCCCCATGAGCAGAAACCTGCTCGCACCCACTGCAGGGTTTGCCATTCTGACGGCTTCAAATCAAATCCTTCCATATATGCACCAGAACGCCTTCTGCTTTAAGTCCATTTCTCCCATTACACAAAGAATTATCGGTTCACGGGCAAAACACACCCTTAACAGAATTCATCTACTTGTTACTTAGCCTAACACTAATCATAGAAACCAGAAGCTTCCAAACGGGTGCATGCAAGGAAGGAGACGAGTGCCAGGAATGTGGGCTCCCAAGTCTCTCAGACTCAGTGCCACATGACTGGGCACGTCCACTTTCTCACCAGTTACTGGGAACTCGGCCGTGGTCGAAGGGACCTGGTGAGGCTCAACGAGACAACGCGTGTGGATTCAGCACGGCCAGGGGCACACGTACTCCCTCAAGAGACATGCTGGCAGACAGCCAGATGCCGTCACTCCGGGATGTCGGCGCTCTCAAACCACACCCCTCTTCTGGACTACTTATTGGTTAAGACGTCACTCCACGTGTCAGCCTGCTGCTGGAACGTCAGGACCAGAATGGAGAGAACATCTGGAAAAGACCTGAGGTCATTCCCTATGGGTCCTAACCAGACGGAAAGGCTCTGTGGCATAAGAGCAAGGCGTATGTGGAGGGGCTGGGGATGTGAAGGAGCCCAAGGAACGTGGGGACAGGTGAGAGGAGGGGAGTCGGCCTGAACTAAGCTGCGAGTAGCAAGCGGAGAGCTGGGGGACCGTCGTGCTCCTTCCTTCCTGATTTCTCGAATAGTCTGAACTAGAAGAGCCTGGAGCAAGGACAAGGCGTTGCAGAGTCGGGTCTCCTGCTGCGCGAGGCCTCGTGGGTCTGGCATCTGCCAACGCGTGCTGGGCCAGGCACATCTTCAGACTCCAGGGCCGGGAAGGCTCCAACGGGAATGTGCCGTCTCCAGCATCCTCCCGGGAGAGGCTGGCTGGGTTCCTGTTCTTTGTTGTCAGCCCTGACTGCCTGCCTGAAAGCACACGCCCCGTGGCTCCCGCTGTCTGCAGGTGACCCAGGTGTGGAGGCAGCGCAGGGTCACTGTGAAATCCCCCTGATTGCCTCATTAGCCGGGGGTGGGCACGGACCGGTGGCGGGGGTGTTTCACGAGGAGGCTGCTAATTGCACGGCGTCAGGCAGAACGAACAGTGGTAGAAGCAAGGACCAGATGTGAAGAGCCGCGTGTGCAGGGCTGGCGCCTGGCGGCGCGCAGGGAGCAACCTGGAGCTGCGCCGGGGGTGCTGAGGGCGGCCCTCCGAGGAGCCCTGCCCATGCAGCTCAACCCAGGGCTGTGTGTGAACGCAACGGGGGGACCTCAGTAATCACATCACCCCCAAGTGACCCCTCTGTGCCGGTGTTCTTCACCCAGAGAGACCCAGCCACCGTCCACAGCACTCGTCCTGCCCCTTGTCCCAGTCTGGACACTTCTTGTCGGTATAGATGTCCCAGAGAGGCAAGCCAGCGTGGGCTTCGAAGTCACCCACCTCATCACCCTTGACACAGAGGCCGGTAGAACATGGTCTCGGCTACAGTCCATACAGCTCACCCAGGCTCTTAGTGAAAATTCTCTCCCTTAACCCGAGCTCACCTTTAAAGCATGGGCCCTCCTGTGTTTTCATACGGCTCCCTAGCAGCCTGTGAGAGGAGATTCTGCTCCCCTGCCCCACGGGACACGCACACCTGTCCTCACAGTCACTGCCGGTGGTCCTAGCTGTTTCCCTCTGGTCTTCAGGCTGAGGTCGAGTGAACTGACCCTCTGTGGGCATCTGCCCTGGCCCTACCCAGGCTGGTGGAGACCCCGATCCCAAACCCACTCATCTCCACGTTCTGTGGGTTCCTCCACTGTGACGTCGGGGAAACAGGGCCCGAGGCTCAGTCCTTCTCGGGGACTATTTCATGCCAAGAGGAAAGTGACCCCATGCTTGTTCTCTCAGGACAGACTACGGAGTGGACGGGGCGCTCTGAAAGGCAGGATTTGCTGTTTGCTGGGCTAACTAAACAATTAAGAGGCATTTACCTGGTTCCTGTCAGAACAACCCCTCTTTTCTCTTTCCCTTTATGCTCTTCCTCTCAGAATTACAGAAGACTTTCAGGTTCCGTTCATCTATTCAAAACTACTTCCTGAGCACCTATCGCGTGCCAGGTAAGTGCTGGGGATGCGATGAGGAAAACCAGACAGGGTTTCTACCCTGAGCTACACGGAGGGGAGAGATAGGAACCACACAGACAAACATCACAGACAAGTGTAGGGCTACTGTGATGGCGGTGAGGGGTGGGGTGGGGGGTGGAACGGGGGCATGCGGTGTCCACCCAGGCAGGAGTGCCAGAGGAGACTTCCTCGAAGAAGGGACGGAGGCCCAAAGACGAAGAGGGGTGAGGAGAGGCCCAGGCCCGCAGCATGCCGGGCAAAGGCCCCGGGAGAGAACGAGAAAGGAGGGGTGCCAGCTGAGGCCGTGGGGAGAGGGAAGAGGGGGTGTGTCCTAATTATTAGAGTAAGGAGACATCACCGAAAGGCTGGAAGAAGTGGGGGCACGACGGGCAAGGGGAGCACCGGTCAGCGGGACCGGAAGGGCCGCAGGAGACCCAGCAGTGGACTGTTCTACAATGAAGTTGAGGGGATCCGTGGGGACGGGGTGGGGAGGCTGACGGGGGAGACCAGGAGGCCAGAGGGATCAGGGCAGGGATGAGCAGTGCAGGACGCTGCTCCAAGATCAGGTGCGGAGAGGAACCCCCATGTTTCCAAACGGGGCTTTGTCCAGCCTCTGACCTCACGTCTGGCCACTCTGTCTTCCTACAGAACGATGACTGGCTCAAGGAAACGGAGAGAATTTTCACGGTGGGCAAGATTCCAGGTTTGCCTTCAGCTAATTAAGTGATATTAGGGAGGCTGTAAAGGCCACATAACAATTGGCAGGCAAGATGCTTAATGACGAGAATATTGCTTTGCAGGGAGACGCAGCTGCAGCATCTTCACGCTCGTCTTGGAGGGGACCAGCCCCGCGTTCTCAAGGTGGTTCCTGACAAGAAAACTTCGAGGTGCTAAAAGGTGGACAGTTAATGACAGGTTCACTCTCTCTGCTCCAGGGATGCTTCTAAGTGTGATGAAGGCCGGCGGGAAGAACCAGTGCTCCTGTCTCGGTCACCACCTCCGCAAGTGCTCCCGTGTTCATGTCCCAGACACTGAGTCGATGCTTTGTACTCGCCACCTGGTTGATCCCCAGACAACACTGTGAGGCTCCGCGCCACTATCTGAGAGGCGAGGGGACTGAGGAACAGAAACGGTAAGTGACCCAACCCAGATGCCGGTGTGGGTAAAACCCAGGCTCTCGTCAATTACTGCATGACACTCCCACAGTCAGCATTTAAGAAACAAGTGGAGGGGCAGGGAGATGGCTGATGGGGGTATGAACTTCTCAAACTACAGTCTATTCAACACAGTAACCCTCACAAGTTATTTAATAATTACTGAAAAAGTGAGAGTGACAATCACAGAGAGGGACAGAGCAAAGGCCTTCAAAGATGAAAAACGGGAGAAAACTATAATTTGAAAAGATACAGGCACCCCTATGTTCACAGCAGCACTGTTCACAATAGCCAAGACATGGAAGCAACCTAAGTGTCCATCGACAGAGGATGGATAAAGAAGACGCGGTATATATGTATACAATGGAATCCTACTCAGCCATAAAAATGAAATAATGTCATTTGCAGTAACATGGATGGATCTAGAGATGATCATACTAAGTACGTCAGACAAAGACTAATAACACCACTTATCACTTAGAGGTAGAAGCTAAAAAAATGATACAAATGAGCTTATTTACAAAACAGAAATAGACTCATAGACGTAGAAAACAAACTTATGGTTACCAAAGGGGATGGGGGGGTGGGTGGGAGATAAATTAAGAGTTTGGGATTAACATATATACACTACTATACAACAGGTAAACAGCAAGGTCCTACTGTAGAGCTCAGGGAACTATACTCAGTACCTTTTAACAACCTATAATGGAAAAGAATCTGAAAAATATATAAATATATACGTATAACTGAGTCACTCTGCTGTACACCTGAAACTAACACAACATTGTATATTAACTATACTTCAATGAAAAAAGAGAAACATAAATTTTTAAAAAAAAGGTGAAAAATGACCCTGAAGTGGAGGTCTACAAAACCTCTGATTTGAACTTCAATGATAAAGCATTCCACAGATGAGAAAAGTCTGGCAAGAATGACCTTCCTAAGGACGTTTCCTTATTTTAACAAGTACACTAAATGTAGAACTTTGGAAGTAACAGAGGTGAAGGACATGCTCTGTCCTGCTGGGTATGGTGGCTAGGATGAGAGGCCCGGCCCCAGGGGACCAGCTCCGTCCCCTTCCACTACGGATCCCAGCCTGCTGAGCCCTGACCAAGCACACCCAGATCCAGTAAGTACTAAGGGATCAGACAGCCCTACTTTTTGATCAAATGAGAACTACCAGGTAACACTTAGCTGGGCTGGTTTGAGAAAATTTATACAAAGAAATCTACGCACTAAGAAGAACTTCAGAAAGACCCAGATGGTAGAAGTCAGTGGTGAGACCAGCCTTAGGGAGCTGCAAACTAAACAGTTTGGGGGAAAGTGAACTTAAAATTATAGCATATAATCCAAATGAGATAGGGTGGTTTAAACCCAACAGACTCGCCCTTTCACATTGCCACCATAACACTAAGACTTTAAGGCTCATTACTTTCTATATCCTTGAACCACTGACCACAGAGTGTCAAACGGATGAGGAAGCTGTCTGCTCACTGGTCCTGGACAGGTTCTACTCACATGTGTGACTGCCTAGACAGACAGACAGACACCCTGGCAAACAACACAGCTCTGCCCTCCCAGAGCAGACAGCGCCAGGTCTCAGCGACTCCTGGGGAGATGGAAATTTTGGGAGGTATGTTACCTTTGCTGCTCAGGGACTGCTGAATCTACCTAGCTGCAAAAGAAGAACTGCATCTCACGGGAGGAAAATGCTGTGCTCGTGATGGATGTTGCTAAGGGGCCATTCAAACTTCTACCAACAGCACCGACTCCCTGTGCACGTGGATATGGAGGTATCTGGGGGGGCGGGCTGTTCTGACAGGCTTGTGTGTCAGTGTCAGAAGAGTGCTCGTGACTCTGTGCTTCTGTGCGCAGGGCGAAGACACTTGCTGTTCCCCTTCGGAACTGGGGACTCAAAAAGGAGACAGAGAGAGACCTGCTGATTAAGACCTTATTTGGGGACATTAACTCTTTTTTTCCTTTTTCTGAAAAGTGGTCCAGTGAAGGAATAAAGGCATATAGAGGAGACAAAAGTTCCCTCTGTCACTGCACAGAAATGCCCAGTAGTCTCCAAGCCTAACCTGCCCTGGCCTCATCCGCTAACACCCGGGTGAGCTCCTTGCTTGGGGATGGCAGGCGAGACAGGATTTTGCTTACGGTCTCATCAATTTGGTTTGCAGATATCAGAGGTTTGCCCATAACGTAACCATTCTAGCAGCGAACACCATAAATGGAGTATGCAGAATAATTCGCAGAAATTAGTGCTATCATTTTACCCACCCACACAAAACCCAAGGAACCCCTTCTCTTCCTTGACGGACGGATTTCAGAAGAGACGCCTCGGCTCAGGACAATCATTGTGGCCACAGCGTAACTCTCCACACTTGTGTGGGGTTTAATGGACTCTTCTTTCCTGTTCCTTAAAAAGCGGCGACTGGCACTGGCTCGAGCCCCGACTGAGGTGCAGAGAATCTGTCAAGTTTCTCTGCCGCTTCCCCGACCACAGTGATACGGTCCATGTGCAGATTAGCTGCAAAGCCATTCTTCCTCCAGGAGTGACAAGATCTCCCCCAGTAAAAAAGGTACTTACTGTATCCTTGAGTGCCCGTCTGCATTAACAAGGCAGGGGTGGGGCGGGAGGGTGTCAGGAGTGTGGGGAGAAATGCCTTCAAGAGAAGGGCATAACAACGGAAAAAGTCGCTGTAACAGAGTGGTGACATGGCAAGAACAGACAGCGGCACTGTCACGGGCGGGGTAATCGTGTGACACACTGCTGTCACTCACCACCCGGCTCCCCGCCGCGCCAGCCAGACATCAAAGGCTGCCCCATACCATCTTACATGCTCTTTATCGGCTAATCAGCCCATTCTTCCCTAAATAAAGCCCGGCTAAATCCCCTGCTCACAGGGGTATCGTAGCCCTGGTGCCCATCTGCCAGCGCGGGTCAGCTGAAGCGGGAGGCGGCGGCTTTGCAAGGTAAGGACAATGCTGGCTCCGAGTCCCCCGCTACTCCCAGCGCCTCGAGCCTCCCGCTCTGCCTTCCCTGGCTGAGGGCTGGGCACACCCAGTCTGAAGAGCTGCTATTAACGCTTGCAAAGGTAGATCAGCTGCTGACAGTAAAATACTGGGGTCACATTTACTCGCAGGAAGAGGAATAAACAAAATACGTGTTTCTTACCAGTGATCACGTGGCAGATGGATTCCCACCTCCTTCACGTGTCGGCGTTTTAGAGACGGTGGGACAGGATGGCCAGGCTTCCAGACCACTAGGAGGTCATTCCAGACCTGACTGCGAGCCTCATAGTTTTGTCACATACTTAAAACCAGTTACT
The DNA here is from genome assembly GCF_964270905.1 of Leucopleurus acutus. Classification (NCBI taxonomy): domain Eukaryota; kingdom Metazoa; phylum Chordata; class Mammalia; order Artiodactyla; family Delphinidae; genus Leucopleurus; species Leucopleurus acutus. The sequence continues at coordinate 4,088,312 of NC_139150.1, read as the reverse complement.
ATGTACAGATGTCAGCTACCCCAAACCCAAAGGAAGCAACCTAACTCTGGTGCACGGCAGTCCCAAATCTGGAGTGGAACTGAGGCACCTTCTCCCTCAGGGAGGACCTGGCTAGAGCAGAGGGGTCTCTGGCCGCAGCCCTGCCCAGGACAGGTAGAGTGTGGCAGCAGGCAACGCTCTGCACCTCAAAACGTCCTGGAAGAAACCAGAGCCGGACGTGTCTCAGTCTTGTCCGGGCACCGGAGAAGAGCGTGCGGGGAAATGCCTGCCTCACAGAATTACTGGAGTGTTGTCCTATGTGAGGGGGATTACTATAAGAAAAAAGACCAAGCATCTTAAAAATTCCAAAATGGGGGCTTCCCTGGTGGCGCAGTGGTTGAGAGTCCGCCTGTCGATGCAGGGGACACGGGTTTGTGCCCGGGTCCGGGAAGATCCCACGTGCCGCGGAGCGGCTGGGCCCGTGAGCCATGGCCGCTGAGCCTGCGCGTCCGGAGCCTGTGCTCCGCAACGGGAGAGGCCACAACAGTGAGATGCCCGGGTACAGCAAAAACAAAACAAAATAAAACAATGATCTGCCCCTAATCCCCCATACAAGCAGCTCCTGGTATCTAAGAAGCTCTAGCTCCCGCGAAGGGCTGGGGCTGGTACTAAAAGAACACCGTGTGTGGTGTGTTTTTTTCGGCTGCACCACCATGTGGTTTGCGGGATCTTAGTTCCCTGACCAGGGACTGAACCCAGGGCCATGGCAGTGAAAGGGCCGAGTCCTAACCACTGGACTGCCAGGAAATTCCCATGAATACCCTGTCTTTGAGGAGAGAAAGAAGACCTTTTACAACTGCATTTCGTTGAGAGAAATCATCTCAGGACCTCTTGAAGTCGTGAAGATGGACTCGGAGCCCAGTGCCCAACCTGCAGGGCAACACTTCTCACTCCGACTCTGGACCGTTCCTAACGTGTTCTTTTCTTTGGGCGGGGGAGCAGGGGGCGGAGGGAGAAGAGTCCACTGCACTTGCCCTACACGTGCTCAGTGCTGGAGGTGCATGCCAGCACCAAGCACAGTGGCACACGGCGCTGGGAGCCCCAGGCCCGGCCCCCATGCCCAGCCGGCCTGCAGGAGCCCTGCGGCCGCAGCAGAGTTTCATGGAACTCACCACCGTCTTCCTTCAAGTCCCCGAAGCTTTCCAGGGTGGACCACAGCACACCTGGAGCTCCGAGTGTGAAAAGCCCCAGAGTTACTCTATCCGTGGGCAGTCTTGCTGTTCCAATAATCCCCACTACTCTGGACCCAACAGGAGTTGGGTCAGGACCCATCACCGAATTTCTGCAAGTGCCTCAAAAGCATTCAGATTAGGTATTTTTCCAGCTGTTCCAAGCACTCATCATACTGAGAGAAGGGCAGATACTGGCGATAATTTACCACAAAAACGCAAGTTGGCACACAGCAGCCCCCCACACCATCTCATGGCTGCCAATCTGAACAGAGGACAAATTCAGCCCACCTTACCTTTTCAGGTTTGCTTTCTTCTTCTTTGTGGCCAAGGCACTGAGATTTTTAGGGGCATCTCTTAGCCCAAAGCTCTTAGCCACATGCCCGAGGTGGAGTGATCGGATGTGGAAGATGTGCTTCAGCTCCCGGGGGTAGGTCGCGTAGGCCCGGATGAAGGACTGCAGGGCTGAAAGACAGTGCGAGGGCGAGAGGCGGTCAGGACGGGTCTCAGCTGCCCCGGCCTAAGGGCTGCCCTGCGCAGCTCACCCTGCCGGGCCACGATGCACACACAACCAGGATAGCACAACAAACATCAACAACCTAAAGCTATACTTGTGTATTTTTCTTAATTTCTAAAAATAAGTAAGTCTACCAGCCACAGTGAGTAAACCCAATAAAATTTCACATTTTACTGCGTAGCCTGTAATAAACCTAGAGGGGAGGGTCCTGTTTTCTTCTTCATTATAGTCTTGGGGTCTAGCACAGTACCTGGCACACAGCAGGCTTCTGTTGTATAAATGAATGAATGAGAGAATGAGTGAAGGAACTAAGACAGGATCAATGTATACCATTTTCTTATGAAAAATGAAATCATCAGACCTTTATATTGGGAACATTTTTCCCTAATTGAATTATTATTTTCTCAAGTAGTTAATACATGCAAATGTCACAACATTTAAAAGGCTCACAAGGCTTTATTATGATTGCCCTTATGTTCATTATTACTATACATTATCGCTACTGTAAACACTGTCTCCGCCCGGAGGGCCACCTCTAGCTGCCCATCTGGAGGAATCACTGACACCAGTTCTCCATATACTCATGGGATTTTAAAACCGAATTCGTGCGAACGCATCCAGAATCGATCGATACGGGGTTTCTTACCCTTTCAAAGAATGTGTAAAAAAAGGAAACGAAAACAGAATCGTAAAGAGAAGGAAAATTACTGAATTTCTAAAATAGCCCACAAACCAGTTCATCTGTTGAGGACTGCCAGCGGTTTAGAGCTGCTCATCAGTCTATCGTGAAAGTTTCAGTCCTATTTTAAAGTTAAGAAAGAGGCCCCTGTTCTCAACCTGGCACTGGTCAGAGGCAGTTCCCAGGAGGGTGGCACTCTGGCTACCCCTTAATTGGGCACTCCTTTTTTAAAAGATTTATATTTATATTTATTTATTTAATTAATTTTTGGGCCACGCCATGCGGCATGTGGGATCTTAGTTCACAAGCAGGGATCGAACCCGCACGCCTGCACTGGAAGCGCAGAGTCTTAACCACTGGACCTCCAGGGAAGTCCCTGGGCACTCCTTTGAGGAATCATTTTCCTATACCTTGTCCCCCTTAAATGTCTCCCCATAACAGTGGCGGTCCAGTGTCTGCCCTGTTCTCACTCCGACAGGACGGGGGTGACTCTTGGGACTGCTCCCCACCCCCACTGACTTTACGTCCCCCGGAGCCCCGCCCTGCACTGCTTCTGATGGAAGCAGGCACTAAACACCAGCGTCTCTCGCCCTCGCTTGTTGAGCCACTGGACTGGCAAGTTTGCCCACAGCTTAAACGTAATATCCCAGCAGCACCTGGAGACTGGCGTTTATGAACAGTAATAAAAAGTGTCATTTTAGCAGATCAGCTCCTGGAAGGATCCTGGGAACCCATCAAAGCTCTATTTACCGAGCAAAGTGAACTCCTTTTCCCAATCGATGAGAAATAATAACCAAGGCAACCCCACTGTACCCCTCGCTTAAATCTGTGCTTACTCCCCTTTTTAATAACTGGGGACGAGGTTTTTCAAGGAAAATCTTTAACATTTCAAATGGCCCGTGCTGTTTGGAGAGTTCTGACACATATTCAAGTCCTCAGAGGCGAAAGCTCTACAACTATCATGACCCTGGAGACGCCAGCCTCTTCTCCACCTCCCTCTCTTTCCCAACCCCCGACGTTTACTCTAGACAGAAAGAGCAGACTGGAACCACGCCACGCCAAAGCAGAGTCTGCCCCTCTAAAGCCTCGTTTACCCCGACACTGGCCCAGGCCTCCTCACGCACCTCACTCTTGTGCTTGAGCAGACTGGCAGATCAGAGGATTCCTCTTCTCTGCACCAATCCTGAGAGCTGAGGCTGGAGAGCCTCTGTCCTGGGAGAGCTAGGTGCTCAACGAACAGCTTTACGGGGATAGTGAGTTTGCCAAGAAATGGCAGAAGGGTTCTCTCCCTCGACAACTGGTCAGGCAGCATCTCTCACTGCCCGTTTGCACTAAGCCTCCTCGTCCTCAAGGCTCCTGTCTCGCTGGGGACAGCGACAGTTGGTCGTCCTCACATACATGCACACACTCCCAGGTTCGGCTAATTCAGAGAAGCAGGAACCTCAGACGGAGCGCAGCTGTCTGTAGGACCTTCCAAGGGGCAGGAAGTGGCCCTGCTGGCAGCACCAGGAATGTGTGGAAGGAAGAGGGCTGTGGGCCCGAGGCGAGCGGGAAGGCGAGAAGTCCTGAAAGGAGATGTTTATTTGGGAAGACGCATGATGCTCTAGCCAATCAGAGCAGGCAGTGGCGCGCCACCAAGTCCCATTTCAGAGCCAGAGGACGACAGAATTAGGGGAAATCGATTTCAAAATACCTTCCAAGGACATTTTGTCCTTCTGAGCAATAAAACCAAATGTGCTCTCGGACATCTGATGAGGAACAGCGGCATCGTGCAGATGAGGCTTTGGGCCAAGGAGGCAGAAAGGAGCAGAACTGCAGCCTGGAAGGTGCAGCTCATCCTCGCCCCTCCCGACCCCACCCCCGCCCGAGAAGAACACGCGTCTGTACAGAGAAGGCGCGTTGCATGTCCCTACCCGGCACATAAACAGTGACGACCACCCAAAGAAAGGGCGAAAGGAGGCTGCTTGCTTGCCCCTCTAATTCTCCTGAAGACAAAGCATTTGGCCAAGGAGCCAACCTCCCTCCGATCACACTGAGGGGAGAGGGATGATTTCAGTAGTTTGCATTTTCTTGACCTCGAGAAGCATCCCTTCAGAGCCAGGCACAACCCCTACACGTGCAGCCCTTGCTCTTCAGGGAAGAGCGGCTCGAACCGCAGGGGAAGTGGCGCCGTGCAGGTAAAGGACTCCGCTTTCTGAAATTTTCGTTCAGGACCCTGGAGTTCAAACTTAGGTTACCACAATTTTTACCACCTGAAGCTCTAGCTACAAGATGCAAGACATGAGGGGAGAAAGGGGTAACTGCTTCTGGAAACTGACCACGATAAAGTTCAGGTCAATTAGCAACGACTGGGTCAGAAAATGCAAAAGGAAAACAAATGCATACTTGGCCCAGTTTCCAACTAGGTTTCTGCCGTGAAGGCAAAACCCAGCTGCTTTGTTAATTATTCATGAGGTGGGTTCTGAAATGGCATAAAAGGGAAGCAAGTCAGTAGTGGGGAATTTGCATATGCAGATTGAAATGCAAAAGACAGTATCAACTCCTGGGGTGTGGCAGTTATGCGTACATTCCCCCCAAACCTCCAGAACTCAATCCTAAGTAAGAGGAGAGAGAAGAACAGGGGAGAACCTAATGTCTGCTGTGGGGTGACCGAGATCCTCTAGGGGCAGTTTCCTTAAAAGACGATACATTTATTTCCTCCTTGGTACATGAACATTGGGGACTGGCCCCACTCCAACATCCTTTAAAAAGAAGGCAAGTAACTCTGTTTCTTGGTATAAAGTTCAATGGTAACGATAACGAGAGAAAACACAAAACCTCATTCTCTAAGGACTATTGACTGTAAGTTTTACTCTGAGGACCCAGTCACACTGAAATCGTTGCAGGCTCGCTAGAATACCCAGATGACCTCTGGCACTGACGTCATAACGATGGTGTTCTTCCCCTTCACTGCAACTCTGCTATTAACCCTGAAATCCTGCTGCAAACACTTGATTGTGCATCGTACAGAAAGCTGACGTTGCCTAACTTTCAACAAATGACCAAACTCTAAAGTTCCACTGAGACAAACATTCTATTCCTCCTGACAGAATGTTCCGGTACATCTTTAAAGGCAGGTTCTCAGGAGGAGCCTTAGGAGTTGCTGAATTCACTTTAGGGAAACGCTAGGACAGGGTATTAGCAGAAACCAGACTGGAACACGCACTGATTATCTATCAGCAGTTATGGGGCAACTACTGGGACGTCATCTCTCACCTCGGGTGGCTCTGATTAAGGGCTGCCTAGCTGAGGACTGCCTTTGTGATGTGCTCAGGTGCGTAGCAGGCACTTGCGCATACTTGCTAACTTAGTCCCGTCATCTATCTCCAGATGGCCGCGCCTGCCCGGCAGCCGGCCTCCCAGCCTTCACCCGTGCCCGCAGTTTGCTCTCACTCAGCAGCAAGTGACCTTTTCAGACCTGTCAGACCACATCTCTGCCCCAAGCCCTCCAATGGTTCCCCTTCCACTCGCGGTAACCGGGTCCCCTGGATGGCCTCCACGCCCTTCCTCTGCCACCCCTCCCCTCCTTCCAGCCACACTGCTGTCCAGGAGTTCCCGTGCACTCTGACCCCCACGCCCCAACCTGCCTGGACGCCCTCTGTCGGAGCCATGGGGCGGCGCCTCGTGAGGTTTCAGGACAGGGCTCACTCTGCCCTCACCCCTTCATCTCCCTCACTTGCTCTGTTCTCTCCATCGTTCTCATCACCTTTCCCTAGACTATCTAATTTACATGGAGTTTACTTACTGTGTTTATTACGTTCATCTTCTGCTCCCCCACTAGAATGTTCTAAAGGTGACAATTTCTGTCTGTTCTGATCCCTGGTGTATCCCAAGCATCTGGAATGGCGCCCAATTCAATAAATATTTGTTAAAGGAATGTTGTTTCGTGTTTTTTTTTAAAGATTCAATTCATAAAAAGAAGAAAGGATTCTATAGTGTTTATCTATTGGTAAGCCAGTCTGGCATTCTTCTCAAAATAGTAGGTAACTATCGAAAAGAACTCTGGATCCCCCAACGTGGGGGTAAGTCACTAGCCAAGACACACACGTTCCAGCATGAAAGACACGCAGCTGTTCTAAGCTCCCTTCTCCCGCGCTCTGTTCCGCACTCAAAGGGAACTGTTGAGTCCACCCTTAATGCTTGGTGATCCCAGGGGCCAACTTATCCTATAAAGGCACTGAATATTAAATTAGTACCTAACTCTTTTGTAAATTTCCCAGGAACTGGGTTCATGGCCTACGGTCCTTCCTCAGCACTGTTCTTCTCATTTTCCTTTGTACTTTCAATTCTTTTTTTTCTTTTTTTTTTTTGCTGTACGCGGGGCTCTCACTGTTGTGGCCTCTCCCGTTGCGGAGCACAGGTTCCAGCGGCCATGGCTCACGGGCCCAGCCGCTCCGCGGCATGTGGGATCTTCCCGGACCGGGGCACGAACTCGTGTCCCCTGCATCGGCAGGTGGGCTCTCAACCACTGCTCCACCAGGGAAGCCCTCCTTTGTACTTTCAAATAGGAACTGCTTTGGTCTAATGATTCCAGCCCTTGCCTTCATCTCTAATTTCCATCTCTACAACTATTCCTGCTGACATGTCATATCTCTTCTATCTGGTTTTCTAAGAAAGAGAAAAATGGATCCCTGAGATCCAAGTTGCTAGGTCAAAGCTCTCGTCCTGACGTAAGCCAAGATAAAGCCTCATTTGTGCAAAACACGGGGAAGGATGAAATTAACATTTAATATCACTCTAAAGCCTTCCGTGCCTGCTTCCAAACCCTGCAGAATTAGGGAGATTGAAGGCTTCTGCTGGTGAGCAAAGATGCCTGGTTGGCCTCTCAACCTGTCTGGGGGGCGTGCGGGTGGAGGTGGGGACGATGCCCTGCCGGGTCATCCATCCACAATCACCTAAGAAATCGACCAACCTTTCTTGGCTCCGGAGACCGTCCTCTCGCTGGAGTGCACGTAATCTTCAAACACCGTCTGCAAGACCGTGGCTCGCTCTCGGATTTCCTGGGGGCCAACGGAGCGGCGTTTCTGGGAGGGTGACGGAGGGATTAAAGGAGAGACAGTCAGAGTCAGGAATAATGAAGCAGTTTATAACAGATTTAATAACAGTAAAATCACACAGTAACCACAGAGGGGCCAACGAGGGTAATCCTTTCAATATTACTAGGGAAAAAAAGGGAGCGATGAAGATGCTAAAGTCAAGTGAAGATGAGGGTGGGTGGCTTGGTGAGGGAGCAGACCACGCCTCTTCTTTATTTACTTATTTACTTTCCTTCCTGGCCTCTTATGACTCATGTTCAAAATCAAAGTCTACTGGAGACACTTTGGAATTTTCCAAGTCCAATTCCGGCCTTTAGAACATCACTGGACACAAGCAGTTTTTAAAGGCGTCTTGTATGGCCCGCTTAGGCCTTCAGTCTCCTCCCCTGCCTTATACTCATTGGTGGAAGCCTGCCCGTTCCTGTCTAAGAGCATCCCACAGTCACCTGACCACAGGTGAGTCTGTCCTTGAATCGTAGAGCATATGCCTCCTCTTTCCTAGGAGGTTCAGACTCTGAGTGTTTCAGATTCACTCTTTCAGCCCAGACCTCTGTGCTGAGTTCCCAGGAACCCACTGAGGAGTGGGCTGCTCCAGAAAGCCACATTCAAGACGATGGCACGGATCGTTGCAGCCAACAGTCCCTCTGTAAGAACTCACATCTGTCTGCATCAAAGACCTTACAGATGGAAAATATTAGGAAAATAGAAACTTCTTTTCTTTTCAGCCTTTAGCAACCCCAGAGAAAAGATTTCCTTTCTTTATATCCCCCTAAAGACAAGTGGCTTTTGTTTCCTGCATCTTAACACGAATGTTTTCTGTTGAACGCGAAACCAAGATCCAAAAGAACCCGATCTGGCTAGCGTGCCTCCCCAGAGATGCTGATTCTTTGGATGGTGCCTATTAAGCTCTACCCACACTCACCCCCCAGTGTGGGTCTCACCAGCGTTGAGACCCGGCTCATGCTGCTTTTAACTCCTGTAGAGGACAGGGTACGAGCCCCTGGGTCTGGATGACCGACCCTAACCCCGTCACCCGGGTCTTTTTCACATTTAAAGCTGCCGCAGAAAGAATAAAGGGAGGAGAAGGAAAAGTCTCCTTCTTCCGAGAGACATTCGTCTCTGTGTTAATAGAGACTTCACAACCTGAAAATGTTTTCAGTTTAGTCAAATCATTCCTGCTACCTGTTTGGTTGATGACAGTCTATCTGATTTCACGGTACATGGTCCCCCTAAGGGTTTTATCCACTCAAATGTCAAGAGAAAAAGTCACTCAGGAGCTGTGTTACGAAAGTGGACATTTGCTGTTGTCATTAACAAGGTTTTTTTTTTTTACTCTCTTAACTGATGTGAAATGCAAACTTTGTTTTTTGCTGCCCTCTTTTCGTTAAGCCACCTCAGCAGCGAAACTGTCACCTTCCTTGCGGTTTTTTTTTTTTTTTTTTTTTTAATATGAATGTGAAATTAGCAAGGATGCCCTTTCCCCTGGCGGACAGAATCCTCTGTTATTAAAAAGTAAAGCACTTTAATAATGAAAACTTTTTCCTCTTTTTCCTGTGTTTTAACTGTTTAAAATTAATGAGAAGGGCAGAATGGTTGTCAAAGCGATATTGAAAGCCGGGCAGCCAGGACCGAATAAGCACAAAAATCCCTCTAGAGTGTTAAATAAACAGAGCTGCAGCCCTCTCGAATCCCTCTGTTGGTTATTGTATACATTCTGTAACAGCTCTCAGAATAGATCTGAGAGCCAGGGAGGCAGAGAGGTTTCAGAATTCCAATAAAGGCCTCAAATTAAAGACAGCCTGGTGCGAATTCCAGGAGAAAATTAAAGAGACCTCAAGCTTAAGTGACAGGTGACTTGCTTCTGTGTCACAACTGTCAGGGGATTTAGTGATAATATGGCAATATATTACAAAGGGCTTTTCTTATTTCCCCCTTTAGGTTTCAAAATGAGGTATCTTTTCTTCCCAACCCAAAAAAAAAAAAAAAATTACATATACACATACATATAATGTGAGTGTGTATACTAGTGAAATATGTAGAAAAATCGCGATAAAACTAGGTTCACATGTTCGAAATGATGAGGTCACTTTAGTAGAATATAAGAAAAAGTTAACGGCAGAAAACATAACATACTTAGGAGAAAGAAGGTCTTACCCCGCCACTTCCAGAAATACTTTATTTTAAAATTGCCCCTCTTGAGAATGAGTATTTTTCAGCTGTCTTCTTGGGAGGACAGTCTGAATTTAAACTGAAGACACAGGGAGCAGAGTCATGCAGTGCTGGCTCAGCCCCAGACAGGTGAATGCTCCCATAACGAGAGGGGGTCAGAGCCCGGAGGGCACACCCCGCAGCACCGGGGCGGGTGGGGGGAGCTCTCCCGCCCTCAAAGACGCAGGCTTAGTCCTGCTTCATGAAGCAACTTGCAACTAGCAGACTGTGGGTCGTCTAGAAAAATAACATCTCCAAAGGTCTAGATGCACTCAATACCCTTTCTCTGTAAAGACCCCACTGATCTCGGAGAGAAGAGACAACCCACAAAAACCAGACTAGGGGCTTGTGATCGTATCTGAATCTCTCACCATGCCAGTGAGCTCTTTGTTAGGATGAGTTTGCGGGCGTATTTCATAGGACAAAAAAACTTTTAGGAAAAACACGTTTGGGTTTGTGTTTATACTGTGAAGATGAAAACTCATGCCTATCAAGAGGCAACAGATGAGTCTAACAGCTGGGCTGGGTTATTTTTGTTGTACAGTTTTAGGTGGTAGCAGTTGGGCGGGGCGGCGGGGGGTGGTTATTTGAAGCATGTGTCTTGAAATCGCCAACTTCTAAGGCATTTTTAAACTAAATGGAAGGATTTTGTTTTAATCATTTTATTGCCAAGCTGAGTTTTACCCCCACGGTCCCTAGAACCTTCTGAGCGCTTCCCAGTCAAGTTGAAAGATCAAATTTATTCTCTTTGTAGGTGGCTGAACATTCGTGCACCCAGACGTAGCTATATATATTTCATATACCTAAATATGAAATATACATTTTACAGATGCTTCGCTCGCTTGCGTTCTGTTCATAGAAGCCCCAAAATGTACACGCCAAAGGACATTTACAGTGGCCTTCAACCAAGCTGGGTGAAGACGGGCATTATGATGAGGTGTCTGGCTCGGTGTGTAGAAGGCCCAGCTACTGAGCCCACATTCATCTGTCCGGCACCAGCCTGTGTGCCAGAGAGAACTGCCCACACTGAGGATACCAATTAAGATGTACTGTATTTAAAACAGAATTAAGGGACTTCTCTGGTGGCGCAGTGGTTAAGAACCCGCCTGCCAATGCAGGGGACATGGGTTCGAGCCCTGGTCCGGGAAGATCCCACATGCCGCAGAGCAACTAAGCCCGTGCACCACAGCTACTGAGCCTGCGCTCTAGAGCCTACGAGCCACAACTACTGAGCCCACGTGTCACAACTACTGAAGCCCGCACGCCTAGAGCCCGCGCTCCACAACAAGAGAAGCCACCACAATGAGAAGCCCGCGCACCGCAACGAAGAGTAGCCCCTGCTCACCGCAACTAGAGAAAGCCCGCCTATAGCAACAAAGACCCAATGCAGCCAAAACTAAAAAAAACAAAACAAAACAGAATTAAGGGCTTCCGTGGTGGCACAGTGGTTAAGAATCCGCCTGCCAATGCAGAGGACACAGGTTCGAGCCCTGGTCCAGGTACATCCCACATGCCGCGGAGTAACTAAGCCCGTGTGCCACACGGGCCTGTACTCTAGAGCCCGCAAGCCACAACTAATGAGCCCATGTGCCACAACTACTGAAGCCCGCGCACCTAGAGCCCATGCTCCACAAAAAGAGAAGCCACCGCAATGAGAAGCCTGCATACTGCAACGAAGAGTAGCCCCACTTGTCGCAACTAGAAAAAGCCCGTGTGCAGCAACAAAGACCCAACGCAGCCAAAAATAAATAAATTTTTAAAAAAAGAAAAAAAAAGCTGTAAAAAAAAACCCCCAGAATTAGAAGTTGTACCAGCATTTACTTTATTCTCTTTACTGTTCACATGAGGCACGCACGTAATATACTCTTGCAGGCTGTTTATCTATGAGATGATTAGTAATGAAGTCAATTTAGTTTCGTTTTTCTTTGTCCTCTGACTTAAAGGTAAATTTGGTCAAACAAGTGGTGTTTGTGGATGTGTCATCTAGAACCTGGCATGATTACTTGAGTTTTCTAAGTTAACCAGTTATTTTGGTGTCAGTGAAAACCCAACCTTGATTAGCACGTTTTCTTTTTAAAACCAAAGACCACCAGACCTTAAAAATACCAAAACATCCTGTCCATCTGAGCAGCGATTCAGGGTTGCGGTGAACTCACATGGCCCCGAGCGTGCAGAGCACGCTGGGCCTCGTTTTACTTAAACCTCACAGCAACCCTCCAGGATGGGTACTCGTGCTGTCCTCGTTCTACAGATGGGGAAACTGAGGCTGGGGAGGAGGAGATAGTCTGCTCAAGGCTGCAGAACGACTGGCTATAAAGCAAGGACTCGAACGCAAGTCTGTCCGACTCTGGGCCCCAGCTCTCACCCACAATCTTATGAAGGCTCCTCAAGCCCCAGCCAGTCTTCAAGGCTGGCCTCAGGCCGCAGAAAAGGCTTAAGGAGAGGAACTGGGCTGCCAGGCCACAGAAGGGCGGATCTTAACAGAATGGCTGTGGCTTGTTCCCCGAAAGAGCAGAGGGAACGTCCTCTTGCTCTGGGGGAGCGTCCTGCCGGAGGGGCCCTGCACCCGTCCACAGCTTCCCCAGAGACGCGCAGGGGCACACGACCATCGGTGCCCGGGAGAGAACTGGGCTGTGTTCAGGGGGTAAATACTGACGCCAAAGCCGGTCCTGGAAACAGTGTGAGGCTGGATTGTTCGAACCTTTGCCGTCCCATTTTGTAATTCTGTGGCTTGCTGTGATTTCTGGAGAGCAGGCAGATGCCAATTTTCCACTTAGTGTGAAACAGCAAAAAAAAGGCGCTGGGCTTCATGTCAATGAGTCTGGACTTTAATTCCACATCTGCTACTAACTGATGTAACAAAATAATAATAATAATAGTAATAATAATGAATACCCTTTGGTACCTGTGTTGGGACTTTCAGGTTATTTCCTACTCAGCCCTCCAATCTCCTTCTGAGAACACTAATATTATCTCAGTTGTACACATAAAGAAATGTACTCATGAACCTTAGGAAGGTCCGGCACTGGCCCAAAGCCACACAGCTGGTGAGATGAGGAACTGGGCCCTAAGGCCATGCTCCTGCCCACTCTGCTGCTGCATGCCGCCTCAGACAGCTCCCCAGGCACCCCTGCTTATCCCACGTAGCTGTCCCGGGACTATAATTAAATAGCTGTGGGAACATTTGAAAAAAAAACCCAAAAAACCCAGAAAACAACTGCTCCCCACCCCACCTTTCCACCCCCCCCCCCCCCACCAACTAGAATTTGCAGTAGTTTCCAAAGAACAGAGAAGTGTACCAAGACCAACGAGTGTCTCATTTCTGGTCAGTTCCCTTGACAACAGACTATCGATACTATGGGATGGTCCAAAGTCTCGTGTGCCCTGGTTGTTCTATAAAGAAATATCACTTAAAATAACGTGTTGATCAATTGAGTCCTTAATCACCTTCTTGCTCACGGGGATCTTTGCTGTGGTACCATTTACTGACCAAATTTCACCTTTATGAAAATGGCTAACGTTACCCAACTTAACGAGCACTTTAGTTCCCATTTCCTGGCTTAACTAATACTAACAGAGGCTTATTGGCACATGGTGAAGCACAGGTGCTTTGACGTTAGATGCCTGCTTTCACACCAGGAGAATCAACGATTATTGTGCCCTCGTGAATGTTCCTTCAGCTCGCTAAGCCTCGGTTTCCTCACCTATAAAGTGGGACAGTAACATCCGCCTCATAGGGCTGCTGAGAGGATGGAACGGGACCAAGCGTGTGAAGAGCTTAGCACAGTCCCGTCTGGAACACACGCTGTGGTAACGGACACTTGATTATTTCCTCCCCTTTGCTTAGCTGCATTTCCGGAGGTACTCTCTGGAACAGAACTTAAGTCGGGGTCAGCCAGATGGAGTCCCTGCCTCAGGGAGAATATTGATCCACATAAAGACACGTCCTGATGCACAGAAGAAACTCTTAAACTCGGTCTATTTGGCTCTGACTTTCCAGTCTATCCTCAGGCATCAGAAAAGAAAAATATCCAAATAATTAAAATTTCATGGACGAAATTACGCCCAGCAACATCATTACACACACACTGACAAGTACATGTGATACAATGAGTAACGCGGTAGAGTGGGGGCGGAGGCGGGGCAGTGATTCCGAGCAGGGGGGAAGTCTCGGAAAAGGAGCAGTTAAGGATCCCGGGCTGTCTGCAACCGCTCAGGATCTCCATGTGGAACTGCGCGGATAATAAAAATTTTTCTTCTTAATCATCTCAACGTCACTCTTCCTCTGTGTATAGCGAACGTTAAAAAATGGATGAACTAAGTGTGTCCGAATGGAGATTCCGAGCTATTTATTTTTTCCATGCTTTCCTGGGTGGACGGGTCTAGCCAGGTGTCCTTGCTGACGATCGGGAGGGGAACCACCAGGGCTGAGTGTGTAACGCTGCCTCCAGACTCATTCTGGCCTGGGATGAGACCTCCCTTCTGGGGAGCTCGCTGCCGCCTGGCAGACGCGCGGGATGGACTGGAGCCCATTAACTGGATGAGCCCAGCAAACATGTCCAGGAGCAAAGACAGAAAAAGCACCATCAAGATGAGGCCTCACCTAATGTTCATGGTCCTTAAAATACACGTTTTACTTGACAGAGGCAGTAACTGCCCCATACTCAGAATCACCGCTTCCCCAAATCAGGAAATGCGTCACGTCTGTTAGCAGCAAGCGCGACACATAATAAAACTCACCTGGCTGCCCCATCGTCTCCCTTTAAAACAATCGTCCCGTGTCAGAACAGACAAAATATCTTCCATCTTTATCTCAGAAACACTGTAAAAGGAAGGGCACATCGAGGTAAACCTTCGGTTCTTTCAAAAACATTTGGAATCTTGATGCATAAAACTGGCCTCTCATCAGGCTAATTCGATATAAAGGAGAAGCAACACTTGGTCAGGGAAAGGGAATGTTTTCCCAAACCTTTAGGAATTTGGAAGGAAGGGGCCCTCTATGATATTAAAGGGACAGACAGGGTAATATTCCCAACAATTTCCTTCCTGCCTGATACATTTACATTTATTTAGAATTTATACATTTATTTATACATTTATTTAGAATTTCCTCTATAGGGATCATGTCATTATTTCTTAGTAAATCTGGAACACTAAAGAAATAGGCCTGCTCATAGACAGATGACCGTGCCTTGAGAAGACGAACTAAAGAAACATTTCCGACAGTCCCTCCTTTAGTTTCGTACTTAAAGGAAGGAGGTGGCTGAAGACCCTGAACTGTGGGGCTTAACCAGACACCGGAGTGAAGGTAACCAGGCGACCAACGCCCATCGCCCATCATGGCACAGAACTCCCTCCTAATCTACCCTGAGGGATCTTTGCTGCTCCAGTCTCTTAATTATTCAGGGGTGAGGACCAAATGATCTAGAGTCACATGCGAACGGCCGAAACCAGAACTCAGGCTTCCCTTGTGAACAGAAGCCGTCGGCAGCCAGAGTAAGACACTCCAAGCTGCCTGGCAGGGGAGTCTGGACAGCCCACCGTCCCCCACGGCTCTGGAAGGCCCCAGCCTTCGCCCCAGGAAGGGCACGCGGCAGAGTCCTGTGTTAGAGGCGAGGAGGGAAACACACTCCCCAGGGAGAGAGGAAGGGGGAAGGAGGAGCTCTGGGGGAGAAAAACAGATCATAAAAAGATAAATGATTTTCTTGTATGTTGTTGGGTTTTGTTTTTTTTTTTTCCTAAATGTAACAGCAAATTAAAACATGAATGGCAGCCTCTTCTGTGGGAGTAGACAAAGGTGACTTTCCCCCAAAGGTGACTCTGACAAAGCTATGAATGAACATGTCATGTCTGTGACATGATCTGCCTGAGCTGTGTCACTGCTTCCCCGTACACCCCCAGCCCCCAGCCCTCACCGTTCTTTCTTCGCTGCCAGCTCACAGCCACGTGGATTCAGAAAATATTTTTACAGAGTCGACCAGAGAATGCAGAGTACATACCAAGAGTGTAGGAGTTGGGCGGGGGGTGGGGGGGAATGTTCGCGGCTTCCTGGAAAATCTGTTTTTCATATGGGAGAGAAATGTTACGGCTACTGAATTTGCATCTCATTTATGCCTGGAAAGCTGAAGGAAGGTAAGAATCAGAGCCCAGCCCTGCCTTCTCCTTTTTCTAGCTGACCTGCCTCCATTCATCCCTTCTTTTCTTGAGGAAAAAAAAAAAGAAGAAAAACAAAAGTAAAAGCAACGTAAGAACTTGGGGTCAGATCCTGAAGTGGGGAGAAAGAAAATAGGTATAATGGCATTTGCAGCCAGGGATACAAAGAACTAAATATGCCACAGAAAGGCAGTTTCCTCAAATGTTGACCTTCAGCCAGGGCACGGCTCATAGGCTGTATATGTCCATATGACAATGTTGGCGGACCATCTACCCTAAGTGAACAGCAGATGGGACTGAACTGGAGTGATTTACAGTTGAAAAGGGCCTTTTCCTCCGAGTCTAAGAAATCACTGCTTCCGAGGAACACAGCACAGCTACTCTGCTTATGTATGGTTCTATCAACACACCTGAATCATCCCACCTCACTATGAAGAGAGACAGCTAAATAGATTCAAGGAACTAACTTATGCCTGATCTAAGAAATAGCACATTTCGAGGAAGCATTTACATTTTAATAAACCAATGATGACTTTCATTAGAAGCACGTTTCAAGGAGAAGTGGGAAAAAGTGAAGAAGCCGGCAAACACCAAGAAGTCGGAAGGCTGCAGAGACCAAGTTCCGGGCATTCAGACAGAGGCAAAGCGGCCCGGGGCACCTGTCTCTAGCCCTGCTCAATGAAACTGTCAGGGCGAGCTCCACGCGCTGGGGGTTTGGGGGCGGGCGGCGATTTCCTGCGATGGCCCTTGCTGCTGAGAGCCTCCGCCTGCCTTCCTGATCTTCTCTGTAATTCATCAGCCGTCCCAGCAGCCCGCCGCCAGGCTCTCAGGTTCTTAGGCACCAAACAGGCACACACATCTTCCTCCTGTTTTTGATATTTAGACGTGTACCTTTTGTATTCCAAGAATCTTCAAGTCTGCCTCTTTCCACGGCATGCTTTTTAATTAGTTCTTATTAGATTTAGTTGTTATTAAGCCAAAGAAACAGTTTCTATGTAGATCCCCAACATACAGCCCTTCCTCCAACAGAAATCAGCACGTGTAACGCACGGCAGTATCGCAGCGACAGAGCTGATCATCACTCGGGTTGACTACGTCTCACCGGTGAAGCAGCCAGTGGTTCAGGACCACGCACTTCAATAGGTGAATTTTCAGGGCAGAAACCAGTGAGGCTGGACTCCTACAGAACTCTCTGCCCCTTAACTGAATGTTCTTACACCCCCTGTAAGGACATTCTTACAGCATGTAAGACCCAAATCTCTTCCTTGCGGTATTGCCCAGTCTTCGTCCTTCTGAACTTCCTCCCCAAGTCTCTGGCATCACTGAGTTCTCTCCTGACTGTGAACCTTATGCTGAATTTCCCATGAATGCTGCGGGCTCTTTTTCCAGAAAAGATCATCAAAAGGGAGGACTGTCTTTTTTTTTTTAATAAATAAATACATTTGTTTATTTTTGGCTGCATTGGGTCTTCGCTGCTGCGCGCGGGCTTTCTCTAGTTGCGGTGAGCGGGGGCTACTCTTCATTGTGCTGCGCGGGCTTCTCGCTGCAGTGGCTTCTCTTGTTGTGGAGCAAAGGCTCTAGGCGCACAGGCTCAGTAGTTGCGGCGCACGGGCTCAGTCGTTGTGGCTCGCGGGCTCTAGAGCGCAGGTTCAGTAGTTGTGATACATGGGCTTAGTTGCTCCACAGCATGTGGGATCTTCCCGGCCCAGGGCTCAAACCTGTGTCCCCTGCATTGGCAGGCGGATTCTTAACCACTATGCCACCAGGGAAGTCCCAAGGGCTGTCCTTTTTAGACCTTTAAAATATACCCAGCTCACCAATGATTCATGTTGGTGCTAATTATTATTTTCCCTTTTTCAATTTCAGGCTTACATTTGAACCTTCCATAGCAATCAACTGGAAGGCATTTATTCGAGAACAATGATGAGAGGGAGAGAGGCAGAGGCATCTATGCTGACAACTCTGTGCTCACCATCACCCTTTGACTGCAGAACTGTCTGCACCCGTTTCTCCAAGGAGATCACATCATAGTGAACGAGCACAGGAGGCCAACCAGAGAGAGCTGCTGACGGGGAGGAATGGGAGAACGTGAACTTGTGGGTCTAGAGCGGAAGGAGGAGGGAGCCATGGAGGCAGAGAGAGGCTGCCAAGGTGCAGGGAGTCCCTCCTCTTGTGGGACAACACACGCCTGAGAATACCTTCCACACATACACGAATCGCCGGGACAGAGGGAAAAAGCTACGGCGCTGGGGCAGGTTTTCATTTCGACCTCCCTGTATTTCTGGAGTGTAACTGCCTGATCGGGTGCCGCCTAGACTCGGAAAGGGCCGCAGTGAGAAGTCTGACGCGGCCTCCAGCCCCCGGGAACTCAGAATCCAGCTGGAGATGGAGCTCCTGGTGAAACGTTGACTGATCTACAAGAGATTTTCTCTCACAAGTAAGAGAAGAGATGCACGTCTTCCTGAAACAAACAAAAACCACCCCTTCAACTGACAAGCTGTATCAAGACGAGAGAATTACGTAAGAGGAAAACCCACACCATCTTCATTTTTGCCCTCTTGAATTCTTCGGGAGCGGGTCCTCGCCTCCCCCGACACTGAGGGGTGTGAAGCACATTTTCTGAGAAAGCTTCATTCCACGAACGGTCACACCAGCAATCTCGGAAGAGTGTTGAGAGTGTTGAAGTCTGACTGGGGACAGGGGAAGTCACCGAGTGGCTTCTGAGCAGCTGGGCCACTCCTGTGCCCGGCGTGTACCGTGCCACCACCTTGGGCATCACACAGCTCTTCCTGTGCCTCCAAAAACATTCTGTGCATCACTGTGCTTTCTCTGAGCAGAGGAAATTCGTGAAAATAGATCAGTGTGAAAAACCGCATGCCTTTAGAAGCCCATTTTCAGAGCCTGTTACTTTAGATTTTATGGAAAACATGACTAAACAAACTCATTTCTGTGGCCCAGGTGCTCTCTGCTTTCATGACAATCACCCCTGGCCAGCTCGAGCCACTGTCCTCTGTCTTTGCTTTCTTCGTCTTTCCTCGGGGAGATCGGGGTTCGATGGAAGCCCCTGGCGAAGGTTCCATGCTGCTGAGCCCTGTGGAGTCCCCGACCCAGGGCTGGAACTGGGGGCTTGACGCTGGGGGGTGTGAGAGGCTGCCATCTGACTGGGTGCACATGAGACAGCAGCTGGACAGCCTTGGCCACAAACACGTGGTACCTAATTCACCTGCCCCTCATGGTTTCTTCCCTCGTTTTCCTTTCCTGGGGGAGGGGGAGTTGTGTAAAGAATCAAAAGCATTATATTTTTCCAACTTTAAAGGTCCTAAGCGTTAATTAATTACAAGAAACAAAAATGGTGACTAAGAGAGGTCTTTGAGAAGCTGGCTGGGCGGGTGGTGCACACTGATTTCGCAGCAGGAGCAACGCCAACACAGACCTCTACCTGAAAGAGAGAGCGCAACAGATCGCTCTACGCCTTGGAATGGCAACGCAATGAAAACTGTCATGTGCTGATGGCGCTAAGGGTTTCAGTCTTTGCCACTGGCTATTCTGGGACTCACTTAGGGATCACAAGGGTTAATGGCTCCTCGTCAGCTTACAAGGCCCATCCACTGTAAGAGGCGACAGAAAATTAATTAGGTGAGATCAGCCGAAACCCCGTGTTTCTGACTCACTTGATTTTGTGAGAAGCCAACGAGCTGACATATTCTGCCTCCGAAGGAGCCAAAATGAGCAGGCTGCTCCCATGGCAGCCAATCCGGGCGGTTCTCCCAATCCGGTGGATGTATTCAGCAGGTGAAGACGGAGCGTTGTACTAAAAAGGGTAACAAAAATGAAGGCATTCGCAGATCAAGGGACTGCCATTAATTGGAAGTGCAATACCCCTCACCTGCCTCCAGGTATCCCAAGAATTAAATCCTGGTGCTATGGTTACCCTACCACAATCACAAGGAGAAGTCACTCAACCCTGAAACTCCTGGCTTCATTGGAAATAACAAGGCTCCGACACGCCAACAGGAACAGTGGCCAAGTTTCAGATAAACGAGACGTCTTCTCGTCCCAGTATCTCCTATTTAATTTCACTTCTCCACAGGTCTCTTCATTTTCCTATTTGCATCTTTTCACTGAGGTGACTGGGCAAGGTGAGAATGCAGGCAGGTGGGCGCAAACTCGCGCAGGATGGCCGCACGACCTTGGCCTGCTTCCTCAGTAGACAGGGCAGTGGGGCTGAGGCCACGAAAGACGCTGCACAGGGTACAGAGACTCAGGTCGCCACCGCCTCGCTGCAGGCCACCCAGTCCCAACGGAGCAGAGCTGCAGGCCAGTTGAGAGGCACGTTCCCCTTCCTGCAGGGAAACGCCTCCGCTCCCACGGACAGTGCTCCTGACCCGGCAAAGGGCCAATGCTCTAACTCAGCAGAACGGATGCTCTCTATGGCAATAACGTCATCGTCGTCAACACCAATTGTCCCTGTACTCATTCTGCCCTTTTCTTCTTTGCTGCTACATGCATCAAAGACCAGAGGGCCAAGAATATGATGGGAGGCCAGGCATATTAAACTAATCAATACCCACAATTACAAGAAGGCTCTCAATGATCAATTATACGTGCCTGGCCTCCTGCACATTAAAATCATCCTCGCCTTCCTATTTCAAATCTGCTCCATGGACAGCAGGAAAGAAGACACAATGCCTCTAGTCGCAAAGTCATCATGTGCCGTGAGCAGAGATTCCTAGCTAGTGACAGGCATGCAATTCCACTAAAATGTGAATAAACCGTGACTCACGTAAACAGGGCCCTGTCCCCTGGCCCCCGTACAGAAGGGCTTAAAAATACCACTCTGCAGACTAAGGAAAAGAAAAAACAAAACTAAAGCCACTAGACTAGCACTAACACCTCTACCCTCTGGCAAAGCATCTAAGGCTAGAGGTATGTGTAAGATGCTGTCAGGGCCTTAATTGCCCCCTGCAGGTCAATGTGCATGGACACAGCTCTCAGGACAGCTGAGCCATCGCCTTCTGGACACGATGAGGCCTCCCAGGGGCCCAGGTAATTTCTGTTATTTTCAGCTTGCTGAAAACTCTGTGTGTGACACACATTAGTCTGTGAGCAGGGGAGCCTGCCCCTCCCTCCCACGGCTGTACAGTCTGCAGGCTGTGCTGCAGTGGTCAGGTGGGCTGGGTTAAGGAAAGATGCCAGGAGAAATGTGCAGATCAGGCTGGTTGCTGCCTGGTGACCAGGGCAACACCCAAGAGGGTGATAATAATTATTCTACTTAAAGCCAACGCACCTACTCATGATCACACATTCTGGCCTCAAGCTCGCACCTTAACAACTTAAATACATTACCTGGACAATCCATGTGACTTGAGGGAGATCTAAGCCCCGAGCTGCAACATCCTTCAAAACAGAAAAGAATATGGCTTAGGACAGAGTTTCTCAACCTGTTTGGGGTCATGGATCCATTAGATGATCTAATGCAAACTCTGAGGGCTCACCCCCCAGGAATGTGCACAACTTCAGGAACCCACTGACGTCCACCTGTGGGTAAAATTCCAATTTAGAGGCTAGTTCTGTAGAACCCGCAGGTGAGGCGGCCACAGCCCACTTCGCTAAAAGAACATCATCTGCATGTAGGCCTGAGAACTAAGTCATTATCAGACAGTCATCAACCAGACAGACAAAAAGTATAAAAGCAATGGAGATTTTTTTCTCTTCTTTTCCGCTGGTCACCACCTCAAGAGCAAAGACTCTGCTCTCTGGTTTCTGGCCGTTCTGGCAGAGAGACTAGAAAACGGGAATCTTCCAGTCTTTGGCAATAAAGGTGCACCTGGCATTCACCTCCAAGCACAAGTCACACCAAGAGTAGCCCCAGCCAACAGGTACTGAGCGCTCACTACACACCAGAGAGGGTGGAGAGCATTTTACCTGCGTTATCTTGACTCATTGTCAAAATAACACCTCAGGGGCTTCCCTGGTGGCGCCGTGGTTGACAGTCCGCCTGCTGATACAGGGGACGCGGGTTCGTGCCCCGGTCCGGGAAGATCCCATATGCTGTGGAGCGGCTGGGCCCGTGAGCCATGGCCGCTGAGCCTGCGCGTCCGAAGCCTGTGCTCCGCAACGGGAGAGGCCACAACAGTGAGAGGCCCACATACCACAAAAAACAAATAAATAAATAAATAAAAATAACGCCTCAGACAACTATTACTCCCATTTGACAGAGAGGAAACCAAGATTCAGAGAGATTAAGTAACTTGTCCAGGGACACATGTAGTGGGATAACTGAGGACATGGAAAGGAGACGTGACCCATGAGCCCCCCCGGCCCAGCAAACTGGGGGCTGGCGAATAAGCCAGAACTGCAAACAGTCCTGATTGCTTTGAGCCCCCCCGGCAAACCGGGGGCCTGCGAAGAAGCATTGAGTGCTTTGGACCCTGATCCGTGAGATGTCCTCAGTACAATCAGAGTGGTGGGAGCGCAAGGAGATGTCCTTGTGCTACTTCAGTATAATCAGAATAATGGTGGGAACTCTGTGCTGCTTTTGCGCTCAAGGACGAAGCACGGCAGGTGCTCACGAAAGCCAATTATTGCTTGTATAATTAATAAAGACATAGGTTGCTGCTTTGGCACTTCTGAAATGTTAAGAAAACAAGTCTTAAAAGTGTAAACCTAGATAATGCTTTAATAAAAGCTACCACAGCAGGACAGACGGCGCTGTTCTGCCTGAGCGAGCGGCAGCCCTCTGCTGCTGTGCTTCGGCACAATGCATCTCGTGTGACGAGCTTACTTTCGGCCCTGTCATAAGATAAACTACAACAGACACACAGCTAAGAAGCAGAGCTAGCCCTGAAATCCAGGTCTGATTTACTCTTCCAAGACCATATTACAGTATGCGGCTCCACTATCAAAAAAGATGCTGTGTCCCTCATATGCTGCTGGTGGGAATGCAAAATAATACAACCCCTATGGTGGGGAATTTGGTAAATATCCAGCAAAATTACACACGCACTTGCCCTCTGACCCTGAGCAATCTCCCAGCAATCCATCCCTGGCAAAAATTTAAAATCATCTGTGCACAAGGCTATTCATTTATTCATTAATTTATTTCTTTAACATCTTTATTGGAGTATAATTGCTTTACAATGGTGCGTTAGTTTCTGCTTTATAACAAAGTGAATCAGTTATGCATATACATATGTTCCCATATCTCTTCCCTCTTGCGTCTCCCTCCCTCCCACCCTCCCTATCCCACTCATCTAGGTGGTCACAAAGCACCGAGTTCAGCACTATTTATAATTGCAGGTCTGTTAATAACCCCAATGTCTAGCAGGAGATGGGTTGAATAAAACACGGCAATACCTACCCCATAGAACGGCGTTTTACACAGCTACAAAAGGAATGGAGGTTCCTATGTACTGATGTGGAGAATATCTAGGCTATGTTTTGAGTGTGAATAGTATGCGTTTGTGTAAGAAATGGGGGAAATGCAAATATATCTGCTCATATTTGAAAAGGAAGTAATGGAGGGAAAAACCCCAAAGCTTATAAAAAATAGTGACCTACACGGGAAGGAAGAGAATGGGGGGAGGGGATGAGGATGGAAGCTGGACTTCCTTTAATGGGCCCTTATAATTCTGACCCTGAGACCACGTTTCAACATAATTAAAAATTAAAAAGTAAGGGCTTCCCTGGTGGCGCAGTGGTTGAGAGTCCGCCTGCCGATGCAGGGGACACGGGTTCGTGCCCCGGTCCGGGAAGATCCCACATGCCGCGGAGCGGCTGGGCCCGTGAGCCATGGCCGCTGGGCCTGCGCGTCCGGACCCTGTGCTCTGCAATGGGAGAGGCCACAGCGGTGAGAGGCCCGCGTACCGCAAAAAAAAAAAAAAAAAAAAAAAAAAAAAGTAAGATAACCAGCTGTCATGCAGTAGGAAAGACAGACTATCACCTCTGACATATTCTTGCCAAAACAAAAACAAAACCCTAGCAATGGAATCTAACAAGTGCCTAGACCTACTACAGGGAGACAGGGACAAGGTAAACAGCACCACAGGGACGCAATGTGGAGCGTCCTGAAGGACAAATGGTCTTTCTTCCACCAAAAAATCCAGGAAGAAAGAGAGGGTAACAAAAACAGAAGACATTAAGTAGACAGAGGGATTGATGGATAAATGCACAGATGGATCGATAAGCAGAGAACCAACACCTGGAAGGAGGTTCACCAAAACTGTCAACTGTGGTTATCTCGAGGTAGGGGGATTTGGGGCAATTTTTACTTTTCTCTTCGCAGTTTCCTGCGTTGTTTGCTTTGTTTTTCTTTTGACGACGAATGCACATTATTCCCCCCTCCCCACAACCCTGCATTTTTATTTAGAAAAATTTAAACCTACAGAAAAGCTGGAAGAAGATCACAGTGAGCACTTGTCAGTCCTTCATCTTGATTCACCAATTGCTAAACACTGGCACAGCTGCTTTTTTCCTCTCTGTACACATGTGTTTTTCTCAACCATCTGAAAGGAACTTGCAAGTATCATGACATTTTGCCCCTAAATACTTCAGCACATGTCTTCTAAGTAAAAGGACATTCTTCTACATAAATCACAATACCATTACCACACCTAAGAACTTCACACGAAATAAGTTTATTTTATGACAATCAGTCCACGTTCAAATTTCACCACTTGTACCTAAGACAATTTTTATAGCTGTTTTCCTTTCTTAACCCAGGACTGAAGCCTAGATCATTGCATTCTATTTTTATTATAGCCCTCTAGACTTCCTTAACGTAGAACTGCATCCCCACCCTTAACATTTACTTCTTTTTATTTTTTGGATAGCAATCCTTTTTTGAAGAGTCCAGGTGTCCTGAGGAACATCCCAGAATCTGGACTTTTCTGTCTCCTCATAGTAAGATTCAGGGGGAGCGTTCTGGCAGAACGACATCAGGGTGGGGTGTACCGCCCAGCACGTGACCTCAGGATACAGGCAGGGTGTCTGTCCTGTGCTGGGGACGCTGTGCTCGGTCCCTGGAGCAGGTGGCATCCACCACCTCACTCCCTTGTGACGGTACCTTTCTCCTTTGCGATGAGTGAGTAACCTCAGGAGGGAAACTTTGAGACTGTTTCCCAGAACATTTTGCCCAGTGGTCTTAGTATCATTCGATGCTACTTGTCTGTATCAGTTGTTACCCTGATGTCTACAAAATGACGGCTTTCTAAGCCTATCGTTCCTTCCATTTCTATAACTGGCATTCTTCTGTAAAGGACGGCTCTTCCTCCTCTCTCCTCGCTTTTCAGTATCACTAAAAATTTATAGGTATGTAAGGTTTTTTAAAAAATAATAACCCTGGGCTTCCCTGGTGGCACAGTGGTTGACAGTCCGCCTGCCAATGCAGGGGACACGGGTTCGTGCCCCGGTCCAGGAAGATCCCGCATGCCGCAGAGCGGCTGGGCCCATGAGCCACGGCCGCTGAGCCTGCGCGTCCGGAGCCTGTGCTCCGCAACGGGAGAGGCCACAGCAGTGAGAGGCCCGTGTACCACACACAAAAAAATAAATTAAAAAAAAAAATAACAATCCTATGCAAAGTTCTGTAAGAAGCACATTGAAACAATCGTACCCTTATCCTCCAGGGTCAGAGGCAGGATTCAAGGAAGACACTGTCCCACCATCATCTAAGTCACCCAGAAGACCACTGCAGGCAGGTCAGGGCTGGTCTGCCTTCGCTCTGATTAAATCCCACCTGGGATTTGTGGGTCTCCTTTGAACGGTGGCCAGAGGCTGCATTTACAAATGTTAAGTAGACATTTCATGTATTAGAAGCGTGTCAACCACCCAGGAAGTGTTTTCTGACAGCTCCCAGGTGCCCTGAAAGCTGAAGGCGGACGTTCCAGAGCCGATGCCTTTGAGAACACAATTTAGAGCGTTCTCTGCACTAACCACAGTCACTGTCTTTAGAAAAACTGACGGGTTCTTAAATCTGCGAAGCTCTTGTTAAGAAATGACTTACTCCATTTAAGTGCTCCGCACTGGGAGAGGCACACAACGGGCTGTCTGAGCTTTACAGATAAGCTTTGTAAAAAATTTAATGCTCGTCGGTTTAGTAAATCCAACTAAGAAACACAGATGAATCTCAAAACTAGCATACGGTGTTCGGAAAGCCATTCCGGGTACAAACACGCTGAGACGGTGAGTTAGGAGGCACGGCGGCCCCCGCCACCAGGACTGCTCACGGTTCTTTCCTACGCGGGTCGGGCAATCGGCTCAGGACACCAGGCTGACGACCTTCCCACCGCCCACTACTTCTGCTGTTGGGGTGGGGGCACCTCACAGCCAGCCACTGCTCGGACTTCACCAGCCATTTCCTTAAGCACTTCTTTCCAGTCTCAGCCGAGGTTACTCTGAGAGTGGATCAATCTTGCCGGTGCAGGAACAGGGAGAACCGGACTCTAGGACCACTTCAGCAGCCACCAATCCGGGCAAGTCACCTCTGCTCTTTCTGAGCCTCAGTTTACCCACCTATAAAATGGCTTCAGTTTACTTATCTCCCGAGGTTGCTGTGAAGATCCAATGAGACAGTGGACGTGCAAAGTGTCTTGAGAATCGTCAGTCTGAGTGTTCCAGTTCGTGATGAAATGAGAGCTCGACGGAGGCAAAGAGGTGGGGATTTAAAGCCTCTCGGCTCTCTTCCCCCCTCACACCCCATCCACCCGACCCGGGAGGAGGACCACAGAGGAAGGGGACATGGCTCCATCTTCCCGGATGCTGTCAGCCAGCAGCACCAGAGCCACAGGAAACTGACCTGCACAAGACTCAGGAAAGCCTTCGGTTCTCCGCCCACCCTTAGAACTTAGATCCAACCCAACTGTATTCCTTTAACCTAATTAGGGCGAAAGAATCGCTAAAGTCAATTCTGAAAGACACTCACCAGTCAGGCCTTCAAGTCCGTGGGCCTGACAATTGGCCGCCTCCATGGGACCAAGGGGTACAGATGGAAGGCAGCTTGCTCAGGTGCCAGCCTGTCAGTTGGATTAAAATGACTCATTTATTTACCCGAGAACCTCACAAAGTGCTTTTACTAACAGGGAGAGGGGGCCTGCGGCTCTCCGAGCAAGGGACGCAGCAAATTCGCCTCTGCTGCCTTCCCGTCCTGCCAAAGTCATTACTGCGGCGTGTGGAAAGCCATCAGCGGGGCACAGGCCCCCGTCGTCCGGGTGACAGATTGGGCTGCGTAATCAGAGGGGGAAGGAGACAGCGCAGAAGCTGTCAGAGGCGCGAGATCTTGGCTAGAGCCGCCAAAAAGCTGGCAGCATGAGTTAGCGTAACTGAGTCAATAGCCAACCATCTCCAAATGGTCTTGCCGTTAACACGAATGAAATACGAGCGGAAAAGGTAAACTTCGCCTGAAAAGCATACCCCAGAGGAAACCGAGAAAGTCTCCATGTCTTCAGGGGTGCTGAAGGGACATTCTTGGGATGCTTACAGCCCCCCTCCTTTGTCTCCTGGCCGCCGGCACAGCGAAATTTCCCCGGAGGAGAGGAAATTAAGAACCGCACAGACCTAACGGTGTGTTTCGAGCAAAAAAAAAAAAAAAAAGAGAGAGAGAGAGAGAGAGAAAAGGTGGAGGAGGGCAGCACAGGTGCTTTAGGTATCTTCTGGAAAAGGAGCCAGGTGTGGACAAGCACAAAGCGTTCCGAGGGATACTCAGCCAGCAGATGCAGGTGGAGCTGGAAGCGCCTCTCCTTGCTGGGAAAAGGCCAAGGCGCTGGGTACATACATCCAGGGACAACCAGGGAGGGCCACGCATCAGCCCTAAAACTAGAGGGAGCTTGGAAACACCACATTCCAGTCACTCGGTGGGGTTTCTCCTTCCCAACCCCTCAACTCAACAGTGGTATCGAAAAACCTCTGGCTTAGGGTGAGTGCTTCACTATAAGCCGGAGGAGATATTCTGCTTCTTTGGATTTCTTAACCCCATTGAGGAGAGTGGGCTTCGAACTTCCAAATGACTCCTTCCTGCTAATAATTGCTCCCTCCTTAACTTGGGTCCTTCTTAGATCCAGTTTTCTAGAGGACACAAACTCACATTTCAAATATGTAAGGGCCTCTCTTTCCCAGACTGGTCTCTCCTCCCTGACCATCTTCTCACCTCTGCCCAGACTCTGGACTCATCGCGGTCACATGTGTACTGAGAACCCACGTTATACAGCCATGTACCAGGTCCCGCAAGATTGCATGAAGTTAAGAAGATCCTTGCTTTTAAGATGTTTAAGATGAAAGGAAACACACACACACACACACACACACACACACACACACACACCTTTAACTTTCTTCACAGTAGAAAAGCTATAAAGGAGGAAAATGGGGTCGAGGGAGGGATTTTCTAGAGGTAAAGGAAACAGCAGAACTGTGAGCCTTCGTGTGGTCACACCACAATTCCCAACTTCTCACACAGGACAGTCAGTCTTCTGGCCTCATTAAAATGGCCTCGGGATGATAAATCAAAATGGCAAAGGATGCGGTGCGGGGGCCCCACGCACCCACTCACAGGCGCTTCCCCTTTATCCGAAGAAGCGAGCCCGCCATCCGCCTTGTCCTGCTGTGGCCCCGCTGCTCATTAACACCCAGGATGCTCCCGGAGAGCTTCCAGAGCCCGGCAAGTAACAGGCTGCTGAAAAGGACGCAGTGACAACATCTCCCCAACCCAGGCCCCACCTATCACAGCCAAAGCCTCTCAGACACCCCAAGTTTCCGCCTATAGCAAACGAACACGGCAGAAGGAGAAGGAAGACTGGGCAGGAAAGAAGAACTCCCCACCGGGGACTCGGGGCTTGTACCCTGGCTTAGAAGTGGGGAGGCATGAGCTCCCACCCAGCTCTTTTCCAGTCGTTTCCTAAAGCAGAATAAAGAAGAGATGAGGCTGGCTGAGGCTCCGCATGCCGGACGTGGCCTGGGCGAGCACGAGAACACGCACCAAGGGGCTTACAGAAATCAGATCATGGCAAGTGAGAGCCTGCTTTCCACGCGGCACGCGGGCCTGGCAGGGGGCAGAGGTGCCAAGCCAATGGTGCTCCTCATCTAGCTGACATCACCTGCCTGCAGGCAGCAGCCAACAGGACAGGGAAAATCATCATGTGCTTTTGACCCCACCGAGAATCACATTTCAGAAAGTGATCTTTTCTTCCGGAGAGCTACTAAAAAAAACCCCCAAACAAAACAAAAAACTGAACTTCAAATACCTGGAGTTTTCTTTGAGGCTTAGAGCTCACCCATGTCTGTAAAAAACAGGGCAGCATTTGCACACTAGGAGACTCAATAATTTCCCACAGGGGACAAATCCAGCATCTTAAGGGTCAAAGATAAAGCATTTTGTTCTGGTCCTAATTCCAACACACAGGTTCCTACTGCCTTCTGTTTTTTTTTTTTTTTTTGCGGTACGCGGGCCTCTCACTGTTGTGGCCCCTCCTGTTGCGGAGCACAGGCTCCGGACGCGCAGGCTCAGCGGCCATGGCTCACGGGCCCAGCCGCTCCGCGGCACGTGGGATCCTCCCGGACCGGGGCACGAACCCGTGTCCCCTGCGTCGGCAGGCGGACTCTTAACCACTGCGCCACCAGGGAAGCCCTGCCTTCTGTTTTAATACAGATGATCTGTAACATTCACTCTTCAGATAACACCATATATATGAAAAAGTAAACTTATTCCCAGTGAGCACTTTTTTTCATGTCACAAGCAATTCTTTATCGGAATGTTTGAGAGAATGCCATAGGTGAAACTAAATTCTTTATTTTATCTTTTTTTACAAAGAAGTTTTTAAAATTTTATTTATTCATTTTCTTTAAAGATTTATTATTATTATTATTTTTCTTTTTTTTCAGTACGCGGGCTTCTCACTGCTGTGGCCTCTCCCGTTGCGGAGCACAGGCTCCGGATGCACAGGCTCAGCTGCCATGGCTCACGGGCCCAGCCGCTCTGCGCCATGTGGGATCTTCCCGGACCAGGGCACAAACCCGTGTCCCCTGCATCGGCAGGCGGACTCCCAACCACTGCACCACCAGGGAAGCCCTATTATTATTACTTTTTAAAATTTATTTTGGCTGCATCAGGTCTAAGTTGCAGCACACGGGCTCTTCGTTGTGGTGGGCAGGCTTCTCTCTAGTTGTGGCGTGAGGATCTTCTCTTCTCTAGTTGTGCTGCGTGGGCTCCAGGGCACGTGGGCTCTGCAGTTTGCAGCACGCGGGCTGTCGTCCAGGCGCACGAGCTCAGTAGTTGCGGCGCACGGGCTTAGCTTCCCCGCGGCGTGTGGGATCTTAGTTCCCTGACCAGGGATCGAACCCGCGTCCCCTGCATTGTAAGGCGGATTCTTTACTACCGGACCACCATGGAATTCCTATTTTATTTATTTTTTATTTTTTTATTTCTTATGGAAGTATAGTTGATTTACAATGTTGTGTTAGTTTCTGGTGTACAGCAAAGTGATTCAGTTTATATATATATATATATATATATATACATGTGTATCTATACATACATGCATTTTTTAAAAAATTTACTTATTTATTTTTGGCTGTGTTGGGTCTTTGTTGCTGCTTGCGGGCTTTCTCTAGTTGCGGCGCGCGGGGGCTACTCTTCGTTGCGGTGTGCGGGCTTCTAGTTGCGGTGGCTTCTCTTGTTGCGGAGCATGGGCTCTAGGCATGCGGGCTTCAGTAGTTGTGGGTCGCGAGCTCTACAGTGCAGGCTCAGTAGTTGTGGCGCACGGGCTTAGTTGCTCCACGGCATGTGGGATCTTCCCGGACAAGGGCTCGAACCCATGTCCCCTGCATTGGCAGGCAGACTCTTTTTTTTTGGCAGGTGGATTCTTAACCACTGCGCCACCAGGGAAGCCCCATATTCTTTTTCATATTCTTTTCCATTTTGGTTCATTATAGGAAACTGAATATATTTCCTTGTGCCATACAGTAGGACCTTGTTGTTTACCTATTTTATATACAGTAGTTTGTATCTGCCAATCCCAAACTCCTAATTTATCCCTCCCCCATTCCCTTTCCCCTCTGGTAACCGTAAGTTTGTTTTATGTGTGTGAGTCTGTTTCTGTTTTGTAAACAAGCTCACTGTATCACGTTTTAGGTTCCACATATAGGTGATATCCTCCTGTATTTGTCTTTCTCTGTGTGGCTCACTTCACTTAGTACGATCATCTCTAGGCCCATCCGTGTCACTGCAAAGGGCATTACTTCGTTCTCTGTTGTGGCTGAGTAGTCTTCCCCAACGAGCGAGCATATTAATCTCAGCCTCAGTCTTTAGAAAAAGGCACGTATCAGTGATTCTCAGCATGGAGGTTCTTGAGCCCCCGCTGCCCACCCACTTAACCCACAAACACCGGGTGCCTGTGCCGGACGCTGGGATGGGAAACACAGTCCCTGTCCTCGTGAGCTTGCGGTCTGGCGGGAAGACACCTAGACCAGTTGTGAGGAGCATCATAAAGAAATGCAGGGCCCACTGGGAGTGCCTCGTGGGGAAGAACTGGGGCTTCTGTTTCCTGAAAAACTGCCACTGAAGCTGAGGTCTACGAAGGAGTTAGTTTAAGTCTGCGTGGCGTGTCCCAGGCCGAGGGAGCTCATGTACCAGGGCCCCAAGGCCAGAAAAAGTAAGAATGACACATTCAATGGAAAGAGGGCCCTTTTTGGCTGAAGGACAGGCAGCAAGAGGGAAAGTGGAGACACAGGAAACAGGAAGGGGTCAGGCTCCAGAAGGGTCAACAGACAGAGGATTCTTGACAAAGTTCGTTATCAAGTAGATCACTTGGACTCATCTTCGCTTTAGACCAGGCAAGTGAAGACAGTTTTAGAGCAAACACAAGCATCTGACTTGATGGGCTTCGTAAAGAGAAGGGCTACTTGGTCAGACCCAGATCTCCTTCTGAGGCAAGCATTCCAGGAGCAACTGCTCTCAGATCTGAAGGACCAGAGCCGGCGGAACCACTGTTTGCCACACACACGTGAGAATCCGCAGGTCACCGGGCAGGCCGTCTTGTAGATGATCGTGCATATACACACACACGAGAAACAAAGCTGCACTCGCTCACAACTCTCAATTTAGAGAGAAAACAATCTCCATTACCTTTAAAACTAAATACAGAACAGGAGTTCCTTAAAAAGTAACTGTATTAAACGAGGCCTAGATAGGCATTCAAGTAGCTGAACATCGTTGCTTCTGCCCTTGTTCACAGGAGTATTACTAACTCGATGGTGCAGTTTCATTACTGTATATATAGGGATTTCTCAAATAACCAGTTGGGGATTAAGTTACATCTTCCAAGATGGCACAAACAGGGAAGGCATTTTAATCTTGGGAGCCAGCAGCAACTTTGGTGAAGTGAGTCCCCAGAGAAGCAGGGACGTTGAAGGTGTGAGTTTTCAATCTCAAAAGATCACAAGGGACGTGCACGACAAAGGTCACCGCGGTGCTGGAGGAGGTGGCTACCCACGACTGCAAAGACTGAGGCCGAGTGAGCGGCCCTGAAAACTGCAGGGCAGATGACAGCTCTGGGCACCAGCACACAGACTCTGTCCAAGCGCATCTACTTTCCTTTAAGAGAAGGTGAGCAGAGGCAAGCAGAGTGATTTTGCTGTGAAAAGACTTTCTCAGCTCTAATTACTCCCGATCGCTGTAATTTACAAGTTCTTGGTGGAGAGAAATCGCCAAGATTCACACGTTTTCAGACAAACAGCTGCCACTATTAGTGAGCAAATCGCCAAGTCTTCCGCGCGGTGGCAGCCCGCTATCTGCGGCAGTAAGGTGGCAAACCAGGAGTGCAAAGAGACCAGCCACACCAAGAGGCCCCCGGAATTCCTGTTCCCTGTGGGGCCGGTGACCCCAAGGCAAATCGTCAGGAGACGAAAGCCTGCCACCACCATCACAACAATTGTCAACCTTCCCACGGAGCGCAGAATGGTACATACCGTGCAGAGCAGAACCCCTGTTCTGGAATGTGAGAATTCTTGAAACACTGCTGTTCTTTCCTGCAAAAACAAGGAAAAATAGGGCCTTTGTAACTCTGAGATCGAGTCCAGCAAGGTAGGCTTAGATTCTCATAACCCTCCCAACTTTCTACTGCTATAACTATTTTTAGGCACAGAGAGAAAGGTTTTGCCAAGGAAGAGGAAGAAGTGGATTCTTCACATCTTCCAACAAGACCCTATACCTACACGACCAGGCTTCTTGGACTGCGGCAGAGTAACAAGCTTTGAGGGCAGCACGTTTCATTAAGACAACGCGGGGGGGGGGGGGGGGGGAGGCGGCCACGCCCTCCAGAAACGGCCAACACCCAGAGCAAGGAGGGCCAAAGGCCACACACGTTCCTGCACTCAGGGTTCCCAACTCAGAATTTACTCTAACACCTTTTCTACAGGTGGTCTAGAGGCTGAACAACAACCAACCTTTCCTATGGGGCAATTTTCTTAACAACTGATTTTTAAAAAGGTTTTCAAATTATGAAAGCCATATATTTTAACTGTAGAAAAGTAATACTTCAAGTCAAAGGAAGGAAATGAAACCATCCTACCCCTCGAAACAAGCCGCCACCGCTGGCAACACCTCGAGGCTTCCTGCGCCCCTTTCTAGGCGAAACATAACCAAATATGTGGCTTAAAAACTGGCATCACGGTTCTTACACTCCTAACATGCTCTTATCATATATCAACTGAATGTGGACATCTTTTCATGCCAATAAACAGCCCCAAACCGCCTCGTCTCCCGTGACTACACCGTATTCAGCTGAATGGGAGCCCCGCCTCCACGTGACCAGCGCCCCACTCCTGATACAGCTGAGGTTGTCTGCACTGCTTACCATCACAGACAACGCTGCGATAAACAGGTCTGTAGGTAAGTCACTGTGCTCATGCTTTACTATTCCCTTGGGGAAAACCCCTAAAGGCAGACTTGCTGGACCAAAAGGCCTTGGGCATGAACTTGCAGGGGCCACACTGGGGGTGTGTTTAAGTCACAGTGTTGCCAGCAGTTAAGGCTTGGCCATGTCCATCTGTCAGCAACAATAACAAAAAGGAAATACACCCAAATCACTGAAGATTTGGAAAAAAGAAGGAAGTGACGTCTCTCTTTCCGCTCTGACACCAAGGTATACCTCATTCTGGTCTTTCGCGGGTACACGTTCCATCACGTGACTGGACCCCAGGCTGCACCTCACTGAGCACAGTGGACATGACGACCGGCACGTAGGGTGTGTACCAGGTACCAGACGCTGGCCTGCACTTTACACGTCTGAGCGTATCCGATCCTCAAAGCAACCCAGTGAGCGGGTACTGTCACCACCCTCACTTCCAGAGGAAGAAACCGAGGCACAGAGAGGTTAAGTAACTTGCCCAAGGCACGCGCCTACACTGTTAATACAGGACTGAACTGAGATCTGAACCCAGGGAATTTATGGCTGCACTGTAGAGTCAAAATCAGAAAAAAATCAGGAAAGTTCATGAAAGCCTGTGAAACTAACCTTAAAGTCCAGACACACTGTACTCAGATCTGGGGTAAGGAACACAACTACCAAGTCCTGAGCGTCCATCCCAGCTATCACGCAGCAACTTCAAACAGCAGCTCCTCTCTGATGCTCTTATACTCGGTTAGGGTCACGTCGGTCACTTCGGGAGACCACACTAAGGTCAGGTGGGGCAGGGGGCAGGGTAACAAGCCAGGAAGACGTGATGGGGATGGTTTTAGCTTAGTCCCCTGGGACAAGACACTGCACCAATATTTAGAAAACGAAATACAGAGATCCTCCCTGCCACCTTCTACCCATCTCATAGGGAGGGTGTGAAGGCTAAACACTTAATAAGCAAGACAAGTAAACCACTAACAATTATTAAACGATGAGAAAACTACACTTTTCCTGAGAGAGAAATAACAGCAATAATGGCACCTGAGCTCACTCTGCCCCAGGCCACGTACTAAGTACCTGGTCTGCGCTAACTCAGTGAGTCATCACAACAACTCCAAGAAGTACGCACTACTGTTCTCTCCACCTCAGAGGCATGGGCACTGAGGCACAGAGAGGTTAAATGCTTTCCTGAGGCCACACAGCCAGTGAATGGCAGAGTCAGCACCAGAGCACAAGCGGTCTGCCCCCAGAGCACACGGCTGTAAACACCCTACCCAGATACCACCCTGTTACCACGAGAGACGCAGGGTCTGAAACAACCTAACTGCAGAATCTTCTGTTGACACATTCAAACCCCAGACCCTTCTGAGTCCACAGCCAGTTCCTCCATCATCCTCACGCCCGCCCCGCATGATGGCTCTGCAGAAAACAGACCTAGAATCAGTTAAAACAAACAAACAAACAAACCCATAAATGGCATTACATTATGAAATCCACAAACTTGATTGAACTGGGGATCCTGAAGGTAAAAATTAAGAGTTTACAGAACTAAAGCTGGAATATTCAGGAAATTCTGTATAGTCTTGTGTTAAATAAGAAGCTGTGGGCTTCCCTGGTGGCGCAGTGGTTAAAAATCCACCTCCCAATGCAGGGGACACAGGTTCGAGACCTGGTCTGGGAAGATCCCACATGCTGCAGAGCAACTAAGCCCGTGCACCACAACTACTGAGCCTGCGTTCTAGAGCCCGTGAGCCACAACTACTGAAGCCCGCACGCCTTAGAGCCCGTGCTCCACAACGAGAGATGCCACCGCAATGAGAAGCCCGCGCACCGCAACGAAGAGCAGCCCCCGCTCGCTGCAACTAGAGAAAGCCCGCGCGCAGCAACAAAGACCCAACGCAGCCAGAAATAAATAAATAAAATAAATTTATATAAAAAAAAAGAAGCTGTGTCCTTGAGTAACCTTGAGCAACTTCACTTTTCTAAACCTCCGTTTCCTTAATTATTAAAACAAAAAAAAGCAAAAATGAAAAGAGCGGCTGGACTTGATGACCTTTAATGTCTCCTTTAGCTCTAAAAATGTCCTGATTTTTAAAAGGTGGTTCTAGTCAAACCTTATTCCAATTTCTGGCTTTCTTTCAAGCTTTCTAATTTTCTAAGCTGCCTGGTAACCTCTGCTCTAGGACAAGATGCCTCCCGTTTCCAAGCCCTGCTTGTCCTTCCTGCCACAATTCCAGAGAGCTCATCTCATTCTACACCCCGCTCGACTCCCTACATGGATGGCCTGCCTACCAGTAGTGGAATGAGAGTGAACGTAGCTAAGGACCTAAGATGAGGAAAGTGTTCCACTCTTCTTCCTGACCAAAAATATTCGCCAGCGCTGAGCCCCTGCAGCCCCTCTGGAAGCCAGCGTCCTCTCCCAACCCAAGCGTTCCGAGTGAAAGCGCTGCATCTTGTTGACAATGACAGCAGTCACGCTCAGCAGTACCATATGGGAGCCACAATTTAGCTCCATTAATGCTCTTAATTTGAAGACATCAAGCCCTAATTACACACTGGGTACTAAAAAGGCAAAACCCTTCCCTCGTGCCAGCTACTTAGTGGTACTCTGTTGCCTTAACAGCTGGTTGGGGTACAGTCAGGCCAAGTTGGGCCCGCGAGCTCTCTCGGGTGGAAGAGACCAGCTCCCGGAGCAAAGCGAACGGGAACAATAGGCTCCCCCTCGCCCCAGCGACACAGCTGCGTCACCCGCTTTGGCCTCTGGTGGGTCGCCCACTTTAGCCACGTTTTTCCCTGGCCCAGCGGGGTCCCTAGGGAAGCCAGGGCCAACCCGGGAGGACAGGCTCACCTCCTGCTCCAGGTCGCCGTGCAGCCGCAGGAATTTTAACCGTGTGGAGGCACATGGCAACGCACCTGGGGCCAGGGCCCCTGAGCCGCTCAGCAGGGTCTGGAGGAAGAGGTTGTAGTGGAAGTCCACCAGCTCGCAACTCGAGAAAAAGATGATCAACTTCTGGTCTCTCTCAAACTACATCGATACAAAGGGGGAACAATCACCACGTGTTTTTAAGATCAGGTGACACTTGAAATGAATCTCTTTCTAAAACACACGGGCAGGCTAGCCCCGATCTGGAAACAGAGGCGACAGATGGCTTTGAATTATTTTTAAAAATAACACAGATCCTCCACACTACAAAGAATGCAGGACAGGAAAATGACATAGCTGCAACCTCGAACAGGCCTCTTGCATCTGAGAAAAACAATTATGCTTCAGAGCGAAGCTGCCCTTAGCTGTGTCCCTCTCCCTCCCTCAGTCCCGCCATGCACGGCCCTCCCTGGCGGGGACTCTGCACACACAGTCTGGAAGCTGCACCCTCAAGCCCTTCCACCTACTATCTCCCCATATACCAGAGAAAGTTATCACGTGACTAGTAAATATACAAACACGATGATTCTTTCAAAAACACGAGCACAGGCTACCGTATTGCCTCACATCCGTCGTGTGTGTACCACCTGCGACATTGCCGGTATCAGTCCCAGGAAAGGTATTTGAGGCAGATCTTAAGTTGAACATAATGGCCATCAGTGACCTCGGACTCTTCAGCGCAATCCTAGAGCCACTGACTGAGAAGATCTCTGCTAAGGTCTGCGCTTGCACCACAGCTCAGTTTGGAAACTTCTGTGTGTGTCTCAGCTCACTGCCTCAATGCCCGACATGAACAGAACTGTGGTCTTTCCCCGGATCAGGCTGGACCCAGTCCCCAGACCTACCTTGCATTTCTGCAGGATGAAGCCCGCTAGGGAGACGAGCCTCAGTTTGCTGGGAACCACTGTCACGTACTGCTCGAGACTCGCTGGTACGGCAAAGCTGTCCAGCTCATCGCTAGCTTGTGGAGAAGCTTCAGGAATGGCTTTGCTCTTTGGGTTCGACTGGTCATGGCTTTCATCCAGGACAGAAATACTGACTGGGTCACGTAAACTGATATCAGCTAGCCACGT
The DNA here is from genome assembly GCF_964270905.1 of Leucopleurus acutus. Lineage (NCBI taxonomy): Eukaryota > Metazoa > Chordata > Mammalia > Artiodactyla > Delphinidae > Leucopleurus > Leucopleurus acutus. Next base: position 4,050,594 of record NC_139150.1, on the reverse strand, counting down.
TACACCTTGGAGAAAACGTGAAAAGGACAAAACAACTGACAGGCACACGCTGTAGAACTGGTCACACCCGCACAGCCCCCACACCACACATCCAGGCCTATTGAGAAGCTCCTGATGGGTGTGTCCCCAAAAGCCAGCGCTGATCGGCCCCGCTGTCAGTCCAGCGGGGACCCACCTATTTCTTCCCAGGGCCCCAAAACCCATCCACACCACCGGAGTTTCTAAACTCTGACCCGTGGAAGACCACTGAAACAGATGTCTGCCCACCACCCCCCAGAAAGGGTTCTGTGGTCAAGTAAGTTATGAAAACCCTGATAAAAAGCTTTCCCGGGATTCTTTCCCAGGGTTTCCCAGGTTTACAGGCCTTCTCAGGACCTTTATTGTATAAATGTGCACATGAATCTCCAAGAGGGGGAGGTAACGAGTGGCATTTCCCCAACTTTTTGAGCGCAGAATCCCCTTTCCATGGATTATCTCTTTCTTTTTTTAATATTTATTTATTTTATTTTTGGCCGCGTCGGGTCTTAGCTGCAGCACGCGGGCTCTCTAGTTGTGGCGCGCAGGCTCCGTAGCTGTGGCGCTTGGGCTCCAGAGCATGTGGGCTCTGTAGTTTGTGGGCACGCAGAGGCTCTCTAGTTGAGGCACCTGGGCTCAGTAGTTGAGGCATGCGGGCTTAGCTTCCCTGCAGCATGTGGGATCTTGGTTCCCCGACCAGGGATCAAACCCACATCCCCTGCATTGCAAGGAGGATTCTTAACCACTGGACCACCAGGGAAGTCCCATGGATTCTCTCTTAAGGTCACTGTTAGTTAGGATACACTCTGAGAACCGCTGGTGAGTCACGTGGATGGCATCTGGTACGTGTGCACCAGAGCAGGCTAGTAAACCGAGTAAAGTGAGAGCTGGATTGTCGCTCAGGCAGGGATTCACGTGCAGGGGGTCCTGGTGGAGAGCGGTACAACTTTTCCAAGCCTAGGTGTTCCCGTCAACAAAAGAGAGCTAAGAAATTCCATCTTAACGATGATGGAAAGACAGAAATGAGCTTACAGAATGTATTTTTAGGATAGATTTCTCTTTAGGAGAAAGGCAGGGTGATTATACCAAAAAATGAGCTGGGATAGGTTACCACCTTTAGGACAAGAGCCCTGCTCTCAGCAGGTAGCAATCGCGCTCTCAGCGGGTAGCAATCGCGATCTCAGCCTCACGAGACCACCAGGTGGGTGGCAGGCAGCGTCCTCCCCTCCCTCCACACCCTGACGGCAGCACAGCAGCCTCCCCTTCCTGTGAGGGCTCTGGGCCTGGGACCTGCCCCTTCTCCCTTTCCCCACGTGCTGGGGACCAGGGAGTCAGGATGATGGGAGAGGGAGGCCGGGAGCACAGGACACATGGTTTGAAGAGCAGTCCTCTCGGACACCTTCCTCCTCGCCCGCTCCCCACCGAGGCTAAGAATCACTGCTGGGAAACAACACAGCTCGCATCTAGGCCCTTCCTCTCCATTGAGAAGAAACAGCACTTCTTCTCAACTCACCTTCCGTGAGTGTTGCCGACAGCAAGACGTTCTGTCGTTCCTGGCACTCGGCATTTATAGCGTTGAGTATCACTGTGATGTCCTTTTCAAAACCCAAATCCAGGATTCTGTGGTTTCAAGGGAGGAGTTTTAAGCTACGTGAATAAAGGGAACACTAAGGGGCTCCAGAAGTCTCGGCAAGGACCACAGAAACAGCCCTTTCCTGCTTCCTGGCAGGGCTCACCTGTCTGCTTCATCCAAAATCAGCCACTGGATCTGACGGAAGTGAATGTTCTTGGTGGATTTAATATGATCCACGAGGCGCCCGGGAGTTGCGATGAGGATATTTATTCCTTTCCGGAGTCTGTTTAAAATTATATATCATAAAAGAAAGTCAGTCAGATGGAGCCACAGCAACAGAAAACCCAGGGGAAAGGCTGCGGAGGAGACGATTCACGGGCAGCGCCAACACGCCGCAGCCTGAAATCATGACAAACGTAACGACAGGTGGATACAAAGATATATTTAAGTTCTAATTTTTCTCTGAAGTTTCTCTGTCTTACAAAACGTAACTGTTAAGATCTGACATCCTATTAAAATTGTCTCAGGGGAATCTTTACTATATAACCCAATGCCCTTTATCTGATCCATAGATGCTTCCTAGAATATTCCAGATAGATGGTCATCTAATCTGTTCTTGAAGGCATCTGTGCCGGGGAACCTCCCACCTGAATGCATTATCCCATGCCAACGTGCTTTAATGGTTAGAATGCTTTTTTCTTATATTGGATCCTTGTTGTAACTTCCATGCGATAGGCCCAGCCTCGCCCCATGGACCAGGTGGAGTAAATCTAACTTCTTACTCCACAACCATCCTTCATCCCATTAGTCCAGAGTAATAAAAGCCTACAACTTTTACCTGAGTACATTTTCCAGCTGCCCTGGTAATTAAGTGGGCACGTGCCTATGTTACGGCAATAAGATAAACGGATAAAGGGAGCATGCAAATCCCACCAGTACCTTTAAAAAGAGGAGGTGTGATTATCTTTGTTCCTACTGGCAGGAAATCAGATATAACGGCTGGAGCTCCAACAACTATCTTAACACTATGAGGAAAGCCTGAAAATGGAAGCTTCACTTAGTGGCACAAAAAGTCAGAATGAGCCGGGGTCCCCACGCTGGCGCGTGCACCATGCCAGCCCCGACGGCTACCGTCACGCTTCTTAAATGTGAAAGAAAAAGAAAAAACTTCCATATTGTTTGCGCCACTGCTGTTGTTAGTTACAGCGGAATCTTACCCTAACCAATACCTGAAGGTTTCAAGTCGAATATTTGCTCCTCAGTTACAGACTACACACATAGTTGAGCATAACTACTAAGCATTAAGCTATAATAAAATTAAAACGTTTTTAAAAGAATGCACAAAATTTGGAATTTACTTCTTGCAACAATTTCCTACTGACACCCATTACCAATCCTAACACAGAATTAGGAATCAATGCATTTGGGTGTAGGAAGCAAGTTGCAAAGCATTATGTAGGTTTATAATCTTGTTTCTGTAAAATCAAACAACAAAAATCCCAAACTCCCAATATCCACAAAAGGGAGTCAAGGGGGATGTATCCTTAACAAGGGGGGACTGTGGGTCTCGGGGGCCGGGGCGGGGTTGAGATTTGGGAAGGTAACGAGCTGTTACTGACCACATCAAAAGGGAGCCCCTGGTAGTTTCACCAAATATTTTTACAAATAGCACCGTTTAGAGGGACCGCTCCCTGGGGACTCAATCTGTCCCCACACACTGGGACTGGGAACCCTCATCCGAGACAGGGCTCTCCCCGGGCTGAGAAGGGCCAGAGTCTTACTGAAGAGGAAGACAGAATAGACTTTAAAAGGAATTAACAATAAACAAACCTCGTCCTACCTGGCTTTTTCTGATTTTCTCTTCTCTCCTCCCATTAACACTCCGGGCACAATCCAGGTAAATGGCTACAGAAAGACATCAGACCAAAATCAATGCAAAGCCCCATTTACTGCAGAGGCTGATTCCAAATTCCCTTTCCTGAAGGAAGTCGTGAGGGAGGACTCCGCTTTTCATTGCAGGAGGTATTACTGTGCAGACGCAATTCCTAGGCCTTGCCAGGCCCATGGATATTAGCGGTAACTTAAATCATACCTATGCGACTAGCTTCCGACACTGTAAGAGAGAAATGTGGGCTTTTTAAGTGATTCAAGTAGCCTCTCTGCCTTTCCCTGTACAGCCCGAATTGAAAACACAATTCAGTAAGTCTACTGCCTTTTTTTTTTTCCTTTTTGGTTAAGATCAAACCCAAGTACAACGCTTCCTTACTCCCACTCGTGATAAAAGAAAGGAGAGATCAATTCTCAATCTAATTCGGTGGGCTGGCAGCCTTTGGCTTGGAAGCCTTCTCTCTCTTCTTTCTTAAACAAACCCTACTTGCAGCTTGTTAAGTTGCTTTCACTGGATCACCTTAAGGTTGTACCTGTGAGTCTCTGTAGGTGGCTTGCTAGTGACTATGATGAACAGATTACAGGACCCGAAGTACCAGTGAACACTAATAATCTCACTAAGCTAGAAACTGGTGATTCGTAAGGTTCAGATCAATAAAAACCTACAAACTGTATCTGGGGGTGAGCAGAGACATCCAGGGAATACAAGGAAAACTGCAGTAATTCCTAGCTCTTTGAAAATAAAGAAAAGACCGGTATCTTTCTCTTTCCTCAAAAAGTCAGGGAAAAAAAGGCAAAACTGAACTCATGGCTTGCCTTACCTTAAGAAGTTTCTGGACGGTATCAAAGCTTTGTAGGGCCAGCTGTAAATGTTAAAAAGTTAGAGTTAATGAGCGAGGTCCCTTCTTACCTTTTTACTTATTTTTAAAAACGTAGACAGTGTAAAGTGATAAGGATCCAACCCTGGACCTCAAGTTAGGATTTAAAAAAAAAAAGCCCTATACACAGAATCTACTTGGGAAATACGCCTTGTTCTTAGACTGATTCTGAAAACTGTCAGTCTGGAGAACGTGGCTAGAGACATCACATCTATTTCTTGGACATTCACAAACATAGTGTTCTGTGCTCCCTCTGCTGGCTCAAATTCCCAGAGTACCACACAGAAAAGCACAATGTATGGTACACAAAGATGGAAGAAAATGAAACAGAGTCAACCTGTTTGCAAAGAGAGAGAATGTAGTATGTGTGAAGGGGTAAACCATACAGTGACGCGACAGGCTAGCCTTGGGAACGTTACTTTACAGGTGACGTGACTATATCCTAAGGCTGTGCTGGGGCAGAGCAGTAGCTAAAGACAGAGACGGTCATTTCCCAAGTTTATTAAAGGGGGAAAAAAAGAAAAAAACCAACAAGCCCAGTGGAAACCAGAGAAAGAGAAAATTAATGTACTGAATAGTTTATAACCATTAACAACCATCAACAAAACCGCTACATAATCCCATTATCCAAGGATATATATATATACAGTTTCCACACGTTCTGTATTCAGGAAGCATCCCAGAGAAGGAGCGAGTTTGCTGCTGTAAAAATTTAAATAGCTCTGTGCCTGCTCCTTCAATGGATGGAGCTGAGACAGGATGCTGCAGGCTGTACAGAAACCTCCATTGTCATGATCGATTCTCTGCAAGGAAGTGATTAGCATCTGAAATAGGAAACAGATACCCTAATCTGAAATTGCCTCTGAAGGCAAATAAAAGAAATCGGATAGAAGAGATTTCCACTAAGAAAGAAGAAAAACATCAAGAAGCTTAGCTTTCAGAAACAGGTAAAATTTTTGGTACAGTAGCTTCTTAAAAAACTAAAAGTTCATTTGTAGGGTCAACTGCTTTTATTTTTTAATTAAGTTGTAAAAGAAAAAAACAACGTACAAAAATGTGATTATTTTAATTCCTTTTATAAGGACAGAAATTTATAGTGTCATTAGTTTTTAGGTAACAGAGAAACACTTTTCCAAAACCAAAAAAACTTCTGGTTTTCAAAGAGTACTTGAATTTTTCTTCTTGTCAGGAACCAGAAGGATGGTTCCTGGGCAAAGGAAAGGGTGTCGTGATTTGTGCAGCAGGGAGAAAAATGGTAAAACCACTTTTAAATTCAACGATATCACTGAAAGTACTTGCTTAGCACTCCGAAAGTGGGACTGCTTACCTCTCTTGTTGGCACTAGTATCAGAGCATAGGGGCCGTCACCACGCTGTTGACACAGAAGGAAAGAAATGCCATTAGTTGAATGAACGCAGGTCACAGAGGTCCAGAAGGGGAGATTAAGAGTGGCCACTTGTAAACATCAGGAGCAGTTCATTAAAGAGATAAGCCTGCCCACTACCCTCATGATTACACGACACTAATCTATAAGTTCTGGCCCACGCAATCAGAAAAGACAAAGAAATATATATGAATCTGGAAAGTAGGAAGTAAAGTTGCCATTATTAGCAGATGATATTTTATCCTAAAAAAAAAAAAAACAAAACCCAAAGAAAACAAAAACAACTTAAGAAATTGGGACTTGAGGACTTCCCTGGTGGTGCGGTGGTTAAGAATCCGCCTGCCAATGCAGGGGACACGGGTTTGATCCCTGGTCCAGGAAGATCCCACATGCCGCGGAGCAACTAAGCCCATGTGCCACAACTACTGAGCCTGCGCTCTAGAGCCCGTGAGCCACAACTACTGAGCCCGCGTGCCTAGAGCCCGTGCTCCACAACAAGAGAAGCCACCACAGTGAGAAGCCCGCGCACCGCGACTAAGAGTAGCCCCCGCTCGCCACAACTAGAGAAAGTCTGCGCGTAGCAACAAAGACCCAACGCAGACAAAAATAAATTAATTAAATAAATTCAAAAAAAAAAGAAATCACTTGAAAATCTACTACAAAAAAGACAAGTCAACTAGCTGAATACAAAATTAATACAGAAAAATCAACAGCCTTCCAACACAGAAAGTTAGATGGAATCACACTTAGAATAGCAAAAATACAAAAAAGGTTAAAAAAAATAAGCTTCACAAAAAAATGTACAAAATCTATACAATAAAAAATTTTAAATACCTCTAAGGCACATAAAATAAAATTTGAATAAATGGAACAATGTATCCTATTCCTGGATAAGAAGACTTAATATTATAAATAAGCTAATTCCCCCTAAATCAATCCATAAATGTTATGTAATTCTAATAAAAATGCCATGAACATGCATATTTATGCATATATAAAGTATCTAAAACATGCCACAAGTATACATACATATGCATATAAAAAATAATATATATAACCAGACAAGCTGATTTCAAAGTTCATATGGAAAAATAAATGTGCAAGAATAATCAAGACATTTCTGAACATCAGATGATAAGACAATTTAAATCTACAGTAGTTTTAAAAAATTGATGCTAGCACATAGAGATCACAATAACAAATACAGCCTAGAATAGAATCAAACACATATAGAAAGTCAGGAAATATGATAAGAGGCAATTTATATCAGCAGTGAAAAGATGGGTAATTCAAATGTCCTTTTAGAAAAAAAATTAAGTTAGAAAAATAAAGTTGGAATTAAGTTGGCCTTTTTACAGACGACATAAAACTCAGAAACTATAAAATGACAACGTGGGGAAAAAAAATATGCCACACATAAGAGAAAGGGCCAATTTCTTAGTTTATAAAGAAAGTTTGTAATTCAATTAAAAATAAAAATAAAGAAGACCAACAACTCAAATAGAAAAATGGAGAGGGATATAACAGCTAATTTATGGAAATAAGAATTCAAAATATGGCTTTTAAATGTACGAAAAGATGTTCAACTTTACTCCTAAGAGAAATTCAAATCAAAACTATGATACAATATTTTTCCCCTGTCAAATGGGCAAAAATAAACAGCCGATAGGGTTGATAAAGGCACACAGGAACTCTTATACACTGTCAGTGGGAGTCCAAATTGGTGTAATTCCTTTGAAGATCAATTTTGGTATTATCTACCAAATAAAAATGCAAATTCCACCTATAGGAATTTCTCAAAAAGAGAGACTCACACGTGTGTATAAAGAAGTTGTTTAACTGCTTTGTTTGTAGCAAAATGTTGAATACAATGTAAATTCCACCAACGAGGGAATGACAATAATTTATGGAACATACGTACAGTGGAAGACTACGCAGCCATTAAAAAAACAAGGCGGGTCAACACGGTATTGGTAAGAAACCATCCCCAAAACATATGAAGTGAACAAAAGCAAGGCACAGACAATCATGCACAGCAAGCAACCATTTGTGTATCAAACAAACAAAAACTTCAACGAAAGGGGGAGGGGAACTATGTATAGTCAGATCTGCTTTATATGCAAAGAATATCCTTGGAAGGATTAAACAAGAGACTGGTGATAAGGACCATCCCATCCTGAGAGAAGAACTGTGCCACTCAGGGCAAGCGGCAGTAGAACGACTTACTTGTCACTGTATATTTTTTGGTGCTCTTCAAATTTTTTTAACATGTACATTATACCTACAAGTAACAGTAACAATAATAGAAGAAAACAAAGTAATCTGACAAGGGCCAGGAAGTCAGCGGTGCCTTGCATCTCCCAAGTGCTCAGACACTTAGGGAATGAATCGAATACGTTAGTGTAAAAGCTAAGCACAGATTTAGCAGCAAACTAAATTACAAGTACGGTTTCCATATTTTGCATAGGAAGCGTTTACCTACAAGGAGAAAAGGATTTGGAATTCAAACTACAGCCGTCTGTACTCAACATCGACTTTGCGAGACTGCGCTGAAGCCGGGCGAGGAACAGTAAACATGTTAGTACAACGGTATCAACACAGCAGTGTTAGAGATTCTGACATTTCAAAAGGTGTTACTACACAGAGAAGAAAGACCAATCAATTCCTCGCAGGGCAGAAGTGAGTGAGGAAGGATGGATGGGATGTTAAAAAAAATCAGAGCCCAAAGAGCTGAAAGTGTGAAAACACAGAAAAGCAGTCCATTTTCATTCCGTCATCTGAAGTAACTGAAGACTCTGCTGGTGCCTTGAATTTGCTGCTCCCTCCAGATAGGTTTGTTTTACAGGTCAAATCTGTTTACAATGAACTCCAAGGGCCTGTACTGAGCATCACTTGAAATAAGTGAATTAAATTTGGGCTTGTTAAATCGTCTCTACAGAATATTCCGATCTTCAATAGAACAAGCTGTTATTGATATTAAAAAATACTTGAGTAAATAAGAACAACGACATGGTTGGTTAATGCTCTGAATCTAAGCAATTCAGAACACTGCCCTTCAAACCAGCCACACGTCCCTGTTGCTGACAATGACGGTGGAGACTTAGGGAGCAGGTATTATCACCACCAGGCGCTTGGAAGCAGGTCTCAACTCTCCCCGTGCGCTGACTCCCTGAATCCTCCTGGCAACCCCAGGACACAGGCACCGCCGTGATCCCCCACGAGGCACACTAGGCTGAGGTGATGTGCTAACATCACACTCAGACCCAGGATCTGAGCAGAGCCCCTGCCATGCTGTCCACCTGAGGAATGTAATCGCATGTCTCCTGTCCTCCGTTCACGGATCCAGCAAATGAGACAGCTGGGCCAGAACTGTAGGACCCACGCCAGATCAAATACACGTCCAAACTCTGCAACTTTCCAGGAAGAAAAAACCCTCTACTAGAAGTTCTCCTGGAGTCTCTAAACGGTTGAGACTTTACCACACTGGTCTAATGATTCACATTTCTTCTCTAACCTACACCAGGTACGATGCTGAGGCCCTTGTATGAACCACCGCACTGCAAAGTGCCCAATGGAAGAAAACATCAGTCACCTGCAGGAAACAGAATTCCCACTCACCTGTCTCAGAGAAAACCGGCATTAGTGTGAAAAGTATCTTTCTCATCTCTGTGTGTGTACACATATATATGTGTATATATACGTAGAAGTATTAGTTATGAAATTGCACTCATATCATACATACTGTTTTATAACGGGCCTTTTTAACATGGCAAGAATGCCTGTCAAGTTCACAAACAGAAACTGAAGGAAACAGCACTTTGAATAACTATATAAGGTTCCACCACTTGGGTGACTGTGGAGGATTTATTGGTTTAAAAATCATTTAAATAAAGTTTAAATAACATTTAAACGTATTCATTCTGAAATAATTTCGGGCTTACAAAAAATTGCACAAATAGTTCAAAGAACTCCCTTACACCCTTCTCCCAGCTTCCTTATATGATACTGATTCTCAAAATCACAGTACAATGATCAAACAGGAAAGTAACATTGATTCACTACTATCAGTTAATTTATAGCCTTATTCAAAGTTCATTAACTGACCTATTAACATGCTTTTTCCAGACTAAGACCCGATTCAGGACCACGCAGCATTTAGCTGTCATGACTCCTTCGTCTCTCTTACTCTGGGGTAGCTCTTCAGTATTTCTTTGTCTTTTGTGACCTTAACACTGTTGAAGAGCACTGGTCAGTCACTCTGTAGGATGTCCTTTGACTTGGCTTTGTCTGATGTTTATGATTAAATTAGAGTTGTGCATTTCTGGCAAGAAAACCAGAGAAATACTGTTTCATCCTTCACGCACCTATCAGGAGACACATTAGGCCAACACATCCCGGCACTGGTGAGGCCCCATCCAACCACCTGGTTAAGGTGGCACCAGCCAGGCTTCCCCACTGTAAAGTTACCATTTTTTTCCTGTATCTTCTGGATATATACTTTGAGACTGTGTAAATATCCCATTTTCATCACACTTTAATCCACTCATTTTAGCATCTCTGATGATTCCTGTGTCATTTGCCAAATGATGATGTCCTACAAGTACTCACTGGAATTCTAGTATAAGGAAGGGCTTTCCCTCGTCCCACCTATTTATTCAATAATTCATTTACATCAGCTTGGACTCAATAGGTATTTGTTTTAGACTGTGGGCTGTAATCCAACACCATCATTATTTATTTTGTTATTCAAATAACAGGCAGGCTCAACATACATCTAATTCTGCATGTCGCAACTGAGGAAAAAGTAACCAACTCGCTCATCATCTGTTTGTGAACCCATCTCTCTTCCTATTTCTGATCTCACTGTTTCCTCTCAACTGAGAATAACCAGGGTGTATTTGTGAGATGCTGGGCTGGGTCTGGAGATGACAACTATGCCTACGGAACATGGCAGTCACACGGCCTCCTAGGGGACCATTCCAAGGAACCCAGTTCTGGCCCCTCTGGCCCAGGCGCTAAGTGTGTTTCGCAACTAAAGATAGGTCCTAGGAAATAGTAAATACAAGGCGGCCCAGTCGTCACACCCGCTAATTGGGTACTTACTTTCACTTCTACTATTCATGACAAACCACTGTTTTCAATACAATGTTCACCTTTCTCAGTCAGAAGAGCTTGGCCTCTGGAGCCAAAGAGAATGGAGGTGGAAACCCGGCTCCACAATCACTCCCCGCACAGCCTTAGGAAGTTATTTAACTTCCTCAAGCCTCCTTTTTTTTTTCTTTGTTTTTTAAATCGAGGTAATAATAGTAGTACCCTCCAACTCAGTGGGACTGGGGTAGTTAGAGAGTCAAGAAGACAACACAAGCAAAGCATTCGGCACGATGTCTGACACAGGGGGAGCATCTTACAAACATTCCCTGTTAGAACTACTAGGATGATTGTTACATTTGTTTATATTTATTCTATTCCACTCTGAGCACGGTCTTCAGATGCAACATGCTTATGTAATAAACGAACTAAAAAGAGGCAGGAAAACAAAGCTAAGTGAAAAGATCCTTTTGGTCCCAATATTACTGCTTTGGTTCAGTTTGATGGCTTCTTATGCACTGTGAACAAGAACAGGAAAACATACTTTCTTTTCTATTTTTTTCTCTTTTTTGGCCACAGCACGTGGCTTGCAGGATCTTAGCTCCCCGACCGGGGATTGAACCCAGGCCCTCGGCAGTGAAAGCACCAAGTCCTAACCACTGGACTGCCAGGGAATTCCCAGAAAAACACACTTTCTACTCACCTGTATTTTGGATTTCATTGCTTGAAGAGACTGGACCACAGGGATGCAATAGGCAAGAGTTTTACCTTTTAAAAAAGAACAAGAGCAATCAAAATCACAGAGCCTATAGATGCCAGAGACAGTAAACGAACCGGTACTGCTACCTTTGGGCCGTCCTGAAGTCTGGGGACAGGAAAAGTGCACTCACATCCGAGTGGAAACGGAAGTCACCTGTCTGTCACAACTCCTAGCTCTGCTTTGCAAATTCAGTACTTCTAACAAACCTGCACCTTCAGCCCCTTTAATGTCTAACAAGGGAGACAATGAGACATTTCCGAGGTCACACAGAAGCTCAACTCAATGACTGTCCCTAGAAACTAGAAAACTCCCTCTCTGGGGTCACCTCAACCTCTCAAAGAGGCGTCCGTGGTGCTTTCGTGGTGAGAAGCCAGCCAGTCTGAAACCCCAGAGCTGGTCTCTAAACATCAAGGAGAAACCACGGAGGGCAAAAACCTTGGGCTTCCGCCACCTGAAACGCGGCTGAGCTGGGGGAGCAGAGAATAGCTGGCCCGCCACTAAGAGCACAGGAGGGTCAGGAGAGCAAGGCCAGACTGTTCTGGAAGGCGCCAGAACGATGTTCCGTGTTCTAGCAAAACAACCGGCATCCGATCAGCGTGTGCTCACAGCAAGGCTGTTTTAATACCAGAAGGAAATAGTCATCACCCACTGGAGTGAAGACAGGCAGCTCTGGCCATAGATGGTGGGACCAGGCAAAGCCCTGAGATGGGCTCTGAGAAATGATAGCAGACTTGACTCCTTCCTGATCATTCCTGATCACGGGCCCCACTGACCATCCCCTTCCTTTCAGGGCTCTAATCAGAAGCAAGCGTGGCCGCCCCTCCCCCAAACCACACAGAGCAGCCGCCACCCCGACAGACACCTCACTACACAACCCACCACACGACCGTGGAGGAAGGGCAGAAATCAAATGACAACTGACCTGAGCCAGTCTGGGATCTCACGAGAGCATCTCTGCCTTCCAGCAACACAGGGATACTTTGCTTCTGAACGCTTGGGCCGCCCAAAAGAAAGAGCACATGATTATCTATAAAGTACCACCTGCCCATGTTTACACGCAGAGATGCAAGACACACAAAATGCAATGACCCCAGGCTCTATCACCTGCCGCCTCAGAGGTTACCTAAACAGTCATGGGGAGGGCTGAGAAACCTCTGATGGTTAGAGGAATAAAACCTCAGTTAGATTTTTGGAACTTTTGGGGCTGCAAATGGTGAGGCAAGCCGGAGACTGGCCGTTCTATTAAACTACTTAAAAAGAAAGATGGGACAGGCGTGATGGCAAGCTGGAGCTACCACAAAAGCACACCACACACTCTCCTGCCTTCTGAACCACGGAATATGAAACAACAAAACATTATGGAAAGATTCCCAAGCAGAAGAGTGAAAGGAAGCTTGTGAGCCACACAGACAGCCAGGAACCGCTGTCCGTTCTCTAGAAAACCAAATATGACTGCTACGGACACGGTAAGATGTGTGTCCACGTGTGTACTCAAAAACAAACAACTGAAACAGCAAAGTCCTACTGTGCAGCACAGGGAACTATATTCGATATCCCATGATAAACCACAATGGAAAAGAGTATGAAAAAGAATATATATGTATAACTGAATCACTTTGCTGTGCAGCAGAAATTAACACAACATGGTAAATCAACTATACTTCAATAAAATAAAATAAAAAATCCAAAAGGGTATGGAAATCACTTACATTTGGTTGCTAAGACTGAACAAAAAAATAATAAAGGGGTTCCTTATTTTATTCTTTGATACTCTTATTAATGTTTACTTCTAAGTGAAAGGTGACTTATTAAAATGTACAGAAGCATACATACTCAAAGAAAGGGGGTCACCTCTGCCCCACACCTGTCACCACTCCATTTCTGTTTTCCAGTTGTCACTAACATTTAAAAACTTTTTTCAGCATCCCATTATATCCAACTAAGTATTTACTCCTATCTTGTAGCTGACTCTAATTCTTACTACTAAGAAATGACAAGATAAATTCTGTATTCTAGACAAGTTATTTTCAGGAAGCACAGACAACAGTGGGATCTTATGCAGACCATCTTCTGGACCAGAGATCTCTTACAGTTTAGAGCTGAGGGCAGAAGGGGACGGAGACCCAGTCCCTCCATCTCCCAGGTGGGGAAGCTGAGCGGCTACCCAGCCCTCGAGGGTCAACAATCTGGCCTGTTCTCCAATGCCAAGACACGAGTTTGCTGTCCTTCACAGACAATTCAGATTTCATCTGTTTATACCCACTTAAACCCTGAGAAAATCAAGACTGACCCGGAGCTCTTACCTGGTCATACTAGACATTTTTAAGACCGTATTTATTGTGGAAATCTAGGAGAAAAGACAAAAAAAAAAGAAAACTTTTCTTTAACAAATTTTTTGGTACAAATATATTTAATGCAAATAAGGATGCAAAAAAGGGGAAAATACTGGGGTAAAAATGGATGACCACGATCAAATCAAGTTCCTCTAACCCAGTGGTTCTCAACTGGGGGTGGTTCTGAGCACTGCCTCCCCCGGACCTCCCAATGTCTGAAGAAATCGTTGGCTGTTACAACTGGGGGTGGGGATGCTACTGGCATTAAGTGAATAGAGGCACAGGATGCTGCCATACATCCTGCAACGCACGCGGCAGCGCCCGTGACACAGAGTCCCCATCCCCAGGCGTGCACGGTACCAAGGCTGGGAAACGCCACTCCAACCCGTAGGTGAGAAAGCACGTATAGGTAACCCACCCGAAAGGAGTAGGTAAGCCATGACCATACGAGCCAAGGAAATCCAGACTCCCTAAAAGTGAATGTATGTTTCCCACCTTACTCATAAATAAGGCTGGAACACTCATTCATGGTTTTTCTGTTGGTTTTTTTTTTTTTGGAGTGTCCATTTGTTTGTAGCAAATGCATGTTTAAAGAGCCCCTTCTTCCTTCAATTATTTATAACTCCCTTAACAGCAAGATGCCGGTTCAGTTCCCTCTCCTAGGGTCCCTGTGACATCAGCCACCCAGAATAGCCCTGATGTCGTTATGTATCCAGTAATTATGAGGTGGATTTCAAGTTCGATGTGTGGAGTCTCAGTCCTAAAGTGAATGAGGTGAGGAAAGTCTTTAGAGTTCTTTAAAAAAAGAGGGGGAGTGGGGTGCGGACAGTGAACAGACTCCTAAGTTCATGTGAATGGTCCTAGAAGAGCATCTTAGCAATCCGAGTTCATCCAGGTAACTTGACACAAAAATAACCATTCTTTGATTTTTCTTCTTCCTAGAACTGTCATTTCACAGACACTCTGAATGAACAGACCGAAGAAAATCGACACACCAATAAAACATGGAGGGATACTTACTAGATGTGGGTGGAGGTCCAGGGCCTGAAAAGCATCTGAAGTGAACACTTTTTCTTGCACCTGCTTTACTACAGGTCTGCAAATGACGAACAAGACGCGGGCGTCAGTTCCAAGAAACAAAGAAAAAGGGCAGAAGACACTTAATTCCTTTTATTCTCGAAGGGTGTCTACACGTGGGCATACCTGTGGAGTTCTGGAATCTCAGGGTTGTTTTTAAACAGGGATGAAGTCTTAATGCCCGGTTTCCGTTCCGGGTTTCCATCCCTCGCACCGGCTGAAGACCTCTTGGGAGAAAACGTTTTCTGTGCCTTCCTCTTAAAAGTCCTTGGAGTTTCTTTAGCGGCAGTTTTCCCGGCCGGGGGAAATGAAGTTTCACTCCTCCGTTTCGCTGGGGGGGCCTCACTGGACGCTTGGTATTTTCTTTTGGTGGCTGCCGCTTGCTATATCGTTCCCCAAAGGAAAGAGCGACAAGAGATGCATTAGTCCATGAAAACAGACCTCAGAGTGAAGCCTGACTGCCCACAGAATTGCATCTCTCCCTGCAGAGATCATTACGCCCCATATGTCAAGCAACAGTTTAGGGTCTGCAATCAGATTCTTTGACTCAACCCTTTCTTTTTTCCCCAAAAAGGAAAAAAAAAAAACCCAGAAACCTCAGCTGATCCATCTACTAGACCTCACCAATCATCTT
The DNA here is from genome assembly GCF_964270905.1 of Leucopleurus acutus. NCBI lineage: Eukaryota > Metazoa > Chordata > Mammalia > Artiodactyla > Delphinidae > Leucopleurus > Leucopleurus acutus. Next base: position 4,034,965 of record NC_139150.1, on the reverse strand, counting down.
AACCTTCAACTCCACCAAGATAATCAAGAAGGGAGAAACATTTTTCAGGCTGAATTTTAACAAATGGAGTCTGTTTGCAGGGAGGAGAGGACCCACCTTGTGAAGTGTGCAAGCTATGTCAATCCAAATCTCTAGGAATCCACGTACACAAGAACGAGAAAGAGGGGAAATGAATCTTTTCTCTTGCCACCAACAAAGCCCATCGGTGACTACATAAGCTGCATCCCAGCTCATGCCCAGGAAGCGGAAACCTTCATTACCGCTCTACCCCAGAGCGATTGGATCGCTGTCATTCTCTGCCCTCAAGCTGCTCCCCCAGACTCAGATGGCTTGGAGACGATTCCTCCTCCCAGTTTCCATTCCAAATGAGAATTCAGCTCCATCCATCACCTCTATCACAATTACTTCCAACTCTCCTCGCCTTTCCATTCCCTGTCTGATCGCCGAGTACAGGCTACAACATGAGACATTTTCTTGCCTGTTGCTTCTCATTTCCATGACATGAATGTTGTTCAATGTATGATGTCCAAACTTCCCCTAGGAGAAGTTCATCCAATTCCTCTATTTTCCTTGGCCTTCTCTTCCAATTTACATTACACATGAATATAAAATATCCTGTGAGTAGCTAGGAATTGCTATTCTGGAGTTCTGGTTTCTCTTGGAATATGTTATTTTCCTCTTGGCTTGAAATCATGACTTCTGTGTACACATCAGCTTGCTTTAGCCATGACTGTCAGCTTTTTTTTTTTTTTTTTTTTTGCGGTACGTGGGCCTCTTACTGTTGCGGCCTCTCCCGTTGCGGAGCACAGGCTCCGGACGCGCAGGCTCAGCGGCCATGGCTCACGGGCCCAGCCGCTCCGCGGCATGTGGGATCCTCCCGGACCGGGGCACGAACCCGTGTCCCCTGCATCGGCAGGCGGACTCTCAACCACTGCGCCACCAGGGAAGCCCGACTGTCAGTTTTTGACTAACCTAGCAATAACAATAGTTCTTTGTTCCTGGCAACCCTAAGGGCTCCTATAGCTAAGTAACTCGATACATACAACTTCAAATATTTAGTATTAATATTTAGTATTAATGAAGTAGGTACTGACCTGCTTCATTTTACAAATTTTACAAATTTATTTTTACGAAGTCCCAAATTTTCAGACTAAAAAGAGTTGAAGTCAACTTCCAGGTCGGAATGAAATGTGCAGATCTTACCTGGTTACAGACCCACAGGCTCTTGGAGCACGAAAAGGCCCAAAGGCCTCTCCCCCCAACGCATGTGTGGACTTCCCATCACCAGACCCCCTGACAGGTGGCCCTGCAGCTCCTGCCTGCGCCTCCTCCTACTGTCCTCCATCCCATGAGGCAGCCCATTCTGTCCCCAACCAAGTTCTAGGGGCTGGGAAGCTGTTTCTGACATTCAGGCAAGACCTGTCTCCTAGAAGATCCATCTACTAGTTTGCAGTTTGCTTTCTGCGGCAACTCTTGTATGTAACATTCCTTCATTCATCACAGCACTCCTCGTTTTCCTCCTTCTTTGGACTAAATATCCCAAACAGGACACAAACTTTAGATCCCTTACCATCCCGGTCACTCTTTATTCCCATGTCAAGTTCTCTCTAAAGGCAAGTGTTCCGAATTAAGCACAGTATCAGGCAGGCTTTCCATTGCTCGGCTAAACCTGAAAACGTGTAATGAGAGCTACAAAGCCCTTTAGAATCTAACCTCAGCCCATCTCACCAGTCTCAGCTTTACCCTCTGCTGTCTTGGACTTTCTTAAATCCCTAGAATGTACCAAGCTCCTTCTCTCCTCAGGGCCTTTGCACATGTTACTCCTACACCCATGTCCCCAGCCCTCCCCTCACACTCATCCTTCAGATCTAGGGCTACCTGCTGCGTCCTCAGAAGAGCCTTTCCTGACCTCCTCTCTCCACCTGTCAAACCAGGGTGCCTGCTCTTGGCTCTCCTGGCACCCTTATTCTCCTTTGCAGCACTCGGTAAAATAATAAATAGAACACATAATTCATTGTGTGATGTCTGTCTTCCCCATTAGATTGGAAGAAATGGACAAGCCTGTCCCAGGCTTGCACTGAATCCCCTGCACAGGGGGGAGACCACGTCTGGCACAAAGTAAGTGCTCAATAAATAATTGTAAGATTAATGAATAACACGTGGTGGAATTATCCTTTCCCGTGATCTGGATCTATTCTATTTGTTAGTTCCCCCGCACCCCACCAGCATCCACAACACATTCATTTAAAAAACTGGCCACCGTCAAGTAGCTTGGTTCTGAAGATACAAAGGTTAGACAAGCCCTTGAAGAAGTCACAGACTAGCGGAAAAGACAAAAGTGGTAAATCGCAAATCTAAACCTGTATTTGTACTACAGAAGAGGTACAGACAAAGGGTTATTTGGGCACAAAACATGAAGTAAGACTACCATGGCCCACAGCGAGGGGAAGGGAGGCAAAGGTACAGGAATGCTTCATGAGGTGGCATTTGAGCAGAGAAGAGCAGGGACACATCTGGATCTTCTAAAAATAAGCAAGTGCCTGAGTCTGCTCCCCCACCTGCATAATGAGGGGATTATGGCAGGTGACCTCTAGGGTCCATCCCGCCCTACCAGTCTACATGCCATGTCTTTGATATTAATAAACATATTCAGTAGTTACTATACACCAGGGAGTATGCTAAATACTTACATGAATGATGTCATCTATCCATAGGGTACTGGCATCATCCCATTTTCAGATGAGAACACAGAGAAAGAGAAGTGACGTAATCTGCCGCAGGATCACTGAGGGATCAAGGCTTTGCCCAGACACTAGTTCCACGCCCTGGGTTCCTAACAACAATGCTACAACACCATCTAGTAAATGTATCCTGTTTGGTTAGAAAATGTATCCTGTTTGATTAGAAAACATCAGGTATAGTTTGATCCCAATTTTGTTCTGCTTGTTTTCCAGAAGGATATATACCACAATGTTACCCAGAGTTATCTCTGAGTATGACAATCATGGGTGGGGTTTGTTTTTTTTTTAATCTACTTTCCAAATTTCCTACAATAAATGTGTATTTTTTTCTTTTATTTTCTTTTTTAGAAAAAACATTCTGCATAGCATTAGATAGAGAATAATTTAAGCTGTCAAGGTCTTTCCAAGTCCAGTGTATGAGCTACTCAACCCAAATTCAGGCTACTAGCAAATCTGATCAGCATATACATAATTCTCATTCAAGACATAAACAAAAATGTAGGTGCAGACAAGGCCACTGCAGACAGTTATCATCACCTGATGAATATCCTTTTGACACAGTGGTTCAAGCAACCATAAAACCAGATAGCTGACATTTATTTATTCAACTCACTCCACAAAGTGTTACTAAGTGCTTTCTATGTGTTAGTTACTAGGCATGTACATGGCACAAGCACCCTACTGACCTCCTGATGTAGCAATTCTATTACCCAAAATGGAGTCAATATGACTTTTTTTAAAAATAATTGACATGTATTAAGTGCTCCTACGGGCCAGAAAACGTACGGAGTCTTTATGTATATTATTTCCTTTAATCTTCATAATAGCCTTATATGAAGTAGAAATTATTGTTCTCATTTTATGGATACGAAAATTGAGGATCAGAGAGGTGAAGTAATTTCTTCAAGGTCACAGAGCTAGCATGTTGCAAGGTCAAATCCCAGGTCTGTCCCACTCCAAATTCCACGTTCCCAACTGGCTCGCTGGTACCGATACTTCCCCGCCCCCTCGGCATAGATGCAGCTACAACAACACCCAGCTGAAAAGTCCTTACAAGCCTCTAAATCCTGAAGTTGATTATCGCTAAAAAAATCCAGACAATAGCCCAGACAGTGGGTATGAGCTGATGTGAGCTTATATGAACTCAAGGAGTTTCAGCGTCACCACATTGGTTGAAAGGAACTGAACTGAACTTTGGCAATTTTTCAATGGCATTAAGTGATGCTTGTTCGAGAACCGCCCCCCACCCCCCCCCCACACACTTTCCTTGGCACCAAACTGTAACCTTCCTGGTCATTAAGGCAACATGATTTCCCAATAGATTTCTGCCCTGCAGCCCTCCTCTTTCCTAGGAGCTAAGTCAACCATCTTAAACTAATTTTCAGCTCTGGCTTGGGTTAAATTTAAGGCATCTTTTTCTTTCTCACCTAATGAGGGGATTATATTGATGAGTTGTATTTTCTTTCCCCCCTTCACTGCACGTGGATGAAAATACACCCGTTTTGAAAACTCTTAAAAGAAATTTCTAGTCTCCAGTCCTCATCGCCGAAACAAACGACCCTTAGAGTCGAGGAAGGGCGGCTGAAAAAAGTTCAGAGATGCTCTTGGTAAGTGACAAGCTGGGCCTCTCGCGCGAGCGTCAGTTCCTAACTTCCCCGAGTGACAGTCTCAGATCCCTGCCTCCAACTAGCAGCCCGCGCCAGCCTCCCGCCCGTCTACAGACGCTCCGCTCCCTCCAAGAACGTCTCCGCAGAATGGTGTCCCGGTCTCAGACACGTGTTACTCAGCGACTCCTCCAGGAGCTGCCCGATATCTGACTTTCCCCTCTTAACTCCGCAAGTAATTCGAACCCCGACTGAGAGGCAAGGCAGTAGGTGCCAGCGCGCCGCGGCCCCGGGTGCGAACGAATCCGAAACCGGGTCAGAACTCACCCGCCTCGACTGGGCTGGGCGGGGTCTGGAGGACGTCGTGGGGACTGCGGCCCGGGACTCGGGAACATGGGGAAGCACTCCGTCGGCTGCTGCCATGCCGGCGGAAAGGCGAGTCGAGACCTCGCGAACCAGGACCGCCACTCCGCTCCGACCCACGTGAGACGTGCGCGAGGACCCCGCGTAGCTGCCCCGCCGGGTCCTGCGCCCGCGCGCCTTCCGGGTCCCGAAGGGCCCGCGAACACACGGCCCCGCGCCTCTAGAGATCGAAGCCGCGGCCCCGTTTGGCGTCCCTCGTGGCTTGGCCTATGGCAGGGGGTGTCAAGTCACACTCAACCCCACAGTTCATGCCGTGCAGTTCTTTGAATTCCTTTGAGAAACAAGAAGAGGCGTGCCCCATCGAACCAATGTTTCCTTCCTTTGCCGCCCGGTTACTGTTCCCTCAGCACCTTAGTTGCCCCGGGAGGTCCCTAAAAGGGCTTGGGGATTGGCCACGCCGCGGCGGGGGCTGAGGGTGGGGTGGGGTCCCTGCCTTTCTCCCACGCGCTGTCCAGCCCGGGCGCTTCCGTCCGGCCAGCAGAGGAGTAGCTTTTTTTTTACAGGCAGCGCCTTGGCCACCTGGCAGGGCTGGGTCGCCTAGCAACGGCGGGGTCCTTCCTGGCTCGGCGGCGCTTCGGGCCTGAGGGGAGAAAACCGCAGCTAAGGACGTCGGGGGCAGGCGGCCGCGTTGCGGGAGGCGGCAACGGGACGGTGACGCGCGGTTGGTGCGCCCGGGGTCCGGCTTCTGCATCCGAGGAGAGATGAATACGGCCAAGGCCCGGGTGGGGCCCGCGGCCGACCGCCCTGCGCCACCCGAGGAGAAGGAGGGCGAGGCGGGCGGGAAGGAGCCGGGGGCGGACGCGGCCCCCGGGCCCAGCGCCGCGTTCCGCCTCCTAGTGACTCGGCGAGAACCGGCGGTGAGGCTGCAGTATGCGGTGAGCGGCCTGGAGCCGCTGGCGTGGTCCGAGGACCACCGCGTGTCGGTGTCCACGGCCCGCAGCATCGCTGTGCTGGAGCTCATCTGCGACGTGCACAACCCGGGCCAGGACCTGGTTATCCACCGCACCTCGGTGTCTGCGCCTCTCAACAGCTGCTTCCTCAAAGTAAGTCATCCCCGGGCCGCAGCCCTGGGTCTCTGCCTGCTCCCCTCCCGCGCCCGCGTCACGGGTCCCTGGGGAATCCCGGCCCACGCCTAGTCCGGGGATTCCCCTCCTCGCCTCCAGCGCTTAGGGTCACGGTAGCTTAAAAAAGAAAAAACCGTCCAGACGTTTACGCCCGATTTCCCGGGTCACCCATCCACTCCCGACACACGCACACACCGCACACATCTCGGCCGGCTGCCGGCACACACACACACACACACCGCACACATCTCGGGAGGTCCCTCTCGGAGCCACGTTTTCCCTTCGCCCCAGCGTCTGGCCGGCTGCCAGCGCCGTTTCTTTCCTCGGTGCTTTCTGAGGCTCCACCCCCTGTTGACCCAACCCCAGACCTGCCTCTGCCGTTGCTCCTGTTGTCTGGGGCTTGCCCCCCCGAGGCCTTTGGCTGGCTTTGTTTACTGTGTTGTGCCCTCCACTTGCGCCTCTTTTGCTTTGGAGGAGAAAAATTGGTTCTTTCCATTGTCTTTACTGTTTCAGTGACTTTATTATAAATGGTCTTTGCTTCTCATCTTGCGCAGATGGATAAATACTGGATGTCGGGGTTAGTACTCCAGTTTTTCTTCAATAACTAAGAGGCTTTGGGATGTAGAACGAAAAATAGAGCTTCTGGAAAATAAGTTCTTAAACTTAAAGCCCGAGATCTCCGTGTAAATTTAGTGCTTTCGGTTTCGTATTAACTAAGTTTGCCTTCAGAACTTTAGGGCTCCTGAAGTTTTATTGTTCTGTCATCACCATTTGCAAGTTTTTGGGTTTTTTTTTAAGTAGTAAGTCGTATTGTTCATTTTAGTGGTTTAAAAGTATTAAAACTTTCGCTGTTTCTTTTATAGATCTGTATGCATATATGTGACAGTCAAAGTGTGTATTCATTCTTTCAACACATTTTTGAATACCACTGTGTATCAGCTAGGCACCAATCTAGGTTCTGGAAGTAAAGCATTGTACAAAACAAAGTCCCTGTCCTCATGGAGCTTACCTTCTTTTTGCAAGTCGTGAACAAATAACAGTGTAATAATAGGTAGTGATAAACGTTGTAAGGATATGTATCTATATAAAGAGAACGTATTTTTGTGAACTTGAAGTTTTTTTTAAAAAACTCTTACTCTGCACAGCCATTTAAAATAGGAATCACTAACTGGGTAGGGTACAGGGAACCCACACCACTTTTTAGGATACTTAATCCAAGTTTGAAACTGATAAGTTGATGTTGAGTTGGATCATTGGTAAACCTGTATGACTAAGCCTTCTAAGATCTTGGACAAGATGTGAACAAATTGATTCAAGTATAACCAATCAGGTGGATAGATGTTCTTAATGCTACTGAACTGAGAAACACTCAAGGAGGGAGGCAGAACAAAGGGGTTTTAAAAGGTGTATCCTCTGCTGAAAAGGAACTTACTGTTGCTAAGGATGTTCATATGCACATCAGCTAGAGAAAATCTTAAGTGTGTGTCTCAGTATGGTAGAGATTTAATACTTTAGCAGAGAGAATTTAAAGAAAGGAAGGAATAGTGAAGCGAGATGCTTTTATCACGGAAGGTTATTTGGTGGTGAATCTGCAGCAGACCTAAAAAAAGGTAGGGTTTGGGTTGTAAGAAGTCCTCCGGAGGAAAGGGTCATCCAGATGGCAGCAATGAGGTGCCCGTCTCGCACACATACATGCAAATCATGAGCATAACGTGCTGCTGTTTGTGTAAATAATGATGGGTCAGCAGTTGAGTTCGAGTAGCTTTCCTAGAGAGTCAGAGGAAGTAAAGTGAGGCCAGTTTGGGAACTTTGAAGGTCAGTCTGAGATGGTTGACTTCAATCTAGGAAGGCCTAAAGTGCTGTTACAATATCATGGACGTGGACTGACCTGGTGTGGTTCAGGAATATGAATCTGGCTGGCCTAGAGGCAAGTACATGATTGTTGGCGTCAGTATAAAACAGGGGTTAAGAGATTGCACTTTGGCACCAGATAGCAAGATAGGCCTATCTATAAAAGGAGAGTAATAAAACCTACCTTGGGCTTCCCTGGTGGCGCAGTGGTTGAGAGTCCGCCTGCCGATGCAGGGGACGTGGGTTCGTGCCCCGGCCTGGGAAGATCCCACATTGCTGCGGAGCGGCTAGGCCCGTGAGTCATGGCCGCTGAGCCTGCGCGTCCGGAGCCTGTGCTCCGCAATGGGAGAGGCCACAACAGGTAGAGGCCCGCGTACCGCAAAAATAAATAAATAAATAAATAAAGCCTTGTTTAGAATTTTCAGAAGATTCAGTTAAATATATATTTATATACGTACATACATGTACATACATACACATGTGTAATTACTTAGCACAGTTCCTGGCACACTGTAAATGCTCAATTTAAAAAATAGTCATACAAGTATGAAGGAAGGAGCTTGGGTTAATGCTATGACTGTGGATATGAAGTTATTTATAGTACTGTATTCTGATAAAAATTTGACTCTGTAGTTGGTTCCACATCTGAGAAATGAGTAATAGGAAATCTTTATATATCCCTCTGGTAATTGATTGCTTTCCTGAAACTAATTAGTGGCATCTTCCCCTTCTGCACTGTTCTTCAGTATGCACATCACAGAAACCACCAATCAGCAGGCTTACTAGCCTAGCACTGCCTGGTGAATGAATGCTGAGTTGTCCTGCAGTTCTAAAAGAGGCTTCTGTGGGATAAAACTGGAGTAATGGTAGGAATGTAAAGAAGTCTCTATGTATACTTTGACTGCACTACCCGTTGACGGTCCCTGTGGATTTAAATCTACTTGGTGCTGTCCAGCTCGCTGTAACATGAAAGATGGACATTCTGCAACCTAGATTTCAGTATGTAGCACTGCTAGAAGGTAGATACTAAACCTCTTTGAAGCTTTTGTCTGATCATTATTTAGATTATGAATTTTTTCAGGAAAATATGCAGTTAAATAATAGTTGACATATTATCTGCAATTTGCAAGTTACTGTCCTGGGCACTGAGGTTATGTGATATAAAGGTGAATTATATAAATCTGAAAAGCAATAAAATAGTGACTTAAGAATAAGTTGCGGACTTCCCTGGTGGCGCAGTGGTTTAGAATCCGCCTGCCAGTGCAGGGGACATGGGTTCGAGCCCTGGTCCAGGAAGATCCCCCATGCCGTGGAGCATCTGAGCCCATGCACCACAACTACTGAGCCTGCGCTCTAGAGCCCGCGAGCCACAACTACTGAGCCCATGTGCCACAACTACTGAAGCCTGTGTGCCTAGAGCCTGTGCTCCGCAACAAGAGAAGCCACCGCAATGACAAGCCCACGCACCACAACGAAGACCCAACGCGGCCAAAAATTAATTAATTAATTTAAAAAAAGAGTAAGTTGCAGTTTCTTTTCCCATTGGACTGCTGATTTAATGAATCATCTAGTTGTACACAGTTCCAAATTCTAATAATATATGCATAACTAATTTGTATCAGTTGTTAAGAACGTTAGTAACATTAACTCCATCTACTACATTAAGTAAAATAACTATTTCCTGTCTTTGGAATTATATTCCTGCCCTCAAGAAGTTTGCTATCTAGTAGCTTCAAATGAGTTTTTATTTGTTAGGTGCTTACGAAGTACGTAGCTATTAGTTGTAATAGTGGCCAACTAGGAACAGGATATAGTCAAATGATTGGCTGGGGTCAGCCTCTGGGAGCTGGACTCTTAACTGGTATGCTTCTAGGGCATCTGAGTACTTGTTTTGATTTGTTAACTAGTTTGTGATATGGAGAGTTGAGGGGAGGGCCAGTAGGCTAATTCAAACTACCTAACATATTAGAAATTACTGCACAAAAAACCCTAAGGACTTTCCCTACTGGCTGACATCCACACTGCTCTCCGTTCCGTCAAGGATTCTTCCTGCAGTGAGTAGGACCAAGCTTGAGCTTCCTTTATTTCATTCTGCTGCTGTTTGGGGTTACGCATTCTGTAAGTTTACTTTCAGTTCTATAGTAGATTTTATTGTAATAGTAAATTATCCTAGTCTGAGGATTATTGCTTAGTTTACAGTATTATGGGATTTGGTGAACAATTTTAGGGTCCTTTTTTTTTTTTTGCAGTACGCGGGCCTCTCCCGTTGCGGAGCACAGGCTCCAGACACGCAGGCTCAGCGGCCATGGCTCACGGGCCCAGCCGCTCCGCGGCATGTGGGATCTTCCCAGACCGGGGCACGAACCCGTGTCCCCTGCATCAGCAGGCGGACTCTCAACCACTGCACCACCAGGGAAGCCCTGGTGAACAATTTTATATCTACCCTTCATTTGGTGGACAACTTAATGCCTATCTACCCTGCATTTTACATACTTTTATTAGGTCTCATTAACATTTACTTAATCCTCAGAGAGTATTAATAATTGTCATCATAGATAACATTTATTGAGTATTTATTAGTATGTGCTTTACATACATTGACTTAATTAACCTTCCAAACTCTATGAGAACATGTATTATTATACTCTTTATAGACGAGGAATTAAAGCCAGAAGGTTTAAACAGTTTGCTCAGGGTTACAGAGCTAGTGTATGATAGAGCCAGGATTTGAATCCAGGCAGTCTGGCATCACAGGAAAGATTTTCACTCAAATTTTATATACCCATCCAAAGCTCTGGGCTTTGATTAGCATTGTTTTATTAACAGGTTAGCCAGTGACACCTGTATTTAATTGGAATTTCCAGTCTGTATTTCTCCAGCATGTCTGTAGGTGTATCCAAGAGACTACACTAAAATCAAGATACACTGCCCAAGACACAATTTCCAGAGATGATAGCCCCCCGAAAGGTTCTGTTGTTTAAAAAAAAAAAGTTTGGACGTATGGACACCAAGGGGGGAAGGGTGGGGGTGGGATGAACTGGGAAGATAGGGACTGACACATATACACTAATATGTATAAAATAGGTAACTAAAGAGAACCTTCTGTTGAGCACAAGGAACTCTACTCGATGCTCTGTGGTGACCTAAATGGGAAGGAAATCCAAAAAAGAGGGGATACATGTGTACGTATAGCTGATTCACTTTGCCGTACAGCAGAAACTAACAACACTGTAAAGCAACTATACCCCAGTTTTTTAAAAATGGTAAAAAAATAAATAAGTAAATAAAAAGTAAAAGTTTGGATAACTCTGGTTAAATAAGTCTCTTCAGTAGCTCCCTGGCTGTAACTCTTGACGGGGGAATAATATATAATATATAGCATTTTCAAAACTTATTTGGTTATAGACCTCTTTTTCAAGGGGCAATTTAGGGGAGTGATGTTCTGTTTTACACACTTTAGGAAAAGTTAGTCTTCTAATTCATTTGTTGGACTTTATCTCTACCTTTCATTTTATATGCTTATGTATTATGCAATTTAGCAGTTAACTATTTGTTGCATTATGGTTTTCTGACACATCTCTGGTTGTCCAAGCTTTATCAAGGAATGTAATGGTTCTGAGTTCATCTTCCAAGGTCTTTCTATATTCTGGAGTGTAATTGCTCTGGGCTTGGGGACTTAAACTCATTTAAAGTGAGTTTCGTTTTATCCATGTATATTTAGGCTTGAATTCTTTTTAATGATGTTTAATCTACCCTTTCCAGTTTGAAGATCAGCCTCTATGTAAAAGAAGATTGACAGTAAAAAGGAATCGAAAGATTCTGCTTTCTCTGTTACCCATTTCTCTAAAGACAGTGGTTCACGTCCTTTTCTTCTTCCTACTTCTGACATAACAGAAACCATATTGTATTTTATTTTTATTTATTTATTTATTTATTTTGGCTGCGTTGGGTCTTCGTCGCTGCACGCGGGCTTTCTCTAGTTGCGTGGAGCGGGGACTACTCTTTGTTGCGATGTGTGGGCTTCTCATTGCGGTGGCTTCTCCTGTTGCGGAGCACGGGCTCCAGGCGCGCAGGCCTCAGTAGTTGTGGCACATGGGCTCCCGAGCGCAGGCTCAGTAGTTGTGGCTCATGGGCCCAGTTGCGCCGCGGCATATGGGATCCTCCCAGACCAGGCCTCGAACCCATGTTCCCTGCATTAGCAGGCAGATTCTTAACCACTGTGCCACCAGGGAAGCCCCCAGAAACCATATTTTAATTGACCTGTGTTCTTTTGGGGCTTTAGCCTTTCTGACTATTTTCTTATAGCTCTGGACCACTTTCTTTTGGTCATTTATCTCTCCTCTATCTTTAATGTCCCTTTAAAATCTTTCTAAAGAGCTCACCATTGTACACCTAGACATTAAATAAATAGCACTGCTCATGTATGTTACAGACTTGGAGGAGGGAGAGATGAATGAAAGCTAGAATGATCTCAGAAGGCCTCATAGAGTTTGACCTGGTAGGAGGGATGGGATTCAAATAGGAGGAACGAGAGCATTCTACACAAGGGAGCCAGGGAAGGCAGAGTGGGAGTGTTCAGGGAACGGCAAATAGTCTAACGGCAGTGGACATTATTCTATACAAACAGTGGACAGGCACTTCCCTGGTGGCGCAGTGGTTAAGAATCCGCCTGCCAATGCAGGGGACACGAGTTCGAGCCCTGGTTTGGGAAGATCCCACATGCCACGGAGCAGCTAAGCCCGTGTGCCACAACTACTGAGCCTGCGCTCTAGAGCCCACGTGCCACAACCACGGAAGCCCATGCGCCTGGAGCCCGTGCTCCGCAACAAGAGAAGCCACCACAGTGAGAAACCTGTGCACCGCAACGAAGAGTAGCCCCCGCTTACCGCAACTAGAGAAAGCCTGCACAGAGCAACGAAGACCCAACGCAGCCAAAAATAAATTAATAAAAATAAATTAATTAATTAAAACAAGAAAAGAAAGAAACAGTGGACAGCACTGTTGGAGTTGGCTCTCAGCGTAATTTATAAATGAAATTTCAGATAGAAAACTTAAGAGCTGACATTTGTATTACAAAAATATTGTTAAAAATCCAGACATCTAATTGTATCAAAGATGTATATAGGTAGATGTTTTTTCATGACTTTCTCCTTTATTGTTTTGTGACTAGTTCAGCAGAATGCTTAGCTGACTCTTTAGAATCAAGTACATCTTTGTCATTGCTACTGCATATGTCAATTCTGAGAACCATGTGGGAACGAGGCTATGAATAATGACAGCACTTATTCTGACCCTTAAAAAAAAATTGCCATTACCTGAGTGAATGCTCACTTAGGTTTAGACACGGGCTTGATCTTTCAAATGCATGTCATGCCAAAATTAACAGAACTGATATCAAATTACTGTTTTACATATTTATAATATGTAAACATGTAACTGATTTATGTATTTATATGAATCAGTTAATTCACCCTAATCAATGTAAATATAGTCCTCTTAGAGTGAAATATTTATCTGATAGTTTTTATATCTCTTATTTTCAGGTTGGCTCAAAAACGGAAGTTGCTGAGTGTAAGGAGAAATTTGCCGCCTCTGAAGACCCCACAGTCAGTCAGACTTTCATGTTGGACAGGGTGTTCAACCCTGAGGGGAAGGCTTTGCCACCACTGAGAGGATTCAAGTACACTAGCTGGTCCCCCATGGGCTGCGATGCTAATGGCAGGTGCCTCCTGGCAGCACTGACCATGGACAATCGCCTGACCATCCAGGCTAACCTCAACAGACTGCAGTGGGTCCAGCTGGTCGACCTGACGGAGATTTATGGGGAACGTCTTTATGAAACCAGTTACAGGTTCTCTAAAAGTGAGGCCCCGGAAGGGAATCTCAGGGATTTTGCTGAGTTTCAGAGAAGACACAGTATGCAGACACCAGTCAGGATGGAGTGGTCAGGCATCTGTACCACTCAGCAGGTCAAGCATAACAACGAGTGCCGCGACGTGGGCAGCGTGCTCCTGGCCGTCCTCTTTGAAAACGGCAACATTGCTGTGTGGCAGTTTCAGCTACCGTTTGTAGGAAAGGAATCCATCTCTTCATGCAACACAATTGAGTCAGGAATCAACTCTCCTAGTGTTTTGTTTTGGTGGGAATATGAGCACAATAATCGGAAAATGAGCGGCCTTATCGTGGGGAGTGCTTTTGGACCTGTAAAAATTCTTCCTGTCAATCTCAAAGCAGTTAAAGGCTATTTCACGTTAAGGCAGCCTGTCGTCTTGTGGAAAGAAATGGACCAGTTGCCAGTACACAGCATCAAGTGTGTACCGCTGTATCACCCTTACCAGAAGTGTAGTTGTAGCTTAGTGGTGGCCGCAAGAGGACCCTATGTGTTTTGGTGTCTTCTTCTGATCTCCAAAGCAGGTCTGAATGTTCACAATTCTCATGTCACAGGCCTGCACTCACTGCCGATTGTCTCCATGACTGCAGACAAGCAGAATGGGACGGTATATACTTGTTCCAGTGATGGGAAGGTGAGGCAGCTGGTTCCCATTTTCACAGATGTTGCATTGAAGTTTGAACACCATTTGATTAAACTCTCGGATGTGTTTGGCTCAGTGAGGACACACGGGATAGCTGTGAGCCCCTGTGGTGCGTACCTGGCCGTCATTACCACTGAGGGCATGGTCAACGGCCTCCATCCCGTTAACAAAAACTACCAGGTTCAGTTTGTTACTCTCAAAGCCTTTGAAGAGGCAGCTGCTAAGCTTCTGCAATCTTCAATTCAAAATCTCTTTAAGCAGGTAGATTTAATAGACCTAGTACGTTGGAAGATTTTAAAAGATAAACGTATCCCTCAATTTTTACAAGAAGCTTTGGAAAAAAAGATTGAAAGCAGTGGGGCCACCTATTATTGGCGTTTCAAACTCTTCCTCCTGAGAATTTTATACCAGTCAATGCAGAAAACCGCTTCAGAAGCCTTATGCAGACCCATCCTTGAGGACTCAAAAATCTTACTAGTTGACTCACCTGGGACGGGCAATGCTGACGGCGAGCAGCAGGAAGAAGGCGCTGCCTCCGAACAGACGAATAAGCAAGGCCTTCAGGAGAAGAGCAAAGGAGGTGATCCAGAGGGCCCCACAGATGACTCAGTCACTCAGCCTGGAGACACTGGAGGCCGAGAGCCAATGGAAGAGAAGCTCCTTGAAATCCAAGGGAAAATTGAAGCTGTGGAAATGCACTTGACCCGGGAGCACATGAAGCGAGTCTTAGGCGAAGTATACCTGCACACCTGGATCACAGAAAACACCAGCATCCCCACCCGGGGACTCTGTAACTTTTTAATGTCGGATGAAGAGTATGATGACAGAACCGCACGGGTAGGTGTTTATTAACAAAAACACTGAATCTGAAAAGTCTGCTTTCTTTGTGAGAAAGAAATGACCTAAACTTAGTTCGTAAAGCTCCACTTTGCTTTGACATTTTTTAGGTAATTGATTGGCATGAGGTGCAGGAGAATAAATAAGAAACAGATTAATGCAGAGGACATACTCATATCACACAAACGATATTTCAGTTCTTACCCTCACTGTGGCCTTGATTGGTACGCAAGGTTTGGGAGATTTCCAGGCTGTGGATGAGCTCCAGAAGCAGACCACGTTGTGATTGGGCAGACCCAGCAGGGGAAGTGTGGCACACCCTCCTTTCCCTTCCTGTTTGCAGAAGGTTTGGGAAGTGGGAGGACTGTGGCCGGGACTGTTTCCATTTGATAGTACTTGAGGGGGTCTTCTGATTTAGTCTAGAAGGGCATAGGAGCTAAACAAATAATTACTTATACATTGTTGTTTTGTTATAAAAACTGGGTATAATCTTTATTTTGATGATAGAACAATCTTACAGTATTATCCAAAATGTATTTCACAGAATTCAAGTTCCCTGACAGAACAGTAGGGTTCCAAGCTTGGGGAAATACTGCATACGCTATACTCCTCTTAAAGGTTCCCAGTGTATATCATCCTTCTAAGGGTTCTGGGAATTCCTATAGGAAAGAAATCATTTAACTTTGTGTAGCTCAGTGTTGTATAGACTTATTAATCAGGAATCCTGAGCTAACAGCTTTTAAAATCCTGAAGAATTGTGTTTTAAGGAACATACTGTATACTAAAATATTCAGGACCACAGATGTCGGTGGTTCTTTTTACTCTGAAGCTTGATATTTATTCTCACTGCCTGAAGTCTTATCTAAAATATTAATTGCAGGTAATAAATTCAGATATCTTCCATGCCTAATGTCAAACCATTCACGAATCACTTGTTGCATTTTCTTGTTGGAAAGGTGTGTGTGTGTGTACGTACATATTTACCCGTACACCCCTAAAATTATTTCTTAAGGATGTTTGCAACAATCTGATGTTGACTGAAAAAAAATACACAACCTAAAAGTTCAGTTACATTTTATTTGGCAGACAAAACTGAGGACTTAAGCCTGGGACACAGCATCTCAGATAGCTCTGAGGGACTGCTCCCAAGGGGCAAGGGGGTGGAGCCAGGATCTATTGGAGTTGTTGTAACAAAGACCAGGGTAGTTGCAGCATTAAAGATGACTGTTAATTAAGGAAAACCAGATATCTGAAGTTAAGAAATTTAGCACTTTTCTATGTATGGGAAGATGCAAAGTCTGGGCTCACTGAAATCATTCCTTTGATGTGCACCTCAGCTACGTGGGGCCAGTATCCTGTGCTTCTCATCTCGAGTCGCCTTGGTGCCCCATCAGGGGTGGCTGTAGCGGCTGACTGCTAGGTGCCGGGGCAGGGGGGCAGGGTCGGGGTGGGGGGGCATCCTGCTTCCATCATGAGTTCCCTCAGGGGTCACCGACGGGCAGCTGTAATGTGATGGCTCGATGGCAGCAACATCCTTTGTTTACTGGTACGGCAGGCAGTACTTTCATTCACACCTGAGTAGTTAAGATGTACTGTTCATGTAACTGACTTTTCATCCTTGAAAGTCAACTTTTAAGAATTGTTTCATTGTGGTCTAAATTGTGTGGAAGAGTTTTCTGGTATCACTGGTTCATAGGACCTAGCAGGGATATTATAAGTGTAAAATATTAACAAAAACATTTTAG
Source organism: Leucopleurus acutus (assembly GCF_964270905.1). NCBI lineage: Eukaryota > Metazoa > Chordata > Mammalia > Artiodactyla > Delphinidae > Leucopleurus > Leucopleurus acutus. The sequence continues at coordinate 4,018,167 of NC_139150.1, read as the reverse complement.
GAAATTTGTAATGGAAGCTGGTTGGCAATGATCAGAATAATTGTCCAGATGCTGCATGAACATGGAAAGCTACATTTAGCATAGTTACTTGGTTCCAACAGAGCCAATTTAAAGAAGGGAAGATTATACTCTGCCCATCTACAGCAACTGAGTTTTGATTGAACACGATACGTTTCATGTTTTAAAATCCTACTGCGTAAAACAAATGTTTTTTGTTTTGGAGTTTACTAGTTAAAGGCTAAGGAGAGTACTTAACTTGTAACTTGGAATTTATAACTTTCTTTATCTCCTGCTTTGAAGGTTGCTCGTGAAATCTGACAGTAAACCATTGGACAGTTTTCTTAATAAATGCACATATTTTGAAAGACAGGGAATAAACTTTGTTTTCAACAACTAGAAAATAAAGTAAAATCCTACTTTTACTTTATTCATAAAGTGTTCATAAAAATGAATCTTTTCAAACCTAGTACATTGGTTGTCCCTGCTATAAGGGACCATGAATAAGAATTTTCAAGGCCAAAAAGGCCAAAAGTTAATGGGCTTTAAATTTGTAAATTATATGTAGAGTAGGTAAGACACCCTTTCGAGCTATTAAGATACCCTTCAGAACTTCAGTAAACTAATTTTAGTGAATCACAGACTAAGAAGTTCTTTCACAAGAGCTTAAGTGTCAATGGATTAAAACTTTGAAGGACATTATCTGCTAGTAAGACAAGGTAGTTCTTAAGGATTGGTGTATCCCATGCCTCCCAGTAATATAGCTGGTAAAGGTGTTTTTCCAACAAAATAATGAAGTAGATCAGTGTTTTGCAGACTTTCATTTTTGGAGTGATGCAACTCTAATAAAGCAGAGAAACAAGCAAAGCTGAAGTAGGGCCAAGGCCCAGAGCCCGCCCCGTCCATCTCTCCCACTCGCACAGTGGGTCCCGCCATGCCTCTGCTGTGGGGTCAGTTGGTCTCCAACTGCAGGCTGACTGGATTGGTCATGGGTCTTTGGGCCATCAGAAGGGGAAATTATTATTTTTTAATCTTGATTATCTTTTTACTTTGTAAGCTTTTCTTAAAGAATAGACTTTTTTTTAACATCTTTATTGGGGCATAATTGCTTTAAGAATAGACATTTCTATAGTTCTACAGAGTTAGTGTTTCACATGATATTTTGCCTATAGAGATTATGTTTTTCTTAAAGTCAAAACATTGTAAGTATAGCTGAATACTTTGTCTTCTAACAGAACTCTGAAGTCCTTGTTTCAGAAGCAATTAAAGGCAAGTAATAAGATTTGCGTTTTCAGAACAGTATTCCCTTTAGTGGGTAAAGTTCACTCTGTCGTCACAGGGTGCCTGAATGAATTTATTTTGTTGCACTCAGCCAGTTGACACGAGTTGAAGGTCCAGCTTTTTTACTTTTCAGAGAGAGTGCTGGGCCTACGTGGAGGTGCAGAGCTCCTGCTGTGTGTCAGATGCCGTGTAGGTTTCCATTTCTCCTCTGTGTTAGGAAGCCCCGCGCTCACCACAAAACATGCTGACTGCTTTGTCTCACTAGGTGCTGATCGGACACATCTCAAAGAAGATGAACAAGCAGACTTTCCCTGAGCACTGTAGTTTGTGTAAAGAGATTTTGCCATTCACAGATCGCAAACAGGCAGTCTGTTCCAATGGCCACATTTGGCTCCGGTAAGCTGCTTTTGCTCATTTTCCAGTTTTGTGTCACACAAACCACTGTAAAGTGTTTATCCAAAGTATATGTTGCCCATGCCATTAGGTTGGAGAAAAGCTGCTACTATAAAACCTGGTGTGGGCTTTTTACCATCCGTTTGACTCAAGCGAGACACCCTTTAATGATGGGTTATTTTCTGCGTCTTGTATATAGGGGTTTATTTATTTTGGTAATATTATTTTGCTCTGAAGTAGCATTAAATTTTTAAAAATCAGTATGACAAAAGCAATACCTGCTGAAGTTAATAGAATATAAAGTGCTTCTGTACTCTGTTTGGTTTATCTCTAACAAAAGGTAGAGGTCTTCCTCCGTCTCACTCTAAGAGGGAACCTTGGCACGTCTTCATCTTATGGCCCCACGGGCTGCACGTGACGCAGTTGGTCACTCCCTCTTCCTCCTCCTTAAAGCGCTTTGTTATCACCTGGCCCTCTGGACACAGTATCTCCTTGATGTCCATCTTTGGACCTGTCTTTCTTCTGTCACCACTCTCCCTGGACTGTCGCCTATCATCTGTACACTGGTAACTTAAACATATTGCTTTAGTCTGAATCATTCCCCTTCAGTCTAGACTTCATATCTAAGCACCTGCTCAGTTGCTCTGTTTGGAAGTTTTAAAGGCATTTCAAATTTGAATCCAGCCTTTTCTTGCTACCTCCACCTCTACATCCCTGGTCCACGACACCATCATCTCTTGCCCAGATTATTATAGTTATCTCCCAGCCCATCTTCTGTGTCTTTCCTTGCCCCTCCAGGCTGTTCTAAGTAGAGCTGAGGTTGTGATCCTATTATGACCTCATCAGCTCATGTCACCCCCTCTGCTCAAAACTCTCTAGTGGCTGTCCATTTCTGATGAGTAAAAGCTAAAATCCATTCAGTGGTCATGACTCCGTGGCCTGGCCCCCATCAAGGGGGCCATTTTCTCCGGCTTGCTGACTTCACTCGAGGTGCACTGGCCTCCTTGTTCCTCAGGTACACGCGGCACCCCTCCCACCCTGGACGTCTTCACTGGCTGTCCTCTCTGCCCGGGGTGCTCTTCCAGCAGCTGTCCACAGGGCTTCCTTCCCGGCCACACTGCCTAAAATCGTGACACCTGATGACATAACTCTCCCGTCTCAGTATGTAGTCTTCATCCCTCTTCCTTGCTTTATTTTCCTCCTTAGCAGTTATCACCACTATATATATACATATATTTTTTTAATGAGGAACCTTCTCTTTTTTATAAATCTATTTTATTTATTTTTGGCTGCGTTGGGTCTTCGTTGGTGCACATGGACTTTCTCTAGTTGCTGCGAGCGGGGGCTACTCTTGGTTGCGCGACGCGGGCTTCTTATTGCGGTGGCTTCTCTTGTTGCGGAGGCTTCTCTTGTTGCGGAGCACGGGCTCTAGGCGCGTGGGCTTCAGTAGTTGTGGCACGTGGGCTCGGTAGTTGTGGCTCGTGGGCTCTAGAGCACAGGCTCAGTAGTTGTGGTGCACAGGCTTAGTTGCTCCACAGCATGTGGGTTCTTCCTGGGCCAGGGCTCGAACCCGTGTCCCCTGCATTGGTGGGCAGATTCTTAACCACTGCACCACTGGGGAAGTCCCACTTAATATATTTTTTACTTTATGTTTTTCTCCTTTCTCTGGAATAGAAAGTTCATGAAGACAGGCAATTTGGTTGTTTTGTTCATGGCTATTTCTAGAACAATGCCTGGTGTGTGGTAGGCACTCAGTAGGTTTTTAAAGTTTATTTCCAGTAGAAACAGAATTGTGCTACATATAACTACCTTAACAACTTGCGTGTTCTCTTAGCAAGATGTTGTGGGCATTTTCCACGTCAGTACATAGATCCCATTCTTGACAGCTGTAGAGTTCTCCACTGTATGGATGCTCCAGCACTCCCTCTTCCTGACGGATGTCTGGATTTCCCGGCCTTTGCTGTGTCCCTAGACTTCCGATCTGACTGTTCCGCCTTATGTTTGCGGAGAAGAGGAAGCCAGCTTGTAATAGTAGTGGCCTTGTAACGGCAGCCACTTGCGCCTGTTGGCGCCGCCAGCATGCCAGGCACGACTCTGAGCAGTACATGCATCCTGAACCACACGAGGGGCACCGCCACTGTCCCCATTTTTACAGATGAGGAAACTGGGGACTGGGGAAGTCCGAATTTGTGCAGAGGCACACAGGCGGCTAGCGGCAGAGCTGAGAACTTGGCCTATACATCGTTGTCTCTCAGATGGCTTCTTCCACAAAAATTATTTTCGTTTTTGCTGATTGAAGTTAGTGGCAGAATACCTGGGTGTAATTTCTCCCGGTGAGGATGGGTGCCTGCTCCCACCCAGGTGTAATCTTTCTTCCTGTACACCCAAGTCTTTACTCAAGGTAAACCTACTTGGAATTCCTTCCCCCAACCCTCCCTTCCTCTTTGTATTTTTTACTGCTTAGTTGCTCATCCTAAACTCTGTTATCCTGCAGAAAACCTTCCACGCAGAGCCCAAGTGCTCTCTCTGATATCCACTGCTGCCCACCTTCCCTTATTTGCCTGGTCCTGGTAGATGCTCAGTGAATGGTCATTGGTTGGAATTGAACCTCTGAGCTTTTGTTCATGGCCCTTCTTTTTTTGCACCATTAATTTTGTCTTCTATATCTTTCAGGTTTTCCCCACTGTGCTGGGGAAGACAGTGCTTATACCTAATCTTAAAAATCACTAACAAGAATAGTTTCCAGTATAATACATAATTGATTTCTTTAACATGAAAAATTCACAGTGCAATCAGGTGTAAGCGGACTACATTCTTTCTCAGTGCTGCAAACATGGCAAAAAAAAAAAAGAAGCTGCAGTGACTGTCTGGATTAGAAGCTTTGTATCTTGGTTTAACCTGACGGACATTTCCCCTTTACTAAGTGTGGGGTGGGGTAGGTCTGGCCTGTGCAGAGGGACACATTGTCGCCGTGCATTTGTGAACTGTTTTTGCCCTTTACTTAGTTAACTTGTGGTTTTAGAATAACTGTATGTGGTGAGTTACCTTCAATACTATGCTGCTTTCCACGGTTAGTAGAACTGATGGTACAATCTGTCTGCTTTCAGGTGCTTTTTAACCTACCAGTCCTGCCAGAGTTTGATATACAGAAGGTGTTTGCTCCATGACAGCATTGCCCGCCATCCAGCCCCAGAAGGTGAATGCTTTCCCAGCTTGTGGGAGGGTGAGGTTGAGCACCCCCAAGTCCTCCCTCCTGCTTAGTCTTGCGCCATCAGGGATGGTGAGCAGGCTCCTCGTGCTCTGTACACTATTATCATGAACCACAGCTAATTAAAAAATGGTCACTGGAACATTATTCACGTTAACATACCTGTTGCATTTTAGTATGGGAGTAAGTAGGGCTGCAGTTTACTGTTCTGTCACTGCAAGCAAATTATTTATTCAGAAAAGCTTGTTTTAGATGGCATGTATAGACTGTATAGTGTTTGAAGGAAAACTCTGCAACTGATGACGTATACAAAGACAGCATTGCTGAAACAGGGACATGCACTTGCAGTCATCCTTCTAGTAGCCATGGTGGGATTCTTTTTCGGGTTGGTCAGTATTCTCTTTCCTGATAGCCCTGGTGACAAAGCCCACATTTATGACATAACTAGTTGGAAATAAGATCGTAGATGTGTGTCAGGAATTAGTGATGTAAACAGTCCCATGAATGTCAGTTTATGACCTGAGGTTCATTAACATCACACTAACCAAATGAGCTAACTAGACACCATTATACACCTGTGTACACTTTGGGGGTAATTTATGGTCTCAAGTAAAACAGAATGTTCTGTGTAAAACTACACCCTTATTGATTTTTGCTCTAACCTGGCTGAAGCTCTCTAATTCTGAGAAGTTGGTGTGTGGGCAGCTTGTGTTCTGTATTAACTCTTTGTTATGGAAAATGCAATCATAAAAGTAGAGAAAAAGAGTATAAGAAACGCTGATGTACCCATCATTCAGCTTCCGAAATTGCCAGCTCACGACCTTTCATGTTTCACCTGTAGTCCTCCCCCCTCCTCCCCCCCGCTTCCCTCCTCTTTTTTTTTTTTTTTTTGGTACACAGGCCTCTCACTGTTGTGGCCTCTCCCGCTGCAGAGCACAGGCCCCGGACGCGCAGGCTCAGCGGCCATGGCTCACGGGCCCAGCCGCTCCGTGGCATGTGGGATCTTCCCGGACCGGGGCATGAACCCGTGTCCCCTGCATCGGCAGGCGGACTCTCAACCGCTGCGCCACCAGGGAAGCCCCCCCCTCCTCTTATTGGATTATTTTGAAGCAAATGTTGGGGACTTTTAAACACTCATTGCAATTGAGAATTGGTATACTATTTAGACAGGAAATCAGGAAAAGATGGAAACAAATAAAAAACACACACCTGCCAGGTGACGTTGTGTTGAGCCGCATACAGCTCTTGGGAAGAATGTGAATCGCTGAGATCTGGAGAGTACTAACCGGTAGAGCACAGTATTTCACAGACCAGGGAAGTTTTTAAAAGGGGGAGAAAGTGTTGACACAGTGTTGCCATGTTTTTATTTTTCCAAGTAATGTATTTTTTAAAGTTACTGTAATTTTATAAGAGTATTTTAACATTATCCACGTATGAAGGATATACTCTCAGAACAAAGTATAGTCCTTTCTTTAAAGAGAATAAATTTAGCTTTATGAGACACTCATTCATTGCCCTTATTTTCCTATTTCATCACGCACTCAGCTTTGGGGACCACAGATTTAGTCCAGCCTCGTCTAGAACGTTGTAGTGAGGGGCTCTGCAGGGACACAGAGCTGGGACCAGAGTGCCCATCCCTTAATACTGTGGTCCATCCAGGGCTCATCCCATTTGATTGCCTTTTCTGAAGTTTACGCTCAATACTGCTTGTCTTACTTTTGTAGATCCTGACTGGATTAAGAGGTTACTGCAAAGCCCCTGCCCTTTCTGTGATTCTCCTGTCTTCTGAATGTCCAGGATGGGAAGATGGAAAGGGCATGTACTCTGCTGTGGAAAGTGCCGTCCAGCCCCAAGAGCTAGGGCGTGCAAGAGGAGAGGCACCCTTCATGACTGTACATAGGGCGTGGGGACTCACTGCTGAAGTGTGTTCTCTGTCTCCAGGGACTAAAGGATGTCTTTAAAGTGACTGAGTGCAGAGATTTTAAGTCCTTTTGAGATGAACATTATCCCCCAACTCCTTGCCAATGAGGAACTTATTTTTCAAGTGTCTTGACTGAAGCAGTTTGAACAAAACGCATGCCCTGTCATTTCTCAGAACAGAATGGTCCCTTCTAGGGAGTATGGATAAGGGCCTTGCTGGGCCGAGTTCGGCTTTCTAATCCTGGCCTTGGTCTGGAACTGTCTTGTGGCTCCAGGGAGCTGTAGTTACCTGGTACGTGGTATGCAGTGTCCCAACAGATATTAAAGTGTCTGAAACAACCTGTGGGCCTGATATTTGGTTCTCAACAAACAGCTGCAGATCTGCATCCTGCCAGTTGTTTTTCATGCATATTGAAAACATTTTCTTAAAACTATATATTTTAAAGAGGTTGAAGCCAAGACTAAAGTTGGTTTTAATGTGTCAAAAGATCAGGTGACTCTTGTAAGTTAATAATTGTGACTTATTTTTAATGATCTCTCCCATGTCATCAGTTTCCTGCTCTGACTCCTTCACAGGTATAAGGATGTCAAGTATTCCTGTTCACCTGCATCACAACCCTCTTCAGACTTACCTGTGACAACTTGGTGAGATATTTGTACACAGAGGAAAAGTAATATTTTCTCCTTTTTTATTAAAACATTTAATATTTTTAATGTTGATATTTCCAGACGTATCATTTATATCCCGAGTCTGTCTAGAGACGTCCAGAAAGAGACAGGCAGCTCAGAAGTGTGGACCCTTGAGCTCTGGTGCTATCGTGTGTGTAGCTCAGTCAACCAGAGGCTGGGAATTCCTTCCCTCTGCAAAGGTCCTCGATATTTATAATACAGGTATTTTCCTGTGGACTGTTAAGAAGAGATGTTAGACATTAATTGGTCTTAAAGCCTACAATTAACAATAGACATTCTAGAACTACAGTGTCCTTGGATTTTTAAAATAAGTATCCTAGGGACTGGTGCTAATTAACAGGACTGTAATGCACTCGCCTTGAAATGGTGCATATTTCTGGAAAGTTGGATGGGAAATACAAAATGTGAAATTTAAGTGATATTAAACCTTTATTCTAACACTTATTCTTGCTTTTATTTTTGTATCCTTAGTGAAAGACATTTTGTCCTCACTGAGAAATGCTCGCTGTTTGGAGAGCATGTAACAGCAACACCGCTCCCGCCTGTAGGCTCTCTCCCCCTAGTGTCTTCCCTGCTCTGTCCGTAGCTATTGGAGACAAGAGCCCTTAAGAGGCACTTCCAGACAGTCTGCTTTGAAATGTCTTTTGTTTCCCTTTCAAATTTTTGTTTTTGTCTCCTGTGTTTAATTCTGTATTTCTGCTGCTGTTTAGTTCTGCTGGATCATCTGCTTATCTTTCTCATTTTGGTGGTAATTTCAAGAGGAGTGTTTATCCAGACTTTAGGGTCCAGCATGTTCAAATGATTGTCAAGGAAGAGAACCAGGCAACATTAAAATCAGGAAGAACACAGCTCAGGAAGCTGTATAGTTGCGGTCGTTTGTGCCTAGAGCTGTTTCACTTTACAGTAAATATGACAGTAAAAATTGAGATCCTGTCAGGGAATTCTTGCAGTTTCTATACTCAGAGCACGTGCTGAGTTCCACTTATACTCAGAGCACGTGCTGAGTTCCACTTATTTTTTTTTCCTAATCAGAGTTAGTAGTTGATTTGTTCTTACTGGGGAATTTTGTGCTGCTGCCATTTAAAACTTACGTTAAGTTTTTATTTAAAGCAGTTATGCATTTGGGGGGAAAATTTGACTCTGAGGAATAAACTAAAAAGGGTCACCTGAGTTATTTTGTATGTCTGGGTAGCAGTAAACATGGCAACTCTTTTACTAGAACGTGGCTTCTCTCTGGGGGGGGGCTCTGCCCAATGGCATTCTTAAGGCTGAAATCCAGCCAGCACCTGCCTCAAATTTCTGCACACCGAGTTGGGAGCCCTCCGCCCCCTCTCCCCACCCCTCCCTTCTGTGGAGGTTAATCCATTGACCTGTGAGAACGAGAGGAGATTTTCAGTTAATGACAACATCACACAGTGCGCTTCTGAATGTCCTAAGGGTCAGCATACTTGGTGACAGAGTGGTGAGCAGCGAAGCCCTGGAAGAGCGTGAGGGACGCCGGGAAATTGTCTCCCGGTTTACACTTAGCATATGCCCTCTGTGCATTCCTAGAACTCACCTGATCTGTGTAGTGGATTTCAAGTTAATTTCAGCTGTCACCGCTCCACGGCGTGGATGAGACGGCCATGATGCCGCTGCTTTGCATGAAGGTGCAGGAGCAAAGGTCCTGTGCAATTAGACCTTCTAAGCCATGACAGTGTTGCATTTTGGGAGTCTGATGTCCACACCTGTGTCACACTTCCTGTTGCGGGTTATTTGTTCCTGTTATTCTAGATAAGAAATTGAGAGTTCGTTAGGCCTGATACTCATTCTGAAATCCTATGTCCACTACCCAGACTTCAAGCCATCTCTGCCTACTATTGTATCTGCCCAAACTACCAGTTATTTTTCAATGTCAGGAGTTATTAGAACCACTGGCGAAGCTCATGGTCAAGGGTGACATTTTTCTGCTTCTCCCTCTAGGAAGTTTTTGAGAATGTTAATGTTGGGGCGTGTGGGCTAGACCTATTAGCAGCCTTCACCAGTTAGGTTAAAAGAATGTCAGAGGGTAATAATTGAATATTAAAATATATTCTGTTGTAACTGTAATGGTGTCAGATTATATGCAGAAGAAATCAAGGCTCATTGGTCTTGTCTGGAGGAACACAGAGCTGCTTTTTCAGAGCACCCGCTCTCCTGGCAGCACTGAGCTGTGTCGGGGTTTGGTGAATTGCCATGGCTCCTGGAATGAAAGCAGGAATTACTGTCACTGTACGATTTCCACGGGTCCATCCATCCTCTCTGCTCCTGACCTCCCTCTCCCTCCCTTCCAGGAGAGATCCTCTGCATTTCCGTCCCTTTAGTTCTCTCAGCTTTAGGACACCTTCTGAGCTACCAGATTTGAAAGAAAAATAGGTTTGTGATAAAATTTCTAAAAACTAAATCACATAGCAGGTCTCCCTTCCTAGAAGAAACTATTAAACAGTAGTTTTTCTTTCTAAGAGTAATAGTGTTAGTTGTTAACAACTTGATAAACTGTATCTGGTTTTCTTCAAAACTCTGAATTATAATTTCCCTGTTGGAAATTTCCCACACCTTCAGGCTGGACTTTGGGCAGAGTGGGCTGGATTTCAGCTCCCTGCCACCACCCGCTCTGCTCCCCAAGCCAGTTATTCCTGACGAGCAAAATAAAATTCTGGCTATATTCAAAGTCAGCAGGCCTAAACTTTTTTAAGGGAAAGATAGGTTCTGCCCTTTTTTCTTTTTAGAGATGGGACAGCACAAACAGCAAATAGCTGGACCAATAAAAGCATCTCTTTACGGCTAGCCCTGCGTGGACTGTTGGGGTCTGCAGGCTTCCATGGTTGAGTGTGAACAAACACATCCCTGTGCTCTCACGCTGCTACCTGTGTGGGTGGGGCTCAGCAGCTCTGTTGACAGCAGAGCGGCTCGGGCATCTAGCCTCTCCCCTCACCATCGTCGGATTGTAAAAATGCCTCTATAGCAGATCTAACTGAAGTGAAGTGGTTGCACTTTAGCTGTTAGTGGAAGTAGCAGCCGGCAGTTTCCAGCAGAGTTTTAGACCATGTCTCAAGTCTCATAGGTATTAAGCTTTGAACTGCTCTTTTTTGAAGCTAAAAGAAGTTTTTGGAGCTAGGATCTTCATGTGATAACCTGGTATCTGCAGTTCAAGCTGACGTTAGAGCGCGTGAGATTTGACTGTCCTTATACTGAATTAAGTCAGCTTTGCAGAGTTGCTTCTAATGATCACTCTCACCACAGCATCGCCATCCTGGTGTACAGCAGGGTTTTTCAGAAGATGCAGACTTGTTTCCCTGGCACAGATACACATCAGTATCAGGACTGGCTGGCTGGCCTGAGTCTGGTAAATAGGGTGCAGCCTCCTATCTGCCTGTATGGTTTGTTTTAAGATGGCTGTTTCTGAAAACTTGCTGTAGAAATCAGTAAATTTAACAGGGGAGAGACTTTATAGAAAGAAGTCCTGTGAAGAAGTTAATCTTTTTGTTATATAATATGTACGCCCCCAGCCTCTTAATCAGATTAGCTGATTCAGCTTTTATCTTGCATTTTAACTTATAACTATACTCCGGGGGGGAGACTTAATATATGATATGAGGTCCCGGACAGTGCGTTTATTTACCACAGTATTATATGGTTAACCAACATGGTGTTCATTCAGTCATTCATTCATTCATCCCAGGCTTGGGAGGAGTTGCAAAGGGGGAATGATGATACTTTCATACTGATGTGATAAAGCAAAGGTGCAGGCTGTCTAGCTGAAATATTGTAAATGGGTTGGTGGACTTGAATTTCAGAACTCTAAATCTTATAGTTATTTCTAAGGTAAAAACTTGCTTACCTCACTATTATGAAGTCCTGTTAGTTTCATAGAAAGATCCTGTGAAATGGTCTCCTTGGATGGTGTAAGAGGTGGTGGCTTTGAAGCATTTCATGTGTTATCAGTTTGACTCTTGGCTAACAGACTGGTGATGTCTAGGGTGTTTTGTTTTGTTTTTGGTATTAATGCAAAAATGAATTATGTCTTTTTCAAGACTGACTCAGATTTGTACTTCAGTGTATGAAAAGAAAGTGAACATCAAACTTGTGTAAACAGAAATAAGACTGTATAGAAAAATAAGTCTGTGTTGTGTAGAGTAGTATATATTTTGTTTATCCAATGCCTGCGCTATCTTTGTGCTTGGCTTCAAATTATGTGTTTGTTTACATACGACATTTTTTGAAATAAAAAGAAAAGGCAACTAAAAACTTAAGGTTATAGAAAGGAGATGGTTTTTTAATGCTTACCATCTGATTAGGTGGTGTGTTTTAAACTTCTAGTGTGTAAATAAAAAACTTTAAGAATAATAGCACATTTTGCTTGGAATACCCCCATCCAGAAGAATTGGCTGCTTCCCTGCATTCTACGTATGTACATAGTGTTCATTATTAGATTGTAAGCTCCTCAAGGGCAGGGACTGTCTGTCTCATCTTGGTAGTTCCTGCAGCACCAGGTGTCAAGTGCCTTGCACAGAGTAGGTGCTGGTGATACAGAGAATGAGTGAGTAACTTCCTGCCACCTGTAAGACGAAGCGTGGTTCACTTTTTCCAGTGTGTTCAAAACTGCGAAGAACTGATGACCGGAAGAGGGCAGAATTCTTTCTTGGGTTTGACTGGGTCTCCTTTGCACTAGTTGCCTTCCTTCCCTGAAGATACACTGGTGTCCTGGGCTTTTTATCTGAGAGTAGGGCAGAGGTCTCCGGGAAAAGTTTGAAGTGGGAAAGATTATAGAGAAGATGAAATGGAAATTATGGAGGGTGTTTGTCAAATGCAGTCCTGTGGGGCAATCTTATTTTAGTTATTACTAAAGAAAAGGGTAGCAAATTCTCTTTACCAGTTAGCTGGTTGGCCAATTTTCCAGTTAATGAAATCGTTGGTTTTTTAGCTTTTTCCCATCTTGGATACCCCGCAATTGCTCTTAGGATTCTGGTACTTAGAGTCTATTAAAGTTGCTGTGAACATCCAGTGCTGTACATAATGGCGGTTTTGTAAATGTGAAATAACCTCAGTTATGTTGTGTTTTGTATGCAGAGCCACTAGTATTGTTATCTTGGCCACTTTTTTATTCAAAATAAATAAATAATCAAATTACTTGTATATCATGTGCATATTTTCACCTGGTTTGTAGCGAAGCTTAGAAACCTCTTCTGTCCTGACCAGCACCAGCAAAGGTACGTAATGCGCAGGCACAAGCAGAGGAGAAGGGAAGGAATTGTACAAGAAATGGCCACTAGCAAGGGTCTCGAAAACAATCCAGCGTGCCTTCGGTGGTTGATTCCAGAACAAGTCTGAGGAACGGAAGGGGAAACAAAACAGCTTCAGTAGGCTATTAGACCACATATAGTTAACAATTCAGTTAAATAGTATCTGGTGAGTACTTAAATGCAGTGCTCGTTGCCGGATTTCAGCAACAATAAACCTGTGATTCAGACAAATCCTCCTGCTGAGAGCAACCAGAAAAGCTAGACAAACACCAAACAGGATAAAGAAAATGAATAACACGCCTCAACATACAGTAATAAAACTGCTGAAAAATCAAGGAGAAAAATCTAAGCAAAGAAAAAAGACAAGTTACTTTAAAAAACAAAAAGCAGTAATAAGACTTAAAGACGACTTCTCAGTGGAAATGGTGAAAATGAGAAGGCAGTGAAAAGGTGCCTTCAGGGGGCCGAGAGAATAATTTCCAACCTCAGATTTTGAGCTTGGCAAAAAAAGTCCTTTAAGAATGAAAGACATTTTCAGACGAATAAGAATGGAAAATAATGCATCACGACAGACCCACACTAAGGGAAGTTCTAAAGGGTGGTGTCAGGTGGAACTCAGAGAAGAGCACTAAGAAGGGGAGGCAGGAGGGCAAAGCTGTGACTGTGAAACAGAACATCCTGAGGTTCTTAAAACACATGCCTGCAAGTCAGGAGTGCTCAGTTCTGTAAGTCCTGGTCCTGTCTAGGACCAAGTAAAACTAATCCATATTAGACACTGGTAAGTAAATGCTTGAAGAGCAAAGGGTCTTTTAATTAAGCTGAGGGGGAAAACTAGAACATTTAAAAAATAACTCAAAAGGCAAGAAGAAAAATAAACATAGAATAGGCTGGGAAAATGAAAAGCAAATAATAGGATAATGGACTTACACTGAAATAGAGCAGTAATTATATTAAATGCAAATAAATATCCAATTAAAGCAAAGATTGTCAGATGGATTTTTTTTAATTTTATTAGGTTATAGTTGATTTACAATGTATTAGTTTCAGGTGTACAGCAAAGTGATTCAGTTATACATGTACTGTATTCATTCTTTTTCAGATTCTTTTCTCAAAGGTTATCAGAATATTGAATAGAGTTCCCTGTGCTATACGGTAGGTCCTTGTTGGTTATCCATCTTATATGTAGTGGTGTGTGTTAATCCCAAGCTCCTGATTTATCCCTTCCCTGGCCCACGTTTCCCCTTTGGTAACCACAAGTTTGTTTTTCAATATCTGTCAGAGTGATTATTTTTTTATGTTAAAAGTGATAAATATAAAATATAAGGATACAGAAAGTTTTAAAAATGGAAGAGTATACCATGCAAGCACTAATCAAAAAGTAGTTGACATTCCATTGGATTGGAAGAATCAATGTTGTCAAAATGACTGTACTACCCAAGCCAATCTACAGATTCAGTGCAATCCCTATCAAATTACCAATGGCATTTTTCACAGAACTGGAACAAAAAAAATGTTTTAACTTGCATGGAAACGCAAAAGACTCCGAATAGCCAAAACAATCTTGAGAAAGAAAAACAGCTGGAGGAACCAGGCTCCCTGACTTCAGACTATACTACAAAGCCACAGTAATCAAAAAAGTATGGTAATGACACAAAAACAAATATAGATCAGTGGAACAGGATAGAAAACCCAGAAATAAACCCACACTCCTATGGTCAATAATCTATGACAAAGGAGGCAAGAATATATAATGGAGAAAAGACAGTCTTTTCAATAAGTGGTGCTGGGAAAACTGGACAGCTACATGTAAAAGAATGAAATTAGAACATTCTCTGAAACCACACACAAAAATAAGCTCAAAATGATTAAAGACCTAAATGTAAGACCAGATACTATAAGACTCCTAGAGGAAAACATAGGCAGAACACTCTGACATAAATCGCAGCAGTATCCATTTGGATCTGTCTCCGAGAGTAATGGAAATAAAAACAAAAATAAATGGGGCCTAATTAAACTTAAAACCTTTTGCACAGCAAAGGAAACCATAAACAAAACAAAAAAACAACCTACAGAATGGGAGAAAATATTTGCAATGATGCAACCGACAAGGGATTAATCTCCAAAATATACAAATGGTTCATACAGCTCAATATCAAAAAAACAAAAAATAGGCCAAAGATCTAAATAGACATTTCTCCAAAGAAGACATACAGATGCCCAAAGGCCATGTGAAAAGATGCTCAATATCGCTATTAGAAAATACAAATCAAAACTACAATGATTTGTATCTATCACCTCACACCGATCAGAATGGCCATCATCAAAAAGTCTACAAATAATAAATGCTGAAGAGGGTGTGGAGAAAAGGGAACCCTCCTACACTATTGGGAATGTAAATTGGTGCAGGCTCTATGGAGAACAATATGGAGATTCTTTTAAAGACTAAACACAGAGCTACCATATGATCCAGCAATCCCACTCCTGGGCATATACCTGGAGAAAACCATAATTTGAAAAGATACATGCACCCCAATGTTCATTGCAGCACTACTTACAATAACCAAGACATGGAAGCAACCTAAATGTCCATCAACAAATGAATGGGTAAAGAAGATGTGGTATATCTATACAATGGAATACCACTCAGCCATAAAAAAGAATGGAATAATGCCATTTGCAGCAACATGAATGGACCTAGAGATTATCCTACTAAGTGAAGTAAGTTAGAGAAAGACAAATATATCGCTTACATGTGCAATCTAAAAAAAAAGCACAAATGAACTTATATACAAAACAGAAATAGACCCGTAGACATAGAAAACAAATTTATGGTTACTAAAGGGGAAATGGGGAGGGATAAATTCGGAGTTTAGAATTAACATATACACACTACTATATATAAAATAGATAACCAACAAGGACCTACCATACAGCACAGGGAAATATACTCAATATTTTGTAATAACCTATAAGGGAAAAGAATCTGAAAAAATAGATAAATATGTATGTATAACTGAATCACTTTGCTGTACACCTGAAACTAATACAACATTGTAAATCAACTATACTTCAATTAAAAAGAAAAAAGTAGTTGCTATTCCATTTATGTCCCTAGCCTTCATGCTGTCATTGTCATATATTTTCTTTCCTTTTACATACATTATAAGCCCAACATACTTTGTTTTAAACAGTCACCTGTCTTAGGTCAGGCAGCCATAACAAAATACCACAGATTGAGTGGCTTAAACAACAGAAATTTATTTCTCATAGTTCTAGAGGCTGGGAAGCCCAAGATCAAGGTGCCAGCAAGGCCTCATTTTGAGACCTCTTCTCGTGGCTTGTAGGTGGCCACCATCTCACACATAGTTCACATGACCTCTCCCTTATGGATGAGCAGGGAGAGAGAGCAAGATCCCTGGGGTCTCTTCTGATAAGGGCACTAATCTCTTGAGGGCCCCACCTTCATGGCCGCATCTAATCTTATTCGCCTTCCGAACGCCCCATCTTCAAATACCATCACACTGGGGGTTAGGGCTTCAACACAGGAATTTTGAGGGACACAAGCCTTCAGTTCATAGCACTGATGTTCCTATTCCTTCCTGCAGATCCATGTTCCCACTTGGTTTCATTCTAATGATGCTAAGACTTGGCTTAGCATTTACGATAGTACAACTCTGCTGGGGACAAAGGTTCTTAGCTTTTGTTTATCTAATAAATGTATTTAACTATTTTTTAGAAAATGGTTTATATGCATTGATTCATTTTTATTTTTTCTGCTCTTATATCTAGAGAATATTTTCACAGGATATAGCAGAAATTATATATACATATTCTGTGCCCTCCCCCACTCCCCAGCACATTAAAAATCTAGTTCCATTGATTTCTGGTCTCCGTTGTTTTATTTTCCCTCATGTGTACTGTCTTGTTTTTCCTCTGGCTGCTTTTAAGATTAGTATTTATCCTCTCATCCTCTTCGCTTTCCTGAGTTTATCAGCCACTGCAGTAACCATTCTCCAGCAATCTGCGGACTGGCAGCTTAGCCTCCTGCCTTGAGATCTGTATCTCTGCCCGAGGCCTTCCTCCAGCACAAGGTGGCTGCCTCGGCCATGACCCACAGGTGTGGGGAAGCTAACACCCCAGAGCCCACCCTCAGTGGAGCCACAGGGAACTGGGGGTCAGCGTCGCAGTTCTCCGACCAGCGTTCTACAGTTTCCCAGGCCTCCCTCGTGTGACTGAGCCAGTTTCCCATAACAGTAACCCGCTGTTAACCCACCACTTAAGGCTGCCCCCTTCTCTGCCTCACTCTCCTCACTTCTTCGCCTGTGCGTCTTTGGATCCCCTCCTAAACAAACTACTTGCACCAAGGTCCCTAAATCATGGTCTGCTTTGCTGGGGGACTTAAAGGCGAATTGGTACTTTTTCCTAAAAGTAGCCCAGGAAGCAACCCCTCAAGATGGGATCCTGGAATCAGTTCACATGCCAACTGTCGCTAACTGTAGCAATGGGCACCTCAGTGCTGCTGGAACGTCCTGGGAGCTCAAAGGGCCCTGAATGCAAAGCCAAGAAGATCTGGACTAAAATGAAGTTCCCAATCAGGACGCTGAGATCTGGGATGGGGTCTTGAAGATACTGAATCCCCAGATTCCCTGGAATCCCGTCGGCCAGCAGATTCCTTCTCGCCCACTTGATAAAGGAGAGTAGCTCTGATTGCCTGGGGACCAGCCAAGACCTGGAGCCTCACGGGATGATATCTTCCCTCTTCAAGACCCACCCTCACTCCCTGCGTTCCCTCCAGGTCAATGACTAGGGTGAATTTCAGCCTCACCCACGTGGGGAGGACACTGCGTACTCACCAAGGAGCTGCAGGACCTGTGGGCAGGAACCAGGGCGTTTGGGGCCAGGAGGGAGAACAGAGGCTGGAGAGGGGAGCTCATTGGTGGGGAAAACTCTGTGTGGCTCAGACGAGGACCCCTGGAAACAGTCCTGTGTGGTGATGGGTGGCTCGTCAAAGCTTGGACCCTGAAGCCGCCCTCAGGGGACTGAGGACGAGACCTGCAGCGTGAGGATGAGAGGGGTGCATGAGACAGGCTGTGTGAGGCCAGAGAGCCCCCCAGCCGACCACATTTCCCAGGAGAGACCAGGGGTGCCCTCTGGCTAAAGCCGAGGTGTGGGCACTGAGTCAGTGAGAAGCCTGGTGGCGGCTGCCCCTAGGCCAGGTTGACAGTGAGAGCTGCTGCGCAGGAATCGGCCTTCCTAGGGTCAATGATACTGGGATCCCGTCCCCTAGTGGTTGCCCTGGGCTGGTAAAGAACAGGAAATGGAATGACCACCACGGGCCGGCTAGAGCGGCCATCAGAGCCTTGGTGTGCAGGACCCGGTACCAGGCGGTTCCTATGGGTGAGAGACGGGCGGACAGTAAGGGTGTTGTTGGATTTTAACCAAAACTGGGCTTGAAAACCCAAGCTGTGGTCATTTCCCCAAAGCTGGAGTTCATATTTGGGAGAACTTAATGTCACGTCACAGAGGAAAGCTAAAAGGTGTGACTAATCAATACTAGATACTCGGTAGGGGGCAGCCGTAGGAGGTACTGATAAAAAATTATGAACAACAAAATGTCAGAGCAAGTCTAACCAAGGATTAGAAAAGAACAGAGTGTCAGCATGAGCCCGATCAAAGATTATGGAAAACAGTCCGTCAAGGTAAGCTCAGTGAGACCACTGACACAAACACCTGCTGTTTACTGAAACTAGGATGATGGGCAACTACTGCAGCTCTAGTTCCAGAAATAGAGTTAAACACTACAACTTAGTACCCACTTGCTGGTTACCTACATGCATTAGGGCATTTTGATGGTCAGTAACCAAATCAGCTAGTTATATGTTTATAAACCAGTGTCTTCTGCAATGAGAAGCCCGCGCACCACAACGAAGAGTGGCCCCCGCTCACCACAACTAGAGAAAGCCCGCGCACAGCAACAAAGACCCAACGCGGCCAAAAGTAAATAATAATTTAAAAAAATAAATAAAATAAATTGGTGGCTTCCCTTGAGTCTTAATTTCTTCCCTTCTCCCCTGACACTCATCGGCTCTTCACAGTGTAATCCGAAGACATTTGACTTTGATTCCACAAAACTTAGTGCTGGTCTGTGACACACATGGCAGCATCCTAACGACTTGGTAAACAGGAAGTGGCAGCTCTTGGTATGTGGGCATCCCTGTGCCTAGAGGGAGCTGAGCATCCTGCCTGCGGGTCCTGCCACATGAGGGAAGTTGTGCGGGTCCAGTGGGCTGGGGCGTGACGTTCCCTTTGAGGTAAAGAGGAAGTCGCTGCGCCTTCGCCTCCTCCCGCCGAGAGACAAAGGTGCCTGCTGGGCCTCCTAGGACTGGCAGACGGCTCTGGCTCATTTACTGAGAAATTCAGGAGGCTGCGGAGCGGGGTCCACAGCAGGTCCAGGCTGCGGTGCGAGCTGCCCCGTCACTTGGCCAGGTGACCTGGAAGAGCCAGTCAAACTAGACACACCTGTGTAGATCATGGAGCCACGTGGAGTTTCCAAAAAGCCCTGACGAGTGCAGCACAGACGCCAGGGTCCTGAGCAGGGCCGCGCCTCCACCACAGTCTGCGGGGCTCTGGGGAAGACTGAGTGCCTGACCTGTGGGACATCCAGTGACCACGTGACCAGAGCCATGCATCACACGCGGGGTACCATCAGATCCAGGACAAGACAGCCACTATCAACAAGAGCCATCCTACGATACCGTGTGCCCAGGAGCTAGAATTGATGAGTTGGGACCCCAAGCAGTGGCAGGATTTGTCCCCCCACCATCTTTCCCTGTGGTCCATTTGAAGAATTTTTGCTTCCCATCACCACAAGTTCAGGCTTGGTGGAATTAGAGGTTCTGCATCCCTAGGATGTGGACTGCTTCCACCAAGGGACACAGTAAGTGTCCCACTGAACTGAAACTGTAATCACTGCCTGGTAATTTGGGGCCCCTCACACTGGTAGACCAGCAGGCAAAGGAGTAAATTATTACGCTAGTGGGGCTAAGTGACCCTGATCTCACAGGAAGCTGGGGTTTCTGACATAATGCATAGTACAAGTGGGCAATAATACATACCAGTTTTGGCCTTGTGGAAAGAATAGATACATATATATGTATAACTAAGTCATTTTGCTGTATACCTGAAACTATCACAACATTGTTAATCAACTATACTCCAATATAAAATAAGAAGTTTTTAAAAATTCAACAATAATGATTTTTTAAGATGACCGACTTTTAGCAATCTTGGAATAGGAGCAATTAACTTCCTAATTTAATAAAGTATATCTTAAAAAACCCTGATAACAAATCTTATACTTAATGGTAAAATATTGAAAACTTCTCTACTGAGATCAGGAATGATAAAAAGGCGACTTGCTATTAGCACTTCTATTCAACATTGTACTAAAGGTCTCAGACCCCTGCAACAAGGCAAGAAAGAGAAAGGTATAAAGACTGGAAAGAATAGAAATCATATTCTCAATCCACATGATTAGGTATGAAAAAGGTATAAAAGAATCCATTGATAACTTATCAGAGTTAAGTGAGATCAGCAAGGTTTCTGGTCAGAGTGAATCCTCAAAAAGAAACTGTAGAAATATGTATGGCAGCTTTGTTGCCAGGAAACAACTCAAATGCCCATCAATAGGTAAACATATAAGCAAAATTTAGACCATCCACACAAAGGGATATTACTCAGCAATAAAAAGGAACAAATCAGTGATACACACGTGCCACTTACTGAATGTTTAATGCTCAGCTCCAGACTCACCCTTCAGCGCCTGCTCTGCTATAATGGGCAGGACTCCTTCAGCACTTCTCCTTTGCACGGTGCTTAGCTTTGTCAATAGAGGGCACTGGAGGGACTCTGCAGAAGGAAAGGGCTTCCCGGACCTGGTGGCCTTCGTCCCTCCTTCCCTCCTTTCTTGCCCTACTTCTCCTCTTACTTTGCAGCTATGATCACAGCTGTAGAGGATGGGCCATTGGTGTTCTGCCCCAGGCTTTGCTAAGTGTCTCCAACCCTGAGGGCAGCTGGCCTGTGGGTCCCAGCTTTGATCAGCCTGATGGGGCAACCAACTCGTCCCAGTTTGCCCAAGACTGGCCTGGTTTTAAAACTGAAAGCCCCGCAGTTCCTTCAGTCCCATGGAAACTGGGACAGTGGTTCACCCTATAAACCATGCTCCCCAGACATGATTAAATAGCTTTTGAAAGGAAGGGAGAAGCACAGAAGTCCTGGGTCCTCTCTCTGCAGTTAGTGGGAAGGAGCCTGTCCTTGCCAGGACACCACCACGGCTAATGCCATACTTGGCTGTACTTCCATTTTCAGGTTCTTTCTCTCCCTTTCCCTACCTTCTCCTTAAAACAAGCAAAGGAAGATCACAGAAGCTTTGACAATGTCATGGGAACTGTCCTCCAGCTGACTGTTTGACAAGAGACCATACCATCTGCCACCCGGGGCCCCTGCTCAGGATTCTCACGGGGTACACGTACCAGTGTCAGAAGAGTGGGGTGATCTTTCAAGACAGGTGCCCCCAAGAGTCTCCCGGGACACCCAGGAGAGGCCAGGTGTCAGGGGTGACTCCATCCAGCCCCAGGTCTGAGTCCCCAATTCTCTGATTCTCTCAGCTCTGCCCTTCTTTGCATTTCAGCTTCAGACTCAGGCTGGTAGCAGGACATGTGTGCCTGATGACGCAAAACTGTTCTCAGAGTGTGCCTACGCCCGGCCGTGCCCAAGAAGGCAAGCCTCTGTCCGGCAGCAGGAGGGAGGCTCTTAGAACCTCCAGGCTGCACGAGCTCCTCAGGTGATGCTAACGCACTTGTTAACTCACCTGCAGCCTCTCATTGCTGCCGGTCCACACGCACCACAGCTTTGCTCTACCAGGTGACCCTGATCTTTCCAAAGCCGGTAACCTGCCCACCCCCGCCGGCAGTCTGTATGAGCTCCCACTGCTTCACGTTCTTTCAACATTAGGAGCTGCCAGTTGAATTACTGCCAGTCTGGGGGCATGTAACACTATCCCAGTACGGTATGCATATCCCTGGTTACTAAAAAGTTCGAGCTTTTTCCATGTATGTAGTTGGCTATTCATGTTTCCTTCTGCAAACTGCCTGCTTCATAGTTTTCAGTCACGTGTGTGTGCTATTTAAGCCTCTCTCAAACGCATTCAGCTTTTAAATGAACATATAACATACCCGATTAAGTGTATGGCTTAAGGTTTGAGCGTAACTACTACCCAGACGGATAGAGAACGTTTACAGCCCCCAGAAGGTTCCTTGTGCCCCTCCTCATGCAATGGTCTGCTCAGAGGTGACAATTATTTCTGATTTCTATTAACAGTGATTTGTTTCATCTGTTCCTGTACTTCATCTAAATTGAATCATACATTCGATCTAGAGGAATCGGTCTGGCTGTGAGACTCACCCATGTTGGGGTATTTATCAGGAGTTTGTTTCATTGTCATGGAACATTTAATTATACGAATGTGCCACGATTGATGAACACGTTGTTTCCAGTTTAGGGCTAATACAAACACAACTGCTATTAACACGTTTGTATACATATGCACGCATTTCTCTTGGCAATACTAGGAGAGGAATTGCCAGGTCGAGGGGCAGACATGTGTAGCATTAGTAGATGATTTCTTCACGGTTTTCCAAATGGTTAAAACCCAATGCTCCCTCCCACCAGCACTGCAGGAGAATTCCAGTTTCTCCAACTACTCTCCAACACTTGGTGATGTCTTTGTCAAACGCTGGTGGTGGGTGTAGCAGGCAGCTATCACCGTGACCCTAATCTGCATTTCTCTGATTACTAACGAGGTTAAGCATTTTCCATCTACTGTAGTTAACTGATCATTCATGTTTCCTTCTGTGAAATATCTGGTCATGTCTGTTTTCACTTTTCTAGTTGGTTGCTTGTATTTTGGTAATATTGAGGTGTTCTCTGCATATTCTGGACAGCAATCCTGTTTAATTAAACGTATTGCTAATGTTTCTTCCGCCGCTCTATTTCTACCTGTAGGGACTGCGTTTTTCCTCCAGTCTCCATGCAGAGACCATTTCAGCTGAAGCCCTGGGCCACTAGGGGTCAGCAGATACTTCCCGGGCTGCCCTGGGGTCAGCTCTCCCCTGTCTCTCTGGATTTGTACGTTCTTATCATTTTTCGTCTCTGTATATTTTTTATTTTTTCTTGCCAGCTCAGTTATAATTTTAGAGGTTTTTTTCATACTTCATTCCGAATCTGTAGGGGTTTGTTTTAAGAAGGGTCACCAGGATATCTAATCTGCCACGTTGCCAGGGATGGATGTCTCCAGTTACTTTTGAATTTCCATGTTCTGACCACAAGGATCCTCCACAAAAACCATGCAGTGATCGCCAGAGCTCAGGTCCACAGACACAGATCAATAATAGGATGTTTGCTAGAAAAACAGCCCCCCAGGGCCCACCCTGAACTTGCTGAATCAGAATCTCCAGGGATGGAGCCCAGGATTTTCATTTTAGCAAGTGTTCCAGATGCTTTTCACATACTGAGAGAGTGCTTCTCCCAGAAGGCTACTTGGATACAAAATTACATTCTTCAAAGTGGCTAAAATATCTACATGTAGAAGAATGAAGTTGGACCCCATCCTCACACCATACAGAAAAATGAACTCACAATGGACGATACACTTAAATGTAAGAGCTAAAACTAAGAAACTCTTAGAAGAGAAAATATAGGAGTAAATGTATGTACTTTGGATTAGGCAAAGTCTTCTTAGGTGTGACACCAAAACCACAAGTGACAAAAGAAAAAAACAGATAAATAGGACTCCGTCAAAATTTAAAACTTTTGCACTACAGACAATACCATCAAGAGAGTGAAAAGACAACCCCCAGAATGGGAGACAATATTTGCAAATCATATGCCTGATAAGGGACTTGTATCTAGGCTATGTAAGAACTCATAGCTCAATAATAAAAAGATGAAAAACTCAATTTTCAAATGGGCAGAAGGCCTGAATAGACACTTCTCAAATGAAGACATACAAATGGCCAACAAGCACATGAAAAGATGCTCAACTTCATCAGCCATCAGGGAAATGCAAATTAAAACCACCATGAGATACCACTTCACACACACCGGGATGGCTACAAAGACAGATAATAACAAGTGTTGGCAAGAACAGAGAGAAACTGGAGCCTTCAGACACTGCCGATGGAGATGTAGAAAGGTAAATCCAGAAAACGATCCAGCAGTTCTTCAAAAGGTTAAACACAGAGTTACCATAGGACCCAGCAATTCCACTCCTGGATATCCACCTAAAGAAATTAAAACATGTGTCCACACAAAAACTTGTTCACAAATGTTCAGAGCCGTGTTTTCCATAACAGCTGAAGAGTGAAAACAGCTCACAAATGCCCATCAGCTGATGAATGGATAAATAAAACATGGGACATCCCTACAATGGAATATTATTATTCCTCAGTAAAAAGGAAAGAAGTACTGATATCCTGCAACATGGATGGACCTGAAAATCTTATGCTAAGTGCAAGAAGACAGTCACAGAAGGCCACATATCGTAAGATTCCAATTATATGCAAAGACCAGAGTAGGCAAACCCAGAGAGACAGACAGTAGATTACTGGTTGCTAACAGCTAGACGTCGGGGGGATGGGGAGTGATGGCTAATGGGTACGGGGGTTCTTTAGGGGGTAACAAAATGTTCTAAAATTAGTAAGAATGGTTGCACGACTGTGTGAATACACTAAAAACCAGTTAAGTTATATACTTTAAATGGATGAATTCTACAATATGGGAATTATATCTCAATAAAGTTGATATGGCTAGAAAGTTTATATTCATGCATCTTCCTCCATCCCACACGATGATCTCCAAGCTCTCGTGGTTTTGTGAAGAGCACAGAAAGTTATCACTGTGAATGACACCCTAATGCTGGCACATGTGCATTTCAACCTCCCCGTAAATCCCAGGTAGCAGGTTCGACGCACAGCACCTCATACCTGGGCCTGTGAGCAGGTCCCTGTTTGTCCTTCCTCTCCTCCTGGAGATCAGTGGAGGGCTGGCTGTTTCTGAGAGTAGCTCAGTTACATGTATTTTACATGTCAGTGTTGTCATTCCAACCTCCACCAGGGATCAGGTGGAAAAGATTTGCAAAGGCAACAAGAGCTTAACAGGAAAAACTGGACTTCACCACATGGGTATCACTAAAAACCAGCCTACAGTTGACCAGAAGTGACGGCTGTGAGCAGAGCTCAGCCCTCTTGCCTTGGGGAAGGAATGACCAGATTGGTAGGTCAGTAGCTTATTTGATAGCCCTGGATTGCTGGTGAAAAAAAAAAAAAAATCAGGAAACTGTTCTGCTAAGGGAAGGCGCCTTATGTGACAACATGGATGTACTTCGAGGACATTATGCTCAGTGAAATCAACCAGTTACAGAGGACAAATACTGCATGATTTCACTTATACGCAGGGTCTGAAATAGTCAAACTCGGGTGTTCCATGGTGGTCCGGTGGTTAGGATTCTGGGCCTTCATTGCCATGGCCTGGGTTCAATCCCTGGTCGGGGAACTGAGATCCTGCAAGATGCTCAGTGTGGCCAAAAAAAAAAAAAAGTGAAATAGTCAAAACTCATAGAAGCAGAGAGAAGCCTGGTGGTTGCCAGGGGCTGGTGGAGGTGGGGTGACTGCAGGGCTGCTGTTCCCTAGGTATAGAGCTTTAGTTATGTGACATGAATAATCCCGGAGAGCTGCTTACAGCAATGCGCCTGCAGTTACACTATAGGGTCCACTGAAAAATGTAAGAGGGCAGACCTCGTGTTAGGTGTTCCTGCCACAATTCTTTACAAAAGTAGGTAACAGGGCAGTATATACAATACAGTCCCATTGGTGTACTCGTACGCACCTATCTACCCACCCGTCCGTTCATCCATCTGTCCATGCACCCATCCATTCATCCCTTCAAACTTTTAAATTTGGGTATCTCTAGTGAATGACAAATAAGGGAGGGTTTTATCGTGGCGAGGATGGGAGTTTCACTTCCTAAGCGATGGGCTTCAGAGGTACTGAGCTTTTTATAAGTAACATTTTAATAATAAAAAATATTTACAGGGCTTCCCTGGTGGGGCAGTGGTTGAGAGTCCGCCTGCCGATGCCGGGGACGCAGGTTCGTGCCCCGGTCCGGGAAGATCCCACATGCCGCGGAGCAGCTGGGCCCGTGAGCCATGGCCGCTGAGCCTGCGCGTCCGCAGCCTGTGCTCCGCAACGGGAGAGGCCGCAACAGTGAGAGGCCCGCGTACAGCAAAAAAATAAAAATAAAAAAATAATAATTATATTTCAATTTTTTAATGGAAGCATATTCCATGATCAACTAATAGGTCACTTTTTCTCATGCCTCTGAACTCTCCTGTGGCTCAGAAGTCAGCCCCCAGGCCACCTTCACCTGCCCTAGGGGGTCTCCTGTGAGTCCTGGCCACATTTAAATTCCCTGTCACCTGCTCCCCTGGCCCTGGGCACACCTCCAGACGAGTCCTAACCATGCCCCCGTGCCCAGGAACCTTGTCTGACCTTCTAGACAAAAAAGCGGAGCTGGCTGGGGGGGTGCAGGGCTGTTTCATGGGACCCAGGGTCAGAGATGGGTCTCAGGAACCATCAGAAATTAGGTGGCCTCCTTTTCTCTCTCGTTTCTGTCATCTTCTTTGTAAAATGTAAGCCTCATAAGGGCAGAGATTTTGTCCTTTTTTTCGTCTGTTACATCCCCAGTGCCCGGCACAGTAGGCAGTCAGTAAATACCTGTTGGATGAATGGGGCGGACACGTATCTGCTTCTCTCTCGGTTCCTCCACGCAAACTTGCACTGCTCTCCTACGCACAGGCCAGACAGACCCCGACACCCTCTCCTTCCTCCAAGCCGCAAGAAGAGAGTGACCAGCTGCCCTCAGTTCTTTCCAAGTTCCTGGGAGAGAGGAGCTGATTGGCCAGCTCAGAGTACAGGTGTAACCCCGGTCTCAGCAGCAGCAGTCAGGTTCAGGTCCCACAGGAGAAACACCTGTGGAGGCTGCAGGGTGGGGACAGGCAGACACCCCAAAGGAGCCTCTATACCATCTGGATTTCCCACTGGTGGGGAGTAGGGAAGGGACAGGGCCGAACAAACACAGACGTGAGCCAGGGTGTCGGGTGGGAAAAGAGTTTGTGGTGACAACATGATGAAAGAGGCTGGAAATGAACGAGGGAGCTGCTTTAATGATGACAGCATCAGCGATTGTTCTGCAGGTTACCTTAATCAGACCTCAGTGGTTAACTTCAAGCACAGCGGCTGATCTGGAAATTAACACATTTGCCCTCCAGCCACAGACTCCGCCTCTCCTGGGCCAGGAAGCCCCCAGCCAGTATCACTGCGGCTGGAACCGGATGCTAATACACTCCAGCCAGGCCTCCCAATTAGGCCGCGACCTGGAGCTGAGGGCTCCAATTAGAAGAGCCTAATTTGTCCCGGCAGCCTGCGACCCTGGAGCTGGGAAGCTTTGCTATGCAAAGCAGCGGGAGGGACTGTGCGTCGCGGGGGTGAGATGAATACTATTTGCTCGTCGTTTCCGGGGGAGCTATCTACACGAGCGGGAGCGTGTTGGGCCAACCCGGCGGCGCGGCAGGGCCACCGCACTCCCGAAGGGCGCGCCCGGAACCGCGCGCCGGAGCACATCTCAATGAAGCCCCGTCCCCGCGTCCAGGGCGGCGCGGAGCCCAACCAAGGCCCCGCCGCGGGGCATCCAGGATGCCAGGGGCTTCGGGACGCCGGGACGCGGCGGGGACGAGCTCCCCCGGGGTAAAGGCAGGGCCCTTGGCAACCCCGACGGCGACGGAGGGAGAAGCAGGTGCCGGTCATCACGTGGAGTTCTGGGACCAGCGAGTGACTCAGGTCCCGACCCCTGTTGCCACTTACCACGCACAGCCTTTCACAAGTTATTTGACTCCTCTGAGCCCCAGTTTCCTCATCTAGGGATTAAAAACAGCACTGACCTCAAGGGGAGCTGTGAGAATGTGATTGAGAAGGGCTGCATTTATTGAGCATGTACTATGTGCCCTATTTTCAGCCTTGGTGTATGTATTCATCACTTCATCCCACAATACGAGGTTAGTATTGCCTAGGAGGCAGTGACTACTTGTTCTCATTTTACAAGGATCCAGAGGGGTGAAGCAACTTGCCCAAGGCCACACAGCAGCATGGGGACCTACACTCCTGGCGGGGACATCACCTGCCTCACAGAGGGGGCGCAGAGCTGGCGCAGCTGCTCTAACGGGGGGGGGGGGGCAGGTGGAGGGAGAGGAGGGGTAAAGGTGTGGGCAGCCCAGAGAGGAGGCCGTCCACAAAGTAAGCCTTGCTATGTGAACTAAGTAAATGAGCGTCTGATGATGTCCTTGGCTAAAGACCTACATCCAAATGGTATTTCACTGAGCAAAGTGAGACCACATTCTCTGGTACCCGCAATGACACGCAGAGGGGTGGGCAGGCCTGTGTTGGCCACCTCCCTGCTTTTGTCTCCTGCAACCAGGGGGTGCCGGGTACAAGTGGGCAGAGTTTCATCACAGCAACCTGGCCCTGTGGTCTGTACCTGGGACTTCTCCCGGGGCCTCCCAGGGCCTGAGGAGGCTTAATGCGCAGGAGCCCATCGTCAGGGGACTTTCAGGGTAGTGGCTGTTTTCCCTGCAGGGGTTGGGGGGAAGTGGGGCCTGGGCAGGGGACGCCCTGATGGAGTTTCAGGAGGTGGCACCCGGTGCCCGCGCAGCGTGAGGAGAGAGAGAGTCGGGTGGCTGAGCCACGAGGCAGGGGGAGGTGCAGAGGCCGGGATGCTGCCTCTGGAGAGAGGGCCCAGCCCCGGGAGGTGCTAGGGCAGGCCCAGGGCTCGGTCTGAGGTGACGGGGCAGAGGCAGGAGGGCAGGCCCGGAGGCCTGGCTCCAAGGACCCCAGCTGCCGGCTGGCACGTCACTGGCTACTGTGGCCAGCGCCAGGGTCAGATCTTTGCTGGAGGGACTCTGGGCTGCTCCAGGCTGGAAGGGGCTTTAGCCATTAGGTGTAGAGTCCCCGAGCTGCCCAGAGCCCGGAGGCTGGAGTCCTGGGCCCCGGCTGGCCTGGCCTGCTGAGGCCCGCAGGCAGAGCACCAGAACACCGGGTTCAGGTGTGCCACGGATCCGGGTGACCTCAGGCAAGTCACTTACCCTCTGCGGCTTTAGTGTCCTCTTCTGTCGATGGAGGGAATCACCCAAGTATCCTTCTAATGAGGTAAAAAAAAATAACTGGGTGGGGGGAGGGGGCTCATGAAAGAGGATCAAGAGCTCTGTCAGCCTAAGATGTCACTGTCCTGTCCCTCCAGGAGCTCCTCCTGGTCCTGTGGGCTCTGGGGGACCCAGAGGGGCTATTTCGGTGGGAGGTGAAGGCAGGCCTTCCGAGGGGCTCCAGCAGGTCTCAGGAAACAGCTAAGTGTGTCTAGAGCTGCCCTGACATGGCAACCACTCACCACATGTGGCCATTTACATTTTTTTCTTTTATATAAACTTATTTATTTTATTTTTTTTTTTGGCTGCGTTGGGTCTTTGTTGCAGTGAGCGGGCTTCTCATTGCGGTGGCTTCTCTTGTTGCGGAGCACGGGCTCTAGGCGTGCGGGCTCAGTAGTTGTGGCTCGTGGGCTCTAGAGCACAGGCTCAGTAGTTGTGGCGCACGGGCTTAGTAGCTCTGTGGCATGTGGGATCTTCCCAGACCAGGGCTTGAACCTGTGTCCCCTGCATTGACAGGCGGATTCTTAACCACTGCGCCACCAGGGAAGTCCCTACATTTTTTTTTAAAGCAAATTTACTTTTCCCACAGATCAATTTCAATTACCAAGGAAGTATTTAATTTTTTTTTTTTTTTTGGCCGCACTGCTTGGCATGTGGGAACTTAGTTCCCCAGGCAGGGCTCGAACCCAGGCCCCCTGCATTGGAAGCGCGGAGTCGTAACCACTGGACCACCAGGGAAGTCCCCATTTACATTTAAATTCGCGAACATTAAGGACAATTTTTTTTTTGGACAATTTTAAAAACATCTCAGTTGCAGTGGCCATGTTCCCCGTGCTCAGCAGTCACCTGCAGCTCGTGCCGTGTTGGACGGTCAGAGAGCATGGCCCTCATTCCAGAGAGTTCTACAGGACAGGCTGCTCTAGAGACAGCGGCTTCGGTTTAGGACTAAACTTCCCGTTTAGTTTAGTTTAGGACTAAACTTCCCGTTTAGTCCCAAAGCCACCCCGTGAGGCAGGGACTGTTATTACCCCGTTTTAGTTGTGAGAAACGAGGGGCTCCGAGGATCGGGTCACAACCCCAGGGTGCACAGCACATTGATGCTGGAGCCACGACGCATCCCAGGTCTGACCCGGTCCGCAGCGCTCTGCTTGACTGCTCTCCGGGCCTTTGCCTGTCCTGTGCTCCCAGACCCCCAAACGAGGCAACCTTCCGGCCGCCTCACCGTCAGGACACACGAGACTGCACTCCGCACTCTTTATTGGCTGAGTTTCCAGAAGGTCGGGGGAGAAGGATTCACTTTGTTCCCCTGGGGGATGCTCCTTTGCTCTTAAGCCATCAGGGAACTTTCTTGGGCAGGGGATTAATGATCCCACTCTCTATGTATTCAAAGACCGTGTACGGGTCCTGGTCCCCGTTGAGGGTGATGGCCTGCCCGTAGAACTCCTGCAGCTCAGCGGAATTCCTGTAGAACTGCTCCATTCTGAGCCTGATCTGCTCTTCAGAATCCTTTGGGCTCTGCAGGAGGCGGGCCTGGATTTCCATGGTCGGAGGTGGCTTGTACATGAGGTGGTACCTGCGAGAGGAGGGGAAGCAGGTGACCCCTGGTCCAGCTCAGAGGACAGGGCAGAAAGGGGCCCTCTGTCCTCCTGCCGAGCAAGCTGGTCACCATCACCGCCGCCACCAAACATTTGCTCTGCACCAGCTGTGTGCACACCCTCAGCTGGGTCCGGGAGCCGCAGACAGACCCAAAGCCCAGGCCCTGCCCAGGAGAGAAAAATGCAGATCAGTAATAGGACAGAACACAGTAATATACCGAGGACCGAATGCCTTTCTTTCTTTCATTCCCTTCCTTTCTTCTTTCTTCTCTTCTTCATTCCAAACGATATTTATCCGCTGCCGTGGATGCCTGGCACACGTTTGCTATTGACGACGCAGTGGCAGGCAAGGCAGTTGCCTCTGGCTTTATGGAGTCCAGCGGGGGATGGGACATTATAACACCAAGTGTGAGCAGAGATGACGGGAAGTGCCGCCGTCACTGCTGGCGCGACCCCAGGGGCATGGCCGCGTGAAGGTCATGGCACTTGACACAGGTCAGTGAAAAGATGTCCCCCAGCAGCAAGGCGACAGATCAGACCTATAGTTCAGGAAAATCCTGGTATTTCCTTCGAGCCCCTCCTCACTCCCTACTGAGAAACGTGGTCTGGTGACCGAGAAACAGGGCCTTGATTACTGGGAAGATGGAAGCGTCTACCTCTTTGCAATTGCAGAGACTATACATTGGATTTCAGCACCAACACAGTGATTGTACTTGGTCAGATGCGGAATAGAACTCAGGATTTACCCCCGTAGCTGTGGGAGGGCTCGAAGGTGAACTGGTTCCCGAGGGGATGTGTCTGAACAGCAACCACATCTGGGATGTACTGTGGTCACAGCAGAGGCCTGGAGCGCCATTTCACCCGCTGAGCCCAGGACAGAGCTGGCGAAAATTTCAACGACTGCTGTGGAGCCCCGGACATTAATTTTCTTGCTGCTCTTCCAGGAAAAGAGGGGCCGACAGGAAGCGCAGAGGAGCTATAGCTGGGGGAACCCCCTTTCTAGAGTCTTCTGTCAGGCGTCACTGGCGTCATCCCTGGAAACATCGGTCAGCTACATGGGGAGAGGGGGTCCCTGGCGGGGCGTGGAGCCTGGCACAAACCTTTCTCCTGTGACAGGGTCGGTTCTTCTCAGGGTCAGCCGCTCAATGATGGAATCGTATGGCACATTCAGGAAAAACACCCTACGAGGAAGAACAAGCACCACGGTCAGCTGGAGGGAACCGCAGGCTGCACTCGTCCGAGACCAGGGTGGGCAGCAGCCCCCGAGAGTGGGTGGAGCCTCGGTAGCCATCACTCAGGCTCGGGGTATCAGACTCTGGATGGTCACCTGGGAAAGATGCAGGCGCGGCCTCCCTGCCGTGGAAGCTCTCCGCACCCTGATTCAGGGACGGTGCCCAGCGCCCATCACTTCCGGGGGTAGGGGAGACTCTGTGGGGGGGGCAATCACTCAGGTGAGCTTCGGGGAGCAGATGCGCCATCCTTGTGGCAGGACAGCGTGTTCTCTGGAGTCACACAGACTTGGGTTAGAATCTCACCTCCACCATGGACCTGCTAGGCGACCTTGGGCCACTAACACAAACTCTGTCAGACTCAGTTTCCTCATCAGCAAAATGGGTGCAGTGATAGTTGCTGGTGTTGAGGATGTAAGGAAAAGAAGCATGTGACAAGCTTAGTGCAGGGCTTCCTCACTTTCTCTTTCACAGAAGGGTCCTGGACCCAAGGGAGCCGGACCCTCAAAATCAACAGTCCCAGCAGAAGACACAGCTGTCACTTCTGATGACTCAGGACTCCGACTGGGCCTGCCTGAGAATCCATCTCCTGAGCCCCTAGTTCAAATGGTTTAATCCCCTCCCTCTTTGGCGGTGGAAGTCTTTCTTTCTTTTTACTTTTTTACTTTTTCTTTTTTGCGGTACGCGGGCCTCTCACTGTTGTGGCCTCTCCCGTTGCGGAGCACAGGCTCCGGACGCACAGGCTCAGCAGCCACGGCTCACGGGCCCAGCCGCTCCGTGGCACGCGGGATCCTCCCGGACCGGGGCACGAACCCGCGTCCCCTGCATCGGCAGGCGGACTCTCAACCACTGCGCCACCAGGGAAGCCCTCCTTTTAAAATTTTTATTGGAGTATAGTTGATTTACAGTGTTGTGTTACTTTCTGCTGTGCAGCAAAATCAATCAGTTATACATATATCTATTCTTTTTTCGATTCTTTTCCCATATAGGTCATTACAGAGTATTGAGAAGGGTTCCCTGTGCTATGCAGTAGGTCCTTATTAATTATTTATTTTATATAGAGTAGTGTGTACATGTCAGTCCCAATCTCCCAATTCATCCCACCTCTCCTTCCCCCCTTGGTAACCATAAGTTTGTTTCCTACATCTGTGACTCTATTTCTGTTTTGTAAATAAGTTCATTTGTACCATTTTTTTTAGATTCCACATACAAGAGATACAATACGATATCTGTCCTTGGGAAGCCTTTCTTTATATAAAACCTGAGGAGAGAGGCTCTCAATCAGGGCCGATGTTGCCCTGAGAAGCTATTTGGCAACATGTTTGTGGCTGTCACAACGGGGGGCGGGGGGAGTGCTACTGGCATCTAGTGGGTGGAGGCCAGGGGTCCTGCTCAGCATCTCACTCTGTGTAGGACAGGCCCTACCGCAAAGCATTACCGCCCCGTGTCAGTCGGGAGGCAAATGGAACCGGTGGGAGGAGCCAGCGCTCTGGCTGGGGTCCGGCTGGGGGAAGCGGGTCGGGGTGAAGGACCAAGTGTCCTGGCTCTTCCCCACAGATCTAATCCAGGGCCTATCTTCTGGCATCAAACCATCTCAGTGTGTTTGTTTTGTTTTGCGGTACGCGGGCCTCTCAGTGTTGTGGCCTCTCCCGTTGTGGAGCACAGGCTCCGGACGCGCAGGCTCAGCGGCCACGGCTCACGGGCCCAGCCGCTCTGCGGCATGTGGGATCTTCCCGGACCGGGGCACGAACCCGTGTCCCCTGCATGGGCAGGCAGACTCTCAACCACTGCGCCACCAGGGAAGCCCTCAGTTTGTTTTTAAAAAAATAAGTTCTGGAATATTCTATGGCTCAATTACTGTTTATTCATTACTCTAATTAATTCATGCCTATGTTTATTGAGTGCCTGTTGTGTGCCAGGCTCTGCAGTGAGGCCCTGTGGTTACCAGCCCATCGTATGGGACTGAGACAGGACATTTAACAGAGTTGTCATCTCGGACATCAGCGTCCCATGACCGATGCAACTTCCACTGGGGACGACATCCGTGACAGCGGTAGCGGTGACAGCCTCACTGTGCACCCAACACCTTGTTCATGTCACTTCCGAGTAAGTAAATTCAGGCGAAAAGCACCTCTAAGTGTAAGAGAAACGTACTCGGCGATTTCCTGCCTTCACAGTTGGGTGGGAGTCTTTTCAGGGAGGATCCTCTGTCTCCTCCTAAGTTAGTGAACAAGAAGCCTTCACCGGCATCCCAGGAATTCACCAGGTGTGTTGATCAGGCCGCCAAGAGGCCAAGCTTTAGTGGGTCCAGTGGCACATTGGTCCCCATGGGCCCTGGACCAGCCTCTTGGGCCCAGGTGCCACCCCTGGGGCCCGAGCCGTGACCAGCCCCCAGCCAGTGTCCTGACACCGGGAAGCACTCAGGAAAGGAAGGAGTAAGTGAACAGGTGGCACACCATTCTAGTGCTCTATGTATATACTCCCTCTGCCTCCTGACCTACTTTCCTCCATCCCAGCCAAAGAACTCAACCAGCTGGTAGAGGTGAGAATGATGCTAAATTCCGGGCTTGGAAGGGATCAGCGTTTCCCTAATTCCCGGGGACCAGGTGCATCAGAATCCCCTTGGGAGACTGTGACTCTGCTGCATGCCAACACCCTGGCCCAGAAATGCTGATTCAGCAGACATTGGAGGGCGCCCAGTATTCCCCCCTCCTCACCACCCAGTGCCTGGAATCCGCTGCCTTGGAGAACACCTGGGCCAGGCACTCTTGAAGGTCCTGTGACCCCTGAAAGTTACACACAAACTATGGAGTACGTGTGATTTTTGGGAAGGGATAGATCCGTGTTTCACAACAGATTCTCAAAAGGGTCCTGGTTCTTAAAAAGGGTTAGGTGTCACCGGTCTGAGTTTCACAGGGCAATGAAGGATGTGGCCACAGCCGACGTGAGGAGGTGGCAGAGCTTGGCTGCCCCGGATGCCGCACTCTGTCTTCACACTGTCTTCCTGGCGATTTTCCTGAGCCCCTCTGGGGAGCCACCCCGATGCCCACTTATCCCTATGACTTGTTTGGAGTTATCTCATCCCCGGGCTGTGGGGCTGGGCATGAGGGAGGCCCAGGTGTGGCCAATTTGAGTGCCAGCTCCTCCTGGCCACAGAAGTTGGGTCAGGGTGCAGACTGATTGAAGCCAGGCCAATGAGAGGCTGCCCCAAGGCTTGCCAGAGAGAAAGGAGCTTCACTTTTTCTGGGGCTGCTAAGCTGTTGGCACGGGAGCCTGGGGTTGCCTGGGGCCTGCACCCAGAGACAGCCTACCTGAGAATAAAGCCCACCCCAAGAGAGCAGAGAGATGGTGAGAGACACTGTTTGGGGCCCTGGATCAAGCTGTACCTGAAGCCAAACGCCCCTCAATGTTTCCCCGACATGAATACATAAATCTTTTTTGCATAAACCAGTTTGAGCTGGGTTTCCTGCAATTGTTATCCAAAGGCCATCTACTACATCTAGTCTCTCCACACCTGCTTCTGGAAAATGTGTAAATTAGAAAAAAAAAAAAAAAAAAAAGACTCAAACGTGAGCCAAATGCTCTCCTTCAAGACCAGCATCTCCTGGCCTTCCCTGGTGGCGCAGTGGTTAAGAATCCTCCTGCCAATGCAGGGGACATGGGTTCAAGCCCTGGGCCGGGAAGATCCCACATGCCGTGGAGCAACTAAGCCTGTGTGCCACAACTACTGAGCCTGCGCTCTGGAGCCTGCGAGCCACAACTACTGAAGCCCGCGCGCCTACAGCCCGTGCTCTGCAACAAGAGAGGCCACTCCAACGAGAAGCCCCCGCTGGCCGCAACTAGAGAAAGCCGTTGCGCAGCAACGGAGACCCAACGCAGCCAAAAATTTTAAAAAAGACTAGCGTCTCCCACTGACTTTCTTCTCGTTCTCTCTTTTTGCCCACACCGTTTGCTGAGGTTCACTTCTGCCCAGTTGCCAAGAAGCCCCTCGCTGGTAGCTGATGAAAGCTGCAGCCTCCCTTCCACGAAGTGAGCACAGCCTGGGGTGTGGGCGGGAGCCATGAAAACCCACCTCTTCCCCCGCGCGCATTCTCGACAATGATCTCCATTCCCCACGTGCCTCGAAATAACAGCCCCCAAATAAAACATGCGAGATCAGGAGCGTCTGAACACCGGAGCACAGATGTTTCAATGTGCTTTCATCTCTTACACTCCAAACATGCCTGCCCCCCCCCGCACCCCCAGAACTTGAGAGGCCCAACAGCAACACCAAAACGTGGCTGTCACCGCAGCTGGCGGCTGACGGTGCCGCTCCGGATGCCGACGCCAGTAGAAAGGGAGCCAGTTTGGAAATCCGTGATAATGGATGCTACTTCATAAACAAAGGAGCCCCCGTTGAAAGATTTTTAACCCAGCATATCAAGATCGCTTGTCGTCATTCAAGGGAATGGCTTGTGAAAGGCTGGCGAGATCAGAAGCGCAAAGGACACCAAATTGGTACTTGAAACACGTCGCTGGGAAAAGCCTCGCTGGGGAGGAGCTGTGCTTCCACGCTGGAAGCTTCTGATTAGCCAGGCTCACGGCGACCTGGTGCCACAGCCAGGTGGCGGGGAAAGCGGGGAGCCCACTCGGCTCTGCTGCCCTGTGCGTGCCCCACCTGCCGGTTTCGGGTATCATTTACAATAACAGCTAGGAAAGACAGAATGTGAAAGCAAAGAATATTCAAAGCAGGGCGCACCGGGCAGAGACACCCCTGGCATATGTGCTTGGGTTCACCAGGGCAGGGAGCTACGCCTGCCTTGGGGTTTGCAGAATTTCAGGCTGGTGGCTGCCTCAGGAGGGAGGTGGAAGGTACCTCTAATCCCTCGCTCCTCGCTCCTGGACCAGCAGCAAAAGTACCAGCCCCACCACCCACCCACTGAATCAGGGTCTGCGTTTTCACAAGACCTAGAGGGGTGTGTGTGCACATGGAGGCTGCAGAAGTGCCGCTCTGATCCCGTGTCTCCCAGATCTGCCTGATGTTGGGGACCATCTGGAGGGCTTGTCTAAAACACAGATTCCGACCTGAAACTAACACAGTATTGTAAATCGTCTATTCTTCAAAAAATAATTATTAAAAAACAAAACAAAACAAAACATTCCAGGCAGCCCTTCCAGAGCTACCAAGACGAAACCTCCACGGGAGGGGCCGCGAGACCTGTATTTGTAAGTCAGCAGCTAAGGTGATCCTCCTGCTCAGGCAGGTATGGGAAGCATGGCTGTTATCCCAGGTCTCACCTTGGCCAAACCTTGGAACCGGAAGGGGAGCTTTGAGAATACTGAGGCCTGGGCCCCACCCGTAGGGATTCTGCTATAATTGGCCCAAGGGGAGGCCTGGGAGCGGAGATTTTTAAAAGCTCCCCAAGTGATTGTTGTATGCAGCCAACTTTGAGAACCACTGCTCTGATTCAATCACTCCGTGTACAAGATGGGGAAACTGAGTCCCAGAGAGGAGAGGGCTCACACACTGTCACCCAGGGCACTGATGACAGACAGTGAATGACAGCGGGGATCTCCGGACCCACCCCCATTATGACCCCTCGGATCATACTGCCTGGGGCTCTGTCTGGGGAGCAAAGGAAGCCTCTTCCTCAGAGGCCTTGAAGCTTACCCCCTGCTCCAGAGCTAAACTCACCGGGGACAGAGGGATAGAATTTTCTCTGGACCCATGGATAGATTTGATAAATTGAGAGATATGACATGTAATAACTGGCTTTACATAAATACGATGTCCAGTTCTGTCCAGAGGCAGGGGTCTGCCCTTATTGGCCTCTTGATCTCAACCAATAAGTCTCTACTCTGTGCAAAACTCCATACAAAGCACCATGATGTAACTACAATGAGATACCACTTCACACACAGCAGGGTGGTTATTATCAGAAAAACAGCAAAGGGACTTCCCTGGGTGGTCCAGTGGTTAAGACACCGTGCTCCCGAGGCAGGGGGCCTGGGTTCGATCCCTGGTCAGGGAACTAGATCCCGCACGCGCCAACGAAGGTCCCGCGTGCCGCAAACTAAGACCCAGAGCAGCCAAATAAATAAATACTTTAAAAAACAGCAAATAACAAGTGTTGGCTGGTGAGATTGTGGAGAAAGTGGAACACTTGTGCATGGCTAGTGGGAATGTAAAATGGTGCAACAAGTGATCCAGCTATTCCACCTCTGATCTATACCCAAAATAAGGGAAAGCAGAAATTGGAACAGATATTTGCACACCCAAGTTCACGGCAGCATTATTCACAACAGCCAAAAGGCAGAAATAACCCAAACGTCCATCAGTGGATGACTGGATAAACAAAACGTGACATACACTCACAATGGAATATCATTCAGCCTTAGAAAGGAATGAAATCCTGACACCTGCTACAACATGGATGAACCTTGAAGACATTACACTAAGTGAAATAATCAGACACAAAAGGGTAAGTATTACATAATGGCACTTATATGAAGTACCTAGATTAGTCAAATTCATAAAGACAGAAAGCAGAATGGTGGGGGAATTTCCTGCTGGTCCAGTGGTTAGGACTCAGCGCTTTCACTGCAGGGGACCCAGGTACGATCCCTGGTGAGAAAACTAAGATCCCGCAAAGCCAAGCAGCTCGGCCAAAAAACAAAAAAGAATGGTGGGAGCCAGGGGCTGGGGGGAGGGGAAATTTGGAGTTGTTGTTTAGTGGAGATGGAGTTTCAGTTTGGGAAGATGGAAAAGTGCTGGAGATGGATGGTGGTGATGGTTGCACGAGGAGAATGTACTTAGTACCACTGAACTGTCCACTTAAAGGTACTTAAAATAGGGGACTCCCCTGATGGTTCAGTGGTTAAGACTCCAGGCTTCCACTGCAGGGGTGCATGGGTTCGATCCCTGATCGGGGAACTAAGAGTTCACATGCTGTATGCATGGCCAAAAAAAAAAGGTTAAAATATTAAATTTTATGTTATACATATTTTATCACAATAAAAAATAAGCACAACGGTGTGGTTAATAGACATTATGATGAAGGTAGGAGGAGGGGTGGATTTCTAGCCTTGAATAAGTTTACAATTTAATGAGGTTCTTAATATGCATATGTATACAAATAAATGGATGGACCAAAAAATATGAACCTATAATAGTACTAATTCTATACTAATTATAAGGCCAATGCTATACATACTCAGAAAATAGAAAAGGAAAGAATAGAACTTAATTAATTAGGCTGCCTTTCCCTGATACCAAAAACCAGACAAAGACACTACAAGAAAACTATAGACCAATATCCCTCATGAATACAGATGCAAAAATACTCAATAAAATATTAGCAAATTGAACCCAGCAATACGTAAAAAGAATAATACATTACAATAAATGGGGTTTAGCCTAGTAATGAAAATCTGGTTCGATATTTGAAAATCAATCAATATAACCATATTATTAGACTAAAGAAGAAAACTGTATAATCATCTCAATAGATGTAGGAAAGCATTTAACACAATTTTATATCAATTCCTGATAAATATTCTAAGCAAACTAGAAATAGAAGGTAACTTCCTCCTCAGTCTAATAAAAGGTATTTACCAAAAAACTACAGCTAACATCAAGACTGAATGCTGGGCTTCTCTGGTGGTGCAGTGGTTGAGAATCTGCGGGTTCGACAGGGGTTCAAGCCCTGGTCTGGGAAGATCCCACATGCTGCGGAGCAACTAGGCCCGTGAGCCACAACTACTGAGCCTGCGCGTCTGGAGCTCGTGCTCCACAACAAGAGAGGCCATGACAGTGAGAGGCCCGCACACCGCGATGAAGAGTGGCCCCCACTCGCTGCAACTAGAGAAAACCCATGCATAGAAACAAAGACCCAACACAGCCAAAATAAATAAATAAATAAATAATTTGAAAAATAATAAATAAATAAATAAATAAAAGATTGAATGCTTTCCCCTTAAGATTGGGAACACAACAAGGACGTCCGTTTTCACAACTCCTGTTCAACATCTTACTGGAAGTCCTGGATAGTGCAATATATCAAGAAAAGGAAATAGCAAGCATACAAATGGAATGGGAAGAAATAAAACTGTGTTATTTGCAGATGACACAATCAGCTAATTCAAAGCCCCAAAGAATCATCAAAAAGGTCACTATAGCTAATAAGTAGGTTTAGTGAATTCACAGACTACAAAACCAATAAACAAAATATAAACCAACTTTTCAAGACACTAGCAATAAACAACTGGAAATGGATATTTTAAAGTACCATTTACTATGATATAAAAATGAAATACTTAGGTATAAAGCTAACAAAATATGTATAAGATCTGTCTGATGAAAATTACAAAACACTGGTGAAAGAAACCAAAGACTTAAATACATATGGGGAGCTATACCATGTTCATGGACTCAGAGACTCAATAGTGTTAAAATGTCAATCCTACTAGATCTGCAGATTCAATGCAATTCTAATCAAAATTACAAGAAGGTGTTCTGAAGAATCCACACAAGTTAATTCTCAAATTTATATGGAGCATTTTTCTGGAAAAGAATTAGAATCACTAAAACACGTTGAAAAAGCAGAGCAAATTGATTTCAAGGCTTACTACAAAGCCACAGTAGTCAAGACAGTATGAGTGTTAGTGAAAGGCTAGACACAATGGATTAAAGAGTCTGGAAGTTGACTCACACAAATATGACCAATCGCTTTTCAACAAAGCTACCAACACAATTCAATGGAGAAAGATGGTTTTTTCACCCAGTGTTGCTGGAATAATTAGACGTCCATATGCAAATAATGATAATAATAATAATAATCTTGACCCATACCTCACACCATACACAAAATTTAAATCAAACTGGATCACGAACCTAAATAGAAACCTGAAACAATTAAACTTCTGGAAGAAAATCTCTGTGACTTTGGGTTAAAGAGTTCCTACGTATGACACCAAAATCATGACACATAGATTTTTAAATTGATAAATTAGATTTCATTAGAAATCTAAAAATTAAAGACTTCTGCTCTTCAGAAGACCTTAAGAAAATGAAAGAGATGCCATAGACTGGGAGAAAATAACTATGAAGTCTATACCTGATAAAGGATTTGCAACCAGAGTACGTACAAATGTGAATTACACGCACAACTAATGACATAAAGGAGGACGCACAAATAGATCCTTTAGTACCTTGTGTTTCCAAATTTGATATTCAAATTGGGAAAGTCTGGTCCAGGAAAACAGTTTCCTGAAAAAGGCTCAAACGACTCCTCCTTCCCCAGTTCCTTCAAAGCCCGGAAGGAAGGCAGTGGAATTACCCACGCTTTAAACCAAGACTCAGCCTCTGCCACGCGGAGCCCTTTTTCGGGGCTGGAGCGTAGGCAGCAGTGGCTCTCAAGCTTTGACATAATCAAGGGGTCTTCTCTCAGAGGGGAACTTTGCCATGACTGCCACTGAAGCAAGGAAACAGAGAGAAAGGAGAGCCACCAAGAAAAAAGGCAAAGTGACACTGTACAGTAGAATGGTCTGCTCACCTTTAAAATGTGTGCCCCTGACACATCCGAGAGGTGAGGCAACATCAAAGCTATTGCAAAATAGTCCTCACATGACTGCAACAAGTGGGGCCGTTGGATAGCACAAAGCAGGAGTAACCATTGCTATGGATGCGTCAGGACAAGGCCTCTGCCTAGTCCAAGGGCAGGGAGAGGACGCGTTGTGTCTAGAGGTGACTGCATTTGGGGACGGCAGTGAGGGATGGGCAAGCTGTTAGAGGACTCTAATGCGAATGATGAACGGGGAAAGATGGTAGGACTTGGGAGAGAGTGGTTCGAGGGAACAAGTGAATTATGCACAGACTATCAAAAAAACAAAAAATAAGAACTGGGTCAGCTGCAGAAGGAGCCACACCTCTGAGTACACTGTGGGAGGAGCTGTCTGAGGACAGGGGCTGGGCTGCCTTGTCTGTGCTGCAACCTTCGTGCGGGGATGCGGGGAGGGCTGAATAAACGTGCAGCGAATGAGTGGATTAGCACGTGAGGGAACCAGCTGTGATGCCAGGCAAGGCCCTATTCCATCTCACAGGGACGGCCCCGTCAGCTCTCTGGGATCGGCCCCCGGGTCCACCCAGCCACAGGTGCAGGCTGATTCCCGTCACAGAATGCGACGCTGGACAGAGTTTGGAGGCAAGGCCTCCCTGGAGACCGGAAAAGTCCCCGGCCACAGTTTAAAATTTTTTACTATGTATCTTTTTTACTCTGACAGGAGTACAATTTGAAAAGAAAAGGCCAAACGTCTCAACCTCATTTTAAACCCCTGCGCAGCATGCCTCCTGCCCTCAGGTAGCCGCTGCAGGGTCCCCTCCCCGCCGGCTCCCCGCTCCTTCAGAAAACAAGGCTCCCACTGGCCATTTCTTGTTTAAAACTGTGCATAATTGATAGTGGCAAATCTACACCGCCCACCTCTAAAATCTCTCCAGGGGCAGGAAGAACAGTCTCCACGACTGTCATTAACTGGGAAATTAACGAGCACATCTGGCGGTTCAGCACGCGCTGTGCAAAGTGCTCCGGTCCGGTGTAAGGAGAATGACCCCAGGTTCAAATTCCTGCATAATCCGTCTCCATCTGAGAGTCCTTGAAACATTTCTGCCTCCATCACCACTGGGAAGAAAGAGAATAATTCCTCTGCACACGGCCACCCAGACACTTCCTAGATGATCATGAAATGCACATCATTGGAAGTCAGAAAGTTCTGCAAACTTTTCCCAAAGAGAAAGGCAGATGAGCTTAAGGCAAAAAAAAAATGACAGTGGACAAGTGGAAAGCAAGCTAGAGCTACACTCCAGGACTAGCCAGTCTCTGCCAACTCGGGGCGCCAGCTATACCAGTGGCTCTCAGACTGGACACAGGAGGACTCTAAAAATTCTGGCTTCCCCCGGGTCCAGGCAGGCCCGGTGTCCAA
This sequence comes from Leucopleurus acutus, assembly GCF_964270905.1. Taxonomy (NCBI): domain Eukaryota; kingdom Metazoa; phylum Chordata; class Mammalia; order Artiodactyla; family Delphinidae; genus Leucopleurus; species Leucopleurus acutus. The sequence continues at coordinate 3,975,331 of NC_139150.1, read as the reverse complement.
ACTCTGGAAACACTGCCCTCTCCCCGCATCTCTCGTGCCCACACAAGGTCAGCGAGTCAGCCATCAGTGCAGGGCAATCACCTGGGCGGGGCCAAAACGGCTCTCAGGGGCCACTGGGCACCTACACTCATCACTGCCTTTCCCTCGGTCATCCTTCAGCTCCGTGTCTGTGTTTGAGGGGGGCTGGCTCACCACCCAGCTGGTCTTCTTCTGTGTGAGACGTTCCTGTGTGTTCCTGGAAACCCGTCTTCCCTGTGCACTGGCCAGAAGCCACACTGCGCCTTCTATCTTGCGCTCAGAGCACCTGCACCTGGCTGCCTTGGGGTCCCTCCTGACAGTGGGAACACAGATCAACGCTGGTCAACCGTGACGCATGCCGGCGTGGACACCAGTTCAGTCCCGAAAGGACGACTGGGCTGGTGAACATTCTGTCAGTGCCCCGTGGTCTGGCCGACGCGTGGACGCTCCGTCAGATCCGCCGCTTCAAGAAAGAATTTGTGTCTCAGCTGTAAGGTGCAGGGTCAGCTGACAGCCTCCAGCTGTAAATATCTTCCAGGGACTTGAACCCTATGTTCTTTTTTTTTTGTTTTTAAACATAGCTACTGAGATATAATTCACCCCCCTAAAAGCATACAATGCAGTTCTTTTTAGCGTATTTACAGCGTGTGCGACCGTCAACGCGATATAAGTTTGGGAGATTCTCATCACCCCCAAAGGAAACCCTGTACCCCTGAGAAGGCTGTCCCCACTCCCCAGCTCCCAGCCCCTGGCAACTGCTAGTCTGCTTTCTGTCTCTGTGGATCTGCCTCATCTGGACACGTCATACAAATGGAATCATACAATGCGTGGCCCTCCAAGTCTCCGTTTAGGAAAATTAAGAAAAAAAAAAAAAAGAGGACCTCACAAGGTCATTTTAAAAGTTAAACATAATAGTGCATATAAAGTGCTTAATGCATAATAACAACATAGAATATCCATGTGGCCCTACGTGCCAGGCATCCTTCATTTAGCCTAATGTTTTGAAGGTTCATCCCCACTGTAGCATGTATCAGAACTTCCTTCCCTTTTATGGCCAAATGGTGTCCCAGGGTATGGATAGACCAGATTTTGTTTATTCATGCACCGACTGATGGACCTTTTAACCCAAGCTTTTGAGCAAGGTCACATTCTTCTGCGGTGGCCCTTGGCCAGTGAATGAGCACGGACGGGTACCAGGGCCTGGCCACTTCTGCCCCACACAGCCCTCCCTCAGGAGGTCCCTGCTGGGCTGGTGGAGTCTGGGTCAGCCTGCCTCCTGACCCCGTGGCTCCCCCTGCCCCATCCTGCTTCATCCCTTTTCCTGGCTCAGCTCTTACCTGCTCACAAAGCCTTTTCCACCCCGTGACTGTCTCAGCCTCTGCTTCCAGGAGAACCCAACCTGTGACATGTGCCCTGAAAGGCACCAGGAGCCTTGAAGTATTCGGTCCCATTTATGTGAACACAACTTCCTGTTTGCCTGCCCATCCTCCACCAGGCTATCAGCTGTGAGGCAGGGACCAGTGCATTCGTGTGGCAGTGGAGAAGAGGGGACTGGCTTGGACATGGGTTCTGAGGTCAGAAAGACCTGGGTTCAAATTCCAGCGCCACCTTCTGGCCCACTGTGGGACCAGCCATTTTTACCCTCCAAGTCTCCATATGTGAGGATTAAAAAAAAAAAAGTACCTTGCAAAGTTATTTTAAGGATTAAATATGAAAATCCATACAAATTGCTTAGTGTGTGATGATAAGACAGAATATCTATGGGGCCTACATGGCAGGCAGTCTTCTAAGACTTGACCTACCTTAGGTCATAACTCCTCATTGTGACCTTACAAGGGGATTATTATTATGTCCATTATAGCATGTGAGAAAACTGAGGGACAGAGAGATTCAGCCTGCCATAGTGCCCCGGCTAGAAAGTGGCCATGATGGTTAATTTTGTATGTCAACTTGAATAGGCCATAGGGTACCCAGATATTTGGACAAACATTATTCTGGGTGTATCTGTGAGAGTATTTTTGGATGAGATTAACATTTAAATTAGTGGGATACAGAAGAAATTAATACAATATTTTAAATCAACTATACTTCAATAAAATAAATTAACAAAATTAATTAGTGGAATGAATGAAGCAGATTGCCCTCCCTAATGTGGGTGGGCCTCATCCAATCAGTTGAAGGTCTAAATAGAACAAAAAGGCTGACCCTCTCCCGAGTAAGAGAGAATTCCTCCTGTCTGCTTGCTTTTGAATTGGGACATTGGCTTTCTCCTACCTTCAGATCTAGTGGGGTGGAGGTGGGATCGACAAGCTCATGTACCCCATCCTCAAGGCTCACTGGACCCCACTTCAGCCTTCCTGCCTTTTGGCCCTTCCTGGGGCTCCTGCTTTCGGACTCACCCCACAGATCTTGCAGCTTGTCAGTCTCCATAACCACATGAGCCAATTCCTTACGACGAATCTCTCTCTATATAATACACATCCATTGGTTCTATTTCTCTGGAGAGCTTTGCCTAACACAGTGGTGGAGCCAGGATGCAAACGCAGGCAGCCGGCTCCAGTGTCCGTGCAGCTGAGCACAGCATACCATCATGAATCTGCTGAAAGATGGAGGAAGGAAAGAAGGAGGGAGGGAGGCGGGGAGGGAGGGAGGAAGGGGAGAGGGAGGGAGGAAGGGGAGAGGGAGGGAGGTCTTGGCGTCCACTGCTCAGCGCAAACCCCAAACCTCAAATCCCAAATGTGTGGCCCAGCTTGAGCTCTCTGGGCTGAGCTGCAGAGTCAGCTGGAGCCAGAGCCACCTTCCTCTGCTTTAAGCAGATCAACTGGAAGGGCTGTGGGGCAGGAGATGGGCAGACGCTCTGGCAAGGGGGCCTCCACCATGTGCTCTCCTCTCAGCCGCCCTGCTACCGGGCGCGCATCCCAGGCGCTGCTCCAGGAGCAGGAAATCGCTTCAGGGACCAGACAGCAGGGTGCGCAAAACCTGGACCCTTGGACCGCCTGGGAAACAAGTGCACTCACCTCGTTGCCGCTCCCCGGAAAAGGGAAGCCGAGGGAGGGGGAGGGGAATTAATTTCGAGGTTTCCTTTCCCAGAGCCAGTCTCCCTCAGTGACAAATGGCACATGAAGACCTGTCCTGGTGAAGAGTTACAGAAGCATGTCCCGGCCACCATCCGAATCTCCACTCTTGACTTTTCCACTCTCCATTTTTGTTAATAAGGTGCTGCAGAGAAGCTTCTGCTTTAACCCTTTCCACAGCTGGAGATTTCCTCCATGAACCTCTCTAGCGAAAAGCATTTTACTTCTTGGCTTCAATTTTTAACCCTTTGCCGCTCATTAATCTCCTCCATCACCATCATCACCTTCATTGCAAACCTTTCTATACTTACTACGTGCCAGGCACCTGCACTAATAAGCATATTACACATGTGTGTTGCGCCATTTAATCCAAGTAAGGTCCTGTGATCCTGCCCATCTCAAGGGGAAAAAACTCAGGCTCCCAAGAGGTTAAGTGCTGCCTCCAGGCTGGGCTCCAGGTCCAGCTGCCTTTAGGTCGCTCTTTCACTACCTTCCTACGTGTAAAATAACATCACTTGTTCCCTGCAGCTGTTGGAACATCCCTGAAGTCTCTGGTGAGAATCAGAAAGTGGGAAAGGGACCGACCCTGAAGCAGTTTAGGAGGGGAGCGAGTGGGGTGAGGTCCACACTGTCCATGCATCCCAACCTCAAGTTTCACTGAACCCCACCTCAGACTCCTTCGGGCCAAAGTCACCACCTCATCTGTGTCCTCCATCACCTGACCGACGGCTCCCCAGCCGCTGGGACGCCCGCCTCAGTTTGTCTCCCTGGGGACGCCGTGCACAGCTGCCTCTCAGGGTTGAAGATAAATAATGTGGATTCCAAAAGATCCTTCATCCCCAGTCGCAGCTGTCTTGCCTAAGGATTCCACCACTGTGTTTGTTAAACCCACACTTTAATTACTCCAAAATTATGTTAAAACCTTGCATAAATATTGCAGTGACATCTTCCAAAGAATTTCATTACAGCAAGTTGGGCTGCTGCCAGAGCTTCGGTTAAAAAGTAAGAGGAGAACAGACACATGCAGAAAAGATATTGTTTTCAAGATAAAAAGGCAGGGAGGTCATCCTTTGTCAGATCACCCAGGTGTCAAAGAGAAACAGACTCTCCCATTTCACAGACTGAAGGGGGAAAATGCCCTTCGGCCCTCCCACCTAATAGGTTTTACTTCTCGAAAAACCTAAATCTGATTAAATATTAATAACCAGTGGTATTAATTATGGGGGAAAAGTCCATCAAGAGAACCCCAATATGTTTACAGTGTCCCCAGGAAACTGGGGAAATTCACAATCAAGTGTGTAAATGTTCTAAAAAAGGGTCCTGAATATTTTATGAATATTTGTCATAAAACAGAAATAATAACCACTGTGCAGAGCTATTAGAATTAATATTTATGCTGCCCGCCATGAAATATTCATGGGGACAGAGAAAGGGGGGGCCGTAAGACAAGAATTAATTTACATTGGGCTCGGTTTACCCGCTGGCTTGATGTTTAAAGACGGTTGACAAGCCTTCGGATGAATCCGCCAGTCACTTCCCGAAGCAGCCAGTGGAGTGGAGGGGGTGGGGACGGGTCCGGGCTGCTGACAGCTCACAGATTGAGTTTCTGACAGCCCTTAAAAAACCTAAACGGCCCCCCACCTTTTTTTCCTTCTTCCATTGCCCAAGGCGCTCTGTTCTGCCACCGCGCATCCGAGCTCCCCTTCCATCTGCTGAAATTAACGAATTAATGAGCGCGACCCGCTTTACAGCGGGGCCCTATGAATGTTTACAGGCGATTAAATTATAATGCGGGGCGGCTGTATAATTCATGAACCAATTAAAGGAAGTGTTAGTTGATTTGATGGGATGAGGACGTACAAAATGCATTTAACTAATGGGGAGCCACGGGCTGCGAGGGCCGGCTCCCTCTCTCTCGGATTACGCGGCTAATTGCCGCGCTTTATGGGGCTGTCACTGATAGCCATGCATATTTCATCGTTCTCAAATACTTCAATTGTGCGCGTCCGTGTCGCGGCTGTAATATGGAGAAGCCCGGCCAAACTTGGCTGTAGTTACAGCGGCCGGGCTGCGACGGAGGCTGGAAACCCGAGCCGGGGCATCGGGTGTCTCCTGCCATTAGGTGATTAAAAGGGCTCAGCGTAGGATCGCCTTTGCTTTTACTGACAATTCCGATGCTGGCTTCAGGACAGTGGCCACACCAGGGCCCTGACCCCCTTTTCTGTGGGGGCGGGGGGAGGGGAAGTCCACAGCCGCTGTATTGTTCCCAGCACGCCCACGTCTAGAGTTCAGGGGTCCCTTGGGTCACCCAGAGGGCCCAGTGTACCCCAGGGCAGTTCACCAGGGACGCATCCTGAGCTAAGGGTTTCCCCCAGGCCCGACTTTGTCCGTCGGCACAAGGTAGCTGCTCAGGGTCTCATTATTCGCAGTTAGGGGCAAACTTGGACCCATTGTGAAGCTCTGCCATCAGCACGCTGCCGTGTGCTTGGAAGGAAATCGCAGAGAGGAGGAAGCCTATTCTGCTGCTCCGGAAGAGAGAACTCGAGTCCACGGCTCTGGGCCTGAAGGGCAGGGAGAACGCGGCCCAGCGGGTGCGTGGTTCTGAGAGATGCCACCTTCATGCCCACCATCCCGGTTCACTCTTCGAGGCCTGGGCGAGCGCCCCCCAATGCACCCCAGACCATCAGAGCTCTGCCTCAAGGGTCTGCTGCTCTCAGTAGCCTGGCCAACTGGCCGGCCTCTGAAATGGCTCCGCTCTCTCCCCTGGCTTCTAAGTCTGGATTTCACGGGCGCTAAACACACGTGCGCACGTGACACACACACCCCTAAAATAAATGATTTAAAATCCCTGGGGTTCATATCTTCAATCCCCCGGTGGATGCCTGAGAAAGAATTTCTTCTGCTTCCACTTTTGGCACCCAGAGCTGGGAGGAGAGACTGGCCAGCGGCCAGAGCTGCACTCTCAGATCAACGCTCACATGCTTTCTCCACATCCGCGCTCGAGAGCTTTGTGACCCTGGGCAAGCCTCAGGCTCTCTGGCTCCGTGATGGGGATGGGGGTGAAGAGACTCGGCCCCACACTTAGGGTTGGGTCCGGCAAGTAATAACAGCCCACGTCATTTCAGCCAATATTATTAGCGTGTGATATTAGAGATTCTAACGTATGCAAGGAGGGAGGCCCATCTCACCACTTTTCTCCTCCGCAAGGCACATCGTGGTCAGGGTCGGCCTCCACCCCCCAGCTGCACACGAATGCTCTGCTGTCCAGTGAAGCGACCGCTGGTCTATCAGAAGGCCCAAGGAGTCAGCAGACCCTCCTCTTACAAGCACGGGGTGTCTCTTTGACTAGATCCAGGTGGAAAGGCTGCGGGAAGCGAGGGACCACAGGTAAGAAGAGCACCCAAACGGCTGCCTCTTCAAGGATGGAGGAAGGGCCAATGGCAAGCTAACAGAAAGTAAGTTAACTCGGCCTAAATTATCTCCTTGCAACCTACACTTAAAGAGCAATGGGTAGTCCAGGCGGATTTAACGCATTCTGCTTTAAGAGAAAACGAAAGTAGCATTCATCAAGTGCTTACCATGGGCAACCAACTGTCCTACATACTTTGCAAACATGACCTTTTATCATCTTGCGAGGTAAACAGTAGTATCCTCAGTGCACAAACGGGGAAGCTGAGGCACAGGGCAACCGACCATATTGGTTCAGGAATTTCTTCCAAGCAAATACTTGTGTTGACATTGGTGAAGAGGCCAAGACACACTCTTAAATTTAAAACAAAAAGTTATATAATAACATATATTACATGAGCCTGTTTAACAGAGAAGTAAATCTAGAAGGATGTACACCAAGCTAGCCATAATGTTTATTTTGGGGGGAGGGAATGGGGCAAAGGGGGACTTTTTGCCTTATATATATCTGCTTTTTTGTTTACAATGAGAATGTATTATTTCTACAATTAGGAAAAACGCTAATTATACAATAACAAGAAAAAGCTAATTTTTAAAAAGGGAAATTATAGATGTTAAGCTAAGGACCAGCATGATGGTGTGAACGCATATGAGTGGACCAGGTTTTCTTGTGCACACAGTGTACAGAGTTATAGTTTCATGGGTCCAGGCACCAGCCTGACACCCTGACATCATCATGGAGTCAGCACTTCATTTCACAAGAGCGGGCAGACTGGAGACAGGACACCACAGATGGTGGCCACCGAGCGCCACAGTGAGATGAATCTGTGTGTAGACCACACTGCTCACCTCATCTCCCACGTGCCCAGGTGTCAGAGGGGCCAGGTGAGAAAATAGCTCAGTGCAAGCCAGTGCCTCTGCGTTAGGAGAACCAACTCATGTTCATTCGTTAAACAAATATTGACCCAGTCCCTCCTGTGTGCTAGTCAGCCGCTGTCCCAGGCACCACGGACCTAGCGGTGAACGAGCCAGACACGGTCCTGTCCTCACAAAGCTTCCAAGGTGTTCTCGTATACATACGAACAAAGATTTCCTGCTCTTGGCACTTGGGTTTGGTTCTGCTATTAAAAGATTACAACATGTAGTATGAAAAGACCAGTTGGCAACCAACACAGAGATGAGATGCACAAGGTATTTGGCAAACGTGGTTCAGGCAAGGCGGGCGAAGCACACCCTAATGTCTTAAGTGAAAAATTTTCCAATGAAATGGCTGTTGTTAATCAGCTAATATTGACAGTGTTTGTTACGGGCTAAGCATGCTACAGATACAGCAAGTCCCCTACACATGAACGAGTTCCGTTCCGAGAGTTTGTAAGTCCAACAAAGTTAGCCTAGGCACCCAACTAATACAATCGGCTAGCTAGTACTGTACTGTAATAGGTTTATAATACTTGTCACACAAATAATAGATAAAAAGCAAACACAAAAAATAAAGACATTGGGGCTTCCCTGGTGGCGCAGTGGTTGAGAATCTGCCTGCTAATGCAGGGGACACAGGTTCGAGCCCTGGTCTGGGAGGATCCCACATGCCGCGGAGCAACTAGGCCCGTGAGCCACAACTACTGAGCCTGCGCATCTGGAGCCTGTGCTCCGCAACCAGAGAGGCCGTGACAGTGAGAGGCCCGCGAACCGCGATGAAGAGTGGCCCCCGCTCGCCACAACTAGAGAAAGCCCTGGCACAGAAACAAAGACACAACACAGCAAAAATAAATAAATTAATTAATGAACTCCTACCCCCAACATCTACAAAAAAAAAAAAAAAGAAATTGGTTGAAAAAAATAAATGCTTAAAAAAAAAAAAAGACATTTTTAATCTTACAGTACAGTACCTTGAAAAGTACAGTAGTACAGTACAACAGCTGGGATACAGGAGTGGCAACGAGTGAACAGGCAAAGAGAGTTACTAACCAGAGGAGGGAGAAGAGGTGGGAGATGGTAGAGCTGAAGGATCGTCAGCAATAGGAGACAGAGGGCGAGCTGCAATTTCACTCACGCCTGATGTTCGCATCTTTGAAAGTTCGCAACTTGAAGGTTCGTATGTAGGGGACTTACTGTATAATGTTATGTCATGGAATCTCTCCCTGTACCAGGGAGGTACAACTATTATGCCCCATTTGATGGGTGTGGGAACTGGGGCTCCAAGCAGTGAGTGAAACTCCCAAGGTCACATCCTCATTAACAGCAGACTTTTTTTTTAATAAATTTATTTATTTTATTTATTTATTTTTGGCTGTGTTGGGTCTTTGCTGCCACGCGTGGGCTTTCTCTAGTTGCAGCGAGCAGGGGCTACTCTTCGTTGTCATGTGTGGGCTTCTCACTGCAGTGGCTTCTCTTGCTGCAGAGCATAGGCTCTAGGCGCATGGGCTCAGTAGTTGTGGCTCACGGGCTCTAGAGCACAGGCTCAGTAGTTGTGGCGCACGGGCCTAGTTGCTCCGAGGCATGTGGGATCTTCCTGGACCAGGGCTTGAACCCGCATCCCCTGCACTGGCAGGCGGATTCTTAACCACTGCGCCACCAGGGAAGTCCCAACAGCAGACTTTTTGAGTTCAGGTTAGTCGGACACCCCAGGCTGAGCTGTAACCATTGGGCCACAGTGCCCCTCCGGATGCTCTTGCGCAGAGCACCTCGTAAACAGCTCTGGCTCCTCAGATGTCCCGTGCCTGGCATCACGCTGAGGATGTGCGGACACCACCTCCCCACTTCACAGATGAGGCAACACACTCCGTCACCCTCCAGAGCATTTTCACTACCTGTATTCAAAGGAGACCTGTATTCTGCTTTCTGTCTCTGTGGGCTTGCCTGTTCTGGACATTTGGTATAAGTGATCTCACATAGGGCGTGACCTTCCGTGACTGGCTCCTGTCACTCAGCATCGTGCTTTTGAGGTCGAAGTCGTTCTGAAACCAGCCCCATTTTACAGATGAGAAAATGGAGGCTCCACAGAAGGGAACTTGCCAAGGCCATGAAGCCAGTCAAGGGCAGAGCCAGGCTCTGACCGGGTCCGTCTGATTCGCGAGCCCATAGCTGTGCCAGCTCTGTGCCTAGGCTCTCAGTTTCCTTTAGATGATCAGTTTCAGGAGGAACCGACTGCATGTGTGCACGTGCTCAGCTCAGCTCCTGGGTGTTGGCTGCCCACAGACCCCCAGCCCCTCCACTGCCCCGGCTCCTGACTCCCCGGCCACACGGCCTCCTTGCTGCCAGGAGCACACCCTCCGCACAGGTGGCCCCTGGCCCTCGGACTCCCAGTGGCCACGGGGCTGCCCCGTTCATTGATCCAGAGCTCCGCTGAGACGTCTCTCCCCGGGCCCCAGTGGTGAGCAGGGTCCCGACGTCTCACGCCTCCTGCTTTGTTCCCCTCAAAGCCCCCCTCCCTGGGAGACATCACAGATGCATCTGTTTGTGTTTACTTTCTGTAGGCACAGATGTGTCTGGGTTGTTCTCTGCCCTACTGTCAGCTCCTAGAACTGGGCGCAGCACACAGTAGGTGCTCAATAAACGTTTGTTGACTCAACTATGTTGTCCTCAAGAATCTTGCCCTGGGACTTCCCTGGTGGCGCAGTGGTTAAGAATCCGCCTGCCAATGCAGGGGACACGGGTTCGAGCCCTGGTCCGGGAAGATCCCACATGCCGCTGAGCAACTAATCCCGTGCGCCACAACTACTGAGACTGCGAGCCACAACTACTGAAGCCCGTGAGCCTAGAGCCTGTGCTCTGCAATAAGAGAAGCCACCGCGATGAGAAGGCTTTGCACCGCAACGAAGAGTAGTCCCCGCTCGCCGCAACTAGAGAAAGTCCGTGCACAGCAACGAAGACCCAAGGCAGCCAAGAATAAATAAATAAATAAATTTATTAAAAAACAAAAATAGAATTTTGTCCTTTGAAGGGTGGGCTGGAGCTGAGGGCGGCTGGAAGAATCAGGGGGAGGGTAGCCACAGCCACAAGCCATAGGGACATGGCTACAAAGGCCACCACGCAGGGTGGATAGGGCTCGGCGCCTGCATGTGTCTCCTCTTATCTCCTCCACCATCTACTTCCCCTACCTTCCTCTGCATGCTGGATTCACACTCAGCTCACCTTTACTGAGTTTCTGCCGTGCACAAGCCTCTGGGGGTGGGCCAGGCCTCACCCACCCGCCGTGTCCCCCTGAACTAGCCTCTCCTCTGTCGGGCCTCCACCAGCTTCACTTCGTCCACGCATTTTTCCAAAGCAGAGGCCGCAGAGACCCTATGGGAGACACACCTCCACGGCATTCCCGAAACAATTCAAAGGGCTTCCCAGAATGTTCCAACCCTAGGAGATCCCCTCTGGGCTTCCATTCCAGGAAAGGAACTTTCTCTTTCTTCTCAAATGTCTAAAATATGACAGGAAGCTCATATTTGTGGGCTAGAAAGACATAGGCTCAGATTCTACAAAGCCAAATAGACTCCACCTGGAGAATTCCAGCGCAACTCAGACCTTCCCCCGTGGGCAGCCTCCGAGAGGGGCGCCCTTGGGCCCCGTCCCCTCCTGAATCTGCACCCAACTTCAGTGACTAATGGAAGTTGGGTAGAAGCTGAACCCTGAACTTCATTGATCGAAACCGGAGGAAACTTCGATGTGGGGGATGCAGGACGCCTGTCCTGGGAGGCCTCGCTCAAAGCACAGCCCCGAGGTTTGGCACTGGCAGTGCCAGGAGAAGACGCCCCTGATCGCCTACTGAGGAGAAACCCAGGGTTAAACTGTTTATCTGGTTACACTCCTGGGTTAAACTTCTTAAGTGAACCTACCTATGAGGTGAAACCTGAGTCTCCAGTTAAAGCTTTTCCACATCCTTGGCTGCAGACACAGGTCTGCAATCTAAAACTTCTGGGTTTCGATAGTTGCCTAGGAATTGTATCTATTATTCGAGCCCAGAAGCCTACGGGCTCTGGAGTCACCTACCCCAAGGGCATCTCCCTGCAATAATCCTGTGTCTGTGTTGGGGCACAGCCGCTCTCAAAGGAGAGCTGTGCGGCCACTAACACAGGGGCCGGGAGAGTGTTTGTGAACAGGGATTCACGACACATTAAGTGCAAGAAAAGGATGGGATACAACGTATGTAGTTAAAACCCTGTTTTTGTAGCATATCCCTGAAAATGTCAGAATATGCATACTATATCAAAATGGTAACAATGATTGTCTCGGGGTATTGGAAATATTCTTACTTAGCTACATTTTCTAGCTGTTCTACAAACAAATGGATTCCCTGTGTAATAAAGTGTTTGAAATATACAGACAATACCCCCAGGCGACCCACAGCTCCCAGGGGCCTCCCCTGGCCTTGCCCCGGCTTATGAAGGGCTGGGTCTCAGGCTCATCCTTAGGTTTTGCAGCCTCCCCGCTACCCCCACCCCCGCCCCAAGATGAGCTGCCCTGGAACCTGCCTGCATGGCTCTTCCTTCCCTCTCCCCACCGCTGGCTCCTTTTCATTCAAGTCTTGGCTTAAACACCCCTCCTCAGAGGCGCCTTCCCCTTGGAACCTGCCACGTCGCCCTTCTGCGCCCCACTCGGCAGTTCACTCCCCCCGGGGCACTCTGTCCTGGCACACATCTCCCCTTTGCTTGTTTGTGTGGTGTGTGTCTCTGCCCATGGGAATGTTTTGTTCACTGCTGTAGCCCCAGGGTCTGGGACAGGGCCTGGCAAAGATCAGCCCATAATAAACACACATGGAACGGACAGATCAACGCGTGGGTGCTTTCCTTATTAGTAGGAAAGGCAGCTGCCCAACTGGGCTCTGAGTCGAGCGTCTGCCCAGGGAATCACACGGCATTCCCACGGGAGAGGAGCCAGTCTTACTCTTGGCCTCTTTCAGTGACGACGAGTCAAACGTTCAGAGAGGCAAGGTCACCACCAAAGTCACCCTTCAAAGAGCATTCACGTCCTGGGCCTCTTCATCTTGCCCCTCCATTGCCAAGACGCCCACCGGAGCGGGTAGGCCTGGCCCCAAGGGCGGGGGCACTGGAATATCTATCGGGGAAGGGCTTGGGGCAGTGGCCTGGTTAGAAGTGGTGCATGGGACGCGTCTGCAGAGTCTCGTGCTGCTTAGACGATGGGTGGGAGCTCATGGGGGGAGGGGGCTGAAGCCGTCCTGGACTCTCCCCCAGGTGAGAGTCCTTCCCTATCCTCGGTAGGGAAGGGCCCGCTTAGCTCCAGGACATACTAGTTTCCTTGTGGGGGACTGGAGGTCATCCCCCTGAGGTGGCCCCCCTTCCCCCGCCTGCGGGGGTGGAACAGGCACATTCACGTGGCGGGGCCCTGGCGACCACAGGAGATAAATGGTCTCACGGCCCATCCCTGCAGCCTCCTGGGGTGGCACTACGGTGACAGTGGGTCGGCAGGTGGCAAGCACAAAGATGTCCTGCCAGCTCTGAATTAAGAACTACTATCACCTCCATTCTTCGGTGCATTAAAGGGGCCTGGAGGAGAAATACCTAGCCTCAGTGCAGCTCAGAAGGGGCCGGCCCTTCGCTGTCACTCCACGGGGCCCCTCCCTCAAGCTGCAGGCCGACCTCGAGAATCCACTCAGCGCAGCACAAACTCCGGGGAAGGAAGAGACAAGGATGCCGACGGCCAGAATCTCTGCGCCACGGCTCCCAGAAGACGGGGACGCGCGAGGTCGGGGGAGGGGAGACGCCCAGCAGATTGCTCTCTGACGTTTCTGAAGTGCCTCGGCCGCAGGCACGCACACAGGTGCATCCTGGTTCAGGACAGAAATGGCTATTTGCGTTTCATTATCTTTGAGCAGGACTGCAGAGACAAACGGGGTGATGATGGAGCAAAGCAGCTTGCTGTTGGGCGGGGTGCGGGGGGAGCCCAAGGTGACCCCAGCCTGTAACACTGTCGCTGCGTCACCGATCACTCCGGGTGATTACGTTTTCCTAGAAGATGGCTAAGGACGCAAGTGAGGGAACAGCCCCAAGCTCCCGGGCCTACCTGAGTGGACGTGGCGGGTGTCAGGAGCGCCTCCGCCTTTTAACAGCACGTCTCCATCAGGCCAGGTGGTGTTTGGGGCTCCCATCACTCCCGCCACCGCGCTCTCTGTGGCTGCTGGCTCGTCCTGCGGCCGGCCGTTCCACGCAGGGACACCTCAGCCAAAGGCAGCTGCCCTGACTCTTCCTGCCCAGCTGTGCCTGCCTCGCAAAGCCAGCTGACTTCTTCCCTTCTGATTCCACTTCTCCCCAACCACTTACAGAAGAAGGCCTTGGGCCCAAACATGACCGCTGACCGATTAGCCGTGCTTTGCTGGTATCTCTATCAGCATCTTCCCTTCCTCCAGCTGACAGCAGGGGGCGCTCTGTCGGGCTGGGATATTTGCATTACAACTTGCTCGTCTCAAATACTTAACAGGGTTTCATATTTTCCGTGTGTCGGGGACCTGGAAGGTCACGTGTCCTTGGCATCCCCTCAATTGTTTTCCCGTTGAGGGTGTCTTCCCAGGGTCGAGTGCCCTACCCTACACCCCAGGAAACACCCCCAGGAGACACTGCTATGGGTTGAGCACCCTCGAATCCCCTTCTGAAAGGCAGACTTCCGGGGGGAGGGGACCGCGTCTCACCCATTTTGCATCCCCAGAGCCTGCACTGTGTGCACGCAACACTCATCACAGGGCTAATCCTAAGTTTGCAGAATGAATAAATGACCTTCCTATTTGCTGAGATCCATGCCCATGAGCTCCAGAAGCGCAGCCCCAGTAGCGGTGCAGTATAGCACCCCAGAATCAAAGAGAACCCCAGAAGCCCTCCAGTTCTGCAGGCAGAATTGGACCAGTGGCCATCGCTAATTCTCAAAGATTTCCAAGGGAAGAGATTTATCCCTCAGCCTCTTTGCGTTCTTTCTCTTATCATCACCTTTACAGACACAACAGTTCTTTTTGTCCAGACTCTTGTCCATTTCAATTCCGTTTCCCTTTGTTTTCCTCTCATAGGAAATCCCAAAGCAGCAGCTCACTCCTTATAGGTAGAGAGAATTACCCTCCCAAAAGGAGCCCCAGGTTCTACAGAGAAAAAGCTTCAGTTTCAAACCCTCTTGCCTTCTGCAGCGTCCAGAGGAAGGACGACGCTCACTCGGGCACAGGGATGCTGGGCGCGGAGGGGAAGCAGGGCGGGGTGTGGGGGGCGGGGCCTGAAACCTATAAGAACATTAAGTAAATCATTGGCGTATTTTTATTATTCTTATTCTTCTTATTTTTTTTTTTTTTGCGGTACGCGGGCCTCTCACTGTTGTGGCCTCTCCCGTTGCGGGGCACAGGCTCCGGACGCGCAGGCTCAGCGGCCATGGCTCACAGGCCCGGCCGCACCGCGGCAAGTGGGATCTTCCTGGACCGGGGCACGAACCAGTGTCCCCTGCGTCGGCAGGCGGACTCTCAACCACTGCGCCACCAGGGAAGCCCCATTCGCGTATTTTTAAACTTTCACTGTTCTTGGTAACAAATTCCTTCTGACCCACCTGCCCACCAATCACAGACCCACGTCTCACCCCACAGGGCAAGGGTGCCCTGGCAAGGGGAGGGCACCCCGGGGGCCACGCTCCAAAACACAGATCACACTTGAACCACCCTCCCGCCAGAACCGCTGGCACCCCTGCTGGCATCTTTCCAGACAAGTCTGAGTTCACTGGATTATCTCACTCTTTTTTTTCTGCCGCGCCTCACGGCTTGTGGGATCTTAGTTCCCCGACCAGGAATCACTCCATCCTGGGCCCTTGGCAGCGAGAGCTTGGAGCCCTAACCACTGGACCGCCAGGGAATTCCCAATTATCTCACGCTTTGGAGCTGAAAATGTGCTCTCCTATGCAGTGGACATGCATCACCTAATTGATTTCTCACCAGCCCAGGGGGTAGGTGCCATTATATCACGCCCACTTTATAGAGGAGGGGAGTGACCTGCCCGAGGTCCATGGCCAGTAAATGGCAAAGCAGGATTTGAACCTGGGCAGTGTGGACGTGACTGCCACACGGCTGCTCTACCCAGCCTCAGGGACCACAGCAGGTCAGGGCTTCAAGGCAGGTCTTGCCCTGCACAGGTACACACCTGGCTGACCTTCTGGCTAACGCAGCGCTGTGTACCGGCTGGTACCCCCAGCCAGCTGTACCTCTGCCCCTCGATTCAGGTAGCTGAAGGGCACACAGCTCGAGGCTTGGTGTGAGGCAGTGCCGCCCTTGTGGCTGTGCTCGTCAAATTAATGTCTGCGCACCCATAAAACGGCGCACTCACGATCGTTACCAACCCTACGTATACAGCTCACCGGATTGGTATCTAGAGAGTTCTGCCCGCTGATTTTCTCTGTTCTTCTAAGTACTCCACAACTAAATGTTCCACAAAGCCATTTCCTCCCCAAATGTTTATGTTCTCAAATGCTTATTAGCCTCTCTATCATGATCAAGATTTTATGAGCACTCTATACCAACTGTGAATTAAAGACATAATTTCGAATCCATCAAATTCCAGTTTGGCGCTACATTTGTCTCTATTACGCTGCAGCAGTCGTCATGGGCGCCCGGCAGATGACAACTGAAAGCATCTGTCCAGGGGCAGCTGAAGTGACTGATGTTTCAATCCGGAAGCAAATGGGGGATTGGTGCCTACCACCAGCAGCAGCAGAGAAGTTTCCACGGCTCACTGACACGTGGAGGATTTGAGAGCAGAAGGCAAATCTCCGGACGACACTCTCCCACCCTCGTTCTACCAACCAGGCCGCCCCCAACCCACTCATCTCTGGGACAGGAGGGCCGGCATCTCACAGCAAATGAAAAAGACAGATGAGACAGAAAGAAAGGCTGTACCTTCCTCTGAGGAGCCTGCCTGGGGGCCTGTTGGCTAATCCAGTTCTCTTTCTGAAACATGGAAGGAGCAACAGCTCACCAAGCTGGCACAGAAGTGCTAACTGCTACAGTTTATTATTCACATGTAGTAGAAGCCACCTCGTTGAACCTAACAGCGCCTTTACACCATACGGGCTATTAATTCCACTTTGAAAATTCCACTCCCACCTAGAGGGTAAGCTGGTCCGTCTGATCTGTTCCCTGTCCCAGCACACAGCACGTGCTCACTACTTGTTTGTCCACTAACACCAATTCAAACTCAAGTCTTTCAGCCTACGGAATGGGAGAAAATATTTGCAAACGATGAGACCGACAAGGGCTTAATTTCCAAAATGTACAAACAGCTCATACAACTCAATGACAAAAAAACAAACAACCCAACTGAAAAATGGTCAGAGGACCTAAATACACATTTCTCCAAAGAAGACATACAGATTGCCGAGAGGCACATGAAAAGATGCTAAACGTCACTAATCATTAGAGAAATGCAAATCAAAACTACAATGAGGTACCACCTGACACCGGTCAGAATGGCCATCATTTAAAAGTCTACAAATAACAAATGCTGGAGAGGGTGTGGAGAAAAGGGAACCCACCTACACTGTTGGTGGGAATGTAAATTGGTGCAGCCACTATGGGAAACAGTACGGAGGTTCCTCAGAAAACTAAAAATAGAATTACCATATGATCCAGCAATCCTACTCCTGGGCATATATTTGGACAAAACTCTAATTTGAAAAGATACATGCAACCCAATGTTCATAGCAGCACTATTCACAATAGCCAAGACATGAAAACAGTCTAAATGCCCATTGACAGATGAATGGATAAAGAAGATGTGGTATACATATACAATGGAATACTACTCAGCCATAAAAAAGAATGAAATCGTGCCATTTGCAGCAACATGGACGGAACTAGAGATTATCATACTAAGTGAAGTAAGTCATAAAGAGAAAGACAAATACCATATGATATAACATATGTGGAATCTAAAATATGGCCCAAATGAACCTATTTACAAAACAGACTCACAGACATAGAGAACAGACTTGTGGTTGCCAAGGACGGGGGCACAGGGGAGGGATGGACTGAGAGTTTGGGGTTAATAGATGCAAACTAGTACATGTAGAATGGATAAACAACAAGGTCGTACTGTATAACACAGGGAACTATATTCAATATCCTGGGATAAACCATAATGGAAAGGAATATAAAAAAGAATATATATATGTATATGTATAACTGAGTCACTATGCTGTACAGCAGAAATTAACACAACTTTGTAAATCAACTATACTTCAACTAAAAAAAAAAACAGGGCTTCCCTGGTGGCGCAGTGGTTGAGAATCCGCCTGCCAATGCAGGGGACACGGGTTCAAGCCCTGGTCTGGGAAGATCCCACATGCCGCAGAGCAACTAGGCCCGTGAGCCACAACTACTGAGCCTGCGCGTCTGGAGCCTGTGCTCCGCAACGGGAGAGGCCGCGACAGTGAGAGGCCCGCGCACCGCGATGAAGAGTGGCCCCCGCTCGCCGCAACTGGAGAAAGCCCTCGCACAGAAACGAAGACCCAACACAGCCAAAAATAAATAAATAAATAAAATCAAAAAACAAGCAAAAAAAACCCTCGGGTCTTTGAGTCCAAAGCTCAGGTCTTTAACACTAAACCTACGGCTTCTAGAAGATGTCATGGCAACGCCAGCCAGAGATCCGCCCCCAGGGGAGCTGAGCGCGCCTGCTTCCAGGTGGAGCTCTACGTCCATGCTCTTCCGAGGTGCACAACTGTTCTCACAAAGGACGGACGAGCCTGGCATGTTTCTGCCACCGGCACCAAGACAGGCAGCCTGAACGAAGAGCGGAGTTTCCAGGGCCTTGTCTTCCTGAAGGCCGGATGCGTGGGTCCCATGCCAATGGCGAGTCGGTGCCCATGCTCTGTATTTGGCAGAGGCACTGAGGTTTCTTGGAGAGGCAGCACGGCTCTCAAGAGAACCACTTTCTTTCACGATTGGCCTTTACGTTCATAAGCCTGTCATGTTTTAGCTGTGGCTAGAGGCTCAAAGCATTAAAAATTGGAATAATTGTCATTACTTAAATACTCTAAGCAAATCAAAGAGGAACTGCTGTGAGCAATACAACCATTCTTGAAAGAAAACATTTAGGCATCTTTTAAATCCATCATCGAGCCTAAGAAAAAAATATGCTCCCTAAAACTTGTTTCCTGTGGTCAAACATTTCCACGGCGTGAGCATTTGTGTGGTGATTCAGCCGAACTGTGTCACAAACCTGGGTGGTTCCAGGGACCCACTTTGCTGCCTAGGTGTCCTCTGGAGTCCTGCAGCGTGGTATCCCCAAACCTACATGAAGCCTTTGTTCCTTAGATGGTCTAGCGGTTTCCACACACACACCTCCTTTGGTCACACAGTGCTTTATCTCCACCAGTAGAGTCCGGAGCTCTCGGGCACTTCGGTAGCACCCACTGAAAATAAAAATTACAATCCAGCAACTCCACTTCTTAGGATTTTAATCTGTAGAGATAGTCCCATGAATATGCAGAACCACACTACAGGACATCAACTGTAGCAGTGTTTGCAAAATGAAAGAAGGAACACAGTCTAAATGCTCTTCAGTAGGGACGTGGTCAAATTGCTTACTGCCTAGCCTAAGGCTGGAACACTATGTGGCTATTAAAAAGGATGAGGCAGAGCTAATGTGCTACATGGAAATATGTCCAGATACACTACCAAGAGAAAAGAGAAAGTAAGCAGTGTGTGCAGTATGTCTCCATCTATATAAAATAAATGCATATATTTATAATCTCCTCATTGATGCAGAGAAATTTTCTGGAAGAATACCCTAGAAACTACGAAGAGTTGTTGCTTATGGGGAAGGATGAGAAGAAAATATTTTCCCCATTTCTTATTATGACATATTTTGATACATAAAAATAAGTTATGTAGCATATAATCATTCAGGCCACAACTCTATTTTTTTTTTTTTGCGGTACGCGGGCCTCTCACTGCTGTGGCCTCTCCCGTTGCGGAGCACAGGCTCCGGACGCGCAGGCTCAGCGGCCATGGCTCACGGGCCCAGCCGCTCTGCGGCATGTGGGATCTTCCCGGACCGGGGCACGAACCCGTGTCCCCTGCATCGGCAGGCGGACTCCCAACCGCTGCGCCACCAGGGCAGCCCCAGGCCACAACTCTTTATGGAGCACCTACTATGTGCCAGGTATTATTATTTTAGGAGCTTGAGATAAATTGGTGAATAAGACAAAGGATCCTTTACTAGAATAATTTCTATTCTGCTGGATACGGTCACTTAAGAACTGCATCCCTCCAATATTGACACACTCTGGATGCTCCTAACCCATCCCATCCCTCTGTCTGCACACACACCCCAGGAGAACCACCATCATGAATTTTGAAAAATGTGTATGAACACTTAAACAACACATTACTTATATATAGTATCATGTCATTTGCATATAATGACAATTTTATCTCTTTCCTTCCAATTTGTATACGTTTTTATTTCTTTTTCTTGTCAGATTGCTATGGCTAAGACTTCCAATACTCTGTTGAACAGAAGTGGTGAGAGTGGGCATCCTTGTCTTGTTCCAGATTTTAGCAGGAAGGCTTTCATGTTGAGTATTATATTAGTGGTGGGTTTGTCATAAACAGCTTTTACCCACTTTGGTAAGAGTTTTTATCATGATTGGATGTTGAATTTTATCAAATGCTTTTCTGCATCAGTTGAGATGATCATGTGGTTTTTGTCTTTTCTTTTGTTGATGTGGTGTATCACGTTGATTGATTTGCGTATGTTGAACCATCCTTGTGACCCTGGGATGAATCCAACTTGGTTGTGGTGTATCACATGGCTTAGTTTTGCTTGTTTTCGGTATCATGCTGTATATGTTCTTTTACAACTTGTCTTTCCACTGACCATAACAAATGCTTAAGTATGTGTGTGTGTATACACCATTGTTGCTGCATTGTTTGTAATAGAGAAAAGAAAACAACTGTAAATAACTTAAATGCCTGCCAACGGGGGCATTTAAAGACATTATAATACATCTGGACTATGTAATCCTGTTCATAAACTATTACCATGTAATAGTTTGCAGTGTAATACTATGCAAGCAGTTAATGAGTTATAACTTTACGTAAGGATACAGAAAGATGTCCAAAATATTTTATTAAGTACAAAAGCAAGTTACAAAAGGACATACACATAATTTTATTTTATTTTATTTTTAAACAAATTCATTGGAAAGCAATTTGGGTTTTAGTCCCAGCCACGCCACTTGAACAGTTCCCTACTTGGTTCAATCATCTATTTATCAAAGGTGAGCATGATACAGTCTCTGCCCTCATCGAGGAGAAGCAGACAAGGCTGTGAGTGGAGAGGAAGGGGCTTCAGCAAGTTTCCCAGGAGACAACACTAAATACTCAAAACACAGTGCAGCGGGGTTGACGGAGGTGCTGAAAAGGCAGGACAGTCCTGTGGGCAGGGGGCGTAGGGCAAAGCCGGGAGCACCAGACCCCATCCCACTGCCACCACTCCCTGCCAAGTGACCTTGAGCTCCAACCTCCCTGAGCCCCCAGTTTTAGGGGGTAAGAGATTTGAACTGACGATCCTTAAGGATTCTTCAAAGTCTGAAATTCTCTGCTGACGTTCGTCAAATGCAAGGTTGACTCAGGGCGGAATCCCAAACCTCTGGGGGAAGCTGGGGGTCTTTAGCCCAAGGGAACCCTCTACGGGGACCCTCCCAAGGGCAGGGACTCCAGCCTCGCAGGCCAGAGGCACTCAGTAAATGTGAGTGGAATGAATGAATGACGGAATGAGTGAAGGCAGCGTGCAAGGAAGTGCATAACAGAAGGGTTCGAGCACAATTTTAAAGGGAAAATTTTCTAAAATGGTTCTTCAAGGTGATGGTGAGCTCGCCTCTAACACAGCCAAGTGCTGGGAAGAAAAATCAGCAGACGGGGCTCCCGTCTCTCATTTCTCACAAAGCCGAGGCCTTCTGCCCACTGCCACTTGCCACTCCTGCTAGGTAATCAGACCGTTGTTAATTAATAAAGCTGTCAGGTGAATCGTCCTCTCTGGTCATTAGTGTCCTTCCAGAAAGAGGATCCTGCTATCACTACCCCATCCACCCCTCGGCTTGCAGCTCAATTAACTTAATGCTATGCAAATGAGAGGCTCTTCTCATCATTAGCTTATAGCCCTCGAATGTTAATCGCGTAATTGGGCCTTCAACAGGGTAATTAGACACGATTTCGTCCATTAGTCTTACAAGGCTAATTATTGTTGAGAGGAGAACGGGGGACGCTCCCAGAGCTCCACACGAAGAGGGGCCTCTGGTTAAAGCAAACACAAGGTGGAAGCTCTTGTGGAACCTCCACCAGGTACAAGGGCAGCCACATTCCAGGCCGTCCCAACCCAGCATCCTAATCCGCCGGGGGTCAGGCGAAGGAAGGGAAGGGGGACATGGGGAAGGACAGCAGGTGTGCCGGCTGGAGAAAAAGAATACACACGGCATTTAAAAGCAAAACAAGAGAGCGCGGGCCTCCCTGGTGGCACAGTGGTTAAGAATCCGCCTGCCAGTGCAGGGGACGTGGGTTCCAGCCCTGGTCCGGGAAGATGCCACATGCCGTGCAGCAACTAAGCCCGTGCGCCACAACTACTGAGCCTGCGCTCTAGAGCCTGCGAGCCACAACTACTGAAGCCCACGTGCCACAACTACTGAAGCCCACGTGCCTAGAGCCCGTGTTCCACAACTAGAGAAGACACCGCAGTGAGAAACCCGCGCACCGCAACAAAGAGTAGCCCCCGCTCGCCGCAACTAGAGAAAGCCCGCGCGCAGCAGCGAAGACCCAAGGCAGCCAAAAATAAATATAAATAAATAAATAAAAATAAAGAGGTGATTAAGTTAAATGAAGTTGCCAGGGTGGGCCCTAACCCAATCTGAATGGTGTCCTAGAAGAGGGGGAAATCTGGACACACAAAGAGATACTTGTACACAGAGAAGAGAACACATGAAGAGGCAGGAAGAGGGTGGCTGTCTGAAAGCCAGGGAGAGACGCCTCAGAAGAAACCAGTCTTGCCAGCATCTTGATCTTGGACTTCCAGCCTCCAGAACTGGGAGGAAATGAATTTCCATGTTTTAAGCCACAAAGTCTGCGGTATAGCAGCCCTGGGAAACCTCTTCAGATTTCCTAATAGGTATCTCACTCTTACCATGTCCAAAATGGAACTGGTGGTCCCTTCCCCCAAACCTGCTCCTTCCACATCCCTGGTCAGTAGATGGCCAGCCCACTCTTCCCGTTTGCTCCAGCAAAAACTGGAGTTGTCCATATCGACCGTGTCCGTTCTGCCTTCAAAATGTAGTCAGAGCCCAAGTACATCTTGCCACTTGCATGGCTACTACCCTGGGCCAGGCCACCAGGATCTCTCACCTGGGTGATGCCAACTGCCCCCTTCCTGGCCTCTTTGCTTCTGCCCTTGTCCTCATGCCTACAGTCCATTCTCCACCCAGGACTCCGAGTAATCCTTTTAAAACATAAGTATCACCACTCAACTGCTCATCACTCCCCACCCCAAGTGGCTCCCACCGGACTCAGAGGAAAAGCCCAAGTCCTCCAGGAGGCCCGTCTACCTCTGACTCACCACCTCCCCCCCCACCCCCCATCGCCGCTCCATTGACAACAGCCTCCATGATGCCCCCTGAACTTGCCAAGCACATTCTCACCCCAGGGCCTTTGCACTTGCTGTTCCCTGGCCCGAACTGCTCTACCACAGATCATCCCAGGATTTGTTTAAACCTCTGCTCAAATGTGCTTTTAACAGAAAGGCCATCCCTGACCACCTTCCAAGCAATGTGCTACCCCGTCCATCCCTCTCCACCTTCCTGCCCACCTTCCCTTCTCCCCTTTAGTCTGTTTTACTGCTCTCCACGGGACCCAACATAGGATGCATCTGTTGGTTGTATATAGCCTTTCTCACGCCAGCAGGAATGTAAGCCATGTGACAGCAAGTATTTTCGGTTTTGTTTCCTTTTGTTTTCCCAGAAGTCAAGCAGTACCTGCATGTAACAGATGCTCTGTAAATATTTGGTGCTTATCTGAACAAAATCATCCCTGTCTTACACAGGAGGAGACTGAAGTTCAGAGATGATAAAAAAAAAAACCCTGCCCAGCCTCACACAGCCTATATGAGGCAAAGCCAGGTTTCTGGGGCCTCTTGCTTAACCACTGTCCTGTTAAGCTGCTTCCCATCCGCAGGACAACGTGTGAAGTGCCGTGAAGGTGCAGAGCAAGGAGAAGCATCAGGGAAGGCTTCCTGGAGGTGGTGGAGTTTGAGCTAAGCCTTGTAGGAAAGATAAGATTTGGACAAAAACCCAAGGTGCTCTGAAGGAAGACACATTAGGAGCGAACACTCAGTGTTTAGCAAGCAGGAAGTAGGCAGGTGTGCTCAGGTGCGGGGGCAGGAAGGGGAGGGATGGGTGGGAAAGAGGGAAGCCCTCCTCTCCTGATGCCCACCCCACTTCCTACTCTGAGAGTGGGAGTTCCAGGCCGGATGGGTTTCTTCCCAATGCATGGAGTCCTTTTCTAGGATCTAGAACCTACGCTTCATGAGACAGAGGCCCAGAGAGAAAGGAAGGGCCCCAACAGCCACATGGGCGTTCCGACCCACTTGCCCCTGGGGGAAGGGGCGAGTGTTGGGTGGGGTCTGGAATCTGCAGACACCTCAAAGCCAACAAGGAGGCAAGGCCCAGGGTTCTATAGTCTCAGAAGAAGTAAGGCTGAACTTCAATTTGTGGGAGACCTTCTTAAAAGTTTTTTTTAAATATTATTAAATAATTTCTGTGATATTTAGGGAGGAGAGCTTCAAGCTTTTAGACATCTGCCACACAAATCTAGCAGAGGACCAAGCTTTTAAAGCACGAGCGGGGTTCAACAGTTCAGCACTTTATTTATGCCTCCAAGGAAGATGGAAAATTGAAGTACACTCTGATGCCTCCCGAAGTCTCCTATGGGTAAAGGAAACAAATATGATTCCTCCAGGTCATCTCGGCCTCCGTCCTCTTGTCTTTCTCTGGGAAATGAACTTAAGTCAACGGTCTAGGGTTGCGCCTGCCAAAAATGGGGGCATCTTCATCAGAGCTGGACTCAAATGCCAACTACCCGGGGCTCCATTCTGCGAAAGGTCACCTGTCACTCTCCACCGGGGCCTGGAGATTGCTTTAGATGTCTGATAGCAGGGAAGGTGTGTTTATCTCCCCTGATGTCTCAGTCACCACCGACTTAGGCCCAACTGTTACTGGTTGGATAAAACCCATTGCACCCCTAATAAGAGCTTCGAATCCACAGGGGAAACAGAAATTGAGATGTGCTTTGTCAGTGAAGAATAGTCAACCTTGATGGGGGGAAAAGGGAGAGCCGGGCAGGAGAGAAATTTTCTGACTGTGAAGGTAATCAGACGCTAAACTAGGAAACTGAGAAAAGTTGTCACTTCCTCCCCAAATGACACATTTACACGGTGTCATTTGGGGAGAAAGTGTGCTCAAGTAGAGTGTGGCAAACTCACTCTGGACCCCTCCCTAGACCTCTTAGAGACAGCAGGAGAGCCGGCCAGGCAGAACTGGGCTCTCAGAAAGTTCTTAGGAAAAAAAAAATTTTCATGGTTAATAAATACACTGAGGTAGGGGCTCCCTTGGTGGCGCGGTGGTTAAGAATCCGCCTGCCAATGCAGGGGACACGGGTTCGAGCCCTGGTCCGGGAAGATCCCACATGCCGCGGAGCAACTAAGCCCGTGCACCACAACTACTGAAGCCCACGTGCCTAGAGCCTGTGCTCCGCAGCAGGAGAGGCCACCGCAGAGGCCTGTGCACCACAGCGAGCGGTGGCCCCTGCGCGCAGCAACGAAGACCCAACACAACCAAAATAAATAAATAAACAAATACACTGAGTTTCAATATACTACAGCAAGACGGTTAGCGTCAGTCTTTAACTAACAAAGTTACTAAGAAAATACCACGCAAATCCCTTGTTACGTGTGTGCCCTGTTTCTTCCTAAAGACTAAACTCCCCGGCCCTCCATCACCCAGCACAGGCTGCCTCTCACGCCCCCGGACTGCCAGCTGCCCTGAAGTTTCCTGCCACCAGCACACCACGCACGCTGCCTGCTGGGGACAGCAGAGCTAAGCCTGTGGTCGTCTGCGCTCGCTCTCTTTCTGAGAATTCACCGTACTTTTATATTTCATACTCTGCAAGATCCTGGAGGCTGCAGGCAAAGAGTTCAAAGGTAATGTACATTTTTGATGTCCCTGCTTCAAAAGTAATTGCTCTTATGCTCTTCCAGACAGACGACAAACCTTAGTAACAGACTGTCATAAACTAAGTTTTAACCCTCGAAATAAAGCGGGGCCGACCTTCCACATTTGCTCAGAATCATCCTCACCAGATTTTTTCTTACACAAACATTGGAAATAAAGTGGTAAAATGTCAACAGTCCCTAGGCGGGAAAATAATGGGAGAACTTCCCTTTTTCTACTCCAGTCCTTATTTACCGAAGGATTAAAATGCTCCAGCCCCGGGTGCCCCGACTCCACCACTGGCCACAGTCTTGAGCTGGAGGCCCAGGGTGCACCTCCTTTCCTAACTCCAGGCCTGGTGACCCAGCCACCGGCTCTGAGAACCACCGCCTGCATCCCCTCCGACCTCCCGGGTGGCTGCCAAATTCCCATGACCAGCTAGTATTTATTTTTGCTACAAGGAAGCGCAACACGCACTCTCAGAGCCGAGACAGTTGCTGCGTGCTTTCACTATGTGCTAAGCGGCTGTGTAACGAGTGTAGTGGAAACTGAGCTGGTGGCCTGGGAAGATGGCCTACGTCTTGGGGGAGTGGAGATGCAAAAGCGAGGACAAGGCAGTTTACCCGAACGGGACGCCGGAGCAGGTGATGGCAGAGATTTCAGAGACGCTGGAGAGATGCAAGTGTTGCCGGGATGGAAGACCCTTGGGCTGAGTTTTAATCTCTTCAAGTCTGTCTCCAAAAGTATGCCTCGACCATGGAAAGGTGAAGCATACAGAATGAGGACAGGTGGGCAAAGTCCATCCCAAGAAGGACAGGTGTGATACGGCATTTCACAAGTGCTGTATCGACCCAGTTTTCAAGTCACGGCTCACAACGCTCTTGGGCAGTTTGCCAATCCCCACTCCAAGCACTCCCCTTCCGGGACTCCTACACTCCAGCCGGGGACAGCCCCCAGGCCCCGGAGCCCCTGAAATTATTTAAATTAGCCAATCCAGCAAAAGCCTGCAAAACCTAGCTAACTGCCCTCCTGCCGGACAGAAGATGCCTTCCACGGCTCAGCTGCGGTCACCCTGTCCCCAGGGTGAAGCCCCTGCACGGCCCCAGGTGGCAGCCACCTCTCGTTTGGAACTGTAAGTAACAGAGTTCTGCCTTACACCTCTCTGAGTGTCATTTGGTTGTGTCCTGCCATCAAAAGAATCTTTAGGGAATTCCCTGGCGGTCCAGTGGTTAGGACTCGGCGCTTTCACTGCTGGGGCCCGAGTTCGATCCCTGGCCGGGGAACTAAGATCCTACAAGCCATGTGGCATGGCCAAAAAAAAAGAAAAAAAAAAAAAAAGGAATCTTTAAATCTTACAGGACAACAGGGGACCGGTGATGCACGCTTTTTCACGGCCGCCACACGATCTGCGAGACTGTTCTAGCATTCAGATTTCCCCGTCTGTCTGGCTCCTTGGCTTCTCTGACAAAAGTGCAGTTTTGTCTTTGTGTATCTGCAGGATCATCTTCTGCCCCGCCCATCGCAGGTGAACAAGGAAGTACCTTCCTCCACCCAGAGGGGAGCAGTGTGCTCCGAGCAGCCGAGAGGCCAGCCCGGGCCACAGTTCCTTGGTGAGGAACTGGTCTGACCTTGCTTTGCAGAAGCTCTGGTCCCACGCCCAGGCCCAGAGCTCCCAATGTTTTAGGAATAAATGCGGCTCCCACACCCGGAGGCCCTCGTCCATACGCCAGGCTCTGTGCAGACTGCTTCCGCATCACCGCCTCCTACCCCCGACCTGGCGTCCCCAATGCCATGGTCCCTGGTCCTCAGTTGAGGAAACTGGAGCGCAGAGAGGATAATAACTGGCTGCAGGAAATGCAGGTTTCGATATTTATCTGTTGACATCATCATCTTGGCTGTACGGAGCATTTTCTAATTCCTAGTCCCACCCATATGCATTTTCCCAGCAAATACGTACATGAATCCAGCAAAGGGGAGGTAAGAAGGGCTGGGTTATCACCCCATTTGACGGATAAGGAAACCGAGGCTTAGAAAGGTTACGCAGAGCCCCCGGACCGCTTACCAGCGAGCCGCAAGCAAGATTGTCAGAAACGCGTGTCGAACTATCAAGAAGGGGAAAGACGGATGAAAAAGAGATAGCTGCTGAATGATGAAAGAAAGAAAGAACCAGAAGAGACAAGGCCTGGAGCTGCCCCCACTCCCACCTTCATCACATGCACACTTTCTTTTTTACCCTTGACCCCATTTTGTTGAGACAATGGCTACTTCCTCCAAAGCCCTCGAACCCAAGTGGACACCTGCCTAGAGGGGCCAATGGACACCATCGCTTGTGCGACAGAATCCGCGTGGTTGGGGACCCTGCTGTGGATAGGTGCACAGCGACTCTGCTGTTAGGAGGGGCCTTCCGGCTCACCGATGTTTAGGGAAGATCTTTCTTCCAAAAACAAAGGGCGCCGTGGAGCACGCAGTCCATGATATGTATTCCAGCCCATGTCTGGTAAACTCTCGGATGGTGGCAGCAAGGCAGGGTCAGCCGGGTTCTATTAGCTCAATTAATGAGGAGTAAGATGAGGCTAACATCCCACTCGTTGGGCGGCTCGGCACAGGGCTGGAGTAATGGAGTTATTAACCTCAGTCAGCCACTGAATTTTGCTGCTGATTCCAGCTCCATTTCCTAGTTCAGGCCTCCATTAATGGGCTGTTTATCATCCCTAATCCACATAAGGATCAGCTGCAGAAATATGAGAGCTTCCTGGAAGGACCAAGTGATAATAAAAAAGAGAGAGAGAGAGAGAGAGAGAGAGAGGAGAGGCGAGAAACCCTCTCGTTGCGCATTTTAATTTTTCTTTGGTCCAACTGCTGCTCTCCTAAGAGATTATAACATCCTTTTCACTTGGGCACACATCAGAAACGGCGAAGCCATTCTCTGAGGGTTTCGCTGTGTTGTCCTCCGGAGCACAGTGTCATGTGCAACTAAAAAATGATAAGCTTTTAAGTTAAATTAGAGAGCGCTGGCATATTAACTATATACCAGTTCAGTTTTTACTTTCATAACATACCATGATTTTTTTACATTTAACATAGCTGAACCCAAGAAATCAAACCAGCATTCAGCAGAATCATTTATCAACATTGTTAAACGCTCTGATCACGATTTTCCAGTTTGCCTGGAACCACGGGGCCCTTCCAGACAAAAGGGTGATTTTCGTCTTTGTCTATTTCAGGGCCTCTCTCATCCCACATGCCGCCTTCCCCAATTCCAACCAACGGGAGTCTTTAAAATGTCTTCTGTAGGGTAAGAAACGCAAGCAGATTGTGACTAGACGGAAAATATTTTGAGTAGAAATGAGTTATTTGTACCAGCCCACAGTACCAGCCCACAGAGTAGATACAGCAATTACTCTCTGACGGTCGTCCTTCAGAGTATAACAGTATTTGCCATTTTAGCCTCTTTTTTTTTTTTTTTTTTGCGGTACGCGGGCCTCTCACTGCCGTGGCCTCTCCCGTTGCGGAGCACAGGCTACGGACGCGCAGGCTCAGCGGCCATGGCTCACGGGCCCAGCCGCTCCGTGGCATGTGGGATCCTCCCGGACCAGGGCACGAACCCGCGTCCCCTGCATCGGCAGGCGGACTCTCAACCACTGCGCCACCAGGGAAGCCCCATTTTAGCCTGTTTTTGTGTAACAGGAATTCAAAAGCACATGGGTAACAATCATAATAAATGTTTGCATGTTTCCATGCTTCTTAAAGTGTAGGCAAATCAGTAGCTCACCTATTTAGGGCATGGAGTGTGTAATTTATTTTGTGAGAACAGGAGAGAAAACTATATCCTACACTTTGAATGAGAGTCTGTCCTCCCAGAAAGAGCTGTGGGAGGGATATTCAGAGCCAGCTCATAGAGCCCCCTGCATCCATGGCACCTGCCAATTACAAATCACACTCACACATATTCCACTTACTCTCCAGAGCACTGGTGCTGTCAGGTTAAAAGGGTAGAGGTTATTGCTCCATTTGACAGACAGGAAAACTGAGGCTAATTGTAGTTTTTTTCAAGCCAGCAAGCCAGGGGGCAGGGATAGACGCTCATCGCATTGCAGAAAGGGCACAATGGAGCCGTTCAGAGCAAAGAGCTGGGGTCCCGGTTGGTCTCCTCCACGTGGCCTGGGGCAAGGGACACGGCTCCTCTGAGCCCACATGCCTTTTACTGAACCAACCTACTTTATGGGGCTACTGAATGGATTAAAGGAGACACAAAGCAGGCACACAGTTGGCACTCAGTAGACACCAGATATCACTATCATCATTCTTGTTGTCAGGGTGATGATGAGGGTCCAAGATGAGGGGGCAGCACCGGGAAGGGGAGAAGTTTCCTCAGGGACGAACAAGGCAGGACCCCTGCAGAGCAGAGTCAGAAACTGGATGCAAAGATGCAGAGGGGAGAGGAGGAGAGCAAGGGATCCAGCAGCAGCCGCCTGGTCTGAACATTCTGGGCCGCCTCCGACCACTAAGCAGAGGCTTGTTTCAAGGGTCTGGCCCAGGAAATATGAAAGCTTTCAGACCCACGTGTCTGAGGGGCCAGGCTTGCACCGGGCAGGCTCCGCTTGGGTGTGGGAGTTCCAGCTCCTCCAGGCTGGGAGTTCACATCAGCCAGCCTGGGTCCCTTTGGCAGCTCTGCTCTCCGGTTCCCTGGGGGAAAGGGCTATGCTTTTAGCAAAAGCCAACAAGACACCCAGCACCAACTGGGATCCAAGTGCAATGAGAGGAGACCTGTCACTGCTTTCCCAGGGACAACCGAACCCCTCTGGGCTCCCAGTTATGTGGGACACACAACTGTCTAGTTTAAGAAATAACAATAAACAGGGGCTTCCCTGGTGGCGCAGCGGTTGAGAGTCCGCCTGCCGATGCAGGGGACATGGGTTCGTGCCCCGGTCCGGGAAGATCCCACGTGCCGCGGAGCGGCTGAGCCCGTGAGCCATGGCCACTGAGCCGGCGCGTCCGGAGCCTGTGCTCCGCAACGGGAGAGGCCACAACAGTGACAGGCCCGCGTACCGCAAAAAAAAAAAAAAAAAAAAAAGAAAGAATAAAAAATTAAAACCCACCACACTCGAAAAGGAACCTATACAGCAGTTGCCAGTTTGCACAAAACAACCTGGGACACAACAAGCTAATCGAAAATACCTTCCTTGGGTGATTTCTTCATAGCCCCAAATTTAGTCCAATGGAGTAAAGAAAGAGAGAAATACTAAAGAAAACAGCAATAATAAAATCTCTGCTACCATTCTGCTCAATTCTATTGCCACTGACTCAGCGAGGGTCCCCTCTTTTACCCTCTTTCCGGGGATTTCTGAGAGACGCAGCAGCAGCTCTGACCTGGGACCTTGCAGTTGGACGTGACCCGGACCTTGCCCGCTGGGCCTGCAGCGGTACAGCCCGGGGGCCGGGGGAAGAGGTTCAAGGCATGGCCCGCCCCGCCCCCTCCGCACAGCATCAAGGTGAGGCAGGATGCAAAGGAAAAAAAAAAAACAAACAAACAAAAAACCACCAGTCTGTCTGATCCACTGCAAACTTCCCGACATCAATCAGAATCCTATACTCCCTCTCCATAGTAAACATTAATTTTAAAAGGAAATACCGTGCTACAAACTTGCAGCATGAAATGAATTATTTTATAGCCAGGCAGAGGGCAGGTTTCTGGATGGAGCCTTGGATACTTCTTTCTTTGTTTCTTTCTTCTTTCTTCTTCTATTTTTTTTTTTTTTACTATTATTATTAGATTTTGACAAACTTTATAGCCCATTTTATTTGTTCTCAAATAACTTTTTCTCCTTCTTTGTGACACATCAATTACTTGGTTTGTTTCCCTCACTGTGGGATGCTGGAACCAGGAGTTGGATACTGCTCAGCGGAACATAATTTAGTATTATGTGCCATGGGTTTATGAGGTAGAAGTGAAACAAAACGTGGCATTTGAACACTATCCATTTATTAGCTCTAAGAAGAGACTCGTATTTGACAAGGAGACAATAACTTTGTTAAGTTACCCCCCTGATAAGCCAGAGGGGTCTATTTCTGTGTCCAATACAGAGTAGCTTACCCTTCCCCACTAACTCTATTTACTAGTATGAATCTATTTTAGTAGTAAAATTGATAGATATGTAAATTTATTTTAGTCTAATTTCATTGAATCCTCCTAAAAACAAAAAGAGCCTTTGTAGACTGTTTTCATATCTGAATTATACATTTCTGTATCGTATTCCCAGATTGATGTCTAGGCTATAATTCTGTCAAGATTTCCTCCTGGTGTCAGAAACTGCAGCACCACAGCTAGACTGCTTTATAATTGGCATCACAACCGAACCAGAATTACAGCCCTGATACTCATCCCAGTGCTAGGTGGGTTCATTTTAGAATGTTTCTCTCTTCCTTAGCCTATGTCTGGACTTGAAGGTTCATGGCTAAAATTACTTTCTGAATTAATCATAAAAAAATACTTAATAGCAAGCTAAGGTGGAGGAAATGGATTGGTCAGAGGTGACAAAGAGGAGGAGAAAATACACCCTCAGTGATGGGAGAGAAATACAGAAGGATGACTGAACAGTGGCATATGATTAAATCTATGTTGTAAACAAATATCTTTTTTATTTCTCTGCTTGTCCTCTGCCTTAGGGTCAAATAAATTAAATTGGCATTATTTACTAAGTCTTTAGAAACTGCTTTTTACTTCGTGGTGAACGGAGAAGTATTTCCTTGCAAGCCTGCCCTAAATCAAAGAGGTTCTTGAATAATCTTCCCTGCGGTGCTTTTAATAAACACCGTGTCCTCCCCCTGTTGGTCGTGCAGTCCTGGCATGGTGCACAGGGCTGGTAAATAAAACGGGCGTTCTTCCCCTAGGGGTTCAGAAAAATGAGCACTAGGTTCCCTCCCTATGTCTTGTCAATGACCCGCCCCCAGTCTTCTTTTAAGTGACTGTTTTTGCATTTTCCCTGATGCCTTTCATCTTCAGGTAGATGAGTTTACTCGGAAGCTAATTATTGACACCAATGTCTGTTCCATCCCCAGCAAACGGAGGGTGGAAACTTCGCCTCATAGCACTGTGGTCCCCTGGAAATTCCCGGTCAACACAGGTAGAAAGACAGGATGCTCAGGCTGCCTGCTGGGTCCCTGCTGCCCTAGAACTAAACAGACCTTTCAGTCTTCTAGGAGGAAGCTCTCCGGACCCAACTCCAAGGATATAATTAAGACAGAATTGAGGAGAATCCAACCGTGAGGGACAGAATAATGCCCCCCCACCAAGAGGTCCACCTCCTAACCCCCAGAATCTGTGAATATGTTACTTCACATGGAAAAGGGGATCTGCACATGAGATTACATTAAGGACGTTGATAGGTAAGATTATCTGGGTGGACCCAATCCAATTACACGAGTCCTTAAAATCTGAGAACTGTTCCCAGCACTGGTCAGAGGGAGATATGGCCACAGAAGAAGACCAAGTGTTGCAACACTGCTGTCTTTGAACACAGAGGAAGGGGGCAGTGATCCAAGGACTGGGGGCAATCTCTAGAAGCTGAAAAAGTGAGGAAATGTACTCTTCCTAGAGCCTCCAGAAAGGAACGCAGCCTGTCTGATGTATTGATGTTAGCCTTACAGAATTGTAAGACAATAAATGTGTACTGTTTAAGCCACTGAGTTTGTGGTAATTTGTTACAACAGTCAGAGAAAATTTTCTATTTTCTATTTTCTAAAACCAACTCATGCTATTCTTAGACAAACCACAGAGCTATTCAAGGACAAGTGATTTGCAAAATAAACCCACCTTGGGACTCAGGTACAGACATTGCCAAATAAGCGTCCTAAAAGTTAAAAGAGAGAGAGAGAGAGAGAGAGAGAGAGAGAGAGGGAGAGAGAGAGACATAGGCAATGAATACCCTTTGGAAGAAGAAGTACTCTAGGAAACAGCAGAACATTTTACATAAAACCTTATCAATGTGCTCAAAATAATTTAGAGAGAACAGACTCTGTAATACAAGAAATCAAAGAAAAGAGGATGAGATAAAATTTAAAAGGAGATGAAAGAAAACTGATAACGTTAAGGGAAAAAACTAAGGGAAACGTAAAAGCATTATAGAAATGAAAAATAAATTAGAAGCAACAAGAAATAAATATGATAAAAAATAAAGTTATCATGAAGGACAGACGTGAAAAATAATACAGAAAAGGGCTTCCCTGGTGGCGCAGTGGTTGAGAGTCCGCCTGCCGATGCAGGGGACGCGGGTTCGTGCCCCGGTCCGGGAAGATCCCACATGCCGCGGAGCGGCTGGGCCCGTGAGCCATGGCCACTGAGCCTGCGCGTCCGTAGCCTGTGCTCCGCAACGGGAGAGGCCACAACAGTGAGAGGCCCGTATACCGCAAAAAAAAAAAAAAAACAGAAAAGAAAAGGAAAAGATAAAAGCTGCTAGAAAGAAATTGTAATTATGGAAACAGATAATAAATACCCAGCATGGGCGTAATTGGTCTTCCTGAATAAGAACAAGTGAACGAACCAGAAAAATATTAATGTATGAACTGGAAGAAAATTCTCCTGAAATAATGGAAATGGAAAGGATTCATAATATTCCAGAGAAAAGTAATAAAGAGAACCAGGACTGAGGCACGGCCTAGTGAATGTAAATGAACTGAGACAGAGCATCCAGACATAAGAAGCACATCACCTACAATGGAAAAGAATCTCACTGGCCTCAGACATTACCGCAAGCCCACAGGGGTCAGAGCACAGCATAGAAACGGTACAGGATGCTCAGGGGTAAGAAATGTGATGGGAGAATTTTTTTACCTTGCTAGATGCTGTTGACAGATGAAGCTAACAGAAGGACATTCTCACATGTGCAAGCACTTAGGAAGTTTAGCATGTCTGTACCCTTGCTGAAAATGACTCAAAGACATAATCCATTCAAATGAACAATGAATCAAAACTGATAAATGGAGAGGCTGAATCATGTAAACAGCTGGCGTTGAAATCTGAATCCAGTTGAAAAGAGAATGAAAACTTCACAAGTACAGTAATACAGCTAAAAACAGAATGTAATTGTTATATTTCTAGAAAGAAAAGCTTAGCCATCTTAAAAATAATAATCCGTGTATCATAGACTGAGGCCAAAAAATTTCAGAATGTGTCTGTCCCTCCCCACCCCCAGCCCCAGCCTGCCAGAAATGGAGAGTGGATGGGGGAGGGGAATGAGGAGGTGGTACATATGGGAGCATTTTTTCTTTCATCTTTCACTGACAGAGTCAAAATATTCTGTTTCATTTCAGAACTGACAAATTGAGAAATACAAGTTTAATCAAACCACCTTGACAAGAGTAGTAGAACTAGAAACAGATTATCTTCGAAACCAACTTGGGGGGAGGGGAGAGAAGCCAACAATAGCAATAATAAAAGAAGGGGCTTCCCTGGTGGCGCAGTGGTTAAGAATCCGCCTGCCAATGCAGGGGACACGGGTTCGAGCCCTGGTCCGGGAAGATCCCACATGCCGCGGAGTGACTAAGCCCGTGCGCCACAACTACTGAGCCCACGAGCCACAACTACTGAAGCCCGTGCGCCTGAAGCCCGTGCTCTGCAGCAAGAGAAGCCATCGCAATGAGAAGCCCGCGCACCACAATGAAGAGTAGCCCCTGCTCGCCACAACTAGAGAAAGCTTGCGCTCAGCAACAAAGACCCAACGCAGCCAAAAACAAAAATAAATAAATAAATTTATAAAATAAAAAAAAAAAAGGAAAACGCAGGCCATTAAAAAAAGATGGAAAACAAAGGAAACCATGATGAAGCATAAAATAAAGTGATGAAAGTAAAAAATAAGTGGGATAAATTCAACTGTTCAAAGGAAAAGACAAGCAGGTTGAATAAAAAATGTTAAACCCAATTTCATTCTGCCCTACGTGACAACTTAAAATAAAGGAAGCAAAGGAGTTGAAGGTAAGAAACACGCAAATGCAACAAAGCAATCGAGGGTTGAGTTCCGGGTAGAAACGGCGCGTTGAAACACGCATCACATTCTGTTTCCTCCCCAAACCCGACAGAAGATTGACAGGAAAGGGATTCTGAGAACCTACAGCGACGACAGGGAGAACAGCGGAAGGGAAGGCAACTAAACAAGTGTTTTGGGGGCTGGAAGGCAGCTGGACCTGTGACAACAAGCGACGGAGACGTCAGCAAAGGCCAGATCCCGAGTCAGCAGCAGGAAAAGCTGAGAACAAACCCGGAGTCCTCACCAGGACATCGTCAAAAGGCTCAGGCGGAGGTGCTGAAACGGAACAGGGCCCTGCGGTCCCTCCTCCCATGTCCTCCGCCTGCCTTTTGTCTGTGGAAGAACTTTAGCCAACGAATAAGTCTAATCAGAGAAAACGCAGAGGCAAAGAAAGCAGTCAAACAAATAATCATAGTTTAGTCATTACGCAGAGTTAAGGACCTTTAGCTCCTCCTCAGGGGCTATGGATAATATTCTGAGCCGTATCCTGTGAGCTGTCTCGTAGATACTGAAACCCCACCAGGTGGAAGAAGCTAACTACGTGATGACCAGGCTGTAGCCATGACATAAGCTGCCGCAATTCTGAGAACTGGCCTCAAGGAAATGGGAACAAACCGACCCTGGAACTGAAGACTAACTGTACCTAAAACAGTCAAGATGACGCTGGTCAGAGCACCGCAGGACCAGCTTCAAGGTGAGTGTCAGCGCTGGCTGTGCTGTTGCTACATGTAGCGCCCTCCCTCCGTCTACAAAAGCTCTTGGCCCCTGACTGTCAGTAGGGGGAAGTCAGCCTTTGGACAGGAGTCCCGCCCCTCCCCCCTTGGGTTGCCAGCATTGGAAATAAAGCAAACTTTCCTTTCCACCAAACGTGCCTCTTTACTGGCTTTTGAGCCGTAAGCAGCACCCGTAACAGTCCACTCGGAAACTGGGTGGCTAAAATAAGGACGATTGGTTAAACTTGCTTAAGGAGAGACTAAGCCCCAGACGCCCTCCTCACTCCACCCAGCTGAGTGAATCAATCCTCCTCCGCTTCGGTAGAAATGGGAGGTTTATTCTCTAGAGAGGATATAATACAGGCTCCTTGGACTTGAAGAATGCTGAGCACAGTTGAGAGTCTGAGTCTGTACCAAAATTAGGGGAATTAGGTTAAAAAAAACATATGCATATGGCGTGCAGTGTGTGAGACCTCTGCCCACCTTCTCCCAGTCTCCACTGTCCTGCTTCTCCCTCGGACCCCAGACCTTTACCCTCCAGCAGGAGATTGGGTGAGGCCTCTGTGAGGAATCTGACATTTCCAGAGGAAAAGACTTAAAGATGTTGAGTTGGTGGTAGGATTCTGCACAAAAGGCCCCAGTCGTTCATCCTACACTGAAGACAAATTCTATGAGCTCCGTCTATGCCCTCAGAGCTCCCAAATAGTTTTTTAGTTTCCCGTTCTTACATGTGAGCAAACAACCAAGGGTAACGTGACATCTTTCTACTGACAAACAATGAGACCAAGACAAACAAAAACTCAGTAGGAACAGACTACGCAGGAGGGGAAAAACCTCTCCTCACTGCCCTCCTGCAAAAACAAGCTTGCCATTAACATCTTCAAGAGATAAAAAAAAATCCATGAAATAAGATCAAGAAGCCATAAAAGTCATATTCAGATGACAAAAAAAGACCTCTTGAATGTTACAAAAGTAAAAACTGCAGCAGAAGTTAGAAATTCAGTAAAAGGGTTGAAAGAGAAAGTTGAGGAGACCTCCTAGAAAGTAGACCAAAACAAAACAAAGGCAAACCACACACATATACAAACACAAAACCAACAAAAGATATAGGATAAAGGGGGAAAAGTTGTTTTTTGTTTTTTTTAATTTACAAGGCCA
Organism: Leucopleurus acutus; assembly: GCF_964270905.1. Classification (NCBI taxonomy): domain Eukaryota; kingdom Metazoa; phylum Chordata; class Mammalia; order Artiodactyla; family Delphinidae; genus Leucopleurus; species Leucopleurus acutus. Next base: position 3,937,720 of record NC_139150.1, on the reverse strand, counting down.
GTCCGGGACATCTAACACCCAAATAGCGGGTTCCAGGGAGAACAGGAAAAAAAAAAGAGAGAAAAATCAACAAAATAATTCAAGAGAATTTCCCCAGGACTGAAGGACACGGGTTTTCACATTAATTTTTGGCCCGATGGAGTAAATGAGACCCAGACAAAAGAAATAAATGAAATTTCAGTGTGAACTTCTTCAGTCTGGAGCACACGTGATGAGGGTGTAACAGCCTACTGTCATCAAACCATCTTTTTAACTTGAGAAGCAACTGGAAGGTATGCTACACTAAAACAAGAGAGCATGTGAGAAAGAGGAAGATGTGTGATTCAGGAAACAGGGACTCCAACTCAGAAGACAGGCCAAGGGAAGCCCTCCAATCACAGTGCAGAAAAGTCCTGGAACAGCCCTGCAGTAAGCCTACAGAAAAAGCAGTCCAAACAAGAAAGGAGTTTGGGAAAGGGAGTAAATAAGAAAAAGGGTAAATAAGAAAGGGAGTAAATAAGGAAAACCTGGAGCTCACAGTTTACGTAATATGATGGACTTTGTGGACTATTGTTCTGAGGGACTATTATAAGCTGTAGGAATAAGTAGCAAATAGATACAAAGAAAACTAGGCAAGCGAAGAAACAAGGTGATTATTAACATCAGGAAAAACAAAACGAGAAGAGAGAGGGAAAACAGACAAAAAGGACATAAAAGACCTCCTTCCAGCTGAGTTAGCTCTCTGAAAGCAGCTTTTCCGGAAATTACACTCACAACTTTGTGCTTATATCTGATTGTCCAGAACTTGGTCCTGTGGTTCTACAGAGCTGTAAAGGAGGCTGGAAGATGGGGTCTTTCATTTCAGCCACCAACGCGCTCTACTGAAAACTGATGTTTCGTTACTGAGGAGGAAAGGGAAAATTCATGTTGGAGGAGACAAGTAACGGTCCTGTCACAGACAGTCGCTTTCATCAAGATGGCACTGCACAATGAACACACAGCTGACAAAAACCTTTATGAACTAAATAACATGGCACCAAAACATATAAAGCAAAAACTACAGGAAACACAAAATCAAATCATTAATAAGCTACCTCTCCCCCAAAGGGTCAGCTCCAAGGAACAGTTAGTGTTTTAAAAACTATTCCAGATACGGAGGAAGAATGAAAACCTATGAAATGATCACATCCTTGATACTATAAGCCTGACAAAGGACAAAAAAAAGGAAAAATTCAGACCCATATTATATATGCATATTAATGCAAAAAATCTAAATAAAATGTAGCCAATGCCATCCAACGGTATATTAGTTTCCCATTGCTACTATAACAAATTACCACAAGTTTAGTTGATTTAAAAAGTTCAAACTTACTATACTACTGTTCTGTAGGTCAGAAGTCTGGTACAGGCCTAACTGCACTAAAGATCAAGGTCGCCCAGGATGACCTCCCTACTTTAAAGCCAACTGAGCAGTTACCTTAATTACACCTGCAAAGTTCCTTTTGCCATGTAATATAACATTCACTGGCATGACATGGCAGGGAGGGGGACTGCTCACTTTTGATGGGGAATCAAAACTGTACCTGCCACAAGCAATATATTGAAAGAATAACACACCAAGACCAAGTGGCAGTCATTCTAGGAATGAAAGGCTGACTTATTATTAGAAAACCTGCTAACATAATTCATTATATTCATACATCAAAAAGGGGGAAAAAAACCCACATTTGTCTTAGACGATGCTAAAAAGGCCTTCGGATAATATTCAGCATCAACTCCAGATATTTTAAATTCTAAGAGCTAAACTTCTTTAACTTGATAAAAACTGTATATACCTCAAATGACAGTAGTGCCTTAGTGGTAGAATGCAGGACAGTCCTTCAGGTCAGGGAAAAAAAAAAACACCTGTCCATCATGACTCAGTTCCGGAAGTACTGCCCAATGTAATTAGACCAAAGAGTAAAATGATAAATATAAATATTGGAAAGGAAGAGGCAAAAGGATAAATATTTATAGATGTGTCATGATCACCACCCTGAAAAGCCCCAGGGAATCAACTGAAAAACTATCAGAAGCAGTAAGAAAGTTCTAGTAAGGAAGCTGGAGTATAAAGCAAATAAGAAAAATCAGTATCTTTCTTATACTCCTGAGAAATCCAGTTAGAAAATAAAATGGGTGAAAATACCCTCTTATCACAACACCAACAAGAAGAACAACAGGTAATATAATACCTAGAAATGCACTTAAAATGAAAAGCATGGGCCCCATAAAGTTGTCGGTCATTTCACGAAGGGGCAGAGAGAGGACAGGGCCATAGACTGCAACAGACCAAGTGATAAACCTACTGCAATTCTAGTTAAAATGTCAATGGCAGGGACTTCCCTGGTGGTCCAGTGGGTAAGACTTCTCGCTCCCCATGCAGGGGGCCCGGGTTCGATCCCTGCTCGGGGAGCTAGATCCCGTGTGCATGCCGCAACTACGAGTTTACATGCTGAAACGAAGATCCCACGTGCCGCAACTAAGACCCGGCGCAGCTAAAATAAATAAATAAAATATTTTTTAAAAGTCAATGGCAGTTCAGGATCAAATTATCATAGTACTCATTCGGAATAACAAACGTATAAAATAGACAATAAAGAAGAGTAATGAAAGGGCTTTGTCCTGCACTGACTTGAAATACATGATAAAACTAAAGTAGTTAAAGTGTGGTACGACTGCAGAAATAGACTTGTGGGAAACAACAGAAAGTTTAGAAGTACAACCAAGCGTACTGAGAGACTGTATTTACGAGCAGACGGTGTTCAGACCATATATAAATATCCATCCCCTGCAGCCACCAGCCCAGGACCCAATCACCGTCTCTGCAGCAATCAGCCCCCAACAGCCAGGACTTGATCAGTCACTAACAGCTTCCCTAATTTTGCCACCATTTCCAATTTAGACCCAAATGAGAGAAAGCTGAATATGTTCCCCTAACCAAGCACATAGGACACCCTGCTTCCAGCTGGCCGCCCCCAGCTTCCCCAGGCCCACAGCCTCGCTCAGGGAAGCCCTGAAGCCTTACCTTTCCCAGTAGAAGGCTCTCCCTCCCCTCTGCCTGCCTTTGAGATCCGGCCAGCTCCCTTGCTATATATAGCAAGCTCTGACTAAACAGCCTTTGCTTTTTTCATTTAGGAGGTCTTTGTTTATTTCCACAATATCTACTGTGGCGGGGTGCCCTCAAGTTCAAGTGAGTGGGAGAAGGACGGAGTATTCAACAATATTCAACATTTGAGGGGGAAAAAAAAAGAGATTTGTACTGCATACCCACATCAAAATAAGTATCAGACGCATCAAAGAACCAAATGTAAAAAAGGAAGTTGTGAAAACAGTAGAAGGAAACATGGATCGCTCGGCACCACAATCCCATGAGGAAGGCCAGACTGGTTGATGCGTATTGTCCATTCCCAGGTGAGACGCTCAGGTCCAGCAAGGCGAGCGGCAGAGCCAGCATCTGAACCCAAGCTTGACTCCCAGCTCCCAGCGTAAAAGGGACGAGTGGGTGGGAATGGGAATGACTAAGAGACACTCCCCTTCCAGAACGTGGTAAGGCTCCGGCAAGCTGCCAGCAGTCAGCCGGATCTGGACAGACAGTGCCTGGGGGTGGGGACCTTCCTGGGAGGCGGCGTGGCCAGGGCCGAGGCCCTGCCGGAAGCGGACTGCTCACCTGTTGGGCTTGTAGCCCATGCTATCCATCAAGCACGCCTGGTCCCTGTCTCGCGGGAAGTCGTGCAGCACCCACCCTCTCTCAACGCAGTCCTGCTGGTCCAGGCGCTGCTTCAGCACCTTCATGATGACGTAGCTGGGGACTGCAGAGAGAGGAAGACAGCTGGTCACTCTGCCGCCCTGGCCACCTCTCCTGACCCAACAGGAAGGTGAGGGAGCCTCCGCGGCCATGGCCCACGGCCTTCCTAACTTTATTTGACCCTGATTTGAACAGGTGAAGAGGCCGTTTTAGGTGGACAGGGCTGTGGGCGCCCGTTTCCCAGGACCCTCCAAGGTCCTAGCAATGGGAAGAACATGGCCACCCAAGAAGGGAAAAAAGCACTGGGTGACCTTGACCTTGAGCTTAAGTTTTCCCTGACTTTGACAGGATATATGCCCATCGGCCACCAGGGTAGCTCCCAGCCCTCCGGTGATATGTGGGCATCCCTCCCCGATCCCCCTGCAACCGCAGGGATCCAGTTTTTGCAGCAAAAAGACTTTTCACAGAAGCATACCAATCCCCAGTGGAAGGTTTGGTTTTCCTCCAGTGGGATGGCAACGGTGCCCCCGAGGCTCTCTGCTAATTCACGATACACAAGCGACCCCCTTCTTTCCCCCTTGCCCCAGTTCTCACCTCCTTGATGTTCAGAATCAAATCTCTCTCAAGAATCACAGCTTTAGTTATAACCAGAGACTGAAATCAAGTCTCACTGAGAAGGAGATGTTGAGAAGCCCCTTGTTTACATTACTGCAATTGACATTTTCCTGAAATTTATACCTCTCTTCTCAGATTCATTAGAAGGCCTATGTTGCTAGTGTACTGCCTTCTAGCAATTTGCACTGCATTTCCTGCACTTTGCATTCATTTTTCCAGAGATACTTGGTAAATATTACTATTGTTTGCTATGAATGTGGGCCCCCCACCCCCAAACGAGCTGGTTTCCTGGAGCTGCAATGACAGCGCGGCTCAGCAGCCTTTCTGGAGATGCCCCGTTCCCTCCGTGAGTCGGCCAAGTGGCCCTAACGCACATGCCAAAGGCCCCCGGCTGACAGCCAGGTGAACCTGGCGGTGAGAGATTCAGAAAAATTACTGCTTTCCTCCATGGCTGTGACGTGCCTGGTTACTGACTGCCCTGTGGCCAGAGAACCATAAACCTCATCTAAGTCGTTTGCATTTCCCTGATTTTGTTCTTTCTTCCATCTTTCAGCCTTTCTTCCCCCGTCCCTAGGAAAGAGCAGGAAAGGGATTTTGCTCTAATGAGAAGATCTGGCTGAGAGAGATCAGTGAGAAGTTGATACAGCTAATCCCATCCCTTCCCTGCTCAAACCTGCCATGGCTCCCCAATGCTCTGGGGATAAGAGCAGTACCCTTCCCCGTGGTCAACAGGGCCCTGCAGGACCCAAGTCCTGCCTCCCCTCCCTGTGAATCTCCCCCAGCTCTTCGCCTCCCCTTGAATGTGCCGGTCCCTCCATCCAGAGCATCCTTCCCTCATGCCTTGCCCGGGGCCAGGCCCCAGAGGAGTGTGCGCTCCCTGGACGGCCCGTCGCTGGGTTAGCACCTGTGCTTCTTCACCTTCACTTGCCACCCCTGTTATTAACTCTCTGGCTAATTCTTTGTGTAACGCTGCCTCTCACGAGGACAAAGGACCATGCCCACCTCGCTCTTCCATGATTAACACAGTGCCCGGCAGATAGGAGGCATGGAGGAAATAGACAGGAGCCCGCCCTTTTCAAAGCTGCACTGCAACTAAACAAAGATGTTAAAACCAACTCGACCAGGCTTTGGGGAGCTCAGAAGAAGAGAGGAAGGGAAGGAGCTGGGCTGGAGGCACACACGAATGCGGGGGCTGGTCTCAGCCCTGCCCTTAGGTGCCAACCGACCTCCACTCGGTCAGGCAGGCTCTCCCAGTCTCGGTTTCCTCAACCGCCAAAGAGGATGCTGGGACCTCTCACCACAGGATCAACACGACGCACAGCTCCAGGCATGTGGGAGATGGCACTCAGAGATGGGGGCTGGTACTTTCCAGTTTGGGAGATGTATGTCAGGAAACAATGTTTCATGAATATGCTCATGTTTTCCCCAAGGTCAAGGTCACGGTGTGCTGAGTTGGCACCTGAGATAAAGGATGGTTGACTTCAAACAAGCCTGGGCAGTTAAAGATGGAGAGACTTAGGGCTTCCCTGGTGGCGCAGTGGTTGAGAGTCCACCTGCCGATGCAGGAGACACGGGTTCGTGCCCCGGTCCGGGAAGATCCCACATGCCGTGGAGCGGTTCGGCCCGGGAGCCATGGCCGCTGAGCCTGCGCGTCCGGAGCCTGTGCTCCGCAACGGGAGAGGCCACAACAGCGAGAGGCCCGCGTACCGCAAAAAAAAAAAAAAAAAAAAAGATGGAGAGACTTAGGGACCTCTGTCCTGCGTCCTCTGTTCGTATTCCGAGGGTAGTAAACATACTGATCCCCCTGCCTCTACTCCCCAGGGGCTGTTTACATTCAGGGCAGCGGCGGGGAGGACAGAGGGGCAGCTGTCACAGCTTCGGCTCGTCCACCCCGTGCCCCCATCCCCGCGCACGCAGGGCGCACCGGCTCCCACCGGCGGCCCCTGTGAGGAGTCAGGGTGCGGGGAGCCAGCACTAAGGCTACTGTGTGAATAAATAAGGGGTCTTTTCTCTGATCCAGAAACCTCATGTTTTCTGTCAAGAGAAATACAGATTAAAGACAACGTGTGTTAAGAATCTGCCATAGAGCTTTCCAATCCAGGTCTACCCCTAAATATGTACAGATATTCTCAGTGAAATAGTAACTAACACAAAAGCAAGCCTATCCCAGGGATCCGTCCACTGGAGCGTTACGGAGCATCTGAGCTGTGTCCAGGGACCAGGGCTTGACGCTGCCACACACACAGCACACAGGAAGCCAAGGGCCCTGCCCTCCTGAGGTTGACGTTCTAGCCAGCGAGACAGACAGTTCATGGATAAATACCCATTTCAGAGAGTCATAAATACTACGAAGAAAGCAAACCAAACGATGGGATGCTGCTGGTTTGACCGGGTCCAGGATGGTCTCTGAGGTCACAACCGGCCGAGATCTGGACGGTGAGTCCAGCCTCGTGAGATCTGGGGAGGATGTTTGGGGTGGCACTGGCAAAGGCCCTGAGGCTGGAATGACCTTGGCGTGTGGAAGGGATGGAGAAACGGCCAGTGTGGCTGGAGCAGAGTGATCTCTGGGGAGTGTGGGTGGGGAGGCCCTGCCAGGTCTTCAGGAAGGAAGGGGATCTGGCCACCCCCAGGCCATCTTGGAAATGACCATGCGCTGGCCCTTGGTGCATATCTATTGAATGAACACATGGGGGTTGACCTCAGGATCCTGAGCTAGTACGTCCCAGAACGTGCGCTTTGCCACGTTTGCACAAGGACTGCTTATTTTGTGGAATCAGCCAGTGGAGTCCCCAGCTGGGGTCCCCAGGTCCCATGGATGTGGCTAGTGAAGAACACTTTACCTCCTATAAAGTCTGCAAAGAGCTTGGGCTGAGGACGCCCGAGGGCAAACCAGCTGTGAACAGCTCCAGCTTTCTAAATTTCTAAAAGGAAACCAAAAAAAGTTTTTTAAAAAAAGGAATTCCCTGGTTGTCCAATGGTTAGGACACGGTGCTTTCACTGCAGTGGCCCAGGTTCAATCCCTGGTTGGGGAACTAAGAGCTTGCAAGCCTTGTGGCGCAGCCAAAAATAAAAAAAATAATAATAAATAAAAGGAAAGAAACCATCTTTTGCTGACCTCACAGGCACAGTGCCCTCAAGTCCTTGGGCACCCTGAGCAGCTGAGGGGCGCCACAAGCCTCCAGCGACACCCCGTTAGAGAGAGGCCGGCTGTGGCAGAAAGAGCTCTCTGCACCCCTATCCCAGTCCCAGTCTCTGCGTCAGCAGACGGGGAAGGTGGGTGGCCTGAGCTCTAAGTGGGGGGCTGCAGGAAGATTTGTAAATACTGCTGCTTCTATGAGAGTTCCTTAGAATAAAACCCAGAAAAACTCAGCTCTTAGCTCCCCTGGGTTCCTTTCTTCGAGCAAGTGTGACCGGACAGCCCAGTGGTCCGGCCGTGGGACCTCCCTGACCCTCAGAGTCCTCCTCTGGGACACCTGCCTCACTGGCTGCTATGGGGCCTGGAGACAACTTGTGGGAGCTGCCAGATGAGAGCTCTTCTTAAGGAGTGGGTCCTCGCTGCGCGGGGGCTTTCTCTAGTTGCGGCGAGCGGGGGCTCCTCTTCGTTGCGGTGCGCGGGCTTCTCATTGCGGTGGCGTCTCTTGTTGCCGAACACAGGCTCTAGGCGCGTGGGCTTCAGTAGTTGCCGCACGCAGGCTCAGTAGCTGTGGTGCACCGGCTTAGGTGCTCTGCAGCATGTGGGATCTTCCCTGACGAGGGCTCGAACCCGTGTCCCCTGCATTAGCAGGCAGATTCTTAACCACTGCGCCACCAGGGAAGTCCCTGTGTGCGTATAGTTTTAATTCCTCCTAAAAGTTTACCCAGATTCCCATCAGATGGCTACAATGAAGCTACTGGCAAGAAAATGGGACCTTTAAATTACAAACATGAAGTCCAACATCTGAGCTTGAATCTGGCTTTAGGAGAAACGGGCTTGCCCTTGGGAGAGGAGGTCATTGGGTAATTAGTTTGCTGACCAGTGATACCCCAAGCCCATTAAGGCCTCAGTTGTTTGGTGGTGAGAATGGCATTGGGCCAATAGTTTGTTTTCTTCAATAGTCAGGGCTTCCCTGGTGGTGCAGTGGTGAGAGTCCGCCTGCCGATGCAGGGGACATGGGTTCGTGCCCCGGTCCGGGAAGATCCCACATGCCGCAGAGCGGCTGGGCCCGTGAGCCATGGCCACTGAGCCTGCGCATCCGGAGCCTGTGCTCCGCAACGGGAGAGGCCACAGCAGTGAGAGGCCCGCGTACCGCAAAAAAAAAAAAAAAAAAGTCAGTGCTGTTTGGAAACCAAGCTGCACTCCAGGAGGGATGTCTGAGCCACTGAGCTTCTAGGGGCAACAGTGGGCTGCTCGTGCAGCTCGGAGCCTTGGCGATTCAGAGAGTGAAAGACCTGGTAGTTCATCCCTTTGACCACCCCCCTCATTTCAAAGTTGAGAAACCAAGTCCCAAAAAGATTGTGCCTCGAGTGACCCACCCAAGCCAGTTTCTCAGCCTGGAAGAAATCTGACTTAAGGTCAAGAAATCTGACCAGATAAAAACACAAAGAGACTTTTTGGTCTGGGGTGGTTTTTTTTCCCTATTAAGTCGGCAAAGATTTCTAGAGGGAACTTCCCAACTGGCATCAAAAGTTAAAATGTACATGCCTTTTAGCCCAGCAATCACGTTCCTAAGAATTTACACCTAAGATACAACAGCACATACGACCAAAGATGTGCACATAAAGATGTCCATTTCAGTGCTGTTTATAATAGTGACAATTGGAAACGATTTTAAATGTCCGTCAGTCGAGGACAGCTTAAATAAAGGATGCACATCTATGCAATGTGATATTAGGTAAGCTTTAAAAACTCATTTATATTTATGTTGACTCAGAAAGAGGCCTAGAACAGAATATCAAATGGGAAAAAAGCAAGTAAACGGTTTGTATAATACGGTCTAATTTAAATGTATATTGACATACATATACACACATGCACATATCTACACACTCACGGGGGGAGAGAGGAGGGCCCCGCTGATGCCCCATGAGTGACAGACGGTCCCTTGGGGGCTCAGGGTCCTGGAGTTGAGAGAGACAATAACATGTCAACACATCCTGGCTGGAAAGCCCTAAGGACATGGGAGGCGTGGCAGTGCTGAGCGCTTTGGAGGAGTGCAAGGTCACATTTCTGGAGGACTGGGGAAGCAGATGGATACTCACACGGACTCCAGCTTCCAGCCAAAACCAAAACAAGCCCCTCTCCTCAGGCTCTCAGATTAGCCCTTCTCCTCAGAGGGCCGTACCACAATTGTGAATCAATCATTACTGGTGCAGTATTTGTTTAATGCCTACATTCCCACCCTCACCCCCCTCTGGAGAAAGCAGGGACCCCTGTCAAGGTGTCTCGTTACTAGACCCGCACATTCGGCATTGTGTCCCGCACATGGCGTAATAAACACACTTAGAATGAATGAATGAATGAATGCATAGTACCAATTCCCCCAAACCTGGAGCTCTGAGTCAAGTCCTGTGGCAATGGGAAACAGCCCTTCCCCCAGGGTTCCCTTCATCCATGCCACAGCCCACCCATGAATTAAATATGCAGTCAACAGAAGACGTGTTGACGTCTGGGATTTGTTTCAAAATACTCCTGATGGAGAGGGGGTATCTTCCTGGCGTATTCCACATGCACCGGGGGTGACCATGAGCTCACATGGGCTCCTCATACTGGTTATGGGTCCCTTCATATTCCTTATTCTATTCTCTCTGCTTTTTGCATACATTTAAAGGCCTCCATTAACAAAGCGGGTTTTTTGTTTAAAGGAAACAATTGAAAGGCCTAAAGGAGGTTGAAATGACCACTGTGAGAGACCACTGCAAAACGACAAAGGATGAAATCTCCCTGGAGGTCTGTCCTGGCACCCCAGAAGCAGCTCCACTTTGGGGGGACCTGAGGGCTGGACGGAGCCCTAGCCCTTCTGTCACTCCGCTCTGGGCCCTGGAAGCACTGCCTAGGAGCCTGGCATCTGCACGGATCTGCCTTCCTGGGCAATCCCGGGGAAGCTTCTCAGACCCGCACACCAGGCCATTACCCTCTCTGTGTCTCAATCAAGGTTGAACGTTGGTAACTGGGGCTCCTGGGGCCTGGGAGACAGAGGCTGCGAGGCCATGGAGGTTCGCTGGTCCCCTCCCCCTCCAGCACGGACAGCTCTGGGCAACACCAGGGGTCCCCTCGCAGGGACGGGCTGTGCTCCCCCATTGGAGGCTGGGAGACACTGCTGGCGGCGAAAACAAATGACAGACCCCTCTGGATACCGCCTCGGGGGCCCTCCCGGACACAGACACGGCGTGCGGGCCCAGGGGTGAAGGGTAAGGCGGGAAGACCCTGCCTTAAGTGCATTTCCCGGCCGAACCCCTGCAACTCCTGTACCAGGGTTTCTGCTCTGTGCCTTCGTTTGGCTGCTGCCTTTTTTCCCCCTGTAGGCCATCCGCTCACTTTTCCAACCCCACATGGTCTGACCAGCCGGTTCAGCAAAAATGCAGCCTTTTCAGAGCAGATCTCGGCCGCCGTGTTCTGCTGGAAGTTGAAAGTCCCCTTGATAACGCTGTCCATCGCCCTTCATCCCCCTCTCGGAGAGAGAGATTTTCAGTGTAGTCGCAAGTCTTTCTCCACTGAGTCAGGTGCCTCAGGCTTGATTTCTGGGCTTGACAGTTAACATCTTACCCTGCGTATAAGCTACTGCCAAGGGCTACCTCTCCGGAATGTCCTGTCAACCCTAAATTTAGCAAAGTGCAAGATATGAATATCCCATTATTTCATAAAGGCCACATCACATGGTTTCGGGTGTTTTTTTTTTTTTTTTCTGAAAATCTTCCATAAAAGATGGCAGTCCTCACGTTGACCTCGAGGTTATTAAAATCTCAATCCATGTATTCCCTGCCGGCCGGCTGTGCTCGAGGGGTGGACGGGGAGCCTCGGTCACAGGCGAGAAGTTCCCAGGTCCCCCACCAACCCCACCCGGGACACCCGGCCCACCCTTGGTCTTGAAGGGGAGGCGTTCCAGGAGTTCAAAGGCCTGGGCCCCAGGTCAAAGCCCCCGCCTGCATATCAATCCTACGGCTCAGACGGAAGAAAGTACCCCCCTGAGTCAGGCCACCATGAGGTGACTGGACAGGACTCTTCTTCCCAGGCTGCAGGTGTAACATCCTCAGTCAAGTCCAGCTCAGAATGCCAGTGGCATTCGTTAGCGAGGGCCCCGAGAGAACAGCTAAGCCAGCTCATGATTTGTCCTGTGGAAACCAGAGCCGAAGGCAGAAGGGACTCTCTCGGAGCCCTTCCCCCGACCCCTTCCTGCCGCCTGTGGTCCAAGCCTCTGCATCCCTGACCCGGGGCTCGGCTGCTGGGGGAGGGGCCCGAGGGGCACCGAGGTTGCTGGCGCTGGCCCTGAACGGCTAGGACGGAAAGTGGAGAAAAGGAAAGAGCTCCCTCAGCCGGTGCTTCAAGGTAAAAAGACCCAAGGTTGATTGACGCACCCAGGACAAGCTATTTAACTCTCCCACCACCCCCCGGGCAGATCAGAAAACGCTGAGGACCTCACCACACACCCTACACACTCCCGACACACACACTCAGAAACCCACCGACACACTACACACACCCAAGCACTCACCTATAATACCCCTACACACCCCTACAGGACACGCACGTTACACACCTGCTACACGCGTACCTGCACCCTACACACGCTATCCCCCCTTGCGCAACACACGCGCTCTACACCCCACACCCTTCTACACACAATACAGTGCGCGCGCTTACCCCCTCCCCTACACACACACACACGTGGACACACACACACGTGGACGCACACACACGCGCGCACACACACACACACATACACGCACACACGCAGCCTGTAACTGCCCCTGCAACGTCTTTCCCTCTTCAAGGCCCCATTTGAAAGCAAGTAAAGGGGACACTTGGCATCTGTCGGGGGTTGTGGGAGACTCAGCATTTCCCCCCCCTTCCCAACATCCCGGCGCAGCCCCGGACCCCGCCCCCTCCTGATCAGGCCCAGTGGGAGAGTCTTGGAAAGGAACCCAGCTGCGGAGGAGAAAGAGGGGTTGCTTTCGTTTCTGTTTTTCATTTCCATCTCATGCATACTGATGCTCCAAAGAAATGGGGCTCCCATTCCCCCCACACATCTGTCTCTTCCCCACATTGCTGGGGGCTTGACCCAGGATCTGGGTTGGGCTCTTCCGGGCCCCGACTTACTATCACTGTAATTCAGTGAAAGCTAAACTCCACCATTTCTGGGAGACCGTTACCCTTCGGATGACACTGATTCCTGGCAGCTGAGGCCTGCAAGCCCTCCTCTCTGCTGTAACCAGGAACCAGGAGTGTCTTAGAAGGACCTGCAGCGCCACAGTGCCAGGACCTCGGGCCAGGCTTTCCATTAGCGGCGCTCTTTGTTTATTATTTACTGCCACCTGCTGGTCAACCATGGATCCTGCGCCCCAAGTGAGCACTTAAAATGATAAACAGAACATTTCTAAAACTCGTACAGCAGATGACAAGGAGAAACCAGCTTGTTCGAATTGGTTGTACTCCACAATTCTTTGGGGGGAGCAAGCCCCTGGGAGAGCTTGCCTCCTTCGAAAACTCAAGTCACTTCCCCCGGCCAAGTTCCTGCCTTGGCCAGCCAGTGTTTCCCAGGCACAAGACGGAACAGATGTCTTTTAAGACTTCTTCAGGTTCCAAAAGTCTGTATCCTAATATCTCTATTACTTAACAACAACATTTAAATCTGCTTGGCAGACAATGGTGCCAGGAAATAACGATTTTTTAAAAAATAATTTAAAAGTTTTTGGGACTTCCCTGGTGGTCCAGTGGTTAAGACTCCACACTCCCAATGCAGGGGGCCTAGGTTTGATCCCTGGTCGGGGAACTAGATCCCAAATGCTGCAGCTAAGACCCGGTGCAGCCAAATAAATAAATAAACAGATTTCTTTTTTTCTTTCTTTTGGCGGTACGCGGGCCTCTCACTGTTGTGGCCTCTCCCGTTGCGGAGCACAGGCTCCGGACGCGCAGGCTCAGCGGCCATGGCTCACGGGCCCAGCCGCTCCGTGGCATGTGGGATCTTCCCGGACTGGGGCACGAACCCGTGTCCCCTGCATCGGCAGATGGACTCCCAACCACTGCGCCATCAGGGAAGCCCAACAGATTTTTAAAAAATAAATAAATAAAATAAAAGTTTTATTTCCTGCCACAATTAGCAAATGGGTTTCAACAGGAAGTTTTCTTCTTAGAGTTGACAACAATTTTTTAATATTGGCTTTTTTTCCAAGTCCAGAAGAGTACATTAGGCCCGGGACTCTGACCAACCAGGAGGCTGGTCTGTGCTCCTCATCCCTCGGTGAGCGGCTGCCCGCTTTCTATCACTCCCCTCTCTGCCACGTCTACCGGGGCCAAAAGCAAAGTTAAGATTGAGGTGCCAACACTGCTGACCCATTCACAGCTGAGAGGCGGCTCTCCAGCAGTGGGCCCTTGGGCTTCTCTTGCTAATGAGGTTTTAGATGAGAAAAAAAAGACCATTTAAAAACATTCTTCTGGGGTTGGGTGGTGGTGGTGGGCTGAACTGGGAGATTGGAATTGACATATATACACTAATATGTATAAAATAGAGAACTAATAAGAACCTGCTGTATAAAAGATAAACTAAAATTCAAAAACAAAACCATACTTCTGTAAATAAATGGGGCTTCACTTAGCAAATTAATAAGACTTAATAAAAATGCTCACTTAGACACACTGTGGATAACGATTTGGTAATTAGTTAATCTTAAAACGCAGCTTTACACTTTTCAGTGGAAAGTGAGAAGAGGCCAGCAGTCCAGGTGTGGACCAGACTGTTGTAAAGTGCAGAGTATTAACATTAACGGTACACTGCGGATCAAAGGGTTTAAGGGGCACGGTTTTCCTTCCATTTTAATGAAGTCGGGGCTCAGAACCAGTTACTTCCGCCCACATCTCAAGGGCAGCGAGAATGCCGTTGCCCACATGACCTGTGAGGAGAAAATCAGCGACTACTGGGAAACCAGGAAACAACCATAAGCCCCGTATTCTGGGGTCAAAAAGACGCGATGGCATATTTACTTAACAAGCATGTGTGCCAGTGCTTACTATGAGCTCGGCTCTGTTCTGAGCATGAATTTTCTCTGATACAAGTATTGATTCATGTAATCTTCATAACAACCTCATTTTACGGATTAGGAAACTGAGGCACAGAGAGAGGAAGTAACTTGCCCAAGGCCACACACTCATAGGCCGTGGAGCCCAGAATTAAACCCAGGCCAGCGGGCTCTGAGGCCAGCTGCTCCACCTCTGCTCTCTGCCTGCCTTTCAGGGGAAGACGCAGCATGAATTCTGCCCTCCGTTCTGCATTTCGTTTGCAGCGTGCCCTTGGGTGAGTGACTTTACCTCCCAGCTGGGGTTTCTTCCTCTTTAAAAGAGAACTGGACTCTCAGTTCTCTGAGCTCCCTGAAAGCCCCTACGTGGCACGTCTGAAGTCAGGCCACCCCCAGCTCTGAGGACCCATGAGGCCATCTGGGTTCAGCCTCACCGAGTCATGGGATGCAGCCAACCCTGAACCAAACCAGAACGTTCAATGCAAGCTTTCCCTAGGGTGGCAGATTAGAGGTGGCCACTCCTACCACTGAGAGGGGACTCTAGCCCCCCCCCCCCCCGGCCTTGAATCTGGGCTAGTCTTATTGACTAGCTTGATGGAAGTGCATTCTGGGACTTCTGAGGCTGGCTCAGCAGAAGACATAGCTCACCCCATCCACCACCCCATCCACCACTGCCGCCCTGGGCCTCCTTGGGATGCTGGTTCTGGGGGAAGCTAGGACCACATAAGGGGGGCTGATCAACCCGAGGCCGCCATACTGGGAGGAAGCCCAAGCTAGCCGTGTGGAGAGGCTGTACAGACAGAGGTCTGACCAGCCCCATATGGTCCAAGCATCTCACTCCAGGCCCCAGCAGATGCAATAGGGAGATGGGGATGAAGAATCCTGCCCCAGCAGATGCAATAGGGAGAAGAACCAAGGAACCAGGTTGACACCAGAACCGAGAACAACATGTAGGGCCCCAGAGGAGCCAGCCCAGTTGCTTCTAGCTGTTCAAGCCATGCCAAGTAAGGCCCAAGGCAGTGCGGGGCGGAGCTGTCCCTGCCACACCCTGCCTGAAATCCTAGTGCACGAAATGAGGAGCATAATGAAACAGATGTCCTTTTATGCTGTCACATTGCAACAGATAACTGAGCCCCAGACGTGGAGCAGACTGGGCTTCTGCCAGTTCCTGGTGACCATATAGGGACCAGGCACCCAAAGCTGACATTAGTCACAGGAAGAGAATACGATACCCAGAAAATCCACATATGAAACATGCGTCTACCGAACAATCTTGCTGCTACTACCGTGAGTGCTCCTACAATTACGACCATGAAAATACCGTAACTATTAATAATCATACTAGTAAGTATCCAGTAAGTGGCCTATTGTGTGCCATGCACAGTGCTAAACATTTTACAGACACGTTTTCATTTAGGTACCTAACAAGCCATGACTTTGATACTGTGAAAAGCTCCCCCTTGCAGATGAGGAAACCGTAGCTCTGAGCGGTCGGGTGACTTGCCCAAGGTCACGCAGCCGGGCAGTGGCAGAAACCGAGCTGGAATCAAGTGATGATTGCACAGCCCCAACCTGCAGCCGCTCCGCTGACTGTCGAGGAGTGACTGTCGCTGGCCACCTGTCTAGAAACCCGTCAGGCTGCCTGCTGCCTTCTATCGCCTGTTCTCCCTCTGTTCCTTTCAGACAAATGGGGTCTCACCTACACAGAAATGCAGGCAGCAGAGGGGAGCTTCTGGGCCCCCGACGCCACAGGGCATGCCGGCCTGCTCTTGCCGCCCCACACTGCCCCAGGGCACGTGCTGGGCGCTCAGCGGTGAAATCGTTCGTTCACCCACGAACAGTAGCTGAGCTCCTGGTATGAGCCACGCTGGCCATGGGGACTGGGGGGCAGACAGAGCAGAGCAGAGCAGAAGCAGAAGCATGCAGCGGGAGGTGCTGGGAGGGGTCCCAGACGAGGTCTTTCTTACCTCCCGGTAACCTAACCGTGACCCAGTGGAGAGAGGGTGGTGAGATCAGAGTTCTAGCAGCCAAGGTCACAGCTCGGGTAAATGGAGGTCTGTGGTGAGAGGTGACGAAGAGGGAGGTGTCTCTCCCCGCCCCCTCCCCTGGGTCCCAGAGCAGGCCCCAGGGAGGAGGGGTGGGAGGGAAGGGCACAGGCACTTCCCTATACGCTCTGTACTCTCCCTCACCTCCCGCTTCCTGCGTCTCTCTGCCCCAACGCCCCCTCCCTTCGTTCTACCCCGAGCCCACTTCTCGCTCAGGGCAAAGCTGGAGGGCATGGGCCCCCGCACTCCCCTCCCCGGCCGATCACAGCTGTGCCACGTTCCCCATGGGGAAGCTGCAGCGCTGCCTTCTAGCTGACAAACCCCGGCAGGTCTCCAGGGATGGGACGCGGCGACTGTCCGACGTGTAGGGGCCGCAGAAGGTCACCGAGGGCAGCCTCCCCTCCACACCTCAGGCCTCACTCACAGCCCGAGGAGAAAGCCGGTGTCAGCTCCCCCTCCGGGGCATTCTGAGAGGGGAAGGGGCTTCGAGCTGCACCTGCCTGGAGGGGGTCGTGAGGGGCTGGCCAGACGGTTGCGCAGGGAGACCTCCTAGCTGGAGGAGAAGGCTGGGCCTTGGGGCCTGGCCTGTCGAAGACGATTTCACAGCTGAGTGGCTCGGAAACCACCAGGGCTGCCCGTGGAGGGGAAATGCTTCCAGAAGCTTTGGTCGGAGTGAGAAGGACACCCTGCACCTCTGGGCTCCCCTTCTGTTTTGTGATCTGCACGCCTGACACACAGCAAGCCCCCGATGAACATTCAGCCCAACAAAAACAGCTGAGCTGCCCCTCTTTGGTGACACGGCAACAGTAGACAGGCCCCACTCTTGGGGGGAGAGAGACGTTTCATTGACCAGATGCACGAGTGAACTGAGAGCCCCTCGCTGCCTCAGTTTCCCCGCTGCTCTGGCCACTGAACAAACAGCTTTGCAACCTTTTGGCCACAGACTTTGGGCTGATGCCCCAGCAAAGCATCATTTTAATAATGATGCTTTTGCAAATCAAAGTCTAGTTTTTACAGACTAAGAGCTGGTCCCCCTAGGGGCGCAAACCTGTTGATAAAGCTTTCTACGGCTGTCCTCATTACGGGCCTCTGGCCCTCACGACGCACCCCGACTTTGAGACCCACTGCTTCTGCCGGGCCGTCTCAGCAGGAAGACTCCTACCTAGTTTCCAGAAGGAAACCTTTGTAGTAGTCCCAGCGGAAAAGTCAAAAGTTTGACTGGAAAAAAGGAGCTACTTCAAAAGCATTGTCAGACCGCGAGGTTCGGGTGCCTTCAAAATGCATAAATTACAGGGGTGTCCATTCATCAACCGACAGGCGGCCCGACAGTGGGGCTCTGGGTGGGGGCACCAAGGGGACGTGTGGGGACACATGCGCGGGAGGTGCAGTGCGTAAAATACACGCTGGATAGAAGAGTAAATTAATGTGTTTATTACTCACTGCTTGGAGTGCGTGCGCGCGCGCGCGCGCGTGTGTGCGGAAAAATGAAAGAAAAATGTAGAGTTTTTTCAATAATAAAAAGGGAGTTGCACTGCGGGGCCCCTAAAGCTTGTGAAAAATTAAACTCGATGGATTCAAACTGTCCTATTTCCACTTCAAAAGAGAAGAGGCACTGAGCTCTTCCCAAGTTATCTTCAAACGCCCAGCACCCTAGAAAGTTTCTTTAAAAAAATAAAGGCTCCTGTTCCCCCAAGCACTGTACCGGTTACTGTACCCACTGTCTCTCCCTCTTCTAATTATACCCCTGTGAGTCTATTAATCAACTGGTAAATTATTTAGAGAGTCATGCGCTGTCTTCAGCTGGTACAAACATACCACATGCAAAGACTTGCTGGAAACGGGCTGGGGTCCCTCGGGGTCTCCCCTCTGCAGTAAGACAGCTTGCAGCTCACCAAGGCCGCACTGTCAAAAAACAAGAAATAGCGTTCCGCTTACCTCCTCGGATGGGAAGATTTACTTTGTCTTTCAACTCAGCAACTCTTTGCAAGGTTTTAACAAAGGAGAAAAGCGGATGTATTGTCGAATCTTTGGTGTGCATTTAGTGATGAGAATATTAATTCCCCCTAAAAAAAAAAGGCAGCACTCGGCTGAGCTCTGATCCATGCCTCCTGGGATGTGGACTCGTGGAAGGCTCTCGAAAACGCTCATAATCATGCCAATTTGGGGCTGGTTTGGCTTGTCTGTGCTCCGATGGCTGCGTTGGCTGTGGTGAGGTCTCATTACCAGAAAGGGTGCAAATTAGAGTCTGGAATCTCCCTCAAATCTCCCACCTCTTCTCAGGTTCTATTAGGCCATGAGGGACCTTCTCCAGATAGAAATATTTCAGAGACACGGGGTATACGGGAGGGGGCACAGGTAACACTTGGTAATGATCTGTCTTCCGCGTTACCTTTTCTACACACCAGGACTTGCGCTTTCAGGGGAAAGTTATTACGCCAATTAAATAGCTGTTTTCTCAGCTGAGAGTCAGTATATGTGTGGCATGTGCACCAAGGAGTTTGGGCCTTTTTTAATTGAATCACTCTAGCTGTTGGAGTGCTGGCAGGGGCTGGTTACAGAGGTAAAGTGACTTAGGAGCTCCCTGTAACTTGGCCAGTGAGCCAGGTTGGCAGGTGCTGGGGTGCACAGTTCTCCCTTCCAAGGCTCCTGGAGAGACAGGAGACGGGAAAAGCTAGGGTCTAACCTGAAAACCCCACCCCGGGGACACGCCCTCGCCAGCGGTCCCCCAACCTGACAATCCCAGCACGTTCGGAGCGCAGTGGGGACGGATCTAGACGAGCATCTCACACACTTGGAGCAAAGACTTAAACCGACGAGGACAAAACATGCCTTTGGCTGTTTTAGTGTCTCCCCTGGGCCACCGGGCTCCGGAGC
Organism: Leucopleurus acutus; assembly: GCF_964270905.1. NCBI lineage: Eukaryota > Metazoa > Chordata > Mammalia > Artiodactyla > Delphinidae > Leucopleurus > Leucopleurus acutus. Next base: position 3,918,217 of record NC_139150.1, on the reverse strand, counting down.
GCGCAAGCAATGTTCGAGAATGAGAACAAGGCCCAGAGCCCGGGTAGGAGGCAGCCCTGCTGAGCCAGAGAGACGGTGGTGCACCACCAGTTAGACCCAGCAATCTGGAATGAGGTTCCACCTACTGCCAACAGCCACGGGACCGTAAGTTATGGCCGAAATTCCCAGGAGAAGGACTAACAATAAAGCAACGCAGACTTCTTTCTGATGGGGTGAGTTGAGGCCCATGAGAAGGGCTGGTTTTCGTACTAAGTGAAACTTGGGAAATGAGACATTCCGATGGGCAAAGACAGGGGCCCCCTTCCTCGGGAAGCTCCGCGTGCTGAGGGTTAAGGAATGTCACCTTCCAGAAGGCCCTTTGGTAGGAATGAAGCCCAGAGAAGGCTCAGGGCACATCATTTGCAGGTGGTGGCCTCTGTGACTCACCGGTGATTGAAGCACAGAATTGAGCTCTAGCTGCCCCTTTGCCCGATTTGGGAGAGAAAACAAGAACAACTGCACACGTGGCCCTAGTGCGCACTGGCCATAGCGCTCACCAGCACCGACCGTGGGACTTTAAATGGCATACGAGCAGCTGAGAAGTTATTTTTCCAAAGGCCCAGAAGAGTTTTTACATGTTCTGCACCCACATAAAAGCGACGGGAGCTCCCGGGCCGTCAAGCCTGCATGACATGCGGCCTGGCCCTGCGGGTCATGGGCGGGCCCCGCTCCGTGGCTGCCGGTGGGGGGGTGGCCACGCTGGGAGCGCCGCACGGAGCGCAGCTCAAGTCGGAACGAGTTTAGGAGGTCAGACCTACGTATCTCAAAATCCGGAGCTCGCAATAAGCATCTCCCCACGGCACCCAGAGAGGCCGCCAAAAGCCCAGGATCAAGAGACTTAGGACGAGCTAAGCCGGGGCCCTGGAGTCCTTTGCCCAGTACATGTGGAAAGATGGGAAAGCAACAGTTATTAATTTTGCTGCTGATTTGAAAGGAGGAGGTGTTGGCAGCACCTGTGAGGACAAGAAAGAACGTAACTGAGCCTGCAGAGGTCACGGCTGGGACATCACATCATGAGGCCCCGCAGGGGGGAAATAAGAGGAAGTGGCTCCCTGGGGGGAACATGGCATCTGGATCTCTTCTCGGAGCTGCTGGTGGCGGCAGGGACCTTGAGGGTGGCCGGGATGCAGTGATAACCCTGCTGCCCGTCGCTAGGGCTGGCAGCTCCGAGGCACGTGGAGAGAGAGGGCAGCGGGTGAGGCCGAGTCAGCCAGCGGCCAGGAGCTCGGGGCAGAGTCCCCAGTGGAGGAAGTCCAGCCCCCGGAAAGGCACTGCCTGCCTTCAACGGGGGGGATGAGGGGGGCGGTTTCTACACTAGGTTGGCTGCAGGGCAGGATGTTCCGGCAGTGACATCCGCCAGCTCCGAGGTGCTGGGGCTCTGCCCCCGGGGGGTGAGGCCGCTATGTCCTTATAAGAATCTCTGCCCCTTTAGATGAGCTCCCTGAACCTTGTAGGATTTCTGGAACCTTCTGGATTTCATGTGCAAACCACTGGCAGGGGCTTCCCAGGAATGCTGCTGACACCCAGCAGAGATGTCCGACACACGCCCAGGGTTCTGAGAAGGGAAATCTGCATCGCCTCGATGGTCCCACAAGGCGGAGAGGCAGCCGTGTCTCCTCCTCCCAGAAAATTCTGTCAACGGGCTGAAAGCGTTTGGGGCCATGCCTCGCTGCTCATGAGGATTCGGGAGGAACCTTCTGATCCAGGGCAGTGCTGGGAGGATGTGCTGCCTCCACCCCGCCTCTCTCTTGCCTGGAAAGGAGAACCACTCATCCGACGGGCCTTGTCCCTCCAGCTGGCAGGCCCTCGCCCCTGGTGTAGAGGGAGTCCCTTCCCACTTAAGCCCCTACTCGGGGCTCTTCCTGGGGAGCCTGGGCTGTTCTCCCCATCCTCACTGTCGGGGTGTGGTCATTTATTGTAAAGTGTCACCCTTGCATCCCAACTGGCTTGTCCCCAGGCCTGGACTTGGGGGGCGGGGGTCATGTTAGGAAGCCCAGCTGTGCCCTCAGATCCCGGCCACATTCTCCACCCGATGCTCCCAGCAGACCCTGGGTCTGTCTCCTACTGGGTTCAGAACTCAGGTGTGATGTGGTTGATTCCCACCCCCAGATCTGCACCTGCACCTGAGACCCCAATGCCAGATGCCAGCGACGCTGGCTTCCAGAAGCTGTCAGCCGCTGTCATGAGAGGTGGCCACGCAGAGCTTCCGGGTTCAGTCTGACCTCGTTTTCAGAGCCGACTTCAGTGGAGAATCATTTAAATTTTGGTCCTGTTTCCGCTGGTGGTGATGCGGGCGGCCAGACCCGGGTGGTTCCCGAGCTCGTCCTACCAGCCGAGCACTTTGGTTCTCCCGGCAGCGTTTCCACAGCCCACTAATGAGCCCCTGTTAGTGGTGATGAATGTAAATGCATTCTTTGTTATCCCTGTGAGATCGGGATTAGTGAAATGACAGAATTTATTGCTTCTGTTAGGAAGATATGATATTGGTGGTTGTTGTGTCTTTCATTCTGTAGGAAGTGCAAAAGTATAGAGCTACATTGTCTAAGTAAAGAGAAGGTCGCAGAGGGAAAAATTTAGCACAAAGCGTTGAAGATCGAAGCTACCAGGGTCTCGCTCACTTTATAGGAAATTGGGAATTTTGCACCGTCTCCTAGGTATACACCAAAAAAAAGAGAAAAAAACACAACAAACCCCCTAAACATCTCTGCCTCTTGCCCACCAGTGAAAAGGCTCCTTGGGTTTATTTTCAGGGGTCAGAGAGAGAGAGAGATTGGAAGATGCTGTACTACTGACTTTGAAGACGGAGAAAGGGGCCTCTAGAAGCTGGGAAAAGCAAAGGAAACAGATTCTCCCCAAGGGATGCCTCAGGAAGGAGTGCAGTCCTGCCAACACGTGATTTTAGGACTCCTGACCTCCAGGACTGTAAGATAGTAAATCTGTGTTGTTTTAAACCACTAAGTTTGTTTCAGCCACGACAGAAAACAAATAACCTGGCAATACCCAGAGATGGCCAAGCCGTGGAGGACTCGAGCGTTCCGTGCACGGCCGGGAGGGGGATACCTTACTTCAGTGTCACGAGTCATACCCGCTCATGGGTCCCAGGCATCAGTTCATCCTAAGATACTTAGGGGTGTCTGCAAACCTGTGCCGGTACAAGAGGATGCTTCATAGTATTGTTGAAGGAGTGCAGATTTGGAAACCACCTGAATATTCACTTTCCGTAACTTTTTATGTTGAAAAAAAATTCAAAAGTACGGGAAAGTTGCAAGAAGAGTCAAGGAATTTCTGCCTCCCCTTGTCAGAGATTTACCCACTGTCAACAGTGCCTCATCTGCTTGGTCATCGTCTCTCTTTCTGAACCACAAAATGCTTTCTCGTGGAGAATTAAACAGATTACCCTCCAGTCTGTGCAATGGAATACTACGCAGCAACGTTTACAATGACATAAATCTATTCACTTGTTATCCTATTCACTCATTTACGCAACAAATGCTCTTTGGGGTGCTCATCACCTCCCCACCCCCCTGCCCCAGTAAAGGGGAAGCTGGCCTCGCTGGAGGGCAAGTGTGCTTGAGGGAGCGCCAGGCCCCCATCCCTGCTTGCTGCTCCCACCCCTGGGCGCACACACCCCAGCCTGTCCTCATGGCAACCCTGCAGCCCGGGGTTTCTGTCTCCATCTCGCCACTGGGAGGCCTGGGCTACGTGGCCGGGGTGGAGGGCAGCGGGATCTGAACCGGACAGGGAAGCACCAGAGCTGGCACTGGTTTTCACTGGCGCCCAGGGCTCCTGTTCACACATCATCCTATTCACCACCCCGGTGACTCAGGAGTGAACAGACTCGCCTGCCGAGATCATCATGTCTCACCACGCAGATCCCTGTGCCTGAGGGATCCCATGCTGCCTCACCTGAACTTCACCCTGGAGACTAGAACACCTCAAGGAAGGCCTTGGGAGGGCCAGGGCGGGACATCCTTCCTGGGGGGCTCTTTGGGCTGAGGTCAGGAGCAAGCGGCCTGTCCCACGCCTCCTAGTCACAGCTTACTCCATCCGGAAAACGGTAGGAGAAGGGGAGGGCATCCTCACAACACGCGCACTGCCCGTCACAACGGCCCCTCCTCTCTGGGTCGGTTTTCTTCACAGCAAGTACCTGTCCATATCAGACTTGATAACGAGCCTGTACTGATTGCACAGAGGAGCTACAGCCCTTTACATAAGAGTGGAAGAGGTGGGTGTGGGAAACGCACTGCCCGGGGATGAGCCCAGACATGAACTGGCTCTGAAGTCCTCAGTACCTCGGTCCCTTCTCTGTGGCTCCTTTGTGGACTCAGGAGACTGGAGAGAGTGGTCTCAGTGGTGCCCTTCCTGGGGGTCAGATCTGGGGGATGCTTTCAGAGCATAGGTCACAGAGGGGTCTGGAAAGATGATCTGGTCCAGCCTCCCCTGAGGACCAATGGCTGGTCAGTCCTCCCTATCTGCAAAGCTCTCTGAACCTTCTAGCTTCTGACTGCTGATTAAATTGGAATCTTGCCCGATGGTATTTTTCTGTACACCAATTAATGAGGTGGGCGGCACTATGGCCTCTCCCGGCTCCCAGGTTTTTTTTTGTTTTGTTTTATAAATTTATTTTATTTATTTATTTGTGGCTGCGTTGGGTCTTCGTTGCTGCATGCGGACTTTCTCTAGTGGCGGCAGCTGGGGGCTACTCTTCGTTGTGGAGCATGGGCTCTAGGCGCGCGGGCTCAGTAGTTGTGGTGCACAGGCTTAGTCGCTCAGTGGTATGTGGGATCTTCCCGGACCAGGGCTTGAACCCGTGTCCCCTTAGTTGGCAGGTGGATTCTTAACCACTGCGCCACCAGGGAAGTCCCCCCTGCTCCCAGTTTTAAGCGTTATCAGTTATGGAAAGCAAGCATTCTTGAGAAACAGGAACATTCCACACCACCAGTGAAATGCATCATGTCCACAGACCCCTCCCCCTCACTTGGAAGCCAAGGGGACCAACCAGGGAACAAAACCAGAGCCTTTGCCTGCCGGAAAGCCCAATTTCCATTCCCTGGTTCTTTTCCCCAGTTTGGGCCCCCGCGTGCCCAGCAAGCCTCACACAGAGGAATCCCTCTTCAGAGCCTAGAAGGTCGTGGCAGTCACGGCAAGTGTGGCCTACCTGCGGTCTCCTTTTCGAAAAAGGGCTGGATCATCTCGCCGTACTTGGACTTGTCTGCCATGGCCTCTTTGAGCAGTTGCCCACAGCAGACTAGAGGAGAGAGGAACAGAAAGACGCCCGTTAAATTTTAAATAGAAGGAAGAATGAGAAAAAAAAGAACCCCTCCCAGTGCTGCCTGCTGCGGGGAAAAAAAAAGTCACTGAAAAAAAATATAAAAGTGTTTTTCTGAGTGTGGGTGTGTGTCCAAGTGAAAGTAAGTATCAAAAAGGAATAAAAAAGAAGCCAAGGAGGAAGATGCGGAATGAAAAAGAATGCATTTGGCAAAGAACATATTAAAAATGGACGGTGTGTGGGCTTCCCTGGTGGCGCAGTTGTTGAGAGTCCGCCTGCCGATGCAGGGGACGTGGGTTCGTGCCCTGGTCCGGGAGGATCCCGCATGCCGCGGAGCGGCTGGGCCCGCGGGCCGTGGCCGCTGGGCCTGCGCGTCCGGAGCCTGTGCTCCGCAACGGGAGAGACCACAACAGTGAGAGGCCCGCGTACCGTAAAAAAAAAAAAAAAAAAAAAAAAAAAAATGGACGGTGTGGAGAAGACATAACAAGGAATGTCACCACCAGAGAAGGCCCCGCAGGGCCTCGGCGACACCCAGGATTGCTGGCCCCAGCCCCGGAGGGTGTTGAGAGTGAACGTTCTGGCGGAGAACCGCGTGGACCTGCGTGACATCCATGTTCACGCTGTTATCACGCAGGGGAGGGTGGGGACGCTTCTTGTTTCCATAGCCCCCTGGGACGACGGCTCCACAGACATCATCAGTTTCTAACACAAAGGGACACACAGGTGCCTTCCTGTCACAAGCACCACTGTGTCTCTAGACCCCAGCCGGGGCCAACACACAGGGCGTGTCAGTTAACTAGTGTGCAAGGAATTAACACAGCTGCCCTCTCCTTGGCTATGAAAACCGTAACAGCCAAAGCCAGAAGGGCCCAGCCATGTTTTCATGAGTTGGTAATTGCACAGGCTTACTTTTCTTAACTTTAAAGCTAAGGACTTTACTTCCTGCCTTAAAGAAACCAAAACCAATCCTAAAATTAACTGCATAAAGTGAATGTTTAAGACAGTGACCACCACCAAAGACGTATTCTTCCGTAATGACATGTTAATTCACTGTGTGATGGCGGTGATCGTATCCAGAGTGGCTGGCAGCTTCGCTCACTAAGGGAAATGTAAGGACTAATAAAGGCTGTCAGCTACTGAGACCCCTAGTTACGCCAAGCGCTATGCTGGGCTTGCTTTGTATTGTCCAGTCCTCACAACAAACTGTTGCTTTGTAGATAAGGAAACCGAGAACTGAAGACGCTGTACATACTGTTCTAGGTCACGGAGCCGGTAAGTGGCGGAGCTGGGATTCACACCCAGGTGCGTGTGACATCAAACCTAGGCTTAGCTTCCAGTTCAGGACAGGAGGGAGGTGCAGGTATCATATTCACCTTCCGTCATACAAAGCCATAAAACTTAACAAAATATAAGAGGCAACTCTTTCCAGGCACTGGACAAGACAGGCACGGGCTGTGATCCTTGAGAGACGGGATACACACAAAGTGAGACCCTCACTCGCCCTGGATTTCGACCTGTGGGCACTTTTCAAACCATGGCTCGGGAGGAGTGGAACCCAAACACAGCAGCAGGAAACAAGGATTGGAGTTTGGGGCCCTGAGGCAGCTGGACCACGTGGGACAGAATAATGGACGGGGGAGTGGGGCAGGAGGGGTTCCGGAATCTGCATGAGGGCTTACTTGAGTCACTAGTCAATGCAAAACTGCACGTGTGCAGGGGAGACTCCACAGGGCCTGGGAGACAAAAGCTATGGGGAAGCTGGGAACTGAGTGGCATCTGCCAGCCAGAGTGAGAGATCTCGCTCAACACCCCAGACATGCAACTGAGACTCCAGGAAGGCCACGCTTCAGGTGTAGGGATACACGAGCCCTAGGGGAATCCCACCCTGATCCCATAGTAACAAAGACTAAACATAAGCCTCGGTGGGGTCAGGTTGGTCCTCCAGTTACTTAACCGCCTGTTAGAACTCAATTCTTTTTCATGCGATATTCTGAAAGCAGGATCACACAGTCCAGACTCTCAGGAATGTGAGAACAATAATGTCCAGCATATAATAAAAAACTACTGGAGAGGAAAATACCACCAGGAAAGTGTGACCCCTACAAGGAGAGAAAACAGGCCATAGAATCAGATCCAGAGATCACACAGATATCAGAATCTGCACATAAGAACTATAAAATGTCTACTATGAAAATGTTTAAACTTTAAAAGATGATTAAAATGAATGAAAAGATGGGGAATCTCAGCAGAGAAATGGAAACTATAAAAAAGAACCAGGTGGAATTTCCAGAACTGGAAAATACAGTATCTTAAATGGAAAACATCACTGGATGGGCTGCCATCAGTGAATCTGAAGACATGAAAAGAGGCACTAGAAAGCATTCAAACTGAAGCAAAGAGAAGGTGGGGAGGGGACCGGAAATAAAGAAAAGGAATAAAACCTCAGGGAGTTGGAGGATAATAGCAAACAGTTTGACATACATGTACCTGGAGTTCCAGAAAGCGGGGGGCGGGGGGGGGGGAGGAGGGAGGGGGAGAGAGAGAGAGAGAGAGAGAATATCTGAGAAAATAATGGGAGGAGAATTTCAAAATTGGATAAAAATATCAACCCACAGATCCAAGATTCCGATGCCCAAGCAAAATAAACACAGAGTAAATCACACTTTGGTACATCACGGTTAAATTTCTGAAAACTAAACAGAAAATATTAGAAGCAGTTATGGGTGGGAGTAAGATGCTTTATATATAGGAGAAAAAAATAAAAATAATCTCTGAGTTCTCATCAGAAGCAATGCAACGGAATGCATCAATGCAACAACGAAATGACATCTTGAAAGTGTTAAGGTGGGGGGGGGGACCCTGTCAACACAGATTTCTATAAGCAGCAAAAACATCCTTCAATAATGAAGGTGAAATAAAGACATTTTCAGACAGATGAAAGCTGAATTTCACCAGCAGACTTGCACTACAAGAAATGTTAAAGGAAGTTCTTTAGGTTGAAAGAAAATGATATCAGATGGATCTTAGATCTAAACAAAGGAGTGAAAAGTGTTGATATTGAGTATATATAAAAGCTCTTTCCCCCCATATGTTGACTTAAAAAAATGACTGTTTAAAGCAAAAATAATTACAATGTACTGTAGGGTTCATAACATATGTAGAAATGAAATGTATGACTACAGTTACACAAAGAACTAGAGCAAGGTGAAGGGAAATACACTGCTGTCAGGTTCTTGTGTTATACATGAAGAGGTATAATATTAATTCAAGATAGACTGTGATAAGTAATGGATAACAGTTAACCCCTAGAGCAACCACAAAGAAAATAAAGCAAAGAGATATAGCCCAAAAAGGCAACAGAGGAAATAAAATGGATTACTGAAAAAATACTTGATCAATCCAAAAGTTGGCAGGAAAGGAGGAACAAAGAACAGATAACACAAGTAGAAGATAAAAAACCCAGAATGGTAGACTTGAAACCAACCATATAAAAAATTACTTTAAATGGAAATGGACTAAACAATTAAAAGGCAGAAAACGTCAGGCTGAATTTTTTTTTAAAGCAATTATATGTTGTATTCAAGACACATATTTAGAATATAAGACACATAGTTAAAAAAAAAAAGAATAGAGTATATACTTATCAGACAAAGTAGACTTTGAGAATTTACTGGAGAGGTAGAGGAGCATTTCCTAATGATAAAAGGATGATTTCATCAGGAAGAGATAACGATCCTTAGTGTATACCCACTTAACATAGCTTCAAATTACACGAAGCAAAGACTGGCAGAGAAATAGAGAAATCCTCAGTTAAAGAGTTGGAGATTTTAACGCACCTCTCTCAGTTACTGAAATAACAAGTAGAGAGAAATCATTAAGGACGCAGAAGAAGTGAACAACACCATCAAACATCTTATCCTCATTGACATTCTTAGAGCACAATAGTCAACAAAAGCAGAATACATATTCTCTTCAAGTGCACATGGAATTCACCAATAGAGAGCATATGCTCGTCCATAAAAAGTATCAATACATTTCAAAGGATTGAAATCATATAGGGTATGTTCTTCGACCAAAATAGAATTAAAGAAAACAAAGAAAAAAAAATCTGGAAAATTCCCAAATATTGGGGAAGTAAGCAATACACTTCTAAATAATACATGGGTCAAAAAAGAAACCACAAAGGAGATTAGAAAATATTTTGAACTGAATGATAAAACACAACACATTAAAATTTTGGGAGATGCAGCTAAAGAAGTGTTTGGAGAAAAGTGTGTAACGGTAATGTTTATATTAGGAAAGAATGGTTTAAAACTCCTGTCTATAGCCACCTCATTCTGCAAGATCCTATGAAGACAGTACTGTTAACAGTCTGCTCTTCCTAGAGGTTCCAAGTACTAAGGCTTTAGACACACATGACCTGGGACAGTGTTGGGAGGAGCCCCGCCCCATCTCATTCCTTCCCCCAGCAGGGCCCACCTCCATCCTGAAGGGCCTCTCTTCTTCTTTCTACATGTTCCCTATCTGTGTACCAAATAACATGCACTGCATATAGCAAGCACTCAGTGAGTAAAATTAATAGTATTTTAATAAAATGCTCCATGGTTGTTCCTTGTCAGAAAATTCATGCTCGGTGCAGGGAAAAAAAAAAGTCAGAATTGTGTGATACGTGATTCTACAGAGATAACCAGTTTGGTCCTTCAGCTGTTTTCTTGAACATAGATTAACACATTTTTTTGAACAAAAATGAGATCATTCGGGCTTCCCTGGTGGCACAGTGGATTAGAATCTGCCTGCCAATGCAGGGGACACGGGTTCGATCCCTGGTCTGGGAAGATCCCACGGGCCGTGCAGCAACTAAACCCGTGCGCCACAACCACTGAGCCTGCGCTCTAGAGCCCGCGAGCCACAGCTTCTGAGCCCGCGAGCCACAACTACTGAAGCCCGCGCGCCTAGAGCCCGTGCTCCGCAGCAAGAGAAGCCACCGCAATGAGAAGCCCGCTCACTGCAACAAAGAGTAGCCCCCGTTCGCCGCAACTAGAGAAAGCCCGTGTGCAGCAACGAAGACCCAACGCAGCCAAAAATAAATTACAAAAAAAAAAAAGAGACCATTCCCTGAACACTGTTGAGTGACTTGCTTTCCACCCCGCCCCGACATAACAATACCTCACGGACATCGAGTCACTTTACAGGTTTCTTTTTAATAGCCGCCCAGAGCTTGCTTTAACTAACCCCCTAGCGAACAGAGTTTGGGGTTGCCTTTATTTTTCATTCTGCATCCTTCACATCTCTTGTTGAATACTGTGGGGAGTGTTTCAGCAGAATAAAGTCCTGGGCGTGAAATCACTGGACCAAAGGGTTTGCACAGTTAGCCTGGTAATCAGTAGTGGCCTTTATCTTTCAAAAGGTTGTACCTGTTTATATACTCGCCAATTATAGACAGGAGCCTTTCAATAAACCTTGTTGGAGTGAATGCTGGTTATGTGTTTGGAGATGTATTCCCACGACCGAGAGGTTCATAAATGTGGAGATAAGACCCAAGGCAGGGGATGGCCAGGGGGGCCGGGCTGTAGCGGGGCTGGGCGGGCAGCTCCTGGAGCTTTGGGTGCAGACAGGCCTCTGCAGAGAGACCCCAAAGGACAGCTCAGTGCTTGCCTCTGCAGACCACAGGTCCCCTAAACAGGTTTACGGAAATCTCATGATGTCTCGTACTTCTCAAGAACACCTTTGAGAAATGTCAACTTTCTGAGCCAGTCTCCAATTGCTCAGTTATTGAAAAGAGGCCCAAAATGGCTCTTCTGCTACAAAAGCAAAAACGATGGTGAGCTTTTCTATTTTCATTTTTGGAAAAATCTAGGCAGGTAATTCCATTTCTTTATGATTGGTGTGCTGAAAACAATTTAAATTTAAAAATACTTTTCTTGAATGGGAGTGTCTGCATAAACAAACTTCGGCACAGTGACAATTATTTAAATTAAGCTGTGCACTATATTAAGGTATCACTGTTGTGTTTTTCAGACCCTCCCTCTGCCATTAAGGCTCTTCTCACTGTAACTCTTCATATGTCTTCACATAACAATAAGTGCAGGTGCGTAAATAAATGTGGGGGTGGCCACAAGTAGACTGTGGTTCATTCTTTACAAAGTCATCCCTAACCACAGCTGGAATTTTATTCTTATAATACTCTTAAGAGGAAAACTCGGAAGGAGAAGGAATTATTTGAATAATTCCATTAAAAAAAAAACTGTTGATACAAGCAAAGCATTTTTTATCATAAAGTATCCAGGTGAGTTTTCCATACTAATTAAATCAGAATACTACTATTTAGCATTTTTACTAAAATACTAATACAACTATTAGTGGTTTTTTTTCCATACTAGTCAGAATAATTGCTCAGTTCTCCACCTTCAATCTATGGGTATGATATTTGTCATTGATTCCTGTCTGGGAATCTCAGTGGCTTTGGAATCTTAAGCTGGAGGAGACCTAATTGAAAAGCATTTTTATTCGAAACTTGATCTTTCTGGGGTGGCATGTATATATTTGTGCATGTCAGTATACATGTATATCTGTATGGTGTATATATATCATTTGCGGGCACATACACGCATATTTCTGTATTTGGGGGTGCAGGTCTCATGTCTCCTGCTTAAATAGAGGTTACTGAGGCTTCTGGAGCACCGAAGTGGGAGAGGGTCAGTGCCTTTAACTCCCTCCAGTGCTGTGTGTCTGCTACAGCCTCCCTTCCAGCCCTTTATCCTCCTGAAACCACGCTGGCATCCAAGACCATCTGGGACCACCCCAGGAAAGACCTGGAGGACTAATTTCAATATTTTCTCTCTTCCTGGTAAAATATTTATTGAAACTGTGCTGAGCTAGAAGTCTTCCTCCGGTTCAGAAACTGTTTGCCTGTAAACACACTGACCTGGGTTTGGGGAACCAAACAAGACCGGAGAAAATAAATGAACAGCAGGTTCACATTATGCAAGAACTCCGGCTTCTGGGGAGACTGCAGAGGCAGAGCACAGAAAAACCACTGCGCCAAAGGACGTAAAAAATGATGACCAGAAAACGTTCCAGCTCTTTGGGCTGCGGGCGTGTTTTTATTGGTTAATGTTTTTATGGCCATATTCTTCGGGAGGCAAAAACCTTATCCCTGCAAAGATGGATTAAATGAAAATTGTTCGCAGCAGAGAGCAAGAAAGAGAAGTGATGCCGATCTCCTCGCCGCTCCCGTAACACGGGGAGGTCTGGGAGGGCAGGAAGCAGGGGAGGCTCTAGAAGCCGGGTGGCCGCCGGGGCACTCACCGTTGACGAGGCCATATTTCTGGGCCAGGAGGGCGGCCTGCAGACTTTTCCCGCTGCCCACGGGCCCGCACAGCAGCACCCTCGGGGTGAACGGGGCGTTAGATCGATGGATGGTTTGGACATAGGTCAGAGCTGGAACGAGAGGATGTGAGGATAATAAACCAGGGTCCTAAAGAAAGGGAACCAGCTTACGACACCTCTGCCTGGGCTCTTTTAACGGCAGTAATTATTTCTCTCTTTTACAGCTCCGTGGAAACCCTCTGTGAATCTGCCGGGTAACCACAGGGTGAAGCTGCGGGGAAGGAATTACCCTTCAGGCCGGGGCACCAAGGCGGGAGGGGACAAGGAGAGGCACAGAAGCCACCCTCCGAGCAGAGCACTGCCCTGGATCCCTCTGACACAGCACAGGGGCCGCGCTGCCCTCCTGGTCAAAGGACGGCTGGCCGTGTGGTTGGGGGCTGGTCCCAGGACACAGAACACACACTGAATACTGGGTTAGGGTGTTTCCAAATTGAATCCGGGCTGAGCCTCACCCTGAAGCCCCGGGACCAGGCCGACCTCCTAGGGTCAGACACGGGCTTTGATAAACGCGACAGGCCACGCGGGGGCCTCGTCCTCGGGGACTTCTAAAGGCCTTCGGAATTGGTGGAGAACAATTTGCAGCCGCGCTCCAGTGACACCAACTTTATTGCAAGTCTCCAAAGAGGCAGTGATCAAATGGGTCCCGGGAGTGGGCAGATGTAGCCCTGGCCCAGGGTGCCCCTGGCATCTGAGGAACAAAGAAGTAGGGAGACAGGGCTGAGGCGCTTGCACCGTGGGGGGCACTGGATGCCCAAAGCGACTGAACATCAAACCAGGTCACCTCCCTTGAGAGTGGAGGGCAGAGGAGGGGGCACGAGTGGGCTGAGGAGGCTGCTGAAGGACAGCTACTCGGCACCTGGGTGAGGGGAGCGGCCCGCCCGCTGAGGCAGAGGGCGGGGGTACCTCCTCCTCAGTCCCCCTTGCATCCAAAGGGGGTCTCCCTCCCCGGCCCCGCCTCCTGCCCGGGTCCCCGGACCATCCTGCGCAGGTGCCGGGCTGCCTGAAGTCAGCATGTTGGCCCCTCGCCCAGGATGGAATCCATCCGAAGACAGGAAGGTGTCCCCAGGCACCACCTCGAAATCCGCGACAGGTGTGCAGGGTCCTCCAACCTTGTGCTTGACGTCGGGGCACCTCCCCGGCCTCTGCCCACCAGGTGCTGTCACGCTCCCTAGCTGTGACAGCCACAAACGTCTCCAGACATTGCCACGTGTCCCGCTGTGGCAAGAGGGCAAAATTGAGAACCAATGACATATATTCACTGGGCAAATTTTGAACTCTCAAATCTTTGTAGGATGTTTTCATTGGAAGGGACATTAGAGATGCTACGATTCCCCTCTGTTTTAGAACTAAAGGTGCAGGTAAGTTACCTGTCTTCAAGGTCAAGATGATAACCAGCATCTTCACGGCAGGGATGCATCTGCTGCTAAGCTAAACTCTACCAGCCTTACCTTATCTGATCCGTGCACGGTCCCACGAGGGATGTGCTTTCCTTGTCCCGACTTTACAGACAGCTGGCAGGGCTGGGGCAGCTCTCCCAAGCCCACTGCCACGGGTAACACTTTCCATCAGCGAGACGAACCCGGAGGAAGAGATAAAGATGAAGACAGCAAGGCTGTCTTTATCCTCAGACCTTCCAGGATCCAGCCCGTCTGAAGAGCACAAATACTACAGGCAGAGCAGCCTGCTTACAAATGATGCTTAATTTACAGTAAATAACCAAGTTAATTAGAAGTAATGATCCCCCAGACGGTCTCAACAGCTAATTATTCTTTTGAAAAATATGTCGTTGCTGGATGCACAGCAGAGATATTAAAAAAAACAACACAGAGAGAATTCTGCATTCCAATTTTCAATTTCTCTCTCTGCATTATTAATTAATAATAATTAATATTCAGACACTCACATTTTTATTTACAATTTCAGGCATGAATTCTTTATGAACGATCGTATGAACTTTTAAATTTAATTAAGTAGTTTGGAAGTAATTAATGTGTAAATTCAGAATCATGGCATAAGATAAATGTTGTGGTTGTTTATCTTCGGAGCGCAGTGTTTGCTACTAAAGACTCTTCCGAGATGCGAAATCGCTGGAAATTTATAAGGCATCCATAAGCCTGGCATTTTTCAAAGTAGCATCGCTCTCCAGACATGCCCCCTCGTATACCGACCCCCTTCGGAGAGCGAGGCTGTGCCGGCTCTGGCTCTCGCTCTCGGTAAAGCAAAGCCGCTCAGACAACAAGGCCACCAGCAGGTGGGGGCCGGTGGGAGGGCCGCTCCGGGGAGCTCAGAACAACCTCCCCACCAAAAGTAAACTTCTCTTGAAGAGATCTGAGAGAATATACCAAAAAAGGGCATCGTAAACCATCAAGTGTCTTAAAGTCCCTGCGGAGCTATTTTCATTGTGTCAGGCACCGGCATCGCACAGAAGGGGATAACTGCTTGTGGAGACAACTGAAGCTCGGCAAGACTTTTAAAAAATGAGGGAATTCCCTGGCGGTCCAGTGGTTAGGACTCCGCGCTTTCACTGCCAAGGGCCCGGGTTCGACCCCTGGTGGGGGAACTAAGACCCCCAGAAGCCACACAGCGTGGCCAAAAATAAAAATAAAATGAAATAAATAAAAGAAAAGAATAAATTAAAAAAAATAAAAATGATAAATGCAGCTGCTTTGGGGGAGAACTCTTCTAACTTTCCTTGTCTTTTGGGACCGGATGTTGAATCCCGATGATAGCAACGTCCGATGTTTACTGAGCCGTTCTCTGCACCAGCTACTGGGCTCAGGGCTGCAGATACCTGCGTTGCAGGATCTCATGGAGCCCTCACCTAAGTCCGTGAGGAAGGAAGGATTTCTGTTCCCATTTTGGGGATGACGAAATTGAGGCTCAGAGGGGTTAAGAGAGTTGCCGCAGACTGCAGAGCTGACGTGTGGTGGGGCTGAGGTCACCTGGCTCTAAAGTCTCGGGACTCAATGGTCACATCCCTGACCCCCAAACAGGCCTCTTTCAGCCCATTTCTGAACATCTGTTACTGTTCCCAACGGCAGGGCCGTGCCCGGCATGCAACTGCCTATCCCTGCCCTCAGTGGGCTCAGGACACCTGAGTTGTGTTGTGGTTTTTTGGGTTTTGTGGCGCTGGTGGGTTTGGTCTGTACGTTTGTTTGTTTGAATATTTATAAATTTTCTCTTCCTCTTCCTTCATCCTCAGGGCAAGACTTCTTGCTGCATGTCCCTCCCACCCCGGCCCTCACCTCTCCTCGCCCCCGCCCCCCCGTCACTGTCAAGTCCGCTGACCATGCGGGCTATAGAATATTAGCCCAGGGTCTCAGAGGACGACGCTCCCAGGGACCCCAGACTCGTTTCTGGGCAGGGACCTTGGGCCTTCCGTGACTTGACTCCCGGGCTCCCAGGCACACCCTGGACACTGGACACTGGACACTGGCATCACTGCCAGAAGAAGTGACACCAGGATGAGAGGGGCCGAGGGTCCACCTGGATTTACCCTGGTAGAAGACATCCACGCACGGCTGGTCGGCAGTGATGACTTTCACGATTTTGGGGTACGAGGGGAGGATCCTGACGATGTTCCTGTGATACTCCAGCAGCCTCTGCGCCGTCTCCCCTTCCGAGATGCCTGCTGGCACTATCAGTCGGTTCTGGATTTCGGACTCAGGGGGCCAGTCGAAGGTGGTGTGATAAATCTCTACCAGAGAGAGGGACACGTTTAGAGTTGCCCGCCCGACGTGGGGGCAGAGCCTGCGGGTCCCAGGGGTGCTCGTCCGCCCACCCCGGCAGCGCCGTGCTGGGCTTTGGCCCCGGACCCGCCCCTCCGTCGCTATTAACGACGACAAAGTGGCGATGATGCCCAGCGCGAGGGGAAGGGTGGCCGTGACTTTCGGAGCGCTTCCTCTGTGCCAGGCTCCCACCCCCAGGCTCTCATGTCAACCTCACAGTGAGCAGACCACAAGGCAGGGCTCAGCGTGTTCATCCTCAAGTCCAGGTGAGAAAACTGAGCCTCCGAGACACTGGGCGACTTGTCCCATGTCACACAGCTAGAAAGGGGCAGGGACCACACACCCAGGTCTGTCTGCTGCCCAAGCCTGAGAGTAAGTGCTCAGTGAGGGGTGGGCAGGGCTGTTACTAGGATTCCCTGTGAGACCCCACGGGGTGGTTGGGGGAAGGTGGAGACAGCCGTACCTCCTGTCTGAGGGTCGATTCTCTTCCCCAAATTTCTCTCAATCAGGACCGTGTCTGGAGCGCTCAGCACGACTGGGTAGAGAAGGAAAGAAGCAAAACCAGGCGTGGTGGGCAGCCGACCTGCTGCTGTAAAAGGCATTAGAGCAACCAGCATCTCCCATCCCCAGCAATGCCTTAAAAGAGAGGTCAGAACACAAACACGTAATCTCAGGACAGAGGAAGCCCACGCCTGAACACTTCGCCCGAGGACAGGCTTCAGTGACATATTTGTGCAGGACGCTTTTGCCACATTTGGGGATTATCTCCTAAAGAGAGTTTCTCACATGTGAGATTCCTGAAACAAGGAATCACCAGGGTCAGAGCAAAACCTCACGTTTCTCAGAACAAGCCCCGAATGCATTTAGCTCCGTGGAAAGTTCGACTGTGCTGTCCTCCTTTTTCCTGTTGGGCCACAGGCCCATCAAACCCCCTTCGTGGATGGTGCCTGGGCACCGGGGAGCCGCTGACACAGAGTGGAGTGCTCACTCGCGGGGGCTGCAGGTCTGGGGGGAGGGCTCTCCAGGCGCGGGTGGGGCTACTCACTGACATGTCTGGGGGAGACGCCGAGGGTCTGGATCAACAGGGCCTGCTCCCGAGTTTCAGGGATGCCATCCAGAATCCAGCCCTAGGCAGAGAAGGTGGAAAGGTGCTCACCTATGTTTACTTTTCCAGATGTTTTTGGAACTACTATAAAAGGAACATCATACCTTTATAGAAAGACTGGAACTTTTAAGGTCAGAGAAAATAAACGTTCCTGACAGCCGCCTCACCTCACTTAACAACTCCTCTCATAATATCACATCCCCTTCTGAATCTTACTTTTAAAATGACAGTCACACCATACATATTTTCTGTCCTGATTTTTTCCATCCCGCGTTATAACCACCACCGTATTTTTCCTGTCGGCCCACCTCCTCGCTGGCCATATAACATTCCACCGAGTGAGCTGCCTCACGTGCTGAGCCGCGCCCCACGACCAAACGCTTCACCTGCTGCGCGTTCGCACCGTTACCAATAACACTGTAAGAACATCTCTGTGCTACAGCTCTTTCCACATTTCGGATTATTTCCTACAGGGAGTTTCTCAGATGTGAGAGAAAAGGAACCACCAAGGGCAAAACAAAAACCCACTTTTCTCAAGAACAAGTCCCGAACAGAGCATTAAGGGGCCCGAGTTCAAGTTTCTGTTCCTACGTGAACTCGTTATAGGGCTGAAATCCCTCAGGCGTCTTCTTGGATCAGCTGGGGAGCTGGTTTAGAAGATTTATTTTCATTAACCCTTTAAGTCCAATTGTGAGAGTCACAGATGACTGTTGTACACTCTGTGGGAACACTAAAGAGCTGAAATAATAATGCTAGTCACTGGTAACACCACCGACCCAAACTAGCCACTGTTAACACCAAGGTGTATCTCCTTCCGGGCTTCACATAGAGATATCTATTCTCCTGGCTGGCAGGGGGCGGGGGGGGGGCGCATGGGGGGTTTGGGGGGGGTGGAGAAAAGTCACACTGCACGTACTACTTTGTAGTCTGTTCTTTTCACATAGTGAGAACGTTTCATGCATATTTCCCATGTCACAGAATGCTCCTCTCCTGGGAGTTTCCATAGCTGCCAGGCATTCATGAAGTGACCTGCCAAATGCTAATGAATCGCATGCTGCTGCTCATTTAGTTTCATTCCATTATAAAAAAAACAAAAACTATTATTTAGGGACTTCCCTGGTGGTCCAGGGGTTAAGACTCCGTGCTTCCACTGCAGGGGGTGCGGGATCGATCCCTGGTGGGAGAACTAAGATCCTACCTGCTGCGCAGCCTGCGGCCGAAAAACAGACAAACAAAAACTATCGTTTAAAAAGTGCTATAAGTACATCTTGAGGTACACAGAATATCCTCATGATAAAGTTCTAAAAGTTGATACCTTCTTTTATAACTTTTGACACATTTTGCCTCATCACAGTTTCAAAATTGCCCACCAGTTTCTGAATCCAATGGCAGATCACCTGCTTCCCTGCATCTTTGTCAATGTCAGGCTTTATCCTGGGGGAAAATCTGTCCAGCAAACTAGAGTACACGGTAGCTGCTTTAATTTACATCTCTCTGATCACTAAGGAGGTTCAATATTTTTTCCATATGTGTATTGGCTATTTGAATTTTTTTCTTTTCCAAAATGTCCATTCATGCCGTCTATTCACTCTGCCCTTGGGGTTTGGTCCTCATTTGTTTACAGGAGCTCTTTACATATTAAGAATACTAACGCATTTTGGCAACTGCTACCACAGACTCTGAGAAAAATGATGTTGCCAACATTTTCCACAGTTTGTCTTTTGTGTATGGTGTTGTTTCTGACACACAAGTTTTTGGCCAAATCAATCAGCGCTTTCCTCTTTGGATTCTGGTGTTGTGTGGATGTATAAAAAGGCCCTTGCCACTGCCAAAGCTGATACGTGTTCACTTGCATTTAAGCTGAGTTCTCTTAACGGTTTACTCTTTACACTGAAATATTTAAAAGAGCCACATTTTATTTTGAAAATGATGTGAGCCTTGATCTCATCTGTTTCTTTGTGGATCTCCAACTGTCCCACGGTCATCTATGAAATAGCCTGTCCCCTCCCCTCTGAATGTCACCTTTTAGTCACAGCTACATGCTGATACGATGTTGGCTCTGACATCTTTCTGCCTGTAGACTCTTGCGCCATCCTCACACCATCTGAATTATCGCTGTTTTGTAGTTTATTGTTCTATCTAATAGGAGATGCTCCTCCTTCTTTTTATTTTTTTCAAAACTTTGTTCCTCCAAGTAGGCAGAAAACTATTTTGTCAAGTTCCAAAATATAAATTCTACAAGGTTGGGAATGACATTAAATGTATAGAGTAATTTATGGAGGATGGACATTTTTACAATATCAAGTCAACACATTACCTTCCTGGGAATCTCCTGGCTGTCCAGTGGTTAGGACTTGGTGCTCTCCCTGCCAGGGACCCGGGTTTGATCCCTGGTCTCAGAACTAAGATCCCACAAGCTGTGCGGCCAAAGAAGACCACAAAAAAACCCAAAAACCATGAGCTTCCCATTTGCTTACGCTGTTTTCTTTTTAATGTACCTCAGCAATGTTCACATTCAACAATTTCTAAAGTCCTTTCAAATCCTATGAGCCTAGAGTTATACACATACACACTAACGCCTTCAACCTGATGGTCAGATAAAGTAGATAAAGTGAGCTTTGGAAGAGTGAAATAAAGCCGCAAATTGTCTCAGGTCTCCATTCTTTTTTTTTTTTTTTTTTTTGGCTGCAGTAGAAAAAGATAGCTTTATTACTTTGCCAGGCAAAGGGGGACACAGCGGGCTCCTGCCTCGAAAAACTACATGTCCCCCTCAGGTCTCCATTCTGCAGTGAGGCGGGGTCAGACAGCCCCAAGTAGAAGCCCAGGTTTCTGATGCGGGCTCCCAGAAGGGGCCCCCTGCTCTCAGTCATTATAAGAACTTGCCTGCCGTAAGGTCAGAGGATGGACTGATAGGGTGAACTGAGACCCAAGGTCACCCATAACTCATAACACCTGATGTACAGAACACCGTGTGGTTGAGGGCAAGGAATGTCTTTTTTAAAAAAAAAAACGGGGGGAGAGCACATTTCTTCAATATTAAAATATTTAGGTTCCAACAGCCTCAACTGACAGTTAAAAAAAAAGCTAAACAAATTTACAGAGTAAAGAGTATTGGAAAAATCAGGCATGCTTTCATTAATTCCTTAAATTATGCAGGAGAACGCGCAGCTACGGAGCCCCTGGATTCTAGAACTAATGAAGCAAAACTGCAAAAAAATTTTTTTAACAGCCTTTTGCTCCCTCAAGTCCTTGTTATAGGCAGCCAAGCGCTGGCTGCAGCTCTTACAAAGAGCAGACACCTACAGATGTGCGCACCCCTCCAGGAATCAGGAAGCACAGGGTCTGAGAGCTCCCCCACTTACAGTTCTGGAAGCTGAACCCAAATGTTCTGAACTTTGGCTACATTCAGACCCCTTCATTTTTTCCTTATTTGGAGGGGAGGGAGTCGGAGCCCCCTGACTGCTTCTTCTAGGACAAGGGCTGGTAATTCTGTTTCGAATCCCTTTTTGAAGCTGAAAGAAGGTTGGAACCCCGCCTTCACTCAGCACTGAGAAAGGCCTCCGCTTTTAATATTGCATTACTGAGCAATCATTATAATCTTGCCCATAAATTTGCAGCTGGTATCGGTATGTGGTCCAAAGCTTTTAGAAGTATTCAGGGGAACAGCTCTCGCCGACTGGAGAAAGCGGGCCTTCCAATTACACAGGAAAAGTGCAGCAAAATGAGGAACATCTCCCTAATTAACTGGCCTCATTGGTGCCTCATTCTGGTTTGGATGTGAAATTTAAGCAAGGAGAAGAGAAGGTGGGTGGGGCACGCTCGAAGCGAATCCCAGGCCACCTGCTCTCTGGGTTACTCTTTCAGACTCAGGGAGATGGTACCATCACCCAGGTGCAAAGAAACGAGGGCCCTGGAGGACCTCTTAGGGCAGCAACCCCACCCCACCGGTGCAGCTGTGGAGACCCTTCATCCCCGCATCAGTCCGCTTGGGAAGGAAGGGCACAGTGACCACGGCCTCTGCGTCACGGAGTGTGGGTCCTGGAGCATCCTCGAGATGGGAGCCCCAGGCTTAGCGCCTGCCAAAGATCTTCCTTCCCAGAGCTCTTGACTTTATAGAGGTTATACGCAACTGCCCAGTGGCAAAAGGGACCACACTTTCAAGGCGAAACAGCACTTCTGGTTGAGAGCAAGCTAATGGCTGCAAATTCTGGCAAAGCAAGGAGTCACCGATCAGTCAGTAGCATCCCATGCCGGGATGGGACGCTGGTGAAGTGCATCGCGAGGGTCGCGGTTCTGACTTCCAGGAACGGCTGGATGCGGAGAGAGCAGTCAGTCCCTAATTAGAATACATCATCCATCTTCCTGACACTTCAGTGAAATGTCTGTTCCACTCTGGAGCTGCAGCTTTGTTCAGAGCAGGTTAATTGATATTCTGATGCCTTCGCTCGCCGTACCCCTGTGGCTCGCTTCTGTTTTATCACACATCAAAAAGGCCGTATGCTCAGGGCACTCCCTGCACCGGCACAGAGCTGGAGGTCTGCACAGCTGCGAGGGGTACGGTATCACAGGAGGGACAAGCACCGAGCAGATGTCACAGATGAAAAAACGGGGAAGAAAAGCAGCCAGCCAGCCTAGGGAATGTGGTGAGGCCCGGCAGAGCGCTGCCGGATGCCGAGTGGGCGGCCCGCCCTGTGTGAACACTGGCCTCTTCTGCCCTTCTGACTGTTATTAAAGCGCAGTTAGCAACTTCACACTGCACGACTCTTGCCCTCTGGGCCCCCTGCCTGTTTGATGCGGTGCCCCTTGTCTCCTCCCCTCTGCTCAAAGACCAGAGCGGGGTGCTCCCCTGGGTTCTCCCTAGGACGCCCTGATCCAGCTTCCGGCTCCAACCGCAGCCTCTGGAGCCTCCATCCAGGCGCTCCCCGGAGCCGAAGGCTGATTCCTCACCGTCCCGAGGAGGCCGACTGAGGCTGAAGGTTTGGACTCGATCAGACCCACTCAGCTGAGTGTGAACCAGGAGACACACCGCAAGAGGCATCATGGGCCGCCACCTCCCTCGCTTTTTTCTGATGAAACGTTATACGGTTTCCCAACATATAAAAGAGGAAAAACTGGGAGATTTTTATCAGCCAGAAAAGAAATGCATATTAAAAGATCAAGTTTGGGAAACTGATGTGTTTCAAGACAATCGGTGAGAACAATTTCGATGAATACAAAAAAATGTTGACATCAAATTGCCCCAGTACTGGTTCCTTTGGTTTATACAGAAACATGACAGTCTTAGCCTGCCATGGCATCTTCGGACGCCTTCCACATGCAACTCATCTGAAAGGTGACTAGCGGGAAGTTTTACTTTGAAGTTTCATCTCAAACAATAGGCAGCAGCTGCCGGCATTCCTGACCACGTTCAAGCACGCGCTGCAGCAGGGTGAGACACTCCTGTGACTCGCCAGCACACTGGCTCTGCCGCCCCACCGAGGCTCGGCCTGGCCGTTTCCTGTGCGCAGCCCAAAAACGCACGTGCCCAGACAGGCTGAGATGGGCAGGAGAGATGTTTCTGAACAACTGACAGTGCCAAGTTCCACCCTTGCTAGCAAATCGGTGGACACAGGCCTGACGTTTTTCTATACAAAGGTGAATGTGGGAAAATCCATACTCCTAGGTCTGCAGGTTAGAAGCCACTGATCTCCAGGGTGTTAAAACTTGGTAAAGCACAAACGTGAATGTCTAAGAGGCTTTTTATTCATTCCAAATAGCTAAGAAAATGTTTTAAAGTCAAATTCATATAAAATGTCGGTGGGGCCACTCTGCAGAGGAAGATACAGTCAGAAAAACACACTGTTCCATCCCCAGCAGACCAGTCCCACCCCAGCTCCAAGGCTGGGCGATGCCGAGATGACCCACCGCAGAGATAACGTGCTTCACGGCATCACTGTCTAGTTCCCAGGTTCAGACACAGTGGCCTCTGGTTGAAAGCACAAGAAGTGGATCATCCAACAACGTCCAGTTAATGGGTCCATTCCTTTCAAACACTTCAGAGGATGTCTGGGTGTGGACCCATCTCTTCAGAAAGACGATCAGTCTGTTAGGGTGTCAGTTTGTCATATGCTGGCGAAGAGCAGGGGCTTGGGAACCAGCCTGTGCCACTGCCAGCCATGGGACTTTCAACCAGGGACTCAGTCCCTTGGGGCCTCGTTCTCCTTCTCTGCAAAACGGGGACACTAACAGCAATCTACCCCACAGCTGCTGGGGCGATTAAATGAGGACCATAAACAAACAAACACATAAACAACAACAAAACAGGCACAGTGCCTGGCGATGGGGAAATGGCCCAGTCCATGTTAACTGGTTTTATCATTATTATACTTTTGAGCAAGGTGAACTCTGTTCTTTTCCTCTACCTCCTGTCAGGAAGGAACCCCACTTAAGACTGTAGAACTTAAGGGACCTCCCTGGCGGTCCAGTGGTTAAGACTTCACCTTCCAATGCAGGGGGTGCAGGTTCAATCCCTGGTCAGGGAGCTAAGATCCCACATGCCTCAGGGCCAAAAAACCAAAACATAAAGCAGAAGCAATATTGCAACAAATTCAATAAAGACTTTAAAAACGGTCCACAACCAAAAAAAAAAAATCTTAAAAAAAAAAAGACTGTAGAACTTAATATAAAGAATTCATTTCAAAAGGCAATCTGGGGACTTCCCTGGTGGTCCAGTGGTTACGACTCTGCACTGCCGATGCAGGGGGCACGGGTTCAATCCCTGGACGGGGAACTAAGATCCAACATGCTGCACGGTACGGCCAAAAAAAAGGCAATCTCTTGGAAAGAGCAGTAACTGGCATCCCAGATGTGAACTGAGGAAAGCTTTCTAATCAACGAGGACTTGGGAAAAACACATTTCAGTAAAAGTGAGGGAGTCTAGCGAGTCGTGGGCTAGCGCACACTCACTCCAGCGTGCTCATCCGTTTTCCAGTGCCTGCCCAGGAGCCACCTGGGGCGCCAGCCTGGGTCCAGCGGACGGGAAACAACAACCATGCTTTTACAGTGGGGTGGGCATTTCCACAGGAAGACCTGGGGTGCATTCATTCATTCATTCACCCATCCATTTATCAACTCATTGCCGTATTTATCCACCACTGTGTGTGGTACACTGTTCTTTCATATTGAAAAGTTCAGAAGCCCTGGGTCTGGGGGCTTGTCCAATAGATAGCACCTGGGGGTGGTCAGTTACTGGTTCATGTAACTAACTACCCCCCCCCCAAATCTGGCTGACCCAACTCTGTTACTTAGGACTCTTTCCTAATTGGCCATTTGACTTGTGCAAGGCACTGAACTTCATCTGTAAGACGAGAGGATTGGACCAGGCGACTTTAGCAAAGACATTTATGGTCTAACAAAGACATTTTAAGAGTGAACAGCTACTCATAATTATGCAGGGAAAATAGGCATCAACCAGGACGAGGGACTGCCCTGCCTCTAAGGGTCTTTGCACATTAAAACATGATAATTTACTTGCAATCATGCAGCCTGATTCTCCTGTGAAATTCTGCCAGCTCTCGAAATCATGAAAAGAAGGGGGAAAGCCCCGTAGGCAGTGGGGGCAGACCTTGGGGGCCGCTGACAAGTTACCTGGGTCTGATCAACACCTGTAATGACTCTTCTCCCAGGGAATTCCAAAGTACACACTGAAGGTCAAGTGCTGGGTCTGAGCTGGGTGCACACGTCAGCCCAGAGCTCCTGGCCTCATTCTCAGAGGTTGCAGTGGCCCGAGTTCACTGACCCGATGGTTTCTCAGGCCTCATTCCTCTCTCTCCCTTCCAAATCCACTGATCCTTGCACGGCTCGCAGCCAAGCAGCCAGCCTGTAGCTTCACGCCTCCTCCTCAAGCTGGTGCCCTCTCCCCCTTTATCCTGGGACCGCCACACCTGTCCATCTGGGCCCTGGTGCAGGGAAAGCACTGGCCATGGGCAGAGTTGGGGCTGGGTCCACAACTGGGCTCCAACCCTGGAGCCTTGTGACCATCGATTACCTAAGCCTTGAGTCTCAGCCTGTAAGATGGGGGCAGTCAGACCCACCTAAGAGAAAATCCCTGCAATGACTGCACAAGATTATTGATGACACGTGTGAGGACAAAGCTCCTGACCCAAAGCAGGCGCCTCGCAGACACGGGTGCCTTTCTCTCTCCTAAGAACCGTCTGCAGTGCAAGGGCATTTGCATTTCTGCAGGACTGAAAGAGGCTGAATGTCCAAGTGGCTGACTTTACAAGGCTGCCGTTTCAGGCCCCAAAAGGTGGGCAGTAGTCTGGGGGACGCTCTGGGCCTCACCTTCACCAGGAACAGCTGTCCCTCCATCCCCTCCGTCGGTGGGTGCTGGTCACCACTGGTCACTTTCCCTCTGTCCGGCTGCCCCTGGCGTGTCTGGGTCATTTCCTTCAGAAACACATCCCATTTTCATTCCCTCTCTCCCAGTCAAAACAGCCTTCCCCTGCGGGCTCAGTTCCCTGGGGACATTCACTCTCAACCCACCCGGAGGCCTGGACCACTTTCCACATCTTCCTGAGCTCATCTCAGCTCAGGCCTGTGTTCTCCTGCTGCCAGAGACCAGACACCACAGTGTTGCTCCAGGAAAACCCGACCTGACCAGCTGTGGAAAGCGCAACGTGAGAGGATCGATGACGTGTTCAGAGAATGAGAACTCATCAGTCTAAAGACTAGTGAATTCCACACAGTCTCAACAAGTAAAAGGCACGCCAAAATATATACATATGTTTGCTCTGGTATTCTAACCAATACTCTCATTTATAATTAATATTATAGGTAGTACGTTTATAATTAAAATTGGGGGTACTTAATATGTTACAGATTATAGCTAAAAATCATCCACTTTAGTTTCCACAATTCTTCCAAATCCCACTGACTGACGGTATTAAGCTACAAGCGGACCCCCAGACCCCCACATACCAACTGTTTAACAATCTCCTTATCTGCAAAGTAGGGATAATGCTGACGGGCCCACACTTCCTGGTGTTCAAGGGTAGGTGCAGTGATGAGCGTACAGGGCCAGCTCAAGGTCTGGCCAATTGCAGGTGCCGGAGAACGGCAGCTGCAACCGTCTCCGGTCTCTGGCACACGCCATGTTTTCACAGTTGACAGCTAGCTGCAAAACTAAGCCACACCAAGAGCCTGGGAATGGGCGATTGAGGATGCCCCTCTGTTCCGTCCTCCTGGTGGGCGTTTCCAGCTCTCGGGAGGCAGATCTCTGATCCGGCCCCTGGATCCGACCTCAACCTGCCAAGGGTGACGTGGTCGGTGGTTCTGAGTCCAATGCGGTCTCCAACATCACCGGGCCTCTCCAACGCTCTCTGCTGCTCCGAAGTCCACTTACAGTGGCTCGAACATCGGGCTCTGTCCTGCATTCCAGCCATCTTTTT
This sequence comes from Leucopleurus acutus, assembly GCF_964270905.1. Lineage (NCBI taxonomy): Eukaryota > Metazoa > Chordata > Mammalia > Artiodactyla > Delphinidae > Leucopleurus > Leucopleurus acutus. The sequence continues at coordinate 3,891,259 of NC_139150.1, read as the reverse complement.
TCCCTCCCCGACGGCAGTTAGAAGGATCCTAAGGGCATCCCAGGCATCAGCTGCCCGCAGAGCACCCAGGGTGCCCGCTGCTTAGCCAGCAGATAGGTGGGCCACACACGCCATGAACAAGCCCGAGACCACACCGCAGGGTCCAGAAACACCCACAAACGAGGGACCCACAAGGGGGTACTCACGGCGTCCAGCCCCGCCCGCAGAGCCCTGCCTCGCTGTGACGCATGCCGTTCAGTTTTCCGAGTGGAATTCAGACCTCCCCTCTAGATGCCCAGCCATCCTGACTGCATTTGTGTTAGAGGAACACACAGCCCCGGGCCTCAGCAGAGCTGTTGATCAATAAACCCGCACTCCTCAGAGGACGCGAGTGACATCTACAAACCCGCGAGTGTCAGAACAACAGCAAGAAAATCCCGCGTTCCCACCGTCAGAGGATGAGAGCTGGGTAATTCACGCCAGCCCAGTGATGCCGCCAGGAGAAGTAAAACAAACAGTGGGGGGTTCTGTAGACCAGAATCGGGCTTCTGCGTTCCGTTAGCGTTTCCACTATAAAGCACTCACTCCCCTTACGGGCAGGGACGCGTCAATCTGTGACCAGACAGGAAAAAGTAAACAAGAGTCTAGAAATCTGCCAAGTAAATGTTAGACTCTCGGTTCTACAGTCAGAAGTGAGCTCCAGCAACATCTCCTTTATCATAAAGTAACAGAGCATCTCCACGATATGAAATGAGATCAAGAAGAAGTTAACCTGTGAACGCAAAGTCTCACTTTGCATTTTCTGTAAAGGAAACACATGCACTGATCACGGGGGCGGCGGGGAAGCGACCCCCTTCCAGGGTGCCTCGGAGACCTTCTTCTCCCTGACTTAGCATGCTGGGGGCGTGGTCAAAGTTTTGCCTTTGGTGATGTCGTTCTGCAGCTCAAGGAGGGAGATGGCGTGGTGCCAGACACCGGAACTTGCTGGATTTCTGGAAGAGCAGTTCTTTTTTCAGGCAACACACGGACCCTTCCTTTGGGTCAGCAGCGGGGATCCGGCACTGCAGCCTCCTCTTCTGTAAAGTGGGAGAATCACAGTGCTAAACGCCTACCTGCACCACTAGCCACGGGCCCGTGAAAGCGGGCACTCTGTTTCCTTCGTTCTGTTTTGTCCCTCACACAACCTAGAATGGTCCCTGTCACACAGTAGGTGCCTGTAAGTCTTGGTTGTTGAAAACCTCACAGGACAGCTGTGCGGATCTCACCAGAAAGTGCTTCCGAGCGTGGCAGTGACTTGCACCATGTGCTAGTCAAGGCTGGTTAACGACAATTGGTACCTTTACCTCAATGGACCCGCATTGCTGCCCAGCACCTGTGCTGGGCTCAGTGTTGGCCTCTTCGGTGTTTTGTTTTTTAAATTTTTATTGGAGTAGAGTTGACTTACAATGTTGTGTTAGTTTCAGGTGTAAGCAAGGTGAATCAGTTATACGTATACATATACCCATTCTTTTTCAGATTCTTTTCCCATATAGGTTATTACAGAACATTGAGTGGAGTTCCCTGTGCTGTACACTAGATCCTTATTAGTTATGTATTTTATATATAGTAGTGTGTATCTGTTGATCCCAATCTCCTAACTTATCCCTCCCCCGCCCCACGTTGCCCCTGTGGTAGCCATGTTTGATTTCGAAGTCTGTGAGTCAGGCTCTGCTGTGTAGATAAGTTCCTCCGTATCACTTTTCATTAGGTCCCACACGTAAACGGTATCACACGATTTTTGTTCTGATCTTCACCACAGTCTCAGGCCTGACGAGTCACGGGCTGGGTTGATATTTTCTGAGCTCGCTGAAGGACGGGCCTGCTTGCATCCCATCTAAGTAACCACAGGTCCCCGGGGAAACGTTCCGTTGTTCACGCCTCTGCTTTTTGTGGAGGTGTTGGGAAGACTTCCTGACCAGCGGCTGGGGATGAGGGGGTGCTTAGAACCCAGCACCCTGAGCGCAGGCGGGGCAGCGTCCCTCCGCAGGCCTCTGCCGGGCCGCCCCGGGGGATGCGGACGCAGCAGGTGAATCTGTGTTATCAGGGTGTGTTATCCACTCGGGTGGGTGGGACTCCAAGCACCCTGGTTTGGGAAACAGAAAGGAGAGGTGCTGCAACACAGAGCGCGACCGAGGGGGGTGCCGACTACCACGTGAGCGTGCCGATCCCCTGCCCAGGTCACACTAAAGGTCGCTGCCGACGGCCCCGCTCAGCCTGCAGGGGCTTCTGGCCTCACACCTGGCGAGAACCAGCCCTACCCTCCGGAGCAGTGAACTCCAGCCCAAGTGGACGCTCACAGAAGGAAAGAAAAGCCAAGGCCAATGGACAGAAGCCAGGGCCGGGGAGGCTCCAGGTAGTTTTGAAATTTCATTGTTTTTCCCTCCAGGCACTACAATTAAGAGACTGCTGGGACTTCCCTGGTGGCGCAGTGGTTAAGACTCCATGCTCCCAATGCAGAGGGCCTGGGTGTGATCCCTGATCAGGGAACTAAGAGCCCACATGCTTCAACTAAAGATCCCACACGCTGCAACTAAGACCGGCACAGCCAAACAGATAAATTAAATTAAAAAAAAAAAAAAAAAAGACTGCCAACTCTCATCCACGCAGGTACGGGATGTTCCAGAGCTCACTGGAGCAATGATTCCAGAAGCATGTTGTGGGCTCGCTGGCGGGTCAGGAGCCAACCCTGGAGGGTACAGGACCCCTGCCTAACACACAGGGAGGCCCATGGGGGCAGCAGGCTTCCCCCACCCGTGAGGGATCCTGGTTTGCTCTCACTCGGCTCACTTCACATGGGAAAGCGGGGTAACCCTGCCCAGTGGGCCTCAGGGCCAGGCACGGTGCTTGTACGACGCGCTGCGCACCCCAGAGCCCTCGAGGCCTGCCTGCAATCCCCGGGTGCCCACACCGAGCCGCACCGAGGCCCGCCCAGCTCCCCCACCAGGTCCTGCTGCCGCCCACCAGCCCAGATGTGCGAGGGATGGGACAGGCCAGCAGAGGCAGACACGAGCCATCCGTGGAGGCCTCTGACTTTTCACGGGTGATGAAACTCCCAGCGCCTGACAAGCCATCATCGTTGGGCACAGCTGCTTCCTCCCCACAGCTGGGCGAGGTGGCTGGCCATACACGGAAACATCTCTTCTGTCTCTCTTAGCCTGATGGTCCCTGTCTGTGACATTCCAATCGGCCTGGTCCTGGTGATGCAGAAATACCTTTGTCAAAGGGATGGCACAGGGTCCCGGGTTCCCGGGCTGAAGCCGGGCCTGGCAGCCAGGTGTGGTGGCAGGTCCACATCTGTCCTGGCCCGCTGGTCCCCTGACCTAGGCTAAGTCCCTTCCTCCATTCGGACCTCAGTTTCCCCTTTCATAAAAGGTTTCAGGTAGGAATAGTTCTCAAGACAATGTTTAAAAAAAAGTTGATGAGGGCTTCCTTGGTGGCGCAGTGGTTGAGAGTCCGCCTGCCAATGCAGGGGACACGGGTTCATGCCCCGGTCCGGGAAGATCCCACATGCCGCGGAGCGGCTGGGCCCGTGAGCCATGGCTGCTGGGCCTGCGCGTCCGGAGCCTGTGCTCCGCAACGGGAGAGGCCACAACAGTGAGAGGCCCGCGTACCACAAAAAAAAAAAAAAAGACAGATGCTTCTCTGTGTAACAAATACTCTTCAGAAGGATGTTCTTTCAAGGGAGTGTTAACAGCAGCTGACTCCAGGTCAGCTTGGTTCCAGGGAAGGGAACCAAGTGGCTGGGGGACAAGAGTTTGAGGGGGACCTGGGTACCTTTTGAATTTTGAACCATATGAATGTTCTGCAGTCAAGAAATAAATTTGTTCATTTTTTAAAGCAATCTCTCTGGCAGCGATATGAAGGCAGGATTAGGAAGAAAGAGACCACGGTAGCTGCAGGGAGATGGATTAGGTGTCAAAGAAGGGAAAGGGATTCTTGGTAATCCGAAAAAAAATGGAGAGCAAACGGTGACTATGGTGAAGGTGAGATTTAGATTCTCTTTGGTACTGAGCCTTTCCCCTCACATTTCCTGAACTCCCTGCCTTACTTCTTAGCTTCCCTTTGCCCTACAGATGTGGTCTCAAGAACTGGGCACTCCCGGACTCCAAGAACTCGGCTGCCCCTAAAGAAAAGCCAATTGGTCCCTGAACGTAGTGCCCACCTGCTTTCGATAATTCCAATACAAAGTGCTAATTTCTCTTTCTCTAATGTATTTGATGGTCACTTCAAAGACATTCTTCAAAGAGATTGCATGAGACCAAAAAAAAAAAGAAAAGAAAGAAAAGGAAAAAAGGGCAACATTAACTACAGAATCCTGATGGGTTATGATTGCATTCTTTTTCCCTGAACACTATTCCCTGCCTCCGTTTTGTGCTCTAAATTACCAGTTCTAGTCCCTGCGAAGTTAAATAATAATAATCACCATATAAATGAATATGCATATGTGCCATTTTTCTCCCTAAAAGCAAGAAAGCCTGTTTATTTTGGATGAGGGTTCGTTTTGTTTCTGAACAACCAGAGCACATAATTAGGAGCCTCATCTCTTACTCTTGAAATCCTGTCTCCACCGGGAAGAGATGAAAAAGGCACTGGATGTCCCTGGAAGCTCAGAGAAATTTTCAAACAAATTAAAGAAGATATCTCTTTACTCTGCAGGTAACAATGGCTTGGACACGATCAGAATCAGAATGTCAGGCCAGAAGGAGCTCCAGTGCTCGAGCCCGAGTCCAGTGTTTTACAGATAGAGAAACAGAGGTCCCGGGAAGTGAAGTACTCGCTGTAGACACACAGCGTGTGATGGTCAGACAAGTACAGAGTGGCCCAAAGCGTGACTCCATGTGTGTATCCTGGTTCTGGGACTGACTGTGGGGCTTCGTGCAAGACTCTGCGAGTCTTAAGCTGCTACATCCCTAAAACAGGGGTGATGACAGCCACGAGGCTCCATTGCGCTGTCGTACAAAGGAAATGAGATCGCTGATGTGGCACTCAGCCCTAAACTGCCCATCAGTGGTCACCACCAACAGTATAATAATTACAGCCTCTCTGCGTGGTGTACTCTCAGTGGGGTGTAGGGGACCAAGTGCCAGACCGGGGCTCCCAAGCCTCTGTTTGGAGTCCAGACAACACCTGCCACCATCATCAGAATAGGAATGATAATGATAATGAATATGATAAATATTAACACAAATAGTATTAATTCCACCGACAGTGTTAAGTATAACGCACAGTACAGTCACAGAGTACGATGTACCTAACAGTGACATCACTTTGATATAATTAATCAATAATGTTCATAAACGTTATGACCATTTTGAGGACGGTGGTAGCTGTCGGCAAGGACCTGGGATGCCTGGCCTCACGCTGTGTCCGTGCTGCAGGTGAGCTGTGCAGCCTGGGCTTTCAGAGAAGCTCAAGAAAGCCTTATGGAAGTTAAATGTGTGTTTGAGAGACTATTCTAGATTACTGAGGGCAAATCTGGGATGTCCAGTTGAAATCACAGAGAAAGTCATCCTATTTTCCCCAGAAACCATGACTCAGTGACTTACAGAGGTTAAAAAAATTTTTAAATAGACAATCAGGGCTTCCCTGGTGGCGCAGTGGTTGAGAGTCCACCTGCCAATGCAGGGGACGCGGGTTCGTGCCCCGGTCCGGGAAGATCCCACATGCCGCGGAGCAACTAAGCCCATGCGCCACAACTACTGAGCCTGCGCTCTAGAGCCCGCAAGCCACAACTACTGAGCCCGTATGTCACAACTACTGAAACCCGCACACCTAGAGCCCATGCTCCACACAAGAGAAGCCACTGCAGTGAGAAGTCCGCACACCGCAACGAAGAGTAGGACCCACTCAATCCAACTAAAGAAGGCCTGCATGCAGCAACAAAGACCCAGTGCAGCCAAATATTAATTAATTAATTAATTTAAAAAAATACAGCCCCCATCCCGCTGAGGGGTTCTGGTCTGGGTGACATACCAAAGGAGTGACACCCACCATGTGACAAGCAGTGCTGGTGAAGAGGAGAAACAGCTCAGCTCTGAAGAGCAAAGAGACGAAAGGCAGACCCGAACGCTGCCTGCCTGGGGATCCGCAAGGCCAGAGTTGAATTAGACTCGGCAACTCATAACCAATTACGGATTAAGGCAAAGAGCGTTTTGTACGAGAAAGTCCCGTCCCGTTTCCAGTCACTTAGGGTGCTCTGCCCTCCCCTTCACTCCTGACAAACGATTCTTTCACCATTTCCCAGATAAGAGGGTGACCGATGGGTGGGTCAGTTTTAGGAAGAGTTGGTCTGAGGTTGGTTGAACTAAGGTGGTGGTAGGGGTCGGGGGAGCTATATTCCCAGTCCTGCCTTGTCTGCCTGCCGGCCCCTCTGCCCAAGACAGCCTCTCCGCAGACTGCCCCGCCCCCATCTCGAGAGGCTTCGGTGACAACTCGACTCCCCTGGGCCTGGTTTCCCTTCACACTGTGTTTGTGGCCCCATCACAAGCCTTCCCAGTCGGCTTTGCTTTGGGCACGTGAGGCTCTGTCTCCAACTGCATGTGGTGAGCCTGGGGCCCAGGGTACCACCCTGCTCGTGGGGAATTGAGAAGGGTGAGTGGGGGCAGGGGGCAGGGTCCCAGCAGGATGGACAATGCCATGCCTACAGCGGGCACTTGACTGGAGTGGGTGGAATCGAGCCAGGGGGCTTGGGAGCCGGGTCACTAGGAGGGAACTTGGTTACAACCAAAGTCTGTGGTTAAGTGGCCTTTCTCCTAACACTGCTGGAAGGTGGAGGTCTGTTTTTTATTTAGAACTGAAGAGAAAGGGTAGAAGTGTTTTTATCATCGTGTGAAAGTATCATTTAGGACAAGGGTTAGCAAACCACAGCCTGCTGCCAGTTTTTATAAATAAAGTTTTACTGGAACAAACCATGCCCTTTCATTTATATATCATGTATGGCTGCTTTCACATTACATCAGAATTGAGAAATTGCAACAAAGACTGTACGGTCTGCAAAGCCTAAAATATTTACTATCTAGCCTGGACTGAAAAGAATGTGTCTACCCCTGATGAGACTGGCCCCTGAGCTCTGGGCGCTTGCCTAGGCCTGGGCAGCAAGAGACAATCAGCTCGCTGGGAACAATCTGAAGTCAGAGGAAATGAGGCTGTTCAGACCAGACTTTGAAACTCAGACTGCAGCTCACGTGAGGCTCTCTCGTGATTTAGACCCACGCGGCCGAGGACCATGCAGAGCAAGCCTGTGAGAACTGCTCCTCCTTCACCAGTGCCCTGGGAAGGTGCCCAGGCATCTTTCCAGATGTGGGCCTCTCAATCCATTTTTAAGCAAGAGAGTGTATGTATGTGTCTGTGCGTGTGCGCACACGAGTTCTGGTTCTGGGCAAGACAGAGTAAGCCCACCGTAACCTGTCACCGCCACTGAAAGCAGCTACAATGCACGGACAGAATGCAAAGGGCGGCCGTCTGAGGACTCAGAGAGTATAAATACAGTAGTAGGTGAACTGGGGAAGAAGATCCCTGCAAGCCGGCGTCCCCGAGCTGGTCTCTCCAGGCAGCCTGAGACCTGAGATGGGCAATAGGGAGGGACAGAGACGGGGCCAGGAGCCCCTATTTCTGGCTCGAGAAGTAAGAAAGGGGACTCCCGGGCTTCCCTGGTGGCGCAGTGGTTGAGAATCCGCCTGCCGATGCAGGGGACACGGGTTCGAGCTCTGGTCTGGGAGGATCCCACATGCCGCGGAGCAACTAGGCCCGTGAGCCACAACTACTGAGCCTGCACGTCTGGAGGCTGTGCTCCCAACAAGAGAGGCCGCAACAGTGAGAGGCCCGCGCACTGCGATGAAGAGTGGCCCCCACTCGCCACAACTAGAGAAAGCCCTCGCACAGAAATGAAGACCCAACACAGCCAAAAATAAATAAATAAAATTTAAAAAGAAATGGGACTCCCAACACGCAGAGAGAGCAGGGGACATCTCCCTGTGTTTTTTTTTCTTTTCTGTTTTTCTGCACTCCTGCCTTGAGGCCATCCTGCCTGACAAAGGGGGCCTGCGGGGGCCTGAAACTCTTACAGCGCAGGGGACCCTTCCTCCCCAGTCCCTAGAAAATGTAGCAAAGTCCCGTGAATTTTTCCTCTCACTGTCCTCCCGCCACTTGGCCCTGGTCACAAGCATTGTCACAGGAAGCCTGTGACAGAGCCAGGTAGATAAAGGCCCAGCTTTCTGGCCAAAAGATCAAATAGAGGGACACCAGGGAACTGGAGGTCACCAAGAAGACGGCAAAGAGGGGAGCGCGGGAAAGCAACCAAATGACGTCGTTTATGGACTCCCGGCTCACCCCCGAGGTGTGCACGCATGGGGCTGACCTCGAACAGCCTTCCAGCCTTCCTGAGAAATGACCTACAGCACAGCCGCTGCCCAGGCCCCCCCGAGTGGCACCCACACAGCACAGAGCTGTAGAGAACCACACAGCACTGCAAAGGCTTGCGAACAGAACTCAGGTGGAAACCACAGCCCAGAGAAGGTGGTGAGAACTTGCGACCCGAGCCCAACTGAATCAATTGTCTGCTAAGACGAAAATATCAACATTCGCTATAGGATTCAAGCACGACCCAGAGTCTCAGGGCAATATTTTGCATGTTCAGGGTACAAAATTACTTAGCACAGGGAGAACCAGGAAATTTCAGCTCACGTGGGATGGGACATTAGACACCACTACCAACGTGACTCAAGGGCTGGAACTGTCAGACAAGACAGTGGAGCAGCTATTACTGAAACAACGACAAGGACAAAGCTCCCTGTACACAAAGGCACACATAGAAATCCTCGGCAAAGAAACAGAAGACAGAAAGGAGAACCACATGGAATTTGTAGAACTGAAAAATACAATAATCAAAATTAAAAACTCACTGGGCGGGCTCAAGAGTAGCCTGGAGATGAGAGAGAAAAGATTTAAGGAGCCTGAAGCTAGTTCAATACAAATTATCAATCTTCTCAACAGAGAGAAAAAAGGATAGAACAAAACAGAACAGAACAAAACAACAGAGCTTCAGCGACCCATGAGAGAACACCGGATGGCCTGACCTTCATGCCAGTGGAGTCTCGGAGGGGAGAAGAAAGAGAACGGTGTGGGAATTTAGTTGAAGAAACAACGGCCGAAAGCTTCCCAAGTTTGGAGAAAAACATAAACGTATAAATTCAAGGAGCCCCGCAGAGAATAAACCCCCCAAAATTCACGCCCAGACGCATCATAGACTTCTGAAAATACAAACAAAGAAAGCAAGCTTGAAAGGGCAAGAGAGAAAGGACACGTTATTTATGAGTTTGAATGACTATGGGTTTTCACCAGAAACCACAGTGTTAAAAGTGAAACATTTTGCAAAGTGCTGAAAGCAAAAACTGTCAGTCTAGAATTCTGAATCCCGAAGAAACTATCCTTCAGGAATGAAGGCAAAATAAAGACATTCCCAGATGAAGGAAAAGCAAGAGAATTAACTGCCGGCATACCTACCCTAGAAGAGTTGCTCAAAAGTTTTTCAGACGGAAAGGGACACTTGGAACATCAGGAAGGAAGGGGGAACAAGAGCAATAGTAAATACCTGAATAAATATAGCAAACTATTCTCCTCTCGAGTTTTTAAAATACGTTTGATGCTTGAGACCGAAAATTATAACATTTGCCCGATGAGATTTTTGATGCATATAGATGAAAACATAAGACAACTACAACATAAAGAGAAGACAGGAAAGAGACCAATATTGCACATTCTGCCTGAAATGGTAAAATACCGACTCTAAGTAGACTGTGGAAATCTAAGTTTGTATATTGTAATTGTTAGGTCATCCACTAAAAAAAAGAAAAACAAAAACACCTACAAAGAGATAACAGTAAAACACACAAGGGAAAAATTAACATGGAATACTAAAAAATTCCCAAACAACTGATAAATTGGACGAAGACCAAATACACATTTCTTCTTATAAATCACAATATCACAACCCCCGTCCACGCCCCAGGAGGCTGACCTCCACGGACGGCCTCACCCGGACCCCTGCCCTCTGGCTTCATGGGGTCTGGTGGAAGAGAGCGCTGGCGAGAGGTCAGAGGATGGAAGGAGAGTTCGGGGGCCCCCCAATCCTCCCTCTGCCCCTCCAGGTCCGGGGCGTCTCCCTCCCCACTTCTGCAGCTGTCCTTCCATTAAAGGCTCTCCTGTGACCCCGTGGGGTGGGCCAGCTCTTTCCTACAGGAACCCCGATGGGCTCCCCAGATGCCACCTTGTTATTTTTCCTCCATCCAAGGTGAAATCCACGTGTACAGCCTGACCTTCACCGAGTTTAGGTTCTTACCCTTCTCTGCAGGTCATCTCTGCTCTGGGACATAAACACACGGCCCTCAGTCTCCTTCATCTGGTAAAGGAGGCCCCCTCTCCCCGGAGCCCCCGCTGGCTCCACGCAGGGCTTCTCACCCGCCTGACGCAGTCCTCTTCCCTCAGGCGTTCCTGAAGCAGTCTGACGAGCAGCATGTTGGGCAACGTCTACAGGAAAGATGACACAGGATGAGAGTCTGACCTTCCGTGTGGGGCTCAAAGGGACACAAGCTGGCAGGCCAGCAGGCTCGCTAAGAACCAAGGACCCGGCCCTGTGGACGCGAAGCTTCTCCAGGTCCCGGAACAGGGCCCTGTGGCCTCTATGAAGCCCAGGGCCAGCCTGCGGCCCTGCCTTCGTCCAGCCTGGGCTCCTCTTTGATGACCCCCCCCAACATGCATGCGCGCCCACCTCCATGCTCTTGGCTTCTCCTGAGCCCCCGCCCCAATGCTCTGCCCCACCGCCACCTGGGCGACTCCAGGTTCCTGCTGAGCCTCAGCCCCAAGTGCCACTGCCTCCAGGCAGCCCTCCCTGACCCTTCCTGGGCTGGGTTGGCGGCTGCCATAATCCTCGATGGCAAACTCTGTTACTGCACTAACCAGACGCCCTTCCAGGGGCCTGCTCACATGTCTGTCTCCCCAAAAAGTTTCACAGGAAAGGGACTGAGTCTTACTCGCTTTGTCCCCCAGACAACAGTGTACAAGAGGGAGCCGGTGGTGCACATCTCTTCCCAAACCCACGTTCCGTGACCTCACGGTGGTAGCCTGAAGCAGGCCCTGGTATTCTGTGGCATTTGTACCACGGAAATGGGCAAATGCTACAACGGAGGGCTTTTTCCCTCAGAGAGCTGGTTGTGAAACATTGACCAGCTCACCTCTGCCCCTGTACCAAAACAGCGTCAGGGATGGAGGAAGCCCCTGCTGACTGATGACTTAACGAAATTTCATGTTCCCTAATTCGCTCAGTAAGTACTGAAAATGCTGGTGGTTTCTGCTGAGCGTGTGCCGGGTGCCAGGCTACAGCAGTCAACGTTTACAGCTCTGTGCAGTCTGTACTATTTTCATCCCCTTTATACGGATGGGGAAGCTGGGCGCCAGAGATGTTAGGTCACCTCCCTGGGCCACACAGCCAGGGAGGAGCAGAGGCAGGACCTGAACCCGGGCAGGCCAGGTTTGGGAAGGACAAACAAGCAGCGGTCGCGGGGGACGCGGAGTGACACCTAGAGCGGCCTTCCTTCTGCTTCCTCTCTTCTCAGCTGTCTCTCTCGGACCAGAAGTGACATCCCATTTTTCACAACCAGGTCTGCACTTTCTAACAAAACCTCAAACACCCCAGAGACATGCCCCTGGAAAACCCACTCCCAGGTGTCCCCTTGACCTCCGGTCACTAAAAGCAGGTGCTTCTCCCCAAACTCCCCAACACTCGGCCAAGGGAGACTCCTGGGCCAGCCCTGGGCCACACATCCCAAGCTATGTCCGGGCTGACCAGCCTCCAGGAGGGGGCAGGGCCTCTGCCACGTGCGGGTAGGGCCCTCAGGGCCACGGCCCAGCAGGGGAGCCCAGAGGCACCCAGCTGTGCAGTGAGGGGCAGGGGAAATCTACCTTACACTCCTTTTGCCAAGCTGGGGACCCTGAAGGGGGAACACGTAGGCCCGGGGGAACGAGCACTTTTCCCTAATTTCCCGAAGTATCCTTAGGGCAAGCAGTGGGCCTGGCAACATGTCAGTGATGCTGGAGAAAAGTGTGGACCTCTCATTTTAGAGCCAGCGTCCAGAGTGACCAGATCCTGCCTCGGGAATGCTGCCGTGTCTGCCTGGAGTGATGAAGGAGCACCTAAAGGGACAGAGAGCTGGGACATCATGGAGCCTCTGGGACAGGCTGTGGGAACGCTGGGGCTGCTGACTTAGAAATGGCGTTTTAATAAGCGTCCATGCACGTGGCAGAACCCGTCCACACCTCACTCTCGTTATGTCCTGGGAGCGAGAGTCAGGGGAATAGACAGCACTCGGCCCCCTCCATGTTTACCTGCGCGCAGTGAAGCGGCTTTGGTCAGTTCGCACACAGAGCGATTCCGAGAGAGGGCGTGGGGAACCAGATGTGCAGAGAAGGGCTGGGAGGTAGGGGGCCAATCCCCACGGGGGCTCGAGTTCTCCTTGATTCTACAGGCGGTACCCTGACCTGTCTTCTCTTTGAGCCGTTTGAATGGGTTCCCCGACAAGAGCAGGCTGGGCCTGGGCATGTGGAGGTGGCCGTGAAGGGTGTCCCGGGAACCGGCTCACAAGGGAGGGCCAGGGGCTAGAGGGGGAGGAGGTGGAAGGCCTGTGAGCTGTGATCCAGAAGGCTCTCTCCAGCTTCAGGAGAAGGATGGCCCGAGTGGGGAAAGAATGTTCCCAGGGAGCACCTTGGGGGACCACTGGATTGGCCGGGGACTCAGACACTCATGATTTGGACCTTGGTCACCTGCTGAGTGACCCTGGACAGTGCCTTCGGTGCTCTGAGCCTCACTTTCCGCATCTGTAAATGAGACGAAGACCAAGTGCTTCAAAGAGTTGCCATGAGGATTAAATGAGGTAATACACGTGACGCCTGGGACGTGCGTGGCCCCCAGCAAGGGCTTGGTGCTATGGAAATTGTTACCCTCAGGCCCCCTTAATAAGCCCTGCACCTCCTTCCTCAGCAAGGATCTGGATGAGGAAGCAGCTCTGCCCAGTGGGTCACTGATGCCTGGGCCCAATTCTCTCCCAACTCCCACTCACACCTCTGATAAAAGATGTGGGAAGTCAAAATAAATTCCAAATGCTAAGGCCCATTGCTGGGGGGTGGGGGATTCCTGGAACAGATGTTTTTATGTAGAGCAGAGACTCACCCTCAGCATTAGGGCTCATCCCCCCAACCCCTGCCCAAGGCTGGCTCCATTCATGGTTCAAACTCCCACCTCTTGCCTACATAATGGCTGCTGCAGCTCCAGCCAGCTGGGTGGCCTTGGGACTTGCCCTCTTCAGACCTCACACACTACACCAGTAGAAATGAGTAACAATACTTCAGTGTTTGCTTTTATTTTCTGCCCAGCATCCATACACCCCACCTCCAGTAATATACAGTCCCCCAAAGTTCCTTTGAGGCCACACTGTCTTGTCCTTCAGCCTTTACAGTTTCTGTGGGGTCAAGCCCACCATCAGGTCCAGAGGAGGGCCCTGATTGGTCCAAGCTGATCAGCTTATCCCACTCCTGGCCACTGTGATTGTTTCAGAGGCTGCCCAAGGCCCAGTCCCAGCAAGTGAGAGTCAGGCCCAGGACATGAGTGCAATCATCAGGGGCAGGAAACTTGCTTTCCACTGGATCTGGAGCTGAGAGGATGTAACAGCTGGAGCTGCAGCAGCCACTTTGCAGGCACAGGGGGGAGTATAAGGGAATAAAACCAGTACAAAAGGAGAGAGAGAAACCAGGTCTCTCAGCCCCAGAATGGCTTTTCCAGGATGTGGAATTGGAAGAGGAAGAGCAGACAGCAAGAGGATAAGGGAGGGGGCGCCTCTTATGGGCACTTGTAATGTCTCCCCTTGAAAGTTATGGGGCCACTATGGCTTCTAGAAGTGGACAGCAAAAGTCAAGAACAAGAGTGAGCAGGGGAGAGAGAATGAATGAATGAGTAGGCCAGAGACAAGAGGGAGGCTAGCCGGCATCTGGTCCCTGGTTTCAGTATCTCCTAAGACACCTCTGTGTCCTTACATCTGCCCTCTGCCAATTTTCTGCTTCAGCCAGTAGTTCTCAACTTGAACGTGCATCCCGGAAGAGCTTGTTAACTCACAGATCACTGGCCTCGCCCCAGGGTTTCTGACTCGGCAGGTCCGGGTTAGGCTGGGAATCTGCATTTCGACTAGGTTTTCGGGTGATGCTGAGGATGATGGTCGGGGGACCACACCTGGAGCATCACCGACGTAAGCAAATTCCAGCACCCAAGACCCTACCCCACGTGGAAGAAGTTGCTGGAGAGGGAGAGTGTCCTGCTGGTGCCCATATGCCCCAACGATCCCAGGAACCGCCCCACCCCCGAGGCTGCCAAGGGGAACAGGGAGCAGCCCTGCCCCTCCCCTCCACATGTCTTCTATCCTTTCCTGTCCCCTGGTGTCCCCCGCCGACCCCAGGTGCAGCTGGTTTCCATCCTGAGATTCCTCTCCCTTCCCTGCCATCACCCATTCGGGAAGTAGCATTCAAACAGGTTCTGGGACGCGGGAGACGAAGGGGGTGCAAGCTAATCAAAGAACATGGGTTGAGGGCTTCCCTGGTGGCGCAGTGGTTGAGAGTCTGCCTGCCGACGCAGGGGACGTGGGTTCGTGCCCCAGTCCGGGAAGATCCCACATGCCGCGGGAGGGGCCCCAGCAGTGAGAGGCCCACGTACCGCAAAAAAAAAAAAAAAAGAAGAACACGGGTTGAAAGGCGACAGGCCCAGGTGGAGCGCGGCGCCCCCCACGGCGGGGGACAGGCCGGCGACTTTGAGCGTGGCCCCTCGCGAGTGCTCTCCCCGCCGCTCACTGCCTCTGTGCTGTCTCGGTGCCAGCTTTGATGTGTCACGTCAGCAGCGGGGGCTTCCCAGGGGCCGCTGCTCGGAGTCCTGCCAAACTGTCTTTGCAAGAATCAGGCTCCCTCCTTCCCGAGCTCTGCTGTGCTCTCCCACCCCAGCCCCCAGAGCCTGGCTTTTGGGGGACAGTCAGGGACAAACAGATAGAGCCCAGTGCAGCCCCTGCTGGTCACCTAGAAGGCCCAGCCCAGGTGCAGGCCCCTCGCCCCCCGGCATCCCACTCGGTGGCAACGCGACCGCCAGCCTGCCTCCTTGCCGTAAAGGGCAGAATCAGCTGCGTTGGCCCCGGTTTGGACCTTTCTTCTCCTCCCAGCTCCCAGTGCCCAAGCCCGGGGCAGAACTGCTAGCCTGCGAACCTCGGAGGTGCCGCCCCTGCCCCAAAGACGCAGCCCCTGGAGGCTCAAGCCCTGGCTCTGGCCCCTGGGGCACCTCACTGAGCTTCTCCAGCCTGGGCTTCCTCCACAGGATGGCAGCAGCCCACAGGGTCCCATCACCAGGCCCCAGCCTCAGGGCCCCTGACGTCACTGTGTCACCTCCGGGTAACACTTGCTCAGGAGTTGTGGGCATGTTGTTGATCAACTGTATGAACTTCCATCTGGAGCAAAGCAGAAAGGGGAAGAGTTGAGACTCCTGGTCTGCCAGGAGGGGAGAGGCCTCCCTAGAGGGGCTGCTGATGGGGGAGGGAAGGCCCGTACTTGGACTTGCGCTCACTTAAGAACTGATCCGAGAATCCTTTAAAGACAACTCTCCTTTCAAAGTTTCTGCTGCTACTCGGGGCTGTCAGAGCAGGTTTACATGGCACGGACTCTCCTGGTTCTGAGAGGCAGGGCCAGGCAGAGTCTGGAACGGGGACAGGAGGTGAGAGGAGGGAGAGGACAGGAGATGAGGCTTTGAAGGGAGAGCAGAGACCCCCACCACGGGGCACCGACAGGCCCACAGAGCGAGGTGGCCGGGAAGGGAAACGCAGTAGTGGGAAAGGCCAGCGAACTTTAAAGGAGCTACAGAGACTGGTCTTTGGGTTTCTCTGTCTCCATCCTGGGCTGTCCCCATCCTCCCCCCACCCCAAACCTTCCAAAAAGGACCATTCCGCACCACTGCCTTGGGTGTCGGACAGGGAAGGACAGAGTGTGCGGGCTCCTGCTGGCTCTGTCTGAACACAGCCTCCAAGACAGAGAGCAGCCAGGTGGGAGATGGAATGGCCGGAAGGGAAGGAGACAACCCAGAGGACTTGGAAGCCAGGACTGCGGGGCAATCCCGGAAATCCTCAGAAATACTTGCAGGGGACTACACCTCTCTGTGTAGACAGAGGCAGGATAAGGGCACAAGCGCTATTATTTGGACGTTAAAGAACGGTGACTGACAACTGGGCGCTTGGGTACATCATGTTACACCAGGTTCTTAAGTTTTAAACGGGACTGAAGGTGGGAAGAACCAGCTTTGGCTCCTTCTGGTCTGAGCAGCCGTTAGAGTGTGGCTCACTTATTCACTCAACAAACACAGGCAGCTCTGCTCTAACGCCAACAAAGAAACCTTGATTTAGCAATAACTGTGCTGTAAAAGTAGTAACTGCCATGAGAAAGGGGGAATGGTGTCTGGGCTGGGCTCCCAGACGACCAGACGAGAACTCCCTAGGGAGCGTGTTTAAATCCAGATGCCTGGTCCCCCACTTCCAGGGATTCAGACTAAAAGAGTCTGGTGGGGGCCCAGGTGAGTCTAATGTGCTGCTCAGGTGGAGCACCTCTGGACTATGCAGTTTTAAATTTGCAAATACATATGCTTCCTGCAGGGATTTCAATAATAAAGCTTTCCTTTTCTTTCTTTCTTTTTTTTCAGTAAAAATCTAATACACTCTAGAGCAATCAGCTCCATCCAACTCCTGCTGCAAAGAAATGTCCTTTCCCCATGGAACCTGTACGCTCTTCCCCGCCCAGAGCCACGTCTAGGGCTTAGCAGGTGCTCAGAGGACACTCAGTAAATGAATTAGTCAAGCGAGCCACCGACTGACTGCATGAGGGCTTTCTGGCCCTGCATCCTCGGTTGGGTACCCTCAGTCTCCCCCACTGGCTAGAAGTTCCCAGGGGCGAGGAGAAGGAACTCATCTCTGGGTCTCCCACGGCACGGCACGCAGGACGGTGCTTGGCATACAGGAGGTGATGAGGAAGTGTTTCAGAAACCATTTGGAAGTTCCGAAGACGGAAGCGTCTTGGTTAACACCCGCTACATAAGAGAATTCTGTATAGGAGGGCAAAGCCAAGATTAGCAGGAGAAAATTATGTATTTGAAGGTATTATTGCTGCTTGCAGAAAGAGCTATGAAGCCTCCAGGTCAGCAGATGCTCTAAAGACAACACTTAATGAGTGGCCTCGCTGGGCGGCTGCGTCTGCGGCAAGGCCACGCACCCGCCCCCACTCCTCAGAGCACGTCCCTCCTTGATCGGTCCTGACGCCTCGGCCTTTCATCTTCCCTCCACCCAGCTTCCGAACCAAAGAGCCCCAACAAGACACCCTTGAAAGCACTTCGATGTAGTCTGAAATATGCTGGTAATTAGAGTAATGAAACCCAGGAGGAATTTCCTTAAACGTCCTCCTCGCCGTTGAATTTTCTAACCCTAATAAAAGCATCTTTATCCTAGAAATAAGCCTGCCTCTCCCACCCTGAAAAGCTTATCTTCTGCAGGAAATGAGAGACCCACTTTCCTTCTAAAACTGTATTCCCACCCCAAAGGCTGGTATCCCCCAAACTCTGACCACACGCTCTGACTCCTGCAAGACGGCAGGGCAGTGCAGGGGTGTCACGTGCTTGCCCTGAGAGTCCCGGCCAGGTGATGTGGGGTCTGGAAGTGCTCTGGGTTAAGCGGTGTTCGAACCGGTTCACCATTTGGGTAGCGGGGCGGGGGGTGGGCGCTGACCTTGCTGAAGGAGGTTTCCCTTCACTTCCCTCAAACCGTTACTATCGGCAAACTTGAGGTTGGGAGTTTGCCTAAGTGACACCCTCGTCTCCAGGAACTGCCCACACCCTGCCGGGCCCTCCTGGCCATGGCCGTGCTCCATGGCCTTGATGCACCTGCTGTGCACACCCCTCACCAGAGCTGGCCTGGCCCTGGGGCCACCTGACCAGCTAGCCCACACAAATCCCTTTCCTGGAAATTTGGCCTTGGAGCTGCCTCTGTGGGTGGTGTGAACCGAAGACACGGGAACCTGGACGAGGGTGGTGGTCATGAGTGGCCGTGGAAGGCAGAAGACGAAAGGAAAGGAGAACCACAGGGAGAATGCAGACAGAGACAAGCAGCTGCACGGGGCAGAGGAGGCCAGGGGGCTGCCCAGTTTCCGGCCACAGAGCCAGGGAGGTGGGTGCTTCCTCCATCTGGGGCCCAGGAGTCACTGCATCCCCCTTCCGATCCCCTTTTCTGCCCTGGGCAGCCCGGGCGATCTCTGCTACTTGCAGCCACGGGCTGGCCGTCTCTGCTACTTGTCCCACCAGCCATCATTCATGGGCAGCCCACGAGGTCAGGAAGCCTCCTTCCGAGTTCTTGGAGGAACAGTGAGCACACGGCCACATGGTCAAGACCCGGTCTGATGACTGAAGATGAACACAAGAGGGGCGGCGACCAGCTCTCGGCTGCGGCCTCTGCAGAGACGGGCAGGAGAGCCAGGGTTCTCACCCCGGCTGGCGGCCCGAGCCCTGGGCAGCCCCAGGTGGGGCCTGAATCCTGCCCTGGCCCTGGGCACTTACTCAACCTCACCAGGTACCAGCACACCTTGCAGGAAGATCGTGAGGCGAGGAGGGGAGGCCTGCGCACACTTAGCGCTCAGCAGACACCAGGATCCCTACTCTTCTCAGCTGTCTCCCCTTACAAACAAGAGAAAGCCTGCGTGTCAGCACAGGACACCTGAAGCAGCAGCCCCGCTGCTCTGGGCTGAACGCCTGTGCCCCCGCCAATTCATGTGCTGAAATCCTCAAGGTGATGGTATTGGGCGCCCTAAAGAAGAGGCTCCAGAGAGCTCCCTGCCCTCTCGCCACGTGAGGCTACCGTGAGAAGACGGCTGTCGGCCAACGCTGAGCCTGCGGCGCCATGGCCTTGGACTTCCCAGCCTCCAGCATTGTGAGGGACATTCTGCTTCCAAGCCACCCAGGCTCTGTGACAGCAGCCTGAACGGACTGAAGCATCTGCTTATGCTCCAAAGGGGATTTTGCAAAGATATTTGGAAATTTCTATTTGCATTTAAGAGAACCAACATGATCAAGCCCTATATTTCCCCTTTAAAAATGTCCTTCGGGCTTCCCTGGTGGCGCAGTGGTTAAGAATCCGCCTGCCAATGCAGGGGACACGGGTTCGAGCCCTGGTCTGGGAAGATCCCACATGCTGCAGAGCAACTAAGCCTGTGAGCCACAACTACTGAGCCTGCACTCTTGAGCCCATGAGCCACAACTACTGAGCCCGCGTGCTGCAACTACTGAAGCCCACACACCTAGAGCCCGTGCTCCGCAACAAGAGAAGCCACCGCAATGAGAAGCCCACGCACCACAACAAAGAGTAGCCCCTCCCTGCTTGCCGCAACTAGAGAAAGCCCGCGTGCAGCAACAAAGACCCAACGCGGCCAAAAATAAATTTTTAAAAAAAGTCTTTCAAATATAGTGTTGGTGGGATTTTAGAAACAGACCCCTGATCCTCCTGGGATGCCACAGCGTGCCCACCCTGAGGGGCGGAAAGAAGTGTCCCTGAGCTGCAGCACTCAGCGTCTTTCCACTCTGGGGAGAGCTGGACCACTGCCCTTTAAACTCCCCGCCAGCTCAGGCCTGCAGGCCCTGGTGCAGGCCAGCAGGCGCATCACCTGTGGGATGGAGACCCCTGCCCTGCCCCCACCCACTTGATCGGGCTGACCCTAAGAAGAGCAGGGCTGGGCCACTCCATCGGTACAGAACAGCATCCTCACGGCTACTGATTCTTTCCCACCACAAACCCCTCACCTCCGTGCCCACGGGGACCTGTGTGCCCTACTGAAGAATTCTCTCCTTCCTGCTGTCACATCCTGCCTATATTTCATTTTACCCCAGTATTTTCTCTCACTTAATCCACCAGGAAATGGAAAGAGTGGGGTAGGTGATGGGGGAGCCTTGGGAGCTCTCACCCCGTCCTGTTCCCCAGGACCCATCCTACCTGGAACTTCTGATAATGCGTCCTGGCACTTGCAGCCAGAGAGGAATATTCTTTTGCTATCAAGCTCTCCACGCTGAGGAGATTGCTATTCAGATGTTTGCCAAGCCACATTGCCTGAAGAAAGGAAAGAGGAAAAGAACATTTTTGTGAAAGGAATAATTAAGAGGACACCATTACAATGCCCGGGTCCTTCCATATGCTACTAGAAAAGGCTGTCACAGGGACGCATAATTATTTCTGGCTGGAAGGAGGCCACCAAGGGAGACAAACCCATAAAACCCCTCCCAGCCGTGGAATTCTGCTTGCCTGCCATTTCTTCTTCAACCAGCCATTGACTCTAAATGGACCTGGGAAACCTATGCTTTGCTGCCCTGGGCCTGCCTCTTCAAGCTCTGTGGACCATGAGTTCTTAACTCAAGAAAGGTTTGGAACAGGAAACACGGGGACAGGCCCTAATAGGGGTCACGACCCATACTCAATGTTCCTTTTTTCTTAAAGAATGGGGGATGGCATATTCTCGCCAAGTGAATGTTTAGTTCATCAATGGCCACTATATATACTCTACCAGGGAAGAACACATTTGAAGGTATAATCGTGCAACAAAATGTTCTTAACACCAAGATTATACTGATGACCATTTCAGCAGCGGGATGATTCAAAAGGCCCCGGAGGGGGAATTCCCTGGCGGTCCAGTGGTTACGACTCGGCGCTTTCACTGCCGGGGCCGGGGTTCAATCCCTGGTCGGGGGACTAAGCTCCCGCAAGCCTCACGGCATGGCCAAAAAGAAAAAGAAGGCCCTAGAGGTCCCCCAGGGCAGGTATGAACCCTCATCTTTCTGTTCCTCGTGCTGGGAAATGTCAGCAACAAGATCAGGAAAGAGCCCATTAGGCTTTCACTAGGTATCATCTTATTGTAAAATGAGATTTGTGTGTCCCTACACAGCAGACAGGGGTGGGAACAGTGAATTTGCCCAAAGGCTTGTAGCTGAAACACCAGTTAGCGCCAGCGACTGCCAGGTCCCCAGGTCCAGGAGCCCCTGGTTTCTAACAGTGAAATGGTGATCGGGAGGGTGGACTGCGGACAGGAGTGAAAGCTGACAGCCTGACCCTGAGGAACGAGGCAGAAAAACTACAGAGAGATAGACGGATGGATGGATGAACGGATGGACAGACAGATAGGTGACAGACAAACAGAAGAGCTGGCTATCCTAACTCCAAAAGCAGGGCAGATGCACGTGGTTTTATGTAAGGACCAGACATCTTAATTCCTTTTCAGAATAAAGCCAGGCGCCAGCTAGTCGGGGGAAACCACCTGCCGCATCATCGGGGCCCAGGAGGAGAGCTGACAGCGATGATACAGTGATCAAGGAAGAGTTCGCTAATGTTTATTTTTTTAAGTAAAGTATATAGTTGATTTACAATGTTGTGTTAGGTTCTGGTGTATAGCAGAGTGACTCAGATATATATATATATATATATATACTTTTTCAGATTCTTTTCCATTATAGGTTGTTACAGGATATTGAATATAGTTCCCTGTGCTCTACGGTAGGACCTTCTTGTTTATCATTAACTTATGTTACCTGATGCTCACTAACCAGGCTTTTGCAAACACAGAGTTCCATCTCGGATGATCATAACTGAAGACGCTTTGGCACTTAAAAAAGGAGCCGAAAGATTAAAACCATACATGGAACGAAGCTTCAGCTTCACGACAGGGGTTGCCTCCAAGGAGGGAGAGACAAAAAGGAGTGAGGGAAGTGGGGTGAGGTATTTGCCGTATCTTTAAAGTTCTACTATCTTTGAAATGGAGAGAAAGTCGTCAAAGCAAATATGACAAAATGGTAAGTACATGTAAAATCCAGGAGTGGGATACATGAGTATCTCTGGTGTAGTTTCTCTGCTTTTCTGACTGGTTAAAACATTTCATAATCAAAATTTTACGAGTGAATCTGAAGATTCCACACCAAAAGTCTTTGCAATGCGTGTGCCATTTGACCCAGCGCTTCCCCTTCTAGAAATGTATCCTAAGGATGGAACCAAGGGTTTGCCAGGATGGTGGCCATGTAGCCATGAGAAAACCCTGGAAGGAATATCCCACACATTCAAAGAATGCTTATCTCTGGATGGTTGGGGAACTCTACTTTTGTTTTTTGTATTTTCTAGGTTTTCTACTACAAACACATACTGCCTCTTGTCATGAGAAGATAAGAAGTAGGAGAGAGAAAAGATGAAGAAAAGCTCAGTTATGTTGAAAATTCGCAGACGTGCAGTCTCATTCCGTCTCTGCAGGACAAATGAGATACTCCTGTATTACCACACTTAATATGATACACTTACTATAGTTGTTTTCCCCGAGGCGGGTGGACCTAATATTACAATCTTCGGCACTGTGGAATAAAGAGATTTGAGTGTCACCATTCAATATGACAAAGCAACCTCCCGCGTCTGCAGAGCTCTGGGTGTATGTATTTCTTTCCTCCCCAGATTTCATTTTCTGGGAGTGACGCGGTCGTTTGTAAGCCAGTGGCTCCGAGATGCTCCCGCCACAGAACATACTCTCTGTGTTTAGAGAGGTAAGTGATCACTGAGATGGTTTATTTTTCTGTCTCCAAGGGGATGTGGACAGGGTAACTTGTTTGCCAAACTAATAAATATCAGGAAAAATTGGGATTTCAAACACCATAAAGCATTTTAAACAGGGACTTTGTCTCAGGGACACGCTCTCAAATAAAGCTGTATTTTATGTAAATCGACCTTCAAAGGTGTTTTTTTTTTAATATCTATGCCTTTTTATTTAGCAAATTGTATTGCCCATCATTTTACAGAGGGAAATAATGGAGAAAAGCCTGGAGTGTACGGGCCAGATTTATAAAACCCCAGATAGAAAAGGCTTTGTTTTCAAATACGGGCATTTCTATGAGGATGGAAACCACTGGCTTCGGTGTGATGCTCCTGGGTCTGGAAGGCTCCCGACCCTGCAGAATTCCCGAAGACACTACCAGACTAGCGAGTAGGTACTGGCCATTGGAAAAGAAAAAAAAAAACAACAAAAAACCCCCAGCATCTTAAGAAAAGTGCTGGAAGGCGTGTGCTTGGGTCAAAACGAAGGAAACGTAATGTGGTGTCTGGACAGGTGAACCCACGCTGGTTCCTCCCTGAGTGCCACCTTGATGATGTCATCCCTCCCCCAGCTGGGGGAAGCGAGGGGTGCAGCACCCAGGTTGGGGAACCAGGCCTCGGCCTCTGCCTGTCAGCCTGGCCCCAGCCCACGGGGAAGGATGAACAGGTGTGCACAGCAACTCACGGGTCCCGTTCCTGCCAGGCCTCCGAGAGGGAGCCTCATCCAGGTGGAGGACCTCCTGGTTTGGGAGTGGACACAGAGAAGGAACTAGAGGGTCTGCCCCCGAGTTCACGATCATCAGCAGACCTACACCTGGCCAGGCTGCTTGGGTCTAAACAGACTTGTGCCCCAGTTCACAGCACCTTCTCATTTTCAGGGGAAACGCAGAGGGCAAGTTCAGGGTAATTCACTGATTCACTCCACAAACACCCATCGAGCGCCTCATCCAAGCTCGCACTGGGCTGGATGCCGCCGAGGAAAGCAAGGTGGCCTGAGGCCCGCACCGGGTCCGCGAGGTGATCGCGTTAGGCCAGACCTGAGAGGGAGGGCCGGCCTCTGCCCCGTCTCCGCGAGGAACTGCCTCTCCTCAAGCCCACGAAGGATGTCAGACACACGTCACAGCTTTCTGCTGCTGCCTGATGTCTGTGTGCCTCCAGCTGGTGGCCTCAGAGCAAACGCTGTCGCTGTCCATGTTTCTAACTCTGGTCCACTGGCCCCACTGTTGTGAAATGTAAGCAACTTGCTTCTCGGAAGCCCAAAGCCTTTCCTGGGGCTGGTGATGTGAATCAGGGCTGTGGGACAGGAAGGCCCTGGTTGGGCAGCACCTGGCCTGCTGCCAGGAGGCGCGGCCAGGCTCCAGCTCAGCAAACCCTGCACATACCCTTTCTCTCCAGGTCACGCTCGGCAAGGGAGCCTCCGGGCCTCCTCAGCAGGGTGGACTCAGCTACCAGTGTCCTTCCGGCCAAGGGGCTCTGTGTTCCTTTAAGTCCCCTTGGACCCTTGTTGAGGGGCCTGACCCTCACCAGGAGGCTGGGATGTGTCCTGGCATCCTAACAGCCTCGCCTAGCTGGGGACCCTGAAGGTCGCCCAGGAGCCCCGAGCAATCCTCTCCCTTGACCTTGGACTTCCTCGCTCTTCTGATGATGTTCTTCCCATGTCCCTACCTTGTCACCCGTCACCTCCCCATCAGGAATGTCCTCCTCACCCCAACCCCCCCCAGCCCCACTGGCTTCCTCTTCTGAGATTCTCATCCCACTCCTGATTAAGGGGCTGCTGCAGCCTTGGTGAGTTCTGAGCCCTGCTGAGCAGCTGACGGGTCCCCAGGGGGCAGCAACCAAGTCTCCTCCTCCTTTCCTGCAGCCGGCGCTGCGAGGAGCCACACACGCAGCAGGACCTTTGGTGGCCTCCTCCTCGGCTGCCGCCCTCTCTGTGGCCACTGAGTGTTTGGTTACCTTTGTCTCCACCATCACTACCTCCTCACAAAGGCGTCTTCTGCCAGCTGGCATCCTTGGTTGCAAGCTGCAGGAACCAGATGAGGCTGAGTCGGGTAGAGAGGGGTTTATTCAAAGGCCAGCGTGGCTCAGAGAATCCTGCCCAGGCGGGAGGCAGGCCCGGGGCCACCCACCAGGAACAATGCCCCACGTGAGGCCACCAAGGGGTGTGGGCGGAGCAGCACACACTGCTGCACACACTGGGCCCCTGACACTGCAGCCTGCGTCCAGAACGCCGCTCACGCACGGCCACGGCCACCGGGAGCCGGGCTCTGCAGGGCCGCCAGGGACAGCACCTCCCAGACCGTGTCCACAGTCGGGGCTCCACTGAGTGGAGCAGCTCAGGGCCCAGGCCCAGGGCAGGCAAGGCACTTTCGGCTGCGGGGGTGGGAGCCAGGGCGGGGCTTCACAGCCCATTCTCTGCTCTGGCCTTGTAACCTGGGGCAAGGCCTGCCGGGGCCCTGCAACCTGAGGGGAGAAGCCACAGCAAGTGGAAAACACTGCTTATGGGATGAGCCTGGAAACCAGGTGCCTTGGGGAACACTTGGTCAGGGGAGATCGGAGCTGGGATGCCACGGAAGGCTGGCGGGGAGGGGCAGGATCAGGGCAACAGGGAGGGAGGTCGAGGGCGGAGGGGACTGGTGCGCTGACGCAAAGAGCTCGCTCGGACTGCGGGGAGAACACCTGCTTGCCGAAGCCAGAGGAAGACAGGGCGGTGGGGCGGCGGGGGGAGGATGGGGGTCTGGCTCAGGTGCCCGACGCCCTGCTGCCTCTGCAGGGCTCTAACCCCAGGCCTCCGCTGAAGCTCCCTAGAATTTGGGCCAGACGCAACAAGGCGCAGGGCCTGAGGGACCGGGCAGAAGGGGCTGGCTGCACCTTGACAAGAGCATTTTGGGAACGAGCTGACTCCCAGGTTGCACGTTCATTTTGACAAAAGTTATGAGGCTCCATGGCTGCTGGGGAAGCCCTCCCCTTCCTGGCTCTGTAAGTGGCACCCAAATTGTACACATCTATGAAAATACTTTAAAAGGGGAACATCCACGGCCTTTCTCCCCACCTAATTTCTTGCACACATTTATGTGATTAATTTCAGTTTCTTAAAATCTAACACCTTGAAACTCCAGGCCTGCTCATGAGTAATTATTTATAAACAGTGTCATAAAAGGCTGCTTGACTGCCAAGAGTAATCAACTTCTTCAACCCACTTCAAAGGAAATCAAAAACCCTTTCCATCCACAGAGCCTTTTGAGGTTTAACTAGGAGCATGATTTAAAATTCACAAGAAAACCCTTAGGTATTGGAGCTCTAATACACAGCTTTCTTGGACAAACGTTTGATAAAAAACGAAACATACCATTATACACACCATCGCCTTCTTTCATATTGCCCAGGGCTACTGTAAATGCTCACTTTGTACTAAATCTGGTTTTCTCGCAGCGAAGGGGCTGCCAGCCCCTGTGCCGGCGGCTCCCCTCATTCCCTCACATGCACGCTCACCGCCAAGAGTCCAGAGTCTTCTGTCCCTCTACACTAGCCATTGGCCATGCCACCGTGCGTCACAGCGAACCCCTACCCACCCGACGCCCACATCCAGGAGGCAGAGGGTTGAGCGCCTGGCTGCAGTTAACACGGGCCACTGCATGGCCGGGAGAAGGCAGGACCGACCGACCCACTAGCCCGGGGCTGCAGAAGTACTCGCTGGACATCAGGGGACCTCTCCAGGCCTCCTGTGCTCTTCTAGAACCACGAGGGTTGGGTGAAACTCTTTTCACCTTCGCCCTCTCCTAGAGAAATTCCGGAAGCATGGTCTTCTCCCCTCCTCCTCCGGCCCTCCTCTTTCTCCCACATTTTTCTTCACTTGCAGGTGGAGGCCTGGGCACGGAAGGGGAACTCAGAGATGCCCCTCTCTTCATTTAAGTGGTTGAGCCAAGGGGCAAAGATGTCCCAGCGCCCCTCAGAGCTGCCGGCCCAAGGCCTGGGAGTGGGGATGGAGGGCTCTGGGAAAAAATCAACCCCTCAAAACAGTGGTTACTGGGATCCAGTGACTCGATTCCCTGAGAGAGCACCTGGACCAAAAGCCTGGACTCCAGCCATGGGGGAGGACAGCCAGGAGGCCCCCCAGCTCCAGCTGAACGGGGAGGGTCTGAACTCTCCACCCCTACTGGAGAGCAACAGAGCAGGTGTGACGTGGAGAAAGGAGGCAGGGCTCTGTGGAGGGCAGCCTTGGAAAGGAGGCCCCGGCAAGAATGGAAAGGGGTGCTGAGGAGGGTGGAGGGAGGTGGGAAAGGGCAGAGGAGTAGGTTCTTACAGGTGGCTGCAAGGCCAGCGCCCGAGAGGACGGTCCCGCCGATGCCGAATGCACTGCATCAGATGACATTTGAACTTAAGAATTCTGGTCAAGTGGATAGTTTGACACTGAAAATCATTTCTACACACAGAGGAGCAAGATTAAAGCATAAAGATGGACTGTGCCTCAAATTTCAGGCTCTTGAATTTCTAGCAGGGAGACTAACGAAGCCTTCAGGTCTGTGGTAGAACACACAGCGTGGCACACACGCCCCTAAACAGAATTTTTCAAACCATAAGTAGCAAGGGCCACCACAACCCAACTCAGGGTTCAAATGGTTGTATTATTATCAAGTGTGGTTTTCATTTAGAAAATCCTCATTAAGCTTTTTCACAAGCGGACACTTGCGTGGCACCACCTGAAGCCCGGCGGCAGCATCAGGGCCTTGTCATCCCTTCCCACGGTGTCACTGACCAGTCGCCATGGATGAGGCCGGAGCTTTGCCGCCTCCATCTCTGTTACCAGACGTGCCCATTTTACAGAGGAGGAAACTGAGGCCGAGAGAGAGCAATGATCTCTTGCCATTTCGTCGCACTTAACTAGGAGATGTGAGCACAGGTGTGCTGGAGGCTCCCTGGTGGGGGGGATGGCGGGAAGGGACACCTCCCCGAACTGCGCTTCCCTGCACTTCCCTGCTTTTGCTTCGCTCTTCACTTTGAGTTTACTTCACTGTTACTTTACCTTTATCTGGCCTTCAACTTTTACTTCTTTTGACTTTGCTTTGCTGTATTGATTGGGCGGGGGCAGTACGAGAGGGGAACACGGGCAGAAGTGCTCCCAGCAGCCCTCAAGTAACAGAACTTAGCAACACCGGGCCCCGCGAACAGCCGGGGGGCAGGGGGCTGCAGAAACGTCTTCCTCCGGCCAACGGACGCCACTTGGTGAGGCCAGGGCAGCAAGCTGGGGTCCGGAGCAGGGACCACCAGGAAGCAAGGGGGCTTCTCACCCCACAGAGCACGAGCCTCCCTCCCGCCCCGACCAGAGCACCAGGGAACGGAGGCCCCTTAGAAGACTCTCCGCGGGGCAGACTGCAGCCCCCACCTCCGTCACACCCCCAGCTCGGTCTCCGCCTGGGGCACACGCGCTCACACTCAGCGTCCATTCTCGAATATGCCTCCCTGGAGGCTCAGAAAATGGCACTCCTGGGGCTCTCGCACCACACTGAACCGCCCTGCTTAGGCCTCTGAAACGGCCCCTCACTCCGATGCCCTGACCCTGCCCAGGCCACGTGGAAGAGGCCAGGTGTCCCTGGCAACCTGCAGGCTTGGAGTCTCCTCTCTCCCCATTTCTTTTTTAAACTACTTAGCATCCCCTCTCATCTTAGGCCTCTGAACCCCATCACGGGGCACCTCAGGCCTCCATCCCTCTCGACTGCACCAAGCCCTCACTTCACTGGTGCGCTGGTAGCTCCTTCAAAGCGGCTAACGCTCCAGTGAAAGAAACATCACAGCTCCGAGACACTGGCCTCCCTGACAGCTCACACAGGACGGCAACGAGCCCCCACGCGGGCCGAAGCGCCTCCTCTCCCACCTCCCTGTCAGGGGCTCCGGCCTTGGGTCTGGTCGGCCTGCACTCGCTTGGGCCAGGTTTAGGGAGCTCTGGAACTCATTAACGGGCGCCGACAACAAGACCATCAGGAAAACCCGAGTGTTGCCTGTCTGGGTAGACCAGAAACCACATTTACACCTGACAAGTGGAGTGATCACAGAGCTTAAACCCAACAGGCGACATCAGCTGGGGCGTGCCAAGGCATTAATAATTAATTCTGCGGGCCATTCTGAGGTTTTCATTTTAATCACTTGGCAGGAGAATTTGTATGAGTTGTGCTCCAAAAGAAATTAAGGCATTTTCAATTAACCACCTCCCCAAGTTGGCAAAACCTTTCCCCGCCCTGTTCTGACCTCCCTTTAGACATGGGGAGGACAGAGTGGTTCCCAGAGGTTCCCAGGAGGGGGAGGGGAGGGAGACAGCGGGGGAGGGGGGAGGAGGCCCACTCCAGTGCTCACCGTAATCATTGTCTCGTTGCAAATGCTCAATCATGAATGTGATGGGGTCCTTGGGCTGCTGGATCAGGAGCTGCTCCAGCATGTTCTGTGGGCACAGGGCAGACACCCAGGTGGTTAGCACCTGCATGAGCACCCAAGGCCCCAGGCTCAGGTGGCCCAGCACCCTGGTATCGCAGTGGATACCAGTTATGGGGCCTGATCTCCCCCCTGCCCCCCACCCTAGCTGGCATCTGTTTGGGTCCCTGTGAGCAGAGGCGTGAGGGAGGGGCCGTGTGGGCTTTGCTGGGGAGGCACCCGGACGGAGGCGGAGCTGGAGGGATGGAGCGCCTGACTCAGAGCAGGCAGTCTCGGGGCCCTCGCCCCTCACTTCCTTGGTGACTCCCAGACCAGCCTCCTCTCGGTTTCTCTCCCGCGCTGCACCCATTCACCCCTCAGAGCCCTAGCAAATGCTGTTCCTTCAGCTTGGAACACTTTTCCTCAGGCCTCAATGGAAACATACCTTCCCGATGATACTCACTAGGTCAATCCTGTCCTATGTCCCTGCAGCCCCCGTGCATCCCCTTTATCGCCTCCCCCTTGTCCCAGTGCCCGGCACAATCCCAGTAGGTGCCCCACGCGGACGTCTGCTGGGGGACGTGGCCATCGCTGCTACCTGTGTCCCTCCAGAGTGGAACAGATATCTAAAAGAGTCCTGGGATTGTCTGGTTATTTAACTCTAAGGGAAAGCAGCTTCCACGGTTCCAGAACAACAGGCTCAGAAATTAACCAGGTGGCTGACAGCAGCCGGGCTGGTGCACTGAGGAGCAGCCTTATGCCCTAGGGACAAGCAGAGAGGGGCTATAGCCCTTTGGGGGCAGAGGGAGAGCAGGGCAGTAAAAAACAGCATGAACCATGAGAAGTCCTAGCCCCACTCCGCTTCTCACCATCAACACCCTTCCCTTCTCCGGGCCTCAGGTTCCCTGCCCATTAAAAGGCACAGTTGGACGAGATCCCTAGTCATGTATCACTGGCGAGATGGTGTGAGTTGATTTTAGATGCTTCTCAGATGAATATTTTAAATTTCACTCGTACACAGTTGCATATCTAATGTGTATTAGAAAAATCAGTATGTTGGGCTTCCCTGGTGGCGCAGTGGTTGGGAGTCTGCCTGCCAATGCAGGGGACACGGGTTCGGGCCCTGGTCTGGGAGGATCCCAGATGCCGCGGAGCAGCTAAGCCCGTGAGCCACAACTACTGAGCTTGTGCTTCTTAACGGGAGAGGCCGTGACAGTGAGAGGCCCGCGCACCGCGATGAAGAGTAGCCCCCGCTAGCCGCAACTGGAGAAAGCCCTCGCACAGAAACGAAGACCCAACACAGCCAAAAATAAATAAATAAATAATCTGGTTTATACTTAAAAAAAAATTCAACTTGATGGCAATACACTCTGAAGAGTAACTTTAAAAAAAAAATCAGTATGTCAAACCTATGATTTCAAGGATATTGCTTAGGATGAGGTGAAAGAAGTTAATATTTTTAAAGTGCGTTGATTTAAAGAAATGATTAAGTTAAAATGGAAATCTGGTTTTGGTTATATGAATCTATACCTGTGATAATATTTCATAGACTCATACCCAAAAAATGAGTGCTGGTAAAAATGGATGAAATCCAAATAAGGTCTGTACTCTAGTTAATAGTATTGTACCAATGTCAATTTCCTGATTTTGACAATGTACTCCAGCTACCTTAGATGTTACTACTAGGGGAAGCGGGATCAGGGGTACACCAGAACTCTGTACGATTTTTGTAACTTCCTGTGGGTCTAAAATTATTTTAAAATAAAAACATTGGGAATTCCCTGGCAGTCAAGTGGTTAGGACTCAGTGCTTTCACTGCTGTTGCCCAGGTTCAATCCCTGGTTAGGGAACTAAGATCCCACAGCCTCGCTGCACAGCAAAAAAAAAAAAAAAAAAAAAGCCAGAAAATGGAAATGGTAAAAACCATGACTAAGGACTGGAACTACTGGACCAAAAGCTTCCTCAGGCTGCTCCTTCCAACAATTGCTATGAGATACACCAGATTCTCTAGAGCGCAGCACAGTGCTCCCAGGAGTTGCCCCATCCTGCCCACCACCCGGCGACTTAGGACTCAGCTTTAGTTAATTGGCCACTAATTAACTAATTCTTTAGTTAATTGGCCACTCAGTTTTAGAAATCTCTCGTGTGCCCTCTATCAGTTAACACTTTCCAAAGGAAGCCTGTGTTTGCTGGAGAGATGGAGACTCAGGTTTCTTAGTCTGAGTTCTTCTCTCAGAGCTGTCAGAGGCTCAAATGGCCACTGGCATCACTAAGGAGGTGCCTCTGGGGACGGGGTATACCCAGAGGAGCAGACAAATGCTCCAGCTTCCCTTTGGCCCTCAGAACCTCGGAGTGGCTGACAGTTCCTCCAGTCCGGCTCCTGAAAGCCTTTACTTCCACGAGATGCAGAAGGGAAACCTGGAGAACATGCAGGGGCACGGCTTTGCCTAAGGTCACACAGGGAGTAGGTAGGTCAGGTCAGGAACTCAGGATGAGGGCTTGGGAGGTGCCCTGAACTCTTGGCCCTGAGGAGGAAGGGCCAGGTAGGAAATGCTGCTGTCCAAACCACAGGGCTGCTGTCCCAGGAGGTGGCCCTCTCAGAGGACGGAAAGGGCCACCTTCAACGCAGACACTCCCCAGCTCAGAAACCAACACTGCAGACGGCCTGGGAATTGTCAGCACCAGATGAGCCCCTTGGAAACCACCTCTTGCAACCTGGCGTCTCACTGATGGGGGAACTGAGAAAAGGAAGGGACCTCTTCCAGATCATGGACTTGACTGGGGCGGGGCCAGGACCAAATCATGGCCAGCATGGCCTGCCCCCTTTGCTCCCTCCAGGGAGGGTCAGGGAGCATCTTTTGGTCGAGCGGTCCCTTGGGATACGATGGCACAGGAGTCGAACAACCCAATTTGGGCGTCCTCTTGGGTAACAAACGTGACCCCTCCCTGATGCGGCGTCGCCGGCGCGCAGCCGGACCGCAGCAAAAGGTTCCCCGGCCACCGCCTGGTGTCGCGACAGGGCAGGGCTGCCCGGGTCACCTGCATCAACTCGAAGACGTGGTTCGCCTCCCCATACTGGGGCATTTCCGGGGGTATGCGGTGCGGGGCCGTGGTCGCGTCCATATCGCCGTACAACGCGTCCGCTCCCTGGTGACCGCTGTCGCTAGGGCCTCGCGTCATCAGCGCGCGCCGCTCCCTGGTGACCGCCGTCGCCAGGGGTGCCGCGCCGTTGCGTCATCAGCACGCGTCGTGCCCGCCCACCGGCGAGGCTGGAGCCTGGCCCGGGCACCCGCTCGTCCTCCGGCGCGCTCAGCCGCCTGGGGCAAGTGCTTCCCTGCCCTGGCCTCGTCCGCGCCCCTCTGCGCGCCCCCAGCGGGGCACCTCAAGTCTCCTCCAGCTGTGGCCTTCTGGGGTCAGAGGTGTCCCCTGATAGGGCCCCCCTGTGCTGAGAGACCCCAGTTAGGAGCTCCTTGAGCCACCCCGGCTCTGCTCTCAGGGCCTCAGTTTCCCCATCTTTAAAATGAAGACGCTGAGTAGATGTGGGACAGGGTGCTTGAAAAAGGAGGGGCGGGAGGGTCGAGGGTCCCGTCGGAAACCCTCAGCCCAACTTGCACCTTCTGAGCCCCCGAGACCCCGCCACTTGCTCCCGGGGCGGGGCGGGGCTGCCCCGTGACCCGATTGATATGGCACCGGCGGTAACAGTCTGGCCCACGGCCCCGCCCCTTCTCACCTCAGATCTCCCCACCCCACCCACCCCTTCTCCCAAGCCCTGGGAAGGGCCTCCCCGCCCCTCCGGCGCCCCAGACACACACGGAGACACTCCAGCTTCAGGGCGCTCTGTGAGTGAAGGCCGCTCTAGGACAAGCAAGGTTAAAGCAGGCCCGGGGAGGGTGGGGCCCACCCAAGCCCTGGATTTGGAAACTGGAGGGTGAGGGGAGTGGAGAATGGAGGGGGCCGCCGCTGCTGCCGCTGCCCTGAGAGAGAGAGTTGGGGTGGGACGCGGAGGGGGGAAGGAGGTCTGCGAATCGTGTTAATCCCCGGTGGGCAGCCTGGTATCTGACGCGGCACTGAATTGGGAGCTCTAGCTCTTGTCCGTTGCTATTTTTAGGAGGAGCTACCGTAATGTGAGCATTATGGAGCGGGAGTATGGCATAGTCAATACAGATTGCCCAGAGTTCAAATCCTGGCTCCGCCCTTACTAGCTGTGCCAGCCTGCTCTGTGCCTCACTTTCCTCCCCTATTAAGTGGGGATTATGGAAGGTTTCCATGAACTAATATGTCAGAAGTATTAGTAACTGGTGTGTAGTAAGTGCGCAATGCATAGGGGCTACTATTAGTAATATATCTCATTTAATCTTTGCACCAACCCTGAGAAATAGGTACCTTCATTCCCATTTTACGGGTGAGAAATTGGAGGCTCAGAACGGTAAAAATTTGCTAGCTGAGCCATTTCCCTTTTCTGGACCTCTTTCCTCATCAGCTGTTGATCATGGAGCGTTAGAATCAGAAGAGCCCTTGAAAAGCCTCTAATCCAAACTCCCTCATTTTACAGATGGATAAACTGAGGCCTGGAAAGGGGGAAATTCTAGGCCAAGGTCACTTGTTAAAGGTAGAGCCAGGGGCTTCCCTGGTGGCGCAGTGGTTGAGAGTCCGCCTGCCGATGCAGGGGACATGGGTTCGTGCCCCGGTCCGGGAAGATCCCACGTGCCGTGGAGCGGCTGGGCCCGTGAGCCATGGCCGCTGAGCCTGCGCGTCCGGAGCCTGTGCTCCACAACGGGAGAGGCCACAACGGTGAGAGGCCCGCGTACCGCAAAAAATAAAAATAAAAAAAATAAAGGTAGAGCCAGGCTGGAACTATGCGTCCTGACTCCTAGCCAAAGCCTTTTCCAGCAGCTACCAG
This sequence comes from Leucopleurus acutus, assembly GCF_964270905.1. Lineage (NCBI taxonomy): Eukaryota > Metazoa > Chordata > Mammalia > Artiodactyla > Delphinidae > Leucopleurus > Leucopleurus acutus. The sequence goes on along the minus strand of NC_139150.1, from coordinate 3,857,233 downwards.
CCTGGAGACATGCCCTCCAAGGGGAAGAGGCTCACTCCCCCTCAGAACTGCCTTCTCAGAGCACATACACACTTTGGTAGGCTTGTCAAATTCAACTGCAAAGACAGCTGGGGAAGAAAAGGAAGCTGCCTCACCCTGAACAAAGAACACAACCACCAAGCCTGCAATTTGCACTGGAGAGGTTCAGTTTGCTTCCTGGACATTTCTGAAATGACTTGCCTTCCTCCTCATTTATTTTAAGCCCTAGGCGCTTTTCATACCACGATTTAATCTTCTTTAGCAGCCTGAAAAAATACAAATCAATTAAAGCCTAAAACCTATCGGATAACCAGTTTTTTCCTTCCTCCTCCCCCAGATCAAGAAGTGCCTGCACCCTGCGCCTTTCATCCAGACTAATCTGGCTGCAGTGACGCTTGTTCAAGGGACGATCACTTTGGATAGCTTATTACAGCTCCTCTCACAATACTCCTGGTGCGCATGTCACAAGTCGATAGGATCAAGAACCAAGTCGGTTTTGCTCTCAGGGGCTCTTGGGGCCACCAGTCAAGGTAGGGCTGCTGTATCCCTAGAGAACTTGGCAGTTCCAGGAGGGTGGCAGGGAGCTGGGCACACGGGGCAGCCCCCTGAACGCTAGTCCTCGTTGCTCTGCGATGGGGAACAGGAAACAGTCTCACTCGAGCGAAGTGAGGCCCAAGGGTCTAGGTAGTGCAGGCCCTTGGTATCCACTCCCCACCCCCACCCCCAGCCACAGTCCATCTGGTATCTGGCGTGTTTCTCTCAATGGGCCATCACTGGGGGCTGGGGGGCGGGGGAAGGAAGGGAGGTATCCAAGATCCCAGGCTAAATAAAGTCGGCAGAACTGAGTGGGGGAGCTGGCTTGCTCCCGTCCTAGCTGCCTGACCTCGGCTCTGTCATCTGTCGTCTGTCGTGTGGGGGTGATCGTGGTACCCGCTGAAAGGGCTGTAGCAAGGATCTGAGGTGATGCCTGTCCAGGGTTTACCCAGAGCCTCATCGAACCAGCTGGTATTAGGAGGATTGGGCCGAGCCATCTGGGATCTCAGCTCCAGTTCACCCTGCCCTGCACCCACCCACCTCCTGCAAATGCCCCTCTTGCAGACTGTGTAGCCCTTCTGGCCATTCCCATCTGGCTTCCCTGCTTGCTTTTCTCCTTCTCTAAACTATCGTTCACTTCACTTATCCTCACTGTCTGCCTCCCATTCTTAAGGTCCCTCCAGGGTAGGGAGTCTTGTCTATTTTGTTCAATGCTGTGTATGCAGCCCAGCACCCTGCAGGTGTCTGGCACCTGGTAGGCACTGCGGCATAAATGAATGAACGAATGAACGAACGCCTGGAGTGCTCTGCACCTCCTTGGCTAGAAGCTTCTGTGTTCGTTCTCACAGCTCTGCCCGACAGTGGGCCCTCAGCCTCGCCCTGCCCACCGCCCCCACACCTGCTCACGACATTCCCTCTTCCCACCCTCTGCCCAGGGTCCCACCCCTCCGCCCACCTGCCCTCCTCCTCTCCAAAGCCGGCCTTCTTTTCTTTTCTATAAATTTATTTATGTATTTATTTATTTTTGTCTGTGTTGGGTCTTCGTTGCTGCACATGGGCTTTCTCTAGTTGCGGCGAGCGGGGGCTACTGTTCGTTGCGGTGCGTGGACTTCTCATCGCAGTGGCTTCTCGTTGCAGAGCACGGGCTCTAGGCACGCAGGCTCAGTAGTTGTGGTGCGTGGGCTCAGTCGTTGTGGTTCGCGGGCTCTAGAGCGTAGGCTCAGTAGTTGTGGCGCACTGGCTCAGTCGTTGTGGCTCGCGGGCTCTAGAGCGTAGGCTCAGTAGTTGTGGCGCACGGGCTCAGTTGCTCCGCAGCATATGGGATCTTCCGGGACCAGGGCTCGAACCCGCGTCCCCTGCATTCTTAACCACTACGCCACCAGGGAAGCCCACCGCCTTCTTTTCAAACCTCCCCTCCCCCAGGAGGTCGAGCCCTCAGCAGCCTTGGCTTCTTTCAGGGTGCACATCACGCCTGCTTTTACCTGTCTTAATTGCTGTGTTTCTGGCACCTGCTTACCTTTTGCAGCAAGGTGTGGGCCTCGCTCTCCTTGCCCTAGGCCAGGTCCTGGTAAGCCTGCCTCCATGCGAGGTAACAGAAAACCGCTGCACCCCAGGTCGACTCATTTCTGCCTCCAGGATGGGGCTGGGGGGCCTTGGCTGGCTGTGGCACGTGTTCAACGAACAGCGGGTCCCACAGCGTCCCCACAGCCCGGCTCCCCTCTCAGCTTGTGCTGAATGGGGCGGAGGTTGAGCAGCTGCGCTGCTCTGTTGGCAAACACAGGCTACGGCTCCCAGGGGTGGCCTCAGGACGCTGCCGCTAGAGCTGCTCCATTCAGTTTGCAGTAGACCCACCTGGGCTGGTGGGGCACGATTGTCGGGCCCCCTCCTGGCATGGTTCCTTTTTTTTTTCGGCCGTGCCTCACAGCTCGCGGGACCTTAGCTCCCCGACCAGGGATTGAACCCGCGCCCTCAGTGGTGAAAGCTCAGACCGCCAGGGAATTCCCTGGCGCAGCTCCTTTATGGCAGCGGGGCTGCGTTTAGCTCCCAGCCCAGGACTGCGGCTCCCAGCTCCAGCTCCCCAGCCCTCCCTCCTGTCGTGTCGTGGAGGCCACCTGGTGGTCTGTTCGCCTTTCATCCCCCTGATGCCATCTCCTCTTACCACAGAGACTCCCTCATTCCGGTCCTGCTGTGTGAGGACGCTGAGGGAGACCCATTAGAAACAAGCCGCCTCTCCAGCTGGGAGCTGGCAGGAAGCCTGGCTGTGTTCTCCGCACCCCCCACCCCAGTGTTCCGGCCCCTTCCACTTGCAGCATCCCACTGGGGCCCCACCTCAGCGCAGCCTCCTCTGACACGGGGCACGTCCAAGCCTGGGCTCCATGTGTGCCAGGGCCTTGTGGTGCAGGGACAGCCGGCTGTGGCACCTTCAAGGATGCTGGTTAGACATCAGGAAACCCAGGACCTAGTGCGTCTCTGGCACAAGCTTGCTGTGACCCCCTGGGCCTCAGTTTCCCCCGGAAGTTAAGGGGAGTTGATCTACTGAGCTTCCTTCCAGCCTAAACGTTCCATAAATCCGTGACCTGGAGCATTTTGCACGTGCCCAGCAAAACTGTGATGTCATGGAGGGCAGAACCCACTGCCTTTCTCTGCTCAGAGGAGATTCTGGACACGTCGTGGACCTCCTGGATGACACTGGGACAGTTTGTGAGGCACCAAAAGACAGTACTCCCCGCAGCGTCAACGTTTCCAACCAGGGTCATCCCTGCAAACTCCACAGGAGGCAGGGAGGGGGCACCAGCGGCCAACTGAGGCCCGGAGAAACTCATGTCTACAGCTGAGGGAAGGAAGTCTTGTTTCACGGCAAAGAACGTGCCCCTGGAGGGTAAAAGGGCTTTGGGTTGGGCTTGGCTCCATCGCGGACAGCCTGCCGGGTTCTTGAGCAAGTGCACAGCCTCCTAGGGCCTTGTTTCCTTCTCTGCAAAATGGGGATGAAAACAGTCCCTGCTCCCCAGCGTTGTGGGGAGCTGCTGAGCCCTGTGCGCCGCTGAGAGGGGCCGTGGGCATCTCACAACCCCTGAGCTGGATCCGCGTGTCTGGCCCTGGGAGCTCGACTCTCCTCTTCCTTGCACAGACTCCTCCTCGCCTGTGAATGAGCAGACCGGATGATGAATGAGGTGAAGGAATCCCTTCGAAGTGTGGAGCAGAAGTACCAGCTCTTCCAGCAGCAGCAGTTCACCTTCATTGCTGCCCTGGAGCACTGCAGGGAGAATGCCAGCGACAAGATCCGGCCCATCTCCAGCATCGGGCAGGTGGAGGCTCGCGGGCTCACAGGCGGGGCCGGGCCTCATCCCCTCACCTGAACGCTGAAAAAAAACCCAAGGCCCAGAGAGGGCCAGTGCATGTGTGCCAGAATCAGGCTCAGATCCTAACTGGTGGAATGAGCCGTTCACTCGTTCCCTCACCAAATATGTGAGTGCATGGCAAAGCGGTTGAAAAGTGTGGGCTCAAGACTCAGCCAGCCAGGGTTTAGGTCCCGGCTCTACCACACGCCACCTCTGTGACTTCGGGCCAGTGATTCATCTCTCTTTATACACTTCATCTGGGAAATGTATAAAGAGCAGTACACACCTCCTAGGGCTCTTATGCGGATTTAATGAGATCATCAGCAGAACCCACTCTGTCGGCACCTGGTGGTGTCGGCCTGGGCTCAGGACAGGGATGTATGGGGAACAGATGCACACGGTCCCAGCCACTGGGTTCCACTGCGGTTTAGAAACTGCGACCTGCCACGCACATTGCTAGTCACATTTGCAGACGTTGCAGACAGGCCAGGAGAAGGGGATCACAGACCAGTTGTTCCCAGAAGCCCAGGAAGAAGTGGGATGTCTGGAGCTCGGTCCCATGGGCATCAGCACCACCAGCGTGGTTCCCTAATTCTGAGCCCTGGGGAATCCGCAGCACAGAGTACCAAATTCTGGAGGAAGCTGTTTAGATACTAGGGTAAAAAGAGTCAGAGGGGCTAAACGGTGTACTTGGGAGTGATCAGAGCAGGCTTCCACAGCTCATGACCCACGCCTTTCACACCAGGATCTCCTGGGGGCTCCTGGGCCCTAAACCCACTCAACCACCATGTCTGGCACCGAGAGCCTGGCCTGGTGGGCGCACAGCTCTAAAACCTCCCAGGGGGGTTCTGCAGTGGGGGCAGCTTTAGAAACCCCTGCCCGAGGTCTGGGCCGCGGCACGGGAGTCCCTGGGGCAGGGCTCAGCCGGCCCCTCTTGCCGCCCTGCAGGTGCCCTCCCGACATGGCGAACTACCTCAGCTGCCACGAGGCCAGGAACCACTGTGGAGGCGTGGTCAGCCTCATCCCCATCGTCCTAGACATGATGAAAGAATGGGTCGCCCACTCGGAGAAGCTGCCCCGCAAAGCGCTGCAGCACGTGAGTGAGCCCCAGGCCACAGGCACCCAGCCTCGGCTAAGAAAAGACAAGTGGGCAACCGACACAAGATAGCCTCAAACCTATAGGGGCAAAACAGTGTTCAAACCGCCCTAGAGACCAGCTGGTGGGAAACTGTAACTCAGCTGGTGACCTGCTTGATCCCAATCCCATCCTGTCCCATCCCGTCCCATGGGGCACTTTGCTACTAAGCTTGGTTTCCACTGGTTGATCCATTTTCACTGGTGCCCACAGTCTTTGCCACTTATTAACCCCCAAGGGGACCGCCCCACGTATGACTGAGAACCTCTTTTCCTCTCGTGCTGTAACTTCTAACTTTTCCTCGCCTCTGAGCGTCAGGATCCGTACTGATGAAGAGGACCCTCACTTAGTGTTGCCTGTAGAGGGTGTCCCGGGGAGGCCGGGAAAGGGCTAGGGCACCGACTGTCCCGCCCAGACCCAGCTTTCCCAGCTGAGCCGTGCAGCTGGAGGAGGCCACTCAGCTCCCTTCCCGCCGCAGCGGCAGCCAGAGGCGAGACGCCACTCTCTGCAAGACAAGGCTGCTCCTGCCTCCCGGGATGCTGAGGGCAGCATGTTGAACTGCTCAGTGTGATCAGGTCTCTGGACCAAAGCCCAAAGGGGAACGAACCCACCTTGCCTCTCCTTTACTTGGGAGAGACTGAGAGAAGCCGGAAGAATTGATTTTGTGGTTCCCGTCCGAGGACAGTTACCTGGTTTTCACAACATAATTGAGGCCCAGACATTGTAAAATGCGTCACTGGCTTCCGAGCTTGCCAGAAGTACTGTCTGACTGTTGGTTTTTGCCTCTTCACAGGGGGCGACTTAGCTTCTGTATTCTTGCTTCCTAGGGGGCGACAGTCAAGAATAAAAAGCGTTCTGCCACCTCTTTGCCTGGCCTGGTTTCCTGGGACTTATCCCTTAAAGAAAACAACATTCACCCTAAGACCCCAGAAGATGCTGGGCAGTAGCCCCACGAGCAAAACCACTAGCAAAGCGCTACCACTGTGGAGGGGAACACACCCCGCTCCAAACAGGGTCTGCTGTGAAGAGGTTTCTGCCAAAGGCCCACAGAAGGCCAGCCCAGTAACTCCTTGTATAGTTAGAGACCTACTCAGACAAGAACATCTGAACTTCCCAGACAAAACTTACAACTGCCACCTCGATGTCCTGTCCCGAAGGAGCTGATCCCGCTGTTAAATGGGCAGAGCTGACCAACTTCCGGGGCAGCTGGGCAGAAGCGAGCAGTGGAAAACCGCACTGTGACGTAGCTCTTCACCACTGGTCCTTTCCCAGTAAGGCCAGGGTGGATCTTGCAGTCGTTTGAAGGTAGTTTCCCTCCTTCCTCCAAACACCTGATGGCGTAGGGAAGGTGGTGGACGCGAGCTGCACTCCCTCCTCAGCACACTCGTAAGACACAATCGGCAAGGCTCAGGGTCTGTAAGCGTTTGACAACTTTGGTGCCACCTGCGCTCCTCCAAAAGGGCTGTATTAAACCCAATGTGCCGGCCAACCCCTAGGAAGGCAAGCACACACCAAAAGCAAGGCTGGATGGCTGTGCAGACCCGGCCCGCCACCTGGTTTTGACAGCTTTCTGGTAGAGATGGCTCCAGTCACCTCCCCCCACACCACCATGACACTTTGTGGGAAGAGCGTGAATTTGAGGCAGATACAGGTAGGATTTGTGGCTCTTTGCCAGAACAAAAGGATCTTACAGGGACTAAAGCCAGATTCCACTTGTCAGCACCCCCTCCAGCCACCCAAGGTCACCAACCAATCCAGACCCTGAGGCTTTCCATCTTTGGACAAGTTCCTACTTTGCCTATAAGCCCCTCAGAGGCCAACATGAGTCACTTCATGTCAATACAGCAAAGTAGTGCAAAACAATAAATTTTTATTTGTTCACAGTTAAACACAAGCAACTGCCTTGACATTTTAGAACATTCTAAGAAGGACAGCAAACCCTTTTGATTCCAATTCCCATTCACTAAGATTGTACCATTTCCTCTTGCAGTTCACATTTATGGCATCTGATGTGGATTGTTTGACATGCTTTTAAGATCAAGACGGGAAGGTGTAAACCTTTTGACAAGAGATGACTTCCTTAAATTTAGCTAAAAGCAGTCAGCCAAAAAAAATCTGTTTTTCAGTGATGGGACCCCTTCAAACTGCAAGTCAGCCACATATGGTTGATCCATGATTGAGTTACAAAACTAGATTATGTCTTAGCAAAATCTGTTCCTCCATAATGTATTTATGGTCCATAGACGTCTTCTGAAAAGTGATCACTGATTCTTCCTAGTGCAAAATGCCTGGCTGCCTCTTCAATAAGCCAAAGTCTCTGCCGCCAAGAGCAGCGCCGTACCCTCCTGTCCAAACACTGTATCGAGGTGGGGAAAGGGAGGAGGGGTTGGCCTGGGGGGGGAAGGGTCTCCTCTAAAAGGTCTACTCCAATGGTTCAACTAGTCTACTTATCCCCAAGGATGGACAATTTTGTGGCACCGGGACGGGAAGGGGGAGAGAAAGCTCCTCTGCCTTCGTTAACTCGTTTCAAGGCCAGAAGCCGTCGTGGGCCCAGGTGCTCGACTATCGCAGGCAGGTTCCCCTTGTAGCTACAGCCATCTTCTCTCAGGGCGGCACATACAGACTGCAGGACGGAGTGGAGAAGACGGAAACACCACTCCCCCGGGCACATCAGAGTCACGGACGGGGAAATGAGCCACGTGGGGACAAGGGTCACAGCAGCAGCCCGGGGGCCAGGCCCCAACCTCAATGTGTTCTTTCATCTATAAAGAAAAGCTTAATCAAGTGCAATCAATTCCTCTGTTGTGGTCTGGGGGAGGGCAAGGGCACATGTCAGAGAACTCTGGATGTAAACAGATACGCAAACATCTTCGCAAACTCGTGGCTGGTCAATTTTAACGCACGTACCTCGAATAGTGAAAATGCCCAGAGTGAGACGTGCCGATTTGGGTCATTCCACGAAAGACAGCTTTCTTCCCCACGCGAGACGCACACTTCTGGGTGGGCTCGGGCTGCTCCCGGAGCCACTCTGAGGAGACGGCGGCCTCTCAGAGCATCCGCACAAGGTGGGTGGCACTCCACCTCGAGAGCAGCTCTGGACTGAGTCTTCACTCTGCCCAAACCCTCCTTAGACCTGTCCACACTTTCTAACACTTCTTACTGCTTTTGGTTAGAAAAACCGCATCTCCACGTAGTACTGTCTTTCACTTGTTCTTCAGTTATTTCTTTCTGGCTTCAAGTGGCATGTTCTAGTATTTGGTGAAAATTCACATTGACTGGTCATAGCACTTTTGTTATATTCTCTACACAGAAACACCCAACTTTTTACTCTTAACCGTGAGTCTGAACATCTGTGGTCTCCACGGACCCTCTCTCATCATCATGATCATCTTATTTATCCTCTTTACAAAACTACTAGAGTTTTATCTTTCTCAACAAAAACACGGGAAACTACATGTGCTGTTGCAAATGGGCACGGCCCAGGTCTGGAGTTTTGTTTCCCACTGTCCTGGTTTTGCCCAGTGGGAAGCCGGCCTCTGTGGCCATGGTGGCACGGTGGGCTAATCTTTCCAACTGTCAGTGGCTTCCAGGACACCTCCCTGGATTGTAACAGTTTACCTTTTAAGAAGAGTTTGGACTATTTCCACCTAAACACATGACATATATTCTGGCTCACAAAGCAGCTTATCTATCACTTCTCTCTCCACTCACAGAGCCTAATAGGAACCTTCAGCAGCTTATTCCCAAAGGTTGGGCAGTTCTCCCTCCTGAAAAACCCTGCTGACAAGCCTAGGGAGGTCACATCTACCCATCCACCTTATATGGTTGGTCCCAGCACTCATCTCCAAGGAAACCTCTGACCCAAGAAATGGTCTTCATCTCCTACCTTTGGATTTCAGTTAGTTTTCTTATTCATGACCAGATATTTCTTCCAATTCCACAGTGACAAATTTCATAGACTTGTGACAGAACCTTGTCAAAAGCTTTTAAAATCCGTGAAAGCTCTGTCTGATAGAGATTCATGTACTTACCTACCTGTAGTAGATTCAGGAGCCCATTCTCTCTATGGAGACCATGCTATCATCTCCCCTCCCGCCCTCCGCAACGATGCTGCAGTGCTCCCTTTTAAAACAAGGGTTCACGCTCCCAAGACTCCCAAGAAGCAGACTCCAATCTACTCTCAGGGTCTACGCTGACCCTGGTTAGTGTCAGGTGCTGAGCGGAACAGGTTATGGACACTTTTGGCCAAACAGCTCTGAAGCGGAGGCAAGCCTGCTCCAAGCGACTCCGGTGGAGGTTAACCCTAACGTCTGTGAATACAGGCTCTGCCTTGAATGTGACAGTTCTACTGCCTTTGCCCTGCCTGTTCCGAGGCCTGAATTCTCTCTCGGGAGTTCCTCTACCACTATCACCTTTCCATCCTTAAAAATACTCACTGCAGCATAATCGGGTGACCCGCTGACTCTTGGCAAGTCTATCATTTTCAAAACCAAACCAAACTTTACTATCGACTCAAGTCCTCTGCAATATAGAAGCCTAAATGTTCAGGCTGGGTAACTTCAGCATGACTCCAGGCCTCCATCCCCCAGCCGTGGCTGAGTAAAATCCATGGCCTCCTAGAGCCCAGAGGAAGCTGCGTGCAGCTGCTGGGGTCAGCCACGGTTATGAAGCTGAGCAAACGCATGCCCCGGCGGGAGGAGTATGCCAAGGGCCTGTAGCCCAGGGCCCCAGTCCACTGTACCACGCTGCCTCCTTCTTCCCTGTATTTTTACAATCTGTCCATTAAAAAAATGTTCTCCTTTCTTTACATTGGCCTCCTTGCTTTTGCAGTTAGGGTAAAGGCTTTGATTTAAGTGCCTGGTATCTTTGTTCTGTGGCACAGATCTCCTGGGCTTGGGGAGGGGATAAGCATTTAGAAACAGTTTTAATAGTTACCTTGTAACTTTTCTTTTCCTGGATTTGTTCACGTTTTCCTTTTCTAAATAAAACTGTAATAGGAAACCAGAACGTATTGGATTTTAAGCTTTCCTTTGGAAAAAGCTGAATTAAACATCCATGGTGTCATTAATACTCCACATCAGGCATCCAGCGGCAATTGCTGGCCCCGCGCTGGGCTGGAGCAGTCGGGCACACACCCTTCCTCAAGCTGGGATCCATCAGTCACACCCAGAAATCCTGTCCCAAGGAGGTGGTCTGCCAGTACAGCCATGGTGACGTGGAGTCTCATTCTCTAGCTCCCTTTGGTTATTTAGGAGGCTAGAATATTTATTGCCACACTTTAAAAAACAGACTTTAACCCTCATGTGCTGGAAGCTTCCATACGCACTAAAGTTTCGTACCATTTCAGTTTGCCGTTTCCCTCTTCATGGATGAACCCTTCTACACTTTTAACTGAAAGATGAGAAAGAAAAAAGCCAAGTTCACTGGCTCCTTCCTACCAGTCTCCCCCTGCCTCAGCCTCGGCTGGATCACCAGGCAACAATTCTTAGGCTTCTAGCATTCATTTCGGGAGCACTTGCTGAGTTCAGATTCTCTGCCACGACCCATGTTCTGACTTGCGTCACCTCTCCCGAGCATGTGCAGGCAGCCCACTGGGTCCAGGCAGTCAGCTCTGTCACCCCTCTCCAGGACTCTGCTTTAATGCTCTGCCATGACCAACATGTGCAAGGGGAGCAGCATCAAGCCCCATGCAGGGTTGGCCCCTGTAAGTCAGCATTGGTGTGAAAAAGCTGTTACCTTTTTGGTGGCCTAGAATCTACTATAGCGAGGCAACTCTCACAGCCTGAGACACGATGGTCGTAAAACTTTGAAGAAACTCTTTGGACCTTCAGAGCCTTTCTGCTGCAGCATCCCAGAGAAGCTGACGTAAACAGGAGGCACACGGGACAGGGAAGAGAGGCAAACAGCTAGCACCGCCCCGCCTGCAGGGGCAGGTCCTCATCCCCAGCACTTTCCTTTCCAGGGAGCTGCTCCAGCCACCATCCTCCCTCCTGCAGAGAGCACACCTGACCACCCACACCCCAGCCTGTAATCAGAACAGTACCAGCTTTCAAGCAAACGCCACATAGGCAAGAGGTAGTGGGGCAGGGGGACAGAGCGTTCCCGAAGGGGAGCATGGTCTCCACAGTGCCAGCTCCAGACTTTTCCAACAACAGACCTTTGTTCACATGGAACTTTCTAGGAAGCTTATCAGAACCGCCAAAAGAACTTAAGAGAGAATAAACCATCGTTTTTCTGGATCTGCGGCTTTAGATGATGGATGTTAGAACCAAAAGCAGTGACAACATCTCATGTAAAAGCTCTCATGTGAAAATGATCAACTTTGCATGTCACATCCTCCTGGAAAGGGACAAAACCAGACTTACCTGTGATGCCAACAATGACCTGGGCTCACGGAGAGCCTGCCCAGCTAACTGAGCTTCAGGAAAGGAGCGGGTGGTGTGTTAGACTCCAGGATTACATTTGGCCTCATATTGCACAGGTTCAAAGGACACAACGATTTGGGGGGAAAAGGAAGAAAATAAAGCTAGTGAGGAACGTACCCTGGCCCTCGGGTTAGTACACGCTGCCAGGTAAATGAAAGAGAGGGTGGCCGAAAGGAAACCGAAGAGGCATTTCAATGCCAGATGCAAAAACCGTTCTGCATTCAGTCAACCGTCAAAGGACCCCCATCCCACTTCCTCTGCGGGAGCTCTAGCCCCTCAACGCCTGGAAACAGGAAAGCTCTGAAACGGGCACTCGCGCCTCCCGTTCCAGGCCGGCGATACACAAGTTAACACTGATTGACACCGTCCCTAGCTGTGCTCGTGCTGCGCCTCATTGTAGTCCATGATACGGAGCTGTCCCACGCTGTCTGGCTTTGGGGGAGGTGGCTGCGGGCCGTCTAGGTTCAGGGGTGGCTTGGCTTCCACACCCGAGTCTTTGCCCAGCTCTGTCTTTAGGGTCTCAGAAAGGCTACTGCTGGTCAGGCTGTCCTCATCGCACTGGCTCTCACTCTTATTACGAAATAGCTCTCGAGCCTTCATGCCCAGGAAGCTTTTTGAACTAGGAAGTGAGCCGACAGTCATAGGGATGCCCGTAGTGGGCTCTCCCACGGCAGTCTCCCACCGACTGCTGCATGGGCCCACCCTCGGGTTTGGGGGTTTCTCTGGGGTAGAAAGCTCACTGCCGCCGCTGCTGCTGCTGCTGCTGCCACCTCCGCCTCCTCTACTTCCACTACCGCCCCGGGCGCCGCCGGGCCTGGGGACCTTGGTCTCCCCGTTAGGGCCAGATGCCTCTTCATTGTTGTGCCCTGTCACAGAATCCGAGCAGCCGTCACGACAACAGTCGAGCCTGTAAGAAATCCGAGGATGAGAAAGGGAGCCGGTGGTTGCAGTGCCCGTGCTTGGGAAGCATGGAATTGCCCGGACGCGCGCCCGCCCCGACGCTGGCCCCTGCCGGCCCGCTCTATGTTCTAGAAGAGGGGACTCCCGTGTTGAGAGCTCATGAAGAGAAACCCAAGCCACAACCAGGGGCATCAGATGGCGGCCTTAAGCAGGAGCGCCTCCCAGGACCATTATCAAGTGCCTCGGGCCCCGGGGCAAGGAACTCAGAAGGGTGGCTGGGTGCTCTGAGGGACGCAGCTGACAGCTGCAGGCTCGCCTGTCAGGCTGGGACCGCTGCTAACACCACGCGATGCCTCCCTGCTCTGTCAGCGGCAGCCTCACGAAGAGGCCGTGGCTGCCGACTCTTTGCTCCTACCTTTCTTCCGCCGCTTCGGCTGCTTCTGTTTTTTCTTCTTCAAGTTTTTTCAGGAGGCCATCCTTCTCCAACCTGCCGTATAAATCTAAGATCTCCAATTCAAACACTTGGGTGATCCTCTTCTGAGCTTCATACCTGCTCTCTGCGGCCTGCAGCTGTCCTCTGAAAGATACAGACCACCCCAGAATGTGGGAAGTTCTACTTAAATACATCACAGCAAAAACCTTTCCCCCTGAAAGTTACCTTGCCTGGAGTTTGACATCCTCTAAATATTTTTTCTGTTCCAAAAGAAGGTGGTCTTTCTTGGCTAGATGAGATTCCAGTTCCAAAATCCGTTTTTGAGCAGTATCCAGCCTCTGATTCTGCTGGAGAACATGGCTTCTGTTTTTTTCTAGTTCTTTCCGATATGCAGTTTTCATCATTTCTACTTCCTGAAAACAAAACAAAACAAACAAACAAACAAACAAGGAATCGGAGTTAGTACTTTTAAAAAATGAACATGCCATATCCACTTTGAAAAATCAATGAAACAAACACTGAGAAGGTACTTTATTAGTATATTGCTAGTGGAAATAGAAACTAGTACAACTTTCTGGAAAGTAGGCTGGCAGTAAGTACCTACTAATCCTTGCCTGAAATCTATCCCTTAGGAAATCATTTGAAACATGAATAGACATTTGGGCACAAAAATAATCAGCACAGCATATTCAGAAGAGCAAAAAACTAGAAACTATGAAGTCTAATGTCAAGAAGGTAAGTAAATTAAAGTACATCTTCTATTTAATAAGATTTTTTAAATTATGTGTATCAGTAAAAGATAAAAAAGCAGATTATAAAGCCACGTGAATAGTGTGATCAACTATGTTAACACACACATTCTGAAAACACGCCAATATTCAGTTATGATTTCAACACGGTGGAGGCGTGGGCCGGCACAGTGGTGGTGCAGTTCAGTGCAGTGGAGGTGCAGTTCAGAGTGGTGGCGGTGTAGGCCGGCGCTGTGGCAGTATGGGTCGTTTGTTTTCTTTTCTACTCTTCTCCCTCCCCTAATACCAACTAAGATAAAGCTACAGACGCAACAGCAATGAACATCTGCAGACCAGGTACCCTGACAAGGCTTGTCAATCACGCCAGGAAGACAACCTGCCTGCAGACCGATGGAAACAGCAAGTGTGCGCTATGCTCAGAGAGAGGTGGAAAGGATGCTCTTCTAACAAGTATATGCTCCGTTTGTGTTGTGTGGCTTTTTTATTGTGGTAAAATATGCATAAACTTAAAATTACCATACATTCGTCGTTTTAAAAAAGATAATAAACCATACGGAGCAAGGAGATGAGCTTCCCTGAAGGCACCCCACCTCGAAGACGACCAGCAAGCCCAACGCTTCCTCGGTCAGAACGGGATCGAGTTAAGCTCAGGACTGGGACCAGATAATGCGGCCGCTCCAGCTACGCCTGATGGCTCCAGGCTTCGGCATAGGTTAGGTAAACAAACTGAACTCTTGTCGGAAACGACAGTAAGTACTTACGGAGAATCAAACAAAGCATTGAACTAGGAACATCTATGCACTATCACTAACTCTCACAGCCATGTAAGAGGGGCTACACCCAGTACCTACCAGCCATTCCCCACCTGACGCTCAGATACCCATTTCTCGTCCCCTACTTGACTGAACAAGAGGAAGCCCAGCTCCAGGTCCAAACACAGGTTCAAAGCCATGGCTAGCTAGGGATGGACACATGACATAATCGTGGCCAATAACAAGGGTGGGAGGTCTGGTGGAGAGTTCCTGGGAAAGGTTTCCTTAATGAGAGAGACCTGCAGGAGGCGATGCTCTCCTCCTCCAGGGGACATCATGACATCTACCTGTGACAGTGTTAACTGTGGCACACACTTTGCAACCAGGAGCACAGACTGCCCAAAGACAAGGTTGAGAGGATAGGTCGAGTGGTGCAGAAGAGGGGAAAGAACGAGGCTCCTTGCTGCTGTCCCTCAGCTGCTGACTTGACCAACCTGGAACTCACCTGCCTCGGGACTTCTTGTCAAGAGATATAATGAAACTCTTTATGGCTAAGCCGGTGAAGTCTTTTTTTGTTGCTGCTTACAGCTGAAGGTTGCAAGTCAGTATCACCATGCGCATTTTATGAACTGTGAAGCCAGGCCCGAAGAGGTCAGGTGGCTTGCTTGAGGTCCCAAGGCGGTAAGTGTTCCAACCAAAAGATAGCACCGTGGCACCCATCCACATTTCTCTCGGGAGAGTTAGGAGTGTGTTTAAGTAAGCTTTTTCAGAGGTTCTCTAGTCCCTCAGGTCTCTTTTCCCTTCTTTCTTTTTCTGAGGCCATTATACTTCCAAAATTAATGAGAGCTGGTTTCTAGAGAAAGTTCCACATTTAACATCCTTCTAAAGGGAGTCTGAATCTGAGAGTTGAGAGAAGCTGAGAAATAAGAATAACTATTATGAAAATTCCATCTCTCTGATTCTAAGACTACTCCCTACATTTGGCCAAGGGAAAAGAAAACAAAGCTTTACAAAGCAAAAGCCCAAGAAATCCTAAAAAGAAAGCCTGTGTGTGATGAAGAAGTTAGTGACAGGAAGCATCTAAGCATTTATTCTTAAAATTCCATTCCCAACTCATTCACCAACAGTGAGGCTGTTTATCAAGTGACATAAAACTTCTGCCTCGACACCACTGGTAAGGCACTAATTAACGTAAGATCATCCCGACACTGGCCTTGTTGCCAGGACTGAACCACCATCTGCTGAAATCAAATTCAACATTACGAAGAAAAAAAATATTTCTAGCAGTATAAACCCACAGCCCAGAGAGTTATATGCTAAACAGAATTGGCTCCCCATCCTTTTTCTTTATCTGTTAGCCTGTCTCTCTCTCTTTAAAGACGGGGGCATGGGTAAGAGAAGGAAAACACTTTTGCGACTTCCCTGGTGGTCCAGTGGTTAAGACTCCACGCTTCCACTGCAGGGGGCACAGGTCTGATTCCTGGACAGGGAACTAAGATCCCGTATGCCATGCGGTGTGGCCAAAGAAAAAAAAAAAAGAAGAAAAACACTTTTATTACCTAGTCTGTACCAATTACCATTATGTGCTTTCACATATAACTGATTTAATTTCAAAGCAACCCAACTAAGGGAAACAAGTTTGTGTGACAGCTGAAAAGTGCCTGTGTTGCCAGACCAGGGAGAGGTGGAAATGACACTAGGTCTGCCACGCCATCTTTCAGGAAACAATTCATAAGCCATTCTCTGTGCTGTGCCATAGACATATTGCCTGGGTCCTAACAGCATCCCAGGTAGGGTCTGGCTCCTCAAGCCCACATACCTTTGTGGTGTCTGAATGCTTGTTCTGCAGTTGTTCCAAATACAGCTCGTTGACTTCCCCGAGAACCAACAGCTGCCTGTTCAAGAACTCCATCTGCTGTTGGACCGACTCACTATTTGAGAGCTAACAAAAACACAGAAACAAGCAAAGTGAAAGATCTGACGACGCAAAGCTAGCAAATGGACATTCAACAGGGAACCAGCTAGGAGCACACTATTTCAGGGCTGAGTCAGTGTAAACAAGCCCCATGGTTTCAAAGGCCACACCAAAACGGCTGGTGGGGAGGAAGGGATACAAGGGCAACAAAAATGGATAGAAACGTACTTCAAAATTGTCCCTATGCAAAGGGGAAGAGGCGCAGATGCTCCACATCAAAACTGGCCACCCACAGGGCACCTCGAGGAGATGGGTATGTACACAACCACCACAGCAGGGACGTTAGGTCCAGTGGGATAAAGCCCTGGGGTAAACCCACAGTTCTTGAGTAAGTGATTTACATATGAGTGCAATGACTTCCAAAGAGGGAAAGATCATAGCTCAAAAGCCTGAACGAACTCTTCACATTTATGTGAACGAAGTATTAAGAACAAGTTCCCAGGATACACACAGACCAGGGCTCAGGCTAGGTAGTTCCCTGCTGCAGGGCCGTCCATGCACTGTCTGATGTTTAGGAGCACCTCAGCCCCTCCCACTCAATGTCAGTAGCATCAAAAACGTCAACCAGTGGTGGTGCAGTGGTTAAGAATCCGCCGGCCAATGAAGGGGACATGGGTTTGAGCCCTGGTCCAGGAAGATCCCACATGCCGCAGAGCAACTAAGCCCATGTGCCACAACTACTGAGCCTGCGCTCTAGGGCCTGTGAGCCACAACTACTGAGTCTGCGTGCCTCAACTACTGAAGCCCGCATGCCTAGAGCCCATGCTCTGCCACAAGAGAAGCCACCGCAATGAGAAGCCCGCGCACCACAGCGAAGAGTAGCCCCAGCTCACTGCAGCTAAAGGGGGCCCACGCATAGCAATGAAGACCTAATGCAGCCAAAAATAAATAAAACACAAAACAAAACAAAAAACGTCAGCCAAAAATGTCTCCAGATATTGCCCAACGTCCCCTGGGGGGAGGGGAGCAGAATCACTCCCTGTTGGGAAGCCCTGACACAGACACACGAGTCATACACGTGTCCTGTCTGGAGGAAGGACATCAGCAGTGGTGTGAGCACGGCCCAGCTTGCTCGCCTCTTACCTTCTGAGACACCTGGCTGAGCAGCAGCTCGGTGTGGCACACCTTGCTGTTGGCCTTCTTCAGCTCTATGCGCAGCTCCGCGATCATGTTCCTGCAGTCCTCCAGCTTCGTCTGCCCAAGGAGACGTGCCAGGAAGTTACAGGGTGCCAGCAGGCCAGGCCACGGGTGCACCTGGCCATCGGCCCACAGAGAACCGGGAAAGCCTCGTGCCTCTGTCGCTCTACTATTCTTGGGCCATCAGGCTTAAAACTAACTTCTTAGCTTTAAAAAGTAAGTTATAGTTAATTTCTGAGTTTCTGACTGATTATCAAAAGGAAAAACAAAAAAGCGCTTATCAAATCTGCAGTTCCCAAACTGTGCACCAAAGAGCCCTAGGGCTACACAGCAGGCTCACAGAGGCGCTCTGGGGCTAGTTTTAAATTTCGAGGGAAACACAGCGCCATCTACTGGTCATGATGTGAACTACTAGCTAGAGGGAGCTCAGCGTTTCAGTTATCAGGTGCTCTACGTGCCTGTGGAACACGTATTATCTTTGCAAAGCTGGGCTTGTACGTGGTTGCTGTGATAAACATCACCATGAGAAAACCAATGTGAAACAAGAATTGAGGGCGTCAGTGTCTCATCTGATTCCAAGGTCTGAGACTCGGCAGTGCCCAACAGGTACACACACCGCATTTGTAAGTGACCATGGTCACTCAAAAATGAGATTGAAAATTGAAAAGTAAGTATGTGTATTATTTTCTAACAGCTACTAAGTCATTAGGACCTAAATCCTAAGTTGTCTGGATCTACTTACTAGGCAGAACTGTTAGATGTTTCTTTTGGCTGTGGAGTACCAGGAAAAAATTAATGAAATGCCGACAGAACCGTGAACCCAGAAAGCTGGGGACCCTCTGCCCTAAATAAAATGTACCTGACGTGAAATCTACGTGCCACGATTTCAGAGCTGAATCAGGTGCCTTCCCGCCCTTTCCTGGCGGCCTCTGCCGGGCGCCGCAGCGCGTACCTGTAACTCCTGGCTCTGGTTGTAGAACTCCTCCCGGTCATGCTGAAGCTGTCTGATCTGGCTGTGGAGCTGGGTGACCACCGTGTCTCGCTGCTCCTGAAGCTGACTGTATCTGGCTTGTTCTTTCTGCAGACTAACCTTCCATATCTGGATGTCTTTCTCTTGTAACTTCAACTGGTCTTTCTAGCAGAGACCAAAGAGGCCATCATTTTAGCTGCCTTCCAGCACGGGCAGTGACCCTCAAGTTCAATGCATGCTGCAGACACTTCATCTGAACAGGCACGAGCTAACCACAGGCCCAGAATCTGACAGCTCACTGCTGTCTAACTTGGCTTTTGGGCAAGGGTTTCCAAATTCCACATTAGCAAATGGATCAAAAGTTGCTTAAAGGACTTTTCTCAGCGATCAACTTGCTCCTGATACTTTCAAAAGTCCTAAGCACCAGCAATGAAGTAAGTGCTGGTACTGGCCAAGGTCGCTAAAGTGAGGAACACTGACTGAACGCTTACCTTGCACCAGCAATGCGCAAATGCTTACTGACACGGTTTTTTTAACCACCACAGTTAGAAAGTAGATGCTGCTATTATTATTCTCATTTTACAGAATGGGTAACAGAGGCCTCCAGAGGCTAAATGACTTTCCTAAGGTAATGAGTGTTAGAGCCAAGGTCACTCTCCAGGTCTGACTGGCTTAACTGCCCTCCAAGTTTCTGCCATAAAACTGCTTCAGGAGAGCCGGTTTTACATTTGGAGAAACAAAATCACCTTTTGCCTCTGTTATCATCATAGCCAATTACAGACCAACAGACACAAAAAAATCACTTGTCCCCGTGGGTTAGAAGAGCTGCAAGGGAATTCAGGGATGTGGCCGTTCACGTATTAACCTCAGAGACGAAGTGACCTGCCCCAAGCCGCACCAGCGGGCAGAGCCAGGATGGACAGCTCTGGCCTCGACCCCCGCCCGGGCCCCGAGGTGCTCACCATGGCAGCGTTGTGCTCCTCCAGAGCGGCTGCCCTGGTCACCTTGCGCAGGAGCCGCCTGTTCCGAAGCGCGTGCTGCTGCCTCTTAAAACGCTCATAGAGTAACTGGTTGTGCAGTAAAAGCAACTGGTTACGGAGGGAGCGGGTCTCATCTGAGGGAGCGGAGCCTGATTGTAAAGCAGAGGGAGGGTGGCAGAGATGCCTTTTACACAGCGCTCAGTCAAGCCCCAGCCAGTCGTTTGTTAGCTTAAGAAACACGATTCTTGAAGAAACAGAGTCACTCACTTTGCAAATGACCACCTGGTTTCCAGCCACAGTCACTCAGTGGGGAAGGGGGAGGGGCGGTACCTACTACCCATCTTCCTTTTAAAGGAACGCACAGGGGTACAATGTAGGATGGCTCTTTGAGAGCTCCAAGTGTTTTCCCCCACAAATCTGCTATCTATCTAATCTATCTATCTATCTATCTATGACTCCATTTCTTGCTTCTTGGTAGGTTATCGCTCAAGAACTGTCCCAGCAGCACTCACTTCACTTGGATCTTTTCTAGGGAAGGCTGGCATGAGGCCTGCCTCTTTGCACTTCTGTTCTCAAGCACGTGGTACTTGCCACTTTTCAAAAATAGGAAATGCTGACTTTGCAACACGTGAGAGACTCTGTACCCAAGCAGATAACCCAGCTGGAGCAGTAGGGAAGGGGAGATGTTTCCTATAGGGCACCTCCTTCAAGGACAGAAAAGGCAACAAAGCAGGATCTCTACGGGCTGGATTTGGAGCTAAAGTAACAACTTTACCTCCGAAGTGGGTCCAGTCGACAGACTTGCTGGGTAAAGACAACCTAGGAAAAAAAAGTTTTTGAGTGACAAAGTTACAGATCTTACCTAGAAAAATTTAACTGGACTTTTAATTGCAGCAACATTAAGTCACTTCCTTGTGGTCACAAGTGCACAGGCATGAGAAAGTTTCAAACACAAAGCCCACCTGGGGTAAGAGGAGGGGCCTTATAGCTGATGGAAGGGGCCCCCATTAAGCACCACCAAGTTTCCAGAGTGGAAAGGCCCTAACTCGGAGCTCATACTGTAGCCTCTGAATTTTGGTCAGCTCTCCAAGGCAACTGAGTGATCAAACACACTGAGAGCTGTTTTCAACCCTCTCTGTTGAGAAGCTACTGTCACCCGAGGTTAAGAAAAAAGCAGGTAATTTACCTGAGTCTATTACACTAAACTTCATTCAAAAAGGGATCATAAACATTACAGTTATCTGTCAAATTCCACCTTAGGTTATTCTACAGAAGAAAAATTAAAACTAGCATTCCCCAAGAGCCTGTTTAGAAATGGCATCACTGTGGACTAGTGATTCCCTTATTCTTTCTCTAGATCACCTTTAAAAGTGTAATAAAGAAGGGGTGAAAACAGTGCTCTCTGGCAGGTTCTTAACCCATGTAAGCAGGGGCAGGCTGCCATGAACTTGCATTGAAATGCTGACGGTTTTTACCTTCCATCTAATGGCCTATGTTACCAAAACAAAACAACAACAAATCTGCCGCTGGAGAAGGAGACTTCGTGACCACTATTTCTATATTATTTGAACACCATAACCTCATCCTCAAATTTTCAGAGAGCAAAGATGAAAGCATTTGAGCTTCTTCACAGCACAGTGGCACAAAACAGCCCAAATATAAAAGACTCATTTTTAAATGGCCTGTAACCTAAGGAATTACCTGAGTTTAACGCGCCTGTGTGGAGGATACACACATTCATGTACGTCAAAGGCAACAGGCTAGAAGGACGCCTGACAAAACAGCGAACCAACTGCCTCTGGTGAGCACAAGAATAATTCCTGTTTCCAACCACCAGCTTCTTGTAGTTTATAATCAAACGGAACGTTTAAAGGAAAAGAGAACAGCGCTGCCGCGCCTCACCTGTTGAGCTCCTTGCTGTGCGCGTCTGCCCCTTGCTGTATCAGTCTGTCCAGCACTTCCATGGGGGAGGCAGAGGGCATGAAGTCCTCCTCCGTGTTCCCTTTTGCTTTCTTTAGCAGTCCCTCCGTCTTCTTGCTGACAAAATGACGGGCAGTCTTTGGCAGTGCCACCTCAAAAAGATGATCGTATGGGGGAGGTTGCCCACCGCCAAACCCCACTCCCCTCTGAGGTGGAATTTTAAAAGGGCTGGGAGTGAGGATGCTGCTCTCCAGAGAGGCCTGGCGCTCTCTGTCCCCGGCAGGGCTCTCCTCGGCGCCTCCGCAGGGCAGGTCTATGGGGGTAAAGGCTTGCTTTGGGGTGTCAGGCCCCAGCCTGTCCAGGGCGGAGTTCAGAGGCTCAGGGTTCGCACCGGTGCCCTGGGCACTGGAGACGGCTGAGTGGGTCTTCCGCGGGCAGCCCGGGAGACTGTCCCGGTAGAAGGGAGAGTCAAAGCCTCCGCGAGGAGCTAGGGGCTCGGCGTCGGCTGTTGTGATCTCAGAGAGTTCTTTAGATATTGCCGCTGCGAGCAGGGAGGGAGAGAAGAGACAGCACAGTCAACAGGCCAACCTGGGTAAGGTCAGGCAGTGTGGGGTTGCACGCTGCCCTGGGCCCCCCAGAGGGACAGATAAACAGTGGCCTCCCTTTCCTGGGCACAGGACTCAGAATACAACTCCCATCTCCTCCCCCAAGAGAAGAAAAACCAAGCAAGCCTGTGTGTGTTGACGCTAAATCCTGGTACTAGGGCAGAACGAGGGCTTTATCAGCTCGCAGCGATCCCACGCAAGGCCAGAATCCCGCACGAGTTACCTTCTTCTTTATCTTTTTCAACACTATCTTCTTCAGAAGCCAGGTCACCTAAAAACCCTGGAAGATCACTGAGAGTGACAGACCCTTTGCTCCCAGGTAGCTCTTCTGAAGAGAAACAAAGACAAAGAAACACACTGGTCACCCCCGTCACTGTGAAAACTGCTTCCACTGTAACAGAATAGGTCCACTATGGTTCCTTCTGCTGAAGACAGAAAGCTACCACAGAAAGCCAAAATACTACAATAATCTAACTAAAGGTACCAAAAAATAATCCTACAGAAAATATAACTCTCTGTTCTTAACAGCTCAGAGAACAGATAAAGCCACAGTTCGACCAGCTCAAAACACAGGCACTTAAAAGCTTTGGGGGCTGTTGTTGTGAGGCTGGCTTTTCGAATTAATGATGTGTGTCATTATCTCTGGGCTTCAGTGATTGCGGTGCTCCAGAATGCCCCTGTTCCCACATATAACCCGTAAGAACCAAGCAAGGTCTACCGTCACCCAACATTTTACCTAATCCTCTGTCATTCGGAAGATGGTGTTGTCTATGCAGACAGGGCCTTGCGGAATCTGTTCTCTCTTCCTGAAAAGACAGGTACCATTTATATCACAAGGCAGAAAATTGTGTACATGTTCTCTAATGTTAGAGAAATATCCTAAACGCCTACAATTTTAGCATATTGTAGCGGAGTTTAAAGTTTAGCCCCATGGTTCTCAAACTGTTTGGTCTCAGGATGCCTTCCTATTCTTAATAATGATTGAGAATCTCAAGGACTTTGTTTATGTAGTTATACCTATTGATAGTTATCATGTAACAAACTAAAACAGAATTTTAAAATTATTAATTCACTTAAAAATAACAAACCCAGGAATTCCCTGGAGGTCCAGTGGTTAGGACTCCGGCTTTCACTGCTGAGGGCGCGGGTTCAATCCCTGGTCAGGGAACTAAGATCCCGCAAGATGTGCAGCGCGGCCGAAAAAAAACGACCCAATACATGTAAACATAAATAACATTTTTATAATAAATAAAAATAAGTTTAGTGAGAAGCGTCAAGCTGCTTCACATTTTTGCAATCCCTTTCATATCTGGCTTCGGGGAAGAAAGCTGGGTTCTTATGTCTGCCTCTGCTCTGCTGCTAGGCTATTCTGGCTCAAGTGTATGAAGAAAACTCTAGGGCCCACAGATAAGTAGTTATAAAAAGTAAACAGACTGTTTAGATAACTGTGGATAGCCATCTTTGATACTACACTAAAACTTGACAAGGGGTGTTTCTTCAAGGTTAGTTACAGTGCAGAATCTGAAACCATGGCAATTCACTCTTCACACTGTGTCAAGACCCACTGGTCTGCCTTGTCCCCCAAATGCGTCTTTTACCTACGTGTGATTCTATAACATATACACTGGGCGTGTAGAATACTGGGTCACCAAGTTATGTAGATCTTCTAAGTGTGGCAACATTTCATTATACAATATCAAAAACTCAAATTATTAACCAAGCTTCCCAAGACTTTTCAATCTCATCATAAAAGACTTGGGGAAACTATTAAGCTCTTGGTGCCAGATACCAGTTTTTTAATATTCTAGTTTCACCTTTTTATCACTGGCAACAAATACCGTCAGTTGTTTATCTTGAAGTGACAGACCCAGTTTGTCATCTAAGAAGCTAACTGCCTGCCAGACACTCAGGTATGAGTAACCATAGTTTGTCACCAGTTGTTCTTTCAAACAAAACTGCTGCTCCATGAAAAAAAGCAACTAGTTCAGCTCTTAACTCAAATAACGGCACAAGTGCTTGTGGTGGCCACCACACACTGGTATGCACTCAGGTGCTTGATGTCCATTTCCTACTTCATCACAAACAATATTAAACATATGCGTTCTTTCTATGGAATACTCAAGGTTTGTTTTGTTGTTGTTTCTTTTCTTCTGTTAAACTGAAAGAACACATCGAGGAAGAAGAATGCAATGCCTACTAGGAGAGTGTGATTTATACTAAGGGGCCAGCCCTTTTACCCACCATTGTTTCTGTGCCATGAGTATAAGTGCCAATGTGGTAAAAAGGGCGAATAACCACTTAGTATTACTAAGAAAGTAGTTCTGACCTGGCAGATGCCCTTAAAGCGTTTTGAGACCCCTGCAGTGAGCAGATCACACTCTGAGAGCTGCTGGTTAGTCTATTTTTTCTACCTCAACAAAATAAAGGCCATATAGGGTTAGTCTATTTTGAATTGATCTGATTCAAACCCATTACATTTTAGGTCAAACTTCTGTCTGGCATAACAGGCTTCACAAAGTGAGGCTGGAAGCACGTCACCGTGCTTGGGCGGCGGGGTGGGGAGGGCAGCAGAGGAGCCCAGGCAAACCTTCTTGGGGGCTGTGGCCATGGCCTGCGGGAGTGAAATGTGCACGTAGTCGTCCGAATGGCAGGGTGGGGCTGGAGGAGGAGAGGTTGCAGGGGTTCCCAGAGGAGTTCCTTTTCTACCTGCTCAGAGACAAGAGCAGAATATACACACTTTGAGGAAGTAAAACAATTAGGAAAACTGTCAAATTTGTTTCCGCTTAACTATTACTGCAAAGAAAGCTGCTAGAGTTAACTTTCTGGGGATCTAGATCAGTCTTTTTTTTTTTTAGGTTCACTTTATGTGTTGTGAAAGCTCCAGGGGTTTGTATTGTCAAAAATAGGTTTACTACTACAAATGGCTCTCAAACTCACTATTAGATCTAAGAGATAGTTCCTTATCATAAAAGGCCGGCCCCAACCAACCAGTCAAATCTAACCTAAGACATACATACCCGCTGTACCAAAGACTTTACTGTAAGGGTGTGACAAATCAGGTGGGACATTTCCAGGAGAAGTTGGAGGAGTGGTCATCCCACAAACCACAGATGGGCTCCAAAGAGTAGCCTAGAAGTTAATAAGGCAGGTCAGCGATGAGGAACGAATAGCTACACCTCCCGAGTTTTAAGTCCACGATCAATGATCTTAAACTTAGCCTTTCAACTGGAAAAAGGCATCTTATTAAAGCCTTATCAAGAGACACATTGCATTTTGTAAGTCTAGACTCCAAGAGAAAGCCAAGTGGCAACAGTAACTTTTCTTGCAAATGTCATGCATCCTTAAAAACTAACTCCTGAAATGAGCAGTGAGAGACTTTCCCAACCATAGGCTAAATCCTGACCCCAATGGTCAGCTTCACCAGCAAGCAGAGAAGAAAGCAGGCAACTACTTGACACCATACTTGTGGCGGCTCAGTTAACAGCCGTGTCGACAGGGAACTCAGAGTCTGAGGTAGCTGCCCTGGCGTGTTTAACAACATCAGCCGAGAAGTGGAGTGAGGGGTAGAAGTAGCACTGCCTACAATGGAAGGGAAAGAACACAGGGGTCAGTGTGTGGCTTCAGACTATCCTGATAAAGAGTTACGGTCCTCGAGACCATTTGATCATTTAAAAGCCTCTTTAAATACCCTTTGGAAATAAAGTTTAGTAAGGTTTGATGTCTAGTTAAGCTTTAGGATAACTTGAAAAAGCACAACCTGTGTGACAACTTCGCTGGGTGCTACCTATAGATAAGCCTAGACTTTTACATGAATCCAGTTCTGAATTGTCCAGGTTCATTCAAAACTGTGTCAAAAAAAAAAAAAAAAAAAAAAAAACTGTGTCAATGTGACAGCCCAGAGGGCCTCACTAAAAGTGTCTGAAAAAATCTAAGATTCCTTTATGAGCTGGAGCCTAGAAGCCAAATCCTTTAATCCATTTTCTTTGTTAAGTGTTGACACATCCCAAGTCTGCTGACATACTATCAAGAAGGAGATCAAGGACATGGGACTGTAAATTAAATTTAGGGGAAAATGGAGCCAAATTCAAATTTTAAATATTTGGGAAACAGTTCCTAGGAGCTGACCTAAGTCTTATTCTAGGAAAGGGAAAAAAACTCAACAAAAATAAACAATGCTTTCTAGAGACAAAGTTGTAAAGCAGATAAGTACCAAAGTCACTTTTTACCATAGCTATTCTGTGTGTCAACATAAGAGCTGGCGGTGACATCGGCTGAACGATGAGGAAAACGGGCTGAGATTTGGTGAGACACAGAATAGCCATCTTCATATGAGGCTTCTGTAGGGTCCAGAGAGATTTTGGCACATTCTATGACAACATCATGTGTTTCTAATCTCTTCCACCTGTGAAAGGCAACGAAAGTCAAGAAGTGCACGTTATAATCCATTTATTCAAACCATCAAATACTGAAGAGTGCTAACTCAGTGCCAGCCACTGAACTATGGCTAGCAAAGAACAGGCAGAACCGCGCCAGCCCAAGTACTAATCAGCACTATGATATAAAGAATTAGCCATTCATTTTACAAACCTATACCCTCCCTATTTAAAATGGTTATATCAAGTTATCAGAAACTAGTCCGAAACAAAAATTCCATCAACAAAAGACCAGGCGTAGCCTCAGAAGAGAACACAAACTATGCAGAGCAGCCACCAGGGGAAACTCTCCTTTGGCACAAAGGTAATCAAACAAGAGGGAGACCTGGAAACCGCCAGGTAGCTGAGGCTGACTTAAGGTCTCCTATCAAAGCCTCAGGATTCTAATCCATCCCTAGACCAGAAATACAATGCAGCAAGTCTCAAACTGAGAGAAAGCCCATGAGGATATCTGAAGAATTGTCTGAAGAGTCCTGTTATGTGATCCAGAGTTCCACTTCTAAGAATTTAGCCTATGGAAATAGACACACATCAAGATGGACAACACTCAGCGTAGCTTGTAATAGAAAGAAGAAAGGTCCAACCAAAGAGGAAGATTCTACAGAAGAAAAATTATTACACCACCGTGAAAAAGCATGCTTTCAGCAGATCAGTGGTTGCCAGGAGTGAGAGAGGAGACTGAACACCCCTCAAAGGGCATGAAGGAACTTTTTGGGCAGCTTCCAATTTTAGCTGCTTCCAGCTGAATTGTTACCCTACCTCCATATTTCTATGCTTCAAATTTCCTGATGTCTGAATTTTTAGACATCAACTATTTTTTTAAATTAATTAATTAATTTATTTTTTGGCTGTGTTGGGTCTTCCTTGCTGCACGCAGGCTTTCTCTAGTTGTGGCGAGCTGGGGTTACTCTTCGTTGCGGTGCAAGGGCTGCTCATTGAGGTGGCTTCTCGTTGCGGAGCATGGGCTCTAGGCGTGCAGGCTTCAGTAGTTGTGGCACGCGGGCTCAGCAGCTGTGGCTCGCGGGCTCTAGAGAGCAGGCTCAGTAGTTGTGGCACACGGGCTTAGCTGCTCCGCAGCATGTGGGATCTTCCCGGACCAGGGCTCGAACCCGTGTCCCCTGTGTTGGGAGGTGGATTCTTAACCACTGCACCACTAGGGATGTCCCAAGACATCAACTATTAAGGTCCTTATGGTAGGAGAGGATTTAGGTCATTTCCGTATATCCTTTTCCCTTCTCCCCAGTGCTCTCAAAACAGTGTATCATTGTTTTGTGGTTTCAGAATTGATTTTGAACAATTCATTATAATGACTAGATGAGCACCACTCGTGGCTGAGCCAAAGAGTATACTACAGTATTTCCTTTGCTGCTCAATCTAGTTTCTCCTGGAGTTTGAATGTTGTTGCTCCTTTTCCTCAGTCTTCTAATGTGTCTATTACTAATCCTTCCTAATGTGGCTCTAGCAGTTCTGAAATAATGCCTAATATAATTTGTTCATAATGAAATGCAAATAGTCTACCAGGATTATTCACCCTCTCCTAAAGAGCCCCCTGCTGGAGCCCTCCCTCTCCCACTGGTTGTTCTCAGCATTGCTGTGTTATACCAAGACTTCCCTTGACCAAGACCCTAAGTCAGGTCCTCCATTTCGGGAACTCTGTGTCTTCCTCGGTTTTACTCTCGTTTTGGTGGAAGACATGCTCTAGTGGTTCACTGAGGAAGGGTACATGTGAGGTAAATTTGAGTCCTTGCATGTCTACAAATGTCTCATACTTGATAGGCAGTTTGGTTGGGTATAGAATTCTAAGCTGATAACCTTTTTTCTCTCAATTTTGAAGGTGTTTCAGAAGCTAACCTCATTCTGATTTCTGATCTTTATAGTTTTGGTTTTTTCTCTCTGAAAGATTTATCCCTGGTGTACTGAAATTTCACAATATTGAGGCTTAGTAGCATTCTTTTTCATTGACTGTGCTGGGAACTAGATAAGCACCTTCAATGTGGAAACTCACGTCCTTCAATTCTTGTATTTTCTTGTATCATTTGTACTTGTACTGGAAATTTTCTTCTGTTATTTCTTTCACAATTTCTTCCCCCACCAAAGTTTTCTCCTCCCCTTTAAAGACTTCTTTACTAGACTTCCTGGACTGATTATTTTAAATTTCTTCTTTCATTGTACTCACCTCTAGCCTTTGATTCTGCTTTCTGAGATATTCTCAGCTGTGCCTTTCAATTCTTTTACTGCAGTGTTTATTTTGGCTATCATTTTTCATTTTCAACAGTGCTTTCTTTAGTCTCTGACTGTGCCCTTCTGTGGCATCCTGACCTTTATCTATGCACAAATGCTTCCTCTCTGTAGCTACTGCAGATGTTTCCTTCTGCTCTCTGTATTATCATTGTTTCTAGCTCCTTTTTCTTCTCTTTACATTGGTCTCTTATCTTTGGTGTTAGAACTTCCTTCAAAGGCCAGATGACCCATCTATCCAAGGTGAAGGAGGCTCTGTAAGTTGATCCAGGAGGCTTCCGAGTTAACACAGATTGGACATACACATCCAATTGTAGACTCTCCCCAAACCCCACCAAGCCTAGAGTAAAGATTCCTTTATTTGTTTCCTTTTAAATATAAACCCACAAGAAAGAGAAGAATGAGAAAACAGAGAACAGCACCACATGTTTTTGAAACTAGAAAGCAGATAGGCAAGTGGTGACTGACTCAGTGAATCCAGGAAAGCAGAATCCTAAGCTGCCAATGTTTCAAAGCTAAACGTCAACCTGATTTATACTGAGCAACCCTTAAAAAGCTAAAGAATTGGTATACATCGAGTACTTCTGTATACCTGTACTTCTGGAGATGAGTGACAGGTAGGTGAGGGCAGCTAAAACCAGTAAGACAGGGTAAAATCTACCGAGGAGCAGTTAGAGCCCTGAGACTCTGACTCTACACTCCCACTTTTCTCACCAGAAATCCAGATTATTCTCTGAGGAGGTTAAACAGAGAGTATCGGGACTGAGGTACTCCAGAAATGGTTGAGGGCACGAGTACTATTCAAACAAGAGGATTAAGTGAGCAGGTACATTCTGAATGCCAAGACCACTAACCTCTCCCCACCAAGCAGCCTCTTCCCTCTAGGAGTAGCCAAATCCTGGCCAGATTAGACATCAGAAGACCCTTTCCTGAAAAAGTCCGACCAGCTCAAATGGAAACCAATACTGACATCAGCATCTCCAACAGATGCTCAGATCGACCTACAAGTGAACAAGCCCCATCCCTGTGAGCAAAGCTTTTTAGTCTCCTCACCCAGATATAAACCAATCTCTGCAGAAAGCCTCAAATTTTTAAAAAGAATAACAAAAGAGCAGTTTAAAGGAAACAGATTATGTAGGGAAAAGAAAACCTTAAAAAAACGCCTATCAATCTTATCAAAGACATGAGAGACTGCATCCATGAAATAAAAACAGGCTACTATAAAAAAGGAGCATTCAGAGAACTAAAAAGAGCTCTTAGGTACTGAAAATATGGCAGAAATGGAACTATAATAGAAAGATTAAGAGCTAAAGACAAGGAAATCTTTAGGAATATTTCCTAAAGAGAAGAGGAGAGCAAAGAAAAGCAGGGAACTGCTCCAGGAAGTCCCAAGCAGAATACTAAGAGTTCCAGAAAGAAAGACAGAGACAGTCAAGGAAAAGAAATCAAGCACAAATAATTAAAGAAAATTTCCTAGAATTTAAAGATAGGAGCTTCCAGATTGGACAATGAGAACACATTCATATCAAGGGACATCACTAGGAAATTTCAGAATATTACAAGAACAACCAGAAGACAGTAAACACAGATGATCAGAAATCAAAATGTCTTTTGATTTCAATAGCAGCATTGGAGGCAAGGCAGCAATGGAATAATGCCTTCAAGTTGCTGAATGAGAATGACTCCCAATCTAGAAATCTATACCCACACAGAAAATGACATCCTTTCTCTAAAAGCTACTAGAAGATATATTCCATGAATGTAAGAGTGA
Organism: Leucopleurus acutus; assembly: GCF_964270905.1. NCBI lineage: Eukaryota > Metazoa > Chordata > Mammalia > Artiodactyla > Delphinidae > Leucopleurus > Leucopleurus acutus. The sequence continues at coordinate 3,826,920 of NC_139150.1, read as the reverse complement.
CCCAAAAAAGAAGGCATGAGATACAGGAAATGGGAGAACCTGCACAGGAGAGAGGCACAGAGAAGCCCCAGGAGAACAAGATGATAGCTGTGTACGAGGCACAGAAGACAACCTGGTCAGATCAGAACAGACATGCCAAGAGACAAGCGTGTTGCAGGCCATCTCTAAGGTTTCTGCTGCCACCATACCCTCTTTGTAACTGAGGGACAGAGTGTCTAGGTGACAATAACTTGTTGGTACTGAGCTTGTCTTGTTATGCACTAATGAAGTTCCTACTCTCCCTTCTCTGCCAGGATCAGCTGAGGACATTCATTTCATCCCACAGAATGATTCTGCTCTGACCTATTCCTGGAAGCAGCCACAGTGAGTTCAGGAGCACAAACAGAGCAGTCCCCTCCCTCTGCCATATTTCGGCAGCACATCCAGCCCCTGGCCCTCACTATCTGGCCTCGCCAGATGCCCTGACTAGGGGAAGCCTTATGTTTCCCAGGACTTGTTCATGACTTTGCCCACCGACTTCCCTGGAAGGGACTCCTGTAAACTCTCAAGGAAGGGGACACCCAACCAAGACTCAGACACTCAGTTCCTCCTCTCGCCTCCTGGGAACCTTCACCTCATGATGACAAGACGGCCTTTTCCAAGGCCAGACTTTGCTTCCTAATTAGCTTTTCAAAATGAAACAATACATGTGGTCAAACTATAAAGAAAAGAAAGAGAATGATTAAAATAAAAGCAAGAATAGTAGGTGCCTCTGAGGTGAGACATGGAACAGGGAGAAAGATGGCTGCAATGGCGGAGGTTAATGTCCCATTTTTTTCAGCCAAGTGGTAGCTACACAAGTATCCATGTGTTATTACTAAACTTTTCTTACACATTTGCTATGTTTCTCTACATATATCTCACAGCAAGTTGCTTTAACCTGAGGTTCGTGTGGCAGAAGGAGGGCTCGTAGAGAAGTGAAATTTGCTGAAGGGGGATCATGCCGTGAGCCACCTTTCCCAGTGGGAGATCCTCCAATGTCAATACCCGTGGACCCCTTGTCCCCCAGAAGGCTTCAATCCCCAGCCTGGGGAGCATGAGGCTGGCAGCCAGCCAGAGAGAAGCGGCGGGGAGGGGCTGAGCCTCTCACAGCTCAGTGTGTAGGATTTCACCCTGGTCCCCCCTTTCCAGTCATGACTCAGCTCCACCCTCCATCATGCTTGGCGTCCTCAAATCAGGAGCCTTGCAGGCTCCACTTCCCCAGAGAAGGAACCTGGGCACTTCTGCCAAGCCCCGTGGAGGATGGCAGTCGCTTGGCTAAGCAGGACAGAGAAAGGGACCCGGGGAGCCCGGCCACTCGACGTCCAGACTCTCCACAGTGCACTTGGTTCCAACCACACACCTCAGCGCCCGCCTTGCACAATCACACTGAGCTGCGAGCCTTTCTGGGGTTCTGCGGCGTGGGTACCTGCACTGCAACCTCCTCCATCCTGTCTGTGAGGAATACGCTTTAGACTCACGCATACAAAGTTATTTTACTGTAAAAGTCCATATGGACTTTTATGGAATGATTCCATAAACAGAAGAACACGCTTCCCCAACAACACCTCAGAAGGGACATCTCCGAGGTCACATTTTCAATTTCTTAATTGAGCCTATAAAATTCTGTGTCACTAGTTCAGTTTCTATACCTTCGAGGGTCCAGTTCATGGTCCTTGGATCCAGTCACTAATTCTGGGTGAATTCGCACATGCTCCATCATTGGCTAGAAGAGTTTGGGTTGACAAGTTATAAAAGGCTTAAGTTTCTATGGTATTTCTACACAATGAAATATTATTTGACAATAAAAAGGAATGAAGTACTGATACATGCCACAACATGGATGAATCCCGAAACATTATGTTAAGTGAAAGAAGCCATTAACAAAAGACCACATATTATATCATTCCATATAAATGAAATGTTCAGGACAGGCAAGTCCTATAAAGGCAAAAAACAGATCAGTGGTTACCAGGGCTGGGGGCAGTGGGCAGCACAGGGAGAAGGCTGAATTTCTTTTCAAATTTCCCTGTCTATCATTTAATACAGAAGTTATAAATGCAGCCTATCTACACAGTTGCTATGTAGCAAATAAACGAGTTTTTGCTACTTACCTTGACCACCTCTTCAAAAGTCTCCAGGTTCTCCTTCATACTGTAGTGAGAACGTAGGAAGGAGACAAAGTTGCAAGGGTACATCCCATACAGGCGATGGAAGAGAGCGTAAACGCTGGCATGGAGGTGGACGAGATAGATTTCCGTTACGTGGCCTGAAAAAGAAAACATTGAAAGGAGTCACCGAGCTGAACACAAGACTGATGTGTGTGAAACAGACACGAGCACAGGGCTGCCAGCGTGACTCTGCGTACGTGTGCTCCTACCCTGCTCCAAAGATAGTTAAGTAAGTAAGAACGGTTTTCTAAAATCCAAACCTGAACACACCGGACACCCCTGTCTGAAACCCATCAGCGGCTCCCCATGGCCTCCGGATAAACTCCCATCTACTTAGAGTGACCCATAAAGGCTCACACCGATCTAATCTCTGCGCTCCTCTCCAGTCACCCCTAAAATAGGACCCCAGACATTCTCATAATACTGAACCGCCTTTACAACGGTACTCCCTGAAATCTGTAATCATACTTCTCCACGGCCCTCCTCAGTACACATCTCTTGAGAACAGCACTGACTCACTCACCTCTGTACCCTTAGTGCCTCGCACTGGGCTTGATGCGTGAGAGGCGTTCATATATTTGTGGAACGAATGTGTGAGAATGTTTTAAAATCAGTTTGTAGTCTTAGCTATGCAGATTTGTAACTATAGAGTGAAAAACTACCACCCAGAAATTAGCTTAAAGAGCTAAGAGTGGGAGAATTAGAAAATTTGATTCATCTAGCGTTACCTAGACCCTATGGAAAACCCCAAGTCCACAGTATACATAAAGCTCCTCTAAATTAACGGACATCCCCAGGAAAAGCCTACGAGACAAGCCGGCATCATATGCGCCTCAGGCTTGTCACTTAATCCTGCACAGGAAGCCAGAGTATTCCATTTCCCAGGGCTGACACATTTCATTCTTTCAACACGAATATCTCATGCTGGGATGACCAAAGGATTCCAAATTTTGCGTGTTTATATAGCTTCTGAATCATTTTGATAGAGCTGTACTACCTGTCGATATGGAAAGAAAACCCCACTGTATTGGAAACTAGAACACTAATTAGGACGTGCTGCATTCTCTCTGCTCCTTCCACATTTACGATGGACAAGTTCTCTGAACCTGAAGCTTGTGTTCTGTCACTATAGACCAGCAGAGGAAGACAAAGATGTACCACAAGCTTAGTCCTATACTGCTATGACACAGATTGAAGTTGTTTTTCAGTTTATTGAAAATCAGGAAGTTGTACCTACCACTCAGTTTCTCTGACAACTAATCCTTCTAAGCCAACAATATAAGGAAGGTATCTCAACAGTCGTGCTGCTTCTTTTTTTTTTTTAATTTGTTGGCCGTGCCACACGGCATGTGGGATCTTTGCTCCCTGACCAGGGATCGAACCTGCACCCCTTGCACTGGAAGCATGGAGTCTTAACCACTGGACCACCAGTGAAGTCCCAACAGTCATGCTTCTTATTTGTGCCTCTGGTGGACGTACCTGAGGTATTTCCTCATCTGGCTGGTGACAACCAGCCATTTCAGCTTTAGAATGCTACAAGTCCTTCCCTTCCAGCACATGACCTGTTAACCAATCATGAAAGCACTCACTTGGTGGGGCATGACAGGTATAGAAGGAGATCTTTACCTGGTTTCTTCAGGCACCATGACGAAAGACGGCCAAAAATATCAAAGAAATCACGAAGGTGCTGCTTCCCCGACTGTGGAATCATCGGTAGCACGGTTACCAACACTAAGGCCCCTGTTGTGAGGACAATGGCGTCGGTGTCCACCTGCAGGAGGGACGGTCAAGAAAGAGGAAACACCTGTCAGGTGCAGCATTAGAATCCGCACGCTTGGAGGTTCTAACACCAAGGGGTCACAGGTTAGACGCCCAGCACAGACTCATCCTCCTACCCCTAAGGGTGGGGGCACAACACTGAAACAGACGCCACCAAAAGCCACTGGGGACCAGCCCGGCCATGCTAAGTCTGCAGGGACCACGCTGACGCACCAAACTCATCTGGGGTAGGGGCCTGAGCGGGGCGTGGGGACACCCAAACCCAGAGACTTAGGATGTGCTATTTCTAGCCCTTGGAGGGAAGCACAAGAAGCTGCTTTTTAACAGAACAAAAGAACGCTGCTATTCTTGTTCATTCAACCAAATCATAAAATACTTACTTTTTAAAAGTCAATTAAAAAGAACCTTATACATTGACAAGTCATTCACTATTTTCAAAGGATTACAACAGAAGTATAATTTAACAAGAAATTAGTATAGCACTAACAAGTCTACTTAATGGCTCACCTTCACAGCAATATTTAGAGACCAGCAAATAAAAGAAGATATGGTGACCTCTGACCATGTCTACAGTTTAAATATCAAGTCATATAAATTTAGACTAATTGAAGACACTTAATAACCAATGAATAATGAATCAACTCATGAGACTAGCTACAGCAGCTCACATGATCCATAATTAAATTACGAATGTTTGCCAAGTAACTGGAATTCAGATTGAAGAAACAAGATATTAATCAAAAGACTACCATGCAGGCTAAGACATTCATTATTCCTACTAAAAAAGGAATCTACGAGTCTGGAAATAAAGTTTTAAATATATTTAGCTTTTACAGCAAGCACCAAGCCATTTGTTGTGGCGGATATCTAGTAGGAAGAACATACAATACTGGTAGGAGAATCAAGAATCTATAATGAGTTTGGGTAAAAAGGACTAACCCTGATTTTGGTTAACAAAACATTCTTACCGAAGGTTTGAATAACAGTCCGTAAGTAATTTTCAAGGCTTATCTTTTTGGAAAAGATAAGTATTTTGCAATCTGAACTAAACAGTGTGCCTCAAAATAGGATTATATTCTCGTCGATCCATTCACTTAAAAAAATTGTTAAAATTGTTCCTGCTTTTCCTTAACATTAAATGCACATTTTTATGATACCCTACCAATATGACTCCTTGAGATCCACCTCTAGGGAGATTAAAACAGTTACCCTTGTTGGCAGAGACAAAAATCAATGTGCATCGTGCTGTGTCAGATGACTCCAAAGGCACTGCCATTCTGGCACAAACACTACTGGATATTTTCATGTCATATCTCTGTGAGGTACAGGTAGTTCATATTAACCACATTTCCTTATTTTATAGATAGGAAACAAGTCCAGGAACTAAAACAGACTAAGCAAATAACACTGAGTATTTCAGCAAGCCACGGTCAAAACTAAAAGCACAAAGTTCCACTTAGGTTTTGACTCCCTCTGTAGAAAAACACACTACGGTTAGTGCAAAAACGTAGAATGCACCTCAGCTGCAACCAGAACATGCTCCTAGACAGCTGCAAGAGCCTTTCAGCCATTTTTCTATTAGCCAAAAGAGAACTTAGAAATGGGGGTTCCCCCAAGACAAACCAGTATGTTTTCAACAGAGGAAAGGCTAGACAACGATGAAATCAAAAAGGGTTGCAACAGCATAATGTCAACCAATCTGACCGAAATGTTACCACATTTGCTTGGATCAAACATATTGCAATAGTCACAGAGATGCACTGAGAGCTTACTAGGTACCAATTTTGGACTACGTTACATTCGAGAAAAACCAAATGTCCAGAAGTTTTCAAACTCTCAAAGTTAAAATCTAGCTTGCTTGCTTTAAGGTACTCAGAATTTCAGAAATTATATTCACAAAGCTATTTCGTTCAAATCCTTACAAACACTGTACCTTGAGACATTTTAGTAAAGAAGGCAAAAGAGGTGCTTGAGAGAGCTTATGCTTCCAAGACGGCTGCAGCCTCACAACGTGGCCCAGTAACGAGAGGGTGGATAACCGAGAGGCGGCTTTGCCCACGTATTCATTCATTTTGTCCAAGAGGTGCTGAAAATGCACAAGAACAAGAGAAATATATCTCAATAAAGCTGGGAAAAATCAAGGGAACCAAGGAAAACGCACATATGAATGTATGAAGTTCACACAGAGAGGCAGCAGTGATACAGCCCAGTCTCTCAAGTCTTCCCTTTGATGTAAAGAAAGGCTCATGCAGGTAGAGATCAAATTCAAGATTTTTTAAAACCATGCTAGCAAACAACACACTGTTGCATTTGGCCTGAGAGAGGGAAGCCAGTTTGCAACTTCTGAAAGAGGATCCCACAATACAGGTCTATAAGCCGGGGGGAGACTCCTTCATAGGCCCTCTTTCTGTAATACATATAGGCCACTTCTTATAATAACCAATGTTATAATAAGCCTGTGGTAGGTTGTTGAAGCTTCACGGGATCCTGCTGGAAGCAGTTACTTATTGCTCCCATAGCCCAGCCTACATGGATTTGGCCCCAGATATAAATCAGGTAGTAGCAGAAGTTAAAATTCAGCCCAGAGTTAAAAAAAAAACAAAACACCCAAGATGTACTGTAAAAGGCAGACAATGGCAAGGCCTTCAAATCCCAGTAAAGTAAATCACTAACACATACAAACTCAAGACGTACCAAAATTTGTAATTGCAATGCTTTGTTAGCTATTTACCATCAACAAAAATAAAAACAAAACATGAAGGAGTCTTCCAAGTGCCTGGTGCTGTGAAACAGCACTAGTCAATTAGCCCCATTAGTTGCCCACACTTACAGATTCTGCCATATTGATTAAAAGTCTGAAAATCCTACTCAGAGCATGGGTTTAAAGATGGGTACCTTATGGATCAAACTGTCACTATACAATTATAGTTTAGGATTACAGGATTTCTTTAAGCAGAAAGAGCCTTAAAAGCCTCTTGAATATGTTGTATTTTGAAAACTTTTCAGGTAACATAGGTCCTGACAATTGTTCTTATATGTAGTTATAATCTGGGGCCAGTATCATCAATGGCACGCATAAGTTGAAGGAGTGAGCTCTGGACAGACTGTGCACTGGGGCTGCACAGACACTGTCACACCACTCAAATCTCTACCATCAGTTCCAGCAGTTACCTTATCATGTGGCTCTTGCAAGGTAGTCAGGATGTGCAATACAGGCTGAGAATTGGTTTCCAGGTAATAATCCACCAAGGTGTTCACAAGCATCGGACCACGGTCTAAAGAAAGAAAAGGGCAGTTTATAATAATTTCCTTTAACATTCTAAACTTACCTCAAATAGCTGCCTGTCACAAAATCCAGAAAACGTCTCTTTGTATGCTACCCAAAGTTATATGAAGTGTTGTATTTCTGCTTCCTTAAATGAATTTAGGTTTAACAATAGAATAATACCAAGTTTATTTGCCTAAATAGCCGTAAGAGCACATGAAATACTCTCTTCTTTTTTTTTTAATATTAATTTATTTATGTATTTGTCTGCATCGGGTCTTAGTTGTGGCATGTAGGACCTTTCACTGTGGCGCACGGGCTCTCTAGTTGTGGCGCGCAGGCTCAGTAGTTGCGGAGCACAGGCTTAGTTGCCCCGAGGCATGTGGGATCTTAGTTCCCCAACCAGGGATCGAACCCGCGTCCCCTGCACTGGAAGGTGGATCCTTAACCACTGGACCACCAGGGAAGTCCCCTATCTTCTTTTTTTCTTGCTTTTTTAATTACAAAAATAATTCATGTCTATTGTTAACAATTCAAGTTATATGAAAGTACATAACATGCAAATGAACATCTTCCTCACTACCTGCCTCCCAACCCACTCTCCAGAGACAAACACCCTTGGGTTTGGTTCATGTCCTTTCGAAACTTTTCACACTTGTACAATCACACACACCTAGGCCCCATGTCCATATACCCATGGTCTGTGTATCTGTGTTTTTTCCACTCAGCAAGGTGTTGTAGACACCTTTCCATGACAGCATCTATGACTTACTTCATTCTCTTTACTGAGCTCCTTGTTCTCCACTGCACGGCTCTACATAATTAATTTAACCATTCACCTGCTGAAGGATACTTAGGTTTTCCCAAGTTTCCACTACATTTCATTCAAGGCTATAATGAAATACAGATTCTTGTAAGTCTGTAAGCCAAATGGCACACGCTTTTAAGTTGATGACAGATACTCCAAAAGGGCAGAGCACCCATGTATTCGCCCGCTAACAGTGCCCATTTCTATGACCAATATTTGATTCCTGCCAGCCCGGTAAGGAGGAAAGGGTACTGTTTAAATTTATATTTCTCTGATAAAAAGAGAGGTTAGGCATGTTTCATATTAAAAATTACATGTGATTTACAGATGAAATGATATACCTGGGATTTGCTTTAAAATACCTGGGTGGGGGGAAGTCAGGGAGGTAAGATGAAACAGGAAAGGCTGGGTATATGGAGTTCATTATGTGACTCTTACTTCTATGTTTGTGTGTATATTTGAGTATTTCCATAACTAAAAGCTTGAAACACATGTAGAATGTAGAATGAATCCACCGATGTATGCTTTTCCTTGGTGGTTTTAAAGACTCTCTTTAGAAGATGAAAACCAAAATTTATCAGTAGGATTCTAGTCATCTCTAGGTCAATCTCGTCTGATTAGCAGATAAGCTAACCAGGGTACGATTCTGCTTACCAGAATTGAGGTTCTCTTTAAAGACAGCTGTTACATCATCACGCACACTCAGCATGGGGGAATCCAACATGGAGAGGAGCTCCCCAATATTTGCTTGTTGGGCCATTATCTTACACGAATGCGCTGTGCTGGGTCCAGGATGTGTGTTAAAGACTTTGAAGGCTCTTCATTGGTGCCACTACCAGACTGAAAAGAAGAAGAGGAATGGTGTAACAAAATGGCCCCATTTTTCCCCACAAAAAACTACCTGCCAGACAAACTGAGCATATATTTGAAGCAGTGAAAAGTTTGTCCAGAACTTTGCTGATAAAAGAAGCTAGGGCGTGTAAATAATTCTGTCCTTGACAAATTTATGAAGAGGAGTTCTAGGGAATGCAACAGAGAGAAACCTAAAAATAAAAACAATACCAGTTGGAATCATCACAGCAACTTAATAATGGGACTAAATCTAAGTTTTATTCCTACTCTAAGTCTACCTTGGGTTTTGGCTAAGACTATGTTTATGTTTCAAATCAGTGATCTAAAGAGTAGATGAACTATTTTCAGAAAAAGAACTGAAAGCATGCTATCTTCTTCTTGACAACCCCATCAGAGTCTAGAAGTTAGTATGGCCAGTTAGGTCACAAATACATAAACCTCATTTGAACCAGGGATGGTTCCTCTATTTTTAGTGTACGCGCCTCACCCCAGACATCTACCACACACTCAAATGCTGCTAGTTACAGGGAAGTAGGCATGAACGGGGGAAGCCTGCACCTTCAAAAACTCAGTCCTTTATGGCAGTGGAGCAGTCACCTTATCTTTATAGAGAAAAAGCAGCTCATTCTCCAGTGTCACTATACACATTTACAATTATTCATTTCTCCCCACTATGGTCCCTAAAGCTATATTTTCAAAACCAAGTAAAGACAGCTACCATTTATTAGACAGGCACTGCACACCTTTCACAAACATCATCAAATACACTCCTTATATAACTACAGTATGACTGGCTCTTTTGTCCCCATTTTACAGGGAGAGGAACAAAGATCAACGCCATTTGCTTACGGTCAGAAAGCTAGCAGGAGGCAAAGCCAGGGAGAACTGAAATTTGAGCCGGAATCTGCTTCACTCAAAGCACTAAGCCCATAATTGTGACATTAAACTAACTTGTGGTTTTGATCCTCACAGCAACTGTGAGGTAAGCAGATATTATCCTTATTTTACAAATGAGAATATGGATACTCAAAAAGGATAAATAATTTTGCCAAGGTCACACAGTAAAGCAGAACTTAGATGCCTCAGCTCCCAGGCCAACAACAGTATACATCACTGGCAGTCACATCAAAGTATATGCTTATTTTCTATTTGCTTGTCTTTGGGTAAGCTAAAGTAGCAGTTCTCAGGCTTCAGTGTGTCCCAAAACCACCTCGGATCTAACTTCCTGGGCCCATTCCAGAGCTGAATTGTGGGCTCAGGAATATGCATTTTAATAAGCACCCCAGAATAATTCTTATATGGGTGATAAATAAGCCGCACTTGAGAAACACCACGCTAAGGGAAAACTCCGCTAAAGAGTTAAGCTCCTACAAGGATGCCAAATTTAAAGTAGCAATGACCCCTGAAACTGGCGAGTATTAACTTACTATCATCTATGCTCTGGTTTAATTACAACCTGGTGATATTCACTGATTTTGCTCTTGGTGAATCAGAAATTCATTAGCCAGAAAAATCAATTAAAATGTATAAATGTATTTTTGATAGAAAATCCTGATGTAGAAAGTATGATGTAGGAATATAATACAAATTTATATTTACATAAATATAAATCTTACAGGTAAATCATAAAGGAAGTCAATTTCAAAGGACTCAGAAATGTGAGACCATAACTGGTAAGATTTTATTGTAAAAGTTCAAAGCTGAAAACAATAAAATTTCACCTTATTGTGAGATGGATTAAATTAAATTTACAAGCGAAGATAATACCAACCTGTCAGGGTTTATTGTTCACCAAGAGGATTAAATGACACAACGTGTATCACAGTTAGCACAGCACCCGGCACAGATAAACACTCACTGAGTAGTATTCACATATTATCAGAAAGAATACTGGTAAAAATCTTTGGGCCACCACTTTCAAGATGACTGGAATAGCAGATTTATCTAGCTAGCCTCCACATTCATTTCTACTTCGGGTAAATCACAAATGATTCTCAGGCTTAAAAGTAATTTGTCCCTCAGTTTCGTTTTGTTCCAATAAAACTGCTACTTACCCAGTCTCAGGCTAGTGAGACTCCGCGTTTGTCTTCTGTATATTCAGAAGACAGTAATGTCAGAGCTGTCCCTCCAAATGCAGGCAGCCCAGAGCAGAGCGCCATGAGCTCAAATCTAAACAAAGATGGCGCCCATCCAGTCACCTTGGCGATACTCAGGGCTGACCGTCATGGGTCACCTAGCTTGTTTTTCAGATTGTAAATGCAATTTAGGTATAAAAGTCTGATTTCTGGAGCCTACTCTTTCCAGATGCTTTACAGAAAGCAAAAATAAGGTTTTATTCTAACATACATTAGTATCTATTTTTGGCAACAAGCTTTTGTTGCTCTTCTCTCTAGTTCTAAAATTCTACCTTTTAACCATATTTTTTAAACCTCAGAAAAAATATAAATCATGGGCTTCGTGTGGGATTCTTCATTTAAGTGCCTCAAGTTCAAGGATTTTTGACATTCTAAAAAGCCCTCACGGGAGTTCAAGCATAAGCTTTTGGAATTAGTTCCATGATTGGAATATCTCCCCTTTTAAACTTATTCAAATATTTCTTGAGGGACTGAGTGCAGGATGCTAAGTAGGGAAGACAGACTTAGCAAGTGCAATGAAGAACTATATGTACACGAGCAGGAAATGGACATGATTTAGTGAGTACACAAAGGAGGGAAGGGACCAACTTCACCTGGATGTGGTGGGAATGGGTGAGTTGCACACATGTTAAACACACTTTACAGCCTAGAGAAGATAAGGGGAAAGTCCCTGAGAGGTTAGCACCACAGGCACATGAAGCATCCACTTCAGCCATGAAAGTCTCTCTTCCATCTTGGAAGTAACCAAGTATAGAAAATAGACAGGAGAAGCCAAAAGTCAATATTTAGTTAATACATTTCTGTACCCTACACGCCAAAGCAACATTCCATTTAGTTTAATATTATCTTTGGGGCTTCCCTGGTGGCGCAGTGGTTGGGAGTCCGCCTGCCGATGCAGGGGACACCGGTTCATACCCCGGTCCGGGAAGATCCCATGTGCCGCAGAGCGGCTGGGCCCGTGAGCCATGGTCGCTGAGCCTGTGCGTCCGGAGCCTGTGCTCCGCAGCAGGAGAGGCCACAACAGTGAGAGGCCCGCGTACCGCAAAAAAAAAAAAAAATTATCTTTGGCGCCCACAAGCCACAGTACCGCGCTATCGATGATGCTATTTACATTAGGGAGCCATGACTTCCAACGCCCGCCCCGCCCCCACCCCAAGACCTGTCACTCTGATAGTCTCCTGGACCTCAGTAAAAGGCATGGTCGTCAGTCTCTAGCAAACGTCTAGGTGACATCCGTGCTCTTCCACCACTCGTACCCTCACATCTAATCCGCTGGCAAACCCACTGACTTATCCCTTTTGTTGTCACCCCAGCCCAAGCCCCCATCATCCCCCCTTGGAGACAAGGGAGCAGCAGGCTCCCTCACTACCCTCGCCCTACAACTTATCTGCCACCAAACAACCACAAAAGACTCTGAAATAGGGAAATCAGAATCTTTCACTCCCCTGTTTAAAATCATCCAGTGGCTTCCCATGGAGCTAATAAGCGCCAGCTCCCAAGGGGCTGCAAGGCTCCACCAGATTGGGCCAGTTGTGAAGTCCCCATTCCCTCTGCCTCCGTTTCACAGCACTCCACCCCCTCGTCTCTCTGCTCTAGTCTCAGGCTCCTGAAACTCAGGAAAACAGCTTCTTGCTCAGGCCTCTGCACTTGCTGTTGCTCTTCTCCCAGATCCTCGTGTGGCTGTTTCAAGTCTCTGCTCAAAATGTCACACCATCTCTGAGAGGCCTCCCCGACCACCCAATCTAAAGCAACAGCGGGGTTCTTAGTCACCACCTTTGAATAAACCAAACTGAAACTCTACACTGGTAACCAGATTTGAGATTTATGGTTGGAAAATAGAGATTTACCAAAGTTCGATTTTAGTCTCTATACTTGGCCAAAATCTGGCTGCGGCCTTGGTCTTTAGGACTGAAAGCTGAACAATCGCCCACTTCTGCAGCATTTCTGGCATCTCTGACTGTGTATGTGTGACCAACAACTATATGTTAATGTTACCATCATACCTAATCCACATGATGTCAGTATTGCGGACAAGGCATGCGTACAGAAGTACTACTAATATCTGAATAAAGGTAAAAACATTCTAGATGTAACATCTAAGTTTTGTGTTTTATTAAGTTGAAATTCTGTCAATACAATACTTATTTATACATTTATTATTACAAAAATAAAAGCTTCAGTTAACGATGTGATTTTTATGTTCAAAAACAATTAAGAACTTTCAAACAGTTAAATATATTAACTAATATTATGAGTATTAAGAAGGTAGATTCGCTAGATAGCTTTACAAATAACAGTAATTATTCTTTGAGCCAAATGTTTATAAAAATTTTAGTAACACACGGTTAAATAACAGAAATTAAACTATATTTTAATTCTAACTTTTATAGAATTGTTTTATAACATTTATTACGAACAGAATAATCTTTAAGAACTTCACCTAATGTGTAGTCCTGATTTGTAGTCTTTCAAGAAAAAGTCATATTTGGGAATACCTCACATCTTGTGAGGGTGAATTAAAAATAAAATGCCAACCTGTCACCTCAATTTTATGACATGAAAAAAACCCAAAATCACAGTCAACAATATCCATGATAAATCATCTTCAAGCCAAACATAAAGAATATATAGAGGGGCTTCCCAGGTGGCGCAGTGGTTGAGAGTCCGCCTGCCGATGCAGGGGACACGGGTTCGTGCCCCGGTCCAGGAAGATCCCACATGCCGCGGAGCAGCTGGGCCCGTGAGCCATGGCCGCTGAGCCTGCGTGTCCGGAGCCTGTGCTCCGCAACGGGAGAGGCCTGCGTACCGCAAAAAACAAAAAAACAAAAAACAAAAACCCAAAGAATATATAGAGTATGAAGAAAACAATGTTAAGAAAAAATGAAATACTCAAACACATTTTGTACTCACTAATAAAATTTCAAAACAGACTTTACAAAACTGTTTTAAGAAGACAATTTCTTGTAGTTGTGTGTATACGGAGGCTAAAAATTTAATCAAAAAGCTTTTCAAAATGATTGGTATAGGGCTTCCCTGGTGGCGCAGTGGTTAAGTGTCCGCCTGCCGATGCAGGGGACACGGGTTCATGCCCCGGTCCGGGAAGATCCCACATGCCGCAGAGCGGCTGGGCCCGTGAGCCATGGCCGCTGAGCCCGCGCGTCCGGAGCCTGTGCGCCGTAACAGGAGAGGCCACAACAGTGAGAGGCCCGCATACCACAAAAAAAAAAAAAAAAAAAAAAGATTGGTATAGACTGTCAACTATTTTTAGTAGCTGAAGATGAAGGATCCTTGAGGCTTGCCCAAGCTATGAATCCCAGGTACAGGTTCCTTCCAGAAAACAATTTACCAGAAACTCTCCCGAATTACATTCTGCTTTGTCTAAAAAGGTTAGTGATGGGACTAAACGTGGCAGCTGAAGACAAATGTCCTTCCGGTGTCAAACACGTGTTAACCCAGGAGCAATCTAGCGGCTGACACAGCTGACCAATTTGCTAAAATTTCAAATTTTAACAATCTGACTACTAAAACGGAATACAAATGCAATACTGAAAAATGTTTAATAAAATCTGAGATTTGTGGGACTTCCCTGGTGGTGCAGTGGTTAAGAATCCGCCTGCCAATGCAGGGGACACGGGTTCAATCCCTGGTCCAGGACGATCCCACATGCCGTGGAGCAACTAAGCCCGTGCGCCACAACTACTGAAGCCCGTGCGCCTAGAGCCCATGCTCTGCAACAAGAGAAGCCACCGCAGTGAGAAGCCTGCACGCCGCAATGAAGAAGCCCCCGCTTGCCGCAACTAGAGAGAGCCTGTGCGCAGCAACGAAGACCTAATGCAGCCAAAAAATAAATAAATAAATGAATAAAAATTAAAAAAAAAAAATCTGAGATTTGTGATGTGTGATGTTCAGCTTGGGTCTCAATGATTTGATCATGACCATCTGACACTGGGTTCAAATTCATATGCAGTGGATTTCCGACAAAGGACAGGGTGAAGTACACATAAAATATTTTAAAGTAAAAAGTTAAACTTAGAAAGCTTCCCCTACTCGTGAGGGAACAATACTTCCACCTTCCTGTTAGACAGTCTACAATCTGTATTAAGTCCCTGTTTGTGAACAGACACCAATCTTTAAGGCAAAAATCTCCACCTTATTTCACAATTCCTAGGAGGTGAGGTGAGGAAGACAGTGACAGAACACAGCAAATAGCAACCAGTGAGGCATTAAATGAATCCCATTAGCCATCTGTGTATAAAGACAGCAGACCAAACGCTTCCCTATCTCCCCTACACCCTTCCTGCAGACACGGAAAGCTGTTGCACTGCACACTCCTGCCAGTAAACTCAAAATTAGAGCTCAGGGATCAGTCAGGTCACTCAGACTACACTAGTATCCACAGAAATGCCAAAGCCTCAATATTTAGGAAGGATATATTCCAGGGCTCTGAGAATCCTCCAATTCCCAGAAACCACGATAGCATGCAACTCATCCCCAAAAAACTAATTAAGACAATTAATAAATAAAGCCACGTTACAATGTAAATGCTAATTCCTTAGCTCAGGGGTCCTCAGCCCAGGACGTACATTAGAATCACCTGGAGAGTCCACACAATCCTGAGCAGGTTAAGGGGTGGGGTCCAGACAGGACGTCTGGCTTGTTTTATAGGCCTGTGTGGATTGTTAAGGCACAGCCAGGGTTGAGAACCTCTGTGCTAGTTAAATGACTTGCTCAGACACACAGGCTTCGATTTTATCTAGGCGTTAGAACCAAATTCTGCTGCTAGATTGAACTGATTTGAGTCGCAGGTACACCAGGTACTAACTATACAACCTTAGGAAAATTACGTAACATTTCAGAGCCCAACTCCTCATCTGTAAAACGGAGATACACCAAAAGTGTGGCTGTGAAGAACAAAATAAATAACCACAGAATGCACTTAACACCATGCCTGGTACTGAATAAGCAGTTAAAAAATTACCGGTAATTTGACTAATTACTTCACAACACAGAAGGTCTAGTTCCTGGCAAGTAGCTAAAACCATCAACGTTAATCCTGAATGCAAAGAAGTATCTTTGCCCCAGTACAACCACAGACAGGATAAATGATTCTCTTCCACCTTCCCCCAACCACTGGATTGAGTTTGCACCTTACCTGTTCTGGGGACAATTGGTACTTCAGTTTCCAGTGCTGTCAACCTGGTGTCTTTCATGGTCACTGAAGAGAAGAAACACGCATCCGTCAATATCAATCTCACAATGAAGTGAGATCCCAGAAGCAATCAGAGGAAGTTCAGGATTCACTGGCTTCCACCTCTTTCCTACTGCACATCCCTGACAGGTGGCCATCTGGTTTCCGCTGGAATGAACACTTATAATCACTGGGTGCACATGCCTCTCCCCGTCTACATTTCTGAATAGTTGGTTGCTGGAAAATTCTTTATATTGTGCTGAACTTGTAAACTCTGCCTTTTGTTAACTGTCTTTATTAGAGCTATAAACGAATGGGCAGGAAATGCATGGGCAGGATGGGCTCCAGAATTAGAGCTCCGAGTTGAAATCCAAGCTCTGCCACTGAGTAGCTGTGTAACTTTGGGTGATTTATCTTATGTCTCTAATGTCCAACCTTAAATTACGTCACTGTACAGTGAGAAGAACGGTGGCGTCTACCTCCTAAGGCTGCCTCACTAATCCAGGAGAGGAACGCCCATAGCCCTCGGCACGGTACGTGGCACAGAGAAACCACCCGAGGAGCCCGAGAGGAAGAGCAGCGCCAGGCACGAAGCGCTTGGTGGGTCCGCATCACTTCAAACCCACCACGCCCCCTCCCTCCCCACGGCCCTGCCCCACTAGCCGCACAGTCTCTCAGGCAAGCCACACACGTCCCCACTTCAGGACCAGGTACATGTTGTCCCTGTGCCCAAGGGACTCTACCTCTGCCCCCTCCCAAGCTCAGTCTTCACCCTGAAAAACCTCAGCTTAAACATGCGCTTCATCAGAGAAGCTTTCACTTCCCTCCACTCAGGACCAGACCAGGTCAGGCCCCATCACATACTCTCAGCAGCCTGTATTTCTTGGTGTCACGGACCACAACCGACTAAGCAAGTGTAATTAGTCACTGAATATGTCCCCCTCACCAGAACAGCAGTTCCAGCCAGGGAGAGACAGGGGCCTCTCCAGTACTGTGCCTCTTGCAGCTGCCACAGTGCCTGGGACTTGTTCACTGAATGATTAGGAGTTAAAATATTTCTTAAATAAATGTACAAAGTTGAATTCTGCCTTTGAAACCACACAACCTTAATCTAATCCTTCTACATGACAAGCATAAAATATTTGAGAACAGCTATCATTTCTCCCTATTTTCTTTCCCTTTTTGCCCTGCTTTCTACCTAAATTACCTCATATTAAATATCCTTGTTAAATATGAGTATATGTAAATACATTCCAGTTTGCTTTTAAAATGTGGGCCCTTCAAACTACGTTTAGGTACAGCCTGATCACTAGATTGTAAGCTCCATGGGGACAGGGACCCAGGGCCTATTGCAGCATCTGGCACACAAGGGGCAAATATACCCCGTTCAAGTCAACAAAGATTTCATCAGCTTCTTTGGTAGCCATTCCAGGGTTGAATACAGACATGAAAAGCTGAACCTCATACACTATATATGCCTAATTACACTGAACACGGAAGAGGTGGGAAACGAGACGTTCCACATACAGTCCTGGTCAAAGTTGAACTAGTGTGTTGAGCAGCTCTCTAACAATTAAAACCTCTTGCTCCAGATGACGCGGTAATTATACTTCCCTGTAGAACACATTCTAGGCACTAACGCCGTTAACTGTGGTTCTCAGTGGCATACTGCAAGTGTGTGCAGAGCTGGAAGGCGGGCTGGCTTTCCAAAAAGGCCAACGAAACCATTCACACAGGGGGTGCTTGCCCAGCCACAGTCACTCAACCAAAAGAGCTAGAATTAAAACACTGGAGCCTCTAGTCTTTAGAATCTTAACTTCAGCTGTTACTCCACTGAGTCATGTAGACTTCCTCTTGCAATTAATCCCAGTTGGATCTTTTACCTGAAAAGGAATATCTAAGGCAAGGGTAAAATTAGGATGTATACACGATGAGATCTTATAGCCTGCCTAGCCAGGATCACTGTCCTATATAAAGGAACTGGCATAGGAAATCAGAATGTTTTTTGTCCAATGCTTGACATTAAGACTTCTTACCTTCTTTATTGCTATGCTAAAAAACGGTAATGGTGATAAATGTTGGCCAGTCAGGGGCTACCTGGCATTATTTATTTTTTTAAGTGTTTACTTATTCATTTATATTTAAATCCTGCCCTATGGAGGTACTACTAGGTAAAACCATGCAACCTGTGAACTTCCTGATCAGAAGCGAGGAACGGAGAAGACCCTCTTCAAAAATGTGTACCCTTGAGGGGTATGGATGGAAACACCTGTCAGAGCATAACAGGGCCAATCCATGTTCTTATCTTCAAAAGCCAAATTAGAAAAGAAACATGCCCTCAGATCTGGACTCTTCCTCTTGGACCCAAAAGTTGTATTCTCATCAGAAAGCAACACTGTAATTGCCCTTCTACGAGTCTTTTTGAATAATAAAGGGTAGGTTTGGGGAAGATGACAGCTCTGTGCTTTAGTGTTTTGAGATTAAGCAGAAGGAATATAGGTCAACTTGTTTTCACATTTCACCTTCATTTCATTCTGTAGGTGTTTACAGAGCGATGGTGTGTATATGTGGGGTACACACAAACTCCAGCTCAACAGCCATGTAGAGATGTCATTAGCAGGACTTGTACACATTTTTTCACACATCTCTGTCCTAGGCAAGATGCATTACGAGGCATGAGAGACCTGAGAGCTGTAATATACCTTTATGAAATACTATTGGCAGGTACCTAAATGCCTTCACGAAGTATTTTATCTGAAAATATCAGCTGAATATTCAGACTTTTGGAAAATCAGTGTTGTGTGTGGCCTTCTATCCCCTAGGACTCCTCAGAACTCCAAATCACATAAAATACGTAACTGCATATCACATCGCCTAGATAATTTTGTGCAACTTTTCTATGATGTAAAAACACAACTACAGGTATAAACGAAAGCAGATGTCTCTTCACTGTAACTTGTTTTCTGTACTGAGGTTTTTATCTAAAAGTTCAAAGACAATTCAGATACAGGTTCAGGCATAGATAGACTATTTCATTATCAAGTACAGTATAAGTAGAACAGAAACATTACACAGATAATACAGATAATAATAATATGTCAATAACACACTACTGGGATTCCCTCGTGGCACAGTAGTTAAGAATCTGCCTTCCAACGCAGGGGACATGGGTCCGAGTCCTGGTCTGGGAAGATCCCACATGCCGTGGAGCAACTAAGCCTGTGTGCCACAACTGCTGAGCCGACGTGCCACAACTACTGAAGCCCACACGCCTAGAGCCCGTGCTCTGCAACAAGAGAAGCCACCACAGTGAGAAGCCCATGCACCACAACGAAGAGTAGCCCCGCTCGCAGCAACTAGAGAAAGCCCACGCACAGCAACGAAGACCCAACACAGCCAAAAATAAATAAATAAATAAATTTATTAAAATTAATAATACACTACTACACAATTATGTTTGGCTCAGCAATGCTCAGGTGATTTCTTAGAGTAATATTCTATCAAGTGAATAAAGTTGCCTTCAGCACAAATGCATCCAAAAAAGGTAAGATACAAGCTCCAATTCACTCTTCCTACCAATGCACAGAAGGAAAGAAAGGGGTAGGAAATACCACTCAGTGTGTGAAAGTAAAACAGCTGGTAGCAAAACCTGCCAAAATGTGTAGTCACGTGTGATTTACATGGTCTCAGTAGTTGTGGTCTCTCTCAAGGTTGTATAAACAGGGGCAGGGGAGCTCCAGATTCTCCACTCTGAACTTTTGCCATGAGGGACCTGGAAGGACAATTCGCTGAAGCGTATACCTACCCTATTTCAGAGGTAAATCCTCTAGTAACTTGCCTGCAGGGACAGAGCTTGATTTCGGTAAGGTGTAGCTCTTCTATAAATAATGTTTCTTATGTTTTAACTTTCTATTAGCATGAACAAAATTATTTACCAAGAAAATAAACCAAATATCATGTATGTTTCAAAAACAGAGCTTCCCTTAAAAGAAATCTGAGAGGGGCTTCCCTGGTGGCGCAGTGGTTGAGAGTCCGCCTGCTGATGCAGGGGACGCGGGTTTGTGCCCCGGTCTGGGAAGATCCCACGTGCCGTGGAGGGCTGGGCCCGTGAGCCATGGCCGCTGAGCCTGCGCGTCCGGAGCCTGTGCTCCGCAACGGGAGAGGCCACAACAGTGAGAGGCCCACGTACCAAAAAAAAAAAAAAAAAAAAGAAATCTGAGGGAAACTGTTAAGATTTCTTTAGGTTTCAAGTTCACAAGACTAAAACAGAAATATCCTAGGGAATAAAGGCACAGGGTTTGATAGTCTAGGACTAACACATGTGGTTCTCAAATGTGGTCCTCACACCAGCAACATCAGCATCACCTGGGGATTTGCTAGAAATGCAAATTCTTGGGCCTTGAGCCTTGGTGGTCAGAGGCCTCTGAATCTAGGAGTGGGTCTTCCTGGCGATTCTGATGCCCACAAGAGGTTGAGAACCACTAGTCTAGGAAGAAGGATGAAGGCAAGAAATATTAAAAATATATATTTTATATACACTTTTGAGGTTCTAAAGGAAAAAAACAGTGCATAAACCCTGGGGAAAAAAGCCCAATGGAATTCTGCCAGGTGCTAAAGGTACACACAGACCGAATGCCAAGCTTGACAAGCATTTAGCAAGTTACACACCTGAGTTCTCCACTTATAATTTTTTTTTAATGTGGCACCTAAGGTTGATCTCCCAGTGAAGTGTAAAGAACCTTTCAATATAAAAGTTTAAGAAAATGATTTATAATACAAACAGTACATAGTCCATCTTTAAAAGACGTGGGCCTTTCCCATCTACTGTTTTGTTTGTTGTTTGTTTCTTTTTTAAAGCCCAAGTCCATTTTTAAGAGCAGTAGTCTATCTAGAATGATCAGCTGGGCTTTAGGCTGGGTCTGTAAAGTTCCTGAAGCCATATCCAGAATTTCATATCTGTATGAATTTTGTTCTTGGTGCTGATGGGACAGAAAACGATATTTGGTCCACAGCTTCCCACAAATCCTCAGAGGGTAACGGAGGCCCCCCCAAAACTTAAGAACCATTGACCTTTGAGTTAGTTTATGAGATCAGCAGTTCAGACAATTTATCACAGTGCAAGATTAAATGTGTGTGTTCTGGAGTCAACCAACAGGGCTCAAATCCCAGCTCAGCCACCAAATAAGTGACCTTAAGCCTCAGCGTGCTCATCTCTCTCTCCCGCCCCTTAAGGCTGTGGGAAGAGCTAACAGGATCACGCATGTAAAAAACATAGCACATTGTTTGGCACTGTGCCAATAAATATAAACTTTATTATAACAATATTACTACTAAACAAAATGGGTACATAAGCCTTAGAAGTCTACATTTAATAACTTATACTTGAAACACTGATACAGTCATCCTGTAGCTTAAAATGGATACACTTCATGTTTGTTGCTGTACTCGTGTGCTCTGTGGAACTACTCAGAGCAGCACAGGTCTTAACAACTGCAGACATTACGGTCACCACATCTGTTTTTTCTTACCACGGCCCATTGTGTCCTCTATCACCGACCAAAGGGTAAAGTTGTCCCTTGTTACTCAAACACTTCTTGGCTTCTATTGCCATTATCTTTACTCTAGAAAGTGACCTGTGAATTCTAGGCCAGTAACTACCATGTCTTGCTCTGTATCAAAGCTAGGTTTTTAGGGCACTTTACTCATTAGATGACAATCTGAATCCATTCAACCTTAAAAAGTGTTCTATAACCTTTTGCTACTTCCCTGTATAGAACAAAAGTTAGTACTGCACAAGAGAATGGACAAGAAGAAATTAGCAAGGTCCTGGGATTACATATGTTTCATATATACATATTTTTTTAAATTCTCCCCCTCCCAAAAATAGACACTAGACATTAAATTACTAATGTCTAGGAACTACACGCTTAATAAGTAAATCAGAAAAAGAATAATCTAAAATTGCTGATGGTAATTTTAAACCAATTTAATTGGTCTAAAACCTTTTTCAGACCAATAGAAAAAATCAGTATTTCATGCAAACTAAACACTGAGGGGGGAAAATTCAGTTTTTGAGTATATGCTAATTATAAATATATATGTATTTTTAAAGCAAAAAGCTCGAGATTTAAATGCTATCGAGTATACTTTTCTTTCATGCTTGCAGCTACTTAAATGACAAACAAAACTAATCTCTCGAAGAGAGATTTATAATATGAGGAACTTTTAAGGAATACCTTCTTAAAAATGTGATATAAAGGAAAGGATAAAAACAGGTCGCGCTAAAGGTCATCCATTTGCTCAGTTATTATAAAGCCATTAACACTTTGATTCAATCAATGTAGAATCTTTAACTGAAGCCCCAGAAGGACTTGAAATCTCAGAAATTTAGACTTTGAAATACTCATTTACAATCCAACTCTCTCATTTCACAAATGAATAAACTGAAGCTCAGAGAACTTAGTGGCTTGTTAGAAGTCGAAAGCTATCTGACTTCTAGAAAAGCTTGAAATGGTTGATGTATTGCTGTATTTGGCTCATCTGCAGCCAAGAATATCCAGTTAATTCCAGAAAAAGTTAACTTTAGTCTACCATGGCCCTAAACCCGGAAAAGAACCATACCTGTACCTTAACAAACTCTGAAAGAAGACAGATCTGTACGATCAAGTCAGCTGTAATTCAGAGCCCCAAACTTACCCACCACTATATACACCAGAGGTTAGAAGCTATTTTAAGAAATGCCTCTGCAATAAATTATAAATTAAAAGAAAAATAGCCAAAGTGGCTACTTTAGCCACTGGTCCGCAACCCCTGGTGCACATCAGAATCACCCATGACTTCTTCCAAAATACACTTAAAGACCAAATATGCAAATCTACCTACTACGAGGCCAGATACCTGTGCATGAAGGTTCTGATGGACGTTACTGTTAGAGATCTCTCGTTTCCGGTAATTTCATTACTCTATAAACATCCCATAGACAGGCATGTATTTGATTTGTCCTAGTAAGACTGTTCAGTTTCACCTCACAAATGAAAACAGGTATGCACAGAAGGCATCTTATTACACCCGGACAGCAGCAGCATGGGACATCTTTGCTCTCAAGAAACCAGTGAGGAAGAGTACAACTGAGTCACAGGATTTGAGACACTCCAATTTCATGAAAACAAGTAAGAATGCGTGTAGTTGCCTAGGAATCTGTCTAGCTAGGCAATTAGGAACATCCCAGAGTCTTTATGACACCAGGAAATGCGTGAAGCAAAGAAAGCTTACATCGTTCGCCCTTCCATGCACGTGACGTAAGAGCGTCTGGGTAAGATATATAGTTTGGTAAGAGGATAGTTTCCATTGACACCCTCTATAAATACCCCTTAAGTTTACACCAGGTGGTTAGAGGGCGAACCTGTGACTCCCCAGAGAAATAGCAAAGAATCTGTCCGTGTTTCTGAGGCACCTCATTGGCCTGATGCGTGACTGTTAAAGGTGCATTTCCCCACTCAACCCTGCATCAGTTTTCACACGTGCATGTTCCAGGTTTACTCAGGAATGGGCAACTTAAGAATCACAGGTGGTTGCTCTGTAAACCAAGGGCTCCCACAACGGTTGGTTTTAGGACGCTTCTCGAAATTTACAGCTCCACTTTGCCTGCACGTGTGAATTCAGACGACTCCAAGTTGATCCCCAAATTATAAACCGATGGATCTCAGAAGAGTATTATTCTATTTCAGTACTTTTACAGCTTACGCTATGTAAAATGAAGGGCTATTTCCATGCTTTCTATAAAAAAAACCCAGCAAAGATTTTAGCACGACTTCTTTCTGCAGTAAACGCGTGAGTTTTATGAAAACATCAAATACTTTCCGGCGTAATTTCGACTAACATGTTTACAGGCACAACCCTGCCACCCCCAACAAAAGCTAAGGTATATAAGCAAGAGTGTCCCTCCTCAAAATTAAAGACACACACACACACACACACACACACACAGGCACTTATGCACAGACCTCGGCCAACTGATTAATTCTAATCACCTACTTAGAATGACGGGCCAGCTTTGATCAAATAAGAGATAAATGAGAGAGTCATAGGTGTACAAACAGAGACAGGAGCACAGTCTGGGAGGCAGTCAGACCCCAGTTCCAGTCCTGGCTCACATAATCCTAGAGGGGTGACCTTGGGCAACGGACCCTCATCTCTCGGGGCCTCAGTTTCTTCATCTGAGAAATGGAGGCGTTAAGAGTGGCTGCCTTTCCCCTTTGTCTCGAGGGCTACAGGAGAGGATGAGTGCAAAGCACTTGCACAGCGAGCGCCCCATAAACAAGCTGCTGCTGTCGAGAGGACCGCGCCCCCTCCAAAGCCTCCCCCCACACCCCCAAATCCAAAGCACACGAAGCAAAACTCTTGCAAAGGAAACACAAAGAAACGGCTTTCATTCTCAAAGGGCTCTCTGACTGCGGGCTCCTCATCCTCCAGTTCCTCAAATGAATGAATGAGCGTCTAGGAGTGGCTCTACAAATAGCTGTCTCTTAAGAATCACCTCTGCTGACTCGAAAGCAACTGTCTTTCACCGTCGATTAAATACCCACGAGCACACCCGGAGCGACGCGCTCGGTCATGCAAATTTCAGCGGAGACACCGCGTCCAGGCGGGTCCTTGATGCCCACAGGCAGCCTCCATTCATCCCCCGCCCCCCCAACCCCTGACCCCCCTCAACAAGCCCGGGCGCCAGCCCCGCCGCCCGGCCCCGCCCTCCAGCCGAGGGTCTCTCCCCCGCTCTCCGCACCCCGCGGGAACCTGTCACCCCACCCAGCGAGGGGCTGGCGACCAGGCCCACCTCACCCCTGCCCTCGGCTCCGCGGTGCGGGGGTGCAGCCGCCCCCTCCGTCGCCGAAGAGGGGCGACGTGCCGGCCGGGGCCGCCTCTCCTCCCCAGAGACCCGCCAGCCTGGCCGGGCCCCGCCGGAGACAGAGCGTAATAAGAGGGAGGGGAAAGCTCTCCGAACCCCCCTTCCCGGGTCCCTTCTCCGGCAAGAGAGCCCCTTGCCCCAGCCCCACAGGGCCTCCCAGACTGAGGCCATGGTGCCAGGACTGCCCTGAGAAGCCCCCATGAAAGGGAGGGGGCGACACCCTCATCCTCACACACCGTCTCCTCCCCCTCAGCTGTTTACCTCACAGCTCCTCCAGCCTACAGGGCGCCGCCATCTTGGACGTACAGCACCTCCCCCCCGTCGTGAAATGACCGCGGCCGCTGCAGCCTCCGCCACGAAAAAGAGTCCCAGCGGGGTCTCGCCCCCCACCCCGTCGAACCCGACGACAGATGACGGCGGTCGGCAGCACCTTTGGAAGGAAGGGGAAGTTCTGCTCATTACTGGTGATGCTAACCAGTCGAGGAAGAACCAAGGAGAGTTTGTAAGGTTGGGGGGCGGGGACGGGCGGAAGGATTCCGAAAGGGAGCCGCTAAGAGGTCTTGTGACTGCGAAGGAGGCAAAAAGAAGGGCCGGCGCGGCGGGAGGAGCTACGCGAGAGAGCGAGGGGCGGGGCGGCGGGCCGGGCCGGGCCGGGCAAGAGGCGTAAACAAGTTGGCCCGGCTGGGTGTGGTTGGAGTGCCTCACGCCTTGCGGAGGTTCCTTCTCCGCTCGCAGACCCGGTTGCCCCTTCCAGGGTCTCCGTGTGCCCGGCCGCAGAGCTGCGTTCATGTTTCCCGAAGAGCCCGTAGGGCCCCTGTGGGCGAAGGGTCTGCTGTGGAGCCTTGGCGGAGTGGCAGCTCATCTGCGGAAAGAGAAAAGCTGCACCAGGGCAGCCTTCTTGCCTTCGCGGAGTATTTACAGAAGCCCACCTCTGGGCCTACGGAGACCCACAGTGGCTTCTGCCCTCAGGTTGCTGGCGTTTCAGAGCTGGTCGCGACGTCTATGGAAAACCACCCTGATCAGAGCAGGCAGCTTTAACAGCAGAACCCCTCAGTTCAGTTCCTGCTCCGCTGCTTCCTAGCAGTGTAAACCCGGGCAAGTCTGGAAGGCCCTTGAGCCTCAGTCTCTTCCTCTGTGAAATGGGCATAAGAACAGGAGTGAAGTGAGGATTCAGGGAGAACAAGTATGGAGAGTGTTTAGCACGGCGACCCGCGCCGAGTGAATGCTTGAAGGACGATGGCCCTTATCAGAGGCAGGGGATAGTAGACGCTGTGACTGGTACAGAGCAGCCTGAGAGAGGCCGCAGCTCAGCTGTGGTGTCTGAAAGGCTTTCTGAAAGAGTGAGCATCCCGCCGGGTTTTAAAAGAAAGGTAGGTTTCATGAAATAGGAATGGGAGAGGCGTTTGGGAAGAAAAGAACTAAAGTTTGGGGCTTCCCTGGTGGCACAGTGGTTGGGAGTCCATCTGCCGATGCAGGGGATGGGGGTTCGTGCCCCGGTCCGGGAGGATCCCACATGCCGCGGAGCGGCTGGGCCCGTGAGCCATGGCCGCTGAGCCTGCGCGTCCGGAGCCTGTGCTCCGCAACGGGAGAGGCCACAGCAGTGAGAGGCCCGCGTACCGCAAAAAAAAAAAAAAAAAAAAAGAACTAAAGTTTGGAAAGAAAAGAACTAAAAGAAGCAAGTGCCTGCCGGGCCGGGGGAGTTATGGAAATAACACGTTTGGTCATGGGAACTAGTTGGGTCACGAGGCAAGGCGGCATATGGCTTAAGGGACCTGCTGTGTGAGCGGCTAGCGCGTTGGGTGCTGTCAGAATTCCAAGAGGCCCAGGGGGGTCGGCTACTGTTAGTCCGTGGGTTGCCTTTGTGAGAATTAAAAAAAAAGGCACTCCTTCTGGGCCCATAGCCCACGTGAGCAGAGCCCGGGCTGTATTTTGGCCTCTACCCGCCTACCCGCACCCACACTCCTCCTGGGGACCCTTGAGCCGTGCACATCCTTTATAATCATTCTGGCTTCTGGGGGAAGTGAGCATTGACCTGGAAATTCCACCAGCCTAACACACCATGGAGGCAGCTGGGGGAAGCCAAGAGGTCGTGATTCAAACAGACGAGAGCGCGAAGGCAGGTTTCTGCCATCGTGCTGACTGGGTGAGCCTTAGTTTCCTCATCTGCAGCATAGGGGTCATAATAATGCCTACCTAATGGGGATTTGGGGTGGATTCAATGAGACGTTAAGATGTCACCAGCATAGCACCTATGTCAATAAATGTTAGTTTTGTTAATTTGTTAACTGCACTCACAGTCAGCATGCAGCCACTGCCTGGAGTCAGGCCACCCGGTGCTGACTTCCGTGTAGTTACCCAGCATAGTCGGCTCGGGGCCCAGAGATGGAAAGTTTGGGGGAGAAGGGGCGGGGCGGTCTGGGTTCAGGAACAGATTCCTGCCTTTGCGTTAGCACCATGGCAGGAACTCAGGCCCATTCTGAGACCACCAGTGATTGGGAGAGTTAGGTTAAGGGATGGAGTCGGGGGATGGGCACTGCTCCAGAGCTCCAGCCCAGGAACCCCCCTTCCCTACCCACAGTCTTCCTGGGCTCCGTGATCTCATTCTGCTGGAATGCTCTCCTCCGTGGAACGGAGCAATGTTACAGGAGCCTCCTCAGCTCCTGGACCTCAAGGGGGCCATAACCACGCTGTTACTGTTTATACAGTGTCTGGAAGAAGAATGGTAATTCTCTCAATATGGACCACCAGGGGCTGTGAGAAGAAGCTGGGAAGAAAGGCAGAGGCAGCCCTGCCACTGTCTCCGTCCACTCCCCAGGGGCTGCCTTGCTATTTTCTGCTTTACTGAGGTTGAGTTTTGTCATTGGCTAAATAGACGTTAATCAGACCACTACCTTCCACGTACCACCCTGGAGCCTCCCCATGGCAGGGGCTTCCTGACTGGGCTTTCTCCAACTGATGTCCAGCCTGGATGAGTGTGACAGAAAACAGAAGGGGTGAGCCCTTGGAGGCAGGTGGCACCCACTTGATGTGTGTGAGGCATTCATCTGTGCAGCATCTCCCCCTCCCCTTCCTGGGGACAACCACAGCATCACCCTCAGGCCACAGGTACCTGGACCAGGTCTAGCCAATCCAAGGTCCTGGGCATCCAGCCAAAGGGGTTGGTACAGTTGGACATGTGACCCAAGTTGGGCCAATCAGGGTGCTTCCCTGAGTCTTTATACGTGGATGCTGAAAGAGATGTTGTCTTTCCTCTGGGGTCACTAAACTGGGATGAGAAAGCTGTGACCCTCCCCCTCTCCCTCACCTACACCAAACGCTGTAAGGAGTCCGCCAAAAGATGGAAAAGACACAGAGAAACAGAGACAAAGAGAGACAGAGATGGAAAGAGAAATGTAGGTTGCTACCCCCTCAAACTCCGGAGTCCCTGATGCGAGCTTCACCCTGGTCCTCCGAGTTCCATGAGGCAAAAACTATTTCCGCTGATGTTAGTTTCAGTTGGGTTTCTGTCCCTCACAAACAAAAGACCTTCCAGATGCAATGAGATTTGAAGGCCTTTGGAAGGACACCACTAGTCAAAAACATGTCCTTTTCAATGTCATAAGTTCATCCATTTGAGTAGTTCTCTTGCTTCACCTTTCTGTGTGGCAGCCCCTTGCTTTCAGGGGTCACACATTTACTGGAGGGTGGACTCCAAGCTCCTGGCAGTAGCCCCTGAGACTCTCAGCAGCCCTGGCCTCTCCAGTCCTGTCATTGTCCCCTTGCTGTCTAGCACTGTGTCCGAATGGACACATATGTATATAAATATATGCATATATTTTTAACTTAGTTGAATGGATTATGTCATAAATGGCGATCTGCTTCTTACTTTTTTCCCCACTCAACTTTATGTCTTGAAGCTTCATGTTCCTTGCCCTGTATACGTGCAGCCAGTACGTTCTAACTGCTGACGATTATTCAATGATGTGGATCTGCCCTGATCTACTCTCCACTCTCCCAGGGAACGACACCCATAGTGCCACCAGAAACAACACTGTGATAAACTTCACTACTTGTTCCCGTATGCGTCCAGCTGAGAATTTCTTTGGGATACGTAACTAGGACTAAAACTGGTGGATCATAGACTATGCATGGACTTACTCTGTTGTTTTTAGAGAAAAAAAAATTAGCTTTACAGGGGTATAATTGATACACAAAAGATTAATGTTATATCTTGATGACTTTGGACATGGCATGCACCTGTGGTACCATCACCACAGCCCAGGGACTAAACATATCCATCACCTCCAAAATTTTTACACAGACTTACTTTTAAGAAACACCACCCAACTGTTCTCCAGGACAGCTGCCCCAGGCTACAGTCTCACTAGAAGTCTACAGAAATGCCCACATCCCTGCCAACACTCTTAATTGTAAAGTATAATAGGGCTATAGTGAGCCATTCTTGTTTTAACTTACCTCTCTCTTAATGAGATGGAGCATTTTTTAATATTCTTGTCAGTCTTGTGGGTTTCATCCTCCATAAATGGTCAGTTCTTATCTTTTGACCATTTTTCTCTCAGGAGAGTTACTATCTTTTCCTTGTTGCTTTGCAGGATTGCAACACACGGAAATGTGTCCTTCGCTGACTCTAGATATTTCAAGTGTCTTCCCCCACCTGTTATCTTCCTATTAACTATATTGTACTTTGCTGGAAAAGAGACATTAATTTTGATGTAATCAACTCCTCCTTTTTTGACTTATAATTTGGGTTTCTGTGGTTTTGTTCAAGAATGCCTTTTCCAGCCCTTACTCATAAAGGACAGTTGGCATGGCGGCCACAGGTGTGCAGTGCGCGAACCAGGCCATCTGGGGAGGACAGAGGGAGTAAGGCTGAGTTGGGATCCTGGCTCTACAACTTGGCAGTGTGCCCTGGGTGAGTAACCAAACTTCAGTTTCTATACCTGGATGTGGGGATGCCACCAATACCTTAACTACCCAACTCAGAGGGTCACTAGGACGGTCCAGTGAGAGACTCATGTAAATGCCTATCAGAGCGCATGCCAGAGTGTGGGCACCTATGAGTATCGTCATTACTGTTCCCTGATACATGAGTGTCCTCAGGCTGCTGTGACAAAGTACACAGACCGCGTGGCTTTAAACCACAGAAGTGCGTTCTCTCTAAGTTCTGGACGCCAAAAGTCTGCAATCAAAGGGTCAGCCGGGCTGGTCCCTTCTGGAGTCTGTGATGGGGAATGTCCCATGCCCTCTCCTACCTTCTGGGGGTTGCCAGCCATCTTTGATGTTCTTGGCTTGCAACTGCGTCCCTCTACTCTCTGCTTCCCTCTGTGCCTGGCCGTCTCTCTCCCTGTGTGTTTTCACATGGCCTAAATTTGGTCACTGGGTTAAAGAGGTGACAGCAAAGAGGCGACACACTTCTCTGTGTCACTGCGTGTCCTCTCTTTTTATAAGAACACCAGTCATGGGGAATTCCCTGGTGGCTCAGTGGTTAGGACTTGGCGGTTTCACTGTCGCGGCCCCAGGGTCAGTCCCTGGTCAGGGAACTAAGATCCCACAAGCCACGTGACACAGCAAAGACAGAAACAAAGAAAGAAAGAACACCAGTCATTGGGTTTAGGGCCCACATCAATTCAGTATGACTTCATCTGAACTGAATTACATCTGCAAAGACCCTATTTCCAAATAAGGTCACATTCTGAGGTTCTCGGTGGGTATGAATTGGGGGTGGGGAGAGAACACTTGTCAATCCCCTACACCTGCTTTTAAGGTGCATGGAGTCCAGCAGATGAGATGGAAGGGGGACCCACCGCAGTGTGACTCAGAGTCAGGTCCAGCCCAGAACCACTTTGCAAAGTGGCTGCACTTGGAACGATGAGGGCAACTTATTGGTGGGGATGAGGTTTGAACTTTGCTTCCAGTTTAATCAGAAGTTTGATAAATGGTGTCGAGGCAGGTGGGCTTTTCAGGAGGAAGACCCAGCTTGAATAAAGGCATGGACGTAAGACCACGTAAGGCTCATTGGCTGATAAATTGTCAGATTTAAGATATACATGAAACAGGAGATAAGAAAGGCAAGGCATGGAGGGTCCCGAGCTGAAAAAAATAACGAAGACTGATGGATATAGATACGCTACCAAATGTAAAATAGACAGCTAGTGGAAAGCAGCCGCATAGCACAGGGAGATCAGCTCGGTGCTCTGTGACCACCTAGAGGGGTGGGATAGGGAGGGTGGGAGGGAGACGTGAGAGGGAGGAGGTATGAGGATATATGTATACGTATAGCTGATTCACTTTGTTATACAGCAGAAACTAACACACCATTGTAAAGCAATTATACTCCAATAAAAATGTGAAATAAAAAAGGAAATAAGCCTGAACTGTATCTGGAGGCAAGGAGGATCCTCTGAAGGTTTGAGAGTTGAGGAGAGAAGAGGCAGAAGTTGTCTGTTGAATATTGACAAGGGCTCAATCTTGACTTTCATGCTTACCAATGTAACTTTGAAATCCTGGGCTATCTGTCTCCTTGGCAGGCCACTTCCTTACCCAAATCCCCAAGCACATCTCTGTACACCCCTTGCAGTATGATGTGTAGGACCACAGTACACAGTGTTCTCCATGTTTAAGAGTTTCCTGGGGCTTCCCTGGTGGTGCAGTGGTTGGGAGTCCGCCTGCCGATGCAGGGAACGTGGGTTCGTGCCCCGGTCCGGGAAGATCCCACATGCCGCGGAGCGGCTGGGCCCGTGAGCCATGGCCGCTGAGCCTGCGTGTCCGGAGCCTGTGCTCCGCAACGGGAGAGGCCACAACAGTGAGAGGCCCACGTACCGTAAAAAAAAAAAAAAAAAAAAAAAAAGAGAGAAAAAACAGTTTCCTGGACATCATGAGACCATCTCCTTCCCCAAAGCAGAAGCATTCACAACCAGAGGTTTTATTTTAGCTGGGCCCCCCTTGAAGAATATGCAGGGACTACTTGGAAAAGATAAATCTGGATCCCTACTTCACACCCTGTAATCAGGAAAAAACTCCAAAGGGATCAGAGCTCTTAGGTGTCAAAAATGGAACCATAAAAGTGCTAGAAGAAAAAAACACAGGTGAATTTTCTGTAATCAAGAGTGAAAGGGTGGGATAGGGAGGGTGGGAGGGAGGGAGACGCAAGAGGGAGGATATATGGGGATAGGTGTATATGTATAACTGATTCACTTTGTTATAAAGCAGAAACTAACACACCATTGTAAAGCAATTATACTCTGATAGAAACGTTAAAAAAAAAAGAGTGAAGAAAACCTTTCCGAAAATGGCTGAAAAGTCAGAAGCAAAAGAAGAAATGGCTGATGAATCGGACGACCTCCAAAACAAAGTAAAAAACAAAACAAAGCAAAACTCCTTTTGTAAGGCAAGAAGAAAACAAGCAAAGACAAAACAAATAAGCTGAGACAAAATATTTGCAACTTATTTCACAAAGAAGCCTCCCAATACGGAGAGAATTCCTTAACGTCTTTTTTTAACTCACTCATTTCCTAGAAAAAGAGGGCAAAAGACATGAACGGTTCACAGAAAAAGAGATGTAATTGATTTCAGACTTCCGGCCTCCAGAACTGAGAGAGCATACACTTCTGCTGCACAAGCCACCCAGTTGTGGTCGTTTGCTAAAGCAGCCCTCAGAAGCTAATACACTGACCATAAAAAGGAATCTTTGGAATGTAATGTAACTCATTGAAAAAATACAAATCCATGAGTTCATAGTGATACTCAGAATTAAGGGGGGAAAAGGAGAGAGAAAATTTTAAAAATCCAATTATGCCAACACCTTATTATGGAAACCAGCAATTAAAAAGAAAAGATGAATCATGTACACCCTGATATTTGGAAGAACTCTGGCTCATCCACAGTTAATGAGGGAAAGCTCATCTTTACAGAAAAAAAAAAACAAAACATTTAATAAATGTGGAAGGAGTGAAAGAATTAGAAGGATCACCATTTTGCAACCATCAATGAAACAGTTGATTCAGCGGTGGACGCTGAACCCATTAGGAGAAGCTGTGGGGAACAGGATGCTTGCATGTCGACAAAGTCCTACTCTACAGACTGCTTCTCACCTCACCTTTATGATGGAGAGAGCTGGCTGTCACCTCTTTAACCCAGTGACCAAACTTAGCATCACTAAGGTGGGACAACCTGACATTAGGTACCACCAATGCTGTGGCGCGCACAGCATCACCTGAGAAATATCCTTGCCTAAGACATCTCAGCTGAACTGCATCAAGCCTTGGCCCTAACGTCCAGTATACATGGGATGGAGGAACAGGTTAGACGGCACCTCAAGGAAACAATCAGACAAATCCGGAAAGCAGACCCTTCTACCAGGCTGGCCTGAGCTCTTTTGAGGGGGTGGGGGTTGCCGGGGGCGGGGGCGGGGGTGGGGGGGTGGGGGGGGAGGGATCAATGTCAAAAGAAAGGGGTAGGGGGCGCTGTTCTATCATAAAGGAGGCTAAAGAAACAGGCAAACGCAATGCTTGAAACTTGGCATGATCCTGATTCTAAAAGAGCCACTCTACGAGAAAATGGGGGGAGATTGCAAAAAAAAAAAAAAAAAGTGAGTCTGAAATGAATATGCAATGATACTAGGAAATTATTGACAGTTTTCTTAGGTGTGATAATGACAGTTACATGATGATATAAGAATATCTGTTTTTCGGAGATACATGCTCAAGTATTTATGGGTGAAGTGTCATGATGTCTGCAATACATCTTCAAAATGTTTTATCAAAACGAAACACATTTATATGTACATATATATGCATATAGAGACGTAAAGCACAGTTGGCAAATGATAACTTGTTGAATAACAGTGAGGGATATATAGGTGTTCATTAGACATGTTTCACTTGCTTTCTTTTTGGAAATTTTTCATAATAAAAACTTGCAAAAATATGTGAAGATCAGAAAATAATAATTGGACTGCGCAGCGAAGGGAAATCTGATATCCTCATCACGAGATGGTGAGATACTCCGGGCTTCACTCTCACTCTCTGTGTCTGTGAAAATGAAGGATTGGGCAGACGGTTTGTTTTTAACTTTGGTAAACTGCGCATCACATAAAATTTGCCATCTTAACCATTTTTAAGTGTACAGTTCAGGGGCATTAAGCACATTCCCACTGCTGTGCAGCCATCACCCCCATCCATCTCCAGGACGTTTTCATCTTGCGAAACAGAAACGCCGTACCTATTAAATAACTCATCCCTCACCCACAGCTTCTAGCAGCCACTATTCTACTTTCTGTCTCTGTGATGTTGACTTCTCCAGATACCTCGTGTAAGTGGAATAAAGTATGTATCTTTCTGTGATTGGCTTATTGTACTTAACAGAATGTCTTCAAGGTTCATCTGTGTTGTAGCACATGTCAGAATTCACTTCCTTTTTAAGGCTGAATATTCCATTGTACAGATATACTCTATTTTGTTTACTTATTCATTTGTCGATAGACCCTGGGTAGCCTCCCCCGCTTGGCTGTTGTGAATACCGCTGCTGGGAAGACGGGCATACGGGTATCTCTTTGAGTCCCCACTTTGATGCTTCAGGTGCACACCCAGGAGAGGAATGGCTGGATCTGGGTGGGGTGATTTGTAAAGGATTCTTTCCTGCTTTCCAAATGAGCTTATGACACGTGTCCTTTTAAACTGCAAACCACTCATCTTGCGGAAATGGCGTGGACAGACCACCTTTCAAGGATGTACCAACTGTAGTCACAAGACTGCTATGTCCTCACCCTCTCCCCAGCTTCTACATTCTTTTCTTCAGAGAAGGAGACCTCCCTACATGCTCTTGGGTAGATAAGAAACAACCGGAAGAGAAAAATGCTCACCCTTCAGGGGACAATGATAAAATGGTAATTTGAAAACCTCTGAAGGTACAGGCAAAATAAATGTAAATTGAGTGCAAATCCTAGAAGCTGGAAGGCAGCGCGCCCTGCAGGTCACTTCTAATGCTGATCAGCCTTGAGATAGACTGCTCTTTCCCAGATGGGTTTGTATTTCGAGTTCTCTGCAGAGAGGTGTATGTCGTCCTGAATGTCTTTCCTCGGCTCTCACTTCTTTATGGGTTCCTTTGAGGCTTTGCTTCCTCGGTCTGGAGACTGAAGCCATGCCCCAGGCCCAAAGCCCCCTGACCCACGTAGGATATCGGGGGAGAGAGGGCCTCTCCCCCCTCAACAGCCACAGAAAACTCCTCTGATGGCTGAAACTGTGCAGGCACCAAGGCCACCATTCCCTGGGGCTACTTGTTGGGGCTTGACCGAGGAGGTGAGGACCCACTGGGGGATTTTCACCCTCCTCAGGCTGGCTAGTGAACGGCCCCCCCCACACACACACACACACGCACAGTGCTTGTTGGAAAGAATACAAACTAGCATCCATGCGTCACAAGCTCACTGATCCTGGGATGTGCCAGGCATGGTGCTGGAGAAGCCCTGGGGAATAGGAGGTGGGGTCCTTGCCCTGGTTGCTCAGGCAGATGCCCCCACTTATCACTGTGTGGACTTGGCTGTGGTACCAGCTGCACCTGGGGGGTGGTGCTTGGTTTCCCATCATCTGGTCAATACTTCCAAGTGACAAAATGCTACCTGGGACTAAAAGAGGCGAGGCTTGTGACGGCCCTGCACCCTCTCTGGCATGGGTGAATGTTCACGAGACTCTCATTCCTTCCTCTGTGCCTGCAGCCTCGCGAGGGCTTCCTGTGAGTATCCAGAGAACACAGGCGCAGAAGTCACCGGGAGTTTATGGCGCAGTAACCAGATGCCGTGTGTTTCATTAATAACCAGCCTGCCATGTAAATTAGCACAGCCCACCTGGTAGGAATCAGGCTGACGCGCCCCGTTTGCTTGTTTGCCCTCAGCAGCTAAGGCTTCTGGACTAGCCCATGAAAGAGCGGGCAGAGTTCCACAGCTGAGTATTTCTGGTGAGATGTGATAACTTACACATTTAAAGCATTTTAGCGTTTATAAAATGTTTTGCATGCATTATCTCATTTGCTACCTACAGCTCCAAGGGAAGCTTTATCTTAGCCCTGTTTTAGAGACGGCAAGTCTGAGGCTCGGGGAGACTAATGTCTGCCTGTGGTCTGCAGCGGGTGTGTGTCAAGGCCAGGAGCAAGCCCAGGTCTGAGTACAGGCACGATGCACCCATTGCCCCCACGTGACTGGAGAATCCGACGTTATCCGCTCTGTTAATTGCCACCGGGGATTTATGTTTTATAAAACATATATGAGGGCTTCCCTGGTGGCGCAGTGGTTGAGAGTCTGCCTGCCGATGCAGGGGACGCGGGTTCGTGCCCTGGTCCGGGAAGATCCCACATGCTGCGGAGCGGCTGGGCCCGTGAGCCATGGCCGCTGAGCCTGCGCGTCCGGAGCCTGTGCTCCGCAACCGGAGAGGCCGCAACAGTGAGAGGCCACGACAGTGAGAGGCCCACGTACCGCAAAAACAGCAACAACAACAACAAAACAAAACATATATGAATCATCTAGATGGGAGGCAATAAAACACCAGTCTCCATTATGAAGGGCTGCCTCCTGCCAGAGGGTTTCATGAAGTCGCTGTGGGGTAGAAAGAGCAGATGAGCTACTTGACAGGGTCCCAGCGCTCTGTCTGATGCCCCTCCCGGGGATGCTGGGAGGCATCAAGCAGGAACGCTGGCCCTTGAAGGCTCCTCTCTTGTACCCCCTGCTTCCCTGCCTTCCCTGATTTCTCGAAGCCCCTCTTTCCTGTCGTGCTCCTCTAGGCGAACCAACCATCTTGTGAAGTGAAGGCACCCCAGAACCTCACGCCGTGGTCTTCCACCAGGAAGCTGCCCGTCCCCATCTCGAGATTCCTGGAGGCAGGAGGATGGGAGGGTTGAGCTCACAGACCGAGGGAGATAATGCCTGTGTGGTACCCAAGAGCAAAGGGCCAATAAAGATTTGTTTGAATCGAAAACATTATACACACATATGTATGTGTGGGGAGAGGGAGACTGGAGAGAGGGGGAGAGGAAGGAGAGGGAGAGAAAGGGAGGGGGGAAGAGGCAGGGAGAGAGGGAGGGAAATTAAAAGGATACACGTCAGGATGGAGGAGCATATTTTATTTTCTTCTTTCTACTCTGATCGTATTTCATTCTTGTAATTTAAGCAGTAATTAGATAAATGGATGATGGATGGATGGATGGATGGGTAGGTAGATAGATAGATAGATAGATAGATAGATAGATAGATAGATAGATAGATAGATAAATAGATGGATAGAGTTTTCGGGCTGGTTTTTGCTAAAGGAAAAGTAGGCAGGAGCGCCACCGTGTGGCGAATTGCTGCCTCCCGCGGAGCCCGGGCGCCTGGGAGGTGGGGTCGGCCCGCAAGGAGTGCCATCCGCGAGGGGCAGGCAGGGCGGGGCTCCCTCCACCTCAGCTGCCTGCAGCTCCTGGGCTTGGACAGAGCTCCCCAGTCTCCCTGAATGACTGAGTCGCA
The DNA here is from genome assembly GCF_964270905.1 of Leucopleurus acutus. Lineage (NCBI taxonomy): Eukaryota > Metazoa > Chordata > Mammalia > Artiodactyla > Delphinidae > Leucopleurus > Leucopleurus acutus. Next base: position 3,789,312 of record NC_139150.1, on the reverse strand, counting down.
GCAGGACCGCGATGGGTGCCTTTCCGGCGCCAGGAGACAGAGGAGGATTGGTGGTGGTGGTAGTAGGGTCGCCGTTGGGCAGCATCTGGGAGCCCTCACCCCCAGGGCAAAGACCATCCTCTCGTCCCCAGGACGGGTGGGCTCAGCTCAGCTCCCGCTTGCTGCATTCTGTGGCCATTCTAAGCCAACGCCATAAATGTACCCAAGGTCACAGAGCCGATGCCAGCTGATGCTGGGACCAGAGGCAGAACCCTGCAGCACACCCAGCACAGCACAGGCCAGCCTTACTGGGGTCAGTCTGTGCCTGTCGTCTGCTGAGACAGGATTCCACAGGATCCTTCCCCTCAGATAGCTGCTGGTCTTATTACGAAGCAGCTGAGTGCCCATGACAATGGACAGAGACAAGAATCCAAGGGTTGTCGTGATGGGCCAAATCCTTTATACTACAGGTGACCCAGAGATTGTGGGAAGTCTGGAAGGCTTCCTGGAGGAGTAGACTGAAGAAAAAGGACATTCCAGGCAGGGGGAACAGGAAGGGCAAAGGCAGGAGTTGGAATTTGGTCTGGTGGATAAAGAACTCACCTGCCATATCAGTAAACAAAGGATGTTGTGGCCACCAAGCCCTCAGCCACTGCAACCACACACAAGGGTGCACCCCAGGGGATTCAGGATGGAGAAAAACAGGATATTGACCCTAGATAGTTAAGATGCATATCAAAGGAATAATTTCATTAAGCCCAGACTCTTGCATTTTCCCATTCATAGAAAAGCCCTAAATTCATTAACTTGAGGTGCCTGGGTTTTTTGGCTGTGCTGTGGGGTATGAGGGATCTTATTTCCCCGACCAGGGGCAAACCCACGCCTTCTGCAGTGGAAGCGTGGAGTCTTAACCACTGGATTGCCAGGGAAGTTCCCCGGTTTTTCTTTAATTAGCAATAATCTTTTGATGTTCGACTACCTGCTTTTCTGTTTTGTTTTGTTTTGTTTTTGCAAAAACTCCTATATATCCTGGCTCCTCCCTTACCTCTTTAGAACAGTCCCTCAGAGCTACCTGCGAGGCTGTCTCCTGGGCTTAAGTCCTCAGTAATGCCCCAAATAAAATATAATTCTCAGCTTTCAGGCTGTGCTTTTTTTTTAATTGACAGTCTCCAGCAGGAAGGACACAGCATATTCAGGTGACAATTAGAAGATGGTTAGAAGGTGGCAGCTACACCCCTAAACACTTTTCTGGCTTTATTCTGTGTCCTTGCCCAAACCCTTTTTCTACTCTTCTATGGTTTTAGCAGGTCGGCCAGCCCGGGCCAATGAGAGGCCCATATCCCTCTCCCCGCTACAGTGAATGGTGCAGAGATGAGCCAATCAGAGTCACTCCCTGGCCTCTAACTGAAACTATTGAGAGAGCAGCTTTCTTTCCACTGGAGTTTCTAAGCTTATAGACTCAAACTGGTAATGCTGAGGATCTCAGCCGCAGGATAAAGCAAAGCCGAGAGATGGAAAGTGAGATGTTCATGCATTGATTGATTGATCCATTCATTCTGTAACTACATCATCAGTATCTACCATACACTGAGATTCAGCTGTGAGGCAGGGAAATGAGACCGCCGCTCTTGTAATGCCCACATTCCTTGTGGGCAGTGAGGCCCCAAAAATAAATAAAGAGGAAATAAACCCACAAGATATTTTCAGTTAATTATGAATGCTAAGAAGAGTAAGGCTGATGAAACAGAAAGTGTCTGGGGTGGGAAAGTCAGGCTTTAGTTAATGGCAAAGGAGGTCTCGCTACAGCGGTGACATTTCAGCTGAGACCTGGATGACAAGGGGTCAGCCATGGAAAGATCTGGGGTTGGGCCATCCAGCAGAGGGGACAACGAATGCAAATGTCCTGAGGCTGGAATGAATGAGATCCAGGCAATATCATGTGAGCATCTGGATCCACCATACCTGAAGTAGACTCTTTTCAGTGACATGAAGTAATTGTTTTGTTCTTTTTTTTTTTTTTTGACAACTGTGTGGCCCCTGACCACAGGGAACCATTTTCTTTTTAAATATTTATTTATTTATTTATTATTTATTTTTTGGCTGCATTGGGTCTTAGTTGTGGCACGCGGGATCTTTCATCGAGGTGCACGGGCTCTTCATTGCGGCACGCAGGCTTCTCTCTAGTTGTGGCCCACAGGCTCCAGAGCACGCAGGCTCAGTAGTTGCGGCATGTGGGCTTAATTGCCCCGTGGCATGTGGGATCTTAATTCCCTGCCCAGGGATCGTCCCCTGCACTGGAAGGCGGATTCTTAACCACTGGACCACCAGGGAAGTCCCTTGTTGTTCTTAAACAAGTTTAAATCGGGTTTCTGCAACTTGCATCTGAAAAAATTCCGTCATTTGAAAGAGTTCTGACACCATGAAAACACTGAGCGCTAATCTCTGAAGCTGAGATTTCTGTCCTGTGGGCAAAGGGAACTCCTTAAAGGTTTTTTTTTTTTTTTTTTTTTTTGCGGTACGCGGGCCTCTCACTCTTGTGGCCTCTCCCGTTGCGGAGCACAGGCTCTGGACGCGCAGGCTCAGCGGCCATGGCTCACGGGGCCAGCCGCTCCGCGGCATGTGGGATCTTCCTGGACTGGGGCACGAACCCGTGTCCCCTGCATCGGCAGGCGGACTCCCAACCACTGCACCACCAAGGAAGCCCCTCATTAAAGGTTCTAAGCCAGGGAGGAATCTTCCTGATCGTGCTCCTTCTTTCCTCCCTAGGCTCATCTCTCGAGTGTCCTATCCTTCCCTCCCCTTCCTTCAGTTGCCACCCTCCACTCAGACTGAACTTGGCTGCTGTCACTTCCCTGAAGGTCCTGGCCTCCAGCCCTTTGCACATCCTTCCCTACTTTCCTTCTCCCAACCAACTCAGCCTGGCGTCAACTTAGATGCCACTTCCTTCACTAACTCTCCAAGTCTGGGTCCATTTCCCGATGCCCCAAGCTCCTTGTTTACATGCAAACCACGTTCACATCACAGCACTTATTAGCCCAAATTGTGAATGTCTGGGTATTCTGTCCCACCTGCTAGACAAAGAAGAAGCTCACTAGGGCTCCTGTCTGGTTCTTGTTTGAAACCCTAGCATCTGGTACCTAGTAGGTACTCAGTAAACATGTATTAGCTAAGGGAATGTAATGGACCAAATGTCTGTGTCTCCCCAAAATTCATATGTTGATGAATGAATGTGATGGTATTTGGAGGTGGGGCCTTTGGATGGGAGATAGGTTTAGATGAGGTCATGAGGTTGGGACCCCCATGATGGGATTAGTGTCCTCTTAAGAAGAGGAAGAGAAACCAGAGCTTGTCCTCTCTCTGCCATGTGAGGCCTCAGCAAGATGGCGGCTGTCTACAAGCCTGGAAGCTTGTCCTCACCGGAGACTCAATCTGCTGGCAACTTGACCTTGGACTTCCCAGCCTCTGTGAGAAATAAATGCTGTTTAAGTCACCCAGTATGTGGTGTCTTGTTCTGGCAGCCCGAGCTGGGAGGAGGGAAGGGGGAAGAAGGAGGGACCCGGCACGTGAAAGGTACCAACAGAACTCGAATGAATGAATGAATGGGCACAAGGATGCTGATGTGACCTAGCCTTGGAAGAGTCTAAATGAAGGCATTTAATTTCCAGGACTGCCTACCAAGAGGAGTGGTGTTGGCTCTGCAGGCAGCCCCGGAAGGGATCCAGAGGCTGGGAGGTCTCAGTCTGCAAGAGCCTATGAGAGGCTGCCTGGGGCCTCCTGGCTTCAACTGATGTGCTCATGGGGCCTGGCCAGTGCTCTCCCATAGAGGGGCTCCCAGGTGGCTCCAGGGAAGGCCTGCCTTTACTTGCAGGCTGGGATCCTGGTCTAGGAAAAGAGTCCCTGAGTTGGTTACTCAAGGGGGAAGAGAAGGACCCTAAGTGGGACTACATCTTAGAACAACAGCTGAACTGTACATGCCGGATACAGCAGCCTTACACTAGAAAATACCCCACAAACTAAATGCCCTGAATGGAGAAGGTGATTGGTAAGGTAAGCCGTGAAATCATTAAACATGTTAATGAAAGCCACAAGAGAATTTAGGAGGTCCTGAAACAAAATAACATTCAGTGAAAAGAAAAAAAGACCTGCTGGTTGACAATAGCAAACTGTGGACATGTGTGTATACCAAAGTGAATTAAGGGACAAGTCCTTGAATTAATTTTTATTTTTCTTTTTATTTCTACTATAATCATTTTTCTAATTATTTTTTTATTTTTCTGAACGTCCTTGAATTCTTTGCATAATGACAAAGAGTTCCAGTTGACTATGGGCAAACTGCGGCATCCAAAGAATATTCCAGGAGTTTCCACTAATCTCTCTGTCCACCAAGAAGAGAGACCAGTCATCTCCTGTGTTTGGCCTGTGGTCCAGAGAGTACCAGCACCGCACAGACCAGGGTGACCCACAGGCTGGCGCTCCCTCGATGGCCTGGCCCAGCAGCAGTGAGACCCTGCCCGAAACCCCGCCTTTCTCTCCATGTCGGACCTTGGACTTCAGTTATGTCGGGGCTTCCTGTTGCCAAACTCGTTTTCTTTAGGAGGGAAACATAATCTCTCCAGCTCTGGGCTGGCAGTGCATATGCAAATCAGCCTAACACTGCTCTATTTTGTGAGTTCTCATACGCAAAACCTCCTGAAATAAATCAGCCATCCCATAAGCTGGGGGAGGCTTGAGGGGCAGAGGAGGAAGAAGGAGGTGGCTTCTGTGCCCAGTGGGCTGAAATGTCCGAGACTGGCCATCCCAGCCTTCCCGCTGGTGACGGACACCTGGAGGCAGCCCCCATCTCCCGGCCCTCCCAGTACTCCACAGCGGCCACCAGATGGCAGCACACGCGGGCCTTGGGACCCGAGAGCAGCCTGCCCGTGGGCCTGAGCGGCTGAGGGTCCCGCACATGCGGGAATCACCCACGTTCAATATCACACCTGCTGCTCCCCACTCGCTCTAGCGTCAAGTCTGGGGAAGCGTGGATTTGACTTTTTTCTCAACGGCGACCTCTGCAAGGACAAGAGGGGCCCCTCTAAAAGCAGTTTGCAGCAGCACAAGCCCAGGGCTTTGTAGGGGAGTGCTCCAGGCTGGGGATGCTGAGTGCTGAGCTCCTGGAGCGAGGGAGGGAGGGAAGGAGAAGAAAGAAAGGGAGAAAGGAAGGAGGGAGGGAGAGAGGAAAGAGGGAAAGAAAGAGAGAAAGAAAGAAAGAGAAGAAAGAGAGAAGAAAGAAAGAAAGAAGAAAGAAAGAAAGAAAGAAGAAAGAAAGAAGAAAGAAGAAAGAAAGAAGAAAGAAAGAAAGAAAGAAAGAAGAAAGAAGAAAGAAAGAAAGAAGAAAGAAAGAAAGAAGAAAGAAAGAAAGAAAGAAGAAAGAAAGAAAGAAAGAAAAAGAAGGAAGGGAGGAAGGAAGAAAGAGACTAACTTATGAGTTCTCTACACAAAATCAGGTTTATAAGTAAATGTTTTATTTTAACTTCAATTTTTAAAATTTAATAATTTAGCCATTACTTTTTAAATCCACATGTTATTAAAAATTTCCGGAGAGTGCGTGCTGCTCCAGGAGTGGCGGGTTAGAGAAGAGAATGGAGAGTCTTGGCTCCTGGAAAGCTTTGATAAGCAAATACAGCCCAGAGCTCTGGCGCGCTCTCTATTGGCTGTTCCTTCACCGCCAGATTTTGACACAAATAATCAGATTGAAAATCAGGTAGGGAAACAGAAGAGGAAACACACACGCTCGCGCGCGCACACACACACACACACACACACACACACACACACACACACACACGGAGAGAAGGGGGGGGAAAGGAGAAGTATCTACTTGAGCAGAGAGTCACAAATTGACCGGGTGGCACCGTCCCCATAGGGAGCAGCGAGCTTCCCACCGTGGACGAGGAGCTCTGGACAGGTGAGTGAGTAGAACGCCCCTGCCTCTTCTTTTGAAATTTGCATATCCGACTTAGATCGTTTCCAAGCAGTTTACCTAGTCCTTTTGGCAGTCCTAGGAAGACTAAGGTGGGCTGGAAAATCTCTTTTATGAGAGGTGGCTTTTAGTCCTTGAACCCAGAGAAGAGGTGGCAAGGAGACCGTCTTCTCCGAGATGCTGCGAGCCCCCCATGTACCTGTGGAGGAATTACCTTCCGCCAATTGTGCATGTATATCTGTTGTTGTTGTTATTTTTGCTTTTGTTTTTTGGCCGTATGGCATGCGGGATCTTAGTTCCCTGACCAGGGATGGAACCCGTGCCCCCTGCAGTGGAAGCGCAGAGTCTTAACCACTGGACCACCAGGGAGGTCCCATGAACGCCCTTTGAAGATTTGATTTTAGGCTGACGGAGATCACCTACCTGCACGATGTCATACCCACACCCCAGCTCTCCCAGGGACCTGGGCAGGCGAGGCAGGACACAGGTGGAAGTGCCCGAGTTGGTGTCCATCTTTGGGGACAGACTGGCCCTGTCCCCAGCGCACTCTGAGCCTTTCTTTGGCTGTGAAATAAGAGAGTGGGATTGAGCACTCTGAAGGAAGTCTTAGCTTCAGCACCCACAATCCCAGGCGACCTTCCCCAAAGTTCCTGGGACACTTTGAGAGGGAGGCATTTCACATTCAGAGCCTCCTAAGGGGAGCAGGGGACTGACATCTTCACAGCACCGTCCCACCCAGCCTCCAGGAACAAGTGATGGGGAGGTAGTGCCTCAGCCGCTTCTACCTAATTTTGAAGAAAAAGCCAAGTTAGAGTCTGGGCGTCTGGGGAGAGGTGCTTGCTCTAACGTAGGGCTTGTTAAGGGGGGCAGTCCACTGAATCACCGTGGGTACGTGCCTGTGTACGTGTTGCTGGGAAGAAAGTCCGCAGCTTTCATGAGAGACTATGGTGGGAGGTGAAAAGTAATTTTCGGTCTCTGGACGTGGATCTGGTGGGAGCCAGCTGAGCTGCACCTGCCCACACGGGCTCACTCCTCTGCACATTTCTTAGTGGGCAACGGGTAGAAGACGTCAGTCCTAGAGAAGGGGCAAGGTTCTTGTCCTCAGAGGTGGTGCAGAAGGGATTCTTTGGATAAGAAGGTGTGTGAGGTTTCTTCCAACTCAGATTTGGGGATCGGAGGGAATTCCCTGGTGATCCAGTGGTTAGGGCTATGTGCTTCCATTGCAGGGGGCATGGGTTCGATCCCTGGTCGGGGAGCTAAGATCCTGCAAGCCACTCGGCCAAAAAAAAAAAAAAAAAAAAAAATGATTTGTGGGTTGGTATGTCAGTTTCCCAGCAGAAAGTTCTTGGGGACCACCAGGGAGTTATACTTGGGTTAGGTTTGATTGATGGAGTCACTCAAAACCAGTGCAGAGCATTTTCTCAAGGCTTTCAGGAGACTGGGTGGTGGTGTCCTACTGGAGAGTACAAGGGCTCCCGAAGCCTTTGGGGCCATATCCCCACCCCACCCCCCGGGAAAACTAACATGATCACATATGATGCTTCACTGTGACACAACCTCTCAACCCTTTTCAGAAACAACAGAAAACTTCACCCTTCCTCAGTCTAGAGGGTGGTTTTTGTTCCTTTGTTTCCAGGAATTCAAACCAATGGGAACTGCTTTAGCTCTAATTCAGAGATGCTCAGGAAATGTTTTGTTCACTCCTTTTTGTTTTGTTTTTGTTTTTGAAATTAATTTTTATTGGCGTATAGTTGCTCTACACTCCTTTTTGTTTTTATTGAGGTAAATACATATAACATGAAATGGACCGTTTTAATCATTTTTTAAGTGGCCAGTTCAGTGGCATTAAGCACATTCACATTGCTGTGCTACCGTCACCACCATCCATTGATAGAACTTCTTTCATCTTGCAAAAAACTGAAACTCTGTCCCCGGTAAGCAATAACTCCCCAGTCCTCCCATCCCCCCAGCCCCTGGCCCCCACCATCCTACTTTCTGTCTCTGAATTGGACTACTCTAGGTAACTCACGTAGGTAGAATCCTACAGTATTCATCCTTTGGTGTCTGGCTTAATTTCAAGTGGCATAATGACCTCATTGTTCACCCGTGTTGTAGCATGTGTCAGGATCACTTTCCTTTTGAAGACTGAATAATATTCCATTGTGATGTCTATACTATACTTTGTTCATGCACTCATCCATTAATGGACACATCGGTTGTTTCCACCTTTTGGCTGTTGTCAATAACACTGCTATGAACCTGGGTGTACAAATATCTGTTCAAGTCCCTGCTTTCGATACTTTTATATACCCAGAGGTGGAGTCACCTCTTTTTGACATTGCATCCTCTGAACTTAGGAAGAGACATTTGAGAACTCCTTCCAAATTTTGAATAAAAGTAATGACTGCGCTCTGCTGGCGCCCCAAAAAGGACCTGGGCTCACGTCCCCTGACTCCTACATGGAAAGGGTGCTTTTTGTTTGTTTGTTTGTGTTTCCCCTTGAGTCGCGTCTTTAAGCATAAAGGAAGTCCAAAGGGTCCTCTGTAGCAGACTCTGAGAAACAACGGAGTGTCTTACTCAATCCTCCCAAAAAGGGAACCCGAGTGATGAGTTTCTTAGTCAAGGTAGGTCGGTCCCGTGCTAAAAGTCAACGAACCCCAGCATGGGATTTTAGAGCAAAAGGGAAGTTTAGAAATCTCTTAGTCCAACCGTCCCTTCTGAGAGATGGGAAAACCAAGCCCCAGGTTGACGGCTGACGTGGTTGGGCTCAAGGTCACAGAATCCGATTCAGCCCCACGGGAGGCGCCTCGTTGCACGGAAACCACAGGCCTGCTGCTCTGGCTCCGTCTGGAAGTCAGGGTGCGGGGCTGCCCCTCTTCAGAAGTACTGGCCGAGATTCTGACTCAGGGTCGGGGAACCCTCTGTTGGGATTGGGGGTTTTTGAAGAGATATTAACAGCGAGGCTCTTTCCGGAGGCCCGATACCATCAAGGCCTCTGTTATGAAGAAATCTTGGGCTTCTTACACAATCTCTGCTCGTAGCTCTTTCTCAGGACAGGTTAGTGTGAATCAAACCGTGTGGTTGTTAATTAACTACAGTATAGGTGATTGGTTCCTTTTTTTTTTTTTTTTTAACTCAGCTCACAGGGGTCAAAAGGAAGTTCTCTGGGTGCATTTGGCTTGATGGCTTTGGTGAGCTTGATGGCTTCGCCACTGTCACTTTGCCAGGCTGAGCGGAGAGAATGTTCTAGGGAGGGAAGGGGAAGAGATTGGGGGCCCCGGGGGGATCACTAGAGTGGGCCCCGAGAATCACCTTCCTGGGACCCCCTTGCTCCTCTGTGTACGTGCTTCTGAACCCCAGAGAGCCATTGTGTTGTCATGCCAGGTTCCAATGAGCTGACCTCTAGGGTCTCCTTGGGTTCTGAGCCGAAGGGATCACTGAAGCTTCCTAAAAGAAGCCTGTTCTCTCGCCTGCCTCTCCACCCCAAACTCCTCACGAGCCTGGATGGGGCCTGCTGGATCCTGGAAGAGTCCAAAGATCAGGGGAATTTGATTTGTCCCCCATCTCGCCCCACCAATGAGACTTCTCCTCCCTTCTCCAGGCAGGCTGTCTTCATCCGGGGTTGAAAGGACCACAGGTGCAGATGGGCAGAGCTTGGGGCCAGGAGTCAAGTCCTAGCAAGCAGGGGCTCTGGGTCTGGCTCTGCTGTGAGGCCCTGGACAAGCCACTTGCCTCTCTCAGCCTCAGGTTCCCCCTGTGACCCGGGAAGACAATCACTGCTTCCCTTGCCCCGGTGGGTGTCAGATTCAGTGACGCAGGGCACGCTGGGGAGCTTCACGCGCTGTCCTGGTTTCCTCCTTAGCTTGTCAGCTCAGTTGCCACCGCCCTGAACAAGAGCCCACCCCGTGGTCTGACGGCCAAGAGCACGGAGGCCTGGGAGGCAGATGACCAAGTCCAGCTCCGCCTCACTCTGCCCTGGGATTGTGAGCCGGTCTCTAAGCCTCAGTTCCTCCTCTGTAAAGTGGGGTAATAGCCACTCAGCTCACAAGCCAGGATTATCAGAGCTGAGGCTCTGCAGATCCGGGCTGCAGGAAGTATTTCCTGGTGTTCTAGCTCAGCGGCTTAAAGCCTACTTTTGGTTCTAGTTGATTGACTAATAAAGTACTATGTTTTTAAAAAATCATGGCTATGGAGGTCCCCCCAGAATAAAAGGCGAGGGGAGCCCAGCCCCCCGGCCCTCCCCCAGAACGGGAGGGTCTCCTCTCGCTCTGCCCAGGCTCTGGCCTCTTCAGGGGGCTCCTGAAGCCAAGAGTTAGAAGGGGGCAGGAAGGGGCAGTGTGTGGAGCCCTGGGCGGGGGGAGAGGGGGAGACATGAGGAAGAACACTGTCCCTGGGAGATAAGAGCTGCCCCACAAGCCTGGGGAGGACAGCAGGCTGGCTGAGCCTCGTGTGGTCAAAATCTGACAGCTGGACCGGACCCCAGAGGCCATCAGGTCCCACGCCTTCATTTCAGGGCCCAGGGGGAGGGGCCTGGAGCGTGTCCCGGCTCCTGGTCAGGGCTTGACCCCATCCATGGAGCGTGCCGGCTTTGGGTCAGGCACTGGGGATGCCACCAGACCAGACAGGACCCAAGCAGTGCCTGCCCCCCCGAAGCCTCTCCTCTGTGGGCTGAGCACCTCCGTCCCCCCAGCAGCCCAGGCACCGCACTGGGACCTCTACACAATTGTTTGTAATAAATAAAGTTCCCTTCTCTCCCCAGCAGTCCCAGGAAGTTGGTTTGAGATCGCCATTTAGCAGATCCGGACACTGAGGCCTCCATTCAGGAAGGCTGGGCCTGGGATGGCCCCTGGCAAAGCGGCATGGCCCAAACTCCTGCTGCCCCCAGAGGGGCGGGCAGGTCTGGGCACGGGTGTGGGTACCTCTTCTGCCTGCTCTGGGTCATCCCCCTGGGGAAGGGGTGGCTCCCAGGGCCTCTCCCAAGGCAGAGCTCCAAGCTCCCTCTCTAATCTGCCTGCTCCCAGCCGGCTCCTTGGCCACGGCCTTATCAACCAGGCCCTCGCTGTTGTTCAGAGCTTTTTCCCGCGATCTGTTTCCCCGCGCTTGGCCCTATCACGCCTGCAGCCTTGCCTGGTGCCTGGGCTGGCCCAGGAGTGGGGGGGTTCCTCCTCTGAGGCCGGGGGAATGGGCCCAGCTGAGCTGCCATCAGCACCGGCATCGGCTGAGTATTTCCTCTGAGCTTCTGCCTGGGGGGTGGCGGGGACAGAGGACCACCAGGAGATGCTCTGTCTCCTGGGAGCCCTCAGGAGAGCCTCCTGGCTGGGCGCAGGGATGTGAAACATTTTGGGGGGTTGGGGCAGCGGGCAGGAGATGCTCGCTGCCCCAGAGGGCTCTGCACCAGAAGCCAAGAGCACCGGGTAGTCAGGCTGGTCCAGCTCTGCACTCCCCGACCCGCTGACCCGTGGGTTCAGTGATGGGCCTGGGCTGGGCTGCCCTGTGTTCAGTCCCTAGAGTTGGTGGACCTTGGCCTCTTCCTCCCTGTGCATAAAATGACCTCAGGCCTCCAGTGGGGTCCTCTCAGGCCTCGAGCTCCACATAGAAGCTCAACCACCTCCTCCACCCATGAGGAGAGAGGAAGAGCCCCTCCCTCTCTGGGGGCCAGATTCTGGGCTGGAGCTGTGGACAAGGTGCAGCCCCGCTCTGGCTACGTCAGCACCCAACTTGCACAATTACGTGGATTTGCGATTGAGGTGGCCCCCCTCGTTGCAGCCCACCTGCCAGGTTCCTCTCTGATAGGCGCTGAGCACGTACTAGGCACTCACCAGCACCATCAACCTGGATTACCATCTTACAGAAAAGGTAATAGGCCCAGAGAGGTTAAGCATCTGCCCCAAATTGCACAGCGGGTGAGCTGGGATTCTAACCCGTGAGCATCTGACTCCAAAACCTGTGCTCAGACCACAACTTTCCACGGCCTCTGAATGCAGACCCCACCGGGATGCAGATGCAGTTTTCTGGGTTCAGGGTGCAGAGTGTTTCACAAATGGAGGTACCCCTGCCCTTCCTTCTCGGCTCCCAGGGTAACTCAGGGCATGCAGCAGGGGCAGGCTGACCTGGGGTTTTCTAGAAGTGGGTGTATTGGTTTTCCAGCAAGAGAGGAGTGAGGGACACTAGGCTTTGTAGCCGCTGTAAAAAAAAAAACATAAACTGGGTGGCTTGACACAACAGGAATGTATTCATTCAGGGTTCTGGAGTCTAGAAATCCAAAAACAAGGTGTCGGCAAAGTCAGCTCCTCTGGAGTTTCTGAGGGAGCATCTGTTTCAGGCTTGTCTCCTAGCTTCTGGTTTGCCAGCAATCCTTGTCTTGAAGCCGCATCCCTCCAAATCTCTGCCCCCATCTCCACGTGGCCCTTCTTCCTGCACGTGTCTGTGTCTGTGTGTCCAAGTTTCCTTCTTCTTATAAAGACACTTGTCACATTGGATTTAGGGTTTCTCTGCACCTAGGGTGACATCACCTTAACTTGATTACATCTGCAAAGACCCTATTTTCAAATAAGGTCACATTCACAGATTCTGGGTGGATGTGAACTTTGGGGGACAGTATTCAAACCAGGACAGTGGATTTTGATTTTAGGAGGAGGTCCTAAAATATAGAGGAGTATCGTCCTCTCGTCCTTCCTAAACTTTCTCGTCTTCTCCCCCTATAGGTGTGGGGCACCCGGTGACGATGCCACGCTCCTTCCTGGTGAAGAGTAAGAAGGCTCACACCTACCACCAGCCTCGTGCCCAGGAGGATGGGCTCCTCTGGCCTCCTGCCCTTGGTCCTGGTGAGTCATAGCCCGGGCTGGCCTTCTGCTGTACCCACCAGGACTCCCTGCCCATGTGATGGGGGTGCAGCAGCATCCCACCGGAAGTAGCCGCTCTTCCAAGTCTGGAAACAGGAGGAGTTCAGTAAATGTGGGTTGAATGAATGAATAAATGCACCTATCTCTTCTCACCCCATGGGGGTGATGAGAGCATCCTGATTGGCGCTGTCCTCAGCAGCTGACGTGTGACTCGTAATCAGAAGGCTGATCTAGGGCTGAGGGTGGGTGCTCAGAAAGATGGAGACTGGTCCGAGAGCTCTCCTCGGTGGGGGGGAGGGGGGAGGGGGAGGGGAGGGGAGGGGAGGGGAGGGGAGGGGGAGGGCGGGGGTCTCCTCCTGGCCTCCACGCTGCTCCCACCATCCTGGGAAGAACCAGGGGTGGCAGCAGTGGTCTCTCTCTGGTGCCCCTCCTTCCCCCGGTCCCTCCGGACTTCCCAGAGCTGAAGTCTGACAGTCTTGTCTCCCCACAGTGGCCAGGGACCAGGTCCCGAGCACCAACCCTGTCCTCAGCACCCTGTTCCCAAACCAGTGCCTGGACTGGACTGACCTCAAACGGGAGCCGGAGCTGGAGCTGGACCAGAGCTTGATGACCAGGATGGCCTCCGCCCCAGGTACCCAGCAGGGGACCCCCGCCACTCCCCAGCGGGTGCAAGGGGAATGGAGGATGGATGGGCCTGTGGAAGTGGGGCCCCTCGGAGTTGTGGAGTCAGGGAGGATCGACAGTCCAGGCCCTCAGGCTTCTGCTCGAATCCCTCCAGGACGGGGAGTTCATTCCCACATGAGAGCTTCTGTGTGGTGGGGCAGAGGAAGCAGCTGGACAGGCCCACGTAGTGCGTGAGGTGGGCACTCTGCAGGGCTTGGGGCACATTTCTGGACTGAAAAGTCAAGGAGCCACAGTGAGGACCCAGACCACCCCCCAGTAAATAATTGGGGCTACACACCAAAGCCTCAGCATGAGGTCACAGTGGAGGGTGGCGGGGAGTGGGTGCCCTGCTTTTAACGTCACCACTAGGTATATGTCCCACTCTCCACAGAGGGGCCTGCTGTGACGTCCCGACCCCAGGATGAGGGCTCGCCATCCTCCGACTCACCCCCGTTCTACAAGCCCAGATTCTCCTGGGATGCCCTGGCTTCATCCTACGGGCACAGCTACCAGCAGGCCCCCTCCACCATGCAGTCTGCCTTCCTGGAGCGCTCCGTCAGCCTGTATGGCAGCCCTCTGGTGCCCAGCACTGAGCCGCCCTTGGACTTTAGCCTCCACTACTCCCCGGGCTTGGACGCATACCACTGCATCAAGTGCAGCAAGGTGGGTGGCCGGGATGCGGGTGGGCTCTCGTGTCCTGCTTGCATCGCCTCTCCAGCACCCTGGCAGCTGCGAGTGCTCAGAGTTGGGTGCCCCCTGTGATGTGACTCTTGGGTCCTCTGGTGGGATCAAGGACTCGCAACATTCGCCCTCATCACCATTCATTGAGCCCTGACCATGTGCTCATCCCTGTGCTAAGCCCCGGGAGGTGGACGAAGGGCTAAGGTTCAGAGACGTTGCCCAATAGCACACAGCAAGTAGACATCACAACCAGCATTCAAACCTGGCTCTGCCCAACTCCCACTTTTTAACCGCCATTCAGCCTCCAGATAGGGCCAGGAGGGGCCTTCCAGATCCCCCCTCCCAGACTCCATTCTATAGACAGGAAAGCCAGCCGCAGAGAGGGAAAGGGACCTTCCCAGGACACACAGCACATGGCAGCAGTGTGTGTCGGCAATCCAGTGTTCCTTTTCCTGTACACCCACCTGTGGCTTAGCTGGGTGCAGAGGTGGGACCCCGGCCCTCTCCCTCTCTGCACCCCCGGCGCCTCATGCTCTGCCCCTCCTGCAGGTGTTCTCCACCCCACATGGGCTCGAGGTGCACGTCCGCCGCTCCCACAGTGGGACCCGGCCCTTCGCCTGCAACGTCTGCGGCAAAACCTTCGGCCATGCAGTGAGCCTGGAGCAGCACACGCACGTCCACTCCCAGGTGGGCAGCTGGCTGAGCACAGCACCCCCACTTCCCACTCCTGCTCTGTGCTCCCCCCAGGAAGCCTAGGGGGCTTCGGTGGGTCTCTCTCTGTGCCCCTGAAGGTGACAGATCGGGGGGCCCTCATTATCTGCCGCCCTGATCTGGGTCTCCGTCACCCGCCCTTAACACATTTGAGTCCCTGATGGACCAAGCTGGCTTCATGTACAGTTGGAAGAGGCTAGGAGCTCAGGTGGGATTTCGGGGGCAGCGAGATGTCTGGGATGCTGAGGAATGACCCCACCTCCTGGGTGGTCAGGACAGGTTTCTCACCTCTGAGACCCTTGACTCTTAGAATCTTGAAATCAGGCTTAAATGTTCATCTCATCCCACTTAGCCCTACCTGATGCCGAAATCCCTTCCTCAGAATCCCATTCCAGGGAAAGCACCTGACACTGACCTGAGTTGCTAACACCTGGGTAGATATAAAAGCTCAGGTGGGAAACGCAGGAAAAGAGGGTTAGAATGTGCCACGTGCCAGTTGCCAGCTCAGTTCCCGACCTCCAATCCTCCCAACGATCCTTTGAGGTCACTACCCATAATGATCCAATGTACAGATGGGGAAACTGAGTCCCGGGGAGGTTAAATGACTTGCCAAAGGTCACGTGGCGAGTAAGAGGCAGAAGCCAGAATTGGGCCCCAATAATTCAGCCGCTTAAACAAACCACAAGGGGAAATCCCCTAATAGGAGGCCACTCAGGGGCCAGGCCTCGGCCCCTCCCAGGAGGCAGGAATGGGGGTCCCTGGTTCCTGCTCCTCCAGGCCCCATCCTCGAGGCCACCCCAATGGAGTGTCCTGTTCCTCAGGGGATCCTGGCCGGGTCCAGTCCCGCGCCAAGCCTGGCAGTCCCGGGTCGCGAGGCCCCACCTGCGCCTGACCCCCCGGGGCCTCGTTTCCTCCGGCAGGGGCGCAGCTTCGAGTGCCGGATGTGCGGCAAGGCCTTCAAGCGCTCGTCCACCCTGTCCACCCACCTGCTCATCCACTCGGACACGCGGCCCTACCCCTGCCAGTTCTGCGGCAAACGCTTCCACCAGAAGTCGGACATGAAGAAGCACACCTACATCCACACCGGTGAGGCCGCGGCCCGCGCTCTGCCCCAGCAGAGCTCCTCCCCGGCCTGGGTCCGCCGACCCTCCCCCCACCCCGCCCCCACCAAGCCCCCCACCCCAGGGCCCAGACAGAGCCTGCGGGCACCCAACCTTTCACTGTTAAAAGGTGCGGGCTTTAGGCCCCGGGTGGGGAGGGATGGGGGTGTCAGGTTACACAGGGGAGGCCACCCTGCTCCAACAGGAGGGCGGGGTACGCTGTGTTACTTACTGCGTAGAAAAAGTACTGGAAGGAAATAGCAAAATGTCGACACTGATAATCTGTGTGTAGAAGTGAGACCAGCAGGTGAATTTCTCCTTTGTTCATCATTCCTTCATTCGCTCATTCCTCCAGCCATTCATTCCTTCATTCCCACATTCATTCATTTCCCATTTGGTCATTCATTCGGTCATGCTGCTACTCACCCTTTTGGTCCCCCACTCATTCACCCATTCCCCGTTTGGTCACTCATTCATCATCCCTCCAGCCATTCATTCATCCTCATTCAGTCATCCATTCCTTCATTCCCCACTGTCATTCAGTCATTCATTCCTCCATCCATTCATTTGTTCCCCCATTTGGTCACTTTTTCATTCATCCTTCCAGCCATTCATTTATCCATTTCCCCATTCATTCTTTCCCCATTCGGTCATCCATTCACTCATTCTTCCAACCATTCATTCATCCCTTCATTCATTCATTCATTCATTCCCCATGCATTCATTCCTCAGCTGTTAGCCAGTGCTCTTTTGTGCAGGGTCCTGTACCAGGTGCTGGGCTTCATTGATAAACAAGGTGGACCCAGTCCCTGCCTTAAAACTGGGGTACGATTGGCCGAGGGGTTGGGTGGTCAGAGTTGTATTTTTCTTGTCTCCCTTTTCTAATTATTTTTCTAAAGTAAACGTGCGATAAAACATAATAAAATTCCAGAGAATAACTGCAGGGCATTGGGGCAGCAGGTCTGGTCCAAACGGCCCTGACCCTGTACTTGCCGCCCCACAGGTGAGAAACCACACAAGTGCCAGGTGTGTGGGAAGGCTTTCAGCCAGAGCTCCAACCTCATCACTCACAGCCGGAAGCACACGGGCTTCAAGCCCTTCAGCTGTGAGCTGTGCACCAAAGGCTTCCAGCGTAAAGTGGACCTGCGGCGGCACCGCGAGAGCCAGCACAACCTCAAGTGAGGCTGTCCCCGCTCCCAGCTCCTGACCGGCCTGCCCCAAGATCGTGTCACCTGGAGGGAGGCCAGCCTCACACACCCAGATCCCCAGGCTCCTGGAGGCAGCACTGGACGAGCTTGTTTTGAGACTCACAAAATTGCTGTGTGACCTCGGGCAAGTCACTTTCCCTCTCTGGACCAACAATTCTCCTGCTGCAAAGTGTGGCAGCTGGATCTTTTCTGAGCTGATGTCGTCTACAGGTCTAAGGGCTCGGTGCCTTCCCCCCGAGGCAGAGCCAGGAGGCCAGAGTAGCCCCAGGTGTACTGCGATGCCAAGAACAGACCAGAGCTGGGACCCACAGAGAACTCCTCCCCCTGCCTGCTGCTCACCGGGATCTGGTCAGCTCGGTGTTCAGCAGGCCCCTTTCTGGCTGCCGTGGGTGGTCAGAGCTGTCTCCTGCCCCAGTGGGAGACCTAGAACCCCTCTGCTTCAGCCAATGTGCTGGCTGTTCCCCACTCCTGACGGGCGCTCAGGCCACGGGGGTTCTAGTTCTGCGGTCAGACCACGGGGAAATCAGCAGTTACTGCTGTCAAAAGCCTGTTCCTCTCAACAGCTGTAAATAAAAGACACAGATTTACTTACATATCGCCACCATTTTTTAAACGCATACCGGGTGCAAGCTAGTGCCTGAGGCTCTGGGGAGGGATGGTGGGGAAGCTTGAAAAGCATAGAAAGCTCCGGAGTCGCTCGCAGACACATTGGGGACCAAACTGATAAAGTGCTGAAACAGAGGCACGAGAGACCCGTGTGACGAGACCCCAGGCGAGGGCAAGGTGGATGCAGCTGGGGCTGTAGCAGCTTCCTGTGGCTGCTCTAACAGGTCACCGCAAACTCGGTGGCTTCAAACAGCACAAAGGGGGACTTCCCTGGGGTCCACTTACTCAGACTCCGTGCTTCCAACGCAAGGGGCGTGGGTTTGATCCCTGGTCGGGGCACTAGGATCCCACATGCCAAGGGGCACAGCCAGAACATTAAACACACACACACACACACACACACACAGGTATTCTCTTACAGTTGTGGAGGTCAGAAATCCAAAATGAGTCTCATGGGGCTAAAAGTCAAGGTATCGGCAGGGCTGGTTCCCTCTGGAGGCCCCAGGGGAGGTTCTATTTCCTCATCTTCCCCAGCTTTTAGAGGCTGCCTGCATCCCTCAGCTTGTGGCCCCTTCCTCCATCTTCAAAGTGCGTCACCTGGACTTCCCACCAGCCCACCTCCTTCCTCTGCTTTTGACCTTCCTGCCCCCCTCTTGCAAGGACCCTGGTGATCACATCAGGCCCACCTGGGTCATCCAGGGTAACCTTCCCATCTCAAGGTCCTTAATGGAATCACCATGGTAGGCAGAAGAATGGCCCCCAAAGATGATATCCACGTCCTAACCCCTGGAACCTGTGAATGTTATAAGGCATAAGGGACTTTGCAGGTGTGATTAAGTTAAGCCTGGTGCTGTCCCTCACTAGCTGGGTGACTCCAGGCTGAGCCCCCTCCCCTGTAAAACGGTAAACGTAGCAATCCTTTCCTGTGGGTTGCTGGGAGGATCCCTTGAGGCCACGAGTATACAGCAGTGAGGAGGGCCTAACACAGGATTAGTGTTGGTAGGCCATGAATGTGCCCTCTTGAAATCCTGCCCATCCTACAGGCCTGCTCAAATGCCACCTCCTCCAGGAAGCCTCTCTTGGTCATTCCAGCCAGAGGTCTTCTCTTGCTTCTAAACTGAGCTCTTCGGGCTCTTTGCTTACAGCTCAGGACCCACTGAACCTGGACTGGCGGTTATCTGTGGGTAAGTTTCCGCTCTGCTAGAAGGAATTCCCTCTGGGCTCTAGCCTTCAGCACTACGCCGGTCCCTGGCCCACCACAATGAACACTTCTGAATGAGTCCCTTCCGGGTAACAAGCTGGGCTCAGGGTTTCCATACATTGTCTCTAACCCACGTAGCCCTCTGCAAAGGAGCTGTCATTACCCCATTTTACAGAGCAGGCAACTGAGGCTCAGGGAGGTTGGCCGTCTTGCCCAAGGTCACCCAGCAAGCAGTTGCAGAGCTGGGATCAGGATATCTGATCCAAGTCTTCTTCTTTGAGTCTCTGTCTACCCTTCCTCCCAATGACACCTGCAGATGTTTCCTCTCTTCCGCTGTGAATAGAGGGTTCTGAGGCTCCTTAAGGAATGGTAAATCCCTTGACCCCCAGGCTCTGGGTATTGCTGGGCAGGGCCCCATGGTGTCGTTCATTGCAAAGGCTCTTCCTGTTTACTTTAGCAAGAATTCCCCTACACAGACCTGTCAGGTGTGCAGAGGGTGGGGTGGAGGTTCGGGATTTGCATACGAGGGTGGTCTGGTCTCCTCAGCAGGCTTTCAGATCCTGTCCTGCAAGCCTCACTCTTGAGGTCAAAGGAAGACAGCCTCTGGCAGCCAACCCACCAGAGCCACCAGAGCCTTGGAGAACACCTGCTCCCCCCTCCTCCTCTTGCCCATGAGGACCGTGTAGCCCAGAGAGGGGGAGGGACTTGCCCAAAGCCACACAGCAGGGCCAGGCTCACCCGGGCTTCTGAACCCAGAGTGAGCCTGAACTTCCCAGAGGACGGACACACACACGCACACACACACACACACACACACACACACACACACACACACACACGCACAGAGGAGCTACTTTGCATGTTCCTTGTTTGCTAACTTCTGCAGCAGGGCGGGTCAAGGAAGAGCAGCCGGACAGTGTGTCTTTCTTCACCTGCTGAGTTCGGGAGCTGGGGATTTAGTGTGTCAACCCCTCCACTGAGTGCCCACAACGGTGGGAGGGCCCTGCAGCCTCAGAGCAGGGGGTCTGGACCCCCATTTGTAAACACATTGCAGAGAAAGGGGGCCAGTGGGTGGGCAGGTATGGGGGGGCGGCGAAACCTGCTTCCCCGGGGAGAATCGGCACCGCGTGGAGGGGGAGAGCCGGGCTGCTGTCCCTTCCCCACGCCCACCCCTCAGCCAGCTGCAGGAACCGCAGGGCCGTCACAGGAAGGATGGGCTGCCCTGCGCACGCAGAGCTGCGGCCCTGGAGAAGGCCTGCAGGTTGGCACCAGCCACAAGCCACCGGCAACGTTCCCGCCAGTGGGAGCAGAGGTCCCGTCAAAGTCCCGTCTCCTGCGGGATGCGAGGGCTGCGCGCATCATGCTGGGGTCGGGGGCCCAACTCAGTGGGTGCGGCGGGGCCCCCAGCTGCCGTCTGTGAGTGGAGGGAGTGCAGTCAGCCGTCCTCAGCCTTCGCTCCGCTTCCACTCCCCACCCCCCGTCTGAGATTCCCAGCATCAGAGTCACAGCGTGTGAACCGGGAGGCCCCGTCCAGCCCCGTGAAGACTGCCCGTGGCTTCCCTTTGCTGCACGAGGGCACGGGCCCAGGGAGGGGGCAGCGGTGGCCCCAGTCACATGGGCGGTCGGCAGCGACGTCACACAGAATCCAGGTTTCCTGACCGCCCAGCCTAGGGGCTTGTGGGGTTGACTGCACACCTCCAGGGGGCTCTACTTACACGGACCGCGGAGCCAGCGGCGGCCTCTGAGGCTGCACGGGGAGATGAGGGGCGGCCGCTGCCGAGGGCTGGGAGGGCGTGGGCGGAGCAAGTGAGGCTTCAGGATGGCGCCAGAGACTCAACCCGTAGGATCGACATTCTCCACGGTAAGGAACGAAACCAGAATTTTAATATTAAAACAAAGCAGTCACCTTAAGGCGCAGAAACCAACACCGGAATTCATTTTCCGACGAAATGTCCCGCCAGCGGTGTCAGCTTCAGGCAACCTCTCCGGGCCCTGCCAGCCCCTGAGGGACATTCTGGGAGGTGCCCGGCGGCCCTCCAAGGAAATCACTGGTAAGGATGGAAATGCACCTCCCAGGGTCAGCCCAGGCGTTCACACGGGTGGCTGAGCTGACCCCAGCCTGTCCCCAAGCGTGACCGCCCAGAGCTGACTGCACTGGCCCGGAAGGCGTGGATGGATGCGGGAATGGAGGTGGCAGAGCCTGGGCGCTGGGGCAGCGGGGGAAGTGGAAGGATGTAGGGTTCTGGATCATCTAGAAGAATAGGACTTGTTCTGAAAGTTCACCAAGTGCGCCTCTATGAATCACCTGAAGAATCGAGTCCAGCCCCTGGCCATGACCTAACCTTCCCAGCCCTGGATGGGCTCCCCCTGAGGCTGGCACAGGCTACTCCATAGGGGAGGAGCAGGATGAATAAAAGGGTGAGAACAGACACGACCAGAGAATGATGAAGAAGCTGGGCCGGCCAGGAGCGTCCAAAGCTGGGAGGGCCACACACCTTGGGGCAGAGCCTGGCACGGGCCAGGGGCAGCAGGAGAGACCCAAGACCCAGAAGAATCTTCCAGGGCCCAGAAGAATCTTCCCAAGGCATCCGAGCCATTGATTGTTTTGGACCAAGGGAGGAGCCCAGGAGACAAGGGAGCTGAGCTTCAGAAAGACAACCCATGGTGGACACACGGTGTGGTCTGGGGAGCCCAGCGGGAGCACAGGGGACTGGAAGCGGTTCCAGGTCAGGTTCTGAGTCAGTATATTGGGGATGATAGCGGCACCAGCTGCCCTGAGCTCCTCCTGGCTCCCTGCTGAGGCAGGTCAGAGAGGGGAGCCCCCCGGGATGGAGGGAGGATGCACAGGAGACCGTCGCGGCCGCACCATCCCACTTCCCTGGGATTCTGGACAGGAAGCCAAGTCTTTCCTGTTATTCCCCCAAAGACCTTTAGGGAATTCCCGATGCCATTTCCCACCCTTTGCCCACGGTGGTCCCTCCTCTAAAATCCCCTCTCCCCTCCCCTGAACCCTTGAAACGCAGCTCAACTGCATAGAGTTTTCTTTTCTTTGTTCTTGGCCGCGAAGCGTGCGCGATCTTAGTTCCCCGACCAGGGATTGAACCCGCGCCCCCTGCATTGGAAGCAAGGAGTCTTAACCCCTGGACCACCAGGGAAGTCCCACAGTGCATAGATTTTTCAACACTTGTTCACCCCCTGATCCTCCGTTCCACTCTTAGGAATTTGTGTGAAAGAAAAGTAGTCATGAATGGGCCACAGATTAGCTACAAGATCATCTTCTGAAGCCTGTTGAAAATGGAAAAAACAAATTGCAACCGTCCTAACCTCCCAGGAGAGGAGATTGGCTAAGTGACCGATGGTGCACCCAGGCAATGGTCATCCAAGCAGCCATTGAAAGGAGCTGGTGTGCTTTATTTATTTATTTATTTGCCTGCATTGGGTCTTCGTTGCTGTGCTCAGGCTCTCTCTAGTCGCAGCGAGCAGGGGCTACTCTTTGTTGAGGTGCGTGGGTTTCTCACTGCGGTGTCTTCTCTTGTTGCAGAACACGGGCTCTAGGCGCGTGGGCTTCAGTAGCTGCAGCACGCGGGCTCAGTAGTTGTGGCACATGGGCTTAGTTGCTCCGCGGCATGTGGGATCTTCCCAGACCTGGCCTCGAACCCGTGTCCCCTACATTGGCAGGCGGATTCTTAACCACTGTGCCACCAGGGAAGTCCCTGGATCCAGTGTGCTTTATAAGGACTGACCCAGAAGGAGCCTGGGTGCTGGTGTGGAGTGAGAAACGTTTGCTTCACGATTGCGTGCTGGTTCTGTAAAAACAGCACAACGTACGTTTGTAGATGCTTAGAGAAACAAACCCAAAGAAGGTCCATCAAACCATTGATAGCCGTTGCTTCTGGGGGCTGGGAAAGAGGGTTGATTTCACCCTCGATGCTATCTATAAAAGAGACTTGGATTTGTGTGTGTGTGTGTGTGTGTACTTTTACTAAAAAAAAAATTGAACAGAAAATAGATTTTGCAGAATAAATGCATCAACATAGGAAGCTGTTCATGATATCTTAAGTGAAAAAGTGGTTTAAAATCAGTATACACCATATGATTCCATTTTGTTAATTACACACCCAGAAGGAAGGTTGCAAGGATAAAGAGAAGCATATCAACAAGGGCTGCACAGAGGGGGCTGTGTATTTTCTTCTTCCTTCTCAGCGTGTATGCTGTGTTTTTCTGTCATGGGCACGCATGATAACATTATCACTGGCGTTACAAAAAGACTCCTTCGGCTCAAATATTATTTCCCTGCTTTGAGGTTTGCCTCCCCACTCCTCCCTCCAAGCTGCTGGCCCTCCACAGCTCCTCGGGTCGGTGTCCTTTCTCCTTCATCAGTGCTGGCTCTCTTGAACCCAACCGCCAAACCCGAGAGCCATCTCCCGGCAGACACTGCGTCCAGTCCTAGCACTCAGCTTAGGACCCAGCACCTAGGAGGTCCCCAGTAATTCTGAGAAGGATGTGTAAGCCCATTAGGGCCCCTGGCTCCTTCGTGGCAGGTGGGGTGGGACCCCTAAGGTGGAGCCCCTGGCTTGGGAGCTGCGGGCCAGACACTGGACCCCCAGCTCTTCCTCCTGGTCTCTGTGGAGGGCTGTCCCCTCCCACCTCCCTGGGGTCCGGCTGGGATTGGGCAGGGCCTGGGGTTCCAGTGACGGGGGCCGGGGGGCTGCAGGAAGGCAGGAGGAGGGAAATCTGAGACAGAGGCTCGTGTTGAGCGGCCCGTGCCCAGGTTTGGCCTGATAAGTTTATCAGACGGTGCCGCCTGCCAACCGTCAGCGCGGAGCAGGCCAGCAGCTTCGGCGGGAGGGTGCTCCCAAGCCGATAGGACTTTCCAAGTGTTATCAGGGGCCTGGTGGGCCAGAGAGCGGGAGAAAGGGAGAAGCAGAGAGAAAGAATGAGAGAGAAAGAGAGGGAGGGAGCCTTCCAACCACTTCGCCCAAATGACGAGAGCCAGGGAAACGAGGCCTCTGAGGTTCCTGGCGGGGCCTTGGCATCCCGGCCGCACGGGCAGAGGCAGTTGGGAATCAGTACCACGGAGGCGCGGGTGGGAGCCTCCATGTCTCCCTGGGCACGGCCTTCCAGGCCACAGAACGGGCCTGATGCGGCCCTGCTCCTCAGCAAGGCTTAAAGAAAAAGTCCCCTTTTCTGGAAAGTTCCATGCCCCGAAAGGCACAAGGGAATAGGAGGGTACCTCTCCACCATTCTTTCCCACTCCAGCCTTTCCTCTCGCAGCCCCTGTGGTCTCGGGGTGAAAGTCAGTCTCCGTTCACATTAGGGACCAGCCCCTCAGGGAGTCGGGTGGTGGTCGTCCCTGCCTTACGAATGAGGAAACTGAGTCTCAGAGTGAATGTAGACGAGGACCCAGGAGGCCAGGAGCGGGAAGACAGAAGGAGGAGGGGTGAGAGGCTGAGGCCTGGGACCCTGCCCCCGCCCCCCGGGGCTGGAGCTCCCGCACAGAGAGCCTGTGCTCTGCAGGGGCAGCCGCTGCAGACGTGGCACTGGCCCCATGCCCCCAGGCCCCCGGCCTCGGCGATGGCCATCCGAGGGAGGGGCAGATCCCCAGGTCTGCAGGGCTATCTTGGGGGGCAGCATCACGGTGGATTTTTACAATTCCCTTTTCTAGACTTTTCCTGACTTTTCCATGATTTCTATGATAAGAATGTGGGAGTGTCGGGGGCCTGGGGGAAGAAAGGTAATTTGTTTACTTTAAGAGGGAGAGAAGGAGAGAGGGCAAGGGTCCCTGGTGAGCCAGGAGTGCTGGGCCTTCTAGCCCAGGAGCACCACGCCTCTGCCCATCCTGGGGCACAGGCATAGGGCCAGGCCTGCCACTGTCTGCAGAGCCGACAGCCGAGTCCCCCAGAGTCCCATATGACAGCCCGGGTCCAGGACCTTCCAGAGGCGCAAAGCCTGCCCTAATGGGTCGGAAAGCGTTCATTCATCAGCTCCTATCTACCGAGCACCTGCCGTGAGCGAGGCTCCTTTCTAAGTGGCTGAGGAGAGGGCAGTGGGAGAAGCTCACAGCGCCCGTGCTCATGGCACCAAGCGGGGACACAGAGGAAAAACAGACAAAGCCAGGAGGAACGGGCGCAGGGTGTCGGCGTGGGGATCGCAGCGCATGGTACTGGGGCAGCCTCACCCTGGAGCCGGCCTTGTGAGAGGTGGGGAAGGAGAGATCCCAGACGGGATGTCGGGAGGCTGGGATGTCGCTGTGGCCCCTGCCTGGCCGGGAGTCTTTTGGGCACTTCCTTCTAGTCTTCGGTTTCTCTCATCTGTACAATGAAACCCGTGGTCTTCAGAAATCTCAAGATTTGGCCCTCACCCTCCAGGTCTCAAGATTTCCTTTCGTCGACTTTTCTTTTTTTTTCCTGCAGTCTTTTGCATTTTAATTAATGGATTAATTAATATTGAGATCGAGTTGACATATAACGTTCTGTAAGTTGCACGTGTAGCCCATAATGATTCGATGTTTGTACATATGGCGAACTGGTTGCCCCAATAAGTCAAATTAACTTCCGTCACCACACAGAGTAAACAATTTTTTTTCTTGTGACGAGAACTTTTAAGATCTCCTCTCTCTTTCTCTCTCTCTCTTTTATTGAAGCATAGTTGATTTACAATATTGTGTTAGTTTCAGGTATACACAATTTTTTTTTTTTAGGAAAACAAAGTATTTTATGAAAGAAAAGTAAGTTAAAACCCGGTCTCCACATCTACGAGCCGCAAAGATGTACAGCAAAGCGATTCAGCTGTATATACATAGGATTTTTCAGCTTCTTTTCCTTTATAGGTTATTACAATATGTTGAACATAGTTCCCTGGGCGATGCGGTAAGTCTGCGCGGTTTATCTATTTTATACATAGCAACGTGTATCTGTTAATCCCATACTCCTAATTTATCCCTTCCCCCCTTCCCCTCGTGGACTCTTGAACAAGGGAATGGAGGGCGCAGGTGACAACTGTCGGAGACAGACACTGGAGCTTGCACATTCATGGGCCGGCAGCACACGTGGCTTCAGGCCAGCGTCCAGACATGGAGCACGGTTTGAAATTCGGGAAGATAGAAAAGGGGTGACTGACACCCCTTTCTGCAGCTTAGACCTCTACTGCTCGCACCTGGTAACACCTTGACTCTGAGCCTCTGCCCTTTGTCCACGTTACGCACAAATAAACGTGGCTGTTGTTATCATCTCAGCCAGTGGCTCTGACCTTGGAGCACAGGTCCCGGGCTGGATCCCCAGGTCCAGCACCCTCCTGGCCACCGTGTGATGAACTGACCCAGGCCACACTCGTGGGCTGTCCCTGCTGACAGCTGGGGCCAGGCTGACGTTCAGAGCTATTTCTGCAAAGGGTGACTTGGGACTTCCTCTCGGATCTCTTAAAAATAAAGGGGTTATCGTGGTCCTCAGGCTCTTTCCTCCACGTGAGGAACCCTGACATGATTTCTGGGGAAGAACTGCACCCCCCGAGCCTCCCTCAGCCCAGCGAGGACTTATCTCTGGGCTCAGTCGGGCAGCAGGAAGGGAGAGAAGCGACAACCGCGGCCAGCTCTTCCTGCCCCAGAAGCCCCTTTTGGGAGCAGCAGGGGATGTGGCCACTGACTCAGGGGCGTCAATCACCCCTCTTCCCCAGGGCTGCGGTTGCCCACCGGACTCCGGGGGGAATCAGAAATCAGGGGGGCAGAGAGCGTTCTGGGGAAGCCTTCAGCTCGTCCAGCCCAGCCTCTGCCCTGGGCCTCCCACTGCACCCAGCACGACCCTGTCTCTGTATGTGGCCCACGCCCTGCCCTGCAAAGCTGATGGGACGTCAGTCTCCACTAGATCGCCAACTCTAGCAGAGGCTGGGAGACCCGCTCCTAGAGGTCAGGCCAGCCTGCAGGGAGAGTGAGGGCCGAGGAGGCAGAGGCTGTGGCATCCAGGGCCCAGGTGGGGCCCACCTCCCCCTGCCAAGGGTCCACTCTGCAGCAGAGAGCGGCGCAGGGGCCAGCCCACCCACTCTGGGGATTCCTTCCCAGCTTGCAGGCCCCAGGATTTTAGTCCCAACAGAAGGCAACTCCTCTCAGTGTTTCCGAGGAGATAACCTCAAGGTTCTGTACAACAACCTGGGCATCCACTCAGGGCTGGGCCCTGATGAAGCAAGACCCAAAAAGGGGACATCTAGGGGACTTTAGGAGGCTGAGAGGTCACCAAGCCCAACCCTGGGTCAGGGAAGTCTTCCTGGAGGAAGCAGACATCTGAAAGATGAAAAGAATTTTTTTTTTTTTTTAGGCCACAGGGCATGTGGGATCTTAGTTTCCCAGCCAGAGGTCGAACCCTGCCCCCTGCACTGGGAGCAAGGAGTCTTAACCACTGGACTGCCAGGGAAGTCCCATGATGGAAAGAATTTGATCTGTCAAAAGTGGAGAGGGTTGCCCCAAGCCAAGGAATGGCAGGTGCAAAGGCCCTGGGGAAACATAAGGTCTCCATCTGCTCCCAGCTCCATTCCCAACCTGCTGGGGGCTTTGGCGCCAGCCAGTGCCCTGCTGGGGCCACAGAGGCCCAAGTGTAGAGCGAGGGTGACCTAGAGGGGTCACAGGAGCCATCCTGGGACTCCCGGTGCCCAGCCACATTCACCACGGCTTGCTCTCGGCTCTCACGGTCCCAGCCAGCCAGTCCCTGCCGGCTCAAGGATGCCCACCTGTGGCCGGCCCTCCTCTGGGAGGAAGGTTCAGGCCCCTGAGCTGAGCGAGCGCCCCCAGGGCAGCTCTGCAGAAGCTAACAGTCTCAGCTGGAAACCGTCGCAGCTCGGGGTTTCCTCCCTGCCCGGCGCCCCACGCCCCTCAGCCCAGCCTCAGACTTATCACGGCCCTCCAGCTGCCTCACCCCACGGCCCCCTCCAACCACCTCCCCTGGATGATTCAGCAAATCTTCCCTCCCTGGGGGGAAAAACAAGGGTAAAAAAAAAATCACAATGTCAGATTACAAAGCCCCAACTGTAGGACAGGCCCCTGGTGGGGAGATAAGGGTCCCACTCGCCCTCAAAGCCCCCTCTGGCAGATAAAGCTTCTAGAGCAGCAAAGGCTGCCGCAGGTGTGGGATGTGGAGGCCTGGCCTGGAGGAAGTCGCGGAGGCAGCCGTCGGGTGGCCAGAGGGCCCAGGGCCACCGCAGAGCTAGCCAGGCAAAGAGGAAGCACCCCGCCACAGCAGCAGCTGAACTTGGTGCTGCCGTCCCACCACACCGGGGAGGGAGAAAGAGAAGGGTGGGGGCCTTCACAGAAAGTTCAGTTGGAGGATACCCACGGACGCCCTCCACCCCGGGTGGCCCTCTGCAGCCCGGCCTGCAGACCCTGCTCCGTGCACGCCCAGCCACAGGAGGAGTTGAGGGTGCCCGTCCTCTGCAGGCCTGGTGGAGGGAGCGGCGGGCCACTGCAGGGCTGGGAGCATCCTCCGAGGAGGGCGGGGGGAGGCCGAGGTCACCTCAGCCACGTCAGCCCTGGACACCTCTCCAGCGGGAGTCCAGGCTTCCAGGCCAAAGTCGGGCCAGACCTGGAGCCCCACCCTGGGTCTCTGACTCCCTCTCAGGAGGCCTCTGGACATGGGAGGGGTCGGGGGACTGAGGCCACTGGCTTCCTCTACCAGTGGGGTCGGACAGATG
Organism: Leucopleurus acutus; assembly: GCF_964270905.1. NCBI lineage: Eukaryota > Metazoa > Chordata > Mammalia > Artiodactyla > Delphinidae > Leucopleurus > Leucopleurus acutus. Next base: position 3,760,687 of record NC_139150.1, on the reverse strand, counting down.
GACCGATGATGGGTTTGAAGTTAGGGCTTGTGTGGGGCTCTGCCATCCTAGGCAAGTCATTTCTCTACTTTGGGCCCAACTGCCCGTCTGTAAAAGCGATCACAAAACCCGTGGCAGGGCTGTCCTGGGGAGTGAAGGTGCACATGCCAGACAGGAGCAACCCCCAGCTCTGACCTCCGTCTCCGAGGCTGGGGGTAGAGGTCAGCATCTGACTTGGGGACAAATGCCCACACCGTGCTCGGCAGCCACACAGGGCCGAGGGTCCGACTACCTGGCAGCTTTCTGAGGTCATTTCTCGGGAAAGGGTGAGATGGCTGGAGTGAAACTGGTACTGGAGGGGACCCCCAGGCACAGGCTGGGGTCCAAGGGCCTTACGCCCCTTTAAGTCCTCCGAGCCGACTTGGAGCTCCTCAAGCCTTTGCTGTGACTTTGAGGGAGTCCTCTTCTTCCTCTGGGCCTCAGTTTCCCAAGATGCAAAAGGGAGAGAGCTGTTCACGAGGGGTCTACCATCCCTACATGCCACAAGTTTGCAAAATATCAACTGCTCACGGGGTGTGTGCTTGGCCCAAGGTGCTGAACAAGAAGCAAGGAAAGCCAGCGGGGTCACAGCAGCCAAAACGCAAGCAGCCCGTGTCCATCGAGAGACGGTGGATAAACAAAGTGTGATCTGTCCATACAATGGAGTACCTTTCAGCCTTAAAAAGGAAGGAAGTTCTGACACATGCTGCAACATGGATGAACCGTGCGGACCTTACGCTACGTGGAACAAGACAGACACAAAAGGACAAATCTCATTTCTATGAGGGACTTAGAATGGTCAAATTCATAGAAACGGAAGTAGAATCGTGGGTGCCAGGGGCTGGGGGCGAGGTGGAATGGGAGTTAGGGTGTAATGAGGACAGAGTTGCAGTTTTACAAGATGAAAAGAGCTGTGGGGATCGATGGTTGCACAGCAATGCAAATGGAATTAATACACTGAACTGTGCACCTAAAAATGCTGAAAATGGAAAATGGTACGTCATGTATATTTTAGCACCATAAAAAAAAAATTAAAAAAAGCCAGTGGGTAGAGTGTAGTCTTAGTGTTTGTTGAACAAAGCCTTTGGAACCAGAGCCCAGCAGCAAACAGCTCGTGGTGCAGGTGAAGAGACGGGCAGCAACGTCCTCCACCACCGAGGCCAGCCAGGCCAGGCACGCTCTGAATGGAGCAGGAAGGGACCTGGGGGCTGCGGGAGAGCTCGGGGAGAGGCCGCTTCCCCCCAGGACCAAGCAAGTGAGCACCCACAATGCAGCTGCGCCAGAATCCCAGTGTCCTCCTCTTCCTCCCAGAGGGGATTTGCTGGCCTCAGGGTCTCCCAGAAAGCTGTCCCCTCTGCGTGAAAGCTGGTTCCCTCAATACTTCACCAGGTTCGTTCCTTGTTCATTCTAGTTTCAACCCACATGCACCTTCCGAGGAGGCCTGGCTTCGCACGGGACAGACTCTCACAGCCCTCAGTGATTCTCCCCTCTGACATTGATCATAATTATCATCAAATAACCATTTGTGCCATTGTCTGAACACAACCCGTGAAGGTCTCCCCTGCTTCCCCTGCATCTAGCAAGTAAATATTTTTCAATGGATGGATGGGTGGATGGATGGGCAAACAAAATAATGGGCCTGTCCCCCCACACCCCAAGGGGCTGGTGCATGGTGAGGTCCCAGGGCTGGGGTGGGGGGCTGTGACTTGGGGTCCGGAAGCCCCGGTCAGTCCTACCTGAGCTGCATTGACTTCCCGGCCATTAGCGAACGGATGTGAGACCCTACCGCAGGGAGAGAGCCCCACTACCCATCGGGAGGACCAGCCCTCAATGTGATCCGATCGTCTTGGAAGACCCATCCCAAAGGGGACCCTGCATGCACACGGAGGACTTCCCGTGTAAATAGCTGCCGCTGTGTATCCCTGTTTTACAACCGTGGAAACTGAGGCGTAGGCTTGTCCATAGCTTGGCTGAATTTTAAGGGACCTCTGCCCAAAGGCTTTTGAATCTGAAGGTAAGCCCTGCCCCAAGGATCGGGGATTCAGTCCCGGCTCCGTGGCCCGCTCTCCTCCCGACACCCACACCTCTAGTCCTGGGTACCGAGGTGGCATCCCTGCGTTGGGCAGACCGCGAGGGGTCGAGCCCGGAACGCTGGCGGTAGCATCCAGGACCGCAGCGCCCCTTCCCTCCCTCTTCCCCTCCCTCTTCTCCCCCTCCTCCTCCCCACTCCCTCCTTCCCCCCTTTCTCGCCCACCTCTTCTCCCTCCCCATCTCCCTCCCCCTCTTTCAAGCGTCAGGTGGGCCGTAGCCCTGGCTAGTCCTGAGGCCGGAAATGCTGAATTATTAGGGTCGTTCATCCCTTTCCCGCGGGGACCCGGGCGGGATCCTTGCGGAGTCGGGAGGGCACGGCGCCCCCTGGTGGCCGCGCCCGCAGGGGGCGGCGCAGGGCGGGAGCGCGCGGGACTCCCGGCGTGGTTCCGCTTTCGCTCCCTGACGATCTCATCCATTAGCCGCCCTCTGTCTGTCCGTGAAAGGCGCCGGGAAACGGGCCAAAGAGACCCCACCAACCACAAGCAATCGGGCGGGGGTGGGGGGTTCGGGGTAGTGGGCACCACGTGTGCCGTGTACAGGGGCCTCTCCAAAGTGGGAGACGGACACCTGTTCTCAGAGGTCGCCCTGAGAAGAAGGGGAGGGCGGGGGCAAAAGCACGGAGGCTCCGGGGGCCCCTGGAGCCGCAGGGTTAGGAATTGGGGGCGGGGGGTAGGGGGCAAAATGGATGTGGTTTGGAGAGTCTGGGGGAGCAGGACCCCAAGAATCTCTGTTAAAGGTTTTGGGGTCCCCGCCTCCCTCAACCCCAGCAATGAGCACCAAGGCTCATTGAGCGAGAAGCGCCTCCTGGCTTCTGCGGGGCGGCAAGGCTGGCACCAAGCCCTGCGAAGGCGGTGAAGCCGGGGAAACGGGGAGGTGGAGGTGCCCAAGGCGGTCAGGGCTGGAGGATGGCCTGAGGCCCCACAGGTCCCTGTGACCCTCACACAGCCTGGCCTCGTGGGGGTGGGGAAGAAGAGATCATATAGGGTTGTGGCCCCAATGGGAGGACCTTTGGTGCCTTCTGACAAAATCACAGATGTACATGCCCTTTGAGCCAACAGTATCTTACAGATATCTGCCCATGTGTTAAGTGACACACAACAGTGATTCATTGCTACCTTGTATTTGCAAAAGGTTGGAAACAACCTAAGTATCCCTCAAAGAGGACTGGTTAAATAAATCATGGTCCAACCATATAGTGGGACACTGTGCATCTGTTCAAAGAAATGAGGAAGTACCATGTGAACTGATACGGACTAATTTCCATGACATATCGTCACGCGAAAAAGGCGGGTATGGAAGGGAGTGTATAGTAAGCAATCATTTGTCGTCAATTCATTTAGAGTTGACTTTTTTTTTACTTGGCCGCACTGTATGGCTTGCGGGATCTTAGTTTCCCGACCAGGGATCGAACCCGTGCCCCCTGTAGTGGAAGCACAGAATCCTAACATAAAGCAAGTCCCCCCAAATTTCAAAAGGGTTGAAATCATACAAAATATGTTCTCTGACTATGGTGGAATTAAGCTAGAAGTCAATAACAGAAAAGACAATTTTTAAATTCCCCAGTTTGGGGATATCAAGCAATACACTTCTAAATAACCCTTGGGGGCTTCCCTGGTGATGCAGGGGTTAAGAATCCGCCTGTCAACGCAGGGGACATGGGTTCGATCCCTGGTCCGGGAAGATCCCACGTGCCACGGAGCAACTAAGCCCGTGCGCCACAACTACTGAGCCTGCGCTCTAGAGCCCACGAACCACATCTAGCTCACACATCTAGCTCACACGCCACAACTACTGAAGCCAGCGCGCCTAGAGTCTGTGCTCCACAACAAGAGAAGGCACCGCAATGAGAAGCCTGTGCACCGCAACGAAGAGTAGCGCGCACTCGCCACAACTAGAGAAAGTCTGCGTGCAGCAACGAGGACCCAACACAGCCAAAAATAACAAACAAATAAATAAATAAATAACCCTTGGTATAGGTGCTACAGACATTGAAAAGACCCTAAGAGAAGTTTCAGTTTCAGTTAGGATGTAGAAAGTTGTGGAAGACAATTGCCTCCACCATAACAATGAAAAAATTGCGGACAGTTCCAAGATTTGGGGGACTTGATGCTTACACAAGCTTAGGGTCGTTCTTTAGGCCAAAGAAAACAAAATTAAGAGTAAAAAATAGGTATCCAAGCAAATAGCTATGTGGGACGAGAGAAGAAATCCTAACAAATGATAAATATTTAAAAAAATAAAAAAGAACCCAAAACAAACAAACAAAACAAAAACAAACCGAAAAAAAGTAAAAAAGAAATTTAAAAGGAAGAAAAAAAGAAAGAAAAATTTTAAAATCCAGAAAACTATGTATGTGAATTAACTGTTGGACCTCTCTTTACGTACCTTTTCCCTACATTTTTTTTGGGTCCACACTCTTTGCTTGCCTCCTCTTACAACAATGATGTTGTAATATTTTCTACAGAGAGAATGGAAATTCTTTAGCATGGTTGATCAAAATGTAGCTTTTGGGGGCTTCCCTGGTGGCGCAGTGGTTAAGAATCCGCCTGCCAATGCAGGGGACACGAGTTCGAGCCCTGGTCCGGGAAGATCCCACGTGCTGCAGAGTAACAAAGCCCGTTCACCACAACTACTGAGCCTGTGCTCTAGAGCCCGCGAGCCACAATTACTGAGCCTGTGTGCCACAACTACTGAAGCCCGCGCGCCTAGAGCCTGTGCTCTGCAAAAAGAGAAGCCACCGCGATGAGAAGCCCGCGCACCGCAACGAAGAGTAGCCCCCATTCACTGCACTTAGAGAAAGCCCGCACACAGCAACGAAGACCCAATGCAGCCAAAAAATAGCTAAATAAAATAAATAAATTTATTTTTTTAAGTGGCTTTTGTTACCGCTAGTTAAGAACTGTTTTTTCAGCTTCATAACCTATGATTGAGGATCCTGAGGTAAGATTTGGTCAAATATATTTAGGGAGCATGAAATATGCCTCTTTGCCCCCAGATGTGCGGCTATCTGAGGTGCTGCTACAGAGCTGGGCCCTGCACAGAGCTCTGATAAATCCTATTTTGTGTGAACTTCATCAAAAACAAAAATGTATGCTGCATTTATACCTTTATACTTTGCATTATCACATCTATTCCTGATGGGAGAGAACTTCCATTTTCACTGTTGATGAGAACCAAATCTTCTGCTTACAATTTTTTTAAAAATTGTGGTGAAAAACACATAAAATTTACCATCTTCACCATTTTTTAGCGCATAGTTTGATAGTCTTAAGTACATTCATGTTCCCGTGCAACCATTACCACCATCCATCTCCGGAACTTTTCCATCTTGCAAACTGAAACTCTACATCCATTAAAGACTAACTCCCTATTCCCCCTTCCCCAGCCCCTGACAACCAACCTTCTACTTTCTGTCTCTATGGATTTGATTTCTCTAGGTCCCTCATATAAGTGGGATTATACAGTATTTGTCTTTTTGTGACTGGTTTATTTCACTTAGCAGCATATCCTCAAGGTTCATCCATGTTGTAGCATACGTCAGAATTTTCTTCTTCTTTTTTTAAAATTAATTAATTCATTTATTTTTGGCTGCATTGTGTCTTCGTTACTGCGCGCGGGCTTTCTCTAGTTGCAGCGAGCGGGGGCTACTCTTCGCCACGGTGCGTGGGCTCATTGCGGTGGCTTCTCTTGTTGCAGAGCATAGGCTGTAGGCACGCGGGCTTCAGTAGTTGTGGCACGCAGGCTCAGTAGTTGTGGCTCATGGGCTCTAGAATGCAGGCTTCAGTAGCTGTGGCGCACGGGCTCAACTGCTCCATGGCATGTGGGATCTTCCTGGACCAGGGCTTGAAGCTGTGTCCCCTGAATTGGCAGGCGGATTCTTAACCACTGCACCACAAGGGAAGTCCCATAATTTTCTTCTTTTTTAAGGCTGAATCATATTCCATTGTATGAACAGACTGTATTTGTTTATCCATTCATCTGTTGAAGGACACTTGGATTGCTTCTGCCATTTGGCTATTGTGAATAATGCTGCTATGAACATGGGTGTACAAATGTGTCTTTGAGACCCTGCTTTTAATTATGTTGGATGTGTACCCAGCAGTGGAATTGCTGGACCACATGGCCATCCTATTTTAAATTTTTGAGGAACTGCCATACTGTCTTCCACAGTGGCTGCACCATTTTACATTCCTCTGCTTACAGCTTTACACGTCTGCAGGATGGAGGGATTTTCCATAGACAGGCCTCTGGCTCTGGCTGCTATACTGCCTTTGGCCGTGGACCTTCACATCACACCACCAGCAAACCGTCACAGAAGGCGGTAAGAGGGTATTTCTGGAAGCCATTCTTACGTGGGTTGGCTACCAATAACTTACCTATCTCAGAAGTGACTACATTCTCAAACTAAAAACAGAACTATGACCCAACAATTCCACTCCTGGGTATATATCTGAAAAAAACAAGAACACTAATTCAAAAAGATACATACACACCAATGTACATAGAATCATTATTTACAATTGCCAAGATATGGAAGTAAACTAAGTGTCCATCAACAAACAAATATATATATATATATATATATATATATATATATATATATACACACACACAATGGAATACTACTCAGCCATAAAAAAGAATGAAATTTTGCCATTTGCAACAACATGGATGGATTTGGAGGGCATTATGCGAAGTGAAATAAGTCAGACAGAGAAAGACAAATAGTGTATGATACCACTTATATGTGGAACTAAAAAGCCCCATCAGACTAAAGAATATAACAAAAAAGAAGCAGACTCAAAGATGTGGAGAACAAACTAGTGGTTACCAGTGGGGAGAGGGAAAGAGGGAGGGGCAACGTAGAGGTACGGGATTAGGAAGTACAAACTACTCTATATAAAATAAATAAGGTTGAGAGTCCGCCTGCCGATGCAGGGGACACGGGTTCGTGCCCCGGTCCGGGAGGATCCCACATGCCGTGGAGCGGCTGGGCCCGTGAGCCATGGCCGCTGAGCCTGCGCGTCCAGAGCCTGTGCTCCACAACGGGAGAGGCCGCAACAGTGAGAGGCCCGCGTACCACAAAAAAAAAAAAAAAAAAAAAAGCCACAAGGATATATTGTACAACATGGGGACTATAGCCAATATTTTATAATAACTATAAATGAAGTGTAACCTTTAAAAATTGTGAATCACTATATTGTACACCTGTAACTTACATAAGATTTTATATCAACTATACTTCAATAAAATAATATATATAATAAAAAAACAGAAGAGGAGAGAGACACAGACACAGAGGGGAGAATCCTTTGAAGATACAGATACACAGAGGGAAGATAGCCCCGGGCCCATGCAGGCAGCGACTGGAGTGATGTATCTAATACAACCAAGCAATGCCAAAGACTGCTGGCCGCTCCAGAAGCCGAAAGAAAGGCATGGAACAGGTTCTCCCCCAGAGGCTTCAGAGAAAGCCCGGCCCTGCCAATATCTTGATCTCGGACTTCTAGCCCCCAAACCGTAGGAGAATAAATTTCTATTGTTCTAAGACCCCACCCTCAAAAGTGACTACAGATCAGGCACATATATTCCACTCAGTCGAAACGGAATGTACTCCCAATGTGACTTCCCTGAATCAAGCGTCCCAGAAATACCGGTGACCACTTCAATGCCTCCCAACGCAAGGGGAAGTGGGACAGGAGGGCAGGTTAGATGGAAAGAGACAGCAGTCTTAACCAACGGCAGTTAAAATATCTTACCTTTTCCCTTTTTATAAAGACATCTGCCCGTGTGAACACAACGCCAAGGGGCCTTGAAGGAAGGTACCTGCAACTGAGGAAGCCTGATGCTTAAATTTTATTAGCTGCGTTGAAATTTGCCTCTGCCTCTCACATTTTTGAAAATATTTAACTAGGCCACAAAAACTCTATTTACGAACAGTCTTTGACGTTCAGCCTTGTAGATGTTTAGTTTAATTTTGCTTTGGAGCCAGTTGACTAGGAAGACGAATGTCCTCTGGAACAGTGTGTCCCACTTGGAAGTAAAAAGCAAACGGAAACCTCTATGTAAACCCCATCCTCCACGTTCCCATCATTTGCATCGCAGCGGTGGGGCTGTGTGAGAGGATGACTGGGCCTGGGCGGGCTGGTACCTGGGCAGCCGGGGAGAGGGGTGGCCACGCTCCCCCGCGGTCGGACTTGAGAGGGAGCTGGCTGCTGACCCCAGCACAGACTTCTTAGGAGGTCCCTGGTCCGTTTCCCTTCCTCTGCGGCCACTTTGCCCTTTCTTCCAGGGTGTCATGGGCGAAGCGTGACCACCAGGTGGCGGTGTTTGCCTACGTGGACTCTCTGTCGCCACCTCGTGGCCTAAAGTGAACACTACGCCTTCTGTCCCGTCCTAGGGGCGCAGTGAGAACCCAGTTCCGGCTGGTGAGTGTTAAACCCTCACTGTGTGCTCCATGGACTAACCCAGCGGCCCAGGAAGAAATATTCAGATTCTGGGGCCCAAAGGAAACATTTTCCAAAACCCTCCTTGCCCTCGGTTAATAGAGGATCAATAACCCCCCCATCCCAGGTACCATTCCCCCCTCACACACACACACAAAGAATGGGCTCGCCGGCCAGGATTCAGTATTCAGACCCTGGACCGGAGTCAGATGCGGGAGTTGTAGGTTAGAGGGGTGTCAGGCTGCTTCCCCACCCCGCTCCATGGGATTCGGCCTTACCAATCATCCAGCAGCCCCTTTCCAACGCCCTGGGGTACCTCTGCAGATAGGACAGCTATGTGTCCTCAGTCAGGGAGCGGGGACTGGGACGCCGGGACAGCCCAGGGGCGGGAACAGAGGATAGGAAGATGTCGAGGGTGCCGGCCACTGCAACCACCACTCCCAAACCGGGGTCCCCAGATACCCAGGGAGCATCTGAGCCTGTGCAGACTTGGTGGAGAGCTTACCTTGTGACTCCCTGGGGTCTGGTGGAGTGGGGTGGGGTGTGCTGGGGAAACACGCTGCAGGACCCATTGCAGGAAAAGACAACATAAACTGAACTTTGTTTCTCCCCTGCAGTCTCATTGCCTGGTATTGTATTACGTATTGATTTGCTTCCTTTCTTGCTGTCTGTCTCAGCTGATCAGACGTGGTCTCTGCCCATCTCACGGTCTCCCCCGCTGGTCATCGGTGCCTGGCACAGGGTCCCGCACACAGAGGTTGCCCAGCGAGCCTTTGTGAAACACCTCTTGCTGCCATTCAACCACCTAGGTCGTGCATGGGGCATTCAACACTCTGTGCCACCTTAGAGAGAGCCTCCAGCCTGGGAATGGGGGTCTCTTTCTCTCTCTCTCTCTTTTTTTAAATTAATTTTTATTGGAGTATAGTTGATTTACAGTGTTGTGTTAGTTTCTGCTGTGCGGCAAAGTGAATCAGTTATACATCTGCATATATCCACTCTTTTTTAGATTCTTTTCCCATACAGGTCATTACAGGGTACTGAGTAGAGTTCAGAATGCTATACAGTAGGTTCTTATTAGCTATCTATTTCATATATAGTAGTGTGTATATGTCAATCCCAATCTCCCAGTTTATCTCTCCGCCACGTTCCCCTCTGGTAGCCATAAGTTTGTTTTCTGCATCTGTGACTCTAATTTCTGTTTTGTAAATAAGTTCACTTGTGCCATTTTTTTAGATTCTGCATATAAGTGATGTCATATGATATTTGTCTTTCTCTGTCCGACTTACTTCACTTAGTATGATAACCTCTAGGTCCATCCATGTCACTGCAAATGGCGTTATTTCATTCTTTTTTATGACTGAGTATATTCCATTGTATATTTGTACCACATCTTCTTTATCCATTCATCTGTCAATGGACATTGAGGTTGCATCCATGTCCTGGCTATTGTAAATAGTGCTGCAGTGAACAGGGGGGTCTCTGATTTCATGAAAGGGGTGAGGGATGACGGCGAGGCCTGCCATGCAGTGAATGACTTCCAGTAACTCGAGAGAGCAGTGATAAATGGAATATTTATAAATGGAATATTTCCTGCCATATCAATAAACAAAGGAGGTCACAGTCACCAATGATGGCAGCCCTCCGACGTGAGCTGGTGAGCCCTGAGGAAACGCAGGGCTGAAAAGAATACCTGCCATCTGGCAGCCGTCAGACTGCAGCCACTCCCTGCGGTGAGCGCTGAGGAAACTCAGGATGTGAAAACACAGGCTCCGGATAGCTAAGGTGCATGTCAATCAAGGAATGATTTCAGTGAGCCCAGACTCTTGCATCTTCCCATATATAGAAAAGCGCTAACTTCCTTAACTTGAGATATCTGGTTTTCTTTAATTAACAATAATCCTTTGACAGTTCCCCACTACCTGCCCTTTGTTGCAAAACTCCAGTGTATCCCGGCCCCTCCCTTGGCCTCCTTGGAGCAGTTTCTCAGAGCCATCTGAAACGCTGTCTCCCAGGCTGCAGTCCTCATTTTGCCCCAAATAAAACTTAACTTGCAACTCTCACATTGTGCATATATATTTTTAAAGTCAACAGCAGAAAAACTGCCCCACTCATGACAGAAAGTGTCACGACTCAAAAATGAATCTTGAAAATGCTTTAAAACCCAATGACTCTGTCCCCCTGTACGAGTTTCCTGTGGCTGCTGTAATAAATGACCACAAACTAGGTGGCTTAAAACCCAAGAGAAATATATTCTCACAGCTCTGGAGGGCAGAAGTCCGAAATCCAGGTGTCGGCAGGGCCGGGCTCCCTCTGAAGGCTGGAGGGGAGGGTCCCTCCTGCCTTGTCCAGTGCACCTGGTGGCTGCCAGCAACCCTTGACTAGTGACCACATGACTTCAATCTCTGCCTCTGTGATCACAAGGCCTCCTCTTCTCTGTGTGTCCAATCTCCTCTGCCTTTCTCTCCTAAGGACGTTTGTCATTGGGTTTAGGGCCCAGCTGGGTAATCCAGGAAGATCCCATTATCTCAAAATCCTTATAGCTTAATCACTCTGCAAAGACCCTTTTTCCAAATAAGGTCACATTCGCAGATCTCAGGGCTTAATATGAGGGCGTGTCCTAGGGACCCCCATTCAGCACACGACACCCCCTTAGGCTGCCTTTTTTCTTAGCACATATAATACACAGCATGCCAGGTGTGAGAATTATGTACGTGTTTATTACCTGTCTCCCTTCTTGCGGAGGGACCTACTGCTTGGTGCACGGTGGAGACGTAGAAGGTTTTCGTTGAATGACTGATGAATGGAACTAACGTTTGGCTTCGTATTTGACTGCACTGAGTCCTGTCTTACACTCCCAAGATGGAAATAAACTGTTTCGCCTTGATGATGAGAGCTTTATATATCTAATACCTCCTACCCCCGCATTCTACCCCAGCACTCACGCATGCCATGTGAAAGAAAACATTGAAGCAGGCATAACATTTCAAACCGTGTGGGCCAGTCTCCAGACACCCCAGTGAGGACCAGTGGGTGAAGCAGGCCGTCCCCCCTGAGGGCAAGGCAGAAACTCCACTTGGGGTGGCCAGACTCAAAGCTTCGAGATGGCAAAGCTCCCGCAAGGCTTAGACGGATGCCGAGATTCAGCCTGAGACCCAAGAGGAGAGAGCCGGCGCCTCTGCCTGTCTCGGCGGAGGGTCTCTGAGCCAGGGAAGGGCAGCTCAGCCACCACAGTGGGCAGTGGAAGGCGCACCCTTCAGTGTCTCGTGCCGGGGTCCCCACCTTCTCCTGAGCAGCAAACACTGGTCACCAACACCCAGGTCTCTTTTGGCGGCTGCATCTCTCCTGGGTGGGAGTGGTATGCCCCAGCCGCCCCTGGCCCCCACCCCAATCCAGACCACAGGAGGTGGCGAGGGCTGCAGAGACCCCAAGCCCTCCTGTCCAAAGGGATGAAAACTCCCACTGCAGGAGGACGAGGGTGGGGAAGGATGCCCGGAAACCGGGCAGGGAAAGACCCCCTCAGTGTGCAAATATTAAGTGTCATTGTTACCTGCTCCCAATGCTGTGATGTTTGGGGAAAGTCCCAGCTGCTTCTTTAACTGGGTTCCTGAACCTTCCTGGCCTCCCTTTCCTCCCAGCCCGGCCTCACCGTCCTACTCCTGTCTCTGACCTCACCACCTTGGATCCCAGGTAGGACAAAGTCTTTGCCCTCAGGAAACTGCAGCTCTGGTGGAAGAGAAATAAAAAAGAAATAAAACAGCACTGCAGATTGTGTGACAGGATGAGTTTGGATGTCAGGGGCTCAGAGAGTGACACCAAACTCTCCACGCAAGGTGACTTCTACATGGAACCCTGAAGGATGCTGAGGGGTCAGCCAAGTGGTGGGATGGGGAATGGGTGGGGGAGTCACTGGAGACAAAGCCAGAGTGAGATTTCATCCTAGAGAGATCACTCTTGCTTCCATAAGGAGAACAGATTAGAGCAGACAAAACCAAAAAGGATCATTGGATTGGGGGCTAGAGGTGGGTCAGGACCTCAGTGGACACCCTAAGGCTGTGAGTAGTTTAGAATCAGCTTTGCAGGTTCAGAAACGCAATTCCTTCCATACCCAGAGGTAAGAGCGTCATATTTAGCAAATAAAAATATACCTAGCTAAGTTGGAATTTCAGATAAATAACGACCAAATAATTATTATAAGTATGTCGCCAACATTATGTATGTATCCAATCTAACTTAACTGTGTATCCAATATTTCATCAGTCACTCTACCGACAGTGACAGCCCTCAGGACTGACTCATGTGTACCAAACTCAGAGGGGGATGATATAAACACACCGATTTATTAATTTACAATTGTGGGCAGGGGTAAAAATATACATCTATTATTCAGATTCTCCTTTCTGGAAAATTAAACCAACCCAGAATACTGTTTGGTGAGCATGGAATGACAGCAAAGGACATGAGAAGTTTAAAAGGACATTTCATCTCAAGGCATGGAAAAGCCTGGAGAATTATCCTGGCCTCACAGCATAGAATCTTCTCTGATGGTAGAATATGCAAGTTCCCACAGGAGAAGGCCGGTCAGGGACTGCTAAGCCTTCATGTCCAGCCTCCTCTGGCCCGTCCTCCACGTGCTCTCAGAGGGGCCTTCTTTTCAAAGTCTCGGGGCTCCCAGCCGATGACATATATCTCACACTCAGATTACACACTTTTCTTTTAAAAGTGTATTTCGTGGTCTTTGCAGCCGTTTATTTGGCCTTCTTAAATCCATCTAGAATAATGAGGTAATCTCGATTCAGAAATCACTTTGGAAACTTGGGGTACCCATATCCAAGGGGTCCCTTGCTCTTACTGATTTTTATCCCATGACATCCTCAAATCCGATCCCTTCTTTCCTTTTTTTTTTTTTTTTTTGAAGTATTTATTTGGCCGCACCGGGTCTTAGTTGTGGCATGCGGGATCTTAGTTGCCGAGTACGGGATCGTTTTTTTTTTTTTTTAGTTGTGGCATGCATGCAGGATCTAGTTCCCCAACCAGGGCTCGAACCCAGGCCCCCTGCATTGGGAGTGCAGAGTCTTAACCACTGGACCACCAGGGAAGTCCCCAGTCCCTTCTTTCCATCCTCACTGCCACTTCCCTGACCCCAGGCAGCATCTCTTACGTGGATTATGCAGCCTCTCTGTTGGTTTATCTGAATCCACTTTTGCCTTTTCTGGTCTATTCTCTACACAACAGCCACATAGAGTCTTTTAAATGCATAAATCAGATTCTGGCACTCCCTGCATAAAACCCTTCAAAGCCTCTCCATCGCACTCAGAAAAAGCCCATCCGTTAGGTACATCCTTTTTAGGTCTGGCCTATGTCGACCTCTGACCCTTCATCTCCCCCTACTTCACTCCCTATAGTTTTGTTCCTGGTGAATTTAAGGTTCTTTTTTCATCGCGAAAGAACTCAGAGACGAAGCAGGGAGGTTAAGAAAGTAAAGTGAATTTATTTAATTCTTAATTTAAGAATTTATTTAAGCAAGAATACCGTCTCAGAGGGAGAGCGAGCAGACAGGTGAAGAGCTGCTGCCCGGGGTTTCTTTGGCAAGCCAGTTATGAGGGGCATACAAAGGAAGGGGCGGAATATTCACTGGGGAAGGAGGAGTTCGGGGTTCGTATTCCCTGATTTTCATCCCAGCTCCATCTTCTCGAGGGTAGGAGGGATTTTTGTCCTTATTTAGCTTAGATGAGAATTGTCATGGCGTCGATGCATGATGGGTACTTCTGTGAGGCTAATTTTATTGTAATGAGGGCATAATGAGCAACAGGTTACATTTGGACGCAAGAGATTCCCGCCTTTCCTCATCTTTCTTTGTATGCTTCCAGGACACTTATCACTCAGAATGTGTGGTTTCCTGTCAGTCTGGAGGTTCCTGTTTTTCTTTGTCTGCCCATGGACCCCCTGCCACCTGGCCCCTGCCCTTCTTTCTCTTCTCATACCTAGCTACCTGCCTGCTGTTAACAGTTTTGCCTTCCGTCATTTCCTAGAATGGCCCCGGTCCCTCCTTTTAGGGTCCTCCACAGCCGCTCACTCAATGCTTCTCTCCTGTTAGGTTCTGAGTAGTGCCCAGCACACAGCAGGCGCTAAATAACTGTCTAAGAAACGAAGGACAGACACCCGCATTCTGCCCCGAGCTCTCACCGGGGGAGGGGGGCGCTCCCGGTTTTCCGTGTGTGGAGGTGCGCGAGCATTCAGAGCACAACTCCCAGGAGTTCCCTGATCGTCTAGTGGTTAGGATTCCGCGCTTTCGCTGCCCAGCTGCGGGGGGTTCAATCTCAGGTCGGGGAACTGAGATCCCGCATAGCCCGCGGCGTGGCCAAAAAAAAAAAAAAAAAGATTCAAAGTGAAATTCCCTTGCGCTCCCCATTTCCAGATTAAACTCCTCCTGGCCTCCGTTCTGGGGCGGCCAGTAGGAGTGGGGGGCCGAGCCCCCAAAAAACCGCTCCGGTGGACCCGGCGTCAGGAAACCATTTCTGGGACCTCAGCACACAAGAAGACAGGCCGGAAGTCTACCTCGAGCCCGCCCTCGAGCTGTCATTGGGTGGGATCCGAGGAAGGGGAGGAGACCCGGCCTAGTCCTGGTTCATTATTGACTAAAAACCTATGCAGGCGGAAGGAGGGGGCTGAAACTTCGCTTCCTTCTGACTCTTCATTGGCTAAAAAGTTCGGCGTGTCTCTCGGGTTCTCATTGGCTAAGAGAGTGGGCGTGTCTTACAAGCCTCCAGGTCCCTCGCGGGTTGGTGGAAGAGACAGGTCCCTACCCCGCCCCTCGAGTTCCAACCCTCCTCGTTTTAAACACGAAGTTGAGGGACGGGCTGTCGTTTACCCCGAGCCTCGGGGCCTCACCTCGCGGGGGTGCTCCCAGAGGCCTTCGAGCCTCGCGGAACTCAGGGATTTAGACAAACGCGAGCGGGGAGGAAGCCCGGAACGATTCCTTAGCGGAACAGCTCAGGCTAGGCCTCTAGGAGCTTGGGGAGGGACGGCCCGCGGCGGGCCCGAGACGAGACTGGCAGAATGGCGGCGGCAGACTGGGGTCCGGGGGTCGCCGTCCCCGTGGAGCTGCGGCGCGAGCGGCACATAGTGTGTGTGGAGTACCCGGGCGTGGTGCGCGACGTGTCCAAAATGCTGCAGACCCTGGGCGGCGAGGAAGGCGTCTCCCGGGTGAGGAGCGGGGAGTCTCCGGGGACCACAGGGGAGGTCTGAGTCTTTTGACTACGGCCGAGGGGCGGGACTACCCAGGGATGTGAGGTTTCCTTGGCAACGGAGCTCGAGGTCGGCTCTGGAGCGGCCAGTGGGCGGGGATTTGCTTCAAGACCCGCCGGGCGTGGAAGTTAGTTTAGCCCTGGGATCAGAGGGGAGAGGGTGTCCATTCCATCGCATCATTACTGCCATGAAAAGAGCTCAGTTGCACCGACCCCCCCCCCCCCGCTCCCCAGAATGTGCTGGGCTGCCACATCCTCATTTCACAGAGCAGAAAACTGAGGTATGGGGAGATTAAGAACCGTTGACCTACAATGAGAGGGGGAGGAAGGATTATGTTATTAGTGTTAAAAGTAGTAATAGCTAACAATTTATTCTGTACCAGCTACATTTCTAGGTGCTTTACTTACATTCAATTTGCATTAGAACCCTGCCAGGTAGGAACTGTCATTGTCCCAATTTTACAAGGAAACCGAATCAGCTTGTTCAAGTTCACCCAGCAAACAGTGGAGCTGGGATGAATTCTTACCTTGTGCAAAGCTCTATGTAAGTGACTTACACGCACCAGATCTTGAAGTGTCTCTTCTTTAGAGAGTCCTTCCTCGACTGCCCTTACTAAAGTGGCTGCTAGCAGCTAACCTCTAATTCCAACCTGAAATTATGCTTTAATGTGTTTATTGTCTGTCTTGGGCCTTTGGCTCTGAGGCTGTAAACTGTATGAGAACGGGACCTCCCGTGGTGCTAATATCCATAACTGTGCCTGCTTCTAAAATACTCGTCAAATGCATGATTGAATCTTCACGACAATCTAGTGAGTTAGGTACCATTATTGTTCCCATTTTTCTGATAAAGACACAGGAAGAAAGGTTGGGTCAAACAAGCTCCTACATGGTACAGTGGGAATTTGAATGCATGCACATCTCCCTCTGAAGTCTGAACTCGTAATTCTGCTTCCTCATCCTTTATGAATACTGAAAAACCTTGAACCTGTCATTAAGCACAGGAGGCCGATAGAGGCCCAGTCAGTCATGTTTTCTTCTTTTATCCTGACTTACTTTACGGCGGCATTGACCAGGACCCTTACTCCTGCTAACGCCAGGGATGTTTGGACGCAGTTACAGTGGGACCCCTTTGGGAAGAGACTGGTCATTCACTCATTCCATTCCTGTTTCTTGTGCACCTCCTCTGTGCCAGCCCCACATCTGGGGTCATTCCCAGCACAGCAGTCTCAGAGACCTGTTTCCTGACAGTAGGGGCTCTTTTTAACTTGCTTTCCCTAGATGCTTCCTGAGCACCTGCTAAGGGCCAGGTTGTGTCCTGGGTGTTGGGGAGCCAGCAGACCAGCAAGTAGATGACCTTGGCCTAGTTAACATTGTTGGTGCTGCCACACGCTCACAGCTGACACTGTGTCCCTCCTACCCAATGTGGGACAAGCATTCCTATATCGATGACACATTACCATGATTTAGGTGTCAGGCTAAGTGCTTTACATATATTTCCATTTAATCATTGTAACAATCTGATGAGTAGGTACTGTTATTATGTCCATTTTAAGGAGAAGGAACCAAGGCATGGAAAGGATGAGTCACACTAGTCAGGGCCAAAGTGCTTGTTATTTGTTGATTTCATCTCCTTTGGACCTCGAAACTTTTGTATATGTGAGGGTGAATGCCAGGACCCTTTGGGGTGGGTAGTTCCTAGAGAAGAAGCCCTAGACAAGTCATTCAACTCCCACCCAGGCTCTCCACGGCACACACGGGGGTGACACCTCCGTGAAGTGCTCCCAGAAGAGTAGGTGGTTACCTGCACTGACCTGTCACTCGAGAGACAGTGGCTTTACTTAACTGACAGTTACTGTCTCCAAATTGACAACCTCTTAGAAGGAAGAGACTGTCTTCATTTTCCCTACCAGATAAAAGCTAAGATACTTGGGTTTGAAAAATGAGTCTTTCGGGAATTAAAAGCTCAGAACGAAACGGAAAAATCCTCCTGGCCCTTCCCTGGCCACCTGGGTTGCCGTCGGGCTTTCACTGAGGGAGGAGCTGCCGGCTGCTTTGCTGCCCCCTGCTTCACTCTGTCTCCTTTGACCTCCCGCAGATCTATGCAGACCCCACTAAGAGGCTGGAGCTGTACTTCCGGCCCAAGGACCCCTACTGCCACCCCGTGTGTGCCAACCGCTTCAGTACCAGCAGCCTGCTGCTCCGGATCAAGAGGAAGATGAGGCGGCAGAGGGGGGCGCCGGGGCCTGAGGCTCACCCCAAGGTCACGTTCGACATAGAGAGCCTTGGCATCGTCTCCACCGTTTACAAATTTCAAGGTAACTGCAAAATGCATTCTTACCACACTGGGTTATTTCAGGGCCTGCGTCCCTCGTGCCTGCAGGAGCTGCATGGGTCATCCACACGGTGAAGGGGGTCCGGATATGCCCAGGCGTGAGGGGAGTGGCAGAGCGCAGGCCCTGTCCAGGAGGCCCTGCTCGTTGCTGCTCGCTTTTCTGCATTCTTAAGAGAAGCTGGAATTCTCTGAGAAATCCATTGTTAAAGCCGCTTTATGGGGCCAAGTTAAACTGGTCCACAGGCCTCCAGTTTTCAGCCCCACCCCCGCCCTCGTGTTTGGGGAGCTTCTTGGTTTTTACTGCTGCTGGTCTTGCCGACCCTCTGAAGCCTCCCCAGGTCACCTCAGCCCCTTGGGGCCTTATGTCCTTTGAACTCTCAGCCAGCTGGATGTCTCCCGTGGGGTCCTTAATCGAGTTTGCTCCCCACAGGGAACCCCTGGGAGGAGGTGCTAAGGCGTGGGGTGGAGAGGGGGAGTTGTGCCTGCCTCAGCCTCCCTCGGTCTCCCTGTCTGTGCAGTGGGAGCCCGGAGTTCCTCAGACCCTCGTGGAAATTCAGAGAGACGATGCCCGTGTGCCGGTTCGCACACACGTATGGTACTTGGCAAATTACTAACAAGCCTCAAGAGTATCTGTAGTTGCAGCTGCAGTTCTAAGATAGAAACTGAAGAGAATAAAGACTAAAAAGGAAGAGGGCTATAGAAAGTGTAAAGAAACTAAAACAGGGCCTGGGATCCCACAAGTGGGGCATTTGGAACGTCCGTCATTCTGGTGGAAAGTGGTATTCACCAAAGAGGGCTGTCCGTCCCGGGACGAGGCTTCCCAAGTGATCCGTTTCTTTCTCTCTCTAATTGAGCCGGTACGTCACCACTCAGTGTGTGTCCCAGACCAGCAGCATGGGCCTCACCTGGGAGCTTGTTAGAAATGCAGCACCTCAGCATCTGCATTTAGCAAGACCCCTGGTGAGTCACATGCACGGTACAGTCTAAGCAGCACTGACCTAGACTTTATCCTCACATATCAGGTAACTCCCCGACCCCCCAAAGTAGTATTTATCCAGGCGACTGGGCTGAGTTCCCAGAAGCGACTCGGACATATTGTTATGGCTCCTGCTACCATTGCCCGGCAGCGAGGCCCGCTCAGCGCACCCGAGAAGACGCGGGTGCTGGTGTGTGGCAGCTGCCAGTGCCTGGGCGGGTGCACTAGTGTGTCCGCCGTCTGTCTACCTCTCTTCCTAGGAATGTCCGACTTCCAGTACCTGGCCGTGCACACGGAGGCGGGTGGCAGGCACATGTCCATGTACAACAAGGTGCTCATGGTCAAGCCCGAGAAGGAGAATTTCTTCCACCAGGAGCTGCCGCTCTACATCCCCCCGCCCATCTTCTCCAGGCTGGACACCCCGGTGGACTACTCCTACCGCCCAGAGACACAGCACCGGTAAGTACCTCCCTGTGGCCGCCGCCCCGCAGCATCGGGGCTCAGGGCAAGGGCCCTGCGCTCAGAGGGCTGGACTCTTCCACTCACGGGTCAGGCGGCCAGGGTGGCCGGCTTTACTCAGGCCCGTGGCCCCAGCAACAGAGCAGCTGGTGACCAGGGGCCCTGACCAGGGGTGTCAGGAACCAGCCCTGGTCCCCGCGCCCCACCCGGAGGCCTTGCTCAGGGCTGTCCTCACACCACAGAGTGTGAATCAGGATGTTGCCTTTGGACTTAGACCCCTCCCCAAAAGCGTGTACCTTGAGGTGTGGAGAGACAGACACCCCCTGCCGCAGGAGCCCTGGGAATGAGGTCGATATGTTTTAGAGAGCAACCTGGCAGAATCTATTACAGTTTTAAATGTTCTTTCCTGACGACCAGGCGGCCTGTAGGAATCCATCCCACAGTGACTGTCGCCTCTGTGCCCAAAGATACACTGACAAGAACGTTTTCTGGTTGGTTGTGGGCAGTAGCAAGAAGCTGAGAGGGCCTGGTGTGGTGAGAGAGCCCGGGTGGGCAGGGGCCCGCGTTCAGGTCCTGGACCTGTGATCCCTCATCACAGGCCGGGCAGGTGAGCCCCGACCTCCCGCGCCAGCCTCCCCGCCTGTAACAGGGGTGATGATAATAGTAACAGTACTCACTTCTCGGCGTCGTTAGAAGGCTGAATGACTGAGGCTTTTGGAAATACTCAGAACACTGAGTGCCGGGCAGAGTTTGATAAAGTGGATAAGTGAGTGATCAGTCCACTAATAGGGATGATGTAGTTAATTAAACGACGGCCTGTCTGTGCCAAGGAAGACCGCACAGCCTTTAAGAAGGCGGGCTCCATGGGCCAACGTGGCTCGTGTCCAGAAAGCTTGCTCTAGGAAAAGCAGGTGTTAGAGCAGACTCTGTGCTATAAAAGTAAACTGGGTGATAATGGAAGCCTGGAAAGATGGGGAAGTTTGGGCCCAGAGCAGTTATCTGCAGAGCGGCGGGAGGGCGAGAAGCTTCTCTTCCCTCATCAAGTATTTCCATCAACGAGTACTGACCGCCTGTCGGGGCCCAGGGCTCCCCTTGGAGCCAGTGTCAGTGGGGACGCGACAGGCAGCTCCGTGCAGGGCCGGGGGCTGGGGAGCCGGTGGAGCCCCAGTGAAGGATGAGCGGGCGGTGGGAGCCTGCGGGCAGGTGTGTGTCTTAAAGGAGATAAGTGGGGAGTGGGCTGTCATGCACAGTGAGTGGGGTGCGGGAGGGTCCTCGGGGGAGCTGAACTTTGAAACAGACCTGTGTGATGACAGAGCCGGGCAGGTGAAGATCCGGGGAGAACGTTCCAGACCAGGGGGCTGGCACATGCAAAGGAACAGTCGGGGGTGTTGCCCCCGAAGCGCAGAGAGCCGAGAGAGGGGTGGGGTGAGGGTCCCACGGACCACAGAAAGGAGCTTAGATTTTATGCTAAGGAGAAAGGTGTGTTGTCCCCTTCCTTTAAAAAATATATTCTGGGGAGTTCCGAAAGGAGAGAGGAGTGTGTGATGGACGCCCACCTACGTCACCAGCCTCAACTTTCTGCTGCTGGTTTCACCTCCCCACCACCTCCACCCCCAGCATCACAGCGCATCCTCCAGAAACAAGTGTGTGTCTCTAACTGGGAAGGACTTGGTTTATTTTAACTTAGCCATAGTGCTGTCATCAGAACGAGCAAACGTTAACAGTGTCCTTCACGTCATCCAGGGCCCAGTCCTCGCTCCATTTCCCCATTGCCTCAAAAGTAAGTCGAGAGCCAGACAAGGGTCGATGTCTCTCAGGCCAGTTGAGTCCATAATGCCACCCCCCGCCATCCTTTTTCTGATTGCAGGAGTAAATTGTGCTTGTTAGAAAAGACCAGACATTATAGAAATGCATAACTGCAAGGAATCGGGTCCATTCCCTCCCTGCTGAAAACCCTAGTGTGTGCAGTTTTCTGTGCGTATGTTATACTCATTATGAGAGTTTCAAATGTTTTAAATGTACATGTTTCTGAAATTTGAAACTTATTTTTCCCCCACAAGCATTTTACTCTTACAGTCAGAAACAAAAACATGTAGAAGAAGGAACTAGAGGCACCCGTCCCCCGCCCCGCATTGCCGGCCCTGATGCTGGATGGCAGCGTCAGAGTCACTGCTCCGTCCTTTAGGGCCAGCAAACAGCTGTCTCCCAGCCTCTGGGAGGGGGACAGGGGTGGAGGGCCGGCTGCCCTTGAACCCACAGGCCCTGTTTTTCTCCCATGTCGTTTATCGATTTTCCAGTGCGTGGAAGGAACCTGCCTTTTCTCCCAGGGCTGCCATCGATTTTTCTGCTCTGATGGCCCTCATGGGTACCAAGGACTGGCAGAGGAGGCCTGGCCCCCGCGTTGCTGGCCTTCCTGGGTCCAGGGGGGCTGAGCTTCCTATATGGCCAGTGGGCAGAGGACAGGCTGGGACGCTGGCCTGACGGGGGTCCCCCCTCCTCGAGGCAGTTGAGAGGGGAGGGCAGGCGGCCCGCGCCCTGCTGCTGCCTGGCCCAGAGGGAGTGCCCGGGGCTTTCTGTTTTCTTCGGGGGTGTCTGGGGCCTCGGGGAGTTGTCTTGGAAAACAGGACAGTATTCAGGATGGTTTCAAATGGAGTCATGTTGTTTAAAAACGGCACAGATTTGATCCCGTCTTTGTAATTTTGTTTCCCAATGTGAAAAATCACTTTGTTGTTCTTTATAAATATGCAGATGGTATGTACTCATGTAGAAAATTACGGTAAAATGGAAACAAATTTAAAAGGTATTAATCACCTGTGTGACATCCAGGACATACTCTGAAATGCACTGCAAAATAATTGAGTGGGTTTGGGGTGGGGCCTGGATGGCGTGAAATGGGCCCTGTGATGGCAGTTGTGGAAGCGGATGGTGGGCTTATGGGGGCTCCTTGTACTGTTCCCCCTGCTTTAGCGAAGCTGTGATGTTCCTGATGTCCCACCTCAGAGGGGAGCGCTCTGAGCCCCCTAGGAATCGTTGACCCTGTGTGTTCCGTGCTAACAGCTGGTGGCAGAGCCCCACCCCCCCTTTTGTTTTTGGCCGCACTGTGCGGCTTGCGGGATGGATCCTAGGTCCCTGACCAGGGCTCGAACCCAGGCCCCTTGCAGTGGAAGCTCGCAGTCCTAACCACTGGACCTCCAGGGAGGTCCCCAGAGCTCTTCTTTTAGCCTCTGTGACGAGAACGTCTGGTAGTATACGTCCTCCCTTCACCGCGGTATCGTTGAGATGCTTCCGAGCAGGACGGAGGTTAGCGGCCCCGCCAGCCTCCCTGGGCTCAAGTCCCAGCTCCATCACCTCGAGCTCTGGCTCGAGGCAGGTTTCCAACCCCTGTGGCCTCAGTGACTTCATGGGAAATGGGTCCTTCCTCGTAGGATTGTTTCGAGGGTTAGATGAGTGACTTGTGGGCGTCAGTAAGCACAGCTGCGCTCTGACAGCTGATTGGTGGTTCCCGTGTGGCCGCCCGCGCCTCAGCTGATTCCACTGTCCCTGCCCTGATGGGCATCTGGGCTGTTTCCAGCTTTTCACTGGCTGGATGGTGCTGTGCACGACGCAATGAAGTCGTGAGGCCACCAGCCTCACGGCAGGGGCCCTTCCCCACACCCCAGCCTCTGGGACTCTTGGCCTGGCCCTGCTTCGGAGCCTCTCTGAGCTGACTCGGACTCGCTCCCCCTTCTTCTCCTGGTCATCAGCCTGAGAACACAGGCGCCTGCCTTCAGTGGCCGGGGCTGAGACCCGCTTCTCACCCAGATTCCAGGGAAACGCGCCCACACGTGGGCTGCCCGTGTCCAGCGGGCCCACGCCTGGCGCTCCCGCCCTCAGCAGCTCTCTGCTCCTAGGGAAGGCTACAACAACCCCTCCATCTCCGGGGAGAACCTGATCGGCCTGAGCAGGGCCCGGCGCCCTCACAATGCCATCTTTGTCAACTTCGAGGGGGATGAGGCACCCGAGCAGCCGCTAGAGGCTGCGGCCCAGACCTGGAGGAAGGTGTGCACCAACCCCGTGGACCACAAGGTGGAGGAGGAGCTGAGGCAGGTGAGCCCGGCCCCCCGGCCACACCTTCACTGGCCGCTCCTTGTCTTAGGCTCAGTTATTAACACATGGGAACTCTTCACCTCCAGATGTGACATCTAAAGCTATGCCAGTGTAAGCCCTGCCCTCCCAGAGTTCAAAGTGCTCCTTAAAACTCATAAGAGGTCCCTTTGGGATGGTAAACGTTGTCCACATGTGACCTCGGCGTGGAGCTCCGGGATTCCGGAAGCTTTGTTCATCCAGCCCTTGGCTGCAACACACCAGATGGGGCACCTGGTGTGCACCAGGCCCGGTGCTTCCTCCCCGTTAGAGCCGGGCTGGACGGGGGCCCTGGGCGGAGGCGGCCTTCTGCCTTACCCGCTGGCTTGCAGGTTCTGGGAGACCCAGGCCAGGGGACTCTGGTCCTTGTGTCGCCACAGGTGTGGACAGTAGGTTCTCAGCACATCACTGCTGACCGACCCTTGCCCCTGCCCCTGTTGAACTTGACTGTCCCCTTGGTGCAGGACGGGGGTGGGGTGGGATGTTATTTCTTAAGTGGTGGACACCTTGTTATGTTTCTAGCAGTTGCTAGGTCGGGGGGAAGTGGGGGCCACTCTCCAAGGCCCCTCGTTGTCATCAGGACACAGCCCAATCTCCCACCTGGCTCCCCCCACTCCAGCCCCACTGGCCCTTCACAGCCCTCCCACTGGGAGGGGGTGGGCCGTCCCCTGCGGCCTTCGTCACATCCCGGCTCAGGCCCCTGCCCTCTGGGGCTGCTCAGGGGCCCAGAGCTCCGGCCCGTCCCCCTCCTGGCCCTGCTCTGGCTCCTTTGGTCCTCTGCCTCCCCGCTGCCCTTTGAGCCGCCTAAGGACAGGGACAGCGTCTCTCATGGTCATTTCAGGACCCCCAGGCCCTGCAACCGCACTTGACACGTGCTGGGCGAGCAGGGCGCTTCTCAGGGCGGGACGAGTGGGCGTGCGCAGAGGCCCCTCCCCACCTGCCTGGCCCCTGCTCCCCCCACCCCCACTCCTCTCAGGAAGGTCCTCTGGGGCCAGACCATGCGGGGAGCCTGGGGCAGGCGGGGAAGCTGTGGGTGCTCTTCTCAGCCTCTGCCTTGACCCTCCAGCTGTTTGAAATCCGCCCCATCTGGTCACGTAACGCTGTCAAGGCCAACATCAGCGTCCATCCCGACAAGCTCAAGGTCTTGCTGCCCTTCATGGCCTATTACATGGTGAGTGCCCACCCACCGCCCACTGCGCTTCCCACCTGCGCTGTCCTGATCCCTGACGTGCCTCAGAGCCCCAGCAAGGGCAGGCGGCCCTGTCCCAGCAGCTGGAGGATGGCTTCTTAAAGGGATTATACTTTGTTTTTTGCGGTACGCGGGCCTCTCACTGCTGTGGCCTCTTCCGTTGCGGAGCACAGGCTCCAGACGCGCAGGGTCAGCGGCCATGGCTCACAGGCCCAGCCGCTCCGCGGCATGTGGGATCTTCCTGGACCGGGGCACGAACCCGTGTCCCCTGCATCAGCAGGCGGACTCTCGACCACTGCGCCACCAGGGAAGCCCGGGATTATACATTTTTTAATGGCCTTGTATGGAGAGCTTTCTAAGGACCAGGCCCTGGGTTAAGTGCTATGTGCATAGCATCCTTTCTTCTTCCGTGGGGCATGGCAGCAGGGTTTGGACCTCTGATGAAGAGGCTCAGCTCAGATTGGCGACTTGATGGGCCAAGATCCTACAGCCAGGGAGTGGCAGAGCCCCCTGGGGACCCCGGCCTGTTTGGCTGTAGCACCTGGGCCCCTAACCACAGTGCCACCTGCCTTCACGCATTCTCCCTGGGTTGAAGGGCGTTCAGTGGGGGTCACATGCGCCTTGGACTCAGTCCAGGAGGGATGGAGATGGGGCTGTCATCACTGAGATTCCCCAAGGTGCTGTGAGGAAGAGCTCCTGCCGGCCAAGGGTCCAACCTGGGGCCTGGGGAGGCAGACGGACAACGTGACCGTGACTGTGATGGCCAGGAGGTGGGGGGCATGAGACGGGCTCATCCCTCCTGGGCTTAGACCCGACATCACAAAGCTGCTGCCTGCCTTTCAGCAATGGCTTTCTGGACACAAGGACCTCGGGAGCACTGTTTGGGGACAGTGCCTCCATCCATTAGCACAGTTGTGACAGTTCTTGAGCTCTTTCTCTGTGCCGGGCACTGCGGTGAGGGCTTCAGGGGCACCGTCTCATTTAATCCTCACCAAGACGCCATCTGACTGGAAGACCAAGGCTTGGAAAGGCCAAGTGACCTACCCGAGGTGACCGAGCCACACGTGCGAGCTGGGGGGCAGGGTTCCAGAGCCTGTCCCCAACTCGTGGGGGTGTGGTGCTGCCCCGTGTGGGCAGCCACCTGGGCCTGCAACTCGGGGGCCGGGGATCAGCCTTGACCACACTTCGCACTCCCACCCCTTCTGTCTCCAGATAACAGGCCCCTGGAGAAGCCTCTGGATTCGATTCGGGTACGACCCCCGAAAACACCCAGACGCCAAGATTTATCAAGTCCTTGACTTCCGAATCCGTTGTGGAATGAAATACGGTAAACAATTACCGAAACCCTTGCTTTCCTTTTCCCTTTATCGCTTTCTGTTTCCAGCATTCTCTTCTGTAATAAGAATATATCCACGTGGAGAGAATATATTCCCCCCTTGGTGGGACTGTTAGGGACAGAATAGTGCAGACACGAGGACCCGAGCTCTCGTCCTGGCTCCTGTGGTGATGCTCTAGTGGCTACTTACAGCTCCTGTGGTGCAGGCCAGGCGTCCCGTCAGTCTCCTGTCCCCGGCCCGCGGTGACCCCCCCGCACACAAAGCACCAGGACGCGGCGGCTCCTGTCACTCCAGCGGGGGGCCTGAGTCCCCTTCTCAGGAGCCGCCCCAGGGAACCCTGGTGCGCCTGTGGCTGCCAGAAGGGGCTCTGTGCCCACCCCACCTGATGCACGCCCCCCTCCGGCAGGTTACGCCCCCAGCGACATGCCCGTCAAGGCCAAGCGCAGCACCTACAACTACAGCCTCCCCATCACCGTCAAAAAAACGAGTAAGGGGCTCAGGCTCCCTCTGCGGATCAGGCGCTGGGGAAGACGGGCGTCCGGACGGCGGGATGGGAAGGGGCTTCCCGAGGAGGTCACTCCAGGGCGCTGCTGGCCCGCGCACCCCGGGGAGGGGGGGCGGGAGAAACACACACCCCCGTATTCCAAAGCCCTGCCGTGGTCCCCTCACAGGCAGCCAGCTTGTCACCATGCAAGACCTGAAGCAGGGCCTGGGTCCCTCGGGGTCGGCCAGTGCACGCAAGTTGGCCTCCAACAAGTACAAGCTCAAGGTGGGTGTCCCCTGAGCTGCCTGCCTGGGTGAGGGCGCGGGGAGCGGCGGCCCCTCCCTCAGGCAGGCCCAGGACCCCTCACACAGCCCCCAGCCCCGCCTGTGACGCCAGGAGGGGCTCCGACTGAGGCCGCTCTGCCCTCCCTGTGCCTTTACGTGACTCCCACCTCCCGGGACAGCCTCTGGGCATGGGTGCTGGGGACCACCTGGGTACGTCTTAGGGAGGGGCTCAGATGCCAACAGCCCCATGTGGCAGCCACGGGGCTGGTGAGCCTCAGGCGCTGTGGGCCTGAAGCCAGAGCAGACCGTCTGCACCCTGGACGCGGGCCGCCCTCACAGGCTCAGGCTCTCGTTAGCACAGGCGCGCAGCAGGGGCGGCGACTCCCGGGGCCCTTCCCGTGCCTGGCCGACGTGAGCTGCTCCAGGCTTGGAGGGGGAGGCCGGCAGGGTGGCCCCCTCCCTGGAGTCACTTGCCTCGTAGAGGGGGTGGGGCGGCTGTCTCCCAGCAGCGTCAGGTCTCCGCTCCTCAGGGAGGGCCCGGACCCTCGCCAGAGCAGCCGTCCTCCTCCAGGACTCTTGTCTTAGGCCTTTATCCCCACCTCTGGAACTGGCCTGCAGGGCCGCCTAAGATGACCGAGCAGTGGAAGAGAGACGTGCGGAGGGCCCTGCAGGGAGGCTCCGAGGCAGAGCCCAGCCCCGGCCCCCGGCGGCTCACGGTCCCAGGGCCCAAGGGAGGGCCTGGCTGCTTCGACCACCCCTTGACGCCTGGGGAGCTGCGCCTCGTTTTCTGCACACCGGCTCCCCGGCCTGTGGCCCGTCTGCCTCGCCTGAGTCCAGGGAGAAGAGCCAGGCCTGCCAGGTCCTGGGAGCAGGATCGGCAGCCGCCCTGGGAGAGGCCCCGTGGGAGCCACGGCATGGGGCTCTCCTGCGCCGCCCGCCCCCGGGGACGCTCCCTCCGACCTTGCCGTCTCTGCCCTCCTTTGCCAGGACTCGGTCTACATCTTCCGGGAGGGGGCCTTGCCACCATACCGACAGATGTTCTACCAGTTTTGTGACTTGAACGTGGACGAGTACGTACGTGCGGGGCCCTGAGACGCCGAGGTGGGGACCGTGGGACTCGGGGTCAGTGCAGAGAAACCAGCCGGGGACCGAGGTGTTTCCTGCGACTCTTCCACTTCACGTCAGCCTTAATCTCTCAGCGAGAAGGCCGGCCGCCTGGGAGTCCTCTGCCCGGGCTCGCGCGGCCCTCAGGAGTGGCTTCCCGGGTGCGCCTCGGGCCGCACCTCTGAGCAGCCGGCTGTGCTGCGCGCAGAGCACAGCGCTGGGCCAGGGTCTTTGCCTTCCTCCTCCTTCGCCCGCATGGGGGTTCCTGACACGGTCCCCAGGCCCTGGAGTTGATCAGAATCCCAGAAACCTTTAAGCCAGTTGTTCCTAGTGATGTTTAAAAACCTGGGGGAGGGGTGCTGGGGTGGGAGGAGGGGGGAGCTTGTTAAACCCAGCCTGGAACCTGGTGAACGCTCAGGCTCTCACCAGGCAAGTGGGCCGCGGCACACGCCTGCCTCGTGTGCAGGGTGGGGGTCGGGGCCCCAGCTGGGGGTGGACCGCTTTCTTGACGCCCTTCGTGACCGAGCTCCTCCCTCGGGGTGGCGCTCTGAGTGCTGTTTTTCTGAGCACGACCCCAGCTCTGCCAAAACCGCTTCCTGGCCCCTGTGAGCAGAGACCCCACCCCGGAACTCTGTCTCCCAACGCCCAGGCTGCAGAAGATCATCCACCGCAATGACGGGGCTGAAAGTCTCTGCACAGAGCGGGACGGCTGGTGCCTCCCCAAGACCAGTGATGACCTGAGGGACATGATGTCCCTCATGATCCGGCACACCATCCGCTCCAAGAGGCCTGGTGAGAGTGCTCGGGGTGAAGGGACGCCCTGGGTGCTCTGGGGCCCCCTCTGGGGCCCAAGCAAGTGTCCCTAGTGGACCTGCTCCCCAAGAAATGGCACCCAGGTGGGAGCCTCTTGCCCTGACAGTGGTGGGAGGGGGGCCTTTGGAGACAGGGCTCAGCCCTGGGGGTTGAAGGCAGGAGACGGGCCCAGAGGGGTGGGGCTGGAACAGGGCCAGTGCTGCCAGGGGGGCCGCCGCTTTATGCCCTGACGTCGCCCTACATCCTCTGGCCACGTGTGGGCATGTTGCTCCTGTCTCCCCTGGGAGGGCAGGGACGGCGGGGCCTGGGCTTCTGTCGCCCGGCACTGCCTACCCCTCCCCAGGATGAGCATCTCTGCACGGGGTGTGAGCAAGGGGAGCGAGCCCTTGCTGCACTGCAGGTCTGATGGGGCTGGGGGGGCAAGCGAAAGGGCCCCTCTCGGGGGTTCCTCCCAGGCTCGGGGAGGGGGCGCCCCAGACCCACCAGCCCCTGTGGAGCTGATGGGAGTCGGGGTTCTCAGCCTCCTTTAGGACACAGCCCCCCTCTGAGAGTCCAGTTGAGAAAAGCACTGACACAGAGCCCTGCACACTCCTGGGGAGTCCACGGGACCCATGAGCTGCCCGAGGCTCCTCCGGGGAAGAGGTTTTCAAGGCCCTTGGCCTCAGTGTTCCTTGAAGTGCTTTTTCAACTGGAGTCCCAGGTCCCCCAGCCGTCCTGCTTCCCAAAGCAGCTTCTCTAGAGCTTGAGCCCAGACACCCGTATTTGTAGACAGGCCCCCAGGAGCCGAGGGCCTCTGGCTGAGACCAGCGACAGCTGGTGTGGGTGCGCCCAGGAGCCAACGACGGGACACACACGGCCTGTCTTTTGGCCCAGCTCTCTTCTCCAGCCCAGCCAAAGCTGACGACGGAAAAGAACAGCTGACCTGCGGATCTGGGGACGAGGAAGCAGAGGACGCGGAGGACGAGGACGACGAGGACGATGAGGACGACTTCAAGCCGTCGGACGGGAGCGAGAACGAGATGGAGACGGAAATTCTGGACTACGTGTGATGCAGCCCTGGGCTCCAGGCTGGGCCCCCCGACCAGGCCTGATGAGGGACCCAGGACAAGCCACGGTCCCCTGCTGCTGCCCACAGAAGCCAGAATGTCCCCAGGCGGCCCTGCTGAGGAAAGCAGCCGGGTACAGCCGACCCTGGGTGCCCGGGGCCATCCCGAAGGCGGTGCCCCGACTTTGCACAGCCGCGAGCCAGCCCAGTGTCCCTCGGGCTGAGCCGGCGCCCAGCGCCTCCCTCTGGCCGAGACCAGCAAGCGCTGGAGGTGCAGATGGTGCAGAGGGGGAGGGCCGGCCCTGGCTGCTGCTGAGGCAAAAGGACGGGGTGAGGAGCCTGGTCCGTGCTCACAGGCGGCGAAGTCTGCCATCGTGTCTGGACCCCATCTGTTTGGGGTAACCTGGCAAAGGGCAGGCCCAGCTGGAATTGTCCGTATTAAACACATTTTCCCAAGGAGCCTTGGTGTCTCAGTGGGGATGTCAGCCAGAGAGGGGTTTCCTCTTGCCTCTGGGCTTGGGCTCCCTGCTGGACGTCGTTTGTCCCTTCAGTCGTTCATTCAGTGACCTCGTGGTGGGTGATGCCGGGATGGTTGAGAACAGGCCTGATGCCCCTCGGCAGGTGGGCCAGGTGAGAGCAGCCAGAAGTAACTGCAGCCCCGGGGGAGGGGGGGGGCCCTACAGCCTCACGTTCATGCCTTCCTGTTCCAAGTGGATGTGTTCTTCAGAGGCTCACGGGAGACAGACCCTGTCTCAGGGCTGCCTGGTGTGAAACCAGAGGTTTCCAGGGATTGCAGGGTCCCTGGTGGGGCTGAACCTGCCCTCCCCGGGGAGTACCCCCCCACACACTGCCTGAGCCAGAGATGAGCCCCATCACCCAGTTCCTCAGCCGGCAGGCTGGGCCACAGAGTGTGACCACAAGTTCCAAAGTCAGACGGAAGCCCCCTCCCACGACAGGTCAGAAACCCCAGTGGCTCACAGTTGGCCTGAAGTGGTCAGTTCTGGGAACCGGCCTTGTAGAGCTGAGCGCCCCGACGTGCCTGTCGCTCCCACTGGGGGTGAGGTGCAGCTGCCTGGGCCTTCCCCCTTCCCTCACCTCTGTACCGCTTTCACTCAGGCCGAGGTCTCTGCTGGTGGATCTTAGCGGCGGCTGGTCCCACTTCTTAACCATGCTGCTAACCTCAAAGCTCAGAGGGAGAAGGTCTGGGTTCTGGCCCCCCTCTCCCGGAAGCCGCCTTGGTCCCTGTGCAGAGCTGAGAGAGGCATGCCGGGGGGCAGGGACACTCCCTCTGCAGCTAAGCCCCACCTTACCCAGAACCTGCCTTCTATGTGCCGAATTGGACGGGCTTCCCAGGTTCTTGAAAAGTATTCAGGGGTTCCCTCCTTAGAAACCGAAATACCTACACACACACCCTTTTAAAAAGCATTTTATTATGGAAAATAGCAAATATACACAGAAGTTCTGAGTATTGTATAATAAGCCCCTATTTATCCATCATATGGCTTTACCAGTTACCATCCCATACTTCAGTGTGTGTCTAACGCATCAGGACTTTTCGTTTTCAAAACACAGTGACGCTGTCATCACACTTAACAAATCAACAGCAATTCAGCTTCAAATGCGCCCATCCAGTTGGGAGGCACCGATGCCTGCTGGGTCCCTTTAGTGACATGAGCATTGACTGACCAGCAGATTCGGGTGCTGGCGCCCTCATCCGCTGGCCTCATTTATGGTTCCACAGCAATGACCAGTGATGACCAGGGGGATGCTTTTAGCTTTGTGATGATCTGTTTCAATCAGTTGCAGTCATGCTTTTTGCTGCCCTACTTGTCTCATGTCTGGCCTGAGAGCAGCCCCGGGTTGGGTCCTGTGTCGTTTGACGCACCCTCTGGTCTTCCGCGCCTTCTTGCTTCCAGCCACCGTGATGGCCCAGGCTCCTCCACTGCATTTCCTGTCTTAGATCCAGCCTAGCCGTTGCTCCAGGGTGCCACCTTCCTTGGTGTGGAAATGGTGTTTAGACACCCCAATCTGGGCACCAGGGGGTGCTTGTTGCTCCTGGGTTTTCTTTACCTCTAGGGCTTTGGATTACACAGAGCTAGGAAATGGACACTTTTTTACCCCCCCCCCCCAAATAATAAGTTATGAGTTCATATAGATATCTCCCAATGAAAATGTAAGATTATAAGGTTTTACTTCTCTGCGCAGCGTGTGGGATCTTAGTACCCCGACCAGGGATTGAACCCACACCCCTTGCATTGGACGTGCAGAGTCTTAACCACTGGACTGCCAGGAAAGTCCCTCTCTGATCTTACTCATTTCTTTTTCCACCTATGCTGAAAATCTTACACCACTAGCATAATTACTTTTTCTCCTATAACATACATATATTTTCAAAATAGAAAATATTATAATAGATCATATAAATTATCAAATATACAAATTTAAATAACAAGTGATAAATTATATAAAGTAATCTTTGATAAAATAATATGACCATCAAAGAGCATTTAAGATTGTGTTGCACTTGCTTTCTCCTTAGGATAAACGCTGCTATGAACATACAGTCATGCCTCCATGTCACTTGAAGTAACTTTTCTCTGTGGCTAGAACATCTACTGATATAGTTAGGTTCCCTACAACTTAAAATGGACATTTCTCTGCCTGAAAACAAATTTTAAATGTTCATTTTGAGCACCTTGTAAACAGTAGACCCTGATAATTATTGTGCTATGAACCTCTCAGACATCGTTCCCTGAGCAAAGGTATCAGTGGGGAAGTTAAGAGAGGTGAAGACACATGTCCAGATCCCACAGCTATCGAGTGGCAGTGTCAGGGTTGGACCTGTGTCTGTCTGATTTACAACGTCTGCAAATGTTAACACAGGTGCATTTGCCCTTACAGAATGTGCTCCAGCCCAGAAAAACATTTTTAAAAAGTATTTGCGCCATTAAATCAATTTCGTTAGTTTTCTACTTTGTCAGTTATACCAATTCAGAACTTTTGATACTTCCAACCTAGACTCTTTGGAAGGTCATAGATGCTCCGAGCATACAGTGATAACCATGGAGTCTTTCTGAAGGAAAATATGCTTACCCACAAATGTGTGCATCAAGTTTCAGGGCCATCCAGGCTCCCATGGCCTGTCCTTAAACTTCCTAACAGGTCCATGGACCAGGATTCAAAACTCCCAGTTCAGACATTTGGATTAAGTTTTCTCCACCAAATTACCATAATATGTAACAACCACACTGCTCCAAGTTTCGTCTGATTTTCCCAGTTTTCTTTTGTGAGAACCAAGGAGTCAGAAGATTGCCTGAGAGAGGAAAAAGCTGCAGCCGAGGCCATGCACAGCAAATCCCACACAATCCACAGCAGGGGGACCGAGGTGGCCCAGCCGCGCAGGCCAGCCCCTCTTCCAGGTTAGAGTCCCAGGGCTCTTGGGAGATCTGTCAAAGAAAAACCAGACTACACTCCAATAAAAATGATTAAACACACACACACGCACACAGAGATCAAGGCGGGGCAGATATGGAGGGTGGGGCATTCCGGTTAAAGCAATTTAGCGAGATTCTTGCTAAAACTGGACGATGCAGAGCTGAAGAAGAGGTCGGGGAGCCTGAGTAGTTTGGTCAAGGAGAGGCTCTCTGTCAGACCTCAGCCAGTGGCCAAAGCTTTCGGCTGAGAGGAATGCCCCTGAGGTTGGTCTCTAACACAGGGTCAAGCAATGAACACAGTGGACAGACCCAGCCAGGAAGCCGGGGCGGATTGTTTTACTGGACAGACAGTGTTAGATTCTCGCAGGCACTTCTGGGCATGCTCGTCCTGTGTCTATCGATCACCTACTCTGTGCAGGACCACGTGAGGCCCTCGCTATTAAATGAAGAGGCAGCCACCCCCTATGAGTGAACTGCAGGCCCCCTTCCCTCTCCTGCCCCCGTCCTTTCCTCCTCAGCTACTATAAATAACACTGCACAGAACGTCCTGGAATGTTCCCCTCCCCCCTATTTAGAATTAGCTCCTTTAGAACAGATTCTTAGAACTGCAGGAGCAGGGCAAAGGTGTGAGTCGACAAGTGCCTTTCCTTGTCACTGGCAGCACCCCTCAACACCTTTGCACCCGGGCCCCACACTCACCAGCCCAGCCTGCATGGCCTCTTCTTCCCAGTGTCCTGACTCCCTCCCACCTGCAGCCGCCCACCCCTCCCCACCTTTCTCCAGCCTCTCTCCATTCACTCTGTGTCACAAAAAATCTGGGCACAGGAAATGGTAGGCGGACAGGCAGACAGACAGATGGACAGCTGTGTATCTGCAGGTTCCCTGTGGCCAGAAAGCCCGGCCCTTCCTTTTCTCCGGGAAGCCCTCAAGGCTGGGCTGGATCTCTTGTCCTGCCCTCCCAGGACTGTGCTGCTGACAGCGAGAAGCCCCCATACTTGGAGGGCGGGACCACCTCATGATGCTCAGGTCCCCACCCCACCTCGAACCGCACAGCCAGCCGCTGCCCAGTAGCCCGTGGCCCTTTCTATCCCAGAAATCACGCACCCAGTCGCCTATCAGCGCCCACTGCTGAGCTGCAGGCACGGCAGGGGGACGCAGCATGCCCATTTCCCCAGGAGCGAAAGCAAGCCCTTGTCGAGGCGCCAGAATGCAGCGCACTTAGCACCCAGCCAAGCCCCAGCCCTTCCCACACCCCCTGCACCCGTGCCATCTGCCTCTGTTCCCAGGTAGGCAGTAACCTGCACAGGTGCACTGTGGGGACCAGGTCACAGGGCAGCAGCTGACCCTGGGAAAGATGGACTGTCCCCACTTGTGTGTGTGTGTGTGTGTGTGTGTGTGTGTGTGTGTGTGTGTTTGCATATATATGCGTGTTTGCACGTGACCTTGGCCCAGCCCGACCCCGGCTGGAAACAGCAGGTGCCTCCTGACCCCAGCTACACCACCTGGAGTTCGGCCAGCCTGGAGGAAAGGGTAACGGTAGGAGGCGGGGGAAAGGGTCCCCCCTCAGGCAGCTCTGGGCTGGCTCCAGGCGCATAAATACCGCAGGCCCAGAGCGAGGGCCACAGAGAGGCAGCCACACACCATGGGGCGCTGGGAGCCGGCGGTCTTGGGCCTCGCCTGCTGGCTGGCTGTAGCGAGTGCGGCGAAGGTAGGCGAGAGCCCAGCAGAGGGGTCGGGCCAGGGGAGGGGGTCCCTCTCTCCTCCGCTGAGCCAGACATGGAAACTGGGGACAGGGCCCAGCCAAGGGAAGACAGGCAGAGTCACTGGCAGAAAGAGCCAGACTGAGAAAGAGAACCCGACAACAGACGTATCAGCCTTTCCCGGGCGCTTACTCTGCATTTCGTGTTTTGCCCTTCGCGGGATAACTCAGGCTGCCAGATAAAATACTGGGTGCCCAATTCAACTTGAATGTCACATAAACCACGAGTCATTTTTGGTGTATGTTCCACCCAATATTTAGGACATACACTAAAAAAAATCATTATTTATCTGAAATTCAAGTGTAACTGGGCAGCCTGAACTTCTATTTGCTGAGTCGGCAACGTGACCCACAACACCCCTCTGGCTCCTTCCCCTCTCTAGAGATGTCAACGTTGTCCCTCTTTTCCAGAAGGGGAGACAGGGGCCCAGAGCAGACAAGGGGTTTGCCCAACATCACACAGCCACAGGGGCTGAGCAGGAGCCTGGAACCTGGGCTAGTCCAACCCTGGAGTCTGGCTCGAGGTGTAACCTCCATCTCCCGGTCCCCCACCCGCCTGCTTGCTACAGCTCCCCTCCCCAGTGAGAGTCAGGAGGCCCAGCCAACCCTCCTGGGGCGGCCATACCGTCTGAGCTCCCTCACTGCCCTCCTGCAGCATGAGGGACACGGGGCGGGGAAACACTTCCAGGGCGGAGCGAACAGCCACGCGCAGAGCGCACCATGCGGGTCCCGCCACCCTTCAAGCTGCTCTCTCAGGCCCTGCTCTTTCCACCCTCTGCCGTCCCGAGGTTCGAACCCCTGCTGCCTCGTTCTGGGCGCCGTCTGCCCCCGAGAGAAGGTCACTCTCCTTCAGGGGGAGCTCTTTTCTGGGTGCTGAGGGGGCCCTGGTTCCCTCCGCGTTGCTCCAGAGCCAGCGACGCCCCTCCCCACCGGCCTCGAGGGATGGCCAGGGTCCCCATGCCCTGCCCTGCCCTGGGGCCCTCAGGCTGATCTCAGTCACACAGAGCCACTTCTGAGCTGCTCCCCGCCAGGCGCTGACCTGGCCCATGCCCTCTCCCAGCAGCCAGGGAGGCTGATCAGGAAAAATGCCTCGAGGCCGGGGGTGTGTGAGGCTCCTCCGGGACAGGAAGCGGGGAGAGAGAGAGAGAGAGACAGGGGCCAGCCTGGGCTTGCCGCCTGGGCCCAACCCCCAGGCACCCGGCAGGTGTTGCTTCCAGCCCCTTCCTCTCCAGTTCCAGCCCACCTGACCCCCACCCAGCAAGGCAGGGGGCCCCTCTCAGCATAGACTTCAGAGGGCAGCTGGGATCCCGCCAGGCCTGGGACGTGGGGCTGCCCTGCCCCTGCCCACCTGGAACCGAGCGCAGGTGAGAGCCAGGAAGCATGGACCTGTGCTCACCCTGGGCCACGGGGTGAAGCGCTGGGAGGGGAGAAGGGCCGGCCCTGAGTTCAGACAGTTTCCCAGCGGTGACTTCAAACAGGAAAGCCTCAGTGTTCCCTCCAGGAACAATGGGTAGATGAGCACCAGCCCGCGGGATGCTGGTGAGGACTGGACGCATTGGTCCGCGGGGGGCCGGCTCCGCACAAGGGCTGGATATGCAGCAGCGGTGCCGGCGGCCTTGGGGGGCAGGGTTCTTTCCCGGCTTGGAGCACAGGGGCTGTGAGGACTTGAGGGGACACCGTTGGGGGAGATGAGCAGAGGAGAAAGACGGGCCCACCGCTCAGGGAGCGCACGGCTGGGCGTGAAACATTCAGTGTCCACGGTGCTCCTGTCACTGCTGGCAGCTGGACAAGCAAACGGGCCACGAGGGAGATACTGTCGTCACCCATCTTACAGGAGGGGAAACTGAGGCTCAAGGGCACAGGCGGCCACAGCAAGAATCCAAACCTCCACCCCACCTGTCCCGGCCTTCTTGGAAGGCTTTCCTGAGGACACACTGCTTGAACCAGGCTCCTTTGAGATTCAGGGAGCAGGACACCCAGGGGGCGAGTGGGGAGTGAGTCCCCTCCTCAAGCAATGGGGGCAGGTGGCAGGGGCCTCGGTCTCAGGTGCAGATGGGCCCCTCCTTGAAGCTGTCTCTGGGGAGCCTCTGGGCACCCGGGGCCTGCGGGTGGGCTCCCTGCCCCCAGGGGCTGACCAGCCCAAGCCCCCCTGATCTCCCGCCTCCCATCCCAGCTGGGTGCCGTGTACACGGAGGGCGGCTTCGTGGAAGGAGTCAACAAGAAGCTGGGCCTCTTTGGCAACTATGTCGACATCTTCAAGGGCATCCCCTATGCCGCCGCCCCCAAGCCCCTGGAGAACCCACAGCGACACCCCGGCTGGCAAGGTGGGAGTGGGTGAGGGTGGGGCAGGCCCTGTGGCTGGTGGGCCCATCCTCACCCCAACCCCTCCGGCCGTCCCCAGGAACCCTGAAGGCCAAGGACTTCAAGAAGCGATGCCTGCAGGCCACCATCACCCAGGACAGCACCTACGGGAAAGAGGACTGCCTCTACCTCAACATCTGGGTCCCCCAGGGCAGGAAGGAAGGTCTGCTCTCCCCACACACCCTCCAGCTCCCCTCGCCCTGCAGGAAGCCCCCAAGTAGCCAGAGGCCCGGTCCCTGCCCCTGGGTTGTGTCTGGGGGCTTCAGAGCTGAACTTCCCTGACATCAGCACAGAGCGGGGAGGGGGCTCATCTGGGGTCCCCGGGCCTGCTCCCCCCCCCCTCAGTCTCCCGGAACCTGCCCGTCATGGTCTGGATCTACGGAGGTGGCTTCCTCGTGGGGTCCAGCCAAGGGGCCAACTTCCTCAGCAACTACCTGTACGACGGGGAGGAGATCGCCACTCGGGGCAACGTCATCGTGGTCAGTTTCAACTACCGCGTCGGCCCCCTGGGTTTCCTCAGCACCGGAGACTCCAACCTGCCAGGTCCGCCGGGCACCGGGCGCACTGGGTGTGGGAGTGAGCGTGCCCAGCCCCCAAGCTCTGAGCCCAGCGGGGACGCCCCTTGGCAACCCTTGTTCTGAAACAACTCCCGACATCCCCCTAGAAAGGCCCAGAATCCCATCTGCAGAGTGAGGGAGCTGGAGCTGGACCGTGAGACACAGCTGTAGCCAAAGAGAAGAGGTTGCCAGCCAGATACAGAGAGCGCCGCGGGGAGGGGCAGGGAGGCAAGTGAAAGAGACAGGGGCTGGGACACCGAGGCAGTGACTCGGGACACAGAAGCCCCAGGACAGACAAGAGGGAGTGTGGCCCAGCGGGAGACAGCTGAGCGGCCCTGGCCCTCCGCACCCCCTCCCGAGCCTGGGACCCCCTCCCACAGCTCCCAGCCCGCCAGCCTCCTGGGGACGCTGCAGGACGTAACATCCTGGGGCTCCAGAGGGTCTCCGCACAGTCAGGGACGTGCTCATCCCACCCACACGGACAGCGCACCTTGTGTGGGCCAGGCCCCTAGCACCCCGGTCGGGGCCGAGGGTCCCCGCTGAAGGCCCTTGCCCTGTCCCCAGGTAACTATGGCCTTCGGGACCAGCACATGGCCATCGCTTGGGTGAAGAGGAACATTGCAGCCTTTGGGGGAGACCCTGACAACATCACCATCTTTGGGGAATCAGCCGGAGGGGCCAGCGTCTCTCTGCAGGTCTGGGGACCCCGAAGGAGGGGCCTGCCCCCAAGGGTGTGGGAGGGGGTGATGCAGATAGGGAGTAGGGGGGCTGGAGCTGACGTGTGGGGTGTCCTTGGCCGAGCCCTGGAGACGGGGGTTGGGGGCGGGCGAGGTTGGTGACAGGACCTCTGTGTATTGCAGACCCTCTCTCCCTACAACAAGGGCCTCATCAAGAGAGCCATCAGCCAGAGTGGTGTGGCACTGTGCCCCTGGGCCATCCAGAAGAACCCCCTCTTCTGGGCCAAAAAGGTAAAAGGAGGAGCTGTGGGGCGGGGAGGAGCCTTCCTCCTTTCCACTCTCTGTCCTGGACCCCGTGTTCTCTGCCCTGAGCACCGCCTCTCCCCAACCCCCAGATCGCAGAGAAGGTGGGCTGTCCCTTGAACGATACTGGCAGGATGGCCAGGTGTCTGAAGGTCACTGACCCCCGTGCCCTGACATTGGCCTATAAGATGCCCCTGGCAGGCATGGAGTGTGAGTAGGGGCTGCTGGGCGGGGGACACGGGGGCTCCACATTGGGCGCCAGGTCTGATCCTGGCTCTGTCGCCAGCTCGCTGGCGTCCCCAGGCAGCCTGCTGCCACCACTGCCCTTGCAGGCCTCAGTGGCCTCGGCCGTAAGGGGAGGAGGGGCCGTTCTTTCCTCTTGTCTTCGGTGGGTCACGACCCCTTCGAGAAGCTGATGAATGTTTGGTCTCCATTCCCCCAACAACGCACACATGTGCAGTCATCTGTACACAATTTTTGGCAGACTCGTGGACCCCAGACCAAGAGCCTCTGTACTAGATGAACATTCATTCTTTCCTCCACTCATTCGTTCAACAACATTTCCTGAACACCCGCTGTAGCATTTGGCCCTTCCAGCTCTGCTACTCTGTACCCCAGGAAGGTCAGGGGGACCCCAGCAGCAAAATCCTATGAGTGTCAGTCTCATCAGCCCAGTAGGTGAGAATTCTCTCTTGCTCCTTCTTCTAAGGCAAAGCATGATGGGACCCCATCGTTTGTATTTTACCTAATGTGAATTAAACCATAAGTGCTAGGCAAAATGAAACCAAAGCAAACAACATGGCCCCAAATGCAAACCAACTTCATGTCTGAGGGTTCCGCGTCTGGGGAGTCAACCAACTGAAGATGGAAAACGTTAAAACAAAAAATTCCAGGAAGTTCCCAAAAGCAAAACTTGAGTTTGCCTCCCGCTGGCAACTATTCACATAACGTGTGCATGGCATTTACAACTATTTACATAGCATTTACATTGTATTAAGTATTATAAGTAATCTAGAAATGATTTAAAGTACGCAGGTAAACGTGGGTAGGTTATATGCAAACACTGCACCATTTTATATAAGAGACTTGAGCACCTGGATTTTGGTGTCCTGGTAGCAATACCCGTGGATTTGCAGAAATGCGACTCTATTTCCTTTTGAGCTGAACTGGAGGGAAAACGGGCCAGGCCTAATGAAGGCAGGACAACCCTCTGCCCTAAGCCAGCCATATGGTCCTTCCCAGGCCAGTTCAGGGGTCTCGCGCCATTTCCGGCTAACACACTGGAACCCAGCGCGGAGAGGGGGCACTCTTTCTCCATCGGTCCCCTCAATGATTTCGAGGTCTTCCTCCCCCCTGATTTAGGCCCAGCAAGAAAAGAGGGACACAAAAGGGACATCAGCTGCAGCGAGAGGACAGTCTTGGTCCCTGAACCAGTGGTTCTCAACCTGGGCGATTTTGTGCCCGGGGAACACGTGGCAGAGTCTGGAGACACTTTTGGTGGTCGCAGCTGGGGAGAGGGTGTTACCTGGTGTCCAGTGGGTCAAGGCCAGGGAGGCTGCTGAACACCCTGCACTGTGCAGGACGGCCCCTACGACAGAACGATCGGGCCCGAATGTCAGTCGCGAGGAGCCCTGGTCTCCATCAAAGGAGGCAGATCTCCACCGCGGCCTCAGGATGGAGTCAGCTCCTGTCCCGGAGGTTGAGGGGCAGGGCAGGTGGGTACCGGAAGGTGTGAAAACCTGCTGCTCTCCCCCGCTCCCCCCCAGACCCCCTGGTAAACTACCTGGGCTTCCTCCCTGTCATCGACGGAGACTTCCTCCCCAGTGACCCCATCAACCTGTACGCCAACGCTGCGGACATTGACTACATAGCAGGCACCAACAACATGGACGCCCACGTCTTCGCCAGCGTGGAGATGCCGGACATCAACAAGGACAAACGGGCCATCACAGAGTAAGGGGGGTGGTGGCACAGGGACGGTGCCCCGGGGCAGCTGGGGGGAGGCATAGACAGAATGAGGAAGGGAGCACCGTGGCAGGGATGGGGGGGGGGTCGCCCGTGGCCTTCTGTGGCATAGGGGTGCAGATACCCTCCTGTGGGCATGGGGTGGAGGATCCAGTGTCAGCCTGGACTCTGCAGGGAGGACTTCTACAAGCTGGTCAGCGGGTTCACCATCACCAAGGGGCCCAGGGGTGCCAACGCCACCTTTGACTTCTACACCAAGCCCTGGGCCCGAGACTCGTCCCAGGAGAACAAGAAGAAGACCGTGGTGCACTTGGAGACCGACATCCTCTTCCTGATGCCCACGGAGATCGCTGTGGCCCAGCACAAGACCAACGCCAAGTGAGGAGGGGGGCGCGGGGCTGGCCCACCTGGGATCACGCACCTTGCCAGCGAGGTCTGGCAGGTGGGTGGCTCCCAGGTGTCCGAGAGGCCTGGGAAAGGCATGCTCAGTCCCCGCCTGTGCCTGCACCATCTACCAGGCCTGACGGGGCTTGAGAGGGTCCCTCTTCCCCTCCCAGCCTTGAGGGCTTTACAAAACCCTCCTGTGAGCCTCTGCCCAGTGCAGCCCTGCACGCTCTCCCACACCCCATAGCTCTCCCCATCGGAAAGTCCTTGAGGCTGCCTTCCATCCCTCATGCTGTGTAGAAGGAGGGCAACACTGAGTGATGTTCTCTGCTGTGGGTTTCGAATTTGCCAACTTTCAAAATAAGCCTGTGGTCACATTAAAAACCTCCACACAATAACAGCCGGTGAAAATAAAAAATAAGTTAGGAATGCTTAAAAAGTAGAAAGATAAAATTACACCTAGAAGTCTGGGATGAAAGCTTTGCAATAAATTTAGCTCTGAGGTTCCTATCAGTCAAAGCAAAAAGGGAAACATCTGAGGGCATATACTACCTTGTCCAATCAAATCAAGAATACAAATTCATTTGCAGAGAAAAAGAATTTTTTTTTTTTTTTTTTTTTTTGGTTGTGCCGTGCAGCATGCGGGATCTTA
This sequence comes from Leucopleurus acutus, assembly GCF_964270905.1. Taxonomy (NCBI): domain Eukaryota; kingdom Metazoa; phylum Chordata; class Mammalia; order Artiodactyla; family Delphinidae; genus Leucopleurus; species Leucopleurus acutus. The sequence goes on along the minus strand of NC_139150.1, from coordinate 3,718,651 downwards.
GTTCCCTGACCAGGGACTGAACCCGTGCTCCCTGCAGTGGAAGCGTGGAGTCTTAACCACTGGATCGCCACGGAAGTCACAAAAACAATCTTTCTTGATACTGAATTATGAAAGGAAGACGCCTCCCCATGTTTGGTGGAGGCGAAGAATAAATACAATTGAAATTGTAGAACCCATGAAGTCATACATTTGGCCACAGCTTTCCTTCCCCCAGGTGTAATGATCCAGATCCTTCCTGAGTCTTTTTTAAAAATATACTTTATATTTATTTATCTATCTATTTATTTATTTTGTCCATACCACGTGGCTTGCGGGATCTTAGTCCCCCGACCAGGGATTGAACCCGAGCCCTCGGCAGTGAAAGCGCCGCGTCGTAAGCACTGCACCACCAGGGAATTCCCCTTCCGAGTCTTGTGGGAACTCCCTAGACCCTTCCCTGCTCTCCCCATGGCCTTCCCCTGGGGCCCCATCTCCGGGGCGGGCGGCCCTAGGTGTACACCCTGCCAACGTGGGTGGTCTCCACTGCCCTCCTCAGGAGCGCCAAGACCTACAGCTACCTATTCTCCCAACCGTCTCGGATGCCCACCTACCCCCGCTGGGTGGGGGCTGATCACGCAGACGACCTCCAGTACGTCTTCGGGAAGCCCTTTGCCACCCCGCTGGGCTACCGGCCCCAAGACAGGACCGTCTCCAAGGCCATGATCGCCTACTGGACCAACTTTGCCAGAACTGGGTAAGGCAGCGGTGAGGGTGGCCTCCTGCCACCTTGCCCTGCAGGGCTGGGGTCCAGTCCCTGTTCCCTCACTTACACTTAACCTCCCTGAGCCTCGGTACCCCCGTCTGTGTAAGGCTCAGAGCTCCTGGCTGGGCCTCAGGATGCACACGTGCCCAGCCAGTGCCCAGGAGACAGGGAAGTGCTTACGGGGCAAAGGGTGGAGAACTGCCCAGGAGAGCCGGGGCAGAGCCGGGCCAGGGACCTGGGTCTCCAGCCTGCCGTGAGCCCCTGGGCCCCAGCCAGCTACCCAGCCTTTTTTCTCACTCTGCAGGGACCCTAACATGGGCCACTCGCCTGTGCCCACGCACTGGGATCCCTACACCCTGGAAAGTGGCAACTACCTGGAAATCAACAAGAAGATGGATGGCAGCTCCATGAAGCAGCACCTAAGGGCCGATTACCTGCAGTACTGGACCGTGACCTACCAGGCACTGCCCACGGTGACCGGCGAGGGGGCCACCCCCGCGCCCACCGCGGGCGACTCTGAGGCCACCACCGCGGGCGACTCTGAGGCCACCCCCGCGCCCACCGCGGGCGACTCTGAGGCCACCACCGCGGGCGACTCTGAGGCCACCCCCGCGCCCACCGCGGGCAACTCTGAGGCCACCCCTGCGCCCACCGCGGGCGACTCTGAGGCCGCGCCCACCGCGGGCGACTCTGAGGCCACCCCCGCCCCCACCGCGGGCGACTCTGAGGCCACCACCGCGGGCAACTCTGAGGCCACCCCTGCGCCCACCGCGGGCGACTCTAAGGTGGCTCAGATGCCCATAGTCATTGGCTTCTAAGGTCCTTGACCTCCAGAGGCCACAGGGTGTGACCCTACGGCCCACCTTCCCTCCCAAGCTCTTCCTAAATAAAGCTTCATCCCTCTCTGTCTGGCATCTCATTTTGCTCCCAAGACCCAGCTGGAGGAAGGGGGGCCCTCAGCTCTCATGACAGCACCAGGAGCCCGGCCCAAGGGTTTCACCCTGATCTGTCAGCCCTCAAGCTCCAGGAAGCCGACAGGACCATCCTCATTTTGGAGAGGAGGAAACAGGTTCAAAGAAGTGAAGCGTCAGGGCCAGGGCTGGGATTCCGGTGTGGATCCCTCCACACAAGGCTGCTGGCTCCGAGGGGCGGGGCTCTGCAGGCGGTGGGGCCTCTGGACCAGCGGAGCCCAGCCACGGCCAGGTCCTGTGGGGTGCGGGGAGGGACCTCTGTGTTCTAACTACAGTCTGCCTCCAGCTGGATGCGAGTCAGTGAGAGGGTAAAGCATTGCACCGGAAGGATCAGAAGCAAAGGGTGCAAGAGAACTGGGCGTTGGGCAGTGCCCGATGTCTCTGGCAGAGTCGGCGGGGGGAGGCAGAGGTCAGAGTCGGGGTCATCTCCACCTCTGGGAGTCTAGCCCAGGCACATGCCCAAGGTCATCAGGGCAAGATTCAAACCCAGAGACTCCACAGCCAGCGCTTGCAACCATGTTGGGGCTTCCCCTCCCCGCTCCCCTCCATTCTTCAGTCACTGTGGGGTGGGGGTGAGGGATCAGAGATTCCGGAGTCCTGAGCAGCTCAGCCTGGGGGCGGGGGGTGGGGGGAGTGGGTGCAATAGCACCGGGGGTCAGCCGGCCACCCTCCCTCTCCAGCAACAGATGGAAGGCTGAGCCTGGGCAGCGAGTCCTGCAGCCCCACGCAGCAGAGCTGAACAGGGGGCAAACCTGGCCCCCCGAGGAGCAGGCAGGGGTCACCCCAGGCTGGCCTGTGACCACCTTGGCGGCTCTGGGCTTCCTGGCCTGGTCGGGTGTAAAAGACGGGAGGAGACAGCCCCTCGCTGCGGTGTGGGCTCTCCCGGTCACTAGCCCTGCTCTCGCCGATGGAGCCCAAGGATGCGATGTATCCCTGCTCTGCACGCACGTGACTTCTGTAAGTGTTTCTGCCTGCTGGGTCTGCTCTCAGGAGCCTCCTCCGGGCCTGGACAGTGCTGCAACGCGGTACTTCTCTCCCTTGCTGGGGGAGAGAACAGTTGTGCCCATCATTCAGGAAATCACGTCCCTGGATGGCTGGGCCACATCACAATGGCCGGCATCCAGGTGTGTGCTCAGTCCCTAGGCTGCACGGGCCTCCCTGGCAGGGGCGAGCCCTGCTGTGTGTCTGGGTGACACCCGCAGCCGTCGGGACAACTTGGGGAGACGCCTCGTAATTCGTCTGGCTCTTGCCTTTCCAGGCTTTATCCAGGGGATGAAGCTGAAAATACCAAAGTGCGGGCCAGAGGCCTGTCCGGAGTCCTGGAGGCTCCCTGATGGGCCAAGTGGTAACCCTTTAACTCCTCTCATGATGAAGCCCCGGGGGAACGCGCAGGTGAGCTCAGGTCAGAGTCTGTTTACCACCCTGACGAGACGTGGTGCTTCAGTATGTCGTTGGCAAGGCTGTGCCCAAGCGTGTCTGTGGGTTGGCAGTCTTGGGGGCATCCCCCCTCCCCGCCCCCATGCCTCATCTTTCAACCTTCCCCGCGGGAAAGGTTCAAACAACCCCCCTCCCCGTGACATAACCACAACACAGACTTGGACAAAAAAACGCAGCCATTCTGGGGGACTCTGCAAGCTCTAAGGGCTCCGGCCCAGCGAGCCTTTAGGACATAGTCAGTACCAACACAACTGCCTTTGTAAACTGGTGATTGTGTAAGACGGTGGACCTCAGAACCACACGGCCTCTGACTTTATCTTGGCTAGAGAGGGACAATGCAGGGGTCCTTCATTGGCAGGAATCAGTCTCCTTACCCTGGCAAACCAGCACTCACCCGGGATTCATCAGACGCCAGCCCGGATGAGTGGCCACCACATGCCGGACAGAGAGAGGCAGGACGCCTTCTAGCGAGTTTCTGGGTGAAATCAATTGTGTGAAGAGTTGCAGAAAATCCTAGAGTTGCTGGAAATCCTAGTTCACAAGAGCAGAAATGCTTAAGGAACGAGGCCCAGCTATAGCCTTAAAAGCTGCATCACAAACACTTCCCCCCCCACGACGTGAAACCAGCAGGAAAAGGAATTCTGATGTCAGAGGCAAGGATTCCAGGAGGTCGAGGGTCGATCACAGGGCCCTGGAGGATGCAGAGTCCCCTGCTGTCCATAGTCCACTGGCTAATAATGACCCCCTGGCCTGTTCCTTCCCACACTGCACTTTTGATCTGTTGACAATTTCTCCCCACTTACTGATGAAATTCCAGAGTTTGACCTTGAAATCTACAAGTGGTAGACTGGTGGTCAAGACACTCTAACAGGACAAGGAGAAAATGCTCCCTCTTCCTGGAAAGCTGTAGAAATCAGTTTGTATATGTCAATCCCAGTCTACTACATATAATATAGATAACTAATAAGAACCTACTGTATAGCATTCTGAACTCTACTCAGTACCCTGTAATAACCTATATGGGAAAAGAATCTAAAAAAGAGTGGATGTATGTATAATTGATTCACTTTGCTGTGCAGCAGAAACGAACACAACATTGTAAATCAACTATACTCCAATAAAAATTAATTTAAAAAAAATATTTTGCCAATAAGAAAAAAAAGAAAAGCAGCTTGGGAGGAAGTTATTTTTTTAAAAACTGGGATAAAAATATATATAACATAAAAATGTTAATTTTATAAACAAACATTTATTTAAATATTAAATTATTAAATAGATTATTTATTTATTTAAAGATTATTTATTTATTTATTTATTTGGCTGTGTCAGGTCTTCATTGCGGCTCTCGGGCTTCTCTCTAGTTGTGCGCAGGCTCCAGAGCGCGCGGGCTTGGTAGTTGCGGCACGCAGGCTCTCTAGTTGTGGCCCACAGGTTTAGTTGCCCTGCAGCATGTGGGGATCTTAGTTCCCCGGCCAGGGATCGAACCCACGTCCCCTGCATTGGAAGGCAGATTCTTAACCACTGGACCACCAGGGAAGTCCCAAATATTTTATTTTTAAAAGTATGATTCAGTGACATTAATTCTATTCACACTGTTGTGCAACCATCACCACTATTTCCAAAACTTTTCATCACCCCAAATAGAAACTTTATACCCATTAACTCCCCATTCCCCCCCCACCTCCACCCCAGTAATCTCTTCTACTTTCTGTTCCAATCAATTTGCCTGTTCCAGATATTTCTTACAAGTGGAATCAGTGTTTTCAAGGTCCATCCACGTTGTAGCATGAATCAGAGCTCCATTCCTTTTTACGTCTGAATGATATTGCTATGCATACCGTTGACGTACAATTGTGCACAGTATTCTCTCATAATCCGTATTTCTGTAAAGTCGGTAGTGGTGTTCCCACTTTCGTTTCAGGTTTTAGTAATTTGAATGTCTTTTTCCCCTTTTTTTTCTTTAGTCAATCTAGCTAGAGGTTTGTTAATTTCACTGATTGCTTTTCAAAGAACCAGCTTTTGGTTTTGTTGATCTTCTCTGTTTTTCTACTCCTCTGTTTCGTTTCCCTCCCCTATAATCTTTATTATTTCCTTCCTTCAGCTAGCTTTGGGTTTAGTTTGCTCTTTTTCTAGTTCTTTAAGGTGTAGAGTTAGGTTACTGATTTGAAATCTTATTTTTTTTTTTTTCAGTACGCGGGCCTCTCACTGTTGTGGCCTCTCCCGTTGCGGAGCACAGGCTCCGGACGCGCAGGCTCAGCGGCCATGGCTCACGGGCCCAGCCGCTCCGCGGCATGTGGGATCTTCCCGGACCGGGGCACGAACCCGCGTCCCCGGCATCGGCAGGCGGACTCTCAACCACCGCACCACCAGGGAAGCCCCTGAAATCTTATTTTTTAATGCAGGCATTGACAGGAGTAAAGTTTCCTCTTTGTACTACTTTTGCCGCATCTATAAGTTTTTGGTACATTGGTTTTGATTCCTTTCATCTCAAGGCATTTTCTAACATCCCTGTGACTTCTTCTTTGACCCACTGGTTGTTAAAGAGTGTGTTGTTTAATTTTCACATATTTATGAGTATTCCAGCTTTCTTCTCCTGTAGATTTCTGGCTTTATTCCACTGTGATTGGAAAAGATGCTTTGTATGATTTCAATCTTTTAAAAATTACTGAGACTTGTTTTGTGGTGTAATACGTGGTCTATGCTTGAGAACACGCCACATGTTCTTGAGAAGGTGTGTTCTCTGTTATATTCTATACACGTTAGCTAGGTCTCATCTGATGTATGGGGTTGTTCAAGCCCTGTTTCCTTACTGGTCTTCTGTCTGGTTGTTCTAGTCATTATTGGAAGTGAGGTCTGAAGTCTCCAACCATCTATTTCTCTCTTCAATTACGTCCACTTTTGCTTCATGTGTTTTGGAGATGTGTATATGTTTACAATTGTTCTATATTCTTGATGGATTGAATCTTTAAGCGATATATACTTTCTCTCTTGTTACCTTTTTGACTTAGTCTATTTTGTCTGATAATAACATAGCCGTTCGGCTACCTTTTGTTTACTATTTTCACAGAATATCCTTTTCCATCCTTTACTTCAACTTTTTCATATCTTTGTAGATAGGTGGATCAGGCTTTTTAAAAATCCATGTTATCACTCTGACTTTTAATTGGAGAGTTTAACCCATTTACATTTACAGTAATTACTGATAAGCATTTTCTTCTTCCATTTAGCTATTTGTTTGTATAACTGTATGTCTTCTACACTTTTTGTTCCTCAATTCCACCACTATTGCTTTTTAAGGATTTGTTTTTTTTTTAATTAAAAAAAAATTTTTGTTTTTGGCCACACCTCGCAGCTTGTGGGATCTTAGTTCCCTGACCAGGGACTGAACCTGGGCCCTTGGCAGTGAAAGTGCAGAGTTCTAATCACTGGACCGCTGGGGAATTCCTTTGGTTGATCTTTTTTTAATAGTGCACCATGTTGATTCCTTTCTTTCCTGTGTATTTCTAAAAAAATATTTTCTTATTGATTGCCTTTGGGATTACAAGGAACATCTTAAACTCCTAACAGTCTAGTTTGAATAATACCAAATTAGTTTCAGTAGTATACGAACATGCAGCTCCTCTGATCTCCATCCCTCCCCCTTTATGTGGCTGTTCTCACAGGTTATGTCTTTATACATTCTGTTCCCATTAACACACTTATACTTATTGTTTTATGAATCTGCGTTTTAAGTCATATAGAAAAAAAAAGAAAAGGTACAAACAAAAGTGCAACAATACAGGCTTTTAGAATTACCTATTAGTTACCTCACCTAGTGTTCTTTACTTTTTCACATGGCTTGGAGTTACAGTCTAGTGCTCTTTCATTCAACCCAAAAGGCTCCCTTTAGCACTCCCTGTAGGCAGGACTATTAATAACAAACTGCCTTAACTTTGTTTATCCGGCAACATCTTAATTTCCCTTCATCCTTAAAGGAGAGTTTACTACATACAGAATTCTTTTTCTTTCAACACTTTATTTTCTATTGTTTTTGGCCACACCGCTTGGCATGCGGGATCTTAGTTCCCTGACTGGAGATTGAACCTGTGCCCCCTGCAGTGGAAGCACACAGTCCTAACCACTGGACTACCAGGGAATTCTCATCTTTCAACACTTTAACTATGTTACTCTACGGCCTTCTGGTTGCCATGGTTTCTAATGAAAAAAATCAGCTGTTAATCTTATTGTGGAGGGACCCCACCCCACCCCTTGCACGTGATTGTTTCTTTCTTGCTGCTTTCAAGATTTCCTTTTTGTCTTTCAACAGTTGTGTTGTAATGTGTCTTGTGTGGCTCTCTTTGAGTTTATCGTGCTTGGAGTTCATTGAGCTTCTTAATGGGTAGATTTATGTCTTTGATCAAATTTGAGATGTTTTCAGCCATTATTTCTTCAAATAATCTCTCTCCTTCTGGGACTGTCTTTATGCATATGCAGTTACATTGGATGGTGTCCCCACAGTCCCTCTGGGTCTGTTCAATCTTCTTCATTCTTTTTCCTTTCTGCTCCTCAGGCAGAATAATGTCCACTGCCTTAGTTCACGGATTCTTTCTTCTGACTGCTCAGATCTGCCACTGAACCCCTCTAGTGAGTTCTTCATTTCAGTTATTGTACTTTTCAGATCCAGAATTTCCACTTGGTTTATTTTTAGAATTTCTATCTCTTTACTAAATTCCCTACATGTTCTTACATTGTTCTCTTGATTTCCTTTAGTTTTTTTTGTCCGTGGCTCCTTTTCGCTCGCCGAACATATTCAAGACAGCTGACTTAAATGTCTCTGACTCGTAATTTTAATGTCTGAGCCTCCTCAGGGATAGTTTCTGTCCAATTCTTTTTTTTTTTTTCCTGTGAACAAGCCCTATTTTTCTGTTTCTTGATACGCTTTGTGATTTGTTGAGACCTGGATATTGAGAATTATAATATCGTAACTCTGGAAATCAGATTCTCCCCCTCCTCAGGGATCGCTTCTGTGGCTTGAGGGCTGCCGTCTTCCGTTTCTGTAGTGACTTTCCCCAACTGTTTTTGCAAGGCCTGTATTCCTTGTTGTGTAGTCACGGCAGCTTCTGCCCCATTGTCTCAGGGGGTCAGTGTGTGACCTGACAGAGATTTCCTTAACAGCTGAAGTTCAGCAGCCACGACCCTTCATCAAGCACTCTGCTGGTTGTTGTGTCTGATGAGGTTCCAGAGTCCCAAAATTGTTGATTCTGATAGTTTTTTTTCCCCAGCTTCATTGTTGTTTCCATGGAGAGACTGATCTTTACTCCACCATTTTCTGTTAAAAACGTTATTTTTATTTATTTAAAAAATATTTATTTGGTTGCACTGGGTCTTAGCTGTGGCACGCGGGCTCCTTAGTTGTGGCATGCGAACTCTTAGTTGTGGCATGCATGTGGGATCTAGTTTCTTGACCAGGGATCGAACCCGGGCCCCCTGCATTGGGAGTGCGGAGCCTTAACCACTGCGCCACCAGGGAAGTCCCCAAAACGTTGTTTTTAAAAACACTGGAATTCCACAGGTTGCTGCTATGCCGTGTGAAAGCACTTCCAAATTCAAATACCAGGGGTTCTGAGGGGCTGTCTCAGCTCATGGCCCAGTTTAATGATACTGAAGTGAACATCTGCTCTGTGAAAGGTGGACTTCTCTGTTTCCTTAAGTGAGCCAGAGAAGGGTGGCTGGCCCTTCTTACTTTTCCTGTCCTTCTTTATTTCCTGTGTAAAATAAACCAATAACCCTGCAAGATTTCCTATTTGAACATGGAATGTGAGAGTCTGTCTCTCACTTCAATGAGCACAGGCAATGAAAGAACAATACCACAACTCCCAGACTATAGTAGAAACAGGATTTTAATATAATATTCAAGTCTAGCATTTGCTATTTACAACAAATAAATATTGCCCCTCCCCAACTGGTAAACATTTTTTTTCACCTTTTATACAAATATTCAATCCCCCTCCCCTCCCCCCGAAACCCTCCTTTCCCACCAATCCCCGTCTCGTGTGGTCTCGTAAAGCCCCGGATACAGTGGTGGATGGCACTTGCAGTGTCACGAAATCTGACACCAGTGGGACTTGGCCGAGACTGTCCTCACTCACCGGTTAAGAGTGTGGTCCGTGGAGGGGGTGTCTCTCTCCTCTGCCAGGGGAGGGCTGGAGTGGGCAGTGGGCGAGACTCCCTCCCTTTCAGTTGGCCCTGATGATGGAATCTTTGGTGCAGCCTGAGGAAGGCCACGATGGTGGGAGGAGAGAACTGCAGTGCAGTGGTCAGACCCGGTGGATGCATAGTGCCCTGGGGTGCCCATGGGCACAGGTGGCAGTGGCCCACACCTGGGAAGGTGTGAGGGAAGTGTACGGAGGGCAGTGCCCGGCGGCATGCAGGGCTCCGTGCCCATTGGCAGCGCTCCTTGGCAAAAGTCAGCTCGTCCTCTGGTTCCAGAGAGCAGAAGGCACCTTAGGCAGCGAGTGGTCCAGGGGAGGCCAGGTCAGCCATCGACGGGCAGGCGTCAATCCTGGCAGCAGGAGAGGTTCAGGGTGAAACTGGAGTCTGGGGGTGGCCTGGGCTGGCAGCTTGGGCACAGGTGCCCACCTGGCCTGAGCCACTGTAGTCTGTAAGTGCTTAGTTGCCCAGCCAGCTAGACCCTGGAAAGGGCGGCTCTGTGGCTGGCCAGCTAGGGACAAGTTAGAAGATGCCCTTGGCAATCTTGAGTCCCTTCTGCTTCATGCGCGGGAGGGTAGAGCTGGCTCCATGCCTGACCTTTGCCCCCTTGGTGAAGGTCCGTTTCTTTAGGACAAAGTCATAGTTGGCAGTAGAGTTCATGGCGTAGAACACGTTGGCGTTGTCAGGGATCTTCAGCTCTGGTCGGGGAGGGGCAGAGGGTCAGCTGTGCTTATGCGGGCCCCACTGGACACCCCACCACTTGAGAGCCCTCAGGAGGGCAGGCCTGATCCAGACACCTGAGACCCCTCAAGGCAACTCCAGGACCACCAAGGACCCCTCTTAATGACACCTGCCTGGGACAGACTCTGCTGAGGCACTGAGGGACTTCCCTGGTGGCACAGTGGTTAAGAATCCACCTGCCAATGCAGGAGACACGGGTTTGATCCTTGGTCTGGGAAGATCCCACATGCCGTGGAGCAACTAAGCCCGTGCGCCACAACTACTGAGCCTGTGCTCTAGAGCCCGCGAGCCACAACTACTGAGCCCGTGTGCCGCAGCTACTGAAGTCTGCACGCCTAGAGCCCGTGCTCCGCAACAAGAGAAGGCACCGCAGTGAGAAGCCTGCGTACCACAACAAAGAGTAGGCCCCTCTCGCCACAACTAGAGAAAGCCCGCATGCAGCAACAAAGACCCAGCACAGTCAAAAATAAATAAGTAATTAATTGAAAAGAAAAAAGGAACTCAAAAACAAAAAGGACTCTGGGGACTTCCCTGGTGGTGCAGTGGTTAAGAATACGCCTGCCAATGCAGGGGACGTAGGTTCGAGCCCTGGTCCGGGAAGATCCCACATGCCGTGGAACAACTAAGTCCATGTGCCACAACTACTGAAGCCCGCGTACCTTAGAGCCTGCGCGTCACAACTACTAAGCCCATGCACTACAACTACTGAGGCCGAGTGCCAAAACTACTGAAGCCTGCGCACCTAGAGCCTGCGCTCTGCAACAAGAGAAGCCACCGCAATGAGAAGCCCGCGCACCGCAACAAAGAGTAGCCCCTGCTCGCCGCAACTACAGAAAGCCTGTGTGCAGCAACGAAGACCTGACACAGCCAAAAATAAAAATAAAATAAAAATAAAAATAAAAGGGACTCCGACTCCAGGAAGCCCCACCTCAGTCTGCAGCTGGCAAAGGGTCATCCCATCCTGCCCCTGCTGCCTTCACTGATCGGGAGGTCCAGCTGCAATAAGCTTTCTAGAACCTAGATCACCTCCCCGGAATCCTGCACAACTCAGGACAAGGGCTCTGGGGCCAAGTTAAGGGCGGGCTTTGCCCCAGGCCTCCTGCACAGGGTTTCATAGGCTGCCAGGATCCCAGCAGGCACTTGCTCTTGGCTCTGTTTCCCACTCTCTCCTCTGGCCTTGAGCCTGTTACTCTCCACTGCTGGGCTGGAACATGTGTGCTCTGGGCTCCATCGTGTGGCTCTTACTCTGGTCCTCAACCTGTCTAGGTCTCAGGCTTCCTTTTCTGTAAGATGGGGGTCCCACCTGCCTTGCTTACCTCACCAAGATGGTGCAACAAGGTAAGAGAGGATTTAGAAAACAACTTCTAGCGATCGTGGCGGGTCATTGCTAACTGTCTGGGCAATGGCTGTGCATGCGGGATCAGCTCATGGGAAAGGAAAGAGTGATGATAATCTGTGCGGTTATGGCACGTCTACGGCACACGTACACACATGAGCATATAATCCATGTACACATGGATCAACTCACTACCTACTCTATCTCCATTGTGGGGATGGGAAAAGAGGCACAGAGGACTTACGGAATTTGCCCGAGGTCTACAAGCTGTAGCTGTCTGGTTCCAAGTCTGCGCTTGTTTTCGATCCTTTCCCTTCCCAGTTTTTCGAATACCCAGCTGCTCCCTAGTAGCCTCTGTGTTTAGTGTCTACTATGGGCTGAAAGTTGGTGTCCTCTCTAAATCTGTTGAAATCCTAACCCCCAATGTGATGGGATTAGGAGGTGAGGCCTTTGGGAGGCCATTAGGTCATCAGGGTGGAGCCCCACGAATGGGATTTGTGCCCTTATGAAAGGGACCCCAGAGAGCTCCCCACGCCCTTCCACCATTTGGGTTCACAGTGAGAAGTCAGCCGCCGGCAACCCAGAAGAGGGCCTTCACCAGAACCTGACCATGCTGGCACCCTGATCTTGGACTTCTAGCTCCAGAACCAGGAGAAATAAATTTCTGTCATTTAGAAGGTGGTATTTTGTTATAGCAGCCAGAACGGACTAAGACAGTGTCACACGTTCATGGACTTTCACAAATTCGATGCTTTAATCCACAGTAGTCGTGATCTTTTCTGAAGCACTCATTTCCCATCTTAGCCAGAAAACGCCCTTTTGTACGGCCTGTGGGCTCGGCCATCTGGCTGCCCAGCCCCAGGAGAACAGCCTTTTCTCTCCCCTCCTCAACGATGCTAGCACTGAACGAGGTCTCCCACTGACCGTTCACGGCCACGGAAGGGCAAGGGACAAGGGCCCAGCAGCCACCAGGGGCCAGTGAGGAGACACTGGGGGCATCCAGAGCTGCCCCTAGGCAGGTCTGTGCGTGGACAAAGCCCACGCCCACCCTGGTGGCACGTCTTCCGGGGTGGTGGGCCTGGGGCACGGTGCTCCCTGCCCCGCGGCCCCAGCGCCCGCCTGACCGGCCCTGACTTACTTCGATCGTCCGAAATAACCTGCACCAGCTCATAGTCCTCTGGCTCATCCTCATCCAGGTTGTGTTTGTCCATGGCTTTGCGGATGACAGCTGGAGCCTTGTCCTGGCTGGTCACCTGGACGGGGTGGGGGACAGGCCATCAGGGCAAGGGTCTGGTGTAGCTTGAGGGTCCGGGGAGTAGCAGCCAAGGGCCCTCAGAGCTGCCTCGGCGCTGCGCGCACAGGGGCTCACGGCCTCTGACCCGAGGCTGGGTCCAGGGGGGCTGCGCCTCCTTCTCCTGCCCCTCTGGGGAGGCCTCCATGGACCCCGATCACTTACCCCCCAACTCCTGCAAGCCTGCCACCTCCTCCCAAACCCACCTAGGGCAACTGCCTGCCCCCGGGGCTGCTCCCCCTAACCGTCCCCCTTGACCCTGCCCATCCGGGACAACGGTATCATTGCACCTGGGTACAGATGGCATCTAGTCCCAGCCCTGGAGGTGAGAGAGGAGCAGCTGGCTGGATGCCCAGTGGCCGCCTACGTGCCAGGCCTCCACTGGCTGGAGGCTGCAGTGGTGGAGAGTGCAGACCAAGCCCTGCTGCCTCGACCCCAAGGGCCAGAACACAGGCGGGTCTTAGACTCGGGGTGACACAGGTGACGGCGTTAATGGGGCATCTGACCCAGTGTGGGAGGATGGGGGAGGATTCTGGGGGTGCAAATGGCTCACTGGCATCCTGAGTTCTGGAGGATGAGAGGAGTCCCCCCAGCCCCCAACCCCCCCTCAACATACACAGTGTTTGTGGGCAACTCCCACTGGCAAGATCTCGACACCTCCAACGATCCCCGGTGTCTGACACTGCCGGCCACCTCCGCGGCCACCAGCCTGGTGCAGCCATTGCTACCCACCCTGGATTGCCGCCGCCGCCTCCTAACTGGCTGCCCTGCATCTGCCGGCACCAGCCCATCGCCCACGGAGAGGCCAGAAGTCACTGCTGCCCCTCCTGTGCTCCAACGAACAGTGTTCCCACCTGTCTCGCGTGAGATCCAGGCCCCCGACGCTGGCCTGCTCTGCTGAGCCCTACTCTTCCCCTGACCCCTGCTCCTTCACTGCGGACCTCCTGCTTCTCCTCCAAGCCCCAGGCACACTCCCGTCCTGGGAGGCTGCACGCTGCTCCCTCCTTCCCCCCTCACTCAGGCCCTTTATAGGTGAGGTCCTGCCCCACTGCTGCTGTAAACCCCTAGTCAACCACCCCAGCACAGATCACCATCGACACACTAGCTGGGTTTTTTTTTTTTTTTTTGCGGTACGCGGGCCTCTCACTGTTGCGGCCTCTCCCGTCGTGGAGCACAGGCTCCAGACGCGCAGGGTTAGCAGCCATGGCTCATGGGCCCAGCCGCTCCAGCATGTGGGATCTTCCCGGACCGGGGCATGAACCCGTGTCCCCTGCATCGGCAGGCGGACTCCCAACCACTGCGCCACCAGGGAAGCCCACACTAGCTGTTCTCATTCCTTTCCCTGGTTGGCCCTCTGTCCTTCCCAACCCACCCGGAGACCAGCTCCGGGAGGGCAGGGATGACCCATGGTGTTCAATACGGATTTGCTGCCCGGCAGAGTGAGGGGCCCGCGGGGATGCCGCCCGGCTCACCAGGATGCTCTTGTACATGTTGCCGTTGTCCACGTCCAGGCTCACTCGGATGATGCAGCAGTCGCCCACCTGCTGGTTGTAGAGGGGCAGGGAGGAGCTGTAGCTGCAGACCCCTGACACGGAGCGCTTGTGGGTGCGCGTGGTGGCCACGGGCGTGGTGGAGGCTGAGGAGGACGAGGTGCTGCTGGAGGCCGAGCTGATGCCGGAGGTCTCCGGGGACGACTGGGAGGTGCACTCCCAGAACTGCGGGGACGGCACGATCAGCGGAAGCCCCGGGCCACTGTCCAGCTCCGGGGGCTTCTGGTGTGCAGCGGGGAACTCTGGCCCTAGGAAGGGCTGAGAAGGGCTGTCAGGGAGGGGGTGGGGCAGTCACCTTCTTCTCCTGGCCGTCAGGGGACTCTGGGACAAAGCTCATGGTGATCTCCTCCACATCGGAGCTGGAGGAGCCGGCCGAGTGGACACTCAGTGCGTCGGCAATGTCCCCGCTGCTGAGGTAGGGGCCGCACCTGAGCTGGTCACAGGACTTGGAGTGGCAGCTGCTGCCGGTACTGAGCTCCGTGCTGGGGGCCTGGCGGCTGCAACGCAAAGGCTGGCTGACTTGGGGGAGGCCTCTCCTGGGACACAGCCCACCCCTGTCCCCTGCACTCTGTGCCGAGTGCTCAGGCAATCACCCCGTTGGCTCCAGCATCCGACAGATCATTTAGCATCACCCCATTTCACAGGGGGAAACACTGAGGCCCAGAGGGGGGGAGCAAGTGGCCAGTCACAGGGCTGTCGCGGGGGAGCCGGGACCCCAGTGCCGCTGCCTGACCCCCGAGCCCGCGCGCAGCCCGGAGCTTCCCCGAGCCCCGAGGGCGCGCCCCTGCCCGCCCGGGCACTCAACTCGCTCCAGCGCTTGACGATGGCCGTGTTCTTCTTGACCTTGAGGGTGTTGCTAGCCGACTCGGAAGGGGGCTCCAGCTCACACGACAAGGAATAGCTACAGGGCAAAGTGGCGGCTGTGGGGAGTCGCCCCCGGGTCTCCCTCCCGGTGCCTGCCCGGCAGCTAGAGTCCAGGGGCCCGGCCGCCACCAGCGACGGCACCCGAGGCTGCCCAGGATCGCCAGCCACAGGCTCTCTGGAGCTGCCCAGGGGCAGCCCGCGTGTGCCCCCCCAGCTCCTGCCCGGACTCACCTGTCAGCCTCGCTGAGCCGCTCCATAGCCCGGAACCAGGCCCCAAAGTGCTCTTCGGCTGCGATGCTGTAATTGTTGCAGGCCGACTGGAGCAGCTTGATCTGGGCGATCACTTCGAACTCCTGGGGCCAGAGGGGAGGACAGGACACTGACGGTCTGGGTCAGCCGGGCCTGTGCCAGCCTCTGGGTCCCCACTTCCCACCCTGTCCTCACAGCCAGGTTCAAACAGCCCCTCCGGGAAGGTGTCCTTGATTCGACCTCCTGCCCCATCCTCCCGTGGGAAAGGCTCCCCCTCTCTCTGTATCCAGCTCTCCCCAAAACTGTAACAGGGAGGGGTCGGAGCCAGCCGCTCTAGCCAGGTGGCTCTCTGATCCCGCCCCCCACATGGGCCCCCTTCCCGCGAGGCTGCGTCTGCTCACCTTCCTCCTCTTCTCGAAGTTGATCACTCTCCCCTGGAAAGCACACGGCCAGCGTCCATCAGAAAGTGTCCCCTAGCCCATGACCGCCCCTCACGGGCCTCAGGCTGCACTACCCAGAGCACACACCAGGGGGCAGCACAGCACACACCTGGACCTGGGTGGGGCCGGGGTGCCAGGGCGGGGTGGGAGGGGCGCCGCGGCTCAGGGGTCTGAGAACAGCTAGAGAGACTGAGGCCTTGGGCAGGAGGGCCAGGTTGGCCACATGTGCCTGACCCTGGAGGGCCCAGCCTCTCCACCCATGGCCGCCACCTGAGGGAGGGGCTGTGTCCTGCTGGGTCAAACCCCTTGCAGCTCTGATGAGCCCCACCAGGCGGGCACCAAGCTCTGTTCACTCACTGCCGAGATGGGCAGGTGTCCCCGGGACACGGGGACGGCCAGGGGGCTCTTGTAAGATGAGGTGCACCCTCTGCTGAGAGCTCGGGGCTCAGGACCCCCACCCCGACCCCGGCCCTGGGCTCACTCACATACAGATAGTCCTTCATTGCAGTGTCCAGCATCACCAGGTCTGTAAGGAACGTGCCCAGGTAGGGGACGGTGCCCTGGATGACACCCTGTGACAACTGGGCGGCGGGGGTGGGAACTGATGAGCAAGGCCCCTCCCCTGAAAACCCCTCAGCCCCACTCAGGCCCCCTACTTGGCGCAGCCTGGGGACATTTAGCCATTTCCCCCCAATCCCCCTCCCAGCGTGCATGGACCCAAACTCCCTCAAGTCACCTTGCAGGCTTGGTATTTGGCAAATCCCCAAAATCTACGGTCCCCGTCCCTCCCCCCTCCCAAATCCCCACTGGGCCCAGATCTTCCAGGCCCCTGCTCTGGTGGTTACTAGTCCCCCGACACCAGCTGGTCAGGGCGCAGCGCCCCCAGGCCCCGGAGTAGGTTGGGTTAAGGGTCATGTCAGGCAGCGCAGCTACAGGAGCGGGGGCTCGGGGCGGCCCCTCCTCTCCCAGCCTCAGGCACACTCACCACCTCCTTCGGCCGCCTCTGGGCTCTCTTGGGGTTCATCTCCAGGGTGGCAAACTTGGAGGTCCCCTCCTGCAGGGCCGAGG
Organism: Leucopleurus acutus; assembly: GCF_964270905.1. Lineage (NCBI taxonomy): Eukaryota > Metazoa > Chordata > Mammalia > Artiodactyla > Delphinidae > Leucopleurus > Leucopleurus acutus. Next base: position 3,701,773 of record NC_139150.1, on the reverse strand, counting down.
ACAGGGTCAGTGAGGCCTTCTGACCCTCCCCCCATCACCCACCAGCAGACACGGCCTTGGCCCTGGTCACTGGTGCAAGCGCTCCAGCCATCCCAGTGTGCTCCATTCCTAGATCTGCACCCCTGCTCGGGTGCTCACAGGGTGTGGGAACGTGGGTCAGCAGCCCGGCCTCCTTGGAAAGTACAGATGAGGATTACACCTGCCCCTCGGGGTCTCTAAGGACTCAGCGCCACACCTCCATCACTGTGGCTGTGCTGTTCCCCCCGACCCCCCGTCTCTGCAGGAGGGTAGGAGGGTCCTGCACAAAACTCAGGCAGATTTCCCTTCCCCCTTGAACCTCACTGCCTCCCCGTGAGGTTGGCACCCTGGGGTCAGCATTCGCCCACTTTCCAGATGAGGAAACTGAGGCCCAGAGACAGGCATTGCCCTGCCTCTGAATGAGCCTCAGAAGGGCTCAGAGCCTCTGGTGTGTGCCGGCCCCCCGCCGGGCGAGCCATGGAGAGAGGGACAGGGAGTCTGGGGGGGCCTGGCTGAGCAGGGTGCCTGCCGTGCCAAGGCCTTCACAACCCCACGGAGCCCCTCGGGATGTCCCCTGCACAGAGCTCTGCCTGCAGCCACTCAGGGGGGGTCTCCTTGGTGACACCTCTGAGAGGGTGAGCTGGGGCTGCTGGAAGCACTGGGTGGTGACACTTTGCTTCCTCTTTGTATGGAAGTTTCCGGGGAAGGACCCCCGTAAATGCATTAGCACCCCTGTGCACTTGCCACAAGCCATCTGGGCCATTTGTCACGGCCACCAAAGGCCCTGTGGTGACACCCTGAGAAGAGTCCCTGGATTCCTTCGCAGTGTCTGCCCTGAGGCAGAGGGAAGAGCCCCCAGCCCCCAGATCTACCTCCTGCTCATTTGGACAACGGCTGGGCGGCCCCTGCAGTGCCATTCCTGGGCAGGCGGGGTGCCTGGCCCTCGGAGGTCAGCGCAGACAGGAACAGCAGGGCCTGGCTTTGTGGGGACAGGCTAGGCTGGTCTGGGGAAGGAAGAGACCCTCACCCTTGACCTCATCCACCCCGAGTGCCGGGTGAGGGACCAGTGAGGAGCCAGGAGCCTCTAATCCTGCCCCTCACCCGCCCACATCTCTGGAACGGCCCAGCTGCCCTGCTCCATCCCTGTACTAGGGCCTCCTATCTCCCAAAGTGCCCCCCACCTGCCCACAGACCCGACAGATCTCATGAGAAGTTTTCGAAGAAACTTTCAGTGGGAACATAAGCCCCTCCATCCCGAGCCCCGGACTCTACCTTGATGAGCAGCTCTCTGCTTAGCGAGTAGTTGTTCTCATCTGAGAAAATCTCTGACAGCTTCTGAAAGATGCGGAGGCTGTCCCTGGGGGAAGGAAGGAGAAAGGACGGCATGACGGGGAGGGGTGCGGGGGCAAAAACATTTGAGGACCCAGAGACCTCAACTGCCTGGATGGGTGGTTTCCAAACAGAGTTCTGCTGGACCCTAAGGGCTCGGTAGGCCTGGAGGGGTGGGTCTCATGTGGGTCACCGGGGAACCCCGTTCCCAGTCGACTGAGCGGCTCTGTTTTGGCCAGTTCTGATTTTAAGTGCACAGAGTCGTGTGGGTGAAGTAGACACATGAAAATCCCCAACGTGGCTCAAGCCAGTATCTGCCAGAGAAAGAGACCGGGTCCTGAGGCAGAACTGCTGGCCCTGAGAGACCCCGCCCCCAGGATGCGCTGTCCCTGGGCAGGTTCCAGGCAGCACCCAGCCCCGTGGGAGGCCCCAGGTCCACCCTGGAGCTCCTCCAGGGAGAAGCCTGCCCACCTGGAAACTTCTTCCCACGTCTTCTTCAGCCGGTGGATGGAGTTGCTCTGCAGAGCAGAGAGGATGGCGTAGAGGGACGAAAAGTTCTTGAGGACCCGGCACTCCTGGGAGGGAGGGGCCAGGCTGTGAGAGGGGGCCGAGCTCCCGCCTGCTCCAGCTTCAGTCCCTCTTAGGGGGGCACCCCCCTCCCGGATGGGACAGATGCCCCGGGAGGTGCTCCTGGGGTCGGATGAGATCAACCCAGGGGCAGAAAGGGCTCCCCGGGCCCTTGGCGGCCGCGTACCCGGGCCACCTCGATCCAGTGCTCCAACACCCGGGCCCTGGCGCGGGCCGTCACGCTTCGGTCCCCGAGGCAGGTGGTGATGACGCAGTTGGCCACACTGTTGAACTGGGCGACGGTGGCACGGACGGTGGGAGCCAGGTGTTCCTTGCCCCTCTTGTCCCGCTGGGACCAGATGGAGCCCAGGCAGTGGTAGGGCACCACCTTCTTGAACAGCTCCTGGGGGCAAGGGGAAGGTCACCCGGCTCTGCGGCACCCCAGCTCAATGCCCACAGTCCCCCCGCCCCCACCCCCAGGCCTAGGCAGGGTCACTGGTCAGAGCTGGAGCTCTGGAAGCCGGGGAGGTGGCTCGAGCCCGGCCGGGGGAGGTGCGGGGAGGTGGTGTCTCTTGGTTTTGTTCCCTGCCCACTGTGGGCACCCAGCGCAAGGTGATCCAGGGTGACCCTGGCAGGAGAGAGAGGTGGCCACCTTCCCCAGTCCACCCTAACTCCCAGCACGAGATGCGGCTCACACCTGCCCATACAGGTGGTGCTTTTAGCCCTTGATCACGCCTCAGGCCTGTCCCCTGTCCAGATGCCTATTCACGTGGGCACTACAACCAGAGGCTGCGTCTGCCGTCTGCCACGGCTTCTAGCGCGCACCAGGTGCCTGCTAAGTGCTGAAGCTGGTGAGACCTCCTCAGCAGACGTGGGGGGCAGGGGGGCGGCCCATGGAGTGAGCGACCGTCCGCTACCGGGTGGGCCAGACCCGCCCAGCTTTCTACCCCTCCACCTCATTCCACCCAGACACCGTGTGCGAGGGATGGGGCCCGGGTCCACAGCCTGGAGGGGAGCCGAGGCCTTCGGGTGAGGAAACCTGCCCAGGCGACACGGTTTGTCATGGGATTTGGGGCAGGACATCAGCTCTGGACAGGGCAGGGCAGACGCCTGAAGGAAGGTGCACCCCTGCCCGCCCTGCTGAGATGAGCTGCCTACCGCGTCCATCAGCGTGAACTGCTCTGCCACCAGGTCGGGCGGGAACGCCAGGAGGTGAGGCTTCTCCTCACCCAGCCCGTTCTCTGCAGCCACGGGCGAAGGCCAGGAAGGCTCTGGGGCTGGAGCTGGTGCTGGTGCCAGAGCTGGCTCGAGGTCTGGACCTGGCACCGGCCTAGGTGCTAGAGCTGGAGCCGGCACTGGCTCGAGGGCTGCAGTCGGCTTCAGAGCTGGAGCCAGAGCTGCAAAGAAGAGCGGAGCTCAGCAACACGCCTGCCTCTTTTTCCAAACAGAAACCACATCACTGCCTTCTAGAGAAGCCTCAGCTCAAGAAGCACCCCAGGACGTCTCCCGACAGCGGTCCCCACGTGGGCGGTCGGAGGCAGCCCCGGGGGCTCCTGCGTGTCCAGCACCGACCCCACTCCTCACCCTCCGGCTCTGCCTTGGTGAGCTCTGTCCGCTCCAGCTGGGCCAGGAGAAGGTGGGCGCGGCGCTCCAGGTCGGAGCCGGGCATGTTGAGCTGCACGTAGGCCACCAGCTGCTTGAGGCACGGGAAGTCCGGGGGCTGACAGAAGTCCTCGGAGTACTGGTCCAGCCAGGTGCCCAGGATGGAGGAGACAGCACTGGGGGCAGGCGGGCGGGCAGCAGAGTCAGGGGCCTGGCCTTTCCTTCCACGCGGCCCTCCCCTGGCTCCCCCATGGGGGCTGGGCTTCTGGGCCCGCCCCTGCCCCACCCGCACTGGGCTGCCAGGCGGGGGCAGGCCTGGTCGGCAGTCTTGGTAGGAAGGGGCCCTCCGTCCCTGGTGACCACCTCTCCCTTCCTTGGGGGAGCCTGACTCTCTCCTGTCTGCCCCCAGCCCCCCGGGCCCTCCCCACTGGGAAGAAAACTGCAGGAGGGCAGGGAGGGCCGCGCCGCTCTGTTCATCGCGCTGGCCTGGCCGCACACAGTAGGCGCTGCATAAACAGGGGAGGGAGGAGGGGACAAGCAGAGTGCGCCCCTGCCCGGCCTTCACGGGCCTCGCGCACCTGAACCGGAAGCTCGCGCACCGACGGCTGCCTTGGTCTGTGCGCCGGAGTGCGGGTCTCGTCCTCCCAGGGACGCCATTCTTGGTGGTGGGGATGTAGCCGGCCCCCTGACCCTGACTGCGCTCCCGTGAGCCCCAGCTGAGCACTCACACTGGTCTGCGAGGCTGACGTGTCAGCAGCTTGCCCCCCACACCTCCTGTCCTGGGCCCCGGATCTGAGTGGGGAGGGATGCTCTCAGGGGCCGGCTCTGAGCCCCCAGCCTCCCCTCTGCTCCCTGGGGACATGGGACCCCAGCCACAGCTGACTCCTTTCCTCCTGCAGCCAGACCTCAGCCCTCCAGCGGGAATCACAAGATGTGTGGCAGCCAGGGTTCTGCCCAGCCCCTCCCATCAGACCCAAAGTCTACTCACTTTTTCAGTTGGTCCTGAGGTCCGCCGTCCTCGCTGGAATAAGGGAGGATGCACCCGTATCTAGAGGAGGCCGTGAGGGCATCACATCTACCGTACCTGCTATGACGTCTAGTGTTACTGGCTGACCCTCCGGCTAGGATGGAAGCCCGGGAGGGCGGGCATTTTTGTCTGCACCGTTCACTGAATAAAGCCAAGTGCCTAGAAAAGTGCCTGCACACAGTAGGCGCTTCGTATGTATTTGCTGAACGAATGAGCCCAACCAGCACCTTACAGACGCCTGAGTGGGCCTGGGCCCTCAGCCGGCCCCCAGCCAGCCCTGCCCTGGCTACTCCCAGGAAGGACCCCTGAGACAGAATCTGGAACCTCCTTTACAAATGGGAAAACTGTTCTGCCCAGCGGCTGGAAGCAGAGAGCTTCTCCATGGGGCAGAGGAAAACCTTAATTAAAACCGCCCCAGCCCTCAGCAGCCCTTTCCACGGGGCCGGGCGCGGGGCCGCACTGTCCGTGCTTATCCGACAGTCCTGGCAGCCCGGCCTTCACGTGAGCAAACTGAGGCTCAGAGAGGTAAAGCGACATTCCCAAGACACACAGCCAGTGGGTGGGCGGGGAGCCACTGTGCCGGGGAGGGGCAGGGCGCTTACCTTTGGAACAGCAGGTCCAGGACCCGCTGGGTGGTGGTGAAGGCTCGGTAGGTGCACAGGAAGATGGTGACATAGGAGAGGTCGCTGCCCTGGAAGGCGGGCACCAGGTGCTCCACCAGCTTCTCCAGCGTGCCTGCCTTCACGGTCCGCACCTTGCAGGTCTCATACAGGTTCAGGGCCGAGTCATTTTCATACTAGGGTGGGACAGAGAGGCACAGACGGTCAGCGACAGCACCGTGGCCCACGAGGAGGGCAGGGGCTGGAACTCAGAGGAAGCCCCAAGCGCCCGGCGACTTCTGGACGGAGATGGGACGTGAGTGCCCGGAACAGAAAAAGGGTCTCAGCTTTTGAACTGGAGGTGGGGCGATGAAAACTCGCAATACCAACACCTTCAGGTCATCTTATTAGCTGAGTAATGACAGCACCTTGCCGTATTAAGGGCAGAGTCCCCGGGACCCCTGGCAAAGCATCCCCGTTCTAGAGATGAGAAAACAGAGGCTCAGCCTGGGGTGGAAAGGCACGGTACGTTAGGACCCAGGGCTATTCAGGGCGGCACTGTGGAAATGGCTGCAGAAAGGGATCCCGTCAAGGTTCACGGCAGTGAAAGGCTGAGCTATGGTTGGTAACCAGCCTCTCTTCTGAAATGTTACGTATTTGTCAGGCCCCCGCTCTGACCTGGAGGAGTCATGGAGTTGTGTTCTGTGACGGCAAGTTGCAGAGAACCATATATAGTAGGCTGAGTCCTTTTTGGGTTAAAAAAAAAAAAAAAGCCCTACTAAGTAAGGTGATGAAAGCCTTGGTGAAGGTGTGGAAGGACAGTCGTTAAAACAAGAAATACTGGGGCAAAATGCATAAGTGATCCAGCCTAACATGAAGTGGAAAGAGTATGGAAGTGTCTTTTTTTGATGTTCATACAAATAAGTGAACAGAGAACTATGCACTTGGCCCAGCACAGGGCTGGACAGTAGGGGAGGGCTGAGGGCCCAGATTCCTTTGGGAGCAGGGCTGGGGGCCCCCCAGGCAGGAAAGCCCTGGGAGGGAGCCCAGTGGAGTGGCCAGGGTGGCCCCTGCATCCCGGGCCTTGTCGGGGTTCTGGGCACGGAGACCCCCCAACCACACTCACCCCGAGCCAGCGCTGGCCCTTGTTGGCGCCGTGGTGCACCTGAACCTTGCGCAGGGAGATGGAGTAGATGACGCCGTTGACCAGCTCCTCGCCAATCTCCTGCGTGGAGCTCTGCAAAGACAGCGCCCGGCCACCGGGCGGGGGTGTCGGGGCCTGCCTGGCTGTGTGGCAGGGGGACGCCCCGTGCCACTTCCTGCTCCCTAGATGAGGCAAAGGTCGATGGCCAGAGACTTCCAGCCCAGAATTTAACAGGACGACAGCTGGAGGGCCGGGGGTTACTATCGGGGCGGCAGGCACTGCCCCCAGCACCCCCGTCCTCACCCCACCAGCCATGACTGGGTGTGAACAAGATGTACCCACTGGGGTTCCAACAACAGCCTGCCCCTGCCCAGGGGGGTCCCCCCGCTCCCACCCCCACCCCAAGGCGAGTACTGTTATCCGGTCATTTCACAGGTGACTACACGGAAGCCGAGGGAAGAGCAACCCATCCAAAGTCATGCCGCTGATGGTAAACAGCGGAGCCGGGACCCCGAGGCCCTAACTCAGTCCACTGCACCTAGGGGGCTCTGGCCCCCCGAGAAGATGCCTCCCCCAGGGCGTGAGGCCCCTGGCCCCCTCACCCTCATGTGCCCAGACGGCACCTGCGACAGCTGCCCCAGCCCTGGAGTCAGCTTCCCGGGTCTGGGGCAGGTGCGGGCATCCTCGACGGCCACAGCCAAGGCCACTTCCTTCCCTTTCTGCTCATTCAGTCTTGTGCCTTCTTGGGCAACAGAGGAGTTCCCAGTTCCCTGTTCGTCATCACGTGCATGGGGACAGCATGAGAATGATGACAGTGCTGGCATCCGGGCTGATGCCTGGGGTTCCACAGAACTCCAAAACCACGGGGCTTTGGCTAGGCCAGGAAGTGGGGGGGGGGGGGTGTCACCTGGCTGCTTCCTAGACCCCGGGCAGGAAGACCCTTGTTTTAAAAGGCAGTGATCCCTCCTGCTGGGCAGGCTGTCCCAGGGGCTGCATCAAGGCCTGGTCAAGGCCACTCAGTCGTTGCTGCCCTGGGCTTCTCCACCCCCTCTCCCACTGCCCCTGTCCAGGGATGGGGTGAGCTTGCAGTGGGGAGGGGGGCCTAGGAGTAAAGAGACAGACCTCTGAGAGTTTAGGGAGGAGGGGGGAGTTGCTAGCTGGCAAAGGGCCATCATTCACATGGTCAATGCCAGCAGCTAGGATCACGGGTCACTGCCCCAGCTCAGGGTGGGCGTGGAGCTCACAGAAGGCCCAGTGGAAGTGCTGACTCAGCCTGGGCCCCACCGACAGCCTTTCCCTAAATCCCTCGGCCTAAGCTGGGCCCCTGGGTAGGAACCAGGTGCCCAGTGTCCTGTGGGCTGTACCCCCAGACATCAGCACCCCTGGGGTCAGGGGCTAGGGAGCGGGATGGGCCTGGACCTCCTGCCTCAAGGGCTCTGGGAGGCCTGGGAGCCATCCTCCGGAAATCTACTTCCTCTGACCCAAGGTCGCCCTCCCACTCTGGGCATTGTACCAACAGGAAAGCCAGTGCAATCACACAGGGGCTCCTGACCCTTCGCCTTCTCCGGAGACACAGCCAGGCATTTCTTGGAAGTCAGCAGGGAACCCGCAGGTAGAGGGCCCTCACCTCAAGAGCCCACGCTTGGGGAGGTCCAGCCCTTCCATCGAGAAGGGAAACTCCTCCTCCTGGGGCAGAACTGAAGCAGATGCGCACTTTCCTTCCCTGGGTCACACATCCTTCCCCGGCCCAGAAGAGGCCACAGTGATGGGTGATGTCAGGGGCCTGCCATCCACCTGCGAGACCAGGGCCCTGTCCACCCACCCCTACCTCTCCTCAGGGGTCCTCGACTGCCTCTCGCAAAGGCTGCTGCCCGCCCTGGAGAGGCCCGTCCCTCTCCGGGGGATTCCAGCCACTTCTGGTCCAGCCTGGAGCCAGACAGTGTCCTGAGCACCCCAGTCACTGGCAGCAGGTTAGAGTTCCCGTGCTGGACCTGCCTGACTGTGGGCACGGGACTCGAACCCCGTGGGAGCACACACAGCACCTGGCTCCCAGCGGGGCCCCATCAAGGCCGCTGGACAGAAGCGCTTCCTGGCCAGGCCAACCAATGGGAGGGCTCGCCATCCCTGAGCGGGTCTAAATAGCGGCTCTGCAGTGAGCCATGGGCCTCGCTGGCAGACGGAGCAGCTGGCTGCCCTGCCCAGGCGTCATGTGATCCCGAGCCCTTCCCCCACCCCGAGGGGCCCCCTTCTGCCAGCCCGGTGGGGGGCAGGGCAGGACGCTGAGAGCCGCACATGCTGGGCCAGGGGGAGTCACCGCCTCGTGGCACAGATGGGGAGCTGTTCCAGCCCCGCGGAGCTAACCCTGTCCTCTCCGGGCCCTTCACCGCAGCCCAGCAGCAGGAACAAAACCAGATCGTCCAAGCAGTGCAGAGAGCAGGCGCCATTTAAACCATCGACCAAGAGACAACGGCAGGGCGGGATCCAAAGAGAGCTGCCCGCATCCTGGGCACAAAGCGGCAGAGTGGGGCGTCTGCTCCGCGCTCCCACCGCGCTTCCAGGGACAGAGAAGGACAGCGGCCGACAGCCCTGGCACCTGCCCCGGGACCCTCTGGGGCAGGAAGGGCTGGGCCCTGGACCCCACAGGTGACCCATCCTGTTAGCAGAGCAGACAGCACACAGGCCCGGGAAAAGGCAGCCCGCGTGGGCAGCACCAAGGCCCTGGGGAGGCTCTGGCGGGGGCTGGGGAGCTCCCAGGGAAGGGTATGGCCGAGCAAACGGCAGACGCCCTGGGGGGAGGCGTCCACAGGGCAGCAGTGAGCTCTTAGGGGGAAAGAACGCCAGGTGGGTGGCTGTGTCCTCAGGGGACAGATCCTCCTGTCCCGCCCCAAGCAGGCACCCACAGATGTCCCCAGGGCCCGGGGCCCCAGCTGGCAGCTGGGCCTTGCACACACCGCCCAGCCTACCACCACGTGGGTCTGGAGCGAGGGTGGTGAGATGCCTCCAGGCCCTCGTGAGCAGAGGCTGGCAGAATGGGCACCAGGGTGCCCCACACCCCGCTGTCCCTCGGAGCACAGCCCGGAGCCCCAGGGACAAGGAAACAGCCTGGGTGACATGTCAGTGTGTCACCTGATCAGCCTTCTGATGCCGTGGCCCCAACTGACTGCAGGCTGAGCCCCGATTCCCGCAAGACTGAGTAACAGGGTTGCCGGGAGCCGACCCCACCCTCATTTCTGGAGAGAACAGAGGGGACCTACTGGGCCTTTTCCAGCCCTGCCATCTCCCCCAGAAGGCGGCTCGTGCCTGCACACACGGGGGTGGCGCCTTCTCCCATCCTGGTGACCTCTCTCCTCCCACTCAGCTGTACATCTGCTGTGGAAGCTCCAACTACAGACCACGCGGGGCCTCCAGACCCACAGACGCCTCTGGCTGCAGACCGTCTCCCCGTCACTGGCCAGGGGCTCACGGAGGAGGACGGCCTGAAGCCACACCGTGGTCTCCTCCCTGGGGCTGCACGTGGAGAAACCTGGTCTTACGCAGGTGAGGGTGGGGAGTGGGGGGGCAGTGGCCCCCATGTGCATGAGATCACCGCCCGGGGACCTCATGGCACCCCGCTGAGCTGCTGCTCAGGCCCACTGAGTCACAGAGGTCACCCGAGGCCCTGACCCAGCCACCCGCCAGCACCCTGCAGCCCTGGGCCCACCAGACGCACAGGTACTGTCTTTCCTGCAGGGCTCTGGCTCCCAGCTCAGCTGAGCCCTGCAGCCCTTGGCCTCAGTGAGACTGTCTGGGAGATGGGCGAAGGGCAGCAGCTCTCCAAGGGGACGAAGGCGGCAGGGGTCACGAGAGGGGACATGAGCGGCTTGGCGCCAGGCATACAAAGCACCCAGGAACAGGACCTGAGGGCGCTGTGGCTGGCGAGCTGACGATGGACACCGGGCCAGGGAAAGCCTCCCGGGAGATCTGCCAGACGCCCGGAGAGCTGGAGGAGGGCCAGGTGAAAGGGAGGGCGGGTCATCCTAAATCTGTGCGGAGGAGGGAACCAGGCCTGCGGCTTTCCAACCCTTTAGCCTTCTGTCTGAATGCAGGAGCCAAGACACGAGAGGGCTCAGGGATCAGAGAGGGCTGCTTAGTCTCTCCGAATCCCGGGAGCACCCATTTTACAGAGGTGGAGACCAAGGCCCAGGGGAGATGGTCAAGTAGAAAGTGCCCAAGCCCTGGTTCATCTCTCAGATTGTGTGCCCAGGGAGGGAGGAAGAAAACGCCAAATGTGCATGGCCCTCCCGGTGGGCGACGGGGCGCCACCCTCGGGCCTGCCCCCACTCCAGGTGGGTGTCCTGCACCCTGAGCCCGAGGACATGAACAGACCCCCAGTGAGGACTCAAGGTCAGCCCTGGATGGGGGTGGCCACGCTCCTGGTCCCCAGGCAGCGCAGCCCAGAGGTGGCCTTAGTAGGGGACCACACGAGGTGCCTGGGTGGTAGGGCAACCGGGGAGCTCAGTGACCCCAGAAACTGCAGTTTGGGGACCAGCCCGTGCTGAGCCTCCAAAGAGGCTGACCCATCTTCCCAAGAACCTTCTCGGCCAGCCCGAGCCTGGCTACTCGTCAGCGTCTAGAAGAGAAACGGGCCGCCAGTGGAGAGCGGAGACCAGACCTCAGGCTGGCCTTGCCCACCTCGTCCTCCTGCCCCCCCAGCTCCCGACCGTCAGGCCTCTAGGGGCCAGGCCTGCAAGGGGGCGTGGCTGGTGACAGCTGAGGAGGAGGGTGGCCTCTCACAAGGGGGTGGAGGGAGGGCCAGCTGACATCAACACCACTGGCCACAGCATCCAGCACTTGAGGGCGTTTCCCAGGTGTCAGGCCCTTTGCACACTCATCACGTTTAATCCTCCCGACACCTCACTTGATGGGTGGCGAAAGCCAGGCGGGGAGCTCATCCCCGTCAGGAGCCAGGAAGAGGCAGCCGGGGCAGGGATTGAACCCTGGCCCGTGACAGTCATGTGCCATGGAGACACACCTAGGCCTCGCTCCACCGGTGGCTGCCACGGTCACAGCCTCAAAGTGCACTTCAGCCCCTGGTCACACACATGCTAGAGGGAGGGAGACCAGAGACAGAACAGGCTTCCTCAGGTCACACAGCCAGAGGGGGGCGGGGGGGCGAGGAATGGCAGTTCCCTCACACCCGCACCTCTCCACTGAGAGGGGATTGGTCGGGGCTCCTGCCACAGGATGGCCAGGGCACCCACAGGCCTGGGGTCAGCTACGAGAACCAGGCCTGGGAAGCACCATGCTGACCAGGCTGGCCAGCGTCCTCCTGGAGCCCTGGGCACGGGCACTCCCCTGGCACCTTGTCAGAAGACACAATCGTGGCAGCCACGGCCTGTCCGGCTCTGACGCAGTACCAGGCGCCGTGGGGACCGCTTGCCAGGCCGCCTGTCTCTTTCGGTCCTCACCAGAAGCCTAAGCGGAGCAACTGGCCTCGAGTCCAGATAAGGAAACAGGCTCAGGGACCGAGAGCACGTCTAGGGCTGTGAGAGGCTGAGCCGGCCTTCCAGCCCAGCTCTCCTCCCTCCAGAGCCCAAGCTCTGGACCAGCACGCGTGACGCTGCCCCTTGGGTCAAAAGGACATCGTTCCTCCCTCGAGCCCGCAGAGCTGGCTGTGCCAGCATCCGGGGCTCCCTGGGGAGGAGAGGAAAACGCCGGGCAACACGCACTCCCCGAGCTCCCAGAATGCAGGCCCGTGCTGGCTGCCCTCACCCTGCTCACCGAGCACCCTTCTGGCAATCATCGGCTCACCCCCTCCCCCTCCCCCGCCACAGACTGCTCAGGGGATGGAAACTGGGGGCTGCTCAAAGTTCCGCTTCTCCTGCACTGGGCTGCAGGTTTCAACTCCCACCTCCTCAGAACTGGGTTGGGGACAGTGGCTTCACGGGAGCCACATGTCCAGGAACGCGGCACTCCTGAGCCTGAGAGGCCAGACGCCGAGCCTGAGGCAGGGCGGACACAGCATGGTGCCATGCTGTGAGGGCCTCACAGGCAGCCAGTCCTCCACTGGGTGGTGGGGTGCCACCTCCCCAAACCGCCCCCACTGGCCTGCTCGGAGGCTGCAGGTGGCCAGTGCTAAGTCTCCTCCAAACCCTCCTCACCAGCAGTGAAGAAGGGCCTGGAAACGGCTAACTCCCAGGCTGAGGGTGGGGCCCCAGTCCTGCCTGCCAGCGGTCTAACACCTCCCAGCACTGAGCCCCCACCCGCTCCTGCCCAGGGCCATCCCGGAGCCGCTGCGGAAGCAGCTCAGCGTGCCCAGTCCGGAGAAGTCCTCCCCGCCAGAGGAGGAACAAGGACCCAGTACCAGCCAGCCTGGCCCCTGAGGAGTAAAGCAAGAGGGGAACCCGAGAGTCCATGGGGGCCCAGCAGGTGGCAGCCGGTCAGGTCCCTCGTGAACCTGACAGGCTGTGCAGCTGCTGGAGGCCGCCCCCTTGGAGCCTGCCGGGAAGCCTGGCTGGTAGATGACAGTACACAGACTTAGACACACACACAGACACACAGACACACACAGACACACACAGAGACACACACACACAGAGAGACACACACACACACAGACACACACAGACACAGACACACACAGACACAGAGACACACACACACAGACACACACACACACACACACAGACACACACACACATACACACACACACACACACACACACACACACACACACACACACCCCTACCTCTCAGGTCATGCCTCTTGGCCTAAGGCTAATGAGCCCTGGGGGTTAGACTGGAGCCCTGCACACTGTGAGATCAAGAGACCAGACAACGGGGAAGGAGGCGGGGAGGCTGGAGGGAGACGCATCTCCCCTGCACGTCTCTGCTCTGCCCGAGGTTCCGAGAAGGCTTCCTCATTTCATTCCACTCACATACACCGCGCTCAGGGCTTGCAGACCCCCTGCCTGGGTGGGAATCCCGCCCCTGCCACTTGCTGGCTCGGTGAGTTTGTGCAGTCTAGCACCTCGGTTGTTCCATCTGTTAAATGGACAACAGATGATCCTGACCCCAAAAGACATAACGCACGCAAACTGCTCAGCACACGGCCTCCCACCCAGTGCCGGCTCATATTACCTATTATTTAAAACCTTTAGGGTCCAGCTGTGGGCTTGTTTCTTCCTTGAAGCCCTCCCCCATGTCTTGTGGCCCAAAGCAGTTTCACCTTCCTCTGGCCTATAAGCACCCCTACCCTTCACCAAGCACGGGGACTTCTGGGCTGCCTGGGCCTGGTTCCGTTCCCCTAACAGCTCCACCATCCTCCTGGGGCACGTGTAATTGTCTCACCGCGAGGTATCCTTCTCCGATCCCTGTGGGCTCTCGTACACAACAGGTGCCCAGCACAGAACACGGCCCAGCTTCAAATCCCGGCTGCGTCCTCGCGGGCTGCGTGTACCTTTAGTTCAAGGACTTCACTTCTCTGAGCTCCAGTCTCCTATGAAGTGGGGTCGGCACCTACTCGGGAGGGCTGGTCAAAGCCAGCTGGAACGAGGGGGTGGTGTCTGCAGACAGTAGGTGCTACGGACTTCGGGACTCCTCCTGCCTGGCTGAGGCAGTGGCCTGAACGGAGGCAGGGGTGTGGGCCCAGTGACCTCCAGAAAGCACAGAACTGCGCAGGCCAGGCTGGGTCAGCAGTGGCCTGGCTTAGAAGTACGATGATGAGCAGATGCCCAGATGTGTGAGGACATCTGTTAGCCCAGAGAGGGAAGGACGGGGTGGAGACTTGTTAAGGAAAGGGGGACCGGGGAAGGAACCAGAAACTGCCTAGTGGTTTCCAGACAGGACAGGGACCACGAACAGCCGCTTCAGCTCTGGCAGGCCCCAGCGACCAGGAAATCGGCCCCAGGATGGGGGGGGGGGGCGGGGTGTTGGCAGGAGGGACAGGGACTTCCCCACCCCCTCCCCCAGCTCATGGTAAATGGTCATTGTGTTTGGTTTCCGGCAGTGGCCTCCTCTCCTGCCAGGACCCTGGTTTTCCTGCCCCAGCCAGAAGCTTCCCCTTTGATTTCTAAACAGCAGCCACGGCCTGGATCTCTGTGCTGGGGCCAGTGAGGAAGAGGAGGGGGGAGAGGGGGAGAGGCAGAAAGAGAGAGAGGGAGACAAGGCAGACCCTTGGGCAGGGGTAGGGCTCAGCTCTGCCTCTCCCTCGGTTCCTCAGGGATACAGACGGACGGACAGAGGGAGGGAAGGAGGGAGGGAGAGAAGCAGCTGAGCGGCCCACCCCTGCGAGCACGCAGGCCGGACCCTCCAACACACAAAGCCCGAGGAGCTGCCAGACATAATGAAAGTCAGATGAGTGCTGGGCTGGTGTCAGGCCGCCCACCCCCACCCTCCCAGGGGTCTCGCTCCAGCCACTAATGAAGACCAGAGCTGTGGGTGGATGAGGGTCGGGGAGTGTGCCTGGCCGGGCCACCGGCCAAGCCCAGCAATAAAGGGTCTCCCCGGCCCCAGGTTCTCCCACCAAGAGCTCCCTCCACCCCCTGCCTTCCCCCCACTCTGGGCAGGGAGATGCGCTTTATCCTCGGGTAAGTATGCATCCCGGCCCCGTCTAGGCACTGGGGACACACAGAGGCACGAGACCCAGGCTGGCAATTACAACTTACCCGGGCCTAAAGTGACAAAGCAGGGATACCAAGGGGCCCTCGCCAGCTCGGGGGCTCGGGAACCCCGTTGAGCCCTCCGACCCAGGAATGGCCTCTGTCCAGGCCCCAACCCTGGATTCTGCCACCCTGGCCGCACAGTCAGGTGGGGGGGGGGGAACTCCTCCCCCGCCCCCCGCTGCCCAGAGCACACTAGAGACAGGAGTCCAGCCCTCACCTAGTTCCCCCAACCACATGCATGATAGGCACACCCCCGTTCTGAATCCTCCCAAATCCTTACAGATTCAGGGTGTCGGCGCATTTTCTAATCAAGAAGTGAGTCACCCCTCCACCTGAGAGGCCCTTGTCCCAACCTCCCCGCCTGGACACCGGGCCCCACAGGTTGGAGGCCTGTCTCCCCACTCCCCCGCTTTGAGCAGCCCAGAACATCGGAGTCCACTTCTGCCCCCAAGGGGGTCTGTCTGTAAGACCACTGTGCTCCCAACCGCCTCTGAGGATTCTAGAAGATTGCCGCCCTAATCACTCATTCACCACCTGCATTTCGAAGCCAAACTGCCTAAGCCGGCCCCGGCCTGGCCACGGGGACTAAATACGGCCCAGCCCCGCTGTAGGGAAAGGCACAGACGCAAACAGACAGCGACTGCCCGCGGGAGCAAGTCTACCTGGGTTGCAGGGGCGCGGGAGTGCCACACCTGGGCTCGGTGAGGTCACGCACGGGGACGCATAGAGGGGGGCACGAAGACCCGGCTCTGGTCCCGAAACTGTTGGACCGGCTGGCGGCAGCCCCTCCGCCCACCTGGCTGCCTTGGGGTTGGCGCAAGGAGGGGGATTTCTGCGGAAAGACCCTCCCCCTCCGCAACCTCCGGACTGGGGGCGGTGACCACCACCACTGGAGGTGGGTGACCCGCTAAGGACGCTGGGCCCCCACCCACTCCTCGCTCGGCCGAGCGCCGGGCCAGCCTGGCTCACCCACCTCCAGGCGCGGCAGGTCGGGGTCGAGCTGCGTGAAACTGTGCAGCACCACCGGGCAGCTGTCGGGGCCGCCCACCTCCAGGCGCACGGCGTCCCACACGCTGCGGCTCCGCCGGGAGCCCGGAAACAGCGGCTCGGCGCCGCCCGCAGGCCCGGCCGCCTCGGCCCACATGCGCTGCACCATGGGCGGCTCGCAGCGGCGCGGGCGGCCGGCCGGGCCGCGGGACCCGGGGCGGCGCGGGCGCGGGGCCGGCCCGGCGCGCGGCGGCGTCGGCGGCGGCGGCGGCCCGCGCGGCTCGGCCCTGCCTGCGCTCTGCGCCCGCGGCCCGGCCCCGCTGAGGTCAGGCCGGGGGCGGGGCCGGCTGGCCAGGGGCGGGGACCGGGAGGCGGGGCCTGCGGCGTGGAGGGGCGGGGCCCGGAGAGGGGATGGCCAGAGACGCCGGCGGGGAGTGTGTACGCCTGCGCGCGCGCACGCCCGCTGGAGTGATGGCGGCTTGTGTCTTAGGGAGTGCTCGTGCGGCGTGTGTCGTGGGGCTGCGGGTTCCACGGTTAGGCCCTTTGTGTGGGTGCGTGCGCGGCTGCAGCGCACCGGTTGTGTAGCTGTGTGACTCGTGTAAGTGTCGACGTGTGGCCAAGCAGTGGGTCTCCACCTCCCATAAATTCCAGTTAAGCCCCTCCCTAGCTCTGTGGCCTCGGACAAGTTGCTTAACCTCTCTGAGCCTCAGTTTCGTCACCCGAGAGGATCACAGTGGGTAGCTGACATATATAGCACTCACTCTGCCGATGCCTGTGCCTCGCTGTGTGCTCCCACGTCCTGGAACCGGGTCCTCAGTGCACACGTGCATTTGGAAGTCATGAGGGTTGGAGTGTGTATTTGGTGCGGGGGGGAGGGGCCTCTGCCTGCACTGTCTCAGCCCTAAGGCCACCCTGAGGAGGTACAGGCAGAAGGGAGGCAGCAGAGGAGGGGCAGTTGGGGGAAAGGGGGAGAACCCAGACCAGGCATCACCAGGTGGGGCCAGCACTCAAGAGTGAGGAGGGATCACGAGAGACAAATGCCAGCTGGGCACCTGCCACTGGTCTGGTCACCTGGGGCCACTCACTGGTGGCTTGAGTTCTCAAGGTCTCAGGGCAGCCTTCAGGGTGGATGTAAGGATGCTGAGGGCTGGGGAGGAAGCAGGGCTAGGGAGCCTCAGCTGCGCTTTCTAGAAGCCAGGGAGGAGGCAAGTAGACAGATGAATGAATGGGACCCTCCTGCACACCAGCACACTGCCCAGGCCCACCCCGGGCCTCAGCCCTCAGCCCTCACAGAGGCCTGCAGTTGCTGTCAGCAGCCCCGGCAATGCCACCAACCTCCCCAGAACTGGTTCCATACCACTGGGCCTCAGTTTCCCAGCTGTAAAATGAGAGGGCAGGTCCAGACTACTCATTCCATAAGCATATCTCGTGCACCCACTGTGTGCCAGGCCTCAGACACCCATGGACAGTGGGGGCCCAGCAGCTCCCACCCACTTGCGTGCCCATGTGGGCAGCTTGAGCACCTGCCGGATGGTTCTCCATCAGGCACAAGGCGAGGCCTTGACAAAGACGCACGGAAAACAACTTGGTGATTTCTATTAAAGGCATTAAAAACGCTCATGCCATGAAAAAGAATGTGTATATGCATAACTGAGTCACTTTGCCGTACATCAGAAATTAACACAACATAAGTCAACTCTGCTTCAGTAAAATAAATTTGGAAAAAAAAAACAAAAACGCTCATGGCTTTGATTTGACAATCCTACTCTTGGGAATTAACCCTAAGGAAGCATTCAGAGATGTGGGCATGGATTTCTGTACAACGATGTTTATGGAAGCCTCAATTACAACTCTACCAAAGGAATCAACTCAAACACCCTATGCAGCCTTACTGTCAGGACACCGTGTGCCATTACCTACCACAGTAGGACAGTGATACAGGGAGATGCTCGGCTATAACTGTAAAGTCAGAAAACCACGATGCAGAGCGTGCTTTTAGAAGCTGACATTCCACGCGTGCATATGACTAGAGGGACCTACTTTGCAGAAGGAATGGTGGCTATTTCTGGGCAGTGCTATACACTGTTTTCTTTTTACTTCTCAGAATTTGCTAATTTTTCTAAAATATTTTAGTAATCACACACACATAATAAGAAACGCTGGGTTCTGTTTGTTGTTTTCGTTTTTAAAGCAAGATGGGTAGATTTGGCTGGGGGTGGAGACCCCTAGGAGGCTGTTGAGGAAGCCCCAGGGGAGGGTGAGGTGGGTGGGACATATTTAGAGGAATGAGGTCTTCAAAGACCAAGACAGGGGTGACCTGGACGCTGGACACGGCCTTGGGCTAGAAGCTTCTCTTCCCACACTCCTTCTCCTGGGGCCAAGCTCTCAGTGCCTGGAGAGCCCAGCACCTGCCTGTACTCACTTTATCTCTTTTCTCTGCTCCCTTTATCTCTTTCTCCCAGGGAGGGGCCTGGGAAGCAAGCTCGTGCCCGTTTTACAGCTGGGGAAAGGGGCCCATGGAGGCCAAGTGACTCCTGAGTGCACCAAGGTCACTACCTCTCTGACCTTGAAGGTCAAGGGGGCCGGGGTTAGGGGGGCCCAAGCAGGCTGGGGAGGTGAGGACTGGGGAGTTCCATCAGGACGCAACACACCAACACAGTCGGCCTGGCTGCCTCCCATCCGACTACCTGGACATCATTTGCATGGAGGGGGCGATGGGGGCGGTTCCCTCTGGTTGGTGTCTGTCTGGTTGGTGCCTGTCCCCCTCCCCGCCTTGTTCCCCCCACTTTGGGGCTCCCCTCCTGGGTCCTGGCAAGCTTGTTTGCTGCTCCAGCTGCGTGAACATGCGCGCACACATACGCACACACCCTTAGTTCCCAGAGGGGCAGGGTAGCACAGAAGCCAGGTTCTGGCACTGAAATACCTGGGTTTAAAGTCCAGCTCCACCCCTTTCTTACTGTGTGACCCTCCCTCCCTGCCAATGCCACCCACCCCTCAGCCCTCGGCCCCCGAAGAGTCACCCGATCTCCAAGGCACAGTTTTCTCCTGGTTAGCAAAGGGAAGACAGCACAGGTAAAGCTCCTCACCAGGGACTGCAGTTCACGGAGGCCCCCCTCCCCGGCCCTCAAGCACGTCCCCTCACGATCCTCCTCCAAAGCTGTGGGGTAGATCTCTTCCCAAGGGCAAAAGAGAGGGGGCCAGGACGTAGGTGCCACCTGATGGACGAACACAGAGCCACCCACGAAATGCCCTTGCCAAAAACCTAACCTGAATCCAACCAGGCCTCTGCACGGAACAACCTTTTGGGGGAATGACAGGGCACAGAACATGTTAAACACATATAAGGATGCACCCCACAAATTCCAGACTCTGGGAATCTTCACAGGACAAACCACCCAGTTTCAACAAATACATTTCAGGGGAAAACACAAAGGGGAAACTGCAGATTAAAATAAAGGTGGGACAGGGACTTCCCTGGTGGTCCAGTGGGTAAGACTCCGAGCTCCCAATGCAGGGGGCCCGGGTTCGATCCCTGGTCGAGGAACGAGACCCTGCATGCACGCCGCAACTAAGAAGCCCGCGTGTCACGACTAAGACCCGGCGCGGCCAAAATAAATAAATAAATATTTTAAAAAATAAATAAAATAAAGGTGGGACATACGACCAAATGCAACGTGCGGATTCTGGATTCTGATTTGAACAGGGCAACTGTTTTTTTTTTTTTTAAAAAAAAAAAGAAAGAAAACCCTGAGGAACAATTGGGATTATTTGAACACTACTGGATATCTGATGATAGCCAGATGATAGACATCATTTTTCGGGTGTGCTCACAGGATTTTGGTTACTATTAGAGTAACGTATTAAATATTGATGGATGGGGCTTCTCTGGTGGCGCAGTGGTTGAGAGTCCACCTGCCGATGCAGGGGACACGGGTTCGTGTCCCGGTCCGGGAGGATCCCAAATGCCGCAGAGCGGCTGGGCCCGTGAGCCATGGCCACTGGGCTTGCACGTCCTGAGCCTGTGCTCCGCAATGGGAGAGGCCACAACAGTGAGAGGCCCGCGTATTGCAAAAAATATATATATATATAGATAGATAGATAGATAGATGGATGGAATGATGTGCCTGGGATTTGTGTCAATATCGTTTGCTGTGGGGAAGGTGGGCAGGACATGGGGCCGGTAAGAGAAGAAGACGCAGCACGAGCGGCCCCGCACTTGGTGATCACGAGCGCTGCGTGCCTTTATGCCATTTTCTCCACTTTTGTGTCTTTTCCGTAATAGAAGTTAGAAAAGAAAAAGAACACAGTTTGAGACTTGTCCCCTAATGCTGCTGAGGCTCCCAGTAGCCCTGGAGGGAGGGGAGCAACCTCCGGACCCGGGGCCAGCGCAGTGACCACGCCCCCACCTTCACCATTTCCCAGGCTCCTCGCTCCACACCCAAGGGGCACTCAGAGCATCCTTACAACACAAGGGGCCCAAGGCAGTGGGCAGCTGGGAAACTGAATCATGCAGCTCAGATGGGGCTGGAGGCAAACCCAGGGACCTCAGGCAAGCCTGAAATCGAGTCTATGCTAACCTGGGCCCTTGGAGAGTCTGCTGGGAGGGAGAGCGAGTACAAAGCACTGTACAGCCTTTCCCCGGAGAGTGGATCTGTCCTTCCCTGGGCGTCACAAGGAGCCCTGGACGATATCGCCATACAGACCGTTCCTGTAGGCAGGACGCTCCTCGCACGGGAAGCTCAAAAGACAGGTCTCTAGCTGACAGCTGGGAAGAGAACCGGGCCAAATCTAGCCCACGTGTGTTTTGGTTGGCTTGCAAAGTGCTTTTCCATTTTTGAGCCAACAGTAAAAGGTCAGGTGATTTCATAGAAAAATCCACATTTCTGGCTGCTCCTGTCACTTTGGACAACCCAGCCGCACCGGGTCTGTGTTCCCACGCAACAGGAGGCCGGGCGGGAGCTGACAGGCAGCTGTCCTCTCCAGCCGGGCCATCTGCTTGTGGGTTTGCCCCAGACCCCACTGGGCTTCCCATCACTTCCTGGCTCAGAGGCCCCTGAGTAGCCACCTCCGGTTTAAGGGAAAGGTGTCTCAGGCCAAACCTCTGGGGCCCCTTTTCCTACCCGCTGTCGTCTGATCATTGGTCCCCCTGATGCACAGCAACCGGAGGGGTCTTGACCCTTCAAAGCCCCCCAGCCCCTCGCCCTCAGACAAAAGACCAACTGCTTGGTGCACCCCAGCTTGCATCTCTGGGGTCCTCTCTCACCACGCCCAGTGAGGCTCACACAGAACAGCTGCGGTCCTCAGAGCCTCGAGCCAGCCCTTCTCTGCCTAGCCCATGCTTCCCACTTCCCACCCATCACTTTGCCCAGCACAGGGTCCCAGAAAATGGGGTTGGGGCCCAGGGTGCAACTCTGGGGAAGCCCGGCAGGCACACGGTGGCTCAGAGCGAGAACTCATTCAAGGAAATGTCCAGATGACAAGGGCCTTGGTCATCACCTCCTCCAGCCTGGGCTCAGCCAAGGTGATGGAGGGAGCTGGTGGCCCAATGAGGAACAGGTACCCGGACTCGGACCAGGCCTTTGTGGAAAACCTTTCACCTCGCACTGGGCAGGTGGAGGTCACCAGGTCTGTCTGTCTTTTCTGGTCTATATTTAGAGCCTGGGGAGGTCATGGAAGGGGTGTGGCCTGGCCAGGCTCCTCGGTCATTCCCCTGACCTGATGTCACCATTCCTGGCAGCCTGAGTCCTGGGGTAGCCCTCTGTGGGCGGGTGAGCACACACCTTGGCAGGAGGTGATGCACCTGGGCTGAGCGTGGGAACTGTTGGCACAGCGAGTGGGCCCAGCTTAGCCCCACCTCCTCTGCCGCTGGTCCCTGGGAACTTCCAGGGACCGCCTCCTCCTCTTCGGCCTCACAGGCTGGAGGCCAAGCTCAGAAATGGTCAGGAGGTGGGAAGTGAAGCTTCCAAACATCTAGGAGACCATCCTGGGTGGAGGGGTTTGACATCGTCATCGCCCCAAATCTCTGACCTCACAGGGCGTTGCAGTCCCAGGGTGACCAGAACAAGATGAATCAATGCCCGGAGCCGTGGAAGTGGCTCAGGACGAGGATGCCCGGCATTCCAGATGAGCTGTGAGCTCGCTGTGCGGCCTCCCTTCCTCCCCTGGAGGTGGGTGTGCGTGGCCCTGACTCTAACTCTTGGGACGCTAAGGGGGACACTCGGAGGGGCACACGTGTGATCCAGGGCCACGGAGTGAGACCAGGAGCCACTCTGATGACTGTCCTCCACTCCCAGAGCGCTCAGGGCCCAGCACCCTGAGGGGTCCCTGACGTCCCCAAAGGCCACCAATCCAACGTGTGACGAGCCCGAGGTGGGAGTGCAGGGGAGGAGAGAGGAAGAGAAACAGAAGGGACACAAACACGTGGAAACTGAGCCTGTCACACGAGAATCACGGAGGGGCAGGTCAGAAAGGGAGGGGTCCCGTCCCTCGCAGGGACCACGCCGGCGGAGCGCTGGGCACACACGACCAAGGAGCAGGCATGTAGGTTTGGGAAACTCTTAAAACGTAGAGCCTAGGTTTGTGTTCAAGTCCCTGCTATGCACCTTCCTAGCCTCAGTTTCTCCATCAGTAAGAGGGGATAATAACAATAATAATAGTAGTAGTAATACCACCACCACTCGGCTCTCAGGAAAGAGGATGAAACCGTGCACAAGAGCCCTTTGTAATCTGAGACGCATCGTATGAACTCGCGGAGCCGCTAGGACAAGCCGCAGCCACCCTAACCCGCCTGGGCAGGGAGCAGGTAGACAGGCCGGCCAGGTGGGCAGACACGGGTACCAGGGTAACCGCCACCACCACCACCCCCCCGCCGCCTCTTTCACACCCAGAATGGGAGATGGAGCCTCCCCGGGCAGCTTCCAGCCAAACTTCTTCCACCAGTTCTGACGGGAGGGGAGGACGTCAAGGGCCCTGGCCGCGGCCTAGCCAGTCTCTCAGCAGAGGCACCGATTGCCCGGGAAACTCACCTCGGTGGCCGGTGCCGGCAGAGGTGTCTTCGGCCAAGGTGTGGGGCTTTGGAGAGCAGCACGGCGGGCGACGGCCCTCCGTCTGGTGGTCACCCCAGAGACACAGGCGAGGAACACCCAACCCTTCCTGCCTCTGGGCTCGGCAGGCCTGGCTTCCTGGGCCATCACGGGGTGGGAGCCAGGCCGGGGGTGGGCTCCCAGAGAGGGCCTCTGCCAGTCTGTCTGCCCATCTGCCGGCCCCAGTGGAGTCGGGCGCCCGAGTGCCTAGGCCTGGTGTCACCCGCGTGGCTGTCATACCTGTTCCCGTGATAAACAGGGCCAGGAATTCCCACTCTTACCAGGCTGAGAGCCAGCCAAGGGTGGGTGGACCGGGCTGTGTCCTGAGCCGGGCCAGTAGCTGTAGCTCAGACCTGCTGTCTTAGGGTGGGCCCAGCTGTGTCCCCCAGCACCCTGGAGCCCTGTCCCCATTCCCCCTGCCTGGGGGGAAATCACCACCCAGAGTCAGAAAAGGTGGCGAGTACATGTCACGGAGGTCAAAGCAGCTTGGCCAGTGGGGCCCCCAGGCAGGTATGAGCCCTGCCAGGCCCTGTGGAGGGTGCGCAGGAGACCCCGCTTTCTCTAAGCCACCATCTAATTCCAGAAGCCTTCCCCGCCACTCAGCCCTCGGAGCTCCTCCACCCCTGCCACCCAGACATGGGATTTAATTTTAAACTGCGGGGACCAACTAGGGTTGGCAACCGTTTATTTTGCCAAGTAGGGCAGTAAAAAAAAAAAAAAAAAATGCCATCACTATCATTACCACTATCACCATTACCATCGTTTCAGAAAAGACCCCACCAAAAGTAACAAGCAGGGCATACGATCAGAAAAATGGATAATTGTTAAATGAATACATTTGGCTTTAAGGAAAACTCACGACCTTGTCTCCATTTTTCTCATTTTGCTGCAAACCAGACATTGTATGCCATGGGATGAGCCCAACCCACACATCTGACAAATGGAAAAACTGAGGCCCCGGGAAGCAAGGACTTGCCCAAGATATCACAGGGAGAATCCGGGTCCTGTCTGTGTGCACCTCTGCAGAGCCCACATACCCTCCCTTCGTCAGCATCCACAGCCCAGATGCCCAGACCCGGAGATGCCAGGATGACCCAGAGGCCAAGGGCTGCTTCCTTACCCTCCTCGGACGCTGGTGGGCAGCCGGCTGGGCACGCAGGATCGCGGAGGCCGAGAGGAGAAGGGGGCGGACAGGGGGTCCGGAGCCAGCCCACAGGCACATCAGGTCCCGGGGCCCTGGCGGGGTGGCCGGGGCCCAGCATGCCGCCCTGACGCCAAGCCCCGCCAGCACTTGCTCTGCCTCTCTCAGCAAGTGTTTCACATCCTCTTCCGGTGGCTTTGCGGGGCGCAGGCGACCCGAGAGCAGGCAGCTCAGAGCCGCGGACCCGAGACCTGGTTCCTGCCCCCGCCTGGTACTGCCTCCCTTTGGGACTCGCAGGTTCCTCTTCTCTCTGAGCCTCAGTTTCCTGATCCATTATAGGAGCGGGGGGCGGTGTACAGAGGTTTTCAAATTCGAATCCTCGCCCCCCACCTCTGGGGCAGGAGAATTTCTTTCATGGAAGAAAGGATTCCCGGGACACAGGAGCCCCTAGGGTGGGGCTTCTCTCGGGGCTGTGGGTGGGCATGTGGAGGCTGGGGGGCTGAGTGGGAGGGGGTTCCAGGTAGACCTTGAGGCAGCCGCCTTCCTGCCTGCAGGTGCCCGCCGCATGTCTGCACCCAGAGCGCAGCATGTTTCCCCGGCACTAAAATCCCTCCAAAGGCTTCTGTCCAGCCCACAGAAGAATCCAAAGTCCTCCCTGCCCCCAGCCCCCTCCCACTCACTCGGCCCTGACTCACCCCATGCTCACCTCCACTCAGGCACCCCCTGCTTCTTCTCCCCAGCCACCTTAGCCCTTCTGTGCGTGGTGGCTCTCAATCTGGACCTTTGGGAAACTGGTGGGTTTGGGAGACTGGGCTCTCTATTAGCAGCTCTGGGCCTCTGGGCCAGCGACTTAGTGGCCTCAGTATCCTCATCTGTAAAATGGGCACAAGGATGCTGCAGGATTCAACAAGAACTCAGCACAGGCCTGGTTCGTGGCTGGAACTGGGGGGACCTGCACTCTGATCGTGTCCCATGGACATGGGCCTGGCGTGTAACGTACACTCAGTGAATGCTGGCGGAGTTGCCCCTGCACCAGGGGTACTGTGGCCTGGCTCCACCTCCAAGAGCAAGCTCCGGATGGCTGTGAGGTCTGTTGGGTGCTCAGCATGCAGCCCTGCAACCGGATCCCAGCGGATAACTTGGAAATGTTTGTTGTCACCCTGGTCCGGCAGAGGGCAGGCCAAGAGGGCTGGCAGACACACTCTGGTCCACTTTCTCGAGGACAGGCTGGCATGGCAGGGCTCCCCCAGGTGCTCAATCTTGTTGGGGAGAAGCCCCGTGCAGGCTCCAGCAGGACATGGGTGAGGCAGGGGGCGGTAGAGTTCCGAGGAGGGAGACAGCCCTGTGGGGCCTGGGCAGACCCCACCCTTGGCCTCTCTCCCCCTGTGTTGCCAGCTGACTGGCCATGTGACCTCGGGCACCCCTCGATGCGGTTTGGCTGCCCTGGAAGTGGACCAGCGAGCTCTCCCTAGCCTTGGGGGCATTGGATGAAATGGGGGAGGGCCTTCCCCGAGCCATGGCCTCCTGGTCCCTGGGCCCAGCGCTGTGGCAGGGATGAGCGGGTGGGCGACGGGATGGGAAAGCCTTTCCAACCGTGAGGACATTCCTGGGGGTGGCGGAGAGCTTCAAGAGGCCTTTAGAAGAAGCAGGGGTGGGGTCACAGGAGCCAATAGGGAGCCAGGCTGCCCAGTTAGGTGTGTCTGTGTGTTAATGCCTTTGATTTGACAGGCATTTATTGAGGGCTTCCCGGGTACCAGGATCCGTGCCGGGTGGCACGTCTCCCTCCCGGAGCTCCTGAACACCAGACAAGGCTCCCTGGGCTCTTCTCCAATGACCCTAGGCCCCCGCACAGGTCAGCCTGGCCTCAGAGACATTTGGGCCATTCCTTTGTGAGCCAGGCCAGGCCCGGGCAGGGCTGGACCCGAGCAGTGGGCCCTGAGCTCTGGGAAGGCCGAGGGCCTGAGTCACAGCCAGGAGGTAGGACAGGACCAGCTGCAGGCAAGAAAGGCAGGAGCCCTGAGGAGGAGGGGCGAGGGGGGGAGAGGCGGGGCCCATCCACCCCTCCTCCCACCCGTGTAGGGCAGAGCAGAGGCGCCTTTGTTCCTTGCCGGCCTTGTGTCACCACATGGCCCACACCATCACTGTCACGGCCTGGAACGGAGACCAGCCACGGAGAGCCAGGGCTCTGAGGCTGGGACCAGTTAGGGGCGCTCCACCTGCAAACCCCCCCCACCCCCGCCACTTCTCCACCTCCATTCCTGTGCCCCTACACTGTGCACGGAGCTCTGGGTGGGCGTGGCCTCGGGGAACATGCACACCAGCCCTGAGATGCTACCTCGGCTTCCACGCTTGTCCCAGGACACCAAGGTCACGTGACCTGAAAATGGCACTCTGCCCACGATGCAGGTAGCCCCGGGGTAAGGCACCTCGTCAGCCACACACGAGCCCAGACATAGCAAAACCCCACTCGTGGACACACGTGTATGCACAGACGTGCGCCCCGAATCAAGTCCTTTGGGCAGGGGAGGGATTCCAGGGGAGCCTGCTGCCTCCGGCATGTGGGGTCCTCTCACCCTCATCAGACTCCGGGGGCGGGGAGTGGGGGCAGGCCCTGGTGGGTGGGAAGCACACTGTTTATAAACACCGCGTGGCTGTCGCTAGGAGCTGTGACTCAGAGCCAGAGTGGTGACTCCAATTCAAGCTGTTTACTCAGCACAACATCCTGTCCAGGAAGCAGGCGGGAGAGGCCTGGGGCCAAGCTTTCGTTCCTGTTTCCTGCAGCCTCCTGACCTGACTTGGGGTCCTGCTGGGGGTGGGGACAGCCGGGTTCTCCTCCCTCTCATTTCTGGGAACCTGAGGCCCATCATCAGGTCTCTCAACACAGTCACCACCAGCCTGGCTCTGCTAGGTAGGGGTGATGCCACAGCCGTGCGCATCAGTGGCCCAGCCCCACCAGCTGGGAGAGGGCCTTAGGTCCGGGGGGTTCACCTAAGGCAAATAGAAGCCTTGCAGGCAGAGGCGGCTACTGATGAGACAAAACACCTCTCCACCCAGCATTTGTGAAACAGATGAAGCCACGGCGACTACCTCTGCTGTAAAACAGAAAACCGAGGCCCAGAGAGGGCAAACAACTTGCCCGCGGCTGCACAGATGGCCAGTGCCAACCCCAGGTATATGCCTGGGCCTGTCCGGTCCCCAGGGCAGCTTGCTTTCCTCCACTGTGCACTGGGTTAAAGTGGATTTGTTCCTGGCGGCACGGGCAGGTTTGGGGCTGCTGGGTCCCCGTCAGCAGGGTGGGTGGTCTGTCCGCTGTATGAGGCCCAGCTTGAGATTCTGACATCCATTTCCCTGTTCACCTCCCCCACCCCCAACTCCATGCCTAAACCGGAGTCAACGACCTCCCTAGTATTTCTGCTGTTCACTGATACGCCAGTGTGGATATCATTTAATCGTCACAATGTGTGAGGCAGTTTTGCAGGTGAGCTTGGGGACAGAGCTCAGAGACGGCACTGAACTCACCCAAAGCCACACAGCAGTCTGGCTTTGGGGCTGTTGTTCCCAAGCTGCTCCCAGCTTTTCATAAGAGCCGAGGGAGAGTCTATCCTCGAGGTGCCCTTCCATGGGCAGAGGGTCCCTCTTTACACGAAGGCCATCGGGGGCCTGAGCCTCAGAGTGACTTGTGGAAGGCCACACGCCCGAACCGGGAGGCTTTGTCCCCTCTTCCAGGCTGGGGAGACGTGGGGACCCCTGGGAACGGCAGAGCCACAGGGAGCATCTGCCAGGGGAGCTGGGAGGCAGAAAGACAGAGGGGCTGTGCTTGTTTTGAGAGCTGAGGCTTGGCCCCGCCCCAGGCAGGACAGTAACCCAGCGGCCAGCTGCTCTGACTACTGATTCACTGGCCACAGGGCTCCCCTGCTCGGGCTGTCCACCCGTCGGCCCCTTTTACCAGCGCGCTGAGTCACACAGTTTGCCGAGGATCTGAGAATCCGGGCCCTGCCCCAGCTGCTCCCCATGGCTTTGCGCCAGCAGGATCTAGCCGGGCCAAGGGTGCCAGCGGCCCCCTCCCGTGGCAGCCGAGGACAGTTCCCCGCCCCTTCGGGCCTGCACCCGCGTCCAGCTCGGCAAAGAGCTCAACATCCAACTCCATGGATTAGAGTGGCAGCCACGAGCTGGGGCTCCAGGTAGACGGAGTCTGGGCTCAAACCCAGAGCCTGCCACTCACTGGCTGGGGGAGCTGGCAAGTGACTTTCTCCCCACCCCGCGCTGAGCCTGGTCCGAAGCCACACATGGGGATGACCTCTGCTTCCAAAACCTCGCATGGGTTAAATGCAATATCGGATGGAAGCACTTAGGATGGGGCCTGGCATAGGCCACAGGTTCAAAAAACCTTATCCTCAAGTAGCCTAGGACACTCTGTGGGGAAGAATCAGTGGTTTTCCTTTTTAATCCCCAAATCGGGACTGACTGACACTGTCGTAAAATGCAATTGAAATGTCGCGGCAACATCCAATTGCCGTAAAAATCTCTAAGCAATTTCAGTTTATCTTGCATCCCTGAGGGACTGGTAACGGGGTTTTCAGCCTGCACCATCTGCAGACCAGAGTGGCCCCGGGGGCCCAACTACAGCACCACACTCAGACCACCACTGATTAACTGAGCAGGTACTAGATGCCAGGCCCTACTCAAGTACTGGGAATATACCAGGGAATGAAACAGATAAAGATCAGCTTCTGGTCCTGCAGTATAATAAGTAAAATACTTGTTTGAAGGCAAGCATGCTAGAGAAGAAAAAAATAGAATAGAGTAATGGGATTGGAGAGCTGCAACTTTAAATAAGGTGGACGAGCTGAGAAAGTACCACTAATAAAATTTAATAAAACAATCATCCAGGGCTTCCCTGGTGGCGCAGTGGTTGAGAGTCCGCCTGCCGAAGCAGGGGACGCGGGTTCGTGCCCCAGTCTGGGAGGATCCCACATGCCGCGGAGCGGCTGGGCCCGTGAGCCATGGCCGCTGAGCCTGCGCGTCCGGAGCCTGTGCTCCGCAACGGGAGCGGCCACAGCAGTGAGGCCCGCGTACCGCAAAAACAAAAACAACAACAACAAAAAACACAATCACCCACTGTGGGATTGGTTCGTGTCTCACCACTCAATTGGGCTATAAGCTCAATCTGCCCCGTTTGCCCGCATACCCAAGTACGTGGAATGAGGGCCGGCCCGTGGTGGGTTCTCACACTGCCGATGGGCAGATGGATGACTGTGTCACTCACACGTGCACACGCACACCATCACAGGAGTGCAAAGGTCACTGTGTTCTAAGCATCTTTTCAGTTCTTCCCTCTCTTATTGGAACGGGTCTAAGCTCCTTGATAGCAGGGACACTGTTCCCTGACGTATCGACCCCTGGAACATTTCCTGGCACACCGTGGGCTCTCAACAAATACTCTGTGGTCCAGGTGGTCCCTCCGTCTTCTAAGTTCCTGGACTCGAAAATATTCAGGGTTCGGGGCCAATGAGCTCCATCTGGGAAGATGACCAGGAAAGCTTCCTGGAGGAGGTGGTGAGGCTAGAGAGGAGCCTGAGGAATGGCAAAGAGGAAGGGCGAGGCCCAGTCTGCCAATCTGCCATTAAAACGCTTTCCAGAGAGTGGGGCTGGGAGCACAGGTGGGGGGCATGCCCAGGCAGGAGCAATGGGGAAGCCAGGTTTTCTGGAAAACAGGAGCCTGGAGGCTCCCAGAAGCCAGCCTGCCTGGGGATGTCGGTCGAGGGAGGTGGGCAGTCGATTCAGCTCTGGTTCAACCCGGGTTTTTTTTCTCCTTCGTGAGTCCCCAGCTCAGTAACAATTCTTCGGGAACGGGTCTCTGCTCGTCGGGTAAGCAGAGCTCGCTCTGGCGTGGTTAGGCCCGGCCTGGAAAGCCCCTTCCCGAAGCCCAGCCAGGCCTACTGAGGCTGGGGTGGGGAGGGAGCTGAGCCCACAGTCAGGCCCCTGTGCCCAGCGGGGCCTGGTCAGTCAGGGCTTCAGGGCCAGGGGAGGCAGGACAAACGGGCTCTTGTGGTGAGGAGGCTGCCTGCCGTGCCAGGGACACTGCGTACCCGGCGCTGCCACCCACCCGCCTGCGGGGGCCCAGGGCCTGGGAAGCGGGGCTGCCCTTTCAGAGGGGGACCTCCTGAGCTGTCCTGGCCTCTGAAAAGGACCTGGGGATCCAGCTGGCTGCGGGAGATGGTGGGGCTGGTGCCCACTGCCTTCTTTCTCACAGTTCTTCTCCAGCAGGACGGTGGGGGGTGGGAGGGCGAGAGGATGCCCTGGGGCTGACTGACGGTTTCACGGCCTTTGTCCCACCCTCCCACCGTCCACTGTCCTTCTGCCAAGCCCTGGACTTTGCTCCTTCCTTGGTTCCTCCCACAGAAGGCGAGACTCCAGGGCCTTCACCTGCTCATACCTGGGACAAGGGACAGGGGCGCCAAGGCACCAGCTGGCCTCCTCTGCCTGGGGACCCTCCAAGAGCTGTATAGGTCTCCACGCGACCGCAAGAGCGTGCCCACGCGTGCCAGGCGTGTGCTAAGCACTTTAGAGCCCTGTGAGCTGGGCACACTTCTCAACCCATTTAAAGATGAGAGGTTGAGGGGTCCGGCCTCCTCATGGTCAAGGCTTGGGCCTGGTGCTCTGAAAAGGCAAGATGCCTGCATGCACGCATGTGCACACACGCCTGTGCTCTCGTGATCCAGGCTCTCCCTCCCCCAGGCACCAGTCGTGAGTCTGCACATGTCCTTTCACACGTGTGCTCGCTCAGCCACTGCCGGACTGCCGTGCCCACTACTGGCACGTGATGACAAACGTGGTCACAAATTCACTCAGACGTGCACATATTCACCCAAAGGCAGGGGGATGCTCCCAAGACATTCGCATGTCCATGTGCAAGTTGGGACACCCAACCCCAGGAGCCTCGCCTGTACCTCATACTGCCAGGCGATGGCCACCCCACGTCCCCAGACTCAGTGAGCACGCTTCCTCAGGGACACCCCATGCCTGCTCCCGGCAGGGCTGGCAAGAGAGGAAGGAGGCCCGTACTCTGTGCTGGGATTTC
Source organism: Leucopleurus acutus (assembly GCF_964270905.1). NCBI lineage: Eukaryota > Metazoa > Chordata > Mammalia > Artiodactyla > Delphinidae > Leucopleurus > Leucopleurus acutus. The sequence goes on along the minus strand of NC_139150.1, from coordinate 3,670,554 downwards.
CTGGTCCCAAGTGGCTGTGAAAGAAACTGTTTTTGAGATCCTGGAGAATGGCAGTCGTTGCAGCCGTCTGCCGTGACGCGGACGCGGCACTGCCCACCTACAAGCTCCCTGCCCCCAAAGTCCGCAGCTGCCACCTCCCTGGCCACCCAGGGCCTCAGGTCAGGTGGACTGCCTCGCCCTTCAACTTCAACCCCGAGCAACTAGAAGGTCAAAGGGCAACCTTCCAGTCCCTATGGGGGCAGCGGTGTGGGGGGTTGGTCAGGGGCCTGGAACGCTGGCTTCAGGGAAGAAGGCTACGCAGGGAAAGCTCACCGTACGGCCTGGACAATCTTCTCAGCTTCTCTGGGCCCCAGTTTCCCCAGCTGGAAATACGTGGGGATTCAACTTGGCGCCCTGCCCCTAGCTCTCCAAGGGTGCAACACTGCTTGTCCACACAGCTGGTGGGCCGCACGGCCACCTGCCTTCCTTGAAGGGTTAAAGGCATTTCCTGCCACCTGCAGAGGGCTTGCCTGTGCCCGTGCCAGGTGCTACAGGGACATTTCACACACCTTGACATCCAGGGAGTCCACAGGTGAGGCAAGCAAGGCAGGGAGGAGCGAAGGCATCTACCTGTCTGGAGGCCGCAAATCGCCCCAGACTTCTCTCTCCCCTTTGACCTCTAGACAGCCTCACCTCCCACATGACCAGGGGCAGGGCCTCCCTTACAGATGGTGATGGAGATGGGCCACAGCCCAGACAGATGGGGGTGGGTAGCAGCAAGAATCTCGTTGGAACAGATTCATTTCAGATGGTGGCAGACCCAAGGGCTTCAATACTGTCCTCCTCACCTCCCCCCCACGTTCTCACCCTCCCATTTCTGAGCTGGACAGTTACTGGGAAAGGGCCTCTTGCGACAAAGGCCTGTGGTCACGGTGGAGTTCCAAGAGTGGAGGGGCTGGGAGGTGGGTAAGTTTTGGGGCTCAGGGTCACTCACTGGCCAAGGGGACTTTCCTCTCCACCGTCCAGGGTCACCCCCTCTCCACCGCAGCTCCAAAGAGTCAGGTGGGCACACCTGGACTCTCAGGTGGTACCAGAGAAGAGGCCCTGTGCCTTCCCCAAGTAAGCCGGTTCTGGACCCCAACCCAGAAAGCGGGGACAATCTGGGGTGCCCCCCCAGCCCCGGGGTGGACCCGCCCCCTCTTACCCTGAGGGGTGGGGTGGAGTGGGGGAAGGGCCCAGCTGCCTCACTTCGGTGAACTGAGCTCCCTCCCTGCAGAAAGCCCAGGGTGGGTGGGGGCAGTGCCCCCGCGTCTTGGTTCCCTCCCGCGCCGGTGGCCTCCTGCCCGTCCTCCCCGGCCGCCCGCGGGGCTGGGGCTCACCTCGTCCGCCCGCGCGCTCGGCGGCGGGACCACCAGCATGAACGCCGGCAGGGGCGCGCCGCCACGCCCCGCTCCGGGCACTGCTGCCGGCGCCCGGGTCCCGGGCCATTGTCTGCGCCGTCCTCGCCCCGCCCCCTCCTCCCGCTGCGCTCGAAGCGAGGGCTGGGGACGGGGGGTGCGGGAACTGGGCAGTCAAGGCCAGGATCGTCCGGCAGCCCCGCGCTGCCCGCACGCCGAACACAGGTGTCCAGCACCGGGTTACCGGGTGCCGCCGGAGCCTCCCCCAACCCTGGAGGTGGGCACGCCCCCTCCCCGTTTGACAGATGCGGCCAGGGAGGCACAGAGGGGTGAGACGATGGCCCGAGGTCACTCAGAGAGTGAACGGTCACGGTCAGTCTAGAATCCTGGCTCGGGGTCACCAGCAGTCCCACTCCTCCCTGCCCAGCTCCAAAATCCAACCACTGGGCAGCCTGGCCCCTACCAGCCTCTCCTCCCTTCCAACACGCCACCCTGTCCTGTGGTCGAGGGGCTCCTTCCTGGCTACCCACAGCCCTCATCCCTGTCCTTGGGGCTGCTGGGCACGGGGTCAGTGCCCACAAACTAAAGCAGCCCCTAAGAGGCCCACAGGGCCGGACTGCCTTCCATCCCCGTGGCACCCCATTTCCTCACACTGGGGAGCAGTGAGCCACCACGGGTTTAATGCCTGTTCCAGGACACTGAGTGCTAAGCACTGAGCTGGAATACAGACACAGGTGTCCATCTCCAAAGCCAGTGAATGGTCTTAAGCACGAGGCCGCCTGCCTCCCCTGGACCGTGGAGACGGATGCAGATGGGCAGATGAAGAAGCAGTGCCTGGCCTGGTCCTGGTCCCTCACCCTCCCACCCCAAGGCCCCATAGGTGGCATAATTTATGCACTGAATGGTGAACACACGGGTACAGGGGTAGCTGTGACTACAGACAGGGAAACTGAGGCTAGTAAGAAGGGGCATGCCAGGGCCACACAGCCAAGTCTCCAAGGCGGCCCAGAACAGAAATGCTCTATCTCAGCGCTCTACCCGTCGCCCCCTCCAGCAACACCCTGCGTTGCCACCCTGCTCCAGGCCCAGGTGACTCATGGCTTCAGTGTGCAGGGGGTGCAAAGCACAAGACACCATACTCCCCCCAGCCCTGGCTGGTACTGGGTTCCATCTGCTGTGCCCTCTGACCCTGCAGTTTATGACATTCTGCTACCATCAACTGTCACTCAGGTGTCCAGGAAATAGCCGTTGCTAGGAGACTGGCCTGATGCCCGGTGGCTGGCTGGCAGGGTGGGGCAATGGGGAGCGGGGAGCAGGCTAGGGTTTCCCTCGGGAAGACTCAGAGGTTGAGGCTGCTGGGTGGAAGAGGAGGGTGTGGTAGATCAGCCAGAGTGGCTAAGGCTACACACACGCCATGGGAAAGCCCCAGCCCCGAGCCTTCCTGCAGGCAAGTATTTTGGGGACCCGTAGTTGCCAAGCAACTCCTCCCGGTTGCCATGGGAACTCTCCTTTCTCCTGGGACTTATCATTTTTAGGGGGATGCCCTCTCCTCTCCACCTCCTCACCCTGGCCTGGCTGCCCTGGGAGGAGACACTGACGCCCCAAAACCTCATTCCCCCACCCCCAGGGAGACCACTCAGCCGTGACCCTAAGAGAAGACTCACTGAGGTTCAAAAACCCAGAACCCTAAGAAAATGCAGAGAACAGAGTCCAAGGCCTTCATTACAGCGGGGTGAGAACAAAGGGGTTCATTAGCTCTGTTTACGTCTCCACTCCCACTGTTAACCACCACCTTGGGGCCTGCCCTGCCCTGACCGTTGGGAGCTCACTGTAATTGGAAGGAATTTGCCCCCAACGCCCATGCCTATGCCGAGCCCCTCCCAGGCTTGTCTGCACGCAGGGACGCGCCCTCACCAGCCCTGCCACTATCTAGCTGTGGGAGTCCCTTGGCCTTCCAGGGCCTCAGTTTCCCAAAAGTGAGGATGGCAGCAGTGCTGATCTTGCAGATACAGCGAGACACTGCAGCCCAAGGCCGGACGCAGGGAAGGTGCCATGGGCTGGCTGTCGTTACAACAGGCATCTCCGCAGCCCGGGATGGAGGTGTGGGAGTGGCCTAGAACTCTACAGAGCGTGGCCCCGTGGCCAGTGTGCCACTGCTGGCCGAGCGGCCACCAAACCCAGGTCCCCAGGGTCCCAGCCCAATGCCTTCCCCCACTGGATCTACTGCTTGTCCTATACCCTTGTCCCTCGTGTCTATGGTCAGATCCCCTCAGATGGGAGTCAAGGTGCTCCGCACGGGCCAAGTGCTCAGCTCTGAGGTCCTCGATGAACATCTGCTGCGTAAATCCCTCAGTGACCCACCGCCAAGGGCTACTGGCCCCGGCCTTGTGAGATGCGGAAGCGCCCAAAGGACACAGGAAGAAACGGCCTCCACTTCCCGGGCCAGGGCCACGCGGGGCACTTTGCTGCATCTCAGTGATGCCTCGGGGAGCCCAGGGGCCCTGGTCCTCAGCAACAGATGGTGCTCCCCGCTTTGTACAACAGGGCAGAACCCCACCAGGCGGGCCGTGGGAGAGCTCAGGCAGCATCGCCCCCTTTGGGCATTGACCCCTCAAGCATTGACCTGCTCGGCCTGCCCACCCATCCCCATGGCTGCCTTCTGTGATCCCCCCAACATCTGGGATGCACGGACACCCCGCCGGCGGTAATGGGAGAGCTGTCTGGAAACCACCCCCAGTGTAATCATAGCTGCAGGGCCCCTGCAAGCAGCTGAGAAGGGTCGGCTCAGCTTGCAGGTATAGCAGGAAACGAAAAACTAACCCCTGTGGGTCTGACGGGGTCGGGCCCCGTGGCGGCCCATCCAGGTCGCCACCCAGTCACTACCCCGGGGCCCCGCCTCGTTTGATTTCCTCCGCAGCGCGTCACCCCTGAACTGACTGTGCTCCTGGACTGTTTACAATTTTGTGTCTGTCGTCTCCTCGCAACTGGAAGGTGAGACCTTTGTCTACGCGCCGCGGCTGTTCAGAGCCGCGCCGGGGCCGTCGCAAGGAGGGCACAGCGCCACCTGCTGGTGCTGCGTCAGGACGCGCCGAGCTGGGGAGCCGTGCTGTCCCCGACAGGGCACCCCCAGGCTCCACTCACACCCCAAAACCTCCAGCCGGGGGCCAAGCCCCGGAGACCTGATCAGACCCCAACTGCTGCCCCCATCCCTGAGGACACCTGGGGACCTGGCCTTCGGGGGTAGAATCACTTCAATGTCCTTGTTGTGGACTGAACTGTGTCCCCACGAAAGGTAAGTTGAAGTCCTAACCTTGTGCACCTGTGAATAAGACCTTATTTGGAAATAGTCTTTTTTTTTTTTTGAGGAGCACTCTTTTTTTTTTAAATTAATTTTTACTGGATTATAGTTGATTTACAATGTCGTGTTACTTTCTGCTGTACGGCAAAGTGAATCAGTTATACATCTACATATATCCACTCTTTTTTAGATTCTTTTCCCATATAGGCCATTACAGAGTACTGAGTAGAGTTCCCTGTGCTATGCAGTAGGTTCTTATTAGTTATCTGTTTTATATATAGTAGTGTGTACATGTCAATCCCATCTCCCAATTTATTCCCCCCGCCGCTTTCCCCCTTCGTAAGCATAGGTTTGTTTTCCACATCTGTGACTCTATTTCTGTTTTGTAAATAAGTTCATTTGCGCCATTTTTAAAGATTCCACATATAAGCGATATCACATGATATTTGTCTTTCTCTGGAAATAGGGTCTTTGCAGACATGATCAAGTTAGGCTGAGGTCATACTGGAGTAGGGTGGGTCCTAATCAAATGACCAGTGTCCTTATAAGAAGAGGGAAAACTGGACACATACACACAGAGGAGGCCATGTGAGTATGGAAGCAGAGTTTGGAGGGAGGTGTCTACAAGGCAGGGAACATTAAGGATTGCTGGCAACCACCAGAAGCTGGCAGAGGCAAGGAAGGATCCCCTCCTAGAGTCTTCAAAGAGCATGGTGGCCTCCAGAACTAAGAGAGAATAAATTTCTGTTGTTTTGAGTCACACAGTTTATGGTACTTTGTTACAGCAGCTAAAGGAAACTAATACACCACCCCACCTCCAGTGGACCAAGTCCCACCTCTGCTACCCCAGCCAAGTGCAGCCAAGTCAGTGTTCCAGGCAGAGCCCAGGAACCTGATGACCATGCAGGTGACCCGGGGCAGTGAGGACAGAGCGCAGGTGAGCACTTGGTAGATGCCAGACCCAATCATCATTCTCATCTTCAGCATCATAACCTCCCCTCCTCAAATCAACCCTGACCACAGGACATTTCCTTCCGGAATATCTCTCTGCACCCACCCATTGCCTAGATGAATCCCATCAATAACCCGAGAATGGTCTCAGAGACAGACCCCACCCTGACTGAGCCTCAGTTGAGACCACAGCCCAGCCTCCTGGGGGACCTCGAGGCAGAGGCTCCCAGCTGAGCTGAGCCTGCCTCCTGGTCACAGACACTGAGAGGGTCAGTGTTTGTCCTTGTACGCGCTACATTAGGGGATGCTGTCGCATGGCACAGACACCGGGACGTCCTTCCAGGTCTTGCCCTGCCCTCCTCCCCGCTCTCCTTCTCAGCTCTCCCAGCCACACTGGCTCCTGTCTCACTTCCTCCTGGCTACGAAATCTTCTGTTTCCAAGTCTCTGCACCTTTGACCTTCCCCCAGGCTCACTGCTCACAGAGTGTGCAGGGCTAGGCTGCTCTTGTCTTTCTGGTCACAGCATCAATGTCACCTTGGAGGCCTTTTAGACCCCCCAGGGGCTCCTGGCCCTCCTTCCAGGGCCCTGACTCATTCCCTAGAGCACTTGCTCTTCTCTCTCACGGGGATTTGCTTTCCTGCTTTTGTCCATCTGCCCTTCCAAGCTGTGAGCTCCTGGGTGAGTGCCCAGGGCACAGCAGCTGAATCAATAGAGGATCTTGGAACCCCCTCCTGCCTCTGAGCAGCTCATATTGTGGACCTGGAGGCTAGCAATAAAAGGTGCCTGTTGGGTCGGAGGCAGGGGGATGCCCAGAATGACTCCCGGGTGCCCCTTCCCTGCTCCAGTTGCTCCACGGAGCAGAGTGAGCACAGCCCGCCCCCTGGTGGTCATCCCCAGCACTGCAGCCCCAGGCAGGAAAACCAGAAAACAAAACACACACCTTTGTTTGGGTGTAGTCAAGGCAGCGACTCTCCCTATCCCGGAGGGGCAAAGGAGCAGGACCTGCCGGCTCCAGGGGCGATGTGCAGGACCTCAGAAGCCTCTCTTGCTCCCCTCTTTCCCGCCACTGTCCTGGTGTCCAGTTCACTCCGGAGGCCTCCTCACTCCAACCAGGGCAGTGACTCCACCCACTTCCAAATGAGGACCCCCAGGTGCCAACAAAGACGTGGTCCAATGCTCTGCCTCATTCTGTACCACCCAGGTCCCCAGGTCCGCAGGCCCCCAGGCTGCCCCCTGCTCAGAAGGACCTCGAAGGAGTAGAAAGCATTTTCTACCCTTAAGACTTGGAGCACAGTGGGTCAGGGATGGAGAACCAAGGCCAAAAGACTCTTCTACGAGCTGCAGGACCCTCGGGATCACTCCATCTATGCACCCCAAATTACAGTGGAGTAAACCAAGGACTTCTCTCCTGTAATTCCCTCCACACTACGGGGGAATCTCATCCTAGTTCCAGGTGCCCAGAGTGGTGGATGCAGGACCCGAGGAACTGTCCTCTCCAGGCTGCCCTGGGGATTGTTCCTGCCTACGCCGACCCCCGGGAACCTTGGAGACGTCCAGCCCGTCTGCCTGGCACCTCTGTCCCTCACGCTTTGAGCCCTGGGCATGTTGCCAGGAGACTAGATGGTCCTGCCCCGTGGTAGAGCTGCCTCCAACCAATTTCTTCTTTCCCCCTTGTCACTTCTGTGTCCGCTTTCCTCTGGATCTACGCCATGGTCCCCAGCTGTGAAGTCAATGCGTGTTCATGTACCTGTGGGCGCGTCGGGATGCCGAGAGGAAAGGGCCCCTCATGGGTGGGGGTGAACAGGGGTCCCCCAGAATCTTAGGGGCTCTCATTCCCAAAGGAAACCCCATGATAGTGGCTGAGCACTGGCATTGGAGGCTGGAACCCTCCCTTCTCTTCTGGACTCTGCCCACCTCGTGGCCCCGGGCCAGTCCGTGTCTTTCTCCTGGCCTCAGTTTCCCAGCTGTACCAGGAAGGGTGGGACGCGGAACTGCTGCGTAAGCGCGCGCTCAGCGTGGACTCGGCGCGGTGCTCCTTCCCGGCTGGATGGGGTGCGGGCGGGGGGGGAGCGGGCACGCGGTCCTTCCTCCACCCCCTGGCGGTGGGGAGGGCGGTCGCGGCCGGGCGGGGCACTCACCTGGCAATCTACCATCATCCTCAGCCCTGGCAGCACATCGCCGGCCCCAGGGCGGGGCCCAGGGCTCGCAGAGGCCGCTGGCCTCGGCCCGCGCGCGGCGCAGGGGGGCGCCCGGCTGCGGGGCTCATGGCGCGGCCTCCCGTCCCCGCCGGGCCCGGGGCTCCGCCAGCGCCACCGCCGCCGCCAGCGCCGCTCCCATTGTCTGCGCCGCGCCGCCGGCCGCTCGGGCCCCGCTGCTGGGTTCCGCCCGGGCTCCCGGGCTCCGGCCGGGTGGGCGGGGACCGCCGCGGCCCCGCCCCGCCCCGCCCCTGCCCTGCCTACCGCAGGTGTGAGGGGCGGACCCCGCCGCGCGAGCTCGGGGACGCGCAGCGGTCTCCCGCTCGCCGGGTGACGCGGGTGGACCCCGCCGGGGCAGCAGGGCCTAGAGTCTACGGCCGGGAGCGCACACGGGGCCTGCGCGGGCCCGTGGACGTCGCGTGCACGTGAGCCCCGCCTTGCCGCGCGCTCGCGCGCAGCGCACCGGAGAGTCACAGCGCGTCTCCCACCTCCGCCACCTGCTCTGTTCCTCCTGTGCCCCCTAGGACCTCCAGCCGCCCCAAACGCAACCGGGCGGGGGCTGGGCCGGGTGGTAGTGTAGACCTGGAGATGTGAGATTGTACACCCCCATCCTTCCATCCTACCCCGTATGCCACCTGCTGGGGCCAGCTCAGCGCATGAGCGCATGGCTGGGACAGGCAGTCCTGGAGGCGGCAGTGGACACGGGGTACAGAAAAGAAGTTCAAGCCGCCCCTACCACCACCCCGCCTACACTCCCTTCCTTGTTTTCCTGGCAGGACTTCCGGACACGAGGTCCAGCCTGTCGCCAGCTGCAGCCCTGGCTGGTGAAAGGGGGCTGGAGGAGCCCAGGGAGGAGGGGCCCACCACTGGCTGAATGACTGTCGACGGTAGTTAGTGTTAGTAAGAACACCCCCTGGGTGCTCAGTGATTTTGACTTTTTATTTGTGAACAGTGGCCTCAGCTCTCAAGGTCACTCAGCTCTAAGTGAACGGGGGACTCGGAATCATTGCTCTTTACCTTCACTGAGCCTGCGCTGACCATCAGAGGCCTCGTCCTGTGTTGGGCGCCCTCAGCCAGATGACCTCCTGAGTCCAAGCACTTTGGGCACCTTCCCCTGCTTTAATCCCCAACACTCCCTCCCAAGGTCAGAGTGACTGACCTTATCTTCAGTGGAGGAAACTGAGGCTCTGAGTCACCACACGAGATTGCCTGTCACAGGGCTGTGACGTGGCCCCGCTGTGGGTTTCAACCCAGATCATTCTGACCTCAAAGGCTGTGGTTGCACAGGAGCCCAAGGTTGTGGCCTCTGAGCCCAGCCTTGGAGGTGAGTCCCTCTTGGATGGGGGGCTTCAGGGAGGGGCGCTGCAGGCAGGGGCTCTGTGGGGGGGAGGGCTTGGTGGGGTCCCTGGGGGAGGAAGGCTGTAGGGAGGCTGGGGTAGGAGTGAGGGGTGCACACACTGGGGAGGGTGTCTGGACCAGACCACACAGGGGTCTGAGTGTGGGGCAAGGAGTTGGGGATCACTGCAGGTTGGGGGCAGCAGGGGACACGATCCATGTGGTTTTATCAGAGCCACAGCATCTCAACTGGAAGGAGCTTAGTGGGTGCGTTATTCACCCCACCCAAGCATGCATCCCTGAGATGCAGCCAGGGATGGGGTCTGCCTCAGTTTCCTCCTTTGCACAGTGGGGGCTATGATGGTCATCTGCCCTCTCCCAGGGTTGGGCATGTTGCCTAGCTAGGTCCCAGACCTATCTACTTCTCCAAGTACGTGCCCAGAAGTCAGTGCGCAGAGGTCTCCCAGCCATAATCCCATTTGATCGTCACCCCAGGGCCTCAGAGAGATAGAGTAACCTGCCCAGCATCCCTCGTGTGCTAGGACAGACTCAAACCTGTGTTCTCTCAGCTGCCTCACATTCATGCACCATTCAACAAACATTCATGGAATGCCCCCTGGGTTTCGGGTACCAGGGTAAACCTGGCTGACCGCCATCTGTACCCTCTTGGGGTTTACCAACTGGGGAAAGGGGTGGAGATGGGCAGAACACTGTCAATGATGACATAGGGATGAGGATTTATGGGAACACTGAAAGGCACCCACCCTGGAGGGGGAATAAGTCAAGGCAGGCTTCCTGGAGATGTCAGGAGCCTGTCCCCAGGAATTGGTCAGGTGATTGGACAGGGAGGCCTGACCAGCAGCCCGTGCGAGTGGAGGTGTGCAGGGCCAGGCCCTGTGGCAGAGCAGGGATACTGGACTGTAGGGAGTGGGGAGGTGGCAGGTGGCCATGTGGGGACAGCAAGTTTAAGTTTCAGGGGCCTCCCTGGCAGGGGGCACTGCAGACATTTTGCATCTGTAATTTTGTCTATTTCTATTTCCGGCACTCCCCCTCCCTCTGCTGGGTCGGGCCTGTCTCCTGCCACCCCTCCCACTCCTACCAGTCCCCTTCTTCCCACCCATGGAGCAGCTCTGGCCCCAAGCCCTCAGCTCCTTTTTGGAAAGTAGCCTGGACCCCGGTTTGGGTCCAGGAGTTGGGCACTGTAACTCACTCCACTGTGTCTGAGGCCTGCGCCCTGGGATGGAGACCAGGGTAGCCATAGTGCCTGGGGTTTGAGCCACGGCTGAGAAGGGCCCATCAGCTGGGCTGGGAGTGAGAAGGGGCTCACTTCCCCGCAGCAAGGATGGTGCTGCCCGGGCCTCAGGGCCACCTGCTCCTGAGGGCTTCTCTGGTCTCCACATTAAGGGTGCTCTCCATGCTCCAACATGGAAGCTCCTTGATGGCAGGGCCTGCCCATTCAACACTGCTGGCCTCACACACACCCTGGGGCAGGTCCAGGCACCATGGTTAAGGTGCTCCCCACTAGCGACACATGGGCCATGGGTCCACCCTTGTCCCTCTGCCCAGGGAGCCCCTCGGGGCCTCTCCCTGACCGTCCTCTCCAGCGCAGGCTGTCTCCTCACAGCGGTCACTCAGTCTGTCCACACTCTTGCAGTCTGTCCTTGCTTGCCGCCCAAAACACAGGCTGCAGGAAGAGTGGACTTGGGGCTGGCCCCCGTTTTGCCAGGGGTGGTCAGGTGGGTGGGTTCCCCCTCCTCCCGACGTGGCCACAGACCGCATCGCCCCCCCGCCCTCCGCCCCTGCCTTACGTGGCAAAGATGCTGCTGCCCCCAGGGGAGTGGACACTGGGCCACCCCCCGCTGCATCTCTGTCCCACCAGGCAGAGGGAACCACCGCAGGACTCTGAAGACCCTCTAATCCTGGCCTGCACCATGGCCTTGGGGCCCCAGGCCTGCCGGGGCATCCCAGGGCTAAGGCTGACCGCGGATGCAGGAGCCCCGGCAGACATATTTGCTATGTGCTCAGGGACCAAGACCCCACAGGGTATCCAGCTGGTGGGCTCTGCGCCCCCCAACGCAGGAGAGCATATCTGGCGACACTTCCACTTCACCCATCTCCCAGGAGAAGCAGGGTGAAATCCTGTCTGTTGCAGCGGCATCAGCCTAGGTTCTCTGGAAAACTGTACCCTGACCACACCCACCCGAGCTGAGTGTATTTGCAACCCAGGCTGTCTGCATCCCTGCGGGCTGGTGGCCAAGATACCCGGATGTGCAGGTGACGAAACCCCGGTTAGGGCCAAGCACACGCCACCTTTATTAAAAACTGCCCAAACCCTCTTACAAAGGAGGCGGCTGGTGCCAGGGAGTGTGGTGCACCTCAAGGGAGGTGGGACATGAAACCAGAGCGAGCCTAGACCTGGGCGATCTCAAAGGCTCCCTCAGGGACCTGAGCGAGGAACTGGCTCCGTGTGGCTGGGGGACATCACAGTATCCAGGACCCCTGCAGCCAGAGAAAAGGGGTCCGGGATGCCTTTCACACAGTGTTCGAAGTGCAACTTTAAGGGCAACAGGCAACAGAAGGGGGGCAGAGGGGGAATTTGAGGCACTGGGCGGGGCTGAGACTCCAGAGCCCGCCCCAAGGCGCGTGTGCTGGGTGAGGCCTGCCGGGCCCTGTCGTTTTCCACCTCTGGGCTCCCCGCCTCCTGTCCTGCTGTTCTTGGGACACAGGCTACATGATCTTGGCGTTCTCCTCATATGCGCACCACCCTTCACAGTTTACAAAGGTCTTCACAGGCCCATCTTCCCATTGGATTCTGCTGGCAGACTGAGAGGTAGACAGCACAGGGCTGGTCTCACTTAAGGCTTGAGAAGTGAGGCACCGGTGCAGGGAGGCTCCGGTGAGCTGGGCGCTCACTGGGGTCCCCCCTATCCACGGCAGCCCCGGCTCAGCCATCAGCTTCTCAGCCAGTCGGTGTCCTTGTCGAGGGTAGAAAAGCGGATCAGCTTCAGGCTGGCGGGCTGGGGCTTCCTGTCATCCCAGAGGTACTCGGGGGACAGCACTTTGGAGGGCTTATGTGAGATGAAGCGGCGGTTCAGGTGACTCTCCTCCTGCCAGGCCGCCATGATGCCGTTGGCCTTGTCTGCCAGGATGCCCATGTGGCAGCCTCTGGTAAACTCGTACACCTCGGCCACCCGCCCCCCAAAGACCGCCCCGCCGTAATAGAAATCCCCCTCGCCATCCGCCACAAAGGCGGTGGAAAGAGGCCGGCGCTCGTAGGGGAACTGCTGGCGGGGAACAGCGAAGTAGCCGGGGTGAATGGCAGCGACCAGGTCCCCCAAGGTCTCGGGGCCCCACGGGTTCCGGAACACCATGTCCACATCGAGGCAGAAGAGGTAGTCGACCTCCCGGTGCGCCCTCTCGGCAATGTGCTGGCTGATCCTCTGCATGCGGCGTGTGGAGATCTCCTCCCAGCGGGAGTGCCTCAGGACGGGGATGACGCTGACGAGGCGGCCGGAGCCCAGGCGGACCCGAGGAACGGCCGTGGGGTCGTTAGTGAAGACATAGTAGTGGACCCGGAACCCCTGCATGAAGAACTGCTCGGCTGACTCCAGGAAGCGCTGGACGAACTGGGTGTACCTGGTGGAGAGAATCCCATCATGCCCCGTGGCCTCAGCGGGGCCACTGCCTGGGTCCCCACTAGGTGCTAGCACCACACGGACAGGGCTGGGGCTGGCCAGGCTGGGGTCCACCTCCCGGCTTCCCATCTCAAGAAGTCACTCAGGTCCGCCCCTCGGGGTCCCTGTCTGTCAAATTCCCACCATCTTAGTACCAACCTCTTAAGACCGTCCTAATAATGATAATTGATGGCTCATATTCACAGACTGAGCTAACTTTTACTGAGCACTTACTAAGTGCCAGGCAGTGTTCTAAGGGATTCTTCTCTCCTTCTAGCCTCATAAACTCCCTAGAAGGCAGGGACCACAGTCCCCACCTCCTAGGCACAGACACTGAGCCTCAGAGAGAGGAAAGGAGCCAAGAAACGGGGAAGTGGCCGAGTCAAGGGAAGGTGAGTGGTGCTGGGTGCTGGGTGCCGATTGGGCCAGGGGTGGGGGGGTCCCCTGATCCCCGCTGGGCCATCCATCATCTGGCCAGTGCTTAGCTGCTGGGGACCCATTAGGGTCCCTCTCTCAGGAGTCCCAGAAAGGGACCCAGAGGGAAGCTGCCAGGTGATGGCTCCTAAAGGAAAGGGCAGGCGGGGTGAGGAAGGAGAGGGGAAAACAGGAGGTGTCCAGAGAGCCCGCAGGCCGGAGGCTGGAGGAGAGAGGGTCCCCAAGGATGGGCCGGCTCTGCCTGGGTCTCTTGACCTGCCTGTGGCCTGATCACGGACCCCCAATTCTATGCGGTGGTCTGGGGGGCTTTCCACTCCTTCACACCTGCCTGGACGGTTCAGGGGAAGCAGAAGGGGTGAAGGGACAAGGGTGTCTCCTGACAAAGGCTCCTGCTGCCCCCTCACCTGGGCTGCCTCCCCCTCCCCACTTCCATGCCAGGGCCAGACCCCCTTCCTCCAGGAAGCTCCCCTCCCACCAGCATACTCCACTCTGTACCTTCCCACCTGCACAGCACCTGGTTCAGGGCCTCCCTGGTGCCCGGGTTGGGGTCCTGTCTCTCCCCAGACTATAAATTCCTGGGGCTCAGAATTTATAACCCCCCTTCCCCCAGCCCAGCCCAGCCCACGACTCACTTCCCCACGGCAAACACCGTGACCCCGACGGTCAGGTTCAGCGGCTGGTAGATATGATGCAGAAGTTCCGGCTCGAAGGTTCCCTCGGAGACGATGGGCGCTAGCCAGGGTGTGAGCGTCAGGAACTCTGTGGGCCTGGCAGCAGAGGAGGCCGTGGGGGCTGAGACCCTCCCCTGGGAAAGCCTCCCTCTCATCTTGGCCCTGCCAGAGCTGTGTGACCCTGGGCAGCTTCATCCCCGTCTCTGGGCCCCAGTATCCTCATGTGGAAAGTGGGGATAGTCATAGCTACTTCCCAGCGTGGTCAAGACCAGGAGTTAACGCATGCCCAGCGTCTAGAGGAGCCTGGCATTTCCGGTGCCCGCTAAGTGCCTCGGAGACGGGGGTCATCAACCTCATCATCAACAACGGATCGAGCACGACTACGCAGAAGGCACAGTGCTCTGCGTTATTATTATTATTATTACTTTTGGCCGCGCCACGCAGCTTGAGAGATCTCAGTTGCCTGACCACGGATTGAACCCAGGCCCTCCAGCAGTGAAAGCACGGAGTCCTAACCACTTGGACTGCCAGGGAATTCCCTGCTGTGCACTTTGCAAACACCGTCTCATCTGGTCCTCCAACCTCCTATCAGGTGGGTATTATTATTATCCACCTGTGCAGAAAAATCCCAGAGTGGTTGGCTAACTTGTCCAAGGTCACACAGCTAGTGACAGAGCTGGACCGGAGCCCAGGTCCCAGACGACCCAGACCCCGAGGCCAGTGGACACCTCCAGTACCCCAACTTCCAGATCAGAGGCCCGCGCCCCCACCTCCACCCCAGGTCTCCCCATTCTGTGCCCAGGCCCTAATCAACACCTACTTTTGCTCCAGCAGCTTGGGCTGAGGGTACTGTGATCTGTAATCAAGAAGGGTGAGTGGTTAAGGGGAGGCAGCCCCCAACCCCGGGGCCACAAAGGGGGAAGTGACAGTCTGCTTACGGTGTCACAGGCTGGAATGGCTTCTCCCCCTTGTACTGCAGCTTCATGTTGCTGGTGGGAGAGGTGAGACAGAGCCATTAGTGCCGGTGGGGGGGCAGAAACACTCAGCAGGGAAGGATGAGGTCAAGGTCAAGCACCCCCATGGGACAGGCACCCCCAACCCCCCAGATGCCCTTGACCCACCCCCACTGCCCTGTCCACTCTGTCGGGGCTGGACTCCTATAGAGGCGGTCTATCCAGGGTCACCGTGTGGCAGGGCAGTGATTCCAGCCTGGTACCATCTGTCTCCAAAGTCTTTTTCTGTCTCTCTTTCAAACATATGGCTCTGGAAGAGCCTGGGCACTGGGGAGAAGGTCTGCGGAGCTGTAAAGGCCCGGTGAGCCCAGTTCTGCCACTTTCTAGCCTGGGTGGGCGAGTTACTTAACCTGAACCTACGGTGACGGTCAGTTGAAGAAGCCAGTTACACAACCACCAATCAAGGCGTCGCTGTGAAGGTACAGGTTTTGTAGATGTCAGTGACATCTACACCATCCTCCACAGTCTGGCAGGCCCGGTATGGGCAGTTGAAAAGCTACAGCATAGAACTGAGGTTTCCCTGAAGAAGAAGTTCTGCCGGTGGACAGTAGTGTCAGCTCCTGCCGAAGAGTTCCAGCCCACCCTTCCCGATGGCCCGCTCCGTGGATTTCAGACGGCTTCGCCACCCCACAGTCGTGTAAGCCGATCGCTTTCAATCAATCAATCAGTCAGTCAGTCAGTCAGTCTCCCTCCCTCTTCCTGGTTCTGTTTCTTTAGTGGAAGGCTGACTGATACACCCATTTTCCCTTATCTGTAAAATGAGGCAGCACCCTTAACCCTTAGAGCTGTCGTGAGAGGTAAGAGAGGTATGTAAGTCGGGGCCTGTCAGCCAGTGCCCAGCACAGAGCGAATGGTAAGGGCAGCACCCTGGCCCCTTCTTGGCAGGCTGTCTGTGTGGCTGGCCCCCACTAGCTGCGGCCAACCTGGGGGGATTAGGAAGGAGGGCTGATTAAGGAAGGAGGTGGCTGGCGACAGGGTCAGACACAGGAGGCTGCCAGTGACATGCCTCTGGCTCTGAAACCAGCTGGCTGGAGAGACCAGGGGCCGGACATCTCACTCCTCGGGGTTTAGTTCCCTCACCCTTAAAATGGGGACAATAATATCGCTCCGCAGGGTGGAAGTGAGGCCTGGGGGATGGGAAGGCTTGCTCAAGGCCACCCAGGGACCGGGTCAGAACCTGTTCCAGCAGAGGCCTGAGCTCGCCTGTAAGGCTCAGACCACCCGAGGACGTGGGTGCCTGCCGTCCACTTGGGTCTCTTCAGTACGTCACCTACCATGGGATGGCTTAAGCCTCCTGGAGCTTTCCTAGTTTTTTCAGTCTATGCTTTGTGTGTGTGGTAAGATATACATAACAAAGATTTCCCATTTTAACCATTTGAAAGTGTACAGTTCAGGGGCGTTAAAGGACATTCACATTGTCGGGCAACCATCACCCCCATCCACGTCCAGAACTTTTTCATTTCCCAAACTGAGACCCTGTTCCCCCGAAACACTAACTCCCCATTCCCTCTCCCAGCCCCTGGTAACATTGTTCCTACTTCCGTCTCTATAAATATGACTATTCCAGAGATCTCTTAGAAGTGAAACCCTATTATATGTGTCCTTCTGTGATCAGTCTATACTCTGGAAGCAACAATTTTTAAAAGTTGATCCATCCAATTGGCCCCCTGCCTTAGTTTCACACAGACAAGCACATGTTAGGCCCCTGCTCAGAAAGGGATAGGGGGACTTCCCTGGCCATCCACGCTTCCACTGCAGGGGGTGCGTGCGGGTTTGATTCCTGGTCAGGGAACTAAGATCCTGCGTGCTGCACAGCACAGCCAAAAATAAATAAAGAAGACAACATCTTCAAAAAGAAAAAAAAAAGAAAGAAGAAAAGAAAGTGATGGGACTCTGAGAAGGTGGTCAGAAGTGCGAAGGGGAAAGGGGCCCTTGTTCCACACTTCCCTGGCCGTCGGTATTTCCCTTTCCCCCACCAGCCTGGACACAACTCTGCTCTGGCCACTTTCACGGGTTAGACAGAAGAATTCCAAAGCCACAGATGAGCCAGCGCCAAAAAAAGGAACTTCACGTTTCCAAACCTCTGAAGGTCATGAAACTAAAAGTAAAGAGATCCAAGTGAACAGAGGGGACGATGTGACCATTTCAAACAAACGAAACTCTCCAACTTTAATCTATTAAAAAAAAGTAACTCAGTAGAACCAAAAGCCAGACCAGCTGCAAAGAAAAAAAAATGTAGCAAGTACTTTCGGCCAAGGGTGGTGATAGAGGACCCACCGACAGGCCAAGGAGAGAAGGTGCTGGAGCAGGCGAGTTGCCAAAGAGGAAATTCAGTTAATGGGAAGGCGTGGGGGAGGTGAGGGCCTGGTAGGAATCAAAGAAATGAAATTCAAACCACATCGCATTTCCCATGTCTGGAGTCAGCAAGGTGGTTTGCTTTTTGTTTTTCATAGCACCTAATACTTCCAGCACCGGCCCAGGTGCAATGCAGCTGCAGCGGGGTGGAGGGGGTGGCATATCTGTGTGAGTTCGAGTGTGTGTGTGCCCCTGTCCCCCTGGAGAGCAACCTGACGCGATGGATGAATACTTCAGCCATATCCTTTGGCTCAGAAACTTACCAAAGGAAAGGATCTTTAAGATGGAAAAAGCGGCCTATCCAAAGCTGCTCACTACAAACTGATTTAGAACGCTGGGAAATTGGAAACAACCTAAATGCTGCAAACTTGCTGGTGGGAAAGGGAGAGGGATTCAAGAATTAGGGCCCAGTCCCTGGGTGGAATAAAATGATGGTGACCAGATGCCAAAAAAGCAAGCCAATTCTGGGGAAACTGGATAAAAATCACAAAAACGCTGTGGTCACAGCTACTTTCGATACCAAGCAGCCTTTCTGCTTTTTAGAACAATCTGTTCAGATAGAAAGCGTAGCAACCAACGAGCTGACAATGAACTTTGGAGTCAGAGTGTGACTTGGACCAGCAAAACACAAGAGGGTATTTCATTTTCTTTTGTCTCTTCTGTTATCCAGCCTCCTAATTTACTGTATTCTATGTTTATAATAGTGAAACACACTTTGTTGTTAGTTAGTAGTCTATCATCCAGATTTTAAACTTTCCTTTTGCTGTCATGAAAAACAAGGCTGGGTGGCCAAATGTCCCTTGAGACTGTCCCAAATCACCTTTTTCACTCTTTTTTTTTCGGACTTTGAAAATTGTTGTTATTAGTTTTAGTCTGATGACACAGAGGACTTGGCTGGGAAACACACTGGTTCTTATAAACCAGCACTCATTTGGGGCATGAAACAGAGCACGGTGAGAGGACGTCACTGGGATCAGGCTGGCGCTGTCACAGAACAACCTGCCCAGGGCAGAGAATTATTCGCTAATGACAGCTGAACGACAAGAGCGCTGGGGCGATCTGAACAGCAGACTGTTCCATCCCATCTTGGCAAGTCTGAGATACGTTTGATATTGGATATAAAAAGTGACGCAATCAGTAGGAATCATTTCAAGTTCTAGGTTCATCTGTAACCAAATCTTTTTCACTCTTAACTGACAAAATGTCAGATTTGTTATGTGGGGGAGACTGGTCACGTGTCCATTTCTTCTTTGAAGCCACAGAGAACACAAAATTGAGCAAAATGTCAAGTCCTGGACTTCCCTGGTGGCGCGGTGGTTAAGAATCCGCCTGCCAATGCAGGGGACAAGGGTTCGATCCCTGGTCCAGGGAGATCCCACAGGCCGCGGAGCAACTAAGACTGCGAGCCACAACTCCTGAGCCCACATGCCACGACTACTGAAGCCCGCGACCTAGAGACCATGCTCCGCAACAAGAGAAGCCACCGCAATGAGAAGCCCGCGCGTCTCAACAAAGAGTGGCCCCGGTCACCACAACTAGAGAAAGCCCGTGTGCAGCCAAGAAGACCCAATGCAGCCAAAAATAAAAAATAAAATAAAATAAATAAATGTATTAAAAAACGAAAAAGAAGTCAAGTCCTGAAAGCACTCTTTCCTGAGCACCTCCTACGTGCCAGGTGCAACACCAGGATATTTACAGGCATCATTACAGTACCCCATGCTCTGGCTGGCTCGGGAGGGGCACCGCTATCATCCCATTTTACAGATACAGCAAGTGAGGCTCAGAGCTATGCAACATGCTCAAGGTCACAACTGTGGAGGGGGCACCGCAAGGACACCCAAGGACTGAAACGGGGGAATTTCACTCCACACCTGTGGCAGCTCATCAAACTGCTCAGAATCATGAGCTTAGGACCTAAGAACCTCCAAAGTGACCTTAAAAACCCGCTCACCCCCTCCACTCCGGGGGCCCCCAATTCGCCCTGGCCCATACTTACAAGATCTCTGGGCAGGGGAGATAATAGGGCACATAGGAGACCGGCAGCCAGTTCTCGACATACACCCTGGGAAGGAAATACATCTGTTGACCTGACTTTGCACATGAGGCTGAAAACTCACTTTGCTGCATGTCAGTGGGAA
Organism: Leucopleurus acutus; assembly: GCF_964270905.1. Lineage (NCBI taxonomy): Eukaryota > Metazoa > Chordata > Mammalia > Artiodactyla > Delphinidae > Leucopleurus > Leucopleurus acutus. Next base: position 3,651,112 of record NC_139150.1, on the reverse strand, counting down.
TGCAGGCCCCGCCTGGTGCACCTGGGATACACCTCCCCTCCCCCCCGCCCCCGCCCAATCATTCCTTGGGTCTGGCTGACCTCGGAGGACAAAGCCTCCTGGTCTTCTGCAATGAGTCATTAGCCGCAATGAGTCATTAGCCGTGCAGCCATTCATTCCTGGGACAGGAATGTTCTTGACGCCAGGCCCTGCACACAGGGGGCTGGTGGTTGGGGGCGGCCCCCAGAGCTTTGTGGGAAGAACACATAGGGTGAATTCTGGAGCATAAACATTAACATGGCTAGAAGAACAGTCCAGGCAGAGGGAAGAGCAAGTGCGAAGGCCAGGCCAGTGCAAAGCAAAATACATAAGCCAGGCTAGTTCAGTCTTACTGGGGCTGGGGTGAAGGGACAGGTGCACCGAGAGAAGGGGGTGGGACCTGGGAATCCTGTGAAGGGGTCAAGGTTTGGGGGTTGAGATGCTGAGAGACGGAGGGGTCTGGGGTAGGGAGGGAGGGCTCCATGGGGTATGCTCACCACAGAGAGCAGAGGGCCATGCCCACCAGCAGGCAGAACCCCAGGCCCAGGGCTAGTCTGGGGCAGTGCATCGCTGGGTGGGCAGCATCTGAGCCTGGGTACCTGCAGAGTCTGGGTGTGCCTTGGTGAATCAGCCCACCTCTCTCAGAGGTGTCGGGCTCGGAGCCTGTGTCTCCGGGGTCCGGGAAACACCTGCAAAGGAATGCTCCTTATCCACAGGACAGTGGCCCCATTTTTGCTGCCCTGCCCTCCCCTGGGCGGCCTCACCCGGGGAATGTGGATTCCAGCTGTCTCCTCGGCCTGCTGGGCCCAGGCCCAGGTCTGGCAGTTCTGAAGGACAGAGGCTCAGGACTCAGCCAAAGCCTGCTGCGGTGCCTTGCAAAAGGCCCTGGGCCGGAAAGGCGCCTGGCTCCCTGCCTTGTCTCTCAGGCCTCCCTGCTGACCTCCTTCTGTGATAAGCTAAGGGCGGCCATCCTAGGGACTAGGGGAACAGCGCTTGGGGGGGGCGGGGCTTGGAGAAGGATTCCTGGGGAAACTGGGAGGACGCCGGAAATCAAGCCCAGAGCCCGCACCGCGGGGACACACTCGGCCCGGGGTGGGGGTGGGGTGCGCTGGGAGGGGCGGCATAGATCCCCCGGGATGGGGGTGGGGGCAGGAGTGGTAGCAGCGCATCCCTCCGGGAGAGGGGGCCTGGGCTCTCCCGGGACCGCGGGAACGCGCTTCAGCTCTCACCCGCTCTCGGCGGTAACCCTGGGCAAGGCGCTCTCCTGCCCGCTCCACCACAGCCTCGGCGTCCTCCTCAGCTATAGGGGGCTTGGTGAGGTGGCAAGACGCAATCCGCACCGCCCCTGATGTGCGGGAAGGGCTCTAAAGCGCTGGGTCCGGCCCGGGTCACAGAGAGCGCGGGACGCCTGACAGCTCTGCGGGGGTCCGCCCGAGGTCAGATAAAGATCCCCGGGCCGGAGTTTTGGGGCTTTGGCCCCGGCTCACCCGGTGGCCTCTGGCAGGCCCGCTCCCTCTCCCTCTCTCTCCCTCTGCGGACCTCCGTTTCCCCACCCGGGCTTGGGGCGCGGCGTCCTCCAAAGCTCCGCGTCGACCGTCGGCTCCGCTGGATTCTTCCTCCGGTGGGGCCCGGGCCGCCGGGGCCGCTCCGCCGACGCAGAACCAGGCCCGAGCTTCGGCCGCCCCAGCCGGGGATCTGCACCCAGGAGCTTGGGTCTGAGACGCGCACCTCGACTTCGGCCGGCCACTGCAGGCTCCGGGCTCGCGGCGCTGCTCCTCCGGCCGGGCGCGGGGCGGGGACAGGGAGCGGCGCGGGAGCGTGACTGTCCCTGCGGACTGCAGACTCAGCCCCTTGCGGCCGGACCAGCGTTAGAACAGACGGAGGGGCGCAGCCCGGCCCTGAAAACAGGGTCTCCGTTCGCCTGCAGTCCGGCAAAACCCAGGGCCTGCCGGGTGCCTTTAGTAGCGCGCTGGGTGGGGCCTGACTAAGGGCCCGCCGGGATCGGGGCCGGGCGGGGTTCGGGGGAGGGGAAAGGAGCCGCGCGCCCCGCCCACCGGCCTCAGCCCCGCCTACCCCCCTGCGTGCCCCGCCCACCTACCGCTGCTCCTCCTACTCACCCGCCCGCCCCGCCCCGCCCACCAGCTGCAGCCCCCCAGTCCCCAGGGGTCCACGAGCGCCGGGGTCCCAGGACTTTTAACCTCTGCTGGCTACCTGGGCCGTGGCCTCCGACGCAGGCGACTCACCTTCCAGGCGAGGAGCGCGGGTCAGGGAACTCCGGGCTGGGGTGCGGGCTTGAGAAATCAGGGACACGATTTGAGGGAAAAACTTTATTGTTTCTAGAAGAGCCTCGAAGCAATCACCGGATGGGAAACCAGCTGGACGTCGTACTTACTTTCCGGGTTAGGATCATCACTCTTTTGCTCAGGGCCCCTGAGGCTGGCACGCCGGCCTGGAGACCGTGAGCGGCTCCCGGAATCCCTCGGAGCCTCTGTTTTTCCTCTTCTGTGAAGGGAGTTGGCCATACTTTCTTACCAAGGCCTGTCCGAGTTGTATTGACCCTGGTTCATCCTAGGGACTCCAGGAGCCCCAGGGGGACCGTCTTATATGTCTCCAAGTGTAGGCCAAGCGCAGAAGGTGGTGGTAGAGGCGTGGCGACGGAGGGGCCATTCAGAGGGACAAAAAGGAAGGCCCCCTCATGGTAAATAAGGGAGCGGTAACAAGGGCCGGGGAGAAACTCCCGATACAATTAGGATGAGGCGAAAGCTATAGGCATTCAGTGGAAACCGCAATTCGAATTGTAAATTTTGATCTTTCCCCAGCTGGCTATAGATTATGCGGTGAGATATTCTCGTGATGCTGGGCAGCGTGGTGGCAACTCTGTCAGCCACTCCATCACCAGGCTCAACAAGGATACACTTTTGACCATTCTGTACCCTGACAGCCATTCTGTTTTTCACTTTCAGTATAGTATTCAGTAAATTACATGAGATGTTCAGCTCATTATAATATAAACTACCAGCTAATGTGCGTCTTCTGAGCAACTTTAAGGTAGGTTAGGCTAAGCTGTGGTGTTCAGTATGTTCTCACCTTAGGACGGGTTTATCAGGATGTAACCCCACTGTACGTCGAGGAAGATCTGTGCAGAGAAACAGCATGGGAAGCAAAACAACAATCAAGGCTCAGAGAGGTTATAGCTTTGTTCAGGGTCACAATGATGCAGCTTAAAGTTGCAAATGCAGATCTGCCTGGTGCATGGGCACAGCCTCCCAGATCCTTTGTGGGTGTCATTGCCTGTGTCCTTGGGATTTCCCTTGAGGACCTCAGGTTCCTGTAAGGCAGGGTTTTTTTTTTTTTTTTTTTTTTTTTTTTTTTTTTCTGCGGTACGCGGGCCTCTCACTGTTGTGGCCTCTCCCGTTGCGGAGCACAGGCTCCGGACGCGCAGGCTCAGCGGCCATGGCTCACGGGCCTAGCTGCTCCGCGGCATGTGGGATCTTCCCGGACCGGGGCACGAACCCGCGTCCCCTGCATCGGCAGGCGGACTCTCAACCACTGCGCCACCAGGGAAGCCCCAAAGGCAGGGTTTTTTTCCCCAGAGTCTGCAGGGGCCAGGCACAGGCCCGGGGAGCTTGTGACTGCTGGCTGAAAGGTCGTGCTTCCATTTTTAGCTGCAAACACCTGGTTCCCTGGGACCTGGTCTGGGACCAACTGATTGGTTTTTCTCATTCAGTTTGTGTTTTTACAAAGTTCTCTGGTGTACCTTCCGGACACTGGTCCCTCCCTGGTAATAAAGAGGTGAGCCAGGGACTTCCCTGGTGGTCCAGTGGTTAAGACTCTGCGCTTCCACTGCAGGGGGCATGGGTTCAATCCCTGGTCTGGGAACTAAGATCCCACATGCTGTGCGCAGGGGCAGACCCAGCCCTGGGGTCCTGGCAGACACACCAGTATTCTGTCAACAGGCAACACCCAGCCCCTGGCCAAACCAGCATTCCCTGTTTTCCCTGTCCCCCCTCCCCTCAGGAGAGGACAAAGTCAGCATAAGGACAGCATCAGGGCTGGTCTGGGAGGAGCTGGGTGAAGAGATGAAGGAAGATAAAAGGTCCCTGGACTCTCCTCTTGGAGGGTGACTCGGCAATAGGACCCTGATACCCTCCCCTTCAACTAAGTTTATCTACTTCTAGAAACCGGAGGAAACAGCTGGAGACATGTATAAATTGCTCATATGCATCGATGGTCATCTGTGCCTGTCTCTGAGAGCCCTGCAGGGGACACCCCCAGGGGCTGGCAGGGGGAATCTGGTGTCCTGGCAGTGGGAACACTCAGACAGAGGTCCCCACTGCCCTCACCACTGCTAGTGGGCTATGCCCGAGTTAGTGGGATAGCTGGGACTTTTAAGTAAACTCGAAAACATCGGAGGGTAGCCCTCCCAGGATGAGTCAGTGTTTCATGGCCTCTGAGTGTGTGCGTGTGTGTGTGTGTGTACACTGTTTCAGATGTGAAGTGGTGAAGTGTGTTCCAGATGGGGATAGGCCAGGGAACAGGCCACAGCCTGTCTCTGTGGGGGAGGGCCTCTGACATCCCTGCTCAGGGCTCCATTTCCCAAGAGGAGGCAGAGCCAATTAAGGGAAAGGGGATGCAGGGGAGGGGAAGCCTTGTGCCTTTGGACCACAGGGATCTGGCTTTAACCCCCGGGCTGCTACTTACAGGCCAGGAGGGATCTTGGCATCTCAGTTTCCCACTTAGAACAAGGGGGAACTGTAGTCCCCAGGTCAGAGGTTCTTGTACAGATGCAGCTGGAGGATGACTGAACCTTCGTCTCAGGGTCTCACCAGGCAGTGACCTCACCCAGCCAGCTGCTCTGAGCCAGGCAGGCTCTAGGGTCATCTCGCAGCCTGGCCCCAGCAGCCTCCTTGCAGCTCTTGGGCAAGCCCTCATCCACCGTGAGGGCTGTGAGGAAGAGTCCAACTTCTTCCTTTGCGTGTGAATATCCAGTTGTCCCAATACCATTTATTGAAAAAATTTATTCTTTCCCCAGTGAATTGTCTGGTTGCTCATCAAAAATCAATTGACTACAGATGCGAAGGTTTGTTTATGGACTCTCAATTCTATTCCATTGATTTGTTATGTCTATCTTTATGCCAGGACCACACTGTCTTCATTACTGTAGCTTTGTAACGAGTTTTGAAATCAGAAAGTATGGGTCTTCCGCTTTTGCTCTGCTCTTTCCGTATTGTTTTGGCGATTCTGGATCCCTTGCATTTCCAAATGAATCCGTAGTTCCATTTGGGAAGTATTGCCATCTTTTTTTTTTTTTTTTTTTTTTTTTGCGGAACGCGGGCCTCTCACTGTTGTGGCCTCTCCCGTTGCGGAGCACAGGCTCCGGACGCGCAGGCTCAGCGGCCATGGCTCACGGGCACAGCCGCTCCGCGGCATGTGGGATCTTTCCGGACCGGGGCACGAACCCGTGTGCCCTGCATCGGCAGGCGGACTCTCAACCACTGCGCCACCAGGGAAGCCCACTATCTTAATAGTATAAAGTCTTTTGATCCATGAATGTGGGATATCTTTCCATTAATTTCAGCCTTCTTTAATTGCTTTCAATAATGTTTTGTAGCTTTCATTGTATAAGTCTTATTTTTATTTATTTATTTATTTATTTTTGCGGTACGCGGGCCTCTCACTGCTGTGGCCTCTCCCGTCGCGGAGCACAGGCTCCGGACGCGCAGGCTCAGCGGCCATGGCTCACGGGGCCAGCCGCTCCGCGGCATGTGGGATCTTCCCGGACCGGGGCACGAACCCGTGTCCCCTGCATCGGCAGGCGGACTCTCAACCACCGCGCCACCAGGGAAGCCCCTAAGTCTTATATTTTTGATCCTAAATTTATTTCTGCGTATTTTATTCTTTTGGATGCTATCGTCAATTAACTTGTTTTCTTACATTCACTGTCAGATTTTTCGGCGTTAGTTTTAGAAATACAATCGATTTTTAAATTGACATATAAGAGTATATTAGTTTCAGGTGTATAAGATAATGATTTGATATTTGTATCTATTGCCCAATGGTCACCACAGTGAGTCTAGTTAACATTCACCACCTCACATAGTTGCACAGATTTCTTCCTTCTGATGAGGACCTTCAAGAACCACTCTCCTAGCAACGTTCAAATATTCAACACAGTATTCTTAACTCTAGTCACCATTCTGCACACTACATCCCCAGGACTTCTTTATTTTATAACTGGGAGTTTGTACGTTTTGACCCTATTCATCCATTTTGCCCCCATTTACTCCCTACCTCTGGTAACTACCAATCCGTTCTCTGTATCTATGAGCCCCTATTTTTTTTCTTTAAGATTCCACGTATAAATGAGATCCTATGGTATTTGTCTTTCTCTGTCTGACTTGTTTCACTTAGTGTAATACCTTCAAGGTCCATCCATATTATTGCAAATGACAGGATTTCCTTCTTTTATGGGTAAATAATATTCCGTTATATACACACCACATCTTCTCTGTCCATGCATCCATCAATAGATGCTCAGGCCGCTTCCTTATCTTGGCTACTGTAAATAGTGCTGCAGTGAACATTGGGGTGCATGTATCTTTTTGAGTTTCATTTCCTTTGGGTAAATACCCAGAAGTGGGATGGCAGGATCACATAGTAGTAGTTCTATTTTTAATTTTTTGAGGAACTTCCGTACTGTTTTCCATTGTGGCTGCACCAACTGACATTCCCATACAACTGATTTCTGTGGTATTTATCTTGTATCCTGCAACCTTGCTGAACTTGTTTATTAGTTCTAATAGTTTCCCCCCGTATTCTCTGTGATTTCCTATATACGTGGTCATGTAATTTGCAAATGGAGATGGTTTTACTTCATCCCCTTCAGTCTAGATGCCTCTTATTTCGTTTTCTTGCCTGATGGACCTCCAGTGAAATGTGGCACTGAGCTGGCAAGACTGGTCACTGCGCATCTTGTTCCCGATCTCGGGGGAGGCTTCAGTCTTTCCCCACTAAGTGTGACGTGAGCTGTGGATTGTTCCCAGATGCCCTATATCAGGCTCAGGAAGTGCCCTTCTGTTTCTAGTTTCTTGAGTGTTTTTCTCATGAAAGGATGTTGGGTTTTGTCCAATGTTTTTCTGCACTTAGTGGGAAAAGCTTGTACAGCAGCTTTTAAGCCATGAAATCATCTGCCTCCCCCTCTTCCTCTGTGTTTCTCCCTCACCAAACACACACAACCTCCCTGGAAGCAAATCAGAATCCAAATATTAAACACTCACTGCAAGATGGTTAAATGATTAGTGTAGCCGTCTTCATCCTGTTATCCTTGCCCTGGCTGCTGTGTAACTAGGGGTGGACCAGACTATTGGACACCCCAAACAAATGACAGCTAGAAATTCAAATATTAATGATGATTTCCAGGGGTGGTGGCCCCCTCTTTCTTGCATACGCCATGATTGCCTCTTCTCTTTGCAGACCGTAGAGTGAAAATATTTAGCATCAGAGGAGAGGATTGTGCACGAAATAGCATGTATTAAGTTGTGCGCTAAAAGGTAACAATGAATAGGCAAAAGACTTGACTTCCCCAAGACATGTATTGAAGGGATGATAACATATTCTGTGCAGACCTTCCTGTTGTGGAATTCCGCATTCAGAAAATCCTGTTTTTAGTTTATTTTTCTGAGGCCTTATATGTCCGCCTCTCTGTTCCAGGAGTCTGCATGCTGACCGTGTTGTTGGCCAACCTCATGAGTGTAAGCTCTCTGACCACATTCTGGATTGTTACAGGTAAGAGGGCTCTGGGGGTCTTCTGTGTGTCTTTAGCCAGGACAGTGTCAACCAGGCTTTTCTCGGAACCCCGGGCAGCGCTGGCAGAGCTCAGAAGGAAACACCAGGCTTGCATACCACCGGGCACTGAGTCTAAGGCCTCAGGTAACAGTGGTTGTAAAGGGGAAGCAGGAAGGACAGAGGCAAGTCAGGGCCCTCCACCAGGATACACCCGGGTACACACACACACACACGACTTATACACATGTGCGTGTAGACACACACGCACATGTGTATATGTTGTGTGTATATACAGAGAGAATTGATTTTAACATGTGGGCTCATGTGAGCAAGGGGGCTGGCATGTCCAAAGCCTGCAGGACTGGACACTCCAATGGGCTTCTAGATGCTGTGTCTTCTTTTTTTTTTTCCCCCTGTAGAGTATTTAATTTAATTTAATTAATTTATTTATTTGTTTATTTATTTTTAACATCTTTATTGGAGTATAATTGCTTTACAATGGTGTGTTAGTTTCTGCTGTATAACAAAGTGAATCAGCTATACATATACATATATCCCCATATCTCCTCCCTCTTGCATCTCCCTCCCACCCTCCCTAATCCCACCCCTCTAGGTGGTCACAAAGCACCGAGCTGATCTCCCTGTGCTATGTGGCTGCTTCCCACTAGCTATCTGTTTTACATTTGATAGTGTATATATGTCCATGCCACTTTGTCCCAGCTTACCGTTCCCTCTCCCCGTGTCCTCAAGTCCATTCTCTACGTCTGCGTCTTTATTCCTGTTCTGTCCCTAGGTTCTTTAAAACCATTTTTTTTTTTTTTAGATTCCATATATACGTGTTAGTGTACGGTATTTGTTTTTCTCTTTCTGACTTACTTCACTCTGTATGACAGTCTCTAGGTCCATCCACCTCACTACAAATAGTTCAATTTCGTTTCTTTTTATGGCTGAGTAATATTCTATTGTATATATGTGCCACATCTTCTTTATCCATTCATCTCTCAATGGACACTTAGGTTGCTTCCATGTCCTGGCTATTGTAAATAGAGCTGCAGTGAACATTGTGGTACATGACTCTTTTAGATTTATGGTTTTCTCAGGGTATATGCCCAGTAATGGGATTGCTGGGTCATATGGTAGTTCTATTTTTATTTTTTTAAGGAACCTCCATACTATTCTCCATAGTGGCTGCATCAATTTACATTCCCACCAACAGTGCAAGAGTGTTCCCTTTTCTCCACACCCTCTCCAGCATTTATTGTTTGTAGATTTTTTGATGATGGCCATTCTGACTGGAGTGAGGTGACACCTCATTGTAGTTTTGATTTGCATTTCTCTAATGATTAGTGATGTTGAGCATCCTTTCATGTGTTTGTTGGCAGTCTGTATGTCTTCTTTGGAGAAATGTCTATTTAGGTCTTCTGCCCATTTTTGGATTGGGTTGTTTGTTTTTTTGATATTGAGCTGCATAAGCTGCCTGTATATTTTGGAGATTAATCCTTTGTCAGTTGCTTGATTTGCAAATATTTTCTCCCATTCTGAGGGTTGTCTTTTCATCTTGTTTATGGTTTCCTTTGCTGTGCAAAAGCTTTTAAGTTTCATTAGGTCCCATTTGTTTATTTTTGTTTTTATTTCCATTACTATAGGAGGTGGGTCAAAAAGGATCTCGCTGTGATGTATGTCATAGAGTATTCTGCCTATGTTTTCCTCTAAGAGTTTGATGGTGTCTGGCCTTACATTTAGGTCTTTAATCCATTTTGAGTCTATTTTTGTGTATGGTGTAAGGGAGTGTTCTAATTTCATTCTTTTACATGTAGCTGTCCAGTTTTCCCAGTACCATTTATTGAAGAGGATGTCTTTTCTCCGTTGTATATTCTTGCCTCCTTTATCAAAGATAAGGTGACCATATGTGTGTGGGTTTATCTCTGGGCTTTCTATCCTGTTCCATTGATCTATATTTCTGTTTTTGTGCCAGTACCATACTGTCTTGATGACGGTAGCTTTGTAGTATAGTCTGAAGTCCAGGAGCCTGATTCCTCCAGCTCCGTTTTTCTTTCTCAAGATTGCTTTGGCTATTCAGGGTCTTTTGTGTTTCCATACAAATTGTGAAATTTTTTGTTCTAGTTCTGTGAAAAAATGCATTGGTAGTTTGATAGGTATTGCATTGAATTTGTAGGTTGCTTTGGGTAGTATAGTCATTTTCACAATGTTGATTCTTCCGATCAAGAACATGGTATATCTCTCCATCTGTTTGTATCATCTTTAATTTCTTTCATCAGTATCTTATAGTTTTCTGCATACAGGTCTTTTTGTCTCCTTAGGTAGGTTTATTCCTAAGTATTTTATTCTTTTTGTTGCAGTGGTAAATGGGAATGTGTCCTTAATTTCTCTTTCAGATGTTTCATCATTAGTGTATAGGAATGCCAGAGATTTCTGTGCATTAATTTTATATCCTGGTACTTTACCAAGTTCATTGATTAGCTCTAGTAGTTTTCTGGTAGCATCTTTGGGATTCTCTATGTATAGTGTCATGTCATCTGCAAACAGTGACAGTTTTACTTCTTCTTTTCCGATTTGGATTCCTTTTATTTCCTTTTCTTCTCTGATTGCTGTGGCTAAAACTTCCAAAACTATGTTGAATAATAGTGGTGAGAGTGGGCAACCTTGTTTTGTTCCTGTCTTAGTTCCTGATCCTGAAATGGTTTCAGGTTTTCATCATTGAGAACAATGTTGATTGTGGTTTTGTCAAATATGGCCTTTATTATATTGAGGTAAGTTCCCTCTATGCCTACTTTCTGGAGAGTTTTTATCATAAATGGGTGTTGAATTTTGTCGAAAGCTTTTTCTGCATCTATTGAGATGATCATATGGTTTTTCTCCTTCAATTTGTTAATATGGTGTATCACATTGATTGATTTGTGTATATTGAAGAATCCTTGAATTCCTGGGTTAAGCCCCACTTGATCATGGTATATGACCCTTTTAATGTGCTGTTGTATTCTGTTTGCTAGTATTTTGTTGAGGATTTTTGCATTTATGTTCATCAGTGATATCGGTCTGTAATTTTCTTTTTTCGTGATATCTTTGTCTGGTTTTGGGTGATGGTGGCCTCATAGAATGAGTTTGAGAGTGTTCCTCTCTCTGCTATATTTGGAAGAGTTTGAGAAGGATAGGTGTTAGCTCTCCTCTAAGTGTTTGATAGTTCACCTGTGAATCCATCTGGTCCTGGACTTTTGTTTGTTGGAAGATTTTAAATCACAGTTTCAATTTCAGTGCTTGTGATTGGTCTGTTTATATTTTCTATTTCTTTCTGGTTCAGTCTCGGGAGGTTGTGCTTTTCTAAGAATTTGTCCATTTCTTCCAGGTTGTCCATTTTATTGGCATATAGTTGCTTGTAGTAATCTCTCATGATCCTTTGTATTTCTGCAGTGTCAGTTGTTACTTCTCCTTTTTCATTTCCATTTCTATTGATTTGAGTCTTCTCCCTTTTTTTCATGATGAATCTGGCTAGTGGTTTATCAATTTTGTTTGTCTTCTCAAAGAACCAGCTTTTAGTTTTATTGATCTTAGCTATTTTTCCTTCATTTCTTTTTCATTTATTTCTGATCTGATCTTTATGATTTCTTTCCTTCTGCTAACTTTGGGGTTTTTTTGTTCTTCTTTCTCTAATTGCTTTAGGTGTACGGTTAGGTTTTTTATTTGAGAGGTTTCTTGTTGCTTGAGGTAGGATTGTATTGCTATAAACTTCCTTCTTAGACCTGCTTTTGCTGCATCCTATAGGTTTTAGGTCATCGTGTTTTTATTGTCATTTGTTTCTAGGTATTTTTTGATTTCCTCTTTGATTTCTTCAGTGATCTCTTGGTTATTTAGTAGTGTATTGTTTAGCCTCCATGTGTTTGTATCTTTTACAGATTTTTTGCTGTAATTGATATATAGTCTCATAGCGTTGTGGTCAGAAAAGACACTTGATACGATTTCAATTTTCTTAAATTTACCAAGGCTTGATTTGTGACCCAAGACATGATCTATCCTGGAGAATGTTCCATGAGCACTAGAGAAGAAGGTGTATTTTGTTGTTTTTGGATGGAATGTCCTATAAATATCAATTAAGTCCATCATGTTTAATGTATCATTTAAAGCTTGTGTTTCCTTATTTATTTTCATTTTGGATGATCTGTCCATTGGTGAAAGTGGGGTGTTAAAGTCCCCTACTATGAATGTGTTACTGTCGATTTCCCCTTTTATGGCTGTTAACATTTGCCTTAAGTATTGAGGTGCTCCTATGTTGGGTGCATAAATATTTACAATTGTTATAGCTTCTTCTTGGATTGATCCCTTGATCATTATGTAGTGTCCTTCTTTGTCTCTTATAATAGTCTTTGTTTAAAGTCTATTTTGTCTGATATGAGAATTGCTACTGTAGCTTTCTTTTGATTTCCATTTGCATGGAACATCTTTTTCCATCACCTCACTTTCAGTCTGTATGTGTCCCTAGGTCTGAAGTGGGTCTCTTGTAGACAGCATATATACGGGTCTTGTTTTCGTATCCACTCAGCCAGTCTATGTCTTTTGGTTGGAGCATTTAATCCATTTACATTTAAGGTAGTTATTGATATGTATGTTCCTATTACCATTTTCTTAATTGTTTTGGGTTTGTTATTGTAGGTCTTTTCCTTCTCCTGTGTTTGCTGCCTAGAGATGTTCCTTTAGGATTTGTTGTAAAGCTCCTTTGGTGGTGCTGAATTCTCTTAGCTTTTGCTTGTCTGTAAAGGTTTTAATTTCTCCATCAGATCTGAATGAGATCCTTGCTGGGCAGAGTAATCTTGGTTGTAGGTTTTTCTCTTTCATCACTTTAAATATGTCCTGTCACTCCCTTCTGGCTTGCAGAGTTTCTGCTGAAAGATCAGCTGTTAACCTTATGGGGATTCCCTTGTATGTTTTTTGTTGCTTTTAATATTTTTTCTTTGCATATAATTTTTGGTAGTTTGATTAATATATGTCTTGGCGTGTTTCTCCTTGAATTTATCCTGTATAGGACTCTCTGTGCTTGCCGGACTTGATTGACCATTTCCTTTCCCATATTCGGGAAGTTTTCAACTATAATCTCTTCAAATATTTTCTCAGTCGCTTTCTTTTTCTCTTCTTCTTCTGGGACCCCTATAATTCGAATGTTGGTGCGTTTAATGTTGTCCCAGAGGTCTCTGAGACTGTCCTCAATTCTTTTCATTCTTTTTCCTTTATTCTGCTCTGCAGTTGTTATTTCCACTATTTTATCTTCCAGGTCACTTATCCATTCTTCTGCCTCAGTTCTGCTATTGATTCCTTCTAGAGAATTTTTCATTACATTTATTGTGTTGTTCATCATTGTTTGTTTGCTCTTTAGTTCTTCTAGGTCCTTGTTAAACATTTCTTGTATTTTCTCCATTCTATTTCCAAGATCTTGGATCATCTTTACTATCATTATTCTGAATTCTTTTTCAGGTAGACTGCCTATTTCCTCTTCATTTGTTTGGTCTGGTGGGTTTTTATCTTGCTCCTTCATCTGCTGTGTATTTGTCTGTCTTCTCATTTTGCTTAACTTACTGTGTTTAGGGTCTCCTTTTTGCAGGCTGCAGGTTCGTAGTTCCCGTTGTTTTTGGTGTCTGCCCCCAGTGGGTAAGGTTGGTTCAGGGGTTTGTGTAGGCTTCCTGGTAGAGGGGACTGGTGCCTGTGTTCTGGTGGATGAGTCTGGATCTTGTCTTTCTGGTGGGCAGGACTGTGTCCAGTCATGTGTTTTGTGGTGTCCGTGAACTTATTATGATTTTAGGCAGCCTCTCTGCTAATGGGTGGGGTTGTGTTCCTGTCTTGCTAGTTGTTTGGCATAGGGTGTCCAGCAGTGTAGCTTGCTGGTTGTTGAGTGGAGCTGGGCCTTAGCGTTGAGAGGGAGATCTCTGGGAGAGCTTTTGCCATTTGATATTACGTGGAGCCGGGAGGTCTCTGGTGGACCAATGTCCTGAACTCAGCTCTCCTACCTCAGAGGCTCAGGCCTGACACCTGGCTGGAGCACCAAGACTCTATCAGCCACCCGGCTCAGAAGAAAAGGGAGAAAAAAGAAGAAAGAAAGAAAGAAAGAAAAATAAATAAAATAACGTTATTAGAATAAAAAATTTAAAAATTATTAAAAATAAAAAATAAAAAGTAATAAAAAAAGAGAGAGCACCCAAACCAAAAAACAAATCCACCAATGATAACAAGCACTAAAAACTATACTAAACAAACAAACAAACAAACAAAAAATGGACAGACAGAACCCTAGGACAAATGGTAAAGGCAAAACTATACAGACAATCACACAAGGTAGCATACACATACACACTCATAAAAGGAGAAAAAGGAAAAAATATATATATTTTTAAAAAAGGAAGAGAGCAACCACATCAATAAACATATCTACTAATGATAACAAGCTCTAAATACGAAACTAAGATAAACATAAAACCAGAAACAAGTTAGATGCAGACAGCAAACCCCAATCTACAGTTGCTCCCACAGTCCCCCGCCTCAATTTGGGATGATTCGTTGTCTATTCAGGTATTCCACAGATGCAGGTACATCAAGTTGTCTGTGGAGATTTAATCCGCTGCTCCTGAGGCTGCTGGGAGAGATTTCCCTTTCTCTTCTTTGTTCGCACAGCTCCTGGGGTTCAGCTTTGGATATGGCCCCGCCTCTGTGTGTAGGTCACTTGAGGGCATCTGTTCTTCGTTCAGACAGGACAGGGTTAAAGTAGCAGCTGATTCGGGGGCTCTGGCGCACTCAGGCTGGGGTGAGGGAGGGGAACGGATGCGGGGCGAGCCTGCGGCGGCAGAGGCCAGCATGACGTTGCACCAGCCTGAGGTGCGCCGTGTGTTCTCCCGGGGCATTTGTCCCTGGATCACGGGACCCTGGCAGTGGCGGGCCGCACAGGCTCCCGGGAGGGGGGTGTGGATAGTGACCTGTGCTCGCACACAGGCTTCTTGGTAGCGGCAGCAGCAGCCTTAGCGTCTCATGCCCGTCTCCGTGGTCCACGCTGATAGCCACAGCTCGCGCCCGTCACTGGATCTCGTTTAGGAGGTGCTCTGAATCCCTTCTCCTTGCGCACTCCAAAACAGTGGTCTCTTGCCTCTTCGGCAGCTCCAGACTTTTCCCCGGACTCCCTCCCGGCTAGCTGTGGCCCACTAGCCCCCTTCAGGCTGTGTTCACGCAGCCAACCCCAGTCCTCTCCCTGGGGTCTGACCTCCGAAGCCCGAGCCTCACCTCCCAGCCCCGCCCGCCCCAGCGGGTGAGCAGACAAGCCTCTCTGGGCTGGTGAGTGCCGGTCGGCACCGATCCTCTGTGCGGGAGTCTCTCCGCTCTGCCCTCTGTTGCTGTGCTCTCCTCCGTGGCTCCAATGCTTCCCCCCCACACACCCCCATCTCCACCAGTGAAGGGGCTTCCCAGTGTGTGGAAACCTTTCCTCCTTCACAGCTGCCTCCCAGAGGGGCAGGCCCCGTCCCTATTCTTTTGTCTCTGTTTTTTCTTTTGCTCTACCCAGGTACGTGGGGAGTTTCTTGCCTTTTGGGAGGTCTGAGGTCTTCTGCCAGCGTTCAGTAGGTGTTCTGTAGGAGTTGTTCCACGTATAGGTGTAGTTTTGATGTATTTGTGGGGCGGAAGGTGATCTCCATGTCTTACTCCTCTGCCATCTTGAAGCTATCCTTAGCTGCTGTGTCCTGAGCCAGACTTTCTTTTTCAGGAAACCTCGGTTTTTTGAAGGCTTGTAAGGCCTTCACGTGATGAGACCCACCCTTTGAGTGATCTTTACTTGAAGGCAAGTCAGCCACACCTATAAGTAGCTTCACAACATGTGTGGACTAAATCACCAGTTTGATCGAATGACTGCACACTATGGCCTGGGCAGGTTGACACGTGAAACCAACCGTCACGGCCCACCTTCTTTTGACTTGGTACCCACAGCTCTGCTGTAGCCATGTTGAGTCTCTAAGTGAAGACAGTAAGAGAGTCGTTCTCCCTCCTGATGAGACACGCGGACACTGTCCCCAGGGCATGCAGAGTGCTGGGGTGATGCTTACTTTTCTCCTTGACGACCTGTAACTTAAACCCTGTGATGTGAGGGTAACAGTTATTTGTGTATCTTATGGTCTATGTTATGCTATATGGTAAGAAGATAAAGGAAGGGAAGAAAAGAAATGTATTTGATGCGTGCACAAGTGTGTGCGCGCAGTCTACAGTCATGAGGTTGGTGAACTTTTTGTCCTCTTGCAGCACCAGTGCCAGCTCGACTGCCAACTCCCAAGCTGGCACCACTGTCAGCGCCAGATCTGGTATTAAAGGCGTTTCTGGTACCAGCCCGACAGCTAGAGGTAGCACCAGCTCCAGAGCCAGAGCCAGCTCCAATCACCAGCTCCTGCAGTGTTCTAGAGCTGGAGCTGGCTCCAGGGCCACCTCCAGATTTAGAGCCAGTGCCAGGTGCAGAATGAGAGCCGGCTCTATCACTAGATCTAGAGTCAAGTCCAGTGAGAGAACTAGTTCCATCATTGGCTCATGGAAAAGCCCTCAAACTCCAGTGAGCTCCGCAACTGGCTCCAGCACCAGCTCCAGGGCTGGAACCAGCTTTGGCACCAGCTGTCTCACCAGCTGCAGGGATGGAAGCAGCTCTGTCATCAACCAATTTGCCAGCTCCAGCAGCAGCTCTAGAGTTTGGATCAGACCCAACACAAAGCCCAGAGTGACAGATAGCAACAGGAAGTGAACTCGAGTCTACCCCAGCACCACCTCTGGCAACACAGCTAGAGCTACAGGCAGCTCTAGAGGTAGAGCTCTCTCTAGAGCTAGTGTCAGCACCAGAGCTAGCTCGAGCATTAGCTCCCGAGCTAGAGAGAGCTCCACTGCCCGTTCCAGGGCGAGAGCCAGCTCCAAGCACCAGCTCAAGAGCGCGAGTGATATCTGGAGCCAGCTCCAGCCAAAGCTGCAGACTCGGTGTCAGTTCCAGCACCCGCCTCAGCACTGATCCATTGCCGGAGCCAGTTCTATTACCACTAATAGTTCTGGCTCTCCAGAACCAGAGTCAGAGCTGGCTGCAGAGCCAGAGTCAGCTCCAGCACCAGAGTTCGAGCCAGCGCCATGGCGACAGTCAACTCAGGCTCCAATACTGGCACCAACTCCTGAGATAGAGGCAGCTCCAGCCTCAGCTCCATTGCTGCTCCTGGGCGGGGCTGCTGTTATCCCACGAGCTGGAGCTGGCTTGAACACCAGCCGTCATGTCAGCTCTACCTCTGGAAGATAGAGACAGCTCTATCACTGACTCCCGTGCCAGCCCCAGTGACAGAGTGAGAACCAGCTCAAAGCCAGTTTAGAGCCAGTGCTAGGTGCCAAGGAAGAGGTCGCTCCAGCGCCAGCTCTAGCATCAGCCCCAGAGTTACAGCCATTCCTGGCACCAGCTCCAGAGAGAGAGTCAGCACCAAGTTCAGACCTAGAGCCTGCTCCAGCCACAGTTCTAGGACCAACTCCAGAGCCAGAGCCCCCGTGAGAGTCAGCTCCTGCAGCAGCTCCAGAGCAAGAGCTGGCTTGGGCGCCCGTAGCAGACTTAGAGCCAGTGCCAGCTCAGGAGAAAGAGCCACAGCTGCAGCACCAACGTCAGAGCTAAATCGTGCTCTGGCACCAGCACGATGCCATGTCAGAGGCAGAGGCGGCTCTGTCAGCAGCTCCTAGGCCAGACTCTGTGCCTGCTCTGGTGCCAGAATCTGCCCTGACACCAATTCCAGAGGTGGAACCAGTCCAGAGCTACAGCCAGCTCCACCGCCAGTTTTAGCGCCAGACACAGAGCTAGAGCCGGGACCGGCTGTACAGCTAGAGGCACCAGAAGCAGATCCAGCACCAGACCGGAGCTGGAGTCAGCCGCGAAGTCAGCGAGGGCTCCAGCACCAGGGACAGCTCCTGCGTCCTCTCTACAGCAAAATCCACAGCTGCTTCCGGCACCTGCTGTAACCTTAGCTCCGGAGGTACAGCCGGCTCCAGGACCTGATCCACGGCTCAAGCCAAACCAGTACCCACCCAGGAGGCAGCTTCAGTGGCCGCTGCAGAGCCAGAGCCGGAGCCAGCGACCGCAATAGCTGTAGCACCGGCTCCAGTGCCAGTGTGTGAGACAGCTCGAGAGCGCTGTCCAACGGCAGAACCAGGTCTAGACCGTCTCTGGAGGTAGATCCGCCTCCAGCGCCTTCCCCAGAGCTAGAGCCAAGTCCAGCATCAGCTCTTGCATCAGCTCCAGTGCCAGTCCTAGGAGCAGAGCCACCTTTGAACTAGAGCCAGCTCCGTACCCGCTCTAGGACTGGGCGGGGCTGGGGGCGGGGCTGAGGGCGGGACAGTCCCTTCTGGGCAGGTCACTCCCAGGGCCTCCTCCTCCTCCCTCCCTGAGGTCCCGGCCCTCGGGTCCTCTGAGGCCCCGCTTTCCCAAGCGAGGCTCAAAGTGGGCAGAGACCGCTCTGTTGGAAACTGTGGCCAATACCTTAACAACTGTATATGTTTTGACCCAGAAAATCCACCTCATGGATTCTGCCCTGAATAGAGATTTATGGACACAGATGTTCCCTTCAGCATGATTCTGAGAGTGAAAAATGGCAAATATCCCATAGCAGGGGCTTTTCGGAAATTCTGATTCGGGGCCCCAGAAAATGCGGAGGAGGAAGACGATGGACTGATCAGCACCCGCCCGGGGGAACCAGGTTCCAGAAGGGCACACGTGCCCAGAGTCCTCCCCACCTGACACCCACAATTGCACACGCACACACGTGCACATGGGCACACACACCACGCGAGAATTCCTGCGGGTAAACTCCTGGAATTGGCTTTGCAGGTAAAGGGTGGCACCCGTGGAGCTCTGGGGTCCTGCGCACTGTTCTCCCAGAGAGGAGTGTCCTTCCACGCTTCCCTCTAGAGGACCTGCTGGGCCTCTGCTTCCTCACACTGTCCCCAGGGCTGGTCGCCACCAGACTAGAAACCTGTCGGTGTGGTGTTGACAGCGCCGTCTCCACGGCGTCTACATCTGCGTGTCCTCGGGAGGTCAAGCGTCTCTGACCTGTACCGACCACGTGTGCGGCCTCTTGTTGGAGCTGCACATGTGTGTTCTCTGTCCCTTTTTAAAACATTGACTTTCAAGATCTGGGGGAGCACAGGGGTGTCAAACCTTTCTCTGGCCCTGGGGTGTGAGGAGGGCTGCTCCAGTTTGCGGTTTGTCTTCCCAGCTTTCTACATGTTTCTTGTTTCTGTTTGGCCATGGGAAGAGCCAGGCATTTCCCCTCTGTCTTCTGGCTCTGGGGCCATACTCAGAACAGGGGTCTCTACCCTGAGACTGCACACATATTTACAAAAAAGACTTCAATTTGTACATCCCATCTTTAATCCATCTGGCATTTCCCTTTCATATAATAAAAATGCTATTTTGAAGTAAAAAAAGAAAACAAAAATTAACTACTCCCCTCTTAAAATATGTGGCCTACAAAGAAAGCCACCTTGTATAATTCCATTTATAGGAAACATCTAGAACAGGTAAAGACACAGAGACAGAAAGCAGATTACAGGTTGTCGGGGGCTGGGGGAGAGAGGAATGGGGCATGAGCGCTTTGGCTCAGGGATTCCTTCTGGGGAGTGAAACAGTCTGCCCGAGACCCTGGGGAAGGTTGCACAGAACTGTGAATATACTCGATGCTCCTGAAATGCACAATTTCAAATTTAAAAAACTAAACTTGGTTATAGGAAGACGTAAAAGACACCATAAATAATGTGAAATGAAAACATAAAATGAAAAACCAAATCAGAAACAGTAACGGGGGAGGGGAAGGGAAGTTCGGGGGCGGGGGGAGCGGGTAGGAGTGGGTCAGGAGCTGACGCTGAGCGTGGCGCCAGAGCTCGTTCTCCCCGCAGGGGCAGTGGGTGCCGAGCCGGCTCTGGGTCTCCTCCGGAGCAGGTGCAGCCGCGGGCCCTGGATGCAGAGGTGCCGACGCAACTGATTGTGATGTTGGCTCCCACTCCGGTGGGTGCCGCCGCTCAAGGTGTTCCTCCAGCCACTGATGGAAACGCCTCCAGCTCTGGATCTGGCTTTAGTTCTGTTGCTGCTTCTGCAGCTGGATCTAGGTCTTCAGATTGCACAGGGGCTGGTGCTGGAGGCAGTTCTAGATCCTGAGATGGCAGTGAAGGTGCAGGAGGAGATCCACGTGCCTGCCTCACACGGGCCTTTGCAAGCAAAGGAAACAGCCCGCGGCCTTTTACAGAGGCTCCAGCCAGGATCTGAGACAGGACGTCTCCCCCCCAGCGGTCCCCACGTGGGCGGTCCGAGGCAGCCCCGGGGGCTCCTGCGTGTCCAGCACCGACCCCGCTCCTCACCCTCCGGCTCTGCCTTGGTGAGCTCTGTGCGCTCCAGCTGGGCCAGGAGAAGGTGGGCGCGGCGCTCCAGGTCGGAGCCGGGCATGTTGAGCTGCACGTAGGCCACCAGCTGCTTGAGGCACGGGAAGTCCGGGGGCTGACAGAAGTCCTCGGAGTACTGGTCCAGCCAGGCGCCCAGGATGGAGGAGACGGCACTGGGGGCAGGCGGGCGGGCAGCAGAGTCAGGGGCCTGGCCTTTCCTTCCACGCGGCTGTCCCCTGGCTCCCCCATGGGGGCTGGGCTTCTGGGCCCGCCCCTGCCCCACCCGCACTGGGCTGCCAGGCGGGGGCAGGCCTGGTCGGCAGGCCTGGTAGGAAGGGGCCCTCCGTCCCTGGTGACCACCTCTCCCTTCCTCGGGGGAGCCTGACTCTCTCCTGTCTGCCCCCAGCCCCCCGGGCCCTCCCCACTGGGAAGGAAACTGCAGGAGGGCAGGGAGGGCCGCGCCCGCTCTGTCCATCGCGCTGGCCTGGCCGCACACAGTAGGCGCTGCATAAACAGGGGAGGGAGAAGGGGACAAGCAGAGTGCGCCCCTGCCCGGCCTTCACGGGCCTCGCGCACCTGAACCGGAAGCTCGCGCACCGACGGCTGCCTTGGTCTGTGCGCCGGAGTGCGGGTCTCGTCCTCCCAGGGACGCCATTCTTGGTGGTGGGGAGGTAGCCGGCCCCCTGACCCTGACTGCGCTCCCGTGAGCCCCAGCTGAGCACTCACACTGGTCTGCGAGGCTGACGTGTCAGCAGCTTGCCCCCCACACCTCCTGTCCTGGGCCCCGGATCTGAGTGGGGAGGGATGCTCTCAGGGGCCGGCTCTGAGCCCCCAGCCTCCCCTCTGCTCCCTGGGGACATGGGACCCCAGCCACAGCTGACTCCTTTCCTCCTGCAGCCAGACCTCAGCCCTCCAGCGGGAATCACAAGATGTGTGGCAGCCAGGGTTCTGCTCAGCCCCTCCCATCAGACCCAAAGTCTACTCACTTTTTCAGTTGGTCCTGAGGTCCGCTGTCCTCGCTGGAATAAGGGAGGATGCACCCGTATCTAGAGGAGGCCGTGAGGGCGTCACATCTACCGTACCTGCTATGACGTCTAGTGTTACTGGCTGACCCTCCGGCTAGGATGGAAGCCCGGGAGGGCGGGCATTTTTGTCTGCACCGTTCACTGAATAAAGCCAAGTGCCTAGAAAAGTGCCTGCACACAGTAGGCGCTTCGTATGTATTTGCTGAACGAATGAGCCCAACCAGCACCTTACAGACGCCTGAGTGGGCCTGGGCCCTCAGCCGGCCCCCAGCCAGCCCTGCCCTGGCTACTCCCAGGAAGGACCCCTGAGACAGAATCTGGAACCTCCTTTACAAATGGGAAAACTGTTCTGCCCAGCGGCTGGAAGCAGAGAGCTTCTCCATGGGGCAGAGGAAAACCTTAATTAAAACCGCCCCAGCCCTCAGCAGCCCTTTCCACGGGGCCGGGCGCGGGGCCGCCCTGTCCGTGCTTATCCGACAGTCCTGGCAGCCCGGCCTTCACGTGAGCAAACTGAGGCTCAGAGAGGTAAAGCGACATTCCCAAGACACACAGCCAGTGGGTGGGCGGGGCGCTTACCTTTGGAACAGCAGGTCCAGGACCCGCTGGGTGGTGGTGAAGGCTCGGTAGGTGCACAGGAAGATGGTGACATAGGAGAGGTCGCTGCCCTGGAAGGCGGGCACCAGGTGCTCCACCAGCTTCTCCAGCGTGCCTGCCTTCACGGTCCGCACCTTGCAGGTCTCATACAGGTTCAGGGCTGACTCATTTTCATACACGGGCTGATTTTCGGACAAAGGAGGGACAGGTCAAAAAATAGTGTGAGAATATTCAGGCTCGTATGTTGAGATGCAACGGTATAGAAAGAATTGGCTTTGCACGTGGCCAGGGCCAGGCCTGGGAGCACTGGTGGGTGAAGGGAGGAGCCCAGCTCCTTGGGTTGGGACTGGCCACTGGAGGCAAAGCCCTGGGCTGGACCCTGGGCAGTGACCCCAGGTGGCATCTGGCCCCAGCCACCTGCAGGCCCGATTCTAGAGACCCCTGCATGCCTACACTCACCGCGAGCCTGTTCTGGCCCGAGTTGGTGGCGTGGTGCACCTGCCCTCACCCACCCTGGCCCCAAATCCCCCCCTGAACCCAGCTCTTCCAGGCCCCTGGGACACCAACCACTCAGGGACCGACCCTGCCAGACCCCAGGAAAGGTCAGGGCTAATGGGCAAGTCGTCACCGCGGCAGCAGGAGGGGAGGGCTCAGGCCCTTGCTCTCCAGGCCTTTGGGGCTTCTGGCCTCTCTTGGTGTTTATCTCCAGGTTGGCAAATTGGAGGTCCCCTCCTGCAGGGAGGATGCATCTGTATCTAGAGGAGGCCGTGAGGCTGTCATATCTACTGTGCCTGCTGTGATGTCTGTCGGGGCTGGCTGACCCCCGACTAGGGTGAAAGCCTGTGCTCTGCCTCCCCCCTCCTTTCACCTGAGGCCCTCTGGAAGTGCCCCCCCGGGCCGGCCCATCCGGGCTCTGGGCTCCGTCAGCCTGTGCCTCCCTTCAGGTCCTCGTGTACCTGAAACCGCCCAGCTCGTCTGTGTCCCATCGTCCGCCGAGTCACCTGCTCAGTGCGGCCACCCCTGTCCACCCCTGTCCACCCCTGCCCACCCTGCTCCCAGCGTCCCCAGGACCGGCAGCACAGTCAGTAACCGAAACACACTCTCATTGCCCCTGCTGGTCTTCACTGGCCTGTGTCTGGTGCAGGTTCCAGGGGGATCCTCAGGGGACAGAGGATGGCCAGGGCCAGGCAGGCCACCCTGGGGAATGGGGTGGGGTACGGGTGCTCAGGGGTGCCCGCCCTCCAGGGCTGCTCCCCTCCACCCAGCCCGAGTCAAGGGCAATGGAACAGGGCCTCCTCGCGTGTCCCTCGTTGCCCTGCCCGTGTTGCCCTCCCCAGACGGCCTGCTTTTGAAGGGCGGTGTGGCCCCTCCGCCTTGGGGAGGCCCAGCTCACATTCCAGAGCTCCCGTCCACGGCCACTGAGCCTTCTCACACTGTGCTGATCTCGAGGGTCTTGGCTGCCCACTCCGGCCTCCCTGGAGCGCCGAGCGACAGGCCCGGCCAGCTCTCTCCAGAGGAGTTCGGGAAATCTCACCCACGCACACCGAGGGAGGTGTCTTGTGGGCGGAAAGTCTTGGGGGGACCCCTCAATTTACCTGCCTGTGAATTTGCATGCCCATACTTCATGTTTGCAAATTAAACCAATGCCTGTCAGTTGGTTTCAAACTGGCATTCAGCTCCTTGCCCCTTCCAAACTGTGAACCCTTCCAGAAAACATCAGGGACCTCCGCCTCGCATGCCCCCCCTGAAAGATGCTGAGTGGGCCTGTGGGACCAGTCTTCCGGCCCCCATGTGCTACTGTAGGACGTGGACTGGCATGATGCATCCATCCACACGAGGCCATCCTGTTCTGACCCCACCAGACCCTGCTGCCTGGACCCTTGGCAGCAGACAGGGTCCTGGGGTGGTCATGTGCACCAGGAGACACGGGGTGGGGTCCTGGAAAGCAGGGGCCCACACCTCATCCCAGGAACACAAGTGTTGCCAAGGAAGGTCCCACAAATGAGGGGGCATCCAAAAGTTCGTGTGAACAGGGTCCCATCTTACCCGACCACCTGGGGAGGATGCCTGTTCAGGGCATGGGCAGGACACGAGGGCCTCGAGCCTCAACACCGAAGACGGTGTCGAGGGGCAGCAGGTGCCGTCCCATCCAAACCCACGTGCACATGCCTGCCTGTCTCCCTGAAGCTCAAGGACCCAGGGGGCAGGAACGTGTCTCGTGTGCTCCAGGGGCCCCGTGGGTGCCGATGAAAACAGAGCACAAAGACCACGCTGCAGAACCAACGGTCCAGGTCCCCATTCTGCCCAAATCTAAGCTTTATTCCTGTTGAAATCATGCTGTCTGCTTTGCCCAGCCTGTTCCAACCCGGATGGAGTCTTCTTAGTGGCTCACCCTGCAACCTCACGTTATAAAACAGCCCCTGAAGCCAGGCAGCAGGGAAGCAGCCCAACCTAGAGGTATTCTGGTTGAGAAAAGTCAACCTGGTGAGAACCTTCCTAACATACAAGGGACTCATCTTGAGGTAGAAACAAGGACTTCAGACTCCAGGGACGGGATGTTTTCCGACGGGTCCTTTTCAGGCAGGCCACTTGCCCAGTGAGCCTGCTGGGTCCTCGGGTCTGAAGTGGAGCCCCGGGCGGGCAGCTGCTGAGAAGCGTTCCTAGCAGCAGGGACCCAAAGCCTGGAATAACTGGGAAGGTGCTCAGAACCATGCCGGCGGGGGCGGGGGGGTGTGGGTGCAGGGGGTTGGGTTCCAGCTTCAGAACAGACTCGGCTGCTGTTTCACTCGGGAGAAGAGCAGGCAGGTCAAGGGGAATGACCCAAGTCCAGCTCGGCCTGCACTCCCGGGGAAGGAGGGTCGGCTGCACCGCGGCCCTTGGCGCCCTCCTGGCCCTGCAGTCGGTACAGGGCCTCGACCTGCTTGCGCTTCTCTTTGGCCCGGTTGATGGTGGTCTGGAAGAGCCTGCAGAAGAGCTGGACGGCCGGGGGCGAGTCGTCATTGCCCGGGACGGGGTACGTGATGAGGGATGGGTTGCAGTTGGTGTCCACGATGCCCACGGTGGGGATGTTCATCTTGGCCGCGTCCCTCACGGCTATGTGGGGCTCAAAGACGTTGTTGAGCGTGTGCAGAAAGATGATGAGGTCTGGCAGGCGGACGCTGGGGCCCAGGAGGAGGGGCGCGTTGGTCAGCAGGCCGCCCTTGAAGTAGCGGGTATGGGCATATTCCCCGCAGTCCCGGGCCACGTTCTCGATCAGGTGTGAGAACTGCCGACTGCGGCTCACAAACAGGATGATGCCCTCGCGATAGGCCACATGGGCCGTGAAATTCAAGGCCAGCTGCAGGTGCGTCGCCGTCTGTTCCAGGTCAATGATGTCCTGGTCCAAGCGGCTCCCGAAGATATACGGCTCCATGAACCTGCCGGACACCCACCAAGGCCAGTGTGAACCAGCCCCATGTGGCCACCTCCACCCGCCCTTTCTCATGCGCTCCCCCAGCCCTGGGCCCCTGCACGGGGGGCACGGCAAGCCCAGGGCTGGTACAGTCTGCAGCCCTCACCACGACGATGGCAGCGGGGACGCTGTCCCAGGAGTGACAGCCGCGGGCAGTGGGAGGGTGAGGGTGGGCGAGCAGGGCAGGCTGGGCTGCAGGCCACTCCATGTCTCGGGCAAGCGGCTTACCCCTCTGAACCTCCACCTGGCCGCGCGGAGTGCCTAACAGAGTGGACCCACACGGACATCTGGACACTTAAACGTGACGTCCGGACAGCGTCCCACCCGGTGCTGCTTGTCTGGCTCCCATCCTTGTCATTATCATCACCTTTGAGGCTTTACAACTGAGCCCCACCCCCTGGGGGGGCTGGGGGACCAGAAAGGCAGGGGGTGCCCCGGGCTGCAAGCGTGACAGGCCGGAGCAGGAGGCAGCCAGGCCTCGGAGGGAACCCTGAGGGCACAGACCCGCTGGCCTGGGCCGAGAGCCGGGGCTGCGAGACCGTCCTCTTGCAGCCCCCGCCCCATTCACTCTTCTGCTCACCCCCGCCGGGACTCTCTCTTCCTCTCCGAAGAGCCTTCCCAAGGCCCCACGTGCCCTCACCTCAGGTGACTTCTCCGCAGCACCTACAGTGGCGTCCCTCCTCCCACGCCCCGGCCCCACTCCCTCTTCCCAGACTCTGAGGCACTGGTTGCCCAGGGCTCCCACCTGGGACTTCCTCTCTCCTCCATCCCCCACTCCACATGTTCTCAAAAGGTCCTGATGTGGTGGCCCCCGGCCCAGGCTGCTTCTCCCTAGT
Source organism: Leucopleurus acutus (assembly GCF_964270905.1). Classification (NCBI taxonomy): domain Eukaryota; kingdom Metazoa; phylum Chordata; class Mammalia; order Artiodactyla; family Delphinidae; genus Leucopleurus; species Leucopleurus acutus. The sequence goes on along the minus strand of NC_139150.1, from coordinate 3,624,992 downwards.
GCCTGCGTGACATCCCCACTGGGGTGGCTGAAGGGTCATCCTCATAGGACCCAAGTTCCTGATGTGAAGGATGTCGACACCTGCTCTGGGCTCTGCTCAGCTGGACCTCCGGCTCTGCCCCCATCACCCCACATCCAACTACTGCTCCGGCTCTGCCGGCGCAGCTGGGCCCATCACCTTTCCCCTGAACATCTACAACCGCCTCCCTCCCTGGCCTAACTGCTCCTCCAATACACGCCCAACCCAGCCGTCAAAATCGCCACGTGAAAAGACTAGGCCAGTCACCACTCCTCTGCGTGCCCTTGGAGACACCTCCGTGAGATGCCGACGGCTTTGCCAGCACTGCCCTCCCGGATGGCCTGTCTGTCGGGGAACCAGCAGCAGCGGGCCTGGCCCCACCGACGACCAGGAGCCCCACAGCAAGGTCCGCGGGGTCTGGGGGTCAGGAGGAGCAAACGGGGCCTGAGAATAAACAGCTGCCCCTCCTTGGGGCTCAATGATCCCATCTGGAAGAAAAGGGAGCTAGACGCTCTTAAAACAAACTGAGGGCTTCCCTGGTGGCGCAGTGGTTGAGAGTCCGCCTGCCGATGCAGGGGACACGGGTTCGTGCCCCGGTCCGGGAAGATCCCACATGCAGCGGAGCGGCTGGGCCCGTGAGCCATGGCCGCTGGGCCTGCGCGTCCGGAGCCTGTGCTCCGCAACGGGAGAGGCCACAACAGTGAGGGGCCCGCGTACCCAAAAAACAAAACAAAACAAACAAACTGAAAAAGGGGCCCTGGACCCCAAGGCAAGGGTCCCGAGCCCCCCAGGCACCCCTACACTCGCCAGGGGCGTCACCTACCTGTGCCGACAGCCAGCTTTGTGTCCCAGGTGCACCCGGGCATCGAAGAGACTTCTTACAGAAAACAATTCCTTGACATTGAAGAAATCTAAGTGCTTGAGGGGCTCGCTCAGGATCCTCTCGTTCAGATCTGGGGCGGGGAGGGGGAGAGGATGCAGGGTCTGGATGCCGGCTCCCAAGCCTGGGGTCTGCGGGAGAGCAGATGCTGAGGGTCCCCAGGGGCCTTTTCTGGAGGCTCGGGGCGGAGGCCGAGATCTGACCCCAGTTTCGCTCCTGGGTAAACGTGGCCGAGTCTTCACTCGGAGAGAAGGGGCGCCGGGTGGTGTCTGAGGTCCCCGTGGTCCCGCCAGCCGCCCGCGGGAGCTCCCCGGCCGCGGTTCGTGGCGGGGGGGGGGCCTCGGCCCTACTCGGCGGTGGGGCTGCTCGGAGGGCTGCAAGCTCGTGCGGCCCAGCACGTGGGCTGCCAGGGGCGGAAGGCCGCCCTTCGCCCTCCCCAGTCCCGCATCCTCCAGGGGCCCCATGGAGACCCAGAGCGCCCGGGACTCCTAGCAGCGGGGCAATTTCAAACCCCCAGGACCGCAGGGCCGGAGTTACCGCTGCTGCGCTCGGGCTCCCGGGCTGCAGAGGCCACGGCGCTCCCCAGCGTCCTGCCGCTCGGCCCCACCGGGCCCGGGGTCGCCGTCTGGACGAGGTGCAGCTGGAGCGGCCAGCGCCGGACACCTGCGGCGACAGCAAACTCGTGGCGCGCGCCCCCCACCCGCCTCCCTCCTTCCCTCCCTCCCGCCGCCCGGCCCGCAAGAGGGTCCCTGCCGCGCCCCCCACCCCCGGGTCCCGGGCGCCGTACCTGCGCCGAGCAGCCGAGGTAAGACCGAGCCGGGTACCATGTCGTGGACTCCGGTAGGCGGACGGACGGACAGACGCGGAAGACGGGCAGGCGCGGCCGCACGAGCGGCTCCTCCTTCCGGCTGCGGCCCGCGCCTTCGCCGCAGCGTCACCTGCAGGCCCGGGGGTGCCACTGAGCGCCCGCCGCCTCTCGGGCACCCCAGCTCTGGACGCGTCCCCGCCCCTTGGCCCCCGCCTGCCCCCCGGGTCGGAGCACGCAGTCCTTGGGGAAGGCTGGGCCTTGCGCCCCAGGTCTGCCCGGGCACCGTGGACCCGCAAGGAGCGTGGGGCGGGCCGGAGCCGGGGTCCTGTCGAGCGCGGGGTCTGGATACTCCTCCCCTCGCCCCCTCCCTGCACAGTGCCCGGCGGCCGAGGAGGTTCCCAGCCGTCCCGCGGGAACTCGCCGGGAGATGGGGACCGTCTTCACCTGCGGCCAGTCCAGCACAACCTCCCGCTGTCCAAAAGTGTTTTAATTTTTAAACATTTGGCTTAGAAAGATTCCATAAAGTTAGGCAAATCTGGAGTCTTAATTTTAGATGCAGCGTACTGGGGGGCCTGAAGTCGGGGGTGGGGGTCAAGGAGCAGCCCTGGCCCACGCGGTGAGCGTCGGAGCGTTACAGCGGAGAGGCCTTAGAGAACCTGAACTCCGCAATTTGCCGATGAAGCCCCAGGCCCGGGGTTTCATCTGCCTGGAAATCTGCCCCCCACCGCATTTGGGAAAATGTTGGCGCCGAAGGCTACTGATCATAGGGTACCCGGCACTGCGGCCCCAGGAAGTAATGCCTTATTATCCCGGCTAGCCTAGGGCCTCGTGGCTCGCCACGGAAGGTTCTAGAACTTCGGACTTCTGCCCCACAAGCCGGCGGTGGGCGGCCTCCGGCCCAGGAGGCGCGGCGCCTTTAAGGGCCCCGCCCACCCAGTCAGGTGACCGGACCGTCGCTTAGCAACAAGACGCCGCGCGGCCCCTCACGGCCCCAGGGCTGAGAAGCTGTTTCCTGCCCGCTCTTTCTTTCCCCCGAAACTCGGGTGGACCGAGGCGAGATGTCCGAGGAGGACCCCCAGGGATGCGCGGAGCAGGAGGTGCCCAAGGCCAAGGCCCCGCCGGAGAAAACCAGCGACTACTACCGCGTGAGCGAGGACCTGCCGGCCAGGTTCAACAACCCGGCTTGGTTTCGGGGCTACAGGTGAGGACCAGGGAGTCCGGTCAGGGTCCACCTGGCATACGAAGAGGAAAGAAAGGGCTCCTGGTCCAGCCGCCAGCCAGGTGCCCAGCTGGTCCTGCGCTCTGCGCAGATGGCCCGTTGTGCAAGAACCCCCAGGCCCCCTCCCGGCCCCCAAGTCAAAAGCGGGGTCAGCTGTTAGCCACCAAATGAGCGCGGAGGTGCTGCCTGCGGCTGCGACTCGCGGGTGGAGTGAGTGGGCCTCCCGCCAGCGAGGTGGGGCGGGGTTTGCCCAGGGGAAATCACACAACTCGGGCTGATCCCAGCAGCACCCTCTAGGGCGGGGTCAGTCTCCTCTCCTTTCTAGGCGGAGAGGACCCGTCCGCCTGAGGTGCATGGCGACACCTCCATCACCAGGCTGCCGAGGGGCGTGGCCTGCCAGCTGTTCCAGTGCGCTGCAGCCTCTTAAGACACAGCTGGGCAGGCTGTGCGTGCCTTCCCTGCTCCCCCCTCTCCCCCTTAGTCCCTCCACGATCCCACAGAGTTGGCTCTGTTAGCATCTTCATTTCCCAGGAGGGACATCTGGGTTGTAGAAAGACAGATCCCAGAGTTAGTATGAGGCAGAGCTGGGGTGTCTGAGCCCACAGCCACTAGTTAAACTGCTGTACCAATAGCATCAGGACTAGAGACTGCAGGAACATTTTCTCCTGGAGGCTCAGAAGTGGAGGGACCCCCCCGCCCCGCCATGGGAAGGCATCCCAAAGGGCTGGCCCCCGCGAGTGGCAGGCCTGGAGGCTGAGTCACAGCTCCCAGCCTACCCACCCACCCAGGAAATGACAGCATGGGCCCAGGTCCCACTGGGGCTGAGGGCCAGCACTTGCCACCTGGGAGTTCTTTAGGGCTTTGGCAGAGGTCAGCAGAGGGAGTCAGGGAGGCTGAGCCTGCCAGGGAGGCCAACCCTGCACTCGACAGGAGCCCAGGTTCACGGCTGCATCGCCAATCTGGGGCATTTCCAACAAAGCTCCACCAACCAAATATGTTAAAGCTGTGGCTTGGGCAGAATTAAAACAAATGAGTGGAAAAGAAAGTATTTTTCTCATCTGCTAGGACCAAGGAGCCCCCCTCAGTGTACAGGACCAGTAACCAAGCTTATGGGAGCAGAGCACCCACCGTGCACGAGATGCCGGTAAGGAGGAAGCAAAGAAAGGTGCGCAGGTGGGGCATCTCTAGGAGGAGGCTGAGACTCCGGATTTCTCAAAAGAGCAACACATCAGGAGGGGGAGGTGCAGAGAGGCCCGCAGTTCCAACAGCACCAAGGGGGAGGGCGCACCTCAATTCCTTTTGGGACAGGGCAGGGTAGAAATAAATGAACGAATGAGTTTAGCAATGAAATGATTTAAAGGATGGAAAAAGGGCATGTAGTCTTCCTTACAACATCCCAAAGGGCTGGCCCCATTCACTCGTACAACCAGCCGACTCTCGTAACCTAATGCAGTAGGTTTTGAGGCAGATAAATGAAGAACTGCCTTCTTTTTGGAGTAATACCGTATTTTATGAAATATTTAACTTGTGATCTTAAGAGACAGCACTGGCTGATGAAAGCACAGGTTACAAAAGGGCCCCGGGATCTACGCACTTTTGGGGAACCTGACCCCTCTTTAAGATCAACCTCACATGGCAGGGAGCCTCCTAGAACCCCCTGATGCCCCTGCTGGGTCCAGGTAAAGGGCAGATGGACCAGTGTAAGCATCCCCTGGGTACCCAAGACAGGAGGGCCTCCCATTTTGGGGCTGGCAGTGTTGTTGTTTTTCTTCCAAATTATTCATGTTAAAAGATCATGATAATTGCTTATTTACCTGTTTTTCATGGGGGATAGAGCTTTTGTGAGAAGATTATTTCTCTAGAAAGTTCCTAGAGCATTTAAAGGTCATTCTCCCAGGATCAAGGGATCAGGTATTTCCACGAAAAAGACCGACACACTTACAAACATAGGTCCAGATGTTTTGCTTTTATAAAAAAAGGCCATTTGCTGGTCTTATGAGGCAGTGGGACGTGAGGCACCGAGGTTCTCCGGAGGCAAGTTTAGAAGTTTTTCCTGCTGCTTATCGACCTGCTTTATCTGGAACCTGGTTTCCAGTTTTCTGACCTGAGTGTGGCCGCAGGACTCAACCAGAAGCACGCAGGGTTTCCTTCCCACGTGGGAACAGAAAATAAAAATGCATTCTTTGGGTTTTAGAAAATATACTGAAGGAAACTATTCTTAATGACACTGTAGTGGTGGATACATGTCATTCATTATTCATTTGTCAAAACCCAGCATGTACAATGCAAAAAGTGGACCCTACGTACAGCGTGGACTCTAGTTAATGACGACCCGTCACCATTGTCTCAGTTCTAAATGCACCACACTGATGGGAGATGCGAACAGCAGGTCAGCCGTGTGTGCTGCCGGGGAGGCGATGCGGGAACTCCTCACTCTGCACAGCTTCTCTGTAGACCCCAAGCTGCTCTAAAAAATAAAGTCTATTTTAAAATGCACTGGGACTTCCCTGGCAGCCCAGTGGTCAGGACCCCGCACTTCCACTTCAGGGGGCACGGGTTTGATCCCTGGTCGGGGAACGAAGATCCCACAAGCTGCAGGGTGCAGCCAAAAATGAAACAAAGCAAAACAAAAAAACACAAACAACAACCACAGAAAACAAGCAAAAGAGCGCACTGAAGGCCATTTCTCTTGGTACTTGCTTCCTGCCAAGGAGACAAAACATCAAGTGACCTACTTGACACGAGGGGAGCCTAGAGCAGGCCGCCTGCCCCAAGCGCACTATCTGCTGGTGGCCCAGGCCACCTCCGCCAGAAAGCCCGAGGTCACCTGGGGATGCCGTATTGCTGAAATGACTCCTACCCCTGGGTGCCCGCACACGCCAGCGGCCTCATCTGTGTTCTCACTGCACCTCCACCTCGCTAGGGCATCCCCTCCCCAGACCCCTCGGCTGGGGGGGCATGGCCATCAGAATTGTTTTAAAGCTCTACAAGGGATTCTAATACCCCATCAAGGTGGAAACCTACTGATGTTCTCTCTTTTCCACCGAAGAGAAAACGCAAGTTCAGAGAGGTCCAGTAACTTGCCCTAGTTGTACAGCTGGCAAAAGCTGAACTGGGAACAGCTTTGGGCCTGACCCCTTGTAACCATATTCAGGTGTGGCAATGCCTTGCCCAGGTGGCCCCATAATTGATTCTTCTATCCATGTAATAGTGAAAGGAGGCACCATTAATCATTATTCCCTGACATTAGGCAGAAATTGGGATGGTTGGGGCCAACTAGGCCAGCCATCCTGCCCACCCTGGCTTCTCTGCTTCCTAGGATTGGAGACGACATTTTCTTACAAAATAAGAATTTAAAAACATTTTCTTACAAATTTTTATTTTTCTTCCCAAAATACCTAATGACTGATTGCTCAAGAGTGTTATCATGTATCACTAACCCTAGTGTCCCCTTTTCACTTCCAGAAGGTATTTTATCCAAATTCGTATAAATTTTCTAGACAAGTTGCAGCTGGTGGAATGTTCCAGAACAATACTTTCAACGTCTCCATGGAGAAGAGCATTGTGACGGGTCCGGACAACTACATCACCTTCTACGACCGGCTCAACTTCCACCCCAGCTACAGGGTCAGCAAGCCGTCCATCTGTGACTGAGGGGCCTCCCGGCTCTGGCGGAGATAGTCTGGACAGTTGGCAGCCGTAATCTTTGATAACTTGCCCAATTGTAAAGGAACACGCTTCACTGCTTTCCCTGAAAATATTTTTCCCCTCTAGGTTAGAAAAATTTGCAAACGGGGCTATGATGCCCTACTTTCTCCGTTTTACATCTAGATGAAAAAGAGCTAATGGCTTGACTTTCCATTAAAAACCTTGCCATGTCCCCAGTCCCTGACTCAGGTATAATCGATGAGTAGGGCGGTGGGCATCCCGGGACCCCGATCTCAGTCTGAATGCTGGGAACGCCCGAGAGCCCCACCTGCATCTCTGGGAGCCATTTTTATACTCATGACAAACTACGCGTGGCTTCTGTTCTCAAGCATCCTGCCGAGCCACGGAGGGAGGGTAGGATGCTCTGCCTGGGTGTGGACGAGGGCTGGGCGAGGAGGCAGAGGGGACCTCAGGAGGAAAGCTCCAGGCGGGACCAGGCAGGAGGGCCCTTACTGGCCCTGACCCGGGCCAAGCTTGGAGTGATATTGAGCACCCCCTGGCCACGAATGGGGCGGGGACAGAGGCGGAGTCAACAAGGTTGGTGACTGCTGCTGGTTGCTGAGGGGTGAGGTGTACGTCGGGCTTCCCCACTTGCTGTTCATTGTACCTCTTCAATAAAAAGTTTAAAGAAAATCAGGCGGGGAAGACCATGTTTTTCTCAGGTAGGGGTAATAACTACATGAAGTGGATTTCTCTTTCCATGTAGTTAGTTCTCAATCAATGTTTACTATGATGTAGAGGGTCCTCAATAAGAAAACATTTTCTACGACAATATATATCTTCCAGACATAGATTCCTCCCACCTTCCTTTATGACAGCTCATCACAGGAAATCCGGAAGGTGTTGGAACCAGACAGAAGAAATCATTGTTACAGACCACCGTCGCTACCTTCCTTACAAAGGTTTTTACCCAAAGACGTTTTACTCACATATGAATTGGGGAGGAAATGAAATACCATCACCGGTTATTTCTTCATTAAAGACTTATTATTACACAAAAGTAAACATTTCAGCAACATTCTTAACGTTCAGTTTGGGGTGGAAATGGTTTCCAGAGAAAATCAATCTATTATTTGAATAGAAAAGGTACAAAGCTGCGTCTGGAGCCAGGGTCTATGTCATATCCTTCTCCTTAGCTGGAAAACTAGCACAGACTCCAGGCATCACACTGAAAATGCCTTTTTTTAAAAACAACCTTTCATTAAAAATACCAAAATCCTCAGAATGTTTCTGTATTTCTCCTCTGTTGAAATAAAAAAAGAAAAAGAACAGCTGATCAATCCAGTTTCTAAACTCACTGAAAAGGACAAATCCCTGCCTCTGAAGCTGGCTGGGAAGCGCAGGGGATCTAGGGGAGGATGCAGCCGTCAGGCAAAGTGACGGTTTCCCCTCCAAGCTAGACCCGGTGAGCACCTGCACTCCCGGAACAGGGCAGCGTGTGTAGGTCAGAGCCCGGGCTGGGACGGTCAGTCGAGCTGACATCCACAAACAAAACATGCCAAGCACGCCAGTGAGCTTTACGAAGTTAATCCTGGCATCAAAATCAGGCACTGATGTACTTTAATTGTCATAGCCAATAACCAATATTTCTGTATCAGTTGCTAATGAGTTAATGGAACGTTAGACTCTGTACGTAGAATAAATGTCTGGAAAGACAGACAACCGAAGTACCTCTGGTATAACGTACATGCCTGTCTTCCTGAAAACTCACCCACCATCTCCGGCTCAGGCTCCCAATTCCCACATGCTCCTGGCGCCTGGGCCCCCGCGAGGTGCCATGCTCCCCTCCACTTGTCTGTTTTCATGGTTTCCGAAGAGCTTTGACAGTGTCACCTCATCTGATGCTCACGCCTGGGGCAGGTCTTGCTGTACCTCCATCTATGGATGGGAAAATTAGGGTCCAGAGGGGGTGCCCTGCAGCAGGTCCTGGGCTTGAACCCGCCTTGGGGGGTCCTGGGAGGGGCCAGGTCATCAGAATCTGACCCCATAGACACACCCTAACTTCCTACCTGTTTGCACGAGTCATATACGAACTCCAGCGATTATCATGAAATTTATCTTTTTAACCTATTTTCAAACTGGAATCTTCATGTGTGAGGGAAAAATAAAAGAGTTTAGATTGACAGGTCTAACCCTAAATTACAAGAACATGCCTTCTGTTCAGCATTATAGCACACAGAATGGGAAGAAAATGACACCCATCATTCTTCTGACCTTTGTACTGAGTTCTTTTGAAATCTTAAATCCAATCAGAACAATTACAGGAAAGGCGATCCAAAGAGGTTAACAAAAACCAGTTTCCACAGGTTATTAAATAAACTGCACAGCAATTCCAGAGAAACTCTTTCCCCATCCACGAGTAGGTCTTTTCTTTAGATGGCCTCTATTCCACTCTGAAATGAAACATTGACGAAGTTTCACAGCACTTTACTAATCACTTAATTTAGCTGCTGAGTTGGCTTAAAACCAGTAACTTCTTACTCTAAAAGTATATTTTCATTTGTCTATTTTTCTTCAGTGATATTTAATCTTTTATTTACAGTCAATTAGAATAAATGGTTTCAAATACCTAGTAAAATGTGTTGACACTGGGAAAAAAAAATCCCTCTGTTCAGCACACAAAACACCAGAAATCTCAAAGCTTCTGCAAATAATATAATATTTCCCCCTCCCCGTCCCCTCTACACAGGCCCTTAAATTAATTTCAAGGAGAGAGGAGGATCAAGGTGGTAATACTTTTTATATGAGCAGATAAAGTGCTAGTATTTCAGTTGAGGGCCTGGTTTCCCACTGCGAGTGTGTCACAGCTTGGGAAAACCTGTTGATAACTCGGATTCTGAGCAAAAGAGAAAGTTCAGAGCAACACTTTGCGATTTCTTAAAATTTTATTTATTTTTGGCTGCATTGGATCTTCGTTGCTGCGTGTGGGCTTTCTCTAGTTGTGGCAAGCAGGGGTTACTCTTCATTGCGGTGCGCAGGCTTCTCATTGCAGTGGCTTCTCTTGTTGAGGAGCACGGGCCCTAGAGCACGCGGGCTTCAGTAGTTGCAGCGCGTGGGCTCAGTAGTTATGGCGCATGGGCCTAGCTGCTCCGCAGCATGTGGGATCTTCCAGGGCCAGGGCTCGAACCTGTGTCCACTGCATTGGCAGGTGGATTCTTAGCCACTGCACCACCAGGGAAGTCCATGACTCTTCTCTTTAGGAAGACCCTCTCCTTGATGCGGAGACGTGGGTGGTGAACACTGAACACTAACCTCCAGGACTTCCCACTCCCATCCTATTCTGCTGGGACTTCTGAAACGGGCCCATTCTTTCCAGAAAAGGGGGCAGTTCCTGCAGCGACACAGTGACCCCAGGATGACCTAACCCAGAGCATTAGACACCTCAAAAACCGGGTCTCTTGGGGCTTCCCTGGTGGCACAGTGGTTGAGAGTCCGCCTGCCGATGCAGGGGACACAGGTTCGTGTCCCGGTCCGGGAGGATCCCACATGCCGCGGAGCGGCTGAGCCTGCGCGTCCGGAGTCTGTGCTCCACAACGGGAGAGGCCACAACACTGAGAGGCCCACATACAGCAAAAAAAATCCCCCCAAAAAACAAATTAAAAAAACCGGGTCTCTCCCCCTTCTTTGCATTAGGTGAAATGAACCTGTGGCCCCAGGTACATAGACGCCCACCCCCTCCCCATTGGGAAGCAAGAGGGGCTCTTTGGTTCGGACTTATCTGTAGGTCTGAGTAATTACAGCTTGATTTGGTAACATCCTTGCCGAGACTCTTCCTACAAGTGCGGGCACATGTGCCATCTCATGCAGCAGCTCCGGGGATGCTGTGATGCAGGGATGCAGGGTCGGGCCCGGATCATCGGAGGAGCTGTACCAGGGCTGCAAACGTATAGACAGCCATCACTGAGGGACAGTGCTCCCGTCTGCCCCCCACTGCAGCCCCCTTTGCAGACAGGGTGCAGGGGGACCTCGGACCTTGGCCCCAGTGTGTGCCAGAGTTGACCTAGGATGCTGGAGAGAGGGAAAGCAAAACTCTTTCACGCAGCCTGGCTTGTTGGCAATCCAGGGATGGGCCCGCACGATCACGTTTACGTCCAGTTTGTGAAAGCCAGGCATGGCCCGCACTGCCAAGTAAGCACACAGACTGGGGTGAGGGAGGCAGGGGGAGAGGAAGGTGCAAAGGGTCTGGGGCAGACTGGGATGGGCCGCAGGAGCAGAGAGGTGCTCAGGACTAAATGCACGATGGCACAGAAGAACACTGGCAGGTCCTAGACATTGGGTTCTCACGTCAACATCCTGCAAAGGCCACTCTGCACAGGACAGACTACATCAACTGATTTGTGAGCAGTGCCTGATTTATTAGCATAAAAAAAAACAAAAACAAAAAATCCAGTTCTTATATACAAAACAAGTTGATTTTTGTTTTCAAGTGTTAAAAGCACTCCTTCAAAATTAAATGAAATTTAAAGCATGGATTAATTAATTGTTTTTCTGGGAAGCACTTAAGTGAATGAATATTCGACAACGGAAATATCGGATGCACAGCGCGTAGGCACCGGACGGTCACGGAGTCCACAGGGCCTGCTCGTCACAGCATCTGACCCAGCGGACACTGACTGTGGGTGCTGGCACACGTCCCCATTTGGGTACAGAAGTGAATTCCTGCTAAGACCTAGGGGGGCACAACATGTAGAAAATTCACTTGCACATCAGAATAACAACTTCAGCTGCAAATTAAACCTTGCTCCAGGCCCACTGCAGCTACTGATGAGTTGTCACAATTGCGGCAGCCGATCAGTCTGCTGGACGATCGCGGGTAAACGTCAGCGCTCAGCCTCACATGTGCAGGTTCCCACCTGCCTCTTCTGTAGCTGTGGGCACCGCAGCAGCCTCAGAGCACAAGGTATAGGATGCCACGCTCTTCCCTGTGTGCGTGGCACCGCCACTCAAACACACCGAGAGCACGGGCACGCCCCTGCTGGTGGAGCACAGTCCCAGCGAGCCCAGTTCCTGGAGGGCGGTGGGCTTTGTCCTCGGTCCTCAGGACTCCGGGCACCAGAACCCATGAAGCAGCCGCTGCCTCTTTGCTTTGCCCAGATCAGGACAAGGGCATTTAAGACACACGGGCTGCCTGGTACCTTTTTAGAGCTGTGACTAAAAACGAAGGATGGCAGCTCCTGTATAAAAATAGGTTTATTGAGCCGGTAGCATCATGTCATGATTGAACAGGACTGGACGTTAAACAACACAGGCTTCAGGTGTGAACTGGTGACCGGCCCTGAGATCTCACTCAGGACTCCTACGTGCAACTGGCATGGCCGGTGTGCTCGCTGGCCATTGTGCTTTGAAACGCTTTTCCAATTGAAGACATGCTCGGGCCTCTTTTACATAAGAAGTGCCGTCCAGGGGTGTCCCAACCAAGACCGCTGGGGCGCTCTGGCACGTCTCAGGCGGGGCACCAGCTGCTGCCTTCCTCGGGCCCGAACTGTGGCCACGACTGGCCATGGCCACCAGCGCTCAACCCCAAGTGCAGGGACAGTCAGAACCAAGTGTTTGCTGATCCAAGACTAGTGCGGAGACCACGGAAAGCTGCCCCGAGGGACGCCCTACAAAATCCGACGGTGGTATTCCCCAAAAATATTTTTTACAGCACTTTAAATAGTTTACAAAAAGCCTACAAAAATTATATTTACCAGGACACATCTGTTAAATAAAAACATCCTTTCGCGTTAGTGTACATATATACGGGCTGTACAGGGGCCTCCGGGGCTCCGCCCTTTCATCAGGAGTGTGTGACATGTGGGGACGGGCACACACATGCTTCGCCCACACTTGCCGCGGCCAGGAGCGTGCTCACAGCTGGAGGACGGGGCCCTTGGCCAAGAGGCTGCCGCCCTCCTCCACAGACGCATCGCTGAACTCGCTGGCATCACTGCCCAGGACCTCTTGGTCTTCATCGTCTCTGTCCACCCCCCTCCGCCTGTACCGCAGGTCTAAGATGCTCTCCTCCGGCCCCGAGTTCCTCCTGTCGGGCAGACTGAGCCCTGCCTGGGACTTCTTGGGCGGCCAGCGGCCACCCTCCTGCTTCACCAGCAAGTGTGAGCTTCCGAACACTGGGCCGTGGCCAGCCTGGGTCTCTCGGAAGGCCGAGAAGGATGCGCCCTGCAGAGGCAGGCTCAGGGGGGGACTGAAGAGGCTGGCCTGCTTCCCCCCCCAGGAGACACTCTTCCCGAAGTGAAACAGCTGCGTGGAGAGCAGTGGTGAGAAGCCGGCAAAAGGCAGGCCTCTCTTGGGGTCCATGGCGAGGCTGGGCGAGCCCCGGGCCTGGCCCTCCAGCCGCTTCTCTCTCTGGCCCCTGAGGCCCCCTTTCCACGCCGCCGCATCCCTGCCTTTCGTGCTCAGTGCCCAGGTGCTCTGCAACCGGCTCTGGGGGGAGAAGTCAGTCCAGGGCAGGGCGAGGCCGGCCCGGGGCCTCCCCTCTCGCTCGGCGCCTGGGGTCCGTGCCAGTGAGCTCCGGCTCTCTGCCCGAGCGCCAGCCTCCATGCAGCTCGGGAGCTGAGCCACTGCGCTTTCCCCTGCGGCAGCCTCGGCCCCCCTCGGGCTCTTATCTTTGGGCGCATAGGCGGTTCTCCTACTGGCTGGTGACCCTTTGGCAGACGCGGTCCCGCTGACGCTCCTGGACGGCACCAGTTCGCATCTGGCCAGGGCTGCAGGGCTGCAGGCCTGCTCGGCGCGGGGGCTGCTCCTCCCGGCCGGCGCGAAGGCTCTACCCGGGCCCCTCGGTCCCTCGGCCGGCTGCAAGGGCCCCCTGCACCTCTGGCTCCGGGTGCACATGCCAGGCTGAAGGGCTGGGCCGGGAGGTAGCACTTTCCGGCACGGCAGCTCCGGTTTGCCTCCATTCCCCGTCCCGAGAGCGGTGGGGCCCCCTCCTTGAATTTCTGATCCGCTCACGGACTCCTTGGCCTTTTCGGCCAAAAACTTCCTAATCTCCAGTTCAATGCTGTCATCGCTGTCTACAGAGCTGCTGTCATCAGACAGGGAACTGGGGCTTGGGGCCGGACCATGAAGTTCACGGGCTTCCGATTCACCAGAGAACAGGCTCCTTCCTGCGGCTTGGCCCCTGGACCGGGGAGCCGGGGGCGCGTCCTCGGCTGCCACGCCGTCTGGCTTTGCTCTCACCGCTTCTCGGCAGAGGACGTGCGAGGGTCTCCCCGGGCTCTCTTTTCTGGACTTTGAGAGGCAGCTTTTCAGCAGATGTGGGCTTCGGTCTTTCCAGTCTTTCGGGAAGCCCCCTACTTTATCCAGGAACTGCGTCTCCGTGGTGCTGAACCTGACCCTCTTCTTGCAGCCGGCTCTGGGGTCCTTGCACCTCTTCCGGAGCCTCCGCTTGGACCGCAGCAGGTCCTTGATGGCCGTGTCCAGGTCCTCGTCACTGTCCAGCGAGCTGCTCTTGTCCTCGGAGCTCTCCTTCTCATCCACGCGCCTCGCCTCGGCCGCCTTCCCGGGGCCTGGCAACATGGTACCCTGTGTGACTGAGGCCCCGTGCTCATCACCCAGCACGCCCGTCCTGCAGGGGAGAGGCTGGCCCCAGGTCTCACCCTCCCTTCCCGGGGCCTCGCTGGCTTTCCCCTGGCTGGGTTGCACTCTCCCCTGGCTGCGGTCGGCGTCCCGGGCGCCCTCCTGCGCCTCGGCCGTGTCTCTGGTCCTCTTGGGCGTGCACGGCCGCACGGCGGTGCTGCCTGCTCCGCGTTTCCTCTTGCAGCTCAGTGACAGGTCCGGCGTTTTGGAGGCCGAGGCGCTGAGGCCGGACGGCAGCAGCGGGCTGTGTGCCGGTGGCGGGCACGTCTCCGTCCTGGGCAGCAGCCCCCCTGACTGCGCCTTCAGAGCCAAGAACGTCCGGATTTCCTGTTCGATGCTGTCGTCGCTGTCCACAGAGCTGCTGTCACCGTCGGAGCAGGAAGGCACGTCGTGGGGATACAGGAGTGGGCTGGTGGGCGGGGATCTGGTGCCGCCCTCCAGGGGACCCGGCAGGATCGTTTTGGAAATGTCCAGGATCGCTTCAGCGCACATCAGCTCCGCGGATGTGTCTGCGCGGCACGGGGACCCGTCCACAGACTTGCTTTCGGCAGCTGTACTTCCTGGAGGTGCAGGAGCCACGGTTTCCCTGGGAGGCCTGGAGGGGTGGTCGGGGTCCAGGCCACCCGGGCTGAAGTCCGCGGCCTTGGTGGCCACCGGCTTCTTCTTGCCCGGGGTCTTCCCGTGGCCTTCGAGCCAGGTGCTCTTGGTGCAGAGGCCCGTGCCGTGTGCAGGGGGCCCGGGGCCCTTCTCCTCCGCGGGCAGGGCCCTTTGCGGCGGCTCGCCACCTGCCTCCTTCCTCTTCTCCAGCTGGTACAGCTGGATGGCCTCCTCGATGCCATCATCGCTGCTTGAGTCGGCCGCCTCAGGCACCAGGGCCGCGCTCCTGGCTCGCCTTCCCCTCTTCCCTGAGCCGGTGCCCCTCCTGACCCCGACTTTACCAGGGGCTGCTTCTGCAGGGCGGCCCGCAGCCGCGGCGGGCTCAACGGTGACCTTGCACCTGGGGCCTCTGGGCAGCGCGCCAGCCTTTGTGGACCTGGGAGGCTTCCGGAAGGTGAACTCCTTACAGGCGCCCGCCAGCTCCTGCTGGTACGCCTTGCCCGTCGGCTCTCTGCTGGATCTAGACGCCGACTGGGCCAAGCTGTCAGCGGGGTCTGGTTTTTTGTCTGCAGGAACGTCGCATTTTTGGGTTTCGTGCTGCCTCTTCTCACTTAGGAACTGTTCGATCTCTGCCCGGATGCTCTGTTCGAAGGAGTCCTCACTGCTCACGCTGAGCGGCGAGGCAGAGCCCTGGTCCTGGCCGACTCCCCTGTGGCTGCCGGGGACACCAGTGGGGCCAGCTGCAAGGTCTGGGGGGCACAGGGCGGTCAGGGTGCCGCTCGGAGGCAGCTCTGGTTTGCATCGACTGGCTGCGGGAGGCCGGGCGGCACCGCTCTTGGCCTTCAGGTACTCCTGGATGGCTTCCTCAATGTCGCGGTCCACGGAATCATCACTGTCCGAATCCAGCACCAGGGGGCCAAGGGCCGCGGCCTCCTCCTCCCCCTTGGGGTCAAAACCAACAGCAAGACCACAGGCGGCAAAGGTGGGGCTGGTAGCCAGCCTGGTGCCACGGCCCCTCTCCGCTCTCTGGCTTCTCTGCCGGCCATGCTCGCCACTCATGCCCAGGGCGGCCCCGTCCCCCTGAAGCGTGCTGATGACCGCCTGCACCTTGGCGCTCACCGCCGCTCTCGGGACGCCCTCCTTCGGCTCCGAGAAGCATCCGGGAAACCTACAGCTCCCGGGTGGGCCAAAGGCCTCCCATTTGGACGGCAGGGCGAGCACAGGAGGCGCATTCATGAGATACATCCTAGCCGACGGGACGCGCAGAGAGGCGGCACTTTGCTTCTCTGCCTGCTTCACATCCTGGAGGAGAAGGCACGCCGGGATGGCGCCCTAGGTCACGTCACGGAGAAGCGGTGGGCCTGGTGAGGGTCCAGCCGGCCGCGGGTCCCAGGGCAAGTCACTCACGCCTCCCGGGTCGCATCTCCCTTGGCTGTAGACGCAAGGCGGCCACGAAGCTTCATGAGAAAACGCTTCCGAGCCACCCGCAGCGAGCTCGCGGAAGCTCACACGAGTGTCCTTTCCCCGTCCCTCCGTCCATCTTCTCCGGGACGGGAACAGAGGTTTTATTTACCTCCAAAAGTTGTCAGGAGGTGCCAATGAGATAAAGACTCAGTGCTCCTCTGCAGGTGGAAAAGAACAACTACTATGAATCCAGGTTCAGTGAGACGTCGTGGGTAGGTCCAACCTTGACGCGAATCAGCAGCTCCTGAAATGAGAAGTTACTCAATGGGAGCATTTAAACATTTATCTCCCTAAACAACTTTAAAGAGGCACTTATACCAAAGCCTCTTTATTTTATTTATTTATTTATTATTATTATTTTTTTTTGCGGTATGTGGGCCTCCCACTGTTGTGGCCTCTCCCGCTGCGGAGCACAGGCTCCGGACGCGCAGGCTCAGCGGTCATGGCTCACGGGCCCAGCCGCTCCGCGGCATGTGGGATCCTCCCGGACCGGGGCACGAACCCGTGTCCCCTGCATCGGCAGGCAGACTCCCAACCACTGCGCCACCAGGGAAGCCCAAAGCCTCTTTATTTTAAAACGTCGAATGTATATTTGCCAGATCGTCTCACGGGACCGTATGATTATTTTTAGGTAATTAATATAGAAGTTGCCCCGAACACAGTAAGGCGCCCCTTTTCACGCTGTGTGGTTTCTCCACAGCTTTTGTATCTCAGACCAAATGCGGCTGGGTCGGCAGAACCACTGGGATAGTCTTGGGGACACTTTGAAGAGCTGCTCCCAACAGCCTTTACACTACAGGTCTGGGACCACCGCCGGGGAGGGGAACATAACGCAGGCTGTACACAGCCGATTAGAGAGACGCAAAATACATCATATAACTGTCAGCTCTTAACATGTTTCTCTGACCTCTCCCGATCCCCTGCAAACTGGAATGCAAAGTAGCCGAGATGCAAGAGGAGAGCTTGGCAGTGCTTGTGGAAACAGGGAAATCGAGTTCCAACTCCAAACAGTGCCGGGCAAGGCGGTCACCACCCTAGGGCCTTGGGGGGTGGCCGGAAGCGGCCTGTGTGTTTGCTTTGCTTCCCATGCAGATCCTTCTCCCCCAGGAGCTTCCTTCCTGACGAGCACAGAATCCTGTGTTTACACACCACGGTCCTTTCCAGGAAAGCCTAGCCCAGCCACCTAGGCACAGATGTGCCCAAACAGGTGGGACCAGCAATTAACCAGAGGGCATGACCAATTCAGAAGGAAGTCCTCTGCTATTACTACTTATGCTCAGAAAGTGAGACTCTACAATGTAAAAGAATTTGCTGCCTTTACCTGCGATTCTCTTCAAGTCCAGGTTCGGCGTGACGTTTGCAGAATGGTTCAGGGATTGGCTCTTCGTCCCCCCACCTCTACGCTGTAGCATCTGGTGCCCACTTTTTAAACGGACTTTTGACTGCCAAGATTAAAGAGAATCAGAGACCTAATTCAGAGGCTGAAACTACAGCTGGTAAGTATTTGGGGGGAAAGAAATCACATTAAGGGCTCAAAATTCAATTTTGGAAGAACTTACCCTGAGGCCAAATACAGTTAACCACAACTAATTCCCAACTCTCCTGGGCCATCGGTCTGATCCTGTAGGATGGTGACGGCAGGGAACATGGGAGGCTATTCATCAGTCCTCAGATGTGAGCACCCATAACAGTCCACGATCCCTCCCACAGCACCACCCTCCAGGGAGATTCCCTCCCAAGGGCAGTGGGGAGCAACAGTGGGGAGGCGGAGGGCTCTTTCCCTGGGCTGCGCCCACCTTGCTGTGGTCATCATTCAAGCTGCCTTGGCAAAATGACAGCGATTACGAGACATCTGCATAGGCCTTGAACTGGGAAGAGTCTAAATAAAGAATCTTAACTTCTTAAACAGCACTGCTATCTGGAAAAGTGGGCCCAAGGATGAACCCAAGCTGCAGTGGTTTCCACTCCAGGTAGCAGAGTGGGCGGAAGGAAAAGCGCTGCTCTCTACTCAGCACCTTGACCATGTTCGTAGCTCTTAAATGACTATCGAGAGCTCGGACTCCTAGCGGGCAGTTTTCTGAACTGTCAAATTACCTAGCGCAAGAATGAGGTTAAAAATTCAGACAGCGTCTCCAGCGACAGCTTGTGGCTTTAAGACAATCACCCACAATGAGATGAATCATTCTGGAAAACTCCCCGAAACTGTACTTGGAGAGACTGTGGGCTGAAGCCTGGGGGCTTTCGCTTTGCCAAACTGCCACCCTGCTCCTCGAGAACCCGGGGACCAGGTCCGGAGGGTGGCTGTGAGGACACCTAGCCCTGCGCCCCAAAGCCACGTGGTGCTAGAATTTGAACAGTGAGGAGGGCACCTGGGTCTCTTCTCAGTCTAGACACCAACCTCCAGGAGGACAGAACCTCGCTAATGCTCATCCCCTGGCCAAGTCCGGCTCCCCGCACGCGATGTGGCTTCGCCATTAACGCTGTGCAGCTCCTGCCCTTCCCTCCCAGGCTGGACTTTCCCCAGGATTAGGGAGGTGAGGGTCGGGATACAAGGCCCAGAAGGAGGGCCCTCTCTGGAGGGCCAGCCTGAAGTGGGCGTGCGCTGGAATTCCGGCCCTGGCCCGCGGAAGATGAGACTTTACAATACGGCAAGGACGGCTCCCCAGCAAAGCTGCAGGGCCACTGCCAGTGCCTAGGGGGCCGGAGGCCAGGCGAGACCCTCCCGGCTGACCCTGCCCTGCCCTCTGCTCCCGGCCTGGGGGCGCTCACTCCCAGCGCAGCCTCTGCCAGGAGGGATCCCGGCGCCCGGAGAGGCGACCCGGTTCTCTGGCAGGAAGGGGTCGGGCCTCCACGCAGGGCTGCGCCCGGGTTATATTCTGGGCTCGGTGGGCTTGGGGGCGAGGGGCCCGGTGACCCTCCGGGAAGCCGCACGGGGCGGGGCGCAGGGCACGATCTCAGCGGGAGGGCCGGGCCCCGGGCCCTCGGCCGCGCCGGAAGCTGTCCCGCCGCGGGCCCTCACCTGCGCCTCACCTGGGCCCCGCGCCCGGCCGGCTTCGAGGAACGCGGGCGCGCGCAGGCGGGGGTCCCGGCCAGGAGCCGCCTCTGAGGCCGCGACCCCCGCCCTCCGCGCCAGCTAACTACACGGCGCCGGGCCGAGCCCGCCCCGCCCGCCGCGGCCCCTACCCCGGCGGCCCGGCGCCGCGGTGCGGCCTGCATGCCCGCCCTCCGGCCAGGCCCCCTCCTCCCACTCGGCCCCGCACCGGCCCCCGCCCCGCGCGCCGCGTCCCGGGGAGGCGGCGGGGTCCCGGCGCGGAGGGGCCGGGCCGCCGGCGCCGGGGGCGCGCGCGGGAGGGCGGGGCGCGCGTGCGCGGGGCGGGGCGGCCCCCGGAGCTCCCTCCCCGGACCTACCGGCGGCGGCGGCGGGGCTGTGGCGGCCGCGCTCCGGAAGCCGTGCCCGGTGGCTGGGCATCATGGGAATGGCACGGCCGAGTTCCGGGGGAGGCGCGCGGCCCGGCCGGACCCCCGCCCGGCGAGCGCGCGCCCACCTGCCGGCCGCGCTGCGGAGGAGCCGCGGGCGCCGCGCGCCGCCCCCGCTCCCACCCCGCCCCGCCCCGCCCCGCCCCGCGCCCGCGCCCGCGCTCGCGCCCCGCGCCTGCCCAGCCCGGAGGCGGCCCGAGCCTCCGGAGACGCCCCGCCCCTCCCCAGCCTCGGGCCGGCCCCCCGAAATGCGCCCGGTGCGGTTGGAGTGAGTAGTCGGAGTGATGTCTGACCCCCAGCCCACTCCGGCCAGAGGCTGGGGCCCTCCGGTGCTGTTTGGGCGCCCCCTCCCCTGGCCCCCAACTGCCCCGGGAGCGGGGGTCGTGCGCTGAGTCAGTGGCCGAGTTGGCAGACGCCGCCCTGCCTCCGCGGTCCCCGGTGGGAAGTTCAGGCCGGGAGGCGCACAGATGGGCTACTTTGTCGTGGATGATGTTACTATGGTCATCAGCAGTCCTGTTACTAGAAGCTCCTACACGGCCAGCGTCCGCTGTGTGCCTAGCACCGTGCCTCTGGCTGGAAGGAGGTGGTTCCTTGCCTTAAGTCTGCGCAGAGCTCAAGTCTGGCTCCCTGGAAGCAGCGGGTCCCTCTGTGCCCCCCTGCCCCCCAGTACCCCAAGCTCCAGTGCTGCATGGCCAGCCTTCTTTCCAGGAAAGCTGCCCAGGCCTCCTGCTGCCTTTGCCCAATGCTTCTATGTGTCTGCGTTTCCTACTTCACCCCAAGCTTCGGGATAAGGAACCTGAGGCTAAGAATGGATAAACAGCCCGCCCAGGGGCTGGGTCCTGCAGCAGGGAAGCTCGGAGGCAGCCTCATGTGTAGTGGAAACCCAGGACTTCAGAGCCGCAGGGGACCTGGGAGAGCAGAGCATCCCTCAGTCGTTCAGGAGATGGTCACTGAGCACCTGACCGTGTGCAGGCCCTTGGCCTGGCCTTGGGGGTCTGTGGAGGCCGGGGTGGAGGCTGGGGCACCCTGTGACTGGCTCCATAGGCGTACCTTCAGCTGGGTTCCAACAGGAGGAAACAGATGTTAAAGACACATCTGTCCTGGGCGTTTGGCCTGTTTGGGAATGGGGAGGGAGCATTGTCTTCCAGGAACACCCCCCCCCACCCCCCCACCGCACAGTAAGACAGGTTCTGTTTTCTGGTCTCTTCGCTGACTGTGTGGCCTTGAAGTTCTTTCTGGTTTTGTTTGATTTTTCTAACAGTTCAGAGATCTTCACCGGAGGCTTGTGGTGTCCCACTGCTACTCAGGGTGCTAGGGCTGGTGGGGGTGGAGCCCGGGCAGCGGGAGGGGCAGGTTGAAAGCAAGACACGAAGACTGTCCGTCTTTCCATCCCTACCAGCCTCCATGCCCCAGACCCAGACGTATCTCGGGGTGAACTGGGGTTTCGTTTCCTGTCTAAAAAGTGCCAGAAGTTGGACAGGAGAAAAAAGTCAGAGGCTTTTTCCTGCAGGAATGAGAAGGGGGCTATTTCTAGCCTTATCCGCCTAGGGAATTTTGAAAGCCATGAAAACATAGCATTCATGCTTCAGAGAATTGTTCAATAAACACTGTCTTCTATGAGTCATACTCTTTCATTACCAGAAGTTTGGGAAAAGACATCTAATTAATAACCTAATGAGCCACAAAAAGGGATGCACAGATGTTACTATGGTCATCAGCAGTCCTGTTACTAGAAGCTCCTACACGGCCAGTGTTTTTATTTTTTTTAATTTTATTTATTTATTTATCTAGTTTTGGCTGCGGGCTTTCTCTAGTTGCGGCAAGCGGGGGCTACTCTTCGTTGCGGTGCGCGTGCTTCTCATTGTGGTGGCTTCTCTTTGTTGCAGAGCACGGACTCTAGGCACGTGGGCTCAGTAGTTGCGGCGCACGGGCTTAGTTGCTCTGCAGCATGTGGGATCTTCCCGGACCAGGGCTCAAACCCGTGTCCCGTGCATTGGCAGCCGGATACCTGACCACTGCGCCACCAGGGAAGTCCCTTTCCACAGTTTGTAAATAGTGCTGTGATGAACATCTTTGCTGATGTGTCCTTGGAAGCCGGCTGAGTTTTCCTCAGGGTAAATTCCTAGAAGAGACCTCGCCTGGGCTGAGGACTGGTATGCGTTTTGGCCAAAATGCCCTCCAGAAATGCCCAGCTGACATACCGTCTACCCACTGAATGGGGAGCACGGCTGGATTGTATCCTTGCATTCGCGTCTGGCAATCTCACAGGTAAAACAAGTCTTTTCCACTTTGATTTTCATTTCTTTGCCTGGTGGTGGTGTAGAACATCTTTTTATTTTACTATTGGCCATTTGGAAAATTGCCTGTACGTGTTCTGTGAGCATTTAAAATTTTCCTCTTGGGCCGTGTGTCGTTTTCTTTTTCCAGAGTTTCTTGCATTAAGGATTTAGCACATCTCCAGTGTATACTCGTTTATTTTTCAGTTTGTCATTTTTCTTTTAACTTTGGATTTAGCTTTTGGTTTGTTTTGTTGGCCATGCGCGAGTTTTCAATTTGTGTAACCAAGTCTGTGAGGTTTCCTTTATGGCTTCTGGCTTAGCGGTAAGGCCCAGGGCAGCTTTTACCATGCTGAGATTTTGTAAGCGTTTACCAATTTAGTGGCTAAATTTACAAATAAGAACAATTGAAGCCACGGAGGGGCATGAATTGCAGATTCCTGTGGAAATCAGAAATCCAAGGGTGTGACGGGGGATAAGCAGATTCTGGAAAGGGAAAGGCTTTTTTCTTTTTTTTTTTTTTTGGCGGTACGTGGGCCTCTCACTGTTGTGGCCTCTCCCGTTGCGGAGCACAGGCTCCGGACGCGCAGGCTCAGCGGCCATGGCTCACGGGCCCAGCCGCTCCGCGGCATGTGGGATCTTCCGGGACCGGGGCACGAACCCGCGTCCCCTGCATCGGCAGGCAGACTCCCAACCACTGCGCCACTAGGGAAGCCCGGGAAAGGCTTTCTTCATTCCTTTTTGAAACCGCCGACCTTCAGATACCTATGTATACACATACGCTCGTGCACACACACACACACACCTGCGTGTGCACACAGGCACACGTGTGTGAACACACATGCACGTACACACACATTTATACTGTAACTTTGAGGAAGCTGTGTCTCCTGCATGCTGTAAGATCTTCATCGGAGGAACAAGAAGGACATCTATTTTTATCAAAACTTTCCTGTTGTAAGAGGTGCTGACTTTGGCGTTTAGTTTTCCCCCAATCAGTCTCCTCACTGTGCAAGTTCCGGGTCTCCTAGGATCCGCCCACAGGCTGCTTTCCTCCTCTTCTTACCACCATGAAGTGGTCTCCCTTTTCCAAGGCAGGGGTCACCCTGGCATCTCTGCTCAGCCCAGGCCTGACTCTTCTAGAATGACAGTCAGTAGCTCTGCTGTGTCCCAGATGGGTGAGCACTGGCAGCAGGGACCAGGGCGGTGGGTGGGCTTCCAGTCAGGCTCTGGGGCCCTGTGCGGTCACTGCTCCTCTCTGGCCCTCTCTTTGCCCTTCTGTCAAGGGAGCAGGGAATTCTTAGGGACCTTCTCAGTTACTCTCCACACGGAGCAGAGGACCCCCAGGAAGACAGCCGGGACAGCAGGGCCAGAGTCAGTGCGAGTGACAGAAGCAAGAGGCCCCTTTATTTGTGCCTGTTTTCCCTAAAAGAGTTAAGGGTGCTCTCATAATGAAAACCTCCAATGAAGGGGGGTGCCACTTCCTCCCCCTCAGCCCCCCGCCACTGATGGTCCCTAGGGGGGACACGGGCGATGCAGGCACCCCCGAACCAGCTGATGGGAGGATGAAGGACTGCATCCCCACCAGCGTCTGTGAAGTGTGAAGCCCGCCGACCCCTCTTCGAGGACGCTGTCCCGAGGTTATGGTCACACGGTTCACGCAGGCGGATCTCCACAAAGACGATTCTTCACTTAGCAAAGCAAACCCCACCTCCACGGCTGTTCGGAGGGGCGGCGACACTGACCATCTGTGCCCGGAGCCTCTGCTGGAGAGGATGAGGTGGGTCCACATGAAGCCTCGGCTGGGCTGATCTCGCTGGTGGCCATGGGGTGTCCTGCCTGGCAGAACGGACGACAGAGTGACATTTCCCCGCGGGACTTGCCAGCCACCGTTAGCAGTGAGACCTCCTTTGTGGAGTGGCCCCGTGTGAGGGCTGGCCGGGAGATGCTGCGTTGTTCTGCTGGCTTCTTTATACGGTTTCAACTTTAAAATCATGAGCATTGTTTTCATATATACAAAAATCACCTCATGTAAAGTATGGAATGGAAATGTATGAAAGTTCATGTGTGTAAGTGTAGACAGCAGACAGACAGACAGACAGACACACACACAGCACCCAGACCAGGTCCAAGTAACTCCGCCCACTCGATTCAGTCTTTGGAAATTCTATTTCTGCAAAACCTTTTTTTTTTTTTTTTTTCCGGTACGCGGGCCTCTCACTGCTGGGGCCCCTCCCGTTGTGGAGTACAGGCTCCGGACGCGCAGGCTCAGCGGCCATGGCTCACGGGCCCAGCCACTCCGCGGCATGTGGGATCTTCCCGGACCGGGGCACGAACCCGTGTCCCCTGCATCGGCAGGCGCACTCTCAACCCCTGCGCCACCAGGGAAGCCCTGCAAAACCATTTTTTAAAATCTCTCGCCTGATGAGATTGGGATTGACACATATGCGCTACTATGTATAAAATGGGTTACTAATGAGAACCTACTGTAGAGCACAGGGAACTCTCCTCGGTGCTCTGTGGTGACCTAAATGGGAAGGAAGTCCAAAGAAGAGGGAATAGATGTACACATATAGCTGATTCACTTTGCTGTACAGCAGAAACTAACACAACATTGTAAAGCGACTATACTCCCATAAAAATTAATTTAAAAAATCTCTCACCTCAGAAATGACCTTTATTCAGTTTATTTCTTGAGTGTCAGGTTCTTAGAATTTTCCTGACATGAATTTCACTCAGTTTATTATTTACCATTTCAGGGGCCAACTTGAGTTTAAGATCGTCTGTTTATAAGGCAGCTAAACTAAGGCAGAAAATAATCTCCTTGAGAAGAAATTTTTCAGGAGGGCCCAGAGTCCGTCATAAATGGAGAATGAAGTTACATTACCTCCGATTTACTCATGTAAGGGCAGGATATCTTCCAGCTCAAGATTTGAGAGAAAAATGATTTTCTCTCTCCGATTCTTGGCAGAAAATAAATTGGACCAAGGTCCTCATTCTTATCAGGCAATTTTGGGAAGTTTGCGCCCGTCCTCTCCTCGGAGGGCCTGTGGGTAACTGGGGCGGCACTGGGAGGTGGCCAGACTGGGGGCTGAGGCCCCCAGGTTTGGGGAACCCTTTAAAGGCAGGAAAACATACTGAGCAAAGGCAAAGCGACAAAGGCCGGCAGAAGTCGGATGTCTTGGGCCCAGACACTCTGGGACAGGAGCCCCCCTCAGGTCAGTCCACGCAGACATGAGAAGGAGAAGCGTGTGCAGGGCTCAGGCTGGAGCATCCTTGGACACAGGACTGGGCGAGGGGAGGTGGCCATAATGTGGGTGCAGTGGAGGCCGAGACTGAGATGACCCCCTCAGATTGTCCCACTGAGGAAAGTGGCCGGGCCGTTACACCCCCTGCACAGAGGCCACTGGACGTGGGCGGCCCCCGGGAAGGAGAGGACCTCAGTCAGGAGTGTGGCCAGTGCAGACCCCACTCCTGGCGCCTCCGCCCTGAAGGGGTCTGGGCAGCTGCCCTGTGTCCACTGCAAACCTCCAGGACTTTATTCCTTTGGAAACAGCTACTCGAATTCTGTACTTGAGAAATGCCACTCTTTCTATCCATATTTCAGGCAGAGTTAGTTAGCTTGTTAAATCTATAGGAGTTTTATCCCAACTACATTCAGTGGAAGAGGCTGCTGAAAATTTGTCCAGAAATGATAAGATTATAAGACTTAGACATGAAAATCTGCATCAGAATGTTAACAATCAGGAAACAATCAGGATGGAAATGATGGCAAATGTGGCAAAGGAAACCAGTTCTGGCAGAACTTGTCGTGAGGACGCTTCCGTGCTCCTGGGGAACGAATTGGCACAGAGTAAAAATGAGAGTTCACACTTCAGTCTCAAAAATGTCCCCAAATCTGTAAAAATGATTCTATTTCAGTTTTCTTTTGGCAGAAAGAAGAGGAATCTACTGCACGTTCTCTGAGTTTTGGAAAGGCAATATGGAAAATTCGACCTTTTTTGAATACAAAGCTCCTTCTATCCTGAATCATGTATTCCCTTCCTAGGACGTGGGCTGGGGAAGGGTCTCCTCAGATTGATAAAGGGTCCTGGTTTCTCTGTGTACCAGTTAGTTTGGTGCCATTAGAGGAAAGTCGGGCTGCGTGGAGAGCTGGGCCTCCCCCTGTGTCCCATCCCCTCTCTCCATTCTAGAAGGCACTGTCTACGTTCACACTAAAGCCGGTTTCAGAAACATTCCCCTCCATGACACTTTCTGTATTCCATCTTGGAAGTATCTCGCTCTGGCACATAACTGGAAAAACGTCAGGAACTTGCAGACCCGGGAAGGGACATGAGGCCTGCACTGGTGGATGGAGACCCACTGGGAGGGGGCATGGGTGGGGTGACTGCCTTTGGGCCGACACCCAGCTCCGTCCTGGGGGGGCGCTCCAGTAGGCTGGCTCTCAGGCAGAGCACAGAGGCGTCGGAGGCTGGGAGTGAGGCGTGAATGGGGCAGGCACAGAGCCAGGGGCCGTGCAGGGTTTTCCCCTCCCTGAAATGAGAGCATCAGACACAGCTTTCCCCTGGGAGCCTGGGTTTTACTTTCTTAGTTTTCAAGTGACAGTGTTTCACCGCCCTGAGTGTGCCCAGTGAGTGTGGCTGTTTCTCCGACATGGGTGGCACAGTGTGGTCGTCCACACGCCTGACCCACCCAGCGCCCAGGCTGCAGGGCAGGACAGGTGAGCTGCCCCCAAGCCCCTGCGGAGATAGTGTGTGCAGGGAGAGCCGGCGGGGTGCCAGGGTGGGCGCTCAGAAGTGGACCCACTGCCCAGCTGGCATTTCCTGCTCTGTTTACACAGCAGGACGAGCCCCTTTATAAAAAGCAGCTGTGGCACTTCACCCTACACTCAGACACCACGGTCTCCAGTTACAACAGAAGGGGGTTTGCTCTGCTGGGAGGCAAGAGGAGGTTGACCAGTAAGACAGACTTAAAATGTAGCCATAATTCCTAGAGTAGAAGCCAGAGAGAAGGAAGCTTTTACCTGGGCCGCCCAGCACCACTGAGGTTTTATACGAGAGACTCGCTGGGGGACAGGCTGGTTGGTTACATTTACGACTTGGGCAGAGGTGACCTTTCATGTCGCCCTGTGCAGTCCGCTCGCTTATAGTCTAAGGATGCGGGGCGTTAGTTTCATCCTTAATGCACAGAAACACAGTGGAGACTTGTATGTGTTCAGTTTATCTCAGCACCATTTAAGGCGTCAGGGAAAAGAGCTGGACCACAGAAGACAGGCTCAGAAGTGGATTGTCCGGGTGGGGGGCAAGCAGGCCCCGCTGGATCCCCAGCCACTGTTATTCTCTGCAGCCTCTGTTGCCAAGGATAGAAAGGGCCAGGCGTGCTGTGCAAACCCTCTAGCTAAGAAGCCACCCTGGCTCTGGGAGCCTGGAACAGAACAGGCAGGCACAGTCTGAGGTTTCCGGGGCTGGAGGGGCTGCTGAGGGTGCCACGGTGACAGCCCCTGCTCTGACGGCTGCCCTGGACCCGCGGCCGGTTGGAGAAGGAACTCCACCTAAAACCTCAAAGGAGAAACCCAGGCGTTTAAAGGTGGTGCCCAAGAAGGAATGAGCGTTTGACAACTGGTTTCTGCTCTGAATCTTCACAGAATTTGGCTGAATTTTGGTGCCTTTGGGCTGAACTTGGGGAAAAGAGCAGAGCTTTGTTTTGCACTGAGACCTGGAGCAAAAAGAGGCGTCTCTGCTGTGCGCCAGCTGGATCCTCCCAACACGCCCAAAGCTGATCTTGACGTTGGACGAGGCTGGAGAGAGCGTCCCATTGCGTGGTCTGGGGACCCCCGCCTTGGGCCTCTAGGACCAGGGAACTGAGGACAGAACGTTTGTGGTTGGAAAAGGAGAGAGCTCCCTGGTGGACGTTTTCCTGAAGAATCCAGAGCTGACTGAGAAACTTGGTGGAGGAGAAGGCCACTTCTGGAGGAATGTCCAAGCACAGACCGCGTCCTTTGGCTGAACGTCCTGATGAAAAGACAAGGCTTCTTCCAGGGCTGCCCAACCGAGGGAGCCCAGAGACTCTAGGCTTTAAGGACAGGCCAGCGGCAGAGACAGCTTCATTCAAGATATCCTGCCCCAAACTCAGGAGCCTTATCCAACTTGATAAGAATGCTAAAATTTTAGGAAACATGTTACAGCCTCAGCCCTGAGAGTACCTTCTCGCTTTTCTTACCACTGGTGTCAAGACTTAGTTGGAGACCTGAAATAGAACAACATTGATCTTTGAACCTGAGACCTTGATCTGGGGGGACAAGTTCAAAGGGAGAGCCTGCTCTGGTGCGGGAGCCGGCTTTCCCCCGCCCCGGGAACCAGCGCTCAAGGGCTCACCTTCCGGCCTCCCTGCCTGGACCCGGAAGCCACCTCCTTCGTCCACTGCCTTGAGGGAGGTGGACTGGCCATCCTCCTTCACTGGCGGGACAGGCTGTAGGTGCCCTCCTGCTGGCCGCTCAGCACAAAATAGAGTAAAATTTGAAAATAAGTCTAAGTCCATGCGTTCACTGTAACATTTCTAAATAACCCAAATCGTTACCATCGGTGGGGGGTCGGGGAGGGGAACAGGAATCAGGTCTTCATCTTGAGGACGTGACGAGGAGAAATCCAGCATTTTCCCTGCTTTTCCCGAGTGAGCTGGGCCACTGGGGAGCCAAATAGTACATAGGGAGTGGGGTTTGTTTTGTTTTGTTTTTTAAATTAAAGCACTCCGACTAATAAACGGAAGAGGAACGTAGAATTCAAATATCACCATTTTGCAACTCCCTGGGGGAATTAATGGGAATGGCAGCTGGTGGCCCTTAAAAGGGGATGGTCAGACCTTCTGTGCCCCTGACGAAGACCACGGCAGCCCCAAGGGTTGGCCGAGGGGACGGGACTGAGTGATGGAGCCCCAGCTGCCACCTTGCAGGGATCTGCAGGGCCGGGGTGGGCTGGCTGAGCACAGGGAGGGGGTGGCTGGCCAGCAGCGCCCAGAGCGCGGAGCACCAGGCAGGGCGATCAGTCTTCCCAGATCAAGTGTGTGGCAAAGGCAGGAATGGGGCAGGCTCTGGCATGTTACTGCCCCTCCCCTGCTACGGACACTAGGGGTCTAATCGGCTTTTCCCCAAGAGCACCTGGTGGGGTCCTGGAGGGAGAGCCCTTGCATATGCGGACCCCCCAGCAGAAGCATCCCCTCTGCAGCTCATTATGCATCTTCTGCATTCATGTTTTCTATGTTCCCTCTATTTACCATTTCCAGTTTCCTCCTTTCTTTGGCTCCTTTACTCTTCCTTGCTGGCTGTTCTTTTGTTTTTTGTTGTTTTGGGCCACACAGCATGTGGGATCTTAATTCTCCAAACAGGGAATGGACGCATGCCCCCTGCAGTGGAAGTGTGAAGTCTTAACCACTGGACCACCAGGGAAGTCCCCTTGCTGGCTCGGTTGAAGCCTGAGGCTTGCTGATGTATTTAAGGAGAGTCTGAAGTGCTGGGAAGGGCTTCACAGACCATCTGGGGAAGCCCCGCCCTTTTACAGGGGAGGGTCGTAGCCACCAAATTGGACTAAACAGGGGTCCTACTTCAAGTGCACGCACACACCCGCAATGCCCTTGACATTCAGAACTGTGGTCGCCATCCACAAAATGGTGACTTACGTTTCACAAGTGCAGGTTCACTAAGTTGGGAAATAATTGGGTTTCCTTTAAAGCTGTCTAAGCAGAGAAGAAAAGTCAAGGAGACGGGACACCTAAAGGGCCGAGACTCCCTTACTGGGAACGTTCTTTTGTGCTGGGTCCGACCGCCCTGATGCCAGGGACTTAGGTTACCAGCAGACAGGAGTTCTCTGCTGATTCCCTCCAGCCTGGCCTCAGCCTAAGACTCCCCGGCTCCCCCAGGCAGCAGCTGCAGCTCGGTCAGTTGACCTTTATCTGATCAGGTGACAGTCTGGCTACAAATTCTTAAGTCGTGACCAGTCTGTCCTCTGGGGCCAGGCTGGAGTAGCTGAAACCACCCGTTTTTTTTTCTTTTCTTTTCTTTTCTTTTTTTTTTAATAGATCTTTATCGGAGTATACTTGCTTCACAATACCGTGTTACTTTCTGTTGCACAGCAAAGCAAATCAGTCATATGCATACACATGTCCCCACATCCCCTCCCTCTTGAGCCTCCCTCCCACCCTCCCTATCCCACCCCTCTAGGTCATCGCAAAGCACTGAGCTGATCTCCCTGTGCCATGCTGCTGCTTCCCACTCCACTAGCTACCTACTTTACATTTGGTAGTGTATATATGTCGATGCTACCCTCACTTCACCCCAGCTTCGCCCTCCCACTCTGTGTCATCAAGTCCATTCTCTATGTCTACCTCTTTATTCCTGTCTTGCAACTAAGTTCATCAGTACCAATTTTTTTTTTCAGATTCCATATATATGCATTACCGTATGGTATTTGTTTTTCTCTTTCTGACTTACTTCACTCTGTATAACAGACTCTAGGTCCATCCACCTCACTACAAAGAACTCAATTTCATTTCTATTTATGGCTGAGTAATATTCCATTGTATATGTGTGCCACATCTTCTTCATCCATTCATCTGTGGATGGACATCTAGGTTGCTTCCATGTCCTGGCTATTGTAAATAGTCCTGAAATGAACATTGTGGTGCATGTCTATTTTTGAATTATGGTTTTCTCAGGGTGTATACCGAGCAGTGGGATTGCTGGGTCATATGGTAGTTCTATTTTTAGTTTTTTTAGGAACCGCCATACTGCTTTCCATAGTGGTTGTATCAATTTACATTCCCACCAACGGTGTAGGAGGGTTCCCTTTTCACCACACCCTTTCCAATATTTATTGTTTCTAGCTTTTTTGATAATGACCATTCTGACCAGCGTGAGGTGATACCTCATTGTAGTTTTGATTTGCATTTCTCTAATAATTAGTGATGTTGAGCATCTTTTCATGTGCCTCTTGGCCATCTGTATGTCCTCCTTGGTGAAATGTCTATTTAGGTCTTCTGCCCATTTTGTAACTGGATTGTTTGTTTTTTTGATATTAAGCTCCATGAGCTGGTTGTATATTTTGGAGATTAATCCTTTGTCTGTTGTTTCATTTGCAAATATTTTCTCCCATTCTGAGGGTTGTCTTTTTGTCTTGTTTATGGTTTCCTTTGCTGTGTAAAACCTTTTAAGCTTAATTAAGCCCCATTTGTTTATTTTTGTTTTTCTTTCTGTTACTCTAGGAGGTGGATCAAAAAAGATCTTGCTGTGGTTTATGTCAAAGAATGTTTTTCCTATATTTTCCTCTAAAAGTTTTATAGTGTCTGGTCTTACATTTAAGTCTTTAATCTATTTGGAGTTTATTTTTGTTTATGGTGTTAGGTAGTGTTCTAATTTCATTCTTTTACATGTAGCTGTCCAGTTTTCCCAGCACCACTTATTGAAGAGGCTGTCTTTTCTCCATTGTATATTCTTGCTTCCTTTATCAAAGATAAGGTGACCATATGTGTGTGGGTTTATCTCTGGGCTTTCTATCCTGTTCTATTGATCTATATTTCTGTTTTTGTGCCAGTACCATACTGTCTTGATTACTGTAGCTTTGTGGTATAGTTTGAAGTCAGGGAGCCTGATTCCTCCAGCTCCGTTTTTCTTTCTCAAGACTGTTTTGGCTACTTGGGGTCTTTTGTGTTTCCATAAGAATTGTAAGATTTTTTGTTCTAATTCTGTGAGGAATGCCATTGGTAGTTTGATAGGGATTGCATTGAATCTGTAGATTGCTTTGGGTAGTATAGTCATTTTCACAATATTGATTCTTCCAATCCAAGAACATGGTATATTTCTCCATCTGTTTATGTCATCTTTGATTTCTTACATCAGTGTTTTATAGTTTTCTGAGTACAGGTCTTTTGCCACCTTAGGCAGGTTTATTCCTAGGTATTTTATTGTTTTTGTTGCAATGGTAAATGGGAGTGTTTCCTTAATTTCTCTTTCTGATTTTTCATTGTTGGTGTATAGGAGTGCCAGAGATTTCTGTGCATTAATTTTGTATCCTGCAACCTTACCAAATTCATTGATTAGTTCTAGTAGTTTTCTGGTGGCATCTTTAGCATTTTCTATGTATAGTATCATGTCATTGGCAAATAGTTTTACTTCTTCTTTTCCAGTTTGTATTCCTTTTATTTTTCTTCTCTGATTGCCGTGGCTGGGACTTCCAAAGCTATGTTGAATAATAGTGGTGAGAGTGGACATCCTTGTCTTGTTCCTGATCCTAGTGGAAATGCTTTCAGTTTTTCACCATTGAGTATGATGCTTGCTGTGGGTTTGTCATATATGGCCTTTATTATGTTGAGGTAGGTTCCCTCTGTGCCCATTTTCTGGAGGGTTTTTATCATAAATGGGTGTTGAATTCTGTCAAAAGCTTTTTCTGCATCTATTGAGATGATCATATGGTTTTTATTCCTTAATTTGTTAATGTGGTGTATCACATTGATTGATTTGCGTATACTGAAGAATCCTTGCATCCCTGGGATAACTCCCACTTGATCATGGTGTATGATCCTTTTAATGTACTGTTGGGTTCTGTTTGCTAGGATTTTGTTCAGGATTTTTGCATCTATGTTCATCAGTGATATTGGTCTATAATTTTCTTTTTTTGTTATATCTTTTTCTGGTTTTGGTATCAGGGTGATGGTGGCTTCGTAGAATGAATTTGGGAGTGTTTCTCCCTCTGCAATTTTTTGGAAGAGTTTGAGAAGGATCAGTGTTAGCTCTTCTCTAAATGTTTGATAGAAGTCGCCTGTGAAGCCCTCTGGTCCTGAACTTCTGTTTGTTGGAAGATTTTTAATTACGGTTTCAATTTCATTACTTGTCATAGGTCTGTTTATATTTTCTAATTCTTCCTGGTTCAGTCTTGGAAAATTGGACCTTTCCAAGAATTTGTCCAGTTCTTTGTGGTTGTCCATTTTATTGGCATATAGTTGTTTGTAGTAGTCTCTTATAATCCTTTGTATTTCTGCAGTGTCAGTTGTGACTTTTCCGTTTTCATTTCGAATTTTATTGATTTGTGTCCTCTCCCTTTTTTTCTTGATGAGTCTGGCTAAGGGTTTATCAATTTTGTTTATCTTCTCGAAGAACAAGCTTTTAGTTTTATTGATCTTTGCTACTGTTTTCTTCATTTCTATTTCATTTATTTCTGCTCTGATCTTTATGATTTCTTCCCTTCTACTGACTTTGGGTTCTCTTTGTTCTTCTTTCTCTAGTTGTTTTAAGTGTAGGGTTAGATTGTTTATTTGAGACTTTTCTTGTTTCTTGAGGTGAGATTGAATTGCTATAAACTTCCCTCTTAGAACTGCTTTTGCTGTATCCCATAGGTTTTGGGTCATCGTGTTTTCATTGTCATTTGTTTCTATGTATTTTTTTTATTTCTTCTTTGATTTCTTCAGTGATCTCTTGGTTATTTAGTAGGGCATTGTTTAACCTCCATGTATTTGTGTTTTTTGCAGTTTATTTTTTTCCTGTAACTGATTTCCAATCTCATAACATTGTGGTCAGAAAAGATGCTTGATCAATTTCAATTTTCTTAAATTTTCCTAGGCTTGATTTGTGACCCAAGATGTGATCTATCCTGGAGAATGTTCTATGTGCACTTGAGAAGAAAGTGTATTCTGCCACTTTTGCGTGGAATGTTCTATAAATATCTATTAGATCTATCTGGTCTATTGTATCATTTAAAGCTTGTGTTTCCTTATTTATTTTGTTTGGATGATCTGTCCATTGGTGTAAGTGGGGTGTTAAAGTCCCCTACTATTATTGTGTTACTGTCGATTTCTCCTTTCATGGTTGTTAGCATTTGCCTTATGTATTGGGGTGCTCCTATGTTGGGTGTGTAAACATTTACGATTGTTATACCTTCTTCTTGAACTGATCCTTTGATTATTATGTAGTGTCCCTCCTTATCTCTTGTAACAGTCTTTATTTTAAAGTCTATTTTGTCTGGTATGAGTATTGCTACTCCAGCTTTCTTTTGATTTCCATTTGCATGGGATATCATTTTCCATCCCTTCACTTTCAGTCTGTATGTGTCCCTAGGTCTGAAGTGGGTCTCTTGTAGACAGCACATATACGGGTCTTGTTTTTGTCTCCATTCAGCCAGTCTGTGTCTTTTGGTTGGGGCATTTGATCCATTTACATTCAAGGTTATTATCAATATGTATGTTCCTATTACCATTTTCTTAATTGTTTTGGGTTTGTTTTTGTGGGTCTTTTTCTTCTCTTGTGTTTCCCGCTTAGAGAAGTTTCTTTAGCATTTGTTGTAAAGCTGGTTTGGTGGTGCTGAATTCTCTTAGCTTTTGTTTGTCTGAAAAGCTTTTGACTTCTCCATCGAATCTGAATGAGATCCTTGCTGGGTAGAGTAATCTTGGTTGTAGATTTTAAGTATAACCTGCCACTCCGTTCTGGCCTGCAGAGTTTCCACGGAAAAATCAGCTGATAACCTTGTGGGGATTCTTTTGTATGTTATTCCCTTGTTGCTTTTAATATTTCTTCTTTGAATTTAATTTTTGTTAGTTTGATTAATATGTGTCTTGGTGTGTTTTTCCTAGGGTTTACCCTGTAGGGGACTCTCTGCACTTCCTGGACTTGGGTGACTATTTCCTTTCCCATATTAGGGAAGTTTTCACTATAATCCCTTCAAATATTTTCTCAGACCCTTTCTTTTTCTCTTCTTCTTCTGGGACCCCTATAATTCGAATGTTGGTGTGTTTAGTGTTGTCCCAGAGGTCTCTGAGATTGTCTTCAATTCTTTTCATTCTTTTTTCTTTATTCTGCTCCTCAGCAGTTATTTCCACCATTTTGTCTTCCAGCTCACTTATTCGTTCTTCTGCCTCCATTATTCTGTTGTTGATTCCTTCTAGTGTATTTTTCATTCCAGTTATTGTGTTGTTCATCTCTGTTTGTTTGTTCTTTAGTTCTTCTCGATCTTTGTTAAACATTTCTTGTATTTTCTCAATCTGTGCTTCCATTCTACATCCGAGATTCTGGGTCATCTTTACTATCATTACTCTGAATTCTTTTTCAGGTAGACTGCCTATTTCCTCTTCGTTTATTTGGTCCTGTAGGTTTTTACCTTGCTCCTTCATCTGTGACGTATTTTTTTACCATCTCACTTTTTTTTTTTTAATGAGTGGGATTGTGTTCCTGTTTTCCTAGTTGTTTGGCCTGAGGCTTCCAGCACTGGAGTTTGTAGGCTACTGGGTAGAGCTGGGTCTTGGTGCTGAGATGAGGAACTCTGTGAGACCTCACTCCGATGAATAGTCCCTGGGGTCCGAGGTTCTCTGTTAGTCCAGTGGTTCGGACTCAGAGCTCCCACTGCAGGAGCTTTCCCCCGACCCCAGGCTCCCGAATCAAGATCCCGCAAGCCTCGTGGGGTGGCAAAAAAAAAAAAAAGAGAACAATAACAAAGTAAAAAATAAAATTAGACTCGGAAACTAACAGATACGTTAGAAAGAATGTAAAAATAAAAGTATAGATGAATCAACAACCGGAAGGTACATTAGACTCGGAAACTAACAGATACGTTAGAAAGAATGTAAAAATAAAAGTATAGATGAATCAACAACCGGAAGGTACATTAGACTCGGAAACTAACAGATACGTTAGAAAGAATGTAAAAATAAAAGTATAGATGAATCAACAACCGGAAGGTACATTAGACTCGGAAACTAACAGATACGTTAGAAAGAATGTAAAAATAAAAGTATAGATGAATCAACAACCGGAAGGTACATCAGTACCACAGTAGTAAAAAGGAAGAGGAGGGAAAGGAAAAAAAAAGGGGTGGGTGGGTGGGAAAGGCCTTGGCTGTGGAGAGCGTGGCCTAAGCACCCGCGAGGTTTGGGTGGTGGGCGGGGCCCATGCTCAGGACCCACAGGGCTGGGGGCTGTGGGGGATGGGGCTTAGGCTCAAGGAACAGAAGGGGCCCAGGCGTGCTTCCCACCCCTGGTCTCAGAGGGTGGAGGACCTCACCTGGGAGCCCAGCTGGCTTCCTGGGCTGGAGCGGGCCAGGCATCGCCCTCTGTTCCTCTCCCGCTCCTCCCGCAGGGCCCCTCCCGCCTGCCTCTCCTGATCTCCCCGGCCTCCGTCCTATGCCTCCAGGACCATTACGGCTGGTGGGGGGGGGGGAGGGCGGGGGAAAGGGGGCCCTTGGAGGACAGGGGACCAGCCTGGGAGCTCAGCAGGCTCCCCGTGCCCCAGTGGGCGGGGCAACCACCCTCCGCTCCTCTCCAGCTCCTCCTGGATGGCCCCTCCCGCCTGCCTCTCCTGACCTCCCCAGCGTCAGGGGCGCTGATCTTGTCTGGCCTCCACTTTTCCTCCCCCCCTCGGTCCCACTACGTCCTACCGGTTCACTCTGGGGT
Source organism: Leucopleurus acutus (assembly GCF_964270905.1). Taxonomy (NCBI): domain Eukaryota; kingdom Metazoa; phylum Chordata; class Mammalia; order Artiodactyla; family Delphinidae; genus Leucopleurus; species Leucopleurus acutus. Next base: position 3,588,549 of record NC_139150.1, on the reverse strand, counting down.
TGCTCCCGTCTCCTGGGGGGTCAGAGTACCCCACCAGCGGCCAGCAGGAGCCCTAGTTGTGGGGAGTCGCTAACTCCTCGTCTTCCCAGACCGCCATCTTGACTCCTCCCCTAAACCATCCATTTCTTTACCGACACTCTCCCCCAAGGTGACATCCCAAGGTGATCAACAGTTGGGACTCTCTGAAGGACACACCCAGCAGGAGTTGGCTTTCCCTTTGCCACCAACTAGAATCTGGAAGGAAAACCTACTGGTGTGAGCAGGGCCATGGGGAAGGTGGCATCCAGGCTCAGAGGGCATGTCCTCCGCCTCCACCCGGGAGACCCAGGGGGAGCCTGGCTCAGCCGCAGCACTCATTCAGAGGGCAAATAAAAATAGCCAAGCAGCCAGCCACCTACAGGGAAATCTACAGCGACCAAGAGTAGATCATGGCTGCCAGGGGCTGGGGTGGGGAGCTGGGGGACTGGGAAGGTGATAGTTGAAAGGGCATGGGGTTTCAACTTGCGGTGAACATGTTCTAAAATCGACTGTGGTGATGGCCACCGGTGTGGTGACTTTACTAAAAGTCAATGAATTGTATACTCCTTTTTTTTTCTTTTTTTTCCCATCTGGGGAGTTTCGTTCATTTATTACAGTGATACAGCCATGAATAATGTTTGAAACTCTTGTGCCTTGGATATATTTTTGCCATGTTCAGTAGTTGCACATCCTTATATTTTTGAGAATTTTGGATTCAAATTTTGGAAATAGCTAGTAGTGTTTTAAAGCCAAGTCCGGTGAAGGGCATCAAGGGACCGAGGTGGTCACTTCCATATTGGGTCACCAATAAAGTGCAACTTATAAACTGTCTCTGCAGTTATTTCTGAAAGAGGAGTTACAAATATTTGGACCGAAGCAGCATTATTCAAATAAACTTACATCTTCCTCGGGTGATCACTTTGAAGGATGCTGTTCGTTTGGCAAATATTTTGTCCCAGGCTGGAGAGGGGCTAGGACAGGTCTGTCCAATAGAACTTTCTGTGATGGTGGAGATTGGAACTGTACACTTTAGGAGACTTATACGGTGTTTGGATTATATTGCAATAAAGCTGTTGGAAAAAACCCCAAACAATGAGTGAGTAAAGCTCCCTGGGTTGGCGCTTGGTGTCACCTTTAGTCCCTGTTCAGTGGTTCTGTCCATCCTGGGCTGCTGAATGGGGCAGGGTGGCCATGTCCAGGTGTGTAGGTTGCTCACTGCACAAGGATGGCTATTTCACACCAACGTCCTTATGGGTAAGTGGTGTCCCTGTTGGGAAGAAGGAATGGGAGGCACAGGCTTGTGGAGAGGATGGCCCCTATTCAGATAATGGTGGTGGGGGGAGGTTCCCAGAGGGCAAGTGGAGGAGAAAGGGAGCACACACTGGTAGCCCATGAGGCAGGGGAGGGAGCTAACAAGGAATAAATAACCACAATCTGAGGGGAAGATCATGTACTGTGTGCTGAGGGGAGAATCCTGTGAAAACCAACAGGGCAAGGTCAAGGGGTCAGGGCAGGAGGGATGGCGTCCTTTCTCTGGGAAGGCATCTTTGGGAAAGTGACATCAGAACAGAGGGCAGAATGTTGTCTGGGAATGAGCCACTCTGATGATGGGGGAGGGGTTCCCCGTGGCAAGGCAGCACGTGCAAAGGCACGGAGGCAGGAACGCTTGGTGGCTTCAGGACGCAGAAGGGAGGCTGGTGATGGGTGTGTAGGAGCCAGGGAGGTGGCAGGGGTGGGAGGGATGGCTAGGCCCATGAAACTCATGGCATCATTTTTTCTATGAGCCATGAGTTACCACTGGAGAGTTTTATTTTAATAAACCTTTTATGTTGAAATAATTTCAGGTGTACAGAAAAGTCGCCAAAATAGTACAGATATCTCCCTTAGAGCCTTAACTGAGACTTCCCCAACGTTAACATTTTACTGCACTTGTTTTTCTCATTCTCTTATATTTATTTTTATGCAACGGTTGAGAGTAGGTTGCAGACGTGATGCCCTTTACCTCTAAATAATTTTGTGTGTGTTTCCTAAAAACAAGGACGTTCTCCTGCAGAAGCACAGTACGGTTATAAAAATTAGGAAACTGATGTTGACACACTGCTATTATCTACAGACCTGGTTCCAGTGGCACCAGCTGACTCAGCAATGTCCTTTCCTCTGGCCCAGGACGCACTCAGAAGTCGCACGTCGCTTTAACTCACCCTCTTGAGCCTCCTTTGATTCAGTTCAGGTCCTCAGTCTCCTTTGTCTTCGTGACCTTGACGGTTCTGCCCTCGACCTTTCCTTCTTTCTGACGTCTCCTTGTGATTGGATGCGGTGATGCATTTTTCCAGGAGTGCCTTGGAAGTGAACTTGCATCCCTCTCTGTGCGCTGTTATCAGGAGCACAGATCCACGTTTGTCCCCATGCTGGAGGGGCTGACATTGATCAGATGATTAAAGTGGTGTCGGTTAGGATCCTCCGCTGTGGGCTTGCTGTTGTCCCCTTTTGATGGAGAAGCATCTTGGGGAAACCAGTTGCTTCCCCTGCAGTTTGAATGGCCCCGGGGGTCAGAAGCAGGGACAGAGCCTCCCTCCTTCGTGGTCAGCTGATCATCGAGTCCTTCCTGTCTTACCCCTACGGTGTGGGCTCCCTTCCAGGCACCTGGACGCCCCCGGGGGAGACGCAGCCGCTGGTGGGTGATGTGTGTATCCCTCCCACCCTGTGAAACCACTTGACATTAGCATTAACTGTTTTAAATCTATGTGCTTCTCCGCCTCCCTGCAGACCAGACCCTGTCTATTTGGACGAGGGGTGTGGAAAGCCCCACACTCGTGTTCCAGCAATTCAAAACAGCCTTGGAGTTCAAGGGAGCTACCATCACTCAAGAACCCTGGTCCTGGGGGGATTTCATCAGCCTGACACCCACAGCCTGCCTGATGGTTCACCCTTGAGAATCTCCCTGGATTGCTTTTCATATTTGTGAAAATTAAATCCAGCTGGACTGCATGGCCATGTGGCCCCCCCACCCCGGGGGTATCATACAGGTCCCGAAGGCCATGCTCTAGAGACAGCATCTTTCTAGGGGAAGAAATGATTTATTCTCTAGTCTGTTAAAATATTTGTACTGCGTGCCCCAACTTAAAAAGTAATATAGGCTTATTGCAGTGAATTTGGAAGGTAGAAAGAACTATAAAGAGGAAATGTAAAAGCACTTATTCCTGGCAACCATTTCTTTCTTTTTTTTGCATAAATTTATTTATTTATTTATGGCTGCGTTGGGTCTTCGTTGCTGCGCGTGGGCTTTCTCTAGTTGCGGCGAGCGGGGGCTGCTCTTCATTGTGGTGTGTGGGCTTCTCATTGCGGTGGCTTCTCTTGTTGAGGAGCACAGGCTCTAGGCGCACGGGCTCAGTAGTTGCGGCGCGCGGGCTCAGTAGTTGTGGCTCACGGGCTTAGTTGCTCCGCGGCATGTGGGATCTTCCCGGACCAGGGCTCGAGCCTGTGTCCCGTGCATTGGTGGGCGGATTCCTAACCACTGTGCCACCAGGGAAGTGCTCGGGCAACCATTTCTAATCTCTTTGTATTTCCTGGAGGCCTGAAGTTTTCTATAAAGAAATAGTCACCTGGAAATAGGGAGAAAGAGATCAGGACAGGGCTGGGTTGTGAGGACACAGTGCAAAGACTCCAAGGACCGGCCCAACTCCCCAACCAGTCGCTCCTGGGTACACATCCTGGCCCTGTTGCGCGGTGGCTGAGAGGCCGTGGGAAGCTGCCTGAGCTTCCCGGCAGGACCAGTGAGGTGACAACAGTCCCTACACCTGGGGTTTTTGGGACAACCCAACCACGTGACATTATGGTCTGTAGTAAACCTTTGATTGGCAACATCATTCGCTCCCCACCTTTGAAAATCGGAATGGCGCTCACCATCCTCAGGGCATGATGGCAGTAACCCCGGAGTTCGAGGGCTCCCTGGGCACCTCCCTTGGGTGGCAGGAGGGCATCCCCGTGCTCCCTTCAGGGTTCCATCAGTTGTGTTGGAGCCCGGTCTCTCTCCAGCCCCAGATCTGGGTAGCGCCCACTGCCCGCCGACTTTGGCCCCTGATGCCCAGAGGTCCCCTCTACCTTTATCAAGCATGAAGCTTCCCCAAGGGATAGAGAGGATAGGAAGTATACCCAGGCCCCCTGCTCTGGGGCCTATTGGCTCAGCCCACCCTCAGGGGTCCCTTAGAGGCCAGATCCCCCCAACCCAGAGTGTTTTCAAGAGCCCCTTCACCACAGCCCAAGGCCTACCTTCCTAGCTCTCTGCAGCTCCAGGGCCCAGCCCTTCCCAGAGGGTGGACAGCCGGATGTCCACACTCTGAGGGGACTTCCCTTTCCAACAGGCGCTGGCTCACCGTGGATTCCTTCCTTTCCCAGGTTGAGTGCTAAACCCCAGGGTCATCGATCAGCCTCTCCTCCTGCCAGACCTTCGGGGGTGGAGAGCCTGCTCCCTGCATGCTCTGGGGTCACAGGCCTGACCCATCAGAGCATGCATGCGCACATGCACTGCTCCAAATGGCAGTCACAGGCGTCAGGCCCGGCACTGTCTCCGTCCACGTTGAGAGACAAAGCGTTTCTCCCAGGAGCACCATCTGCAGATACGTCCCCCGGCCTGAAACTCCAGCCCTGCTTCTCTAAAGCCTCCTCTGCACACTGTGGTCTGGGGCTGAGTGGCCCGTGCAGGTGAAAGTGTAATGCAGCGTAACCCTATGGGGCTCTCATGGGCTGGCCTCTGCCATGTCCTCCGCCTGCCTCTTGTCTGTAGAAAAACTTTAGCCAAAGAATAAACTTAATCAGAGAAATGAAAATAATGAAGGAGCAAAGAAAAGTAGTCAAACAGGGCAAAATGATAATAGTTTAGCCATTAGACATTTAGCCATTAAACAAAGTCAAGGTCATTCAGTTCCTGCTCAAGGGCTATAGATAATATTCTGAGCCATCTCCTTTGAGCTGTTTTGCAGGTACCAAAATCCCACCAAGTGGAAGAAGTTAACTACGTGGTGATCAGACTGTAGCCATGACATAAGCTGCCACAATTCTAAGACCTGGCCTCAGGGAAATGGGAACAAACCAACCCTGGACTGAAGATTAACTGTATTTAAAACAATCAAGATGACGCTGGTCAGACCACCATGACCAATTTCAAGATGAGTGTGGGAGCTGACTGTGCTGTTTCTGCACATAGCCCCCCGCCCCAGCCTGTGTACCCCTGAAACTCTGCCTTTAAAGCTCTGCCCCCGACTGGCAGTGGAGAGTTGGTTCTTTGGGACAGGAGCCCAGCTTGCCCCCAGGATTGCTGGCTTCCTCAATGAAGCAACATTTCCTTCTATCCAATACTTGTCTCTCAGCATTGGATTCTTTTTTTTGGCCATGCCACGTGGCTTGAGAGATCTTAGTTCCTCGACCTGGGATTGAACCCGTGCCCTCAGCAGTGAGAGCGCAGAGTCCTAATTGCTGGACCACAAGGGAATTCCCTCAGTATTGGATTCTTGTGTGACGAGCAGTCAAACCCGCGTTTGGTAACAAAAGCCCCAGTGGGGGGCCATGCAGCCCCCTCTTCCCTGTCTCTGTGAGAGTGAACCACTTCCAGTGCCTCATCGCTCCCTCTGGGGTCTTCCCAAGCCCTCACCCTCCAGTGCCTGCCCTCTTCCCCAGTCAGAATTTCTCTCACTCTGAGGGAGCACTGCTTCCCTCCCAGGCAGGTATTCAGGACCCTCTCCAGGCAGTCCTTTTAGCTCTCTCTACAGTCCTTAGGGGCAGCTACTGTCATCACCCCCATTTCACAGATGGGAAAACTGAGGTCCAGAGAAGTCACGTGACTTCTTGAGAACACATGACTTGAGAGGGGGCACAACTCACATCCCCAGGCCTAAGGTGCTGGCCTTCCCTGAGCTGTTTCTTGAGGCAACTCTGGGCCCTAAGCTGGGCCTCCTCTTCCGTCTCCCACCACATCCCCACCTCCTCTTCCTCCAGGCCTGTGGTCCTCAGAGGTGTGACTGCTCCTCCCATTAGGACTTTGCTTTTCCACCCCTTGACTCTGGGCTAGGCTGAGTGATTCGCCTCAGCCCACGGGACCTCAGCACACACAGTATAAGCAGGGGCTTGCATGGCTTTGCCCACTGGGGCTTGCTGGTCTCACTGATGTTTGCGGTCCTGAGACCACCATGTGAAGAAGCCCAGGCTAGCAGAATGGAGAATGACTGAGCCCTGGGGCAAGGAGGAGCTACTCCAGCTGAGGGCCTCATCTTAGTCATCCAGCCACCAGCCAACCCACCAGCTGGCCACATATGCATGAGAGCATCCCGACTGGTAGAAGAACAGGCCAGCTGAGCCCAGACCAAACTGCTGAACTACAGAACGATGAGCAAATAAAATGGTGGTTTTTTCCAGCCAGTAGTTTTGCGGTTGCTTGTTATGTATCAAAAGCTGACTGAAGCGGAAATTGGAATCCAGAAGGAGGGAGGGGCACACTGCAGTACACAGACCCAACCCATGTGGCATTAGTTTTGGGACCAGGCAGTGGACAGAAAATGGAAAAGTGTCAAAGAACTTATCAGCAAAGGTTAAAAAAATGGCAAAATGGTAGTGGAGTCTGCAAAGGCATTTAAAGAAGAAATGCTGCAGCTGATGGAAAAATGGTGTAACACCGTAGCTCAACAATTGACAAAATGTTGCCTGTTGTCTGTAACTTGGAAGACAGAAAATGTACCTGTGGATCTGGTTGAGAGATTTCTAGGTGACATGTTGAAATTGTCAGGTAGCGTCTTTCCGCTATGTGAGAACCAGGAAGGCAGACATGAGCTGAAATGGGAACCACTCAATCTGCAAGCAGAATTTTTTTTTTCTTTCTTTCTTTTTTTGTGGTACGCGGGCCTCTCACTGTTGTGGCCTCTCCCGCCGCGGAGCACAGGCTCCGGACGCGCAGTCTCAGTGGCCATGGCTCACGGGCCCAGCCGCTCTGTGGCACGTGGGATCTTCCCAGACCGGGGCACGAACCCGCGTCCCCTGCATCGGCAGGCGGACTCTCAACCACTGCGCCACCAGGGAAGCCCAAAAAAGCTGTTTTTCTGTATTATCTTTAAACAGTTATTGTTTTTCCTTCCAGATTTAGCTCTACAGTCCATATGGGATTGATTGCTCTATGTAATGTGAAGTATTGATTCCATCTTTTAAAAATATGAATATTTAATTGCCCAGAACCATTAGGTGGAGACATAATTCCTGAATTCTCTGCAATGCCACTTTCGTAATAAATCAAGTATCCATTTATGCACAGATTTCTATCTGGGTTCCACATGGCATTGCCAAACCACCCTGTCTTAGTTACTTAATTACCGTCTTCATCGTCTGTTCAGAAGTTGAAGGATATTCTGATTCAGGGCAATTATGTAGCCACTTGAATGTGACTTCTTTCACTTAGTGTAATAGTTAGAGGTTCATCCATGACTCTGCATATATCAATAGTTTGCTCCTTTTAAATGTTGGATGTGCTACAGTTAGTTTCTCCATTCACCAACTGATGGACATTTGTGTTGTTTTCAGTTTGGGGCTATTATAGACAAAGCTCTCATAAATAGTGTACAAGTCTTAGTATGGACAGACATTTTCTTCTCTCTTGGGTAGATATCAAGAGTGAAACCATTGGGTCACGTGGTAGGTTTATACAAAATTGCCAACTTGTTTTCAAAAATAGCTGTACCATTTTGCACTCCTACCCGACATTAATAAGCATTGCAGTTTCTTGGAACAAGAGTTCAAGTGGGTTGTGTGTTGTATTATTTTTTGGTAGATAGCTTTGATATTTTCCTAGCTCCATTTGACTCCTAGTTTGTTACAAGCTATTTATCATGAATAGGCGTTGAATATATAGAATGCTTTTTCTTCACTAGTAAGATGGTCAAATGATTTTTCATTTTTAGTTTGTCACTGTTGTGAGGGACAATGATAGATTTTTAAATATCGGTAACTAGGAATTTCTGGAACACATTTGAGTGTCTTATGCTATTCTTTGTATCTATTACTGGGTTTGTTATTTAACGATCTTAGGAATATTTAGAATCTATACTTATTCTAGTTTTGGTAAGTTGCATTTTTCTTAGAATTTGTCCATTTAATCTAATTTTCAAACTTATTGGCCTAGAGTTGTACATAGTATCACTTTAACATCTTTTGTGTATATATGCACAAGATCTGTAGCGATGTCCTCTTTTCCATTTTTGATACTAGTTAGTTATGCCTCCTCTCTCTCTCTCTCTCTCTCTCTCTTTCATTAACCTCTTCATCATGGATCTAGCAACTGTATTCGTTCTTCCAAAGAACCAAATTTACATTCTGTTGAAAACTTTGTATTAAATGCTGTTGTATTTCATTAATTTCTATTATTTGTATTATTCCATACATTTTCTTTGGGTTTACTTTATTATTCCTTCTCTAGGCTTTTAAAAGATGGATGCTCATCTATTAATTTTTAGCATTTCTTGTTAATTTTACATACTTTTTAAGGCTATACATTTCTAGGCCATGACTTAAGCTGCATCTCACAAGTTTTGATGTATTAAAATTTGATTATTATTTCGTTAAAAATATTCTCATAATAATGTAATGGTAATTTCCAAGAATGGAAATTTCCTGATTTATTTTGGTTATTGATTTCTAATTTTTATTTATTTATTTGTTTATTGGCTGTGTTGGGTCTTTGTTGCTGTGCGCGGGCTTTCTCTAGATGCAGCGAGTGGGGGCTGCTTTTCATTGCCGTGCGTGGGCTTCTCATTGCTGTGGCTTCACTTGTTGCGGAGCACGGGCTCTAGAGTGCAGGCTTCAGTAGTTGTGGTGCATGGACTTAGTTGCATCCACAGCATGTGGGATCTTCCTGGACCAGGGTTCGAACCTGTGTCCTCCTCATTGGCAGGCGGATTCTTAACCACTGCGCCACCAGGGAAGCCCTGGGTATTGATTTCTAGCTTGATGTGTCTCAGTTACATATTGCTTTGTGACAAACCACCCGAAAACATAGTGGTTTAAAATGACAACAACAGTGGTATTTATTTTGCTCAGGAACTGAAGTTTGGGTAGGGCTCAGTGGGGATGACTCAAAGGCGGGGGGCTGGAATTATCTGAAGTTTCATCCATTTACACATCTAGTAATTAACGCATCAGCTGGGACCTTAGCTGGGTCAGAAAACCTTCACACGAGCTCTCCATGTGTCTTCAGCTTCCTCACGACATTACGGCTGCGTTCTAAGGGTGAGACCTGTCTGAGAGCGAGCTAGCTGGGTGGCATCAGCTTTGTAACCCAGCCCTAGATGTCTCTCAGCATCAATCCCGCTAGATTCTGGTCCTTGAAGGTAAAGCCCTGCCAAGTTCCAAGCGAGGGGAATTAGACTCCATCTCTACACAGTTCTGGAAGACCTTGAAACAGAAATACTGTTGAAGCTATTTTTATTGAAACTACAATCTGCTACACTCCCTGAAGTCAGAGAATGTACCCCTCATGATATCAGCCCTTTCACACTTTTGAGACATCCTTTCTGGCTCAGTATATGGTTAATTTTTGTAAATGCTCTGAGTGCATTTGGGAAGAATGTGTGGAGTTGTAAGAAGTAACAAATCTCAGTTTTCTTGGCCATGTTGATCAAATATTCTATATCCATACTGATTTTCAAATGATTGTTCTATTTAATTACTGAGATTGTATTAAAATCTCCCATGATGTGTAATTGTCTATTTTTCTTTGTTTATTAGGTACATAAAAATTTAGAATTGTCATTATTCCTGATAAATTGATTATTTTATCAATATTAAGTCTTTCTTATGTCTAGTAATGTTTTTTGCTCTAAAGTTTATTTTTCTGATATTGATATAGATAGCTACACCAGCTTTCCTTTGGCTGGTATTTTATGCTATCTTTTCCTATTCTTTTACTTTCAAATTTTTTTTTTTTTTTTTTTTTGCGGTACGCGGGCCTCTCACTGCTGTGGCCTCTCCCATTGTGGAGCACAGGCTCCGGACGCGCAGACTGAGGAGTTGTGGCTCACGGGCCCAGCCGCTCTGTGGCACGTGGGATCTTCCCGGACCAGGGCACAAACCTGTGTCCCCTGCATTGGCAGGTGGACTCTCAACCACTGCGCCACCAGGGAAGCCCTACTTTCAATTTTTAAGTATATTTGTGTTTTAGGTGTATTTCCTGTAAAGAGTATATTGTTTCCCAACACCCCACCTCTTCTATGTGATAATTCTAGGTAGAACTATTGCTATTACTATTATTATTATTTTTATCACTTCAAAGATATCATTTCATTGTTTTTTTGTGTGTGTGAAAATTCAACAACCTTCTTTATTTCTTTGGCTGCTTAAGATTTTCTCTTTATTGCAGATTTTTAAACAGGTTTATACTATGAATGTCTAGTTATAGATTTATTCTTATTTATCCTCGTTGGGGATTCACAAGGCTTCTTGAATCTGTAGACTGATGTCTTTCATCAATTTTGCAAAGTTCTTAACCATTACCTCTTTATATATTGCTTCTCATTCTGTGCCTCGTCCTATTCTGGGACCCTAGTGAAATGTGTGTTAGATTTTCTCTCCATCTACTATGTCTCTCACACTCTTCTTCACACATTTACTTGCATATTTACCATTTTCATTGTCCTTCATTCCTTTCTCCTCCATTCGAGGTCATGATACTTAGAAAGATTTTGACTTTTGTGATAGTGTTGCCTTTACTATTTCAACTGTATATATTAAACTTTATTCCTCATTTTCTGTAGACAGTATTTAACATATAACCCTCTAACACATAATCGTAGTTGCTTTTTTCCATTTCCTGACATACCACTGACAACCTTTTATTTTCGAAATTTCTAGTAATGTATTTCTTTGAGCAGCATAGAACTGGATTTGCTTTTAGGTACAACCTGAAAGTCTGTTTCTTTGAATAATAAGTTAAACCCATTTATATTTAATGATACGACATAAATATTTTTCTAAATTCTTTCACATTTTGTTTTCTCTTAGTTGTTTGGCTTTTTTAGATTCCACATATAAGTGATATCTTAAAGTGTTTGTCTTTCTCTGTCTGAGCATCTTATTTCACTCAGCATAATGCCCTCAAGGTCCCTCCATGTTGTCACAAATGGCAGGATGTGCTTCCTCCTCATGGATGAATGATATTCCATTGTATACACACCACATCTTCTTTATCCACTCATCTGTTCATGGACACTTAGATTGTTTCCATATCTTGGCTATTGTGAATGAAGCTGAAATAAACATGGGGGAGGGGTGCATGTATCTCTTCTAGATCCTGTTTTCATTACCTTTGAACATACACCCAGGAGTGGAATTGCTGAGTCATATGGTAGCCCTTTTTAAAAATTTTTTGAGGACCCTCTGTACCGTGTTCCATAGTGGCTTCACCAATTTACATTCCCATCAGCAGTGCACGAGGGTTCCCTTTTCTCCACATCTTCACCAACACTTGTTTTCTCTTTTTGACGATAGCCATTCTGAAAGGTGTGAGTTGACATCTCATTGTGGTTTTGATATGCATTTCCCTGATGATTAGTGACGTGAAGCACGTTTTCATGTACCTCTTGGCCATCTGCCTGTCTTCTTTGGAAAAACGTCTATTTACATCCTCTGCCCATTTAAAAATTGGTTAGGTTTTGCTGTTGAGTTGTGTGAGTTCCTTATCTAGTTTGGATATTAACTCCTTCTCAGATATATGGTTTGCAAATATTCTTTCCCATTGCGCAAGTTGCCTTTTCATTTGTGGATTCTTTCCCTTGCTGGGCCAGAGCTGTTTAGTTTGACATCATCCCACCTGTTGACTTTTGTCCTGTTGCTTGTGTGGATGCTCTGGGTGAGGGCTCAGCATACCTCCCAGCCTCACAACTCCAAAGCTTGTTCCTCCGCCCTCCTGAGTGGACCTCTTCCTGCAAACACTGCTGGTTCATGTAACCACGTGTGTCTGCTACCTTCTCGGGCTCTTTGAGCCAACCTGGATGCAGGTGGATTTCTGCTGACAGTGTGACTTCCTCCTCTTCCTGCAATCCCCACATTGGTTACAATCAAGTGTTTTCACTTCCAAGTGAGCCCCTTTCCAAGCAATTATGCTCCTTGCGTTTCAGCAACTGTCTCTCTGGTAGGGATGCTCCTTGGCTGTTTAGGTTCAAGATGAAAGGCTCCTCACAGGAAATTCATTCAAACCGTGTGCAGGGATGCGTCCTGCTGGTTCTTTCTGAGATCCACTGCCTGGGATCTGCCCACCACCCTCGGAGATGCCCGTCTTCCTTCTGCCCAGTTTTAGCTCCCCTCCCTTATGTGTATGTTCAGAGTCTGTACTTTATACTTATCTCCTAGTTGTTCTGAACATGGGGTTTAAAAAAACTCTTCTTGTTGTTTTAACGTGTTATCTAGGTAGATAAAGACATAGCTTTAGCTATGCTCAGAGCAGAAGTTTCAAACTCACGCTTTTCAAGTAAATATCTAAGGTTCTTTTAAAAAAACACAATGACCCCCTTTGGGAGACTCTGTTCTGGCTTGTTTTTATAGCTAAAGACAGCAATCATTTTTCCTGAAAGAAATTTTTGAAGTCATCTTGGTTTTAGGAATATCTTTTACAGAACTTCAGTTTAATAAAAACACATATTATCGTTTATTATGTTCCAATAATTTAAACAAACCCTTCCGGTAGAACAAACGAAGAGGACAACTTTCACTGGATTAAAAAAAAAACAAAAACAAAAAACTGGGCACTTCCCTTTCTCTTTTCCTGTTGCTTAGAATTTTGCTTATTTGTATAAAAGCCTTGAGGGGAAATAATGATTTTTCCTTTCTGATACTTCACGGAGTAAAAAGTGCAAAGGTCATTTCTCCCTGGCAGAAGAATCTGGGCCTGGTTCTGGAAGGTTCTGGATGCTCCTAGAAGGTTCTAGATGCTCCCAGAAGCTCGTGGAGTTGGATGTGGGAAAATCCCCCCCAGACGGGGAAGGGAGGCTAGGGACTGAGGGGCACCAGCTCCTCAGGGACAAGAACTCACACAGCGGATCCAAACTGCAGAAAGAGTCACAGAAGCAAGAGCTCAAACTGGGGCTGCGTCCTCGGAAGTGAACCCCCGGCTCCCACCCCGGCTCCAAGCCGCCTCATTTGAAGCAATTATGCTCCTTGCGTTTCAGCAACTGTCTCTCTGGTAGGGATGCTCCTTGGCTGTTTAGGTTCAAGATGAAAGGCTCCTCACAGGAAATTCATTCAAACCGTGTGCAGTGGAGGAGCCTGTCAAGATGTATCAGGAACGATAAGGCTCAGTCAAAAGTAGAAACCTGGACGGACCGTCCGATCATCATGGGGAAGTAGAGGGCATGATGGTGAAGGCGGCGGCCAAAGCTGCCGTCGGAGATTTCCCTGTAAAAACGTCCTGCTCGCAGGGCCTGCTCTCTCAGGAAGGTGTTCTTGGCCAGATGATGTGCAGAGACCGTCCTCACATGTACAGGAAGCCGTTAGTTTCTCTAACGGGCTCAAAAAGACTCCAGTCTAGGAGAAGTATTTCCTCTGAATCAGTGGTGCTGGACAGGAGGGGGCACTGCCTTCCAGGGGACACAGGACGGAGTCTGGAGACACCAGCAGTTGTCACAGTGGGCAGGGGTGGCACGTAGCAGGTAGAGGCCGGGAAGATGCTCCACATTCCACAGCAGGCGCCCCAGGGGTCCCGCGACAGGAAGTGATCCAGCGCCAGCGTCAGTCGTGCTGGGGCTGGGAACCCCGCTTCTGATGAATTTCTCAGGAAAAGGGAAGTGGGAGTCTGAATTCTGACAGAAGATAACATACGAGGCTTTATAGTCTTGTGTAAAAATCTGTCTCTTGTAAAGGGCAGAGCCCCCTGCCCACTGAACTGCTGTCCCCAGAGCATCCTGCAGATCAGAAGTTCACGGCTGCAGCTCTATCATGGTTGACTTAAGGCAACGGGAGAATTAATTGGTTTAAATGTTCCAAGCTGAAAGCAGGTCTCAGTTGATGGATGCACAGGTCTGGCAGGTAGAAGATGCTCTGTCAATATCTGTAGAATAAACAAAGGAGTGGGAGCCTGGCTGGGGCAAGAGGCAGAGGGAGGGAGAGCCCCAGTACCAAGCTCACAGCCTGGGGGCGGCAGCTCTGTCTTCATCTCAGGAGCGAGGCTGCGAGGTTGGAGGGTTTGCATGGTCCTCAGCCAGGGCACCTCAAGAAAACATGGGAGTCAGCATTAGGGCCCAGGACGGGGATGCCACCCCTCAGGGTCCCTCCCGAGGACGGTAACGCAGTGAAAAGTGAGAATCAAGCCTCTGGGTTCTGCACCCACACAAGACACTTTCCAGTTTCAAAGAGATAATTAGAAATGCTCTTTGGAGTAGCAATTTTTACATTTCAGTGCAAATATTTCCCTCTGTTAGGTGTCTTTTGTTAAGAAGGTCTGTCTACCTTCTTCACAGGAAGGGTTGTTAGAAAGAGATCGTTGTGCCGTTTGCCCGGTCTTGGAAAACCTCCTGTGGGCACGGCAGGGCGAGACCAGGGCAGGTGGCCCCAATGTGAATGTGGGGATCAGAAGACCCAGTGTGTGTGCGCACCTGTGGGCGTGTGTGTGTGCGCTTGTGTGTATGTACAGGTGCCCCGTGCATCTGTGTACACGTACATGAGCGTGTACGCAGCTTCTAAGGAAGTAGAAATTATGACCCAAAGTCTTGCCATGTAGAGAGAGTCCTTCCCATGTGTGCACACGTGGGTGTATGCGTATAGGGGTGTGAATCTGCACGGGTGACATGCACCGAAGGGGGGGCTTCCGTCCGGGTTGCTGACATGGGACAGTGTGAACCGGGGACTCTGTGGCCACGTCCACCCTTCCCTTGGCCATGAGGAGAAGGTCCAGAAGGAGAGAAAGAAGCCATCAGAGGGAGAGAGATTAAGAGAGGGGGTGGACACGCCCACAACCTCTCCTTGGTCCCTGGATCCAGCCCGAGGCTGCCCTGGCCCCGCTGACACCTGCCTTTCTGGGCTAAGCTGGTTTGGCTCGTGTTTTGTCCCTTGCAATGGAAGGTTCTGAGCAGTAGAGCTTTCCAGAGGGCTCCGTACTTCCTGAGAATACTGCCCTTCACCAAGCCTTTACATGGGCGAGCTCAGATGTCTGCAAAGCATGACGTTTTAGATGGAAAAGATATCAGTTTGAGGTCGTTCAAATTGGAAGTGATGGGGCAGTCGTCACTCAAAGAAGGAACTCTCTTGATGATCCGGTTTTCTATTTCTGTGAAACACACCACCTCAACCTTAATTGTGTGAGATAAAACAGTCCCACTTTTATTACACTCACGGAGGGGCCTGGAGGTCAGGAGTTCGAGCCGGCCGCAGTGGGGTGGCTTTGCCTCTGTTCCAGGTTGTCTGGGCCCGGCTGGGAGGTGCCAGTGCTGGAGCCTGAGGCTGGACCATCCCAGTGGTGCCGAAGGCCGGACTCCAAGGTGGCGCCTGCCTGTGGCCTGTCCATGTGGATTGGGCTTCTCCAGGCGGTGGCCATGTTCAGAGAGGGAGTCTCCCAGGGTCCAGGGAGCCGGACCCCAGCAGCACGCTGACTGGCCTCTGAACCAAGAGATCTTCCCTCTTCCATCCTCTGCTGGAGGAGCCATCTACCAGCTTTAAGGAGGTGATAGAGACCCCACCTCTCAGTAGGCAGAGGGTCAGTAGCTTTGGGGACCTGTTGTACAGCTGAGCCTCTAAGACCTCTTTGGGGCTGGAATGCAGCACACATCTATGATGAAGGGGTGCACTTCTGTCCTTTGTGTCCGGGGGCACGACGGATGAATGGCATCACCTGAAGTAGCCCCCGAAAGTCTGGAGCTCCCCAGGTACTAAACCACCACGGGCTCCACAGCTGGGCTCAGAGTGTCCTGCAGGGATTCAAGCACTTAAAAAAAAAATGGAGGTGAAATTCACAAAATGAACCATTTTTAAGCGCGTTTTAACACATAGGTGGATGTGTGTTCAATTCTTTTGGGAAAGCACTAAAAAAAAAGACAGAGAGAAGCCGCTGGTCAGCACAGGGAATGACCGTGAAGGGGGATTGTTACGTTTCTGGGCAGTTCCCCCAGGCCACTCCTGGCTGCGCCTCTCAGAGGGCAAGTTGTAAACCAGACCGTCCTCCCACCTCCAGGCTACTTCTGTGGGAAAAGGAGTCTCGAATCTCTTGCAAAATCTCCCAAGAAATCAGTTCCGTTTGGCTGGAGGTGCCCAGAGAAACCAAGGTCCATCTTCCATCCCCGCAGTGCGCTGGCCCCGCAGGGCAGGCCCTGGACAGCCATGGACAGAGGCAGCCAGTCTGCGTGACCTCGGCTGTCCCGGGTTTCCTAGTGGGTGACCGTGGGCCCTCTATGGGGAGTCACGGAAATGAAGGATCCAACAGCTCAGAGGCCGCCATCGGGATCCTCATGGGAGCAGAAGGAACCCTTGTGGGGCAGGTCTCCTGCGCCTCGGCTGTCAGCTCTGAATCCAGGAGACCCTGTGGGGTGGGCGGTGGCTGCACTGCTGGCTCCATGGCCTGGCTGCTCAGGAGGGCCAGGGGAGCCTGGTCTGAGCTGTGAGGACAGCACGGACTGCGCAGGCGGGTGGAGTTTGCGGGTTACTGAGCCCATGCTTATCCCATGTCTTTGCCAAAGGTTGGAGGGTGCTGGGCAGGTTCTAGGGTCCAGCTGCCTGACTACAGAGTCTCCCCCAGGCGCTTCAGAGGGCCAGAGAGAAGCGGGACGGTAGCAGGAGGTTTGCTTCCCACATCTGTATCTCACTGCTGTGGACGGAACTGTGCCCCCAACATTCACACGTTGAAGCCCTAACTCCTAATGTGACTGTATTTGGAGATGGGGCCTTTCGGGAGGCAATTATGGTTAAATAAGGACATCGGGGTGGGGCCCTGATCCTATAGGGCTGAAGTCCTGATCAGAAAGGGAAGAGAATGTGACAACCTAAATGGGAAAAGAATTTGAAAAAGAATAGGTACATGTATATGTACAACTGAATCACTTTGCTGTACACCTGAAACTAGCACAACATTGTTAATCAACTATATTCCGATATAAAATAAAAAATTATAAAAAAAAGAGAGAAGGGGACGAGACACCAGAGGTCTCTCTCTGCACCGAGGAAAGGCCACGTGTGGACACGGAGAGAGTAGGCATCTGCACACCGGGAAATGAGGCTTCACCAGATACCATGGCCCCTGCATCTGGGACTCCGGCCTCCAGAACTGTGAGAAGATAAACTCCTGTTGTTTAAGTCCCCCAAGTTCTACGGTATTTTGTTATGGCCTCCTGAGCAGATTAACACACCCACCTTCTTCCAGAAAGAACCTCTGGCAGCTGGGAGAGTCCCGGGCCGGCTTAGGTGGGTCTCTCCAAAACCAAGCAGGACCCCACCACCTCCAGGACTGGGTGAGGGTCAGATCCTGTATTTATTTAACATTTGATATTTTGTTCATCATGGGTATTTTAGTGTTAATTTTGATTTTTAAAATTACTTTAAATATATATATATATATATATATATATATATATAAAATCTTGATTACTGAGTTTTCTGACATCCCCTTTAAGTTATTCTATTGCCTCACTGGCCTCAGCTTTTTCCCAGCCCCATTTCTGATGTTTTTGGTAAACTGGGTCCAGGTGGTCCTGTTCTTTTTTCTTTTTTCTTTTTTTTTAAATCGAGGTATAATTGACCTGTAACATTTATATTAGTTTCAGGTGTACAATGTGATTCGGTGTTTGTATATATTGCAGAATGATGGTCGCCATAAGTCTAGTTATCACCCGTCACCATACATAGTTACCACATTTTCATTTTCTTGTGATGAGAACTTTTAAGATCTAGTCTCTTAGCAATTTTCAAATGTGCAATATAGTGTTATTAACTATGGTCACCATGCTGTACACTATGTCCCCAGAATTTATTTGTTTTATAACCAGAAGTTTGTACCTTCTAACCCCCTTCACCGATGGCCCCTATACTTCTGAGCCCCAGCCCGGCCATGGGAGCTTCCCTCTTGCAGAAATGCCGGCTGTGCCCACTGGGTGCCAGGATTTCCCCACCTAAGAGGACGGATGCAGGGAGCAGCGAGTCCAGCAGGGAGCAGTCATGCCCTTGGCTGGGCGTGAACCACGTGGCTGTCGCTGAAATGCTAGAAAAATCAGTCCTAAGGCCCTCAGCCCACCCACGGGAGACATGGCCACGCCAGGCTCGGTGGAAGCTGAGCACGGAAACAGCCCTTTTTCTGGTCATTCCCTGCACTGACCATTGGCTTCTCTTTTCTAAAAAGTGCGCCTGCAGTTTTTCTTGTTCTCATCCACCACCCTGGTGTCCCTTCTGCTCTGCACATCTGATGTGGCAGCCCCCAGCCCCTGATCAGATGTGGCCATCTGATTGAGAGGCACTGTGACTGATACACCCTGATGTTGACAACAACTTAGTAGAAAAACACGCAAATAGCTCATCAATAATTTTTATATCGGCTACACATTGAAACTGACAATTGATATGTTTGGCCTAAATACAATATATGAGCGGAATTCACTTCACCTGTTTCTTTTTGCCTTTGCAAACGTGGCTCTGTGCTGTTCCTCAGAGCGGTGCCCTGCCGTGTGGCACTTTGTCAGTCTGGGAGGGACAGGAGTCTTGTGCCTGTGCAGCTGGGGCGGAGCTGCATGGCCACCGGTCGGTGTGTCTGATGGAGACCTTGGGCCTCCTGCCCTGGCTGCAGGGGCCGTTGGCGGCTGCCAGCCCAGGCTGCCATTACTGCTGCTCCGCTACTGGCCTGGCGGCGACACCAACCCCACCCTGGTCCTGTCTGCATATGCGAGGCGTGGACAGCGTCACTCAGGCTGGTCCCTTCCTGCCGCGGAGGGGGCGGTGGGCCCAGGATGGAGTGTGTTCCACCCAGGTGCCCAGAGTCAGGACCGAAAACCAGACTCTGGGCAAGCCCAGCACATCTGCCTCTAAACCCACCAGGGGCCCTTCCAGGTGCCGAGGTCCCGATGCAGGGGCAGATGGGCATTTCAGCTGGGAAAGGTAGAAACTCAGTATTTCTCTGGGAATGAACTGGGCTCTGAAGCCCCCATGCTCATCTGGGGTGCAAAACTTAATCTTGCCCATTCCCGGTGACTTTTCCTGGCCCCTCTTGGGAGATGGGAGATGTCAAGGCCAATTCTTCCCCCTCGCCCTTCAGCTTCTCTTGGGGGCAGGCATTCTGGGAATGTGGGGTTGCCCAGGCCTTGGCAGCGGGGACAGTCAGTCCTTGTTCTCTGCGGCCCTCTGCCAGAAGGTAGCTTGTCTGCTGCCCCCTCTGGCACAGCCTGGTTCTCCCTGAGAAGGCAGAGGGTCCCAGCGCCCTGGGCGCGCACATCCACGGGGGTCACTCTGCCTCCTCTTCCTCCTCCCAGCCCAAGCTCACCCTGTGCTCAGAGACCTCACACCACTCTGGGGTGTCTCAGGGTCTCCCCCAGCCTCCTCCCCGCTGGACATCCTCTTCCATAGGATTCTTGCTCTTCCCTCTCAGTGCCCAGCCTCCCCCAACCTGTGGGTGGTGGGGGGAAGCAGGGAAGGATTTCGCAAGCAAGACACCATAATCACTAGCCATAAATGGAAACTAGATTAATTTGAAGATATTAAAATTAAGAATCCTGTCTATTAAGAGACCGATTAAAGAGAGCAAAAAGCAAGCTATGGACTGGGTGATATTCTCAAGGCAAATAATGGACAAAGAATTAGGATCCAGCATATGTAAAGAATTCTGACGGACCAATAAGAAGAGGACATACAACTCAATAGCAAAATGGGAAAAAGCCATGGGCAGGCATCTCTCAGATGAGGGAAGACAGACGGCTGACAGCACATGAGGCACAAATGAGGAGCACCCGTGACTCCGTCTTAAGTGCAGTCTAGAGCCTGCCACGTGGTGAACCAGGTTGGGTCTGTAGGACCTTCTCTTTCTGGTGGGAAGATAGATTCGAACAATCACTTCGGAAGAATTTGGGCTCATATTACAAAGTTGAACATTCACACGCCCTGAGGCCGTGTGCACAGGTGCACAACTTGTGCAAAAAGCAGGAGGTGCCGCAGAGCACCCCGGGGAAAGGATGGGCCAGTCGTGGTGCTGCAACAGCAGAGGGTTCCCCGGCAGGAGACGAGCCATGCCAGTGGCTGGTGGATCTCATCAGCAGAGAGACAAACTGAGCATCGGACGATTTCAGCATACTTCTGGATCGATAAAACTGTTTATGAACAGCAAAGGAAGCAAATAAACGTCGGCACGGGCTGGCAATCATCTCTGGGATGGTGAGGAAGGTGGGGAGGGGGGATGGAGGGAGCCCATAAGGTCTGGGGGCTAACGGTGCTCATTGCATTATCAATACTTGGGGGAGTACACGCACGAACAAATCCGTAAGTACAATAAAGGCAGCCATGTGTGGATGTGTGATGACTGTGTGTCGTCACTGAAGGAGAACGTTTCGTCTGCCCTAAGCCCCTGTGTCCAGATGGCAAATGGACACGAGCGCCAACCCTGCCCCGCAAACCTAATACCTGCTTAGGGTTAAAATTCAGAGCAATGTAATTCAGGACACACTGGCTGCCTCATCCCGTGATCACCTTGTTCTGCGTTTCTTTCCCCGGTTTCCCGAGTCCAGTTCAGCGTCCACGGCTGAGGCCGTGGGTGCAGAGGAAGGGCTGGCCCGAGGCCACACAGTGGGGAATGCTTCCCGGGCCCCTCCAGGCTCCTTCCCAGCACGAGGTTACCAGGTGCCGAAGCGCTGGGTGAAGAGTTAAAATTGTTCTCCTGAGACTTCTCAGGCCCCCGTTCAGCCTAAGAGGGGAATTCAGGGAATGTCGTGAGTTTTCTCTTCTGTCATTATTTAAATTGTTCATGGTTTTTTCCCTCCTGATACCAGCTTGAGGGAAGACTGCCAATTTCTGTTTTTCTGGAAAATCCATTTTGTGGACGTCTGGTTCCTACCCACTCCTGGACACGGGTGTAAGCGGCTTCGTTAGTTGAGTGATTTCCTGTCCCTGAACGGAGAAGAGAGAGTCTGAGGACGGGGTGTTGGAACTCAGCTCTTTCTCCTACTGAGCATGCAGTGGAGGCAGGGAGGGGACAAGGGTGTCATGGAACAGGGCAGGTCACACCCAGAGGTCACACCCTTTAACTTGTTCTGAGACACATTTTGGCCGAATTTCCCAGTTGGGCTACTCAGGACACGGGCTCCAGGGGACGTTAACAGGTGTGGCTAGAAAAAAAAGAATCCAAGCAAATAAGTTTGGGAAACATCGTTTTGTTTTGTTTTGTTTTTGTTTGTTTGGTTTTTTTGCGGTACGCGGGCCTCTCACTGTTGTGGCCTCTCCCGTTGCGGAGCACAGGCTCCGGACGCGCAGGCTCAGTGGCCACGGCTCACGGGCCCAGCCGCTCCGCGGCATGTGGGATCTTCCCGGACTGGGGCACGAACCCGTGTCCCCTGCATCGGCAGGCGGACTCTCAACCACTGCGCCACCAGGGAAGCCCGAAACATCGTTTTTGATGAAGTCCACTGTGCTTCCCAGGTGGTCAATACATCCCTGCACTTTGTGAGTTGCTGTAGCGGCCGAGTGCGGAATTTCTCAAATTTATTTGACCCAGGGGAGTCTTCTGGGAGGTGCCTGAAGAGGCCAGCTGGAAATGCTGCCCGCGGTGGCCCCTGCCCACCCTCGGTCTCTAGAGGGTCCTTGTCCATCGTGATGGGACCCCACTCCCCATCTGGTTGATGAGCCAGCCTTGCCCAGAGGAAGGGGACGGGCAGAGCTGCTGGAGTGGCCTAGGGGACCAGGGCGGGTGGCCTGCTTAGTAGCGGCAGGCGTTCTCAGAGTGTCCTGGTACCCCCCGCCCCCATGCACTGCCCCTCGGCCGCCCCCTTCTTCTACCAGGTTTTGACGTCTTTTACCAGGACAGAGCTCCAGTCTCAACCCCTGTGACGGGTGACGTACTGTCCTGATTTTCAGAGCGGGACACACAGGCCCAGGCTGCGGCTGGGCCCGGACAGTCTGTCCGAGGTCACATGGTGAGTGACCTGTGGAAGGGGAGGGTTTCTGTCCACTCCAAGTTCCCTCCACTACTGCCCCCAGGAAGCTGTCCGGTGATGGCCTGACTTGACCAAAGTCTGATCCCCAGAGTTGGGGGAGGGGTACCAGGGTCCTGCTGACCCTGTTTGGGTCACTGGCTTCCCAGTGTGTGGGGACACGGCTGTGGGCCTGGGGAACCGCAGGGCCGAGACCTTGAGGAGGCTGCTCTGGGCACAGGAGCTGGAGCCCGGGCCTCGGCTGGTCCTGGGCTCAGGGCGGCCCCGCCACCTGCAAGGTCCTGGCAGAGCCCATCCAGCTGCCCCTGAGGGAGCAAACCGCCTGGCAGCCTCTGGGGCAGTGGCTTGGGAGGGGCTGGAGGGCAGCTGGGATCACTCCGCCCAGATGGGGTCAGGCTCCTTTCCCCCCAGGGTGGGCCCTGCATCCGGGCCTCTAGTGCCCCTGGGAGGGCTTGTGTGTGGCTCTCGTGCAGGTGCAGGCTGTCTCCCTGGGGGCCTGGGTCTGGCTGACCCTGCTTGTGGTGAGACTGCCGTGCGTCTGGGCTCAGTTCCTCGGCTCCCGTCAGGGGCAGCTCGGGGGTCCCTGCCCACAGCTGGCCGGTGGGGAGTGGCTGAAAGGCTAGGGCTGTCCCAGCAACGAGACCGAGTCCTCCAGGCCTGGAGCTCAGCAGACCTGGATGTCAGGGCCGTTTCCCTTAAAACCCAAGGGGCCTGGGGGGAACAAAGGAGACAGCGTGGCCAGAAGCAACCAGTACTTAGCCTGAAAGAGCGAGCACAGATCCAGGAGCAAACGCCCCAGCCCTGGTCCTGGGCCCTCTGGGGGCTCGTCTGGTAGAGGCCAGGATGGGGGTCTGAGTGAGGGTGGCGGAGGGTGGGGCTGATTCCCAGCTGCCCCCTTCCGGAGGCTGCTCCCTCCCCCGAGGCTGCTCCGTCCCCAGCACTGCTCTCCTTCCAGGGAGCACGCTGGCTTCTGGGCCCAGGAGTGTCCTTGCTCCTATCTTGGACGTTTCCACAAAAGGCAAAATACATACAGTCAGACGTTGAACCACAGGGTTATCACTGGGATTAAGCGAATTGGAGTTTGAGATCTGCTTAGCACAGTACCTGGCACAGGAAAAAGTGCCGTCTATGGGTCAGTTTATGAAAACCAGAAACGCATGCAGAGCGTGAAGGCAACTGAGCTGTCTCTGCTGATGCTGCCTGGTTGCCGCCAGTGGAGTCCTGCTTCCTCCCCCACATCTTCTCGACAAAGACACCCGCTGCCCTGATCATGCCAACCAGAAGCTATAACGTTGCTTCAGTGGGAAAAAGTATTCCTCCACTTTCCCACGTGTTCTCATACCTCACTCTTTCCTTCAGCAAATGGCCTGGGAACCGGTGCCGGGACCTCCCTGCCCTGGGGTCCTTGTACATGTTAGCAGTAAACAGGCGTGAAGGCAGGAGGTGGCTGTGGTCACCCTGCCGGCCATGTCCCGTGTGCCTCCCCCCAGCACCCACCGTGCTGCCAATGCCACTCCCCACTGAAACTGCAGAGTCCCCTAAACGGCCCCTGACCCCCACTCACATCTCTGTCTTCCTCTAGAAATCTCTCCTCCTGGGGGCCCCGCCCTGGCCTGGGGTCCTCTCTGTTGCCCCCTCACCCCAAGTCCACCCAGGCCTGCTGGTTCAGCCTCTACGTGTCTGTCTCCTCTTCCCACCCCATCATCCCCCATTGCCACCACCCCCCCCGGCCCTGCCCTGGACCCTGAGATGGTCCCCTCCCCGGCAGCGTCCTCCCCGGGCAGCGTCCTCCCCCAACTCAGCAATCTGACCACGTCTATCCTCTGCTCAGACCCCCGAGCTCCTGCGAGCAGCCCAGCCTGGTGTGACCCCGCCCCGCAGCCCTGGTGGGACGCGCCCACCTTCGGGGCTCTGTGAGACCCCATGCGCATCCCTCAGCTGGGTGACCGCGTGGCTCACTCGCGCCTCTGTCCCCCCAGATGGGGTGTCCTGTGAGCCGGGCCACCGAGCTGGGTCCCTCCACACGCGGTCGGCGCTCGGTAAAATGAGGGTTGAATAAGTAAGTGAACCGTGGCCCTGGGGCCTCCGGGCCCTAATACATCAGCACCATGGCTGCTCGTAGATGGGGACCTTTGGTGTCATCCCTCAGTGTGGGCCCCCGACCTTTCACCCCTTGTGAGGCTCTTCCACCCCCACTGGAGCAGCTCACCGCAGGGCTGCGCTCGCCTCCGCAGGCGTGGGGTCCCCTTTCACATCTCCGTCCGCCCTCCTGCTGTCGGCGGTGTGGGCATCACCTGTGTGGGAGCGGGGAGGGGTCCCTGCCCTGCGCTGCCCGGGAGGGAGGGCGAGGGCCAGCCTGCGACTGTCCACCAGGGGGCGCTGAGAGCCTGCGGGCGGTTGGGTGGCCGGGGGAGGGGGCGGGAAGGAGGGGGCGGGGAGCCAGTGCCCAGCCCGGGAACAGCCGTGTGCTTGTCTACGCAGACGGCAGGGCCTGGGAGCAGTGGGCGAGGGGGCCTCGGCACCTGGAGGGTGGTGGGCCAGGGCAGCCAAGGTGATGCGGCGGTGGGGGGGGACAGGAGCAGAGAGAGCAGCCCCTGGAGGCGGTCCAGGCCAGGGAGGTGGGCTGGGAGGGGGCCGGTGGTGGGTGGGGCGGAGGAGGTAAGGAGGACACCTGGGCATCTTTCTGGAGCTGCGATAAAGTCCTCCAGGAGGCAAGGGAAACCTGAGGTGTGAAGAGTCAGGAGAGAGGGGGCCAGGGTCGGCGGAGGGGGCATTGCTGGGCTGTGAGGGGCGTGAGACGGAGCACGGTTGGGGTGAGATGGACAGCGGGATCCTCCCGGGAAGGAGGTGACGGAGGCTGGGCAGAGACAGCTGGGAGCTGGCACGGGACGGGGGCGTCTCCAAGGGGTGGGCCTGGGGTCAGCCCCCCGGGGCGGTTCAAGGCCCTCCTGCGCAAGGCGGTCGATGACAGCGCCCAGCTGGGACGTGACGCAGGGGCCCGTGGGCTGTGGGTTGAGTTCTCAGCACACGTTTAAGCCAAGTAGCTCCGGAGGGGCTGCCGTCTTCCCCAGGTGAGGTGTGCAGGGAGGGGTCCTCACCCTCTGCAGCCCGCCCGTCCCCAGGGTGCACCCCAGGTGAGGTGTGCAGGGATGGGTCCTCACCCTCAGCCCTCCCGTCTCCAGGGTGCACCCCAAGCACATCTGTCCTCCTCTGCTGTCAGGCAGCCGCCTCAACCGGCCAAGGGCGTCCCTCTGAGGACCGTGAAGCCCTTCGCCCACTGGCTGCCTGTGCAGCAGCTGCGAGGACCCTGAGTCCACTCTGAGCCCCCTCCTGGCCGACAGTCCTGCCCAGGGTACACCTCCTGCAGTCTCAGTGGCCCCTGCCCTTTCCGACCTTCCGGCCTTTCCAGCCTTGGGGTCCGGTCTTAACAGTCACATCCTCAGGGCCGTATCCCGGCCCACGATGGGCTTAGATCCCCGCCCACCTGCTCTGCCAGTGCCCGTGTTTCTCCCTGTGGTCTTGAGGGTGATGTAATTACTGCTCCGCGTGAGGGGCGCCCTGCAGACGGGCAGGGCCCCCTCCGTAGGTGCTGATGGGAGCGGTGTTTGCTCTGAGGGCTGAACAAGTTAATCCAGGTGAAGAAGGCTCGCCGTTGGGCCCTCACACAGCGGTCCTCACCGCCACTCCCACCGCCAGCGCCGTCTGGGACCACACCCCCAGTTCCGGGGCTGAGCCTGTGCCAGGACTCCCCGGGCTGTAACCCGCGCAGCAGGAGGCACCTCGAGGAAGCAGGGAGGGTCCTCCCAAAGCGCGCTCATCATGGCCAAGGGCAGAGTGTGGACGAGGCTTCAGAGAAGCTGAAGCCAGGGCTCCGTCCGGGCTGAGCGATGGGCCCGGGATCAACCACAGCCCTGCCCCTCGTTTCCTCAACCAGAAGCTCGCTGCTCCCGCAATTGACTCGGCACTGGGCGAGCTGGAGTAAGACGGTGCCTGGACTCCCCGGGGGCTGGACGCCTTCAGAACGGATGACAAATTTGTTTTAATTTGTCCCAGCTTGACGTGAAATCCCCCATCCGCACGTTGAGAAATGGGGTCGTCAGCAAAGACGTGCTGAGCTGCCTCAAACCTGCTGTCCTTTCCCATACGAGGGCCCTTGTCTGTTTGTCACACTGAAGGTCCCCGTGGGGCTCAGACAGGTCCAGAGATGGACGGGCCTTGGGGAGCTGCAGGGCAGCCCAGGAACAGAACTCTCCACCCTACGAGGGGTGTCGTCTGCACGCCTGCACCCTGGGGGAGATGAGGGTGGGGTGCAGAGGGGGAAGGGGCTTTCCGGGGTCACACGGTGCGCTCAGGCTGGGCCAGACGCCGAAGCCCCTGCCTGCTCTGCCAGGTGCCGAGACCTCTGTGGGCTGGGCTGCTTCCCCGTGAACGGGATGGGAGTGTCCCAGGGTGACCACACCTGTCTCAGGTGTGCAAGTGGTAGGGAAACCGTAAGTCCCGGGCACCCACTGGCTTCTGGGGCTGGGCTCTTGGCTCCAGCAGGTCCCCGAGCCTCCCTCCCGCCTCCTGGGTGCCGGGACCGTCCAGGTTCATCAGCAGGTGGTGGGCAAACCTCCACAACTGCTGTGCAGTTGGCCGAGGGGACGTTGCCCGGCAGCCCACAGCACACGTGGGGTCAGCTCTGGCCTGTGTCCTCTTGGCCAAGGCAAGTTACCCCACCTTATGGAGCCTCAGTTTTGCATATGGAAATTGAGAGGCAGAGAACTAACAGACAGCCTTGTGTGTGTCTCAAATGAGCAGGATACGCAAAGGGCGCCCTGTTCAGACATGAGGACGTGAGAAAGGAAAGACGGGGGGGGGGCGCGGGGGGGACCAGGGCCGTGGGTGAAGGGCTGAGCCCCCCAGGGTTCTTCTTTTATCTTTTTTTTTTTTGGCCCTGCCGCAGGGCACGCAGGATCTTAGTTCCCCGACCAGGGATTGAACCTGTGCCCCCTGTGTTGGAAGCGTGGAGACTTAGCCATTGGATCACCAGGGAAGTCCACCCAGGGTGCTTACAGGCAGCCTGAGCTGGGCGGTTTTTTTTTTTTTTGCGGTACGCGGGCCTCTCACTGCTGTGGCCTCTCCCGTTGCGGAGCACAGGCTCCGGACGTGCAGGCTCAGCGGCCATGGCTCACGGGCCCAGCCGCTCTGCGGCATGTGGGATCATCCTGGACCGGGGCACGAACCCATGTCCCCTGCATTGGCAGGCGGACCCTCAACCACTGCGCCACCAGGGAAGCCCTGGGTGTTTTTTTTTTAAATATTTATTTTTTTGGCTGCGTTGTGTCTTAGTTGCGGCCCTTGGGATCTTCGTTGCTACACGCAGGATCTTTCGTTGCGGCATGCGGGCTGTTTGTTGTGGCACGCGAGTTTCTCTCTAGCTGTGGTGCACCCGCTCCAGAGCACGTGGTCTCAGTAGTTGTGGCACGCGGGCTCTCTTGTTGGGGCACACAGGCTCTAGAGCGTGTGGGCAGTGCTCGGGCTTAGTTGCCCCGTGGCACGTGGGATCTTAGCTCCCCGACCAGGATCGAACACATGTCCCCTGCATTGGAAGGTGGATTCTTAACCACTGGACCACCAAGGAAGTCCCTGGGCGGTTTTTAAAGTCCTTGGTATTTGGATCTTTGAATTTTCTTTGGTGGAGGGAGGGGACAAGTGGGGGCCTCAGAAGGTCATTTGAATCGTCCTGGGCAGGGACCCTGTGGGCTCAAGGATTCCTTCACTCCTGGAGACTCTCTGCAGGCAGTGTGGCCCTGGGGCCGTGGAGAGACCCTGAGAGACACTTGATCAGGAAGTTGGCGGTGCCAGGGCTGGGAGCACCTCAGTCATCAATATCTGTTTCCCATGAAATTCTCCTCATCAGCACCTTAATGAATGCAGGGCTGCTGGGGCTCCAGGGCTGCTGGGGCTCCAGAGCATGCAGGCTTAATCACTCCCAACTCCTGGCTCTGCCCTGCAAATGGTCCTGCTTCCCTGGGCTTGCTGTCCTAGGGCCTCCTGCCTTGGCTCCAGGCCTCTGTCCACCTCCAGCTTTTCTGCATCTCATGTTAGGCCTCTACTTATGTGCTGAGTGTGTTAATTGTCCGGGGATCTGTCCACTCATCCAACCAACCATCATCCTTTCCATCCATCCATCCACTCATCTAACCAATCATCTACCATCCATCCATTTATCCATCCATCCTCTCCATTCGTCTGTCTGTCAGTTTGTCCATCCACTACACGTCCATCTATACATCCATCCAGCCATGTATCCATCCATCTACCCACCCACCCATTCATCCATCCATCTGTCCATCCATTCGTCTGTCCCTCTGTCTGTCCGTCCATCCGTCTGTCTGTCCGTCCATCCATCCATCCGTCCATCCAGCCATGTATCCATCCATCCATCCAGCCAGCCAGCCATGTATCCATCTGTCCATCCATCCATCCCCTCACTCTATAAATATTTTTCTTGAGCAAGCCACACAGTCGGTTTAGGTCTGAGAGTGGGCAGGGAGGGAGAGATCCAAAGGCGAAAAACCAGGTAGTTTCTGCCCTCACGGAACCAAAGTCCGGTGGCGTGACAGATGAGCAAACCAGTTGCGTCCATGGGTGTGGCGTGGGTGGGTGAGGGCAGCACAGGTGCAGAGGCAGCCAGCAGAGCCGTGCCTGATGGGGGCGGGGGGTGATCAAGGAAGGCTTCCTGGAAGACAGACAGCTTAGCTGAGATCCTGGAGGCCTGTCTCTGGGGCCAAACTCGTTCTCCCCATGTGTCTCCTGATACAGTGTGGAGGAGGCAGCACAAAGAAGTCTGCGTTGACTGCCCACACGGGGTGGCGGCCCCAGCCTGCCCACGAGCCATCTGCCTGGTTCCTTCCTTCTCTGAGTGAGCGTGCTGGGGCCTGTGGGCTGCCTGGCCCCGGCACAGTTGCCAGCTGCACACGTGGGCCCTGGACTCCAGCCCCATGAAATGCCCAGGTGCCCTGGTGAAGAAGGGGCTGGGCCTGGAGGGCCCAATGGCACGGGAGGGATGCTCTTCCCGGTGGTGTGGCACCCTACAATTTGCAAGGTGCTTCCAAGTCCAGTGTTTCGTTCCTTTGTCATGACGGTGCTGGGTCGTGGCCGGGCAGCGGCCATTGTTGGAAACTGAGGATCAAGGGAGATGGTGATCTGTCCCTGGGCACAGAGCCCCAAAGGGCAGGACTGAGCCTTCTCCTCTGTGGGGTGTGGTCCATGCAGCCCAGGAGGGTGGAGAGAGGGTGGTGGGTGTGGCTTCAGCTCATGGGCGGGACTTGGGCAAGGGCAGGGGCGCAGGGGGCGTGTGGAGGGTGTGCACTCCGGGGCAGGGCAATGTCCCTGTGCTCTGATGAACTCTACTGTCGCAGAGAACCTTCGTACATGTGTGAGCACGTCTCAAAATACACATCAGCCCCTCCCTGCAGCTTGGGAAGCAGTCACCCGTCATTCATGTGTTACCAGCGAATTCATTTTTTGGCATTTCTTGGGCACACGTCGCAGAGCTCTCGCCATGAGCCTGGCCCTGTGCCAGGTGGCGAGTCTCTCGCAGATCCGTTCCCCGGGCACCGTGGCCATTTGGAGCCGGACTGACCTTTGTCACGGGGCCATCCTGGACATGGCAAAGTGTTCAGCAGCATCCGGCCCCAGCCCGCTGGATACCAGAAGCGTCCCCTGGCAGTGTGACAAGCAAAGTGTCGCCAGACATGCTGAGTGTCCCCTGGGGGGCAGAATGGTCCCCACTGGGGTCCACTGGTCTACAGCAGTGGGTGCAGCAGAGGCCCTGCTGCCTTTAGGGTGCTGACAGTCTTTGAGGGGGACAGAGAAGAAAGTGATTGGGTTAGGGTGGCAGAGGGGGGCGGTAGGAGGGCAGAGAGGAGGCCCCTTTGTAGCGCGGCCGGTGGTCTGGCTGATGACGGGCTGGGTTGGGAAGGAAGGTGTGGCTCTGGGAGGAGAACTGAGCCTTTGCTGAGCTGGCGGGGGTGGGGTGGGGCAGAGGAGGGCTGGGGGTCAGGTGTGGGTCTCCTGCCGACGGAAGGGACACTCAGTCTGATACCAACCAGGGTTCTTGACCTTCCCCAGTCAATAGAAATTGACTAGCGGCCAGACAAGAAATTCAGGCGAGGCTCTACTGGGGCTGCAGCACGAACAGGTAACAGGTTCCCTTACTCGCTGAGCTGGCGGTGGTGGTGGGGCGTCTGGTTCCCTACAGGGGATGAGGGTAGGGGTGTGTCCAGGGGGCGGGCCGGAGGCGTGGCTTAGGAGGTCTGCCCACCCCCTTGGTGGTGGTGTGTGCAGGGGGCATGCTCAGTGTCCCGCTTTTGCTCCCAACCCCCTGCTTTTGTTCCCGGCTCTTCAGAAGTGGCAGTTGGGCTTTTTGATCTCTTTGTACCTTTTGTCCAGAATTTGCCCCAACTGTGCACGCACGCAGTTATTTTTAGTGCCTTATAGCTTCTTTGTGTTTTGACGCTCGAGGAGAGGTGTGTCCGGGTGCAAGCATGCAGCAAAGGGTCCCAGGTCCCAGCCTGTCTCAAATCCAGAGGCCTGGGGACCTGCTGGGGTCCCCCAGGCCTCCTTTGCCTGTCCCGGCTGTGCCCTCTGTGGCCAGCTCTCTGCTCTCTGACGTGCCTGCCCCACCCCTTGCAGGATGAGACCTGAGCACAGGGGGCTCATGAAGGTGGGCAACCTGACCCGCCCACAGATAATTGATGGTGGTGGTTGGAGGCTCAGGCCCAGAGCCTCATTAAAAAGATCACAAAGCAGAGAGACTTTCCCTGGGGAGTGTAATTAGTTGCTGCCTCACTGCCCTGCTGAGATGGCAGACCTGGGCGAGGAACTGGTCCTCCCGCTGGGTACTGCCCAGTGGGAGGGCAGCAGGGCAGGCTGGTCTCGCTGGGGCTGGGGTCAGCCAGACCTCAAGGGCACCCTGATGCTTCCCTCCTCTCTTGGGGAGTGTGGAGGGGCAGAGGGAGGTGGCGTCCCTTTCCTGGTGGATGGGTGTGGATGGGAGGCTCCCGCCGTCAAAGGAGGGGCTGGATGGAGGTGGGGCTGCAGGTCTTGGAACCCTCCCAGGCCCTGGGCCAGGCTCCTCTTGTTCCTGGTGGCCCTGATGTCCCCATTTGGAATTATCTCATCTTTCAGGGCTGTCCCAGTGGGGACAGGGCAGGGCCAGCAGGCTTTGGGGGCAGATGGTAAATCACTGTTCTCTGATGTGTCAGGGACCAGGTCTGTGAATTTTGCATCCAGTCTTCCCTCCTAAGACAGCGTGTGGGCTTTGCTCTGGGAGGGCAATCTGGGCCTTTGTGAACTGGATCTTGGGCAAGGGGGTGGGGAGGGAAGGGGGCGGGGAGAGTGGGAAGAAGGGAGGTGAGGGCAGGGTGCTGGCTGGGCTGCATCTCCTGGGCCCCGGGTTCTGAAGCATCTGGGGGGCGGCTGGAGTTTAAGGCCCCAGGAGCAGAGGGTGGACTCTGGGATGGACATTCTTGGAGGTCCTGGAGCATCTGTGGGTTGTGGGAGAAAAAGAAGAAAGTAAAGGGCTTGATGATTTGGATCAGTTCCAGTTTTCCTAAGAAGCATAAATAAAGGCCGGGATTTCCTTCATGGACTCACTCTGACTGTCGGACTGTGAGTGACCCTGGCCGGGACGGGCTCTCTGGGACCCTGGAGTGCTCTCGGCTTTCATAAAGAACACGTGGCAGAGGGCAAACACGCTTGTCTTGGGTGGGCTCAGCGCCTCTCGGGAGGGGCCGCCAGCTTCGGGAAGCGCCTCTGAGGAGCTGCTTGGAGCAGAACACGCGGCACAGGAGTCTGCAGGTGAGTCTTTGGTGGGAGTCGGTGTCTCCTGGATGGTAGGGGAGGGACTGGCGTCCCTGGGGGGCCATGGCTGAGGACAACACCAGCAGCACGTGTGAGCCAATTCGATGTGGCCCTTTTATGGTGGGGGGAGCCACCCCTGCTCTGGGCCAAGACCTCTAATTCCTAATTCCTAACCTTTAAGCTCTCTGGGCTCAGAGGGGCACCTGTTCAAGGCCACACGGCCGGCAGGCAGCCTCGTCCCCCTGCCACCCCTCCCTCCACCTGCAGCCCGGCCGCCGCGGCTTGCCCTCCACGTGCCCCCGCCCTTGCCCCCAGGAGCGCACAGGCTGCCCCTGTTCTCACCCCCTCTGGCCTAAAGCTTCTGATGGTGGCCCCCGAGCTCAGGAAAGCTCCCCACCGCTCAGGCTGCCGTTCTGGGTCCCCAGCCTTCCGCCTCATCCCCTCAGGGCTCCCACCCTGACCCCAAACGCACCCGCTGCAGCACAGGCTGAGGTGGTCCGCAGGAGACCCTGGGCATGTGGGCGCCCCTCCCCTGTCTGTTTGTTAGGGCGTGGTAGGGTCCACTCCTGGGAGATGCCCCCTTCCCACATGCCCTGTGTCCCGCACGTGCCAGGGGCACGGTAGGCGCAGGACATGCTGGCTGTACACGCGAGGGGTGCGAGGGCACGAGGGGCATGAGGGGTGGATGACCGGCCCCTCCTGCTGCTCTCAGCCCCGTGACGCCCAGGGTGGGGGGGATCTGGTAATCTCCCTCACTTCCCCTGCCCCCCGCTGAGCTGGGTGGGTGGCCTCTGAGCAGGTCTGGGGCCATCTGGGCTGGGGGGCCAGTCTCCTGTCCCACCCTGAGGTCAAGGGCACCCAGGGCAGGGGCTGGAGAGGACCTTGGGGGTCCCCTAGGTGGGGGAGGGTGGGAGAACCCACTGCAGGACCCTGCTTGTGTGAAAGCTGCCGCCTGGGTCTGGTTTACGGATTTCCAGCCTCCCAGAGCAGAGAGGGGGGCCCTCCCACCACCTCCACCCCCATCCCACTGTGTCCCTCCAGGGGTTGCTGTGTTTCTCCACCACTACCCCATGTCCCGCCCTCCCTTGTGTGTGCAAAGAGGGGGCCAAAGCCCTCCCGGTCTGGGTGCGGGCGGCATGGGGGCTCAAGAACAGGCGAGCAGGGTTTGGATTCACACGGGCTCAAGCCTGTCTCCACCACGGGGCCGGGGGGCCTTACACAAGTCATGGGAGCTCTTAGGACCTCAGGCTCTTCCTCTGGAAATCGGAGACCTGAACCATCCTGTCTGCCGAGTGCTCTGAGCCAGGATACGCTGTGGCGCCAAGACAGTGCAGGGAGGCTGCCCCCTGGTTCTTCCTCGGGCAGAGCTCCCCACTCGCCAGCAGCTCGCTGGTCAGATGTATTTTATTCTATTGCTTTGGTCTATAAAATGCCCATCTGTACCCAGGAAAATCCTGGCTCAGAAGATGCTGGCTCCTGCCTCACTTTTTAGGAGTGAAACATGGTGTTTAAACATTTCACGGTCTGGTGGTAGATTTTTATGCGAGAGGCCCATTGGCTGGAGGTCAGTGGCTTTGCCGGCTTTGTCTCTCCTGGGACTCAGGGAAGCCAAGGAGAGCCAGGGGATGAGCCCGGCCCTCTGTCTAGAGAGAGCCCCTGCGGGGCCCCGGCACTGGCACTGTGGACCGGGCAGAGGTGGAGGCCGGGTGGGAAGTTGAAGGGAAGGTCAGGCTGGGGCCTTCTGTGATAGCGGCCTGTGTATGCAGGTGAAGTGGTGGCAATGATGAAAATAAGATTCCTGAGAGCCTGCAGAGCTGTGCCCCTTCTCTCGGGGCTTCCAGACCCTCCCCCAGCCCCTGATCTGGCCCTAGGGTGGATGCCCAGGCCCATGGGGCTCTGTCCTTCTGATGGGCTCGTACACTCCTGTGCTCTGGGCCTGCTGGCCTGGCCCTGACCAGCCTCAAGGAAACACGGGTGGGCCTCCAGTCTGCAAACAGCCTTTGCACCAAGTGGTAAAGACAGGCCTTTCCTACTGACCAGTAGAGACTGAGGCTGAAAGACGGGGTCCGATGAGTGTGAGACCCTCCCCTTTTCTTGTCTCCCCTTAAAATATAAATGGCAATGACAATGATGCTGCTGGCACTGCTGCCCAGACGTGGGCCTGGCTCGATGCCCCTGGACTTGGACTTGGGGCCAACTCAAGGTCCTGGTGGGACTCTGCTCAAAGCCTCAGGGTTCCCCTCTGCTGCTCCCCAAATCCAGACATAATCTATGAAACCGCAGTTTTCAGGACACTGGGCACCGGGCAAGGAAGGACAGTGATTGTTGAAAGGAGTGAGGTGAGCCCCTCGACTGCCCCCAGCTCATGGCCAGGAGGGGGTTTCCAGCTGTGGCACAGAGAGGGGACCCCAGGAGGATCCTGATGGAAGCCCTGAGTGGAGGAGAGGGACCCGAGGGCCCCGGGAGACCCAGGCATCTAGAGTCACAGGGCCGGGCCCCGGAGGAGAGAGCTGCACAGGGGAGACTTGGAGGCCCCCCGCCCTCCCACCGATATTCATGTGAGTGCTATTGCTGCATGCGTGTGAGGAGGGTTCCTGAGGTCTAGCCGAGGACCAGCCACCCAGAGGACGAGAGGAAACAGCCCTCGGGCTGACAGAGCTGGGAGTAGGCTTCCTTTCCACCAGCCAGATGGGAGACCTTGTGACTCACGGGTCCCTGCAGGAAGCACTCAGCAGGGTCTGGCCTCAGTCATGAGGAATAACTAAACCCAGGTTAACCATTGTCTGATCCTGCATAATGAAGCTTAAAAGCAAGACTGGTAAGGTTCAAACTGTTTCAAAGTAAATGCACCCCCAAACAAAGCACAAGACTACTTACCTGAACAAAAAAGATTCAGCACCTGACAAGGTGAACTTCATTAGTTTGGGCATTTGGTAAAAAATTACCAGGCACACAAAATGCAGGAATATATGACCCTCAAGGAGGAGAAAAATCAATCAGTCGAAGCCATCCCAGAACTAGCCCAGGTGTTAGAATTGGCAGACGAGGATATTAAAACAGTTGCTGTCACTACGTTCAAAAAGCCGGAAGAAAACGGAACGTATTAAGTAGAGGTGTGAAAGCTACAAAAGAGACTCACATCAGACTTCTAGAGGGGAGAACAACCAACTGCAGTGTCTGAGATGAGAAATACACCTGAATGGGATTAAACACTGCAGAAGAGAAGATACATGAACTTGAAGATATAGCATTAGAAGGTATCCAATATGGAACACACAGAGGAAAAAACCTCACATGTATGAACAGTGCACAGAGGGCCATGGGACGACTTTCAGTGGCCTAATATATGAGCAGTTGGAGCCCTGAAGGAGAGGAAAGAGGAGAACAAAAACTCATTGGAAGAAATGATGGCTCACAGATGTCCAAATTTAATAAAAGCTGTAAACCCACAGATTCAGAATGCTCAATGAACCCTGAGCACAAGGTACGTGAAGAAAACAACAGCGACGCATGTTATAATCAACTTGCTCAACGCCAGTGATGAAGCAGCCAAAGGAAAAAGGCACATTATGCACTTCCCTGGTGGCGCAGGGGACACGGGTTCGAGCCCTGGGCCGGGAAGATCCCACATGCCGCGGAGCAGCTGAGTCCGTGCGCCACAACTACTGAGCCTGCGTGTCACAACTACTGAAGCCCGCGTGCCTACAGACTGTGCTCCGCGACCAGAGAAGCCACCCACCGCGATGAGAAGCCTACGCACCGCAACGAAGAACAGCCCCTGCTCTCTGCAACTAGAGAACGCCCGCGTGCAGCAACAAAGACCCAACGCAGCCAAAAATAAGTAAATAAATAAAAAGACACATTATACTCAGAGGAAAAACCATGAGGGAAACAGTGGATTTCTCATAGGAAACCAGTGAGAGAATAGTAGGGAAAGATCTTTAAAGTGCTGAGAGGAAAAAGACTTGTCCACGTAGAGTTCTATACCCCGCGAAAACATTTTTTCGAAAATGAAGGTGGAATAAAGGCTCGTTGGATACACCAGGCTGAAAGAATGACTCACCAACCACCTGCTCACAAGCAATATTGAAGGCTGTCTGTCAGGAAGAAGTGATGCCACAGAGAATTAAGGATTTACACAGGGGAATAGAAACCCCAATATGGTAACTATGTGGGTAACCACCGTTTACAGCTATTTACCTACAATAATGATGTTAGGTACCATTCACTGAATGCTGACATGCACCCAGCTGTATCGTATTCCATTTTTTCTATCTCTGGCAGATGAGGAAACTGAGGCTCAGAGAGGTCACATGACCTGCAACACACCAAAGATCAAGAGTCAGCCGGGGTTCATTTGGCTCCCTTTTGCTTCCTGGGCTGTGCCGCTCACCACCCTTCTTGCCTCAAACCCATCCTTTCTGTTCCCGCCAAACCCCCATGTCATCCAAGCAGTGTCCACCCTGCGCTCAGAGCCCCGGGGTCTGGCCAACGTAAAGGCGGGAGGCTGAGGCCCCTTCCCTTTCCGCCTGGCTCTTTGCAGCACTGCTGGAGCTTTCCTGAGTCTCCAGGAGATGAAATATGGTGGGGCTGTTGCTGTGGCAACCACTCATCTTTTATTGATGGCCTGAGAACCCGCGTGCTCAAATGGCTGGCGGTGATTCGCGGGTTCGGTTCCCTCTGGTTGGCTCCCCTGCACGGCGGGCTCTGCCCCAGGCATTCTTGCTCTGGCTCAGGGTGGGGAATGGACCGGGCCGTTTGCCTCTCACCATGCTCTCTGACACCAGAGATGACCTTTTCTGCTTCTTCTCTAAGTGCCGAGTCACACCCTGGGTCACTCAGGGCAGACTCCACCCCGACCTGTGGGCCTGGGTGCGGTCAGTCCCCCAGCGTCCACTCCTGAGTCCCACCAGATGGCCTGGCTGTCTGTCCCCCACCCGTTCTGAGCGGGTGGGCCCACATGACTCTACCTGTTTCCAACAAAGATAATGAGCGTTTGCGTAGAAAACTTAGGAACAAGCGACTGAGATGAAATAAGCACCTGGGCCAGAGATGGGCTGGGTGTCCGCGCTTCCAGAGTTTTGATAAAAATAAATACATGTGTAACGGGCTTAGTAAAATTTTAAAATTGCAGTAAAATAAACATAACATAAATGATACCATCTTAAAGCACTTTTAAGTGCACAGCTCAGGGGCATCGAGCACGTTCACCTTATTGTGCAACCATCCTCACGTCTGTCTCCAGGGCTCTTTCATCTTCCCAAACGGATGTCCTGTCCCCATTAAACACTCACTCCCCTCCCCTCTCCCAGCCCCGGCCCCACCATCTATGTTCTGTCTCTGTGGGTTTGACTCCTCCAGCGACCTCACAGGGGCGGGTCCTGCAGGACTGGCCTTTCTGTGACTGGCTCACTTCACTGAACGTAGTGTCTACAAGGCTCGTCCGTGTTGTAGCCTGGATCAGAATTTCCTTCTTCTTTAAGGCTGAATAGTGTTCCACGGTATGGACGGACCACATCCGGTTTCTGTGTTCATCCACCATTGGCCTCGAGTTGGTCACTGGTTTATTGGAGGAGCTGCGCCAGGAGGCGGGAGCAGACGGCATCCTGTTCCTTCTCACCCTCCCTGTTGGA
Source organism: Leucopleurus acutus (assembly GCF_964270905.1). Classification (NCBI taxonomy): domain Eukaryota; kingdom Metazoa; phylum Chordata; class Mammalia; order Artiodactyla; family Delphinidae; genus Leucopleurus; species Leucopleurus acutus. The sequence goes on along the minus strand of NC_139150.1, from coordinate 3,550,922 downwards.
TTTGCTCCCTTGGGCGCACTTTCCCTGCCCTGCTTCTTATCCCTGATAAGGGCTACATAGTAATAAGTGGTCTTTCCAACAGTCACTCATCTCAAGACATTCATCTGAGGTCAAGCCTTCGGGGGTGAGACGCCTGTGGGCTGATTCTCTGAGCCCTACCTGATCTCCCTCCCCCACCCACCTGGCGTCAGCAGAGTCAAGAGGGGCCGGGGGGGCAGAAGGGCACCCTGGACGGTGCCTTGTGACTGCTGCTGGTGCCTGCCGGGTGTGACGGATTCCTCGGGGTCCTTGTGTGGGCCTGGGAGACCCCATCTCTGAGGATCTCTCGCCTGTGGCTCCTGGGGTAGGGAGGCTGCTGGCTGGCTGGCCACCCTTGTCCCCTCTCCTGGGGTCACCTGGCCACTCCAAGCGGTCTTTGTGGGAGGGGTCTCTTCCAAGATGACCAGAACCTAGCTGCCCTACTGGAGAGAACCCCACTGGAGTCTTTGCCCCCAAACGTGGCACCATGGCCATGGCATACACAGCCCGACTCCCTGCTCTGTCACAAGGGATGCTCCAGGCATAGCCCCTCACCTGGGACAGTCAGGTGCCCAGCCCTGGGTTCCCTCACTTGACCTGCAGTGACAGGAGGATCCCCTACCTCCCTGCCATGGGGTGGGGGCAGAACATGGCACGTGGCCACGTTTACTTTGAGAAAGTGCCCATCTTGCTTCTCCAACCTTTGGTGGACTCTTCATGTCCCCTTCCAGGGGGGACATGGGAGGTGTGGGAGGGGCGGGTGTTGGCAGGGTTGTCTCCCAGCCTCCTGGTGGTCCCTGCACAGGTGGTCTGGAGCTAGGATGTGCAGATCACGGGGTCGCAGATGGACACTCAGGCGGTGGTTCTCGTCTTCAGGCGCACATTGGAGCCGCCAGCCTCAGAGAGGTCACATCCGGTCGGGAAGTGGGCCACGGACACTCTCTTGCCTTGGGGAGAGCCCCGTGAAGAGCAGGCAGCACTCCGGGGGCCAGAGGGCGTCACTGGGAGGGAAGGCAAACCATGGCGACTATCTCAGGGGCAGCAAAGGGCCGGCGGATCAACTGGGGGCACCGGCCACGAGGACGCTACCTGTGGCTCCGCCTTGGGCGTCCTTTGACTGATGTTTCGGAGCTGTCGGAAGGCAGGCTGTGTCTGAGAGCCACGGCTACGACGTGGCCCCTGCTGGCTGCTGCCACCAGCCCTGCTTTGGGAAGAAGGAATGGCGTCCGCCCTGTGCTGGGCGTAGTAGCAGGGGTGATGAGTGGCTCTGTAGAAGGGAAGATAGGGGTCTTTGGGGAACCCAGCAGGTGTTTTGCAAGGAAGGAGCCATCAGTCAGGGTTGTCGTTTCGAGCTGTCAGTGTCGAACTTGCACTGGTAGACGTGTGAGCCGGGCTGTGGGCTGGGTGGGTGTCTCTGCCGCTCTTTGCAGGGATGTGCTCGGCGCTGAGCTCCCGTTTGGGACAAGGCACTGCCGCCCGGGAACAACAATGCCCACGACTGCAGCTGGTGGGGTGACCTTGCCATCAGCAAGGTCCTGCGTAAGCAGGTGACAGGGCTTATGACACTGAAGCCCCTCACTGACCCTCCTGATGCTGCCTTTTGGGGAGGAGTTTGGAAGACTCAGAGAGCTGGGGTTCCTGGCCCAAAGCCCTCCTAACCCTTAACCGTCCTGCTCCAGGGGAGGTGGCCCACGTCTCCCTCCTGGTGAGGGCTCTTCTGTGACACAGGAGAGCTGTTCTCAGGTGATCAGAGACTCAGGAGTAGGTGTCGGGGCGGGCGCACCTGAGGCACCCCTGGGAGCAGAGGCTCACGGCCGGGACCTGAGAAAGTCTTTGCCTCTGTTACTCCTCACCGGGTCATCTCCAACCTCCGATTCTCCCCCTGAAACTCCCTTCTTAGGGGAGGAGGGTCCAACTTTGGAGACACCGCTATATATGTATTTCAGTAATGACCCAAGTTATGAACCGTGAGAGCCTTACAATGACATCATTAGGAAGAAATCTCGGTAGACGTCAAAAGGCCTCACACTACTCAATATCCCACATCTGGTCATAATTAGAAGTTAAAAATATGGGCCAGCAGGGGGCTAGCTGCGACAGATGTGCTGCGTGGGGCAAATGGAAGCATTATTAACATGCGGAAATCGCTGGAGACGGGCTCGGCGGGCTGCCCGATTTAACCGCGCACGTGAAGGATGACTCACGCCACTGACCCCCCGATCAAGGTGGGTAATGGCTCTGCCCCCCAAGCTCTGCACTGGACCCCAGGCTTGAGGCCCTCTGCGCTGACCAGGAAGAGGGGCCTCCACATTGGTGGGAGGCAGGCAGCTGTGTGGGGAGGGGACTCAGACGGAGAGCTGGGTGGCGGGGACCGCGTGGGGCTGGCACCAGACTGAGGGTGCTGGGAGCTGGTTCACGCTGCCCAGATCCCCTGCACCCCCTGCGCTCTCAGCGAGCCCTCTGCAGACTCGCCCTGGGCCGAAGAGAGCAGCCTGGCCCCAGCCCATGCCTCCTTCTGAGGGTGGCTAGCATCCCAGACTGGCCCGTGTGGGCCCGAAAGCCTTGGCGTCTCGCCCCGATCTGGGATGGCCCCGAGCCTCTGCAGGATGGACTGAGGCCTTTGTCGAGACCGCCTTGCCGCTCAGTTTCTCCCACTGCCTGGTCCTGCCTCCTTCACCCGACAGGCCCTCACCCGAGAGGGCTCCCAGAGAACCTCCTGGATCCCCATCTCCGTCTCAGGGGCAGGGTGCAGAGAACCAACCCACGAGGGGAATCAAGCCATCCTGGGCACCTGCGGGGGGCCGGCATCCGGGCAGTGGAGGCTCATGGCAGGCATCCGGTGCTTTCAGGTTGAATTCGAATCTCTTCCAACAAACTCAGTCTGGCCGCCTGATTTCACCGTCCCCGCCCGCCTCCTCTGCTCTGGATGGAGCGTGCCGATGCTGGGACCTCATCGCTCTCACAGCTGTGTGGACAAGGGCCCTGGGGGAGGGCGCTTGGCCCTGTGTCGTGTGCCCTTGGTGTAGCTATTTCACTTCCTGCCTCGGTTTCCCACTCTGAGTAGAGGTACTGTTATTAGTACTGAGTTCAGACCCAAGCCTTGCTCAGCCCAGAGACAGCCTGGGTTCAGCGCCTGGAGACCAGTGCTTTTCAAGCTGTAACGTGCACTGAATTCCCCGGGGGATCTTATAAAATTCAGATTCTGATTCAGAAGAAGTATGAGTTTCCTGCGCTGCTGTAACAAATCGCTGCAAACCGGGTGCCTGGAAACAACAGCTCTGGAGGCCAGAGTCCAGATCCATGACGCAAGGCCGCTCCTTTCGGAGGCTCCAGGGGAGGGGCTGTCCTTGTCTCCTCCAGCTGCTGGGGGCCCCAGAGGTCCGTGGGTGGGCTTTGTCCCGGCCTGGGCTGCCACGATGATGTTTCACTGTGATGGAATTCACAGACCGTGAAGGTCACCTGTTTAAAATGTGCAATTCAGTGCTTCTAGTATATTCCCAGAGCTGTGCGACTCTCACCCCAAAAGAAACCTGGTCCCCACCAACTGTCGCTCCACACCCTGCCTGGCCCTGTTTACCTGCTTCCTCAGACCTGGGTTTGTTTGTACAGGTCTCTGCCAGTAGCCCCTGGGTGCTGGGCAAGTGGCCTGACCTCCAGGACCCTGAACGTGCCCGTTCACAGGGCTGGGTGACAGGCCGTCCTTCAGGGTTACGTGCGGTGCTGGCGGGTAGCAAGTGCTCAGTGCTCATCGGCGGGGGATTGTCCTGGGGAGCCGAGCCTTGTTACTTCCCTCGACGGCTTACTCACACCTCCACGACCGTCCTGGCCCCTTTGATAATCTAGGAAACAGGAGCTTGGGGGGTCATGTGCCTCCCCAAGGTCACAAGGGCTAGGAGGTGCCAGGATTCAAAACTCATGTCAGATGCCACAGCTGCGTTCCTGAGGCCCTGCTTCCGAGGAGACAGCTGTCTGGGGACCTCAGTGAAGGGACAAAATCACCCCCAGTTGCCCCAGCGGCTGCTGTGGTTAAGGAGACAAGCAGGAGACCCAGGATGGAAAGGTGGTCCCAGAGCCCCATCTAATAGACGTAGGCGAGGGTGGCACAAAGTTTTCACGTGAAGGGGCCGCAGCGGCAAAGGTGTGACCCGGGGGTGGGTATGTCGCGGGCAAGGCGCTCAGCTGGACCTCGTGGGTGCTCTTTCCTGAGCCCACCTCCCAGGTGCGGTGTCCTCCTTCCCTGCAGGGGCCTGGGGGGAGAGTCACGAGTCCGGGAGGGAGGAGGCTGCAGGGGTGGGGACTCAGTGGTGGGAGTGAAATGAAATACGCAAGGTGGACCTGCGCCCTCTGACAATTACAAAAAGCTGATTTATGACAGCCGCTTTCCCCGTGGTCTGTATCTTTGCCCTGGATCCTGTAAATGGATAAACAGGAAGGGATTTAATTAGGTGCCTGGAGCAGAGGAGTGGTGATTAGCAAATGGATCCTTTAATGCCCCGTATTACATGCAGTTAATTACACAGATTGCGGGGGAATTAATGTCGGGCCCTGCTAATGATTTTTTGGGGAAGAATAATTTTATTTACACAACATTGGCTGCAAGAATTATTGAAACGAGAAAAATGGGAACAGGCGAGGACCGGTGATTCCCAGGGAAGGGGGTCTTTGGTCCTAGGATGCTGAGGGCCGAGGGGACCGGGGCTCCTCTCAGCTCTGCCACGCCAGGCGGAAATGCAGTGCTCCTGGCATCTGGCATCCACGTCTGAATGACCTGGTGAGGTCAGCTGCCCCACGCTGTCTGGTCCTGATGCTGCACTGCCCCGAGTTTCTCCAGAACTGCCCAGCGCACTCCCACCAGCACCCTCCCCTCTCCTTCCTTCCTTCTATCCCTCCTTCTTTCCCTTCTTCCATTTCCTCCCCCCGCCTCCCTGCCCCAGCATGTAAGTGTCTGAAGTACCAAATGAAATCTCTGCAGGATGTTGGGGAGATGATGATGAGAAAGACCTGCCCTGATCACAGGCATTTATGGTTTACAGGCAGAGAGACACTCAAAGAGATGTGCCCCACGGCACCGTACGGTTTGGAGAGGTCGACAAAGCCGGGTCTGTGGAAGCAGTAGGCTCGGGGAGAGGGTGGAGGGGTGGGCGTGCAGGGCCCTGAGTCAGGTGCCTGGGGAGGGCCGGGGCAAGCAGGGCCCCTGCACCCGTGGGAGCTTCGTCAACCAGGCCCTTTCCCCAGGGAGTCAGTAGGTGAACAGGCCACCGTGGTCCCCAGCTGTCCCAGCCATCCCAGCCCTAGCCTCGGCCACAAGGGGCACAAGAGGTTCTGCCTACGGTCTCTGCTACTTGGGAAGGGATGGGGTCTACAGGCTGAGCCCAGAACCCAGAACCAGGTACCCATCCAGACTCGATTAAGCTGTTGCCAGAAAGTCGAATAAATCACCGCGATCGCCCTTCACGGGAGGGCGACGCCCCGGGTCCCCCATCCTGTGCACTGGTGGGCTGGAGCCCAGATGGAAACGTCCCGGCCCGGGTCCCCCATCCTGTGCGCTGGTGGGCTGGAGCCCAGATGGAAACGTCCCGCTTTAGAGAAGGACATGGGAGGAGGTGGAGAGACACAGAGAGAGACAGAGACAGAAACAGACAGAGAGACGCAGACAGAGGGAGAGGGAAAGACAGAGACCCCAGAAAGATGGGGTTTCTACTTGTGAAAGGCTGGATGGTGTGGCGACCAGACCCCATGGTGTGTGTGTGTGTGTGTGTGTGTGTGTGTGTGTGTGTGTGTGAAGGCGTGGTGTACGTGTGCACACACATGCAGACTCACATGCTCACTGATTGCCAGACACCAGGTCTGGGTGTCACCTGGGACTCAACGGAGGTGACCCGCAGACTCATGGAAAATTCCTTCGAGGAGCGAGCCTGGGGGGGTCCAGGGCAAGACATCCTGGGGAGGGTCTGAGTGAGTGTCCAGGCCCACAGACAGGTCCAGAGCTAGGTGCAATGGCAGGGGAGGGGCAGCGCTGGGGCCAGAGCCCAGGTGCCTGGGGTCAGCGCGGGCCCGGGTCTGCATATATCCCGAATCCTCGAGAAACAGCCTTCCCAGGGCCGTGGTGGGGGCACCGTGCCCTCTGGGCCGTTCCTGGAGGCGGTGTGGCCTGTGATCCCGACCGCATCCATGCTGCCTGCCTTGATTCTCCTGCCTCCAAAGGGGACAGGGACTCGGGGGCGGGCGCGGGGAAGACGCTGGCGGGGAGCCCGGAGCTGGGGCCCAGGCCAGCGCAGAGCCAGCCACCGACGGCCCTGCTCCCCCAGCCTCCGGGCCTTGAGTGGCTCTGGCAGGGGGGCAGGGAGGGCCCTGAGCAAGCTTGTTCCCAAAAGATGCTCCCCCTTCTCCTCCCGGGGCCCATCCCCTTCCCTCTCTCCCCCCTCCCCCAGCCCCCTGTACAGAGACCAACAGGACGAAGCTTCTCTCTCCACATCCCACCTGGGTCACCCGTCAGCACCTAGACTCCAGCCCGACTTTCCCCTACCCATCCCTGCCCAGAGACCATGACTGCCCTCTGTCCTGGCAGGGGCCTGGGCACTAGGGGTCGGGCTGGTCTCTGGAGCTGGGGCCGGTGGTAGCCACGGCGCCGGCCCAGGCAGGTTGGGCGGCGACTTGGTGGGGGTGAGCCTCTCGGGCCCCCATCCACTACATACCGAGTCCTGGTGCGCAGGCTGCAAGGCCCCTGGGGTCGACTGATCGAGTGGGCTGGGGGCGTGCACTCAGGTGTGTGCTTCCCTTGCCGGCTGGCGGGAGGGGAGACCCAGCAGCCGGGTCGGAGCGCGTGTGCCCGGAAGGTGGCAGGTCTGCGCCCTGCCCGAGGGTCCGAGGGGGCGCTCCTTGGAGCAGCTCCTGCCTGGGGGGCGTCCTCTTCCCCATCCTGAGTCTGTCTTGACTTCCCTCCTCAGCTCCATGCAGACATTCCTCAGGAAAGAGCATGAAATACAAATGGAATAATTGCCGTGATTCCATATACGACTTAGATGCTCTGATATAATAATCAGAGAAGAAACCAGGATAAATGGTAAAATTCATGCTAAGAATTTACATTTAAAATTTTTCTTTACTTTGAATGACATTAAGTAGCAGCAAATAAAAAACATCACGTGGAGGAAAGGACCAGGCTCTGGATCTCAATGCCTTTAATGACCCACCTTGCCTGCTGTTTTGAACAGGGCCCTGCATTTCCAGTTTGCTCTAGGCCTGCACCTGGGGCCCTCCCCGACCTGTTTCTCCACCCCAGCTTCCCGCTGACTCACTGCCCACCCCCATCTCTGTCCCCGTCCTCCCCAGGCTCCCTGGCCGCTGCCCTCTGTCCTGGCTTGGAGTCCAGTCCGCCCGCACCATGCCCTTCATATCGCCCCACTCCCTCCCTTCCTCTCTCCCTTCTGGGCCCTCTCCTGGCAAAACCCCAGCTCTGGTTAAACCCCCTTGTCCACCTGGTCCCTGCAGCTCCCACCCTGCAGGTGTGTCCAGAGAAAACCTCACTGCTGTGCTGACTGGGTGTCGGGGAGGGACAGGGCCTGGGCTGCATCGTGTGTCCAGCAAGTATCTTATGAGGAGTAAGCTGATGACCCCTGAAGCCCTTTGCCCCTGTGCGCCAGGTCACCTGCTTGGCCCTGCCCGTTGCAGTCCTGCCCCAGCCTGTCCACCGGCACCAGAGCCCCGCCCCCAGCCCCTCCCACCTGCTCCGCCCCTCCCACCTGCTCCGCCCCTCCCAGCCAGGAGGGCCTCTGGGCAAGGTGACCGTGGGCCTCCTCCCAGCTCAACGACTACCAGCTACTGACCAATCAAGGGCTCAGAAGCCTCCCCTGGTCCGCTCTCAGCAGGAGTGGGCTCAAGGCCACGGACACAGGATGGAGACCCCATGCGGCTGGGGATTCCATCCCTCGCGAGCTGAAGGTGGAGAAAGATCTTGCCTCCGCGTGCGCAGGAGAGTCTGTGGGGCGGACGGTCTGCCCTTCCGTGGCTGCCATCCTGCTGACCCCGCTGGTGTCCGTGGAGCAGCCTCCGCACCTGCAGGGGTGGGGGGAGGGTGGGATGGAGGTTCTGCCACGGGACCGCTGCAGCCCTCACCCCCGACCCCTCCCCTGCACAGGACCCTCTTAGGCAGATGTGACTTTTCCCAGGTTTCCTGTCCCTAACCCCCAGCCCCCTAAGCATGGCTCCTTAGCTGTGGACCCAGGGGGGACGGGACAGATCCACGCACACCCACGGGTGTCACACCCCAGGGGTGGGTGTGGGATTAAGTGGGGCCACATCTCTCAGTGACGCGGAGCAGACGGATTGGTAAGAACCTGACAGTGTGAGTGTGGGCTGGGGGCCCCAACTTTCCATGACAAGGGGATGACCTTTGCGTGGGGAGAACACCAGGGGGGAGCTGGAATTTTCAGGAAATGTGCCCCAGTTCCCACCCCTTCCTCAGTTTGGCCTCCGTCCCTTCTCTCCTGGGGCGGGGGCTTCCTCCCCCACCTCCTCTAGCTGGGGGGCCTGGGCAGTTTAGGAATGGCGTGGCCGGCCTCCTGGATGCTCCCACTGCCCAGCCCTACCGTGTGCCCCTCAGAGACGCTTCACTCCAGCAACACAGATCTCCACGCCTTTGCTCACAAGATCCTTCCGGTCCAGCTGCCCCTCTCTGTTGACCCCCCAGGATCTCACAGTTTACAAAGGAGAAGGGTCCCTTTGCCCCCCATCCTTCCAGTCTCCCAGATGGGGTGGAATTTGGCAAAGCCAGAGGATGGAGTACAGAGCCTGCGTCCTCTCCACCGACTGCCATGGGGGGAGTGAGCCGGACCCCAGGCAGTGGGGCCTGGTGGTCTCTGGTCTCTGGGGGGGTCCTCCCTGTGAGACCCAGGGTGAGCCTCAGTCTCCTCCTCTGTGAAATGGGAATAATACTGGAGTCGCCCTCCCAGGGCTCTCCTGACGGCTGACAGCCGCTGGCCAGGAGCTGCTTCCGGCTCTTTAAAGGTCCCTGCGATCTTGTCTGGTTGTTAATTCGCACTGTCTGTGGAGAAAGCAAATGTCACTTTCTGCTGGCCCCAGACCCCTAATTAGCGGTGTCTAGAACAATGAGTTTTCCCTGTGCTCTCATTACATGGAAATTACTTCTGAAAAGCAACTCAAGAGGGGCATGTGGGCCCGAGGCAGCCCTTTCCAGAGGGACACCGGTCCTTGGGACGAGGGGTGCCTTTGCCCTGTGGAGGGGCTTACAGGGGGATGAAGGCAGAGGCAGGGCCTGAGCTGCGGTTGCCTGGGAAGCCGGAGTTTGGGTGGCCCTGTAGGCGTGCCCGCCTTGGAGCTCAGTGATGGGGAGATGGGAAGGAATGAGTTCCTCTGAGCCCCTGCTGCCCAGGTTCCACGCAGGGGCGTTTCTTGCTCTCCTCTTAAAAGGATGCTTTTTGGCAAACCTCAGAATGTCGTTAAAATTTCATGGGCTCCCCTTAAGTGGAGTACCGTTGGCTATGACCTCAAGCCCAGTCTGCGCCTTGCCCAGGTGTGTCTCCCGTTGGCGAGCTCTCTCCTGGATGTCCCGGGAATGAGCCGTCATCTTGCCGCTGCAGGACAGGTTGGCCGCGTCCCCACGCTCACTGGCTGGGATGCCATCAGGTTGAATTCACTTCCAAATAGAGCTTTGTTGACGCAACTACTAAATACCAGATGACTCTTTTTGCTCTCTCTGTGCCGTATGTCGGGGCTCTGCCAGCAGTGATGAGTGTTTCATTGTCAATTGCTGCACTGGCCACAGTGTGCCCCTCGCTGGGCATTGTAGGGCCGGCCAGGTGGGTTCTGATGTGCTGTGGGTATGGGGGTGCCCACAGCCCGCACGGTTTGGACCCCAGAACCGAGACGCCCTCTGAGAGCCAGCCGACTCCCTGGATGGCGGCATGACCTCTGCCACCTGGAAGGTTCACCCTTGTTGGTGCCTGGGGTTTCCCTGCTGCTGTGGCTTAGAGCAACTCCAGGCCTTCCCCACACAGCACTCTGACGGCTCCTCCCCAGGAAGCATTGCCTGCTCTCCCAGTGGCCCCCGACCCACCCGGCTGTCTGCCGCTGCAAACTCCACACAGCCTACAGGACTGAATGCATGTGTGCCTGCCTGCACTGTGGACGTGTGGGTTCATAAATAAATGTGTGGGCTCCTTAGGAAGGATGCACTAGATGTTCATGAAACAGTTGAAGATGCCCACGTGGCTGAATGAATGCGTGTATGAATGTGAATTAGTGCATTAACACGCACAGGGGAGACCCGGCTGTCCGTGTGGCTTTTGTAATAGTGGCCACCAGCAAACACTCCCTAAAGGCCTGGACTCGAGCTGGTGGTCCAGGGCAGTGACCCTCACGGCTGCCACCTCCCCCACCACCCCCAGATTCCGGCTGGTACACCCATTTCTGGGGGTGAGTTCTGTGCACTTGGGGAGGTCTGGGAGCCTCCCCTTCGGGGGGCCCCTGTCTTAATTGACCTTCTCACTGCTCATCTTGTAAAGGAACACCTTCCTGGCATGAGGTGCCCCTGCCCACTGTACCTTGGACAGTGTTTCTGAAATGGTAATGAGGGTCTGAGAAACCTTATTAATCCCAACAGCCGTGATTGGGGTGCCCAGTCATTCTGCTGGGGCTGGTGGAAGGTGGAATTTGCTTTCTTCTTGAGACAAAGGAAATGACTAAATGCATGAATGACTAAGTCTGTGAATAATGAACAATGGAGGCTTGACGCGTGGGCCACTCGGCCGGCATCACGCCATCAACGTTCTGGAGGAATGAGTGAGGGAATGACGGAAGGCGCGGTTGCTGACTCAGGAGGTGCTCGGAGGTCCTCAGAAACCCGCATGGTGGCCCTCAGGACCCTCTCCCCTCCAGGACCCTCAGCCTTCCCGCAGCCCTGGCTGGAGGTCAGTTGACTGAGAGCATCCCAGGCCTGAGCTCGGTGGCAATCTTCTTGAGCACAGGACCACGGAGAAGGCCTGCCTGCTGGCTGAAATGTCACCCCCTGGCTTCGTTCTTTCTTTTGGGTTCCTCTTTTAAAATTGACATTAATAGCCTTTGTTGTTAAGCAGTTTGGGGTTTACAGAAAAATTGAGTGGGGTTGAGGGGAGGATTGAATCTTTGCACGTCCTGTGGGTTTGGCAATTGTGTGATGACATGTACATCATCACAGTATCACATGGAGTAGGTCACTGCCCTAAACATCCCACCCCTGTGCCCCACCTGCTCGTCCCTCCTCGCCCAGCCCCTGGCAATCATCTCGGGGATTGTGCCTTTGGTGTTGCATCTGAGGGACCTGCCATACTCAGGGGCCACTGGGTTTTCTCCTACGTTATATTCTGGGAGTTTTATAGCTTCACATTCTACATTTGGGTCTATGATCCATTTTGAGTTGATGCTGTGAAGGATGTGAAGTCCGTGTCTACACTTTTTTTTTGCGTGTGAATGTCCAGGGTTCCTCTTTAAAAACCCGGCATATCCTGGCTCATGTGCTTGCTGGTGACGCCTGTGCTTGGGCCGTTTTACTCCCAGGCCAGCCTGGTGCCCGTGAGTCCTGCAGAAAAGATCAGGCTGCCCTGTGCTGGACACCGCTGGTGAGGGGGCACCTGTGCCCTGGTCTCTGCCCCTCGGGAGGCCGCTGGCTCCCAGAGGACTGGTGAGGAATGTCGGCCCCCATCACTAACCCTCCCCCCAGTTTCTCACCCACTCAGAGTCACTGGGGCGGCGGACACGAGAAAGGCAAGTGTTTTCAGGCCACTCTCCTTTGTTATCATTACTGTCGGGGCAGGTGGCCCGAGGTCCTGCCCAGACCCGTGTGCCGATAATGTTGTTGGCGGGGTCGAGACCAGGTTGCTCCGGAACCTCCCTGTGCATCTCCTCTGGGTGGGGCCGGACCCTGGGTCCTTGCAGAGACCGAGGCGGTCAGGGCCCAGCCCCCGCCCTCAGGGAGGGGCTGGTGGGGAAAGAGGCAGCCGTGGCGCAGCCTGCCAGGACCCTGAGAGGGACTCACGCGGGCAGGGGCACAGACGTGCACAGCAAAGCCAGTCTGGAGAGTTGGAAAGGCATCCTGGAGGAGGTATCGTCCAAGTGGAGATCTACAGGACAGGTAAGAATTCACCGCAGGTATCAGTGAGGGGAAAGGGGGACAAGGGGTGTTTTCAGGGCAAAAGGGACCGGCCAGAGCTGGTGTGACGTGATACGGTGCTGTGATGACTTCAGCAGGGGCCACTACGGACACACTGTGCTTGGACCAGGTGGGCTCGTTTCTGCCGTCGTGGGGAGTGCACACCCTGGGGACCACGGGTGTCTCCACGACAGGTCTTAGAATGGACTCGGGCCTGTGGTGGGTGATTTTCAGGGGGATTCAAGGAAGGGGGGTTTGCTCTGGCTTGGGTGCTATCAGGAAGCGGCTGGGGGTGTTTGATCACAAGGCAGATAATGGAAAGAAAGGCTGGGGGGCCTGGGATGCCGAGCTGAGGAGCTCGGGGCAGTGGGAGTCCCTGGGGGCTTCCGGCTGATCAGAGCTGGGTGCTCTCGGAGGGCATCAGAAACCCACTTCCCTCTGGGGCGGAGACCCAGGCCTGGGACCTCCTGAAACCCAGGAGCCCAGACCACTCAGCTGTTTGGGTTCTGGGAGTTGGAAGGAAGAGAAACACACTCTCAGAGCCTGTTTCCATCCAGCTGCCCGGGCCCTGCTCTCCACCTCGGCCACTCAGCTACTGGCGCCTGCCCAAGTTCAGGGACTGGTGGTGCAGTGGTGACCTGGACAGGACGCTACCCTTCCTGAGCCCCTGGCCAAGCCTCTATGTGGCTCCTTCACACTTAATTCCTACATCTTTTAATTTATTTCATTTTAAGTGTATTTTTCAAGGTTGGAAACACTGCCTAGTGTAGACCATAGTTAATTGGTCCAGCTAGTGTGGTTCTTAGCCCAGCTGGGATCTCCTGTTCTAGAAATTCATGGGCGGAGGATGGCTAGACCCGGGCCTGTCCTGAGCGTGGCCGTGCTGGGGGCCCAGGGTGTTTTCCAACTTTAACTCCCCCTGCTGCACCCCCATCCCCCCATGTACCCGGGGCCCAGACTCACATCCTCCCTCCCCCCACCCCTTTCCTTCCTTTCGTATAGAAAACAGAAGTGGTTGGAGCAGAATGAAATCCCATGTCTTTGGCACTAGGCACTGTTTGTGACACCCAGAGTCTCAGACGCCATCATATAAATACAGCTGTACTATTCACTTTGGCAAGTTTCAACAGGATAAAGGCTCAGATGGCTGGTGGGTGTCCCGGCTCCCGGGACTTTGAGAAATTTACAAGCTTCTCTGTGCTTCAGTTTCCTCACCTGTCAACGGAGAATAACTATAGTGCTGACCTTGTATGTCTATTATGAGGTGCTGGTGCCTTTGCGACCATGATGTTCTCAGAAGACCTTTTTAAAGGTCTTTAAAGACCTTTTTCCCAAACAAGGTCACATTCACGGGTTCTGGGGGTAAGAACACGGACATACCTTTTGAGAACCCCCATTCAATCCACTACATTTGGGAACAGGTGAGACGGGTTCCCATCACAGGAAAAGCCTGCCGGAGGCTCTCTTATCCATGCTGGGAGGCTTAGGGTTCCCGGGGCCCTGCTGGGGGGATGGACTCCCTCTTGCTGTGAGCACACGGCCGCAACTGGGTTATTTTAGCCACTCCAAGAGTTGCTTCTGCGTGGCTTCCCATCCTGCCTGCTTCCAGAGGGCAGGGCACTCGTCTCTGTCATTTCTGTGGGCTCGTACCCCATGCTCGGCCTGGCATGCAGTTGGGGCAATTAACAGTCGGGCCCATGACTAGGCGGCGGCGGCTGGCGTGGGCCTCCATAGATGCGCCGCCGTTGCAGTCGGCCAGCCCCTGCCCCTTGGTAACCACGTGTGACCGAGAGGCCGTGATGAAAAATGCCAATATGTCAGAGGAGATGCAACAGGACTCGGTGGAGAGTGCTACTCAGGAACTAGAGAAATAGACTATAGAGAAGGACGTTGCTGCCCATGTCAGGAAGGAGTTTGACAAGAAGTACAACCCTACCTGGCACTGCATCGTGGGGAGGAACTTTGGTAGTGATGTGACACGTGAAACCAAACACTTCATCTACTTCTACCTGAGCCAAGTGGCCATTCTCCTGTTCAAATGTGGTTAAAAGCACGGACTGTGCCACACACCCAGTGATCCATCCAAACACAAGGACTGCAGCCTAGATTCCAAATACCAGAGACTGAAATCTTCAGCCTTGCCTAAGGGAACACCTCGATCTTTATTGTGTTGTTTTGTACAGGGCTTTCTCTGTACTAGTTTGTTGTGGTTATAAAGCAATTAGCAAAACAAAACAAAAAACGAAAACAAAACCAAAACAAAAAAAGTCGGGCCCAGGGAGGGAGGGACAGGGTGGATGCCGATGTCTGACGCCCACTCCGCCGTGGTGTGGAGGCCCCAGCAGGCCGCTCTGGGGACCCTGAGCCTCGCGCAGGTCCTGGCTGCCCCGTGGCCGGAGCCGAGCTGCTCAGCCGGGTCCATTAGCTCTTTTTACGTCTTGTCCTCTCCGTGGCATTGCCAGGGATGGCTGAGCAAACACTGGGTCAGGAGAACCCTCTCAGGCCTGGAAATTCCAATAGCATTTCTTTAACGTGTCATAGCTGATCGGCAGTAGCTGCCTCGGATGGTTTCAGGGGGAAAAGAAAGTAATTTGGAGCTGGGAAATAGCTATTGATTGAGCAAAGAAGTTACTGCAGCCGGGCTGTCTCTGCTTCTTCGGCTCCAATTTCCCTGCTGCCACCCGCACGTTCCTGAGAGCTTTCCCACTCACCAGATGTGGTCGCAGCTGTGCAGTCAACAGACCCTGCTTCCCAGGCCAGGGCACCAAGGCCTGGCGGGCTCTCTGCACTGGCTTGGGGGTCCTGTAGGTTCTGTCCCGGCGCCCACCTCTCCGATCCTCCTGAACTGTCGGGGGA
Source organism: Leucopleurus acutus (assembly GCF_964270905.1). NCBI lineage: Eukaryota > Metazoa > Chordata > Mammalia > Artiodactyla > Delphinidae > Leucopleurus > Leucopleurus acutus. The sequence continues at coordinate 3,535,903 of NC_139150.1, read as the reverse complement.
TGGGGGACACCGCCCCACGCCCAGAGGCCTCGGCACCCAGGCAGTGCCCTGAGGTTTGACACGTGCAACTGGAAAGGCTGAATGCACATCTGTATCTGGACACGACGGACATCACACTGTCGAGCGAAACACCCAGAGAGTGGGAGCACGGATGCGGGTCTATGCCTCAACCTCTGCAAACCTGCAAGGGGGCCCAGGGAGGGGGTGGCACCGAAGCTGCAGAAGGTTCGAGCTGGGTAGGGATCTGGGGAGACTTTTCGTTTCTGCTCAGCTGGGTGGTTTGGATTCCCCCGCAGTGAGTTCCGATATCTTCATAGAGAGAAAAAACACTGCTTTTATGAACGTAGCGTTCTTGCCCCGTGAGGGGCTGTGTTGAGGGCTGTGCTACCTTCAACCAGGTGAGCACGGCCGTGGGTTCCTGGCCGGGCTGTGATTAGGGGGAGGCGGTAGGGGGTTGGATGCACGGAGGGTCCTGCCAGAGGACAGGGGAAGGAAGGGAATCCAGGCCCTCCCCTATCACCTGCTGTCCCGCATCAGCTCCCTCTGGAAAGGGACCCAGGCAGTGCCCTGAGGTTTGACATCCGCGATTGGAAAGGAAGCCAGAGAAGTGAGCCACCAAAGCCCACTAGGACCTGTGGGCATGGCAGCCACAAGCCAGGGGCGCAGCCAGCATGGAGGACCCAGGCTCAGGGTACCAGGAGGGCTCGTCTCTGCCCCGTGGCAGATAGGAGCCCTGGGGGCCTCGCCTTGACCCCAGCCCTCTCTGGGCAGGATGGGGGCTGCCTCTGCCCCTGACTGTGCTCTGCATCCACCCAGGTTCCCTCTTCCGGTCCCAGCTGCCGTCAGTACGTTCTCACAGCCGCCACCTTCTGCCCTTGGCCACCCGGACCCTCCTGGTCCAAGGTAGCTGCCCCCTTGGGGGCCTGTGCCAGTGATGACCTGATGCAGTGGGTGTGGAGGCCTGTCCCCCTCACCTCAGTTCAGGCAGCTCTGAGGTGGTGGCCTAGACCCCAGGACCACCGCCCCCAGCCCCACCCCGTGTGACCTGCGGAAACGAGGCCGCTGCACCTTCACTGCAGGCCCGCCTTGTTCTCCGCCCACCTGCTGTCCTCAGCTCCTTACAGGGGGGCCTCCAGGGCCCACGCTCCTGCAGCCTGTTTCCTGGGAAGCAGAGCCGGGACAGGCCCTCCCCCAGTGGGCGGGCTCCACTTTTCCTCTCCGCCCCAAGGGCACAGGCCCAGCCCGGGCTCCTGGCCCTGCCTGTCTTGCGGGAGCTTCTGGAGACCACAGGCTGCCCTAGGCCATGACCACCGGGACCCTGCCCGCCTGCTCTGTCGGTCTTTCAGGTGGAGCCTCTTCCCTGCCTCCCCACGGGGATGGAGCTGCCAGGCCCCCGGCCCAGTCTGGAGGCCTGCGGGTGCTTGGTGGGCAGCCTGACCCTGGCAACCCAGACCCTCTGCAGCAAGCCTGGGGCACAGCTTCCCCACTCAGGCAGACTTAAGTCTGGGCCCAGCTAGTAATCAAGTTGGGCAACGAACTTCCTGAGCCTTGGTCCCTCATCTGTAATCCTGGGTACCCGGCTGGTGTGAGGGGTAAGGAAAACAGCCCATTAGAGCAGTTAGTATGTGCTCACTTAACGCCATGGGCCGGATCGGATCGTGCTGTCCCTCTGCAACAGCCCTGCCACTGTCCCGATGGAACCTCCGGCCTCATCACCCGAGGCTGGTGTCCGGGGTAGTCCTGTCTCACAGCCTCCTGCACCTGTGCAGGGCCATGGAGGGGCGGCGGGCCCAGGGCTAAGCTGGGGGGTCCCGCCCCACTTCAGGCAGGTGCTGGGTGTTGCTGTGTCTGCTCCCAGAGCTACCCTCCTCGGGATGGAGCAGACAGCGCTGTCAACTCCGCTCAGGCCTGGGCTACCCAAACCCAGCCGAGCGTGCCCGGAACAGGGAGCAGCTCCTCTCAGCAGCTGGCGCGGCCCCAGGCTGGCATCTCCCGGGCTGAGTGATGCTGAGTAACAGGAAATGATGCACAGGCAAAGGGAGCGGGCACAGTGCCGACCTGCTGGCCCGGGGCCCGAGCTCGTCATCCAGGCCTGGTCCCTGGGACGTGAGGATGTGGGGCTGGCTTCCTGCACCCACAGCTGTCTTCCTTCAGTGGCTTCCTCGGGGCCTCTGGGGCTCAGCATGGGAGCGAGGATTCCAGGTGGGATTTATCATATATTTTATACATGACGGAGGACCAGAGAGGCAGGTCTTGCCCAGGTGCCCTGGTTCTGAGCTCCAAGAGCCCTCTCTGCTGGAGAGGCCGCTCTGCTCTGCTCCCCCAAAACACTCTGTTTGCTCAGACCAGACCATCCTTCTCTTTACTTGCCCTCCCTCTGGCCATCTCCAAAAAAGAACCCATACCAGTTTATTGCACCAGTAACACAGGTCAAAATGGAAAAGCTAGATGATCCTGAGAATTGAAAGAAGGAGGGGAAAAAATCCTCCCAAAGCCCTTATCTGGAAGTAGCCCCTGTGTATAACTCAGCGACCGCTCTCCCATGTGGATGAGGCATATCATTTGACAGTATCCACATTTGCTGTTTGTTCCCTGTTAATTTCACTCAACAGTTTATCGTGAACACACATCTATGTCAATAGATGCGTTTCTACCACATTGTGTTAAGTTGCTATTTGTGCAGTGTTCTAGCGAATGCATGCACCGTAATTTATTCAAAGCCCTCTCACTTGACACTTTAATGTCTTTTTTAAAGTATGAAAGCATTTATGTGCACGTCCTTCATTATTTCCTTTGGAAAAATTCCTAGAAGTGGAATCACTAGGTAAGAGGGTATATGTATATATACATTTCTTTTTTCAGAATAAATACGTTATTACTGTATAGTGATTTCTTTTTTTTTAAAACAGGTTTATTGAGATATAATTCATGTGCCGTACAATTCAGTGATTTTTACTGCGTTCACACAGCTGTGCAAGCACCACAATCAACTGGAGAACATCTCGCTGCCCCTAAGGAGCCCCCGTCCCCACCAGCACTCCCTTCCAATGCCTGCCCCAGCCCCCGGCTACTGCTAATCTGCTTTCTGTCTTGGAGTTGCCTCTTCTACAAGTGGAATCACAATACGTGGGGGAGAGTGCCTGGTTCCCTCCACCAGCACCCTGTTCTTGAGGTCACCCACACTGTAAGATGGATCGGAACTCCACTCTTTGGTGTTGCTTGGTAGCACCCACTGGAGGTGGCACGTATATTAAATCTGGCTTTTCATAAGCACTGGGCATGGCGCTCCCCAAAGGCAGCATCCGTTCCGACCCCCAGCAGGAGTTGGGAGCGTCCAGGTCTCAGGGTGGGTTCTGGGACTCTGTCCCCATGCCAGGTTGGGGGCGTCTGCCCTGGGGTCTTGGCCGGAGGGCAGATCGCAGACGCTGTCGCAGCTGGAATCAGCCGGAGCCCCAGGGGGGCAGTAACGATCTTCAGGCTGTCACAACAGTCTTTAAAATATCTTCAAACCAGAGGAATTTTAATTTATCTTAATTAAAAAAATGGCATAGAGCAGCTTTTTTTTTTTCGTTGTTGTTGTTAGAAAAATTGATGTCAATCCCACATCCAACACACAATAGAAGCTTGGATACTTTTTATTTATTAAAATTTATTTGTTTATTTATTTATTTAGTTTTGGCTGCTTTGGGTCTTCGTTGCTGTGCACGGGCTTTCTCTAGTTGTGGCGAGTGGGGGCTACTCTTTGTTGCGGTGCACGGGCTTCTCATCGCGGTGGTTTCTCTTGTTGCGGAGCACGGGCTCTAGGCGCACGGGCTTCAGTAGTTGTGGCACGTGGGCTCTAGAGCGCAGGCTCAGTAGTTGTGGCACACGGGCTTAGTTGCTCTGCGGCATGTGGGATCTTCCTGGACCAGGTCTCGAACCCGTGTCCCCTGCATTGGCAGGCGGATGCTTAAGCACTGCGCCACCAGGGAAGACCTACTTTGTAAAAAGTGTGGTTGCTATGACAGTAGGGAAGAGGCCATTGATATTTTCCACATTGTGGGGGACTGAGAAACTGCCCCCCTCTTGGCTTTAGTGGAGACAAGGCATCACACAGGGGCCGGCCTGTCCTTGTGGCGCATCCTGTCCTGCATGCCCACCATGACTGGAGCTGGCTGAAGACCCCTGGCTGGAGGAGAGAGCTCTTGGCTGCTGGCCGAGCAACGGGGAAGGAAAGGTCAGCGGAGGGAAGTGGCTGAGGGCTACTCCACGGTCAAGAATGGCACTGCTGCAGGCTGTGGAACAGATGCGGCACGCCCCTCAGGGAACACAGCTGAAATACAACAGAAGGGGCATCCCTGAACCCCACCTCCCAGGGACAAACGGCGTCCCCCAGGTGAGATCCCATAAGCTCTCTACACTCACAAGAATTTCTCTCTTTTCTTAAAGTGGATCAAGAAAAGGACCACATCTGTAACCAAACCCCATGCCCCTCTGGAGAAGTCCACTGCCCTGGTAAGTAGGTGGCTCTGAGCCTTGGCCCTGACCGTGCCACAGGGGAAGGAGCCCCGTCTGACATGGCCATACAAGGAAAGGTACGTACAAACCTCTGCTCTCTGGTTGGGGCTTGGGTGCGATGAATATTTCATACCCCAAGCAGGCGCTGACATTTTGCCGGATGGCTTCAATTAGCTCCAGAGCCTCATTCTCATGCTAATAATCAGCTGGCTGATCATAATGGTTTATTAATCTATTTCCCACTGTGAAGTCATACGGCATGTTTCACAGATACCTCCTGCTGCCGCCTTGATTGGATGGAAATGACTTGGGCGCTGCAGTTCTCGGAGGACTGGGGTGGGGCGTGGGCTGGGACAAGAGGCTTACAGTTCTGGGGTGTTTCTCTGTGTTCCCGGAGGCTAAGGGGGGCCCTTCTGGATGGAGCATGGGGACACGAGGCCACGAGTGGTGGCTGGGTTTTCTCTTTTCTGGCTGGCTGTTGGGGCCATCCTGCGATTCCCCAAACGGGGACTGGGGAGCATCGGGAAATCCTTTAGAAGAAATTTCTAAATGGACAATTTGAGATGGGTTTAGGTAGAATGAGAGGTGGGAGATGGTAGAATAGTTTGGGCGGGCATTTTTTTTTCAAAAAGGATTTTTATGTAAAGGCTGCTATAGCCTGTGTCATGTGACCTGTCATCCTGGACCAGGTTGGATGCCTGACCCCAAGGCAGCCACCAATAGAGTTGCCAGTGGCTAGGAGTTGGCCCAGTGCTACAGTGATGCCTACCAGGGCTGGCCTGCCCACTGCAGGTGTCATCTTTCCAGGGCATGGCATACGGAGCCAGGAACTGGTCCCACTGGGGGCAGTGGGTGTGGGGCTCCCCCTCAGGGCTGCTTGGCAATTCTCAGGTAAGAAAATTTTCTTTGCTGGCTAGTGCCAGCTCTCCTGTCGGGGAGGAAACTGTTTTCACTGGGGAACACACCTGAATGAGCTGCTTGTGGAGGGAGAGCTCTGCTCAGGGATGGCTGGGGGACGTGGGGGGTTGGGGAAGGGAGGGGAGAAGCAGACGGAAGACTGAGCTGCTCCGGGCCAGGCTGGGGTCCAAGCACACAAATGTGGCCAAGGAGATGCCTTCTTCACTTGAAATCATCTCAAAATAAAAGGAAGAGTTGCGCACTAGGACAGAGATCTTCTGTATACTACCCCGCCCAGCCTCCCTAACATCCCTACCTGATTGTAATACAGTCAGCAAGGGGAAGATATTACCGTGCGTGTGAGACTGTTCCCCAAACCACAGACCTCGCTGCGGGCTCCCCAGTTTTCCACTGAAGTCCTTCCCGTTTCAGGATCCGATGTGTATCCCGCCCCAGATGCCCCCTCGCGTTTTGTCGTCTGCTCTCCTGAGCCCTCTGCCTGCGCTGTTCCCTCATTCTGTTCACGTCTCTGCCTTCGGGACAGTGCTGCTCGGTTATTTTATAGAATGTGCCCCAATTTGGGTTTGTCAACTATTTTTTTTTTCACAGTTAGATGGAGGCTCTGCATTTAGGGCAGGAATATGAGAGAAGGGAGGCGCCCTCCGCAGCTGTCACGTGGGGAGGCCCTGAGGGCTGTAGGTCTTAGGTAGGGTTAACCTTGATCCCTCCATCAAACCGGTGTTTGTCGGGTTTCTCTATTGCAAAGTTACTATTTTTAAAAGTTACCGGAAAGTTACTATTTTTCTCTTCATAACTAATAAATATCTTTGAGGGAAGTAATTGGAGACTTTACAATGCATTCCTTTTCCTTAAACTTTTGTTCATGATTTTGAGCTGCCGTTGGTGGGTCTTGCTGGCAGCGGTGTGCTCACGGGGTATCCAATTCCCCTCATTCCTTCTACACGTGTTAATTAGAATTCTTCTCTAGGGAAGATTCGTCCCTTCTCTTCCACTTAATTATTTATCCAGTTATCTGTTAATGCCGGTGCGGGCTCGCAGACGTTCGCTTTGTTACGGGTGAATGGAACACTCCCGGTGTTTATGTTTTTCCCAGGCTGCTCCAGCAGGGGGAGCTCCTGCGTTTGGCTCCCTGCCCCGCCCTCATGCCCCGCCCCCTTCACTTTCTGACATCACAGGATGCTCCAGGCGCTTACCCTGCTTCACCCGGGAATCGGGCTCTTCTCCAGGGAGACCAAGAGGTTTCTAGTAAAGGAAGTCAGATGTCAGCTTTGCATCTCCTGCTGTGCAGCTTCCAGCGCCCCCTCTTCTGCCCTTGTCATTACCCTGCGTCACCAGCGAAAGTCCCCACCTTCTGTCTCGGTCTCAGGGGTGGTGTGTTGCAGGGTTGGGGGGGTGTCCCTCGTTTGGTTTGGCAGAGGGCAGAGAGAAGGGAGCAGGTCAGGGCCGGTGGTGACGTAGAACGGATCTAGATGGGGACTCATCTTGGCTAATGGATGGCTGGTGGGGGCCGGCGGAGGCCGGTGGGCCTGGTGGAGGCTGGTGGGCCTGGTGGAAGCAGGAAATGGAGTCAGAGAAGCCTGGCCCACTGACGAGCCCCTCAGAGCGTGCACTGGATTGACCTCGGGCCGGGAGGGGTCTGAGTGACCGTAGTCAGACCGTAGACAAGTGGCGTGGCTGGGTCAAAGGAGGAGTATCCCCCCCACCCCACTGCCTGTGAACACCATCTATTCTACGCCCCGCTGCTTGGGCCCTGCAGCTGCGCTCTGCACGGGCACTCCCTGCTGAGTTCTCCTGCCTCCTTAGTGTCCAGCCGTCCACAGCATAGGCTCTGCCCTGACCTATGCTCAGCCTTGGACTCCAGCTATGGAGGACTCTGCACCCAGGCTGGGGGATGACCTTGACTCCGAGCCCAGACCAACAAGATGCTAGCTCATCACTGCTCCCCGATCCAGAGAGAGCCCCTGAGCCCTGCCCACAGCTACGCTCTGACCCTTGATTTTGCTTGTGGAACGGTAAGTCCCTCTTATCTGCAAAACCTTCTACAAGCCCCTGAGCCCTTTCCTCATATGGCTGTGAGCGCACACCTGGGGGCACATAGCTGAGTGCACACGCCGCTGAGCTCACGTCTGCCCACTGCTCCACGGGAAGCGTTTCAGGTACCCAATCACACCTGTCCTTACGCCAGCCCGTAGCCCCTCCTGACAGCTGGCTCTTGCCCTCACCTCCCACCCATGTCACCAGATCAGCCCCCATTCCCTCCCCCTGCAGGTCCCGGGAGCTCATCCCTGTGGCCAGTTTCCTTCCTCACTGTTGGTGAGGTGCATCTCCCACCCATGTCACCAGATCAGCCCCCATTCCCTCCCCCTGCAGGTCCCGGGAGCTCATCCCTGTGGCCAGTTTCCTTCCTCACTGTTGGTGAGGTGCCTCTGCCTGTTTGTGCCAGGCTGCGGATCTTGGCAAAGGCCATCCGTAAAAGCCACGTTGTTCCCGACAGCGTGATGTCCTGATGGCTTTCCTCCTCTGGGGCTGCACTGGGAGACAGGAACAGGGTGGCCTGGCCGTCCAGAGGATGGAGGCTGAGGGGAGGGTCCAGTCTTGTCGGGACCAGATTAAGGGCACTGTGGGTTTGGCATGTACCCCCAAACGCCAGGGCTTGTACCTGGGACCTGGCTGGAAGCTCAGCCTCCGGGTTTGCAGGGAGAAAGGTTGGAGAGGGGCTTGGGAAGGAAGCCCAGGATTTGGATTTGGGGAGCAGCCGCCACTCCCCGGCCCAGAGGACGTGGGGGGTCCTCACCTTCCTGAGCTTTGGTTTGTCCACCGGTACGTGGAGCCTGTGTCTAGGCTGCTGCCGTGAGGGAGGAGCTCGTGGGCAGGAGCCTGAGGCCAGGCGCAGTTGATTTGGGCGCCCTGCCCCGTGCTGTGCGCACAGGGTACCCTGCGCGAGGGGGCTCTGCATGCGCAGGGCTGGGGCGCCGGGGCGGACCAAGGCATGGCGGCCCCTCCTTTCTCCCTGCCCCCACGCAGGCGGAGCCCTCTGGTCCCCTCCGGCCTGGGCCGCAGCGAGGCCCTCCGCCCCGTCTTCCTGCCCTCCCGTACCCACCTGCTGCCTGTGAGTCACCGCTACCGGGCGAACTTTCTCTAGCACAGCAGGTCTCCAAGTGTGTCCCCGTGCCAGCAGCACCAGCTGGAACCCTGATAGGAATGCACGTTCTCAGGCCCCTCCCAGGCCTGCCCGCTCAGAACCTGGGGCGGAGCCAGCCCTCTGGGGGTTCCTCCACACACTTGGGTTTGAGAAGGGTGCTCCGCACAAGTCGGATCAGCTGAGTCCCCCGTCGGCACTCCCTGTGGGTTCTCAACCCGGCGGAGACATGCAGGATACTTACGAGCACTTACTGTGGGTAGGGGGTCTGCTCAGTGCCTGTTAAATCTTACACAGAGCGTGCAAAAGAGATGCTGCGTCTTTCCCCATTTTCCCAGGTGGACGGAGGTGCAGCCCCTCCCTCGGGTGACCCAGCGTCTCTCCTGTCCCCCTGGGAGCCGGCATCAGCAGAGGGGAAGGCACCGGTCCCACGTGTCCGCTCCATCTGCCAAGGGCCGCCCACCCTCCCCGCTGCCACCCCCCACCGACGTTCACCTGTGTGGCACAGGAGGATGGGTTTAGGGTGGCATTCTGTCTCCCCACGCAGCCCGGAGAGACAGCCCCACGAGGACAACTCAAGAGTCGCAGGCATTTAGATTGCCATTTAATTTAAATTTATGCCCGAGGATACAGGCGGAGAAAGGGCCATTTCAAAGTCAGTTTCTGCTTTATGGCTTTATGGGCGATGCATCGGGCAGCTGGTGAAAATCTCTTGCCGCTCGCAGCGCAAGAAGAGGATCACGTGGGTGGCTCGGGCTTTGGCTGCTTGGGGAAGAAATTCCGCCTCTCAGCCTGGGGCCCCTTGCTGAGCCCAGTCCTTCCCCCGGACTCAGCCCCGATCCCGGCTTCAGGCTCAGCCCTCGTCGCTTCATACCCTAGTTCCAGACGGAGCCCTCTTCCTCTGCAGGCTGAGCCCTGATCCCAGCCCAGACTCAGCTCCAACCTGGCCTGCACTGGTTCCTTTATCAAGTCATGCCATTACTTATGAGGGCGGTAGATTTAACTAGAACTCTCACGGTCTCACACACCTCTTTGGGCTGACGTACTGTGCAGGAGGCACAGCTCCGAATGCATCGTGGTTCGAGGTAGCTGACCTCCGCCGCTGGAGGAACGTCTGCCCACATACCGGGAGCGGACGGGGATAGAGATGGTTGGCAGCTCCTGACACCTCCTCGTGCACAGAATGGTATCCTGGATGTGGCAGCTGGCAGCCCCGGGGGGAGCCCAGCCTGGGTTCCAGGCCGCTGGGTTGACCCCTGCTCCCTCAGGCGACTTCACTGAGTCTCTTAAATTCCTGCAGTTTCTCTCCAATTTAATTTGGGGCTCAGACCCCGCATACTTGTGGGGTGGTGTTGCAGGCTGAGTGGAGCTGACTCTTACCAGAGGCACCTGTTTGTACACATCAGCCAGCACTGCCCCAGCCCCGGAGCGCCCCCCCCTCGAGAGTGTGGACGTCCGGCAGATCTATGACACATTCCCTGAGATAAAGGGTGGTCTGCGGGAGCTGTATGATCGTGGGCCCCCCAACGCCTTCTTCCTGGTCGAGTTCTGGGCGGACCTGAACTGAGGCCCGAGTGGCGAGGAGGTGGGGGCCGGCGGTGGCAGTGGTGGCTTCTGTGGAGGGAGCAGCCAGACGAGAGCCTGGAGCACATGACCTTCACCTGTTCCTCCAAGGGCTGCTCCGTTGGCAAGCAGGTGGCGGAGAAGGTAGAGACGGAGCGTGCCAGCTGGAGGACGGGAGGTTCGTGCAGCGCCTGCTGCGCTCACCCATGTGTGAGTACCTGGTGAATTTTCTGCACAAGCTGCGGCAGCCGCCCGAGTGCTACGTGATGCCCAGTGTCCTGGAGAACCGCACCATCCTCCAGGTGGTGACAGACAGAGACACCCAGGAACTGCTGCTCTGCACCGCCTATGTCTTCGAGGTCTCCACCAGTGAGCGGGGAGCCCAGCACCACATTTACCGCCTGATCAGGGACTGAAGGGGGACCCCAGAAGTGGCTCCTCCCAGGAAGGACCTCCAGTTTTCCTCACGCTTCTTAACTTGGGGCAGGGGTTGGGCTGCTCCCTCTTAGGACCTTTAAAGCTCGGTGGTGAGTTGAATGGGCTGGGACTGAGAGGAAAGGATGCATCCTGATATCGGGACCTCACAGGGGGGTCTGAAAGGACAGATCACTCCAGAGCATTTGACACTGGGGACAGGAGTGAGACAACCCCTGGGACAGCATTGGTTTCTGTCTCTGACAGGCATCCTCCCCCTTCTCTGTTTTGGAGGTCTTGGAGGGCCCCAGGTACACATTGGCTTGTCCCTCTCTGTTTTTCAGCACCCCCCTTCTTCCCAAGCTGCCTCTCCTTACCAGCCCCATCCCAGGACCCTGATGTTGAATTTTGAAGGTTAACCCTTTCTGTGCAGGAGTAGAGTCAGGTGGGCCCTGGAAATGTATATATATATTTTTAATATAACAAGAGATATTTATAAGTGGGTGTTGGGGTCGTGACATTTTCTCAGCTGGGCAAGCAGTGGGGTCAGGCTTTTAAGTCTCATGCCCTCCTCTAAGTGAGCCGTGGGGCTAGACTGTGTTGCCTCGTTCTCCTCCCCTCCCCTCAAAGTGTGTTGGTTTGTGTTTTGACAGAGGAAAAAGCTATTTTACCAAAAAAAAAAAAAAAATCGCTTTGCAAGCCCACTAAGGGGGCTCCTGTGGTCCTGGCCGCTCCAAGGAGGGAGCGCAGTGGAGCTCCAGGGCCTGACACTTAAGGGGCGGCCAAGTCTGTGGCGGCCCCAGGGCTTTGTAGCAGGTGCTACATCTCCAGCATCTGCGGGGGGGCCGACCTGGGGCAGGGCGTGGGGGAGGAGGCCCGAGGCTGCACGGGCACGACTTGCGTCTTGCTAAGGCCGAGCCCTCCTTCCCGCCCTCGTGGTAGCCCGCACACCACCTCGGCCTGGGGACCTCAGTCTCTCCTCTGTGGACAGGGCACAGCATGGCTGGGAGTCAGTGTTTTCTTCCCGTGGTCCACCCTGTGCCTCGCTTGGCCGAGGCATCCTTGACCCTGACCCTGGCCCTGGGCCTGTGCCGCTTGTCCCCGGGATGGGGACCATCACAAATCTATACCCCCTGGGCTCTCCGAGCTCCTGGGTCTTCTCTCTCCTCAGCCCCTCACTCAGCTCAGCGCCTGAGCAAACCGAGGGCGGGACGGGAACACTGGAAGGATGAGTGTAGACCAAAGGAGGTTAATGTTTGCAGCATGTCTGGACCAGAGGCCGGTGCCCTGGGTATGCTGCTCCCCCCTCGGGCCCCCACCCCCTCACCATGAGCACCGTCCCCGCATGTCCCTGCTGGGCAGAGTGTGCTGGGGGACTGGCTCCCGTGGGCACGCCCCACGTGCATTTAGACCATGAGCCATGTGCACGCGGGTTTGAGACACAGGACTGAGGGCCCTCCTGGGGATCTTGGCGTCTGGAGAGAACTTTAGCTGCAGCAAGAGAGAGTGAGGTTAGACTTCCAGAGACACACCGTCACAGCCAGCTGGGCACGGGATGGAAGGCTGTTGGGGAACCTCTGAACTGGAGGCCGGGAAGGCCCTTTCACCTGGGTTCAGGGAGAGCTGGCTCTCTCCAGGCCCCACGTGGGCCCCCCGGGGTCTCTGCAGCTGAAAGAGTCCTCAGCCTCCCACTCGAGGGCTGAATCCTTTGTGATCCAGCAGCGGCTGCTTCTCTAGGCTCCAGGGCCTCAGGGTCTGTAGTGGCACCGGAGGCCTGGCTGGGGGCCTCGTGGGCTTAGGGGTCATTCACGCTGGGCCAGCAGCACCTCCGCCCAAGGGTCTCCCTGGAATATTGCCTGGTGGCCCTGCCTGGGGGTGAGTTGCTTGGAGAGGAGGGTGGAAGGCAGGCCTCCCCTGCCTCTCCTGATTCCCGACTTTGCACAGAGGTCTCGGCTGCCGTGAGTCAGACGCCATCAGAGACCATGATGTTGGCGGAAGGAGGTAAACCCGAGAAGCTACAACCACTTGCTAGATTGAACCCTGCCGGGAAGGCAGTGGGCAGGATGCGGGAGCAATTGGAGGAGATCGGCAGAAATGCAGCCCCGGCCTCCAGGGAGGAGCAAGGGACTTATCCTGGGCCCTGAAGGGCATAGTGCCTGGGCACTGGAACCCCCGTGCCCTGTCCTGACTGGGGGCCAGGCCTCAGTTTCCCCATCTGTGGTTTCCAGCGCAGGGACTGGTGATAAGGGGTCTGAGCCCCGTGTCCCCACCAGCACCTCTCCTGGGTCAGGCTTCCCGAGCGAGGCTCCCTGGGATGAAGCTGCCCCGCTGGGAGCAGCCTGAGGCTCTGGGCAGCAGGGTCCAGCCAGGATCAGAGAGGGGCGTCACCCACTGGAACCCAGCTCTGTCCTTGCTGGAGACTCAGTCAGCTGGCTTTGGCCATGCTTGGGGAAGGCCTGGGGATTCGAGGGATTCACCCCACACCGCCTGCTCTCAAGCTCCCCAAGCCCAGGGGAGATTTATCCTGGGGCCGCCACTGTCTGCAGGCCCGAAACTCTTTCCTTTAGTCATTCAACAAACATGTGTTGAGTGCCTAAGGGGTGCAGGATCCCAAATACCTGCCGGCCTGGAGTAGACGACTCTGGTGCAGGGGGAGGGGCGGTAGGGAGTAAGTGGTTGAACCAAAGGAGCGGATGATTTGCTGCTGAGATGGACAAGAAAATAAACCTGAGCGAGTTTTCTGGGCAAGGGGGGGATCCCTCATTCCTAGTGTGGGGTCCTGGGTGCCTTCACCAATGGGTGAAGTTTGAGTTGAAACCAGATGGCCGCCACACAGAGGCTGAGGCAGAGAGGCTTGCCCGGCCCCAGCCCCGTCCAGTTTCTGTAGGATGAATAAGGGGTTCCTCGGGGCCCGGATGCTGGAGAGCTGTGCCCAGGAGATGCTGCTGTGCTGAACACTTGGGTGGAGTCCTGATCAGAGCTCTTCAGGGCGGAACCAGGACAGCCCAGCACGCCCGCGGCACAGTGCAGGGGCTCAGACATCCTGTCCTATGTTCTGAATTGCCTGTGTGCAGGTGTTCTCCCAGCCATTCCCGTGGGATAGCGAGATGAGGGCCCTTGTGTCTCAGTGGGTCTGGTCCCCCGGGAGGGGTGTTGATTCCTGGGCTGGAGGCCGTCTGCACAGCACAGGTGTGCCGGCTGCGGGCGGGGCTGGGACGCAGCAGTGAGTGCCCTGGATGTCGGTCCTTCTCTGAGGGGCACTGGAGACGCCGGGCGACGGATGTGACCCCTCACCACACACAGCCCTGTGTCCCAGGAGCACGCTGCTGATTCTGGGAGTCAGAGAACCTCGCTGGGAGGGACTGCAGCTAAAGCTTGGAGGACGAGACATGTCAGCAGGGGGTGGGGGAGGGCGAAGGATTCCCGGCAGAAGGGGTGTCATGAACGGAGTCTGGTGGTGAGAGTGAGTGTGGCCAGTGTGGGGAATACAGGACCGCCAGGGTGCTCAGGTGTCAAGAGCAGGGGTGAGGCTAGGGTGGGGCCTGGCAGGGAGCAGGCTGTGTCCTAAGAAGACGGGCCAGCCCTGAGGGTTTCCAGCGGGAGGGTGGCACGGAAGGTTTCTGCCGTGACAAAAATCTGTCTGTGGGTCCGTGGGAGGGGTCGGGGTGGAAAGGCAGCCGGGGCGGGGGAGGCACATAGGAGCGGGGCGAGAAGGCGGTGGCTGGGATTGGGGACCTGGGGAGATGGCTGGTGGCCTTGGTGGTGGATGGGGTTGACGGGGAGGTGGTGTCTGGACCGCTGGGTCTCTGGGACGAGGAGAAGCCAGATCTATGGGTCCAGAGCCTGCAGGAGAGGCCTGAGCTGAGGGCATGGGTGGGGACCCAAGCCAGATGTGATGGGCCAGCCGAGGGGGCAGTGAAGCCAACAGAGGAGGAGGGGCCAGAGAGGTACAAGGACCAACACCTGGGGACTGGGGACGAGAAGTCACCCAAGCCCAGAGAAGAACCTGGTTCTCAGAGTGAGCGGCCAGCAGTTACCCTGGAGCCCCTGGCCAAGGAGGCCCTGGGGAGTGGGGGTGGGCGGAACCGCTGGGGGTGGAAACTCCTTGGAATCTGGAAGCCAGATGGGAGTGGGTGCAGAGCCAGGGGGATGTGAGAAATGCGACAGGGGGTACCGCCAATTCTTCTGATTTTTTTTGTCATTCTACAGTTTTATTTACACAATCAGTGCAGGGCATGTTCTAGAACACAGCTTGATTCCTTTTCAAACCTAGCATTAATGTAAGAAGCCAAGCTGTAGGGAAAGAGCAGATGAGGGCCCTGGCAGGGATGCAGGCAGCAAAGTCCATCTCAGGTGGGGCTGGCGCCGGAGGCTGCCGGAGGGGTTGGCACCACGAGGGCTGGAGGGAGCCGGGATCGCGGGGGTCGGTGTGGTGACGCACTGGGCTGGGGCGTCTAGGGGCAGCAGCTCAGCGAGGAGCATGGCAGCTCAGGGAGCAGAAGAGAGACCCCGTGGGCGGTCTGCACGCCCGCAAGGGCTGAAGGGTGTGCAGGGAGTTGGAACACTTCCTCCGTGTAGACAGCAGGGGGAAGAGCCTGTTGGGAGCGCCGCGTGGATAGCAAGGGGGGTGGTCGAAGGTGTGGGTCCCTGGAGAAGCTGGGCAAACAGACGCCCATCTGTCCTCTGCTACTGGACGCCCACGTTGCCAGCGGTCCTTGGGTGGCCGCCCCTGAGTCAGGCGGGGCTGGGGGGGTGGTCCCTGCAGGGGCGAAGGCCACTGTGGGTTCAGCAGCCACGTCTGTGGGTGGGAGGTTCACCCGGGACACCTGTCCTGCTGGGGATCAGGGTTGGGTTGGGGCTGCAGTTGAGGGGATGGGGGGAGCCCTCAGGCCCTCACAGGCTCAAGCTCCCCAGGCAGGGTGGTGGGCCTCCACCTGGAGCTACCCAGACATTCCCATGCACGTGCACACACGTAGGCGCACACACGTGTACCATGCACACAAATGCACGCACAGACACATAGACACAAACACAGGCACAATGCACATGTGCCCACGAGCATACACGGAACACGTGGGCACATACAAAAGGCACACATGCCCACACGCTCAAAATACACACGCATGTACACACATGCGCAGCACACGTGCACTCACACACAAAGGCACGCATGTGCCTACACACAAAGACACACACACACGTACACGTGCAGGCCCTCAGGAGACCAGGTGCCAAAACAAAGGAGCAGCTTTTCACTTTCTCTCCCGAAAGGCCGTCCCGCCCCCTCCCCAGCCCTGCGACCGAGTGCCAGACAGCGGGGGAGTCTGGGGGCTGAACAGGTGCTTGTCAGGCAGGCGGCTCTCTCTCGAGTCTGAAGGTGTCACCTCCTTGTGTCCACCAGCATGACAGGGGGCTTTTAACATCTGATGGCAAAGATGACCGGCCTGTCCCCTCCACGTCTTTCCTCCTGAGCCTACTGGTGCCGTGAGATGCCGGCCTCCCCCAAGGCTGAGGTCCCCGCTTAGTGCTGGCCTGTGCATATTTGAGATCCCAGCAACGGTGTCTGAAAAGCAAACTTCCATTCACACAGGGAGTGAGGGTCCAAGCGGGTGGTGGGTGTCCCAAGCCCCACTGAGGGTGTCCACTGTGCCTGACGTGCATAGACCCCCACTCTGTGGCCGTCATCGAGGTGAGCGGGGTCCTGGAGAGGAGGCCCGGCGTCTCGGGGTGAAGGCGGATGCTCTCCCCAGGCGACTGCTCAGAGCTCTGGTTGTTTATAGCTCTGCAGTCGCCAGGCAAGAGCTGATGGACCGCTAGCACTGAGGGACACTGTTCTCTTTGCAGAATAATCATGGGTGTGAGAGCCCCGGCAGGGCACCCTGCACGTGCCAGTTCATTCTGACCTGCCCTCATCTGAGGGTGGGGCCTTCTCTACCCCCTACCCATGCCCAAGGTGCCACGATTCGGCAGGACCTGGGGCAGAGAGGGGACACGCCTGCATCTAAACATGTGTCACTCGCCCAGCACTGGCTCCCAGGGTGTCGCTAGGCATTTAAAAAATATCTTTAAAAATAGAGAGGGCTTCCCTGGTGGCGCAGTGGTTGAGAGTCTGCCTGCCGATGCAGGGGAAGCGGGTTCGTGTCCCGGTCCGGGAGGATCTCACATGCCGCGGAGCGGCTGGGCCCGTGAGCCATGGCCGCTGAGCCTGCGCATCCGGAGCCTGTGCTCCGCAACGGGAGAGGCCGCAACAGTGAGAGGCCCGCGTACCGCAAAAAAAAAAAAATAATAATAATAGGGAGAAAAAACCCCAAGCCGTCCTTTCAAACACTCAGCTGCCGCCACATGAGCTGGCCTTTTTGGGGTTCCACGGAACTCAAGCCACACATTCTTTTGTTTTTTGAGGCTTACATGCCAGCTGCTCTATCATGGCATTTCTCAGGGCCTTTTTGCAGAGGCTGTTTCTATCCTTGGGGTGCTGTCCATGCAGGCCACAGGAGGGAAGACTCTGCACGTCCTCTGTCCTCCCGGGGATGATGGGGTCCGTGGCTTCACCCTTGGTGGTCACCCCGGCCCACCTGTGCAGCACCGGATGCGCCCACTAGATGGCGCTGCCTCACACCCTTGTCTGGCTGTCTGGGTACCAGGAGGGCTTTGGGGGAGGGCAAGGCCTCAGCACCTCGATGGTGACAGAGCCCCCCTCTCCCAGGGGGTGAGAAACCCCTTGTCGCCAGGTTCTTGGAACAGACAGTGTGGGTTTTGTCCACTCACACCAGGAGGAATGAGGTTCTGACCAGGAAACCACTCCCCAATGGAGCTGGACGAGGGCATGTGTGTGCGTGTGTCTTCTGACTTCTGTGCGTAAGCCTGTGCGGGCGTGCGCACTTGTGTCCGTGTGTGCACGCGTGTGCCTGTGTGTGTAGGGGGAGGGCTGTGAAGGTGGGAGGCCCGGCCAGGCCCTGTGGTGCACGAGATGACCAGCCCTCCCCCTGGGCTCTGAGAAGACCAGCTCTCTGCCCTCTCTGAGCCTCGGCTGGGTTGACTCATCTGTAGCACAGAAGCGCCCCAGACCCGCCCAGCCTGCCTCCTGGGGGGCTCACACCCCAGTTCCCACCTGGCTGCTGTCTCTGGCACCTGGCCTTTCCACACCTGCAGCTGGGAATGTTGAGAAGCTGAAGGAAGCCTGGGTGGGTGGGGCCTCCGGGGCCCCCAGGGCTCCTGGGCAGGGACCTGCTGCACCTGCGCACGGCACTTGGCTGTCAGCGGGCACAGACTCCGGCAGGGCAGGACCCCCAAGGTGGGCAGATCCTGTCGCCAAGCCTGGACTTCTGTCCAGCGGTCCCTGTGTCCTGGCCCGAACACGGGGACCCCATGGCAGAGCCTCCCTTGTGCTGGAGGTGACTGCCGGGGCCCAGGCTCTCCTGCACCCTCATCTCCCCCATGTCCTCCAGGGACCTGGAGAAAATGGAGGGTCAAATGCAGGCAGGCTGACACGTAACTCCATAGGGAGGTCGGGCTGGGGTGGGAGCTGGACAGCATGCCCTCGGGGTGGGGGGTCGGACCTGCGGAGGTCTGATGCTAGGCTCTGCTGTCTCTGGGAAGGGGTCAGGGAGGTGCAGATGCACAGATGTTGCCACAAGATGAGCCCAACCCCCTGTCCATTCGGAGACCCAGCGGCCAGGGCGTTGGCAAGCCCGTGAGCGAGCGGGCGTGGCCCAGGCCGTTGGGTGATGCTGTCCTCTGAGTGAGCTGGTGGACCTCCCCAGGCCACGGCTGGGCAGCTGGACAGGGGCAGGGTGGACAGACCCGTCAGGCACAGCGGGGACGGTGCCGGGGTCCACGAATGTCTCGGTGTGGCCCCTCGGGGTGGGAGCCCTGGTGCCCCATGTACACAGAGGTGCCTTAGGGGCTGGTGGGGACGCCCCAGGGAGTGTGGCGGGGGGCTGCTGCCCCGGCTCAGAGCACGGGGACCCTGAGTCCATGCCATCCTCAGCTCCATCAGACGCAGGAGTTGCCCCTTCTGTGGAACCGAAGCTCCCTGAGGGATGCTGGGGAGTGCAGACCCTGCCCTAGGCTCTGAGCCCTGGGTACCACCGTGGCTGGTGGGAAGGAGGAGGGTGGTAGCGGCGAAGCCTGTTGCTAAGCAGCCTGGCCAGGCCAGTGTCCTCGGAGCCACGAGGGAGTCCCTGGGGGCCCGTGATTATCCATCTTACAGAAGATAAACAGAGGCCCCCGGGGGCAGAGCACGGCCCCCGGCACGTCTTGGAGGCCCCCACTGCTTGGAGCTTGAGGGAATCTGCCCACCGGCTAGGTGAGCTTCTCGTTCCCTTCCTGCCCACTGCGCTCGTTCCCTTCCTGCCCACTGCGCACCTTCCCTGAAGCCCTTGGTGCCCCGGTTGGTGGGAACAGTGTGGATGGATGAGTCCAGAAAAAGTGAGGGGCTTCATGATGGACCACAGCCAGGTGTCCCTGCCAGGCCCCTGCACACCTCCGGTCCCTCCACCTGCCACCCATCCTGGTGTCCTGCTCATCTGGGCCCCTGGGCCGGCTGTCTGCGCCTAGACCCATAAGTGCCTGTCACTGCCGGGGGTCCTGGGCCCCTCACTGCTTCCCTGCTCCCCCACCCCCTGCCAGCAGCCACCTCCCGAGCTCTGCGCAGTGGCTGAGCCCTTCCACCCCGCGTTAGGTGTTATAAATGCCCTTCTCTGCCAACGGCATCCTGCACACGCAGGGCTCCATTAGCAGCTACAGAGAGACACTTCCCTGCGGGGAGCAGTTGGCTGGTTTCCCAGTGGAGCCGGCGTCTCCTGGGAACAGGCTCCAGCTCCGACGGTTGGGGCTTCGGAACCGGCTTGTCACCGTGTGCATGGCGCCTGCCCCACGGCCCCCGAGGTCGGTCCTTCATCTCCCACTGTGCCTCCGGCCGCTGGATGCTGGTGACCAGCATCTTTTCCTCTGGGACCCACACTTGGCTCTGCTTTTTGCAAAACAGGAAGGAATTCCCAGAAGTGTAGCCTGGTTGCCCCCAGTTCGGTTGATGTGGCCTCCTGCAAAGCACGCTTTCCCCTCCCGGGGGCAGTCACGCTGTCGGGATGCCCGTCCACCCAGCACTGTGCCATATGGGTGCCTGTGTGGGTGCGGTCAAGGCCCCCACGACCCTCGGTTGCTTCCTGCTGAACCCGCACACTACGGATGGAGAAACGGAGGCCTGGGGTGTTCCTGGGGCTGCCCGGGGGATCACAGGTGGGCAAGGCAGAGCTCAGGCTTGAGCGGGACTCCCGGGTCCCAGCGCTGGCACGGGGCATGCCGGCTGTCGCCCCTCTGTCCGTCAGTCAGGCTCGGAAGGGACTTCGGGGGTCCCCCACTCGGGGGCTTGCTGGGACACACTTCATGCACTGGGAAATGGGATTTCTCAAAAATTCATGCTTAAATGTCATCTCTTCAGGACGTTAGATGGGTCTTTTCATCTAAAAGAAAAGACCCAAATAAATTGAATCCAAAATAAATTGCACCGGGTGTTAGTGTTGATGAATTTTTAAAACGATACATCTGCATTTATCCGGCATTTATTTAATTTGAAATTTTTTTGTCTTCCTGCCTTCCCATTTGCACAGAGCAGTACAGCTGCGGGCCGGCTGGGCCTGGAACGTTCAGCTTATACTGTCTAAATATTTTATTCGCCAGTTGCAAGCAGGAAATGTAATCAGAGGCCTGTTTGCCATTGCTAGCCACACCAGGGAAGGGGCCTCGCCAGCGTGTTCTCTGTAGTCTTTGGAGTTTACGGTGTTTGGACTACAGAGCCACAGGGAGGCTTTTTATTTTTTATTTTATTTTTTATTTTCTGACTCAATGGAGACAAAGGTTTGTGCAGATATGAAACTCCCAGACTCATATGACATCCATTGAAATTTTATTAGGATAGTAAAGTCCATCCCCTTTGGTTTGCTTTGCGTCACCGAGTTGGAGCCACAGAGGTTTGGTGGAGGAGAAAACAGGGATGTGACCGTGGGAGGAGGTGAGGGAAGAAAGAACTCATTCTGGAAAGAGCGAAGGAAAGCAGAGCAGAGAGCCCGCCAGGGCTCTGCGACAGGAACCCCGACGGCAGCAACGCTTCTCCCTAAGTGGCACCAGGATGGGTCTGCCCTTCTAAGCCCTCTGTTCCCCTTGTCTCTTGTGGGGTGTCCACCTGGCAG
Organism: Leucopleurus acutus; assembly: GCF_964270905.1. Taxonomy (NCBI): domain Eukaryota; kingdom Metazoa; phylum Chordata; class Mammalia; order Artiodactyla; family Delphinidae; genus Leucopleurus; species Leucopleurus acutus. The sequence goes on along the minus strand of NC_139150.1, from coordinate 3,515,182 downwards.
CTGGTCTACACCTGGGGAGACCCTGGGCACCTGTGAGAGAGAATGTCCAGTGCTCTTCTGGACAGGAGAAGTTCAAGGCCTGTGCCCACCTTGGGGCTCCGCTTCCCGCACCTGTGCAGCCTTGTGGGAGGGCGTGCACCCGTCAGGGACCCTGGGATCTCACAGAGAGCCGGCGGCGTCCGAGGCCAAGCTGCAGCGAGCGTGTCTGGGTAGGCAGTGTGCTGGGCCCCACTCCCCGTCTTAATGCCTTGCTCCCTGGGGGCCGATCCCCCGCTTCTAGAGCCTCCTGGGGACCCACCAAGGGCCCAGGCTGGGAGACAGACCTGCCTGAGTCCAGGTCCTGCCTCTTGCCGGCCTGTGGTCTTGGGCAGCAGTGGCCTCCCAGCACTTATGCCCTGTCCTCCTTGTGGTGGACGTGACCGTCCCCGTCTAGGTGAGACTCCGTGCAGAAAGCACGTGGAAAAGTCACTCAACAAACGCCTCGCCTTGGGCCCGGGACCCCCACCTGCTTGTGCTCCTGAGACATTCCTGGACAGGCTCTTAAAATGAGCGGTGACTCCTAGAATCTCAACTAGTAACTCAAGCAGCCCACACCCATTGCAGAAACACAGAAAATGCAGGTGAGTGAAGAGAAAAAGGAAAGTCATCTTGAATCCCACCGCCTAGAAGTAGTCTGACGACAGGTTTGGCAGAGAGGCTTCTGGACTTTCTCTCGGTACCGTTTAGACTTAAATTTGTGTGTTTTCACAGCAAGCAAGTTTGTGAACCTGGTCTCTGCCTTCCTCATCCAAGCTGCCCCGTAAAAGTCTGTCCGTCCTGTAGTTTGGCTCCGTCTCTGGAAGAAGCCCTTCCCTGGGCCAGTCTTCCGCGCCTAAAGGAGGGGCACCACGGCAGTCTGTGCGACGTGGGTGAGAAGCTCAGCGCTGGCTAGGGTTTGGGATTGGACACACACGTGTGCACACGCAATGGCCATGCCCACACATGCACACAGAGGTACACACGCCCAACCACGCTCATATGCACACACACGTACACATCCATGCACACGCATGCATGTGCCCACGTCACATATGCACACCCATGTCACGTATGCACACCCGTGCACACGCGCACCCACGCACATGCACCATGGGCATACGGGCATGCATACCCTCAGTGAAGCTGGAGGGGCTCCATGGTGTCTGCCCTGGGGGACCGGCTCTCCATCTTCACAGGATCCACTCATGTCGTGGCTCAGAAAATTGCCCGTGGCATCTCCCCTCCAGCCTGAGGGTCCTTCTCGACCCCGTCCCGTTTCCAGCTGGTGCTGGAGCTCCACAGAGCCCCTGGCTAAGCGTTCTCGGTTTCGCAGAGCCAGGCGGCGGGGCTGCTTCTGTTAGTAGATGCGAATCCTTCACCACTGAATTAAACGTGAGCAAGTGGAGGAAATGGTGAGTCTGGCTTTTCTAAGATACGAATTATGAAGACCCTCCCGCCCGGATGCCCCCCCTCAGCAGCTTAGCCAGGGGCTCTTGAATTTTTGTTTAAGTTTTCTTTTCTTATTTTTTTTCAGTTATGAGTAATATGTCCTCCTTTCCTCTACGAGGCCGGTCAGTTAAATTTAAATAAAATTCAGAATCTAAACATTTACAGGGTGTCAAGCCTCAAGCACTACACCAAACTGTAGTGATTTTGAGACGGAAAATGCCCAGTTTTTGCCCTTGAGACCTTATATGCTAGTGATAAGTTTCACAAAATTCATCCGTACTTTCACGATCTACTCATTGAGCCTCATACGTTTATTAAGTGCCAGGTTCTGGGCCAGCTGCTGGGGGAGGGGGGTCAGGGAGAAGCAAAGACAAGGACTTCTGGGCAGCTACAGCCGGGGAGCAGACCTTAAACTAGGATCACACAAATACCGACATATTTCGAGTAAGTTCGTGAAGGAAGAGTCCAAGACGCCGCAAATATGGTTTTATTCCCCCCATATTTCCTGAGTGCCCGTCTCTGACGAGGCTCATCTGTGCTGTGGCTGCCCCGCCCCTTCAGCCGCCACGACCCATGTTCTCAACTGGGTGCACGGAGCTTTTCCCGAGCCTGTGTGTAGGACCAGGAGGGCGATCTCAGATTTACCCCCTATAAGGGGGTCTTGGCAGCCGTGAGCGCCGCTCAGAGGTGGACTGTAAGACCCCTCTCTTTATTGTCCCTGTCACCCTGGGACTGAAGGAGGCCCACTTGGGGTGCCCGCTCTGCAGAACCACAGCAGCACAGAATGGGAGGTGCCTGAGAAAAGGCATGGGCGGGAGGGCGAGGGCACAGAGGAAGGGGCTGGCTGCTGCTTCTCTCGTTCTTTCTGCAAACATTTAGTGGTGCCAACCCTGGGCCAGGCCCTGTTCTAGATGCTGACGGGGACATGGTGGGGACATGGCACAGCTGGTTCCTGCCACCATCACACCAACAACCTTGCAATTTCACAGACGTTTATTTCAGCCTGGTTACTTTCAGCCATTTGAAGCATCCCGAAGATCTCCTTCAACAGACGGGAGGAGTCAGGCTGAAAGATGTCTTTTGCTTCTAGAAAAACAACCTCACGACTCAACCACGGTAAATGGCTGTGCCCAGCTCTTGCGCAGGTGAATGTGACCCAGGACTTATTGCTTCCATTTCTTCGCCTGGTGAGCTGGACTCTTTTGTGACCGTGTAAGAGTTGCTTTCTTCCAGGGAACTCAAATTGTAGTATGGCATTTATCCGGATATCCACCGTGTCATTGAGACGTTCGGGCTGTGTTACAATTGCATCACAGTTCGTGAAGCCCTGTCCCAGAAGACCTGCTGAGCCAGGAGCACTGAGCCAGGGACACTGCAGGCTGGTCAGTGGTGCTGTCAGCCTCAGCTCCATAGCCCTGCCCTCCTTTGTGGCCTAGGATACAGACCTGATGGGGCACTTATCCATCCATCCACCCATCCACCCTCCATCCATCCATCCATCCATCCATCCACCCATCCACTCATCGATCTACCATCCATCCACCCATCCACTGAACCATCTACCATCCATCCATCCATCCATCCATCCACCCTCCATCCATCCAACCATCCATCCACCCATCCCTCCATCCATCCACCCATCCACCTATCGATCTACCATCCATCCATCCATCCATCCACCCACCCACCCATCCATCTACCATCCATCCATCCATCCATCCATCAACCATCAATCCATCCATCCATCCATCCATCCACCCATCCACCCAGCCACACATCCATCCATCCATCCATCCAACATCCATCTATCCATCCTCTATCCATCTATCCATCCATTCATCCATCATCCATCTCTCATCCAACGATCTATCCACCCATCTACCCATCCATCCACCCATCTATCCTTCCATCTATCTTTTAAGCAGTTAGTCAAATGCTTTCATGTCTCTGGCCTTAATTATCTCATTTGTAAAAAAGAAATAAGGATGCCCTTCTCACACAATTGTTAGGAAGATCACATTAAATGGCGTGAAGGCTATAAAAGACTTGGGACAGTGCTAGGCTATGGTAGTGGGTCGGCAGCTGGGGCTGCTACTTTTGGAGGTGTCCCAGAGTGTTAGGCATTCCAGCATGATGGATAAGACCTGGGACTGGACTCAGATGGGCCTGGATTTGTCCGGTCTCTGGTTCCTGGTAGTGACCTTCCATAAATTCTGGATCCTCTTTGAGCTTTGCTTTCTTCATCTGGAAAGAGGGTTGGTGATACCTCTTTAAGACTTGAGGAGACAATGAGTGAGGTAAATAAGGTGCTTAGCCTGGGGGTCAGGCACATACCAAGTGTCCACTAAAGGGGGACTGTTTATCATCATCGTCATCGTCGTCATCGTCATCACCTATCCAACAGACAGTTATTGAGTGCACTTATGGGCTGAATTTTGTCCCCTCCAAAATTTATATGTTGAAGTCCCAACCCCCAGAACCTTAGAATATGACCGTACTTGGAGATAGGGCATTTGAAGAGGTAATTAAGTTCAAATATTATTAATAATAATTAATAATAATGGCAAACTCTTGTGAGATGCACACCCCATTAAAGTGGGCCCTAATCCTATCTGACTGGTGTCCTTGTAAGAAGAGGAAATTAGGACACACAAAGAGACACTGGGGACGCATGTGCACAGAGCAAAGACCACGTGAAGAGGCAGCAAGCCAAGGAGGGAGGCCTTGGAAAGAACTAACCCTACCGACACCTTGATGTTGGGCTTCTGGCCTCAGACTGTGAGAGAACACATTGTGTTGTCTAAGCTGCCCCGGGAAACTCACACAAGCACCTACTGCGTGCCACACCCTGGGACAGGTGTGGGCATGCGCAGTGGGGTGACCAGTCCCCTCCCTCACGTGTGGGAGGCTCCCAGCATCCTGCTTCCCTAATGGAAGAAGGTGGACCCCCGACAGATTATCTCAGCGCTCTTTCCTGGAACGCCCCTCCTTCTGGGATCCAGAGAAAGCGTCACCGACCCCAGCCCTGACCACAGCGACTCAGAAGGAAGAGGTCTGGCCGGATCACTAGCGAACGTTCTCAACGAAAGGGCTACCCCGGCTGGGATGGGAGCTTGACTCTGCCACCTCCTTGCTGGTGGCCTGAGCCACCATCTGATGGCGAGGGGCAGAGGCGTGACCCCAAACCACCTCCCTTCCCCATGTCGGACTTCACACATGGGGCAGAAAGAAGGCGTGGGGCCTGGGAAGCGAAGGGGGGTCTGGGCACTGCAGACTCCTAGGCTTTTATCCATCTGCTGTCACTCTGGCCCCTGTCCTCCTCTCCCCATCCTTGGAGCTTGGGTTTTAAAAATAGTCAAATTTCTGCCTCTTTAGGGGGTGTTTGGGGTAATGAAATAGATCTCCCACCTGCAGGCAGAAGCCCTAGGCTGGGGCTTCAAGCTGTGGTTCTATCCTCATCACGCTCATGGGCTTCCTAATTCTCCAGGACCCACCAGGACCTGCCAGGAGCCATTAGGATTTCTCAGGGCCCACCCAGACCCATCAGAACCCCTTAGGACTTCCCAGGAGCCACTGGGACTCACCAGGGCTCTGCAGGACCCACCAGGACCACCAGGGCTCCGCAGGGCTCACCTGGGGCTGACGTCACACCAGGTACCTCCCACCAGTGCACTTCGTTGATGGAGTGATGAATCTGGGGCCACTTTGGTCTGTTTCAAAATGAGGCAGGAGGCAGTGTCAGCAGGGTGTGGACCTGTCCAACTGGGATGGTGAGAACAAGAGTTCTTTTAAAACCACGTATCACGCGGAGGTGCCAACGGCAGTGCGGCTCCTCCTGGGGCGGCGCCGGGCCAACTGCACCGTCGTGATGGAATTTCCGCATCCTAATGCCATAGAGGCTGGAGCCAAGGAGGCTAACTCGAGTTTCCAGAAGCCCCGGCAACCCAGGGTCACCGGCAGCCCAGTGCCCGAGCATGTACAGCTCAGACCCTGCCCCGTGGTGGGGTGAAAAAATGTGCTATTTTCACTCTAAGAAGTTTTGAGTGTGTATGTCCTGTTGTAGGAAGCAGCGGACTGAACTTGAATACTAATAATTAATAATAATAACGGCAAACGCTTGTGAGATGCACACCCTTCCCACTGTCCTAAGTGCTTTGCCTGTGTGTTAACTTGTTTTAATCCTCAGCACAGCCCTTGAATTAGATCATTATCCCCATTTCATAGATGAGGAAACTGAGGCACAGTGAGTGAGGTTCGAGGGTTCGAGGCACGCGAGCCGTGATTGATGGAGCTGGGGTCACACTGCCGCTCCTGGCTGCTCCTGGGATGGGGAGGGGGTGAGGTGGCCTCACCTCCCACGTGCGTATCAGGAGCCAGGGCGGGTCTGTGGCTTGGGCTTGGCCCGGAGGGAGGCAGCCTTTCTCCTCTGTGCGATGTCTCGTTTGGCCACCTGACCTCTGAACGCCTGGCTCGGGGGCACCATTTACTGCGGTCCGTAGTTACCACCAGGCCCCCATCCCAGGATAAGAGCCAGGCCAGAGCCGTCCTAGCGGCCTCGGGCTGAGCTGGAGGTGTGGCCCAGGCAAAGGCGCACCTCCCTCCCTCCCGGGGACGTGCTGCCCGTGAGTCTCCAGCTCTGCTTGGGCTCAGCCAGGCGGGTGCTCCTTAGAGGAACGTTCACGGAGCATCTCCTGTAGGTCCGGGGAAAGAGGGCCCAGCCTTCCCTCGGGGAGCGATGTCCCCGTCTGGCAGCGGCAGGTGGAATCTGGAGGCGGGCATAGGGCTCCACGGCCTGGGAGAGCGGATGGGGCGTTTTGACCTGTGGTGTGAGGGTCGGGCTCCTGGCGGACCCCAGGGATTGGCACGAGGGCTCGGGGCCAGGAGCAAGGTGCAGGCAACAGAAGGAGGATTCGCAGAGGCCACGGCTGCCTGGACGCAGCACTGCAGTTAGAGCATCCCCAGAGCAGAGCCACAGGAGGGAAATCCACACCCCCCGGGAGGCCCAGACTTGGGCTTGCGCACGGTGATGTTTAGAAAGGGATCTTTTTTCTCTTTTGCATGAAAAAACATGAGCAACCCGCTCACAATCATAATGGATGGAGCCTGCGCACCAGCAGCCTTGCTATTAGTGGAGATAGTGGGACTTAAAGGACCGTCTGCAAGCAGACCTGCCACCTTCCTTGCGGGTCATTTATGCCCGATTAGATCAGAGGAACGGTTTACAAGGTTTAAAGACATACACAGGCGTGTGTGCTCGCCACGCCCATATCTATAGATATTTATATGTCCTGTCCCTGCTCACGGATGACTGATAAATTATTCACCAGCAGCGCACCGGAAACTCCCTGGCAGGTCTGTGAGCCGGTGACGGGGAATCGGGGCTGCTGAACGAGGGTGGGGGTGGGGTAGGAGGTGAACAGAGCCATGGGCGCCGGGTCCTTTTGCATTGACATTGTGGACGTGGCAGGGTTGGGGGGTGTTTCCCAGCCGGGCTGGACCCTCAATCCCAGTGCTCTGGGCGCTTTAATGAGCTGAAAACAAACGGGGAGTCATCTGGGCTTTTTCACGGCAGTTAGGTGGGAAGTGATACCAGAGGGAGGCTTGGAGGAATCTAGCCTCAGGGGACATCCTGGGACTCAGAGCTCAGGAGGAGAGGAGCCTTCACTTCTGGAAGGCAGCGTAGTGTTTGCAAAGCCCTCCTGTAATTTGATATACGTTTACTGGATCCAATCAGTAAAATGACTGGATCCAGTTGCCTGGGTTTGAACCCTGGCCCAGCACTTGACGGCTGAGTCCCTAACTTCCCTGGGCCTAGTTTTCTCATCTGCAAAATGAGGGTGATTGTAAGGCCTGCCAACCTCTTAGCATTTTTGCAAAGATTAAAAAACATCATGTGTGTAACGTGCCCAGCTGGGGCCGGGCATGGAGTCAGCGCTGGAGGGCTGGTCCTCTTCAAAATCATCATTTTCCTTTGAATCCACATTTCCAGGTGAGGAAGTGAGTCTGGGGAAGCTGAGTGAGACACTGGAGGCATGAGGCCGGGCTGAGGGACCTGACCCTCAGCCTCTGCCCCTGGGTCCTGTTGGTCCGTCCCCGGCCACATGCGGGTGGGCGTCACAGGTGTGGCCCCATCCTGCATCCCGAGCCCCCAGCCCGTTCCCGGCCCTGTGCTCTCAGGGCTCCGGCCCATCACCAGGGCGCACCTGGGTCTGCCCTCCGGGTTCCTGCCCGTGGCCTTGCTTCCCTGCCAAGACGAGCTCTTCCGCGTATGGTCCTTCGGGGTCTGTGGCTCGGGAAACAGTCCCCGGGCAGCCCTCTGAGCCCGAGTGTGTCCTTGGTGTGGCCCCACATCCTCAGCTCCCAGCCAGGTCCTGTGCCCAGTGCAGGAGATCTGCTGGCATCCAGGACCCCAACCTGACGAGGGCCACCAGGGGTGTGCGTGTGTCTGTGCTCACACCATCTCTGGCTGTGCATCCCTGTGTCGAGAAGTGGGGGTGGGGGAGCCTCCCTCCTCTGGTGAGAATTCCAGACTCCAGAGAGCGAAGCTGAGGACTCCTTGTGTGTCTCCCCAACTTCCGCCCTCTCCAGCCCGGGAACCTTCTCATTCCAAGGCTGGAGAGCCAGAAAACGGGCAGGGGAGGGGGACACGGCGGGAAGGGCACCGAGGGTCCTTTGGCGTCCATCCCCCACCCGTTGTAGGGCCGTAGCTATTCCTTCAGTAATTATCGCACCAGGATTGCACACACCACACAAAGCAATAAAGTAGTCAAAATATAATCTTTTTATGGGGAGCAGATTGAAAATTCCATCAACACGTACCCGTCTATCACCAGTGCTTACAGAAACCACCGGAAAGGGAAAAACAACATAAATAAGTTTAGTCCGACTAAGTATGTCAGAAACTGCTGGGAGGCCCCTGCGGCCCGTGACGCAGGCGCTCATGCTGAGTTGCTGACGGCCTCTGGACTCCGAGGCGGAGAGGCCGGCCTGACGCGTCCCAGGCCAGGGACAGGAGGGGGCTGCTGGGACCCCGGCCACTCCCACCTGACAACACCCGAGGCCCAGGCCTGGCTTCTTTCAGTACAGCTGCTCTAGAACGTCCCAGGCTTCCTGCAGAGACAGATGCTGTGATCTCCGATGGCGAGAGTCAGGGGTGCACAGGCACGTGGGGTGGTGGCTTCCCACCGCATCCAGGGCAGGGACCAAATCCTGGGCATGTCCAGGTGGTCCGGGCGCCTTCCTCAGCCCATCCTGTCCCCCTGTGGCCCCTGGAATTGCAGGCTCCCTTAGGGCTCAGCGTGTGCTGTCCCTCTACCTTGGACACACCTCCCCCTCCACCCCCCCTCTCCCTTCTGCTACCCTCCCGGCCCCTCTCCCCCCCGCCCACCTGTCCCTCTAGGCCTGTCCACCTTCCAGGTCTTAGATTCCAGGCCCAGCAGTGTCTGCCAGGGAGCCTCCCTGCTCCACGCCTCTCCCATGGCTGCCTGCCGTCCTGTTCCGTCCCTGGACTGAGGGACCCCTGAAGAGGCCTCCCTGTGCCCTGAGTCCCTCTTTAGAGCAAGAATGAGCAGAGCGCCTGCACCAGCAAAGGGGAGGGAGAGACAGCCAGAGGTGGGGTATTTCAGGAGAGGCTTCTCGGAGGAGGCAGACGTGGGGGAGGGCACACAGGTGCCAGGAAAAGGGGGCCATCCCACACGAGGAGCCTTGTGGGGCTGGGGTGGGCCTGGGAGGGTGGGTGAGTCAGGGACTGAGGGTCCTGCTGGGGAGAGGATTGAGGCCAAGCACTTAGTTCAAGTTGGTTCTCTCCCCAGACTCTTATTATTATTTGTTGTTATTATTATTTCTTCCACGGCTACCCTTAGTGCTGTGGAGTCACTAGCCTGACTGGTCCTTGTCTCCTTCTCAGCTGTCTGAGCAAAAACTTGAGAGAAGGCAGAGGGAAAGCTCAGCCACCATCACGCTCTTAACACCAAGATTCTCCCAGCATCCTTTGTGTGCCCATCACCTGCTGCCCTATGAGGGATAGAGGCACCATGACTACAGTCCCTGGGAGACAGTGGGGGCAAGCAGGGAGCCCCCCGAGTGCTCAGGCTGTCCAGGGAAGACCCCGTTCTCCTACCCGTGTTAGTGACTCAGTAATTCGCCGGGATGGGTGATGCAGACCTTCCACAGCCCCTGCTCCTGTTCCGTGAAACCAGGCTGGCCCCCATGTGTGAGTCCTGATGGGGCTGAGTTTTGGGGGCGCCTCCAGTGAGCATCTTGGCTTGGGTGTCATATCGTATCGTCATTCATTCTCCTGGCAGCCCAGGGGGGTGCGGGGAGCAGCCCTGTCCCACAGCCAAGGATGGGGATGCGGTCAGCGTCCAAGCTGGGATCAAACCCAGGAGTCCTGAGTCCTGGAAGAGACGGAGATGACCTAATTCCCTTTGAAAAATGAATTAGAATTGATTTAAACATTCATTCACACCCCCGTGCGTCTTTTTGTATGTAGTCGTCGATGAAATTCTGTAACACCAAAATAACAATAACAAATACAGGATGAACTGTAAAGTTTTCTCTCTTGTGACAGCTTTTTTGAGATACAAGGCACATTCCATACAATTCATCCATTGGAAGTGTGCCATTCAGTGGATTTTCGTATATTCACAGTATTGCGCAACCATCAACGTCATCAATTTTAGGACTTTTTTTTTTTTTTTTTTTTTGCGGTACGCAGGCCTCCCACTGTTGTGGCCTCTCCCGCTGCAGAGCACAGGCTCGGGACGTGCAGGCTCAGCGGCCATGGCTCACGGGCCCAGCCGCTCCGCGGCATGTGGGATCCTCCCGGACCAGGGCACGAACCCGTGTCCCCTGCATCGGCAGGCGGACTCTCAACCACTGCGCCACCAGGGAAGCCCCAGGACGTTTTTATTACCTCAAAAAGAAACCTCCTACCCGTTGGCGGTCACTCCCTAACTCCCCCCTCCCGGTCCTAAGCTGCCACCCGTCCGCTTTCTGTCCCTATGGAGTTGCCTCCTCTGGACATTTCACATAAAGGGAAGCACACACTATACGGCCTTTTGTGTCTGTCTGGCTTCTTTCACTCAGCATCACGTGCACCGACACATGCTGTGGGTATTAGTGCTTCAGTCCTTTTCATGGCTGCATAATATTCCACTCTATGGATGGCCCACATGTTGTTTACCTGCTCGCCCACTGACAGACCTCTGGGTTGAATCCACCTTCCGATTATTATGAATGAAGCTGCTATGAATATTCATGTACAGTTTTTGTGCCGATACATGCTTTCATCTCTCTTGGGTAGATACCTAGGAGTAGGATTTCTGGGGCATGTAGGAACTCTGGGTTTAACTTTTGGAAGAACTGCCAGACTGTTTTCCAAAGTGGCTGCGTCATCTTACATCCCTGCCAGCCACACATACGACTCCAATTTCTCCATGTCCCTGCCAACACTTGTTTTTACCTGTCACTTTGATTATCACCATCCTGGTGGTGTCACATTTCGTTTTGATTTGCATTTCTCCGATGACTAATGGTGTTCAACATCTTTTCGTGTGCATGTTGGCCATTTGTATGTCTTCCTGGAGAAATTCAAGTCCTCTGCCCATTTTAAAATTGAGTTGTTTGTCTTTTTACTGTTGGGTTGTACAAGCTCTTTATGTAATGTAGATGCGAGTCCCCGGTCAGATACGTGCCTAATTGCCTTGTAAAATCATGTGCGGGCAAGAGAGGATTGCCCCGACTGAGGCCCACAGCCTCCGGAATGTCCTAAATTCCAGCTGGCCTGTGGCTCCTGTCTGTCGACCCCGAGAATCCCTCCATCCTGCCTTGGCCTTCACCGTCTCCCACCTGGACGCGTGTCTCTGCCCCCCAGTCACCCCGCCCCTGGCTCACCTGCTCCATGGGTGCCACGGGTTCCCCTCCTTCCAGATGATGCCTGCCTGCCCTGAGTCCAGGCTTCCTGGGGTGCAGCCACGCGCTCAGGCCACTCCCCCCGCCCAAGCCCCTCCTCTTCAGACCGCAGCTCCCAGCCCCGAGTGGGCAGGGGTTCTGTCCCCACCCAGAGGTGGGGAAGCTGCAGCCCTGCCTTGTCCAAGGTCCTGTGGCTGGGGAGCGACAGAGCCGGATGGGACAGCTGATCTTCCTGGAGGAGGCCGGCTCTGCCTGTGGACTCCAGTGGGCCCGGGAGAGTTTTAGCTCCATCGGCAAGAAAATGATGGGCCGGTGTTTACTTTTTCTCTCAGCCAGAACAACCCTGTGTGTGTCACAGCTGAGCAAATTTATATTAGTAGCTCAACGGACAGACCACACACTGCACGCGGCTTCCACAAACCCCACCCCTCGTGTGGCTTTCGGCTGATTAATAAATGAAACCCACTGGAAATCCAGCCCGCGGTGCAGCCTCTCCCTCCCCACCTCCTAGACACGGGACCGGCCCCATCACGGCAGGTGCAGGTGCGGCGGGTGCTGGGCCCTTGGCGTGTGTGCCCAGCCCGCTGGAGTGGTGACTGGACGGAGGTAGCAGGGTTGAGAGGGGGCTCACTGACGGGGTGGGACCCGGATCCCCGATGTTTTCACGTATCCTTTTGCTGCAGGGTCTCAGATGGTTGGGCACAGCTGCAGTCCTGGCCGTCACTGATCCTGTCTTTCTTTAAAAATTTTGATATCTGTTCATCATGGATTTTTTTGCATTAATTTTGACTTCAAATGTATTGCATTAAAATATTATCTATCTGGATTGCTGAGGGTTTTTTTTGGTACCTCTTAAGTTCGGCACCCAAGGTGCCAAGGGCCTTGCTCTCCTCCCCCGGTCCAGGCCCTGTGTGTCCAGGGTCTGCCTGTGGACATGCAGGGCGGGCTGGAGCCCACACAGGCCTGGCCCTGTCTCTAGGTCCTTGGTGACGCCACAGGAGTCCGGAAGGAACGACTGGCTGGTGTCTTTCCAGAGGAGCGAGGCGCACACGTGGCCCAGGAGACGGCTCGGGGGACAAGGTGCGTTTGGGCACAGGCTTCCAGATTGAGCACAAAATGTCTTGCTGTGGCCACGCCGACTCAGAGCACACAGGAAAGAAAATTCTGGGGGACAGAGCAGAGCTAGCCCAGTTGATGGTAAGATTCCAGCACACGGAGCGAGCAGTTTATAGACGTGACCACAATAATGACCACGAGACTCTGGCAGTCAGGGAGGGCTCCTGACGTTGGGCAGGACAAATCCCCTCTGGGAGCCCCAGGGCCCCCTCCATAGTCTCCGTCCCCCGATGCCTCATCCCAGGCAGGGTTGTGCCCGCCCCCAGCCCCGCTCGCAGGAGATGCAGGCTCCATGCAGCCCAGCCGCTAGGCTCTCCGGTGCTGACCACGTGCCCCATCCCGTGTCCACATCCCAAGGGGCCGGCCTTCCTTCGGTGAGTGTTGATTCCCCTTCCGCAGGTGGTGGCATCCCTGACTCACCTGTGGGAGCCAGGCCTCCAGCTACCCTGGGCACGGACCCCTCATCACACACAACCCCCAAGTGTGGTCATGCTAATTATTTAAAAACTTGCCCTTCCTTCTCTGTCCCCCTCTGTCTCTGCCTCCCTCTCCCTCTCCTTTTCCAGAACCATTTGAAATTGTTACAAATGTTAGGAGGTTTGAAGGCTTTGCCTCCTAACAGGACTGTTTCCTTACGTGACCGCAGTACACCGTTGCACCTAAAAATTAGTCATAATTTCCAACTCTCCCTCCTAGCCCCTGCATGTGAAAATGCCCAAATTGTCCCCAAATGTCTTTCCTAGATATTTTTTTGAACTAGAATTCAATTAAGGTTCACACAACTTATTTGCTGATGCCTCTTTAGTGACTTTTCAGCTAGAGAAGTTTACCCACTTTTTGTTTTATAACATTCACTTTTTAAATTTATAAACACGACTTTTATTTTCTAAAAGACTAAAGCTGTTATTTACTTATTTGGTACGTGAAACGACACTGCGATTTAAGCCCAAGAAGTTAGAAGCCGTGCACTCAAAGACGGGAAGTGACATCTTAACGAGCGACGTCATCCTCCCAGGGAGCACCGGCCAGGGGCCTTGCAGCACCACCTCAGGTCCCCTGTGCTTCTGGAAACAGGAAGTTCCCTGTGGTACCTCCGTCAGACGCAGGGTGTTCTGACCCCAGGACGTGGGTGGGGCTGGCTCAGGGCAGGACCACGTGCGCCAGGGGCTGGAAGTGCTGACGCTAAGAAGGTGGTCCTTTGGTCCAGGTGCCAACCTTGGGAAGGTGTGACTTCCTTTGGCCATTAGCAAGTCATCGGTGGGGCAAGAATTTTTCTTGTTTGATTCCGTTTTGTTTGGGGAAAAGCAGAGATGCGTCAAATCTTTTAAAGAAAGGTGTGTTTGGAGAATCTTCCCTCCCCCCTCCCCTCCCCCACCCCCTTCTAGGGAACGTTCGTTCCATCCAGCCACTATTTTGTGAAAACAAGCCCGTGGACACACGTCTGAAATCCCCTCTACCTCACACTGCTCACGGCACGTGGCTCTGCCCCTTCCTTCAGCTCCGGGGGTGGGTCTCACCGCCCTGGTGGTCCTCCTTAGGGTGGGGGTGGGTCTCACCGCCCCGGTGGTCCTCCTTAGGGTGGGGCTGGGCAGGGTCTTCTCAGCCGGCTCCGGCCTCCAAGCATTCATCGAAGTAGCAAGACGTGATTTCCAGGCACTTACGGGACGTGGGTCCTGGCTCCGGGGGAAGTTGGGGTGATAAAGGGAATGGCTTTCTGAGAGGCCCTCATCCCCGCCTGGCTCGGATGCCGGGGTCTTCCTGTCGCCAGTGCTCTGTGGTCCCCACCAGCCACAGGTCCCCCTCGGAGCCGGGGAGCCTTGGACGTGTGCCAGCCTGGGGTGGGATGGCTCCTCTCCTCGCTGGGCTCATCTCTGAGGGCTGTTTTCCCGGGAGGTCTCTTCACATGTCCTGTACCCAGCTTCCTGTCAGGTTGTTGGGTGTCTACTGCTCACCGTTTGGGGTCCTCGTGTATTTCAAGGAGGTGAACCCTTGTCTGTGCCCTGAAGTGTTCTCCTGTCTTGTCTTTTGACCATTTATGGAGAGTTTGGAGGTGGTTTTTGCGATGTGGAAGTAAACATTTAAAAAATATTAATCCCTAAAACCGATGGGTTTAGCCATTAAGAATGAGGGCTTTGGAACCAGACAGGTCAGCGCTCAGGTCCAGCCTCGTGGGTGGGGTGACCCCGGGCTACGTTGAAGGTCTGCAGGCCTCCCCAGGGTCTGGGTCCCGACCTGGCTGAAGCGGGTATCAAGCTCCGTGGAGTCCAGGCATCGTCCCTTCAGCCCCGAGACGTGGTAGGTGGGCAGTCTGGAGGGACCCAGATGCTGACCTCTCCCCAGACCCAGCCACGGGGGCTGGCCTCCGGCTAGGGCTGGCCATGTGGCGGCAGCTGATTCCCAGGCCCTCTTCTGGGCTCAGGCCTCCTCCCTGGGGCTCTGTGCTCCAAAATTACCTGTCCCTGCGACACCACTGTGTTCTGTGGTCTTTATGTTCATCACTCAGGACTGAGGGCTCTGATCTCTGCAGGGTCCTGTGGGCATCACACAGGAGACCACAGGCCAGGGGCGCCTGGGGTCTTCCTGTCCCCAGGGCTCCGTGTGTCTCCACCGGCCACAGGTCCTCCCTGGAGCAAAATGGGTCTTTGAAGTGGATCGTGTCTGATTTTCCTGTCAAACACCTGGACCAGAGGACAGGGACCACAGGGCCTCTTCCAAACTCCACATTTGTGAGCCCATCCTCGGGGATCTGCTTCATAATTCCCTCTCAGACTGCCCACCTGCCGTTAGGAAAGGTGCATCCCCTCCTCCAGCCATGCTCTCCCGACCAGCCCACGTTCCATGCAGGTGGGGCCACCTGTCGGAGGGGGGGGGGCGGGTCCCAGCTACTGGCGTTGGCATGACTGCTAGCCACAGGCTGCCCAGCACCCTCGTGCCCCCAGCTGTACCTCTGGTTCCCAAACCACTGTGCCAGGAGACGGGATGCCCTCCTCCAGGCAGGAGGAAGTCGGGGACCTGTCCTGGTCAGACTTGGAGCCCTGGGGGGATGAGCGGGGTTGTGGACAGTGTTGCCCGGCCCTAAATCCCGGCTTTCCTGCCTCAAACATCTACCAGCAGGCTCCACCGTCCTTCCCCAAGGGCTCCGGGGCTGGCCCCAGGCTCCTGTCGGCCCTCGGAGGGTTGGCTGGAATCCTTCAGGTGCAGCCCATGAGCTGAGCCTGGGTGGGCAGGACAGGGCCGGGTCGTGTGTAGCGGTGACAGCCTGTCTTTGTGGCAGGCCCGTCACCCGTGTCTCCATGAGGAGAGCTGGGGACAGGGTGAGGTGATGTCCACCAGCCACGCCTGCCCTTGCCTCTTTCAGATGTTTTTTTTCTTTCTTGGTTTGTCTCTTGCATTGACTGGTATTCGATCCAGGACAAGACATTTTGTATGAAAAGTAGTCAAGGCTCTGCATAAAATTGTCAGGCCTTGTGTGTTCTTTGGGGGAAGACGTTAAATTATGCATCCAGTCCCTTGAATGTTCATAAGACTACTTAGGCTTTCTATTTCTTATGGAGTCAGTTTTGAAAGGTATTTTTTGTCTAGGAATCTGTCGATTTCACCCAAGTTTTCAGATATATTGGCGTAAAGTTTCTGTTTATTGATGTAATGCCCTCTTAACTATTTAATCACAGTTATGTATAAAATTATGTTTTCATTCCTAATAGTTTTTATATGTCCTGTATCTTCTTTTATTTTTGATCCATGTTTCCAAAGATTTGTCTATCTTACCCATTTCTCCCCCCATGAGCTGTTTTTGTTTTTTGACTGTCTCTGGTATATATTTTCTCCTTTAACTGTTATTTAATTTCTGCTACTTTCTTTGCTTTGGTCTCTTATTCTTTTGCTAATGTTTTTAAATGCATCCCTAGTTTACACATTTTCAGCTTTTCTTATTTTCTAAAATAATCACTTAACACTATAAACTTCCTTGTAAATACTGTTTTAGCTGCATTTCTTAAGTTTTGACGTACAGTATTGTTATTACCTTTCAGTACTAAATATATTCTAACTTTTATTTTGACACATTCTTTGCACCAGGAGTTATTTGGAATTATTTTTCTTGGTTTCCCCACATAGAGCGTTTCTAGTTTTCCTTTTGTCTCTGATTGCTGACCTAATTGCTTTGCATTCAGAGAATGTGGTCTCTGTGTTCCTTAAGCTTTTGTATCTGTTGAGACTTGTTTTCATCCCAGTATGTCATCAAATTTTAAAAATATTTCCTATTGTGCTGGAAAAAAATGTGTAACCTTAAGTTTTGGGGTGCTAGGTTGAACTTTCTGTGAAGTCGTGCATGTTAATTGGATTATTCAAATCTGCCATGTCCCTACTGATTTTTTGATGTGCTCGAGCCATCAGTTACAAGAGAGGGGTGTCCGCATCTTCTGCCATCCTGGAGTTTCTGGCCCTTTCTCCTGCAGGGCTGTCAGTTTTCTCTCAGTGGATCATAGTCTCGTGCAGGTTGAGAATTGTCGCAGCTTCCTGATGAAATTAACTTTTTGCTATGTGTAGGGTCCGCTCTAGTTCCTTTTTTTTTTTTTTTAGTGGTACGTGGGCCTCTCACTGTTGTGGCCTCTCTCGTTGCAGAGCACAGGCTCCGGACGCGCAGGCTCAGCGGCCATGGCTCACGGGCCCAGCCGCTCCGTGGCATGTGGGATCTTCCCGGACTGGGGCACAAACCCGCGTCCCCTGCATTGGCAGGCGGACTCTCAACCACTGCGCCACCAGGGAAGCCCTCTAGTTCCTTTTAATGTTCGTTGCTATAGGTATATTTTATCTGGTTCTGCTGTAACCACCTCGGCTGTCTTTTGGCTGTTCCAGAGGAGGACACTCTGCCTGGAACCCCGTTCACTTTCTGAGAGATTCCTGGGGTACCAGGCTCCGTGTGAGGCCTTTACATCCCTCACCTCAGCCTCCTCTCATCCCACAACTGGGCAGGAGGTTCTATTGTTTTCCCAATTCATAGATGAGCAAACTGAGGCTCAGAAAGGTTAAGTCCAAGGCCACAGCTGGTACATAAGTAATGTGGGCAGCCTGGGACCCCCGCTCTCTGACCCCAGACCCCCAGCCTAACCCCTCTGCCTGAGATTGACCAAGGATGGGTTTTGGAGGTCTGCTTCCCTCCTGCCTCCTCTCCATCCTCCCCCTCCCCCTGCCCATGTCCTGGGGGTGCTGATCTCTAGGAAACACTTCTTTTGGGCTCCTGTGCCCTCTGGCTTCAGGGTGGATTGACCAACAAGAGGCCCTGCCGGCAGTCAAGAACGGGGGTGGTGAGGCTTCTTCCTGCTGGGGGACGAAGACGGCTGTGTCGCTCTTCCGAGACCACTATCCTGCCAGGGTCCACCCCGTCCTGCCCCTTCCAGCCTGGGCTCCGTACCCCTCCCTGCTGTTCACCCTGAGTTCTGCCCACAGCACTTAAATCGTGCTCATCTCCCCTCTGTGTGTCTGTTTCCTGCCAGACCCCGTCTGGTGCACTCAGGGCCGGAAGAGGAGGCTAGAGTGACCCACGGAGGTGCGTGAGGGCATGGACCCCCCCGGAATTGTGAAAACGTGAGTAAAGCAGCAAGGGGGCCTGCTGTCGGACGATGATGACGAGGTGCACGTGCTCTTCTGGGGCACAAACCTTCAGAGGGCAATTGGGCAAAGCCAGTGACACTGAAGGCCTTCACCGCAGGTGCCTCCCTGGTGGGCCCTCCCTCGGGTACAGTGGGGTCTTCCAGGAGGCTCCTGCCACCCCCCGCATGGATGGTGACTGGATGGCGTCTGATGGACATGCCATCCCGGGACCCTCGCCGTGTCAGCCCCAAGGCCCCCCAGGCTACACTGTGCGGTGCTGAAAGACACACTCTTGACGTGGAAATAATGAAGCCCGTCGTGGGATGAGAAGCACCAATCCCAGGAGGGCCGTTCGTTGGAGAGTCGGAGGGAACAGGAAGGGGGCGGGTGCGCAGGGATGGCATGAGCTGTCTCTGATGCTTTATTTCCGTCAAAAGAGAGACAGTTCTGGAACATATGGCAAAATGTTAGCATCTGTTAAAGCTGGGTGGTGGGTGCATGGGTGTTTTTCATGTTAATTCTTGAGGACATGAAATATTTCATAATCAAAGTGTTTTTTGAGGAGCCTTTGTAAGGAGAGCACAGGGACGGGGCCACCTGGCAGGCAGCCTTGTTCCAGCATCTTTGATCGGCTTGGGACACACCTGGGATTTGATGCGGCTGGGCTGGGCTGGGCTGGGCTGGGCTGTCACGGCTGCAGGGAGCCTCTTTACCCGTGTCTCATTCAGGGAAGGGTCTGCATACATCCCCATGGAGGGGGGGCATTTGCAGGGACATGGAGCCCAAGTCAGAGTCAGACGTCCTGTCCCCATGTCTCTGGACACCCTGAAGCTTCTCAGCT
Source organism: Leucopleurus acutus (assembly GCF_964270905.1). Lineage (NCBI taxonomy): Eukaryota > Metazoa > Chordata > Mammalia > Artiodactyla > Delphinidae > Leucopleurus > Leucopleurus acutus. Next base: position 3,496,254 of record NC_139150.1, on the reverse strand, counting down.
CTGAGACTGTGTTCTTGTCTGTAAAATAGGGTAACTCGGAGGGGCAAGTGAGATGTGTTTGCAAGGTTCTCAGCACAGCCCCCCAAACCCCCAGTCATCATTGAGGGCTCTGGAAAGGTTGCTGTGAAATTCCCATGGGAGGCCATGCTACCTAGCTAGAAAGGACAAATGAAAACAAAAAGATGCTCAAAAGACTTCTGTGAGATGTAAATTAAAATTCAGGGTGACCGTGATCACCTCTTTGGTTGGCAAATCTTGCAAAGCCAGCAGCAGGGGGCTGGTGGGAAGGAAAATTGGTACCATCCTCGTGGGGGTGAACGGTCAGTATCTGCCAGGATCCGCAGGTGCTCACCCTGACCCTGCATCCCCACTTCTGGGAAATTGCCCTGAGGTCACACCCGCAACAGCACAAAAGCACTTGCGCACGAAGTCATTCATTGCAGCATGGTCTGCATGTGCCGTACGCTGGAAACGATCGATGTGCTCCCGCATAGGAGGTGGGAACGTGGGTGGATGAACCACGCACGTGGGCACAGCACACCACACAGCTTAGAACAGATGGAGAAAGCTCTCTGTGAACAGCTGGGAGGGCGAGAGCACGCAAAGTGCAAAAGTGCGTGTGCACAGCTTGCTAAGAGTTGAGTCGTCATAAAACTAAGAAAACATGTCCACCTGGATCTACTTATTCTCGGAGAAGGAGGAAGAGGCAGAGGAGGAGGAAAGAAAACACAGGCAGGATAAATCAGAAACTAAGGAGGGGGACTTCTGGGTGGCACAGTGGTTAAGAATCCGCCTGCCAATGCAGGAGACACGGGTTCGAGCCCTGGTCTGGGAAGATCTCACATGCCACGGAGCAACTTGAGCCCGTGCGCCACAACTACTGAGCCCGCGAGCCACAATTACTGAACCCTGCACACCTAGAGCCCGTGTTCCACAACAAGAGAAGCCACCACAATGAGAAGCCCGCGCACCTCAATGAAGAGTAGCCCCCGCTTGCCGCAACTAGAGAAAGCCCGCGCGCAGCAACGAAGACCGAACACAGCCAAAAATAAATAAATAAATAAATAGAAAGAAAGAAAGAAACTAAGAAGGTTGGTTACCTGCGGGGAGGGTGGGTGGCAATGGGGTGGGGCTGAGGGGTGGGTAACACTCCTCTGAGGACACTTTTGTGGACAGTTTTGACTTTTGAATCCTGCCAATATTTACACACACATGCACACACACACACACACGCACACACACACACAAATAAGGGAGGGACGGAAAGCAAACACACCAGTGGATCTAACTTATTTCAAGTGAATGGCACAACTACACTAAAAGACACAAGGAAATGACTGAGGTAAATTTGAGCACAGTGTTCCGACCACACACCCTGAGTCTGAAACCTCCAGTTAGCAGCTTTGCTCTCCCGGGTGGTGCGGGCTGGAGTTCTGAAGCTGCTTTCTGTGTCTTCTGGGACAGAGCACAGGAGTATTGCGTCAAGGGTGATGTTGCAGGACGGAGAGGAGGCAGGCCAGGTGAGCCTGCGGGGTTGGACTGGACCTCAGGGATATATGTGCCCACAAGGATGCCCCCACGGGCTGCACAGATCCTGGTTTTTAATGTCCTCCCTCTAAGAGGAACCAGGGCTTCTCAGAGAGATGGCTGGTTTCAGGACGGGGGTTAGGAAAGAACAAGATGAACCCAGAACGTGCTTTTCTGCCAGAAAGTAAAGAAGCGCTCAGAGGATGGGGGGTTGGGGAAACGTATCAGAAGGACATAGGAGTCAGCACAAAGGGACTTGCAGGGGCCACGTCAAGTCTGCAAACACTTTAGCATGAACATGAGTAATGACAGAAGTAGGGCTTAACCCGGTGAATAAGAAGAGAATCCGTGAGTTCACACTGATGCAAATGAATGAAGGAATGAATGAGGGTGTTAGGGGTTGAACTGTGTCCCCCGAAATTGATAGGTTGAGGTCCTAATCCTCAGGACCTCAGAATATGGCCTTATTTGGAAATAGGGTCATTGCAGAGGTAATTAGTTAACATGAGGTCACTAGGGTAAGCCCTACTCCAATAGGATTGGTGTCCTTATAAAGGGGGAGAATTGGACATAAGACAGATGTGTAGGGAGAAGACCCACCCACCCACCTATCCATCCATCCACCCTCCCATCCATCCACCCACCCATCCATTCAACCATCCATCCATCCAACCACCAACCCATCCAGCCACCCATCCACTCATCCATCCACCCACCCATCCACCCATCCATCCATCCACCCATCCATCCACCCACCCATCCATCCATCCATCCATCCATCCATCCATCCATCCATCCATCCATCCACCAACCCATCCATCCACCCATCCACTCATCCATCCACCCACCCATCCACCCAACCACCCATCCACCCATCCACCCATCCATCCATCCATGCTTCCACCCATCCACCCACCCATCCACCCATCCACCCACCCATCCACCCACCCATCCATCCATCCATCCACCCACCCATCCATCCATCCATCCATCCACCCATCCATCCATCCGTCCATCCACCCATCCATCCATCCATCCACCAACCCATCCATCCACCCATCCACCCACCCATCCACCCACCCATCCATCCATCCATCCACCCACCCATCCATCCATCCATCCACCCACCCATCCATCCATCCATCCACCCACCCATCCATCCATCCATCCATCCACCCATCCATCCACCCATCCATCCACCCACCCATCCATCCACTCATCCACACATTCATTCATCCATCCATCCACCCATCCACACATCCATCTGTCCATTCGAATATCTGACTGTGTTAATCACACACAAAGATGTGTAGGAGACAACTCTGTTGTCTTCACAGGGTTTGGAGGTGTGTATGTGTATATGCTTGTGGGTCTCCATTGTTAACCAGAGATGGAGACCTGATTGAAATAAAGAGCGCTTCGTTTGGGTCTTTAGGGCTGCAGCCTGGGAGACAGATTCCAGAAGCACTTGAATTGTGTTCCACCGGACTACAAAAGGGAGGAAGCGTATAAAGGCAAAACTGCAAGGCCACAGTTAGTTCCATGGCTTGTTTATCAAGGATGATAACCGGAGCTGGCACGAGAAGTAAGGGTACTTGTTAAGCAAGGATTGGTTGGGGTCCAAAGTGGTTGCATAGTTACAAGGGGGACCCAAGACCAGAGGCTGCAGGTGGCAGACATTGTTTCTAAAACAGCTGGCATCCTTGATTCGATGTAATTCATAGAAAGTTCCAGTTCTCAGTTGTGCAGGGACGCGTCTGAGACCAGATCCTCAGTGGCCGCCCGATTCCATTTCTTCTGCCTGAACTGTGATTATTCCATTATGGTCTCAATCTGTCATCAACGTGTGCAGGAAAACACAACAGATGCAGGATATATTGAGAGAAGCAGGCACAGGTGTGGTGGGGCAGAGGTTACACAGGGAGGGGTGAGCGGTGACCCCCTTGTCCCAGCCCCCGTCACCCATATGAGGGCTCAGGGAATTAAACAGTATATAATCAGAATGTTATTAGCAACTGGCATCTATAAATCACCACATTTCTTTTGTGTGCAAGTTAGCAGGGGCCGGGACGGCGGGAATAATCACCTCCTGTTCTCGGCCCCTTTGGGCTAAATGCAGAGTGGACCCCAAGTTTCTGAGTGAGTGGACCCCACGTTTCTGAGTGTGTGGATCCCAGGGAAGTGGTAGGAAGGAGGCTGGGATTTCAGGTAGAGAAGAGCTGATGGTACCCAAGCACCCAGGGCCATGATTTCCTTTTCTCCCTTTGTGTTCTGTTATTATGAACATGGTCATCTCCCCGCGCAGAAGGAGTTTTGGGGTTTTCACTGTCAGACGCTCCTGAGATGAGCATTCCTGAGTCCCTCTCTTATGAGGTCCTTCTGCCGTACGTTCCTAAAAGTGTGATTGCCCCAGCAAGGGAGGTTTCATTTTTACGGATTTTGCTCCTGCTCTCTAGGGGCCTCCAGAAAGGCGGCGCCGTCAGGCTCCCAGGCGCAGGGCCAGCTCTGTCCCCAAAAGGACCGGATCTGGGGAACCCCACGTGCACACTCCAGGACAGGTCTGAGGGGCCCAGCTGCCTGGCCAGGGGCCACCTGCCCACTGCCTTTGGGATGTCTGTTTATCCACAGCCTGGCGATGTGCCCACCTGACGGGTCCCAAGACGGAGCCTGCCCGGAGGCGGGAAGCAGCGAGAAGGTAATTAACTGCCAAGTCTGAGAATAGCTCTTGGCGGCCGGGAATGAGCCGGAGGCGCCTCAGGATTTCAGAGGAAGCAGATCTGACAAGGATGGAGAGGGACGGGGCAGGATTGACACTCGGATAATCACAAGAAATGAGAGTGTCTGCAGGTCTCTGCCCCTCTGTGGGCGGAACCAGCTCTTTTTGCGCCAGGGGCGTCATGCTGCTGCCCCTCGAGGTGGCTTTGCTGGAGACCCTGCCCCTTGCCCCCAGGCGCTGGCAGCCCCTCTGCGAAGGTCAGGGGTCCAGGGTTCTTCCTCCGGCTTGCGAACAGCTCTCCATAGTTTGCGTGCCTTTGGGAGTGTAATCCCTCATCCCACCCTTTCACCTGGCAGACTCAGGTGGAGGACCGTTATGTTCCAGGTGGCTCCTCTCATGAGACTAGATTCACTTCCCCATCTTACTCGAGGAAAGACTGTCACTCAGCCCTCTGCCCTCACGGTGATGGCGCCTAGAGGTCCTCACAGCGCCCATACTGCCCCCCAAAGCAGTCACAGCTCTAAGGGGGGGACAAGAGTCGAACCGGGGCCACCTCTGTCTCAGAGCTGGGACGTCTCCGACCTCCACAAAGTTCCCCAGAGGGCGCACGGCCGGTGCTCCAGATCCTGCCCATATCCCTGGGGGCGCAGGAGCTTGGATCCCACACCTGGTCCTCGAGGAGCCTCCGCCCCGCCAGGGCTCAGGACTGGGGTGGGAGGGACGTGGGAGCGGGGAGTGGGTGGCAGGTGGCGGTGGGAGAGGTCAGATCTGCCAGGACGCAGCCCTCGGCCCTCTCCGCCTCTGGCTGGCTCAGCGTGCCAGGGGCTGCCCCAGGGACTGAGTGGCTGAAAGCACCCCTGATTTCTTGCCTCCAGAGGGGGCTCCGCTGGCCCTTTGGCTCAGGGACCCAGACTTATTTTTTCAGCTTTTAGCAGCCAGCCAGGGTGGAGAGGCCTGTTCTGGTCTAGCCCTGAGGCAGAGCCTCCCTGTCTGGCCAGCTGCTGTGGAGGAAACTGAGGGCTGGACCCTGGGGATTAGCCCTTCAGAACCTTCTCTCCTCCTTCCAAGTGCACAGCCCTGACCTTGCTCTGGGCCCAGACCTGGTCCCCCCGGAGGCGAGAGACGCCCTGGAGCCAGGGAGCTGCAAAAGGAGCTACTGCAGTCTCCGTCCCAGGGCAGGCCTGGACGCTGGGCAGGGCTTCCACAGGCCCTCGCACTCCACCAAGCGAGCCCCGGGTCAGGCGTCGGCCGCCTGCGGGTGGTGCAAGTTTGTGGCCTCCAGCTTCGCCCTGGCCGGGAGATGCTCCTCCAGGCCTCCCCTGCCCGCTGGAGCAGAGCCCCCCTCTGCAGTCCCTCCCGGATCTGTCCTGACGTCGGGGTGGGGCCTGTGGGTCTTACTTGGATGGGGGCTCTGAGCGCTGCAGAGAGGAAGGAGTTTTCCTCTGCCCTCTCGGGTGTGTGGCTGGACCTGAGAACTGAACTGACAAAAACGGATTAACAGGAGAAAAGCAAACTCATTTTCCTTCATGTGCTTTCAGGCAAAGCGATGACGAACGCAGAGCCTAGCGGAAAAGGCGGCTCCGAGGGGCCTGGCCCAAGAAGGAGAGCGTCTTTCTCGGACCCTTGGGGGTTTCCTGCGTGTAGCTCCTGTGGGCAGGCCCAGGAGGGCTCCAGGTCGTAACCGGAGGTCCCTAGGTGAGGCCCACCGTCTCCCTGGAGGGACCTGGGGCAAGGAGAGCCTAGGGGGGTGCTACTGAGGAAGCCCTGAACTCCCTGGGCTCTGAGTGGGACCTCTGCCCACCCCCCGCCCTCACACCGCCGGCCTGTGGGCGGGGTGGGCAGGAGAGCACCTTGGTCCAGGTCTGGCTTCTTGCTTCCAAAAGGGTCCAGGGATTAGTGGAGCCTCAGGCCCTGTCGTGTAGATTTCAGCTGATCAACAGGCAAATCAGGGAGTGAGCAGGACGGGGCCGTTTCCACAACTAGCTTTTCCCTCCTGCGCCGTCCATAAAATCACACCCGACGATTAGCCACCGTGGCCTCATAAAAGAAAACCATCTTGGATGAAGTGCTTATACCTGACCTCAAACAGTTTAATTCCAAATTAAATGCAGCTCCAAGGACTTGATGGGGTCGTTGGTTCAGTTTTGATCACTTTGTCCGTGCAGTCCAGGCTCTTCTGGCCTGAACAAGACCCCTGGGGGAGCAAAGATGAGGGCCTCTGCCCGGCTGCACAATTGCCAGGAGGCCTCATTACGCTGCACAAGAGGGCAGGTCCCTCCACTTTGGAAAATGGCAGTAGAGTGACGGAAAGGAGTCCAAGGGCGGGGTCTGTGCTCTCACCTCTTGACTCACCCACAGTCGCAGCCTGGCCTAAGCTTCCTGGTCTCGATTTGCTGGTCTTTAAAATGGGAATATGCCACGCTCTTCCCCGCTGGCCTTGAGGGACTGGAAAATTCAACTGAAGTTGCCGGTCTTAAGCGTTGGTCGTGGTTGGCCAGCCCCACCCAGGTGGCGCATGAGCTACCAGAACGCGGGTTCACGAACTGTGAAACCCAGAGGGACTTGACATGATCATTTTTTCTGCTGAAGCTAATAATAAAACATCGGGGCTTACCATTTGTGGGTTTTTTTTTCAAAATGATTTTTTAACTTCATTTAATTGGTATTGGTCCACGTGGATTAGAAAAAACTACTAGTCTTAGCCACAGAGAATTTGGGAAGCACAGATTTAAACCATGAAGAATAAACTTTTCTTTCAAGAAAGCAGTTTGGAAGCAACCGTCTGAGTGTTGCAGGAAGGTGGGTGTTGGTCCGACGTCCTGGCTGTGGGGACTACATTTTGATGAGCACGTCCGTACGTGTCAAGAGCTCTAACGAAGTGGCCATCCTTTGACCCAGTCGTCTGAGACGAGGTGAGAGATGTGATCCCCAGGAAGTCCACAGGACAACATCCGAGACGGTTAGAGCATAACCTCAGAGCATCAGCCCCAGCCCCGAAGGTGGGTAAGTCCACGGCTTTCTCACACCTGGAGCACCAGGCAGTCACCAAAAGGTCGTGAGAAGCAGACTGCAGGAGAGTACGAACAGGAGAGAAGCCTCTTCCTCCACCCATTTATTCAACAAATGTTTACTGACAACGATGAGGGGCCTGACAGGAGCCCAGGAAATGGACGATGTTACAAGAAGAGCGGCCTTCAAACACTGTGCAGGCGGCCCCGTGCTGATCTATGTGTAGGGACAGTTGGAAAGGCCTGCACCCAGGCATGGCCTGTCACTCCTCCTCGGGACTGGGACTGTGGGCGTTGATGTTTCGGGGCGGGGGGCTTTCCTGTATGCCCCATGATGTTCCGGGATGAATATCTATGGCTTACAAAGTTCGATTTGGAAATAAATGCAATTTTAAAAGTCTTCATTTTCATATAAACAAGGGGTGTGTAGAGGGAAGTACCTTGTAAGGTGCTGACACCTTCTCCAAGGCTTCCCCAGGGACCTGGTTCTCTGCCTTTCCTGTTAGCCCTTCCACCTGGAGCTGGAATGGAGGTCCCAGCACACAGGCTCAGCTCCTTCCAGCACCGCTCGCCCGAGGCCCTAAGATGCTTTTCCAGGTTTCCTTGTGTCTGTGTGTCAGGCTGTGCCCTGACCTTCCTTCCAGGGAGCGGACCCGGCCCCCGGCTCCCCTGGATCCCCAACAGACCTCCAGCCCGCTGGCCTTCATTGGCCGAGGCCGGTGCAGCCAATAACCCTGCCTCCCTGCAGAGGCCATCTGAGGGCCCGGCCTCCACCCGGCCTCAGCTCGAGTCCCAGCCCTTGGACACCTGGACCCCACCCGGCAGCTGGGGGTGGTTCTCACTATTGAACACCCTCATGGGGTCCTGGGGGCTCTGGTTGGGAAGAGCTGAACCCCCAAATCCCTCCTGCTAAGGAGGCCCCGGGGACAGCCCTTCCCAGCCCTCAGCTGTGTTGTCCCTGTCATCTGCTTTGGCCAGGCTGCACATCACTCAGGTCCTTGCCGTGGGGACCTCGTGCCGCCTGCTTCTCCACCTGCTCCTCCTCCCATGGCTGAGCCATTCCGCAGAACTTGGCTTGGATGCCGCCACCTCCAGGAAGCCTTCCTGGAATCTTCCCTCCTGCTCCGGACGTGGTGATGAGGCAGGAGATAGATGGGCCCCAGGCTGAGCAGCTGGAGTTTGTCCCCTGTGGACAGATACTCCAAGATGAAGTGGAGGAGGACGAGAGCCCTGCCCTGATAAGAGACCACAGATTCCTCATTCTCGAGACCAAGGAGACCTTCCTGACTACACATGCGCAGAGAGGCTCCTCAGAGGTCAACAAGGGAGTGATGTCAACCTACCCATAGGCCTCTTCACTAGAATCCATCTTGGCTAAGAGATGCACGTGAACACATGGGAGGACCCTGAGATATACCAAATACGGACTCAGAACCAGGCAAAGCAAGATGATTGGCCAGAGGAAACCCAGAAAAGATGCCCCATAAAAGTGATTCAAATTGCCAGGAGGGCGCGACTCCCTGTCTCTGAGTCGCCCGTGTGTCTGTCCTCATGCACACTCTACTCTTCTTCCCCCTAATAAACACTTTACTTATTTTGCTACTTTCTGTCTCTATGTGGAAATTCACTTCTACACAGCTGACGGGCCAGCGCCTTGTCACCGGCCACTGGTCCCTGGCAGTCTAGTGGCCGGGATTCAGCGCTCTCATTGCCGCGACCTGACCTCAATCACTGGCCGGGAGCCGAAACTCTGCTTCAAGCCGCTGCAGGCCGAGGCCGCCCGAGATCTCTGCTTGTACAGCCGGCACCTCCCCAACTGCAGGACTTGGTCCCCACTGTTTTTGAGTGAATAGCTAATGCATGTGTGCAGACGTGTACATACACATACGGAGCAGATAAATCTTTCTATTTTGAACATGCCCCATGCGCATACGTGATGGACATAAGGAAGCTCACTGTGAATCCCCCCACACCCTGAGCGCTCTGGCGGAAGGGTGGGCATCTGTGTGACCTCCTTCTCCCTCCAGGCCACAGCGCGCTGGGGGCTGAGAGCACCCTGGCCCCCATCTCCGGCGGAGGCTACAGAGGGGCCGGTTTCGTGGGAAGCAGCAGCCCCAGAAAAGTTTGCGTCTCTCCTCGCCGCTCTGCTGTCCGGATGCCAAACATCTGACGTCACCTTCGGCAGCAGCACAGTCAGAACCAGGTTCGGAGCACTGGGTATGAAAACCATAAATCAGTCCTAGATGGCTTGTTTTAAAACATTCCCTTCTCCCCGCCTCGGCCTCACGCACGTGCGTTCAGGGAAACGCGGGAGGCTGGCGTTTGGGAGTTTGTTATATTTTCCTTATTCATTTCCTCTGTTCTAAAACTCACGCAAATCGGCCAGATGCTGTTTCCATGGCAACTTCCTCTCCTCCAGCGGCCGACGCTGGAAAAGCCGGTTTTCAGCTTAATCTTCCTGGAAGTCTCCGGGCACCAGAGGGCTGTTTAACAGGAAATGGGAGCCGTAAGGTGGAGTGGGCTGCCCGGGCCTGCCCGCTGCTGCCCGTGCTTCAGGGTTTAAAAAATTATTATTAAAAATCTACAAACAATAAAGGCTGGAGAGGGTGTGGAGAAAAGGGAACCCTCTTGCACTGTTGATGGGAATGTAAATTGACACAGCCACTATGGAGAACGGTATGGAAGTTCCTTAAAAAACTAAAAATAGAACTACCATACGACCCAGCAATCCCACTACTGGGCATATACCCTGAGAAAACCATAATTCAAAAAGAGTCATGAACCACAATGTTCACTGCAGCTCTATTTACAATAGCAACCTGGAAGCAGCCTAAGTGTCCATTGAGAGATGAATGGATAAAGAAGATGTGGCACATATATACAACGGAACATTATTCAGCCATAAAAAGAAACGAAATTGAGTTATTTGTAGTGAGGTGGATGGACCTCGAGTCTGTCATACAGAGTGAAGTAAGTCAGAAAGAGAAAAACAAATACCGTACGCTAACACATATATATGGAATCTAAAAAAAAAAAAATGGTCATGAAGAACCTAGGGGCAAGACGGGAATAAAGACACAGACCTACTAGAGAATGGACTTGAGGACACGGGGAGGGGGAAGGGTAAGCTGGGACGAAGTGAGAGTGGCATGGACATATATACACTACCAAACGTAAAATAGATAGCTAGTGGGAAGCAGCCGCATAGCACAGGGAGATCAGCTCAGTACTTTGTGACCACCTAGAGGGGTGGGGTAGGGAGGGTGGGAGGGAGACGCAAGAGAGAGGAGATATGGGAACATATGTATATGGATAACTGATTCACTTTGTTATAGAGCAGAAACCAACACACCATTGTAAAGCAATTATACTCCAATAAAGATGTTAAAAAAAAGTTATTATTGCTGCTGGTGTTATTCTGTTTCTCGGAGCAAAGCAGCTGCCTCTTGGGGTGACGCTGAGCCCTGGGGAGGTGTGGGAGGAGGCCAGGCAGGACCCCAGTGACTTGGCCAGAGCTGGCTGCTGACATGATGGCCCTTCCTGGGCCCTACAGAGCCTCCTGTGGGTGGGAGATGGACCCCCCCCCCCACACACAGCTGGCCTTAGCGTGGGTCCATCCAGGAGCCACGGGACCCGGTAGCAAGCCACTTCCTCAGGAGCCTCACCTGGCCGGTCTGGGGTGGGGCTGGGTGGCTTTGTCCTTGGAGGAATGGTCAGTTAGCCTGTGATGTCGTCCAGGGAGCCACTGTCCCTAGCAGCCACAGGAATCTCCCTATATCTAAATGAATCAAAATTCAACGCAATTGGAAATTCAGCTCCCCGGTCACACCAGCAGCATTTCAAGGCTCAACAGCCATGTGTGGCCACCACATCGAATGGCGGAGATCTAGACCATTTCCAGCACGGCAGGAAGCCTGCCGTGGCTAGTTGGCTAGCACTGGTCTAGGTGGTTAAGTCTAGGAAGTTCTGTTAGATGTTTAAGTCACATGTCAATAGACTCACTGAGAAGACCGAGTCCCAGAGGCTGCGAGTAGAGACACAGATGACGCTTGGGGTGGGTCTGGCTCTATCCTGCCTTCAAGCTGTGTGACTTCAGGCAAGTCACTCGACCTCTCTGAGTCTTGGTTCCCTCATCTGTGATGCAGGGAGAATAACAGTATCTGCACCTCACGTGTGAGGATGGGAGTCGGTCCCCCAGCTAGTGCTGCCGTCACCACCAGCATCTTCATCGTCACCTGGCCATGCTGAGCACAGCCGAGCGTGCAAGCTTGCATCTCGCTGCCGTCCACCGCCGTCCGCTTTCCTCCTTGTTTCCTCTTGCAATAGTCCTGTATGCGCCCAGAGGTGGAGATTCTCTCCCTCTCACATCTCTCAGGGTGAGTGGAGCCAGCACAGGTGGCCTCTCCTCAGGGGTCAGATTCCCTCCTTTCTCGCCTGAGGACACTGCCCGGACCCCAGAGGCCTGCAGCCGGTAGGATCTCTGTGCCCGGCAGCCTCTGGGGGCAGCAGGACGATGCCCAGTGTCGCTCCAACCCCAGGCAGATAGATAGTCACCGCATGTGGCCAGAGTCTCCATGGGATTTCGCCAGGCACCCCGCAGAATGTCATCGTGCACCTCAATACACTTTCTCGACAGGGATTTTGGTATTTGTGTCTCCCAGGCCATAGCACACTTTTTAAGCCGTGGAGTTGGGTTATCGGGGAAGACGAAGGATGTTGATGACACGGGGAAGTTCTTGGCTCTGGAAAGGTTCTTCTTTCCACATGAGGCAGCAAATCTGCCGGGAGAGAGAGCCCCCGAAATCTTCAGCCCAAGTGTGGCCCTAGAGATGCCATTTCCATGGTTTGGACAAAGGATAGAAGGTGACCCTTGTCTCTCAAGGACACAACCCCGGACAGGCTGGGGGCTCAGGGCATGGTCCAGCCGCAGCCACAGAGAGGCTGCTCTGAGTGACTCGCCCGTCATTAGTTTGGAGTCCTCAGGAGGGCTCTGGCCCGGGGGAAGAAGCTGGGGCCACTGCTCTGTTTTTTTTTCACCTGGTCTTTGTTGTCCGGATGTTCCCAGGTAGACACACCACAGCCACCTCGGTCCTCTACCTGACCTCCTTACCTCTCTGAGCCTCAGTCTCCTCATCTGTAAAATGGGCGTGATGATGGCCCTGACCTTGAGCACCGCTGTCAGGGTTATATTAGATGGTCCGCTGGGCTTGTCTCTCCTCTCCTCCTTCCAGGCTCCCCAGGCGTCAGGACACACGTGCGGAAAAAGGAAAATGGGCATTTTCTGTGTTGGGCCATTTGAGACAGGCTGGACGGTGGCCTTTTTGAAGATGTCCTTACATGCTGGTCCCTCGAAGCCACTTTGGGCTGTATGAGGCCCCATCTTCCAGAGAGCTCCAGACTTTTGGTTAATTTCCAATGAATCTTGGGTTGATGAAGATTCTTCATAAGGCTGATAATTAGTGCATTATGCAATAATTGGGGTGGTTATAATGATTTCTGCTGACCCTGGAATGTGGGTCAGCTGCCGCTGTTTATGATGTGGTGTGCCCATAGCTTCGGAGAGCTACTTCTCTAGAAATCAGTTTCCAAAGCTGGCCGAGGAATCTGATTTTGCATGTGAAAGAGAAGAAAAGGGGGAAAAAGTTGAGGGCTGGGGAGCGGCTGTGGTTACTCAGACGTGTTTTCAGCTGACAGAGTCCAGTTAAGGCGTGGAGGGCGTTCGGAGAATGAAATTGGGGAGCAGAGATGGAGAGTTTCCAAGATTCATAAAGTCTGGGATTTGGAGCAATCAGACCCCACGTCTTTTGTTCATCTGGGCACTTAAGCCGGGTAGCTGCTTTACACACCTGCGGGGAGTGAAGCCCTCCCCACAGTGCACCCACTCCAGATGACTTCTCTGCAGACACCCTAAGTCTCTGTTGAAATTCCACTGCTGCTGAGAGCTCTTCTCCATTCCCAGCATGTCAGGGGCTCCCTCCCCACCGTGACTGTCCCCTTCGTCCCCTGCTAGGACTGTCTCAGGACTCCACCCGGGACTCCCCTGCTGGGTCCCTGGCCCGTGAAGGCGGGGGCCAGGCTGTCTTGCTCCCTCCAGGCTCAGGCCCGTAGCAGCTGCTCCAGACTGTGACTGAGCGAAGGTGAGGGTGGGTATTTACATCCATGAGGAAGTGACACAGGGAAGTGGCCACAGGTGGTTGAAATACGTGCAACGACTATTTGTCTTGTGATACAAACAGTTTCTTGCCATCTTGAAATGTCTTCCATCTTCTATGAGCCCCGGTCGAGGAATTCAGAGGGTTTTAATGATCAAGTTTCGACAGCATCTGTGCACTGGGTACCATGGTGGCAGGAGAGCCTTTGGTCCAGTGACGTGAGGCCCGATGGGGCCTTGTCTTGTTGCCTCGGTCACTGGAGCAGCTCCTGCGTGGAGGGAGGAACCGGCATTGGCATCAACTGAGGCAAAGGAAGCCTCGAGGCTCCCATGGAAGGGGACTCCACAGGACAGAGGGGCTGAGTAGCCAGAGGGGTCACCACCGCAGTGGAGCCAGCAATCATCTCCCACGTCCTGGGTCAAGCGGAAGGTGGTCCTGGGGCTCCGACGGGCGGGCTTGCAGATCAGCCGGGCTCTGGCTCTGAGACGGCTGCTTGTCGTACTGTGAGATCTGGTGGACCAGATCCTCCAAACACCCAGAGGCCGCCTGGAAGAGCCGCAGGTTTTCTGCCCGGGGCCAGCCCGCCCCATTCACAGGATGCGCCCCCTGCCAATCTCCTGGGCTGTCTTCCGGGTCAGCCAGTGGTTTGGGGCCAGGAAGGTCAAAGCAAATGTGTTTGGGCGTCCAAGGAGAGCGTGTCTGGTCTCAATATTTTTTGACTCTCCCCACATGGGCCAAATCCTGCACTGACTAAGGCCTCTACACTGAGTGGTTTCCAAAATCTGATGGTATCTCCTGGCCAATCTGGTGTCACGTCTCCCCACAAGGATCTGCTTCTGGTGTTTCCCTGGTCCCTGTTCCTGCAGCTGTGGCTTTAATGAAGTGTCGTTCCTGCTGGCAGGGAGGTGTGGGAGAGAGGGACACGTGACAGCAGAGGCTCGGAGAGAGAGAGAGACCGGAGGCTGCCACGCTGCCTGCCTTGAAGACAGAGGAAGGGGCCATGAGCTAAGGAATTGGGGCGCCTCCGGCACCGGCAATGGCAAGATGCAGGTCTCTGAGGGGGGTGCAGTCAGGGATGGGGGACGGCTGAAGGCAGAGCCCCGGGGATGTCCCCCATAGGGAGGTCAGGGAGGGAGGAAGAGCCAGGGAGGGGCCCCGCGAGATAAGAGGAACTTCAGTGGAGTAGGGACAAACCGCTTCAGGACCCTAATACAGCTGTGACATGGAAGTCTCCCCCTCACCCCACCCCGCCCTGAGGCAGCCTTGTGCAGGGCACCAGGTGTGACCTGCCTGGTCGTGTGGCAGAGAGCTGTGTCCTCAACTGGATGGGCACTCTGGGCCAGGTAGGCCGGCAGCTGTTGGCATTTCAAAAAGCTCTGGAAGTGTGTGTCCTGGCAACGGGTGCTGTGAGCGTTGACTGAAAGAGAAGGCCCCGGTGTTTCCACCCCAGGCTTGGCTGGAAGAGGCTGCAGCCTCACCTCCTGCCTAGTGGGACTGGGGTTTGTACCCTTCAGACATCTCGGCTAAGGAGCCGTTGCCTTGGAGGAGGCCCTTCCCAGAGAGCATCCCAGGGGCCCTGCTGGACCCAGTTTGCTCTTCTGCCCAGGTTTCAGGACCCTCTATTTCCCTGGCTGTTCTTTCATTAGGTTGCCCCTGTGTCAGAGGGCAGGGGCCCAGGCCCAGAACAGGACACGGGGATGTCGAACAGAGATGCATGATGGGGGGATAGAGACACATTTATCTGTGGCTTCTACTGTGTGCTGGGCGCTGACCGGAGGGTGGGTCTTTGCTATTGTCCCCACTTTGCAGATATGGAAACTAAAACTTAGAAAAAGGAAGTTATCAGCCAAGATCAGCCCCAGGGCTCCCCGTTCCACACCCTGGTTGCCGGTCTGCAGAGCCAGCCTGCTCCCAGCAGAGAGGTGCTTCCTGAAGACAAGCACGTGAGAAGGCAGGATGGAGAGACCACGCCCCCAACAGAGGAAAGAGAGCAAAGGATGCTCCCCGGTATGGGATGTTTGATAAGATGGGAACGTCTTCCAGCGGAAGCCCACGTGCTTCTGCTTGTGCTTATATGGACCAGATGCTTTCAGCTGTTCAGGTGTGGATCCCTCACTTGCTGGTTGACCCGCTGGCCTCCATCCACCCGATCCTTCCCCCAGGCTGTTTGGACTCAGAGATGGACCCAACACAGTTTCCGTTGGACAGCAGCCCCGCCAACCCAGCACCTGCCCCTGGCTTGCCTGTGTTTCCCACTCCACGCTTTGGATCAGGACCCATGGTACCCCCACCTCAGGGCCCCAGTGTCCAGTACTGTGCTCGGCACAATTTCATTCACTCACTCACTGATTGGGGCGTCCACTCTGAGCCACGCACGTCTATGAAATGGGCGATTGCACGAACGGATGAATGAAGGCTTGAGAGACAAGGTCTGACTTGATTTTCCCCACCGTCCCGCCCCCGGATGAGTCTGGACTGCAGTTTCCCTTCTGCCAAATGAGGAGTTTGAACCGATGGGTCTGTGTTCCTTCTGGGGCTGCCCAAAATGCAGAAGCAAAAGCAAATCGTGCTGTCCTGGCTGGTGCTGGATGGCACGTAGGCAGCTCGCTCAGTCTTTGTGTGCCTCAGTTTCCCCCTTCCCTGCAAAATCGGGCCCATCACAGTGTCACCTCCTCGGCCCGAGAAGACTGAAGCAGGAGCTGCTCCCGGTGCCCGGGAGGGTGGCCGGCGGGGCTGGCATTGCCATCAGCCCCATCGCTGGATCCCAGGGCTGTTGTCAGCAGTGACCCAAGGGTCAGACAGCTCCCTGCCAGGTGCTCCTGTCGGGCAAGCCTGCAGATGTCCTTCTCGGCACCCACGGCCCGCCGCGGTTCCACGCTTCCTGAGAGAGCTCTGCTCCCTGTAATAGCATCTTTTTAAATATTTACGCCTACCAGGCTCAGAGGGCCTGGTCTGGCACTCAGACCACGGTGCAGGCTTTCAAAGCTTAATCTTAATATTTTGTTGGAAGAAAATTGACCCAGAGAGAAAGCTGAATCTTTTAAAGCATTAAAGTGCTGAGAGGAGCTTGGATAGACCCAGAGTGAATTTCACTTAAGGAGAAGATATGCTTGTTTTACGAGTCTTCCGACCCGGGCAGTGTCCCCCGGCACCTCCGAGGGGGTGGAGGGCACCAGGCTGGGCTCCTTTGCAGGCAAGTGCATGATGGCCTGCACCTTCAGGGCTGGGAAGAACGAGGTCTGTCTTGGCCAAACGAATCTCCAAATTGGGAGGAGAGAGACAGCGGGAGTCTGCGCCGCGGCTGTCGAGGCCACTGACTGTCCAGGGCCCTTTGTGTTTGTTCCCACCGAGGCCAGGGCAGGTGAGGCAAGGGCGGGGTGTTCCAGATGGGGCCCTGGGCCTGGCCTGGGGCGCAGGAGATGGAGTTTTCTGCAGGAGCGAGCTTGGCTCTGAGACATGCTCCATCCGAGCCTGTCTTCCACAAGATAAGACAGGAGTGGACGCTTGGTGGGTCTGTAGACAGCTCCCCAGCTCAGGGACCAGGGCCTGACCCTGCCATTCACTAGGCACATGCCTTAGGACAAATGACGTCATCTCCCTGCAGCTGGGTTTCCATTTCTGTAAGCTGGGGGGTCAATGCCCACCCTGCTGACCCACTACAGGGGAATGGGATCCGGATCAGTGGAGGTTGAGGGTCGGGCAGACCGGGGTCTGCTTCCTCTCACCAGCCCTGGGACTCTAAGCTCACTCGTTTCCTGGGTGCAGTGGGGGTAGTGACAATGGTTACTTGGTAACATCACCGAGATCCAATGAGATAACGTGTGTGAAGGAGCACAGGGCCGGCATGAGGAAAGCAGTAGAAACTAGGACTACAGCTCGCACCCAGGAAATGGTACTGCTGACGGTGAGGGACTCTCCACCCCTGCTGCCCAAGAAGTCTTGAACCAGAGCAAGAGACCAGTACTGTTCATGTCCGGCACTACGTCCATCACCAGAAAGGACATGCCTGCTGACCAGGGATTATTCAAGTGAGCTCTGGGTCAAGGTGGACCATTGCTTAGCAAATAATTTTTTAAGACTTTGCAGTCAGTGTGACAACAAGTTTACTGGGATAATAGCAAGGATAGCTTAGAAAGCAGAATGTCCTGAGAAGCACTTAAGAATGTCCAACTGCAATTGTTATATGCTATCACTTCTATGTGGAATCTAAACTATGACCCAAATGAATTTATCTACGAAACAGAAACAGACTCACAGACACAGAGAACAGACTTGTGGTTGCCAAGGGGTGGGAGTGGGAGAAGGATGGATTGGGAGTTTGGGATTAGCAGATACAAACTATTATATATCAAATGGATAAACAACAAGGTCCTATTGTAGAGCACACGGAACTATATTCAATAACCTGTGATAAACCATGATGGAAAAGAATACGAAAAAGAATGTAAATATATGTATAACTGAATCACTTTGCTGTACAGCAGAAATGATCACAACATTGTAAACCGACTATACTTCAATTAAAAAAAAGAGTTTAGAAAAATGACCAAAAAAAAAAGAATGTCCAGCGGAACCACAAATCGCTTAAGTGCTAACTTCAATAGAATTCTTATCTGCTCATTAAGAGAGTTCTAGAGCTGCATGGAATCCTTTGCAACCCATAAAGGAGACCTCGTCAGACAATGTGATGTTAGCGCAGTTTCTAAAACCAGATGCCCCTGCTGTTCAACAGGGCAGAATTTCTGTAATCGTCCTCCTTTTTTTTTTTTTTTTTTATTGGCAGGCAGACTCTCAACCACTGCATCACCAGGGAAGCCCCGTCCTCCCTTTTGAGTCTGGACACTTCAGAGTTGCCGCCCGCCCCTTTGTCATGAGTCAGGGGTCCTGACCCGCAGACCCCCAAGGGACCACGCAGAGGAGCCACCTGGCCAGTGAGCCACCGGCCCTGGGAGCGTGCCTCCCTGGCCCCAGCTCCACGTTAGCAATACGCTTGCTTTCGCCTGTTATTAGTAAGATGGTTGGTTTGGTCTGTAAGTGAATCGTGCAGCTAACTAATGTGTCTGTAGCTCGGAATTATTTATTGCCCGTGATTACTCTGCCTGGGTTTTCAATACATAATTCATATGTGGGAGATTTTTTTTTTTTCTGAGCTCAGAGCTGGGAGGAACACGCAAGCCTGGAGTGAAGACTGTGTGTCAATGGCCCAGGAAGGGTGGGTGGTGCATGGGCTGCGGCAGCAGGGCTGTATACTGCCCAGACTGGGTGGTGCTTCCTGGGGAGCTGAGAGCCCCGGGCTTGGTCTCTTGGAAGAGAGACTCTGCGTCGCCAGGGGTGATCCTGCTCTCCCTCATCCTCCTGAGATTCTGGGGCTGACGCCTCCATGAGCAGACAAACAAGGCCTGCCCAGCACTGTGTTTCTCAGCAGAAAGGAGAAATTGGGGTCAGACTCGGGAGGCACCGCCAGCTCTCGGGGAGTGGTCAGGACAGGACCCGTCCCCTCTGCATGCTGGGGCCGCCCTTGCTCTGGAGAACCTCTGCCTAAGGCTGCTTCGTCGTGGAGGGACGGGCCCTGTGGATCCCGGCAGGTCCTATGATTTGTGATTATGGAGTGATCACCGTGGGGAAAAAAGCCCAAAGAGCAAATATGATAAGAAAAGAGGCTTTGAACGAAATCGCTACCTGAGATCAAGCGAAATCAGCGTGGGAGGTTTTTTTCGGAGTGGGCGGTGTGTGGCTTCCCCACCATGATGAAGGTACCAGGGCCGCTCAGCCACCTCGCGTCTGGCCCGTAGATACCGCTTCTGTCCTTTGCATTCAGTCCTGTAAAATCTTAGCCTCGGAAGGACCGTGGCTGCCACAGTAGCTCAGCAAAGATGTGAGCAGTAACATTAGGGATGAAAAGGAGGCAATTCAAAGCTGTAGGATCGGGGCGAGGAGGGAACAGAGTGCACGGAATACTAAAATGTCTGAGAAGCTCAGGGCCAGATGCAGATGCGCACGGGGAGAGGCCACGTCAAATTCCACCAAGACATCTTAATCTGAGCTTGCTTCTCTCTGCAGGCCTGTGCGCCGGGTGTGGCGGGGGCAGGAAGCGGGAGTAGCCCTTTCAGAGAAACTCTGTGTGTGTGTGTACGTGTGAGCATACGTGCACTGTGTGTGTGCACGTGGGCCTGTGCGTGGTGTGGGCATGTGTGTGTTGTGTGCATGTGTGTGCACGTGTGCTTGTGTGCACACGTGTATAGGAGCTCTGCCTGTGGTGTCTTGTGGTGGAGATGGGGCGGTGGTTAACTAAGATAACAGAAGACATCCATGCATCTCCAGGACGTGTCCTAGGGCTCAGTCCCACGGGGACACCAAGGGGGCGCCTGCCAGACTGTCAGCCTGGGTCGACCAGTTGTCTCTTCCATTCTCAGTGGACTTTAGCTTCCACAAAGGAGATACACGCAGGATGGGAATTCCAGCGGAGACGCAGAGACCGTCTAGACCCTGGCACAGGGGCTACCCGCTTGGTGGGTGCCCAAGCCTTGGGGGGGGGCCCCCTGGGTATCATAAGACCATTCCCTCAGTCTAGAGCAGGGCTTCTCAGCCCCTGCATGCTTGATGTATGGGGTCGGATAACTCTGTCGTGAGGGTTGCCCTGTGCTTTGCAGGGTGTCTGGAGCAGCCCTGTCTCCGCACCCCCCCACCCGCCCGCTAGGGGTTGGGAGCACCCTCCCCTGGTCGTAGGACCCAAACTGCTCCAGACGTTGCCAAGTGTCCTCTCAGGCTGGAGTCAGCCCTGTTGGAACCCACTGGTCTAGACCTTCACCCCATGCAGCCTCATGCCACAGGCCCTGGGCTCTATCGGGGTCTGTCTTTAATTGGATGGGGACACGCAGACTACCGAGGGTCCAGCTCTTTGCCGGGGGTCCTTCGAGTCTGCGGGTGATCTGAGAGCCGGCGAGGCCCTCGGGGCTCAGGATGGGGGGGGGGACAGGGTTGCCCCCTTCCTTGTCCGGGTGCTGGTGCTGTTTTCCTGTCCCCAGAGGCCAGGTTTTGCCCCGGTCCTACCTGTCCTTGGGGCAGCTCAGCTAGTCTTGCCCTCTGACCCATCTTGAAGAGCGGGGTCCCTGAGGTCCCTTTGTCTTCCCTCAGGTCCTCCACCGCTTTCTACTTGGGTCCTCTGCTCCCCTGGTGAGGTTGCCCTTTTACGGGCTGGTGACCGAGGGGCCACATGGACAGCTGTCCCCAGGATTTCTCCAGCCCAGTCACCCGCCTTCTCCTATGGGATCCTGAGTCCTCTTGTCAGGCCCCCTCCAGTCATTTCCTGGAGGGTCCCCTGTGAGCCCACGGTGAGTCCTCCTGGACACCACACCGTGTCCTGGCCTCCTCCTCCAGGCTGTCTGCCTGTGCCCAGAGAGCCTGTCTTGCTGCCCAGATCCGTGCCTCCAGTCTCATGGGCACAGAGACGACCGCCTCTGGATGAAGCAGGGACTTTTCTTTCCCCTGCAGGGCCGCCAGCGACCCACCGGCCAGGACCCCTGTTGGACGATACCCCCCATACCCAGGAAAATTCTGAGGTCAAGGGGAGGAAAGCTGGCTGCAATCAGCCCACTGGGGGAGGGGGACGAGTCCACATCTGGGCACTGCAGTCCCAGGTCGAGGTGGCTCAGGGCTGGACGCTGCGGTGGAGACGGTCTTAACGCACATGTCCTAACAAAGCTGATTCGAAATAGTGGAAGGAGACGAATCCCCAGCACACCCACGCAGGGTGGAAGGGTTCAGAGCGAGAGCCTCTGCCCTCCGTCCAGGCTGGAGGTTCCTCGGGGTTCCTTGTGCCTCTGGTTGTGCGGTCCATCCTGGGCCTGCTTCCACTGGGACGAAGAGAGCCTGGCTCCTTTGGGGCACCTGAGAAATCCCCCCCAACCCCGCTGGTCCATCGGAACTCAGCGGGACTGCCCTCGTGGCCAGAGCCTCCAGGCGGCAGGTGTCAGAGCCCCTGCACTAAGTGGGCAGCCCCGACCCTCCAGCTTTGGGGAAGCCCGGGCCACAAGCCAGACAAGATGCTCACGCAGAGAAATGCAGGCTCCGAGTGCTTGCACTTCCCCCCGGAGCGCAGTGGTGTTGAGCAAGGATGTCTGTAGTTAATTCAATAAGTAAAAACAAACATTGCTTCGTGTGAGAAAGACCCAGTCCTTCCTGGCTGCCGAGCCCAGATTGAGGCTGTGCTGCCATCAGGGCACCAAGCGGGCTGTGCCCGTGGCTGCCAGCTGGAAAATGGGACCCGGTGCAATATTTATTTCTGGGGCGCAGCAGTTGGGCTCCTCAAACGAAGAGGAGAGGACGAGAGAGCCAGTAAGGCTCTTGGATCGTAATGTTCCTATTAAGTCATCCGGGGATCCTGGACCTCAGTGTGTGCTAATGGGATCCCCCAGGGATCTGAAATAAGAAGAGGGTCCCCTTCAGCTCCCCCAGCGGGAGGCGGGCTCCAGCTCAGAGACGTCTTCTCCGGGGAAGGTTGACCTCAGGGCACCGTTCCGGGGATGTGGCCTCACCCGCTCGTGACTCAGGGTGCAAATGCCCCTGTCTGACCCCTCAGCTCTGACCCCGGCTCAGAAAATTCCAGAGGGGTAACTGGAGGACGTGTGCTGCGGTCGGGCCACATACGGAAGAACCATCAGTGGCACTTAAAACCCACTTGGAATTGGCGTGCTATCCCCCAAAGTCAGATCCATATTTCTTGAATTAGAGTGCAGCGCTGGTTATGCCGCGTCTCCTTGCACGGTTATCATTGCTGGTGTTCAGTGGGCACCTCGCCAACTGTGTCTAATTAACCATCACAGGCATGCCGTGGACACAGGGCACTGAGCTGGGAGGCAGCATCTGGACCGTGAGGGCCGGCGGAGGGAGGAAGGACCCGGTCAGTGCTGAGGCCATGGAGACGGAGCCCCTGCCTGCAGAGGGGGCCTGAGTCATTCATGTGCTGGTGCCACAGATAAGCACCTCTGATGGGAGCCTTTGGGGGATGTCAGCGTTTGGGGTGAGCTGAAAGGGCCCCAGGCTTGGACCCCTTGGGCGGCTCTTTTGTCTCCTCCCTGTGCGGCTCTGAACAGCTGACCTCTCTGTTATAAATGCCATTTTGCAGAGTTGGGGAGACCACCACAGACCAGGCATGGGGCCAGTGCTGGAGAGCTAAAACGTGGAGTGAAATGTCAGGGCCTGCGTTCGTGGATGGCAGAGCCCGGCGGGGTGCAGCGGAAAAGGCTCCAGGCAAAGCCAGGATCTGGATCTCAGGTCACCCTCCACTGTGAGGCCGGGAGTACGGGTGCGACTTGTGGGACCTCGGCTGCTGTGTCCACAAAGTGGGTCCCTGAGGCTCCTGCGGCGACCTGGGCAGGGGAGCAGGGCCGTGACGGGCAGGCGCAGGGAGCGGAGGCCGCCCTAAGGCATTGCAGATTCTGCAGCTTCCGAGGTCAAGGTCACCTTTGCCAGGGAAACCTCTCCCAGACGTGCCTGCCCTGGCTGGGTGGAGTCCGGTTCTACAAGGAGCCACTGAAATCTTCACCCTCAGACTGTTCTATTCTTGGTAAGCGGAAGCCTCGTGGGTTGCGTGGTGAACAGCCTGGGGGATGGATTCATCCTAGGGTTGTTCAGGCATTGAGTATTTATTAAGTTCTGACTGTATGCAAGGCGCTGTGCCACGGGCGGGGGCGGCCGAGAAGGACGCTGGGCTCCACATGCTCTGAAGAAGACGGGAGGCCGAGCCGGATGCCGCGCACCATGATTCAAGGTGGGCAGAGCACCGGGCCTGGGTGGGGGGCAGAGCGAGCTCTGGGGAGGAAGGGAGGGTTCCAATCAGGAGAGGCTTCCAGGAGGAGGCGGCCTGGACGGCGGCTGAGACTGCGAGATGCACTAAGGGAGAAGGAAGGCATCCTGGAAGGAGGGGAGACCTGAGCTTCCCCACGTGTGATGGGAATGTATGGGGTGTAGCTGGTTCCTGCTACTGCGCATGGCCGGACCCCTGCTCTGGCTGGACGGCCGTGAAGTCCTGAAGTGGGGGCTCTTCCCCAGCTTGTGCAGAATGTCTAGTGTCACCAGGAAACAACCCCTGCTCCACGGCACCCCAGGAACTGCTACCTCCCCAGGCCGGTCCCTCCTGTGGATCATGGGATTGGGAGGTGTGCGCGCTTGTGCACATGGGCGTGTCTGCGCACACGTGTGTGTGTGTGTGTGTGCGCGCGCGTGTGTGCGCGCGTGTGTTTCGGGAGAGCAGCTGCAGCTCCTGTCCCGCATCTACTTCACACCCTCATGGGCCGCTCACCGCAGCCACCTGGACTCTGGGATGGGAGGGGTGACAGGAGAAGCCTTCCGATGTTTGGCAAGTGTCGTCCAGCGGAACCGGGTGCCTCTTCCCTGCTGGTGACCTGGAGCGCCAGAGAAAGCTCCCGGCAGCCCCAGCGTGACTCAGGGTGAGGCTTCAGGCCTCACGTCGTATCCGGTCTGTAATGGATGGGTGAGACCTAGTCATTTAATACGTTAGCCGGTTTGTGAGTGTTTGAAAGCCAGAAAGGAGACACCTGCTCTCAGAACCCCATCCTCCCAGGTTCAAGGGGACTTGATGGGATGGTTGGTCACAGCAGCGTGTAATCAGACGAGACCTTCCCTGAGCACCAAGGGCAGAGGCAGGCATGGGGGATTTAATGATGTTTAATCATCTTTTGTCAGTGTCTCTGCCGGTTAGTAACAAACACGCTGGTCCTTACCTGGTGTGACGGATTTTATGTCAACGTCACGGGGCCCCAGGTATCTGGTTAAACACAATCCTGGTGTGTCTGGGTGGCTCCTTATGAGGTAAACACTTGAGTCTGCGGACTGAATAAAGCAGGTGGCCCTCCCCAGTGTGGGTGGGTCTCGTCCAGTCAGTCGACAGCCTGAATAGAACGAGAAGGATGACCCTTCCTTGACAAAGGGGGAGTTTCCTCCTGCCCGACCACCTGATTTGTGACAGCCGTCTTTTCCTGTCTTTGGGCTCCCACTGAAACCTCAGCCCTTCCTGGTCCCAGCTAGCCTTCCACCGGAGTGGCACTACCAGCTCAGCTTGCTGGCTCCCATCTTGGGACTTCTCAGCTTCGATAACCACGTGAGCGATTCCTCATAGTAACTCTCTTTCTGTATACATGTATACACACGTCATTGGTCCTGTTTCTCTGGAGAACGCCGACTAAGACACATGTACCACTCTTCTCACACCTGGTGGTCAGCAGTGAGCAGCTTAGCAGCCTGCCACTGGCCAGCTCCCACGTCTGTGCATCAGTTCTGTGCCCAGTGGGGCTGAGGACACAGGAGAAAACGCTCAGACATGCCCCCCTGGGCTGCAGGCAGCTCTGCTGGAGGTGGTAATGACCGGGCAGGTCATGAGCACGAGAGGTGGTCTCCAGGGGGAGTGCAGGCTCCACATGGGGCCAGGGGAGGGGAGGGAAGAGGGGCTGCAGGGGCGCGTGGGTCCAAGCTGGGGAGGCCGGCCCGAGTGCGGGCGGTGTGAGCAGCGGGCTGCAGCTGCTGGCCGGGGCTGGGCATCCCAGGATGACAGCAACCACGGAGCCGGCTCCTGTCGGGCACCTCACGGTGCTTGGTGGTCCCTCCTGGCTCTACAGCAAGGGAAACAAGTGTCCATTCCTGACCCACAGCCAGCCAGTTGGGGAGGGGCCGCTGTAACAAATTGTACCCGAGTTGGTGGCAGGAAAGCACAGACGTGTGCTCCCCAGTTCTCGAGGGCGGAAGATGGAGGCGTTGCTGGGCCGGGCAGGGGAGGACCTGTCCCGGCCTCTCCAGCTCCCGGTGGCCCCAAGTGCTCCTTGGCTCGGGGCCTCATCACTCAGTGGTGGAGAGCTGCATCTATGTTCTCCCCTGCTGGAAGGGTGCGTGTGACGGCACACCTGTCCTGCCCAGGCTGCAGTGGGACTCCTGTGTTATCCCTTCCCGCCTGGGGGATGGGGGTAGGGCTTTTCCCCTCCTCCGGCCACTTGTGCCCTTGGTACCCCGCTTTTTGGACCATGAGGATGTACTGACATGTGTCCAGCTTGCTGTCCCCCCGAGGCTGTGTGCAGGCCGCATGGCTCTCTGTCCCAGGCTGCCCCATCCCTCGGGGTCTCCGTGGAGGAGAGTGGTTGCCTCTCTGGGTGCCCCTGAGGAGGAGACTTTTGCCCATGACCTGCATGGCTGTTCCTTGGTGGGAGTGGGTGCTCCAGAAGCTTCAGTGGGGGCTCAGGGTGCCCCGAGGAGGGACCAGCCTCTCTCATGGGCAGCAGTGCCGGAGCAGCCTGGAGAGAGACTCTTCTCTGCTTCTACACGGCATCCCTCTGCCATCAGCTGCTCTGGAGGCTTAGAGCTTGCTGGAACGCAGGCAGCAAGTCCCCAGGGGCAGCATGTGGCTCTGTGGGCTCCTTCCAAGGGCCTTTGACATCTTCTTTGTCTTGGGCACCCCCGATTCTCCTTCTGAGTCAGCCCCATGCCAAGTGGACTGAGCGGGTGAGAGGCCCCTGCTCCGGGGCTTAACCCCAGGTAAGGCCCATGCGTGGAGCAGCCCAGGGAAATTAGATCACCGCGAGGGGTAATTCAATCCGGGAAACACACTCCTGACGCTTTGCAGCTTCATGGATGACTGATCGAACAAGGGGTTTTCTCTGGTGTTTTCAAGAAGGGGGGCTGGTTTTCGGCTGGAAGGTTCCCGGATGACCTGCGGGTCACATGAACGATTCTGCTCTCCGTGCCCTTCTGGGGGCCGAGGGTGCACCCCACAGAGAGACGTGCAGAGGCACAGACACACACAGACACATCCACAGTCACACACCCACTCCGAGAGATTCCACGGTCGGGGGCGGCAGGATGCCTTCGTCCCTCGCCTGACTGCTTGTCTGCGAATTCTTTCTTTTCTTCTTCTGATTCAGCTCTTCATCTTGGGATCACCTGGGATTCATGTGTGTAAGAATAACACAGAGACCTGTCCCCTCCACCGGGTTTTCCCAAGGGTAACGTCCGCCAGCCACCATCTCACCGGACGGTGACACAGAACTTTCTGTAGCCTCTGGGGTCCCCCCCAAGTCCTTCTGTGCCCACAGAGCCTCCCTGACGCCCCCGTCCCCTACCCCTACCCCCAGCAGCCACCAGCCTGTTCTCCATCTCTGCAACTGTGCTACCCGGGGCACTGCCTGAAATGGCCAGCCTCCCGGGACTGGCTTTTCTTGCTCAGCACGTTCTCTGGAAATTCATCCGAATTGTTTATGGGCCAATAGTTGGATCCTTTGGACCTGCTGAGTAGGTCCCACGGTCTGGAAGAACTGCCAGTGTTTGGTGATTACAGGTAAAGATGCTGTCGACGCGTGTCTACAGGCTTTTCGTGTGAACATGCATTTTCGTTTCTCTGAGATAAATGCCCAGGGACGCGATCTCTGGACCACCTTGCAGTCACATGTTTAGTTTTGAAAGAGACCGCCAAACCGTTTTTCAGAGCAGCTGCACCATTTCCCCCCTCCCACCAGCGATGGCCGAGTGACCCAGGGTCTCCACATCTCTGCCACTGTTTCTCATCTCAGCTGATTGGATAGGACCGTGCACGTGCCTCTCTGAGCCTCAGTTTCCTCGCCTGTGAAATGGTGCCGTGACTCACTCGCAGTGCTTTTTGTGAAAGACACTGGGCAGTGCACCTGCGGGAGGTTGATGCTTTGTAAAGACACTTGTAGATGAGGGCTTATGATTTTTTATCATAGGAATAAACAAGCCAGAAGCTTGGAAACACAGATTTTCTAACTTCACTCTCTCCTTCCTTATGGGTCACGTGACCCCATCTCATGACGTAAGCCGGTGCTCTCCAGCAACTCCTGGAGAGTTGCTTTATTTTGGGCTGAAGCGCGTCGCGCCACGCTCCCCTTGGAAGCTCTCCCCAGTCTCTTGGGGAAGGTGAAGCAGGTGCCAGAGCCTGTCTCTACAGGGGAAGAAACAGGCCCGGAGAGCGGAAGGGCTGAGGCTGGCCAGGTGGCCTCCTCCGCCCGTTCCTACTGTCCTGACCCGGAGAAACAGAGGCCAGGGAAAGGCGGGTCTGGGCTCAGCCTGTGAGCAGCGAGGTCCTGGGAGTTGTCACCATAACCTGGGACATGGGGCCCTTCTCTGCCCATTTTACAGATGGCAAAACTGAGGCCTGGGCACCTGTAAGGGGAAGAGCGAGATCCAGTCGCAGGTCTTTCTCACCCAAATCTCCCGCTCTTCCCTCCTCTGTTACAGAGCTTGGGGTTCGGAGACTGAACATGCACGCGGAGGTTGGGAAGGGCTCCCCAAGGAGGTGTTATTTGAACAGCGATGGGAGTGTCAGGGAGACACAGATCGGGGTGGACGGGGGAGCCTCCCGGGCACAGAGGATAGCGAGAGTGGAGCCTCTGATTGTGTCGGGCGCCCAGCTGTGGCCTGCGACTCACAAGAGGGAAGCTCGGCGTGGCCGGTCCATGAAGGTGGCTGGGGCCGGGGTGGGAGGGGCGGCATGGGGAGGAGTGCGTGGGTCCGGGCTGCGTTTTGGAGGTGGCGGGACTCCTGATGGCTGGGATTGGGGTGCTGTGAGCAAAGGAGGGACGGAGGCTGGCCCCCGATTCTCAGCTGTGCAGCTGGGTGGACGGAGGGGCCGTTTACTGAGGTGGGGAAAAGCGGAAGGAGCAAGTGATGGGGAGGCGGTTAGGGGTCCTGTTCACTCCATGGAACTTGGGGTGCCTATTATTCATCAGGCCGAATCTTCCACCTGTGGGGGCTGGGCATCATGAGGCTGGATGGAGGGGGACGTCAGGGCTGGAGAGGCCTGTGTACTTAACGCGGAGGGCCTGGATGAGGTCACCTGGGGGAGCGTGTGGGTGAAGAAGAGAAGGGACCTGGTGCCCTGGGCAGATAGGGCAGGACTGACGGGCGACAGGGAGGACAGAAGTCTGCAGTCAACAGTCATAGGGGCGTGTGGGCTTCCAGATGGAGGCATGGGGTCCAGGGAAGAGCAGCGGGTGCTGCTGGAGCCCTTGGCCACTCGTGAGTCACATGTTCCCTGCTTCCCACCTCGACTTCCTGCCCATATTTCTGCTCTCTCTGCCTCTGGCACCCCAGGAGCCAGCCTGACCCGTAACTGGGCAGCGCAGAGAGCCTAGGGTTTAAAGCTGGGCACCCCTTCAGGCGGGAGAGATGGGGGTGGGCTGAGAGATGCTCAGCTCTGCTGTCCCTCCGTGGGACATGTTAGAGGGAAAGTTCTGCACGGTTCCGTGGAGGGTCCAGGCAGGACTGAGCCCGGGGCTAATAGCAGTAACGGGCTCATCTCACTTGGATGGGTCCCTGCACTTTGAGCTCTGCCGTCTCCGTGTGAAACATAATAAAGATTCCCTTGCAGCTGGGGTACAGGTGTGTCCCAGTTTCCACCTTTCTGATGCTCCTGTGTCAGTCCTGGGTGCAGAAGGGAGTGATTTAAGGTTGTGAGTGCACACGGGGAGACTGCCCCGCCGTCCCACCTGGCGGCAGGTGGAGGCTGCAGGTGCTAGAAGAGTCCTGCAGGGCAGGCGGGTGCACCTCCCGGCTGCGCTGGACGTTTGCCACTGGGAGACGTCCCAGAAAGGACGGGCGCCACCCGGCATCCTCTAAGAACCCCTTTCTCTCACATTAGCTAGAGTAGATTCAGCTGCTCTGGACTGGTGGTACTGACAGGTACGGCAAAAACCACCCAAAGCGGGAACCGGTAGCCTGACCTGGCAGGACTGAGGGTGGCGAGGACACGGCTGCTGCTGGAAGACAGGATATTAATCTGTGGAGGGTGGTGGCCACACAGAAACCGAAGTGACCCCCCTGGGGCCTGGCATTCAGCACCTTCCGAAGAGAAGGCACATTGTAGAGGGGCTGAGTGGGGGCTGAGGGGGACACCTGCTGCATGTGGTTGCCCGACATCTTTCAATGAGCTGGTCCTTCTGTGCCAAGAGCCCTCCTTCCCCAGGTGAGATCCCAGAACTGCTCTTTCCAGACTCCCTTGCAGCTCAGGTGTGGCCACGTGACCTGGCTTGGCCAATCAGAGGCATGTATAAAAGTCCAGCGTGGCAGGAGGCAAGGAGGCCTTGGTGGGCAGGGGAGGTCCTTTTTCTGGCTGGGGTGCTGGTGACCGTGGCTTCGGTGTTTCTGGGGGTGGCTTTGGTGGAGCTCTGACATCTGTTCCTGGCCTGACCGGTGAGAAGCCTTGGGGGACCGTGGCCGTGGGGTTTTTTGCCAGACCAGCCGTGGCGTGCGTGGATGTGGCTCCAGCTGCCTGTTCCCCACGGCAGCGTCCACGCCCGGTCCTCTGGCCTCGCAGGGCCGCCGGGAGCTTTCCGATCTCCTTGAATCAATCCCTCCGTGCCAACACCAGCCTGCAAGGACTCTGTGCCGTCCCTGAGAACTGGGCCTCATGTAGCTTTTCTCATAACTGTGTCCCGAGAATTCCCGGCTGCCTGGCTAGGAGCTGGGGTGCTGTGCGGGGCTGTTGGTTTCCTCTGGAAGGCTGGCAGCTCGCTCCCACCGGTGGATCTGCCTCTGGGGCTGGGCAGGCCCGTCCTTTGGTGGCGTGAGTTGCTGCCGGACAACCTCAGGCTGGGTTTCAGCGAGGCGGGGGGGTGTTTGTGGTTGGGGGCGGGGCGGAGACAGGGCCAAGGACTGTCCCCGTGAAGTCCCAGCATGAGTCCAGCTAGTCTCCCTCAGCAAAGCGGACAGGCCACCCCGGCCCTCCCAGCAATTAGGTCTCAGGGAGACCTCAGTGGCCCTGTGTCCATGGGCACAGCGGGGGGATGCAAGGTGGGTTTCTGAAGGCGTCTGTGGACCCGTGTTGCCTGGCTGAGCGGCTGACAGCCCACAGGTGCCCCTTCTTTGATCAGCGGGGCTGTAGGCCTGTAGGGCTCCCCCGGCCCGACCTCGTCAAGACCCCGCCGGGCCTGCCGGGCACCGATGGATCAAAGATGGATCAAACAACTCCTCCCCTCACCGCGGCCAGATGGTCGGGCCCAGGAACAAAGGGCCGGCTCTGCCCGGCACAGACCCAGCAGCAGCAGGCCTATCTCCAGGTCCCCCCGGGGCCCCACCGATGTTTCCTGGACCTTGAAACAGCTCTGGGGGTGCAAGCCTCCTGGAGCTCTCCATTTAAACTGGCGCCAAGGGTGAAGCAGCCTTCTGTCTCACTGAGGCCAGAGCTCGCCACTGGGGTCTTAGGTTTCAGGAAGGAGTGTGTGTGGACAACACGTGCGTGTGCGCATCATGAGCACATAGGTGTGTATATGCACGTATGTCACACGTGGGCACGCACACATGTTTCAGTGAGTACATCTGGGGGGCTCCGTGTGCAGCTGTGTGCGTGCATGTCCACGCCTGTGCGTGCTGTCTGCGCGTGTGTGTGCGCTCACCCTAGGGAGCAGCTAGAGGAGCAGCTGTGACCCGCGCGTCACGAGAAGGTGGTCACCAGGACCCGCACGTGGAGGCCGGTCCCACGCTGACTCAGCCCAGGATCACGCAGCTGACGGACACGGGCGGGCCAAGCGCAGCGACCTGGGTGTTTTGAGTTGACAGGACCATTTGCTTGCTGGGAGAACAGGCTCGTTTCCTGTAAAAGGGGCCTATCTGAGGATGAGGTGGGACCTGCCTGCTGTCTGTGAGGCCCACACTTGCCGTGACAGCTGGCCGCGCTCTCCAAGGCTCATGTCCTTGACGTTGGTACAGTCGTCCCTGCCAGAAAAGCCAGTCTCTGCAGAGGCCCTGGTGGTGGCCACGGCCGCAGGCAGGGGCAGGACGCAGCGGAAGTGTCATTGCAGGGAGCGTGTCCGGAACGGGGACTGGCACCTTCGTGGACGGCATCAAGGTCCAGGCTCTGGGGCCGCTGCTTATGGTCACGTGACCTGGGGGAAGGCTTGCGCCTCCCTGTGCCTCAGTTTCTGCATCTGCAGAGTGGGGTTAATAACACCCCCTCCTCCCCCATGGGCCACAGTGGAGACAGAGAGTGAATGCCTGCAGGACGCTGGGGGTACTCCCTGTGGGGGGCTCAGGAAGTCTCAACAGTGATTTTTGTCCCTTGTCTCTGACGTAACGACTCCATAATGCCATGCACTTTGCCGCTGGCAGGGTCCCGTCGGCTCTCGGGCAGCAAGGACCACGGTGCTGGATGCCAGGACGCAGGCCTGCAGGCGCTGAGGCCGTGGGTGGTGCATCTCTCAGAAGCTTTGCTTCTTCTGTGTGGATGGAGGGAGTGGGTGTGGGCCAATTTAGAAACTTCCCGGGGAGATGCATGGGGTCGGGGGGAGGTCAGGACCTCGCCCCGAGGAAGCAGGCGACTCTGTCCTACGTCACAGAGCTTCGTTCCCGTTGACTCCAGCCCTGAGATGCCCACGGAGCATCTGTCCACGACCCTGACTGTCCTGGTGCCCCCTGGTCACCCCTACCTGGAGGCTGAGGGAACAACAGGGGCTCTGGAAGTGAGATCCACGGACAGAAGGACACCTTTGTCCTCCCCGGCGCTGGCCGCCCATCCCCCCACCAGCCCCTGTTGGTGGCCCCTCCAGTCCCAGGTCGGAGGTCATGGGCATAAACTCTATCCTCAGGTGTGCGTGGGGCTTCGTCTCCTGTCTTAGTCTTCCCGCCAGGGTTTGCAGCCCCATGACCTGGGCTTTGCTGCCCGACGCGGCCCCGCAGGACAGGAATCATGCGTGGCGGCGTGTGCGGAGGGAGAGCACAGAGGCCAGGCTCCTCCGGGAAGTCTGCAGTGCTAATGAGCGGCTGTGTACATCCCAAGTCCTGGGGTTAATTCTCAAACAGCCAGGTCAGAAAGATGACTAAAAGCCCGGTTTGTAAATTTCCAGGACGCCAACCCCGAGTGGAGCAAAGGAGAGGTTGAAAGGAGGCAGGACAATTGATCTGCTCATGTATACTTTCACACGGTCTGTGGTTTGGGGACAGCCGTTGACGAGCTGTCATTCCTCCATCTTTTTATTCTCTCCCACCCTTCCTTCCTCCTCGTCTGACTCCCTGGGAAGTTAATTTTGGAATTTCAGGATGCGTGAGCCCAGCAAAGATGTCCTTTGTGTCAAGGTTGACCCGGAACCCGGGGACCTGATCCCAGCGCAGCCCATCTGGGTCCCCGCTGGAGGCACGGGGCCAGGAGGCTGCCGCCCAGGAGCCAGGACTCCACTGGCCTGTTTGGCGGTCACGGGTGATGCTGGCCAGGACCCTGGGCCGGAGGCTGGTGCGTCTATATATAAACAGCGGTCTTGCCCACACTCCCGGCCCCGGGAGCTCCCACAGAGCTGGTGGGAGGCCCCGGGGGTCCAGCCTCCAAGGCTCCCCCAAGAAACCCAGTCCAGCAGGCAGCAGACGCTCCGGAATACCTGAGCTCTTCACCGGAACTTGCGCCCAGCTGGAGGGGAGCGCGCGGCACTCCCAGCCTGCTGGACCCCTTGCCTTCCCGCAGTCCACTCCCTTGCAGACTGGGTGCTCTCCGTATCCAGGACTCCTAAACGCAAACAAACGAGCCAACTTCTCCCAGGTCCCGATCCCTGATCTCCATCCTCATTAATATTCCTCCTGTTCTGCTAAGTCTGTTTCCAAAAAAGGAGAAACACACCAAAATAACACAAATAGGCCTGCCAGGCCAGAAGCCTCCTTGAGGGAGGGAGGCAGGGGGAGGAAGACCTGGCAGGCAGGCGGCTGGAGCCTCTGTAGGGGATGGAGGGTGTGGGGCAAGGGCACAGGTGGGAGCCGTTGTTGGGAGAGGGGGTCACTGGGAGCTGCCTCTCCACCTCCGTGGGTCTGCCGCCCATCCTGGCCTCCCCGTCTGTTCAGGCAGGGAGCAAAGGGGAGGAGCAGAAGGAAGGGGGAGAAGGGAAGCTCGCTTTCTGCCCATCCGGGCCCCCCCCAACTCTCCAGAGGAGCCCCCCAAGATCTAGGCGCCCGTGTCCGCACCTGGAGCAGATCCGGTCCATTCAGTCGGGCCCTGCCCTCGGTGGCCATCCCGAACCTGCCCACCCGAGAGGACCCAGCCACAGCCTCACCACCTGTCGCTCTGATTCTCCGCACGACGCCCGCCCCTGCAGCGTCCTCGCCTCCAGATGGCCACTCGATTTGTTCTCTATGAAAGCAGACCGTTTTCGAACATACATCCCAGCCCTGTCTGGGCTGTCACTGCAGCCTGCAATGATCTCACCCGAGGCGTGTTTATTTATCTGCTTATTTATATACCCAGGAAGATGAAGCGGCAGCCGGGGGATGTCTCAGCTCCTTCTTCTGGCTGCTGACAGAGCTGCCAGGACAGGTGCTCAGCCTGCCAGCTGCAGACCCAGCGAGGCCCGGCTCTGCCACCAGCTTGCCGGGGACCAAGGCCAGCCCCCCACCCTCTTCTCCCAGTGTTCAGTGTCCCCTGATGTAAGTCGAGGGGGTGGGAGGCTGGTCCTGACTCTGACAGTTCCCAGCGCTGCAGGGGTTCCAGGCATGAGCCTGTGTGGGCTCAGTAGTGTCCCCCCCAATGTGTGTCCATCCAGAAGCTCTGACTGGGACCTGATTGGGCAGCAGATGTAATTAGTTAAGGATCTCGAGATGAGATGAGATCACCCTGGATTTAGCTTGGGCCCTACACCCAACAACTGGTGTCCTTATAGGAGAGGTGAGACTCACAGGGCCACAGAGAAGAGGGTCATGTGAGGACGAGCAGAGACTGGGGTGGTGCAGCCGCAAGCGGGGACTCCTGGGGCCTGCAGGAGCTGGAGGAAGCAGGAAGGACCCCCTCAGCAGCCTCCAGATGGAGCACAGCCCTGGGACACCTGGGTCTTGGTGTCCCTTCTCATTTTAGTCCTGCCAGAGGCGTGGGAGCCCTTCGTGGGCACCGCTGGGGTCCTAGCTGGGGCTCCCCCGGGGGCCCCAGGAGAGGCAGCCACCCAGTTCCTGTAACGCCCGTGACTCAGGGTGACTCTCCCGTGGAGCAGGGGCTAAGCTCGAGAACTGGGGGGTCGAGTCCCAGCTCCCGCACTTGCTGGTGAGGCGACGTCAACAGGCTTCCCGCCCCTCTGAGCCTCGGTTAGTTCATCTGTGAAATGGGACCAGTGACAGCCACCCTGAGGCCGCCCTGTGCTTTGGGGCAGTGATGCAGGGGATGAGTCGTCCGCAGAGCTGAGGGTCTCTGAGCCTGGCGTGCGGGCTGTTCTCAGGGCCTCAGAGACAGCCCCCAGCTCTCACCGCGCCTGGTGAGGAAGGGTGTGGTTCGCAAGTGATGAGACAGTGGCCGCAGCCGTCCTCGCCCCCGGCCTCGGGGCAGTGATGGCCGTGCTCCGGAGGTGCTCCGGAAGGTGGCTCGGTGCAGGTTTCGGCTGGCCAGGGGTGGCCCGGTGATTAATATTGCATCACTCGTTAATATCGGTGAGGTCGAACGGGCCGTGTCTCATTCTCACGAGCTCCCGAGTGTCACCCCGCCACTCAGATTAGGAAGCTGGGCCGTTTGCTATGACACGCAGGGCTGCGGGCAGAGGGGGGGTCCAGACTCCGAGCCGTGTGGCCCAAAGCTGCAGCCGTCACCTGGACACCGTCCTGCCCCAAAGGTTCCGTCATAGCGACTGCCCGGCATCCCACACTCAGGCCCAGGAGAGACACTTCTCATTTCAGAGGCGCAGGAGCCCTTCGCGGTCAGCGGGCACCTGGACCGTTCCACCTGCGCTCAGACTCTCTGAAGCTCCAGGTGAAGCATCCGTCACCCGCCTCGCCTGCCTGGGGGACTACAGAGCCGGGCCTTATGGCCGCCTGCCAGCTTCGAGGCTCTCAGCCAGACAGAGAAAAGCAGGGCCCAAATCACCAGCCTGTGCATAAAAAGTCTGGAATCAAGGAGAAGAAGGTTTGCGAAAAGCTAGTAAGTCTCTGAAAAACCAGAAAGGTGTTTCCCCTAAGTTCTAGCCTATGAGAAAGGAGGGGACCCATGGGCTGTATTCTAGAAACTTCCTCCACCCCAGAGGGGAAAAAGCCCAACACCAAAGGAGAAAACCCACACTGCTGGCTACCGGCAAGTCCCGGTGGGATAGATGTGCGGGAGCTGGGCCTCCTGAGCACAGAGAGGCTGGATGTTCACGAAGCTGGGCTGTGCGTGACCCGGGGGTGGGTAGCAGAGGTCACCTGGCTTGGAGTCAGTCCCGGATCCCACACTGGAGAGGGAGCCCGAGATGCGTTCCCCAGGAAGTCAACGTGGGGTTAGTGCTGGGTCCACAGGGTCACTTACCAGAGATGGGACACGGATGCTCATTCCAGAGCATGGCTGGAGTAAGTCGCCTGGGAAGACTCACTGGCTGCCTTGGGATGGAGGGAGAACCCATCACGAGAGGCTGGGGGTTGCTGGGCTGGCCTGGGATGGAGCTGCCCCCTTGGCTGCCCTGGGTCATCCTCCTGGCTGGTAGGTTGAGATGCTGCCCATGAGACATGTGCCGGGGTCCCTGCAAAGTCCCAGGGCTCATCCCCCAGGAGATGGATGTATGTGGACCATTTTCCTGACAACAGCTAAAACATCATCGCTATCACCGGAGCTCCCCCGGGGGCCCAGCTTGGCCCCTTGTTTCGCCATCTCAGCCCTCCCCCGACACCAGTTACTTCCCCGCCCCCCTGGAAGAAATGGAAGCTCAGAGAGGAGAGGAGAGGAGCTTAGGGTCATTTGCTCTTGTCCACGCCCTCACACTCCCCGTACCACTGCCCGCTTTGGACAGCAGAGGAAGAAGGGGCCCAGCAGGCAGGACGGGGCAGGGGTGACAGCAGGGGCCGCAGGAGTCCAGGGGGACAGGGGCAATAGGGCACATGGGAGCAGGGGTGGGGGTAAGGGCAGATGCCCTGGGACACACACAGGGAGCCCGGAGCAGTCAGTGTGGAAGGAAGGAAAGAAGGGAGGGCGCGAGTTCTCTTTCCGCAGAAGTGACAGGTTATTTGCTCTATGGGAAACAGAATGAGATTAGATTTGTCCTTGAGAATCCTCCCACCCGCCGGGATGATCTGTGGCAGCTGGCTCACACTTCAGGAGAAAGGCCTGAAGGATGCCCCGGGGCATCGTTCCCTGTCGGGAAGACAGGGTGTTCCGTGCTCCCCAGCCCACGAGGGGTACCGGCTCTGCAGGCCGATTTGGTGTGACTAACATAGCTGCTGTGTTTCTGGCCGCGTGGTCTCCTGATTTCCGAGGGAATCGCAACCTGCCACGGGAAGAACCATCTGGGGCTGAGAGGTCTTCCCTCCGCCTTCCCTCCTGACCGAGGTGTGGGCTGTGCGACCTGGCGGCAGGCTTGGCTCACCTTCACCGGAGCATCTGAACGCCTGGATACGGAGGGGCTGCCCTGGAGACAGGAGTCCCTTTTGGACGGTGCTGCGGTGCAGAGTCAGCTCTGACTTGTCAGGCTTCCAAACGAACCGGCCCGGAATGCCATCCCGCTGGCTGTTCGCGAAGCACACTCTTCCTGCCAGAGTTTCATGGGCGCCCCCCACGGGCGAGGCTCTCCCCAGCACGGGAGTGACCGCCCTGCCGTAGCGGGGGGACGCGGAGGTGAAGCAGCTGGTCCACCATCACATGTTAGGCAAAGAAGGGCCCATCTGGAACCCAGGCCCTTGAATTGTGGTGTCTGCTCCTTTCCCGACGCTGATGGAGCTTCGGAAGGGATGACCTTGCACATCCCCGGGGCCGTGAAATAAAAGGGAGGACCCAGTAAACCCTGGAAAAGGAGAATCAAACAGAAGCCCCGGAGGCTTTAAAATGGATGTCAGAGGCGTGGCCACGGGTGGGTTTCTTTCATGTGCTTTTTTATGTCTCACGAACACACCATCAGTTCTCCAAGCAGCCAAGCCTCTGTGAGGATCAAACCCGGAAACAGGACGGGGCAGGAGGGAGTGGCTTCCAGCAGAGGGTGGGGGTCTGGGAGGCGTGCGCAGGATGCCAGCCAGCGCTCCCCTTGTGGATGGGGGGTTTGCTCAGCCGGGAGGCGGCCCTGGCAGCCTGAGACTGGCTTTATATTTAGGTAGGGTAGGTGGCCGCCTACTCTGTGTGATATCACAGGCTCTGGGGGCCTCTTCCAAACCCCAAAATACCTTCTCCACCTGCTTCCTGGTGCCGGCAGTCTCTCTGATTGGAGGACAGCTCTCCGTCCCTGACTTAGAAAAGAAGCTAGCTGGCTTCTCCGTGTCAGAGCCGACACCGATTTAAGCCAGCTCTCTATCGAGGAGCAGGTGTGCAGAGCCTCTCAGCACTCAGGCCTCGCCCAGGAAGGCCCTGCAGAATCCCTTCTGCAGCCTCTGGGTCTCCTGGAGACCCACTGGGCGCAAACGACAGCTGCTTCTGAACGTATACTGAGCCCTGCCCCGAGCCAGGCTCTCTGCGAAGTGCCAGGGATGCCACAGGCAAGCTCCGTGCACCCCTGTTCAGGAGGATGTTGCTGTCCAGCAGGAGAGGCAGATGAAACTGACAGAGTCACCCATTAAACCATCTTACATTGCAACACACACACACACACAGAGAGAGAGAGAGAGAGAGAGGGAGAGAGGGACTGGTTAATAAGAGAAGGGCATATTAGCTGTGGTTTTGCGGACGAATAGGAGTTCTCTAGGCAACGAGTGGGGGAAGAGGTCTCCATGCAGGGGCAGCGGCATGAGAGAACATGTCAGAGAATCAGATCTATCTTTGAGTTTTCAAAGGTTTAGTCTAAGATACAGTCATCCATCTCTGTGAACATGTTTGACTTTCTGTGGGCTAGATTCCTAGAAATGAATTTGCGCAATCAAAGGGTATGCTCATTTACAATTTTGTTAGCATTGCAAAATCACCCAATAAATAGACTTTCCAGATTTACCCAAATTACACGGGCTCTCTGACCGTGGTTCCTTCCCCACGCTGGAGCCAGTACTGAATATTTTCACTATTTTACATTTTTGTTAATTTAGAGACAAAAATAGTATCTTACTACTTTAATTTGAATTCTTCAGATGATGCTAATTGCATTTTCCCCCCTCTGAGTTGCCTGTTTACAATTTTTGCTTATTTTTCTATTGGGTTTGTCCTAATTTTCTTATTTACTTGTAAGGACTCTTCATATTTTCTAAACAGTAATCCCTTGTTTATTTCAGGGGCTGTAAATATTTTCTTCCAGTCTGTTACCTGTCTGCTGAATTTTTAAAATAGTGTCTTTGGTCGAATGGAAGATATAATTTTATGGCTTCTGGGTTTTATGTGTTACTTTACACATTTTCCTTTCCCAAAGAATATAACGATGTTCTTCTCTATTTTCTTCTGAAACTTTTATAGTCTATTAAATGTTTGCATCCTTAATTCTTCTGAATTTTTTGTGAATGCTATGAGGTATGGATCTAATTTTCTTCTTCATGTAAGTAGCTAATTATGCCAATGCCATTTGCTGAAAAGATTATACTTCCCCCCTTGTATTTACAGCATCTTTCTCTGAAATCAATGACCGTACCTATGTTTGGGTCTATGTCTGGAATTTCTCTTCTGTTCCCTTAATCTATATGTCTTCCTTTGTCCTGATTATTGTAATTAAATAATAAGTCTTAAAGCCAGGCCACAGAAGTCTGCTATCTTTGATCTTTTTTTTTTTAAAAAAAGTTGTTTTGACTATTCCAGGTCCTTTGTTCTTCCATATAAATTTTAGAATATGCTTCTCAATTTCTGTGAAAGAAAACCTATTGGGATTTGGACGGGGGTTGTGCTGAATCTATAGATCAATTTGGGGAAAGTTGATATTTTAACAATATAGGACCTTCCAGTTCATAACCGTGGGCTCCCTCTCTCTCCACTTATTTAGGATTTCTTTAAGCTCTTGCAGCACCATTTTATTATTTTCAGTATACAGGTCTTGAACATATTTTGTTAGATTTGTCTCCAAGTATTGTGTTAATGCTCTTTTCCGTAGTATTTAAAAAGAAATGTTCATTTCTGATTGATCGTTGCTGGCATATAGAAATAAAATAGATTGTATTTCCTCCTGTCCTGTGAAATCGATAAACTGACTTGCTAGATCTGGTAGCTTTCTATCTATCGCGTTGGACTTTCTACTTAGCCAGTCTTGTCCTCTTTGAATAGACACCACTTAACTATTTCCTTTCCAATCTGTGCACGTTTTACTGCTGTTCCTGCCTTGCTTCTCTGACCATGACCTTCACTACAATGTGGGGCAGAAGTGATGAGAGGGGCATCCTTGCTTCATTCCCAATCTTAGGGCAAAAGCATGCAGTCTTTCACTGTTCAGTATGATTTCAGCTGCAGATTTCTTGCAGATGCCCTTTATCAGGTTAAGAAAATTCCCCTCCATTCTCGGTCCGCTGAGAATTTTAATCATGAATGGAAGCTTGATTTTGTCAAATGATTTTCCTTTATTTATCTATGTGTCTACGTATGTATCTATTTATCTACCTATGTATGTATGTATGTATCTATGTTAATGTAGTAAACTGCAGTGATTGGTTAGCAAATGTTAAACCAACTCTGTGTTCCTGAGATATAACCTACCCGGTTATGGTGTGCTGTTCTTTTTATACACCGTGCGTTTCAATTTCCTCCTATTTGTTGAAGATTTGTGTGACTATGTTTGCAAAGCCAATCGGGCTGTCATTTTTTTCTTGTAATGTCTTGTAAAGTCCTGGCCTGGCTTTGGAATCAGGGTGATGCTGGCTTCATAGAATGAGCTGGGAAGTCCTCCCTCCTCTTCTCCTTCCTGGATAAGTTAGTGTGGGGTGCGTGTTCCAGTAGAATTCACCAGTGAAGCCGTCATGGATCCTGACCCACAGCTGAGGTTACATCTTTTGAGCCCTTTCTCCTGTGCCCTGAGTGTCCGGAGGCTGGGCCCCAGGTGGGCCACGTTTCAGGCTGCTGGTTGGGCATTGTCTGAAAACCATTGTTTCATGTATTTTTCCTGGTTGTTCTAGTGGCCTGAGGCAGGAGGATACACCAGCCCCTGTCATTCTATCCTGGCTTGGAGAGAAAGACAGTTGAGATTTATTCTTTCAAAATAAGTTTTTCTATAATGGAATTGGGGCGGGGAGGGGAATAAATTCATTTGTTCAGTGCATCATCTCAAGTAAAACGTTTGAATTTTTATTTAAAACAGAGCAGATTCAAGGTTATCACTATGGTGGCCTTACTCTCTGCGACTTGTCACCCAAGGTGCTTCGTGGTACCAGAGAGGGAGGAGTTTTCCACCTGGTGGGTGACCCCGCCCAGTGACGGGAGCCAGTCCAGCCCCACCCACTTGCTGGACAGAGGGACCCCGAGCACAGGGCCTGGGTCTTCGCTGAGTTGTGTCCTCATGGCGCGTGTAGCCCCTGGCACAGGGAGGACCCTTGGGACACACGTGGGGAGTGAATTAATGGAGTGAAAGCGAGCTGCCAGTCTGTACCAGCACCGCACCCCACAGCTGTCCCTCAGTCCCATCAGACCTTTCCAGCGAGGACACGATTCAGGAAGAGGGTGGCTAAGGTCCATCACACTGCAACTCCCTGGGCACTGACTCGTGGCCACGAGTCTGTCCAGTGATTTCCGTGTGTCATTTGCTCACGGTGACAGGAGCAGTTTGCAAAGATGACCGCCCAGAGGGTGGAGCAGGTGGGAGGAGGTGGGTCACTGCATGTCTTTGAAAGCCCAGAGGCTCTCCCCACGGGTCAGGGGCCGCCCTGGGATTTCTGGAGGAGGCAGCTGTGAAAACACCTGAAGGTGAGGCAGGGCAGACCACTGGTTGCGTCCAAGAGCCCTCTTCCCACACGTGGCCGGGAGACCCTTGTAAATAATTTCCGCTATTTGCTCCCAGTTTAACTGAGGCGGGGTCTCTACCTCCCAGGGGACCTGAGGGTAAAGAAAGGACAGAAAAGAGGGTGATTTATTTTTTAAAAATTTTAATGACGTATAGTTGATTTACAGCGTTTTGTTAAATTCGTCTGTACAGCAAAGTGACTCAGTTATACATATATATATATATATATATTCTTTTCCATTACGTTTTGTCACAGAATGTTGAATATAGTTCCGTGTACTATACAGTAAGACCTTGTTTATCCATTCTCTATATGATAGTTTTCCTCTGTTAATCCCAAACTTCCATTCCTTCCCTCCGTCCCCCCTTCCCCCATGGCAACCACAAGTCTGTCCTCTGTGTCTGTCCCCTTCCCCCATGGCAACCACAAGTCTGTCCTCTGTATCTGTGAATCTATTTTGGTTTTGTAGATACCTTGATTTGTATTGTATTTTAAATTCCACATATAAGTGGTATTATATGGTATTTGTCTTTCTCTCTCTGACTTACTTCACTCAGTATGATAATCTCTGGGTCCATCCATGTTGCTCCAAATGGCATTATTTCATTCTTTTTGATGGCCGAGTAATATTCCATTGTGTATACATACCATTATATATATATATATATACACAGACACATATACCACATCTTAAAAGAGGATGATTTAAAACACCACACTTGGGGGCTTCCCTGGTGGCGCAGTGGTTGAGAGTCCGCCTGCCGATGCAGGGGACGCGGGTTCGTGCCCCGGTCTGGGAGGATCCCACGTGCCGCGGAGCGGCTGGGCCCGTGAGCCATGGCCGCTGAGCCTGCGCGTCCGGAGCCTGTGCTCTGCAACGGGAGACGCCACAACAGTGAGAGGCCCGCGTACCTCAAACAAACAAACAAAAAACACACAAGAAAACACCCACTCGTGCACCTCTCTTGGCTTCACCATGGGCCGGAAGCATGGGGGGACAGGAGTGGGGTCAGAAGGACCTACACCTGGGGGACCAGAGGTGGCCCGGCTGCCCTGCCTGACCTCGTTTGTCCATCTCCAGAGCTGGAATAATAGCTCCACCTTGCAGGGATGTGCGGGGACGGGAGGCGGTCAAGTGCTTGCATGTCCTTCGTGCTCATGAAACAGCAGCTCTGGACCTCATCAGTGCCTCTTCCACGGGGAATGGCATCCGGATGCTCCTTGTGGGGTGACCCCTGTGACCCTCTGTGTATCATTCACCACTGGTCCCCACGGCCGGCACACCCCAACCCCTCCAGTGACAGTGAGGCTGACGTTGCACCCGTGACTGCACAGGCTCCCTCGGGGGATCGTGAGGCCACCGAGGCTCACACAGGCCACTCGTGACCTCCCTCGAGACGATCGCTCCTCTAGCCTGGTGATTGTAAAGGGCGTTCTGGCTTTGCTCTCACCTCGGGAAGGGCAGACACAGCCGCCTCTGTCGGGGGGGCACCTGCCGTGCGGGTGGAGTGAGGAAGCTTGCCCAGGACAACCCAGCAGCTAGTGGACTGTTTTCCCTACACTTATTTTTATTGCCCTGCGTGCTTTTTATTAAATCATGTCACCCGACAGCCAACTGGCTGGGAGCAGGACCCGCAATGGGATTTGGTCTAACTTTCCGGCCACGTGACGTGGAGACTGTTTGGTGCAGGTCCGAGAGGTGGTTCCGCAACAGCTCTGCGCTGCAGGTGCCTCACCTGCCCACCCTCACCTGTGGGTCCACTTGGAGGTGAGAGCTAAGCCCGAGGCTGGCGACGTCGGATCCCTGGGTGCACCTGGGCCGGACTCAGCCTGGAGCCCCCAGCACGTCTGCTCGGCCACCGTCTCCCTGGCCACGATGGAGCCCTCATCTGTCTCTCCCTCCTCCCAGGAGCTGCGACGTTGACCTTCCCCTCCCGGCCGTCTTCTGGCTCATTCCCGGTTCTATAACTAACCATGTCGGCCCTGAAGACAGAGGCTGATGGCCGTTGATTGCACAAGGAGATGAGAGACGCACTGTTCTCTCAGAAAAGAAAAGAAAGAGAGGCACTTTCTCCGTTCCCGACTCCTTTTCTGAGTCCAGCCTGGCTGCTTCCTTCCGCCCTCAGCCACCACCCACGGCGGGGAGAGAGAAAGCGTTTCGATGTGTGCGGCTGGTTGCTTCTCTGCCTCCTGTAATAAGGAAGATTCTGAAAGGTCAAATAAGACAGAATGGTGCTCTGTGCTTCGGGGGTAGAGGGCAGCCCACACCCTTATCGGTGGGGCTGGTGCCCTCCTGGCTGCCGTGAGTGTGACGCGTGACTCGGGGCTGCGCCCCCAAGCCCCTGGGGGTGCCTTGGATACCCCGTGCCTGCCTCTCCACCCATCACTGCCCCCCTGCCCGTTGCCCTCCCACCACTCGGCCTTCCTTACCAAGCACCCCAAGCTCCCTCTGCCACAGGGCCTTTGCACGGGTTGCTCTCTAGGCTGGATTGCTGTCCTCCCAGTATCTCCATGGTTTCTCTCTCACATCATTCGAGTCGATGCTTAACTGTCCCCTCTCAGAGAGGCCCTCCTGACCCCCCCATCTCACACAGCAGCCCCTTCAGCAGCCCCACTGGCAGGCAGACTTATGGTCTCCTAACACGTTATCTATTCGTTCCTCCGTCTGGAACGTAAGCTCCATGCACACGGATTTCCCTGCCGCGTCTCCAGAGGTGAGCGCAGCGTTCCGCAGGTGCTCAGTCAGCGTTCGCTGGGAGCGGAAAGTTATGGGAAGTTATGGGAAGAGGGGAGGTGTCTCCCAAAGCCTCTCTCACTCCCCGGCTGCGATGCTGTCCTTGGTCCCGGAGTTCTGGGACTTTCGTGTTTTTCTGCTTCTGGGCTGATGGCTCACCCTCCTCTGAGCCAGTGATCCAATTAGAAAGAGTTAACCAATCCCTTTTGTGGCTGTAACTTGAAGAACTGGTGCCACGCGGGGGCCACAGTGAAGCAAGTGTGTCCCAGGATCAGGACTCTGGTACTTTACCTGGGCCCTCTCCTGTCGGGGGCCCTCACCTGCGAGGGGCTCCGCGGAGTCTCGGATGCCCAGGGGCAGGGCCTGATGGGCGGGGCTCGGGGGCTCGTGGGGGTCCTACCCCAGGGGCTTCTGCATGGATCTCGTTTCCAGAAAAGGCTTGGTGGCCTGCAATGTCTGGAGTCCTTAGGCCTGAAGGATGGTGAGTCTCCTGCCCTGTTGGTGGTCTCTCCCCACCTGCTCCATCTGGGTGGGACACCCATCCCCCCAGATTTCTGAGGGGATCCAGTCTCCTGATTCCTGAAGACTCGGCTGCGATGAACCTTACCCTGAGGACCTGGCACGTCCAGGTGTGTGTTGGGGGGCCCTGCTTCATGGTCAGGGTCACACCTCCCCCTGGCACCCAGTGTGTCTCAGCACAGATGGCAGACGTTCCTCCAGGGTTGAGTGGGCGGGCAGGGCTGTGGGAGGGGACTGGGGGTGGACTTGGGGACAGGCTGAAAAGTCAGGTCCTGCAGGCCGGGCGGGGGGCAGCTCTGCCGCTGCTGTGGTCCCCACGTGCCTCCTGCTTGGCCCCGAGGCCCCAGCACGTGAGCCAGGAGCCCTCAGAGGGCCATGGGTCCCTCCCCGTCTGCCCTGCTGGGGCC
Organism: Leucopleurus acutus; assembly: GCF_964270905.1. Classification (NCBI taxonomy): domain Eukaryota; kingdom Metazoa; phylum Chordata; class Mammalia; order Artiodactyla; family Delphinidae; genus Leucopleurus; species Leucopleurus acutus. The sequence goes on along the minus strand of NC_139150.1, from coordinate 3,451,435 downwards.
TCAGGCAGAGTCTAAGCGGATTTGTGGGGCCTTGGACCCCCGAGTAGCCTTGGTGACAGGGAGAAGCCGTGACCACCTTTAGGCATCATCGGATGCTCTCAGGGCAAACAGGGACTTGACGAGGCAGCCGGGGCAGCTCGGGCAGCAGATGTGATAGGGCTGCACAAGGCTGGGGAGGCTGAGGGGCCCACAGCCCTCCACCCTCCGCGCCCCTGACATTCTCGCCTTGAGCCGGACCGTTCCCAGAGCTGTGGATGCCACGGAGAGAGCCAGCGGAGGGCTGTGGTCCAGATCACCGACCGCCAAGGGCTGCTGCCGCCGTGCATGGGCCGCTCAGGCTGGGAGGGTGGGGACTCCCCGGCGCGGGGTGAGGCAGCCCCGTGAGCTGCTGCTGACGGTACCTCCCGGCCGCATGACCTGCGCTGGGTCGGCCCAGGGCCGCGGAGAAGCTGCTCGGTCTCCCTTCCTCACAGGGCAGGCGCGGAGACCGAGGCCTAGAGAGGGGAAGAGACTGGGCTCCACACGCAGAGCAGGACAGTGGCCGAGTCACACCAGGACGGGGGGCGCCAGCTCCCCTTCACCCCTCAGAGGTTACCGGGCTGGGGGCCGCGGCAGATGGCGGAGGGGCCGGAATCCTGCCCGAGTGCCAGGATGGCCTCCCTGATGAAGGGGCTCTTAAACGTCCCCTGCGGGAGAGCGGGGGATAAAGAAGGTGGTGTGTCCAGGTGAGCGTGTGAAGACGTGAGTGTGTTGTGTTTGCAAGTGTGTGGGCGTGCGCGAGTACAGGCATGAGCAAGTGTGTGCGTGAGCATGTGGACGTGCGCGTGCAGAGTAGACGCGGGGTGGGGCACATGTGCAAGGGCTGCACTGAGGGACGCTGGGGCTGTCACGGCCTGTGTGACAGGGGCAGGCCTGGGGCTGGCGGGACCGGGGGGCGCCGTGGCGGAGTGTGGGCTGTGCGTGGCCCAAGGCCAAGGTCATTGGAGTAGGGAAGGCAGGGAGGGGCGAGTGGGCTACCGTGGCCTCCAGAGGGGCCCTTGCACGTCCCTCCGATGGTGGGTGAGATTCTCTGGGAAAGTCAGGTGAGTGGTTTGGTGGAGATGCTGGTGTGTGTGTGTGTGTGTGTGTGTGTGTGTGTGGTGTGCGCGTGTGGGGCTGGGACACAGTCAGGCAGAGGAGGGCTCATCTGACAGCAAAGAAACAGCCCCTCCCGCCCTCCTCCAGGTTTGCGGCGCAGACCCCGCCTTTCTGCTTGCCCTTTGCTCTGCAGGGTGAGGTGAGGGCACGACCCCTGTGCAGGCGAGTAGCCCCCATCGCAGAGGGCCTGGTGGAGGGCGGCTTGGAGGCAGAGCGGGCGCCCATCCCGTCCATGCGCAAAGGCGTGCATGGCGGGCTCCTTTGGGGACCAAGATTCTGAAAGCAGGAGGGAGCTCGGGCCCATTATGCACGAGCTTATGCAGGAATAATGAGGGGAAAGAGGCTGTGATGGCAGAGTCTGTGTCTAATAAAGGGAAATTTATTCAGTGCTTTCCAGAGGAGCCTGAGCGCTTGCTGGTCTTAAAACAAAAGCACTATGTGCCAGCCTGCGGTTTGCCCCTGACCGACACAGGAGGCTGCAGAGACTCCACCCCGGAGGCAAGAGCCCAGGGGGATGCAGCCGCCAGCCCCCGTGGAGTCGCCTTCTCCAGGGCAAGCCCCTGCTCTTTCCTCCATTCCCCCTCTCTTGCTTGGATTAGCACGGCCACCTCATAATCGGTCTCCTGCCCCTCTCACCCCCACCGCCTCTCCACGGAGCCACAGGAATAACCTTTCCAAATGCACTTTTATCTCGGTCACTCCTCCGCTCCACAGCTCCCTGTGCTTTTCATGGTAAAGTCCTGCATCACGCCCTGCCCTGGATCCCGTCCGCGGAGGTCCTGTTGCCTCTCAGGGCTGCGTGTGGGCCCCAGGGCCTGGGCTCCTGGGCCCCTGCTTCCCGGGGCGGTGCTGGTGCACAGCTCTCTGCTGGCTCTGGCCCCCAGAGGTAGCGGCCACCTCCCCACCTCGCCCTCGCGGTGGTGGTGCTGGGAGCAGATCTGCTGAATGGATGAAACTGCAAATCACAGACACGCTGTATTTCCCTGGGAGATGAGAAATCAGGGCTTCGGCAGGCAGGGCCTGGCTGGGATTTTTTTTCTTCCTGCAATTTAGGCACTGAGGGTCTGCCTAAGGGAGCCCCCAGCCGGGCCTGCCTCCCGGGAGCCGGCCCCTCTGGGTGGGGCTTTGGGCAGCAGGCACAGCCTCGGGACCCCAGCAGCCAGCCCGGCCTCGCATCCAGCGCCTGTAACTGCAGGGCTCTGAGCTTCGCCAGAGGGCCTTGTACTTATTACCCTAATGTGACTTAGTAGAAATTCGAGTCAGGGAAGGCTCTGGAAATCATATTGCGTGGCTCTGGGTGAGGGAGCACCCCTCTTGCTTCCAATGAAAAGAGGTTTATGTTGCCTCTGGCCGCAGGGGGCAGCTGCTCTGTGTGTGTGTGCGCGTGCGCGCGTGCACTCGTGTGCATGTTCCACTCTCTTTCTAAAACCCCAGCGAGCTCATGGGGCGCATCACTGAATATTTACTACCTTGCTTTTTTTTTCCCCCCAAAAAAATGTAATTTCGCTGTCTGGTTATTAAATCTACTTTATTGCTACAAAAAGACCTCTCATCCGTTAGCATGAAGGGCACCTGATGAAGATGGCGTTCAGCCACCTGTGTTCCTCCCTGTTCCGGAGCAGGGGAGGCCGGTTTCGGGGATCACGGCCGCATTTCTGGGGTCCTGACATCCTCCTGTCTTTGCTCGGAGACCTTAAGGGTTGCAGATTTCTCTGGCAGCTGCAGGGGGATAAGGTTCCCCGGGCTGAGCTGCCCCGAAAACTGGAGTCCCCACTGGGCTGTACCAGGAAGGGAGTCATTTCTGTTGGTAGCTGATAACACCCATGAATGATGCTTTACGAGCCCGGGAACTTAGGGTTACATCTCCAGAGAACAGACAGTAGCAGAGTTAAGTGTTTTTACGAAAACCCGGGGACCTGCCAAGATCAGGCAGCCCCGGACAGCACACTTTGCCCTTCGGAACCGGTACATTGGGGGAGCTTTTTTAGGTTACCGGAAAGGTGATCCGTGTGTTCCAGCATTTTCGGACGCATAGATTTAAACGTATCCAATTTCTCAGTGGTTTTTATCTTGGTTGAACTATGTCACAAAGCTCAGTGTTTAGATGACATCAAAATGCGCTCACCCCACGCCCGCCCCCTTACACACAGCCCTCCCGCTAGGGCCGCCGGATTTAGCAACAAAGCAAAACAAAATAGGGCGCCCAGTAAAACCTGAATTTCAGAGAAGCAACAACAAGGGAATTTTCAGTACAAGTGTATCCCGTGCAATATCTGAGACGCACTTACGCTCCCAGAATGATTTGTCGTTTGCCTGAAACTCCGATTTTACAGGGCGTTATGTAATTCGTCTGGCAGCCCTACTCACAGCCCACACCCGCCCACGCGTGCGCCGTGATCGATCACACCAACCGCCTCCTTCCGGACCCGCCAGCCGGGCAGCCACGCCCCTGGCCAGAGTCTGCAAGTGGGCTTCCGGGACAGGCATCCCGGAATCGGGGAAGAGCCTTGTGTGCAGGTCGTGTTTCTGAGGCTGGAGGACCAGAGTCTCAACAGCTTCTGAAAAGGGTCTGTGGCTCTCGAGAGGGAGCACCCCCAGGGAGGATGTGGGGGGACAGGTGTGGACAGGTGGGCTGTGGCCCAAGCTCCCTGGCCTGCCTGCACCAGCCTCCTGGGGCTGCTTCCAGCCTGCAAACTCCCTGAATCCGTGCGTCTCCGGGGAGGTCTGCGTGGTGGGCCATGTTCCCCGCTTGGGGCTGAGGCCCCCGAGACAGGCAGGCCCGAGACGGCCATTCTAGGTGGGGAAACTGAGGCCAGAGAGACTGTGGGGAGGGCGGGGTGAGTGGACAGCAGGCCCGGGGGACAGTGGGACCGAGATGCAGCTCTAAGCGGGAGCTGCAGCAGAAGCGCGGGGCCTGACCTCAGGGCCCAGGCCTCAGTTTCCCCTCCTCTTGCCTGCCCGCTCCTGCTTCACAGGGAACTCTGCTTCAGACCCAGATGGATCTGGGCTTTGCGTGAGTTTCCCAGGGGCCCCTGTCACAAACCAGCACAAATTTAGCATCTTCACAGACACACATTTATTATGTTACAGCTCTGGGGCTCAGGAAGCTGAAATGGGTCTCACGGGGCTAGAATCAAGGTTGGGCAGGGCCGGTGCGTCCCAAGTCTCCAGGGGACCGTCTGTTTCCCTGCAGCCGCGTTCTTGGGCTGGTGGCCTCTCCCTCCACCCTCAGAGCCACAGGGTCTGGCCAGGTCCCTCTCAGGCTGTCTTGCTCTGACACTGTCCTTCTGCCTCCTGTCCCCACGTAAGGACCTTGAGGTGACATGGCCCTTCTGGATAACCCCGGTCATCCCCCTGTCCTAAGGTCAGCTGATGAGCAACGCATCAGAGGGGTCAGCCACGGGTTCCGGGACTCGGATGTGGACGCGGTCGAGGCCACTTTTCTGCCATCCACTTGCCACCAGCAGGTCAGTGTGTAAACCTCTTAGAGCCTCAGTTTCCACTTCCGTAAAATGGGGTGGCGATACCCCGATAGGATTTTGGGGGTGATGGAAACAATGTAGGTAAGTCTCCCAGCACAGCTCCTAGAGGTTAATTACATCATGAACAGGACGGGAGGAGGGCGCTGCGGCCTGGCCATGGTCAGTGCCCGACTTCCAGACACAAGAGAGAGAGCGCCGCGAGGCAGAGATCGCGACTCTTGACGTCACAGGGCTGGACACAGAATCCGGTGCTTAGTGGATAGAATGAATGAGCGAATGATGAGGGAATGAAAGTCTTGTTTGCAGGCAGACACAGGGAAGACGAGTGTTGGTATTGGAGGGTGAGTGAATGTTTTGGGGTGGGGAATGAGGAATTTGAGGATCCCGGAGCCCCCAGACTTGCCTGCAGTCCTGCACCAGGGGAGGGGTGGGGAAAGGCCATGCCTAAGGACCCACATTTCCCCTCCTCCTGGCTCTGTCTCCTTCCAGCCAATCAAAGCCCGTCTTCTTCCCCACAGGAGATGCTTAGCTCTCCAGAGTGGCCACACGCCAGCAGCCCCGGCCTCGATCCCCCACCCCCAGACTCTGCCAGGATCTGAATGTACCCCGGGAAGGGTACAATCAATGCCCCTGATCCCATTTGTCAGGGACAAAGTGGCCTGAGTGTATTCACTGACCGCCGGCCACTCCAGCCGGGCTCAGAAGTCCTTTGCCGGCGGCTTTCAAAGTGCGGACCAGCTGCTCATCCTTCCGGGAAACAAGCCAGCCTGGGCGCTTTGCTCTAGGAGCTGCAGCCCTGCCCTGCTGGTCAGTAGTGGGTCCGGCCTCCTCCTGCTGCAGTGAGTCCCGGCTGGGGGGCAGTGGTGGTAGGACAGGGTCCAGGCATGAGCCTGCTGCTCCTGGCCCTGGAGGAGAAGCTGATTTCCATCCCCGCCTGGCAGCCCTAGGACCGGGGCCTCCGGCCGGGCCCCTACAGGCTTTGCTGGGCAGTTCCAACTTCTTCCTCTTCCATGAGGGGTGGCTCTGGTGGAACCCATCCCTGTGACTCCGTGGAGCCACGGGGCAGATGCCTGCGAGGTTTTGTGTGCAGTCCTGGGGGTGGGCATGGGAGGGGGTGTGTTCAGCCACCACCTTCCTCTGGGACCCGGCGACCCTCCCAGGCCCACTGACTCATCATTTCTCCTGCAAACACTCAGCGAGCCCTGTGTTTGTACCAGAAATCATGCCAGGCGTTAGGCACTCAACCTGACAGCAGACCAGACTCCCCAGGCCACCCCCAAAGCAGGTTCCAGAGGGACAGTCTCTCTGGCCTCAGTTTCCCCATCTAGAATGGCAGTCTTGGGCCTGCCTGTCTCAGGGGCTTCAGGCCCCAGCCTGCTGGTGGGCCTCAGTCCCCAGCAGGGAACATTCCCAGGTACTGGGGGTTAGGACATCAACATCTTTTGGGGGGATGCAATGTAACCCATAACTGAGGTTAAACATCGTTCACTACTGTTGGCAGCCTGGGTACCCGCAGTGGTGGGAGTGAAGTCAGCCTGATGGGAGAGTTCTTTTTGCATCGCTGACACTATGGCCGCCTCACGCACGGGCCACTGGAGGGACTGGAGAGGGAGGCCAGCAGAAGGCCATGGAAAAGTCACCTGTCCACTCGGCTGGTGAGCAGGGCCCTCTTCCCATGATGCCTTGGGGCGAGCATCCCCACGGGACACGGCAGCAATGCCACGTCCTGCAGCCCCAGGGGCACTGTTCACGGAGAACATGATGCCGGAGCTGGACGATGTGTTTCTGGAGGGTCACCCTCTGGCCAATTTTGAGAGGACTGTGCACACATCTCTTCCGCCCATCTCCTTGTCACCAGCCCCCCAGGCTTGCTCCTCCCAAGCCCAGGGGTGTTTGGCTAAGACGTCAGCCCAGCCAGGAATTCATGTGACTCCTTCTCACCTTCCAGCCTTCCACCTTCCACCTTCTCACCACCACCTTTGTTCGGTCCAACAAAAGGATTTCCCATCCTCCCTGTTGCAGTAGAAGAAGAATGTTCCCCCGTCGCGGCCCACATCCTGGTCCCCAGGCAACAGGGATGGTGTGAATGCCGTAAGGTTCCGGATGTTGGGGTGGGTCGATAGCCTGGATTACGTGAGCCTCGTGTCATCACAGGGGCCTTTAGAAGTGGAAGAGGAAAGCAGAGGGTTTAGAGAGATGTGGAGGGGCAGAGGGGTTCAAGGGCGGGGAGACGTGTCCTGCGGTTACAGGCTCTGAAGTTGGAGGAGGGGCCCCCAGCCAAGGAGTACCACCAGCCCCCAGACGCTGACAAGGGCCCTCTGCGGACATCAGCAAGGAAGCAGGGATCTGTCCTCTGGATCCTGAACGGGCACAGAAGCGGATTCTCCCCTAGAGCCTCAGGCAGCCCGGGCAGCCCTGCCAACACCTTTATTCTGGCCTTGGGAGACTTTGACAGAGGGACCAGCCAGACCCACTGGACTTCTGACCTCCGGAACGGTAGATACTGCGTTCGTGTTGTTCTAAGGTGCTGACGTGTGTTATGGCAGTGACTGTAACTGATACGACCGACCGACCGTTCTTTGTGCCGTAGCAATATGTTTAGGTATCTCATGGGCTCTTAGAACTTAATGGGGCCTTAGAAGCTATATTGAGGTGCCCTAGGGCAGTAGGTCCCCCTGTGGCCATGCGGCGCGCTGGGTAATAGAACAAGATGAACTTGGGTACAGATCCTGATAACGTCACTCACTATCTATGTGGCCTTGATGAGATTCCAAAATTCTCCGTGCCTCAGTTTCCCTATCTGTAAAATGAGAACAATCAGGGCAACTGAGGATTCAGTACCATGGTGCATGTGAAGTGCCCAGCCTGGCCCTGGGAATGCTCAGGGGACAGCAGTGGTTATAACTATCACAGCACCTCTGAGTGGTGGTTGTCTGGTCTGCTGAATCACCTCCTGCTCCGGAAGCTCAATCTTTCATGAGATGACCAAGGTAACCACCTCCTGTCCCCACCTAGGATGTGAGTGTTCTGGGGTGGGTATCCGGAGAACAAGGTGCCTGGCCTGACTTTGGCACTGGCCCCTGATATGCCAGGCAGGCGTTGGTCCTTCCTCCTTCCCGGGCCTCAGTTTCCCCATCTGTGAAATGAGAGGGTTGACTCTAATCCCCTTCCGAGATTTCAGATTTCATGAATCTGTGAATTCAGGTCAGAGCTCCACTGTAGGTCTCATATGTAATTATTTTTTCCCAGGATTACATATTTTTGAATAAAAATGAAATAAGACCTTCAGAATAACTGACGAAATACTTTTTGACCTAACATTAATATGCCTCATGGAAGGCAGGATAATGAATCAGGAAGATTAAAGACGTGGGGAGCCCAGGAGGATAACCACTGGGCCGCAGCGAGAGGCAGAGGGGGAGGGGTGCTTGTTTCCACGTATATTTATTTACTCTGACATTAGCACATTAAGCCGGTGCATATGTAATTTCACATAAAAACTCACAGTGGTGGAATATTCCTCTGCTCACACAGGCCACTCTCGTCATCAGAGCCTCCTAAGTGACATCAGAGGAGCTCTGCGTCCCCAAACCCATCCCAACAGCTTGAGCGACGGTGCCTGATGAAGAGTCATCCTTCTTGGACAACTAATTTGGGAGGAGGATGTGGGTGTCTAGGAGGGAGATCGATGGGGTGGCAGGAAGGGAGCCAGGCGGAGGGAAAAGGGACCACTCTGCTCCCGGTAACACCAGTGGCCACCGAGCAGGCCCTGAGCTGATGGCCGGGGCAGAGGTCATGTCAGGGCAGTGCCGTGGGCCCCTCGGGAGGGATTTGGGGTGCGCTGGGGTCTCTGCCTCCGGAGAATCAGGCCACCATTCCTCTCGCCATGCAGGACCCTCTTCTGACTTGGCCTCTGAGCATCTCCTGGGCTTCGGGCTGGAGCCCTTCCAGCCTGAGGGATCTCTGATCCCTGCAGCTGCTCTGTCAGGGGTCAGGTGGAGGTCACAGGTGAGCAAACTGGGGCTCTGAGAAATTCTGGGACCCGCTCAAGGGCACACAGCCAGCTTTTAGCTGGGTCACCTGACCCCGAAGTCCCTGTCTCCCTTGCATCCTGGCCACACCCTCGTAGGCTGTCTGGACTGTGGGCCTCTGGGCCCTCCCCGCTCCACCCTGCCGGCTCCTACCTCTGACCCCTGGGACAGAGGGCATCAGGTGTCAGCTCTCAGAAGGGGGTTCCCTAGCACCCTGATACTCCAGGTGTGGTCCTGGGACCGGCAGCGTCCGCATCACCTGCACAGGATGGTGGGCCCAGGCTTGTCCCCAGACCTACTGAGTCAGGAGCTCCCTGCATCAAGGCCCGAGAGATCTGTGCGCACACCAGGTTCCCTGAGGCACTGCCCTGGAGGAGTTTGCATTTGGACAGGAGTCCAGGGGACTGGGGGTGGCCCCTGCCCTGGGCTGACCCAACTGAGCACCTGTCCAGGTGCTCAGAGAAATGCCCCTACCTGGCTGGTGCCCCAGGACGTCAGGCCCCAAGTGACCAGGTCCAGCTTGAAGACGGACCCTCCTTGGGGAGTGGGGGAGCCAAGGTGCTGAGCTACGCCCTCTTGGGGTTCCAGGACCTGGGAGGACGGAGAAGGGCCCACCTGTTCTGCTGTCCCGGCTGTCTTTAAACTCGGCCTTGACTGAGCACATGCTGGCCACACAGGCCCAGCGAGAGGCCCGAGGGTCCCGGCTGTAAACCTCACGTCTGTCCAGGAGCTCAGTGAAGGCGCAGGTGGGGGCTTTTGTTTTGCTGGGCCTTACATGCCGAGCAGATTTTCCGTGTGGGCAACGGGGGTGGGCCTGGAGGGGCCGTTATGGGATGTTCTTCCAGGGTCAGGGGAAGTGGAGAGAGATAGACAGGCAGAAGGGGCGGGACAGGCTCAGGGAATGGGGGAGTCAGAGGTGATCACCCCATGGCCAGGGGCTGGCCCCAGGGTCCCCAGGCAGACCATACCCTGGCTGCATTTGGAAGCAGGGCCCGACTTGGGTGGGCAGCCAGTGCCCCAGATGCCTCCTCTGCCTCTCCCGGGTCCAGCCCAGGGCAGAGCATAGGTCCTGAGTCAGCAGTGGCTCAGCTCCCAACCTCCCTCTGTGTGTGGCCCTGGGCAGTGACGGAGTCCCCGTCTGTAAAGCAGGGCCAAGGACACCCATCCCGGGGGTCGCAGGATGCTGGCGTGGCTCGCTAAAGACAGGGGCACCCCTGTGGTTAGAATCCCCGTTGTTGCTATGGTTATGGTGTCAGTGTCCCAGGACTTACTCCTTCCCCAGGGCATGGACTTTCCACCTCCTGCGGGCCTCTGGGATGGGGATCTCGGAGGATGAGTAGCGTGCTTGCCATCAGAGCTGAGTACAGCCGACACTAATATTGAACAACCAGACGCTGCCGGGGTATGGTGTGTGCGCGCGCACACGCGCTCTGATCCCCTGGGGCTGCATGTTTTGCAAGCGTGTTGCAGATTTAAAGAAACCTACCAGCCTACTTTGTATGTTGAAGTTGTTAGGTTTAAAAATCTGACACAGGAGGCACCAGCGCCTGGCTGAGAGTGACTTCTGATTGGATAGGAGCTGCCAGCAGCTCTTCTGATTGGATAGGAGCTGCCAGCAACCCGGGCTGCTCTCCTCCCACTCATCACGTGTGTTTGGACACAGGCCCCCACACACGTGCACATGAGCTTGGAAGCCGAGATCCTCCTGTCCCAGCTGCTTAGCTGGGTTTCTCCTTTCCTCACTTTTTTTTTTTCATTCAGCAAGAAGATCGATACATTAGGGCACCGCATTCATACACTGGAATATGATGCAGCAGTGCAAAGATATGAACTAGAAACATACTCATGAATGTGGAGCAATCCCGAAAGCTATAATTAAGTGACAAAACGAAGCTACAGAAAAATACACACGGACTTCCCTGGTGGCGCAGTGGTTAAGAATCTGCCTGCCAATGCAGGGGACACGGTTTCGAGCCCTGGTCCTGGAAGATCCCACGTGCCAAGGAGCATCTAAGCCCGCGAGCCACAACTACTGAAGCCCGTGCCCCTAGAGCCCGTGCTCCACAACAAGAAGCCACCGCAATGAGAAGCCCGCGCACCGCAACGAAGAGTAGCCCCCGCTCGCCGCAACTAGAGAAAGCCCGCGCGCAGCAACGAAGACCCAACGCGCCAAAAATAAATAAACAAATAAATCTATTAAAAAAAAAAGAGTACACACAGCACGGTGCAATTTCTTTCTTTTTTTGTTCCAAACTCCCAATCCTTCCCTCCCCCTTCCCCTCCCCACCCCTCTCCCCCGCTTGACAACCACAAGTCTGTTCTCTATATTTGTGAGTCTGTTTTTGTTTCATAGATTTCTACAAAGTTTTCAAACATACAAAACAAATCTCTATACTGCTTACCGATACAATCACCTGTAGTAACATTATCAAGAAGCTCACTGGAGGGCCTAACAGCAAATTCTGGATCACAGTTACATCTATGGGATCAGGGTCCCCTCCCCACTTCTAAATTAGGCAAAAAAACAATATCAGAGTAGTTTAAGGGTTTAATAACTGAATTTGCAGTTTTCATAGCACACCTGTCAGCTCCCACCTCCAAGCTGTTCACAGTCTGGTCGGGAGACAAACGTATCCCAGGCTCTGAATGTTTGCATTAATAGACTTTATTTTTTAGATCAGTTTTAGGTTTACAGAAAAATTGAGCAGATAACACAGAGGACAGAGATCCCATACACCCTCCTCTACCCACAACTTTCCCTATCGTTTTATTCTTATTTTTTAAGTTTGCTTTGCCGGAACTTTTTTTTTAAATTAGATTTCAGCTTTCAGAGCAGTTTTAGGTTCACAGCAAAACTGAGCAGAAGGAACAGAGGCTTCTCCTATAGCCCTCCCCTCACAGCCTCCCCCAGTCCCAGCATCCCCCCATCAGTGACACACCATCATCACCCATACTCCACAGCCTATATTAGGGTTTACTCTTGATATTGGACATTCTATGGGTTTGGACAAATACATAATGACATGTACCCACCATTACCGCCTCCTACAGAATAGTTTTGCTGCCCTAAAAGTCCCCTGTAACTGCCTTTCACCGTCGAGTCACTGGATCCAGGTAGGAGAGGTGTGGTCCGTACAACCCAGCTCCTCGCAGGAAGATAAGGGGCTGGGACTCGAGGTGGTCCATGGAAGTCTGCAGGTGGCAGACGAGGCAGCCCGGGGAATTGAGCAAACAGATACTGAGCTTCTTGTAGGCACCCGGCTCTGTAAGAATCTGGGGTCAGGAAAATCTTCTGTCTGCTGTAGAATCTTTTGCTCCCCTTCGTGAAACATCTGAAGATCTATAACCCATCTTTTTTCCTTTCCCTCTCTTTTCCTTGTCTGCCCGGGAGCTCAAAGTTACACTCAGCTTGCAACTGCAAACTATTTCATGTCTCGGTTTTGGTATAGTTATCTTAGTTTTTGACTCAATTTTTATCTTTCCTTTAACGATGCCTGTGGACATTTGTGTTTTCACCAGAAAGCATCCCACCTGATTATAGGAAGAGAAGTGGCTTACTGTAAATCGCTGAAATAATGCAGGGCTGGACGAAGTTCTATGAGGACACAGGAGGAAAAGGAGGCACAGTCCTTGCTCTCAAAGATCCTCCGGTCTTTGTGGAGAAATGAAATGCGCCACGAGCAGGGCCAGAGCCCCAGACTGAACTGTCTGGACCACATGCAGGGATGGCTGCCTGCACATCCAATCTGGAATCCATGCTGTTGGGACGATTGGTCACGCTTGGCTGGGGTGAGTACCTGGTCCAAGCTAGGCTGACCACAGACCCCTCTCTGGACCCTGAGGTCAGCAGTAGCAGGAGAGGATGCCTCTGGCAGCGACGCCTCCCCAGAGAGTTGAGCGGTGGTTGCTGCTCCTGAGATCCCTGGAGCTGCCCCAGCTCCTGACTTTTCTGAGCCTGGCTCTCCAGTGTTTCCTTGGAAGCTGTGAGCTGCCCAAGTCCCGCCAGCAAATCCATTGTCATCTGCTGCTGTCGTTTTAGGTTGTGTGGCTTTGTCAGCTTCTGTTGCTGGCAACCAAAGGGCTGTGCAGATCAGGATTCTGCTGTCCTTGCCGGACTCAGCAGAAAGGAGCAGCAGATCGCTTAGTGATGTCTGCCCTGAGCGCGGCATGAGGAGTGACGGTCCATGGCAGGTATCGCCAACTTAGTTCCGGCCACCCCCCCTCTATCTTCACTCTGGACTCTGCAGCCTTCCTAGGAAGCCAGTGGGCCCTTTAGGGAGGCCGATTGCAAAGCCTGTCTTTGTAATTCAAGACGAGTCTACTGAATGTCCTTCCTGATGGCTAATCTATGCCCATATCCAAGTAGCTCTCAACAATCAGCCTTCTTGGCCTTGTCGACGGGGCAGGCCTGAGGATGGATTTAGGCAGCTGAACCCTCCTGCACTAACTCCCAGACATGCCAGGTCTCCTGGGGATGACTCCTTTCTCCCAATTCCCCCACCACTGGGGGGAAGATCCATGGTTCTGGGGTAGGGCGTGAGGGGCAGCCCTTCCCGCCACTGCAGCGGAGCCCTGCAAGTCCAGCCATCCTTCCTCGTTCCTAAGTCCCCTTGCTCACCCCAGCCAACACAGAAGAGAGCCTGGGTTTGCCCTTGAAGACCGCCATGGCGACTGTGGCTGCCTGGGGATCCACTCCTCGGGCTGGTGGATGCCTTTTTCTGGTGGGGCACCTGAGCTTTCCGCACAGAAGCCAAGACACGTGTAAAGCCCTTTAAGGGCACTCGTTTACATGGCAAGTGCACAGATTACAGAATACCATATTTCACTGGCTTTACAGCAGGCCAGCGATTGGAGCCTCTCCAGACCTCGTGTCATTAATCTTGGGCCAGACCAGCCGGCAGATTGCGTTTTCTCATCCCTGACATGCCCCGCAACCATGCTGAAGAATGTCTCGTCTGGCTTTTTTCATCTTCCTCCTAACAGGTTCAATATTTTAACAAATCCAAGTGCTATATAACTGGAGGTGGTTTCCAGGAGACGCAGGCAGCGCTCTCCATACTTCTGCCACGGTAATTAATTTAGTGGCCCATGAGTTATGGACGGCAGCATCTCCCAGCCCAGCCTTGTTCCCTTCCCGGTGTCGCGAGGCCTCCGAGTTCCTTTTATCGTGATGATGTCTCTGGTGGTGAAGACCAGGGGCTCACGGGTCCAGGGGTTTCTGTGCCAAAGGGGGTTGTGGCACAGGGCCACCCAGTGACCCAACCAGCTCTTAGCGTGCCAGGCTCGGGGTGGTGCTCACCGGGGTGCAGGGATGAATCAGACGCTGACGTCATCCTCGGTAGGTGGTGGGAAGCAGGTTACGGGGCGCCGGGCAGATGTAGTGAAGGGTGTAGACAGGGATCTTCCCCAGGGGGTAGCCTGGGACCAGGAGGGGGTTGGTACCTGCTTCTCCCCATTTACCCGTGAAGAAACTGGGGCTCGGGGAGGAGAGGCAGCTTGCCTGTGGGGCGAGGCTGCGAGGGGAGGGGCTGGGCCTTGAACTTCCGTGCCCACACATTTGCTCCTGGTTTTGCTCCGTCTGTAAACCAACTGGGAGGGCCGAGAAGGCTTCCTGGTGCTACGGTGACCTTTGGAAGCTGAAGAGGAGGCAGTGGAAGGAAGGAAGACTAAAAGCTTCCCAGGAGGAGGGTGCATGGCCGCTCGAGGCCTGTGGCCCCCAGGGACCAGCAGGGATTTGATGAGCAGGAAGTGATGTGGGCTCCCTGTTGCTAGGAAAGGACAGAGAGCTTGTCTCCCGAGCTTCTCCTGGTGTCACAGCTGCCAGGCACAGCCCACACTCCCAGCGCATCTGTTGCCCACCCGCCCACCGGAAGGGCAGCCTTAACGTTCAGTGACGGGAAGTCCTTAACCAGGTCCTTGGTCGTCGCCTCTCTCACTTCCCGGGATGAGAACTTGAGCTGAGTCTAAAAGAAGTAGAAAGCACAGCCAGCGCCCCAGAGTGACGAGGGCATCTTCACAGGGATGGGGCGGGCAGAGGGTAGGAAGGGTTCTGACCAGCAGGGAGAGGGCGGGAGGCTGGGACCAGCACCGCTGAGCCCACTTCACAGATGGGGGCCGAGGCAGCATGGGATGGCCAGGTAAACATCGAGGATTCCCCTGACGGACTCACAGGACCATTGAAGGGCAGGCCACCACCCCCAGGGCGAGGCCGTGGCACCAGGCGTCCCGCGAGAGGCGGCCCGTGCCAGCGGCTCTGCTGGTCCCACACGGGGCCCAGACTTCCCAGGCTGCGCGCTTGGAGGGAGAACTCGGCCCGTCCCTGGAGCGAGACGACTCTTTCGCATTTTATTTGTTTTTAATCTCATGTTAGTCATTAATTTAAAAATTGCTTCCAGCAAACAAGCAAGACTGTGTCCACAATATTTTGGGGGGTGTTTTTCATCTTTTGCAGGACGTCGGGATGAACAATGACTCAGTATCCAAATGTCACACTTGGCTGGGAAACAGTTTCCATATGAATAAATACGTGACTCTGCAGTGCAAAAGCTAGTAGAAACCTGTGCTGAGGAGACACAGAAGGGCAACACTGTATACTTTCATGTTGGGCGAGTGTGTTTCCCTGAAATGCTGGGTTTAAATTCTGGTTGAGGACAATTCTCCCCTTTGGGGTCATTAGCGAACCAACCAGCATTCCCCAGAGTCTGCTTTGCGGGAGCGCCGGAGCGCCATAAGTTCGCCCCCACCCCCCTCTCTGGGCTCAGGGAAGAGGCCCCACCCCTGCCTTGGGTGGGCGTGGCCTCGCACTGGCCAATGACAATGAGACACCGGCAGGGGTGCTGCAGGCACTTCCGGAAGGACCGCTGCAGAGCCAGAGGGTGGTCTGGCACGTTCCTTGCCATCTTCTGTGATGAAGTGCAGACAAAGGTGGAACCTCCATCCTGCGGGTCCCTGGGGTCGAGCAGGTAGATCTCGTCCACCAGCCCCATGCTGCACACAGCACATCTGAGGGATGAATTCTCCCTTTTTTTGGGGGGGGGCTGTTTGTTACTGCGGCATAACCTGGACTAGCCTGACTGATAGAGTGTAATGCCTACAGATGCTTCAGGTTACAAGCACTGGGAGACACTGGGTTACACGAAGTCCAGTGGGAGTGGAGTGTTTCTTAGGGTCTCTACAGAGTAGGTGAGTGTCTGGAGGTTCCTTGATCGAGGGGCATGCTCTGGGAAGCACTGAGCCCACTGCCCACAGGTCACTGTCCTGGACCTCACCACTGGAGGTAAACGTCACCATTGCCACTTTACAGACAAGCAAGTGGGGTCACGGAGGGGAAGGGACTTGCTTGGTGTCACCATGGCAGCGCCATGACCAGCATCTGGACCTTGGCCCCCGACATGGCTCTCTCTCCTTAGGGTATGTCGCTCTGGGCTGTTTCTGATCTTGTGGTGACAGTTCCCTTTTGCGGCCTGACCGTCCTGCAGGCAGAGGAACCTAGTTTCATATTCCACTCTGGGGCTGTCCAGGTGGTAAGGATGCCAGTGGGTCATCCCTGAAAGCAAAATGAAGCTGTCCTAATACGACTGGCCACCCTTGCCGGGGCGAGCCGGGTGGCAGGGCTCAGGTGCACGGGAGGATGGACTCTGTAGGCTCTGCAGGCACTCTGGCACTGTGGAGGGGCTGGGAAAACACAACACAAAACAGTCTTCCTAGGCCCCAGACATCGCTGGCCGGGCAGTGGGCACTGCGCTGCCATTGGGAGATATGATGACAGGAGGAAGGGGAGGAAGGGAGGGGGAGCAGATGACACTGGCCACCTCCCCTCGCCCCTGCTTGTACCCCTGCTCGCTCAGGGGTCAGCTCTATGCCCCCATGTCCAGCCTGGACCTGTCCTCGGCGGGGCCCCTGCAGGTCTGGGGGACGCTCTGCAAGGGCGGCAGCTCACAGGAGCCTGACTGCCCTCCAGCTCTGCCAGTCCTGAGATGGACTTCCCGCTGGGCCCTGCCCTGCTGGGGGCTGTGTGGCCTCAGTCACTGGGCGCAGCACCCTCTCACGTCCTGCAGGCGTGGCTGCCGGACATCCCGGGGAGGGGGAGGATGTGAAATCTCCTTGTCACCAGGTCCCAGGAGGGTGCATTTGCACAAATGCACCCAGGGACTGTATTTGCACAAATCTCAAGGTCCAGGCAGTGGAAGGGGGAAAGCGTGTTTGTCCCAAGTGACGGGGGGAACCGAGGGCCAACTGTGAGCTGTGCATCGGGTGTAGGTTCACCTTGGAGGCGCCGTATGTCTGAGCTCCGCAGGACCGGGAGCTGTGGAAACGAGCCAGGTGATGACCAGGGTCCTGAGACCCTCTGCCGCTCGGACCAGCAGCTTCCCATTGCCGATCTGTGCGTCTGCAGAGGCCTGGTGGGGAGCAGCCCCCGTCCCTCCCTCCCCTCCCTTCACCTGGCCACTGAGCGAGGGGTCAGGTGGAGGCCCACCCCCCTGGGCTCTTCTGGGAATGGAGGGACAGGTCAGGCTGCTCAAGGGACAAGAAGACCAAGAAGCGTCACAGCACATCCCCAGCAAAAGCAGGGACCCGCCGTGAGCGCGGGGCCCCACGGGCAGACCGAGTCCGGCGCTGTATTCCCAGGGTGATATATCACCGCGTCCCCTCCTTTGTGACAACAGGAAGAGGCTGGTGGCCGGGCAGATGCTTGCTCAGCTGGCGGGGGCGAGGGGACCGGGCGACAGTCGGAGCCCGGATGGTCTACCACCCACCGAGCATGGGCTCCCCTAAAGCCCAGAGGTGGGCTGGCTCTCCAGCTGGCGCTCAGGCCCATGGGCCCATCACAGCCCACCTGCAGCCCCTTCTCACATGGAAATATGGTCACTTGAACACGAGCAATGACATGTTCAGCTGCCCAGGGGGCCAGAGCCCCGTGATGGCCCAGCTGGGCCTTTTGGCGAAGCCATGTGTTGGGGGAGGAGGGCTCCGGTGAAGACTTCTGCCGGCTGCTTCAGTCTCCCAAGGCTGTTGGCTGGGCTTTGAGGATCCAGGCAGTGGGTCTCAACACCTCTCCTCAAGGGTGGGCAAAGCCAGACAGCAGCTCAGCCTCTGGGGGTGCAGAGTAGGTCGGGGGGAACAGGGTGACAGGGCAGGAAGACCACACAGCCCTGCAGTCAGGAGGGACCGCGTGTCTGTCCTCTGACCAGCGAGATGTGGGCAGAAGTGATGCCGCAAACAAGAGCCCTGCGGCTGGGCTCGCCTCCAGCTCTCCCTCCATCAGGACCAGGTCCAAGGACTCTGAGGGGTCACGGCAGGTCACCAGGGAGGGAGGAGCTGCCGACTGAGCTGCCACCTGGGCCTCCCACACTGGCCGGCGTGTTGAGTGAGAAAGGACTTTGTCTTGTGCCTCTGGCGTGGGTGTGGGGGGGACTGTTTGTTGCACCAGCTGCCTACTGACTAATACCTACTCCTTATGGGACATGCACAGAGGGTCCCCTGGGGGTGCTGGAGTGATTGCCTCTGAGTGGAGGTCATGACGGTGCAGCCGCTGGGAGAGGGGTGGGGTGGGGCTGGTGGCAGTGAGGGGCGAGGAGATAGAGCCCAGGTGGCGCAGAACAGGTCTCATCAACCACCTTTGTTACTATTCTGAGTCTCATACCTTCCGTCCAGGTAGGCAGGTCCCGCAGTAAAGATCTCTGGGACACGGGGTCCGTGTGCTCTGACCCCGACCCCCAGCCCCGCCCTGACCAGCAGCTGGCTTTGGGTGAGTAACAGCCCTTTGTGACTCAGTTTCCCTGCCTGCACAGGCTGTGGGGGGATTAGTGCTGGCTCCAGGCTGGGTCCGCCCATCCCAGCCGGACCCTGAGGCCGACTCAGATGGGGGAACAGAGCCAAACTCCCCTGCCCACCGCCCATGTCCCCTCAGGACACTGGGGCCATCTTGGTATAGCCATTATCACCCCTTTTGAAGACACGGAGAAACTGAGGCCCAGGTCAACGAGTGGCACTGTCAAGGTCACACATCAGCGTGAGCAGCTGTACCAGAGCTGGAATTCACCCCCATGTCCCATGGGAGTCCTAGGACCCCAGAGTCAGACATGCTGAGGTCCCATCCGGGGTCTGCCCCACGGGCTGCGTGAGCTCAGGCCAGCGACCTACATGACCTGAGCCTCAGTTTTGTCACCTGTAAAATGGGGAAACGATGTAGAAACCAGCCTCCAAGATGGTCCCAGTGACCCCACCTCCCGGTATCACACCTTGCCAGCCCCCTTCCCACTCTGTACCAGGGTCGGTCGTGTGACCAACGGAAATCTGCAGAAGGGGTGCTCCGTCCCCCGAGATTAGGTTATAAAAGGCACTGTGGCTTCTGCCTTGGGCGGCCGTATTCCCCGTCTCTCAGATGGTGCGTGCTGGGCAGGCCAGCTGCCATGCTGTCATTACAGCCCTGGGGGAGAACTGGGCCTCCTGCCAACAGCCATGTGACTGAGCTTGGAAGAGGCTCCTCAGACCCACTCAAACCTTCAAACGAGTCGGCGCTGGCTGCCAGCCTGACCGCCACCTTCTGAGAGACCCTGAGCCCACCTGAGACCACCCAGGAGGCCACAGAGATTGAGATATGATTGTTTTCTGTTGTCTTCTGCAGCCAAGACTTGGCGGTCACTTGTCCCCATCACTGTAGCCGTAGGTGACTAATACCCACTCACTGGATGGAGTGGTCGTGAGGATTACACACGAGGGTACGGGGAAGCCTGGCTCCCAGCCGGCCCAGTGCCACGTGGCCCACCGCAGCTGCCTCTGCGCCCTCACGGCGCTCGCTAAGGCTTACAACCCAGGAACCCGAGAAGCCTCACGTTTATTTGGCCGCAGTTGGCCCTTTTCTCTCTTCTCCAGTGCAGCTCTGGAATTTGGGTGATTACCAGAGCAGACGGGGGGGGAGGTATTAGGAGCCATAACTGGGATGCTGGTGCTTGGAGGAAGCTGGGGAGGTTTACAAGTGGCAGCTGTCAGAGGCAGGCGTTCTGCGACTGCAGCACGGCACGCACTCCTCTCCTCCTGCCTTTGGAGAAGCTCAGCCCTTGCGTCTGCTCCCTTCAGAGCAGGTGGAGGCGGAAATCAAATTAGCCTGCACATTGCTGCTGCTGATGGTTTTACACAAAGCCATCTCGTTTGCTCATTTTTAATCCCTTCCTTCCATTTTTAAACAGTGGGCAGCTAAGTGGAGCTCAAGTGCACATTCTGGGATCATGTTCAGGCTGCTTGCCAGCCTGGTCCCCTCCCTCAAGCGTCCCTTCCAGCCGGTGGGGAGGAGGGCTGCAGGCCTGCAGGGGCAGAGGAGAGCGCGCAGCAGAAACCAGAGCCTGGAGGACAGATCTGGAGGGCGTGATGGGGACCGCGAGTGCATCCGAAACGGGGTGGACCTTTGTGACCATGTGCACTCCACGTTCACGATATTCTTCAAGGGTCCTGGGATCCCCTCCCCCATAGCCTAAGCACTCCCGGTCCGAGCTATTGTGTCAGAAGCTCAGTATTCACTCAGCAAACCGCACTGACCTCACACAGTGGGCAGGCCTCCTTCCCAGCCTCCCGTGGCTGTGGCTACAGCACTCGGGAAGGCCTCAGCCCAGGGCCTGGCCCCTGAGGGGGTTCAAGAAACACTATGATTATTTATAACAACCAATAAATGAAAGGCCAGCACCGCCGCCCCCTCCCGCCCCCGTCAAACGCGGGAGACCACCTCTGACCATGGCAATCAGGGTGTCTCGTGGGAAAAACGGGGTCTAGGCTTGGCTTTGTGGGGTGTGAGGCAGAATGAGGGGTCCAGAGGCAGTGACGGCACCACGAAGGGCGGAGAGGAAGGGCGGGCGACAAAATCAGAAGAGGCAGGACTGATCAGCTCCCGCTTCGGGGGCTGACTGTGGAGTCCTTGAATGGCAGCCCAAGCACGTGGCCTTCGTCCCCAGGCCGCGGGAGCATTGGAAGGCTTTAGAGCAGCAGAGGGACGTGGTCCAGGCTGTGCGTTAGCAAGCTGAACACTGCCGCCATGAAGAGGAATTACTGAAGGAGGACACAGAGACCGGCGAGGCGCTGCGTGTGGCAGCTGCCCAGGGAGAGAGAGGGGCGTGGACCAAGGCTGGAGGTGGCAGGCCCTGCCAGGTGGGTGGGGCCTCAGCAGGGATGCGCTGTGAAGGGGGAGTGGCAGGGCGCAGCAGGGGTGTGGGCGCGGCAGGGTGTGATGGGGCGTGGCGTGGGCGTGGTTGTTGGAGGCGTGGCCTGGTGTGGGGTGGGGCGGGGCAGAGGTGGCAGTGGGCTCGCTGGTTGGGCTCTCCTTTCCCTGACGGCAGCATCTCAGCTGTCCTCCGTAACCTGCCTGAGAAAGGCAGAGGGGCAGAGGTGGGCGGACAAGAGCCGGGCCTGGGAGCAGCTGGGCTGGGGGAGGAGCCCCTTGACTTACACAGAGGACGGAGCTCTGCAGCCACTTGACCAGGCAAGTGGTCCCAGCATGGAGGCGGCAGTTGTAGCTCTTTATCGAGACACGGTGAAGAGGATGAAATCAAGGCCTTATTGATGGGTAGCGCTCAGAGTCTGCGAGTGGGTTGACAAGTGTCGGCGGTCCTTCCTGTGCCCCAAGAAAGCACAAGAAAGTGGCGAGTAAGGGCTCACGTCAGGGCGGGGGTCGCATACACTCCAGGAGGCCTGTGCTGTGTGGAGCTCAGGGGAAGTTAGGCCCGGGGTCAAGGAAGGTTCCAGAGGAGGGAACCCTGGATGGTCTCTGAGGATGAGGAGGGGTTTTCCAGGAGGGCGTGGAAGGCAGAGGCAGGATGAACACCCGCGCTTTTGGGAATGGGCCCACAGATGGGTGGGGCTGTGGGCTTGCAGAAGGGGGACTCACGGGTGATACAGAGTCTCGGGGGTCCCAGGCAGGGCATCAGGGCCTAGAGTCGGGCTCTGGCAGCTGCATGGGCTGTGAAGCAGTGGGGGCGGGAAGCATGACCCCCGGGAGATAGCTCAGGGGCCCTGGCACTGCCCACATCCCGCCGGGCCTGGCTCACCCTCTCACCAACCTCCACCGCTGCCCACTGCTCCTCAAGCCTCTCAGGTCTCCAGAGTGCTGGCCACCACCGCCCCTGCAGTTGGGGTCTGTGTGCGGCAGTCCCTTCCTGCGCCAAGACTGCGGTCCTCGGACCCATTTCAGGAGAGCTTCTTCCGTGAAGAAGGGACTCCGGACACACTGATAGCGCAATCAATCCCAGGGCATGGCACGTAGCTGGAATTAATGCTACTTTTTTTCTTTTTAAAGTGATAGTACCTAATAAAAGGCGATTTGTTAGGGAAGTCACATTCCTTGAATCAAAACCTATGTGTCATGATAACAAGATTCAAGGGCAGCTTGGCTTCCCACCTGGTTTGATCAGGACATCAGGCTTGGAGACAGGCCGGCAGAGAGCGTCGGGGCATCTGATTGGGCCCCCGGAGTCTGGAGCCGGCTGGCTTTCCCGAGATAGTGGGTGGGCTGGACGGAGGCAAGCTCCCATCCCCCACCCCCAGGCCCCCCGCATTTCTCACCAAGTTTTCACCTTTTAAGAGAGCACAGGGAGATCAGCTCCGTGCTTTGTGACCACCTGGAGGGGTGGGATAGGGAGGGAGGGAGATGCAAGAGGGAAGAGATATGGGAACATATGTATATGTATAACTGATTCACTTTGTTATAAAGCAGAAACTAACACACCATTGTAAAGCAATTATACCCCAATAAAGATGTTAAAAAAAAAATGAATTAGGAGAATGTGAGAAGACAAAAAAAAAAAAAAAGAGAGAAGGGACTATTTTTAACCAGCCTGTCAACACCCCTGTAATTATTTATTTTTCACATTGAAAACTGACAAAGATGCCACATCTGAGGCAGCATAAAGCCTCCTTAACAGCATGGAAGGGGGGGCGTGGAATGCAGCTGGAAGAAGACACATTCTGAAAGGAGGCCCTCCAAGGTGGGCTCTGGAAGACGCAGTGAGGCGCTCGGAGAAGGGATTGAACTCTGTCCTGTTGCTTTGACGTCTGGAGGGATGCACAGGACTGATGTGCCACGGGGGAGGTGAAGCCCTCCCAGGGGCTGTTTAGGGTCCAGGGGCAGGCGAGGGGGGTGATGGCTGCCCCAGCTCTGGACTCTGGATCGAGGAGACGGCAGGGGGGCACTGAGTCTCTGAGACACGAGACACGTGACACGTTTCTTCAAGAACAGAGGTGAGGAGTCACCCTGGCCCTGAGAGCACGGACCTGGGAGTGTCTTCAAGGCCAAATTCCTTCCCTGATTCCTGCCAGGGGCCCAGAAAGCCCCTGATGCCAGCCCCAGAGGTGCAGCTTGTCCTTGTGTAGATTGCAATCCGGTCAGGGCACCCACTGACCACCTGATGCCTGGAGATCGATCCCCTTGTGGGACGTGCCACTGAGCACTCCAGGTACCCAAAGTGGCCCAGGCTGCCTCGGGATGAGGTGAGCAGCTGTCTCCAGAGATGCCTGGAGAGCCGGCGTTGGCCCTCCTGGAAGTACTGTGCAGAGAATCTGAGCATCATAGGGGATGGCGGGTCGGTGGGGAGGACAGGGGAGGGGTTTGACCGGAGTGCCCTCAAGGGCCTTCCCAGCCCTGGGTTCATGGTGGGCCCAGACTTTTGGAAACCCTGAAAAGATGAGAAAAAATGACTAATCGATGTCGGAACTCAGATTCCCCTCCCCCTCCCCTTCCCTCCCCCACTCCAAGTGTGCTACTCGCATCTTTCAGCCTGGTCTTCAAACAGCTTCAGGATTCAAGGGCACTGAGTGCTGTGCTCGCGGCAGGCTGTTCGTAGACGCTTGTTGAAGCCTTCCCACTGTTGACGAAAACTTGATGAGTTCTCTATTTAGCTAAACCTGGTCTGTGCCTCCCCTACCAAGGCAGTGCATCTGTGTCAGAATGATGGACCCAGACCGTGATTGTGACCCAGTGTCTCTGCTCATTCAGTGGACGCCTCCAGGGGAAGATGTGACAGAAAATAACCAGCCGGCCAGACAGGGAGCGGGGACTCCTTGCCTCCGACCTCCGCTGGTCCCGTGACCCCAGTGGTCCATCTGAGTCACCGAACCAGCCTGGAGCTCCCACAGCTCATCCTGAAATTCAAGAGCTTCTAGAACAGCCCCACCAAGGACGACGCTGGAGCCTGGACTAGAGGACCAAGCAGGTGCCTATCGGGGCTCTGCTGCTGGCTAGCTGGGGGTGACCTTCTTTCCTGGGAATCGAGTACCTCATTTCTGAGATGAGACCGTCAGAGTGGTTCTGCAGTTTCTTCAAGACTGTAAGCCCCAAAGGCAAGACCCTCGTCTTCTTCTTTGCCCTGCAGTCCCCACCCGGCAAGCAGTAGGGCCCCGTGCGGGCGTTCTTCTGGGCTGCGTCGGCTGCAGTGACTGCGGAACTCTATCCTCAGCGCTTGCACCCACACTGGCCCCTTCTCCACAGACACTGCTCTGGGGCCAGGCCGCTCTCCAGGGCAGCCGTTCTCCATGCCGTAACCCAACCCGGGGCCTCCATGCCTCCCAAGGTGGGGAAGAGAGAGATGGAAGGTAACCACCTCCACCTGCAACGACTGCTTGCATCTCATTGGCCAGAACTGGCCACAGGACCCCACATCCCACATCCCATCTGGTCTTCCACCTCTCAGACCCCAGAAGGAGGACTAAAGACTGTCTCTGCCTCTTACGTTTCTCTCAAGTAAATGAAAGCTTGCCCGAGGCCTGCTGGGTGGCCGTTGGTGGGGTGAGGCCACGCCCAAGAAGGCAGAGTGATTGTTTAAATGTTGCTTCATTCCAGGAGCGCTTTGTCCTTTAAACACATATGAGATGCCTTATTACACTTCAATTAACTCCTCATTTAGGACAGCATTTTAAAGGCATTTCCGAGCGAGTGAGCCAGCACTGGGCTTTGGGTGTCTGGTTGGTCCTGGCCTCAGGGAGAGATGCTGTCTCATGATCCTGCAGCCCACGGGGTGATGGATTGCTCTGAGAGAGCGCGACTGACCCTGGGCAGGGGGCAAGAAATGAGGTTCTCATGATGGATGACCCAAGAGGCTGGTTTAATTTCCCACCATTACCTGCCACTCTGCGGCCGGCGCCTGCGTCATTTCCCAAGCTCTGTCCATCCATCAGGCAAAGATGAGGTCAAAAGTGCTCCTCATTTCTTTGTTGGAGGACCTGGTGCTGGGGGGAGGGAAGGGGGGAGGGAGGGTGGGGGGAACGTATGCCCTTCTGAACAGAGGCAGGATGGGAGTTTAGCAGAACCAGAAGAACCGGTTAGAAACCACTGGTCTGGGCTGGTTAATGTTGCAGGAAGAGCGGGGTTTGGCGTGCTGATTTCCGACGGCGGGGGGCGGGTGTGGACCGCTCGTGCAGACCCTCCCCATTGCTGGACACATAGCTCGATGAGGACACTGTCTGGAACTGCCTGCTGGTCGATTGCGCCACGGGGCAGAACCTTCCCTCCGGGCGGGTCTGTATTCCTCCCTCATACTGTTATTCCAAAAAGGGGCACCGTTTTTTCTCCCTACCCACCTGAACCCTCCCTGGTGGAGGTGTTGTGTTTGTGTGTGTGTTTTGAAGTGTGGGTAGAGAGCAGCCAGGGAGAGCAGAGGGTGTCCCACATGTTAGTGACAAAGCTGTCTCATCACTGGCAGGGGCTGGCCCCTCCTCCCTCCTGCCCTCACCCCTCTGCCCTGTGCCCCTCCTCCGAGCGCTTGGTCCATCCGGGCAGGGGCATCCTTGGCCTATAAGGTCATGCCGAGTCCCTCAGTGCGGTGCCAGTACGTCTGATGCCCCAGAAGATTCACCCCAGGCTGCCGCACTCCTGCCACAAAGGTGTCAGTTACCTGCCTTTAAAAATAGCTCCATTGTTTTCTTCTGATTATAACACAAGTCAATCGTTATTGCAAAAAAAAAGTTCAGAAAATTCAGAAAGTTGAAGGAGATCGTCACCACCCCCCCAAACTAGCGACCACCCGGCGAATCCATCGTTATTGCAAAAACAGTTCAGAAAATTCAGAGAGTTGAAGAAGGAAACAGTGACCACCCCCAACCCCCGCTAGCGAGCACCCCGTTTCTGAGCAGAAAGATGTGCATGTGTGCGCAAGCCCAGGCTGTGCGCTTACTGTGTTATAACCAGCTGTTTCCCACTTCCGAGTTCTGTGACATCGTCCACGTCCACAGTGGCTGAGCCTTGAATCACGTTCTTGGCTATACTGGGTCACTGCTAAGAACCCAGTTTCCAATCGGGCTGGGTGTGACCTTGGGTGCAGCAGGGAACGCTCCCAGAACAGCCCCCACGCCTGACCACGGCTCCAGGCTTCAGGGAGACGATGCTCACTTGTGCACAGGGTTTGGCCCAGACCTCACGCCGCCGGCGTCCTCTGTGCCCCGACTCCTGCCAGCCGCCCGCTGTGATTCCCCTGCACAAAGTGCAGATCAATGCACCCCACTCTGCTGAAGGCTGATGAGCTGTTTTCAGTTTTCCTCCTGTAAGCATCACAGCAGTGGCCACCCTTGATGTTGGGTCTTTGCTCGCTTGACTGATTTAGCTCTAAGATAACTGCCTACAAGAGGAGCTTCTCTGTCCCTGGGTCCCTCTTTGTACGATTTTGTTTTGTTTTTGTTTCTCCTGTTGTGGAGCACAGGCTTTGGACGCGCAGGCTCAGCGGCCGTGGCTCACGGGCCCAGCCGCTCCGCGGCATGTGGGATCTTCCCGGACCGGGGCACGAACCTGTGTCCCCTGCATCGGCAGCGGACTCTCAACCGCTGCACCACCAGGGAAGCCCTGTGCCTCTTAATAGTCGTTAACCCATCAGGCCCTGGCCCGGGCACCTCCCTGAGTCGTGGGGAATGCTGACCAGTGCCACCAGCTTCCCATCTTGAGCGGGGCCCGTAACCCACCTGGTGCCTGTGGGCCGCTTGACCGCACCTGCCCCTCCCTCCACTCTGGGTGTGGGTCCTGCCAACCCTGCGTGGCGGCGGCGCCTCAGGGGCAGGCACTTGGCCTTGCTCATCCCTATTCCCTCTCAGGTCTGGACTCCAGCAGAGTTAAGGGGAGACCAGCTACTGGCCATCAGCGTTCAGCTGCCCATCGACCCTGCTGCGCCAGCCCCGGTGTCCCTGGAACCCTCCACCCAGCGGCCGTAAGCGTGGCTGTGTCTGCCCTTCCCCGGCTGGCTGTCCTCCACCCAGCGTGGAGTAGGGTCTTCACGATCGCGTGCTGAAGGGGTCCGTGTGCGGACGAGGTCGACACGTGTGATGCAGGTGTCGCTTCTGCACGCCACCGAGACCTAGCCAGGCTCTCCCTGGGCCGCCGCGGAGGACGCGCCTCGGACACCAGGGAAGGCGGGGTCAGCCCGCCTCGGCCTCACAAACCCTGTAGCTGGAGCAAGTCCATCTGGTAGCCCTTGGCCAGCCCTTCTCGCACCTCACCCTCGGACACGCCCACCGCGCCCGCCAAGTGCTGCCCTCACTTGCCGGCGGGCCGGACTCTAGCCGGACACGGGCAGTTAAGCCGTGCCCTGGAGTGGCCCAAGCGTCACCCTGCTTGTGTTGCCAAGGATCGTGCTGCTTTGCCTGCCATGTGCTTTTATCACTAGATAACAGTCATAGCTGTCATTTATCATGTGCTCATTAACGGGCTAAGCGCTCTCTGCACCCCAGGCTTGAATCCTGAGAAGACGCCTGCAGGGAAGTTATCCTTCATTCTAGTTTAGAAATGGCATCCAGAGGGCTGTCCCCCACCCCTACCCCCAAAATCCCGCATCCGGAAGGGAGGATCCGGATCCCGGTCTGTGCCCAGCTCTCTCTGCTCTCTGAGGGAGCGGCTGGCACGGTGACCTTTAGCCTGGCTTGTGTCCTTCCCAGATGCGGGCTGAGGCACACAGCTGTGGGGCTTCGGGGGTGGCGGGTCAGTGTGAGGCCGTGGGGAGTGGAGACCAAGGGGCAGGTGTGTCTCCAGCCAAGGGGCTGCACTGCGCAGAGACACCTGTGCCCACTACCCACTGCAAGGTTCAGGAGGGGAGGTGTGGCCCTAAGACCCGTCTTCAGACAGTGATCCTGGACCCTGGCCGACCCTTCTTCCCTGACAGGAAGGCTTGGTCCTTAGGGAGACCGTCCTTCCGGCAGGACTCAAGTGGATCGGACCCAGACGGCACAACCCCAGCTGCACTCTGGAACCTTCTCTCCCAGCAGAACTTAAGAACGATGTTCCCAAGTCATCCCCCGTGTTGCGTCGGGGGTTGTACTGCCCGCAGCTCCCTGGGTTCCAGACTCGTTAGCACCATGTAGTCCCGAGAAGCCCAGCCTCGGAAGCCAGAGATGGAGACCCACAGGTGATTCTCAGACCTGGGCCAGCTGCTTGTCACCCGCTGCGCCCCCAGCACCGTCAGCTGCCAGATGGCCGGGAGCCAGGCTGCCCAAGGACACGGTCACTCCCCTCCAAGGAATAAGGACATCGGTGGGGGGACAGGTGAGAACGTTTCACTGAGTCCCGGGGACCCCCCAGGCTTCTTGCGGGCCAGACCAGGTGTGGTGATGGGGAAAGCTGGGAGAGCAGCAGTGGGAAGCCCCCCGCTGAGGGCAGCGTCCCTCCCTCCTGTGCGGAGCGGTGTCAAGACTTTTTTTTTTGCGGAGAGAATCACAGCGTCCTTCCCCCGGCTGGGCTTGCACGGGCAGCAGTCACCATGCACACCAGGCACCATGTGAGCTGTGGACACGCTTCCCCCCCTGTAGCCCCCATGACCACGTGAGACGTCTTTCGCGGATGCGGAAATGGAGGTTCGGAGAGGTGGGAACTCGCCCAAGGGCACGTGGGTCGGCGGCGGGATTCCAGGTGGAGGAAGGGCCACACCACCGCTCAGCGTGCTTGGTGGGCCCAGAGTCAGGGCCACAGGGGCTCTCGATGGGCTGGACAGGACGAAGCACCTGTCATCACTCGACCTGCCGCAGTGCCCCGCTCTGCTCCTCGGGCACCGACGCCCTGCAGACAGGAAACTGAGGCACTCCTGGAGGACGTCAGTGTTGGGGCAGAAAACTCAGAGCGGTCAGGCCACCGTCCTTTCAGTGGGGCACGAGCACAGGCATGTGGATCAGGCGTGAAGAAGTGTCCAGCCGAGGGGCGGCTGAGCACAGCTGACATGTGACTTGGGACTCCGTTAGGCTGTGGTTTCCCTGTAGCACCAGGCATGGGGCAGGGGCCGTGTGCTGAGGCCCAGACCTGCTCTGTCAGGAAGCATCCCTGCGGCTCCCCTGGCTCTGGTTATGCAGCCCCCGAGGGCCTGGAGCACTCACCGAGCCCTGCCCTGTCCCCAGGATGCAGGAGGCTGAGAGGGGCGTCGCGAGTCGGGGGTGGGGGGAGGGTCTCTGTCCCCTGGGGCTTCCGGCCCACCTGGAGGCGCCAGGCACACAGGTGAGTCAGCAGCACGTGGCGATGTATAAACCAGTGCCCAGCACTCGGGACACGCTGGGGACAGGTTATGCACGTCCCTGAGCAGTGACATTCCTGTGATCACACGGCGTCCTGAGGACAAAAGTTGTTCCCGGTCAGAGCTCTGCTGACGGATCACTTATGCTTTCATAGTCCTCCAGGAAGGGGAATGACAATGGCTGTCCTTCACTTGTCCAGAACCGAAGAGGGCAGCTGGTCTTCCAGAAAGAGAGAAAGAGACAGAGAGAGACACAGAGACAGAGAAACAGAGAGGGAGATAGACACAGAGAGACGGGGAGCGGGGCGAATATTCATCTTACTGGCCAGGGATGGCAGTGAGGGGCCCAGGGTCTCTTGGACGCTGGAAGCTGAGCCGGGACCAGGCCTCCAGGCTCCCACGTCCACCTGGACATACCCTACGACAGGCCAACCACACTGGGGTGGCTCCCTGCTTTGCCAGCGCTCACTCTTTAGTGGAGAAACATACTAAACAACTACCTTACAAATAGCTTTTACTGAAATGATCATTTAAAAAAAATCTTTTAACTGTTATATAATTTTACAGTTACAGACAAATTACACAAACAGTACAAAGTACTCTCATATACCATTGTGTGTTCTCTCTCCCTCTGTCACTACACACACACACACACACACACACACACACACACGCAAACACGTCTATACCATTTTCCGAACTATTTGAGAGTAAGTTGGAAAACCACGTGGCTGGCCCTTTGCCCTCAACGTCAGCACTGAGCAGGGACCGCTCTCGTATAATCACAGCGCAATGATCAAACCAGGGGATCATAGTTCTCGCTGAGGCACCGTCCATATTCAAGTTTGTCCAGTCGGGCTGTGCGTTCTCGGGGGGTCCACCCAGAAGTGAGGTTGTATCTTTCTCAGTGCATCATCCCAGGAGGTGGATGTTGTCTCTTCAAGAAATTAAGAAAAGAAAAAAAACATCTCCTTGATGGTAGCCTCCATATTTACCACACCCAGTGCTCTTCTCTCCCCACTCCAGATGGGAACATCTATCTAGAATCAATTCCTTCATCCCAAAGAACCTTCTTTAATATTTCTTAGCGTGCAGGTGACGAATTCTCTCAGTTTGTGTCTACCTGCAAATATCGTTTTCTGCCTTCATTTTTGGAGGATATTGTCACCGATATGTCCTCAATCCCATACTTTCTGTTCCTCATCACTTCTGGTAAGAAACCAGACATCATCTATATCTTCATTCCCTTGCAGGCAATGAGTCTGCTTTGAAGAGCTTTTTCTTCATCTTTGGTTTTCAGCGATTTGATGATGATGTGTTTAGGAGTCGTTTTCTTTGTATTTCTTCTACTTGCAGTTGCCTGATACTCTTGAATCTGTAAGTTTTCTGTTCTTCCCAAAATTCGGGGAATTTGTGATCATTAGTCCTTCAAGTCTTTTGTTTCTGGCCCATCCTCTCTCATAAGGAGATGTACGTTGAACCTCTTGATATTTTCCCACTGGTTGTGGAGGCTCTGTTCATTGTTTTCAATATTTTTTCTGTCTCCCCTTCAGAGAGGAGATTTTCTATTGCTCCATCTTTCAGTTCGCTGGCCCTCTCTCCTGCCGTTTTCAGTTTCGTGTTAACTCCATCCAGCAAGTGTCACAATTTCACATGTTGAGCTCTTTAGTCCTAGAATTTTCTTTTTATTCTCTTTTATAATTTCCATTTGTTTATTGAGATTTCCCCTATTCATTTTTTTTGTTTTTGCGGTACGCGGGCCTCTCACTGTTGTGGCCTCTCCCGTTGCGGAGCACAGGCTCCGAACGCTCAGGCTCAGCGGCCATGGCTCATGGGCCCAGCCACTCCGCGGCATGTGGGATCCTCCCGGACCGGGTCACAAACCCGTGTCCCCTGCATCGGCAGGCGGACTTTCAACCACCGCACCAACAGGGAAGCCCTCCCCTATTCATTTCTGATGAAATAATTTTCTTTGTGTCCTCAAATATATTTACATTAGCTGCTTTAACTCTTTGTCTGTTATTTCTAACATCTGGGTCTTTTCAAAGTCAGCCTGTATGAACTGTGTTTTCCCCTGTTTATAGGTCACACTTCCTTATTCTCGTGTCTAGTCATCTTTGTTGTATGCTTGACATTGTGGATAGGATAGTGTTGAGAGTCTGGACATGGTTGTCCTTCTAGGGAGGGTGTTGAGTTTTGTTCTGACAAGCAGCTCATTTGCTGGCAGATCAGGTGATTCTCAGGCTTGGGTTTGAGTTTTATTAGATATGTTTACAGAGATTCTTTCTCTAGGGCTAGATGAGTCCTGCTCCTAAGGCATAGCCTTTCTGGGGTGTCGGTTGAATGCCTGGGAATTTCAACAGGGTTTCTCGGTTCCTGCTGGTCATGCAGATTCTCTCCCTAAACGTGCAGCCAAGTATTCAGAAGATGTCATGGGACCCCGTGTGGATTCTGGACGCTCCTACCTGTGCACTTTCTACCTCTCCTGTACTCTGCCCCCAACTGCAGCTACCTCGCCAGCCCCAAACTCCAATCCCTGCCTCCCCAGCTCAGAGAAGCCACATTTTCTGCCTGGGCAGTCACCACACATCATGGAAGAAAGGAGAACTCCATGAACAGAGTCCAGGCGGGATCACATGGGGGTCCAGAAAGTACCCCAGACAGGAAGCCAGCGACTGTGGGACTCACACTGTACACTCCTCCCCTCTCAGGATCCCAGTCCTGCTGCTGTCGAGGCTGAGAAACTTTGTCCCTATTTTGCAGGTGTCTGCAGCAGTAGGGCTAGTCTGGCACCATCATGGCCAGAAGTGGAAGTCCTCCACGGTGAGTTTTAAGTTACAGTTTGGGTCAGTGCTGTGAAGGAGAGAAAGCAGGGTGCTTTGTGAGGTGCGAACAGGTCGGAGGCTCAGGAATGTTCCCTAAAGATCTGAAGACTCTGAGCTGAAATCTGAAGGCGTGCGTGTACGTGTGTGTGTTCTGCACACGTGTGTACTTGTGTGCACGTGCGATGAGCAGAGCCACAGTGTCAGTAGAGGAGCAGCATCTGTGAAATTTCCTGTGTTGGGAAAGTGGTGGATGTGTCCCCGAAGCTGAAGAAAGGCCAGTGTGAGTGGCTCCGGTGCTTCCCAAGTGCCACACGCAGCGTGGGTGGGAGACAGGGTATACAGCCCCCTCACCTGTCAACCACCACCTGCCCCCTCAGCCTCGTCCACTTATTCCAGCGTGCCTCTTATCATTTCCTATGTGCATGTGACATGGAAAAGGAGGTTGGGGACCCTGGGAAAATGCACAGGTGGAGGGAAGGAGCCTGGATGGTAAGACGGCAGGCATCTGAGAGCACACGGGAGCCATGGAAGCGGTAGAGCAGGGAGGAGCCCAAGCAGGTGTGTGCTTCTGAAGGCCACTGGCTGAAGTATCCCTGGTGGCCCCACAGAAGGCTCAGGTGCATTCGGGTTAGGAAGCTGGTCTCTCACTTTGTGCGATTCCCCAGGGAGCTCCCGGTGGCTCCCTCCAGGCGCTCACCTGAGCTTCGTGGCCCCAGGGTGGACTGTTCCATGAGTAATAGCTTTTCAGACAAACAAACCCAAGGTCCTGGGAGGTGAATGCTTCACGGGCACTGTCTCCAGGCCTCAGAGGCACCTCATCGTCCGTGACCAAGGTGCCCCAGCTCCACCGGTGCACACGGCCCCTCCCCTCCCAGAGGGATCCCTGATACTACAGACTCTGGTGCTCGGCAAGGAGTGATGGGTATTCTAGCACCAGTTCTGTTCTGCTCCCAGGCGCTGGCGTCGGGGCAGAAAAGCCCAGGTCACAGGCTCATCAGGGCCTTACAGACCTTCGCTGGTCAGTCTAGACGAGGGAGCCTGCCCCGGCCAGCTGGCCCCTGAGACCTCCTCCCATGGGCTGTCTGGGGTCTGCCCCACCTCTGTTGGACTTGGGAATGAGTGTGGCCATGCATGCCTGGGGTCAAGGGTTGGAGGAGGCCGTGTTCACAGTGGGAGCATCAGACGGTAACTCGCGGGTCCTTCTGGGACTTGCATGGGGCCACAGGCCCACTTCTGAACCTCCCTCCTTCACACAGCCTGAAAACAAGCTTAGAGGAGGGTCTCTCTGAGGCCAGGGGAGACCTGCCTTAGATGATCCCTGTGCATGGGGCAGTTATGGGGGTTTCCGCTGAGCTGGCTGAGCTGCCTCAACACCTCCAAGCTGAGAGTTCCCGGGCCCTGGCCGCCGGGGTGTGACGAGGAGGCCGTGTCCTGCCCCAGGCACAGGTGGGCACCAAGCCACGGGCACAGGAGAGCCTGCACCTGCTGGCTGCCAGTGCGGTGCCAGTGGAAAGCCCGTGAGTGGCTGCATTGCCCAGGGCTTGAATGGCAACAAAACTTCAAAAGAAAAGGTGAGAAAGCAGCCGTGGCCGCCACCCGGCTGGGACGAGCCCCCAGGTGAGCCCGGCGCCGGCTGTGCCAGCTGCGGGTGCGCTCGCTATCTAGGGCGAGGCCACGGCGTTCGGAGCCCTGGTGGGAAGCGTGGTGCCCACTCTGCTCTTGTTGAAAGACTTTATTACAGCAGCTTATTACGGGCTCCAGGGCTGTGTGGACAGGAGCCCCCCTTGATCTTGGATCCTGGAAACCAGCGCCCAGGCCAGGGGCTCCTTGAAAGGGTAGAAGCCAGGGCAGGTGGGCCTTGATGGGCACTTAGGATGGAGAAGTCCGCGCTATGTTCCATTAGGTGGGGAACAGGAGGGAGGGAGTGAGTGCACCTCGTTCCCCGGTGGCTCTCACCTGCGCTCAGGCTCCTGGGAGACAGCAGGTGAGAGGTCCCTGACCTTCAGTGCCAGCACCCTGGATGGGCCGGACACAGAGCATCTTCCCAGGTAGAGATGGGCCCCCCCACATGTCCACGTTTCTGCCCAAGACGTCTTCCCGCCTGGGTGATGTTTCCATCTGAGGCGTCACTCAGGTGCACTGTGCTCTATCCAGGCCTCCAGGTGCTGGCCTTGCTGGACACAGCTTCTTCGCAATTGTGTCCCCATAACCTGGCTGCTACGCCCAGGTCATACGTGAACACCATGACCTGTAGTCAGTGTACCCCGTGGGTGCCTCCCCCAGGGTTAGGAGCTCCGTGAGGGGCAGCCAACTGGGAAACCCCGAGAACCTGGACCAAGAGAGATGCTTCTTAGTTCAAGATGGGCTCCCTCTCAGGCTCGCCCCGCACGTGCTCCTGGCTCCCCAGGGCTTTGGGCCTCTGCTGATGTCGCCAGTGCCCAGGTCACCTGGTCACTCCCCACCTGTCATGTTCCCTGAAAGCTGGTGTTTCAAGTGCTCAGGAAATTCACATATCCATGTGCCGTGGGTTGTGTTGTGTCCCCGCCAAAATATGTGGAAGTCCTAAGCCCTGTACCAGTGAATGTGACCTTATTTGGAAACAGGGTCCTGGCAGGAATAATTAAGATGTAAGTTGAGGTAGTCAGGCTGGAGAAGGGTGGGCCCTTCATCCAATGTGTCTGGTGTCATTTTGTTTGGACACCAATGTGTTTGGCGTCTCTGCAGAGCAGAGACACAGAG
Source organism: Leucopleurus acutus (assembly GCF_964270905.1). Classification (NCBI taxonomy): domain Eukaryota; kingdom Metazoa; phylum Chordata; class Mammalia; order Artiodactyla; family Delphinidae; genus Leucopleurus; species Leucopleurus acutus. The sequence continues at coordinate 3,416,768 of NC_139150.1, read as the reverse complement.
ACAGACACACAGAGCAAAGAACGCCCTTGAAGGCACAAACACAGAGAAGGAAAGCAGAGATTGAAGCCACACGGCTACAAGCCAAGAAACCCAAGGCTCGCCAATGACCAGCAGGGGTTGGAGGGGCCTGGAAGCTTCTCCCTCAGAAGGAACCAGCCCTGCCGACCGAGATTTCAGACTTGCAGCCTCCAGACCTGTGAGAGAACGCATTGCTCCTGTGTAAGCCCCCCGGTCGCGGTCCTTTGTTATGGCGGCCCCAGGAGACAGTTACACATGTACCCTGAGACCTGGCTGCTACCCCATCCTTGAGGACAGCCTGTGAGAAAACAGCCAGAGTTCCACGGATGTGTTTTATTTTCACCTCTTTGGATGATCAGAGACAAATCTGCTCTCCACCCTCACTTCCTCCCAGCTCCCGCCCTCCTTAGGGAACACAGTGCTTTTAAGGGAACCGGTTTACGTGATCAGAAGACGGAGGAGGCCGCTAGATGCCTGGCCTGAGCTGGGAAAGGGGACGAGAGAGAGAGAAAACGAGGCCGCGGGAGCGGGCGAACCGGCCTGGCCTGAGTCTTCGCGCCTGTCGGGGGGGGGCTTCTGGGGGCGTCACAGCAGGGTCCCGGGGTCCTGGCCGGGAGGCGCAGTGTGGACGGCAGAAGCCTGCCCCACCTACGTTTGTGCCCTGCAGCCCAGGAGCCCCCGGCATTCCCAGGGCTGCTGTGACGGCGGAGGCTGTGTCTGGGGAGGGATGAATCAGAGGGTTCAGGTCCCAGCTCTGCCGCCTGTGAGTCCTGGGGCCTCAGGCGAGCCCCCTGAGCCCTGAGACTCATTGCTCATCTGCAAATGGAATAATTAATAATAACAGCAGTAATAATCTGAGTAATCATGATGGCTCTTGCCGGAGCATGATGGTCAACTCTGTGCCCATGTGATGGGGCCACAGGACCCAGAGGCCTGGTTCAACAGTGCCCTGGGCGCGTCTGTGAGGGTGTTTCTGGGAGAGACTAGCATTAGATTTGATGGGCCGAGTGAAGAGGGGGCCCTCCCCAATGTGGGTGACCTCATCCAACCCACTGGAGACTGCCCCCCACCCAGAACACGAAAGGGAGGAAAGGCAAATCGCTCGCTGCCTGGCTCCTCCCGCTGGGATATCCACCTTCGTCTGCCTTTGAATGTGGACCTGAACTGACACCATGGGTGCCCCTGGTGTCCAGCTGCTGACCGCAAACCTTGGGACTTCTCGGCCCCCGTAATCGTGTGAGCCAATTCCTTATAACAAACCTCTCTATCTATATACATCTCCTGTCAGTCCTGTTTCCCTGACTTACACAGGAGCTGGGGTGGCACTAAAAGGAGACGGTGGAGGCCTCCTGGGCAGAGGGTGGGGCAGGTGAGGCTGCTCCCTGCAGGAGCCGCGGCTGCCCTGACTCTGGCGGGTCCTTTCCATCGCTGGTTGCCTAGCAACAAGATGGGCATCACAGACACCTCCAGGGATGCTCTGAAGACTAAACCACATGGTCCAGGGACCAGCAAACCCACGAGCTAAAGCCGGCCTGTTTGTGGAGATGAAGTTTTACTGGCGGAGGACCATGCCCGTTTGTTTACCTATCCCGGCTCTCTGCTCCGACGGCAGAACTGAGTACTTACCATGGAGGGCGTACGTCCTGCACAGCCTCAACAGCTACTATCCGGCCTTTTCCAGAACGAGTTTACCGCCCCCACCCCCCCAGTGATGTCGTAGCCACGTGAGGGGTGTCCACGGGCTGTGCCCTGTAGGCGGGAGTTGGCTTGCTCTCTGGCCCCGCTTGGGCGCCGGGTTTCCCAGTTCGAAGGGCCTCCCCCAGGCTCACAAAGGGGTTTCCACGAGCAGCGGGGCCCAGGCCCAGCGTTGTCCTCTGTTGGTGCCCCTCATGCCTCCTTCTGGAGGCCTTGCCTTCCTGTACCATCACTGCTCCCTGCGGCTGACACACGGCCCAACAGAGGCGTTAGCTGTTAATGAAGGTGTTTGCTGATAATGAAGGTGTTGCCGATCGTGACCGCGCTACCTGACAACTGGGAGCCGGCTACTGAGGGCCGTCGCAATACAGGAACTTTCTAGATGGGTTGGAAAGGCAGGAAGCCCTTCAGAATCCCGGCGCAGGCGCAGAGGGGATGGGCTCACAGGCAGCGGGATATGTGCGGGGTGCAGACAGCTGCTCACAGGTGGGCAGAGACCCGATGCCCTCACGGAGCCAACTCGTACAGAGTCACTTCAGAAAGTGGCACTCGGGGTTCAGAAACGTCCGCTGGGCAGAAAGAGGCCTGTGTTTCCACCAGCAAAGGCGGCGGGGAGGGTGTGTGTGCAGTGAGTCGAGCCTGCAGTGTTTGACCTGGAGAAGCTGGGGTGAGGGGGCCAGGCAGGAGCAGACAGCTGGGGCCCCTCTCCTCCACTGGAGGCCGTGTCGCCAGTCCAAGCTCCACGGAGGGTCTGTGGCAAGCCTGGGGGCCTGGGAGCTCCCCACACCTTGCCCCTCCCTCTTCTCAGGTTAACTCCCATCAGAAGAGACCCACCTGTTCTCAGTGGTCAGTGTGCCCAGATGAAGATGAGAACTCACAGCTAGGGAAGCTTTAAGGACCTCAGGGAGGAGAGGGAAGGTGGGTGTGACGGGGAGGATGGGGGGCTTCCTGGAAGAGGGGGTTGAGCCTGCCTAGGAAGGACAGGCAGGATTTGGGTAAGTGAAGAAGAGAGGGCACGGTAGGCCAGGGCGGGGGGAGCAGGTGATGGAGAGCTGGGGCCTTCAGGTAGAGAGGGAGGGAGGCCATGCGTGCCAGGAGCAAGGACTAAGTTTCTCGTGGATTTCACCTGGCGCCTCATGGGCTCTGGAGTGAGGAGTGGGGAGCAGGGCCACACCGAGGGAGGGGGCGAGGAGGGAACGGGAGGGGAGACGCTCCCTGGGGCCCCTGCTGCGCAAAGGCCGTTTGCACAAACCGAAGTCCTGGGAATGAGCCCCCTTGGCTCAGGGCAGTGCCTGCCAGGTGCCCAATGAACCCAGGGCAGCCCTCCTCCAGGGGCAACGACCTGCAGGGTCTGGGCGGGCCAGGCTGCCCGGGCCCGCCCGCTGCACTTCCTCTCCCTCCCACAGGGGCACATCCAGGGGGCAAGCATCCTGTTTAGAGCCGGGGCTGAGCCTACAGCCCCGGGTGAGGCACACAGCAGACAGCGCGCCCAGCCCCCGTCAGAGGCTGGGCGTCCCGCAGGGCCCCGTGTGACCACTATGTGGACACGCTGCAGGACAGCCTTGTGTGGTGAGCAGGGTGGGGCTGGCGGGGCCTCATGACCTGTGGACTGGCTGATTCGAATAATCTCTGGGGTCTGGGGCACGGGGGCCGCCCCCAGTGGTCTGGTGCCTGGCCCCGGGGCAATCCGGCGGAGGTATAGTGGTCCCAGATAAGGGGGTGTTGGGAGTAGACGTAGTCAGCTGCCAGGATCTCAAACTGGGGTCAAGACAGCATTTCAAAAACTCCCAAGAGACACCAGGGTGGATCTCTTCCTGCAGACTCTGTCTGTTCCATGGACATGGGTTCTCACATGCTGGCCGGGCAGTTACAGACACGGCCTAAGTCCCCCACCCCACCCCAGGACACCGTCCTCCTGTCCCTCGTACACGCCATGCTCGCTGCCCCGCCCCCCAAGGGGCGCCCTTCCTCGATCCCCACACCCCCGGCCTCTTCCCTCCCTGTGGGTTTCAGCTCCACTGTCCCTCTGGGGAGGCTGATGGCAGAAGTCCCCAGGGCCTCAGCCACCTCTTAGCCCAGGAGCCCTGGCCTGTCTCCTCTGTCGCCCTTCTCAGCATCTGCAGTCGAGCCCTGGAGGCTTCCTGTGGCTGTTTCTCGTCCATCCCCTGCGTGCTGTCCGTTCCAGGAGGATGGGGCTGTGTCCTGCTCTGTTGCTTGGTGCCTGGCATGCAGTTGGTACCTGCAAGTCGCTGATGGAGTGCAAGCGAACCCCAGAGGCCAGAGTCCTTGGAGGAGGGGCTGTCTGGTGGCAGAATCTCCCAGCCTACGTCCAGGACAGGAGGATGCTTCTGTAAGGTAAGACCTGAGGTTTGAGGGGGCCAGCGTCTACGGGCCGAGGTCTTCTCCCACTCCCTGGAAAGTCGGCTCTGCAGATGGAAATACACCTGATTGTTACTGAGATGCGGTGCATTCAGGACTGTTGGAATTTTGATAAAAATAATAAATGCCTAAATGTTTTATTTTCCCATGGCTGCACTTGGACACGAGCATCAGGGCCCTTCTCGAGCTGGAGGATGTCGGGAGCTGCTGGATCGAAATGAAAAATGACACAGGAAGAGGCCCCTGATTGAGAAATCCTTCCGGTAAGCATTTCAATGCCTCCCCACATTGATTTTAGATACCAAGATCCCTGATAAAGTGGAAATTTACCGTCTTGCTGCTAATTTCTTTCTCCAGTCTATCATCGACTCAACAGATGGTGTTTCTTCAGGCTACCTTTAATGGCCCCAGAAATTAAATTAGTGAAAAATGGAGAACTCCCATAATATTAAAAGTCACCCGTGGCTTCAGGAATCTGGTGAATTTCCATGCACAGAGGCAGTCCTCTTTGCAAAGGGGTGGAAAATGAGTTTCTGCTGTAAAATGAAAATGCAGATCTGTCCCCCACTTGGCTCTTCGGGCCAAACCCAGGGGCTGGGGCTGCGGCTGGGGCCCCTGCCCCCTCCCTCAATCCACAGGGGCTGGCGTGTTCCTGGCCGTGAAGATAAAACGCTGGATCGGCCGGGGGGACCCAGTACCCTCAGCAGGCATGGTGTCACGCACACCTGTCTGGAGTAGAGGAGAGAGGCGTCACCCTCTCTGCAGCCACACTGTGTGTCAGGCACGCAGACACAGAAGGTGCTCACCCAGGGACACACAGGTATCCCCAGTGTGAGTTGAGGGATCGAGACTCAGGTGCCCCCAGTTCCCTGGGATCCCAGGTACCTTCCTCTGTCCAGGGGTGAGCCCCTCAGGGCCAGGGCCTCTTCTGAGCAGAGGCCAGCGCCGTCCTCCGGCACGGGGTGGCCAGTGGTTCCCGGCCTCTTTCCCCACCATCCTCACATCAGCCGTGGAAACCTCAGAAGGCTCCCTGATGCCACCATCAATTCTCCTGACCGTCCCACCGTCTCGCTAAGCCATCTGCTGCTCTGTGAAACCATCCCCGCAAACTTTTTCAGGGACCAAGACGACCTGGACCATGGCAGGTCTTGTAACCACAGACCCACACCCCAAATTGCCCTCCAGTGAGTAGTCTCAGGAGTGTTGGGTGAAGCCGATTCCGGTTCCTGGAAGAGTTAGGATGTGCCCTTGAGGTGTGGTTGGTCCAGCTCCAGATAGCCACTGGCAGTGCGTCGGAGGTTCAGTCTGAAATCCGTGAGAATGAAGCATGTGTCCTATTTTTCCTCCACAGATGGACTTCTCTTCATCACATTTGCATATGCCTATCCATCCAGCGAGTTGTGATTTCCTACTGGCTCCCGCTTGGGATCTTAACTAATTCATCTTTAAAACTGGGCCAAGAGACCCCCCGCCCCCGGCACACCCACCTCTGCAGGGGCCTGCTCCTTGCCTGATAAACCTGGGTCCACAGTCACTCACACGGGGTGAGGAAATACGAGGTGACACAAGGTAGAATTTGCCAAACGCAGGGGTCCCCGCTGACAGTGCCCTTGAGAAGGTGAGGGCTTCTTCCTCTGCCTTTGACGAGAGACGAAGCCCCCAGGCCCCCCTCCAAGCAGACACCTGGCAGCTCACACTCTTGGCCCTGGGGAGCGGCTGACATCCACTCTGCTCCCCCACCAGCCTCCCCTTGACCTTGTTGGTGTCAGCAGGGAACCCCAGTTCTGTTGCACACCTGCTGCTGGGTGGGGCGGGGCAGCAGCGAGTCCCAAGGGATCTGCGTGCATAGGCCTGCCTGGAGCAGTGGGGACTCTGTCTGGGTCCAAGGACTAGGAAAGCTGGTTCCTGGCTCTCTCCAGCTTCAAAGCAGGGTTTCCAGCCACAGAAGTGGAGTTCCTGGGGTCACAGCCACCCAGCAATTTCACAGTGTCTGAGACTTAAGAAGAGGTTCAGGGAAACGGAGGGAGGAACGGGGTATTTCTTGAACTTCCCCCAGATCATTTCTAAATACTACCTGTTTCTTCCAAGGGTTCCTTCCACCAGGCAGCACTGAGGGGCCACACAGCTGCACACTAAGAGCTTTCCTCACCCACCTCCCCTCCCACCTCCCACCTCCCCTTACACGCCGTGCTGGAAATCGGCTCTATTCCCCCACACGGACGACTTTTGTGCATATCTGTGGGAAGGATGGAGACAGGTACGCTTCTCAGCCGGGCCACGCAGTCCCATTCCTGCCCCATCAGTGGAAGGTGCCGGTGACCTAGTTCCACGATGTGCACACACCACACAGATGCTCGCCTCAGCCACGTGTTCTGGTGATTGGGGTCCAGGCGATTTCTGGGTAGCAGCGGGAGCCTTGTTCTCAGCTGGTCTCCTCCCCGAGTTTCCCTGCTGAGAAGCCGGGGAGCCGCCCAGCCCATGATCACCCTCAGCGCCTCATCTGCCTCCCCTCCCCAAGGACGGCTCTGGTGCCCAAACCCAAGACGGAACAGTGTGTGTGTCAGAGTCGGAAGGTTGGCTCCAAGAAGATCTGCATCCGGATTCTGGCTCCTCCGTGATCACTGGCATGCTTCTTAGATTCCCTAAGCCTCAGTTCCCTCATCTGTAAAATGGGAAACCAAAGCGCTCCCAGGTCATAAGACCGTTGTCCAGATGAATGGGTTTACTTCATCTTCTAACTGAGGCTGTGGGAGGCTTCTGGGTCCCAGGCACAGTGGGTTGGGGCCTTGCTTCTCTGTTTCTCTGGGCTATGCCTTCTCCATGTGTTGGCTCTGTCCTTGGGCTGACTGCCCTCATGGTCACAGCATGGTTGCCAGGAGCCACCCCTTGTCCTTATGTCCCTCTTCTCACCTCCGAAGAGTGAGAGCATATCACTTTCTACAAGGGTCAAACATTAAGAGTTCTGAGGTTCACTGTGATGGGGCCAGCTTTGTATCAAGGGGCAGAGGGTCGTGCCCACTCACGCCTCTGGGCCCACCCCAGTCCTTCAGTGGGGCCGGCGTGCTGTCTGGTGGGGGAGGGGGAGGAACAGATATTGAGACCCTTGGTGTTTAGCTCTTAGCTCGTTGGCTCTTGACAGCACTCCTGCCATAGTTCTTGATGACATCAGCGTCGTAATCCCGGTTACACCCCACTCGCTGCCGCTTGCGGGTCTGCACCCGACGAGGTGAACCCGTGACCTCGGCCCGAGCGGGAAACGGCAGCCTCAGATCTGACGGAGAGCTGTAGTCTTAGAGTAACAGGCTATTTTTCTCCTTCTTCGCAAATAAAACCACTTATTTCCAAATCGACGAGAACATTCTTGTTCCTTTTCTTCTTGTCCACGGCTGATCAGAGCAAGCCTCACATCCACGGTTCACCTCTTCCTTTGCTCCAACCTCAGGTTTCCTGGGTCACGGTTACACGTGTAAACAGTGAGAGTAAAGCCTGCACTTCCCCCACTTCTGACTGGCCCCAAGATGTGAAATGAATAATACTTCGAGTAACGAGACTAGGGGAGCACAGAGTCTCCTGATTCCTCCCCAGGGCTCTGCTCCCTGCACCTGACAGCCCCCAGGAACTGCAGGCTTTGTGGGGCAACGTCCTCCAAGCTCCGGGGCGGGGCTGCTCGGCAAAACTTCCCCAATCCTGCTCTGTTCCTTCAGGAGAGAAACTGATGGGAACTCCACTGGTGACTCCAGTTCTACCGTTTCTTTGTTTTATTTTTTATAAGTTTATTTATTTATTTATATGTATTTATTTATTTTTGGCTGCGTTGGGTCTTTGTTGCTGCGCGCGGGCTTTCTCTAGTTGCGGCGAGCGGGGGCTACTCTTCGTTGCGGTGCGTGGGCTTCTCATTGCGGTGGTTTCTCTTGTTGTGGAGCACGGGCTCTAGGCACACGGGCTTCAATAATTGCGGCATGCGGGGTCAGTAGTTGTGGCTCGCGGGCTCTAGACCGCAGGCTCAGTAGTTGTGGCACACGGGCTTAGTTGCTCCGCAGCATGTGGGATCTTCCCGGACGGACCAGGTCTCGAACCCATGTCCCCTGCATTGGCAGGCGCATTCTTAACCACTGCGCCACCAGGGAAACCCCATTTCTTTGTTTTTTAAGACTCACTTTCTCCTACACACCATTCTCCTGGGCTGACTTAGGACCCACGCTTCTGTTAAGCTGGGCAAAGTTCTCCCACCGGCTCGGGCTGGGGCAGGAGGTAGGACTCAGAGATGCTGTGACTCACCATGGGACATCCCTCCCCACCCCGGCCCAGATGTCCCCTTGCTCCTCTGTCAGCTGACGGAGAGGTTCAGCCACTGGGGTTGCCCGGGGGGATCCTCATCACCCTCAGGGGTCCTGGCCAGTCCTGTGGGGGCTGGAGAAGGGTGGGGTCATTACCTGGCCCACCGATCACACAGCGGGGGCTCCTGGCAGGCGATGTCTGTCTTGACGTGGACCCCTCTTCCCGTTGGCCACACCCCTCGCCAAGCGTGAGGCCCCAGCAGGCAGCCAGTTCACCCCGGGTCCTGCGTGGAAAGAATGAGGGGCCGAATGAGCCAACATCTCAGCCGTCTCTTGGCTTCACGCAGAGGCTGGCTGACTCATCAACCAGGGACACCTTCTAGAAAGAATGAGAATTTCCAAAGATGTGGGTTTTGCTAAAAATACCCACCACCCTCAGGCCTCGGTGCCCAAACTCCCCCTCGTGTGTTTCTAAGGCATCGGGTCTGAGTCTCGATTCCGATGCTGCAGTTCCTGGGGTCCCTGTGGGCGCCGGGCTGCCAGGGGCTGCAAGCGCTCTTTGCCTGCTCCGTGGAGGGCGGGGGCAGCTCCCCTGCTACCGTCCACCCCCAGCTCGTGAAGATCTTCAGGGGTCCTGCAGCAAAGGCCACTCCAGGCCCGGTGGTGGGTTCCCGGGAAGCACTGAGTGCCTCCCCACTTTATCAGGAAGGGTGTGTTGTGACATTCCCGATGGCCCACTGACAGCCACGTGAAAACACTAGTTAGCATGTTACAGAGGGTTGAGCTTGTCGAAGCCATGAATCCTTGAACTCCATCACCCGCCCTCACAGGCCGGCAGGATTCAAGCGATGGTGGCCCTGTGGGAACATCGGACTGGGCGCAGGGGCTCGGGGTCCGTCTACCCCCCTCACACCCCATGGCCAGGGCTTAGGGGGCCTTTCTGAGGACACCCCTGCTGGGCGGGTCTTGCTGGGGTGGGGTGGGGAGATGAAAGTGATGGAGGGGCTCCCAGGCCAGCAGAAGGGGAAAGACCCTCATGTGCTGGCCGGTTGGCCGTGTGAATCCCTTGGTGGGGATTTGAGCGCCAATACGTCAGAGCAGTGGGCTCAGGGTTACCGAAGGACGCGGCCATCACCGCCTGAGAATCTGCGGACTGGAGTCCAGTCCCACCCCACCGCAGGTGATCTCCCAGCGGCGTGCACGCAGATCCCTGGGGCGTGTTAGACGTGGTCCTGCTGCGCACCAAGAAGCAAGGACTGAGGGGTCAGCTCAGGCCTCAGTGTTCTCACCTGGAAAATGGCAGCGATCATACCTAGGGCATCCATGTTTGTGAGGATTCGACGAGAAGGTACGTCCAAGGCCAGGTCTACCTACGACAATGGTAGTATTAAGAGAAGGTCCTGGCTGGGATCGGGGCTGGTGGAGGATAGGGTGGCAGGGGACTCAGACAAGCACCCATTGGAGGAGGTGCACTCCCCTCTGGGGGCTCCTCTGGCCCAGCACTGACAAGGCACCTGGTGTAGCTTCTCAGATGCTCCTGCCAGCAAGAGGGCATCGTCCCACCTTCGGGCCGAACGGACTGAGGCTCAGGGCACTTCCCGGGGCCGGGCCGGGGGAGGGGCTGTGCCAACTGTGATCTGGCGCTGCCAGCCCCCCAGGGCTTCCCCACCCTGGAAGGGCCCCGGCTCCCAGGAAGGTGGACATTCATCTGGGAACATCAAGTGTCCACAGTGGTCCATCAGGGTCACGTGAGGTTGCGGGGGCTACGTCTGGAAAAGTGGGTTCAAGCCAGAGCGTGAGAGGCCCTGGGAGCCCCCAAGGGACACGACATCAGACTGTCCCGGCATGAGGGGGGCGCTTCTGAGCGGGCACCCCTATCAAGTCAGCCCCGTGATCACTTCCATTCACTCATTCATTCATTCATTCATTCATCCAGCACACCTCCGCCCTGCATCCCCAGCAGGAGTTTGGGGTCAGCTGTGAGAAGACTGATGGGGCCCCTGCTCCCGTGTCCACTGGGAAAGAGAGAGACTATCACCAAGAAACCCGCGAGATGCAGGTGCCTCGGGGACGAGGCAGGAGGAGTGGTCAGGCACGGCCTCTCCAAGCTGTGCAAAACCTGCTGTGGGCAGAGGGCCAGCACGTGCAAAGACCCTAAGGTGGAGGCCAGAAGGGTGGGTTTGAGGACAGAAAAGAAGGGCGGAGTGTTTGGGAGACGCACAGGGCAGGACTCTGGCTGACTGCGGATGGGCTTCCTGGGAGGGTGCGGTGCAGCCCAGGGCTTGCCTCTGTGAGGAGCTGCTGCTCGACGACTCTCCTTGGGGGCTAGGCCGCCTTGCTCACTCTCAGGCCCGCACCCAGTCCAGGGCCTGGGACCCATTGGCTGCCAGAGGAATCCCGTGGGGATGAGCAGGTTAGCAACTTTCTCCAGGTTGGGGGCAGGGCAGGGTGGACACTGGATATGACCAACCCTCCTATCTGTGCCGGAGCTCAGAAGGCAAGATGGATGTCCCAGCTGCGTCCAGCCTCCGGGCTCAGAACCCCGGGTGTCCGCAGAGAGGGCTGGGCTTAGAAGGGCACCGATAGCCCATGTGGCTCAGATTCCACGGATGCGGCGGCTGGCTGGGGGGAGACGGACGACATCCCGAGGACGGAGGGAGACACGCGAGGCCTCTTAGGGCCGGTGGTCGGCCCTGGCTGGCTGTCACTTGGGCCAAGTGTACCATGATGCCCAGGGGAAAGGGCTCCTCCCACAGAAGCTGGGACGGCCAGGAGGGCAGATTTGCAGACCCCTGATCTGCTCCAACACCATCTCTGTCTGGCATCCCATCGTGTTCTGATTCTTTTTCTTTTTTTTTTTTTGGTACGCGGGCATCTCACTACTGTGGCCTCTCCCGTTGCGGAGCGCAGGCTCCAGACGCGCAGGCTCAGCAGCCGTGGCTCACGGGCCCAGCCGCTCTGCGGCATGTGGGATCTTCCTGGACCGGGGCACGAACCCGCGTGCCCTGCATCGGCAGGTGGACTCTCAACCACTGCGCCACCAGGGAAGCCCGTGTTCTGATTCTTAACTCCAGGGCCGTGAGGCTCAGTGGCTGAGCACCGTGGGCAGAGCTGGAGTCCTCAGCCCCCCCGCCCCTCAGCTGCTGCCTCCCTGACTTCCCACCCACCTGCATCCACCCCACCCATGGGTCCTTCCAGCCCCCGTTCCCACAGGCATGTGGAGCCCAGAGAGGAGGGTAGCCCAGACCCAGGTGCTGAGTCGGGCAAGGAAGCTTTGGAGACGTAGCCAGACAAATGGGAGACTCGGGCCCCTCCCCCTCCCTCCTTCGCCCCCAAACAAATGAGCTGCCTCTCAGCAGCCCGGGGGAGATCCGTCTCCCTCCCAGCCAGGCAGGCTGCTGAGATCTCAACACACGTATCCATCTCCATCTAGGTGCACGGACGCATCTCCACCGCCTCCTAAATTTACAGACGGCTGCGGCACATCCCTTCCCGAGAAAATCCGTTAGCAACCATAAATACGGGCTCCCGCCTCCGTAACAAATGCCCTGGGTGTGAAATTCAAAGCCACGGCTGTGGAGTCGCAGGCAGACCTAGAAAGACGGCAGAACATAACATGTCCAAGCCCACCGGGTTTTGCCCGGCTCCCCGAGCCCCATCTGTGGTTACTTAGCAACAATGCTGGACTGGCCACCCAGCCCAGACCTCACAGGCTCTGGTGCAGCCAGGTGAAGGAGGTCGAGGTGGTCAACGGGAGGAGGTGGCCTGAGCCTCTGGCCAGGAGCCTGGGGCTGAGAAAGATAAAGGACCCCCTCGGCCCCCTGCCCAGAGGTGGCTGCTGCTCTCCCCGTGGCCGGACGCAGCCTTGCACCGCCAGAGCAGTGCGGGAAGTCAGCCCACGGGGGCTCCGTGGAGAAGGCCCGGCTCTGAGTTCCACCTGGGAGATGCCCTCTGCCCCTTCCTGCCCCGTTAGGTTGCTCACCAGCCCCGAGTGCCTTGGGGGCTGAGTGACAGATTTGTGAACCTTCCATTCCCTCCTCATTCTTTGCAGACCCTCTGGAGGGGCCCGGGCTCTGCGGAGCCCTGGGGGATGCCAGCCCAGATCCCACAGGGAGGCCCTGACACAGAGGAGAAGAGCAGCTGTGCCCAGGCCACCCTGACCTGGGAGCCGGCCAGAGCCCTGGCCAGATTCCCATGCGGCCCGGTGGGCTCCCCCCACCCTGGCCTCGCTGCCCCATGCTGCCCCTGAGCCACGTCCCACTGAACGCCCCACGGGCATGCCCCTCTTCCTAGCACACCCACAGCAGTGGGGCGTCCAGAAGACAGCCACAGATTGGGCTCCGTCCACCTCTCCCTCACCCGTCCCACTCCAGCCAAGCCCGGGGTTTGCACCTCCTAACCATCCTTCTCTCACCGGCCTCAAGACCCTGTCTGACGGAGGATGCAGGACCTCCCACTGCAGCCTGGAGGATGTTAGCTGACGTGATCCTGACTTGGAGAGGTGGGCCAGCCCGAGGTGAGAGCGGGAAGTCAGGGCCAGGATGTGCACACAGGACCACTCTGACCCCTTCCTGCCCACCACCCCGAGACCCACTGCTCCCGTCCCGGCTGGAGCAGCCTCGGTGCTGACCTTGGACAGGGCTCTCCTCAGGGCCCTCCAGGCAACACACTGACACGATCACCAGGACAATCTGCTGGTAAGGCAGGCAGTACACGGGCTGCCAACTCAGGCTCAGGGCGCCAGGGGACGCCGCCGAGCACTGCCGCCTCTCATTATGGAACTCAGCGGCTCAGGCCCCTGGGGAGTCCCGTCCCTTCGCTGGAGTTGGCTCTTGTCTGTTGGCATCTAGCGGGTCTCCGTGCACCATTGTGGTGATGGGTGCGCTTCTCGGCTGGAGAGAGCCCAGCCCTTCATCACCGGGGTGTAAGAACAAGCTCCTTGCAGACGTCTGGCTGCCCCAAGGACTTCTGGAGAAAGTTACCATGAGCCTGGACCACTTCCCCAGTCCCAAGGGTGGACGGTCCTAGGGGATGCCTCCTCCGCCCTCTTGAAGACCCAGGGCCCAAACTGTCGGAGGAGCTCTGTCCACGGGCAGGACACGGCCGGCCTACGGGCCGGAGTCCTTCTGTCCCAAGGCTCTGCTCTCCTTGGAGGAATGAACAGCAGGCGCTAGTGTTTCCAGAGCCCGGGGAGGCTCCATCTCCCCTGGCTGCACGTGGAGGCGCACCTGCTACTCCCGACTCATCCTGAGACACCTCCACCTGCTTCCTAGACGCCTCCGTGCACCTGCAGCCCCGGGGCCGGGAAGAGCTGGTTAACCTCCAGCTTCCCTCCCACGTCCCTACTTTCCACACAGATGTGTCTCAGATCCCTGACATATGGCCTAGCTCAGGTGCACTCTCCTCTCGAGGGGGGACCGTTCCCCCAGAGGACATGCTGCCCTTGACGCGCCAGCCTGGGTTTCAGTCAGAATTGGCTGTGCACTCTCCTCTGCAGGCTTGGCGTGCGGCTCTCAGATGGCCTTGGAGGCCAGCAAACCAACCTGCCCCAGGCTCTGGCCCCAGCTGACCTCTTCTGCCCCTGCACTGCCCTGCCCTTCAAGCTGGGCTCCAGATGCACCAGAACACTGTTGGGCAAATCACATTTCTAATGAAGTTGTGAGGTGTGTGTGTGTGTGTGTGTGAAAGAACCTGGCTGGTTTGATTTCTCTCTCTTTTTTTTTTTTTTTTTTTTGCATTTTCCAATTACCACCTTGGAACTAAAACACCAAAAATCTGCTGTAAGCCTATTACATCCAGACAGGCATGAGCTCAGACTCTGCAGCAGCTGTGAGTTCCTGGTTTGCATCCTGGCTCTGCTGCCCATCAGCTCTGCAGCCTTGAGCTGGGGCTTGTGCTTCCTGAGCCTCAACCTCCCGATCTGTGAAATGGGGAAGCAGTAATAGTGACTTTAGGGTAGTTGTGACGATGACATGGAATAAAGGGTGGGGGGCGTTCGGCACCGCCCTGGCACAGGTTTGTGCTTGGGAAGCAGCAGTTACTTGCGTTATTTTCATGGGGCATCTTGTTAGACAAACAGAGAAAGAAAGAAGAGAGGGAAGGATGGAGGGAGGGGGAGGGAAGGAGGGAAGGAGGGAGGGACGGGGGAGGGAGGGAGGGAAGGAAGGAGGGACGGGGAGGGAGGGAGGGAGGAGGGAGGGAGGAGGGGGGGAGGGAGGGGGGAGGGAGGGGGAGGGAGGGAGGGAAGGAAGGAAGGAGGGAGGAGGGAGGTAAAATGTCTCTAACTTGGGGCAGTGCCAACCCCCGCCCCCATCTCAAATCCTAGAACGGGCTTTACTCAGGCTTTGAGCTCTAATCCCCACAAAGAGCCATTTCTAGAGACCTGCGGCCCTGAAGGTGGGAGATCAGGCCCCGCGGAAGCTTCTAGCACTTGCTCCGTGCGCCTTCAGGCGACTCTTTGCATTGCTGCTACCCCAGGAGGCAAAGTTCGAGCTCTGTCCAGGGTCTGGGGAGCCGTGGGAGCTGCCCCAGACCTCACACTTGGGGATCGCCGGGCTGCAAGACGGGGTCGGGGGGCGAGGGGTCGGGGGAAGATATTGATTGTCCAATGAGCACCGCTGGGACCTGAGACGCACACATCTCACTTTTCTTAGGGCCCCTGCCCAGCTCTTTTGAAGCCAGTTTTCCCTCCTCCCAGACAGCTGGTGGCATATTCCCAAACGTGTCGTTTGCAAGGAATAAGGAGACCCCGATATTTTTCCCAGACAGGCAGGGAAAACCCCATCCAGGGAGGGGGTGGGAGATGCACTGTCTCTGGAGGGCCCCATGGCCCTGGGGTCTTGGCAGTAGTGACTTAGCCAATAAAGAAAGAAGCACCGGTCATGATGTGAGCACGAAAATGCAGCCACCACCCACCGAGTGCTCCGTGCAAGCTCTCCATCCAGGGCCTGCGTGCAGGTGACCCTGTCACCGGGGGCGTGTTCACAGAGGACCAGGACCTCCCACTGCAGCTGACAAGGGAAGAAGCTGCCCAGGAGTTGGGGTTCCTTAACAGCTGAACAGCGCACGCTCCGTGCTCTGAACTACTTCACCGGGATTAAATGCCTCTCCCTCAGCCTCCTGGCCCACGTTCCATCCTGTCTTGTGAGCATGGAGACATCCCCAGTGTACAGCGCTGCAACTTGTCTCCTCGAAATTCCCCCTCCCCTCCCTCCTTAGAAGCCGTTTGTTTGTTTGGCACAGCAACACGCTTCGCTGTGGATATTCCCAACCACACAACCCAGAAGCTAGGGTGGCCCCTGAGACCTGGTTCTGGTGGACACTCATGTAGACTCATGTAAGCCTGGCAGGTGGGACTCCTGGAAAAGCCACCATTTTCTTGACCACAGGAGGCTGATTCAGGTGCTCATACCTTTTGCCCTTCACCCTTCTCCCTTCCTCCAGTGTAAAGTATGAATGATGTCTGGGGTTGCTGCAGCCGTTTTGTGACCATGAGGCTGAGAGTGGGTCCCTGATGTCACTGTGGGGTACGAATGGCAGATCTCTGGATCTATGTTATGTTATGCCGGGGAGAAAAAGAATCTGAATTTGGATAAGTTACCACAGTCAGGCTTCTGTGACATAGGTCAACTCCACCCCACCTGGTCCCCTACCTCACTGAACCTTTACTGAACGGATCTATGTAAGCAAACTTTCTTGGTCTGTGCATGATAAAGCCCCAGGAAATGAGAGTTAAGACGGAACTGTTCCTCCTGCCAGTTACTTGGGCCGGTTCTTTTTGTAGATGGAAGGATGAGACAGCCAGTTTAGTGCTGGTTGATGAAGTTCAGTATGGCCTGCAAGGGAACCCGTCCCCATCACAGAAACCGCAGACTCGATGTTTGGTCTGGAAATTCAAGAGAAATCGTGATATGTTCGACTGGGAACTACCTGCAGCAGGATCACCAGGGGGCGCTGATGGGGTTGCTGGGCCCGGCCAGACCCTCCTGATTAGAACCCCTGGGGGTTGGAGGGCGTTACCTGCATTTAGAACAAGTCCCATACCCTCCTGAGCTGAGTCCTCGCCGCTCTGCAGTGTCAGAGTCCCTGACCTGCTCCCATCTCTTTTCTCATTTGGGAAAAACAGCTCTGGAGTCCCTCTAAGCGTCCCCTGCATGGGCAGCACAGCATAGGCCGCCTCCCAGCTCAGGGAGTCTCCTGTCTTGAGATTTCTCTGACCATCCAGGGAAGGGGCCGTTTACCTGCCCCCCTTCCCTCTTGAAAGTACACAGCTCAGCCCGGAAAAAAACTGACATTAACGACATTAACGTGCTGCCCCTGCAGTTCCTGGCAAGGCGCGGCCATCCATCTTCCCTCCCCCATCAGCCACCTGCCCACAGAGCCGCCACCACTGCCCGGCCCTTGACCTCGCTCTTCTCCCTGTACCCTACTCTCTGTGAGTGTGTGCGTGTGTGCACACGCGTGTCTGTGTGAGACAGCGCACTGGCCCTTCCCCGGGCTCTCTGCACGTGCATGTGCACACGTCTGTGTGTGTGTGTGCACGCATGTGTAAGAGACTGCATTAGTCTTCCCTGGGCCCTCCACACCTAATCAGGATGCTGAATGTGAAATCGATTCAGGACATACTTTCTTAGGCAGTTAGCAAAGTCATCCCCGTGGACCATCACCACATCTCTTCCAGGTGTTTAGCTGGGAGCTGGAAATGTCACATCCCTCGTCTCATAGGAGCCACTCAACAGCCCCATGAGGCAGGGCCTCGCTCTCCCCACCTTACAGAGGCAGAGAAGAGGCTCAGGCTGGTGACGAGACTTGCCTGCCTCCCAGCTGGTGTGCGGAGGGGCCGGGATTTGAACCCAGGACATTCTCCCTTTTCTACAGCGGGCCCGGCCCGAGGCCCCCATGGTCAGACATGACGTCACCAACCCGCACACATCCCAGGGATCACTTCCATCAGCCCCTTTCGCTAAGAAGGAAACAGGCTCAGAGGGCGCTGAGCTGCCCGGGGCACACGGCTGGGCGCTGCACAGCCCAGGGAGGCCTCGGTTTCTCCGGCTGCATTTTACAGAAATATTTACCCACTGACAGCCATCCGTGCTGCACCTCCCACGTGGAGCCTGGACTCACAGCTAGCGTCTGGGCCACTATGTTACTCTGCTCCCAAGGCCAGTTTCTCTAAGCCACGAAGAGGAGCAGGGGATGATGACAGGAAAGGACGGGCAAGAGCGCTGGCAACTGGGGACGGCAGTGAGGACTTGGGAACGTGGCCATCAGCCCCGCTGCTGGAGTGGGTGCGCACGTGCCCCGCCTTCACCCCATCAGTGATCTCAGAGGTGTTCCCCACGTCTGTTCTTGGCTCTGACGCAGAGGAAGAGGAGGGAGCAGGGAGAAGAGGAAGCCGTGGAGGTTGGCAGGAGCCCACCGCCAGCTCCTCGAGGGACCGGAGGGAATTATCCGGGAGGGGCTTCTGCTCCAAGGGGAGCCTCGGCCCTGAGAGTGTCACCTGGCAGGTGCTGGCAGCTGTCAGAGTGGGTGAGATCGCCCTTCAGCAGCTGCTCCCCGAAACCTAGATGGAGAGCTTCCCTGGGACTGTGCCTTCAAAGCACCAGAAGCATCTTCTTTTCATATGTGGACTGATTTATTAATTGAACAAACACTGAGCACCTGGGCCCGGCACTCGGGGTGGGGGGGGTCCCTGCCCTTAGGGCTTCACAGCTCCAAGGCTGCAGTCCTGGGGGTGGGCACAGGTGGTTGTGGGGACGTTTCTGCTGCGGTGTCATTACCACGGCTTCCCAGGTGTCTCCACTCCCCACTCCAGTCACCTCGGAGAGCACTTCCTGGGTCCCTGTGGGTGGTCAGGCCCCCGTGACAGCTTCTGACCAATGAGCTCTGAGCAGAAGGGGGCGTGGCACTTCCAGGCTGAGCATTTAGTCGCCAGGACGGGGCCTCCGGAGCGCTAGTTCCCTCTGCTTCTAGGGGCCGCTTGGCCCACCTGCGTCGTG
The DNA here is from genome assembly GCF_964270905.1 of Leucopleurus acutus. NCBI lineage: Eukaryota > Metazoa > Chordata > Mammalia > Artiodactyla > Delphinidae > Leucopleurus > Leucopleurus acutus. The sequence continues at coordinate 3,398,401 of NC_139150.1, read as the reverse complement.
AGTGGCCAGAGCCTGAGGCTGACCCCATGGCCATGCCCATACGTGGGCCCTAAACCGTCCTCGTATTAAGAGACTGAGATGCTGGCAGGCTACCCCGGCTGCTCCAGGCGCTGAGACCCTAACCCGTGATTCCACACGACACTGTGGTTCGGGACGTACGCCTTTCCCTCGGAAGCCTCTGAGAATGCGTTTGGGAATCCAAAACCTATCACCTGTGGTGGAGGGAGAGGGTGTTGAAGGTAGGCTCGGGGGGGGGGGGGGGTTCCCTCTGCCTTGCTCCCGGACGTGTGCTGATACGAGGTGACCCGAGATGGAGGGTTCTCAGTGCCCCTCCCAGGGCTGCCCCAGACTGGCAGGCTGTGCTCAGCACCCCATCAAAGGCCAGGTGGGCAGGGGAACACAGGAGAAGCGAGGCCAGAGGGCCAGCTGGCGCGGGGAAGCAGAGAGGGAGGTCGGGCACGGCCTGATTCATGGCCCTGTCTGTCCCAGGCTCCTGGCAGGTCCGTGGGCACATCTGGCCTGGAGGGCAGCACGCGCAGTCTCCTCTCATCAGCAGAGCTGGCTCCTCTCTCTCCCTGACGGAGGGAGAGGTGAAGGTGTCTGCTCCCCATTAATCTTTGTGAGAAAAAGCACCATGGCTGATGTAGTTAAGCCCGTGCCCCTGGTTGCCATAGCGTTTCTGCCAGCGCCAGTGCCCATCAGCCGGAGAAGTGGGTCACATGTTCACCTCCTTCGCGTTTGTGAACTTCTGTAAAATGATGAATCAGATCCGTCCCCGTCCGCTGCTGTGAACTCACCCCCTGGCTGCTTCCCGCGCTGCCTTAATGAGCTGCCATCCTGACGAGGGGGCCCCGCCTGCCCGCGCGTCACCTCTGGGTGCCAATTTGTCTCTGTTCCAGGGCCTGCTTGCAATTTCTGCAGCGGAGGCCCAGGTATCAGCCACACACAGTCCCGAAGGTCCTCCGGGGAGTCTGGCCGTCCCGCCTCCAGAGATGTCTGTTGGGCCACCCTGTGATGGACGGACGCTGCGGCGGGGGAACCTCGTCCAGCCTGTAAACGTCTCCATGCTGGATTTTTACCAGCCTGGGTGGGGGGCCTAGAAGGGACTCCTGCTCTGCCCTCATGCCCCACCAGGGATGGCCCGGAGCAAAGTACCAGCGTTTAGAGTGCCCACCTGCACCAGACCCAGAGGACGTAGAAACGAATGGACGGGCCGCTGCCCTGGCCACGAGGAGGGCAGAGTCAAGCTTTCACAGGTGCAGAGGTCCTAGGAAACGGGAAGGAAGAAAAGCACATTGTAGTAGGTCACGTGGTGGCCCCGAAAAGCTATGCCCAGCCCGAGTCTGCATCTGTGACCTTGCTTGCAAAGAGTGTTTGCCCGTGTAATTAAATGAAGGATCTCCAGATGATGTCATCCTCGATCAGGTGGGACCAAAACCCAGCGACAAGTGTCATTAGAAGAGAAGGCGGGGAGACAGAGGAGGCCACGTGAGGACGGAGCCACCAGCCACGGGCCTCTGGAGCCGCCAGAAGCTGGAAGGTCCTCTCGTGGAGCCTCCGGAGGGAGCGTGGCCCTGCCACACCGTGACCTTGGACTTCCGGCCTCCAGAACAGAGAGAACACACTTCTGTGGCTTAAAGCCCCCCAGCGTGTGGTAATCGGTTATGGCAGCCCCAGGACACTGATCCAGCCCAGGCGCATTGGCGCGGCCTCCCAGGAGCTGCCCTGATGCCTGGGGGCACTTCTGATGGGGGAGGAAGGGGCTGCCCAGAGCTGGGGGCAGGGTCTGGGAGGCATACTGTCAAGCTGCAGCTTTTCATGTGTTTCTAGCATCTCTGACCCCTGGGGCAAAGTACCAGCCTGGAGGCACTGAGATGGACTTAGAACGGGAAGAGTTCCTGGGAGCAGAGGACAGCACGGCCTGCCTACAGGGCGCCTTGGGGAGCGCGTGGAGACTGCAACAGGCTCTGCCCTCTCCCAGCTGTGGGGTCCCGGGCGACACTCAGTGACATCACAGGGTGGCCGGGGGCCTGGGTGGGGGCGGCAGTGAAGTGAGCGAGACCACCCACCCATGCGGACTCTCCCTTGTACAGCGTATCCTCCAATGTGTGGGAGTTTGGGGGTGAATGAATAAATGAGGAAACGGGGAAGATCACCGTAAGAGCGACTGGGCAGAGAAGCAGATGGTAGGAGTATATGGGATGGGGGACGGCACGTGGGTGCGTCCAGGGATGCAGTCTCCCAGGAGGTGACGTTAGGCTGAGATCTAATGACAGAAGGAGAGGGCCCCTCTGAGATCCAGGGTCTGAGAGCTGGGCAGGGCATTCCAGGGGGAGGAGCTTCCCACTGGGGAAGGAGCTTTGAAGGACAAGGCCTGCAGGCAGGAGGGCGCCAGGAGGGGCGCAGGTGCACCAGGTGTTCTAAGAAAGGTGCGGGGACGCCGTGGGAGCAGCAGGTGCAGCCCTGGTGGCTGGGGACAGACGGCAGGGAGCGGAGGAGGTGGTGGGGGACCTCTGGTGGCACTGGCTCGGGCCCAGGAGGTGAAGGTGAGTCCAGTGAAGGTGGGATTAGACAGGATTTGGAAGGTACTTTGGGAGTTGAGTGGACATCACTTGATGTTGTCTGGAGAGAGGAATCTACGAACAGCACCTCCCGGGATTCTGGTCTGAGCATCGGGAGGAATGTGGTGGCCTAGGGGCTTTGGGGACGGAGACCCTGTTAAGTGCAGGCATCAGCGGGCAGCTGAGGTGTAAGTTTGCGGCGAGGAGGAAAGGCCGGGTCGGACCGGGTACGTGGGGCTGCACGCCTGGAAGGGTCTGGCTCACGGTGTGGGCCCAGCGGACGCTGGCCAGTCTGCTGCCAGACTCTCCCCAGCTAGAGAGGATGGGGAAGGATGGGAGGTGGCAGGCGGCAACCCTCAGGAGGAAGCGCAGGGCCTTCTCCAGGGGAGGCTCCAGAGAGGACAGAGGCCTCTGGCCCAGCCCGTGGCTTGGGGAATGTGCCGCTGGGTCCCGGGAGGCCCAGCAGGAGAGCCAGAGGCCGTGCCTGCAGCCTCCACTGAGCATCTCCGGTACCGGCCTCTGGGCCCTGGTCGGAGCCGGGGGACCTGATGTGGATGGGCTACACTGCCAACCCTCCGGGCCCTGGCAGCCCTCCCTCCCCCAGAGACAGAAAATTGCATCAGCCTGGGGCCCGGCCCACACCTGCCGCTGCGACCTGAGGCCCCAGCGCCCTGTCTCCTGCAGGCGTAATTTTGGTGCTGACTGCCTGCCTCCTCGGTAGCAGGAAGGTCGGACTTCCCATGAATGACCTCGGGGAAGCCAAGGGGGAGGTGACGTGATGTGGGCTGGAGAGCCTTCTGGAAACACAAGAGACTTCCTGTCCAAAGAAACAGCCAGCACACCTCATCTGGGAGCTCCCGGGCTGGGCGGGGCTTCTGAGGGACACGGTCCAGGGCGAACTGTCCGCTGTCATCATGCCCTCTGGGCTGGCTCACCCGGGCCCACCTGGCAGTGGGAGGGGTGGGCGATCCTTCTCCTCCCGGGACTCCTGTGGATTCCTTCCTGATCACCAGACAGGATCCTCCCCTCAGCCGGACTAAAGAGGCTTTCACAGGGGCTCTGGCTGGAGTTGGTGGAGTAGAAGATGCCCACGGCACGTCCCAGTCCATTCATAAGCTTCATGTGATGCCCTATGGGTGCCCGAGTCTGTGCCAGACGCGGAGGGCCAAGTGCTGGGGGGGCGAGACAGACCCTGAGCACTTTCGTGGGAGGCAAAGGAGGGTGACTTGGGATGGATTGGAGCAGGGGAATAAGTATGATGTGGGCTGCCATCTTGTAACGGGTTGAATCGTGTCCCCCAACTCCCTCTGTTGACGTCCTCACCCCCAGGACCCCAGAATGTGACCTGATTTGGAAATAGGGTCTTTGCAGCTGTACCCACTAGGTTAAGATGAGGTGACAGTGGAACACGATGGGCCCTTAATCCAGCTGAGGAGGCAGGGGCCCAGGAGGAGCACAGCAAGGGTGCGGTCGGCGAGGGCTAGTCCATGAGCGCGGCGCCCAGGCGGGACGACTCGGTGCGGGGCACGCAGGGAGAGACACGGCCCCGCCCGGGACACCAGAGTGCCTGGGGTCCCCCAGGACGGCCCAACAGGCTGCTCCTCCCAGAGACCGGAGGAGGGAGGGAGGAATCACGGAATAGTAGAAGGGAAGGTTCTCTGACCGCCTGGAGCACCCCCCGCCTCGCGCGTCACTCGGCTTCTGCAAAGTATCACCCGTTGTCATTGCCTGTCCCACCTATTCTTGAGATGAGCGACTTCCGGGGAGGGGACGGGTATTCCAAGGGCCGCCTTCTGTCCCCGGCCTGCGCTGGGCATGCGGGCCATGTGGGAGAGGGGAGGGCGCAGCCGGCGGGCTGACGGGGTGCTGTGGTCCTGCTCCCAAGCTCAAGGCCGCTCAGCTCTTCCAACACTTTCCCCACCTCTCACAGAGCTGAACCCTACAGGTGGGATTGCCGCCAGGCTTCGGAAGCTCTTCCTGAGATGAAAGGATAATTTACTGAAAGATCCAGAAGCTGGGGGGGGCGGTGAGTGTGTGTCTCTTGCCTGTGACATCTTCCTCCGACCCCTTCCCAATTCTGGGCTCTGTTTGCCCACGTGCCCACGTGGACGCCAGCCCCAGCTGAGCTCAGCTTTACAGACTCAGAAACGGTGTCTGCAGGCCAGTACGGCCCTCAGAGCTCCCAGTGATGAAACGCCCTGCTCCAGGCATGGAGACCTGCATTCTAAACTTGACGTCACCAGTGACCAGCCAAGTGACCACAAGCAAGACACCTCGCTCTCCGGTCCTCCGTTTTCTCATCTGCAAAAGGCTCCCTTTCCTCTAGGAGAGGCTGGAGTCTAACCACCAATGAGAGTGAAAACGCTGTCGGCGGCAGTAGGCGGTGCTGTGTTTAAATATAAAATACACAGTACGGCCATTATTAGGAGAGTCTAGGAAGACACACACAAGCACACACACACCCTGCGTTTCGTCCTTACTGTCCCCACCCTTCAGTCCCCTCATTGCCTCAGAGCCGGAGGGGCCCTTGGCAGTGACCCCAAGCTGCACTTGTCAGGCTGGGGCCTGAGCCCACAGAGCTGGGCAGCCCGTGTGAACAGGTAAACACTATGCATTGTCCCACAAAGTCCATTTCACTCAGAGATCTACAGGGAAGAAGGCGGAAACACTGCTTTACTACAAAACAGATACAGAGCCGTTGTGCAATAGAATTTAGAGTACCCTGCCATCTTGAGAAAACGAGATTTCAAAGCACTACGGGTCCAAGTCTGACCACTTTAGGCTACGTCCCTACCTAAAAGCCAGCAGGAGCTGTGGGGGGAAAGCCTGGGAGGCCAAGCCCTCCAGTTTTCAGTGGAGGAAACATTTCCCAACCTCCCTCACGTGACAGATAGTCATGTGACTAAGTACTGACCAGTGGGATAAGCGAATGTGTCCTATGACAGCTCTAAGGACAGTTTGGTGAGTACACTGTGACTCCTTTCTTCTTTGTTCCTGCTCCATCCTGCTGCCTGGAACAGAGATGTGATGGCTTGAGTTCAGGCTGCCATTTTGGGCCATGAAGACAAAGGCTACAGCCTAGGGAAGGCAGAGTGGAGGCTGGAAAGGTCTGGGTCCTGGTAGTTGGGCTGCCAAACCATTCCTGGGCTGCCCAAGTCTAGTCCTAATGGAGAGAGTATCTCTGTAGATGTGACGTTTGGATGATGAGGGAGTTGGCTTGCCTAGAGTGGGGAAAGCATTCCCAGCAGAGGGAACAGCCTGAGCAAAGGTGTGGCAGTCAGAGTAAGGTGTCATGGCTGAGAACGGCTGGAGCGTGGGGAGGAGAGTCTGAGGGCCTGAGGCTGGGAGGCTGCCAGGGGCAGACAGCAGGGGCTGGGGGTCTGTGCACCCAGCATCCTGCTGGTCCCACCCGCCTCCTCCCTGCAAACCCACCTGTCCTCAGGAAAGGATTCCATACCGGTCGCCTGCACCTGCCTGTGAAGTCAGCAGGAGTCTGGGGATGATCTGCCCCCAGACTGAATGCAAGGCTCTGTCCACTGGGGAGGGGCTCCAAAAACCACCGAGGGGAAGTCTTTGATCTGGGGATGTCTTCCTGCCTGAACCCCATCACTGGCAGGACCAGGGGAGCCCCAGGCACAAGAGTCCTGGCGCAGCCCCTCAGGGACTTACACGAGGTCAGCCCCCCGGCGCCCCTCCCTGCCGATGCGGGGAAGCCCCCATGGCTGAAAATCGGCCTTTGTGACCTGCTTCCGGTGAGCTCGGCTGTGCAGGGACTACTTTCCAGGCACAGAGAGGCTGTCAGGTCCCACGATGCTGCAGCTTTCCAGGCCCTCCCCCTGGCAGGTAGACGTGGGGGTCTCCTCCCAGAGGAAGCCTGGTAGACAGGACCTGTGGGATGCGGGCTTGGAGGTGAGGGTCTGGGTGGACTCACTCCGTCTCTGAGCCCCAGTGTGCTGTGCTGATAAGACTGGGGTGGGAGGTGAGCCCCGGAAGACAGGGCAGGTCCAGGGAGCAGAAGACCCAGCTTCACAGTCTCATCCCGTCTGTTACGTGTCTGTTCCAGGTCCCCTTGGACTGGGGCTCCTGAGGGAGGGGCTTGGTGAAACCTGTGCTCAGCTCCACAACAGTTAGTCCCAGATGAGTGTCTGCAAGGGTTTGTTCGGCGAGCCATTCAAAGTCAACGCCATCTCCTTTGCTTGGAGCCGGGCTCCAGCCACCCCCGCCTGCCTCCTGCAATCCGGCCTGGCCCGTGAGCTCACTCCCTTCACGTGACACCTGCAACAGCACCTCCAATACACCCATCGCTGTGTCGCTCGGCTGGCTGCCCCCAGGCCTCGCCCCGGCCAGACTGCAAGCTCCGAAGGGTCAGACTTGCTCAAGGGTGTACCCAGCACCGAGCAGATGCCTGGCTCAGACATGCTCCCCAGACAGGCGCGGGGGCTGGAGGAAGGCGGGGTGGCCTTCAGAGGAGGGACGGTGCTGGAAATCCCAATTCTTCCCCCTCCCCGCACCGCAGGGCCCCCGGGACTCACCAGGCAGACCCCTGAGTCTTCTTCTCATTCTTCCTCTTCCCCCGGGGGAGAGGGGGCCTCGGCTTCTCCCCCCCAGAGGCCTCGCTGCCTATAACGTGAGGGGCTGCCCTGTGCTCCCGGCCCCCTTTGGCGAGCTCTGCCAGGCCTGGGGTCGCCTTGGGGGTCACACTGCCCCGTGGCGACTCGAGTTACAGCGGGTTTTTTCCACTGCTTCCTCTGCTGTGGCCTCCTCTCTGGCAGTAACTTCATTAGCTCTCGCTGTTTTCCAAACAGGCAAGCGTGACTCAGCACTTTTGCATGCGGTCTAAATTTGTCGCTCACGCCCGAGGTGGCTTTTCGCCCAATCCTGCGAGGAATTAGAGCGTGGGGTTAGAAGAGGGATTAGAGGGTGATTTCCAGCAGCTTCTGACTCCCTGGTCTGACAAGGTTGGGTCCCTGTCTGGCAGCCTTTTCTCCTGGCCGGCCCCCTGCTGGGGTGTGGTCACAGGTGCCTGAGCTACTTCCTGGGTTTTCCTTCCCTCTCTGGGGGCAGGGGGGGGCTCAATCCCCCGCAGTTGCTGGAAGTTAAAAAACAAGGTCATCACCCTCTATTGATCCATCATCGAAGGCTCAGGACTGAAAAGCCCTCGGAGCTTTTCTGGGGCTCTTTGGGGGTCAAAGAGCTCTTTCTGCTGTGTCTGCAGCCAGCTGGGGTCGGAGGTCAGGAGCACCCTCCCTCCTGGCCCCCCCCCCCCTCCACCTCTTTCTCCTCTGCCTTCAATCCTGGCCCTCATCCCCGTGCCCCCGCTTCTCCCTCTGTGCCCGGCCTGGGCTGGGGTCTGGGGGATGCTGAGGTGGGGGCTGTGGACGTGGCCCCAGCCCTCGTGGACCTTAGCAGGGGCCCAAGGAGTAAACCAGCTGCCTGCTGGTGTGCTGTGACCCTGGGGTGGAGGGGCTCTGGGGCCCGAGGGGAGGAGCTGGGTCCACCACCCCCAGCGCTGACCGCTGGCCAGAGCCGTGAACACCCTGCACCAGGGGCCCTCACGTTGGCTGTCAAGGGTGATGTAGCCCAGGGTCTGTTGGGATCATGGGCGTCCCCAACCCGCCGGGGCCCCTCCTTGCCCACCTCTCTTCCCCTCCCCAATGCACACCCCCTTTCTCTCTATCTAAAAGCTCCCGCTCCCCCTCCCAGGTGTGGGGGCAGGTGTGGCTCTAACAGGAGAAGCCCAGGCTTCCTTTCTCAGGGAGCAGCCAGAGGCAGGTGTCTGAGCCGGGGGCGTTTTTGTGTCTCTGGACAGAGACCCCCTTCCCTCCACCACCCCTGTAGTCCATCTCTCTCTGCAGTGTCCCCCGGACCTGAGTGGGCAGCAGAGAGGCACTGGGTACACTGAGGGGACCTGTATAAGCTTCCTGGGGCTGCTGTAACAAATTGCACCAACTCAGTGCCTTAAGTAACACAAAGGTGTATAAGCCCTAAAATCAAGGTGTCACGGTTTCTTGTGGAGGCTCCAGGGGAAAGTCCACTGCCCGGCCTGTCCCTGCTCTGGAGCTGCCCGCGTTCCTCAGCTCCCGGCCCTTCCTCCGGCTTCGGGGCCGGCAGCGTCTTCCCTCCTCGACCTCGGCCTCCGTCCTCCCGCCTTCTCTCTGCTCTGACCTCCTCCCCGCTCCAGTAGGGACCCTCGTCCCTACTGGGGATGAGGCACTGGGCCCACCCACTTCTTCCAGGGTAACCTCCCACCTCCAAACCCTTAACTTGGCCGCGTCTGCAGAGTTCCTTTTGACGTGACAGACACCTGTTCACAGGTTCTGGGCATCAGGATGTGGGCCTCTTTGGAAGGCTGTTATTCTGTCTACTGTCGAGTCACAGCCTGACCCCTGTCACCCCAGTTCTGCTCAGCCTGAGAATAGCCCCCGTGGGCCTTGAATAACCCAACGGGCTGAGGCTCCGATCCCCGTTAAGGCCCAAGGCCAACCACCACCGTCCGCTAAGCTGGGGGCACAGTGCTCTGTCATCACTGGCTGCAAAACATAATCACAGAGGTGGAATCAATTACATGTTAACACGCGTGATGAGTCCCTGTTTCTCCCGCCATCGTTAAGCAACTGGACAATATGGCCAGATGCTCGGAAACAGGCTGCCGACGGCGGTGTCAGCAGCGCCAAAGCCGAGCTGGAGGGCCCGGCGGACAGTGAGGGATGCAGAGGGCTCTTTACTGCCCTTGACCGGGGTCCCTGGGCCCCCTCGCCCCATCAGGCCTCTCCTGTTCGACTCTCCGGGTCTTCCCAGGGATGCCAGCAGGAGCGACCGCCTCCCACCAGGGCCTTCTGCCGGGGCCCCGACTTGTCGCCATCCAGGCCTGGGCTCTGGCCCCTCCCCACCTGGTTCCTCCTTTGCCCCGGGTTGGTTTCCTGGAGAAGCGGAGTGGAAGTCTGCTCACTTGTGCTGCTGCTACAGAGGTCCCGGGGTGGGCTCCTGCCTCAGCATGGCCCCTCCAGGCCCGGAGGGGAGCCCCTAGCCCTGGCTCTGGTTTGACTTCCTCTTGTCGGAATTTCAGGAGCCACTGAATTTCCATTTTCTGTGGTGGAAATCGGAGTGGTGATCTCAGGCTGCCTGCTTCACAGCCTCGCCCCACGCCCCCTGGACCCATCTCCTTAAGAACCCGGGTGTGGCCTGTTCCCTGCTCGGCGCCCCGGGGCTGCCCGCTGCCCATGGAGGTCCAGCCCCTTTGCAGGGAGCACCCTTGGAGGCGGGCCGGGAGCTTGTCAGCGTGCTTGCCTGCGCCTGTGGGGAAGTGGAAACACCCAGCTCACGGGGGCGAGGACTGACTGCAGGGGGCACGTAGCCAGGGTCCGGGGACATCACGCTCTGCCTGCCGACAGTGCCCACCGCGGGCCTGGCCCCAGCAAGCTGGCGTGTGTCCTTAGGAAGGCCCTCTTCCTCTCTGGAGGGGGCCACCTTTGGCCATTCATCCACCGTGTGGGTGCTGGGTTGGAGCCGGTCACCCTGGCCCCTCCTTTAGGGATGAAGGGTAAAGGGAAGGTGGTCTGCTAAGGCCACTCATGGGGGCTTGTGCCGCACGTGAAGATGAAATGCAGCAGCGACACACACACACACGTGCACACGGTGGCCAAGCTTGGTGTCTGGTCCTCACAGCCCTGCCAGCCCGGGTGAGCCTCTCCACTGGGGTAATGCAGACATGAGCTCAGAGAGGCTGAGTGACCTCCAAAGATCACCCGGCACTGCACCCCGACCTCTCTGAAGCCAGCACAGTCTTTTCCGAGCGTGGCCCCAGATACAGTTTGATTTCGATAACCGTGGCAAGGACTGGTGCCCGTCAGCAGCCCTGGTGTCCTGCTTCCCCAGAATCCGGGAAACTACAACTCCCAGCCTCCCTTGCACTCGAGCTGGGGCCACAGACTGACTCTGGCCGGTGACAGCCACATGGCATGTGCTCTGGAGGCTCAGGGATGAGAAGACCCTGGAGGCTTAGGGATGGAGGGACGGAGATCCTGGATCCCTGTGGCCCCGCCTGGAAGGGAGAGTGGGGGAGGAAACCCGGGCCCATAGTCCACTGCCCTTCCTCGTAAAGTATCAGAAAGATTAATACAGCCATAGGGCTGTGGGTCGGAGACAACGGTTGCTTCACGTGAGAGGGGTCTCTTCCTTGGAAGTGAGAAGTGTCCAGAGGGTGGGTGGCTTTGACCGAGCTTGGAAGGTCAATGCCAGGCCCCGCTGATTCCCCAAGCCAAGCAAGAATGCTTCCCGATCCCCGAGGCTCGGCTGGCATGGGGCTGTCATCTTCTGCCTTTAAAAGACCCCCGTGTTGGCAGGTGCCTTTTGGAAAACCCCGCCTCCCCTCCCGAGCTCCGTCCTGTGCCCTCTGGCAACCTCGGGGACATCTGGGCCGACCTCCCTCCCAATTTGGAACTCAACCATTTCACATCCAGAAAGGGAGACCAAGGCTGCAGTGCAGCTCACTTCCCTGATTTATAAAGTCAGCGATTCCGCGAAGCTAGGCTGGCCAGTGTTTTATGTCGCCCTTTCATATGCGCTGTCCATTTTACGACTTCAGGAAGAGACAGGAAAGTGTGAACTTCTCCCCACGTTGGAAATCGACCAGCCCAGCATCTCAATCAATACAATCATATTCTGCTGACTTTGAGACCAGGCTGAAATGTCATCTTGGGGTGGGGGAGGGGCGGGGGGGGGCTCTGGCTGCGGGGAGCCTGGTGGGCTTGTCTGGAGCCAGAGAGATTTCTCAGCCGTGATGCTGATGTTATCGAAAAATGATCTGGCGCTGTGCGCAAACAGATGGTCCCAGCGTAGGGCCATGCCTCTTGGAGGAGCAGTGCCGGGGAGGTTACCCCCACCCAGCCAGGCCCTGCAGCCTGCAGGTTCCCCCTTAATCAACTCGGTGGGCGAGGCTGCTGGAGACCCAGATTTACACACCATGGGGGCTGGGAAGGAAATGGAGGTCACCTCCCTTCGCACAGAGGGCACATCTCCCCGACACCCCACCTCTGCTTGCATACCCCCAGTGCCAGGAAGCTCACCACTGGGCTTCCTGAACCCGCTCCCTGAACCTGCCAGGCCCCTTGCTGGCTCCATCTCTTAAGGCTGAAGTGGTCCAATCCTTCCTCATCCAGCAGTGGGGAGGCTCCCGAGACCGGAGGTGGCCAGCCCAGCTCCTGCCCAAGTCACGGGGCTTGTCAGGCCATGGCTCTCTGCTGCTCCCTTTGATTCCACGCCCCCTCCTCCCCCCACCTCTCCCCGTCCTAGCTCTGGGCCTTGGTTCCCTTCGCCACACCTGACGTGGACCCTTTCCCCCCATCTGAACTCACCCCGGCCTCCCTGATCCCGCGGTGAAGCCTTGAACTAGGGCCTGCCGTCCGAAGACGCCTCACTCCACCCTCCTGCTTGGACACCTGCCCGTCCCCGGGGCTGGGGCCTTGCTCCCTGCAGCCTGCTGAGGGGAGGCTGTGTTTCCTGCCCTGCCCCACACCCCCCCCATGGGTGGGCCCTCCTGTCTCCACATTGTCAAACCCTCTCTCCTCCTCTCTGCAAAGACCCTGCCTCTTCCTGCATGGACCATGCTGGGCCGCGCCCTCCCTCGTGGCCCCATTTGGGCTCCACGCACGGTCCCATCCCAGTGGCCCCTCGGCTCCTGACTCCGTGGGCGTGCTCATCCCCCAGCCTGGCCACCCTGGTGCTGGGTCACGCCCTTGACAGCCCGGGGCAGCCCCTCCTCCTGAATCCGGGTTCCAAGCCTCCATCTCAGGCCTCAGGTCCTCGGACGTGGCCACGTTCTCACTCTGAAACACGGCTACTCCCCTGCTCAGCCCGCTGGGTTCTCCGGACTCTGCCATGGCCAGTGCCATCGGGCTGCTCTCCTCACTCTCCCACTCCCTGGCCCCGCCCCCCAGCAAGCCGTGTCTTCGTGGACCAGCTGGGAGTACCTGGAGGAATGGTACCATGGGGCACGGTGCTGTGGCTCTCCTTTGAATTCTGACCGCAGATTCCAAACGGGCACCCAGCACGGCCAGTGCACCAGGTGTCGCCCTGCCTTTCAAGCCAATGTACTTCTGCCTCCTCTTCCGGAGTCAGACCCCATCCTCGTCCGTCTCCTTCCACTGACATTGACCTTGACTCAGTTCATTGAGAAACAGGAACAGACAGGAAGGAACTCCTGTTATCCCCCCAGAAGCCCCTATCTGCCTATAGCCCCTGCTGTTCCCGGCCCCCATCTCGGGCCGGTTTTCCTGTGTCCTCCCCTCTCGACATCCTAAGGGTCCTTCTCCTGACTGCCCTGCCCCCCCCCAACTTCCTGCACCACCGGCTTCTCCGGCTCCCTGATGGTGCCGTGAACATGCCCCACTTCAACAGATCTGCGCTGGGCCCACGCCTTCTCAGCAAAGCCCCTTGGAGGGGTCACCCACGTGGGTCTCTGCCTCTGCTTCTTCACCTGCATCTTCTCACCCTCCCTCCGGGCTCCAGCCACCTGCTGGCTTCCTCTGGCTTTACACTCTCGAGGTCTGTGTCCATCTTGGGGACTTGGATCCAGCTGGGCCGTTGCAGCCTCCTTATCGCCCATCCCGATTCGTCCGGGCCCCTCGACGGCATCTCCCCGTTGCTCCTTCCGCCCCCACCACCATGCCTGGTGTTTGTGGCTGAGTCTATCCCCCCCACCCTGCGGTAGGCCCACGGAGGGGGCTCCTTGCAGTTGCCTTCACCACGGTGTGCCCGGTGCCTGACGCAGCATCAGGCATATAGCAGATGCTCAGGAAACGGTGAAGGGTGGACGGTGTTTGGATAACTGGGCTCAGAAGCAGATACTCACGGCCCTGATCAACCGACACGTCAGAGCAGCCACAGAACAGCCATCGCCCAGGCCCCGAGCTCAAGCCTCTCTGCTCGGACACCTGGGCTGGTGGTTCTTTGTGTTCTCCGTGGCTCTGGGCGGGGCTTCCACGCAGCAGGTGCCCGTGGATGGAGCCCCTGGACGTCAGAGCAGAAGGGCCTTCGATCTTGGAGCTTAGAAAGGGAGTGAGGTTGAGAGAGCCACGGCCTTGCCTGGGCCCAGCAAGCCTGCCTGGACTGGGGAGACACTGACCCACCCCTCCAGGTCCTGGGCACGTCCGTCTCTCCCCTCTCACGCTTGTGTGTCGACCAGGAGTCGTGGAGAGGTTGTCCCAGGTTCGAGGGCATGTGCCACCTTGCCAACTGTGTCCTTGTCTCCTTCCCCAGGGCGGCCAGACCCAGTGTCCCCAGTTCTGGGCCCCTGAGGGCTTTGCCTGGCATATTTGTTAACCGATGGTTTTAACACCTGCACCCTCGCTCTGCTCCCGCTTTCCCACAGGGGATGCCCCCATCTTGGGGCAAATAAGAGCTTTGCAGCTGAGCTAAAATGACCTGTGGGTGGGGCTGGCCCCAAGCATGCTGCAGACCCCGAGCCGGCAGCACCCAGGTTGGGGTGGCTGTGTAATAATAGGGGACTTGCATTCCAGCAAGGCCTCTGTCCCCCTGCTTGAGCGATTTGCCTCAAGGCACGTTGGTGAGATCCCTGGCTAGGCCCCATCAGGCTGGTGGGGGTCACGGCGTGGGCTTTTCTGGGATCAGGGACATAGTCTGGGGTCAGAGTGGGGACGTATGTGAGGGGCTCACAAGAATGGAATGGAAATCTGACTTAATCCATTCCAAGGAGATCTGCGGGGCACCTGTCATGTGCCGGCCTCGGTGTGAGGCCTGGGGACCGGGCGGTGAGTGCGTCGGAAGGGCCTCTGTCCTCCAGGAGCGCATGTGATAAAAATGGGGACCTGGGAGGTGGGTGTCAGCCTGCAGAGCGGAGCTGGCTGAACCTGGTTAGAGGAAAACAATTTACAAATATTCTTCTCGAGACAGCCGGTGGCATCTAATCAAATAACATTTCCCTAACTCACCGCTAATTTGTTCTTAAGATCAACCTTAGGAATCCTTCCGACTCGGGATCTATTTTCTGATTCTGTGCACAGCCCAGGTGGGTCGTTTCACTTGGCTGTTCTGAATAATTCACACCCTCCGAGTTGCTCTGGCTCCTACTGCCGGGCGCCGAGGGAGAGGCTGCATGGGGAGGCGGGGCAGGGTGGAGAGCGGGATGGAGTCCCACCCAACCTCCTCTAGCGGCCCCTGGGGTTCTGGGCGATTTCCAACTAAGCAGGACTGGAAGGGACGTGACTGGCCTCCGCTTCCCCTGGAGGAACTCGGGGCTTTCTGGGTCCTTCTCTTCCTTTTTGTGTCGTGGCCCAACTTGGAGATTTGAGAAGCAGGAAGCTGTGCACAGACCCCACTCTGAGGGTCATGAAGAATCATCTCCGGACGGACGCCCCCAGGTCCCTGAGGCCCCCTGCTCAACCGGACGGGCGCGCCCGAGGCGGGGGAAAACTGCTCATTCCCAGGGACTCAGTACTCAATGTGCATCTCTCTGGAGGTCTGTTCCATTGGAATGGGGAACTGACTCCGGCCAGATTCTGATCTGCATTTGGAAAGCCCGTTCCCGACTGGACCGCCATTGTCCCCTCCTCAATGTTAGCATGTGCTAGGAGCACACCTGTCATTCATGCGTCAGCAAGCGTTCACTGCACACTTACTAGGTGCGGGCCCAGGGCTGGGCCCGGGGGATGCACGCAGGTGGACCTCTCCCACACTGTCATCTATGGGGGACTGGACACACAGACACCACAGCTGGTGTTTGATGGACGCACTCCTGTAGGCAAACTGACCTGCAGGCAGAGAAGCACTTGGCCGTGTGAGCATCGGGGCCAACGTGCCAGGTGGAGGTGACAGCCAGCGAGAGGGCGGGAAGCTTCAGCTGCGTGCCCTGGAGGTGGTCACCTGCAGTCCGACATAGGCAGTGTCCCCTTGAACACGTGGCCTCGTGGCTCTGAGACGGGCTGTGGCTCTGACCATCGCTCTGTGGTCCGGGAGGCTGGTCTGTGAGCACAAGGTGGTCAGCACGCCAACCTGCCTGCAGGAGGTGCCCTGACTCTTCCCACCTGAGCCTCCCAACCTGGGACACAAGGACCGCCGTGATGCTCAGATGAAGTCGTGACCTCAAGGGCCCAGCCTGGAGCCCAGCACCCTGGGCTCCGAGGAACAGGCAGCTAGGCCAGCCAGCCCCAGCGCCCACGTCCAGGGCCCTGCCTAGGTGCTACCTGAGGGCTGGCGGCTCAGATGTCCCTTGTGGTGACCTGAGGGTGGGTCCTATGGGGATCCCGCCCCTCCGGGGTCAGTGGTGTGGCCACCGTCACACCGCTGCCAGCAGTAGAGCAGGGATTTGACCAGGTCACGCTGACCTCCAGCACCTACTACCTTTTTCACTGTCCATAGAATCTCCCTTGGTGTTAAGTTTCCACGTCCCCTTTGGATTCCTTTGTAAAGATGGCTGCCCCGAAAGCCCGTGCTGGGGAGGCGAGCGGGAGAACGTGGGCGCCTAAGAACAGGATGGTTCTTACCCAGAAGATCACCTTTCGGGTGACTTTAAGCCTGTATTTATAGAACCACGGAGGGCTGGAAGAGTCTACCTGAATTTTTCTGTTATTTTATTGCACTGCCATGGGTGAAACCAGCTGCTGGTTTTGTATCCGAGAACTGGGGCCTCGTGACACCTCTGGAACCGTCTTTGTCTCCTCTGCTGGACCGAGAATGCCTTGAGGGCTGGGTGTCAGCATGGAGCTCGGTGCAGTAACTGAACTGCAGGGCTCACCGCCCAGGGCGGCCTTCACGCCAGCCTTCCCAGAACTGGTGCAGACGGACAGCCTCCTGGGAGGAAGGACCTGAGACAATTCTCCTTCTGGGCACATCATGTCTGAAGCTCCGGGATGCACAGGCCAGGCCTGGAGCCGCTGAGCTGCAGGAAAGCTCTAACGGAATGTCTCCTTTCCCGGCCCTTCCTGCGTGAACATCAGCTCCTCTGAAGGACCCGTTGCAGCCGCTGTTTTTCGTCTTTATTACGGCCTGCCACCGCCAATATAACCGGGACGCCGGCGCCCGCGTAAGTGAGATGAGCAGCTGCTAGGAGAGCCTGTCCCGCTCATTGAAGGAGATGATGGCGGGAGCCAGGAGCTGGGTGGAGGCACAGGGTGGGCGATGTCGCGGGAAGGTGGGCACCCACGCGGTCTCTGGCCCCGTGGACAGCCCGGGGGTCTGTGCTCGTGTTGCTGGCAAAGACCATGCTGTTCAGGAGATCCGTGGGCACCACTGACGGGAGAAGCTCTGGGGGCGGGGCAGAGGGGTGGGCAGGCAGCGGGAGGGCCTCCAGGAATAACCCGAGATTCAATAAGCAGAAATGAAACAATGAAGAATGCGCCCAGCAACATCATTCTCGGCGACCTTATTTTCAATCTCATGGTGGGAAGGAAAAGATCAATAAGGAAATTGCTGTTTCTTTTCAGAGTCAGCTGCTGGAGCCACCTGTGTTGTCACAGCCCTCTCTCCAGGGCCCGACAGGGGAAACAAGAAATGGCCTGGGGTGGGGGGCAGCCCGTGTCCCTCCCCTCAATTGTGGGGACTCGGGCCAATTAGCAGACAGTGTATGACATCCCACCGATTTCTCCAAACATGGCTCTTCACTTGGCACGAGCCGAAGGCTGGGTGTCCGGGATGCCTGTCCCAGGTCTGCCACTCACTAGCCATGCTAACTCGTCAAGGTGTTAACTAGTCTCTGTGGGTTAGGTGCCTTTGAAGGGGAGCAAATGGCTGAGGGATCATCTGATGGAAGACACAGGTTTCCCCAGGCAGGAGCAGGAGGTTTGAGAGGCCAAAGGGCTCCTCGTCTCGAGGCTGGAAGCCCTGAAGTCTTCCGGTGTGATGCCCAGTCCTCCCACCAGCCCAGGCGGAGGGTCACAGAAAAGCGGTCGCCGGCCCGGGAGTTAAGTGATGCTCCGTCCACACCCCTCCTCCAAGGCCCCTGACTGCAGCCCATGCCCTGTGATGTCACTCTTCAGCTGTGCCCTCCCTCCATCGACGGCACAGGGCTCGGACCAGGTTCGGAGGCCTGGACCAGAGCAGGCAGGATGCTGTCTCCCGTGGAAGCAGGCAGTAGCCCCGCCCCTTTGCCAAAGTAGAAATTAAACCTTAAAGGGGCAGCCAAGGAGGCTTCCAAGGCCCGCTTGCTGACCTGCAGCTGCTCCGAGGCTGATCAGGTGCTTGGAATTAGCCAGTGTGTGCACACGTGTGCCGGTATGTGCACGTGTGTACAGGTGTGGGCACGTGGGTGCAGGTGTGTGCAGGTGTGTGCACATGGGTGCAGGTATGAGCACGTGTGTGCACTGTGTACAGGTGTGGGCACGTGGGTGCAGGTGTGTGCAGGTGTGTGCACACGTGTGTGCCGGTGTGAGCACATGGGATGCAGTGGGATCTAGGGCACAGAGAGGAGAGGCCCCGTCCCCCACCTGCCGGCCTCCCCCAGCGAGGGAGAAGCAGAGTTGGATGCCAGTCCTCCGCCTCCCTCTGCTGCCCTGCTCAGCGCCCACAGCAGTGACTCACCAGCACCTGGGGCTGGACTGCGGGGTGAGCCCGGATCCTTACGGGCACACCTTTCTGGCACCTTCTGCTGCCTGCTGTGTGATGAGTAAGCATCTCGTGACTCACCAGCTGGAGGACAGGCCACGTGTGCCAACCGCCAGCCGAGGGCAGGGTGAGTGGAACGCAGGGCCCAGTGCAGCCCCAGGCTGACAGCCGAGCTAAGGCGCCCCACGGGGCAGGGGATTTCCCCAGAGATCCTCCAGAGGACGGGACCTCAGCTCGCGTTAGAGTCCTGGCCAAGCCTCTGGATTTAGACATTCTGCTTGGAACAACAAAGAACGGCCTCACAGAGACACAGCATCCCAAAACTACTTTAATCTTTGCTGATCTGACGAAATTGGTGAAGGCAAAAAAAATCCCCCTCAGATTGAATAATTACCCCTGGGGTGAGACTCCACAGTCACAGGGATTAGGCATCCTTGTACACAAACCTTTTAAAGAGAACTTTAAAAAGCAACGGAGGGCTTCCCTGGTGGCGCAGCGGTTGAGAGTCCGCCTGCCAATGCAGGGGACACGGGTTCGTGCCCCTGTCCAGGAAGATTCCACATGCCGCGGAGCAGCTGGGCCCGTGAGCCACGGCCGCTGAGCCTGCGTGTCCGGAGCCTGTGCTCCACAACGGGAGAGGCCACAACGGTGAGAGGCCCGCGTACCGCAAAAAAAAAAAAAAAAAAAAAGGAATGGAATGGGGACTTCCCCTGTGGTCCAGTGGTACAGAATCTGCCTTATAATGCAGGGGACGCAGGTTCCACCCCTGGTCAGGGAACTAAGATCCCACATACCGCGGGGAAGCTAAGCCCGAGCACCACAACTACTGAGTCCTCGCGCCTCAGCTAGAGCCTGCGGGCCGCAAACTACACAGCCCACGTGCTCTGGAACCCGCACGCCACAACTACTGAACCCGCGTGCCCTGGAGCCTGCACGCCACAACTAGAGAAGAGAAGAACCCGCACGCCACACTTAGAGAGAAACCTGCACACCGCAACGAAGAGCCCGACACAGCCAAAGATAAATAAATAATAAAAATAAATCTTAAAAAAAAAACAGTGGAGTAAGTGCCTGTCATGGAGGCCATGAATATTCACCTCTAGGCAAATTTATGGAAATTTATGGAAATGGTAGAATTTCCAGTGACAGAATCGAACACAGACTCAGAAAGAGAAGAGCCCGGAAGTGGAGCCTAAGTACGTGGGACCCTCAGCCTAGGATTCGGGGTGGGGAGCTGGGCCACGTAATCACTCATGTTGGGACAGCTGGGCAGCCTTTTGGAAAAAGGTCAAAGTGGACCCACATGTCACTTTCCATAAACCCCAAAGGCACTGCCAGTCTTAACGGAAGAAGCAAGCCCACGTCAGCACCAGAGAAAAATGAGTCCGTTCATCATGCCGGCCCTTACTGGGTCTCGAGAGCCAAAAGCATTAGAAGGGTGATTGATAATCCTGACTACATTTTAAAAAACCCACCATAACCAGAATCAAGATTGACAAACCACAGGATATTTGCAACTCCCAGAAACACAAAAGCTGACTTCCCGCCTATACAAGGAACGCCTAACATTTATATGGGAGAAAATTCTCGGCAGCCGAGTAGGGAAAAATGGGCAAAAGGTAGGAACTGAGAGTTCCCAGATAAATCTTGTCAATGGCTTTGCAACATACAAGAGATGCTTCCCTAACTCTTCATAAGAGAAGTGAAAATTCAAAGTGCTGGGAGGTACCACGTCTTACCTCCCAGACTGCAAAACTCCCGAAGATTTTCCAAGCACTCCATGGGGAAATCTGCACTCTCGTACACTGCTAGAAGGAAGGTAAAGTGGTGCAACCCTTGTGGAAGGGAATTCAACAATACTGGGCAGAAGAACAGAAGCGTTTACCCTCAGACCGTTTATTCCGAAGACACATACCGTGTGCAATACGTGATGTGATTTTCCACGAGGTTATTCACCGCGGAATGGTTTTTAAGAGCAGGCTATTAGAAACAACCCAAATACCCACCGTGGGGGTG
Organism: Leucopleurus acutus; assembly: GCF_964270905.1. NCBI lineage: Eukaryota > Metazoa > Chordata > Mammalia > Artiodactyla > Delphinidae > Leucopleurus > Leucopleurus acutus. The sequence continues at coordinate 3,378,269 of NC_139150.1, read as the reverse complement.
CTGGTGACACACACCATGCCACATCTACACAATGGGATACACACATCAATGAAAAGGATGAGTTCCACGTCCCTAATGTCACCTTCAGGGAAAATTATGTGACAACAGCAAGATGCAGCGTAATTTACAAGCAGGGTTTAGGCACAAATTGATGCCTCTCTTTGCTATTGGGTTCAAAGGACTCTATATCTCATTCTTATAGCCTGTGAAAATAATCTCTAACAATAGATTTATTAAGGCAAAATCCTGCTCCAGGAAACCTTTTCAGAAACCATTCACCCAAAGGAAATCAAATGCAGACGGTTCTCATGAGAGCTGCCTCTCAATACCGAAGATATGGGCCACCAAGAAAGGGATGTCTTACCTGATGGTGAGCAGACCAGCCCATCCACACCTAGAAGGTTCTGCTCTGCCTGGGCCTGATGACGCAGGGCATCAGATGGTTGGTCCGGCTTCGAGCTCCTGAGCCCTGGGGACCCAGCCTCACTCTTCACGGACCAACAGTCCCCGGACCATGCTCCTTTCAGTGAAATGTGTCCCGTCTTCCTGGGCCACGCCTACACAGGTGTCTGGACAAGGATTGGACCCAAGTCCCCCTCCCTCCCAAATGCCCGCTCCAGCTTCTAGGAGCTACCTCTGGGGGTTCATTTCCCTGTGTGCCCCGAGGAAGTACCTGCCACCCACAGTCCCGGCCCAGCTGCTTCCTTCCCCAGGGACCCTCAACGGCCTGAAGGTTTCCGACGTGTCCCCGTGTTGGCCTGGGCTGTCCTGTGGACGTGGACGCTCTTTTGTGGGTTGGAAGCTCAGATGTCCTGAGACAGTTTCCATCTGAGGACGGGGAGCCTGGTGCCTCTTCTACGGGTGGCGTGAGGTCAAAGGGATGCGGGGGAAGCAGGTGTCAACATCGGCTTCTAAGCGGTGACTGTGCCTGACCTCTGCCAATGGGATTACATTAAGTGCTCCGATTAAAGACAACGTTCTACCCCCTACCCTGGCCCGTTCAGCTACCTGAAATCACCATCGCCTTCCTTTCCCTTCTCACGGGTGGAGCCTGGCCCCTGTCTGGAGACCCTGCACTGCCCAAGAACCCAAGAGATGCCTCCTTCCCGGTCACTTGCGAGAGCTCGGCCACCCTCACCGCACGCCTTCCCTAAACGACAAGGGCATCGCGACTCCAGGAGCTAGAGGTGAATTCCACGGGCAGCTGTGTGGGGTCACCCATCACAGGCCTCCTTCAAGAAGAAACCTGCGGAAACTAGAAAAAGTTCCAGGCCTACCCAGCTGCACCCAGGACTGGGCATCTCATGCTCTGGCCTCCGGTACCCACCAAAGAACTGCTGGGTTTTGATTCCAGGCCAAACTTTTAATAAAGAAAATTCATCTACAGATGTTCTGCCATCAGCCAATATATTCAGTTATTGGAATCTGGGAGATTCAGTGGCAAGCCAGTTGTTTTATTTGCTCGCTGGATGGAACCATTTTTCTTGCGTATTTAATATCCTGGAGGATTATTTTCCCCAGCAAATACTCAGTCGGAGACAGCAAATCCATTCTGAACCTATCAGGTCGTTCGTTATCTTGTCTTCTGGTGACTAAGAGCAGGTATTTGTACATTTGCTGTCTCCTAGGCCGTTAAGGGGAAATTATGAAGAGTTTGGCCCGTAATTGCAGCTGTAATTACTTAACAATCCCTGCCTGATCCTGCCTGGACAGACTCCCATCATGGCTTCACACCGGGAATGAAGTCGGTGGCGTCTTAGACTGTCTTATTGAAGCTAGGGCTGTTCTATGAAAAACCAGCTCCTGTCTCTCCCGGGGAGGATTCTGCGTGTGCCGGCTCCCTCCAAGGTAATTTGCAAACGTGAAAGTAGGAAAATGCCTCCCACTTCTAAAAGTTTTAATTGCAGCCTGTCCTGCCGTGGCTGTGGCAGCGGCCTGTGCGAGTCCTCTCGTTCGGGGAGGACTTGCAGCTAATGAGGCTCTAATTGGGGGTCAGGCGTTTCCTACCATCTCCCACCCCGCTTCCTCGTCACAGTTCAGGGTATCTGGCGAAGGAAACCCAGCAGCAACAAGAAAGCAAGAAAGGATTTTTTTGGATTATTTTTGTCTTGGGCTTGGTGAATTAAAAAAAAACCCCAAATCTTAAAGAATGTGTTGGGTCTAAGAGAATCACGGATGCTGGGAAGATGGGGCAGTCCAGAGCATGGGTGATGGAGGAAGGATTTAAAGGAACAGGAAAGAAGCAGTGATTCCTCCTTGGAGATGGGGAAGGGGGAGCTTACAGAAGGTGGGAGCTCTGAGCTGGGAGGGGAGGAAGGACGTGGGGAGAGCACAGTTGAAGGGCCAAGGGGCTCTGGAGCGCCTTGTGCCCGGAGGTGGAGACCTGCTCGGTGAGCCCCACTGCAGCGTGTGGGCAGAGGCGAGAGGCTGAGGGGCGCTGGGGTCAGAGGTGGCCTGGGCCAGGCCCGAGGCGGCACTGTCCCCTCGCCCCTCGCAGTGCAGTGTCTAGGTGGCCCCCAGCGTGCAGTAGAGACGTGGCCCCTGGTGCGGGGGAGGGGGGTGGGGAAGGGTCCCAGGAGTGGCCCTTGACTATGCAAGGCCACCGCCCCTCCCCCAGGCTGCCCTGCTGGCCCACACCCCCAGCATTTTTCCAGGGTCCTCTGGCATCTCCCTCCCTCCCCACCCAGTGGTCCAGGGCCCACCCAATTTCTCATGGGCGAGCTGACTGCGATCCAGGGCTCCCAACAGTGGGCAAGCCCCAGCCAGTGGTCATTCTTTTCTGCTTCCGTGTGTTACTCCACCGGAGGGGTTGGAGAGGACAAGCAGGGCCTCCACCCTACTTCTCATCCCATATCTTCCCAGCAATTGGCCGGATCCCAAGGGCACCCACTGTGACTAGCAGACACGGTCCGCATGCCCCCGTCGCCTCCTTGCCGGACCAGCTTGCTGTCTCAGTGGTTCCAGCCTCCGAGGGGCCCCGGGGACAGAGTCAGATGTTCTCAGATGTTCTCAGACTGACTCCGAGAGTACCAGCGCCATGAATGCCAGCTACACCCCCTCTAAGTGCCACCTACACCCCTGCCTGGGGAACCCCCCAGGTTCTTTCCAGGACAAGTGATGGCAACGGAAGAAGGCTGTTTTGGAAACACATCAGCCCCTCTGCTCTCTGGTTTGGGTGCACTGCCAGCTGGGCTGAGCTCAGGGGGGCTGCTGGCTTCTCCCCAGGCCCACATCACAGCCCTGCTGTCCACCCTGCCAAGGAGGCCAGCCGCCCCAGAGCAGGGGGAAGGGCAGGGGAGGGAGTGGACGGTCACCACATGCCACACCCTGCCTTGGCATCTAGCGCCAAGGCCAGTCCTGAACTGTCCTGTGAAAGGAGAGTTACTTTGAACTGTGCCTTCTCTGGCCATGTGAACCCCCAGGGCACTCCAGAATGGCTCCGTCCTGCAGAGACCTCAGGGCCCACTTAGAGACGGAGCCTGGCTTGGTATCTGCGGGTCTGGCCGTGGTGGCCTGGGCTCCCCCGGTGCACGAGGTTCTCTGTCTCCAAGGCTCAGGGACCCAGACCCCAGACAGGGCTGGCCACTCACCCCCTGGGTCCCCAGTGCTCCCAGTGAGCGGACTGGCCAGAGAGGGCCTGGGTTTACCTTTGCCCACTTTTCGGCAGGGTCTCTGCGGATGCCCCCTGCCACGTCAGAAGCGGGTGCTTGTCCCAGGCTCCTTCCAGCTGTATCTTGGAGGAGCCTGGCGGGGTGTGGTAGGGTGGGACTCCCAGTGGTGTAGCCCTCGGATTCAGATTCACCCAAGGAGTGGGGACCTCCAAGCTGATTCTCGGGCTCCGACCCTTGCGGGGGATGAGTGCCTAGGGACCCAATGGGGCTTGTGTCCAGCCCATGCCCTGTCCTCTTCTGAGAGGGGCACTCGCTCTGGAATACGTCTGCAAGGATCTGGAAGTCTCGGTCATTTTTAAAACCTTCTGAAATGACAAACGAAGCAAAAACATCTCCTAATATTTTTATTGTTCCTTAGATAACCGGAGAGTACAAAGTTTCCCTCTTTTTTACTTAAAAAATGTACTTTCCGCACACTGTTGCCCTCAAGAGCATTTCTTTCCCGTTGGAAACCGAAGTTTCCCTAGATGAGCCCTTCTCATCTGTGGTTACACTTATTTAGATAATTTAACAAGAAGAGGCTATTTCCTTTCATGATTAGCAACATGAACTTGGTCATCTCTCTATAAGGGCGAATATTGATGTGTTTTTTTTTTTATTTCTCTTTAGAAACAAAAACCATCCACTTACTAATCCAAACTACGGCATTGCATTTACGACATTCATGGCATCAACTAAACAGACAAGTCACCACCTCGAGGAAACAACAGACGGACATGGCACGATGTATCTACGGGGTACGCGGATTCAAACGGTGCGGCACTGAGCCTGTCCACGCCACACACGCCGGCCACCGCTCTTGGGGACTAACTCGGGTCCACGGGCTACTTGGGGTCTCAGCACAGTGTATCTAAGACACAACACGTGGTCAAGGACGGCAGCGGCGATGAGATGCGAGTTACACTAGCCTACGTGGCCCCCTCGGCCGCCGAGCAAGGCCCGGGGGAGGGGGGCTTCAATGAGACACGACACTCAGGTCCATCGAGCTGACCATGATCTACGGACAAGTCCATGCGATCCTAACAATGGGTTGTTCTCAGTAAGAACTGGCCAACAGTCAGTGCCTTACTTCTTGAGTATATTGACCAGAAAGGGGACCAGGGCGGGGGAGCCAGGGAGCCCTGGGCTGCAGTTCCAGCCGTGTATACGGGGGCTTCTTCCCACACTGGCCGCCCTCTGGCTGGAGCTGGAGAAACGCGGGGGGCAACGCCATCCCGTGATGCCGGAGTCCATGCTGCTGCTTTTTCCAAATCAGCCTTGTTCGTCTCACTGATATTCACTTGGCAGCCGTCCCACAGGAATTTCCAGGTGGGTGGAGGACGCGGACCCTCGGCTTCCAGGCCGAGGGGACCTACAGCTCATCAGACCGGATGACGTGGAAGAGGGTGACGTTGTAGAGGATCTGGTGGCCGTTGTTCCAGGCGTACAGGGCGCGGTCCTTGGGGTTGTAATCCAGCATGGAGATGTGCGAGTACTTGTTCTGGAAGGGGATGTCGATGTACTCGTAGGTAGAGGCGTTGGTTTGGTAGGCGTAGTGGACCTTGGTGCCCCCCGAGTAGCCGTTGGTGACGTAGAGGGTCCCGCAGATGATGAAGGCCTCGCCGGCGCTGCGCTTGGGGTAGCTGGTGTTCCAGGTCTGCAGCACCTGCAGGGACACGGGGTCCAGCTTGCTGACGACGATGTTGCCGGCGTTCTGGTTGGTGGCGTAGACAGCCCACAGCCCGTTCTCGTCCACCATGAGGTCGATGTCCGAGTGGCCGCCCCACGCGTAGTGGTACATGTTGTTATAGCCGGCATAGTCCAGGCTGCGTGTTTTGAGGATCGTCTCTGTCTTTAGGTCGAACCTGATGACGATGTGACTCTGGAACTTGTTGAAGTAGATGGAGCCGTTGTAGACCACCTGCCCCGTGCCGGACCAGGGGTGCGGGAGGCGGTGGGACGTGAAATTGTCCGTGGTCATGAAGGCCAGCATCGATCTGTACTCGCGGACAAAGCGGTTGTTGTGGTAGCCGTCCATGTACCAGACCTGCGGACACAGCGGACCTGTCAGTGGTGCTGAAGCGGGGGGGGGACCCCTCCCGGGTAGGCATCCCCTCCTGGACTTGGCATTTAGTGATTCAGCACCCAGAGAAGGAGCCGGAAGGACTGGGAGAGAACAGACTAAATAGGGTCACGTCCTTCCTCCAAACCCACGGGGTGCCTTTCACGAGGGGCCAGGGCTGTCTCCCCACCAGGGGAGGAAGCGTCCAGCCTGGAGAAAGGACACCACGCACAGGGGTGTGGGGACCGACAGCCTGGGACCCCGCAGCCGTGCTGTGGGCGTGGCTGGCAGCCACCCTCTGCTGTTCCCGCCAAGCGGGTGTGGGTCATCTGGGAAGGCTGGCCCTCCAGCAGCATGGGGCACCGCCCTCCAGCAGGACGCTGTGGCAGAGGGCACAGCCGCCTGGGCCCGCAGGAGGACAAGTGCCCACAACACCGGGCAGTCTGCAGGGATGGCCGTTATCAAGGTCGCCAGGAAGGGCGATGCCCGATATCCCAGGGGGCGCGTGCGTCAGGCCTCTCTTTTCGTCCAGGCCCTCACAGCAGGCCGGACTGAACCACCAGCCCGGCGGGGGGACGTCACTAATTTGGCACTTGGGATGCTCTGAGCGTAATCACTCTATCACGCCCGGTCCTGGGAAGGTGCCTCTCCCTGAGGAATCCGGGCTTCCAGAAGGCTCTGACTGCTCAAATCAACCAAGATAACAAACCCAGTAGAGGCCCAAGTTTGGGGTCACAAGAAGAAGAGCTTTCCAATGACTGCTTAAATGCCAGTTGACTTGAAAGCTGTCTAGACTTTGCACAAAACGCTTTAGTCATTTTCAACCAACATGGGAGCAAATTAGAAAGCAATGCAGTTAGTCAGAGGAAAGTCTGCCGGGCTAATGCCGTTCCCAGTGCATCTGTCTGGCAAGAAGGCAGCTGCTTTATCCGTCGAGGGCTCTGCCGGCTGCAGGAGGGATTAAGGATGTGGGAGTTTTCAGACACGGTATTGCGCATGCGTTAAAAATTAAAAAAAAAAAACCCAAACCTGTAACCTTGTTCCTGAGACATCCATTCAGATGCTTAGAGGCAGATGTGCTTTTTGTTTTTAACAACATTTTTTTTAAAGGCTGGGTCTCATCTGAGGCTTTTCATTACCCTTAGCCTCCGTCAGAGCAGCCCTCGGCGATGCGGGCCATGTATTAGAACGGGGCAAGCGCAGGGCTGGGCGGAAGGTGTCAGAGGTCCGCAGGGTGGTGTGCGGACGCCCTGACATCTCGCCTCCTCTTGGCTACCTCCCAGACAGGGAGCTCACTGCTTCTCTCAAGACTTAGCTCAAGCGACAGCCCCCCTCTGCACCCTCTCCTGACCGCCCCCATCTCAGCTCGCTCTGCCTCCGCCACGAGTGGGTCTTTGATGGTGGGGACCCGGTTGGGTTGACGCATCCCTGGACCCCCAGGGATCAACGCCTCCTTCCTGTGGGCAGAGCTGCGTGAAGTCAGCATCCAATTTCTAAGGATTTTTAAACTGCCTTTTCCTCCGATAAACTGGCAAATTGGTCACAGTGGGCAACACTTGGAAAAGGCAATTTAGGGTGGGAGAGAAAATCAGCACAGGTGCTAAATGTGTAACAACCAGCTCTCGGCCCGGAGGGTTTAGGCCACCAGGGAGCCCCTCTGTGCAGAAGAGGAGTGCATCATGGGACCCCCAGGGCCTGCGATGAGGGCCCACCTCTGGCAGCGCCTCCCACCCCCACGAGTTCACTCTGATCTCACCTCAAATGCCTTGTCCTGCCCTGCCTGCTCCACGTTCCAAGGCTCAGATGGAATCCCGTCCCCTCCAGGATGCCGCCCAGAACCGCTGCATCTGAACCACGGGGGCCTGGGACCAGGGTCCTCAACCTGGCTGGGTCTCCTGGGAGCTTTCACACCCCAGAACAATGGCACAGACCTTGGGGGTAGAGCCGGGCATCAGTTGGTTAAAGCTTCCAGGGGATTCTAACGTTCGGCAGGGTCCCCGAGACCACCTGCTCCAAGTCCTCAATTCAGAGAGGCCCAGGGGTGAGGGTCTCGCCCAAGGCCACATGGTCTGTTCACCAGAAAGCAGACTGCATCTCGCACAGGACACACCCACTGCCTGTCTTCGCTGGGCCACTTCCTCCCAGACTCCCGAGGCTGTCCTCTGAAATGCCCAACCGACCCCATAAAGCAGGTTCTGTTCACGGGCACAGACAGAAGGGGACGGCGACCTTCCACTCGCTCGCTCCTGGGCTTGACCACAATGCCCGCTTCACCCACCACCGCCTGGCAGGATGCCTCGGGTGGCCCAGGTGGCCATGCGCCTCCTGTTCTCCAAGTGATGGGAACTCGTTCCCTGCCCTCCGGGCGCTGGTGACCTCAGGGCCACGCTCCATGCGGGCTGCAGCTCCCTGTGGCCGTTGTCCTGCGGGAAGGACCGTGGGGCCCCAGGCTGAGGAGGGGGGAGAGCTGAGAACACACCGGGGAACAGAAGCCAGGGAAGCCCAAGGGAGAAAGGGGCCCTTGGGGCATCAGGGCTCAGAGCCCCCGCTGCGGGTGCTTCTGTCAGCAGAAGGAAGGCCCCCCGGGGCGAGTGGCGAGAAGAGTCCCCGCGGCAGGTCTGAGGCCAGTGCGCAAGCTCCCCCACCCACGAGGGTCCCTTTGCCAGAAGAGATAAAACAAAGCCACCTCCAGACTCTTTCTTCGTAAATGCCACGCCTTGAGTGGATGTGGCCTGCCAGCTCACTGGAATCAAAACGCCTCCCCTGTAAGAAAACCTGGGTATTCCCACATCCTGACTGCATTTTGGTTCCACACGGTGGAGTTTACGGAGAACGTGGGGTTTACCTAATTGTCCCTAGTATTTTCATGTGGTTTTTAGTGAAGAAGGCCATCTCGGGGCAGGGCAGGGCAGGGCGATGCTGTCGAGTCTGGCCCCATCTTACGTGATGCAGGGATGTACCCGGGAGGGGCGGAGCGGGGGAGGGAAGCCGCCCAAAGGGCCTCGCTTAGTAACGTGACCATGTCCTCTCCTCCCTTTGGCGGGGCAGGCATCTGTCACATGTCCTCCTGGCAGGACCTGACCTCAAGGAGCCGGCACGGGTGGGAAAGATGCTCTAAAGGGAGCCCTTAGCTGAACAGGTGAGTAGGGAGGTGGGAGGCTTCACTGGGGAGTGAGGCTTGAAAGGGGGGCGAGGTCAGCAGCCCCAAGACCGTCCCCGACCACACGAAACAGTGTGACCGTGCAGTTCGGATAATACGACCTTCAGGAAGACGGATTCTGTAGGAATAAAATACCTGGATGGCTGTGACACTGTTTAGATGACAGGGAAGGACTTTTAAACACTAAACTGAGCTCACTGCTGTTTGGGAAACGAGAGGTGTTCTAGTGACGAGACCACCCCTCTGAACATGAACTTCCTGGGGCCAGAGGCTGGCTGGTTCCCTTACCACTGTCTGATGTGAGCGGGCCTGGGACTTCTACGGTGGAAGCACGGCTGTTAAGAGGGATGGTGGATGCCGGACCTTAGAAGGGTCCACAGTCAGAGGTACTCAGCGTCTTGGTCTCCCGGGGGAGGGACACAGCCTGGGGTGATGAGAGCATGGCTTCTGGAACTCTGGTACCATCAGAAGCTTCTGGACAGGGTGGAGGACCACCGGAGCCCAGCCAGTGCCTACACACAGGTGGTGCTTAACGAACGAGCTAACCTGGTTCTAACAGCTCAGCACAAAGGCAGGGGGACCCGAAAGCCCCTTGGAGGGCTCCCGGACAGGGGTTCCAAGGCAATTCCCCGCCCTGGCTGTTGGCCACACCCCTCTTTCCTCGCCCTCTGTGGCCTCCTGCACTGAAGCTGACACTGATTTTTTTTGGGGGGGGGAGCGAGTTATTGGTCTCCTGTGTGTGATCAAAACTGGACGGAGAATGGAAAAGATCGAAACAAAAGAAACCAGCTCCCTTCTAGATCAATGGCAGGACCTGGGGACGTGTCACTTAGCAGGCTGTGAGCTGGTGGCTGTGCTGATCTCACGGCATGGGGCAGGACTGCCGACTGCCCACAGCTTTGGAGCAGGCCCCCAGGGTCCCCTGCCAGCGAGCTGGTCCCCTCCCTCCCTCCCCACGTGGTCAGCTCCCACAAAGGCCCCCCTTCCGCCTTCCTGCTAGCGCTCTGTCCATCACCAGGGCCCCCTTTCCTGGACGGCGATCAACTCATCAAGCAGAAAAGAGACGTCTAATTCCCCAAAGCACCCATCACCGCCTCAACGGCTTTGCAGATGAACCTACATCCTCACGGTACGGGGGGTTCCAGGAGCCCTGATACGTGATCTCTGAGAAAAGAAAATGTGACGAGCGCTCACTACAACAAAGGAAACTGACACCAACGTGGGGACCCAGAGGCACCTCTGCGGTGTCAGGTGGGGCGCAATCCTCTAGACCGGGGTTCGTCCTCTGCGGCACCAAGGTCATTGGTTCCAGCTCACGGATCCCAAGAGGCCTGCTGGGTCAGTGGGGTGTGTGTGGTGGGGCGGGCAGGGGGCAGGCAGGAGGTGGGGAGGAGGCAACAGAGAGGAGGGTGACTCAGGAGACTCAACCTGGAACATCGCGGTAAATAAATGGTTAATAAACCCACCGGCCAGCCTTTCCTGAGACCTTGGGCAAGTCACGTGACCCTCCTGGCCCTGCGTTTTCTCATCAACACAGCGGAGACAACTATGATCTCCGGCTGGAGGGCAGCCGTGGGACCAAACCAGGACAGGCACAGGTGCGCTCAGCGGAGGGCTGGGCACACGTGTCGCTGCGTCCTAGAAACCAATACTTCCGCTTGTATTTCAGTATAAACCTCATGCGCTCAGGGTCTGCGTCACCATCTTGTTTTCACGTCTGCGTTACTGTTATCATCACTGACGTCTGCAGCAAGAGCACACTCCTCACCAAACTCAGAACCAAAGTGGTGTTTTCCAGGGGGATGCAGATGAAACTGAAGAGTAGTCAGGGTTAACAACTGGCCAATCAAATGGTTCATTGGCAATTAACTGGTAATTAATTGGCCAATTAAATTCTTAGAAAACTTCCAAGGACCAGCTAGCCATCACCATTCAGAAAATAAAACACAAAGAAACTTCACCCCCAAAATACCGGACCTGGTCATTTCCCGGGTTTGCAGCCTGTAGCCGGCCCCCTCCTTCCAGAACTCTCTGCCTGCAGACCCGGGGATGAGGTCTGGGAAGAGGCTGCTGGCCTGCCGGGGGGGTGGGTAAGGAAGGGGAGAGACGGGGGTTCCTCCCACTGGAGGTTGTGGGATAAAAAGACAGACGCCCAGATTGCTGGAAAGCCCATCATGGTCCCCCAGGCGTCTTCCCCAGAAGGAGAATGTGCCGCTTCCTGAGCTGAACAGAAGCGATCACACTGTCTAAAGGGTGGGAATGGGGCTGGGGGAGGAGCAGGCGTCAGAAGTCTCAAGACCCCTCCCCACTGAAAATCCTCCAGACAAGGCTCAGAGGTTCTGCAATTCCTAAGCTCCTGTCTCAGTCCGCCCAGAGGAAGAGTTGAAGTTTTTTTTAAGTGTTTATTTTCTAAACGTCCTGCAGGCAAGGGGCTGGGTAAGAGAGGCCCTAGACTGTTGTGACAGTTCTCTCCGGGTGCCAGCGGTCAGGCTGGTGGACCACCAAGGGACAGGGATGCCCACAGCTCCTTTCCTCCAACCGAGAGCCAGAACCCTGGGCGTTCGGAACCTCCCTTCGCTGAAACGCTCCCAAAGGACACTGTGGTGATGGACGGATGTTACCCGGGCCCAGTGGGCCAGGTGCCACCCTCCCAGCCAGCCAGCCCTCTGCTCCCCACGCCCCGAAGGGACTCCAACGACAACGCAACGCAGCCCCCACCCCATCCCGATCAAGACAGACGTGCCGCTCGGTCGTCTCTCTCTCCTTTTATGAGGTCTTTACCCAGGGAGGGAGAGTCTAGAAAAAAAAGAACATGGCTTTTCTCCTAAATCAAAAAAGAACATGAGTTTCCATCAGCCATGAAAGGAATGGCAAATGAAACGCAAATGAGAAGTCATTAAAACAAGAAGGCCTGACCGTGCTGTTCCCCAGCGGAGCGGGGGCAGGGCTGTGAGCATGGGAAGCTTTCAGCCCGGAGGCAGCCCCTCCGCTCCCAGGGGCAGAGCCGCGCGGGGAGGGGGTCGCAGGCGTCCTCGGACCCGCCTCGCGGTCTGCGACTCTGCCTTAGTACAGGGACCTCGGCAAGGGACCTGGACCTCTCCCCAAAGTCCCCGGAACCCCACCCCGGGGGCACCAAGTTTCGCTCGTCCACACCCCCCCTGCCCCAGACCCAGATCCAATGAAGGAAGCACTTACCCTGTTATCACCTTCTGGGGCCAGAGGGTCCGTCATCCAGGACCCAAACCTCGAGCCGGAGGTCTTGATGGTCACGGGGTCACTTATGCCCGTCAGCTTGCCACACGCTGTAAGAGAGAACACGGAGCAGGGGAGTGAGTGCCTGGGCCCAGCCCCAAAGGCGAGAGAGGCCACCACCCCCTCCCCCAAGCAGAGAGCAACGGAGGCCAGGGCGGGTGGGGAGAGGGAGGTGCAGTCCCCTGGGCCTCGGGCCAGGGGTGCCAGGGCCGCACCTCCCGATGGGGCGGCCAGCCTCGCCCAGACGCAGTTTTCTCCTCTGGGAAGCAGGGGCGGCAGCCGCTGGACCTCCTAAGGAGAAAGTGCATCCGCGGTCCAGCACAGGAGGAAGGGCGCTCCTTCCCCCTGGAGGGCCTGTGAGCTTCCCTGCAGGGTGACGGCAGGCTCCCTACTGCCTGGAGGAGGTGCCCAGGGGCCGGAGGGCTGGGATTTAAGTCACTGACGGAGCAGAGAGCACGGGGGTGACGGAGCCCTCCCGTCGCACAGATGGAGGCGGGAGACGGGCTGGGATGCACTCGGGGCCACACCGACACTCGGGCATTCCCGACAGCCCAGCGCCCTTCCCACTGCCCCTGATAGCCCCGGGCAGCCACCGTGCCCAGCAGAAATCCCCCTCCTGCCACCTGGATGCCACCCTGTGTGCGTAGCCCTGAAGCCTTCCGGAATAAGTCAACTCAGCCAGCCTCAGAAGGGCAAAAGGTTCCTGGCCCTCAGAAGCCGACTGGCCCCTCGACGTAGGCAGTGGGCCCTGCCCTGCGGGGACATGTGCCGACTGGGACGCCCTCCCTTTCTTCCAGGCCAGGCCTGCGTGTGACTCCCCAGCTCTGCCTGCTCTGCTAAACTGCCACTGTATTAGCAGACGTAGAGGTCAGTCTGCAAAGTTTAGAGGAGACCTGCGCGTTTTCAGAAGATTGCCAGTGACTTAACCCAGGGACCGTGGTTTAGCCGGGGGTCGTCCCGCCAAGTGAGGTGGCCCGGCCTCGGGGAGGGGCCCATGGCCACCTCTGCACTGTCTGGGGTGCCTCCCACTCTCTCCCCAAACTTAAAGTGGGGCAAGCAGATCCATCAGCATCATTGAACAAGACTGCAGAAGTGGACGCCCTGGACCCCCAGCCCAGTGCCTGGGGCCTCTGTCTCTTTGTGTTGTCAGGAGACCTTGTATCTGGGCAACGCGGAGGCTTTGGACCGGGATTAAGAGCTGACTGCAAAGCAGAAGAAAGGCGGCTTTACAGCCAAATTCCCATCAAGTCACGCTGCCCCGCTCCTAAGCCCCAGCGGTGCCGCTCCCCAGGCTGCTGCCTCTGGCCCAGATTCGAAAAAGGAACTCAACTATTTTTACTCGCCCATCCCTTCCCAGTGTATATTTGCCTGTTCCCCTTTCAGGAGGAATTGCATACTTTTTCCCACTGAAATACTGTCCCCTCAAGACCGGCCCTGTCCACACCCCCCATCTGAGGGAGGACAGACAGAGGACAAAGGGACTGGACATTACGTGCAGGTCAGCCAACATCTACAGCAACCAGAAGTAAGAAAAAAGTGGGTCCTTGGAAATCTCGCGAGAGCGTGCACGCCCACGAGAGCCCCAGACCAGGTTCTCATCCCACGAGGGTTTTGAGAATTTGGGGTGGGGTTCCCTGAGGGTTCCGTCTGGAGGAGGGAGGGCAGGGGAGAAGCAGGACACTAGGCTGGTCTCCCCCCAGCACCCTCTTTGTTTCTGTGACCCTGGGGGGTTCTGGGCTGCCCCCGGGAGACAGCAGACCCTCCGAACTGGGTGGGAAATGCTAACAGGGGCCATCGAACACCAGAGACAGCCCATCTCCCTGCTGCCCAGAGGCCAGCAAAGTGCCCCGTGTGAATGTCCCGTGCAGGGCCTCCCCACCGCTGAGTCAGGGACAGTGGTCCTGTCTGCCGCCCGGAAGGAGAAGTCCCAAGGCACCGTGGCCCCAAGGGTGTCACGGATCGGGGGCCCCGGGTGGGATGCCTGCTGGTGCCCCATCGTGGGCACACTTCCCAGTGAGACGTCCACTCACGCCAAAGCCCTGCCCAGCCTTCAGCGGCCACACCCGGCCTGGGAAGACCGCCCCCGAAGGAGACAGACATCCATCCTTTACATCACGTTCAGAAGGTGACGCTGGCGGGTGAGGCCCGGCTCGGCCGCCTGCCCAGCTCTACTCGCCTCCCTACCTTTGCTCAGGCCCACCCGCATCGGGACAGCCAGACCCCCACCCCGCTCCTGCCCTCCTGTCTTCTGTGGCTGGACCCACACTGACGCCTCTGCAGAGCCCGCTCCCTTCTGGACGGCACCCACCCTGCCTCCCCGACCCAGGCTGGGCCTGCACACCCCCTGGGCGTGGCCCCGGGCGTCAGGGTCTCACGACCCCAGGCAGGACGCCCCTCCCCCTGCAAGGCTCAGCCTGGGGGAGCTGTCCAAAACGAATGAATGAACGAACAAATGACTGAACAAATGACTCACCTCTCAGGAACTGAGAGGTATAAGTATCCATCTCCCAGAAAATTGTCAGCCCACTGCTTTGCCACGTAACCCGCCAGAGGGGACGGGGCGGGGGAGGGGGGAAGGTGGGCCGCCTCTTCTGAGGGCGGCTTCCTTATCTGCCAGAAGGATACCCACCCCTGAGGCGGTGGTGGGAATTAAAGCAGTTAACCAGTGGGGAGCTTCTAGAAGGATGCCCAGTGAGGCCAGCGGCCATGGATTCACACCGAGACTGTGGCCAAGTCCAGGCTCGGGGCTGCCCCGGATGGTCCCACTGCGTTCGGCCCACACGTGGCTGCAGAGAAGGGGAGACCGTCTGCGGGGGGGCCGGGGGGCGGGAGGAGGGTGTCTGCACCAGCTCCAGCCCCGCCCTGCCCTGGGCTGAGGTCTCCCCCAGTGCACCCTGGCCCGACGGGCTGAGCCCACCCTCCCCCAGCCTCTCGGAGGGAGCCTTACAATCACGGATGAGGCAGCAGAGAAGGGCCCAGCTGGCCCGTGAGGCCTGCTCGGCCAACTCCTGGCTGTGGGCTCGGCTCTCCACTGGGGATGGAGGCTGCCCGCCCTGCTTGAGTCACGGAGTTATTTTTGGTTCTCCATCCAGACTGGCTGTGCCAAGACCTCGGGAACTGTCAGGATCTAAAAAAGCCCCACGGCAGAGCCGCGAGGCAGAGTCTTGGCACGTTCCGTTCACGAAAGTGGCCCTCTCTTGTCACGAGCGCTTGGGCTTCGTGGATGGGGAGGGAAGGGAAGCCGAGCAGGTCCATCTCAGAGGAGGCTGGGCTCCAGGCACAGCACCCTCAGCTGGGAGGGCCCTGAGAGCCCAGGCCGGGTCTCAGGAGGGGGGCCGCCTTGCAAAGCTGGGAGCCTGGACAGAGCAGCCTCCGCAGATGAAATCCTCTGGTTCCCGCTATTCCTAGAAGGAGGCCACTTCTGAACAACAGCCCGAGTGACCTCTGACAGGAGCCTGAGCGGGCCCCAGGGCGACGTGCCTGCCAAGGAACCGGGCCAGAGACCAGATTGAGGGGGCTGACTGCTCCACAGCAGGCAGACGGGTCCCGGGACCGCCCGTCCCAGCTTGTATCCCTAAAGACTGGAGAGTTAAGCTGGAAGAGCTGGCAGAGCTGGGAGCTCAGACAGACACATGTCCTTGCAGAAGAGCTAACCGGGGACGGAGCAGCCTCCCTGCAAGCCCAGGCCCAGAGGCCCGAGGGCCACCCTGGACGCCCATCTCCCCTCCGCACCTGGGCAGGGACGGGGACGCTGAGAGACCTCTTGTGATCCCGAGCACTTCCCGGAAGGAACCTGGGGGGACACCTGCCTGCCTGCTGGGACCACTGAGGTCACTGCCGTGGGCGGCACCTGGATTCAGGTCCCCTCCCTCCTCGCTGTCCTAGTCGGTCCCCTGCAGACTGAGACACCCTAAACTTCCCTCTCAATCCTGAGTGTAAATCCGCGTGGGCTAACTTATCCACCGTCCTTGGGAGCAGCTCACTCACCCGGCTCCATCCCGGCCTCTGGGGAGGAGCTAAGGGCCCCTCTCTCTGTCTCCTCGACCTTCCCTACAGAGGCCTTTAGCACCGGAGAACCAGGACGGTCCAGCTGGGGGAAGCCCCGAAGTCAGCCAGTTCCCCTCATTTTACAGACAGGACTGAGGCCTGACACTGACGGGCATGTGCCATGCCCGGGACACGCGCATGAGTACCAACGACGTTCCGCATCGGATCTTAAGTCTCTGCTTTTGGCTGGTCTAGCTGCTGGGGCCTCTGACTCTGCAGGCTCTCCACGGAGTGGCAGCAAAAGCTCAGGGGACAGGGTCGCCGGGCAGCTCTGCCTCTCCCTCGCCTTGCCCGGGAACCAGAGGAACTGCAGGGGAGCTGTGGACACCCGCCTCCCTTCCGGATGACGCCCGAGAGGTGCTGAGCCCCATGTCCAGTTCCAGAAATCAGACTTTCAGATTCCCGTTCTGGCTGGGAACGTGAGGAACACATGAGGAAAAACACACAACGCCATTTAAATGGATTTAAAATGGAAACAGAAAACCAATGGGACCTGCCGTCCTTGTTTTTGTTTTTCCCTGTGTATGGAACTGTCAGCAACATCACTTTGAAGAGAATAGAGACCTAATTAAGAGCACTTTGGGGAAACTGCAGGGAGACCCTCTTCCCCATCATTACACCAGGAAGGTAACCGAGATGCTGTTCACCAGAGCAAAAGGAACCTACAGTCAGACTTCAGACCCAGGAGGCAAGAGGCGGAGGTGGCGGGGGGCCGGGGGTGGGCGGGGGAGGCCGAGGAAGGAACTGCCGGCCTCTGAGACACTGCATCATCAGGAGTCCTAACCGCCCAGGACAGCATCAGTACCGGCTTCCCCTGTTCTATGCTCACCGGCAGCCTCCCAGCAAAGAAACAGGCTGCTAAGATGGTACCTGTTTGCAGGGTTAAAATAAAGACTAAAATAAGCAGCCGCAGGTATTGGTTGGGTCTTTAAGTTACCGAGCTTGAATGAAAATGGAAACCTAGGAAGCGGGAGAAGTGACAGCAGCTGTATCTACGTATTACCTGTTGTCTGTCTACCTATCTACCTACCTACTTATTATCTGTTGTCTGTCTACCTACCTACCTACCTACTGACTTACCTACTTACCTATCTACCTATTTTCTGTTGTCTATCCAACTACCGACCTACTGACTTACCTACCTATTTACCTATCATCTGTTGTCTATCTATCTACCTACCTACCTATGTATTATCTGTTTACCTACCTACTTATCTATCATCTGACTGTCTAACTACCTACTGACCTACCTGCCTACCTATCGGTCTAGCTGTCTCTTTACCTAGCAATCATGTCTAGCTATCGGGTACTACGTACCCACCTGCCTACGTGTCCTATCACCACCTACTCTATGCTGGGCACAGTGCGCAGCCCGTGACGTGAATGGGTCTGTGGACTCACACAGTGACCCCAGGGCGCAGGGACTCCTACGCCTTCAACTTACAGACGAAGAGGCGGCTGAAATGCAAAGTGGTCAGTGCCTTGGGTGAACCACAGGGCCATTGAGTGGCACCTACCACTTTAGGACACTGCCTCCCCCAGATGGGGCTTCTCAGTTCGGTGTTCACCCACATCACCCACCCGAGTGCTGGTGAAAGACAGACCCCCACCCACCTGCCCGAAGACTCAGCAGGTCCATCTACAGGTCAAGGTCTTTGTGAGTGCAGAAGTGACTGCACTCAGTGGTGGAGAACAGGGCTCCGGGGGCCTCTTCATCCTCTCTCCTTATTTTAGCGGCCCAAGGGGACCCATGTGAAAGTCCCAAGATCCCAAACCCTAAAGTGAATTCACCCAGCTTCTAAAAATAGGCCGAGTTCGGGCACGAAGGCTGCTTGTCCGGGAAGGGCAGCATCCTCCCGGAAAGACCCTTAGCTTCTCATCAGTTGTACCTTTGCCCCCTCTGAATTTCCACTTGGCTCCTTCATCCGTTAATCGGAAAACGTGAAGGTTTAATCTTGGTTTCCCACTGGTTTCTACACGGTCTGTCTACCGGGGAATAAAAATGCTACTGTGGAGAAATAAGTAACAAAGAAACCCCCAGGGGCCGAGAGCCCCCGGGGGAGCGTTGGAGGGTCTGGAGAGAGGTGACGGGAGCTTAGGGTAGAGCGAGCTTTATGGGTAGAAACCCAAAGACAGTGCCCACCAGAAGTATTCATTAGTCCCATAACCACGGATAAGCCTGATAACCAGTAGCATTTCAAACATTCCCGCTGACTCCTGAATGCTGAAATGGGAAGAGCTGGTAGAGACCGTCCAGCCCAGACCCTCTCCCCGGGACTGTCCCAGGTCACCCAGTCCCGGACACACCAGGACGTGGGTGCCGTGAAGCACATCTGAAGAAACGCAGCAGATAATCCCTCACGTGATGCAAGTGTACAGATCACAACGGATTCGTCCTAATGCTCTGAACAGCGCTCACCGCCCTCTCCCGGACCGGGGAGCGTTACTAGGGCACCTAGAACGGCATAAAAA
This sequence comes from Leucopleurus acutus, assembly GCF_964270905.1. Lineage (NCBI taxonomy): Eukaryota > Metazoa > Chordata > Mammalia > Artiodactyla > Delphinidae > Leucopleurus > Leucopleurus acutus. Next base: position 3,359,626 of record NC_139150.1, on the reverse strand, counting down.
TAAACTAGACGTGGGAACCTGTTCAAACAAAAAGGTTGGCTGACTCGACCTTCTTGCCCTTTGAACGTTCTCTCTCTCCCACTTAATAGCAATGGGGATTTTTTTTTAAAGTATTTGTTCTTTGGGGATGTTTTAAGTTTAAAATAAGGCATTTGTAGTGCGTGTGGGGTGGGGGATGAAAAGGGAATCAAGTGAAAACATCAGATAAAACCTAAAGGAAACTTTTTCATAAAGCAGAATTACCCTAAAAGCTACCCTAAGTTACTCTAAAAAGTAAACCATATGAAAAGGAACAACCTCTGTGTTAGAGAACAGTGGGTGGAAGGGCCAGCCAATCTTTCCTAAGAAAACCTGAAAATGGAATTGGGATTTAAAATGTGCTACTTAAAAGTGGACTCCGACGCTGACACGTTAAGATTTGCTAAAGCAATTAACACGAAAGTGGATAAGGCGAGTGGGTATCAACCACAAATAAGATTCCGAAGGAGCCCAGGGGCCGCTGGCTCCAGTCCCACCCCTTCCAGGCACCAGGAGGGACTCCCTGGCTTGTTGTGAATGGCAAGTCTTCCACTGTGATGTGATGGATTTTTCTGCATGATTCAGTATCTCAGGGAGCTCCATCAGCCCTCGTTTGCAAGCTGGAGGGAATCTTAATATGTACGTTTCCCGCTCTATGAAAACCTGTGTCTTAAAAAGTCACCCAACACACACATACACACGCGCGTGCACGCGCGCACACACACACACACGTTCTTCAGATGGTAGGTAACATCTAACGTCATTTTTCCAGATGTGCAGCTCAATGGGCTCTGTGAGCTGGCCTCTGCACAGGATTGGACAAGGCCCTAGGACAGGTGGTGCCTACTTCCCTCGGCTATCTGTCAAGGTAGCCCTACCCAGGAGCCCTAATCCAGCCATTGCTCCCTGACGCCAGGCGGGCGCTGTCCACTTCAGCACCACTCCCTAAGCCTGAGCGAGCTGAGTGGGGAGGTGGGCGGTGCAGTGCCCCGCCCCGCAGGGTTCTGGGCCTACCTAGTTTTTGCATGCATGCACGGAGCCTTTCTTCAAGATTGGACACTCTGCTCTGAAGTTCATCGTAGTCATAGGCGCCAATTTCTTCTTGCAGCTCGTTAAGCACTGACGTCAGATTCTGGACCTCCTCTTTAAACTGCAATACCAATTTGGCATCGGCCTTGTACTCTTCCAACACAGGTATCAAAGGCCTAAGTTCATCCATTTTCGCTTTTATCGCCTGCAAGGTTAAAATAAGCTGGGTTCAGTGCGATGCATGCAAAAACTTGTAACACCCTGCCTTGGCCTGGCTTCTCCCTAGGTGAGGGAAAATGTCCACACTCCCGCTTTATTTATAGATTGATTCATTCTGGTCCACAGGAGTTAGAAGAGCATATTAAACAGTCTTCAGAACACCAACATATTTGGGAAAGGTCTTTATTGTCAGTTTAGAATGCAACATCTGAAGGTTACATGCTTTAAGTCACATACACAAAGTTTCTTTTTTTGTTGTTTTTTGTTTTTCAAAAAATGCATTGACAAGGGTTCAAACTGTTCATGAAATGCATCTACAGTCGCATGCAAAAGAGATCCTGGTTGTATTCAAGGTTCCTTAGGGGTATGGTGCTAAGTAACGGGAAATAATAGTAAAAATGCAGGGTGCAAAAAAGCTCTCTGGCCCTCTGTCATGGTTACATGGGAGTGGACTGCTTCTTCAGTCACTGCAGCATTGAAAAAACTCTTTTAAGTTAGCCCTGCAAGCAAGAAAATGAAAACTGTTGAAGAACTAGCTCACTAGCCTGCCTTAAACAGATAGCCATTAACAGACAAATATCTTCACGGTCACTTAAAAGGAAAAATCACACTTCAAGGCTAGAGTCAGTCCAGACAAACTGCTTTAACAGCTATGTAGATGCCCTCACAGCAATTTCTGCCGAAAGTGTTTAGGGCAATTAAAGTGTGGTCAAAGGCAGGGGCTGCTTTTCCTCCCTCAGAGCCATAGTGCCCCAGATTTGGGAAGTGGGACAGAGCGCTTGCAGAGAGGATGTAGCCCACAGATGCTGAGGACACCCTTAGAGGAATGTGAGGCCACCCCAGAGAAGGGAGTGCGGGCCTTACGAGGAGGGACACAAGCTCTCTGGGGTCGGGCAGGTCAAAATCTCTTGCCGAGATAATTCTTGATGACACGTCTGAAGCGAGGACATGTCCACCTGCGATAGGCTCATTTCTCCTCAACAGGTTCAACCTGCTATTATTTTATTTATAATATAGGTTTATAACTTCATTAGCTTGCCATCTCATCTATATAACATATTGCTTTTAAAAGCGAACTAGTTCTTGCTGCAAGCCGGGAGCACACATCAAAGGAAAACATTAGCATAGAAAGGGCAGGAAGACCTAGAAGCATCAGCAGTTTCCAGTCCAGCGGGGCTGTGTGATTTGACCCGTTCATTTACATCTGAGCTAGGTTTCTAATTAACATGCATGTATACCTCAATTAAGGGGCATATAATTTGTCAATTGAACCATGCTGAAGCTGAGTAAACTCTAGGTGTATATATACATATTTGTACATCTGTATATATAAATTTAGGTCAAACCAACTCCGGCTTTAATGTCCAGAGTTACATGGAGAAAAGGAACACATACGGGGAAGTGAGAAAGATGTTGGCATCTCTCTTCCTTCCCTGCAAATCTACAGTGAGACTTGTCGCAGCTAAATTAGGTCAGATGTGAAGAATTGCCTTGAGTGATCCCTGCTCAGAAATGGCTGTAATCAATTAAGCTAATCCTTGGCTAATGTGATTCACCTGCAGCAGCTGTTGAGTCGGGAAGGACCAATCACGTGCCTTCCCGGCTAATCTGCAGCTTGGCTGGAGATGCTGGGAGCTGGGGCCCTGGCCTCAGAAGCTAATAGGTGTGAAAACCGCACCTCAACTCTGCCCCTTTCAAGGTGAGTTTTGCCAAACCAGGGTGAGGGCAGGTGGCCTCTCTGTTTCCAAGGAGTGCTGCCCTTTGCAAGGAAAAGAGCATCCTTGCTGGGTTCCTTCCTGGCCTCAAATTGCTATTCTGGAGGGAGAGTGGGAGCATGAAGGGGAATCATGCAGTCTCAGAGGAGGGGGAGGGGGAGGGGAGGGGAGGGAGGGGAGGGGAGGGGAGGGAGGGGAGGGGAGGGGAGGGGGAGGAGAGGGGAGGAGAGGGGAGGGGGAGGGGAGGGGAGGGGAGGGGAGGGAGGAGGGGGAGGGAGGGAGGAGGGGGAGGGAGGGAGGAGGGGGAGGGGAGGGAGGAGGGGGAGGGGAGGGAGGAGGGGGAGGGAGGGAGGAGGGGGAGGGGAGGGAGGAGGGGAGGGGAGGGAGAGGGGGAGAGGGAGGAGGGGGAGGGGAGGGAGAGGGGGAGAGGGAGGGAGGGGAGGGGAGGGAGAGGAGGAGGGCAGGGAGGAGGGGAGGGGAGGGAGAGGGGGAGGGGGAGGGGAGGGGGAGGGGAGGGGAGGGGGAGGGGGAGGGGAGGGGAGGGGAGGGGGAGGGGAGGGGAGGGGGACGGGGAGGGGAGGGGAGGGGAGGGGAGGAGGGGAGGAGGAGGGGAGGGAGGGGAGGAGGAGGGGAGGGAGGGGAGGGGGGTGGAGAGGAGGGAAGGGGATGGGAGGGGAAGGGGAGGGGGAGGGGAAGGGGAGGGGAGGGAGGGGAGGGAGGAGGGGGAGGGGGAGGGGAGGGGAGGGGGAGGAGGCGAGGAGGCACAGCACACGTACCTTGAACTGCCTGGCCAGGTGTTGCTTATGACTCTCCTCCACCTGTTTGAACTTGGACTCCAGTCCTTTCATTTGGCTCTCCATCTTCTCCACGTACTGCAAGTCCCTCTGAGTCCGCCTGTCCAGGACCTCTATGGATTGAGACATGTTTTGCACCTGTCAAAAAGGCAACAGATTCAAGGACGGAGCTGCGGCAGGTGCCTGCAGACCTCATTTGCCTCCTAACGAACGACAGTGACCTTTTCCACATGGCCAGCCCACTGGGAGCCAGAAGCGGCTGGTGCGTGACTTACTAGTTAATCACCAGCAGCAGGGATTGTTATGACCAAGAACCCCCCAAACAGAGCAAATTGGTTCGGTCAACATTTCTTCTGCCATCTTTCAGGACGTGTTCTTACAACCAGGGGTGCAGGGACCTCTGGTTCCCTGTTGGTCATAGCTCCAGGCATATGGCTTTGGGTGATTTTTTTCTTCTTTTTTTGGGGTGCGTGGGCAGGGGATTGTTTCTAGTCTCTTTATTCTGCAGGATGAAATCAGTCAGGCAGGCATAAACACCAACAAAGATGAACAGCATAGCTGGGCTTCCCCCACCTCTAGGCACAGACCTCTTTCCCCCTAAATCTCACTGGGTGTCTCGCTGAGAGGGCTGATTGCATAAGCGCAGCGCTCGGGAAGCAGGGGACTGGGCTCCCAGATTCTGCACCTTGCACGCCATCCATCACATCCCACAGTATCATAGGTAGATGACTGTTCTGAAAACATGTACATTCAGAACAGAGATTCAGGAATCAATCACCCAGCAAATGAAGAATCTCTGTTCTATACCTTTACAGGCAGATCGGAATTGAGTCTAGCCTCAAGATGAAACTTTAATATTCAACAGGGTTCCAGAGAGCTTCAAAGAAAAACAGTTTTAGTGCAGCCACCTGCCAGTGCATTTTATTTTCAGGAAACTGGCTTGCGCTTCTGTGCCAATGCATTTGGGGTAGCAGGGAGGTGGAAAGGCTCAGGGTGGCCAAAGTGCTGTTTGGGTCATTTTCTCAGAATCGAATCCAATTACCAGTGGATTCCATAACTCCATAACCGCAAATCTTCATTTCTGTTTTCTTTTCTGCTGAATTTGCAAATACCCTCCCTTTTTTGGAACTAAATCATTTGGGTACGAGGCTTAGCTTTGCCTGGTCAGTAAAAGAAGAGATGATAGTGTGGTTTGCACTTCTTAAGGTATGTCCTTCACCCCCCGCAAATAAAATAAATCAGAAAGAGAAACCCGAAGGAGGAAAAACTGATACCACTCAGCTCAGCGCTTAAAAATGCCTGGGATTCTCTGGCTTGTTATTTGAAAGTAATGCACACGTATTCAGTTTAAAAATTCAGGTTTGTAAAATACAGTATGTGGGTGACTCTGACTCGCTCTGATCCTTTCTGTTTCGATGTTTTAGGGGAAACTGAAATATACTTGCTCTGTTACCTCAGGTCTTCCTGTCCCCCTCAACAGTTTGTTCTGTCACTTTAAATAACTGAGGACTTCTTTTGAGAAAAGCTGTATTTCCCTTTATCCCTCCAGGCCCAGCCCAAATGCCACCTCCTCCAGGGAGGCTTCCCTGATGAGCCAAGCCAGAAGTGGCCGCACACCACTTGGAAACACCATCACCTTGTTGGCACCATGCCTGCATGGCAGTGACCCACACCCCTGTCTCAACCGCCTTTCTGGACAACGGGGGGAAGTGGACAGGCCTCATTGCAAGCGCAAGGCCCAGCACCTAATGCACAGCCGTAGGGCGGGAGGAAGGAACAAAAATGACAGCTCCAGTCAAGACCCCTCCTCCTCCTCCTCCTCCTAGGGGGATTCTTGATGGACAGCAAAACCCACAAGGCTGCCGCTAAAACCTGCCGAGCAGACGCTGCGGGACCCTCCGGGCTTCAGCCTGGTTCTCCTGCTGGGGCCACACACAGCCCTCTGGGCTGTTCAGCTGCCAGAGAAGGATGCTTTTAACACATTTAAAAGTTTTTAAATTAAATTTGAAATTTAGAAAACATATTTTCAAGATGCTAAGTCACTCAGTCGCTTTAATACGCCCCTCCTATAGTCCTTTCCCGGCGGGATGAGCACCTCCCTCTCCGGCTGACCGGAAAGCAGGTAGTCAAGCCCCAGGCGGCCATCACACTCCTGCATCTTCTCTGAGCTCCCGGTCTAGAGGCCCCGCCTCTGGGCACGTCCATTCTCTCACCTGTAGGATGTGTCCCCGAGGAGCCAACTGAGGAGTTCAAGGTCACACAGCTACCAAAGGCACAATCCCCCACCCCGCCCAAGGTGGCTGCAGGTGCCGAGGGGGGAGGGGCGGCAGCAACCTGCCCGCGCAGCAGACACAGCTGGCCTGGAGGCGACCACTGATCGCTAATACTTATGGGACGTTTTCTACGTTCCAGGCACTGCTGAGCCCACTGCGTTATGGATCTCATCCGATCCTTACAAAACTCTGGGAGGTGGGCGCTATTTCAAGTCTCATTTGACACAGAAGGAGACCAAAGGCTCAGAGAAGTTAAGTGCCTTGGCTACTGTCACACAGCAGACAGCCACCATGCAAAGCCCGGACCGACTCCAGAGCCCACACTTTGAAGCTCTGGGCCATGAGCTTCTTCAAAGAGAAGAGGGCCTGAGGCCCCTGCCCGCCCTTTGCCATGGGTCCTCAGCCCTAACGCGGGGTGAGGGCCTGGCTTTCACGAGACACTGATGCTAGGCTCCTCTCAAGACCCCAGGCCAGTTCAAAGCAGCACCTCTGGGCTTGGGACCGAAGGCTCCACCTTTGGAAGCTCCTCAGGTGGGTTGGAACAGGATGCCAGGCTGGAGACACAGGCACAGCTGGGACCACAGGCCCACGGACAGAACAGATGCTCAGATGGTGCCCACCGAGAAGGAAAGAGGAGAAGGAGGCTGGGGAAGGAGTGAGGGACGCACAGCCCTGCCCTTCTCACACGGCAGCCAGGCCCTCTATACAACAAACGGCTTCTGCCCCGAGAAGTGGTGGCAACACAGTGCCCACAGTGCCCACGAGTGTAAATGCGGGCTTTAAATGTTTAAGCAGTAACGCTGTGCTGTACACAGGCAGGAAGGAGGCCTCCAAGGCCTGTGTTCCCAGGGGCTCACAGAGCTTTCTGGAACTGACCACGGCCTCCCAAGGGCTTGAGGGGCCACCCCCCAGCCCCGAGGCCCCTCCGAGCTCCACCCCCTCCTCTGCAATAATGAATAATTAAAGGCCCAATTAGGCTTCAGTCTAGTCTGGTGTCAATGAATGTTTGTGGAACCTGTTACATACATTTTTCTTTAATTCTTTTAAAGTGATTTACTGGGGTGACCAAAGACGGCAGCACAAAAACGCACAGGTCCTCAGAGGGGAGCCAGGCGGCAGCTGCCCCAAGCCCTCCTCCTGCCCGGGCCCCGTCCACACAGCAGAGCCGCGACAGCCTCAGGGACGCCCCTCTTTCCCCACTGACTTCAAGAAAGGGACCTGCTTTGCCAGAACCCGTGTGAGGGTCTGTGCATGAGCCGGGCTTGAACCGAACTAGACAGACTCCGCGGCTGCCGGGCCTCCCCCCGGGGTGGTGGCTCTCCTCCCGGCACAGGCCCCCCAGCGCTCCTCAGCTGATGGAGAAGTCTCGGCTTTACTGAGGGGGTGTGTGTGTGTGTGTGAGTGTGTGTATGCACATGCAAATTTGTGTGTGGTGTATGTGTGTCTGTGTAAGTGAGCGTTTACGTGTAACATGTGTGGTGTGTAAGGTGTGTGTGTACGTGTGAGGTGTGTGTGGTGACTGTGCATACGTATTTGTGTGTGTGGCCTGTGTGTATCTGTGTGTTCTGTTATATGTGCTGTGTGTGTCGCGTGTGCGTACGTGAGCACGTGTGTGTGGCGTGGGAGGTGTGACCCCTCTCCCGCAGGGCGTGAAGGCGCCTGATGTGAAACGCACCCTCTCCCTGGGGAGGGCGGTAAGTGGAGTACTAGGGCCGCCGTTTCTCCTTCTCCCCTCAGTAGCTCCCAGGACAACCGGCGCTCAGGCTACCTGAGACCCCAGGGTTCCCAGGAGGAATGTTGCAGGCAGCGGGTTGCCAAGATCCATGGGGAGTGCCAGCCTCCGTGGGGGGCAGAGGTCGCGGGCCAGGTGGGAGGCCGGCCCCGGGTTTGAGAGCCAACCCGGCTCCCTGCTCACTGGCTGTTTGCCTTGGGAGAGTCAGCCCACCTGCCTGGACCCAGATTTCCACTTCTTAAAACGGGGTGAAAACCTCGCCACCTTCACCTGGCTCTTGTGAAGATCAAGTGAAATAACGGATTCAAACCGCAAGTGCTGTGCCCAGGTGGGTCACAAAGGTGACGATTTAATCTGCTTTTGCACCGGGAAGGCAGCCACGGGCGTGAACGCCTGGCCTGGCTGTCGCCGGGTCCAACCACTCAGCAGCAGGGGGCGAAGATGCCACCCAGCGGCCCCACTTCCGGGCTCCGAGGGAGCTCTCCCAGGTTCTGCTGGGCAACAGCTCTGAGCCCTCTGGACCACAGGCTGTGGGCGTGACCCGGAGACGGCGGTGTGGGAGAGGAGCCCCAAGTGCTCCCTCGCTAAAGCCCACGTGACTCCCATTGGAGCTTTTCGCCTCCTCCTGGGCAGCCCTGGGGGAGTCTCCGTTCCTCCCTCCCTCCCTCCCTCCCTCCATTCATCCGTCCGTTTCATTCATTCACCAGTATTCCCAGTGGGCCATGCCAGGGAAGAGTGAGGTCTTGGAGCTGGGACGGACCTGGCTGCTAGCGTGGGCACACAAATGCACACACACGCGCACACACCCTGCACGGACTCACCTTCTCCAGTAGCTGCCTCAGCTGTTTCGTGCGGGCATCCCGTGAACACATGGTCTGCTGGGGGGCGACCACCGTGCAGATGCACCTGCCCTCACTGTCCTGGGCAGAGCTGTACACCTGCCAGCTCTCCTCAGGGTTGGTGGGCAGCACCTGGAGAGCACGTGGGGCGAGGGAGAGGGAGGGAGAAAGGTAAGACCAGAAAGCAGCGCACCGGGATGACCGTCCACGTCCAGCCCCTGGGAAAGGGCAGAAAGAAGTGGTCCAAAGACATGTGCCGACCGTGGGGAGGTACAAACAGGGAGGAACACAGACGGTCTCCCATCAGGATCCCCAGGGCTGGAAGGGAGTCAAACAGGCATGACTCTTTAAAACATTCTTTTTAATTCAAGGGATTTTTAAATTTCGGGGATGTTTGGAGTTTTGGCATCTGACCCAACTGATAGGCTAGGTGGAAGGGAAGGGGGACCGGAGACTGCATGCTGGTCGACTCACAACGGCACGTAACTGAGAGATAGGATCTCCTCCCGTAAGGTGAGCACGGGAGGCTGGCGCAGCCTCTCTCTGCTGCTCCCTGGTACTGGAGAAGCAGAACCAGTGGTACTAGCCGGGATCCAGCAGCCTCTTAGCCCAGAGCTGCGATGACCCCGAGCCCCAGCAGTGTTCCCGCTGGCGGTCTGCTCGAGGCTGCCCGCAAAGATGCTGGACTTCAACTCTGCACAGGCTGCCACCCACTAGCCATTGGGCAGATGTCACCAAGTTGCTGGTGACATGTTGGGCAGGGGTCACACCCAACCTCAAACCTGAGGTGTGCCCAAGGACGGTCACGAAACCAGAGCTGCACATGGCTGCTGACATGGTGACATGGCTGGTGTCACCTTGCAACCCAGCTCAGGTGGTCCCGCCCATGTACACGGGGCAGACAGACACCACTGTCCGAAAACACCCCGGGTACCGACCCTGCAGCCTGCCCGGTGGCCTCAGGTAGTCACCTCCCTGCTATTTTTAGCGTTGGTATGGGGAGAAGTTGGGTGGAGGGAATCCACAGTAGATACATACATTTCATTTGATTCATTTCCAACCCCAGGAGCTCAGGACCCAGAGGTAGGAACAAAGTCATCAGGAAGAAAATGCTGCCTGCAGTTCTCGAAAGAGCAGGTGAGGTGAACGGATGACCATCTCAGAAGGGGTCACCAGGAGACCTCCTCCCCGAGCACTGCGCCCTTGACAGCCCAGAGGGAGCGCGAGAGGAAGCCGCGTGTCCTTCACCTCTCCTTTCGGCTTAGAGGGAGCGAGCCTGAGGCGCGCCCCTTCCTCCGCCGGCCCCGCCAGCGGCCGTTCCCCGGTGGTTCCGGCTCAGCCTCCGCTCCCGCTACCACCTAAGTCAGTCCAGTCCAGAGGCGGCCCTGGCCGCTCACCCCCTCCCCCAAGGCATCGCGCGGAAGGCAAGGGTCGAGCCCCGCAGCTGTGGCTCCCCGGGCCCCGCCCGGCCCCTCTACACCCTCCGCCGGCGGGGACCTTCTGGATCTCCGCATGGGGATGGGGAGAGAAAGACGCCTTGGGACTTTGAGGGCAAGAGCTCCGGAGCCCGCCCGCCCGGGCCCCACTCCGGCCGGTCCAGTCCGGCTTTTGCAAAGTGGGGCGGGCTCAGTTCCCAGCCCCGGCTGGACCCAGCCAGACTGGGGTCCACCGCGTCTCCACCCCTTACTTGCTGAGTGACCTTGGACAAGTCCCCAGGACCCCTGCTTCAGTTCCCTAACCTTATCAACAAGGGACTTACTAGTTGAACGAGGACTCCAAGCCTCTGAGTCCCTGGGCAGGCTCCCCGGCCCCGCGAGGGGACCGGGCAGAGACAGCAAGCGCCACACAGAGGGGACCGCGGGCGGAGGAGTGGCCGAGGCTGGGGTGTGGGGAGCAGGGTGGCCCCCGCGCGTGCCCTTGCCCCTGCGCCCGGCTCCCCCGCGCGGCGCCCTCCCGCCCGGGGCTGGGGACCGGGAGGGAGCGGGCGAGGAGGCCCCGCCAGGGCGGGCGGCGGGCGCACTTACGCCGGTGCTGCGGTCGAGCGTCCCGCCGCTGGCCGCTGAGAGCTTGGTGGTGTTGAGGCCCACCAGCGAGGGCAGCGTCTGGGACATCCAGTTGGTGATCATGGCCATGGTGCTGAGCACAACCCCGATCTTGAGCAGCGGCACCGACATCGCGCCTGGAATGCCTCCTGCGCCCGCGCCGCGCCGGCGCCGGCTCCGCGCCCCGGGCAGCCTTCAGGCGGCGGGCTCCGCGGCGGGCAGGGGCGCCCGGCCGTGTCCCCGCGCCCCCTCGGCCCGCCGCCGCCCGCCCGCCGCCGCCGCCGCCGCCGCCCCGCGAGCCCCGGCCATGGCCGCGCCGCCCCGGGCGCCCGGGAGAGTGGCCGCTCCGCCGCTGCCCACCGTCCTCTGCCACCCGCCCGCCGCCGGGAAGAGCCGCCGGCTCGGGCTCTGAGCGCCGCGCGGGCTGCGCGCGGGGGCCGCGGCCGGGAGGCGGGGACACGTCCGGGCGGCGGCCGACGCAATCTGCCCAGGAAACGGGTGGATTTTTCCTCTCCACTCCGGCTCCCCGCCGCCCCCTGGCTGCTGGCAGCGAGGCCTGCAGAGCCCCGTCACCAAGGAGTAGGGAGGGGGTGGCCCGGGAGGAAAGACAGACCACCTCCTCCCAAGTCGTCAAAATCCGCCCGCGCAGACGGCGACGTCCCTAGCGCATGGGCTGGCCGCTGCCCTTCCACCCTCAAGGTCGCCGGCCAGCGAGCCCCAGGCAACCCCCTGAGACCCACCCCATCCATGCCCAAGGCCTCCGCCCCGCTGCCGGGGACTTGCTTGGCGGTGGCTCCAGGCTTCCTCCAGCCCGGCAGCCCCCCCCCGAAACCCAGCCAGGAGGGCGAACTCTTGGCGGGCTCCGAAAGCAGCCCCTGGTGGGGGGTCTCCAGCCCCAGTGCTGGGGGAGGGGGCTAGGGGAAAGGCCCTTCTGGGAGCCCGGGACAGCCAGGAGCCCTAAGGCCTTTGCTGGCAGCTGTGGCACCACCCAGTGTGGGCTCCTGGGTCCAGGTGGGCATGCAGCAGGGGTGCAGAAGCTGGGTGTGGGTTTGGGGCTCAGGCCTCCACGCAGGGTTGCTAAAGCGGCCCCACCCGTGGTGAGTGTGGTGCAGGTGGAGTCCTGGTCAGGGGCCTGGGGTCTGTGGCTGGGGGGCGGGGGGGTGTCCTCACTGGCTCTCCGGATGTGTAGGGGATCCTGATGCCCAGGGAGAGGGGCAGGGCAGGCTGGCACAAGTCCCCAGCCCTCGGCAGCATGGGTGTCAAGACACACGTAAGTCTCCTTGGAAGCACAGGCCTGACTGGGTCAAACATCTTAATAGTGCTTCAGAATTTGCAGAAGGCTTCTAACGGGAGATGAAAGGCACTTCCACCAGGCCTCCCATGAAGCTTTCCTCTGCTGCGTCCCCCTATGTAGCAGGGACTGTTACAGCCAGGATGGTCCTCGCCTGAGCACTGGTGTGAGACCCATGAGCTGAAGACGCTCCTTTGGTTTGTTAACCTGGTTAATGCACGGATCTGTGGCAGCCTCTGGGTTGGAAGCAGCAAATTTCACCAGTTGGGGAAGGGCGCCATCTCCCAGCTCCAGCGGGTACTGCATGCTCTGCTCCGCGACCGCGGTGCTCTGAGTCCCGCCAGCTGGGTCTGGGGGTGGGCAGCAGTCCCCCACTCTCTGCCTTTCTCCTTCAATGAACGTTTAACACCGATTTAGGGCCGCAGGCTGTGCCGACCAAGTCACTCACAGCCGCTTCCCACTGCGGAAGGACATGGACCACTTATTTTTTCGGAACAACTTCCAATCCAATCTCCAAAACCTCACGCCGTCCATTGCGGAAGCTGCAGGTATTTACTTATCACCTACTATGTGCAAGATGTGGGGTGCAGTGTGCTGCAGACCCCAGATCAAAACCACGACACGAGGTACAGCCCGCTGTAAACCCCAGGACAGAAGCAACAGCAACGCGACAGATCAGACTCCGGGCATGGTGCGTGAACGGAAACTTCCCTACGACCAACCGAGCACACGCATCGCCAAGAGAAGCATCTCGGAGTGGACACTCCGTGTACAGACTCTGGGACCAGACAGCCTGGGCTTGAGCCCTGGTTCTGCCCCTTACTGGTTGTGAGACCCTGGCCGAGGTAATTAGCCCTTCTGTGCCTCGGTTTCCCCATCTGTAAAACGGGTTTAATAATAGCAGGATGTGTAAGGATCCAGTGAGTCAGTGCAGGAACAGACACGGCAGCCAGTAGGGGTGCCCATCCTCGCCATCCCCGCTTTGCAGAAGACCAGAGTGGCTCCGAGGGGACGCTCAGCTGAGCTGAGCGACTGGTGCGAGAGCCTGTGACAGATGCCCCTGGACACCTCCGCCCCCTCTCCAAAGAGCTGCTTTTGGCTAACGACCACCCACAAGAGATGCTGTTGATGCAGACATACAAATGCAGAAGAGGTATTCCTGGACGGGAAAACAGCTCCCAACACCCAGAGCTACGTTCTAGGAAGGTGAGCTCCAATCACAGCCGATACAGAGAATTCGAATAAACCTCTCCTGATCTGAAGAACTTCCGATCTGATTTCACGGCAGTGATGTCCCGCGGGATTTACAGTGGGTGCTCTAAATTAGAAGAGCGCCAACCTGGCTGGGCTGTTCAGGGGAGGAAATGAAATCCAGGTCATTTACACCCATGAAGCCAAGTCCTGCTCCAAAGACCTGCTGGAGTCTAGACCACCCAAGCGTTGAGGAATGCCTTCAGCTCCCCTGGCCCGGGACTCTCCCAGACTCTCCAGGGGACAGGCAATTACGGGCAGCCTGGAGATCTGAAACCCCCTCATCGTATTTCTCCTGAGCCTGCAGTCCTGATAGGGAGCCTGAAAGGGTTTACGGCATCCCCTGAGGCATGGCTGAGAAGCAGTCTTTTGAAAAGATTTGGGTTAGTCGCACTGGGCTGCCAAACGTGGGCTGCACCCTGGAGTTCCTACAGCTCCGTGGGAACTAAGCTGACCCCAGGAGGTCAAGGCATTGAGAGGGATGGGAGAGAAAGCTGACTCACCCCCCCACCCCCATGCCTTTAAATCCTAGTCGGAATTGAATAGCTGCACTGTTTTCGCCCCTCCCACCCACCAGCTGACTGCCCGAGGCCCACCCTGGCCTCCTCCCACACCCTCTGCTCCCGCTCTAGAAAGTTCCATGCTCCTTTCATAAACGTTGCCTCAGACCGTCACACCCAGACAGTGGGAGGGAGGCCGCAGCCCCACCTTGTCTTAGTTGCCCCAACAGAAATGGGGTCCAGTTCGGGAGAGGCACTTCGAAGGACAGGGACAGGAGAGTTCGGCGGGCACCTGCCCTCCAGGCTGAACGCATGGCTCCTGGGGCCCCACAAACATTACCATCTCCTATTTTTTGGGTAAGGGAACTCATCAGAACTAGTGGAGGATGGTCTGGTTTCTATTGAGTAAGTAATTGATCTTGACATGAATTAGAAGGTGGTGTCATTATGAAAACATCTAAGAGTCAGCTCTGGGGTCCAGCTGGGTTAGGGTTAGGGAACAGCCCAGCATGTAACAGTTGCTCAGAGCAGAGGACTTGGTGCTGCTGGATTTTAGACGCTTCCACCCGTGGCCACTCCCCGGAGCACACACTCCGCCCTCAACACATCACCAGCATCTCAGACCAGTGAGGACCGTCTGCCTGTGGACCCCAGACGTGGCCTCAGAAACCTCAGCCCCTCTACCAACGGCTGGTATTGACTCTGGAGCAATCCCTCGAGTTGCTTATGGGGTGACTCAGCCAATGCCCTCTCCCCAGAGGCCACGCACCACTGATTCCACCTGTGCAGAGTCACCTGGACAAGATTTGGGGGCTGGACTGCCCGGGTGGGGCACAGGCACCCACCCATCGGAGAGCAGAAGTGTTTACAACCCCGAGAGCTCTCCTCTGAGTCCTGCTATGCTGTCAGATTTACCAGCAGCATTCTGGGGTGATGAGTAAAGTTATTTATGATATTTATGAATACACCTCTGTTCTTCCTTTGACCCTCACACCCCCAAAGCACCACTTGAAGCAAGTGGGAGTGACTTTCCTTCCAGAGCCACCCGTGAGAGCCATGTGCACCCTGGGGACATCTGTGCTGGGAGGTTTAAGCTCCTGGAGCGTGTCCTGTGTGCTCACTACACTGTTGCAAGGAACCGAACTGCCCTAGATGAGCGTCTCCAGGTGAGGGCTTCTGAGGAGACAAGGCCCGGGGCTTCAGCACCTTGCACCCCTTCTCTCCGCTGGACTCTTCAATCCACACTCTTTCCAGTCACTCGCCCTCTTACTGACCATCCGATTTTAAATGCCATTGAACCGTACATCAGAGACACCCAGGCCAGGTCCCCACTGCCCAGACTAGAGCGAGGAGACGGGGAAGCCCATGTCTTCTAAACACCGCCCGAGGGTGAGGGAGCCACTGTTGCCCACTGTCATCTATGTGTTCGTCGTGGGACTTAACCTGGGTGCAGAAGAAGGGGAGACCCTCTGAGCAAGGAGGAGCCTTCTTCGCCGCGGCCGCCCCATAATTATAAACTACACCAAATGTAACAAACAGCGTAACCAGGACCGCAGGCGTGTGGGGCGATTTGGAGATTTAGATGTTAACATCAGCTAAGAAGGTCTGTGTCTTTTTTCTTAATTCCTGGATCTCAGTCGTCAAGCAGATGCTGGGAGATTTGAGGGGCGCGGGGCTCCCTGCATGAACCTTTAGGCTGGAGAGAACCGAGGCGGGGCACCCAGTGCACCCTCGAAGGCGCCCTCCACCTCCTGGGGTGAAAGGGCTTGTCCGGTTCACCCAGCCTCAGTGGCAGGAAGCAGACCACCCCCAAGGGGTCTGACACACCCGCCCCCCGCAGGCTCTTCCCCTTCGAAAAGCCAAGCTCCAAGTTCAGAGCAGGCCGAGCAACGGGCCACACAGTTAGAGACACGGCTCTCACCCTCTTCCAAAGGCCCTATGAGCTGCCGTGACGGCACCAGGTGCCCCCTTTCTTACTGGTTCTCAGTGGTGTTGAGCCGTTTCTCTACTTTTTATTCTTCTCTCTCCATCTTAACAAGAACATGAACTCGGGTGTCAGACAGACCGCGGAGCTGCGTCTGGGGTCTGTCACCTCCCTGCTGGGCCACTGGGCAGGTTACTGACCCCCCGCGCCCCCCTCTACCCCTTGAGCCTCGGTTTCCTCATTTCGAGACCGACAACACAGGGTCACCGGGGCGGCTTCTGCCCGACCCAGATTAAGCTCCTGGTGTGTGTGGGGGGGATGCGTGACACTTGATGACACTCCAAAAATATGAACCCTCGTGACTGGTTTTCTCCCTAGTGCTTTAAGCTCCTGGCCAGTTTCTGATATGTAATAACCTGAAAACATGAAGAGATGTGGATTTTCCTGTTCCATTCTCTCCCCCTTACCTGAGCCATGGGAATGACCTCACGCTGCTGCTTCCGGCGGGGGAGAGCATCTACTGGGCCCCTCTCAGCGCCGGAAGCAGCTCCTGTCCCCAGCAGCACCTGTCACAGCTGGCGTGTGTCTAATTCAGTTTAGCCAGTAATTAGCTGTGGATTACTTTACATGGGATGTTAAATATTGATTACAGGGCCCGATAACTTTAGGAATAAATACGACCCAGGGCAGAAAATTACCTTCCTTTTTAGTGCGGGGAGCTAAAGTGCGTGGGACAAGGGGCAAATTGCTTCCGGAGATGAAGCGGCCGCCTGGCGCTGCGGAGTTACAGCTCCCGCCCCCCGCTGGCACAGAGCCTTCTCCCTGCAAACGGGAGCAACTCTCTCGTGCGGGCTGTTTGCGTGTCTGGAGATGGTCTCTGGCCAGCCCCCGAGGCAGCGGCCAACCTCAGTGCAAAGACGGGATCAATCCCATGCTTGCTGAACTAACCGGTTTAGGAAAAGACCCCCATGGTCCTGAACCCCCCAACTCCCTGGACCACTAACACCCCAGCATCCAGGGCACACGTGGGCCTAAAATCTGAGGGACACGAGGGGCTGGGGCACATGAACAGGACGTCAGTGGGATCATTGGGCCTAAGTTTTGATTCAAGCAGGTGACAAAATTCACGCTTCCGTCTGAATGGACGGTTTTATTCTTGTTCAGTTTGTTCAGGGCGATGGGTTGGGGTCTTCCACTCTGGCTGAATCTGAGGAGGAGCGAACAGATTTGCAGTGATGGGATTCTGAGGGGCTAACTCCACGCCAGCCCCTCCGTGACACCTGCCTGTCCAGACACAGCACCCATCACCCACCCCCACCTGCCCGCCGCCGAGTCCACTCCCATCTCTTCTCAGGTGCTGAGACCTGCACACAGCTAACCAAGCTCCGGAAGAGCCCACAGCAGTCGGCCCATAAAGCCTGAGGGCACTCGACAGCCCCGGTAACAGCTGGCGCTCGAGGGTGCCCTGTGCTCCTTCACAGCTGGAGCCCCGCCCTATCCCAAGGGGTCGGGGTCGTCATGTCGTTAAGAAAGACCACTTCTGGCTTGGGGACTAATGAGAAGAGATCCACTGCACCCCTGAGATAAAGCAAATCCCTCAACACTCCTTTGTCGAACTCCAGATACAAGAGCCAAGGTTCTGGGCCCTTCTGCATGCCGCGGCGTCTGTGTGCAGCCCCGCTGCTGCCCACCTGTTCCTTCCCGTCTTCCTGCCCCGCTCACCCAGGTGCGACCTTGGACCCCGCGCACACGGCACCCCTTCTCCAAAGCGTTCTCAGCTCCCTCCACTCTGACCCCAGAGCCCTCATGGCTCTTAAACGAATAGATATGGCAGAGCCTCAGGTCTCCCCACTAAGCACCGTGGCCCGGATGACAGACAGTTGTACTCAGCATCGCCAGCCCGGCTTTGACCGCGTCAAGCCCGACCAGCTGGCCTCTGAGAGCTGCCTGTGGCAGGAGAGGAGGACAGAACGAGAGTGCGGGTTTGTAGGGGGAGCCACCTTCGAGCATCAGCTAGCTTCATCCTCCTTGTTTCAAAAGGGTAGACGTTCAGGCCGAGGCTCAGAGCCTTTCTCAAGGCAACCAGACAGTGGCTGGCGGGACGGGGAAGGGGAAGGGCAGCCGGGTCCAAGGTCATTGTCACAGAGCTGCCCACCCCTTTCATGCCATCACACACGGGGGATGACGTGCTTCTCTCAAGGGAAGGCGAGCTGGGCTGCGGTGGGCGGGGCTCAGGCAGCCCCAGCGCTGCCCCACCCCCCCCAAGATGAGAGGTCAACTCCGAGGACACTTCTCAAGGAGCTTGAAACACCAGCCTTTTATTGAAAATCACAGAACAGGACCCAGTCAAGCATCTTTCCACCTGAGGACAGAGTTCATCTGGGCCCACAAGCCTGGCGCGTAGTAGGCCATCCATCAGTAGTTGGCATTTGACTGAGTGGCTCATAAGCGCGCTGTCGGGAGAACAGATGGCCCCGCCATGTGCTCTACACTCCCCCCTCCCCCTGCCCGGCTGCCTGAATCCTTCAAGCAGCGCCTGTGAAGTGCAGGTAAAACCCATACGTTTCTGACTTGTTCCCATCTGGACGGGTCCTAACCCATAAACATGGTGGCCCTGGAACCTTGTGTCCACGTCCCTTGGAAGGGCCCTAAGACTGAGGGTGCCGCCGTGGGAGCAATTTACCTAAAGTGGAAGAGGGAAAGGGTGGAGGGGAGACAGACACAGCTCAGTCACCGCTGCTCTGCTCTCCTTTTCCTGACGCCCAGAGGTATTTCACTCATCACCCAGGTAGGCGGCATTTCTCCTGACACCGTGCAATGTGGCTTCCTAGGATCGAATTACTTCGGGATCAAGAAAGCAAGGTTCTTAGGTAGGGGTGTCCCCAAGGAGCTCTCAGATTATTCAGAGCAGCCCAGCCCTGGACCCACACCCACTCCCAATTCCAGTTCCTGCCTTAGACGTGACTGGTAAAAGTGAGAGGCACCTGGCCTGACCCCAAAGAAGCCCACCTGGGCAGGACCGGGGTAGCCGGGATCCCTGGGGCTGGTGGCTGAGCCAGCCACTCTCTGACCCCTTCACAGATTTGAGCTGGCTGGAGAGATTTTCGCCAGGTGAGCCTTTGCTCCAAAATGCCACCACAATTAGGGATACTGGGCTCCCAATGGAAGATTCTGAAAGCACAGCCTCAGAGGCAGGCGCGGGGAGGGCAGGGCCTGCCTCCGGGCTGTGTTGAGGAAGGCATTTCCCTGAGAGATGCCACAGCTCAGCTTCAGAAAGAGGAGACTTCCAAAAAAACAACATCGTTTGCCTTCCTGGCCCCTGGAGGGCCTGGGCTGGGGAGCTGACCAGGGTCCTGAACGGGATGGTGTGGCTGTAGCCGCGTGGGCAGGGGCGGGCCACGTTCAGATGGCTGGCGCCGCCAGCGTGGACAGGAGGGAGCTCTCACCACCGAGACAAAGCTTCCAATTGAAGCTGAACCCAAAGTTTCTTCCAAGACCGGGGGATCTTTAAAAAGGCTGAGAAGTGAACCTCTGCAGGAGGGCGGGGAACGAGAGCTCAGGGAGCCTGCAGGTGAAGAGGCCAGTAGGGCTTGGAGGGCCCAAGGGCAGCCACTTCCAGGGCCACCCAGACCAGCCATCTCTTTCCTGAGGTGTCTAAGTAAGGCACACGCTGCCCGGCTCCATGTCTGTGGGGTGCGCGCTTGTGGAAGCGTGTGTGTGAGTGTGTGTGTGCACATGCGTACATACAGGGTCCGTTCACAGGGCACGAGTGTGCCCCTTGGCCAGGCTTTCCCTGCAGCCAAGAAGACTTCACTCCCAGAGACCGTGCAGAGCCTCTCCAGGGGCCTGGCCGGTTGTCTGCCTGGCACCAGCAGGGCCTCCGAGGTTAGGTGGGACAATAAACCCTTCCGACGCTGGGGCCGAGGCTGCACTTCCCGGGAGAGCTAGGGAGCCGGCAAGGGCTTCAAGGCAAAACGGGAAGCTTATTCCAGAGCCTTCTCTCCTGTGATCTACCTCTCACCCTCGCGTCTCTCCTTTGTTTCCTCTTTTATTCTGAGAGGGAGGGAGGCACGGAGGGAGAGAGGGAAGGAGGGTCGGGGCAGCTGGCTCTTGGGGCCAAGGTGCTGGCAGCCCATCCACTTCCTGGACTTGCAGCCTCTCCCAGCTCAGACCGTGGCACAGTGGCACCATCCAAAGGGCATTTTAATGTCACTCTGAGCAGCCTGGCTCCCGAAGCTGGCAGGCTCTTCCCAGCACCCCGGTGCCAAAGCAACACCTCCAGTCCGGCGCTCCCAGACAGCCCTTCTCCTCCCAGACGTGCCAGCTCCGAAATGCATTTTTAAAATGGAGAATACCAGCCGGAGACAGGCTCTCTAACGGTACATTGTTCAGGGATGGCGAGCCCACTTAAAATGCCCAGCGGTCCCCACACACGCTTGCCACTCACACTTCATGCCGCGAATGTGGCCACAACCGCCCCCCACCCCTCCACATGGAGCCCACAAGGCACCCCAGCCCCAGACACGCCGCCTGCCCTCCCCGCTCTGGTCTCCGCGGCACCATTCCCACCGCCAGCCCAGGGAGCCCCAAGGGCAGCATTATAGCCAATGCAGGAGGCTCCAGAAGAGGGATGCAGGGGGTGGGAGTTAGGTCAGATCCACCTCTGCAAATGCCAGGGGCTCGGCGGACATCCTGCTCTGTCTTCCTCCCAGGTGACAGTAGCAGCCAAATGGCGACCCCCACCCCCAATGCTGCCCTTTGAACTTCTCAGCAGGGAGTGGTCAGCCCGGGAGTCCAGGAGGGAGGGTTCAGGGCTGAGGGTCCTGGGGGACGCGGCAGCACTCTCGGGTCAGCCTTCACCCCTTCCTCCACCCCAGGCGCGGCTGGCACTCTGGCCCTCTCCCCAAGCCCTTGGCTGGGCGCCCGGGCAGGGGTGCCGGGCCGCGCGGTAGCTGCTCCCCGACTTTGCCGGGCTCCCCGGGGCCGGGCGGGCGCCTCGCAGGCAGGGAGGAAAATGGCGTTGCATGCACGTACTTGAGTGAGTTCCGTGCCCATGAGGATGAGGAAGAGGAGGCTGAGGAGGTTCCGGGCCGGTCGCATGTCTCGCGAACACCTCCCACGTCCTGGCGTGCGGGGAGCCCTGGGCGGCCGGCGACTGCGTGGACGCGGACGCGCTCCCGGCTCTGCTGGCTCCGCGGCGGCGCCCGGCGGTGTCCCCGCGCCTTCAGCACCCGGAGCAGGCGGCGCGCGGGGTCTGCTGCGCGGAGCCTCTGCTCTGCATCTCGAGCGCGTCGAGCGGCTCCGCGGTCGCCCTGCTGGGCGTGCGGCGGCGGCGGCGGCGGCGGCGGGCGGCGGGCTGCGGGCGGGCCGCCCCTAGGCCCCTCCTCGGCCCCTCCTCGGCCCCTCCTCCTAGCGGCCCCGTGCCCGCAAAGCTGGGGCGAGCAGCTGGGCGGCCCGGGTGCCAAAAGTTTGCTGGGGAAGGGGAGGGGCGGGGGGGCGCAGAGGGCCCCGCGCGCCACGCTCACGCGCGGGAGTGGGGAGGGCGGCGGCGGGGAAGCAGACCGGGACAGGATGTGACATCAAAAAGGCGGGGGAAATTTAATCGGAGAGAAAACTCCACCCTGGCTGGCCGCGGCGGCGGCGGCGGCGGCGGCGGCGCTCCAGGGCCCTGGCAGCTGGGATGGGGACGCAGGCGGACGGCGCTGGAGACCCGGGCCCCCCTGGACTCAACGAGTGGACGCGGAGTGGGGATGGGGAATGGCAGCTGCGGGAGGTGACCTTAGAGGCCACCCTTTAATGAGATAAACTGAGGCTGAGACCCAGGAAGGATGATTGGCGGTGGGCGGGGGGGTTAAAGGGGGGTGTTCAGAGCTAGAAAGTGGGTCATCTGGCACTGACAGGTCTCCTTCTTCTCCTTCTGCGGTGGCTAGCAGAGGGCGAAGAGAGAACGGACATTGCGTGCTGGGGGTTCTGTCCCCAGGTGGGGCGTGTGCGTGAAGGTCTGTCCTTGTTTTCGCGGTTCGCGTGCATACACGGAGGTGGGCACGCACAGGCCCGTGGGTCTGCCCTGGGGTGTGTGCACATGGGTTCAGATGGAAGCCAGACACAACTCTGCATACCCAAGATGCCTTCGCTGACCAGGTGCCTAGGAGAGGGCGGTGGGCTTCCAGACCACCGAGCCCCGTCCGTTGTTGTACCCCCAGGCCTGGAGATCACCCTCCAGCTGGTGAGATGTGCTTTCTCCCTTCCCCCCTCTCTGCGTCACCCCCAGGCTCTCCTTTCACATGTACTCCCAGCCCAGATCCAAGTCTTAGACCCCAGGGAGCTTATCCTGGGGGCCACATTTTCCATTTAAATCCCACATTTGGGGGGAGAAGTCCCTAAGCACCTCTGTTTTCTGAGAAGCTAAGACGGCAATTGGTATTTAGAAGCACGTTTCTTATCTCTTTTCCAGTGTTTAGCGTTTACTCTTTGAAAAATAAACTCTATAAAAGAAATATGTAGCAACAAGAGGCTCCAGACCTGGTAATTACAGAATGCAGAGCAGCAGGGGGTGATGCGGCCCAGCCCTCTTCTATCACAGATGGGGAAGCGGGAGCCTGGGGGCGTAACTCACATGGGGTCACCAGAAGAGACGATCTCAGAGCAAGGATGGGATGCCAACCCCTGCCCTGTCAGCGTCCACCCTGGCCTTGAGGGGGCTCTGCCTTGAAGGAATCTGTCCTCTGAGCCAGGGGACAGAGTTACAACCAGGGAAGCCTGGTTGGACTTTCTGGTCCAGGGCTGGCCTTCCTGGTAAGGAGTGAACTTCCCAGCCCTGGAGGTGTTTAAGCAGAGAGAGTTCCTGTGGGATGCCCCCAGACTGAGTGGACCCTGTGGGCCTGAGATGAGATGGGAGGAAAGGCGAGGTACAGCTGCGGGGGGCTCTTTTCTCTCTGCCCTTCCTCTGTCTGACTTACCTGCGTGTTCTCCTTCTCCTCAGTGAGAGAAAGCTGTTTGTCAGCCCCGTGGCCTCTGGGCTTCTGGTGACCCATGAGAGACGCTGCATTTGGAGCTGGAGGGGCTGGTGCCTGGTCCTGGCCCTTCCTGGGAGTGGCTCTCTGAGCCGCATTTCCACTCCCGTAGAATGGGGTTGAATGATGCGGTGCTGCGTGTCTCACAGGCTGTTGACAAGATCAAGGGCAGGAATGGGTAAAAGTGTTTTATAAGCCTGAGAGAAGGATGAGGAAGGAGCTGACTGAGCCTTGCAGCGCCCCAGACTCCACCCAGTCTCTCCCTCAGCAGCCGCCAGCGGCGCAGAAAGGGACAGAGGCTCAGAAGCGTGGGCGGCATGGTCACGGAGATGGGATGTGACCCAGTCTTGGGATTTTGTTTTATGGACGGGGGACGAAGGCTGTGTTGATTTCCTCAGGTGGGCTGAGAGCTAAGACGTAAGAGTAGCAAGAATTGCTTTTTGTTTTAAAAATCATACAACTACAGCAAGTCCCCTACATACGAACGAGTTCCGTTCCCAGAGCGCGTTTGTCAGTCTAATTTGTTTATAAGTCCAACAAAGTTAGCCTAGGTCCCCAACTAACACAGTCGGCTAGATAGGACTGTACTGTAATAGGTTTATAATACTTTTCACACAAACAATACATAACAAACACAAAGAATAAAGAAAACATTTTTAATCTTACTGTACAGTCCCTTGAAAAGTAAAGTACTACACAGTACAACAGCTGGCATCCAGGGGCTGGCATCGAGGGAACAGGCAAGAAGAATTACTGACCAGAGTGGGGAGAGGAGGTGGGAGATGGTAGAGCTGAAGGATCGACAGCAGTAGGAGATGGAGGGCAAGCTGCAGTTTCACTCACGCCTGACGTTGATGGAATGCACGTTCGCGTCTTTGAAAGTTCGCAACTTGAAGGTTCGTATATAGGGGACTGACTGTATGGGAAGCAGTAATTCCATGTCTGGGCAGATACCCAAAGGAGTTGACAGCGGATTCTCACAGAGATATTTGCACACCCATGCTCATAGCAGCGTTACCCACAACAGCAAAGAAATGGAAGCCCGTGTCTGTTGATAGATGAATGAATAAACAAAATGTAGTATTTATAGAATGGAATATTATTCAGCCTTAAAAAGGAAGAGGATTCTGACACAGGCTTCAAGGATAAACCTTGAGGACATTACACTGTGTAAAATGAGTCAGTCCCGAAAGGACAAGTGTTGTATCGTTCCACGTACATGAGGTATCTAGAATAGGCAAATTTTAGTTCGACAGATCTGAAAGTCGATTAGAAGTTACCAGGGACCGAGGGAGGGGGGGATGGATAGGGAGTAATTACCTGATGGTACAGAATTTCTGTTTGGGGTGATGAAAAATTTGGAAATAGCAGTGACATTTGCACAAGATGGGAAATGTCATTAATGCCACTGAATTATACTTAACATTTTACTAAGTATATTTATGTATTTTACTATATTTAATTTTTACCACAATTAAAATAATAATGTGATATACCAAAACGATTAAATTGTATACTTTACGTGGGTGAATTGTATGGTCCGTGAATTATATCTTAAGAAAGTTGGGGGTTTTTTTTAATTTTTTTAAATTTTATTTTATTTTTATTATTTTATTTTTTGCTGTACGTGGGCTTTTCACTGTTGTGGCCTCTCCCGTAGCGGAGCACAGGCTCCGGACGCGCAGGCTCAGCGGCCATGGCTCACGGGCCCAGCCGCTCCGCGGCACGTGGGATCCTCCCAGACCGGGGCACGAACCCGCGTCCCCTGCATCGGCAGGCGGACTCTCAACCCCTGCGCCACCAGGGAAGCCCAAGAAAGTTGTTTTAAACAGTTACACAGACTCATTATTTTATTGCTTTAAAAATTAACATACAAAGAAGAATGTAGCAGCAGCAGCAAAAGCCCACTGCCCAGGATAAGCGGTGCTGTGGCTGGGTGGTCGTGATAAGACATTTTCTCCGTGCGTAGGTGCAGAGGAAATACCAGAAAGAAGTGTCAGATCATGTCCCCTAAAAGCAAACCTGACCCCTGCTGTGGGGGGTCACCCTCCCATGCCCGGCCCTTCTGCGGGATGAGGCAGCCCCTACCTGCCAGCTGTGAGCAGTGTGTGGGGGGGTCGCAGCCCCAGGAAATGCCCAGGACGTGCCAGGGTCACAGGCTGGAGGCAGAGGACAGATGAGCAGGCGCTAATGGGAGGGCCTGTCACCCCCACACGCAAGGAAATCCTAGCTTGCCCTTGAACTTGACAGAGGATGGGAAAACGAAGTCAAACTGAAGATGGTGCTACCTGAAAGCTCGTTTATCTTCAGGGCACAAGCTACAATCTCCTGGAAGAACCCTGTAATACGGAGGAAGAAAAGTCTGCATGGACCCTTCCCCACCTGGTGGTGGACGCGCCTCTGCGCCGGGCTTCCATCCCGCCCACGTTGGCCACACCTGCTTTGACAGAGGGCCATGTTCCCTTCCTCTTCCTCTGGCCTCCCCTCTCCCTTCTCTGCATTTTCAGGGCGTGTATTATTTTACATGATCGGAGTTTATCATATTCATATCCACTCCTGCCACCCAAGTCCCCTCGTGTTGTGGTCCTTGTTCTGGGTCCAGTGCCCACCCCCGTGCCCCCAGCAGCCCTTCCTGAGTCCTTTGCTCCCGTTCACTGCTTTGGGGGTGGCTGAAGTCGGTGTGCAAGGGGGGGCCGCGGCCCCCCATGCGGCCACACCTCTCTGCTGACCAGGTGAGGCTCCTGTCTTTCTTCTCACCCTCTGGTTCTCCCACCTGGGAGTCTATGAAGCCCCCAGAGCAATGGCTCCAGGTAGAACTGGGCTTGGGGCTTGGTTTAAGGCCTCTCGTCCTTTCATGCCAGCCCTGAGCCCCTTCAGCCGGTACAGCAGGTCCCGGTCACCCCAGCGCCTCTACTGCTGTCCTCAGGAACTCAGGCGAGAGCTCAGAAGGAGCTGAGCTCCTGCCGAGACGCCTCAGGACGCCACCACATCTATGTGCTTCCTTCTCCTTTAAGACGGGCCTCCTTCCTCTGTCAGCCTCATTAGAATGTGACAGAGAAGTTGCCAAGGCAACGGCACTCACTCTCCCCTCTCCTCCCTGCAAATTTCCTAGCAAGTGGGCCCCAACCCACGTGAGTTGAGTCGTCCGGGCCTCCAGTGCTCAGAGCCGGCGGGCTACGCGCTGCGCATTCCTCCAGGCGCTGTGCCCAGCCCCCATCTCCCAGGCCTCCACCCTCCCTTCTCAGCCTCCCTGGGTGCCCACTGTCCTTGTTGAACTGAATGGCAGGGGTTGACTGAGACCCACTATGTGACAGGCCTGGCCAGACAGAAGCCGTCTCCGGGCTGCGGGCACCGGCCTGGCGACGGCCATGAGCTCAGACCCAGGACCCCAGCTGCCTGCCCTCATCAGCGTGCGGGCTGGTGCAGCCGGGCGGAGGCTTCTGACCTTGGGAAGTCGTCTGGGGAGGAAAGGTGGCCGGTTCTGGGTGCAATGCACTGTCACGGTGGAAGTGGCGAGCAGGGCAGCAGAGACCACAGCGCTGCAGCAGAGACCACGGTGCTGGTACCTTTCTCATCCCTGTTGTGTGCCCGGCCTGTGCTGAGGGCTTACAGGTCTTCTCTCACGACCCCCCCCAGGCCTGGTGGGAGGTGACGTCCACTTTGCGAGTATTCCTCCAGGAGCCAGCGGCACCGAGACCCCCTCCTTTGGTTGCAGCCCCCGGAAGCCTCTCCGGCAGCCTCCCCTCCTACCTGTCCAGCTGGGCTCCTTGGAGCCGCTCTCGGGCCTCAGCCCCCTGGCCTTCCCCAGCCTCCCTGCCCCCAGATGACTCTTGTGACGGCTCCGGCTCCGTCAGTCCCTGTGAAATAGTGACTTCCCCCCAAGGGCGCCCTGTGCTCCCAGGAGTCCGGCCTCGGCCCCCTCCCCAGCTCCGACTCCCCAGCTGCTCTTACACACGTGGTCCCCTCCCCACACACGGCACTGAGCACACCGGGGCTCCCACCAGGAGATCCGCAGTCCCGGCCGCTGTGCCTGCTCTGTCCCGGGGGACTGTCTGCCCCGTTCGCACGGCCCTTCCCCGACACGAGTCTGCTCCTCCCTGTGGGGCCATTCCCACGAAAGTGGCCGTTTTCTCCCCTCTTATTAAGGACATCTCTTTCCCTTTCTTCCCTACGCCATCGCCACACCTCTCTGCTCCCCTTCCCGGAAATCAAGGTCTCCACTCACTGTGTCCACAGGCTCTCCGCCTGGTCTCTCCTGAGCCCACAGCTCAGAGCTGCTGTGGTCCAGCTCAAATTGCCAAACCCAGCTATCAAAAATGAGTCTTTATCTCACTTGAAAAAATCAGCGGCACCCCAGCGGGTTAACGTCCCCTCCTCCCTGGAGCCCTTCCTTCCTCTGGACCCGGCAGGCCACACCCCGTGGCCTCCACCAGGCCCTCTGTGGACCTCACCACCTTCCCGCCTTCTGAAGGTCTCTGCCAGGTGCTTCCTCCAGGCCCTGACACCAGCCACATATCTATGCTGTCGCGCATTTGCACCTGGTGCCGACTCTTCCCTGAACCCCACACTGGTAGCCGAGTTCCAGCCCGACCGCTGCCCGGCTGGTACACAGCTCTGTGCACCCCACCCAAGCCAGGCCAGCTCCCGCCACATTGCTCCCCGTTCTGGTGCACAGCGATCCCATCCTTCCTATTGCTCAGACTAACTCCCCAGGAGTCATGCCGGCGTCTCTCTGGAGGCTCCAGGGAGGTGTTTCCTGCCTTTCCACTGCTGGTGGCCGCCGGTGCTCCTGGGCTGGCGGCTGCATCGCTCCAGCCTTCCAGGCCGGCATCTTCAAACTCTCTGCTCCATCTTCCCCTCGCTTCTCCTCTGTGGCCGTCAGTCTCCTCTGGCACCCTCTCATAAGGACGCTTGAGGTTGTCTTAGGGCCGCCTGGATAATCCAGAATGATCTCCCCACGTCGAGGTCCTCAGCCTGATCCCAGCTGCAGAGGCACCTTTTCCGTAAGAGGTAACGTTCGCAGGCACCAGGGAGCAGGATGTGGACATCTTCTGGAGAATCGTTTTCCAACCGAGATCAGGGACAGGAAACAAACAAGCAAGCACGTAAAAAGGCTGGGGAACTACTGCGCGTGG
Organism: Leucopleurus acutus; assembly: GCF_964270905.1. Classification (NCBI taxonomy): domain Eukaryota; kingdom Metazoa; phylum Chordata; class Mammalia; order Artiodactyla; family Delphinidae; genus Leucopleurus; species Leucopleurus acutus. The sequence goes on along the minus strand of NC_139150.1, from coordinate 3,331,851 downwards.
TAGGTGTGTGAGGGTAAGGATACTGGGCCGGGACGGCTTTGGGGAGAAGGTGGCCAGGCAAGCCGTCTGAGGGGTCCGTGTGGAGGGTGGGCAGCATCCCTCTGGAGGCTGGAGCAGGCAGAGACTTGGTGACTTTGGGGAGGGGGACAGAGAGGGCCAGCGTGGCTGGCGTGGGCAGAGGGGGCGGGGACTGGAGATGGGAGGGTGGAGCTGGACCTCGGCAGCCACAGAGAGGCTTTTAGAGTCTGTTCTCGGGAGCTTCCCTGGTGGTCCAGTGGCTAAGACTCTGTGCCCCCAGTGCAGGGGGCCTGGGTTCGATCCCTGGTCGGGGAACTAGATCCTGTATGCATGCCGCAGCTAAAGGTCCCGCGTGCGGCAGCTAAGACCCGTGCAGCCAAATAAATAAATATTTAAAAAAAACCGATTCTGTTCTAACGACAAAGCAGCCATGGGGCTTGGAGAAGGGAGGTGACGGGGTGTGACTTGCACTTTGGGAACTCTGCCTCTCTGTGAAGAAGGGAGCTGTGGGTGGTCGGAGTGGGACCACCGGAGGCTGTTGCCCTGGGGCAGCTGAAAGGGTCCCAAGAGGGATGACTGGACTTGGCGGGGAGCGAAAGCCTGTGGAGACGTTAAGGAGCGCTGATGCAGTGTTTTGTCCTGAGACTGGGGATGGGGCGTGCTGAGGGCTGGGTGTGGGGCTTGGGAGTTGAGGATGGCCTAGAAGCTGGCTTGGGGCTCTGGGTGGGGAAACAGGCTGCCCCTGCAGGGGGAGATGCAGAGAGGAGGGGGTGCGGGGAGTCAGGAGCTCTGGGTGGGGCCTGGTCGTGGGTGAGTAGCCTGGGAGGAGATGCCGTGTCCAGGGGCCGAGGGGGAGGCCGTCTGCCGTCCGGGGCGTGACCACAGGTGGAGATGGGCTACTGGGAGTGGGCAGCCCCCAGGGGTCCGATGGGCTCTGCGAGCTGGGTTGTCGGAGGAGACAGGACTGCAGGGGCAGGCGGAATGACCCAGCGTGAGCCCGGGTGGGAGGCCCCTGACCCGGAGGCCAGGGCTCGCCAACCTTTGCTGCTGTGGGGTTGGGTCCACTCAGTGTCCCCTACTTCTCACCTGAGGGCCCAGCCCAGCTTCTCAGCCCGGGCCTGGATGGTTCCCGTGGAGGGGTTTCCATCCTGGTAGCCCACCCAGCCCCTGGCTTGCCTCCTGGTGGGGGGAGAGGGAGGGACGGTGCAATTGTTAAACCCGCTGTGCTTCACGGCGCTGGGGACCGCGTGCGTGTGAAGTCTATTCTCACTGCATCTCTATTTAAGCCTCACTGCTTCCACTTTTTCAGAGTGAGGAAATGGAGCCCCCCATATGCAGCAGAGCTGCACAGCTGCGGCGTCCAGCAGTGATCTTCTCGCCCCACCACATTGCCCTGCTGGGATGAGAGTCAGAGCCACCCTGCACCCCATCCCAGGGCTGGAGACCTCCTTCCAAATTCCACGCTTGCAGCCGAGAGCCATCAGGGGACACAAACAGGCCAGAGATCTGCCGCTTGCTAAACAAGGAGCCTCAGCCAGGCCCAGGCTAGAAGCCGTCGTCTGTCTCCTGCTGTTGCCTCATTTTACATGTGGAGAGACTGAGGCAGTGACGGGGGAGTCACTGCCTCAAACCCAGGCCCCTCAGGATCCAGAGCCAGGCTTTCCCCTGCCCGGCTGCCCCTCCTCCACGCGAGGCCCCACTCAGCCCCGCGTCCACATCTGCAGAGACACACTCTGGAGTCTGCAGATTCACCTGATTGTCTGGTTCCCCCGGGTGCAATTTGAGAACAAAGACAACAAGGAAAGCAAAGGCCGTGAAATGCGCTAGGGAAGGTCGTGGTTTAGGAAAAAGGAAAGATAAAATAAGGCACATCGCCTTCCATGGGCTCTCCCGCTAGCGTTTTGTCAGCAATGACAAAAGGATTGGAGCCAGTCTGAAATTCTGCAGCCACTCTGCTATTTAGGGAAGATCCCCCCCGAGGGCATTCCGGGCCATCCCGACGCACGGAGATGAAGCGCGGAACCACTTCTGGGTTACTTCTGAAAGTCTTTGTTTTGGTTAAGAAACGAGGGGCTGCTGCAGGTCCTGGTGGGAACTAAGACCCAACAGGGGGCACTTTCGGGGCTTGTGAGGCGATGGCCCCAGCAGAGGGTTCATCAGAGGCTTCCACAGAGCTTCTGTCTCCTAAGTAATGGATCCACAGCACCAGCATCATGCTTCCTTTTGGGGTTTGCTCAGAGGGCACAGATTTGGGAGAAGTGCAGGAGGGGCTGGCACAACCTAGGTCCCAGAGGTGAAGGTCCCTGGTCCTTGTTCCTATGGAGACAGTACAATTATTTCAACCCCAAAGAGAGACTGGATTACTTCTTTTCAGATCTGTATGCCTTTACGTCTTTGTTTTCCTTCTGCAATGACTAGACTCTTCAGGACCCATGAGAGCAGGAATCCCTGCCTGTTCCCAATCTTACGGGGAAAACCTTCGCCACCATTAAGTATGATGTTAGCTTAGATTTCACGTACCTACCCTGAATAGCTCTATCCTGAGGTCCCTGAGAGTTTTATCAAATTTTGTCAAATGTCTTTTTTCTGTATCTAATTTTGTCAAATGCTTTTTTTCTGTATGTATTACAGAAGAACATTTTGTCAAATGCTTTTTTTCTGTATCTATTACAGAAAAACATTTTGTCAAATGATTTTTTCTATACCTATTACCATGATCATGTGGGTTTTCTTCTTTATTCTGTTAATATGGTAAATTATGTTGATTGATTTTCGAATGTTAAACCATCCTTGTATTCTGAGATAAACCCTACCTAATTGTAATGCGTTATCCTTTCTAAACGTTGCCAGATTTCCTGAGTCGCTAGTATTTTGTTAAGGACTTTCTTGTCTACAATCATAAGAAATATTGGTTCATAGTTGTTCTTTTCTTTGTTCTTTTCTTGCAATGCCTTTGTCTGTTTTCATATTAGAATTACGCTGGCCTCATGAAACAAGTTGAGAAATTTCCCCTGCTCTTCTGTTATCTGAAAGGGTTTGTGTAAATTTGATGTTACATCTTTTTGAATGTTTGATAGAATTCACCCGGGAAACCATCTAGGCCTGGAATTTTCTTGGAGGGAAGGTTGGTTCGTTTTTATTTCTAAAAAGCTCATTTTAAAGAATAGCTGTAGAAATATTCAGCTTTTCTCCTTCATCTAGTGTAAATTTGGGTATTTTTTGAGGAAGTTTTCCTTTTAACCAAAGTTGTCAGATTTTTTAGCGTAAAGTTACTCATGATATTCTTTTATTAATTTTTAATGTTAGTGAATTTATCAGCACTAAGTTACTCACACTGTCTTCCTCTTATCTTGTTACGGTCTGAAATGGCGGCCATTCTTTTGTTCCTGACATTGGCGATTGGTGTTTTGGCTCATTTGGGGGGTGGTTAGTCTTATGAAGGTTTTGCCAATCGTTTGAGCTTTTTGACAAATCAGCTTTTGGCTTTGTTTATTGTCTCTATTTTTTTGTTGGTTTCTTATTTCTTTGATTTCGTTCCTTATCTTTATCTTTTCTCCCTTCTATTTACTCTGGGTTGATTTTGCTCTTCTTTTAGTTTTGAGGTAGAACCTTAAGTTATTGATTGTAGACCTTTATTCGTCTCTGATACAAGCCATTTAGAGCTATACATTTTCCTCAAAGCACTGCTTTAACTGCATCCCATAAACTGTCATAAGTTGTCCTTTCATTACCATTCAGTCTGAAGTATTTTCTACTTTTCATTGTGATTTCTTCCCTGAGCATGGATTGTTTGGATGTTGTTGATGTCCATATGTTTGAGAGTTTCCTACATATCTTACTGTCCTTGATTTCTAAGTCAATTCCACTGTGGTCAGGAAACATACTCTGTCTGACATCAGTTCTTTTAAATTTATTTTACTTGCTGTGTGGCTCAGAATAGGGTCTGTCTTGGTGAGCGGACCATATGCACTTAGAAAAAACATGCATTTTCCTTTGTTGGGTGTAGAGTTTGATACATATCGACTATGTCATGGTGATAGATAGTGTTGTTCAGGTCCTCCAAGTTTTGGTCTCCAGTTCTTCTGTCCATTGTCAGGAGAGGGGCATTAAAATATTTTACTACAATCTTGTATCTCTTCCTTCAGCTCTGTTGATGTTTGTTCCATGTACTTTGAGGCTCTGTTATTAGGTGCACACACTTTCATGATTGTTTTGTCTTCCTGATGAATTGGCCCTTTTATCTTTATGAAATGTCCATCTCTGCCTTTGACAACGTTCCTTGTCTTGGTGTCTATTTTATCTGATATTAATAAAGCTACTGCAACTTCTTACTTGTATTCTTTACATGGTATATATATTTTCATCCACTTACTTTCAACCGGTTTTGTCCTACTAAAGTGCTTCTCTTGGAGACGGTATGGAGTTGGGTCTTGCTTTTCAAAAAAATCCATTCTGATACTTCTAATAGGAGTACTTATTCTATTAATATTTAGGTGTATTATTTTATATTTCTTTTCTGGTTTTTCCTCTGTTTTTTGTTGTTTGTTATTGTTGTTCCTTTCCTACTTTATTTTGGATTATTTGACTGTTTTAAAAATAATTCCATTATAATTTACCTTTGGACTTTTGAGTTGTATATCTTTGCATTGTTATGATAGTGATTATTTAGCAATTACAATATACACTCCCTAATTTTCCACAGTCTGTGTGGGTTAATATTGTGCCACTTTACAACTCCATAGATCCAGTCACACCTTCATCCTCCATGCTATCATTGTCAAATGTATTACTTCACATGCATTATGAACCGCAGAGACAGTGTCTACATTTTCCTTTAAACAGTCACGTGTATTTTAAAGAAATTAAGGGGAAAGTGGTCACTTTCTATTGACCTCGATACTTGCCATTTCTGATACCCTTCATTCATTCCTGAAGGTCCACATTTTCACCTGGCATCGTTACATTCTGCCCGAGGAACAGCCCAGCATTCCATGTAGTGTGGTGTCTGGAGAAGGGTGCTCTTTGCTGTCTTATAACAAAAAATGTCTTTATTCTTCATTGTTGAAGTTGCTGTAATTGGATGTAAACGTCTTGGCTGAGAGAGTCTTCTTTAAGGATGCCCTCTAAGATGCCGTTCATCTTCTTAGTGGTTTTCTTTCTCTTCTTCACGTTGGGTGATTTCTTTCAATATATTCAAGTTCACTGGTTCTTTCATCCGTCATCTCCAATCTGCTAATTAAGCCCATCTGGAAAATGTTTAAATTTGTGATGTTTTATTTTTCCATTCTAAAATTTCCATTTGGATATTTTTACATTTTCTATTTCTCTGCTTGATTTTCTGTCTCTCCATTCACTGTGAGGGTATTTTCCTTCCCTCATTGACATAGTTAAAAATGGCTGCCCTTGTCCACTGATTTCACATTTGGTCCATCTCTGGATCTCTTCCTTGTAAACATACCACATTTTCCTGACTCTCCAATCGTTGAATACCCTTGGAAGCTATTACTGCTTTATTCTGAGACTTTGGATTCTGTTGTATGGTTCCAAAAGGTTGGTATTTTTAAGGCAGTTTACTTGGTTAGACCCAAACTGTGAACTCTGTCCCATCTGTGGATGACGGAGCCTAAATCCAATTCACCTGCTCTTCGTCTGCTCCATGGGCATGTGCTTCAGGGTCCAGCCACAGTCCCAGATCGAGCCTCTGTATAGAATATGGGCTCCCCTTCCTAGCTCTCTCCTTTTCTGGGTTCCCCTCACTCTTGCCTGGGCTCCTTCCTGAGATTTGTTCCCACCAGAAGGACAGCAGGTTTTCCCATAGGAGTGCTAGCTGCCCGGCACTGACCCTGTGACCAGGGCCACCCTGTGGACACAGCTGCAGAAACCTAAGACTCTCCACACACACTCGCTGCCTCCCCTTTCTTATTCCCATCCTATATCTGCCTGCTTACGGCCACTCCCCAGAGCCTTCAGCTCGCCTCACGGACCTGGAGATTTGTCTCTTGCCCACTCTGTCCGGTCCGCAGTGCTGCTTCCCTCCTCACTGTCCTTACATCTGGTCCCCTGGGTGGCCTGAGGACCCTGAGTATTCTGAACTCAGTGCAACAGGTCCAGTGTTATAGCAGGAGTGGGGGAGAGGTGTCGTGGGGCCAGGCCTGTCTAAAGCTTGTGACACAAGGTCAGAGGGCACACAGCAGGCAGAGCAGGGGTCAGTGGGCAGGCAGAGCCAGGGTGTCAGGCAGTCACCTAGCCTAACGTATCTGATGAGTCTTTCCAGCTCTGGAATGCTGCTGTGATTCAGAACGAGAGAGCCTGGCTCTTTGCATGTCCACTGTGAGTTGAGGCGTCCGCCAGCTGTGGGGGGTCAACCTCCACGTCCGGCCCCTGACCCATGACCCTCCTGTCTTGGAATGAATGGAAGGCAGCCCCTTCCTGTACAAGGCATTGGCCACTGGGGTCTGGGCGCCCCCCACGTGAGAGATTGCGCCTGTGCCACACACAGCCCACGGCTCCTGTGCCCGGGGTAGGGCTTCTGGCTTCCTGGTCACAGTCAGTTTCCACTCACCCTTGCCCGTGAACCAGAAATAAAGGAGGTTATGGATGGCGGGGCAGCATGCGGGTGTGACTCCAGGCCTGGCAGTGACTGCCACAGACCACGGTGCCGCTGAAGACTTATTTTCCAGCTAGTGTGTTATGGGCGAGATGTGGAGGAGACATTTTTGGAAGGAGCTAACATTACTCCGGGGAATGGGAATGGAGTTTGCGCAAAATCCCCCCAGGAATCCTCCCAAGTCTGAGGTGAGCTGAGCTGAGCTGAGTGGAGATGGAGATGGAGGTGGGGGTGGGGGAGGGGATGGAGGTGGGGGAGGGGTGTAGGAGAGAGTGGGGTGGGGTGAAGGAAGGGGAGGGGGTGGGGGTGGGGGAGGGGGAGGGGTGGGGAGGGGTGGGGGAGGCGTGGGGGGGAGGGGTGGAGGTGGGGGAGGGGTGTGGGAGAGAGTGGGGTGGGGTGAAGGAAGGGGAGGGGGTGGGGTGGGGGAGGGGGAGGGGTGGGGAGGGGTGGGGGAGGCGTGGGGGGGAGGGGTGGGGAGGGGTGGGGGAGGCGTGGGGGGGAGGGGTGGGGAGGGGTGGGGGAGGGGGAGGGGTGGGGAGGGGTGGGGGAGGGGTGGGGGGAGGGGTGGACTGGGGGAGGCGTGGCCAAATCTCCCTTCTGCAAACAGGGCTGCCAGACTGGCTTCCAGATGGGCATGTCCCACGTACCCAGTTTCCAAGGCCGTGTTCAGGGAGCGATGGTGCGTTTGTGTGACGCTCTGTTTTGTCCCAGACGAAAAGTATTGACTGAACCGCTCAATTCTCTTAGCAGGCGCAGGGCCGTCCGTCCCCATTAGCTGCGACACGGGGGAGTTATTCTTTAAACAGACGGGCATCTGTACGGGGCCCCTCACCACCGGCCAGGGAGCTGCTGTGGGGGACGTGGGCATGTTGAGATCAGCGGGCTTTTCCCCCATCATTTCCCGAGGTACTTCCTCCTCAGGCAGCCTTCTGCTCTCCAAAGAGCAGAAGAAAATAGGCCCATTAATTACCCAACCAGGCAAATTTGGGAGTGTGAGGAGAGATGAAACAAAAACATCCCACACCTGGTCAAGTTCCTGTTGAAACTGATTTTCAGAGCTCAGCACGGGGTCCAGAGCTGTGGAAATGCCGATATTCAGAAGCGGGGAGAAGTAAGGACGCAAAGCGCAGCTCAGGCTGGCTTACTGGCCACTTGCATCTCTCGGGGTGGCTCTCTGTTTGGGATCTGGGGACCGAGAATCCAGAGAGCAAGACAGGGCGACCTCCCATGGGGCCCAGAGGCGCTCCTGTCCTCCAGCCCAGTGACCGCTGTGCTTTTAATGGAGTTTTCAGGTCACTTGGGGGCCTGGAGTGTGGGACAGGCTTTGAGGGGAGCTGGCTTCAAGGGTCGTTCTGAGCCAGAGCAGGAACCACCTGGCCGGGGAGCCCAAAGAGCCCTTCAAGGCCAGGGCTGCTCAGCCCTCACGGCACGGTGGCAGAAGCTCAGCCCCCTTCTCTCTTCCCTGGCCCTTGAGAGCATCCTCTGCTGGCCCGGGGCAGGAGGGGAGGCAGCTCTGTGGGCTGGGGTGCACCCCTTTCTCACGCTCCGGCTTGTCCCTTCAGCCTGCCCAGCACACAAGTGGGTGGGTCTCACTTCAGACACAACAGGGATGGTCCCTCGCCCCTTCTCCCAGGGTCCAGGCCACCATTATCCCCAGGATGCTGGTGGTGAGATCCCAGCCCAGCAGCCATGGGAAAGCCTGAGGATTCAGAATCCCATAAGCAGCCCCGTGTTTACACAGCGCAGGACGTTCAGCTTGTTGTGATGGTCCTGGATGGCAGCTGACAGATGCTGAATGGCGCCTGTATCCTTGGCGGTCAGTGCTGCAGGGCAGGCTGCAGCCAACAAAACACAGCCCCAGCCTCTCCCTCCCCACTCACCCACCCGCACCACAGCCTGGGCCCTGGGCAGCCTCCGTGCCCGCTGGCTTCTGCTTGACACCCTCCGCCCCAAAACGATGACTGGATCTCCCACCAGCACATTCCCCAACAATGAGAAACCCAGACTGTCCAGTCTCGGGGTGCTGCAGACCCCACTCCATTTCTTTGCCTTCTTTTACCCCAAACCAACTCCGAAGGGCATCCGACTCCCTGACCCAGCTCCCTCCCCGCTTCCCCCACCCTGCGCCCAAACTGCCCCAGCACCCTGTCCAGCGGCCCCACCCCTGGCCGGCCCTTTGGTCAGTTCCCATTGGCATCTCACTCCATTTGGCAGGATTTAGAACCGCAGACGGTACCTTCTAGAAGCACTCTCTTCCGTGGCTCCCGGGACGCTCCTGACGGGGTTCTCCCCACCTCTTCTCTTTCTTTCTCCCCCATCCTGTCCTCTGCTCGAGCATCTCTCTGTGTGGCCTGGGGGAGTGGGTCAGGGGTCAGGCGGAGGGATCATCAGGGTGGCACAAGGGTCACATTCCCTGGGTGCAGGCATGCAGGGGTGCTGCCACGCAGGGGAAAGTCGGAGAGAGAGGAACAGCATGGCTGGAGGGCCACCTCCAGGCTTTGGGGAGGTGGGTACTGAGAAGTGGGGTGTGGGGTAGTCCCCACAGAGAGGTCAGGTTCCACTAGTAAAGGCCACGGTGGGGAATTACAGAGCAACCTGGGCTCCTGGGCCGACATGTGGGACTTCCTGTGGGAACCTTCTGGAGACACTGTGCCCAAGTGTGATTTAATGGCACTGCTCTGGGGGTGGAGCGCAGAGCGTGTCGTACTTGGAAAAGACCTTGTCGTGCCTTTCCAAGCACAGCCTGTCCCACTTTCGTGTCTCATTTGGGCCAAGCAGCCCCCGCGACCTTCTCCCAGAGAAACACTGCACGAAGCATCTCCTTCCGCTGCCCCAGGAGCTGCGACCCAGAAGATGGAGGATGGAAGCTCCAGCCAAAGGTCACGTTCAAACGGTGTCTTGTTTGCTCAACTCCTGCCAAGGCCGGTGAGTGGCTGGCGGATACATCCCGGTTCCCTCTGAGTCTGCAGGGGGATTTGGCAAGCGCATGAAGGACACACCAGGACAGCTGGGCTGTGGTGGTCACATCGGCACGACAGTGTGACACTTGCTGACCACTGACCCAGAGCCCCGTGCTCCGCCCAGCCCCGCGTGTAGAGATTTAAGGGCCGCGGAGTAGCAGCAGCATCTGTGGTCACAGGGCTGTCCTTGTGGCCCCCGTGGGCCAGGGACCGGCCCCGTATTCCATGCAAGGAAGTCACGATGTGAGGTCCACACTTGCAGGAGTGGGAGTTACCCTTCACCTCCTTGAGGGTGGGGTCGCTGCACACGTGGCCTGGGGCTCTTCTGCGGAACAGCTGTGCCTCTTCCTCCCCATTTAGTGACTGGCTCCATCATCTCCTAAATCAGTATGAACGCACGCACATGTATTTTAAGCTTTGAGATATAACTAGGTGCTACTTTATTTTGTTGTTCAAATAGTTCCGTCCTTGGCCACTGGGAAGTCTTTCAGGTTGGTGACTTTGCCCCTTTGACAGGCCACCATGGTATATTTATTTGTGTGTGTCTGTGTGTGTGTGTGAGTACACTGCGTTACTCCCTGGCACTACAAGACACTCCAGTCTCGGCTTGCCCAGTCTAGAATCAGCCATTTCTTCAAGGAGCCCCAGAGCCTTTAGTGAGAGAAGAGAATGCTGTTAGAAACCAAGGTCTGGGATCTGGGTGTGCTTGTTGCCCTTGGGGTGTTGTTGCTTCCAGGCCCTTTCAGCTGTGAGAACAAGGAGATGGGTGCGTGCACACTCACCCATGTATGCTCACATGTCTGTAAACACTTTCAGACATGGCCATCTGTGCTCTGAAGGCACTCGGGAGCGGGAGGAGTGAACACAGTAAAATGAGAACCCTGGCGGCCGGGTAGAGAATGGAGAGTAGGGCTGGGCCAGGGAGACCAGTGAGAGGATTGTGACCTTCACCTGGGGGAGAAAGGAGGTGACCTGAACTTAGCATTTACAGTGGGGGAGACAGGAAGTGGGTGGGGCTCATGGGTGTCTGGGAACCAGAGAGTTCAGGGTCTGGGAGTGGTGGGGGCAGGCACGGGATGCGGAGCTGGGCAGGATGATCCTGGAGAGATCTGGGGGCCTGAAGCAAGCTGAGGGTGACAGAAGGATGAGGGGTGTGTGTCGGGGCTGGGCGATGAGTTCAGCTGGATTCACTCTGGTCCAGGATACCAGGTGAGCAGGACATCCCTGGGGTGACCGGCAGAAGGCAGGAGGCAAATGAGTCTGCAAGTAACTGAGAGATTTCTGCACCCCCCAGCACAGAACCATCAAGAACCGTCCCACCCCTCGAAAACTCTCTTACGCTGCCTTTTTGCAGTCAACCCTGACCACCTCTAATCTCTTCTCATGCCTGGAATTTCGCCTTTTGCAGAATTTTGCATCACATTAATTATGCAAATAATTTTGCAGAAAAGAACACCCACGGACAGCGATCTCTGTGTTCCTCCAGTTCCCAGTGCACGGTTGGCTACAGACCGGGCACCTGGCCCACAGCAGGCAAAACACCCAGCAGGGACGTGACCCCCAGGGTGGTGCCTCTCAGCGTGTGACCCAGGGGCCTCCAGCATCAGCATCTCCAGGGTGCCTGTTGACTACAGGTTCCCAGGCCTCACCGGCCCCTCCAAACGAGACGCTCTGGGCCGGGAATCTCGAGGCCAACGCTCACCAGATAAGTTTACATACTTTCTAGGTTTGAGGACCGCACTGAACAGAGGCAGCTTGTCTCTGCTGAGCCTCGCGGGACAGGCCCCGGCGCACAGGCGCGATGTCGGGCGGAGATCTCAGGAGTGATGCCCTGTCATCACCTCCAGTCCTGCAGCCCCAGTTCCCACGGAATCTGGGCGAGCATCGCAGACTCTCCAGCTTCCTCCTGCTTCCTGCCTTTGCTCCCATGACTGGGAAGTTCTCCTTCTGGTCCATGCAGAGGCCGCCCCAACATTCTGGCCTCTGGGGTGCCGCTCCTCTCCTGGGAACACTTGTCCCACTTCATCCTTAGAGCCGGCCCCCTTGCTGCCGGGGCCACCAGCACAGCCCCACCATGAGAACCTTTCTTGGACCCTCGGCCGGGGCAGTGGGCATGAAGATGGGACGTGGCATCGGGAACAAGTGCCCTTCACAGTTCTTTATGATGGCAAAGGCAGTGGCAGGGAAGGTGGCCCGGCAAACCCCATCTCCCTGCTTGCGTGGAGCACGTAGGTCACTATTTCCATTTCAAGGGGGCGGCTGTCAGTCTGCTTGTTGTTAAGTGCGGGGCATGGACAGCAGATCCCAGGCCCTGACCATGGTCAGCAAGGGCGGGGGGGGTTCCCTTTCCCTCATGGGCAACGGGCCCCAATTAGTCAGGGCGGCCGGGAAGCTGCTGCAACCAGGAGGGAGAGGGAAGGCCAGGCTCCCTGCTTTGCCCCGGGGGATCCGCCATTCCAGGCGGGCCTGCAGGTTTCAAGCTGCTTATCGCCCTCGTGATTATGAAAGTCATACATTTAGAAAACACAGGGACAGTGGACAGACGAAAATGAGCGCTGGTCATCTCACCTGGCAGAGACCATCATGGGAGCTGCTGTGGACCAAGGCCGGGCATCGTCACCTGACCCTCCTCCAAATGGTGCACGTTTTCCTTAACCTTCTAATCCCGGTACCACTGAGGAGACTCGGAGCTGGAGGGGAAGCCACCTGTCCACGACCTGCCCGGGGGGACCTGTACGGAGGACTGTGTTCACAGCCTGAGTGCGGGAGCTGCCTTCACCCTTCATCCAGGCCACCTCCCCCTGCTTCCCGGGGTGGCTGTCCTCGGCGCTCGGTCCTGGGCTTGTTCTACTGGGTGCGTGTGTGTGTGCACACGTGCGTGCACACATGTGTGCGATAGAGCTGAGATCCCGTTGCTCATGTGAAAGGTGTATCTTTTGTTCAACACGTGACATCCTAACGTTTGTGTATCCTTCCCACACATGCTGAGTGAGCAGTTACCCCAGGAGCAGCTGGCAAGGGGGTTGGCAGCCTCTTCCTGCCAAGATGCCAGTACTCACGTGACCCCGTTTCCCCTAAGACCCCTTGGCCTTCCACCTGCGCAGGTACAGGTGCTCACAGTGGGTCTGCAGTGGAAAGATGAGGCCGGCCATCTCCTAGGGATCCTCTTGGGCCTTGTATGCCAAGGAACAAGCTTTGGGAAATGCTTCGTGCGGGGGCTCGCAGCCAGGGCCCCTGGAGTGAGAGAAATCCAGGCGATGCTTCCGGTGCAGAAACATCATCTTCTCAGCTGGCAGAGAGGGGTCTCTGAGCGTCTCCGGAAGGGACACGTGACCATCCTCAGATCAGTGGTCCAGGAGGGAGGTTCAACCATCTCTAGGAAGCAAGAACTCTCCAGTGCCAGGCTTGCCAGGCGGAGAAAGAGTGGGCATTGGCTGTGCCCTGCAAGGGTCTGGCCACACCCTGGCTTCGCCCTGGGGGTCAGGGCTGGCAGGAGGAAGGAGAGGCACGTGCTGAGGCCTCCTCTTCCCCGGGCAGCCCTCGGATGGCCTCAGCCCTGGCCAGGGCAGGGAGGTCCCACACCTAGGAAAGAAGTAACCTTCAGGCAACGAGACCCTTGGGGCTTGGCTTTCAGAACCGCTGGGGAGCCCAACGCCTGGAGGTGACGGGGAGCGGATGGGAGGTCAGAGGGTCTGCAGTTCTGTCTCCCCTGCCCCTCGGTTCCCTCAAACCTGAAAACGGGCAAGGTGGTTTCCAAGATGCTTTTGGCTGGGAGGCTGACACCCCTAGAAAAGGGTGTTTCCAGGGACCAGGGCACTGAGACCCTTGCCTCTAACTCTCTGCTGTCACCAGTCTTTGGAGTGGGTGGGGGCAGTTCATGGTACAGAGGCTGAATAGCCCCAGTCAGAGACCTGGGACGTGGACGAGGGATCCCAGGAGAGGCGTTGGAGGTCACCATCCAGGGAAGGGAGAAGGTGGGGGGTCAGGCCTGGGCCCCTGGTGCGGAGCAGACCATCCCTGAGCGGGGCCTCAAGACCAGGGCCACAGTCGGGGCACAGCTAAGGCCTGACTTCCTGCTGTGTTGGTCTCACACCTCTTCTGTGCACGGAGGCCCTGCTGCCTCCACACCGTCTCCAGGTCCTTTGCTGGGATGACGTGAGGATGAAGGATGCGGAAAGACTTTCATCAGCCGTAAAGCACCCTACAGATGCGAGCTAACACTATTATTATTGCTGTAATTATTGTCATTCCAAGTGCACAAAGAGGACGGGTGGCCTGTCGGTGGGGATGAGGGATCCAATTTGCCAGGAAACCGTCATGTTTCAGCACGATAATGCTTTGAAATCCGAGGAGGAAAGGGCCTGTGACCAAAGGCATTCAATGATCATTGTATTAGAGTCCACACACATAAGACCTGACTTCGTACAGAAAGAAGTCACCCATGAAAAACTAAGCCAGGCTTTTCCCCCATCCCTTGCTGCCTTCAACTCTGGGGCTTAAGAGATAAAAGTTCAGAATCCAATCAGGAAGAGATTTTCTGGAAGCTTTGGCCCAGTAGACAGCCAGCAAGACCCCTTTTCCCTCCCAATAGGATGGAGCTTAGGTAAGTGTGAATTATTATTCAACGCTCTTCCCAGCCCAGCTCCCACGGCTTCTTATCGATGTCTCCACCAAGGCTGGCTGGAAGGTCAGACCCCCTGGCCCTGCGGCTTCTGGTGCCTTGAGCCCAGGTCAGAGGGTCTGCAGGAGCTCGAGAGGGAGTCCACGGTTCCTGCAGGGGTGGCAAGACCAGGCTGCGGGGCTGAGCCCCGGGGCCCTGCACACGGAGCCCACACAGCTGAGAGTGCCTGTGACCGTCTTCTCTCCCTGCCGTGGGCACTGCTGGCACGTGTGAGTGAATGAACCAAGGTGCCTTGTAGGAAGCTGGCTGTGGGTCCTCAGATGGCATTCGGGGCCGTAAGAAACCCCTCTGGCCCAGGAACTAGTCATCAGCGTCTCCTAACTGCAGGGAATTGGGCGAGCAGAGCACGTTGCTGGAATCAGGCAATGCTCTGATCACCCAGCGCTCTCGTCGTCCACTACAACCTCCAAAGCGCCCTCAGCCCCTCAGGGCATGGGCATCGCTCCGTGTCCTGGAGCTGGGTTCCATCCTTCTTCCCTGTGCCCAGCTGCACAGCCGAGCTTCGACACCCCCAGGCCTCCAAGGAAAGTGGGAAGCTCTTTACAGCAACATGGAAGGTGACCAACAGACTGGGCCAGGGCAGGACATAAGGGCCACCCCAGACACCACCAGGATGCCCAGTGAGCTCCTGCAACCCCCAGTGAAGTCATCCATCTCAGGGCAACTGGTAAACGGGGCTCCTGGACCCCAGGACGGGGAGCAGAGCTTTGCTGAGACCGCTCTGGATGGCAGGCACTGCCGCAGGGCTTGGCGTGCAGGAGGCTGGCTTCCCCTGGGGTTTCAGTGCTGCCAAGACGTTTCTGGGTCTTATTTGCGGAGCCAGCCGCAGAACTCAGGTGTGCGTAACATCCTCTCATGACATATCCCAGGAAAGGGGCTCCGTGGAGGTCTCACGGTTCCCAAGGCTGTGGGCGGGGTCAGCGTGGCCTGGTGGAGAAAACATGAAGTAACACGAACCCCAAACCAACCAGACCAGGTGAGGGACAGACCTGAGCAGGTTCAGCGGTGCTCGGCCGGCACCCACTGTTTCCATCAGCATCCACCCCTGCAGCTGGGAAACCCCAGACCGTCAGGACGGGAGAGACCTCCACCCAGGCCCCAAGAGGCTTCTCCCCCCAGGCCAGTGTGCTGGCTGCCACCACAAAGGACCACGCTGGGTGGCCCAAAACAAGAGGAATTCATTCTCTCCCAATTCTAGATGCCAAGGTGTCAACAGGACCTCGCTCCCTCCGGAGGCTCTAGGGGAGGAACCTGCCAGCCTCTTCCAGCTGCTGGAGGCTCCAGGCGTCCCCAGGCTTGTGGCCAAATGAATCACTGCAGTCAGTCTCTGCCTCCGTCTTTACGTGGCTTCTCTTCTGTCTGGGTCAAATGTCCCGCTGCCTCCGTCCTACCAGGATCCTTGTGATAACATGGGGCCACCTGGATAACCCAGGAATATCTCCCCATCTCAACATCCTTAATCACATCTGCAAAGACCCTGTTTCCATATAACGTAACATTTACAGGTTTTAGGGATTGGGACCTGTTATCTTTGGGGGCCGCAGGCGGGCTGAGCAGACCCGGGAAGGGGTCCCACAAAAGTAGAAGCCCAAGGCTAAAAACTTCATAGAGTCTCAATGTACCGTTCTCTGCAGCCATTTTTCAGTTTAATTGGTTTGAAATGGATTTGGCTGGGAGGGACGTCCCAGGAAATAAACTGGTTTAATAACACCTCCCATCTGTGTAGTGCATCCCAGCTTCAGAACTGGGGCACGTCCACGTACATCCATTATCTCTTTAGCTCTCCGTGGCCCCAGGACGGGGCAAGTGACAATGATGTTTAGACCACCACAACCTACCCGTGGAGGGGCCACCCCTCCAAGCCCTGGGCTGGGTTTGCAGCTAAGAAGACAACCCACAGGTGTCCACCTTCAGCCCAGACCACAGGTGGCTCTGCACCCAAAGATACAGCTCCCTCTAGACAGGTCCTTTTTTTTTTTTTTGCGGTACGCGGGCCTCTCACTGCTGGGGCCCCTCCCGTTGCGGAGCACAGGCTCCGGACGCGCAGGCTCAGCGGCCATGGCTCACGGGCACAGCCGCTCCGCGGCATGTGGGATCCTCCCGGACCGGGACACGAACCCGCGTCCCCTGCATCGGCAGGCGGACTCTCAACCACTGCGCCACCAGGGAAGCCCTAGACAGGTCCTTTTGAGCATCCTTCTTACTGGAGCAGAGGGAGCCAACCAATGGCACCTGGCACCCTAACCCACAGGCCGGCCAGGGGTGTGACAGGCCCGCGTGTCTGGGCGGGCAGGTGGGCACCGCTGGTTAGAGATGCAGGGCTCCTGCCCCACCCCGGTAGGTAGGCGCCACCCACTCATACTCTGATGTGCCGGATCTCCTGGATCTACTCAGGGGAACACTTATTCCCCTGCTACCCTCATGCAATGGAGAGATGCCCTGGCATTTCGACTGGGGATGGGGGGCTGGTGGGGTTTTGCCACCGGGAGCCCGTAGTTTCACCACTAAGGGGCAGGAAGTGCCCCTCCAGGTGAAGGCTATTTGGAAGGGGGTTAGAAGCCCCTCACTCATTCCTCTGCCCCCAAGAGGGTAGGCTGGCCCCAGGTGCAGGGGGCTAGGCAGAAAGCCCCTCTGCCCTTGTCCACCCTACCCTGACGATGACATCAGGCCTGGGCCAAGGAGAAAGTTTCCACGGCTCAGGGAGAGGCTGCAGGTGGGTCCGGAAATGCTGTCTGGGTGACTCACTTAACAGGAATAAAAGGCAGGTGGGACCCTCCGGCCAATCTCTTTGGTGACCTTAAAGGCCGGTTTGATGACAATTGAAAGGATTGAAGGGCCTGGCCCAGAGCAGGGTCGGCCCCAGCTAGACAGGGTCTAAGCCCTGGGACAGAGTGGGGCTCTGTCGAGGCTGGTGGTGGTGGCCGTATCTGTCACTGGCCAGGTCTTGTCTTGGAAAGTGCAGGGATGCTGAGAGATGGAAAAACACGTGTTGTTGTTTCCAAGGAATTTATCATCCAAATAACAGTGTCTCGGGCACCCAGCTGGGAGCGAGACACTTGGTATGGATTCGGGCTCTGTCCCTTCTGCGCACAACGTCCAGTCTTAGCCTCACTGGACACCCGTTTGCTTGCGTTTGCTCGGAGAAGGTAGCAGTGGACCCTGCTGTTAGCTGTCCTTATCATTCTCGGTTGTCTGTGGGCTCCAGGATCAATCCCCTCCCGTAAACCCGGCTGCACGATGTCAGCCATGGGCACGGCAGAGCCCCGCACACCAGGGCAGGCGTTAGGGGGAGAGGCCCGGCCAGGGCTGAGCTTTAGCACAGAGGACCTCCGCTGGCTGGGGTCTCTGCAAATACACACAGAGAGGATTTGGGCTGTCAGCAGAACACGCTCCTCTCCCTCCCCTAGAGAAATTTTTAGAGAAGCACTTCGGGTTTCATTTCCCTTTCTCTTCACGGAGGTCAGGCAGCACTTCCTGAAAGCTATTGCCTGCTTTTAACCACGGGGCGTTTGGGCTGTTGAGTCTCGGAGGCCCCAGGGCCTCAGACAAGGATGCAACTCCACTCCCGCGGACACAGCGCTGCCCAGTCCGAGGTCCGTGTGGATTTCGTAACTCGCCGTGCACCCTGTCTGCCCACCCCCACGCCCGAGCTCCACCAGCCTCCCAGCATCTGGAATCCAGCCCTGGCCCTGGGAGGCCCAGGAGGAGGGGTTCCCACACCTGCAGGGTGGCCGGTGCATCCTCACGGACACCTGCGGGAAGATTCAGGGCCTCACTCGGCTGGCATCGGTGACACCTTTCCTCTTTAGGGTCCCTGAGCTGGTGTGACCTTGCCCATGACCTAAGGGTCGAGTCCATTTCGGCAGCTTCCCTGAGCTTAATTTTCCTGCTGCGTGGGAGTCCGATCCAGGTTCACTGAGACGCCCCACCTGGGACATCAAGCTGGATACAGAGCCCGAGGTGAAAACCCAATACACAGCAGGCAGTAGTAGCTGTCTTACGTCCTGTTTCAGACGTTGTGATCTATTATTATTGTTGTTGTTATGACCACTGGTCCATCCTGCCGTACAAGGACCCAGCTGCTGGCATGTGGAGAGCGGGCTGAGACTCCTCCGGGGCTAAGATGAACGTGGAGAAGAAGCTCTATGGCCACAGGCCTGGGGGGGGGGTAGCTGGATTTATCAAATAAGAATACAGAATATGCCTGTTCCACGTAAATTTCAGAAGAACAACCAATACTGTATGAGGCATGTTTATGCATAGATTTTTGTTTATCTGAATTCTCTTTTTTTTCAGGATAACGGTGATACAGCCGTTCAGAGAAAGCAGCTCTCAGCTGAGTTTCTTGTGTGCTGGGTGGACATCTACCTCACTGGTTTTTTTTTAAAAAACTTCTTTATTGACATATATTCACATACTGCACGATTCATCCATTTCAAGTGTACAATTCAACAGTTTTTAGTATGTTTGCAGGTAAACACAATCATCACTACAATCATTTTTTAGGACTTTTTTTTTTTTTTTTTTTTTTTGGTGTTATGTGGGCCTCTCACTGTCGTGGCCTTTCCCGTTGCAGAGCACAGGCTCCGGACGCACAGGGTCAGCAGCCATGGCTCACGGGCCCAGCCGCTCCGTCATGTGGGATCTTCCTGGACTGGGGCACGAACCCGTGTCCCCTGCATCGGCAGGCGGACTCTCAACCACCGCGCCGCCAGGGAAGCCCCTGGGCATTTCTTACGAATGGAATCGTGTAATACGTGGTCTTCTATGACTGGCTTCTTCACTTCCTGTGCTTTCCAGGTTCATCCACGTTGTAGGGTGTGCCAGGGCCTCACGCCTTCTCGTGCTAATAAAACCCCTTCGTGTGGATGGACCACATCTGCTTCTCCAGCCAGCAGCGGTGATGGCGAGGGTTGTCTCCTCACCTGAACTTGAGTCAGGCTACTCTGAGTCCTCTTCCCGACCTCAGCCTGCTGCCTGCCCCTGGCATGCTAACCCCAGGTTTAGCAAAGAATTCTGCTAAAAACCAATGTATCGACCCTGGTACCTGGTCCCATCCCTCGTCCCCCATCCTCGATGCCAAAGTCCTTGGCCAGCCTTTAGCAGGAACCCTGTTGGGCCAGGATAGCAGAATCCCCCACTTGATACCAAGTTCCTCCGAGTGACCTCCATCCACTGACACCCTCCCCCCCATACGGCCCCGTCCTTGAGTGTCCCTCCCCGGACGACTTGCTTTGTTGGAACTTTGGAACGGAGCTCATTTCTACACTGGAGTCTCTCTCGCCTACTACAGTGGCTTGAATAAAGTCTGTCTTGCTATTTTTAACATGTGCCTGGTGCAAATTTTTTCTTGAACAGCAGACATCTGGGCTGTTTCCACCTTTAGGCTATGTTTTCCACCTGCCGTTCTGAACACTCATGTATAGGATTCTGTGTGGACACGTTTCCATTTTTCTTAAGTAGGGAGCCTAGGAGTGGAATTTTTGGGTCTTATGGCTGAAATTCAGATTTAACAGAACATCCTGTATTTTATCTGGCAGCCCCAGGTCCCACCCACGCACAGGTCTTACGGTAGGTGGGGGGAAGCCCCCTTCCGCTGTGCCCTCGTGGGCTTAAGTTTAGGATTAGGTTCCAGGACCCCAGGACTGGAAAGAGGCACATGCCAGGGATGGTGAGTCCTGGCTCTCGGTCACTGGCTGCCAGCCCGCGTGCAGGCCCTCAACTTCGGGCAAGGTGGCCAGCGAGAGGATGAGACCTCCGCCCACTCCTGGTGTCCCAGGGACCCCAGAGGACCCAGGCAAACCCGGGAAATAGGACAGGAAGTGTGCTTTCAAATATCCACCCTGGGTCCCCACACCCGAGGGCGGCTGGGCGAATGTATGAATAGAAACAGAGACCAAGTTTCCCAGACGCCCTCGTGGTGGGTGGGATGTCTGCCCAGGCGGCCACAGCACAGCATCCCAGACGGGCTTCGGCAACAGAAGCGGATTCTCTCCCTGTTCAGAGGCTGGAATCTCCAGCAACGTTTGGGCAGGGCTGGTTTCTCCCAGCTTCCCTCCCTCCGGGGGCTTGCAGACGGCTCGCAGACGGCTCCTCCCTCCTTGCAGTGTCCTCACATGGCCTCCGTCTGTCTCTGCGCGTTTCTGGTCTCTCTCTTTGTGTCCAAATCTCTTCTTATAAGGACGCCAGTCAGATGGGTTTAGGGCCTGTTCTAAAACCTCATTTTAACTTAACCACCTCTTGAAAGACTTTACCTCCAAATCCGGTCACATACTGAGATCCTGGGGTTAGGACTTCAGTACGGGAATCTGGGGGACACAAATCATCCTGTACCATGAATCAAACCTGAAAGCGGCGCTGGGTGTCTATCTGGGAGTGGGCCGTCTTTCTGAGAAGGGAGAGGATTCTGGTAAAGACCCATTTAGGCACAGGAGGAAGAAGAGGAGAGAGACGGAGGGAGGGAGGGAGGGAAGGAGACAGACCGGAAGGTGGCGGCAAGGATATCACTGGGCATGGCCCACAGCCAGGCCCCAGGCTTCCCAGGGAGGAAGGAGCTGCCAGCCTGCTCCCCAGCTGCGGCCCTGGCTCCGGGGCTCGGTTTAGGCAGTTGCCACCATTAGCTCTAAATCAAGTACCATTTTAGGATATAGGCCCCTTGAAAGTGAAGAACGGCAGGGCTGAGAAATAAATACTTGAAAAGGGCAGGGAAGCTATGAAATTGCCTGTCTCGGCCTCAGTAACATACATCTAGGCTTTGCTGTCTGCAGCCCTCGCTCTGCAGAATCCCACGGCAGAGCTGGTGCCAGGCTGAGGCCCCATACAAGGGAGGTCAGTGCCCGGGGGCCAGGCTGGCCGGCGACAGCCCCTGGGGAGAAGAGGCGAATGGCCACCAGGCAGAGAAGCTGCCCTGAGCAGGCTCATGGGCCCTCCAACACTGGTGTCCTTATTTTGAATTGTTATTTCTTTTTTGCGAGGAGGTCATAGGCCCTTCTTGGGTCCCTTGAAAGTGGTGGCCCTCACATGCACACCAGCATTCCCATGAAGAGACGGTAGGTGACAAACGCACTGCACATGGCATTTCAGGGGACTCTGGGCCCAGGGGAAAGGCCCCTTGCCTGGTCAGTCTACAGGAAACACTAATAATAAAATAGGTCCCTTTTGGGAAACTAAAAGTAACTTGGAGAAACCCGATGAGCCCCACCTCAGCCAGGTGGTGAAGGTCAACATCAAGGGTGATGAGTTGTGACAGCCTGTGCCCCAGATAGGATGAGATGAAGGGGAACCTCACTTCTGTGGTTTTTCTCCCCAGAACCACCACCCCAGTCTAAACTGGAGACAGAGGAATCTGGACCAGTAACTGGAGTAACATTTTCCCAGAGCCACTGACATGAGAAAAGATCAGACAAATCCCACCTGAGGGACATCCTACAAGATCCCCAACCAGCCCTCCTGAAAACTTGTCAAGATTATTACCAAAAACGAGGAAAAGTCTGAGAAACCAAGCCAGCCCAGAGGAGCCCACGGAGACGTGGGGAGTAAATGTCCTGTGGGTCTCAGGGGGGATGGTGGTTCCTGGGACAGAGGAGGACATTAGGGAAACACTAGTGAAACCTTTTAAAATGAAGTATAGCCAATGTACAATATAAGTTACAGGCGTACAATATAGTGATTCACAATTTTTCAAGATTATGCTCCATTTGTAGTTATTATACAATATTGGCTATATTCCCTGTACTGTATAATATATCCTTGTAGTCGATTTTATACGTAAGTTTGTACCACTTAATCTGCTACCCTTATATTGCCCCTCCTCTTTCCCTCTCCCCACTGGTAACCACTAATTTTTTCTCTATATCTGTGAGTCTATTTCTTTTTTGTTATATTCACTAGTTTGTTTTATTTTTTAGATTCCATGCATAAGTGACATCATACAGTATTTGTTTTTCTCTGTCTGACTTATTTCACCAAACATAACACCCTCCAAGTCCATTCATGTTGTTGCAAATTTCATTCTTTGTTTAATGACTGGCCAGTATTCCATAGGTGCACCTTCTTTATCCATTCATCTGTTGATGGACATTTAGGTTGCTTCCATATCTTGGTACTTGTAAATAATGCTGCTGTGAACATTGGGGTACATGAGTCTTTTTGAACAATGCAGTATCAGAAAGAGAAATTGAGGAAACAATACCACTTACCATCACATCAAAAAGAATAAAACACCTAGGAATAAACCTACCTAGTAATAAAACTGTATTAGGAAAACTATAAGACACTGATGAAAAAAATTGAAGATGACACAACCAGATGGAAAGATATACCCAGTTCTTGGATTGGAAAAATTAATATTGTTAAAATGACCATACTACCCAAGGCAATCTACAGATTCAGTGCAATCCCTATCAAAATACCAATGGCATTTCCCACAGAACTAGAACAAATAATGTTAGAATTTGTATGGAAACACAAAAGACCCTGAATAGCCAAAACAATCTTGAGAAAGAAGAACAGAGCTGGAGGAATCACGTTTCCTGACTTCAGAATATACTCCAAAGCTACAGTAATCAAAACAGTATGGTACTGGCACAAAAGCAGACACATAGATCAATGGAACAGAATAGAGAGCCCAGAAATAAACCCACACACTTATGGTCAATTAATCTATGACAAAGGAGGCAAGAATATACAATGGAGAAAAGAAAGTCTCTTCAATAAATGGTGCTGGGAAAACTGGGCAGCTACATGTAAAAGAATGAAATTAGAACATTCTCTAACACCATACACAAAAATAAACTCAAAATGGATTACAGATCTAAATGTAAGATCAGAGAGTATAAAACTCCTAGAGGAAAACAAAGGCAGAACACTTTTTGACATAAATCACAACAATATTTTTTGGATCCATCTCCTAGAGTAATGGAAATAAAAGCAAAAATAAGCAAATGGGACCTAATTAAACTTTAAAAAAAAAACCTTAAAAGCTTTTGCACAGCAAAGGAAACCAGGAACAAAGGAAAAGACAACCAACTGGATGGGAAAAAATATTTGCAAATGATATGACCCCATAAGGGGTTAATATCCAAAACATATAAACAGCTCATTCAACTCAACGTCAAAAAAATAAACAACCCACTTAAAAACTGGGCAGAAGACCTGAATAGATATTTTTCCAAAGAGGACATGCAGATGGCCAACAGGCACATGAAAAGATGCTCAACATGGCTAATCATCAGGGAAATGCAAATCAAAACCGCAATGAGACATCACCTCACACCTGTCGGAATGGCCATCACCAAAAATAACACAAACAACAAATGTTGGCGAGGATGTGGAAAAAAGGGAACCCTTGTGCACTCTTGGTGGGAATGTAAATTGGTGCAGCCACTGTGGAAAACATCATGAAGGTTCCTCAAAAAATTAAAAATAGAGCTATCATATGATCCAGAAATTCCACTTCTGGGTATAAGTCACTCATCATCTTCCTCCAGAGGTGAAGGAGCCTGAGAAATGTTCCCAAAGCCACTGACATTAGTTCTACAATTGGGATCTAAAAGCATCATTTATCATCCCCAACTTTTCCTATTTTTTAAATACAGGCTTCACTTTCCGACAGTGATTTGCTCCTTGTCACATCCCGGGTGTTTCGTCAACTGCAAGTACAGGACCCACTAATCGGCCAGGCGTGCGCTTGTGGGCGCTCCGTGCGGCTGCAGGCACTCTGCCCACGGCCCATCTGATTCTCACAGCGACGTCCAGAGGCAGGTACTGTTGTTCCTCTTTAATACCCTATGAAACTGAGGTCTGGGCTGAGGGACTTGCCCCAGGGAGAGCCGTCGGAGCCTCAACCCGCGTGTGGGTTTGCCCCGGGGCCGAGACCTGTAGACGGAAAGGCCACCAGGGGCGGGTGGGAGAGGCCAGGTTCTCAGCTTCTGGAGAAGTCAGAAGGAACAAAGACACAAGACCACACATCCAACATGCAGATTCCTAGGCCACCCAGTCCTTCTGAACTGGAGTCTGGGACCCAGGAATCTGCATGTTTAGGGAGCTCCCGAGGGATCCTCACACCAGCCAGCACCAGGCTGTGGGCACCAACCGAGTGGATTCCACTCCAGTAGGCTGCCGGGGACGCTTCCATCCAGCTTCGGGGCCTTAGGTGGACATCGCTCTCCCATTTCCCTCCATCCGCCCGCCTGACGTGTTCCTCCTGCTACAGGACCATTGCTGTCTGCATGGGGTGGGCAGGACCTTGGGGGATGACAGGTTGGATGCACGCGTGCCCTGGAGAGATCCCAGAGTCCCCTGCCTGGAGAGACCACCACCAGCAACCCTGCCAGGGAGAAACTGCCCTGCCCCTTGTCCCTCTGGGAGAGCTTGACGCGCCCCCATCTCTCAGTTGTCCACATCTGCCAGACTTCAAACGCACCAGTTACAAGCAGGGCGTCTGGAACTTGGGGACCCCAGCTAGGACCACCCCTAACGCCGCCGCCCAGAAGCACCACTTGCCTCGGAGCTCTCGCGGACACGGGGCCCCTTCCCTCCACTGTTCCCTTCAGGCCTCTCAGTAACCCTGTGCTCACACAGCCTCCCCGCCAACCATACAGATGGAGAAAGCGTGGCTAAGAGGGGACGGGACCTGCCGGCAAAGTGGCCACGGTTGGAAGGTGGGATCCCAATCAGAGCCTGGTGGTTGGGGTGTTGACGGCTCTCTTTGCTGAAACCTCTCCGGCCACGTTGGGCAGACACAGAAGCGAGGGGACCTGCGTCTGGTCAGGAAGAGAGTTGTGTCTTTTGTTGCCGGAGGGATACTAGTCACTGACCCTAGGGGAGGGACCACAGTCGAGGCTGCCCAGAGAGATAGGGTATGCCCACATTCCATGGCTGCCGTGACAAATGAACACAGGCTGGGGGCTCAACGTGACAGAAGTCTCCCCTCTCGCAGTCTGGAGGCTGGAAATCCCAAGTCAAAGTGTCAGCAGGGCTGGTTCTTTCCAGAGGCTCCAGGGGAGGGTCTGCCCCGTTCCTCTTCTGGCTGCGGACGCACCACTCCAATGCGTGGCTCCGTCATCACACGGCCGTCCTCCCTCTGCGAGTCTGTTGTCATCCCAAGGCCTCCTTCTGTGTCCCGTGTTCTTACAAGGACACTGGTCATGTTGCATCAGGGCCCACCCTGCTGCAAAGTGACCTTGTTTTAACTAATTACATCTCTAAAGACCGAAGGTCAAATAAGGCCATATTCTGAGGTACTGGGGGTTAGGACATCAACATGTGAATTTGGGGAGGGGGTCACAATTCCCCACAATGCTGGGGGGATCGGGTTTGAGTCTCCTCTCTGCTGAAATACTTCCCCGCAATTTGTCAAAGATAATTCATCTTTTCTTTTCCTTCCGTCTTGGCCACCAGCAAGGGCTGATTTCAATTTCCTTTGTTGATGCCTCCGTTCTGTGGTTCTCGGTCAACTTCGGGCCGGGGGAGGGAAGCATGGCCGTGGCGGGCCCTGCTCTGCTCCCCAGTCAGGCATCCTGACTCCTTAGCCTCCCAGCATTCACCTCATTTCCATCCCACGGAAGCCTGTCCTTGTCACATAAACCTTCCCGACATGACATGGCCAGTCAGGACCGTGAAGCCCTGTCTCCACGCTCAGTGGAGGATATCTTCAGCTAAGAGAGAAAAAACATCTTTGTGACAAGGAATTTTTAATATCCCAAAGAAAACTAATAATTGCATACTGTACTGTTATGAATTCTATTTTCGGAGAACTTTTCTGGGGCTGTTCCTCCTCCTTTAACTACAGGTTATAAAAAGTGATGCGTATTTGCACCCGCAAAGCTCCAACACCAGCGAGATCCTGGGTTTGATTTATCTATTCAGGGCAAGAGGATCTTCAATGTCAGCTTCGCTTGCCGTTACCTGCAACTCAGCAGAGAACGACCATTAAAGCCCCGGAACTGGAGGGTGGAGTTAAAGCCACACCGAGGGCAACAGCTGCTTTCACTATTCTGAGCACTGAAGACAGGTTGGCGGCATCGCAGGGACCGGATCCCAGCAGTGAGGGGCTGCGTCCTGGGTTTGGGCAGCCTGGAGGGAGGGTCACCTTGGCTGGTACAGACCACAGCCGAGAGGAGATCCAGGCATGACCAGGGAGATGCATGTCACTTATCATTTCTCTGTGAGCCTGAGGAAGGGCCAGGCTGTCTGCCGGCACCTGTGTGGCTTTGTTTTGTTTGTGGAAGAGCCTCAGTGGTCCACCTGCATCAGTGTTCCCCACCCCCCGGCCTCACGCTGGAATTCCCTGGAGCTGGGAGTCACCTAAAGGTGTGGCCTGGCACTGGGGTCTCTCAAAGCCCCAGGTTGAAAGCCTGGGTGGGGTGGCAGGGCGACACCCTCCACTCTCTGGACGGTACCTCTGGATGCCCCACTGGTATCTCAGAGCCACCATGTCCAGAATATTTCTCCTGAGTGCTGCCCTCCTCGGACTCCTGTAATCCAGGGAATGGCTCCCCCAGGACAGAAATCAGGGGGTCACCTCTCCCTCCATCTCCCCCCACCGCCAGCCCCACAGGGCAGAGCCAGCTTCTTCACGCTGCAAGCTTCCGTCTCCTCCAAGTACCCCATGGGCTGGTCCCGCTGCAGCTCTGAAATCCTCCCCCTCCCGCCCCCTGGACACTTTTCAGGACCCAACTTAGAAGCCACCTCCTGGGGGAAGCCCCCCGACCCTCTATGGCTGAGTCCCGCTCTGGCCCACCCTGGAGTGTCATTCAGGCTCACGAGGGTCTAGAGCCTGCAGCAGGTGTCTCCCAGCATCTGACATGGGGTGGGACCTCCAGAAGTATTTACTGCACAGACAGGTAATGGGCGACATCTGGTAAAACTTTGATCCCAGAAATCCAGGGGCTGCCCTGGGGTTTGGGGTCTCAGGTGGGGTGAACAGCCAGGAAGACTCAGGCACGAGGTTATTCCGTCCTCCGCTCCCCGCCGATGACAGCCTCGGGCTGAGTCCCTCCCGCCGGCCTGGTCCGAGTCCTCGGGCAGCCTAGAGGTCTCTTTTTAAACTTAGGCCACTTTCCTATGCCGCCTGCCCACCCCCCAACAGCCCCTGTCTGGAACTCTTTGCAGGGCCAATGATTTCTCCAAACCTTTCACTGTTGGTTCCCCAGGCCGTGTACAAATCCACAAACGAGCATGAGTTTGCAATGGCTTCCTGCCGTTTGCCTTGCAGTTAATTACTTATCTGTCATCTCAAAGCAGAGCTGGGACCGACTGCAGGGAAGGGGGATTGGAATTGTCCACAAAAGGCCCAGACAAAGGGTGGGCTGGAGATCTAGCCTGACAGTGAAAGGGGACCTTGAAACAGGACAGCGCAGGGCAGGGCGGACGGGCCGGGAGCGCAGCTTCCCTGCTGCTGTGTGTCCTGCCCAGGCTGTCTGGGGCCTGAGGGATACACGGGAGGTAGCAGCCCCTCTGCCAGCCTCCCGAGACACCGGGGGATGCCACAGGGCCCTTAAAGTCTTTTCTGCCAGCAGTGTTCAAACTCTGCATCAGAATCTCACAGAGTTCGTGAAAGAGAAAAACACATACACCTTCCCTCACAGCCAAGGTCCCCAAATAAAAATACAAATAGAGATGCAGGATGCCCAGTTAAATTTGAATTTCAGATAAAAAACAAATTTTTTTTAGTATAAGTGTGTCCTGTAACATCTAAGATATACTTACACTAAATAATTAAGTTTATTTATCTGATCAAAAAAAAATCTTATTTAATTAGGAGTCCTGTATTTTATCTGGCAACCCTTCCCTCAGGTCTCCAGTGTGTTCCCTAGGGCAGCCCTGAGGCCACCTCCACAGAGCTCTCAGGACCTCACAGCACCACTTGGAAAGAAACCCCTGCCCTCTCCAGACCAACTATTCATTTCTGCAGAGTCTAATTGACCTTTCAAGAGTCAAATAGCCAGTTGGTGGCAGACAAAGGACAACAGCCAGGCCTCCTGACTTACCTACTGCTCATCCATCCATTCATCTATCCACCATCCATCTATCCATCCCCCATTCATTCATCCGTCCATCCACCCATCCGTCCATCCACACCATCCACCCATCCATCCATCCACTATCCACCCCATCCATCCATCCACTCATCCATCCATCCATCCAGCATCCACCCATCTATCCATCCATCCATCCTTTCATCCACCATATACTCATCCATCCACCCATCCATCCATCCACCATCCGCCCCATCCACCCACCCATCCATCCATCCATCCATCCATCCATCCACCATATACTCATCCATCCATCCACCCATCCACCATCCACCCACCCATCCATCCATCTATCCACCATACACTCATCCAGCCAGCCAGCCAGCCAGCCAGCTAACAAGCAAACATTTATTCAGAGCAAACTAGGCTCTGGGTCTTGTATAGCTGCTGGGAAAACAGAAATAACAAGATGGAGTTTATATGTCCAGTGGGCTTCATGAGCCATTGGGGAAGCAGACTCCAATCTAACTAACAAGTGTTCTGGGATTAGAACACTTGCTAAAGAAGAAGGGAAGTGGGGGAGGTGCTCCAGGCAGCAAGAGCAGCAGATGTCTGGAGCTGTGAAAAGTCCTAACTCAAGCGTTGTGTTCCATTCCTGAAACATGGACCGAGTTTTCTGCAGCCTTAGACCTGGGTTTCTCCTTCAGCACTCTTGACATTTTTGGACAAGCCAATTCTTTGTTTAGCTACATCCCCGGCCTCTACCCACTAGATGCCAGCAGAAGTGGTGACAACCAAAAATACCACCAGGAATTGCCAAATGTCCCCTGGGGGGCCAAGTCGTCCCCAGTTGAGAACCCCCGTGTTAGAGGCTAGAGAGGCAAAGAGTAAAACAAGTTCAGTCTTTTTCAAGGGGCTTATGGTCTTCCCAGAAATGTGGTGGCACAGAAGTTGGTGGGGGAGTGATGAAAAGAAAACCTGTTACAACAAACCCTCAATGGCAATGGCATCTGAAATTCTCTAAACCACAAGCAAAGCCCTGGCAAGTGTACAACTACTTATGAGGGGTTGACAAGTTGAAGTAGATAGCTACTCTTAAATATATATCAATAATATATATGTGTGTGTATATATATAGTCAATAGCATATTGAATTTCTTCACACTGATTATCTAGCATAATTTGCAGTTGGTCTGTATTTGATTAAATACCATCATCTTTTATGTAGGAGTTACATAAGTAAATAGAAAAATCATTTACAGCCCAATGCCCCATGAAAAATTCATCTCAGGTCTGTCCCGCACGCCCATTCTGAGTTGAGGCCGTGTGGCTAATTGAACATGGGGAAGGGAGAGGGTGTCATCCGAGGTGCTCTGTGAACTCCATGTCTCCATCTTAATAAGCTGGAAGCTTCAAGAATGTTCTTCGAATATGTGGATTCAAAACCGTAGTAGATGGTTTTTTAACCAAATAAATCTTGCAGAAGTTTCAAAATAACAAATTATTTAATGTACTTCTAGACGGGAAGCTTATCTTGGGAAATCATTTCCTTAGTTATAACAGTACCAGTGTTTGAAAGCAAATCCTCTGCGTGATGGCTGGCCCACCCCCATGGGCTCCTGTTACACATCTGGGAAGGGATGCTTTGGCCTCTGTCTCTGGGAAGAGAGGGGGTGACTGTTTCCCTCCGAGCCTCGGCCTCGCTCTCAGGCCAGGAGCGACCTCTGTGCTGGTCCTGTGCCCTGGTCTCCACGCACACCTGGCTGGTGAGCCCCAGACCCGCCCCCCGATCAGCAGAGCCCATGCCTGGAGCCACACAGGCCAGGCAGAGTGGTGAATGAAGCGAGGAATCAAGCTGGTCCTCTTTCCAGGAGCTTATGGAATTGTAGAGATGTTAGAAGATGCCATTACTACCCCCAGCCTCAGCTTCCTGGGGAGCTGACTTTGCCCCTTACCCCCCATGTTAGTGGCCTGTGGCTGCCCTAAAAAAGGCCCACAAACGGGGTGACTTACAACAACAAAAATTTATTATCTCCAAATTCCGGAGGCCAGACATCCCAAATCAAGGTGTTGCAGGGCCGTGCTCTCCCCAGAGGCTCTGTGGGCGGCAGGGGGGGGAGTCCTTCCCACCTCCCTCATCTCCTGGTGGCCCAGGCATCCCTGGCTTGTGGCCACATCACTCCTGTCTCTGCTCCATCCTCATGTGGTCTCTCCTCTCCTCCCTGCATGTCTCCTCTATGTCTCTTATAAGGACACTCACCATTGGATTTAGGGCCCACCTGGGGAATCCCGGAAGATTTCATCTTGAGACCCTTAACTTAGTTACATCTATAAAAATCCCCCCTCCCACACACATCAATCACAGGTCCCAGGTGGACAAACGTTTTGGAGGGCACCATTCAATCCATGACACCTTCTGCTCCAACAAAGGGCCCTGCTCCAGACTTGCAGGCTTTGCTGGTTGTCTGTCCTTCCTCGGTTCCCAGGGTCTCATGAGCTGTCCCCTGTCCCCTACTGGACAATCAGCTCCTTTTCCTCCCACATTCTACTTACACCTATGTGCTCCAACATGCCCCAAATGAGCATCACTGAACTTTGGACATACACAGCTGTCCAGACGCTTTCTCAGCTCCCTGGTTCACTGTCCAGCACAGTCCCCCAGCCTCTGTTCCCGTGGGAGTGGCCACAGGATTGGATGTTTGTGGTGGTAATGAGCTTCTTCCACGTGGGACCATAAAATCCTCCCAATTAGACCCTCCCTGACTTTATCTCTTCCCAGCACCTCCCCTTCCCCCCTGGTTCAATGTGCTATCTGTATCCCCTTCCAGCACATTGATTTTGGAAGCCATGCGTAAAGGTGACAGAAACACAGGATAGAAAGTGTGTGTGCCCCTGAGTCACCACCCCGAGAAGACTTCCTACCAACAGGAAGCCACGTTCTTAACTTCACATGAGTGGAAAATA
The DNA here is from genome assembly GCF_964270905.1 of Leucopleurus acutus. NCBI lineage: Eukaryota > Metazoa > Chordata > Mammalia > Artiodactyla > Delphinidae > Leucopleurus > Leucopleurus acutus. The sequence goes on along the minus strand of NC_139150.1, from coordinate 3,300,642 downwards.
AACATGTGTGGGGTTTGGGGTATCATACTTTAACTAACACCCTCATCACTCCTATTAAGAGTGGCTCAAGCTTCTGGGATTGGGTGCTGTGTGCCAGAGTTTTCCTTCCAAAAGGTAGTTTGGATTGTTAACCTAACGCCATAAAAAGCCAGTTATTTTTACCAGCAAAATGAGTCTATTCGGGATTGGCAAAGAATTGAAATTTGGGACATGCAGTCGATGATGAACCAGATCCAAGTTTGGCAAAGCAAAGGAGAGGAAACTCTTTTTTAGAGGAGAAGGGGAAGTGGGAGGGGCTGTTCTAAACAAAGAGCCCATTGGGAGAAACTGGGAGTTGGAAGTGTGGTGGCTTTTCATTGGCTGCACTGTGCTGGTCTCTCATTGGCTGGGCTGTTGCCGGGTGGGGAGAATATCTTCCTTCCTCCTACTGAGTAGTAAGTAGTAACCTTCTTCCTGTTGGAGATGCAAGGTAGGTCTCTACCTGTTGGGATCTATATCAATGCTGAGTGGTATGTGTGTGAGAGCTTCCTGTTCTGGACTCCTAACTCCATTTAGATGAGGTTTCCCTCTATTAATTTTCACAGATCATGTTGTTCCTTTACTTTAAAGATCTGCTAAAGATGAGAAGCCATTACAAAATGTTAATAACATGGGAGAAATGCTCACTGTAAAGTTTAGTGAAAAATGCAAGGGGCTTCCCTGGTGGCGCAGTGGTTGAGAGTCCACCTGCTGATGCAGGGGACACGGGTTCTTGCCCCCGTCCGGGAAGATCCCACATGCCGCAGAGCAGCTGGGCCCGTGAGCCATGGCCGTTGAGCCTGTGCGTCCAGAGCCTGTGCTCCGTAACAGGAGAGGCCACAGCAGTGAAAGGCCCGCGTACCGCAAAAAAAAAAAAAAAAAAAGCAAGATACCAAATTGTCCAGTCTTAAAAGAATAAAAGAATTCTGTGTAAAAGAATTCTGTGAGGACAAAAGACCGGGTGGAAGGTAAACAGTGGCCATGATACTCTCCCCTCTTTTCTTTTATATTTTGGTATTTGGGTTAGTTTCCTACTGCTGCTGTAAGAAATCATGGTAAGTGCAGTGGCTTAAACCAACACAGATTTATTCTCTCACTGTCTGGAGGTCTGGAGTCTAAAATCAAGGCATTGGCAGGGCTGGTTCCTTCTGGAGGCTCCAGAAGAGGATCTGTTTCCTTTCTTTTTCCAGCTTTTACCATGAAGGGGGATTCACAGGTTTTGGGGATTAGGACATGGCCATCTTTGGGGGATCATTATTCAGCCCACCAGAGTCTTTTCCAATTTTTCCATAATGAATACATATTATCCTATAGTGCACAAAGATATGTAATGTATTTTGTATAGCAGCCCAAGTGGTCCCTAGAAGTGTTGGGCTTGTGTATTTTATTTACAGTTAAAAGTCCTTGGCACGGCACCCAAAGTCCCCCATAGTCCAGCTCACTCTTCCACTTCATCTGCAGGAGCTCTCATGCCTCCCGCCTCTCCAGAGCCTTCCCTGCTTTGCTCTGCCTCCTGCCCTCCCCGGTCCTTGACCTAGGAAATGCCCACAGACTTCAAGCCTCCACTGATGCCACCTCCTCTGGGAAGCCCTCCCAGTTTCTAGCAGATGGAGTTTGTCCCTCCCCCGTCTGTACCTCACAGCTCCTCCCTCTGGGCACCTGGGAATCTGACACCAGGGCTCTGACACTGGCCCAGAGTGGTACAGGCAGCGCACAGCACACAGCACAGCAAGGTGGGCCTCCCACCGGCTGCAGGGCTCGCTCCTGTCTGAAGCGTGTCATTCAGATTCACCAGTGGCTACAGCTGGGTTTCTGTTTCCTCCACCGTCCACATTGACCTTGACAAGCTGCCTGTGACCGCCCCGTCGCCAGGTCTCTGCCCCAGCTTTTCTGGATCACCTCCTTCCTGAAGCAGGCTCTTGGCTTCCCTCTTACCTCAAGGCTCCCCTTCATCGCCTCTATGTGGTGACACCCAGGGCCTGGGCTTCCCCACCCCCTCCCCTCTCCGCCCTCTGGCCCCAGGTGACCGTGCGCAGCCTCAAGCTTCTAGACGCCATCTGTAGACCGGTGGCTCCACGTGTGTCTACTCCTGACCTCGCCAAGGAGCTCCCACTGTCCACTGCAGCCCGTTCCCCGAGCAGCCTCCACCTTGAGACGGCACCACCATCCTGCCCCACCCAGTCGGGACCCTGAGTCACCCTCTCTCCCCACCGTCAGCCCACCTCCGAGATACATCCCAGCCGCCAAAGCCCAGCCCCACAGAACAGCAGAGAGAGCTGTGAAAGCAGAGCCCAGATGGTCACTCCAAGCCTGCTCCCTGGCTGGCCCTGCCCACACCCTTCCCTGACTAGCGCAAAGCTCCCCACTCCTGCTGCCTCTTTAGGGACCCCACCATCCAAAGCCACCCCCCACCCAGCTAGCCATTTCCATGTCAACCTGACACATTGTCCTCTAGACCCTTAATACCCTGGGAGATGACTTTCTTTACCCATTGTCGTGTCTCTTTCCCCTCCCGCCATTCCTTCCTGCCCACCCCTCCCATCTCCATCCCTCCCATCCCCCACCCTTTCCTCTGCCATCCCCCCAAAGCACCACCATAGTCTCTCCCGCCAGGCACAAAGCAGGGATCCAGTAAATACTCATTATGCTTCGGAGTCAGTTAGGAAAGGAAGGACACAACTGAGAATGCAATGTGCTGAATGTCCCAGGAAAAGGCCACTGGGGGACCCTCTGAACCCACGCCCGGGATGTGCTCGTTGATCTTTCCGGGAGGTGGATGCACCCCGGCCGTGTCCCCAACCCAGCCCTGCAGAGAGGACACCTGGGCAAGCTCCCCTGCTCATCTGCTCCCCAGAGCTGCCGAGAAAAGGAACGGGCTTTGATTTGCTAAAAATCGATCGATTTGACTCGGTTTGTAGCAGCGTAAGTCATTTTAATTAGCAAAGTCTAATACGTTTTGAAACGAATTCTGCAAATGTTAGCAGCTCCAGTTTTTTTTTTTTTTCTCTCTCCAAAGTCACTGCAATGAAGAAGCAGAAGCAGCCCAGCCAGAACCCTGGAGTGACCCCGTGGAGAGCCCGGTCCGCCGCGTGCCCTTGGAGAGTTACACAGACCCCGGCTGTGCTCAGAGGAAGGAGGGACGCTGCCTTGAGGAATTGCCCTGGGGTGTGGCCGGCCTCACGTCAGGCTGCCAGGAAGACACCGTATTGCTGGCCGCTCAGGACACCTGGCTTGGCCAGTACAGGTTCGACGCGCCCGACACTGGGTCCTCTCAGCCTGGATTTCAATCAGCACACGCAGCAGCCCTGGGACCCTTGCAGCATCCCCTCCCACCTGTGAGTTGGGGAGGGGGGTGAAGGTCTAGTGCACACCACCCCTCCTGCAGGGCTGGCTCCGAAGCACCGTGGGACCAGACATCAGCCGTCTCTGGCTGGATTTTGTTCTGACTGGACCCTCTGCTCATCCTGACGTGAGCCCCACTCTGACTCAGACACCCAAACACGGCCTTGGTTAGATTTGTTCTTGTAGATATCTGTGTCCTTACTCTCGGCCTCGTGCCCATGAGAACAGGACCCCTACTCCCTTGGCACACTGCCTGGGCCTCAGGGGGCATCCGTAAAATAAATGAACAAGAGGATTAATTCATGGGGCAATACTAAGGATTGAATCTGGTACCGACCAGGGTTCTTGGCCCCAATCAATAGAAATTGATCAGAGGCCAGACAAGAAATTCAGGGAAGGCGTAGTGGGGCCCCTGCTGCAGCAGGGGGGAGTGGGAACAAACAACAGCTTCCCTTGCGCACTCCCTGAGGGCGGGGGCGTCTGGTTCCTTATATGGGGTGAGGGTAGGGGTGTGTCCAGGGGGCGGGCCGGAGGCGTGGCTTAGGAGGTCTGCCCACCCGCTTGGCGGTGGTGCGTGCAGGGGGCGTGCTCAGTGCCCTGCTTTTGCTTCCGGCTCTTCAGAGGTGGCAGCTGGGTGTTTTGGTCTCTTTGTATCTTGTTGTCCATAATTTGCCCCAACTGCGCATGCACGCAGTTATTTTCGGTCCCGTACCGTTTCTTTGCATTTTGTCACTCAAGGAGACGCGTGTCCAGGGGCAAACACTGTAGCAACGGGTCCCAGGTCCCAGGTCCCAGCCTGTCTCAAGTCCAGGCTTCTACAGCCTGGCCTCCGCTTGGTGCTTGACAGATATTCAGTAAGTGTCTGTTGTAAGAAAGAGGAAGGAAGGAGGGAGGGAGCGAGGGAGGGAGCGAGGGAGGGAGGGGAGGTTCTTTTCAGATGCTGTGACACATTCACCAGGGTTGCATCACACCACGTCCACTTAGCCCCACCAGGTACACCTGTGCTGCAAAGCTTGGGCCGCGCCTGGTTCCTGAGGTCCAGCTAAGACACCGCGTGATGCCAGCTGGCTTCTCCTCCGAAGCCACACTCCAAGCCCCGACAGGTGGTCTTTAAGGGCTGAGCTCTGGAGTGGGTCACATCTTCTCCCGCCTCTCAATCCCCTCCATCCCCGCGTGGTCCACAGTGAAGGGCCAGAGTGTCACCCCTGCGTGAGTCTCCCTGGAATGAGAGCGGTGCCCTGGGGCCGACGCTGGAGACGTCCTCCCCACCGACACTCCTCCCCAGGGCAGACCCACAGCCCAGGCTCAGCAGGCCGGGAGAATCTGTGCGGCATTTTTCTAGAAGTCACCGAAGACGCTCACCACGCAGACACCCACATTCAGCACACAAAGCCCACCCGTGGGGAAACCCTCTGCCCACCCCGTCCCCAGTCACGCCCTCAGCTCCGCATCCCACTGGCGGCCCCAGGAGGAGAAGAGTGCAGACGGGGAAGCTGATCTGGCCTGGGCCCTGCCCACTGTGTTCCACCTCCATCAGTGCTGGCCCCTCGGGAGGAGGCTGGCTCTCTCTCCTCTGTTCCACTGGTTCCCCTTCCAAAGACACACGTGAGTCCCCTTGAAGGGCCAGGTCCTTTGTGTTCCGCCCTCAGGCAGGTGTTACAAAGTCCAGGCACCAGTGTTAAGAAAAGAAGGAAAAAACATCCCGACGCTCTCGGCCAGCCGTGGGGCTGCCACTGCTCTGCTCGGTTGTCCCGTCACCGAGCTCGGTGGGCGAAAATCCTTCGTGACAGTCAAGGCTGTTTCTATGCTGGACACAAAAATACACTGCCAGGGCTTAATAAGTCTACTTAATTTAGCAGTAAGTCTTAAAATTATTACGATGAAATCCATAAATCCCTTTGTACCAAGGTAAACGAGACGGCGGCTGAAGTCCTCATTTACACTGTCCAAGGCACCCCTCCGTCTCCCCAGACTCCTCTAAGTGGTAGGCATGGTGCCGACAGCCCACGGCGCTGCCCGAGACTGGGGACCACAGTCAGAAAAGCCCGCATTTCTGCAGTGGAAGCTGAAAAGCAAGGAAATCGGTGAGGGGGGCACTGGTCACACCCTCAGGGCTCACAGCCCACCACCTTGTGGGGCAGGTCATCTTACACCCTCCCTCCCCCTCCCCCTCCCCGCGCCCCGCGCCCCCGAGCACATGAGAAACCCGAGGCTCAGGGCAGTGAAATAACACTGCAACCCTGTGTCCCAGACCCAATCCAGGCCCGGGCGACGCCTCAATCTTCTTCCCACAGTTGCAGCGAGGCATCTCTGTTTCTCTAACGTGGTCGGGAAAGACAAGACTGCTCCGGCCTCAATGACCAAGTCTGCTTTACCAGATCAAAACACGGCTGGAAATGAGGAGCGATTGTTTTTCCCTAATTCTGCTCCGTATCCAACCTCTCGTCCCAATTCTAAAAGCACCACCCTGTTGGTGGCTGAAAAAGGTGGCAGCTGCAGTACTACGTGTTGCAGATTAGCCAGGGGCACCCCTGTGCAGGCTGGAACCCGTGAGCAGAAGGGCAGAGCGTGCCGAGTCCTTGGCCCCCAAGAAAACCAGTACCCAAACTCCAGGGGAAGTAGGCAGCCCCGTTGCACCCCGATTTCTGAAGCGGACGGAAGGAGACCTGCGTGGGTCCCAGGTGTTCTCAGTGGAGTCTGGGAAAGCCAGCTCCTGGAGGCTGGGGTCCTGGGAGTGCAGCCCCTCCTGCTGGGGAGTTGGGGGCCACCAGTTCCAGGGGAAGTCAGGTTTGAGTGCAGAGCCGCTCAGTGGGGTGAGGGCTCGGCCCCATCGCAGCCAGCTCATGACTCCATCCACATACCTGAAACCAGAGACTGGAGCCAAATCACGGAAAACCCACATTTCCAGGCTGAAAAATTGTGGCTTTGTTCTGCGTGCAGTTGGCCCGGACCCTGTGAGGCCCACAGGGAGATCCATTGTCAGTCAACACTAACAGTCAATAGTCTGGGCTTTGGCGTGGAGGAGGGTGGGGAAAGCTGAGGGCGGCATCCGCAGCAGCTGATGGACACTTGCCGTGAAGGGCAAGGTTAACGCTGCCCAGGCTTCTCAGCGCCTCCCCTGGCTGCAATGGAGGAAGAAGCTAGTACATTCCAGGCTCCCTCCCGGCATGGCCTGCTGTGCACCTGTTCCCCCACCATGGCCTCCCGTGCCTCTGCCCTCCTGCGACCTTCACAGGCCACTTCTAGTGTGGGCATCACCCCACTCCTTCGACACTGCACCTGGGGGTGACCCCTCTCCTCTGGCAGAGAGAGCTGGGACCCTCCAGGGACTCCCCCTGTTCTAAGTCAGGGGCTCTCTGCCTGCGATCATCTCATTCTGTTTCTGGGAGCCTCACTCTGTCATTTCTTTTCTAACATTTTGCAGTTGCTCTGCCAGCAAGGGCTGTATTCACGGAAGATCTTCAGGCATAATTTGATTAAGATGTTGAAACCCCATTGTAGAAGCAAAGTCTTGGAATAATCCATGTTGACAGCTGGTAGAATCATGAGCTGGGGCCCCTCACACCCAGGAAGCTTGAAGCAAAAGACAAGGACGCCCCCTTCCTCCTACCGCATGGTTGGGTTCCCTCCACCCTGACCTCACGTGCAAAGGCACCGTGCTTAGCAGCACTTCACCACTGAGCATGGTGACCCCTGAATTCCTATAACAAAAACGTGCCCAGCCTTTTCCCTCCACAGCTGAGGTCTCTGTATTACTCATAAGAAAGGTGAGTGAGAGCAAACAGCTGCTGATTGAGTTCCAGCTGTGCGTAAATTCTCAATCCTGGATTACTCACAGTCTGGTTGTGGAGATTAGATGTATGCCCGTTAAACAACACCAAAGACAACACAGATGAGAAGAAATTAACTGGTAAATGGTGTGGTTCTTATTAGGAAGCAGAGAAGCTTAGAGAGAGGGAGTGTGTTGCGGGGGAAGAGTCAAGGGATTTTCCTGGGAGGGGCAGTTTTACGCCCGGCTTTGAATCGGCCACCGTTTTACTTGCCCCGGATTCTGTAGGGCAGCAGTCTGGACCAGCCTCACCTGGGTGACTCCTGCAGCTGCAGACATCTAGCAGTTGGTGGTGCCAGATGGTCCCAGACAGCCTCACCCACGTGCCGGCCGGCTGGGACCGACTGTCAGCTGGGCCTCTCTCCCCTCCAAGTCCGGGTTCCTTCGTGTGCTGTCTCAGGGCAGCTAGTTGAGTGTGAGACACAGCCCCCACCCCTCCACCCAGATCCCATAGCCTTGTCTACCGCCATCTACTTGTCACAGCAGGCCTAGGGGTCAGCCCAGATGCGAGGGGCAGAAAAACATAAGAGTGGCAAAAAGTTCCACAAAGGAGCTGCTGAGTCACGTTGGAAATGGGCCTGGGCTCAGGGATGGGAGGAATTGTGTCCCACTGTGCAAACAATTTAATATCCTTGGGAAAACCTCAGTGTTACAAACCACCAGTGTCAGATGGACCCTTCTGAGACTCTGACCGGACCATGCTGTCAGGGGATGGAGCGAATATCTACAGGAAGATGTATGGCACCTGTGCTATAGGATGAGAAGCCACAGGTCAGCAGGGCTCAGAAAGTAAAATTCCTGGTTGACACATGGTGGTCCCGGGAGAGCACTTGGGCACCAGTTTGAGTGGAAAGCAGACAGCAGCGGGAATCACATCTAGTGTGTCGTTAGTTGGTGCCAAAGGGCATGTGTGATCTCCAGAGATAACTTGAAAGGCTGTCCAGGGTCTGACTCAGAGTGGAAGGGACCTCACACCTATCTGTCCCCAGCATGATATTTAGAGTAAATGAACAAGAGAAAGAAATGAGGCAAGGTCTTTTTGGCCCTCACACAAGTAAACCCACCACTTATGGAGCATTTTATGTATATGATTTTGTTGCATCGTCACAACATCCTTCAATGCAGTTATTATTATCTTCTTGTTGAACGCCCAGCCAGGAGCTGCTTCTCCAACCTGTGATGTCGCAACAGATAACTCCTTCCTGCACACTCCTCACCCTCTGAGGAGACAGCCTTCGGGGATCTAGGACTCCAGTAGATCTGGGTGGGCACATGCTTCAAAAACCAGCACATTTAAAGCTTGAAGCAAAGCAACGACATGTAACAGGGAAGCCCAGCCTTACTCTGCTCCCTCACCGCATCTAGTCCTTGCTCAATCCCAGGACAAATGGCCAGAGGCCCTTCTGTCCCCAATCTAGGTGGACTCAAAGGACTCCAGGACCCAGTGGTGGACACAGAGATGCACCAGCTAGACCCCCTTCAGGATGGCCTGGCTGCCCAACTTTGGGGAGAGGTTAGCACACAACCTCCAGCCATCAGCTCCCTTACAGTTCTATCAGCCTTTGCTTTGTGTGTTTTTGAAGTTCTGTTATTAGGTGCATAATAGTTTAAGATTATTATGCCCCCTTATGAATTAATTTTGTTATCATTATGAAAAGATTTTCTTTATCCCTGGTGGTATCTTTGCTCTGAAATATTCTTTGTCTTATATTAGTATAGCCAAACCATCTTTGTTTCAATTAACATTGGCATAATGTATCTTTTCTGATCTGTTTTCTTTTAACCTGTTTCTGCCTTTATATTAATATGGGTTTCTTATAAGTCAGATATCCCTGGGTCTTGCTTATTTACTTAATCTGTCAATCTCTGCCTTTTAATGGGTGGTTTTTAGGACATTTACATTTAATGTGATTATTGATAAGACTGGTTTTTGATCTACCATCTTGATATTTTTCCTATTTAGTCTCTATATTTTTGTTCTCTTTGTCCTCTTTTTAAGCTTTTTAAAGAATCAGTGGTGATTTTAATGAAAATTTTATTAAACCCCTTTGCTGGCTAATTAGCTATAAACCCTTGTTGTAGTATTTTATTGGTTGCTTTGGTATTTATAGTACACATATTTAGCTTATCAATGTCTACCTCCTAGAAACATCACTTCATCTGTAGCAGAAGCACCTTACAAGAGTCCTTCAGTTTCTCCCTCTGCAGCCTTTGTGCTACTGCTGTCATACATTTTACTCCTACATATGTTATAAACCACATAATACTTTTTTTTTTTTTTGCTTTAATAGATTTCTGCATGGTCTCATTCTCCTTATGCTTGAAGGGCTCCCTTTAACACATATTGTAGTGCAGGTCTGTTGGTGGTGAATTATTTCTATTGGTGGTGAATTATTGGTGGTGAATTATTTCTGCTGTTGCACGTCTGAAAAATTCTTTATTTCACCTTTATTTTTTAAAGATATTTTTCCTGGTAAAAGAGTTCCTGCTTGACAGTTCTGCTTTTCTTTCAGACTTTAAAGATGTCACTCCACTCTCCAATACTTTGAATTGTTTCAGGCAAAAGATCTGTTGCTGTGCTTTGTTATCTGGTATGTAATGTGTTCTTTTTGCTCTGACTGCCTTTAAGATTTTCTCTTTATTGCAGGTTTAAATAACTCTGGTTATTTTATGCCTTGGTATAGTTGTGCTTGGGGTTTCTTGTGCTTGAAATTCATTGAGATTCTTAGGTATGTGGATTTATAGTTTTCACCAAATTTAGAAAATGTTTGTATTTTATTTCTTTCAGTATTTTTTTGCTGACCACTTTCTCTTTTCTCTCCATTAGGGACTTCAATTCCATATTTATCAGGATGCTTGAAGTGGTCCCACAATTCACTGACACTTTTATTTATTTTTTCAGTCTTTTTCTTTCTCTGTGTTTTATTTTGTGACGTTTATATTGCTGTGTCTTAAATTTCACTCATCTTTTATTCTTCAAGGTCAATACTGCTATTCATTCTATCTAAGGTATAGTTCATCTTAGATATTATCATTTTCATGGCTACAAGTTTGATTTGGTTCTTTTTGTATCTTCCATGTCTCTATTTAATATGTTTATCTTTTCCTGTAACGTCTTTCTTAAAATTAATTAATTAATTAATCTTTGGCTGCACTGGGTCTTTGTCGCTGTGCGCAGGCTTTCTCTAGTTGCAGTGAGCGGGGGCTACTCTTTGTTGCGGTGTGTGGGGTTCTCATTGCGTTGGCTTCTCTTGTTGTGGAGCATGGGCTCTATAACAAGAGAAGTGGGTTCAGTCGTTGTGGCTCATGGGCTCTAGAGCACAGGCTCAGTAGTTGTGGCGCACGGGCTTAGTTGCTCTGTGGCATGTGGGATCTTCCCGGACCAGGGCTCAAACCCATGTCCCTTGCATTGGCAGGCAGATTCCTAAGCACTATGCCCCCAGGGCAGCCCCTGTAACATCTTGAGTGTGTGGAATTCAATTAGACTATTTACTCCTTGTTCACTAATTCTATTATGTGTGTCATTTCTGGGTCACTTTCAATTGACTTATTTTCCTCCTCAGTGTGGGTTGTATTTTCTTGCTTTTTGCATATCTAGGAAGTTTTGGTTAGACACTAGATATCATGAATTTTACCTTGTTAATGGTAAGGTTATATATAATCCTATACAGAGTTTCGAGCTCACTCTGGGACATTAAGTTCCTTGCAAACATTTTTTCCTTTTGTTGAGCTTTTTCAGATGAAAACAGAGCAGCATTTAGTCTAAGGCTATTTTATCTCAATACCTTTTGAGTATGCCACTTGATGCCCTGTGACTTATGATGTCTTATACCCTGGTTGTAAAAACAGGCATCGATCCTAGTCCTGCATGAGTTCCCAGGACTGTTCCCTGCAGTCCTTTTGGGTGGTTTTCCCCCCTGTCCTCAGGTCTTTTCCTCACATATATGTGTTGATTTGCTGAAAACTCGTGGGCCCCTTTGCTGATGCCTGGGGTTCTCTGCAGCTCTCTCCCCTGCAGACTTCCAGCTGCCTTGGCCTCCCTGAATTCCTAGCTCCAGCTCCTCCACTTTGAGAGACCTTGGGGTCTCCTGAGCTCCCTTCCTGCCTACATCCTGGACATTCTCCATGGGTAGCAAGCTGGAAAAGTCACAGCGCTTACTTCCTTTGTTTCATATCTTTCAGGGTATATATTTTTTTGCTTTGTTTCGTCTGATGTCCAAATTCTTTAGAACCATCGTTTGAGATATTTCGTCCAGTGTTTTCAGTTTTGTTTTCAGTTTTGTTTCTTTTTGTGTGTGTTGTTGTTTCAAGAGGGAGAATAGTTTGGTTTTTGTTATTCCATCTTGGCTGGAAGCTATGTTTATTTTTTTAATTGTTCCTTCCAAGAGGTTTTCCTCAACACATTCATTCAATAAGTATTTATTCGCTGAATGTAAATATGCCAGGCAGAGTATTAGACAAGGGGAGATGAAGCAGTGAATAGACAGGCAAGATGGCTGCCCTCAGCTGTGAGAGAGATATTAAATGAATCTCACAATTTAAAGCTATTTAATTATAGTGTGATCCCCGAGGGTTATGAAAGCTGACAGTGCCCAAGTAGATGCGATCAAGTCAGTGTGATCATTCATGAAATGTATTTTTAGATAATGAGTTGTGATGAGTTCCCTTGCAGAACCAGGCAGAGAGAATAGAATTGGGTCCAGATGGCCACTGGGTTTACCAGGTGGGAAGAAAGGGAGTCTTGGCTAAAGGGTGTGGTGTGGGGGAAGGAGGAGGTGCCTCTAGAACACCTGCCCCACCTGCACAGATGCCCCAGGGAGACACTGTTTTCCTGTAGCTTGTAGCTACAGCCACTGCATTTCCACAGTCAGACAGCAGCAGGATTCACTCACCTCACATGTGCCCAGCCTGGTGCTGGGGGCTGAGGGCTAAAAAACAAAGGGACCAACAAAATTCGCTCATGGGAGAGGAAAAGTATGAAAGTGCTAATGAGGAAAATACAAGGTGATGGGAGTTTAGGAGGTGGGTGGAGGATGTGATGGGCTCAACAGGTCACATCAAACTGTGTGGGTGGGTGATGGTGGAGATGGTTACAGGGGAGGGGGAGAGACAGAGGATGGAGGCAGCGCTCTGACCAGCATGGGGCAGGAAGGTGGGCCCATGGGAGGGCAGCACGTGCTGGGGAGGGGCTGAGAGCTGGGCTCGGGCAGCCACGATGCCCTGAGTCTGCCTTCACATGGAGCTCAGACAAATACCCACTGAACAGTCACGTCTAAGAGGAACCATGTGGGTGTCCTGGCTGAATGGAATGCTGGCTTGGGGCAAGGGGTGGGTCTGATGAAACGGATTAAGCGGACGAAACCCCCTCATTTTTTCTAGGTCAACTCTCAAAACTGGAGCACAGCCGGAGGAGCCATTTCAGTGGGCTGCGTGGAGATCCCCTGGCCAGGAGGCTTCTGCGGAGGGTCTTCCCTGGAGCATGCACAGAGCTCCCACCCCTTCCAGCGCTGGGCATCACCTGCCCCATCCCAGGAAGCTCACAGCGGGAGGAAGAGGCCAGAGGGTACACCTCCCGACGTGCTGGGGAAGGTGCTGACAAGGACAGCGAGAGGCTTGGGGGCTGGGGGGTGGGGACGAGCGACACCCCACTGTGAACAGGAGCGAGACGCAGACACGGGACGTTGCCTGCTCAGCAGAAACCTACTGCTGCTGCTGCTTTGAGCTCCCCACACCTCCCCACACTTCCGTCTCAGCAGGATGAACAGAGCAGAGAAAACTGAGATTTCGGGGACTCTAAGACTGAAACGTGGGCTTCCCTGGTGGCGCAGTGGTTGAGAGTCCGCCTGCCGATGCGGGGGACACGGGTTCGTGCCCCGGTCCGGGAAGATCCCACGTGCCGCGGAGCGGCTGGGCCCGTGAGCCATGGCCGCTGAGCCTGCGCGTCCGGAGCCTGTGCTCCGCAACGGGAGAGGCCGCAACAGTGAGAGGCCCGCGTACCGCAAAAAAAAAAAGATGGATTATACACGTGTCTGGTCATTTAAATAATGACTCTGCTGACACCATTAATTGGATGATAAACGATTCCACCCTTACTCCTCTGGGTCAATACCAGAGCTGCTCCGAGAAACACCACGGGACCTACTCCCCGAAGGTCAGGAGAGAGTCAGGGAAGGGCAGGCAGTGCTCAGGCTACACATAAGCTCAGCTTGGGGGTCAAAGGCACCAGGCCAGACATTTCTGCCTAGTCCAGCGTCCGTGGGCACGCCCACAGCTGTCAAGAACTCAGTCGACCTTAACTGTCTCCATTTCGATTTAATAAGACAGATACCGTGTGGGGTTTACTGTCACTTTATTATTAAAAGCAGATTGATGGAGGCTGAAGGCATGAGACAGCCCTACCGGCTATGGTGATATCGGTGTCATCCTGCTAGAATTCAATGAACACCCCAGCCTGTCGGAGCCTGGGGGAGACATCCGTCAAGGCCTCCGTTCACTCATTCATTCATTCATTCCTTCATTCACGTGCGGTCAGTGGATGAATGTGGAAGCAGACACAGCCTGCACCCTCCCTGGCTCTCAGCCGAGTAGGAAAAGGGGACAAATGAACCGAGAAGAGCCGTGTGGGGAGACCTGGGCCCCCTCGGAGAGCCCAGCTGCCATGAGCTGTGGGAGGCCCAGCCGCTGCTCTGGGATCCGGGTATCAGCAGGAAAAGCATTTACCAAGGAAGGCAGTGCATCGTCCCGTGGAGTGCCCGTGGACGCTGGACTAGGCTGAAATGTCTGGCCTGGCACCTTTGACCCCCAAGCTGATCTCCCCTCTCTACCCGCTACCTCCTTGAGGCCAAGAGTCTTCAGATGGAGCTCAGCAGGAAGCAGGCAGGAGAGAAGGTCTGCAGTCCCGGATGGCAACTCCCAGGGGTGGGGGAGGCCCTTGGGAGGTGGGAGGGGAGCACTCAGGCTCCCAGAGCTCCAGACCTTGAGCTGTTGGAGAGAGTGGGGAATTCCAGCCAGGGCTGTCGAGGACCATGGACCCACCTGCCTAAGATGTGGGAAGGAGGAAGGCAAAGACTGGGACTGCCGTTGGGATGCTTCTCTGAAGGTGGGGTCACGGCCTGGGATGCAGGAGTCCCAACAGGCTTCCTGGAGGAGGTGGCCCTCGGGCAGGCAGGCCGGGCAGTTAGCATGTTTTGAGGGGCATATGTCTGCTCCGCCCTCTCCCACACTCATGAGGGATGCCCTCCCCCTGAATCTCTTCTCAAGTTTAGTCTTAGGCCAGACTGTCTTCCCACTCTCCGCTGCCTATTCCCATGGGAGGTTTCAGCACAGTCACATGGCCTCCCAGGTCCCAGTGGCCGTCTCCACCATGAAACCCAGGGACGCTGCCCGAGCCCCCCGCCTGGCCCTCCTGGCCTTCCTGCTCTGCACGGTTTTGCTTTGGGCCCTTCCCAGGGCTGACACCGCTGTGCATCCACGGGGGTGAAGAGACGGGGGTGCTGCAAGCCTGCGCCCCTCTATCCTGGCCTGAGATCAGAGCTGTGGGTGGCAGAAGCCACGTTTACATCCGGGAGAGCCGTGCTGGGGCTTCGCCATGCTCAGAATCGTGAGAATTTAGTATTTGTCAGCCGTGCTGGCTTACCAATCATTTCCACATTTCATGCCACGCTCCCAACCACCAGGCTCCCCTCTTATAGATGCAGAAGCAGGGCTCCGGGAAGTAAGTGAAGCTCACAACCATCAACAGAGGTGCCGAGACCTGACTTTTCACGGGTCCTGCAGACAAGACAGGACTTGGAGGCCTCTGGGGACTGTCCTAGATCCCAGGGGTGCCTTTAATCTCTGCATCCAGCCCAGAGGGCCTTTTGGGGACTGACTGGGAGACCCTGAGAAATTCTGGGGAGATCGGGGTGGGGGTCTAGCAACAGGGTGGGCTTCCGCCTCTGCCGCTCAGCTGCTGTGTGACCTTAAACAGCTTGCATTACTTCTCTGGGCTGCACTGGGAGATGTCAGTGAGAAAGTGAGTCCCAGATATTGAATGTTCAGACCCGGCCTGGCCCAGAGGGGCCCTGAAGTGCTCGTTTCCCACCACCTTCCTGGACGGGGTTGGGAAGAAGCCCACTGCCCGCGCCAGACATGCTCCAGGCCCGGGAGGCTCCCTGGACTTCCCTCCAGCCTTCCTGGAGGTCTTGCTTCCTGCAGCTCCCGTCCACGAGGTCTTCATTTCCCTTCAGTACAGAAGGCGAGTGTCCAATTTGTTACAACTGACGAGTGGAAGCCAGTAGCAGGACCCACTTTCTGCCAGTTAGGCCGGCAGGATTCTAGCTGGTCTTGTGTAGCGTCAGCAAACGCGGCAGTCAACTCCAGGGCGGCCTTGCGTTGCATTTGAGCTGGGGCGGGAGGCCGGGCCAGGCCCCACACAGGGCAGGGCGCTGCTCTGAAGTTAGGACCTGCATCGTCCCTCTACTGTGAGGACACGGGAGAAGGGGGAGACAAGTCAGGCCGCCGATGTTTTGCTGAAATCCAGGCCTTATTTTCCCCTTTCTAGTCATCGAGGTCTGGTCCAAAAACATTTTGCTTTTTTGGAAGTACACCTTTGAGGTCGAATAAGAGGGAATGTGTATAAACAGAGAATTGTCCCAATGTGTTTCCTTGTTTTTGATTTAAGGAAAAGGAGGCAGAGTTTAGCACTGGGAAAACTCCAGATATTGAGACAGTGGCAAAATAATTTTAGAAAATTATTATAGAAGAATTAGAGAAAAGACAATTTTGCCTTCCCAGAAGCCCTTCCTCCCTTCATTGATCAAACGACAGGAAGATCTGAGCAGCCTGGCCGGGCTGAGGCTGCGAATCGGGGGTGGCACAGATGCGTGTCCAGCAGGCGGGCTGCACGGCCTCCTGGCCCTCGTCCTCCGCGCCGTCAGCCGCTGCCCGCGCCAGGCCGCCTCCTGCTCACAGGCACGCTTTTTATGAGCAGAAGGAGATGCTCTCTTTCTCGTCGTGGGGGAGAAATCCTGAGACGAGAAGGCGGACACCTGGATGGAATCATATTTCTCCAGCAGAGATGAGCTCGTAGGGATGAGCACGGGGCCAAGTCGCTCATTAGAGGTCGCGGGGCAGAGCTGGCATGGCTGAGGAACGCTTCAGCCTCTTTCGAAATTGATGACGAGGGCTTCCCCGGTGGCGCAGTGGTTGAGAGTCCGCCTGCCGATGCAGGGGACGCGGGTTCGTGCCCCGGTCCGGGAAGATCCCACATGCCGCGGAGCGGCTGGGCCCGTGAGCCATGGCCGCTGAGCCTGCGCGTCCGGAGCCTGTGCTCCGCAACGGGAGAGGCCACAGCAGTGAGACGCCTGCGTACCGCAAAACAAACAAACAAACAAACAAAATTGATGACGAAACAAGGCTTACTGTATAGAGGGCGTGTGGAGCTGCGTTGGGGGGCGGCTGGAAGCCTGCCCTCCCTCCGTCTCCGAGCTGGGGTGCTCTGCTGTGTTGTTTCCCCTCCTCCCGTCCTCAGGCAGCTCTGAGGGAGGCTGTGTTGCCCCCAGTCTTCTAGTGGAGGGACCCGGACTCAGGACACCCACCAGGTGCCCAACTCTCCCCGACCCCGAGGAGGCTCGATCATGGGGGCTGCGTGGCTGCACTTCCCTCTCAAAGTCACTGTTCTCCCGGGGCTGAGCGTTCCTTCCCTGGGACCCCTTTCCACCCCATCCAGGGCTGAGAGGAACCCAGGGGCGTTTTTTTTTGCTTTACCATTGGGATGCCTGGCTCCCAAACCATCCCCCGGACCATCCCTCACAGGGCATCTCCAGAGCTCACGGGGCCGCCCACAGCCTCACATCACAGAGGATGAAATGGGTCAGGATGTGAAAGGAGGGCCCGGGGTCCCCCAGGCAGTGACCAGCCCAGACCTCTGGTGCCACTGCCCACCTAGCCCTAAGCCCTTGGGCAGGTGAGTGGCCGGTAAGTGCAGGGCAGGCGGACCAGGCTCCAGGCCACTAGGAGTCCGTTGGTGCCTCCGTCACCTCCTCCCCCCTCCGACCCCTGGACCAGGTGAGGCACGGGCCACCCTTGCACACACTAGGCCCGCGAGGGAAATGAGTTTGGGAAAGTGGTTCTTATATACGCTGTGCCCTCAAACTGTTCAGTGCCTCCTCAGCCCATCACAGAGCATGGGGACCAGCCCTGAGTGGCCTTTCCAGGAAGGTCCATTAGCAGGCGGGGACCGTCCAGGGACAGGACAGACTCCCTGTCCAGCTCTGTTAACTGCGTCTTTGCGGTTCCCAGTCCATTTGGACTAGCTCTTCTTACCAAGCAACAAGCCCATTTCTGCCCGCTAACGGCTCTGGGAAAACAGCCCCTCTGCATCCTGGGAGTTAGCAGGGGAGGGGGGAGAGGGTGACGTGGGCAGAGCCCAGGCACAGGGGCGGCGCCCAGCACCCAGGACGGCTTCCCGGGAGCCAGCGTGTGGAGCTGTCACGTCACTAATTCTCTTTCTGCTCCAGTGGAATCCTTGCATCAACCCACTTGCTTTTAGCGAGTTTATTCTCCCCACTTTCAAAGATCATACACATTAATCTTAGAAGGTTTTCTCTGCATCTCCCTGTCCGTCCCGCAAGGACGTGTTGAGGGCTCTCACTGCGCTTGGTGTAGACGTGGTACGGGGTTCCGAGAAGCAATGGTTATGATGACTCACCTAGGCCTGTGTCCAGACTGAGGGCCTTGGAGTGGGACGACTGGAGAATTGGGGGGACCCTGCGGGAGGACAGTGAGGCAGGCCTGGGGCCACGGTTCTTCCCTGAGAGACCATGGTTGGGGTTTTAGACCCAGGTGGTCAGTTACTACAGTCAGGCCACCTGGCCGCAGCTGACTTCCTGAGTCCACCCAGGGGGCTCTCAGAATTCTTCTGAGTGGACACAGAGGGGAGAGAGGGGAAGGCAGGGTCAGAATCTTGGCCTTTCACTTGGCAAAGATGGTGCGTTAGTCAGCTACTGCTGCGTAATACATTACCCCCAGAGGTAGAGGCTTCATTGGCAGACATCTCTCATCTCACGGTTTTGGAGGGTCAGGAATTCAAGAGCAGCTCAGAGGAGAGCTTCTGCCCCCACCCTCTCCAGATGCTGCAGAAGCCACCTCCACGATGGCGTGCCACACGGCATGGGCCTCCCCTAGGGCTGTTTAGGTGAACTTGCGACAAGGCCGCTGGCTTCCCCAGGCACAGATGGTCCAGGGGAGGAAGCAGGGAGGAGGGTGAAAATCCACTTACAACCAAGTACCTGGAGTCGCTCCCCATCTCACCTTCCACACTCTGCTCATTAGAAACGAGCCCAGCCCACATTCCCAGGGAGGCGAAACCAGCTCCGTCTCTTGAAGGGACACTTGCCAACAAAGCTGTAGGTATCTTTTTCAATTTTTGTGAAAATCTTTCCATAATTCTCTATGTTTATGTATACCAATGGATGTAAATATTTGAATTGTCAAAATCTGGATTACACTCTATAATCTGTATTGAATCCTGATCTTGTCGTTCAACCAATATCCATGAACATCGATACGTGCCATTATTTTTCTGGGCTGCGTAATATGTACTTCACACAGCGTGATGTCCCGGGAAGTGTTTATGGAATAATGGATGTTGGATGAACGCCTGGTACCACCATTAAATGTATTTAACTCTGTTCACAGGTCACTCAAGCTGGAGTTAATGTTTAATTATTTTAGACAGACGTTGGGCAAATATTGCATCAGAGACAGCTAGTGCTCTCCCTGTGTCCTCTCCTTCCAGGGCACACGCAGCCGTGCGTCCCAGGCATTCTTGGGTTGGGGGCAACCACGTGCAGGAGTCCGGCCAGTTGAA
This sequence comes from Leucopleurus acutus, assembly GCF_964270905.1. Lineage (NCBI taxonomy): Eukaryota > Metazoa > Chordata > Mammalia > Artiodactyla > Delphinidae > Leucopleurus > Leucopleurus acutus. Next base: position 3,281,602 of record NC_139150.1, on the reverse strand, counting down.
CACAGGGGTGGGGGTGGGGAAGCGATGCACTTCACTGCCCAGTGGGCCATAGGTCTTCCCGAGTGCAGCCCTCACTCTCCCTTCCTCTGCTGGCTGAACCGAGGAAGCTGGAGTCCTGAGGGAGGGGAGCCTGGATCCCTGAGTGACTGCGTGGATTTCCCATTGGGAGAAGCCCCTGGAATTTGGTGGCCGTCTGGTGGAGCCCATCCCACTCCTGGGCCCTTTTCCAGTGACCTCCAGAGACGTCCTCCAACAGGCTGGGTTCTAGGTCAAAGGACACATGTGTTTTAAATGTAGCCGCCCTCCACGTGTGGCACCCGTCCTCCCGAGGGCTCTCTGTGGCCCAGGTTCCAGCCCCCGCCAGCTCCACTGCGAGGTGGGGCGGCCACCAGAAGTGCTCACTAGGGCTCAGGACCTACCTTTTTCTCAGGCCTTGGTACCACCCCTCCATCCTGGATGGTGAACTGCCTAAGTGGACAGAGTGGCTCAGCTCAGCAGCCACGAAGGGATGTGGTTTTGAAGAAATGAATATTCAAGAGCCTGCTGTGTGCAAGCAGAGCAGGGGGCGGGCGTCCTGGGGGCTGCACTGCAGACGGGGCCCGGGCTGGCTCTGACCCTGCTGTGGTACCACCACGCTCCGTCCTGATGTCCACCGGTTGCTGGGCTCCTGAGAGCTTTCTGTCTTGGTCCAGCCAAGCACAAAGAAGGCACAGGTGAATGAGCGAAAACCATAGGAGTGAAGAAAGGCAAGGGTGAGGGAAGTGTTAGGGGCTGAACTGTGGCTGCCAAAGTTTATGTGCTGCAGCCCTGACCCCCAGGACCTCAGAGTGTGGCTGTATTAGGAAACGGGGTCTTTACAGAGGTCATCAAGTTAAAATGAGGCCATTAGAGCGGCCCTGATCCAGTACGACCCGTGTCCTCAGAAAAAGGGGGCATGTGGACACAGAAGGAAGTCTACGTGAGGACACGGGGAGAGCACGGCCTCAGAGGGAGCCAGCCCTGCCAACACCTTGATCCTGGACGTCCAGCGTCCAGGACGTGAGATAGTAACTGTCTGTTGTTCAAGCCGCCCGGTCTATGGTGCTTTGCTACAGCAGCCGAGCAAACCAACACAGAGGGCTTTGTGCAAAGTGCTGGCTGGGAGCCTGGCTAAGGCGGGTCTAACGCCTCAAAGCGGGACGAGGCCAGATGCCTCCGAGGGTCCGAGGAGGTCCCTCCTACAAATTCTGGTAAACCCGCCCCCTGGGGCTGACCCTACACCCCATGCTCGAGCCCCGCTTCGTGCTGTGTGGGCCACCCCTGGGCTGCAGCTACAGACACAAGATTGAATTTCGTTTCTAAAACCTGCTGGTTTGTCCTCATTACCTGCTCCGGGTCTCACATTCGGTAGTTTTATTTCTGCTCCTCTGACACGTCAGCACGTTTCATTTCAACCGCAAGAACTGAGCCCTGGACCGCCGGTTACACCCCATTTGGAATCATTCTCTTCAGCACAAAGAACCTCACATGGAAAGTTCTTCATTTGATTTCAGGCAACTCAGAGATGCCCCATGATGAGTTATCGGGAAGAGGGGCAAGCAGGTGTGTGAGTGTGTGTGTGAGTGTGTGTGAGTGTGTGTGAGTGTGTGAGTGTGTCCTCTGTTCTCAGGGCACCCTCTCCTGTTCACTGTCACAGTTACTGTCACACTTTGGAGCTAAATAGACCAGACTGTGGGCTGAATCCTAGCCCAGCCACCTCTGCAGGACCACGGGTAAGTGCCTTCACTTCTCTGAGCCTCGCTTTCCCCATCCGTGTACGGGAACAAGGGTGACCACGTCTCAGACGTAGAAAGTGATGCGTACAGGGCCCAGGTGACAGTGGCCAGCAACGTTGTCATGACCAGCCCCGGCTGGCTTCTTCCTCTCGATAAGCCCATGAAGTCAAGGGGAGATGTCTAGCTAACGGATGCATTACGCAGAGGAGAAAAGTGAGGTTCAGAAACGTCGAGGGCTGTGCTGAGCTGGCACTCAAATGCAATCTTCTGGTTTCAGACCCGCTTCCCTCAGGGCAGGCAGGGGGCAGGAGAAGGTCCTCAGGGTGCAGAGGTGAATGGGACCCAGGCATCAGGCATCAGGCCCCCATGTTCTTGGGACGACGTCTGGCAAGAGTTCCACTCACCTCTCTGTCCTGAGAGTGTGTCCGCCAACGGTGCCAGAGGCATCACAGGCTTCCATCTGCTTTCTTTAACAATTTTAACTTTAGTGAGGTGTAACTGATATCCAAACACGTGCGCATTTAATGTATACAACTGTTTTCTTCCCTATGTAATTTTTAAAATTTTTTGATCTTTCAGTTTTATTGGAGTATGGCTGGTTTACAATGTTGTGTTAGGTTCAGGTGTACAGCAGAGTGATTCAGTTATACAGATACACATATTCATTCCTTTTTCAGGTACTTTTCCCATGCAGGTTATTACAGAGTATGGGGCAATGTGCTCAGAGGAGGTCATTGCTGGTTATACACAGTAGTGCGTGTGTGTGAATTACATCTTGATGAGTTTGGACGTATGCAGACACCCGTGATACCATCACAACCGAAGTACTAAACATACCCATTACCTTCCCAGACTTCCCTGTGATCTGTTCGTTTTGTAAGAACACAACCTGAGATCTGTCCTTTTCACGTATTTTAAAGTGTGTGATACCCTAGAGTGAAGTGGGTACTATATCGTACAGCAAAGCTCTAGAACTCACCTCACATACAGAAAGCTTGTACCAGTGGACCGCTATTTCCTCTGGTACAGACCAGTACCTGCAGCTCCTAAAACATGGACAAGAGCTAACAGGGTCCCTCCTATGGGCTGAACGTCTGGGAAATGGAGAAAAACAACCACCCACGACCCGCCCTCGGGTGTTCGCAGCCTGGCTAGGAAGGTTAATGCCCCGTGCATGGCCTTAACTACCCATGAATTGCATGTCCCACTTACCGGTGCTGGGGTGGAGGGAGGAGGTGGGAGAGCCGAGGCCTGGGCAGCCCGCCGGGGAGGGGGCACTGGGGGTCTGCGGGCCCAGCAGGAGCTGAGAGGTGAGCCTCTGGGGTGGAGACTTGGGGGTCATGGCTGAGGTGAGAGCTGCACCCTCAGGAGACCAGAGCCAGCATCGTCTAGACGGGGTTCCAGGGCGTCGTGACTTTGAGCTTTTTCAAACCCACAAAAGAAGTCCTCTTGGAGAAACTCACTCCATGTCCTTGTCAGTAAGGGCTCGTGACTGTCAGCGTCTTATGTGAGCTTCAGGAAGAGCTCAGAGAACCAGGAACCCCGGGCCCTGGTCCCGGCTTGGCCACCAGCTTCTGGGCACAGCTGCCCTTGGCCTCAGCTGCCCTTTTTGGGAAGCAGGAGGTTGGGGAAGTCCGTCTCCAGGGTGGGCCAGCTGGAAAGTTCTGATTTGATGACACAGGTTGATTTACACAGAACACGGCAGCTCGGCCGTGGGGCCCTAGATGCCCAGCATGGGGGCTGCTGGCCCACTTCCCTGGCGTCTGGTGTGGGTGCCTGCGGGCTGCCCTTTCCCCAACTCTGGCGTCTTGTGGAGCCAGGGAGGTCTCTGCAGGGCTCCACGCACCTTCCAGGCAGCTTGTCACTGTATTGGTTGTGCACTCGCCCCAGAAAAGCCACTACATCTGCCACTGCAGGCTCTGGGTGGATTCGGGAGCTGAGTCTTCAGTGCCCGGTGCCCAGGAGCAGAGACCTGCACCCTCCTTCTGGCCGAACTTCTCACCAGTGTCCCTTCATCCAAACAGCTGTGACAGAAGCCATCGGTGTTTCCACAAAACAGACAGGCTGTGTCACCATCCCTCTGGGCACTAAGGTCGTGGCGCCCGTGTCTGTTTAGCACGGCTTTGCAGAAGGGGCCTAATTACTAATGAAAACCCAGGCTTCCCGGGTTGGATCACTAATCCTGCAGCTGCACGGGCCTTAATTACGCTTCTCCCTGTGCAGCCCGATGAGCAGGGCCTGGGAGGGGACCACTGCTGGTTCTTAATCGGCTTCACGGGCGCAGCCCAGAGCGGCCCCTCTCCTCGGCCTCTCAAAGTCACTGTACAACACGGGGGGCTTTTCCTGCTCTCCGCACGGGGTCATGTTCAGAAATGGGGTTGTCCAAGTGTCAGGGCCTCTTCCCTCAGATCTGCTCTTCACTTCTTCCCAAGGAAGCGGCTTTGGCCAAAGAGCCCGGCTCCGGCCTGGCTGGGAGGGCACACATTCCCTCTCAAGGGTCCCACAGTCTTTGCCCGGGTGTCCCCACCAGCAGCTTTGGGCCGTCTGCCTCAGATTCGCCCTCGCTGGTCACACTGCGGGTCCCCAGGCTCCACGCTGTCGGTCCTGGTGAATGAGCATCTCAGAGGGTCAGAAAAGGGAGTTTCGCAGGCTCTGGTGTGAACAGTGAAGTGGACACCCTCCCTCCTGGGATGGCCAAGTGGTGTGCCCCGCCCGCTGATGTCCCCACTGTCTGGATGGGTCCAGACCTACAGGAACCCGGTCATTCCTGGCCCTCCCCACCTCCCCATGGTCCACTCCAGCTGCTAGAACGCAGGCTTGGGGCAGCTCATCCCCACTCTCAGGCCCTACCCTGGGCCCTGCCTCGGAGACCATCTCCCTGACACCCATCAGAAGGGCCCTCCCTCCCGTGAGGCCTTGCGCTCTGGACTGCGTCCACGCCTTTGCTGCCCACGAAGCAGACTTATGCCCTAAATCATTTAGGGTGCATCGACTTCCCCATGGACTGGGCTCCATCATGCAGCCACCCAGCCTGTCTTGTTCTCACTTGGCATTCGAGAACTCAGCACCGGATCCATCATGGCTCCAGGAATGGATGAAGGATGGAGGGAACACCTGGGCGGATCCCTGCCAGCGGTGCGGAAGCCAGAAGGGGTGGCTGGAGCTTCACGGGGCCGGGACAAGCAGCCACAGCCTCTGCCTGGAGCCGGAGCTTCTCCCCAGGGGGGGAAACTTCCCGAGATGACCCTGGCCAAGAGGGGCTGGAAGGAAGGTGGCCGTGGGTCAGATCCCTTCTGCAGACCCAGCTGCAGGTCCCCCGGGGCAGCCTGGGGCTGGGGCTCCGTCCATCTGGGAGGCCCCGGGGCTCTAGAAACTCAATTACCCAGCTCCGAGGTATCTACCTTCTTGAGGTGCTCAAAGCACCACAACTAAAACAGAAAACAACAGGCTAACACAGGGGCAATTTTAATGGTTCAGACACTTCGGGAAAGAAGATTTGGGCCATGCGTCAGGCAAGGAACCCTACCAGCTAAGGGGAGGGCAGAGGGATGAGGGATGGTGTGGGCGAGGCTGTTATGAATACGCACTCTGGCCACGTAACCATTGCAGGTAAGGAGGTGTAATTGTCACAGTATTTATTGCATATCGAGACATGCACGTGTTGTATACATATTAACCAAATGTTCTCCCACCTCCCGGCTCCCATGTCCCCACTTCTAACCTAAGCTGTGTTAACAGCAGTGAATTGTCTGCCTCAGATGGGGGTGGGCAGCCTCAAAGCTGATCCCCTTTTCTCCATATTCACAGCCTCACGTAACACCCTCTCCTCGAGCGAGGGCTCACGCGTGACTCACTTCCAACGAATGGATAGAATCTGGCAGAAGGGGTGGGTTGTCACTTTTGTAGATTCCGCTTACAAGAAGATGTGGCCTCCACCTTTCTGGCCCCTCACTCTCTTGGAGCCCTCGCTCCGAGGGATGCAAATTGCCCTTCGGAGAAGCTCATGTGGCAAGGACCTGGCCACTCAAGGCAACAGGCATGCAGGTGTGCGTGGGAGCGTCACTGAGCAGGACCCTCTGGGCCCTTCCTGGAACACGCCCCCTCCCCTCTATCCTCTGTTGCATCTCCTCTGAAGCACCCAGACAATAGCGTCTGAGGCACATTTCCTGAGTTGTTTTACAGACGCTAAAGCCACACCAGATGGAAGAAATTAACGACCAGATGACCATGAGCACGTAGCCCCTACACTTCCTGGGGCCTAAGGACTGATGATGCGAACCCCTTTGACACCACCCTGTGACCTCACCATCAACTAATCGAGACTTGTGCACGAGCTTCTTCAGACACCCTGGGGCCCCCCTCCCTTACCTGTCCTTTAAAAATGCTTTGCTGAAACACTTCTGGGAACTCAGGGCTTTTGAGCACAAGCCACCCGCTCTCCTTGTCTGGCGCCTTGACGATAAATGCTGCACTTGCCTTTACCACAACCCCGTGTCAGTAGATTGGCTTTACTGCCTATGCAGGCGAGTAGGGCCGAGTTTGGTTCGGTAACAGAAGGCCCTCCCCCAGTCCAGCCTCCAGAGCAGACAGCACCTGCTGGCCGCTGACTGCAGCTCCGTGGGACCTTGGGCGGAGGCCCACAGCCAAGCCACCCCAGACTCCTGTCCTCAGGGGTATCGACGACGCCTCCAAGTTCCGGGGAATGTGTCACGCAGACATAGGCAAGTAATACACTCAGTGTTTAAGTCACAGGAGACAAAAGGGGCATGGGACTCAGCGGTAGGAGGAATGAACAGCCCCAGAGGGGACGAATGGGCCCCTGTACCCACTCTAGGGAGAAGCTTAGTGTGTTTTCAATTTTACGGAGGTCGGTGGCCTCACAAGAGATCGTCGGGATGGACCTTGCTGTTTATTCAGGCACTAAGTCTGTTTTGATGAACTTGGTACAGATGCCAGGTTGACAGGGTGGATGGCAGTGGATTTCTGCTGTGTCACCTGCCTGAGCTGCGTTACTGCCCTTTTCTGCACAGCCATGGGTTGGTTTGATTCCTAAGAGCAGTCATGGCCAGGATCGGAAGGCTTCAGTGGAAGGTCGGCCCCAGGCACAGGCTGTCTCTGATCTGCTGGCACACCTCGAGGGCGTGGGCGGTCAATTCAGCACCTGCCAACTCCTCCCCAGGCTCCGACTCCTGGGCCAGGTGTGTGTTCAGCTCCTGAGGAAGGCCTCCAGCATCTCCCGCAGGGCACCTGGCGTTGAAGCTGGAGGCCATGGCTGTGAGATCACCCTGGAGGTTCCCAGCAGTTTTCCAGGTGTCCTGCTTCTCCACCCAACGTCCATCGCTCCTTCCCGACAGGCTGCCTGCTGACCTCAGGTGCCACCAGTAGACACAGAAGCCAGAGCCCCCCGTAGACTGTGTCACCAGCTCCCACGACTGCATCAGGGCAAATTCTTATAATAAATCCTTTAAATACATCTCCCGGTGGCCCTGCCTCTTTGATCAAAGCCTCACACAGCCCTCATCCTTATACAGTGAAGCCCTATTCTTCTCGTCCCAAAGGAGAAGAAAGGTGCTCTCCGTGGTGTGCAGCCACCACCAGCACAATGGTGACAATGTCTGAGGTCAGCCAGACTGTCCGCTAAAAGAATCGCACAAGGACACCCCATGAAATTAATAGAAATTGGCTCTGACCTTTAGAATGCACAGACTAAGGCCCCTGAACCAGGGGAGAAGATGCTCTGTGGTCGCTCTGCTCATCAAATCAAGACGGCAAGGGCTGGGCTTGGTGACTAGAGCAGACATGTGTGCAGGCACGCACACACACATGCATGAACACACACAGACGCACACATACAGAGACACACCAAGACACACACGTACATAAAGATAAAAAAGCTTACCGCAACCCCATTTTAACACAATGCCAGGAAAATCGCACCTCGAGGGGATCCTGGTGGACTCCTGTCTTTCTTGTTGATTTTCTGAGACTTCAGGAGGAGAAAAGGGTCTCAGAAAATATTATTTCTTGCTGCCATTGACAGACAGTGAAGGTGAGACCAGAATGGGGGAGGTCTTAGTCGGGTGGTGTGTGCCACGTGCTGGAGTGTGGGGGTTTCATGGGCACGCTCTTTCCTCCTGGGGCCCACAGTGTGGGCCCACACCTCCGGGGGCCCGTCTGGGTTGCCTTCTCTGCCCCCCAGCTTCCTGCCCAGGACATGGATGGATGCTTCAAACCACAATGGACAGATGTCCCTGGCTTGGGCCATCGCTCCATCCCAGCAGCTCCTTCCAGGGCACAGGCCACATGGAGACAAGGGAGGCTGGCCCAGAAGCATATGGTGGCCCCGTCTGGCTGGGCACGGCTGTCACATTTCAGCGGCCGGCTGGCCCAGGGGGATGGGGAGGTTGCAACACAGCACTGTGGCCGTGGCCATGGAGAGAGCACGAAGCCGGGATCCGGGATGTCCCGGGGTCGCCAGGGCTCATTCTGCAGGTGCCACACCTGTCAGTCAGCCCTGCTTCCCACGTGGGCCCTGGGCACCCAGAACCCTCACTTATCACCGCATCCAGAATCGATTTCACTCATCATTTATCAGCGTGCGTGCACCTCCATTATCACGCTCCACGTGAAACCCTGCAGTTAGTACAGTGTGAATCCGCAGGCTTGTTTAGAGCCCAGATGGACAGAGCAAAATACGTGTTTACAGTTAAGGAACCATGTTTAATCTTCACCTTCTTCTGACACCATCTCTTCCAGGTGACAGAGGCCGGAGCTTGGACCCATGGCTCTCGGCCCTCAGCTCTGGTGTCCACCAGCCTTTGTTCCAGCAAAGACCCCACTCCAGCCCCAGGCCCAGGGTCACGTCAGAGTGTAGATGAGACAGAGCGTGGATCCTCCTGCCTTTCTTACTCTGCCAGCTACCCTTCCCAAGGTCAGTGTCCTGGGCACACTAGGGCACAGACACATAGCAGCTCCCTAGGAATGCAAGTCCTCTGGCAAACCTGACTCGCCGGGGGAAGCCAGCCCTGCCCGGCCCACATGACTAGTAGAGAAGGTGCTGCGTCCTCAGATAACAGGCCCTGACGGGGCCGATGGATGCAAATCTCCCAACCCACGAGGCTTATGTGCCAGAGGCAGGTCTTCTGTCCGTCTCCTTCACTCCTGTTTCCCCAGTGCCTGGCATGGGAGTGGTGTGTAATAGATATTCATTGAACAAATGAACTTGCATGAATTTTAATAAAAACTCTGCCAGAGTCAGTGTTGCTCCCAGATTCCATTTCTCCTCCTGACACTTGACGGTGGTTCAGTCAGAACACATGGTCCGTCTAGCAACGCACTCCTAAAGGATTTATACAGCCACAAGTCCAAAAGGAGGGGCCATCTGAATGCCTGTTGTCGGTTTTTGTGTGCTGCTCTTTCGATCCCCCAAGGAGAACCCCAGTTAGTGGACTGGAGGTTCTTCTGCCTTGAGGACTCAGGCACTAAGCACTCAGGTTGGTCCTGAGGTCGTAACTTTAGCTGAAGGATTGAGAGCAGTGTAGGAGGTAACTGGTGGGTTTCGTTTGAAATCTTGAGGAGGCAAGGACAGAGGAGGGTAGTGGGGGAGCGTGGGGAAGCACAGGAAGAACGAGGGGCTCTGGAGACTCGTGGTTGCTGAAAGATTTGTTGACAGAGTGAAGGAAGACTTTGTTTTGGCACCATTTAAAAATAACCACAGTGCCCACCGAGAAGATTATACTTAAAGCAGAAAGACTAGATTCTTTTTGCCTAAAATAAAGAACAAGACAAGGATGTCCACTCTCACCACTTCTATCCAGTGTTGCACTGAAGGATCTAGCCAAAGCGATTAGGTAAGAAAAAGAAATAAAAGGCATCCAGGAAGGAAAGGGAAAAGTAAACGATCTCTATTTGCAGATGACATGATCTTGTACATAGAGAATCCCAAGGAACCCACTACTACAAAAACTGGTAGAACTAATGAGGAGCTCAGCAATGTGGCAGGATACCAGATCAATATATATCAATGATATTTCCATACACTTGTAATGAACAATCCACAAGTGAAAATAATTCCATTTATAACAGCAGTAAAAGGGATAAAATACCTAGGGATAAATTCAGGAAAAGAAGTGCAAGACTTGTACCTTGAAAACCTTGTTGAAGGAAGTTAAAATTAAATAAATGGAAAGACATTCCATGTTCTTGACATGAAAGACTTACTGTTGTTCAGATGACAGCACTCCTCAAGTTTACCCGCAGGGGCAAGGTAATCCCTATCGAAATCTTAGCTGGCTTTGTGTGTGTGTGTGGAAACAGACAACCTGATCCTAAAATTCACGTGGAAATGCAAGAGATCCGGAATAGCCAAAACAATCTTTAAAAAGAACCGAGTTTCAGGACTCACACATCCTGGTTTGAAAACCTCCCATAAAGCTACAATAAAGAGAGTGTGGTTCAGGCAGAAGGATAGACATATAGGTCAATGGAATAGAATGGAGAGTCTGGAGACAAACCCTCACGTTTGTGGTCAGTTGATTTTCTATCAAGGGTACCAAGGAAATTCAGTGGGAAATAGTCTTTTCAACAAATGGCCCTGGGTATCCACATCTGTGCACAAAAATTATCCACACGTTAAAAATTATCTCAAAATGTACTGAGACCTAAATGTCTATGAAACTCTTGGAGGGAAACATAGGCATACATCTTTGTCAGCTCAGACCAGGCAATAGTTCCTTTGACAGGACACCAAAAACACAAGGAACAAAAGGAAAAATACATAATTTGGACTTCAAATTAATAACTGTTATACATCGAAGGACCCAAGAAAGTGAAAAGACAACTGACAGGATGGGAGAAAATATTGGCAAATCATATATCTGAAAAGAGGCTTGTATCTAGAATATATAAATAACTCTTACTACCCAATAATAGTAAAAAAAAAGAAATAAAAAATCCATTTTTTTTAAAGGGCAAAGGACATTTCTCTAAGGAATATATACAAATGGCCAATAGCACGTGAAAAGACACTCAGGATCGTCAGCTGTCAGGAAAATGCAAGTCAACACCACAGAGTGGTACCATGTGATCCCACAACCCCACTCCTGGAGATAACACCCGAGAGATGCAAAAACACGTGTCTGCTGGGTCAGCACAGATGTGAGGGGCCCCAACCAAAGGCCCCAGTTCATGGACTCTGGGGTCACGGTTGGGGGGCTAGTAGTGGAGGGAGGGGTTTTGGTTCAGGGTCAGAGTGGGGCAGGGGGATGTGTTCAGGCTCCCCTTCCCGGATGGGGAAGTCTGGGCAGAGAGGCCTGAAGAGGACACCTGCCCAAGGCCTCAGATGACAGGACTAAAGACTAGGGTGTCAGGCTAGGGGCGCAGGTACGAGTGAGCAGGGTGACTGGGGGTCTGAGCCCCTGATGGCAGCTCCCCAGAGACTGCGGTTCATGGCCGTCACGAACTGTGGGACGGGGGGTGGTTCCCCTGTGAGACCCCCAGGCAGAGCCTCTGTAATCAGCCACGCTTGGGCTCCAAGAATCACACAAGAGGCTTTAAAGCAGGAGCTGAGGTCCTCAGTACATATTCACAGCAGCAGTGTCCACAATTGCCGAAACGTGGAAACAACTCAAATTCCATCAACAGACGGATAAACAAATGTGGCAAATGCGTACAATGGAATATCATCCTGCAAGAAAAAGGAACAAAGTACCGACACACACTGCAATGACGGACCTTGAAACCTTTATGCTGGGTAGAAGAAGCCAATCACAAACTCGCACGTTGTGTGATTCTGTGTATGTGGTGTGTCCAGAACAGGCAAATCTGTGGAGACAGTAAGCAGATGGGCCATTGCCTGGGGCTCGGGAATGATGGCCAAGGGTACAGGGTTTCTTTCAGGGGTGATGAAAATGTTCTAAAACTAGATTGTGCTGATGGCCGCATCGCTCTGTGAATATAGAAAAACCATGGAATTGTACCCTTTCAATGGGTGAATTTTATGGTATGTGAATTATATCTTAATAAAGCAGTTTTTAAATTTTTTTTATTTTTAGCTGCATTGGGTCTTCGTTGCTGCGCGCGGGCTTTCTCTAGCTGCGGCAAGCGGGGGCTACTCTTTGCTGTGATGCGCAGGCCCCTCATTGCAGTGGCCTCTCCCGTTACGGAGCACCGGCTCCAGGCGCACGGGCTTCAGTAATTGTGGCACGTGGCCCCAGCAGCCGTGGCCCACAGGCTCCACAGAGCACAGGCTCAGAAGCCATGGCGCACGGGCTTAGTTGCTCTGCAGCATGTGGGATCTTCCCTGACCAGGGCCCGAACCCGTGTCCCCGGCTCCGGCAGGTGGATTCCCAACCACTGCACCACCAGGGAAGCCCCAATAAAGCAGTTTTTAAATGACAATGACCAAAAAAGACTCGACACTTACCCAGGGCCAGAATCTCAAATGACCAGTGGAATGTAAAAGTGAACGTGCTGGTCAAAGCAAGCTCTCTCCATAAGCAAGATCCTGCTGGTGGCTGAACAAGGATGATATTTACGTTAAGTGTGCTCTGTTTTCCCTTTTTGTTTTTTAGGCATAAGCAGACTTTTTTTTGGCCATTTCTTTAGCTTTTTAATGACAAATAATATAGAACAGAGAAGTTAGCATAGGTGTACAACTCCCTGCAAATTCATAAAATGAACAGTGTGTTTCACATCTAGATCAAGAAACAAAACATTGCCAGGAACACAGAAGTTCCTCTCATGTTTCTTTTCCAGTCACCACTCCCTCAATGGTAGCCACTGTCCCTGATTTCTTTCTTTCTTTTTTTTTTTATTCAAACAGAAAGTCACAAAAATTATAATCATATTTAACAGTTCACTCAGTTCCATGTAATTAATTTTTTTTTCATCTTGATCTTTTGTTAGCACTTTTATGAGTTCATCAGTTTTCCATTAGAGTTCTGAAAATGCTTGTTCATTCAGTTCAGCAGTATAGTCAGTTACCAGAAACCTGTACTTGTCAGAGTCTTTTCCATGAATTCCTTGAAGATGAAACCCTTTTATAGGAACATTTTTGCAAAAGCATCAGAGTACACCCAGAACTGTCTGTAAATGACAGAAGACTTAAAAATGACCATAGTTAAAGATTTGCTGAAAGTTCATAATAATGCAATTGACAAGGAAATTTAGTTATTTCTGAGATATACATTTTTTAAAAATTGAGGAAAAGTTTACATACCAAAAGAAGCACAGATTTTGATTGAATAAATTTTGACAATTATAGGCACCCATGTGAACACCACCCCAAATTATGGGATATTCCCATCACCCCAGAAAGTTCCCTGGAGTGTCTTTCCAGTCTCCCCCCCTGCCCCCACCCCAGGGATACCCTCATTCATCGACGGCTGTCATTATCATCAGTTGCTCCTGTTCTTGCGGGGGCATCACACGGGAATTCACATCGGGCACATGTTACTCTTCATACAGTTTGGGAGTCCATCTCTGTTGCCTGGTGTTCCTTTTGTTTGTTGAGGAATATCCCACAGTAGGACCGTATCCCAATTTGCTTATCTGCTCTTTGTGGACGGACACTCGGGTTTCTCCTATTTGGGGTGATCACGAACAGAGTCGCTGTGACTCTTCCTGCCCGTGTCTTCCCACCGCCCTCGTTCTCACCTCCTGGGTGGACATCCGAGTGCCCCCCCCACAGTGAGCACCTCAAGGGTGCGCCCTCTCTGGATCTGTATCTCCAGAGCCTGCTTGTGCATTTCTTCATCCCATGAACTTCTGCGTGATGCTTTCCAAGGACCAGGAACTGGGTGGACCAGACCCTGCACTCAGTCTCAGGGGGTTGGGAAGCAATGAACAAGGAAGAAACAAACACGCAATAAACACGAGTCTGTGGGGAAAATGCACAGGGACTGGGGCAAAGGGAAGCTGCTGGTAGAGTGGGGATTGTCCCACGTAAGTCCCAGGGAGGCGGGCCCACCTGTCCCCACACCCGGTCCAGGACCCCAAGGTCGGCACCACCGTGTCCCTGCTTGGTGAACTGCCCCCTGTGCTGACTCGGGGCTGAGGAAACGGTATTGGAGGCTGCACCCCGGTGCCTGGAGGGCGGTCTGTGCATCTATGGGTTGCAGCCCTGTGACCCCAGCATCCATCATCAGGCCCACCCAATGGGAATTTGGGGATGTCACAGAGCGTGAGAGAAAGAAAGGGAGGCCTGTGTCCAGCCCAGACGTCGATCGGTGAGAAAAAGGAACAGTCGCCTACCCGGAGAGCTATCGGTGGCAGAAGAAGAAAAACCCTCTCAAGTGGGGAACTGGCAGCTGGCCCAGGGCTCCCAAAGCCCCTCAGGTGACCGTTTCCTGTCTCTCCTTGTCCTCGGCCGTCGTTTCAGCCCTCAGTCCTGGAAGGTGAGGAGGGAGAAAGAGGACAGCCCCCATCAACTCCGGGCACACAGGAAAGCAGCCTCAGAAAGCCGTGCACCTGCTCGCCCAGATGTCTGAGCATCTCCTCCCACCCAGGGACCACGGATGGGGTCGGCGCGGGAGGCCCAGACCCCAGCCCTTGCGCCCGGCTGCCCGCGGGAGCCTTACCAGCCACACTCCCCCAGCTGCAGCCTCTCTACCACCGAGTCTCCCGTGAGGCTGCGCCCCTCCTCAGCAGGGCCTTTGACTCCAGGGCTGTCTGCAGAAATGAGATTTTCGCTGTTGCTTCAGCCATCTTCCCATACAGTCTGGTGCAGGGCCTCCAAAAGGCACGCCACGCATTGGGTGGATTTCTAGGGAATCCTGTCACCGCAGAACACGGTATCAGCCACAGTGGTAGTGGAGGGGGGAGGTAGGGTGGCCTCTGGTGATATCATTTGCTTCCCTTATTTACAGACGCTCTGAACACGTCGTCCTCACTCAAGGGCAAGGCCAGTGGCAGCTTCACGTGGCCGTGTGGAGTGGTGCGGGGACGCCCCTGGGCACCCACAGCCAAAGTCAGACCCTGGTCTCACTCGCCCCACCTGAGCAGCCGCTCCTGGACTCGAGGAAGAAGCTTCCTCCCCAAGCGATGCCCACAGCTCACCCAGCGTTAACCACCCCCTGGGCCCCAGGCGGGGAAGGCCCCACAGTCCGAGGTGTTAGAGCCCAGCCTCCAAAATCAGCAGAAGGTTCGGTCACAGCTCGACAGGTGGGACGTAACCTTGGACAAGGTGTCGAGGGTGAGCTCGGGTCTCTGCCCGTACAGAAGTGCTAATGGTCGGCCCTTGCAAGGGTACCCTCAACAACACAGGGGAGGGGTGGCAGGTGCGGGGCCCCGGGCGCCACCAGCTGCGCAGGGAAGCAGCAGGAGACACCGTCTGTGCCGGAGCCTGGCCAAGGAGGAGAGGCTGGTCGGGTGAAGGCTCTACTCGAATGTTCTAGAACCGAGACAGCATGCTGGCAGCCACCAGGGGAATGAGGCTGGAAGGAGTGTGGGAACACTAACAGTGCTAGTTTCTGGGTAGTTCTAATTGTTTTCTTCGATTTTCCTGCATTTATCCAAACTTCCTATAAGGACCACGCATGGCTTATCGAAACAGAAAACTTTAAGGAAATCTCTGTGATCAAGCCACGGGCTTCAGAGAGGATCCCATCGAGATCTGCCTGGTGCCGGGCTGCTCTGGGTTCTGCATGTGTGACAGTGTCTATCCCTGTGCTCCATCGTACAGGGGAGGCGGGGCACTGGTCAGGAATGCTGTCCCGTCATGCAGCTGGTCACTATTAACTTTTTTTTTAATTTATAAATTTATTTATTTTTGGCTGCATTAGGTCTTCGTTGCTGTGCGCGGGCTTTCTCTAGTTGCAATGAGCAGGGGCTGCTCTTCGTTGCAGTGAGCGGTCTTCTCACTGCGGTGGCTTCTCTTGTTGCGGAGCACGGGCTCTAGGCGCGCGGGCTTAAGTAGTTGTGGCTCGTGGGCTCTAGAGCGCAGGCTCAGTAGTTGTGGCGCACGGGCTTAGTTGCTCTGTGACATGTGGGATCTTCCTGGACCAGGGCTCGAACCCGTGTCCCCTGCATTGGCAGGCAGATTCTTAACCACTGCGCCACCAGGGAAGCCCACCATTAACTTTTAATGTGACCTCGGTGAACTGCACCTGGCCGCTTACAGGACCCCTCGGCCAGGACCGACCCTGTGCGTGGGCCCGAGTAGATTCAGAGGATGAGCGGGACCCGGCAGGCGGATGCTGCCCTGGGAGATACCCTCCAGGGGGCCTGTCTGCGGTTGGTGATGGGCCCCTTGAGGTCCCAGGGCTCACACTGGGGACACCAAAGCAGGTGATGGAGGCGAGGAAGCCCTCAGGGGCACTCGGGGCTAACATGTGACCCTCACAGCCACCTTCCTGGAGAGGGCTCAGGCCAGACGTGGCAGAGAGGGCAGCCGACTGACCAGAGGCCATGCTGTGACTCCGTGGCCCCTGTCCATGGCCTTTGTGAGTGCCATGCTAGTTTTCCAACAGCTGCCCGAGAATGCAGGTCAGCTGCAGGTGTCAGTGTGGCAGGAAGAGTCTTCCAGCACATTCCAAGAAATCAAAGCCCCCTGCCCTGCTGAGCGTGCCCAGAGACTCCAGGTTCCGGGCGGGTCTCTGGCATCTGAATTGAAGAAATCTGCCGGGGATTCTGACCCATGCAGGCAGCTGACCGGCACTCCAAGTGCTGGCTCTCGGTCTGCGACCCCCAGCCTGCTTCCCCACAGGGCTGTTGGCGGGGGCGGGGGTGCCGCACGTGGCAGATCTTTCTGAAAGCTGCAGGCAGGTGGGTGGTTATCACCATGGGCCGCGCAGTCCACCCGCCCCCAGCGTCCTGGGAGACAGATGGCGGAGCCTGTGCTGAGTGAGGCGGGAGGCTCTCCATCCCGCCTGGAGCCTGGCCTCCGGGAGCCGCTGAGCCTGTGTCCCCACCAGGCACAGGCCGCTCCTGGGCACGTGGCAGTGCTGCGGGAAGGAGCCTGGGTCTGCCCGGCCTGGACAGGAGGCTGCTGCTAGTGCATGGGGCCCGGGTGTGTGGGTGTGCGTGAGCACGTGTGTCTGTGCCTGTGAGTGTGCGTGCAAGATGTCCCTCCAAGGAGGGTGGCAGGGTTGGCAGACGTGCACGGCCAGGTGTGAGGGCCCCCCCCATCCCTGCTCCAGCCCTCGGGGTGCTGGTGCAGCTGAGCCAGCCTTACCAGGGTGAGCTCTCCGAAGGGCCTCTCAGTTCAGGGCCGGAGCCAAGTTCATTTCCCTTTCTCACCCATCAGCACCCAGCACTTGCACTGTTGTTGAACTGGCAAAACCAAACCCAAGAGTTAGAGGCAGGAGTTCCAGACGGTCCTTTCGTTCACCAAGGACATCTTAATGCCAAAAACGTGGCGTTAGAACAAAGGGCTGTCTTAGATCAGGTCAGGAAGGGCCCATCCTGCTGCAGACCTGGAGGAGGGTCCCGAGGACCGGCTGCCATTCGGGGGCCCCCTGGAGACCCTGGGGTGGGACGCGATGGTGACCTCAGCCCGACCCAATGCTGGTTCCCAAGCCACGGCAGAAGTCAGACACCACAAGTCACCTCCCACCTGCCCAGCCATGGCCACCAAACAGTGGCTCCTGTCCCCAGAAGTGGTCCAGCCATGCTTCACGGACCCCAGACCATGATGTTTGGGATGACTAAGCAGTGGGACCCCAGAAGTGCCCCCCAGTACCTCCCCTCAGGCCCCCAGCACGCGTCAGCGGCTCTGCCTCTCCCCAGACAGCAGTCCAGGCCGGGGTGGGCGTGAAGTTTTGCGCTGGGGCCTGAGGCAGGCCTGGAGGTCATGCCTCCTGCAGTGGCCTATTTGGGGAGCGGGGGACTCTTGAGTGGAGAGAGGCAAGCAGAGGGGAGCCTGCACATGCGCTGGAACCCTGAACAGAGCCACGCCCCCTCCCATCCCACCAGGCGCCCACCTTCCAGCCACAAGGCCACATCTCCTGAACCCGGCTGCTTCTGAGGCATCTGTGACCCGGGCCCCAGGCCAGCCGGGCCTCTTGCAGCCCATGGAGGGGCACTGGGGCAGAGGGGAGGAGAGGAGCTCCGCCGACCTGCATTGTGCTCCCTTGGCGCTCGACAGCTTTCCCAGGAGCAGGCTCAGCCCCGCCCCCAGGCGGGGTGAATGGAGGGACTCCTGGCGGAAATCAGGAGCCCCTGTGTCCAGCCAGCCTGGGTCAATCCCTTTCTCCCCTGTGCCTCGGTTCCCCGCTTTGTGGAATGAGGGTTTCCGCGCTCCCTGAGGTCCAGGATCAGATCTTACAAGTATGAGGGCGGGGCCAGGCCACCAGCACCAAAAGCTGGGCCAGGTGTGGCCTCCTTGACCTGCCCGGCTTTCAGGTTCCCCTCCCCCTTCCCAAGCCCCACCTCCCACCGCTGCCCGTGCCCACCCACCTCCTGCACAGCAGGCGCCCAGGCACCCCAGCGCCACCTGCCGGGCAGGGGGCCCGCGACACTCACGCTCAGGTGGGGTTTGCCTCCTATGAGGGGGGCTGGAAGGGCAGTGCTGGGTCAGGGCTGGGGCCTGGGCCCCACAGGGGCATGCTGTGTGTCCACAGACGGCGGGCAGGGCAGCGAACAGAAGCAGGTGAGCTTGGCCTCGGGCCAGGCGGAGCTGCCTCTGTCCACCAAACATCTCTCAAGACTCTGGGCCTCAATTTCCTCATCTCGGCCCACAGGGCTCTTGCGTTGGGTGAGGTGAACAGGCCCACATATGTGTTCGTGTCTCTGTCCCATCCCTACCTGCGCACGGGGCCTGGGGCTGGGGACCTGGCATCCAGCACATTCCTCCAGAGAGCCGGGCAGAGGGTGTGGGGAAACTCTGAAATGAATCCGTGCATCAGTCCAAGAGAGAGGCTGAGCCAGCAGTCCTGGGGACTCACTTCCGAAATCAAACAGCCGGACGGCTCGTGGGCCTCTTGGCAAAGGCAGCGTGTGTGCCTGGGGGCGGCGGGCGGCCCTGTCCCACGCCAGCCTGCTTGCAGCTTTCCTCCCCTCTTTTCCTGTTCAGTCCCGCTAGCAGGGGAAGCAATGCTGGGGTCAGGCTGGGGCTGGGAGAGGCAGCGGCGGGGGCCATGTCTGCGGGAGGCCAGGCTGAGCTCGCAGAGACAGGACGGCTCCAAAGGCAGAAGTCCTGCCACACCCTCGGTTTATTCCTTTTGTCAGAGTCCCGTCTCTCCGCATCCCTCCCCAACGCTGCCACAGAAACAGGGTGTCCATGGGCCACCTTATTCCCACCTCCCTCGGGAGGGGCTGTGGGCTGGGAGGGGAGTGGAGAGAGTCACAGCCCCAGGCCCGGCCCCTGGAGCCCCAGAGCCTCAGGTGATGAGAGCTCTGCTTCCCTGGCTCCCGCCCCGGCCTCAGTGAACCACAGAGCCTCACCGGTCCCAGCTCTTTTCTCATTGGGAAGGGTCGTCTGGGAGCCCAGGCCCAGGTAGGATCCCAGCAGGGGTCTCATTCCTTCTGGGTGGCAGGGGGAAGTGAGGACAAGACAGGTCCTCCACCCATCTGGCCATCGGCCCCCTGGGCAAGGCCAGGTCAGAAGACAGAGGCAGGACAGACCTGGGTGTGAGTCCCCTGCCAGCACTGCCCACTCGAAGGCCAAGGTCACTCCTCCCTGGGCCCCAGCTTCTCGATGGCCCCACGGGGACGATTTGGGACCATGACACAAGAAATGTCCCCCCAGGCCTGAGGTGGGTCTGGGCCCTCGACGCCATCCGTGTCTTAGCTGCCTTCAACAGGTAGCTGTCCACCGGGTCAGCTGCCGCGGGAGCACGGGTGGCCGTCAGGCAGAGCTTCTCTGCCTCTGACGCGGCACACGCCGAGTACCTCGCTTACCTACCCCTGCGCCGCGGGCCTGGTGAGATCCGGCTGCTGTCATCCCCATTTCCAGGCCAGTTCCCATGCAGGGATGTGAGCCGGGCCAGCGGGGTCTGTCTACCCAGGATGCCCATGGCCTCCATTTCCTCCAGGAAGGGCCCGGGACCACGGTGCTCCCACCTCCCTGAGCCGTGCCCAGCACCCCCGGGAGAAACACTGCTTCCCAGGATCTGGGCAAGGCCGCCTGTGGGCTTGTCGGGTTGGATCCTGAGCAGATTGTGGTCGGAAAGAGCGTATTTGGAAAAGAAACTCCAGAAATCTGCTCTCCACTTCAGTCTCCCCCATGTAAAAGGACCAGCTTGGGCCAACAACTTCTGAGCTCTGAGGATGAGCTCTTTCCTCTTGGAAGTTGCCCAGAGAAAACATCAACGAGAAGCCCTGATTCAGAGAGGACTTCCCCCCACCTGCACACTCAGAGCGCCCCCCGCTCAGCCCAGCACTGGCTCTGGTCTGGTTCCTGTCCTGGCCTCCGCACGGGCCCCTCTCATCCACGGCAGGTGCAGGACCACGGCTTCATGCTCTATGCCAGCTGTGGGCAGGGGTGGGGAGTGTAAGAAATGTTTAATTTCTCCCTCCTTCCAAGAACTGGGGAAAAAATACTAATAATTCTGCCTTGAGCCCTGAGAGAATAGTATTTACAGCCTCAGACTTTCACAACAATTTGAATGCAAAGCCGGATGTGCTCTATTTACAGCAGTTTGTCCCAATTGGAAAGGAAGGCACTCGAGAGCAAAACAGTGCTTTCCTTTAAACTGCTTGCTACGAAAATGGTAAGGCTGTCAGTGTTCCAAGGGAGGCTGCGAGCTGGAAATGCAGGTACCAGAGAAAAATAAGAACAGAGGCACATGCGGAGAACCCTCGATGACAGCCACGCGAGCAGAGCTGGGAGCTGGGTGGCTTTCTTTTTATGTAAAGCCATGTCTGAATTGATTCCCACAGTCCTGCCCTGCCCCCAGAGCATGGCCCCTTGGGGCTATTTCCACTGGGTACCCAGGGGGCGGGGTGGGCACGGCTGACTCAGTTCCCCTGCTCTCGGAAAGAGAACCAGCCTTTCTCTCCCCGGGGCTGAGATGATTAATGAACAGCAGAGGGGTGCTTTGAAGACGAAAAATACCTTCACCTTCCTGGGGATTAATCATCACATAACGCGTGTTCCGTAACTGTGCGGCGACTTAATTACCCGCAGTTGACGAAATGATTTTCCTTGTGTTCTCCTCTCCGGAGGGAAGCCTCCCACCGTGGAGCCTGCGGTACAGGTCCTCGGCAGAGAATCAAAGCTCTCTCTGCAGCCGCAGAAAAGCTCCAGGAGCCTTTTTATACGATGCAGCCTCAGAGGGAAATGGGCCCCGAAGGCTCCGAGAGGGCAGACGGGGAAGAGGCAGGAACGGCTCTTCCGTAGGTGATGAAAACCGGATGGAACCTGTGTCCTCCAGAGCCGGCTGAAAAGTACCCTTGGCCCCTCAGAGAGCCCGTCCCAGATCGGACGGCAGGGGTGTCAGCGTGGACGCCTCCAGATTTGTTCCCTGCGTCGAGTCCTAGTTAAATCCCTCCAGCTAGAAGGGTCCATCCTTCGTGGATATCCTTAACACCTGCTAACACTTCCAGGGACCTCTTTCCCTCTCCAAAGTGTCCTGTCCTCTAGTGTATTGAAAAGAGGCATTTGAACTCGTCTTAAGATCAGATGAGACTTGAGGACTTGAGACCAAGGGAAGCAAGAGGGCCCCATCAAGGGCAGGTTACATAACCGGGCTCCAGCTCGGGGTCCAGGAGCCTGGCGGAGTCTCCATTTCTGATGGTGATGGGCAAGCAACCTCCCCCGACAGAGCCTCACTTTTGCCACCTGGAAAGTGGGGATAATCACAGGGTCCTCCTGACAGGTGAGCGATGCCCTGTGCAGGGAGCTCCCAAAGCGCCCCTTCTTCCTCCTCATGTGCCTGTGACAAAGCCCAGGGCCCAGTCCCGCCCTCTGTGAGCAGAGCCGCTGGGGCCTCAAGGCACCCGTGCAGACAGACGTTTGACAGCTGGAGAAGCCCAAGGGCTGGATTTGCAGCCAGGGAGCAGCGCAGGGAGGTGCTGAACAGACCGGCAAAGGAACCTCAGCTCGTCCCTGTCTGGTTCCCGATCCCACCACATCTGTCACTGTCAACTCCAGGGTAGCACGGTGCAGCCCACACTCCCACTGACAGCAGCCCGCCCTAGCGAGAGCGTGAGACCTCGGAGGGACCACACGCGCCCCAAACCGGCTCTCTTTAGCGATGGGGGCCCGACAACATTCCAGAACCCCAAATGTGCCCTGCACACTGCTCTCCTCCAACCTGTGGGGTCGGGGAAGGTGGAACGGGAGCGGGTATTGGCCTAGGGTCGGGGAGCTGCCCTGATTTAATCAGTTACCTCCCCAATTTGACTGTCTAGTTAGTGGTAGATGTGTGCTCAAAGCGGGGGGGCAACACCTCCCTGGAATGTTCCGCTTATCGTGGAGAGCGTGGAGATTATTTTAATCGGGTAATCTTTGGGGTCCTTCCAACTAAGCTAAACCAGAGAGACTTGATTGGAAGCAGAACTAACCTGAAATCTGAGCCTCAAAGGATGCGAGTGATGGCAGGGCAGCAGGGAACAGCAGCTGCGTCCTGGAGAGGGTAAGACTCTTCCTCCGCGCAAAGCCACAGTTCAACGCCATGCAGCGCCCATCCTCTCCACCTCGGCTACCTCTGTGACCTCCACCAGGTTGCCTCTGGCTCCTCACATGTTGAATGCAGAATGAACTCCCCACCCCCTGCCAGGCTACAAAGATAAAGAACCACCATAGGGTCACTGGAGCCCTCCCAGCCAGCACACAACGAATGTCACCTACCATGGTGATGTCATCGTGGCTTTTCTTCACATCAAAGGTGGTTGAAACGTGCCCATGGATAGTGCTACCAACTGTGTGCCATCCACCCTGCAGGGCCCCTCTGTGTCCTCAGTGTGCCCAGGTGACCCGAGGTCCCAGGACCACTCCTGCCATCAGCAAGCTCACGGGGACCAGGGTGGCCCAAATGTCCTCTCCTTGCTGTCTGTGCAGGTCATGCAGTGATCAGGGGGCCACTCAGGCCTTGGTCCTCTCGCTTGAAGGAAACTTAAAATATCTAGATGTCTAGACTGTCCTGGGATCCAGGACGCTCTCCATCAGGAATGGGAGTTGTTATGACCATGTCAGTGATGTTTCTAGGTAGGGATTGAGGAAACTGTTGTGTCCGATACCCAGGTGTGACTGACCCCGAATGTTACCTGAGCAGCTCCAGGTTGGCAACTTTTGAGAGAGGAATCTGCCTCCCTGAGAGGCTGGGGATCAGCAGAGGATCCCAAACTGTGGTTTTGGTTTAACCACGAGATGGCACAGGGACTGACATTCTGCCAAACTAAAAATCATGAGACCCACACTGACCTGGTTTCAGTTCTCATTTGTTGTCCCTTTTGAAACAATTTGTGGGGAAATTGCTCAAATAGAATGCTTGCAAAACAGGTTACAACATGCTCACAGAACTTGCTAATTGGGTTTGGAAATTTCTAGGTGGATTCTTGAGCTTAGAGTGACCTGTCGTCTGGCTTGCCCAGGACCAAAGTGTTTCTGGGACCTGGAACTTTCACTGCTGAAACTGGGATAGTCCTAGGCAGATGGGATGGGTTAGTCAAGGTTCCCTATGGTGGCCACAGCTGTCTGTGCCCAGAAGCTCCACTGTGATGATTGGCCAATGGCCAGCCAATCGGAGGCTTCCCTGGGATTCTTCGCTTGGAGTTGCTGGGTCATGCTTTCTCTTGCCTCCCTGGTCACAGGCTAGGATGGTGGTGACTTATTTGTGACTGTGGCCATGTTCTCTCTGCCTCTGGAGGAGGAGAGAAAGAGCCCAGGCAGAGACTACGTGGGGGTAGGTGTGCTCGTTTGAGTCTGCAAACCCACCCACCTGCCCACAGCCATCACTGACGTGACTAGGATCAGGGATGCTGGGAGGATGTAAGGCAGAGTGGCCTGTCCAGGCCTAAGCCTGGGGCCCTGTGTTCCACTCCAGTGGGCAGAGAACTTGCTACCCGAGGTGACTGCATGGGAAGAGGGAAGCTGAGGAGACAGTGTTTACGTGCAATAAATGTTGAATTGCACCCAGTGCTTCTTCCATGGCAACGTGCATCCAGGATTAATTTCATCCATTTCACCCACATCTCAATACCCTTCAGCAAGGTTAACCCTGTCCTAATGCAAGTTTAAACATTAAATCCACTGCGATGGACAAATGTCTTGGGCAGCCTCATCACATTCTTTTATGCAGAGTAAATACGTTTGCACAACGGCTCCGGGAACAGAGCTCCAGAGCAGGTAACGCATGCGCTCAACACGGCTTCAGGCTGCTCTTTTCATGCATTATAGATGACCATCCCTATCCATCTCACCAGCCTTCAAATCAAGAGCAAAGCAGATTGTGTTCTGGTTCCCGGAAACAGGGAGCCATGAAAGGATTTGGGATTTTAAGAATGAGTTTCACTTAGGTGAGAACCGGTTCCTAGATTTTTCTTGTCTTTTCACAAGCTTTAAAAATACCCTCAAGAAGTAAACAACAGCCACAAACAAACAAGACAAAACAACTCCTGCTTCCGGATGTGTTTTCTCTGAGCGTCCGGAAGGTGAAATTGACCTCCATCCCTTGCAGATCAGGAGGAGGACACTGCGAGGTTTGCCTTCCCCACAGTGTTCTCGGGCTTGTAGACTCTGTTAAGATATTAAACCGGACACAGGCGAGCGGGGGTCTCCTGTGGAGCTGCCTCTGCTGGCATCCTCAGCCAGCAGCGCGGTGCACACTCCTCCAATCCCGGGACGCTGAGGGTTCTCAGGGGATGCTCTGCCTTCTGAGATACAAATTCCAATTTACTCTGACATAAATGATCACCCTGCAAACTCTGGTCATCCATCTTCAGGCTCCGGCGGAGTCTGGCTGGTGTTATTATCTCTGGGAAATTAAAACGCCCGAGGGTGAGGATTACTTCCTGCCAGAGCCTGGGCATCCTGTCTCTCCCGTCCAACCTCCAGGCGCTGGGAGTGGGCAGCTGAGCCCCTCGGGATCCTGGGTCACTGCAGGCGGGGCCCGTGGAAAGCCCAGTGTGGCTGTCAGGCTGGGGGGCAGGCAGAGAAGAGGCTGACAGAGCTGGAAGGAAGACAAGTAGAGAGAAGGGTGACAAGTAGAGAGAAGGGCAGCGGGGGATGGGTGAGGAGGCCCCTGTGCAGAGCAGAAGGCCAGGGTCTCCCCCCAGCCAGCCCCACTGGGCGGAAGGGTTCCCCCACCCCCGTCTAGGTCTTCAGGGCCCATCCCCCATGCTCAGGACCTATGTGCCAGTGTCCCCGGTCCATCCCTCACCTTCCTCCCAGAACTAACCCTTTTTATGTTTTAACAGCTTTATTGAGATCTAATTCACATCCCAAAACATTCACCCTTTTTTTAAAAAATAAATTTATGTATTTATTTTTGGCTGCCTTGGGTCTTTGCCGCTGTGTGCGGGCTTTTTCTAATTGTGGCGAGTGGGGGCTACTCTTTGTTGCGATGCGTGGGCTTCTCATCGCAGTGGATTCTCTTGTTGTGAAGCATGGGGTCTAGGCACGTGGGCTTCAGGAATTGTGGCACGTGGGCTCAGTAGTTGTGGCTCGTGGGCTCTAGAGCGCAGGCTCAGTAGTTGTGGCGCCCGGGCTTAGTTGCTCTGCAGCATGTGAGATCTTCCCGGACGGACCAGGGCTCGAACCCGTGTCCCCTGCATTGGCAGGCAGATTCTTAACCACTGCGCCACCAGGGAAGTCCCCATTCACCCATTTTAAGTGCACAATTCAGCGCTTTCTGTGTATTCGCAGAGTTGTGCAACCTTCACCACGTTCCAGTTTTAGAATGTGGTGAGTATTCTATAGTCTAGAATATTCTAGAATATTTTCATCACCTGCAAAGAAAGCCTGTACCCCTTCGCTGTCTCCGCTCTGTGCCCCCCGCCCCCACCCCTGGCAACCCCTGGCCAGTTTCCACGGACTTGCCTCTTCCGGACACTTTGTATCAGTGGGGTTGGGTAGCATGCGGTTTTGTGACTCGCTTCTCCACTCAGTGTGTTTCGAAGGTCATCCGTGCTGCATCGAGTCAGCACCTCATCCCTCTCTCTGCTCAAATAACGTCCCGTTGCATGGCTAGACCACGACTTGTTTACTCACTTACCAACTGATGGACGTTTGGGCTCTCTCCACCCTTTGGCCATTGTGAGGAGGGCTGCTGTGGACAGCAGGGTCACGTTTTCGTGTGGACGTCCGTTGTCATTTCCCCTGGGACACACCTGGGAGTGGAATCGCCGGGTCGTGTGGTGGCCCTGGGCTCTGGGAGCTGCGGGCGGTGTCCCCGGCGGCTGCCCCGCTTCCCATCCTGGCCTCCAGAGTTTTCTCGTCCCACTTTGTCTCCCACCCTCATGGGGACGAGCCACCCGTGGGCTGGCCCCAATTTCTGCAGAGTTTAGGATTTTTACCCCAAGCAGAGTCCACATACAGGAGCTGGGAGACTCCTGCCTGTTCCGTGAGACTCAAGCTGTGAAAGTATAACTGGGAGAAGGGCTGGACCCAGCTGGAGGCACTCCAGGGATGCTGGCGTCAGCCTGCAGCAGCCGGGGTGGGCCGGGGTGGGGGGCGGGTTCCACCTTCAGCACAGAAGTGTCAGAAAGCACGTCCAGTCCAAACACCCCCTGGCAAACAGGGAAACTGAGGTTCTGAGAGGGCGGGGGTGTCCCTGAGGCTACAGCCCAGCCTGAAGCCTCCTCGTCCTTTCCAGGACCAGGCTGCGTCGGACGCCACGGCCAGCAGGACCTGGAGCGGGAGCGTTCATCTGGCAGAGGGAGACCTGTCCTCCAGAGGCATTTGCCGTCAGGGTCTTGCCTTTCATACTTGGTAGGTCCCCACCCTCGCCTCCCCAGGAGGAGAAACGAGGTGATGGCCGCTGAGGCTGGAAAAAAGTAAGGCAGAGTTTATTCCTTTGCTGCCCTGACTCTTTGAACATGTGCTGCATTTCCCCAGCCAGAGCTGAGCTGCAGGTCAGGAGCCACCACCTGTGCGCCAGCACATGCCGCTGACAGAGCACGTGCCCCGGGGCCAAGCAGGACCCAGAGGACTCTGCAGGAGAGAAGAGGGATTGGCTATTTTTGCATGCGTGCCTGCATCTATGTGCACGTGTGTGCATGGGTATACATGTGCATGGTGTGTGTGCATGAGTGTATATGAGCAAGTGTGTGTGCCTGCATGCTTGTGTGCATGGAAGTGTGTGTGTGTGTGAGAGAGAGAATGAGTTCTCATTCTAGAAACAAAGGGAACTGGTTCTTCTCAGCTCCATTTTTAGTGAGTCATTACAGTTCTTCCTCATTAAATCATCTCTCTAGAAAAAAGCCAATAGAACCAGCAGTCGTATTGGGTATGTCTGCTGGACATACTGAACCGACAAAAGTCAATAACGTCTATTTTCACCAGTAATGATCAATTAGAAAATATAATTTTTCCAAAGGTGCCATTCATACAATAGGAACAGAAACCATAAGGAATCTAGGAATTAACCTAACCCAAACGTGAAACTCTGATAGGACCCTAATAAATAGAGAGACACCGTGCCCTCTGATGGGAAGACCTAATGTTATAAAGATGCCAGCTCTCTCCGAATTAACCTGTAAACCCAATGCAATCCCAATCAAATTTTTTTTTTGCAGAACTCAAATGTGATCTAAGATTTATGTGGAGGTATTAAGGCCCACAGATAGCTACTCCAACTTCATAAAAGAAGGGTAGAGTATGGACTGTCCTGTGAGATAGTAAGGCATCCTGCAAAGATGCAGGAATAAATGCCACGTGGTCTTGGCACAGAGCTGTGGACTGGAACCCAGAGTTCAGGGACACAGCCCATCAGCCGTATGTGCGATCTTACTTCACCACAAAGGTGGCCCCGCAAATCCAATAGGAAAGGACGGTGGTTTGGCAGAAGGTTCCAGAAACTGGCCCATGAGATGGAGGGTAATAATGAATCCCTGTGGGGGGTGGGGTGGGGGGAGGTTACCTAGAGATTAGGAGAACCACAGGGAATTAAGAGCCAGATGGGAGAAACAGGAGAATAAAGTTAGAAAATGAAATGCAGGAGATTATCTTTGGGACTTTTGGGGCGGGAAAGACTTCGTAAACCAAACTTTAAAAGCAAAAACGATAAGCTCGGAAAACTTAACAAGGGCAAAGCTACGTTGATGAGCTTCGCTAAGGGGAGCTGACGGAAAGGGAGCAGATATTTGCAGCGTCTTAAACCAACACGTGATTCATGTCTGGAAAGTACAATGAGAAGGCAGTAACCTCAAGGCTATGGAAGAGCAGGTTATGTAAGAGGAAAGCCTTGAAGGTAAAGCGTCAGGACCGCAGGCAACCGTCAGAGCGCTGGGGAGTGCACAGGTGTGGGGAGTGGAGTGGCCAGTGTGGCCCCCGCCGGGGGCACGTCCCTTCTGAAGAACAGTCCCGTGCTATGCAGTCGAATTAAGGCTCCACAGACCACAGGGCCTGAAAATCCCACTCTTGCTGTGAGCACAGGACCCTGGGAGATTGCACAGTGGGGCGTGGGAAGGTACGCTCCTCGGGGGCTGGCCAAGAAATCAGGCCATCTTTAGGATTGGTGACACTGAAGAGGTGGTGATTCCAAAATGATGGGGTCTGGGGTGATTCTCCCTCCTGCCCCTGAAGGTATGTTTGGCAGAAATGTCTGCTGACATCTCTAGTTGTAATGACTCAGGGAGGGGATGCTCTTGGCATCTAGCAGGTAAGAGGCCAGGATGCCACGCAAGGATGGTCCCCACGGCAAAACCGGTCTGAGCCAAAGCCAAAATGTCACTAATGCTGAGACTGAGTCAGCCTGCTCTAGGGGCCTTGTTCATGGTGGGGGAGGGGCTGTTTCCGGCCCGCGAGGGGTGGGAAAGAGCAAAACTTCCCTCTGACCGCTGACAGCCTGCCTGCAGCGCCAACTCCTCCCCCAGCCCCAGCTTTTCGAGGATGCTCCAGGAGTGTGCTTGGGAGGATCCCGCCTCTGGGGACCCTGGGCACTTCTGCCTTACCAGGCCCCTTCCTCCATAGAAAATATTAAAAATTATATTTTACAACGATGGAGGTTCAAAGATGAAGATAATCTGGGCCGAATTTTATTCATTTTTTTTCTTCTGATTTTAAAAGAATTCAGAATCATTTTCGTGAGCACCTAAAACTGTCAATGGGCTGTAGGCACTGTGCGCAAACGCCCTCACGGACCAGTGGGGGCCGCGTGTCCACATAGCCCTGCCCACCTGAGGGGCGCCGCCCTCCGCTCCTGGGTCTGTGCGCACAGCAGAGCGGGGGCCCCAGGGACACAGCTCCCTACACCCTCGACAGAGCATCCGTGGCCCAGCCCAGCTGCCGGAGGGGCAGGGAGGGAAACTGTGGGTGGGGAATAGAGGTTCCTCCAGCCACCAGCCAGCGGGCTCCACCTCCCAGGTTGTGAAACACCCACCGCAAACTGAGGCCTGGCGCAGGCGGGGGCGCAGGCGGGGGCACAGGCGGGGGGTGGGGAGTGGGGTGGGCAGGCCCTGGAGGGCAGCCCTGGAGCAGGCAGAGACGCGGCTGGGAGGGAGTCACGGCCAGCTGCGTGGGGAAATGCAGGCGATGCCCACGCCCCCGGTCACTGACCCCTCGGTCCGTCCCAGACCCCACGCTGCTCACTTATTATCCTCACTCCACGAGGTCCTCAAACCCACCCTGTTATCCCAAGTCACGTGACAAAGAAGACTCAGAGAGGTCAAGTGACTGGCCCAAGGTCACACCACTTGGGTCAGGAGAACCCAGGCCCGTGTGGTACTGCCTGGGGCACAGTTCAAGGCAAGCCCTGCGTTCTCTTCCCCCCAAACAGAAACTCCCCAGGCAGGTCGGGAGGGTCCCTTTCCTGGGCTCTGGGCTGGACTGGGGTCGGCAAGCAGCCTCTCCCCCAGCTGAAGGGTCCAGGTGTAGATGGCCCTCACAGCCAAACAAAGGTGCCTCAGGGGGATCTCAGGTGTACTGTGTGCAGGACCCCACCAGTTCCGGCCGGCATGTGGCCCCCTTTCCTGCAGCCCTCCAGACACGAGTCCTTCCAGGAGCAGAAAGGAAGGAGGACCAGCTGAGAGACAGGGGACAGCCCAGCTCCGGGAACACGCCCTACTCCTGGGAGGGAGGGGCACACCCCGAGGCTGGCTCTGGTGGCCTGGAGTAGCCAGTTCTCTGCAGGGGCGGGGGGGGGGGCGGTTTACACCTGTTCTCCCAGGTGCCCTGCTATTCCTGGAGACTCTTGCACAGAAAGATGGAACCTGCAAATGCTGTCGTTACTCATTGCATTTCCCCCAAAGACCCATCAACTCATCAACAGAAATCAGCAGTTTGAGTGGACCCCCGTTGACTCAAAGTCCTTTCTCTGCTGCATCCACCAGTCCTAAACAATGAGGTGGCACCCCCTGTCCCAGGCCCCACTGGAAGACCCACCCTAAATCAGACCCACCCTTCCCGCTCTGGAGCTCCTGAAGCTCTGGCGGCTGGTGTGGTCCTTTACCCCCGAGCCAGGAACTGGGTGGAGAGAGAGTATCACTGGGTGCGCTCTGACATCCTTCCTGCATCTGTGGAGTCACGTGCAAAGCCCTCAGGAGAGCTCCACTGTGCAGCCCCTGGTACCGGGATGGAGGGCAGGTGTGCGGGAGTCCCCGGCCCCCTGGGACCACCTCCCCTTAAATGCAGTGTAGCGAGCCACACCTGTGCGGTGACAGCCGGCATCCCAGGAGCTAGGCAGGACAAGGGGCCCTTGCAAATCTCTGTGCTTCCTGGGGACGGCTGCACTGCTGCAGGAAGCAATACAGAATGATTGAGGCCTCTGCACGCTCCATTTCATTTTATTTAAACTTCCTTTCTGAAGTGGAAGATAACACCTGCTCACCAGAGCGCATGAAACGACCCAGATGAAGCCGGAGCCCAGCGCCAGCCTCCGAGCCCCTTCCCAATGCCAAGGCCCCCCTCCCGAGGGGGCTGCCATCCTGACTGGGGGCATACTTGCCCTTCTCTCCACATTCCACTCAGCAGGCACCCCCACTACGGCTGTGCAGAGTTGCCCGCTTTTGAAATTTACTTACAAATGCAATCAAACAATGTTTCTTCCCCTGTGTGGCTTCCTCTGCTCAGTGCCGTGTTCCTGAGCTTCCATGATGGTTCGAAGGAAGCAGAGCTTTGTCCCGTTACCCTGTGCAGGTTTCTCCGGCTTGAACACCCCTCAGGCCAGGGGTCCATCCTGCTCTGGGTGGACATTTCGGTTGTTGCAGTTTGGAGTGGGACGTTGTTCTACGTGTCTCCTGTGCCTGGACATGCACTGCCGTGGAGGAGGACTGAGCTCCAGGCTGTGGGTCGTCTAGCAGGCACACGCAGGCATTTCTCTGATTTCTAATAAAGTTGAGCACCTTTTCGCTTTTCTATCAGCCGTTGAAATCTTCTCTTTTGGAAGTGTCTGTATAAGGCACTTTGCCGCTTTCTGCAGAGGTATTGATTTACAGCAATTCCTTATTTATCCTGGATACAACACTTTGTCACTTCTGTGTGTTGCAAATACCTCCTCCCCCCGCCCCCGGCATGTCTTTTCACTCTCTTGGGGGTATCATTTGAGAGCCCAAAGTTCTTAATTTCAACTGTCAATTTTCAGACTTTTCCATTATGTTTAGTGCTTTTCATTCCTACATTCACCAAGGTTATTTGATATCTTACAATGTGGTCTAAAACTATTCCCATTTGGGGCTATAATTCTGCCAACATTGATTTTTTTTTTATGATTAGGGTCAGGTTTCATTTCTGGTTTTCCCACGTGAATACCCAGTAGCTCACAGTGTTTATTGAAAGTTTATTCAAGAAGCAGAGGGTTGGAGGAGGGATAGAGTGGGAGGTTGGTGTTAGCAGATGTAAGCTATTATATATAGAATGGATAAACAACAAGGTTCTACCGTATGGCACAGAGAACCATATTCAATATCCTATGATAACCCTCATGGAAAAGAATTTCTAAAAGTATATATATATATAAAACCATATCACTTTGCTGTACAGCAGAAATTAACACAACATTGTAAATCAACTATATTTCAATTTTAAAAAGTTTATTGTTTCCCCATCGCTCTGCAGAGCCACCACTGTCACGCACCAAGGGTCCGTTTACGCCTGAATTTGTTTCTAGACCCTTTATTCAGTTCTGCTGGTTTAGTCTGGATCCTGGAGCCGGTACGGCACCATCTCAGTGACTATATCTTTGCGACAATTATTGACCTCAAGCAGAGCAAGTCATCCTTCCTTGTTCTAGTTCAAAACATCCTAATTATTGGCCTTTCAACTTTTAAACAAATTTCAAATTCACCCTGTCAAGTTTCCCAATAAAATGGGCATTTAATTGCTAATGCAGTGAATCTGCATATCAAAGAGAGAGAAACTAAGATTTTTACAATATTGAGCATTTGAATCCATGAACGGAGAATATTCTTCCAATTGTCCTAATCTTTTTAAACATCACTCATTCCCATCTGACGGTTTTCTACTGCCAGATGGAGGACTAGCGTGTATTTTGCTGGAATTTTTCACAGTTACTTGATTTTGGTGTCACTATTGCAAATGTTTAAAATTTCATTTTGTAATTCTTTCTGGTTAGCTTTTAGGAACATAATTGGTTTTTACTAAGCTTATTCATTCTAAAAATTTTAATTTTAGATTCTCCTGAATTTTCTACCTAAATCGTATCTTCTGAAAATAATAATGGCCTTGTACCTGCCTTTCCAATTCTTTTACATCGTATTTGTTTTTTCTGCCTTACTGCACTGCCAGTGACACAATGTTGACCAGAAGTGGTCAATCTCTGAGGACGCTTTTCAATTTTCACCATTAACTATGTTG
Organism: Leucopleurus acutus; assembly: GCF_964270905.1. NCBI lineage: Eukaryota > Metazoa > Chordata > Mammalia > Artiodactyla > Delphinidae > Leucopleurus > Leucopleurus acutus. The sequence continues at coordinate 3,248,995 of NC_139150.1, read as the reverse complement.
TCGTTTCAGTATCTGTAGCTTCTGGGGATCTGTTTCTATACTCTGTTGTTTCTATTTGTTCTTGTACATGTTGTCTTTTATCCTCATGAACCTGGTTATCTTTTATTGTGTTCTAACGTTTAATTTGGAAAATACATATATTTGCAGAAATCATTTAAATCCTGGGGTCATACTGTTCTCCTTCTGACAAGATTTGTGTTGGTTTCAGCTTGGAGCAAGTGGATACTAGTGACCTAAGGAAGACCTTATTAGAATTTCAGGAGTTGAGATTTTTTTTCCTGGGACACCTAGATGTCTCAAAACCAGTTTGCAGTCCACATTAGGTCGGCCTATTGATGATTCATCCTTATTTCTAGGAAGAAATGCCTCTGGATCCCACCCCAAATCCACTCCTTTGACAGAACACAGACCCCAAACTTTGACCTTCAATGCTGCAAAATTGTCGAGGTAACTGACCAGCTTCTCAGCTACCTTTGGGGGGTTGGCAAAAAGAGACCCCACATGCTGGTTTCCCCTCTCGAGATCTCTGTTGCTCTCAAGAACGTAGCAAAGTAACCCATTCCTACGTGGTTCACTTGACTAGGTCTTCAGGCAAATCTCTTTTTTAATGTTTTGTCTGTTTGTCTTTATGAGGATAGATGGCCCCAAATACCTCACCTGCCATTGTCAGAAGTCAAATGACCTTGACTGATCCCGCTTTAAGATGTCTGAACTTGGCAGAGTCCTGCGTTCTTTTGTGTTCTTAGGCCCACATACTCTTAGGAACATTAAAGTGACACCTGAGTGTGCTGTCAACATCTCACCTGCATCCGTTCTATTGGCAATGTGAAAAAGAGGAAGCACCCTAGGATCGGGGTGGGGGGTTGTCACTGGCAGATGGGGTTGAGGGACGAAGACCGGCTGCCTCTCTCCCTGTCCTGACTAAGGCCAGGTGAACAGCCCTGAACAGGCCCCTCTCCAACAGATGAAATCCAGGCCCATGCTGGGGACAGGCTGCCCTGTCCAGGAGCTCAGGGAGGCTGAGCGGTGCCTGAGGCAATGCAACGCCTGAGGCAACACGACCTCTTTGTTCCCTCAGTCTCCGTGGGCTGGGGCCACCTCACAAAAATTTGCAAAGTCTAGTGTCATTCCAGTGCCCATAGAGGTGGTTGCTAAACCTCTGGTCAGGCCATCCCCGGCTTCTTTCCTAGTTGGACAGTGGGTGTGGTTGGGACACCAGCCCACGAACACTGGCCCGGAAAAATATCAAACCACAGAAGAGTTTCACGCTCAGCTCCTCCCCTCTTGTCCTCTTCCTACTCTCCTTAGTGACATTCTACACATCTGCAGAAGCCCTTTACGGAATGCCCACCACATGTCCCGGTCAAGGGCGATCATAGTACGAGATGTGGAGGATGGCCTCTGGGATCTGGGGGGAGATAAGACATAGCCTCGCCTTCCGGTGTAATGACCAGACCCAGTGGCCCTTGGAGCACTAGACAGACTCGAGGTAACGTCAGGCTCTTACTGTGTGACTTCAGTTTCTCCACGTGTGGCATTTAGATAATAGTGTCTTCCGAATGGGGCTGACATAAGTAGTATTTGGCACACAAGAAGTGCTCGGAATTTTTTCTCTTCCACTCTGTTAAGTGCTCAAGGACTGCCTCAGTCATTAGAATATTCTGGAAGTCAGGCGAGGGAAGGAGCATCTCTAGCCAACGTCTCCTTATACCCCAGTCAAGGTCTCAGAGTGTTGTTTCGGTGTCGTTGGGTAATGAGGAGGGAGTCTGGGGGACTGGGCTTTCCTTAAGCCACAAAGAAGGCAGACCCTTTCCCACAGAGGGGTCCTGGGAGCTCTCTCGACTGGGAACAGAGTATCCTGCCAGGGGAAGTGAGCCTGATTCAGCGGGCAGCATGGTGGGGCCCAGCAGGAAGGAAACACCCCTTGCCATCACTGGTACCTCCTGTTGGTGTAACCAAAGAGGCCGTAGGAAGTGGGTGTCCCCCACAGGCTCAGGCAAGGGCTGGCTTCCCCTGCTCACAAGAGCAAGGTCAGAGACCAGAGGACATGGAGCTGAGTGGAGTGGCCGTGGCCCTGGGGCCCACCGGCCAGCTCCTTTTACTCCTGTGCTTCAGGACCCTGGCCGCCCAGACTGCAGACACCTGTCCAGGTGAGATGGACCTGAATTTCCAGTCCCTGAGAGCTGGTAACTACCCACTCATTGACCACAAATAGTATCTAGGGTTAAACCCTCCGTAGGCATCTTCTTCCGAAGACTCAACAGCTCAACTTCATCTGCAGACTAGGACGCCACAGGCCCAAGGTCACACAGGTCGGGGGGGGGGGCAGGAATTTAACCCCAGGTCTGTCCAACTCTCAAGCCCGTGATTTTCCCCACGAGCTTCCCGGCCAGGTCTCGACGCTGCCACCTAGGAGGACCGTGCCCATCACTTTCTCCGTCTTCTCCTGGACTTTTCAGAAAGATGTTGGAAGATGTTCTAATCCAAGGGCTCCCACGTTTACTTGGGGTTTGCTAGTGCAGATTTCTGGCTTTTACCCCAGAGAGTGCGATTCGGCAGATTTGGGTCTAAGAAGGGGTTGTGGTCTCCCTCCCGATCCCACGCAGGTGGATGGGGCCCACACCTGGCAAGAGGAGGTCCCTGAGGACAGACCAGCCTCCCCCTGAGTGGAGGACGTATTTATGGGGGAAGCATAAGGTTGCCCCTGTGAGAGAGTCGCAGCTGGAGACAGACCCCGAAACGACAGTTGCCTGTGTCTCCGGTGAGAGCACAGCTGATTCCCACATCCTCTAAGTTGTCTCTCGTGACGATATTTCAGTTCTGAAATCAACAAAATTAACTATCTTTTTCTGAGAAGGAAATGAATCTCTGGTTCCAGTTCTACTGGAGTTTGCTCTGTGTCCTTGGATCAAATGTGTCCCCTCTCCAGGGGACCTACACAGACCCCTTCCAGTTCAGGAATTCTATGGTCAAAAGTCCAAGGTCTGGGGTGAAAATGTTACTTTGACCCAGATTCCCCAAGTCATTTAAATATTTATTGTTGTTATTTAGTGAAAGTACTCACTGTTTATGAGGTTCTTTTAAAATGCCATGAATTATACTAAGAAGTTTAAATTCTGCATTATCTAATCTAATCCTCCCCACAGCCCTATTCCTGCCTCCACTTGGGCACCGAAGCGACAGAGCTCAGAGGGGTTGAGTGACTTGGCCAAGGACACACAGCACTGAGGCTGTGGGGAGGCTGGCTCAGGCAGGGTGGACCACAAGGCCAGGGCTCTGCCCTGCATCACCTCCACACCTGACCAGTGCCCACCAGAGGCGGGAAACTCACTGCCAGGCTGACCCTTCATCTGAGACGGGTGACTCTGGCCACAGCCAAGGGCCCAGGCCGAGGTCGCCGCGTGGCAGATCCCCATGGCTCGGGTGGCCTGTCGCCGGCTCTGCAGGGCTCTCAGGCCCAGGACCAGCTCCCTGACTGGTGCTCTGTGTCTCTCTGCAGAGGTGAAGCTGGTGGGTCTGGAGGGCTCCGACAAGCTCTCCATCCTCCGAGGCTGCCCAGGGCTGCCTGGACCCGCAGGGCCCAAAGGAGAGGCAGGCGCCAATGGACAGAAGGGTACGTGCTTGCGCTCGGGCATGGGGGTCACTGAGCACCGGCTCTTCTCAAATTAGAGCCCGGGTGGACACTGCCCCCTGCGGGTCTCAGGTCGGGAGCTTGGGTCACAACCCTGCTCAGAGCTGGCGTCAGGAGCGACCCCTGAGGCCCAGCGGGATCTGTCATTCCCTGAGGAGGGGGCTGGTCGCAGCTAGTCTATGAGCTCACATCGGGGTCCACTTCCATAGAACACCCGCTTCCCGGTCCTCGATCCTGGCTTTACGTGGCCGTGGGCCAGATTCCAAGCCACGCGTACCCTGGTATTCTCACCTGAAAACTGCGGCCCCAGCGTTTTCTGTCTGTACCGCAGATGAGAAAACTGGGGCTCAGAGCAGGCAGCCAACGGCAGGGAGGGTGGGGCTGGACCTCAACGCAGTAGGAAGGCCCCCGAGTGCTCCACGGCCCTCCCGTCGACGTGGTGGCCCCCTTGTGGGGTTTCGGGCCCCGAGCCTGGTACGAAGGGCAGGTGTGCACGCAGCTCAAGGGGTGAGTGCCCCGGACCTGTGTGTGAGTGGGTGCTCCAAGGGCTCCGGACACAGGGCCAGCTCGGAGGTCCCCAGCCTCTCACGTCCTGGGAGGCATCCAGCTCAGGGGCCGTGGGCACCCAGGGCCGCTCCTGAGGATGGGAGGGCTGCGTGTGCTCACCACGATGGGCTCCAGGCTGGGGGTCCTGCCGGGGGGACACTGGGAGGAGGGGCCGGGCTGGGGCGGCTGCCCGCCAGTGCGTGTGGTTGGCCCGCCCCAAGCCGAGCCGGCGCCCCCTCGGCCCCACCCCACACACCCACACTCCCCGGGGAGGGCAGCCGGCAGACGCTCCTGCTGCCTTGTCTGAGCCTGGGGCCGCCTCTCCTGACCCTCCCCTCAGGGCTCAGGAGGAGGGGCAGGGCCCTGGGTGGTCCTAGCCCCCTGCTCACATCAGTAACGCAGACCTGGGAGGCCTCGTGGCGCCCGACCCCTCCTCTCTGGAGGTGGAGAGAGAACCACCCCAGAGGGAGGCATAATTGCGCCCGGCCGCCCCTGCGTCCAGGACTGAGCACAGGGCAGGGCCCCGCCTCCCTCCCAGAGCCAAGGGGCCGGAGGGGCCTGTGTGACAGGGTCTCTGAGGACGTGCTGTTGGCCCCAGGCCCCCGGAGGGGCTCCGTGACGGTGGCCTGGACCTGGGCTGCTACACGGAGCTGGTCGGGAGCCAGATCGCTGCTGGTGGTTCCCTGGAGCCCGAGCTGGGCGCGCCGGCCGGTAGGCACCGGGTGGCTGTGAGCGCTTTGTCCTCGCCGCCTGCTGTCACCCTCGGGCTGAGTCCCAGGGCAGTGATCCTGAGGATACCGCAGCCGGGATGGGAGGGTCGGAGCTGTATCCTTAGGGCAGAGATGCTCAAGTAGAATTCTGCAGGTTGCCTTTTCCTCAATGATGTATCTTTGGAATTTACAGGAGAGCGAGGTTCTCCCGGAGTCCCTGGGAAGGCAGGGCCGGCCGGGCCCAAAGGCACCAAAGGTGATGAAGAGCTAGGACCCCTGAGCAGGACCCCAGGGCCTGTCTACAGAGACATGAGAGACGGAGACAGACAGAGAGAGGGAGGAGGTGGAGAGAGAGATGGGAGAGAGACAGAGAGAGGGAGGGGGGCCAAGTGAGAGAGGCACCTGTCCTATTTCCTGTTTCCAAAGAGCTTCGAGACAGCGTGTGAACTGGGTCCTGGGTCCGGTGCCCCAGGTCCAGAGCAGCCTCTCATAACCCAGGGAAGAATCCAGGCCTCTGAGCCTCCCCCCCCGCAACTCCCCCAGCTGAGACCCAGGCATTGGAAAAGTGTGGGCCGCAGAGCATGCACGTGTGGTGCCCAGAGCCTCAGCCCCGTCCCCCAGGCCCCAGCTCCCGAGGAAGTGAGCACTTGGGTGGTTTCCAGAGCGGAGGGTCGACGTCCACTGACCAGACGTGCTGTGCATCTCCTGTCTCTCCCCAGGAGACCGAGGGGAAAAGGGCGCAGGCGGAGAGAAAGGTGAGCCCCTCCGCCTCCCTGGGGTCACTGGGCAGGCTTTGCAGGGGGCTGGGGGTTCCCAGAGGCCTCGGTCACGGCTACCACCATCTGGGGGAGGAACTCAGACCACACCCCTGGCCCTGGCCCTGCAGCGGAGGGGTGCGGGAGGAGGGGCCTCTGAGCCCGGCCTGCTTTGTCAGCGGCCGGTGAGCGCTCAAAGCCCAGAGGCTCCGGAGTTGGACCCAGGTGACTGGCGATACCGCTTTGCTACATGATTTTGGACATTTTGCTTATAATGCTCTGATTTATGCTCATTTATTTAAAAATCTGTAAAAGCAAGAAAAGGCAAAACGCCAAGACACAGTCACATGCTCTGGCTACAAATACAAAGTGCGAGGTTGGGGCCCAGACCCACATCCCAAATGCTCCCCGGTACTTTCCACAAGCAGAGGCTGTGCTGGAGGCAGGGGCTGTGGAAAGCCATAGGCCTGGGGGCGCTGCACCTCCACCGCCGTGAGCCGTGAAGGCCAGGCGAGGTGGCCGGCACGGCGGTCCAGCCAGGGCCCCGCGGGACGGTGCTGGCCGCCAGCCCCCAGGCAGGCCGGATGCAGTGGGGGCCGAGAAAGCCCAGGGACGCGGAGTCTAGGAGCTGATCCGCAGGGCTGGAGGCTGAGAGTCCTGCAAAGAGCTGGGTGATGCTTTCCTTTCTCCACGCTGTGTTCGCGCAGCAACGGGGCTGAGGGGTGGGGGCGCTGTTTCCAGACGTGCGACGTGCATGTCCTCGCTCCCCACAACAGGAGAGCCGGGGCAGCTTCATTCCTGTGCCACAGGTGACTGCGCACACGCCGACCCCCGCACCTCCGCCTGGACCTGCTCCTGCTGGGGGTGGGGGAGGGGGGGTCGACCAGAAGGCCAGCTGCACAGACTCAGGTTCCACCTTCCAAGGACAAAACCCTCTCTGCGCATATCTTACTCCCCACTTACCCGAGTGATAGGCAGCCATTGCCTGGATAACTCAAGTATATTCCTGGAGGAGGCCAGGTGCCCAGGAGACTAGGCGGGGGCAGCCCTGGGAGGTGGGGATGGCCAGGTCGACGGGGCCTGGCCGTCACAGCCGGGTGGCCTTGGGGGCCGCGTCTCTGTCCCAGGACTCTCCCAGGCAGGTGTCCCTGCCTCTCCCTCCTCCCCCTCCCCCTCCCCCCGCCCCGCCCAGAGCTCCTGTCCTGGCATCCATTCCCCAGCTTCCCTTCCCAGGACCTCGGACCTGTAAGGAGCTGCTCACCAGGGGACACTTTCTGAGTGGCTGGCACACCATCTACCTGCCCGACTGCCGGCCCCTGACCGTGCTGTGTGACATGGATGTGGACGGCGGGGGGTGGACCGTGAGTGGGGGGGACCCAGCGATGGCCGTGGGGTTCACCCAGCGATGGCCGTGGGGTTCCTGGGCAGGGGTGGGCGTGCCTGGGAGCCTCACCTGGTGGCAGAGCACTGTTTAGTGGCCTTTGTGAGACCGTCCACTCCTTCTAGGCAGAGGCTGACCCCGTCCTTTCACTGAGGTCGGGAGAATCAGAAATGTCGGGGGAGGGGGCTGTGGACCCACATGGGAAGGAGTCCCGCGGCTCAGGGCTGTGGGCTCAGGCCCGGAGGTGCCCACTCCTCTCCAGCTGTGTGGCATTGGGCTTGTCGCCTGCCCTCTCTGAGCCTCCGTTTCCTCCTTGGTCCCATGTGGGTGTCCCTGACTGCCCCTGGGCTCTTGGATGAGACCCACGTCCTGGTCCTCAGCCTGTGATGCCTGTGAACTACCAGCGCTGCTCCCGCGTGTGGCAGGGGTGCTCTGTGGGGGGACGGCAGTGGGGCCGCGTCTCCCCAGCCCTCCCCGTCGTGTGCAGGTTTTCCAGCGAAGGAGCGACGGCTCTGTGGACTTCTACCGGGACTGGGCCGCGTACAAGCAGGGCTTCGGCAGCCAGCTGGGAGAGTTCTGGCTGGGGAATGAAAACATCCACGCCCTGACCGCCCAGGGTAGGGCCGCGGCCGGGGGCTCTGTGGTGGGGTGCCTGAAATGCACATGCCCCTGACCTCAGCCCTGGGCCATGTGCGCCAGAGGACCCCGCTCCCCCTGGCCCCCGGGGTGGTCACGTGTGACAGCAGGAGGGGTTATTACTCTGAGAATCTAGGACGTGTATCCTCTTACACTCTCTGAGTGTTCAAATCGGAGGAGGTGGATTATTGGAGCGAAGACGACTTCTGGTCTCGGGACCGATCGTGTCTAGAACCCGAGAGTCGGAAGTGAGGGGGAGGCCATCTGGATCGGGGTGGCCCTTCTCCCACTTCCAACGGTTGGTCCTTCCTTGAAACTGGGATCTTAGGCCCACGGAGCCCCTCCCTTGCCTCTCCCGCTCAGTGCATGTGGCGGTCCCCACGCAGGCCCCCTCACCCCACTTCTCCATTCCACAGAATCAGCTTCACAGCTGGTCCTGAGTTCAACGGCAAACCTGTAAATCCTTTCTTAATCCTTCCACTCCCTCATGGCAACCTTGACGGTGTCCACTCATGTGCCTGAAATCCTTGCAGAAGAAACTGCACATACAAAGGTTTCCTGCCGTGGCATTCACAGCTCTTTGCAGGAGAATTTAGTGTTTCCCACTAGAGCGAGGCTTCATTCCGTCCAGGTCCACTGACGGTGGAATTTCAGGCATGGCTGGTGGAGCAGCAGGGGAGCTATTTGAAAACAGGGAGGCATCCCTGAGGTCCTCCCACCAGCCCAGCCTCTCACACCTTCCCGGTGAATTGTCCCCGTTGCCAAGTTCAGACGTCCCCTAAAGCCCACATTCCCACCCCCCGTGCCTGTAGGCAGAGGGTCCCTTCTGCTGGGCCCTGAGCACCCACCTCCAACAGGAAGCAGCGAGCTGCGGGTAGACCTCGTGGACTTTGAGGGCAACCACCAATTTGCCAAGTACCAGTCATTCAAGATGGCGGGTGAGGCAGAGAAGTACAAGCTGGTCCTGGGAGCCTTTGTCGGGGGCAGTGCAGGTGAGAGTCCGCACGGGGCACAGCAGTGGCCTGGGCTTCAACGCGGGGTTTGGGGAAGCAGAGAGGACCTGCTTAGCGTCCCGGCTCTGTCTCCCGTGAGTGACCCTGGGCTGGGGCTCCACTCCCTGGGTCCAGGTTCTCCGTCTTTGGATGCAGACACGAAGGTACCTGAGTCTCTTTGTAGCATGGGGACCAGTGACGCCATCAGTTACCACTCCCAAGGCTGTGTCTGCAGAGCAGTGAGGTGTTCTGAGTGGAGCTTGAGGTCACTGACCCCTTTCCCTGCTAACACCTGGAAGAGGCCGGTCATTTCATATCAGCCCTTAGAGCCATATTCCCAAACTGGGCTCCACGGAACACAAACCCTGTGGGATGTTCTTTGCCAAAAAGACACCCCGGTCACAGGATGTGGGGAGGCATCTCTTATGGCGCACTCTCTTGAGAATTCCCAGTGTGCACTCTTTCAGGAAAGGTGCTAGGAGCCTGTCTGCTTGTGTTGAACCAGAGCTGCAGAGAGCAAGGTCCTCCCGGGGCGTGGGGGGGGAGTATTGCTAATGGGAGCCTTCAAGCACCCCTTTGCCACACGTGCCTCCTCTGAGCCTCCAGGGAAGGAGAAGGGCAGGGACCCTCCTCTCCATGCTGCAGGTGGTACAGCTGAGGGTCTGGCAGGGGTGAGAAGGGCAGTGGGGTGCTACAGGAACTGGGGTGAGTTGCACACCCAGGGCTGAAAATGGAGCAGAGGGCCCCGGGATGAGGCCGTGCTGTCCCTCTGGGATGACCGCGCAACCCAGGGAGTGGGTATGAAGCCCAGAAAAGTGATACAGGCTCGGGGAAGGGAGGGCACCTCAGGGGAGAGGACGGCGCGGGTCCTGGTGGTCTTGGGGGAGCCGGGAGGAAACAGGTGAGGCTGGAGGAGGGAAGCATGCGCCCTGGGGCAGAGCTCCTGGGTCAGGTGGCTCCATCTGCCCCAGGGTGAGGCAGGATCTTGACGCCCTGGGCGTCAGCTCACACGTCTCTAGAGGGAGGTGGCGCTGGGCAGGCGGCAGGGCAGGCTCCCTCTAGCCCGAACAATACCCCCACTCCCTCCTGAGCAGGTGATTCCCTGACGCCCCACAAGGACCAGTTCTTCTCCACCAAAGACCAAGACAACGACAAGAGTTCCTCTAACTGTGCAGTGCAGTTCCAGGGGGCCTGGTGGTACAACAGTTGTCACTCCTCCAACCTGAACGGCCGCTACCTCGGGGGGCCGCACATGAGCTACGCCAACGGTGTCAACTGGAGGTCGTGGAGAGGGTACAACTACAGCTACAAGGCAACCACGATGAAGGTGCGGCTCACCTAGGTGGGCGGGGCCCGCAGCCCGACCCCACGCCTCCCCGGGCCCCCTGCCTGCGGCCTCCCCAAACCCCACTCAGTCCCCAGCGAAGGCCAGCACACATGCTCCCCCACCGCCCCTTTGCTGAACAAGACCTGCTTGCCCAGCCCCTTCTCTCTCATCAAAGGGTCCGAACCCTCGTGCCCCACAGCCTCACCAGAAGAAGGATCACGTGTTAAAACTGTTTGCTTTCTGGCAGATATCCTCCAGTTTTCATTTGCGTCTTCGAACATCAGCTGTTTTGAGTATTTTTCCCAGAGCCCATCCACAGCAGGGGCTGTGGTCGAGTCAGGGAGAGTTAGGGAGCCCATTTAGCAGATGCAACCACTGATGTTCCTAGAGGGCAAGTGGCTGTTCCACAGAGCATCCCCCCAGCCTTAAGCTCCCACTTCATTTCATCGACGGGTTGTGGGGGATGTCCCCTCCCTCACCCAAAGTCACCTGCTTCTTCCTGATATTGGTCACAGCATCTTCATTCATCTTAAACAGGTCACTCTGAGACTAGAAAACTCTCATTAAAAAGGGGGGGGAGGAGTTAAATAGGGACCTTTCCGCTTTCAGTCAGTGCTCTGGGCCAGCTTCCCTGGAAAGCAGCTGAAACAGCAAACACAGATCCACAGGGTGGGCTGCGTCCACCCAGCGGAGCAAGGGCAGCTGGCTGTCCACACACCATACAAAACCCCGAGGGGCCCGGCCTCACGCCGCACAACCCTCGGCTTCGGGGCGATTGCAGACCTCAGTGTGCAAAGCGAACAGCCTGACGGGAGATGGTAAGGGAGAGTTTTCTCAGTCTCTCGGGCCGGGGAGAGGTTTCCTAACTGGGACTTCAGAAACACCAGGCATAAAGGAAAAGATTGATGGATTCAACCCCATTAAATCAAAAGCTTCTGTTTATCAAAGGACACCGTAGGAAATAAAAGGAGAGTCACAGAGGGATAGAATGCCTTGGTCACACGTAGGTTATTAGTTTTCTACTGCTGTCTCTACTCATTAACAACAATTTAGTGGCTTAAGAACAAAGGAAACGTGTTATCACAAAGTTCTGCTGGTTAGAAGTCCGACATGGGTGTGACTGGGCTGGAAGCAAGTTGTCGGCAGTGCTGGTTCCTCCTGGAGGCTCCAGGGGAGGGTCTGTTTTCTGACCTTTTCCAGCTTCTGGAGGTCCCTAGCACATTCCTTGGTTCATGGCCCCTTCTCCATCTTCAAAGCAGCGACAGCACATCACTCCGACCCTGCTTTCATGGTCCCATCTCCCTCTGGGTATAGCCAGAACAGGTTCTCTGAAAGACTCACGTGATTCGACTGGGCCCACCTGGGTATCCCAGGACCATCTCCCCATCACAAGATCCTTCATTTAACCACACCCGCCAAGTCCCTTTTGCCACGTAAGGTGACATACTCACCAGTTCTGGGGATTAGGGCAGGAAATCTTCAGCAGGGGAAACATTATTCTGCCTACCACAGCCTATTAAAAAATACCATGGTCTCATACCGAGAATAGTTAAAGAACTCCCACCAATCAGTAAAAAATTTTAATAGCTCAGTAAGAAGTGGTTAAGAGATTTGAACAGACACTCCACAAAAAATGATATCCATAGGACCAATACGTTTATAAAAAGCTTCTCTATTTTGTTGGTTCTCAGCAAAATGCAAATTATAACCAAAACGAGATGCTATGACACACTCATCGGGACGGCTAAAATGTGAAAAACTGACAACACTAAATGTCAGAGATGCTGCAGGGTAAGGGGGGTTTCATATGCTGCTGGTAGCAATGCGAATTGATGCCACTAACTTGGAAAAGTGTTTGACATCAACTGTTAGAGTAGAAGACACGCATTCCCATAACCTGGCAATTCCACTGCCTGACGTGGAAATAACTGTCGTGTGCCCCAGGGGCCATGCCAAGAATATCTATAGCCAAGCTCTTCACAGCAGCCAAACCCTGTCATCCACCCAAAGTCCCGTCAGGAAGGAGGCAGATAGCAATGCAGAGATAGTCACGCACTAGAAAGCCACGCAGCAGTGCTAACTGGACAGCTACGGCCACACGCAGGATGGACAGAGGACGACGCAGCAGCTGGCGGAGAAAGCTGGATTCACGAGAGTATGTACTGTTGGCTCCACCTTGTACAAAACTGTTTTCTAAGCAAAAATGACCTGCCGTGTTTCGGATGCCTACTTAGGTGGTAAACGTATACCAGGAAAACAAGAAAGTGGTTGCCCTTGGCGTGGAATGGGGTGGTCACTGGGAAGGGACACAGATGGCCTTTGGGGTTCTGGGTGGTGATGACAAGCATGTGGGCCACACGATAATAAAAATACCTAGACTACACGTTTCATTTTATAGACTTTTGTGTACATGTTACGTTCACAATTTTATAACTATTTTTAAAGAGAGGGTACACCCGTGATCCAGGGATGTGGGCAACGTGCACATCTTTTCCTGACGTCCACGGTCATTGACTCAGTAACTGAGGAGAGGTCCCTGCAGCCCACCTGGGAATGACCAGACCCCACCAGGTCCTGGCCACAGTCTCTCAACAGAAGTAAAGTCTGCTAGTTGAAACTGCACTTTTCTTCCTCAGTAGGTAAGCATCTTATAAACCCAGGAAGATTATAAGTCTAGAAATGATTCATATACTAAAAGCCATAGAATTATGACTTTCATACTAAGAAATCTGGATAGGTTTGGTATCTCATAATGTTTAAAGAAGTTGGCCTGTTGTAAAGAAAGTCTCATAAATCCAAAGTTAAATATGTCATTAACTCATTGACTTAGTCTTGTAATGTTATCTGGAAAGCTTGGTGCATTTATTCACAGTACTGGAACATGTAAGAAACTCCTGGCTCGTTGCATTTCTAAGTGAAATCATTAGATTTCTAAAAATTAATTAGTACTAAGAAGGTGTTGTCCACTAGGCTTTTGAAATGCCCAAGAAGGAATTGAATATATTACACTTATTATCACCATTCAAAGTTTTGAAAGTTTAATGAATTCGATTTGTCGTATTCAAAGACCCTTAAAAGCGACTGTTAAGATTTGCAGGTCTTGGGCTTCCCTGGTGGCGCAGTGGTTGAGAGTCCACCTGCCGATGCAGGGGACACAGGTTCGTGCCCCGGTCCGGGAGGATCCCACATGCCGCGGAGCGGCTGGGCCCGCGAGCCATGGCCGCTGAGCCTGCGCGTCCGGAGCCTGTGCTCTGCAGCGGGAGAGGCCACAACAGTGAAAGGCCCGCGTACCACAAAAAAAAAAAAAAAAAAAAAAAGATTTGCAGGCCTTATGAATAGAAAAACAAGATCTGTATGCCAAACGTAAGTTATTAGGCTAAGCTTTTGAATCTGGAGCTTTCGGAAACCAAACCTTAAGTTTAAAAAGCAGAGTCTTTCCTAAACACAAATGCCTCTCAAACTCAAATCATCAAAACTCAGTGATGTTTCGAACAGCTCCATGCTGGTACCTGGGGGAGGATCAAATAAGCGAAATCCCCCAAGTCTGGTTCCCAGCACCCTCTCCTGAGTAGGAGGGTAGGTGGGGCCCCACCCGCAAGGTTTCAGCGCATGTGGGGTCATTCCCCCAGCCTTGTTCTCATCACCTTTTCTCTTATTAGTGAATATTTTTATTACCCAAACTTCCCCTCTCCCAGCTTACACTGTGGAGGCTCTTCCCTTACTCTTGTGGAGTCCGTGTTTGAGACGCCCTGTCCACCCCTGCCCTCTTACGGACCAAGACAAACGAGTCCCTCTACCACTGACCTGGAGGGTCTTTCAGCCCCGGTCAGCTCATTGCCCCTCCTGCCTCCTGTGTCACCGTGTCTGGCACACACTTTATCTCTTTATTTAACACCCCACCAGACGTTACTCTTACAGGGTTGCACAGCCCATATTCCTCTTGACCTATCTGCATTCTTGCTTTTTTTTTTGATTATATATAAATTTTTAATATTTATTTTTTAACTGAAGTATAGTTGATTTACAATGTTGTGTTAGTTTCAGGTGCACAGCAACGTGATTCATATATATATATTCTTTTTCAGATTCTTTTCCCTTATAGGTTATTACAAGATGCTTAGAGTTCCCTATGCTATACAGTGGGCCCTGTTGGTTATCTAGTCTATATATAGTAGTGTGTATCTGTTAATCCCAAACTCCTAAATTATCCCTCCCCTACCCCCTTTCCCCTTTGGTAGCCATAAGTTTGTTTTCTGTGTCTGTGAGTCTGTTTCTGTTTTGTAAATAAGTTCGTTTGTATCATTTTTTTAGGTGCCTCGTATAAGCGATTTCATATGATATTTGTCTTTCTCTGTCTGACTTACTTCACTTAGTATGATAATCTCTAGGTCCGTCCATGTTGCTGCAAACGGCATTATTTCATTCCTTTTTATGGCCGAGTAGTATTCCATTGATATATGTACCACATCTTCTTTATCCATTCATCTGTTGATGTACATTTGGGTGGTTTCCACGTCTAAGCTATTGTAAAATAGTGCTGCTATAAACATTGGGGTGCATGGATCTTTTCGAATTAGAGTTTTGTCTGGATGTATGCTCAGGAATGGGATTGCTGGATCATATGGTAGCTCTATTTTTAGTTTTTTAAGGAACCTCCATGCTCTTCTCCATAGTCACCCATTATGTAGCTCTTACCCCATCTTCCAACTCTTTTTCAGTCTTTCTTGCTGTCCAACAAACCCCCTTTCATTTCATATATATATATATTTTTTTTGACATAGGTCTGCTGGTGATGAATTCTGTCCTTTTTTGTTTTCTGAAAACATCTTTACTTTGCCTCACATTCAAAAAGTATTTTCACTGGGTGTAAAACCCTAAGTTGGCAGGTATTTTCTTCCAGCACTTTAAACATGTATTTCCAGATTCCATTCTTTCTGCTGAAAGTCTGTTGCTCCTCTGAAGGGAACGTGACTTTTTCCCTCTGGCCCTTTACAAGGTTTTCCCTTTTTTGCCACGATGTGCCTGCGTGGGATTTTCTTTGAATTTGTCCATTCTCTCCACTCTTTCAAAGACTTCAGTTACACACATGAGCCTTTTTTTCCCCGTGTTCCATGTCTCTCATGCTATTTTCTGTATTTTTATTCTTTTTTTCCCCTCCACATTCAGTCCGGATATTTTCTGTTGACCTCTATTCCAGTTCAATAATAAAACCCTTTCCTCTGCTAAGCTGTCAAAACACCTGCCCAGTCTCCCAGGATTGGCAAATGACCCCAGGCGAAGATACCCGCAAATACAGCCACCCGATTAGCCATCTTTAACGCTTAGGAAGAGTACCTCTGAACTTTGTCCAGCTTTTAATTTATTTTCAGAGGAAGTGTGGTGCTCATTATCTAATCCATCATTACTGGAAGTGAGAGCCTGAATGTACAGTTTTATCTTCTGATGTGAGTTATTTTCTCATGGCCCTAGAGTTTGCTTGTTTAGCATTTTTTAAATCGTCACTGAACATTCATTTGAGGAAATGGTCATCAGTCCTATGGTTGAATACTTCTATTCCAGCTGGTGTTTCGTGGCCACAATGTTGAATGAACACATCTATGTACACAGCTTTCTCTCATCTGTGGGGTTTTCTAGAAGTAAGTTCCTGGTGAGCGTACGGATTCAAAGTGTGTGCACTTTTCTTTAGGACGTGACACTGTATGTGAAAGACTAAAATCATAAACCACTTCACCATAAAGTTATCTGTTTAAGCTATGTAAAAAGTCACTGTAATAACTAGATCTTAATTCAGCATTTTTTTGGGACACTTGACTTCCCTTTTCATCTGGGTCACTCCTGCCCATGCTCTGAGGATTGACTGAGAAACTGGGGACATGTGGCTCAAGGAGCCTGGACATGGTTTGGGGACATGCTTGGTCATCACCTCTGTCCACTTGACATGCCGCCACGCAATTCCTACCATGGCTTATCTTCAGAATCAACAGCAAACTTCAAAAAATACAGGCTCCAGGCATCACCACTGAGATTTTGGTTTTGCAGGTCAGAGATGGGCCTCCTGAATCTGTATTTTTTAAAATTGATTTTATTGAAGTATAGTTGATTTACAATGTTGTATTAATTTCTGCTGTACAGCAAAGTGATTCTCACACAGACACACACACACACACACACACACACACACATATACATTCTTTTTATGGTCTTTTCCAATATGGCTTATCACAGGATATTGAATAGAGTTCCTTGTGCTGCACAGTGGGACCCTGTTGTTTATCCATTCTATATATAATAGTTTACATCTGCTAACCCCAAACTCCCACTCCATCCCTCCCCCAACCCTTGGCAACCACAAGTCTGTTCTCTATGTTCTGAGTCTGTTTCTGTTTCGTAGATCAGTTCATTTGTGTCATATTTTATTTTATTTATTTATTTTTATTATTATTATTTTTGCGGTATGCGGGCCTCTCACTGTTGTGGCCTCTCCCGTTGCGGAGCACAGGCTCCGGACGCGCAGGCTCAGCGGCCATGGCTCACGGGCCGAGCCGCTCCGTGGCACGTGGGATCCTCCCGGACCAGGGCACGAACCCGTGTCCCCTGCATCGGCAGGCAGACTCTCAACCACTGCGCCACTAGGGAAGCCCTGTGTCATATTTTAGATTCCACATATAAGCTATATATTTGCCTTTGTCTGACTTAACTTCACTCGGTATGACAATCTCTAGGTCCATCCATGTTGCTGCAAATGGCACTATTTCATTTTTTGGTAGCTGAGTAATATTCCATTGTATAAATATACCACACGTTCTTTATCTGTTCACCTGTTGATGGGCCTTTAGGTTGTTTCCATGCGTGAATCTGTATTTTAAGTGCCTCCCCAGGTAGCTCTGAGGGACAGCTGGGCTTAGGACCCACTGATATGCTAGTTTCAGGGCTAAGTGTCCCGTTGCATGATTTCAGGGCAAGCAAATGAAAGCCCTGGGCCGTCTGGCCCATCAGAGCAGAGCTTGTGTGAAAGGAGACAGTGGTGCTACAGGGCATCAGAGCTGAGCTAGTTAACAGGAAGACATTTGGGTTAGAATCCCAGGGACACAGGAGTGGTGGAGCCAGACAGGTTATCAGCTGAGCGACCGGGAGACGCCCAGGCCGCTCGCAGCACTCAAGCTTGTCAGACCCAGAAAGTCCTGCTTAGTTACTCGGCCGCTGCACCGAGAGCCTCCCAGCCTGCCGGACAGTCGTGGTTTTTGTTTTGTTTTCTGAAGATGCGCTCTGCCCTTGGTTCCCACGCCTCGGCCACCAGCTGATAAGGCCTTTCTGAGGTGGTGGGGAAACAACTTGGACATCCTGCTGTCCAGGGCACCCGGCCCCCTCCAAGGAAGGGCTCTACGGAAAAGCAGGGCCAAATCCACAGGAGGAGGTGCTCCCGACGTCGCGACAGCTGCCCCTGGCCTCGCTGCACGAGTCGTCCAAGGCGACGGCAAGCTTCCCACACCCGCAGGTCTTTAGGGCAAGATGGAACGGGCACCCATCAGGGGCTGCAGAGGAGCTGGTTCTCGCTCCATGTGAAAGCGTGGACCGGAGGAGCTGCGCCTCACTTCCAGTGCCAAGATTTGGTGATTTCTATTCCCACCCCAATTCGAATTTAGGACACCCCTCTTGCAGGCGCAGGACTCTGGGAGGGCCGTGTTCGCTCCCTTGGGACAGATGGACGTTCCCAGATGGTGCCTGGTTCTCCCAGCTTCCTGACTGGGACTTGTGCCACAGAGTGGGGTGGGCGGGTGGAACTTGCAGCCTCCCGGGAAGCTCCAGGAATCAGATAATTGGCCGCCCCCCACCCATATGGCTGGTGAGTCACCGTGACAATGACAACCAAGTTGAGTAGCTCAAGGGTGGCGGAAGAAATGGATAGGAAACTGACGGGAGGCAAAGTCGGCTCAAAGCCCAGAGCGGGATTCAGGACGAGGATGAGATTGCGGTTTCCCCCTCTTCCCTCCCTGCACCCCATCCCTCACCTAGGCCACCTCTTCGTAAAGATAAGTGACAGCTGACTATTTAATATACAACTTCATATCTCAGGGCTGTAATGCAATACAAACTTGTCTTGGTCGCACAGGGTGTGGGGGGCGGGTCAGCCCTGCAGCGATCCAGACACCCCCTGCCCCGGACTCCAGCGGCTCCTTCCTGAGGCACGTCTCAGGTTGCATTTCTTGCTACTTCACCTCCACGCCTCCCTGTGTCTCTCATCTTAGGCAGGCTTTCTCAGAGCTTCCAGGCTTGGGCAGAAAGGCTCTCACTCCCTAGGCTGAGTGGCTCTATTCCAAAATATATATATATATACTTCACTGCTCGTTGGAGCTCAAGGACTTGCAAAAAGTCCATCTCTTATTGTTTGGGGTCTAGAGCTGTTCGGGGATTTTCCAACTCGGTAATACCCCAAATTCCTGGACACTTTATTTTTTGCTGCTTGCAAATGGCTCGGGTCTTCCCTAAGCTCTTCCTTTTCTTGTAACGCCTCCTCAGACAGCCAACACAGAAACACACGCCGCTGAAATCCTGGATTTGCAGGATCTGTCCTCGGAGCCCCAGAGGACACTCCATGGGACTGCTTTCCAAGTTTTCAGAAGCAGCACTTGAATCAAACAACGTTTTTCGCCCTCGACGCCACGCGCTGGCTGCCAGGCTAATGCCGCCCACTGAGACCCGGTTGCGGTCGCACTGCTCTTCGGGTGCAACTTCTGTTCAAGACTTCCGGGATGACAGCTGCTGTGACAAGCAGCCCTCACACTGCAGTGCAGGGCACACGCGTGCGGGCTGAGGGCCTCGGGCTTCTCGACTGGGAGGCGGCCCGGGGGTCTCTAGGGCTGGTCCAGCAAGAGGCTGCATGACGTCTGCCAGCATTCCATCTGTAGCTGTTATGAATGTGGACGTCCAGCCGGGCTGGGCAGGCAGTGAGGAGGTGACGGAAGTCTGACTCCTGTAAGGACTCAGAGCTTCAGGCTGGGCCTGGAAGAAAGAAACACAGACGTCCCTCGCGTGTCACCCACTGCCTGAGTCTTTAATTTAGGACGTTTGTAGGATGCCCCCTCTAGACCGAGCTCCTTCAGAGAGCAGATGGCCTCACCTGCCCGCCAAAGAGGGCTTTGCGGTCGCAGACGCCTCCTGAGGGATGGCGAGGTGGTGGCTGGATTTTGTCTTTCCCCATTAAGCAATTAGAACTGCTCTAGTGGAGCAAAGAGAAGGCCTTCCCTGGCCTTGAGGGAAGGGGGTCCAGGTTTGGGGCTTTTGCTCTGTTGCTAGTGGCTGGGCTGCAGTTTTAATGGCCACTGAGCCTCCTCTCAGGGTGACCAACCCTCCTGGTTTGTCCGGCTCTGAGGGGTTTCCCAGGATGTGGGAAGTTCGGTCACCGGGAAGACCCAGGGTGACCAGGACAAGGTGGTCACCTCACTCTTCCTGATCGGAGGCTACAGGGAGAGGACAGAAGCCATAGGGCAAAGGGCACTTTGGGTGCAGGGGGAGGAAGGGATGGGAGAGGGGCCTGTGAGCCCCAGGGGTCCAGGGCAGTGATATTCCTCTGGGGATGGGGTCACGCTCCCACAATGCACAGCTCTTGCTTGGTGGCAGGCTGTCCTCTTCTCTGCCACTTTCAACCGTTTCTAAGAATGTCGTTCCCAGCTCTTTGATCCCATCCTAGGTGATACCCCCTCCTTGGTTGCTTTAAAGTGCAAAACTCAGACCCCAGGGCACAGGTGTGGACCAACCTGTGCAGAGAGCAGCACGGCTCTCTCCTCCCTGGTTCTAGGCTCTATGCCTTCATTAATGCAGCCCCAAACAACATCCCATTTGTGGTGAGCAGTATCGTGCTCCATCTGGACCCAGCCGAGCCTGAAACTGACCAGATGGCCCCTTCCAGGTCCTTTTCTGGTAAATAGCTCTTAAGGCGTGGGATTGTTGGGAAAGCTTGTAACCTCAGGGTGAAGGAAAGGCGAAGGGGCCCGAGACCAGTGGATTCCGGTGGCCAGGGCAAGAGTGTCAGGCTGGTTTCGGGGTTTGGGGCCAGTCTCAGCTCCCAAAGTTCAGCTCTGCTGGAGGGAGGGGTAATGTTCCTGATGCCAGCAGAGAGGGGGAGGATTCTGATGGCAAAGAAGATAGACAGCAAGGCTTCAGCTCTGACCCCGCAGAGCACACCCCGCGTGGGTGTGCGCAGAGGCGATAGAAGGACAGAGCCTTTGCCAGAACCCCGCCCACCGACTGGCACCGCCCTCCTGTCCTGGGTCTGTGCGCACAGCAGAGCCGGGGCCCCGGGGACACAGCTCCCTACACCCTCGACAAAGCATCCGTGGCCCAGCCCAGCTGCCGGAGGGGCAGGGAGGGAAACTGTGGGTGGGGAATAGAGGTTCCTCCAGCCACCAGCCAGCGGGCTCCACCTCCCAGGTTGTGAAACACCCACTGGAAACTGAGGCCTGGCACAGGCGGGGGGTGGGGGGTGGGCAGGCCCTGGAGGGCAGCCCTGGAGCAGGCAGAGACGCGGCTGGGAGGGAGTCACGGCCAGCTGCGTGGGGAAATGCAGGCGATGCCCACGCCCCCGGTCACTGACCCCTCGGTCCGTCCCAGACCCCACGCTGCTCACTTATTTTCCTCACTCCACGAGGTCCTCAAACCCACCCTGTTATCCCAAGTCACGTGACAAAGAAGACTCAGAGAGGTCAAGTGACTGGCCCAAGGTCACACCGCCTGGACCTGGCAGAGCCCAGGGAGTCCAGGTCTGTGTGGGCACAAAGGCCTTGCCCTTCACCAGCTGAAACAGAAACTTACCAGTTCTTGAGATTGGCCAGGTCCATTCTGGGACCCCTCACCTTGGGAGTCCCGAGCCCCAGAGCCCACAGACAGTACTGGGTGGCCAACACAGGCCCTATAAACCTGTGTTGACAGCTGGCCAGGGCAGGGAGCCCAAGGTGCTGGGTGGTCACCAGTGCCAAGGCCAGGGAACCCGCAGAGCCCCGGGCTCGGCCCCCCAGCCTGGCCTGGACTGGAGGGGAAACTGGGTGGGGGCCAGGCAAGAGCAACAATTGTGTCAAGAGCCCCAAAGCCACTGGGTGTGGGGATGGGGGTTCCTAAGGGTTCCATCCATAGGGCTACCCCCGCTGGATGGGAGAAGGGGCCTTCTTCCTGTGGGGAGAGTGTAAGGTAGACAGAACCAGAAATCAGACTGGAGTCTGGGAGGAATTGTCAAGGGACAGAGTAGAAAGGGGAGGGGACAGGGGTGTGTGATGCTATGGGGAATGGAAATCCGGGGGAGGGGGTGCGCCCTGTCCCGGAGGCGTTATCACTTCAAAGGAGGGGGGCGTCTCTTGGAGATGGAGGCCAGCCTTGCTCACCTGCATCTGGACGACCGCCTCCCCGCTGCAGCCGGGATTTCTGGGTGGGCTGTCAGGACCTTCCAGATAAATGGTGTCTCGGTGAAGTGCATTTCTCTACCAATCATCAGGGGTCCCTGCCACCAGAGCAAGGCCCCCCCAGGCTGGGCCTGTGCCCTCCCAGACCACAGAGGTCATGGCCACAGTGAAGAATCTGAGGCCTTTGCTCAGAACCCCCCCAGTCCTACGCCTCCCTTTCTGCCAGCACAGACACCAAGCCCCTGGAGAAGCAGGAGGGCAGGGCAGGGCCAGTAGACGGATGGGGAGAGCCCAGATCAGGGGACACGCCTGGTCCGGGCCCAGGCTCCAATCTTGCCCCAAACCCCTGCTTCCGGCGGGCAGCCTGCGGCCCTGAGGCAGCTCTGGTTGGCCTGCAGGAGCCAGCTCTCACAGGGGGCCAGAGGAAGCAGGACCAGAAGCTTCTCTCCCCAGGGCCACCCAGAGCCGGCTGTCCTACAGTGACCTACGCAGCCTAGTTCCTCAGGTGCCCACCAGCCGGTTACACCTTCCCATGGCCCCACATGTCCAAGCACACACTGTATACAGGTGGATGCACGTAAAATGCAAGTGAATTATTACATGAAGTCAGTTCCCTAAGCCCCCTCGCTCCCCAAATCCCTCGGACCTCATTTTCATAAGTACTTAAAAAAAAAGTCTTATCAAGTCCCAAAAGCAAGAGTGTTTGCAAATAAATTACAGCAACAGTCACATTAAATGTTTCTAAAAATTGTCTATTTTAACTCTTAGCCCATCTCTCAATTAAGCAGATTTTATACATAACACTTTAAAAAAGTTTCTGGTTTGCCAAGCAAAGCCTGTTTCTGTATTTAATAGTTTTATTTTTACCTTCCGCAATAATGACGGGGCACTTAAGAAATTAAGCTTTTTCTCAAGAGGCATTTCTCAAGATTTAATTTCACAACATGAATTATAACTTCAAAGTTAGGACTTCTGGAAGGGAGGGTCCTTTCCAGGAAAATCTTGGTTCTAGGACCGAAAGGCTGAGACACAAGATCAAACTCCTGTCCTGCCTTTTCCAGCGGAGGCAGTGGGCACCTCTCCGCTGTTGAAGGCTTAGTCCCTGTGAAACGCAGTTCGTAGGGGCAGGTCAAGGTGGAGGGTGCCTAGGAGAGTCCCCAGCACCAGCTCACAATCCTGACCGTGGCTCCTGGGGCGTGCAGGTGAGGTCTTTGCTGCTCTCGAAGATTGGGCAGCAAAGCCTGGGGCTGACGTATGAAGAGTTGCATTATGTGCTCCCTGGCAAAGAGATCGCACCCCTCCAGGAACTGTCATCCCGCCAAGACCTCAAGGAACCAGGTCTTCAAGAAAAGAAAGAGATGATTGGGTATCATTTTATAGCAGCGGAGTCCTGCATCTAACACTAACCATCGTGTTTTACGGTTTGACAGCTTCTGTCCTGGGGACCGATCGGGGCCCCTGGCTGAGCGGCTGTGGCCCCGTCCTCGGGCTCGGGGGAAGGAAGGGCCGCCCCCCTCTCCTGAGCCCACTCCCCGGGCTGTCCTGCACTGGCTCGTCTCAGGCCTCTGGGCCAGCGTGAGAAGCAAGAGTGGGGGTGCATTCCAGGAGCAGTGGCCCCTGACCCTCAGGACACGGCACCTTCCGGCAAGGCGAGACCACCATGGGCCCTCTCCCAGAAAAATCCCGGACATGCCACGTTCTATGTGGCTTTGCACGGTTCTTAGACCCTTGGGGAGCAAGGATGGTAGTAACCACCTTGCACCTTTCTAGATTCTCTCCGGGTAGATGATGCTGCTAGAACAGACACAAGCGGGCTTATGAGGACCCAAATAGCCAGGCAAGGGTTAGGGAGCGGCCAGCGCCGGGACAGGCTGCCCCCTGAGGATGGGGGGCTTCTTGGTGTCTGGCGGTGGAGGCAGCGGGAGGAGAGAGCGGGACCCTCCTCAGCAGACACAAGTACAGGTGCGGAGGGCACTGGCGTGTCTCTCAGAGACGGCTGCCTGGAGAGCTGGAGTCTCCCCGCCTGCAGGTCTGTGCTGGCGCAGCTGCAGGGCGCTGTGCACTGAGATCACCCTCCCCTCTCCTGCAGCACTCCGAGCAGCCCCAGCCGCTCCTCTCCCACTTCCTTCTTTGTTGGTGGCGAGGGATTCCCAGGCCGCCATCACCCTTTATGGACAGTGGGGGCCCAGGAGCCTGGGCGGTGTGGACTAGCTGGGGCCGGGAGGCTGGGACTGCGCAGGCCACGTCACCTCTGAGCCTGGGGTCAGAGGACACTTTCTTGAAGGGCTGAGAGTAAAGACTTTAGGATGTGTGGTCACGTGGCTCGGCCTCTGGCCCTCTACTCAGCCTGAGCTCGAAAACTGCCTGGAGGCAGACAGCGGCCCGGCCCGGCAGGGAGAGTGACACTTGACTGGTACGCAGCCCGACGTGCGGGCCCTGCTCTGTGACTCTGGCCTCAGACCATCGGAAACACCTTCAGCCCAAAGGGCACCTGCAGAGCCAGGTCACGGGGACAGATGGACAGACAGGGGCACAGGTCAGAGCATGGAAGTGACGAAGGAGTCCCGCGCCTGCTGTCGGGTAAGCAAGTGTCTTTATTGAGAACATGTACGTCTGGCAAGATCTGGATTAGCATTTCCTCTTATCCTCGTGAGTGGGACAGAAGGGTTGGAAGTCAGTGGAGGCACAGAGAGAGGGCCTCCTGCCCAGGGGACAGGATGCGGCTCTGCTGCTCCCGTGACGTTAGTGACGCGGAGGTCCGCATCACCTTCCTGGGGAGGGCTCTGGACCGGCTGCCCCGCCGGGCTGTGTGCAGAGGGAGCTGCTCCCAGAGGCTCTGGCCGGCCAGCCCCGCCCTAGGTGGCCCGCACCTTCATCTCCGACACCTTGTAGCTGTAGTTGTACCCCTTCCCTGACCTCCAGTTGATGCCGTTTGCAAAGCTCTCGTGGGGCCCCCCAAGGTAGCGACCGTTCAGGTTTGACACATGACAATCCTTGTACCACCAGGCCCCCTGGTACTGCACGGCACAATTGGCAGTATTTTTGTCGCTGTCTTGATCTTTGGTGGAGAAGGCGTTGTCGTTGTGGGACGTCAGGGAATCACCTGCTCAGAAGGAAAGGTCGCCTAATTGGCACACAGGGCTAAGAGGTCCCTGACGCTGGTCCAGGTCAAAGCTGCTGTGTCCGGGTGTGCACTGTGCAACTCCAAGGGGTGCCCCTCACATGACCCCAGGGAGCATCCCTCTGCTGATGTAGTGGCCTTGGTATCCCCTCATCTCGTCTGCTCCTGCCAGCTAACAGGCATCCTCTCACTTAGGGGGAGAACTCTTTCACTCCTCAGGGGAGAATTCCAGTTACAAGAGTGGGAATGGAGCCTTCAGGGAAATGGGCTCAATTATCATCCTTCCCCGTTTTTCATCAGAAATGGTAGTTAATAATAATGGCACAGCTTTTTGGACTTTGTCATGGGTCACATCAGCCTTGTGGGTACACTTAGGTATGCGTAGTATTACCTTACCGTGTGGATAAGAAACTGGTGAGGTTAAGTCCCCAAGAACATCACACAGAAGAGGCAGAGCCGGGACGCTAAGCAGGTCCTCTCTGCTTCCCCAAACCCCGCGTTGAAGCCCAGGCCACTGCTGTGCCCCGTGCGGACTCTCACCTGCACTGCCCCCGACAAAGGCTCCCAGGACCAGCTTGTACTTCTCTGCCTCACCCGCCATCTTGAATGACTGGTACTTGGCAAATTGGTGGTTGCCCTCAAAGTCCACGAGGTCTACCCGCAGCTCGCTGCTTCCTGTTGGAGGTGGGTGCTCAGGGCCCAGCAGAAGGGACCCTCTGCCTACAGGCACGGGGGGTGGGAATGTGGGCTTTAGGGGACGTCTGAACTTGGCATCGGGGACAATTCACCGGGAAGGTGTGAGAGGCTGGGCTGGTGGGAGGACCTCAGGGATGCCTCCCTGTTTTCAAATAGCTCCCCTGCTGCTCCACCAGCCATGCCTGAAATTCCACCGTCAGTGGACCTGGACGGAATGAAGCCTCGCTCTAGTGGGAAACACTAAATTCTCCTGCAAAGAGCTGTGAATGCCACGGCAGGAAACCTTTGTATGTGTCGTTTCTTCTGCAAGGATTTCAGGCACATGAGTGGACACCGTCAAGGTTGCCATGAGGGAGTGGAAGGATTAAGAAAGGATTTACAGGTTTGCCGTTGAACTCAGGACCAGCTGTGAAGCTGATTCTGTGGAATGGAGAAGTGGGGTGAGGGGGCCTGCGTGGGGACCGCCACATGCACTGAGCGGGAGAGGCAAGGGAGGGGCTCCGTGGGCCTAAGATCCCAGTTTCAAGGAAGGACCAACCGTTGGAAGTGGGAGAAGGGCCACCCCGATCCAGATGGCCTCCCCCTCACTTCCGACTCTCGGGTTCTAGACACGATCGGTCCCGAGACCAGAAGTCGTCTTCACTCCAATAATCCACCTCCTCCGATTTGAACTCAGAGAGTGTAAGAGGATACACGTCCTAGATTCTCAGAGTAATAACCCCTCCTGCTGTCACACGTGACCACCCCGGGGGCCAGGGGGAGCGGGGTCCTCTGGCGCACATGGCCCAGGGCTGAGGTCAGGGGCATGTGCATTTCAGGCACCCCACCACAGAGCCCCCGGCCGTGGCCCTACCCTGGGCGGTCAGGGCGTGGATGTTGTCATTCCCCAGCCAGAACTCTCCCAGCTGGCTGCCGAAGCCCTGCTTGTACGCGGCCCAGTCCCGGTAGAAGTCCACAGAGCCGTCGCTCCTTCGCTGGAAAACCTGCACACGACGGGGAGGGCTGGGGAGACGCGGCCCCACTGCCGTCCCCCCACAGAGCACCCCTGCCACACGCGGGAGCAGCGCTGGTAGTTCACAGGCATCACAGGCTGAGGACCAGGACGTGGGTCTCATCCAAGAGCCCAGGGGCAGTCAGGGACACCCACATGGGACCAAGGAGGAAACGGAGGCTCAGAGAGGGCAGGCGACAAGCCCAACGCCACACAGCTGGAGAGGAGTGGGCACCTCCGGGTCTGAGCCCACAGCCCTGAGCCGCGGGACTCCTTCCCATGTGGGTCCACAGCCCCCTCCCCCGACATTTCTGATTCTCCCGACCTCAGTGAAAGGACGGGGTCAGCCTCTGCCTGGAAGGAGTGGACGGTCTCACAAAGGCCACTAAACAGTGCCCTGCCACCAGGTGAGGCTCCCAGGCACGCCCACCCCTGCCCAGGAACCCCACGGCCATCGCTGGGTGAACCCCACGGCCATCGCTGGGTCCCCCCCACTCACGGTCCACCCCCCGCCGTCCACATCCATGTCACACAGCACGGTCAGGGGCCGGCAGTCGGGCAGGTAGATGGTGTGCCAGCCGCTCAGAAAGTGTCCCCTGGTGAGCAGCTCCTTACAGGTCCGAGGTCCTGGGAAGGGAAGCTGGGGAATGGACGCCAGGACAGGAGCTCTGGGCGGGGCAGGGGGGAGGGGGAGGGGGAGGAGGGAGAGGCAGGGACACCTGCCTGGGGGAGGTGGGCTCTGAGTCCTGGGACAGAGACGCGGCCCCCAAGGCCACCCGGCTGTGACGGCCAGGCCCCGTCGACCTGGCCATCCCCACCTCCCAGGGCTGCCCCCGCCTAGTCTCCTGGGCACCTGGCCTCCTCCAGGAATATACTTGAGTTATCCAGGCAATGGCTGCCTATCACTCGGGTAAGTGGGGAGTAAGATATGCGCAGAGAGGGTTTTGTCCTTGGAAGGTGGAACCTGAGTCTGTGCAGCTGGCCTTCTGGTCGACCCCCCCTCCCCCACCCCCAGCAGGAGCAGGTCCAGGCGGAGGTGCGGGGGTCGGCGTGTGCGCAGTCACCTGTGGCACAGGAATGAAGCTGCCCCGGCTCTCCTGTTGTGGGGAGCGAGGACATGCACGTCGCACGTCTGGAAACAGCGCCCCCACCCCTCAGCCCCGTTGCTGCGCGAACACAGCGTGGAGAAAGGAAAGCATCACCCAGCTCTTTGCAGGACTCTCAGCCTCCAGCCCTGCGGATCAGCTCCTAGACTCCGCGTCCCTGGGCTTTCTCGGCCCCCACTGCATCCGGCCTGCCTGGGGGCTGGCGGCCAGCACCGTCCCGCGGGGCCCTGGCTGGACCGCCGTGCCGGCCACCTCGCCTGGCCTTCACGGCTCACGGCGGTGGAGGTGCAGCGCCCCCAGGCCTATGGCTTTCCACAGCCCATGCCTCCAGCACAGCCTCTGCTTGTGGAAAGTACCGGGGAGCATTTGGGATGTGGGTCTGGGCCCCAACCTCGCACTTTGTATTTGTAGCCAGAGCATGTGACTGTGTCTTGGCGTTTTGCCTTTTCTTGCTTTTACAGATTTTTAAATAAATGAGCATAAATCAGAGCATTATAAGCAAAATGTCCAAAATCATGTAGCAAAGCGGTATCGCCAGTCACCTGGGTCCAACTCCGGAGCCTCTGGGCTTTGAGCGCTCACCGGCCGCTGACAAAGCAGGCCGGGCTCAGAGGCCCCTCCTCCCGCACCCCTCCGCTGCAGGGCCAGGGCCAGGGGTGTGGTCTGAGTTCCTCCCCCAGATGGTGGTAGCCGTGACCGAGGCCTCTGGGAACCCCCAGCCCCCTGCAAAGCCTGCCCAGTGACCCCAGGGAGGCGGAGGGGCTCACCTTTCTCTCCGCCTGCGCCCTTTTCCCCTCGGTCTCCTGGGGAGAGACAGGAGATGCACAGCACGTCTGGTCAGTGGACGTCGACCCTCCGCTCTGGAAACCACCCAAGTGCTCACTTCCTCGGGAGCTGGGGCCTGGGGGACGGGGCTGAGGCTCTGGGCACCACACGTGCATGCTCTGCGGCCCACACTTTTCCAATGCCTGGGTCTCAGCTGGGGGAGTTGCGGGGGGGGAGGCTCAGAGGCCTGGATTCTTCCCTGGGTTATGAGAGGCTGCTCTGGACCTGGGGCACCGGACCCAGGACCCAGTTCACACGCTGTCTCGAAGCTCTTTGGAAACAGGAAATAGGACAGGTGCCTCTCTCACTTGGCCCCCCTCCCTCTCTCTGTCTCTCTCCCATCTCTCTCTCCACCTCCTCCCTCTCTCTGTCTGTCTCCGTCTCTCATGTCTCTGTAGACAGGCCCCGGGGTCCTGCTCAGGGGTCCTAGCTCTTCATCACCTTTGGTGCCTTTGGGCCCGGCCGGCCCTGCCTTCCCAGGGACTCCGGGAGAACCTCGCTCTCCTGTAAATTCCAAAGATACATCATTGAGGAAAAGGCAACCTGCAGAATTCTACTTGAGCATCTCTGCCCTAAGGATACAGCTCCGACCCTCCCATCCCGGCTGCGGTATCCTCAGGATCACTGCCCTGGGACTCAGCCCGAGGGTGACAGCAGGCGGCGAGGACAAAGCGCTCACAGCCACCCGGTGCCTACCGGCCGGCGCGCCCAGCTCGGGCTCCAGGGAACCACCAGCAGCGATCTGGCTCCCGACCAGCTCCGTGTAGCAGCCCAGGTCCAGGCCACCGTCACGGAGCCCCCCCCGGGGGCCTGGGGCCAAGAGCACGTCCTCAGAGACCCTGTCACACAGGCCCCTCCGGCCCCTTGGCTCTGGGAGGGAGGCGGGGCCCTGCCCTGTGCTCAGTCCTGGACGCAGGGGCGGCCGGGCGCAATTATGCCTCCCTCTGGGGTGGTTCTCTCTCCACCTCCAGAGAGGAGGGGTCGGGCGCCACGAGGCCTCCCACGTCTGCGTTACTGATGTGAGCAGGGGGCTAGGACCACCCAGGGCCCTGCCCCTCCTCCTGAGCCCTGAGGGGAGGGTCAGGAGAGGCGGCCCCAGGCTCAGACAAGGCAGCAGGAGCGTCTGCCGGCTGCCCTCCCCAGGGAGTGTGGGTGTGTGGGGTGGGGCCGAGGGGGCGCCGGCTCGGCTTGGGGCGGCCAACCACACGCACTGGCGGGCAGCCGCCCCAGCCCGGCCCCTCCTCCCAGTGTCCCCCCGGCAGGACCCCCAGCCTGGAGCCCATCGTGGTGAGCACACGCAGCCCTCCCATCCCCAGGAGCGGCCCTGGGTGCCCACGGCCCCTGAGCTGGATGCCTCCCAGGACGTGAGAGGCTGGGGACCTCCGAGCTGGCCCTGTGTCCGGAGCCCTTGGAGCACCCACTCACACACAGGTCCGGGGCACTCACCCCTTGAGCTGCGTGCACACCTGCCCTTCGTACCAGGCTCGGGGCCCGAAACCCCACAAGGGGGCCACCACGTCGACGGGAGGGCCGTGGAGCACTCGGGGGCCTTCCTACTGCGTTGAGGTCCAGCCCCACCCTCCCTGCCGATGGCTGACTGCTCTGAGCCCCAGTTTTCTCATCTGCGGTACAGACAGAAAACGCTGGGGCCGCAGTTTTCAGGTGAGAATACCGGGGTACGTGTGGCTTGGAACTCTGGCCCACGGCCACGTAAAGCCAGGATCGAGGACCGGGAAGCGGGTGTTCTATGGAAGTGGACCCCGATGTGAGCTCATAGACTAGCTGCGACCAGCCCCCTCCTCAGGGAATGACAGATCCCGCTGGGCCTCAGGGGTCGCTCCTGACGCCAGCTCTGAGCAGGGTCGTGACCCAAGCTCCCGACCTGAGACCCGCGGGGGGCAGTGCCCACCCGGGCTCTAATTTGAGAAGAGCCGGTGCTCAGTGACCCCCACCCCCGAGCGCAAGCACGTACCCTTCTGTCCATTGGCGCCTGCCTCTCCTTTGGGCCCTGCGGGTCCTGGCAGCCCCGGGCAGCCTCGGAGGATGGAGAGCTTGTCGGAGCCCTCCAGACCCACCAGCTTCACCTCTGCAGAGAGACACAGAGCGCCAGTCAGGGAGCTCGTCCTGGGCCTGAGAGCCCTGCAGAGCCGGCGACAGGCCACCCGAGCCACGGGGATCTGCCACGCGGCGACCTCGGCCTGGGCCCTTGGCTGTGGCCAGAGTCACCCGTCTCAGATGAAGGGTCAGCCTGGCAGTGAGTTTCCCGCCTCTGGTGGGCACTGGTCAGGTGTGGAGGTGATGCAGGGCAGAGCCCTGGCCTTGTGGTCCACCCTGCCTGAGCCACCCTCCCCCCAGCCTCAGTGCTGGATGGTGCCTGGCAGTGCTGGATGGTGCCTGGAGGTGTTCAAAAATGTTTAGTCTCCGCTTTTGAGAAGTGATGATTGCAACTCACTGTCACGAGGAATAAGGATATTGTCCAGAAGGGCTTAGCTCGGGGCCTAGCCCAGTTGGCTGTTAGCACACGGGGCCTGCGGCTTTCAGACCCGACCGCTGTCAGGTCCTACTCACCTGGTGTCTGACTCACCTGGACAGGTGTCGGGGGCGGAGGTCACGGCGCACAGGAAGGTGGTGGCCAGCACTGCGGGCCCTATGGCCACGGCCACTCCACGCTGCTCCATCGCTCTGCTGTTGGCCGCCCGAGGAGCCCCGTGCTCTTATAGGGCTGTGGCCACGCACTGTCACCTCTGGCCCTGTTTCTCCTCCCGGTGGGGACAGCCAGTTCCTCCCCCGGCTTGTGGCGCCAGCTGGAGGTGGAAGCAGCCTCAGCTGGTTCTCTTCCAGGGCCCAGATCCTCCTTTCTGAGCATCTGACTTCCGTGCTCCCTGCGGACCAGCCCCACTTCCCCTCGGCAGGGACATTTCCCTCCAGCCACCAGGCCCCCTAGGCCCTGCATAGGGAAGGGCCAGCCCCGCCCCCCCCATCACCCAGCTCTCCCCAGGCCACACCTGAGGCCTTCTCAGGGGGCAGGGTTTGAGGAATTCATTTGCATTTTATGGGCTTCAAGTCTACAGAAATTTAGAAAGTTCTCCTGGGGTCTAGGGTGATTAGAGGGGAGGAGCGAGGAGAGCAGGATGTGTGCGGCGGAGATTTCCCCAGGCCGGTGTGCCGTGGGCGTCCGACTGCAGTGGACATGCAGCAGGAGAGAAGCAGGGGCGGCCAGGCCAGGAGCATCGCAAAGCGTGGCCCTGGGACCTTGACAGAGGCTGGACGTGAACCCGACTGCAGCAGTTTCAGCCTGGGGGGCGTGGAAGCGGGGCCCGGTGTGGGGTGGGGTGGGGGAGGGCATGAAATTGCTTGGGGGGGGACATTCAGCACCCACCCCAGGAGGGACCAGGCCGCATGCTTTTCCCACACCTCCCAGGGAAGGGCCACACGCTGAGGCTAGCTGTCACCGGGACTCCCGTTAGAGATGGAGGTGGCAAGTCTGTTCCCCCAACCCCGTCCCAACAGCCCCTGCCCAGGTGGGGTGTTGGGATCACGACCCCAAGTCAGACAGACTCATGTGAGTATCAAGGGTCCATCGGAGACAATTTCAACGTCCATGGGGTGTGTGGCCTGAGTCTATGGCCGCTGCTCAAAGACCTCCACTCCGCAGGGGAGAAAAAGTAACGTTCTCCCCACCCTCTGTGTTCTCAGCTGAGACCCCTGTAATGCAAGACAGAGTAACAAGAGAAAAGCACAGAGAAGGTTCTTAGCACAGGTACTCTGTCCATATGGGAGACACCCCGGGGAATGAGTAATTCCCCGAGGTGGCTTAGAGTTCAGGACACAGTACTGTCTCAGGAGGGGAAGGGGAGGGGGGAAGGCATCTTAGACAAGAGGAGATGGTTTTAGGAAAGGGGCCTGGGCCTTGCAGGGCAGGCGGAGGTCGGCTAGTCTGTGACAGTTTGAGTGTGGTGTCCACCTCCGGTGTCCTCTCCTGTAATGAATCAAGGGTCCATCTTCCTGGTTGATGAGGCCCCCAGGAGGGGCTGACAGCGGAGTTTCTTGTGGAGGCTCTGTCTTTAGGCAGAAAGAGGGAGTGCACAGAAAGCTCCCCCTGTATTTGCTGGTTTTCAAGCACCCACAGCTCAAAATAATCCATACAGTGAAGTGTCGTGTCATGCAGCGGATGGACGGGGGTGTGTTCTGCTGCTGGGATGTAAACTTCGCAAGAGCAGGGGATGCCAGACCCCATCCATCGTGGGGGCAGACTCGGCCGGCAGAGGTGGGCTCCCTGGGGATGTGCAGACAGAATGCGAGAGAGAGACCCCCCCGAGCTGGGGCTGGAACAAAGCCCCTTAGCACCTGTGCTATGTGGGTGAGGGTTGCCCTCCTGGCCGGGGCTGCGCTTCTCACTGAGTGTAGACGGGGCAAGAGGCTGACATTCACAGTGTTCGTACTGTAGCGTCAGTAAACTGATGTCCATTTGGCATTTGGGGTGTTGGCTTCATTTAAGAGAATTTGGCCTGTTACAGTAACAGCCTGATAATCCAGTTGAAAGTGCGACCTCGAATAATGGAACGAGTTAGTGATTTTATGCGGAAATCTTGCTGTGCTTATAGTTGATAGTCGAGACCCCTAAATTCATCACGTTCATGTGTTTACGTTAGCAGATTTCTAAAAATGAGCTTCTACTCAGAAGGTTTTGTTAAAGGCAGACAACTGAAACCTGAAAGCACAAATGTGAATACATTCATTTTGAAAATGCAATTAAAACGTTGAAAGCTGTTAACTTAGTGAATTAATCATAGGCCCCTTAAAGGAAGTGATTCAAATGGGCCTGTTATATAGAGAATAAAGTTTATAAGTCCAACTTAAAAGCTTCAGGTATCACGGGACTTTTGAATTGATAATGTTAATAAATTGAACAAATTGCATTTGATTTAATTTAAAAAGACAGAAGCGCACCGAGTAGTCTTCTCTGTGCCAGAAAGGAAACAAAAGTTAGCGACGAAGCCCCACGGAGGAGAGAGAGCCCCACACGGCAAGCTCAGGCACTGCTCAGCTGCAGTGCCTCTGAGGGCATCTCCTGTTAGAGACGGGACACTGAGACGCAGAGAAGGAAGGATGCTGTCTGGGGACAGCACAGCCTGCCAGGGGTGAGGCAGGATTAGAACTCTGCTCCCCAGAGGTCCTGGGATGCTATGTCCTGCCCCCACCCCCTCCCATCCTCCTTCCCCGTCCTGACTCCCCAGCACCTGCCTGCCGGTGCGCATCTCCGCCCCCCACAGTGAGGGGTTTAGGGACCTGGGCTCAGGTTACTGGTCCAGGGCACCTTTTCCTGCTCAACCCTCATCTTTAATGGCCCCCGCACAGGAATTAGACATTCCCAGCATCGCTGCAAGGCTCCCTGCTGGAGCTGTAAGGCTGCTCGCACAGCAAGTGAAGGATTAATCCAGGACGATCCGAAATGAAAGTCTGGTCATTGGCTGCCTTGCGCTTGGGCTACTCCTGCTCCAGAATTTCTGAACTCGGATGCCGCTGGTGCCCCATGAGCATCCCCTGGGCCAGCGCACAGGGATTCGGTTTCCCGTTCAACTGGCCTCACCAGCAAGAGAGAAAGGGATGTTTAGTGAACACCTGCTATGTGCCCCGTGCTCCTCTGGGCCCCGTGACACAGGGGGAAACAGAGCAGACGGCCCCTGCACGCTGGGAGGGGACTGTGTGCTACTGAGGGGAGACAGAAAAGAATCAAAGAGACAAACAATTACATCATACGAATAGAGTGTGAACTATGATGTCATTTGAAAGCAACGTGCGCTCCAAGGAAATACATGCAGAGCGTCTCGTTAGGGGTTAATCAGACTGAAGCATAAAACCTGAAATCTCTGTGACCTCGCATACAGTGGTCCTAACAGTCCAACGAGTCGGGGGTGACTTCAAGACCCACGTTCCTCCGGCACATGTCTGCCACCTTCCAAAGACAGCTGCTGTCCTGAGGGCCATCTTCATCCCAGCCAGCAGGGTGGGAAAGAACATGGAGCGCCCCACGGGGGCAACATCGGGCCTGGGGGGGGGGCACCTCCCTCCCACCTTCCTTCCTTCCGCTGGCTCTGGGCCACGGCCCCATCTGGCCACCAGGGTCCTGGGGAAGCAGCCTGGTCGTGTGACCAGGGAGGCTCTTCCGGCGGGTGCTGCCAAGCACACGGGACAATGGACTGAGACTCCGGAGGGTGCATTTTTCAAGGTCACTGTTTGCTTAGCGTGTGTTTTTCATTCATCAGCTTCCGCCCTGCCGTCCCTGTGCGGTCCGTTTCCCGCCAGCAGTGCATCGCGGATTGGATTCTCATCTGCGCTCACGTGATTGACAATTAGCGTGATCGCTGACGTCCCTGTGTTGGGTGTACCCATGTCCTCTTCCATTTACATCCCGTCGTTTTTCCCTTGTGCTTTGCTTCCTTTGTGTTGGTCGAGCATTTTTAGTATTTCATTCTATATCTGCCTTGAATTCGGGGTTCTTCCTCTGCGGTACACTGAGCGGTTGCCCAGGGAATACATTATAAATGAATACCGTCCCCCTCAAGGGGCTTCACCCATCACGTACCAACCCTTCCACAATCCTTTTTACTACTGTTGTTGTAGAATTCGCTTCTACCTATAGTTTAACCACACGGTGCGTTTTCATTATTTTGGTCTTAAAAATTCAATAGTCTTTTAACAACATTTTTAACTGAAAAAGAGAGTACTTTGCACCTATCCTCGTACTGACTTTCTGTCACCCTTTGCCTCTTCCTAAGAATTTGCTTTTTCAACTGGGATCCTCTCCCATCAGCCTGAAGAACTTGCTTCCTCGTTCCTGGTTACGTGGGTCTGCTTGTAACAAATAACCTTTATTTTTTAAAAAATATTTTTTTGAAGTATAGTTGATTTACAATGTTGTACTAGTTTCTGGTGTACAGCAAAGTGATTCAGTTATGCGTAAATATTTTTTTTCTTATTCTTTTCCATTATAGGTTATTATAAGACATTGAATATAGTTCCCTGTGCTATACAGTGGGACCCTGTTGTTCATCTATTTTATATATAATAGTTTGTATCTGCTAATCCCAAACTCCTAATTTATCCCTCTCCCCGCTTCCCCTTTGGTAACCATAAGTTTGTTTTCTGTGTCTGTGAGTCTGTTTCTCTTTTGTAAATAAGTTCATTTGTATCATTTTTTTAGCTTCCACATATAAGTGATATCATGGTGTTTGTTTTTCTCTGTCTGACTTACTTCACTTAGTATGATAATCTCTAGGTCCATCCACATTGCTGCAAATGGCATTATTTCATTCTTTTTTATGGCTGAGTAGTATTCCGTTGTATATATGTACCACATCTTCTTTATCCATTCATCTGTCGATGGGCAGTTAGGTTGCTTCCATGTCTTGGCTATTGTAAATAGTGCTGCTATGAACATTGGGGTGCATGTATCTTTTCAAATTAGAGTTTTCTATAGATATATGCCCAAGAGTGGGATTGTTGGATCATATGGTAACTCTATTTTTAGTTTTTTGAGGAACCTCCATAGTGTTTTCCATAGTGGCTGCGCTAATTTACATCCCCACCAACAGTGTAGGAGGGTTCCCTTCACTCCACACCCTCTCCAGCATTTATTGTTTGCAGAGTTTTTGATGATGGCCATTCTGACCAGTGTGAGGTGACACCTCATTGTAGTTTTGATTTGCGTTGCTCTAATGATTAGTGATGTTGAGGCATCCTTTCATGTGCCTATTGGCCAACTGTATGTCTTCTTGATCCAGTGAATTTTTTATTTCATATATTGCAATTTTTAGTTCTAATATTTACAATTGGTTCAGTTTTTAGCTTTCTTCTCTCTCTTGAAAGCCCCATTTCTTTACTCATTATATCCATCTTTTCTCATATATTATTGAATATATTTATCCTACTTATTTTGAAGTCCTTTTCTGTAAATTCCAACATTTGAGGCACCCATTCATTTGTTTCTGTTGACTTTTCCCCTCTTGATTACGGGTCATGTTTTCCTTCTTTTGTGTGTCTAGTGAATCTTGATTCTGTGCCAGACATTGTGGATACTGTGTTACAGAGACTCTGAATTCTGAGCTCCTCCTCAGAAGAGAGATGAACTTGGTGCTGGCAGGCAGGTGGGTGGGATCACCTGGGGGTCTTGGCTCTAGGCTTGTTATAATGGCTCTATTTTGTCCTTAATCCCAGGGCAGAAACTTCAGCCCTGGGATACTGTCCTTCTACTTAAGGGTTGGGCTCCCTGGGGGAAAGCCTGAGGTGTTTATCAAATCCATCCAAAATGATGGGACTTGAACTCAGACTATACCCTGACACTGGGCAGTGCTGAAATCTCCACTCAGCTGTGTTGGTCTCCCGGCCAGTTCCCCCAGTGCACCATGGGCACCTCACCTCACACATGTTCAGATCAGCCATCAGCCAAGGACAGGAGAGGGTCTGTAGCAGATTTGGGACCTTTCCTGACGTGGCTTCCTCTTTCTTAGGATTTCCACCCCACTCCTCACCCGGTAGCCTGGATCTCTTACCCAAGTCCCCCGCCCAGTGAGACAGCCTCCTCTGCTTGAATGATGCTACCCCTGCATCCCATGGACCGGGAGGGCCCTCAGCAGAAGGTCAGAGTAACTGTCGATCTTACCCCACATCCAGTTTCTATCTGCTTTTAGTCCCTCTCCATTGCCCTCTACTAGTTGTATTTTCATAGATACTCTAGACTTTATTGTTTAATTGGCAGGAGGCTTAATTCAATGTATGCCATCTTCCAGTGATTAGACCCTAGAAGTCTGGAGGGTAGGTTGTTTTAAGCTCTGAGTTCCACAAAGCCTCTCGGAAGAGGTGGCATTTGAGCAGGGAACTGAGACGCGTGGGTCGGATATGCAGTGTTTCAGGTGAGAATCTTACAGCAAGAGGAAGAGATCTTGGTGGATCTGAGAAAAAGCAAGAAGGCTGGGGTGTCCGAGACAGTAAAGACGGGATGACTGGTAGGAGATGGCGCAGTGAGACCGACATCACCCCTGCCGCAGGCAGGACACTGGTGCAGGGCACGGGCATCCCCTCCTTCAGTCACGTTCTTTCCTCCCCGCTGCACTGCTGAAGGACCTTCAATCAGGCCTCCCTCCACACTGAAATATCAGGTCCACATCTCTTCCACTCAGCCCTGATCACGTCCATTTCGTGCTCCCCAAACCCTTCCCTGGACGTCCATCCTTGACTCCAGGACAGGCTGTCCGCCCCAGAAAGGGTTCAGAGCCCCCATCACATCTGGGCCAGGCCCGTATCCTTGTCATCTTCGTTATCCTTTTGTCCCCTGGCCAGCCTGGGGATGCTCTCTTCACGACACATGGCACATGTGTCCCTGTCCCATGACTCTTCTCACGGTGACCGCTCAGCTGCAGTGCCCCTTCCTCCCTCCCTCACCTGTAAACCTCTTCTCACTGGGTCATTTCATTCTCTTCCGCCTGAGCCCCATTCATGTCATCCCAGAGGGAACGTGAGGTCAACCAGGGTGGAACAAACACCATGTGCGGCCCTGATGCTCCCCATCTGTGGTCATGTCCACTGGGGTCTCAGGCAGGAGAGAAATACACCCTCGTCCTCTGACAAGCGGTTAAGGAGGTGAAATCGACCCCACACTGATCACCTCCACCCGTCAGAAGCGTCCTGCATCCTTTCCTTTCCTCCTTAAACTCTGTCTTTCTGCACCAAATTCCACTCTGAATCAGGCTGTCAAACTGATTTCTATCGAAGGATCACTGATAAGAAGAAACACCGCTCAAGTCTTTGAGAGACTTGCATTTTAAAGAGATGCACTTTATACAAAACGAACAAATTTCTTTACAGTGGTTTTTTTTTTTTTTTTTTTTTTTTTTTTGCGGTACGCGGGCCTCTCACTGCTGTGGCCTCTCCCGTGGCGGAGCACAGGCTCCGGACGCGCAGGCTCAGCGGCCACGGCTCACGGGCCCAGCCGCTCCGCGGCATGTGGGATCTTCCCGGACCGGGGCACGAACCCGCGTCCCCTGCATCGGCAGGTGGACTCTCAACCACTGCGCCACCAGGGCAGCCCTACAGTGGAATTTTAGAGTCAGGGGAGCCGGGGCTGGAGGGGATCTGGGTATGTGCTCGAGCCTTTGTAAAATCCAGCATGCAGGAGGTACCTGCCTTTTCTGTGGCCAGACTGGCTTGGGGTCAAGACCGGAAGAGCTGCCGATGATGCTAGTGCTTGTGTGTTTCCAAGCAGCAGGAGGATACCTGGGAAATTTTGGGAACTACAAGTTCCAAGTACCAACCAGAGCTGCTGAATCACCAGGGGAGGGACGGCCCAGGAACCTAGGTTTTAACAAACCTTCCAGGTGACCTAGATGTGGGCTTCTGCCAGCACTTTCCAGCACCTTCCAGGCCCTGAGCTCTGAGCACACAGGCTTTCTGTGCGCGTGACGAGGAAGCACCACCTCCCTCCCATGACAAACCTCTCTTCCTTCATTCTGAAGCTCTCGTATTGCCCGGTCCCAGAAGCCCCAGGCATGGAGCCCCGGATTGACACGGTCTGTGCCACCGGGAGCCTGGCTATGGAGCTCGGACGGACAGTCCACTCCACTCCCAGCCAACTGTCACCAGAAGCAAAGCCTGGGCCAAGCTGAACTCTCGCTGATAATATTACCAGCCTCTGCCTCTAAAGAGTGTGCAGCCCGGGGTGATCCCAGCTCACTCACTGTACAGCCTTTGTGACGCGCCAGCCTCCACACTGAGCGATTCCAAGCCCATCGTGGGGGCCGGTGAGTAAGACTGCAGGACCTGACCCAGAGCCCCAGGCTGGGTGGGGGGAGACCCGCCTGGGAGAGCACGTGGTGGGATTCACGTGTTGCCCATGCAGAGATGAAGCGGCAGGATTCAGAGAAGCCTGAGCCCCAGGGCTCCAGGGGTGGAGTGGATGTGGTGGGGGTGAGCTGGGATGTTTGCCAGCCGCCCCAGCTGGCTCCGTGTACACTCCTCCAGGCCCAGGAAGCCCCTCGGAGGGAGGGTCCCAGCCCAGGCGGGGGCTTCCCCTGAACCGAGCTGGGACAGGCAGGATCACGGGAGTCAGATCCAACCCATCGTCCTGACCTGGCCCGAATCCTCTTCCCCATGAAGTCTCCTGAGGATGGGGGTTCGTGGGGACCCCACCCTTCTCCAGGCCTGGCCCTCTTTCCTCAGCTTGCTGGTGCCTTTCAGGCAGGGCAGCTCAGGAGACAAGCAGTGAGCACCTGAGAGCCCCGTTTCCATGTGCACGTGGACCTCCGCCTGCATGGGGGCGCCTGAGGTGAGGGCCTGCATCTCCTCCGCAGTCACAGCCCTGTGGCCTTTGCTGTGGGCCAAGGTGGCGGCTGGATCAAGGTGGACTGGCGGTATGCGCCCCAAGCCCCCCACACAGGCTGCTTTGGCTCCAGTGGTGGAAATGGGTTCCTTCTGCCAAGCCATGGACCCTGCCTCTCTTCACTCTTCTCCCTCATCTTCCGGAATGTCAGTTGCCGAGGATCAGCTCCAGCATCCAGCCTTCAAGTGCAAAGCGCCCTCTC
This sequence comes from Leucopleurus acutus, assembly GCF_964270905.1. Classification (NCBI taxonomy): domain Eukaryota; kingdom Metazoa; phylum Chordata; class Mammalia; order Artiodactyla; family Delphinidae; genus Leucopleurus; species Leucopleurus acutus. The sequence continues at coordinate 3,209,312 of NC_139150.1, read as the reverse complement.
TATCGACAAGCATTCCAACAGTCTTTTGGCAGACAGACAGACAGACAGACATCCCAGAGGTACGCACAAGGAATCCCAAAGGAATCTTCTGCACATCTCCAAATTCTACCCACTGTCCGAGGCTCGGTCACACCTCCTGCTCACGCCAGCCCGCTCTCAGCCTGTGGATCTGATCACCGCTGGATGTTTCTCTGGAGTGGCGGCCGGGAGTCTGGTGTCTTCAGATGCACTTAGGCTCATGGGAAGCAGGATGTCCTTCTCTTCCCTCTATCTGCTCCCTAGCCAGCCCAGGGCTGCAGGCCCCGCAGGCGCTGGGCACTTAGAGATTGGTCAGTGGTGAACGTCAGAGGCGTGACACCCTGTAACCTGAGGTCACCGGGCTTACGCACAGGGAGCGCACAGGTGGGGTGGGTGCTGGGGATACAGAACTATCACACGGCAGGGACGCTGAGGCCCCGGGACTAAGCGCTTCTCGCGCATGGTCACATTTGACTCCACAGCCTGGCGCAGCATTTCACAGGTGAGGGAACCAGGCAGCTGGACACCTCACTTCTGACCTGTCCCCGTGCATCACGGTTTGAAAGACGCCTGAGGCCTCAAAGTCGATGAGGAGCACGGCCGGGACGTGCACACACATCTCATGGGATCTTTCCCCGGTTGGGTCTCCAGATGAGACCTTAGTCATATGGTACCTTGCTTGTAGATTTGTTAGAAACCCTGATGTGAGGACCAGACAGCTATGTCCAGGTCCCTGACCCACAGAAATGTCAGACGATGCCTGCGTTTTATTTTCAGCTACGTTTGGGGGTAATTTGTTATGTGGCAATAAACGATACAAATGCTGAAAGCGGTGTCCCTAGTCCGTCTCCCACAATTAGAGTCCTTTAGATCGTCCTAACCATTGAGGTTTCTAGTTTTAAAACGAACTGGAGAGAGGCCCAAGGGAAGCAAAATTCTTGCACCATCAAACACGCCAGCTCCCAACAGAGGCCTGGGAATTGGACTTCTCCCAAATCTACGTGATCTCCACTTGTCAATTTGGAAAAATAAAAATAAAAAAAGCAAGCAGGATGTGTTGTGCATGTAGCTTTTGCTGACGTCTTGACTCCTGGGGGATTACTGGAAAGTGATTCTCTTCCTGGCGGAGGCACAAGCGGAGTCCTGCCTTCCCTTCTCCCTGGACCACTTCTCAGAGGAAATCCAGGCGGACGTGCACCACCTCCACGTGGGCACGCCTTCCTCCTGCAGCCTCCCCAGGCGCTGGGTAGGCCTTGCACCCTGAGTCCTGACACGTCATCATCAGGCTCTGTTTCCCCTTGTTCTGTGTTTCCAGGTTACTGTGTTTTCAAGTCAGTATGTCTACACTGTATCCATTTGAGGTCCTTGTCACCCCTCTTTTGGGTACCAGTGCCTGGCACAGAGCAGGCACTCTAAAGCGGCATTGAATGAATGAATCAATGAATGTCTGGTAGCAGAACTTTTGGGGGTGGGAGGGGTAGGTCGGGGCAAGGAAGGCAGGTGGGCTGCACGCTTTCTGCAGGAGTCCTTCCCCGAGGGAAGGCACCGAGAGCTGAGGCTGCCCCTCCTCCCTCCCTCCTTTCCTCTGAGAAGATGTAGGCACTCTAGGCAAGGGGCAAGGGGCCGGCTCTCCCAGACTGATCAGCTGCCAGCCTATCCAGGACCCAGAAATCAGCAGGATCCCAGCCCTCCTAGGCCCCAGCCAGGCAGGTTGGCTGAGACAGACATCTCCACACCCATCTACCATCCAAATGGAGGCGCTGCCCGAGGCAGGCTCAGCTGTCGGATGCCAAGAGCCTGGGCAGATACGAAAGGACTTGTGCCCCAAGATCCGGAACCCAGGAGCCCCAGCTCTGCAGCAGCAGAAGCCTCTTAGCAAAGCCCCCGCCCCCACGCCAGATGGGGGTGCACACACTCTCCTCCCTCCCTCCATCCCTTCCTGCCACTCCAAGGGCACCCTAGGGCATGGGGCAGCAGTGCTAAGATAAGGGGCACCGAGGGCATCTTTTCCGACATGGGAAGCTTGGATTAATTCCAGCTCCAAACGGTGAACGATGGCCTGCTTTCTCCTTTGTGGGGACAGGTGTTTCCCCTCATCCAGCAAGAACTAACGCAGCCCCGTGGGAATGCTAAAGGCCAATGGCCAGCCATTACCTAGCTCCTGCGGGGGTTCGAGGCACTATCTCTCCAGGGCGCCTGAGACAGATGCTGTGAGCTGCAGATACTCAGCCGCTCTGAAGCCGAGACCCAGGTTGGCAGCCTCGTTTCCACCGAGCCCACCTCTCCCAAGACGGGGAGCAGAGTCCCGGTGCGAGGGCTCCATTCACGTCTCCAGAAGACCCAGCCCAGCTGCCGGTGGCTGCAGGGGCTTGATGAGCTCCTGCGGACCAGTTGCTGGGGCGTGATGGACGGTGCAGGGGCGGGGGCGGGCCCTGGGGCTGGGAGAGCGGTACCCAAGTGAGTCTTGCTTCACTGCTCCCATCCCCGGGGATGCTCAAGGTGGGATTGCTCGCTGGTTTCTAGGCTCCAGCCATCCCAGCACCTGCAGGCTCTCCTCCTCTGGCCCAGCCTACGGGCAGGTGCCTTCACCTGCAAAGTCTCCAGGATGAGGAAGGAGGTGCAGAGAAATGGGGGCTCTGCAGGGCCTTGCCCCAGATGCGTCTCACGCAGGACACTACGGTCTTAAACGCTAAGCCTCCTCCCCCACCTCTCCAAGGCTCAGCCTGCTCACCTTTGAGCACCCGCCTCCAGTGAGGGGAGGCCGCCCCTGGTCGTCCCAGGCCCCGTCACCCAGCCCCGCGGGGCACCTGTGGGCCAGTGCGACCCCTGGAGGCCTGCGGGTCATCCTAAGTCTCGGTCACGGACTCCTCAGGCCAGGCTGGCGGCTCTCCCTGCAGGACACCTCTCAACCAGGTCATCAGCTTCCGGCCCGTTGGATTTCACTGGGCTCCAACGACCGGCGCGCAGGCCCATAGCTCCCACAACCCCCGCCTGCCCCACTCCCTGTGTTGACGTCAGTGCAGCAGCTTCCGACCTGCCCGGCTCTGACGGGAGCGCCACACTGTTTCCTGAGTCACTCATTAGGCGCCGCTGCAATTCAGGCCGAGGTTTCGAACAAGTGCGTTGCTCAGACCTGTGATGAACGGGCTTTCATTGGCGTTTGTCCCACAGAGTGTTTCTCAGTTTCATCTTTAACCGTCGATGCTGAGAAACGGTTGCCTCTTCCAGCCCTGAAAACCCTCCAATCTGCGGACTCTGTTTCCTCTCGTGCCAAGTGCAGTCGAGAGCAAGTGGCCTGCGTCACCGTCCTCGTTCGACCTCTTCCCAGGTCACGCGCTACTGCTCGTGATCGGCCTGTGAGCTCGCCCAGGTAGCAAAGAGCGATCTGACCTCACTTTCTGCTCCTGGAGACGGGGAGCCTTCCATCTTCGGACAATAGCCCCGCCTCCACTGTCTGGCAGGGGGACCCGCCAATTCGCATTGGTGTTTGTCAAAGCGATTACCCACTCCTGGTCTCACTTTCCCATCGGCTCCGTTTTGTCCAGGCCGGTGGATCTCAAACCCGAGCCAACCCTAGAATCACCTGCGGGCCTTGTCAAAACACAGATGACGGGGCCGCCCCCAACGTGTCCGAGTCAGCAGGTCTGCCGCAGGGCCCAGGAATCTGCATTCCTAACAAGGTGCTGATGCCCGTGCCGATGGTCCGTGGACCACGCTCTGAGAGCCACTGGGTCTAGGTTTTGCTGCAGTAACAACAATCCCTGACATCAGCGTTGGCTGAAAGCAACGTGTTTCTCGCTCATGCTGTAAGCTCATGGAGGGTTGGCCAGGGACTCCCTCCAGAAACCCACTCACTGGGGACGCAGCCACTCTGGGAACGTGGCTGGTGACACGCAAGAGGGAACCAGTATGTCAGACTGGAAGAGCCACTTGCTACTTCTGCTCAGGGTCATTGGCCAGGACGAGCCAGGGGGCCGGGTACTATCACCCCGCTCTGTAGCTGGACAGCAGAGGGGGAGCCTGGGGACTTGCCACCTCCGCAGGGCGAGAGTGAGGCCCGCACCCTGTCGAGGTCGGGATGCCCCAGGATTGTGGAAACTCCCCCAGGAAGCCTGGAGGGCTGGTGCCTGACCACAACCCAAGGGCACCCCAAGGCACAGCTCTGTCTCCGGACGCCCGCTGCCACTTCCTCCGAGGAAGAGCTCCCTTGGCGCGTGGCTTGGGCAGTGGCTTCCTTCCACTTTCTGTAACCTTGGCCGGGATTCTGAGAGTTTCTCCTGTCCTGAGACTGGGGTCAAACACTGGTTTAATGCAGGGGAAGGCCCTGGTCACACTTAAGAAGACAGCCGATCACATCTGTTTACGGTGGAAACATTAATCTTGATTTATTGAAAAAGGATTACAATTATTCCTCTGTTACACAGGTTTAAAATATTTTAAAACACCCTTTCCTGGGCATTACAGTTAAAACGTATGAACACGTCTACTGGATTTTTAGGCAATGTACAATGTGTCACTCAACATTCTAGTTTTAAAGGGCCTAATGTCCTAGAATCTTTACCACAGGTTTCCTGTGAACCGTTTTCTTTTTCTTTTCGCCAACATGTGTCCAATTATGTAGATGAGGGGGAAAAAATAAAATTACGCCAGAAGAATTTCTGCAAATATAAGAAGTAATTTTATTGCAATATACCATAGCTAAGTGGTCTGGGGAAAACGGGACACATTTTGACTTCAGTACAAATTACAACAGCTCTGAAGGGTCCAATGGAGGAAAAGATCGACAGAATAAAAGGAGAACTCGGGCAGGATGAGAAATCAAAGTGGAATCACATGACCTAGACAAAGCCCACAGGGCGCCCTGGGGCGATGCTCCGACATGGCTTTTCTTTTGACGAGATGAAGGAGAGGGTCGCTGGCAGACGCTGGCATCCTGGGTTCGGAAGAATCTCGAAGCCAGGCTTTTCTTTGGAAACAGCAAGACTCAGTTTCCAGAGGAATCCAGGAAGTCCTCGTGGGCGGTGTGTTGTTATTCTTGGGTTGCTCCGCAGTGGTTTCCTCAGCCGGAACCACGGTCCAATGAGGCGGGGCGGGCGGAGAACAGCACCAGAGCTGGGACCTGTCACAGCTCCTCCCGAGGAGGCTGCACAGGGCCCTGGGGCCTGTCTTGCTTCTCCCATTGTGGAAGGAAAGGGCATTGCACACGGGCAGCTTTTCACAGTAAAGGGATCGCCCTTCCTCGCTGGCCCTGCCAGCCCTCACCCTCGCTCAGGGAGGACCAGTATCAGATGAAGCCTGGCCGGCCCCGAGCACCCGCGCGGCTGAGACCCGCACCCAGCGTGTTTGCAGATGGAAAAATCCACATCGCTTTCGTGGGGGAAAGGCACCGCTGGCAACCCCGGAGGGACTCCCAGAGTTCATTGCACACGTGTCTGTCTGCTGAGGCTGCAGCAAAGGCGGCCCAGCTGAGGCCACATGCTGCCGCTTCAATTCAGTTCTTGCAACAAACGCAGAAATTAGCACCACAAACGTTCGGCAACAGAATACAATCCGCCATCGTTACACCGTGGACCACGCAGAAAGCGACCATGTGTTGTGTGTGTGTGTGTGTGTGTGTGTGTGTGTGTGTGTTTTCAGATCACAGATGCACAGCCTAAGTTTGGTACCCGGCCTGGGGCGGCTTCACTGCTGTCTGGGAGGAGAACGGGGCCATGGGAGGGAAGGTGACCCGCATTTACCTTAATGTGCTTGGCAAAAACCCGGATGGTGGAGGCAATAGCCAGGATGGAGAAAGATGGGAGAACGAGGCATGGCAGCTACCCCCAGTGTCACCTTCAAGGAGATCTTAACAGATAGCACCACGAAAGAGAAGTGTAAAAATAAGCACCAATTTTCATTTAATTATCATCTACAGAAAATGTGGTTTCCCTGCCCTGGACATCCTCCCATCAGGCTCTGCAGGAAGAAACACGGAAAAAGGAAGCAATTAAAATTAACTTAAGCCTGCGTTTCCGTCTAAGTGCATGTGGAGAAGACAAAGTATAAAATCCTTTTTTCTTTTTCTCCCTGTTAAAAAGCAAAACCCAGAGCTAATCAAAGACTTGTCTGAAAGGGGCACCGGCGCCTGCTTTGTAAATGGTGGGGTGAATTCTTGCTGCCCTTGGCAAACTTCTAATTTCTCACACGTCCTTGAGCGGGCGGGGGTGTGGACCGCATCCCACGATGGACACCCCACCTGTTTTCTCAATTCTCCCGGTGGGACCAAAGCGGGGTTTACAGGCATGATTGAAAGTCAGGGACACTGTACATTTATGACAATACAATACAAATATTTACTTAAAACTCACAAAAACAAAAGCACCTTTAATCCATCGGAAAGGCACATGCAGGATGACATTGGGCCTGTGAATGGATCTTGTTAAAAACAGAGGCTCTGGAGGGTGAGGCGACCTTTACAAGGCTTGCCTCGGAACAATTTTTGAAGGTCGGGGGAAGTACACATCTTCAAGTTGAATTTTTTCCAAAAAACAAAACATGATCTCCAAATACTGCAGCCACACCCGGGCCCCTGTGGACTCTCAGTGAACGAGATCCACGGGCTCGGGGGCGAGACGCGTGGGCCCCGTTCCCTTCCCTGGGGAGCGTGGTGTAGACGGAACGGAACTGGAGCAAAGCAGCGGCTGCGGGGCATCTAGGTCATGTGATTCGTCTCCGGGGCCGGGACTCCGGCTCTTTCCCTTTGCTCTCTCTGGGTGTGGAGTGGGCCCGGCGCGGTGGGGAGGGACGAGGGGCCTTCACCGTCCAGGACACCCGCGGGCGGTGCGCTGAGGTCACGAGGTTGCTCTTGGGGCCAGGCTCGCGCGGCTCCTAGCCCACGAAGCAAGCCGGCCCCACTTCAAAGCCGAATTTCTGTGACGCGTCACCGAAGTCGTTGAACATGATGTCCACGATGGGCAGTTGCTCCACCTTGGGGGTGTTGATTTCCAGAACGGTCTTCTGATACCCTTTCTTTGTCTGGGGAAGGGGAGGGAGGGGGATGCGGGTCAGCGGGGGCTCCGAGATGAACCAGCCATCCACGCCCGCCACGGCTCCGAAAACCCACCCTCAGCAGGGCGAGCCGTGGGGAGCAGGCGGCGCACCCCAAGGCGTCCGCCTCACCCCCCCGTCCGGGAGGGGCACAGGAGCGCGCGTAAGGAGGCCGTGCAAGGGTCCGCAGCCCGTTTGGACCCATGTCCCCTCCCCGCCAGGTGGCACATCCACACCAGGGACTCCTTGTTCGAAGATGAGGAAGTCTGAGAATCCCAAGACCGCGCGACAGCGGATCGCAGGCCCTCCCTGGGGCCATCAGCGGGCTGGACCGCGCTCGGAAGTGAGAGGGATCCGCGTTCACAAGTTCGAGGACAGGGAACCTTACCCGCCCTCAGAGGAGTACTGGGTAAACTGAGGTATGGAGGGACCGGGCGAGCTTGGGGGAGGAGCATCTGCTGGCATGAATCAGGCCCTCCCTTGCTCCGACCACCTGTTCCATCCCTGTGAGCATCTGAGTTCACGCTCAGCACCACCCTGGGGGACGTGAGCCCCACGTTTCCGAATAGGAGAGTGAGCCCCAGGAAAGGGACAGAACTGCTCCAGGAGTGGTGTCACCCCTCTCCCGCCCTCCACATCTCCCAGAATACAGGGGGTGAAGGTGCAGGTCCACCCTGGTCAGACAGCACCTACAGCCAACCCTGAGCATCAGGACACTTGTCAGGGATGCACTGACCCCGTCCCCCATCAATTCCCCCAAGACGAGGGTCCCGGATCCTCGTAGACACGGTCTGCCCACCTGTCTGGGACCAGCAGCCTTCTCCATCTCGCACTGGACCAGGCACATCCTCAGCTGGATCTGGCCCCGGGGAGGCCCTCCCTCCCGTCTTTTCCCCAGCGAGGCATGTCCAGCTGAGGGAGAAGGCAGTGCCTCCCGGGGCCTTGTTCCCCTCCCATGGGACAGCGTGGGTCCCTCCCTCTGGGGGAGGCCGTGACCATCACCTGTGTGACCACATAAAGCCCCTGGAGCCCTGCATGACCCTGGGGAGGCGCTCAGTAAGTCCAGCTGCTATGAGGCGGCCTTCACTCTCCGGGCGGCAGCTTCCACGATGGCCCCAGCCCCCATATCCCCCACGGATCCCTCCCCAGGGGGAGCCCACTTGGTGAGGAACAGCCCCTCACGAGGGCACCTTCATGTGACAGCAGCTCAGCAACCTCACGGCACCATTAGGGACAGGCCGCGTGTGGCCCCCAGATCCAGGTGGGCGAGCCTTAGCTTCCTGTGACCGAGTTGGGAGGCAGAGCCACTGGGAGCCAATCAGGTCAGAGTGGAGCCTCATGAATGGGACTCGTGCCCCTTTAAGAAACAGCCAGAAAGCTAGCTCTTAAGCCCGCGTGAAGGCGGCTGTCTGTAACCCGGGGGAGGGCCCTCACCAGAGCCCGTCAGCCGGCGCCCAGCTCAGACATACGGCCTCCAGAACCGTGAGAAACAACTGCTTGCTCTCGACAAGCCCCTGGTCTGCAGCGATTTGTGACGGCAGCTCAAGCAGGCCGGGAGAGACGCTGGACCACAGCCATGCAGCTACGCTGCCCCCAGAGTCCTGGCCCTCGAAACTGAGTCAAATGACAGATATTTGGTTTTTAGGTGCTGCCTTTGGGAGGTAATTTGTTACAAGCCATGGATAAGTAATACGCTCTCTGCGGCTCATTTGTCTCCACTGGAACCCCAGGAGGTGGAGAGGATGGAAGGAAGCCTCACGGGGGCAGGGCTCCTGGCCAGGCCTCCACGAAGGCGCCGAGCCTGGGAGAGACCTGCTCTGTGAGCTTCTAGACGTCGCCTCCTGAAGGGCCTCCCTGACCCCGCGAACCTGTCCTCCCCACAGCCCTGCCTTAAGGAGAGCGCTCACTCCTACCCGCAGCAGGCCAGGCTGGAAATACTTTAAAGCCAGGACTCGCACTTACGAGCCGACGTGCGTCCCCTCGGGAGCTCGTTAGCACTACCGGCTCTGGTCCCTCCCAGAGATGGGATTCAGGAGGCCTAGGGTGGATGCAGCGTCTGCCTGGTTTAGACGCAGCTCGGGCAATTCTGACACACGTGGGTCACGGCCATCCCCTGAGCGACACTGTCTGAAGGACCTGCTCCGGCGGCCAGGAGCTCAAGGGCACAGATGCTACGAGCTTCCAACATGGGGTCCCCAGAGAGGATGCCCAGCCACGCCCCTGCAGGGTGGAGCCCTGGGAGGAAGCTGAGCCCTCGCCCTCCCTCGGCCAGTCCAGCGAGGAGGGGCCAGAGTCCACCCTGCCTGCCGCAGCTCTACCCCCTCACTGGTCCGACAACCACCCAGCAGGGACTCAGGTGAGACGTCTGGGCTGGCCTCCCCTGGGCCGCTGCTGTCACGGGGAGCTGTGCGGCCTCGGCCACAGCTTGGCCTGAGCCTCGTGCACCCGTGAGCTGGGCAGCCCCGCCTTCTCCTTCCCCCCAGGGAGTGGGGCAAACAGCCCTTGGCAGGGCCGGCGCCCCTCTCTTCCGCCCATGAGGGACGGCGCCGTGTGCTCAGCTGGCAGGGTGACTTCTCTCGGATTGATGGGCCCCAGAGCTCCGATGATCAGAGCGCTTAGCGGGGGCACCTGTAAGCTGTAAGCCGCCGTGCGCACACCGCTCCATTACCCCGTTGCTCCTGAGGCATTAATAACCGTTACGGGCTGGCAATGGCCCCCGGGGGTGCGCAGAGCTGCACAGACAAGGGGATTTATGTGGCGCGGCTCCTTGGGCCTCCTGCCCGGTCACCTGTGCTCCTCCACAGGGCCGGCCCTGCTCAGTGGCCCACCCATCAGGCTACAGGGCCGCACTGTGCCAGCGTCCGAATCCCAGTGTCCTTGGCCCTTATTTTTTATTTTTTTAAATAGATTTATTTTATTTATTTATTTTTGGCTGCGTTGGGTCTTCGTTGCTGCGCGCGGGCTTTTCTCTAGTTGCAGCGAGCAGGGGCTACTCTTCGTTGCGGTGCGCAGGCTTCTAACTGCGGTGACTTCTCTTGTGGAGCGCGGGCTCTAGGTGCGCAGGCTTCAGTAGTTGTAGCACGTGGGCTCAGTAGTTGTGGCATGCAGGCTCTAGAGCGCAGGCTCAGTAGTTGTGGCACACAGGCTTAGTGGCTCCGCGGCATGTGGGATCTTCCCGGACCAGGGCTCAAACCCGTGTCCTCTGTATTGGCAGGCGGATTCTTAACCACTGCGCCACCAGGGAAGCCCTGGCCCTTATCACCATGTGAATCAAGCAGGCCCCCCCCTCCCGCCCCGGGGGAGGCAGCTAGCACGCATTCCTTCAGGCCTCCTGCAGGATTACCTGGGAGGGATGTGACTTTTCAAACTGTGGCTGAACTTCTGGTGGGCAGCGGAGTTGGGTGGGGTGAGCGGAGCGCTGACTGTTCCAGGCCGTTCTTCAGAAGTGCCCCTATGCCCCACCTCCATGCTCTGCTGGGCCCAACCCTCCCCGGAATCCCCTCCCCTGCCTGAAGGAACGTGGGCCCATGTCCTCCATCATCAGGATTATTCTGTTCAGAGTCATGATCTCTCCACCTCCTCAAAGGCAACATCTTTTCCAGAAGTAAAAATGTCAAGCGCCAAATCCAGATATTTCCATGATGCTAAGTCTTGCCTCTGCATTGGCGATGCCCAGAGGACCACTACAGAGCTCAGAAATGACTGCCAGGATTCCTGGCGTCGGGGCAGAAAATTGGATCGGTGCTGTTGATTTTCTCAAGGAGAAGCTCACGGTCGGGAGTCCCGTGGATCTCAGCTGCGGAGCTCCTGGGCAGCAGGGCTGACTTCTTTGGGTGGAGGCGAAGGAGCCCGGTCCTTCCAGCCTTCTGAGCGATCCCCAAATCTTTGACTGTCCTTCCTGTAGAATGGCAGTTTTGTTCCCCGGGGCGCATGTGGCCATGTCTGGAGGAACTTCTGGTGGTCACAGCTGAGTGGGTAGAGGATCTAGCTGGTCAAGTCCAGGAATTCTGCTCAACACCCTACAGTGCACAGGACCCTTCTACTCCCCTGCCACACCCACCCACAGCAAAGAATCATCCGGCCCCAAAGGCTGAGAAACTCTGGTCTAGAACCAGCTTTTCTCTGCATGCCTTAAGGGAACAGAACAGGAATGACAGGTGGAAATAATGGGCAAACGGGTTCCAGCTCATTTCTCAGAAGAGCGTCCTAACACTGAGACTTCAGAACCGTGGCCTGGGCTGACTCAGGAGATAGTGAGCTCCCCGTTGATGGAGGCATTCAAGATGCAGCTATGCCATGAAGGGACTGTGGTGGGAAGAATGCTGGAGTGGGAATTAGGAGACTCAGCTCTGCCACACCCTGAGGGTCTTGGCAGGTCACTCACAAAATAAAGCGAAGACCCTGATGAGGTTCTCACCCAGGAGTGGGGAGCGCTCCTCGTGCCCTGGGTGCATGGATGCTGGTGATGTCCTGACAGGCCCAGGCAATGGGCAGCTGCCCCAGATGCTGACAGCACACCCACGTCATCAGGAGACGTTGGGCCAGAGGGAGAGGACTTTGGATTGTAGGATTAAGGAAGGTCCGAGCCTGCCCTGTACTGGGAGCCTGCAGAGCCGGGAGGTCAGGTTCTGAGTTCGACAGCAGTACTGGAAACTTCTGGGCAGGGAGCTTCGAGAGGAAGAGGCATGGGGCACTTGAATCTTCCCAGGAAGCTCTCAAGAGTGCAGGAGGCTTCTGGGCTGCATTAGGGGGCCACGAGCCGCTGCCTTTTCACCCCAGTCGGTTCTTCACAAGATACATTTTCCTAGCATCCCTTCCAGGAAATGGTCTCTCTTCCAGAAAACCAGTCTGCACGCTTTACCAGATGACACGTATGGGGCCACCCAGAGTGTTTCCCTTTCTGCCGTGGAAGCCAAGGAGCTCCAAGCCCCATCCCAGGCTCTGCCTCTGCTCTACGAGAGTCCCTGTTTCTCCTCACACCTCCACCGTGACTGCCTCGTGCCCGTGAGCCCGTGTTGCCTAAATCAATCACAGGAACAGGGATTCTTCTGGGGCTCACGGCAGCTGAGCACAGCTCTGAGGTCGTTTCAGGCACGTTCCCCCGGAACAGCCCTGTGACGCGGTGCTGTTATCACTTCTGTTTGTAGAAGACAGACGCGAGGGATGACTTTACTCGGTGCCTCACGGCCTTCTGGGAGCAGCTTGGCGTCTGCGTCAGGAACGTGAACACATGCTGGACGGCTGAGGCTTCCGGATGCTTCTGGATCTCTTTCCACAGGGAACTGCATCCCTATCTGACCTTAAACAGGGACCAGTTCTGCGCACTCCATGGGCAGGTCTGAAGGACTGACCGTCACCAGTCCCAGGGGCCAGGGCAGCGTGGGGGGGAGGCCGCCCTTCCGGGCACCCTGGCCCCATGCCTGCCCTGCACTCACCTCTAGCCCGAAGGAATCCCTTGGGGGTTATAACTGGATCCTTTTGTAGAGAGAAGGACTGGAGCTTCCCACAGCTGAAGGGTCCATCCCAGTCGCAGCGGGGCAGCCAGGGAGCAGGCGGGACGTGAACTTGGATCCACCCGAGTCCTGCCCTCAGCGGCTACTAGCGACCCAGTGGGTCAGCGCTGCCCTCCCACTTTCCTGCCTTGCAGGGCCATCCAGACACTCTGTCTTGGCCAAGTAGCCAGACCACCTCAGCAGGCCTTAGGGAGAACCCTCAGATCCCACACACACGCCCCGAAAGCACAGGACAGGAACGCCCAGCGGGGAAGATGGACGCACAGGCAGGAGCACTGGCTGCTCACCAGCACGCAGAGGCAGCTCAGTGCCCGGGACACCTGTGACCAGCTCTGATACGTGTCCTGGCCACTCTGTACAACAAGGGTGTTGGAGCCAAGTGGTGAAACCTTCTGGAACCAGGAAGAACCAGAAGGGACTGCACGTGGTTCCCTCAATGTGGAAATCCACGGGAAGGGCCCTGACCGGAACTGGGGCCTGGGAATTAGCGAAGAGCTTTCCCGACCTCGAGACCAGAGGCACAGTGCCTTCCAGAGGAGGGTGTCCACAGGCGCCGGCACCACGAAACTGGCCCTGGACACTAAGTGTCCCCCAAGGGAGCCAGGCTGGGTGGGGGGCCTCGGGCAGGGTCTCTGGGGAGCAGGTGGTGAGAGGCCGGGGGTCTGATGTCAGATGTGACACTAAGACCCGCAGAGGAGGTGCTTCCTGCTGACACCCCCATCTCCAGTCCTGGAAAGGCCACAGGAGGGACACGACCGAGGGTTTCACCAGGACTGGGCCCCGTGCACGGCCCAGGACAGGAGGATGCAGCTCGGACCCGGGCTGCCCAGGGCAGACGCAGCCCCGGGAGGCACAGGCGGGGGGCTGACCCTGGCAAGCGCAGGGGCCGGGGGCCAAAGAGCGAAGCAACCCCAGGCCTGACTGGCTTCTCGGGCCTGAGCAGAACGTCCTTCCCAGAGGGCGGCACAGGGTCCAGGGAGGTGACCCAGTGAGGGCCGGGGGTGTCACAAGGGCTGACACTGTCAATGCCCTCTGAGTCCGCAGGACACCTCCCAGCACGGCCACGCTCCCAGGAGCAAACTCAGACTCAGCTCCGGACATTCCCCCAAAAGTGGAGGCGTCTCAACTTCCGCATCGGACCAAGAACGCTCCACGTCACAGCAGGCACGGGATCAGGGACCCCAGTCGGCCTTTGCCATCAGGTCTCAGCGTGGCCTTCCCGACCCCAGCTCTGCGGGAAGGTCCCCACCGCTGGCCTGGGGATTCCACGTCCGCCAGCCACGGTCAGCGGCACCGTGCCTGGGCCCTCGCTGCGCACAGGGCCCGGCCCACGGTAGGTGCCCGGGAAGTTCGTGGTGACCGAATGAACTACGTGAGGCACCGACGGACGCCGTCCCCCATCCCCACCCCCAGGCAGGGCTGCGGGCGACACTCACAGCGCAGCCGTCCACCAGGGCGCGAATGTAGGGGCTGTTATCGTAGGACATCTCCTCATCGTTGGAGCCCAGGAAGCGCATGGCCTTGTCGTAGCTGCCCGTGGCGGCGTCCTGCCAGGCGACCGACTGGTAGCAGTTATAGGTGATGTTCTGGTGGGCGGAGGCGCTGAGCAGCCGTAGGAAGGTCATCTGGACCACGCCCACGGGGTTGCCTTCCGTGTCCACGTAGGAGAGCTGCAGGGGCACAAGAAGGGGCGCTCAGCAGGGAGGGCACACAGGCTGCGCAGAGCCCCTCGTCCACACCGCCGGGGCTTCCAGAGCTTCGGCCACTCGCTGTCTCCTCTGGAGCGTGGGCCACGCCAAGAGCCCCACCTGGAAACCTGCTGCACGCCCGGGCCCCGGGCCCCAGGCCAGCATGCACTGGGCTCTCTGGGGGGTTCCCTGGAACACTGTGAACCACGCCTCATTCCTTTCAGGGACCTAGATAACCCGCCCACTCTACTTTACCTGGTTGGTCCCTACTCAGCCTCCAGGGTTCAGCTCATGTGCCTCTGCCTCCAGGAAGCCTGCCAGGGTTAGGTGCTCTCACCCACCTTGGCCCGGTTCAGTGTCCATCTTTCCTACTGGCTGTCAGGCCCTCCACACCAGCACTGGACTCCTGTGTCAGAGGCACCTGGGGCCTGGTCTGCAGCCCTCCCTGGACCATGAGTACCCTGAGGGCATGAGCTTGGCATGTACATCCCTGTCACTGTGTCCCGATGCCGGAGGAAAAGCGGTGCTCGTTAGATCATGCTAATACATGAAAACCACTGGCTAATCTCTGTGACGTACAAGGACCTGGCTGGGGCCATGAGAATTGGAGACAGGAAGGGCAGGTGGCTTCGGGGAGGAAGGGGCCTGAGGCATGGGGTCTTGGCCAGCAGACAGGAAGGCTGGCCTGTGAGAGGGTCACAGGACATACGGCCAAGAGCCAGAAGCCTGGAGGGACCAGGCACCATCGTGGAGGCACAGGGGAGAGGCCCTTCTTGCCCCTGCCCGGGCATGGAATCCAGTGGAAAGCAGAGTGGGCCGTGCCGTGGCCTGGAGTGGTCAGCCCACGCTGAGCGGGCAGCCCGGGGCGCTCTGGCGGCAGGAGCCTCGCTGAAAGCCCCGCTCTCTGCCGGCAAACCCAGGGCAGCACCGGGAGACAGTGTTGGTTCTCCAGTGGCTTCTCAGCATCGCAGGTCGGATGCACGCGGGGCTGAGAGCTCAGCCGGGCGCGGCCAGTACCAGCCGTCCCAAGAGACGGATCAGTTTCTGCATCTTCTAAACTGCAACTTTCTGAGCTGCTGGACACAGCAGGGGCGGGGACAGTCCTTAGCCCCTGGGACGAGGCGGCTCTCTCCTCTCCCTGAAGGCCCTCAGCGTGAGAGGCCAGGCTCTCCTCACACACCCAGCAGAGCAGGCTTGGCCCATCACGTCTCCCCGTCAGACGACGCACAGACGGACGTCAGGATCTGAGACCCGCGTTTCTCCTCCCTGCTCTGTCTCGGACCCTAGCCCCCAGCCTACCCTAAGAGAGCCGTCCTGAACACACGAGCGAGAATTTAAGCCGATATTGTGCACGTATGTATAGAGATGTCTACATAGTTAGAGCTGAAGGCGGCGAGCCAGGCCTGGGATCCTGCCCTTGCCGCCGGAGCAGGGGGAGCGCAGAGCTGCTGGCCAGCTCCCCACACAGCCACCAGACACCGACTTCCAGCCGGACCTTGAGGAGGGAGAGTGAATACCAACCGCAGTCTGGGCCATTGGCTGTTCCTCCTGGACGGAAGGCGACTGACTGTAGGAAGGACACATGCGCAGAGAGAGGCGGGCAGTGCTGGACGCAGAAGGACCTGAAGCCCCCAGTGCCGGGCAGGTGGAGGACGACAGGCACGGCCAAGCCCCGCCCCACGATGGAGTCCCAGAGCCCCGTCATGAGGCCCCGCCCTCCCGGCGGGAAGCAGCTCTGCAGTTATCACCTTCACGTGGGGCGCCCAGGGCAGCCGGCCCAGAAAAGCACCTCTTTCTTCAGGGAGGGACCTGTATTTACGCCCTGTCCACTCTGATGGTCACAGGCTGCTAGAAATGATGCAGCAGGAAAATGCCAAAGATGCGGAGATGTTTCCCCTAGACTGTCCCTTCACCTCCATCCTTGGTCAACTGTCTGCGAAACAAGACCCAAGCAGCAGACAGGCTCTGGGCTGGCGGCTGAAAGTGGGTGTTCTCTACCTGCTTCCACAGAGCAACGGGGTGGGTGTGCGGGGCCCTGTCTGGAGAAGGCCACCAGCACGGCTGCAGAAAGGACCACGGCCCCGGCTCCTCCTGACTCCTGCGCCCCCCGCCCCCCCACCTCTATCCACCCGGCTCAAGGGCCCCGGGCACTGCCTCCCCGAGTGGGCGTCCACTTCAGGTCCTTCTGCCTGCCAGTGGCTCCTTCCCGAGGACAGCACCGAGGAGGTGAAGGAGAGAAGAAACAGCAGGAGAAAGAGGGGGCGAGGGTGCCGGAGGTCCCCACACAGAGACGAGAGGAAGTCCCCAGACGTGGCAAGGTGAGCGCAAACCTTCAGTGTCTGGAAAGAGCTGCAGTGGCTGGGAATCAGGGCTACGGGCCGTGAGATATTAATTGAGCACGAGTACCCCCGGGCCTAGGAACGGGGGGTCCCCACGTGCAGCGGGCAGAGGCCGCTGGAAGGCCCTACTCTGAGTCCTGGGGGAACGTGGCCCTAGGACCCCCCGGGGAGCCAACTGAGGGCAGAGGGTCAGGCCCGCAAGTCGTGGACCCGAGAGCTGGCTTCTGAGTGAGAAGGACGTCCTTCAAGGATGGCCCAGGTGGGACACTAGCCGAAGAGTGAACGCAGGAAGCAAAGGGGGCTCTCGTGGCACCTGCAACGCGGCCACATCTGGAACCTAGTCCTTGAACTTGCCGGGAAGGGAGCATAGAACTCTGCACTTGATTCCGGAAACGGGCCCAAATCAAAACTCCCGAGATGCTCGGGGAAAACACCCTGCCGCCTGGCAGCCGTCGCTGGCCCCATAGGGTCGGGTCCAAATGGCCTCGGCCTCTATACCGGCTAGAAAAGCATCACATCCAGAACTTTAGAGGGATGCCCGTTGCCTTTCACCTCCGGGATGGCCTATTCAAGACTGGCTCCCCAGAAGTTAACACAGGGACCAGCACGGTCGCGGGCGATGCAGCGGACAAGCCCAGGGTCCCGTCGGCAACCGGAATGGCCCCTCGGCCCCCAGCCACAGCAGGGGCAGGGCACAAGTAGGACGGATCCTGGAAAGAACTGGATGGTTTAATGGTCCAGGACCCACTTCCTCCAAGCTGCCCGCTAGGACTTAGCAAAATAAACCCTCCACTCCTGGTGTCTCTGGTCTCAATTCCTGGCGGCACCCAGCAGGGGCTCTGAATGCCAGCTTCGTGTCCTCCACCCGAAGAGACAACCTTCCAGCTGCTCCCGGCTACAGTGAACCCTCGTCAGCGTGGCAGGAGGGGCCGGCCTGCGTCTGGCGGTCGTGGCCGTGGAGCAGTTTGGCCAGAGGGCGAGAGCAGGTGCGGCGCTGGGGGCGATTAGTCCCATGCAGAGCCGAGCCAGGCCGTGCCGCAAGCAGACAGCCCCGTGGCCACTTACCAGGGACCCTCGCTTGTACTGACTGTACCAGGTGGAGGGCTGCTCTTTGGGCCAGCGGGCCATTTTACTCTGCAAGATACGAAACGGGTGGGTTTAACGGACACTGCACACGAGTCGAAGGCCGTCTTACCAGTTTGCCACGCTTGAATTCACTGAACCAGGAACCCGGGTTTTCTTTGGGCCAAGAAGTGATTCTGGCCTAAACATCGAGGCGGGAGGTGGGGAGGGAGAGAAACAGAGAGAACGACAGTGTTACTTCTGCCTTCACGAGAAATGCTCCCACGTCCTGCACACACGCCTTCTCCCCGCCCAAGCGGGCCTGCGTCCTGCCCTCACGGAGATGCAAGATGGCCTCCTGGGAGAAGATCCCTTAGGTGCACCTAACTCCCCCAGAGCTGGGCACTCGCTCCAGCATGGACCCCTGACCGCGATGGGGACGGGGGAGCCCTGGTGCCTTCCAGGCGCGAGCACCTGCTTCACGTGCAGGGTCACGAGAGCCTGCATCTGACCCGTTCTGGGTATCCAGCACCTAGGACAGAGCCTGGCACCTCGTGACTGCAGAAAACTGCTCGTGGAGTGAACTAATGAAGGGGTGAACGGGCGGATCCTCGCTCATCTCGCCCAGAGACTATCATCTACTACTGATAGGCTGAGAGCAGACAGGTGGGCGTTCCCTGACTCGATCCCCTGATCTGGGGGCGTGGCTCCATCTCCAAGGCCTCTACCTGCGGACAGAGTGGGCAGGAGACCCTACTGAGGTCCGGCTGGGTGTGAGGCGTGCGTGTGTGTTTCTGCATAGGATGTGGGCGCACGTGGTGTGTGTGAGTGTGGTGTACAATGGTGTGTGTGCAGCGTGTGTGCCGGGTGTGTGGTGGGGTTTTCTCTCTGGGGAGAGTGACCACAGGGCCAGCCTGTTCCCAGCTGTCCCTCCGGTGCTCTGCCTGGGTGCCAGGTCCCATTCCCCATTCCCTGGCTTCTCCTCTGAGCTGGCCTCGTGCAGGGGATCCTGAGAAGCGGCCCCACTGGAGGAAGAGCAAGCCTAGCCTGCCCCCCGCCCCTCGGGACTCTCCCCTCTGGTTCCAAACCTGCTGCTGTCAGCGCTGCGCCCGAAAAGCACGAAGGCCGCCTCCTCCCAGAGCAGGACCAGAGGCGTGGGCAGGTTGGCGCCTCGTCCAGACTTCTGCCCTCCATCCCCAGCCCTTCCGCCACCAAGGGGGCCCTGCAACCCGGGAGACCGGGCAGAATGCCTCAACCCGCCCGAGGCTCCCAGCCTGTGGGGCCCTGGCGGTCAGCACAGGTGCAGAGGACAGGCAAGGAGCAGCAGGGGTCACTCAGCGCCCCAAGTCCACCGTCCGCCTGGCTCCACCACCAGCGAGGGCTCCTGGGGGCGTCCTACTGGCTCTCCAGCAGCGAGGCCGTTTGCAGAGGACAGACAGCAACAAAAGAATGAGCCAGCATTTTTCCACTTGAATTTCCTCCTGGGCCTCTGCCAGATGCAACGGTCCTGAGGTTTGAATTTCCTTGTGAACCACAGGCGTCTTTTTGCCAGGAGTGTGGGTTCCCAAGGATTTAAAATCCCAGGTAGGGAGAGCGTGAACATGAAACAGGTCCCCAAGGCATCCACGTCAGTGCAGAGCCCCTGTTCCTGCTGGCCCACAGGAGTGCCGGAGCTCCCCTCGGTGACAGTGAGATTTAGGGACAGGGCACCTCTCCCTCCAGAGGAAGTGGCTCTGGGCTCTGAGGCAGCCGGGAAGCCGAGGACCACAGGTTGCCCGACTCCTGCTGTGCCCGACCCTGAACCTGCACAGGCACCATGGCTGCGGCTCCAGGAACCCCCTGCCCTCGGTGTGCGGCACGGGATGGGGAGCCCTCTGGGAGGGACATCACGGAGGAGGGTCTGTCCAGGCAGATGCAAAGGGCACTGCGGCCAAAGTCTCCACCATCTTCCCAGCTAGAGACCTCGCTCCCCTTCCTCACCTGTCCTGGGCCACAGTGGGCCTGGCCTCCAACGTGTGCTTGAGAGAAAGCAGCACACGCCTGCCACACACGCCTGTCCCTGCACGCCATCCACACGCCACCCACACGCCACCCACGTGCCACCCACACGCCACCCACACGCCATCCACGTGTGATCCACGTGCCACCCACACGCCACCCACGTGCCACCCACGTGCCATCCACGTGCCACCCACACGCCACCCACGTGCCACCCACACGCCACCCACACGCCGCCCACACGGCATCCACACGCCACCCACACGCCACCCACGTGCCACCCACACGCCACCCACACGCCACCCACGTGCCACCCACACGCCACCCACGTGCCACCCACATGCCACCCACACGCCACCCACACGCCATCCACGTGCCACCCACACGCCACCCACACGCCACCCACACGCCATCCACGTGCCATCCACACGCCACCCACACGCCACCCACGTGCCATCCACAGGCCACCCACGTGCCACCCACACGCCACCCACACGCCATCCACGTGCCATCCACACGCCACCCACACGCCGCCCACACGGCATCCACACGCCACCCACATGCCATCCACGTGCCATCCACACGCCACCCACACGCCACCCACGTGCCATCCACACGCCACCCACACGCCACCCACGTGCCATCCACATGCCACCCATACACCATCCACGTGCCATCCACACGCCATCCACGTGCCATCCACACGCCACCCACACGCCGCCCACATGCCACCCACATGCCATCCACCAGCCATCCACACGCCATCCACACGCCATCCACCAGCCATCCACACGCCACCCACACGCCATCCACCAGCCAGCCACACACCACCCACATGCCATCCACCAGCCATCCACACACCACCCACATGCCATCCACCAGCCATCCACACGCCACCCACATGCCATCCACCAGCCATCCACACACCATCCACACGCCACCCACCAGCCATCCACACGCCATCCACCAGCCATCCACACACCACCCACATGCCATCCACACGCCATCCACCAGCCATCCACACACCACCCACATGCCACCCACCAGCCATCCACACGCCATCCACACGCCATCCACCAGCCATCCACACACCACCCACATGCCACCCACCAGCCATCCACACGCCATCCACCAGCCATCCACACACCACCCACATGCCACCCACCAGCCATCCACACGCCATCCACCAGCCACCCACGTGCCACCCACATGCCACCGCACACCACCTGCACACCCATCCACACACACTGGTTCACACCCTTCCACACACACAGAGACCCCACCACAGAGGCGAGGACGCTGAAAGACCAGAGGAGACTCAGACCGACACCCCACAAAATCTCCACGGATCAGAACCTCGCTAAACAGACTGTAAGGGACGCACGGCGCTCAGGAGCGACTACCCAGGAAGCTGACACTAAGAATTTCAGCAAACGCCAGCTTCTAAAAGACGTATTTGGGTCACTTTCGCTCCCAAAAGTCCTTCCATGGGTTTCAGGTTGCTCTGAGGTCAGAACTGTAGGGTCATTCTAGGAAGGATTTGACCAACGAGTGGCGGAAATCCCAGCCCCAGGCGTGGTAGGGGGAAGAGAGCCAGGAGCCAACCACCCCTGCAACTTCCACAAATGAGGCTGCACTAAGCCTGTCCCATTGCTGGAAATTTCTTCCTAAGGCAGATTCAAGTCTACTTGCGGAGGGACAGCCTTGAGTTTAGATCTGGCCCGTTTCTGGTCTTCATTCTTAAAGCTGCACGCACGTGAAATCCCTGGAGCCCTGGCCCGGCCCCACCGGGAGAGGAGGCCACGGAGGCGGGTACTCACCCCCTCGGACTTCTTGTCGGGGAAGACGCACGTCGAGCCCCCGGCTGTGAAGTTGCAGTAGACTTTGAAGGAGTCCCTGGAGCAGCCTTGGTTCGGATCCACCCAGTATTCACCTGGATCGCAGGGTCAGGGGTGGGGTTAGGGAGGGAGGCGGGTCGGGAGGGCTGCTCCTTGGACAGTTCCAGAAGCAGCTGTCACACCTCAGTCCAGCAGTGCCAGCACCCAGCCCGGGCATGTGCCGCAGCACAGCCCTTTCTGGGCTTTGCCCAATGGCATCCTGCTGGGCCCACGGAGTGACAGGGACAGACGCATCACCAAGAGCACAGCTGGAGCGTGAGGCCCACGGGGTCCAAGCTCTGCCTGCTGGCGGGTGGATGGGAACCCAGAGGTGCTCCAGGAAAACTCCTAGAAGTTCACGTACTTAGGATCAGAGTCAACTGGAACCACAGGCACCCCTTAAATCTTGCAGAAGAGTTCATCCTTCCCAGAGCAAGCCAGTGGGATCTTATTTTCTAGCAGGTAGGTAGTGCTTGGCTATTAATGGTGAGAATGGGACTGAAGTTCTGGAGTCTAAATAGTACTTTCCCAAGTACAACTTCAAATACCAGCACGAGGACTCCTGCTAACACTGACAGCAGCTGCGGCCAACACCACGTCAGGCCCAAAGCATTTCATACACTGTACACACGTCCTCTGATAGGCACGCGTTTTAATTCCCATTTTGTAGGTAGGGATCATGGGACTCCGGGTAGAGCAGGTTACCTGCCAGACAGTGGCTAAGATTAGACTAGACCCCGGCTCTGCGTGACCTCACAGACTTGACCTCTTTCCCCGGCCTCCCAGGACGGCTTCCCCTCCTACTATGATGCCTCGTCAGGTGACAAGGGGGGACCTGCATCCCCACTGCACCAACGGGGACCTGAGGCCGAGCGAGGTGCGTGCCCGCCCAGGCCTGGGTCCCTCCCGCCACACCGGCTGCTCAGCCCCGACCCCTCCGTTTGTCCCCGGGTCCACGGTCGCCTTACCGTCGGGGAAGTCAGGGTGGCAGAGCTGAAGGTCTTTGCAGGTGCGCGCGGGGTTCTGCTGCGTGCCCAGGGGTCGCTTCATCTGCTCGATCTCCAGCTTCAGCGAGTTGAGGGAGCCGAAGATCTCCTCCATGCCGTCCGCGTAGTCCATGTAGTTCTCACCCTCCCCTTCGTCCATCAGCTGGCTGGCGTCGATGTTCCGCCGGGTCCTGGACGCCTGGATCGGCAGGGGCTGGATGACCTCGCCTGGGGGGCCCTGGGTGTGGAAGAGGGACAGTGACGGATGGGAGAGGACGAGGCGGCCCCGGGTGGTGGCCGGGCCGGGACCGCCAGGGCCGCACCTGCAGGGTCCTGGGCCGCAGACGCCGGCCCCTCCTGGTAGTACAGTCCTCTTTCCTCTTCTCTGTCTCTGGAACATTCCACACCCATCCCTCGGGGCCCTGTCTAGGGCTGCCTGCTCCTGCCACACACATGCATGCATGCACACACACGCACACACACGCATGCACGCACATGTGCACACACAGAGGCACCTGGGCATACACACACACGCGCACACACACCCCTCCCCCTTCCTCTCTCCTCAACCAGACTTCCAAGGCGGAGGCGCCCTGGGCTGACCTGTGTCCCGGGGAAGGGGACAGGCCCCGCCCCGCCACACACGTTTCATAACGTTTTGGGATTGAACCACACAGTTGCTTCCACGATTCCCTCGGTGTTAGGAGAACCCCCATCTGGCTCCCAAGTCCTCAAGGGCTACTCACCGGCAGGCCGGGGGGTCCTGGCTGGCCAGCTTCACCCTTCGGGCCAGTTGGACCCTGGGGAGAAAGGAAAGAGAACCAACCTTGGTCACTGAGGCCTGATGTGACTTGAGTCCCCCTTGAGGTCTAGAATGATCCCCGGAAACACGTGGAGAAGGTGGAGGGACAAACCTAACATGCTGGGGCCCCTTCCCAGTCCCAGGTGTGAGAACTGGACACCTCAAGGAGGGGACTTAGGGGGACAGAGCCCTTTCTGCAAGGCAGGGAGCCTCAGTCTGAGATGACTCAGGGTAGAGGCGAGCTCAGGGCAGCCCAGTCACAGAGGAGGGGTGTGAACGACCGGCCCCATGAGTCAAGGGAGAAAGGGGACCCCAGGGTGGTTCTCATCCAAGGGAGATGCACGTCCCCCCCACCGGGTGGCATGGGCCGCTCAGGGGCAACACCACTTACTGAGGATCCCTTAGCACCTTTTGGACCAGGAGGGCCCTGCGGAGAGAGGGGCAGAGCGTCAGCTGGTGGGCGGTCCCTTCCCCTCCCGGCACCAGCCTGCTCTTCACGCCCTCCTTGCACCCGTGTCCCCCCTCCAAGAGTCTACGCTCGTACTTGCTTGACAGGGGAGGTGGGCGGGGGCAGGCGCTCACCCACACGGAGGCCGGGAGGGTCCCGAGTGCCCCGGGTCAGCCTCCCACCCGCCCCAGCAGGGAAATCACAGCTCAGGCAGCCAGAGGCCCTGACACGGAGCCGCTCCAGCCCTCGCAGCAGCCCACAGCAGGGGCCAGCATCGGACCAGCCGGGGCTACCTTGGGCCACGTGCACCCGGGCCCAGGTGGGGCTCAGAGGCTGACTAGTTTCGGGCGAGAAGAGACTCAAGGTCGGAGGATGTCTTTGCAGTCCTGGGTCTCCCAGCTGCATGGGGGGGCCCCAGGCTCGTGACTAGAAGACGGGACACCAACTCCTCACATCCGGGCCAGGCTGGCTCTGCTCATGCCAACGGGGAGGGTGGGGGGCCAGCCACCGTCTTTGCCGCCCCCAAGGTGCCTACCGTGGACTGTCCACACGCCCTACAATGCCCGGAGACAGAGGCTCCCCACTTCTCCTCCCCAGCCTGAAACCAGAGCCCAGTGACCGCACTTCCTTGCTTCCACTGCTCGGAACGCGGATGTGAATTAACGAGCAGATCAACCCGTGGTGCGGGGCACCAGGTCCACCTGGGCGGTGGCCCAACCCCAGGGGGTCCCATGACTTCCCTGTAACTCTGAGGCCCATCCCCCCACTCTCCCAGGACAACCCGGGGAGCCGTGCACCCCTCCCAGATACGCACCGGCAAGCCAGGGGGGCCCGGGGGGCCGATTGGGCCCGAAGGACCAGTGATACCCTGAAAGAAGCAGAAACGCAGTCATCAGTGTTCGGATCAGGAGGGAGCCTGTCCTGCAGCCACGCCCCTCGGTTCTCGTTGGCCTCTTCCCCCAACACGGGCTGGCCACGTGCGAGGGGAGCCCTTGCTCCCTGCTGGGCCCGGCAGGGCCTGAACACCTGCTGTGAGGCTGGGCACCCGGCGCTGCTGCCCGCAGGGCGGTGGGGGGGGGGGCAGCTGAGTGTGAACGCTGCCTTCTAACGTTCTAATGTGAACCGTCCCTGCCTGGTCCCCTCTGGCTGCTTTCTGCTCCCGAAGCAGGGGCCGCGGGGCAGGGGCGGCGAGTGTCCTGGGGTCCTGTCTGCTGTCTGTCCATCTGGCCTCCTAGTGGCTTCTCCCACACTCGGAGTTTGCAGCCTCTGAGCCGACCCTCTCTCCAGGTCTCGGTGCCGCAGGGAGACACCATGGATGAGGCCACGCTGGGAGGACGTCACCCCACAAGCTTCCTCCCCGCCTCACGGCTCTGCCGCCTCCAGCTCTGTCTCGGGCGTCCTGTCCTCTTCCAGGTCAGGTGCAGGCCAAGGTGGGCAAAGCACAGGGGCACGTGTGAACCTGTCACACCTGGCTTGGGAAGCGGTCATTCACAGGCTGGAGTGCGGCCCCGTGGCCCTGACATGGGGACGGGAAAGACCGGCCTGCCAGGTCCCCCCACCCCCTGCCTCCACTCGCTCCCCGCCTCTCCTGGCCATGGAATCCACTGCAAGCAGCTCCCAGGCGCAGGACGGGCGAAACCTGCAGGCTAAGGGTTCCCTGGCTGTGGTTTCCTGGGGGCTTCAAACTCCAATTAGCTGCAGGGGTTCCCAGGCAAGTCTAGGGTCAGGTGTGCATACACGGGGTCAAGGTGGGAGCAAGGATGTGGCTGAGCGTCGCCAGGGACCTCCTGGACAATTAGCTGGGTCAGAGGGTCTTGCACAGAGTGGGGGCAAATGACCTTCACTTCTGAGGTCACCAGGACCACGAGGGCTAACGAGGGCCCGGGCTGGGCTCCAGTTCTGCCCCAGGTTGCTGTCACCTGGGCGAGCCCTGAGGGCGTGCCCTCAGCTGTTCCCATCTTGATTTGATGGACATGGGGACGTCCTTCCGGCTCTAACGAACACAGAGCCAGCATCCCACGCACCTGTTCTCCCTTAGGGCCAGAGGAGCCCTGCGGGCCGGGGAGGCCGCGGTCGCCCTTTTCTCCCTGTTCGCCCGGAGGTCCGATGAGCCCGATCAAGCCCGGATGTCCCTGCGGGAAAATGAAGGGGCGTTGGCGGTGGCGACACCCCCCGTCCAGCCACGCGGGCCAGCTAGACGTGGCAGCACAGCTCTGCCTCGGGGGCTGCCTGGAATGGACACAGGCCCAGGGCAGGTGCCGTCCACGGGGCCTCGCAGGCCCCCGACTGCGGGCAGGTCTCCAAGTCACGTGCATCTGTTTCCTTTGTGTCCTCACGCTGAGCACGTGACAAACGTGGGGGAAGAGCAACCCCTTGCTGAGTTTGAAACCACAGGTACCTGCGGGGCCTGAGTTTCAACCACAGAGTCACCTGGAGCCCCACCTCACCTTTTCCCCTTTGGGTCCAGAGTCTCCTTTGAGGCCAGGGAGTCCTGGGGGACCCTGCGGGGGAGGCAGCGGGATCAGAATTCTCGTTCCCAGTCCCGCCCTCCGCCACCACCGGGGGCTCCTCGGGAGCATATCCGGGACTCACCATGGGGCCGGGGGGGCCGTCGGGGCCTGGGGCTCCTGGGAGACCTTGCTCACCCTGAAAGACAGTTGACCCTCCGTGTGAGTCCCGCCCTGGCCAACCCCGTTCCCGTCCTCACCCCTGCTCCCCTCCCTCTGCAGCCGCGCCCCCCAGGCCTCCCCGGGGGCCACTCACCACAGGGCCAGGGATTCCTCGCAGGCCATCGGGCCCGGGCTTCCCAGGGGCCCCCTGGGGGCCGATGGGGCCAGTCTTCCCAGGAGGGCCTTCCAAGCCGGCTTCTCCCTGCAGGGCACCAAGGAGGGCACGGTGGGACCCCAATGCTTGAGGCTCCGGTCACCCCAGCCCAGAACGGCTGCTCAGAAACCCCCAGGAGCCTTGGAGAGAACCCCAGATGCCCCCAGATATCCAGGGGCTGCCCCCGATTCTCCACATTCCTCATCGAGGCCGCCCTGCCCAATCCCCCACCCACCAGTGTCCACAGTCAACTGTGCTCCAGCCTCCCAGCTGTCATGGCCAAAGCGGCAGTTATGGCTGGCGCGGAAGCCCTGGTGGGCACGGCCGCCACGTCCTGGGCAGACGTGGGGCTGGACGAGTTCCATCACTGTCCCAGGCAATGCTGGGGCACCTCCAAGAAGAGGTCCCGCCCAGCACCTCCCGGCGGGGGGGCGGCCTCGAGGGCTCCGGGCACAGGGCTGCACCCTAACCTCACCGCACGGGCACCCCACCGTCTCCTCAGCCCTGACGTGGGCACCGTCACCATCTCTGCTTCACAGGCAAGGCAGCTGAGGCCTGGCCGGGTCAACGCCAGGCCGGAGGGCACCCAGCACTGGCCTCCCCCGCTCAGGCTGGTGGGGCAGACAGAATGTGACAGCAGAGTCGGGGACCCCGGACCCAGAGGCGCAGCCAGCGCCCCTCCCTCTGAGCCCACCTGCCCCTCTCCGCACGTTCACGTGTGTCCAGTCCCCACCCCTGCGGCCGCCGTGCCGAGGCGCGCTCCGTAAGGTCTATGCGTGGTCGCGGTCGTGACCGCGGCCGGGCTGAAAAGCACTTACCTTAGCCCCTTTCTCTCCCTGCCTGCCTTCGGGACCTATGGGGCCGGGGGGACCCTGGAAGGAGCAAGAGAGTGACACGTGACAAGTGGGTCCGCAGAA
This sequence comes from Leucopleurus acutus, assembly GCF_964270905.1. Classification (NCBI taxonomy): domain Eukaryota; kingdom Metazoa; phylum Chordata; class Mammalia; order Artiodactyla; family Delphinidae; genus Leucopleurus; species Leucopleurus acutus. Next base: position 3,181,815 of record NC_139150.1, on the reverse strand, counting down.
GCTCGGTGAGGAGCTGAGGAGGGGCCGTGGAGGCCACTCCCAGGCCCTTAGCACGAGGCCAGGGCCTGCACATCCAGAAAAGGCCCCCGGTCGGGCTGCGGAGAGGGCACTCCAGCAGCCTCCTTTCCTGGCTGCACACCAGGGGCCAAGTTTACTGCAGCCCCAGAGAGAGACTGCATCATTCAAGTAGCTGGTCCGGACTTTTCCAAAGGTCTGACCCAGGGGGAAAAGGGGTTTTTTCAGCTCCATGGGTGTTTTTCTCCCACGAAGGCCGTTACTGATGGCGTCAGCAGTGGGCTCATCCGAAACGGAGCGGAGCATCGACCCAGTGGGTCTGAGATTTGATGCTGAGGCAGGAAGCTGAGCAGGGAATGCACTTCAAACAGAAGCGCTTTCCTCCTCGAGCCGCCTAGGGCCCCAGGGTCCAAGCCGGGGCGGGGGAAGGGCACACTTCATTCAGGAGGTTGACGGGCAAGGGCACCTTGCAGCATCACTTACCCTTTTTCCCGGAGGCCCAGATGGACCTGGTTCACCAGTAGGGCCCGGGGATCCCTGGTGTCAGAGAGAGAACAGAGCATTTAGGAATCAGGGACAGTTAAGCTAAGACGTGGCAGGGCTGGGGGGGTCCGAGGCTAAGAAAAACGCAGAGTTTTCAGTCTGATTTGTCCTCGGCCAGCCCTGAAACTGCCTGTCTCTTCTTTTGCAGAATTAGTCTTACGTGGAGGTGGTCCTGGAATCCTCTGCTCTGACCTCTACACTCAGCCCATGGGCTGCTGCGGCGTAGGGGACCCGCCTGCCACCTGCAGTTCTGCTACATTTGGGGAACGTTCCCACCACGCCTGCCAGCACCCCTTCTGCAGAAGTGGACCCCGAGGCACAGGGAGGGCAGGTGTTGTCCTGGGTCAGCGGCTAGGGAGTGGCAGAACAGCAGACATCTCTCCGGGGGAACTGGCCCCAGAGCCGGTGTCCCGAAGCTTTCAAAACTTGAAGCAACGTTTCAGAACACTTGACATCAGGTGAGAGGCAACATCTAATGTGAGCTCAGCTCCAGGGGCTGATGTGGAAAGAGCCTTCTGAGGAGAGCATCTAACTCCCATCGGGCAGAAACAGGTCATCCTGACGTTCCGGGGGCGGGGGGGGAGCTTCTGGGGGGGGGGCGGTCGAGGACGCCAGGCTCCGTGTGCAGAACCACTGTCGGGACTGTGTGTGCGTTTCCCCTTCTGGGAGGAGGGTCCCCAGCTTTCGAGGTTCCTCAGAGGGAGCTCTCAGCCCCCTGTGGTGGTTGAATCACTAGTCTAAGGTAACTGGGTGTAGGTTTTTCTCAGAAATGAACAAAGCAAGCTGTAAACCCCAAGCCCTGACACCTCCCCGAGGAGCTGCGTCAGGGTCCTTAGAGGTCCTGGGCGGACTCACCGTTTGTCCAGATTCACCGTCATCTCCTTTGTCACCAGGGGGACCGTCTTGACCCTGTGGGGCCAAAAGCAAGTTCATTCTGCCTCCTGGATGGCACCCGAGTTCAGGTACCAACACACAACGCGTCCCCGGTCCTCACCCCAAAGTCAAATTCCATCCCAGAGGTGCCGGCGCCTAGGGCGCTCAGAGGTGGGAGAGGAGAGTCCTAACAGACAGAACCGGAAAGGAGAAAACAGGGCCAGCGAGGCAGGTCATGGGCTGTGGGGACCCAGGGGCTCTGCCACCTCGAGCACCTACCGCGGGGCCAGGCTCTCCGGGGGGACCGGGATCTCCGGGAAAACCGACCGGGCCCTGAAACAGAGGAAGAGAGGCATTGGGGCCCTCAGCAAGCCGGCCTGGAGCGCGCTGCCCTGCGTGGCTGCGTCCAGACTGCCGCCCTGCGCCGTCCAGCCCCGAGCATCCCACTAGCTCTGACACCTCGGTGCCCTTCACAGCAAGGCCTTTCCAGAACATCCTCTCACGTGAGCCACGCACGCCTGAAAGCGAGCAGCGCGGGCCAGGCTCGACCTCTGGAGGCCCTCAAAGGGCAGGCTCTTGCCCACACTTGTTCCTGGAGCCCCCGGCTGACCCTGGAAGCTGGACCTTTAACCCCTAGAAGGCGCTGCTCTGCAGGCCCTCCTGATGCAAAGCCGGGGCAGGCTGCAGGAGGGGAGGGGGCCACACAGAGCCTGCTCCGTCCAGAAAGCTGCCTGGGCCACAGACGTGGCCTCCGAGGTGCCCCCCTCGCCCACCTCCACTGTTTTGGCTCAGTAGCTGGTGTGGAAGCCTCTACACCTTAGGAAATCGCCCCAAGACCAGCGAAGGTCAGGCAGCCTCAGCGCACTGCCCGTGGAGCGAGGATGATCTAGGGGCCCCTGGGCACCTCCCAGGTACTCACGGGGCTGCCTTTGGGACCGTCGTCTCCAGGAGGGCCCTTGGGTCCAGGGGGTCCAGCAGCACCAGAAGGGCCCGACTCACCCTTCTCTCCCCTTTCGCCTTTGGGTCCCTGCGGGGGAAAGGCGGGCCCCGTGTCCCCAGAGCCAGCCTTGCGGTTGCCTCGAGCAAGAAGCCTGCCGGGGGTGTGCTCCTCACGGGCACCGGGAGGGAGGGGGCACACGCCTGTGGCCGGGCCTCGGCCCCTGTGGGCGCCAGCGGCTTCCCGAGCTCCGCCACCCCTCAGCAGCTCCCTGCGGGAGTCTGGCTTCCCGGGGCCTCTGAGGCCGACACCCGACTTCTAGGTGGGCAGGGTTGAGTCCTGACGAGACAGCAGGCAGCGTGGACCCCGAGGGGCTGCAGGGACCCAGGCCGCCCACCCACTCACTCCGTGGTCCTCAGGTGGAGGGAGCCCAGGAGACCTCTGTCCAACAGCCGTCTCCTGGGCTGGAGGGCCGCCCTCGGGGGGGCCTCAAGACACGGCTCATCTGACCTGCGAAGGTCTGCATGTTCCGGGTCTGGGCTGACCGGGTGACAGCGATGGGCCCCACATTTACGGAAGCCAGTGAGAGGGTCCTGGAGCACGGACGGCTGTCCTGGGCGCCCATCACTACCGTCTACGCACACACGCGGACACACACATGCACGCACACACGCTCCGGACGGCTGTCCTGGGCGCCCATCACTACCGTCTACGCACACACGCAGACACACATATGCACGCACACACGCTCCGGACGGCTGTCCTGGGCGCCCATCACTACCGTCTACGCACACACGGACACACACATGCACCCACACACGCTCCGGACGGCTGTCCTGGGCGCCCATCACTACCGTCTACGCACACACGCAGACACACACATGCACGCACACACGCTCCGGACCGCTGTCCTGGGCGTCCATCACTACCGTCTACGCACACACGCGGACACACACATGCACGCACACACGCTCCGGACGGCTGTCCTGGGCGCCCATCACTACCGTCTACGCACACACGCAGACACACATATGCACGCACACACGCTCCGGACGGCTGTCCTGGGCGCCCATCACTACCGTCTACGCACACACGGACACACACATGCACCCACACACGCTCCGGACGGCTGTCCTGGGCGCCCATCACTACCGTCTACGCACACACGCAGACACACATATGCACGCACACACGCTCCGGACCGCTGTCCTGGGCGTCCATCACTACCGTCTACGCACACACGCGGACACACACATGCACGCACACACGCTCCGGACGGCTGTCCTGGGCGTCCATCACTAACGTCTAGGCACACACACGGACACATACATGCACGCACACACGCTCACTCGCCACGGCACTCCCGCTCTTTTCCAGCAAGACGGTGAGGTAGGCACGAGAGGAGACGTGACTCCCATTTCAGGATGGAGAAACTGAGGCAGAGCAGGAGCCTCCCACCCAGGACCCAACCACACCGCATCCCCTCCTCCCCCAAAGCCCACCCACTCACCGGGGGGCCCCCTTCGCCGGGAAGGCCAGGCTCTCCAGCTTCGCCGGGCTCACCCTAAGGAGGAAACGTGATGTGATTACAGCAGCGATGAGAACAGCGGTTCCAGCGTCCGGCATTTAGCGAGTCGTCCCTGACATTGGGCTGGGTGGGGGAGGTTAGGGGGCCGGGGGTGAGACGCGGTCACTGTCCTCTGACGGTTCCCAGGACTGGAGGAGAGACAGGTGAGGGACCCAGGGATAAAGCGGTGACAGTGACATACACAGGCATGTGACACACACAGAGCAGGCACGGAGGGTACGTGGGGGCATTAAAGATGGCTTTCCCCAGCAAGGGATGCTGCAGGTGAGTTTTGGAGGACGATTGAGAGAAGCCAGGTGAAAGGAGGAGGGGGAGAGCTAGGCAGATCCGTTTGCCGGCAGGTGGGACAGAGCAGGAAGGGCGAGAGTGGTGGCGGCCGAAGCTGGGACGTGCCCTGTGGCGGGTGGGGAGGGCACGGGGAGAGCGTGCTGCTCTGAGCAGAGGTCGCACGCCATTCACTGGTGGTCTCAGCAGGTATGTTTCTCTGTGACTTTCCTATCGTAAGAAATGAGCCGCGATGGGAGACTTCTTTCAGCTGAATGGCCTGATGTCAGAAAACAAGTTCTGGAACGGCGTGAAAGGAGTGCAAACACGGGAGCACAGCCATCGCCTTCCTTTCACCCCCAAGGAGCTGGGGTAAGTGCTTTAAAAGTAGTGCAAACTCCTGGGCCCAGGTGGAGTCAGACTCTGGCACCATCTCGCCCGCTGCACACGTGCACACAAGTAAGGCACGTACACACTGTGTGCACGTGCATATGTCCAATGTGCTCGCGTCATCTCCAGGGCCCAAGCCCTAACATTAACCAGATCAGAGGAAGAGGACCCGGGGCTATGAGAAAACAGGATTTGACGGAAACGGGAGTTGAAAAGGTAGCAACTACACACTTCAAGGAATAGATAACTATGTCTATCAGAGCCAAATCTCAGAGGAGGGGGTGGCGGGGCCTTTACTGGTGGCTGTTATCGTTTGGAAAATCTCCTGGGTAAGGGCAGGGCTCCCAGGTCCATTGCACACATCTTCTAAGTTTCAAAATGCATCTGACAGGAATGGCCCAGCAGTGCACCTGGACATCTCCGTGTATGCGGTGGACACATACACATGGGTACGTGCACGTGTACACGCACACACGCGCGCGCACACACACACATGCTCGCACGTCATACACCGGGACAGTGACGGGGCGTGAATCACCTTCTCTCCCACTGCACCAGGATTGCCTATTCCACCTGGGGGGCCTTGCGGCCCATCAGCACCTGGAGCTCCGGAGGGTCCTCGGGGGCCGGGGGGACCTGGGGGACCCTGGGAGAAGAAGAGCCATTGAGCCCAGAGAAAACACAAACATCTACCAAAACAGCAACCAGCCACCATGGCCGGGTCTCCACGAGCCAGTGCCACTCACCATCTGACCCACATCTCCCGTCTCGCCCTTCTCTCCTGGAGGTCCCGGCAGACCCTGAGAACAGGAATTCATCAGAAACTCGGCACGTGGGCGTGGCTCTATCCCCCAACACACAGCTTGCGCTACCTCCCCAGCAAGGCCCCAAACCGAGCATTCAAAAGCCGCAGGAATGTGCTTTTCAACGCACAGCCACATGTGAGCACGTCCCCCAAATCCCAAGGTTCAGAATTAGCGCAAGGAAAGAATTAGAGAAGTATGCAACGATTTCCTGATAAGGTGCTTACTGAAGGCGTCCCATAAAACAATGAACCCTCATGAGCCGCCAGCAGGGAAATGTTTGAATCAGTTACGTCACCACCATATGCTGGGACACAAGGCAGTGACTGAGAGTCACGTTTTCAAATATAAATAAAAAGTGATGTGTTCCAAGAATGTTTAATGACATTTGACGCGACGTGTCATATAAAAGGAAGTGGGAAAAGCTGGATCCAAACTCTCTATACATGCAGCACGAGTCGCAGTTTGCAAAAACCGAACAGAATTATGCATGTGCGCGTGTGTGTGTGTGAGCACAGGCGTTTAGGAGGTGTGGAAAGGCACCACCACGTGCTGAGAAGCCATTTTTGTTTCCTTTGCTAACAGTTTATCTGTAGTTCCCAACAGTTCTACAATGAGCAAATTCACAAATGTCACCGGTTAAGAGAAGTGAATGTGGGTGTGTCTGGAATTCTGAGAATTCACAGCACGTCATGTATGGAGACGCCCCTGCAGCCTTGCCTTAGCTTTCAGAAGACAGGAGGGAGGGGACAGGAGGGCCGGGCAGGGCAGGGGAGGGGAGGGGAAGGCGTCACAAAGATGCAGGAATCAGCGGAAGCAAGCGCAAACTCCGTTGTTACCTGCAGCCCCACGGGTCCCGGGGGACCGGGAAAACCTCTTGGACCTTCATCACCTTTCTGCCCAAAAAGGCCCTGCTGGCCACGAGGACCTGGCTCGCCGTCAGCTCCCTACAGGGAGACCGTTGAGCATGGTGAGGGCCAGGTACGGGGCCACATCAGCTCGAGGGATGGGGACTCTCTGATACTCACAGAGGGGCCTGGCTGTCCAATGGGGCCTTGAGGTCCTGTGGGCCCAGGTGGACCCTGTGGGGAAGAGACAGAGAGAGTTGTTTCCTGAGGCACAGCTCAGGCCGAGGGAGAAAGGCCAGCGCGCGCAGGGGCTCTGCAGCCAAGGTCATCGGGGCTGCACCCACGCTTGGCCGTCCTGGGCCAGGCTGCCGGCTCTGGAACGCGTGATGCTCTCTGTTCAACCCTGAGCATGTGCTGTCAGGGGCGGGGGGACAGCCACACCGACGTCCCGCCAGAGGCCACCGTGCATCCTCTCGGCCCCCACCACACACCCATGACACAGGCCCCGGAGGCCCCATTTTAAAACGAGGACCGGGATCACGCGGCTCATCCGTGGCCAAGCAAGGGACTGATTCCAAAGTCCACACCTGGCAGCACAATGCCTGCCCCCAGGCACATTTCACTGTTGGCACAGGGAGAGCACGAGAGAGGCCAGCATGCTGTCGCTGTCCTGGGAAGCCTGACTGGCCCCAGGTCAACAGGGACGTGGTCACTGTCTGCCTGGGAACAGACACGCCTGGCGAAAAGGTCCGCTGTGCAGGCCTCCTTCCACAGCCACCGGGCGGAGCTGCCAGCCAAGTGACAGGCCATTTGCAAGAGCGCACCAGTATTTCTAAAGCAGAATTTTTTTTTTAAGGGAAAATTAAGAGGCATTTGGTCAGGGTGCTGCCTCTGTTGGAACATCCTGCAGCCCTCAGCATCAGAGGGCGGTGATTATGTCTGTGGGACCGAAAACCTCAAGGACAAAAACGCTGAATCTGCTTTACTTCACAAAACCTGTGAGTGCTTTCTGCCCATCTGTCAACAAGGGATTCTCTTACAGATACATGTTACACGCATACGTGTGCACCTAACACACATAGCTGTGCATGCACACACGCATGAAGGCACACGCACACATACAAGATTTCAACAGGGAAGGAAAGCCCAAAGCCCAGCTCTGTCCCATCAGTTACCGGTGTGAATGTTGTTATACTATAACGGTTGTTCACGTCAGTGTTGAGCGTGAGCCACACCGAGCACACAGCCCTGTGCCGTGGCTCCACTGGTGGCCCTGCACGTGGCTCGTGTGGCCCCTTACCTGTTCGCCTTTGTCTCCCTTGCTCCCCTTCTGTCCCGGTTCCCCGATCTCCCCCTGTGGGAACATGTGAAAGGCCCATCAGACGGTCCAATGATCATTTGCACGTTATCTGCTCCCCTTAATTAATTTTTCTTGGAGAGTGAGAATAATCTCTCCAGGGGGCCCTATAACTTTCCTAAGAAGAAACATTTCCATATATTAATTTGATTTCTTTTTTAATAAGAGAACTAAAAGGGATGAGGCCTTGATCTTACGCTTTGCAGGACTGTACCAGATTTGAAAGTGTGATAAAAAATCATAATGGAAATATTTACTTTGTCAAGTTGGATGACATGACAGTATAATAAAGACAACTCAATTACTACGCTTCCAAAGTTATTAAAATCTCTCCAGTGTTTCTGCCGTGCAGGGTTGTCTCCCACCCTGAGAGGCAAGGCATCATCGCTGCAGAGGTGACGAAGTCGGAAATGTCACCGGAAAGTTCTCATAAACAGAAAGTTAAACCGAAGAGATAAATGTCACTGTCTTCATTAGACGGAGGATGAAATACAAGCTACGGCAGTAACAGCGTCAGGATTATAAAGCACGTTCTTAATGGAAGGGGGCCTTGATCACTGAAGTGGACACATTTAAAAACAGACATTGACTAAAACCTCATTAAATCAGGCTCCACAGATTTAGAATCTGAAATGATTGAGAGCGTTCTCCCGTGCTCTGGCTGCTTCAGCAAACGTCTCTGGCAACACCAAAACTACCCAAGAGAAAAGCAGCGTCTAAATCCCCTCAAGCATGTCAGAGATCTCATTTATTACCATTATTTGTGAGCTATTCCGAAATCATCCACTAGCGCCAAGAATGTCGGATGGCAGTATGGGGTCCCTCTGTCGCCAGAGCCCCTACGTCACCTGCATCCCTTGGTTGAAAAGGAACCCCCCCCCCCCCCCGCCGGGCTTCCCTGGTGGCGCAGTGGTTGAGGGTCCGCCTGCCGATGCATGGGACACGGGTTCGTGTCCCGGTCCGGGAAGATCCCACGTGCCGCGGAGCGGCTGGGCCCGTGAGCCATGGCCGCTGAGCCTGCGGGTCTGGAGCCTGTGCTCCGTGGCGGGAGAGGCCACAGCAGTGAGAGGCCCGCGTACCGCAAAAACAAAAAGAAAAAAAGGAGGAACCCCCCCGCCAGCTCTGACCTGCCAGCACTGGCCAAGCTTGGCTGTGCATGGTCCAGGTTGGGGGACCTCACCGAATTCTTCTTACCTTATCTCCATCTTCTCCAGGGGGACCCACAGGGCCAGCTGGACCAGGGAGCCCCACGGGACCCTGTAGACCGTCTCGGCCAGCTGGGCCTTGTGGACCTTTCTCGCCCTAAAGAGGAGAGGAGATCCTTGTTCAAAGGCAGCTCCATCGTGGGAACATCCTGCCACCAGCTCATCCCCCACAGAGAGGCCCACAGGCAGGAAGTGGGCAGATCCTGGGCAGGGACCATCACCACGGTCCTAATGGATTTCCCTCGGATACACCGAGGGTGGCTCCGCGTCCGGCCTTGTATCACCCCTTCCCCTGCATCTCTGCATTTAATCCTCGCCCATCCTAGGAAGGGCTACTCTTTTACAGATGGGGAAACTGAGCCTCGTTCGTAAGCAGTAGAGCCGGGATTCAAACCTCGCCAACCAGATTCCTGGGTCCGTCCAAGCCAGTGGCCAGGAGGGCCTGAGCTCCGGCCTCGGCCAACTTGCTTATTACTCTCCCGATTCCCTGCAAACACCCTCCCTGCAAGAGCACACGGACCTGCACACACGTGCGCACACATGCACACACACACACACACACACGCTCCTATCTTCCCTTCCTCATGGTTTGGGTTCATTTTCCTATTTGCCCCCTTGGTCATCTCAAATGATCCTTACTGAGTTCTTGCTTAACTTTACCAGCCACGTTCCACGCTGTGAGTGGCTGGAACTTTCTCACCCAAGCCGGGATTCCCTTCTCCCAGCAGAGGCACAGAACGAGGCGTGGACGTTGGGGAGGGGACACGGGTGGGGAAGTGCACAGTCACACAGTCACGGACTTGGGCCGGCATCCTCTCCTGCCCCCTCTTCCCCTCTCCTGCTGCACAGTTCACTTCCTGCTCCTCGATTTAGTTCGTCCTGATAAAAGTTCTTCCCCAGTGAAGCCAGAAAATGCCCAGGCTGACTGTGGCTCACAGGGAACCTTCCTGCCCGACATGACACCTGACCTTTGTTTGACCTTTTCTTCTCCTGCAGCTACTCTGGAAGCATGACAAGCTTTTCACAGGATGATACAACCCTGAGAGGTTTCTGCTCAGGTATTTACTCTCTTGAATCAATGAACTCAACCGTTTCCAACCGCATCTGTGTGTGCTCTACATGCATCGAGCGCCCGACGAGAGTCAGGGTTCTGGGGCAGAATTCAGCGGGATTCGTGTCCTGGGAGCCTCACAGGAAGGAGCAGATGCCATCAGAACTGCCGATGACACACTGATCGGATCCTCCACGGTGCCCACGTGTCCAGCGTGGTTCCCATGGGGAGTTCTCGGCCGGGAAGGCAACCAGGGCCCTCCTTCTACCCATGCGCCATGGACAGGGAAACACATAAGGAAAACCGCCCCTTCTAACAGAAATCAATCCACGCAGGTGTCTTAACTCAACGGGACACCATCCTTGTAGCCCGTTACCCCGGAACTCGGGCTCCTATGACATTCAGAATTCGAAAGGGAGGTTTGAGCTGGAATTTGTCTCCATGGCTGATTGAATGCAGGGGCAGGCGGGCGTTTCCAAAATCACGTGGCAGACGTGAAACGTGGCCGGGGTGAGGGTACGTCCAGGCAGGAAGGGGGCGCTCTGGGGAGTCGTTTGGGGAAGGGGCTGGTGGTTGGCTTCCCAGGAGGTGTCTAGACAGGGAGGGTCTCTCTAACCCCCTTCATGGAAAGCAAGACTCCAGACCCCCTGCCCCTGAGCTTTCACAAAGCCTCCAGGTTGGGGCGATCACACTTGGGGTTCACTGGGAGGTCGGCTGTCAGGGGTCTGGGAGGAAGCTGCTTATCTGCCGGTCACGTCTCCCGTCCCTTCCTTTCTCCACGCCTACCCCCAGACCAACACCGCAAGCACCACCCCAAATACCCACCTTTCCCATACACTGACCAGCCGTGGGCCCGGGCCAGGGGGCAGGGGGCTGTGCACACAGGGCACCCAGAGCCTGGACCGGGGCCAACGCCACGTTTGGACACACTGTCTCCACCCCTCCCCGTGCCTGCACGTGCTGGGGCCCAGATGCGTGGGTGTGACCGGCCGAGCCTGGCCCGGACGCTCCCCGAACACCCCTCCAGCTCAGGCAACTCCGGGAAAGAACCTGGCCGCCACTGTGATCGGCCCTTGGACCTCAATCAAGACAGCTGGGCACACACCACACACTGCCCCCATGTCCCCGATCCCGCGAACCCCCAGGGAAATGCCTGGGGAGGGGACAACACGGGGGCAGGGACAGAGCTCCTTCGAGGCAGTACTTACAGGAGCTCCTTTCTCCCCAGCCGGCCCGGGAGGTCCCTGGGGCCCAGGTCTCCCTGGAATTCCGATGGGCCCAGCAGCACCGGCCGGACCTCTCTCCCCTGGAGATCCCTGGGGCGAGGCAAGAAAGTGGTTCATTTCAAAGGCTCTCCAAATGCATGGATACAACTTCCTAAAGCACCGCCTGGTCATACCACTCACCCTCTCACTCTAGAGCCCACAGTAGCTCCCCAGGGCCCTTTGCAAACACAAACTATCTGGTCTAGCATTTGGGGCTGTGTTTCTGACGCCCTCTTCGCTCCCAACCCATAATTCCAAGTCGCTCTGCAGTGTCTGAGAACACATCCTCCCTCCGTGAGTCCTGGCTTTGAATGACCTCCTCTGGGACGCTGGCAGCCACTCTGCCCTTTGGGGTCTGCCTGCCACAGAGCGTCCGCCTGCTGCCCTGCTCCTCCACGCTGTACGTTTTAAGGCGAGGCTCTGGCCCAGGAGCGGGGCTGACAGGTGGACACCTGGACTAATTCTAGGGGTTCAGCGTCGCGAGACCACTGTTGCCTGGGGTGTTCATCCTGTTCCTGGCCCTTATCACAAGGAAAGGCAGTATTTGACTTCCCCGTCACTGTCTCTCTCAAATGGCCCATAACTCAGGGGAAGGGGGGGGTCATTTCATGGTCCACCCTCAAACCCAGCCAGGGGCCAGGGGCAGCTCCTGAAGCCCCACTCTGTAGGTGAGTGAGGGGGCTGTCAGACGGGCTCATTTGAAGGGCAGGGGGAAGTAACACAGATGTCGCATTTCCATAAAAAGGCAAGAGCAGGGGGCCCGTGGGCGTGTCTCTGGAGCGTGGGCACAGCCTCTCGCGGACCCCGATTCCCCCAGACCACAGCCCAGGGTCTGGAAACTCTGGATCTCCAAGCCTCTTGTAGCTAGACTCAAAGTTGGGGGGGACCACCTAGGTTAACAGACAGCACAGCTCTGGGGGACAGGCCTCCCGCCTGTGCTGGGTCACCTCTGCCTTGGGCAGCCCCAGGCGTGCGGACAGCCCCGCTCTCGAGGCCGTGGAGCTGTGTGTCCGTGCCCGTCCCGGCTGCTCCGGGACCAGACCCACGCGAAGCCTCCTCCACAGGCTGGGGGGCCCATGCAGCCCTCCTCCAAACCGCCCGGCTCTCCAGCTGTCCTCATACAACACGCCCCCGCCCCTGGCCCTTCGTCACCGGCTGCCAGCTCGGGCACACCGTCCACGTCCCTCCCAAGCCCAGCTCCACCACCACAGCTTTCCCAGGACCCACGCGGGGCCAGGGCAGGTGTGCGTGCTCCCCGGGCCTCGGGACGCCCGTCTTGCCTGCAGAGCAGAGGGTGGGAAAGAGGCTCTGTGCTGAGCCAGCACACTCACCGCGGGGCCTGGCGGGCCTGGGGGGCCTTCACTGCCTTTCAGTCCAAGCGCCCCCTGCAAAGCAACAACATGTGGGCAGGGCACCGAGGGGAGAGGCCCCCCGGGTTGGGCAGCCTCCAGCTCCATCCCCCCGGCTGGCCCCTCACTCACCACTGGACCAGGAAGCCCTCGGTCCCCGGGGAAGCCACGTAGCCCTGGGGGGCCATCTTTTCCAGGAAGGCCGGTGGGGCCTGGGTCACCCTGAAATCAGAGCCATAGGTGAGTTTCTGACCGATGCCCAAGACCAGGGTGGACAGGGAGCTGGGCGGGGCCTGGTCTTCCAGATCCGCTCGGGACCTGGGTTGGAGGTGGGGCTTCCCCGGGCACTTGGCTTTAAAAGGAACCTCCGCGTCTTGACTCGAATCATTGGTTGGCAGGTCCACGCGCTGGAGCGCAGCCCAAGCTCACAGCCGGGGGCCTGTGCGGCGGGCTGGCTCTGCGTGTGGCTTGGGGACGGATTCCGACCGGGACTCCAGTCGTCTCCACGGAGGCCCAGGCCCCCACCATGTCCTTCGGGGCCACGACGGCTGAGCCGGGGCTAGGACCCCACGTCTGCCCTTCTCATCTATCTGGGGATCCTCGAAAACTGGGCTCAGGGGAAGGAGTCCGTGGCCGAAGCACGGGAAGCGTTGCCTTGGAGAGGACTTGCCGCTCAAGACACTTGTCTCGAGCCCGAAACCACATATTCTGAAAAGATTCTCCACCTGGGCATGTACCTTCCCTGAAGTTCACTAAAGCTTTGACATCTTCCAGAATTTTCTCTGGGGTCCAACATGGCAGCATATCGGTCTTCAAACCAGCATGCCCTTGGCTCCCTTCCCAAACTCAGAGAGCTCCCTTTGTGGCCAGACACCTGGCCCTGTATTATATACACACATACGCGTGTCGTTTTTCAAGCACATACACATGTACTCAAGCATATATGCATGCGTGCCTACATACGTGTGTGTAATTTTTTCACTATTGGATTACTTCTCAAGTTTAATTTCTTGTATGTGTTCACACAAGGGGCTGGAGAGCTTATCCTTCCTGTGTCCCTCACTGAAAAGCTGAAAACGGGAAGGCTGTTCATTTTTATGCTAAAACACAGAAAGTTATAACCACCAGCTTGGGGTACCCAGGGTGGGGATAGATATTTTTAATATTTATTCTTTCACGTCTTACAGTGGGCAGTGTTTTAAAGGGTCGCTTTCTGCTAAATCCCACTTAGACACATGAATTGTCAGAGTTGTATCCATTTCTGGGAATGGGCGTGGGCAGCCCGGGGAAAAGGTGGTCCCCAGCCCCCGTCACATCCATCCGGGCGGCAGGTGTGCTCAGCTCCCCTTCAAAGTGAGCAGAAGCTGAACTAAGTTCCTGGTTTGGGGGATCGATTGGCACGAGGAGCACCTGCTTGAGAATTACCCACTCTTCAGAAAAAAGCAGACCAAAGGCCGAAATGGTTCCTTGGGAAAGTCTACCTGGCACGGACGTCCCGGACACTCACCTTCGTCCCTTCTTTTCCGGCCAGGCCCGGGAGCCCTTGTTCACCAGGGGGGCCCGGGGGCCCAGGGTGGCCACGCTCACCCATGGGACCAGTTTCTCCCGTGGGACCCTGTTGGGAAAAGTGTGTCAGCCATAAACCGTGTTCGAGGGACACGCAAGGGAGTAACCTTCTCTTCCTACATCTAAGGACAGCCTGGCCACAGAGGCAAAGGGCCATTGCAAGCCCACTAGACCTCCACATTCCTTTGAAAGTCATCTCCCTCCGGTAAAGATCCAGAAAGGTCAAAGCGAACCAGGTGGGTGGTTCTCAACAGCCACTGCCTGGCCCAGTGGTTCTGTGTCTCCTCCCCAGTGAAGTGGGGCAGGGCCTGCGTTTCCCAGGGTGTCACGGGGAAACCAGCAGAGAGAGGGAGCGGGGAGCGCACCCGCATTTCCTGGGGCAGTACCTTATCCACTGCCACGTTAGGTGGGAACTTTCTGAGAAGCAAGGCGACTGCACCCTGCTGTGTGGCTCTGAGCCTGCAAGCCCGTCCTCACACTGATCCACGGGCGATGAGAACAGCAGCCCTGGGTACTGGATCCAGGGCGGGGAGTCAGGCGGCATGGACACCAAGGGGTGGGCTGCCCACGGGCCTGGCAGCCCCCATGGTTCTGCCCGCTCCGTGTATGTCCATGTCAACAGATCACTGCCCTGCTCTCTACACCTGGTCCCCTGCACGGAGCACATCTCTAACAAGCACTACGGGCCTCGTGATGCCCTCTTGGCCGCACCCAGACCTTGAGAACGGTGGGGAACTTCCGTCCCGAGCGAGACTCTCTTTCCTGTGTGGGTGGGAACCCAGGACGACCAGTGACACCAGGGGATGCTGTATCTCACCTGAGGGCCGACCACACCCGGGGGGCCTGGAGGGCCGGTCTTGCCTTGGAAACCCTGCGAAGAGAGAGTTGGCACACTGAGATGTCCAGAGCGACCCGACAGAAGGCTCGCCCCCGCCAGCCCTCACCCCACCCCCAAACAGTGGAGGTCCCAGCCCTCATTTCAAAGGGCCATTTCTCTCGTTTCATTTTGCGTGAATTTCAGGAAGGTCGTGAAGCCAGACGGATTCGTTTCACCAGCTGCTTCCCGTCGCCCTGGTTCGTGCTGAGAAATATGTTTTGAAGCCGTTCATCCTTCTGGCGCCACTAAGCGCTCACTTTCTGAGCAGACTTGGTGTCCCCTGTCAGGAGCCACCCCTGGGCTGTATCTCGTCAGTGACTTTGTGGAGACTGCCCTGCTGCTGTCACCAAGGCTCCCGGGGCAGGGCAGGTGGTTCCACTGCCGCGTCCCTCTGCACTGGCTGAAACCGGGACGCGGTGGGGACTTGCAGCGCAGCGGCTGGGAGATATCCTTAGCTCGGTTGCACAGGACTCTCTTGCTTCTGCTCTTCACAGCGGCACGGAGACACCCATCTGGCTGCACTGCACACTCTCTCCTCCAGAGGAGAGGGCTGACGGCAAAGCAACGCGACTTTAATTTCCGGCACGTCTACAGAGCGATGCCACCTGCAGGTGTCACGCGATGCTGGGGAAGACGGCAGATGCTACGCCCGGGAGGATTTTAGCGGAAACTCTTTAGAGTCTGGAGAGGGAGGTGCCCCGTTGAAAGCCACAGCGAGAGCTGCAGGGTGAGCTGCCCGCGGGGCTGACGAGCGAGCGCCTCTAATTCACTGCACGACGGCCAGCGTGCCGGCGACGGAGGCGTCACACTCAGCCGCTGGACCTCACAAACCCACAGGGGACTCGGCCCCTCGGCAGATCCCAGGAGGGCTCCCTTCTTTAGGCCCCGCTGAGCTGCATGCAATGGACTAATACGGCCATGGTCGATGCAGCGCTCCCCGTAGGCAGCCTTTACAGGGTCAGAAACAAAGAACGGCGGACAGGTCGAGGCCACCTCCCGCTCGGCGGGCCGGGCAGCAGTGCCCAAGTGGAGGCAGGAGCCTGGGTGTAAGGCAAGCAAGGCCCCCCGCGTGGTCCACTGCGGGGACCGTCCACGGCTGCTGAGGCCGGGATCCGTCTCCAGCCCCTCCCGAGAAACGGGCTTTGCGGTTGCACTTAGGAGATGCCGTGACCTCTCGTGTTTCCAGCCTCTACAGAAAGCACAAGGCAACACCCCAGGGAAGACCTTTCTGGAGGCGTCTGGACTGGCCCGTGGAGGACATGCCACCCCAGGAGGGTCTGGATGGGGGTGCCCCCGAGTCTACGGGGGCAGCTGGGCGTGGCAGGTGGAGCCGGGAAGAACCTGCCCTACTTTCCCAGCAAAAATAAGCAACGTCATCACTTTGCCAGCCTCCTCCCAGAACAAGGCAGACGGGGAAAAGCACACACGACGTGAAACCTTCCATCTTGTCTCCTCAGAGAAGCGTTAGAGAAGAAGATGCAAAGCTAGGAACGTTTTCATTTTTCTCTATCAACAAAAGAGCAAAGCAACCTCCATTCATCAGCCACGGAGCGCCGTGCGGAACCCGGATGGTACAATTAGAAGACGTTTCATCGGAACGAGCCGAAGAGGGACAAAGGGACTCTTTTAAGCAGAGTCACCAAGAACATATTAAACATATTAAATGTGCCCGCAAAATGCCCTTTCACGGGGATTGCTCTTCCTGGGAGCGCCCGCCAGAGACCTCTCGCCACAAGGACACCGGGTGCAGAGACAAGGGGGCCTCTCGGCCACTCTCCACCAATCTGGTGACAAGGACGTCACCAGGCGCTGTGAGTCCCCAACTGTCCAAAGCCTGGAGCCCCAAGGTCACAGGTTTGCCTACGCCCTTCTGGGGCACAGGCCTGGAGGGGACACAACGTGAAGCTGGGCCGAATCCCCAGTGGCTCCCGGGACCAGAACGTCATCACATTTCCGATAAATGCTTTTCCTAGAACTAAGAAATGCGGGTGTCCTTTAAGTCCAGCTGACAAAGGCTGGAACGGGCATTGCTACAAGTCAGGGCCAGGTCAAGGAGAGCCTGTGACAGCAGAGATGCTGGCCCTGAGCACAGCCAAGGGCCCAAACTCCACCCTGACCGGTCACCTGTCCTCCTTCCTATAAAAGGGGACTCGGAAGGAGCCCTCCAGGCCCCCTGCCGTCAACCCCGAGGCCGGAAGGGCCTGGACAGACAGGGCTGGGGGCGGCATAAAATAACCAAACGACAAACAGAGAATCTTCCCAACGACTTTTCCAGATCAGATGCACACAGAACAAACCGGCCACACTCAGACTGCTGTGGGAGGAAGGAAAGGCGGCTGCGCTAGGTTTTTGTTTGTGTCATGATGGTTTCACGTGTGACCTTGGACCAAACTGGCCAGGATGACTTTGCAGCCAGCGCCTGCCTTTGCACACAGAGTGTCACAGGGTTGCTGCCTGCGCTGGGCTCTCCCCGAGGCCACAGAAGATGGCCCGGCCCTCAGGGGCTTTCCCGAGGCTGACCGCCTCCCATAAGCTGATGGGCAGCGAAGGCCAGGTCCCCCAGCCCTGCCCATACTCACCGTCTCTCCTCTCTGTCCAGGGTGTCCCGGGAGCCCATCCTTGCCCGGGGGCCCCTGAAGAAAGCAAAGGAAGGAAGTTGCCTTTTGTTCTGAGACGCACACACCTTCGGGGTTTCGTGCCACACCAGGCAACAAAAGCTGCCACTTCATTTCCAAGGCAACGACGGCAAAGTTACGGTGAAGAGTACCACGTGGGACCCAGGGTCTGGGCACCGTCCCCTTGAACGCTCACAACCACCCTGAGGGTCACTGTCGTCTCCCACGGGGAGAAACCAAGGCAGCGAGAGGTCAGCAGCTCCCTGAGGTCCAGCCAGTGGGAGGTGAAGGAGGATCAAGTGTGTCTGGCTCAGAGGCCAAACTCCTCCCTAACCCCTGCCCCCAAGCAAGCGCCGTTAGGCACGAGCTCCAACCACGAGGGGTTTCGCTTTCTCAGAGGAAACATACTGTGTCTGTTGTGAGTTGAGCTGTGTCTCCCCCAGAATAGGCTGAGGTCCTAACCCCTGGAAGCTGTGACCGTGGCCTCATTTGGAAATAGGGTCTTTGCAGGTGGGATTAGGTCAAAGTGAGGTCTGAATGGGTTAGGGTGGGGCCTGATCCAGCGACCAGTGGATAGAGATAGAGAATTTGAAGACACAGAGCGACAGAGAGGCCAGGAGAAGACACAGGCAGAGATCCGGGTGAGCACTTGCAACCCAAGGGCGGCCAGCAGGTGCCGGAAGCTGGGAGAGGCCTGGGACGGATTCTCCCCGAGAGCCCTCAGAGGAGGAGCCAGGCCTGCCCACACCTGAATTTTGGACTTTGGCCTCCAGACTGTGAGAGAACACATTTCTGTGGTTTTAAGTGACCGGCTGTGTGGTCATTTGTTATGGCAGCCCTAGCGCCCTAAGACAGTACCAACTAGAGAATCGTGATGGTCTAAATGAAAGAGGGGTCCATGCTCCCCAAAAGCAGCTCTCTCCAGCCAGAGCTTCCGGGCAGGTCTCCCTCCCCACCCGCCAGCTGCCAGGAGGCCACTGGAGCCTCGGGGAAGATCCAACATCTCTGGGAAATCCTGGGCCAGCCCCACAGGGAAAACGCAGTACTCACCGGGGGACCCTTTGGTCCAGGGAACCCCGTGGGTCCTTGGGGTCCGTTGGGTCCCTGAGGACAGAGAATGGCCAGTATGAGGACAGACATCTTCTCCCCAGCATCTGGGGGGCCCAGCAGCCCTCGCCGTCGGCGCTCTGAGCACAGGCACCAGGCTCGATTTATCACTGCTCCCCATGACCTTCTCTCTATTTTTTCCAGCCCTTGCCCTCACCGATGTGAAAAGAAGTCCAGTCAGGGGCCGAGGAGGCCGGGTCACAGAGCAAGGTCCCTCGGGGCAGCACGGGCCCAGGACCCAGTTTCCTGACATCTCAGCCACTGTCCCCCCAAACCCTAAGGCAAGGGCCAAGTGGATGGGCTCTCCATCTGCAACCAATAGAAGACTCTACTCCCAGGGAAGGCTACCTCTGACCCCCTTTCCATTTTAGGAAAACCCTCTCCTTCGGCAGAGTCAAAGGCTAGCCTCCCTCTCCCCCGCCCACTGGGGAAGAATGCAGGGGGGCTATTTAAGGCAGGCTGCTTTCCTGCACATGTTCCTGGAGATGTTTCCGGGATGTGTCCAGATGCTCACCCGTTCACCCGGAGGGCCGGCCGGGCCATCGCCTCCAGAGTTGCCCTGGGAAGGGAGGGAAAGGTCAAGAAAAGCTTATTATTATTTCTACTCCTACTATATTTGAGCAAAGACTCTGGCCTGTAACATCATCAAAAGTTCAGGGTCACATACTGCACGTGTGCCCTCGTGGAGGCTCACCCCACCGGATTCTCAGTAAGAGCCAGGCCGTGGCTCCCAAAGGCCACCTGTCCCCTTGCCTCTACAGGCACACCTGACACTGAGCGGGCATCCCCGCGGCTGTGACATTCCAGGAGAACACTCTCCCGCTGTGGGACAAAGGCCACGACGCTTCCACCAGGGGGTGCAGCCCAAACTCATGAGAAGACGGGACACAGGCCCCGTCCCAGGGCCCACCCGGCACCGGGCAACAGCTGAGCGTTAAGTCAGCCTCCGGGGAGCGTGATCGTGGCTCAGAGCTCGTCAGGGAAGGATGTGTGTAGCCCCCGGGCCGTCACATCTGCCCGGCTCTGCACCTCGGCCAGCAGCGGGCCCATCTCCTTTGCAGGAATGCACTTTGCAGATCACATCCTGGAAAGGACAGGACAGGACCAGCCCGCCTGGCCGAGGTTTGTTTCCACACTGACGGTGGCGGGTGGGGCGGTGGGGGACGGCGCGAAATTGGCTTCAAGGCCCCAGGGCAGGAGGAGGGGACCCAGGGGATCTTTCACCAGGGCAGGAAGAACTTGCTTTAGAATCGCAGCAAAGATGTCTCTGCAGCTTCCAAGCCCCTTCTCAAGAGAAGAAATGAGACCTCCCCATCAGAACTAGGGCGGCGGGGAGAGGGGGAATCTGTCCAAAGCCTGGCTGGGCCACACCTCCTGGAGCTGCGGGGCTTCTGGCTGGAAAGTTCCACGGGGGGATGGCCCCGGGCAGCCTCTGCCACGTGACTCAACCTGACCTAACCCATCCGAGGGCTGGTGGAGGAGACCAGCTCCGTCTTAAATACCCCCAAGAAAACGTCTTTCTTTCTTTTATTTTTTCAAGTGAGAAGGGCCATGGGGCACCCTCAGGGGCTTGACATTCTGGTGCATCAAACACTTTGGTCCAGGGCTTCCCTGGTGGCGCAGTGGTCAGGAGTCCGCCTGCCGATGCAGGGGCCGCGGGTTCGTGCCCCAGTCCGGGAAGATCCCACATGCCGCGGAGCGGCTGGGCTCGTGAGCCATGGCCGCTGAGCCTGCGCGTCCGGAGCCTGCGCTCCGCAACGGGAGAGGCCACAGCAGGGAGAGGCCCGCGTACCGCAACAAAACAAAACAAAACAAAACTTTGGTCCATCCCGGGGCCACAGAGGATACTGAACACATACCTTGGGGCCAGGCTTCCCAGTGATGCCTCGGGGGCCTCTTTCACCCCGTGGACCCTGGACAAACAGGAAACAAGACAGGTCAGCGCCAATCCTCGGCACCCTTGATGCCTCCTTCCCCCCACCCCCCACCGGGCATGCTCCCACAACCCGCTCCCAATCTGGAAGATGGCCCTCACGCCCAGGGTTACCGTTGGGCCTCGCTGCCCCCGTGGTCCTGGCTTCCCAGGTGTGCCCTGGAATCAGAGAAAAAGGGTGTCGGTCAGTCACTTGACACACCTGTCACTGTCTGGGCGGTGGCCCCCCTCCTGGGTGATGGAGAGACCCCGCGAAGTCAGAAGCTAGGAAAGCCCCTCCTCCTTCTCTTTGTTTTAAAGGAAGACTTTTCAGGGTGACAGGATCCACTGCACATCCAATACACACAGCTTTATATTTCTGTACAAGGCCTGCTGAAATCCAATTTTCTCCCTGCTGCCTGATGGATGTTAACCACGCTTATCTGGTTTCCTTCCCTCAAAGCATCTAGCCCTCCCTCCTCCCCCCTCCTCCCCCTTCATCTCTCTCTCCACTCTCTCTCTCTCTCTCTCTCAGCAGGGGTGGGGGGAATCATTATTACAAGAAAAGAGAAGGAAGTCAACCCCTTTCCTACATAATTTACTTTTGCTACAGTTAAGGATATTAGCCATTAAATTTTCAACAGGCGCTGCAAATGAACAAACTTGCAATTTAATACATAAATCATGTATCCAAGAGTCATTTGCTTCTCATCTAATAGAATTGAGACTCCTTCTCTCTCTGTGGTTTTGCATTTTCCAAACCAAGGAAAACAAATGCACGGCATTTGTTTTTTTCTAAAGCAAATATATAACAGCCGGTAAGTGCAGTTTACCTATAGCACATGGAAGTAATGGATCGATCACGGCTCCTATATCTCCACCACTTCTCCATGCATTTTCCGGGAATTTTTTTTTTTTTTTTCTGGTTTCTAACGATAAAGCCCAAGATGGATCTGTATTGCCAAAGGCCACCTGATACATTTCCTCTCACCATCTTTCATTCACTGCCACAATCAAAACTGCTTTCTAGAGCCTCCCGTTTTGAAGTGAGCTTAATAAAACCTTTTATGATAATGAGGTGATTATGATGCTTTTTAAGGATGCACTCTGCTCTCGCTGCTTTCATTAGATGACGAGATCTTTCGGCTTCAAATAAACATTTGCCTACAACAACGAATGAAACATCTGCTTTCTTCAAATGATGGACTTCCACCAGCAGAGACACCGTGACCCACCCGGGTGCCTCCCTGGCATTTGCGGGTGAGTCCAGCTGGCACGTCATCTCACGCCCAGCCTCCACCCAACACCACGACCCAGGTCGCAGTTCTGATCTCGTCACCTGAAAGGCTCTGGGTTCCGACCTAAACTAACTGTGCTCCGGGCACTGGGAGCAAAACAGAGTCTCAGCCACGGATTCTGTCAGGCCTCCCAGGTGGTGCCAATGCTCTCCAGGTTTCCTTGTAAACAAACCCAGGGCTTTGCATCCCGGTGACTTACGTCACTGAACAGAAGGTGCCCCGTCCACGGCTTCCTTAACAGTATCTCCCGTGAGCGCCTGTCCTTGTGCCCTTGCGGGGGAGGCATGGGCCTTCCCAGAACTAGCCTTGCTCGAGCCAACATGCCCGACGCAGGCGGCAGAAGCCTCCGATCGCTGGTGGTGCTCCTAAGGGGTTGGCTCTTCCCAGGCAGGGCCGGCTGGGGACCCCGCCTCGGCCCGGGGTGCGGGCCAGTGACAGGGACAGACTGTCGACTGCTCACATGACAGCCGGCTGTACGTGGAATCCACAGCCAGCAGTCCCCCAACCCAGCCAGCCCCTCCGCAGAGGCCAGGATGAGGCGGACAGAAGGGCACCTGCCGGCTCACAAGCAGCTGTCAGACGGGAGGCACACGCGTATCAGCACACACGCCACCCGTCACGCTGAGCATCCTAGCACTTAGAAGCCTCCACCGGACCAGAATGTCCAAAAGGAGAGTAAAACGACCTCTGCACAGAAGCACAGCCCGCCGGCTCCCTTCCCATCCGCTCTCCACACCAGAGCGGGGACCAGAGCTACTCTAAAAACCTCCCACGTTGCTCCCCCGATGAAAGCCTGGGTGGATTCCTCCTTCCTTCCGTGGGGAAGGTTCCAGAATAAAGGCATCTGTCTCTCCGGAGGGGAGGACGGGCAGACGTGCCGTAAGTGCTGAGTCTCGTGACTCCAGGGTCCTCTCCCGGGCGCAGGGACATGCGGAGCCCACGGCTAAACAATGAACGCTCGGGGTCTCAGACCCGGGGGCTTGTCCGTCTGCCAGGACGTGCACTAAAACGGCGGCGCTAACTTGTCCGCCGCGAGCCGGCTGATCTCAGACGGTTCCTGGGGACAGACGTGGCCATTTTCCCCTGGAAAATGTGCCTGGACACATCTCTCCCACAATGAACAGACGTGTGCTCCAGTCATGCCTGACCACGGCCCAACCTCTCCCTTCGGGAAAAGCTGGCATCTTTGCCATCCCAGCTCTCTCTAAATGCTGGCGGCCACACCCACCCATGTGGCCACGATACAGCCACATGCAACCCTGTCAATCCCTAAGTAGATCGTTTCCTCGGGGTGTCCAGGTTTCAGACCCCAGGAACCACGTCCGAACCACAGAAAAGGAGGAAGTGTCCCGGTCCCAGGCCCCCCTGCTTTCCAACAACGCGTTTTCAGTGGTGACCCTGGTGATCACGTGCTGACGCACTGGAACAATGGCCCGTGAGGGCCGGGGGGCATCCAGGCATCTGCCCAAACTTCTCGGCTCGGGACTGGGGAGGCCGAGAAGCACGAGGGGCAGGAGAGGGCGGCAGAGCTTGGACCAGAGCGCCACGGCCCCCAGAGCCACGGCCAGGCCTCTGCTGCTCGACGTGACCCCACGGGGCCTGGACCTGCAGTGCAGCTCCTCCACGGAAGGGCCTGTGTCACATCACATGACCCCGTTAACCGTCATGACCCCTCTTGGGGACTCTCACGGCAACGTGGCGCGGAAAGCCCTGTGCCCTCCACGAGCTCAGGGGCTGCCCACCCCGCCACCCCGCGCTTCCCACGCTTGTACCAGACCCTGGACCACTTTTCTCAAATGACAGTCTTTCCCTGAAGACACTAGTCAGACTGTCCCTACCAGGAAGAACTAGACAGACGGGTAGGCAGGTAGATGATGGACACACAGACAGTTACAGACACAGACACAGACATGATGTAGACACGACATACATCTAAACATTGCAGATACAGACACAGGTATAGATACATCTAGACACCGATACAGACAAATAGATAAAGGTCTCCCTGTGGTTATGCCGTTGACTTGCACTCAGAAAAGTCCCTGTCTTTCTCTTTTGTGAGCCTGGCAGACACGTTCGTGCACGCGGATTTTGGATGGCTGAAGTCTTCCTCCCTGCTTTCAAGAGATCTCACTGTCTCCGCTCAAACGCAGTAACATTAGTTTGTAGCGAGCACGCTGAGGAGAGGCAGCCCGTCCGTCTGCGTGGGGAGGACCAGCCCGGGGTGGAGGGGACCGGGCTGGGCCCAGCGTCTTCTCCAGGCCTGCTCTGCACACACCCCCCACGCCTGTGGACAAGGCCGCTCCGAGTCCAAAGGCCCAGGCGGACCCTTCCTGTCCCATGATTTCCCTAAGCAGTGTTCAGGGCAGCTCCTGCAGGATGGCCTGGGCCGGCAGCGGGCCGGGAGGGCGGCTCCCCCAGCCTGAGCCCTCGGATCACCTTCCCTCAGGGGGACAACAGAGGGAAGCAAAGCGCGTGGCACCTGGCGGGGTCCCGTGACAGCGGCAGCGCGGGAAGAAGAGGAAGGAGGCGACTTGACCCTGGGAGAGCAGAGTCCATGAGATACAAGGCAGAACTCCTTTCCTTCCTTTTAAACTTAGCCTGGAGGGAAAGTCACTTGGGCTGAAAGAGGAGAATCTGGGTTTCGCCAGTGACCCAAAAGAGATGGCAGGATGGCGGCTGTGCATGAGAAAGCACTGTTTCCTCAGCGTGCCTTGCCCTCAGGCCCGCTGCCCTTTCTACTGCGGCACTGCCCCGCCCGGGGGGCCAAGAGTCACCAGCGTTCAGTGGACAGGCTTAAGGTCAGCTGTTCCAGAAAGCAGTTTTGGCAGCAAAGTGGGTGAGATGTATTGGAGAATATACCCGCAAAATATATATATACCCGAGAATAATATATATATATAAAATATATATTTTCATATATATATAATATATATATAATAACATATATATATAAAATAATATATATATATATAAAAAATAGATATATACCCAAGAATATACCCGAGAATAAACAGGATGTATTGGAGAATATACCCGCGAAATACCAAGGCAGCAGAAGAAGCCGCCTGAGCAGAGGCCAGACCGTCCTTACCCGGCCACCCTTCTCTCCGTTGGCACCAGGAAATCCGGGAAATCCGATAGAACCCTGAAAGAGAGTTAATCAGGGAAGAGGCTTGAGAGCCTGGTCAGGAGGACGAGCGATGCTGCCTGTGCAGCAGGAAGAGTCCGTTAGAGTTCATGGTCTCGGACAGAACTCACCCACTACTCACCACCCATCCACCCACCATCCATCCACCTGTCTACCCACCCACCACCCACCTATCTACCCACCATCCATCCAGGCCCCTTACCACCTAACTGTCCAGGCCCCTTCCTTCTGACTTAGCCGAATTACCACAGATGGTGGTGAACGGGGCAGAACCGAGACACAGCTACTGTGACCTTCTGCTTTGTCGCAGCAGCTACGCCAGGGAGGGCGAATGGGTGATAGTGTGCGGGGCAGGGAGACGCCAATTGTCAAATCTAACAAGGGAATTAGTACGTTACCTTTGGCCCTTGTCTTCCTGGGTAGCCGGGCAATCCTGGGACTCCGAGTTTTCCCTGGGGAAATAAAGGAGGTGAATCCACGGCCAGCTCTGTACTTCTCTGAGCAGAGAGAAAGCCAGCGTGGCTTGGCAGGGGACTGGAGCAGGCTGGAGTCTCCAAAGGCCGAGGACACGGTCATCACGGAACGCGCCCTGCCTGGTTTAAAGCAAAGGGCCCTCAAGCAGGGATGGACGCCACCGCTGAAGCAACAGTGGGTGGAGGCAATCGCTCCAAATAAAGGGAAAGAGTTCTTTATCTACGATATTTTGGTCAATCTTTTTGTAAAAGAGTTCCAGCCTTGGGGCAGGACAGGGCGGGATGACTGGGCCAAGCAGAGCTGGTTCCTGTTCGGGGGTGAAGGTAGGGGGTAGGGGAGCAGGACGGGGGTGGGCGGCCTCCTGCAGGTGTAGGAGCAGCTGTCGGGAGCCCTAACCCCGCCACAGAAGATGGTGCACGTGGGTACCAAGCTCAGACCCCAAGCTTTGTGACCAGCGGGAGGAAGGAACTCTTCCAGGAGTGGATTTGGGGACAAGGATGCTGGGTGGAGTCAAGGGGACAGGAACCACGTCAGGACTCGCGCCAGCTCCCACCTGGGGCTCAGCCCGACCAAGCCACTGCCTGGACGCCCAAGGCCATCGGGAAGAGACTGTCCCTGGGAAGCGGTCAACCTCCTGTGTCACGTACCTTCTCCCCAGGGGGTCCCAGAGGACCCGGGTCGCCATTCGGACCTCCACGACCCTTGGGACCTTCGGGACCGTCCTCCCCTCTGGGACCAGGTGGGCCGATCTCCCCCTGCAATTCAGAAAGAGAAGGTGAAGGAGACCCCCAGAGTCTCTAGCCCCCCAAAGTTCCCCCCTGCCCACCGTCTGGGAGTGAGGGGCCGGATCCCAGGCCAGGGCGGTAAGAGCCGCTGGGCCCCCTCAAGCAGATGGACCCTCGTCCTCGCACCGAGGAGACCGGGGCTCTGCTGAGCGACCGATGCCCTTCGGGACCCACACTTAAGCCCTTGCTCCCCTGTTCCCAATGATCTTCTCCAAATCAAGCACCGCTCGGCTAAAATCACTTCGGTGGCCACGGCAGCCCTGAACTGCTACTTCCCCAAAGAGAGCAGAAGTGCCTTGCACTGGGGCAGCCACTTTCTTCTGAAGCCCCAGGAGGTATCAAAATGGACCACAGGCCTGGCTGGGCCACGCCTGGGCGTCATGGCACACGGGAGACCCACAGGGTGTATCCAGAGATGGAAAAAACGAAACGTCACCTCATCCAACTTCCCCAAGTAACAGGTGGGGAGGCCTGAGCCCACACAAGGAAGAGGGCCTTGGGGCGTGGCCAAGTGCAGCAGCAGGGGCGTGGCCCGGCCTCGGAGTGCCCACCCGGGCCCTCTCTATCGATGTGTTCCCCTCCGATCACGGATTTCCGGGAGCAGCTGCAGGACAGCTGTGCAAACCCCCAACAGAAATGTGCGCTGCACGCATAAAGAGAGCTAATGACTCCCTTATTCCCCAGCCCCAGTGTGTCTACAGGTCGAGGACTCTCTGTCCCTAAGAGTTGCTTTTCTCGTTCAACAAAGAATCCTTCCCATGTTTTCTGAGCACTCAGAAAATTAGGAAATGCCAAGCACTGGGCAGAAATTCCTCTCTGGGAGAAATCAAGACTGAGGAGCCTCACTGCCCAGCTGAGGAAGTGTCCCCGCCCACCCCACCCCCGTCCATCCTCATCCAATTCCAGCCAGAGGTCCACTCAGGGTACGGCGTGCAACTGCGGAACGTCTTTTGAAAATGCAACCTCCTCGTATGGACCCAAATGTGTGCATCAAGTCGTTGGGAAGGAAGATAAAAGGGACTTTCACCAGCCAGACAGAGAGAGGCCCTCAGAAGTGGGGAGTCGCCACTGCAGAGAAAGTTCTAGAAAAGCTGTCTTCAGCAGCAATATAACTGGGACAGGACTATGAAATGAACCCCTCTCTTTTATTCCCCTCCCTTGTGACAGAGCCCCGGATCACGTCTGCCTTTTCAGCGTGGGACAAAGCGCCAAGTGTGCGGGCTCTCTGGTCCTGGCAGGTGCTGGTAAGGCATCTGTTTTGTGGAGCACAAGGAGGGCGGCCTGTATGACAGCCCTGTTTCCACGACAGTGTCCGTCCAGGCACGTGTGCCGCTGCCGCCACAGCGGGCCCACCGGGGGTGTGGGCATCCCCTCCCTTCTGCCTGGCCTCCGCTCATTCCGAACTTGTCGGGGGAACTTCCAAGTGTCCCCACGGCAGCAGGCAGCTGGCCTCCTAACCCCACTTCCTGAAGCACCACCTGCATCACCTTCTGCTCATCTGCACGAAAACACCGCCAGTGGCTTCCTGTGGGGCGCCAGCCGCGTGGCACGCGCCATCCCGCCCCAGCACCCGCCAGCTTCCCTGGAGCCGGGGCTAATCATTCAATAAGAACCAACTAGGTTGTTGCAACGTCTGACAGCCCAGCAGGAGGTCCCGGAACACAGG
Source organism: Leucopleurus acutus (assembly GCF_964270905.1). NCBI lineage: Eukaryota > Metazoa > Chordata > Mammalia > Artiodactyla > Delphinidae > Leucopleurus > Leucopleurus acutus. Next base: position 3,153,876 of record NC_139150.1, on the reverse strand, counting down.
GGTCGTCCGGGGATCCGAAGAGCAGCTGAAGAGGTGTTTGGGGGCCAAGTCACTCAGAACGCTGGTCAGGGTGTGGCCCTGCCAGTGACCGGCCGGTGGCCTTGGTCAGGCTGCTACCCTCCCTGGTGAGCTGGGTCGTTTCTGTGACCCCTTCTTCTCTCCCAGATGCCTGTCACCCTTCCTGACCCAAAAGAATTGCTCTGCAAACCAGGGTATCAGCCAGAAAAAAACAAGTTCCCCCTGACCCACTAATGCAGGGCAAGGACACAGGGCAGAGGGCCCAGGTGACCCTGTAAGCAGGGGTTTAGGACCAGGTGCCAGCTGCCATGGCTCCGAACTGGAAGCTGGGGAGGAGCTGGAACTGCCGGCGGCCCAGGAGCCTCCACGGAGGCATCACCTCTGTCCTGAGAAGCTGCCCTGTGGCCCCAGCGGGGCCTCCGCCCAGCCCACCTTTCCCCGCCCCCGAACACTCACCCGGTCTCCCTTGATGCCCATGTCTCCTTTGAAGCCCGGAAAGCCGTCTTCACCCTGCACGGGGGACCGGAGAGAGCCTCGGTCTGTATGAGAAAACCCACCGCCCAGGTCCCCCCACCCAGACCCTCTGGGCCCCAACCCCAGTGCCAGACGTGCGGGCAGAGGACTGTCAGTGCCCGGCCCCCTGTCCCTCGCGAGATGTGTTCCTGTCAACCCTTTGCATTCTGTGGTTCTGGCTGGCTTTGCAGCCTGCAGTGGGAGCGCTGCAGCCCTGGTCACCCTGTTTGAGCTCAAAAGCTCTGCACGGCCGGGCGCTGGGCAGCCCAGCACCCAATCTGTCAGCATCCGTTTCTCGGAGCACATTTGTCTCATCCAAGCATCACTACAGGCCCAGTAGCGGCGGACGGGCAGACGTTTGAGTACGGGGAGCCAGCCGGAAGAGCCCCCAAAGGGAACGGGGCTACTGCTGATGGCCTTATGGGTGGGGGCGGGAAGAGCTCTCTGGAAGGGACAGGCATCGCCTGGAAGGGTCTGGGGGCGTGCGCTGTCCTGCCTGCAGGCTGGGCCAAGGACGAGCAGGTGGCCGGCGTCGCTCAGTTACCTAGTCCCGCATTCCACGGGGGAGCTGTACACATTCGTGCTATTCGTGAACTGGGGGATTCAAAATGCCAGTGGCCTACGGTCACTCGAGTTCCCAGGGTGGACCTTCCTGGCTCTTGGCCAAGCCCCTGAGGAAAGGAGGGGACGCTCACCTTCTCGCCCTTGGTGCCCTTCAGACCTCGGATGCCATCTGCCCCCTGCGCAAACAGAGAAGAAAAGTCAGCAGCCGCAAGCCCGAGCCCCTACGGACCCCCCAAAAACGGGCCTGACCCCCAATACCAGGGGAGCTGAGCGTCCCGCAGAGACCAGTCCCCTCCCACCGCCCCCAGGCTAGGGAGAGAGAGCTCTGTGGGTGTGCGGGGCGTCTTCTAGAAACACCTCGGTGTCTCTCTCGGTCTCTGCTTGGGGAGCAGAGGGGGCGTGAGGCCTGAGCTCGGGCTCTGGAATCAGGCAGACGGGGTCAGGCCCCCCACGTGTGGCCTCTGACGAGGCCCCAGACTTCTGCTCGCTTGGGAAGAGGGGGTGATGACAACCCTCACCCCATCGCTGCTGGGGGGAGGGGGGGGCGCAGGAAGCCCTGGGACGGGGCCCGGCAAACGGCAGGTGCTCAGTGAGGGGAGCTGTGTGCCACCCGGCGATTTTCGTTCTCCGTTATTATTAACGTAGAATCATACGTTACGATGGTAGCAATAATAATTACCACTTAACGACACCAGCCACTCCCACTGCCCTCATCTCATCGGCTCAGGACGTTCTCATCCCCGTGACGAATAAGACTGTCGGGGCAGGACCAGCCCCCTCCCTGTCTCCCAGGTGAAACCACTCCATCCCCGGAATGGACTTGACAGCCGTGCCCCCCACCTGCCAGCAGGGTGCAGAGCCTGCCCCCGACCGACTGCCAGAAGCTTCCTCAGGCCACCAGCCCGCGGGGCCCCAGAGACGCCAGGCCTCCCGTTCGGGTCCAGCTGAGGCTGCAGCCGGGTCCCTTGGGCTGCCAGCTGCCCTCCTGTAGCAAGAACCTTGCACAGAATCTGCAGTTCTGAGCCTTTTCTCTGACGCCCAGGAGAGCTGAGAAAAGCTGTGGAGGGACAGAGGGACGGGGCCGGACAGACGCAGAGAGCTGGGCTTGGCCTGTGCCCATGGCTACATCGGCTTCAGGACAGAGGGGAGGCCGGTTACCCCGAAACCCTGATGTTGGGGGCGGGGGGAGGTGGGCTATGGCACCAGGTCCCCTCCCCCTTGCCGGGCAGGCCAGCTGGGCTTCCCCTGCCCACGCACTTCCAGAAAGAAGAGGGTAAGACGGCATTGCTCAGATCCCTCCCAGACCTAAAGTTCTACTGTCTCGTGACCCGCCCGAGGCCAGGGGAATGGGGCCAAGGAGACGAGCAGACCAGGGTTTCCCTGCCTCGTGCCATCGCCTTCAGGGTCTGGATAGTTTGTTGTTGCGAGGCTGCCCCGGGCAGTGGAGGGGGTTGGATGGCCTCCCTGACCCCTGCCCTGCCCCTCCAAGCTGAGACGGTCAGAAATGTCTCCAGGCGTCCCTGGGGGAAGACTCTGCCCTGGGGCTAGAGCACCCATCATGGCCCTGGTGGTCCAGCGCTCAGGGAGCGAGGTCAGAGGTCACAGAACAGCCCAGTGGAAGGAGCTGCTGGGCCAGCGGCTGTGAGGGCACAGGGGGGGACAGGGCTTTCCCAAGGCCTCCAGTGAGTGCGTGTGGGGGGACTTCCGCCAGCCCACCCAGCTCCCGTAGGCTCAGGGCACTGATTTGATTTGCCAACAGTCAAGCCCAAACAGAGCCCTGAGGAAGGGACAAGTCAGAGGGTGGCCCGGGGGATGCTTAAAGGTCAGTGAGATCAAAGAGCTTGGAAGGGCCCCTTTCCCAGGAGGAGGGCAGGGCTGCAGTGGAGGAGAGCTAAGGACCTTGGTCTCTGACGGTGACACCCGGACTTCCCACCCCACCTCCGCTATCAGCGCCCTCAGGGGCTCATCACGCCACGGGCTCTGCAATCTATTTCTCCAATGAGAAGAGCGTTCAGTCTCGCTTCTCCTTCCACCCTCCGCTTGCCCGTCTAGTGGGATTGCTCATATCACGGGTGAATTTAATCAGACCGACAAGATAAGAGCATTCTCCACAAACATCTCAGGGTAGACACCTTCCCGGCTCACGGAATCAGCATGTGGCACAGGCTCCTTGTGCAACGGGAATTTGTAAAACAAACGCGCACAGAGCTCACACAATCAGCACAGTTGCTAAATCGCCGCCCTTATAAACTCACTAGGCAGCATGTGGGGCGAAAGCCTGCTTCAGAGAGAAGCTGCCCGTCTAAGGGTCCTGACCTGGGGCATCTCTCTGCCCTTGACCTTGGAACATCCCAATTCTGGGAAATGGAAGTTGAAGCCCCTTGGGGTCAGGATGGGGTACCTGGTTAGGAATAAGCAAGTCCAGGGTTGAGTCCTGGCTTCTGCATGGACTTACGGGTAATTTGGGGTAAGTTAACTAAAAACTGAAGTCTCGGGTTCTGTGTCCTCCACACAGAACCCTGATGTGGAAAAATGCTTGAAAGTATAAAGGACCGTGAACGACACGGGGAGGGGACTCCGGAGCTTATGGGTGTGTTCCTGCAGATCCCCCAAGATAAACTAGATGTTTTATACACGTTCGTATATATGATACTTCGCATCAAATTACAGTCATTTTGAAAGAAAGACCCACCCTTAGCTTTCCTGTGGGTGGGAAGCCTGAGACTGAAGACACGGCAGCATCTCCACCCCGAGAAAGAAGGGTTCTCCCCACACACACCCCTGGGGGCACATCCCTCTGCGTGTATACATCCAGAAGCAGCATCACTGAGACTGAATTGCACAGCTCAAAGCAAACCCAGTTAGCTCAGGGCAAACAGACAGGGCCCTGTGTTTGGAGTACTGCTCTGGACCTCTGCGCCCATTTGACACGGTTCCAGGAGCCTTTCAACACGCTGTGAATAAATGGACGTCTCCCACGAACGCGTCTCGCAACAACAAGGTCTGCCCAGATGTGATCGGCCTGGAAGAAACAGCTCCAAGCATCCCAGGAAAGGGCGCCCAGCTCGTCACCTGGGCTGAGATCCACTGCCTCTGAGGGGCTCCAGAGCAGCAGGTCATTTGGCAGGTGGTGATAGTAAAAGGATCATGGGGCAGAACGGTGCCTCCCCGTCCCGGCAGACGGCCACCACCGCGTTGCTCGTGCTGTCCCAGATGCCCCGGGGAGCGTGCCCTGTTCCACTGCAGCCCCTCCTGGCCCCGCGGGCCCGTCCCTCACCTGCTCCGGCCCACATTCTGGGACCCAACCTCCCAGACCAGGGCCACCCCAGTTTTGGGGCAGGAGGGACGTTAAAGCACAGAGGAATCTCTAAAACCGGCCCAGCCGTGCCCCGCAGTCCCGACCTTGCCCTCCAGGAAGACCTGAGGCTGTGAGACCCTCACCTTGACTCCACGAGGGCCTGGGTAGCCGATGGGGCCCTGGGGGCCGGGCGGACCCTGGAACCAGAGGGGAAAGCGCGTTAGGCCTATCTCAGGTGGAGGGCGCAGGGCTCACTCTGGGCCACCCCCTGCATCCTTCCAGAACAAGCCAGAGAGCTTGCCTGCCCCTAGCACACTGCCCTCTCACTCCGGGCAGAACGGATGGACGTGCCAGGTCGGACCCGCGGGGGTAGGCATGCGGGCACTGCCCAGCCCCACGGGGAAGGCGCGTCCACAGGGGTGTGTCAGGATGGGTGAGGACAGGGCTGGAAGCCCCTTCTGGACTGGGCGGGGGGGCAGCCCTGCCCATCCCGCAGGAGATGCTGGAGGGGCCGAGGGCACAGCCGGTACCCACCTGGCCTCCCTTCTCTCCCGGAGGGCCTTCTTTGCCAGGGTGCCCCTGTCAGGAAAGAGAAGGCTGGCGTTAGTCAGTGGCCTCTGGGAAAGCAGGCCTGGCCATGCTCCAGCTTCCCAAACTGAGGGTCAGAGCCCAAGTCCCTCCCATTTCCTCCCCGCCCCTCCCCACAGCGGCTTGGTCACCCCCAGTCCTTTAGCCCCAACCTCGGCTGCTTCATCTGTAAAATGGGAATAGTGCCGGGCCCCGGCAACAGCAGAGGGGAATGTGCGTCAAAACCCACAGATGGGCTCCAGGCCCCACTGTGCACCAGTGTCCCCTGACTCAGCCAGAGCCCAGCCACCCCCAAGTGCAGTGGGAGGGGACAGTGACACAAGGGCGTTTGTTCAAGGCCACCCAGCAAAACCTAATCGGTGGCCAAACAAGGACAGTGAAGTGGGACCAGGCCTCCCGGGTCCCAACGCACCCTAGGTCTTCAAAGCCACCCCCCAGGTGACACAGAAGCTGAGCGCAGGGGAGAATATACATCCTACCCCACAGATGCGGAGCTGAGGCCCCGCGGAACTGCTCATGGCTCCTTGGTCGCTGCCCCCTCCACCCTGGCGCCCATCAATTCTATTCTCAGGAACTTGACCTTCTCTGACTTTCTGACCCAAGCTGGTGACTAGGTTCAATGCCTCTGAGTCCACGAGCCAAACACAGATGATAAAAACAGAAACAGAAGTATTCATTATCCGGAAATACAGTTCCACCCCCAAGGATTCCAGTAAAGAGAGGCCATGTGGTGTGGTGAGAATGCTGGCAGGGCAGGGTAGGGCAGTCTGGTTCTACTCGTGGTAACACCCAACCCGCTGTGTGACCTTAGGTAAGTCACTTGCCCTCTCTGGGCCTCCACTTTCGTGTGTGTAAAATGAGAGGGTGGGTTGGCTGCTCATCCAGCTTGATTGTTCTCAAGTTCTAGGACGCTACTTGTAGAACACAGCAGCACTGCGGAGACCCAGAGCTCGTCAACTCAAGCAAATGATATGTGTGTGTTCTTTTCAATTTGTATTAGTCATGAACTGGATCTGATGCCATAGCGAATAGCCTATCATGGTGGCAACGCGACGGGAAGGATGCAGAAGTTCCTTTGCAGGGTGGGGTACCCCAGGGAGCCCTTGAGGACAGTTAGGCACCGGTCGGACCACGCCAGCTGCCCGGGCCTGGAAGGGACACACTGCCCGCCATCCCCCTTCCCAAGACGAGGCTCACGGCACCAGCAACCCAGGCCGGCAGGGCTGCACCCAAACGGTGCCCAGGAGAAGATCCTGCCCTGGGAGGGCTGGGAGGGAGGAGGGTCCTGCTCCCTTTGCCATGTGGGCTCTTCATGGGCCTTTTTTACAGGTTCCATCAAACCCAGAATTTTTCTGTGAAGGAGCTGAGGTGATGGACAGCTGTGGTGAAAGCCAGGCCCCAGAGACACACATGGGGGCAGACCCCACATCTCACTCACGCTGGGAAGAGGGCTGACCCCTTCACGTGGCAATGACCTCACTTACATGGTGGCGGTAAGAATAGACCTGATCACAGTGTTTTGGGAGAGATAAAAGAGAGGGACTGATCGTCACCACGATTACTGTTTGTTTGTTTGTTTTCCGCCGTACCAGGCGGCCTGCGGGATCTTAGTTTCCTAACCAGGGATTGAACCTGTGCCCCCTGCAGTGGAAGCGTGGAGTCTTAACCACTGGACTGCCAGGGGAGTCCCTGCCATGATTACTGTTGTTTGAATCAAGGCCAAGCTTCTTAAATGCATTCTAAGTTGTAACTTTCTGGGCATGAGAGTAACTTTCTTGGGGGGGGAGCCCAAGGCTCATTTATTTTAAATGTTTGAACAGAAAAAGATGGAGAGGAAATACATCAGAGTCAGAGCAGCCGCCTTCCTGCCGTGAAAGGCCGGGCCGTTTCCACCCTCCTTTCTGGCCTCCTTTGCTGGCCTTGCCCCAGTATTCTATAACCAGCAAGACTCTGTAATGGAAAAGTAATAAAACTTCAATTATGTGTATTGGATATTTTTCTGATTAAAAAAGCAATATATGTTCATTGTAGACAAATGGAAAAATAATAAAGCTTAAATTATTTGCATTTGATATATTTCTGATGACTAAAGTAATATACGTTCATTGTGGACAATTAGGCAAGTGGAAAAGAAAATTAAAACCCTTCATAACCCCACCACGCATAGCAACGGTGGCCAAGAGTGTGATATAGCACAGCTAATCTATTTTCTCTGCACATTTGCATGCAAAATTGCCATCAGAAGATGTATTTTTAATTTACTGTTATATCATGAGCATTTCCTCATGTCACTGAATAGTCATTGGAATTCAATTTTTTCCTGGCTCTGTAATATTCCCATGAGCCGGGCGGGATTCCTCGCCCGCATCCTTTTTGTGTGCTGCCCAGAACAACCTCACGATGTATTCCAGAGCATCAAGTCTGCCCCGAAACCCCTCACACTTCTCAAAGGCTCTGAAATCTCTCTTCCTTTCTTCAGCCCAAGCCACACCAAAGCAACACAAAGGGGAAAAGGAACAAACCCTCTCTTTCAGCTTGATCAGCCATGGGATGCCTCTGTTAAGGAGAGATTTTTAAATCTTCTGCTGCCTCCCAATTCACCTAAGACAAGGACTCCGCTCCCCTCAGCCTGCAGTGTTGACGTTTTCCCTTTTTATCTTTTGCTTTGAGCATCTTCAGTGTTGACCCAGCACAACCACACTCCCTCGGGTCCTTCACACGCTCATATTTTAAAGCGTGATGGTTGTTTGGGGGAGAGAAATGGAGACGCAGCCTCCTGGCTCCCTAACCCTCTTAAAGGTCCCTCTTTCCCCACAGAATCTGAAAGGAAACGGGTGACCCTTTAGGGACCCTAGTGACTGGAGTTTCAATTCAGAGAGAGGGATTCCAGGGTGTGACCAGGAAGGTCAGGGAGGCAGGGGCCGCGTAGGCACCGCCCCCTTCCTGACATGATGCGCTGAGGGAAATGCCCCACTGACACCCAATACTGCAGAAGATGAATAGAAAAAATGACTGGAAGGATGTACATTCACCTGCTATCAGGGTTTGGCCCATAGGAATGGGACCAGAGGTAGTTTCCATTTTGTGATTTTATTTATTTTCCTAATTTTCCAGAAGAAAATATCTTATCATTAGAAAATGCAATTCGGTGTCAATGTAAGTGAAAACACATAAAAGGCATATTGCAAAATATTCATCTGTTCATATCCAAACTCAGTCCAGGAGACTGAGTCCCCCAGAGCAGTCCCAGCAGGAACGGGATTGTAACCTGCTGGTTCAGACAAAGGCGGGACGATGGGTGACGTGTGATTCACGGGACCAAAGGATTCTCAGCCGTGAAAACGGAAAGACACCGTCGTCCTATGCCAGTCACCCATCACCGATGAACGGCTGACAGACTGAACTTCCTTGCTTCGCTTTTAACGGCGTTATTATTAACGCAACAAAATAACCGTGTCCGAAATAAACAATTGCGCTCATCTCATTTTCTGAAATAGGCTCTCTATTCAGCGTCAACTAGATATGCTAAAAATAACCGAAAAACAAAAAACCCACCGGCAACTCACACAAGGGGGGGTGGGTGCAGATAAGCTCCCGCAGATGGGCCCACACCCAGCGTTTGCCACTTCCCCGCCCCTCCCCCTCACAGCTTGGCCACAGATGGGTTTGTCCCTCGCTCCCTATTTCTAGGCAGCATCTACTTAGCTCCACAGCTGCGTGTTCACACCCCTCTTCTCCGTGCGTGATGGCTAAAAATACAGCCGGCACTGGTGACACACGCGACTGCTCGGAGCCCAGCCCAGCCCCCCGTAGATTTAAAAGTACGAGGCTGGGCTCTGATCACGAGCGTCAAACCCCAATAAATAACGGACGTTCCTACTCACGCAATCACCACCCTCTGATTGAACCACATTACGGAAAGTGTGTCCAAAACCCAGTAATTCCTAAGCAATCAAGCTCGCCAGCGGAGAGGTCTTCATCGAAGGGGCTGGAAGAGGAGACGGGGGCCACGCGTGCATGGCCGGCTCGAGAGCGAGGGGAGCGGACGTTTGCCCAGATTCCCAGTGCCCACCCCTGGGTGGACACGGGCAGGTGGGGTGTAAAGGGTGAGGTGGGCAGTGGTACTCACCGGGGGTCCATCAGCACCGGGCATTCCTGGGAGGCCTGGTTTACCCAGGGGACCCTGGAACAAACCACGGACTCCGTGAGCAGATGCCCCAGGGATCCCCTCAGCTGCCCACCCTCTCTACAAGCCCCCAAAGTTACTTTCCAACATTGCTGCTCGAAGAGTACTCGTTTAAAAAGGTTGCTCACAGGCACCCGCTCCCCCCCGGCTACGAAGCTTCCAGCCGCGGGCAGCACCCAAAGGTAGTGGACCCTTTGCTGTTTCCAGAGCCTTCAGTTTTGCTACTGGAAAAAAATCACCCTCCAAGTGAAGTCAGGAGTTCTCCAACAGGGGCGGCCGGGGGCTATGAGGCACTGAGAACCGCCCCTTGGAGGTCACTCTGCCGGTGCCGCCCCAGGTGCTGAGTTCACTGGGCACCTGGGGCTGAGCCACGAGATGTGCAAGGACTCCGGCTCCGGTTCTGTCCCCAGCATGTGGACTCGGGGTGCCGAGGGTATATTTAGGGTTGCCAAATTCAGCAAGAAGAAACAAAACAAAACAAACGACAAAACGAGATGCCGGTTGGATCTGGAATTTCAGACAACACAGTTCAAATTTAACTGAGTGTCCCGTATCTGCTTTTCTTCTCATATCTGGCAACCTTATACATAGCTAGAGAAAGGAGGGAGGGAGGGAGGGAAGGAGGGAAGGGAGGGAGGAAGGAAGGAAGGAAGGAAAGAAGGGAGGGGGGAAGGAAGGAAAGTGGGGAGGGGGAGAGGGGGGAGGGGGAGAGAGGGGGAGGGGGAGAGAGGGAGGGAGGGAAGGAAGGACGGAAGGACAAAGGTCCACACCACAAGCTGGTGACCAGTGCTCCTAATGCACCCCACAGGCAAGCACCCCTATGCCCAGCTCAGCCCACCTACCTTTTCTCCTGGAGGTCCAATTGCACCCTGGGGGCCCGGAAGACCCTGGGAGGGGAAAGAGTGAGCAGGAAAGGTCAGGGAATTGACTGACTCAGAACCCCTCCCTGCCATCTGTCCATCTTCCCCCGACCCGCTCCCTCATCTGGGTGCCGACCCCATCCTGGGTCACCTCCAGGCTGCGGGGCCCTCGGGGCTGCACTCAGCGGCCGCTCACGCCCCGGGCACTGCAGACCTGCACCTCCCGCTGCCCACAAGCCCGCCCGGCTCACTCACCTGGGCGCCTGGATTACCCTGCTGTCCCGGGGGGCCGGGCTCTCCCTGGGGACCCTACAGGAAACACAAGTGAGGCACTGAAGGGGGCTCTGGAGGGCGAGCAGGGGGTGTAATCTGCTGTCGTGCCCAGACGGGAAGGCAGGGGGCCAGATCCAGGCCCCCCCGGGCCAGAAGCACAAGCCTGTGTCTGTGCAGGCACGGCAGACGGCTGGCCAGGAGGGGCCAGAGACAGGACCTACCAGAAAATATCCCCCCCGGCTGAAAATTCCCAAATCCTCACGCCAGCTAAATTCTCCCGGGCCCTTAAAAGAGACGCATGAGACCCCTCTCTCTCTCAGTGGGCGCTGTCACAGCACCTGGCCACCACCAGCTTGCCACGCGCAGCGAGAAAGAGGCTTCCCTCCACACCTGTGCTGACGCGGTCGGGCTCTGGATGGAGCAAAGCACCGACTCCGGGATCTCACAACGTGCTCTCCTGCTGGAGGCCTGCACCTCGCGGGGCCGGGGCTCAGAGTCTGCACCCTCCCCGCCACATCCCCATCTGGTTTCGGTGGCACGGATCCCCCTCCCCTGCCCCGAGCAGCTGGGAGTGAGCCCAGGGGTCACCGCCACGAGACCGGGGCACGGGACCCCCAGACTCACCACATTGCCTTTCGGGCCCGGTTGGCCATCCATTCCCGTCACACCCTGGATGAATGACATTGAAACAAAGAAGACTGAAAATTAACAAGGCTCCCCAGGAAACGTCCACTGGACACAGCTTGGTCCCGCCCGCAACGCCAGGGGGCGCCACACCCTCTGAGGGAGGGGAAAGGCTTGATCCCAAATAAACCCCGAGATTGGCTAGGGTTTAGCGGGGCTGCCAGGCCCCAGCATCCCGTGGGGCAGCCCTGAGTTCTCGGACAGCTGGGCAGGGGGGCCAGCCCTGGGGAAGCCACCCCCTGGATGAGCCCCGCCAGAACCACGGGCTTCTGTCTCCCTCCAGGAGCTGCCAAGATGCTACCGGAAGTGTTTTCAAGGGCGGGAAATGGGCGTCCTGGTGACAGAGCGAACCCTGCACCTCCACCTGCAAGCCCACACCTGCCGGGGCTGCCCCCCACGGGTGAGCATCAGGGCCCCACGGACACCCAACGTGAACACTGGGCAGCGTGCACAGCCGTCAGTGCGGGCAGCTGCCGGCAGGCCCGAGTGGACCACAAGCTGAGGGTGGGATCTCGAGGGCAGGGATGGGACAGACACGCGAAGGACTTACAGGAGGTCCAGGAGGGCCTGGGGGCCCCTTCGGCCCCAGCAGACCACGAGGCCCCTGCGAGAGGAAAGAGCAAGGAAGGTTCAGACTCGGCCAGGAATCCCAGCCCCCTTCCCCGTCCCCAGCCTCCCTCAGCGACCCCTCTTCCCAGAGCCCCTGCTGCTGAGGCGGGTCTCCCGGGGAGTGTGGCCAACTCAACTCCCCCTTCTCCTCTGCTTCAACTCCTCACCGCACCCCAGCTCTCCACCTGGGCTCTCGGAACCAGAGGCAGGGCTGGCTAGAACTGATAGGGGCTCAGTACCCGCTCCCTGGCCGGGAGGGGCATGTGTGTGGGAACCGCCCCACGCACAGGGGCAGGGGCCACAGAGCGGCCACTACCTGCCAGGGGAAGGACCCACATCCGGACGGCTCCCTCCCTCCCTGTCAGCTGGAGAGCTAGAGCCTTTCAAGGCACCGCGATTTCGAGTGCCTTTAATTTTGATAGGACCTTCTCAGATGCACTACAAGAGAAACCCTTCCCACGTTCATTGCCACTTAAATGTTCCCTTCCTTCTTTTAATACCTAGTCACGTAAATGTTTTTCAGAAGTTGATAACCCAGAAGGCATCGCCTAGACCCGTGTTAAGGGGGGAGCTGTGTTGATGAACCCCCATTGTGGCTAACCAGACACCTAGGGTGTAATTTAGTCCCAAGCGGAGGTGCAAACGCCGACCCCGGGCGGGCTCTCCTCCACGCAGCGCCTGCAATATTTCTCCTCAGTTAACGTCCCCGGATGTGTATGGCCACGTTGACGTGGGTAACAAAAATGAGATGTTTGAAAAGTAACAGTAAGTGAAAAGGAATTAATGTCCTTTTGTCACTGAGGAAATCGCTCTGGTCTTAAACAGAAGTCAGCTTAGGTAAAGAGCTTCTGGAGGCCCGGGTAGGGGCGCCCTCCTGGAGGACTCTTTATTTGGAAAATGTAGCCATCAGAAAGTGTGGCAGGTCAAGCGACTGCCCCTGGACACCTACCCTGATGGACCCTGGACACCCAACATGGTGGGCCCTGGGCACCCACCATCATAGACACTGGACACCCACCATCATGGGCCCTGGACACCCACGATCATGGACCCAGGACACCCACCACATCTGTACCTGGAGTCTCAACCACGACCCTCGGGGGCCGGGGCTTCCTCCCCGGCAAAGGCTCAGGCTGACTCCTTAACACTGTCCGCCCACCTCACCCGTTCCTTTCCCGGGAGATCCCCAGATCTGTGTGTCTCAAGGCTGAGCCCCTCTCGAATCTATGCTCTGAGTCGATCCCTGATTCTGGCCAGAGCATCAAGGAGGAGACACAGAAGCCCACCCAGTCAGTGGACTTACAGGCTCCCCGGGCAGCCCTCTGGGCCCGACTTCTCCATCGTCACCCTATGGGGGAGAAAAGAGGCAGGATTTTAGGGATAAGCCATAAAACCTGGACACGAGAGAGACCATTTTTCCTTCATCCGTGCAGGATTCTTTGGCCTGGGGCTGCTTCAGCATACGCCAGTTACTAGTCCCTGCGCCAGCAGGCAAAGCCCCGAGTGTCCCCACTCCCAAAGGCTGCAGGTAAAAGGCGGGGTCTGGGGCTCACAGCCCCAGTGAGGGGAAAGCTGAGCAGGAAACATCAATGGTTACCTGACAGGTAAAGACACGGATGCAAACTAGAACGGCAGAGACTAGGCAGAGATAGATGGCAGACAGGTAGAGAGACAGCAAGAGAGAACCAATGGTTACCTGACAGGTAAAGACACGGATGCAAACTAGAACGGCAGAAACTAGGCAGAGATAGATGGCAGACAGGTAGAGAGACAGCAAGAGAGAACCAATGGTTACCTGACAGGTAAAGACACGGATGCAAACTAGAACGGCAGAGACTAGGCAGAGATAGATGGCAGACAGGTAGAGAGACAGCAAGAGAGAGATGATGTATAGATAACAGATAAATAGGTAGAGGATCGATACACAGTAGGTCGGTAGCTTGATGAATAGATAATAGGTAGATCATAGATAGATGATACAGATAAATAGATATAGATAGATGACAGAAAGGTGATAGAGATAAATAGATATAGATAATGATAGATAGGTGATAGAGATAAATAGATATAGATACAGGGTAGATAGATAGATGATAGAGATAAACAGATACAGATAGATAATACATAGATAGGTGAAAGATACAGACATGAATGATAGAAACTGGTGTAGGGCAGGATCCTGAGAGAATCACCAGATGCCCTGGGCCAACCCCAAGGGGCCCTAACGTCTTAAACACAGACGGGGAGCAAACCAGGATGAGTCTTTTCCTTCTGGCTCTACAAGGAAAGCTGCCTTAGCTTGCCTGGTTCACGACCAGGAGATGCTTGTTCACATCCCGCTTCTCTCCATCAAGGCACTGCCCCCTCCTCCTTCCTTCAGCGCACACATGCACACACCCTGTGCAGGCACGTGCACGCACACACACACACACATGCACACAGACACACTGCAAATGCACGCACACATACCCACTCACAGTGCACATGCACACACACAGCCCTGCACACACATGCACACACACACACGCGTGCACGCACGTGCACCTGCATGCACCTCCTCGTTCCAGAAGCACAGACATCTGGGGACCCCTCTCCCCTCTCTCATCTTACAGTGGACCGTGCAGGCTGAGGCCCCAATAGGAGACAGTGCCCTGATGATGCCACAGCCCAGGAGCTGTCAGGACAGGCATGCCCCTCTTTCCCAGGTACTGGGGCTTCTAAACCTGTCCCCCAAATACCCCTAACGCCCGAAGAAACTGTCTAAGTGACTGGGGCGCACGGAGGAAGAGGGGCCGCAGGAGGGCTGTGCTTCCGTCTAAGGACATCGCTTGGTCTGCAGCCCCACCAAGACGCAGCTGACAGAACCAGGACTCGGGGCAGAGCCCACCTGAGCGCCCGACCTAGCCCAGGCCCTGACCTTGGATGGCATCACCGCCCCTCGCTCTGTCCACACGCTTCCCTCACCTTGTCCCCACCTCCAGGGCCAAGGAAGGTCGTTTTCTGGACTCTCTGCACCTCACTCCTCACCCCAAATCCCAAGCTCTGCCACTCGCTGCCTCTGTCCGCCCCTCACTCAGACACGGAGCTCATCGGCTCCCCCAACATCAAGGTCTGAGATCTGCTTCTACAGGAAGGAAGTCCTGTGTGGCCGTCTGTCCACTCCCATCAACTCCCCTCCCGCCGATGCAGGTGCCGATCACTGCTGCCAGCATCTTGTGCAGTTTTCACCGAGGAGACGGGCAGCGGGTGTGGCCCACACACAGCAGGATACGTACCCTTTCTCCGTCTTCCCCTGGAGGTCCCGGAGGGCCGGAAGGACCAGGGTCGCCCTGGGAAGCCAAGCAGGGTCAGTGTTAGGCCCGCGGGCAGACACGCACGGCTGTCTCAAGCCCCCCATTTCGTCTTTCTCTGCTTCTGAGACTGAAAATCCCAACCGCCTCCCAAGACTTTCCCAGAGTCACAGAGGACCCCTTTGGAGACAGGGCCTCCTGGCGTGACGGGCTGCAAAGCTGGCTGGCAGGACTCTCAACCCGGGACTCGGTGTCCTGGAGGAGGGTCGGCTGGACCGGCACCCAGGGACCGGCGGGCACCCCAGGACACCTGGGTCTGAGCTGCACCCTACTGAGCTCTCCGTGTGAAGCAGGGGCACACCCCAGCCCCGCACCACCCCCTGAAAGGGCCACCACTCTGCACTGTGAAGGTCAGCGCTGGTCCACCTGACACCCCTGCAGCTTCAGGCCTTGCACACCATCGGTGCTCAGTACGTGCTCCTCTGTCAGCCCCACGGACTGGCCCTTCCCCCCGGTCTCCCCATGAGTGTCGGAGAACGTGGGCGAAGAAGCTCTGACTAAGGCACGCGAGCCACTTCTCAGGGCGGCAGAGACATGACGGGTGACCCTTACGACAGAATCAACAGCGTGCGTGCATGTGTGTGTGTGTGTGTGTGTGTGCGCATGTGTGTTCACATGTGCGTGTGCCTGCATGCCCAGGACATGCCAAAACATGAAAGAGGCATCATCTACATCAGAGAAAACAGGTTAAGGGCTGCAAAGAGCATCTCATGGGGACACGTGGGACCGGGCAAGATAACAGGCGGGCCCCCGGCTGCAGCGGGCACCCCGACCCCCACCCACGGGGCCGTCACGTGGGACCAGCCCACCTCCTGGAGCCGCCCCTTAACGGTGAGAAAGGTCCTCGGGTCCCCAAAGGGCAGCCCCTGGGTTTCCTGAAGGTGTGGAGGGCCCCTTAACAGAGTGGGTTTCCCACGGGAGCTCCACATTCCCTGCCTCACCCACTCGAGGCTCTTTTGCCATCAGCTGCGGGTGCGAAATCGGCTCTCCTTGCGCTGACCTTCCATCCCCAGGGATGTCATGCCCGCGTCCAAGTCCACTGCCCCAGCCTCATGAGGCTCACCAGCGACCACTTTGGAATCGAGTGCCCAACCCCCCAGGAAGCCTAAGGCTGCCCAGAAGAGCCTCCGGACAGCACCTCCCCCAGCAGCTCCCAGAGAGGAAACACTCACCCGGTGGCCCTTCTCTCCCGGCAGCCCAGCCAGGCCATCGAAGCCGCGGTCACCCTGCGAGGAGGACAGAGGGCAGCTCAGCCCGTGCCACACGGCCGCTCCACCTGCCTCGGGCCACAGTGTACGCAGCGCCTGTGCACCCGGGGCCCCAGGACCCTGCGGAGGGGGCCCTGGCCGCCGCCCCATCACACATTCCACAGCCTTGGGTCCATCATCCCAACGCTTTTCCCCAAAACACCAACAAAGGCTGCAAACAGAGAGATGACCTCTGTCCCAGAGCCACAGACAGTGGCCCGGAGGGTCCTGAGACCTCAGCGTTTGGGGTGATGGCTGCGAAGTCGGGGTGTGTGTGTGTGTGCGCGCGCACACCTGCTGTCTGCCTGTGCCTCGTATCACGACACCCTCGGGGCTCAGAGTGCCGCCCGCACACAGCAGGTGCGCCTACCCATCTGGCGGATGGCCCAGCTCCGCCCACCCTCGGGCACCCCAGCTCCCCGGCCAGCCCTCCTTCTGCCACCCAGGTGGCCTCCTGGAGTCCAGCTCCCCGCCTCGTGGGTGTTGCAAGCCATGTGGGATTGAAGTCAGGAGAAGACTAGTTCAGGCTTGAATACTTTTGTTGGTGAGAGAAGGCCGTAAGCTACCGGGACAGATTCAGGAACCTTCTCCTCCTCCGTCACCGCACGTCCCTGAAAACCAGGGCCGCTCGTTCGCTCGGCGCTCACGGGAGCACCGGAGGGCCGATCCACGCCAGTTACCGGGGGAGCAGGTGCAGTGCCCCGTGGGGGGTTTGGGGACCCCTGAGAACAGCCGCTGTCCCCACTGCGGGCTGCTCGCTGGAGAAAGTCAGCACTTCCTCCAGCACCTTGTACGGGCTTTAGACGAACGCTTCCAGGGCCGAGAAGGAAGGGTCGACCAGGAACAGCGGGAGTTTCATCCCAGATTCAGGGACAGAGGGATGGGCACACCGAACCTCCGCAGCGGGAGGGGTGGGGCTTCCCCGGGCTCCTGCGGCTGCCCCCGGGGCACACGCACACGCCTCAGCTCCACGGTCACCCACGCGCAGTCTGCTCGCTCCCTGCAACTCCGAAGAGCTCAGACACCCCAAATCTAGGCAAGAGGACGTCCTGCCCCGTGGACTTGTGAGAGACCCATGAAATTCTCCCCACCAGCCCCCGTCTTTGTGCCAGCGTGCCAGAGGAGCTGACCCAAACCGAACCTTCCAACCCCCGAGGTCCCACCCCCGGATGAGGGCAAATGTCCGAGTCATCACGTGTCATCACAACCGTATCCGTCACACAAGCACGTGCTGACGCCGTGGTGACGCTGACCGAGGAACGGGCACCAGGAGGCGGCGGGCGGCACCTACCTTGGGGCCAGTCTGTCCAGGCATGCCTCTTGCTCCGTCGCTGCCCGCTCGGCCCTGGAACGGAGCGGGCAAACTGTCAGTACGCGGGAGTGGCCGGCTTACCGAGACCTCTGGGCGGAGGCTTCCCGTGACACCAAGCGGAGGCTTCCACAGCCCCGGGGGGCCGGCTGGCCCAGGGGACCCCAGTCCGGAGTCCCGGCTGCCGTACGCAGGTTCTGGCCTTCCCGAGCCTCGCCATCCTGAACCTTGGCGCGGGGCTAACGTGCTTGCCCCCGTGTTGGTGAGGACGTGGAATGCCCGAGACGGTGTGATGGGGGGCGACCGAGGGGCCGTGTGGGTCCGTGGGACCCGCTTCACAAGCCGGGAGAGAGCCCGCCCCTGACATCGGCACATGTCCTGTCCACCAGCTGACATCAAGGGAAAGCCCAGAGAGCCACAGGGCGAGAGAAAGCATCTGGTTAGTGCGATGGAGGGGGAGGAAAGTGAGGCCCAGAGGGGTGGGCTGGCTCTCTAAGGCCATGCAGCCGCCCCCAGGCAGGGTCTGGACGGTGAGCTCGGCCCTCCGTGCCTGGGGGCCACTCCCACGGCCATTCCTTCCAGCCGGGGCAGCAGGCCCATGGTCCCCACCTGGGGCTAGAGGACAGGGCCCCGACCTACCAGGGTCCCCGATAAAGGCCGCAGTCCCCCAGGAGAGCCTGCCAGGCGTGAGGCCACCTAGATGGGGGCGGGGACCACGGCAGACGTCCACTCGCTGATAAGGAACGTCAGGCAGCTGAGCATACATCCCTGGCCTCGATCAACACCACGTCCTCTCCAGGCCACACGTGCCTGACCCATGAGGCCTCGCCAGGGCCACCGGGGCTGCGCTGACGGGCAGAAAGGCCTCACGGCACGACCAGGACGGGGAGGGCAGCACGACAGCGGCGAGGGTCTGGGGGGACCACCAGGAGGCGGCCTGCGCACCCCAGGTGAAAGGTTACAAGGAACCGCCAGGGAGGAAAAGTCATCTCGGAACATGCACCCGAGCAACGCAGCTCCAGGCGGAACGCGGACACGACCCCGTGAACAGAGGGGCCGACCGGGAGCCTCTCCTCAAATTTCCAAACGCTTTCAGAAATCAAGAGAAATCTGTCAGAAGAGTTGACAGGATTTCACTGCAGGACATTGCGGGCAAACGGCCGGACGCTTCTCTCACGCTGACGGGCTCCGCACTGTACAAAGAACTAAAGGGACAGCCCGCCATGCGGCCTTGAGCCCCTCCCGCCGTCCCCTCCTCTCCAGCCTCATTCCTCCAGCACATGCGTATCCACAGCCCTGATGCCGGTGGTCTCTGCCACGAGTCACCCTACGAACCATCGCTGGCATCCTCCCCTTTTCAGTTTTCACCTTGCCCTGACCGAGAAACCGTATCCACTGAAACTTGACAATAAGTGTTTACAGAGATACAAAAGACCCTCAAAGAAATAAAATGCCTTTCAGAACCAGACCCAAGAAAAACCACCTCACTGTCTACCAAGAACCCCTGAATTCCAGCATCAGTGGTCCTTTTAGAATCATCGTGCACCCCTCTGCCTCGTGCCTGGGTCCCCTCCATGATCCGTGAAGCTGCAGCCTTGAGGGGCCGGCATGAGACAGCCGTGCCTGAATGCTGTCACTCCATCCCTTGCCTTGTAGCTACAATTAACTCCCAGGACAGAGGCCCTGTAACCGCTAAGGAATTGTGCATTTTTGCCTTGTATACTTTGCAGCTAAAGCAAGAGCTGGCAGCTCAGTGGCGACCCACCATTCCTTGCAGGGGTTCATCTAGGTATAAATACAACACAAGAACGTGTAATTTTTTCATTCGGTAGAAAAGTTCACTCGATGAAAAGATCCACTAGTTAGAGCCTCATGTGGGTTAATGAGGATTTCCCGAGCTCAACTGGATGGTGTTCATTAATTTATATTAGGTTATAAACGCGCGCTCTCTGTCAGTAGCCACGGTCTCATGGAAGCAAAGCAGTTTCGTCCACTAAAATTACAACCTAAATAGAACCCAGGAGTCTAGGAGCACAGGTAAGGTGCGGGGGCCCGAGCAGCCGGCCGGTCATTTCCCCCAAACCAAAGCCATTTCTGGAGAAATGAGGCTGCCCCCGAAGAAAGGACCACTGATCATTTAGTCTTTTCCATAGTTGCTCCCCACGAGCCTGGGAAATTGCTTTAATTAAACATGTTTGTTAAACTACGTTCACATGCTCGGGACAGAGGCTGGGGGCAGGGACGGGGCAGCTCGCTGCCCCCGTGGAACAGGACCCACCCAGCCTTGGACACAGACACGCCCTCTGAAGGGAGGGGAGCAGCTGGGCCAAGCCTAGCAGGCAAGGTGCAGCGTGGCCGGGGCAAACGCACCGCAGGCTCCCGCCCCGTCCATGGCCCAGCCGCTGCCACTGAGAACTACTCACCCTTCTTCCAGGCTTTCCCGACGGGCCAGGTGGGCCCTGCAAACCCCGGGGACCCTGTCGCGAATCAGAGGACAAAGGTCAGCAGCGCATCTGTTTCTCAGAGGCAAAAAGCAAAGCCCGGTCCCCGTGCTCGTCCACCTGGCCCGTGGCTACTGTCCCAGCTGCCAGCACGTGGGCAACAGCAGGACAGGGTGCGGGACCCGCTGCCCTGAGGGCGGGGACCGAAAACAGCCAGCTCGGTCCCCTGCTGCTGACACCACTGCTGTCCTGCATCCAGCTTTGCATCAGGTGATGGCAACTCCCGCTACTTCCTTGACGAAATGCGGCATCGGGGGCACCGCCTTCCGGGGGGGGCGCCCCTTCAGACAGAGGAAGGTGAGGGGGGTACGTACCTGAGGCCCCATGTCTCCCGGCTCGCCCTTCAGACCTCCGCTCCCAGGAGGGCCCTGGGGAGACACGTCTGGTTAGGGGATGCCCGGCAGGTACAGGCTGTAGGGGTGACTGGGGAAGGGTCGGGAAGCAGAAGGGACACAGGACTGGCCCGTGGGCAGGGCTCCCACAGAGCCCGGCCGGCTGCCTTGGACAGAACCCGAGAGACAAGCAGTCACTTTTCCTCATGTGCATCTCTTCCCAGGTTTGAGGGAAATCCTGGACAGTGGCGCGCACGAGGGCCACGAGCTCAGAACACGCTCGCTCCTCTCCAGGATGGATCTGACCACGGTCTGTCACAGCCCGTAGCCCAGGGCCGTGTGTGGACATCCCCGCCCACTGCAGGGCAAGACCCCCAGATGCTGGGAGGGCACCGACGCAGACCTGGGGCCAGGGGCCAAGCCCACCCCACACGGGGAATGGGGATGGGAGCACCGTGCGCTTCAATCCTCCGGCTCCTTGCAAGCTTCAAGGGCCATGCACACCCCCAGGGGCCCCCTTCACTGCCCCGAGTGTGTCTGGCTGCCCGAGGCTCGTGCAGCAGGGGCCGGGCAGGGGACTAGAATCGGGGTCTGCCCCACACTGAGGTGGTCTCGACTATAAAGAGGGATGGCAGCCTCAAAAGAAAGAGGCTTGGAGCCCCCGGGGTCACGAGGTAAAGTCGTAGCCAGTGCAAGTGTGAGGGCTTCCCAGCCCCCAGGGCACCACAGGCCCCAGCCGCCCAGGCCCCTCCTGCCCCAAGGTCCCAGTGACGTAAAGTGTGCTCTGACCTGGATAAGCTGCGAGCCTGATGGGCTGGGGGGGCAGCAGGAAGGGAAGGCACCCCATCCCCCAGGCTCCCCCAGGCTCCCCCGTGACTACTTACCATGGGGCCGGGTCTCCCAGTAAGACCCATCGGGCCAGCCGGCCCCCTCAACGCCAGCTGAAAGGGAAAACGGGACACGCTGAGAAATGGCTGGTTTACCTGTACCGACAGGTGAGACGTGCCAGGTGGGAAGGGGGGCCGATATCAGAGGCCAAGGACAGGAGCCTCTGGGGGCGGAGGTCACATGGACCCCCAGACCCACTTTCTCTGATCCTCTGGGCTCCCGGCAACAACCACAAACGGAGCGGCAGAGGTGGGGTGGGAGCCAGGTGGGTGCCCACTCCCCGCTTTGGGGATGGGCGCTCCACCCACCTGGCTGCTCAGAGCCTCTTGCTGCCTGCCTCCTTCTCCCCAGCTGGCCTCGCACAGGCAGGGCCTGCCCTCAGCCCTGCACCCCGCAGAGGAAGCGTGAGAAGCAACCCCGCTTCCGGGCTGGGTTAGGGTTCCACGAGAGGCACTTCCAGCGACCGGGGAGGTATCGGGGAGCCCTCGTAGGGTGAACTAAGTCATGCCCACGAAAGGCAGCCAGGGAGCCTCAGCCACGCAGGGCCCCACCTAGACACCTGCCCAGGTGGCTCCACGCCTCCCAGCTGCACCACACAGCTCAGCCTGCTTTCTTAGAGGGCTTCCTCCACGGCACTCTGAGACTCTTTCCCCTGCATGATGCCATTTTAATTTTGGAAGATTTTGTGTTATAAAATCTTCTTGGGAGCCCATCGCCCACTTGACTTCAGTCAAAACACACACGTATTCGAAGGCCAGCCAGGCCGGCCCGTCAGTAAATCCGGTGGCAGGTGATGGGGTTTGCTACCCGCTGATTGTATCACACGACAATGTGTTCCGTAGCAATGACTCAGTACCCGCCGCCCTGTAATTCCTTATCCACACGTTCTGATCGTTAGCATCTATCCGCTGCGCCAGAGCTCCGTAAATGTTGCCAAACAAGGGACTGCTTAGCAGCTTGCTGCAATGCCCCATCACGGGCACTCCACTGTCACCCACCCCACCGGGGGCATCTGCTCTTATCACAGGCAGTCAGCAACCTGGAGCCTCGTCAATTAGAAACACAATTCGCTAATCAGCTCATCTGTCAAGAGCAGAGCAGTAATGGGGCAAGTGCTCCTCGGGACCCCCAGGCCGAGCCAGGGGCTCTGGGGCCCACGGGCTCTCTCCCCGGGGCGTCGGGCTCGGCCCAGCCCATCACAGGGAGCCCCTGCCAGGAGTACATGGCGGGTCTCTCCATCCCCAGAGCCCAGGGGAGGGCAGCGGACGGCTGAAGCTGGGCGCACGGGGTCAGGAGGTGCCAGAGGGGCTTAGCAGCCGTCCTCATCCAGGAACCTGGACCCTCGGTGTGGGCGAGGGACCCTAAGAAACCTCCCCCACCTCTCCTGGTGCTCACCCGGGTCCCCCAGATGCACAGGGATGACTGGACCCCCGCAGGCTCCTGACTCTTGGGCAAAGCACACCCAAGTTGGCCAGAGTCACCTCCCCTCCAAGCTGGGCCCCGAGGCCCGTGGGGCCGCGCTCTGCCCCCCAGCCCCCCGGCCCCAGGCCCCACTCACCCGGGCCTGCTGGAGGATGGCTTGAGCTTGGGACTCCTGGGCCGAGACCATGGGTCCTTTGGAGCCCGCATCGCCGCCCCCTCCGAACCGGAACTGTAGGTGTAAGACTGGGGTCACCAGGGGCACACCGACGTGGTGCCCACTCTGGACCCCAGGGCTGAGGCGGTGCCCGTCGGCCTCCCTGGCAACAGCAGAGCCTTGGAGAGTCCGGATGGGCAGCTTCCAGCCCCAGTCCCCGTCTCGGTCACGCCACCCGACTCTGCCAACGCAGAGCTGCTCCAGGCCCGCCGGCCAATTTCAGCCCTGGGGCCGCCCGGAGAGCCTCCCTGCAGCGGGAAGCCCCTTCCGGCACCTGCGGCATCTCACCTGAGACCCCACGGCCCCAATTTATTTAAAGGAAGAGCCCAGGGCCCAGTGCAAACCCCACACTGAGGCCCAGCAGGGAGGCGACAGGTCCACGCAGGGTCTCCCGAGCTGCACCCAGTCTCCCGGGCACACGGGCTCACGGAGAAACTGACATGGGCCCAGACCAGCCCTCCATCATGCTCGCCCTCCCGGCCTGGGCTCCCCGTGAGGACCCGCAAAGTCACGAGCAGGCCAAGTTCAAGGAGGGGCCGGCTGGCACGGGGGTCTGAGTGGAGAGGGCAGGTGTGTGGTGACGGAAGCAGACACCACACAGCTTCCCGCAGAGCTGGACTCCGTTCCCTCAGGAGGGGCCAGCCCTGGACACCGGCAGAGGTGGAGCCCTTGACCCTGGTGTCCACCCTGCCGTGTCAGCACAACAGCCCCAAGGGGTCTGTATCTACAAGACAGTCGGCCCAGGTTGGAGCTAGTCTTCGGCCCGGTGACCGACCCCCCTCGGAAACAGCCCAGGGCCCCACTCCTCCGTCGCACCTGGGACCCCAAGCCCACCCACACGGCCGCCACCCCCCAGCCCTCAAGTAAGGACACTCACAGGCAGCATGAGCATGGTTCCAGGAGGGCCGGGCAGCCCGTCAGCCCCAGGAAGGCCTGGGCGTCCAGGGGGACCCTGTGGACAGAAGGGCCAGGAGAGTGGGTCAGCACACAGGGCGGAACTGGGCTGGGATGAGGTGACGGGGCGGAGTCAGGGTCCGCAGGAAACGCAGGACCCCGGGAAAGGGATGTGCACACCCCAAGCCCAGAGGAGGGGGCTTCGCTGTGGACTGAGGACAGGATCCAGAGGGATCAGAGACACAAAGGCTGGAGCCTGCCGTGGGGGCGGGGCGTGGAGGGCAGAGGCCACACCGCGGGAGGTGCTGGGGCTTCCACGACCACAGGAATAACGCCAGGAACGTCCCTGCCAGGTGTCCCACCTGGGGGGGCAGCCCAAGGACACCTGCGCTGGCTGCTCAGAGGGCAGCTGGTCCGTGGTCAGCGAGGGGCCCCTCCTCATGCGCCCCCGGCTGTGCGGGTGGAGCAGAGGCCAGACGGGAAGCATCCACTCGTCTGGACAGACGTGCAGGACCGGAGTCGCCGGGAGGACGGTGCTCTCAAGCACTTCGAGGCCCCACCTCTGCACAAACATCATCCCTCCAGCTCATCCTAAGAGCACCCCACCCCCCCACCCCCCGCCGACAGAGTCTCTAACTGATTCTGGCCCAAGTCAGGCTTATGTGAATGTAACACGAATAATACGGCTTATTGACAAAAAAGCGTTTTATCGCTCAGCTTTTCACTAACGCAGGCGGACTCCCAACCGGCTTGCGGGGGACGAGGTCTGTCTGCAGACAGATGCTTAGCTCCCCTTCCTCAATGAAAGAGACCACCATCGGCCCCACCGCGAGGGATGCTGGGTCCAGCCCTCACACCGAGTGCAGACACCACCACAGCACGACGCTCCCAGCTCAGACGCAGACTGACTCCCCGGCCCAGAAGACCAAGCACCCGGGGGGTCCATCCCGGAATGACCCAGAAATGTTTACTCCAGGACCGATCCCCATTCTTGTGAAACGTGGTATAACACAGAGTCACACAAAGGGAAAGGTGAAAATTCCCTCCCGTTCCTCCCGAAGTAAGTAGGGCTAAGACCCTGTACATGTCCAGAGAGGCCAGAAGCACAGGCACTGAACACCCGACGTGCATCACGTCCGTCAGTCTAGGGGTCCGTGGCCAGGGAGGTGGTTTTCCTCCTTTTTCACGAGATCTAGTCCATATTGTTCTGCAATTGGCTCTTTTCCTCTGCTGCACACCGTGGCCTATTTATGAGTTTGGCCTCATTCGTTTTAATGGCCACACATCAGACTCATCATTTATTTAATCCGTCCCCCTCTGATGCACGTTTAGGTCATTTCCAGTTTTCATTAGGACACAGGCTGCCTTGATGAGTCTTCAGGCATCTTTCTTTTTTCTTGTGGCCACACTGCACGGCATGCGGAATTTAGTTCCCCGACCAGGGATCGAACCCGGGCTCGTGGCAGTGAGAGCACCGAGTCCTAACCACTGGACCACCGGGGAATTCCCAGGCAACTTTCTTAGGGAGGTCCTCAGAAGCAGAACTGCTGGGTCAAAGGATTCCCGTCCCCCTTTTTGCTAATGGATACAGCCAAATGGTCCTTGCCTGCCATTTCAGAAAACAAAAAAATTCTCAGAAAATAAAACCTGCTTAAAAAAGAAAAATCCAGAACGTGTTCTGCCACCCAGATTTCCTCCTGGAAATCCAGTGCTGATAGCTGTTCACAGCTGAGTTTTCTGCTGCTGAGTCGATCCCAGATCAAACCCCCAATTCAAAGTTTAGGGTCCGTGCCTCCCAGGGACAAGATGCCGTCCATGTGGTATCCACGTGGAGAGTGTGTGCTTGTGTGTGTGTGTGTGTGTGTGTAACACTGGAAACCAGGAGGCATACTGGGGCCGCCCCTCATCCACTGTTTCCACTTTCAAAGACCCTCTTCCTGCTGCTTTTAAGCCATGGAGGGTGAAAATTCAACCTCAGGTGCCCAAAAGCTATTTCACCCTCACGCTGGCATGCTTCAATTACACCCGGAGTGATTCCCAAGAGCGTATGCATAGATGGACAAGGAAAATCTGGAAACCCTGTGAGAAAGAGAAGGTTCACGGGAGAAAACCACCCCGTGAATCCTTCTGACGCTTTCAAATCTGATGTGAGTCCCGCGTGTCCCCTCGCCCGCACCTGTATTTACCACGGCTTGAAAAAATCGTCAGCCGAGCTTTGCCAAGCACTGAGGTCTGTAACTCAAAGACTTTGTCCCCTGAGCCAAAAGATGGGGCTCACAGCCGCCTTCCCACCCTTCAGGACACTGAACGCAGGCTAATGACGGGGCCCACTCTGTCCACGGCCTGTCAGACACGGGACATGCTCCAGCCACCAGGCTCAAGGCGAAATAAGAAAAGTCACCTGGCCTTTGTGTGTTCTCCGATCAGTGGCCTAAGTTGGTCAAACGGAAATGTTTTAAAGCACTGGCACCGCAGGGCTGGTCACACGTAGACCAGGTAAAGAAACAAGGCTCCCCTTCCACGGTTAACAGAGGGTTTTCCTGAGGCCGTCCTGGTGTCACTCTGGCACGGAGACGAGGGGACAGAGAGCTCAGACCCTCTGAAAGTGGCTGTAGGCCCAGGCCCCAGGCTGAACCCAGGAGCCCGGGGCTCAGGACCAGCTGCAAAGCCGAGGTGCTTCCCATAATAAAAGCAGCAGGGTCGGGGAGGAGCTGCAAAGACCAGGGGAGTCTTTATGCTGAGATATTTTTGCTTTTGCTCTTAGAAAGACCCAGAAAAGGAGAGGAACACGCACCAATCCTCAGGTCCTCAGTATCAGTGGTTTGCTTTTTTTTCAGGTCGGCTCCTGTGCAATTACAGCTTGGGAGAGGCCAGAGAAGTTCTCGGGGGTCAGCGCCTGCTCTGGATCTGAAACCCGGCTACACCTGCGGCCGGGGCCAGAGCCCTGGGGGAAGGGGGCACCATGCACGCTCCCACCCCACCAGGAGCCTCAGCTGGCCCTGCAGCAGGAGGGGGCCAGGAAGTCCCAGCGGAGCTCACTGAGGTCTTCTGAGCCCGGGAAGCCCGACAGGCCTGGAGGGAGGCGTTGAGGTGTTCCTATCGATACTTTCAGCCTTGTCCCAGCTCAAAAGGTTCCCCCACCCAATGTGCTCCCTAATATGAAAAAGGGTCTTTCTGGCTTCTAGGGGGTTCAAGAGGTTAACAAGACGACTCAGGTGGCCCTGGCTCAATCCTAGGGATGCCTCATTGATAGCACCGGAGGGGGGACGACCAGGTCACAGAGAGGACGTGGCCCCAACACACCCAGGGAAGGCCCGTGTTACTGTGGCTTGTGGCCAGGACATCACAGAGATACCTGGCTGTGTGGAACAGGTGAGTAACCAGGTGTCCCAGGTTGGATGGCCCCACAAAAGATGTCCTGGGCACACAGGGGCACTGGAAGGTGGAGCCGCCTGTCCTACCCCCAGAAGGCAGGAGATGGTCGGACAACCTTGCCTTGCGGGCATCAGCGGTCACTCACCACGGCCTTTGCGAAGCTAAAAGCTTCCTATGGGCCTCAGTGGACTCTGCCTCTAAGCTAAGTTGCAGGGACCCAGCCTGTGACCATTCCCCTGGCCCTGAGTGTACATCCAGCCAGCCGCGGGGGGAGGCAGTGACACAGCTGGGCATCGTCCCAGCGGGCCCTGGGGATTAATGCAGGCACCTGTGAATCACGCTTTCCGTGGGTGTAATAACGGGGGTTCTTACAAGCCTTTTAAAGGACAGAAAAGACCCTCAAGCAAAATCCCGAAAGGATGTCCAACCCTTGAAACCTAAAGAGGTGGGAGGGAGGGGTTGAGGTCTCAACAACCGGGAGAAGGGGCTGGAGAAGCTGTGCCCATAGCAGCGTCATTACCGGGCTGCGTGGACATGACATAGAGTCATTGATCCTGCTGCTCCCTGGCCCCGAGGGTATCAAGTGCATCCCGATTCTGCAGGGAGGGAGGCACCCCCCGCAGGAAAGGGCCACTCAGACGAGTCTGCATAAACAGACCTTACTGAAACAAGCCTTATCTTCCATTAGTTTCCCCCATGTATTTTGCAGTCACTTCTCCGTAGTTTATTGCTTTCTGTTAAAATGGTATATAAGTTCCCAAGTCTAACCACTTCTCTGGGTTTCTTCTTCTTTTTCATGAAGTCTCATGTAAAATTAAAAATATGAATAAACTCATTTGCCTTTTCTCCTGTTAATGTCTTTGGTCAGCTTAATTTGCAGGTCCCACTGACAAAACCTAAGAGGGTAAAGTTCTTTCCTCTCCTACACGGGAATTCCGAGGTCATGCTGCCAGCAACTGGCACTGCAGGATCCTGACTCTGCATCCAATGTTCTTTCACAGCTAATCAGCAGACAAGCAGGAGATGTGGGCACTGCGAGGACGCTGAGCTGCGAGCAGGGACAGTTCCTGGACAAGCTGGTTAGGCAGGGCCCAGCGGGCGAGCAGTGCTCAGCTCCTGGCATCAGCCCCTGTCCCCGGGAAAAGCCCTGGTAAGGTCAATGGGCCGCAGGTTTCCCCTCCAATTCCAGCGACAGCGGGCTCTAGAGCAGGTGATTCCTCTGCCTCCCTAACCCCAGGCCCTTTCTCCTGGACCCGAACTTGAACTTAAGAGAGACCAGCTCTCAAAGCACCGGGATTCCACCGTCAGGTGCCGTGGCTCTTCCAACTCTCAGGTCTCAGCACGCAAAGCGCCGGCAGGGTCGCTGCCTCTGGCCCTGACCCAGGTTCAGTCCAGAGGCAGGGACCAAGCGGGGAGGAGTGTCCCTCTGGTTCGTGAGCATTTAGACCCTCGGTGCTAGACCAGTGCCCAGCACTGTGGACACTCCGTGAATATCTGTGCTGGACGGACAGACGGACAGACACTTGGAGCAACACTGAGGCTGACGGGAGATGTCAGTCAGTAGCTGTGGCCCCTGTGGACGGCGACCTTCCCTACGTCTAAGAGAGAAGACGTCTGCTACGGCAGGCCGGCCTCTCTCACTGACGTCTGGACTCAGTCGCACCCCTAGGTCCATCTGAGGATGGCTCTGTGGGGGGACACGGCTGTCACGCCTCCATCCACTCCCAGACCTTTGGAGTGAGCTGGGTTAGAGACTGCAGCCCCTGGGGCAGAACCTGACTGGCGTGGGTTCAGGGGTGGGGAGAGGACAGGCCCCTCACCTGCTTGTCTGGAATTTCAACTGTGGCAGAGGCAGGAGCGGCATGGGAAGTATGGGAAGGCCAAGTAGGTCACAGGCCAGCCACGGAGCAAAGCCCACCTACTCTGCCCCCAAAGCCACTGGCCACAGGGAAGCAACATGGCGGAGAATCCTGTTTGGTGCCCAGTCTGACCCGGCTGCCCGCAGAGGTCATGCAGCCACCTGCTTTGTCTGCGGGCATTTCCTCACGTCACCTGAGCACCACCCCAAAGCCCCCAGCACCTGACAGCCAAACGCCCCCCCGGAAGCAGACCCCAGCCGCCTTTCCTCAGGACCAGACCCAGGCACCGTCCACCCCACAACCGTGAGGCCTTTGCTCTGGGCAGTGTGCCAGGCGCTGGGGAAAAAGGTCTGTTAGGATGCACACACACCCCCAGTGTCTCTCATCTACAACTACACCCAATTATAGCTCTCAGTCTGACTGTGCTCACATCGATATTCATTAGACCAGCAGGAAAAACAAAAAGAAAAAAAAGGTCAAGCTGGTCGAGAACCCACAGGGCAGCAGTACCCCCAAACGCCCACTAGGAGGCGGAGCGAAATTGCCGCGAACTGGGCTCAGCCTGCATCTCTCCAGCAGCCACCCAGGGCGACCCGGGGATGGTACCTTTGGTCAGGGTGACCCCAGGATGGTTCCTTTGGCTAGGGTGGCCCCAAGATGGTCTCTCTGACCCAGAGCAAGTTTTCTGTGTCTGTTGCTAGATTTCCAACAAGGAAGCTGGAGCCGGTCTTAAGGCCAATGAAGCCCGCGTATTGAGGGAGGATAATTCGGACCCTGTGGGATACCCAGGCAGCACCAGAGCTCTTTGGCCACTGCAGCTGTTGGTACTGCTACCCTATGCAGGGCCGCCACTGTGAGCTGGTCCCTGGAACCCGCCGGGGGACCCACAGCCCAGCTGAGGCTCACTCTTGCAGGGGTCTCCTGCCTCCAGCTCAGGGCCAGGCAACAGTCAGCCCCCTAAACATCTGAAGAGAGTGGACGCACTAAGGGGTGGCGTGAGATGCGAGGGGACGGGGCAATCTGGGGAAGGACGTCAGTGTACGGCGGTCACCCACACAGGTGAGGGCAAGGCTGCTCCCCGAGCACGGAGGACGCCTGGACGAGGCCACAGAGCCCGTGATCCGAGGGGACTGAGCCGCCCTTACCCTTTCTCCAGGGTCACCCACTTGGCCAGTGGGACCCATCGTTCCTGGAGGTCCTGGGAGACCCTAGAATTAAAAGTAAAATCAGGCAGAGTTAAAGATGCAGCCACAGGGCGGTTCCCGCCTTGCCAGGAGAGGGTTCGAGAAAGTGCCGGTCCCAGGGCGCTTACCCCTCTTTTCCATCTGGGAGCTTTAAGGGGTCTCCCTCCACCCCTGAGCGCCTCCCACAAGTCACGGGACATAAAATGGGACACTCACCGCGGGGCCTTCGGGGCCGGGTGGCCCCTCCAGGAGCATGCCCTGGAAGAGACAGGGAGAGCGTCTGAGACCCCAGGACCCCTTCCCTCCATCCCCAGACCCCGAGTGCGCCCGGCCCCTAGCAGACCCCAGTCCTGAGGAAGCCCTCCATGCTGGGTGGACCACAGGGCCACCGTCTCAGGCCCCTGGGTCTGCACCCTCCGTCCTGGGAGGGGTCCCAAGCAGCAGCCTCTGGAATGGGGGCCACGGCGACCGTCCTCTGAGCGTTTCCAAGGCAGCCACAAGCCAGACAGCAACCAACAGGTTTCCCTCAAGAACAGCTTCCAGAGGAGAGAGGAGGAACCAGGACGCCCCGGCCACACCTCCGGCCTTCCTGTGCCCAGGGGGCAGTGCCCAGGCAGGCCCCGGTGACGGCGGCCCGAGGGAGCAGTGCACCCCAGGACCAGGGCCCAGCGAGGCTGGAGAGACGACCAGCCGGTGGCTTCCGGGAGGACAGGAGGAAAGGGCACCACAGCTGAGGTCCCCGCCTAGAGAACCGTTAGGCCCAACTGCTAGAGCGGCCATGCTGGGGTCTCCAGCCCCCTCCTCCCTCCACCTGGGCACTCAGCTGCCCTCCTCCTCTAGCCCCTCACCCGGCTGAGCCGAGGTTCATGCTGCCTCTGGCCCCCAGGCCTCACTGTCTTTCCCCCCAAATGGGGACAAGGCCTCCTGCCCCCCCGTCAGCCTGGGCCCTAGAGTCGGCACGGGCAGCGGAGGGGAGAGCAGGCTTCAGGTCTCTGCGGACACAGCTCCCGGCCCGGGGTCTCCTGCTCCCGGGCCTCGGCTTCAGCTACCTTCCCAGCACGGGCCTCCTCTCTACCCCTGTCCGGTCAACACCAAGGTCAGCGTCCTCTGTGTTCCATGCCCACCGCCCCAGCGTCCTCTGTGTTCCATGCCCACCGCCCCAGCGTCCTCTGTGTTCCATGCCCACTTCAGGAGTCAGAGGCAACGCATGGCCTTCCAGGGAGGGAAGGACCTCTGGCCCCTGCGAGGGTCTGCATGCTGAGAACACCGTGGTGGATCGTTTCTGGGGGTCCTGGGACCCGGTGGGTTCCGTCCGGCCCGGCTGGGCAGCCTTCAGCCTCACGCGGGGCACCTGGCTGCCGTGGACCCCTCCTCCCAATGAATTCCTGTGACGGCTGAGACAGCGGTGAGAGGGCTGGACATACTTGGCCCCCGGTGGCAGACCTGCCTCCTGTTTCCCCGGAACAAAGCAAGCTCGGGTCGCTTCTCTCTGGGTCTGATCAATGCTATTGTGCCCTGGGCTTTTCTTTGAAAGTGAACAGTTCTCTTGTGACACCTAGAATTGCCTCCTAGGAGTAAGAGGGTGTGCCCAGGACAGGCACCAGGTCAGCAAAGGTGTCGGACACCCCCCAGTGGGGGGCAACCAGGCCAGGGGCTGCAGGTCCCCTCCAAGCCCCTCATCCTCCCGACCAGGGCTCCCCAGTCACTGGGAGGATGCACCCGCTGTTTACACAGATGTGCACTCAGAGAAATGTTTGTACACGAGATGTACACAGAGAGTTCATCCAAACGGCCTCATCAGTCCCACTTTCCTGCCTCCTCCTCTGACAAAGGCAGCTGAGGAAGCTCAGAACTGAGCTAGGCTTAAGAGAGAAATCCCTGGCTGCCACGGACCCTGCAGGACCGCAGCTGTCTTCCCGGACACACAACCGCTGTTCTCAGGGAGTGGGGGCCACGGTGGGTGGGCTCTCATGGGAGGATCATTGCAGGTCGGCCCGGCAAGGGCCGGAGGCCGCTGGACGGATGAGCCCAGAAGAGGGGTGCCGGCGCTCTCCCAGGTACAGTGAAGGGATGGACCCCTGACCACCACCCCGAAGAGAAGTGCTCCCAAGACATGGGAAGCCATGGCCTTCCTTCAATGGCCCCGCTCCACGCCCTACCGGGGTGGAAGGTCTCAGCCTCAGCTGAGAACTCGAAACCATCCTTCACGGGGGTCCAGTCATCTGCTACACAGCACAGACCGAGAAAACCTCCCTTAAGCCCCAGTGGAAGGCAGACGTGCCTGTTACGGGCCTTCGCCAGATGATACAGGACATTGAACCTGGACATGCCTGGCTCCCTGAGGTCCCAGGGCAGCCGGGAGCACCAGATCTGACTGGCCTGAATCCGCTCGGCTGAGGGACTCCTGTCCTGTCGAGGAGCCACTGGTGTCGCTGACCCACGACACAGGGTACCAGGTCTGCCCCTGTGTCCCCGGGATGGACGGATGCAAAGAGAAGGAGCTGGTTCCCAGAGCCCCATGGACAGTGAGCCACGCTCCCCAGAAGGAGGTCGCTGGGGCAGGCTGGGGAGAGGAAACGGCCACCCAACCTTCACGGGCCGTGACGCCTGCGCGGCCGAGGCAAGACCACGTCGGCCGTGGTCCGGGACTCGGCCATCTGTTTATAGGGCGCTAAGACTTTGAGGACATCTGGTGATGCTCCAGGTTGAGAAATTCCAACAGTTTCCATGATGTCTCCAGGGAGACCGTCCTCGGCCCCTCGGACACTCCGAACAGGCTGGGGGCTGGGCGGGAGCAAACGCTGGGGCCAGAGGGGAGGGCATCCTTCCCTAACTTTATCCGGATCACTCATTTCTCCCCGAACAAAGATGAAATGCATTTTCTGGAGACATGCTATCTGTGTTGGGCCGCTTCTATTTTCTCAGCCTGTTCCCCCGGCCCACGCTCGCCGGTGGAGCCTGGTGGAGCCTGGCCACTGGACGCTTCATCCACTCTCACCCTCCTCCACCTGGACCTGGGACGCTATGGCTCTCACACCCGAGCAGCCCGGTCTGAGGGACATGTGAAAAGGAAGCTCGTCCTGACTGAGGTGCCGGCCAGGCCTTCCCAGAGCCAGGACCAAACCCAGGACTCCACCGAGCCTGGCCCCCGCCTGCCCGAGGGTTCTCCTCTTCCCAGGCAAGATGCCCCTTTCACCAAAGCGATGGGGACACCACGGAAGGCACCCGAGTCGGCGGCAAGTCCACCGGGGACCAAAGCCATCTGGACCGTGGTCTGCACACAGCTGGACCACAGGGAAGGCACACTGGGTGCGGTCCACCTTCTGGCACAGCCCCTCAAGGGCTGGCGCGGGTCCCCGGCAGCCCCGTGTCTTGAGGCGGCACCACGGGCCGCACTGCTCTTCCCCGAGGGTCGCCTTCCTCCCTGAGTCTGGACTTGGTGTGAGGGGTTTACATGTCGCCGAGCAAGGAGCCGCCTGGTGCTGGTGCCCCCTTCGGCCCCTCTGCCCGCTTCCTCTGCATCCCCATCTTCCAGCCCCAGACAAGTCCTGACTCCCTTGGACCCTTGGGGAGCACCGGGAAAGGAGTGTTCTCAGCCCGAGAACAGATGTGTGTGCCCAGCGGCCACAGCCCAGTGGGAGCGGAGGCGCCCATCCCTGGGACATGCCCTGGGGGCCGGGGCAGGAGGCACAGAGCAGGACAGTCATCTAGTCCCCCCGTCCTGATGCCCCAGCCACGGGCTTCAGGTGCCTCTAAGGGGGATGAGGTTCCAAAAGAACCTTCCCAGTCCCACGGGAGGATGGGGGTCACCTCAGTCCCCCGTCCCGGAAGTCCCACGGGAGGATGGGGGTCACCTCAGTCCCCCGTCCCGGAAGTCCCACGGGAGGATGGGGGTCCCTCAGTCCCCCGTCCCGGAAGTCCCACGGGAGGATGGGGGTCCCTCAGTCCCCCGTCCCGGAAGTCCCACGGGAGGATGGGGGTCCCTCAGTCCCCCGTCCCGGAAGTCCCACGGGAGGATGGGGGTCCCTCAGTCCTCCGTCCCGGAAGTCCCACGGGAGGATGGGGGTCCCTCAGTCCTCCGTCCCGGAAGTCCCACGGGAGGATGGGGGTCCCTCAGTCCTCCGTCCCGGAAGTCCCAAGATCGGAAGCATCCTGGAGCCTCCACGTGGGGCAACCGAGTCCTGGCAGTAGAGGAAGCTGGAGCCTGGCCCCAGCCTCGTGAGCCGTCGAGTGCAGGACGCTGGCCTCCTCCCTCTGGCTCTTGGAGGACGTGGCAGGGGTGGACCTTGGCAGCCAGCCCCTCCCCACTCTTAGAGCTGCTTCCCAGCCCATGATGCCACATCCACCACGTGCAGCTGCAGGGCACCCCTCCCCCAGCCGGCTGATCACCCGGCACCTCGCCCGCCCCGACTCAGCGCCTGGACCTCGGCAGCCCAAAGGCCACAGGGTGGACCCTGGTGCTCCCCGGCCAGGCACGGCTCCCTGAGGGCAGAGGACATGCCAACGCAGAGTGGGGCCCCCGCCGACACCCACCGCCCCACGAGGTGCACGTGGGACCCTCTTCCCTCTGATCCCAAGGTTAAGACGTTCTCAACAGTCATTTTGTTTAACTCGCCCCCAGCCCAGCACAGTGAAGTTTCACTCAGTGGGAGTTTCAGGGCAGAGCTGTTTTATTAAATCCCCTCGGCGTGGCTGACAGCCAGGCTGCACATGGCTGCACATGGCTGCACAGCCCGCGTGGAGAGCTGGGTCCGTGGCTAACTCTCCCTGCTCCAGACCGGCCGCCGCACTCAGCCTGCTAACCCCCTCTGCCCTCCAGGGGAGCTCCCTCCTTCCCAGAAGCCGAGTCTTTTAACAAGGAGAAATCGACACACAGCGATGTGCCCGGATCCTAAGCGTGCGGCACAAAGGGTCCTGACCCATTCGAATCCCAGGCGGCCGCCACCTCATTCGAGGTCCAGAACCTTACCCCCGCCCAGGCGCTTTTCCAAGCAGCGTGTGGCATCCACGAGGTCACACAGCTCCTCGTGGTAGCCCCAGGCATAGAGGCGCAGGGGTCCCACAGGTCCAGCCACATCCTACCTAACCCGCCACGTGCCCCCAGCTTCGACCCACCACCCCGCCGTTTCGGGCGACAATAAGAAAGTGTCTTACTGGCTCGACGATGGCAGGTTCTCCCTTTTGACCTTTCTCACCCCGTGGTCCGATCTGAGGTTTGTAAGATGCAGAGAGAGGAGAGGGAGAACAGGAAGAAGGTACAGATTACACCAAATCCATACGGCTGGTGAAGCAGGGGGTCCCCCGCAAGGGCCCGGGGAGGCACCCTCCCTAGCCACTCACCCCTTCGTAGATGGTGTCCTGGTTGGCGGGCATGCCCGGCCCGATCTCCGACGGGGAGATGGTGGGGTCGTAGTAAGGGTCGTAGTAGTTCTCGTCCAGGTTCCTGATGGTTTCTTCTGTGAACTCTCCCTCCAAGTCGTCCATCCCCTCCTCCGGAGGCGGATCGGGCTGAGAGGGAAGGCGGCAGGGTCACCCAGAGGAACGGACACGCACAGGCCCCCAGCCCCCGGACTCCAAGCACCGTGGCATTCCGAGGTCACAGAACACAGGTAGCCTGGGGTTTCACTTGTTGGGAGTCATCGTCTCCCTCTCACGACGGGGAGACTCACCCCAAAGCCCCCAAGACCCCGTGGAAAATCAGGGCTGCAGAAGGACGGGCACGTGGCCCCAGGCTGCACCGTGTACTTGGGGAACCTGGGGCCGCCAGGGGCTCCACCCAAGGCCCAGGGTCTCGGGGTAACAAGCTCCTAATCCCATGCCCGCTGCCAGAGGGGTCTGGACCCATCAGAACCCCGTGTGTCTGCTCTGTGGCCATCAAGGATTCAGCATCACATGATGGTTGTTTTTAAGCACTCCCTATGGACCATGGGCTGAGCTCAACTCCTCTCCAGTCTGAAGACGTGGCAACAGCCCCAAGAGGCGGGGAACACTGGTGCCAGGTTGTAAATGATATCACTGATTTTGAGAGAGGGGATATCACTTTCCAAGGCCACTGGCAGAGACTTCAAGTCAGGTCGGCCTGATGGGAAAGCCCATGGTCCTACCGGGCCTCACGTCTGGTCTGCTTGTCCAGACCCCCAGCTCATGTACCTGTCTGGCCTGCCCTCACCCGGGCCCCAGACAGGAACACTGTCTGTGAACACGCATGCCCTCATCCGTCACCGCCGAACCCCAAGAGACCTGGAGGGCGGGGCTCATTCCACCCATTTTGCTGATGAAAAACTGACAACGCTGAGATGCACCCAGCAAGGCAGTGACGGCAAACTCACTCGGCCATCACTTAGAACGGCCTGGCTGCAAAGGGCTGCAGGGCCAGTTGTGGTGGGCAGGGGGAGGGCAGCTGCCCCAGGACAGCGAAGTGAGGAGTAGAGAAGGAAGAGCCCGGGGTCCAGCCCCCTCCCCCGGACCAAGCCCACGCGCTGGGAAGGCAATTACGTTAGAGGCATTGGAGGTGAGGACTGTGCTGGTGGGAACTTCGGCCCGGGCGCCCTGGTCGGGGGACCGGTCGGGGCTCTCGTCGGGGCTCTCGATGCCTTCGCCGTAGCTGAAGTCCTCGTAAGGGGGTGGGGTGTAGTAGTCCTCGCTGGGCACGTACTCGTAGTCCCCGATGCCGGGGTCCTCCTCCTTCCCGGCCCCCTCGCTGGTGTCGGGCACCGGAGGGGCTTCCGTGGGGGGCTGGGTCAGCTCCTGGGAGCCGGGCAGAGACATGCGGGGTTAGGGGTGCGGCCGGCGCAGCGAGGACCGGGTCGGGGCTTTCCTCTGCGGCTTGAGAGGGAGACTGACCCATTAACCAACCGGGCCCTGTGGATCGGGGTGCAGGGGTCCCCTCAGGCCGGGGGAGACAGCCCAGCCCGCGGAAGTGCTGTGCACGGCTAAACCCCGTGGTCATGCACTTGGACAGGGTGAACTGTATCTCAAATTTTTTTGAAGAAGTAAGAGAACAGAGAATTCCCTGGTGGTCCAGCGGTTAGGACTCTGCGTTCTCACTGCCGAGGGCCTGGGTTCAACCCCTGGTTGGGGAACTAAGATCCCGCAAGCCACATGGTGACCAAAGAAAAAAAAGTAAGAGAACATTCCAGACTCTTAGAGCCTTCTGGGCCAGTGTCCCGGCCACCCGTTGGGGAGGGGACTGGATTCCATCACAGCCATGTCCCCTGGTGTCCCCCGCGCCACGGAAGGCCCTCTGCCCTACACTCCCCGTGAGGAGAAAGCACATACGGTCCCCGGTCCCCCGTTTCCCTGCCAAGCTCCGCCCACCGCCCCTGCTCTCCACGCATCTCCAAACGGCCCCCATGTTCGCCACGGCGCCCCCGGCCCCCCCGCCAACCACGGCCTCCAGGGACCAGCAGCCACCCGGCCAGACCTCGGCCACCTCTGTGGTCTCTCGAGCTGCTTCCACTGGTGTCTTGGTGGGGGTGGGCTCCTTGCCCACGTCGTCCGTGTCCTCATAGTAGGGGTACTCGTAGTAATAGGTGTCTCCTTCACCCTCTCCTTCCGGGTACTGAGAGCAAATAGGGCCACGTGAGGAGGGTGCGGGCCCCCCACCCCGAGATGCCAGCCCGCCATCTCCCTCCCTCGTGGGCTCAACTGGGAAGATCGGACCCCCAGAAGTCGTGCCCAGCTCCAGGCACCAACCCCGTGGGCCCTGAAAGGAGTCTTCCCCCTCCATCCCCTGGGGGAGCAGAGCCAGCCCCACGAGGAGTCCAGGGAAGGAAACGGGGACCCCCGGTGGCCTTCAAAGAGAGATGAGCCCTAAAAGGTCCAAACGTTCTGACCCTTTGGCACCCACCCAAACCGAGGGCCCCCCCGACCTTCACCGAAGGCCCAGGCCTCACGGGAGGGACTTCACAGCGACAGAGACGGTCTCACCCTCAGACCCATTTCTGTGTCGGGCATGGGGAGGGTGAGGCGTGGCCAGGAGGCCTCGCCTGCAGCAAGCCAGCTGGGAGCACTGCCAACCCTGTTCTCGGGGTGGGAAAGACATGCCTAGCCCAGGACTCCACAGCTTCATGGGGTCCCCCCTCCTTCTCTTCCGACTGCTCGTGAAAGAAGGGAAGCTCAGAGAAAAAATAGAGAGCAGGATTGAATTTTACTGAAAAGAAACAGGAGTCCAACCTGAGCAGGGGATGGGAGAGGATTCTCATTTGGAAATGGTGCAAAGAACTGCAAATCCAATTAACCGAGGTGCTGCTGGGGCGTGAGGGCGGGTGGATGGGAAAGGCTGACCCACTGACACGCGGGTCACGGCCAGAGGACAGTGGCATTGGACACGCTCCTGAAACTCTCGGGCCGAGGCTGCCCCTCAGAGTAGCTGCCGCCCTAGGGGTCAGAGGGGACCATCATCCGCTCCGACAGCCCTGAGCCCCTCCTGCCTGGCCAGCTCCAGACGGCCCGCCGGGGGCACCTGTGGCGTTTCCGCTCACAGCACCCCACCCAGGTGTTGGTCCAGGGGGCACATGGCTCTCTTCCCCCAGAAACTTGGGTGAAAGATCCTTTACCAACATCCTTTTTGACTCCATGCTTTGGGAGCACAGAACCCTTCGTAAAGTGAGTCAGGAGTCCACCTTGCCCCGGGGATCAATTATAGTCTCACCCAGTGCGTTTGCTTCAAACGGGAGTCCCACAGCTTCTGTGTGCCTCCACGCCCAGCACCCCGAGATGGTCCGCCCACGGCTCCCACCAGGACTCACATATTCATCGGGATTGGGGTCCTGAGACTGGGGCTTGTCAGGGGCCGCAGCGTCACAGTCAGGGCTGTACTGCTCGCAGTAGTCGTAAGCTGCCCGGTGGTCCGAGACGAAGAGCAGCTGCTGGATGTCTCCCTGGAAGAGGACAAAAAGCCTGAACAGGCAGCACAGAGGGCACCCACGTGGGGACCCAGGAGAACTGCCTGATGCCTGAGAGCTTGTCCTCGGGGCCAGGCCTCCTCTGGGGGAGCTGCTACCTCCAAGAGCCATTCAACCGACCCGGCCATCCAGGCATTACTGATCCATCCACCCACCCACCCATCCACCTATCCACCCATCCATACACCTATCTACCCATCCATCTGCCCATGAATCCATCCATCCACCCACCCATCCATCCACCCAGCCATCCAGTCATCTACCCACCCATCCATCCACCTACCCACCCATCCAGCCAGCCATCTACCCACCCATCCATCCACCCATCCATCCATCCACCCACCCATCCATCTACCCATCCATGCACCCATCCACCCACCCACCCACCCACCCATCCATCCATCCACCCATCCATGCACCTATCCACCGACCCACACATCCATCCACCCATCCCCCACCCATCCATCCATCCATCCACCCATCCATCCACCCGCCCATCTACCCACCCACCCCTCCGTGCACGGACCATCCATCCTTCTCTCCGTCCACCCATCCACTCATTCAATAGTCATTACTGAGCACCTACTAAGTGCAAGCTACTGCATCACACGTGGCGGATGCACGCACGGCCCAGAACCACTGCCTAGGCGTGCCCACACCCTGCCTAACACCTCGGGCTTGCCCTGTGCCCCACGGGTAAGACCCCATCACACCCGGACTGCGTATTCATCAGATTTCCATCGATTCCTGCACCAGTCCCGCTGCCCCCTTCTGACCAGAAGCCTGAGGCTGCCCCTGCTGCTGAGCCTCTGCTCTGCCAGGATCCAGCCAAAGGCTCGCGGCACTCCTGAAGGGCGGGGCCACGGGCAGAGCAGGAACGCGGTGCCCATCTGCACATGTCAGAACCACAGGCCCAGGCAAGGAAGCCGCACCCTCCCTGCCAGTCATTTGGAGAAGGTGCGTGAGGCCCTTCTCTGTGCCAGACCCCAGGAGGAGAGAGAGGCGGGCCCCAGGCAGGGGCCAGATGTGGCCTCTCATCGCTGGACCATGGCACGGCTGGGGTGATGTGTCACCCAAAGTCACTAAGCGTGGGTCCACGGATGGCCTCTGGGATCTGTGAAGCAAGGTGCCGGCCGTGTGCACAGCTCTGGGGACAGGACCCTTGCCCTCCGTGGCTTCCCAAAGGCTCTATGGGTAACCTGACCTAGAGACGGGGTGACAGTCCTGGAGTCCAGCAAAGGCCCATTCCTACCCGATCCCTGAGGCACAGTTCCAAATACGCGGCCTCCCAACCCGAGTTTGAAACTGCCCCCTGACGAGCGAGGACTCAGAACTACCCCCAGCAGCCCGTCTCCACGCAGGGGGCTCGGAGGGGTGGAGCATGCCCCCCCCACCCCGACGTCCAGCACTGTCTCCGGAACACAGACGGACCCTCACCGTCAGCATCACCGACCACAGCCTGGCCGCAGGCCCCCGGGGCTCAGTCTGCAGCCCCTCTGCCTTCCTGCCAGTGGGAGGAGCGGGCGCGCAAGGTGAGCAGCCTGTGGGGCTGTCACGGGGGCAGAGCAGGAGAGGGGCGCCCCCCGCCCGGCGCCCACCCCCTCGCTCAGCCACCCCTTCTCTCTCCCTTTGGATGTCAGAGGCTCCCGGCCCACGTTTTAAACTCTCCAGCACACAGGAACCATACGACAGGCCCAGTGAATCAAAACCACACATTTTTATTGAACAACATGACTTCTAGTTCAAATTTCATCCAATTCAAATAAAGTATTTCTCCCAATGGACTGGCAGCTTGACATCTGAATACACGCTCTCCAAATGCGGTTACCGGAAAAAAGAACAGGCTCGGGGCATTTGGGGGGCAGCTGTGACCCCGGGCAGGGGGTGCGGCCCTCGACGGAGCCGCCAGCACACTCATCACAGTGGCCCGGCGGAGGGCCTGCCTCCCCGGAAAGCCCAGGTCCCCGGGTGGCGGACGCGGCCGGTGCATCTCTGTGTCCCTCTATCACAAGGTGTCCGGC
Organism: Leucopleurus acutus; assembly: GCF_964270905.1. Classification (NCBI taxonomy): domain Eukaryota; kingdom Metazoa; phylum Chordata; class Mammalia; order Artiodactyla; family Delphinidae; genus Leucopleurus; species Leucopleurus acutus. The sequence goes on along the minus strand of NC_139150.1, from coordinate 3,112,781 downwards.
CCAGCGCCAGGCCTCGCAGGCCCCGCACGGGGCGATGAGCAAAGCCAAGGGCACGGCATCCACTCCCACAAAGAGGCCCCGCCGGAGTGGAGGTGCTTCCCAGCACTCAGCCCAGCCTCCGGAATGTGCCTGCCGACCCGCCTGCCCACCCGTGCCCCAGACTGCAGCAGTGACCACGTGGTCCGTCGAGGGCCCCGCCGGCAGAAGGCCCCCTTCATCTCCAGCACCCACCTTCCCCTGCAAGTGCCCGCACGTGTTGAAAATCATTCTTCCCGCCAAATCCTCAAGTGGGTTTTCACACCAAAAAAACATGCCTGTTTGTTCTGTGGGCGTGTCCCTCAGAGGGCAGGGGTCTACTGTCCCCCACCCACTATGGAGAAGGGGAAACTGAGGCATGGCTGCAAAGCCCCCCAGAAGCTCTGCACCCGGATCCTCACCCAGAGCTCCCTCCAGCCCTCCCCCTACCTCTTCCTGCACACAGGGAGGGGCTCACATCCCCGGGCACCCCATCGGGGCCAGGAGCTTTGGGGCAGGACCCTGGGGTGACAGATGTGGCTCTGCCTCTAGGCTCCCAGACGGAGCAGGTGGCTCCCCTGCTCCCAAACCACCCAGGGGCGTCACCTCCCGAGGGCAGGGCAGGGTGGGGAGGGGGCTTCAGAACGCTGCCCCCAGCCCCCAGCAGCAGACCCCACGGAGGGCTGGGAGGCAAAGCCGGGGCTCAGGGAACAGCGGTCAAACCCACCTTACACGAGCCAAGGAGGCACCTCCCTGGCCTCACGGGAAACACCAGGGCTGCGCGAAGCGAGGGAGGACCTCGGCCTCCCTCGGGGGTTCTGACCAGAGGCAGGATGGTTCCTGGACCCCAAAGCACTGATGGGGTACTGGGGGCACAGGGGGACGCTGGGCGGCCCTGGATGAGGTGTCCTGGGGGAACCACACTCAAGCACGCCCTGAAAGCCATGACCTTAACACCCCATGAATACCCTGAGGCCTCCAGGGCAGAGGGAAGTCCTGTCTCCCCTGCCCCACACCCAGCGGGGGCTCCCGAGGAACCCGGGCCCCTCAGACACTCTGCCCTGAAGGGCTCGGGGGCAGGGCCTGGGATCTGGGATCCCTAAGGCTCTGGTCATTGTGGGGGCAGCCAGGCCCTAGAGCGGCCCCTTGAGTCTTCAGACAAGCTCTGATCTTACATTCGGGTCAAAGGCAGCCGCTGCTCTGCACCCCGAGAGTACCCCTCCTTCCGTCCCCCGTGAGGCCTCAGGAACTCCTCTGCCCCTTCTGCAGCATCCGATCAGAGCCAACCAATTTCTCTCTGCAGCAAGGGGGCATGTGGGCGACTGTCCTGGTGGCCGGCGACCCCAGACAGGACGCAGCCCCTGGGCTCCCCATTTAGCCAAAGGAAACCTGGGGCTCCCCTGCCCTCCTCCACCCTCGGGTGGTCCAGGAGGAGGGCTCTGCCAGAAGTCTGGAAAATCAAAATAGAGCCTCTGCCGTCGAGAGGCTGGGAGCCGGAACTGGAATTATTCGAGGCTGCGCTTCAGGCTGGGGACACGGAACACCTCGCGTGCCCCTCCCAGAGACCCCGTCTCCCGCTGTGCTTTGTCTCATTGAGACCAGAGGCAACTCAGAATCCTTCTCAACACAGGGCTTCCGGCAGCACCACCCGGCGACTTGGAGACGTCGTGCCCCCTGGCTGCCCTAAGGGGTGCATGTTGCCCTTCAAACATGCAACGAGTGATCACAGCTTTATGACTGTGTCTTGAGAGCATTTTCACGATGCCTCGGGGGATGGGAAACCAAGCTCCAAACTCCAGACCCAGAGGCCCATCACGGAGCCCCTGCCCTGGTGCAGCCTTCACAGCGGCTGCTGGAGGGAGATGCCGGAGCCCAGCTGCAGCCCCTCGGAGCCCAGGGAGCACCAGCGGGATGGTCCCCACTCGCCGAGCCGGCCCTCGCTGACCTCCCGGGACGTCCTGCCTCCCGCCTCTGGCCCCTCGCAGGTCCCTCGGGACGTGGGGACCTGGAGCTTGGCCTGGCCAGGGCTTCTCAAAAAGGGTTCCATGGAGGGGCCTGGGGTCCTAGCAGGTTTTAACATCAGGCTGCCCCAGAGGAATGTTAGTTAGGAAAGGGTTTACGGGCTTCCTCAGAAAGTCAAAATCCTTGATATAGTAAAACCGTCTCATTTTACAGATGGAACCTGAGGTCAGCAGGGGTGGGTCCCGCCAGCCTCAACAGCAGCTCAGCCCCAAGGGCTCCGAGTCCGGGGAACTGTGACGCCGTGACGGGGGTCCAAAGTCTGCCTGGCCACTGCTGGGTGCCCCCCACAAATCTCTCCTGAGCCTCACTGCAACCGCCACTTTACAGATGGGGAAACGGAGGCCGTGGGGTGGAAGAACTTTCCAGAACCAGGAAGGTCCCACTGTGTATCTCCTCACCCCGCAGCATCCGTGCTGTCTTACACTTGACCAGGGCCTTGGTCCCCTCATCCATGATGCAGCGAGCGCTCACCGAGGGTCCCCACTGTGCTCTATCTCTGCTCCCCGAAATCCCCACCGTGATACGGGTGAGGCCGTGACCCCCCTGCACGGTCACCGGCCCAGGCGCACTTCTCCCCCGGCTTTCGCCCCACCCTGCCCGGAGCCTTGCCCTCTGAGCCCCGCAGAGCCTGGAGCAGTGGATGTGCACCCTGCATGGGGAGCTGCTGACCGACTGCCACCCACCCTGCCCCTCCCACAGCCTACAAGCACCCCCCCCCCCCCCGACAGCAGCATTTCTCGCTGCGACCTGCAGGGGCACGTGCCCCGCTCCAGCCCCTGACGGCAGGCCTCCGGGCTCCCACGGATGACAGGACCCACGAGTCACATACGGCCCAGCCCAGAGCGGGCAGCAGACCTACGGAGGGCGCCGGGGGGGGGGCACCAGGCGGCTGGGGCTCCGTCTCCTCCTTCAGCAGCAGCCCAGGGCCCGGGGCTGCACGCGCCCACCCCGCCCCACCTGCCACCCGACGGGATGGCTTTCCAGGCACCCACTGCCCGCCGCAAGCCTCTGCCTTTCCCCATTCCAGCCCACTGCCCCCCGGCCCCTCCAAGAGGGAGCTGGACCTCGTTTCCTCCCTCTCATCCCCATGTCACAGATGCACCCACTAGGCTCGGGGGGGGGGTCACTCTCGCGAGGGCACGGAATGGGGGCTCCCTGGAGCCGACTTCTATGTCCCGCACGCACATCTACCAGAGCTTCCAGCTCCCATAAACGACACCATCACCTCGTCCAGGCAGCCCTCTGTGGGGCACGTCCCCGCCCCACCCGCCCCACCCGCCCCATGGGTGCTCCTGACACCAGACTCCACATCTCCAATGCAGGCCACGCCCTGTAATCGCTCAGGTTACCTCTAAAAGCCGAGCCCCAGACTCGGCGCCCCGCGCAGCCTGCCCTGCGGTGGCCCACGTCACCTGCCCAGAGAAGCAGGCGCACTGCTTTCACTGCATCCCTCGCTCCGACGATGCCCAGGGCGTTCTCGATTAACGCGCCTTATCTCTGCCCCCACCAGGTCAGTAAAGCTCTACAGACCCCCTAGAAGCTTCTGCACCAGCCCGGGGTCACCACGGCCATCCCACTCCCCACACGGCCCCAACGCCCGGGGTGGCCAGTGGCTGTCCCTCTTCCTGCAGAGGACAGGCCGGGCGGCCCGCGAGGCCCCAGTCATCGGGACACACAGGACACAGGTGTCCTCAGCTGAGCCGGGCATTCTGCTGAGGGAACCAGTCCTGCCTTTTCCCATAATAAGATTGTACCCAAGCTGCGCTCCTGCTGAGGAAACTGCAAAGTGTTCGTTGGAGAGCTTTGCAACCCTAAGGGCTGTGGACTCAGAAAACACCTTTGCCCAGATGAGGGAGGCCCTCGCCCCTGCTTCCCGGCCTGGGCGTCTGTGCCGCTGCTCCCTCCAACGACGCGGCCGGCTTTTCATTTCCTCTCTCCAGTGCTATTTAATCTTGCATCCCTCCTTCCAACAAACAGCCATGGGTCCCCCGGGGAAGCCAGCCCTGCAGGGCCTGCCCCGCACCACGGGCCCCTCCCTGTCCAACCCGAACCGGCCCCGAGGGGCTCCCACTGCGCACTTGGCTCTTCCCGTGGTTTTAGCCAGAGCGCTTCACCCTCGTAAATGGAGACACACGGTCTTTTGAGAGGACGGACGGACGGATACTTCTTGTCCCCGGCTGGGGTAGGAGCGCGCAGTCTACGGAGCAAAAACAAGAAGGAAGCATCGACCTTCGGCTGCCAGGGGTCTGGTCACAAATCTGCCCCCGGTGAGGACAGCCCAGTCTGAGTCCACTTGCCAGCAAGTGACACAGAGCGGGCACACGTGTGCACAGAGCACCAGGGACACGCAGGCACACATGGTCACTTGTCCACCCTGCAAAGCTTTCCTTCCCCGGGGGAGCCTGGTGGGTCTGACACTGGGACCAGCCTGGCGGACACAGGGCAGGGGGCTTCTATGAGGCACCTTCCTGATGTCCCAGGAGACTTCGCACATGAAAGCCCTCCCGAGTCCCCCTTCCTGTTCAAGCTCTCACGGCCCAAACGGGTCACACTTCACATCTTGTTGTGACATTTTTCATCAAAAGTCACACAATTGGTCTTCCCTGGTGGCGCAGGGGTTGAGAGTCCGCCTGCCGATGCCGGGGACGCGGGTTCGTGCCCCGGTCCGGGAGGATCCCACATGCCGCGGAGCGGCTGGGCCCGTGAGCCGTGGCCGCTGAGCCTGCGCGTCCGGAGCCTGTGCTCCGCAACAGGAGAGGCCACGACAGTGAGAGGCCCGCGTACCGCAAAAAAAAAAAAAAAAAAGTCACACAATGGAAATGGAAGGACCCAAGGCAGGGGGTCTAAGTCACTTCTTCTATGATTTTCGCAGCACCCACAGCGTGAGAAAGAGTCAAGCACCATTCAGGCGAGTGAGTGAGTGAGCGAGCGAGTGAGCGAGCGTTAAAGAAAGGTCCCCACGCGGTTGGAAGCCACTTCCTGCTGCCCCCCGGGTCCCGCCTCCATGGTCCATGTCTGTGGCCTCCCCCACTACGTGGCCACCACTGGTCCCAGCCCAGTTCTCACCTGCGCCACCCAGCCCTGGTGTCCCTTCACACCTGCACTGGTGCAGGCGGTGCACACCACACCTGAGTCTCCACGAAGGCGCCAGGGGCAGGGATGGTGGGGGGATGGTCAAGTCCCAGCCTCATCAGACCTGAAACTAGCCACAGTGACTAAAGGGTCACCTTACTGAACTCAGAGAGTGGACACCTCATCCCCAGACCAAGGGACAGGGCAGCAGAGCCAGCGGCAGGGACCAGGCTGGCTCACGGCCCACCGGACTCTATAAAGGGCATGGGTCTCACATCCTTTCCCCACTGGCTACGCGGCCCTAGATATTTCACTCCAGACATTTAGGTGAGCAGCCCAGCCTAGGCAGCACGTGAGTGAAGCTGTCCCGTCCTTCTCCCACCCCAGACTTTCAGAGCAGCAAGCCTGTAGGCACTGGACAGACCACGCAGCACAGGGACACATCTGTCGTGATAAGCTCCGCAGAGGAAGGAGCACGACTCTGGGCACCACTGCAGGAAGGGGTGAGGCAGTGACACAGGTGGCCTGGGTGCAGGATTCCGCCCCTTGCAGGCTGTGGGGCCTTAAGCACATCACTGAATCTTCCCAGGCCTCTGAGTGTGCATTTGCAAAGGAGATAACGAGATCTACCTCACTGAGGACTAAGCGTGACGGTACACACAGCATGCTCGGCGGGCCTGGCACCCGGTGTGGCCCAGACAAAGTGGAAACTGCCATCCCTGCCATCACCACCACCATTTCTACCATCACCACCTTCACCATCAACATCATCATAATCACCACCATCACCACCTTCACCATCACCATCATCATAATCACCACCATCACCACCTTCACCACCATCACCACCATCACCACCACCATCACCATCAACATCATCATAATCACCACCATCACCACCATCACCATCACCACCATCACCACCACCTTCACCATCAACATCATCATAATAACCACCATCACCATCATCACCACCTTCACCATCAACATCACCACCATCACCACCACCACCACCTTCACCATCAACATCATCATAATCACCACCATCACCACCATCACCACCACCATTACCACCATCACCACCTTCACCACCATCATCACCACCATCACCACTATTACCACCATCACTACCATCCCCATCATCAACATCACTACCATCACCACCACCATCATCACCATCATTACTATTATCATCACCATCACCACGAGGACCACCACTGACCATCACCATCACCAACACTAACATCACCAACATTATCATCACCACCATCACCACCACCATAACCACCATTACCATTCCCACTCCCATCCCAGCACCACCACCATTGCCGTCATCATCACCAACAACATCACCATCATCATTACCATCACCACCAACACCACCACCTCCACCACGACCACCATGACCGCCATCACCACCATCACCGTCAGCCCTGGATCCCTGACAAAGGCTCACTACCCTCTCCCTCTGAAGGCAGTCAGCTCTGATTATTCATTCTTTCACCCTTTCAACCAGCATTTTTAGCACCCCTATGATAAGCTTATTGACACCAAGACAAAAAAATCAGTGCCCTTGACTGCAAATCTCAAGCTCTCACTGATTCCTCAGGAGGCGCCCAGGTGACCTCCTCTGCCTGGCAAGGTCAAGGAAGGCATCCTGAGGCAGTGGCCTCAGAGCGGGGCCCTGGTGGAGGAGGTGGATGCTGCAGGTTCATACGTGTGAACGCCCTGTTCCGTGGTCCTCACTTTGCCACTCCTCACCCCACACCCCTGGACGAGACGCTCTACCTCAGGCACCAGCTCCGTCTCCACCCTGCCGCCCCACTCTAGGCGCAGACCTCAGGTCTTAGTTCAGCCTCCGCTGCGCACATCCAGCCCCTCGATCATCCCACCCTCTGTTCCGAACGCATCACACCCATGGTCGCTAATGGGCTTGCCACGCACAGACCCCTGCACCTCCTCCACGGGAGTGTCCTACACCCGCATCTCCCCATCCCGCACCTGCCAGCTGCTTGTTTTGAACCCAAGTGCAGAAATGCACAGTCACCTTCACTGAATTTCACTTCCTTGGCTCTAGAACACGGTCCCAACCTGAAAGACCTTTCTGCGGCATCTTATTCTGTCAACCAACGAGAGAAACTTGGCATTGTTTGTGACAGACCCCACGCAGGTGTTTCTGCAGGTCCACAGCCATGAGGACTCACACTGCAAGCAGAACACACACTTCCCTGCAGGGCAGGCAGGGGAGTGGTGGGGAGGAGTTGATTTTAGAGGCCCAGGCTGCCCCACAGGCTCCAGGCCAGCACCCCCGTTCTGAGCAGACTCTGTGCCGTAATCCAGCCCCACTTCAAGCACTGAGGCCATGCGGCACAACGCCGGCCAAGGTCCCAGGCTCTGCCCCAGACCCGGCAACCTCGACTGCAAACACACACTGCTGGACGTGGGAAGGATGGGGTGACACAGTGTGGCTGGCTCACGGGGACAATCTACACGACCCAATCCCTGAGAAGTAGCCTCAAACACAGCCTCCCGGGAGCATTAACTGCAAGCAGTGGGGCTGGGCTCTGGAGAAGGTGGTGTGTGCTCAGGGAAATTAACTTGTAGAATTATTTATATTAATCGATTTGTAGAATTCCAGGCCTCCACGAGGGTCAAGAGTCACTGCAGTGCCCTCAAGTACCGGCTGCCGCCTGGTCACTCCCTGGACCTTTTGGAAAGGTGGACAGACTCTGGACCGGCCGCAGCTGGATAGACGTCACCTGGAGGGGCCTGGAAAATGCAGCTCAGACTAGAGAAAACGGCGATTCCGGGTTGAAAGTGAGCAGGGCCAGGCCTGGGGGGGAGGGGGCTCACTTTGAGTGGAGACACGCATAGTCCTTGGAGTTCAGGAAGGACTGAGAACCAGGGGCCGACTGGAGGGTCACCCCCGAGAGGGGAGTGAGCAAACAGGGGCTCCATCAGGCTGGAGGGTGAGACCCCCAAAGGGACAGGAACAGAAGTCTGACACTGGGGACCCAGCAGCCCCCATCTGACCCAGGGAATGCTCCAGACCTGGGCCCCAAATCCAGCCCTGCACTTCCCTGCTGTGTGACCTTGAGCAGGTGGCTTTACGTCTCTGGGCTCCAGGTTCCCCACGGGTGCTACGGAGCCAACACAATGCACATCCCCTGGGCTCCGTGAAGACTCATCAGGTGAAGGAGACCAAAGAGCACAGCCCGCTCACACAACTGAGCTTCCCGGAGCTGAGAGCTTCCAGGAAAATCCACGGCGGCAGAGTCAGAAACAAGCTGAGATGGATTTTCCGTGTCCTCGGAGATCGAGACCATCAGAGACCTCTGACGAATGCTCTGCACAACTGTTATCGGGTCCCCCCGCCACCGGCCCCCTCCAACCCCAGAGCACCCTCGAGAAGGGGGCACCCAGCAACCTCGTGCGCTGACCCCCATCTCGGAGGCTCTGGCTCTTTTCCTGGAGGCGGTGGAAGGGGTCACAAGGGTTCCAGGCCTGGAGGCACGGCGCTGGGGGCCAGCCCCTCCGCGCCTTCCCCTCTGCCCCTCAGGAGGGTCTCACTGCACCCCCAGAGCCGCCCAGCTATGGCCCACGCCCAAGGTTTGCAGGTGAGGATCGAATCCCCGCTGCTCTCCCTGCAGCTGAGCCTGCAGACCGTCAGGCCCCCCTCCCATCCCGGAATCCGCCCGCCTACAGCACAGCGCGCTAACGACAGCAACGACAGTCCATGTTATCACGAGAACCATCTTAAGAAGAAAACTCCCTCCCCGAGAATTCACGCGACGCCTGTGTCCCCCCCGCCCGCCAGGGGCCCTCCACCAGCATCACCGACAGCAGCGGGACGCCCAGTGCTGGCTGGCGGGCTGAGGACTCGGTCAGGCACTGTGGCCGTCCATCGTCACCGCAAGCACGGCAGTCCCACCTTCAGGGTGAGCGGGCCGAGTCCCGGGACTGCCCAAGGCCCTGCGGACGGTAAGTGAGGCCGGGGCTGCCCTCAGCGGCTGGCTGCGGTAAAGAAGGAGGCCATGCACCGGCGGGACCCCCTCACCCTCCAGCCGTCCACAACGGCAGCTCCCTGGCTCGAGTGGGTGGGCTCCCCTCGGCCACTCCCCTCACCTCCCCATCCCACCCACTGCCACTGCCGGCGGGACCGCGGGACTCAGTATCCACAAGCTTCGGCAGCAACGGCCTGACCCTCGTCCGGCACGACCCGGTCCGTCCCCAGCGTCCTCCTCTAGAGCCGCTGCGGCCTGCGGGTCACCGGGCACCACCCTCCCTGGGGACCCACAGATCAGAGAGTCCACTGTAAGCTGTGTGACGCCACAGGGCCGGCCTCCAGCACCGCGTCAGCCTGCCGGGTTGGGACGCGGGCCTGTTGCTCACAGTTTCCATGGAACAAACCTGCAGCCCTCTCGGGCCAGGCAGCAGAAGGAGCCAGGTCCCGAAGCACGTGGGCCAAGCAGGGCCTGCCTGATGCTCTGGGGTCTCTCTGGAACCCTCCTTGCCGGGCCCAGGTAGAGAGGTCCCCCACCCACTGCTGGGCTCAACGCAGATCACGAACACCCGGCACGACCCAGGAGAGCACCCCACCCCCTGAAAATCACTGCCCACCCGAGGAGCGATTCCAGGCGAAAGCCCTTGGCCTCCGGAGACCTGAACGTGAGATCATGCGATTCCTTCACTGTCACCCTGCTCCCACCAGCCTCTGCTAAGTGGTCACACCCTCCCCAGCCCACAGGCTGCCGGTCACCTGCCCCAGGAGGAGTCCTGGCCCCTGCTTGCCCACAGCCCAGCCTCTCCTGCACCCGAACTGGAGACAAAAACGCACTTCAAACTCCCTGCCCACTGCCTTCACTGGTCAGTCAGCCGCCCATTCAAGCCGGGAGCCGTGCACAGGGCTGGTGGCCCCCTAGCCCCTCCAGCCGGCAAGAGCTTACCCCCCAGCCTCCTTGCGCAGACACAACTCAGCAGCCCGAGACAAACCTCGATTTGAAAACAAGCAAATATGCATGCCCAGAGGCCCGCTTTTAATTCCCCACACGTGCCCCGCAGGCATTACTGGGGAGCAGCCCCTCCCCACGCTGGCCTGGGCAGTGGGCTGGATACGGACCCCCACCCCAGGGCCAAATCCTCACCCCTGGAACCTGGGAATGTGGCCTTACTCGGAAACAGGGTCTTCACGGGTGTAGGTAAGTGACGGGTCTCAAGAAGAGAATCAGCCCGGATTGAGACAGACCCCGAACCCAATGACTTGTGTCCTTACAAGAGGCAGACAGAACAGAGACGCAGGGAGGAGAGGAGAGGCCAGGTGAGCACAGAGCAGGGACGGGAGTGATGCGGCCACAGCCAGGGACACCTGGGCTTGTGCTTCCCCAGGAGCACCTCCCTGCCCTGCCAGGCCACCGGAGGCAGCACCGCTCCAGATTACTCCACCTGCTGCTGGGCCTGGCCACGCCCACTGCCCTCCAAGCCGGAAGCTGGGGGAAGGACCCTCCCCTGGAGCCCCTGCTGGGAGCTCTGCCCCACCCATTTCAGGCTGCAGAGTTCCAGCTTCCAGAACCAGGAAGTAATAAACTCCCGTCTTTTCAAGAGACCAAAGTGGAGACGTGCGTTTCTGGGGTCCCAGGAAACACACGGAGCCTGCAACATCTCTGTTCTCGCCAGGAATCGGGGAAGGTCCCTGTGAAGTGGGCAGAGCTGAAGCAGAGGGGCCTCTGACCTTGACTCACTCACGCCCCTCTGCTTCCCTGGGGTCTGCCTCGCTGGGCGCAGGGCTGCCGCCTCACGTGGCCTGACGCAGCAGGACAGGGCTCCCGGGCGATGCACAGATGGACGTGAAGGAGAGGGCCGGGACCGGGGTGGACACGGTCCTCAGCCAGGCCCTGCCCAGGACGTGCGGTTTGCGGTAGGAAAGGCTGGGTCTGAGCTGCCCCCTCGGGGACTTGGACCCAAGACTTAGCCCTGGGAGCTTCCACACCACCGACTAAGGTCCGAGTGCACGGCCTCGACTGTGAGAGCTGCCGTGCAGACACTGGGCCCTCCACGGCGGCTCTGCGTGCCAGGGCAGAGCATTCATTAGGGGTCTTTGATGGTTCGCTCTGAGTCTTGATCTCTGAGAACATGGGGGCTGTGTGCGCAGCAGGCCGACCTCAGCATCAATCTTGAACGCACTGGCCCGTTTTCCAGATGGAGCCGCGCTTCCCACCCGGTCTGGCTCCAGAGCCCAGCTCCTCCTATGCCCAGCACCAGTCTACCCAGCAACGCCAACTGGAAAAACACCCGTGGAAACAGGGAGGGGTACCTGGCCTGTGAACACTGTCAACCAGTGGGGATGGAAGCGCAGAGACACCCCCAGACAAGCCTGCAGAGCTGCTCGCTGCCCACAGATGCCCTCTGGCCATATCCCCATCGTACCCACCTGTGTCTGAATGGACACGAAAGTGAACCCAGAGTGGCCCCACTGGCCCTGCAAATGCACCACCTTCCAAGGAAGGGAAAAGCGCACTCTGGAAGTGTCTGCAACCCCTCTCCAGAGAGACGCTGGGGTCAAACTGACAAAGCCGCGGGAAGGCAGACAGAAAGGGAGTAAAGTGCAAATGAGGGTCACGCTCAGACACAGCCAGCTCCAGGCTCATTGCCACCGGCAGGACGAGCGCTTCCTCCAGCCGCGTCCCCGGGTGGGACAGGACACAGGAGGCCTCGTGTTACCCAGCCCTGCAGCTCGCCCATCACCACACCCGTCGCCCAGGTGCACGCCTGTCTGCTCTGTGGCCTCTAGACCAACCAGTGTCCTGCACCCCAGGGGGCTCTGGGCAAGTGATCAGTGACGGGATGTTCCCAGAGTCAAGGGTCACAGGTCACAGCCTTGGCCTCTGACACCAACTCACTGCTCCCTCTCCTTCGAGACCCTGACGCCAGGCACCCCTCACATCAAGGAGGGTGAGTCTGTGCTCGACAGGCATCCCGGGCCGGCTCCGTGGATCGCTGGGAAAGCGCCTCCCCCGCCGTGGCCCCGTTCCCGCCCCGGGAAAGCTAAATTCCAAGGAAGACCATGTCAGTGGAAAAGACAGGCCCCTGGAAAAAGGGAATCAGGGATTAAGTAAACCACTGGGTCTCTCCAAACGGCCAAGGAGAGCAGACAGACGGCAGGACCGTGACTTGAACGCAATGCCGTTCTCTCCCTGCCAGCACCCGGGGATCCCGCGGAGAAAAGCTGCAGTTTGCAGTTTGTTTGGTCTTGCTGCCCCTTGAAACATTCAACAGCTTAAAAGCAGACTTGGCTCCTGGCCCAGAACTCGCCGGCTCCCCGTCCCCCAGGGCAGGTCTCCTCTTCCATGATCCCCTCCATTCGAGGACCCAAGAGGAGGGCCCTTCCCCTGCAGAACCCAGAGCAGATGCTCTGGCTTGCCCCCCAGTCCCACCCTCCGGACCCCTCCGTCTGGAACACCGGCCGGCTCCAGGACCGCAGGTGAGCCCAGGGCGGGTGCGGGGCCCACCAGTTCAGTCCCACGTTTGAGAGCCTGGCCCGGGGGAGGGTGCCGTGCAGGCCACCAGTCACGCAGGGGAGGATATAGCTCTGGCAGCCACCGCGCCTGCTAGCAGCTCGTGCTGGCTCTTCCTGGAAGGGTCCAGGGCTTCAGACCCCACAGGCCAGGGGACTCCGGTGTCCCCGGGGCCTGTGCAGGACGATGGGAACCGAGCAGCCTGGAGCAAGGCCAGGCACCCACCGGCACCGTCGGGACCACCAGGGATGAGCCCTGGCTGGGGACGGTCCTGGTTTCCTTGGTCAGGTGGATAGAGAGATGCAGGGGCTGCCGTGACTGTCACACCCGCCACGACATCAGGACAGGCCATCGGCTCTCAGCAACAACAGACCAACCCCGCTGCGCTGTAGTTTTGCTGGGTGACCTTCGGTAGGTTACTCAACCTCTCTGGTGTGGGGAGGGCAGAGCACACAGGCGGCGTGTTGTCACAGGGCCCTGTTGGTGGCCCTGCCTGGCTTCCCACCCAGGTTTGCCACTGAAGAAATATAGCCACTTCCCCCTCCTGCCAGACACACTCGCTCTCCTGGCAGTCTTGTCTGTTTCCGAAAACACAAAGCTTGTCCTAAGCCCGGGGTGAAAACAACACTTTCTCCTGCACAGGGAGGCCCGCAGGACCCCACTTCACAGGGGTCCGAAGAATACCCTCCACTTCCCCCGACGGCGGGCCCTTGGGGCGTGGGACGAAGCCCCGGGACCCCCAGCTGCTCACTGGTCCCAGGGCACGGGTACACCCCAGGAGAAGGGACAGGACACAGGACACACAGCTCCCCAGGAACATCACTGCGGACGCCCCCCGCAGGCAGGTCCTCAGGCAGCCCTGTAGTGCACACGCTCCACCTGGAAGCAGGCGGGCAAGGACGGGGGCTTGGCCAGGTCAGCAAGGTGGGAGGCAAAGCAGTGACCAGGGAGCCAGCTCGAGCCCCTTCCACAGCACACCACGGCACCCTGAGGGACAGTCCCCGCCTGGGGGCTCTGGCCAGGAGCATGCACCCTGGCCAGGGCAGCATGACCCACAGCCAGTCCCTTCCCCTTTGGGTTTCTGGGCACAGGAATGGGGGGCCCCCGTGAGCCCAGGCGGCTCCACCCCCTGCACGGCTCAGGGCCCTCACCTCTAAGGCGGAGGTCCAGCACCTAACTCGCACGGTGAGATAAGGGACAGCTCGTGACCCTGTGCCACCACAGAGGGAGCGGACCTTGGTCACAGCTGCCGCCATGGTTGACAGGTAAATGCAGGGGGATGCTGACGGTGGGCCGCCCGCTCTGACTGCCAGGGGTCTGGTCGGTGTGGTTCGCGATGGTCCTCACAGGTGCAGGCATCTTACAGAGATTCCCTCGGGCCACCCCACGACCCCTAGCACTGGCCGCGTCGCGCCCATCTTCCAGATGAGGACGTTGGGTTCGGACAGGTTCAGTGTGGGCTCCAGGCCATCAGCCGGAGAGGAAGAGCATGAAAGCCTGGGGGACCTTGCTACGCACCCCACTTCCTCCCTGGCCCACGCACACCCCAGGAAAAACCCCAGTGGTCCCAACAGACTTGCTGGAGTTCAGCAAAGCCCTGTTTGGAAACAGCACACATCACAAAACCCAGCGTGTGCCAGCAGCGACTTGGCCCTCCACCAAAGTACCCAGAATCCTTCCGGCTCCCCCAGAGCCTCCAAGAGCTTCGGGGCAAATTGGCTTTTAATGAGGGGAAGTCATCCTTCCTGGGGAAGAACGCGGCTGCCGGGGAATTGGTTTCAATGGTGCTGGCCCCTCCTTTTAAAGAGACTTCTCCAGAAACCAGAGCGGTGACAAATGCCAAGTGTCGTTATCTGGAGTCTTCTGGAAAGTCAAGAGTTAAATCACTTTTATTTATAAAAATTCTGTTTCACTCGCCACGAGACAAAGCGGGGCTGGGGATACGAGGCCAACCTACCCAACTTTATCCTTGCTCTCTGAATAAAACAGCAAAAAGGGATGCTCTGGGGCCCCCGAGGGCATCACCACCTCTAGCTCGCTGCTCTTCATTAGGAAAGACAGGTCACATTTCCCGACGTGGACACATCCAACAGCCGGGGAAGTCCAAGGCTACGGAATCACCTCCTTCAGAACGCGAACGGCTTGTGGTCAACAAGAATCTCTGGTGCCCGGCGGACACCCTCCCTCAAATCGAAAGCCATGACCAGGAAGAAGGGCTCCCCAGAACGCCGTACGTATTTTTGAGCTACGGATTCCATCAAAAGCCTGCATGCTCTGAGCCGCACAGCAAGACCTACCCAGCTTGCTGGGAGGCTAAACAGAGGAGGAAACCAGAGTTATCCGATTTGAGAGCCATTTCTTTTTTTTAATTTTTGATTTGGATTTTATTTTATTTATTATTTTTATACAGCAGGTTCTTATTACTTATCTATTTTATACACATTAGCGTATACACGTCAATCCCAATCTCCCAATTCATCCCGCCACCCCCCACCCCCCGTTCCCCCCCTGGTGTCCATACGTCTGTTCTCTACATCTGCGTCTCTATTTCTGCCCTGCAAACCAGTTCACCTGTACCGTTTTTCTAGATTCCACATCTATGCATTAATATACGGTGTTTGTTCTTCTCTTCCATTTCTTTTTGGTAATTATAAATTGTTTTCTTTCTCTAATCATAAACGTGGGTAACAGCTACGGAACGCTGGCCGTGGGCCACGCGTATGCCTCGGTGGTCCTTAAACACACCTCACGCACACAAGCATTTCAGAGAGGCGAGGCAGTCACCCAGGATCTCACAGCATGTAAACTGCAGCTGGGGCTTGAACCCAGCCCTGACGTCCCTAGCGCTTTCCCTACAGCACCGGAGTCTTAGCAGACGTGTGCTCATGGGAAAACTGGCTCAGAAAATCAAGGAAGCAGGATTCGGTTTAGGATCCTTCTATTTTTAAAAGACAGATAAAGCTTCTTCCTGAGTCGTTACGATAAAAGACACACCATCGGCGCACAAAAGGCACTAGAAATCGGGAAGATGTGGCAACAGCGCAGAAAAGCTACCACGCGGTACGTGAATTCAAACCCCAGCCTCGGCACACGGACCCACCTCCGCATTCAGACCTCGAGCAAGGGTGGCGGCAGCGACCCAGGCTCCCGGGCGCTTCTCGGATGAGCCCAGGTGAGCCCCCGGCACCTCTCGAGGCAACACTACCAGTACCCGCGTTTTACAAGTAAGTCCTGAAGCTCACCAAAGCCACCTGCTTCACCTGGATCCTCCCACCAGCAAGAGGTCTACGCCGGCAAAAACTTAATCCCAGTCGGGGCGACCCCCAAGCCTTTGACAGCAGCTCCCCGGGAGGACCCGAAAGCCGCTCAGGCTGTCTGCAGTTCATCCCGGGTCTCTGGGCAACTGTGGTCGGAGTCGTGCTTGGAGGGGGTGTCGCCATAACTCGCAAAATTTGGCAGTGCCTGCAGAATCCAGGCGCCCAGCCCACCCTGCTGTCCACAGGCTGCGGCCGTCCTGGACTCCTGCTGGGCTGAGGGGCTGACAACTTCGGCAGGATCCACGGACCCAGCTTCACATGCTGGTTCGCCCATCCCCCAACCCCCGCCTCCACACAGACGTGGCTGTTCTGATGTTTCCTTGCTCAGCCACATCTGACCAACTGGGCTCTGTCCACCTTTCCACCTGCCCCGACGCGGGGTTGCTATCAAGGCTGACACACATCAAGCGCTTGCTATGAGGAGGCCGTGGTGCTTTACGCATTCAGCCCCACGTAATTCTTGCCACGTTCTGTGAAGGAGCTGCATGCGTGATCCCATTTTACAGATGGAGAGACTGAGGCTCAGAAACGTCAGAGCAACCTGCCCAAGGCCGGGAATCAGCAAATGAGACAGTGGAGAGTCCGGCCCCGCGGGCCTGCACCGAGGCCAGCTCCCCCGCCCCCGAACCTCTCATAGTTACACACGTGGCCCCAGTAGGACCCCCGAGACAGGTGAGACCCAAACCTCATCCTCCCCACCGGCGCAAAGCCCGAGGGCCCGTTCGAACGCCCGCCCGTCTCCACCGGCAGACATCACTCCTGCCGTTAACAGAAGCAGGACAATCAGTAGGCGTTCCCTCCCCCCCACCCACGCCCCCAGCAGAGCGCCAGCATCCAGGCAACACGGCGTCGGCTTGGCTGGCCCCCAGCCCCCTGCTTACCTCAAACACCTCCTCATCCAGAATTCGGGTGCCAAACACGATGATGCCGTTGACGTCTATCACGGGGTGATTGCTGCGGTCCAGGGATGTCGTTATCTTCTTCTTACAGTCCAGGATCAAGGTGACATTCTTCCTGTGGATGCTAAGAGCAATTCTGTGCCACCTGCAAAGAAACAGACAGCCAGGCAGGTGAAGGCGGGCCGGTGTCACGAAGTACCAATACGAGTGCCTCAACCGCAAGTCCCTGGGGACCCAGGAGGACATCTCTTTCCTGCAGTGTCACGGGGCTGAGCAGTTCAGAGCCGAGCCTCTGTGGGCAGACAGCCGTGGGCACAGGTCCACACCGCGTGCCACGTGAGACCCACTGGACTCAAAAATCAGGTCTCTCATCTCTGGGATGAGACCAGCTGTGCAGCCCGGAGCACAGCCCTGAACCCTGGAGTGGGCTGGTCAGTGGGTCAAGGGCGGAGAGACCTGACAGTACTTCCCTGTGTACCATCTCAACCCCCAACAGCACATGCAGGCTGCTGGAGAAACCGAGTCTGACAGGAAACGGTGGGACTGAGGGATCTACGTGAAACTCTCAATTAGAAATGCAGAAATCATGGCCTGAGGTCTTCAAGGATCACGGCACGTGGCCTCAGACGTGTCAGCCAATTAATTTCAAACTACCGGGGTTTAGGGATGCATCCAACAGAGAATTCTGGAAAGACCTGACTCCTTTTTCCTTTTTTTTTTTTAAATCATTCACTCTCACATCTGTGTCTGTATCCTTGAGGATGCCTTAAATCCTTTCTGGAAGAAGCTGGGTATAACTACACAGTCTCCCGTGTCCCTTCGGACACTAAGAGGCTAGCATTTGACACAGCTCAGTGCATTTTACAAAGGGGACGTGGAGGCCCAGGGAGAAGAAGGCCTCCCCAGAGCCACAGAGGATGCACCCAGACCAAGACCCAGCTCCCAGGACTCCAAGCCCGGTGCTCTCTCCGACCTGTGGGCGTGCCGGCACCATCCTGCTATATAAAGCACATTCTGCTCTAAGGTCCCCGGTTCGGCCGGGGGCCCCGACCCTCCAGCAGGAGAAGGAGTGGGTTGCTGAGCGGTGCCACTTACTTGCCATCTGACAGGTTGATGCCTCTGAAGAGGGGGTAGTCCTCCGGCCCCGGTTTCCCTGTGTGGTCCTCATAGAGGAAGACCGGAGAGCGGCCCATCTCCAGGCCGATCTGCTGGATGCCCTGCTCATTGTAGATGGAGACCAGGAAGGCCTGGCTGCCCTTCTTGGCTTTCACAGTGGTTAGAATGGAGAAGTCCTCGGGAAATGCAGATGCTGGAACAGAGGACAGAGACAAGGCAGTCGGGAAGCCCCCAACCGTGCCCAGCCACAGCTCTCTGCAAACAAACCAGCTCAGGGACCTGGCAACATTAGCTGGATATGGTGGTGCATTTGCTGCACATCTGCCCCTTGATCAAACTGTTCCTGCAGCCTTCCCCTAACACCACATGGTCAAACCTACCCCCTCCGAGGCTCAGTCCAAATGCAAACCTGATTGGTCCTTCCAACTGTGAGCCTTCACTGCTATCTTTTTCAGTTCCCACACCTCAATATATCTATGTATAAATCCTTCTTAGAACTTTCTAGAATGTGAGCTTCCTCTGGGCAGGCGCTGTTTCAGACGCGTCTTTTACCCTCCGCAGTGCCTAGAGCTGTGCCTGGCAGAGTGTGGCTCATTTTGCGCCCTCTGGAGGGAGGGAGGAGAGAGAGAAGAGGGGAAGGAAGGCAAGAGGCAGGGAATCATGACGAGAATTGCACTTCTTGACATCTCCTGGTTGACATGCAAATCAGAGAAAAAGTAAAATAAACCAGAAGACTTCAAATTTAAAAGGGAAACCCAAACCCTGGTATGTTGGTGGGAGGGAGGGTTCCTTACAACACAGGCCGGAAACAATTTGAGGCCATTAAAAGCCAGAGCCGCGCTGGCCCTGCCGAGGGCACAAGGCTGCTCCAGAATCCTCCACACGCACGCCCTCCACGCCCTGCCTCACGGACGGGAGAGGAAATCGCAGCCCCGTCCTTCCATCCATCCTGGTTCTCTCTGTGTGCAATTTCCCCGAGAGCGAGGGCCCGGGGCTGACAAGGGAGCTGGGCTATCGATGCACAGCCAGGAAGGCTCAACCCAAGTCAGTGTGCTTCTCAGAACCAGGCCGAAGAAGCGAGCCCGAGGGGTGTCAACGGGGACACCCGACAAAGGAAGGACAAGGCCCTGCGGCTGAGGCTAACTCGCTGCAGAGCGCTGAAGCCCAGCCCACGGTCCTGGGCAAGGACAGAGCCCATCATCAGACCCACCCCTTCTTTACAACTGTAACAAGGTCAACCAGATGGCCCGCGTGGCAGAGCGCCGGCCAGTGCAGCTTTCAGTGGGGATGTTGTCTTTGGGCGCCCTCTGCTGGCGGAACTGCTGCACGACGGGGCAGCTGGGCTCTGCTTCTGGTCCCTGTGAGCGCTGCTGATGCCCTGCTGAGGGGAGGGGGGATGCCACGAAAAGAACTGCCCCTGCAGCCCCTGGAGGACCCAGGGTAGACACACGGTCTCTCTAGCGTGAGGACAAGAGGGGCCACGGCAGCTTCAGGCAGAGAAAGGAAACCCCAAAAGCCAACAGAGTTGTGTGAGTTTTCGAGGCCGTGATGGAGAGCAGGTGGAGAAATCCATCCCACGGCCCCCAAAGCTTTGGCTAAGGTGCGGATCTGGAAAGGCCCAAGGCTTACAGCCCGGGCAGAATCTGGCCCCGTGTTAAGGAGCTAGAAGTTGGGGTCTGTTTGCTGTGCTCAGCACCGTGGCCCAGCCCATCCCCCAGGGCAGGAACCAGCTGGATGCCTCCGCTCTCGGAGAGGGGGTAGGTTTAGCCATGTGCTGTTAGGGAAAGGCTGCAGGAACAGTCTGATCAAGGGGCAGATGTGCAGCAAATGTCTGAGTGCCACCATATCCAGCAAAGTTTGCCAGGTCTAGGTGGAGGGTGAGGAGGTCAGTGTGGTCATCTGTCTGAGGAAAGGCTGGCTTCATTGAGGGACCAACTCAGGCTGCCCTTCCACGGACAGGAAGCCATTTGGAAAGAGGCCCGTGGAGGCCACTACCGTCACAGCTGTCCCTCCACGCTACCCTCTAAACGTGGGATGTGAGAGGGAATCAGAGATCCCGGCCTGAGTGAACGGCCGTGGTGGGGAGGGGGTTTGCGTGCAGGCCCCAGGGGGAGACCCCAGCCAGGCCAGTGGCAGGACCTCGGTGGTGGCCCTTTGGTCCCTGGGGGTGAGCGGGCACTAAGGGGCCCAGGGTGGTGTCTGACCCCAAGCATCTCAGAGGTCCCTGCTCACGTCCAGGATAGACTTCAATCACCATGTGAGTCCGTGAGCCCCTCACTCTCACCTCAAAGGGTCGCCTGCCTCCCGTCCCCACCCCGTGGTGACTCCACGCCTCTTACAGTCACCCCCCTGCCTCAGATAACGAGAAGAGCAGACATGGGAGTGCCCCTCCCCCTCCCTGCAGCGTGACGCGCCACCCAGGCCCACGAACGGCCCTGCTCCCGACTCACTCAGACGCTGCCTCCCAATTTTTAAATCGCTACAGTAACACACGCTCTCAGCTCAGAGAAGCTGAAAGGAGAAATTACGTGTAATATTCATCTCCCTCCTGGCAGAATGACAAAGGATCTGCTGTCACCGTAGAGAGCGTTCATTCTCGTCTGGACGTGAGCCGGACGCTGACACGCTTTATAATCTACCCTGTCTGGGAGAGACTCGTCTGCTATCCAACGCTTCATGTTTTGTTTCTCAGAGTGAAGTCAAAACAGGGGTGAGCTGAGCAAGAGGCCCAGTTACTTCCTTAGACCGTTTCCTTTCCACCCGGGCTGAAGCCCAAAGACACGGAGCAGTTTAGGTGTACAGTGGGCGTTTAGTAAGTGCATCTGCTACTAAACTGAACCCTAGTAAGGCAACAGTTACAGGCTCTGCTGGGCAGAGGCCGATTCTGGAGGTCCCGCCCCATGGTGCAGGGCAGGCCTGGAGTGAAGGCGGAAGAGTGAGCGGGGGGCATAGCTATGCCCAGGCCCCGTCTCAGATCCTGAGCAGGAAGGGAGTCTCAGCGGCCCCGAAGGTACCAGAGGGAGTGCGAAATGGAGAGAGGACCCCAATCCTAGGCACGAGAGCAGAGGAGGGGGCCGCGTGACCACGGGGAGGCTGGCTTGCCGGGATGTCTTCGGAGGGCATGGCTGGACCTCGGTGATGGCCGCAGGCCCGTGGTGCCGGGGCAGCCTCGTGGGACACGCCTGCCTCCTGCCTTCAGGGAGGGCCCATGACGGCTTCTTCTAGGGTCTCAGGCCAGCCTTACGTTGACGTGCTGCCCCCCACGCCCGCAGGCAGAGGCCCAGGAAACGCCCCGCTCCAGGCAAGCTGTGCAACCCTCTCTGGTTTGTTTGTGGCCTCCACTTCCCCCAAAGCGTCACCTTCCCAGGTTCCGCTTTAGTCCTTACGGCCTGGTCTACCCAGTGTCAGGACCACCCAGCGCCAACCGTCAAGGTCTGTAACCTGGAGTTGCACTCCTGGCCCTGGTGATTCAGAACCCGGATTACAGGCTCTAAGCAAGACTAGAAAATCCCCTTAGGATCGGGCAGGAACAGTAGGCCCCGTCTTGCCGGCAAGTGCAGAGAACACCAAACTGCTTCTCTTCACCTGCTGGGAAGGGGGCGAGTCCTCTGAAGAACCCCAGCCCAAGGAACCTTGATTTCCCCAAAAGAAACGGCCTGGATCACAGGCGATCTGTACAAAGTGGGAGAATCAATGACAGGGCGAGGCCGGCGTCCGGGCTGGGGAAGGGGGACAGGTCCTGCAAAGGCTCCCAGATCCCTGCTCAGTTTTGGCCCCCAAGCCCACATCCACGACCCAGACCCACCCGGCCTGCACAGGGGCGCCTGCAATCCCAGAGAATCCAGGTGGCCCTCTCGGGAGAATGATGGGAGTTTTCTCGTTACGGAGAGGTCACGCGGACCCGGACCTCCTTTGCACTGAGACATTTAAAACGTCTATGCTCAACTCAGGCCACCACGGCCTCCCACCACGGTCTCGGCCCAGCTGGGGCCCCCTGACCACACCAGCCCTTCCCTCTGCAGCTGCCCAGCAGACACAGCATCTAAAACGCAGCCAAACGCCACGGCTCCCAGGAGGCCAAGCGAAAAGCAAGACAGGTGGGTGCCCCTTCCGAGGTTTCCAAGAGAGGAAAGGCCAGAGAGGCTGTGTGGTTTCATCAACCCTGGGGCCTGCAGAAAAGACCCTCCAGAAGTTCCCACTTAAATCATCCCCAAAGACCTCCAGTTCTATTTGGCATTAATGAGACAATCATTATATATGGACCCATTGTACCCCATAAGCTAATGATGGCTAGAAGGCCCTGTAACAGCCTTTTAAACTCTTTGAGGATCTAATCAATATCCTAATTTGACAGGTTAGGAAAAATGTGGGCTTAAAAAAAAAGATCCCTGGGCTTCCCTGGTGGCGCAGTGGTTGAGAGTCCGCCTGCCGATGCAGGGGACGGGGGTTCGTGCCCCGGTCTGGGAGGATCCCACGTGCCGCGGGGCGGCTGGACCCGTGAGCCATGGCCGCTGAGCCTGCGCGTCCAGAGCCTGTGCTCCACAACGGGAGAGGCCGCCAACGGTGAGAGGCCTGCGTACCGCAAAAAAAAAAACAAAATAGATCCCTGTCTGCTGTTGAGGAATTCATACCAGATCTCCAATGACTGGCCTGTATTCTGAGACCCTCTGACATTTCTCGCCCCAAGATAACCGGGGTCCGGGGGGTGGGCAGGGATACTAACTCCGATGAATTGGTTGTGACCCTGAACTGGGTGGCAGGGATCAGATTTAACTAATTTTCAGCAAAGCAACTACAGATGACCTCGAGGCAGGACACCTAATTCCACAGGTCGGCCTTGGAAGGTGACCACGTCACACACACGTCAGGCAGTGGGTGTCTGTCCCAAAGTGCAGTCACCACTGTCTGGGGCCGTGAGCTCTCACAAGCCTCCCCTGCCCCTCAGTCCCCCTAGGACAGGAATTCTAAACTGGGGACTCGGGGCAGGCGAGCAGACAACTTCTGGGTGATTCTAAAAGATACGCTGGCCCCAAGCAAGGATAAGAAACGCTCCTCTGGCCGTGAGGGAAAGTGAAATCCCCACGGTTCTTTGTGGCGAGTGACCCAGGAGCCCTGGCAGTGACCCCTGTCTTCAAGGATGGTCAAACGCTCTGGAAGGGGGATGTCTGGCTCCCGAAGGCGGTAAAGCGGGGGGGCTGTTTAAGATAGTGATGGGGCTCAGGGCCCCGGACAGATCTCACCGACCCCAAATGACATTCCAGCCCCTCTCGCAGAGACAAACCCTTAAAAGTCCCCACTGGACTTAAAGGAAAGCTGAGAAAACAGCTGGGGTGAAGCAGAGTTATGAGTGAAAGGGTTCGAGGGAGCCCAATGCAGGCCCTGAGGGAGTGTGTCCTTCCGGGCCCCGGGGGGGACGTGACGAAACAGAGACGCCATTACTTGTCAAAAGGTTGCCCGATTCAGGGCTCAACGTCCAGGGTGCTAATGCAGTCACCAAAACGATGTCGTATGTCTTCTAATGATTGCAAGACACCTCCTGAAGTGAGTCCATCTGCCCAAGGTCCCCTGGGCCCTTTCTGATGTGAGTCAGGAAGAAGAACTCCTTTGAGGTGGAGGGAGAGGTAATCAAACCTGGGCCTAGTCCGCCGGGCCAGGCCCCGAGGGTGTGAGGGGGGCAGTCGGGGACCACCTGGATGCTGCATCCGACCAGCAAACGTCACTTCCCGCTCTGGGTACGTAACTAAGAGCAGCGACGTGACACCGGGCAATGGATTCTCATTAAGAGCCTGCACTCTCCTGCTGGGAGCCGTGACGTCTGATTCACGTGTCTCTTAACGTCCTCGCCCCCAGTTAAGCTTCTGTCTGGAAGCGTTTCCTTTCCCGTGACCCCAGGGTTTCTCTTAACCCCGTCACCCGGGAACCATCCATCTCCTTTTTGCCTTTGGAGTCCTGACAGCCTGTCCACAGCTGGAGAGACACCTGCTTGGAGAAGCAGTGTCGACAGATGTGGCCCCGCTGTCCCTTTGGTGGTGGACGGTGAGGGGTGCCGGGCTGTGTTTTCACTATCCTGACACCAAACCAGGCTCATCTGCGGAACACCAAGCACGTTTCTCCACCCCTCCCACCGGCTCCCGGCTCTGCTCCCGGGCTGGGGGCGGGGGATGGAGCGCACCCCACCAGGCACACACGCCGCCTCTTACCAGGGTACAGCTGCTTGGTGGGCGCGCTGAGTTGGGCATCTTTTGTGACCCTGTAAGCGACATCCGGGCCTTTGGAAGATCGCCGCGCTGCACAAAAGCCTGTGGCCTTGGTTATTCCGTCAGGCAGGTTGTGAAAATCTAGAACCTTCAGGAGATCTGCTGGCTGAGCTGAAAGGACGAAGAGGAGGTGTAGGTTAGCCACGGGCAGGAAGGGAGTGCCTACGGGGCAGGCCCACCCTCTGGTGAGCCCCCGGAGGGTTTAGGTGAGCTGGGAACCCACCTTCACCACCTCCCGTCACCCACACCTCAATCTCTGACACTCAGGAGATAGATACCAAGGGATCAGCTCAGAAACCGGGTGCTCTTGGGGGCGGGACACCCCACTTTGTAGAAATTTTCCCGACCTGGTCCCTGCAAGCAGCCTCCCCCCAGGAGCAAAGCCTCCCTGATTTTGCATTCACGCTGCTCTGCTTCCCCAAGTGCCGTGCGAGCCCCGGGCTCCCGGACACCTCTCCTCATTCGTTGTCACAGAAGACCCACCCCAAACACAAGCTGAAAGGCGGTGTTAGATCCCACAGCTGATGGAAGCAGCTGTATAAAGGCTGGTCCCACGAAACGGGAGTGACTGACAGCTCACGAAATCTGTTATGTAACTGCTGGAGCGCGTGCCCCTCCTGGGTGCCACTGAGAACAGCGGGCATGCCCCTGGCACATTTTATCCCCCATCTTCATCCAATTAAGACATAATTTCCCCACAACAGTTTACACAAATAGTCAGATTCTATCTGCCCCCAGAAGACCGGCGCATACAGGGCAAACAGCACAGAACCGAGAGCGAGAGAGGGGCGGGTCCCTGCATCGCTTCTGGAAAGTTCCTGAGCTCCCTCCAGGGCCCCGCAGAGAAGGGAGCAGCCCCTGATGGCAGGGGAGAAGCTGGCATTCTGGTGAGCTCAACCGTCCCCCACAAATGCAAAACGTAGCCTCCATGTGCCTGCACATGCCCCAACCACGTCAGAAAGACCCCAGACCTCCAGGCTGTGAGGACCGCAAGCGTGCGAGCCACACGCCCCCCTGCCCTAAACAAAGCCAGTTTCGTATGGAAAGTTCAGCTCACGCTGCTACAAACAAGAGTCCTGGAGTCCAGGCAGAGAAAGTAAACTTGAACTTGGAGTCAGCGTGACAGGACATCTGTGCAGCTGGGCTTTTGGGGATCCCAGTGGCCAGCACCCGCCTATCCATGTGGGTGTGGGTGGGGCTGCCACACCCCCTCCACTGGAGCATGTGGGCCTCTCTGGCCAACCAGAGCACAGCACCACCCTGTCCCTGGGGCTTGGTCCAGGGCCGGGCATGTGACTGGCCCAGGCCCAGGAAGCTCCATCCTGGGGCTCTTTCCTCTCTGCTCTGCTGCCTTCACTCACGGATGATGACCCTGCAGCTGCAGGTGGCTGTCTTCTGGGGGTTGGGGGAGCGCCTGTCTGAGGATGTGGACAGACAGACTCCCGCCACAAAGCTTGGGCTCCTGGATCAAGCCGTGCCTGAAGAAAACTCATCTACACAAACCAACAGGTTGTCATCATGCTTCTGCCAATTCAGGTTAGATGCTGATACCTGCTACTAAAAGTCCACAAGCACTGCTGGGTGCAGCAGCAGGCTGACACAAGCTCGCCCCTGGGGTCTCCGGGCTCCGTAACCGTTCAGTTCCCCGGCCCACTGACCTCCTCCCCAGAGGGTCGGTACATGCCTGGGACTCGCTCAAGAGGAAAGTTCCACCTTTTTAACAAGGGTGATAGCTTTGCAGGTGAGAAAGGACCACCAGGGCCGCTTCCCCTTGGCCGCGCTCTGAGCAATCCTGCAGCCAAGCTGCTGCACGTGGAGCCCAGCACAGCCGTCGGGGGCGGGTGGCCATGCAGCCCCGCTGCGCGGCCAGGTAAGTCCTTAGCAAGAGAGTCACCCAGATGGAAGCCTGGGCGGGGAGCAGGTGCCGGGCGGGGCATTTAGGGCAGGCATGGTGGACGGCGCCAGAGGAAGGGGGGGACGGTGCCCTGTAGGCCATTCCCACCATGAGGAGCTGGGCATGAGGGGAGGACGGCAGGTTGGGCCAGGCTCTGAGGGGGACCAGGGTGGAAGCGAATTGAAGCTGCTCTCCATCACTAAACACACACCAACCCCCCGGCCCCGCCCACAGTTCCCTGCAAGGCACCGTAATGCCCAGATTCCAGGGTTCTGAGGTCCCCTGTTCCAGCGGTGTCATTTCTACAACTCGGCTTTGCTGCACACCTCTGTCACTTTAATCAAGGGACCAGAAACCTGGGGGATGAGGATTTCTCACCTCTGCAGAGGGAGGGGCACGGTAGGGACCCAGGACACCCTTGGTCCAGGCTGGCATCCACCACGAATAGAGTTGCTGCTTCTCAGAGCCTCTCTGATTCTCCTGGGGGGCTTCAAGCTCCTGCCCAGAGCCCTCCCCCCACACAGGGGGGTCAGCCCCTTGCGCATGGGTGGCACCTCCGAAGCGCTTGGCACCAGCGACCCCTCCCACCCCGCGCCCCCGCCTCCCCCACCAGAAGCTTGTCCACTTGACATCAGAAGCAGAGCCAGACGCAGGTGCCTGGCACAGCCCAGGGCCTCGACTTGGCCTATGGGGAGAGATGGCCATGCCAGCCGCTGGCTCACCTGCCCCGTGACACAGCCAAGCTCTGGCTCATCTCTGAGATGGTCGGCTCCAAGGTCGGCTGTGGCCAGGAGAGGCATCAAAGATCCGGGCTGGGCATCTGGGACTCACATCCCAACAGACGTGATGCTCTTCCCAGACGCGCAGGCTTGCGGACCTGCTTCTTCCATGGCCAGCAGAGAGAGCTGTTTCCCAGAAGCTCTCCAGGCCATGTTTATGGACCTCTGTTGCAACAAGCTGAAAAGGCCGCCGACATTTCCAGGCCCAATGCCACCCCTCCAGCTTGTGCCAGAGCTAAAACAGTATTTTCTTTATTTTATAAAAAGTGTGGTAACGGCTTCCATGGTCTCTCCTCCCTGGGGACGCCAGAGACCCCCCCCCCCCCTTTGAACTGGGAGCCTTGGTTCCTCTATCAGCGCAAGAATTCCGCTGGGAGACAGCACCAGCTTTGGGGACAAGTGGGCGGGGGCTTGAGCCCAGCATCACCCCCCAGGGAGAACATCTCAGGGCCACTTCCTCTGGGAAACAGCCCAGCACAGTTCCTGGGACACCAGAGCCTTCTCCTGGCTCCTCCCTCCGAGCAGAGAGCGTCCCGGGGCTCCCTGGGGATCACCGTGGTCCACTGGTTCAGGGAAGACAGAAAAGGAACTGACCGTGCAGCCCGTGCACCCTACCGGGGGCCCCTCCCCACCTGAGAACCACAGGTGACATGAGCAAGGCAGCTCCAAGGGCTTCGTGGAAACAGAGCCTGGTGGCTTCCACGTAACCCTGGTCGTGGCGGGGATCGCCCCCGCGCTGGGAGCCCCCGGGAGCGGCGGGCGCCAGGCCCGGGCTCACTCAGGCTCTTCCAGTGTCTTCCTGTTCCGCGGAGCCTGGGCGGCTGAAAACTACATTTCCCAGACTCCTCTGCGGGGAGGGCTCGGGATGAAAATTATGTTCCACACTCAGAGGGGAGCTGGAACGGGAGAGAAAGAAACCCTCTTCTTGCAGGGTCTGGGACCAGGTCACGGGGTCCATTGACATTTGCAGACTTCTTGAAGTCTGGGTGCCCTCCCACTCTGGTGGTGTGACCATGAGTGGCGGGGGGTCTGGTGACCCCACCACTCCTGCTCTGCCAGTGGCTGTGTAAGCCCCCGATTCCTGCACTGTCTCCTTCCCCTACAGTAGCCTGCTGCTCCCTTTCTGCTTGTGCACTGAACCTGCCTGAGACCGCGTAGATGTAACCAGGTATTATACCCCCAGACCCGTAAAGGAATGGACGCCGGAGAGGTCAGTTTTAAGGCAGAAAGGGGGCAGCTGAGAAAGGATTTGGAAACATAGAGTTGAGTTCCAGTTGCCCTATGCCAGAAGGGCAGCATGAAGGCCCTGAAAAGCAATGGCACAAAGGAGGAGCTCAAATATAGAAGTGTACGCTGTACACCTGAAACTAACACAGCATTGTAAAACAGCTAGACTTCAATAAAGATATATATATAGAAGTGCAGGATTGATGGATGGATGGACAGATGGATGGATAGACAAACAGATGGATAGACGGACGGATGGATGGATGGAAAAATGGTTGGACAGATGGATGGATGGATGGATGGACGGGTGAATGGACAGATGGATAGACGGATGGATGGATGAAAGGAAAGATGGACGGATGGATGGACAGACAGATGGATAGACAGATGGACGGACAGATGGATGGATGGATGGATAGATGGATGGATGGAAAGTTGGATGGACAGATGGACAGATAGATGGAAAGACGGACGGATGGACAGGTGGATGGATGGATAGATGGATGGATGGACGGATGGATGGATGGATGGAAAGATGGATGGACAGATGGACAGACAGATGGAAAGACGGACGGATGGACAGATGGATGGATGGATGGATGGATAGATGGATGGATGGATGGATGGGCAGATGGATGGAAGGACGGATGAACAAGCAATACACATGTGAATGGTGCAGATCAGGAGGTAGATGTCCCAGAGACAAATTTTACAATTGGCCTGCTAAGCAGTCAAACATTTCAACTGCCAATGGCAACGTCTCCACCAACCACACAAAGGTGACCTCTCTGCCTCCCGCAAAAGGCACTTCCACAATCATCCCTACAAGTCAGCTGCCCTGTGCTCCTCTGGACACAGCATAACGGAATAAGGGAGCTCCATGTCACCCGGGGTCCTGCCGGCCCTCATTCCACAGCTGCAGGACACGAGATGCCAAAGCAGCCGTGCAGAATGACTGCAGCACGCTGCGCGCCCAGGACACTCATGACCTGGACCACCAGTGGGTCACTCCGGCCAGGCATGTGGAACCAGAGATGGCAGGACCAAAACCACACTGGTGAGACTGGAGGACACGGCACACACCCCCGCCAAGAAGAGTCAAGCTCCAGTGGCCAGCTGGCTGGTGACACAGCCGGGGACGCATCACTGCGCCTGCCCGACGCTCCGCTCCCCTGCCCAGAACTAGCAGCCGGGGACGCATCACTGCGCCTGCCCGACGCTCCGCTCCCCTGCCCAGAACTAGCGGAGCTGCCGGGGGGCTGGCGAGGGCATCCAGCACCTAGGAGAGCAGACGGAATCAGGTGACTGCTTTTAGCAGGAATTTAAATTGGTTTCTGGCAGTCAGCTGGCTTCTGGACACCCCTCCACTGTGCTCAGAGCAAGGAAGGGGCCACTGAGGCCAGGGCGCCAGCCTGCCCAGGCTTGAGGGTCCATCTCAGGCTCAGCAGCTCCTCTTTTGCGAGGGGAGCCCCTCATGGAAGAATGTTTCTCTGCCAACAATGGCAAGTCACAGCCCGCTTTCAGGAACGGGCGGAGGAAGGAAAGTAGGGAGAGGACTTAGGGTCACCACCCTGAGCTACAAAGGACGCGCCCTCAGAGTGGTATCAGAATGTTCCAGCCGGGCGCTGCCGACCAATGCCACCTGTCTTCTGCCAGCCCCAGGGCACAAGAACACCGGGGTTGGGGGCTCCTCACCAAGTGCTGACATCAGCACCTCATCCCCCCCAGCCTTCCTCAGCCCTCAGAGCTTGATGTGGGAGGTGGGGTTCAGAACAAAAGTGACTCAGCCAGAAAGACCCACCTGAGCCCAGAGGCCCAGGGAGAGGGAGCCATTTCCATGGTTTAATGATTCACCAAATTTAATGTCCCCAGGTGTCAGCGGGGACACCAGTGCGGATGGAGCTTAGTCACCAGCCATGCAGAAGCTGCTGCACACACCGGGCACTCAGCCACGTTTGTTGAATGACTAAGTGAGCAAACCCACAGCTCTTACATATGACAGGCAGAGAAGGGGGACGTGACAACTTGAACACTGCCGCTACCTCAGCTTGGCGCGCCGTCACCGTATCACGTTGGACTTAACTCTCAGAGTGACACTGAGCTGCAAGCAGGGGACACACTACCGTTCCACGTGCTGGGAAGGAGCTGGGCCGAGGTCCTGAGAGTCAGGCCTCCTGAACGAGGCTTGCCAGGGTCTGCACTGGCTCGAACTCCACTCCTGTTTCTGCTTTTCCCCCAGTAAGCTATGAATATTCTTCAGCACATGCTGTCAGTAAAGACTGCCTTTGAAGCCCAAGCCAGACAGTGTGTTCGGTCACCATCCCCCTCCATCCTAGAGGCTCAGGCAGGAGTCTGTGACGTATCAGAACTGCTTGCGGTGCGCCTTGAGATTCCACCAGGTAACCCATGACCGAGTCCCACGCGGAGGCAACCTCGTCCTCAGCCCCCCGTGTCCCACTCACCGTCTGCACAGCCCCCATCCCATGCCTGCCTTCGCTGGTCTGGGAAGGCCACGGCCCTGGTGACGCATGCACAGGACACTCCAGACCCCGGCTCCCAGGCAGCGCTGCTGGGTAGAGTGAAGCCAGCTTGAGCCCCCGGCACCCCAGGGGGCATGATGCTGGCCTGGCCTCTCCGGCCAGGGGCGGGGGTGAAGGGGCCTTTGCTCACTCCAAGGTCAACTCCATCCCGTCTTCAAAATTCTCGGAACTGTCTAATTTCAGAGCTAGAAGGGGTCATAAATGACACCCAGGCTGATGACCTTTCTTCTGAAAGAGGAGCTATGTGGAGAAGGGCTGTGGCCATCTCGAGTTCACACAGCAGGCGGGTACAGAGCTGCCCGCAGCTTCTGATCCACCCCAGTCCTGAACTCCCTTCCACGCGGCACCAGCAGATGAAAGACGGAGCTGGTGACGGGCCCTGAAACCGCAGCCCACTGCCCTCACTGCCCTTGCCGCCCTGGTGTGTCTGTCATTCCCTAAGTATAAATACACCTAATTCCCTGCGTGAGGTGGGTCTGCCTTCCTGGGCTGCGAGCCTCAGGAGGGCGGGGGCCCGGCCTGGCGTGTCCCTGCTGAAGCCCTGTCACCCGGCCGGCTCTCACGGTACCTGCCACCAAAGGCAGCATCTGTTCTGCATTTGCGGGGCGCCCAGCAGGCTCACCCGCGAAACACACCTGCCCTTCCCGCTGTCCCTGCTAGATCCCATCTTACGCTTCCCGGAAGCAAAAAAGAGTCATGGCTCTTACGGGACCGAGGGACGGCCAGTGAGTGGGGTGGGGAGAGCCGAGGGCCCCTCACCCCGGGCCAGGGCCCCTCCCCACCAGCCCTCCCCGCGGGGCCCCAGCACAAAGCACGTGGCCCTGTCAGGAAGGTCAGCCCAGCAGGTTGGAAAACAAACAGGCTGCCTTGGAGGCTCCGAACGAAATTCTTCTTCAATGACCCCACTGCGGGAACGAAGCGAAGGGGAGGGCCGGGGGCAGGTGAGGCAGGACACTGGGTGGCCATCCCCTGCCGGACCTTCCCCGGCTGCCACTCACCCGGGATGTCACAGGGGCAGAGACCTGAGCCCAGCGCAGGGGAACTCGGGCCGTGGCCACAGGTTGACAGGCTCCTGCGCTGACAAAGACCACCGCCCTCAGTTCTCCTCGGTGGGTCCCCTAGAGCCTCCCTCTCCTCTACCGGCCTCGAGGGCACTCAGCCCCCTGACCCCAGCCCTTCCCAGGGGCCCACACTCCTCACCCAGGCCACACGTTACACGGTGCCCATGAGCGGCATCCCGGGGGGTGCAGTGCCCAGCGCACCCGCCCTGCTCAGGCTGGGGGGCCGCCTGAGGGCCTCTGAGGGTCGGCAGAGCAGAGAGTGGGGATTGGAGGGCGGAAGGGCCAGGCTCGAGCCCAGCTCTGCCCGCCCTGTGCCAGGGTGCCCAGCGGGAATGGACGTGAGGGGCCTGCCCGCCGGGCAGGGGAGCGCCTCCATCCCCTGCTTAAACCCCGCCTGCCTCACACCAGCTCTGACCTCCTGTCCATCTCTGTCGCTTCCTGGGGACGAGGAACAGCCGCCAATGAGCCCAGCTCGGGCCCACGGGGGCCGGTGACAGTGCGCTTGCCCCTTGCCTCTGGTCCATTTTGAGGACCCACCAGCAGGGCTTCTGGGAGGATTTTTACCGAAGGAGACAGCGCCATTGTGTGTCATCATCCCTGCAGACCCGCCTGACTTGGCCTCCCCCGCGCCCCCAGGGGTGACACAGAACACCCGGGTTAGGGTGCAGTGGACGTGACGCTGACCCAGCCCCCTTGTGGGCCACGTGGCCCTGGGAGGGGTCACTTGGCAAGGAGGCAGCACCAGGACAATGGCTGCAGGGGTCTGGGGCAGGGCTGATGGGCGGTGGCACCCAGCCTGGGGGAGGGGCAGCTGGGCCCTGAGCTCTCCGCTCCCTTAGTCATCAAGACCGCTCACCAAGTAGGCACCTGCCTCTGCAGATGAGGAATCTCAGGCTGGGAGACGTCAGGGGAGTCATCCCAGGTCCTACTGGGATGCAAACAGCTGTCTGGCGGCAAAGTCTCCCGTCTCCCCCGACACTTCGGGGAGGAGAGAGGGCAGGGTGCTCCCGCGACACCTCCAGAGAAACCACTGCCGAGCTCGCTCCCCTTCCAGGGAGGGAACAGCAGACAGCACGGCAGCAGTGACAGGGTGGAGCAAGGTCGCTCCAAGGCAGCGAGCACCTGCTCCTTCTAGAGGTTCAGGACCCTGGGGAAGCCCGGGGTGGAGAGAAGATCCTCAGCCTCCCCCGCCAAGGGACGGCGGAGGAGCTCAAAGCCCCGGGCTAAGAGAAGAATGACAGGTCAGAGGATGCCTCTCCTGTTTTACTTTCTACCTCGTCAAAATACTGGTCGGAACATCAACTGAGAAAGCATCTCAGAGACATAGTTCTCTCCTTTGTCTCTTCAAAGTACCACATGGGATGCTCAGTAAACCCTCACTGAAGGATGGACACATGGGCACAGGGATGAAGTGAATGGAAGGATGGAGGATGGATGGATGGAGGGATGGATGGAAGGATGGATGGAAAGATGGATGGGTGGATGGATGGATGGAAGGATGGATGATGGATGGATGGAAGGATGGATGGATGATGGATGGAAGGATGGATGGAAAGATGGATGGATGGATGGAAGGATGGAAGGATGGATGGAAGGATGGAAGGATGGAAGGATGGATGGATGATGGATGGACGGATGGATGATGGAAGGATGGATGATGGATGGATGGATGGATGATGGATGGATGGATGGATGATGGATGGATGGATGGATGGATGGACGGACAGATGGAAGAAAGGATAGAAGGACAGATGATTAATGGAAAGATGACAAAAAGGAAGGACGGATGAAGCATGACTTCACAGATGACTGAGCAGACGGATGGATGCATGGATAAATGGATGGATGAGTGAGTGAATGAAGGAAGGAATGCCGTCATCTCGAAGATTCAGTTGATAAACTTTCACTTCTCAAAGATTTTAGCTACCAGCCATTCACCTGGCCACTCCCTGCCCTAGTGGCCTCACTCTCCCTCTGGGCCGGAGGTGAAGTCCCGTGTGATGTGGGTGTCTTATTCCGTGGCAACCTCCTCCCCGAGCAGAGGCAAAGGCTGCACCCTGGCTCAGCACCCTTGAGAAGGGTCTGCCTGGGGGTAGCGTGTGGTATGTGCTCAGGGCTCGCTCAGGTCCTCCAGGGAGTGAGGCAGTGCAGAACGGACCACAGAGAGGACTTGCTGCCCAGCCCCCATCACCAGCAGGGGCCTGGCGTAAGGTGGCAGACCTCGCAATTGGAGCACGTTGTTGATCACCCAGCTCCTGGCCCTCTCCCAGCTCCACGGCTCTCCTCTCCTGGCCAGAAACTCAAGAGCTCTGAGAAGCTTTTGACAGGTGGTTGGGAGACTTTATGGTGAAATGTCAGCTGGCGAGGGCATCGCCCTGCTTATAAACACGATGTTACCAGGGGGCGGCCACAGTGGGGAGGCAACTCCCCCATCCCCGCGTTCAGAGATGGGACACGTCTGAAACTTGCTTCCCCCGGGGTGTGATGGCCGCCTTCCACTTCTCGTTGAAGCTGACCCGAGTGTCTGGACACCTGGCACCTCCACATCATCCCACACTAAGCCCAGATGCTGGCGGTGCCTTTGCAGGTTTCTAAAGGATGCAGGTGCCACCACCCAGCCTGAGGGCACCCACAGTCCAGCCTGGCCACCCTCAGCGGCTACTTAGAAGTCAGTCATGTCGCCCACGAGGACTCACTCGAGCGCCAGGTGACCTGCAGAGCCCTTGGGAAGGAGTCCTGCAGCAGGAGGAGAGAGGAAGACGGGGCTGCCGGGAGCCGGCAGGGGCCTCTCGGCTAGTCTGGGGCCACGCGAGGAATGTTCCAGGCTCAGACGCTCCCTCACCCAGCAGGGCAGCATGGGGACATCCAGGCAGGATGGAGCCGGGCCACACAGAGCAGGCTCGTTCCCACCGTCCTGACGGCTGCGGGTGCCGCAACCAGACTTAGACCCCACTGCGAACTGGGAGGAACCGTCACAGCCGAGGGGCGGGAGCCCTGAGAAGTACGGGCATGTCCAGCTTCTCCCTGCGTTTACTCCGCACCTCTTCCTCTCATCGGTCATCCCTGCTTTTCACCTGCCTTTATAAAAACGTGTGAGCATATACGTTCCTCTCCCCTGTCAACCCTCAAAGGTTATGAACAGAACAGACACGGCCACGGACATCAATCCTGCATCTGACTGCCAACGATGGTGCAAGGCGGAGAGGGCCAGCGCTGCCAGCGGGGGCTGGTCCAGGAGCGGAGCCCGCAGGCATGATGCAGAAGCAGACGATTAATCTCAGTTTCCTCAGAGGTAATTTATCTCCTTGTTCTGGAGGAAAGGGGTGCAGATGGCGCCCAGCGCCAGATTCCACATGCTGGGGTTGGCCGGGTTTGCTCGGGCAGGCTCTGCACAGCCCCACCTGCTTCCAGGAGGCCCAGAGGGAGGGCTGGCGGCCATCGGGCCAGCTGGGGTCACACTGGCAGAGGCCCCTCTGCATCCAGGGCCTCGCCCAGGCGGGGCACCCGGGGAGCCGTGCTAAGGAGGGACACGGGTACGGGCCAATTACAGAACCGCACCAGCTGTGGACCAGACCACCCCACCCCAGACAGCATCTTGAAAGGGACCAGCAGGACCTGTCCCTGAGGCTGGCCTGAGCTGCCACGCGGGCTTCATTCACTCAGCGATGCTCTATGAGCATCTGCGCTTTGGCATGTGGGGAAGGTCCAGGACGTTTCTGGACTCACCCTCCCATCACTGCAGAGGCCAGGCTGGGCCCTGGCTGTGCTGACCTGTGCGTTTGCTGCCAGCGGGTCCCCAGGAGGAGACTGGGCTTCCTGCACGTGTTAGTGGAGTCCTCAGGACCCGGGACTAGAGGCAGTGACACCCACGATGGAACACGTGCTAGCACACCCCAACCAACAGCGGCTCCATCACCCCGCCGGGCCTCCTGCCTCCCTTGGGAAGCCGTGAAAGGCCGCTGGAATTAACAGCACCGGAAACGCTGGATCTCCAGACTCCTTCCGTCCCTCGAGAGTTACAATGACAAGTCAAAGTGGTGGCCACAGGAGACCCCTTTGCTTCATGAAGACCCAGGAGAACAAGAGGCCACCGTACACCGGGGCGGGCCTCTGCCTCCTCCGTGTCACCCCAGCTCCCCACCACAGTCTGCCCTGGACGGCAGCAGGTGTTCCTGCAGCCCTGCCACTTCCCCACCTGTGAGCTCCCTGAGAGAAGCGACAGTGGTATCCTTCATCACAGCAGAGGAGAGAACTTAGCCTGGGGCAGTCACTCAGCATACTGAATGAAGGAACGCCCAACCAACCGGCCATTATGAAACCAACCAACGTCCAAAGGTGCCTTCTGGGGACCCAAGATAAACGCCAGTGGGAGAGAAACCTTCTGGGCGGGGTGGCAATTATGCAGCATTCCAATTAGGCCGTACACATAGATGGACCTGGTATCCCCCCCCCTTTGAGGGGAAATCCTGCACAAAGGCCTGTATACATGCAAGGACATCCAAGGCGGTGTCGTCTGTAATAGAACTGGAAACAAGGTAACTGCCCATCAGTCAGGAGGCTCATCTGTGAAATACTCTGCAGAGGCTGCAGGAGGGGGGTGATCAGATGCCCTGACACAGAGAGACAGCCGAGACGTGTCATTACGGAAAAAGAGCGAGTCACCGAACATTCCCAGAGCACCACATCCCTCGGATGTTAAAACGAGAGACGTCTGTTGTAATCTGAAAACACACCAGGTAAATGCACACACGAAAATGCCCAGAACAGTACCCGCCAAACAGTGAAGGGCGTACGCCTGGGAAGGGGCTGAGAACGGGTAGAACGGCGAATGGGAGGGTCTGCTCCTCTCTGGGTGCCTCTCCTCCCGAAAAATGTTGTAAGTCTACATCCACCTAAAATGTGCACCATTCTATTAACAACAACAACAACAAAACGCTAAAGCATATGTTTTAAGTGTGGCAGTTTAAAAGTGGTCACAAAGTCTTTAGCACAAGTGCCCATGAAGAGGTGGTATCTGTGCCGCCCCCCTTTAACGCAGGTGGGCTCCGTGACTATGGGACCCACAGGATGTGGTGGAAGTGATGCGTGCTTGCTAGCGTATGGATCTAGGCTTTAAGAAACCGACACTCTCTACTTCCTGCGTCTGGAATACTCTTCTTTAGAACCAGACACCATGCTGTGAGGAAGCCCAAGCAGCCCCTTGGAGGCTCCCATAGGAAGAGAAACCCAGGCCCCCAGCCAACAGCCCCAGCCAAGCTCCCAGCCAACAACCAGGGCCGACTCGCCAGCCGTGTGGGAAAATCAGCTTAGAAATGGACCATCCGTCCCCAGCCCAGCCCCTCTACCTGACGTCATGGGAGCAGACAAACCGTCTCTGCCAGGTTCTGCCCCAGGTGCAGACTCACAAGCAAACTAAGATTGCTTTCGACTTTAGACACTACATTTTGGGGTGGCTGTTATGCAGGAACAGGTAACCACAACAATGGCAAGCAATAAAGAAGAGGAGACACTTGTAACAGAAATACAATTTATGTATGTATGAAACTCCTGTGGCTAAAAAAAAGACGGGGCAAACAAATAAATAATATTCAATGTCACTAGAAGTTAAATAAATCTAAATCAATCAAGACTCCTTTGTCTCCCATCCAACTAGCCAGGGGGTGGGGAGAGGAACATGGGAGACTTCTCGAGGTAAGGGAAATGTTCTGTATCCCGACTACGGTGGTGGCTACCGGACTATACATTTCTCAAAACTTACGTCCTTCTTTTCACCCGCTGGCCACTGGCGACCACCAATTTTTTTCTGTTTCTATAGTTTTGCCTTTCTCCAGTGTCATATAAATAGTATCATGTCCTATAGAGTCTTCTGTGCCTGCTTCTTTGACTTGACATAATGCTTCTGTATCCGTATTGTTTCATGCATTCATTTTTCTTACAGCCCAGTAGTATTCCATTGTATGGATGTGTCACAATTTGTTTATCCATCTACCAGTGGATGGACACATGGGTTATCCCCAGTTTGGGGTGATAAATGGCATATGAACATTCACATACATGTCTTTGTATGGACATATGTTTTCACTTCTCTTGGGTAAATACCTAGGAGTGGAATTGCTGGGTCCCTCTGGCAGGTGTACAACTAACTTTATAAAAACCTGCTAGAGGGCTTCCCTGGTGGTGCAGTGGTTGAGAGTCTGCCTGCCGATGCAGGGGACACGGGTTCGTGCCCAGGGCCGGGTAGATCCCACATGCCACGGAGCGGCTGGGCCCGTGAGCCACGGCCACTGAGCCTGCGTGTCCGGAGCCTGTGCTCCACAACGGGAGAGGCCACAACAGTGAGAGGCCTGCATACCGCAAAAAAAAAAAAAAAAAAAAAACTGCTAGACTGTTTCCCAAAGGGGCTGTACGAGTTTGCGTTCCCACCAATAATGTATGGAAGTTTCTAAAATCACATAGCATGAGTCCCCCAGTATTCGTCTTTTTCAAAACTGTTTTGGTTATTTTAGGTCCTTTGCATTTCCATGTAAATTTCAGAATCATCTTGTCAATATCCATTTTAAAAATGCTTGCTGGGATTTTAATTGGCATTACACTGACTCTGTGGATCAATTTCAGGGGAAAATGATACCTTGACAATATTAAGTGTTTTTGTCCATAAGAATGGTATATCTACCCAATGCTTCAGATCTCGTTTAGTATCTCTAAGTGATGTTTTATAATTTTCAGGTATTTTATCATATATATCTCTAAGTATTTCATATTTTTGATGCCACTGTCTAAGTTTCTATTTCTAACTGTTCGTTTCTACTATCTAGACACAGGACTGCTTTTGGTATACTGATTTTGATTCCTGTGACCATGCTAAACTTACTCATTAACCGTAGAGGCTTTTGAGTAAATTCCTTAGAATTTTTAACACAGACAATCATGTGGTCTTCAAATAAAGACAGTTTTAGTTCTTCCTTTACAATCTACATGCCTTTTATTTCCTTTTCTTGCCTTATTGCACTGGCTAGGATTGCCATATAATATTGAATAGGTGTGCTGAGAGCAGACATCCTTGCTTCTTTCCTGATCTTAGTGGGGAAAGCATTCAGTATGTGGATTATACATGAATATCCTTTATCAGATTGAAGAAGTTCCCTTTTACTCCCCATTTACACAGACCTACTCATCATATTTTTCATTTAAAACTATTACAAAGGAGTATGTACTCCCAGTTTTGTAAAAGCGGGTGTAGAAAAAATACTGGAAAATAAATACATCAAAATGTTCAATTAGTCATTTATTTGGCTGCACTTAACAGAAACCACCATGGCGTCAGCGTCATGAGCACCACGGTTTAAACAAGTAAGGGATGATGAGGATGGATTTGGACGTGTATTGGTATAACAAATTAATGGCATCATAAATGCCAATCGATGTCCAGCAGGAAATGGCATTATATGATTAAATAACTGTCCTCTCTCCATGTCTACCTAAAAATGCAAGATAGCCACAGATCTCTTGTTCTTTGCCTTGATAATGGACAACGTTTAACTGGTCTTTATAAGACAGAACCACGTTTGCACTTCTCTGGACTGTCTATGCTTCCCAGAGTCTGACATTTGAAGTGGGCCACCCCACACCAGGAGTCCTCACAGGGCCCCCTTCGTCAGGCCTGGCCAGCTCGCCCCTGCCCTTTTGCACTAACGTGTGGACAAGAGGCAAGCGCTCTGTTGGGCTCCTTCATTTTCTTTCCCTGGCATCAGCTGCGCTTTGCCTTGAAATTCTCATTGGAAAAGCCAGCTTTGGAAATAGAAGATGGTCTAACACCTATTAAATGTCACAGCAATATTTCCTGCTCCAGATTGAAGCCACTGTCTGGACCATCAACACCTTCACACACTCGTCCAAGTGTGCGGTTCCTCACACAGCCCCAGACGGAGCTGCTTTCAGAGCACACGCTGCAGAACCATCCTGGTGTCTAGGCGGTTCTATGTATTCAGCACTGAAATGACTTTATTCAATTATGTGATTCAAGGAAAAGAACATTGCACTGGGTCACTCTGACCTTTAGAGAAATATGTCACAGTGCTTCCCCCGGGACCAGAAGGCATCTTTCAATCACTAGAGCTACGAAAGCCTTCAAAACACTCTAACTAGCCACGTGGACACAAAATGAACTGCGCATGGACTCCATCAACTCCCCTGGGAGGCACCACATACAGGGAGCGGGACGGAGCCCTGACTTCCACAGTCACTACCCACGAGTCCGTACCACCAGTCCCAGCTGAATTTCCTGGGCCCCACACTCAGTGGGGTGACGAAGCCAGATTTCAGGGTCCCCCCCTCCCCTCCACCGGGTGGACAGCTGCAGGCTCTCCAGGAGTCACAGTCACCGTCTCAGAGAGCTCCATCCACCTTCCGGAAGTGGGTGAGGGGCACGAGTGCTGAGCTACACGGAGCCCGTTTCCACTCCTGGAAGATCCACGGACAGGAACACATCCTCTGCCCCAGACCAGGTGAGGAGACGCTGCCCTTTCCTCCACACCTGCCCCACCCCAGCCCAGGCCAGCCCAATCCAGCACCCATCTCTAGCACCCCCAGATGCGAGCCCCACCCTAGCCCACTCTTCCCTCATCCTCCAGTGCAGACGCCAAGCACACTCATTCGATGTGACCTCCTTGGTGGGGAGAAGATCCTACCAAGCTGGACCCCGATATCACTGTTCACTCAACCAGCCACAGCAGGCACTCAGCAGATGCACAGATGACCCAAGAGAGGGAGAGAAGGGGAGGGGAGACAATTAGCATCTGCTGACTGTCTAGTAGGTTCTAGAAGATGCCCTTAGGTTTTCTGACTACATGAGAGGAGGTGCCTAAAGCTAGGCACGTACGTGAATTATAACTGTTATTAATCATCCAACTTCTACCAACGACCCCGTCGAGTAGGAAGTGCCACTCTATTCTCCAGACGAGGAAACCGTAGTGCCTGGAGGCCCAAGCGACCTGGATGAGCCACAGGCCCAGCAACGGTCACACCAGGCCCCAGGCATTAAACGACAGCTTCCTGCTGCTTCCCAGGAGGAGAAATGGGGAACTGACTGGCTTACATGGGGGTGGGTAACCCCAGTTCTATCGCATGGGGTCCACCTGGGTTCAGCACCTGAGGACTGACAGTGCTCAGGGCACAGTAGCTGGGGCAGTAACTGCCCACCCTTGGCTGGAATGTAATTCTGCAATAAAAGGGCTTTACAACATTCTTGTGCTCAGATGCAGTGAGTCAATGTCTAGGAATCCACCCCAAGGAAATAATCAGAGAGGATTCACCAGAAGATGTTCATCCAAGTGTTATTTATAACACAAACAACAAACGACCCAAATCCAACATGAGAGGCACAGTTAAGTGAACTCCGAGGCAAGCCTCTGATGGAATGTCGGAAGCCATGAAGATACTTACAAAGAGTCTGTAATGAATGACACGGGAAGCGTCCACGAGGAAGGCACACACAACACTGTTTCTATACATGAGCTCAGCCATGAAAAGGGGAAAATGTGAGGAAAGTCTGTGTCCCCCCCAAAATCCAGAGAGTGAAATCCTGACCCCAAAGACGACGGCTCCAGAGAACTCCCTTGCCCCTTCCACCATGGGAGGACACAGCGAGGAGGCACCAGCTATGAACCAGGAAGAGGGTCCTCCCCCCGACCATGCTGGCATCTCGATCTTGGACTTCCCACCCTCCAGAGCTATGAGGAATAAATTCCTGTTGTTCATAAGCCACCCAGGTTGTGGTACTTTATTATAGCAGCCCAAACAGACTAAGACAGAAAGGAAAGAAAAAGGCATTTTTATAGTTTCCTATTTCCCAAATTTGCTAGTAAGTGTGTTTTATTTTTATAGTCAAGAAAAGTTAACAGAGGTATTTTGGAGAATTAGTAGAATTTCTGAATGGACAACCAAATATCCTGAAACGTGAACACTCCACCTCCGGGTTCCCAGGACGGAGTTTATCTTATGTTACTGCCAACTGGAAGGCTTCCCGTGCTGCTCTCCACCTGTCCACGCCCCACCTCTGC
Source organism: Leucopleurus acutus (assembly GCF_964270905.1). Taxonomy (NCBI): domain Eukaryota; kingdom Metazoa; phylum Chordata; class Mammalia; order Artiodactyla; family Delphinidae; genus Leucopleurus; species Leucopleurus acutus. Next base: position 3,071,013 of record NC_139150.1, on the reverse strand, counting down.
TGAGAGCTCCAGGTCACCTCCCACATCCCCAGCTGCTCCAGAGCCACAGGCTTCCCTTCTCTCCTAAACTCCTAAAAAGCTGCCAGCACCTCACTGCTATCCTGACTGCACTGCCCTCTGCTGCTGCAACTGTACTTATCCTGTCTCTGAGTTCAGGCCAACAAAAGTGAGGAGAATCTCGTGGCACCTGGTACTACGCTCGGCACTGCAGAAGCTGAAGGGAGTCAGCCGTTCCTGGCCCTCAAGGAGCCCTAGGTGGAGGGTGGGAGTCTGGGGTGGGCATATACACCCTGATGCAAAAAAGAAAAGTGATTTGGTGTAGGGGGCAACCCAGAAGTGTGATGGAAGAATGGACGGATCAGTGGGTGGGCAGATTTGATCTGGATCAGTGGGTGGGTTTAAGGTCTGGGTCATGGGTGGGTGGGTGAATGGATGGATGGATCAGTGAATGAATGCCTGGTTGGATGGATGGATGGATGGATGGATGGATGGATGGATGGATGGATGGATGGATGGATGGACGGATGGACGGATGGATGGATGGATGGACGGATGGATGGATGGATGGACGGATGGTTGGATGGACGGGTGGGTGGGTGGATGGATGGACGGATGGATGGATGGACGGATGGACGGATGGACGGATGGATGGACGGATGGTTGGATGGATGGGTGGGTGGATGGATGGATGGACGGATGGAAGGATGGATGGATGAATGGATGGACGAAGACAGCAATACACCTTCACCAGTTTAAACTGAATTTAGGGACCCAAAGCCTCATCTCTTATAAAGCCCCACCCTCCGCCACCATCCTACTCACGCTATGCTCTAGTCAAGCGAAAGCCTGCATTCAAAGACCAGGATCACAGAGTGTCAAGGCCCTTGCACATTTCGTTCCCAGCACTCGGAATCCTATTCCCCTGCCCTCTACGCCTGGTGAATCCTTTCACTTGAAGGCCTCAGCTCAGGCATTACTGCCTCTGGGAGGGACTTCCCCGAGCCCCCCTGCTGGATCAGTGGTCGTCCTCAGTGCCCGCCCTCATGGAATGAGATTGAACCATGTAAGATGACCATTTGATTATTTCAGCCCTTAAAGTGGCAACTCCACGTGATTCAACCAAACACACCCATCCCCAGGCTAAGGCTGTCCATCCCACCAGAACGTGAGAGTCGAGGGCAGGGAGCCTGGATCCTTTAGTTACCAGCTCTGGTGTCATGATCAACCCAACACACCTGGCACACCCATGGCCCCATCAGATGAACGGGTGAACCAAGGGCTCCCAGCCCCTCCCCCACCCCCACAGCTCTGTGTTCCAACAGGACAGAGCAGCACCCTGGTGGGAATAATAGTGACTGAAACTGGGGGAGAGCTCAGGGAAAGACGACATGGAGGGCCCTGGGAAACAAGTGGGGACTTCAGTCTCCATCGTCCCGTGACCCCACAAAGCCCCCTCCCCTGACGGTCAACACCTGAGGTCCTCCAGGTGCGGGACCCCCAAGGCCTCTCGTCTGGGCTGGCTTTCCAGGAGGCAGGGCACCTCTCAGCTGGCAAGGGAGGCTGGAAGGATCCCGTGCCTCGCAACCGTGGAAAGGGACAAGCCTTATGACAGCTGGTGAGGGAGTGCAGGGCCGTGATGCAGGGTCATGAGTGACCACAGAGCCAGGGTGGTACTACAGGGTCAGAGGTCACAGGGCCACACCCACCACCCGCTACCACATGCTGAGCTGGGCCCCAGCCTCCCGGCACAGAACCTGTCCCACGAAAAGCTGTCATGTCTACGACCCTCTCAGGCTTTGCCACTGACACCCCGAGGGCCCCGGCTGCAAACGTTTCTGTGGCCCCTGGTCCTGGGAGTGCCTGGTACCTGAGAGGCTGTTACCTGAGCAGAAGATACAGTGCGTGAGTGTTCAGTCCACAGGTGGGCGCCAGGTACCGGGCAGGGTGCCGCCCTCAGAGTGTGCAGTGCTGGGGAAATCATGCAGACTGGGCTGAACCTGAGACCCACTCCCTGCCCTGCGGTTCTGGGCAACATCCTTCATGTCCCTTTTTATAAAGTAAACACATTATCAGAACCTACTTCTGAGGGTTAAAACAGACGAAGTCTGCAGGCCTCTGCCCCCCGTCTGCTATGCGACACCAGGAGATGTGTGTACCAGCCTCAGTCTCCCACCTATAGAAGGCGTGGACGGGGGGTGACAAGGACAAATTCAGTTCTGCAAATTGACAGGTGCACGTTCCTATTTTCAAAGGATCACTGCATGACGCGTGCTCAATCAGTCCAGTCCGTCCCTTCCTGAATTGGTCTATTGGTCTTATTTCTTTTCTTTACTTGTTTTTTGACCATAAACTTTTTTTTTTAATTAATTTATTTATTTTTGCTGTGTTGGGTCTTCGTTTCTGTGCGAGGGCTTTCTCTAGTTGTGGCAAGCGGGGGCCACTCTTCATCCCGGTGCACGGGCCTCTCACTATCGCGGCCTCTCTTGTTGCGGAGCACAGGCTCCAGATGCGCAGGCTCAGTAGTTGTGGCTCACGGGCCTAGTTGCTCCGCGACATGTGGGATCCTCCCAGACCAGGGCTCGAACCCGTGTCCCCTGCATTAGCAGGCAGATTCTCAACCACTGCACCACCAGGGAAGCCCCTGACCATAAACTTTTCTAACTGACCAAGTCATTCCAGCCAAGCACATCTGCCTGTCAGCAGGAAAGGCACGCAGCTCCCAAGGCAGCCAGCCCACACTCCCCTGTCTCGTGTCCCTGTTACCTACACACCTGCCCACCTTCCAACCAGCCCACCCGTTTTTAACAACACATTCACCCAATTCAAAAGACGCCGAGACTTTGTGACCGCCTGGAGGGGTGGGATAGGGAGGGTGGGAGGGAGGGAGACGCAAGAGGGAAGAGAGATGGGAACATATGTATAACTGATTCACTTTGTTATAAAGCAGAAACTAACACACCATTGTAAAGCAATTATACCCCAATAAAGATGTTAAAAAAAAAGACGCCGAGAGAACTGCACCCCCATGCACCCAGATGTCCCCTCTAGAGAAAACCGTGGGTCCCCATTTTTGTGTGTCCTTCCTTGACATCTACGCATATGCAAGCCTAGATATCTGTGGGGTTTTTTACTAGAGATGGATTCATACCAAGAGGAGCATTCTTTACCTTGCTTTTCTTTACTTACATACCTTGGAGACTGATCCATTTCAGGAAATGTAGAAGCATGTAGACCCCACGCCTGCAGCTGCTTCACTGACTCCCCCACAATTGCTCAGTGACTTATCTAAACTGGTTGTTTCGACCCTCTGCTCTTGCAGATGGTGCTACCTGCCTGTTGTCATCACAGGCATCTATACACATGTGCGCACGTATCCACAGGAGACATTCCAAGAAGCAGAGTCATCAGCTCCAAGAGTATGTGCATTTTAATACTTCGACAGATGTCACAAAAGCCTTTCCTGGGAGAACAATCTGTGAGCACACCCACTTCCCTCGCCGGAGCCAACAGTGCCTGTTCTCAGGGTTCTTTGTCTACCTGGCCAGGTGAGAAGCTGTGTCTCCCTGGGGTTCACCTGCATTCCCTTCTTGTAAGGTCAAACATCTTCCCACCCGTGTAAAAGCTACCGGTGTTTTCTTTTCTAAGAATTATTCATGTCTTTTGTCCATTTATTTGGTTTGATTCTTGGCCCTTTCTTATTGATTAGTAGGAGTTCTTTGCATATTATAGCATATCAATCCCTTTTTATTAGACTATAGTTGCTTTACAATATTGTGTTAGTTTCTACCGTACAGCAAAATGAATCAGCAATACGTATACACGTATCCCCTCTTTTTTGGATTTCCTTCCCATTTAGGTCACCACAGAACACTGAGTAGAGTTCCCTGTGCTACACAGTAGGTTCTCATTAGTTATCTATTTTATACACAACATCTATTAGTTATCTATTTTATGTACAATAGTGTATATATGTCAGTCCCAATCTCCCCATTCATCCCACCCCCCTTCCCCCCTTGGTATCCATACATTTGTTCTCTACGTCTGTGTCTCTATTTCTGCTTTGTAAATAAGATCGTCTAGACCAGTTTCTTCAGATTCCACATCTATGCGTTAATATGCGATATTTGTTTTTCTCTTTCTGACTTACTTCACTCTGTCTGACAGTCTCTAGGTCCATCCATGTCTCTACAAATGACCCAATTTTGTTCCTTTTTATGGCTAATATTCCACTGTATATATGTACCACATCTTCTTTATCCATTCCTCTGTTGATGGACATTTAGGTTGCTTCCACGTCCTGGCTATTGTAAATAGCGCTGCAGTGAACATTGGGGTGCATGTGTCTTTTTGAATGATGGTTTTCTCTGGGTGTATGCCCAGGAGTGGGATTGCTGAGTCATATGGTAGTCCTATTTTTAGTTTTTTAAGGAACCTCCGTACTGTTCTCCACAGTGGCTGCATCAATTTACATTCCCACCAACAGCGCAAGAGGGTTCCCTCCCTTTTCTCCACACCCCCTCCAGCATTTGCTGTTTGTAGATATTGTTGACGGTGGCCCTTCTGACCCGTGTGAGATGACACCTCACTGTAGTTTTGATTTGCATTTCTCTAATAATGAGTGATGCTGAGCGTCTTTTCATGTGTTTGTTGGGAATCTGTATGCTTTCTTTGGAGAAATGTCTACTTAGGTCTTCCACCCGTTTTTTGACTGGGTTGTTCGTTTTTTTGGTATCGAGCTGCATGAGCTGTTTGTATATTTTGGAGATCAATCCTTTGTCAGTTGCTTCATTTGCAAATATTTTCTCCCACTCTGAGGGTTGTCTTTTCGTCTTGTTTATGGTTTCCTAAGCTGTGCAAATGCTTTTAAGTTTAATTAGGTCCCATTTGTTTATTTTTGTTTTTATTAAAGGAAGAGGACTCAAATCAATAAAATTAGAAATGAAAAAGAAGTTACAACTGACACCACAGAAACACAAAGGATCATAAGAGACTACTACAAACAACTCTATGCCAATAAAATGGACAACCTGGAAGAAATGGACAAATTCTTAGAAAAGTACAACCTTCCAAGACTGAACCAGGAAGAAACAGAAAATATGAACAGACCAATCACAAGTGATGAAATCGAAACTGTGATTAAAAATCTTCCAACAGGGCTTCCCTTGTGGCGCAGTGGTTGAGAGTCCTCCTGCCGATGCAGGGGACACGGGTTCGTGCCCCGGTCCAGAAGAAAAAAAAAAAAAAATCTTCCAACAAACAAAAGTCCAGGACCAGATGGCTTCACAGGCAAATTCTATCAAACATTTAGAGAAGAGCTAACACCCATCCTTCTCAAACTCTTCCCAAAAAATTGCAGAGGGAGGAACACTCCCAAACTCATTCTACGAGGCCACCGTCACCCTGATACCAAAACCAGACAAAGATATCACAGAAGAAGAAAATTACAGGCCAATATCACTGATGAACATAGACACAAAAATCCTCAACAAAATACTAGCAAACCGAATCCAACAACACATTATAAAGGTCAATCCCTTTTCTGTGATACACGTATTTTCATATTCTTTTTTTATAGTGATGGGTTGTCTGGGGGGTTTGTTTTGGCCAGCGAGAAAATCTTGACTTCTATGGGGTCAATTTTTTTTCTTTCATAACTTCTAGGATTTCTCTGTCATACAGAGAAAGGCCTTCTCATCCCAAGATCATAAAACCCAGTCTCCCGTATTTTCTTCTAGTAGTTTTATGGTTTCGTTTTTCAAGTTCACATCACTGGTCCATCTGGAATGCATTTTGGGGCAGGACTGAGACAGGATCCAAGTTCTTTTTCCCAGATGGCTTCTTCCCTAACCCAGCCCATTTCAATGACTAATCAATCCTTCCTTTCCCAGCCAACTTGAAAGGCTGCCTTTATCAAACCCTAAATTCCTGCGGGTGCCAGGCCTTAAAAGCCACAGAGCGATGCCTACGCACCTCCTTCATGCCCCACATGGAGGGGAGGTTCTGCTCCTCGGCCAGACCGCCCCCCCAGGATGCTCTCCTCCCCCAAGTGCAGCCCAAGAGGGTAAGCGTGAGCCTGCACAGCGGATGTGGCTCAGAGAAAATCCAAGTCAGCATGCTTCACTGACACACAGATACTGACAATAACCAAAAAATGGGAAACAGCCCAACACCCAACACTAGGGGACTCTTCAAGTAAATTAGGCTTTTTACAGGCCTTCATGGACGTGAACAGAACGCCTTCCTTTCCAAGTGAAACGAGAACGTCCAAGCCAACTGTGCTGGGGTCGGAGGCCTTCCCCTTCAGGGGGGGAGTGCCCCGTGGGGGACAAGGCCCCTGAGTAGGACCGCCCCCCACCCGCGCCAAGAATTTCCAGATCAGCCACCATGAGGTATTTCCTTCCGTTCCTTATTGTTTGTACTCAGACCCAGTGGAGTTTGAGCCTGGGGGTTATGGGTGATTTTTATTTTCTTCTTTATCCTTTTTCTTATTTTCCAAAATGCCTATAATGAACATGTATCATTTTTAATTTAAAAAAAAATATATAACTAAAGAAGGAAGAGAAGTAGGGGGAAAACACTCCAGGAGAGGGACACAGCTGGACAGTCAGGGGCCGGCCTTGCCCTGGTTCCACCCACGCCATCAGCACGCGTCTTCAACTGACCTCTGACCCCCAGGGTCCAGAAATGCTCTTCCTCCTTCGGGGTACTGTTGTAAGAACAGGGCAGCACAAGGAAAGTGACACTTGCTTGGACCGGGAAAAGCCAGGGGCCCTGACTCCAGGACGGGGAGCCCCAGTTTCCAAGGCCTCAGGGTCAGCCCATGTCGGGCAGGGGCTTCCGCCTGCACCCCCCAGGGCCCGGCTGTGAGCCCTTCACGCAGGGCTGCATCCGGCTGCCCTGGCACAGCAGTGTGCAGACCGTAGGTGCCCCTTAAATGCTGAACTGCATTTCAGGAAAGCGGTCTCTTCAACCAGCCCCTTGGCAAAGCCACGCACGCTTCCCACGCTGTGGGCGCCCACAAAGACACTGGGCAGGTTTAATCCAGAAGCAGTGTTTCTAGAGAGTTTCCCACCATGCGCCTAACTGGCAGCAGGGCACACGGAGATGCGCAGACACAAGTTCCCCAGGCAACAATTCCTCCCATGGCCAACAGCTCCGGAGTTTCGGATTACAGGCTTGGGCCCAGACACGATGAACACCAGACCCAGGGCACCGTTTCCCAGGCCAAGAGAGCGCCCCAGCCAGGCCGCCCTGCCCCACGCTCCGTCAGGGAGGCTGGGACAGCCGCGACAGAAAGCGCTGCACACCTGGCCAGCATCAGGCCGGATCTGGCCCCTTGGCACCGGCTGGGTGACAACACCAGCACGGAGCTTCCCAAGGCACTGGGAAGTCAAAGTGGAAGGAAGAATCTGGGCTGCGAGAGGAGAGAAAGCAGTGAGTCGTCGGAGAAAAATGCGCCAAGCGTGCAGCTGACGAACCCCAGAGATGGGTGGGTGCTCAGAACAGCACAGATGTCAGGGCTTCTCCTGGGGGCAGATTTTCATGGCTGCTTCCACTACGACAGACATCAGACCAGAAAACACTTTAATAAGGGACTAGAAAGAGACCAGACTACCCCTCTTCAGAGGATTTTTTTTTTTTTTTTTTGGCCAAGATATTGACCAGGCATCAAAGTTTATGGGGAAAGGCACATGCCTGGAGCCCAGCGCTTTTATTGGGGCTTAAATTCAGCACAGGAGGGCAGATCGTGGAAACCCAGAGGCAGCCCAGGCTTGGCAAGGGCAGCCCAGGCTTGGCAAGAGCAGCCGTCCCGGGGAGGGCAGCTTTGAGCACGTCATGCTCGGAATCCATGCTGGGGGGGCGGGGCGCAGGAGGCGGCGTCCTGGGACAACGTGAGCGACACCGCCACCTGCCCAGAAGTCCTGGAGGACAGAAGCAGGTCAGGGTCAGGGCTCGGAAGCGAAGAAGGGCAGGCAGAAGCTGACCGTATTTAAAGAATTCCAAATCACAGCCGAAAGGGTTTCTGGACATTATTTATAGGGTAAGATCATTGATTCTGGAACGAAAGGGGCCTGAGGCGGAAGGGCCTGGACAGATTAAAGACAAGAAGCAGGGTGACAGCTGGGGAAATGAGCCAGAAGACGGAGGAGTGGGTCTTCGCAGAGGAGGTAGCCTGGGGTCCCGCAGGAACCGCGTTCTAATCCCCGGTCTCTTCCCTGTTGGCTGACCCGCCCGGACAAATCCTCACACGACTGACCTCACGGGTTTGCTGGGTGGAGTAAGAAATCGTGAGTTTAGTAAGGCACCAGGACACAGCGCATCCGTGCTCACGGGGCAGGGGACACCGGGAGGACGGTGCTCACGCCTGCTTAGGTGCACATGACGTGCACGAGCGCAGGCACACACACACACCACACACACTCACATACACACACCCTGCTGCACATGGGTCATCTGCTTGGGGATCCCGTGAAAGACCTGGGGTGGCTCAGATGGCTCTGTGAAGCGTGCTGGGCACTGTCAGTGTGTGACAATCCAGCACAGCCCTGAGCCCACAGATTCCATCCTGCGCACTCCCTGGGCTGTGCTCCCACAGTCGCCTGACTGAACTCCAGAGGGACCCTGGCAGACCTCCTGCTTCCTCTCTCCTCTGGCCTCTCCAGGGGCATCAGGCCCAGAGTACCCGCCTCTGCCCGACAGTGAGGGGCCCCCACCCTCCGCCCGGAACAGCCCAGGCCCCCTCACGTCCGCCCACCCCACTTTGGAGAGCCTGCTCAAAGCACGTCGGCCGACACCCTCCAGGCTCCCCAAGCATCTTCAGCTCCACCCCACAGCTCCTGCAGGCACGGTGGGATGTGACACACCCAGAGACCCTGTGTGTGTGGAGATCCAAACTGCGCCTCCTTGAACTCTCTACGAGGAAGACATCCCCAGCTCTATTTTGCACGTGAAGAAACAAGAGACACGGAGGAGACATGACGTTTCTGAGGTCACAGCTCAAGAACGAGGCAGCCCCAGCCCCCCCAGCCTCGCCCGGGTTTCCACGGCAGGTAGAGCTGGGCTGCAGTACCTCCCTTGGCCTCTAGGTGACCACGCCCACACCTGGTCTTGAGGCTTGGTTGTCATGACGGTGAACTGGGGACTCGCTTCCCCCACTGTCTACCGTGACTTCTGCCCAATGACGTGACCTTCATCTAGAAACGCCTGGGGCCACATGTGCAGGATGACTGTATTCCCGTGGTTTCAAATAAGCTGCAACTCCCTAACTTTTCCCAGTAGAACCTGCCTGGCCCAGTCAGTGGGGTAGGTGGGCCACCCAAGGAGCAAAATTTCAGAGGGCTCTGACAATTCTCTAGGACTCATGATCCATCCTCAGGGAAAACCAAGAGCAGAATTCTTTTTTTTTTTTTTTTGCGGTACGCGGGCCTCTCACTGTTGTGGCCTCTCCCGTTGCGGAGCACAGGCTCAGCGGCCATGGCTCACGGGCCCAGCCGCTCCGCGGCCTGTGGGATCTTCCCGGACCGGGGCACGAACCCGCGTCCCCTGCATCGGCAGGCGGACTCTCAACCACTGCGCCACCAGGGAAGCCCCAAGAGCAGAATTCTTGAGCCCAGTCCTTGGCAAGCCTGTTGACTCTCCTAAGATAAAGGGCGGGCTCAGAAATCAGACCTCCGGGCATTGCTTCTCTCAGGGTTTTTTACTTTTCTTTTCTGAAATGCTGATGGTTTAAAGATGTAGAGTCTGCCCTGACCCAGCAGAGGTGACGGCTTAGCTGTACCAGCTTCACTCCTGGAACATCTCATGGGTGGCTCAGTCCCCACCTCGCCTTCAGAGGGGCAGCGGCTTGAAGCGTGCCCTACCCTCATCCTGTGCAACATGTGGCTTGTGGGCACCGAGCCCCACGTGTCTCTCTCAGCGTGTGTGAACCGATATTAAACAGGCAGGACCTCCCTGGCTATAATCCTCTCCTATCACTCCTTCCTCCCCACTAAAATGGAAAAAATGACTCATCCAGGGCAGCTCACCCCTGTATACAAACACAGCTGAACGCTGGGCTCAAGATCTAATCCTGCAGATCTGATCCAAGAAGCATGAGGAGGACCCAGAGCAGCCCAGGACTCAAGGGGGCTTTGGAAAGTGGGTGCTGCATACAGCACTGCTTCCTCCTGACACCAGGCAGGCGCCCACCCCCAGCCTGGGCCCCGGAGACAGGGGGAGGGCAGCCACCAGGTTTCACCCACCTCCCCCTCTCTGCCGGGATGAAGACCCCAGAGAAAAAGATGGGGCTGAAACCCCACCTCACAGTGATATCTGCTCTCGGAAGGCCCTGTTCCCCAGGAGGCTGGACGAAACCCAATTTCCACAACTCAAAGGCTATTTTAAAGGTTCCAAAAAAAAAAAAAAAAAGGCTCCAAATCTGCCACTTACTGGCTGTGGGGCTCCTGTGAGCCTCAGTTTTCTTGCCTGTAAAATGGGGATACCTCTTACCTAGGAAAGATGTCACCAGGACATCTTTCCTGATGACAGGAAACAACCTGTGAAAGCACTTAGGATAAGAAAGGAAGGGAGGGACGGAGGGAGAGAGAAGGAGGGAGGGAGAGAGAAGGAGGGAGGGAGGGAGAGATCTCTCTGACTCTTCACCTTCCGAGAAAATTCTCAAGCAGACACTCCTCTTTCTTGCATCATATGCTCTTTGAACATAATTCACATTTCAGTTGCTGGGTTAAGGAAAGGCCCTGAAGGGGCGGTGACCCCAGGGCCAGATGGGACCAGCTGTCCCTCATCCTCCAGGCCCAGAGGCTGACCATCCCTCAGCTGATCCCCACTGGCTCACAGAGGGGTGGGAGGCAGCTCTCTAAGGAGCGGACCCCCTCCCATGCCTCCCAGCCCTCGACCACAGCCCTCCCCCAGGTTCATAAGTCCTGCTTGCGGGCCAGGCAGCTGTTTGTAATCGGACAGGCCCTGGCCAGGAAGGGGAGGTGGGAGCCTGTCCACACCGAGGGGCCCAAGGCGCTGCAGGGTGTGTGAGGACAGGCTGCCTCCTGGCGGGAATACCACAGCGGGCAAGGCGTGAAATGAAAGAAAAGAGTGAGCGTCTCCACTTGGGTGCAGCTTTTGTTTTAGTTCTGCGAGCAAGGAAGCTTGAAGAGGCCCACAAGCCCCAGGTCTGGTGACATAAAGGTTGAAACCATGGGCTCTGGAGGCCAGGCTCAGGCACATTCCGTCTGGGTACCATCTGCCTGCACGGGGTGAGCTCCCCGACGGGGGTGCCTGGCAAACAACCGTCACCAGGTCTGCCCTAGACAGAGGGAACCCTGGGACTGGACACCTGAGCTCCCTTGCAGCCTCGGGATCTCAGAACAAGTCTTCGAGGCTCAGACACCGTCCCCTGACGGCAGAGCTCCGAGACCACCGGGTTCCCCCAGCCTCGGGAGCTGAGCACAGCCCACCCGTGGGTGACGGAGCCAGACGCTGGGGCCTGCTCCCCCTGCCGCCCTGCTTTCAGCAGCCTGTGACCCTGGAGACCCCCAAGTCCTCTAGGTCTGAGTTTATTCGTCTGCAAAACGACCCCAAGGCCAGAGGCCGGATCACCGACTCTGTGAGCCCTCCCGGTAAAACAGCCAACTCCTTCCCGGGCGCGGGGCCTGTGCACCATCAGAGCCCCACACTCCTGGCAAAGGAAACGAGCCGGAGGTAGCTCCCACGTTAAATGCAGTCGAAGGGACTTCCCTGGTGGCGTAGTGGTTAAGAATCCGCCTGCCAATGCAGGGGACACGGGTTCGAGCCCTGGTCCAGGAAGATCCCATACGCCACGGAGCAACTGAGCCCGTGAGCCACAACTACTGAGCGCACGTGCCACAACTACTGAAGCCTGGGCGCCTACAGCCCGTGCTCTGCAACAAGAGAAGCCACCGCAATGGGAAGCCCGCGCACCACAACCAAGAGAAGCCCCTGCTCGCCGCAACTAAAGAAAGCCCACGCGCAGCAACAAAGACCCAACGCAGCCAAAAATAAATAAGTAAATAAATTTATAAAAATAAATAAATAAACGCAGTGGAAGGTTCCACAGAGCCCCCACCCCAAGTATTAGCTGCAAACTGGCACCCCCTGCCCCACCTGGACACACTCCCCGCCCGGAGCCCTAACTGGGCCCTTTGCACTGACAGTTCAGCCTCCTCTGAGGCCCAGCTGTAGCCCCGAACCTGCAAGTGGCAGCTTTATTCCTACTTTGAAGCCCTTTATAGAAACTTTACACAATTACTGCCTCTGTGAGCTCCACCAGTCATAATAACAATACAAAATAACAATGATATAGAATAATTAACAAAGGCAGTTACTGTTATCAGTATGATCTAGCATTTGCTGTCCTGCATTGAAAATGGGAATGCAGGAGACCCCAGGAAGGGCCCTATGTCCACACGCAGGTCACCTCCTTCCAGGTGGTGCCAGTACCTCTGGTTTGGAGATGAGCTAACTTGGATCAGAGAGGTTAAGTAAAGCATTCGAGGTCACACAGCCCGGGGTCCTATTCTCCGTGCACTGATGCATCACTGCTTCCCAGCCTCATCTCCTGAACTTTCCTTTCGAAAGTCAGAGGAGAGGCTGACTGTCAGCTGGCCACAGAGGCTGGACCCACACAGGGAGAGGGAGGGCCAGGAGGAGGTTCAGACCTTCCCATCTGGTACACCCCACATTTCCCAAAGTGCCCTCGACTGGTCACTGGCATCAGAACTCGAGCGGCAGGCCCCAGGCTCCACCCCAGACCCTTGGAGCCCGGAGCTGTGAGGCGGGGCCCCATGGCTGCGGAAGCTCTGGTCTCACCGGGCCCCTTGCTGAAGCCCGTCAAAGCCCACCTCGCAGGAAACTGGACCTCCTCACCAGCCTCCTGTGCTCCCAGGCAACCCCAAGCCAGCGCCCCACGCCCAGAGGACTCCACCCTCTGCAAAATACCAGCGAAGCTGCTGTCTGGGGCCCAGGCCTCCGGCTAGAACATTCCTGGGGGTTCCGAATGCTGACGTCGTGGCTTTAACACGTGGCAACATAATGACAAGAGCCTTTAGTCCTCCCAGCAGGCCTCTGAGACAGGTACTAGTTTATGCCCATTTCACAGATGGGGTACTGATGCTCAGAGAGGCTTTCCCAGGTGCCGCAGCACCTGTGCTGAGCCCAGGCACACTGGGACAGGCAGGAAGCAAGGGGCCTGCCCTCTCAGCTCACCAGGGAGCTGACAGCCTGGGGGTCGGCGGCGCCCACCCTCCCACGTAGGGCACTGGACCTGGCTAAGCTCCTTCTCTGTGTCCCTCGGGTGGGGATGCCCACCGTCCCTCACCCACTGAGACGGAAGTACTCACTCTTGATGTGCGGTGAACACAGAGGAATAGTTGCGCGAGATCTGACGTCAGGGACTGGCTTCAAAGTAACTGGGTAGAGGGGAGTGGGTGGCGGCTGGACCATGAGAGTGTCCTTGGGCTGATCATCGAGCCCAGGAGGATCTCGATCTGCCGTGCTGTGTTTGAAACCTCCCCGAACAACAACGACGGCAATAATAATAACAACACTCTCAGAGCTGAGCCCGAGTAACCTTCCCACTTGAGGCTCCGCACTGCGCTCTTGCAGAATAAGAGTCTTTCCTTAGGAGAAGAGCAAGCTTGTCCCCAGGCAGGGAAGGAAAGCAAAGCATGACTGCTCCTTCCAGAAAGTGAGGCCACCGTGAAGAAAGCGGGGAGGACACGGGGGCTGGGGAGCATCTGCCTCTTCCTCTCTTCCTTCCTGGCACGCCTCCCCTCGGAGGTGCCCACCCCATCGTGTATGCTGACACCTGCAGTCCCCCTGTTTCAGGTGAGGGAGGAGGTCCTGAGAGACCACTGGCCGCCCACCCATGCCCCCTCCTCTCGGTCGGCTCCAACCCCTCCCCCGGAGATCCTGGCATCGCTGGGCAGAGCCGCCCCACCGCCCTGCCCGGGTGTGAGCCCTGCATCCCCACCCCAGGCCCTCCCGAGCGCCAGAGTCATCACACCGAGGACCCCAGGATGCTCCCCGGGATACCAGAGTTAAGTGACATGTAGCCATCGCCCAAGCAGTGCTTTCTGAGCTCAACGGCCACAATTTAAACTATGAACCTAAATAACATTAGTAATAATTCCCTGGAGAAGAATTACAGTTAGAAGCCCTGTTCCCTGCACTTCCATCCAAGAATGAGCTATTCGCCCTGCCTTCTCGATGTGAACATTTTCTGGTCTAAAATGTATGGAAGGCGCAACGCCCCTTCCTCCCCCACTGCTCAAAACCAACCGGGACCGTCTCTCCCTAGAAGAGCAAGGTCTACACAGGACACTGACGCCAGAGGCTGTCTACTCCACCTGCATCCCAGGAGAACACAGGACTGCCTCGAAGGAGGAAGCCAGAGCTGCCCGTCAGCATTTCAGATTCTCCCCAAAGAAAAAAAGCACAAAAGAAGAGAAGTAACGGTAAGGCGGGTCCCAGAGACTTCACCCCAGCGGACATGAGGACACTATCTCCCCAGGCAGGGCCCTTGCAAACTAAACCTGGGGGCCCAGGGCCAGAAATGGCCCATCTTTCCTTCTCAGCTGCACCCTCCCCTGTGCAGGGCTCTGGGCCCCGGCCAGCTCTCCCCTCACCTGCCACCCAACAGGGTCCCCTAAAGGACCCCCGTGAGCCAGGGCCCCAGGTCCCACTGGCGCACAGCTGCCCACTATCCCCCCAAAGAAGAAGACCTTGACATTTAGCAAGACAGGACTGTACGCACACCCAGTTTTATGCATCAGAAATGAAGGGGGAATTGAGGCCGAGGTGCAGAGGCTACTCACAGTTGGTGGAGGCCGTGGACCTCTTCCGGAAGCACAAGGACCCTGCCACCAAGGGACTGTCCCACGGCAAAGAAGAGCTGGAAGCTGCTGGAGCCCCCCTCCCCTGGCACCTAGAATCAGTTTATATGCCGGTAATGACCTACACCAAGGCGGGGCGTGATTTTCACTGGGATACAGAGGGCAACCATCACTCCTTTGTGCCAGCTGGGCCCACAGGGCCTCCCCTTGCACATCTGCAGGATGGGGCCAACCCCACCTGGTCCAGGTGCACCCCAGAGCAGGGCACTCCACAGGTAACACCCCAGAGCAGGGTTTGGTTAAATATGAACCGGAGTCAGAGGACAGACACACATGGGAAAGTGCCACTTGCCTCCACCAAGGGACTCCTCCCTTCAAACTCATCGGGTGGGACCCCAAAAGCCGCAGGCCCTGGCAAAACGGGCTGGTCTCTGATTGGCCAGAGCCCCACTGGGGCTGGCAGCTACCTCCCTCTGATTGGCCAGTGACCCAGGGGCTGGCAGGTGCCTCCCTCTGATTGGCCAGTGGCCCAGGGGCTGGCGGGTGCCTCCCTTTGACTGGCCAGTGGCCCAGGGGCTGGCAAGTGCCTCCCTTTGATTGGCCAGAGCCCCACTGGGACTGGCAGGTACCTCCCTCTGATTGGCCAGTGGCCTAAGGGCTGGCGGGTGCCTCCCCCGATTGTCCGGTGGCACCACTCTACTAGCTGATGAATGTTTCACTACCTCCCACTTTGCACTTCACTGGATACAATCGCCTGTTCACAGGTCTGATTCCTTCACTGCACCGGAAACTCCTGCAGGGCTGGGATGCTCACCTACCTACCGCTCACCTGTGCACCTGCTGCCTGGTGCCCGGCACAGGTCTGCCTCCCATTAGAGGTCTGCAAATGCTTCAAGCACAGCCACTGTCACTCCGGAGTTTCTCCACAAAGGACCAGCCTCTCCTGCATTTCCTCTGCACCCACACAGGAAAGGATTCCACTAAAGCCTCACCCATGGCGCTCTGGGTTACCCTGCCAGCAGAGTGGAAGACAATGGCTTCCCACCTTCCATTCAGATTAAAATGCTCACTCTATTTCATTGTTAGGTCACTAGTCTTCCAATGCAAGAGTCAGAGTTTTTAGTTAAATCACTCCCGTCACACACGCACATTTTGATGTCATTTTATAGCATTTATTAAAAAATTAATAAAGAGACCAATAAAATCCCTATTGCCAAGGTGCTGGCAGAAAAGAACAGGACAGAAGAGTGAATTTCCCCCAAAAGAACACAGGTCTAGGAGACAGGAAATAAAGGAATCCCCCATTTCATGCACAGAGACATCGCAGGAAACGGGCCCCTGGAGCTCTGTGTAATGAGACGTGGAGAAAAGTGGGTCAGACTGTGGTACCATTTCTTAGGTCTGAGTCACCAAAGAGTGGCGACATTTACTCCTACTGTGGGTTATGACATAGGTTGGGAACCTGCCAGAAAAACTAGCGGGTGAGTCTAAGCTGATGGGATGACGGCTCAGACAGCATGACATGTAACACGGAGCGACCCCCCCATCACCCCACCACGAATCCCCACGCATCCAACGGAGCATTCATTCATTCATTCTATGGGCTTTGCCCCAGACGCTGGGGCCGCGCGGGTGCAGGAACAACGTCTGAGTTACCAAAACCCCCAACGCACCCGCCCCAGATGTCCTTCCAGATCACCAGCCATCACCCACCGTCATGTCTCTGGGGCAGAAGACCAGAGTCTTTGAGGCGGGACATGGGCAGGTCCATTCCCATCCCTGAGGCCCCCACTCCTCCTTGTACAGTGGGGGTGGCCTGAGGAAGAAGGGGAGGGGCGTGCTGCACGTGACCCGCCCCACGACTGCTCCGGGATGCAGGCGCCTCCATGCTGGGGCACAGACCGCAAAAGTGGCAGCGAGGGCTCCAGTAAGCTCACCGGGGGCCGTGTAACCCCTTTTCATGCTCACCCGCGAGGGGGCACCAGGGTGACGGTTCACAGGACAGAGGGGGTGACTCATACAGCCAGCCAGTGAGCAGAGCCAAGAACTCACCCTGGACCCCAGACCTGCTGCTGCCTGGGGGCCCCGGGAGGACGTAATAGTGACAACAGTGACAGGGGCTTGCTCTGCGCTTTGGACACGCGATGCGCTGAACCCTCTCGAAAATCCTGCAGGAGTCACAGCCATCACCCCTTCCTGCAGATAGGGAAACTGAGGCAAAGTGCACCGCTGGCGGGGGTGGGGTGGGACGTGGGCCCAGGCTGCCGGCCCCGAGCCGTCCCCCACACCGGGTCTCCATGCCGTGTCCTGTGGCAGGGGCAGCTCTGCCTGGGAGAAGGGCCAACGCAGGCTCCACCTTCAGGACCTCAGTGTCTCCACGAGCCAGGCCAGAAAGCTTAAAACTAACATTTGGCCAAGGGCTGACACCAGATGAGTCGATTACAAGGGAGAACTAAACAGAGGGAGAAGCAGAAGCTATAATATAACATCGCCCTCCTGTGAGCAGAAAGAGGCTCATCAGAGTATCAGACCCAGCTGGACTGAGTCTGTGCCGGGGCTGGACCCAACGCCCCGTGGCTGCCCAGGGGGCTCCGTGGCCACGGGTCATCTCCTCGCCTCCAATCCCGCAGGGCTGGGGCACAATAAGGAGAGAGCTGCGGCCTTGCCGTGAGCACCTCAAACACACCAGGCCCCGCCTGAGCAGACCCTGAAAACACAGGGACCTGTGCGTGGATGTGGGCGTGCATATTCGTGGACACGTGGACAGACACACACGGACACGTCACACACATGCATCCAAAGGAACGCTCATATCACATGCACACACACGCTTGGACACATACACACAAACGCGCACACAGGCGTACAACCCTCCAATGGGCTTGTAACGCATTTTCACATACGCTGCCTGGGGTGACCTTTACCGCGACCCCACGAGGTGTCATGGGAAATGGACCCACGGAGCATATGGGGGTGCAGAGGAGAGTGGGGGGGGGGCCCGGGCTGAGTCACTTGTGGATGGCAGAGGACTGGGGGTCTCACCAGCCCCCAGAGCCTCCTTGGACAGACACGCCTCCCTCAGCTAGGCTCCCGCTGGAACACTCGCATTTAGAGAGGATCGTGGCAACCCTGCGCTTTTTCCTTTTGCAGAAACACCACCCAAAACAGTAGCTATAATAAGACCCTCCGCTCATCAGGGGCTTCCTGTGCCTCAACATTCCACACGCGGTCTCTGTAGATCGCCTCAGTCTCCGTAACCACCCTCAAAGCGAGAAAGCCGTTTCTCCCCGTTTCCCAGAGAGGAAAGCTGAGGCACGGTGGCTGGCCCCCGCCCAGCCAACCCCTTAGAGGCAGAGGAACCGTCCACGCTGCCCTGGGTTCAACAATCTGACTGCCACGGACTGTCCCCCCACGCCCCTGCCTCCCCAAACAGGGGACCCAAAGTGTGCAGGACCCGCCCAGGCCAGGGCAGGCGGCATCCCTCAGATCATCTCTTAACCCAGAGAGGGTTAAGGAAGGCCCCGGCCTCCCTCCTGTCCCCTCAGAGGCCCCCTCTATCTCACAGCGGCCACTTCTGCTGGCACAGCACTGCCGGGGCAGGCGGTGCTGGAGGCGCCCTGCCAACCAAGTTAATGAGGGGCTTTCGAGCCAAGGGAAGCAGCTCCGGGAGAACAGTGAAGCGGCGGGGTGGGATGTCTGCAGGGAAGAGGCACGGGGGAGACAAAAGCCAGAGGTGGAGGAGGGCACCTGCGGAGGAGGCCCTTTGGAACAAAAGGAAGGGGCAGAAAGGAAAGGCCAAGTTTAGCATCACCTCCTCCAGGAAGCTGCCCCAGATCTCCCCCAGGGGCCAACCCTCCAGACACGCTCGGCAGGAGAATGAACAGTACAACCAGCGGTGTCCACATGCG
This sequence comes from Leucopleurus acutus, assembly GCF_964270905.1. Classification (NCBI taxonomy): domain Eukaryota; kingdom Metazoa; phylum Chordata; class Mammalia; order Artiodactyla; family Delphinidae; genus Leucopleurus; species Leucopleurus acutus. The sequence continues at coordinate 3,052,259 of NC_139150.1, read as the reverse complement.
TGCCTCGCAGCAGCCTGTGGGCCCTGGAGCCGGGCGCTCTGTCACCTCAGCCTTCCCACAAGCAGGCCCGGCGCAGGCAAAGCCTCCCGGGGTCATCGGGTCACGCCAGTGAGTGAAGGGCCTGGTGAAAGCGGAGTGGAGACTGCAGGCCCCAGGTGCCCCTTGATAGCATTCGGATAAAAAGCAGGGGTGTAGGGGGCAGGAAGGAACCGAAACAGTCTGCTGGGGCCCAATGGAACCCCTCCCTGGTCCCAGGGCCGTGTCTGGGCTGAGCCCCAGGCTGACAGCAGCTCCAGGCACTGGCCCTCCCCCGTGGAGAAGCTCACTCAGCGCCCAGGTGCAGAGACCAGACTGACCCAGAGCGTGCAGTCCCAGCCCCCTGTTCCCTGGGCCTCTCAGAGTGCCAGCACCCCCCCTCCCCTTGCAGGCCGGGATGTGAGGGTCCAAGGAGATGATGTGGGCACAGGGCTAAGAGCAGACCAGGCAAATGCCAGCAAATTCATTCCAATCGGTACCACGGGCGCGGGCGTCCCAGGGGCCAGCGACCCTGCCCGGCTCCGTGCTGCAAATCCCAGGCTCCACCGTGGGCACAGCAACGGGGCCTCGGGGTGCGCGTGACTCATCCTCGACCCTCAGGGGCTCGGAGCGAGTCTGCGCTCACTGTCATCGTTATTCAGTGAGGGGCAGGGGGCAGTGGGTGTCGGTTCCGCACACCCCTCTGCTCCACCCAACAATGTCCGTGGCCCAGGGAACAGGCAGGAGTGGGAGACGGGGGGGGGGGGGGGGGGGGGAGGGGGGGGGCAGACAGCCAGAGGGCAGGGGCGGGGCAGGCGGGCATCAGCTGTGCTCGGCTAAGGGCGTGGCTGCGGGAGAGTCCAGAGCTATCTGAAGGGTGGGGTAACGGGGCAGGCTCTGGCCAGCACCCCAGGGACAGCCATGGAGCGACATGACGGGACAAGGGAACTCTGTGCTTCCTCCCAAGGAAGAAACTCCTGCCCGTGGCCACTGCCGGGTGGTCACAGCGCTGGGCAGCGACCCGAGCTCCAAGCCCTGCAGCCACTAAAATCTGGACCAGAGGAGATAGAGGGCTTCGGGGAATCAGCTTGGCTTCTGAACTCCTCCCACTGACTGCTCTTTTATGGGGAGGAGGGGGAAGGGGAGGGGAAGATGGAAAAGGCTGTCTTTTCAGCCAACATGATTGAGTCAGAGGAAATTTAACCATTCGATGTCTGTCAAGTCCCACAAAATTTGGACAAGTCTTCCCACCAAATTATTGCCAACAGCGATCACGTGACTGGCGTCAACCAATGATGTGCCGAGGAGATGACCTCAATTTCCAAATATTGGGGTCATGTTTCATTTCACTTACTCTCCTTTGCCCGTTACAATGTTAAACGGCCCCAAATGCAATCTGACTTTTCATTCCTTCACACGCTTGGCCAAGAAGAAGGTAGGAAAAAGAGCCATGTTCAGAGGGAACTCAAAAAACATCTGGTGGATCTCAAAATGGAGAAGAGAAGAGCTGCCTGCGGACGGCCTCTCCCGCCCCCCCGCCCGCCCCCGCATGTCAGTGGACAGCCGTTCCCGCTGGCCACGCACTGACGATGACTTCCAAAAGGGTCCCACCCTCATGGCGGTGAGGGGAGGTCTGTGAAACCCACCCAGAGAGGTGGCTTCTTCACAGGCTCTCAGCGTCTTTTCGACAAGAGCAAAATGTCCAGCTCTACAGCCACGGTCCAGGCATCCACCTCACGCCACACTCAGTTAGGAAGGGAAACCGGAGACGGGCGGGGGGGCGGAGATGGGGAGTGGTACAGACAGCCGACCCCAAACCCAGGCGAACGCACGCTCTGTGTGCTCCCCAGCCAGTGCCCAGCCCCGGCTTTTGGGGGTGGCGACTCCCCTGAAGGATTCCCACCTGACTTCCTAGAGGAAAGCCCGGCAGAGGAGCTGGGACAGGGCTATGGCCCTGGGCCTACGGGGTCCCATGACCACATCCCCACCCTGCTCCGTGCCACTTTTCTGGAGGCCACTACTGTCCCCCATCTCCAGTGACCCCGGGGGAAACACAAAGCCAGTTAGCCTGGGATCCAGGGCACGTAGGTGGTAGCCCAGGGCTAAGACCCCAGGTCCCCAGAGCCAGGCCAGGCTCCCCTCCGCTCCCCCAGTCCCTGACTGGCTGGACACCCTGATTCCTGCTCACCCCCTCTGGCCCACCAAGCACTCACTGTACCAGGAAAAAGGGACAGAATGTCTTAACTGGCAAGTGGAACACGGAAGTGATTCTTCCCACATGTCTTCAAATGACAAAGCGGAGAGAAGAGCGAAGGCAGTAAAGCGGTGTCTTCTCACAGGGGACCCCGGCTGGTCCTGCTGTCCACTGAGCCACTGTCCCATCCCTCTGCCCGCACTTCCCTTGACCCTGCAATAGCGGCTCTGAACCTTGTCTCCGCGTTTGTTAATGGGGCCCCAGAGGACTTTCGGGGCCTCGGGCTCCGACGACCGAGGCTTGTGAGGTCCCATCCCACAGGTAACCACAAAAGGTGATGCTTAGAAAAACCACTGTCCTGTCAGGAAGCTGTGTGGGAGAGAGCTGGAGCTGCAAGCATCTAGGCAGGCACACCGTCAGTGCTGGCCTGGCGGACGCCATCCACTGGAGACAGCTCCTTCTAAGGGCAGACCTCTGGCAGAAGGAGTCCCACATCTGTGTGTCATCTGAATCTCTCACAGCCAAGACTCCGAGAGCATCTCCCGCCTTTGCTCCAAGAATCCCGTCTCTGGGCAGCTAACCCAAGAAAAACTGCCTTCCAGGAGGTCGAGAGGTGGGATTAGAGCAGGGCTTCTCCACCACCCCTCCCCGGGGCTCCCCAGTACCACTCACTGAGTACTTAGATGGTGGGGACCACAGGAAGCTCTGTTCCCTGGGAAAGGGAGAGTCAGCCGGGTCCGGAGGCAGAGGAAGAGGGTGCTTGGAGAAGTCCTGGGCTGGGGGGCTCAGCTGCTGGGATTCTCCCCAGCGGCCCCCCATCCCAGGAGGCCCGGCCGGAACTGGCCCGCTGCGACTCTAGGGGGCGACCCTTCCCGGGTTTCAGGAAAGGAAGTTCTGCAGCGGGGCTGTGTGGGCCAGAGCTGCGCGCTTGTGATGTGGGACAGAGAACCAAAAGTTTCGGGACAAAAGTTTGCCTGCCTGGTGGACAAGCCCTCCGGCTGATCCAACGCAGAGCCCTTCCTCGGCTCCCCGACAGTCCCACCCGCCGGCCCGTTTGACGTGGGGAGTATTGTGCCGGCGCGTTTCCCTCTCCGGGGCCCCCAACGAATGGCATTCGGAGTCCCGGCCCGTGCATTCCACAGCCCAGTGGGGGAAGGTCGTGCACGCGCGGAAGAGGCCGGGCGCCCGGGGATGACAGCCGCGCCGGCCCCGGCCCCCCGGCCCCCGGCCCCCCGCGCCCGAGCGCCCAGCCCTTACCTGCGCGGCTCGGAGGCGGCGCCCACAGCAGCAGCAGCAGCAGCAGCAACGGCGGGGACAGCAGCGGGGCGCCCGGGAGGAGCGGGCTGCGCGCTTTCCAGCGGGTGTGGACGTCCATGCCGGCGGGGCGCGGGTTGGGCGCGCGGGGACGCACGGGGCGCGGGGCACAACTCAGCGGGGCCGGCACAACTTTAGGGAATCATGGGAGCAGCCGCCGACCCGTTCTCTTTGTGGCGGTGGCTCTCTGGAGGGTCGGCTGGCGCGCTCGCCCACGGGCGGGAGGGCTCGACCTTGGCCCGCGGGGCGGCCGGGACCCCCGCTCGGCTCGCTCGCCCTGACCTCCCCCGCCTCCTCCGACTCCTTCTGGCCTCCTCCTCGCCGCCGCCGCCGCCGCCGCCGCCGCCCCACGACTCGCTCCCCGTGGGCGCTGCGCTCGAGTGAGGTCCTGCGCCGGCCGCGGGGACGAACGAGGAGTGCGGACCTCGCCTCGGGCGCCGAGCACTTTTCCCCCTTTCCCTCCCTCCCTCCCTCTCTCGGGGACGGCACCCGAGGAGGCCGTGGCTCCCCCGCGCCCGCAGCAAATCAGAGCCGGCGCTCGGCTCGGCCGGGCCGGCCCCCGCCTCCCACTGGGCGCAGCGGGCGAGGGGGTGGGGCCAGCGGGCGAGCGGCAGCGAGGAAGGGGCTGGCCCGGGGCGGGCGGGGACTCGGCGAGGGCCCGGCGCCCCCAGCTCTGCCGGCGAGCGCGGGCGGACGGGGCCCGGCGGCCCACGCTGCACCCCGCTTTCCCCCCCCAGGTGCCCGCACCTGGCCGAGCCCCAGAACCAGTGTGGAGGGGCCCCGAGTTCGATCATTTGGGGTTTAAAAAGGACGTTGCAGCTCACCCCGCCTTTTTCGTTTACTTGGAGTTCAGAGCTCCTCTTCTGGGTGGAGACTGAACTTCCAATCCAGCCAGATCGGGGCGCCCAAGACTGTGGCAGGCATGTCCACCCCGAGAGAGACGACCCGCCCTCCACCTTCCCCCACTGCAGATTGGGCATCCGTGCCCAGGCTGGGGTCGAGGCTCCCAAGAGTTCTCCGAGGGAGCTCGGATGCCACACATCCTGGATATTAATCAGGCGAACTTGGCCAGCTCCCGCTCCCCACTCACTCCCTCCTACTGCGTGGAGACCCCTCTGCCACAAAAAGGAAAGCAAAGAAGACACCCCTTGGGGAGGTGACAGCAGGCAGAGGGGTGAGGGGTTGGGGCGCTGCTGCCCTGGCACTGACAACTGGGCACTGCCTCTCTCCCTCCGCTTCTTTAAGCCTTGGTGAGGTCTCCCTGGAGCAGGACGCCTGCCAGGCGCCGCTGGCCGGTAGCAGCCCCTCCCACCTGGCTCCCCACATAACCTGCTGAAACCCACTCACACCCCTTCCTCGAAGAGCAACAGAGCTGGTTTTTAAAGAGGAGGGAAGGTGAGTCGGGGCTTTTCAAACCCTAAGCCATCCGCATCCCCTTTGAACAGTTCAGCAGTGATGCTCCAGTTACATCTCCAGACTGGGCGTGACACTCCCCAAATGCCCTTTAATTCCCATCATTCTGGAAACAGGAAGGGAGGGGAGGTGGGTAGAGGTTAGGTTTGCTGGGATGGCCACACACTGCCTCTTGAGCCAGGTGGTGGTTCACTGGTGCTACCCTGATGGTCCACATCTGCCCCACGTACCCTTCGCGGCGGCACTAAATGTTGCTCAGGAAAAGGTAAAAAAAAGTAAAGCTAAACTTTTTTCTGGTTTTTTACAGTCCTTTGTTGTTGTTTTACAACCTGTATAAATCACATATATGATCGGGGAAATGTGTGTGTGCGTGTGTGTCTGTGTGTGTAAGTGGTGTGTGTTGGTTCCGTTGGAGCTGGTCCTTTGTGTGCCTTAATGAGAGAGAAATTCCATCAGACACTCCCTGAGCCCCCAGCTCCACCTGGCCCCTGGAACGACCCCCCCACCAGGGGAAGGCCAGCTTCTCCCAAAGCCTTGGGATGCTACCATAGGTCAGTGGTCTAGTTATCAGAAGATAGTGCAGACTCAGGGCTCCAGTTTCCCCCAAGGACACAGGGTGCTCCTTCTGTGACAGTTACAGGTGCCTCTGTGCTGGCCAGCCAGCCTTCCCAACACCTGGAACTCAGGGCGGGCATCTGGTCCCTCAAGAGCTGATAGTCAAGGGACACCCAGGGTCCCCCAGAGAGCTGAGCTCACAGTAAAGAGAAAGCTTGAGACAAAGGTGGGCTCCTCCACACCTAGACTTGGGTGAGGAGGTAAGTTTCTATCCCACTGGAAAACTCGAAAAAAATCCCCAAACTGACCAGCCTGGCCTGTCTGCCCAGGACTGTAGGAGAGTAACCGTGACGCCTGGTCACGATTGTTATTCCAGTGGGAACAGCAGAAGTACCAGCCAGCCACATGTGTTTCCCACTTTAAAGCCACTCTTGCATCAGGTCACACACAGCAGTAGGGAATACTGTCATTTCTCCCCTCTACAGACAAGGAAATTGGGGCTCAGAGAGGGTAAAGGACTTACCCAAAGTACCAGTCCATCCATCCGTGGCCGAGCCTGAATTTGAAACCAGATTTACCTTCGGGCGGGAAAGATGCAGATCGCCTCGCCCAAATCCTTGCAACAATGCCCGGTGGTGGTTGGCCCCAAGGAGCATCCCTTGGCCCTCCCATAACTGATTAAACTGGAGAGTCCTTTGAAAACTGTTTCTTTCACTCTGGGCTCTAGGATGTCTGCAGTGAGCAAAGGCACCCAGCCCCCTGGCCAGCCCCCAACCCAGTCTCTTCCCCTCAACTCCTGTACGGTGAGCAGAACCTGCTTGCCTGTGTGCCTCCCTCCCCTCCTGAAATTACTGCCACGTTCCCACCCGGTCCCTCCCTGTGCGTGGACTTCTAGCCATGGTACTCCAGCATGGGAGGGACTCACCGCCATCCAGGGCTCTGCACACCCCTGGTCGCCCATGGCTGTGTATCTCCCACAGTGCCTGGCAGGCCGGGTGTGCCCCCAGCTTTGCACCTGGGACCTGCTGCCCACCTTCTCCTTCCCCTGCTGTAAGTTCTTCTCGATGATTTTTTTTCTTTTCCTTTCTTTTCTTTTTTTTTCTTGGCTGTGTCGGGTCTTAGTTGTGGCACGCGGGATCTTTTCATTGCGGCGTGGGGGCTCTTTGTTGGGGCGCATGGGCTTCTCTCTAGTTGTGGCTCATGGGCTCCAGAGCACATGGGCTCTGTAGCTGTGGCGCGCAGGCTTAGTTGCCCTGCGGCGTTTGGGATCTTAGTTCCCAGACCAGGGATCGAACCCGAGTCCCCTGCACCGGAAGGAGATTCTTAACCACTGGACCGCCAGAGAAGTCCCCCCTCATTGATTTTTCTCAAGCGGCAGAGTTGTGGTTCTCAGCGTCCTTGGCAAGCCCCAAGTGTTACCCTCTTGCGGGTTGTTTCATTTCCCACCCTCCCACCTTAAGGGGCCACCCAGCCTCCCAGGGTCATCGCCTGGCTGGGGAAAGCCTGGGGAAGCCCTCCGGGACAACTGGGCTCCTTCTCTCCTTCCCCCTCTCACAGGCGGGTGCTCACAGACCCACAGAGCAGGTGGAGGAACCCGGTGACCTGCTTGCCCTACAAGAGGTCGTGGCCCACTGGGCCCAGGAGGGACTGGGGAGCTGCTGCCTGGTGGACTGAGGGACTAGAGCTGCCCCCAGTTACTCACAGCAGTGGAGGTGGCCTCGAGGTTCCCCCAGGCTGCCCGAGGAGGGTGCTCCAAACCTGCACCCCGCACCCGTGGCCGCAGCTGCATCCTGCAGGGGGGTGTCTGGGGCCAGGCCAACTCCAGAGTTCCCGACTCAGCTGCAACTCCAGCATCAGGAACCGCCGGCCAGGGGAACTTGGGCCAGTGAGTCCTCACCTCTGCTCCCCAGTGCTGCTTCCTGGGAAGTGGGGTGAGAAGCCAGCCTCCGGGGATCCCTGTGGAGCTTGGAGGAGAAGCCAGGCAGGAAGGCCTAAAAAGCCCTGCTGGGCATTGGGAGGCCCCGGTGCCCCCTCCTGCCCCCTGCATCCTGCAGCTGGGTGGTCTTCCTGCGACCCCTCTGAGCCTCCTGCTGGAGCCTTCACCCCATTCACCTGCACCACTGGCTCAATAGAGTAAAATCGCTCCCTTGGGCGCAGGAGGACGAGGAGACCTGCTCCAGATGCAAAAGTAGGGGGAGGGGTGGCCAAGCCTGAGCCCAGAGCTCCTGCCGGGGCCGCCAACCCCGTGTGAGCCTGCTCTCCAGGACGAGGGGGGCTGTCGGTCAGAGGGCCGCCGGGCTGGCTCCCCCCGACTGACCTTCCAGCCCTGGGCCCTGCCCACTGCGCCCTGCAGTGCTGGGGCTTCAGCACACCAGGGGCTGCTGCCCCGCCCACCCAGTCAGCAGGGCTCTCCCTCCATGCTGGGGTGGGTGGCTGTTAATCCCAGGGGACTCTCCACAGCTACTAGGGGAAATCCACCGCTTTAAGGCGTCCACTTTGACACAGTGGAGGAGCCGGGGAGAGAGCCTAGCCAGGCCGGCCAACGGCCAAGGGCAGCTCCCAAGATGCCAGGCTTCTCAGGGGATCAGTTTCCTAGGGCCACTATTGTGTTGTGGCTTGAACGACAGAAATGTACTGTCTCATCCCGGAGGCTGGAGGTCGAGCTCAGGGTGTGGACAGGGCTGGTTCTCCTGAGGCAGCTCCAGGGCTTGAAGACGACCCTCTTCTCCCCGCATCTTCCCTCTGTACAGATTTGTCCTCATCTCTTCCTATAAGGACAACCAGTCACATTGGACGAGTTCACCTTAGAATGAAGATGGCCTCATATTACCTTTGTCTCTTCTTTAAAGGTCCTTTCACCAAAGACAGTCACATCCTGAGGTGCTGGGGGTCGGGGTTCAATAGGTGAATCTGGAAGGGGGGCACATAATTCAGCTCACGACACCTTGGCAATCCTAGTCTGTGGGCCTTTTGGAGACACCCAGGGATGGGGGCTCTCTGTTCTCCAGAACAACAGGGACATTCTGATGCCCGTGAGGGTGGGGGCAGGACCCTGCCCAGCGGGAGGGACCTGGATGGCGGCTCACCCTGGCTGTTGGTCCAGGCCTGCCGACAATCTCGCCCCTTCTGCACGTGGAGCTAAGTGTCATATCTGTGATGCTGTCCACACCGGGCAAGGGGGTGCGGCGGCAGGCAGCGTGAGGAGGCAGAATGCGGCTAAGACAGAGCCACCTCCTGCAGAGGCTCCGTGCCGGGGTCTCCTCTGTCCATCCCTAACCACAGCACCTTGCCCTTCCCGAGGAGAGGCCCAGGGCTGCAGGGAAATGCACCGCAGTCCCCGTGACAAGTGTGGGCAGATGCAGCCCAGTACCGCGGGTGGAGCCGGGCCTCAGAAGGCCACGTGGTCGTGCCACGTGGTCCCTCCCTCCAGGGACCTGATCTCGGTCAGCATCCCGGGCCGGCCCCCAGCATGTGCTGCATTTGCTGGGTGAACCAGAGAGTGAGTGGGGCTGAGCTGGAAAGAGTTGGCACAGGGAATCAGGAGCCTGTGTTCTGGTCCTGGCTGTCACACTGCACTCCAGGGCCCCGTGATTGCACCTAAAATTCTATGGGTTTTCTCTAATGGTTTACCCATGAAGCCCCCCTCCACTGCGTCAAAATTTCCACACAGCTCCAAGAAGTGAAGGCCTCTTCACCCAGCCAACCCAGAGTCCAGCAAAGGAGCTATTTCCCTCCCAGAGCTCACATCCAGGACCAGCAGCCCTGTACAAGCAAACCACTCAACGCTGAGCTGGTGGCATCACGCAGACCCGACACTCAGGTCCACCTGAGGCTGGAGTTCTTCGTGGCTGCACAGCGCCGGCCCAAGGCCAGGCAGCATGGTTCTCAATGGCCAGGGAGCCGCCCCCCATCGAGGGCAGGGACAGGACAGCATAACTGCTGGAGCCGCCCACAACAGGCGCGCCCAGGACCGGCTGAGACGTGATGGGTGAATCAGGCCTGTCGGTCCCTCGCTGCACGGCCCTCTCCCTGCTCCGTGCGGCACGGCTGTTTCCATGTCATGCCCTCGATGTTTCTATCGGGGGCCAAGTAAACGTCACAAAATAATGGCATTTCCAGACAAAACGGACCGTGATGGGCCCCAGTCGGACTCTGGACGCACAGAGCGAGTTTACGATTGTTCAGACAACAGGATGTGGACCTACCTCTCCCGGCCTCAGACTCGCTGGGCAGGTTACCCTCCTGGAGAGGTTTCCTAGACAAATGTTGAGTTTGCAGCCCAGAAAAACGTCAGTTGGAAAAATCCCTGTGGACTCTCGGTAAGAGCAGTCTGTGTAAGTGAGAGCTGCCCAGAGGTAAAGGGCTCTGTTCCCCAGACGTAAAGGGCGTTTCTAGACTGCCCAGGACAGTGTCTGCTGAACATGGGGATCTCATCCCATCTTCCCCGCCGGCCCACACGGGACCCCACCTTGGGAGGGGAAGGCACAGGTGTCCACGGAGCCTGGAGCAAATGGCCCTCTGTGTGCACGGAGCTGACTCGGACCCCAGCTTCCTGGTCTGGAAAATGGGCCAGGAGAGACCCCTTTGCAGGCTGTGTGATTGCTTTGGGGGGATGAGGCAGGGACAGTTCCAGGCACAGAGCACGTGCTCACGATCAGGGAACAGAACCTCAGAGAGGTTAAGGCACTGACCGGTGAGTGGAGGCGAGGGGGGCCCAGCCCCACGTCCGAGCTCTAGCCACTCCCTGGCCGCAGTGCTCTGTTTGCCTCTCGGGTCTGTGGGCTCAGGCAGAGGTGCTTTGCAAACCGTGAGAGGTTCCCGCTTTCAGCTGCCGCAGGGGCCGAGGTGCCCTCAGAGATCCGCACTCCTGTGGCCCTGCAGGGAGTGGCGGCTGCCCAGGCCCTAGCTGAGTCCCCCGAGCCCCTCCCTGCAGGGTAAGCTCACTCCCACGCCTGGTTGGTGGGTGGGCTCCCGGCCCTTTTGCCTTGCGTGGATTCAAAGCAGCTCAGAAGGGCCTTTGCCATAGCTGCGTGGACCCCTGCCTGGGCCTGCCGCCCTCGCCCTCCCTGTAAGGCCCTGTGTGCGGGCCCCGGGCTCAGAGCCAGGAGCCTGGTCAGACACCATCTCCGAGGCAGTTCTCGCCGCTGGCAGCAGGAGCTCAGAGCCTGGGGCTGGGGGCTCAGGGCAGGGCAGGTGCCCTGGTGGGGAAAGCAGAGACGGCTGTGTGCTAGCATCCGAGGGCTCCGACCTCTGGGGGGCTGGGGGCTCCCCGAGGAGGTGACCCTGAAGCTCAGACCCCAAAGTCGCAGAGGAGTCGCTCAGGGCCTGGTGCCACCTCTCAGGGATGTCCTCCCTGGATGGTCCCCACCAGCAGAGGGAACACACGCACCCGGGCCCAGCGGAAGACTCTTGGGGCTGCACTTCGGGCCGTGATGGAGCAGAGAGTGGAGGAGGCCGGGAGCCTGGGGGCCTCTGCTGGTCCAGGCAGGGACTCTTGCTAAGGAGAACGGGGCCGCGTAGAGGGTTTTAAGAGGAAAAGGCTACATCAGAGTTGTGTTCTGGAAAGTTCTCTGACTGCAGGGTGGAGAATTGCTCAGAGAGGCAAGAGCAGGTGTGGGGAACGAAGAGGCCAGAATGGGGATGGAGGTGGGAATGGGGAGGCAGGGGCTGGGGTCAGCCTGGACTTGCCAGGAGCCCAGGGCCCAGCCTGGAAGCCGACCCGCCCGTTATGCACCCTCGTCACGGACGCTGTCCACTGCACGATGTGAGTCCGGGGCCCGGCACCTCGCGGGGCCCCCAGCAGCCGGGGGGGAAGTACTGTCTCCCCTCCTGTCCACAGATGGGGGAGCGAGGTTCCCCACCGCGGGGGGCCCTCGACCCGCCCAGGGTGGGTCTATATTCTGTTCTCCACACAAGCACCCCCTTCTCACATCCTCCTACACAGCCACCTCCCGGTCCCCATTTGCCTGGCCCTTGGCATTTCATCAGCTGTGTCCTGTGAGGAGTCAAAGGCCAGTGCCCCCGTTTCACAGGTGAGAGCACCAAGGCCCTGAGAGGGGGGCGCAGACCCCTGCATCTCCCTACAGAGTCTCTCCCGACTGGTCCTCCCCTCACAGCACCCACCACCACTAAGGGATCAGATGCGAACACACTCTGCCCCCGAGAAGCAGGGCTGCCTGCTCTTTCAAAAGTCCTGGCCACGGGACACGTCCACATGGCCCCATCCTCTCACCCACGCCACACACAGAAACTGAGGACGACACCAGGAGGATGTGGTGCGTGGGGACTGGAACCTGGGTGGTCCTAAACCCCTCTCCGCCTGGCCCCGAGGACAGCTGCACGTGGAGGACCACAAAAATCTGCCGCTTAACAAATAAACAGGAAGATAAATCAACTATACTTCAATTTATAAGAAGGAAGTCACAGAAGAATTCACGAAGTGAAAACAAAAATCTGTCACTAATTATAGGGAATGTGTCTTAGCCTTGTGAATAAATACATGAATTAATCTCTTAAAAAATAAAACTAAAAAATAAATAAATGAGAAGAACTTAACAGCAGTGGAAGGAGAAGGTGGGCCCTAAATTCGCACAGGCTTCGTGGTGGGATGTCTATTTTTATGCTTATTAGTATTCCTGAAAAGTAAACCAGATGCTATTTTAGGGCAAAAACCTTCAGCTCTGTTTTCTTCACCTCTCAGAGCAGTGGCGTGGGTCTGGGTGGGACAGCATCCAAGCAGGGCCCTGTTCCTTGAGACAGCCATGCTTAATTTTTATTCATTTATTTTTTGCGGTACGTGGGCCTCTCACTGTTGCGGCCTCTCCTGTTGCGGAGCACAGGCTCCGGACGCGCAGGCTCAGCAGCCATGGCTCATGGGCCCAGCCGCTCCACGGCATGTGGGGTTTTCCCTGACCGGAGCATGAACCCGTGTCCCCTGCATCGGCAGGCGGACTCTCAACCACTGCACCACCAGGGAAGCCCAACCGTGCTTAATTTTTAAGAAGCTCCTGTCCTGTGGTCATCATCTTCACCCTGGTCCTCATATTAGTGTCCCAGGGCTGCTGTAACAAATGACCACAAACCGGGTGATTAAAACAACAGAAGTGTATTCTCTGAAAGCCAGGTGCCAGAGCTGCCCTCCCTCTGGAGGCTCCAGGGAAGGGTCTCCTGCTGGCCTCTTCCAGCATCTCGGGGCTTCCAGCATTCCTTGGCTTGTGGCCACATCACTCCAGTTTTGGCCGTCATCTTCATGTGGCTCCTCCTGTGTGTCTGTTCTTTAATCTCCCTCAGCCTCCCTCTCTTATAAGGATCCCCGTGATGGCGTTTAGGTCCCACCTGGGTAATCCAGAATGCTCTCCTGCTCTCAAGATTCTTAACTTCATTACATCTGCAAAGACTTTTTTTTGCAAGTAAGGTCACATTCACAGGGGCCACCATTCCACCCTCCGCCGTCCCGAACACAATAAAAGAGGCCTCCATGCCTGGAGTTTCAGGTACTCCCCAGCTCAGAGACTGAGAAGACACTGCAGTCAGCATGGGTTGGAATGCCGGGCCAGTGGTGCAAGAGCAGAGAACCCACTACATTCCCTGCGTCCCGAGGGTAAGGTCCCCAACGGCAGGGGACAAGGCCAGGGACAAGGCAGCTGGTGAAAGGACATGCATCTCGGTGGAGCCATGCCTGCGGCGGCACGGTGCCCAGGGGTGCCAAACACCGCCTGGGGTTGTTGTTTTTTCCAGTAGGGGTTAGTTTTATTTGTTTTCATTTTTAGTATGAAACCAATATTTTGAATGGAAATAGCTCCCAGATTAGATTTTCTTCCATAAGAGGAAATAGAAGAGAATATAGAATTTAAAATGAGTGTCCCAAAGTGGAGTTCAACCCAGACACCGAGTTCATTCATTCCTCCGAATCTTTGAGCTCAGTCCCTGAGCTGAGCAGCTGTGGAGCTGCAAGTGACTCCGGGTTCCTGCAGAGGGGGAGGAGGACGAGGATGGCAATGTTGGCTGGAAGGGACATGGCAGCTGCGTGACCTTTAACCCTCACTCCTGCCGTGACACAAAGAGCATCTGCGATTCGCAGGTAAGGATTCAGACTCAGAGCATTTAGAAATGGGGGCCAGCGCTGTCAAGTCTCCAAGTGGAGAAGCCAGGATCCCACCCATCCACCCCAGGGCACACGCCCTTTCCCTGCTGCCCTCCAGCAGAAACAGTGCCAAGCAGACCCACACTGACTCTCAGGGCCCGATGCGGGGACCAGGGCACCGAGAAGGAGGGTGTGCAGAGCTGACACTGGGGACCCCGGACAGGTCTGGCTGTGGGATACTGACAATGGCTCCCAAAGACACGCCCACACTCTGATCCCCAGAACCTGCAACTGTGACCTTATTTGGGAAAAGAATCTGTGCAGATGTGCTTAAGTTAAGGACCTTGAGATAAGGAGATCATCTTGGTTTACCCCTAAAGCCCATCGAAATTGTCCTTAGAAGAGGAAGACAGAGGGAGGTTAAAAACAGACGCACAGAAGAGGAGAGATGGGAAGACGAGGCTGGGTCTGGAGTGACCCACCAGAGCTGGAAGGGACAAGGGAGGTCCCTCCCCTGGAACCTCCAGGAGGAGCGCGGCCCTGCAGACCCCGTGGTCCTGGACTTCCGGGCTCCAGAACAGGGAGAGGGTGAAGCTCTGTGTGTTAGCCACCTGGCTTGTGGTCATTTGCTATAAGAGCCACCGAACACTAATACGCTGCTCTTCTGAGACCTCCAGAGTGTGGGGCACCTGGAGGGGGACCCGGAGGGAGGTGGGACGTATCAGGAGACAGGTCCGTCTTGAGCCCAGGCCCCTTAGCTGACATGGCCCAGTGGCACCTGTCCCCTCGCTGGGCCAAGGGGGTGGTTCTGGGAAAAGGCGTCGGGCCTGGGGCAGCCCTAGATGGGCTGAGGGGGCTGCTGCTCCAGGCTGGGTTCCGAGAGGCGGGGGTGGGCCTAACTCCAGTGACAAGCGTCCTTATAAGAGATGCAAGGAAGGGAGACACGAGGAGAAGAGGAGAGGCCACGTGACCACAGACGCAGAGACAAGGGCGATGTGGCCACCAGCCCGGGGCTGCCTGGAGCCACCAGTAACTGGAAGAGGCAGGAAGCCCCCTCCCCTAGAGACTCCTGCCCCTGCCACACCTTGGTTTCAGACTTCTGACCTCCAGAACCGGGAGACGATGAAGTTCTGTATTTCGAAGCTCCCCTCCATGTCCCCCGCCTCTGGTGCCTTGTTACAGCAGCTGCAAGAAGCGAATAAACTGGGCAAGCCAGGCTCCCCATATGTCCTCATCAGAGACCCAATGCTCAAAGATGTGGGAGACCAGCTGGTTCCCACCCGACCCGGGGGCCGTGGGGCCCCCCGGCCCGGGTGCGCAGCCCATCGGTGGTACCTCAGTCTCACCAAGCTGCCCGAGCTCGGAAAACGCTGGCTCTGCAGCTGAGCTTGCCAGCAGCATCCGTTCCGCACTCACATCCCACCTCGCAGCCCAGGAAAATGCAGACATGGTGCCAAGGAAAATGAGACAGAATGTGTTGGGCGCTAATGAGACCCTGGGCTTGGACATCTCCGGGCCGCGCCCCCCCCGTGGGGCACTTCCATTCTCCAGCGCACCCCGCCAAGGCCCCTGCCCGCTTTGGAATTTCCCCTTTGAAGCCCGTGGGCCTCTGCCAGTTGGGAACTCGGGATCCAGCTTCTTGTGGGAGAGTAAACGCGGCACGCCGACGGCAAATACTGGCATCGACTGAGTTCTTTTTATTTTTGTCAACAAGGAGATTTGTTTTAATGGGATCCAGGAGCACCAAAGCTGCAGATTTTCCACTCCTGCAGGTCTGAACAGCAGTGGCCTGGCTTCCCACCCCAGGCAGGACAGCTGCGAATTCTGTGGGCAGAGGGGGAGGGGGAGGACGGCATCCTGGAGAGAAGGGACCTCAGCTCCACTCTGTCCCTCACTCCCTGCTGTGGGCTCCCAGTGCCACCCCCAGGCTGCTGCCCCCTCACTGCACTGACCACAGGGACAGAGGCTGACTCTTGTCCCCGGCTCGTGACAGGGAGGCACCAGGAACAGACGTGCTCCGAGCGAGCGGACCGCACGTCTTGATCAAGATACCCAGCCTCTCTGTGCTTCAGTTTCCTCATCTGTACAATGGGAACCTCACAGGCTTTCATGAGGATTCAGCGGGATGAAACACGCCCTCCTGGCCAGGCGGCAGAAGTGCTTGGTCCACGTCTACTAATGTCAATCAGACCTTGGTCTGGATTGGGGAGAGTCAAACTGGCGAGACCTTGGTGGTACACATGTTTCTAAACTGGCCAGCGTGCAAACTTCAGACACTCCAAGGTGTAGACATTAGAATAATTCCCGGGATGGTAGGAGCCTCTGCCCCACCGTCCCGGGGACCAGGCCGCACAGACTGCCCCTCTCCTTTACCTCTGCAGACCCTGGAAGATCTCATCTTCACCCTGACTGTTTCCCCTGAGGCCTGTCCACTTGTCAGATGTTAGCAGAGGTCCAGAGGTGGGCCTGGAGCTGGCTGGTACCAGCTCACAACAGCCAGTCGTGTACTTCTTAAAATCAGCCATGGTGGGAGTATTTACACCGCAGAAATTGGCAAACGCTACAAAGCTAGGCCTTTTCCTTAAAGACTCGGTCGTTAAACGTTTACCAGCACCCCACTGGTTTCACCCTAAGTGGCCCTCTGACCCTGATCTACCTCCTGGAGTCCCGGGTGGCGGCCAGCATCTTCCCCTGAACCCTTTCGGTGGTGTCTCAGGGCTTTAGGGGAGAATGGGAAGGCGGATCTTCCCCTATTCCATTTGTAAAGCTCAGATTTCCTGTGGGGTAGCCACCTGCTTTCCTAAGAAGCTGTCTTTTCTAAACAGCTGTCCTCACATATTTGAAGGGCTGTCATGTGGAGAAGGAGTCATTCCATATGGGCCCTGAGGACAGCAGAAACACCACAGAGCAGATACTTGGGAGAATGGTTTTCCTTTTGCTCCAGATGTACCTTAGAGCCACAGGGAGCCTTCCCAGGGTTTATCTTGTCTGAGGGCCCCTCAAAACTCAGCTCATTTCCAGAGCGAGGAGATGCTTTCATTGTAAATGAATTCCTCCCGTGCCCACTTAGGAGGTGTACCTAACTCCTCCCGTTGGTATAACCTAGATGTCTTCCCAGGAAATGGTGACACACACACAGCTTTTTGCACAGGCCTGGCCTGTAGCAAGAATTCACTGCATGGTGACCAAGAGGCCCCTTATTTGCATCAAATCACGGAACGTCAAAGCTGGGTGGGCTCTCGGAGGTGGGCTAAGTGCCAACACTGTCACTCCGCAAACACCCGAGGAGGACAATGTCTCCATCATAGACCCTGAAGCAGGTGCCCTGGAACAATGAGTTCCCGGTCCCCCGCCCTGGTGGGGGCTGGGGCTGCATCTCCCAGCAGCTGAATGGCTGGCTTTCTTTCAGACCATCAGCTGGACACCCCAGATACAAAGTATGCTGTCTTGTTTTGTTTCCTTTTTAACAAATATAATTGATCACAATAGATTTTTATGTATTTTTATTCCTTCTTTTTCTGGCCATGCCATGCAGCATATGCAGGATCTTCGTTCCCCGACCAGAGATCGAACCTGTGCCCCCCGCAGTGGAAGTGCGGAGTCTTAACCGTGGGACCCCCAGGGAAGTCCCCACAGTAGATTTAAAATTGGGTTGACTAATGGTCTTTGGGGGGCCGGGAAGGGAGTGATTGCATTTTCCTCACATCAATCTTAAGTTAGTGTCACGGGAAAAGGATGGGTATTATCCAATGAATGATAAGTATTTCCTTCCATTTGCTTACTGTTTACACTTTAGGCCATGCTTTCAAACACATCCTTTCTTTTGTCCCCCGCGAGAAGCTCACGAGAAGCTCACGAGAAGTATAAGGAAACTGTGGAAGCCAAGTCTTGCCCCAAATCATAGCACTGTGTGTGGCAAAGCCCAGGTGAGAGCTCTGGGCCCCTGGCCACCGGTTCAGCCTCCGTTCCCATGTGGAATGGCTACATCCAAGATACAAAAATGACAGCGTTGTCCAAAGAATAGGTCCCAAGAACTGAGTGCCTGGTGCCTGACAGGCACTCTGGGGGTACTTGAGACACAAAACCATATTTTATCCTTGCAGCAAATCCCAGAACACGGATGCCGTACCTTTGCTTCGTAGATGAAACCTGAGGCTTAGAGAAGGGAAAGGAACATCCGGGCTGGAATTGGGGCCGAGTCTCTCCAGCGCCACAGCTGTGCTTCAAGGCTCCGTCCTCACACCCCAATGCCCTCATCGCTTAGGACCCCACTAGTTCCCTCCTCTGCTGAGATGACTTGTTGGCCTGAGCCGGGGCCAGGGGAAACCGTGCTGCTTGATCAGAAGGAAGATGTAGGCTTCTGTGCCAATGCCCACGGCAGTGTGTGAGAGGTTGCTGGGTCTGCCTGAGAAAGTGTTGGCTTTAAAGGCAGGAGGGTCTGTGGGGTTGACCCACTGCCTGATCTAAATAGCTGGCCTGCTCTTCATCCTCTTCTCCGGGGTGAGCCGCACGGCTCCAGAAAGACTGAACCACCCACCGCAGCACGCAGGCCGAGTGAGTCCGTTGGCAGGAAGGCGTCAGTCACCCTCAGTGATGAGCAGTTGTGCTGGGGTAGGAGAGGATGTGTGGGTGGGGAGGTGGTACTGGAGGCACCGAGACGGCACCCATCCTCTGCAGAGTATGGGGACGTCCACAGACACGTCTCAAGCCCCAGCCCCACGGGCAGGCCAGCTGGTGACTAACGAGCTCGGAGTCATGCAGATCGTAAGGTAGGTGGACCCTGAGCTGGGAGATCCTTGTTCAGGGTACTGTAGGATACAGGATACAGAGTCAAGTTGAGCAGAAGGCCAGAAGGTAAGCCTGGCATTGGCCTTTCTGAGCCCATGCAGTGGTTGCAATAGGGCTTCTGGAATACCATGGAGGCTTCCCGAAAGTTCACAGTTCCTTTGTGCATAGATGCTGCACGAGGTAGACCAGATGTCCCGATGATGCTTCGGTTTCATTCTTTCCCATGGGGTTTAGAGATTCCTTTTCTTTTCTTTTTTCTTTTGTTCTTTTTTTCCCCCAAAGTTCTGAAGGCTCTCTCTGAGAGAATTGGAAGGCCCAAACGTAAAAGAGCTGACTCTTTTATTCCTACATCACAGTGAAAGTCTTCAAACGGTTTGAGAGACAGACTGACAAACTCCTGCCTGGAAATCCTGGCCAGTCTCACACCGCTGAGCGATTTACTGGCCCCTCTGAACTAAGCTTCTGCCTCCTGGGTTCTGGTGATGAAAAGGGATAATGTACACGATAAGCTCCTCTGCCGCTACCGAGCACAGAGCATGCTCTCTGCAGGTCTCGGCTGTAAAATTCGTACCTGACCTTTGTCTGGTGCTGCATGGCTGTGGGCCTAACTAGCTCGACGGTTCCAGAACCGTGCTGTACATCGTCCTAGCCGCTAGCCACACAGGACCATTTAAATATCAACTTAAAATCCATTAACATCGAATAAAATGTAAGAGTCAGCTCCTCAGTGGCACTAGACACGTCGCAAGCGTCCGACGGCCACAGGTAACTCGCGGTCACAAATTGCAGATATAGAACGTTCCCGTCAGGGCACCGAATCCTTTTGGACTTCGGACAGCGCCGGTCCAGAACCTCAACAGGCCCACCATCAGCCAGGACATGGGTTAAAAACTCTGATCTACTCCACGCCTGGAGAACCTGCTCAGAGGAGCCCAGGACTTACACGTATAAGAAGCTGTCGGGTGATTCTGCTAGGCACCCTACTAAACCAGTAGCATCCCTTCGTACCCACGAGGCCGCTGAGGCCCAGCATCTTGACCAAACCCCATAGCTAGCGAAAGGGCTACCCATCCTTGGGCTTTTGCTCCAGGGGCTCTCTCATGTGTGTCCCTCATCAGCTGAGTGGTCCGCTTGGCCCCAAAGCCTCAGTCCATCCTCCATCTGCATCTCCAAGGCCTCCATGTCTGCGGGTGAAAGGGACTCACACCCTCGGCTCCCTTGGCCTCTCCAGATTGCGGTCTGCCGCGCTCCGGGCACACAGTGATAAAACTACTCATCTCATCGTTAAAACCAGTGGCTCAAAAACACTATAATTGTCGTAGAGCTCGTGTGTGAACCCAATCCACTGAAAAAGTATCCTCCACCCTCCAGAACGTTTTAATGGAAACAGCTTTCCAAAGGAGAGAGAACAGGCCAGCAAGCCAAGAACTAGTTTCTTGAAAATGATTCATACGGTGCTGGCCTGAGCCCGGCCCTTGGTCTCCCCACAACCGATGCCGATTTCTGTCTCTTCAGAGTTTGTAGAATCTGCTCTGGATTCATTCGCGTTCTGGGAAATTCATCAGCGTGACCCAGAGGAGGGTTCTGAATGTCCATTGCTGCCCCTTCAGCCGGGGCAGCCCTGCCCTTCCTCCCCTCCACCTTCTGCCAGCCGTCACCAAGGAACTGTCCTCCGTTACCTGGAGCCCCCGGAGGCCTCTCGTCCAAAGCCAGCCTCTCTCATGTGACTGCTGGCTGATTCCATGTGATGTCAGATGGCTCCGGGCCCTCATTCCGTCATCAGAGAGCTGAGGCTCGGCGGCCTGGGGCGGGTTTGGCTTGAAGCCCTGACTACAAAGTGGGACAGACCGAGCACAGGCCCTGCCTGTAGGGGCTCCGTCAGCACCTCCCTACGGCGCACCCCAAGAGCTCCATGTTAGAAGCTTGTACAAAGTGGTGTGTAAGCGCGGAGTGTGTGTGATTCTGGGTGGGAAGGAAGACGGAGGGAGGGCGGCTTCCAGAAGGTTCCAGTTGCAGGCGAAGTACAGAGGGCCTTCCAGGGACTCCCGTGAGGCGAGGATGGGTGGGTGCGGGGCTGTGAACCACAAAGGGCCTTGTCTGCCATCAGTGATGTGGTTTCTGTCCCCCACCTTCAGTGAGATGAACCAAAAGCACAAGCCCGCTTTCTTTTGCACCCCATTCCTCAGGGCGGAGCACGGGGCTGGCACACGGGTGCGGAGAGCCACCGTGGAAGGCTCAGGACTGCCCGATCACAGCAGAGGGCCCGGCGGGTGCAGCCCATCACATCCCACCCTGAGCGCTCCTGACTCAGCGAGCGGGGTCAGACTCCTGCTCTGCTGGGTTTTCTCAGTTTCTGCCTCTTCCAGTCCCATCTGACCCCTCCCCACTGATGCAGGCCTGGCCCGATGACGCACACAGCGGCTGGAATCAGGCTTCTTTACAGCAGAGTTCACAGCTTCAGCCCTGTCAACATTTGGGGCCAGAGAATTCTCTGTTGTAGCCATCCTATGCTGTAGCCATCCTGCGCTGCAGGAGGTTTAGCATGATTCCTGGCCTCCACTCGCAAATGCCGGTAGCATCCCCCCATCTGCAGTGAAAACAGCATCTCCAGGCCTTGTCGTATGTCCCCTGGGGGCAAAACGGCCCTGGTCGAGAACCACTGATATCCATGGATTTGGGGGTCGTTGGCTGGCCTATCGGACAAGCCACAACCCCCCTCAAGCTGCATGCACAGGTTATCTCACGCACCCAGCTGCTCTTGTGCGGAGAGTAGCCATTACTCTCAGCATATGCTCGTAGGGCCCACAGCCTTTGGTTGTGCAGAGCACCAGGAACTTTTCCTGCAAAGGGTTAGACAATGAATATTTTTGGCTTTGCAGGCTGGAGAGTGTATGTCGCAGCCACGCAGCTCATGCTTGTAGGGTGAAAGCAACCACAGATAATTATAATTAATGACGGGTGCAGCTGTGTCCCAATGAAGCTTTATTTATGGACCCTGAAGTTCGAATTTTATATAATTTTTACATGACAGAAAACAGTCTTTTTCCTTCTTTTTTATACCAACCATTGAAATATGGAAAAACTGCCATTAACCCGTGGGCAGTACAAGCACAGGTGTCCAGTTCTGAAGCCAGAGCGGCATCCCTGATCTTATGACCACGGCCTGCACTTGGCTCATATGCCCAATCCCAGGAGGGGGCTCAGTCCAGTCGGCCTCTCTCCGGGGACACACTTGAAGCTGGAGAAACCGTTCTCTTCCTGGAAAGAAAGGGAGCGTCTGGTGGTGGGTGGAAAGGGATTGACATTAACAGGAAATTAACCCGTGAGAAAAGTCACCTGCAGTCTCAGGAAAGCCTGTGGGCACTTGGCTTACCAGAGCCCAGAGCTGCTCTGCGGGTCTGGCTCGAGGAATGATATAGTTCCATCCCGGGGACAAGCGCGTCCACCAGGGCCTGTCTCAACGACTGTGCTGTGCTGCTCTAAAGCACAGCACTGGTCTGAAACACCCTCACCCAGAAGGAGTCTGCCCACCAAGGACAGGCTGCCCTATTTATAGCTCTCCTGGGCCTTCTCAGGACGGCAATTTCACGCCCAGCCACAAATCTCCCCTTCCAAACTGGTACTTGAAGGTCAGCAGAGGGAGGACCGAGAACCACAACTGCCAGCCTCCCCATCTAGGGATAGGGAGGACCCCTGGTGGGCAGCGGCCAGGCTTCATCCGAGGGCAGGACACGTCGGCTGTGGGCGAGCACGGAGCCCGGGAGGCCGTGTGGGCGGCCATCCTCAGAGAGGCCGCCCAGGCAGCCGTGAGTGAGCTCTGCCCGCCAAACCCCGGGGGGATCGCAGGGGCCCAGGCTGCCCTGACCGAGCCCCGCTGTGTGTGCCGTGCTGGGCGAGGTGCAGGCTGTGCCCCAGCAGGACACAGAGATATCCAGAGCGACCCCAGCCCGCAGGGTCCACCGGGGCCCTGCTTACGGCTCACGGTGTCCGAGTGCCCACCCTGGACGCTCCACGGACAGGACACTCACCAGGCCTCTTGTCGAGGCTCTGCATAAGGATGAAGGGCTGGATGCATCGTAAAGACACCTGCAACTCCCCCGGATGCTTGCCTCACGGAGAAGCCTGGGGGCCTGGGAACCCACGTGAGGGGGGCGCCAAGCACAGAAGGGCACCAGGCGTCAGCTCAGCCTGAACAGAAGTCAGGCCTGCTACTGTGCCAGCTGCCAGCTGGCTGGGAACCTCGGGCACGCAGGTGAGCTGCCCTGGGCCCTCTTTCTTTCAACTCTAAAAGGGGCGACTGGACTAGATGTGTCTGTGGTTCAGTTACGATATTGCCGCAGGTCCAGCTCCTGCCTCCTGGTGAGCCTGTGCCTGAGGGTCTCCCCAGCGCCCAGAGCCACCCGCTGAGCTGGCACCGGGCTCCTGTGTCCTCCTCCAGGCAGGCTCAGCCCTGGGTCTGGTCTTCATGAAGCAGCGCTTTTCCTAACCCCGCAAGTGTCAAGGGTGATTCTTGACAAGATCTGGGGACAGCCCACAGCTGATAGCGTATCTTTCCATATGGCGTGTTCCCTCCAGCCACACCCACCAGAGGCGCAGCCAGGAGGCTGCTGGTCACACCGGAGTGGACCCGCATCCGGGCGACATGGAGGAGAACGTCCTCAGACCGCACACGGATGCTGCCGTGTCCTGTCCAAGCCGATTGCCTCAGCGAGGAACAGAAAAGTCACCACAAACACTGTCACCTCTGCATCCCTGGGTGTCCCCCCACCCCAGACCCACCCTGCAGGACAAAACCCTCGCTCCCCAGCCTGGCGCTCCCGTCCTCTGCCATCCTGACCCAGCTTGGTCTCCAAGGCAGTTACTGAGCTCCTGGGATTTCCAGGCGTTGCCATTCACCGCCCCCCCCCCCCGGAGCTTCCCAGGGGACAGAGTACAGCCCCACCCGCAAGGAGCCCTGTCTGGCTGAGGAGAGACACGAAGACAGATCATTAAAGTCCACCTTGGGGAAGGCGGAAGGGGCCAGCGGGGCGCCCCAGAGACCTGGGTGAACCCCGGCTCTGCCGTAGACTGCAGTCTGATGGCCAAGTCCCATCTCTACATCCTCAGAACGCGGTAGAGACAGCAGCGACTCCACAGGGTCAGACCCAAGAATAGCAGACTGGCCGGGGAGCATGCTCGCACCCTGGGCCAGGGAAAGGCCGACACGCAGTGGGGACGCTGGCAGTGGCAGGACGGCAGAGCGGACCCCGGCGGCCTCCCCACCCCAAGGGTCTCCTCCGCAGCACAGCTTTCACGTGTTTTCCCAGGCCCTTCTCTGGGAAGATGGTCCGTCCTTCCTGGACCCAGAACCCTCCCCCACACAGCATGACGGACCCCCTCTTCCCTCTGCAAAGGAACCAGGGCCCCTCAGGTACCTCGAGCTGCCCGATGGGCCCAAGCTGCCATGCCGGGCAAGGTGGGCGAGGGGCTTGGTCCCTGCGTGGGAATCACGTGGCCTCCACGTCCACCCTGGTCCCCGGGTTGGGGGGCGGGGGCGGCCAGGAAGGCTGGGCACATCTGTGAGTCCCAGGAGGGGAAATGAAGGAGCCTTGGGACAAACAAATGCTGATGAACTGGAGGAAATGGAAAACATCAAATCTGCTCTCTGGCAGGAGAAGCAAGAGAAGTGCTGAATGGAGACAGGGAGGGTTCCGTCCCGGCCGTCAGGCTGCGGAGCAGCTGGTCTGAGCGTCAGGACGGGGGTCCAGCGCTTGGCATTCCAGGTGGAGAAAACCCACGTGTGCGGACCTGCAGGAAGCTCATAAAAAAGTCACTGTTCTGAGTCGGAGAGAGGAGCCGGAAACAGCCTGAGGGATACGGGGGCGCTGGAGAGAGGGCTTTGCCGGCAGCCTTATAGCACGGCCTTTCCCAGCGCACCCGGTCTGGGGACGCCAGTGACCGCAGGGGCAGGGAATGGGGTCTGTTCTCTTCTTTGTCTCCCGAGATCCAGCTCCATGAACTAGAGACGAGCTCTCTGGGGCAAAGGAGCCTGGACGTGCAGGCCGTTGACAGGGACCTGGAATTCAGAAGGCAGTGAAGCTGGCAGAAGGAAGGGGTAGGAGGGGTTGTTGAGTCTGCCCAGAGGTCGGTGTGAAGGAGCACAGGCCTTAGTAAGTAGGAGGCTTCATCTGCAGCCCCAGAATGCGAGCTAAGGGGTCCGGGAGTCGGGGAGATGAGGTCTCAGGAGAGAAAGACGCGCCAAGGTGATGCCGCCGAGGGCTGGTTACGTGGGCAGCTCAGGGGCACCTCCGAGGCCCGGGCCCTTCCCATCTTTCCGTGCAGCCACGCTCGGCCTCAGGCAACCCCGGGCATCTTCACACACCAGTCTCTCTGAGAACTGTTTTAAGAGCTAAGAACTCTCAGGATTACCCCTCCACCCTCACTCTGGCAGAACTCCCCTCCTGGCCCTTCCCACCTCTGTTTCAAGGAAGAACAGCAGAGAATCACTGTGATTAGCTGAGCGTAGAGACGCGTCCCCTCGCTGGGGCCGGGGATCGGGCCACGGCATGGAACAAGGCGCAGGCACCCCCTGAAGCCCCTTGTGTCCTCCCCTGTCTGCTGGCCCTGTCACCACCGAGGGGCCAGCTCTCTGTGGACCTTGAGCCAGGCCAGCGTGGCCTTGTCACTCTTCACACCCAGCCTGGGTACCTGCTGTCTCCCACCTGAGGCCTCCCATCCAAGGGGACCTCGCTCCTGAGTGTTCTGTGTCTCTTCCTATGGCTTCCGTAGAGCTTTACCTTTCATTCTTCACCCCTATGTGCCTCAGTACGCATGCTTTGAAATTTACATGAATGGACTCCCACTCTCCTGTGGTTTTTTGCCAACATTTTTTCTCTGAGATTCACCTCTTTTGTTGAAGGCAGCCTTGGTTCATCCGTCTTTGCTCTTGTACCCTCCACTGTGTAAATGTGACACCATTTCTGCACCCATCCCACTGTCGATGGAGATGTGGGGGATTTTTCGTAATTTGCCATGGTAAACACCATTCCATGAATACACACGAGGATACAGCCTGAAACAACCCCGCCAGCCCACCCTTGGGCGCACACCTGGCACGGACGGCTGGACCATATGGTAGCATCTATTCAACTTGACCTGATAATGCTGAATTTTGTTCCAAAGCAATTGTGCGAGCCGTTTATATTACAAGGAACAATGGTAAGGATGCCTGCTGTTTCACATCCTTGCCAAACATGTTATTTTTATAATTTTTGATTTTTACCAATATGGTATATGTGAAAGCTTATAACATTTTGGGTTTAATTTGCATTTCCCCATTACTGATAATGTTGAGTATCTTTTTCTGTGTTTATTGACCTTTCAAGCGTCCTGTTTTGAAAGTACTTATCTCAAGTCTTTTGACCATGTTTCTACATTTTAGGGGTCTTCTATTGATTTATAAAAAGCCTTTGTAAATGTCGAACACTAATACTGTTTTTGGTTAGGTGGGTTACAAATACAGTTCTTCACATTGTGTTCTGTTTAATGAGCAAAAGTTCTGAATTTAAATACAGGCAGTGAAATCCAGCTTGACCCTTTTGGTATTCGCTGCTTCGGCAGGGTTCGTGAAATCCTTTCCTATCCTGAAGTCGTAAATATATCACCCTACATCATTTTCTAAGAGTTGTACAATTTTCCTTTTTTTTGTTTTGTTTTGTTTGTTTTTGTTTTTTGGGTTTTTTTGTGGTACGCGGGCCTCTCACTGCTGTGGCCTCTCCCGTTGCGGAGCACAGGCTCCGGACGCGCAGGCCCAGCGGCCATGGCTCACGGGCCCAGCCGCTCCGTGGCATGTGGGATCCTCCCAGACCGGGGCACGAACCCGTGTCCCCTGCATCGGCAGGCGGACTCCCAACCACTGCGCCACCAGGGAAGCCCCCAATTTTGCCTTTTAATTGGGATCTTTAAGTAACTTTTCAACATACTGTGAGATGGCCGGAGTCCAGTTTATTTTATTTATTTATTTGTCTATAGGCAGCAA
Source organism: Leucopleurus acutus (assembly GCF_964270905.1). Taxonomy (NCBI): domain Eukaryota; kingdom Metazoa; phylum Chordata; class Mammalia; order Artiodactyla; family Delphinidae; genus Leucopleurus; species Leucopleurus acutus. The sequence continues at coordinate 3,025,880 of NC_139150.1, read as the reverse complement.
ACCACCCTTTAACAATTCATTTAAAAGTCCATCTTTTCCTCTCTTGATCTGCAGTGCTGTCTTCTCCACAAACCCAGGTTCCAGATAAGTCTGTTTATGAGATCTCTGTTCCGTGCCATTGGTCTTTTTGTTTGTTCCTGCAGTGTCTTAAGGCCTAATTACTTTAGTTTTGTAACAATCCTTGAGATCTAGAAGGCTAAATTCTCCCACAATGTTTTCTTTCAGGAACATCTCTATTACCTATGTTTCCTTAATCTTCTGTATAAATATTCAAATATGAAATTTTTTAAGTTGCACTCACATACTCATGTACACACACACACACACACACACACATGCATACGTTAAGAGTTTTATTAGAATTGCATTATCAATAGATGAATTTGCGAAGAATTGACGTGATACCTATCATTCCCAAACATAACAGCTCTCCATTTATTTAGATTTTCTTCCAAGTCTCTTACTACAGTTTGTAATTTTCTCCACAGTAAAAGTATTGCACACAGTTTATTAGATTCATTTCCAAGTATTTTCTATCTTAAGTGTTATTATTAATGGTACATTTTACCAGTATTTTATTAAAGTATAGTTATATAGGGTAAAACGCAAAAATCTTTAGGGTACATCTCAATAAATTGTACATGTTTGCACCCATATGACCACTACCCAGATCAAATACGTGACTTTTCCATCACTGCGGAAGGTTCTGTCCTGACTTTTCAGTCAACACCCACCCCCAGAGGTAACTCCTATTATCAGTTTGGTCACCGAAGATTAGCCTTGCCTTTTCGTGAATCTCCAATAAATGAGATCATGCAGTATTTATCCTTTTGTGTCTCGGGATAATTTTGAAACCCATCCGTGTCGCTGTGTGTATTAGTACTTTGGCTTTTCTCTTTTTATTCCTGAAAAGTATTTCACTTGTCCACGTACCCCAGTGTGTTCATCCCTCCCCTTTGGTGGGTATTTGAGTTGTTTCCAGTTTGGGGCTACTAGGGAAACAGCTCCTATAAAATTCTTGTGCCATGTTATTATTATCTTGTTTGAAGTAGTTCTCTACGAGTGATGGCTGGGTTCTCTTCAGTTTAGATCAGAATGGTGTGTGTGTGTTTGCGTCTCATTATGGCTTTATACGTGCACTTCTCTGGTGACTGATGATGGTGAATATCTTTTCATGTTATTAGCTATGCAGTAACTTTTATTAGGAAGTTTTGTTAATTATTTTGTCAATTTTTAAACTTGGGATACTTATCTGTTTATTAATGGGCTGTACTGTTCTTTATATATCCTGGTCCAAACTCTTTGCAGATGTGTATAACACAGACATTTCCTCCCTATCTGTCCACTGCCTTTTTAATTTCTTAGCAGTAGTTTTTGAACATGGGAGGTTGAAATTTTTGATTAAATCCGATAGATCAATTATTAGTTTGATGCTTAATGACTTTCGTATCTTGTTTAAGGGGTCTTTACTTACACCCAAGTCGTAAAGATGTTCCCTGATGTTCCCTTTCAGAGACTTTATAGTTCTAGCTTTCACATTAGCTTTGTGATTCACCTCAAAATAATTTTGTTCACGTGGTGCACTAAGAGTCAAGGTTGTTTTTTATTGTATCCATAGCCATTTACCTCAACACCATTTACTGAGAAAAATCTCATTGTCCCAACTCAATTCATTTGGTGTCTCTGTGAGTCTATTTCTAGAGTCTCTATGTTCTATTCTTTTTTTTTTTTTTTTTTTTTTTTTTTGCGTTACGCAGGCCTCTCACTGTTGTGGCCTCTCCCATTGTGGAGCACAGGCTCCGGACACACAGGCTCAGTGGCCATGGCTCACGGTCCCAGCCGCTCCGCGGCATGTGGGATCTTTCTGGACCGGGGCACGAACCCGTGTCCCCTGCATCGGCAGGCGGACTCTCAACCACTGCGCCACCAGGGAAGCCCTATTCTTTTTTTTAATATACATTTATTTATTTATTCATTTATTTATTTATTTATGGCTGTGTTGGGTCTTTTTTGCTGCATGTGGGCTTTCTCTAGTTGCGGCAAGCGGGGGCTACTCTCTGTTGCAGTGCACGGGCTTCTCATCGTGGTGGCTTCTCTTGTTGTGGAGCATGGGCTCTAGGCACACGAGCTCAGTAGTTGTGGCTCACGGGCTCTAGAGTGCAGACTCAGTAGTTGTGCTGCACGGACTTAGTTTCTCTGCGGCATGTGGGATCTTCCCAGACCAGGGCTCAAACCCGTGTTCCCTGCATTGACAGGCAGATTCTTAACCACTGCACCACCAGGGAAGCCCAAGAGTCTCTATGTTATATTCTTGGGCCAAAATCACACTGTCCTGAGGACTGTTAACTTCATAAAGAGTCTTGAAATTTGAGAGTGTAAATTCTTCAAAATTTTCTTCTTCTCAACAATGATTTTGGTCATTTATTCTAGGTCCTTTTCATTTCCACTTAAATGTTTAAAAAAGATGAAACCTTTTTGTTAGCCCATGCTCATCCTGTATCAGCTTTTCAGTTCAATGTTTACTTTAGAAACTACAATGTGTATTATTGATTTATTATAGTCATTGAAACGTATCACAGTCTAAATGCTAAAAAATCAAAACAAAATCTTAAAAATAGTCTGTGGGTGGTGGTGGGGAAAAGGTAGGAGGCATTTTATCTTCAAAGGAGCAACAGCAAGCATGATGGCTGACTTTTCCACAAAACTATGGAAACCAAAAGGCAATGGAATGACGTCTTTTAAGCACCTAAAGAAAAAAGTGCCAATAAAGAATTCTATAGCCAGTGAAAATATCTTTCACAATTTGAGATGAGATAAAGATGTTTCCATACAATGAAAAAGAAAGCTAGTATTCCAGATTGACTATAGTTCCAGATGGAATCACAGAACTACAGGAAGGAATGAAGACAGCCCCAAAAGGTAACATGTGGATAATTAGCAGCAAATATTTATTTAAGACAAGACTAATAGTAATGTCTTCTTGGTATTATAATGCTGGGAAAAGCAAAATATATGGCAACAGTAGCACAAAAGGCATGGAGGTGTAAGTGGAGTTAAACTGATGGAAAGTTCTTGCATTTGCAGTGAGGAAGGGAGTTATCCTAGTGAAGTTTTTTTGCCTTAAAGTCAATTTATCAGATATTAATATAACTCTTTCTTTTCTGTTACTGGGTACTTGGTCTCCTAACTTTCACTCTTTCAACCTCTCTGTATCCTCATGTTACAGGTATGTTTCTTTTAAACAGCTTATAACTGGATTTTTTAAAAAATACACTTTGGCCATTTTTATCTTTAATGGAGGTTTTAGACTATTTACATTCATTTTAATTAGTGATATATGGTTTTATTTTCATCATTTATTTTGTATTTTTTATCTTGCCTTTTTTGTTTCTTTTTCTTCTCTCTTCTATTTGATTGAATATTTAATTCTAATTTTCCCTTTATAGTTATACACACTCTTTATATTATAATTGGCTACCTTAGACCTTTTAACATATATGGTGAACTTATCAAAATTCAAGGTCAATCCATATATTTACCCTACTCCCAAACAATAAAGGTTTAAAACTCTTTGACTCAGACTGTTCCTTCCTGACTTTTCTATTCTATTATGGCAATTTTTTTAACCCAATAAAGTATTTTTATTGCTCTTCACAGTCAATGTCTAATTACCTTTGCTGCATATGTACTTTGGTCACCATTTCTCCTTGCATCTAATCTCCCACCTGAGATTACTTTCATTTTGCCTGACATGCATCCTCTAGAATTTCTTCGAGGGGAGATTTATTAATAGAGACACTTCTATTTTTCCTGCATTCTTGAAAGATATTTCCTTTGGGTATACATATTCAAGGTAAATAATCACATTTTTGCCATGGAATAATGATTCCATTTTCTTCTGGTGACCACTGTTGATACTGATGAAGTAGATGTCAGTCTAATTGCCATTCCTTGGTGGAATATTTGTCTTTTCTCTTTGATACTTTTATTTTTTTAATTAATTAATTTATTTATTTTTGGCTGCATTAGGTCTTCATTGCTGCTCGCGGGCTTTCTCTAGTTGCGACGAGCAGGGGCTACTCTTCATTGTGGTGCATGGGCTTCTAAGCACACAGGCTTCAGTGGTTGTGGCACATGGGCTCAGTAGTTGTGGCTCGCAGGCTCTAGAGCGCAGGCTCAGTAGTTGTGGCACACAGGCTTAGTTGCTCTGCGGCATGTGGATCTTCCTGGACCAGGGATCGAACCCTTGTCCCCTGCAGTGGCAGATGGATTCTCAACCATGGTGCCACCAGGGAAGTCCCTCTTTGGTCCTTTTAATATATTCTCTTATACTTTAGGGCTCTGCACTTTCATTCACATGTCTTTGAATATTGAGAGGTTTTTATATGTCCTGTTTGGATTTGATGAACATGAAGATTGGTATCTTTTTATCAGTTCTTGGAATTCTTGGCCATTATTTCACCAAATATTGCGTCTACTCTGTATGATTAGAATTGAATTAAACCTTCTCACTCTATTCCCATAACTCTTATCTCTCATTTAAAGCTTCTGCTCCTTTTCTCTCAGTGCTACTTTCAGGGTAATTTCTACAACTCTATCTCCCAGTTTATTGATTCTCTCTTTAACTGTGTCTAATCTGTGGTTAAACCCATCCATTGAGTTTTTAATTTCAGTTGAAATTATTTTCATTTACAGTGATTATATTTGGCTTCTTTTCCAAATTTGCTTGGTCATTTCTTTAAATACTCCCCTGCTCCTTACCCATATTTCAGTCTCCTCTTTATTTCTTTAAACATGTTAAGCATACTTATATTCTTTTCAATACTTCCAATATGTGAGGTCCAGTGTGTCTGATTCTTACAGTTGCTGCATTTTGCTTTTTGTTTTTCATTTGGGTCTTATTCATGGGGCCCTGTTTCCTTGTGTGTAATGTGATTTTGATTGTGAACTCAAGCCCCTTGTAGTGGGTTTATTTGGGGGATTTTTTTTGAGGCCTGATTTAAAGGTGAGTTTCCCCAGACAGGGTTTATATTCCCTTCCTTCAAGTACATCACAGTGCTGCCCACCCACAACCACTCATCCCGTGACCACTCTAAACTAAATTTTCAGGTTGAGACTCTTTGGATCATCCAGGTAGTGTGAACTTGGGCTGAAAACCATGTGTGGACTGGCTTATGGTTATAAATTCTCAGGGAGAATTTTTTCTCCACTCAATGCCAAATTCTTTATAGACAGTTTTCCTGGCTTCGCCGGGGGGACCTTGGGGGTATGTTTAATAATGCAGATGTGAGTCCCTTGGAGTTTTAGCAATAGACTCCGTTAGAATCGCCTCAATAGACAGGCTGTGGCCTTTCAGCGTCCACTGCCTCCTGGAAGGCCATAAACCCAGAAGCTGGTGTTCACCTAAGGTCATCATGGTGAAGGCCCATTTTGGTGCATAGGTGCCCACTTGTACTGAGTTATTTTGCCAGGAATGCCCTTCATTCCTGCCAGGAGGGCATTTTGACAAAGTGATTCTAAAATTAACCTCGAATAAATGAGTGAGAATAGTAGCCAAGGCCTTTGGGGAAAAATCATAGTGAGTCATGACACACACTGTCCCGCATTTTGATAGTTAATTGTATGTGTCAACTTGATAATTGTATGTGTCTAAGGGATGCCCAGATAGTTATTAAAATATTATTTATGGGAGTGTCTGGTGTTTCTGGAAGACATTAACATTTACATTTGTAGACTGAGTAAAGAAGATGGCCCTCCCCAATGCACGGAGACATCATCCAATCCATCAGGGGCCTGAATAGAACAAAAAGGTGGAGGAAGGGAGAATTTGCCCTCTGCTGGACTTGGGACATCCATCTTCTCCTGTCCTCAGACATTAGCATTCCTGGGTCTTGGGCCTTGAGACTCAGACTGGGTTTTACACCATTCTCCCCTCCCCCACCCCAGTTCTCAGGCCTTTGAACTCAGACTGAATTACACCATCAGCTTTCCTGGTTCTCCAGCTTGAAGGCAGATCCTGGAACTTCTCAGCCTCTATATAGTGTGAACCAATTACTGTAATAAAGTTGTGTGTGTGATAAAGTCGTGTGTATACACATACATATATCCTCAGTGATTTTAAATGTATGACACCAGCTCATGTCACAGCTAGTAAGAATCGGTAAGAATGCACAAAAGGTCTAGGAACAGACTGTGTAAGAGGAGGTTTTCAAATAAGTGGAGCTAGAAAAGATTCTTCACCAAAGAGCCAAGAGCTGGATAACCAGTTAGTCATTTAGGAAAACGGCCAACTAGAGTTCCATCTTACGCCAAAACAGAGTCCAGATGAATCAGAGCGGAATGTAAAAAGTGAAGACATAAAACAGCATTAAACATAGAGGACAATATTTACACAAGTTCCAGGTAGGAAAGACATTTGTAAGCATAAAAAGCAAAGGAAAAAACATTAAAAATATATTTAAACCTCCATCAGTAACAACAACAAAAAAAGAACATGATGAATCACAGTGAAAGGCCAAGGCAAGCTGGAGAAGCCTCTGGAAACGACACGAGATGAATGTTCATGTTCCTGGCCTTTAAGGAACTATTACCAATTCATAAAGCAAAGGTGTAAAATGACATGAACGGAAAATTAACACCAAAAGTGCTCAAGAAACTTTGAAATAAACATCCAAGTTCACTAGTAGTCAAAGGAGGGTACATTGAAAGAGCATAGCTTCCAGACTCATCAAGATTTTGTCACTGATAGTCCTCAGCATTGGTGAGCTTTCGGGTGGATGAACGTTGCCTATCCTGATGGCAAACTGCATTGCCATTTCTGAGGACAATGTGTCCAGGGCTCCAAATGTATTCCAACACTTTTGACTCAGCAAGCCCCTAGGTAAATCCACGACAGTACGACAGTTACTAGCAAAATGATACAAAACAGACAATCAACACCCAAAATAGAAACTGGATACATATATTATGGTATGTCCAAAGGATATGACACATGATGAGCCAAGTATGAAAAATAAGGCTTTGGGCTTCCCTGGTGGCGCAGTGGTTGAGAGTCCGCCTGCCGATGCAGGGGACGCGGGTTCGTGCCCTGGTCCGGGAAGATCCCACATGCCGTGGAGCGGCTGGGCCCTTGAGCCATGGCCACTGAGCCTGTGCGTCCAGAGCCTGTCCTCTGCAATGGGAGAGGCCTCAGCAGTGAGAGGCCCGCGTACCACTAAATAAATAAATAAGGCTTTGGATAAAGGCAACACAATGGACAAAGATAGTCTTTCAACAAATGGTGCTGGAACAACTGAACAGCCACGTGCAAAAAATAAATAAATAAAAGAATTTAAACACAGACCTTCATGGAAACTATGTCAAAATGGATTACAGACTTAAATGTAAAATGCAAAATTATAAAACCCCTAGAAGATAACACAGGAGAAAATCTAGATGACCTGGGGTACAGTGATGACCTTTTATACAAAACACCAAATCATAATCCATGCAAGAAAGAATTGATAAGCTGGACTTTATTAAAATTAAAAACCTGCTCTGCAAAAAAGAATGTGACGAGAACGAGAAGACAGGTCACAGACAGGGAGAAAATATTTGCAGAGACACATCTGATAAAGGACTGTTACCCAAAATATACAAAGGACTCTTAAAACTCAGCAATCAGAAAACGAACAACCTGATTGAAAATGGGGAAAAGACATGAACAGAAACCTCACCAAAGAAGGTAAACAGATGACAGATAAGCGTAGAAGATGCCCCGCCTCATACGTCATGAGGGAAATGCAAATCAAAACAATTACGCAATGAGACACCTCTACGTACCTGTGAGAATGGCCAAAATCAAAAACACTGACAACACCAAATGCTGGGGAGGCTGTGGAGTGGCAGGAACTCTCACCCACGGCTGATGGGTGCAAGGCAAAACGATACAGCCGCTTTGGAAGACGATTTGGAGTTTTCTTGCAGAACTAAACACACTCTGACCGTATCATCCAGCAATCACGCTCCTTGATATTTATCCAAATGAACTGGAAACATATCCACAGAGAAACTGGCACGCAGATGTTTATAGCACATTTATTCATAATTGCCAAAACTTGGAAGCAACCAAGATGTCCTTCAGAAGGTGAATGGGTAAATCAACGGTGGTCCATCCAGACCATGGAATAATATTCAGCACTAAAAAGAAATTAGCTATCAAGTCATAAAAAGACATGCAGGAGCCTTAAATGCACGTTAGTAAGTGAAAGAAGTCGATCTGAAAAGGCTCTAGACTATGTGATTCCAACTATATGACGTTCTGGAAAAGACAAAACTATGGAGACAGTAAAAACATCAGTGGTTGCCAGGGGGTGGAGGGGGATGAATAGATGGGGGAGTTTCAGGACAGTGAAATTACTCCATACGAAACAGTAATGATGGACAGGTGTCATCGTATATCTGCCCAAATCCATGAATGGCCACCACCAAGAGTGACCTCAGTGTAAACTATGGGCTTTCGGTGATAATGACATGTCAACAAAGGTCCATCCGTTGTAACCAATTACCACTCTGGTGGGAGATGGTGAGAGTGGAGGAGGGCTGTAAGTAGAGTGTGGGGGGAGGAGGGATACGGCTGATCTCTGTACTTCCTACTCAGTTTGGCAGTGCACCTAAAACTGCTTTGAAAAATAAAGCTTATTAACTAAAAAAATTTAAAAATAAAGGGGAAGCATCAGGGTCTATCTAGCCGCAGGGAAACTGCCCATGACGCCCCTTAGCACGTACCACACAGTAGGTCCCAGTTTTGCAAGAGTTCCCACGGGGAAGCTGCTCCCCATCACCTCCTCTGGTGGGTCCCTCTCCTGTGATCCTTCGTGGGCCGCACAGTGGCTGCATTGTTGCTCCCCCGATGGCTCAGAGACCCACAGAGACCGCCGCTTCTCTGTGGCCTTTATCTCTCATCGCTCTGCTGTGGAGCAGGGGTGATACCCACTCCAGATAAAAGCTCAGTAGAAAACGGCCGGTTTTCACTGGCATGAGGAAATCAAACAGCCATTAACCAGACAGGGGTTATTCATCTCTTTACCAGCACTGCTAGCACGTGGAGTCCTCCCGGGGGACCGCCTTGCTGGGGGATGGCAACGTGTCCTCGGCTAGAACAAGGGATGGACCACCCACCTCCACTCTGGCCAGTATTTTCTTTCTCTAAGAAGAAAAGCGACAGCAATGGGAAGAAGAGATAATCCGTGGTCTTTGTCAGCAAACGGCAATATTATGGACCGTCAGCTGTCCTGCGGGGTCAGATAACTACTGGGTTTGTCAAATAAAATCAGCCTAAACGGATTTACAAAGAGCCGTCTGAGACGCCGGGAGTCATCCAGGCTCTTAGCCATCTCCTCCTCCCTGATGCGGACGGTGCTTCATGCAGGAAGAATGCGGTGCGTGTTTTCCCAGCTTCCTTCTCGGGCTGCCACCAAAGGTGGGAGTAGGGCAGCCTCTAGGAAGCACAGACTCCTCAGCTTTCAGAAATTCCACAAGTCGATCTGGGACGTGAATCACGCTTCAGGTTTGGAAAAAGTTGCAGGACCAAAGCCGACGGAGGTTCAGGGCCACCCCACCGTGGTGGCAGCCATGGGGGTGGGCGGAGGCGGTTCTGGAGCCTGGTTGGGCTGAGTCCCTATCTGTTCCATCTGGGGGTGGCAGTGGGGGCTGTCAAGCTATAGGCAGCATTTAGTCACAGGTCAGCTTTTCCCAAAACTGGATTCATCCCGTTAACTCCCTCAAACCACAAACATGGCCGTTGAGTCCTGGTTCTACAATTCTCTGAGGAGCCTCAAATGATTTCTTGGGGCGTCCTGGAATTCCATGAATAAAACCATTCCTTAAGCAAGCACACAGAAACCCTGGAGTGAATTGTCACTGAAAACTTCTGGAATGTTGGTGAGAGACCAGGACGGGGGATGGGAGAGTCTCCCTGCCCAATAGTCAACGGTGTCCCAGTATCTAGCTGAGGAGTAAAGTAGCCCTTGCAAGGTGAAAGGTCACGTTTTCCTTTTATAAACAGAAAAACTGAGGCCCAAACAGGCATAGGAACCCCCCCACACCCAGGTCTCAGAGTATCATACAACACAAACCACTCACATGCATCTAGTCCAGAAATGTTCACTCTTCCGTTTACTCCCTAAAGACCTTCCAAACACATGTATGCATTTTTCAACTTTATAACCAAAATGCATAAGGATTCACATGGAACGAATGTGTCACTGCCACCCCCCACCTCGTGACCTCCCCTCAGTGAGTGTCCCCATCTGGCTCTCTTGAAGGGCTGGAGCGCACCCTTCAAGAATATCTTTGGAGAAGGACATGTAGCCTATAGGAGGATGACTTCCTGTTGCCACCTCGCAAGGTAATCGGGCATGGACGGGCATGGAATTTAGGGTCAGGACCTTTATCTTTCAAGTTCACTAGGATGTTGGTCCAGCTGGCGTTTTGTACTGCAGAGAAATCTTGAAACAAACTTGGCTTCTGCTCCTTTGTACAGAAACATTTTTCCCCATCCTGCTAGGATGGAATCATAAGAAGGGGCCTCGGGTCATTCCCAGGAGAAAAAAGGAGCAAATCAGCCCAGATTCCCCCCCACCCCAATCTCCCAGGGTCCTGCTTTGGGTCAAAGGCCAGCCTTGGGTCAGATAGCCTTGACTTTGTTCTGCCGCTAGTTGGGTCCATGACCTTGAGAATTCATGTTACCTTTCTAAGGACACTTCACTCCTTTTTAGTAAGGAGGGAATATTTCCTTCCTGTATCTGTTAGCACAGGCTAGGTTATTCTGAGTAACAAACATCCCCCAATTTCTTCATAGTTTAAAACAACAAGGGAGTGTTTCTCCCTCAGGCTACATGTACCTCCTGACACTTGCACACAGTGACCAGACACTGGCCCATCACCTGTTCCATGGCAGGAGAAATGACCAGCCTTCTCTCTGCCCAGGCATGGAGGGGGCTGGACACTGGTGAGTAGCGGGAATGACTGCCACACCTGTCCAGACATGGTGTGCAAGCAGGCCCTCGGCACCCAGGTTACCAGATGGCAGCCAAGATTCCCTGGCAGAGGCTGGTGGGAAGCTGGAAAAGCCCAGAGGACGGGTGGTGGTGCCTGAGGGCATGCAGGGAGCAGGTGCATTTCCAGAGGTACACCTTGGGAGGGCAGAACGCAGACAGCGAGGCTGGACCGGCCCAGCAGCGGGTCTTCTGGTGACTACCTGACTGCCGGAGTGAACTCCATCCACACGTCTCCCTTCAGCCCACATGGTCAGGGACCCTGCTCTGCTCAGGGGTCACAAGCAGGCACAACTCTACAAAGGAAGAATGTGCCAACCTGGCAAAAACGTGATCATCTAATTTTCTAAATCCCTGGTTCCTCTTGATCTTTAAAAATCAGCTTTTTTTAATCTGAAGCTCAGGATGTGACAGAGCTCAGGTTGGAGACTTTGGTTTCCAGTGAAAACTCCAGAATGGAATGTGCATCTCAGCCAACATGGCTGGGGCTGCCGACCCTTCAGGCTCCTGTTCCCTCTCTCTGTCTCTCTCTGCTTGTCTCTCTGTCTCTGTCTCTCATTCTGTGTCTCTGTCTCTGACTCTGTATTTCTCTGTGTCTCTCAGTCTGTCTCTGTATCTATCTCTGTCTCTGTGTGTCTCTCTGCATCTGTCTCCCTCTCTGTATCTCTGGGTCTCTCTCTGTATCTCTGGGTCTCCCTCTCTGTCTCTGTTCTCCTTCCCTCCCCCGTCTCTCGCTCTGCATCTCTCCCTCTGCCTCCCCACCTCCTCTCAAGCCAGACAACAACAGATGATGTAACTTGGATCCCAGGCAGCCAGCTAGTTGTATCTGAAGAATCCACGTGTTTTAGGTGTTTCAGAATTACACCCTCTTTCTCATGGGAACACATCTGGGGGCTCCCCCTCCCCCTGGAACAGAGCACCCAGACCCTGACACGACCAGCCAGGTGCCCCAGGATCTGCACCCCCTGGAGCCCAGAGACCTCCTTGCTCCTGGAAAACAAGTCTCTTCCCGTCCAACAGCCCTGCTAACAAGCAGGTCATGGCCGCTGGCAACAGCACCTTAATGACAATCGCAGACTCGGCCAGAGCGGCCAGCCTGGCGCAGACGGACAGAACAACCTCCCCCTTCCAGGTCATCATATTCGAGCACTGCACTGCAGGTGGGCCTGGTGGGGACATGCGGGCCACTCACCCCCCCGCATGGGCCATGACTCCGAGCGGTGGTGCCTGGACCCGTGAGCACGCAGTGGCCATCCCTGTCCACCAGGAGCGCCTTTGGCACAGGAGAAAAGAAAAGCCTACGTGTCCTTATGCAGTGTGAATGCAAGTTTCTGGCCCTGAATGCGACTTTTTCTAACCAGCGATGCGTCAGAGCCCCACTGGGGCTGTCAGGAACCACCAGCACTTGGGTGTGTGTGGCGTGTTCCCTCGTTAAGAAAGGGTGGGCACATGGAGGCTGAGATCAAATGGGATTCAAGGCTAGAAAAGCATCTATACTGTTTGATCTCAGTTTTGTTTGAATAGGTTTTCAATGCAGAAAAGTCTGAAGATGGAGGGGAGAAAAGAGGGAAAATCATTCCAGATTTTTACCTTTACTGAGGCACAAATAAATTGCAGGTGAGATAAGGAAAGGGGGAGAAAGGAGAAGACTCAGTGCTCCGAAGACAGCCTGGGTCCTCGCAGGGCGTGGGCAGGAAGGAGCGTGTTCTGGAGCTGCCCCCACCCCTACCCCCGAGAGAGACCAGCGTGCGTGGCTGAGGGGCAGGGATGTCCTGGAAGATGCAGAACGTCAGGACACATGTTGTGCTGTGTGCAAGTTAGAGGCTGTCTCCCAACTCCTCCAAGATTACAGATGGAGTTTAGCACCAGTAGAGACCATGGATGAGAATCTAGGCTTCCTTTACAGATGGGGAAACCGAGGCACTCATGGGGAGTGACTGGTACCTGGCCCCGGTTCTGTCCCGTTTCCTCATTCTTTGTCTGCAACTTTCCCTTTAAATCTCAGCCGTCTGGGGAAAGGAAAAAGGTTGTGGAACAAGTGTGCAGTTTCTTTCAGCCACTGAGGTTGAGGCAAGGAGTGGGCAGCACGATGGTCATTCATAACCATCTTATTAGTCAGCTCGGCTGCTGTAACAAAAACCATTGCCTGGGTGGCTTCAAAAACAGACATTTGTTTCTCCTGAGTCAGGAGGCTGGACGTCTGGCATCAAGATGCCTGAAACTTTGTCTCCTGTGAGGACTCTCCTCCTGGCTTGTGGATGGCCACCTTCTCCCTGTGTCACTTCTCACTCAAATGGCAGAGAGGGTGAACTCTGGTCTCTCGTCCTCTTCCTATAAGGAAGCTAATCTCAGTCTGGGGGCCCCACTCCCATGACCTCAGCTAAATCTCATCACCTTCCAAAGACCCCACCCCCAAATACTATCACCTTGGGGGTTAGGGCTTCAACCTGTGAAATTGGAGGGACACAAACATTCAGTCCATAAGCCTGGTGCACCTGGATAGATATGGCCACTGCACAACTCTAGGGGGCACAGGTCACATCCTGGTCTGTGGACAGATCCCCGGGGTTGTGCAGTGCACAATCTGTACAACCATCCAGAGTGAACCTGAGCCTGGCATCCACCAGTCACTTTGAGCTAGCCTGCATTTGGGGTTCTCTCCCTGCTCGTGGGGCCTCCTTTAACAAACAGGTGATGCATTAGAATGTTAAAGCAGTGAAGAGGCTACAACCCAGGTGCAGGAGCCCAGGAGCCCCGGAGAAGACAAACCTGTCCCAGGAACATGGGCCTGGGACGACTTCGCCCCGCCTTGGGTCCGTTATCCGATTTTGCTCTCCTCAAGGCCATCAGGTAGGCATTGCTGTCCTCGAGTTACAGGTGGGTAGCACTGGGGCTGTGAGGCCAGACCATGGCTAGACCCTTGAATCCCAAACCCCAGCCGTAGCTGGCTCCAAAGCCAAAAGGCGGCCCTGGGCCCTGCAGCCTCTGTCTGCTGAGAGGGGCCCAGGAAGCAAAAGCACTTCACAGTCAAGCGATGGGCCACCGGGTGACCACACATGCGCCAATGTCACCCCGTGAGGCCCCTGAGCGCCATACCATCTGCCTCATGCGACGCAAACCTGGTGAGTCACAGGGGCTGGCTCTCAGCTGGTGTCTTCCATGGGCAGGGACAGAGCTGGACATTTAATGCCCATCAGCTCATTGAGCCTCGTATCGGCAAGCGTCAGGCAGAGAACCAGACAAGCAGGAGATGCGGACGGATTGACCACGTGTTGGCTCGTGGGCCTGGGTCGCTGGCGGGGCAAGTGGGAGACCCACAGGGCAGGCTGCTGGGGGGCGGGCTGGATGCTCTGGGACAGGGTCTGGGCCCCTCAGGGAAGCCTCCACTCTGCTCCGGTTGAGTCCTGCCCTCCCCTCCTGGATTATTGAGGAGGGTCGCCCTCATCCAAGTCAACACACCCACCAAACACCTAGGCTGCCGTGTGATTGACTCACTGGGCTCCAGCGCCTCCTCAGGTGGACTCAGGAATCGCAGTCCCGATGTTACCTGCAGTTGACGGATGGTGGCACAGAGACCCAGAGAGGACACGCAGCTCGGCCAAGGTCAAGTGGGGGGATGGGAGGCTGGGCGCCGCCTCCCCTGCAGCTCGCGGGAGGCCTCACTGAGGTCCAGGTCCCCAGGAGTCCCCACACTGTGCCCTCCAGGGGGGACAGACCGCTCACCAGGTCCTCCGCACAGAGGCAGCCGAGACAGATACATGCCAGTCCTCAGGAACCTCTGTGCTGGGCACCCGGCAGGCTCTGGACAGATCATTCATTCACCGGCAGGAGGTGAGGTGCCCCGGGATGCATGACAACAGGGACCCGACTGGCGGCACTGAGGAAAGGCTTCTCGGAAAGTGACATTTAAGCTGATTTCAGGATGACAAGAAACAGTGAAACAGGCTACCAGTGCCTGCTCTCACCACGGAGCCTGCAGTGTTCCGGCAGGAGCACGGCCTCCCATGTATGAGTGTATGTTACTAGACTGGGGGACAGTGGGTCTTCAGACATGAGTCCTGGGCAGCATTCAGTGGCCGAGGGCAGAGCATCGATGAATCGATCCATCGGACCCGTCCTTCCTGGGCGCGTTGGCTGGGGGGAGGGGGGAGCCCTCGCAGGGAGACAGGGGGGTGATGGCTCCTGGGGTCCTGCACGGAGCACCCGCTGAGATGGGCCTCGCCCGTGTTCCCCCTGACTGCCCACGTCATGTCCACGGCAGGCGCTCCTCGTGACTCCCTGGGGCCATGCTGGGCTACCGGAGGATGAAAACCAGGTCTGGAGCTCCTCCGGCTTCCTCCATGCCCTGCCATCCCCCCAGACCTTGCAGGGGACCCCCATGATCTACGAGATGAGGTCTCTGTGGCCACCACCTGGCTAGACTAGACGGGTGACACCTTCAAGCCTCCTGTGGAGGAGGAAATGTTGCTCTGTGTCCAGTCCTGCATGGGGAGTGTCCTTTTAAAGTGCTGCCCAGGGATGGGGCATGGTACAGCCTCACAGCACAGTCCCACACACGTGCAGGCACCTACCCAGGCTCCAGCAGCAGAGGATGCCCCGGATCAAGGGTCCTCACACCTAACACCTGCCCCGACCACGGAATTATCCCAACATGGGCATGTGGCCTGGAGGATGGCCCCAGAGAGCAGCACGCGTGGCAGACCCTGCTGCGTGGGCCCATGTGGGCCCCCCACCCTTACCCGCCCTCCAGAGAGAGACCTGGGGGCGCCCTGAGGGACTGGAGAGGACCCCAGCTGGCTGGACCCCGAGCACAGCACACATGAGCCTGGCGCTCCGGAGATGCTTCTTACATATTTGCTGAAGGCAAGACTGAGTCCTCACAGGGGCTCCTGCCAGGCCTCTTCACTGAGCCAGTCGTTCTACACGCATTGATGGAGCACATTTTATGTGTTAAATTATGCTGAGCCCTAGGGAAACCAGCCTAAAAAGAGAGAGATGGATGGACAGAGGAAGGAAGGAAGGAAGGAAGGAAGGAAGGAAAGAGGCAGGGAGGGAGGGAGGAGGGAGGAGGGAGGGAGGAGGGAGGGAGGGATGGAGGAGGGAGGAGGGAAGGAGGAGGGAGGGAGGGGAGGAGGGAGGAGGGAGGGGGAGGGAGGGAGGGAGGGGGGAGGGAGGGAGGGAGGGAGGAGGGAGGAGGGAGGGAGGAGGGAGGGAGGGAAGGAGGGAGGAGGGAGGGAGGAGGGAGGAGGGAGGGGGAGGGAGGGAGGAGGGAGGGAGGCAGGCAGGGAGGGAGGAGGGAGAGTCCCTGCCCAAGATGCCCGCTCACCCGAGAGTTGAGGATGGAGGACAAGAGGGTGTGGGAGATGCCTGCAGGCTATCACAGTGGGGTCTGCCCGAGTTATTCATCCAACAGTGACCAGCGGCCAGCTGTGCTCCCAGCGCGCCTGGAGGGTGGGGCCTGAGCTTGGCAGTGGACGGGCAGAAGGCAAGCAGTGATCACAGTGCTGACGCGGATTAGCACAGAGGAAAAGCAGGACTGCAGGGTGAGGGTCTCGGAGGGTGATGCCCAGTGAGAAGGGGCCGCCAGGTGGAGCGGGGAGGGGGCACAGGTCCAGGGGGCTGTTCGGAGCCTGAAGACAAGGCGGCTTGACTTCGACGTGGACGTTCACCCACAGCCAGGCCTTTCCCGGCCCTGAGAGCAGACAGAAAGTGACCCATTGCTTTCCTGAGAAGGCCAGCCCCCGGCAGAGGTGGCCCCAGGTGAACTTCAGACTGTCAGGAGAGGCTTCCAGAACCAGGTGGCCAGCTGGCCCAGTGCCTCACCCAGCACTGTCCACCTGGGGGGGGGCGGTGTCCCCCATCAGAGAACCCTGAGGCCCGGGCCTGGGAACCCAAGGGGCCTGGTGGTCGGGCGGGAGGGGGACGGCAAGGCCAGAGGGCAGAGGATGTTTGCACAGTGAGTCAGAGCAGATTTGGGGCTCTCATTGCACACTGGTCCACGGAGGCTGGAGTCGAGGCCTCACGACGGCCGACGGCCGACGCCTCTGCTACCTCCCGCCAGAGGGGCCCTGGATGGGGGCAGGGAGGCGGCTGCAGACAAAGGCGGGGACGCACAGCCCGTGGCCAAGGGCCAGTTTAAATTAGTGAACATCTGAAACGAAGGAAGTTTTGTTTTGTTCTAAGAACCCAAGTGTGTTGGAACAGTCGGCCCCAGATTAGCAGCCGGGGAACACCGCCAGCCCGGCGTCTTACGGGGCCTGATTGAGGAACAGATATAAATACCTCGCTTTCAGATCCTGGATCATTCAGGGGGTGAAGGGACACAATTACAGGGACCCGAACGCAGCCCCCTTTGGGTCAGCTCCCTGCCACTCAGGGTCCCCAGCGGCTCTGCGGTGGCTGCAAGCCCAGGGCGTGTTATCCCGTGGGCACACGTGCCATGGAGCGGGCTCTGCTGAGGGCTCAGGATGAAGAATCTAGAGCATCAGGAACCTCACCAGTGACCCGCCCGCCGCTTGCCTCCACATTGGAAAAAAACCCGCTCAGAAATTCTCCTGCGGCTAACTCATTCCAGAAACCACCAGACCGAATATCGCTACTGTAAATACATTTCTTCATTATCCTGGGGCATCTTTTGGCCAAAAGACTAAGGAAAAAACCAGGAAAGACTCAGTAAGTGTCTGGGCCCCCGGCAGGGGTGGAGGAAGGGGGCAGAGGGAGGTTGGAAAGACAGCATGTTCTTGCCGAGGATGTAATCTGTGCCGTTTATGAAAGCGCTCGCTCGGCTACAGGCTCTGGGCTGTGCATCTGTGAGAACCAAGGCGGGAAGAGGCACAGCTTAACCACCCAGGAGGGGTACAGTGGGCGGCATTTCACCACGGTACCCGGGATTTAATTTATAGAGGTAACCAAGGGAGGACACGGGTGAACAATGGCATCGAAGAAGAGTTTACCACTTAGAGTTTTCAAGGGGAGGAGCCATGCCGGGCCGTGCAGGGCCACACGGGGAAGCACCAGGGTGGGCCGTAGCCTGGGCGGGAGGGGGAGCTTGGCCCAGAAGCTCCACTGTGGTTTCTGAGGTTAGGGCCTGAGGCAGGCTCAGCACTGGTGGGTTTGAGTCACTCCAGTGGGCCCTGGGCCATTGGGTACCTCTGGCTCTCAACTACCTGGCTGGAGATTCAAGGCTGGGGATCCTGGCTTGTGTAGGAGTTAGAGAGGCAGGTGGTCACGGTGGGCTCTGGACTGTTGGTCTGCATGTGAAAGGCCTGTTTGCAGGGAATGGCTTGCTGTCTCCAGGAATTTGCTCCCCTCTGGTGAGGGACAGTCTCACCAAAAAGCCCCCAAAACGTCAAAGCATCATAAGATCCAGAAATGTTTAAACGTGACTGATACAAGCAGATGGACGCTCTTCTGTCCTGGGGTTTGCACTCTTTTCCAGCACTCAACGCAGCTGGCCACTCCCAGTCCTCGGGACGGCCTCCCCGGGAGCTCCAGGACTCCTTCTGCTCCTGGAGTCTCCTTGGACACCCTCAGGGCCCAGTCTTGGGTGGTCTTCTGCCTTTACCACCACCCTGTGGCCTCCAGGGGGCACGCACAGGTGCTGGGCCCCCATCTCCACCTGCTTCAAGCCCCTCTCCTGAGCTCCGCACCTGCAGACCCACCTGCCCCACCTTTCACAGACCTTGGCCAGGCCCCAAATCTTTTCTCCCACGTTGTGTTCTCCTGCGGGCTCTACCTCCGTGAACGGACCCTCTGTCTTCGTCACCCAGGCCAAAGTCCAGGCTCCTTACTGTGCTGTTCATTGTGTCTGCTAATCCGTCTCCTACCCCTAACACCCAGAAACTTAGGGAGCGCCTGGTATCCCCAAAGTGGGCAAAACCCAGCTGGCAGACAAGACAGGGGCAACTCCAAGGCCCTCGGGGCCTGTCCTGGGTTGGCGTGTCTTCCCCAGGAAGGCCCACCCTGGCAGCTCAGCTCTCTCCCTCCCCCTTGGAACCACAGCAGTCAGAGAGAGCAGATTGTCTGAGCCCCCATTTTACAGAGCGGAAAACTGAGGTCCAGAAAGAGGAGGCCATTTGGGAAGAGCTGTTTAATGGGCGGAGGGACCTGGCCTGGGACTCAGCCCTAAGCATCCTGCTGTGGTGTTTTCTCGACTCACTGCTGGGCCCAGCGAGGCCCCAGGCATAGCAGCAAGGCCAGTGTGGCCAGAGCAGCCTGCAGGCCGGGTATAGGGTCAGAGGTCGGGACAGGGTCACAGCCAGTACCCTCGCCGGGGTTTCCTTCTCAGGAAAGGGTGGTGACCAAGAAGAGGGAAGTTTCTCGGGCACCCGCTATGCGTACTCGTTTGCTCCCACAGAAGCAGAGTACAGCCTCGGGGCGGGGATGAGGAAGTGGGCTCAGGGGTCCCACAGCACCACTGGAGTCCTGGGGACAGTGCCCCTGAATGTCTGCGCAGTGCAGGACCGCTCGGGGACGGGTAGCCGTCAGGCCGGGCTCTGGGTGGCAACAGTAGCCCAGGAGGGACACAGCACCCTCCTGGGGGCTGACGCCTGGGCCCGCCCACCCTGGGCGCGGGCACTGTCCTGGGTCTCTGTGTGGAGTGACGCCGTCAAGAGGAGTTATCTGCTTTGCGATGCCAAAGGGCATCCGAGGTCGGGAGGAAACGTGCCCACCCTACAGGGCCAGCTGCGGAATCTGCAGGGCTCAGCGCAAGCGCAAAGATGGGGGCCCGTGTTCCGCAAGTGGGAACGATTTCAAGGCAGCAACAGCAGAGAAGAGTCAAGGGCAGGGCCCTCTCAGCTCAGCCCGGGGAGCAGCCCGGGGCCGTCTCGGGAGAGGGGGCTTTCACCAGGCAGTGGGAGCAGGACAGGGGGTCCCAGCCGAGGGGCCAGAAGGAGGTGGGCTCTGCCCCAGGCCCAGTGTGCACAGGTGAGGGGTGTGCAGAAAGAGGGACAGAGGCCGGAGCCTGGTGGGACCCCTGGGTGGTTTTTAAGCAGGGAATGGAAAACACTAGAGCCTTGTTTGGGGGAGAATAGGCCAGCGAGGTGGGGGGCAGGGTCTTCGTGGCTCCCCATCCCCTGGGCTACGCCATCCAAGTGAACCCCACCTCCCGCCCGCCTCACTGGCTCCAGGGACCCCATTCTCCATTGCATTAGCTTGGTGAGGAGGACCTGCAGCTCAGTGTACCCATAAAAGAGGGGGGGCACCAAAACCGGGGGTCCTGACCTGATGGTAAGCGTTTGGGACCAACCCCCAGAGAAATGCCATGTGCACCCATGTACCCACACCACGCGGCTCTCAGGCCCGCTTGAAGCCCACCCTGCACCCTGTGACCCCACGTGCCGCTCCTGGCCAACGCATCAGCTTCAGGGCCCGACAGGTGGCGTGTGGCCTGGTGTCCTGACCCCCTGGCCCCTCGGTTCCCAGAGGAGCTGCACATTCCAGGGGGCCCACATGGGAAGCAGGGCCACGACCCCTCAGAAGTCACCCCATGCGGCCTCTGGGGTTCTCAGTGAAGTGAGGCTCCCACATCTAGCTCTAGCCCAGGTCAGTCCCTCCACAGCAGGCCCCTCACAGCCGCTTCTCCCTGGCGGTGACCTGGTGCTTGGATGACCGCGTTCACCCAGGGCCAGGCCAGGTGGCACGCCCCTGCCCCCAGGCCCCGCTCCGCTTACTGTCTGTCCGCTCCAGCCCCATCACCCTCTTCCCAGAGGCCAGGAAGACAGGTCGGAGGTGGATGGCGCCTCTAGGGCCAAGCGTGGCCATGGTCCAGAAACAGGTTTTGGAGTCCTCAGGGCAGCACCGGCCAGGGTTCCTGCTGGAGGTGGACCCTGTCTGCCTTTGCTGCCCGGGACAAGGCCAGCCGTGCGCCCCCGGCAACAGGAGAGGCCCCAAGGGGCAACAGGGGTCCACAGGCAGGAGACTCAGGGTGGTCTCGGGCTCGAAGTGGGGAGGATACCACTGAGACCCACCGGCCAGGCAGGCCCCACCCCACCACTCCAGAGCTCTGGTCCCAGCAGCACGCCCTCTCCCAGTGCCCTGTCCCCTCCTGGTCATGGGATGCTGAGGACCCCACCTCAGAGGGTAATTGTGGGGTTAAAAGATAAGGCCTGTGGAATCTCCCAACCAGTGGGAGCCTTTAGTTGGTGTTTAGAAGAGATCTAGAGCTTTCTACAGCTTCTGTGCTCCCTTGTACTGTCTGCTTGAAAACAGTTATCACACCTGTGGTCATTGTTCGCCCAGCTGTCTCCCCACCAGACATTCGGCTTCAGAGAATAGGGTCGTACAGTGTCATATGTATTTCCCCAGTGCCTGATAAGGTCTGAGTGCGTCCTAGTCACTCTGACGGTATTCACTGAACAAACGAATGAGTCAAATGGAAGGGAACCAGTTCTGTGCCGAGCACTCAATTTCTGTCTCACTTCTCCTCTCCCTAAAGGCTGTCCCATAATGGTTTCCTGGCTCCCGCTGGTCCTACTACATAAGACATCATGTGGGTCTCAGCAGTCCTCCCCCCATCCCCCAACACTGTTCCCCGGCCCCCACCAAGGGTGACCACTGCCCTACCTTCAAATGCAGTGGGATAAAATGTGCTTGTTTTGAACTACGGATAAACGGAATCGCACAAGTGTTTGTTTTTATTTCTGCCTAAAGTTCTTTCCCTCTGCGTTCTACTTCAGAGTTTCGACCGAATCGGTCCACGTGGCAATAGTTGTTCACCCACGTCGCTGCACAGTATTCTCTTATGGAATATGGCCATCCACTGACCTATCCTATTTTGATGGACGTGGGTTTTTCTAGCTTGGAGGTATTACAAAACAGCTAGGATGGACATCCTGGCACACGTGTTTGCTTGCGCCTGCGTACGCATTTCCGCTGGGCATGGACCAAGGAGCAGAATTGCTAAGTCGCCAGGATTGCATGTTTTCACGCGTGCGCGTTCCAGTTGCTCCACATTCTCACTGACACGTGGTTTGTCAGTTGTCTTTAACTTGAGCCATTTAGGCAGGTATGTGATTGTGGTTTTTAAAAAAATAATTTATTGAGTGAAATGCACACACCATAAAATTAACCACTTTACAGTGAACAGTTCCATGGCACGTAGTACATCTACAAGGTCGTGCTACCACCACCTCTGTCTAGTTCCCAAACATCTCCATCACTCCAAAGTAAAACCTCTCAACTCTTAAGCCATTTCTTCCCATCCTCCCTCCCCACTGGCACCCACCAAACTGCATTCTGTCCCTATAGATGATCTATTCTAGAGAGTTCATAGAAACAGAATCGCACAATGTGTGACCTGTGGTGTCTGGCTCCTTTCAATTAATATAATGTTTTTCAGATTCACCCGTGTGGTCGCATGTATCGGTACTTCATTCCTTTCTTATGGCTGAATAATATTGCATTGGATGGATGGACCACGATGATTTTCACTGTAATTTATCCTGCATCTTCCTGATTACTCGTGAGGTGAAGCACCTTTTCAGAGGTTTATCAGCTCTCTGAAGAACCTCTTTTCTGAAGTTCCTGTTGAAGTCTCTTGCCCACTTTTCAGTTGGGATTTGGGTCTTTTTCTTACAGATTTGCTTTTCTATATTCTGAATTCAAGTCCTGTATCAATTTTATGTGCTGTAAATATCTTCATGCATTTTGAGGTTTGCATTTAATTCATTCACCTGTTCCTCACCCATTCTTTCTGCTTCAAGTCCATGACGGTAGTGTTCAGGCTCAGAGCTGGCTATGGGCTGTCAGATCAGTCATGACCACACCCCTGCCCCGGATTCTATGCAGTCTTAGAGAAGAGGCTCAACCCCGGCTTCCCTGCCCCTCTGGTCGTCTGGAGGCGCGTCCCAGAGAGGCTTCTCTAGAGCTCATCTTCTTGACTTCCTGCAGCTACCTGACCACAGACACCCCCAAACCCCAAGCGCACTGCCAGGGGGAGAGCCCAGGGGACCCCATCGATTCAATGCCATTGAACAAATCTTTTATCCGCACCTGCTCTGTGTCAAGGATGAAAGTCAACCCCAAGTCTGCACAAATGGCTCAGGACCTGCTGGTGAGGTGCACTGGGATGAGATGCTGCTGCAGCAGGGAGAGGGGGGCACACAGCCAGGCTCAGGGTGTCCTGGGCCATCCCCCTCTCCCCCCACCCCCCAGCATTAGCTGGGAGCATCCCAGTGGACGCACCTGTGAAAGAGAGAGCCAGCACACAGGGAAGGACGCGGGGCCCCCAGGGCCTTGCCTTTGGCCAGCAGCTCACACAGGGGTGTGGAGGGCAGAGGGAGATGCTGCATCCACACCACCCATCCTGGGAACCTCCGGGAGGACGGGAACTGCGTGGGTGGATGCGGTCGGCTGATAATGGCCCCAAATATCCCACGTCCTAGCGGCTAGAACCTGTGAAAGTCACCTGATACTGCCGAAGGAATGCTGCAGATCTGATTAGGGATGTTGAGATGGGAGAGTACTCAGATTGTCCGGCTGGTCCCAGTGTCATCACAAGAGTCATTGTGAGAGGGAGGCAGGAGGCCAGAGGAGAAGACGCAGGCCAGAAGCAGAGGTGGGGGGGCTGTGTTTAAAGATGTAGGAGGGGCCATGAGCCAAACGAGGCGGAAAAGGCGAGGGAACAATTGTCCCCGGAGCCTCCAGAAGGAACCAGCCCTCGGGAGCATCTTGACCGTAGCTCAGTGACACTGATTTTCTACCTCCGGCCCCCAGGGCTGTGAGCAGGTCAACGTGTGTTATTTTAAGCTCCTCGGGTTGTCATCTGTTACAGCAGCCGCGGGGGGGAAATGAGACGGGACTGGAGTTCAGGGGCTGTGGGGAAGATGCTCAGGAGAGCGTCCGGGTTTAGACACCCGGATGTAGGAGGGGCATCTTAATGGGCTCCCCAGACCACATGCGAGAGAGCCCAGCTAGGCACTGGGGCAGATAGCAGAAACGACGCTCTCGCCTAGACTCTCGGGGATTCTTTGACCGTGATCCCTAGTAGCACAATGTCTAAAATCACTCCCCTGCAGCCACATCACAGGGCTTGGAGTCTAGGTGAACAGAGGCTCAGGAACCCCAGTACCTCATGAACTGCCACCGCTCGTGCAGAAAAGAATAATCCCACCAGCAGCACCCGAAACAACACCTCCCGCTCCCTGGGCACCGGGTCCAGTTACGAGCAGCGTGTGGGCTCCTGGCAACCCCTCTCACAGGCCTTGCTGCCCCGTCTCACAGGTGAGCCCCAACGTCACTTAGAGGATGTATTTCTTTTTTTTTTTTAATTTTATTGGAGTATAATTGATTTACAATGTTGTGTTAATTTCTGCTGTACCGCAAAGTGACTCAGTTACACGTATATATATATATACTTTTTCATATTCTTTTCCATGATGGTTTATCACAGCATATTGAATATAGTTCCCTGTGCTCTGCAGTAGGACCTTGTTGTTTATCCATCCTATATATACTAGCTTTTTCATCTGTTGATCCCAAACTCCCAATCCTTCCTTCCTGAGGATGTATTTCTCATTCCAAAGCCATTGCCTTTAACTCTGATGCCTCACGGTCGTTCTACTGCCCCAGAGCCTCTATGCTTTTAAGTAAAACAAAACCACAAACACTAATTTGGGCGACACTAATTCTGCTTTTGCAAACCTTGGGCCTTTTCTTAACAAACCATTTCCTCATGGGCGATTCATGTCCTCGGCACCACCGCCAACCAGCCTTTGGAAAGTCTGAGAAAACCTGGACGCTCTCTCACAGCCTCTCTTGACTCTTTGCACAGAAGCAAACAGTCCTTTGCTGTTCTGCCACCTGGTCCTTTAAGGATTTCCAGGAGACGATTTCCAAAAACCGACACATACCTTTCCAAAGCCCGCAACGTGCGCTCCAAGCCAGGAGAGTGCATTTACACTAGCCCATTTATCCAGACGTCTCCCAAAGCCAGACTGGCCCATCTAATTAATTCAGGGGAGTGGTGCTCATCCAACCACCGGTACCCACCGGCCTCCACCCCTCCAGCCAGCCTCTCAGTGCTGGCCTCCATCCTAAGTGTTGTGGAGGCCGAGGCCACAGAGCTCGTCCACTGCACAGAAAGCGGCCAGGAGGAGACCGGTCCATGAGGCAGGCATGGCCCAGGGGTGGCCCCCACCTGCTAAGTGTGTTGACTGCCCCAAAGGGATAGGCACCACAGCCTGAACACTAATACCTTCCAGGGCTCCTGGGCCCCGCTCACCAGGTCAGAATGAGGTGTCAGGGAGGACCCAGGGTCACCCCGGGACACACCCGGCGCCCTAGCTCTCTGCTCTGCGTCCTCTTGTCCCTGGAGCGTCCCTGCCCCTTCCACAGCCTCACGGCGCTCACGTTCAGCTTAGCGACTGCCAGGTTTGGGAATGTTATCAACAGGTAAAGTTTTTTTTAAAAATCAGAACCTAGCAGTAGCCAACTTTTAAGCACGATTTAATGTCACCTCTATCTCATGACAGTAGAATAAAGGACACTGCTGAACGTGGAGTGAACAGAGTTTTATGCAAAAAAGCTGTCCTTGTTTAGTTTCCTCACCATGGACCTGTGGAGATGTCACCCACGTTTGGGACACACGGGCTGGAGGGCTCTAAGCTCCTGACAGCTCCTGACACTCTTAAGTTGCCGGAAATCCAGGTCAGGCTGATTTCACCGACAGGTGTCCTTGTCCATCTTCTCGACCTGCAGAAGCTCTTGGAGGACCACGCTATGGTATCCTGTCATTCTGAGCATCCCTTCTCACTGCTAAAGGCGATTTGTTGCCTAAACACGCATATGCACAGGCTCTGGGCAGGATGCCGAGTGCCGCCGGCGCCGGCCGTCGTCCTGACTGAAGAGCTCCTTCATCCCTCTTGCCTCTTGCATTAATTGTCTGCTTCTATTTTTCTTTTCCTCTTTTGGAAAATGTGATTTGTCACTTTCAGGGAGGTCTTTATTTACAGACTCTCGTTTCACTTTCGGTGAGCGGCCTCCCTGTTTGTCACTCACCTTTCCTTCTAAAAACACGGGTATCTCGGTCACCTTGATGTGCACCTAGACAGTGACACTGTGACAGTCACCCGAGTGATGCCTCTGTCCCTCAATCATCTTTGCCTTTCCTCCTGTATTTTCTTTGAATGCATAATGTCCTCCAGATTGCTGTTGGTTCACTTTGTTTTGTCTTTTGCCAAAATGCTTTATGAATTTCCTACATCCTAACATTTCAAAAGTAAACTTCTTTCTTGAAAAGCGTCCAATCCTTTGTTAAGCCTTCAAGCAATCGACAACCTCCGTGTCTGTGTCAGAATCCGGCACGGAATCAACAGATGTATTACAGCACATTAGCGTGGTGACAGTTGACTGTTACTTCAGGGCAGCTGTTTAAATTATCAACCTCAACTGATCAGAGTCAGCTTTGGTTTCTAAATGTGACCTTTAGTTAGGGTTCCACCAAAGAGAATAGCCACAGATTGAATATTTGGACTCAGTAGCTACAAATAAGACTTTTGGAGAGTGTGTGTGTGTGTGTGTGTGTGTGTGTGTGTGTGTGTGTGTGTGTGTGTGTTCCCGTTTATTTACTTAAATATCAATCAAGCAGACAAAACCTACTCCTTGGGCTTAGGGTTGGCTGGGCTGACCCCGTGCTCTAGGGAGCGAATAATGTCACAAAATTTAAGGAAATACCTGATTCTGGAAACAGTCTGTCCAGGGCCACCAAGATCCTGGCGCTTGTCCCATCCTCACTCAATTCCTTGACATGAAGTAGAGGTGGATTAGTGCCCACCCCATATCAATCCCAACACAAGGGTTCTGCAACCCAGCCCCCCAGATATCTGGAGGTAAACAGAGAAGAAGGGTATCTCTGAGGGCCAGGAAAGCTAGCTCAGGCACCACGTAGCTCCCAAGACCACAGCTGTGGCCTGTGGGAGCTGTCAGGGCTGAGCCCTCAATCCTCCGGCCAGATCCTTCATGAGCCTCAGGACACCAAGGCCCAGGAGAGGGCTCTGGTTGAGGTTACATGGTGATGTTGAGGTCACACTGCCTGGGCCACAGCTCTGACCCCTGCCCAGAGCTGTTTCCTCCGCACCATAGACATTTGACTCAAGGGGCTGCTTAGGGTGTGTGGGACGCAGTGTAATCAGTTAAGGGCCTGACCCAACTGGGGCGGGGGCACTCAGAGCTGCCCTGCCTGGACAGGAGGTGGAAACCACTTCTGAAGCCACATTCCAGGCAAGAAGACCCACAGGGACGTATTGGTGGTAAAGAGGACAGGTGTGGAAGGAGGGAAGTCAGTGCAAAACCTGCTAATGGAGACAAAAAGGAAGTGTGAGGGGCACCTGAACTTACCAAGTCCCGCAGCTGGGACCTAACCCAGGTCAGTCCAGATCTGCCATGGGTTGAGACTCACAAAGATGCCACAGTTAGGACAGCTTCATTTCGTGATGACTACAAAATACTTGATCTTATAAGTTGTGCTAGCGTTTCCTTTGATGTTTTTTAGTAGAACCCAACAGGAGGTTCCTGAAAATCTATTCTTTTAAATCTTTTGATAGAGGGGATGGGGAGAGGGAGGAAAGAGGGAAGGAAGGAAGGAAGGAAGGGAGGGAGGGAGGGAGGGAGGGAGGAAAGGAGGAAGGGGAGATAAATAAAGACTATTACTCCATCTCCATCTCACTGGCCAATAACCAGGAGGCCACATGCATCTAGCTGGAAGTGACAGATTATCTTTTCCAAAGGTGGAGACAGCAACACCTTCTTTCCCACACACTCTTTTACAATGGGACCTTACTACTGTCTATCAAGAGATGTGGCCTACATCCCTTCCCCATGGACTTGTCACTGCTTTGAGCAACAGAGTATGGTGAGTGAGGCAAGTGACACAGAAGGCTGGGTCACAGGGCCCTGCACCTTCTGCTCTTCTGCTGAGGCACTGACTACTGGAGCCCTGAGCTCCCAGGTGAGACATTCGACCACCCTGCGGTGGCTGTGCTCTGAGGAAGCCCAGGGCATGGGACCTGCTCCATGGAGGTTAGGAGGTCTATGTGGATGGGGAGGGGTACCCCTCAGACCAGGATCTACAGCCATTGCCCATGACTTTTAAACTCTGTGTGCAAACCTGGGTATTACCTTAAACTTTTTTTTTTAATGATATGTATTTTAAAATGTTTTAAATACACTCACAAGTCCTAAGTGCATGGATCGATGAAATTACTCAAACTGAACACAGTTCTGTTTGCGGCACCTGTGTCAACAAAGAGATATTGTCAGACCCCAGAGACACCCCCATTGGTGCCTTCCCTGTTACTACACCTAGGATAACCACTGCTGTGATGATATAAACTTAGATGATATAAAACACAAAAGTAGTGAAAGTAAAGAAAACAAT
Organism: Leucopleurus acutus; assembly: GCF_964270905.1. Classification (NCBI taxonomy): domain Eukaryota; kingdom Metazoa; phylum Chordata; class Mammalia; order Artiodactyla; family Delphinidae; genus Leucopleurus; species Leucopleurus acutus. The sequence continues at coordinate 2,997,467 of NC_139150.1, read as the reverse complement.
AGTGTGTTTACTTTTTTGTATTAGATTGTTTTCATTTCTCACGTTGTTTGTGAATTTAAAGTTGCATAAATTTGTATATCATTCATTGGCATTGCTGTACTGGATTTCACTTTATGAATATCAAAGAGTGTTACCAAAGAGTGATTCTAGAGAAATGGAATTTAAGGAAGAGTTTTAGTTTGGTTCTTGGGCCAATCCATTTTGCATGTGAAAAAGAAACAACTTGGGGTTCAGAGGTCTGAGAGTTATGAGCTGAACTGCATCCCAAATCATTATTAGTGTATTAGTGTATAGAAATGCAACAGTTTGGGTGTCTTAATTTTGTATCCTGCAACTCTACTGAATTCAGTTGTTAGTTACAATGTAGTTCCAAAGCATCTTTAGGACTCTATATATAGTATCATGATGTCTGCAAACAGCTACAGTTTTGCTTCTTCCTTTCCAAGTTGGAGGCCTTTCATTTTCTTTTCTTGTCTGATTGCTGTGGCTATGACATCAATGCTAATTTGAATAAAATTGGTGAAAGTGGACATCCTAGTCTTAATCCTGATCATAGAGAAATGCTTTCATCTTTTCATCATTGACTATAATGTTAGTGTCGTCTTACCATATGTGGTTTTTACTATGTTCAGATATATTCCCTCATTACCCACTCTGTTGAAAGCTTTTACCATGAATCCATGTTAAATTTTTTCAAAAGCTTTTTCTTCAATGCTTGAAACTTTTTACTCACTGAGTTTCACCACCTAAGACTTCCCCATTGAGTGGATTCCACATTTGTTTATTTATCCACTTTCCTGGTGATGTGCCTGCATCCTGTTTTCTTTAAAAAAAGAACAAACACCTGGGACTTCTCTTGCGGTCCAGTGGTTGAGACTTCACGCTTCCATTGCAGGGGGCTTGGGTTCTATCGCTGGTCAGGGAACTAAGACCCTACATGCCTCACTGCATGGCCAAAATATAATAATAATAAAAGATAAAAATCTTCATTGAGGTATAACTCACATACCATACAAATCACTCATTTAAAATGTTCAGTTCAATGGTTTTTAGTGTAGTAATAGATGTGTGCAACCGTCACCACAGTCCATATCATACTGTTTTCATCACCTAAAAAAGAAGCCCTCTACCCTTTAGCTATCACCCCCAGTACTACAGCCCCCCTGCCCTAAGCAACTACTAACCTACTTTCTGTCTCTATGGATTTCCCCTTTCTGGACGTCCTCATAAATGGAATCATATAATATATGACTTTTGTGGTCAGCTGCTTTCCCTCAGCATGTCTTCCAGGATCATCCAGGTCATAGCGTGTGTCAGTTTCTTCATTCCTTTTTATGGCCACATAATATTCCATCATATGGAAACAGCACATTTTATTCACACATTCATCAGTTGATGGGTATTTGGGTTGTTCCTCCAGTCTGTCTGTTACAGATAATTCAGAACACTCATGCGTCTTCATTTCAGGAATTGGAATCTCTGGGTCACATGGTAGCTCTGCATTTAATTGTTCGAGGAGCTGCCAGACTGTTTCCCACAGCAGCTGCCCCATTTCACCTCCTCTCAGAAGTACAGGAGAATTGGATATACGCATCTTTAACTCCACAAGATACCACCAAATTGTTCCCAAGGTCCCTCTGGCAACCCAAGTTGAGCCCCGCTGACAGGGCAGAGTATGAAAGTGTCACATTCTCACCAGGAAGTGGCATCACCAGACGTGAACGTCTGATGACCACGTGGGTATGCAGTGGTCACTCACCAAGTTGGACCTTAGACTCCCCTGATTACCAGGACAGAACCATGGGAAAGCACCAATATTCTGTCGTGCTGACCTACGGAGAATATTATTTCACAGGGCTCAATCTCATAGTAGGATCGAGCTTCCTTTAAGGAATGAATGAACCATTTATTTCTTTATTTACTTCATCCACATTGATTTCCTCTGCTGTGAGTTTCGTATTCATATATTTTGCCGATTTCCCTGCTTTTTTAAGGAAAGGGGTCTTTTTCCTTTTGATATATGGATATAGGGATATTATTTATGCATTCGGGATATTAAGCCATTATTGCACGTATGATGAAAGTATCTTCTACTGCTCTGAGGCTTGCCTTTTCACTCTGCCCATGGTGTTGTTTCACGATAAAAGGTTTTTCATCTTAAAACAGATGAACTTATAAACCGTTTTGGGGTCTGTGCATCCTCTTTGCTGCCTCCTTTAAGAAATCTTTCCCCACCTTGAGATGACTCAAGATAGCTTCCTTCTTTCTCTTTCAGTAATGCTGACATGCTCATCACACCAGGTCCTTAAACCATCTGGAATATATAATTTGTGAGTGATGTGATGTCACAACCTGATTTTCTCTCTTTTCCGCCCTGATAACAATGATGTCCACATCGTTTGTTGTCTGAGCTCCCCTGAGGATCACTTGTCCCTCTGCCACTTGGTGAGTTTCCCTGTGGGAGCGGACCTGTCCCCGGGCTCCCGGCTCTGACCCACTGGGCCCCTTTTCTCTCTCCGCTACACCAATCTCCCTTTTTTTGGCCATCACTTTTTAAGACTTAATAGCTGAAAGTGCAGATAACACCACCTCCTTCTTCAAACTTGTTTTGCTTATATTCCTGCCCTGGTCCTTGCGCAGCAATGCTTATGGTAGAATCAGTTTTTCAAGTGTCGTTAAAACAAACACAGGCCTCCTTGAGATTGCGCTGGCATTCCAACGGATGAAAGCATGACGTGAGGACGGATGACATCTGTAGGACGCGGAGGATCCCACCCATGAGCCTGGGGCCACTGCCTCCTTCTTTTTTCCCAGCTGTTTTCCCAGGATTTCATCTGGGGCTGCACCAGAAGTTATGTAAGCAATTCTTCCCTGGTGAGCGCTCAGCTAGGGTTGAGGGTTTTCTACTGTAAACACTGCTGCAGTGAGCGTCTCCTTGCGCGGGTCCTGGAATCCGTGTGAGAGGGTGGGGTTAGGATGCATCCCTAGACGTGGGCTCGCTGGGCCGTAGAGCATGAATGCTCAGAGCGCGGGAAGGTGTGCCACGTTTCCTCCTGGAAAGATTATACCAGTTTACGTGGCGAGGGGCCAGACCTCACGGGTAAGCAGTGGGCTCAAGGCAGTGGGATTCGCTTCGTTCTGATCCCACTCACAGGCTGGCAAAGGTGGAGGTGTCCTGCCGTGAGTCCATAATCGCAGCAAGACGCGACCACCCCCCATACCCACCCCACCACTGTGGTCCCTCTGCTGGTCTCACTGACCAGGCTCGGGGGAAAGTGGCTGGAGGCGTGTCTCCTCCTTCAGCTTCGCCCCCAGACCTGGGGTGAGGTCCCACCCCAGCCAGGGTCTGTGGAGCTCATTTGAGCTCTTCTATGGGTGTAACCTCTGCAAGGGAAGGAGTGGAGGCCAGCCCTTCACACTGCATCCCCAGGGCTGTGGCAGCACCCAGGCACAGAGCCCGTCCTCAGGATACACTTGGAAACTAATTAGATTAAGGACTGTCCCAGCTGTGACCGGAGCCTCAGGCTGCACGCTTGGCAGAAACGTCCCTGTTCCTGTTAACAAGACACACCCTGATCGGGTCCTATGTGCACTTTCTCCAGACTCCCAGAGGCACCTGAAGACACCTGGCGCCCCATGAACCAGGGAGCCACGTCTCCTGGGAGCTGGCTGTGCGACCGCAGGGATAACCTGTCCTCCCAGGAAGCTGCCCCTGAGCCTGACCTCAGCCAGATGCAGAAGCTCTTGGGCACAATCTCCGCCATGTTTCATCAGTCAGTGTGCACACAGGGCCAGCCCCGATGCAGGGGAGGGAAAACGAACTCCACCTCTCAACAGGGAAGTGGCAACAATGTACCCAAGAAAGTGATGGTGGCCACCTGGACCCTGGTCATAATGTCAGCATCACCCATAATGGAGGTCATCTGCCAGGGTTGATTCTGGGCCAGGCATTGGGCACCTACCCTTCTGGGTACATACTTTTGTTCCCATTTCATGGATTGGTGAACTGAGGTTCCTGGGGGCCTTATAGCTAACAAGTAGCAGCACCAGGGTTCAAACCCTCTTCCGTCTTGTTCTCAAGATCTTACTCTTTCTACTTCATCAGGAGGCTTTGTGACAAGAGCCACCAGGGGCCTCCTTTAATTGTTTTCTAGGATATCTTTCCAAGGACACTCAAATTGCTTCAGCTCTCCCATATAGTTTAATGTTTTAAATTATTCTAATTTTGAAGATATATAAGAATATATACATTATTATAAAGCAAACAGCCACGGATCCACCACCAAGGTCGAGACAGACAGCTGTCAACAGCCAGATGCCTCCGCCCTGACCTTCCCGAGCACGGCCCCCCTCAGCCCTCCAGAGGTAACTACCACCCTGACTTCTATGGTAACTGCTCCCTTCTTTTTCTTTTTAGCTTTACTATCTAATTATGCAGCCCTAACAATACAGTTTAGTTTTGTCTGTGTTTTAACGTTATATAAATGGAATCATACCGTAAGCGTTCTTTCATGTCTGGGCTTTTTCTCCCCCTCAACATTATGTTTTTAGGTTTATCCGTGTTGTTTTGTGGAGCTCAGTTTACGCGCGTGTGGATGTGTGTGGGGTTTGTGGGTCCCGGTTTTTGTTGTCACTGGCTCCTCGTGCCGTGTGCAATTTCTTTGCATGAATACACCACACTTTACCATTTCTCTCTCGACGGGCATTTGCACACACGAGCCCAGGCTCCATCAGGATGCTTTTCCAGGGGTGGGACCGCTAGCTCAAGGGCAGGCACACTTCCAGCTCCGCCAGGTCGTACCCACCCATTTCCCCATGTCCACTCCGACTGGCAGAGGTTAGGCATCCCAAAGCTTTACATTCTTGCCAGCACGTGATATTGACAGATATTTTCATTTTCCTCCATCTGGCTAGACATTATGATACCTCGCTGTAATTTTACGTTCCACAGCATTTTAAAGCCCATTTCCACGGCACGATCGATGAGTAAACAGCGCTGAAGAATGACGCCCTCTCGCATCTAGAAGCACAGTGGGGCTCCAGGGCTCCTTCCCCAGCTTGTTCTGGTTTTATTCCTATTATTTTTATTTCAGTGATCGCAGCACCTGTCTTTCTTTGGTGATGAGGTTGCAAAGCCAGGGGATGGTTGTGAGTCCCCCCCAGAGGTGTCCAGTCACAGCCCTGAGGTTTGGCCCCCTGCCCAGGGCCTTCCACAGTTCCGAGAGCTAAGCAGGGTGAGCTCACCACGCCATCCACAATTATGGACAAGGACAAGAGCCACGTCCTGTGCGCCTGGCTAGCAAGCCCCCCACCCTGAGGTCTCTAGTCGACGACCAGGGCCTTTGGTGAGTGGCTACCCTACATTCATGCATCCCTTCAATCCACCTTTATCACGTGTCAACTCCCAGATAAGAATGGCGGACACCACTGTGCACCAGGCTGTTTTGTGCCGGTCTCAGTCTATCCATAGCGATGCTATTGGCTGGGAAGGGGATACTGGCCAGAGAACACTCACGTGGTCGCCTGCTTCTTGTGGCAGCTCCTGCAGACATTTCTCCACCAGAGCCAATGTGGGGTTGCACCCACCCTTGTGGTTCTCCTGACTGCAAGTCGCATCTCAGCAACACCCTTCAGGGAACGATGGAAAAGCAAGGCTTGTCACTCGTGGGTCCTGGAGGGTCTACGCCTCACGTAGGTCTGACCCCACATAGCGACGTCACAGGTAGAGAGAGCATCGACTGGAAGTTCTGCCTCTTCTGAGGGATCCAGGGTGGAGTCACTCTTTATTGGCAAATTTTAAACCCGAGAGAGAGAATTAAGGTTCAGGAAGGGAAAGGCGGGGTCATTTGAAGGCCAGTTACCTTGGTCCCCCAGGATTTCCTAAAAGAACGTCATGAGAGGGGCGGCCGAGCTCTTTATCTAGTTGTGCAGTGGGAAGGTGTTTATTGAGGAGGGATGTCTTTGAAGTGGGTCAGGCACCTGCCTTACAAAGCCACTGTCCTCAGCATTCATGCCGTGTCAGCTCACTCAACCCTTAGGCAACACCGTGAAGGAGGTACGGTAATCTTCCCTTTGGACAGACAAAAACACCAGCACAGAGAGGTTAAGTGAATTACCCTAGGTCACACAGCAAGCAAATGGTGGAACTGAACTGGGGCTCAAACCCAGGCACTCTGTCTCCAAGGCCCACACATAGAAGCGTCCTGGGCTCAGGGCACCTGGAAATGACGCCTGTCCCCCTCCTCCTAAAGGGCTCATGTTGCCCAATTTCAAGACACACTACAGAGCCACAGACCACGTGATAGAGAAAGGATAGACACGGGGATCAATGGAGTAAGATAGAGAGCCCAGAAAGAGCCACGAACATCCCCAACCGTTTTGTGCAAACCCACTTTAAATTTTAGAATAGCTCTGAGTTTACAGAAAAGTTGCAAAGATAGTACAGGGTTCCAGTACACCTGCACACCCAGCACCCAGTTCCCCCATTGTTAGCATCTTACGTTACTACATTACTACAGTATAGTTGTCAAAAGTAAGAAACAACATTGGAACATTTGTAACTGCACTGGTTTGGAAACTATAACAAAACTCCACTTCATTCTGAGCTCATCAGTTTTTCCCTAATGTCCTTTTTTTGTTCCAGGATCCCATCCAGGACACCGTACTACATTTAGTCATGTCTCCTTAACTTCCTCTGAGCTGTGACAGTTCCTCAGACTTTCCTTGTTTTGGGTGAACTTGGCAGTTTTGAGGACTGCGCAGGTGTTTGGGGGGAAATGCTCCTCCACTGAGATGTGTCTCGGGTTTTTCTCATGACGGTGCTGGGTTCGAGGAGTGGAGACCACAGAGGCGAGGTGCCACCCTCCCAGAGGTACAGGACGTCCACCTGACTTATCACTGTTGAACTTGACCTTGAGCCCTGGCTGAGGTCGTGTTTGCCAGCCTTCTGCCCCGTGAAACTTCTCTTTTCCCTTCCACACTCTCCTCTTTGCAAGGAAGTCACTAAGTGTAGCCCACTCTCAGGGCTGGTGGGGGTAGACAGGAGGGTTCTGTGTGGGAAATTTGTCTCTTCTCCCTGGTTATTATTTATTCAATCATTTATTTATATCAGTATGGAATTGTGGGTATTTATTTTATAATTTGGGTTACACTCCCAATTCTACATTTTGGTGTTGCTGCCCCAACTATTGCAGCTTTGGCCACTGGTAACTCTTTCAGGTTGGCTCCTGTGCCCCATTTGTTTTCTGAACCCACCCTTACCTTCTGTGCCTACAGGATGCTCCAGGCTCATCGTGTGTATCTCCCACCCCAGCCCCAGAATCGGCTGTTTCTATAAGGAGCCCTGCTTCCTTTCATTGGAGGATGGTGTTAGAAACCAAGATCTGGGCACTGGGTGTGCTCATTGCTGCTGGGACATCATTGCTTCTCACTCTTCTCAGCTGACAGAGCTGGGAAATACATGTGTGTACAGTAATCTGCGTATACAAACATATCTATAATTATTTCTGTATCTGTCCACCTCTATCCACATTAAGCTAATATGAGTCCACACTTTTTTTTTTTTTTTTTTTTTTTTTTTTTTTTTTGCGGTACGTGGGCCTCTCACTGCTGTGGCCTCTCCCGTTGTGGAGCACAGGCTCCTGAGGCGCAGGCTCAGAGGCCACGGCTCACGGGCCCAGCTGCTCCGCGGCATGTGGGATCCTCCCGGACCGGGGCACGAACCCGCGTCCCCTGCATCGGCAGGCGGACTCTCAACCACCGCGCCACCAGGGAAGCCCCGAGTCCATTCTTATGAATCCAACTTTAATCCAGTACCGTATGGTCCTTTCTAACTTTCCCCTTTGCTTGTGTGTAACCTCCCCCTTCAACACTGAGAAACCCAGATTCCACTACTCACCTTATATTCACTTATTTGTTCCCTGCCAGTGTGCCTGCATAGCACCTTCAGAACTGTTAACCCGGACCCCCACGAGAAAGAATATTCCCAACCAGCTCAGCATTTATGCACAATGCCTTTCATCTTTACTCTTACAGTTTCTAATCAAAATACCCTTTTCCATAGTCACTTAGGTCAGCTTCTTTTTCCCCATTCCCTTCAGAGATGTTATATTACACGTATCTAATACAGTTAGTCTTTTGTCACCATCTGCCTTCCATCTCGGGATCCCCTCACATTTTGGTTGATTTTTTACATTTTATATATCAAAGTTCACTCCATGTGCTGACAAGCTGTGTGCGTTTTGACAAATGCATGGTGTCACGTATCCACCAGTCAGTGCCATGCAGAGTGATCCCACCGCTTAAAAATCCCTCTGTGCCTCTCCACCACTTCTCCCACACCCAGCCCCTGGCAACCACTCATCTTTTTCCTATCTTTATAGTCTGCCTTTTCCAAAACGTCATATCCATGGAATCCTACCATATGTAGCCTTTCTGGTCTGGCTTCTTTCACTTAGCAGAATGCGTTTAAGCCTCATCCATGATGCTGCATGAACGAGCAGTGCTTTTCTTTTTCTTGAGCGATTCTGTGCCAGTGTCCAGAAGCACCACCGTTGGTTTGTCCACCTGTTGAAGGACATCACGGTTGCTTCCAGCTTAGGGTGATTATGAATCATGCTGCTTAAAAGTTCCCATGTGAGCTCTTCTGTGAGCGTGAGTTTTCAATACAATACACAGGAGTGTGATTCTGGATCCCACGGTAGGTCTACATTTAACTTTAGAAGAAACTGCTAAACTGGCTTCCAGAGAGGCTGGGCCACCTTGCTCCCACCAGCCCCGAACGAGCTTTCCTGTTGCTCCACATGCTTTCATGTGCCTATTTGCCATGCACCATTTTGGGTGAAGAGTTTGTTCAGATCTTTACTCGTTTTTAATCGGGTTGTTTTCTTATCATTGAGCTTGGGGTGTTCTTAATATGTTCTAAATACATGTCCTTTACTGATATAAGATTTGCAAATATTCATCCCCATCTCTGGTTTGTCTTTGCTCTCCACATAGTTAAGAGTTTGATTTTTTTCACCAGTGTTTTGTGCTTTTCCATCTATAGATCCTACACATATTTTATTAAGTTGACGCTTAAGTAATTCACTGCTCTTTGGCGCTGTTCAACTGATTTTTGACAATGATGTGAAGACAATGCGACGGAGAAAGAATAATCTTTTGAACAATCGAGGCTGTAACCATTGGTCATCCATATGCAAAAATAATTAATAACTTCAACGCGTACCTCTCAGCAAACAAAACGAAGTGAAGGGGATCTGAAATTCCACATAAACCAGCTCTCCCCTTGGCCTCCACTGCCAAGGACCCAGCGGGCCCAGGGCATTGGGTGAACCCACAGGAGAAGCGGCCAGGGTTTGAGTCCCAGCTCCTCCATTTCCCAGCCATGAGACTGGGGTGAGTGGCTTCAGCACCTCTGTGTCCCAGTTTCCAACGGGAAAATAAGGATAATAATACAGCTGCCTGGTACGTTGTCCCGAGGAGTCCATGAGCTAACACACGAAATGCGTTAGAACAACGTCTGCTACACACAGAAGCTGTGTATCCTTTGCTATGTTGTCGCGGTCACAACAACCTCATCGACCTTTGCTGCTCCTGCATCCCACAGCCCCTCCCCTCCCTGCAGAAGGTCCCACCCTAGGATCGCCAAGGGTCCTTCCGTGGTTCCGGGTGGGTCCATCCCTGGATCTCAGTGATCTGCCTCCGCCATGAGGGGCCCTGTAGTACTTGACCCAAAGCTGCAGCCCAGTGCCTGGGTCCTAGTGAGGCCGCGTCAGGGTCCAGGCAGAGGAGGGACACATCCCGTGAACAGGGACTCCCCCTGCAGGCAGCATTACCCCACCTCTTGACCAGGGAGTGAAAGTTCAAAGGCCCCGTGGCTGCCCAGGGTCGCAAAGCTCTGAGTGGTGAGTGAGGATTTGCACCCAGGGGGTCTGATGCCATCGCTGGGTCCTTACCCACTGGGCCGGGCTGCCTCCCAACCCGGGCTTTACTCTCTCCAACACGCAGGGGCCAGCTCTTCGCGAGAGGGCCTTGGTTGGGAAGCCTAGGAACCACATTTTACCGGGAGCGTTGCAAAACTTTCTAACCTTTCATCTTTTCCAGCGTGTTCTTCTCATCAGCCACAAGCCTTGACATCATCACCCTGACCCAGGAGAGCAGCACAGACAGAAACGTGAGGGGACCCGATTGCATATGGCAGGTGGAGACTCGCCCTGTGACTGCGGGGAGACTCGAAAGGTAAGGAGACTCTGCCCTCTGACAGACTCCTCGTTCCCTCATGTGGGCCCCTATCTGTCCTCCGCGTACATCTGCAGGCCAAGTGGCTGCTCCAGGAAGCTGATTGGCTGGGCCGGGGACTCTGAATCACGGTGCGTGAGGCGCACAGCCCAGCTCCAGCTCACTTCCTGCCGATTAGAACATTTCCCCCCCGGGGGATTCCTGAGCCCCCAGCGTTCTGGCGTCAATCTGTTTCCTTGCAGACTTCACATCTCAGGCAGACACATAATGCATAGGAACAGCCCGGCCATCTGGGCCAGAGGCTCTGCAGGCGCAGGGCTGACGTGGTCCAAGTGGCCCCACCCCCGACCATGCTGGTGCTTTCGCTCTAATGCACGGTCCAGCCACCATCAGTGAGAGACGGCTCCCCAGTTCCCGCCCCAAGGCAGCCAGGAAAGTTTGGCAGGAATCCGCCTCTGCCGTGGGCACGGAGCCCAGCGGCGAAGCGCGGGGGCTGTAGCCTCAGGCAAAGCTAGACGCAAAGCTGCTCTGCCCTGACTCTCATGCAGCCCCGGAGGAAGCGGCTGACCCCGCGGGTCTCTGTTTCCCCATCTGTAAAGCGGGGCGCTCAAAACTGCCCAACGTGCTGGGAGGACGCAGCGACCACTGCCGCTCGCCACGTTTGCTGGTTCCCCGCCCACACCCTGGACCCTGCCCCTGGCACCCGCAGTGCGATGTCTTCAGGTGGACGGACAGGCCCCCCAGAGAGCGTGGACTCTCCTGACGCGGGCTGGCACCCAGCAGGTGCTCAAGAAACGCTCCCATTGACCCCGTTCTGCTCACACAGACCTCAGGTTTTGCCTCGTGAGATCGGAAGCTCTTTGAGGAAGGAGCATGTCCCGGAAACACCCAACAAGACGGCAGCTGGGCTGGGGGAGACCTCCACTCTCTACTGCTTTAGAATCAGAGCCTCCGGATTAGGCTGCGTGCGGGGACCCCGGAGAAGGCCCCGCCTGCTCTGGGCCTCACTTTGCTGTCTGAAAACAAAGGGGTCTGTTTCATCTGCCGTCCAAGCTGGCCCTCAGTGCCTTGCTTCCAAAACGTGGTAAGTAATGTATCAAAGGCTTCAAAGTGTCCTCCCCACCCTGACAAGCTCTGTGGTCGAGAGAGAATTCCCATGACCTTCAGCCTCTTTAATAGGTTCCAAGGCGTTTCCACACCAGGGTCCCACACTCCCCCAGCTGTCCCTTCATCTGTGCCGCTTCAACAACTGTTGGCCTAGAAAGCAGCATCCACGTGGTGATGGCCACCAAGGGACGTGGCAGATTCATCATAGGGAAACAGTGGCCCAGAGAGGGCAAGCGACCTGCCGCAGGCCACACAGCACAGTCATGGTGAGTGGGACGGACACCAGGCCCGAGTCCTCCTCTCCACCCGACACACCTCAGGTGCCCTCCCAAAGCCCCAGTTTTCTTGTACCCAGAGCATCCGAGAGCCCTGCAGCCACTGGACATTCCCCTCACGAGGGCTCATCACCTGGGGACCACTTACCCTCTGGGCTTCCCTGGATAATTGGAGCCCCACCCTGATCCCCACCTCCAGCCCCAGCCAGCTCGTGTGGCCTCATGGGAGCTGCTGGCCCAGCATGAGAATGAGCTCAGCCTTCGTGTCTGCTCTCCAGATGCCCCAGTCCCAGACCTCCTCTGATCCCCGCCCCAAGCACACATTCCACGGTTTGTCCTCAAAAGACAAAGGTCACACATCATGTGTGCTTGCTTTCAGCCCAGCTCCTCACTGGGACCGTGGTGGACCCCTGGCCAGGACGGCCACTGGATGCCACCTTGTGTGCCGCTGAGGTGTCTCCCCGGGGCTGACAGGACAACAGGGCGAGGTCAGCCTCCGACCGGGCAGGAATGAGGCGGGATGGATCGGTGATGTCTGTCCTGCTGCGAACGGACAAGGGGCTCACCTGTAACTTACCAGGTGACCACCTGAGCCCGCCTCCAGAGTTTACTGCCGGTTACTAATTTGTGCTCAGTCCAGAGCTCGGCCTGGGTGGCACTCCTCACTTGCAGACTCGCAGACGGCTCGCCAGGGTGGACCCCTGGGGCCTACATGGACAGGACACTGTAACAGCTGAAGTGTCGTCACCCAGTCCTCCCAGAGGCACAGCAGGAGTCAGCCCGCGTCTCAGATGAGAACCGAATCCCAGGGGCCAGGTAACAGTCAAGGCAGGCTCAAACCCCAGTCGCTCTCAGACCAAGGAGAAGGGAACCCGGCTAAGCCCCCAGCCTGCGCCAGCCTCCACTCCACCTGCCTCCTCTGGGCTGGGGCTGGGCCACCCCCTCTAGTCCTCACACTCCAGCTCTCACCCTTGCCCATCTCTCTATATGTGCTTATCTGAGCCCCCTACTTCCCTGCATTCCCGCATCAGCTCACCTGTGTCGCCTGGAGCGCCCGCCCCACCTCCCTGCACCTGGCTCTCTCCCCCAGGCCTGCAGGACCCAGCTCGCTCTACGGCTCCCTCAAGACCCAGCACTGTCCGAGCCCCCCGAGTGGGTGGGTGTCCCTCTGTGGCCAGAGCACTCCGTATATTCATGGGAAAATTAAACGCCCCCTCCCCGACCTTCCTCCATCTCCTCTGCCTGGAATGGCCCTCAGCAAGAAAATGTAAGGAGATAGATAGAGATGTTCTCAGCCTGGGATCTCATCAGAGGTGTCGGAAACAGCAAAACATCACCGTCATCACCAGGTGCATCTGCATGTTTTTCTGCGAAGATGGAGGGACCTAGAACCTTCCAGAGTCGCCTGGGAAGTTCCCTGAAGGCTCTGGCAGTGCACCTGGGGGAGCTGGGATTCTAGGGACTACCAGGGAGTTGAAGGGTCCCAGAGTATGAGTGGAGAAGCTCACACAGATGTGAACCCTGTGTGTGTCTGTCGAGTCCTGGGGGCTGGAAGTGGCCACCTGCGTCATCACAGCCGGCTCCCAGGGGGACTCACTGAAGGTCTGGACACAAGGCACAGTGCAGGGGTAGGGGGCTGGCTGCCTCTGTCCCCTGCCCCGGCCCCCGGGGAAGCCGGGAGTCCAGGAGAATGGGGCGGAAAGTGCCGAAGGAGACCACAGCCCCCGCCTCCGCTCTCCCGACCCAACACGGAGGCCGGGCCCATACGGGCTGGGTCCGCCGGACCGGCACTGTGGCTGGCACGCAGTGGGCATTCTAGAAGCGTCTGCTGTGTGCAGGTCCAGTGACAAGAGCCATGGCTGTGGCAACGTTCACAGGCCACCGGGGGTGTCCTCGGGGCAGTGCCCTCTGTTCCTCCTGCCCCAGATGGCTGGCAGTTGCCTGGGCTTCTGAGCGGCAGCAGAGCCACCTAGGACCAAGAGGAGCGGCGTGGGAAGCCGTGCCCCTGGCCCATCGCCATCCAGCCCCCAGACGCCTCTGAGGCCTGAGGAAGCTGCGGGGCTCGGGAAGCCCCTGAAGGCCTGCTCACCGACTGCAGTCAGTGTGGCCACTGTCCCCACCGGCTGGACCCGTCCGGCTTGGTGGCGGCGTTCCGTCACTCCCAGCCCCTAACCAGTCACTTCCAGTCGCTTGGAGAGGAAACACGGCAGGCTGGCTCGGCCGAGGGAGGATGTGTTTTGTGAGGGGCCTCGGCAAAACCAGAACCTAAACCATGGAGCCGCTTAAGCTCAGAGTTTATCCTTCGGAATGTTTACCAAGGGCCTGAGGCCAGCGCCCGGCGAAAGGCCGCGCACGGCCCTGCCCGCGAGGAAAGCGTGGTCCAGGAAGGGTGGCTGCGGGGATGCAGGCACCGGCGGGAGCAAACCCTCCGTTTTCTCACTGCTAAAGGGACAAACAGCACCAGGGCCCAGCCTGCAGCTGGTGGTCCCTCTGCGGCCACGTGGATCGTCTTAGGTCACCGACAGCAGGTTCCCCGGGAGAACCTCCCCCCTCAGCTCTTGAAAGACCCTCTCCATCTCCAGGGGTCCCGGCCGTGCCTGCCCAGCCCACCGCTCCCAGGGATGCCCACCCGGGGCCCTGTCCGCCAGCCCCCAGGTCAGCAGAGCAGAGCACTGCTTGGCCAGGCAGGGGACCCAGAGTCCTGCTGGGCACGGACCCCAGCCCCTCCCCTCGCCCCCTTCTATTCGACTTGGCCATCCTAGCTTCCCTTCTGTTTGTCATTTCAATCATCTCAGGGCAATTTCCTTTCTCATCTGCACACTGATTCCCCTCCAGATGGCTTCTTCCCCCCATCCCCCTCTACCAGGGTCTCGGGCCAAACCCCAGGGCTGAAGGCGGGGAAGGAACAGCGGAGGGTGGCTGGCGGACAGGAAGTCGCTGGCGGCAGCGCCTGCTTGGAAAGGGCCGTCCTCTGCAGAATGGCTGGCTGAGTGAGCTCGGGTTGGTCCCACCAAACCAGGGGCAGTGGCCACAGCTATGCCATGAGCACATTTTTAGACTGTGAGTCAGCTGTTAATAGAGAGATTTTTTTTAATCATCCCAGAGAGAAGGCTGATTTATAGCTCTCCTCCGCCGGGGCTGCAACGTCAGGGAGGGGGTTTGAAAGAGGCTTGGGTGGAGGGAGAGGGCAGCGGGCCCCAGACCAACCACTGGCTGGCAGCGGAGCGGGTCAGAGAAGGGCGTACCGACCTCCTGTCCCATCTCCGTGAGGAGGCTCCCGAGATGAACGGTCCCATCACCTAGGGCTCAATGGGGCCTCCATCGGCTCTGACACCCGCTGGTGTCACTGTGACTCTAATGCCTCATTACAAGGGAGCACGAATCAGTCACAGAAACGGCTTTTCTCTGTCCCCAGCCTGTGCCAAGGCTTTGGGGATTGAGGGATGAATAAGACAAACCTCTTATGCAGAACAGTCAACACGTGTGAAAAAGAGCTTTCCAGATCTAAGCAAGGGTGAATGGACGTGTCCCTCTGCGCCTACAGAGCAGGGGCCAGAGGGGAGAGGGGCCATCAGACCGGACTGCCTGAGCTTCAGGACAGCTGCGATCACCGCTCGGCAGCGGCAGGCGGGGCCGGGGAGGCTGATGCAACAGAGCCAGGCCGCCGGAGCTCCAGCCCTCCCCGCCCCATCCCCGCAGAAGCCTCACTACCTGGCTCGAGCAGCATGCCCTCTCACCTCGGGGGCTCCTGCAGGGCGGCTCCCGGCACCTCTGGGGTTTCTGCTTGGGTTGGGGGACGGGGAACCAGGACACGAGACCTTGGTGACCCAACCTTTCCATTTTCTGGGACGACGGCGCCTCAAGCCCACTTTGCACCCAGCCTGACAGCGGGCTCTGCCCCCGGCTGTGTAGCTTCTCCAGGCCTCGCTCCCTCAGCTCCAAAACGAGGGTGGGCACCGTGTCTCCCTCACAGAGGGTGTAAAAGGGGTGGAGGTGTCTACTGCAGGACAGCAGAGGACAGGCACCCATCTGACCTGGCCCCTCTTCCTTCTCATTCCCAAGACAGACATTGCTAATCAACCACCGCTCTCCTTCCTACAGATTCGAGTCTGCCTCAGAATCCCTCTCAACACCGCCGTGGGCCACCACTTGTAACTGATCAGAACTGTCAATGAAAAACATCTCTCTACGTAGAGATGAAAGGGAAGCCCAAAGGCGAGCAGGGGCCTGCCTGAGCTCTCAGAGCTGGCAGTAGAGGGGACACCAAGCTACAGTTGTCCAGAACATCGGGGAGGAGAGGACAGGGAAGGCAGGGCTCTGGGGGTGGAAGAAGCAGCAGGACCCAGCTGGGTAGCGTGACCACCACAGAGATCGAGGATGCTCCCTGCTGGGGATCCTAGCCCATCCCCAGGGGGTTGCCCTGTCCCTGCCCTTTCCCCCTCACCACTCATGCTGTCTGGGCACAGCCCAAAGATGCACCCAGTCCTGGGAGGAGGGCTGGGTGAGCGCAGAGAGGGCTGGGCCTGGGGGTCCGAGGGCTGGTGAGATCCAGGCCAGGGGCTGGCACTGCCACTCACGGAGCTGTGAGTGCTGGTCATGGGGCGTGTCCCCTTGTCCCCCTTCAGTTACATGGGAACTGCAGCAAGTGGGCCGTGGGTCCCAGGTCTGGGGGAGGGACACAGATGGCTCCCCAGGGGCCTGGGGGTGAGGGTCTCCCACAGGCAGCAGCTACAGCCTGTGTTTCCTTCAGGTCTGCTCACATGTCCACCCTGGTTCCCCAGTGCTGAGCAGGGGCCATAGCTGAGCCCTCCCGGTGGGCCCCGTGCCTGCGCCAGGCTGACCTTGTGCAGCTCAGCAAGGCTTGCTGAATGCGTGATGCCGAGGACGCAGTCCTGAGGGCTGCCCAGACGCGGGAAGGGGGCGGGGCTCAGAAGCTGAGAAGCAGTGAGGTCACCGTCTCGAGCCACCAGGCCCCCATTTTGCCCCAGAGCAGGTTCCCGTGACAAACCAGAGTTGAGGGTCAGCGGCTCACAGTGAAAGTGATTGCCATCAGACAGAAAAGCTCCCTTTCTGATGGTGGGAAAAGAGCATGAACTTGGCCCAAGCACTTGGAATGAATATTCCAAACGTCCCACAGGCAGCAAGAGGCAGAGGAGTAGGGGCAGCCGGAGGCCCGAGAACCTCCTGTCTCGAGGTCGGCTCAGGGAGGCCCCCGCAAGGTCCCTGCGGAGCGTCGGAGCAAGGCCCCCAGCTCTGACGGCAGAGCACCCCCGGCCAGGGAAGGCCTTCAGAGGCCCACACGCCGCCAAGGGCAGCGCCCACCTACCTCCGCCCCCCAGGATGCAGGGCTAGCTAAACAAAAAAAAAATCGTGTACACTAGAATAAGGGGAAAGAGGCCTAATAAAACATTTATTTTCTCCCAAATGACAGCCTTAATGCTCTTTATGAAGTATTTTAAGAATGTCTCAGTGTCTCTGTCTTGCTAAGTGTGTGTACTATGAATTGCACGTGATTTCAGCCCAGCGTGGGGCTGGGAAGTCTGGCTTTCTCCCATAAACCACCCGCACAACTCTGGAGGCAAATGGTACGGCTGGGGCCCTCAGCTCCTCCGGGGACCAGTGTCCCGTCCCCTGCACCCCGTGCCGGCCCCAGCCCCAGGCTGGCACCGTGGCTCCCGCTGGGCAGGCAGAAACCCAGACAGAAGCGCTCAGGAGGCTCCAGGGCTCCCTCCTACGAGGCTGGCCTGTGACGGGGATTCCACAGATTCTGGCTCCCCGGGAAAGTCAGCAAGAACCCGAGAAGTTCTGATGCTCTGCTTTGCCCGGTCGCTCACCCCCTGAGAGGCCAAAGTCGGTGTCCCGACAAGGAGGGACTTGGGGAAGAAGTGACGCTGTTGATGTCTGTGATCAGAAATGGTTTGGGTGTCAGTGACGGAATGAATTTCAGCCAGAAGGGGAACATAACCAGACACATCTACGGGACAGTGAGGGTTTCAGGAGGCGGGGTCTGGAGTCAGACACACCTGGGTTCAACGTGGGACTCTGGGAAGTTCCCTGAACTCTCTGCACCGATTTTCCCCATCAGTGAAGTGGAGACAATGCCTGTATGATGGGGTTGTAGTGAGGGTGAAAGACGGCAACAGACACGCGTGCGATACACAGACCCAGGCACGTGTGCTGCCTACCCGGGAAGCGCAGCTGTGGGCACTCCAGCTCTGTGCCGGAAAGTGTTTAACTACCAGCTCACGGGGTGGGGGGAGGGCAGCCCCGCTTTGAACCACTTGCCGATTTCCGTGGCTTGAATATTCCCACCTTGTCGGATTCCGAGCTCTCATCGTGACATCTCTGACACAGAGCTGGGGGAGACGCACACCATCAGCTCTGGCGGGTCAGCCCGCCCCGGCTCGGGCATTCCACGTCCCAGGAGCTGTGGCCTGACGGAGCCACGGACAGGCCTTTGAAGATGCAGCTGAGGGGTCAGCTTGGAGACGACACCCTGTGAGCGTGAGGATGGGGCCCCCTCCTGGACATGGCATCCCCTCTAAATCAATGACCTGTTGCCAAGAGGGTCAACGCACAGACGGGTCTAAGAGTCAAGGGGAGGGAAGGCTGGGTGGTCCCTCCCACCAGCACTCCCAGCGATTAAGTAGGGGGAGCTTGTCCTTCTATCCACACAACTCCGGGTTCCAGAGAGAATCGCTTTCACCAGGCACAGTAAGAGCTCCCCCAGCTGTCCCCCCAACCGCCCCCCGGTAACTTCAGCCTCCTCGTGCCGGGAGACCAGCAGCTGAGAGGGAAGGAACTCCACCAACAGGGTGACTGGCCGTCCTTTTCCCCTTTGAGACCAGCAGCAATGGGGCAAGGGGGGGGCATGCTGTGTTCGCCCCCAACCTGTACTGTTAAGTGTCCCCGGGAAAAGGGCTCAACCGGAGCCCAGGAGGAGCTGTTTTCCCAGGTGGAGTGTGTACCCCTGGGGTGACTGGAGTGGCCACCGGACCAAGGCTTGTGCGGCAGGAGCCTGGTGCCCACGCTGCAGCCGCGTCTCTCTGGCAACCGCTCTGGACTAGGGGAGCCCGCTGTGCAAGGTCATCCCTCCCTGGGCCACCCACATCCAGTGACTTGTGAGGCAGGATACAGAGTCTCTGCCCCTTCCCTGGAGGCCGCCACCCGCTCCAGCATTCCCCGTGGGGCGCGCTGCAGCCCTGGTGCCTCTGCTCCACAGCCCATCTCTCCCTCTGCCCAGGCCCGTGCTCCTCACTCTTTTAGGCCTTGGTCCCCAAAGCACCCCCCAAAACCATCTGCGCATAATTCTGTATTTCCAAGGCTTCCACAGAATCCATCTTCCAGTCGGAAGTCCAGACCCCGGCCCCAGAGTTGCCACGACCAGGTGTAGAGGGAGGGGTCTCGAAGCTGCACCCTGCATGGGTGGGGGGGGGGCACGGGCACTTGATAGGCAGCTGTCCCTGACGGTCCCCCAGACCTCCCTCCAGCAAACGGGGCAGGACAGCACCAGGAGCCTCGTCCCGCGGTGAGTGTGCTTTTCATTAGCTGTACGAGGAAGTCATAGGGATTGACTGTCCACTGACTGCGTTTCAAGGGGGTGTTGGAAGAACTTGCTGCACGTAAACTAGCCGTGGAAAAAAGCGCCGCCACTCCGTGTGCACGTGGAATTCTCGACTGGGATTTGCAACATGGGCGGGAGCCAGGCTTAGATTCCTCTAGGAAAACATCTGAGATTCTACTGAAAACCAGTGAGAAAAGAACTCCATGTACACAGTAGGCAGCCTCATTCTAGAAAGAACTCAGGCCTGCCTGGATCTATACAGACTGGAGATGAACGTTCTAAGGTGCGGCATTTAGAGGGTGAGAAACAGATCCTCTGGGCAGAAGCTGAAGCGTCTGGTAGTTTTCAAACAGTGTTTTCTGGAGCCCCAAGGGGTCCACTGGGCCTCAGAGGCTGCCCGCGGGGCTGGGGGTACTGCTCCCCCAGACGATGCCGAGAGCATCCCACCTCAGTCCATTTCACCTCCTGGACTTCCACAGGGACTTCCTGTGACAGACGCCGGGGAAACTTAAAAACACGCTGGTAATGACAGCCCCGCTCTCGCAAGGTCCTGTCGGGAACGGAGAAGCAAGACAGCGGTGCCTCTGCAGCCACCTGCCAGTTGGGCACTGAACTGCCCAGTTCCACGTAGGCAGCAGCTGGGACCACGTGGTGGGGCAAGGGTAACCATGGCAACCTCCCCCCAGTCATCGCTAAGTAATTCCTCCACAATGTACAATTGCTCTGTTTATAGGAAGAATGCTGACCATATATTCTGGTTTTCCATGCACAATACTTCACTAGGAAAGAATGCAGAACCCACCAGAAGGAGCTCACGTTGCACTTTTCCCAGTCAACCAAACCTCTTCCTGGTCCTTGGGGAATATGATGGATGGGGTTCCACCGCTCTCCCTGCAACCCGAGAAGATGTAGACTGCCCGGCCTCGGATCCACTGCCCAGAGGAGGGTCCCCACGTGTCAGACCACGGATGCCTCCCACCTGACAACCTCCTGAAGACATAAGGGGCCGTGGACTGTGCCAACCGCGGGTCTGGAGTCTGTAATCGGGCCAAACCACCAAGGCCCTGGTTGGTCAGAATGAAAATTCAGCCCGTTGAAGCGCAAGGGAGTTTGGCTTCTCGCTGGCTGAGGCCACAAACGCTGCTCTGTAACTTCAGCTGAGCCTCCGTTCTCTGGGGAAGAGGCACACACGCTCTCTTCCTTGCGACATGAAGTTCAAACTTAGGAGGGCAAGATGAGTCTCAGGCGCTAAAAATAATCCATGGGTTCTTTTCGAGGAGGGCAATCCGCCCCGCTGCCGGGCCCGCCTCGGGAGAAATGCTTTCACTCTCCATCCCGCCTTTGATGGATGTGGGGGCCGTGTCGTTGGTATTCCAAACGAGGCCTGTAATTTCCTGCGACCTGGAAATCCAGATGTTCCCCGGCTTAGACTTTACCGCTCAGAACAATGAACTTTACTAAAATGCACCCTGGAACTTTTTTGAAACTATTTTTTCATGGGATGCGCGTGACGGGAAAGCGCAGAAATCAACCAAGTGTGGCTCAGTGAACGATCACGGAGTACGCGCCCAGGTGTCGACAGCCAGGTGGCGGCCGCTGAGAGCCCGTGAGCCCCTCCCGCCTCTGTCCCTTCACCTGCGCCCAGAGCGGCCCCCACTGCCTCGAATGACGCCTTAAGTGAGATTCATCTGTGTCGCCAGGTACGCTCTTTTTTGCCATTGCTGTGTAACCACATCGAGGCCTTTCTTAAAAAGAAAAGAAAATTAGTTTGTTATTTGAAGGGGAAACCTAACCCGGCGGGAGCTCCGGGTGGGAGGAACTTTGGCTCTCCCGGGCCACCGTCCATCAACGGCACCCACGTGTGACTCACCGCTGGTGTCTTCAGGCTGCCTCCAGCGAGCTGGAGAAGGAATCTCAGTTATTAAAGGCTGTGCTAGTTACAAGCACCTCCCGCAGACGGTCCAGTGCGGGGTAATCCTTTCCTTTCCCTGTCCCCAGTTTCTACATTTTTTAATGAGAGGAGGCAGAGAGCTGGTCTAGGATGCAAAAGATAAGCTGTTCTCCCAACTTCAAACACCCTCCCTGCATCTGGAGCCTAGACGCCCCACCCAAGCCCCGTCCTCTGCAGAGACAGTACCCAAGAGATACACGGGCTTGGCATCCACCCTGCCCAGGGCCTGGTCACAAAATCAGTGGACAATATCGACCGCTTTCCTATAAAGAAACAAAGCCAGCAAGAACACGTAAAGGAAGAACAGAACCTATTTACAAAACACTAAAACATTCCAAAATGACTAAGCCTGTTTGACAAAGATAGCTATACGAGGAAAGCATTGAACCTAAGTTCTAGAAATCAGACAAAAATGGAAGAGGAAACTCTTCGTGGATAGGAGGCATATTAAATATAAGACTGCCATTTCTTCCTAGAATTCTCCATTCATGGAACTGAATCCTCAGTAAAATATCAGTAGTATTCTCCGCGGTGGTGTTGCAGGGAATTTAAGACATAATTTTTCAGTTCAAATAAAATAATGAACTCATGAGGACAGACTAGAAATTTCTGCTTCAGTACCGAAGTCACCAAAGCAGCCCTCTCTGACATTAAAGCCACCACATTTAAAACAGCTTGGCACTGGTGATGTCAGCCCATCGGCGGAACTGAGCAAATCCAGAAATAACCCCAGAAAGACATGTGGGCTCTTAGAAAATGATAAATTGGAGGGAGAAGATGGAATGTCCTGTAAATTATGGTCCCGCAAATGACTAGTCATTTGGAGGAAAGAAGCTTAAGGAAGAACTGAAGTCCTACTCTCTCCTTGCACCAAAACAAATTCCAGAAGGATGGAGTTTTAAACATGAAAAATAAGACCATAAAAAGTAGGGGCAAAATCACACATGGATTTATAATACAGTCTTGGAGTGGGAAAAAACATTCTAGACTGTACCCAAAAGAAGTCATATCAGAGGATATTGACTGATTTGAATACAAAACATTTGAAGGTTCTGCAAAGCATACACATGTACACATATGTGTGCCTATGTACGTCCTTATAACATACGGATGCTATAGATGCTATTACCTATGCATGTGTATATTACACATACACATATATATGTAAGCATCTCACATACATATCCAAATTCAAAGATAATCTAGCCAGAAAACAAAAACAAAAACCTGCTGCAGGATAGCCCGAGGCTCCATTCCTTAATAAACTAAGAGCTTATACAAATCAAAACGCCTCCAATTAGATGAAAAGATGTGAAACCCAACTCAAGTGATTTCTGAGCTATTATATTGGCAGAAATGTGAACGTTTTCAATGCCCGGTATTGGCGAGGGTTCGGCAGAAGAGGCCGGCCCGAGGCCACGGTGCGAGGCCAGTTCGTGTTCTTGCTGGCAGGACATTCTGCCCACCCCAGTCGACGCTTAACATGTACCTTCAGCCTCTCAGTTAGGAATTCCGCTCCACGACTTTACTTACTCTTAAGGAAGTTCGCCAAGATACACACAAGAGAGTGTTTACAGCCCCATTGCTTGTAAAGGCAAGAACACTGCAAACAACGGAGGTGTTGCCCCAGCACCGAGGCACTAGCCGCGGGAGCTGCTCTGGACGCTTCCCTGTGACGTAGACACCCTCATCCTCCTCGTGATGCAGACAAGGAAACCGAGGCACAGAGAGGTTGGGTCCCTGCCCAAGGTCACACAGCAGGTGAGGCCTGGCACGGAACCTGGCACGTGGCGGAAGCCGCTCCCCGGAAGCCAGTGCTACTCTTATCACGGTGGGCATGAGGGGCTCGGGCTAACGGTTTATTTCTTGAAGTGGTTTGTATCATCCTTGCAAAACGTGTGAGGCTGATTCTCTCCACCTAAGCGCTCTAACAGCAAATTGTAGGGCGGACCTGACTGGGCGAGCAGTCCTGGAAAACAGGAAGATTTGGTGACTCCACTGTGTCCTGAGCAGACCATCACCATCCTGGAGGCCACAGGAAGGCGCCAGGGTCCTGGAAAGGAGTCCAGAGCACCCGTGGGCTCCACAGACGCTGGACAAGGGCTTTTCCCTCCCACGCAAAGCTGCAGCCCCTCCTGCCTGCTGCAGCCCAACCAGGCTGGCCAGGCAGTGCTTCTCCCCCGCACGGAGCATTGCTCCCCGACGAGGCCCCGGGGCTGCGAGCCACACTCGGCCACTTCCAGGAAGTCATCTGAAGCCAGTCGTAAAGGCTGGGAGGATCCCCCTCCTCTGGGTTCCGGCTCTGGAGCCGCTCCAGACGCGCTCCCCACACCCTTGGCAGAGGTCCAGGGGGATTCTTCCCTCTAGTTGAACCAGAGAATCTACAGGGGGGGCTTGTCCTGCAGATGAGGCGTGGCTCCCTGGGGCACTGCAGGCCAGTGTGGAGGTCACTCTGAGGGCAGGGCCTGGGGACGGGCGGGGGGGGGGGGTGCGGCGGGCCTCAGTCCCCGGGAAACTAAGAACAAGGTATTAACAAATGTCTCCCATGGTGAGACCATCCCAGGGTCCTCACCAGCTGTAAGGGGAGGCCCCTAGGGGCTGCTTTAGGGGCCCTAGAGGGAGTGGCGTGGCCCAATAGCGGGGAGCACAGGGCTCGTTCTCCAGACACCTGGTCACCCTTCACACCGCTCATGACTCGCCCGTCCCGGGAGAGGGGCCAGCGGGGAAGGGGGACTGGACTGCCCAGCTGGGAATGACGAGCAGCGGAATCTCCACTCCGTTGATAAGGAAATAATTCTCCATCATTGTCTCCGGTTCAGCCGCGATCACCTTGTGTGTTACAACTGACGTTCCTTCAGGAAAACCAGAGTCACGGACAGTGAGAGCTGGAGGGGCCTGGACGTAGCCATTCAGTCCAGGAGCCGTCTGGGCAAGCTCCCTTCCCACTCGGCCCTCAGTTTCCCGGAATGAGGGGTGGCCTGGATGACAGCTCCCAGAGATCCTTTCACCTGGACCTTCTGGGTCCCCAGGGCCTCTCTGGACATCTCCATGGGGTGGCGGGGTCCGCGGGGGAGAGAGCACGGCTGGTCACAGTGAGGCCATGGGCGGGGGGACAGAGAGGAGGCAGGTTAAAGGGGAGCAGATGGGCAGGGGTGGGGGAGGGAACACCGTGGGCCCACCGTGAGGACAGAGCCTCAGCCGGCCCAAGGCTCGCGGCGCTGGGGAGGGGACCTGGGCCTGGGCAGCAGGCAGACGTGCCCCTAGATGAAGCCCTGGAAAGCCCAATACGGCCGGAGGGGGACAGAGCAGCCCCGGGCCCAGCCTCAAGGCCCAGTCCCTTCTCCCACAGCCACAGCTAGGCAGCAGCTGTCCGTATCTGAGGCCTCCCCCTCTGCCCCCACTTACAGCCACAGCTAGGCAGCAGCTGTCCGTATCTGAGGCCTCCCCCTCTGCCCCCACTTACAGCCACAGCTAGGCAGCAGCTGTCCGTATCTGAGGCCTCCCCCTCTGCCCCCACTTACAGCCACAGCTAGGCAGCAGCTGTCCGTATCTGAGGCCTCCCCCTCTGCCCCCACCTCCTTTGCTTCTTGCCCCAGTTGCAATTTCGTTCCAAATGGTAAATATTTTATTTCCATCTGTGAGGCTCCCATGCAGATGACTTTCATGTGGAAAATACCTTTTGCTACTCAATCCAGCACAGGAGTCTGTAGTCCAGAAGATGAGTTCTTTGTGACGCCAGTGGGCAAGCTTTTAGCAAAACACTCCGCCTTCCTCTGGACCACGATAAAGCAAGGGAATTACCCCCCGGGCCCCTGGTAGATGACATCTCCAGGGTAAGGAAGCAGAGAGTCCACTTCTGAGTTGTTGTTTCAACCCCGCCTGGCTCAGTGTTGGCACACAGCCCTCCAAGACCCCTCCACTGGGTGGAGCACAGGGGTTCCCAGCGTAGACTTGGGGAGCCGCTTCCTAGCTGAGTGACCTGGGGAAAGTTACTCCCCCTCTTTGATCCTTGCGTTCCCCTCTGTAAACTGGAGGTGAGAACGGAACCTTCTTCAGAGTTTGCTGCAAGCGTGGCATTAAGTGATGCTTATAGTGTTTAGCCCACTGTTCAAGCTCTTGCAATAGAAGTGGCCAGAAATATGGAATCTTAGACATTTAGTGCACCCCTTCAGCTTACAAAAACGTGCTTGGATTGCTAATTAAAGTAACAGCTGCTGGGTACGCCAGGGGCTGCTGGCACGTCAGGGACGCGTGCTGAGGCCCAGAGCAAACCCTGTGCTTGTAGCAGCACAGGGTTCAAAGGATGTATTTGAAGAAGATCAGCCCGTTGGGTGTCTCTCTCCCCCGAGAGCAAATCCAGTCACCTCCTGACTGCGGCTGCCCTGAGCGTGGAGCCTCACCGGTCTGCCCCCAGCGCTGCGTTCCTAGGGGCCCTTTACAGACGGAGGATGGACGGGGCCTCTGCAGTTCACCCCTGGACCCACTGGCCTCTCAACAGAGTTCACACCCGAGAACAGCTGCTCGTAAATGCGGTTTTCATTAATTTCCTGGAAGATGGAGTTTTAATTTCCACATGATGGGTCTTGGGAGACCTGGGGAAGGAGGACCCAGTGCAGAGCTGGCCTCCGTGGTCCCTGGCACCCTTGTTCATATTTATTCCCACATTATTTGTTTAATCGTCTCCAGCCCGTGCCCAGTGTTCTGGCTCCGAAGGGAAGGGGCCAAGCCCATGAGAAAGCGCCCCATGTACTTTCCTGGGGGGAGGATCCCCCCAAGAAACTTGAACTTGCAGCAGCTCAAAGGGGGGCGGTGTTGAGACCCCACAAAGGACAGCGAGGCCCCTCCAATGGGTGGACATCACGTCACTCCTCTAGAATGTTCTTTGAGCAGTCCCAGAACGTCCATTCCAGGGAGGGGACCACTGTGGTCCAGGAAGCCCGGGAAGGAGGACAAAACTTGCAGCAGAAACGCCGCGTCGGGATGGACACACGGACACACGGGCTGCCCAGTTCCAAGTCTTCAGAGTGTGAGCGTGAGTGGAGAGCGCGGCCGGGCATCACCCCAGGCAGGGCTGCCGGTCCCTGCAGCCTCCCTGCCGACAGGTTGAGGGCTGCCAGCTCCTTCCTCTGCTTCGAGATGTTGCTTCCATCCAGCCAAAGCACAGGGGGGCCGGGGAAGGCCGAGCAAGGGCCCTGCCTCTCACTCCCAAGCAGCTTAATGTGTTACAGGAGGACAGCTCCTGCTGCCCTCACGTGGGGACTCTGCGCCAGGCGCGGCCACCCTGACTGTGTGACGGGGGACAGTTCGTGCATCCTGCCCGCCTCAGGTTCCTCGTCTGGAAAGTGAAATTCGTAAGGGCACCTGTCTCACGGGAGCACGACATCCTCAAGGAGCTAAAATTTGCCGAATGTTTAAAAGCCGTCAGGGCACGCGGTGAGTTCTCCAGAAGTGCTGGTTAAATTAAGAAGATGCAGAAGAAAGGAGGCCAGATATAGGAGGAGGTGGGTGCCCCAGCACAGTGGGGGGCCAGGGGGCCTCATCTCCCAGACACGGAACCGAGGAATCAGAGAGCCGGGGGCCCAGCTGGTGGGCAGGAGTGGCCTTGAACCAGACATTCCAGGAAGCAGCAGTAAGGTGGCCCTGCCCCCCAGCAGCAGTGGCCTCCAGGGTGGAGGGTGGGGGCATGGGACCCCTCCCAGCGTGGAAGTGCCCACTCTGTCTGCCCCGGGTAGCCCTGCGGGGTCACATCACTGCACAGACATCTGTGAGCTTCACCAACAGCCCAGTAAGGTCCTGGCCTGCAGCTCCTGTCTTTGGCCCTCAGATGGGGTCCCTGCTCCAATGATCAGGGTGCTAACGCAGCGCCCCCAATCCCAGGGCGCCCCATCCATGTCCCCAGACCCGCCCAGCTCGCCAGGGACCCTGTTCCAGGCTGAGAGGCTGAGTCCCGGCTTCCCCGAGGCAGCTCACCCAGGCCAGTGCCACCAGCACCTTCCAGCCGGCTCTGCCCCCCTCCTCACCTGCTCCCCTCGGGCCCCAAACTCAGCTTGCTTTCGTTGTTTGTCTGGGGACTTTTGAGGGCATATTTTTAAGTGTCAAAAATGTACACTTTTAAGTGTAAAATATTTCAAACACATCGGAAAGTACATAGCAGCACTGTCCAGTAGTCCTTTCTGTGATGGGGGGTGTCCTACCTCTGCCCGTGCGATTCAGCAGCGCTGGACGGACACATGGGGCCTGGGGCACTGGAAACGTGACCTGCCTGCCTGGAAACCATCAGGTGGAATCTGATTCGATCTCAATTCACGGCCGTGACCGGGCTGCCACGCGGGACAGCACGGGCTTAAAGGAGATGGCTCAGACACCACGAACGTCAACGTTCATGAAG
Organism: Leucopleurus acutus; assembly: GCF_964270905.1. Lineage (NCBI taxonomy): Eukaryota > Metazoa > Chordata > Mammalia > Artiodactyla > Delphinidae > Leucopleurus > Leucopleurus acutus. The sequence goes on along the minus strand of NC_139150.1, from coordinate 2,969,943 downwards.
TCTCTGTGCCATTTTAGTTTCTCCAGAAACAGAGACAGGGATTGGAGGGCAGGCTGTTCATTTGGAGGATGGAGAGAACGCTGGGGGCGGGGAGTGGGCCACAGGAAAGGGGAGGCACCAGTTAAGAGCATCCCCTCCAGGTGGACACATGAGGACTGGCCCGGGCACACAGCGCTGTTACGGCAGCGGTACCATGCTGGATGGATGAACCACGCGTGGGCACCCACAGAACGGAGTGTCATTCAGCCGTGCAGAGAGGTGAAGCGCTGACACAAGCTATACTCGAACCCCGAAGACATGGTGCTGAGGGGAGAAGCCAGACATACAGGGGATGAGGGGGAGTGATGGGTACAGGTTGCTATTCAGCTGAGGGAAATATATTCCAAGTAGACAGAGGTAACCGTCGGACACCATTTGAACGTACCATAGTCCACTGGACTGTTAACCTCTCCGCAAAAAAACACACAAGAATGTGTGAAGTCAGTTCTCACAGCAGGGGACTGGGGGGTGCGGTGCTGCAGGGGCATGCTGGGAAAATGTTCCAGAAGTAACATCCCCAAGGGTAGGGAGCTGGGGTATTTATACACCACCACCACCCCCCGCCCGTCATGATGGCCAAGCATCCCTGGGCACAGAGGTGCAGCCCTGGGGGCTGAGCTGTCTGGAGGACGCTGAGGGAGAGGGTTGGGGGGACATGGGGGGGCCCAGATGCTGCTTCTCCCGTTCTTTATAATAATAATAATGAAACAGCCCCTCTGTGCACCGCCTGCATCCCATCCCACCCGCCCCCAGAGATCATCTCTCTCTTCTTTTTTTCTTGGCCACGCTGCGCACCTTGCAGGATCTCAGTTCCTCAACCAGGGACTGAACCCAGGCCCTCGGCAGTGAAAGCACGGAGTCCTAACCACTGGACCGCCAAGGAATCCCTGAGACCACCTTTCTCTTGAATCCCCGTGTGACAGGGAGAACGATGACCCCAAAGGTGCTCTAATTCCCCAAACCCGTGACTCGGTTATCGGAGAGGACTCTGCAGATGATTAAGGGAAGGATCTGGAGATGGAGGTTACCTTGCGTGATGGGGCCGGGGCCTGTGGTGTCACGAGGGTCCCTACGGGAGGGAGGCAGGAGGTCAGAGCGGAGAGAAGACGTGAGGACGGAGGCTGAGGTCTAGGAGGGAAGACGCTTCCGGGAGCCCAGGAAGGGCTGAGGAACGCAGGCGCCTCCAGAGCTGGGACAGGCTGGGCGGCCGATGGCCCCCTGGAGCCTCCGGAAGGACCCCGCCCTGCTGACACCCAGACTGCAGTCCAGTGAGGCGGCTTTTGCACTTCTGACCCCCAGGACTGCAAGATCGTACGTGTGCACTGTGTTAAGCTGTCAAGTCTGTGGTCATCTTGCCGCAGCGGCAGGTGTGGCATTTACGGCATGAGCATCGATTATCATCTGTCTCCCACTTGCCTTGCTCCCTCACTTCTGTTCTATATTCATCCCTGCTGATTCACGGAACCGTTACCCATCCTTGCACTGCTGAGTAACATTCTGCCACGCGGATCCACCACAATTCATTCGTCCCAATCCCTGTCTATGGGTTTGGAGCTGTTTCCATGCGTTGGCGTTCTGTTTTGTCTTTTTTTTCTGGTACGCGGGCCTCTCACTGTTGCGGCCTCTCCCGTTGCGGAGCACAGGCTCCGGACGCGCAGGCCCAGCGGCCATGGCTCACGGGCCCAGCCGCTCCGCGGCACGTGGGATCTTCCCGGACCGGGGCACGAACCCGGGTCCCCTGCATCAGCAGGCGGACTCTCAACCGCTGCGCCACCAGGGAAGACCCCGGCGTTGGCATCTTAACGGGCGCTTATAAACTTCTTTGCGCTCTTTCCTGTTTTGTAGGGTTTCTCTGGACTCGTATGTCCGGTTTTTATTTATTCAGCAAATGCTTCCTGAGCATCTGTACTCGATGCTACTTACTAAGAACACAGCCGGGCAGGGCTGGGCTCCAAACACAGCTGGTCCACCAGCCACAAACCACAGAACACAAGTCAGGCTGCAGGAGGCTCCCTGGCGCCCCTTCCCCAGGCACCCTGTGAGAAGGAAGTACCCACATCTCCATTCCCCCCAGCAACCCCACAACCCCCCAAGAAACCCTTCCTGCCCGCCTCTCTCAGTGGAAGCTAAGCCTCCTTCTGTGTGCCCCGGGGCAGGCAGGGTGAGAAGTGACCGGCGGTTTGGAACCTGCTGGTCTGGGCATCTGTGCCTCTGCCCTGGTTACAAGACACGTGGCGGGCCGTGCTGAGCAGACACATCAACACCGTCAGACCACGAGCATCTCAGGAGGGGCACTCAGTGCCCTAAGGACGTGTCATCAGGTGTGAGGTATGAGGTCATCACAGAGGCTGCCCCCGGCCTCCCTGTATGCGCCAGGCAAGGCGAGCCCCTCTCTGCAAGCCTTCTCTGCAGTCATCACAGTGAGGCTAGCAATTTCCCCATCTCACGGATGAAGACACTGAACTTAGAGCAGATTGGTCCCCTGCCCAGGTAAGCCAAGGTGGGCAGAACGTCGACTGCAGGGCTTTCGAGGTCTTCTGCCGGAGGAAATTCCACCTCTTCTGGGAATGCCCTGTTTGGTTCGTCCTGTAGATGGGAGGCCCCTAAAGGGAAAGCCAGTCTTTCTGTACTCAGGACCCAGGCCAGGGGCTCTGTGTCTCTGTTGTGCTTAGAATACAGAGACCTGATCTGAATCCTGAAATCATTCCTTTATTTATCAAAAAAAAAAAAAAAATCTACTGAGCTTTGCCATGTGCTGGGCGCTGCGCTTGGCGTGGGGCTGGATCCGTGGATGAGACAGAGAGGACCACGCCAATCAGAACCTGCAGAGGGTCTGATTTCCAACTCGCCTGAGTCAGGGCCCCAACAGAAGGCAAGTGCTCTCTCAGGACAAGATCATTCAAGGAGGGTTTATTCCCAAAGGGACGATTGCAGTGGTGCAGGAGAACGGGTGCCCTAGGGACAGCACGGTGACTGGGGGCTGTCATCCCAGCCCCCAGGGAGGAGGGGAGGTAGTTTCCAGACCCCACGTGGAGAAATCAGCCTGGGAGGAGAAACACGGCCAGCAGAGATGACCTGGTGGGGGGGGGGGGGCGGGTCACACAGCCTGCCTACTCCCCTCCCTCCTTTCTTCCCACCCCCACCCAGTGGCTGAGTCCACCTGGAAGCCAGAGGAGCAAGGTGCCTTTGATATGGTCTACCCAGGACCACCCTCAGGACAGAGAGCAGAGGGGAGAAAGGCGGACCATGGGTACAGAGGGGCAAGCAAAACACCAACAAATGTAAAATGGTGCAGCCACCTTGGAAAACATAAAGCTAAACGTGGAGTTTCCAGATGACCCAGTGAGTCCACTCCTGGGTACAGACCCAAAGGAACTGGAAACGGGAACCCAAGTCCAGGCACACATAGGCTCACAGCAGCACTTCCCACGATAGCTAAAGGTGCAGACACGTGCACCCACCAACAGACGAAGGATAAACGATACGTGGCCCATCCCTACAGTGGAATAGTATTTAGCCCTAAAAAGGAATGGCACTGATTCGTGCTACCACATGGACGAACCTTGAAAACATGATGCTGACGAAAGAAACCAGACACGAAAGGACAAGCACTGTCCATGAAATATTGAGAAGAGGCAAATTCACAGAGACAGAAAGTAGATCGGAGGTTACCAGGGGCTGGGGGAGATGGGAGGCTGTTACTTAGCAGTGACAGAGTTTCTGTTGGGGTGATGAAAGTGTTTTGAAAATAAATAGTGGGGATGGTTGTACAACATTGTCAATGTAATTAATACCACGAAATCGTACATTAAAATGGGTGAACTTTTTGGTATGTGAGTTACATCCCAATAAAGCTGTTTTTTTAAAAAAAAAAACATCAGGGCTTCCCTGGTGGCGCAGTGGTTGAGAGTCCGCCTGCCGATCGGGGGACGTGGGTTCGTGTCCCGGTCCAGGAAGATCCCACAGGCCGCGGAGCGGCTGGGCCCGTGAGCCGTGGCCACTGGGCCTGTGTCCGGAGCCTGTGCTCCACAACGGGAGAGGCCACAACAGTGAGAGGTCCGCGTACCGCAAAAAAAAAAAAAAAAAAAAAACATGAGACACATTCCACTCCTCTACCCCTCAACACTCACCCAGTCCTGTCCTCCCTCTGGTTGAAAAGCTCATGTCCCCAGCACAGAGGATGGACCATGTCCCAGGAGCTGCCACATCATCGTGGGCAGTGTCAGTATGATTACAGGACACGCTCCCCCCTGAAACGTACAACCAGCTGTACCAGCGCTTTTCCTGCAGGGCAAATTGAAAGGGGCAGGGGGGACAGGAACAATGTGGGGCTTCCTTCCACCTAGGGTTCCGTTGCCCCTTGACCTCTGCATGACCTTTGCTGGTGGGGTGACCCAAGACTTCACTTGCCAAGGATCCGGGTCCTTGGTGGCCCTGCCTTTGTTTTCTTCCCTAGTGAGGAATTTCTTATGTAAACAGCACAGCCTAGGTTTGATACATTTCCCAATCTGTCAGCATCTTTTAACTGGTAAGTTTTGTCCTTCTATGTTTAGTGTGATGACAGGTTTACTTGAAATCACTCTGTCTTCCTTGCGCTTTTGCTAGCCATCCTGACCCCTCCAGGCTCCCCGCCCAACCCTGTCCTGCCTTTCTATGGACTGAGTTCTCTTCAGTTCTGTTTTTCCCCTCTGCTGCTTTTTCCACTCTATTTGCTTTTAGCAGTTATCCTTATAGGTTTGACGTGCCTATCTAAGCTGAAAATTGATTTCTCTACCTTTCCCTGAAACGAGAGGAGGAATCTGAAATACTTTCACTCCTATCAACCCCTCCCACCTTTCTTGTTATTCTTGGCTGGTATCCGAGTTCTATCTTTTTCATCCCTCAAATGAGATTTGTCTTCTACAGTCACAGCGGACAAGGCTGGTGTTGGGCTGGGTCTCTTCTTTTTACCATTTCTTCCAACAGCAGCACCAGTCTGACTGAATGCGTGTGTGCGCGTGCAGGCGTGTAGGAGCGCCCTTGGGACAGTGGTGGCCACTTTGCCTGCGGGGGATGCAGGCTGTGCCTGAGCCCACCCCCACCCCTCTCTCCCTGACCTCCAAGCACAGCCTCCTTCTGTGTTTGGTAAACATGTGAGAAACTCTAAACAAAACCTTTGCAAACCATTCCTTCTGGCGTCTCCTTCTCCCTTTGGATCATTCTCTTTCCTCCTGAATCATATATTTTCTGAGTCCTTTCCCTGAGCGTCTGTGGGGCTCTAACTCATATCTTGTTTGTCTGACATTGTCTTTACCCAATGTTTTTTTTTTGGTTTGTTTTGTTTTGTTTTTTTGTTTTTTTGTGGTTTTTGTTTTGCGGTACGCGGGCCTCTCACAGTTGTGGCCTCTCCCGTTGCAGAGCACAGGCTCCGGACGCGCAGGCTCAGCGGCCATGGCTCACGGGCCCAGCCGCTCCGCGGCATGTGGGATCCTCCCGGACCGGGGCACGAACCCGTGTCCCCTGCATCGGCAGGCGGACTCTCAACCACTGCGCCACCAGGGAAGCCCTATCCCACGTTTTTTAAATGGCCTTTCATGGGCATATGATGGAAGGAAGGGGAGTGCTGTTTGGGGCGCCTTAGGAGATGCCTTCCCGTTGCTGTTCTTTGAGAGTCTGTTGTCAGCATGGCTGTTCTTGATGGGGAATCAGTCTTTTCTGTCTGTCTGATTACATAGGACCTTCTCTCCGTTCACAGCCCCCATGTGCTACTGTGTGTCTGCCGTGGCTTACCTCTCGTCACCCAGCTTCCCGAATCTCAGGACACATGCCTGTCATCAACGGTCGCCCCTTCTCAGCTGTGAGCGCTTTGATCACAGCCCCTCTTCCGTCTTCTACTTCCCCTCCTCCTGCCGCCCGGACGGTGGTCCCCTCCCGCCCTGAAGCAGGCCTGCGTGGCCTCCAAGACTGGGTCACCAAGGTCACTGCAGCCTCCCCAGCTCTCTGGGGAAGCAGCCACCACGCTACCTGCCCCTGTGAGGACACCGGAGCAGCCCCACGGGGAGGCCCCTCCCAATTCTCCTGCCAGGCGCGTAGGTCCTCGGGATGCAGATGCGCGGTTGCCTAGGAACGGGGTGGGGGAAGGTGGCAAAATGGTTCCCCCTGCGCACACAGCCCTCCCTTGGCCCCGGGCGTCTGCCTCAGCGTTCTCTCCTCCAGGAAGTTTCTGGAACGTCTGCAGCCACTTGATTCCCCCTTCTCCGGGCGTCTTGCCGTCTTCCAGGCCTGTCACTTTCAGCGCATGTCCTGTTGTGTCATAAGCCCGACTTCTCTCTCATTTGAGTTTCTTGATTCAAAGTCCATAGATTATCAGATGATTTCCTTGTCTCCTGCGTGGTACCCAATTCTGGACCCTGTTCCCCGTAGGAGGCCGGGGGAGATTTCCTGGAGAGTCCAGGGCCTGAAAACAGACGCCCCGCGTGGAAATCACGCTGCGGTCCTCACCGCGAGGGGCAGCTGTATAAAGGGCTTCCTACCGCCGCGGGATCCCCAAGGGCAGGGCTATTTTGGTCTCCTCGTTACCAGCACTGTGTCCCCCACGCAGGCCTGACACCGTAGGGGCTCAGCTTCTATTTTCAGAAGGATATGAATGTGGTTTTCTTTGCCCTTTGGCTGCCGACTGAAGAGTGGAGAGCAAACCCCACCTCCATTTCATCAGCTGGGAAGGCCTTTTGGTGAAAAGCCCTCTTCCATTCCACCCCATTCCAATGACAATCTTCCCTGGCCCCGACTCTTGTTTTCTTTTAATATTGTATTTTACTGTAGTAGAAAACGCAAAACATAAAATTTACCATTGTAACCACTTTACAGTGGAAACTTCAAGGGCATTTACGAAATTCTCGACGTTGTGCAACCATCCCCCGCTCTGGTTCCAGACTTTGGGCCCTGAGTGTTCTTCCTGCTTCCACACTGTATACTCTGCTCTACGCATCTCCCGGGAGCTGCCTAAAATCCTCACGGAATGAGGCGAGATTTCCATTAAGAAAATACCTGAATCGAAAGGATGAAGTTTGGGCTCTTTTAAACTCGTCTCTCCTGAGAACGCACGGCAGATGAAGGTGAGCTGGGGGTTTCTGCGTTAGCATTGGTCTAGGCGTCCGGCTCTTTCTGAGTTTTGGCAGCCAAAGAACTCTTTCCATGACACCACCGGCTCTCAGCTCCTGGGCTCCGGGACCCCTCACTGGCGGCCCACACCCGGGAGCTGCCCAGGCTGTGGATTCTGTTTCCCTGGGTTACACACACAAAAGTTTTGTCCCCCTTGGCCCTGTAGATGGCTCTGTGTAACACAAACTGACCAACGCCAGAAGCGACGGCTAGAGCCGGCATCCCGGGGAGGTCGGAGGGCCGCTCCCGCCCCGCGCCCCCTGCCCGCCTGTCGTGGCCGCACCCTCAGAGGAAGAGACCGGCGGAGGCCCAACAGCAAACTCCCAAAGGGCAGCAAGCCCTTCTCCCTGCCCTCGACCCCCAGGGCACTGCCTTTCTTAGCTTTTGTTCCCTGTCGGGACATCTTTGCCAAACCCTGAGTGGAAACATCTGAGCAGCTCTGGCTGCATCTCAAGGCTGGGATTCGAACACGGCTCAGAGCTGCCAGCTGGTCAGTGCATCTTGGGCTGCGGATCTCTGCAGCTTGGCAGTGAGAAGTCTTGGACGAGAGGCCCCAACTCTGCCTTCTCCTGCAGCATGTCTGAACACAGGCGGGCTCCCTGGAGGAAGAAGGAGAGACGGAGGAGAGGGCACAGCTGAGGCCTTGGAGATGGAGAAGGCTCCTGACTGGCCCCCTCACCATTACCTGCGACTCGGTCATCCCAGCCGCACGCCGCCCAGTCAGAAGTGTCCGCAAGGCTGCGGAAAGCGCGAGGCAGAGCTGCAGACCCCAGGCCACCACCCTCAGACCTAGGCCAGCCTCCCTCTGCTGAAGGTCCGACGGGCCGGAAGGCAGCGAGGGCGCTCTGTGACCCCCCGGCACAGGGCGGCACCAGCAGCCCTGAAGGCTGCGTGGGGTCTCCAGCAGAGCCAAGACGGGGCAGCCACATACACCTCAGCGGCACCCAGGCCCCGGCCTGCAGCAAGGAAGAGGGAGGAGCCGGGTCCTGGATGTTCCTGGCACAGCAGGGGGAACCTGGCGAGTGTCCGCTGAAGCAATCTGCCAGCTTCAGAAAGGCCCGTGATGTGATGCCAGGTCGGACAGGAAGTGATCTTCTCAAAAACGTTCACTTTCACCTCATCCAGCCTTTGCAGCTGAAACATAGGGGACAGGGGAAGCAAGGAAAACGACGCCCGAGGACATCGGACTACGACAGTGCACGAGGCGACCAGCTTGCTCTCCAAAACGTCCATGAGTCAGTGTCCTGGGAAAACGTGAAGGGGGCGGGGGTGTTCTCCCGTAATGTTTCTGATCTCCGAAATAGATCAGAGGCGGAGCCAAGCGGGAGATGCGAATTACATTCTAGGTCCCAAAACCCAGAAAGCCAGAAGGTGCCTCTCTGCACAACTGAAGAAATGAAAGATAGAGTGAGGAGATTGCAAAGTTCTCCAGGGCCAGGACGGTATCACGCTGATGATGGAGCGCGACCTTCTTTTTAGCGGAGGCAAAAAAAGCCAGAGGGTTTGGAGGTGAAGCATGGGATGTCTGCAACTTGCTTTCGAATGAGAAGAGAAAAAGTGGAAGGGGAGGAGGGGCAGAAGCCTCCCGCGGCTATCCATCCATCAGGGTCCGGACAGAAGCACGGGCAGCCTGGGGAGCTGAGCGCATTATGTAGAGGGACTGGTTACAGATGTCTGGCCAGGGAGGGGGAGACTGGGGAGGAGAGCCCGGTGGGAGCTGTTACCCCATCAGCAGGGAGAAGGGTGCTTGAAAGGCCCTGCATGCACACACCCACCTCCCGCCCATGAGGAGGGAGACGGGAGAAGGCTGTCAGGGTGTCGCTGAGGCCAGGTGGTGGCCGCATGGGCCAGCGTGGGCCTGCTGGCGTTTTCTTCCTTTCTGTTGGAAATGTGGAACATTTGAAAACTCTCATAATAATAAAAAATGGGGGGTGGGGAGGAGAAGACGGAGAGGCAGAGAGAAGAGGGCGGATGCCCACCCTGGCCTGAAAGGGGTGGAGGAAAGCCAGTCTGCAGCTCCTCCCCCCTCCCACCTCGGGGTCCCCGTGGGCCTCGGGCCGGGCAAGGGGGGTGCAGGCGGTCAGCTCGGGGGCGACGCAGCCCCTCTCTCCGGGAGGCAGAGCGGGCATCTGCCTGGATACCCAAACATAAACGGGCAAAACGTGAATAACAGGGGTTTCTGGGGGAATAACAACATTTGGGCGAAAACCAAACTCCGTAGACATGCTCACACTTACTTAACGGGTTAGCACTGTTCTTCTTGGGAATTGCACGGGTGTGGAGGGTTTTGGCGCTTGACCCAAGAAGCAGCTCCTGTCAGGCCCTGCAGCGGAGCTCAGGAAACTCGACGAACCCTCAGACCTGCTGAGACGCGTCCCCAGCGATCAGGGCCAGCCCTGCGGCCGTCACACAAACACTAGGAGGACAGGCCAACCCAGGCCCCAGAGCCACCGCCCGGCCCTCCCGCTGGGCCCAGGCCCTGGACGTCCCTAGCCCACGCAGGCCCACGCTGCCCAGCCCACAGCGGGGGCCACGGTTCAGGTTTGTGTCTTGGTTACTCAGTGCCAGGAGCGGTGACCTCATTGGCACAGAGAGAGGACAGAGCCCCCTCCCCAGCAAGGTCCCGGGGAGAGGCGGGGCCAAGGCACAAGCCAGTGAAGGCGCCAGGAGGGCCCCCCTGAATGTAGGGAGGGGGCGGAGGGCACCCACGTCACCCACCCCTGCGCCCCTGATGGGACCCACAGACAAAACAGGCTGAGTGCATCGCTGGGTTGGAACCCAGCGCCCTCTTCCTGGCTGTGTGCCCTGGACAGGTCACCCAGCATCTCTGAGCCTGTTTGCTGCTCTGTGTAAAGGGCTGCTCTGTGTAAAGGGCTTGCTGAGAGCACCCACGGCCCATGGAGAGCAGCACCTGGGAAGCCGTTTAAAGCATCTCCTTTGCACCGCGAGTTGATTGACTTGGCGTGTAAATGTCCTGGGGCTGCTGTAACAAGTGACCACAGACGGGGGACTGCAAACAACAGACATTCATCTCTCCCAGTTGTGATGGCTCGACGGCTGTAACAACCTCTGTTTACTGAAGTGGCAACATTCTTCATTCACAGGATCATGTGTGAGAGTAGCTGTATCATCTCTGCATTTCAGTTCTGGATCATAAAGGAACTGTAAAAATATTTGTTAGAAAAGGGCCTCTGGGTCTGATGGGGTGAGAACCATATGTGACAGAAACAGCCCAGGGCTGGAGCTCCGGGAGGACCAGAGGGGGTGTGGGAAGCAGGACTTGAGCAGGAATCAGAGAAATGGGTCCAAGAGAGGATCCACGTGCAGGGGCCAGCCTGGAACCGCAAGAGCCCGGCCTGAGGATTTGTGGAAACAACCGGCCTGCCGTGGGTTTGCACCCACAGGGCCCAGGACAGGAAGGGGCACCACCAGCTCAGGCGCACCCGCCCCTCCAAGGGCGCTCTCGCACTTGCTGAGGCTGAGAAGTTGTGCTTCTCACCCGGCAGGAAGAGCAGGATTCAGGCTGAAGCCCGGGTCTTGGGGCTGGTGGGGGGAGATGCTGACAGTGAACCTGGGCTGACATTTCCCTAAATGGAGAAGGCAAGAAACACAGGGGGACATTTTAGCCTTCCAGGGAGGAAAGAAGACAGAATTCTTTCTCTTTTAATAGTTCAAGCACCAAAAAGACACTTTGAACAAAGCCGGGCGAGTCAGAGGGCAGGAGGCCGGCTCACAGGCCAGGGCGGGGGCAGCACTCACGGCCCACGGGAGTCTGGGTCAGAAGCCCGGCAGCGGAAGCCAGGGGGTGATGGACCCAGCTCCGTGTCCCCCGAGTGCCCTGGGGACACACAGAGGGGCAGTTAGCGGCTCAGAGCCTTTCAGTCCGTCCAAGGGAAAATCATTTTTTTGGAATGGGTGGGCGAGGAGCTCTATATACAAAGATGTTCTCAGCCATATCATTTAGGATAATGAAGAGTTCAAAGTATGGAAGAGAGGCGGGGAGTGGTTAGTCTGGGAAATGTCTCTCCGGGTCAACAGCCCACAGACATTTAAATGGCCTGCAGGCTGGCTTAGGGGATAAGATTAACTGAAGAACGGGATTAGAGAGGCCCAGCAGGACGCCCACACTGTGACACACAGAGAGAAGGCCTCCTGGAAGGGGTAGCACAAATGCAAATGGTAGCCTCTTTTAGGGAATAAAAACATAGGTCAGGGTTTCCCTGGTGGCGCAGTGGTTGGGAGTCCGCCTGCCGATGCAGGGGACGCGGGTTCGTGCCCCGGTCCGGGAGGATTCCACATGCCGCGGAGCGGCTGGGCCCGTGAGCCATGGCCGCTGAGCCCGCGCGTCCGGAGCCTGTGCTCGGCAACGGGAGGGACCCCAGCAGTGAGAGGCCCGCGTACCGCAAAAAAACAACAACAAAAAAAAAACATAGGCCAATAGAAAGAGCAGGCAGAGGCCAGGTGGGCGTGGGATGTGGCGGGGACGCTGCGTACCTGGCTACAGGGTCTCCAAACCTGAGGAGCCGGCAGGAAAGTCAGCCCAAACGTGGCATCCAGAGGACCGCACCCCGCCAGAGGCGTCCTCGGCTGCAGTCACGCCGTGTTAACGCGCTCTCCCAGAAAGCCCCTGGAGGGCGCATGCAGGTGTCACGGAGAGGCCGCTTACCCTGAAGCAGGAGCGTCTGTTAACGTGTTGTCAACCAGGGGTGGGTAGCAGGTGAGAGGGGGGCAGGATTCCCCAGGGGCAGGCTCTGGGCAGGCCCAGCAGGCCCGAGAGATGGGCTCCGTCTACCCTCCTGCCCCAGCATCACATCCCCCGCGAGCCGGGCCACGTCAACAACCCCCAGCCACCTCTCCCAGACCTGGTGCTCATCCAGAGACACTGTGACCTGCGGGGGCTCGGCCCTCCCTCCATGTCCTCCCCCGGCTCTTCAAATGTGGGCCCCAGGACATCGGTCATCTCACCCAACCCTCCCAACAAGCCACTAGGAGAGTGTCACCAGCACCACCACCCCCCCACTTTGTAAGGAGAGGAGATTGCAACTCAGAGGCTGCTTGTTCCCAAGGCCACACAGTGCAGACGGAAAAGGGCTCAGGACCCCGCTGTCCAGGACTCCTTACCCTGAGCCAGTAACAGTGCGTGGGCAGAGCCAAGAGCATGGCTTTGGGGTCAGCCGGACGTGAGTTTCAGTCTCCACTCTGCACAAGGCCTCTGGGCCTCAGCTTCCTCATCTGTAAAGTGGGGACACGGACACCTGGAGGGTTACAGGTGACGACCTGCTTTCCTGGGCTGGCACGGGGTGGGGCGGTCGCTGTCAGCTCATAACCCCAGGGTCAGGGCCAGAGCTGGAGATCTCAGGCCACTCACACCTCGGGACTCTCGCCCCATCCGTTCAGGACTTGGTGTGGCCCAGCCTGAGGCCCTTGGCAGCCCATACCCTTGGCCCAGCAGCCCCAGTGGCCCTGCCCTGCAGTCACGGGCAGCAGAAGGGGGATAAACCCTCAAGGAGGGGGGACAGCCTCCCCACAGGGCTGGGCCTGGGCGTCAGCTCAAAGAGCCCGGCCAGGCTGGCCTGCCGCCGGCCCTTTAGCAACATGAGGGTGGTGAGGGGCTGTGGGAGTGGGAGCGCAGCAGCCTAGCCCCTCATCCCAGCAGGAGGGAGACCCCACCCCTGCCCATCGGCTCAGGCCAGGGTTCCTGGACCAGGCCTCGGTCCCCACTGGGGCCTGGACGGCCACAGCCCTCTTCATCAGCTGGGGTTCCCAGTCGAGCTGTCACGGTGGCCGGCCGCCAGCACCCGCCAGGCCGAGAGCTCCGATGACATCACTCTGGCCCAGGCGGCGGCAAAGTAAAAACAGATGACGCCTCGTCCGGGCTTGGACCCGCCTCAGGAGGCACCTCGCGAGCGGCCCTCCACTGGGTGGGCCCAAGGTGACCAGAGGCACCAGGACAGCTGCCCTGTCACGGTCCTCGCCCCCCTGAGTGGTCACCGCTCCCCTCTGGGCTGGGCCTCCAGGGAGGGTCGGCACCGCCTGTGCCTTGTTCACGGGCGTCTCCCAACCTCCGACGTGGCGCCGAGCACATGGTTGGCGTTCAGGAAATGCCAGTGGGATGAATGAGGGGCCACCAGCTGTCCCGGAGCCGTGGCTGGGGGTCCGAGGCTCCCCTCCCTCCACCCCGGCAGGGTCACCGCCATTCCTCCTCCGTGGTGCTTTGCAGTCTCCCCCAGCTCCCAGCCGTCACCAAAGACCATAGATTAGATGATGGCATTCACGTGGAATGTCCAGAAGGAGCGACTCCGTAAAGGCAGAGAGCAGATGAGTGGGTGGAGGCGTGGGGTAGGGGGTCACGGCTAAAAAGCGTGGGGTGCTCTTCCAGGTGACGAAAGTGCCCTAAAATTGAGAGCAGTGACAGCTGCGCACATTGGTGACCACACTCACGCCATGGACCCCTTAGGTGGGAAAACCATGCGGCGTGTGAATTACGTCTCATAAAGCTGTTTAAACGAAGAGGGAGCCAGTTCCTGATAAGCCAGGGGCCTGGGGCTGCTGACCTGGGAGCTCAGCTCTGAGGACCACCCACGTAGAAGGATCCAGCAGGCAGAGGGTGGAGGGTGTCTGTCTGATCCCCGCCCCAGGTTTTAAATGGGGCCTTCCCTGTTATGGGTGGAGGTGATGGAGACCGAGGCTTCCTCCTAGTATCATTATTATAGCTGTTCCCGCAGAGCTTAATGGGGTCTCATTTAGTCCTTAGGAGAACCCCCGACCGATGGTATAATGGGCCCCGTGTGACGGGGGAGCCAAGAGCAGGGGGGCCACAGACATCGGGGGTCTGGTCTGGCCCAAGACCCAACACCAGCATGTGATCTCTGCACAGGACACAGCTGCAGGTTGCTCACTCTTCTCTGAGGCTGTCAGAGTGTAACTTTCAGAAAACTGAAAGCAAGGCTGTCACACAAATATAAAATGAACATGGATCAACAATTCATTAGCCCATTAATACAGGAACCAAAAAGAGGCGGCAACAGTTTGAGGATCAGGGCAGATGAGTTAAAGGTGACACAGGTCAGGGTCCCACCGGCAAGAGAACTGTAACCCTTGGGGGTCACCTTACGCCAGATGCAAATCTGCAAGTTAACATGACTTCACAAAGTCCAAACTCTTAATTAATAGTAAACAGCAAAGTCCACAGGCACATTCTCTAGATAAGGAAATTCCTTGTGTGGCCTTAAATACTGCCCCAGGATGACTTAGAAAGGATAGCTTTTTTTTTCTTATTTTCAAGCTTTAAATAATTTTCCTTGACATTAAAGAAGATACAAATAAATGGAAAGATATTCCATGCTCATAAATTGGAAAAATTCATGTTGTTAAAATGTCCACACTACCCAAAGCAATCTGCAGATTCAGTACAATTCCAATGGCATTTTGCATAGAAATAGAACCAACAGGGACTTCGCTGGCAGTCCAGTGGTTAAGACTCTGCGCTTCCACTACGGGCAGTGCAAGTCTGATCCCTGGTCAGGGATCTAAGATCCCACATGCCATGCGGCACAGCCTAAAAAGCAGTAAATAAAAATAAAATGAAATGGTGCATTTTTTAAAATAAATAAATAAAATAAAACAACAGTCATTAAAAACAAAAAAAAACAAAAAACACCAGGAAAGTTCCCTGGTGACCTAGTAGTTAGGATTCCAGGCTTTCACTAACGTGGCCTGGGTTCAATCCCTGGTCAGGGAACATCCCACAAGCCATGTGGCGCAGCCAAAAAAAAAAGAAAAAGAACCAACAATCCTAGTTTGTATGAAACCAAATAACCAAAGCAATCTTGAGAAAGAAGAACAAAGCTGGAGGCATCACAATTCCTGCTTTCAAATTATGTTACAAAACTATAGTAATCAAAACAGTATGGTACAGGCATAAAAACACACACATAAACCAAGGGAACAGAATAGAGAGCCCCAAAATGAACCCACATATATATGGTCTATTCACTTACAACAAAGGAGCCAAAACTATACAATAGAGAAGAGATAGTCCTTTCGATACAGACAGACTTCACTTTACTGCACCTTGCAGATACTGTGTTTTTTACAAATTAAAGGTTTGTGTTGAACAAGTCTATCGGTACCATTTTTCCAACAGCGTTTGCTCATTTTGTGTCTCTGTGTCACATTTGGGGAATTTTCCCAATATTTCAAACTTTTTCATTAATGTTATATCCATTATGGTGATCTGTGACCTTCGAGGTTACTATCGTAATTGGGGAGCCATGAACGGCACCCATATATGACGGTGAACTGAATTGATCAATGTGTGTGTTCCGGCTGGCCCACCGACCGGCTGTTCCCCGTCTCTCTCTCTCCCTCCTAGGGCCTTCCTTTGCCCTGAGATACAGCAGTATTGAAATCAGGCCAATTAATAACCCTACCATGACCTCCAAGGGTTCAAGTGAAAGGAAGAGTTGCACGGCTCTCACTTTAAATCAAAAGCTAGAGATGACGAAGCTTGGTGAGAAGGGCATGTCAAGAGCTGAGATAGGCCTAAAGCTGGGCCTCTTGTACCAAACACTTTGCCAAGGTGTGAAGGCAAAGGAAAGTCCTTGCAAGAAATTAAAAGCGCTGCTCCGGTGAAGACACGAATGTTAGGAAAGCAAAACAGCCTTATTGCTGGTATGGAGAAAGTTCGAGTGGCCTGGATAGAAGATCAGAGCAGCCCAACGTTCCCTTAAGCCAAAGCCTCATCCAGAGCAAGGTCCTAACGCTCTTCAGTTCTGTGAAGGCTGAGAGAGGCGAGGAAGCTGCAGAAGGAAAGTCTGAAGCGGACAGACATCGGCTGAAGAGGTTTAAGGAGAGAAGCCGTCTCGTAACGTCCAAGTGCCAGGGGAAGCAGCGAGTGCTGATGGAGAAGCTGCAGCCAGTTATCCAGAAGATCCAGCTGAGATCATTCATGAAGGCGCTACACTACGCAACAGATATTCAGTGTAGACAGAACAGCCTCTCCAGGCAAAAGACACCATCCAGGACTTTCATAGCCAGAGAGGAGAAGTCAATGCCTGGCTTCAAAGGACAGGCTGACTCTCTCATTAGGGGCTAATGCAGCTGGCGACTTTAAGTTGAAGTCAGTGCTCATTTACCATTCCCAGAATCCCAGGGCCCATCAGAATAATGCTAAAGCTACTCTGCCTGTGCTCTATACATGGAGCAACAAAGCCTGGATGACAGCACATCCGTTAACTACATGGTTCACTGAATATTTCAAGCCCATTGTTGAGATCTACTGCTCAGAACAAAAGATTTCCTTTCAAAATAGTACTGCTCATTGACGATGCTCCTGGTCACCCCAGAGCTCTGATGGAGATGATGTACAATGAGATCAGTGTTGTTTCCTTGCTGATAACACAGCATCCGTTCTGCAGCCCCTGGGTCAAGGAGGAATTTCCACTCTCAAGTCTTATTATTTAAAAAATACATTTTGTAAGGTGACAGCTGCCATAGACAGTGATTCCTTTGATGCAGCTGGGACAAGTAAATTGAAAGCTTTCTAGAAAGTGTTCACCGTTCTAGATACCATTAAGAACATTCTTGATTCATGGGAAGAGATCGAAATATCAACATTAGCAGAAGTTTGGAAGAAGTTGATTCAGGACAACAAGCTTGGAAAAGATTTTGGATTTGACACTAAAAGCAAAGGCAACAAAAAGTAACAATAAACAAGGAGAACTACGTCAAACTAAAATCTTCTGCAAAGCAAAGGAAAACAGCAACAAAATGAAAAGGCAAAACCTACAGAATAGGAGAAGATATTTGCAAATCATATAGTTGATAAAGGACTAATAGCTAAGTTATATTAAGAACGAAGCTCTGGGCTTCCCTGGTGGCGCAGTGGTTGGGAGTCCACCTGCCGAGGCAGGGGACGCGGGTTCGTGCCCCGGTCCGGGAAGATCCCACATGCCGCGGAGTGGCTGGACCCGTGGGCCATGGTCGCTGAGCCTGCGCGTCCGGAGCCTGTGCTCCGCAACGGGAGAGGCCACAACAGTGAGAGACCCGCGTACCACAAAAAAAAAAAAAAAAAAAGAATGCATGCTATGAAGTAACAAAAGCTGATAATAATTTGATTTCAAAATTGGCAGAGTAACTGAATAGACAATTTTCCAAAGAAGACATATACAAATGACCAATGGGTACTTGAAAAGATACTCAACATCGCTAATCATCAGAGAAATGCAAATCAAAACCATAATGAGATATCATCTCACACCTGTTAGAGTGACTATTACCAAAGAGATAAGAGATAACAAACGTTGGCAAGGACTTTGAGAAAAGGGAACCCCTCGTTGGTAGCCATGTAAATTGGTGCAGCCACTATGGAACTTAGCACGGCGGTTCCTCAAAAAATTAAAAATAGAACTACAATATGATCCAGCAACTCCACTTCTGGGTATTTATCCAAAGGAAATAAAATCTCTATCTTCAAAAGACATCTGCACCCCCAGGTTTGCAGCATTATTTACAATAGCCAAGACACGGAAACAACCTAAGTTGTTTCCGTGGATGGTTGGACGGATGGTTGAGAAGATGCGGGGATGTGGGAGGTTTCCTTCACTTACACTTCTGGTAAAAGGACAGATTAGGTTAATCAGACCAATCTCTCACTGAGGAACAAAAGTGCTTTAAAAAATTTTTTTAAAGCAATGAGGTAACAAGATAGTAAGGAATAAGGAGGCCACAGTCTAAGGGGGGCAGGCCCGCAGACGTGAGTGCAGCTGAACATGTTCTTAATTGAGAACTTGTGGAAACACCAAAGGGACCTTGGGTTTCAATGGCCTCATGCAAGACACAGAGACCCCAGCCCAGGCCCGCACGCCCAGGGCAGCCCCCGGGAGGCACAACTCGCAAAGCCTAGAGCATGAAGGGCCCCACTCTCAGGACACAAGTAAACCAGAAACAGACCCAGTAAAGGCCCCCCCCAGGGACCACAGGGGGGCCACCTCAGGACAGAGCGTGGGGCTGGAGTCACTGGAAACTGGGACCACGGTTCAGACCCGCATCACCCAGCGACTCAAAGGAGACTCGTCAATGAATTTACCTCAAAGTGACCCTGGCTCTGTGGTGGCCCAGGACCCAGAAGGACCAAATGTGGGCTTTCCCTCGACCTCAGAGGAATTCCACAAATTATCTACTCACGACAGCAAGCAGGTCTCAGTACAAGCGCAGAAGGGCGCGTAACCCAAAGAGTGAGAAACAGGAGAGGAAACACGCCCACAGAGCTCAGATACTGGAAAAATCAGATAGAGTATAAAACACCTACGTCTCTATCAAGCCTAAAGAAATCAGAGCCAGATGGGAAAATCTACAGGAAACTATTCAAAAGGAACCAATAGGGTAAAAACAAGGAGAAACCTGGGAATAAAAAATACATTCATTAAAATTATTTATTGGATTTTGATTTTCATAGTATACCCAATTCAACTGAAGGAACAGTACTGAACCAAAGAACAGAGCAGAGATGTTTTAGAGGTTGCAGCACAGAGAGGCAAGAAGATGGGAAACGTGTCAGGTTTGGTGACATGGAGAAAAGAATGACTTGGTCTAACCATGCTCCAGAAGGTGAGAAAAGACAGAAGCTCAGAGTAATACTTGAAGAGGGGACGTCTGAGAATTTTATAGAACTGGTGGAACTCACACACACAAAATATCCCCCAGAAAAGCCCGATGAACCCCAAGTAGGATTAACAAAAGGGAATCTACACCTAGACTCATCTCAGCAAAACTACAGAGAGAAAGAGAAATACAGTTGACCCTTGAACCACACAGGTTTGAACTGAGCAGATCCACTTCAACACAGATTTTTTTCCAACAAGTATATTGGAAAAATTTTTGGAGATTCGAGACAATATGAGAAAACTCGCAGACAAACCACATAGCTAGAAATATCGAAAAAAAATAAGAAAAAGATGCACGTCATGAATGCATAAAATCTATGTAGATACGGTTCTATCCTGACATAGGCATAAGGTGAATGATATTTAATATAAAATTAATAATGTGTTCATTTTCTTACTGTTTCATAACTTTGCTTCCAAATAATTACATTACCTTACTGTATGCCTCTCTCTCTCTCTCTCCTAATTGAAGATACTATGGAAACAGTACCAGCCTATCATCAGAGGTGTTTTTTCTAATGTAACAATGTTTCCAATACTGTATTATGAATATGACAGTAATACTGTATGCCATAAACATTTTATAACGATTCATTTATTAGTGTTAGGTTAGGCTACTGTGAGGCAATTGTACTGATGACACCAGGTGACCATAAAGCAATCGTACTGCCGTGTCTTTGTTATGAATGCATGAATCGTTACACCTGTATGTAAATGATTTTTTTCACGTTACCTTTTCATTTTTGATGTCCAGTGCTAGGAATACATATTAACATGTACTGTGTTTTGTATCATATAAGACAATACTGATATAGGTACCGGCAGACGATTCATCCTGTAAACAGATAATGTAAACTTATAGAATGGATAAATACTCTAAATGTATCTTCTTTTCCTTACAAGTTTCTTAATAACATTTTCTTTTCTCTAGCTTACTTTATTTTAAAAATACCATGTACAATACATATAACATACAAAATATGTATAATCAACTGTTTATGTTATCAGTAAGACTTCCGGTCAGCAGTAAGCTATTAATAGTCAAGCTCCGGGCGGAGTCAAAATCTATATGCAAATTTTGGACAGCATGGTGGGAGCCGGGGTTCGGAGTCGCTAAGCCCCGTGGTGTTCAAAGGTCAAACGTATTTGAAAAAGAGCCAGAGAAGGAGACAGATTACTTTCTAAAGAGTAACATTAACGGCTGACTTGTCCAATACAGGAATGAAAACCAGAAGCCCGTGAAAGGCCATCTTCAATGAGCTGAAAGAAAATACCCAGCGAAAATGCTTTCCAAGAATGAGGGCAAAATAAAGACATTTTCAGGATGATAACAAAACAGAGAGAGTTCACCAGCGACGGACTATCTCTGCAGGGAATCCTAAAGGGAGAATTCCAGGCATATCCTTACGTGATTCCAGATGGAAGGAATGTTTGTAAGAAGAGAAGGAGTGCATAGAAAGTTGGGTGAAAAAAAGTGGGTAAGTCTAAATGAGCCCTGAATGTATGCAAATAATGAGGTCTCTTGTGTTACGACCGTCCAGCCAGGTAGTGTTAACATACCTGTCAATCAGGGGCCAGTAACCAGGAAGCCGAGGAGGTCTGTGCTTCCTGCGTTCTCTGATTAGCTCTGCCTCTTCATAAGAAAGTAGATTGAATAGTGCCCCTCCCAAATTCGTGTCCACCCAGAACCTCAGGATGTGACTCCTTGGGAAATAGGGTCTGTGCAGATGTAATTAGTTAAGGATGGAGAAAAGATCCTCCTGGGTTAGGGTGGGCCTAAACCCAAGGACCGGTGTCCTTATGAGAAGAGGAGAGACACAGACACAGAGGAGAAGGCCGTGGGGTGATGCAGGCAGTGGCTCCGAGCCTGGAGTCTCCAGGGGCTTCGCAGGGAGGGAGAGAGGGACCGAGAGGATTGGGGCGGGGGGCTCTGGTCTGCAGGGAGGGCCTCCTGAGCGGGAGCTCGGGTGTGGAAAGGGGCGTCCAGAATCCAGCAGCCAGGGTGGGTGTCCGCTGCTCGCTGTGAGGTGTAGTGTTCCTGCAGCCCTGGACGACTGGAGCCTCTGAACACCCTCATCTGGCCCAAATGTCACATGGCCCATCAGTTCTCATCAGGTGGAAATACCTGCCATGGGGTGGGAGCAGAAGATTCCAGAGGCTTTCTCCTGCTAGTGGGAGAAACAGCCTAATGTGCGTGTCTGGAGGGGGTGCTGGGTCACTGCCAAGCACGCGTCACCTGGGCTGGACCACAGCTCTCAGAACAGACAGCAGTGATTTATTCCCAGGAAACTCTGGGTTCCAAGCCTGGTGACCTCAGGGCCTTGGGCCTGTTACTTGATTTCTGGGTGCCTCGGTTTCCCCATCCCAGGCCATCGTATCAGGAGAGACAGCCAACGTTGTCCAGCTACCCAGACCCGACCAGGGGGACCAGCTGTGCTGTGTGCCCAGGACCCTCCCGGCTCCAGCACACAAGGGCTCGGGTCCCCGGAAAGTCCTCAGTGCCAGACGGTGCAGGCTGGACCCGGGGGGAGCCGTACCCACCCGGAAGCCTGCGGCCTGCAACAGCCTTTCCCAGGGAGGTCAGCACGCGGGACCCGCCCACACCCCTACCCCCGCTCAGTTTGCAATAACACAGGGACGTCCGCGCCGCCCTGCGAACAGCTGGGCCCCGTTCCGCTCAGCTCTGAGCTCCCATGACTCACCCCGCCGGGCCTCCCACAGACCAGGCCGGCCGGCGAGGGCTGCAGACGCCACGTCCCCATCTCCCGCCTTCCACGAGGCAGCACTGCGCCTCCTGAGGGGCACCCCGCCCCAAGACGGTCTCCCCAGCTCAGGCCCTGCCCTCTGCAGCAGCCGCAGGAGTCTGGGTGAGCTCCGGGGTCTGAAAGCAAGCAAGAGCCAGGCTGGGTCCAGGCCCCGTGGCCGCACCCGCTGGCCACCCTCCTGGTCCATCCTCGCAGGGGCCCAGCCCACCGGCCCCACGCCTAGGAGCACAGTGCTCCCCGGGCACCCCCATCTGAGACAGTGGAAGGTGGCCCTCAGGCCTGGGCCGGCCTGTCCCTGCATCCCCCTCCCGTCTAGAGGCCCCTCCACGGAACCCTCTGCGCTGAAGCCCGCAAGCTCTTCTGCTACCAGAAGCTAGAGCACGTCGCACAGCTGGCCCGGAGCAGCCAGCCCTCTGCTCCCCACAACCTAAGGCTGAGGCCCTGCCTTCCCCCCAGGGTCTGGGTGCAGAGGGAAAGAGACGTCTGGAGGCCACTGGGTCCTGGCTGCAGGGACACGCTGAGGAGCCGGTCTGACCTGAAGGGGCCTGTGCCCCCGGGGCCACGGTCCAGAGCTGGTGCCTGAGGGGCAGTGCTCCCCAGACGGCGCCCAGGGGGGCGTGGCCGATGCCATCTCTCTCGCTCAGCCCAGCTAGGGTGACGCTGGGTTCATCCCCACCGCGAGACCTCCCAGACTCCATCGAGAGGATATTCCTCAAATAAAAATACGATGGTCGACAGCGAAAGAGCTAGTGAGGGCCTCAAGGAAGTCAGATTGAGTCCCATGAACTTGAATGATTTGCCAGAAATTTCATGAAAAAGAATTTTTTTTGAGACCACATTAAGATAAACACCAATTTTAGAGTTCCACATGACTGAGCTGAGTGCCTGGCACCGTACCAGGCATTATAAGTACAGACACAGCTGCAGAGGGGTGTCAGCCGTAACCAAAGTTACCCAGGCTGGCAACGCGCTTTCACCTGCAAGTTGGCTGTATTGTAATGGAGGCTCTGTAAAATAGTTCGATCCCAACACTATGTCCCAAAATAAAATGCTTTCTAAAAGTAGGAAAATACATCTGAGTACATTAAAGTGAAATAAAACGTGTGTCTGTATTTATCATCCTTGGTCCGTTACCCGTCTCGGCCGCGTGGACCTTTAATGCTCATTGCTGGTGTTTATTCCAATTCGGTCTTATTTTTTATGTTTTTCATGAAATTGCTGGCAGATCATTCAAATTTATGGGAATTAATCTGAATTCCTTGAGGCCTTTGCTAGCCCTTTCTCTGTAAACCATAGTATTTCTATTTGAGAAAATATATTTTTGATAAATGCTGAGATACCTGATAAGCTCAAAGCAATTTCTGCTGAACGGAGGATATTCGCAATCTTAGGTTTATTTGTTTGGAGTCTTGGTTTGTTGTCTCTGTTTTACTTAAACGTGTACATATTTCAACCCCAATATTCTTTCAGGTGCATCTCTATTCAGAGAGTCTTTCTTCGGCAAGTCTATTTATCAGGCAACATTCAGATGGGTGGTCTCTACATGTGATTCCCTTGAACAGCTCTCTCAATTTTGTTCCATTTAGCTTCAGGAAGTAAATGTATCCAATTAAACCTAAAAGCACCCTCAAAACATTCTTCCCACAAGTACGATTTTCCGAAGCACAATTATACGACTTGAAATTGGATCTTATGCACTGTCTGAGCCCTCCAGTTAAATTTGTCTGTTTCCTCCTTTGCTTTCAGAGGGATAAGCATCAGTGGCCTCAACTCTGCAGACTTTGTTTTCAATCATTACAATTCTTAAAAGATTCAAAAGCTCACGTGCTTTGACTCTTTGTCAAAACGTTTGATGAAAGCTCTCCGAGCGAATTTCAATCCAATGCAAAAGACTCCTTTTCCAAAATGTTCGATAGCATCCCAGGTAATTCTTCGATGGCTCAGACATTTCTGAACTCAGATGGCAGGCAGCAAACAGAGAACGTACAAGCTGCTACGCTGAAGGGTTTTTTCTTTAATGACACATCACCTTTGAAACAACTTTTGTAGTTCAGTTTAATTTTAATTTTTATTTTTTGGCCGCACCACGCGGCATGCGGTACCTTAGTTCCCTGACCAGGGATCGAACCTGTGCCCCCTGCAGTGGAAGCACAGAGTCTTAACCAGTGGACCGCCAGGGAAGTCCATTTTGATGACTCCACCTTCTGTATCTGTTGGCCACACATCAAGCTAGCTTAAATGCAGTTAGGAATTTCATACAAACCACAAGCAGTTCCCAATAATAATGGATTTCTTAATTTAGTCAAAATATTGTATTTTTTATCACAGTGCTGTGATCCTTCCAAAGTCATCTCGTAAACCCCTTCAAGATGAACAAAATTTCAATGTTGAAGGGTTTGTTTTGTTAGTGAATTTGCACCAGGATTGACAGGACATCAGCTATTTCACATTTGTTCGAATGAACTTCCAATTGCTTTACCTATATTCCATCCACTGGATTAAAAAAAAAAAAGCAAAACATTTTTGGAATTAACTTAACTGATTTCTTGCTTGAAACAACGGATGTCGCTAATCTGAACAGGAGTCACTCAATGGCTCGCAAAGTTCTTCTGAGGATGCACGTACAACAAGACTTGGAATAAAAAAAGCAAGCAAAATCCATTTCAAAGAACAGACGTTCCCTCTGAAGAAAATGACGGGCTTCAGAGTCACGTGCCCCTGACCTGCGGCGGCACCTGTGCCATTGCCCCAGGCTTCGGGGGACCGCCCACTGGCGACCAGCTGGTACCACACCCACAGCCGTGCCCTCTGGCTCCCGCCCGCTCAGCGTTGTCACCACTGCCCCACGTTGGAGATCAAGGTCCACACCGAGTTCATACAAGTTAAATGTTCCACTTTCTCGAGAAAAAGGAATCAAACTTCAATCGTTTTTTAAGTGCGATTTTCATGTTTCTGCTGGTTGCCACTGAATGGGTTTATTGCAAAATTTTAAAAGCATTACCAAGAGCAATAAAAAAAAATAGCTGTGGATTTGCACCATTCAATAAATGACAAAACCACAGGGGGGGGGGTTCAGCCTATTCTGCCTCTACTCCATGGCAGGGCCACTCGGCCTTCCTTCTGCACACGCCATTCATGGTTTCCTAACAGGTAATTTCCACCCCTCCCCACCCACTGGCTGCCTAGTGACTCACGCCCGTCAAGACCACAGCACCCACCATGCTCCAGCCCCCCTCACTCGGGGGTGGCCCTGAAAGACAGAGCTTCAAGCAGGAAGCTTGTCATCAACTTTGTGTGGCAGCAGAAACGGCAGAAGATTAGCATATACTATGCCTCTGGGGCAGGGGTAAGTGGCTTGAAAGGAGCAGGATTGGAAGGGCAGGGACCCGGAGGTCTTGGCGAGAGGTAGGTGGGCTCCCCTGCAGGTGATGGTCTCTGGGGGGCACTGGTGTGAGCACAGCCACGAAGGCGGGATGCTCGCCTGGAGAGGGTCAGCCAGCCTCTCTCTCATCACCCAGGGCTTGAACAATGAGTGCGGGAACAGAGCTGCGTGCCGCTGTGGCTGGGGACTCTGCATCGGCCCGCCGACCTCAGGCCCCTCTCACCGGGGCTGCTCTAGCTTCTGCCCCTGCTGAGTGTGCCACTGTCAGCAGCAAGACGGCCGCTGAGCCCCGCACAGGGCGCCATCCCTCCACGCAGCCAGCCAGCATCCCTGTGTCAAGGCGAGTATATCAGAACCATCAGCCTTTCTGCCCTGGAGGCAATTTGCCTTCCTGCATTGGTCAGCGCTCCAGGCGTGGGTTCTCTTTCCCTGTCCCCACAGCCTCTGCCAACAGCATTCACCACGACCTCACAGGGCATCTCACTCAACAACACAGGGTCCAGCAGGATGTGCCTCGGGCCAGCAGATCCCCATCATGGTGAAGGTAGAGTGACAATGGGACCATGACCCCGGGACCCACTGGTCCTGTCTCATACCTTGTCACCCAGAACCTCCAGCCTGCTAGAATATAAAAGGCTCCTGAAAGCCTTAGCTACTGCCTCGGCTTGACAATGACCACTGTGGAGCTAGGACACTGTCCTTCAAGATACAGTGTCTAATAGCCAAAAGCTAGAAACAGCCCAAATGCCCGGCAACAGAAGAATGGATAAACAAACGCAGTCCACCCGCGCAGTGGAGTATTATCCAGTCACAAAAAGGGAAGTAGTACTGGTCCATGCTGCAACGTGGATGGACCGTGGAAACATTACTCGGTGAAAGAAACCAGGCTCAGAAGACCCACACGTCGTTCGATCCCATGGATATAAAACATTCAGAATAAGCAAGTCTGCAGAGACAGAGAGCCGACCAGCAGTTGCCAGGAGACAGGAGGAAGAGGATGGCAGCGATGACTTCATGGCTGTGGGGTGTTCTTGTGGGGCGATAGAAATGTTGGAGAGCTAGACAGAGGTGATGGTCACCCAACATTGTGAACGCACTAAATGCCGCTGAATTGCTCACTTTAAAGTGGATAATTACATGTTAGCGAATTTCATCTTGATAGAAGTATATGAAGTGAAAGAGAAAAGAGAAACATTCAGTATATATTTTGAACCGTTGTCCTTCAAGGTACAATATGCATTTTGAACCTATGGCCACCGTACAGTGACTGCTCTGACCCCAGTAGTTAGAAGACACGTGTCCCCGAACCAAGGTGTGGAGGGCGGAGTGAGCCTTCTCGCTACGGCTTCCCGTGCCCACCGGGGGGAACCTGCGCTTCCTGACCCCACAGCTTCACGCTCTGTAGGATGAGAGGTCCCAGTCCCCAGGGATGAAGCCCTTCCTTCAGGGCAGTTTACAAGGGTCCCAGTCCCCAGGGTTGAAACCCTTCCTTCAGGGCAGTTTACAAGGGTCCCTGTGACCCTAACGTGACAATTGCCGTCTGGCTCTGGGTTCCTCCCGGCAGCTGAGCGTGAAGCAAAGACAGGAGTCTCTCCGACCTACCTCTCCGCCCCCTCTCTGTGTGATGGGGGCAGGGGGGCGTCGTCCTGGGCCCCCTCTTGGGGCTGCTGCCCTGGGGATGACAGTCAGTGGGCAATCACGGCAGCCACCCCGGGGCTGGAAGGCTGCGGTTATTTCACAGCAAGCAGCCCAGGCCAGGAGAAGTGCGGGTACAGGGTGTGGGTGCAGGGCGGGGCGTCTCGCTGATGCCGTGGAGGGCACTGCAGTGACAGTGCTGCAGCTCGTCCCCCCAGCTCTCCTGAAGGGAGGTGTTTTCTGGGGTGGGCGTGGGGGGATGCTAAGAGCCACCACACTGAAGCGTCAAAGACAGGACAGGATGGGCTTACAGAGAGCCTCCAGCGATCTGAACAGTGCAAAGGACGGGCCATCCCCACCGGGCGGATGCCCCGCCCACATGCCCGCAACCTGCCCCAAGGCCGCCGGCACACAGCTCCCTCCCACAGCGACCCCCGCTCGCCATGCTTCTCTGACGTGGGGTTGCTCTGTCCACGAATGCAGGGGATCGAAAGCCCAGAATGACCCTCGAAGAATAAGGGATGAGAAGAGACAAGAAGCACCCCAGCACCGTCACCACCCTCATCGGGACGACTCAGAGGCCCGCTCAGTCAGGCACACTCCCGTCGGGGGCCCCGCCTCGGAGTGACTCCTAGCATCACCGCCAGTGTAACTTACTTGCATCCGAATCTTCGCCTGGGGGTCTGACTTGGTGGGAAGCCAGCCTACGACAAACTAAGGCCCTGAGGCCCTCCTGGGCGGGAAGAGGTCAGCTGTGTCCGAAAAGGAGAAGGAAAAGTACAAAGTCATTCCCCAGAATCGACCACACGACGCAGGGACGGAGACACGGCCGAATCTGCCACCTGCGCCAGGAAAGGAGGCTTCAAGGTGGACTCACCCAGGCAGACCCAGAGCCCAGCACTCCTCCACTCCAGGTCCACCCCACGTCCACCCTGCCCAGCCTGGCCGAGTGTCCAGCGCCCTCTCCCGCCCAGAGGACAGTGGGACCCTGGTACCTGGTGGTACATCCCCTTCACGTCCTTGACAGCCTGTCCTCACCCTGCAGTCAGCGGGGCTTAGCCAGATGCCGCCTGATGACATCCCCACCGCACACTCTACTCCCATGAAAATCTTCCCATTGCCCCAGGGCTGCAGTGCCTCTGGGACACGGGACCACTGGGACGGGGTACAAAATATTGAAATACTGCCTCATCGGTCAGTAAATGGTGACGTTCCATGCTCCCCTGTCCTTCCCAAACGCCGGGATCTCTCCGAGACTACAGGGTTCATTCCAGGACCTTGCTCCAGCCCGGCCGGCCATCCATTCTCACCAACCTGTCCCACTGCCTCCCCACTGTCGCCTGTGCCTTTGCTCCAGCGTCACCTCCTTAGAGCCCTGGACCGGCCCCCCTCCCTCCAGCCACGGAGCACAGGCTGTCCCTCCCCCTCACTAGTTCCTACTCATCCGTCAAAATCTGACTCAAAAGCCGCTTCCTCCAGGAAGCCCCCACCCCTCCCTGGCCCCCGAGACGAGCTCTGGTCCCGTTGCTTCTTCCGTGGTTCCGGCACCTGCCTTTTCAGCACCTCCCGCCCAGGTAATTACACTCAGTTCCCGGCTACTTGGCTAAATCTCTCCTCTCCTCTACAGGGCTAGCTTCTCCAGAGCAGGAACAGGCTGGGGGTACTTTTGGTTTTCCTTTCTTTCTCATCATTGTATTCCCGGCACTGGGCAAGGTACCAGCCCAGAGCAGGAACTCAGCAAGTCTCTGAATGAAGGCGTGAATGAAATGCCATCCGATCTGGGCCCCAGCCCCCCGCCAGCCCCCCCAGCTGGTGACGGCAAGCAGTACACGTGGGAAGCGCGGCCTCTCTGTGACTGGACTCTCAGGAATGCTTCGGCAGCACAAAGAATTCTGCTCCAAACCCCAGCTGGACTTCTTATCTTCAAGGATTGCACAAAATCCTGGAACTCACTTTAATCTTAACTGTCCATTTAGAGACACAGCAAACCAGTAACGCTCGAGGGCAGGGGCGGGCGGGGAGCGAATTCACTGATCCTTAATCTCTAGCAGATGCTGGGCGGGGCTGAGCTGGCTCTTCTGAAACATAGGGACTGTTTCTTAATGCTGGTGTTGAAGTCCTTCAGAGGCAGATCTGGGCCCGCTGGCTGCACAGGCCCCAGCTGGAGGGCTAGACACAGCCCTTCTGGTGGGCTGACCAGGCCTGACAGGGCCGCCATGACCAGTCTCTGAGAAAATCCATGTCCCACCTTCTCCAAAACCTTCCCTGACACCCATTTCCCCAACTCCGAGGGCGCGTACAGAATTTTACATGAGTCAGCAGTGGTCCGTGCTCCAACTCCACCACGACAAGTATTTCCCCCACACTTGCTGTAGCTGGAGGGGCTGGGAGGCAAGTGGGTGCGACAGGGAGAGCAGGGAAATTGCTACCACCGAGGAGGTCAGGGCACCGGAGCAGTTAAGTAGGCATCCCTGGAGTTGGACCGGCCTTCAGATCATGGCTCTTGGCCCCTCCGTGGCCCATGGCAAGTCACTTACCCCAGAGCCTCGTCCGTAAATAGGGGAAAAACCACTCTTCTTCAAGCATTTACACTGTGCCTGGCACACATTAGGCACCTGCTGTGTGCGAATGACTTTGTTATGTACCTACTGTATCCCGGGATCCGGGCTCAGTAATAATACCCACAGGACCACTGTCCTGGGGGCCGTGTTTCTGGCCACGAAAGGATCCTGTTTGGGGCTCAGATTATAATGAAGCCCACTCTTCATCTACGGAGAGAGCACAGACCCAGGATAATAAGCGTGCAAATGAAGAAGCAAGACGGGAAGAATCGTGGAGGCACACATGGCAAACAGAGCCCTCCGGGAACAGACAACTCTTTCTGGAGAGTTTATTGGAGGAAAAGCAGCGAGACACAAACGCTCTGCTGGAAGGGTTCCTCCAGTGAAGATGAAGAGCTCCAGCCCCTTAGGTGCACACAGGCCAGGTTGCGAGCAGCATGGCACAGACAGAAACACAGTAACGTGATCCTTGGGTATCTTTGCCGAGCGGTCACTCAGGGAAGGTCCCAGGCAAAGTGTTCTTCCCCCTTTATCTCGTGGATTCCGCCCAACAGCCCAACATGGCAGGCACCGCCATCACCCCAGTTTTACAATCGGGAGGTTCTGAAGGGTCATTAGATTGCCCAGGATCCCACACGGTGAAGCCAGGATTTGAACGCAGGCCACTGACCCCAGAACTGCTCTTTCAGGACCACCTATGCAGAAAAGAGGGAAAAGACCAGAGCAAAAGCCTGCCCTCATAGCATCACTGGGTGAAGCCCCAAGCTCTCTGGCAAGAAGGAGCTGGTCATGTATCCTCCGGTCCCACTGCCTGCCTCTTCTAGATGTCGGACATACCCACGTCGTGGGTGACTTCAGAGTGTCCTCCCCAGAGTTTTCATGCTAATGTGTAGGCTCAGCCATTTGCAACTTTCATCGTCTCCCGAAATCCTGAGGGAGAGGATGCTTCCTTCCGGGTGGTATCAGGCATCATATCTGTCTGCAAGGAGTAGACCCTTCCTCACTGCTACAGCCGAGATTCTGGAAAAGCAGTTATCAGTAGTAAGGAACTGATTCCAGCATCCACTCTATACACCCTAATCCATCACATAGGATGCCTGCTTCTGGTTAGCCCTCCTACAGCTTCCCCAGACCAGCAGCCTCCAATCAGGGCATATCCGTCCCTTTTTTCCACTATAAAACTTACCCACTCTGGGACTTCTCTGGTGGTGCGGTGGTTAAGAATCCGCCTGCCAGTGTAGGGGACACGGGTTAGATCCCTGGTCCAGGAAGATCCCACATGTCGCGGAGCAACTAAGCCCATGCGCCACAACTACTGACCCTGCGCTCTAGAGCCCGCAAGCCATAACTACTGAAGCCCGCGCACCTAGAGCCTGTGCTCCGCAGCAAGAGAAGCCACCGCAGTGAGAAGCCCGTGCACCACAACTAGAGAAAGCCCATGCGCAGCAACGAAGACCCAACGCAGCCAAAAATAAATAAGTAAAATAAATTAATTAAAAACAAAAACCCACTCCCCTGCCTGCCTCTGAGTCTCTGCCAAAATGAAAGTCGTGATACATGACTCCCTTGCTATAGCAAGACCTGAATAAGCAGTCTTTGCTTTTCTCATTTTATTGGCCTTCATTTATTTTCCCCTGGGGCTCTATGTTAAGAAGGATTCTGAGGCTTCTTCGGGGCTCAGTGGCCAACTAACAATGGCCCGTAGGCTGTGGCAGAGGTGCTAAGAATCTGCCCCTGTCTCAGAGCAGCCCCTCCTGCTTCAGCTAGAAAGATACCTCCACCGAAACACCCACCTTCTGCTTCCGTGATCCCAGCGGCAATGCAGCTCGAAATGCAGGAGAGGCAGCTGGTGGAGGATACGGGAGAGTCTGCTCACCCACAAAGTCTAGCCAAGAGTTCAACCCAGTACTTGGCCGAGTTTCCCGCTGTCCCCTCATCTAGCACTAGAATACAAGAGATGGCACAGAAGATCTGAAGGCAGATGGTAGATGGCCCTCAAATCTGATCACCTGACCATAAAATCAACACACAATGGCCGAGATTGTGGAAAGTTAAAGGAAGCGTTACCAGGCCAAGATGGGGAGGCCTGAGCCAGGGGCAGAAATGACCAGCTGACCCGCCAGTATCTGACCCCCTTTCCGAGGTGTAGTTATGCTGGGGGCTGGTGCCCCGCCAGTTTCCCAGCCTCCCTTGCAGCTGAGTGGAACCATGTGATTAGTTCTCACAATGGAAGGGAAGAGGAAGTGCCCCAAGCACTTCCGGGTCCGGGTGGTCAAAGGCACACACGTAGCCGTGCTCTCTCTGTACAGGCTTCCGGGAGCCCGGGTGGAGCCTGGGTGTCCGAGGGACGCTCAGAGGAGAACCAAGCAGGAGCAGCCCGATCTACTGAGTGGGCGCCGTGGTTTTGTGGTGCAGCCGCTGAGGCAGCCCCACCACCGGCAGTGCCCACAGATCAATGAAGGAACGAGGAGTCCGGGCGAGCAGAGCAGGCCTCCCCCGTCCAACGAAAAGGGGAAAACAGAGTGGGAAGCTCCTGTGCCAGACGTGTGGGGGATAGACAGCCCTGGCCGCCAGATGGAGAGCTGGAAGCTGGGTCGCTTTCCCAGAGGTCAAGTTTGTCAATACGTCGATATGAGAAAAGGCGTTCACTCGTCATTAGCAGTCTCTGCCGCGGAAGATAGTGAGACAGATTCCAGGAGGTCGGAGGAGGCATCCCTGTGTCGACAAAGCGAGGGGAATCCCGTCAGGGTCTCCAACAGCAGATGGGAAGAGGGCTTGCTGTGCTCATGGCCACAGAGCGTGTTCCTGGTGGCGAGGCTGTTGCTGGGACGTCCAGGGATGTCTACATCCAGCCCTGCCCATCGTCCTCCTCACAGAGGAAGGGACACACCCAGGAAAAGAACAGAGGGTCAGCGGACACGGCTTCCTTTGATCTGGGTTTCTGTTCCACACCATGTGACGCAGAGCCCCAGCAAAGCAGATGGGGGCCCATGACCTGAGCTCAAACCCAGATGTGGAGGGGCTCCCGCTCTCTAGCCAACCCCCTGGTACAGGGACCCAGAGCAGTGACCAGTGCCTCAGGCACAGAGCGGAGAGAGCATAAGGTGGCCAGGCCTCCAGAGGACGCCAGGGCTCAGCTTCCAGACCTCCCGACACGAGGTCATTTGAGATTGGCCCGCCCTGCCTGCTGTGGGCCAGTCTCTCTCTCTCTGTCCAACAAGGAGATGGAGCAGAGGGCCCCCTGTGGTCCCGCCCAGCCCCAGGAATCCTATGATTTCATGAGCCCGTGGTTATTATCCTTGGATAAGCTCTCCAGCCCACAGGACCGTGAACCATGAACTGAAAAGTTAATCTCAGAACCAAGGAGATGTGTGGAGACGGGAGGCCAGCCCAGCTTCGGCACAGCTGAAGTCACCCCAGCCTTGCATGGAAAACCACTCTTAGCTCAGGTCCACACGAAAGCAGGTAGCAAATGTGGCTCCCAGGCTATAGTCTGCTGACCCCTGCTGTCATACCTAAGGCCCAAATCTCAGTGGCCCAAGAAAATAAAAGTTTGCTTCTTCTTGTGTCACATCCAACGATCGTGCAGGCGGGTCGCCTGGTCTTTCAAGCCAGGGAGCTGTGCAGTGACCCAGGCTCACAGAGGCTCTTCCAAGTGTGGTTTCCCAAAGTCACCATGGGCATCAGTGTCCAAGTCAACACCCAGTCAGCGTAGGAAGGGAGCGCGTGGGGGGTTGTGTGGAGGGTTTAGGGACCAGGGATCAAGACGGTGCCCACATTCCCCTGGCTGGAACTTGGCCACGTGGCTCCGCCCAGGCGCGACAGGGGTGCTGGGAAATGTCTTCACTGACCCGGAGCCTGGTCCCCAGCAGCAGCCCGATGGACCATCTTTCATGGGGCAACAACAAGGGTGGTTACGGATGGGTGGTGAGGATTAAGGGAAAGTAACGCGTGTAAAGGACATGATGACACCTGGGAAGCCGTTCTGTATGTATTATCCTAGGTACCAGATATAGAAAAGGTTATAACGTGGGGATATTTTATTTTAAAGGCAATAAAAATGAAACCAGCATTCCCATGCCCACCACCCAGGTTAAGAAAGAAAACTTTAGGACTTCCCTGGTGGCGCAGTGGTTGGGAGTCCGCCTGCCGATGCAGGGGACGCGGGTTCGTGCCCCGGTCCGGGAGGATCCCACATGCCGCGGAGCGGCTGGACCCGTGAGCCATGGCCGCTGAGCCTGTGTGTCCGGAGCCTGTGCTCCGCAACGGGAGAGGCCGCAACAGTGAGAGGCCCGCGTACCGCCAAAAAAAAAAGAAAGAAAGAAAACTTTACCTATCGTCTTGAGACCACTCTGCATCCCAGTCCCCAGAACCACCCTCTTTTGGCCCCCGGTCCCACATTTCCTCTCACTTCCCCACCTCTTCGTTCACCTGAGATCCCAGAGCTCAGTGCCGTCTGCCCGTTTCCCAGCTTCACGTCAGCGGCACAGTGCTGCTTACCTCTTCCTGGTATCCGGTCTCTTCTGCACGTTACGTTTGACATTCGTCGTGCATTTACACAGCTAAGGGTCCTTTATCTCCATTGCTGAATGTTGTTCGCCTATACACACGACAAGTTACTTACCCATTTTCCTATGGAGGGACAGTTGGCCTGCCTCTCGCTTTGGGCTGTTGAAATATGTTTGTACACATCTCCTGGGGCCCATGTGTGCGTTTCCCGAGGGGAAGAGCCTTGAGTCACAGCGTACGGCAGGCTGAGCTTCAACAGATGAGGCCAAATGTGTCTGGAGGGGTTATCCCACTGCCCGCCTCCCCAGGCACGGCGCACAGCACCCGGGCCCCTGGACAACATGGCACGCTGATCCTACCTGGGGGTGCGTGCCCCCACACCTCCTAGCGCCTGAAGAGGCCAGCCTCCCACCTGACCCTCATTACCGTCCAGGGAGGCGCACACAGCCGGGCCGCTGTTCCCATTTGACAGATACGGGCCCTGGGCAAGTCGGAAGTGGGACATTTCCTATTGTCCCTCCACTGACCAGGCCCGGCTCTGAGAGGAAGTGTACGTCCCTGGCCTCTGTCCTGGTGAACCCAAGGTCAGGTCCTCAGGGTCCGGGGCCGGCTAGGTCCTCATCATGCTCTGCATTGGAGGGTGCGACCTGCTTCCCCCTCGAGCCCAGGACCAGGCCAAGCCAGCGCCAGCACAGTCTCCCAAGGGTCTGCGGAGGGATGCCGGAAGAGCCAAGGGCTGCACATCACTCGTTTGTGTGTAAAACAAACTCGATTTAAATTTCAGGATGCGCATCTCCACCCCGCATAATCCCGAGGATGAAACTCCGTGCAGAAGCCCAGGCGCCCGTGCTGAGTGGGCACCTCCCCTGGCGGCAGTGCCCACCCCCCCCAACCTCTCGCAGGCCTGGCTGTTGTGGTCCCTCGTCCTCTGTAGCATCTCTTCCCGCTCTCCTTCTCATGCACCTTGGGCAGCTATGGGGGTGTCAGGGGACTTCCCAGACAGTCCAGTGGTTAGGACTCCACGTTTTCACTGCAGGGGGCTCAGGGTCGATCCCTGGTCAGGGAACTGAGATCCTGCATGCCGTGCAGCATGGAGTGGCCAAAAACAGAAAAAATGGGGGGGTGGGGGGTCAGCCCCTCACCCAACACCCAACTGTGGAGCCTCTGGACTTTGAGCAAATGCGGTAATGGGAGGAGACTCTTGGGACCCTTGGAAGGATAACTGTATTTTACAGGCGGGAGGGACATGAATCACTGGGGGCCAAAGAACAGACTCTGCTGGATGGACCCTAAAGTGGCTTCGTGATCCAAGCCTTCTGGTGTAACCCCTTCCCCTTGAGTGGGGGCTGAGCTGTGACCTGTTTGTAATCACTAGACTATAGCAACAGTTACGGAATGTCCCCTTTGCGAGTACTTTACAGAATTGCATAATGCCCATCTTTCTGGGAGACTGTCTCCCTTACTGGCTTTGATGAAGGAGCTGCCATGTGAGAGGGCCCCACATGACTGAGGGTGGCCTGAGGGCAGCCCCCGCAATGGCCAGCGAGGAACTGAGGGCAGCTTCCAGGTGACGGCCAGCAAGAAACGGAAGCGCTCATGTGACAGCCCACAAGCACCTGGATCCTCCCCCAACAGCCACAGGAGCTTGGACTCTTCCCCGGCTGAGCCTCCAGACGCAACCCAGCCTCCTGCCCCAGAAACTGCGAGATAACAAAAGTGTGTCATTTCACACTGCTACGTTGGTGGCGAGCATGAGATGCTCAAAGTGGCAGCTAGACTGGACGGAGGATTTACTCTGCTGAGCGTTTTAAAGAAAATAATATCTCCAACTTCAGTGATCATGCTAAAATGCACAAAGGACTACTCAAATATTGAAGACCACTCTGGCTCCCAAGACCCATTAACCAGAAAGAAGGTCAGACTCAAAAACACAAACTCACGCTCAAGGTTTCTAAGCCAACTGTGACTTGGGAACCTACCTCGGCTCCAGTGGGATCCTGTCGCTCTTTCTTTCCCAAGGTCTCCAGCTCACCAGAGGCTCCCCAAGCTCAGTTCTCCCTGGCTACCACCCAAGGGTGTCATGGTTGTATTTGCTTAACCAAAGCCACCATTCATGCTGCATTAGCATTGCTAAGCATTTAGACATTCAGACCCTTTCTTAGTCTGCTCAGGCGGCCATAACAAAATGCCATAGACTGGGGGCCTGGACAGCAAAGCATTTCTCACAGCTCTAGAGGCTGAGAGTCCAAGATAAAAGTTCCAACCAATTCAGTCTCTGGTGAGAGCTCTCTTCCTGGCTTTTAGATGGCCACCTTCCCACTGTCCTCACATGGCAGGGAGAGAAAGAGAGACTCACCTCTCCTTATAAGGACACTAATTATATAGGATCAGGGCCCCACCCTTATGACATCATTTAACCTTAATTACCTCCATAAAGGCCCCATGTCCAAATATAGTCTCACTGGGGGTTAGATGAAGGGGGTGGCCCATTCAGTCCATAAGAGACCCCCATGGCCATCTGCAAAGAGAGGCTTATGTCTCTCCCTCAACCATGGACAAGGGAATCTACCCTGGACTTTCTCTTATTTCCTTTGACAATAAAGGAAACTTTATTGTCAAAACTTCCCAAAACATTTTCCATCAAACACCAGTGTGCATACAAGAGTAACAGGTGTTTTGAGAAAAGAAGATTCCACAGTGAAATAGGTTTGGGGTGACAGGGTTATACCAAGGTGGCAGGCCTCTTTGAGCCAGGGGTGGTTCTCCTTGGAATGGATGCGTGAATGGCAGTGCCTCCGGCCCAGACTCCACGTGGCCACTCGCCCTTCTGAGTCCAGCCAGTGAATCTGTCCCCAAGGTGAGTCAGAGGCTGGCGAGGAGACCCACCTAGTCCAGCAGACAGAGGAGCCCCGAGGGAGCCGGTTCTGTGACAGGACCACTGGCCTCACCCATTCGCTGACACGTCCTGACCCAGTTCCTGCCTCAGTCACAGTTTACTGCCGCTTCACAAATGGCCTGAAAGGTCACTTCTCTGCCAACCCATGAGCAAACTAAACACGAAGCTTTTCCTCCCTTCAAATGTTTAAAAGGCCATCGAGGTCCAGCCGGCTGCACAAGGCTCCCTGCTCAGACTCACCACCCCGGAATCAAAGCCCCAGGTCCCGACAAGGTGGGGGACCCAGCAGGAGACACACGAGGGTAGCCACGCCGTGCACCCATTCGGCACTCCTCTGGGAAATAATCAGAGCCTGGCACACAGTTGGTGCTCAAAATAGACACAGCTGAGCCGTGCCCAGAACGGCTACAGCGGCAGACCGCAGACCGCACCCCTGCCCGCACAGAGCCACCAGCCCACCAGGAATACGGACGGTAAAGACCAGAGGCGTCCAGGGTGCTGGAGGCCGAGCCCCACCCCCGGGCTGCGTCAGCCCTCTCCTGGCACTGCTGTAAAATTGGGGAAGGCAGCAGTCCTTTCAAGCATGACTGAGCCCTGATGTCCCCGTAGGACCTGGGCTTGGCACAGCTCCTCCAGCGGGATCCCGCCGCCCAGCCCCAGGGAGCGCTCAGCGCTCAGCCTCTAGCTGTCACCTCCTTCGAGGTCTCGCCCCTCCCTTCACCCCACATTCAGAGTGAGCGAGAGGTCACTCTAGAGGTCCAGCCACCGCAGCCTAACGTTGGATGCTCTGTCGGGGGCAGTGGCTCTGGGGCGCCCTCGGGGATAGGCGACGCCTTACAGGCCTGAAGCCCCTGCAGACACTTTCTTGGCCCAGTCCCACCTCCCCCTGCCCTGCGCAGTGTGGACCCCTCACACACATCCGGCCCCCGACCTCCGGCACGGCATCTGCTTCCGGAACACCCAGCCTGAGACAGTGGTTCCCGAGTGGTCTGAGAAGGCAGCCCCCCTTCCAGAGGGGTGGGGAGTGAAACGCTCACGGATTCCATCTCTGCTGGCTCGCGAGGCTCTAACCCCCTGCAGGGCTGGCGGCCCAGGTGTCGAAACTTTGAACAAGAGGAACTGGGACTGCGCTGCTGCTGGAAGGGACCAGATGGTATCTGTGAGGACTAAAGACTGGATGGTCACTGCGAAGCCCACCAATGTCCCAGAGGAAGACGAGGGGCCCCTGGGGGCTGGCAGGCAGTTAGAGCGCAGGTGTGCAAGCCAGGGACCCTGGGGGGGCGGGGGGGGGGGCCAGGGCAGGCAGTTAGAGCGCAGGTGTGCAAGCCAGGGACCCTGGGGGGGCGGGGGGGGGGCCAGGGCAGGCAGTTAGAGCGCAGGTGTGCAAGCCAGGGACCCTGGGGGGGGGGCCAGGGCAGGCAGTTAGAGCGCAGGTGTGCAAGCCAGGGACCCTGGGGAGGCGGGGGGGGGGCCAGGGCAGGCAGTTAGAGCGCAGGTGTGCAAGCCAGGGACCCTGGGGAGGCGGGGGGGCGGCTGAGAACACCCAGCACTAGTCCGAGGGCCAGGATGGTCAGAGTGGCTGGACTCCACAGACAGCCAAACGTCCGACCAGGCAGGCCTGCCGGGCCAAGGTCAGGGGCCTGGCTGGGGGAAGCTGGAACCACGGCACACGGGATGAAATATCTGAAGATGCCCGTCCCCAGGTCCTCCAAGCCTTCTGAGCCACAGCTGGAGCCCACCCAGCCCTGCGAGCTACACCCCACCCCTGCCCACAGAGTGGGGGGCCTCCCCTGTGAGACAGTAAGTGTGGCTGAGGCAGGCCGGGACCCGGGACCCGGGACCCGGGTGGACACACGCCTCCTGGAGCGGCGAAATACAAAGAAACCATAAGGGACTAAAAATAACTGCGTGCATGCGCAGGCGGGGCAAATTCTGGACAAAAGATACAAAGAGACCAAAACAACCCAACCGCCGCTTCTGAAGAGCGGAGAGCAAAAGCGGGGTACTGCGCATGCCCCCTGCACGCAACGCCGCCGAGGGGGCGGGCGCCCTACCCTCGCCCCACCCTCGCCCCATATAAGGAAGCAGCTGGCCCCTCCCTCAGGGAGAAAGCGAGCAAGGGAACCTGTTTATTCTCGCTCGCTCCCCCCACCCCCGCTGCAGCAGGGGCCGCGGTACAGCCTCGCCTGAACTTCTTACCGCGCCTCTTGTCAATTTCTGTTGATTAAGGAGGCCAAGGACCCTGGTTGGTAACAGCACCCCACCTCCCCTGCACGCACGGCCCATAACGAGGGTTAAGTCATAGCCTGATTAGGGACGAGGGGGCGCCACCCCAGCAGTGGAGAGACGGGGAACACACAGGATTCGGTCTGAGGGCGCCAGAGCAGAGACCGGGTCATAGAGTCATCCGGGAAGGAGGATGCTTTGGGAGAGACTGTGGACACACTGGGCTTGTCCCCTGGCCGGGAAAACAGACCCGCCTCAGCGGGAGAAACAGAGAGGCCCCTAGGCTGGAGCAGGCTGTCCTCAGCGGAGAATCGCGCACCTTTTGAAAGGCACCTCCTGGCACTCCGTGGCCCCGGCAGGGTGGAAGCGGGCCCCTCCGAGGGCAGGGTCACGTGTCCTAGAGCCGTCCCGCTGTAGCGCAGCCAGCCCCTCGGCTTGCTCCTCGGCGGTCCAGGGTCCCACACAGCGAGATGGAGGAGGAGGAAAGCCCTCCACCTGCAAGCTGGGGTGCAGAGGGGCCCGCTGGGTTTGGGGGTGCAAACTGAGAACTGACAGCAGGCTCACCACCTGCTCTGCTCAGCCGCACGGCCCTGGACAACAGCATCCCAGCCAGAACCACCCCGACGCCCTCCCCACCCCCCCCACCCCCAGAGCCCCAGGACTTCTGACCTTTTAAGAGAGAAACAAAAGCTGGCTTAGAACTGCATCCCAAGGGACTCGAATTTTCCTCAAGTACTGAATTCAAAAACGTTTTCCCACTTCCCTTGAAAGGAGTATCAAAAACTGCACTTGAATCATTCTTTTTTTTTTTTTTCCTGTACGTGGGCCTCCCACTGCTGTGGCCTCTCCCGTTGCGGAGCACAGGCTCCGGACGCGCAGGCTCAGCGGCCAGGGCTCACGGGCCCAGCCGCTCCGCGACATGTGGGATCCTCCCGGACCGGGGCACGAACCCGCGTCCCCGGCATCGGCAGGCGGACTCTCAACCTCTGCGCCACCAGGGAAGCCCCTGAAGCATTCTGAATAGATGTCACAAGTGTTATAAAACCTAGGTGCAACTAATTTTGTCCACCTGGTCTCTGTATTCCCAAATAAAACTTCACAAAGACTTAAAATTCTTTCCCCTTCCAAAGTGTGCTCAAGAACACACTTACAAGGCGGGGTGAGTGACTCCCGCCAGAGGGAGGAGGGGGCGGAGGGGACGTGAGCTTGTGTCTAATTCTGATTTCATCAGCGCGCCCCTGCCCCAGAGCCTGGCTCCAGGGCACGGCTGGACTTCTGCCCAGAGTGGGGCAGCTGGGCCGCTCCAGGCCCGGGCCCAGGCATCTGCTCGGCCGCCCGCCCCACCCCTTCCCTCCGGGCTCCCCACGGGCTGAGTCAGTCGCGGTGCAGGAGCAATGGTGGCGTCCAGGCCACAGTCCTAGACTTGCTGATGGCAGGGCTGGGGAGCAAGCCTGTCTCGGGGTTGACACAGGAGAAGCCGGCCTGGGAGGCGGCAGGATGCGGTGGGCAGGCATCCCTGTGTGCCCGCTCCCACACCCTCCTCCCTCCCAGGGCTCTGGCCTCACTTGGTCCCTCGAGGCTGCCCCACCAGCTCCGGGGGACACAAGCAGTCGCCTCGGTGGCCACAACTCTTCCCACTGACTGAGCATTTACACCGTTACAGAGGCAGGGAAACTGAGGCTCAGGCAGCGAAAGCCACTCGCTCAAGGCTGCAGAGCTGAGACGTGGCCAGGCTGGGACCAGCCTGTGCACCACCAAGGCCGCACATCGGGTCCACACCCACCTGGCCACCCCTGCAGCTCTCAGCCCGGCACACAGAGGGTCAAAGCGAGGCAGCCGGCGGTGCAGGTGGGGGTCCCGTGTGTGTTCACGGACTTGTGCTGAGACCCTCCAGGGGCTCTGGAAGCTTCCAGGGAGCCCCACTCTGATAATGTGTCAGGGCTGGAGGGACCGCTGACCCTGGCTGCATCCCAGCCAACCCACACCCTCCCTGGGCTTCAGGGCTCCGGGGCGGGCGGAGTTGGGGTGTGGCTTGTTTTGGGGGTGGGGGGGCCTGGTGGGGAGAAGGGAGAGCCCTGGGCGGGGAGAGGCGCTCAGGAGCATCTCCTGGGCCAGGGCCCGCCTCCCCTCACAGCCCCACCCCCCCACCCCCGGGAAGCCACCCAGAAAAGGAGGAGGAGAAAGTTCATTGCCTGAACATGGGTGCAGAAGGGGAAGAGTGCAGGCCGCGCCCACGTGGCAGTTCCTGAGCGCCCGCCCCGGCCAGCAGCCTCACCCAGGCAGGCTCCCCAGGGGGTGGGGAGGACCCTACTGGGACCAGCGGCACCCCCTCCTCTCCGCTGGCCCTTCACGCCCCTCCCCTTCATGCCCTTCTCCAACTCTGCCCTCCTCTGCCCTGCAGAACTGGCTTGTGCCTGTCCCCCGAGCCCAGGACAGCAGGGACAGGGCCCCAGGAGCCGGTCAGGGTGCGGGAAACGCAGGTCTCTCCCACCAGCAGCAGGGGGCTCACCCAGCTCCCAGGACCAGGCTTTCCCTCGGGGCCAAAGCCACGCCTCTGTGTGCGAGGTCTGCCCTGGCACCAGGGACACAGCCCAGAACAAAGCCTATGTCTCTGCTCTGGGTCCCCCGAAGAGTACAAGTAAACAAGCATATGGGTTGCCGACCCCACCTGAGGAAGGAAGATGCAGGGAGGAGATGGAGAGCAGGGTTGGGGGGGGGGGGGGGACCCTCAGAAGCGACACCCGAGTGAGGACACGGCGGTGGCGGAGAGAACCTGGAGTTCTGGGAAGGTGCTCCAGGCAGAGAGTGCGGCAAACGCAAAGGCCCTGAGGCAGGAGGGGCTCCCAGGAGGCCACAGTGGAAGAGAGCGAGAGGGAGGCCAGACCAGGCCCCGGTGGCATCCCAGAGCCGGGACGGAGCTGCCTCTGGCCCTCCCCTTGTCTTGATGGTGCAGACAGCTGATGCCTGGGGAGGAAAGCGAGTGTCTCCTGCGGTTGTACGGGCCACCCTCTCCCTAAACACACACTGAGTGCCAACTGTGTGCCTGGAGTGTCTGTGCGTGAAGCGTCTGCAAGGCGGATGTGGGGCACTATCTCCAGGCCAGGCTAAATCCTCCCCCGGCAGTCCCACCGTCTGGACCAGGAGGCCGGCACCGTCCAAGGCAGCACTGACGGAAAGCGCCGGCACGGAGCAGGCAGGGGACGGCCTGGCCCCAGGCTGGCCCTGCTCCAGCCGCTGCTGCCCTGCTGCTTGCAGACCTCAGATGTGAGGCACTGCGGGGGAAGCCAGTGATGACGGAACACCCAGGAGGTGGCTCTGGAAGGTTCTGGGAGTTTGCCCAGCACATCCTCCCACCCCGAGGGGTCTGCAAATGCTCCCCCAGGGGAAGCCGCAGGAGCAGGGTGTTTGGGGGAGGAGAGAGGTCCACGGGAGGGGCACCAGTAGGGCTTGGCCTCATCCCGAGGGCATTGCGGGTGGCTGCTGCGGGGTACGCAGGGCCCGCAAGGCCCTCTTCCAGTTCCCCCTCCACACACAAGCCACCCGCCTCCTTGCAGATCTCCCCAGAGAAAGGCAGGAGCCATAGGGCTGCACTGACCCGGGACTGCGCCGTGCTCGGGGACCCAGGCACTGAATGCGTGTGATCTCACGACAACCCAAGCAGGGGGGACGGCCACCCCCGTCACAGATGCCCAGGGGGGTCACATTACCCCCTCCCCAGCCATGCAGCGGCCGGGTGCTCCAGCCGCCAGGCTCAGCCCAGGTCAGGACCGCGAAGCCGACCCCAGTGCTTGGCCGAGCTCAGCCCTGGCGCTTAGACGGAGCCCCGTCACCTGCCGAGTTTCCAAGACGAAAGAATGTCGGCCCAAGTCAGAGGCTCACAGAGCTTCTTGCCCAAAGCCAGCCCAGTCCCAGCACCCCTCGGCCTCCCAAACGGACACCCAATGCGGGTGTCAGGGCAGGCTTCCCGAGCAGATGTGAGGCACAGCCCGGACAAGAAGAAAAGCTGGGGAGGAAAGCCAAGTGCTTCCCTCACTCCCCGGGAGATGCCCCGAGTGGGAAGACGGGACACAAGCCTGGGCGGGACCTCGTGGAGGGCAGGCCGCAGCCTCCTCCCCAGCTCCCCCTGCTCACCTTGGGGCCCTGCTCACCGCAGGGGCCAG
Source organism: Leucopleurus acutus (assembly GCF_964270905.1). Classification (NCBI taxonomy): domain Eukaryota; kingdom Metazoa; phylum Chordata; class Mammalia; order Artiodactyla; family Delphinidae; genus Leucopleurus; species Leucopleurus acutus. Next base: position 2,926,964 of record NC_139150.1, on the reverse strand, counting down.
AGCCACGATCACATGCAGTTTGCACCCCGAAGGCCAGAGAAGCCCCAAGCTCAGACCCCCCAGCCTCCTCCTGACAGTGGGGCAGGGGCAGGTCCTGGGGCTCTGCTTCCAGCTGGGAACCCTGGCAGGGTGGAACTGAGGGTCCCCAGAGGGCACCAAGTGCCCCTCACAGACGTGACAGCCCAACACCCCGCGAGTGAACGGACTCTGTCTGGACCTGGGACATGGGAGGACAGGGCCCGGCACGTGGCATGCCAATGACCACATGTGAAGGGAAGGGTCCTCAGAAAAGCCCCTGTGGTCGGTGCCGTGACTTCCGCTTTGCCTGCTGGGAACTGGGGTGACCTGCCCCAGGCCTGCGGCTCCAGAGTAAGGCCCGGCCAAACCCTCCATCTGCAAGAGCCTCAAGACCCGACACTGAGCCTCCAGACGGTTCCTGCAACCCCGAGGCCCGGGGTACTACCTGAGGAACAGTGAGCCACCACCCCAGCCCAGGACACCCCTCAGGTCCCCTGGGCTGCCCGTGGCCAGGCTCCTGCTTGGGTAGGCTTCCTCTGCCCCCTAGTGTCCGCAACTTCAGGGCCCGTCAGGGTCAGTGGGGCAGGAGGGCCTGTGAGCAGGACCTGGGGCCAGTCACACCCGCGGCCTCGGGCATGAGTGCAAGTGGGGTGGGGCGAAGACCCAGACAGGCCGTGCTCAGGAGGCCGTGCTCTGTGGTTGTGAGATTCTTAATCATCCTTGAATGAGGACCCCTGCAGTTTCATTTTGCACTGGGGCCCGCAAGTTCTGCAGCTGGTCCAGCTCCCAGCTTCCGCACTGGGTGGGTTGGACTCAGCCAGGCCCCTACCCCGGCCTTGGTTGCCCATCTGTGAAATGGGTTTATGCCCAGGTCCCAGGGCGGCCTCAGGGGTGAAGGAAACAGAGACTGAGCTCTGACACTCTGGGGCGGGTGGTGAGGGAGTCCGGGAGGCTGGTAGGGGGAGAGAGGAGGGGAGAGAGGGAGTACGGGGGAAACAGGAAGAGAGGGAGGTAAGGGGGAGTGCAGGGAAAGGGTGGGAAGGAGGGGGCAGGGAGGGGGCAGGGCCTGCTGCAGGCCGGGCACCCGCGAGCATGGAGCCCCCCAGGGCCGCAGCCTCTCTCTCTCTCTCTCTCTGGAGCCGGCGTCCCCCACTCCCCCGCCACCCAGTCCCCCACCCTCACGGAGGAGCTGGGAGGACTGGGCCACGTCCCGTGGAAACGAAGTGGCTGCACGTTTCCCGAGATGTTTTAAACGTTGTTCTGGCAAAACGCTGAGGCTCCCACGCAGCCCGAGACATCCTGACATAAAACACGCCTGACCCCAGGCTCCTCCGGCCTCCTCTCCCAGCCAGCCCCAGCTCCCAGCTGCCGGACACACAGGCCCAGAAAGGCCAGCCCACCCTCTTCAAATGGCCTCTTTTTAGGGCCAAAATACAGCTCATGGTGAGCTTGTTTCTGCAGTTGCTAAATACAATAGCAACGCTGCATCCGTGTGGCTGGTTTCCTACTCTGCGCAGACTTTCTGGGCCAGAAGGGGCCCAGGTCTGCCGGTAAAAAGGCCTCATGGTGCAGGGGAGAAACTGGAGTCCAGAGAGGCACAGGAACTTGCCTGGACCTCGGAGCAAATGGTTGAGCTGGGGGCAGTGTGTGGTCCCTAACAGCTGGGTCGTGGGGTGTCCCAGGGGAGGGGCCGGCCTGGTCAGCGCAGCACAAGTGTCAGCCCTGTGGGCCCTCTAAGCCTCACCGCCCCTGTCTGTACCTGCTTCTAAACAGTAAGGACATCATCTTACCTAAACTACCTGGTGCAGGACCTGATTCGTGGAGGGCAGCAAAAACAGACACTCAGGCAAGGAGGGAGTGAAGGGCTTGGGCAGGTGAATAGGAGTTCACCAGGCTTGCCAGGCAGAGGCAGGGACCCAGACCACGTGGTGCACAGCAAGAAGGAGGTCAGCTGACCCCCACCCCGGGCCTACCACCCCTGCTCACCCCGGCTCCCTTCAACGTGTGAGAGGTTCTGGAAACATCTCCCGTTAGGGAGGTGAAACTTTTCCCCTGTCCTCTTATGTTCAGTTTTGGAGGCAAGAGAGAGATTATGGGAGAGAAAAGACAGATTTTTATTCCTTTGCATTTGTACTTGGGAGTTCACAGAAAAATTTGACTCAGGCAATTAGAACGTGGGGCTTATATGCCGCCTTACGGGTACATCATAGGGGAAGGGGAGGGGGAGAAGGGTACTGGCAGGAAAACACGTGACTTTCCGGAAGGATTCCTGGGCCCCTAGGAGAAGGGCAGGAGCTGTGACAGCTCTGCACGTGTCTGCTCGGGTGCGGTGTGTAAGCCCCGGCGCGCTCGTGCAAACTGTCTTTACTGGTGGCTCCAAGGAGGGGATTTATGACAATTGGATTCTTTGGAGTTCTTTTGGGCGTCTCTGCTTTCAGGCAGATCAGAGATTTGGGGACCCAAACGCCTTATTCAAAATAGTTTCTAGGCCACCAAGGCCTGCTGGGAGCCCTGCACTGCTCTCCCCAGACCCTCCATCTGGCAGGGGGGCATCCACTGAAGACACGGGACTCACAAAGGTTCAGGCTTCCGTGGTCACGTGCCTTCTGAAGGCTCCTTGCCAGCGAGGGTGGCCTCTCCTCCACCGGGGGCACGGCTGCTGGGGGGGGAGTTAGGGACATCCCCGGGGGAGGCCCCGGGGTAACCGAGCCACCGTGTAGGCAGAGGGATGCCCGGGAGAGCCGCCTGGGTGCATCCGCGGAGGGCCCCGAGTCTGGAGGGTCTGGTCATCGTAGTGTAACTCCAGGCTGCTTGTACCAAGGCTTCGACACTTTCGTCCATTCCCCGCCCCCCAGGTCACATCCGGGCTCCCGGTCACGTACCTACGCGCAGGTAGGGCCCTTCTCTGGAGACGAGAGAGGAAGGTCAAGGGCTGTAGGGCACCCAGAGCTCACCTCCACTTCCTGGCCCTCAGTTCAGCCGGCCTGCAGGGCCCGGGTGACTTCAGCTGCAGCTCCAGACCTAGAATTAGCACGTGAGCTGAGGCCATCGGGCCCAGTGACAGTGAAGCAAGGGACGTGGGTCAGGGCCGGGCATGCAGAGGTCAGCTAAGTGAGCCGAACGGAAGCAGGACACCGGCGCTCCAGAGCGGCAGTGGCTCAGACCTTCTGGCTCTACCCCAAGAGGCCTGCCTGCCCGGGAAGCCCCAAGATGGCCCCTGGGGGCCGCAAGCACGGATGCCCTCCACACAGGTTGGCCCCAGTGGGTGTCAGGTTTTCACCAGCATGGGATGTAGCTGGGAACCCCACTGTTGACTTTAAAAAATGCACAACGTGAGAGTTGCGAGTTAAGTTTTATTGGGGGCAAAATGAGGACTGCAGCCCGGGAGACAGCGTTTCAGATGGCTCTGAGAAACTGCTCCAAGGAGGCCAGGGGAGGGGCCGGGATATACTGGAGTTTTGCAACAAAGGGCAGGTAGTGGGGAACTGTCAGAGGATTATTGTTAATTAAAGAAAACCAGATATCTCAAGTTAAGGAAGTTAGCACTTGGGTTTCCCTGGTGGTGCGGAGGTTGAGAGTCCGCCTGCCGATGCAGGGGACACGGGTTCATGCCCCGGTCCCAGAGGATCCCACATGCCACGGAGCGGCTGGGCCCGTGAGCCATGGCCGCTGAGCCTGCGAGTCCAGAGCCTGTACGGGAGAGGCCACAGGAGTGAGAGGCCCGCGAACTGCAAAAAAAAAAAAAAAAAAGGAAGTTAGCACTTCTCTGTGTATGGGAAGATGCAAGAGTCTGGGCTCACTGAAATCATTCCTTGCCTGACGTGCACCTTAGCTTTCTGGGGCCTGTATCCTGTGTTCTCACATCCTGCGTTTCCTCAGGGCTCACCTGCTCACGTCGGAGGGCTGCCATTATTGGTGACTGTGACATCCTTTGTTTATTGATATGGCAGGAAATAATCCATTTATAAGTATTCCATTGATCACCACCATGTCTTGGCCACACAACGCACCTGCTGGGATGCCCCCGCCTCTCCCCACGGGGCATAGAGCATCGCGATCCAACCTCAACCTCTCCGCATGTGCCCCCTACAAGGACTCAGATATCCAGTGCAGAACAGGAGCTCTGTCTACGGTGGGATCTCTGGGGGCCAAGGCCGCTAGCTTAGAGCTAACTGGCCACCTAGGCCCCACATTGGCTGGGCCAAGACCAAGGGGAACTGTAGAGGAAAAAGGTCTTCTTCATTTCCTCCTGGCCCCCTGGGCTGCCTGCTCACAGGTCCAGGGCGGCTCCCTCGGCCCCACGCCCACTCCCACAATCACGATAGGGATGCAGCTGAGCTCTGGACAAGGCTTCTGCTTGGACACCCGCAGGCACCTACACTGGCCAAGCCTGGGGACACGGAAGGAGGGAGGCTCGATGGGGCGTCGCAGAGGCCGCTGTCCGAGGGTGGAAGTGGATGGCTGCACTGAGTTCCTGGGGGACGGGGGTGCAGAGGAGGGCCCCGAGCCCAGCCGGGTGTCTCTGGGGCCTCAGCCGTGCACCGAGAGAGGGGAAGAGGGAGCCAGGTGAGGAGAGCGCAGAGGTGCCCGCGGCGGGAGCTCCGGGAGGGTTGGGCGGGGGTCAGGGGAGGGGAGGTCCAGCCTGACCCGCAGCTTAAGAGCGAGCAGCCTTCAAGTTGGGACTCTGGGTTTTTCCTCATGGGAGAGATAATCAGATTGGGGTGAGGACAGATGACTAAGTCACCTCTGGCAAGAGAGGGGTGACCCGGACGCTGCTGCTGCTGCAGAGGGCAGTGGAGGTGGCCTCGCGGGGAGGTGGCCGTGGGGATGGAGAGGGACGGGCGGCACAGAGGCAGCTCTCCCCCGACCCGCTTCCTGCGGAGCCTGGCCCTTCCTGGGCAGACACCTCCTCACTCCTGCGCCTTCCGAAGTGAATGCTAAACAGGCCTTGAGGGTGAATCCTCTGCCCTCCTTTTAAAACTTTTTTTTTCTTTTTTTTTAATGAAAAAGACCATTGAGTAACAGGCAATGGAAACTGATTCTATGGAGAAGTTTGGGACAGTCTCCAGGCCAGTGACCTGCACAAACATGGAAACTTCTGGAGCCTGGGGAGGGTCCGTGGCCACAGGCCTGTGGATGGATACCAGACGGCCGGGACGACCAGGGGCCTCCCTGTCTCAGCCACCGGCATGTCCCCATTTCATTGGCTGCTCCAGCCTCCTGCCTGGCTGGGTGCTCTGTTGGCTGGGCGTTTTATTGCCTAGTTGTGACTCCAACAACATCAACGCCCTCGCCCTACAGACCGTCTTCAGGCAGACAGATGCCGCATGGGGGCTGTGACTGACTGGTTGTCTCCATGAAAAGAAGTAGCAGGAGTTCAGCTGCAATAAAGATGCAGAAGACACACCGGAAGCGCCAGAGCTGTGTGTTCCTAAACCACGCGGCCTCGGGTGTGCAGAGCTGGCTGGGCCCTCTCGCCGTGCCCGGCGCTGCCCCGCGTCAGAGGTGCCACCCTCGCCCCCCCTTCCCCATAGCCACCGACAGCAGCCTGCAGCCGGGAAGTGAGTGGCCCTCATCTGCCTCTAGCCTCCCCGCTAGGCCCGCACGGCCCAGCACAGCCCTCCCAGGGCAGAGGCCTAGCAGACAGACGCGGCGCACAGCCTGGCTTAGGGCAGCTGCCGCTGGGACAGTCCCGTCACACTGGCTTGACTCTCGGCCGGATGCTGTGCTGAAACCTTTATGCCAGAGGAGGGGGTTCCTCTTTTATCCCCATTTGACAGACAAGGAAACCGAGGCCAGGGAGCCCAGGGACATACCTGAGGTCAGGCGGCCGGAGTTGGAACACACATCCCACCAGGCTGCAATGCTCCCCCCAAGACACAAAACAGTCCCCGCAGGCCCCCAAGGGTCCATTTAGGCCTGGGCACAAGGCAAGCGGGGAGGCCTGGGGCCCAGCTCAACTCAGACACTGACGGAAGCATCCTGCGTATCAGACGCTGGGTCCCAGTGAGGAGAAGAGTCAGGAGTGTGAGAAAATGGGCCACAGGTTGGTGCCACGAGGGCCATCTTGGAGAAGGGCCACTGCTGGGACCTGGCTGAGCCAAGCGGGCCAGGTGACCAGGAGGACAGCGTGCGAGTGACAGTGCAGGACTTCAAGGCGGTGGCTTCCCCTGGGCCCTAACCACGTGTGCTGGGAAGCCGGCCACCATGTTGTGAGGACGCTTAAGCAGCTCCCTGCCCCCCCCCCCCGGGTCCTGCAGGGGGCCAAGCCGGCCCGCCACGCGGTGGCGACCCCGGGAGCAGCTCCTCCGGCCCCGGTCAAGCCCGCAGAGGATGCAGCGCCAGCCAGGACCACCCCTGAGCTGCTTCTCAGTTCCTGACCCACAGAAACGGTGAAGGAGGATCGACGGCTGCTGTTGCCTTAAGCCAACGAGTGTCAGGGTGGTTTGCTACACCAACCCTCCACGGCCCTCCTTGCTCTCAAGAAGAAGGTGGGAGATCTTCTCCCAGGACCCAACTCCTACGTGCGCCGCCAGGCGCCTGTCACGGTGTTTTCTCCCGTTTAGTCCCCGGGGCACACGGCAGTGCGGGGCTCGGGGGAGCCTTTGACAGGTGGCGTGAACAGACGGCCATCACCTGTCCTCGGCCTCCAAGGAGCATCGAAGCAGCCCCGTCAGGAGCTAGTTCCGGCTGAGGGAGGAGAGGCGGGGACCCGAGCGCTGGGCCCAGGCTTCCCCACATCCCCAGCACTGCGGAGGGGGGGCAGCTGTCACGTAAAGGGCCCCTCACCGGCTGACGGCCGCCAAGCAGTAGGAGGCTCAAGGACCCTCCAACTAGCAGGGACAGGACTGCTCGGAGGCAAGGGAGCCGTTCCGTCCAACCGACGCGTTCCCACCACGCCAGGAACCTCCCCCAGGCCGTCTCTCGGCCAGGCGGTGCGCTGTCACAGTTTCTCTGGGGACAGCCTGGGTTTGGCAGCCGTGACAGCCTCTTCCGCAGCTCCCCAGCACATCTCTGAACGCCTGCACTTCACCCTCAGGTGACCAAGGTGCCGTCTGGGTCTTGTCGACGTGGGGACGCGAGGGACATGCTCTCGACCCGGCCACTGCGCTCCTGAAAGCCGTCCAGGAGGCCTGGGGACGCTCGTGGTGTCGGCCGGCCAGGTACCCCGCCCCACTGGGAACAACCCAAATCCCCACCAGGGAGGGCACAGGAGGGCCCAGAGATGCCATCTGGAAGAAGGCGCTCGGCACCCGATGCCCAGGAAAGGGGCCCCACGCCAGCGATGAGAACAGCTGTGCGGGGCATATCGGCCTGTCAGATGCCGGAAACTTCTGGAGGGTGAGCACAGAGCGGGAACATCATTCTTCAACGAGCTCTGGAAGATTCTTTCTCCCACGCCCGCGCACCTATCCGTGCACCAAACCCACCTGATTCGGCCACTGACCAGCAGACAGAGCTTCAGGCGACACCTGCCCTTCTCTGGGCCTCAGTGTCCCTTTTGTCACCCAGAAGGCCTCACAGGGACGGGTCCCCAGGAGCCAGAACCAAAGCTCCCGCAGCAGGAGCCCACCTGGTCCCGGCGCCGCAGGCCAGGACCGCCAGGGCGGGGCCTCCAGCTGTGAGGGCCCCAGGGCTCGGGAGGGAGGGGAAGGTTATAGCAGCGCCCCGGACGGATGCACAGCATCTCACACCAAGATGAGCAGAAATGCTCAACTGGGGAGAGCTCTGCAGGGAACCAGGGCTGGCTTCCTGGAGGAGGCCACACCCGGGCTGGTCCGAATCCCGCCTGACTCAGGAGGGGGCTTATTTCTCTAGGCCTGGGGTTCTCGACCAGGGGCATTTTTGCCCCCCGGGGGACATTTGGTAATGGCTAGAGACACTCGTGGTCATCACAGCCAGGGTGGGGGTGACACCTGGCATCAGGCGGTAGAGGCCAGGTGCCCTGATGTCCTGCACTGGACAGGACGCCCACCACAGAGACACAGCCAGTCCAGACGCCCGTGGTGCTGGGCACAGAAGCCCTGCTCTGGGCCCAGAGGGGACAAAGGGACTTCACAGACCGACCAGACCCCGCCCACGGGTGCAGCAATGGCCCCGTTGCCAGGAGCCCCCAGCAACCTGCAGGCAGACTTCTGGGAGAGGATGCGGAAGCCTGGTTTGGGGCTCGAGGCAGAGGTGCCGGGACTCTGTACCAGGGGCACCGGGGAGCCTCAGTGTCTGGGGAGGGAGCCTGGCACCGATGCGAAGGGGCTTCTTGACTTTGGACTCATGGCAGCAGGGGTAGGGGGGTGGGTAGGGGATGGGGGCTCACTGCTGAGTCAAGCACGGCTTAAACCTCCTGAAATAAATTCTCAGAAACAGACATTTGTCATTTTGGAGGGTCCTACCTTCCTAACTTCAGTGGCCTGAGTGCCATTTCCTCCACCCGCCTCTGAGCTCCGGGCCACCCGCCCACCCCCCCCACCCCCCCCACCCCCCGTATCCTCTCTTGCCCTCCAGCCTCCTGCTGGCTCAGCTGGCGGGGCAGGGGCAGGGCAGGGCAGGGGAGTAACCTAGTTCTGCTCCCCTCGGCCGGGGCACGGGGCTGCAGCGTCCCCTCTGAGGATTCCCATGAGGCTCCCTGCAGGGCTCTGGGCTCCTCCCCACCTGTGGCTCCATGGAGGTGACAGCACCCACCCCTGTTCCCAGCCTGGCCCTGCACCAGCCCTTGGATCCCCTGCACCAGCCCCGCTGTGTAGGAGGTGACTCGTTAAACTCCCATCGCTGCCCCAGTGGCCTGGGGCATCCGCTTCCTGCCGGAACCCTGCTCCCTCCCAGTCCCTGAGGCCCACGACTCAGACGGTGACAAGTCAGCCGCCCCTGACTCAGCAACCTCTCCAGGCCTCTGTTTCCCCAAACTGCAAATTGAGAGCTTGCTCCAGGGGAATCTGAAGGACCCGACAAGTTTCCCTCTGGACTTCAGAGAGAGCAGCCAGGCAGGGTGACCCGGCCGGAGGGCCTCACAGCCCAGACAAGCACCACCGCCACCGGCCACCACTGCCCGGGTACCTCCCGGCCCGAGCCCTGAGCGGAACATTCGCGCTCGGCGGCTCATGGACTCTTACAATGACCCTACCGGCTGGGCATCAGTCCCATCGTACAAATGGGGAAGCTGAGGCTCAGGGAGGGTTCGTCATTGCCTGAGGTCTGAGAGCCTCATTTCCAAAATATACAAACAGCTCCTACAATTCAATAACAACAACAACAAAAACCCAATTGAAAAATGGGCAGAAGACCTACGTACACATTTCTCCAAAGAAGACATACAGATGGCCAACAGGCACGTGAAAAGATGCTCAACATCTGACGCACGTGCATCAGATGAGCTGAGGAGGATGTGGCTGGGTCCCCCCCACACCATCCAGGCCCAGGTCCCTCGTCCTCCTGTCCTGTCGCCTGGGACAAGCAAGGCCACTCGCCCTGGGAGCTGCCCAGGGCCTCTGTAAGGAGACAGACCCGGCCCCAAGCCCACAGTCGACAACCAGTATGCAGTGGTGGCTGCAGCCGGTGGGAGCCACAGTGGACAAAGGTTTAAGAAGAAATGGGACTTTTGTAGAGTCTCAAAGCACAGCAGTAACGCCCCACCTCAAAAACAGAAACCCACCAGCGTGAGCGGCCTGGAGTTCCCAGAGCACAGATGAAGAGCTGGGACTGGGCAGGCACGGAGGGGGGCCTCCTGGAGGATGCTCAGGCCTGAGGAAAGAGGCACGTGGCCTGGGCATTCTGAAGCCAGCCCCCGGCTCTGGGGGCTCCCGGCCCCTCCAGGCACCAGGCACTGGGCTGGGGGCTTGCATCCATCATCCCCCTTAAATCCTTCCAGTAACCCAGGGAGGCCAGTGCTGCTAATGTCACAGAAGGGGAAACTGAGTTTCAGACCCATGGGCAGCCCGTTCAAGTCCCTGAAGGCTGTGGGTGGCGTAGCCGGGAATCACAGCCAGGCCAGGGGCCCTCTCAGGGTCCACACACCTGGCCCCGCTTTCCCATTGGTCAACACAGCCAGTGCTTATGGGGGGGCCTTCCAACCGCCACACCTTAGGCCTAGCCCTGCCCCTGGCTCTTCAGAGAGACAAGACTTCCATTCACAAAAATGCAGAAGACGTGAAGATCAGACTGTGCTGTCCATGTGCCGAATGCAGCAGAATCCAAAGAAGGAGGAAGCTCAGGTGGACAGGGGGGTTCAGGAGGGCTTCCTGGAGGAGGGGGTAGGATTGCAAATGGTCTCAGACTGTTCTCTGTGGAAGCCCCAGGGCCATGTTGCCAAGACCACTTGGGGATAAGCCACTTGGGGTCTTTCCTAGGCTGCATCTGCTTCCAGCCACCAGGCTCCCCACGCAGGCTGGAGGCCTGCTGTCCAAGATGGACCTGCCCCTCCCAGCCGAGCTACAGAGAGGAGATAGGAGCTGAGGTCCTGAGTGCAGCCGCAGACCAGGTGGCACTGAGCCTCAGGCATCACTGCAGACCCATTGCCCCACGTGCAAGCCCTTCGGTCAGCAAGTGCTCTTGGGTTCCTGGGGTGCCTGCATTCCCTGTGGGGCGACGAGGCCTTCAAGGGGCTCCAAGGAGGGTTTCTGACTAACCATTCATGGCCAGGGTCCCCCAGCGGAGAACCAGCCCTGGGGAAACACACAGGCAGGGAGGTGCCCCTCCACCAGCACCCAGTGGGGAGGTTTCGGGGTAGCCGCTCCTAAAATTAGCAGCATCAGCAAACACTCAAGCATCCACCACTTCCGCTGCCCCCCACCAAGAGGACGGTCCACCTCCTGTACCTCCCTACGCCCCCACCTTCCCCCAGAGAGTTAACGAAGGAATCAGGTCTGTCCCCCTACAGCCAGACCCTGACATTCATTGCCTCATCGCACCCCAGGCAGACAGCAAACTGAGGTCTCAGGGGACAGTGCTTGCTGGAGGCTGACCGGCGTCCAGAACCTCCTGAAGGACCCCTGCCTGGCGCTCCCGCCCCACCCCAGGCCCATGGAAAGTCCAGCAAAGAGAATCAGCCTGAGGAGAGTGCAGCCCACTGCCAAGGCCCCAGCAGGCGGTGGGAGGGAGACAGAGAGCTCCCTGCTAAGCAGAGAGCCAGCGGCTACTTTCCATGGAAAAAATGTCTTCAGACCCCCAGAGGCCGGGAGGCCCCAGCCCATGAGTCAAGGCTCTGCTGCAGCCACTGCTGAATCGCTTCCCAGACAGACAGCCTCGACCCTGGCCCCCCACCCCATTCTGCGCCAGGCTCTGTCCCCCTCCCATCCATCAGGGCTGGGTCACAGCGAGGGCCCCCTCCAGGCTCAGCCCCACCGGCAGGCGCCGTTGCGCCTAGCAGGCCCCTGGCCCTCTGCCTCGCCCCAGCACGGGCCCCGATGCGAGTCCCCTGTCCTCCAGGATGTCTACCTCCCCCCTGAAAAGTGGGCTTGTTTCGAGTGGGCTCCTGAGAGCCCACAGCGGCGTTGCTCGGGGGTGACCCCGGAGCCTGGCCTCAGGCCCTGGGCCCTTGCTTTCGGGCCTGGCACCAGTCAGCTGCCAGCAAACTGGGATCTGAATCCCTCCAGGCAGACGCTCGCCCATTCTCGCGCTGTCACTGGGCTTCTCTGCTGGGTTTTATTTCAAGAAGCATGTCTGAGACAGAACGTGGAGATGACAGCTAAGCCGGGCCACCTGTGCGGACCTCCCTGGAGTGCCTCCTCGGAGATGCCAGGGCTTGTGCCCGACAGGGCTTTATAAGTGGCAGGTGAGGCCCTTTCTGCCCGGGGGGCCCCCTGCCGCTAGGGCTGGGAGGGGTCTGAGGCTCTGGCGACCGTGGCCCAGAGGCCTGGGCTCTGGCGGGGTGGGGAGACTCCCCGGAGAAGGGGACTTAGCACCCTTGTGCAGTGAGGACCATATCAGCTCCCGCCGTGTTCCAGGGCCCCTGGCTCAGGGACCCGCCCTCTGGAGACCCCGTCTGGAGGTGCTGGGACAAGCAGGGTCCCGAGGACAGGGGTGGACAGAGGTGGGCTGCCATCCTCCCCCCACTCCAGGGCCCACGGTAGCCAGGGGCTGGGGACACCGTGGGGGGCCCAGACAACCGGCTACAGGGCTGACTTTGGACAGTGCGGGAGCCGGGGGGCACTCAGAGGCAGAGCCCTGAGGGCCGAGTCACCCCCGCAGCCCCGAGGGGACCCTCCTGACGACGAGGCTGGAGGGGAAGCAGAGCAGGCCCGGCAACGCCGTGACGTTTCCGTCCGGGGCCAGCGGGCTCTTGGCAGGGTCAAGAGACACTGATCTTTTCGGGAGCAGCCCAGTGGGCGCCCCTTCTCCCTCCCAGGCTGTGGGGTTGAGACCAGAGAACCCAGGACACCCAAAGCAGGGGACCCCGTCTCCCCCACTTCTGCTTATCTCCTTGTGCAAAAGACCCCATGGGTCATCAGCTGGCCTGGCTCGAGGGCCAGGAGCCGGCCTGGGACCTATTTCATGTTGTGTGTGTCCCAGAACCAGCGGCGAGCTTCATATTTTCCCACTGACGTCACCCGGCATGGTTTGAATCTGAAGTGACTTCGAAACCCTCAGAGACATAATTGCAGTTGTCTTTGCAAAGTGAAATCAGATGGTTTTTCCAAACCTCCCCAGCCCCTGCCTCTTCCCCCACTCCCTCTCGCCCTCTCTCCTTTTTATTATGTTCCTTGGACCACGTCCAGGTGTTTCCTGCAATAGCAACCCTCCAAACATTACAAAAAAAGAGCAGGCGTGCGGCTTCCCGCCGGCCCGGGTGGAAGTGGCGACGTGGCAGGGCGGGGGCGGCAGCCAGAGCTTCAGGCCGGCAGGAGGCAACAGGCTCCAGCCAGGCCACAGGTCCGGACACCCGCAGAACATGGCCGCAGGGCCACAGGGCTCCGGGGCAGCCCCCATCCCCGGATGCGGGGCCCTGGCCCAGCCGTGGGCCGAACGCAGGCCGTGACCTGAGAAAAAGCAGGGCAGAATGTCAAGTCTGGTGTGATCCCAGCTCAGTGGCTCACACATGTGGCCGTGGGAGAGCCACGTCTTCACAGCGGCTGGGCGCCTTACTGACAAGCAGCCTCTGTCCAGGGCTGGCATCGGGGACCACGTCACCTAGACCAGCTCACCTGGAGGCTGGTCCACAGGGCCCATGGGAGGCGGGGCTTCAGAGCCTGGAAGGAGACCCAGCGCCCCTCCTGGAAGGAGGCAAAGATGGGGAAGGTGTGTCGGGCGGGGATGCCCGTGGAGCAGCGGCCTGGCTAGACCCACTGCTGGGGCCCGAGGCACCTCTGGGAGAGCCGGCACATGAGGACCCCTGGATGCCCCCCCGAGCCTTAGTGAGGGCAGCACAGAGGCAGCCCCTGAGCCGGGGGAGAGAGAGCCAGATGCTGCCTTTGGAAGTCCCGCAGCCCCAGCCAGCCCCCAGCGCTCCCCCTTCCGAGACGACTCAGCGTCTGCACACAGACGCTGAGTCCAAAGTCTTAGCAGGCAGTGTCCCCTCTGACCTATGTGCCTCCAGGTTCAGAATGGGGTGGGGTGGACGGGGGGAGGCCTCGGTCAGCAGGACCCCCCTCAGGGAGGGTCCCCCAACCTGAAAGAGTTTGGCTGTCCCCAGGACTGTAGGTGCCAGGTGGATGCCCGGTGGGCAGAGCTGGGAACCTGGACAGGGAAGCCCTCAGCAAAATGTCCCAGGGTCTGAGGACGTCCTACAGGGCCTGCTGGACACAAGCCTGCCTGCTGGGGATCGAGACAGAAATGGGACGGACGCCCCCCCACCGGCCTCGGGGCCAGTCAGCAGGGAGACTGACACTGCCGTCCAGGGGCTCCGACCACCCTCAGCTTCCGTGATGCACTGGAAGGACTCACAGAACCCAGACAAGCCGCTAAGCTCCTGGCTAACGTTTATTAGGGCGAGAGGACAGGTAAAAACCAGCCAAGGGAAGGTCCGCATGCGGCAGGTCCAGGAGATGCCAGGCACCAGCCCCTCCTGATGGACGTGTGATGTCATGGGTGAGGGTTGGCAGCCAGGGAAGCCCCCCTGAGCTTTGATGCCCAGGTTCTCGTTTGGGCTGGGTCATGTAGGCATGGCTGACTGGCCACGTGGGTGACCTTAGCCTCCAGCCCCTGCAGAGGTCGAGCTGGTACCATGAGCCCCTAGGCGCCCCCATAAACCCCATCATTTCACAGACTCTCTGGCCTGGCCTGGGGTGCCCCAGGTAGACAGAGATGCTCTTATCAGCAGGATGTCCCAAGGGCTCAGAGGTCCCTGCCGGGAGCCGGGCCAGGGACGGACCTTTCTTGAATGTGCAGGGTGTGGGCAGCCCAGGTCTGCTGAGTTAACCTTTGACTGCACAGTGACCGTGACCCACCATGCACCATATTGGGAGGCAGTCTGCCCAAATGAGCCCAAGTTGGGGAGGCGAGGAGGGAAAGCAAAATCACAGCCCCTGCCAGACACATGGCAGGCGCGGGGCCAAGGGTGGGGCCGCCGTCACCTCCATCTTACAGGCGACGGAACAGAGGCTGGATGGGGGCACGGAGCCAGACTGTTCCGGAGCCCAAGTCCAAACCCAGTCTCACATGCAGCCAGCCCCTCAGCAGAGCGAGCTGGACCCACGTCTCGGCGAGACCCTGCAATGGGCTGGGACTGGCTGCTGGACCAGCTTCCTCTCCATCACCCAAGGGTTCTTCCCTCAACTCCAGTGACACGAGCACCCTTCACAGCGGCCCCTGCTAAACCCTCCCAGGAGCCCCGAGAAGAAAGACCGGGACCACTTCAGTCTCAAATGTGCAGCAAGTGTCTGGAAGGGCAGAGGGTGATACTTCACCCCCCAGAATGAAGCCCCGAAGCTCGGATTCCAGACAACAGAGGAGGGAGCTTTGGGGAAAGGGAGGTCTTCCTGCTGCCCACCCCATCCCCCGGAACCACAGAGTGTCGATTCCAGAGAAACCCCCTCTTTCCACAGAAAGGAAAGCTGACACCCCAGAAAGCAGAAGGGATGTGCCTCTGGCCACACAGAGCCGTCACAGCCCTCGGCCGCCCCGCACCGGTCACCTCTCCAGAGATGCCCCTGATGCAGGTTTAACCTTTTGATTCTTTGTAGAAACATTTTGGAAGGTTCACATCTAAAGGTTTTCATGAACACGGTAGCTTTCCAGGCTGGTCCCTGGGAATAGCCACGGGTACGGGCGGCATCTGAGTAGCTCTGCAAAGCAGCCTCGCCTGGGACCCCAACAGCAGCAGAGACGTTTCCGTCAGACCTAAGGAAGACTGCCCGAGCGGTAGCCAGGAGATCGTACCTGGTTACAGACAAGTTTGGGGAATCCCCACCTGCACCTCCTTCCTGTAACACCTCAGTGAAGGCTCTGGAAGGCACAGGCACACACAATGGCCTCATAACACAGCAGTAGGGCCAGGTTATGCTGTCCAATGGCCTGGCCAATACAGCTAAGGTCTATGGCCCGCCTATTAGTAGCTAAACCTCTAGACCTTGGTGTTTGGAACTAAAAGATGGCGAAATAGCTGCACTGGCCCAGGGGCAGGAAGAAGAGGATTTAAACCAGCGGCTCCTTTAGGAGAAGCTGGTGGGAGGTCACGGAAAGTCCTTGATTTCTTCAGACCCCACCTAGGCAACGAGGAATGAAATTAGAAGGTTTTCTTTTCCCTACTTTGTACCCAAAGAACTACTATTTTCCTTTCAGTGCCCAGCTCAAATGCCACCTCCTCTGGGAAGCCTTCCAGCCTCCTCCCCTGCTGGCTGCTCCCTCCTCTGAATTCCCACAGCACCTTGGGCGTGGCCTCCTCCTGGCCCAGATCAGCCCACATTGGCTCCCCTCCTTACATGCAGCCCCAAGAGAATGTTCTAGATTTTCACTCTCCAATATGCCAGCCACTGGCCACATGTGGCTTTTGAGAGCTTGAAGTGGGGCTTGTACAAGTGGGGATGATGTGCCGTAAGTGTAAAATGTGTACCAAACCTCAGACTTGGTACCCAAAAACGAGTGTAAAATAGCTCACTAATAATTTTTAGATTGCCCACATGTTGAAATAATAATAGTTGACACATGGGGTTAAATTAAATATATTGTTAAAATTCACGTGGCTCTTAATGTGGCTACTAGAAAATTTTCGGCCACACACGTCACATTCTATGGGACAGTCTCTGCTCTCCCCTGAGCCAGCCCAGGGCCCGGCCCACGCAGGTTTCCAGGCAGTGTTTGCTGAATGAATGAACAAATGACTGGGTGGTCGGGGCCACACGCCATTGCCTTTGCCCTGGAGCCTCGGACTCACCCCAGCGTGACCCATGACCATCCTGTTAAAACACAGACGATGTGTGAAGTTTCAACCATAGCTCCCTCCTCTGGAGTCTGCACCCAACCCGTGCCGCAGGCAGTGTGCGCCTGGCCCTGTGCTGGGGTCTCGGGGCACGCTGGGGAGAAGCTGGGGGGTGCACCCCGAGGGGTAGACGGGGAGCTCCAGTGAGCGTGCAGAGGCCTGCAAGCACGCCCTCGGCTGTACCTGCAGGCTCACAGCGGGCTGTGCAGGCAGTGGGAAGGCTGGGCGCCCGCCTTCTGCTCAGGCTGAGAGTCTGCCAGGCCGGGCTGGAGAAGGAAGCGGGAGGCTGCGATGTCCTTCCCTGGGTCTCTGCGGGCTGGCTCCTCACTGAGGCCCGGCCCGACCACGCCGTCTAGGTCGTCTCCCCAGACACCTCCTGGGGCTCCCCACCTGTCCCACCACTTGATTCTCACTCTGAACTGGGAAGGTGCCCGTCTGAGGCTTTCTGCAGGCTCCGGGGAAAAGCTGGGGGTGTGGCACTGGGGTCCAAGGTGGTCAAAATTCATAATCGCTTCTCGCTCGACAAGGTCTGGCCACAGAGGGAGCTCCCACGGGACCTCCGCTGGGACCAGCTGGGGGCGGATGTCCCAGGCCCCGCCACTCTTGCACCGGTGATCTCCTGCATTCTGCATGCCCCTCCCCTCGGCAGGCAGCCACTGCACCCTCCCCGGCCCACTCTCCACCATGGGGTGTGAGATGATCGCTGCCTTTGCACCTGGTCGTGAAAGTTTGCTCTCTTTTTTTTTTTTTTTTCCCTGCTCTGTGTTTCCAGAACAGGACGTGGGAAAGAAAAGCATTTGGGGAAAAGGAGGGCCCCTCGGCCAAGATGAAACCAGAGATGCTGGTATGGGGCCCCTGGCTACTGGCACCGTCTGGCACCGTCCATTTGGGCAGCTCCGCGGCCCCAGGCACGGGGGACAGAGTGCGGAGGGACAGCACCTGTCCATCACAAAGCAGCACGCTGCTGGATGGGCACTGGGAGAGGGAGGGCTGGAGGCGGTTGCCAGGGAGACGTCAGGGCTTAGCCAATCAGCACCGGCCACCAGGCTTGGTGGTGGGGTTCACTCAGTGGAGCAATGCTGTCCTCTGGTGGTGGAATGGGGAGCTGACAGCCCAGCCCCATCTCTGCCATCATGCCGGGTGGAGGCAACTGGTGATGTTTTCGCCTCATTCTAGGTACAGTAAAGATACCCAGATAGGCATGCGTTTCTCTAGTGGGGGAGGCCGAATACCTCCCTTTGTGATGAGTTTCACAACCATCCTGTACTCCAAGGAGGTTATTTTTATTGGAGTCACCCTCACCTGCTGCCCCACAAGTCAAGGTAAGCTGTTGGCAGGTAACAGATCACGAAATGGCTCTTTCCTTGAATCTGACTTAATTCGAAGTTATAATCCACAGAGTTCTGTGCACAAAGATAGGCTTTATTGAATTTGCTCAATCCGTAAGTTATTTCGGTTTGGTAAACCCTCAAGTTGCAGAATAGAGGAACTTTCCGCTTGGAATAGTTAGAGAGCGCCACCCACTGTCGACCCAGAGAATTGCAACCCAGCTTTACAAGCTGTTGTAACTCTTGGAACAGAAGGGCCACAGCCTCTGCGAGTGGGGCGGCTGGAGGGGTAGGAGAGGGTGTCCAGGAACTGGTGGGATTTCTAGAGCCCTAAGAGGTCCTGGCGGGACCAACAGAAAGAAACCACCAAAGTCAGAGGGATGAGTAAGTGAAGTCAGCTAGCTCCGGACCTTTAAGCCAGCTGCCCTCTCACACATTCCAGCTCACCCATGGACACAGCTACACAGAGGCAGTTCTATCAGGCTGGTAAGTGTACAGCCTCCACTCTCCTAAGGCTGTGGCAGAACCAACCCATCAGGCATCTGAATCCTTCTCAACACAGTGCCCCAGGCAGCCCCTGCTTTTGACTGGAAAGGGCAGACAGCTGGCCCTGGAGATGAACAGCTCAGAACAGCCCCTCAATCCACATTCTATTTGCTCCTAACTCATTTGTTTGTTTTGTGGGTTTGGGGGAGGTTTTTTGGTATATTTCTTGTTTTTTTAATTAAAATCTCACTTATCTGTTGCACCCAAAGTTCACTGGGTTTGTACTCGCTGGCAAATTCCTGGACCCTTTCCTCCAACTTGTCCTACCAGGGCCCTCTGAGACCTCAGGGCCCTCCAGCAACCCCGATATCTTGGTCCTCTACCCCCTGGGCAGCCTCCTGAGGCCCAGGGGAGCCCCACCTTCTACACCCACCCACCTGTGACATTCTGCTCCAGAGCGGGGAAGCTGATGTGCGTGACTGCAGAACCCAGGGGCAGGGTGGCCGAGACCCAGGACTGGGTTCCAGAGCTGCCACCACCAGCAGGGCCCTGAGACACTGTCATGGAGGCTCTGAAGAGCTCACTTCCTGTTCCGTAAGGATGCTCTCATCTCCCCTCCCACGCCTACCTCATCCAACCCCAGACAAATCAGAAAACCTTGCCTCCCTATTGGGAAAGTATTCCCACCCCCTACACATGGGACCCCTCCAGCCCAGGTCCTGCTGACCTAGAACATGAGTGGGGGGTGATCTACTGGAGAGCTGGAGTTTGGGCCCTGAGGGGTAACATATGGTGTGGCCTGGGTGTCCAGCTGAGCTTCCTGCACCCCTGCCATCCCTGGTGCGTTCACTGGGCCTGGAAGCCAGACCGTGGGCCTGCCGGGTGGGCACCAGCTGTGAGATGGGACTGCTTTCCGCCCAGCAGCCCAACCCTCCCTCGCCCGAGGCACCCGGGCTCTCCCCTATCAGCTGAGTTTGGGGCCTTTCAGATTGAAACACAAAAGCTGAGCTACTGGATGAAAACTTGTCCATGTGGTTCTGTAACTGGGGTCATGCCCATTCCCAGAGAGCTTTCATTGCTGGGGAAGGGGTTCAGGCACATACAACAGAGACCCTAGTTAGTGACCTTAGAGGGGTAGGAGGGAGTGGGGAGGGAGGGAGGTGAGGGAGAGCCAGTCAGTCTAGCAGATCAGCTCTTCAGCCCCCTCCCGTCACCAGACCCCAGCAGCCCCCCATCATGCTCTCTCCCTCCATCTCTCTCTCCCCACCCCCTCCTGAATATGGGATATTACACACAGGCTGGATATGGAATACCTCTGAAAAAGCAACGTCCTTATTCGCAACAGCTGGGCTGTCTCGCAAGAGGTCTTCAGTAAACACACTGGTTTCCGTAAGTCAGTATTCAGGCCCCATTTTTTATGTATATATGCTGCTTTAATTTTCTAAATAAACTTTTTTTATTTTAGAATCGTATTAGATTTACTGGATTGTTGCAAAGATAGTACAGGGAGTTTCCATAGACCCCTCGCCCAGCTTGCCCTTACGCTAACTAACATCTTACATTCATATCGCACATTTGTCGTAACTAATGAACCAATATCAATACGTTACCTAAGGCAACAGCTCAGAGATATTGCGGGTTCGGTTCCAGACCACTGCAATAAGTGAATATCGCAAGAAAGCAAGTCACAGGAATGTTTTGGTTTCCCAGGGCCTATAAAGTTATGTTTACACTGTACTGTCGTCTATTAAGTGTACAATAGCATTAGGTCTAAAAAAAACAATGTACAAACGTTCATTTAAAATATTTTCTTGCTAAAACATGCTAACCACCATCTGAGCCACTGGTAAGCTGTAATCTTTCTGCTGACGGAGGGTCTGGTCTGGATGCTAATGGCTGCTGACTGATCAGGGTGGTGGTAGCTGAAGGTTGGGGTGACTGCGACAATGTCTTAAAATAAGACCACCATGAAGTCCGCTGAATTAACTGACCCTTCCTTTCGTTAACGATTTCTCTGTAGTGTGCGATGTTGTCTGCTAGCATTTCACCCACAGTAGAACTTCTTCCAAAATTGGAGTCAATGTTTTGAAACCCTGCTGCTGCTTCATCAACTAAGTGTGTGTAACATCCTCAATCCTTTGTTGTCATTTCCACAATCTTCACTGAATCTTCACCAGAAGTAGGTTCCATCTCAGGAAAACACTTTTGATGGCCAAAAAGCCCATGAAAAGATGCTCAACATCACTGATTATCAGAGAAATGCAAATCAAAACTACAGTGAGGTATCACCTCACACTGGTCAGAATGGCCATCATCAAAAAATCTACAAACAATAAATGCTGGAGAGGGTGTGGAGAGAAGGGAACCCTCTTGCACTGTTGGTGGGAATGTAGATTGATACAGCCACTATGGAAAACAGTACGGAGGTTCCTTAAAAGACTAAAAACAGAACTACCATACGACCCAGCAATCCCACTACTGGGCATATACCCTGAGAAAACCATAATTCAAAAAGAGTCATGTACCAAAATGTTCATTGCAGCTCTATTTACAATAGCCTGGAGATGGAAGCAACCTAAGTGTCCATCGACAGAGGCATAGATAAAGGAGATGTGGTACATATATGCAGTGAAATATTACTCAGCCATAAAAAGGAATGAGATAATGCCATTTGCAGCAACATGGACGGACATAGAGATGATCATACTAAGTGAAGTAAGTCAGACAATTATACCACTCATATATGGAACATAATTTTAAAAAAATGATAGAAATTAACTTAATTACAAAGCAGAAACAGACTTATCGATATCGAAAACCAATTTATGGTTACCAAAGGGGAAACATGGGGGTGGGGGGCGTGTATAAACCAGGAGCTTGGGATGAACATACACACACCACTATATATAAGACAGATAACCAACAAGGACCTACTGTACAGCACAGGGAATTCTACTCAATACTCTGTGACAACGTGTAAGAGAAAAGAATCTTGAAAAGAATGAATATGTATATATATATATATATATATATATATATATATATTTATTTATATATACACACACACACACAACGGAATCATTTGCTGTACACCTGAAACTAACACAACATTGTAAATCACTTTACTCAAATAAAATTAAAATTTAAAAAAAGCAAAAAATATGAGATTGAAGTTGGTAGACGTTAATACGTAAAGCATGAGTTTAGGGCAAAGGTCAGCAAACTAAAGCCCACTGTCTCCTTTCATAAATAAAATCTTATTACAACACACACACTCACAAAAGACATCACTTCCTTTGCTCATCCGTAAGAAGCAACTCCTCCTCTGTTACAGTTTTATCATGAGGTTGCAGCAATTCAGTCACATCTTCAGGCTCCACTTCTCATTCCAGTTCTCCTACTATTTCCACCACATCTGCAGTTCCTTCCTCCACTAAGGTCTTGAACCCCTCAAAGTCATCCAGGAAGGCTGGAATCGACTTCTTCCAAACTCTTGTTAATGTTGATATTATGACCTCTTCCCATGAATCACGAATGTTCTTAACCATATCTAGAAGGGTGAACCCTTTCCAGAATATTTTCAGTTAACTTTGCCCAGATCCATCAGAGGAATCAGTATTTATGGCAGCTGTGGCCTTACAAAACGTATTTCTTAAATAATAAGACTTGAAATTCCTCCTTGACCCAGGGGCTGCAGAACGGATGCTGTGTTATCAGCAAGGAAACAACACTGATCTCATTGTACCTCATCTCCATCAGAGCTCTGGGGTGACCAGGTGCATCGTCAATGAGCAGTACTATTTTGAAAGGAAATCTTTTGTTCTGAGCAGTAGATCTCAACAATGGGCTTGAAATATTCAGTGAACCATGTTGTAAACAGATGTGCTGTCATCCAGGCTTTGTTGTTCCATGTACAGAGCACAGGCAGAGTAGATTTAGCATTATTCTGATGGGCCCTGGGATTCTGGGAATGGTAAATGAGCACTGACTTCAACTGAAAGTCGCCAGCTGCATTAGCCCCTAACGAGAGAGTCAGCCTGTCCTTTGAAGCCAGGCATTGACTTCTCCTCTCTGGCTATGAAAGTCCTGGATGGTGTCTTTTGCCTGGAGAGGCTGTTCTGTCTACACTGAATATCTGTTGCGTAGTGTAGCGCCTTCATGAATGATCTCAGCTGGATCTTCTGGATAACTGGCTGCAGCTTCTCCATCAGCACTCGCTGCTTCCCCTGGCACTTGGACGTTACGAGACGGCTTCTCTCCTTAAACCTCTTCAGCCGACGTCTGTCCGCTTCAGACTTTCCTTCTGCAGCTTCCTCGCCTCTCTCAGCCTTCACAGAACTGAAGAGCGTTAGGACCTTGCTCTGGATGAGGCTTTGGCTTAAGGGAACGTTGGGCTGCTCTGATCTTCTATCCAGGCCACTCGAACTTTCTCCATACCAGCAATAAGGCTGTTTTGCTTTCCTAACATTCGTGTCTTCACCGGAGCAGCGCTTTTAATTTCTTGCAAGGACTTTCCTTTGCCTTCACACCTTGGCAAAGTGTTTGGTACAAGAGGCCCAGCTTTAGGCCTATCTCAGCTCTTGACATGCCCTTCTCACCAAGCTTCGTCATCTCTAGCTTTTGATTTAAAGTGAGAGCCGTGCAACTCTTCCTTTCACTTGAACCCTTGGAGGTCATGGTAGGGTTATTAATTGGCCTGATTTCAATACTGCTGTATCTCAGGGCAAAGGAAGGCCCTAGGAGGGAGAGAGAGAGACGGGGAACAGCCGGTCGGTGGGGCAGCCGGAACACACACATTGATCAATTCAGTTCACCGTCATATACGGGTGCCGTTCATGGCTCCCCAATTACGATAGTAACCTCGAAGGTCACAGATCACCATAATGGATATAACATTAATGAAAAAGTTTGAAATATTGGGAAAATTCCCCAAATGTGACACAGAGACACAACATGAGCACATGTTGTTGGAAAAAAGGCACCAACAGACTTGCTTGACTCAGGGTCGCCGCAGACCTTCAGTTTGTAAACAACACAATACCTGCAGCGCGCAATAAAGTGAAGCGCAATAAAACGAGGTTTGCCTGTGTTTGTGTCCATAGTTTAATTTTCTTTGTTTTTTCCCTCATGTCCTCCTCTGTCCCAGGGCCCCACCCAACCTTTAGTTGTCGCGTCTCCTAGGGCTCCTCTGGGCTGGCATGGTTTCTCCGACTTTCCGTATTTTCCATGACCTCGACAGTTTTCAGATTGCTCAGGGATTTTGTAGAATGTTTTCAGCCGGGGCTGGTCTGGCATTTTTCTTGTGGCTGGACTTGGTGGTGGGTGTGGGAGGAAGACCCCAGAGGGGAGGTGCCCACCTCATGCCATCACACCAGGGGTGCGGGCCAGCACCAGGGCTCATCACTGCTGGCGTTGACCTTGATCCCTGGCTGAGGTCATGTTCGCCAGGTTCCGCCCCATCTCCGCCTCCATGAAGCTCCTCTTTCTCTCCCTCCCTGTAGAGCCCTCTTTATAAGGAGGTCACTGGGCACAGCCCACGCTCAAGGATGGTGGGTCAGGCTCCACCCCCTAGAGGGCAAGCGTCCACGTAACTCCTTTGGAATTCTTCTGCAGGGAGATTTGTCTCTTGTCCACCGTTTGTCTGTTTATTCAATCATGTATTTATACGAGTTACAGGCTCACGGATATTCATGCTATCCTTCGAGTTATCATCCAATCCAACTTTATTTATTCTGTCCCAGCTCCGGTTGTTACAGCTTCAGCCATTGGGAACCGTGCCAGCCACATCCTGTGTCCCCCTGACGACCCCACTGTCATGCTTCTGTGGTTCCTGCGGGGTTCTTTTTTTACTTTTACTTTCAATAGCACGACAAGATGCTCCAGGCTCATCCTGGCCATTTCCTGCCCCAGCCCTAGAATCAGCGATCTCCTGCAGAAGCCATGGTCCTTGCATTGGAGCATCTCCCGCAGAAGCCGTGGTCCTTGCATTGGAGCATGGTGTTAGAAACCAAGATCTGGGCGCATGGGTGCTCGGGGCTGCTGGGGGCTGTGTGTCACTTCCAGTCTCTCTCAGCTGGTGGAGCAAGGAAACTGTGTGTATCCTACGCTGGGCTGTGTTTACACATAATTATAGGTATTCTCCATGCAGCCGTCTGTAGGAAGCCAGACCTGAGTGCGTACTGCATCTCCAGCTCTGAGCCACTGCCATGCCGGTCATTCGAGCACCTCCCCTGCTGGTCTGTCCCTCCCACTCTAGCAGCTACGTGCCAGGCCCCCCCCCCCCGACACCCACCCCACGGCACGGTTCAGTTCCAGTGTAGACATACAGCAGCATCGGATATCAGAGCCGTCAGCCCGCAGCCCCGGAAACGGCTTTCTCAACTTAAGTGCGGCCTCACACAGTGCGTTTCATCTCTAATTTTACAAACGCCACTCCTCTCCAAAGCTGCTAGCTCAGCGGCTGTTCCCTCCACCCTTTCAGTGAGGTTCATTCAGGAAGGTTGTTCTGCCACCGTCTGCACGCCAACCTGGGATTCTCCCAACCTCCTAAGTAATTCTCTATTTGCATGCAATAAGGCTCCCTGTTTGTTCAGTAAAATCCTGTGGGTTTGGACAAGTTTGCAGAACCCACCAGTAGCCTCGTACAGAATAGTTTCACTGCCCTGAAAATCCTGCATCTCACCTACTCGCTCCCCCCTGGAGCCCCTGGCAACCACTGATCTGTTTACCATCTCTCTAGTGCCGCCTTTTACAGAACGTTGCATAAATGGAATCATGGAGTATGTAACCTTTTCTCTTTCTTAGGCTTTTTCACTTAGCGATATGGATTTATAATTCCTCCCTGTCTTTTCGTGGCTGGACAGCTCATTTGTTTTTTATTAAGAGTGTTCCCTCTGTCTGGATGGACCTCAATCTGCTTGTCCATTCACCTCCTGAAGGACATCTTGGTCGCTTCCAGTTTTCGGCAATTATGAAGGAAGCTGCTGTAAACGTCTGTGTGCCAGTTTGGGGGTAGCCTGCCAAACTCCCTTCCAGAGCAGCCCTCCCCAAGCCCTCTGCAGAGGAGGTGAAGTGCTGGGGGGAGCCTGCCCTGACGCCCCTGCGGTGGCAGCCTCTCCCCTTTCTGAGCTCTCAAACGGCCTTGGGCATCTACAGAGTTTGGGCCCCACTGCCCAGCCCCTACCCCGCCTCCCCGAGGTCTCGGCGGCAGATGGAGAGGGAGGTCCCCAGGCATCTCTGCCGGGCTGCTCCGTCCCAGAACCCGGGGCCCCACCTGCCCCGCTGGGCAGCCTGGGCTCCGAGCAGGCGGCAGGGTGGGCTCATGATGGCTCCTCTCCTGGCAGGAGCGCCGCCTAGAAGCCGGGGGCCGGGGTTCCACTGCTCAGGCTGAACCCGGGCGGTCACCTCCTCTCCGGGCCTCAGTTTCTTACCTGAGCAATGGGGCTCCTCATCTTTGGTAGGATCATTACTCTGCTCTGAGCCGTCCGTCACAGCACGTGCTCACTACAGGACTCCCCCATCCATAGAAGGGAGACTGAGGCCCAGCAGGGAAACGTTTTGTCCACCAGTCCCCAGCGGGGTTGGACTCCGGGCCTGGCCTCCTGAGTCCCATGCCTCCCCGATGGCCCCGGCTGGGCACTGGCAGCTGCTGGTGTGAGAAGGGCAGGAGGATGGAGGCCCGACTTTGGTGGCTACCCGGAGACCTGTCCCTCCCCAGCCAGAGCAGGCTTCTCAAAGCTACATGGGGACCAGCCCCCGGGGGGTAGGGCGGCCAGGAAAGCCTCTGTGAAGCGCGTTGGCTCTGGGCCCCCAACCCATGTGCCCCTCTGGGCTGCGGGCCTGGACTCACCTCTGCCTTGTGGAGACGGGAATCAACCACAGTCCCACAGGCGGAAGCAGCTTTTCCCAGCCCCGCTGGGTGCTGTGCACCATGCCTCACGGCTTTGGGTTGGAGTGTCCGCGGCAGTCCTGCCAGGTCAGGGCAGGGCCCCAGGTGTCCAGGCAGGGAGGGCCTGGGGGTCAGGCTCGGGGACAGCTGGGCCAGGCCGTCCAGCGGGGGGTGGGATAGGGATGTTCGGGCACTCCTGGATTCAGACCCAGGGGCCCTAGTGGGGTGGAAAGCCCCTCAGGGTGGGGCTTGGGCCTGGTAAGTATCATCCGTGAATGACTGCACGAAGTCCCCTCCCCGGGATTCCCAAATGCCCAGGGCTTGGCCACCCACCCGGGCAGCTCTGACCTGCCCTTGGATTTTCACCTTCAAGGACACGATGGTGCTGACCTTCCTGGTCCCCCGGCCTGGAACTGGGCCCATAGCCCTGGCGTCCTGGCCTCCATAGACGTGGCCCCAGGCCAGAGCTCCGAGGGCTCCAGCCCCCGCCCCTGCCAGGTCTGCGCCTCTGTGCCACAGTCCCTTCGCACGGAAGTGACACAGGAAGTGGCGACTTCAGAGCACTTTCTGGATGACCAAGGTCTTGTACACCTCATCACAACGGCTCTGGGAGGTGGAGACGTCTGTCCTCGTGGTGGGGACGCGGAAACTGAGGCCCAGAGAGGGCGGGACCCAGCCTGCCCCACCTCCCGGCGCAGGCTGAGCGCACAGTAGG
This sequence comes from Leucopleurus acutus, assembly GCF_964270905.1. Lineage (NCBI taxonomy): Eukaryota > Metazoa > Chordata > Mammalia > Artiodactyla > Delphinidae > Leucopleurus > Leucopleurus acutus. Next base: position 2,900,184 of record NC_139150.1, on the reverse strand, counting down.
CCCTGCTGCCCAGCCCACCCTGGGCATCCCTGCTAAGCACCCGTGCCGCCCTCGCTTCTCCCACCCCAGCCTTCTGATGTGATCAGCTTGGGGGAGGCGGCCTGGGCCTCAGGATTCCGCGAGGCTCCTGGTCATTCTGCGTGTAGGGAATCGGGGACCCACTGCAGCGCGGGCGGCAGGGATGGGACGGACAAGGGACCGGAAGGACCAGGGTGGGCTTTGCCCCAGCACTTCCAGCAGGGGGCAGTGCCGCCTCGCACCTGGGGCAGCCTGGCCCCGAAGCTTCTGTTCTGAGGCACTCAGCGCACCCTTCTACAGGGGTCCCTCGTAACAGGGGTGGGGGCTGGGCTGGTCCTGCCTCTGGGCCCTGTCACCCGACTCAGAACTCCTCCCAGGGGCTCTGTCTGCATCAGGGAGGCTGCCCCGGGGCTGCAGCCCCCTCCCAGCCTCCTGTGGGTGATCCGGGCATCCACATAGAAGGCTTCTGCGGCTGGGTGGGGTCGGGGGGGTTGAAATGGCCAGCCCACTCTGACACTGAGTCCTCGAGGTCACCAGCAGTCGGGACGCCTCCCCTAGGGACAGGACGGATGGGAAGTCCACAGCCAGCAGGCTGGCCGTTCCCCGCAGTGTGGACCCACAGCCACACTGGCACGTAGTAGGGCAGCAACCTCTCCTCGTCCTGGCTGGGGACGACCCACCACTGCAGGGGAGCCCCCGCGTTCGGGGGCAGATGGGACTCTGTGTGGGCAGCAGGGGCTGAGGACTGAAATCGTGCCAAGGCCCCTCTGCCTAACCCTCCACATGCCGGTCACTTCCTGCCTGAGGTCTCAGCTCCCCTGACCATCTCTGCAGGGTTCTCGTCACTCTGGGTACGGCAGCCCTCGGGCCCCGTGATGACACCTACTCTTCTGTCCTCTGCATCCTCTGCTGGGCATCGAGGCCTCACTGGGGGGCTCACCCCACCTTTCCCGGATGTCCCCCCCATTTCCCACACATGCCCTTTCTCCAATCACACTGCCTGCTTGCTGACGGCAGGTCCAGCCCTTTCCTGTCACTGGGCTCCGGCACCCAGCCCAGAACCTGTTATCTAAGGGAGCTCAGCACGGTTCCATCCAAAAACCCCCCACCCAAATCTCACCTCTCATGTTACAACCCCCAAGCCCTGCTGACTCATCCTGTCCACCACCTGATCCTGCTGGTGATAAACTTATCAAGCCCAGCATCTCTGGTCCAGGGGGACCGCCCTGGGCAGGAGTCACCATGTCAACTGGAGGCAGCAGAGAGGCCAGAAGCCAGGTTGCCAAGCGATGCCCGTAGGCAGCCTGGGTCTCCGCTTGACTGGAGGCTCGCCAGGGGCACAGCTCTCCTCAAGAAGCCGGGTGTCAGAGCCCTGCCCACCCGAACTCACCCACCTCTCGGCCCCCTCCACCTACCGGCCCCTCTGCTGCCGTCCCTCCGGGGTGACGTCAGCCCAGGTGTGCTCCCTGGAGCCTCTGTCCTGGACGTTTGGGGGATGCTGGGCCTGGATAGGTCCTCGGTCACTGCCCTGCTCGGCCTGGGAACCCGCCTCTCCCTGCTCTTCCCCTGAGACCCCCGTGGCCCCTCCTCGCCCTGTAGCCATTGCAGCCATCCCTCCTCAGGGCCCACTTACACCTGTGACCCCGCACCCTGCCCAAGACGCCCCTGCAGGATCCATCCGTGGAGGCCGGGCCCAGAGCTGGGCCAGGGTAGCCAGTGGGCCTGGGCATGTGGAAGGCAGGGCAAGGGGCCCTCAGTGGGTGGCAACCCTCCAATTCTCCAGGCCCCCCAGGGCTGACCCACTTTTCAGACCAAGATGAGGCCCCCACGGCTGGTATTATTTGAGCTTTTATGACAGGAAACCAGAGCGGGCCAGTCCCAGCAAGGCCCGGAGGCGGTGGGAGGCTGTCTCCCTGTGCCCGCCCCTTCCAGGAGGTCCAGGCTGAGCTCTGGTGGGCAAGGCCACGCCCTCACTCTGGGGGAGGCCCCCCCAGGCAGCAGCAGACCTGGCAGCGGGTCCGGCGGCAAGGCCTCCGCGCCCTGCGCTTCCAGAGTCCCACTGGCACGGCCTGCAGCCCTGGCAGGGACGGGAGCCGCTGAGTTCGTGAGGTGGTGTGCGTGCACGTGTGTACGAGCGTTTGCATGGGTGTGAATGCGCGTGTCCCCATGTATACTGTATGTGCACGAGCACATCTTAGGGGGGTTACCAGGGGAACCCCTGCCTCCTGGGCCACAGGCCTCGTGGTGAGATTCACGCCCTCCTGCCGGAAGCCACCTTTGCCCTCGGTACCATGTGTTCGGCGCCACCGGGCGGGACTCTGGCCCTCAGGGCTCCCAGCTCCAGGACACCCCCGGGGCTCCCTGGAGGGTGCCTGCTGGCTGGAGGTGCACGAGAGGGTTCGGGGACCATCACCAAACTGCGGCCAGGCCCAGCGCAGCCCCCGGACAGCACGGGCACGAGAGGGGGAAGGGGCGTCGCTACCTGCCCCCTAATGGGGCAGTTCGATGACGTCACTCATTCTGTGGCTGTGTGAGAACCTCCCGCCCCTTCAAGCCAGTGTGGACACCGGGGCTGGGCTCGGCCCACACCTGGCCCCTCGGACGCTGAGGGCAGCCCTCTCGGGAGGCCTCTGGACGGGGCCCAGACCCAGAGGCAGGCTCCCGGGAGCTCTGCGATCGGAGCAGACCCAGGAGGAGAAAGGGCCCGGGGGGGCCCAGGGCGCAGCCTCACCATCCTGGACAGGCCAACACCGCCGTCCGGGGTGCAGATGGGGCACCTGGTGTGGACCCCGCCCAGGTCAGGGCGAGGCCGGCAGGCCCTCCCCCTCCAGGGTGGCCGGAAGCCCCCGGCGTGGCTGACTTCCAGACCGACAGGACAACCCCATCAGCACAGAGGCAAACTGAATGGGGATGTCGTTTTAAACACTCGTGTTTTGTTTCTCCTCTCACGTTTGGCTTTGAGTTTCTCTTTTCCACAATTCTAACACCATTGTTCGTGCATCCCCGGCACCTGCGGCCGCGAAGTATTCGGGAACAATCACGTGGGGAAGTAATTTCACAGTCACAGAGTCTCGGGAAGGCCAGCTGGCAACAGGGACAGAACAGAGCAAGGCTTCAAAGTTACTCGAAAGGGGAAGAAAACCCTTGAAAGTCTCAGGCCCACCTTCCTGCCCCAGAAAGAAAACATCTATGTGCGGCGGTTTCGTCTGAAGCCCGTGCCCCGTCCCGAGAGCTCCCCCCTCCGCTCCACCTTGCGTGCCAACGTTGACTCAGAAAGCTTTCGCCTCAATCTCTAGAAGCAGAAACAAAACAAGTCCCCCCTCCCCGCCACATCCTCCAAGTATACATGAGGGATAAAATTACATTTGTACAAAAATAGATTTTTTTCTACCTTTCCCGATGCTTTAGACATCTCTTTTCTCTGTATGTATTTGTCATCCTCTCTAAGTGTGAGCTACGCATCCCGGCTAAGGCATTCTAAGGACTGGGAACGGCTAAACCTGTTTGCTCCAAAGCATCTTAAAATAGATGCATCTCCTTGCCACGAGATATCCATTCGAACCCGGATTTCACCAAAGGAGGGGTCCTTACGTACTTGCTTACATGAAGCAAATCTGTAGGAAAACGGGGGGTGGGGGTTGGGGGGGGAGGAAAGTCTTGATTAAAAATAAACAGAAAACGCTGGTAACTGGTACGTGTGTGTGGATGGCAAGCAGGTCTGTGCACGCAGGGTCTCTGTACAGCAGGTACATTGTACACCACACACCTGCGTGGGCAGGGACCGAATTCCGTGATGGGGACGACATCAGCTGATTACCCACTGGCTGCACGTTCCAGCCGGTGGAGGAAGCTCGGCATGGTCTCCGGCACTGGCCACCGGCCTGCCAGCCCGAATCCTTCCGGAACACGGCGAGTGTGGCGCCGTCTTCCCCCCTCCCCGGGGGACGAGAGGGCCAGGGGCTGACCCGGGAGTCATCTGGGCGGACGTCCCCGGGCAGGCCAGCTTCCAAGGAGACGCCTGACGGGGGACGAGCCGGAGTCTGGCTTTGCCAACACCTTCCAAACCCGGGGCGTGGTCGTCTTCACTCCTCGGCCTTGGGAGGCCCACCTGATGTCCAAGCAGGGAGGGGACGTGCCAGAAGCGTCCAGCAGGCGGGGACGGGCACAGGATGGCTAATGAGCTGATGTTAGTGCTATCTTTAGAAAATTAAAGATTGTCCCACCAAAATAATAATAATAATAATAATAATAATTACAAAAAATCACCTTAGTTGAACCAGATTGGTAATACTACTGAAGGTCTGGTTAAATAAAAATCCGACCTCTCTACTGAGTAATGTGCCGTTTCCCCACCATCATCTTTCAAACAAACAGCACTGCATGACAACATCGATGACAGCGGACCGAGGAGAAGATGAAAGGGCGGCCCCCAAGAGCCCGAGATGCTGCCGTGCCGGCGGGGCCACGGAAGGCTGAGCGGCGAGGGGCCAGGGAGTTTCCGGCTTTGGGAGGGGGTGGCCTGGGGACCTCAGTGCTTCACGGGCAGCCAGCCCACGAGGCCGACCCCCCAGCAAAGCGCTCCATCCTGGGTCTTTCCCACTGGAGCCATCACGTTCCCGAGGGGTCCAGGGCAGCGGGAGGGGGCTGGGCGTGGACAGGGTGCATCTGGCTACAGAAGGCACCGGGGTGGCGGGCCGCGGGGCGGTCCACGTTCCCAGGGGGAGGGGGTCTCAGAGGGAGGCCCCTGAGGGTGCCGGCCTCCCTCTGCCTGACACAAGCATGCCCCCAAAGGGTGCCAAGACTTGCAGGAAGAGTCTGGGAAGAGGGACAACTAGGCAGGCGTGGGCTCGCCCCATCTCTGCCCCAGATGGTGGACGGGGCTGGGGGTGCCTGTGTGGCAGGGGATGCCTCGCCTGGGCCACCACGTTAAGGGCGGGGTGGGGTGCCAGAGAAAGGACGTGTTTGTGGAAGCTTCCACATCTTCTGTCCAGGCACCTCACGCTTAGCTCGGGCCAGACTCTGGAGGGCAAAGAATGGACCCCGTCCTCCCTAGAGGCCTGGAGGCCGGCATCTCCCCTTCCAGCCCCAGGGGCACCCTTGCAGCACCCGGGGGAACAGACTCGGGGGGAGGGCATCCACAGCCCCCATGCCCACCCCCGCTCTGGGGCCTCTCTGGTGGGGAGTGGTGGGAAGAAGACAGGCACCGCAGAGCATCCCCTTCATGGGCTGAGGAGACAGGACTCTCCTCCCCAACTCCTACCCCCGGCCCCCCAGCCCCCCGGCCCAGTTCAGGCCCCCCCCGACTGACAAATGCTGGGTTCATGGAGTACGAGGCATGCGAATGGAAAGTACTCAGACCAAAGGGAGGGCATTACAGTGCAAAAGAGGCCAGTTCAACCTGAGAGACCCTGCCCCCCGCCCCCGCCCCAGGGGCAGAGGGCCTGCCTGCCTGGGGTGGGTGAAAGGTTCAGGGGTGGGTGCAGGGCTGGGTGGGGTGCCCTCAACCAGAGCAGGTGTTGATGGAGCTCCCACAAAGGGCTCCATCAGCCGGCCAAGACAACAGCCGGGCTGGCTGTCCCCGAGGGGCATCCAGCCCCGGCCCAAGGGTGCTGGCACTCAACGGTTCCTGACCCCAAGAGTCCTCTGGACAGAACAGCCAGCAAAGGGGCCTCTCTACCCAGAGCGTTCCAGAATGGACCATCTGCCCCCTGCCCCGAGCCATGCGCCCACAAGTCCCTCCTTCGACGTGCCCAGCTGCCCGAGGACCCTCTGGGGAAAGTGACTCTCCTCTCCTCCCGTCCCTGTGGGCCTCCTTGGTGATGACCTCTGCCCTTGAGAGGTCAGCAGAGCCCAGGTTGGCATGGCCCTCCAGTGCTTCCAGGAGGGCCAGAGACCAGGCTAGCCCTCCAGGACTGGGGACTGGGGTCAGCCTTGGCCCTGGGCACAGACTGCAAGATTTGGGGGCGGGGTGGGGGTTGATTACCCAGGGCTGGACAGGACCATGTGGGACAAGAAGCTGAAACCAGGACGATGCAAAGAGAGAAATGAGGTGGGGTGCGGTGGGCAGGTGACTCCAGTCCCTGCAGCCTTGAGGTGGCCCCAAAACCCTGCAGAGAGGTCAGCTTCTGTTCTGACTGGCTCGGGGACAAAGCTGAAAGTCATCTTTGGAAACAGGGGTTGCTCACCCTTCATTCTGAGGGGAGACAAGGCTGCTTGCCCCAGAGCCCCTCCCGTCTTCCCAGGGGGCAGGTGGAGTCTTTTGCAATGAAAGGCCAACCCCCCCACCTGTCCCCTCCTCCCGATTGTGGGTGAGGCCCGGCTGGCAGGTTGCCAGCACACACAGGAGGCAGAGGGATCCCTGCAAACAGAGGACCTCGCGACAACAAAACAGTGACGGAACAAAGCCACCCTCTGACCGCTGCAGCTCCGGGGGCGGGGGCCTGAGACCCCGTGAGCCGCCCGGGCTCCCCCGGGGCTCACACCAGTTCCTGCCACTCCGGCTGCCACCCCAGCATGGCCACTGCCCGGTCCACTCGAGTAGTACTGAAGATAACGAGGGTGGCAGCACATCTCAGGCTTAGCAGTGACAGGCCACGCCCCCAAGTCCAAACATCCAGGCAGAGGAGGGGCGGGGCGGGCTCGGCTGAGAAGAGCTGCTGGCAGCCGGGCGGGGCGGCCGGACCGGCGGGTGCGAAGAACGGCCGCGGGCCTAAGTCATTTGGTGCGGGGCTTCCAGCATCTCCATGAGGAAGGTGTCGATGGGCGTGTCCCCGATGAGCTTGAAGAAGAAGAGGTGTTCCAGGCACTTGAGGCCGATGGAGCGCAGGGCCGGCAGACGAAGTAGCAGCTTTGCAAACCTGCGGGACGGGAGCCGCGTGAGGGGCGGGCGGGCCCTCCCACCCTCCGTCCCGGCGCCCAGCGGCCCCCTGGGGAAGGGACCAGGCTCACTGCCCCATCCCCCTGAGGCTGCCACGGCAGGAGCCCCCCAGGGTGGAGATCCAGGATGAAGGTCCAGTGGCGAGACAGTGGCCGGGCTGGGGCAGGCTGGACGGGGCTTCGTGGGGAAGCTACGACACGTGAGCGTTCTCCAGCGCAAGAGGGAGCCACGGTAGGATTTTAAGCAGGAAGAAGGGCTACGAGAAGAGATCTGAGTACCAGCAATGCCCCTGGCTGCAGGGGCGCCAAAGGTGAAGCCACTTCTGAGCCGCTCCTGATCTGGGAGCAGGTCTGAGCGCCAACAAGCCCTTCTCAGCAAGGACCAGCCTCCAGGGGGCCCCACGCCAGGGCCCACCTTCCCCAGAAAGAGCTCGGCCAGAGGCACCTGATGCCCAGACAGGGCGGGTGGGAGAGAAGGAGGCGCCTCGGTCCGTGCCCACCCCCTGGGGAGTTTCTGGGGAGGACGCTGGGTGGGGGAGGAACACAGGAAGACATTGGGAGCCTCTTGGAAAAGGGACGCCAGGCTTAGTGGCCCCGCTGCCAAGGACAGTTGCCGTGGGGGGGTGACGGGGCCACATGCCCCTCCAGCGACATCCACATCTGTCCCCCATGCCGTCCCCATCCCACGTGCTGCCTGGTCTCTCCACATGCCCCTCCAGGGGCCCCAGGGCCTCATTAATTATTAACAGTGTCTGTATTTCAGGGGGAAAAGCCCCATGCTTGGCTGCAACACTACCCGCGTTTTAAAGGCAGAAACGCAGCTTAGAGGCTGGAACAGGGCCAGAGAACGAGCTGTTTTCTGCTGAGCTGGCGAGATGGGCTAGGGCGGGAAGCCAGGAAAAACAGGCGGGCCTGCCACCCCTCCTCTCATCCTCCTCCGGGAAGTTTCACTCTAAACCAAACCAGATGAGGCTGAGCAAGACAGTTAACCCTGTGTGGCCCGTGTGTGCCAGTCGGCGGGGCGGCCAGCGGGAGAGGGAGGGGGCAGAATCAGGAGGACAGCAGATTTGGAATGCCGTGAAGCCACTGATGCTTCCCCTTCTCCTGGACGCCCACGGCGCGCCCGGCACTGTGGACCCAGAAAGGAGACAATTCCAGCCCTTCCGGGGCCCACAGTCGGCCAGGAGAGACGGGCAGGTCTGCAGACCACGGCCATCTCCTCTGCATACGCTTATAAACCACCTACTGTGTGCTGGCGTCCTTCCCTGCTAGGGGTGAGCACGCCAGGCCCCTACCTCTAGCGGTTCCCTTTGGCAGGCGGAGGAAGGCACTGACTTCGTTCACGTGCTTTACAGCGACAAGCACCTACTGTGTGCCCGCGCTGGGCCCATCTTTTTGGTGGGGCTACAAGGACGCGTGAGAGCGTGCCCACTGAGGCCGGGCGAGCGCCTCAATCCCCCACTGCCCTGGGTGAAGGCAGGGTGTCGCCTTCTAATCCACAAGAGGGTCTGAAGGGCTGGTGGCGGGGCCCTGCCCCGGGCAGGGGGTCTGCAAAGAGACCCCGAGGTCCGTCCAGGCAGAGGCTGGGCCGAGGCTCACCTTCCTGGCTGCTCGGGGTACTTGTGTTTGCAGTACGCCTCCAGGGACGCGTAGACCTTCTCGCGAAGCGTCTCCACCTCGGCCGGGTTCGAGAGCCCCTTGGAGTCTGTGAGGGAGCAGGGGCCGCGGGTGAGAGGCCTTCCCCGGGGAACCTGCCCCAGGGACCGAGAGCCCCGACTCGGACGAGGCTGCTCGAGCCCTGGCCCTGCCGCCTGCTTGCCGGCCACTTGACCTTGGGCCAGTCCCCTGACCTCCTGCCACTCAGCCCCATCTGTAAAGTGGGACGGGCCTGCCCCCCGGGGCGGCTCCTGGTTACCACGGCAACCGCGTGGCCTCCAGAGGCCTCTGCTGCATCGGGTCTCAGCCCCCTGGAGCGAGATGAAGGCTCCAAACCCTCTTGTACCTGAAAGAGCCAGAGCCACACTCTGGGGGCCCTGAAGCCATCCCGAGCCCTGGGGCCCTGGCGGCAGGAGTCCAGGCTGGAAGGCTCTGCCTGTGGACGGAGATCCCCGGGGACCAGGGTCGCCAAAGCCCCCAGGGCCCAGGGGTGAGGCTTAGAAGCACGGGCCGCCCGGCTCATCCTGGTGAGCCGTCACAGGCCTCTCTCCGAGGCACTGAGAGCCCCCCGGCCGGGCAAAGCTTTGCTAGTAAGCCCCCTGTGCTTCTTCATCTCCTGGAGTTACCCAGCAAGCTGACATTGGACGAGCCTCTCTCTCTCTCTCCCCACTGCCCCCAGACAGCAGCCACCACTGCGCATCTGGGTTTGGGCTCACACAGCCCTGAGTCTGGCCCCAGCCAGGCATGGTCCGTCCTAGTGGCTCAGGGGGCAGAGGCTAGAGCCTCCCTGCTGCTGGTCTGAAGCTGACGCAGCGTCCGGGGGCTCAGCCACGGAACAGGACAGCTGTCGGTTGGCCTGTAAGTCCCAGACCAGGGGGGTCCCACACCGGCCCTGCCCTGGCTGGCTGATGTCCCAGTAGGAGCACTGCGGCCCAGTGTGAATGCCATGGTGGCCCGGGGTCCTGGGCACCTTGGGAACATGCCAGGCTCCGCTGCAACTGGGCTCCCCCAGGCCCTGGGGCTCTGCTAGCTCTGGACACCTCCCTTCCGTGCCCAGCAACCCCACGCCTGGGCCCCAACAGGTGAACCAGAGCCAGGAGCCAAGCCACGCACGACTTCAGTGGGGATCCCGCCAGGCAGGGCTGAGACACATGGCTCAGCCTCCCATGCTGGCAGGGCCACGGGCTCGGGCACAAAGCTGGGGAACACAGGCCCCTGGCAACGGGCTGCCCCCCACGAGCGGACTCCATCCCCACCCCGCCCGGCCCTCAGCACTGAGCCGGTGGAGGGCGAGGAGTCAGGGCCCGCGACCCCTAGGGCCGCCCCATCCTCCCACCGCCCGGTCAGCTCCCTGCACCTCCCCCTAGAAGCCCTCAGCAGCCCCAACCCTGCCCCCGGTGTCCCCATCCACCCCCTAAAGCATCCGGGCTCCAGAACTCCGGCAGCAGAAGCACGCGAAGAGGCCATCTCCTCTGGAGCCCGGGATGCCGGTGCGAGTGGGGCCTCGCTTTGGACACAGAGCCCAAAGGCCCGGCCAGAGGCCTCAGCAAACCGCAGAGGATGAGCGCGGCTGCGCAAGCCTTGTCCGACCTTCGCGAGGGCCTTGGGAAGAAGGCGGCATGGGTGTGCCCCCCTCGTAAGGGAGACCCCGAGGCTCGGAGAAGGGGCAGGTCGCTGACGCTGCAGCGCCCGTGAGCAGTGGGGCTGGGATGAGAGCCCGGGGACTCTAGTCCCCCAGGCGGGCTGACACCCGGGCCTGGACAGCAGGTGAAGCGGCAGGAAGGCAGTACCGGGGTTGAAGAGGACGATGGCGCGCAGGCAGCCCAGCTCCGTCTTGTCCATCTGCATGTCCCGCATCTTGGACACCAGCTCCGTCAGCACCCTGCGGGGGAAGCGGGCAAATGCCGACGTCCCAAGTCAGACCACGGCCCTCACAGGACCCGCCAGGAACCCCAAAGCGCTCGGGAGGCCTGCTGTGGGCCTGGAGGGCAGCTGAGAAGAGCCAGGAGACCGGGGGAGCTGCCCAGCCTGTCCCATCCCACCCCGGGGGCGCCATGCCTCTTCCTCAAGAAGGTCTGCGAATGGGATTTTATCCTGGGGGGCCAGAGACTAAAAAGGAACCTCGTGACAGCCGGCGCAAGCCAAGGCCCCGCACGTCCAGGGCAAAGCCCACTGCCACACGCCCCCACGGGGATGCAGACCGACACGGCGGCCTGAGCGCCGCATTCCTGCCGCTCCCCGGAGTCCGCCCGCGGGAAGGCATTTCCCCAGCTCCGGGGCTTCCCGGCTCCTTCCTTGCAGCCGGAGCGGGCTCCGTTCCACTTCCCGACACCGGCCACTTATTACATTCCCATCACCGTCCCCTCTCTAGCAGCTGGAAGCACAGAACTGTCAGCTGGGTGCGTGACTGGGGCTGCACTTCTAAACATGTCCCCAGAGGGACATGCTCTCCGAAGAAGCCGTCTGTGGGCAGCAAAGCCCGCGCTCCACAGCCCCTTTGGGTGGCACTACTGTACACGAGCTCGTTAAAGGCCCTGAAACGTCCTGCGGCAAAGACACATCCCTACACTGTCTAAACCAGTGCTTGCCCACAGTACGAGGTGCCCCTCTGTTCTCCCTGAGCTATCCCACGGGGCAGCAGGGCTCCCACATTTATCCCCGGGGGGCTACAGGAGGGGCTTCTGCTGCTCCCCTCTAACTTCAAGGCTCCTGTACTCGGGGGCTCGCCTGGGACCCCTCCCACCACCATCCCCACCCCCCACGCCCTGCCACCCGCTCCTTCCCACTCACCACTCCTGTGCCACGCCCCCCACACCCGAGGCACCCTGGGACGCCCCTCCCCAGCCCTTCCCACTCCGGCTGGCTGAGCTGACACCCAGGTCCCCAGGTCCTCCGGGCTCTTAGGCAAGGCCCAGAGACAGGAATGAGTAGCTCCCGCCCGCCCTGCCTGGTGCAGCGCAGGTGGGCCATGATTCTGGAGGTACTTGAACGGAGCCCCCTGCCCACTACCCAGCACTGGCCCCCTGGCTGTGTGCCGAGGGGCAGAGAGCGGTGTCTCCACCGGGGACACGCCAGAAGCAGCGCTGAGATGCAGCCGGGCACCCGGGGACAGGGTGCGCGCGGGCTCACAGGCGCCGCGATGCTTTTAGTCTCAGCTCGTAAGAGTCTCCGCCGCATCCGACATGACAGCAGCACGGAACGGTACCTACGGCACAGTCTACCTTTGCATTAAAAATAGGGCAGCTTTCCTTCCCATGGGCAGGACTTGAAAACATACTTGGAGAAAAGTAAACCAAAAACGTCAGCTGCGGCTGTCGGGTGTCCCCGGAGGGATTTTAACCTCAGTCCTTGCACGTCTCTGTATCCCCGCAAGTGTAACCCTCGTGAACAGGACAAAGGCCAAGCAGGTCACGGCCGTGGGCTGGGCTGGGCCCCCACCTGTCAAAGATGGCGCCCACCCCCGCGCTGTGGGCGCTATTGCGGTGGACGTGCAGCCCGGTGGCCAGGAGGATGCCGTCCTTCACGGCTATGGAGCGGTGGGAGAAGGAGGCGATGAGCAGCTCGTTCCAGCCTGCGGCGGGGAGAACACACGGTCACTGCTGTCTCCAGACCCCCGGGCCGCCCTGCCCCCGACCCCCGTTGGGCCCCCCAGAGGCAGCTCTCACCCTCCCAAGCCACGGTTCCCAAAGTGGGCTCCATGAAACCCCGAGCCCATGACCGTTCCACAGAAAGGAAGTTCCCGAGCATGGACGTTTGGGGGATGCCTCTACAGCGCGTGCAGCAAAGGCCCTGAGAAGTCCTGCACGGAGCATGTCCTGTAGCGTAGTTTAACCCAGGCTCCCCAACTAGGGTGCCAAGGAAGTCTCTCTCTGTAAGTGCCAGACGCTTGTGCCACGGAGCACAAGGGAGCTCCCAGGACCCTCTCCAGGCGGCCCTGGAGCAGCTGCCGCCAGTCTGGCCCCCCACGGCAAACTCCCAGATGCCACAAAATGGCAAATTATTGAGCGGAAACAAGGTGTGTTCAGAGCCGAAGGCCAACCCGCCGCTCTCTCTGCATGAGGCCCGGGCACACCCAGAGTAGGTGCAAGGGCTACAAAGACGGATGGAAGCGATTCTGTGAGCAAGGGTCTCGAGGGCCCCATAAACTGGACAGCATGAATCGCCCCACGGGACTGTCACTAGTGACCGTCCCGGCCACCACTCCTGAGCGCCCCGAAGGTTCTGGGCTGGGGGCCGCCAGTTTCACAAGGATCATCCCACTGAATGCTGACTCCACCCCACAAAGCAAGTACTGGCCCCGTTTCATACAGAGGAACAGTGAGGCCCAGGGAGAGGAAGGGGCTGCCTGGCCAGTGAATCAGAATGCCCTCTGACCCCGGGTCCCAGACTTTCCCAATCCCTGCGGGTCTGACGGCTCTGGGTGTTGGGTTTTGTGCCCCAGAGTGAAAACTCCTCTGGGCACGGGCTCTCCCCGCCCCCAGGTTCAGCGCGAGGGACACCCCGCTGGCCAAACACCAGGGCCAAGGGCCAGACCTCTGCGAGGGGCCGGACCAGCCCCCCAGCGCCTGCCCTACCTGCCACGCTGCGATCACTCTGCCTCTCTCCCTCTCATCCCCCACTGAGGCCCACCCAGCCCCTTCCTACCTCTGACCCTGCTGCCACCTGTCCTGCCCCAAGAGTGGGCCCGGCAGGCGCTGGGCGGGCCCGATGCTCCTGTGGCTCCCAGCACAGGCCCGGAGCACGCAGGTCAGCAGGTGCACACCGCAGGGCCCAGCGCGCACGTATGGACCGGTGGGGCGGGGCTCCCGCCCAGCACCTCCCAGCTGGCCCGTCCCTACTGTCTCTCTGGCAGGAGCTTTGCGCCAAGGACCCCAGCAGAAGCCGGCTTCCACGCGGCAAGGCCGTCATGCCCACTTTCCAGATGAGAGAACGGCCTGGAGGGCGGGCGGCTGCCTCGTCGGGACTCCAAAGCCGCCGCTCCCGTCCCCCAGGCCCCAGGATCTCCCTCACCACCTGTCCGGCCGTGGGGTGTGTGCTGAGCACGGAGCGAGCTGTTTTTGCAGCAGCTTCGCGCAGCGCAAGCCCAGCCTGGGAAAGGGGCTGCGGCCTCAGTCGGGGGAGAAGGCAGAACACACAGACCCCCAAGGGCAGCCCTTGCTGGACATGCTCACCCCCCTCCACAGGTCCCCCAGACGGCCCGCCACCCCTCTGAAGGCCACTGGGAGAGACCCCAAACTGAATCCTTCCTTATGAGGGAGGGCAGGAAAACCCAGGCTGCGGTGGGCAGTGCCGGAGCAGAAGCCCCGGCCCGTGCCCCTTCCCCTGCGGCCCCACACGGCAGCAGGAAGGCCGCGTCCCACCCGCAGGGCCCCAAAGCCCCCGCCCCTCTCCTGTCCACGCCTGCCCAGCCCCCGCCAGGCCCGGCCACTCACCTGCCCGCAGCAGGATGACCTGGTCGTCCAGGGGCAGCTCGGAGAAGTGTGGGATCCGCTTGGCCCACTCCACCAGGGTGAAGAGCTGCTTGTCGGCCGCCTGGCAGATGTTGGTGACGGGGTCATTGGGCTGCGGGAAGGGGCACCGCGTGAGCACCGAGCAGAGAACGCGGCCCCAGGCCAGGCCCCGCCACACGCCTTACCCGGCAGTGGCGGCTGAATAACGCCCCCGGTGACACCCACGTCCTATACCCCAGAACCTGCTAATGTGCCACCTTACCCGACAAAGGGGACTCTGCAGACGCGGCCAAGTTAAGGGTTTGGAGATGGGAGGTTACCCTGGAAGAAGTGGGTGGGCCCAGTGCCATCACGAGGGTCCCTACTGGAGCGGGCAGGAGGTCAGAGCGGAGAGAAGGCGTGAGGACGGAGGCCGAGGTCGAGGAGGGAAGACGCTGCCGGCCCCGGAGCCGGAGGAAGGGCCGGGAGCTGAGGAACGCGGGCAGCTCCAGAGCGGGGACAGGCCGGGCAGCAGCTTCTCCCCGAGAAGGGCCAGCCCTGCCGATGCCCTGACTTGGCCCAGGGACACTGAGCTCAGACTTCTGACCTCGAGAAGCATGAGATACTAAACTCTGTGCTGTTTTAGACACTTGATTTGCGGTCACTTGTTCTAGCAGCCACAGGAAGGACACCGTGCTACGACCCACTCGGTCCCCACCGCAGCCCCGGGGGCTGGGGCCGGGTGACCCCGTGTCACAGGCCAGACTCGGGGGTGGCACTCAGAGAGGGTGCATCAGAGGCCCCTCCAGAAAGTTCTAGCCAGAAGGGGACGCCCCGGTCATTCTCAGAGACGAGGAAACCTGGGCGGCCTCTGCGGCACCCTGCTGCTCCCGGCTCCAGCCTGTGGGGCTCGGGTGGACCCCCTGGGCCCGGGGACGGGGGGACCGAGGCCCGTGCACAGGATGTGGAAACCCCTCATTCCAGAAACCATGACGGCCAGGCAGCCACACGGGGGAGGCCCCCTCGTAAGAGCTTCCCCTGACAGAAACCATCCGCCCTCCAGGGACGCAGCCTAAACAACCCAGCCCCGTGAAGGGCCTGCTGAGGGCTCTCGTGGGAGGCCCGGTGACCAACTGGCACCGAGGCCACCGGGGTGGACAGAGCCAGGCGAGCAGAAAGGGGACCTGGGACCCCGGGAGAGGCGGCAGCCGGGGGCGTGGCCAGTTGGTCCGCGGACCTCAGGGGGAGGGGCAGACAGGCACCAGCTGCTGGGCGCCCCCCCCCCACCTGCTCTGCAACAAACCTCCCAGGAGCGTCAACCGGAAGTCCACACACTCGCTGGGCCCCGGACACCACGTGCCCAGGACACCCTGCGGGCGTCGCCCACCCCATCCCGTCTGATGGACAGCGGCAGCCACGGGCACTCACATGAGCGAAACACCCAGCAGCTAGCGTGCCAGAGGCCAGGGCCAGGTTCTCGCCGGAGCCACTGCGGCCAGGCTGCACTCCCTGGGGACCGTGCTCCTTGCCCTTCCACACCGCAGGGCAGCCCCTCGAGGTGAGAGCACAAGCCTGATGGTGGGGGGCACGGGGGAGCCATGCAGGGGGAAGCGGGGGGCGTGGGGAAGACCCAAGGAGAGCCCCAGCGGTCGGGCCTTCTCCCTGGGCACCGGCCAACGGCCCCCTCCGAGCCCTCAAGGGGCCCAAAGCAGGTCCGGGGCACAGGCTGTCACCCTGAGCCACTCCCGGGCAGGCCGGGGCCTTGTAGGTGAGCACAGTCACGCCTAGAGCCGGGGGCGACGTCTGCCTGCACGGTGGGTGCAGGACTAGGCCTGGGGGGCTGTCCTGGGGGAGGGGCTCCAGCTCTGCCCTGCTCCGTCCCCGCAGGGTGGTCTCCAGCAAGTACTTAACTTCTCCGAGCCTGGATTCCCGCTCAGAGACAAAACAGGCCTCATTCAACGGCAGCTTCTGGAGTTCCAGCCCGTGCCTGAGAGGGCGGGACCTTCCCTGTCCTAGGAGGTGACAGCGGGATCCCCAGGCAGAGGCCCGAGGCTGCCCCAGGGCAGAGAGGTGTCGCCGGTGTCGAGAGAAGGGGCCTAACGAGCTGTCCCCAGAGGGGGGGCCCCAGGCCAGCCCAGCGCAAGCTGCAGCACGAGGGCAGACCCTCCGCCCGCCGGCCGGCCGCCCGCCGGCCCGCCTGCCTGTCCCCTAGACCCCCTCCGCCTGCTCTGAATTCGTGGAGAGAAGACGGCAGATTTGTTTTCTTCCCAATAACGTCCTTACTTGACAAAATTAAAAGCTGGCAGGCCAGGACTTCTCTTTCGGGGTTTCGACTCAGTCGTGAAGCCCTCCCCACCCCGCACTGGGACCGGAGAGGGGGAGTGGGGTCGGGCCGGACCACAGACCAGATGGACCGCTGAGCATCACAGCTGACGGGAGTCATTCTACGAGAGGCCGAGAGGCGGCGCGCCCAGGAGAGGGCCCGCCTTCCCTGGCACGCAGCCGAAGCGGGCGTCTCAGAGGGGCCGTGGTCCTGGGGCGTCACAGAGTGCGGGGCAGC
Organism: Leucopleurus acutus; assembly: GCF_964270905.1. NCBI lineage: Eukaryota > Metazoa > Chordata > Mammalia > Artiodactyla > Delphinidae > Leucopleurus > Leucopleurus acutus. Next base: position 2,883,645 of record NC_139150.1, on the reverse strand, counting down.
AGGGCGGCCTGCGACCCCCCACAGATGAGACGGGACCCTCACGCTCGGAGATGGGGGTGGGGGCCACGTGAGAGCACCTACGGGCAGGGCAGGGTCCCGTGGAACAGCCTGATGGCAAGGATGGAGAATTAACCCACCGCACGCCCCCACGTGCTAGGGGCCGTGAAGAGTAACGTCACGGGCTCTGAGCCCCCAGAACAGGGGCACCAGGGGGTCAAAGGGAAAGGGGCTCCGCGAGGAACTGACACCTCTCTGAGGCTGAAGCCCGAGGAGGAACAGAGGGAGCGGCACATGCAAAGGCCCTGGGGTTGGGGCAGGGAGCTGGGCAGGTGCGTCCGGTGCCGTCTGGGCCACCGTGAGCCAGGGAGACCTCAGGGCAGTCCACAGGGCTGTGGTCCCACCCTGACCACACACGGGAGACATAGATGAAGCCTGGACCTAACGCTGCCCGCAAACCTGGGGCAGACACAGAACCCCTGAAACCCGGCTGGACGATGGGCCAGAGACAACACGAAGCTTGAAGGTTACCATAACATCCTGGGCTTTGAGCCAAACAACCAAAACCTCACCCACCCGACTGGGGACATTCCAGAGGGGGGTCTCCCTCCCAGGAGCGCGCCGGGGCCACAGTCCCCAGAGCAGGGCGGGTGTGCACTCACCGAGCTGGGGTTCAGCCCCACGTTTGCCTCCACGTACGTCTCGGTCTTGGGCTCGACGGCCAGCTCGGCCTCCAGGATCTTCTCCACGGGCATGTCCTCGTTGGCGCTGCTAGTGGACTCCACCTCGTTCTCAGCCCGGTCCTTGCCCCGCTGCCGCTCCTCCTGCACAGCTGAGGCACGGGGAGGCTTCCAGTCAGCCCGCAGCTCCCGCGGCAGCCCCTCCGCCGCCAGGGCCCGAGCAGCGCGCCCACAAGCTGGCCGGGGCCGGGGAGAAGGATGCTCAGAGCCGGCCAGACTGCGGCCCCCTTCTCTGCCCCAAGCCTGGCCTCCTGGAGGCTGTGCGCTCTGAGAACAGAACACGCTGCCTCTCATTAATTCATTCGCCTACTAGTCACCCCAGGACCCGCCCAGGGCCAGGGCAGATGGGACCCAGCTCTCAGGAAACTGACAGTTCAACAGGGATCCCAACGTGGAGTGAGAAGGGCTTTGATGGGCTGCGGACTGAGGCAAAGCCAGGAAGGCTTCCCGGAAAAAGTGACAATGAAATTGAAGGAACGGGAAAAATAGGGAGAGCACTTCAGGCAGGAGAGGTAGCGTGCGTCAAGGCCTAGAACCAGAGCAGAAATGCCGCTGATGGAAGGGCCTCTCACGTCAGCTAGGGAGCAGAACAACGGGTGCAACGCTGGGGAGCGTGGCCGAGAACAGGATCCAATGTGCCCCAGGAAAAGGATGGGGTGAGATGCAGATCTCTGATGGTCCCTTTCTGCTGCGGGGAGGAGAGGGGCTGGGGGAGAGCACAAGCTGGGTCAAACCCAGGCTTGAGACGGGACAGCCCGGGCCGGCCGGGCGGGTGCGGGGGTCCAGCACGAGGGTAGAACCTGAACAGATGCTGCAGTCGGGGCAGCCTAGTTTCTGGGAACCCAGGGAGAGAAGCTGATGGGAGGAGGCGGAGAGGGAACGGTTCATTCCAACACATCCCCGCGGAGACCCAGGTTGGAAGGAAGGCCGAGGGGACCAGGCACCCCACGGCCGGGCGTTCACAGACCCTCGACTTCACAGCCCGTGCAGCTCAAGCCGCCCTTTCCCAAGAGGGGCCGAGACCTCCCTGAGGTCACCCAGCAGGCCCAAGGCGACGCTGAACCAGAGCCAGGCTGTGGACCCCACCCAAAGCCCCGCAAAGACACAAGAAGGCTCCCGGGGGCCTCTGCAGCGCCCTCTGCTGACCCTCACACCCCCACTTCCTCTGCTGGGGACACCAAGGGCCCTGGACCCGGGGAAAGGAGGCCTGGCGGGGTGGGAGAGGCTGCCCACACAGCACCAGCACGGGGGAGCCCCTGGGCGTATTGGGCCTGTGCCTCCCCAGGGACGCGCCAGATGCCACTAAGCGAGGGCCGCAGCGCCAGGACGGGGCCCGCCACCGCCGCCAACCGCCCTCCCTTGGTCCTGCTCTGCTGAGCCAGAGCAGATGTCCAGACGTCCCCCGACACTCCCAGGGCGCCCACGGCCTCCTCAGGACCAGCTCCTCAGCCCCCACCCCACACAAGGCTTCCTGGGGCCCCTGAAGACCCCAAGGCAGAGCAGGAGCTTATGCGAGGCGACTTCCCGAGGGCGGCGGTGAAACCTCTCACACACTCCCAGCCCCACCGAGGGGAAGGCCCTGCACGCAGCTCCCAGCATGGAGCCTTCCGGAAGCCGGGAGGGCGCGGCCCCTCGGGGGACTTCCCACGTGCCATCACCCCTCTGGGCCTCCGTCGAGGCTTACCCTCCCCTGCAGGAAGTCTGGACCGGGCAAATCACAGTGCCCTGCTCCCGCAGACGCCGCTGTCACGGGACTGCCCCCCACGCGTACCTCCAGACCCACCTGCCCTGCCCAGCTCCGGGGCCCAAGCTCGGGGCTGCCTCACCCCGGGCCCTCTCACCCTTGGCCTCGGGTGGGTCTCGCAAACGCAGGGGACCAGCAGGAGGGAGGAGGGGGTCCGCGGCTCTGGCGCCCGCCCTGCCCGGCCACGGTTCTCAGCGGTCACTTCCTCCTCAGGCCACAGCTCTAGGGGCTCTGCCGGCCCACCCCCACTCCGTCCTCCAAGCCTGGGGGCGCGAGGGCTCCCCTCTCTTGCTCCCTGGGGGTCCCCCGGGCCCATGCGACTCTTGGGACACCGCCCACAGCGCTGCAACAGTCCACGTGGACCCCTCTCCACCACGCCGGCCCCGCCAACGACCGTTCGGACCCTCTCCGGGCCGTGGGGCTCCCTGAGGCCGGCCCTGCATCCTTCCCGCACCCACAAATGGCTATTTACGGATGGCCCCTGCCGGGGGCTGCGCTCTCCAAGACGCAAACGCCGACTCGAGCGAGAGATTCTCCATCCGTGTGGCGAGACTCGGGACAGAGGGCCGGCCCACGCTTCAGATCCACCAGCTGGGCCCCGGGGCCAGGCGGGAGGCCTCGAGTCAGAGTTTTTGCAAGCCTGGTGCTTCTGGAAAGCCTGACAGCCGGTGGGGCTGGGTGGGGAGCTCAAGCTGGCCGGCCTGGCTCTGGCCTCTTCCGACACAGCGGATGCCGGGCTGGAGCAGGGCCCCTCCTCGTGTCGCCGTCTGCTACAGGGGACGGGGTCACAGGCCAGAAGAGTGGGCCCGGTGGGCGGCAGTCACAGGCTGATCTGGAGTGATGGGGACCCTGGCAGGCCGGTGTCCCTGAGACCCTGAGGGTGGGGGTCCCCAGGGTCTGTCCTCTGAACAGAACCCTAACTCCTCAGGGCCGGGACACAGCTGAGAGGCACGTTTGAGCAGGTGGGGAAACAGGCCCAGAGCACCAAAGGGGTGCGGCTGAGCCCTCAGGAGAACAGGCGGCTTCAAGCTACAGGCTCTGGAATCAGACACTGTGTGGCCCCGGGCGAGTCCCTGGCCTCTCAGTGCCCCAGCTTCCCCAGCCACAGAGGGACAGGTCGGCACCGGCCTCCAGGCTGGATCCGCAGGAGGCGCCCTCGGGACGCGCACAGCCCCCATGACGCGGCCCAGTTAAGGGGCTCTCCTCCCCTTCCAGACGGTACAGGGTGGCAGGTGGGGGTCCCTCAGCACTTGCCTCCTACGTGGGGGCGTCCGGAATTAATTCGCGAGCGCTCTGTGAAGCGCTCTGAAGCCATGAAGGGCCGGGCCGCTCTGAGCAGCATTGTTACAAATGTTATTGTTTTATTTAAACACGGGGGGGGGGGGGGGGGGGCAGGGGGAGGGGCTGGGGATTCATGCTTTGCCAGCTCGACCACCTCTTAGACGTGGCTGTGTTTGACTTATGTCCGCTGGCGCCGGGAAGCCTCGGGTGGGAGGCGTCGGCCAAGACAGGGCCTCGTTATCCTCCCAGCCCCGAGCCACGGGCAGAGGGGCCGGCACGGGGAGGGGACGCTGCCGGGAGGGCAGAGGAGGCCGGGCCCCCACGCCGGGGATCCCCAGGAAAGCCCCCGGGGCCGACCCTCCCCCAGCAGCCGAGCACGCGCCTGGGAGGGGCACTCAACGCCCAGCATAAGCGGGGTCCCCGGCGTCAGGAGACAGCTGGTGCCGGACGTCCTGGGGAGCAGCAGCCCACAGCCAGGGTGGGACCCCCGCCCCGTGACCTGCACAGTGCCCACTGCCGCCCTCTGGCTCCTGGGGCCGGGCAGGAAGCCGCGAGGTGGGAGGGGTATCTGGGCGGGGTGGGGGTGGGGGGACCACAGGTCTGCCGCCTCCTTTGCTTTGGCACCGCCCGGCGGCTGGGCCCTTCCTCCATCCCCTGTATGGCCCCCGGGGCAGGCAGAGCTGGACTTCTCCAAGGGCTCTGGCCCGGCTGCCTCTTCTCAAGGCCGGCGGGGCATGTCCCTGTCAGAGGTCACAGGGCGAGTTATGTCCCTCGAGCTCGGAGGACACATCCCTCCTTCCCTCAGGGGGCTCAACCCAGGACAAGACGCCTGCACACAAGAATGATCACGTGCAACATACACGGGCACGCACACGGGTTCACACGCTTGCACACACGCTGCGGCCCCCACTCTCTGACCCCACCACCCGCCAGGCGCGGGGCTGGCACCCGCCACGTTCCCCCCAACGGGCCCTTCGGGGAGCCTGCCGACACCCCCATGCACCACGCGGAAACTGAGGCTCGGAGAGGCAAGGCCACGCGCCCCACCCGCACAGGGAGGCGGGGGAACCAGCGGGGGCCTCTCCGCAGCCGCTGCGGGGCCATGCCCGCCGGCGCACACGCGTCAGGCACTGCCGTTTCCACACCCCAGTCCCTCGGAGGCAGGGGATGGGGCGCAGGAAGGAAACGGGGAGAGGCCTTCCTCAGAGAGGAAGAAGGAAGCAGAGGCGGGGCAGCGGGTGCCCCTCCAGCCTGCTGCTGTCAGGTCTCCCCCCTTCAGACGGGAGCACAGGCAGGCCCCCGAGCCCTGCAGCTGCACGCTCAGCGGACAGGCCCGGGCTCAGCCTGGGGAGGGCTGGCCCGCGGGGCAACTCCCACCTGGGCCCCACCAACCCCGGAATGCTGCGGAACGAGCCCCCAGGGGCTGCGTGTGTGCGCACGCCCCTGCCGTTGCCCGACACGAGACGCCGTGGGCCTGCCGCGTCCCTCCTTACCAGCGCGGGGGCAGGGTGCCCGTCGGCCCTCCCTGCGGTCGGCCGGTCCAGGGGCCAGCCCCAAGCCTGTGCCCCACCGGCCCCAGGGGTGTGATCAAAGCCTCTCCCAGGGGTCGTGCGGCACCGAGGCCGGTCAGCATGGCCGCCCGCGTGGGGCTGGCGCCCAGGAGGGCTCAGGCCGGCCCTGGGGGCGGACAAGCCACATCCTGTGTCCTCCCGGCCAAGGCTGGGGTGGCACTCCAGGCCCCCGTCCCCCTGGGCCCCACTGTGCCCCAACTCATGCTGCCACCAGCCCTGCCACCACCAGGGAGCCCTCCTGGCGGGGGTCGCCCGAGGACAGCAGAGAGGAAGGAGGCTGCCTCAGGACCGAGCCCCCTGCAGGGCCGGCACTGAGGCTGCGCCGGGGCCACCGGTCACTCCTCCCGAGAGCGAGGCAGTGGGCCAGGCCCCGCAGGCGACGGAAGCACGACGGGCGCTGCCACCCACGCCAGGACAGAGCCTCCTCCCGTGGCCCCAGGGCTCGCGGGCCGCACGGCGGCGGTGAGGAGAGTTTTACGTTGTATTGGGAGCAGGAGAGGGCGGTGTAGGAGGGTCCTGACCGCCTGCTTGTGACTTATAAATCCAGCAGGAGGCAAGGGGGTGCGGGGGGTCCTGATGGGATCCGGTATTTATCTAATGGCCCATAAATCAGGTCTGCCTCAGGATCTCGCCCAACGCTCCACATTTATGCACCAGACGAGAGACGGGAGCAGCCCGGCCCTGCCAGTGTGGCCCTGAGACCTCCGCAAGCGCCCCTCCCCCCTGCACCCCATTTCTCCACCCGGGAGGTGTGGGAACAGCGTCACAGCACCACGGCTGGGAGTGTGTGCGACAAGGACAGGGCCCCCAAAGAGGCTCCGCACACGGCAGGCGCTCCTACAGCCCCCGGTGAGCACAGGGGAGGGGTCGGACCCGGTGCCTCCCCAGCCCCGAGCCTGCAGCTCCACTGGGACAGGAGAGGGGCGTCATCCACTCTCCCCCAGGCCTTGGGGGAACAGGAGCTGGGGTCTGCCCAAGGCTGACCTTAGGAGGGGGTCAGCGTTTCCGGGAAAGCCCTGGGGACCCGTGGACGGTCACCCCCTGGGGCCCCACAGTGCGCCACATCCACTGAGTTTCTCGGCCTCGGCGTGCGCTGACCCCGGCAGCTGGGCACGGGGTCTGCCAAACACTCTTCCACTCTTCTGGTGTCAGCTGGACATCTGCCCACCCAAGCCTTGCCTGATGTCCACGGCTGGGCCAGGGGCCCACTCTGGGCTCCCACAGTGCCCTGGGCTTCCCCCAAGGCAGCACTGATCACACCTGGGGGGCCCTGCCTGGCTGTCCGACGGTCACTGTGAACGGGCGGATGCCCATGGCTCGCTGCTGTGTGCCCAGCGCCCGGTGTGGTACCAGGCGCCAGGGGTGGCCAGCTCACTCTACACCGTGGTGCCCACAGGGAGCCCCGAGCCACAGCTGCATGTCAGGGCCCCACCTCCCCTCAGCACACTGGCACCTCCCCTCTGGCCAGGCTCCACATCTGGATGCAGACTGATCCGCTGCCCACCACACGCTTGCCCCCTGCCCAAGTTTCCATCCTTCAGGAACCACGCTGCACTCACCACCTCCAGGAAGTCTACCCTGACTACAAAGGGTGGCCAGAGGAACCGGGGCTGGGCACAGGCCTCCCCCAGCCAGGCACATGCTTCCCTCTGCCCTCCTGATGGTCTAAAGGAATAGATCTGCACTGGAAGCCAGAGGCCCAGGCTCCAGCCCGACATGTGACCTTGGACAAGCCCTGGACTCTCTGGGCCTCAGCTTCTCCACCCACACAAAGAAGGGTGGGCCAAGGTCTCCATGGAACACGTACCCTGATCAGGAAGGCCCGGAGCCCAGGCCGGCCCCTCGCTCACGCTGAAGGCCAGGAGGCACCCCGCCCCTCACCAGCGGCTACCACCGAGGCCCATCACATCACTGCACTGCACAGGCAGCCTCGCGGCCTCAAGGAGCTAATCCTGCAGGACCACGCGGCCCAGCTGAGGTTTCGGTTTCTCAGCAAGAACAAGTGGGGCTGAAGAGATAAACAAGTGAAAGGAGATGAAAACTGCAGTCCCCACGAGAGAACAGTCCTCGGTGGTGAGACGCCAGCCCGAGACCCCGACAGGAGCCGGTGGGAAGGAGGTGGAAGAACGCAAGCCACGCGTGGACCATGGGAACAGCCGCAGCGGAGAAGGGGTCCCAGACAGCACCTCCTCAACCCGCGAGGCCCCAGGCACGAGACACTCCAGCAGAGACGCAGACCCAAACTGAGAGACGCCACCCAGAATACAGGAGCCGCCGAACCTGCGCTGGGGAAACCGAGGCCCACGGACGGCCAAGGGCCACGAGCAGCCACCCTGCGCTCGGGCCCAGGTCTGGCCGGAGAGCTTGACAAGCTCAGCGACCTCAGGGGAGCGGCCTTCCGCGCTACACGCCCCTACCGCCCCTAATAAACGTCACAACCCGAGGCCGAGAGACCCGCGGCCCGAGTCCCTCTGCTGGGAGGACCTGGGGTCGCCAGGCACCCCGGCCAGATCTGCAGGAGGAAGCACAGCCCAGGCCCAGCTGGCGTCCAGCAGGCTTGGGAACGTCCCGATGGTCTCTGGAGTTCCCTGCCCCACCCCCGGCCCGGGTCTCCTCGACCGGCCCCTACTGAGCAGCGGGAACGAGGCTCCAGGACCCGCACGCACGCCTTCCCGGGCTCGCGCATTCAGCGCCCGCATCTCCCACCCCCAGCCTTGGCTCCCGCTGCTTCTGCCTCTGCCTCTCCCAGAGCCCAGGCACTCGGCCGGGCCCACTATGACCTTGAAGAGGCTCTGATCAATGTCTGTCCCCAGCGGGGCTGGGAGCCACCAGCAGGCAGGACCGAGAGTGTCTCTTCCGTAATCCCAGAGCCTAGCACACAGCAGGTACTCAGGAAAGAGCCGGTAAGTGAGCTCACAGCCCCCGGAGATGTGCTGCCAACAGAGCAGCAGCCGCCGCCTCTGGAGGGAGTGAGCACCCCGTCATCAGAGGTATGCAAAGGAGGTCCGCGCAACCGCCAAGTCCAGAGCCACACCCTGTGCTCCGAGAGGGGAGAGGGCCAGCACCACCTACCTTCGCGTTTCATGCCCATGGCCAGGCACTTCTGGTAGCGGCAGTACTGGCACCGGTTCCGCTGCCGCTTGTCAATCAGGCAGTCTTTGTTGTCCCGGCAGGTGTAGGTCAGGTCCTTGCGCACCGTCCGCTTGAAGAAGCCCTTGCAGCCCTCGCAGCTGTACACCCCATAGTGCTTGCCTGCAGGTGGGGCGGCCGTGAGCAGCCTGCGGCCAACTGGCAGAAGGGGCTCGTCCCACTGGGGGAAGGGAGCCAGCCTGGGAGCGCAGCAGGGCTGCATCCCGGCCCCACCCAAGACCCGGAGCCCGGGGTCCTCGCCGTCTCCGCGTCTGAGATGGCGGCCCGAGGAGGTCGGCCGTCCTGCCCCCGGGGCTGCCGGGCTCGGGAGTGGGACGCGAAGGGCCCTTCACCCGGGGCACAGCCCTGCTGCCCCCACGCCATCGTCACCACCACAGCTGCCTCGTCTCTGGAAGCCTCAAAGCCACGCTGCCGCTTACCACCTCCCGGACGTGGACACACTGGAAGGTCCCGGGTGCGCGGCTCGGAGCTCCGAGCAGCCCCTGTTGGCCGGGGCCCTGCCGTCCCCACTGTGCCCTCGCGGCCTACCTGAGGAGCGGTCCCCGCAGATAGCACAGATGTGCTTGGTGAAGGACGCCATGTTCCCCGAGGGGTGGGCCGGGACTTTGAGGACGCCGTTGAGGCCCAGCGGGGGCTTGATGTCCTCGCTGCTGCTCACGGGGTTCATGGGCGAGTTGAGCTGAGGGGGGAAGCCGGGGTCAGCCCTGGCAGGCTGCTGCGAGGCACCTGCTGCTGGGCCAGGAAGGTGCTGCCACACACCCCCTTTACTGAGAGAGAAACTGAGGCTCGGAGAGGGGCCTTGCCCACCCCAAGCCACGCGGAGCGGCAGGGCCCAGCCCCGCTGAGCGCAGGCGGGACGTCGGGCACCACTTCCTCAGCCGGGCTGGAGGAGGCCGTCCTGCCCTCAGGGCCCGACCCTCCCGCAGGACCCCAGGCTCGAAGGAGGACCCGCAAGGCCCCTGCTCACACCCTCTGCCCCTCGCCCACCTAAATAAGAACCGCCTGCCATTCCTGGGCGCTCCCCCGACAGGACAGCAAGAGCGCTGGGACCCTCCGGTGAGGCAGGCGCTTTGGGGACTCCCAACCCATAGATGGGCACTGAAGCCTGGTCCCAGCAAGGAGGGAGGAGATCCAGGGTCCACCAGCAGGCCACACTGCCCCGGCCTCGGCAGGCAGGGTAGGGGTCTTGGATCGTGTGACCCAAGGAGAGAGGGAGGAGACAACATCCCTTACACACACACACACACCCCTCCATCCCTCCCGCCATCCTGACACTGCTCCAGGAAGAAGGGTGGGAAACTCACCAGTCACCCTGGCAACAGCTGCTGCGGCTGCAATGACACAGCAGTTTTGGTTCCGCTGCGCCCACCCCAGCTCTCCCATCAGCGCCAAGGGCCCCGAGGTGCTTCCCGCCGCATCCTGCGCGCCAGCCGGTCCCCACAGGCGCCAGGACGCCAGCTGCACGGCCCCCCAGCACCCCGACTTCTGCAAACCCCTGACAAAGGCGGAAGTCAGGTCCTACGATGTCTCTGGATGGACTGCAGCTGCCACGCTGCCCCCCCGGTCGCCCCAGGCTGGGCCCCTCCTACACAAGGGAACCTCACCCCCTTCCTTCCCCGCGGCCCCCAACCCCCTACTCCCATCCCCCTTTCTCACGGGACGGGAAGAGCCGGGTGCTCAAAGCACAAACCATCCCAAAGGCTGTTTCACACCAGCCCCAGCGCCTGCAGGGATTCTTCCAGCCCTGGACAGGTCTGGATTCTTCTGCTCAGGTGGGCTGTGGTTCTGTCAGGTCACTTAACCCCACGGGACTCGCGGGGGGCTGCAAGGAGGCCGGGAGGCCAGCCCCGGCCACCTGGGGCTGTCAAGATGCAGGAGGTGGGGAGAGAGGGCGTCCAGAGGTCCCCACTGCACCCAAGAACACGTACCCCACACCTCCAACTGCCCCCGCAGGACCTGCACGCTTCAGGAGTATCTCCCAGATGAGCCTCAACTAAGCAGGGGCGCCGACTGTTTGCTAAGGGCCACTGTGCACGGCAGCTGTCACGTGGAAAGCCCCTAGTGAGCAGGGAGAGCTGCCCTCCCCTTTCCAGAGCGGACACGGAGGTTCAGGGAGGTCAGGGGACCAGCAGAGAGCCCACGGGTGCTAAGTGGCCGAGCAGGTGTGAGCTCAGGCCCCTGGGAGCCACAAGCGCTGAGGGACGCCCCGCACACGGCAGAAGGGACAACCAGGGCCCCAGGGCCGCTCGGTGATCCCATCCACCAGACCATCCGCTGAGCATCCAGCCAGGCGCCCGAGGCCCCGAGGAACGCGCCCTGCCCGGCCTGCAGAGCTCGCCCACGGCCGTAGGCGGGACGGCCACAGCTTATCGCGGGATTCTGCCTCCTCTGTGCCCTGTGTGACTGCAGGGAAATCATCTAATCGCTCTGGGCCTGACGCTCCTCGCGTAAAAACTGGGGAAAACTGAATGCCTCCATCCCAGGGCTGCCGCTGGGATGACGGAGGATTCGCGGGCAGCGCCAACAGCAGAGCTCATGAAGCCGGCCTGGGGCGCAGCAGCCCCTGCATTAGCACTCGGGCTTCCGGGGGCCGCCGCTAGGCCAGCTGGGCCGCGGACAATGGAAGGCGGCGTCCCAGGCAGAGGGCTCCCCCCCACCCCTGGAGCAGACGTCTGGAGGTGGGGAAACCAAAAGACTGTTGGGAAAAGGGCAGGAAATCCGTGCGGCCGGGAGTGGAGGGTCAGCAGCAGGGGCCGGGGGCAGGCCTTGAGGGGCCACTGGGCGCGTGGGAGCAGCGGGCGCAGGCTGGAGGCTGGCACGAGGCCTCTCTCGGGCTGCGGGAGCCCGGCCGCGACTCCACGCGGCTCTGGATCCGCTAGGCGGCACCGAGGAGAGGAGCTCGGGCGTTTCCTCTTTCTGTGGTTGCTCAAACCATGCCGGGTGGGTAGGGGCCACCTGTCCTCTCTCCCAGGCCCCCACGTGCAGGCCCTCGGGCCCGGCGCCTCCCCTAAGGAAACAGGCAGGCCGCAGTACCAGGGAAGCAGCTGCAGGCAGGATGGATGGAGCCGTCGGTCACGGTCAGTGTCGCGGCCAAGCTGGCTCCCAGGCCACACGCTGAGGGCGTCCCTGCCCTCCCGGGCTCAGGCTTCCTTCCCGTGGGCACAGCTGTCAGCCCAGAGGCTCTGGGGAGCCCTAGGAGACCCTGCACGTGTGTGAAGATGTCGGCTGGCCGTAGCCCCATCCTCACCCCGGGCCTGGGGCCTCCACTTCCCTTCTCTGCCTCAACTGGTGGGTCCTGGCACGGCCGCCATGGCAAGGCTGGGGGGACAGGGGTCGCCCTTCTCCCTCCCTAGCCCCAAGCTGGTGGGCCTTGGACTGGTTCACAGCCCCCAGGACAGAGCGCGGGGTGCCTTGTTCTGCCAGACACGCACACCCACCCACCGTGGGTTCAAAGCCCCCCCCGCACCTATGGGGGACGGCTCCCCTCCTGCACTCCGTCCCGTGTCCTAGGAGACCCGGGGCACCAACAGCCTCTTCTGGAGGCCAAAGACTCCCTGGCGTGCCCAGGATGGGGGTCCCATCCCATTTCCCCTTTCACATCCTTGGCAGGTATCTCAGTTCCCACGGAACCTACAGGACTTACTGAAATAACCACCCGGCTCCATCAGGGCCCCCTAGGCCTCCTCGCCGCCCCTCTCTTCCACGCCCACCGTGCCCTTCCTTCCCGGCCCATCCCCCACGGTCAGGACGGGGTGGCAGGCCGTTGGCCCCGCTGGCCTCCGTCTGCCCGTGAAGGCAGGTGGCGAACGCCATGAAGTACACGTGGCCTGCTGGACGCCCCATCACAGAGGCCTCCCAGCCGCGGTGCCCACGGCGAGGACAGACGGGCCACGCAGGCCCTGCTCCAGGGAGGCTCGCCGGGCTGGTGAGGCCAGGGGACTGAGGCGCCCACACGTGCCAGGTCCTGTGGGCGGGCTCCGGGATGTGGTGGGGAATGCTCCCTGGGCTGATGGAGCCCCCGAACCCGGGGAGAGAGGCGGGGCAACTCGGCAACGGCACCTGAGGTCCAGCCTGGCCCTGCCCAGACCCGCCCCCGCGCCGTTTCCATCTCCCTGCAGGCTGGGGTCGAGGAGGAGGCCCTCCCTGACAGCAGAAGTCAGAAAGCCTCACTGGTTCCGGCCCTGTGACTTTGTGGTTGTGGTTTTGAGGCAGGGTGTGGGGGCATGTCCCCCTCGAGCTCCACCCACACTTCCATGAATCTGGGGAACCCCAGGTTTCCAGGACAAACTGCTGAAGCCTAGAAGCTGAACTCAGGGCCCAGGGAAGGAGTTACGGGGGCAGGGGTGGAGGCAGGGGTCGGGGGGACTGAGGCCGCGCACGGGACTCAGACCACGGCTAAACCAACTGCGGCCTGATCGACCTACGGAGGAACAGGCGGACGGCTGACCAGAAGGGCGGCCGCGAACGTCTGGGACACACGGGGTTTGTTCCCCACCCTCACCCCCTCCTAAGCTCCACTCCTGCCCTCATCCCCTCATCAGCCTCACGGGACCTGCGGCCCCTCGCTCACAAACAACCCGCATTCAACAGGCACCCACCGTGTGCCAGGCACCTGGCTGTGTGCAGAGAACAACAGAGAACGGGGTGGACGTGGCCCCAAACCGCCACTCGCCAGCACCGCCCACCCTTGCCCCCAGACAGGCTACCAGTGCCCGGGGGCACCAGGCTCCCTCAAGGTTTGGGGGGCATCACTGCCACCCTCGGGCCCTGTCCCCGCACAGCCCTTGCTCCAGACTCCACACCCAGGCTCCCGCCGAACGCGTGCCCGCGGGGCGTGCAGGGCAGGCACCGGACCCGGGGGCCAGCAAGGAGCCTCACGGGGCCCTCCCTGGGAGCCAGCAGGTGCCGCCTCTGTCCTGGTTCCCAGGGGACAGGGTGCAGGCCCAGCCCTCGTGTGCCCTCCGGTCGAGCAGCATCGTCAGGGTGTGGCGGCCATACGCTCACAAGGGCACGGCCGGGCCCAGGAAGGCAGCCAAGACCCCCGTGCCAACACCTCCGGCCTTCTGCCTGCTTTTGGTGACAGGTGACATGAGGGGCCACCTGAGGCCCGAGCTCCTCTGCACCCGTCCTCCAGGCACAAAGGGGCTGATGAGGCGGCCCTGGAAGAGCCAGCCAGGTGCTCCAAGACCAGCTCTGGACAGGCCCAGCCGATGGAGCGGGGGAGGGCTGTCCTGCAGGCGGCGTGGCTCCGTGGGCAGCAGGGAGCCCACGGGACACGACCAGCTGTGCAGCTCTGGGCCGTGGAGGCTGCGCCCGAGTCCTTCTCTGGCCGCTGTCCTGCAACCCCGTGGAAACAGCTCCCAAAGCTTCCCCCACGGAGCCCTCCTCTAAGGGGGCCTCCCTCTACGGGGATGAAAGCTGGACCTGGACTTGAACGACGCTCAGAGCAAAGGGGGCCCCACCAATGTCCAAAAGGACAGTTTGAGCCTCAGAAAGAGGGAAGACCCCTGGGATTCAGCAGATCTCCCAGGCATCCAGTGAGAAATCCACCAGGAAACCCCCAGAGCCGGGAGAGGAGATGCCTAGCAGGGGTCCTGGGCACTCAGGACAGCTCTGCAGGGGTTCAGACGAGGAGCGCCCAGGGGAGGGTGGACCAGGCCTCGGGGGTCCCCACGGCAAGAACTGGCTGAGTCAGGCCCACCACGTGCCAGCAGCTTCCTGATCTGGACCCAACCCCGAAAGCCAGGCTGTTCAGAGGAGCATCTGGGCAAACACGACCACAGAGACCACCAAGCCCGGCAGATGAGCCTCAGGCCTGGCACCCCCGAGGAGGCAGCGTCTGCCCGAGCCCGGGGGTGGGGGCAGGGAGCACCGAGACACCCCGTGTGGGGAAGGGTCCGGGCCTGGACACAAGAAGGGCAGGCCAGGGGATGACGGGGCTCCAGGTAGGCGGCTTCAGCCTGAGGACCTAGGAGTCCCCACCCTACAGAGCTCTGAGTCCTAGAGGCAGGTCCCCCCCGCACTGGAGGGGGCCTCGCTGGGGCAGAGGGCCGGCGAGGAAGCTTGGTCACTGACCCCCCAGGGCCACGGGCACAGGAGTCGGCCAGACCTGAGCTCAAACCCAGGCGGAAGCTGCCTCTCTGACACTGTTGCCAGAGAGGAAAGGGAGACGTGACAGCACCTGCCTCCCAGGGTCCACAGGACTATGCGGGTAAAGCCAGGCCCCGTCCCTCTGGTCCAGGCCCCGCCCCCGCACTTACCTGGGGGCTGCCGGTGCCGAAGCCCAGGGTGGGTGTGGTGGGCACGGACATGGAGTGGGGGCCCATGGGGGAGCTGATGACCGAGAAGGGCGGGCCCATGCCGTTGATGGGGGAGCTCAGGGTGCTGATGGGCGAGTGCAGCTGTCCCGGGGAGCCGAGCGAGGAGCCGATGCCGGGCCCCAGGGAGGGGTGCAGCGAGGGGGCGGCCATGGAGCCGCGCCCCGTGGGGGAGTTGAGGGAAGAGGAGTTCACCTGCGTGGAGAAGTCTGTAAGACAAGAAGCCACAGGAGGCCAGTCAGGAATCCACACCTGAGGGATACAGCCTGGCCCGCTACCCCTCAGGCCACAGCTACCACACCAGGCCGCGGAAGGGCAAGGGACCCCCACTGCAATCCTACGGCTCCCCAGCAACACGAGGCCAGTCCAGCCACGCCCAGAGCTCCCCCCCAAGGCACCAGCCCCACCTGGCCCAACTTTAAGGTTCAGGCTGGGCCCCAGGCAGATGCAGGAGAAGCAGGCTGACAGCTGCTCTCAGATGCCTGTCTGGGCAGGGAGGCCAGATGGCTGCCCCTGGAACCCTCAGCACCCCAGGCCTGTCCACCTGGAACGCCTGGTGGCCGGGAGTTGCCAGCCCCTCTGCCCATCTACGCAGGGGGTCAAGGTGAAAGTCTGGGGATGATAAAAATAACGAAGGCTGACATTTTCGGAACACCCACTGTGTAGCAGAAACAGTGCATGTCCTCAGCAGGGATGAACGCACGGAGTTAGGAGGTACACGGCGGTCCTATTATCCCATTTTACAGATGGGGAATTGAGGCCCTGTGTTCTTACCGCTGCCCACGGCAGGGCAGGCCCAGCACACAGCCTGGGCCTGCTCAGGTACCCCAGCGGCGGTGGCCAAGACAACAGGCCCCCAGGCCCCTCTACCTCATGGGGCCCCGAAGAATACAGCTTCCTGTGTGCCCAGGCCTGGTGGCGTGCAGCCTGAGGCAGGGGAGCTTCCAGGCAGGCCTGGTGGAGGCCGGGACCTCCCACACACCAGCCTTTCATGCCAGGGATTTCAAAGCCCCCCAGGCACTAATTGGGCCTCCCCTTCCTACCCTGAGGGCTCAACGAGAAGCTTCCCCAGGAAGGAGGCTCTCCGGGTGAATCCACTGCCCTGGGGCCTGAGCAGACCGTGGGGAACTCAGAGAGGCCCAAACAAGGCAGCATGAGTCAGGGCTGCAGGCCACAGCTAGTCCAGTCCGGCCTCTGGCAGGGTGTCCTGAGCAAGCCACGCCCCCTCGGTGGGCCTCAGCCTTCCCATCTGCAAAATGGTCTCTCGGGCCCTTCCCGCCAGGCCTGCAGTGATCACACATGCTTCTGAGAAGTCGAGCGGGCCACGGGTGTGATCGGGCGGCCCCCGTCCACGTACCCCCAAGTCGGGGGACGTGCCCAGCTTGCACCAGCAATAGCCGCAGGAGAACTTCGCCTGCCTGAACCTCGGAGCGGCCGTGCCCCGAGCGGTCCCTGAGCGCCAGGCTTGGGGCAGGAAGAAGCCTTGTTTGTTTGTGCATCACCCCCGAGTCCTCTCACCCACTTTGGTCACCGGTGCAAACTGAGTCTCGGGGACAGGCTGCAGGACACCGCTACCAACAGTCAGGGCCGGGCAGACCCGACCCCGGCCAGAGCCGAGCTTCCTCCAGGGCCTTGTGAACTTGTCCATGGAGGTGATGAGCGGTGGCCAGCCCGTGGGGTGGGGTGGTCCCCGCAGGAACATGGGAGGCTCTGCCAACCCTGGCGACCCCCTTCTCTGGGAGCACTTGCCCATTTCCATCCTGTAACCCCCAGCCTGCTGGGCACCTCCTCCCTTGCCTGCCCTCTGAGGGAGGAGGGGCACGGGAAGGGGGCCTGGAATTCCCAGCCAGGGAGTGGGGGCCTGCCTGCCACTGCACCAGCAAAAAAGCCTCATCTGATCCGTCTGAAACCGTTGCCATTCACAGAACTGGGAATAAACCATTTCACTGAACTTGAAAATAAGAGCTTAAAATTCCAGAACCAGATGGCGGCACCTATTGGCAGAGATGGGTACTGCAAGCCAGCCCTATTAGTCATTAAGCTCCCTGCACCCACAAGGTCTGGCTGCACATCCTTGACCTCACTGAACGCTGCGACCCTGTCCACCCACCTGTGACAGACAAGGAAACGGGCACAGGGAAGGTGCAAAAGTTACCCAGGCACACGCCCCAAAACCTGCAGCTGCCCCTAGGCCGAGCAGCCATGGTTCTTTCTACCAGGCCCCTGGGACAACTGGAACGCCCATTTCACCTGGCCCTTGACCACCCCTGCATGAGGAACCCTGAGCCAGCTGGTCCCTGTCCAAGCCCACCCTGCAGGACGCAGGCTAGCGCTGGCCCCTCCCCTTTACTCAGTCCCGAGAAGCACGCCTCCGACTTCAGGCGGGGAGGGCAAGGGAAGCAAGATGGACATTACAACATCTGTTTTGCAGACACCTCCACCAGAGAGCACGGGGGGCAACTGCTGGGGCTCTCGATCGGACAGGGGTCCCAACCCCAGCAGCGCGTCCAGAAACCTGAGGGCCTGGCCACCCTAGGGGAGCAGCCCACTCTTCTCCCCAGCCTCTGGGAACGAGATGGGGGTCTGGGGCCAAGAGGGAGACAGCACTCCGGGATTCTCACAGCTTCCTCACCTCCACCCGCTGCCCGGAAATCTTGGGGGAACTGGGGGGCTCTGAATGGGAGAAGAGGACGGGGTGGGGGACTTCTCGGGGGCTGCTCTCCTTAAGGGGCAGAGTGCAGCCGGGAGCGCCACGGGGCCCAGAGCCTGTCGGGGCCTCTGCTGCGGGCCGGCCACACCTGCGGGGTGCGGGGAGCCGGGCTTCCCGTTCACACAGCTGCAGAAGAGGCTCCCCAGGTCCACGCTGGGCCTACGCGGCCTGAGCTGTCTGCTTATTTGTTTCTTTGTTGCTCCCTGGCAGGAAGGGGTGGGAGAGGCAAGAGAAAGCCTTGGCCGGGAGGAAGGAGGGAGGGAAGTGGCTCCTTAGACCGACAGCTACCAGGCTGCACCCCAAAGCTTCTGCAGCCCCTCAAGTCTGGGAACCGTGAGGAGGGCAACAACGAGATGGAGGGAAACTGGGCAAGAGAGGAGGGGCCGGGGGGCCTCCGGTAAAAAGGGGGGGCCAGGGGAAGGGGCACCAGCCTCCAGCCTCTGCATGTGGCCCGTCTCCCAAATGCAAAGGTCGGGGCCCGGTTCCTGAGCCCAGCCCCCATCCTCTGAGCCCCAGGGTCACGTGTACAGCAACTGCTCCAAACCAGGGACTGTGAGCCCCTGGGAGGGGCCACCCCGGCCAAGATCCACCTCAACGACCCCCACTCTGGGCCCTTCCTGTTGACACAGAACATCCACAGCAGACACCTTCCCGGAGCCTGGGTGACAACGGGCAGGGGGTATTTTCTGGAGTCCTCTGGAGTCTGGCCAGGAAGGGAACGTAAGGAGGAAAAGGGAAAAATGCCTAAACACCCCCTGCTCGCAGAGAGGCCCCGCCCTGCCCTCCACGTGCACGCAGGCTCTGCCTTTTCCGGGCCACTATCTGTCCCCACCCACTGATAAACAGGAGATGCGATAAGGCGCTATTCTTGAAGCCATACTTTGGACTCGCAGGGGACTTGTCACCAGCGGTCACCACACGCTTATCTGATCCTGGGCTGCGGGACACCAGGCTCAGGCCCAGACCCCACCCTGGGAGCTGCTGACACCCAGCTCTCCCCACCCAAGGGGGCACACGGGGCCTCGGAGGGAGGGGCAAAACCCAACTGCCGACTCCTCCCCCCCCCCACCGCCGCCCAAGAACCCGGGCCTCGCCAGGCCTGAACCCAGCACCTCACACCGCTTTACACCCTCCATGCCCCTGGGGACCAGCAGTGATCCGTGAGACTCAGGACTCCAGGGAAGGAGACCATGGCCCGGGAGCTCACAGGGACCTCCAACAAGAGACAGGCCCCCGTCCAGGCAGGAGGACATCCCAGCAGCCCCAACACAGGCAAAGGGACTTCAAAGAGCTGCCAGATTCAGTTCCAGAAGGCTTGCGTGGAAGAGGTGATGAACAGATCTCTCCCTTGGCACAAAAAGCGTTTCAAGCCATAAAACTGACTCTAAAATGCAAATACCTGGAGGCCAGATAGGGAAGCCACGGAGCAGAGATGGAATGCCCTGGAATGCTCGGCGCCCAGAGCAGGAGAGCAGTAACCCCCTGGGCCCCCAGAGTATATGGGTGTGAAAAGTTACATTCAGTAAAGTTAAAATAAAGAATGTTCCCATGGTAACTGACAAGGGCACAGGCTGCTTCTCGATAGTGAGTTCCCCGTCGCAGCTGTATGCAAGCAGAAACTACAGCCACCACTCAGGAGTGGCCAACCAGGTGGGCCCTGAGGTCCCTCTGAGAGAGGGAAGGGACATTCCCTGCCCTCCCCCCACCCCCCGCCAACAGTCCTGAACCGCACGGGCTCCCTCCAGAATGCCCACCAGGACCCTCCTGCCCCCCCGCCCCACCCCGGAACCCCCAGCAGGAAGCGGGGGAACCCCCACCAACTCCTTTCTGGTCTCTGCCAGACAGCTTGGGAAGGCGGGGGAGGTGGCAGGAAATACCAACCCCGCTGAGGCTGCCCGGCTGGGGCGGGGGTGAGCCCCTGGACCTCCAGCCCCTCTTCGGGAGCCAGGGAACCCCCGACTCTCAGAAAGGGGAGCTCAGGGCTCCACCGCGGCCCTTCTGAACCTACAGGGCCGATCAGGGCAGGGTCCGGGCGGGCCACAGACTGGGGTCGAGGACCCAGCCAAGCAGGAAGCCCAGCGGAGGGAGGGGAGGGACAGGCAGTCCAACCGAAGGAGCACGGGAAGGAGTCCCGTGGGGCTGGAGTGAGCGGGGACTTCAGAGGGGGCCGTGCAGGACAGCACGGAGGTGGGAGAGGGGGCCAGGAGGGGAGGGGGGCACAAAGGGGGGAGGGGCGCCCCGAGGGCGCCAGCACCCTACCCTGACAAGAATGAGCACAAATCCGCCCCCCCCCCACTGCCCCGAACCAAAACCCCACCACGGGGTGCTGGAGGGCCCTCGGGAGCTTCCTGGGACGCCCGCCTCCAGACCCCACCTTCCGGAAGGACTGCTTCCCCCGCCGCCCAGGGGAGGGAGAAGTGGCAGCCCGCTGGGGACTGTGGTGGGGCCGTGGCGGTCGGGGTTTGGGGGAAGCTCGGGGTGGTTGGTGCAGGGGAGGGGTGGGGCAGGAGGCGTCCACAGGCTCCACGGGGTGAGGGGCCTTCACAGGGGGTGGGGGACAGACGTGCCCCCGACAGGGGTGTGCCGGCCCTGGTCGGGAAACGCCCACCACTCAGGTTCCCCTTCTGTAAAATGGGTACGCCGACAGCAGAGGCTGCTGCCACAACCCACAGGAGTGGGCCCCACGAGCCCCTGCAGGGTAGGGTTCCAGCGCAGGCCACGTGCCTGCAGAGGGTGGACCTACCACCTCCAACCCCAGGGGGCGTGGCCAGCTCACCGCCCCTGGCCCAGTGTCAGTTTACAGCTCAGGTGGCCTAGCCTGAAATTTCAGCTCCTCTGGGGTCACCCTGCCCTTTCCCCAACGAATGCCCCCAGCCCCAAATCTCAGCCCCCGCTGAGGAGGACACAGGTCAGCTCAGCCCTTACACGTGATCAGGAGAAACTCCCGCCTGCCTCCGGCTCTCCCCCAAGAGCCTGGGACCTCAGAACAGGGTCAGATAGGCAGCCCACCGGGCAGGCAGCCTCAGGGGCCCCTTCGGAGAGGCCCCCAACGGGCCAGGAGGGACCCAGGCCCAGCAAGCCATCGGCCTGCAGGGACCATTACTCAGGTCCCAGCTCCACACCAGAGCCCAGGGTGGCGCAGACCTGCCCAGACCCCAGGGGAGAGAGGAGGAGGGGCAGGGTGAACCAAGGCATGCACCTCCTTCAGCCCGCCCCCCACCGCTCACAGACGCCCACTGGTCACCCGACAGGGGCTCCACCCCCTCCCCAGGCCGCATGGACAGCAGCAGCTGGCCTCTCCCAAGTACTGCTTCCTGGCACCGCCCTACCCAGCCCTCCGTGACACAGGCGGGGATGCCCGAGGGGAAGGGGGCAGGAGGGGGCAGGCCGAGTGGACGCCGAGGAACAGGCAGGACCCTGCTGGGTGAGGGACAGTCACCACGTCTCCAGCAACCTCAGGGCTGCTCGGGAGCCCCGAGTGACTGGGGGCTGCAGGCCCGGTAGACAGAGGCTCCACCACCATCACCACCACCTGAGGGACCCCTTGCCCTGCTCCCTGCACAGACAAAAGGCTGAAGCCCTAAGAGGCGGATGGTGACGCTGCATGGCTTTTGCCACAAGTGACAAACGGACGATGTTTCAGGCTCTGATGGCCGTCCTGAGCCGGCCAGGGCTGGTGAGGGGCGGAAGGAGGAACGGGCAGTGGCGGCAGCCGCCCTCACCCAGCACACTCGTACAGCCTGGAGGCACCGTGACCGGGCCGCTGTCAGGGAAGTGGGGAGCACAGCCGGGAGGAAAGGGGGGGCCAGGAGGGGCTCCGTGTGACCAGCCAGCCAGTGCCTGGGCCTGAAAGGTCCAGGAGAGAGCTGAGGGGTAATGGTGCCAATGCACTGGGGCGCTAGCGCCAGGGTCTTGGCAGGAGGCTGCCCCCCCACGCCCACCCTCCAGAAGCTCACGGTCTAAGAGGGCTGCGGCCACAGCCCTCACACCAGGCCCAGCTCGACGGTCAACCAACGTGTCTCCACCACTTTCCCCCGATTCCTGCGGTGGGCGCTACCACCACCCACCGGGCCAGTGGCACTTGGGCAGATGTCCGAGGGGGGCGCTACCTGGCGGTACCCTAGGCGCTGAGCTGCACCTGGGGTAGCACTGCTCCAACCACCACGGTACAGAGGAGGGATCTGAGTCCCAGAGCTGCGTCCACTACCTAACTGTCCGCAGCTTACGGAAACACGCTCGGGGAGAGGGGCTTGGGGGGTGCAGGGAACACCCTGGCCGGACCCCCAGGAGGTTGGGGCCGGACTCCTCTGGCCCAGCTCCCTGGCTGCGTCACGCCCCTCTTCGCCAGGCCACGCGGCGCGCGCCCGGTGCTACAGGAAGAAGCCGCTCACAGCTTCAGGGTGACGGGGACCAGGGCCTGCTGCTGGGACACCTCCCTCCTGGCTCCATCCTGCACCCTACACGAATGCCCCGAAGGCTGGCTCGGGAAAGGTCAACGCCCCACCTTCCCCGCCCCCTTCCCCATGACTGTAGGGCCTCCGGGACCTCGGGGCACGGCCGGTTTTTCAGGAGAAGCCAGGTGGCCACAGGCAGAGCCAGTCCCTGGCAGTCCTGTCCCCAGAGGCCTTGGGAAGCTTGGGGGCTGGGGGTTGTTCACGGTCAGGACTGGCAATGACAGCTGTGCCAACGTGACTCTGAGACCCAACCCAGCGCCGGGCTGCCACTTGGGTGCCGCTCCTCCATCCAGCCAGCAGGGTGACCACCTCAGGGTGCAGGCCACAGAGCCACCACCTGGGACCCCCAAACATGAGGCCGGTCCTTCTAGGAGAACTCCAAGGCAT
Source organism: Leucopleurus acutus (assembly GCF_964270905.1). NCBI lineage: Eukaryota > Metazoa > Chordata > Mammalia > Artiodactyla > Delphinidae > Leucopleurus > Leucopleurus acutus. The sequence goes on along the minus strand of NC_139150.1, from coordinate 2,861,294 downwards.
CTGAATTTACGGGGAGGTTCCCCCACTCTCCCCGCCCCAGAGACGGCTGCGGGACAAGCATTCACTAGCCTCCATGACTGGACCACCCACCCAGCCCAGGGCCCCAGAGGTGCGAGAGGCCGGCCCAGCCAGCACCAAGGAAGGAGTCGGGAGGACACGGTGGACAGGCAGTGCCCGGCTCAGCCCCACCCAGCAACACTCCCTCCAGCTGGTTCCGGAAAGGAGCCCCCCCGCAGGAGGGCTGCCGGGTGGAGGCCGCACAGGGCCACCCGCCCAGAAAGATGCCAAGGGACAGAGAGAGAGTCCCCAGAGCTGCTTCCAACCCCGTGGCCGGAGGCCCTCAGCAGGCCAGCCTGCACCCCTGAGGGGCCGTCCCCTCCCCCGGGCATGGCAGGGAGACGACCCCGATCTACCGCTGGACCACTGGGCCATGCCTCCTGTTCAGTGGCCTAACACGGGCTGCCTGGGGGAGAGGCTGGGGAGGGGCAGCAACCGACCCCCAGGCCTGCTGGAATCCCCAGGGGGGAAGCACAGGCACAGAAAGGGGGGAGGGACAAGAGGGACGGGGCCACAGAGCCGCTGGGGAGCCAGCGGCAAGTGAACCTGCGCGTGATGCCGCTGGCACCGCGGCCTCTGCAAAATGGAGATCCCCAAACCCACGGCCTGCCGGCGGCCCCGTGGCTTGGGAACCCCCCCACCCCCGCCCTGACCCCGCAATGAAATCAAAGCCTCCAGAACACAGAGCTAGAGTCTAACGAGCAGCTCCTGTGTGGCTGCCCCGAGCCAGCGTTGATCACAGGGGCTCCGAAAGCCTGGGGACGTGGGCCTGGCTCCGTCCCACCTGCAGAGGAGGAAGGGGCTCAGGGAGGGAGGGGCACTCCCCAAGCCGGAGCCGGAGTCAGCGGCCGGGGACCAGGACCCAGCTCTCCACCCTGATGCTCCCAACACACTTCACTCTCACGCAGAGCCCCCGCAGCCAGCCTGGGTGGCCGGCAGAGCTCCAGGCCGGACCGGTGCTAGCAGGCACACCCACCGTGGGGTCGAAGGGCACGGGGAGCTGGGAGCACGCTCACCTCTCCGGGGCCGGGCAGGGGCTCCCGGGTGCCGCAGCCTCCTGTCCAGGCAGCACCCCTGAACCGTCCCCAGCACCTCCAGGGCGCCGGCCCAGATGGCGGGTGGGGGGCCGCGGAGAGGGGGGGAAATTCCTGATGAAACCCCGCCTGCTCGACGGCAGCCTGGTGGTGGGGGCCCCGAGCCCGCGGGCTGGCTGAGGCAGTTTCTCTTCAACAGGAAAAGAATGACGCTTGTTTCATTTTGAGCCGCGTCGCTCCGGCTGGCTCAGGGGCCCGCGGCCGGCTCTGTCATGGAACGCCTGTGCTTTCCACCCCCACTACAGCTGTTTTTCTCTCTAACTTTCTCGCAGCCCCTGCCGGCGTCGGGAACATGTTTGCAGACACTCAGGCCCAAGTTCGCCAGCGTCCCATCCACCTGTGCTGGCGTCGGGGGGCTCCATGCCAGGTGGCCAACCTGTCCCAGTAGTGTGGAGCGGTCAGTGAGAGATCGGGGCCCGCCTCCTCTGGGCCCGGTGTGGGCTGGCCTCTCCCGGGGCGTCCCCAATCCTCCCACCACCCTCCGAGCATCGCCACTTCTCGGATGTGGGCGCAGATGCTTGGCACCTCCAGTGTGTGGTGGCCCGGGGCTGCACAATGGGCGGGGCCGGGCCAAGCCGGAGACCCTGGAGGGCAGAGCGCCAGCCCAGCTCCCGAGCGGCTCACGCACGGCAGGCTCTCCGAGACCCCCGCTGCTGCGTGCCGAGAGCCCGGCCCCTCAGCGTCCTGCCCTGAGCAGAGGCTGCCCCACACCGCGCTGACTCAGCCAGGTCGCCAGGCTGGTGCCGTCGTGGGCGGAGGCACAGATGGCAGGGGCTCTGCAGACAGCAGACAGGACCTCACCCATGAGACAGACCGAGAACGGGACATCCGCCTGCTGGAGTGGGGCTTCCCCATCTCGGCCGCAGGAGGGGTACCTCCCACTCGGACCAGCACAGCAGCCCCAATCCCACCGCTCCTGCAGCAGGGCCTGCAGCCTAGCCGGCTCGCCCCGGCTCTGGAGAGGCCCCCTTCCCCAAAGGGCAGCCTCCGGGGGCGGGGCGGGGCGGGGGGACCAGCCTCTGAACCCCCTTGGGCCGTGTCGCCACTGTGCGGATTCAGCTGGGGGCCCACGGGGCTGGCAGGATTGGTTCCCAAGCTGAGATGCGACTCTGCCACCCCTTGGGGACCTGCTGTGGGACAGGGTCTACCCTTCACCCCCGCCCCCAGGCCCCCAGCAAGTGCAGGGACAGGAGAGTGGGTTCGACTCTGCACCAGGAAACGGAGGCCCAGGAGGCCCTAGAACCTCCACCCCCGTCCTCACAAAGCACTGAACCGCGTCCCCAGATCTCCGACCTAAGGCCTCATTCCTGACGCACCTTGCCGGGGCGGAGCGGCCAGGAGGCTGAGAACCTTCTCATCCCACAACAGGCGATTTTCAGGGGCTGCTGCGGCAGCTGACCCCGCAGACGCGAGGGTGGACGTGTAACAGGCAGCGTCCGTGTCCCGTGACCCCCTGCCCTGAGAACCCAGACGGGGCCTCAGCAAGCACCCGTGGCAGCACCCAGCCCGGCCACCCAGCCCCCAGGGCCTCCAGGCAGGAAGGGGATGGACAGACTGACAGGTGGAAAGTCTCTCCCTGGGCCCGGATGACCGTGACCTCCGTCCGCACAGCACCGCCCCCCGGGAGTGACCCACCAGCCCCTTCGTACAGACGAGAGCCTCGAGTGGCCAAGCTCAGATCTGCCTGTGGCCGGGACACAGCCACTGGCTCTGCGTGCCCTTCCCATGGCCGCCCCCCCGCACTGGTCACTTGGCAGTATGGCCACTGTCCACTCAGTCACCACCAGAACCTTCCATGGCTCCCCACCACAGGCCCCAAACTCCAAAGCCCGCCCCCACCTTGTTCCGGCCACCTGGGGCCGGGGCCTCTCCCCTTGCACCGCCGCCTCAGTGCCCCTTCCGGGCCCTCTCGGCTTCACCAACAACCACAAGCAAACCCCGGGGGGGCCAAGGTCAGGGTCAATGCGGGGAGGGAATCTGGGAAAGTATGTTTCCACTGCCGGCTCCTGCCCTTGGGAATATATCTGCCGACAGCTTCCAGCAACTGTGAACCACGTGCGGTTTTGAACACAGGATGGGGGGCTGGGGGCCGCCCACCGCGCTCCCAGCCAGGTGACCGACACGCGCTCCCAGCGGCAGGGCCGTGTTGAGGGGCCCCAGTGGCCAGACCTGTGCCCAGGGGTGCTGGAGCTCGGTGAGGCCCAGCTTGGAGGGATGGGGCAACACCAAGGCCTAGGGGGACACAGCAGGCAGGCAGTAGCCTCCAGCTCTCATGGCTGCCGGAGGGAGGGGGGAGCCCCTCAGCACCTGACAAGGAGAAGCGGGGACCCAGAACCATGCCTTCAAAGCTCCAAACCCACCCCGATTCCCCAAACCCACACGCAGCCCACAGGGCTGCCTGGGAAGCAGGGCTCAGTCCCTCCTGGGAACATACCGCCCGCTGGACACCTGGGGAGCCCTTAGCACCTGGCCCCGCGAGTGAGCAGCTGTCGCCTGCATCGTCAGAGAGAGGACGGTAAAGTACCGCCTCACTCTGTCAGAGGCCTTGAGTGCGACACCCACGCCTACCCAGACCCAGGAGGGCTGCAGATCCAGGCACAGGAAGACCCCAGATACTAAGAGAGCCGAATGCACTCGAAACAGCAACTCCAGAAACTAAAAGACTTCGCGCGTTTGGCTCAAGGAGACGCCCTTGCTCAGAGCCCATTGACTCAGTGTCACCCACTACGCTAACATGCCTCTTTGGATGATTTCCCAGAGAAGGGACGACCGGAAAAAGCGAAAAGTGGTAGCAAGAGATGCTATAGGTGGGAGACGATGGGGACAAAAAATCAAGCCACTATCCACCAGCCAAGTAGGTGCATGTTCCACGCAGAGAAACCCCAAAATACCCTGCTCTCATCTCCTGTGTGTGGCCAGAGTAACGGTCCCAATCCCCTGCAGGGAGACGGGCAGATGCGCGGCAGGACTCAGAACGCCCAGCCCGGCCACCAGGTGCCCACGATGACCCCTCGTCATGCTCCCATGGGTTGCAACCACCAAAATGCGCCCCTTGTACACATACGCAGCTTCCAGCTGAGAACCCTGGAAAGACGTCAACACGCTCCCCACTCTCTCTACGAGCACAGAGCCTGGCCTAACAGCCCGGGATGTTTTCTGTATGAACGTAATTTTAGATGATTTTAAATGTTCTGTCACGTCAAGAGATGAACTGACCCGGAAAATTCTCTTTCCTGCGCTCAGTTTACAGACAAGGAAACCAAAACCAAGGGCTGAAGAGGCCTGTGCAGGGCCCCGTGTGTGGGGGGTGCTCAGTCCTTGCCCTCGAGGAAGAGCTGCCGGAGGGGTGTGAACGCAGACCCCCCACTGACACCTCCGGAACAGGAAGGCACCGCCCCCGGTACACGTGCCACAGAGCTCTTTGCTGCAGGAGGACAGGGCCGGGGAGGAACCTCGGGCTCAGAGACTCAGACCTGGAGCGAGCCTTCGCGGTCACTCAGGGAGGATGGGAGACACCGAGCCCAGAGAGGCCCAGGGCCGGCACCAGGACACGAGCACACCCTGAGTGCCCGTCCCTGAAATCCTGACCGAGCAGAACGTGGGCAAGGCTTGTACAGGGCAAGGTAGGGTGGGCAGCCCCCCAGTCAAGACGGCCCAGCGCCCCCGGCTGCAGTGTCCTCTCGTTTTGGGTCCCAATTCCAACACCACGTGGTTCCCGGAGACGGCCCAGTGCAGCCTCGCCGGGCGTCCACACCTTCCACACGGCGTGAGGGAGGCCGGGTCACGGCCCCATCCAGGGAGATGCAGGCGAGGCGCCCGAGACGTGGGGCCTGAACATTCACAAATCACAAAAGGCCTTTCAAAAGCCTGGAAGAGCCAGGCGGTCCCGGCTCCCACCCCGAATGCCACATCTTGCTGGAGGCCCTCCCCTGAACCTCCGCGGGGCCCTGGGAAAATAACTTCACGTCTCTGGGCCTCAGCTTCCCCCAGAACCTGGGCACAGGGGAGCACGTCCTCCTAGGGGCATCGGTGAAGGTCAGTGAGTGACCCACACGAGCCTCGGCACAGGGTGAGCGTGAAGAAATGGAGCTCCTGGTAACCCAACGAAGGGAAGCGGCCCGTGAGCCGGGCCAGCACGATGCGGGAGACCGGGACCCGCTGGGATGCCAGCCTCTGGTCTCCCCGCAGGCCTCGTCCCTGATAAACCCCTCACCACAGGAGCCGGAGTCAAGACCCAGGGGCGAGCCAGGTCCAGGGCCATCTGTCCATCCCGGGCCGACTCCGGGCAGCCCAAGCCCCGTGTAGCCTCATCGCAGGGTGCCTGTGGCTCCCAGAGCAGACGTTTCCCACACCAGACCCAGGAGGATGGGCCAGGTCCACCGCACCCTCCGACCAGACAAGTCCCCGCCATCCCCAGCCTCAGTTTCCTCATCTGAAAAGCCAGACCCCGAGAGGCCCTCCAGGGAGCCTCAAGGCAAGGAGAGGAAAAGAGCCAGCCCCTTTCCCTTCCCCACCCAAAACCCGTTGGCCCAGACACCCAAGGCAGGCCAGAGCCCAGCAGCCCCGGCCTCGGGCCGGGGACAAGAATCGGGACGCCGACCAGACGCGCCGAGCACAGCCGGGCACCTCACGTGCGCTGGGCAGCCGTGACTGGCCCTAGACAGGCACACTCTGTGCAGACACCCAGCACCGGCCCGGCTCTCCCCACCTGTCCCCCGCATCCCCCCGCCCCGGCGCGGTCACCACGAGCACTGCACCCTACAGACGAGACACAGGCATCTCCCAGGCCATACCGCCCCCAGCGCCCCCCAAGCCCAGCCCTCACCTGCCGGCCACCTGGGGTCGCCCGCCCGCCAGGCCAGGCCACCTCCCGAAAGAGAGGCCAGAAGGTACAGCCTCATGGCCAGGGCGGGCGAGGGGTCCCACCACGGGGGCGGCCCCATCAGCCCCCCGCCCGCCGGCTCAGGGTCCCACGGCCTCTGGAGATGCCGCACGGTGGACGAGCAAAGCAACAGAAGCTGGCGAGGAAGGAGGCCCGGGAGGGCCAGCGTCTCCGCCAGGCAGCTGGGAATCCGCCGGAACTGCTGAGTTCCCCTTTCCCAGGGCCGCCCGGCCCACCACCCTCACCCAGACACCTGGGACCACAGGCGGCTCCCGCTGGCCGAAGCCAAGTGCTTCTCAGAGGAGAACAGGGACCCCAGCCTCGTTTCCTCCACCTGAGAGCAGTCTCGGCCTTCAGACGACGCGGCGCATGGGACCCTCGCCCAGCCAGGGGCCCAGAAGAGGGAGAGGGCAAGGCCCAGACCGGAGTTCAAATCCACTCCTCCGCTGCCAGCTGCCTGGCCGTGGGCAAGTCAGGAGACCTGGCCAAGCCCACTTCCCCAGCTGCAGGCTGGCGTGAGGGCGCGGGGATGGGGCACGACGGCTCCCCGACGCGCTGCCAGCCGGCACACCCAGGCACGCTCATTCGCCCAGATGTGCGGGCCTGGCGGGGGTGGGGGCGTGGGCTGGAAGAAGCCCAAGCAGCACTCGTGGGGGCCACACACCCCCGCCCACCCGCAGGTCCCCCCCACGCCTTCCCCCCTGCTCCCCGACAGGAGCATCCTGTGCCCTGACGCGCCAGCAGCGAGGGGTCCTGCAGGAGGGATGGCGCCGGCCGAGCAGGGGGGAGGTGGCGGTGCCGCAGGGCCTTGACCGCCGCTGGGAGCCCCCCAGCCCGGGAAGCAGGGCCTGGACGGGACTAGACGAGCCCCGGGTGGGGGCTCGGCCTCACAGCGGGTGTGCAGGAAGTACGGAAGGAAGGAAGCCTTCGTGGCCCCCGGCCACCCTCCAGCCACACAACGGGGTCATTCTCCCGGGGCACAGAATGCCTTTTGTAGCCCATCAGCCAGCAGCCCAGCCCAGGGCCGGCGGTGGAAGTGAGGGTGCGGGGGGCTATATCACACAGCCTTCAGCCCCGCTGCGCTCTGGCAGGCAAGTGGGGCGTCCTCAGTCCCTGCTCCCCCGAGGCCTAAGGTCCAGCCAACACTGTCCACATCAGGCTGCAGGGGCCGAGGCTGCCCGGGCAGCTCTGAGCCGCACATGCTGCCCGCACACGGCCTGCTCTGTGGCAGCTGGCGGCCAGGCCAGCCCCGGACAGAAGGCAGGCGGTGCCCTCACTTGAGCACATGGAAACCCTGCTGCCCACTCCAGGCCTGGCACTGGCCGTGGGGCAGGGTCAGGGCCCAGGCGGCCTCGCTCGTCCAGCAGGACTCCTACAGAAGGGCCAGGGACTCCCGCCCACACTGACCCGGCTGCCGGCCCAGCAGCAGTCCCCCTCCCCTGCCCCCCAGGCATCTCCAGCGCACCCCACCATCATGCACCCATCCGCTCGCACGGCACTCTCCACCTGAGGCCCAACTTGCTGTGGGACCCAGGCAGGTCCCTTCCCTCCAGGGGGCCCACCACCCACCCCGCCCTGACCATAGAGGTCCACACTCGCTGGAACCCACTGAAGTTTGGGGTTCAAGGATGAAGAGGGAAATCCCCAGGGGTCACACTGCAGAGTGGCGGGTCCAGGACTCCCAGCTCCAGGGAGGGAGACGCGACATCCTTTCCCACGTTTTTTGTCTCAGGTTTCTGCTGTGTGCACGTGTGGTTTTCGCGGAGGCCTGATTTTAGCAAGACCCTGGCCAGACGGTCCCGAGGCTGCTGCCGCCCTCCTCCGTATTGGCCGGGATTCCTCATTCACTCCTCTTCACAGCTCCGGGCTCCCTGCTTGCCTGGTTCAGGGCCCGGGACCACACCTGGCTAAGCTCACCCGATGGACGGGGGCGTGGCGAGGGCCGGCCTGCAGCAAGGATCACAGCCCGGCCCCAGTCACAGAGGCAAGCCACGCCCACTCAGCTGTGGCTGGTGGTCTGCCGTGACCCCCGGCTCCTCCTCGGCTGGGGAGGTGCCTGTGAGGCCCTCTGGACCCTAAGCCCCACTGACTCAGTTCACTTGCGCCCAACGAGCCTCATCACTTGAGCGCTACCAGGGCAGGAAAGGTGCTCAGCCCCACAGGTGGCAGGCGGGGTCCCCTCTCGAGTCCACAGAGACTTAATCCTGCCTCAGCAGCGCCAGTGCTGGGCCCAGGGCACATCCTGGCCAGCAGCTGGCTCCCAGCCCACCACGCCCCCTCAGCCTCAGGCCCCCCGAGCACCACCCCATGCCCGGACGGTGCCACCTCCTGTGCCGCCACGACGTGGCGCCTCGCTGGCAGGAAGACCCAACCTCGGCACCCTCAGAGAGAGTCCAGCTGACCAGGCACTGGGCCTGTCCCACCAGCTGGGCGGCCTCAGGGGTGACGACGCAACCTGGGCACGTGACCCACCTGTGTGGTGACAACTGGGGGTCCCCTCGCAGGACTGGGTGTTCAGAGGCCCCAGGCCCTGCCACCCCGGCCCCCGTGTGCGTACGCGAGCCACATCCACGTGGGCCCCGAGGCCCGCAAGTCTGCGCGGGGCACCGCCACGTGCCTTCTGCCCCCCGGGTCTCACCAGCCAGGCCCTGCCCCGGGCTGGCCCAGCCAAAGGCGCTCAGACATTAGCGAGCACCCGGAACGTGCCAGGCGCCGAGCAGAAGCCCAAGCAGAGCACGTGCTGCCTCCGGAGGGGCAGAAAAGGGGGGGCCCGGGGGGCTGACCCGCGGGGGCTGACCCGCGGGGCTGCAGCAGCCCACGCGCACATCTCCTCCCGACCGGCGTTCAGCGACATCCCGTCAGGGGTTTCAAGCTGGCCACGGCGGGAGTGTCTGCCCCACAGAAAGCAGAGAAAAACCACAGATCACACCCCCCGCCCCCCGAGCCACAGGGCTGCCCCTCTCCGCCCCAGCTTCCCCCCAGATGTAACAAGGGGGTCGGCATGCGGCCTGAAAGGTCCCTCGCCTCGCCCCCAGCACCTCTCCATCCCAGAGACCTACTGTTCCTTCCAAGCACAGGGGCCCTGGTCCAGACCCCGCTTCTGGGCCTCCTGGACAGGCCGGCAACACCCAAGATGTTGGCCCAGGGGTTGCCCCTGGGAGACGGGCTCTGGGGCAGCCTCTCTCTCCCTCCAGCTGTCCTAGACCTGCTTCAGTGACTACCTCCTGGCCCCCGGGAGCACCCCCACCAGGCCCCGCTGCGGCCCCCTGCCTTCCCCAGGCCTCACCCTCGCAGTCTAGGACTGGAGGCTGGAGCCCAGGCCCTAGCCAGCAGCCCCGGAGCCCAGGCGAAAACAAACACACACACACACACACACGCACACACACCACCCAACCCTCTGCTTCCTTCCTCCCCAAGGCCGGCACGAGAGAACGGCAAGCAGGGGCCGGGGGTGGGCGGAGGCACCAGCCCACATGGCTACGTTGAGCCCCCGGCGCTGCCCCCGGCTCAGCCAGTGGCCCCCTCCCTCTCACTCACATCCTGGTGGGGTGGGGGACGGGGGGGGCTGCTAGAGGGGCAGCACAGAGACCAAGGGCCACGCTGAGGCCGGCGGGCCTGGGCCGGGGGCGACGAGGGCCCCCTGGTGGGCGCACCAGGACTGCTTACGGCTCCACCTGCAGCCCCCTGCCCCCCACCAGGAGCACTTGATTCTTCCTGTTTTCCTACACCCAGGAGGCGCCCACAGGGACGCGCAGGAAGTCAGGGGCTAGTCCGCCGTGAAGCCACCCCCTCAATGCCCTGAGCAGGGGCCCCACCCCTGCTGCTGACCGTTACACCTTGGAAAAACCCTGAATTCACCCAGGGGTCTCTATCGATCACTCCCACCAAGGCCAGCCCCACCTCCCTCTCTCAGAGGGGCCCTGGGGCCACCACGGCCAATCTGCCCCACGACGGTCTCAGTGCCCAGCCCAGCGTCCCCGGGAGGCTCCAGCTGGTGTGGCCATCAGCCCCAGCCCTGGCCCTCAGAGCAGCATGGTCATCCCCTCTGGGTCTTCCTGTCAGGGACACCTCCTGCAGGGAGCCCTCCTCACACCTGCTGGACAGAGTAGGAAGGTCTGGACAGAGCCCCAGCCCTGTAGATGCTAGCTCAGGTCCGAGCCCACCGCCCCAGAAGGCAGGTCTGCAGACAGGCCGGGTCCTCCTGGACACCAGCCCCAAGCCCGGGCTGGTCACCCCACCCCCGCCCCCAGGCATGCTGTCTCTTCAAAGCCTCTGCAACCTCTGCCCTGCTCCAGCCGCCCCGCCTCCCCCAGGACCTCAGTGCCCCAGCCCAGCCTGCAGGCCGCTCCTTCCCTGCAGTGGTGCCCACACCGGCCCTCAAGGGCAGGAGCCCCCCTGCTTTGCAGAAGCAGCAGCTGAGGCTCAGAGGGCACACGGTGCCCGGGCCACAGATCCGACAAGAGGCTCCGCCGGGCCCAGGCCCCGGCTCTGTCTGACTGCCCTGCGCGGTGGGCACCACGCCCCACAGCAGGGCCTCCACACGCCCACTGCCCCTGGGGCTCTGCTGTCTCTGCCACAAGCGGGAGAGCGGGGTGCTGACCCTCAGGAGGAGGTGAGGCTGCTGCCGACCCTGGAACCCCTGCAGATCTAAGCCCCCCGAACCCCGGGACTGGCGGCCCAGAAGCACCACAGAGGCCTGTACTCTGGCCTCTAACCCCCGAGACCCGGGGGGAGGGGTCTGCAGGTGTTCAGCGGGCCTCAGTGGCCAGCATTATCCCCAGCTGGACAGGAGCGGGACGGCCCGGGCACAGGAGGGCTGGGGTCTGGCCTGGAGGTGCCCTGGGACAGCAGCAGCTGCCCCTTCAAACTGAGCCCACTGCCATGCTTGCCCCCTGGACATCTAGGGACATCGACCCACCCGACCCAGGGGCCTGGACTCCGTGCCCATCTGCCTCCCCACCTCCCCGTCCCCCTCCCCCCCAGCAGATTCTCTGCCCACCTGGAAGGCAGGCACCTGGGCAGCGTCTGCTCCGTGTGAGGCTCTGAGCCGGGTGGCAGGCAGGAGCCCCGGCCCCCGCTGCACAGCCCGGGGAGGGGACGCTGGGTCTCAGAGACCCCAGCCCCAGATCTGGGCCTTGTCCCAGCTCCTCCAGGAGGCACAGGCAGCCCCCGGCCCCCAGTCCCCCGGGCCAGGCCGGCAGCGTGCCCTGTCACGCCCGCCCACGGCCGGGCCCCCGCCGCCCCGGCTCCCAGGCTCCGTGTGACTCACAGGGCCGGCACGCCACCTCCGGCCCCTCCACAGGCGGCCGCCCTGAACACACACGCCACACTTGTCCAGACTTGATGCCGGTGGCCGGCGGGATGGGCCTGGGAACCGGGGAGGGGGCCGGCCAGGCACTGGGCCACAAAGGGGCCCTCAGGAGGGGCCCGGGTAGGTCACACTCAGGCGGGTGACCCAGGAACTGTAGCCCCTGCAGGGCTGGAGCCCGATCCCAAAGAGCCCACAGGCCCCGGGGAGCGGCGCAGGGAAGGAAGGGCCTGGGAGCTGGGCCCACACCCTCCTCGAGTCACCAGCCCAGAGGCCAGAGTGCCCACCAACTAGGGAGGGCGCTGAGCGCCCCCAAACCCCTCCCCCTGTGAGGCTCAGCTTCACCCTAGGGGCCAGGTGGGCAATGGGCCCTGGCACCCTACAGGCCACAGGCCTGGGTCTCGGGCTCTGGCCGGGGCCACACAGGGAAGCCCACCCCAGGGAGGGTCTCGGCCAGAGCGTTCAGGCCGGGCCCGAGGTCTCAGTCATCAATCAGGAGTGTCGTGTCACCTCCCGGAATCAGGGGGGCCGAGAAGGGGTGACGGCCGGGAGGCTGAGGCCCTGCCAGCCGTCAGGGGAGCGTGGCAAACGCCTCTAAGAGGGCGGCCACACCGCAGCTGTAAGGGCTGGAGCGGGCCTCCGACACAGAAGGGCCACCGCCCACCCACCATCTGGGGCGGGGCCCTCCTCAGCCTCCCCCGTGGTGCCGCCGCGGCCAGAGAGCAAGGGAGGCCCTGGCCCGGGAGTCCCCAGGAGCCCCCCGTGCCGGGCACCCACCTTGAGGCAGTCTGTGCCCCCTTCGGTCCGCAGGCATGGACACCGCTCCCTCAGCAGCAGGAAGCGGGAAGCCCACAGGAAGTGGGGACAGACCCCCGGGGGCAGGGTGAACGGTGGCGGGACCCGAAGGGGAAATAAAGGCCAAGGGCCTGGGAAGAGCACAGCAGGGACAAGCAGGTAGGACAGGGAACGGCAAACAGGTCCACTCCTGCTGCGCGAGGCGGTGGGCAGGAGGGCCAGCGAGGCGGGAGCTGTGCCGGCGGGCCAGCGGCCGTCAGCGGCTGCAGCTGCTAATGACTGCGGGACGGACGTCAGCAGGGCCCACCCCCGCCGGAGGGAAGGCGCGGGGCGAGGGGCCCCACCGAGGCAGGGGCTGGCCTCTCTTCCGGGCACAGGATGGAGCAGGACAAGCCGGCTGGAGGAAACAAAACAAAGTCACGGCCAAGGATGGCCTGGCGCCCCCCCCCCCCGCTCGGTTCAAGGGGATCCACAAGGCAGCCGGGCGGGGCCCGAGGCCACCTGTGGGCGGGACGCCCGGGGGATCCCGGAGGCAGATGGACACACGGTCAGGCTGCAGCACCTCTGGGGTCCAGAGCCCTCGGTGTGCGGGGGGGAACCAGCCTCCCTCCACAAACCCGGCTCCAGGCTGCCCTCCGGAGCGGAGCAGGGCAAGCACGCGGGGGTCGGAGCGCCCCACCTCTGGCTGCAACGGAGCTCTCGACCGACGCTGGTGAACCACGTCTCAGCCAGCCGGGGAGACAGGGAGAGCTACACCTCACACCTGCCCCCGGGCACTGCCACGGTCTGGACGGGCATCAACAGCCCCCCCCACCCCCGGGGACAGCTCCCCCCGCCGCCTGGGACAGCCCCCCCCCACCCCCGCCGGGGACAGCTCCACGGGGACGGGGGCCAGGGAAGCATTTCCCTGCAGGCCACCAGGAACGGGCCACCTCTTCTCCCTGCTCCACCCTCCAGAGACAGGAGTGTGTGGCCCCTCGGGGGGCAAGAGTGAAACTGCTCGGGGGCTAGGACCCCCCGGCCCAGGGACCTGCACACAACCATCACACAGCTACGCCCGGGGCGGCCTGGCTCCCCTGCGTGGCCCCAGCCGATGGAGAGCACGCCTCTCTCCCCATGACGACGGCACCCGTCCCAGAACGCGCCCCTGAAGCAGGCCGGGGTGGCCTGGCACCCACGGTCCCCCTCTCCCCGGCCTCTTCCCGGAGCCCGCGCCCTCGGCCCCTCCCTGCCTTGCCCAGAAGGCGCGCGGCTGCCAGCTTCCTGCTGAGCTGCTTCTAATCCCCAAACGCAGCCAGTGCGAAACCTGCTCGGCACCCACGGCACCACCGTCCGCTGTGCAGCCCCCATCTGGGAGGGCAGGGCGTGGGGAGGGCCGTGGGCTTTGGCCCCACCCAGCCCCCAGCCAGCCCTGCCACCTCCCCAACACCCCTCCCCCACCCGAGGGGACGGGACGGGTTCCCGGGACACAGGCTGGTCTGGGCAGCGGGGGTCCGTGACCCACGAAAACACACACACACACACACACACACACACACACACACACACACACACACACAGAGGACTAGAAAAAGGGAGAACTCAGACTCGTGGGTGAACATGATAAATCTCTGGAGGACAGGGGGCTCCCCACTCCCCCAAATCCTGCACAGGCAGGCGATGGGGCGCGGGGACAGGGGCCGACACCCCACATCCCCCCGAGGCACATGACCCCAGGGCCTTCATCCGCCGCCGGGCTCTGCGTGGGTAACAATAGGATGTGAAGCGCCCAACCCGTGTGCAGGGCAACCCTGACCCCCGGGCACAGCGCTGCCCCCGAACACATACATGCTCCCCAGCCGTGGCAGCCCCGGGCCCGGGCTACAGAGGCCCAGCGACACATGTGGACGAGTTAACCGGCCACACACATAGTGAACTTGATGGTGAACTTGTCAAAGGCAGAGTCCTGCCTCCTGGGATAAAACAAAGAAACGGACGCACCCCCGGGCCAGGGCCACGTGAAGAGCTGGCCCCAACAGCCCGCTGCCGTGAAGTCTGAGAGGAGCAAAGTGACAGAGGTGAGCCAGGGCTGACAAGGTGAGCCAGGGCGATGCGTGCGTTTCACTGCGAGCGCACTGTACCCCAGAGCCCAGGGCAAGCTCCAAACGGGGCCTGCCCCACGGGGGAGCTCGACGTGGGGACACTGCACCGCTCTGGGCCTCAACCCGACAGCCCTGGAGGGAGGGGACCCGGGCTACCCCCATTCTCACCTGCTCATTGCTCAGCGGGGTCACCAGGACAGGCCGTGACCCCTGCACTGGGGAACGGCCCACCGTGACAGCGGGATGGTAGCCAGCTAGCCTACCAGCAAACAACCCGACAGATGACCACCAGTGCCCGTGGAGAGCTATGAGCGCCCACACCACCCGGGGGCCCAAGGGAACAGGGGCGGGGCCCCCTGGGCCCACAGCTGGGAAGCAGCAAGCCTGGGGTTCTGTCCCCAACCAGGTCCCAGAGGCTACTCAAAACTGGCCGGGTCCCTCCCCCAAGCGGTCTGGCGCCCCAAGGCCCACTGCTAAACGCCAGCCAGGCAGGGGCAGTGCCAGCATTTCCTGAATGCCCAGTGCCCGGGAGCCCACACTGAGCACTTCAGAGTGTGTAGCTCATCCAGCTCTTTCAGAAATTCTACAAGCATCACTGTCTTTCTACAGAAGAAGTGAAGCTTGGAGACACAAAGTTCAACCTGCCCAAGGCCACCCAGCTGGGTCAGTGCAGGCGAGACAGGGGTCCAAGGCTGCCTGGGCACAAGGTGCGGGGCTAAGGGAGGTAAGCAGAGCGGGCCAGCAGGGGGACAGACAGCGGGCAATGGCGGGATCCTCCACGCCACAGGGCATGGAGACACCGACACAGGTAGCGCAGACGGGCGTGAGCACACACGCGGGTCAAGGCGTGTGCACACACACATGCCCTGCTGGGGGCCCAGAAGCCCCTGAATCCCCCCACCTGGCAATGCCCTCAGGGGAGTCGGCAGCGCTCGAGGGTTGGGGGGCTGTGGCTGGCACAGGATCCTCCTGGGTGCTGGGCCCAGAGTCTCCGAGAAGCGGTTCTCTCCTCCACCGGCCATGGGAGGGCCTAACCCCCCCCACCAAAGGCCTCCTTTTCCTCCACCGAAAGGAAGGGGGCGTCTCGCCCTGCCACTGGAGACCTCAGCTTTATAGACACTGAAAATCCGTATTCCGTTTTTATTTAAAGCATAATAAACACCAAGATGGGCCATTATCTGGCTACACGCGGAGGGAAAAGGCAGCCAGCAAGCTAACCTTGGTCGGGTGGGACTCAGTGGCTGGTTTTGACTTTCTTTGGTTTTGGTAACAGCGTTGCAGGGCGCTTGAGTTTTGTTTTCTCTTTTGGTGGGGGTGGGGTGGGGCGGGGGGAGGTCAAGGTTGCTTTACAGAACCTCAGCATTTCCCCCATCAGCCATGTGCACAAATTCTCCCACCAAAAGCGCTCTCCTGGCCAAACGCGAATTTGATTTCCTGCAGAACCCCACCCGCCCCAGAGCCCTTCAAGGGTTCCCCCAGCGTGGGCTGGAAGGCGCCCCAGGAGGGCTGGGGGTCCCCTGCCCAGCCCCACACCTGCTCGTCGCCCCACCTGTGTTCTCGGCTACGAGACAGCTGACCAGCACCACTAGGGCCCGAGCTCTAATGCCAACCCCTCCGAGTGGCCCCTGGGCTAACCCAGAGACGAACTGGGGGTGACTCTGGGCCAGGGCCTGCCTGAAGCTTCTGCCAGCTACCTAGGACCAACCTACCTCAGCACCCCACCCCCAGAGCTCCAGAACGGGCCGAGGCCCACCAGGAGACCCCTCAGCCTCCCTCCAAGAAGCTCCCCCACCTCCCAGACCAGGACTGGGCCAGCTGAGTGCCCAGACGCCACTGTCATTCTGGAAGCAGGAAGGTCTCCTCGGCGCCCAGGCCAACGCAGGCCGTGAGGGCCACCTCCTGCCCTCCTCCTCGCCAGACCTCGGCACCCCTGGCCCTCCCCAATCTGAGCCTGCCCACTCTCCACCCACAGGCTTGGGAACCGAGTCATTTCCGGGAACACACCAGCCCTCTCACCTCTAGGCTTGGACATGCTGTTCCCTGGGCCTGAAACTCCCCCTACACCTCTCTTGGCTCACTCCAACCCCGTTTGAATGACACCTCCTCCAGGAAGCCCTCCTGATTCTCCCAGCCAGGGTAGGGATGTCTTCTACTACATACCCTCAACAGGGCACTCACCACACCACAGGGTGTCCCCAGCCCACTAGTCTGAGACTGAAGATCTGGGGCCTCCGAGGGCTGGAGCCGCAACTGGTTCACCAGGCATCCCTGGGGCCTGGCCTGGGGCCTGGAACACAGCAGGCACTGAATAAAGACCAAATGGACTGGGGATTGAGAGGTGGGAAAGGGCCAATACAGGCTGCAGGGTTCACCACAGTCCTTAAGAACCAGCGGAGCGACCACCGAGTTCCAAGGAGGCCCTAAGGTGTGAGGAGGAGGGCGGGAGGTGGTGCTCATGGCCATCGTCGGCCTGGGCGCCCAGGAGACCTTCCTGCCTCCAGAATGACAGTGGCGAGCACCAAGTTCCAAGGAGGCCCTAAGGTGCTGACAAGCTGTGCAACCCCAAGAAGGCTGAACAACCCCTCTGAGCCTTTATCTCCTCTTCTACAAAGAGATGTCGCATAAGAAGAAAGTGGCCAGGAGGCAGTGGACGTGAACGAGTGACCACGAGGCTGGCCTGTCCTCATCCATCCCCACAGGTGGTGAACACAGGCGTCCCACAGCCCACAGATCTGGGTTCGAGTCCTGGCTGCTCAGCTCACAGCTCGGGGGTGGGGGGGCCCGCGGGCATCTGACCCAACCCCACTGGGTCTAAGCGTCCTCGTCCTCCGAAAGGGGACAGTGCCCTCGGCTTCGGCTCCCTTCACGTATCACGGAGCACCCCCTAGTGCGACGCCTACTCCCCCACTGCCCCCCACTGTGCTGGGGACAGGCAGATAGTCAAGGCCAGGCCCTGCCAGGGACAACCAGTCCAGAGCCAGAGGCCTTTTCCAGGAACCCGAAGGGCCCAGTCAGTCAGTGATACAGCAGAAGGAAGGGTACTCTACCTTCCTGGCGGAGACTCCACTTGCCTCCCTCCAGCTATAACCTACAGTAGACGCCTACATCCCCACAAACCAAGCCCTGGGCTCTCTGTGCACAGCTGGGGGATGGGACAGACCTGCATGCAGGCCCACCGTGAGGACAGTCACCCCAGCCAGAGGCCCAGGGAGGGCACCAGACTCACGCAGGGGACCCCTGGCACCGGAGGCACTGAGACCAGGGTCCAAGTCCAGCCCCACCTCCTCCTGACCAAGGACCACAGGAAGCAATGTCACCTCTCTGGGCGCCAACGTTCTCATCTGGAAAATGGGCGAATAAAACCTCCAGACAGGGTTGTTTCGGGACATAAATGGTGTGAGCTGAGCACGGTGCCTGGTGTACAGCAGGCAGGCAGCAACCACAGTTCCTGGGACACAGTAGGTCCTCAGGAACCGAGAGCCACCTCGGGGGGTCACCGCCCTTCCCGTTACTGTCACTCCCAGCCCCAGTGAAGGCGCTACGTGTCACCGGCTGGAACCTGCGTGGTCCTCCCCACCAGACCACTGAAACTTCCATCTTACCAGCACGTGGGTCTCCCGACGCACCCTCTATCCATAGGCCCCTGGCTCAGCGGCTGCCTCGCTGTGTGGCCCAAGCCCAGCCCCTCACCCTCACTGAGCATCCACTTCCTCATCTATAAGAGGCTGGTCTCCGGGGCCCCTCCCCCGCCGACGGGCGCCAGGCAGACGCCGCGGTCAGGGTGAGGCCGGCCACAGGTTCCTAGAACCCCAGGCCCCACCCCACAGGGGGCCTGGCTGGGGTCTGCAGGAGCGCCGCGCTGGGAAGACGGTCCTGAGCCCCTCTCCTCTTCCTCTTAATCCAGAGAGCCAGATTCCAACCCTCAACCCGCTCCACACCCAAGCTGGCAGAGGTCCCTCAGGGATCAGAGAGGTTGCACAGCTCAGAATGCCAGGGCCAGGACCTGCCACCGGGGGTGGACTTTTCCATTACACCACCTCCTCCCAACCTGATCCAGCAGAATCCTAGAGAGCATGGCCTTCACCGGCCGCAGACTAGACACCAGTTCCCTGCCTCCTGCTGTGTGCCCCCAGCAGGTCACTTGGCCTCTCTGAGCCCCAGTTTCCTCTCTGAACACTGAGCATAAGAACACCCACCCCAGGAGGTTACAGGCAGGGCTCCACGAGCCCCGGAAGTCGAGGGCCTGGAGCACAGCGGATGATCAAACCTGCAGCCACCACGGTCACTGGCTGCCCACGCACAGGGCGGCCCCAGGCCCACTTCCCACCATCTCCCCAAGGTGGGCTGTTCAGTAAAGGGCCCACACCCCCAGTCCAGGGCTGTCCACCGGAGGGCATGGGAGCCAGGACCCTTGGCCACCGCCCTCTGCCACCAGGCTGGTGTGTGTCCCCCACGGGCCAGCGGGACATCCTGGCCCACCTCCTCCTCTCTCCGCCCCTCCCCTCCCTCCTGCCAAGGAGGCAGCATCGGCACAGACTCAGAGGCCTGGGTTCAAATCCTGCCCTCCACGCCAAAGCCACCTGACTTCCGTAAAATGGGCAGGTCACAAGGATTACGTGGGCCCAGGGTAATGCGGCCCTGCCCTGATGTCACGACCTCTGCCCCGCCCAGGTGGCGGTAGGGGAGGGGCGGTCTCTCCTCGTTTCCCCGGGGAGAAAACGGGGAACTGGGCACCCCAAGAGGGAGGCCCTGGCCAGGCCTGGCACGTGGTCCTGTGACAGCTGGCAGGATGTTGGGAAACCCATAGGCACTTACTTCAACACCGCGGCCGCGTCAGCGACCAGTTTCGACACACAGCGGCGCCCGGGGAGGGCCGCGGCCCTCTCGTCCGCCTGCCTGGCCCGACCCAGATGCGGCCCTCGTCCTCAGGGGTGCACAAGACGGGCCGCGTCGTTTCGAAGGTGCAGAGGCCGGCCCCGTGGCCCCGGGCCACCACAGGCCCGCTCTGCCCCAAGCCTCCCATGGCCCTGAGTTGGCCCAGCGCTCAGCGGACCCACCAGGGGCCAAGCTCAGGGAAATCACGTTCTAGAAAGAGCGAGCACCCCGGGGCCACTCCTCACCAGCCCCGGGAGGTACAGCCGAGTCAGGGAGGGTTCAGCCCGGCCCGCCCAGGCCTCACGGTCAGCGCACGGGCCCAGCCGAGCCCAGGGCCTGCACACGGCCTGCATCCCTTCCGGCTGAGCCCAGGGCCTGCACACGGCCTGCATCCCTCCCAGCCGAGCCCAGGGCCTGCACGCGGCCTGCATCCCTTCCAGCCCAGCCCAGGGCCTGCACACGGCCTGCATCCCTTCCGGCCGAGCCCAGGGCCTGCACACGGCCTGCATCCCTCCCAGCCCAGCCCAGGGCCTGCACGCGGCCTGCATCCCTTCCAGCCCAGCCCAGGGCCTGCACGCGGCCTGCACCCCTCTCAGCCGAGCCCAGGGCCTGCACGCGGCCTGCATCCCTTCCAGCCCAGCCCAGGGCCTGCACGCGGCCTGCACCCCTTCCAGCAGAGCCCAGGGCCTGCACGCGGCCTGCACCCCTTCCAGCAGAGCCCAGGGCCTGCACGCGGCCTGCACCCCTTCCAGCCCAGCCCAGGGCCTGCACGCGGCCTGCATCCCGTGGCTGAATTTTAAGCAAAAACAAGAGGCGCCTGGGCTGGCAGCTGCCACTCAAGGGCACCCCTGCTCCCCAAAAAATGGTCCCGCTGAGCCCCACCCACAGAAAGAAACTGAGGCCCAGTCAGGGCGAGGGACTCGCCCAAGGCCACACCTGGAGGAGCGGGGGCAGCGGGGACCCCGCTCTGGCGCCACACCTGGCTGCCCGCACTGGGCCAGGAGGACGGGAGCGTTTTAGTTGGGGTGGGGTCTGAGTCTGAGTTGGGACAGGGTCCACCGTGGAGGTAAATCCCCTCCGCGTGCCTTCTGCCATGCGTCCCCGGGAGGGAGGGGGCGTGCCCAGGGTCCCTCCAGCCGCTGACCCCCGGAGCCGGCCCAGGGCCCCCAGCGCCAGCCGCCCTCCCCCACCCCATCTTCAGCCTGGGGGGGCTGAGGTTCCCGGCACAGCCGCCTGCCGTTCAGGCCTGACACGGCCTGGCCCCCGGCCCCCGGGAGACATCCAGGACCAGTCAGTGGAGGGGACGCTGCAGGGACCGCCACCTCCCACAGTGACTGCACCCCTCACCCAGCCACCCAGCCTGGCGGCCCCCCGTCTCAGCAGCATCATCTCTTAGGACGAGGGGCCCTGCCGTGGTCAGAGCTCCACTGGGTACACCGCCCACCAGGTCCTGCCGGGGGCCAGCCCTTCCCAACCTGCAGACTTGCCACACCTGGGCCTCCACGCGCCCAGCACTCCTACCCGGGTGCCCCCTGCCAGTGGCCCGCACAATGCCCAGCTGGCTCTCAGGGACAGCTCAGCGGTTACCAGGAAGGATGACAGGGCCACCACGCCACGGTCTCTGAAATCCCGACAGGCTCGACACGGCCGGCGGCACCCAGAGAGACACGGAATTTCAAATGACTGTACCCCTTCCATCAGGTGGGGACCGGGTGTCTTCTCCACACCAGGTACTGCTCTAGACCTGGGCACGCAGCAGAGAACGCACAGGGGGATGGAGTGCGAACTGGCACAGAAATAAGGCAGGTAATTAGGAGGCACCAGGTGGGGTCGCCCGGTCTGGACACAGTGTCAGGGCAAGGCCGGCAGGAGCAGGCCACGAGGGAGGGGGCCCGGTGCTCCCAGCAGCAGGAACCGCCAGCCAGAGGGGTCTCCTGCCGGGGAGAGGGCAGCCTGCCAGGGTTCAAACTCAGGCCCGAGGTCATCAAAACTCAGGCTCCCCCGGGCCCACCGTGGATAGAAGTCACCCCACATGCCCTCTGAAGCCTCCGGAGACGCCCCCGATGGGCACAGACAGGTGGCTGTCCCCCCGGCCCCGCATCAGGAGACCAGGGGCCACAGCTGGCTGCATCCCAGCTCGTCAGGCAACAGGATCCCCTCCCCAGGTGCCCGGGAGCCCCAGCCCAGCACCCCGCTAGGTCTTCAGACCCAGCAGAGTCTGGAAGCCGGAGAGGGAAGAGGAGAGTGTTATCCATGGTGGGACGCAGCGCCTTGAACACCGCGCTCGCCGCACGCGGAGACGCGTGTCTAGGCACGTACACGTGTACGTGCGCGACTGTGCGTAAACAAGAGGCGTAAGGTCTCAGGCTAATGGGCCTTGCGCTGGGAGGAGGGGGCCTCGCCCCCGGCCCGCACCTCCTTTTCCACCTCTGAACCTCAAGGCTGCAGGGGACGGCAGGGCAGCTGTGCGACGGTGCCCGCCTGGCCGGAGAGGGAAAAGGACGTTCCGAGGTCACTTGGCCGAGAGGGACCCAGGCACCCCAGGCTGGACCTCAGAGCCAGGCCCGTAACTCCCAAACCCGGTCAGCACCCGAGGGGCGAGGAGACCCTGGACTGGGCTGGGGGTGTGGGGACCTCACAGGGACAGGGCGACAGGACCCCAGAGGCCCTCGTCCCTCACACCCACACACGCGTGTGCACCGCCCACGGAACGGAGCCCGATTTCCCTCAAAAAGACAGCCAGCGCTCCGAACTCTGCTGCCTGGCCCCTCACCCTGCAGGGTGCACGTCTACCCCATCCAAGTACCGGGAGGTCCCCGAGGCAGGGGCCGTCTGGCCCCGGGAGGGAAGCCCCAGGCCCTCGGGGCCGAACTCACCAGAGCCCTGGGATGGCCGGGGTGAGAGCTGCTCCCATCTTCCTGGAAGGGGCCTCGCCTCCTCCTGGGGGCCTGGTCACGCCTCCGTCCAGCCCCCGACCGACCGTCTGCTGAGCCGGTGGGGGCACCGGGCACTGGGAGCCCGGACTGGACTGGGCCACATACCGGCGTGTCCTCCTTCACCTGGAGGAGGCCTCTGCAGGGACAGGGGCGCCTGGGGACAGGGCCCAGCGAGAGGTCTCAACTTAAGGCCTCTCCTCCACCTCCACCCCCCACCCCCATATCTTACACACGTGGTAAGCGGGGAAAGGAGCCTCCGTAACTGAAGAGCGAGAACCAGGTGAGAGACGGGCTGGTGCTCCCCAGGCTGAGGGCCCGGGCCTCCTCCAACCCCGGACCCCGGGACTCAAGCCGAGGAAACTCCTGCCGCTGCCCCTCAGATGGCGGAAAGAGTCCCGGGAGACGGAGAAGACCCGGGCCGACACCCGCTGCAGCTGAGCTCGGGCAGCCCGGGCCTGGAGCCCAGCGCTCACGCCGGTACCTCCACAGGGTGAACGAGCAGGGTTGTTTAATAACAAATTACAAAGAGCCGGCGGGGAGTGTCTTATCAGCAAGGATCTCCGGCAGGGCCGATCCCGTGGACTGATGTCAGGGAGCTCTGGGAATGATTTAGCTTAATTAGCAGTTCCTGCACGATCAGCAAAAAGCGCTGGCTGAGCCGGGGCCCGGGAACCAGCGTAGCCGCCAGAGCCGGGGCCCTGGGTGACGCCAGAACCAGAGGTGCCAACAGGTTGCCACAAGGCAGCACGGGCACTGCGGGCGCTAAGGCCGTCTCTGCCCCTCAGTGGGCGCGTGGGCTCCCACGGGCCCACCGCACAGCTGGGCAAGTCGAGGCCCGGGAGACTGCACTCCAGGCAAACTCAAAGTCCAGGGCACACCTCGAAGGCCGGCCGAGAGAAGCCCACCACGCCCTCCCTGGCAGCCCGACAGCTTGGCAAAGGTTCACGTCCCGTCTATGAGCAGCTGGCTCCTTTACTGCTCTGTGCCACCTGCCACAGAGGCCCGAGACCACCACCCAGCCACCCCCTCCAAGGGCATGGAGGCAGGGGGCAGACCTTGGTCCCAGGGCGCTGCATGGCCTCGGGCAAGGGATCCTCCGCTCCGGGCCTCAGTTCCCCATGTGTCCGTGGATGGCCCCTCCCGGCCCTTCAGACCCCAGCACTGTTATTATCTCCAGGTGCAGCTTCTGGAAGCAAGAAGCCCAGGCCAGGCTGGCCCGGCTCGGGACGAGGCCCATGCCCACCGGTGGGGGACGCTTGATCCCCACCCTCCCACGCCAAGCCCTGCTGCGCTGGCCCCGGGCCGGCCTCACGCTGCCCGAGGATGCTCAGGGCTGGGGCAGCTGTGGCTGGTGCCGGGGAGGGGGCCGCTCCCTCGGCCCTAGGAGCCCGCCGCAGCCGGGCGCTCTGTCACTGACACCAGAGGTAGCGAGTTCCAGAGGGGCCGGGGGAGCACAGGAGCAGCCCTGCCGAGGAAGCTGGAGCCGGCCGGAGATCACTGTGGATTCCTGAGCCCGTGCCAAGGCCCTGGGGCCCGGAGGGGCGGTGAGCCATGCAGCGGAGAGGAAGGCCCTCGCCCCCTCCCCATGCGTGCAGGGCATGCACAGGGGACCACCCAGGCAGCGCCGACGCCGGAGAATCGCCCCCAGGACCGCAGTCCCTCCCTGGCCGCCTCCCCGCCGGGGCCTGGCGTCTCCCAGCCTCAGTCTTCCTGTGCGACCGGGCACAGCATGGCCCGCAAGGCCTGGCCTGAGAGATGCTGGCCAAGTGTCAACCCCACCCCCCAGAAAGGAAGGGGTGCAAGAAGCTGGCGCCAGACAAAATCCTACAGCCTTAAGGCTCAGGCCAAGAGACAGCCATGCTCAGAGGTAATTCGCCTGAGCCCCTGACCCGACCCTTCACCTCTGGGCTACCCACGGGCTCACACGGAGGCCCAGCTTTACCAATGCTGAGCGTCTGCGTGTGTGCCTTTCCCCACCAGCCAAGGCCCCCAGCGTGGGACCCGTGCCCCAAGCTGGGTCCTGATCCAGGCAAGGTGAATGAACGGCGTGAGTTCTGCCCAAAGCATCTTCCCTTGCATCCACGGAGCGTGCCAGCTGCCCCTCCCCCAGTCCGCCCAGCTCCTCGGAGCCACCCCCGCCAAGGCAGCCACCAGGGTCAGATGTAAACCGGTCCCTCCCAGGCCCACCGAGGGACAGCAGGGCCCCAGTCCCCGCACACAGCACAAGCCACTGGGCCCCCAGCGCCCCAAGCAAGGAAGAGCAGGCGGCCTGGCCACACACAGCACCCGGGCCTGCCACCCACACCAAAGCCGGCGTGAGGCCCAGAGAGGGGCCAAGAACGCCCCGTCTCACACCACAACCGGGTGCCGCTGCGTGTCTCAGGGGCGGACACACCTGCCAAACCCCATTCGCAGGGGCAGGGTCGGCCCACACTCCAAGCGCACCAGGACCCAGATGCCTCCTTGGTCACCCGCCCAGGTACCGCTGCCCCCCCCCCGGGGAAACAGCAGGTGGGGCAGAGGGGTTTCGGCCGGGCACCAGCAGGCCAGTGGCTGTGACCGAGTCTCCACCTCTTTGTCTAAAGCAGGAGTCCCCCAGAGGACCCCGAGAGATGGCACACGGGGTGGGGGGCTC
Organism: Leucopleurus acutus; assembly: GCF_964270905.1. Classification (NCBI taxonomy): domain Eukaryota; kingdom Metazoa; phylum Chordata; class Mammalia; order Artiodactyla; family Delphinidae; genus Leucopleurus; species Leucopleurus acutus. The sequence goes on along the minus strand of NC_139150.1, from coordinate 2,836,631 downwards.
TCCCGAGGCCACGTGCAGCCAGCCACAATCGTCAGCAGCCCCTGGCCACGCACCCACCCCACCCCCACCAGGAGCTGTCAGCTCCCCACCTCCTCCCTTCCAGCGCCCGGACCCCGGCTACGCTGCCCACCCAAAACCTCACAGCCTTTACCACGAGACACGCCCCCACCAGATGCTGCGGGACTGCCCGCCCCACGGGGTGACCTCGGACGGGCACAGCCCTCTCCAGACTCAGTTTCCTCATCTGAGAGGGGAGGGGGCAGAGAGGAGAAAGGACCTGGAGATCCTCATGCCATGTCCAAAGGCCAGGGCCCACATCCCAGCTCGTGGACCTCCTGCCCTGCCGGGACACACGGGTTCCCACCTCACGACCTCTGCACCCTGGTCTGGAAGGTCTGGGCAAGACGCCGTGGACCTCGGAAACTCAGCTCAGCTCAAGATTTAGGGAGAAAGATCCATGACATCCCGCCGGTGGAAGAACCTAGAGAAGCAGGCTGGAGGAGGGGGGGGCGGGGCAGAAGACCCGTCCGGGAGGGGGGTGCCCAGCAACCACGCCCACAGCGCAGGCTGCCGGCTTTGGGGGGGGTTGCCGTTCTTTTCCCTGGCTGTGAAGTTCAGCAAAGGCTCTTCCCCCCCAAACTGCTAAAGCAAGTGGAGGTGACAAAACATTCCCGCCCGAGGTTTCCGCAAAGGGCGCGACTGTGTTTACCCAAAACTCATGCCACCTGAAAGCCGGCGCCCTGCCCCTCCCACGCACCTGCTGGAAGGTGGGCACTTCCCCCGACGCGAGGAGGCCCAGCGGCCCCCCAGAACCCGGTGCTTTCACCGTCGGGAAGGTGCAGCGAGGGGCCGTCCTCCAAGGGCTGTGCTCAGGCAGACGGCGGCTGCTGCCGTGCCAGCCGAGCGTGACCGTGCGCTGAGTACCTGGCACGGCCCAGGACGCGGGCTCCTGGAGGTGTGCGCGCCGTGTCCCCTCTGCACGACCCTCTCTGCCCACGTGCCCCGTCGGCGCCTGCCTAGAAACGCTGCCAGCAAGTCACAGCAACGGCGGAGACAGGCGCCCCTGCAGGGTGAGGGCCAAGAAGCACGCCAACAGGCCCCCAGCAGAGCCTTCTCCTTTCTCCTTTCCGCCCCCTCCCCTCTCAGATGAGGAAACTGAGGCTGGAGAGGGCTGTGCCCGCAGCAACTCGGGGGTCACCCCTGGCCCATTCGGGCTGGGCGCTTAGATGGGAAACCAGTAAGCCGTGAAATGAGCTGATCCTCTAAATGGACCCCCTTCCACCTCTCCCCTCCGGCAGGGAAGGGGGTGGGCAGACAAGGCCGGTGCCTCCTGGGCCCAAGGCTTGTCTCCCCAGGGGAGGGGACGCCGCCTCTGAGGCCGGCCCTGCTGCCACCAGGCTGTGCAGGAACAGGGAGCAGCGAGGCCTCGCTGCCCACACACCCGCGGCCATCACTCACAGTACGCCCATCACAAGACACGAAGACCCCCAGAAGGCTCCCCACCACAGACAGAGCCCAGCAGCCCCGGGAGGGCGACCATACCGTCCCAGACCTGTCAAAGGGAAGGGGGTGGGAGGAGGGGCGCCAGCCCTGCGGCCATCCCCGTCCTTCTCTGACTAAGGACAGCAAGCGTTTGCCCAGACCGGGGCTGGGAGCTGGGGCGGGATGGGATGGCCGGGTCGGAGGGCGCCTCGGGCCCGAGAAACACGGTGTGGGAGCCAGGCTCAGGCGGGGAGGCAGGGCTTCTGGCGGAGGAGAAGACCCCTCCCCCACTCCCGCTTGGAGCCCCGACAGCCAGGCTTGGCCATCATCGAGACCGTCCACCCCGGCCAGGAGCTGGCCACGAGAGACGAGTGGCTCCACACAGACCCTGAGGCTCACCCCTGGGGACCTCCGGTCTCTCCTGCTCGGGGGAAACAACTCACGTGGCCCCAGGGCCCCCCGCCCCAGGGAGAGAAGGCGGCCCATCTCTGGGAGGCAGCTCTGCAACCTTGAATACCACCGTTTATTCGCTCAGAGCACCCGCGGCCGCGAGCGCTGTGCCGGGTGCTGGGTGCACAGTGGGGACACGGCCAGCTCCACTCCCGCCCTCTGGAAGCCCAGCCGGGCAAGGCTGGGGGCGACCCCGGACCAGCCACCAAAACACGCTGCCTGTGGCAGGAGGGAGAGACGTGGGGCTGCGGGAGCGCCCACGGGGACCACAGCGGGCGCGAGGGGTCCGGGAGACGCCCCGGCCCCGCACAGACCTCTGGCCCCCATACACGAGACGATCAGGAGCCGGGGGGGCAGGTCGGGCAAGGAACACGCGGGGCCGGGGCGGGCGATAGCCCAGCGGCGATGGGGACACTGAGGCACGAGTGGGGGCTGCCCCAAGCAGCAGGGACAAGCAGAGCCCACTTTCCAGAGCCACGTCCCTCCTGACCCCCTCGGGCAGTGGGACAACGTCCAGGAGAGGCAGTGCTGGCCAGGGGCGAGCTCGGGGCTGGGAGGGGGCCAGAGCTGGGGCACGTCGCCTGCACCTCCGTCACCTGCACCTTCTGGCCACGGCTGTCCCCTGGATGGACTCGGGCTGGAAAGAGCGAGAGGGACGGGGGTGGGGGGCGTGGGTAGCAGCGGGTGACGCGAGGAGGGACCACGGGGCCCGAGGCGCCAGGACAGCTGGGCAGGTCCTGAAATGGGCCACTGCACACAGTGGGTCGCAGGCCCGGATGGCGTCAGGGCCAGCGCGGGGACAGCCGCCCTGCCGCGAGGGAGGCCTCGGTCTCCCCACCCGTGACGTGAGCTCTCCAAGTTTCCTTCTGGCTCTGAGACCAGGTGCCAGGCCCAGAGAAAGCTCCAGTGTTAATTAGTTCATGAGCAAATTAGCAAAATGGTCACCGCGTTACTCTGATGAGACAGATGCCAGGACACATGGCAAAGTCAAGTCTGACACCGAAAGGCTGCTCGCTCCCATCAGATAAACTCCGAGCGGAGCCCGCAGAGGAGGCGCTAGCCGCACCGGGCTCAAAGGGAGCCGGGGCGGAGCCAGGCACCTCACAAACCCTGCCAGGCCTCCTGGGTTCCCAGACCACCCGGAGGCGGCTCCCAGACCCCAGACCAGAGCAAAGATGGGGCTCAGCTGGGGCTCTCACAGGTCCCAGCCCAGGACCCCTTCGCCCAGCCTGCCCAACAGCCCCATTCGGCGCCCGCCCGGCCTGCCCCCGCCTTGGTCCCCCGCGTCCACCATCCCCCAGGCGAAGTCCCAGGTCTCGGCCCAGCCCGGGGGCAGCCCCACTCCCAGGGACCCCAGGCCTTGAATGGGGCTACTCCCTCCAGGACGTCCTGGCCAGAACTCCTCCCTGGGTGGTCCCGGATCCCGGGTTGCCCCCGGACAAGTCAGACCCTGGGACCGAAGCGGGGGCCCCTCTGCTGCTAAAGACCTTTCAACAGGCTTGGAAGCAGCGTCTAGACGAGGGGTGCTGGGCAGGGCGCGGCACCCACGTCGTCCCCACCGCCTGTCCTCCAGACGAGGAGGCGGGCTCAGGGATGCCATCTCGAACCCAGCACTTCTGCAAGGCCACAGGGCACACCCGGTCTCACTGTCACAGCTCGGTCCCGTGACCAGCACGGGTGGGAGCGGGGAAGGAACAGCTGCTTCCTGCCAGCTCGGCCCTGGCCCCGACCACACGGGAATCTGCAGCCCGTCACCGGCTCAGGCAGCGGCCGGACGCCGACCCCTCACCCCGCAGCCTGGGCAAGGCCACCGAGAGCAGCGCGTGGCTCCCAGCCCGGGCCTGGGGACCCTGGGACCACCCCCCCACACACACGCCCCCACCCCCTGGCCAGACAGTGAGAGCAGGGGCTTTAGGTAAGAGCCTGGGGGCTCCTGCCACCTCTGCCTCTTGGGGGGTTAAGTGGCCATGACAAACCAGCCCGGATCACGGCTGAAGGACCGGACGCGGCACTCAGCGCCGCCAGTCCCACCCCGGCTCAACCGCCTTGCCTGGCTCCTTGCCCCTCTCCAGCCCGGGACCCCGGGAGGCCCCAGAACCTTCCGCCTAGCCTTGGTGGGGCGACAAGGAGCCTCAGTGCGTGAGCTCCTCCCCTTCACAGGCCAGGCCCACCAGCGCCCCCCGGGCTGCCCTGCCCAGCTAGACAGATGGCCTGAAGCAGCCCACGGGGAAGTGGCCAGGAGGTCGGCCAGGCACCAAGGGCTGTCACAGGACCTCCCGAACCATGGCTGTGTGTTTGGGGAGGGCGGGGGTGGCCACAGGAGGGGCCGCCTGCCACCTGCCCCCGCCAGGGCTCCACCGCGGCTGGTTCTGACCCCAGAGCCACAGGTACCTGCCCTCTCCTGGGATTCAGGCCACAAACGATTACTGGGTTTTTTATTACTTATTGAGCAGAGTGAGGGACGGGTCCTTCTTAACCAATCTTCGGGAAATATCAAGCCCAGGCCCACGGAGAGAGAGTGGGGGCCAGCCTCCTCCCCTGGGGTCCCACCCTCCCCAGCCCAGCACCCTCCAGACAAAGGCATACACAGTGTCCCCTGAGAGGGCGCAGAGCCCAGAGGAGAATGAGGACGACGATTTATGGAATTCATTTTCCACGGAGCTGGGGGGCTGGGGGCTGGGAGCTGGGCAGATGGGGGGTTGGGAGCTGGCGAGGCGCCGCAGGGCAGGAGCGCCAGAGAGCCAAGAGGGATGGAGAAGGAAAGGGAGTGAAGCCAGAAGAAAAAAGTGCCCGGGGAGGGGCAGCCTGGGGCAGCAGGCACCCCCCGCATGACTAATTAGCTGGTTACTGGCGAATAACGAGCAGAGGTGCCCTCCAAAACACCAGAGGCCCCAGGGAAGCCCCGACAAGGGAGCCCCATCAAAGCCGCCTGGGCCCTGCAGCCCTCCCAGGCTCTGCGTGGCCTCGGGCATCCACTGCTGGGCCTCAGTTTCCCCAGATGTTCACTGAGACTGGTGGGTTTCAAATCTGGTTCTTAGGCGAGGAAGTGGCCCAAAGGGAACACCTCACTCTCCTCGCCTGTCCCTACTGATAGCCTGGGAGACCCGCCCCCCAAGGCCCCCCACTCTCTGCTGCAGACCCTGTTTCCTCCTGGGCCTCACCCCAAACTTCTCCTGCACGAGGAGGTGCTCAAACGCTCCCTGAACTGAACGGGCCCCTCTGCCTTGGAGAGGGGGAGGTGACACAGGCTTAATGAAAATCCCCCCCAACGTGGGGTGTGAGCCTCTCGGCGACTCTAGCTTGGCCCACGAGGCTCCCCCGCACCCCTTCTTTCCTTCCGCTTTTCTAAGCTCTAGGGGATGCTGGGACACCCCCCTCCCCTTCCCTCCCTGAGCAGCAGTGAACTGTCAACTGCAGGGCTCCTGGCCCTCTGCCCTCATGCACAGCACGCTTTCACACACAGGCCAGGCTCAGACCTGCGGGATTCCCGAGGCTGCCACCACCGCCTCGCGGAGACCCCAGCCCTGGCCCAGGCCTGCCCCAGAGCAGCGTGTGTCGGGCAGGGCTGAGCGGTCCTGCCCCATCCTGCTGACAACAAGGGCAGGGAGAGCCTGGGGGCAGCGCTGCTCTACTGAAACAGCACCAGAGGGAAGCCTGGAAACCCAGATTCCTGGAGAATTCTCGGGAACTGGACCTTGTTAGCTTCCGCATACAACACGTCCAGGGTTCCCACAGGGTCAAGTCCAGACCCGGCACAGGCCCTCTGGGGCCAGCCCAGGCTCAGGCCTTGACTTCTCCGCAAGAACCCAGAAGTCCCCTTTCACCTCTGGGCCTTTGCAAATGCTGTTCCCCCATCCGTTCCCTTATCTAGACCTGCAGGTTGTTGCCTCTTCCAGGAAGTCTTCCCCCAAGCTCCACCCCAGCCCAGGTTGACGGAGTCCCTTTCACCCTGGACTGCAGCTGCCCACGTCCTGCCCGTCGCCCCAACTAGACCCTGAGCCCTCGCCTTACCTCCTGCCTGAAAGTGGCCTCCTGCCAAGCTCACGGCTCATCAGGCCAGGACAGTCTCCAGGTGAGGACACCCAGCCTGGGCTGGGCAGAACTTGGCAGTCTGGGCCCTGACCTGGGAAAGCAGTGACTGTCGGCTCCTTCCTTGGTCGGGGGCAGGGTGGCCAGCGGCAGCCCTCTCAGAAGTGACACACGGCCTCCCACGGGGACCCCTCTGAAGGACACAACCCTCGGGTGGGCAGGCGACCAGGGTCTGTCCACGAAAACACACGCAGGGGTTGCACCTCACTCCCGCCATGCGTCCCAAAGGATCCCCAGGCCACCCATGGCCCGTGCTCCCGCCGGCCTTCCCGTGCTCCCGGGGCACCGTGGATAACTGCGGCCGCCCCCGGCCTCCTCCCCAGCCGTCACTTCTCCCCGCTGCCCTCGGGCCTGCCACGAGCTGCCGCCACAGTCTCATCCCCTGGTAAGACAGGTCACAGGCTGCCAGGGCCACACTGGTCAACTTACAGAGAAGCACGACTGACACCTCCTTTTCTAGGAACGTGGGCTCCGCCCTGAGGGTGGCCCTGCTTATTTCTGAAACAGGTCCGCGTCCTGGGACGTTCTGGCTAACAGAGAGCCGACTGCTGCCTGGGAGGCGCATTCCCTCCCTAAACGCCGCTCAGGACCGTGTCCACCACTGCATCCCCGGGCCTCAGGGGGCCTGGCGGGCGTGGGGTCGCCAGGGCCTCAGCGGCTCCCGCCCTCCCCTTGACCCAGCCGTCCGGGGCCTGGCACAACTCCTGTGGACAGACCCCCTCCTCCAACCCCACCCCCGGGCCCAGGAGGAAACCGAGGCGGGAAGGGCCTGACGTCACACAGCTGCAGGACAGGGGCTGAGGCGAGACCCAGCTCCGTGCAGGCCTCTCCCCGGCCCCGCAGAGCCCGCTTTTCCCCAGGACGGGGCCGGGGGAGCGGGGAGGAGGGTGCAGGCGTGTCCCGCAGCAGCCGACTCCGGCTGGTTTCTCCTCCCGGGGAGCAGGCCCTCCACCGGGGACCAGATCCAAACCCGTCCAACTGCCCCGGACGACCCAGCGCCGGGCGACTATCTGCTCCAACGCGTTACGCAACCGGGCCCCCAGCGAGCGATTGCAACAGGCCGCTGGGCCGCAGATAAGCAGGCAGAGGTGTGGGGTGGGGGGACTGGGGGCGGATTTTTGCTTTGCTTTGTGTCTCGTTTCTGCTCCCCAGCCCGGCTCGGGCCCTGAGGCTGCTAGGTGGGGAAGGAGGCAGGTGAGGGGGCCCCGGGAGACACCCTCTATCAGGGTCCAGGCTGAGCAGGCCCCGGGCGAGGGGAGGCCTTTCCCGGCCGTGTGGGCACACGTGCCGCCGGCCGAGCCGTGACCCCCCCCCCGCCTCAGTAGGACCCTGATGAGAAAGTCCACCCTCCCCATCTGAAGCCCAGCGGTATCTGGTCCAAGAGTCACAAACAGGATCACCCCCGTGCGCCCAGCACGCAGGGCCGTCACTTGGGGGCAGGGAGGGCCCCACGCCCCCACAGCCTCCTCTGTGCACAGGGTCCCCTCCCTCATCAGCAGGGCTGGGGGACGGGCTTGAAGAGGAGCCCGCCGTGGGGACCCTCGCGCCCCGTGGCCCGCCCACCCGCCAGGGATCTTTTCTCACGCCCAGATGGTGAGCCCAGCCCGAGGCCAGACCCGGGGACCCCAGACCCCGCCGCCACGTGCTCCATCTTCCCAGCGTGAGCCAGACCGTTCCCACCCACCCTACAGAGACCCAGCGAGGCAGCGCCTTATTCTCTCCATTTCAGTGATGAAGAAACCAAGGCTCGGAGTGCTTGAGTAACTTGTGGCCCCCTGCTCCCCAGTGGGGGCACCCCCAAAAGCCTGACGCTGTGCCGCCCACCCGGGACCAGCCTACCCAGCCCCACAGGGTTGGGGCAGGGAAGCTGGGCAAAGGTGGGTCGGCCTCCCGAGAAGGCCCCTAGCCCGTCCCAGACCGTCTGGGGTGGCAGGGAAGGAGCAAAGGCCAGCAGGGTTCATGCTTCCCCGGTCACCAGGAAAAGGAGGCCTGGTCTGGGACAGCCTGAGCCCGGCTCCCACAGCAAGAGCTCTGGCGGGCCCCGCTCTGGCTCCCCGTGGGGACACAACCCTGCCTCCTCTCTTCGGAGGCATCCAGGTCCAGCAGCCATCCCAGACCTCGTCCCCCAAACCCGGCTGTGGTCACCCCCCCCAAGGGCTTATCTGACACCCTTAGGCTGACACCCTTATCTGACACCCTCACAGCCTCTGCTCCCCTGGGACCAGGGAGCCACAAAGCTTTCCAAAGAATGCAGACTCCAGGGCAGGGCAGAGCCAGGGCCCTGGGAGGAATTCCCCACACAGCTGCAGGTTGCACAACGGGCCAGGTCTCTACCTGCCTCTGCAGTGTTGCAAGGACCCACCGCCCTTCAGGCTGGAGAACAGAGCGAGGGCAGAGGTCGGTGCTTCCCCCACCCTCAGGGGGGCAGGGTCCGGGCCTCCCAGACCTCGCAGCACTCAGCCCTGGCCACAGAGGATGCCTTGCAAACCTCTCTGCAGGCAGCCGCCACCCCATCCCTCCTCTCGGGCTCTGCTGGCCCCCGAACTCTGGGCCTGTGCCTCTCCCTTCCCACCCCACCCGAGAGGTGAGGCCCAAACAAGCGAAGATTAACCAAAACTGACAAGCAGTGATTCCCAAGGCTGTCGCTGAGCCACGAGCGCCGTTCACCTTCCCAGCCTCCCGAGGGCAGATCGGGAAACTGAGACTGGGGCGGGGTGGGGGGAGGTGCCCGACATCCTCCTGACCCCGGACGACGGCCGACGGCCCGGCTGGTCTTCACCATCTGTCTTTCAGTTGCCAGCACTCCCTGCCCCCCACAAGTCAGACTGGCCGCCTGGCCCAGCTGCGGAGCTCAGATGCCCAGCCCGCCAGGCACCGCTCACGCTGACCCTGGGGACCCACAGCACAGAGCCTGGGACCTGGGCCTGCACTTCCCCAGGTGAGGATGGACTCCGGGGCAGAAAGAGGCAGAGGGGAGCCAGGCACAGGGGAGGGCTCCTGCCTGCAGGGAGGGGGTGGCCCGGCCCCAGCCCCACCCTGAACCCCAAAGGCCAACCTGGGCAGGAGAAAGGATGCACGGCCCTCCTGCAATCACGGGTCCCGGGCACTCCTGGAACAGACACCCTGCTCGCACAGCTTCCTGAGAGCAGGGGAGCCAGTCTCTGGGGGGTCCCTCTGGCCCAAACACCCCGTAACACTGCGGCAGGCTCCCCAACTACCACTGAAGACTTCCTAGTGGCCTCAGTCCCTACATGCCCACGCCCATCGCCGGCCCTGGAAGGCCCACGGGCACTGGCAGGGAAGTCAGCGTGCAAAGGTCTGCGGGACGGGAGCCACTGATCAGGGACTCGGAATCATCACCTGAGGAGCGTGGAGGGCCCGGGACATGGGGCCAGGTCTGACCCAGACCAACAACAGAGCTCCTGAAGATTTAAATCTCCTGGGAAAACACACACACACACACACACACACACACACACACACACACACACACACACACACACACACACACACACACACACACACGGAGTTACAGGAAGGATACTGGGGAGCACCTGGCCCAGATGATACCTGCACATCAGTGTCACCCAGGGGCTGCTGAAAAGCCCCAGTGCCCAGGCCCGGCCCCCAAGGCTGCTGATCTAATTGGTCCAGGGCGTGGCCTGGACACCGGCAGTTCTGAAGGCTCCCCTGCTTTCAAAGGAGGGCAAGGCAGGGAGGGTTCGGGTTAGGGTCAGGGCAGCCAGGGTGAGAAGCTACGACCGGGTCACTTTCACAAATCCCTCAGGCCTTCTCCCGCCAGCCTGTTCAAGGAGGGGGGGTGCAGAGTAACCGGCGGCGGCATCGGCGAACAATTCTGGAGGAGTGATGATGACCACGGACACGGCCTCGCCATTCAGCCCCTGGTGACAGAGCTCAATCCCAGTAGCTGCGGACGCCGGCAGGCCCAGGACAGCAACGGCGCGGCACGCACCTCTCCTGCCCCGATCTCCCTGCTCGCCATCACTGCACCTCGCCGAGGCCCCAGAACTTCTCCCGCTGAGCCCCTGGCGGCCACGATCAGTCAGTGAGAGAGGCCTGCGGGCTGGGGCCTGCGGGCTGGGGCAGACCTGAGTCCCCGCTCCAGGGGCCTGGTGGCCTCTGCTCCCCGAGACGGCACCTCTTGCTCTCCCAACCCCATCCCCTGCAGCCCCTGTGGAACACTGCCCCGAACTGCAGACACAGCTTTCTAAAAGCGCCCTCGGCGTGGCTCGGAGATGTGTTTGGAGCTGCCCATGAGTCTTTCCAACATCACCAGGGAGACGTCAGGTGTGCCAAGTCACAGACGGCTCGGCTCGCCAAACAGGTACACCTAGCCCTGGAAACAAACCACCTTCTAAAGGGACCGGACGGCTTCAGGGAGGAATGGCCCCTTCCCTTCCCGAGGCCTGGTATCACTGCCCAGAGGGCACCTCAGCCCTCCTGCCCTGGGAAGGGGTTGGCGGGAGGGCAGGCGACCTGCTGGTCTGGAGCAGGAGGGCTGTATCCAGGCCACCACCTTCAGGAGGACCGGAAGGCCCAGCTGGACACACTGGGGACACACACGTTCCAAGAAGCTGACAGGGCATCCCTTGGTAGAGTCTGAATTCTTTTGAACACAAGGGAAGGTTTGCTGAAAGGGGGGAATGTCCAGGGCAGCCACGCGAAGGGAGACCAGCCTAACGCCCCCTGCACGTACACACACGGCAGCACGAACACATGCACACACACACGTGCCCACTTGCACACATGCACACACATGCAGCCCAGGCCGCCAGATCCCCCTCCACTTCTGTCCACCAGGCCCAGGCCTCCCACACCCAGGGCTGTCAGAAATTCCAACTTCTGGGGACTTTCGTGAGTACAATTCCAGCAGCCTTTAAATCCGCCTAAGAAAATAAACATGCCCTCTCCCCAGCAGAGCCGGCTCAGGCCAGGGGATCCAACTCGGCAGACCCTGGAGGGCCCCGGCCAGTCCACTCACCCTCCCAGCCCACGCGCCCGGGGCCCAGCCCGACAGCACGGGGAGAACCCAGGGCGCAAAGTGCCCTCTGCCTCCCGGGGTGCAACCAGTGCCCACGATAGGAAGTGGGGGCCCCGTCCCCCAGGAGACAAGGAAGACGGGGGAGACCGCGCTGAGACCCGCTGCCCTGGGCCGGGGAAGATGAGCAGATGGGGCCGACGCGCCCAAGGCGCTGCAGCCCACGCAGCTGCCCCCGACCCCCGGGATGCGCAAATGGAGTGGGCACCTCGCTCTCCCAGAGGACCGCGCCCCTCTCTGCGCCCCATACAACGTGCAGGGGACGCTAAGGACCGACGTGGAGCCACTCCCCGTGCTGGCCCCGCACTCGGCCCCTCAGTCGACCCCATGACACCCGCACCCTGACTCTGTTTCACAGGGGAGACTGCCGCTGAGTCAGGAGGTAGCTGCAGGACGTGGCTGGGGCACGCGGCCCCCAGCGCCCGCCGGCAGCCGGGGATCAGCGCCGGCCCCGCCAAAGGAAAACAAGGGAGGCCCAGCAGAGGGTGGCTGGAGGCTGGGTGGTCCAGACACTTAGCCTCGCACGGTCTGCTCTGGGCGCGCGGCCACCTCTGCCCGCTGCTGGGCAGAGGCGAGGTGGGGAGGGGCAGGGCGGTGCTGCCAAGCCCTGGGCCGCCCGTCTGTGGGCCCAGAGTGGGACCCCTGCGCCCTCCCTGGTGCCCGAGACGCACCCGCGGGCCCTCATGCACCCCAGGTGGGCCCTGGCGAGCGGCCACCAGGCCTGGCTGGATCCCCCAGCCCAACCCCGCTGGGGTGTCCGACCCTCCCGTCAGGAGTGGCAGGGTCCATCCACGTCTAGGCTGCCCCACGGCCCGGGAGGCCTGGGGGCGGCTCACCTGCCCCCTGCCTCGCCACGTTCCCATCACACACCTGGGCAGGCCCAAAGCCCACTGCAGCCCTGGGACCAGGCCCTCAATCCCTCAGCCCCCAAGCCCAGAACACTGACCCCTGGCTGTATTCAAGCCCCTCACACATCACTCCTGGGACCCTCCTGCGGGGCCATCGGGGCTCCAACTCCCCACACATCAGGCCTCCTGACCAACAGGAAGCCAGACCTCGGCCCCCCAGGCTCTCCCCGTCCTGACACACGTGCACACCTGCACACTCACACATGGGCACACAGAGACCAGAATCTACCACCCCCCACCCTGCCACACACAGACCAGAACGACCCCACCAACACACGCCAGCCACACACCCCGCCCCCGAGAGGCCGGGCCCACAGCCTCTGCATGGCCGCCACAGACCTCCCCGAGACCCCGCGCACCCACTCTCACAGACCCCACTGGGCGCTGTTCACCTCTCATCTGATGCTTAAAAATTCATTCACGGCTCCAGATTGGCTATTACACCTCGGCTTTAATTAAAGAGGGCCGCACAACGGCATTTTAAACAGCAGTGTCATTTTCTAATTGACAAGACTCCATCATCAAAAAAAAAATACTCAGACGGGCCTGAAATGGAGCCGGCGCCCCTCCTCCACCCCCTCGGAGCAGGCGACGAAGGTTCAGCTTCAATTTTTAATCCGCTGATGAAATATTCACAGGCCAGGGAGGGGATCACGTTTCCCAAGGTGTAGGATCCCTGGCCTCTCCAGGGGCTCCCCAAGCTGGGAGGACACCGAGTTTGGGGTGATGAGATGAAGGCGGGGGCTGGACACCTGCCCGCCCCGCAGCCAGCACCCTGTCGCCGCCTGGGTCCACAGGCTCTTCCCTCCCCTGCACCCTGCCCTGGGTGCATCACAAACTCCACTGCTGGGGGGGGAGGCCTCCGGGGGGTGACTCCTTGGAGGGGGACACAGGGGCCCAAGGTCACCAGCAAGGCCCCCCCAGGCCTCCTGGTCCCAGACCTGCCATGTCTGGACCTCCATTGCCAGTCCAACCTGCTCCAGGAGAACCAGCTCTGTCCCCAGCACTGTCGTTTCCTAAGCGGAACGTCAGAGGCCCAGCCCCCGACGCCAGCATTTCCTCATGATCGGGCATTTATACCTCAAGGCTGCAAACGCTTCTCGTGATGGTTAAGTCGGCGGCCCCCCGTTTTACAGGCGGGGATACTAGAGCGGAGCGGAGAGGCCCTGGCCGCCCTCCCAGGGCGTCTGCCCACCGTCACCGAGGAGCACGGGAACGGCCAGGTGAGAGAGGCGTGTGACACTCGGCCTCCAGCGGTGGCAGTGCAGCCCCTGCCCCCTCACGGAGCCCACAGTACAGACGAAGAGGCAGAGCCGGCGAGAGGGGCCCCAGGACTCAGCTCCCCGAAATGCGTCCCCGCGTGCAGCAGGGTGGGCGAGGACCCCGGCCCACCTCCTTCCCGCCTGCCTCCGAACAGAGGGTGAAAACATTCCAGATGAGCAGCGCCCTGGGTGGGAGGGGTGGTGAACCAGGCCGCCATGCCCGGCCGGGCACCAAGGGCAAGGTCCTTCCATTTCCTGCGCAGGCCACACGGTGAGCACAGCCAGAGGACACATCCGTGGGCCTGGCACCATCGCTCCTGGGCAGCTGGCCGGCTGCCCGCTGTGCCCTCCGCAGGGGAAGATCCTGGACGGAAACTACGGGCCTCTGAGGAGGATGACCCCGCCACAGGCAGCCCCGCGGAACCCCCAGCCGCTGACCCAGCTGCGAGACCAGGATGGCCAGCCTCCTCTACAGCTGCGGGAACTGAGGCTCAGAGGAGCCGGGGGTCTCTAACGCCAGTGGTGTGTTTGGCCCTCCACCCTGCAGTGCCAGCGCCCCCAGCGCTCTAGAAGGCCCATCCCCCCACCTCCCCCTCCCTCCCCCACCCCTGCAGCACCGCGGCAGCTTCCACGCATCCTGCCGAGCGAGCCTGACACTGACCAGCTGCCCAGCCGGCCTGGACAGGTCGTTTAATCAAAGCCTGCGATCAGCACAGCCCCTCCTGAGATCACTGGGCAGATGCACCCGCCCAGCCATCTGGCGCAGCCACTCTTTCTGACCCTGGACCTGCGCGTACCCCGGACAGAGGCGTGAGTCCAGGGCCCGGGGAAGGGGGCCCAGCAGTGCAGGAGGCGGACAGTGTTACGGGCAGAACGCTGGTGTGTGCTGTCAGCCAGCCGCCAGCTGTGTCCCTGCCCGACCCCCCAAGCCAGCTGCCCTGCCCGCCTCTGAGCAGCCGTCCTGGGTGGGCACGGCCCAGGAGCTCGGCCCTGCGGGATCACGTGCAGAGCTGTGATCGTTGGGTTCACACCCTAGACACACACTCAAAGCGAATATGGCCAAATTCTCAGACACGGAGATACACACAGCCTCAGGGGGGACCGAAGACCCAAAGAGCCCAGCATGGGGCCTCCGATGCCGCCAGCCCAGCCCGCCCACGCTCACCTAAGACTCTGGTCCCCGTCCCCTAATGCTCCCTGCACATAATAAGCCCCAGGGACCGAGAGGCCGCGGGCCCCAGCCCACCCGCTGTGGCCACCACCCCCAGCTGCAGCAGCCCGACACCAAGAGACACGGCCCGCTCGGTCCCACAGACCCTGAGACACCAAACCTCATGTGGGCATCGGGCCACCCGTGGCCCCCAGGTCAGGTCCCAGCGCACCAGAGGGGGCTGCTTCTCCCTCACCCCCTCCCTGGCCAGGCTTCTCAACCCCGACACACCAGCCCCCAACTTCAGAGCCCCCCCCCGGGCAGACAGGCCAGTCTCTGTCTGCTCTCTCCTGCCCCATCAGGGATGCCCCCCACTCCCCACTCACCAAGCCCACCAAGCCCTCCACCCGGGCCGGGTCACTCCCTGCCCAGAGCTGCCCAAGCAGGCGTCCGGGCACAGCATCACAGGTGGGGGCAGGTGGCAGCCCCAGGCCCGGCCAACCCCCTCTCCCGGGAGAGCCTCCATGCGGGCCCTCCTGGGCCGGGGCAGCACTCAGGGGACCCCCATCCCCACCACGAGTCCAGGGGCAGTGCAGGTCCCTGCCTGGCGGCGGCGCAACACCAAACATCACCCACCGCCTCAGCACAGGCACTCCCTTCACTGCCTGCGACACAACTGGGTCTCCGACATGCCTGCCCCCTCCCCAGAGCCTCTCTGCCCACTGGCGCTACACCGCAGCTCCCACGGGTGCTGGGCGGAGCGGGTGTCCGGGGCGCAGCCTTACTGAGGTCCAGGAGCAGGTGCTCCTGGAGGCCGGGGGGCCAGCGTTTGGGCACCACGCTCAGAATTCTACTCTCACTCGGGGGCTGTGAGCCCCCCACCCAGGTCCCAGCTGCCCCCCGCCCCAGCACCCCTGGGAGGCATCCTGGTGGGACTGGACACCTGACAGCGGATGGACCCGGGACAGGGCTAGGGTCTGGATGTGCAGGAGCGGCCCATCTCAGGAAGACAGGGGAGCACCGGGGTCAGGGGGCGTCCCACAGACAAGAAGGGGTCAACAGTCCCCGATATCAGCACATGGCTCCCCAGCCATGGCCAACCCTGACCTGCAGCAGGGCGCTCCCACGACCGCCCTGGGCTCAGAGAGCACCCTCACGCCCACGGGGAGCTCCTGCCGAGCACCCAGCCCTCCACGGATGCTGTGCTCCCCGCGCCAGCAAACGCCGCTCCAACCGCCCTGTCGCCTGTTCCCACCCTCGAGCCCCTGCTCGTGCTGACCAGGTGCTGCACTGAGAACATTCCACGCTCTGACCACAGGCCCCAGATTCCCAAGTCTCTCTCCCAAGACCGGACGTCAGCGTCCCCGGCTCTTCCAATCTCCACGCGGCCCTGTGTGGCCTCACTGACCACTCGGGACTCCGGCCTCTTCCCCCGCCAAGCCCCCCACAAACAGCACCACCTCTCACCAAACCTCGCGGGCACCCCAATTCCCAGAGCCCCCAGCCCTGGCCTGTTGGTGTGGCTTTAACTGCAGCCCAGACCCACCGACTCCCCCATCCCCACAGCCGCCACCTCCTCAGGGACTGAGGACCCCACCCCTGCCCCTGGGCCTGGTCTCACCAGCGGCCAGGGCTTCCCTCCCCTGTGGGACAGGCCCAGAGCCCCACTGGAGCCCACGTGGCTCTGCCTCTCCCGGCACTACCCGTGTCCCACCTGACCGCCATCCAACACCAGCCTCTGTGCTGACCTGCCCTGGTCAGGCTCACTCCCACCTCAGGGCCTTTGCACATGCTGCCCCCGCGGCTGGGAAAGCTCTTCCTTCCCGTCTCTGCCTGGCTGCCCCTTCTCATCCTACAGCCTCACCTCAAGCGTCATCCCACGTACCCAGGACTCGGCCATTATCACCGCAGGCCCCGTGCTCCTCTGGACGTGGGGGTGTGGAGGTCAGAGGCGAGCCCGGTTCTGAGCAACTAGGCCACGGAAGACTCCTCCAGGGCCCTCCCGCTCAGAGGACACACCGACACTGTGACGGCCACCCCCCGCCCCCCAGCTCCCCTCCATCCGGGCGGAGGGCGCGCCGTCTGCCCCTGGGACAATGCTGGGGGGCGCAGACAAATGCAGGCTGACCGCCCTGAGCCCGCAGTTAATCTCGGTCAGCAGCGTGGCAGGGGGCGGGGTGTCCTCCACCCAGTGATTTGCATTTTTATTAAATCACAGAAAACTTAGACACCTTATTGCCTCCCTCAGCCTTTAACTCCTTCTCTGCCCTGCACTGCACGCAGCCACTCCACGCGGGTCTGTCCCAGGGTGACACCCAGGCTCCCACCCCACCTCCACCTGCCTGTCGCCTCCCCAGTGCCGGCCCCTGACCCTCCCCACAGCCAGCCAGGGCTCCTCTTCACAGTACAGGACCCTCCCCGCCCAGCACAGAGCCCTCCCCGCAGCACAGGACCCTCCCCCACAGCACAGGACCCTCCCCCCCCAGCACAGGGCCCTCCCCCCCACCACAGGACCCTCCCCCCCCAGCACAGGGCCCTCCCCGCAGCACAGGACCCTCCCCCCCAGCACAGGGCCCTCCCCCCCAGCACAGGACCCTACCCCCCCAGCACAGGGCCCTCCCCCCCAGCACAGGGCCCTCCCCCCAGCACAGGGCCCTCCCCCCCAGCACAGAGCCCTACTCCCCCAGCACAGGACCCTCCCCCCCAGCACAGGACCCTCCCCCCCAGCACAGGACCCTTCCCCCCAGCACAGGACCCTACGCCCCCAGCACAGGGCCCTCCCCCCCAGCACAGGGCCCTCCCCCCCAGCACAGGACACTCCCCCCCAGCACAGGGCCCTCCCCCCAGCACAGGGCCCTCCCCCCCAGCACAGGACCCTCCCCCCCAGCACAGGGCCCGCCCCCATAGCCAAGCTCCTCTCCCAGGGCCCAGCTCTGGCCAGTGCGGCCAAGAGGCAGTACCTCCTCCGCCTCCCGCAGTGGCCTTGAGTCAGGCAAAGCACCTCCCCCTCGGACCTGTTTCCCCCTATGACATGGGGTCTCGCAGGCCCAGCTATGACCCCGCCCTGACACCGTCCCAATGGGGAGGCCCCGAGACCTCCCACCACCACAAGCCTGCGGGCAGGCGGCAGGGGGAGGGGCAGCGGCAGTGGGGGCTGTCCCTGGGCAGCCCAGCCCTGTCCCCAGCCGCCTTCTTCCTTCACCCCCTGCGCTGAAGGCCTGGGGAGGGGGCGCCAGGAGTTGGGCAGGTCCCACAGCCCCTGGGAACCCCGAAGCCCCAGCGCGCGTGCCCCCGTCAGGGGACAGACAGGAGCCCTGCCAGCTAGTCGCTTGCAGGATGCACAGGGCCTCAGGAGGAAAGAACAGGCTCAGGTGGCCAAGGGTGACAGTGGGGGGAACCAAGGCCACGGCAGCCCGGGGGTCCACGGGGGCGACACCCACGCGAGACCGGAAGGAGCAACGGCGGCTGCAGGGCGACCCGGGGAAGGGCACTCCGAGGCAGGAACAGCATGTGCAAAGGCTGTGCGCAGGGGAAGGGCTGGGAACATTCTAGCAACAGGAAGCAGATCGGTACAGCTGGTCCCCCGGGGGGAAGAAATGAGAGACAGGCCCGGGGCTGGGACTTCACCCTGAGGACCACGGCAGCGTGGGAGGGGCATAAAGACCACAGCGTGATCAGGGTCAAGTGCTTCAGAACGCGTGAGCAAAGAGCACCTCAAGGAGACGCTGTGTGGCCCGACGCCATCACATCACCCTGGGTGTCACCCCCACGTGCCCCACCCCGACAAGCCGCCGCCCCCTACTGGCAACACGGTCCCTACAGGGCAGGTGGGGAAAAGACACCATCGGACGCACAAGGCACGGGGCCGTGGGTGTGGGGGAGGCCCTCCTACGGGGGGCATCAGGGAGGGCTTCCCATAGGAAGGGGCGTCTGAGCACAGCCCGCCAAGCAGGTGCGGCACCACTGCCACCATCGCACCACGCGGTGTGCTCATCTGTGCCAGGAGTTGACCCAGATTTAGTCATGAATGAACCTGGCCGAGAGTCGAGTCTCTAATTACTTTTCACTTCCCCTCATCATGCATTATGCATCGACAGCGAGCGAGCAGAGAGGGGGGACAGGAGGAAAAGCACACAGCACAATTACTTTCAGCTCCAATTGTTCTCTCCCGCCTCGCCCTCCCCGCTGCGGGGGGAGAGCCCTTCCTAGCTGATGTTTCACAAATACCTTAAGGGGTCAAGCAGGCGACTGCCGGGGGTGGCAGAGTAGGGTGGGGGGACACCAGAGCTGTTATCAGACGCTGACACATCAGAGCAACAGAGATGCCTCCCCACCAGACCCAAGCCCGTGGCCCTGGCCGCTGCCTGCGGGAGGCCACTGAGGCAGGGACAATGGCTTCTCGACCCCAGGAGCCAACCCCCCTGGCTGGCCAGCTCCATCCTGGCCCCGGGGCATGGCTGGAAGGGCCCTGAGCCTACCAGGTGCCCCCACCGCCGACGGCCCAGGGGACACGAAAATCCCATCTCCAGGTTTGGCCCAAACTTTCAACATCCTTCCCAGCAGCCCCATTCCTTGGGCAGAACCTCAGCTCTGGGACCCCAGCGGGAGTAGTTAATCCCCACCTGACAGGTAAGGAGACCGAGGCCTCTGCCCAAGGCCCTGCCAAGACTGGGCGCTCACCCGCTGGGGCGCATCCGCTTCCATCTTCCAGGCAAAGAGGAACCACCAAATGCTCTACCGGGGCGGAGAGCCCTCCTGTTCAAGCAGCCTAAGCGACAGGCCCCGTGAACGCCAGACCCCAACTCCACACGGCCCAGAGCCCCAGGAGGCAAGCCCACCCTCCGCAGCTGGCATCGCCCCCCCGCTCGCCCCAACGCCACATCCACTGTCTGACCACGGGGCCAGCGCTGACGCTGATGAGGGCTCTAAGCCCACATCCATCACTGCCTGCAGGGCGACGGGACAGCGGGCACTGTGGCTGTGGGGTGGAGAGGACCTAACCCCAGGGGAGCGTCCAGGAGGAGGCCTAATATATGCAGACACCTGGCAGAGCAGGAAGCTGGAGGGTGAAGGGGCAGCATGGGCAGGACCCAGAGGAGGGAGCAGGCGTAGCTCCTGAGGACAAAAGGGTGCAGGGAGGGCAGAGGAGAGCGGGGCTGGGAGGCAGTGAGAACTTCATCCCGCGGGCACTGGGGAGCCACAGAGGGTGGTGCACAGGGGAAAGGGCAGTCCAGCAGGGCAGGGAGGTAGGCCAGGAGCCAGGGGAGCAGTGGGCCCCGGAGCCCAGAGCTGGCTCCAGCCCAACCCAATCTCCTGCCGGGAAGCCAGGCAGGAACCTAGGGCGCGACTTCCCACCTTCACAAAAGAAATCTGGGCCATGGGTGCCCCGGGTCGGGGTTTCTGTCGAGAGATCCGGTCTCCCCCACCCTGCAGCTGCTGAGTCAGAAGCCCGGGGCGGGGGCGGGGGAGACCCAAATCACACCCCCTTCCAGCAGCGCAGGCAGGCAGCTGAGCACGCTGGCGCCCAGCTCCCCCCACCCCCGGGCCAGACCGGAGCTCAGACGGCCAGCTCCCGGGCCCTCCCGGCCCCAGCACCCCCTCGCCGGGACGTAAGCCACAGCATCCTCACTTGTCAGCACTGGAAGGGACCCACTTGGGGCCGGGGACATGGAGGCCTGGGGCAGGACAGGGTGGGCTCGTCCACGCTTGGCCAGATCCCCTCCTGGGGCACGGAGCAGGGACCCTCAGAAGGCAGGGACGTCGGGCGCAGGCCTGGGGACTGTTTCAAGGTGGGGTGGCACTGGAAGCAGGCTGCTGGGACAAAGAATTGGAGCAGGGGCAGGGCGGGCCCGCCAGGCAGAGGGAACAGCACGCGCGAAGGCTCAGAGGTGGGGACACAGACGGCGCGGCCCAGCAGGGACCTCTCGGGGCTCTGCTCCGCCAGCGGGGCCCCAGAGGGAGAAGACTGCCAGGTCTGCGGGGAGAGCTGACAGGCCTGAGCACCCCACTCTGGTGGGGCCACGAGGGCCGGCGATGGGCCCGTGAGTGTCGCAGGCAGGAGGGCAGAAGGGCAAGAGGGAGCCGGGGACGTCACATCTGCTGACCGAGCCCCCGCCCGCAGCCGGCTTTGGGGAGGAAACGCTCTTTCCCACAGTTTCGAAAGATCCTCTTTGCTTGAAGGAAGAAGCAAACCCGGAATCACACCATTCCACGGCGTGGGGCCGTGCTCGCTGGGGCTGGGGCTGGGGCGCTGGGCCCCCGAGCCCACCCACCAGAGAGCCACCCACCTGAACACACTTCCCTGCAGGACACTAAGCAGGGAAAGGCCAGTGGGGACCGGACAAGGGACTTAACCCCCCAAGTCCGCGTCAAGGCTGCACCTGGCAACGGCTCTCGCCTCCTGGCCCTGGGAGATCCCTGAGCCCCAGAAGGTTCTGGAACCAGCGGTCCCTGAAACCGCCCCTCCCAGGGAAGCACTTCCTCCCAGGGGAGAACTCCCGCATCTCCCCCCGTGGCCCAGCCCATCACTGGGTGCCGCAGAGCACTGAGGGGCAGCCCTTCACAGGCCCTCCCCGCCAGCACCAGAGCAAGAAACTCCTCTCCCCAGCCTGCAGATGCAGACACTGAGGGTCAGGGAGGCCCCCAGCCACTGCTCTTCCCTGCTCCCCGGCGAGAACTAAAGTTCCGACCCTCCTTGAGTTCACCCTCACGACCACCCTAGAAGTAAGTGTCATCACCCCACTCCACAGATGACAAAGTCCAGGCTCAGAGAATGAGATGCTGCCCCAGGTCACACAGCTGCAAAAGGCTGAGCGGGGACCCGAACCAGGCACGTGAGTCCTCCCCCCGCAGCACGCCAGGGCCACCCAGCCCACACGTGGCTTCCCAGGCTCATAGAAGGAACCCCTCACCAGAGCAGTGACAAGGCAGCCCCACCAGCCAGATGGCCCTCTGCCCATGCCACCTCCCCAGGGCGGGGCGGGTAGAAATCCCATAATCTCTAGGGCCTCTCCAGGGAGGAAGTGTCCCCCCACCCCCGCCTGGGCCACGGGATTCGGTTTTCTGTCCTCTAATCAAGAGATTCCCCACAATCCTGGCAGCCACACGTGCACGCCAGGAGGAGAGGCCACCTCGCACAGGGCAACAGGCACGGCCGAGTCCGGCTGGGCCAGCCAGGGCGGGAAGGGCCAGGAGAGAGGCCGACTGGCTCCTCCCTCAGCGCCCTCCACCGGGCCCTCAAGTCAGAATCCCAGACCTACCAGGTCCGTCTGGGCACTGCTGGGGCTGCCCATGCCAGCCTGGGAAGCCCACCCAGCACCTACGGGGTGGCAGAGGGTCCCAGGTACCAGTGGGGCTCAGCAGGACAGAGTCCAGGATCAACCAGCTGCTTGGCACCTGCCTTACTGCCAACAAGTGGGGTGACGGGCACAGAGCGGGCACCTCGGTGCCGAGGAGGATGGGGCCGGGCCCCAGCCTTCCCACCGAGCGTGTGTCCTTCATCCATCGCCACTCACCTGGGCAGCCCTCCTGACCGCAGAGCCCTGTGTCCTCAGGTGCCAGCGGCACGCTGGGGTCTCACGCAGACTCACTGGTCCGTGCTCTGACATGGACACTATGAGTGCTGGTGGGATGGACCTGCCTGCGTGGAAAACATCTGTGTCCCACGTCCCCATCCCGGCAAGCAGCCCCCAATGTCAGGACCACGTGGGCCTTCTACTCTGACCTCACAGCCCCTCGCCAAGTGCTCAGGCCCGCAGCAGGTCCGGGATAAACCCTGCCCCTGGGCCATAATGGCTGGGCCAGTCCTGCCCAGCCCCTCCCCACTGACGGCCTGGGGCAGACAGCAAGATGCAGTGTTCCCAGCTCCGGCTCTGGGGCCCTGGCACCTGCAGGGCCTCGGTAGTGGCACTCTGGTTCTCTGCACCTCAAAATACACGGGGTTGGCGGCCCCACGCCCACAATCTGTGTGGCCTCGAGGATCTGCTGGGCCTTTGAACCCGGGCCTCACCTGCAAAGGGAGAGTGCAGTGGGCTGGGCACAGGCTGGCACCAGGCCACTTGGTGGACCGCAGCCCACCGGCCCTCCACCTGAACCCCAGCCCCACCCAGGCCTGGGAGCCACGGCGGGCCTGACCCCCAAGGTCAGGACCCCCGACCGCCAAATGCTAGCACAGGGCCCAGCCGTGCCCATGCAGGCAGGCGAGGGCCCCATCGCCCCAGGCCGGGTCGTAAGCCCTTGGGGAGACGCCCCCAACCTGGGGTTTCCACGTCCCCCACAGGCAGCACCATCACAGGAAGGCCTTGCGGGCCAGACCCTCCAACACCCCACCCCCACCCCGGCCCGAGGCGGGCTTGGCCGACCCCTTGGCACAGCTGGTCCCTCAGAGGGTCGGGCCTGGGCCGCGGCAGATACAGTCTGAATGAGGCCAAGCCCAGCCCTCCCCTCGGGGCACCCTGCCCGGCCAGTCAGAGGCAGAAACACTGAGTATTTATTTACCCTCATGTCCCTGACCCACCCCACCCAGCAGATACGCCCACACCGGTCACCCTTTCTCCTCTGTCATGAGGTTTCACCCCCAACCTCAACTTCCAGCGGAGAACCAGGCGAGAATGGGAGGAAACTGAGTCATGAGCTGGGGCACTGCCACCACACACTCCCCACAGCTGGTCCCAGGGGATGGAAACGGGCCACCCTGCAGAACTCTATACCTGGGGAGAGAGTGAGCTCCCTGCCACCGAGGGTGTGCAAGCCACGCTGCTGAACCGGGGTCTTGCACACACGCTTGGCTTCCCCAAGGCCCCAGGCCCGAGCCAGGAAGCCGGGTGTAGACTGGAGGGCGTGGGCCTATCTAACCCAGAGCTGCTAAAAAGAGCCAACGGGGAAGTAAAAATAGGAAATAAAAATAAAATTGCTCCAGCCAGCCCTGGTTGTTTGTGTAGGAAACACTGCATCTCCCGGCCCAGCAGGGCGGGCTCAGCTCTGGGCCCCTCCCGGACGAGGAATGTCTCTCCCCACATCCCCCCTCCTCCCAGGACTTAAGCTGTGCTCCCTGGGCAGGAAGTGCCTCTGAGAAGGATCCCGAGAGTCGGGTTCAAATCTCAGCTCTGACACTCATCAACTGTGGGACCCTGGGCAGGGAGCTGGGCCCCCTCCCAGGGCTGCAGACCCCCACCCTGCCCTGCCCGAGGCTCCGGCAACACCGGCCCACCACCTCCCCTGCCAGGTTCCCCTCCGGGACCCTCCCCATCTGCCCCGAGGTGGGCAGTCAGGAGATAAGAGCACCAGACTACAGGGAGGACCAGACCTGGCCCTCCGCGCGGCCCAGAGCTCCATTTCCGTATCCACCCAATTAGAGGAAGTCTTCCTTCTCATCCTTTCCTGCGGGTCCTTTCCAGGGTTGGCATTAGGCTCATTCTCACTAAAGTGTGCATGACTAACCCTGGCTTCAAGACCGGCTCGTTCTCCCAGGGTGCAGAACCCCACAGAAGAGAAGGCACCCCGGCCAGAGGGCCAGGCTGCGGCTCACACATCCCACCGCCCGCCCCGCCCTGCCCTTGGCAGGCAAGGACCCTCCACCACCCACCCCGCCCCGCCCTTGGCGGGCAAGCACCCTCCACCGCCCGCTCCGTTCAGGGAGGCACTTGCCTCATCAACGCTCATCGATCGGCCACGTCTGCCGAGGGCGCCCGCTGCAAGGGCTCGGGAGAGCTGCAGACCATCAGTGACGCTGCGCAGCCCGGGCCCGGGGCAGTGGGACACCAGCCGCGGACGAGCGCCCCCACCCACCGTGCACCTCTTCAGAAACGCTTGTCGCTCCCGCGGCCCCTTCAGCCCCCACCACTGGGTCTGACGTTCGTCTAGCCCCTCGCCCAGGCCGGGGAACTGGGGTGAGCCCTGGGGGACTGGCTGGGGAGGTCTGGGGGTGACATGGCTGGTCGGATCCAACACCGGTCCAGTGACCCTGCCCGACCTCTGCGCCCCACGTGGTTCTGGTTCCAAGTCCCCAAGGAGGGTCTGGGGAGGATGGGGTCCCTGAGGGTGGGGGTGGGGGGCAGCACACGCCACTCCCAGTCCTGGCCTTGCTGCCCAGCCCCCTCCGGCCCACAGACCCTCTGAGCTGGCCGGAGAGCCCGAGCTGGGGGTTCCACGGGTGAGAGCACAGGACAAGAGAGCAGACCCTGGGCCCTCTGGCCTCCAGGTCCTGGGGGCCAAGCCTGAGGTCAGGGACGCCAGCAGCCCACCCAATATAGGAGCGTGGGCCAGCGGCCACCAAGCACGGAGCGAGGAGTCCAGACAGCCAGGGATACGACAGGAATGATGACGGTCATTTCAGAAACCAGGCAGGGTGTGTGTGTGTGCATGTGTGTGTGTGTGTGCAGGGCCAGCCACCAAGAGGGGCTGAGGGTCAGCAGTGGAGGGAGGTCCGGGGCAGGCCATCTCCAGAGCCCTGGAGGGATTCCCTGAGACCCCCAGGTCCCCACGAGGCCCGTTCACTCCCCCAAGGCCATGATCTGCCTGCCCCCTCCCCTCGCCCAGGGGCCCGGGCAGAGCGCAAGGCCTGGCCTCGATGCAGGACGGACATGACGGCCGAGGGGGTGGGGGGCCCCAGCTGCCCCTCCAATAACGAGCTCCACAGCTTATCAGCCACGTGCAGGACCAGCACGGGCTCGGGAGCCATCCCCTCCCCGCTCCGGTAGCCGGCCATGAGAGCATCCCCGCTGCCCAACGAGGAGACACAATAACTGTCCACAAGCAGATACGTCTCGGCAAAGAGGTTGCGGGCAGGGCGGCTGCTGCAGCCGGGAGACACACGCGGGGAACACACCTCTCCGAGGCCTGCAGCCAGCGAGGGCACCGGGAGCTGCGACCTTGCCCCGCGGCCCTGGGACTTGGGGTGGGGAGGGTGCCAGCCGGGGTCGGAGGGGCTGCACCTGGACTGGGGGGCGGTCAACCTAGAACCAGAGCTGCCCGCGGTCCTGCAGCCGGATCGCACCCCAGCAGAGGAGGCCCTCTGAGCACCATGGCGTTTCCTTTTTATAAATCCCATCCCACGCCAGCCACGGGAGCCAGGAATAAGTCGGCAGGGAGCCAACACCCAGCGGCAGCCTGTCCCAGGCCGGCGGCTGTGCCCGCACGCCTGCCCACCCTTCCAGCCTGGGAGGGAAGCCCAGAGAGGCCTTGGACATCTCGGGCTGGGCTGTGCACTCTGCCTGCAGCATCTCCCATACTCTCAGGCACCCAGGCTCCCATAAGCCCCGTCTACACCTGCGGAACTAAGCTGGGACCGCCAGCCAGGCCGTGGGAACCTAAGGCGCGTGCTCCAGACTGCCCAGCTGCCTGGGCCCAGGTGTCAGGCTGCATCCTACACCAAAGTCCTGATTGCCCCCCCAGACCTTCCTCTAGAGTTTTCCTCATCTGGTAAAAGGCACATCACCCTTCCTGTGCTCAGGCCCAAAGCCCCAGACCACTTCTGCCTCGTTACCACTCCCCCGCCCTGCCCTCTGCCCCCCACTTCTCACACAGCAGCAGAGCCTCCTACCAAGCACAGGCCAGACGCCACCCTCCCTGGCCCGGGACCCTCCAGTGGCTCCACCTCGCCAGGGCAGGGGTTCCATAGGCTTCTCCGCGCTCTCTGATTCTGTCTCTACCCTTTCCCCTCACTGGCTCGGCTCCAGCCACACAGGTAGATTCAAGGAACTCTGAGTGGCAGGCCTCAGACGGACAACACTGACGTGCGGATCCGAGGACGCAGAAACTGACTTCTCCCAGGCAAACTCCTATGCATCCCTCACAACCCAATTCAGACAGCCCAGCCCACTGAACAGCAGGGCAAGCTGATGACCCTTCTCCTGTGCCTGCCCCGCTCCCAGTAGTCCTCCCAGCGCCACACTCACACTGTCCCCTCCCCCACAGTGAAAGCAGGCATGACCACACTTGTCAACCACGAGTGACCTACCCTGACGCACATTATCAGCCCCACTTTACAGATAAGAAAACTGAGGGCCAGAGAGGTTTTAAAACTCTGGCCCAAGGTGACACAAGTGGTAGTGTGGCAGCAGCCCACGCCAGTCCCTATGACCCCAGGCACCACTCACCATCTTGGGGGCTAAGCCTCACTCAACGCTGCCTCCCCAGGGACCAGCAGGCCCAGGCGTCTGCAGACAGACAGCCAGTCAGACAGACAGAGGCACGAACAGACGGCTGGCAGGTGGAAGCTTTGCTCTGAACCTCTCGGCCAGGCTTTGATTTCTACCCTCTCGCCCCACCGGCCAAGTTTCAACAAGACGTACTGAGCAGCAGAGGAAGGAACCACGTCTCAACACAGGCAGTCATCTGGGGCTGAGGACACCCTGTGCTGCATCCGGGCTCTGAGTCCACGGGACGCCCAGGTCCCATCCAGCAGCAGGTGGCAGCTGCATCTGAAGCACGCAGAGCGGGGGGGGGGGGGGTGGGGGGGGGGCTCAGCCCTGGACGGGGACACCCACGGTTGCAACCCTGGCCTCAGGCTCCCCGAGAGCTTCCAGCTGCCATCTGGGCCCAGGGATCCTCCAGGGCAGGGTCTCCGTCGATGGCTCCAGGCTCTCCCTGCTCCACGCCCAGGAATCAGCACCAGGGTAGACACACAGCAGGACTTCCCTCCCTTGAAAGTTGGGACGGACCCCCAGAAGAAGGGTGATTCAAACAATGATGACTTTCAAAGTCACTTTGCAAGGGGTGGGCTCCCCCCGCCGTGACGTTTCTCAAGTGGAGGGGGTGGGGGAGACATTTGCAGAAAGCGCTAATTCAGTCAACAAACACTTTCTGAGGCTGGTGCAGCGCCTGGTGCCGTGCGCTCGGCAGCCAACTAGACCTGCGAGCCAAGCCCATTGGTGGGCAGGGGTGCTCGGCGGGCTCAGGCCCCACGGGGAAAGGGCCGCGCCCGACTGGCGGTGCCTGCCAAGGGTCCCGGCCGTGGAGCGGCGGCGTGCCAGCCCTGTACTTCCCACCTCCGACTCGGCCCAACATCCTTCCTTCCATTTCACAAATGAGGAAACCGAGATAAACAGGGAGGAAGTAACGTGCTCCAAGTCACAAAGTGCATGTGGCAGAGCCGGAAGGTTCAGGCCAGGGGCTCTGAGCGGGCCACCCATCCCCCATCAGCGGTCTGCAGGGATCAGCCTCTTGGGGGCAGAGGCTGGCGCCCCGACCTTTGCCCAGGGAGACAGAGCAGGGAAGGGGGAAGGCCCTGGCTCCCCCCGCTGCTGTCCGCACCCCTCCAGCTGGACCCAGGAAGGTGGCCACCAGTGCCGCCCCGCCCCACCCCAGGCTGTGGCCCACCTCGCCACCGTCTGAGCTCAGAGTGGCCTGGCACTCAATGCCCAAGGCCCCCACCTCCTAGCCCTCCTCCTGACCTTGATCCTGGGCAGAAAGTCCAGGAGCAGGGGCGGGGCGGGGGCAGCTCTGCCACCTCCTGTGGACTCTGGCCCCAGTAAGAGCCATTTCTCTCAATCCAGGCAAGGAGGGGGTGAATCGAGGAACCACCAGGTGGCCCAGCACTCCTGCAGGAGGCTCCACGGGGGGGCAGGGGCACTTCGGGGACGGACCAAGGGATGTGGGGACAGACAGGCGGGTGGGGAAAGGACCCCCAGCTGCTCCACCCAGAGAGGGGTCCGACTCTGGCCACTCCGCCCAGGAGCCAGAGCTCCGAGCTGGCGTAAGAAGACGAGGTGGGCCGGCGTGGGCCACGCTCCAGACCAGGACACCCCAGGGCCCGGGAAGCAGAGGGGACATCGGGCCCGCAGACAGCGGGCTGAGAGGGGCTGCCTGCCGCTAGGCTGGGGGTGGCCAGGTCGCGGCCAGGCCCACTCCCAGCCTTACCTCCTCCCAAGGTTAATCACTCCCAGAGCAGCTGACCACATCCCTCACGCTCCCGCGGGTCCTCACCAGCACAGACCGGTAACCAGCCATCAGGGGGCCAGGCAGAGGAGCCTGGCCGTGCAGTTGGATCCTTCTGAAATCCTCCAGGGACAGCCCACCCAACAAACTCTTATTTATCCCGTAAAACCTAACTACAACATCACCTCCTCTTTGAAGCCTCCCTGACTTCCCCAGGCAATTTACAGGTGGAGCAACTGAGACCCAGAAAAATAAATTTGCCAGCCCAGGGCCACACGGTCCCCAGCTCAGAGCGGGTACTCATTCATCACACCAGCACGCTTTGAACACAAGAAAGCCAGAAAGCAGAGTGAGCAGTGCCTGATGCGGACAGAGAGGCTGGAGGGCCACGTGACGCTGAGCAGAGGCCCGAGCTCCACACCGGGGCAATGGGGGCCCGCGGAGAATTCCAGCTTGGGGATGTCAGGGCCCAAGGAGAGAAGGGGCCGGCCCGGCCTTGGGTGGTGGCTGGCGTGACAGCACCTGCAGCTCCCCTGCCCCCGCTCTGCCCAGCCCCCATCAGTAAGATTATTCCCCCCTGACATGCTGCTTTACCCCCAAACCGTCTCACCGTAACACTCCCAGGTGAAAGCCAGAGCTGGACCTGGCGGGACTGACCATACTCCCCACCGCAGCCGACTTCCTACCTCCCACAGCTCAGATCCTGTCCCCTCAACAGAGGAGGCCACTTCCTGAGGAGGGGATCCCCAGCTCTGCCACCCCAACTGCAAGGCCACCAGCTCAGGGGAACAGGGCCAAGGAAGGGAGGAGCAGAGGCCTCTGGTAGCCAGAGGGCCCCAGGGAAACCGAGGCCCGCGGGGAGAAGGGATCTGCCCGGGCATGCAGCGAGCTGCTCAGAGAGCCAACTGGACCGTCCACCCAACCCTGGGCTGCAGCCCTGCAGGGGAGGGGCCCTCCTGCCGCCCGGGGGTGGGGGAGGGGTGACCACCAGCCTGCCCAGGTGGGGCAAGACAAGGGGGTTCAGGGGACACCCCAAGAGCTCAACCATACAGGTCTCTCCTGGGAGCAGCAGGGACAGCCTCTGCTGAGGGCACCCCGAAGCTGCCCTGGATGAAGCCGGGTCACGGGGGTCCACAGCCAGGGCACCTCGGGCACGTCCTTCAGGCTCCCCAAGACTGAAGCCCTCATCCCCCAAATGTGGACACAACAGCCCCACTCCAGGGCCTGTCCACATGGAGGGCACTCAGCCCAGGCCACCGCCCTGCCACCGTGGCCCAGGGCCGCCCCACGCCGGGCCCGGCCTCTGAGGGCCAAGCGGCCAGCCAGGTGGGTTCTCTGGACAGGAGGCCTGCGTCTCCTGGAGAGCGGGGACCGGGCTGGACCACCAGCCCCTCGCCAGGGCCCCAGGTGCATCCTCCATGGCGTGCAGTCGTGGGTCACCTCCACCCCACTCCTCGACCACGGGCGCTTTCCTGGACGGCTTGGAGCCCACCGTGAGCCCTCCCTTGGCTGACACTCCCGTGTCCCTACGAGGCTGCGTCGTCACCCCGCGTCCGAATGAGAAGCGGCGGAGCTGAACCCGGGTAGCCCGGCACCCAGTCCAGAACTGAGCCCACCGCCCCGCACTCTACTCGGCCGGCTCACAAGCGAAAGACCGCGCACAGCCTGGCTGGCTCTGGCGGGAAAAGCACTCAGGCTGCCGGAGGACACGGCCCCGCAGACCGGAGGGAGGGGACCGGGACAGGGACCTCCAGGGAGGGGCTCGGGGCCAGCCGCCCGACGGCGCCTTCTCCAGAGGGCCGGGCAGAGAGCCTGTGAGTGCAGCGACTCCGGCCACCTGGGCTGTCACCACCTGACCTCTGCCCAGGGCCAGTGCGGACACTTAAGCTAAACTGGTCAATTACGGGATACTTAGATCCCTCCCTGGGGCTCCCCAGCCTCCCTCGGTTCTGGGCCGCAGCACCAGGAAGCCAGTTGAATCAGTAACCTCATTACAGCCCAGCGGCCGCACCCGGGGCCGGCTTTGAACTCCGCGGGGTTTATCCATGGCCACTGCAGGATTCACACACGGCTGGCCCGGGCCCAACCTGCTCTCCCCTCCCTCTCCTCCCCTCCGCGCCGGAGCCTCCAGACTCAGGACGGCCGCGGCCTCTGCTGAGACCCGTCACCACCGGCCCCGAACCCTGGGCACAGCCCGAGAAACCGAGGCACGGCGAGACACCACTGTTGCTCAGATGAGCCCACGGAGGCGCAGGGGTGCCGGGGCCAGGCTCTGGGTCACCGGGAAGCACACCAAGGGCTCCTCTTTGTGTCCCCAGCCCCAGCTGACGGCGCGCCCCACACCTGTCTCAGGAACTTGGGACCAAGGGCCAGCCGTGAACATCTCACGAGGAGGGACCCCAGGGCAACAACTCACACCGAGGCCCTCAGTGGCTCCAGCCCCACAAGGCCCCCCAACATCCCGTTTCCCAGCCCCAAGGTCAGTCCCCACCTTGGTCCTCGAGTCCTTGCTCTGACCCCAAGAGGCCCGGTCGCCCTGCCCCGGCACAGACAGCCCATCCCCCAACTTTGGTGCTCTGGGCCCGACACGTCCTTCCGGGACTGGGCTCAGCCCTCTTGACTTCCAGACTGTTCCATCACCTTTCCCAGAGACCCCAGTCCCCCTCGCTGAAGCCACTAGCGCCCAGGTCCTAGAACGTCTCGGTTGATGTAATGGGGGGCCCATGGGGTGGAGAGCACGTCCCCAAGGACAGGCCAAGGGCCCACGGGCCAGGTAGGGAGAAGGGGACAGGAGAAGAGCCAGGGCTGGGCAGGAGTTGGGGGGTGGGGGGGTCCTCTCCCAGCCCCGTGCTCCAACCCAGTGGCCCAGCCTGACCCCCCCGCCAGGAAGCCACTTGGGGTCCCCGCCCCCAGTGCAGGCCGCTGTGCCGAGAGACCCAGCCACAGCCACTCACAGGGGCACCTACCCCGTTGGGCTCCAAGCCCGCCCAGGACCCTTCTCCTCCAGCCCAGCCTCTGCACATAGCTGGAGGCCTCATTCCGACCCCAGGGCCCCGGGGCCCCTCCTGGTCACCGTGTCAACCAGCCAGCTCTCACGCAGCACGGCTTCTCCTAGCTCCGGCCACACGGGCTGCTGGGCCCTGTCTCAGCTGACCCTCCACCCCAAGCGCCCCTCCCCCTGACCTGTCGCAGCCCTGCCTCTGCTTCAGAGTCCACGCCAGGACTGGCTCCCACAGGAAGCCCGGCCGCCCTCCCGCTCACGGCCAGCTCCGGCCCGGCCGGCGCTCGGCAGGTGCTCCCCGGGCGCCGTGGGGACTGAAGCCAGCCAGCAGGCCCAAGTCCTTCTAAGGAAAAGCACATTGAGACTTTATTAGAATCAGCTGGGAAGGCCAGGCCCGTGCGCGTGTCCGTGCACGCGTGTTTGTGCGCCCGCTCGTGGGAGTGGGTGCGTGAGCGCCCGTGCGCGCGTGTGCACGTGTGTTCGTACGTGTGTTCACAGCTGTGCACCTGTGTGCATGTACGCGTGGAGGCGTGCGGTCACGTACATGCGTGTGCGCTGCCCACAGGGAACGCAGAGATAAGGGGACCAGGTGTGGCTGTCCTCGCCCAGTACCCCCACCAGGTCCCTCAGGAATTTGCTGCCTGACAGCTCTGCCCTGGCGGGGCGAGGACGGGGACCCCAGGCCACGGGGGTCTTGCGGCTGCGCCTCTAGCTGTCACCCAGCCCGTGGTTTTCCAGTCTATCAATAATACCCTCGACCCTGCGCCACCCCCAGCCGGGGACAACCCCGGAGGAGGTTCGGGGTCTCTACTCCCCAGAGGACCTTCGAGGGGTGAACGGGGACAGAACGGGGACAGACGGGGACAGTGAACCTTCAACCTCCACCAAGTCTCCCAGAACAAAACGTTCCCTCACCTAGGGCCCGACACGCATAACAGGGCTCCCGGGGAGCCAGGACGGGGCACAGACCCACACCTGACGATCAGGAGGTCGGGGGACAGCGGCGCCACCCCAGGGACTGGTCCTGGCCCAGCTGGTGCTCAGGCCCCACCACTGGGACACCAAGGTGCTGAGAGAAAGCAGGCAGGACCGTGCAGAGGCGCAGCGCGGCACAAAGACCGCGACGGTCCTCACGTTTCCGTGGGCCCCGCGAGGCTGTCACGAGGTCCTAGCAACCGAGGCCCAGGGACACAGCAGGCACCCAGGGAATGGAGCCATCATGTCCTCGGATGGACGGCACAGCGCCCCGCGCACGTCAGAAGAGATTCAGAGACATGGGACAGACGCGGGCCAAGGAGGCCCACCTGGCTTCTGGAGGCCAAGGAAATGGGTCCCTGAGCGGCCGCCCCGTTCACTTGCTTCACTCACGCAGGGACGCGGGTCCCAGGCACGAGAGGACACACCGACGTAGGGACACAGGACAGACGGCGCCAGGCACAGGGCAGGCAGGGCCCAGCTGCGGGGCCTAGAGCGAGCGCGCGGCTGCAGCCGCCTGAGCGTGCGCGCACCGGGGCCGCCATGTGCGCGTGTCCCCACTCTCCTCCGCGTCGGCCGGGGCCAGGTTTACTGAGCTGCTTTCTGCCCCACCACGCTCACTCGGCTCTGAGCTAGACGACTGCTTTGTAACTCTAGGGTGCAATTTCTCCGTCTGTGAGGCACCGGGGCGCGACAGCTCGGAGCAGCCCGCGCCAGGCTCGGTGGGCGCGCAGGCGAGGCCCTCGCCCCACCAGCTCCTGCGGGCCTCGGGGAGGGGGCACAGAGCAGGGGCCATGTCGCTGCTCGCTCAGCGCGGCAGGCGAGGCCGGGGGCAGCCCCCCTCTCCAGCGTGGGCCCCGCAGCCCCGACAGCAGCAGCCACACCTCTGCTTTGTGCTCCTGTTTCAGCCTCACACTCGAGAACCGGGCCCCTCGCTGATCCAGGCAGGGGGCACGGGGAGGCTCCGGCCACGGGCCTTGCCGTCGGAGAAGGGCCGTCAGGTAGACACGCCCCTGAAATAAGATGGGCTGCCTTTCCGCCAGCACCGTAGAAGGGCCAACACACGTGTCCATTTTACAGATGGACAGTTAAGGCTCCGGGAGGCCGGCAGGCAGGCCACACACACAGGGACAGAGGACCCGATCCCCAGTGGCCTGACCACCAGCCCACAAGAGGACACGGTCCCCCAGGAAGGTGCAGCTCCCAGGGTCTGCTCCCCCTCTCCCCGGGAATGGCCAGGTCATTCGAGAGAGAGCAGGTAGGGGGAGCAAGTGACAAAGGGGCCTGAGGAGGAGAGGAAGGGAGAGCAAAGATGGAGCTGCCCCTTGGAAAACGTAAGCAGTGCAGGCAGGGGAGGGGAGGGGCCCGGCCCTCTCCCCGCACCTTCCACAGCATCCAGGTAACAGACCTGCACCGTGCACGTCAGGGCGAAGGGATCTGATCCCCAAGCAGACACCAACCTCACCAGCCACCCAGGTTCTCAAGGGCCTGCACCCCTGCCCAGCCCTAACCCTGCCCGTAGTCAGCTCCCATAGGAACAGACCGGTCGACGGGACACCTCGAGGCCCTGGCCGCCAGAGCCAGCTAGACAAATTGTGACAAACTAGGGGTGGGTGAAAAGGGAAGGTGGATCACGTCTTGTCCTGAGCCAATTCAGTGGCCTCTGCTCTGTCCTACGGACAGCAACTGAGTCGGGCCCAGGAGCCCTCTTCTCCTAGAGGACGGGCCTTACTCGAGACCACCGCCTACCGTGGAAACACACCAACTGTGGAGAGAGCCCGGGCGAGCCAAGAAAATGAAAGTCCGGAGGCAGCTTCCACCGGCTCTGGGCAGGCGCTTGGGGCCTCCCCCCGACCCCACACCACCTCCTGTGCAGCCGCTGTCTGTCCCCCCTTGGCTCACCGAGGGGCCCCTCTCCTGATGCCAGAGCCCGTGGTACCCATACCCAGCCCCATTGTGTACCACACAGTAATCCCACCACCAGCCCCCAGAACGGGAGACAAGGACCACCAACCGAAACCCGCCCACAGAGGCACAGAGGGGGTGGGGCAGGGGCCGGGGAAAGGCAGGCAGAGGGCCTCCTGGAGGAGGCCCAGCTCCCCGCAGGCCCGGAAGGACAGGCACAGCTGGAAGAGCTGGTGGAGCTGGGATCAGGCCCCCAGCAGCTGCCCCGGGGCGAGCAGGGCTGCCCGCTCAAGTCTGCCAAACCCCAGCTCAGCGCTGCCTGCCCGCACGCCCTCCGTGGCTCCTCCTGGGGGTCCCCAGCTCGCCCCACCCATGTTCGGGCAGAGCGGGTCAGGGCTACACGGTGGGCCCAGGCACAGCAGACAGGCGACCAAGCCCAGGCAAGGATGCAGGCCAGCAAGGCCACGGCCACGGCCACACCCATCTGAGGGCTGTTTTTCTCACCCTGACACTTCCCCCGTCGACAAACAGAGCCCCCTCGAGTTTACCAAAACAAACGCCCCAACAGTCAGCAGTGCCCAGGCCAAGACAGGACTGCCTCGCAGGCTGGACTCCAAGCCCAGCCTCCAAGCCCAGCCTCCAGAGAGACACATGACCCTGTTATTTCGGGAGGCCCCGGAATGTGCTCTATTTTGGGTCCCGAGGGCTCTGATGTTACCAGATGCCCCTTACCGGGGCTCCAAGCTCTCCCAGGTCCCCAAGGGCTGCCCAGAGGGTGACCAGTGGACCTCCTGCTCTGCTACTGCCCCCCACCCTTCCCCGGGCAAAGGGGCTACTGGCAGCCAGGGGTCTGGGGTCTGAGACCTTGGGACACTGCGGACTCAGCCTTCCAGTCCCACTGTCCAGCCTGATGCCAGCGCACGTCTCCCCCCGACGGGCACGGGCACTGGTCCGCCCTGGGCAGTGGCAGCAGGGGCAGGGAGCAGGGGCTGCCTTGGGCACGTTCCTTGGCCTCCAGCTCTGTACCTTGGGCTCATCCCCGCCCCGCCCCCACTGGGAGGCTCAGCAGCTGGGAGACTCCCGGGCGGGTGACAGCAAGTGCCCAGGCCCACCGAGCCCCAGGCGATGGGTGCTGGAAGGAGCAGGCCCTCTGCCCAAGGCCCCGAAAGCGGCCGGACAGCTGTATGGGGCAACGCCACCTGCCCAGCAGCTCCAGGTCCACCCTGGGTCGCCAGCCGCGCCTGGACAAGCCGGGCCTCCTGATACTGACCCCCAACGAGGAATTAGGCCGTGTTGACAAAAGGGCTTAGGCAAGTAGCCGCTTAAATGGACCTTCAACTCCACCGGACTTCAGAGCTGCTCACCAGCTTAGAAAAAACTAAAGTGTAATCAGAGCCCAGGGCTCTCCACTCAGGCCTGGGGCACGAGCTGCCTGGGAGGCCACAGGCTGAGTCAAGGAGAGAAGCTCCCCCAGCCAGCCAACTTGCAGCAGCGCGGGGGCGGCGGGGCGCAGGGGAGGGGGAAAGGTGCGGGGAGGAACACAACACCTACCCAGGTTCCTGGGGCACGACCTTTCCTCTTCACAGGAACTCCAGCACAGCGACCCTACAGCCTGGACCCTATGTGTGCTGACTCCCAGGACCCTCCCAGGATGTCAGACACTGGGACCTGTCCCGCTCCAGGTACCCAGCCGTGGCCCTGCCTCATCGCGGGGGCCAGGAGGGGAGCAAAGGCAGAGCTGAGCATTCTTGGTCCAGAGGGACGCTCTGTATGTGCACACACGTGTGCAAAGCTTTAACGGGGGACAGGAGAGGCTGTCGGCCTCCACGGGGCCCCGCCAGGCCCACGCCAGGCCCGGCAGTGGCAAGTCAAACAACTCAGCTTTCAATCCTGCTACACACACACACACACACACACACACACACACACACACACACACACACGGTCACCACGGGCTGGGGGTTCAAATCCAAAATCCATCACTTTGTAGCCTGTGGCCTCAGTCGCTCTCAACCAGGTTTCTCATCTGCAAAATGGGCATAAGCACCCACCCTGGGGGCTCTGGGGAGGAAGGAGGGTGCTCAGCCTGGTGCCTGCAGAGGTCTTCGCTGTACAGAGTCAGGGAAGGAGTCTTAGACTTGACAGACTCGGAACCCTGCCCCCGTCACCCTGCCATATGCCCCTCTGTGAGCCGGCGCCGAGGGCTCAGACCCTCGCCCAGACATCCCGGGGAGGGGGGCCAGCTCCACGCGGCTCCCCTCCACCTCCCCGTCTCACCAAACGTCCCTGCAGCTGTGCTGAGTTCTGGCAGCCAAGCCGGTGGCCAAACTGCACCCCGGGCTGCAGGAGGGTGGGCAGGCAGGAGGGGCAATAGACCGCGGGTTTCATTCATAATCAGCTGCTCTAATTTCCATTCAGCACAAATCTTTCACCCAGACTGACAGCCTAGCTGCCGGCCCCACCACCAAATTAATATCCTTCCCGGGCTCATTTATAAAGTCTCCCCAACCCCTCCCCCCTTCCCGGCCTCTCACTGGCTCCCAAACCCTAGGGAGGACGACGGCTCGGGGCACCTGGCCATGCCCCCTCCTCCTCCTCCGTGGGTCCAGGCCTTGAACTGGAGAGCAGTCCGGGACAGGGAAGCCACTGGGTGGGATGGCAGTGGGAGAACAGGAAAACCGGCCCTCCGTGCCTCTAGGGTGTCCACCCCAAGTGCAGGGCCAGCTCCAGAGAACGCCCGGAGAACACTCTGGTGCGCCAGAGTGAGGGGCCCCATTTCTGGAATGGGGCCCCAGGTTTGATGTTCCCGGTCTTACGGCCCCTTGGCGACCCTGCCCACCCGCGCCCGGGCTGCTCTGGGGGAGGAGGAGTCCGGAGTGTTCCAGGGCCGGCGGCCTGCTGGACTCGGCAGCCCAGGCGGCGGCGCAGAGGCCGTCCTGATGCCAGGGCGGCTGAAGGCTAGGAGCGCACAAGTTGCGCCGCCCCGCTGGAGGTGGGCGCCCGGGCGGAGGTCGCGGGCCGCTGCCAGGAGGGGCCAGGAGCCCCCCCTCTTCCAGCCGATCGGCTGCCCCTCCGGCCCCGCCGCCCGCCCGCTGCCCACTCCCGCTCCGCCACCAAGTCGGCGGCCCGGCGCGGGCCGGGGGGCCGCCAGCCGCCCTCGCCCCCTCCCAGCCCGGCCGGCCCGGGTAAAAGTTGCCCGGCCCACCCGCTCCCGCCCGGCGCCCCAACTCCGCGCGGGCCGGCTGGGGGAGCGGGGCTAGCCGGGGCCCCCGCGCGCGCCGGGAACGCGCCCCGCCGCCGCCGCCCGCGATCACTCACCGAGCGGCAGGAAATGTTTGGTGTCCATGTCTGCGGCGACCTCGCGGCGGGAGGCGGACGAGCGCGGCGGCCCCCGGCGCGGCCGGCCGGGCCCGGGCGGCGGGAGCCGGCGGCGGCGGCGGCGGCGGCGGCGCGCGGAGGCCGCGGCGCGGCGAGTTGTTGCAAAAGTCGCCCAACAATGTAAACTACTTGTGCTGCGCGCCGCCGCCGCGCGCCCGCGCCCGCGCCCCCGCCGCGCGCGCCCGCGCCCCGCTCCGACCGCTGCGGCGCCGGCGGGGGGGCGGCGGGGGGCCCGCGACGGGCGCGGGCTCGGCGCAGCGCCGCCGCCCGCCCGGCCTGCGCGCCCGCCCGGCCTGCGCGCCCGCCCAGCCCCGCCCGCCCGGAGCGCACCCCCCGCCGGTCCCCCCGCCCGGCCGGAGCGGACTGCCCCCTCCGCGCCCCCACCTCGTCAGCCCGGAGCGCGCCCCCCGCCCCCCGCGCGCCGCCCGCCCAGCCGCCGAGTTGCGAGCGAGCAAGCGAGCGGTGCAAACTTGCAAGTTTCCCTCCACCAGGGGTTCCCCGGAGCCGCGCGGGGGCGGCGGGGGGAGCGGCGGGGGGGGGGCGGGGGGGAGCGGCGGGGGGGGCGGGGGGGCGGGGCGGGAGCAGTATTCCCTCCCCGGCCTGCCCCAAAAAAACCACCCGGCGGAGCAGGCGGAGAGCCTGGCTGGAGCGACCGGCACGGCCGGGCCATTGTCTGGGCGGCCGCACAAAGCGGCCGGCCGCGCTGCGCGCCGACCCTGGCCGGCACGTGGGGAAACTGAGGCCCTGAGTGGCCGTGAGCCCCGACGCGGGAGCACAGGCTCGGCTCCGTCATCTGGGGAGTGTTTTATTTTTGGAGCCCCCAGTCCGCCCCCGACTTTCACACTCAGGGCAAGCAGAGATCGAAGGGCACCCCGGCCCCGCCCCCACGGACCCTCCCCTGGCCCCCCGGGAAGGAGAGGCTCCCGCTCCTGCTGCACTGTGGCCCTGGCTTCTGGGAGCCCTCTTTAAAGGCACCAGGCTGGGGACCAGCTGCCGCGAGTTGGGTGCTGACATAGTGACCGGTGGCTATTTTTACGCCTTGGACAGTTCTCTGCCCTGGCTTTTAAATTCATGACTTGTTTGTTTAAAAGCGAAAGGAAGGACGCCTGTCCCGACCGCTCGGGCTGCTGGAGTTGGGGCTTCGGTGTGAGTTACCTGCGCGGAGCCGAGCCTCCTGAGCAGGCCAGGCCAGGCGCTGCCGTGTCGTCGCCGTGTCCGGCCGCCCAGCGCTGAGCCGCCCTCCTCACAGACCCCTGCTAGACCCATATTCCCGATGGTGACCCAGGCTCGTTGGGGTGGGGGTGGGGGCAGAGGGGCTTACCAAGGTCACACAGGCTGCACGTGGTGGCCCCCGGGCCAGGGGGCACTGATAGGGAGGTGATGACTGTGGATGGCCGTCACCGCTGCCCAGGGACAACCACTGCCCTTCACAAGAGAGGGGGTCCTACTGCGGGGTGCACCACTGTCACCTGTGTGACCTCAAGCCAGCCTCACCACCCTTCTGGGCTTTAGTTTCCCCTCTGTGGAATGGGGGAGCAACGGGCCCACCTCCTACTGGACAGCCAGGAGCTGGATCCCACCAAGGCCGTTGAGACCCTTCCAGGAGGGAGGCCCTTGGGTCACCTGGAGCATCCTGAGGCGGGGCGCTGTGGGACGAGTGCTGGCTGGGGAGCCCTCCCTCCCCCAGCACAGGCCACAGCCCAGGCTTGTCCTGTCCCCTGGCTTCTGCTCGATCCGTGGCCCATCCCCTCACGGAGAAAGCCCTGTCTTTGCTGGCTCCTGGGCCGCCGACCCATCTGCCCTCCCTCCAGCATCAGCCTGTGTAAGTGTGGTCCTCATCTGCTGTCATCACAACAGACGCACTCCCCCTTTCCCCCAGCACAGCCACCCGCTTCTACAACTGATTTCCTCCTGCCAGGGCTGGGGGCAGGCAAGCACCCAGGGAAAGGATGAGAAGGAGCAAACGGGTGCTGACACGTCTGGGGTGTGTGCCGTGTGCCAGCCCCAGTTCTCAGGCCTGTCTCCGTCACCTCTGGCGTGGCCCTAGCCACATACAGCATCAGTGGCCCGTCTGAACCCCATCCTCCCGGACTGTCCTGACCCGCATCAGACCTCGCCACTCCTGCCGGAGAAGAAGAGGCCAGATGCCCTCGCCACTCGGGGGCCCCACTGGGCACGAGGAGGAGAGCTCCAGCAACCCGTGGGCAGTGGGCACTGCCAGCCCACCCAACTGATGAGGACAGCGAGGCTGGGAGAGGCGACACGACGGAACAGGTCACGCTGCAGTGAGGACGAAGCCAGCGTTTGAACCCAAGGCCTGTCCTTGGAACCTCTGGGCCGCTGAGGGTGTGAGCCTGCACAGGCCCCCCGGGCCCCCCAGTGACCTGCGGTGCAGCACTGCCTTCCTGTCACATCCTGTGTGGACAGCCCATCCGTGCTCTGCTGAGGACAGGTCGGGGGTGTGCTTCCATCGCTGTGGATCAGTTGTTCGTTCAACAAACATCACTTAAGCCTTTACCAAGGGGCCAGACCCTGTGCTCAGGGAACTCATGTGGAGGTGTGGTCCCAGATGAAGAGGCAAGGGCCGATCCCAGCTCTGCCTCTTACCATACGTGTGACCTGGCCAGGTCACTCCCTTCCCTGTGCCTCAGTCTCCTTATCTGTAAAGTGAGCATGGCCACCCCCTCCTGCTGAGTCATGGAGATGACTAAACAAGGTAATGCTGGAAGAGTCTGGGCCCGAGGAGGTTCGTGATAGTTACTGCCACTACTGTTATCACTATTATTATAAGATGGTGAATTAGGCCCTCTGGCAGCCCCGGCCCAGGGGGGAAATAAGACACATCCACCCTCCCCCAGCCCCTTCCCCCTTGCCCTGGAAAACTCGAGACTCCCTTTGGAACTGTTGGCACTTGGAGCCAGGGAGACACACACAGGCAAACTTCCATATGGGTTCCTCACGCCGGGCAAGGCACAGGCACCCAGATTGCCGAGGCTGCAAGAGGGGCCTCTGTTCCTAAGAGAGAACTACGAAGGTGTCCCCCAGCCCCAGCCTCGCCCAGGGCTCCAGGAGGCCGCATGGACAGTGAAGGGAGCATGGGGTCCAGAGCCACGCAGACCTGGCTCCAGCCCATCCTCAGCGCCTACGGATGCCGAGCTGCTCTCGGCCTCCCCTTCCCATCTGCAGGGGTTCAGGAGTGGCAGGGGGCAGGGGTGTTCCAGGAGCCGGCTGGCTCGGAATGGGGAGGGGAGCCGGCTGCGGAGGGGGGCAAACACCCGGGCTCCCTGACGGAAAATGTGTGTGCTGCTTGTTATTTCTATTTTGCACTCCCCCCTCGAGCCGGGGCGCCTTGGTGCAAACGATCCCACAGGACACCGCCCGGGACAGTGGCTGCCCCATTTGGAGTCGCCAGGTCCGAGCTAACCATGGAAAAAACCACCCCCAGCCTTCCTGCCATGTGCTCCTGCAGCCAAAACTATTTTTATAGTAATATCCATCTATTTACAACCTGGGGTCTGAGAGGGTTTTGTTTTTTGTTTGGGGCTTTTTATCCCCTCCCGGAGGATGCTTTTTAAGGTACTTTGGTTTTGTCCATGCGCCTGTCTCAGCTCAGTCTTGTAAACCGTCTCTGGAATCACTTGGTGAATAATATTTTTAAAGGCCGGTGTCTGCCAGGCTGGAGCCCCCAAGGCTGGCGTCTGGGTGGGCGGCTCCCAGCAGTTGCTGGGGCACCGAGGGGCACCGCAGCTGCTTCCGGTTCCTTCACCCAAAGGAGTGTCCGTGTGATCCCAAACTGGCAACCAGCAGGATCTCGCCGGGGGTTGGGGCCTTTGGCCCCCATCAGGCAGGGCAGGGGCTTAGGCCCTCCAGCCTGTCCCAAAGTCCCCCAGCCCGGAGGGCACTTTCTCACCGTCTCTGTGGCTCCTTTGGGGGCGACAGTCTCTATCCCTGGTGACAGATGACTCAGGCTAGGAGGTGGGGATGAAGCCCAGAGAGGCAAGGGCTCACCTGAGCTCACATGGCGAGACAGATGGAGCTGCCCTGAGTCCTGCCCTGTCTCTCCATCGTGTGGGGGAGTGCGGGAAAGCTACGTGTCCACCCTCAGCCTCTAGTCTGTCCTGCTTAGTAGGGAGAAGAGAAGGGATTGGGGCGGGGGGGAGGTGGAAACGCAGTGGAGGAGAGGACGCCTTCTGTGAAATGTCTGCTCCCATCAACGGGCAGTTGCCAGCCCTGAAGGACAGCCAGCCCCACACACAACCAGACCACAGGAGGCCAGAGAAAGGTTAGGCTCTGTTTCAATGAGATGCACTGAAGGCG
Source organism: Leucopleurus acutus (assembly GCF_964270905.1). Lineage (NCBI taxonomy): Eukaryota > Metazoa > Chordata > Mammalia > Artiodactyla > Delphinidae > Leucopleurus > Leucopleurus acutus. The sequence goes on along the minus strand of NC_139150.1, from coordinate 2,794,780 downwards.
GCCAGCTTCCCTCCATCGTGTGCAAGCCTCTTTCCAAACCTCTGGGAGCTGAAAGGCAGTTTGGGCAAAGCAGTTCATGGGAGACAGGCCTAAGGGGATAGGGGCTGCTGCATGAACAAAGACCGGGATTCGGGGCAGCTCCAGGCAAGAGCTGGTGGGATCCTTCCAGAGGCCTCCAACAAGATGCTCCCTCCAAACCCCAAGGCCACTTGGAAGGAGTCACAGATGACGGGGGAGGGGGGAAAGGAGGAGTGGGAGGCAGCTCGGGGGGTTAGAGTGTGCCAGGTGGTCCAGAGGGTTCCAAGCCAGCAGAGGAAGACACTGGTGTTTCCTGGGGACTCTCCACCAACTCCACCCCAGCCCTGCAGACAGATTCCTGCTTCCCCATTTCACAGATGATGATACTGAGCCAGAGGGGAGCAGTGACTGGCTCCAGGTCATGCAGCGGCTCCAGCACTGAAGTCAACAGATTCACAATAGAGGTTGATGGTCACACCCCCTTAGGACGACCACCCACCTCAGCCTCCTGCCTTCACAGTGAACTGCCCCACCTCCCTGCTTCTCACTGGTGTGTGGATGGTGAGACCAGAGTCCAGAGAGAAGGGCCAGGCAGCCGACTTGGAAAACTGGGTGCTAGGGTGGGTACCAGGAGGAGGAAGCCTCCCCTGGCTCAGCCACCAGTTCTCACATGGCCCTCTCTGAACCTCAGTCTCTTCTTCTATAAAATGGAAGAAAACAGCGAGCTACTCATGGAGCCTTTTTTATATCAAATGAGAACATCAACAGGGACATCAACATTGACATATACCAGCAGTTCAGGAGAAGGGCTCAGGCCAAGTGTCCCAGCCTGGGGTGCCGATTCCATCCTGGGCCTGGCTCTGAAGATGGCCTGCCCCTCCCTGGCTCCCCTCCATCATGCCCCTCTCCAGACACCGCAAGAAGATAATGTGTTTTACCGGGAGCATTTATTATCGACAACTGCTACATAAATCTCTCTCTGTATACATACGTGTACACGAGAGGTGGATAAACAGAGCAGAGCCGCTGTGCGCAATCTCACTGGTGTAGTCAACTTGCCCCCAAAAAGATAACGGGACATGATTCAGAATATTTATTTGGCAGACACGATGTGAACCCTAATAGCCTGTTGGGATTAAAAATGTCCTCCGTCTCTGTCATCCACCAACGTGGTTTAAATATTGTACATGCGGCCACTGCGGCAACAGGTACGTCTCTGTCATCCACCAACGTGGTTTAAATGTTGTACCTGCGGCCCCTGCGGCCACAGGGAGATGCGAGCGGCTCTTGATAGCGGCCGTGAAGAGGAGTCCTTGTGCGTTGAGGAATGGGAAAGTGGCGGAGGAGTTTGCCCCGCGCTCCTCGTGCTTGCGTCGAGAGAAACCTTCCTTGAAAACGTGGGTCCGCCGCCCCCAGACCGCCACCCCTGGGGCAAAGACTGCCCGGCACACGCTGTTCTGCAGCACTCGGCCAGCAGCGTCCCAGGAGGGCCTGGCCTGACTCCAGGCTGCAGCTCAGGGTCCGATGAAGCTGCCACCCCCGCAGAGGAGGCCCCAGAAGGCCCAGGCCCCACCCTCGCTGGCCGGAGACCCCTGCCTGATGGGCCTGTCCTCAGCCTCCGTCCACCCAGCGTAGAGCAGAGCCCTGGCGCCGCCCCCATCCCCCCGCCCCATCAGGTCACTCCCAGTTTAGAGACCCTTTCCTGCTCCCCATTCCCCTCGGGATAAAGTCCAAGCTCCTAAGAAAACCAGCCAGGCCCGCCCCCCACCGAGTCATCTCCCTCCTGCCAGCGCCCGGCCTGCCCACAGGCCGCCCCCATCCCAGGCAGACTGCAGCTCTGACCGTCATCGTCCACACCGGCCACTCTGCATTCCACTGGAAGGTGCAGCCCCAAAGCGGCCCCTGTAGGCAGGCGGCCGACCGCCCCCGACACACGCCCCCGAGCCAGGCTGGGCCGTCTCTGTGCCCCACGACAGCCCGCACCCTCTCTATCCCTCCGTGAGGTCCCATTCCTTGCCATTCCCACCGGCCTGCAAGCTCGCCGAGGCTGGGGACCTGGGGATGGGACCACCGGCTCTCCGTTTCCCGGCCCGGGACATCGTGGGAGCTCAAACTATTCACGGAGGGAGGGCGGGGAGGAAGGAGGATATGCTGTTTTCAGGGGCCAGGCTCCTACCATCGCGGCAGTGGCTCCTCTGCGAGCCTGGGGGGGGGCCCTCAGGATCCCTGTTTACATCTCCGTCCTTCTGCACTTAGAAAAACCGCCTTTCCCTCCCAGGGCCTCGGTTTACCCATCAGTACGATGAGTCTCCGGCCCCTGGGTCGGGCATGTACCCTGAGCAAGGCTTTGAGGGTTTGCTTTGGGAAGAACCCAAAGACTTAGCTCTGAGAAAATCTCCAGGGGGTTGTTTAACCCCCTCCACCGTTACCCACACCACGCCCCACCCCACCTGGTCCCACCCACCTGCCCCCAGGCCCCAGAGCTCCCTTTGGAGGAGCCCCACCCCCAGGCCGATGATGACTATTGGCCTTTGTTTCTCCCGCTAACCGGGGTCCCTGCTCCCCAGAGGAGCCGCTTCTGAGCTGTCCTGAAAAAGAGGGGCTGGTCTGGAAATGTTGCCCGGAGCGAGAGCCCAGACCCACCTGCCTGCAGCTGGCCCAGGAAGGGGGACGTCACCCTCACAGGCAAGACGGACGGACAGGAAAGGTGAGCCCCGGGCCGGAGCGGTGCTGATGAACGCGTTTCCCCGGCCACAGGCGCGGTCCTCCATCACCGCCTCAGGGAAGCCCACTCCTCCTGGGCCCCTGCCATCCACGTTCCCCACCTCCTGCTTCCAGGCGGTACTAGCCACGTGTGGGCACCCACCAGGCACCTCCACCAATACGTTCCCAGGACAGGGGTTTCTGCTTCGTCGTCGTCTGCTTCTGCAACCCGGGGGTCCTCCTGGCCTCACCCTAGAGCCCCGGACCCTGTGTGCAGTGGGCTGCCCTCCCCTTGGCCCCTCTCTGGTCACTCCATCCTCATCTCTTCCAGGGATGTGAGCAACAGGGCTCCCACCTTCCCCGGGGTGATGGCGACACAGGACGGGGGACGAAAACCAGGCGGTCAGGGGTCCCACGCATGGCCTGGACGGCTGCCGGGATCCAGTGTCTTCAGGTGGGCATAGCAGCAAGGCCCCTTCCTCCCAGGCCCCAGGGAGGGAGGCAGGGGTGAGACGGGGCAGGGCCACGCCCTGGTCGAGGCCAGCTGGGGCTCCGGAGCCTGCCCACTAGGCCCCCACCCCCCGAATCAGGAGGGAAGCCCCACTAAGGGGGGTGACGGGGCTGATCCTGTGGCGCCCAGGGTGGACCGAACGAGATCAAGTCACGAAGCCCCTCCTGGGCCTGGCCTGAGCGAGCAGGCAGGAAACCGCTTGGGTGACTGGGTCATCAAGCCCGGCTGGGCCCAGCCTCCGTGGTCACTGTCAGGGTGCATTTCACACCCATCACCCCCCAAGGCACTCCACCCAGAGTCCAGTAGAGCTCACCCAGGCCAGGTCCCAGCATCACCCGGTTTAAGCCTCATGGCCAGAAATTTCCAGATCGTCCTAGCATTTAGATGCGGGTCTCTGATGTTGCAGGGCGCCGTGCCTCTGGGTGAGGACAGGCCCATTTCAGGTGAGTCTGCCCACACCACGCCCACGGCTGGGGAGACGGCCGTGGCTCTGGCCCTTGGAGCTGAGCTGGTTAAGGGCTCCTCCGCTCGAGCAGTGCTCTGCTGCTCTGGCCCCTGGGTCTCAGGTCTTAAGAAGCATACGCTTGGGAAGGCCCAGGGGAACTCCCAGCAGGCCCTTGGGGCTGCTCAGGGCTGGCTGGGAGGGCACAGGGACACCAGCAGAGGTGAGTTCTCGCCTTGCCAGCTGCACTCCTATCACCCCTGGGCAGGGAGGGTGAGGCAGAACACCTGGGGAAGCTGCTGTCCCCACACCGCACCACCCTCGCCTGTGTCAGGCTGTCCTGAGGAGCTGGCCGGCCAGGCTGGCCCCGTGAACTCCTGGCACACGGCAGTCCAGCCGCTGGCCCTCTCGGCTCACCAGGTTCAGAGAAACATTAGCCGACCGGGACACCGTCACCCTGATAGCCTGACCGGTGTCACTTCCTAGGGTTCAGACTCAGGGAGGTGCCCTGGTCGGTTCAGCCTGTCTGCTGGCCGTCCTCTCCCCAACCTCAGTTTCGTCCTCTGCAACAGAAGCCTGCTGCCCCTCACCCCACTGGTGTGTGATGCCAGAGCTCTGTCCTGGGGATGACCCGGTCGCAGCCTCACCGGGAGCAGAGAGAGAGCCACGCCCGAATCTAAGCCGGCTGCTCTGCGTCCTAAGGAAACGGACACAGTGGGAGATTCAGCGAGGAAGACGAGGCCTGGCGGCAGCTGGGAAGGTGGCAAACAGCCTCAAGGGGCCCCGACGATCGTCTGTCTGTTCAATAATAAGGGATCGGGGACTTCCCCAGCGGTCCAGTGGTTAAGACTCCGCGCTTCCAAGGCAGGGGGTGCGGGTTCCATCGGGGAGCTAAGATCCCACATGCTGCGCAGCTCAGACAAAAAACAAAAACAACAGCAATAAAGGATCAGCTCCGATGGAACACACGCGTGTGCTAAAAACAATACACTGCCAAGTGGGAAAAAAAAATTCCAATTATAAACGCATCCACGAAACTCAGGAAAGAAGCCCCTCCTCCCGTCTGTTACTGGTGGGGAGTTCTAGCAATGGAGCCAGGAGCTTTGCACATCCTCCCTTATAATTTTCTTCGTTTCTCTGTAATGAGCCTTTATCACATTTAGAATCGGGGAAAAAAATAGGGTTAACAAAAGCCTGTCTGAATGCATCTGAAATCTGACTCTTGGCGCTGTAGCCAACCCCGGCTCAGCTCAAAGACCCAGCCCGCTCCCACCTCCCTGTGGACCCCTGTGACAGCCTCATGGGCCCTGGAAGCCAGTGGTCTTGTCTCCTCTCCACGCACGACTGCTCCCCCCAGCCTCCTCGTTGTGGGGGACTCCCAGCCCCCACCATCCTGCCACCCCCATCTCCGGGCAGCCTCTCCTCCATCGGCGTGGAGCCGGAAACACCCGCGTCTACTTTGTACCGATAAGGATACGCTCTCACTCGCTCGATCAGCTACGGGGCTATTTATCTGATCTGCCCACCTTGTCACCGGGCCAGGTGAGATTAATAATACACTTAATTTCACAAGCACAGGTTTCGTCTAAGTGGGCAAAATATTTGGACCACAGCATGACAAGTGAGATCATTTTGGTGGTTTTAAAGGCTGACGCAGAAGACACTTGGCTTTTGTTCCTGGCTGTCTGTTGCCAATTCAGCTGAATGGCTGGCTTCATCCAAGACGTTCTGAGCTGCAGGACGGTGCCCTGGACCCTGGCACCCCACAAACGGCACCGTCCCTCTGCGGTGCCTCCCGGGAGTCAGCGGTCGAGGGTCAAAGGGGAGGGGGCGACGAGGAAGAGAACACCACATGGTCCAGGCTCCCCTCCCTCCATCTCCAGGTGACGCTGTGGTGTGACACACACCGAGGTGGACCAGACACTCACAGACCAGAGAGGGGACAGGACATAAGACCAAGGAGAAAAAGGAGATGAGGGATCGGAGACAGCCAGAAGGCACTCTGGGGCCCTCTGACAAGGTGTCAGGGCACGGCGCTCTGAGGTGCCTGGACATGGGGCCGGGGTCTGGCCAGGGGACATGAGAAGGCAAAGCCTCCTGCTGGGGAGGTCAGCCGGGTGGGTGGGGTGAGGGTAATTACGGGGGGGCAGGGGTGGGGGGCAGGATGCTCAGTGGGGAGCAGTGGCTCTGCCCCTGCAGGTCGGAGTGGCCCAGGTTTGGAAGGGCCTCTGTCACCCAGCTAAAGTGCTGTGGAAAGGGGGGAGTGGGCCCCCCGGGAGGGTCTGAGCCCAGGGGACCCACCCTCAGGTGACAGTAAGCTACAGGTGCTGCGTTCATTGAGGGCTTGCCCTGACGCTTTCATTCATATGCAGAGACAAACGCCACGATGGGTTCCGTTTTGCAGAGGAAACCAGCTCGAGATGCTGTGACTTGCTTTATATAGTGGCTGGCCTGGGGCACCGCCCAGAACGCGGTCCAGGATGGTCTGCAGCTGGAGCCTGGTTCCGAGAGGGCAAAGCTGGTCAGATCTGGCCGGAGGAGGAGGTTGGGGGCACTACTGCACGAACCCACCCCCAGCTCAGCCCAGCTCAGCTCAGCTGCGGGGCCCCCGCTGCCCTGCGCCCCAAGAAGAGCCTGTGGCCTCGTCCTGCCCTGATCACCTTCCAGAGGACTAGAGAGAGAAGCTGCTCCAGGCAGGACTCGGGAAGCCCCCAGACCACTCTGGTCCCCGGGGGGCCTTCTTTCCCTCCTCCCAATTTTACACATGGGACTCCGTGGCCCAGAAGAAGGCAGGGGCTCGCCCAAGGCCAGCTCCCAGACCTTCCAACCCTCAGGCGCTTCCAGCAAGCTCTGGAGCTGAGCGGGGCTTGGCCCTCCCTCTGGCCCCGCCCCCTCCAGCGAGCAGCAGGGATTAGCGCCTCTCCGAGGTCCCTGCCGCCTGGCCTGAGCTCTTCATCATGCCCGCTGCCCCCGGGAGCGGCTTTGTCTAGACGCCACTTGACAGACGGGGCTGAGCAAAGGACTAACAGGATTTCTCAGCCCTGTCACTCCTGCCGTCGCCCTCTTCAGCCACCTGAAGACGAATTAGTGTTGCCTCTCCTCCCTCCGTCAGACCACCAGCCCTGCGCTGCTCCCCACGCGGCTGCATTGTACGGTCAAGCTCAGAGCTAAGCCGGATTTCAGGCCTCTCTGAGCGGGGTCCGCAGGCCAAGGAGCCTGGACAGGCACACAGCTCTCTTGTGAGCTAGGCAGCCCTCTGCGCCCTTATTGGGGGCCCATGGGGTGGAGGTGCAGAGAGAGCTGGGCCTTCTAAGCGACCTGCGTGTGGATCCCTGCTCTGCCAGCTCATGAGTCCGTGGAGCCCAAGCGAGCACCTTGGCTGCCCTGCCCCTGCTTCCCCCCGGCTAAAGCAAGGGCCCCAGGACCTTCCAGGAAGGCCCTTGTAAGTGTCCGAGATGCAGCTTGCAGAGGGTCAGGCCCATAGTAGGTCCACGATACCTACTAAGTATCACTGCTGTGATTGGACCAATGACGCCTACAAAGGGTGCTAATTAACTGAGCCTCGCGTCTCATTCTAGTGGACCCTCTAACAGACAGTGGGTTTGCTGGGTCCCATGAGGAAAGGTGCCCACAACACCATAACTGCCCCCAGGGGCGTCCAGGGTCTCTGTCTGGAGCTGCCAAGGAGTTCTGGGCAGGTGTCTGTGCCGGTATCTCCGACAAGGCTGCACAGGCCTCGACTGGCCCAGGGTGACGCCCTGCAGGGCCCTGATGGCTTCACCCGTCCCACGTGGAACCCACAAGGAGAGACCTCTGGGTCTCAGTCACCCGAAGTCTCCGGGGCACTCCATGGCAGGATAGGAGGACTTGTGGCATGTCCTGTAGGGCCCGGCAGACCTGGGGTCTGGCTGTGTGTCTTGGGCAAGTCACTTCTCCAAGCCTCAGTTTCCTCACCTGTAAAATGGGAACCAGCACCAACCCCACCCCCTTAAGGTGGTTGCAGGGCCAAAGAGTGTGGCACAGTGCACGTACAGAGCAAACATTCAGTACATTTGCTTTAAGAAAATAAAGTCAAACTTGACTGTGGGAAGAAGAAAAGGAAACTCCCAGAGACTCCCCAAATTATCCTCATGGCTGAGGAAGGAAGCCGGTTCTTTTCCTGTAAGCAGTGCACCCACACTTCTGAGCAACCCCACCCCCACCCCGCAACTGGCTGGCCTGCCGTCTTTGCTAGGGTCTTTTCAGGAAGAGGTGGCCCCGCTGAAGCAGAGGGCCCAGCCCCACCCCTGGCCAGCACTTCCCGCTGGAACAAGAGGACGCGGCACCACTTCCGCACTGAGAGCACACCCAGCCCATCAGGGAAGGTCGCAGCTCTGGGCAGCAGAGACACCTGTGTTGGATTTCCTGCTCTTTCAGAGATTAGCCCTGTGACTGGGAGCCTGGACAAGACCCCAGCATGTCTGAGCCTCCTTTCCATCTGTAAATGGGGCACAGACTCTGCCGGGGTGGCAGTGAGGAGATGGAAGCATGGTAAGCTGTGCTGTTGTCACGAGTATCAGGCTTCAGACAATGACCCACAGCCTAGACGAGGAGGCAAGACAGATGTCTAAGTTCATAGAAAGATGGGTAATGGCAGCCATGACATTGCCTTTATGCATGAAGTAACCGAGGTCCAGAAAGATGAATGGACGCTGGCACAAGACGGTTTGACCTTGGCCTGGAGCAATGACACAAGAGGAGTGCAAGATGGACAGATGGCCTCAGGCAGAAGCCTGGCAGCATGGCTTTGGGGAGGAGACGGGTGATGAGGTCTGAGCTGGGTGGGGTGAATAGAGCCCTCGTGAGAAGCCAGGAGATCCCCCGCCCTTTCCACAGCAGGCCAAGGAATTCATGGCTTCATAGGCCAGTTTCTGTCCTCATGCCCAGAAATGGAATCTTAGGTGTGACTCCTGGATCCAGCCTGTTCTCTCCAAATATTGGGAATAAAGTTGCAATCGAAAAATGACCCCACGTATCAAAATTTTGGGGATGCAGGTAAAGCGGTTCTTAGAGGGAAACTTATAGCTTTAAATAATTATATCAGAAAAGAAGAAAGATCTAAGACCAATGACCTAAGTTTTCACCTTAGGATAATTAAAAAAAAAAAAGAAGAAGAAGAAGAGCAAACTAAATCCAAGGTAAGTAGAAGGAAGGATATAATAAAGGTAATAACAGAAATTCACGAAATAGAAACAAACCACAGAGAAAACTGACAAAGCCAAAACTGGGTCTTTAAAAATATCAACAGAATTGACAAACCTCTACTTAGAATGATCAAGAAAAAAGAGAGAGCACAAAAATCACCAGTATCAGAATGGAAAGGGCATTATCACTACAGATCCTATAAATATTCATCAGAGAATTCTATATACAATTTTATACCAAAATATGACAATGTAGATGAAATGGACATATTTCTTGGAAAAGACAACTTATCAAAATTGACAGAAGGAATAGAAAATCTGATCAACCCTATAGCTATTAAAGAAATTTAATTTATCAGAAATAATCTCAAAACTCTAGGCCCAGATGGTTTCACTAATGAATTCTAGCAATCATTCAAATCTTATATCAAATATTTAATAAAAATATTTTTCAAAGATTTAATAAAATACCAAAATATTAACAAATTAAATCCAATCCAAAGTATTAAAGAAGGGATAATACCTTGTAAGATAATATCTCATTGAGATAATATTTCAATCCCTGAGACTTATCTCAGAAATGCAATGTTGGTTTAACATTTGAAAGACAATAGGATTCACCATACTAACAGGTTAAAGGAGAAAAATCATATTATTTCAAAAGAAAATATGATTCTCTCAAAAGATTCAGAAAAAGCATTTGACAAAATTCACTAGCCATTCATTATAAAAACTCTCAGTAAACTAGATATAGTAGGAAACTTCCTCAAACTGATCCAGGGAATCTACAACAGACCAGCTTATAGTCAACATCATTCTTAACAGTGAAAAACTGATGTGTTTCCCTGACGCTGGGAACAAAGATGTTCTCTTGCTACTCCTCTTCAACATTGTACTGGCCATCCTAGACATTGCTATAAGCCAAGATAAAAGAAATAAAAGACACAAATATCAGAAAAGAAGTAAAACTGTCCCTATTTGTGGATGATATGATTATTTATGTAGAAAATTCCAAGGAATGTACAAAACAACCATAAGAACCAATAAAGGAATTTAGCAAAGTCATAGGATACAAAGTTAATATAAAAAATCTATTGTACTCTTACATGTTAGCAGCAAACAACTGGAAAATAAAGTCTTAAAAATTCCACTTACAATAACACACAAAAAATAAAGTGCTTAAGAATAAATCTAACAACATTTGTCCAAGATCTCCATGTTGAAAAGCACAAAATAGTGCTGAGGGAAAAAGAAATAAAGATCTAAATAAATAGAAGAATGTACCATGTTCATGGATTGTAAGGCTGAATACTGGATAAGATGACAATTTCCCTACAATGATTTGACACAATCCCAATCAAAGTTTCATCAAGCTTTCTGATAGAAGTTGACAACTAACCAGAGTCAGTGCACAGGGGCACCAGCACCTCTTCCCCTCCAGCCTGGGGACAAGAGGCAGCAGGAGTTGCAGCCGGGACAGCCCACCTGCCAGCAGCTCCGACTCCTGCTCTCTCCTCCCTCTCTATTCCCCTTTCCCTCAGGGCAGCCTCAGTCAACCAGCCAGTGAATCCCCCAGAAACGGGGCCTGGCAGGAGAAAATGCCAGGCTATTGTCAGCACGGGACCACTGTGAGCTGCCTGGGTGGCATCCTCCAGCCAATCGTGTCCGCCAGGGCTGCCCTGCCCTTGAGCGAACGTGCCTGTGGCTGCCGGTGGTGCCCCACCGAGGAGCTCTTGACTCACACTGGGGCTCTTTCCAGGCACACAGGGCCTTCCTTCGCTGACGTTTTACAGCTCTGTGAACACCTGCCTTCCCCCTTGCTGGGAAGTTGGAGCCAAGCTGACTTTGCTCTTTGTCTGAAGTGGACCCCATAGCAGGGCAAGGTCCAGGCAGGGGGCTCAGGTCTGTGATGTCAAACCAAGCAGCCACCTGTAGGTGCATGTTCATCCAGGAAGTGGCTGAGAACCAGAGCCATCCAGTTCCAGTTAGCTATTGCTGCATTACACATTGCCCCCCAATTTAGTAGCTCACAGCATCTATTTTATTAAACCTCAAGATTGTGAGGGCCAGGAATCCCACTGGGGTTCAACTGGGCAACCCTCCAGCTCCATGTGGCACTGGGTGGGTTCACTTGGTGTTATTCAGCTGACAACCAGGCTGGTCTGGACGGCTTTACTCTCAAGTCTGTTTCCTCACTGCATGACTAGAAGGCTGGGCTCAGCTGGGACTGTCACCCAGATCACCTCCACCTGGCCTCTGCAGCAGGGTGTTCTCAGGGTAGCTAGACTATGCATAGCTGAGGGCTCCCAGAATGTCCTAAGAGGTCTGGGGGTCAAGGAGGCTGCAAGACTTCATCTAACCTAGCCTTGGAAGTCACATGGCATTATTTCCTTGGAGTTCTATTGGTTAAGCAAGCCATAGAGCCAGCCCAGATTCAAGGGAAAAGGATTTGACTCCACCTCTCTGGGGGGGAGGGATCACTTTTGTAAGGACTCTCTGGTAAGGCTGTTTCCTTGGTGGGCTGTACAGTCAGCGCGTGAGAAAGGTGTTTTATCATCTCCATCCCAGCATCATCGTCACCACCAGCATCATCTTCACCATCCTCATGGCCACCACCATCGTCATCCTTTTTACCATCATCACCACCACCACCACCATCATCACCATCACCACCATCATCACCATCATCACCACCACCACCATCATCACCACCACCACCATCATCACCACCACCACCACCATCATCATCACCACCACCACCACCATCATCACCACCACCACCACCATCACCACCATCACCACCATCATCACCATCACCACCACCATCACCATCACCGCCATCATCACCATCACCACCACCATCACCATCACCACCACCATCACCATCACCACCACCATCACCATCATCACCATCACCGCCACCATCACCATCACCGCCATCATCACCATCACCACTACCATCACCATCACCACCACCATCATCACCATCACTGCCATCATCACCATCACCACCACCATCTTCCTCTTTACCATGACCACCATCAACCTGTACTTGCGCCTGTCTGAGGCTAGGCTGTTAGAATCCCTACGGAACAGACGAAGAAACCCAGGCACAGAGCACTTGCCCACGCTGACCCTGATAGACAGAAGTTCCCATGAAGTGTACACTTTTCAAGCACCTAAAGTCACAGAATTAAAAAAACAGCAGGTCACCAAGACGCAAGTTGGTCTGCACCACACCCTCTCACATGAGCTCCCCTTAAGCGCTGGTTCCCCTAGTCTTCCCAGAGCTCTTACTGAGGTTAGCGCACGCGTCCTCACCACAGCCTTGTGGGGGAGGCTTTATCGTCCCCAAACTAGAGTCAGGGAGATCGGGGCGCAGAGAGGCGCAGTCTCTTGTTTCCAACATTCTCTCTCTTCTTCTGCAGCTGCCTAAGCTCAGGAATAGAGCGGAAGCGGGTATGCCGGGCAGACATTGGCGGTTCTGTCTACACTAATCAAATTAATTGGATAATTGCCACTTCATGGTGTTTGGTGTTGACACAACCTTGAACTTGGCTTTTTTACAGGTTTCCTCTGAACCTCTCCAGGAGGCTCCTCCGGCTATTGAATAGAGCCTCCTACTCTCCAGGCCAGGAACGCTGGGGGTCTCCTTTTCTAGCCAGTGGGGGCGGGGGAGGGACTGGCAGACAAGAAAGGCTAAATGACTGTCCAAGGTCACGGAGTGACCTGTGGACGAGGTGACAAGAGAAGCCCACGCCTGCCCACCGCCTCCGGCTCTGACAACTAAATCACCCCAAAGAGACGTGTGTGGTTTCATTTCTATTCCATCTGCAGGAGGGGGAAAAAAATCAATGTTTGCTAAATGAAAAAGAAAAACATCGGCAGGCGGAAAATGTATTTTCAACTTTTAATGGCGTGTTACCGACAACGGCAAGTCCATGGAATACAGCAGGCCCGCCTGCCGTGGGGCTGGGCTGTGATGCGGGGACATGATCTCAGTGGCCAGGTGTCGGGGATGGTGGAGGACAGTGGGAAGGGGCACAGACACCCCCGTCTGCCAAGCTGGGGTGGCTGGCAGCCTCTGAGTGAGCCCTAGGTGGACGCCCCCAATGGGCGGGGGGGGGGGGTCAGCTGGGCAAGTGGGACAAGGACCCCTCTGTAAAGGGGGGCGGCAATCTGAGAAAGATGTGGTCCTTCTGCAGAGCCCAAGCCCTGCTCGGCCACGAGACTCGACAAAGAAGGGCCAGGAGGACCTAGATGAGGATTCCTCCAGGAAGGACGCTGCCCACTCAGGTCCCCCACAGGCTCTGGAGACCTACACCAGGCACCTATCAGGGCAGCCTGCACTGGCGAAGGTCTGCTTTCATCCATTCCTTGATTCTGTGTCTATTGAGAAAGAAGTTGTGGAGTATCTCCTGAGTGGCGGGCACACTGCCCAGGGCTGGGGACACAACAGTGACCAGGGCAGAGACTGGCCCTGTCAATGGGGTTTCTGGTTTGGTAATTACAGTGATAGAGGATGGGCATTAGGCAAGGGCGGGGGAATGATGGCCAAGGGTGGTGGGCACCAGGGCTGGGGGCGTAATCCAGCCAGGGGCCTCTGTGGAGGCTCCCAAGGAAGGGATGCAGCATGTCTCAGAGGAAGCGTGTTTCCAGCTGAAAGAGAGGGGCCAGTGAGGCCACAGAATGCACCAGGCTCCCGGGGTCCCGCTACGGGGACCGGGGGCGGGGGAGAGAGGTGAGCCATGGGCTGGAGAGGTGGTGCCCGGGGTCCGCCTCTGCCCTCGCTAAGCCGGGAATCCTCCGCAGGGGCTCAAACAGACACCCGTGTCAAGGTGGATCCAGACTGTGCAGGGGAGGAAGCATGCACAGCTTTCAGGCCTCTTGAAGAAAACAAATAAAAACTGCAAGTACAAAATTAGGTCCAGGGCCTCAGAAGCAGGCCCTGCGGGTGAGGGATGTAACGGTCAAGCTTCATCAGCCTCCTGGGAACTCCCCTATCCATCTATAGATCTTCATCTCCTCCACGATTTCTCTTAAAAACCTGTTTCCTTTACGTTCCATTCTGTAACCCTCGCGACCACGACCGTAATCACCAAGTAGCCTCAGGGTGCTCCATCCACCCCTTGCTGCCTGTCCGTCTCTTGGTTCCTTCATTTTTTATTTTATTTATTTATTTTTTTTTTGCGGTAGGCGGCCTCTCCCTGTCGTGGCCTCTCCCGTTGCGGAGCACAGGCTCCAGACGCGCAGGCTCAGCGGCCATGGCTCACGGGCCCGGCCGCTCCGCGGCATGTGGGATCTTCCCGGACCAGGGCACGAACCCGCGTCCCCTGCATCGGCAGGCGGACTCTCAACCACTGCGCCACCAGGGAAGCCCGGTTCCTTCATTTTGATTCGGCTCTCGGTGACCTGCGTTTTGTTGTTGTTGTGTGTGCGTGCGCGCGCGTGTGTACACGTGTGTGTGCGTGCGTGTGTGTGTGTGTGTGTTTTGGCCACACTGTGCAGCTTGCGGGATCCTAGTTCTCTGACCAGGGATTGAACCTGCGCCCTCGGCAGTGAAAACGCTGAGTCCTAACCACTGAACTGCCAGGGAATTCCCTCTTCCATGGCTTTAGGTGCGCAATGAGTATACATTTCCCGGGACCTGGCAGGTCTGCCAGTGTTCCCACCGGCTCCCCAGCCAGATGCCAGCTCAGCTCAGGAAGACTCAGGACCCTGGGACGTGCCTTCCTTGTCTTGATCAGACCTCGGTGTCGCCTTGCAGAGCGACAGGGTTTACAGGAAGAGCACCTGAAAGGAGTCAGGCCTGGGGAAGGCGTTTCGACCCAGTCTGAGGGGACAGATCACCGACAGTGAGACAGGCCAGAGCCGGCCGTGACCACAGCCCCTGGAGCCTTTGCTGGGGTCCTTCCCCACCCATGATGCAGAGAAAAGACATCTGGAAACTGTAGAGTGCAGCGCACATGTGCCTATGTGTGAGATGTTGTCACGTAATGCAGTCTGCCCCAGATGTGACTTCTGTCTGTACTGGTCCTTTGTGGTGTGAATTTTTAAGTTCTTTCCTTTTTAAACAAACAAACAAAAAAGTAATTCATTGGAGAAAGTCTGGAGGATGTAGAAAACTAAAGGATAACAGACAAAATAAAAATACCAATAATCCCAGCATGAAGAAGTAATCATTAGGAATACTTTGGTTTTTTCCACCAGTCTTGTTTTCTGTGAATATACACATTTTTTTCACCTAGAGAGCATGCTATATTTACCCTTTTGTGCCCTCTTTTTTCTATTAAAATTATGTAATGCACATTTTCCTGTCTCATTAGATACTCAAATTATCATTTATAATGGTTCCACTGGGGTCCAGCAGACCGATTTAGATTAATTTACTCAAATCTTCCTAGAAGTAAGGACCTCTGATGAATGTCCTTCTCCGTACATCTCTGTACATCTTGGGTTATTTCCGACTCCCTGCCCATGGGGCAAGGAGTCGGAGGAGTGCTCACTGTCAGGCTTGACACCTGCTGCCAGATGGCCTTTGGTCCAGCCGTGGCCCTTGATCCAGCCGTGCCCACGCAGCCTGGTGATCCCAGGAAGGGACCGGCACCCACTTTTACTCAATTCTTGGCAAATTTTTTTGGTGTCCTCTTGGGGTGTGAATTTACGTTTCCTTTACGACCTGGGTATGTGAACACTGCCTCATGTTCTTATCGTCCACAATACTGATCGGAACTCTGCTTCCCCTCACAGAGACAGAACTTCCAGGAAGAGCAGACGCAGTTTGTCAGCTGTCCTTTGCCCATTTTCCTCTCCAGATGCCCATCAGTGGGGGGCCCCTCATTGGTGCTCTCGAGCAAAGTAATTTGAGGAGTGCTTATAAAAGGGAGGATTTGCAAAGACGCGGGAAACTGCAAGAGGCAGGGCCCTACCCGGGCTGGAAGCAAGGACTGTCACCACCCGAGGCTTGAAGGGGCAAGGGGGAGGGGGTGGTGACCTGAATCCGGAGGCAGAGTGGGCTTGGGGTGGGGGGCACCTGGTAGGCACTGCTCTCTGGAGAGAAATCAACATCCTTACCATACCTGCTACCCTGCCTCTGAAGCTGGAGGGCAGCAAACTCTGGATTCCATCCGTAAGGGTCAGCCTCTGAGAGCACAGAGCCACGGGGAGATGAGAGAGGGTCCCCCAGGGGCAGAATTTCTCTTTTTTAAAAAATGTAATTTGGGACTTCCCTGGTGGCACAGTGATTAAGAATCCGCCTGCCAATGCAGGGGACTCAGGTTTGAGCCCTGGTCCGGGAAGATCCCACATGCCGCGGAGCAACTAAGTCCGTGCGCCACAACTACTGAGCCTGCGCTCTAGAGCCCACGAGCCACAACTACTGAGCCCGCGCGCCACAACTACTGAAGGCCGCACACCTAGAGCCCACGCTCGCCACAACTAGAGAAAGCCTGTGAGCAGCAACAAAGATCCAATGCAGACAGAAATTAATTAATTAATACATTTTAATTTTATTTATTTATTTTTTGGACACACCATGCAGCCCGTGGGATCTTTGTTCCCCGACCAGGGCTCGAACCCGGGTCCCCGGTCGTGGAAGCGCAGAGTCCTAACCGCTGGACCGCCAGGGAATTCCCAGCATTCCTCATGGATTTGTGGACCCTCTCTACTATCGTGGCATTGGCCCCCCCTCCAGCACCCAGCTTCGGTGGCATAATCCGCTTTCGTTTTCACTGTCCGGCCTTGGCCGCTGTGCACGGGACAGGATGCACGTGGGGATGTTTTCACCATCAGTGCCCAGGTTTGCCAGCCTTCTTGCCTGCTAAAGAGACCGTGTCAGGCAGCTTTAAAAGTATCAGCTCAGCGGAGAGATGGTCCCAAGGCTTAGTGCAGCGGGAGTAAGCACATCACAGTGATTATCGTCGCTTTATCTGGAGGGAGTAAAAACAGCACATACCGAAGGGCCGAAGAAGCTGCACACACCAGCTCCAGAAAGGTTTTGATTTTAAGCGTAAACTTCACGAGTTCACGCGCGGTAGGCAGCCTCCAAGTCGGCCCTAATGACCCCACCTCCTGGTGTCCACACCCCCGTGTGGGCCCCTCCCATGATGAATAGAGGTGACCTGTGTAACCAGTGGGACACTGTGGACATGATGGTGTGTGGCTTCCACCTGGCTCTCTCTCAGACCACTGGCTCTGGGGGAAGCCGGCCACCCTGTCCCGAGGACGCTCAAGCAGCCCTGGGGAGAGGTCCATTGGGGAGGAACCGAGGCCTCCTGCCAACAGCCAGCAGCAACTTGCCAGTGATGTGTGCGAGCCCCTTGGAAGTGGACCTTTCAGTCCCAGTTAAGTCATGTCAGCCCAGTTGACATCTCGACCGCAACCTCTTGAGAGACTCCAAGCCAGGCCAGTTTAGCAAAGCTGCTCCCAGATTCCAGATTCACAGAAACTGTGGGAGATCATAGATGGTTATTATTGTTTTAAACCGCTACATGTAGCATTATTTCTTATACAGCAATAGATACAAGCACAGCATTTCACTGCAAACCTACAGAACAGTTTGAAATCAAGGACTGGAGTCCAAATTCTGGGTCTCCATGTGAACCCATTGGAAGCACCTAGCAACACAGGGGCTGCTGGAGCAGACCTTAGGGAAGAGAGTTCAAGGCTGAGCGTTTGGAGTTCAGAGCTCCCCATGGAGTCGGTGTTCCTCTCTGAGCCTGTCTCCCCGTGTGGAAAATGAAGGAGCTGCGCTAAGAAGCCCAGACCTTCTGAGATTCCGAGGTCAGCATGGACAGAGCCCGTCCCACTCCTGACACCTGCCTTACTTCCTTGAGCAGAGCCTGGGCCGTACCTGTGCCCCGATTCCAGAAGCACCAGAAACAGGACCCGCTCTGCTACTTGTTTGGCCAGAGAGGAGGGCATTGCCCCTGGCCAACCAGAGCTCCCCCAAATGGCTTTGTGTGTGTGTGTGGTGTGTATTTTTAACATTGAGATATAATTCACAAACCGTAAAAGTCACCCTTTTAAAGTGTACAACTCGGCGATTTTTAGTATTTTCACTGTACAACTGTACACTGTACAACTGTACAATCATCATCACTAATTCCATAATATTTTCATCACTCTAGAAAGAAACACTGTACCATCTAGCAGTCACTCCCATTACCCCCCAGCCCACCACCCCAGCCCCTGGCAACCACTTATTTACTGTCTCTGTGGGTTTGCCTCTTCTGGACATTTCACGTAAGTAGGATCATACAACACGTGGCCATTTGCATGTGGCCTCTTTCATTTAGCATAAGGTTTCTGAGGTTCATTCACATCGTAGCATGTGTCAGAACTCCCTTGTTATGGCTGAGTAATATTCCATTGTGTGGATGAACACGTGGGATGAACACGTGGGATGAACACGTGGTTAGCCGATGGACATGTGGGCTGTTTCCATCTCTTGGCTGTTGTGAATAGAGCTACCCTCCCCCCCCCGGGAAGCAGAATCCAGCCAGGGAAGCTGACGAGCAATTCTCTCATTACAGGAAGCGTCAAGCCCTCCATCTACATTTTAAGGTCAGTTTGTGAATCAATCTCTGGGAGGCAACCCGTGGCTTTGGATTTCCAGAAGCACTTTCTGTACCTGAGCGAAGTGGGGGCTGGCCCGAGACCTGAGCCCCCAGTTCCAAGCTCCGTTCCCCTGATGCTCTGAGGCTCAGCCTGGGCCTCGGTCTCCCCATGAGGTCAGGGGTCAAGGAGGACCCTCGCCAGGACAAAGCTACTGCTGACTTTGCCACTCAACCCTGAGCCCCGTGCCCAGAGGCCCAGAGGCCCAGTCTCCTCCTCTGTGAAGTGGGGACGCTGCCACCCACCTGCTAGGACTGTGGGAGAGGTCAGAGGCCGTGCTGGAGAACACGTGACCGTGAGTGAGGGGGTTTACAGAGAGGAAGTGAGAACGTGGGCCGATAAGGACGAGCGGTGAGTGGGGAGCAAGGCACAGCGTGAATAAGCAATTGAACAGACGACAGAAGGAACAGAGGCTCCTTTGGGGGTGTTGGATGGGGTCCTTCTAGCCGGGCCAGTTGCTCTCCCACACCAGGGCTGCACACAGGGCTGCATCCCCTGGGCCCACACATGGCCTGGCTGACTGCTGGGAGAGGAGGGAGGAGGGAGCAGATTAGAGCTAGGGCGAGGCTGGGGGCCTGGCCCCTGAGAGGCCCAGACTGGGTCCCCCAGGAGACCCCAGGAGCAGAGGGGCTCCAGGGCAGGGATGGGCACCCTGCCTTCAGCCCTCAAGGCTCACACCTCCTCTTGTTGCCCAGTCCTGGCTCCAGGCAGGAGTGCCAGGGCCACAGGGCTGGCGGGTAGGCAGGCCCCCGCTCCCAGGGCTCGGGGCCATCCATCTTGGTCTGACCCTATTAAAATACATTATAAAGGGAAGAAAAGGGTGGGCCAGAGGGTGAAGGGGAGGAAAAGGATGCAGCGTCAGGCCTTTGTTTGTTCCTCCCCCAGGACCCGGAGCAGAGAAGATAAAAGGGGGCCTGGGGCTTTGTTCTCAGGGGCTGGGGGCAGCCGAGCTCAGTGGGGGGGCTCTGTGGGAAGAAGAGAGGCCAGTGGGACGCACCATCTCGGGCCTGCCCCTCCCGTGCTGGCTCTCGCACCCTCGGACACCACAGCTGCCTCGCACCCAGATGCCTGCCAGCGCGCCGCCCCCCACCCCCGACCCGGCAGCTCCAGCTCTGGTCCTGCAGACCTGGGGCAGAGAGGCAGGCTCCAGCTGCACCTGGGGTGCAGGAAAACCACCCAGGGTCTGGCAAAGATGGAGCTCTGGAACTTTCCAGCTCCTGAAGCTGGTTCCCAGCACCTGCTGGGGGCCCTGAAGAGCCCACAGGGGAATAGTAAGAAGCCACCCACGGGTGGGCCCTGCCTCTGAGATGGGACCCTGGGCAGCTGACCATAGAGTGTGGGCCATGTAGGCGGCCCAGGCCCTCATCCTGGTGCTGGGAAAGGGACAGAGCCACCCAGAAGCAGATGCTTCCCTGCTGCCCGTGGGCACTCGCTCCGCCAGGCCCCGCTGAGAAGCCACACCCCACAGCTTCCGTTCCAGTCCCCCCTGGGGGCACCTACTGAGAGCCAGGACGGGCCACGCCTCTTCCCAGGGTGATAGCTTTGATCCTTGACATCAGCGGTTATGGGTTCAATTCTATCCCTCCCCCAAAAAGCTATGCTGAAGTCCTAACCCCCAGGATCTCAGAATGTGGCCTGATGTGAAATAGGGTCACTGCAGATGTCATTAGAGTGAGGGCATGCGGAAGCAGGGTGGGCCCCCGTCCGCGATGAACGGTGTCCTTACGAGGAGGGTGCGGCACGGAGACAGAGCCCCGCACGGGAGGGCAGAGGCAGAGATTGGAGGGGTGAGGCTGTGAGTGCCGGAATGCCAAGGCCACCAGAAGTGGGGACGGCCACTCCTGGCAGAGGACGTGAGGTCCCTTCCTGTTCCAATGCCCTAAGAAGGTGTTTGCACAGCAGGGCGGGGGCCGCGGCTCTTGGGTTTGGGAAAATGATGCCCTGATCCAGTTAAAGAACCCAGGGTGGCTTTGCTGGCTGTGAACGTGGCCGGAACACTGTATCAGAGTCAGAAAGCCCGGAGGCTGGAGGCAAGCGGGCCCTGTGATTCCCTATTCTTGTCCCTTGTTGGTGCGCTGGGGACTCACCGTCTCCAGGTCTGAGGCCGAGGGTTTTGAGCACGTCGCGTCCACGTGCCGGGCCTCCCAGGCCACACACTGGGAGCAGCACAGCTCGACAGAGGCGAGGGCGGAAGCACACCGTTCACGGCCAATAACTCGGCCCGGTCAGCTAGCTGTGCCCAGCCCTCCCCCCCGGGGCACACACGTGGGCCCACAGATCTGCTGCCATGGTGCCAACCTGCACTGACTCACCAAGTGAGCTTCTCCAAGCAGAGGCCGGGGCCCCAGCCGGAGACTCCTCCCATATTTATGACTTGCTTTCCCTGGGATGAACAGTCCACAGTGCAGACCTGGCCCTCACAACCCTCACACTCTGGGAGGAGGGATGTGGGGTCACACCTGCTGTGTTAGGGGCTGTAAGAGTTCAGAGCAGGGACCCTAACCGGCCCGAGGAACCAGGGCAGGCTTCCTAGAGGAGGTGTTGGTCAGGCCAGCAAGGAAGGGTGTCCCAGGCACAGGGCACAGCCTGTGCAAAGGGCTGGAGAAGACACATCCCATCATGAGCATGTGTAGCCATGGGGTAGAGGTGGAGGTAGGCACAGGAGGGGCGTAGCCGGCTCCCACAGGGCCTGTCAGTCACATGGCCCGATCAGGGCACTGGGGAGCCACAGAAGGCTTTGGGGGAGAGGAGGAGGGTCGTTGGTGTGAACATCCGGAAAATGCTCCAGATGCCACGTGGAGATGTGGGGGCAGGTGTGCAGGCAGGGAGCCCCTCAGGGGTGCACATGCCACCACGGGGGACACCCAGGACCAGGCCGGGGGGTGGGCGTGGTGTGAAGTGGGGGAGAACAGGAAGAACACTTCGCACCTCTGGCTGTGTCTGCTCCACTTGTTTTCTGGAAGGACTCTGCCCCCTCCCCATGCCGGGTAGCAGTCTGGTTCCCGGCTGGCACCTTGCGAGGGGTTGGGATTTCCATCTACACGTTCCCTGCTGGTCTGTGCCATGAGTTCATCTCCTCCCAGGCGCCGGGGCCAGGGACCCACCGGGTGTCCACAAAAGCAGGGTGGGTGGAGCCCCCCAAAGGTTCCTCATCAGAGAGTCGTGTGTGTGGTTGTACAGGGCAGGCAGGGGCGCACTTGGTGCATGTTGGGGGGTCAGCACTGGGGAGAAAGGGTGCAGAAAGGGAGAGGGTTTTGTTTCACTGAAGAGAGAAACGCAGGCAGATGCATTAAGATGAATGTGATCACCACTTTTCTGTGTCCGCTTGCCTGGGCCATGGGGGTCCCAGAAACTTGGCCACACGTTACTCTGGCTGTTTCTGTGAAGGCATTTCTGGACGAGGTTAACATCTGAATTCTTGCACTTAGCAAAGCCGATTGCCCTCCCCAAAGTGGGTGGGCCTCATCTAATCAGTCGAAGGGCTGCCTAGAACAAAAAGACAGGCCTTCCCTGAGTGAGAGTGGATTCTCCAGTGGCTGCCTTCAGACGCTCTGCACCGTCGGCTCTCCCCCTGCCAGCCCACACTGCCCATCTGGACCTGCCATCACGGCAGGACCCAATTCCCTATAGTAAATGTTTTCCTCTATCTATACACACCCTCCCCGTTCTGTCTCTCCAGAGGACGCTGATGGATAACACGAGGCTCCCACCCAGGCTGGCTGGGACAGAAGCAGCTCTGCAGACCCGAGGGGTGGCCGGCACCCTCTTCCCATGGCCTTCAGATACCGGCCTCCAGAGGCAAGGGAAGCGGGGGTGGGTCTCAGCTGGTGGGAGCAGGGCTTAGGCACTGCTGTCAAGACTCCAGCTCCTTCCTGGGAGAACAAACAGGGGTTTTTGTTTGTTGTTGTTGTTTGTGACCCCAGAACCTCTGGGATCACGCTGGTAACCAGCTGAATTTCTGCCATTATCACAAAGACCCGCCAGGTGGCCTGTGCCCTAAATTGGGGAGAGGGGGTGGGACCTGCGCTTTGATCACGTCCGGAAGAGGCAGCGTGTAGAACGCAGACCCAGTAGGAGGGTGTTCCGGGCACCATATTGGAAAGGGCACCAGGCAGGGTCCCCACTGGCAGTCCCAAGAGAGAGGGATTTGTCCAGCGTCTGATCCCCAGGTCAAGCTGGTCTTTTATTCCCCCTCATCGTGAGGGCGCAGGCGGGAGGTGCTTCCCCAGCCCATTTCCCTCCCAGCTGACACTCACCCCCCTACATCAGGGATGCCTTTCCTGGAAAGAATCGCCTCTAAGGTGGGTCAGTTCAGACAGTGAATGGGAGCGTCAAGCCAGCACCCGACCCGGCACACAGCAGGCTCGGGACCCACGGCCGCTCTGTCTCTCACACCCAGGTCCAACCCGCCTAGTCCACGCGGCCTGGGGTTCCAAGGAGAGGTCCCGGGGACAGTTGAGGCTGGCCACCGGGAGAGGCCCCACATCCCCACCGGGGCCAGCAGGGCGGCCACTGTCTTTGTTCCATAAATTGAGCTTCTGTGCAAGATTCATTTGAAAATTCACACCTGCAGCTTAAACCGCTGACTTGGGTACACAGAGGCTCGGGGCGTGGACACGTCCCCTTTCCGGTGACGGTCACCGAGTTGAGGGATGGAGCAGGGTCAGGTCCTCAGGGATCAGGTGTCTGTGAAAACCATCCCCAGAGAATCACCCGGAAGCTCCCCTTGCAGCCAGGGCTAGGGTTCCAGAGGTTGCCCCGAGCTCGTCAGGAACAGGACAGATCGAATAAACGTCTTTCGGAAGCCTCACCGCCTCTGGGAGGCTGGGCGTGTTTGTCAGGCGTCTCTCGTTCACTCAGCTCGATTTCACTGTAGTCCCATCTTCCCAGGGCTGGGGAAACAAAGGTGATGAGACAGCCAGTTTACCGTCGGGGGGGTGGGGAGGTGGGGAGGAGAGACCGCCCTACACTGCCCTTCCCGCCTGGAATGATTTCATTGCCTCTGTGACTGACCCGGGCCTGGAAGGAACAGGCAGCCAGAAGGTCTGTGCAGGGAAGCAAACCGCAGCACTCCTGCCCCGGCCTCCCTGGTCCGGGGGTGGGGGCTCGGGGATGGGACACGTGTAACTCCAGCCAGGAGGTGAGACCCCGGGCGGGGGCAGCATCCACGTGAGCCACAGGTAGTGTCACCGTCTGGGCAAGCCCGACTCTCCCACCGGCTTTCCAGGACAGAGGGTCCGTGGGAGGGGCCTCGGCCCATCTCTCCTGCTAGCCCTAGTGGACGCGCTGCATGGAGCAAAGCTGACGTGGAAATCGGGGTGACTCGCCAGACCCTCGCACGCCCAAGACGGCCTCAGTCATCCCGCGTGAGTGGCAACCGCGGGCGGTTCCAGGCTGCCCCCAATCCCCGCACGCCCGCCAGGGAAAGGCCCGACCGAGCCCTGCTGGCAGGTCGGCGGCCCCTCCTCCAAGACACTCTGGGTGCAGTCTGCTTAGCTGGCTGAAATGGACGTTCCGCATCTCCCGGCACTTACTGTCATTTGTATGTTTCTCCCCAGAAACGGGGATTTGGACATGAAGGTGGTTCGTGACACCCGAGTTTCCATGCGTGTGTGAACAAACACATCCGTTTCCCCTCAGGACTGGGAGAAGCCCGGGGGCCCAAGGGTGCCACCTGAGCCAGCAGATCTGATGGAAGCAGCCCCCGATGCGGGGCTGAGCCCGGGGTCCTCCCACTAGCGGCCGGCGGCGGTGCCAGATATGGAGTCTGGTGGCCTCTGCTCCTTCCTGTGGCATGGGAGGCCCCCGAGACCTGGCCCCACCCCTTACCACGCCTGCAGAGGCCCCCGTCCCCGCCTTTGCCTACCGTGCCCCCTCTGCTGGGAATGCCCCTTGCTCTGGGTCTCCCCACCATCCTTCCAGACTTAGGCCCAGCATCACCCCCTCCCCAACTGGTCCCTCCTCCGCCTCCCACCCGGGTCTCCTGTATGGACCCTGACACATATATTCATAATCATCTCTTCCCACCTGGCTGTGGACAAATGCTGGAAGAATCTCAATGTTATCACAAAATTCTCACCCCAATATGAACTAACGGGCTCGACTTCAGTTCAGACGTAAGGAAAAGGACACGTCCACGCACACACAAGCCACCAGCAACCCAGCACCTACTAAGTGCTGCGGGCACCCGGGGCCCAGCACAGAGCAGGGACCACAGCTATGGACGTGGTCCACGGGGACCACAGACGTGGGAGTCCTACAGCCACCAGTCACCTCCCTGGTATGGCTGTGTGACCTCCCCAGGCCTGGCTCACAGCATGCCCCTCTTGAGTGAGAGTGGATGCAGGACAGAGGTGACAAGGAGCCCTGCCCTCCCTAAAGGGACAAGACTCTCTTGTTGAGATGTGGCAGAAGGGGGGTCAGATGATGGTCTAGAGCCTGGAAACAACCTGGACCAGCCCCAGGAGTCCCGGGAGACAGGGGCCGGCAGGGCCAGCGGGGCAGTGTGGGTGGGCTTCCCAGAGGAGCCTGTGGGTCGATGGTGACACCTGGGAGGGGGGCTCTGGCTCAGGAGAGAACACAGAGAGAAACAAGCCCCGATCTCAGACACGCTTGTCCACTCACTCATTCCCTCACTCACTCAGCCTGCAGTGGCTGGGCCCAGAGCAGTGCACTGGGGACCCCCGGGAACAGCACGGACGACACCTACATTAAGTGGGAAAGAGGGAGACAGGGATCTAGGTGGTGACAGGTGCAGATGCTGGAATGCAGGCTGGGGTGGGGTGGTCCAAGAGGGCGCAGGGAGGCCAAGGCTGGACTTCTCAGCGGCCTCAGCAGGAAGGCCCAGGCCCAGTCTGCTGGCCTCAGGCTTGGGCAGCTGGACCCAGCCCTCGCTCACCTTTGCCCCCCATCTCTCCTCACATTCAAGTTTGAGGATGTGGGTCATTTCGCTCACGGGACGGAGCTGCGTATCCAAGAGCTCAGGCTGAGCAGGGAAAGGATGTCCCAGACCTCCTCCAACCTCTGGGGGCCCCCAGACCCCAACAGGCCCGTCCTGGGCTCTACGGGGAAGGGCTGCCAGGGGTGGGGGGCATGCAGCAAAGCCCCCATCCAGAGTGTGAGCGTTCTGCCCTTGGCCCCGGGCCCGCTCTGCCTGGAGCCCAGCGTCACAGAGGAGGGAAGGAGGAGGCCCACACCGGCCGTGGCTTCCTGTGTGCCCGCCCCCAGCCTCGAGAGGGAGGGGTGGCAGCATTTATTGATTTAATTTTCTTCCTCAAGGGACTTCCCTGGTGGTCCAGTGGTTAAGACGCCAGGCTCCCAGTGCAGGGGGAGCTGGGTTCGATCCCTGGTCAGGGAACTAGATCCCGCATGCCACAACTGAAGAGCCCGCACAGGGCAACGAAGATCCCGCGTGCCACAGCTAAGACCCGGCACTGCCAAATAAATAAATAAAGTGATCAACTATTTAAAAAAGAAATTCTTCTTCGAATATGCCCTAAGCAATCTGGAATTTCAGGAGCAATTCACAGCAGCGATGGGGAGGGCATCTCAGGTACAGCTGTTTGATTCCCAGTAGCCTGGACAAGGCAACCTGTAGATTGAGACACGGGCGCCTGGGTCCCGAGGGAAACACGACCACACCTGTCACGAGATGCCCTGTGACATGGATGACGTCGCCTCCACCGACACCAATGTGTTCATTCAGGCAGGAGGCACTTGTCATGGTGGTGGGCCTGGGCTGCCCCGGGTGACCTCCCTGAGTGCCCCCCCCATATGCGGCAGCCCCGGGCTTAGCGTCGGGAGGGAACACCCTGGAGGTCCCCTTCGCTCTCCTCCAGGGAGCACCTTGGAGGCCCTGGGA
The DNA here is from genome assembly GCF_964270905.1 of Leucopleurus acutus. NCBI lineage: Eukaryota > Metazoa > Chordata > Mammalia > Artiodactyla > Delphinidae > Leucopleurus > Leucopleurus acutus. The sequence goes on along the minus strand of NC_139150.1, from coordinate 2,768,447 downwards.
GCCTCCACCTGGCTGCTGTAACAGAGCTCGCTGGGCCTGGTTGCTGCCCCTCTCCCTGGCCTCCGGCACCGGGGGTGGGGCCACTGAGGCCCCGAGACGCAAAGCAAGTTGCCCGAAGTCCCACAGCCCGGATTTAAACCCAGCCCGTCTGTTTCTGGAGCCAGGGCTCTGAAAGGCTGTGCTCACTGTTGCTGCCTCTCCTGGGGGCAGGGTTGGTGGGGTCTCTGGTCTTGGTGCCTCTGGTCTCGGTGCTCTGCCAGCCCCGCCCCCACTAGTGTGCCGTGGAGCAGGCTGGGGGGCCCTTCCAGGCGCAGGCACTGAGCGCCCTGGCGCACCAGGAGCAAGTGAGCCGGGGGAGACAGGGGCCTCGACGCCTTCCCAGGCGGGGCCTTGATTTACTCCCCAGCAAAGGGCCGTGGTGGACCACTGGGGGCGCTGTGGGCTGCCAGCCCTCCTTGAGGGGCTGGGGAGGCAGCCGCCAGCCCCCTGGGTACCTCGATTTTGTTCGTGTCTCTGTGCACCCTGCACTGGTGGCCGGAGCAGAGAGGGAGCCTCCCTGGTGACTCCAGGCCATTCCAAGGCCACGTCTGGGGCCACATCCCCAACAAGAGGCTGACGCCCAGCAGGACCCCCGGTGGAGCCGGGACCCCTGAGGTTGGCCCCAGCATCTTCACGACAGCACAGGGATGGCCGCGCCACCGGAGCCGTCCTGGAACAGAGCGGGCAGGAACTACACCAATAACAAGCGGTCCCCAGAGACGCAGCACGGCTGCACCGGGCCCACACGCAAGTACACCCAGGGAAATCCACACACTCACACGTGTCTGCACACCTGCAGGCAAGGAGCCCACCCATGACCACATGCTTGTGCACTGTGGTGTTAATATGATGGGTCCACGCGACTGGGTCACGTGGTATCCAGGTATCTGGTTAAACATGACCCTGGGCGTGTCTGGGAAGGTGTTTCTGGCGAGATCAGCAGGTGGATCAGTGGACTTCGCAAAGCGAATTGCCCTCCCCGGTGTGGGTGGCCTCATCCGATCTGCTGAGGGCTTGAATAGAACTAAAAGGCTGAGAAAGGGGGAACCTGCTCTCTCTGCGGGCAGCTTGAGGTGGGACGTGGGCTCCTCCAGCCCTCGGTCCCAACTCACACCACCAGCTCTTCGGTTCTCAGGCTTTTGGACTCAGACTGGAATTTACACCGGCTGGCAGGCAGGAGACGGTGGGGCTTCTCGGCCTCCATGACCTCGTGAGCCAGTTCCTCGCGGCAAATCTCTCTCCACGCGCGCACGCGCTGTTGGCACTGCTGGATCTTTTGCTCTGGGAGACCGTAACACACTGCCTGCCCCACACGCCACCCTTGCGCCCCGTGTGCGCAGCCGTAAACGATGACGCAGGCTCTGTGCGCTGAGGACTCTGTGTGTCTCCACGTAGGGGCTTGACTCCATCTCCATGAATCCTCACGGCAAGCGTGTCACATCAGCTCTGCCATCATCACCGTCTTCGGACGAGAGGACTGAGGCGCGGACATAGCTGATGGTGAATGACAGACAGGTCTGGGGTCCCCTGTCCAGCTCAGAGTCGTGCCTCAGACTCCCTCAAGCACCCGTGAGGACAGCACCCGCAGATACCGGCTGAAAAGGCACGTTAGTACAGGCTCCTGGGTACCCCAGGCTCAGTCGGGGTCCACAAGCCCACGTGCACCCACAGGCCCGTGTACGCCCCCCAGCACGCTCACACCCACAGGATGCACCCACAGACTCCCACGAGTCTGGCGTGCACAACCACAGCAGCGCAGAGTCACGTCCACACCCTCCCTCCCCTCCCCGCCGCACAGCGGTGTCCAGCCCCTACCGGGAACTGCGCAGAGGCCCGCCCCGCCCCCTCCCCGTCCCCAAAGCAGTGACCAGACGTGCTCGGCTCCTGTCCGTGCGATGACTCAGCAGCCAGCAGCCAGTCAGTGAAACGGCGTTCATTCTGCCGGGGTCACCCCTGGCGCTTCCATCAGAAGGCAGACCGGTGCGGCACGCCCAGCAGGCTTCGGGTGAAGGTGAAGGAGGGGGTCCAACCCAGACCCCATCACTCGCAGCTAGGAGAGGCGGTGCCAGGACAGCCCCTCGGGGCTCCAGCCCAGGACCCTAGACAACCCCCCTCTCCGGGTGGTGATGGTCCCCCAAGCCCCAGCTTATGTAATGAAGGCAAAGGAGCTCCCAGAGCAGCCCCACCCCGTGGGGCCCAGAGGGGGTCAGGAGAGCCCCCCGGGGTCTGAGTCATGCTGCAACCATTAGGGAATGGCGTGGGGACCATACTCTCCAACCCAAATACCCCCTTCAATTTGCCCCGTGTCTTGCCAAGTGTAGAGGATACTTACTGTTTGTTGAATGAACCATCGTTGCATAACTGATAACAGTATTAACAGCATCCCCCTGGACAGGACAGCTGCCTCTAGAGCAGACATCGGAGCCCGCCTCCCTGGCTCGAACCCTGCCTCTGCCGCTTAGCAGCTGTGGGGCCTTGTGGTGTCGCATCCCCGTGCCCCCATTTCCACGTTTGTACCCTGGGGCCAGTCAATGGACCGTGGAAGGGTCTGCTGGAGGACTGTCACCCAGTCAGGGTGAGAGCTCCATGTGGCTCATCCCAGCCCCGGCGCACCCCAGCCTCACCCCACACTCCAGGTGAGGAGCCCAAGGCCCAGGAGGGCCATTCACCAAGGACCCAGGTGAGGCCGCGGTGCTTAACACTCACAGCCCAGGACCCGAATTCGCCCTGGGCTAGGAAGAGGAGCCCCAGGGCTTCAGCGGAAACTCCGGAATACCGGGATGGTGTTAGCTCCTGGGACAAAATTTCTCAAATCAAAGCCATTCCAGAAAAATCCACAGGCTATGTTTGCCCTCAGAAAGGTGATTAATGGCAGGATTTCGCTCTCTGAACAGAACTTGTCCCATGTCGGCTGGTACTCACGGGAGGCACCTCGCTGTGCAGTGCCGCCCCGTTCCGGGCTGCGGAGAAGCCATCTGAGCGCCCCTCCCTGCCCGAAGACCGGGCGCCCTCTGGCTCCCGGAATACGACACCCTGCATCGCAGGGCCAGGCTGTGGTCAGTGGCGGCCGAGTTACGGCGATTCAGTTGCCTACTTCGGGGGTCAGGCTCTGGCATGGCCTCTCTGCCCCAGAGCCTGGCTGAAGCCAGTTTGCCCTCCTGGGTTTGCCTGGGCAACACCGGGCAGACCCCTGACCACCCCCACCCCCACCCCCGCCCCACGCCAAGACCCTGGTGACTCTGATTCTCAGGCACGAGAAACCCCCTTTGTCTGGCCTGCCTGGCAGAGGGGGAGGGGACCGCTGTGGCCTCCTCTGGGGTGGGGGAGGGCTTGGCTACATTAACCCCGGGGGCTGGCCACGCCCCCCCAGGCCCGCCTCGAGCCCAGGTGCATGACTGTCACCAAGATAAAAGCAACATAATTAAGTTCCAATCAGCGGAGTGATTTGTTTTCATAATGTAATATTTCCCTCCAGCCCCTGGGCCCACAGATCTGTCTCCATCAGGCCTGCCCCGGTGGGGGTCCCCGTGTGCGTGGGCTCCAGGCTTTCCTGCCACCCAGGGCCCAGCTGCTGTAGGAGTGACAGCATCAATGTCCACACCGCCTGGCCCCTCTCGGCCACACACATCCCTCCCCCAACTCCAAGCTGCTGAGGTGATAATGAAGTCATTTTTCTAAGGAATGTTCACCTGGAAGACAGCCCCGTCCGTCTGCGGACCAGCTAATGGAGCTGGAAGGCAGGCCCAGGGGAGAGGGCAGGCGGGCAAGGTGGCGGCGAGGCGAGCGGGCGAGGACGGTGAGTGTGCTGCGAGCTGCCGCCCCCGGGGGGTGATTGATGTGGGAGCTCCTCGGAGCCAAGGCACTGCCGCTGCCTCTGCCCTGGCTGGATGCAGCCACTGTGTCAGAAAGAAGAAATCCAGGGGACAGGCAGGGTCCCCCAGCCGCCAAGCCCACCTGGCCTCCGGCGAGGAGGTTGGTGGCGAGAGCTCCAGCTGTAGCCTCCCGGGCCCAGGAGATGCCCAGCCGCCTCCAGAAAGGACCCCAGTGTCACCGTGCCACCCGACCCTGAGATGCTCCAGCCTGCCATGCCCGACAGGGTCTTGCCACCAGCACCGCAAACCTCTGGGAAGATCTGGACGTTTCCCTCACTCTCCTTTGTGTATACACTCGATGTTCAGTCCCATGGTGGCCAGGAGCCTGGCTGGGGGCCTTGGCTCAGCAGGTACCCTCAGGGCCGTTGTGCCTCCTGATGCCTCAGTTTCCCCATCTGAGAACTGAGCATCATGGGGGGACCTGTAGGCGTGATGAGCACAGAGGCCCTGGACGTAGCACCCGGTGCAAAGGAGAGGCTCGGGGCTCTTATTATGATGTGAGTGGAAGAGAACCAGGCAGGAATAATCCACAAGGTAGCCCGGCCGCTGGAGGCGGCCAGGGTGGGGAGGGGCCTCCGGGGAGTCTGTTTACGCCTTTCTGTTTTTCTGCGGCTTCCACATTTGCTAAAACGGGTCTGTTGACTTTCACGGGGGAAGCACGGCCTGTGTGTGGCCGGGAGCCCGGCGTGCGGGCAGCCGCAGCGGCTGGCGGGTGGGCCCGACCTGGGAGGTGGTGGGGCGACGGCTCCAAGCACAGAAGGCGTCTGTCTGTGCGGACGTCGTTGGTGTGTGTCCTGGCCCCGCAGCCCGCTGGCCGCTGTCTTCCCGTCGTGGACAGCGGGGGCTGTCTGTCGGGGCGACGGTACCACCCTTAATAGCAGCTCCCCTGTGCCAGGCGCGGGGACCTGCACTGCACACACTGTCTCCTTACACGCTGTCTCCTTACATCTCACACCCTCGCTCCTCAGAAAGCACTGTGCCCACGTCAAGGGCGAAGGAGCACCGTAAAGGGCCTGTTTTCTGTTCTTCCCCTGTGATTCTCCCCACGCCCCGGGGGCAGGTGCATAACCGCATTTCACAGGGAAAGAAAATGAGGCCCAGAGAGGCTGAGTAACTTCCAAAGTCACACAGCTCCAAGGGACAGAGCCGAGATTCAGACCCGAGTGGGAGGCTTAGAGCCATTCGCTCAGACTCCAAGGGCACACAGAGGGGTCCGTGACCCTGGGTTCACAGGGAGTCTGAGCCCTTCGCTGGCAGAGCCGTTTGGGGACGGGGGACGGGGGACGGATGCTGGGGCCCAAGGAGAGCTGATGAGACCCGACGACTGAGGGCCCAGGGAGACCACCCAGACCAAGGCGGGCTGCAGCCTGGTCAGGCAGGCCCAGAGCTGGGCATGGCAGCGGGAGGGAGGACCTGACGAGGATGGGCCAGGCCCCGCTGAGCAGCAGCAGAGGGACAGAAATGGGAGATGCCCTCCCCAGGGGACACCCCTTGAGAAATGCAGGAGGGCAGGACCCTACAGCTGTGACTGTTAGGGCAGGGATGCCCGAGCCCAGGCTGGAGGTGTCTGAAGGCCCGAGGGCAGACTGCACCTCTCTTAGGGAAGAGCTGTCCAACGGTGGGGTGGGGGGGGAGGAGAGCCCAGCCAGCCATAGGGAAGGGACTGTCCAGGCTGTGCTTTGATGGAGTGGGGTCCCAGAGCCCTGCACCTGCTTGTGAAAGATGGAGGTTTCCAACCCATCCCCAACCAAGACCCACTGGCAACAAATCACCGGACGTGGGTCCCTGGAACCTGGGATTGCCGAGGCCCAGGGGTTTGAGCACCTCTACCTAGTGCCCGGAGAGCAGTGACTGGGTAGGGCTGGGCCTCCACTCAGGGCCTGGAGCCTTTGCGGCGGAGCACAGAGCTCCCTGGGGCCAGCCGGCTCTGAGTGCCCTGTGAGTGATGCCGGCCAGGTGGTGGGGAAGGGCCAGCGGAGAAGGAGTCTGAGCTGCTCTCCTGAGGTGCTCTGTTGGTACCCACAGGCTGGGATGCTGGCAGATTTGGGCTTCAGTCACTGTTTTAATAATAACACGGCTGGGATGGCCAGGCCAGTCTCCTGTGCCAACTGCAATCAGCTGATCTTGGCTGTGCAGGGCGGGCCAGGAGCCAGGCTCAGTGGGAGAAGGAGCCCGGCTCGATTAGTCATGTCTGCCACGGGTACAAGATAAGGGCCTGGCAACTAGGCGCCTGGGTTCGCTGTCCTTCCCAGAGATGAGATCCTATCTCAGAGCGGCCCTCTATCCTGCTGATATGCAACACGGGCATGGGACACAGGTCTCTCCCTCCCGCAGATGCTGCCTTGCATACGCTCTTAGTGCTGCCCAAGGCTTCTGTGACACGTCCGACTGCACATCTACCAGCCAGCTATCCATCTGTCCATCCGTCCACCTGTCCATCTAGCTCCAGCTGAGGCCTGTGGAGGCAAAGGCATTGGAGGGGGAGGGATGGCCTTCCAGACGTGGCCTACCTCTGGGTAGCACACACGCACCAGGGGAGCTGGCAAGTATCCCAGGTGGCCCAGCCGGAGCTCTGCTCTGCAAGGGCCTGTGGACCCCATGTCTGTGAGGCGGGCCCGGGGGAGGCACGGGCTGGCGTGGCCACTGCACTTCCTGGGGGACAGTACAGCAGGTGGGAACGGGGAGGTGCGGACAGATAAGGTAAATGGAGTGGACAACCGGGGGGGACATGAGGACACCGTATGTGCAGAAGGGGTCCTGGTATGGAGCACTGACCTCCAGTCAGACCAACTTGGGTCAAATTCGACTCCGTCCTACCACCTCCACGTGGTTGTTGAAACTCTCAGCCTCAGTTTCTGCATCTTTGAAATGGGGATGCTGGTCCTTGCCTCGGTGAGGTCATGAGCATTTAAAGTGCCGGGCACGCACGCTGCACACGCCGGTGGCAGCCCTCGCTCCCAGGACGGGCTCGTCCATGGCAAGAGGCCGCAGCTCAGCAGCTTGGGCGCCTGCCAGCTTCTCCCGGGAGGCGTCCTGCCAGCTCCTGGTGCGTAAGAGAACGTGTCAGGGAGAGGGAAATAATGTGATCAGGAGGGGAAAGAAGCAGCTGGTACCAAGACGGTCCTAGCAGCACTATTCACACAGCAGGCGGAGAGCTGGCGCCTCCAGATGCCAACAAGCGGAGCAGGGAGGCTGGCGGGCGGGACGCAGCTGCGCAGCCCTGTGGCCCATAGCGCGCAGAGCGGGCAGCGGAGGCTGGGACGGGCAGGACAGGGTGGGTGGGCATGCCGGCCACCACGTCACGCGGCCCCAGCCTGGTGGGCCGAGGGCACAGGCAGAGGGAGCCCAGCGGGGAGAGTGGCTGGGGGTCTCCCGCGCCCCGGGGCCCTGGCTCCGCTGTTGCCCCCATCAGAGCAGAGAAGGGGCTTTGGAGTCACACATGGGGATTAAAAGCAGCCGGTCGTTACCGGTGGGGTCAACGCAGGGCAGCACCTCGCCTTCCTCACCCCTCGATGGGGTAGCAGCGCTTCTGTTAAACCTGGGGATGGGGCCTGGCCCTCACCTGGGTGCTGGGCGTTCAGGAAGACAGAGGGGGCTCCTTGTGGACCCCGGAAGGGTGGACTGCACTCCTGGAAATGGGGCCCCCACACCTTCCCCCCAGCCTCCCCGCTAAGTCCTGCAGACTGTGGCACACGGGCACCTGAGGGGCACAGGGGGCTGGCAGGTGGGTGGGAGGGGGGACCCCAGGACTCCGCACTCCCAGCCCAGGCCCCAGCCACGGCTGTGGGGGACCCCTGCAGGAGGGGCTCCGGCCAGTGGGGAGATTCCGGAGCCTGGTGGGTGGAGGGGAGGCACGCTGCAGGCCTGGGCGGGAGCCCCAGGCCTCCCCCACTGGCTAGGGGCGGCTCCGCCTCAGGGCCTGCGCCCTCGTGGGGAGCAGGGGCCTTGGGGGGCAGGGAGGCCTCTGTGCTCCGCAACCTTGAGCAATCCAGGGGCGCTCGGGAACATCGGCCGAGCGCTAGGCTGCGGCCCCCTGTGCCACTGAGCCCGGGCCGCTGGAAGGATGTTCACACTTGGAGAGATGCCTGACCAGGTGGGACAGACAGCTGCCCCGGGATCCTTCAAGAAGTATCGTGGCCATGTTCCTCTAGGACCGGACACTCGATAAAGCCCTTTTTCCGTCATCATTTTATTTGGTACACAGTCATCACGTTTTTACAAATTTCACAAGTAGGGAAGCCCAGGCTGGGTGAGTCCTGGCAAAGTTAGCATTTAAACGCAGGTCTCCGCACCCATAGCTCCTGGATGGCGAAGTCCACGAGGGGAGGGATCCTCAGCCTGCTCCCCCTTCCATGTGCCCATGACCAGCGCTCTGCCTGGCCCGCTCTCAGCGCCCCACTCCCCGGCCACGTGGGCTCTTCCCTCCCTCCGCTGCTCTGGGCCGCTCTGGGCTCGGGCGCTGTGGACCTGGAGCGGTTGCTCCGGAACTCACGAGCAGAGCTGAGCACGTACGACCATTTTCTCGGATGAATTATAATTTTCCTTCATTTCCTCTTCAAAACACACTAATTAAACGGACATTGTGGAGACAGCCAATTGAAATTCACAAAAGCATCCTCTCTCTAAAGAAGCTATTTCTTTAGAGCCAATTGTGTGCATTGTGTAAAGGGTGCGCGGATGCACACACGTGCCCACACGTGCACACACGTGTACCCACACTCGTGTGCGGGCGCAGACACCTAGCCTCACCTGAACGGTGTGCTTTCGTGTCCAGCGCCAGGACTGTTTGGTTGAATTTTGTCTGTTTCCCATGTTTGCCATGGTAACTAGGACACAAATAGGCTTAGAACGTTCTTTCCTCCTGCAGCTGCCCGGCGCCCGTGCTGGAGAGGTCCAGGGGGCAGACTGACTCACGAGATGCCACCTGCCGCGTCGGAGCCCCTTCCCCTGGCTGGCCGCTCCCACAGAGGACACCGTCTCCTTCGAGCCCCCATCTCCCCTTCACCTGAGCCCACCCAGAGGCTTCTGGAGCCAGCCTGGAGACGGTGGAGGCCTCGACCAGCCCGGTGACACCTGACCCCAGTCTTCAGGGCGACAGGCCAGTGGCTCCATGACGGACAGGGAAATCTCAGCCTTCCAGAAACGCTGGAGGGGTGCTGGGCCTTGGGGTAACTAGGGGCTCCCCTGGGGGCATCACTCTCCTTTCAAAACGTAACTGCTTCATGTTTTTAATCAAAGTGTACCAACCTTGGGAACTCCCTGGCGGCCCAGTGGTTAGGGCGCTTTCACTGCCGCGGGCCTAGGTTCGATCCCTGGTGGGGGAACTAAGTCCCGCGAGTGGTGCTACGGGACCAGAAACAAAAAAGTGCAACAAATTTACAGAAACTGCACATCTGATGATGACTCATCACAGAGCGCCACTCTGCGCAGCCACCAAGCCAGGAAGCACCAGCACTTCACCGCCGCGAAGCGGCACTCACCACCCCCAGCCCCCGGGCGCCTGAAGGAACCGCCGTCCTGACTCCTAACGCCTCGGATCTCTCTTGCCTGTTTGAACTCTTGATGATGGGCTCGTCTATTAGTTTGTGTCCTGCCGTTGTCACTAGCTCCCGGGTGAGACCTGCCACCTGCGGGCAGGTGTAGCTCGCCCATCCTGTGACGCCACGCACAAGGACGCCTGGGTCCTCTCCTGCAATCCGTTCTCCTGGACGACATCAGAGCTCTGCTTTCTAGAAGGCAAAGCTGGCCCTGTCACTGGCCCAGCCCCTCTCAATGTCTGCTCCCCCATCGCCCCAGCACGCAGCACAGAGCTGGGCACAGAGCAGGGGCCCAGTAAACACCTGGGAGGGGGTGCAATAACGCCCAGTCCCCCACTGTGCTGGGGACACTCCGCACCCTGAGGTTGCAGCCCCGCCCCATCCCCGGCCCTGCAGCCCCGCCCCGACACCCTCTCTCACCCCGGGAGCCCTGCCCTCCTTGGGACCATTGGTCAGAGTGAGGCCCCCGTGTCTCAGAACAGGTACTTACACGTTCAGTGTAAGGTCTCGTCTCCCAGCCCCTACCACTGATGCCGAAAACTCGGCCTCTGTGCTCCGGTGCCGAATCTAATCTTGGAGACAGAGTTTGGGGTGAAGTAGAAGAGAATAGCTTAATTGCTTTGCCAGGCAAAGGGGGACACAGCGGGCTCACGCCCTGAAAACCTGTGAGTCCCAACCCGGAAGGATCTGTGAGGAGTTTTACAGCAGTGGTTCCAGGGCGGAGTTGCCAATAAGGATGGGGTATACGCAGGCCCCGCACGCCTTTAATCTGGCCTCAGGTGGTCCCCTCCCTTGTCTCTGCATCCCCTCCGTTCCCTGATTAGCAACTGTTTGAATCTGCCCTTTGGAACTCAGGGAAGGTCATGGAGGCCGCAGTCATTCCCTACAAACAAGAAATGGGGGACTCAGAAAGGCTTTTGTGCCCAGGAGCCCCACAGGGTCCTGCTCGCTTCTACCATGAACTCCAGGTCAGGGAGACAGAGTCGTGCTCAGCACTTGGGGAAGGCTTGGATTCGCAGGGCCCACACACCACGTGACACCCCTGAGTCCCCAGGGGGCTTGGCTGCCCTGCACCCGGCTCGGCTGCCATCCTGTCCGGAGTTACTCTGCGGGCCACTCTGGCCAGCTGGCATCCTCTCAGAGACGGCTCCCGGGGTCCCCGCAGATTCTCTAGCGGGGAAGGTGAGGGCCCCAAACAAGGAGCCTTGACCCCAGCATCCAAGGTCAGGCCCGGATTTCGAGACCAGTGACTGAGGCTTTGAGGAAACTCAGCCTGCCCATCCCTCAGGCTCTCCTCGCCCCTCCCCTGCGCCCTCTCCCTGAAGATGGCGCTCTGTCTGCCAGCCCCACCCACGCCGGGGCCACAGCACCTTGCTGTGGGGGGGGGGGGGGGAGCACGGATGACTCACCACCTCCCTCGGGGGAGTGGGGCGGGGGTTTGGGGTCTGTGGGGCTCCTGGGAGCTGCTTAGTGCTGGGGGCACCAGGCCTGGACAACATCCCTGGGGAGGAGGGGGTCAGATCCCTGCACGGACAGTGTAACCACCCCTGGGACAGGCAATACTTCTAGGAGAGCATCTCGTGTTCCTGCGACCTCCATGGGAACTGCTGCCGTCCCCCCATCACGGAGACCAAAGCTCCCGGTGGCCTAGCTGACCGTCAGGTTATTGGGTTAATAACTGGCCACAGTGCAGCGTGGCCGGGGTCTCCCGGCTCCGTCTACTCGCCTGTTTCTGGATCTTGGGGGAAGGGATCTTCTAGATCACCTCTGTTCCTCGGGAGGAGGAGGTGGGTGCATAGCGGCGGGGGGACAAGTGGGGGCTGATGGGGACCAGAGACCCTGAGGTCAGATCCCACATGGTCACAGCCCCCGGGGCCTGGCCACAGCTGACTCCTTGGGCTGGGAAGCCCAGAGGTTCCGGGGGAGGCCAGGCCTAGGGAGGTTCCCCTGGAAAGACCACACCTCATTCCTGGGACTGAGAGGGTCCCGGCCACCCTCCCAGCAGCCCCTACGGTAAACAGTGACCCAGTAAACGCTGAGTGAGCACCTGCTGTGTGCCAGGCATGGGACCTGTCACCAGTGACAGAAATGCATGTGACATGTGCCGGGATACAGAAAGCCCCTGGGGCTGGCCGGGTGCAGGAGGGAAGGCTTCCTGGAGGAGGCCATGTAGCCAAGCTGGTGAGGGGGTCCAGGGAGGGGCGTTCCTGGCAGAGGAAGAGCAGGCACAGAGGCCGGGAGGATGGAGCGAGGCTGGGCGCTGGTACTAGTGATGGGGTGTGTGTGAGTGTGAATATGGCTGTGTGGGAATGTGTGTGGAGCTGAGTGTGGGCGAGTGACGGTGAGAGCGTGTGGATGAGTAGATTGGTGAGTGTGTAAGGATATTGTGAATGTGTGTGGGGTGTGGTGTGTGTATTAGGTCTGGTGTGCACATGGCAGGTCACCAGGGCCTTGCAGGCTGAAATAATGCGATAAGGAGCCGGGACTCGATCCTTGAGGTACTGGGGAGCCACAGAGGGTGGTAGGGTCAGATCGATGATTGAGGCTTATCCCTCCAGCTGCTGGGTGGAGGCCGGAAGTGGCTGAGGTACCAGCTGGAGGCCACTACAGTGTTGTAGGATAGAGGGGGCAGTACTGGCCAGGGCCGAGGCACTAGGGTCCATCTGACAGTTGCCCGGCAGATAAATGTACTGGCTCTTGGTGCCTGGCCACAAAACCTGCAGGTCCAGAGACAGAACAGGAAAGATGGCTACAGGCCCCCAGCCCAGGTATCCCCCCTGACCCAGGGCCTGAGCCCAGCATGCCGAGAGCTGCCAAGCTCCTTGCTTGCCCACTGCTGCCCACCAGGCCTAAAAGGCAGAGTACTTCTGCTGTGGTTGGGCTTGACTCTCCATCTGCCTCCTCAAGCTGGGCAGCCTCGGGCAAGTGACCCGACCTCTCTGAGCCTCAGCCTCCTCATTGCTGGCATTGGAAGATTATAATAGTACCTGCATGTATGGGTCAGCTCTTGCTGCGTAACAAACCGCTCAGAATTCGGTTACCACAACCAAAAGCGGTTTCCTTGCCTGTGGCTCCGTGGGTCGGGGTGGCTCTGGTGGGCAGATCCCCAGCGCACAAGAGAGCAGGCAAGCCAAGCATGTAGAAGGTGCCCTGCTCACCTCCACCCACGCCATCAGCCCAAGCCAGGCCCACGCCCAGTCCAGCCACGGCGGGCAGGGAAGTTCCTCCACCTCCAGGGAGGTCCAGGAGGGGCCCTAATCCCACTGAAGGGCGTGAGGAACTGGACGCCCTGTCCAGTTCCTGCATCCCTGGGTGTTGGGAGGACAGAGAGGTCAGCTGTGCAGCGCCCACACTGTGTTCCAGACACAGGGTCTCTGCGGATTGGCCCAGGAGCAGACCCCACCCCACCCCACCCAGAAGGACTTGGCCAGCTCTTCTACGTGCCTGTAGGGGCTGGGAAGGGGGTCTGATGCCCTCTGAGGTTCCCCCCCATCCCAGCTCCTTGTGCAGAGATCCTGAGACTCCACCCTCCCGGCAGGAGTGCCCTCGACGCACAGGCAGCCCAGCCAGGCCCGTCATGATGGCAGCTCTACCATCCAGGGGTCTGTGTGGCCCCCCAGCCCAAACCACTTTCACCTCTGGAGTCGTGGTCTCGAGCTCAAGCCAGCCTCAGGGAGGAGGGTGCTCTTGCCTCACCACCCCTGGGAGCTGCCCGGCCACCTCAGTCATGGGCGCCCCGTCACCTAAATGCTCTAGACCCGCTGTGCCCCAGCCCAGCTGGGGGCCTGGGAAGGCAGCCTGGGAGGCAGCCATGGAGAGAGAGGTGCTGACCCTTCAGCCTGCCCTCCGGATGAACAGGCAGGAAGGCAGGGGCGAGGCAGCCTCGCGGGAGGAGGGGCCCGGCCCCCAGTCAGAGGCTCTGGAGGCAGCGTCCCGTACACACCTCCAGAGACAGGAGCCTCACTCCCGCTGAGGCAGCCAACAAGAAAGCTCTTCCTCATTTGCCCCGAGCCGTGCCCCGGGGTCCCACTCCCACCTCCAGATCTTCAGCGCCCCATCACCCAGCCTGGGAGGCTCCGAGGGGCTCAGACACTGCGGGCCACCCCGCTGCCTGCCGGGATAGCCACCTCCCCGGCGACCCAGCCCCCTCTGGGGCCCCTGGCCAACAGCAATAGGAGAAAACCTCGTCCAGAGGCCTGAGCGCCCACGGCTTTTCACACCTCCTCCCTCCCTGAGATGAGCTATGAGGCCCTGACCACCTGCCTGGTGGGGCATCCAGGGGCAGCCGAGAGGGGGAGAGAGAAGGAGAGAGGGAGAGGGAAAGAGAGGGTGGGGAGGAGGGAGAGCACAGAGGAGAGGGAGGGAGGAGGGATGGAGGTTGAGCGAGAGGCAGGGAGGGGGAGGGAGAGTGAGCGGCCGCCCCGGCTTTGTTGTCCGTCTCAGCACCACTTAGCGCAACTGTTAAAAAGATTCCGGGGCAATTAGGCTCAGGGGAAGCCATAAATCTCAATAACCATCAGCCCAAGTTTTCTCCCCTCCTTGAAACAACAGATATAATTTCACTGGTTGCGGCCCAGACTCCCAGAGGGCTTTCTGATAAAAAGCCACTTCTTCAAAACATCAAACCCAAGTTCCTCTCGTCTTTCAAGAAACCAAAGGGTCAGGTTTCCCTAGAGTGGACGAAGGCGGGGAGGCGGCTGGATGTCCACAGTGGGCCTGCCCGCCCTCCCTGGGGTGAGAGAGCTCGAGGCCGAGGCTGTGGGTTCCCATATCATTTTGCGGGCTCCTTGCATCTGACATGACACCTCTGAGCGAGGGCCATCTAAGTTCTGCTTAGTTACCGCTACTGGCAGGGTGCTCACTACCTCTCACGGCTGGTCCTTATGGGGGTGGCTCTTCAGAAAGGAGATGCTTCCCATCTGCCTCTGGCACCGCCCCCGTGGGTCCTGGCTGTGTCCGCGGGGTGCACAGAGTCCCCCGCAGTGGGGTTGGGAGCCTGCATGAGAGATCGAGGGGGGCCCCTTGCCCTTGGGGTGGGTAGGGAAGGGGAAATACTCACGTTGTGTCTATGTGGTTTTATGCTGGGCAAGCTTTATCCTCAGACATTGAAAGGGTTTGGAGAAAGCTCTGGAGCGGCCAGCCCTGCTGCAGACCTCACTGACGGTTCACAATAACTGAGGTGGGGGGAGGGGGAGGGCACTTTACCCTGTCCCCATTCCACAGAGTGGGAGACTGAGGTTACCAAAGGCACTGCCTGCCCATACCGCTCCCTCCGCTGCCCTGAGCTGGAGGTGGGGCTACACCTCTGAGGCTGGGCTCCCCTCCAGCAAGGGGTGGGGAGGTCATGGCCTCATGGGCTTGCCTTTTTCCCTCTGCCAGACGGGGAGCTCCTTGAAAGCAGACGCTGAGCCTGTGGGGGGTTCTCAGTTCCACTGTTTCCACGTCAGAAGACCCCTCTATAAAACGGGTGGTACTGTGCGGATCCAGTGAGGAGCCTTGGGGACAGTCACAGGCCAGGGGCCTGGGGTCAGTTACACCTCTGCAGCCCTGGAGCCCTCCACAGCAGGCTCCTGGACATGCAAACACTGTGTCCCCTCCAAGGAGGCCGAGGACACCCCTCGGCCACGCATCTGCCACGTTTCCGCCCCTGATCTCACCCTGCGTGGGTTTGTCTTACTTTCAAGACGAGCAAGCCTGCATCTGGAGAGGCTGGAGACAGCTGCGTGGGGCTGTGCGGCCACTCCAGCCTGTGGGCTGTGTAGAGAGAAGCCAGTCCCCCCACTCCTGTGCTTCAGGGGGCCCTCTCGCTCCATCGAGGGGTCTTGGGGTGTGGTCACGAAAGGCCTGCAGGGCTGGAAGCCGCGTGGCTCAGGCCCTCTCACCAATCATCCCTCCCCCTCAACAACCCTCACGTCAGGCACAGAGCAAACAGAGGCTCAGAGAGGCTCAGCCACCCACCCAGGGTCACACAGCACTATGCAGCCGAGGCAGGATTTGAACCCAGGTCTGCCTGGGTCCTGAGCCTGGATTCGTGGCTCCACTTGGGACAACCTTCCTTTAAGGAAGTAGAGGGAGGCTTGGGGGCCCTTCACACTTGGGGAGGCCGAGGCCAGAGAGGGGACTTACCCAAGGCCACACCATGAGCCGGAACACGCTGGGGCTAGCCCCTGGGTTTCTAGATTCCAGTCCAGAGCTAGACCCAGCCTCGTGGGCCAAACTGACAGCCCTGCCTGGGGCACCTGTCAGGGGGTCTCTGCCGAAGACGGTTGAAGGCTGCCTGGTCTTGGGGAACCCGCTTCTCTGTCCCAGAAGTGCCCTTTTGGACGCCAGCGGGGTGCAGATGGCCTGACCCCCATGATGGTACCAGTGCCATCTGCCGACCTTGTGCCAGCCTGCAGTGAGAACCAGGACCCCCGCAGGCGGGCGGGAGGCCCCTCAGCTCCCCTTCGTAGGGCGTGAGCACCCCCGCCTCCTTCGTGGGTCTCTTCCCAGGGCGCCAGGGCCACTGCAAGTAGCCCCTCTCCCTCCCCAGCTCACGGGCCCCACAGGCCCTCGGGGCATCCCCGCCAGCCAGGGCAGGGCAGTAACATCTGAAAGGAAGCCCCGTGGACACTGTTCAGCCTTCCAGTTCCCTCATTCCTTCACATATTCCTTGAGCATTTGACGCCGGCCTCGCTGGGCTGCATGGAGCCTCAGGGAGCACGACTGGCTCCTGGCCCCGGGGACTCTGGTCCTCTGGCCCCAACAGGCGGCTCAGTCCTGTGTGGCGGGGTCCCGGCCAGGCCAAGCTCGGCGGTATTTGTGTAGAGGCCCAATCCAAACTGGGGAAATCAGGGAGGGCTGCCTGGAAGAGGTCCCTTCCGAGCTGAGACTGCAAAGAAGGGAGGAACTGTCCAGATGGGGAGGAGGACAAGGGGTGGGGGGGGAATACTGGGCACAGGCAGAAAGAGTGGGTCCCGTCTAAGAGCCGATGGCAGCCGGCGTGGCCAGAGCTTAACGTGGTCAAGGAGTGTCTTAGGCAAGGAGTTTGGACTCTGTCCTAAGGGCCAGCAGGGTCTCTCCATGCCAGGCCTGGGGCTGGGCTCATGAGATGTCAGCTGCCCCCCGCAGTCCCCAGTGAGTCCCCAGTGAGTCCCCAGTGAGGGGGTCTGAGTCCAGCGCCGTGTGGCCCAGAGAGAGGGAATGAGACGGTGAACGGGGGCAGGGAGCTATGGCAGCAGATGAGTGAATGAAATGCAAGCCAGCGTCAGGGCGGGACTCGCTCCAGACCCCCAGGAGAGCAGGGCGCCAACAAGCACTGGCAGAGATGCCCGGCGTCTGGACACTGTGCCGACCTGTCTGCAGCCATGGGCACTGAGGCTTTCGGGCCCCGCAGACACCACCAGCCAGGCTGTGCTGACTCTCACTGAGTCAGGGCCAGGATGCTCCTGCCGCGGGACAAGGCTGGACCACACCAAAGCCGAGATGTCCTGGGTGCCTGCAGCCCGAGGCGGGGAACCGGTGCCAAGGGGTCTTCACCTGCCCCCCACACCCGCCATCTCCCCTTCCACTGGACCCAAACCAAACCCAGTGGAAAGCATTTCACCAGGCACCCTGACCCCACGGAAGTGGGATGGGGCTTATGGAATATCCATCTGGAGGGAACTGTGTTAGAAGGAAACTGGGACACCCTCCCCCGCCTCCCCGGGCAAGGGCAGCATTGCCCTGGAGCCCAAAGCCAGCTGGAGGCCTGGAAGTAGGAACAGGTGCAGCAGCTCCAAGGGGCAGGGCACGTGGGGCAGGTGGCTGTCCCTCTCCTCCTGCCCCAGAGTGTGGTCCCAGACAGAGGGGCTTCCTCAGCCGTCCACCCTCCTCCTTCTCCAGTGGTATCTGGTGCAGGCGGTGATGTGCTTGGAGATAATCTGCTGACCCATCCAGAACCATCAAGCACCCTCCTCCTCCAGGAAGCCTTCCGGAGCTCATCTGGGGGGCCCAGCACACTGGGCTCTGCCTGCCCCTGGCTGCGTCTCCCATGCCCTCTCCTCTGCTCCGGTCATGTGGCGTCTTTTTCGCTCAAAAGCACGGAGCCTTTGCAGTTTCTCTGCCCCCTTCTCCCCCAACATGGCCAAGCTTGCCTGTGACTCAGCGGCCAGGCCTCTCCCTCCCCCACCCATGCTCTCTAGCCCGTCCCTGTTTGTCCCCTTGCTTGTCTCCTGTCTCCCCTACAGCACGGATGACTCTCTATGTACTTCCTTCCCTTCCTGGATACACTTCCACACTCCCCACCCGTGTGTCCCGGATCCCCCTACACACACACACGCACGTGTACCCACGCGCACACGTGCACACCGGGACACAGGGACACACGTGCTTGCGCGCATGTGCACGCACACAGCCTTGAACCCTGGTCTCGGTCTGTTCTGACACCTCTCCTTCCCCGGCCTGGCAACCTGCATTATGGATTCCCACTTCAGCTGGAGGGGGACAGGCTCAGAGATGTTGAGAACCCGCCGAGGGCCACACAGCGAGTCAATGGCGAAGCTGGGGGTCAACCAGAACCGCTTCCTCACCCCTGGGCCCCACAGCCCCCGCCATGCGCCAGCGCGGCTCCTGTGCTCACTGGGTCCTTGCTGGGGCCTCTCCCAGAGCCCAGAAGGAAAACACTTCTCAGCCCTCCCCCCGCCCTGCCCTCCCGTCTGTCAACACAACATAAAAGTTAATCTAGAAGTAAATAAATTTACTAAGAGGAACAGAACCTTTAAAAAAGAAAACCGAGATGCCCAAAGGGGGATGCCTAATTTTCTCCCATTTCACAATTGAATTGTAAATCTGTCTTGGAACTGAGCTACCAGGCCATGTGCTCCGTTCACAGGGGAGGGGTCTCGCCGGCTTCCTCCTCTGCCCGCCCCTCCAGGTCCCAGACCAGCACAAACCGGGCTGATTTACCCATGTCACCTGTGGAGCCCTCAGGCCAAGGCTGAGCTGCTGGGCCCACGTGTCGCTTGGGGTCCCTGAGCCCTCAACGCTGCAGTGGACAGCTGCGGAGACACCCCAGGCCTGAGGGGCCCACGAGGGGCCGCCCATGCCCAGGTGTGCTACTGACCTGAGTTTTCTGGCGGCAGAAAGCAGCGGGGCCACCTGCCTTAGCGTCCCAGCGCCACCCAGTGAGGCCCACTGAGTCCTCTGGCCTCTTTCCACTCCCATGGTTGGGACCCACGGCCGAGACGCCCCGAGATTTCTTGGGGGGCACTGCTACCGTTAACTTATAACAAGCAACCCCAGGAAAGCTGGAGCTGACCGACAGCGGCAAGGAATTGAAATCTGTGATGTTTAAACTTTGCAAGAAGCAACGTGAGCTTTTTTCTTTTTTAAAAAATAAATTTATTTATCTTTGGCTCCGTTGGGTCTTCGTTGCTGCGCGCAGGCCTTCTCTAGTTGCGGCGAGCAGGCTTCTCATTGCGGTGGCTTCTCCTGTTGCGGAGCACGGGCTCTAGGTGCGCCGGCTTCGGTAGTTGTGGCTCTCAGGCTCAGTAGTTGTGGCGCACGGGCTTAGTTGCTCCGCAGCATGTGGGATCTTCCCGGACCAGGGCTCGAACCCATGTCCCCTGCATTGGCAGGCAGATTCCCAACCGCTGTACACCAGGGAAGTCCCACAACGTGAGCTTTGAAGACAGCATTTCCATATGTTTATCAACAGTCCTAAGAGGCCATGTCTCTGGCCCCTCTCATTTCACGTGTACCCCCCATGCACCGTCATCCTCGGCCCTCCCAGACCCGACATCGTCTACGAGAGAATCAATCCCACTGCTCAGGTACGCATGGCGAGCTGGTAGCCGGGGTCACAGCAAGCTGGCTGGCCTTGGCCCTTGGCTAGCAGTCCTGGTGAAGCGCTGACGACAGCAGCTCCTGCACCGGCATCGGTTCCGCATCAGGCCCTGCGCTGTCCACCCTGACCCCCCTCCTGGGAGGTAGGGGTTTCCTCCACCAGACAGGTGGGGAAGCTGGGACCCCCAGACCAGCTCACGGTCATGACCCGGATCTGATGCCCAATCCTTTGCTCCCCTCGCTGCTCCCCACCTACTTCAAAGACTGCACCCGTTTCAGGCCATGGTCACCTCTGCGCCACGTAACGGGACAGCGGGGGGGCCCAGCTAATGCACAGACGATCCCGTTCTCCCAACAGAATCCAAAGCTTCCTCTTCCCATGTACTCTGCTGTCCTCTCAGTGACCCCAGGCCTCACCGCCTCACCTGTTGATGCCAAGCTGAGCTCGCGCTTGACCTTGGCACTGACACGTGTGAGAGAGCAGGACGGGAGAAGCCTGAAAGACGGCCAGCCCAGGTAGGACTGACGTCCCCCCGGGGCAGGGGGTCTTCTTCTGGAAAGAGGCCCCCGGCCGCCCCTGCTGGGCCTAGAAGCACAGCCCCAGGCCGGATCCTACACCTGCGGGCCCTCCTCCCCCTGAGCGCCCAGCGCTGGGTTCTCCACTTCCTGAAGGCGGCCCCTCTTCTGACATTCCAGAAGGTTCCACCGACAAGAGCATGGCTGCTTCTCTAATTACTAACAGGCAAGTACCCCCCAGGGAAGCCCTCAGCCTCCAGGTTCTGAAGCCTGAGGGATTACAGCCTCTTCTCCGAGCTTCAGGTCAGACAGGGGGCCGGAGGGATGGGGGTGGAGGTGCGGGTCGAGGTCCCACTTCATTACACCACTCAGGAAAGAGAAGTCCCAGCCCCTCCTCCCTTCACCTCAAGAATGACACCCAAGGGGAGGGCGCGTCATCCCACAGCGAGGAAGACCCAGGGTCAGGCAGACATCACCTCAACAGGAGGTGGAGACTCAGCCCCTACGGGGCTTCGTTTAAGACGAGAGGGGGTTTGCTAACAGACCAGCCAGCAGAGGGGCTCAGCAGGTGGGCTTTCAGGGCTCCCTGTGAAAGTCCACAATTTCTGCTTTGAGCTGGAATGGTGGACAAGAAGGATCCAGCCACCCGCCCTCCTACCCACACACCCATCAATCCATGCGGCCAGCCACCCTGCTACCCACACACCCATCAATCCATGCGGCCACCCACCCTGCTACCCACACACCCATCAGTCCATCCATTCATTCATCTATTCACCCGTCCATCAGCCCTTCCACCCATCCGCCACCCACCAATTCATCCATCCACCCACCCACCCCTTCATCCCACTGCCCACTCATTCAACCATCCATCCATCCATCCATCCATCCATTTGCTTATTCAGAATCCACTCAGCTCCCACCACTTGTGTTACTGTCCACTCGTCCCAGGGGGTACAGATACACTGACCTGGTGCCTGCCCCTGAGGCAGACACAAAAACAGATGTTTATAAAGCCCGTCAGGGGTGCAGGCATTCCCTGAGGATGGAGCCTAACCCACAGGCCTGTGTGCCGACGTGCAACGCACTGTCCCTGTATCAGCTCACCAGGGGCTTCCTGCTGAGCCCCCTCCCAGCCTACCCTGGTGCTTCCTCCCCCCTGACCTTTGCACGTTCTAGAGGTAACACCCTCCATTTTGTCTGAATACCCAGATCCTACCTGTGGTCAAGGCGCAGCTCAAAGGCATGGCCTCCTGTGTGTTCCTGTCCACGCACTTACCACGTCACGTCCAAACAGCCTGCTTTGTCTGCTCCCCACCAAGCCTGGGGCTCCCTGGATGGGCCGAGACCTGGTTCTGTTCAGGCTGCATCCGGCACAGAGATGATGCAAGAGCTGATGCTTCTGAGAAGAGTTTGTGGAAGAAAGGAGGGAAGGGAGGGAGGGAGGGATGGAGGTGGCGGGGGGAGGAGGGAGGAACGGACAGAGCCCCCGTCTGTGATCCACCCACTGGCGTCTTCAGGCTGCTTGTCCCTCCAGGGCCTGGGGGCTGCCTCCCCACCCCTCCGTGGACCCTCACGTGGCACCTGGCACCTGCCTTGGGGACTGCCCTCCTAGGGCCTGGGAAAGATGCCCCCTCGCCATCCCAGCCCCGGCCCAACCCCCCCAAGCAGCTCCCCTCCCCAGAGGCCCCCAGCCCACCGGGGCATTTGGGGGCTCCTTGGAGGAACCAGCCCATTTCTGGACCCATCAAGACCCTGGGAGATAGGACTCCTGGGTTAGCATCTTTCGACAATGGTCACTTGGAAAGCCTGTCTGCCAGAGAACTCTAAAGCCAAGGCCAAGGGCCACGGCCTTGACCATCAGCCCGGGTGCAAGCGACCACGTTTCCCAGCACACACACCACTTAATGTTTAACACCCCGCGAGCTTTCCAACCGCTAATGACACGACATTAACTTTGCACAAATAAGAAGGTTCAGAGGAGCCGAACTGGAACGCAGCGAGTGTTGGCCAGGCCACCACGCCCCCTCTGGCCACGAGGGTCTTGGCCTGGCAGTCCAGGGGCTGGGGGTCAGGGGCCACTGGGGGGTGGGGAGTGTGATGGAGGGACCTCAGGACCACAGAGCTCTGTTCCCACTTCTCCCATCTCAGCTGTTTCTAGATTCTGTTCAAAGGGTGCCCTCCCCAGGAAGCCCACCACTCTCTCTGCTCCCACCAGCATCACACTCACCAAGTTGGTCTCCTCCATTCCCCTGCAGGTCAGGGTGATAAACTAGCAACCCTCTTTCTTAGCCAGGTCCCCGTTTAAAGCAGACTGGAGACAAGGATGTAGGTTCAGGCAGGGATTCCTGGAAGCACAGCAGGGACCAGGGAGGAGAACCTGGAAAGATGGGCAAACAAGAAAGTTGCTTTCTCAAATGGGTTTCTGCTGCAGGCAACGGGGGCTCAGTCTCCTGGGAGCCTCTACGAGGCTATGGAGAACACCCCAGAATTGTCCCCTTCCGGGGGGGAGCACCTACCCACCGACATCCTGCTTGAAGCTCATTCGTGGGACCTTAAGTCCCCAGCACCTCCCGCAGGGCTCGCCTGCAGCCAAAGAAGTGCAGAACGTCGGTCAGGGACACGGGACGGCCCCCAACCGCCGCCATTGACGGTGGAGCCACGTGGGCCAGGCGCTGTGTCAGCAGGCTCTCGCTCCCCTCGGCTCCTGGGTTAGCCCTGCTACTCTGGGACGGCCCTGCTAGGAAAGGTCCCCATTTTAGAGATTAGGAGACTAAGGCCAGACTGGGCACGTGGCTTGCCAAGTGGAACAGCCAGTGGGTGCCAGAGCTGGATCTGCTCTGACCACCGGCCACTCGATACGCTCTGAACTTGTAGGCACACTTCCTGAGTCTCCAGCCACACAAGCTCAGCTCTACGAAGGCCCCAGAGCTCAGAGTCGGGCAGCAACGGAGGAGGCCGCCTTCTCCCCGGCTGTGTCCAAGGAGGTCACGGGAGACCTGGTACGGCCGGCTCTGCCTCCTGCTGAGGCGGGCCCTCGGCCAGCGTGGAAACCCTCCCTCTTTCCATCGCAAATGCAGGGAGAGGGCATGGGGTGACAAATGCAATCCCAGACCCGTATGGAAACTCAGAGAACATTCCTGAGGCCAGCCAGGCTGACCAGATTCTCCAGAGAGCCTTAATTAGATAGAAAGTTCAGTCCCTTTGCTCATGGAAAACTACACTGGTGATCAATGGAAGATACTCAGAATGACTGACCGTGGACCTCAGCCCAGGACTCTGCCCAGACCCAGGCTCCCTTCTCGCTCCCTCCCCAACCTTTCCCACCAGGCTTGGCCAAGGGAGCCCTGGAGAGAAAACGCCCCCAAAAGCCGTTCCCGTTGTTGGCCCCTTTGGTGCACTGCTCCGGGGGCCGAGTGTGCAAAGGGTGAAGGCAAGCCCTTTGCTCCCTCTCCCGGCCCCGGCCTGGTCCACGGCCCTAGGATTCATTTCTAGAGTGACGCCCACCTCCCCGTCTCCAAAACCCCCCATGTCGCCTGGCCCTGCACTTCTAAAAGTCCCCAGGAATAGGTCGCCAGCAGCTGAGGGAAGCGCGGGTGTAGACCCTGGCCCTTAAATGCAGAGTCGTGATCCACTGGGCTGCTGGGGGCGGGTGCATTTCCCACAGGAATCTTGACATCAGCTCACCAAGCTTCACTGAGCACCTACAGCGTCAACCGGACCAGAGGATGCCCGCAGAGTGGAAGACACCAAGCGCTCGTGGTCCGGGAGGGGACAGCTCAGGCACAGACCCCACCCTGATTCCAACAGGACTCTCCCAGATTAACCCCCAACCTCCTGCAGGAAGCCTTGAGCACCCAGGGGACCACAATGGGGAAGACGCAAAATATGTGTGTGTTGGGGGGGGGTATCAAAAGAGTAGACAATCCAGATGTTGCTGGCATATGCAGAAAGGACATCTAAATGACCTGGGAAATCAGGGAAGACTGCCTGGAAGAGGCAGTGCCTAAACCAGGACCGAATTTAGCTGGAGAGAAGCGATTCAGGAGAGGCCTTCCAGCAGGGTCAGCTGCAGAGGTGTTTCAGGAGTGGGCTGGGTCAGCCTCAGCAGGGCCACGTGAGGGCCTCTTAGGTCACTGATGGCGGCCCCTTTACGGCAGGTGTGTGACGAGAAGCTGGAGCGTGGCCCAGGGCCGAGCTCCATCCTTGCTCCCGGGATAGGAGGGTTTCACGCAGAGCTGGTGATGAAGTCGGTCCCAAATCCTCTGCAGCACAGAAGGCAGTTTGGGGCTTCCTTATCCTCCGGGCAGTCAGGAACAGCACAGGGTAGACCCTCCCTCCTGGCCCCGTCAGCCTTCCAGAATCTTCTTCCAGGTGTCAGTCTCCTGGAAGCTGATGCTCAGGGAAGGGTCTGACACCCGTTTCCTGAGTCCACCCCCTCCCTGCTGCAACCCTGGAAGGAAGAGGGGTCGGGGGGTGGTACCCCAAAGTGGAGCCCCACGCCCAGCACACTTTCTGCCTCGTGGGTAGGGGCCATGATAGTGGGATTAAGCAGAATGTACGTGAAGTGCAGGGAAGAAACCGGACCAAGGGCAGGTCTCAGAGCCCAGAGCAAGCCACCAGCAAGTGGTGTCTCAGCTCCTTCTGTCTCCGAGGTTCACTTCCCATACTTGAAGGAGGTCCACCAGGCAGGGCTTCTCTTTCCACTCTGTGTCTGTGCCCTCGACAGGCCAGCACACAGTGGGTGCTTTGCCAAGGGCGAGGATGAGTCCTGCCTGCCCACCTGCACCTGCCGGGTGTGGGTCTGGCCCAGGGCTCTCCCCTCACCTCACCCCTGCCGGCCAACGGCGGCCCTTGACTCCTTCTAGACCCAGAGACAGCACGGTGCTCCCCCACAGAATCAGAACAACGTGAATTAAAACCCCAATCCTGACGAAGAGGGCGCCCCAGGATGGCTGGCTGAGCCTCTCTGAGCCTCAGTTTTTTCATCTGTAAATTGAGGACGACAGTAATCCCAGTTTGCTGTGAGACCCACCCGAGGGAAGGCACGCGCACAGTGAGCGGGCAAATCGACCAAGTCTGGGTACCATCTTCACTTTTACAGTTTTCACTGTGTAACCCTCCAGCTGCCCAGCTGAGTCTGCAGGATTCCCGGAGCCAAGATCGGGGCCTTCTGGAGCGCCCCACGGTTCGGCCTCTGTGTCCTGTGGGGAGGTCAGGTGAAAGTTCGGGGACAGTAAATAAACTCACAGGCTGAGTGAGGTGCCCACCATCACCTTTGGTCCACAGACTCTACTTTATCTCCTGTCCCTCCCGCCTGTCCTGTTTGCCCACGTCAAGGTGATGGACAGTGGGTAAACATGGCCCCAGCAGGTTGGCCCGCTGAGAGGCAGTGGGGCAACGGGGGCAGCGGAGGACGGCCAGGAGAAGCTGGGGACGGGGTAGGGACCAGGCCCAGGAGTCTGGGGAACAGAGCCAGCTGCAGGAAAGAGCCCACCCCCACCTCCAGGGCTGGCCCCGTCTCCCAGGGTCGCAGATCAACAGAAACCCAGCCCAGCCAGGTACAGGCCTGCCTGGAGACCCAGCTCCTGGCTCACCCTCAGCCCCTTACCCCCTGGATCCCACCTCCCTCTGCAGGACTAAGGGAACACCCATTCCTTCACCTGACAATTGTTACCCCGGCGCCCAGTGAGCGTGGTCACCGAGCTGGTGAGCAAAGTTAGCGGGGTCCTGTCCCAGGGTCTACTCTCTGTCCAAGTCCACATGGGATTCCAGATCCAGAAAGTCAAGGTGTCTGCCCAGCTGACTCCATGCCTCACAGAAATCCCTCGGCCTCTGTTGAGGGGCCTTAGAAAGAAAGCCTTTTGAAAGCATGGACCACCCTTTTCCTCTTTCATAAGGAAACATCTGATAAATCAGTGCTGGACCCTAGCCCCAGGAGAACTAGTCCTCCAGGTGAATGCTTCCTCCCATTGGCCAGAAGGGCAAGCCCATCTTCTTTCTTTCCTTGCTGTGGCTGCCAGGAAGCTCAGGCTCACATCATGTGACCAATGGCCCTCTCTCTGGTTCCTGAGACACTCTTCTCTTTCCTCTTCCCTCTACAGCATTCCTGACCTTTTCCTTCGATTTCCATAATTAAGTTCTGTGTTTCAGTATGTATTTTTATGCAGAAGATGCCCAGTGAATACACAGAAAACATCTAATTGTGTATATACCCAGCCACTTAACATTGCAAAATAAATAATTTCCAGTTGTGTCCTCAAAACACTGGCGCGCACACACGTGTGTGCACATACACACAATCTTCAGAGTCCTCCCCTTAGCCCACTTTCCTAGATGCGTTGTATCTCTAAAGGTATGAGTGTCATACTCATCCCCCTGCTACCACCCTGCTTTCAACACACACCTCGTCCCTGATGGGGTGTACGGGGTGGGGAGGGAGCTTGGCAGGCGGAGTCCCTGGGCCTGGATCCTGCTTTGCCCCCATGAAAGTGAACACGTGGGGGGCCCCGCCTGGTCCCCAGTTATACACCTGGAGCACAGGAGTTAGCGATTGTTCCTCTTGGAGGGGAGGGAGGATTCACTGCCCCAACTGCCACGTCTGACCCCCTTCCAGGAAGGCACCCCCTCCCTGACCATGGGCTCCCACTCTGTAGACTCTGACCAAAGCCCTGGGCCAGCCCCCAGAGAGAACCCCGTGAAAAGCCAGCCTGAGCCAGCGCCGCCAGGTTCTGGGCGCTGCCAGGAGCCTTGCTGGCCATTCCCTGTGCGATGCTGTCCCTCCTTCTCCCCTCCAGACTCGGGGCTCCCCCAGGGCAGGGGCCTGCCCTTCACCCCACAGGCAGGCGGAACCCAGCACTAGGAGCCCTCCTCACCCCAGCCCTACGGAAATGCCCCAGCCGCTCCTCTCCCCAGCACCCCTGCCCCTGTGCAGAGTTGCTGAGGTCGCAGCTGCCCTCCCCAGACCTGTACACCGGATGAGTCCAGCCACGTGAGGACCGTGATGGAGAAACCAGGTCTGGGACAAGTTCAACCAAAGAGGCAGGAGCTGGAGGTGTCCAAGGCACAGGGCACCCATACCCCACCCACCCCGGGCTCTGCAAGAGGCTGCCGCACGTCCCCCAGGACACCCTGCCCCCTGCGCACCGCAGAGCTGCCTCTGACGGTCCCTGACACAGTTCATCCCCAACCTAACGGCAATGTGCAATAAAGGAAGGATAATCAGTATTAATATTAGTTATTGTTATTGATTTCGGCTTGAAAGAATTGATTTCCAGTCTGGGCCCCTTTTATGAGGCTCTTTGCAGAAGACCCATGGATGAGGCCCACCACTGTTTGTGGACCGGCCCCCTCACCAGGCCGGGCCTGCAAAACTCACCGCAGGGACAGCGGGGAAGGGGGGAGTGAGGAAGTGAGGAGAGGTGGGTGAGGATGGACGGCCCTGGGGCGGAAACACTTCCGCGCTCTGTGCTCCACAAGGAGCCGACCCCGGGGGCTGCGTGGGCCCGCATTCATCCAGGGAGCATAGATCTTAAAAGACCACGTCATGGGCCTGCTTTCTCTCTGTGCTCCACATTCACCCACCTTCCCACTCCAGCCCGACCCCCAGGGCCCTGCCCGATGAGCCTGCCTCCTGCTGAGCTCTCCCCGACCCCAGCCCCTTCCCCTGCCCACCCAGAACCCTTACTGCTCCACCCCCATTTCTTCTGAATACCCCGGGTCGGTTGAGACCCTGCTCTGGGCTCCTACCCACCACAGCCCTGCCGTGTGCCCACTGATGGGGCAGGCGCAGAACCCTGAGTCTCACTCCAAGTTACCTGCAGAGACGTACTCCAAGCCTGGCTTCCACGCACACACACAGGTTTGTTGAATGAATGAATGACCACAGCGTTTTTGAGCTCCTACTATGTGCCCAGTCATACGCTCCTAGAATGTCAGAGTTGGAGGACAATCTGACAATTTAGAGACAGAGACGATCTCATCCACCCCCTGTACAGATGGGGAAACTGAGGCCCAGGGAAGGGAAGGGACTTTCCCAGAGTCATTTGTTCCCCTTCTGGTGCTCTCTGGGCAGACCACACAGTCCTGCCAGGGCAGGGCAGGAGCAGGACAGAGTCCCGTGACAGGTTCATGTGGAATTTTCTCACCTACGGGAAAAAGCGCTGTCCCACCCCCACCCATGAGCCCACTCTCCCCTCCGGCTGGCTTCCTGATGGGGATGTAGGGGGTGCAGGGGGGCAGGGTCCCGCTTTTCCCCTCCAGCACCCACTGCTTCAGATTCCAGGAAAGGCAAGAAATCAGATTTCCAGTTGTCTCCAAAGGACAATTTCTTGCCAACGACATGATGCCAGGACTCATTCATTCCTTCCCTTAACTGTTCGTTGACTCTTTGGAGGATTCACCAAGACACGGCACCAGGAATGTCAAACAAGGGCCAGAACATTAAACACGACACATTCAGGCATTTTATAACGACTTCAAAGGCATGAAAACTACGACCCTGAAGGTGTACAAAACAGGCAAGAGCCTTTATGTTCCATAGAGGTAGCGGTGAATCGGGTGAAGAGCACACGTCCAGGGACCCCTCCAGGGGGCGAGGCCCCTCGTCTGACTCCCTGGGGGCTGCGGGCTCCTAGTACACCCCGACCCAGCCCTCTGCGCTAGGGGCGCCCTCGTTTCTTTGATGCAGGGGGCGCCTTTGAGAACCTGGCGGAGCCCATGAGTTCTCCTCAGCGGCATGGGTGGTGTCAGGGGCAGTGCACCCTACAGCCCACCCAAGCACCCTCCAGGCTTCCCTGGCAGCGGGTAGAGCCCAGCTCGTACCACCCAGGTACAGCGCCCAGGGGTCTCCTGAGATTCCCAAGGTCACCGCAGGGAGAGGCAAACCTGGAATCCAGCCACAGCTCCAACTCATCCCAAAGCCCAGGTCCTGCCCCTGGGAGGCTGCCCGCGTGCCCCTCGCCAGGCACCCTAAGACGGCCCCGGGCTGGGGGCCTGGATGTCTAAGGGCTACCTAGGATGCAGTGCAGGTGTTTGCTGGGTAAAGCAGCTCCCCTTCGTGCTGGCAACGTCCCCGTGGCACCCCCTCCGTCAGAGCCACCCTCCTCCAGCCCTGCTCCTTCGTCCTGGCTGCCAAGTCCCTTCCTTGAGCTATCTCTGCGCTTCAGAATCGTATTCCAGGGAACAAAGAGGCCTGGCGGCAGGTGTCAGCCCGCCCGCGGTGGAACAGTTTTCTGCAACCGTGCGTGGATTTCCTGAGAAGACGGTGACGGTTCTCTTCCCTCCATGGCTGAGCCATAAAAATAGAGTAACCTCCGCAGCAGCGGGCTCACCCCCAAGCCCAGCCCTCCGCCTCCTGCCTAATGCGCCGTCCCTCCCCCAGGCTTAGGGTGGGCAGCAAAGCATCTTCTCCTGCAACCGGGCCGCAGAGTCCTTGCCTCCCGAGTGGCCGATAAATTCTGCCCCAACTTAGCTAATGAGGAGCCAGCGGAGCTGGGCTTCCGTCTTCCGAGGGCGCCCCACTCCCGACCGGGACCCATGTGTTGTCTACTGTCACCGCTGCGAAATGAGGGTCACCGCCAGGGGCCCAGAGCACCTGCTAAGGGACAAACGGGTCCAGCGGGCGGGGAGAACGAGGCTGCCAGGGCCCGGGAGGAACAATGCGGTAACGACTCCAAAGTGATAAAAATGGGTCTTTAAATAATTATTATCTCAAGCCCTCCTTAAAAGCTACATGGGGCAAAATGACTTTAAATACTGTTTTAGCCTATTACCATCCTATAAATTAATTGCTCACAGCACACAGAGGCGTCATAAGGGGGCGATTGGGAGAGAGCCGTGAAGTAATTATGCGCGAGACAAGAAACTCCTGCACAAGAGGCGTATTTTACACTTAAGTTATAATTAAATCTTGAGAAATCTCTTCCACCCAGTGCACAAATATAATCTCTGTCAACCTCCCCGAGAGGTGCGATTCTAACCAATTGATTTGCTGTTGGAAGATACCAAGGCGGTAACCAGTCACGGTCTGGGCTTCAACTACAGAAGCAGAAAAGCTCCAGGACACGATCTTTGCAGCAACTCCACCAACCCCAGATTTGTGGTTATTAAACCTAAAACTCCAGAACCTATCCAGCAACCTGCAGGGAAGAGAAGCACGGTGAGCTTTCGTGGGCCCAGGGTCAGGAGGCAAGGATGGGGGTGAAGACCCCCCGAGGGTCTGCAGGCAGGAGAGGTAGGAAGTCCCGGTGGGCTGGATGCCAGTGAGGGGGCCCACGGGAGTCCCGGGGGCAGGCAGGACTCCAGATCAGGAAGGGGTGCAGACGGTGCCCACTGAGCTGGGAGCCCGGGGTCCTGCCAGGGTGGAGAGCCCCACTCTTGTCCAGGGAGATGGAGTCTTCATCACACTTTAATTGCTCGCCCTAGTTAAAAAGCAACAATGCCGTAAACGCCCTCTTGCAGAAACATGGAGAGACAGGAAGGGTCTGCCCTGCTCCTTGATAGCTCTCCTGCGGACAGTTTTTGCTCTTTCCCCCAACATGGGCAAATTTCATGACTGCCTTCCCCCCATTCCAGGGCAGAAGTTGATCGCAGCTTAGACCTTGTGATGAGGGATGATCTCCCAGACCAATGCCTGCCCCTCCTCTGGGCCTCTCCGGAGGGCTTGGACTGCTGCGTCCACAGGATGCAGATGGCCTCCTGCCCTTACTGAGTGTTTCCCATGCGTTCAGCGCTCCCCGGAAGGCGCCGGGAGGCTGGGGTGCTGTTGACCCATTTGGCAGCAGGGAAGACTGAGGCTCCAGGAGGCTGCATAGCGAGGCCAGCAAGTGGAGGAGCTGAGCTTCAGACCCAGCACCTTTGGTCTCAGAGGCCAGTCTTGTACCCGCTGCCCACACCAAAGTGGGAGCAGAGGGCGTCCACCCAGCCCCCCCAGGCAGGGAAACCCCTGAGTGGCGGTGTCTTAGTCTGCTCGGGCAGCCATAACAAACTACCGCGGACGGGGCGGCTTAAACAACAGAGATATATTTTCTCAGTTTGGGAGGCTAGCGCTCCAGGATCAAGGTGTGGTCCGTTGGGGCTGGGCTCTGGGGAGAACGCGCTGGTTGGCTCGCAGGTGGCTGCCTTCCGTCCACTTCCTCACATGGCCTCTTGTCTGTGGGGACAGAGAGAGAGCTTGGGTGTCTCTTCCCCTTCTTTTAGGGACACTAGTTCCATCATATCAGGACCTCACCCTTACAAACTCATCTCACTTTAATTACCTCCCTAAAGGCTGTATCTCTAAATACAGTCACATAGGGCGTTGCTCAAGGCTTCCGCGCACGGAATGAGGGAGACACAGTTCAGCCCATTACAGCGGGGAAGATGCTCTCACCCAGAACAGGGGGTAAGGAGCTGTGACCACCAGGGTCATTCATCACGAGACTCTGAGGCCAGGAACCCCCTGCCAGAAGCCAGAAAGCACGCATTAGGCCCAGCCAGACCGGCCAGGTCCAGGGTCGCTTGGACTGATTACAGACCGGCGGGCAATCCAGGGGCCGGAGAGAGCTGGGTGTCCGAGCGCACAAGCACGCGGATCCCTAAGCGGATAACCCTGACCGCCTCTTACCGCACAGAGCAGGGCACCCCCAAAGTGCACACCTCCGTGGTCAACGCGGCACCACCAGCCCCCAAGCCCCCACGCCCAGTAACCACGGTCCTGACTCCCAGAGTCACAGGTTAGGTTTGCTTGTTTTGAAATCCACATGAGGGGAATCAGACAGAATGCGGTCTTTCCCATCTGCGCCCTTGGGCTCAGCACACCGTCCGGGAGGCGCCCACGTTGTGGCTTGTAGCGTGTGCTGTGTTACCGTCAGGGCTGGATGTGTGGCGTGGACCCACGTGGTTCGTGTGTCCATGCTACTGGCAGTGGACGTTCGGGCAGTTGCCAGCTTCTTATTCAAACAGAGCAAACGGGACTCCTCTGGTACCTCTCTTCTGGCCAGACCACACACTCAGTGGGGGCATTGCTGGGGTCTAGGCTACAGGGGTACCCAGCTTGTGGATGATACCGAGTGGTTTTCCAGGGTGGTTGCATCACTCCACACGCACCACAACCTCGCCAGCAAGAGCTATTGTCAGTGTCTTGAGTTTTGGCCCTTCTGGTAGGTGCGCAGCGGTGCCTGACTTGAGTTTTCTGTGCATTTCCCGCATGAATCATCAGCCTGGGGAACTTTTCACGCGCCTCGTGGCGACTCGGAAATCCTATTTGAAACAGGGCCTGTTTAAGAATTCTGCCGATTTTGCTACAGATTGTCTTTTTCTTACTGATTTGTAGGAGTTCTTTCTGGGTCCTGGATGTGGGTCTTCTGTTGGATGAATACATGGCAGACACACTCTCCAGCTTTGGGGCTTTGCCGTTTCATCTCCCGATTGTGTCTTTCGATGAACGGAATGCTTCCTTTTAAAGGAATATAGTCTGTATTTTTTTTCCTCTAGGCCCCTGTCCTTAAGGCTGGTCTCAAGGCTGGGTGGCGAGGCTCTCCTCTTCATCCTCTAGATTCTTACACCCCAGCCTAGCTCCTCTGCTGGTCCGGCCCCTCAGAACATCCCCCAGTGCCCTGAGGCCCTGGTTGCTGCAGGTTTATCTACTTACTCTCAGAATTCGGCAGAGAAATGCCAAGAGAGGCCTCCAGTGGACCACCCAGGTGCTAAATGTATCGTTCCTGCCCTAGAGTATGAAAGCAGCCCCATCGCCTCTTCACGCTGCAGGTCAATTACCCCTGCCAGGATGGTCTCTCGGCAAAAACAAGCCTGAAGTGACAGGGTGGCAGGCATGAGCTCGTGTTTAATGAGATTCTTATGGTGTCACCTGGTGGAAGTGCTCCCTTCTGGGAGGTAGCACTTGTGGACCACAGAGCCTGGGACTGTGGGGATGGAGAATACAGATTCCCCAAGTAGGTCACTGGGAGTGATGGTGTGTGGGACGCCTCCTACTGAAATCCTTGCCTCCCAGACCCAGGATTCTGCCCACTGGGGGCACAGCATCGTACATCCTGGAAGATGCACCTCATCTTCACAGGTAATATCTCCAAGCCAGAGTCAGCTGTGGCTCCGTAAGGCTACTCCACCCGTCTACCGGTCCGCAGCTGCTGGGGCACAATATGTGATACAGCCACGGCCAGACCGTCCACTGCCGGACCTTTGTTATAAAAGTTGTTCTTCTTTTTCTCGTTTCTTCAGGTGGAAGGTGAGGCTGTTGATTTGAGGTCCTTTTTAAGGTAGACACTTGCAGCTGTAGACTCCCCTCTGAGCACTGCTTTAATTATATCTCTTACTGTTTGGCTTTGCTGTGTTTTTGGTTTCATTCTCTTCAAGGCATTTTCTAATTTCCTTGTTCTTTGATCCATTGGTTATTTAAGAATGTGTTGTTTAATGCCCCCATATTTGACTTTCCAAATTTCCTTCTGTTCTTAATTTCTAATTTCATTCCATTGTAGTCAGAGCACATATTCTGTAGGATTTCAATCTTGTTAAATGTACTGAGGCTTATTTATACCATAATCTATGGTCTTCCCAGGAGAATGTTCTATGTGCACTTGAGAAGAATGTATATTTTGCTGTTTTGGGATGGAGTGTTCTATAGATATCTGTTAAGCTCCCTTGGTAGATAGTCTTGTTGAGGTTTTTAATTTCCTTGCTGATTTTCTTCTTTTTTTTTTTTTGCGGTACGCGGGCCTCTCACTGCTGGGGCCCCTCCCGTTGTGGAGCACAGGCTCTGGACGCGCAGGCTCAGCGGCCATGGCTCACGGGCCCAGCCACTCCGCGGCATGTGGGATCCTCCCGACCGGGGCACGAACCCGTGTCCCCTGCATCGGCAGGCGAGCTCCCAACCACTGCGCCACCAGGGAAGCCCCTCCTTGCTAATTTTCTAATTGTTATATCCATTATTGAAAGTGGAGTACTGACGTTTCCAACTATTATAGTTGAATTCTCTACTTCTCTCAATTCTGTCTTTTTTTTTTTTTGCTTCACGTATCTGGGGCTCTGTTGTCAGGTGCATATATATCCACAACTGTCAAATCTTCTTCATGGATTGACCCTTTTACCATTTTATCTCCCTTCGTGTCTCTAACAGCAGTGTTTGTACTAATGTCTCTTTTGTCTGATACTCGTGTAGCCACTCCAGCTCTCTCTTGAATACAGTTTGCATGGAATATATTTCTCCATCCTTTTGCTTTCAACCTATTCGTGTCTGGTTCTAAAGTGAGTCTGTCATAGATAGCACATCATTGGATCATGTCATTTTATCTGGCTTGCTAATCTCTGCCTTTTAGTTGAAGAGTTTAAATCTATTTACATTTAATATAATTAGTTATAAGAAAGAAATTACTTCTGTCATTTTGTGATTTGTTTTCTATACCTCTTTTCTGTTCCTCAGTTCCTCCATCCCTGCCTACTTTTGGGTTAAATAGATATTTTCTAGTGTACTATTTTAATTCCACTGTAATTTCTTTTACTATATTTTTTGAGTTATTTTCTTGGCATTGCCCTAGGGATTACAATTAACATCTTAATTTATAACAAGCTAGTTTGGATGAATAACAATTTATTTTCAACAGTATGCAAAAACTTTGCTCTTCTTAACTCCATCCCCTACCTTTAAGCTATTATTGTCATCCAAACTACATCTTTATACATTGTGTGCCCATCAGCCTAGATTTATAATTATTACTTCATGCAGTTATCTTTTAAGTCAGATATTTTAAAAAGGAGTTACAAACTAAAAATACATCTCTGTTAATCTTATTGAGGATTGCTTGTACATGATGTGTCACTTCTCTCTTGCTGCTTTCAAGATTCTCTCTTTGTCTTTAGCGCTTGACAGTTGGAATATGATGTACCTGGGTATGAAACTCTTTGAGTTCTTTGAGCTTCTTGGATGTGAAAAACATAATGTTTCTTATCAAATTTAGGAGGCTTTCCTCTTTCTTTCTCTTCTCTCCTTCTGGACCTCCCATTTTGCATATTTTGGTATGCTTGATGGTGTCCCACGGGTATCTGAGGTTCTGTTCATTTGTCTTCATTCCTTTTTCTTTCTATTTCTTGGACTGGAAAATCTCAGTTGACCTGTCTTCAAGTGTGCCGATTCTTTCTGCTTCCCTAAATCTACTCTAGTGATTTTTTCATTTCAGTTATTGCGCTTTTCAATTCCAAATTTTCTGTTTGTTTCTTTGTTGTATTTTCTATCTCTTTATTGAGATTCTCAGTTTGATGAGACATCGTCCTTTAGTTCTTTAGACACAGTTTCCTTTACCTCATCAAACGTATTTAAGTTGCCGATATAGAGTCTTTGTCTAAAAAGTCCAATGTCTGGGCTTCCTCAGGGACAGATTATACTGATTTCCTTTTCTTCCTGTGTATGAGCCATACTTTCTGGTTTCTTTGCATGCCCTGTAATTTTTTGTTGAAAACTGGACATCTTGACTATTATAATGTGGTAACTCTGGAAACCAGATTCTCTCCCCTTCCCAAGATTTGTTGTTGCTGTTACTTACTGTAGTTGTTGGGATTTTTTTAAAGTAACTTTTCTAAACTAATTCTGTAAAGTCTGTATTATTTGTCACGTGTGGACCCTAAAATCTCTGTTTTGTTAGCTTCTGGTCAGGTACCGATTGGACAGAGATTTCCTTAAAGGCCTGGAACAACAGAAAACTCCTCCAGTCTTTGCCAAGGGTCTCTGTGTGTGTTTGGACCCAAGCCTTCAATGCCAAGCTAGGCAGTTTCTAACTCTGCCTTAGCCTTCGTTTCCTGCCTCTGCATAGGCAGTGTCAGCAGGAGGTGAGAGCCGAGGACCTTCTGAGTCTTTTCGGAGGATATGCGCTTAGCCCTTTAGACTCCTAGGAATAGGTCCAAGCTTCCCAAAGCCCTGACATCTCATTCCCAGCCTTTCCTCCCAAACTTTGTGACTCATCTATTGTTTCCCCCAACTGTTATCTATCACCTCCAGCAGCAGTCAGTTCATGTTTTCAACAAATGCCCCTGTACACATCTTGAGCTCTAGGCCAATTCTGAGTTAGGTGAAATACAAACAAACCTTTGAGCTGGTCTTCCAGAGAACACAAGACAAATCAGAACAAATATTTAATCACGATTCTTTGTGAATGAGGTCTGTTCTGCATTTACCAGTATTGGGAACACGGGCTGATATGTTCACAGCTACTGCTGAGCTAAAGAGCAGGGAGAGGGGGACTATCGAATTAACGGATCTTACGAGAATCAGCCATTTCTCTTAAGTAAATCTTCGCTGGGTTACTGCAAGCCTTTGGTTAATTCTCAGAGTTTGGGGGGGGTGGGGGGGTGCAGTAGATGCTAATAGTTTTTGCCCATTTTTTAATTGTTTTATAGAGGGGCAGAATTTAGAGTTCCTTACTCCACAACTTTTGCTGACATCACCCCACCCTTAATCTTAAATTGATGAATAACCACCCTCAGGCTCTCACAGTGTTTCTCCCATCCACTGACAACAGCCAGTAACACCACCCAATTCCATAGTCCTTATAATTCCTACTTCTCCCCCAGATCTCAAACACTTGAGCTATTCCACCCACCAGTGCAGCGTCCCAACCCAGTTCCCCACTGGATGAAGTTTTAATGGTCGCACCACCATCACACGCCAGGGTCTGTCCCTACTTCACCCATCACCCACTGCCCAGCTCCAAAATCCCATTCTGAAATTTTCTCCCTAGTGCCACTCCCTGTACCAATGGCCCTCAGTCAGTTTCTCCAGGAAACTGACTCCAAGGTGGAAATTTGCAGGCAGGTGGCTTCCTGGGGAGAGAACCTGTGAGAGAGTGAGGGATATGGGACTGGGCAGAGGGAAGGCTGCAACAAAGGCCTCAGTTGACCTCATGGGAAGCTCTGGAGCTGGGATAGCCCTTTAGCGTTCTCCCCAGTCAAGGCAAGGGGCTGGGACTTTGAGCTCCCAGGCCCACCAGGCTCAGATGCAGACTTAAACTTGGGTGAAGCAGCCCCCCTTTGGGCGAGGCAATTCTGGAGAAGCCCTTAGCTGCAGGACATGAGCAGGCAACATGGCCAGCAGCTTGGACAACGGGTACCTCTGTCTGACGTGGGGATTCGGGCGTGCGTCACAGCACCCACTTCTGTGGTTCAGCTCCTGCCAGGCGGCCCCTTCTTCCACGGGGGGTCATAGGGGACCCCAGGAACACCCTCAGTCCCTATGGGTGCTAATCTCTGAGTTGCCCCACCCTCCTGTCTGGGTCCTCCCCTTCCTGCACCTTTGGGACTAGTTCCCATACTAAACTCTGTCTGCTGAGCCACCTGACATGGGCCCTGGCGCCCTGCCTGGTCCCTGACAGCTGATAACTAGGTCACTCACTGCTAAGTCCACTGCTAAGTTCCCTTCAGCACTGAAGATTCTCAGCCAGCATCACCCAGCAAGTTTACGGCAGGACGGAGATTAGAACCCAGGCTTCCCGCCCCGCCCCCCCCCCCAGTCTGCCTTGTCCTGGCTTCCTCGGCCCCTAAGGCGGGGTGGGTCACTAATGCTGACCTCCAGGGGCCACTGGGGCATCAAATGGCCTGGAGACACGAAATTTGCAAGCACTCAGGACAGTTCAGAGCAGCGAGCAGACGGAGGGGAGCTGACTCCTTCAGGCAAGGTTGCTTTATCCCTCCTTATCCCTCTTGGATGGGTGTGTGGGAATCACACCCCCTCCTGCCCCGTGCCCCAGAGAGCCTGCTCGGGCAGCCAGCCTGCAGGGACAAAGTTGTCTTGCTGGGTTTCAATCTTCCTTCAAAAAACAGAAATTCCAGGGGGCGGACTTCTGAAGCCCTCTTGCAGGGAGGGGATGGAAAGCGGGCTCTCTCCCTCCCCACTACCCTGGGCTGACTCAAGCAGCCTTCCACCAGTGGAACTGCTTTTTCTGATGATAAAAGAAATACATGCTCACTGTAAAAACATAAATGAATACGTTGGAGCAGGTCATGGTGTGTGAATTACAGAGTGTCACTGCTCCACCAGCCCCAGGATCTGGAGAAGACCCAGTTGACACACGGGCATGTGGCCACCGGGTTTTTCACTGCACCTGGAAAGATGCTGTTTCTGCAGCCATCCGTCCGTGCCAAGAGAGGCGTGGAGAGCTGGGTAAGAGCCTGGGCTTTTGAGTCGGAGAGACCTGGCTGGGACTCCCAGCCCTGCCACCACTGCCGCGCATTTGCATACCTGTAAGGTGGGGACAGTCACACTGGCCTGGCTAGGGCATGAGAGTGCAATGTGTGAATGCAGGTAAAATGCTAAACAGCGAGCCAGGCACTTGCCAAGGTCTCCCCTGAGATTCCAATTCAAGTCCAATCCGCTCCCTCCAGACCCCGCCCTCCCCTGTTGAGCCCAGGAGTACAGAAGAGAGGGTGTGGCAGGGCAGGATTGACTCCTGCGGCGGCCACTCATCCTTCTGCCCACCCAGAAGGGCTGGGACTGGGGAGGGGGCCCGCTGACCACGAGGCTCCAGTGCCCTGTCCGGGGCTCCTCAGGGAGCTCGGCTCAGAGAACGGGCTGTCAGAGGGCTGGTGGAGGTTCCTCAGGCGGAAGGCGTTCCACAGGCAACTGCGGATGGGACTCCTGGGTCAGGCGAAGTGAAACTCGGCCTTCCCCGCAGAATCTCTCGGGGCCGCGAGCTGTTTTACGATGGGGCTGCAGTATCTCGCCCCCCTCCTCTGTGTTCCTGGCTCTGCATCCTCCTTTTCGTTAGTAAACTTTATTTTTTTTAGAACAGTTTAAGATTTGCAGCAAAATGGAGACAGTGGTACTGAGTTCCCATCTCCCCACTACCCCGTTTTCCTAATTATTAGCATCTTACATCCGTGTGGGGCGTTGGCTACAAGTAATCAACCAATATTAGTAACTGAAGTGCACTCTTTATTCAGATTTCCTTAGTTTTCCCCCTAATGTCCTTCTCTGTCCCAGGACCCCACATGGCACTCAGTCATCGCATCCCCTTGGGCTCCTCTGGACTGGGACAGCTTCTCAGACTTTCCTTGTTTCTGGTGAATTTAGCGGTTTTGAGGAGGGCCTGCCAGGGTTTTGTAGGATGGCCCTTAGTTGGGCTTTGTCTGATGAGATTCTCATGGTGAGACTGGGATGGGGGTCGGGATTGAGAGGAAGACCCCAGAGGTGAGGTGCCCTTCCCACCCCGTCCTACCAGGGGCGCGTGCTGACGCCAGGACTCGGCCCTGGGGATGCTGACCTTGGTCCCCGGGCGGAGGTTGTGGCTTCCCTGCAGAGTCCCTTTTCCCTTCCTGCTGCACTCGCTGGCCTCCTGGGCCCCCGTCTTGGGGCCGTCCCTATGGAACCGTGCGCTTCAGCAATGCAGAGCCCGTTCAAGCCTGGCACACAGTAGGTGCCTACTTAACCGTGTCTGAACTGAATGGGGCAGGGAAATCAAACCCACGCTGTCGGCCTCATTAGGAATGAAGTTTTCCCTTGATCCTTGACTGGAGTTCCTCACCGTTTGTGGTCTAATTAAGCTCAGCTGCTCCCTCGGTCCTGGCTCGTGGGGTCGGCTCACCCACGACCTGGGGAGCTCCCAAGGCCCCCCACTCCCAGCCTCTGTCCACCCAGGAGAAGAGCACCCCCAGCTGGAGGGGCATCCAGCTCACACACAAATACCCTGTGTTTAACCCCACGTAGACTTCAAAAGCTCACCAGCACAGAAAGGTCCACGACAGCAAGTGAGGGGCTGTGGCCGTGACTGTGGCTGTCCCCCCTGCTCCGCCTGCAGCAGAGGTCCATCAAAGCCACGAGAGCCTGGGAGCCTGCGGTGAGCCCCAGCCCAACCTGCACAAGCCCCGTGGGGTGGCACCCCTCCCCCAGTGACTGCCCCCACGCTGCAGAGAGGAAAACTGAGGTTCAGAGCGGGAAGGTGCCTGTACCAGGTCCCACCGTGCACAGTGGGAAGGTGGGATTCAAACCGAAGCGGGGCCCCAAAGCTCGCAGCCCTCCCGCGGGTGGGTGGCCACCTCTGTTACATGACGAGCAGAAACCAGAACGTGTTCAGGTGGAAAGTGGAAGGGGCTTCGCCAGTCCCGGTGAGCCGGGCACCTGGCCTGGGGCAGGTCTGGACGTGGCGCAGGGTGGCCTTTGCCCGAAGAGGTACAGGCAGGCGGACGTGTCCACACCGCAGGGGTTCTCCAGGCCGCGTTGAGCCCCACGTCCCCCAGGACCTCGGGTCTGACGCCCCCTGACCGCTGCCTCTGCCCTCTGCGGGGACGAGGTCGCAGTAGGGAAGCCCAAGCACCAGACGGCCGGCCCAGCGCCCGGACACCTGGGCCCCGGGAGCCACAGCAAGTGGAGTAAAAGGGGAGAGGAGAGTGAAGACGCGGCCCGGGCGCCCTCCAGGGCGAGAAGTGGCTGCAGGCACGGGGGTAGGGCCTCCGTCGGGGACAGGAGCTCCAGGGAGGTGACAGCTGAGCTGGACGCGGAGGTGGAGGGGAACGCACAGTGCGCTGGGCAGACAAAGGCAGGGATGCTGCCGACGGGGGTGTGGGCGGCTGGCCTGGGGGGAGGGGGAGGGGAGGCAGCCCAGGTGGGGTCCCCGGGGCCCCCACACATCCTCCAGAGTGCGAGGGGAAGACGTGGAGGCCCTGAGGGACACAGTCAGATCTGCATTCTAGAAAGATCTGTCCGGCTGCAGAGTAGGAAGGACAGGAAGGGACAGCCAGAGGCAAGTGACGGCTAGGAGATGATGCATCCTTCCAGGCAGAGATGAGGAAACCCAGGGGTCAGTGCTTCAGAGGATCCCTCCTCCTTGGTGGTTACTTTCGGGGTCACCGGGGTCTCCGGGCCAGAGGGGACAGAGTCCCTCTCCCATAACCAGGGTCTCATAACGGGGTCCCCTGGTGCAGAGACCGACCCCTCCTGGGGTGGCGAAGGTTCCGGAGGGTCCCTGCTTTTCCATTTTCCTTCAGGCCCCGAAGGAATCCATTTGCCTGGTCCGAAGCTGGGCCTCCCTGCTGGCGCCCCGCCCTGGAAATGTGTCGGGGAACAGTGCCCAGCTGGCTCAGGGGCGAAAGGCCCGCGCCACCTGGCTGTGAGAGGGGAGGCCCAGCGGCACCAGGAGGGAGCCCCAAGTGCAGTGACCTGGACGGCGCACAGCACTGCCCCCTTAGGGCCTGCCTCTGGCCACGAAGGCCTGTTGCAGCACCTCTGCGCCCCCCAGGCCGGCCCTGGAGCCCCAAACACGGACACCGAGGTAGGAGGATGGGGGCTGGCCCTCTGGGGTCGGCTGTGCTTTTCCGTGTCCTCTACTTCGCCAACAAGGGCGCTGCTGGTGTCTTCACTCGCGCCCTCCTCTAAGTGACTGCCGCCACCCTGGACGCCGCTGGGCAGGGCACTGCTCCCTCCAGTGAGGAAACCGAGGCCCGGGGGGGCAGCCTCTTGGCCCACACAAGCCTGTCTGACCCGAGGCCCCGGAGCTCCCCTGTGTTGTTGCTACGCTGGTCCCACACCCCCTGCCCATGCCAGCCCCGACGAGCGGCCGGAGGGCTCAGGTGGCAGCTCCCCACAGACACAGGAAGCTTTTGTTGCCTCAGCTCCTTGCACAGACGTCCGGCCCTCAAGTACTGACACTGATCAGGGCCCCTGGAGCTGGGCAGGGCAGCCTCCTGCTCCCAGGATGGGCCGGAGGCACACCAGGCACTACGGGGGGCGGGGCGCCTGGACAGCGGGGCCGTCAGTGAGAGAACAGAGCAGACCCTTTGCCTCTGTCCCAGGGTCTTCGGTGCCCATGGATCAGGCCCAGCTACAGCTGGGGAACTAGGGGCTCCGCCCAGCCCAGAGCCTCTCCCAGACCTTCGGGGAAAGGGAGGGGGTGGGAGTGTCTGGGGACCATCCCGCACCGGCCCAGCACATGCCACGGCTGTTTCCTTTCCAAATGTGAAGCCACAGGGCAATTTCTACAGAGAAAATGGGCTCGAGAGACAAGAGGAAAGCGCGGTGAGGATGCAGGCGGGCAAGTGGAGTGCGTAGGACTCGAGTGGGGAGCGGAGGCCCAGGGGGAGGAGGCCCTGGCCAGTGTCTGGGCCTTGCGTCCCTGTGTGGGCTAAGGAGGCGAGGACATGCCGCACTGGGGCTGGTCCCCCCTCGCATAAGCAGCCCTGGAAGAACCTCGTCCCTCCCACCTGCGTGGGGCATGAGGCCCACGGAAAGGAGGAAGTGGTGAGCGAGGGGTGAGGGAGGCCATCTGGGCAGGCAGTGCCGTTTCACCGGGCATGATTTAGAGTGGACCTGGGCTGAGGGACCCAGGGGCCCAGACGGGGCAGGAGCTGTCTGAGGCCTCACAGTGAACTAGCTTCCAGGTTGGGGCCAGAAGCCGGCCTGCCTGTGGCCGTGGAGAACTGACATCTTGTAGGTGGCCCAGCGGTCCCTGCGGTAGCCCCCAGGTGGGCCAGAACTACATGACCACTGTGACCTTCTGCCTGTCCAGGGCCCCTCACCCCCGTGCAGGGCCTCAGCACCCCCGGGCTCTGCGGATTCAGGGCCCCCAAGAGCCTCTGACTCAAGGGCATCCCCTCCCAACCCTCACTCAGCCTGGAGCTTCAGCACTGCTCTCACTCCCTGGGCTGAGGCTGGGCTCCCAGGCTCCTCCCTTGCTGAAATGCAAATACTCAAACTGCACCCTCGGCAGGCGCCTCTCACAGCTGCTTTCGGCAAGAGCCCCGGAAGGAATGTGGGCCACATCTTCCCCAGAGCACCTGCCAGTCCAGGCCTGGACGGAAGGACCCTTCCATAAACAATGTCATAAAAAACTTCTCTCTTGTTGATCACAAACACCGTCTCTTCCGTCATAGCTCCCTTTTTGCCCTGGCTGCCAGGCAGCTCAGCATTGCATTCAGGGCCAACCGCACGGTCACTCTACTCGCTTTCCCACCCTACCCTGCCCTCCAGGGTTGGCTCTGCTCTCCCCTCTCCCGTCTGCCTTCCTTGATGTGTGTGGGTCCCTGACGAACCTCCTCAGACCTTAGAGGAGTGGGGCGGACTCAAACTTCATTTATTTCAAGCTGCATGGAGCCGTATCCACCAGCAAGGTTGACGTCCAAATGGGCCACGCACGAGCTCGGGAGGCCATGGGTCCTGGGGAAGCAGGTCTGGGATGCTGGGTGTAAAAGGGTGGTCATTGTCAAGGCTAGAACCTGGAGGTGCTGGAGGGGGCAGTGGGCAGGGGAAGGGTCTCCAGGGAGATGCCATGTGGAAGAACCAAGACAAAGGTCAGTCTTTACCGACAGCCAAGTGGGAGGGGATGGGCAATGGGGAACTTGTCCCCAGGGGGCCCACCCACCCTTCACAGGACAGCTCTGCTTTTCTTTCAGACTAGGACCCCCAGGACCCAGGTTCAAGCAGCTGTCCCCTTGGGTTCCAGCACCTCCTCTGCAGCTGTCTGTAGGGTGGGTCCTGGGGACGGTGAGGGTGCCTGGCCCCTACCAGTGGGGGCTGACAGTCACTGGGGGAGGCAGCAGACATCGGCCTCCAGAGGGGACCAGGAAAGAAAGTCCCTCTGTCCCTATTACTCCAACCCTGTTTCAGGGAGGAGCTGAGTCGGGGTACCTAGGCAGGGGTCCCTCCCAAATCTCGGTTACAAGGTAATCATAAGATTGGGGCTTGTTCCGTCAGCGGTACGATCAATGGTCTGAGAAGTCAGCGGGGTTGGGGGAGACTTCAAGTCGCCCCTGTGCTGGCTCCCAGTCTCCACGTTTCAACGCTCCGTTTCACCAGGGACCCAGTGTCAGGGGCCAGCAGCCCCTGCGGGGCGAGGGCCTGTCAGCGGACCCAGGTCCAAGCGCACACCATCCCACCCGGAGGGGGAGCCGAGCTGGCCCTTTAAGAAGAGGGGGGCGGCTCCTGGCAGAGTGCACAGCTGGCCCCGCCAGAGACGGGCACGTTCCTGATCTTTCTGGAAGGCTGAGTTGGAAAGGGGACAAAGTGTTCCTGCACAGCTCAGTAAACAAGCCTAGAGTGTTTTGAAAGCCTCTGCCGATATAAAGGACTGTGAAATAAATGCAAGAATTGCAAAAGAAGGACCAGCTGCTGGGGACTGGAGAGCGTGGGCGGGAGGAGGGCATCCGGGCGGCCCACCGCCCGGCCCCAGGAGCGCCTGTGTGGTGACGGGTCGCCGTGTGTGCCTGTGCTCCTGGCCACGGCCTGCGTGTGCAGATACGGGGGCCGCATGTATGCATAGCGGGGAGAGTGTGTGTCGATACACGCCTCTGGGAGTGAACACAAACGCCCGTGGGTGTTTTCGTGCCCATGGGCGTGTCCCGGTGTCTCTGCGTGTGGCTCGCCCGTGGTACACAGCAGCTCCCCGGCTCGCCCCACCCCTTCCCTAGGAGCCCAGCTGGAGGAGGCCCAGGTTAGCGCACCCTTGGAAGGAAGCAGGGAGCCCCGCTCCCCAGGGAGTTAATTAAGGGAGACCTGGCGTCCGAAAGTGAGATGTGGGCGAGAGGCGAGCCTGGCGGGAAAGCATGCTCTGGGGCCTGGACCCGCTCATGCGCTG
Organism: Leucopleurus acutus; assembly: GCF_964270905.1. Classification (NCBI taxonomy): domain Eukaryota; kingdom Metazoa; phylum Chordata; class Mammalia; order Artiodactyla; family Delphinidae; genus Leucopleurus; species Leucopleurus acutus. The sequence continues at coordinate 2,724,137 of NC_139150.1, read as the reverse complement.
GTCTCTCGGCTCATCCAGGAGGGGTTTACGCAGTAATGATGGTGCTGAGGGTGTAGGAGCTCCCATGGGGCCTCCCCCAGGTGCTGGGGGAGGTGCCTGACCTTCCTGGCAGAGACCAGGACCCAGCCCAGCTCAGCCACTCCCTGCTCTGACGACCTGGGGCTCAGTTTCCTCCTCAATAAAATGGGCAGAACACCACCTCCCTCCCAGGACGGTTGTGCAGATCGGATGAGAGCCCGTGCTGGGGGTGAGGTGCCTTCCGCAGAGAAACACGGCCCCCCCACCCCTAGTCCCACCTCTGCACCGTGGGCGGGAGGAAAGCAGCCAGGTGGGACCCCGTTCTCTGACTGCCTTGGGGCCCTCAGCCTCACCCTGGGGAGGAATCACCTCCCCCCACCCCACCACGGAGCCCACCCTCCCTTCCCATCACTCAGGGCCTCGAGACCTGGCAGTCTGCCCGGCTCAGGGCTGGGCCCCGGAGGGTCAACACACCAGTCAGGCCCGGGTAGCCCTGGGACAGGCACAAACCAGGGCCTGGGCCGCCGGGAGGCACCGCACTGCACTGCAGGAGAGACACACAGTGGCCTTGGGACCGTGGCGGGGCCTCCGGGAGGAGAGCAAAGGCTCCTGGAGCAGTTAACGTGTGAGGCCTGAGGACAGGGCTGGGGGGGACAGACCAGGAGGGCCAGCTAGAAGAGCACCCGCACACAGTAGGTGCTCGATCAATGCCTGTTTAGTGAACGAATAAACCCACAGAGGGAACGTCCCTCTAAGGTCACGATGTCCTGTTTGCCTGGCCCCCACGGTTACGCCCCTCCCTGCCTGAGAGGCTGGTGCCGCCAGGCCGGGCCGGCGCCCGGGGAGGGGTCCCCCCACCGCCTGCCCCTCTCCGAGGGTTTCGAGCACCTCCCGAGGCTCAGGGCTCAGCACTGGCTGCCCCTCCGACCCCAGCGGCGTCGCCAGGAGCAGCCAGGATCCTGCATTCCTCCCCGAAGCCGTGGGGTGGCCCCGGGAGGCCAAGGACCGTCACCCAGCCTGGCTGCCGCAGGACGCAGCCCGGCCAGGAGGCCCACTTGGGAAATGCGTGGCCGGGAGGGGCCGCGGGGACGCAGGGCCAGCCAATGCCAGCGCTGCCAGCCCGTCCACCCTCTGCTGGTGGGGGACTCCCTGGCAGGCTGTGCCTCCGGGTACCTGTGAGCCAACCACTCAGAAACCACAGGCCAAATGGAGCCACTTTCTACCGCGCCCAGGAGAGAGGGAGACACCGCGGTTTCTGTTCCAGCCGCCCCGCCCAGGAAGGCTAGGACAGCAAAGGGCATGGGGGGGGGGGGTAACACGCCCGAGCCGTCCCCAGTCCTCGGCGCCCCTCGAGCCACACATTCAGAACTCCCTCCGGTAGGTCCAGCATTGGTCCCGGCCCCGAGAGGGCTGCTAACGCCTGGCGTGCCCTCCCCCATGTCAGGAAAGCGACAAAGGCACAAAGTATTGTCCCAGCCAGAGAGGGAAGGGGTAAAGCACAGGGTGGGAGCGGTGACAGGGCCGTGCTGCCAAGACAGTCTCACGGGGACCAATCCCTGGGCCGCTGCCTTGCTCCCAGGCTGTGCGCTCCCCCGGGGGCCAGGCTGGGTCTCCTGGCAGAGTCCGCACAGTTCGTACTGTCGCTGCCCTGAAGGCCACAGACGCCGGGCAGGGGGCTGCCCCTGCATGGGGCCGGCGTGCACTGCCTCTCGTCCCCATAACCCGGGAGCTCGGCACCTAACACGTCCAAACCACACAGTCAGTAGATGGACAGAAAGATGGGGCCCCTGAGCCCAGGATCTGCTCCCATTCCCGAGGACTGAATGTCTGCGTCACGCGCTGGTCTCTCACCCTCCAGCCTGGGAAGGGAGGAAGGCGGGAACAGGGGCCCCCAAGCTCCGAGAGGCAGGGAGAGAGTGGGGTGAGGGGGGGTGTGGGGCCAGAAAGAAAGTGGGTGCTCTTGGGAGCCAGCAATGCCCATCCCATCCTGGGGTGGGAGAGGGGCACCCACAGAGGTGGTGGCTGAGAGGAAGGGCAAAGCCTCCCCACCCTGCCCGTGTGCAGGGGACGTGTGCAGTGGGGAGAGGGGGCGGAGGGGGGAGGGTGAAGAGGGGGTTGCAGGTGGGAGGATGCACTGGGTCCCCTCAGTTCCTCTCAGGCCTCCCTTCCCATATCCGTGAAAGGAGGAGTCCAGATGGAACAGGGTCCTCCTCCTTGAGGTCCAGGGCAGGGGACGTCTCAGCAGCAGGGACACCCCAGCGTGTTCAGTCACTCTGCCAACGGGGAGGGAGCCCCAGGCTCTGTGCTGGGCTTGGATGTTGGTGGAACCCCACTCCTGCCTCAGAAGGCTCCCTCGGGGTGGCTGCGTCCCCAGAGTCCCACTGGACCTGGAGACCCTTCTCCTGCCCCCAGTGTCCTCACCTCCCTCTGGAGGGCAGGGAAAGGGTGCCCCAGGCTCAGACAGGTCGGCAGAGCACTGAGGGGCCCTGTAGGACTGGCACCCAGAACACAGGACTCCCAATCCTGCACCCCTTGAAATGCCCAGCAAAGCCCTTGCCTCGCCAGGCACAGAGAGCTTGCTGTGGTGGACACGTGGCAGCCTCCAGCCGGGGCCTATTTAAACTAACGCTGTGGGGCGCAGGGACCCCTAAGGAAACTCCTGTCATAAAAGACCCTGGGGGGCTGCTGAGGGAAGAGAGGGAAACGGGGAGCTGAGCACGGGGGGGAGGAGAGAGGGGCACAGGATGGCACTTTGGGGACCCAGGGGCACCCCAGAGACGGAGCAGCACCCAGGCCACGGAGGCCCAAGAAGAGATGACAGTGCCCGGTGGGAGGGGGGAGGGGTGTGGAGATGGGCAGAAATCTGGTGTCCATCCCTCCTACCCACCCCAGACACCGGGCAACACCTTGAGGAGGAGGCCGTCTGTCTGGACACGGAGTTGGGGCAGGGGGGAGGGTCAGGAGACTGACTGATGCCTTGGGCAGGGGACCACGCATGCCCCTCCCAGCCTCGGTGTCGCACTCTGTAAGGTGTCGCTGCCCTGATCTAACAGGGGCGCCGCAAGGACGAGCAGAAGTAAGTGTGTACAGGGCTCCCGGCACCCCCAGTAACCTCAGAAGCCCTAGTTCTCGTTCTGGTGTCCCCTCCCGCCGTGGGAGGGACAGGAGCGCCCACCACCTCAGCAGGTCCAGGCCTTCCCTTCCTGCTGGCGCCCGGTGTGCCCACTCCCTCCACCCCCAGGAGTTCAAGAAGGGCATCATCCCCGTTGCCCAGGGGCGCCTGGCAGGGCCCTGCCACGTGGGGTCCCAGGGTGGTGCACATTTGAGGAAAAAGCCCTGCCCAGCACAGGGGCTGTGGGCCCTATAGGAGATGCTGAGGAAAGGCGGGGTCGACCTGAACCTGGGCTCCTGAGACCTCCTTACCCGGGAGCCCTTTCCCAGGGACCCCATCAATATCTCACAGAGCTGGTGTTCCCGGAGCAGCTTCCGGAAGCCCTGGGGCAGCCGGATGTCTTCTCCGCCCCCAAGAGAACACAGAGGGTTTAAGGGTGGCTCTGTGTGGCAAAGCCACCCAGTCAAACAGCCACCTCCGCTAAAGGGCAGCGAGAGCCCACGTCCCCTACCCTCGCTCTTACTGCTGGGCGTTTCTCACCGGGTTCAGTGGACGCTGAAAAGCTCAGGGCCCTGCCTCCACCTCTCCTACCTGCAGCCGTCACACGCTCCCTGCCAGCATCAGCTTCCCGAACTGTGAGCGCTAGACTACACTCCCTCCTTAAACAAGCCCCCTGGGCTCCCCATTTCCCCAGAATGGAAGGTCTCGTCATTCACGGGCTTCGGCTCCAAGGGCCGGCCTCTCTTTCCCAACTTTGCTCCCAGGATTGAGGTTCCCACCTCCTCTTCCTCCTGGGCCTTCCTCCCAGGAACCCTCAGGATGTCCAGTTTCACCAGGAGGCACCTCCCAATCTGCCCCACTCCCCTCATCACAGCGCCCCCGCCTGGTGTCGGTCCCTCCCAGCCCTGCATCGAAGCGGGTCTGGAAACTGATTCATACTAGAGTGGAAAGAGCTGAAAAGTGGGCTGCTGGTGACTTTGTCCTGGAAACACATCACTATTTACCTGGAGCTCCTACAAGTCCAAACTTTAGCCAAAGCCCTGGAGTTTTGATCAGAGAACGACCTGGGATTTCAACTTGGGGGTGGGGGTGCCCGCCTGCTCCCCTCCCTTCTCAAGGCCCACAGTGGGACAGTGGCTTGACCGTCTCCTTCTCAAGTCGGTGGCAGGGTTAGGTCAGGATCCCAGGGGTCCGGCCTGCAATCCAGACCCCCTCTCTTTCCCAACCCAGCTGAGAGTGGGAGGCTGAGAGCCCTCTGACCCCCGGGAGCATCCCTGGGTCGTGGGACTTCCAGAATCAGAAAGGGGTTCCATGGAAGGGGTGGCGTGGGTAGTGAGGCCCTATCACCAGGCGGGCGGGGAGGCCACAGGCCTCTGGATTCCAGGCTAATTGGCGTCTGGCGGAGCACTCTCCTCGACAGCAGGCCTGCCTTCCCGCCCAGGTCTGCACGCTGACCCCAACCCCGGGACGCCCCCTAAAACCCAAACTGACGCAGCCCCATCTGCCTGGGCCGCCCCGGGAAGTCTCTGACCCAGGCCCTCTCCCAGCCGGGAGGCACCACGGTGGCTGGGCTGCAGGCCTGGGAGGAATGGCTCCCTGACCTCGGGCCAGAGCATCGCAGGGAACCCAGCCGGAGACAGACGCGGGCTCCAGAGGCAACCAGGGGAGATTAGAGGCGGCCACATAAACAGTGATAGGGAGGCGCGTCTGCACTGATCCAGAGGCTGGATGGGAAACAAAGCTCTGGGCAGAGTGCACCCCCGCGGGAATTGCCCAACTGGACTGTTGCAATGGGTTAGGATTCCAGGGCTGGCCCTGCAGACAGCCGCCAGGCAGGCCCTCCCGGTGGCCCTGAGCGCCTGGGGTTTGGGGACGATGGTTGCCGAGCAGGGAGGAAAGGCGGGTGTCCCTGGGCCCCCATACCCCGTGGCCTGTGGACAGGATGTGAGGGTCAGGAACGAGGCCCCGGGTGCTGCAGTGGCTCAGGGCTGACCGTTCTCATCCCAGGACCGTCCCGAGGCGTCCCCCTTTGCCCCCAGGAAGCAGGGAAGACCCAAGCCGACACCTGCCCGACAAGGCCATGGGGCCTGGCCGCACCCTCCTCTTCCCCCACTCCCCACCCACCGCTCTCCCATCACATGGGCCTGGGGGAGCAGATGCCGCCCGCAGCAGGATGGGTCTTAAACCTGCCCCAACACGTGCCCTCCGGCCACGGGACGCGCCGTCCCCGCCCCAGCTCGCCAGGACTCCCGAAGGCCACACGCCCTGGCCTCACCCTCCCTGTCGTGCACAGGTGGTCAGGCATCCATCGACCAGCCCCGCCCCTGCCCCTGCTCTCCGGACAGAAGGCTGAGCAGCCCAGTGCTTTCCACTGTCACTCACCAAATCTCTCCCTTTTTTCTTCAGAATCTAATTTCTTTTTCGGTCAAGCCACCATGTATTGAGCACTTTAAAGTACAGTAGGTATGAGGCCATCTCGTCCACTGGACCCACCGTGAAGCAGGTGCTCTCGCCCCATTCTACAGGTGGGAAGACCAAGGGGGTGAAGGGTCACAGCCAGAACGCCAGCCCAGAGCCTCGGGTTTGCTCCCTTCAGCATCCGTCTTCCTCTGCCCGAGCTTCGCCCTGCCCATCTCCCTCTCTGTCCCTCCGGGCAGCCCCTCGGGCCTCAGACCCCCTCTGGCCAGCCCAGCCCAGGGCCGCTCAGCCCCCACGGGCCGCAGACCAGACACAGGCAAACAGCCCTGCGGGAGGATTGAAGGTCAGATAGACCGACGGTGACCAGGGGTCACCTCCGTCCCCACTTTTGAGGTTAGAGTCCTGCTGGGATTCAGGAGCACCACCTGAGTAGCAATGGCTCCTTTCCTCTGGCTGGGGGGGGGGGGTCGACCCCAGAGGAGGCAGCTCCACTCCCGAGGGGCCCCCAGTTCTCCCAGGTGAGACGCCCAGAGGCACAGCCTCCCACCCAACATGGCTGTTGGGCTCCCTGCCGAGTTCTCGGTGGGCACCCCCGTGACATGCTGGCCTCTGAGCCCCACCTCCCAGCTCAATCCACCTTGCGATCACAGAAGCCCAGGCAGGAAGCAGAACCTTCAGGAAGGCTCAGAGGGGACAGGCCCTGGCTGAGAACCCTGCTGTCCAGCCAAGGCCATGCTCCAGGATGTGTCCAGGACCACTGGCTGGCCCGTCCCCAGCAGGACCCGTGTAATCTGCCCAAAGCAACGTGGCTAGTTAAAAGTTTTATTGATTGAACACAACTGAGTGTTAGCAGTAAAAGTTCTCCTGATGTAACCCACTTTTTCTTAATGGGTAATCTCAGACACTCGAGTTTGTGTGTTAAAGGAGCTTTAGGACAATTTAATAGCTCATAAAATTTTATAGTCCCAGTTGAAATCAGAGTGATAACTCTGGCCTGCACGGCGATAGTTTGCGAAATGTCTCTCATCTATTTTTTGCCCCGTTTATTGGAAAGTTAACATCTGCTCCGCTATGGGTGGAAAGAAAAGGGAAGGAAAATAATGATCTATTTTTCTAGAAGAGAGGTAAGAGATTTGGGCTCTCCTGGCAGTATCCTATTTTCCAAACACGTGGTATTCTTTAAGTCAAAAAGAGATTTGAAAAACCGGCTGGCCCACAGTTCACCGAAGGGACGCCCCAGCTGGCGTCAGGGCCCCTCGGTGACTACTGAGGAATTGAAGTCTATCCAGGCCACGGCCACGTCCCAGGATCAACCCAAACCTGGGGAGCCCGCTAAGGATCACTGCCTGGTAATTTATAAAGCACCTACTGTGTGCATGGTCCAGGGGGCCCACAAGGACACAAGTTCACTGACCGCAAGGAGGACTGGCCCTCGGCAGGTTAAACTGTAACCGGGCTCTGCACCCAGGCAGCCTTTCCAAAGGCTTCTGGGAAGAGGCGGAGGCGGGACCAGGGCTCCAGGGATGTGCAGGATTCAGAGGCGGGGTCCAAGGGACAGGAGAGCCCCAAGTCCCGGCTGCGCCACTGGGCAGCATGTCACCTGACCTCCGGGAGCCTCAGTTTCCTTGTCTTTCAAATGGGAATCACACGGCACCTGCCTCTTAGGGTCAGTGTGAAGATAAAAGGAAATGAAGTATGTGGGATGCCGGCCAGAGCTGGTGCCTCAGACACACTATCAAAAAGAAGGAAATTCGGGAAAACCATGGGGAACAACCTCAGAAACACCATCCTAAGTGAAAGAAGGTGGACATGAAAGGTCACACGTGGTACAATTCCTTTTCTATGAAGTGTCAGCGTAAGTAAATCCTCAGAGACTGAAAGCAGATTGGTGGTTGCCAGGGGCTGGGGGAGGGGGAGGGGTTTCCTTTCGGGGTAACGACGATGTTTTGGAACCAGACAGAGAGGCGGGGGCTGCACAACAGTGTGAATGGGCTAAATGTCACCGGATCGCCCCCTTGGAGATGGTTCATTTTATGGTATGTGAATTTCACCTCGATAAAAAAAAAAAAACATTTCTTAAATTTATATTGACAAACGTGACACGTGGAATGCTCGCTGGGGCCAGACACAGGGCCGCCTGTCACCCTTCAGCCTGTGAAGAGTGAGCTGCTGGGGGGCCCCCGGGGGCCCCCACCCCCGCCACGCCCTGTCCAGCCCTGGGAGCTTGGAGCCCAGCCGGCGGCGCCCGGCGGAGGCCAGACACGGCAGGCGGGGGGCGGGGCGGGCGCAGGTTGGCTGCCCCGCGAGGTGCGATGGAGAGGCCCGCGTCCCGGGGCTGCTGGAAGGGCTATGCTAAACGCAAGGTAATTTAGGGGGTGCATTAGGAAGAGAGAAGGACGAGCTCTCAGGCATACTGGCTGCACCTGCTGGGGAGCGCCTGCCCTGGGAGCCACAGGGACCTGCGCAGTGGGAAGCCCGCAGGGGTCAAGGCAGAACCCCACCTGCCCCCGACTTTGGGGGCGTTCTGCTCCACCTACCCGGCCATGCTCGCTCTCCTGGCTTCTCTGGATTCCTCCCAGACTTCCCCTCCTGATTCCACCCCGGGGCCGGGGAGAGGGAGCCCGGGGCTGTGGCTCTCTGTGCTGTGCCCGCCCCGTAGGCAGCCAGGCCCACGGTGTGAGTCTCCCTGCCCGGAGAGAAGGCTGCCTGGCCCAGCAGCCATGGAGGAAGCGCCCGCCACATGTGGCTGCCACAATGCTGGGCCCTGGGCTTTCCCCACCGAGCCCCACTCCCTGGACAGCCCCTGGGCTTTTGGCCACCAGGGGAAAGGATAAAGAGAGGCCGTGTGCCTCCTGCCACGTGCAAGCACCCACGCTCAGAGGGTGGGGCAACACTGTCACGCGGAACTCAGGTGCCCAAGGACCACGGGGGCATTCAGCCGGGCGAGCTCAGCGAGCCCAACAGCACTGCCTGGTGGGATCCCAGGGCTCAGGGAGACCATGCTGCCACGGGTGCCCAGGTCTGCCCAGACCGGGCTGGGAGCGGCCCAGTATTTATAGTGTCGCCTGACCGGCAAGAAACACACCTGCCAAGGAATCTGCAAATCTTCAAGTTCATAAATGCCCTAACGGGTTAGGGACCCCTTGAAACGCAGGCAGGTGTTACAGAAAAATGCCCGCGATCCCTTCCTCCTCGTAATAACCCCACACGGATGGAAGGAGAGTAATTTGCAGAGCACCTGGTTTTTCTTGAGGTGGGCTTGCCATTTTCTCCAAGGAGTGGGTTTTCTCAGATCCGGATGCCCAAGACCCTGGGGCCTGGCCACGGAAGGACGGGGCTGGACGGCCCGTCTCGGGAGCCACACACTGTCTGGCCCTGCACCCGGTCCCCGTGGGCAGCTCAAGCACAGGGCGGAATCCACTTCACGGGCCTGCGGTGAGACCTTACGGCAGCAGGACGCTGCTTGCCATCCCCAGCCCCCCGCCCTTCGCTGCCCCCTCTGTCCACAGCCTGCAGGCTCCATCCCATCTCTAGGTCACCTCCTTGAGACCACCCACCAGCAGAAGCCCCCCCCCGCCCCCCACCGGCCACTGAGGCGTCCCCTCGAGGCCCCTCCGCAAAGCCCTCAGCAGCTTTTCAGTCATTCTGTTCTGTGATTTGATCTGTGTTTATTTCCTGCCTCAGCCTCCGTGGGGCCTGACAGCTTCCCCGCTGCATCTCCCAAGCGCTGAGCCCCGAGGGAGGTAAATACTTGTTGAATGAGGACTGGATACCGAAATGGAAAACACTCTGTGATCAGACACCTGAGTTTGAATCCCAGCCCGGCTGCTGAATTGTGACCTTGGCCTCGTTATTTAATCCTTCTTGTCCATAAAATGGACAGAATGACACACACCCACAGACTAGCACTCTTTTTCCATCACTCTGCCTGCCTGTGAATCTCAGGAATGAAAGGATTTTTTAGGAGGGCTTGAGACCACCCTCACCACCAAGAAGAGCTGCAGTTAACTGCTCCGACGTGTTGGCACAAGTGCATTGCGAGGGCACTGAAATAATCCAATTGCAGGAGGAGAGAGAGGGAGCGAGGGAAGGATAATTGAATATCGCAGAGGAAGCTATTCTCAGGTCAGTGGTGTCATGGTTCGTTCTCGTATTTATGTTTTCTAAGAGAGCCCCCAAATAAAACAGTTCCGTTATTGTATGACTTATAAAAGAACGTTATAACATCTTAACAGCAGTCATCGTAACCGCACTTATTGAATACCTACTGTGCGCCGTAAAGCTCTCAAGGTGGGTCTTACTCTCCCACTTTGCAGCCGGGAAAGCCACGGCCGCGGCCACGCCGCCCCGGACCATGAGGCCACGCTGGGCTGGACCCCGGGTCAGCCTAGTCGGAAGCCGCCCCCCCTCCCCTGAGCCTCTGCCCGTGAAAAGCCCTTTCCAGATTTCCAGGCGTCCAGGCTCAGTCCTCCGTCGTCAGGCTTAGGTGCTGCTCTGCTCTTCATTTCCAAGTCTGGTTACTACAGATGCAAAATGAAAAATGAGCCAATAACCCAGTAAACCCAAGCCACTCGGCGCGAAATGCAATAACCGTGGTGAAGACCGGGCGGCGAGTCCAGCCAGGCAGATTAAGCAGGCGTCGCGGCGAGAAGCTGTCCTCTCGGGCTCTCGGTGACGTCGAAAGGGCACGGAAAGGTCTCACCCTGAAGAGCAGAGGGGGGTCCCAGCCAGGGCGGGGTGGGGGAAGGGACCCAGGCTCCGGCTGTGACTCACCCTTCCCAGCAAGGGGCCCGGGCCCGGGGCGTTGCTCCTCTGCCCCTTGGCTTCCAGGTTTGGACACTGAAAACACACACACCTCGAAAGTTCCGGCACGGGTGGAGACTCCAAGAACGTTAGTGCCCGCCCGGTGTGTGAAATGGGCGTAATCCTGCTAATCTTGAATGACAACTTTCCAACAGAGGATAGCACAGGCGGTGAAGGCATTTGGGGTTGGAGGTTCTGTTCTTTTTTTTACTTTTTTCTTAAATCGAAGTATAGTTGGTTTGCAATGTTGCGTTAGTTTCAGGTGTATAGCAAAGTGATTCAGTTACACATACACACACGCACGTATTCTTTTTCAGATTCTTTTCCCTTATAGGTCACTACAAGATACTGAGTTTAGTTCTCTGTGTTATACGGTAGGTCCTTGTTAATCTATTTTATGTATAGTAGCGTGTATATGTTTACCCCAAACTCCTAATTTATCCCTCCCCTACCCCCTCTCCCCTTTGGTAACTACAAATTTGTTTTCTAAGTCCGTGAGTCTGTTTCTATGTCATAAATATGTTCATTTGTATCATTTCTTTAGATTCCACATACAAGTGATATCATGTGCTATTTGTCTTTCTCTGTCTGGTTTTTTGAAAGGAATAGACGTAAAATATAACAAGCTGCTCTGCTTACCACACTGGTTATGATCTCCCGGGAAGGGGACGGACGGAGAGCAGTGACGACGCCCACACTAAAACAATATGTTACTGCAGACTCAGAGGCCCACGGGCCAGGTAAGGTCCTGACGGGCTTTCAGTCCTGGAGACATCTTATTTTTTTTTATTTTATTTTATATTAAATAAAAATTTTTATTTTATTTTATTTATTTTATATTAAATAAAAAATATTTATTTATTTATCTATTTCGCTGTGTCGGGTCTTAGTTGTGGCACGCAGGATCTGCGTGGCTGCACGCGGGATCTTTAGTTGTGGCGTGCGGGCTCTTTAGTTGCAGCATGCGGGATCTAGTTCCCTGACCAGGGATCGAACCCGGGCCCCCTACATTGGGAGCACAGAGCTTTAGCCACTGGACCACCAGGGAAGCCCCCGGGGAGGTTTAAAAACATTCATGCCTCACCCCCAGCCCAGACCTGGATTTCACTGGCCTGGGTGTGGCCAGCTGGCCAAGCACACCTGACACCTATGCTCCGTGGGGCACCCCACCCAGCAAGTGGGCCTCCCTCCTCGGTGCCCTCCTGAGGGGCCAGGAGGCTGCAAAGCCCCCCAAAATGGGCCTGCACCACCCAGCCCAGCCCAGCTGTCTCAGTAACAGCATCAGAGCTGTGCCGCCTTACGCGTGGAGTCACTGAGCACCCGGACGCTCTTGAGGGCCGAAGCCCCGCACCTTCCAGTACGTCTCCATCAACCAGGAAACCCAACCAGACTCCCTCCTCCCAGCCACGGCCACTGGGTTCTGGGTCTGTCAGACAAAGTGAGGCCCCTGGCCTTGACCGGCCCCTGGCAGCATGGCCGTGAAGGATCTGCAAGGCTCGAGCACCCGCGGCGGGGCTCAGTGGGCCCACACCAAGCACATGAACCCCCTGCCCAGGGCGATCCCTTCAGAGCTCAGCGCCCCCAACAGCAGCCTGCCCGGCCACATCGGAGACGGAGGTGACAGGAAAAGGCAGTGACCCTGGCCCTCTGTATTTAAGAACTGGGTATTTGATTCACTGTGGCCTTTTTGCGTTAATTTCGATTTTTAAGAGCATTAAAGCAGTATTTCTCTCGCTGACGAGCTTCCTAGAGCCGGGGATGAGCGCCTTGCTCTCCTTGCCCTGGTCCCAGCCCTGGCCTCTCTGTGGTCTTCCGTGCTGATGCCTGCTCTCTGGACCTGTGGATACTCTGCTGGTCATTCTGTTGACCCGCCAAGCCCCCCCAGCAAGTGAAGACGTCCTCTGTTCAGTCTCCAGAGCATTTATTGTCACAGGGGTCCATCATGATGGTTAAACGCTAAGTGGCCCCACCTCCAAGGGGCATTTTGGAAATTCAGGAAAGGCTGGGGTGTCTCAATGACCGTGGCGAGGGAGGGGCGCCCTTGACATTCAGTAAACAAGGGCCCACCATCGCACAGACCAGCTCCACTGACCCCACTGTTCCGAGTCACACACAATTTCTTTCTTTCTTTTTAATTTAATTTTTATTTTATGTTGGAGTATAGTTGACTTACAATGTTGTGTTAGTTTTAGGTGTAGAGCAAAGTGATTCAGTTATACATACACCCATTCTTTTTCAGTTTCTTTTCCCATATAGGTTATTACAGAATATTGAGTAGAGTTCCCTGTGCTATACAGTAGGTCCTTGTTGATCATCAATTTTATATAGAGTAGTGCGTATATGTTAATCCCAAACTCCTAATGTATCCCCCGCACACACACCCTTTCCCCTTAGGTAACTACACACAACTTCTAAAGGTCTCACCAGACATTCAGGCACATGACCCGAGCTAGAAGCGTACAAAGGGAGCCCTGAGCCTCCTTTGTGTGTGTTTAGCAATTGTCGAACTTTTCAGGAAAGTGTCCACCTGTAGGTTGAAGTCCATGTGCCTTGTTCTGTTTGGAATTTACCATCTGGGATCATCACGTCACAGACAGACACACCTGCAGGTGCTGGAGGCCCACACACCTCACCTGTGTCTGCTGCATCCTCGGCCGTGGCCGGCGTGGGGACTTCCTGCAGCTCCTACAGGAGACGGGCTGGTGTCTACATACTGAAACACAGATTATCTTATTATCAATGATTTCCCGGCTATTCCTCCCTTATGTCACAGTCGGGACATTATATTGATTTTTTTTGAAATTATGTGTGAGATGAGTTCTATCTCCTATGATTTTTATATCAAATGGTAAAGGGACGGGTCTGACAAGGGACAACAGGTCAATCCAGGGCCTGGCCCGGGATGCTGACACACCTGGTCTGAGAAATGACCTGGGCAGGGGGTGGATGGAGAACCTGAGCAGCACAGACTGCATCCAGTCCCAGCTTGGGTGAATTCCCTGCACTCTGCAGGCCTCAGTTTTCTCATCTGTGAAATGGGAACATCCCAGACGCACCCAGACCCAAGCACACAGACACGGGAAAGAGGCTACCTCCTTCGGCCTCATGCTCCCCTGACAGCGTGAGAGTGTCTGTGTGTCCACCTCACCGCTCCCCAGCCTGGGCCCCCTCTGCACGGAGCCAGCACACAGTGGGTGCTCACCAAATGTGTGTTGCCACGAAATGAGCCATGAGGAAGTGAGAGTCTCCCTTTCCTCAAGAGAGGCTAGTGGGGGCTCCCCATCCCCTTTCAGGGGGAAGTAACTCAGTTACAGGTGGCCAGGCTAACCTGGCCGATGGCATAATACAATATTGAAGACGCAGGACCCTCATGTAAGTAGCTGTGTGCTATCTGGGCCCCGGTGACTCCAGGGAGGGAGGGAGGGAGCCCCACTCCCAGGAACTATCTTCTGCAGCACAGAATTCCCACAGGGGGCTGTCAGGGCGAGAGGGAGAGATGAAGGGGCCGTGGCCCACCCGCCCAGGGCTCTGGGGGAGGCCGAGGCAGGGAGAGGGCCGGCCTTCCTTTGGGGGAAATAAGGGATCGACCCCTCCTGGGAGCGTCTATGATCTCAGTTATCGTGATGGAGGGGCAAATGGGAGCCCGCCTGCCCCAGAGAGCTCCTGGTACTTCATTAGCCTGTTGTCTTCCCAACCATCTGACTGGAGAGAAAGCCCAGGAGCTGAGTGGCTTTGAGATCCGGACCAGGAGGTAGGGGGTCGTGGGGCCTGGGGCCCCATTCCTGCCCCCCATGGCAGCCAGGCCTCCCTTGCCCCAGAAGCCCTTCCCAGCCTCACAAGGAGCAGCGCGGCTCCAGGCCCAGAAAGGGGCAAAGGGACCAAAGGGCGATGGCGCAGGGTCTTTCCGGGTTGTCACTGGTTTCTGAGGAGCGTGGCGGCCTGGACCCATCCCAGGCGCCGACTGTGTCTGGTACAAGGGGGAAGAATCCTTTTCATTGTTTTGTTCGGGTATAATTCACATACAGTAAAACTCACCCTTCTTCGTGCACACTCCTGAGAGTCCTGACAAGCGTGTGCGGTCACCTGAGCATGGAGATCTAGCTCGTGCCATCACCCGCCAGCTCCCCTGTGCCCCTTTGCTGTCAGCCCACCCCCACTCCAGCTGCTGGCAGCGGTCCATGGCTTCCTGCGCCTGCGCAGCCATGTGAGTGGAACCGGAAAGCACGTGGCCTTTGGAGCCACGCCCTGGCGCTGCAGCCTCTTCGCTGCTCGGTAGCGCTCCGCGCAGGCATGGCCTCAGGCGATCTGTTCCCCAGACGAAGGACCTTCGGCTGTTTCTAGTTTTTGCTTAACCAAGTTCTAAAAAGTTGCTTCTCAGCTCAGAGCAGGCTTCACGGCCACCAGCTCTGGAACAGAGCCCTGGGGCCACTGTGCGCTGACATCTGGGCAATCATGAGAATCCCTGGGGGGGTGAGGCTCGGGGACCCCGAGTCTCCAGCTGGTACTCACCCGGGGCCATCGGACCCCCGCCCCCGCACGCCCCTGCACTTGACAAGTCAGCGTTGCTAGGAGGCCACCTGGAGTCTCAGGCCTTCTACAAATGGGACCTGGGGTCCTGGGGGTGGGCTGCTTCCCCCTCTGCACCCCTCCCACCTCCACCACCTCCTCACGTGAGCGGCACGCGGGGGCAGCCCACAGGGGCTGTGCCCGCCCTCACCCAGCCCCTCCAACCGGAAGAGGATGGAATGAATGACGTTTCCCGGCAGCCGATGAACTGAGCACGAACTCGACTCAGCTGAGGGAGGGATGCGGGGAGAGGCCCCTGTAGCCGTTCCTCAGCCCCTCCGGCCAGCCGTGCGTCCCTTTGTTCCCGAGGGAGGGACGGTGGGGCTGGACGGCCACTGGGTGCCTCTCCGCCGCCCTCCAGAGAAGAGATCACTCAGGCCCTGATACGATCACTGCGGGACAAGCGGAAATTGGAGTGTCCCTGGTGCTTGATCGCGCCCGCCGTGGCCGCGGGGTCGTTAGCGGCCAGCGTAACGGCCCGCATTCAGCTCCCCTGGCAGCCCCGTGACCTTGGCGGCTCAGAGCCCATTGCCGTTTTAATGAAAAGTCAGGAGTTAGGGAACGGCTGTGGCTTGGAGCGGGGAGAGAGGGGGTGGACTCTGTGCGGCCGCCCTCTGTCCTCCTGTCCACACCGACTGCAGGCCACCCTGCTCCCACCTCTGGCCGCCCAGCCACGCTGACGCCCTCATGGTGGGGCCCGGGGACCCCCGAAGAGACCAAGATCCCCAGCGCCAGGGACCTCTGGTCCTAGCTGTGACAAGCAGCTGCGGGCCCCCAGCGGAGGGCGGGGAGGGGAGGAAGGCCGTGAACATCTGTCATGGGAGTGCGGAGGAGCCCGCAGGAGTGTGTCCTCACCGCACCGGGACCAAGGGACGCTCCATCCAGCCTGGGCCAAGGTGCCCACTCCGACACGCACGCCCCGGCCCCGGTTTCCCCATCTCCGATAGCTCGGCCCCCCTCTGGCTCCCCCAGTAAGAACCGACGGCTTCCCTGAAGCACCTACTGTGTCTTCCCTGTCCCCAGAGCACCCCGTGACCCCGGGCTGCCATTCACCCCATTTTCAGAGGAGGAGGCTGAAGTGACACCCCCCCGCCCAAGGTCATGCAGCAAAAGGAGCACACACCGCCGGGGTGCAGACCCTCCGCCCTGGCCGGGGTGGGCCCACTCACCCCCTGAGCTGTGCCTGTGAGCCCTTTCCCAGGAGACGGGGCCCCGCTCCGTCACCTCCCCACTCTGAACCGCGCCGGCTCCTCTGGGCGGACAGCTCCCCCAGGCAGGGGGCGCCTAACCCAGCAGAGCACCCCTGCCTGGTCTGTCTGCACCCACCTCCAGGGCTACATAGATTCCAAGCACCAGGGCTTCCCTGGCGGCGCAGTGGTTGGGAGTCCGCCTGCCGATGCAGGGGACACGGGTTCGTGCCCCGGTCCGGGAGGATCCCACATGCCGCGGAGCGGCTGTGCCCGTGAGCCACAACTACTGAGCCTGCGCGTCCAGAGCCTGTGCTCCGAAAGGCCGCGATAGTGAGAGGCCCGCGCACTGCGATGAAGAGTGGCCCCCACTCGCCGCAACTAGAGAAAGCCCTCGCACAGAAACGAAGGCCCAACACAGCAAAAATTAATTAATAAACTCCCACCCCCAACATCTTCTTTAAAAAAAAAAAAAAAAAAGAATCCAAGCACCAGAGTCCAGGGCAGGGCCCAAGCTGGGGAGCCTCCCGGCCCTCCTTCCCTCACAAAAGGCGCCCCAGGTGCCCCCTCCCCTTGCAAGCACGCGCAAGGCACAGCGACCCCAGGCTGACCCTGGTGTGGCCCAGGGGGGATTCCCAGCCCAGCCTTGTTCACCTGCTCCAAGCATAGCTCAGAAGGGCCACCGTCCTGAAGGCTCACGACCTCCTTGTCATTCCCTGAGCGGGAATACACCTGAGCGGCTTCCTTGGGGACAGTCAGTCCCGCTCTGAGAGCAGAGAGAGAGAGAACAAAACACTCAGTGATGGTGGCCGACAGGCCCGGGTCCTCCTTGGGGGCCTGGACTCCCTAAGGGCCATACGTCTGTGACACTCTAAACCCTCACAGCAACCCCAGGAGGCAGAAGCTATCATCAGCCCCATTTTTCAGACCAGAACACAGAGGCACAGAGAGATAAAGTGACTTTCCCAAGGTCACACAGCTCCCAAGCCGGGGGTTCAGGATGCAAACCCAGATAATGGGTCCCAGAATACATGCCCTTAATCATCACACTGACGGTGAGGGTAAACACCTCCCACCTCCCACTGCCTTGTTTGTTTTTGGTTTTTTAATAAATTTATTTATTTATTCATTTATTTTATTTATTTATTTATTTTTGGCCGTGTTGGGTCTTCGTTGCCGCGCGCACGCTTTTCTCTAGTTGCAGCGAGCGGGGGCTACTCTTCGCTGTGGCATGCAGGCTTCTCATTGCGGTGGCTTCTCTTGTTTCACAGCACAGGCTCTAGGCGTGTGGGCTTCAGTAGTTGTGTCACACGGGCTCGGTAGTTGTGGCTCGCGGGCTCTAGAGCGCAGGCTCAGTAGTTGTGGCGCATGGGCTTTGTTGCTCCGCGGCATGCGGGATCTTCCTGGACCAGGGCTTAAACCCACGTCCCCCGCATTGGCAGGCGGATTCTTAACCACTGTGCCTAGAGTGGAATAATAGAATAATAATTCCTATTATTTCCCAGTCTTTTTTAGAAAGGCATGGAACTCTAGTCCCATTTTCCTGATGGGAGCAATGAGGCATGAAGGGTTAAATTGTCACCTGCCACCTCCAGGGAACCTTCCTGGTCTACCAGTACTCACATTCCACATCCCTCTGTATCCCTTTGGGGACCCTCACCCACACAGCATGTACTCTCACTTCTATAAGAAAGCTTGGATGGTTTGACCCCCTCCCCCAAGATGCAGTGTCCCTGGAACCTCACCTTTGTATTCTTTCTTTCTCCTGGAAAACTGCATGCAGTAGGTACTCAAAAATGCTGACCTACTAGATAACTTTGGGGTCGCAGTGAGACTGCACCCGACAGTGGAGCTGGAGACCAGGCACCCACCTGTTCCCTGGGGCCCAAGGGGGAAGGGAAGGCAAGGGTGGGGGACAGGAGGGAAGTGAGCCGTCACTCACTGAGGGCTCCCACAGCCCGGCTGAGCCAGCTGCTCTGCCTACATCTCCCCCGTGAGCTTCAAGAACCTCATGGCAGCTTTGAGTCAGATGGCCTCCCCACTTAGAGATGAGCGAAACGAGACGCCAATAGGGGAAATTACTTGGGAAGAGCCCGCAGCCTGCAGGAGGCGAAGTTTGAAACGGGCTCTTGACACCACATTGCGCCAGCCCCAGGATACCTGGCTTGCGGCAGGTGTCAACAAGCGTCAGAGGACAGAAAGCCTCACTGCAGACACAGCTGGCAGCCGTCCCAGAGGGCAAGTCCAAGGCCAGGCTGCAAGGGCATCAGCCTCCCCAGCCCCATGCGTGCAGGTTCAGAGCCCTGTAGGCTTGTTAATCGTCCCCCACGCAGAGGGCAGGTGCAGTTTATAAAGTGGGCCTTGGACACCCCTGCCTCCGTCCAGTAGATGAATACAGGGTTTTGGCAGCGTCCACAGTATGTGGGCTGTATGTTTGGTCCAGAACGACCCACCTTTGACAATTTCCGCCGGGTGCCCACAGCAACTAACAGAGTCGAGTCACCCCTTTCCCAGGGGACATACCCTCACCTGGCCAGCAGGGGCCGTCTCAGGACCCAGAGGGCAGGGGCAGCTGGGGGACGCTGCTGCCGTGCACACTGGCAGTGACATTGATCCTCCTCCGTCTCCTGGTCAGGTGGTCTCTGGGTGCGAAGCCAGTGGAGGCAGGAGGCTGGGATGGGGCTGAACCTCTCGGAGGAGAGGAAGGAGTGAGCCCCCCGTGCTGGAGGGAAGCAGGGAGGAATGGGGAGTGTTTCTTCTCCTCCTGTTTTCAGAGCCTTCTTACCAACCCAGGGCACTATGAATGGCGACCACGTCCCAGCCCGGGTCACCTGCACCCCTCTGAGAATGCCCCCGCCCCCTTCGGGCACCTCCATGGTCACCTCTGGCACCCTCTCTCAGGGGCCATTCTCTGGTCCACCTCTGGAGTTAGACCCTGGAGCCCAGATTCTGCTAATGGCCAGCTCCTGGTGGCGTCCCCTCTCTGAGCCTCAGTCTCCTCATCTGTAAAATGGGTGCCTGTGCCCCAAGGTATGTTTTCTGTGAGGCGAGGCCGGTAAAGCAGTGGGTGCAGAGCCCGGCTGGAGAAATGCCCTATGGCAAGGAGCCACGATCATTAATGACGTAGCTGGGGCCTCACCCCTCACCCCACCCTCCTCCAGCCATCCATGGGCCCTGGCCCCCGGCCCACCCAGCACAAACCCACCCCGGTTCTCTTCCTGAAGCAGAACAGTGCTCACCCGCACCTCTGCTCCAAAACTCCCAAGACTTCCTGTCCACCAAGCCAGTCTCAACTCCTACTCTGCCTCCGAGGCTTCTGTGGTTGCCATGGACCCAAGGACCTCGCCCGGCCCAACCCAGGCAGCTCCCAGCGAGGGAGGCCTCCGTTTGTCCATGTGGTTGGGTTGGCTTGTGGCAGGAAGGACAACGGGCCAGAGCCTGGGGAGGGACGGACGTCGCCCATGAGCAGGACAGCGTGCCCGAGACGCAGTGAGGAGAGACCCGGGAAGTCCCGGAGATGGGAGGGGGGTCCCCATGCAGGTGGCCCTGCTCTGTGGGTCAGAGGCCCAGGCCTGAGGAACATCCAGTAGGAACATCTCACTCACAGTAAGAGTTCCGGGGATCTTGGCCCTGCGTAAGCCCACGCATGCCAAGTTCTTCCTTGCTAAATACTTAGCCACACAGGTTTTTAGGAGAGAGCTGGCCCGAGAGCGTTCAAGCTGCATAAAAATAGGGCAAAGAAAGTGGAGAGTCAGCACTTCCGGGTTTGCTTTCACCCCTGGAAAGCATTTCAGGCCCATGAGTGTCGATCTCGATGTGCTCATGGGCAACATGGTGATGAAACAGGGGACAGTGTCAGGGCTTAGTTTCCAAATCCGCGAGGGACGCCCATGCTAGCTGCCGAAGGCCTTGGGACCATGTGCATAGCTGTGCGGCATCTCGAGGACCGTGGGCTCACTCAGCATCAGGACCACCACCACAGCAGCCAGCCCAGGGCCCAGGTGTCACCCCAACGCCCAGGACCTCTGGGAGGCTGAGTTAGATCCAGAGCCTCGCAAGCCCGGGTCCCCAGACCGGGCTCTGGTGGTGCCAACGTCTTTTACCATCAGTGACCGACAAGAGCAGGACGTGTGACGGGCCGTCCTCTATTCTGACCTCATGTGACTTTCACTCTCTGGGGGTTTAGATGTCCTTTGTTTTATGAACTCGTGGTGACAGCGGGTGGAAGTTGGGTGTTTGTTTTGTTTGTTTGAGGGTCTTGACTCAGTAAAGGAAGAAGTGAGCCACTGTTCGATCCCAGATGGCTGTCTGCACTTTGTTCTGGGAGCTGAGGGATTCAAGCCCTAGAAAGCAGCGTGTTCTGGGCCATCCTGGGTATCTCACCTGCCACCACCACACCAGCTCCTATTCTGACGCGAGCAGGGCAGAATTTCCACTCTAAGGAGGGAGATGGATGTCTCCTAAGTAAATAAAGAATGTGGTTTCTGGTGAGTGTGATGGACGTCACACAGCAAACAAGCAGGGGCAGGGACTGAGAACGGCAGGGAGGGGTGGGCCCCTTGAGCTGAGGGAGGGAGGGAGCGGCTCCTGTGGGAAACAGCAGGTGCAAAGGCCCTGGGGTGGGATGGAGGGGCATGGCTGGGCAGAGGGTGCACAGAGGGCAGTGTCTCAGGGTGTCCACGAGGGCGCGGCAGGGTCAGTGGGGCCTGACAGACAATGATGCTGTCATTTAAGGGGCGGGCGGACACGGGGAAGAGCGGGCTTCTGGCTTGGACACGCCAATTATGAGCTGCTAGGTAATCTCACAGTTAAGGTTGTAAGAGATACGGGACTTCCCTGGTGGTCCAGAGGTTAAGACTCCACGCTTCAAATGCAGGGAGCGTGGGTTCGATCCCTGGTTGGGGAAATAGAATCCCACGTGCTGTGTGGCACAGCCAAAACATTTTTAAAAATTTTTTTAATTTTTAAAAAGAAAAAAAAAGGTTGTAAGAGGTTGACACGTTGAGGCGTGGAGTGGGTGGCTGGATGAACACAGTTCTGGATCTCAGGGTGGACTGGTGCCCAGAAGCCATCCCCACGTGGATGGCATTTAAAGGGCTGGGAGATGTCCTGGGGGAGGGGCCTAGATGGGGCTGAGTCCCGGTGCTCCCAGGGGGGAAAGAGCCAGAAGGACCAGCCCCGGAGAGGGAGGAGAAGGGCAGGTGGGGCCAGTGCTTTGGCCCGGAAGGCTGAGAATGAGAGACTTTCTGAGGACGGACTCGTTGATTGAAGCCGGAAGTGAGGAGAATTTTGCAAAGAGATGCGGGGAGGGGAGTGAGCTCGGTGGCAGGTTGCTAGGACTGAGCCCACATGCAGGGAAGCTGATGACCAGGCCAGAGTGAGGGTGGCTTTGGACCTGTCCTGCCCCAACCCTGAGACCAGGTGCGTTTTGGTGCCTGGACTCACCCAACCGTTCCCCCTGAGCTGTGTGCCTCCCTCTGCTGAAGCCCCCATTGCTCCCCAGTGCCCTCAGGTGAAGTCCAGCCCCCATCCTTCCCCAGGAGACCTGCGCTCAGGCCTCGACCTTCTAAAGCCCCTCCAGGACGCCCGTGCCCCTCCCCTGGGAGGGGGCAGGTCAGGCTCACTCCTCACTGGGGTCCGCTCACCTCTGCCCACCCCAGACCTCCAGCTCCCAGAGGCCTCAGCCGTGTGTCCAGCCCGGCTGTGAGCACCGAGACACGGCCGCAGAGCCAGAGTGCATGACAACTGGGGGAGACTGCTGGGGTCAGCCGGGCCAGCCACATGCCCTTCGACCTCCCACCTCTCCTTTTCCTCTCTGCTCTCATTGCCCAGTGTCCCCTTGGATGCCCCCCACAACGGGGTGCTCAGCACCACAAGGCAAGGCAGCCGTGTCCACGCTCTGGTTATTCCCTCCTGGTGTTGGGTCTAGGCTAGAGCAGGGAACTGGGGCCGACAGGGCCAGCGGTGGGGCACACTGCCCAGCTCGGGGGCCCCGCCACTTCTTTGCCTCCACGACACCTGTACACATGTCTCGTTGCCTGTTCACAGACAGAAGATGGACCCACCGCTGACCCAGCTCTCAGACATGTTACAGTGACACACACCTTTTCATTCGGACCCATTATTGTAACCTGCTGGAAATAAAGCATCTTTCGCCCCGAGACAGAGTCACACGGGTGCTCCCAAATTCTCTTTTTTGCACGGCCCTCGGAATCCTGCCCACCGTTCATACCCATCATCCGGGAGAAAAAGAATGTCGTTTCTATGATGCGCACCCTCTCCACGGAGGCGCTATAAACATGGAGAGATGCCATTGAGGGCAGCACGGCTGTGCGAGTGATGTCATCTTGCGGGGTCGCCTAGCAACCCAACAACCTTCGGGAGGCGCTAACTCTTGGGCAGGGTAAAGTCACATTTCTGCGTTCAGTTAATCGCCTTCCTGGCAACTCCGCCAAGATGATCTCATTTTATTCATGATTCTTTGATGTGAAATGCACTTTTAGCTCTAAGAGAACACAAAGATTTAATTCAAAATCCGCTATTGCTTTATGTTTCCAGGGTGTCGTGTTAACATGGCGTCCACGCAAATAACCATGGTAACACATGGGTAATTAGTATAGGCAGCGCACGGCATCAATACAGAGCCGGGGCCAGCTCCCAGTCAGTGGGGATTATAGCACGTCATTACTGGAGTGATTACCTGCAGTAACACACAAATTGAACTAAACGGTCAATTGAAGTAAAGTGAACGGCTTTTTATTCTAGTCCCTAAATAATGCGTCTGCTTGCCTGAGTAGTTCAAAGTAAATAAAACTCTCAAACTGATGGCCTCTCCCCCGCCTCGCCCTGGTAGAGAATTGGGCTTCCTTCCAGACAGGTATTCCTGGGCGCCCCCTGCCGATCCACCAGCTTCCCCATCTCCTAATGGGCACCCCTGAGAGAGGGGCACCCCCGGCCCCCTGTCTCTGCAGTGCCCTGGACCTTATTTTAAAAGTCCTGAGGCCTCACACAGCTGTCTTACTCATCCCCCAAGGGAAGAGGGCACAGAACTTTCCAGATAGAGGATGGGGTGAAAAGGCAACGGCCTTCCTCCCAGGGATGTTTTCTTGCCCCTCTGGTAGGTGGGGCAGAATCGCTGGCTTCCTGTTACAGGATGTAAGGGGGGGAGGGTGGGTCAAAGGCTACTTCTGCCTTTATTAACAGAGCGTTTCTCAAATTCCATAAACTTAGCAAATCTTCAAACAGGAAGTCACCCTGGACCCCTGAAAGGGACCTCCGGGGCACGCACACTCCGAGTTGGAGATGCCTCGCCTTCCTTTTGGAGAAGCAGGGAACGCCCGCAAGCGGTCCTTGGAGAGCGAGACTTGTGCGGCCAGATGCCCAGCAGTGGATGAAAGGGGACCAACTCGGTCTTATTCCAGGCATTACCCACTGACAGAGGCAGAACCAGACAGTGGTGAGCAGGCCGGGGGAGTCTGGGCTCAAAACACCCAGCACCCCATTTGATGGAGGTGGAGTGGTCTCTCCAGCAGCTCTGGCGCCAAGGGCCAGCCTTCCGGACGATGGCCTTTGCCCTGCAAGGCCGCCAAATGCCACCAAGGCAAAGATGGGGTGCAGGGGGGAGCTTGAAGGGGGAAACCTGGCTGGGGGTCTTCTCTCAGGAGTGATATTTAAGCTGCGGTCAGGGAGGCTGACCGGGAGGCCCTCAGTCTGAGGGCAACTGAAAGAAGGCCACTGATCTTATCACTGTCTCGACATGCCACCCATGCCAAAATTCGTAAAGGCAGAGACACATGTAGAGGGAAGAAAAACGTGACTTCAAAACCCACGGCCGTGTCTGCATCTCAGGGTCGGAGGGGGCAGATTCACCACAGCGGAAAGTGGCTGTGTTTCTCAGGACACATTCTAAAAGGCTTCGGTTTCCAGGGCCAGACCACCCTATCTACTCTGGTTTGGAGAAGCCAAGACAGACAAAGGGAGCAAATCGCACTCCAACACAAAGGGTGCACCAAAATAGCTCATGGGTGCACCCTTCTCCCATCCTACTGCTCCAGTGATAAAAGCCACGCAAAGGAGGTGACCCAACACACACGGTGGGCTAAAAACGCGGTCACCTCTCCAGAAATGAGGGACACAAACTCAGGGCGGGGCGTCCGGACTCTTGGCAGTCCCTGCAGGGAGCAGGCACCTCGGTCCAGGTGGGGCCCGACACAGGTCTGTAGAAGGAGACAAGAACAGAGCAGGGCAGCTCCCACACAAGGTTGCCCTGTAGAGGGGCTGCGTGCCGTGGAGATGGGAGTGAGGGAGGCAGAGGGAGGCTGACGCCAGAGCTCAAGGGGAGAAGCCCAGGCAAGCTGCCTCCTGCCTCCAGGACTGGATCTGCTTGACCCCCGTGTCACAACCCTCCGTGAACATCACCTCGAGACCTGGTTCTGGACTAGGGCCGAGGGGCTGGTAGGCAAACACAAAGCTGGTCAGGGCTGGTCAGGGAGGAAGAGAGTGTGAACGCAAAACCCCAAGTCCCCCAACTCAAAATGAGCCTCCAAACGGATGTTTGAAAAACACGGGAAGAAATGGGAGAAAGGAGAAGTTAAGTCTGTATAGCAGTCTGACAAAGACTCTAAGAGAACGATGCTTAGGTTCTACAAAGACACAAACAGATGTCTAACATCTAGTTAAGATGAACAAGGTACCTATGCATTTGAAAAATACATGAAGTTAGACGAAATGGGCAAATTTCTTAAAATTAATTAATAAAATAATTCATCAAAACAAAACAACTCAAGAAGAAATAGAAAATAACAGAAATAGAAAAACTGAGTGGTCCTATGACCATTACATGGATTTAGCCAGCTGAAAGAAAAACAGGGCTTCCCTGGTGGCGCAGTGGTTAAGAATCCGCTTGCCAATGCAGGGGACACGGGTTTGAGCCCTGGTCCGGGAAGATCCCACA
The DNA here is from genome assembly GCF_964270905.1 of Leucopleurus acutus. Classification (NCBI taxonomy): domain Eukaryota; kingdom Metazoa; phylum Chordata; class Mammalia; order Artiodactyla; family Delphinidae; genus Leucopleurus; species Leucopleurus acutus. The sequence goes on along the minus strand of NC_139150.1, from coordinate 2,699,080 downwards.
TGCCGCGGAGCAACTAAGCCCGTGCGCCACAGCTACAGAGCCTGCTCTCTAGAGCCCGCGAGCCACAACTGCTGAGCCTGCAAGCCACAACTACTGAGCCCGTGAGCCACAACTACTGAAGCCCACGCGCCTAGAGCCCATGCTCTGCAACAAGAGAAGCCACCACAATGAGAAGCCCGCACACCACTACAAAGAGTAGCCACCCCCTCGCCACATCTAGAGAAAGCCTGCGCACAGCAGCGAAGACCCAACACAGCCAAAACTAAATAAATAAATAAAATTTAAAAATATATATTAAAAGAATTTTTTTTTAATAAAAAAAACCAAAAAACCCCCCTTCCTAAATAGGGAAACTCCAGTCATGTTGAATGCAAACAGAAGAAGTTTTATATCTTCCTTTCCAATCTGTGTATATATTTTTTTCCTTGCCTTATTCTACTGGCAATACTTATTCCAGTACAGTACTGAGTAGGAGCAATGACACTGCATATCCTCGCTTTGGTCCTGATCTTAGAGGGAAACCGTTCAGTATTTCACCATTAATTATGATGTTAGGGATAGGGTTTTTGTAGACACCTTTTGTGAGATTGAAGAAATTCCCTTCTCTTTCTGATTTGCTGAAAGTTTTTTTTCATGAGTAGATGTTGAGCTTATCAATGTTTCTTTTTACATCTGTTGAAATATGGTTTTTCTTCTTTAATCTGTTGATATGGTGAATTCTATTGATTCATTTTTGAATGTTGAACCAGACTTGCATTCCCAGGATAAATCCCATTGGTCATGATGGATTGCCCTTTCGGGATATTGCTGGATTGGATTTGATCATATTTTATTAAGAAGTTTTATGTCCAGTTTCATGAAGGATATTGGTCTATAGTTGTCTTTTCTTGTAATGTCTTTGTCAGGTTTTGGTATCAGGGTAATGTTGACTTCATAAAAAGAAGTTGGCAGTTGTTCCCTCCTTTTCTATTTTCTGGAAGAGATTGTGTATGATTGGTATTATTTCTTTTTTAAGTGTTTGGTAAAATTTGCCAGAAAACTCCTCTAGGTCTGGAGGCTGCCGTTGTTGTAGGAAGGTTTGTTTTGTGTTTAATATTTATTTATTTTGGCTGTGCCGGGTCTTAGTTGCGGCATGCGGGATCTTCTGCATGCAGGTTATTCGTTGCGGCATGCAGGCTTCTTAGCTGCAGCATGTGGACTCTTAGTTGCGGCATGCAGGCGGAATCTAGTTCCCCAACCAGGGATCAAACCCAGGCACCCTGCACTGGGAACATGGAGTCTTACCTTCTGCACCACCAGGGAAGTCACTGTTGGAAGTTTTTAACATCAAACTCCTTAGTATTAATGGGACTTTAACACATATATGAGCCTGTTTTTTCTTGTGTGAGCTTTGATAGCTTATGTCTCTCAAGGAATTTGTCTACTTCATCCAAGTTGTAGACTCTATGGGTATCAAATTGCTTGTAACATTCTTCATTATCCTTTTTAATACCTATAGGATCTGTAGTGATGTCCCCTTTTCCATTCCTGGTATTGGTAATTTGTGCCTTCTATCTTTTTTCTTGGTCCGTCTAACTAGAGATTTGTCAATTAGGTACAATCTTTTTGTAGAGGCAACTTTGGTTTCATTTGCTATTTTTCCTGTTGCCTTTCTGTTTTCTGTCTCATTGATTACTGTTTCCTTCCTTCTGTTTGCTTTGAATTTACCTCCTTTTCTAGTTTAAGGTGGAAGCTTGGATCACTGATTTTCTTTTTTAATATAAGCATTTAACTCTAAGTGTTGCTTTAAGAAACTTTTCTAAATAAATAAATTTTCTAAATAAATATTTAAAGTTTCCTTAAATAAATTTAAGCTATAAATTTTCCTATAAACATTGTTTTAGCTGCATCACACAAAGTTGATCTGTTGTGTTTTAATTTTCATTCAATCCAAAACCCTTGGTCATCTCCCTTGTCCGTAACCACTCCCCTAGACTAGCTGTGTGGCCCTGGGTGAATGGGGTCATCAGGAGAGTTGGGTAACACCTAAGCAGAGGATTACCGTCTGGGACTCTGGAAGTCCACATCCGGTATCCTGGCTAAGACTCCACATTGCCCTGGGCCAATCCCAAAAATGCTGTTCAAAGGAGAGAAAATGAGTGAGGATTCATCAGGTCTTCTCGGATGCCCTGTCCCAGCTCAGCCCTTCCCTGGCATCGCACCTGGTGCAGCAGCAGGGCCTCAGGCTTTCTGATGCTCTGGCAGCAGCTGGTACCCAAGGGCCACTAACTCATGCTCCAGGATGAGGGACTTCTCACCTCTGTGGCTCCTTATCCACCAGCCCAAACACATATGATGCTAGCAGTCAAGAAGCCCTCACTATACACCAGGGACGGTAGGCTAGCAGTCCCTAAACATTATCTCCCGAGTTTGCAATATTCTTTCAAAGTAGGGAGAATTATTATTCTTTTTGCATATTCTTTATGGTCACCTGGCCAGCAGGGGCCTGTGTCAGAGCAGAAGCTGCAGGTCTTGACTGTTTGGTTCGTGGAGATCTCCTGAGACCATCTAGTTCCCCAGGATAGCTCAGACGTACCCTGCCCACTGGCTCCATATTTCTTTCCTTCCAGTCTAGAACCTAGGTGGGTGTTTGTACTTTGGAATCGAGGGCATGGATGTTTTCAAGGAGAAATGCCAAGTCTTGAACTGGCAGCTTCACCCTGCAGCCAGCTGGGACCCAGGCATAGGCACAGATATAGACACCCAACTTGGAGGCTGGTTCTGTCCCACCAGCCAAGCCCCTCCCAGGCCAGGCTGTTCCGTGGTGTCCCTGCCGAGTGTCTCACACCACGCTCACCTCCAGGACCCTCCTGTTTCTCCCCATGCAAGGCAGGTGTTACCGACCAGGGTTCTTGGCCTCCTTAATCAACAGAAACTGATCAGAGGCCAGACAAGAAATTCAGGCAAGACTTTATTGGGGCCCCTGCTGCAGCAGTGGGGAGCACGAACAAGTAACAGGTTCCCTTACTCGCTGAGCTGGCGGTGGTGGTGGGGCGTCTGGTTCCCTACAGGGGATGAGGGTAGGGGTGTGTCCAGGGGGCGGGCCGGAGGCGTGGCTTAGGAGGTCTGCCCACCCCCTTGGTGGTGGTGTGTGCAGGGGGCGTGCTCAGTGCCCTGCTTTTGCTCCCAACCCCCTGCTTTTGTTCCCGGCTCTTCAGAAGTGGCAGTTGGGCTATTTGGTCTCTTTGTATCTTGTCCATAATTTGCCCCAGCTGTGCACGCACGCAGTTCTTTTTAGTCCCTTATAGTTTCTTTGTATTTTGTTGCTCCAGGAGAGCTGTGTCCAGGTGCCAGCACTGCAGCAAAGGGTCCCAGGTCCCAGCCTGTCTCAAAGGGAAGAGAGGGAAACTCAGGGACACAGAGACAGCAAGCGCATGGGGACCCGCCTCAGGGTGCAACGTGAACCCAGCGTGGCCACAGGTGGACAGAGTCCCCGGCCTCGGCCTTCACCCCGACCTGTCAGCACGCTGGAGCCAAGTTCGCCTTTCCCACCGGCTGCAGGCGCGCAACCCAGCGCCCTGTCAGGGGAAGTGGCTGCGGGGGCCTGGGTGCCTTTGCCCACCCCGCACACTCTGTAGACCTCGTGCACAGCAGCCCCCTTGGGCCCCCCTTCTTGCTGCGCCTGGAACAGTCCTCATAAGGTTCCCTGTTTCTCCAAGATGTAGAAATTGCAAGTGGCATCCGTGTTCTTGTACCAAATTAGCCACACTTAACTCAAGTGCCCGCCGCCCGCCCCCTTGCTGCCCGTCTGCCGCTCGCCTACCGCTCGCCTGCCTGCCCAGCCACATGCCGAGCCCGCAGTGGGCCTGACTCACTCGCCTGATGCCACTCGGAGTTCACGAGCAGTGGGTGACACTCGCCCCCCACACACCCTTGTGATTACCAGGCCACGATTACTGGGCGCCAGGCCAGGCTCAGCTTAGCTGCTGTGTGACTTGGGGCAGTATGCGCCCCCTCTCTGGGCCTGCTTCCCCTCCGCAGAGCAGAGGTTTGGGGTAAGCCAGACCTCTGAACACAGACGTGACGCAACAGCAGAGACGCAGCATCCCGGAGCCCCTCTGCCTGTCCTCTCCACAGCCCACCTCACAACGAGACCCTGCCAGCCCTGCCAGCAGCTCCTTCTCCTGCAGAGGGACTGTCCCCACCCCGGAGATCCCCCGATGGCACTGAGGGTGTGGCAGAAGTCTTGCTGGTTGGGGCCAAGCCATGGAGAGGGTGGAAGATTAAGGCAATGGATTCGGGGGTTTGGGGAGGAGAGCGAGCTCAGTTCCCTCCCCATCACTCTCTGGCTGTGTGACCTTGAGCAAGTCTCTTACCCTCTCTGAGTTTGGGTTTCCTCTTCTTACAACATGGGGACAATAATCCCCACATCGCTGGGTATTAAAGAGCCACTGCGTCTAAAGGAGGTGGCACAGTGCCTGGCACCATCGCAGGTTCCGGGTGTTTGTTGAATGACTGAATGAAAGAATGAACGTGTGTGTGCCTGTGTGCTGGCTGACAGTGCTCTGCATACTCTGTGCAATGGGGCTGATGGCCTCAGTCTCTGGGGTGCCTCCTGGGGAAGGGACCCGAGACCCAGGGTGTGGCTGCACGGAGAGCACTGGATTGAGAGTCCAGAGCCTGAGTCTGGTCTCCTCCCACCCGTGACTCCCGCCTCCTCTAAGCCTGTTTCTGCACCTGTTTACGCCAGACACTCACTCCTGGTGAGGACAGCTCGGAGGGGTGGGGGAGTCAAGTTCTCAGCAAAGGGAGGCTAGTCGGGGGTGTTATCTCCTTCCTACCCAGCACAGCAGAGATGATTCAGAGAGGCTCTTCTAAAATCTGCGTTTCAGACTTCCCTGGTGGCACGGTGGTTAAGAATCCGCCTGCCGATGCGGGTTCGAGCCCTGGTCCAGGAAGATCCCACATGCCACGGAGCAATGAATCCCGTGCACCACAACTACTGAGCCTGTGCTCTAGAGCCCGGGAGCCACAACTACGGAAGCCCTCGAGCCACAACTATGGAAGCCCATGCGCCTAGAGCCCGTGCTCTGCAACAAGAGAAGCCACCGCCATGAGAAGCCGGCACACCGCAACGAAGAGTAGCCCCCACGCACCGCAGCTAGAGAAAGCCCGCGTGCAGCAACGAAGACCCAGCGCAGCCAAAAATTAATAAATAAATAAAATCTACGTTTTGTTACCTTTCAAAAATTGTACAGGAAAAGTTTGTAAAATCTCAGAGAGCTGGAGAATTAACAGTTGTGCCCTTGACTGTATATGAGCTAAACCTCAATTTTTTCAATAGTTTTCAAATAAAAACAGTAACACAGCTCACTGGACAAAAATCCATCAGTACAGGAATAAATAAACGTTGCACCCCATCCAGTTTCCATTCCCCAGGGGTAACCAGTGTCAGAGGGCATCAGGGAGGCAGGCTTAGAACTGGGGGCTCTTGGGGGCTGGGGGCAGGTACACACTGGGTCACCTTGCGTTGTTCTCACTGTGGGACGTTAGGGACTTGCAGGCGCTGCTCAGGCCTCCAGGACCCAGAAAGTCCCGAAAATGGGTGCAGGCAGGCAGAGGAGGTGGAGGACCACTGAGCTGGGAAAGGAGAGGCCGGAGTGCCCGAGCCTGACAGCGGCCCTGGGAGCCTTCCTTCCCCGCGCAGGCAGACTTTACGGCTGTGTGTGCGTTCCTTGTACGTTAAGTTCAAGTCGAGAGGAAGACTTCTGCCCAGGCAGATCCTCGGGGCCGAGGGGGGTAATGGGAACCCTCAGGTTCTTGGGCCATGGCCCCCCTGATTCCAGGAAGGCCCCAGAAGCTCCCCTGCTGAGAGAAAAGGTGCATTACCCCTGGTTCTGGGCTCTCCACCCGTCAGGGACCCTCGAGAACCAGTGGACTTCAGACTGTAATGGAAAACAGGACGGCAGAAGCCGCCTTAGGCCCTCAAGTGCGGTAGCCAAGGGCTCGAATCTTCTTGGTCCCTGGCCCTTCTCTTCAATGAAGAGCAGAGTGGGGAGGTAGGGGGGCTTCCAGGTGACACGGGAGGAGGGAACACAGCCACGGGGGAGACGGCTGGGGTGCACTGGCGCCGCTGGCCTGCTTCTGCGGAAGCTTCTGGGGCAATGCCACACACAGCACTGCAGGGGGTAGAAGAAGCACTAGCCTCAGTCCTGACCTTGCCCATCACGGGCCCTCCATCTGCCTCTGGGCCTCCCTCCAAGCCCCCCCCTTCCTGCTTCCCCGGCCCACCTGGGCCAGGCCACGCCCCCCTCGGGTACCCGGCCCCACAGCCTCCAGCCCCCGCCTGCAGCCCAGGCCCCTTGCCCCTCACCCTGGCCCGGTTCCCTGCCCCACGTAACTCACACTCAAGCTTCAGGAGACGCCTCCTCCTGGAAGCCTGCAGGGATGCTCTACAGACCCGGAACTTGTGCGAGCTCAGCCCTCCCTCAGTCCCGTCACCACGTGCTCTCTCAACTGTCCCAACAGCCACCTCGGGCACGGCCGACACATGTATCCCCTGGACACAGGTCAGTGCTCAGGAAACGTCTGGTGAGTGAGAGGCTGAGGGTGGGGAAGGCATGGAGTCCCCAGTGGCAAGCGCCCCTGCCCCAGCCTCCACACTGCCTCTCACACTGTTTGAGATTCCTAGCTTCGTGGGATCCCGCTGGGCCCAGGGCCCCGCAGCTCCCGACACGCAGGGGCCAAGGAGGCAGGGCCTGGGGGAAGCCGGGGGGGCGAGGGGCCCCTCTCTGTCAGCAGAAAAGGGCCTCCAGGAGCAAGACAGGACCCCAGATCTCAAGCTCCCGGGGCTCCTGCAGAGCCCAGCGCCTGGCAAGCCCTCAGAGACGTCACCAGATTGTTAGGAAGCCGGGTCCTGAGGGCACAGCTGAAGTCAGCCTTGCGAAGGGGGACGGAGCAGCAGTGAGACGGAGGGCGTCTGGCTTTCGGGGCCTGGAGGGCAAAGGGGAGGGGCTTGAGCTCTACTAGGGGCACTGGTCGGGGAGGCATGTCAGGGATTCCAACTGGATTCCAATGGGAATAATAATAACAGTAACAAGGAAGATAACAGTAATCCCCAACACCTGGCCGCTGGCCCTGCTCTCAGCCCCTCAAAGCCCCAGAGCACCCGCGGTCAGGGCATGGGAGGCCTGCCTGGAGCTGACCGAAGCTGGAATTCTGGCCTTGAACGTGGGTTCTCTCTGCGCAAGTCTCCTTCCTGCCCTCAACAACGAGTCGCCAGCACCCCCAACCCCCCCCAACCCCGTGCTGGGCACCGGGCCGGCCCCTCATCTGTGAAGGGAGGACCCACTAGCCCCCTGACTTGTGGTCGCCAGGACTAAACAGGGCGCCCACACTTGGAAGGCCAAGGCCACTGTGGTCCAGAGCCGCACCGTCCACCACGGCCCACTGGCCACGCTGGCCACCGAGCACATGCAACAGGCCGGCCCGAAGAAAGATGCTGCGACGCGGAACGCAGCCCCGCCTGCAGAGACTCAGCCCAAACAGCAGATGCACCGATCGCTGTTTCCTAGTCATTACGTGTTGACATGACCGTCTGCGGGGTACGTTATGTTACACAAAACATTACTGAAGCTAATTTCACCAGTTTATGTTTTTTCATGCAGCTGCCGGAAATTTAAAATTTAAAACCACGTTTTACTACATTTGCAACTTGCATCCTGGGTCCCGTGGTGCCTCTGCTGCAGAGACAAGGAGCGCAGAGGCTGGGGGCACCCTGGGGGCTGAGTTGCTGCCGGCAGAGGACCAGGCCGAGGGGCGGGACCAGCGTGTGGGAGACGGCTGGGAGGGCACCAAACAGGTCCTGGTCGCAGCAAAGGGGTGACTGCGGGAAGCAGCTTCCTGGGCTCTGGGCCTTCAACCCCACTGTCTGCGGGGCCAGCGTCCCTGTGCCTGGTCCCTGGTTTCCAGTCTCCCTGCTTCGGGCTCTCACCCTGCTGGTCTCTGATGCTCCAGTCGAGCCCGGCAAGGCCTTTGGGTCCTGCACTCCCTGTCCTGAAGGCCTGCTCTGCAGGGATGCAGGAAAGAAGGAGGGAGAGAGGACCCCAGTGCCAGGGTCCAGGCCACCCCACCGCCTGCCGCTGCAAGGCCAGCAGTGCCCCCCTCCGCTGCCACTCCTCCACAGACCACCAGAAACCAACCAATGACGCTTGCCTCCCCGATCCCTCGACCCCATCGCACCTCCTGGGTTTTCCCCTCCCCTGAGCGCCTCTCTCCCTCTCCCTCTCCCTCTCTCTCTCTCTCTCCTTCTCCCTGCCAACCACCTCCCGCCAACAGCGCTGGTGGAGAGGGAACGGCAGCCCGTGCACAGTAACAAATCTTCTGCGTTACCCCCGCTCCTTTATTTACACCGGGCGCACAGTAGCAATTCAGTCTGAAAAAGTGCCGTGTTTTCGGAGGCGTGCAGCCCGAGAAATTGATGTTTGTGTTAATCAATCTTGTAGCAGCCTGTGGGGCTTGGAGACGTGCGACACCAGAGAATTCTTCTATTGATGAATTGGACTCTAAGCGGGGAGAAATGGGAGAAAATCAAACACTCTGAGTGCCTTAAAGCTTTGGAGACCAGTGGGGTTCTGTCTGCCCGCCCCTGCCCAGCCTGAGGTGTGTTTGGGGGGCCCTGGGCTCTGGCCCTTCTAACTTCCTCCTGGCTCGGTATCCAGCACCAGCTGGGGGCCAGGACTCCTGGCTCCAGGGCCAGCTCTGCCTGACCCCCTGTAGGTCTTTGGGGTGACCTCTTTCCTGTCTGAGAATGCTGGGCCAGGGGACATCACTGCCTCACATGCCACCCTCTCACTGCCCACATGGCTGGGTCTAACCCCTCCAGAGGCTCCAGGGCCTCCGTGCTGAGTGGTCCCCATGTGGCCCCTCGGCCAGTGCAGACAGGGCCTGGGCTCTGGACAAGTGTGGCTTTGTGTGGCGGTGAGGGGGACCAGAGCCCCAACACTGGGCTTCCCGTGGCCTCCGCCCAGAACCTCCTGATGGAAAGCCTCTGGGCTGGCCCGGGGCTGCCCGTCTGCTGTCTGGGCTGGTGGAAATGAGGCAGGCGCTCAGGTATTAGAACCAGCCCGCGCCCATCCGAGACAGGCCAGCCGTCAATCCAGACCCACTCCTCCAGGGCACTCCTCCTGGGTCCAGTGATCCAAAGCCCAGACACTCTGCGACGGTTCCAGGAGCATCAGTTGGCCTCTTTCCCAGGGCCTGAGAGAGCCAGGAAGTGGCAGGTGAGAAGTGCAGGGAAGTGTTGAGGTGCTCTGCGTTTGTAGGATGCCCGTGGGGCTGACACAGAAACGGAGTCTGCCTGCTTCTCACTGATGGCGAGGGATGTAGACCCATCTTACAGAGGAGAACACTGAGGCTGAGCTGGAGAAGGACAGCCAGGACAGGAAAACAGGCCTCAGGACCCCAGGGCCAGTGCTCTGAGGTCCTTGTCCCCAGGAGTCCAGGGACCTGGTGCCAGGACCCCAATCTCATCACCCAGGGAGGTTACAGGGACGTGTGAGGTGGGCCCACTCTAGGGCATCCTTGGGAGGTTGGCCATCTGACCGCTTCTCGGTTGGCTGAAGGTTTATTTGGGAGGCAGGGTCCTTGCCCCAACAGGCGCGTCATGAGAGCGTGAAATCACCCCTTCCTCCCCAGGCTGGGAGCCTCATGGGAATCATTAATGTAAAAACAATCACAACGTGAAACCAATTCTACACTTTTCTCTTCTGTCATCACCAGCATTGACTGGGCACCGTCTGCCAGAGACTGTATTCTCACCGTCTGATGGGACCCTTGCCATCACGACCCTAGGCTGGAGGCGTCTTCCCCATCTCATGGGGGCAAAACCTGGAGCTGCGAGCCTGACCACACCTGAGTGGCAAGAGGGTGTCTGTTTCCAACACAGTCAAGTGATGGGGCAGAGACAGCCCTGGTGGGGTGTGGGGCAGGGCGGCAGGGATCCAGACCTACCAAGGCTCCCACCGGCTCTGTGACTTTGGACATCTTGACCCCATCGCCAGGCCTCAGCTTCCCCATCTGTAAAGTGGGTCTGAAGAGAGACGCAGGCAGTGGCCCCCAACCAGGGCATGGTGCTGGGAAGCCTGTCGGCCAAGCAGCCTTTTTCCAGAGCAAACGCGACCTCTACCTGACACGACAGAACGTGCTGGACACGGCTCAAGGACTCCTGTCTTCGCCCACATCGGGGGAGCCGCCGGATGCTGAGGGGAAGCCTGGGTGCCTTGGACACCCATGTGCTGCCCTCGGCCCACCCTCCCTTTGCTTGCTGCCTCCCACCCTCCCCCCCGCCCCCCGCTGGCAGGGCTCTCCCATGACGGGAGGGCTGAGGGCTCGGGGAGGGGCCCGGCCCCTTCGGTGCTCTGCACTGAAAAGGAAGTGGATTTTAAGGATGGTCAAAAGGCGTTTTTTTAACTGCTAATTGGGTGAGTCTCGCTGCACTCCCCCACACACGCTTGCACGCACACCCACACCCGTTCACATATCTTTGATTTTCCAACAAACAAACAAAGCGTAATCTCTGTTACTGCACAGAATGTCCTGTTTAGGTTGACGGGAGCCAAAAGGGATGACCCCAAACTGTCCCACCACGAAACGCGTTTCCAGGAACAGTAGCCCCCAGTAGCGCGGGCTCCAGTCTCAGAGAACAGCGCTCCCCTCCCGCCGTAGCTTCACAGTGACGGCGCCCGGCCAGGGGCTGCCCCTCCCCGAGGGCCCCCCACCCAGCGCACGCCAGCGTGACCACCATCAAGGAAAGAGGAACTTGAACGGATCCAGAAAAGTGTTAATGTTCAAACTCCAAAGACAAATTACAGACAGAGCCAAAGGGCAAAAAAGACAAACTTGGAGAAGCACTTGCTGCACATACGGCCGGAGAAGGTTTTCTATTGTTAGTCTAGAAAAGGGTCTTACAAGCACGTAACAAAGATGTTGTTCGATCAGGTAAAAAATGGGCAAAGGGGGCTTCCCTGGTGGCGCAGCGGTTGGGAGTCCGCCTGCCGATGCAGGGGACGCAGGTTCGGGCCCCGGTCCGGGAGGATCCCACGTGCCGCGGAGCGGCTGGGCCCGTGAGCCATGGCTGCTGAGCCTGCGCGTCCGGAGCCTGTGCTCCGCAGCGGGAGAGGCCGCAGCGGTGAGAGGCCCGCGTACCGCACACAAAAAACAACAACACACACAAAAAAACGGGCAAAGAACAGGAACACCAATTCACTTATAGTCAATAAGCACTTCAAAGTGTTTCACTCCACAAAATTCAAAAGTTAAAAGAAAGAAGACATCTCTTTACCCCTCATGAATTGGCAGTGATTGTTCTGTTAATACCTAAAATTAATGAGATGGAGGGAAAAGGTACTCAGTTTCCCCGTTTATTGTCCTGGAAGGAAACAGGGCAATTTTCACACACACACACACACACACACACACACACACACACACGAAAGGCACCAAATGCTGTGGTCTCTGGGTGGTAGAACTGATTCTCTCTTTTTCACTTTTCTATTCTTTCTGTTTCATTTTTTGTATACTGAATATCTGAGGGGTTTTTTCCACAACTAAATGCTAAAACTTCCCTCTTTTCCAAAGCTCTCCTCAGAGCCCCGAAACGGACCACAGAAAGGCACCTGGCCTGGAACCGACCGCGTGATCTTCAGCAGGTCACAGGGCCTCGGAGCTCACCTGGGAAGGGGGTGACACCTGACTCCCCCCACCCCAGGGTCTCTGAGGGTGAAACTGGACGGAGCTGTGGCCACGTCAGCAGCAGTGGCCTTTGAAACCGCCAGGTGACCGGCCGCCTTCACAGTGTGGGAGCTGATAGAGTCCGTCTTCAGGACCTGGCACGGGAGTCTCGCGCATCACCCCCGGCACGTGAGCCGGACCTGGTGGGCAGGCGGCCGGTCTGTCCGCTGCTCCCACATCGCAGCTGGAAAGGCAGGGGGACCCTGCTGGAGCCCCAGCCCTCCAGCGGCATCCCCACCGGCCCCCCACGCCGCCCGGGCTGGTCGTGAGACTCCTGTGACCCCCGGGCAGCATGCGTCTGGGAGAGACACCTCGGCAGCCAGGTGCTTCTGAGGTCAAAGCCAAGTCCCCCTGCCGGCCGGGAGCCCGCCCTTCACTTGCTCAGCCCAGAGCCAGCGTGGAGATCAGCTTTCTCCCTCCTCCGTTTCCTCCCGTCAGTGAATGAGGGGCCGCCATCAGAGACAGGACGGTGCAGGGAACTGGTCTGGGGGCGGCAGGCAACGGGGTGGCCAGGACTCCTGGTTGGACGCGTCGCAGACACCCCGGCGCAGGAGCTGAAGGGAGAGGGGTGTGGGGTCGTCGGCCCATGGAAGGGACTAGAAGCCATGGCCTGGACGACGCCTCTAAGGAGTGCAGACAGCCGAGGGGGGAGACTGGGACCCACCAGCACCTGAGGCCAAGCACCGGCACAGCCCACAGGGGTCCCGGCAGGGAGGGCTCCGCAGCCACGTGGAAGAAGGAAGGGTAAAGACGGTCCAGTTAGAGAGGATGGGGCTCTGCACAGGTGACCCTTGGAGGAGGGGAGCCACGCTTGGGGGGGGGGTTCCTGGGCAAAAGGGGGCGGGGCTGCAAGGGGAACACGTCTCTTAAGGGGCCTCTGGGTAAGGGGAGCGGAGGAATGGGGTGACAACAAGGGGGGTTGTGGGGACGGGGTTCTGGGTGTGACGGCAGCCTCGGCAGCAGAAGGACAGCCTGGGAGGGAGGCGGCATGACGGGGGCGGCAATCAAAGAGGGGATGTCCCAGGGGTGACCAGGGCAGAGCCCAGGGGAGGGTGGCGGTGTGGCAGCAGGGAAGGCAGGCACATGGGTGTGTCTAAGCTTCACCCTTAGACGTTGAAGCTGAGCGGGGCAACGTGAGGTGAGGCGTAAGGAGTGATGAGCGCCCAGGGCTTGATGGATTCAGGGCCACACGGTAGACATCGGGAGCCCAGTATGGGGACCAGGACTTTCAGAGCTTGGGGCTGGGATCAGAGAGGGCTGAGCCCAAAGACGGCAGCAAAGGAGGCCCTGAGGCCCTCCTGGGCTCCACCCCTGCAGCCTCATCTGTTTTCAGTCGCGGAGCTCGGCCCCCTCAGGGCCTTTGCACGTGCCAGCCCAGGATTCCATTTCTCCAGATCACCCTGTGGCTAGCTCTGTCCTCGCCTTCCGACGGAAGCTGGGTCGGGAGGAGCCTTCCCTGACCTCCCAGCCGAACTCAGCCCCGTCCACCTCCTGTCCTGTGAACCTTCCTCATTTTCCCTGTGTTTTGATCAGTCTCCTCCTTCTGGAAGGCGACGCCCACCAGAGCCAGACGTCCACTCACCTCTCCTTCTGTGAGACCTTCCCGAGAGCCCCCCGCTGAGGGCCTGCTCACGTCCCTGAGCCCCGAGACTCCCACAGAAATGCCTGCCGCACTCAGGGTCACACCTACTGTGCACTCTTCGGGGCCCCTGGCGGCAGACGGGGTCACCCCCTTTTACAAAGGAGGAGACGTGGGGGAGGAGGCCCCGGCCACGCTCAGTCCACACTTTGCTGCCTGATGTGGTCAGCACAGGACCGCGTGTTCCGGTCCCCCAGGCCCACCCTGGACACCGGCCCGGAAGGGAAGAGGAGCCCTGGGCCCAGAATCCCAAGGTCACGGGCCAAGTGTGGAGGGTGCTGGCTCCCAGTTGAGCAGAGGCAACGCAGGGGTTACTCCAGGCTAAATAAACAAGAGAATCGGGCAGGGAGGGGTGAGTGGACACAGCACGTCAGCTAGCCAGCCAGCCGGTCCGTGAGCCAGGGCTGTGGGGAGCCTGGGGCAGTACCGTGGGGCTCACTGCTGGCCGAGGCAGGCTGCGGGCTGGGGGAGCTGCCAGCCTGTTTGGTGAGGAAAAGGCCCACGGCCACACCTTCAGGGCCGAGGGGCCCCGGGCAGAGCTGCAGCCTGGCCCCCGCCCTCAGGCCTGAAGGTGGAAACGCAGCCTCAGCTGGGGCCAGTGCACCGTTCTGCCTCCCAGCTGCCTACAGCTTCGCCAGCCTCCATGTTTCACTCTGGGCCTAATGGATAGCACGAAATGAACCCAGGTTCTGGAGGGCTCTGAGCCCCTGGAACCGTGAACATAGCAGCATTTTTATGGAGCGGGAACAGGCTTCTCTCAGAGTCTAAAAGGCCTAGGACTCCATCCCCCTACCCCCAGCAGGAATCTTCCCATTTCAAAGATGCAGGAGCCACTTCCCCAAGGTCTCGAAGGGACTGGTGACAGAGCAGGGCCAAAACCCAGGTCCTGATGCCCGAGGAGGGGTGGCTTCACTGGAGGGGACTGAGCCGTCTGCGGGTAAAGGAGGAGGTCCAGGCTGGGCACAGAAACAGCAGCAGCTCGCTCCGCTCAGCCCCATCTGGTCTTCACGATGCGCCCATTTCCAGATGTGGAGACGGAGGCTTGGAGAGTATAGTGGGGTGAAGGCTGGCCCCACAGAGATACGTCCCCTGGACCCCGTGAACGTGAGCCAGGGACGCCTGGGCCCCCAGCAGCTGGAAGAGGCAGGAAGGACCCTCTCCTGGAGCCCCTGGAGGGAGCGCGGCCCTGCCACACCTGGATTTCAGACTTCGGGCCTCCAGCACTGGGAGAGCACGTGTTTCTGTGGTTTTCATCCCCCCGGTCTGGGGTGCTTTGTCACAGCAGCTGCAGGAGCCTCAGGCAGACAGCTTCCTTTGCCCCTGCCCACGCCACCGAGGACACAGCGGGGATGCAGCCCGGTGGGTGGGACCCCGGAGTCCGAGCCGAAGACGACCCTGCTGCATCCTCGCAGAGAGCCCCAGAGAGCAGCACTGGGCCTTCCTGCCTTTGCTTTAGGCCCTGGCCACACCCTGACATCTGGCCTGGCTAGTGGGAGGTACACAGTAACCACCTCCCTGTCTTTGCAGCGAGCTCAGGGGTCCAACACGGCTCTTGTCCCCTGTGTGGGCAGCGGGCCGAGTGTGGAGCCTGCAGGGAGCTGGGGACGTGATCGGGCCAAGGCTCAGAGGGTCCAGAAACAGCAGAGGCCGCCGGGGCAACAGCAGGGTCGTCAGGTCAGGGCAGGATGCTTCAATGGGCTGCGCCGGGCCAGCAGAGTCCAGGCCTCCCCCCGACCTCTATCCCCCGGCCCCGCCCTCTGTGGGATCTTCTCAGTCACGCCTGCCCCTGGGGCTGAGCCCACGCTGCCCACAGAAAGTCCAGGTTAGGGCACGTGACCCAAAAGATGACACCCACCCCCGCTCTGCCGTGATCCCACCCCGTGCTTGCTTCCTTCATCCGTAAATGGGAGACCACCGCCCACCTCGTGGTCCTGGGGAGGCCCGAGCTGGCACGGAGCCGGGCCCGGGAGTGGGCACTGCTGTCACCCCCACCATCGCGGTACAGGGAGACGCCGGGAGTAGGGTGGAGGCTGCAGCAGTGACTCCCCACCTCCCTCACCAGGGCAGCCTTATGCCTTATGCTCAGTCACCCCCAGGGCAGCCCCTCCAAGGCCGGCACAGCGATGGTCCAGGCCTGGGCCCCCGCCATCCAGACTGCGTATCCAGAACCGCATCCCCAAGTTTCCGACACACGCTTCTCAGCCCTCTCCAAAGTATCATCGCCCGCATCTGGGGCCGGTGGGGTTGGCTGGGAGGAGCAGGCTGCTGGGAGGGGGCCCTGCGCTGACCATCTCCCCGAGGGGACGCATGGGCAGAGCGCCCGCCAGCCTCCCTAAGTGCGGCACCCTGGGGCCCTGGACAAGATGGACGGGCAGGGCAGCGGCTGTTTGACGCTGGGAGGAGCATTGAGGCAGAGCCCACCGCTCCCAGGGCAGACCAGCCCCACGTCCCACCCGGACGACCGCAGTGACTCACTGGGCCACCTCCTCCATGCTGCCCACTTTTGCCCTGGGGAATCTGATCCTGTTGCCTGGCCCCTCCCCCTGCTGCCTCTGCAGCCTCCCAGACTCCTCTGCGGGTGTTCCTGTGTGTCTCTCCTTCCTTTCGGCCCTGGAGGGCGCTGCTCCTTCCTGCCCCAGGGCCTTTACACTGGCGGTGTCTTCACCCCAAAGCCCTCTCCTTCTTTCCTGGGTAAACCCTGACTCCGACTCCAGGTCTCATCCTTCCCTGCCCACCCCCCAGACTAGTTCCCTCAGCCCCTGGAACACTCAGGAACCCAATCCAGGAGCCATGTGTTCACTGCCGGCTCCCTGCCAGGCCTGAAGCTGCAAGAAGCTAGGGTCGTGTGCCTTTGGGGGATGTCTTCTTGTCGGGACTGACCTTCCACAAGCAATGGTCCCCTGAATGAAGAGCGTCTACAACCACTGCTGGGCGAGGTCTTCCCCTGTGTCTCCCCTGAAAGGTGGGCACCGTTTCCATCTCCATTCACCGTTGAGAAGAGGGGTGCAGAGAGGGGAAGGTCTCGCCCCAGGGCCCTGAGGCTCCTACAGAGGGGCGCCGGGCGTTCCAGGGGCAACCGGTTGGGTGGTCCTATCCTCACCGGCCTGCCCCCACCCCGCCCCGCCCCGCCCCGCCCGGGGAAGGACCATGCAGGCAGGAGAGACTGGCCCACCCCCACGCTTCCCGGAGCTCACAGCCATCCTCCTTCCCTACAGGGCAGCACTCTTCCCAATGCGTGTCTGTGGAGCCCTAGATCCACGACGGGGTGCTATTGGCGCTGCTCCATGGGGACAGGGCTTTGGGAAGTGCTGGGCGCGCAACGGGGAGCAGAATTCTTTCCCACAGGACTTCTCGGAGCCTTTAGGCGCTGTGCACACCGGCCCTGGGGGAGAACTCTAGCAGACATCCCACAGTATTTGGCCAGCGGGTGGGACCAGACCCCCATGTGGCAGAAGTCTCGGTCGCCTGGTAGACAGCAGGGGCCAGCCCGGGCTTTGCAGTTACCCGCAGCTGCCTTCAAATGCCTCTCTGTTCTCTTCTGGCTGGGGGTCCTCTCTGAACCTCAGCTTTCTCCTCTGTCACCTGGAGAAAGCAATGCCCAGGTCCCAGGGGTGGAAATCCTCTGGGTAGCACCTGGTTGCAGCCTGCACTCAGAGGGTGGGGCGGCTTTGGTTGGCCTGAGGGGGAGAGGGGCAGGCCGCCGGCGCCCGCCACTTCCTCCCGGGTCAGCCATGCTCTGTCTGGCAGCCTTTCTTAAGCTAAATTCCTTCCAGTCTCACTCTTAAGGGTGAGTTTTGGTGCCCCAAGCGAAGGGTGTGTGAATGAGTCATCATTTTGAGTCCTCCAGCACCCCTGCCAAACCTGACCCCCCAGGGCCAAGAACTAGGAGGACTGTGTTCCATCCCAGGCCTCCAGGGCTCCGTGACCCCCACGCGCTGTCCAGGGGGCAGAACGGGGCCTGCTGGGGGGCAGAGCGATGAGAATCACTGATGATTATCCACACCAGGCTATTTGGGTCCTTTTAACAGTGCCGGGAGCGCTTGCTTCTCTGTCCAGCAAGAGTTTTTCCAGATTCCAAACGGAGGGACCAGAACCCAGGCCCAGGGGCGACGTCCCTGCAGCCTTTTGGGAAGAGCCCAGATGCCCAGCCAGGGGCCATAGTGGGATGGCTGCCAGCGCCACTCCTTCCGGCTGCGGGGCCCGGAGTGAGCACCTCACCCATGGGGCGGGGGCAGCAGAGCTGTGCGTGGACCAATGAGGAAACCGAGACAGAGCACCCGGCGCAGCTGGGCCCAGAGAGGTGCAGGACGTGTGCCCGCACAGACTCTTGTCGGCCAAGTTGTTCCGGCAATGGCTCGTTTAAACGTTTGTCTCTGCTTCCTGAAATCCAAGGGCCCGGGCCCAGGCCCAGGAGGACGGCACACGGAGGCAGAGGACACGAGACACACAAACGCCATTTACTGCCCCATCACGTCTTCCCTGTTTCCCCAGCGAGGGGAAGGACTCCTGGCACATGGACACAGTCCCCTCTTCTGTCCCACAGATGACCGAATGAGAAGAGAAACAAACCAGGACCTCTGCCAGGCTGCCTCTGGGGCCTGTAAGTGGGGCCGGGCAGCGGGGCAGCCTGAGAAAGTTCTGGAGCAGCTGCGAGCCAGCTCCTGGAGGGCGGGTGACCTGTGTCTGGGTCCTGCCTGGCCCCTCAGGCCTGAGGCTCCCTCCCTCGGGGTCTCAGGACGCTTGCAGGGAGCTGGTCCTGGGACATTTATATCCTGGAGGAAGGGCAGTCCCCGTGCTTGGTCCCCGAGGAGCTTCCTGTCCATCGGGGCCGTGGGGGCCAGGGCAGAACCGGAGCGCCCGGGAGGCCGGCCGGTCACGCGAGAAAGGCCTCCGGCCAAACGCCAGCCTTGGGAACGCTCGGTCCTCTCCTCCTTCCACACATCCGGGGTCAGCGGTCACTTTATTAATAGCAGCCCCCGAGGAGAGGCCTCACCCCCTGGACCGTCATCGCCCGCCCTGTGGGCTTGGCCGAGCGACCTGGGGGCATCCCTCGGAGGGACGGTTGGGGGACATCGCCACCCTGCCTGCCCGGAGGCTCCAGGCACTGCAGAGGGAAAAAGCAGGTTTCAAAGATCACACTTTCTCCCTCCCGCCATCAACTGCAAGACACAGCGTCAACTTCATAACAGCTCTTGGGGACGAAAAGCAACAGCACTAACTCTGTACTTCGGCACAGCGACACACCTCATCCTCAGGAACACTCAGGACGAGAGGGGCAGAGGCTCAGCACTGCAAAGAAAATCCTGCCTTAAACCATCTGGGCCCATTGACACACAGAGAAAAATCTGGAAAGTTAGTCCCCTTATCTGGACCTTCCCTCCCTCCTCTGCACAGCAGACCTCTAGATGAGTCCTCCACCGCCAGGAAAAATTGTGAGGCTTTGAAGTTGGAAAAAAAAAAAAAAGATTACTGCTGGTCCTGCCTAGGGTACCCCTCAAGTCATTGCAAACCTATCTTACAACACAGGAATTTATAGGAAACAGGAAACCAGTAAAAAGTGTGCCGATCGAGATGGGTGGTTGGTAAGATGCAGGGTTCTTTTGCTCCTGTGTGGTTTTAAATGCACGTGCAATGAGTAGGTATACCATGTATAATGAGAAAAAAGATGGACTTTTGAAAGAATTAACTCCAGGAAAAGTGTCCAGGCTACACGTGGATAGAGATTTTGTGTGTCGGGCGCATGTCAGGAACCGTACAAATCTGACGTCTCCCCGCACGGCCACCAGCCCGCAGCACCTCCCGGTACCTCCCAGTACCTCTGGTGCCTCTGGGGGCCCAAGAGCCTGGGCTCCAGACCCCACTGCCTGCCGTACGTGGGGGTACCACCTTTAGGCATCCTGGAAATGCCCTGAGCCTCGGTTTCTCTACCTGGAAAATAGGACAGTAGCAGCCACCCTCTACTGAACCCTCCCTGTGAGCCAGGCCCTGAGCTCCAGTCCCGTAGGGGAGGAAACTGAGGCTCGGCCATGAGGTGACCTGCCCAGGGCCACAGAGAGCCAGACTCTGAACAAGAAAGTAGGCTCTGCTCCAGGGGCCGAGCTGAGGCTTAGAGAAGGTGAGATGTAGGCCCTTCCCCCAGGAAGGATGCTCCAGCTCCATCAGGCGGCATAGACCCTGAGAGGTGCAACCCCGCCCCCTGGTGGAGGAGAAAGCCCGAGCTCCCCACCCACCCAGCGCTGCTCCCACAGGAGCGACCTCCTGGGGTGGATGCCCAGCCTTGGGGTGCCCCTTCCTACACAGAGCAAAGAACAGGCAAGGGGCAGAAACCCACCACCCACGGGGCAACCCACCGGCCACTCCAAGGCCAGCAAGACAGGAGCCAGTGGCCAGGGGCACCCCCAGGCTGGGGCCTCCCCAATTCCAAAGGCCCCCAGTCTAGGTGGTGGCCGCTAGCAATGGCCTTGAAGCTGATGCTCTGAGCCCCAGCAGTCACTCCGAAAGGCTCGTGACGGCCCCAGAAGGTTGCTGGGTCACCAAGGTCTCCCGTTCCAAAAGGCGACGAGTCCTCAGGGCCTGTCGCCGTTCCTGGGAACGTCACTGCTCTCCCCCGCCCAGCCGAGGACCTCCCAGGAAGCTGGAAAGGGCTTAGGGGCCGCCTGGTCAGCAGGCAGAGGTCTGTGAGCTGGAGGTGAGCGGGGCAGGGGCCAGGCTCCCCCATAGCCACCCACCCTCACCCCACGCAGCCCACGGATGCTGACAGTAAGATGTGTCAAGACAAATCCTTGAGTCAAGAGTTAGCTCTCATCCCACCAAATCCCTAGTTCTACAGGATGGTGCTGGGGGTGGGAAGAGCATTTCCATCTATGGCTCTGCCCTTCCTTGCAGGTGCCAAGAAGCCCGAGTTGTGAAAGCCGGCAGAGCTGGGCCATCCCACAGGTGGGTTTCTGGGAAAGGGAACTGGCCACATTTGGGGGCCCAAACTGGCCTCAGACTTCCTCCAGCTGCCTGAGTCCTGACCCTGACATTTCTCCAGATCAGGTGCAGACTTCACCAGAGAGCTGGAAAACCCAAGCTCTCCAAAGTCACCTGTACCTGGAAATAAGAGTATTATAATCAGAGCAGAAGCAGGATTATTTGGCTCTGAACAACCCGGATCACTGCCTGAACTCATCGACTCAGTGCCCACTGTGGAGTGCTTCCCCAGGGCTAGAAGTGGACTGAGGGACTGGAATGGGGCTGGATGTGCAGAGCCAACCATCCAAGCTCTGTGCTGGCAAATCCGGTGGCCACCACCAGGGGGTGCCCTGGCATGGACCCTGGCTGGTCTGGATGGACCCAAGTACCGCTGAGGCCCTTCAGCCTCCTCCCCTCTGTCTTTGGCCTTCCTCCTCCCCCTCCTCCTCTGCTTTCTTCCCTCCCCTGGGCCCTCTCTTCTCCCTCCTGCACAGACCTGCATGCCACCAGCCCATGAGCCAAGATGGATGACTAAATGACCACGCCCCCTCCAGCCCTCATTTTCACAAGCTCCATGGCCCCCCAGCAGGCTTTCCTTTAAAAAGGGGGTGGGGGAGGCTTCCCTGGTGGCACAGTGGTTGGGAATCTGCCTGCCAATGCAGGAGACTTGGGTTCGAGCCCTGGTCTGGGAAGATCCCACATGCCGCGGAGCAGCTAAGCCCGTGCGCCACAACTACTGAGCCTGCGCTCTAGAGCCTGCGAGCCACAACTACTGAGCCCGCATGCCACAACTACTGAAGTCCACGTGCCTAGAGCCCATGCTCCGCAACAAGAGAAGCCACCGCAATGAGAAGCCCCTGCATTGCAATGAAGAGCAGCCCCCGCTCGCTGCAACTAGAGAGAGCCCGCACACAGCAATGAAGACCCAACACAGCCAAAAATAAATAAATAAAATAATTTTTTTTAAGGGGGGTGGGGGTGGAGAAGGACTCTGCAACTTGGTTCAACACAGAATTCCCCAAACAAGCTCCTCCCCTTTTTTCCATAGGACACCTTCCCTTTTTTTTCTTTTGGGTATGAGGGCTTCTCACTGCTGTGGCCTCTCCCGTTGTGGAACACAGGCTGCGCACGCGCAGGCTCAGCGGCCACGGCTCACGGGCCCAGCCGCTCCACAACATGTGGGATCCTCCCGGACCGGGGCACGAACCCGTGTCCCCTGCATTGAGCAGGCGGACTCTCAACCACTGCGCCACCAGGGAAGCCCTTCCCTTGTTTGCACAGTGGTCCCTAGCGCACACTTTGGGAGGGGCTGCTTCCCAGGCAGATGACAAGAGCACCCCCTCCCCTGTTCCTGGGGTTGCCAAATTTAGCAAATGAAAATCCAGGACAATTTCAGAGCAATAATGAATACGTTTTAGTATAAGCACCGCCCCATAAAATATTTGAGGCATACTCACACTTTCAGTGCTGTTTACCTGAGATTCCAATCTAACCAGGCGTCGGTATTTAATCTAGCATCTTCACCAGGACACTTGCAGGGAAAAGGCTCACACAGGCCTGGGGCTTCGCCAGGGCTGGAGGGGACCCCACACTTCCACCATCTGGGTCTGGGTCCTCCCCCCAACCACCCAGGGAACAACGGGCAGGGGGGTGCTCAGCAAGGCCCTCCTCTCCCTCAGCTTCTGCAAAACAGGCAGATCAGGTGGGTGATCTCGCCTTCTCTTATTTCTGGGACTTCCTGGGTGTAGCCTCTAATCCCACGCGGGGGCCTTTAGGAACCACCCCTGGGGATGGTCTAGTGAGTTCCGTTCCCGGTGAACTCGGGTCCGATGATGACCGGGAGGTACCAGCAGGCGCCCAGAAAAGCAGCCTCAGTAAATGCAGCCCAGGAACCCACGTCTGCGCCAGTCCCGGGAGGGAGCTGCTCCTCGTGGGTCCTTCCCGACTGGTCCTCTCAACACTGCGAAGACCCTCTGGCCACCTTCCCTCACAGGCAGCCTCCACCTTATTCTGCAAGTTCTTCCCCAGTCTGTGTCATCATCTTGAAGTCGCCTGGAAGAAGTGGAGTCACCCACTCTCCACCCAGAGCAAAGACAGGCCGTCAAGAGGGGGACGGGAGGTAGGGGCCCAAAGGGCTTCGTGAATGCAGATTCCCAGGCCTGCCGCTAGACACACACACCCCCCCCCCAGGTTCAGACTCTGCCCAGGAATCTACATTTTAACACTAGGTGGTTTGGGGTCAGCCTAAAGCTTGAGAGGCCTGGTCTGGGGTTCCTGAGGAGCCAGCTGCCCCTTTGTTCCAAGCCAACGGGGACCAGGAGCTTACAGACTCAAGGGAAGGGCAAGGCCCCATGTGGCCTGTCGATGGGCAGGAGGTGACATCACTGGGGCCCCGGGCCACTCTGGATGGACCCTCCCATGTGCCCAGACCAGAGGGTCCCAGGAGGCCCAAGGCAGAGGTGCTGTGCGCAGAAGTCCCAGCAGTGGAGCAGGACAGTTTGGCACAGGCAGACTCCCAGACCCTCACCCCGCAGCCCGGCTCTAACCCCTCTGCTGCCCCACTGGAGGTGTGATGTCCACGTCACCCGACCACTCTGGCTGTGTCCTCAGCTATCAGGTGTGGGTGCTCATGGCACCAACCTCGTGGGGGAGGGGCGTGAAACGGGAGGACGTTAGCGCAGGGCCGCTGGGGCCTTGGCACACAGTGGGTGTTGAGCACGGCCTGCAGCCGCTTGTCCTTAGTGAAGAGTTACAGCCCCGCAGGTCTGAGACTAAGGAAGCCCGGCCGCTAGGACGGTGTGGGCAGCTGGACAGAGCAGTGACTGAGACAGGACTGATGCCCCTTGCAGCTGCCCACTGTACTGACCAGCTCCGGAGTGACACCCAGGCCCCGCGCTGCACCTGCGAGCGCCGACACAGGGCAGGACAGGGCCTTGCCCAGAGCACACACACACCCACTCCCAGCTGACCCCGTCCCTGGTGGCTGCCTGCCTGTCCCTTGGTCACGCCCTCGGCTCTTCTCTCCCTTCTCTCCCACGATGCTCTGCACACTGGGCAGAGCTCTCCCGTGCGCACTTGGTTAGCTCTCTACCTGTAACTAACCGGCTGATCGGAAACTTCTCAAAGGAGAACTGGATGGGGGACACTGCTAGCCTCCTGCAGGCCGTGTCCACCCCAGCCGGCTCAGCGTCCCTTGGCTGGACCGACCGCCCACCCCTTCTGTCCACTGAGCTTCTGTGCTGTCTGTGCGCGTATACACGGTGTGGACGGGCGCGCTCGTGGACGCCTGGGCGAGCACGGACGCTGTGGACACGCATCACACACGTATGCACATATGCTTATGCACACATGCACACGCCTTTCTCAGCCCGCGCGGTTCATCGGAGGGTCGCCCCCGGTCGCACGGAGCCCAGCGCACACGCGCGTCCGGCCGGGGAACCACGCGCCCGCAGCCGTGGGGAGGCACCGCGTCACCGCCTCGTCCCGGGGTCGCATGGCCCCACCGTCTACACTGCGGGGACGGCCAGCACCCGAAGCATCGGATTTAAATCTTAAAACTCTAGGGAAAGGACGGACGGGAAGAGCAAAAGCCGGCTCCGCGCAGACTCCGTCCCGCCCCGGGGTTCGAACCGTCGGTTCAGAAACGGCGCGGAGCGGGCTCAGAGCATGCGCGGAAGACGAGTGGCGTAGGCTGGGAGCATGCGCAGACCACGCCCCGGCTCCCGCCGCACCCACAGTTCCAAGCGCAGGGCCGCGTCCGGATGTCCGTGGAGCGGCTCTTCCTTCCTCGTCCTCTGATTCGCTACCAACCACTTCCATTTCCGCAGAAAGTTCCGAGCCATTTCCGCGAGGCGTGTCGCTGTAGGAAGTGCGCGCCAACCCTGTTTTGTTTCCGGGGGAATCTATTTTCCTGCGGGACGCTTGGACTTCCGGGTGTTCCTCTCAGCCTCTGATTGGCTTGTTTTATGAATATATTAGAACATGAAAAAGAAGTTTTTTCATCGCGCTAAAATAATATAGCGACTTAAAAAGAACTTATTCTCGGCTCTCTGTTGGATGCGATCGCTTTCACCAGCGTGTCTGAGGTGCGAACGCGAAGTCGCCGTAAGCAAAAGGCGGTGCGCAGGCGGGTTCTTAAATAGGGAGCGCGCGGGGGGTGTAAGCGTGTTGTATGAAAGGAGAGAAGGTTAGCACTCCCCTTGACAAGGATGGAAGAGACCTTCGGGTCTGACAACACGCATACGGTTAAGGCATTGCCACTTACGTTGTGGCATCTAACCACTGTTTTTTTTGCTGTGCGGACACAAGGGCGTGTGGTCCGCGGGGGTGCATCGCTATACAATGTGTGCTGCACTTGTCCACGCTGACATGTGGGCGTGACGCGCGCGGGTGCATAGGCGGGGGGTGCGACACAGGGATCTGTGATACACGGCTGTGTGATACGTGTGTGTGCCGCGTGGACAAACACCTATGCGACGCTATTTGCTCGGCTCTTTGAGATGCTTGGCATTTTTTTTTTTAAACATCTTTATTGGAGTATAATTGCTTTTCAATGGTGTGTTACTTTCTGCTGTATAACAAAGTGAATCAGCTATACATATACATATATCCCCATATCTCCTCCCTCCCTATCCCACCCCTCTAGGTGGTCACAGAGCACTGAGCTGATCTCCCTGTGCTATGTGGCTTCTTCCCACTAGCTGTCTATTTTACATTTGGTAGTGTATAGATGTCAGTGCCACTCTCACTTCGTCCCAGCTTACCCTTCCCCCTCCCCGTGTCCTCAAGTCCATTCTCTACGTCTGCGTCTTTATTCTTGTCCTATCCCTAGGTTCTTCAGAACCTTTTTTTTTTTTTAATTCAATATATATGTGTTAGCATATGGTATTTGTTTTTCTCTTTCTGACTTACTTTACTCTGTTTGACAGACTCTGGGTCCATCCACCTCACTACAAATAACTCGATTTCATTTCTTTTTATAGCTGAGTAATATTCTATTGTATATATGTGCCACATCTTCTTTATCCATTCATCTGTCGAAGGACACTTAGGTTGCTTCCATGTCCTGGCTATTGTAAATAGAGCTGCAATGAACATTGTGGTACATGTCTCTTTTTGAATTATGGTTTTCTCAGGGTATATGCCCAGTAGTGGGATTGCTGGGTCGTAGGGTAGTTCTATTTTTAGTTTTTTAAGGAACCTCCGTACTGTTTTCCATAGTGGCTGTACCAATCTACATTCCCACCAGCAGTGCAAGAGGGTTCCCTTTTCTCCACACCCTCTTCAGTATTTATTGTTTCTAGATTTTTTGATGATGGCCATTCTGACCGGTGTGAGATGATACCTCACTGTAGTTTTGATTTGCATTTCTCTAATGATTAGTGATGTTGAGCATCCTTTCATGTGTTTGTTGGCAGTCTGTATATCTTCTTTGGAGAAATGTCTATTTAGGTCTTCTGCCCATTTTTGGATTGGGTTGTTTGTTTTTTTGATATTGAGCTGCATGAGCTGCTTGTATATTTTGGAGATTAATCCTTTGTCAGTTGCTTCATTTGCAAATATTTTCTCCCATTCTGAGGGTTTTCTTTTCATCTTGTTTATGGTTTCCTTTGCTGTGCAAAAGCTTTTAAGTTTCATTAGGTCCCATTTGTTTGTTTTTATTTCCATTTCTCTAGGAAGTGGATCAAAAAGGATATTGCTGTGATTTATGTCATGGAGTGTTCTGCCTGTGTTTTCCTCTGAGTGTTTTATAGTGTCTGGCCTTACATTTAGGTCTTTAATGAGATGCTTGGCATTTTTCATAATACAAAGTGGATCACAGCTTTCTTGTATGGGTATCATTGCACCTGGGGCAGGTGTGCCTTCACCTCATCCCCAGCCACAGGGTGGGGGGCAGGGCTGGGGAGCAGACATCAGGACACCCAGGTGGCTTCCACTTCCTGTCAGTGTGTCTCAGCGTGGAAGCAGGAACGGGGCGGGGGAGGTTAGGCAGGTGACCTGGTGGTCAGACCAGGTCCCACAGGTGGCTGAGGTCTGAGGCCTTGGTGGCTTCAAAGTTTCCATGTGTGTCTCTTCAGCATCACAGACATTCGGGGCACAAATAGGAATTGAGCAGCCGTCCTCCGTGGGACACTGATCTAGGTGGGAGAGGACCCCAGCCCCAGGAGCTCACATCCTGGACCATTCCAGAGCCGTAGCGGACAGATCCAAAGCAGACGACCTCTGTGGGGTGAGCAGAGCAGGC
This sequence comes from Leucopleurus acutus, assembly GCF_964270905.1. Taxonomy (NCBI): domain Eukaryota; kingdom Metazoa; phylum Chordata; class Mammalia; order Artiodactyla; family Delphinidae; genus Leucopleurus; species Leucopleurus acutus. The sequence goes on along the minus strand of NC_139150.1, from coordinate 2,672,474 downwards.
GGGAGTGGTCAGGGAAGGCGAGGCGGAAGATGCCCTGAACCAGGTTCCCCCTTTATGTCCAGAGCACAAACTGCTGTGAGTTTCAAATGCAGGGCTCATTTAAGGACCCTGATGGTCAAAGTAAACAGACGCAACGTGACCGACGATTTAAACAGAGAGGGGTGGTGGTCGGTCCACTCCGGCTCTCAGGAAACGGGGAGACGGGAAGGTGGTCGGCAGTCCCTCGGAGGTGCCGGCAGCAAACCCGGACCTGGACACCTAGGGGACGAGTGACCCATTCTCCACCGAGATGCCGAGGGAGAAACGGGGGAACCCGGAGGTTCAAGAAGGAAACACAGGCGGGGGCTTTCCTGGGCCCCCGGTTCACACCAAGCTTGTGTGCGTGTGTGCGGGTGTATACGTACGTATGTGTATATGTACCTGTGTGTACATACGTAGGCACATACACTTTAAGATATTAAGACGACTAGGGAAACCTGGACACTAGGTTAAAGAATTCATATTTTAGGTGTGAAAACGGTACTGGGGTAATGCTTTTGGAGAATTATCTTTTAGAGATACCATGAACTCACTGCTTAAATTATAAAACATTTGGGATTTATACTCAAATAACCAGGGAGGGATGCCTGAAACAAGAGGTTAAAAGTTTTTGAAACTGGATGATAGAACACAGGGATTTTCTCCACTTTTATATACGTTCGGAATGTTCCACAATGAAGTTTTTGTTTTTAATATAATAGAAGATATTCCCCAAAATGTTAGTGGGAAGAGGCATCTGGGTGATTTATTATCTTTGGGGTTTTTTTCTGTTGATAATTAGCACAAATATATAATCATCATAGGAAGAAATTGGCATTTTTTTAAAGACCAAGAACCTTCCGCTAGCGCACGTGGCACTGCAGAGCCTGCGCAGCAGGAAGCACCGCCTCGGGGCCCGCCTCCCACTCCACAGGCCGCTACACGGAAAGAGAGGTAAACAGTTCTCGCGGGGACACAGTTACAAGACAGGAAATTCTTTATTTTCAAAAAGAGAATGTATTTTTACATAAATCTACAACAGAGAATTCAAATGTAGAAAAAATAAACTATATTCAAGGACACGGCACTCTGCACGCATGCCCCTCCCCCCGGGGCGAGTCCGACACCGGAACCAACAAAACCCAAAGAACCTCAAGGTCTCGGAAATCCTGAGGCCAGGCCTCCGCCACCGACGCGGGGCCTCAGCGTCCCCTGTGCGGACGCTGCCGACACGGGGGTCCTTTCGCCGGAGCAACTCGCTCCTACGACAGCCAGCGTCCGCACGGCTTCTTCCCACGTGGGGGGGGGGGGGGGACGGCGGGAGGCTCGTTTCCAGACGCCGGTGCGACTGTCCTCTCTGGGCCACAGCGGCCGCTGCGGGGTGGACTGCCGCTCCCCCATCTGCAGGGACCCCCGGAGCCCAAAGACTGGCCCCGCCGCCCGGCATCAGGCAGGGGACGCGCCTCCCCAGCAAAGGTCTCGGGGCCACAGGCGGGATCGGAACCCCAGGGTGGCCTGGCTGCAGGGAGGGGTCCCTGTGGACGGCAGCGGCTCTGCGACAACACTGCCCTGCAGTCCGGTGCGCCGCACACCCCACTCCCGCCGGCAGGAAAGAGGCCCCTGACCCAGCAAGCAGAGCCGCTGGGTGTGCGAGGAGGGCGGATGACACCCAGCTCCCGGCGAGGGGCCGGCTCCCAAGCCCGTGGGTCCCGCGGTTGGCGGCGGGGGCGGGCAGCAGCCTGTGCGCCCCAGACCCGGGCCGCCCACACCCCCGCCCTCGCCAGCGTCCGCCACGTTCCACAGGTCGACATCGCAGGGTCCCCGGCCCCATCCCAACTAGGCCCCCCGCCTCCTTCCCGCGGCCCCACATCTACGTGCCGTTAGCCCGCGGGGACAGCTGACTCGCCCTCTGCGGCCCCGGACCCCGCGTGGACAAGGAAGGAGTGGGCACATCACTCGGGGGACCTGTCTCGTGAGAAAAATCCTTTCAACCTCCTGCCAACTGAGACTTTTCCTAAAAGAGCCACATGGAGGAAAGCTTTGCTGAGAACTCGGCTGCCACACGCGCACACGACCCCACCTTCATTACAGCCCGAGGCGCTGCCTGTAGTGTGACCACCCGTGGGACAAACGGAAGCCCTGAGTGTGGTCGCCACGCCAACAGCACAGGGGCAACCACCCCAAAACACAGAAGGCTTTTACCCGGACGTCAGTGCACGCCGCTCTGCGCTTCCCAGAAAGACTCAAGACACGTGGCTACTGCTGCAGGCGGGACAGTGTCTCCAGGGCATCTGCTGAGCACTGACGGGCAACCCCCGAGTTCGGGCGGGCCAGGCTGGCGGCCAGAAGCCGTGGCAGCAACACAGCCGTGGTCACAGCGCTGGCACTGGGTAATAACATCGCATAAACGGTACAGAACAGTTACTGGAAAAACACACAACTCGTGGTAAATTGAACTTCACCTTTTTGTAATAAAAAATTAAAAATTTCTGTTGACTCTCTTTGAACACAACACAGACTAGGAACTCTTCCCCAACGGTGAGAGGAATTGGTGAGAAACTTCACCAGCAACTTCTAGAACCCTCCAGTGGGAGACACGCCCCAGGCAAGTCGTCTTCAGAGGCGGCTCAGGCCCAGCCCCTCCGGCCCCCAGGCCCGGACCCCGGGAGCCCCTCCGGGAGCCACGCCCCCGCCAGTCCGGGTGGGCTTCCCGACAGCCCCCGCGCGGCGGGCCTAGCAGTCACTCTTCCAGAGCTTGATCGTCTTGTCGTTCTCCAGGGCGGCTGAAGCGATGATGTTCTCGGTCGGGTGACAGGCCGTCGAGATGACAACGTCTGGAAACGACAGCCGACAATGGTTCCTTCCTTGGACCCGGCCCCTCCCCACAGGGCCCTGCGCGCGGTGCACTCGGCAAACAGAGCCCAGGGCCCGAGCAGGAAGACAGCAGGGGCTCCCAGCCCAGAACCCAGCCCGGAGGCTGGGGCGCCGCACGGGCCGGGGGCACAGCTGGGGGGCCGCTGTTGGTCTCACGGTGTCAACACTGCGCCCTCTGCACCTGGACCAGAGCCCGGGGCTGCCCCCCTCCACCAGCGCTGGGCCCCAGGACGCCCCGAGGGGCCAACTCTGCGAGTCCACCAGGGCGGGGACAGCAGATCCCACGAGCTGCCACTTGGGGTTGGTCAGGTTAATGCGCTTGTAGCTTTTAAATAAAATGAACCCCAGAATTTTCCCTGTGGCCTGAGTGGCTTCAAACGAGGCTCTGAGCGTCCTGCCCGCACAGCAGAGGAGAAGCAACGGGCCAACGATGGAGGCCGAAGGCCGGTGCCGGCCTCCGGGGTCAGGCCCTGCTCCCAGGCGGAGCTGCCTTCTTAGGGAGGAGGGTGTCACTCTGATCTGACTCTCAACGGGCTCAACACCACTCTCCACTGAGCACGGGGGAAGAGCAGCGGCCCGGAGGGCAGCCGGGGTGACGGCGGGCGTCCCCGCTCCCCGTGCCACCTCCACGCAGGACAGGCCACAGCGCCCGCATGGGCTATGGGGCCGGGCAGCCCGGCCGACAGGAAGAAGAGGTTAAAGGCTGTGGCCTCAGGCTGCAGGAGCCAGGACCAGACCACCCCACCCCCCCCCCGCCGCAAGCAGCCCCCAAACGGGCAGCGTCCCCCAGTCACCCGCGGGTGAGGAGAGGAGGCAGCGGAGGCAGCCCAAGGTGCCCACGTGCGCTGGGTCAGGTTTCCCGGGGCACCAGGCGCAGGAGGGCGGCGGCACAGGTGCCGAGCTCACCTGTGTGGCCCTGAAGCTTCTGTACAATCTCCTTGGTCTGCAGGTTCCAGATGTAGACCAGGTTGTCCTCCGAGCCCGACACAATCCACTGGTCACAGACGAAGGGGGAGAGAGCAGGGTCAGGGCGCACGTGTGGACGGACAGTACCCTGCACCCCACGGCACACCCGCCCCCGTGTGGGCCCCGAGCCCCTGCCCTCCTCCCGCGCAGAGGCTGATGCACGGCCCGCCACGCGTCTCGAGGCGCCTCTGGGACAGAAGCTGTTTCCTCAACTCCGTCGCCACGTTGGACGTTTGCCGTCAGTCGCGGCTGGGCTGCTCGTCACCATCAGCTCCTTAGTCTGAGCCTGGGGGTTGGGCGAGGGCCGCCCGCAAGGGACCAGAACCCACCGGGGACCGACTCCCAGGAGGCCTCGGCGTGACAACGGAGCCTGTGGGCCCCAAGCAGCCAGGACAGGACACCCCAAAACAAGTGAGAGTCACCAGCACTTTGTGTGGCGTGACTTCATTTTGGTTAAAAAACAGGAAATTCCTGTTTGTTTTGTGGGTGAGAGTACAAGGCCCGTCTCAGGAAGGGGCCGGGAGCAGCTCCTGAGCCGGGAGGCGACTTACCTTCCCTCCAGTGACGGAGAAATTAGCAAATATGCAGTACTTCTCATTCTTGTGGCCCGTGTACGTCTTCAGGCACTGAGACAGCCAGGGGACGCCAGCTCAGCCACACCGCCCTGCAGCCCAGGTGCTGCCCCCGTCCAGGCATCTTACAGCGACTGGATGGCTCTGTAGAGCACCGGGCCCCGCCCCGACCCCGCACAACCCGCCCAGGTCCAGCTTTAACCCGAGTCTTCAGGCAACGTGCACCAAGCAACGTGCAGAGCCGCTTCCTGGGCCCCTCCGGCCACAGCCCAGGACCCCACACGAGCCCTCTGCGAGCCCCGCCCGCCGCTCACCTTGCCTTTGCTGTAGTCCCAGAGCTTCAGCGTGCTGCAAGGCAGAGGGGGCGGGTCAGTGCGCTCTGCCACGGCCGCCCCACCCCCTCCGGGTGCAGGTGCCCCGCACGCACGGCGTCCAGGGCCCGTGAGGACACCCGAGCAGAGTGTGGGGCTCCAGCATTTGTAGGTCAAGGACACTTTTCTAAAGGAAGCTGCCCAGTGTCCCTAAGCCAGTAAGGGGTCCTCGCTGCTGCCAGAAAGGGGCAGGAGAAGCCCCGTCCAGGGCAGTCCTTCCTCCTCCCATGGCGGCCGACCCGGCAAGCCCACCTGAGGGCAGCCCACGGTGCACAGGAGGCCGAGCGCCAACCACCTCCCGGGAGGGCGGCCGGTGGCCAGTGACATCTGCCCGGAAGCGTGTCGGGGGAGAAGCAGGGTGCCCGGGCAGAACGGGGCCCCGCACCTCGAGGCCACCGTGCCCGCCACCACCTCAGACAGGATGGGCCACGGTGACCACGGAGCCAACAACCTGAGATCCAGCCCCCACACAGACAGGCCCTCCCAGCGTGGCACCCACGTCCGGAGCCCAGCCCCAGCGGGATGAATCGTCTTTCACGCTGGGAATCCGGCCCTGGGGGGCGACGGGCCTGGCCGCACGCCACGCCGGGGATGGAAGCACTTACTTGTCCAAGGTCGCGGCCAGGATGTACTTGCCATTCGGAGAAAACTTCACAAACGACACGGGAGGGTTGTCATCGTCTGCATGGAGCACAGAGACGGCTGCCAGCGGGGCACTGGCTCTCCAGGAAGGGGCGCTCCCTCACCACCACCTGCGCCAACACCGCCCCTCGCGGGCGTCCCCCAGGGCCGGCCACCTCCCTCACCCACTGTTCGTGCCAGCGTGAGAGCCGGTTCTCCCAGTGACCCCATGACACTAGGGCTTCAGGAGCGAAGGCCCTGCGGCCAGTCGGCCTCGGGATCGCCTTCCTCACAGGAGGGAGTTTGCAAACACCCAGCTAAACCGAGAAACTGTCCCCCTGAGAACACAGCGGCTCAGGCAGGCGCTCTCCGGCTGCGTGGTTACAGCGGAAGGCGTGTGATTCCTCCCCGGAAACAACCCTGGCGGCGCCACAGCGCACCCTTGCTCCCGACGCTTGGGGCCAGAGCGCACGCCCCAGGGTGGCCCTGGGAAGGCGGGTCAGAGGCCCTGCCACCCTCTCAGCCGCTGGCACGGGAGCCACGCCCAGGAGGCGCTGGGGCTCTGTGACGGTCCCACGCCTCCTCAGGAGGAGGGTGTCCCTGCCTGAGCGAGGAGAGCCCTGGGCGTGCGCCCTGGGGGGGGCCAGCGCGGCCACGTGTCCCGAGCACCAGGTGCGGAGCAGCATGCGCATCGCCACCTCGGGAGGCCCAGGCCTGCCCCCCGCGCACCAGGGGCCTCTGCTCCCTCCAGCTGGTCCCCGACACCGAAAATGCCCACGAGAAGCAGGCGAGGGCCACCCGGTCGCCGGGCCACACAGAAGGCCCCCCCCCCACCCCAGCTCAGACGACAGGAGGCAGTGCCCAGAGGTCTAACCAGGCTCCGACGGCGAAGCACCGCGGGGCTGCCCATCAACGCCCGAGGTTCTAACGCCCTAGACCCGAGGTTAGAAACGGGACGGGACTCGGCTCCCCACCGCCCCTCCCGGCCCGGCCCCAGACCGCTCGCTGCTGCCGGCCGTCAACCTCTCTGGCCTCGGCTTCCCACCCAGCTGCGGGGCGGCTGCAGGGACTGCCCGCGCTCGGCCGTCTGGGCACGAGGACACTTCCCACCGGGCGGAGGTGGCCACCCAGGCCTCGGGGGGGAAGACAGCGCGACAGACACAGGGAGATGCCACGGTCGGGGGAAGGACGCACGTCAGAAGGGTGGCCCCCCTCGCAGAGCAAGAAAACCACAGAGGCCGCTGTGTCCCTCCCAGGTTCTCTTGCTGAAGCCCTAGCCCGGCACCTGGGAGACAGCATCCTGGAGGTGGGCTAAGTTAAAATAAGGTGGGGGGTGGGGGGCGCCCAAGCCAGTCTGACCGGCATCCCTGTCAGAGCAGGAGGTGGGGACAGCAGGAGCCCACGCAGCGGACGACCAAGCGAGCACACGCTGAGAAGGCCAAGGAGCGGCCTCGGGAGAAGCGGCCCGGCCCAGCCCTGACCTTGGACATCTGGCCGCCAGGGAGTGGGGACGGGTCTCTGCTATTGAAGCCGCGCAGCCCGCGGTGTCCTGTCACGGTGGTCCCAGCGCATTCTCACAGCCACGCTTGTTCCCAGGACAGCCGGGCGCAGGAGGCTCAGGTGGGCGCCCCGCCCTGGCGGCCCTGCCTGCTCAACGCGACACTGCAAAGACCTGCCCGCCGAGTCCGTGACCGGACCCCTCCAGGGCTCCATCTCTCGCGTTGCCTTCCCAGGCCCGAGGCCACCCTCTGGCCACACACCCCCCACGCCCAGCAGCACCAGCTGCCGCCCAGACCACGCTGTCCTTCCACTCCGTGCCGCCCTCCCCTCCTCCCCAGGGCACGGCCCAGCCCCATGTGCAGAGACCTCGGGGCCCCTTGCCCACTTCCTCCCCCCCATCTCTGCACCCCCAGCAGACAGGGCTCACTGAGGGCAGGGGCTCGACCCCATGTGCTGAAGGAATGACCCAAGCGGAGGGTCCCCAAGGCCAGGGAGGAAGACAAGGGTCTGCTGAGCGCGGGCAGAGTCCGAGGGTCTTGCGGGTCCTTCAGAGGACACCGCCGGGCAGCGCCACGCGAGGCCAGAAGGGAGAGCCAATCAGGAAGGAGCGGATGGGAGACGGAACCGCTCAGGAGAGGGGGAGCCCTCCCAGAGGGAGTAGGTCCAGCGGGGAGAGAGGGAGGCTTCCAGAGAACCACACACGGAGGGCAGGAAGCGTGGGAGAAGCCGCCACAGCCAACCCGGCAGACTGTCCCCTGGGACGCGGCCCCCCTGCAAGCAGGAGCCAGCGGTACTCACCGATCAGTGTCTTCAGGCACTGGCCCGAGGCGGTGTCCCAGATCCGACTGCAAAGCAACGAGCACAGCAGGTGACTACGAGCAGCTTCCTACGCTCCAGGCTCTCAATGCGGATGTTTCAGGACCAAGCCACAGCCAGTCCTATCTCGCTTTTCCAGTCACCGTTCACAACCACTCCCTTGAGCCCTGGGGACCAGAACGGGCGCGGCACGTGCAGACGGCACGCGTGTGCTCTTGCTGCCTTCACCACGGAGCAGCGCGCTCATGGCGACAGCTGGGACAGCCGGGGGGGGGGGGGGGGGGGGGGGACGACCGGCCCTCTCCGCACACCCACGGCCGCGAGGCCAACAGCCCGACCTGCGTCCCTGCAGGGCTCTCCACGCGAAAACACGCCAAGCACACGGTCCCTGGGGCAGAGTGCTTTTTATAAAAACAGGATATCTTAGGCACTTTTCTGGACGTCCCCTAGTTCAGGAGCAAGAGAACCCACTCAAAGGGCCGCTATTCCCCAACGGGACGCGCCAGGTATCCCGTCGCTGCAACCTCAGTGTTTCTGTGATTTCTGCCAACACAACACCCTGTTTTGGGAACCATGGCGGTGTATTCACGCGGACACGTCTGGAGCACAGATGCCCAGCGATGGGGGCGGGCGTTGGGTCGAGGGCACGCGGGTTTTACAGGTAACGGGAACGCAGGGGTTATCGCCCAAGCGTTCACTGTCCCACCTGCAGCCCTTCGGAGCCAATCCCGCCCTGGGGGCTGCAGTAACTGTGTCTCAGGTTTTAACACCCAGAAACATCACTCCCCCACTCGCTGTTTGTTTTAATTCTACTGGCAGAGAACTCAGTTTACGCTTCTCTAAGAATTTTAAATTCACTTTATCTAGTTGCAGGGGTTCTAAATCGAACCGCTTACAGCATACCAGCCCAGGAGACGGGCGTTCCCCACCGCCAGGATGAGGACGTGCCTGGTCCCCCGTCCCTCCCTCGTTGCTCTGTGTCCCTCTGGTTACATTTTACCATTTCCTGCATACAGGCCTCGCTCTCTTGTTAATCACATTCTAAGCACCCCGATGCTTCTGTGACTCTTACGGGGGAACTTGCTCTCATCCACTAACTGGTAGCTCCCAGGAGAGCGAAACACTGTCAATCTGCAAACAGGGACCTCACCAAGTGCCCGTCCACGTTCTGTAACCCGCAGGCTCGGTGGCTCAGAGCCTGGGTTCCAGAGCCCGAGGTGTGCTCTGGACCCTGGCTCTCTCGCTGACCAGCTCGGGGATGGCAGGCAGGGGCTTATCCCTGCCTCAGCTTCCCAACTGAGGATCGGGGATGGCGACCATCCAGTACCCGAGTCACAGGACGGTTATGAGGCTTAAATGAGTCCCTATTTGTAAAGTACAAATACGTGATTTTTAAGTTTTAAAAAACATACAGGGCTTCCCTGGTGGCGCAGTGGTTGAGAGTCCGCCTGCCGATGCGGGGGACACGGGTTCGTGCCCCGGTCCGGGAAGATCCCACATACCGCGGAGCGGCTGGGCCCGTGAGCCATGGCCGCTGAGCCTGCGCGTCCGGAGCCTGTGCTCCGCAATGGGAGAGGCCACAGCAGTGAGAGGCCCGCATACGGGGGGAACCATACAAATGTTCCATCTACAAAGAGATAAGTCTCTATCCAGTTTTCACACAATGACTTTATCTTCTTATCACGTTAGCTAGAAATTCCAAATAGCACCAAATGCTGAAGGAGATGGGCATGACTTTTGCCCGATTCTAGCAGAAATGGATGTGGCACGTTAACCACTTACTATAAACGTGACTATTAAGTTTCTGTTGAACAGTCTGTGACACTGGCCTATTTTGCTGGAGTTTTTATTAGGAACGGCTGCTGGATTTTATCAGGCGCCTACCTGACTTATCCCGGTAAGAAAATTATATGGATCTCTGCCTCCAATTTCTTGGTATAATTATTAGATTTTCAATTTCCTATTGGTTGGTACATTACTACAATCGTCTCATGACTCACAAACCCACTTGGTCACGAAATACTGTTCTTCCACACACTGTGGACTCAGTTTGTAACATTTTCCTGGGATTGTGACCTCAAGATTCACTAGTGAAGTGTCCTCCGTGGTTGTCTTTTTTGGCCTAGCAGTCAAGCTGGGGAGTTAGGTCATGCTGGACCCAGGAATGAACCGGGCGGCTCCCCAACTTGTCCTGTGGTCCAGTTCCAGCAGCCTTAGCAGTTTCTGTTACTTAACCCAATTCCAGTGTAAAATCATAGGGTCCATATAGTTTTCAGCCCTTTAATCGCTTTTTCCAATCTCCGCCATGGTGACCCCCTTGCTCAATTCAGGGAGTCGGAATTAATCCCCGTCTACACAGCCTGCTCAGAGGTGGGCCAGGCATCCTCCTGCTCGTCCCTCATCCCCCCGAAACTGCTCTTTTCCACCCCCTTTTTATTTTTTATTTTCTGGCCATGGGTCGCACCTTGGATATCAGCTTCCCAACCAGGGACTGAACCCGGGCCACGGCAGTGGAAGCGCGGAGTCCTAACCGCTGGACCGCCGGGAATTCCCGTCCCCTCTCTAATTTAGTCTTGCACGTTTCTGCTCTTTTTCCTTACTTAGGCTTATAAAGGCTGACCGCTTTGTGGGCCTTATGAAGGATGCAGCTTATTTAAATTTTCCTGTCATTTTCCCCTTTCTCCGCCTTCTAACTTTACAACTTTCCTCCCCTTACTTTTTCGGGCCTGCTTTGCTTTCCCCTAACTTCTTTAGAAAGCTTTTAAAGGCAGTCCACAAGCAATTCTGAGAATGTGCCACACGCTTAAGAAAACCAGCACTTCTGTAGCAGATACACAGCCTGTGGCATCGCTCGGCCCCGCTAACCCCAAGCCCCCTGCTGTCGGAGTCGAAGCAGCAGGCTGGACTCCCTCACAAATACTTCGGCTCCCTGTACCCCTAGCTTCCCCACGGCAGCCTCGGGCGGCCGTGGGGCCTGGTGCCGGAGCTTTCTCAGCCTTCCCGTCAACTCCACCTGCTGCATTTCCGTCACCGTCGCCCCGGCTGACACTCGGTCTCTGCTTCCCACCTGCCCGACCCCACGTGCCCACCCTTCTTTTCCGAGCCTTGACTCATCCCTTTGTCTTAGGTGTGTTTCTTGAAAGCAACAAGAGTCAGAGGGCTTTTAACCCAAACCTGACAGCCTTCCTGGGGGTGCTCAGCCAGCCCCCCCACGGTAAGCGCCCAGCAAGCACCCTGAGCTCCGTTTCTGCCACGGTACTCTTACACGTTATCACTTATGTTACTCGAGTTTCTCTATTTTATTTTCACTAAATGTAGGCAAATTTCTAGCCACCCTGTCTTTCTCCCGCGTAGCTGGGAAGTCCTTCTCAGGCCATCGGTCCGGCCGCTGCTGCCGCCCCACCCCCTCCCCAGGTTCCCCTTCCCGGTAACCAGGTGAGCTGTGACGCGCAACCCTCCAAGCCCAGATACCTCCTGACGCTTTATACCCACGTGGGCCGCGTTAAATTTCAAATGTTTATCTCCGCGTCTTCCCTCGCGTCTCTTTAAAGCATCCACAGGGCACTTACACTACCAGCGCCAAGGCCACGAGCGCGATCCGCTTAGACTGGATGTCCCGCCCCCGCCACCCTTCCTCCTCACCCTCCGTGACGGGACCTGTTTTCATCCACCTGTTCAGGACCCTGACGGCCCCGATGGACACTCTCGGACGTTCACGTCAGCACACCTTCCTTCCACCTCCCCACCAGCGCCACGAGCTTGGGACGCTCCCCCTTCAGGGTCCACGGGGAGCCACGTCCAGGACAGCAGCGCCTCCCCGCGTCTCCGGCTGGGGCCTCGCTGCTGACAGGAGCCCCCTCTCCCGGCCACGCTCACCACCACCCCGCCTGCCCAAGCCCCTCGAGGCAGAGGCTTCCGCTGGACGCCCGGAGGCACAACGGTGCAAGAGGAGGCGTTAAACGCTTGCTGACTCAACGAAGTAAAGCTCTTTCACTTACCAGAGACCATCGTAGCTACTTGAAACTATCAAGGATCCATCACGATTAAAATGAACCTGAGGATGAAGGAGCGGGAGGGGGGAAAAGAAACTTACTTTCAGAGCATCAATACAGACTGCGCCTCACCTGGACGGCCTTCCGTTCACCGGCCCCCGACAAAGGGACACGCACCCTGCTGCATTCTGAGCGAGCTTTAAGTTCTGATTTCCCAAGGATGCTAACGCAGACCACAAGCAACGTGGATAAAACGGTCATTTTTACCTGGTGTCTCAAGCAACCGTCAGTTTGTTTCACGACGGAAGACTGAACCACAGAAAGAAAACCAACCCCGAAACACGTCTTGAGTATTTAAATCACAAACTCGACCAACCCAGACCTGCTGGCTCCGTGGAGGCCCCACTGCCCAGAGCGTGTCTGTGGACCCGCATGGCCGTGGGGGCAGTGGGACCAGGGCTTCCCCAACTTCCATCGAACAAGGCAGAGAAGTCAGGAGAAGGATGCCCGCTTATTCAGACACTCCGGAGCTTTCCCAGCCGCGTAACGCTGAGCACCCCCAGAATCACAAGACGGCCCGGTTCCTGCTCCGAGGGCCCGGACACCAACCCCTGCGACACTCGAGCTTTGCAGACGGGGCAGGAACAAGATCCAGGCTGCTCCAAACTCTGTGCCCGGGAAGAGGTGCAATGTCCAGATCGGGTGCCGGGCCCAGAAGCAGACCTGTGACACTTCCACACCAGTTATTGTATCTGAATGCCTAGCTGCCCACTACAGAGACAGGCGAGATACACCATCTGATAAAGAAATGGCAACGTGAGCACTCCCTTCCTCAGAAGTGGTTTGCCTTTGCCTTTGTCCTCTTTCTTTTTTCCAACTGAACCTCAGTGTATACAGAAGGAATCACAACGTCAGAAGTTAGAGTTCATCAATTCCCATCGTTTTCATTTGAGTCCTGGGCAGGAAAAGCCTTTTTACAACACACACTCCCTGCTGGAACGCCCTTTCCTGCTACATGGGATGCCTGTCCCATGGGGGGTCGCGCCCCGGGTCAACCTCTCGGGGACAGGGCTGGGGCTGCCCGCCTGCCGCCACGGTTCAGACCAGCGTCTGGTCCTCACACCACTGACACACGGTTCACACACTCCTTTGCTACGCGCTGTCCTGTGTAGCAGCTCCCCCGCCCTTGACGCACGAGATGCCAGTAGCATCTGGTTGTTGAAAACCTCAACATCTCCAGACGGTGCCAGGCGTCCCCAGGGGACAAACCCACGTGTAGCAGAAGCACCTGGAGGGCTTGTCAAAGCCCAGCGCCGGGCCCGACAATCTGCACAGCTTGCGCACTCCCAGCAGAGGTGGTCCGGGGACCACGCTTGGAGAACCACCGTCCAGACTGTCGAGGGGCCCGTGATGGAGCCACGTGTGCCACTTAAACTTCTTAGCCACTGCAGCAGGGGAGTTAACAGGTGAAACAAACCTGACAGGTTTTTACTTAACCCAATATACCTGAAATACTACTTCAACACGTAACCGACGCTAAAAGTTATAAACAAGACACTTTACGTTCTTTCCGTTGCACGGGATCTTCAGAAGCTGGAAGCCTACGTATTGCCCACTCCTGCATGTCTCAGCCTGTGGTGCTGCCGTGTGTGGCTGGCGGCCTCCGCGTGGATGGCGTGGCCCGTGAAGGGCCCCGTCACCGTCCTCGTCCTGCTCCCCCGGCGGTGCTGACGGCGCCCCCACTCCCCCCACTCCTGAGCCACGTGCTCGTCAGCCTCCCGAAGCCGCTTTCCCTACAACTCACAGCAGCGGATCTCATCACACTCATCCCTCTGAACCTGCACACTACGATCTGATCACAGCCCCTTCGCTGGGTGATGACGAGCTGACACGGGGCCCCAAAGCCTGCCCCACCAGGGCCGCGCTCCGCTCTGTTCCAGCCACGTCCAGACAGCACCGCCGGCACACGCTGGCAGACCAGCGCGCGGGTGTGAGGGGCAAGACGGCCAGAAAGTCGGTGCTACCCAGAAGGAAGGGGGGGGCCAGACAGACCCCAGTGGGGACGCCAAGTCCCGACTCAGACGGACAGCCGCTGAGCTCCCTGGAGGTGACACCTGCAGGCGCGCCGCAGAGGGAGAGAGTGGGCAAGTGAGGCAGACGCACAGGCCAGCAGCTGCGGAGAGGGGGCGGGAAGGATGAAGGGGACAGCAGGGACTTCAGGAAAGCACTGACATGGGGGAGTCCAGGCAGGGGGACAGCAACTGGACTCAAGGGTGCGGAAGACCGCAGGAAGCCCACGCACCCTGAGGGCTCTGATCCCCGACTGGCCTCGCAAAGGCTGACCGCTCGCAGACCCGGTGCTCACCCAACACCTGCCCGCAGATGCTGTGGCACAAGCGTGCAAGGCTGTTCAACAGACGTGCGCTGCACTTCTCTCCATAAAGTGCAAGTCACAAGCCAGCGTCCCCGGGGGGACGACGAGAGTGTCGAGCACCTGCAGGCACAGAGCCGGAAGGTGTCCGAGACCTTTCTGCGGTGCGCAAGCTGGAGCAGGAGGCCGCTGTCCCGTAGCACCACCACCATCCGACAAGGGGGGGTGGGCTGGAAAACACGCACTTAAAAAACCGAAACCCCCAGACGGTAGCTGCCAGCTGCGCGCAGTTGCCTCTGAGGATGGGAGCTCAGAGGACTCTGATTTGCTATGCGCTACGTTGCCTCTTGCCTTTTTTAAAAATAAGCACACGTTACTTTTGTAAGAAGCAAAGACTTTAAAAATCCTACCATCGTTTGCGATCAGAGCCCCATCCCTGACCACTGCAACACAGACAGAACTCTTTCAACTCATGGCCTTCACTCCGACTATCTCCTGGTTACTTCACACATGCCCATTTGCGGCCTGTCTGGAAGCCAGCTCGGCTCAGACGGGGCCCCCAGCGCAGAGGACAGAGGAGCGACGGCACAGGCTCAGGAGGGCCCGGGGCCCAGACGGCAGGGGCGCCTTCCCCGCAGCCGCAGGCACCGGCCGTAACACAGGGCCAGCACCGCGCCAGGCAGCCTCGACCAGCACACGTTACGCGTCCCCCAGGGGGTCAGGGCTCTGCCCACGGCCCCGCTGGACAAAGGGCTTCCAAGGCTGAAGCCACTTAAAGTCACTCACCTCCACAAGTCCAGAACCTGAGGAGGACCATGTCCTCGGTAACAGCGAACAAGCTGTCTATACGTGACCCCTTCCACTTTCCAAAAGGCAAACCTGGCTAAGAAACCACTTCGGGCCCTTCGCTGGCAAAGAAATACTTTGGCCGTTTGTAAATGGAACCGTTTATGACACGCGTGTAGTTTAACCCTTGCCTGTTCATCCTGTGCGCTGGCAGCAGCCCTGGACCGCGTGTGCAGCACGCTCGCGGGGCCCCACCTTCCCACCGCCTCACCCACGACTGGGCCACCCGGCCCCCAGGGCCCTCTGCCCACCCACCCAAAGGTGGCTCCACGCAACACCCGCCTGCTCTGCAAGCCTCCGGGCAGGGCCGCCTCCCCGCCCCGCCTCCCACGGGCACGGAACCCTGAGCCCAGTCTCCACTCGTGGCCCTGCTGTCGGGCGAGCGCTGCGACCTGGCTGGGCGGGGGGCACTCACGGCTGAGACGGGGTCCGAGTGCGCGGGCAGGGTCTTGAGGCACTTCCCCGTCTTCACGTCCCATATCCTCACGCTTTCGTCAAACTGGAGACAGAGGGGCAGGTGGCAGTGGTTCTCCGGGGGCTCGGGCGGGACAGACTCGCTGGCCCCTAGGACGGCCCCCGGTTCACCCCCGCCCCTGGGGAGGCCCCAAACTCACAGAGCCCGAGACGATGAGGTTGGACTGGGGGTTGAAGTTACAGCAAAAGACGTAATTGCTGTGTCCCTTCAAGGTTTTCAGACACTTTCCCTGAGAGGAAGTGTTGTGAGACTAAGTCATTCCCAGTGGTTGTTTCTTCAAATGTCAGCCGTCAGGCTAAACCCATCAGCAGCTGACCCGCCACAGCTGTAAAGCCCCTGACGACAAGCACGGCTGCTCCCCAAACGCAGTCCCACCCCAAGCCCCTTCCCCAAACGCACACGTTTCCCAAGGAGGGGCCCATGCAGCTCACCGAGCTCACGTCCCATATCTTCAGGGTTTTGTCATCTGAGGCAGAAACAAGGAGGTTAGAATCTGAGGACCACGCCACGTCAGATATTCCCTGGGGGAGGAAACACACAGTCACAGTCACTATCTCGGCAAAACCCGATTAGCCAGCAAAAGTCAAATCCTCAACGTCCAACTGGACATAACTGAGCAGGCCACTCCCTCTAGTTCGTGCTGACCAAACAGCCTGAACCCGCAGGCCGGGCCCAGAAGCCTGGTCTCCGTGGCTCTGCCAGGCCTCACAGCTGGGCAGAAACTCATCTGGTCAAAACTATTTGCTTGAAAAACAAGAGGCGGACTTCCCTGGTGGTGCACTGGCTGAGAATCCGCCTGCCAGTGCAGGCGACACGGGTTCGAGCCCTGGTCCGGGAAGATCCCACATGCCACGGAGCAGCTGAGCCCGTGCGCCGCAACTACTGAGCCTGCGCTCTAGAGCCTGCGAGCCACAACTACTGAAGCCCGCGTGCCTAGAGCCCGTGCTCCCCAACAAGACAAGCCACTGCAATGAGCCCGTGCACCACGACGAAGAGTAGCCCCCGCTCGCCGCAACTAGAGAGCCCCTTCACAGCAGTGAAGACCCAGTGCAGCCAAAAATTAATTAACTAATTAAAAAAACCCCAAGAGACGAGTAACTATCCCAAAAATTGGGGGCAGGGAGGTTCAATCTTAACCTGACAAGCCCGGAGATGGGCCCCAACCCACGTCCAGCAGCAACTTCGGCCCAGGTTGAGACCTACCAGCTTGTGACCAGAGATGGTTTTCTCAAATTTCCCATCATATGCTCCCCAAATCTTAATGAGTTTATCTGCAGCTGAAAGAAAGGAATGAAAAGCAACTGAGGTCTCCAGTCATCCAGAGGCCAAAATCTGGGCTGCCCACAACACAGGCCTCCCCTAGGGAGCCGCGGTCCTCGGCACCCACCCCCAGGCCTCCCCCCTGGCCCAGGCCCGTCCCTTCAGAATCACAACCGGCACGGGCACATCGAGGGGACACGCAGGGAAGCCCCAGGGGCACCTACACGAACTCGCCAGCCACTCCCCATTCGGGCTGAACTTCACGGAGGACACAGCTTTCGTGTGGCCAGCCAGGGTGAACTTCAGAGCGTAGTTTGGTTTGACAGGTGTGGGCTGTTCAAGAGAGAGTACTAGTCAGCGAAAAGTAACCACCACTGTCCAAACCCACTGATCACCAGTGTGGAGCTGGCGCCCAGGCCGAATTTCACGCTCACACCTACCCTGTGACGGCGCTTCCCAGAGCCCTCGTCCACCGGGGTGCACCCGCCTAACCCCGGGCTCCGCACGTCCCCTCACAAGCCCTGCCTCTCCTGAAGCCCCCGTCACCCAGGCCGCCCTCCAGGCAGTCCCGCCAGTGCAGCTGGAACCTCCGGCAGCCCCAGCCCTGCTTCGGCAGCCCACCCACCCGAGGTCAGGCTCCCCGACGCACACCTGAAGGCCTGCGCCCTTGGTGAGAGGCCCGCCTGCGGTCTACAGGAGGGGTTTGCACACCCGCCCTCCACAGGGAACTGTGTGGGCCAGGGGCGAGGTGCTGAACAAGAGGCATTTCCCAGGTCCCACACAGACTCTTACGATCAAGACCAAGGATGTGTACTGCTGGTGAAGCCCCCTCCCCAGGTGACAGGTTGGGAATCCCCGACACGGCCCACAATCAGCACTGGCCTGGCTGGGAATGTAGTTTGGAGTAAAAACTGGCAATATTTAAGTGGGGGGTGGGGAGGGGAGGGGAAACAGTTCCGGGCGTGAAATATTCCCGAGGGTCTCCCAGCCTTCGTGCCCAGGAGCCCGCAGGGACGTGCCTTGCTCTGCGTGGCCGACGACGACGGGGTGGGCTGTGCTCGGGCGGTCTCAGCCTCGGGCTTCTTCTCCTCGGTTGCCATGGCTCTGCAGCCCACCAGGCAGGGCGACGCGGGTAGAGAGTTCACAGCTCCGAGTGGAGGACGCACAGTGGCAAGGGCTGTCTGCTAATCCAAACCTACAGTGGGGGACCGAGGCCAACAGACAAACCACACTTCAAAAATTAATTTCCAGGAAAAAGAATTTTAAAAACCTGACCACCTCACTGAGCCCTGTAGCAGGCGCCGTTCCAAACTAAGGGTCCTCTGCACGTAACTCCTCGCTAGTCCTTTGCAGGTACTCTGCTGCTCTCATCCCTTCTGTGATCAGAGTCCAAGACCCACCTTCAGGGGTGCTTCCTATCTTGTTACCGCATGTCTGAAATGCAGCACAGTCCAGGCAGACAAAACGTAATTCTCTTCAAAGAGCCCTTGATGCATTTCAAAAAAAAAAAAATCAACCAAAGACTTCTTGTCAGGAAGCAAACACGCCAAATTACAGGAGACTGAGCTACGGGGTGCAGAAGTTTGGGAACTCATCCAAATCCTTAAATGCATCCCAAGTGATGCAAAAGTGCTAACAGCCACGTTTGAAAACACAAGAGCAGGCCCCAGTGGTCCACACCTCCCGGGGACTCCAAGGTCACCACGTGTAGGCGGCAGACACAAGGCTGCTTCCAAAACGCTAACAGCCGGAGAGGTTCTCTGTCCCTGGTGAAGCAACGACAAGACACAGCCGGAAAAGCACAGACTGGAGCCAGCCCCGCCTGCTGGAGTCGCCAGCGCTAGGCTTCCTAAAAGCAACCTGAAGTACGCAAGGACACTCTGCAAGCAAACTCACTGCAGAGGAGGGAAAGAGACTGCAGCTCAATTAGGTTTCGGCATGAAGACGGGAACCCCTCAAATGCTGCATGGTAAGAGACTGGTTTCCTCTATCACAGGAGTAGACTCCGCGACTTGGACACGTGGCACAGAAGCACACCAGGTGACTCTGAAACGAGGGAAGGCGCCTTTCCAGAGGAGAGCCACCAAGACATCCTGCAAGCATCACTGGCCAGCCGACTCCCGGAAGCTGACACCACCGTTAATCCAATGCGTTCACACCTTGTAAATTCTAGCTCGGCGCTTAAAACTGGAAGCTTGCACGGGCTCCTTGTCGCACCAAGGCGGGACAGAAGCCATCAAAAAGAACACATCCCCAAGTCTTCATCCAAGAGGAGGGGAGCGAAATCACAATGCAACACAGCTGTGCAGAGCACCCTGTGAGGCCACAGCTGGTTACCTGCAGCAAGGATCCCGGCCCAGGAACGGATCCGGCAGCACTCGAAGCCCAAGCAGTAGGGTGGGGTAGGGGAGGGGCAGGTCAATAAAGCTGCGGGGGGGCAAAGTGCTGGCACAAAGCTGGCGCTCCGGAAACGCTGCCTACCTGGTGATTAGTTTTAGTGCAAGCAGGCCGTGCCAATTAACCCAGGTGCTGCCTTCCCCTGGGTGGGCCGGACAAGTGGGGGGAAAGGAGCCAAGGACGAGAGCTGGATGGTCTGTTTCACAGAACCTAGCATCTGAGAAAGGCAGACCACAACTAGGGCTGAGAGGAGGGAAGCCCGGGGCGCGTCCAACCTAAACACCAGTGGAAACTGAAGAGGCTCCACGTGGGGTGGGAAGGGCAGCCCAGAGGCCTGAGCAGCTCCTTCTAGAGTAAAAATGAAGACCCGCCAGGAGGTGTGGTGTGGCTCCCGCAAACCTGCTGCCCTCAGGTGAGGAGCTGGGAATACATACAATAGGTGGTCTTACAGAAAAGGTGCCCAGCCCCTCCCAGCTTAACCCCTGCCAGCAAAACATTAACACACAAAAAACCAACACAAAAATTCAGCAAACTTTTAGAAACACAACTTCTCGCTCAACGTTTGCAGCCGGCCTCCAGATCACTCGCTACCCGCTCCCTCTTGGGACCTAGGTGAGCCACACACCACCCAAGGCTGAGCGTCCGAACTTCTTCGGAGAGCTTCGGAGTAAAATGCAAATTACTAGGCTCCACCCCAGAGACTGGGCCGCTGGCTGTGAGAAGACTGGCGGTAACGAGGCCCACTGAGAGCGAGGGAACCCGGCTCTCCGCACCCCACCTGGATTCTCAGACACGCGGGCGTTCTGGCTTACCTCTCCGCCTCCTACGGGGCCGGGCCAACCTCAGAGGCAATGTCGACAGCGGACCTGGGCGGGTAGAAACGGGGTGAGAGGACTACCAGGGAGCATCTTCCACATCCCCCAAAA
The DNA here is from genome assembly GCF_964270905.1 of Leucopleurus acutus. Lineage (NCBI taxonomy): Eukaryota > Metazoa > Chordata > Mammalia > Artiodactyla > Delphinidae > Leucopleurus > Leucopleurus acutus. Next base: position 2,652,469 of record NC_139150.1, on the reverse strand, counting down.
TGGCTCTCGCAGGCCAGACTAGAAGGGGTCTGAGACTCCACAGCAAGAGCGTGGTGGTCTCTCCCTTCATGCCGGCAGCCCCGCACCCCTGGGGCCCCGGGCTCGCGCGAGGGGAGATGGGGCCTGGCTGCCCCCGGCTGGGGGTGAGCAGCTGGTTAGGGTGAGGGCGCCTCTGCAGCAGAGAAGAGCGGACAGCGCGCCACATCCAGGCACTGGATGGCTCGGTGGCCCAGAGGTCTTTCTCTGGAGGCAAACGGGGGACGCACGCCGGCTGCAGGAGGAAGTCGCAGTCCCGGGTCCGGGGGCTTGTCACCTGACCGCTGGGGGCGGGAGAAGCCGGGGGTCCCCGGGGCTCGGCGGTCCGTGCGGGTCCGTTTGGGGCTGGCTCGGGTCAGGGGAGGGGGCCGCCGGGGCCCGGTCGCTCGGCGGGGAGGAGGGGCGCAGAGCGGGCACCCGGAGGCGAGGCGGCGGGCGCGGGGCTTCTGCGCCGGGAGGCCCGGCGGGGCTGAACCGGCGCCGGGCCGGGCCCGCCGGAACACGTGCGGCGGCGGGCGGCGCGGGGGGAGCTAGCGTCTGTCCCGGTCCCGCACCCCCGGGGCGTGCCTGCCGGCCGGGCGGTCGCCACTTACCTGCCGGGCGGCTGGGGGACGGGGGCGGGCTCTCAAGGCTTCGCGTCGGCCGCCGCCTGGGCGGGAGCTCAACTAGGCGGTGCGGGGAGCAACAGTGCGCGTGCGCGCGCGCGCGGGGCGGGGACTGCTGGGGCGGGGCAAACGCACAAAGCCGGCCTCTCGGAGGGCAGCTACGGCGAGCGGAGAGGAGCAGAACGCCTCGGCATGGCTCAACGCCTTAAAGGAACAGTGTGCTGCCCGTGCCTCCTGCTTACAGGCGTTAACCCCAAAGGTGGCCGGTTCCAGCCCTTCTCCTGCACTTTCTGAAAACTGAAGTAGGAAGAAGATACATAGAGGAAATGCTCATGTGCCCCTCGATTGTCCACATCCTGAGCTCGCCCTGCAGCAGCGCCCAGGGAGGAGAGAGCACCCCGCCCCCGAGATTCGCGGGGCGGCGGGGCCCTAACGTTTCTCCTGGGCTGGGGCACCTGTGCGGTCGCGTCCCTCCGTCGTCGCGCACGCTGGCGAGCGGCGGCTACGGCGTCTAGAGCGTCCGACCGGCCCCGGCGGTGTCTCCGCGTGGCGTCTCCATTAATCTCGGGACACCCCCGTACAGGGGCCCTTACCTTCCAAGTTTGAAACGAAGAACCTGAGCTCCAGAAGGTTCAGAACCCGGGCTCTGGGAGCTGCGTCCCCCGCACTGCCCCCACCAGCTCTCCCGCAAGGCCGGCGGCCGGGTTATCCGGGTCTTCCCGATCCCTCCGTGCGGAGAGCCCGCGGGGCGCACCTGCTCCCTCCTGAGCCCCCAGCGCGGAGATGCGAACAGTCACTGCGTGCGGGCTGCTCTGCCGTCTGCAGGGTGATGGCCCAGACAGGTATTACCACCTCCAGTTACAAGTGGGGAAGGAGAGGCCTGGAGAGGAGGGCTCAGGGACACAAGGAGAACCCGGAGCCGGCGTTCTGACCCCAAAGCCTGCGCATTCTCACCCCACTGCCCTACTTCTGCTACCCACAAAGGTCTTAGAGTCGTGGATGTTCTCCGCAGCCCCGTTCAGGCCCGTGGGTAGAATAATATGCAGTGTCTTATTTCCCAACTAAAAATGGGAACACCAAATATGACACAGGAACCCGTGCAAACAAAAGGACAGCGCATTTTAAATGGAAATGACCAGGGAAAATGAGTTGTGTGGTTGTCATAGATACAGGAGCCACGATTGACAAGCCGGCTGGAGAGCCCCTCCCAAGAAGGATGCGGGGGGGGGGGCGGGGGGAAGCAAAGTCCCAGTTTGGCCCCGCCTGGCCGGATGTGGAGCTCTGTGCCCTGCAGCCCTAGTCATCTTAGGCCAGGTGCCCTGGAGCATGAGGCCTTGACTACAAAAGGTAACAAAATCAGCTCCGGATGAAAAAGGGTATCTGCATCCACCAGGCTGCCTGGGCCGGAAACAGAGCCCATTACGTAGACCCCTCCCTCACCTCTCAGAGAGCCCTTATAGCCATCCTCTTCCCTCCCTCCATCCCTACCCCAGTCCCACCTCCCAGCTGGCCTCTTCCAAACCTCTCCGAAGCACTGTCAGAAGAACTTATAAAACCCCCGGTCTGATCTGTCACTCCCCAGTTTACGACTCAGAGCCGGCTTCCCATTGCCCTCGGGTCCAAACCCAGTCTCTGCTGGCGGGGTTTACCAGACTGGCCTCCCCCTGTAGCCTAATGCCACCCCCAAACTGTGCACCCCGGATCCCAGCCCCAAATCGGAAGTACTTCCTGACCCTGGAACTCAACTCAAACCAGGCTCCCAGGTAAATCGGTCTTGCCTTCCCCCCCGCCCCCAGGAGATAGAGCCTTCCAGTTAAAATGAGAAAATCTAAATCTGTTGAGTGTTTTTGCGGTCACAGCTAAAATCCTGAAAGCAAATAACATAACCAGTAAAGCAATTTAACAAAAGCAGGTGATTTGTTTATTGTCTTTAGTTTTAAATCCTTTTATAACCCTCCCCAAATGCGGTCAGGCTCAGAAAAATCACAAGTGGAAAGGGAAGGGAGAATAAAAGCTAGAGAAGGAGAAAACATTTTGGAGATTTGTTTTTTAGAACATTTATCACTGTGCTTTGGCCAGCGGCAGCTAATTGGCAAAGGAAGCTGTTTCCGTGAACGATTTCTATAAATACAACACATCCAGGCTGTCCCATCAACCAGACAACCGGAGCATGTCTGGGCACCCTCCCGACTCACCCAGCTCCCTCCACCAGGCTCTCCTGCTCTCAGGGCACCCTTCCCACCGACAGCCAACGTCCATCCGCTTGGGCTTCCTCCCCCGAGCCCCAAACCTGGTGAGTCTTCCTGGCTACATTTTCACGGCTCCCAGCTCCTCCTCAGCAGAAACACTCTTCTTTCATCGTAATTCCTTGTTCAGCGTCTCCTGGCTGAGCTGCGTCGGGGTCCTCATCACAGCACTCTGCGCAGGTGGCCCAGGATGAGAGAAAGCACCTGCGTGCTTTATTCTTTAGTAAGTTTGTTACCTGTTACCTGCCTGCACCTGCACCTTCACAGCAAGCCTGTGAAGTAAGTGCCTTTATTCCTTTTCACAGTGAGGAAACTGAGGCTGAGAATGAGAGGTTGAGAAGCTTCCCAAGGACCCATAGGCGGTAGGCGCAACCATGGGATTCAGGGCTGGCAAGGCCGAGGCTGCACTCGCAACCACCATATACTACACCATACACACCCAGTGGTGCTTATCGGATGGACGGGTGGATGGATGGATGGTGGGTGGATGGATACATGGACAGATGGATGGATAGATGCCTGCATGGTGGATGGATGGATGGTGGGTGGATGGATACATGGACAGATGGATGGATAGATGCCTGCATGGTGGATGGACGGGTGGATGGATGGATGGTGGGTGGATGGATACATGGACAGATGGATGGATAGATGCCTGCATGGTGGATGGTTGGGTGGATGGATGGACGGATGAATAGCAAAGGAGCAACCTATGTCAACGGGAGCCGTCAGTAAGGGTCTGCGGAAGTGGCGGGGCTGAAATGGAGAACATCACCTTCTTATAGGACTTGAAGCTTTTGAAAAACCGTATTTTGTCACCTAGTGATAAATATTTCATCAGGGACAGCACTCGATCAGGGCTTGCCAGGAGGTGACAGAGGAACAGATGACGCGGCAGACGTGGCAGGAAGGCTGTGATGCTCCCCACAGTGGGCAGGACGCTGGGTGGGCAAACTGGCCCTTTACTGGCCAGGCCCAGAGCTCTGCATTCCATGGCAGTTGATAAGGGAGGGTCGTGGAAGACACCTAGGACCCAGGGCTTGCGGGCACTGCCCACCAGATTTCCTGACTGGACGGGCCACCTCTGCTGGGCCACATTCCAGGGAGCTGCTGACGCTGTCCGGAGACCCCAAGGCTCCTGCCAGCCAAGGTCAGTGGGGTTTTGTGTTAAAACTCCTTTTCCCCTGGTAACTACGCCAGGGCGGCTGGTTTGGGAGACTCTGTCCCCCTTTTCCCTCCCTGATCTCTGCTCTCTCTTTCCCCACACCTCCCACCAGTCCATCAGGACAGGCAGTTGCCCCTCGACCCCTGGGGCCCAGCGGCCCGCAGCTCTCAACCCTGGTGCCCAGAAAGCCACTTCTAGTCCTAACTGTGCCACCCTCCTTCTCTTCCTCCCCTGGCCTCACTTTCCTGGGTACAGAAAGAGCAGATTAGACAGCAAGAATACCAGCTTTTGACATTGACAAGATTTCTTCTGGTGTCAGCTTCCCTCCTTCCATGGCCTTTGCCCAGTGTAGCCCCCAGCCCCATGTATCCTTCCTTGTCTCCCTTCCCCCTCCCACTGGCTAGGAAGCACCCCTGCATGGCCTCCCCTCCTGGTGCCACCCTCCCTGAGGTCAGCCCTGTAGGTTGTTCTCCCCAGGGAGACTGACCATCCAGTTTGCCTGGCACTGTCCTGTTTCAGAACTGAAAGCTCTCATCCCCGGCAGCCCCTCCGTCTCAAGGAAGCGGGGACAGTCACCTGAAGCCACCTCCACTTCCATCACTCCTGTGGGCTCATAGGAGCAGGGGTGGCCCGTCTGGGCTGAGATGCCTGCTGGGAGGGGACACAGTAGGGCACAGACCCTCCAGATGAATGAATCCTGGAATGTTCGATTTCACTTGCAGTTCACTACCCTCACTTGTTGGAAAGTCCCCACCACGAAACCCCTCAGCCTCGAGCCTCCTGCTGGCTCCAGGCCTGGGCGCCTCCGGGTGGGCCCTCTCCAGGTGGAGCTGGGCGCTGCGGGCACCAGTCTGGCCCAGAGCCAGGCTGGGCGGAGCGCCCGGCAGGAATCCGCGGAACGCGGCTCCCACTTCCAAAGCCAGGCCCCACCTGTTCCGGTCTGCAAATGGTCTGCAAATGCCCCTCCCCGCCTCGGCCTGGGTGAACTCCCCCTGGTTAGAGAGGGTCCCAGCAGCGAGAAAAGAAACAGCTCCTGCGACTGGGAAGGTGGAAATCAGAGGCCCCAAAAAGCCAGAGGATAGTTTTCAAAGGCTTTAGAGGTGTTTTCCGGGTTGGCGGGGGTGGGGGGAGGGGGAGCCGGTGTGGACTGTGCAGCAGCGGCTTATGGGGGCCCTTTTTAAGCGATGTGAAGTTGGCTACTGGTCTTCCACAGGTGTTTCCCCGGTCCTGTCAAACTATTTCCATTTGTCCCTGTTATAAAACCCACGGCAGCTGCCCTTCCTGAGCCCCTAATGTGTGCCTTTCTGAGTCCTCCTGGCCTGAGGATTATAAACACGGTCCCCTTAAACCCCAAACGTGGTAGTAAGCTATTCTGAGGTTCACAGATAAGGAAAATGGAGGCGCAGAGGGTCCCAAGGCCAAAGCGAATGGCAGAGCTGGGGCTTGACCCCACCCTCGGCCTTGAGTCTCCCGCGCGTGCCACCAGCCGCCCGCCGTTTTCCGTGGGCAGATACGGTTTCCACGTAACTGTAATCACAGCCGTCCTGCAGTCACCCTTCCTGCTCAGCGCCTGTCGCGGGCTTTTCCCACGTTACCCCGCGCAGCGCTCTCCATCCCCTTCCCACGGCCGCGGTGAGCCCCGGGCTACACGCTTGGGCCGTTGCCAGGGTTTCACGTCTGCAAATTGTTTCTGTGGGATAAGATCCAGGAGCCCGACTGGGTCGCAAGTTGGGAACATTCTCGACGGGACACGTAACCCAGGGAAAGGGTGAGGCCAGGGAAAGGGTGACCTTCGTGTGGGCGAGCGAGCCTGCCAACCCGGGTGCGCCCCTCGCCCGGGTGCTGGAGGGCACCCCAGGGCCGCGGAAGGGCGCGCGGGAGCCGCGCAGACCCAGCGCCCGCCTTTCTGGGTTTCCCACGGCTCGCTGAGAATTCCCTGACGAGGAGCAACCAGCCTAAAATAGAAAAGCTGACACAGGGGAAACGCCAGGGGCCGAAGTCTGTGCCCAGGCGCTCCGGCTGCAGCTGCCGGCACGCTCCCTCCAGCCCTGGCTCCCCCCGAGGAGCCTCGGTGCCCCCTGCATCTGCGTCCCCACTTGCCTCCATCCTCGGGGCCCTTAAATCCCCCTGCAAACAGCTCAGGGCCTCGCATTTGCAGGCACCGTGGACAAGGCTTCTCCAAGGTTGGCCAGCAGCCAGGGCTTCCTCGCAGCTGTCTTCCTGTGTGAGCCTGACCTTGGGGCATGGAACTGGCGGCAGGGAGGGGCACCCCACTCCACCCAGCTTCCAGCTCCCAGCAAATGGGACAGGCGTTCCCCACTGTGGGCCCACTTTGGGAAGTTGGAGCAAACTCGAAATTGGGTCCAACTGGCGCAGTCTGGGGCAGAGGAAGTGGGGCGTGGGTTTTCTGGCTATAGCTCTAATCCCAGACATCAATTCATGTTAACGCTGTCCGGGGACCAAAGAGGAGGGACTACAAAGGTAGGAATGCCATTTAAATAATAGAAACAGTAGTCCCTAAAACCCAAATGAAAGATGGACCTCAGTGCCATTTAGAACACACAGACCCTGCCGCTGTTCCCTTCGGGGAATCTTTCCCTGGGACACAGCTGCAGAAGGCTGCAGGCTGCCCAAGGAAGTTCACCGCGACATTTTTTTTTTTTTTTTTTTGGGCGCTCCACAAGGCCTGCGGGATCTTAGTTCCCCGACCAGGGAGCAAACCCGGGCCCCGGCAGTGCAAGCACGGAGTCCTAACCACTGGACCACCAGGGAGGTCCCACAGCAACATTATTTATAAGGATGAAATAATTGGAGACAACGTAAATGTCCATCCCTAGGGGAAGAGGTGAATCCATCATGGTACATTGGATACTGGAACATTCTGCAGCCTCCAGAAGAATGAGGTAGCTGGGGGCGTCGTGAGTGGAGGGACGGCCGCCATGGCACATGGAGAAAGAGAATAATACAATTGTTGTAAAATAAAGCTGTGTGTAGGGAGAGAGTGAGAATCTGCGGGCACGGTCTCTGGAGGATTCATCCCTGTCACAGGTGCCCGGGGGAGGGGACTAGGAAGGATGGGAGGGGGCACCCTTCAGTTTTTCTTTTATGTCCCCCCCCCCCGAGATTCTTCCAATCGGATGTTCGTTGTGATTAAAGGCAATAATAATGGGTCTCGGTTTTCCTTCATTTCCACAGTAGGAGAATGACATATGATTTAGGTAGGCCATTGCAAACATTTCTCCCTCCATCCAGCCCATTCCCCGGCCCCCTTTCACCCACCCACCAGCACCCCCAGAATGGGCCTGCGTACCCCGTGCTGCCAGGGGCCGTGGATGTGAAGCTGGCCCCACAGGGCCCCTGCCCAGGGGAGCTCTCTGTCTAAAGGGAGCCAGACCCACAAGCCAGTGGTCCCAGAACGTGGTGCCAGGTTCTAGAATAGGCTTCTAGCGGGTTGGTGGAAAGTCTAGGAGGCCTTCCCACATGGTGTTTGACCAGAGGCACCCAAAGCGCAGGGGCTGGCCCACAATCAGGGTGCAGGCCGGTGGGGGAGGGCGGTCGGGGAGGGGAGAACAGGCCACATAAAGGCCAGAGGGGTGGAGGAGTGAAGGCGTGAGGCTGGAGCAGGCAGGGCCCGGCCAGCAAGCTGCGGACAGCGGGGCTTCAGGACGTAGACAGGGGGATGGAAAAGCTCAGCTCGAGGATGAGGCGTGGCAGGGAGGCGAGCCTGCAGCTCGCCACACCCGGGGATTTGCCCCAAGCTTGCAGAGGGTCCGGAAGACACAAGGATGGAAGAAACCAACCCTCCTGGGACAGCAGTAGGAACGGGGCTGAGAGCAGGGCTCTGGGCTCAGACCGTGGCACCCAGAGACTGGCTGGGTCACCCAGAGTGGCCTGGACACTCATTCCATGGGTTCTGCCTCCCCTGAAAATGCGGGTGATGTGAGGGCGGACTTGCCTTGTAGGGCTGCCTCCAGAGCAAAGCCATTGCGAGCCCGAGGCGTTCGGCCCAGCTCTCAGCTGCGCAGGGAGCCCGACCTGTTAGGAAATGCTGGGAGAAGGAGGTGGGCCTGGGCCTGGGCGGCGCAGCCCGCAGTGAGTCCGAGGCAAGGAGACCAATGGGGCTGGGTTTCAGTCTTAGAGGGGCTAGCGTTGCTGTCTGCGGCGCTCGGGGCCCTGAGTGCAGAGCCACCCCCAGTGCCCCAGGCTACCTCTGGTGGGTGCAAGGGAGGGCAGCAGGGGAAGCCCCTCTGAGAGCTGCCGCAGGTAGCGAGGCTGCAGGGGACCTTGGCTTCTGGGCGCCTCACTGGGCGTAGAGCCTCTCAGACTTGGGGCCCCCCGTGTGCCTGGTGGGAGCCCAGGTGACTGCAGCTCCAGCTGGCCCCCTGCAGCATCCTGGCCGCACTCAGAGGAACACTGTTCTGGGGCCAGCCCCGACGTACCCGTCCCTCGGACGAATCCACCCCCCCATCTGTCCCTGTGGCTGAGACCTCGGTCAGGCCTGCCGTCCCCCCTGTTTTCCCAGCCTCTGCTCCCTCTGACACTGCCCCACGTGCCCCCCGCGGCCCTCTCCCCCAACCCCGACCCCATTCAGCCTCAGCTCGGCCTTCTAAGGGCCTCAGTCTCTCCTGATCCCGTTCCCAATGGCAAGCCTGGGGGAGGCCACTTTTGGCCAGTACCCCCTCTTCAGCTATGCTTTCAGGGGTGGGAAGTGTCCTGGCCCAGGGCTGCTCCTTTGGCAGGGCCTGTGCTGGCCGACGGGAGCTTCGAAGCGGCCGTGGTGTGACCACAGCTGCCTCGGCCTGCCTGGCACGGTGTCCAGACAGCTCCAGCCATCCTGCGGTGCTCGCCCAGCCAGCCGGCCCGGGTGATCCGCTTTGGCTCTCGGCGTCTGTTCCCCTCCCATCAGGTGGTCTGTCCAGTGCCAGAGTCCTGGTTTATCCCCGAGAAGCCATGGGCATCTTCTCAGTCTCCTTGAAGGCTCCATGAAGCAGGCCTGCTGCCCCCACAGCCTGAACACGGACTTGACTTTTACAAGGCTGTCAACTGCATAGTCGCTACCAGTGTGAGTTCTGCAGTCAGACACACCCAGGCCGCTCCCTACACCTCAGTTTCCTCATCTGTAAAATGGGAATGGTAAGCCCAACTGGTGAGGTGTGTGAAGGATTCTTATGTAATAACGTGGAATGCGGTGCAGGGTCTAGACCCCAGTGAGCACTCAGAAGGTCCAGATGTTTGCAAGTCTTTTACTTCTTTTTAAATTGATATATTGTAAAATTGAAATGGGAGGGGTGCTCTCCAGTTCTATGAGTTGCACACACATGTACATTTGTGCCACCACCACCATAATCAGGACTGTCGAATACCAAACGCTCAAATTCCTCCTGCTGCCCTTTGCAGTCAAATCCCCCCCATCCCTAACCCCTGGCCATCACAGATGTGTCCTACAGCCTACAGTCCTGTCTTTTCCAGGATGACACACAAACGGAATTAGACGGTAGGTAACCTTGGAGACTGGCTTCTTTCACTCAGCGTACTGCCTCTGGGAGCCATCCATGCTGTTGCTGTATCAAGTCTGTTCTTTTTCGTTGCTGAGTAATATTCCATTGCGTGGATAGACTGCTGTTTGTTTAACCATTTACTCACTGAAGGGCAATTGGGTTGTTTCCAGTTTGGGGTGATCATGAATAGAGCTGCTATAAGCATTCATGCAGAGGTTTTTTGTTTTATTTATTTTTGGCTGCATTGGGTCTTTGCTGCTGTGCACGGCTTTCTCTAGTTGCGGTGAGTGGGGGCTACTCTTTGTTGCGGTGCGTGGACTTCTCATTGCAGTGGCTTCTCGTTGCGGAGCACGGGCTCTAGGCACGCGGGCTTCAGTAGTTGTGTTGCGCGGGCTCAGTAGTTGTGGCTTGCAGGCTCTAGAGCGCAGGCTCAGTAGTTGTGGCACACAGGCTTAGCTGCTCCGCGGCATGTGGGATCTTCGCGGACCAGGGCTTGAACCCGGGTCCCCTGCATTGGCAGGCGGATTCTTAACCACTGCGCCACCAGGGAAGCCCCACGAAGAGGTTTTATTTTGAGTCAATACACAGGAGTGGGATTGCTGGCTCTTTGGGGTGAGTATGTGTTTAACTTTTAAGAAACTGCAAAGCTGTTTTCCAGAGTGACTGGACCGTTTTGCATCCCCACCAGCAGTGTGCAAGAGCTCTCGTTGTTCAGCGGCCTCACCAGAACTCGGTATGATCAGGTTTCTCCCCGTTCTAATAGATGTGCAGTGAATTCTCACTGCGGGCTTGTTGCCAACAGTTTTTACTGCGGTAAAATACACAGAACATAAAATTTACCATTTGAACCATTTTTAACTATACAGTTGACCCTTGAACACCTCGGGGGTAAAGAATGCCAACCGTCCATGTAGCTGAGAATCCACCTGGAGCTTTTCATCAGCCCTCCTTGTCCATGGCTCCTCCGTACACACAGTTCCTTTGTATCTGTAGTTCTGCACCTGTGGATTCAGCTGACCGTGGATCCAGCAGTATTTACTGTTGAAATCACCCACAGATAGGTGGAGCCACGCGGTCCAAACCCACGTTGTTCATGGGTCAACTGTATAATTCAGTGGCATTAAGTACCTTCAGCACGTTGTTGCAACTATCACCCCTATCCATTTCCAGAACTTTTTCATCGTCCTCAACATCCTAAGCATAAACTCTGTACCCACCAAACATAAACCTCCTATTCCCACCTCCCCCAACGCAGCCGCTGAGAATCTCTACTCTACTTTTTGTCTCTCTGAATTTGCCCACGTAGGTACTTCATACCAGTGGAATCATGAATTCTTTTTCCCTTCCAGTCTGGATTAGTAGCATCACATCTTCAAGGTTCACCACAGTAGCATGTGTCAGTACTTCATTCCTTTTTATGCATGAATAAATTCCATCACGTCTAGACCACATTTTTTAATCCATTCATCTATTGACAGACAGTTGGTTTGTTTCTATCTTTGGGCTATTGTTGTGCATAGTTTTCACCTCCATATCTTCTTTGGTGAAGTATTTATTCTGTTTAAATATTTTGCTAATTAAAATTTAAAAAAAAATTTTTATTGGCCACACCGTGGGCTTGCGGGATCTTAGTTCCCCAAACAGGGATCGGACCTGTGCCCCTGCAGTGGAAGCGCAGAGCCCTAACCACTGGACTGCTGGGAAATTCCCTATTTTGCTCATTTGTAAATTTGGGTTGTTTGTTTTCTTATTTTTGAGTAATGAGAGTTATTTCTATATTATAGATACATTCCTTTGCAGGATATGTAATTAACAAACATTTTCTCCCAGTCTGTACTTATCGTCATTCTCTTAACAGTGTCTTTCACAAAATAAAGGGTTTTTAAAAAAACTTTGATGAAGTTCAATTTACCAATTTTTTTCTCTTATGAATTGTTTTTGTCATGTCGTATCTAACGGCTCTGCCTAGTCCATGGTCTTTCTTCTAAAAGAGTTCTAATTTTACATTTTACACGTAGATCTATGATCCAGATAGAGTTAAATTTTGTATTAGGTGTGAGGTATAGGTATATTTTAATGCAATAAATGTACAATTCTTCCAACACCATTTGTTGAAAAGACTATCCTCTCCCTATTGAAATGTCTCTGGACTTTTGCCAAAAATCAAGCAAAAGAAATTTACTTTAGATCTAAGTACACAAATAGGTTGAAAGTGAAAGGATGGGGAATTCCCTGGTGGTCCAGTGGTTAGGGCTCTGTGCTTCCACTTCAGGGGGCCCCGGTTCAATCCCTGGTTGGGGAACTAAGATCCCGCATGCCTGTGGCACAGCCAAAAGAAAAAAAAAGTGAAAGGATGGAAAAATATTATCCATGTAAATAGCAACAAAAAGAGACCAAGGGGGGGCGACACTAGTATCAGACAAAACAGACTTTAAAACCTTTTAAAAGCTATTAAAAGAGACAAAGAATGACATTACTCACTGATAGAAGAATTGATTCACCAAGAAGATGTAACAATTATAAATGTATGTGCACCAAACATCAGTGCTCTAAAATATATAAAGCAAAGTAGAAAACAATTGAACCTAACAGACATATACAGAACACTCCATTCAACAACTGCAGAAGACACATTTTCTCAAGTGCTTATGGAATAGTCTCCAAGATAGACCATATGTAAGGCTACAAAACAAGCTTTAAAAGATTATAAAGATTGAAAGATACAGTGTCTTTTCCCAACACAATGGAATGAAACTAAAAATCAATAGCAGAAGGAAGGAAGATTTTTAAGTGTGTGGAATTTAAATAACACTCTATTTAACAACCAATCGATCAAAGGAGAAATCACAAGGGAAGTTGGAATATATCTTGAGACAAATGGAAACAAAAACACAGCATGCCAAACTTAATGGACGCAGTGAATGCAGCACTAAGAAAAGAAATTATCTCCGTAAAGACTTACATTTAAAAAAAGAAAGACTTCACATCAACAATCTAAATTTACACCTTAAGGAACTAGAAAAAGAAGAGCAAACTAAACCCAAAGCTAGCAGAGGAAAGAAAATAATAAAGACTAGAACAGAGATAAATGAAATAGAGAATAGAAACGACAATAAAATCAATGAAATCAAAAGTTTGTTCTTTGAGAAGATGCCCCCCCCCCCCACTGCCCTGCTCTTTTTGCCTTATTGCAAGAAACTTCTCAGTGCTGGAAACTGAGAGTGGACTACCTTGCCTGATTCCTGACCTTACTGGATAGCATCCAGTCTCTGACCATTCAGTATGAAATTGACTATAGGTTTTTGTAGATGCCCTTAAGGTTAAGAAAATTTCTTTCTATTCCTAGTTTTCAAGGGTTTTGTCATGGATTGATATTGGATTTGTGTCAAAAGCGTTTCCTGCATCAGTTGGTGTGATCATGTGGTTTTTCTTCTTTAGTCTGTTCACATGCTGGATTACATTCACTGGCTTTCAAATGTTAAACCAGCCTTGCATTCCTAGGGTAAGCCTCGCTTGGTAATGAAGTGTTATTCTTTTTATTTATTTCTGGAGTTGACTTGCTAATATTATATTAGGGATTTTGCACATACGTCCATGAGGCATATGTGTTTGTTGTTTTCTTTTCTTGAATTGCCTTTGTCAGGTTTTGTATCAGATGAATGCTGACCTCATCATAGGGGCTAGACTTTCCTCCTCTTCTATTTTCTGGGAGAGATTATGTAGAATTGGTGTTACTTCTTCTTTAAATTTGAGTGGAATTTCTAGTGAAACTGTCTGGGCCTAGATTATTTTCTTTTTCATAAAATTTTAAACTGAAAATTCTATTTATTCACTAGATATGAGACCGTTCGTGTTATCTATTTCTTCTTGGGTGTGTTTGGGTAAGATTGTGCTTTTCAAGGAATTCATTCATTTCGTTGAAGCTGATGACGTTATGTGCAGAGTGTTGTTCGTGGTATTGTTTTATCATCCCCGTAATGTGTGTGTGTGTGGGGGGGGGTGTCTGTAATGATATCTTCTCTTTAATTCCTCATATTGGTAAATTGTGTTTTCTCTCTCTTTTGTCAGTCTAGCTATAGTTTTACTAACTTTACTGGACTTTTCAAAGAGCCAGCTCTTAGTCTCATTGATTTTCTCTATTGCTTTTGTTTTCAATCTTACTGATTTTTCTGCTCTTGTTTTTGTTATTTCTTTCCTTCTGCTTACTTTGGCTCTATCTTACTTTTCCTTTCCTAGTTTAAGGAGGGCGCTTATATTATTTATCTGAGACCATTCTTCTGTTCTAATATAAGCACTTAATGCTCTGAAGTTCCTGCCTCCAAGCTATGCTTTAGCTGCATTCCACAAATTTTGATATATTTTCATCTTCATTACATCTAAACTATGTTCTGAATTCCCTTGAGACTTCCTCTTTGACTCATAGGTTATTTAAAAGTGTGTTGTTTAATTTCCTGTTTGGGGATTTTCTTATATATGTGAGTTAGATATTTCTAATTTAATTCAGCTATAGTCAGAGAACATACTTTGTATAATTTCAAGTTAACAGTTTAAAACAGTTTAAAACTGTTTCAGGGGGCTTCCCTGGTGGCGCAGTGGTTGAGAGTCCACCTGCCTATGCAGGGGACACGGGTTCGTGCCCCGGTCCGGGAAGATCCCACATGCCGCGGAGCGGCTGGGCCCGTGAGCCATGGACGCTGAGCCTGTGCTCCGCAACGGGAGAGGCCACAACAGTGAGAGGCCTGCGTACCGCAAAAAAAAAAAAAAGACAGCCTCAGGCAGCGATGCACAGCATGGACCCCAACAGGATGGGATGGGATGAGACGGGCTCTCCACCTCTGTGGTCTCTTTCCAGAACCCATAATCCCAGACTCATCATGAGAAAACCTCAGACAACCCGAGGTTGGGGGACATTCTGCGAAACACCTCACCAGTACTTCTCCAAACAAGAAGAATCTGGGAAACTGCCACAGAGGGGTGGAGGCTGACAGCTGGAGTCCAAGCGGCATCTGGGGATTCTGAACAGAGGACGAGGCTAACGGACACGCTGGCAAACCCCAGATGCAGTCTGTGCCAAAGGCGGCTTCTTAGTTGTGTCGGATGTTCTGTGCTATGTAAGGTGGGAAGGATGGGGAAACTGCGAGAAAGGTACACGGGACTCTCTGTGCCATTTGCAACTTTTCTGTAAATCTAAAACCATTCCAAAATTAAAAGCTTATTTTTAAAGAGACTGGAGGGGTCACGCAAGGGTCACAGGCTCATGGGTGTGTAGGCGCCTGGGCTCACTGCAGCGTAGAGACACTGTAAACTAGAGGCAGGCGTCCATCCTTCTCCGGCTCCTTCTCTGCTCCTGGTGGTGTGGCTGCCCTGGATGGCCTCAGGCACCGGGAAGACCGGCAGGGCTGCAGGCAGCTCCCTCTGCGGTGTTGTCCCAGCCCTGCCAAGCTCTAGGGGTTACGCGACTGCGCACCACCCTGGCTCCCTGCTCCGCTCTATGACCCGCTTATTGACCTGGGGTCCCTGCACCCCCTTGGCCTCTGTGGACCTCCTGGTGTTGCGTGCAGAACTTTGCCAATATGGGCACAGTACATGCAGGGGAGCCCAGTGGGGGAGCCCTTTTGGGTGTTGGCCGATCCCGGCTCTGATACCTACTGACACCTACTGATGCCTACGTCCCCTTAGCCTCGGTTTCTCTTCTATAAGGTGGGTTAGTGGCAGCACCCAGTGCAGGTGCAGGCGTGGAAGCTCCAGGGTTGGTGCGGGGCTGGCGCAGGGCAGTGCTGCCGTTCTGGTGGGGCGGCCTGGTCCTGCATGGAATGTGGTTCAAAGGGAGCACCCAGATGGAGGAACGGAGGCCCCCGGGAAGGAGAGGCAGGTGTGAGGCCCCCCTCACCTTCTGCCCCCCACACTTACTTTCTACTGTGTCTCAAGGCTTTTAGGAAGATGACTCTTCCCCCTACTTAGAGAAGGTCCCACGGGACATCACTGTGCCCAGCTCCCCCTAATGCAGAGACACGTTGTGGGGGGAGAACTTGAATCGCCATTCATTTTCCTACTTAAGAAAACATATAAGCAACTATAATTCGAAGGGATACACGCACCTCTATGTTCACAGCAGCATTATTCACAATAGCCAAGACATGGAAACAACTTAAATGTGCACCGACAGGTGAATGGATGAAGAAGATGTAGTAGGGGGTCCTCTGGTGGCCTAGTGGTTAGGATTCCAGGCTTTCACTGCTGTGACCCGGGTTCAATCCCTGGTTGGGGAAATGAGATCCCACAAGCTGCACGGCGCAGCAAAAAAAAAAAAAAAAAAAAAAAAAAAGATGTGGTACATATTCACAATGGAATATAACTCAGCCATAAAAAAGAATGAAGTAATGCCATTTGCAGCAACATGGATGGACCCAGAGATTACCATACTAAGTGAAGTAAGTCAGAAAGGGAAAGACACATACTATATGATATCACTTACATCTCGAATCTAAAATACGACCCAAATGAACTTGTTTACAAAACAGAGACAGACCTAGAAAACAGACTCGTGGTTGACAAGGGGGAGGGGGGTGGGAAGGGACGGACTGGGAGTTTGGGATTAGCAGATGCAAACTATTATATATATTCAATAGAATAGATAAACAACAAGGTCCTACTGTATAGCACAGAGAACTATATTCTATATCCTGTGATAAACCATAATGGAAAAGAATATAAAAAGAATGTATATACGTAAAACTGAATCACTTTGCTGTACAGCAGAAATTAACACGGCCTTGTACATCAACTATACTTCGATAAAATAAATTTTAAAAAAGAAAAGAAAAAACAGCATCAATTTGAAAAGCTTTAGAAGTCTTTCTGGGACTTTCCTGGTGGCGCAGTGGATAAGACTCTGTCCTCCCAATGCAGGGGGCTCAGGTTCGATCCCTGATCAGGGAACTAGATCCCACATGCACGCCGCAACTAAGAGTTTGCATGCCGCAACTAAGGAGCCCGCGTGCCACAACTAAGACTAAATAAATAAACAAGATAAAAGTCTTCTTTCTCAAATGAGCAGCTATTGCAATTAAAGCAGCCACACACCGAGGGCTGCCTCGGTGACTTCATTTGCTCCTGGTGTCTCCCCTTGGCTGTCCGGCAAGGGTCGTGCGCCAAGCCCTGCCCAGCACTCACCCCCGAGGGCTGAGAGCTCGCCTGTGCTAAGCACCAGGGAGGTGCAGGTGGACGGAAACAGCCTCAGCACCACGGCCCTGGGGAGCAACACACGGCCCAGGGTTGTGCCCCTCAGTGGGAGCGAGTCCTGCGATGGGTGGGTGCAGCCGTGCGTGTGAGCTACAAAGTGTGAGGCAGGGCAGGCAGGTTTCCTGAGGAGGGGGCCCCTGAGAGCCTAAAGGTCAGCAGCAGGAGCCAGGGACAGCGAGGCAGGGGACAGGAGGAGTGTTATAAGCAGAGTGAACGGCTTATGCAAAGGCCCTGTGGCAGGAAGGAGCTCGGCGAGCCCAAGGGTCTGGGAGGTGGCCAGTGTGCCCAGGACGTGGTGGGCTGGAGCGCGTGGGACCTGCAGGCTGGGCTGGGGACGTGGCACAGCTCTGACGCGCCGGCAGCAGCAGTGAGGTGTTCCTCCAGCTGTTCTGTGGAAGCCAGGGGCTGCTGTGGTTGTACAGCAAAAGAGGGACCAGACGTCCTGGAGTGGTAGTTAGGAGGCAGAATCCACAGGACTCGGTGGCCGACTGGATGTGGGCGGGGGGCGGGAGTCAAGGGTGATGCCAGTTTCTACTGGGGCGTTTGGGGGACAGGGGTGTCCCACGGGTGCCCTTCGCTCGCCACCTCCCAGGTCTCACCTGCCAGGCCTGACGCCCGCTGCTCAGTCCTAAGCTCGCCTCTCAGGGCCGTGGCCGGGGCCACCCCACCTCCACACACAGCCCCCTCTTAGTATTTGTCCCCCAGAACCCCTATGATGTTGGTTCTCTTTTCATCCCTGCTTTCCATGTGAGGAAACCAAGACTCAGAGGGGTTTAGCTGCTGCGGGTCACAGGAGAGGGGGCCGTTCAGATTCAACCCAGATCTGAGAGACGCCAAAACTCTGGGTGCCCTCCAGGGTCGCACGCGCTGCCTCTCAACAGCGGATGTCCAGGAAGCGCTGCTCCGAACCCCCGTGACCTCCTGCCCAGGCAGCGCGGGCGATGCGCGTACAAGCAATGGAGGATCACTTATTTTCTTGTGTCCTGTGATGGCTTGGGAGCTACCCATCCTATTGCTATTATTTTAGCAGTTACCCTTGGCATTTTAAAGACCTACTTCCTTGGAGACGAAAGTGGCTCTCTGTCATCCTCCCGAGTGTGGAGAGAACTCAGAACGTTCTGCTCTCATCCCCCCGCCTCCCCCAAATCTCTCTCGTTAGATAAGTTGGGTTAACATCAGCTTCCGAAGAGAGAAGCCCAAAGCAGCCTTCAACACCTTCAACAGAACTGGACTTTATTTCTCTCCCGTGGAAATAGAGTCTGGGGGGAACGGCCAGGGCTGGCGGGATGGGGGATCCTGCAGATGGCAGAGCCAGGGCAACGTGTGGCCCCAGGCTGGGGGAGCATGGGCACTTGAGGTCACCCCGCCATCCGCCCTACGGTCCGTCCACGCTCAGCAGTGGTTACCCACATGTTGTCGACTTCCTGGCTCACCATGCCTTGTAGCAGCCCTCGGTCCTTCTGGGCGCGATGTCCTGTCACTGGAGTGTAAATTTCCGTGGTCTTCTGAACGAGGTCGAGGTCTCTTTGTGCCGAGGGCTCTAACGTTAATCTGCACAAGCCTTTCCTTTGCCCTAGCCTGTAAGCGACAGAGAACTGGGGCTGACAGCTGTGCCCTCTCCGTACGCCAGCGTTACGCAGCGTTTCCGTCACCGCTGCTGGGAGCCTTCTTCTGTTCTATCGCTGCTCCTTCGTAGGTGACACGTTCCTTTCCGCTGGTTGTTTTCTCTCTTATTTAACTGCCCTCCAGCCCCATGCCCTTCTCCTCACCAAAACCAACCTACCCAGGACCCCATGGCTTCTGAAGAGCCACGCTCCAGACCAGAGGCATTTCCCAAGGGTGGAGCCAACCCATCCCTTTCTGCATTCTCCCTGTCAACCAGCCATCAAAATGAGGGTCAGCAAAAAAAAAAAAAAAAAAAAAGGGACTTCCCTGGTGGCCTGGTGGTTAAGAATCCGCCTTCCAATGCAGGGGACGCAGGTTCAATCCCTGGTTGGGGAACTAAGATTCCCACGTGCCGCGGGGAAACTAAGCCCGCCCACTCTAGAGCCCAGAAGCCACAAGCAGAGAGCCCGTGCACTGCAACTACTGAGCCCGTGAGCTCTGGAGCCAGCGCGCCACACTGGAGAGTAGCCTGCACGTCACAACGAAGATCCCACCTGCCGCAACTAAGACCCGACGCAGCCCATAAATGAATAAATTATTTTTAAAAATGAGGGTCAGCCAGTAGCTTTTAAGTATTCTTATTATTGAGGTAAAATTCACCACTTTAACCACTTTAAAGTGAATGACTTCTAGGATATTCACAATGTTGTGCAACCAGCACCACTCCCTAATTCCAGCACGTGTTCATCACCCCAGAAATCCCCTCACCCGTCAAGCAGTCACTCCCCATTCCCCCCACCCGCCAGCCCACCACAACCACTAATCTGCTCTCGGTCTCTATGGGTCACCTGTTATAGATATCTCATGTAAATGAAACCATACAATATGTGATCTTTTGTTTCTGTCCTCTTTCACTTAGCACAATAGCTTCAAAGTTTATCCATGTTGTAGCATGTATCAATGCTTCATTCCTTTTCATGGCTAAATAAGTTTCCATTGTGTGGACATACCATGTTTCACTTATCATTCATCAGCTGATGGACATTTTGTTTTGACTTTGGGACTATTCTGAATAATACTCCTGTAAACATTTGTGGACAATTTTTTTGAACATCTGTTTTCAGTTCTTTGGGGTATATATCTAGGAGTAGAATTGCTAGGTCATATGGTAATGCTACGCTTAACTTCTTCAGAAACTAACAAACTAGCTTCTGAAGGGTCTGCTCCATTTTCCATTCCCGGTAGCAATGTATGAGGGTCCCAATTTTCCCACCTCCTTGCCAACACTGGTTATCTTCCTTTAATTAAAAATTTTTTTTGCCCACGTTGCATGGCATGAGGGATCTTTGTTCCCTGACCAGGACCCTATATTTTCTTCTAAGGTTTGTATAGTTTTATTTTTTATTTATTTATTTATTTGGTTGCACTGGGTCTTAGTTGTGGCAGATGGGCTCCTTAGTTGTGGCACGTGGGCTCCTTAGTTGCGGTAGACGGCCTCCTTAGTTGTGGCATGGGAACTCTTAGTTGCAGCATGCATGTGGGATCTAGTACCCTGACCAGGGATCAAACCCGGGCCCCCTGCCTTTGGAGCACAGAGTCTTAAACACTGTGCCACCAGGGAAGTCCCGGGTTTATAGTTTTAGCTCTTACCTTTAGGTCTTTGATCCATTTTGAGTTCATTTTTGTATATGGTGTGAGGTAGGGGTCCAATTTTATTCTTTTGTATATGGATATCTAGTTATCCCAGCACTATTTGTTGAAAAGATTACTTTTTTCTATACTTGTTAGTGTCCACATTTTTTATTCTTCTAAGGACATCTGTCATATTGGATTAGGGCATACCCTAATGACCTCATTTTAACTTAATTACCTCTTTAAAGACCCTATCTTCAAATACAGTCACATTCTGAGGTACTGGGGATTAGGACTTCAATATATAAATTTTGGGGGCACACGATTCAGCTCATAACATGATCATGTGTGTTTTTTTCCTTTCTTTCTTTTAATATAGTTTATTATATTAGTTGGTTTTCAACTTTTTGGGGGGGGTGCTGTGCCATGGCTTGTGGGATCTTAGTTCCCCAACCAGGGATCAAACCCATGCCCCCTGTGGTGGAAGTGCTCAGTCCTAATCACTGGACCGCCAGGGAATTCCCTCTGAGTACTGCTTTTGTTGTGGTCCTTTATGGGTAAGATTTAGTATGTTTGGGTTTTTTTTTTTTCATTTGTTTGGTATTTTCTAATTTCCCTGTGATTTCTCCTTTGACCCATTGGTTGTTCAAGAGTATGTTCTCTAATTTCCACATACCTGTGAACTTTCACATTTTCTTTCTGTTATTGATTTCTCACTTCATTCCTCTGTGCTCAGAGGAGATACTTGTCTGATTTTAATCTTTTAAAAGTTACCGAGGGCTTCCCTGCTGGCTCGGTGGTTGAGAGTCCACCTGCCAATGCAGGGGACACGGGTTCGTGCCCCGGTCTGGGAAGATCCCACATGTCGCGAAGCGGCTGGGTCCGTGAGCCATGGCCGCTGAGCCTGCGCGTCGGGAGCCTGTGCTCCGCAACGGGAGAGGCCACAACAGTGAGAGGCCCACGTACCACAAAAAAAAAAAAAAAGTTACCGAGACTTGTTTTGTGGCATAACATATTGTCTACCCTGGAGAATATTCCATGTGCACTTGAGAAGACTATGTATTCTGCTGTTGTTGGGTACAGTGATCTATAGATGTCTATTAGGTCTAGTTGGTTTTTATTGTTATTCAAGTCATCTATTGCCTTGCTGATCATCTGTCTAGTTGTAACATCCATTTTGCAAGTGAAGTGTTGGAGTCGCCAATTATTATTGTTGAACTGTTATTTCTCCCTTCAATTCTGTTAGTTTTTGCTTCATATATTTTAGGGCTCTGTTATTATGTGCATACATGTTTATTATTGTTATATCTTTTTGATGCATTGAGCCACCCTTATCATTAGTTCATGTGTTTCTTTGTTTCTTGTAACAATTTTTGTCTTAAAGTCTACATTGTCTGATATCAGAATAGGCACTCCAGCTCTCTTTTGCTTACTGTTTAAATTAAATATCTTTTTTTATTCTTTTACTTTCAACTTACTTGTTTCTTTGGTTCTCAAGTGAGTCTCTTGTAGACAGCATATAGTTGGATTACTTTTTTTTCTTTTATCCTTTCTGTCAATCACTGCCTTTTAATTGGATAATTTAATCCACTTACATTTAATGTAATTACTTATACAGAAACACTTACTCCTGTCATTTTGCAACTTATTTTCTATATGTTACACTTTTCCTGTGCTCCAGTTCTTCTACTACTGTCTTCTTTAGTGTTAGATAGATACTTGTTACTGTACCATTTTCTTCTCTATTTTATGATATATATTTTTAGTTATTTTCTTATTGGTTGCTCTGGAGGTTACAGTTACCATCTTAATTTATAATAAACTACTTCAGATTAGTTTCAATAGTATACAAAACTTTGCTCCTATATTGGGCCATCCCTCCCTCATGTTGTTTACTGTTACAAATTATACCTTTATACATTGTGTGTCCACTGTCATAGATTTATAATTTTTGTTTTATACAGTTGCCTTTTAGATCAGATGGAGGAAAAAGAGGTGTTGATAACCAAAATACATTAATTCTGACATTTATATTTATCTATGTAGTCACCTTTCCTGTTGTTTATTTCTTCACGTGGATTCGAGTTGCTGTCTAATGTCCATCCATTTCAGCCTGAAGGACTCCACTTAGCATTTCTTAAAGGGAAGGTCTACTAGCAACAAACTCTCTCAGTTTTTGTTTGTCTGGGAATACTTTATTTCTCCTTTTTTTTTTTTTTTTTAATTTTGCTTTTTGGCCACACCACATGGCTTGCAGGATCTTAGTTCCTCAACCAGGGATTGAACCCACACTCTTAGCAGTGAAAGCACAGAGTCCTAACCACTGGATCACGAGGGAATTCCCTTTCTCCTTCTTTTCTGAAAGATAACTTTGCCAGTTATATGATTCTCAGTTGACAGGAATTTTTTTCTTTTAGCACTTTGAATACGTCATCCTGCCACTTTCTGGCCTCCAGGGATTCTGATGACAAATAAGCTATTGATCTTATTGGGAAAACCCCTTGTACACAGTGAGTCACTTCTCTCTTTCTGCTTTCAGGATTTTTTCTTTGTCTTTTGAAATTTTGATTATAATGTGAAGAACTCTGAGTTTATCACACCTTGGATCAACTTTGTGAGCTTCTTAGATATGCAGACTCATGTCTTTCATCAAATTTGGGCCATTTTGGCCCATTATTTTTTAAAATATTCTTTCTTCACCATCCTCTCTCCCTTCTTCTTTTGTGACTTCCATTGTACATATATTAGCATGCTTGATAGCATTCCACAGGTCTCTTAGGCTCTGTCCATTTCTCCTCATTCTTTTTTCTTTCTGTTCCTCAGTTTGGATAATCTCAATTGACTTACCTCTGACTGCTTCTCCTGCTTGCTCAAATGTGCAATGGAACCCCTCTAGTGAATTTTAAAATTTCAGTTATTGCTCATTTCAACTCCAGAATTTCTTTTTGGCTTCTTTTTATAATTCCTCTCTCTTTATTGCTATCCTCTACTTGGTGAGATATTGTGTTCATGGTTCCTTTAGCTCCCGTACATGGTTCACTCTAGCTCTTGAGAATATTAACTGCTTTGATATAGAGTCTTTGTCTAGTAAGTCAGTGTTTGGGCTCATTTAGGGGCAGCTTCTATTCACTTTCTTTCTTTCTTTTTTATTGATGTATAATTGATTCTATTCAATTTCTTTTCCTGTGTGTGGGCCATACGTTCCTGTTTTTCTGCATGTCCACTTTTCTTGAAAACTGGACATTTTTAATATTATAATGTGGCAATTCTGGAAATCAGATTCCCTCCTGTCCAGAGGTTTGTTGAGGCTGCCTCTGTACATTGTTGCTGCCGTCTGTTTGGTGACTTTTCAGAACCAATATCGTAAAGCCAGGATTCTCTATTGTGTGGCCACTGCAGTGTGTTTGATGAGCTTGGTGGTCAGCTAGGGAGTCAACAGAGATTTCTTCAATTATTGAGATGAAGCCACCTTTTTCATGATTGTCTTCCCAGTTAGTTTCCAGAGTTCAAATAAAGTTAGTTCTGATGGCTTTTGCCCGTTTATGTGCTGTTTCTGTGGAGTCCTGGGCCCTTGGAGCTCTCTGCTCTGCCGTTTTTGCTGACTTCACCTCAGCCAATTGCTTTTCAGATCTCTTTGTCTTTGATGCTTCTTCAGTTTCTCGATGATACATTCAAGTGTGGAGTCACTCGTGTTCATCCTACTTGTGACCTGTGCTTCCTGGATCCAAGGATTCATTTCTTCCGTCTATTATGTTAAAGTTTCACTTCTTATCTGTTCAAATATTTCTTCACCCCCTTTTCTTAATTCTCTTTGTCTGCAGCTCCTATTGGAAGGATGGCATAGCACCTCTTCCCTCTTTCTTTTTTTTTTTTTTTTGCGGTACGCGGGCCTCTCACTGTTGTGGCCTCTCCCGTTGCGGAGCACAGGCTCCGGACGCACAGGCTCAGCAGCCATGGCTCATGGGCCCAGCCGCTCCGTGGCGTGTGGGATCTTCCCAGACCGGGGCACGAACCCGTGTCCCCTGCATCGGCAGGTGGACTCTCAACCACTGTGCCACCAGGGAAGCCCTCTTCCCTCTTTCTTAACTGAATTTTCCAATTTTTACAATATTTTCTGTCTCTGTTTCTCTGACCTTTATTCTGGTTGGTTTCCTCAGATCTATCTTTCAGGGAGCTAATTCTTCCTTCAATTTTGTCTAAGCTGCTATTTACCCTTCCTCTGAGTTTCAAATTTCCGTGCAGCCTATATTTTTGATTTCTAGCAGTTCTAGGATTTTTTTCCCCCAAACTCCCAGATTTTTTGGTAGTCTTTTTAAAAAAATTATTTTACATCTTCAATCATTTTAAACACACTTACTTCATAGCCTTGGGTTTCCTTCTCAGAGGCAGAGGACATAGGGAGGGGACACAGACAGGGCCACGGTGTCGCAGGACATCAGTGCAGAAAGCTTTCCTGTGGGTGCAAAGCCAAGAAGGGCTGGTTCCATCATCTTTCAAGCCATCAGAGCCACAGGGATTCCAGGGGCACCTAAACTTTGAGCGAGGATTCCAGGAGACCCAGGGACTGAAGCATTGAGAGGCCAACCCTCTCTCCATAGTATCACAACGATCGCCTCTTCAAACAAAACTCGTTTTTCATTTCATAGCAATCTGTTTGCCATGGGAAAACAATGGTCAAGAAGAAAAATAAACTAAAATCACCCACAATCCTAGTTTCCATATTTAGCTGCCATGAGCCGCCTAGCCCAGCCCCCAGCTCCCTTCCTGACTTGAGTTTTCTCCGTAGCACCGAGCACAGTCAGGCACACTGCAGATTTTACTTGTTTCTGATAGTCTTTGCATCCGCAGGAGCACGTGGGCTCTGCGGCAGCTGGCCCTTTGTCTTGCTCCCTCATGTACCTGCAGAGCTGGGAAGCGGGAGTGTGGGGCGCCATTCCCTCCATCGGCACCTTTGGAGTGAACGAACAAACGCACGTGCCGTCTTATGAATGAAAATGTCTACCGCATTTACCCTCACAACGATCCTACAAGGCAGGTGTTTACTATCCTATTTCACAGACGGGTAGACTGAAACCCCCGGGGGCCACCACCTGTCTTCTCGCCCTGCCTCCTGCTGACCATCTTTCTGTGGCCATATTTATGCAGCTGCAGCAGAGCCCACTCTCTCTCTGTTCACCTGAGCCCCAAGTCATGTCCAAGACATTTCCACACTGTGTTTTTAAGGACTTTATTATTACTTTTGTAATAATGATCTTTCACGTTAGGAGCAGGAAAAACAGGGAAGTGAGATGGCTCACTCCAAGTTCCATCCCATCCCAGGGGCTCCCCATGCTTTTATAAGAGAGACAACTAACGTACGTGGGTGTTTGCGGCCTCAAACACTCACCTCATCTCTCCCACCACAACGCAGCTCCTGGAATGTATTTTGCAGGTGAACTGTGAACCCCACCCCCCTGGGTTCAAACCACAGCTCAGGCTAGTAATTTAACCTCACAGCGCCTTCATTCTCATCTATAAAAAGTGGGCAGAATTATTCCTGCTTCACAAAATTGGTGATTCAGGGAAATTATGTATGTAAAACGCATGACACAGTGTGTGGCTCACAGTAAATGGTCAATATGTGATTGTACTGATGTAAGTAGAAACCTTTGCCTCCCATCAGCCATCTGCAGTGCAGCCTTTGCTTGGTGGAGACAGAAATTCCTTTTTAGCTGTTGCAAATGCTGATCAGCCTCTGGGGGAAGGACTCATGCACACTCAACTTTTTTTTTTAATTATTTATTATTTTGGGCTGTGTTGGGTCTTCGTTTCTGCACGCGGGCTTTCTCTAGTTGTGGTGAGTGGGGGCTACTCTTCGTTGCGGTGCGCGGGTTTCTCACTGCAGTGGCTTCTCTTGTTGTGGAGCACGGGCTCTAGATGTGCGGGCTTCAGTAGTTGTGGCTCGCAGACTCAGTAGTTGTGGTGCACGGGCTCGGTAGTTGTGGCGCACGGGCTTAGCTGCTCTGCGGCATGTGGGGTCTTCCCGGACTAGGGCTCAAACCTGTGTCCCCTGCATTGGCAGGTGGACTCCTAACTACTGCACCACCAGGGAAGCCCGAGAACTAAACTTTTAAGAGACTCATGTATTAACTATAAAGCAATAACATAACCGCTCTGTGCCTCCAGGGGCGTCGTGGGTGAAGACTCCAGGAGGCAGCAGGAGGGAGCCGAGGCCCGGGCCCTGGGCTGGCCTGAGCAAGGGTCTAAGGCCAACTGCAAGCTTTAAGACCACGGCTTTAATGTCTGCAGGGCTCCAGTGGGGGAGATCGGGGCAGCCGCCTTAGCTGGTAATGGTCTGGCTACGCCAAGTTTTGCAGATGGAGCCTGGAGAGTGGGACAGATGTGCAGAAGAGAAAGTTTATTCACTCAGCAAATATTTATTGGGCACCCATGACATGCCAGACCTATTGTAGGCCCTGGGGGTCTAGAGCCCTGCTCTCAGGGAGCTGCCATGCTGGAGGGTAGAGACAGCCAGTAACAGCCCAGTAATAAGAGACCAAGGCAGAGAGGTGAGCCACGACCAAGAGGGGCCAGAGGCCCAGCCTGCATCGTCTTTCCCCTCCCACAGCTGCAGGATGACGTCCTATTTTTAATCCTCCTTTGACAGATGAGGAAACCCCGGTTGGGGAGATTAAGTGGCTGTACCCCAGGCACACAGCAGTCCACGGAGGCCCAACCTCTGGCGTTGAAGCTACAAGAGCCTGGGAAGGGAGAAGACGGTGGCTAGTGGTGGTGGTGGGGACAGTCAGGGCCACCCAAATCCCTTCCCAAGGCAGCCTGGGGAAGCCTGGGGCTTCCCAAGAAGCCCCCGGGAGGGGCTCCTGCACTAGGCTTGAGGGGTAGTTAGCCCAGGGGCTGAGATGCTCAAATGAGTATCGGTCACATTTTTCCTACAGATTCTGCCTCCAGAGATTTCTCCAGCCTCAGGGAAGATCACGCCACCGAGCTCCCTGGGCTGTGGGTGAGCGGGCACGCAGCACCGGTGGGCACGGGGCAGGGAGAGGCAGAGACCTAGGTCCTCCCATCAGAGCCAGGCTCCCAGGGTGGCCCAGGGTCCCGCTCTACTCCTGGGAGGGACTCCTCAGGTCAGTGGCAGGGCAGAGGAGGCTCATCGGGGTCCTGGGCATTCAGTTGGCAGCCTTGCCAGCCTGGCTGGTTCGGGTGGCCTCTGTGTGCGCTCCATCCGAGCCCTGCAACGTAAGACCAGGTGGAGAGGCTCTCTGTTTCGGCCTCGTGAGGAGAGAGGTGGGATCGTTTCTAGCAGTGAGGTGGAACATGCTGATGGCCAGAGACCCCAGAATGCCCAAGAGAATGAGACCCAGGTGGAAGGAAGGGGATGTAGCCTTGGAGGTGACTAAAACAGAAGTCTGTAAACTGGAGTACCAAACTCGGGCTTCGGGAGGGATGCAACCAGGGTGATGGTTCCGAAGGAGTCAACCTGCAGGTCCTCGCCGTCCACGCTTCCCTCTTTCGACTTTCTCTCACTTTGTAAACTAAAAAGGCAAAGGTCTTCCCCAGCCAGAGTCTGACATCCGGGGCTGCAGGAAGTCCTGTGCTCCCAGGAAAGGGACAGTGGGGAGGGTGGGGGGAGGTTTTGGCCTCTCCTACAAGCTGTGTTTCCCAGGACGCAAGGCTTTGGCATCTCAGCTCTCTGTGACCCGGGGCCACTTCGCCCACCTCCCAGAGTTACCTCACCTGTAAGCCGGGCACAGAAGGCCTGTCCTGGGTGGGTGTGGGGCTGCACGGGCTCAGCCGAGTCGTCATTCACTTTAATGTTATAAAGACGTGTGTGTTTGCGGTAGTAGCGCTCTTGCGCAACCTAAAATAAACCCAGTGACCCCAGGGGCTTGGGAGGGGTTCAGCCCACACGAGGAAACTCGACCTTGTAGTTGGCAGGTTCAGTGGGTACCAAGGAAAACTTGTTTTGTTTTTGACTTTTTATGGGGGTTTAATATACACAACGTGCGTCCACCTTAAGTTACAGCTGGATAAAAACTTAATGTATACACAGGAGGAACTGTCACTGAAAATAAGATCTGAAACGTGTCCACGAGCTGAACCTTTCAAAATACAGAAAAAGGGCCAGAGTCCCCAGTTTTTACCTTTGTGGCCCACTGCTGGAACCTCAGGCTAGGGACCTTTGATCTCATTCCTGCCCCTCACTGGGCAGATGGGAAAAGAGGCTGGGGGGCCAGGTCTCCGGGAAGAGCCGGGAACATCCCCTGCTCCTCGCCAGCTCCTGGAACTTGGCGCCCGCTCCCACAACAGCGAACTCGGGGGCCCAGGCCCTGGCTTGATGTGGGAACGGGAGGTGGGGGGTTGTGGGAGGTAGGTAGATAGGGGCGCGACCGAGCGAGACTCCTCCCCGGGCGGGGCCGCCCCTGCGCGCGCGCCGACGCCCCGCCCCCGCCCTCCTGTGCGCGCCCCCGCCAGGCTAATTAGGCACGCGGTTTGTTTACAAACATGGGCGCCCGGCAGGTACGCGCCGCCCAGACCGTGCGCGCCTGAGGTTAGAGGGCGGCCCCCCGGACTCCGGGGTCCTCCGGTGCGGGCGGCAGCGGCGGGCGAGCGCTGGCCGCTCTCCCGCCTTTTGCGCGCCTCCCCGAGCACCAGGAAATACGCCCAGAGGCGCACGTCCCTTGCGCGGGAGGGCGCGCGGGAGGGCCGCGCCGGGTCCCCGAGTCGCCGCCGGCGCCGCGCCCCGCCCCCGCGCGCCCCCCGGCCCGGGCCCGCTCGCGGCCGGGTCGGCGGGGCGGGCGGCGGGCGGCGGGCGGCGGGCGGGGGCGCGCGGGGCGGGGCGGGGCGCGGCGCCGGCGGGGCCGGGACATGTAGTCCGCGCGCCATGGCCTCTCCTGGGCGGCCCCGGCGCGGGCCCGGCCGCGGACTACGACTCCCGCCAGGCGCCGCGGCGCAGCGCATGAGCCCTGCTCGGCTCCGGCGCGTCTATTATGCTGCCGGGGCCGGCGAGCCAAAGAGGAGCCGGCCGCGCGGGCCGGGAGGGGACGGCCGCAGGAGCCGCCGAGGCCAAGTACGCCTTTCTCTTGCTTCCTTGCGCGCGCGGGGCGGCGGGCGGCGCGGGTGGCGGCGGGCCGGGCGGGGCGGGGAGCGCGGCCCCGTACGCCCCGCGCAGGCCGCCGGCGCGTCCGGGGAGCCGGGCGCCCGGGACGCCGTCGCCGCCTCCGCCTTTGTGCGCGGCCACGATGCAACAAAGCGCGGCGGCGGCCCGGGGTCGCGACGGCGGCGGCGGCGGCGGTGGCGGCGGCGGCGCGGGCCCTCTCCCCTCCTCCCGCGCCCTCCCGGCCGCCCGCGTCCCGGGCTCGGGGGCGTCGCCGCGGCCGGGGCGCGCAGCCGGAGTTGGCACGGCCCGCGCGCCCCGCGCCAGCGATCTCCCGCGCGCCCTCCCTCACGGAAAGGATTTTTTTCCCCCTTTCCTCCGCCCGCCATCTTTCGAAGGGGGGATCGGGGCGGACGTGGAGGGGAAAGTGCGCTTCGGCGCCACTTTCCCCGCGCCCCTTTCCCCGCGCCCGTCCCGCCCGCCCTGGCTCCTGGCCGCGGGTCTCGCGCGGGGGCCGTAGCCGCGGCCGGGGCGGGGGGCGAGGCCGGGCCCGGGAGCGGGCGGCGTGGCGTGGAGGCCGATTTCTCCAGAGTTAGGCGCCCGAGCTGACTTTGAGCCCTTTGGAGTTGCTGGGTCGTTGCAGCGCGGCCAAGAGGAGACCCAGTTCCCGTTTTGAAATCAGCCCGAAAAGCGTTTAATCCGGGCGAGGTTGAGTTGCGGGAGGAGCGGGGGTGCGTGCCCTCCTTCCCACTCAGGGTGGGCCGCGGCCTGACGCACGGCACAAGCTCATCGGGGAGAAGTACTCACCCCAAACCTCACACGGCCCCCCGGCCCTCGTGGGCTCCCCGTGAATAAAGCTGGGGCTCGGGGGAGTCCTCTTCCTCCACCGGTTGCTCATCCGGGGGCAGGCCGGGGTGGAGGTCTTGGGCCGCCTCCTTTCCCTCGGGGCTAGGGGGCAGCTTTGGAAAGATGAAAGTGGGGGTACGGAACCGGTCCGCCTGGAGACCCACGTGGGGCGGTCCCGTGGTCCATCCTGAGGGTTCCCGCTATTGGGCCCAGTCCCTGACCATCCTGCGATCCTTCATTTTGGCTGAAAGCTTTCTACCCAAAAGTGCATAACTGGGGTGCCCCCGTGTGTTCCCTGGGTTGTGGCTGCAGAGTTAATGGGGAGGTGGCATTGGGTATCAGTGGGCAAACTGGCTGGAGGGCGGAAGGCAAGTAAATGAAGGAGTCGCTCTGGCCCCTCCTCCTCGTGCCCCCCCCCCCAAGTGAAGACGAAAGTGTTTTTTTGTTTTTCTTTTTTAATCCTGCTTTTGTAGGCCTTCTTCCTGACTCTTTCTTTAAAATAGGAGTTCTTTTCCTGGGTCCATGGAGTGGCCCTAGGGAGATCCTGAAATCTACGCAAAGTTGCCTGGGCGGCATGTCTTCTGGGGGAGTAGGTGGCTTTCAAGGGTAACAAGAAAAGGCCTGAACCCGTGCAAGGCTGAGTCTTCAGGAGTTAGGGACCTCCTTCCTTCCCTCCCTCCCTCCCTCCCTCCCTCCCCCCTCCCTCCCTCCGTCCTCTGGCAGCCCTGAGTGCGGCCTCTCATTTGCAAATAAAGCTCTGTGTTTGCCCTTTTCTGTCTTGAGGCCTTGATGTGTGCTGGTGGTTACAGATCGGGAGAGATAGGGCACACGGCATCTGGGGCGGGCGGTGTGGGCCATTTCGCTTTGACCTTTCTGGTAACCTCGGGGGCCCCAGGACTCTGGAATCCCGCCCCAAGCAGCTTCTCAGAAGCTTCTATCCAGTCCTACCTAGCCCTGCCACGGGGACGTCCGGGGAGGAGGGACGGGCAGCACCAGGTCAATTTTTGTTTTGTTTTTAGAAAGTGGAGTAATTGCTTTCTCTCCACCACAGCCCGCGCGTGCTTGGGAAGTGAGCTCTGAATAAAGGGAGAGGATTTGTAAATATTCTGCTCCTGCCTGCCTGGCCCAGCAGAGCGGTCACGGGCAGAAAGTGAAAGTGGGGGGTGGTGGCGGGGTAAAAAGCGAACCGCCTACCGCCCGCCGCAGCCGGCGGCTGTTCCTGCGCCCTCTTCCTCCAGGATGGCGAGTTGCCAGCTGCCCGAGCCCTGCGCCGGGCAAGCGGCGAGGCGCACGGCCATTTCCTGGTTCTCGGCGACAGAGCTTTCCCTGGGGAGTGCTGGCCGCGGCCCCGAGTGGAGTGGTTGGTTCGGCACCAGCGGGCCGGCTCCAGCGTCTGCCTGGCTCTCCGTCCGCCGCTGGTGGGCCCTGTTCTCCTCGGGAGAGCGGCTCTCATCCAGTGGGTCCAGGGGGAGCTGGGCCGGGTCGGGAGTGTGGGGGGGTCCACCGCCCCCCAGCGAGCGGCTGCATCTGGCCGCTTGCTTCAAGCCTCTCTGCAGGTCGCTGGATTTTCGGGGCGGTCGTGTGGGTGGGTGAGTGAGTAGCCTGGTCCGCCTTTCCCGTCTCCCCACGTGATGGTCTAGCTGTAAAGCGACAGAACCCCCAGGCAGGGCCCACAGACCCTGCATTAGCAGGGCCGTATCTAGTCAGCATTCCTTGCTTCCGAAGGAGACTTTAGTGAATTGTGGCAGAAAGCAGTGTCATGCTGGCCGTATTCCTGCCTGCTGGGAACTTGTCAGGGGAGCCCCCTGCTTGGGAGCCCGCCCAACGTCCCACCCGAGGCTCTGCCCCCTGGTTGCCGCAGGTGTCAGAGCAGCGCGCACTGCCCAGTGTGCTTGGCTAGGGGCTGCTGGTAGGTGCCCAGGTGGTGAGTGGCTTGTTGCACCTCCTCAGCCACCTCGCCCCGCCCATTGTGAATCCCTTTGGCACCTGCACCCCTGCTCCGGGTGCCTGGGGTCCTGCCTCTGAGAAGCACGGGCCTCTTAAAGGCAAAGCGTCACTTTCTGGATCTGGAGCGGAGATGACGGTTACCTGTGTGGGGGTGTCTGTCCAGAGGCCGGAGGCTCTGCTGTGTCAGTGCTGTGGGTGAGTGTTTATTTCTTTTGCCAGGTTTTAACTATCCCACAGGAGAATCAGTTCTCAGCCTAACCCCTTTTTTAGGGCCTTTGTAACCTCGAGTTAGAACCGGCAGGTGCACTTGGGGGGAAGCCCCCCTCCCTTCCTGCTTCAGTGCTGGGAGAGTGCACCGGAAGGTCACGAGGTGCCTGGGAGAGTCCTTTCGCCGCTGCTTGGGAACTGCCACTTGGGATGCGGGGGGGGGGGGGGGGGGGCGGGCTTCAGGCGCCCCAGTGGGATTTTTCTGCCAGTGCTGGAAGCTGGGCCTGGTGACCCGTGTGGCAGCGTTTCCACAGTGATGTTCAGGAGTGTGATCCGGAGGGTGTTCGGGGGGGCTGGGGCTCCAGGGTCCCCGCCGAGGTCCCCGGTACGCGGGGGCAGGAACGTCCTCGCCTCCCGTGAGGCCGAATGCGTGTCGTGCGGCTGGACCCTCGTGACGCATTACCAGGAGGAGGCGGAGCCTGGGGGCAGTCTGGCTTGACGGTGTCTCAGGGATGAAACTCGGGAGCAAAGGGAAAGGCAGGGCAGGAACGGGGTGCTGCCCAGCTCCAAGCCCGCTTGCGCCGTCGGGCAGAGCCGTGGTGGTGCCAGCCTGGTGCTGCTTGTTAAGAGCTGGGGCCCTGCTGGCTGTGCACCCCAGATAAGGCGCACACCCACCCTGTGCTCTGTTGTCTTAGCTGCCACCAGGCTGTCGTAGGTCTGGGGTGGGGAGACACCAGTGACCGTGTGACTGTCCCCTGGGATGACAGACCCCCCCCACGCCCCGCAGGCTGGGCGGGGCAGCAGGATGCGCTCCGTTGCGAGCACTCGGGCTGTGGGAAACGTCCCAGCAACGGCGGGCCAGGGTGCCCAGCCCTTGGGAGCCTGAGCTCAGCCTGGTGCTGGTTGCCGGAATGGGTGCCGGTCCCTCTCCAGGGCTCCCAGGCTCCGGACAGCCCTCCCGTGGGAGCACCTGCTGTTCTGGAAAGGCGTGGGCACCCGGGGAATGTGTTTGTGTTGGGCAGGGTCGGGGAGATGAGAGCCTAACTCGGACCCTGGTTTACCGAGGCTGCACCATCCTATCCTCTGCCCCGCTCTGGGCTGGCGCCGGCGGGCTGCCCTTCCTGCCGCTGACCCCGAGGGGCAGCTAGGGTGAGGGGTGTGGAGGGCTGGCTGCCCCTCGACATCAGGATCCGGCAGTGGTCGGGGGCTCCCAGTCTGCTCGCCTGCCGCTGTGCCTCGGGGCTCCGTGGCCTCCCAGGCCCTCTCCACCTCATGTGCCGTCTGTTAGGTGGGGTGATGGGGTCAGAGCTTCCCTCTGCGGGCTTCTCCCTGGGGTCTCAGTTGAGAGGGACCTGGGGGACAGCCACTTCCTCGGCCTGGTCTGGGGTACAGTGCCTGGCTCGGGGTTTTGGGGTTGCTAATGCACACGCGTCGGGCGTTGAATGGGGGGTGTTCTGTTGGGACGGGCACAGAACACCCCCCGGGGGTGATGACAGCACGCCGAGCCTTGGTGCTCACAGGGCCGGGTCCCCCCGTAAGTGCATGTGACCCCTAGCGGAGAGGATGGTCCCCCCTTTCCCTCTCCAAGACAAAGTGTGGCGCCGGTCACGCTGTCCTCACTCACTGTGTCCCCTGACCTTCCCCTTCGAGTGGTGGGTCCCTCACCCCCCTCCCAGAAGCCCCATGGAGCTTTACACCCCCCCCCCCCCGCCCGACACACACATCACACACCGCTGGTACAGCGGCTTCTTGTGGTTTTGCAGTTGGTTTTTCTTTTGGGTAGGTTGGTTGAAAGGTGGGAGGAGACAGCCTCACAGAGGTGGGGCAGGGGCGGCTGGCCTGACCCCCGCCGTGAGCCCCACTCAGCAGGGCTGGCGACGCCCACCAGAGCTGGTATCTCGGGTCCACGGTGAGGCCGACGTTCTGGCCAGAAGGGAAACCTTCAGAGGCTGGCTTCCCCGAGTGGGGCTGGCAGGCTGGGGAGAAACATGGGGCATCAGGGAAAACTGGATCGAGAAGGAGCCTTAGGTGCTTGGGTGCCGGGGGTGCAGAGCCGAGAGGACATGGTGGCGTCAGGAAGGGGGACCGTGGCTGCCGGCCCCTCAGTGGGCCAGGCAGGGTGCCTCAGGAGAGAGACCCCATAGGCCTCGGGGTGCTACAGACCTTCCGTGGGACCGATGGGGTCCCTTGCCGGTGGGGAGCAGAAGCGATCCAGACCAACGGTGGGCTTGGGGCCCTGGTCAGGGCCAAGGCGCTCCAGGCAGAGCCCCTTCGGGGGCAGCCGTGGTAGCACTGCTCCCTGCCCGGGCAGGGGGTGGGCAGGGGGTGGTGGCCAGCAGGGCCCAGTGTGCGGAGGACCCCCGCTCGCCCACCTAACATCCCCTGGGGCCCCACGGGAGGAGGCAGTGGGCTCCGTCTGTCACGGAAGCCGACCCTGCCCGCACGGATCCTGTTTCCTGAGGCCCGGCTGCCCGGGGGCAAAGGAGCTGGGGCGGCGGGCCTTGCCCCTTCCTGCAGCTCGCCGCCCCTGTCTCTGCGGGATTGTTGCAGGAGCTCCGGGAGGCAGTGGGGGAGTGTTTTTTTTTAATAAATTTATTTGTTTTATTTATTTATTTTTGGCTGCGTTGGGTCTTCGTTGCCACGCCCGGGCTTCTCATCGCGGTGGCTTCTCTTGTTGCGGAGCACGGTCTCTAGGCGCGCGGGCGTCGGTAGTTGTGACTCGTGGGCTCTAGAGCGCAGGCTCAGTAGTTCTGGCATGCGGGCTCTGGAGTTGTGGCACGTGGGCTCAGTAGTTGTGGCACGCGGGCTCTAGAGCACAGGCTCAGTAGCTGAGGTGCACGGGCTTAGTTGCTCCGCGGCACGTGGGATCTTCCCGGACCAGGGCTCGAACCCGTGTCCTCTGCATCGGCAGGCGGATTCTTAACCACCGTGCCACCAGGGAGGTCAGGTGGAGGAGTCTTCGGGGTTGGGTGGACGGCATTGCTCACAGCCTGGCTCTGCTTCTGACTGGATGGCCTCGTGCCCCTTGATCTCTGAGCCTCTGCCCCCCCACCTGGAAAGTGGAGCCCACGTGACCCACACTGACGCCAGGATGGGGCCCAGGGAGTCGGGGCCCCCAGGGGTGCCTGACTCACCTGATCCCTGAGTCACCCGACTCAGGAAGGCCGGTGGGTCTGAGCAGGGCGAGAGGGAAGGCGGAGGGAGCGCAGGCCCTGCCCCTCCCCCCTCCCCCCCCCCAGGATGGTGGAGTCACTCCCTGGCTTTTTTCCTACCTCTGATCACCCCTCTGAACGTCAGCACCCCCTACAAGCCTCCCCTCCTTCCTGAATGTGGCTCAGGACTTCCCCCTTCAGGCCCAACGCCCTCCAACCTAGGAGCCTCCTGAGGACCCCCTCCACCTGCTTCCTCCTCTGACCCCCGGCCTCATCCCCGCCCCCGTGGCTGGAGGCCCTTCCCCTGATGCTGGTGAGTGAGGCTCTTTCTGCCCTTCTGTCCGGCATCCTCCATCTAGCATCCCCCCGACACCTGTCGGGGTCCAGGCTGCCCAGGAGTGCCCTCCTCTGCCTGCTGTGGTCCTGTCTGTGGCAGGAGGGCCGGAGCTCCTGCTGCTGCGTTTTCAGGGTGTTTCCCACAGTGGCACCTAGACAGAGGTCCCCACTCTCTCTCTCCTTGTTTGTCCAGGACCCTGAATAGCCCTGGTGTCCAGGCTCTTCTGATGTGTCCCTCTGGGCTGAGCGAGCCTACAGGGGCCGGTTCTCTGCACTTTATTTCCGATTCCAGTTCCCCAGGGAGGAATGAGGTGGGTCCCAGAGGATGAGTCCAGGGGCGGGGAGATGGCCATGACCTCTGGGTCCGCCTGCCCCGGTCTGCAGCCAGGTGTGTCCAGCTCCCGTGAGTCCCTCACGGAGTGGCGAGTGTGTGACTCTGGAGGGTGGGGTGACTGGCCTGTGTCCCCCGCCTGCCGCTGGCCAGCCGTTTGGCTTTCTGGACGCTTCCTCAGGATCCCACCAGAAGCCGCGTCTCTGGGTTTTCTCTTGCTGTTCAAGGGCTTTTGTGGTCTGTCTGAGCATTTCCTCTCTGGGTGGTTTCGAGGGAAGGTTGTCTTCACTCTGACCTTTGCCCCGTTTGTGGTGCCGCCTCCCGCCCCGTCGGGCAGCCCCGGGAGGTGGGGGTGGGGGAGATTCTCCGAGCCTCGGTTTCCCCTCTGAGGGGTGGGGCCCCGTCCCTGCCCTCGGCCCGGGTGTCCCCGCGCGGTGTGCACCACCAGCCGGGCCAGCGGATCCTCAAGGCTCCTTTCCGAACCCCGCCTCCTAGAAGGCTGGTTTCCAGCTCGGCCGTGTGGAGCGGGCCCACTGGGCTGTGACGCCGGTGAGATCGGGCTGCACGTCTTTGCCCGCAGGAGATGAGACACGCCCGTCCCGCTGGGGGCTTGGGGGTGGTGAAGGGGAGACCTGGTAACTTGCGGGTTTTAAACGTCTGGGTTTAGGGCGCTGGGCTCTGCCACCTGCACTGCCCCACCCGGTCCCGGGTTATCCTGCCTGAGTCCATCTCCCCCCACCCCCTCACCTGTAGTCCTTTGCCCTGCCAGGCGGGAGTGTGTGTGTGTGTGTGTGTGGCACGAGGAGTAGGGTCATGTCCCCCAAATCTCGCTGTTGCTGTGGTGGTGGGCAACGCAGGGTCCTGAGCACCCAGGGAAAGGGGTGGGGCAGGGGCTTTCCAGTGTGGCCAGTCGAGAGACAGCAGAGGCCCCCAGAGTACTCAGCTTCTGCCACGAGCACCCCTGCTCCGTCCTGTCCCCTCCAGACCCCCGCTCATTTCAGCCCCCTTCCCACCTCCCCGTTATCACGAGGAAAGCTCCCGGCACATTTCCTTCGTAGGACGTTGGTGCCCACGTCTAAAAGACAAGGGCTCTTTAAGAGTTGTAAAAGGCCACAGCGCCACCGTCACCCCCAGAGCGTTGACGTTGGACCCCAGAGATGGTCCGAGAGACAGCGTTGAGGTACATGCCTCTTGCCTCACTGCCCGGCGGGTGCTTCTCCCAAGCTGGCCCAGGGCACAGGCACTGGGGTCGGGAGCCACCACCTCGCCTGCCCCGGCCGTCCTCCCTCCTGACCCCCGTGATGGGCCGCCT
Source organism: Leucopleurus acutus (assembly GCF_964270905.1). Classification (NCBI taxonomy): domain Eukaryota; kingdom Metazoa; phylum Chordata; class Mammalia; order Artiodactyla; family Delphinidae; genus Leucopleurus; species Leucopleurus acutus. Next base: position 2,615,215 of record NC_139150.1, on the reverse strand, counting down.
TCCTCCGTTCCAGCTGCGACCCCAGAACACTACTCTGCGGAGGGGTGAGCTTTTCCCCTGATCCTTTTGCGATGAAAGCTGACCCTTGACAGCGGATACGAGGTTGTCTGTGGTCCTTTTTTCCTCTTAGACTGAACATTTGTATGTTTCCCTGCAGAATGTCGTGTCTGATTTGGTATGTTATCTCGGACCCAGGGGGCTGGGGGTGTCTCTGGGAGACCCCCTCCCCCCACCCCACGGAATGGTGCACTGGCTGGGTTCTGAGACCCGAAAGGTTCACTCAGGACACGCCTGGCTCGGGGAGAGCGGCTGTCAGGCTCTGGCCTGTCCCATGAGGCCGCGGGGCGGTGTTTGCTCCCCCCGTTCCCGGTGGGCGATGCCTTCTCGTGTCCGAGTGCTGGAGAGGGGATGTCAGGTGTTCCCGGGGCTCACGGGCTGTCCCAGGAGGGTGGGCGTCTGGGGGGGCTTTGCTCCCGCCCCCAGGGGGCAGCTCGACAACGTGGTGAGAGCCTGAGCTGGCACGCCACCTGGGAGCTCTGGGTGCCACGGGCTGACCAGGGAACCTGGGGTGGGGTCCCAGCCGGACCTTCTGTCTGCTCCTTCTGTGGCCCCTCGTGGTGTCTCCGCCCAGCCTCAATGGCTTGGAACATGGGAACGGGCCGGACCCTTCTGGTACCCACCCCCCACTCTGAATTTGCCTTGTTTCCCTTGATTTGGGGGCCTGTGGGCACCCCACTGGGATTCCCTCGAGGATGAGGTCTGGCTGCCCCCATGGCAACTTTGGGTCCCCAGCTGGCGAGGCCTGCTGGGCAGGGTGACCAGGCCTCTCTCCTGGGTGGGGCCTGGCATGGCCTGTGTTCCCATGAGGGGCCAGCGCCCGCTGGGAGGGGACCGGCCCCGGGGGAGCTGTGCGGAGGAGCAGGTTCCTTCCTTGCTCTCCGATGGACAAGCCACCTCTGTCTGCACCTTCGTCGTCTCCTGCGCAGCTCGCCGGCTCCGGCCAGGGCGGCTCAGCTGGGTGGCCTGTGGTTCCCTGCCAGGACCACGTGGGGTCGGGAGGAGAGTGACGGGTTGCTCCTGGTGCGCCGGGACGTGGCGGCTGGGAGAAGTGGGAAGCCGCGTTTGTGTTTTAAACGGGTCCATCCCATTGCATAGGCTGGGTCCATCCCAAGTGTAACCTCATGGTGTCTTCATGGCATGCAGAGGTGGGTATCCAGGGACCCTCGGGCTCTGTCCCTTTGCTGTGGCCCCTCCCTGCGTGGCTTGGGAACCAGGGGCACCTCCTTTTTTCCACCCGAGGGGCCAGTGTCACCCAGCTGTCTAAGCACTCTCCGTGATGTCCCTGGCCTCCCACGTCCTCGTGGGTGGGGAGCCATGCCTCCATCCGTGGGGCTGCGTTGGGGGCACTAGACAGCTGATGGCCACGCTGCCGGGGCTCAGCCAGGAGGGGAGCTGGCACTGGACCCCGGTGTGGCAGGCCCAAGTGGGCACTCCCCGCTGCCCTTCTGCGTGTTCCTCGTGTCTGGGGCCCTCTTTGCATCTCTGGCCGGAAGTTAGGATCAGGCCAGGGACTTGGAGGGGCACTGCTGGCCTGTGCCTGCCCCCAGGGCTCGCCAGGTGGCCTTGCCGTTGGTTGCAGTGGGGTCCTCTGGTTCCTTAGCTGCCCGGCTCCTCCTCTCACCCTGTGTCACCCGTGATGCCAGGAGCCAGGTCGGGGAGGCACGGGGTCCTGGGCTTATGTCCCCGAATCTCCACGTGGGCAGGCTCAGGACGTAGCCCAGGGCTGGGGGAGCCTCAGCCCTGTCATCTGTGCGATGGGCCTGGTCATTGACCTCATAGGACCACACGGTGTCTCACCCTCAGCAGAGGTGTGAAGGGCTCCTGGCCGTGGCCGACCACCCAGTGCATTTCTTCGTGCTTCTCCAGGAAGCACGGTGAGAGTCTGTTCCTGTGCGGCCGGGGGACCCTGGGCGCGGGTAGTGGGGGACTCCCCCGCAGTCTCCCCTTCCTGTTGCTTCAAACCCCCTTGTCCCTCCACACCGCTTGTCTGCTACTGATGGCGGTTCAGGGCTGAGCCCTGTGAGAGGGTCAGCTGGTAGACTGTTTTAAGTTCCAGCTTCTCTCTGGAAGCAGCCTGTGCCTTCCGGTCTCAGAATGTGGCCCTGACCCCCGCCCAGACCGGGAGGCTGACGGACAGCACAGCTGCTGGCGGCGGGGAGCTGGGCGGCACCCTTGGCATCCATCCTCGTCCCTCTGCTGCCCCGACAGGTGGGCGCTGGGGGGATTTCTCGGCCCTCCGGGCGACACGGGGGTGGCCGACGGCGCCTCCCACTGGTGGCCCTGCCGAGGTCCAGCCAAGACTTCGGGGTCGTCGCGGCCCCCGGATTTCCCCTGGACGGAGCACACGGGGCTGCCTGGCCTGTCCCCAGACTCTGGGGCAGTGTCCCCAGGCCCCAGAGGAAGGGAAACGAGCTCTGAGATGCTTGGCCATGTTTGTACATTTTTCCAAAAGAGAAATCCCTTTACACTTCTTTCTTTTTGCAAAAGTAACACGTCCTTAAAAAGAAAAAAAAACCCCACCGGTTCAGAACCGCCAGCAGAAAGGGAGAAAGCAGCCTTGGGGCCCGTGTGCGGTGGGTGTGAGGCCCTGAGTGCTGGGGACGTCCATCATCTTCCTGCCCCTCGTGGGAGCGTCCCGAGGCGGCGTGGGGCCTTCTGCATTCCCGTCCATGCTCAGCCGGGGTCTGGTTTCCTCGGGGTCGCTGTCGGGTCTGCGGGATTGCGGGAGAGGCAAGGCCAGGCTCTCGCTGCGGCTCCGCTCGCCCTGGACGTGCCGGCCCTGAGGTCTGGGCTCCGTGTGAAGGAGTGAAGGCTGTGCCCCAGCAGGGAGCTGCGTGGCCCCTTTACTCCGCCCGCCACCCCAGAGGGGACAGCGCGGGGTGACCTGTGCGATTGTATGTCCCACCGGAGAGGGTCATGCCCGAGCGCCCCGGCTGTCCCTTGCCAATCTCCTCCCCGGCCACGCAGCCCTTCCCAGGAGATGGGTCCTGGCTCCTGGGATGGAAGGGGCTTGGGGAGGGGGATGCCCCCCAACCTCTCACGCTCTAGCTGCCCTCCCTTCCTTCCTCCCTGTTGAGCTGGTGCCCAGGCTGCCGGGGACAGAGGACAAGCCAGGCGCCAGCCTCCGCCGTGGGGGGTGCTCTGTGGCACAACCTGACGGGGGACACTGCGAGCCCTGCGGTCATCCGCACGTCCCTGCAGGGCTGTGAGTGCATGGGGGGGCCCCCCGCCTTGTTCCAGTGGAGGTGCTGGGGGCAACATTCCTGTTTGCAGAGAGGGGGAGGTCCCACTGCCACGTGCCGTCCCCCAGGCCGTGGGGCATCCAGCACCTTTTGCATGTGTCGCCTCTAGACCTCACAGACCCTGCTGGGGTCCCAAGTGTTTCCACACCTCGGGACTCCCTGTGGCCTGGGGTGAACGCTGGTATTCGGCGAGCTTAGCCACGCAGTCTGGGACCCCCCGCCGGCTCTGCCTTGTAGCCGCTGGGTGCTCACCCCACGATGGGGTTGTGTCCTGTGTTTGCTGCGGGGGCCGGCTTCCTGCTCAGCCGTGGGTGTGGGGTGGTTGGTGATTGGTCAGAAGAGGGAGGCAGGGCAGAGGCCAGGCCGAGGGTCCTGATGGCGGCCCCAGCACATCCCTGCAGAGAGCTGTGTCCGTCTGTTCTTGTGCTCAGAGGAGGCCGGTGTGCTGTGTCCCGCCCGTTTTCTGCTCCCTGGACCGTGCAGCAGCAGCGCTGGGTACTGGGCATCTGCCCACCCGCCCCACACCTGGCGGCCCGCAGTGCACCGCCAAGCTGGGGGGGTGGCAGGAACAGGGTGCATCCTTCCCTCACGGATCCCGGGTCCCCCCACGTAGGGAGCCGCCTCAGCCGTCCCGGCAGGACCGTGCGGCGATTGGTACGTGTCCAGCACCGACCTGAGCGCTCTGTGTTGGATCCCTTTAGTCTCACAGAGCCCTGTGGGGACACGGGGACCAGATCCCATGGCTGGCGAAGGGCAGAACTGGGATTGCGAACAGGAGCCTGGCCCCGGCATCTGCTCTGCACCCCTGAGCTGCCCGGGGTCCGGGAGGGTCCGGGAGGCCCTGGCGGGTGGTGGCATTGGGGCAGAGGAGCCAGAGGAGGAGAGGGAGGGTGCGGGCCTGCGTAGCCACAGCAGCCGGGACAGGGAGACGAGTCACTGGCCAGAGCGGGACAGGCAGTGCTGGTTTGGACAGGAGCCCCGTGTAGGGCAAGGCCGTCGAGGGGAGGGCAGGCCCGTGGGAGGTTCGCAGAGACCCCAGCAGGAGGTGGTGGTGCTGGGCCAGAAGGGGTCAGACCTGCTGGGGGTGGGGCTCCAGGGTGAGCACTCAGGCGCCTTTCCGTCGGGTTGTGTGTTGCAGCCTCAGCGCCGCCAGCCCCGTGGGCACGGCCGCCCTCTGTACGGAGCTGCCCTGGGGGCCAGGGCGCTGCCCCGGGTTGGCGAGATGGGGGCGCGTGAGAGGCGCCCGCTCGCCCGGGGAGAGTGTGGAGGAGAGGAGCTGCAGGCCCCCAGGATGGCGGGCGGGGGGGCCCCTAGGGGTGCTCCAGAGCGCTCCTCCGAGGAAGGGCGGGCAAGCGGGGCAGGTGTGCTCGGTGGCCAGGTGTGCGCGGCGTCTGTTTTGAGTCCTCTTCCCTCTTGGTCGGGGGGCGCTGAGGAGGCACTGGCTGGGGTTTAACAAGCCGGCATGGGGGGGCCCTGGTCTGTATCTCGTGCTGATGACCGTGGTGTAAACACGCCCACGTGGCAGAGCAGGCTTCCGGCAGGACGTCCGTCAGCCAGCTCGAAAACTCTCCCAAGTTTTAACGATCTGCTTTCGCACGTCGTAGAGAGCACGTTTCCAGTGGCCGACACGCGCCGCTCTGTCCTCCCCGATGGCTGGCCCCCAGGCGGGCCCTGCCACCCAGCCCAACCCGGCTCAATCCCGTGACAGGTGCACATAAACACCTACGGGGTAGCAGCGTGCACAGATGCTGCCCGGGTCCAGATTTCGTATGCAGCCCCCAGCGCGTTTTGCATCCTCAAGTGACATTGGGGCCACCGACTTCCTCCCAAGACGTGGTGGGGTTTTGATATCGGGGGCAGCCCTTTCATCCTTTACTGCACAGCATTTTTCTTGGTGCTAGTTGGTCTCCTGGTGACACACGTGGGGCAGCGGCAGCCGCTTCCTTCCCAGCTCCACACTCAGAGAACATTCTGAGAGTCGGGGTGTGGTCCTGCAGCCGCTCACTTGCTGAGGCTGCAGGCTCCCATCGCCTTCTCCCTCCACCCCCGCCCCGATTGGCCGAGGGCCGGCTGTGTCCACAGCCCAGCCGCCATCACAAACCAGAGCCCGTTCTCATGGTCACGTTAGAACCTCCGTCGGTGGCCTCACTCAGAGGGCCCTGGCTCCGTGTGCCACGCGTGGTTCCACGCACGTTGTGCCGGTCCACGTCGTAGCTCTCTACGTGCGGATCATTCCCTAAAATGTTGCCACAGTCAAGAGCGGCAGGCGGCTGGTGGGCAGTGAGCCGACAGTGGCCCCACCTGGACGGCCGCCGCCCCGCCTGCCCAGGTGGCACCTGCTGGCATTCTTTCCCGTCACCTGTGTCTCTCCCTGCCCCAGCCTGAGGGCAGCAGTGGGAGAGTGGTTCTCTGACAGGTGAGGGTTGGCCTGACCGGGGGGAGTGCGCCGACGTGGCCTCACATGACCGCACGGCTGTGCTCGGGGACCCAGGCGAGGCGGCGGGGCCTGGGGTGACCGGCCGTTCCCTGCCGTCCCTCCTCCCCCGCAGGTGCTGCCTGACTGGGCCCAGACATGGGATGTCGCACCTCGGCGAGGAGCACAGAGGAAGCCAGGGCCTCGCCGAGCTGCTGCCGTGACGGCCAGTGAGCGAGCAGCCGGAGGATGTCCACCACGACGACGGTCGCCCCTGCGGGGATCCCGGCGGTCCCGGGCCCCGTGAACCCGCCCCCGCCGGAGGTCTCCAACCCTGCCAAGCCCGGCCGCAAGACCAACCAGCTGCAGTACATGCAGAACGTGGTGGTGAAGACGCTCTGGAAACACCAGTTCGCTTGGCCCTTCTACCAGCCTGTGGACGCCATCAAGCTGAACCTGCCCGTGAGTGGCCCCCACCCGCCGGCCCTGCCCCTCCACGGCCCCGACTCCTGGGAGGACGGCCCCCCTGGCCTTGGCAGAGAGGGTGCCTGGAGGTGGCTGGTCCTGCTAAGCCAGGCACAGCTCAGGACCCACAATGACCAAGGAGCAGAGGGGATGCTTAGGCGAGTGGGGGAACGGAGGGCGGCTGCCCAGGTGCAGGAAGCGGGGAGAACGCTTGGCCTGTGGGGGGATGAAGGGGGAGCCGGCGATGGGCCTCAGGCCTAGAGGCTCGCCTGTGTCTTCATCCTGTGCCCGGCACTGTCCTGCGGAATGACGCGTGCACACCTGAGACCCTGCGCTCGAGAGGGGTGCGGCCCACTTCCCCAGGGATAGCGCCTCCGCTGCATGCCCGGTGCCGACCTGACCATCTGACGGCTGTCTCTTTTGGACCCGAATACAGAGCCCCTGAGTCCTGCGAGGGGAAGCCCTGGGCTAGCACTTGGCGGCCTGGGTCCTGGGCCAGCTTGGCTTCCGGGCACTGCGGGCCCCCAAGTGAAGTTTGGAATCTGGGGAAGGGTCTCAGCCCCACCTCTGGAGCCTAGAACAGCTCTGGGCTCTGCCCCAGCCCTGCGGGTCTGTGCGTCCACACAGAACCCTGCTTAGGCCGGGGGCTTAGCAGGGATTATGCTGGCCGAGCGCTTGCCCCAGACTTCACGCCCACCTGCCCCCAGGTGAACAGAAACTTGGGTCCAGCCCCATACCCAGATCCCTGAGGAGACTGCCCCCTGCACAATCTCTGTGCTTGGGAGTCGCGAAAGTCGTCATGAATTTGAATCCAACAGTAACACCCCTGAAAATCTCTTTCTTAGGATTATCATAAGATAATAAAAAACCCAATGGATATGGGGACTATTAAGAAGAGACTGGAGAATAATTATTATTGGAGCGCGAGTGAATGTATGCAGGACTTCAACACCATGTTTACAAATTGTTATATTTATAACAAGGTAAGAAAATGGTGTGGCGTGGGCCCTACACGCCCCTGTGAGCTGCCCCTGGCCCGGGGAGGCCTGGGGTGGAGGGCCAGCCTGGGGTTGGCCGGTGCCCGCCGGGCTGGGCTGGGCGCTTTGCAGCAGCTCTCAGACAGGCCCAGGGTGCATCCCAGCCTCGCGCTCAGCCCTTGTCTGGCCGCGATCCCCTTGTGTGGGTCCCACAGGCTACGCGTTTGAGCGGTTGCTTTGTGTGTGGACCGCCCCCCCCAGCCCCGCCCGGCCCCGGCCCCAGCCCCGTCCCCTGCTCCAAGGAGGGAACATTAGAACAGCCTTTTCGGAGGGCGTCAATATATACCAGACGCTTTAAAACGTCCACATGCTTGGACCTTTTTTCCTCCGTGGGATGGGATAAAGGGTGGTTTTTATCCTTTGTGTTTTTTGAATTCTTCCAAGAGTTTCCACGTTAAAATATATGCTCTTTGCCTCCCTCCCGCCCCGCCACGTCCCTTCACAGCTTGCTAACTAAATGTTTTTCTTGAGCAACTGCCATGCGTGTGTCTGCTGCAGACACACGGCCCCTTTCCAGCAGGTAACCTTGCCTCTCCTGTGTCTTCAGCCCACAGATGACATAGTGCTCATGGCCCAAGCCTTAGAGAAAATTTTTCTGCAGAAAGTGGCCCAGATGCCCCAGGAGGAAGTTGAGTTATTACCCCCTGCTCCAAAGGGCAAAGGCCGGAAACCAGCTTCGGGAACCCAGAGTGCAGGTAAAGGGGTGGACGTGCAGTCCTTCTCTCCACCTCTGGCAGGTGGGCAGGGGGCCGATGACAGCGTATCTTCTGAGGGTCCCTCCGCCCCTCTGGGCTCAGTTTTCCTGACCCAATCTGCAAGGTTGGGTCAGTGATGATCGGAGCTCCGGGAACCGGGCCTCTGCTGTGTGTGGCCTGCAGGCCTGGTGACCTTGCTGCCGCCTGCCTTGGAGCCTCGCTCCGGGCAGGGATCGTGCTCCTGCTGTGTCCGCGCGCTGCTCCTCTCCCACCCGCCTCACCCCCCAGCTCTGAGGACAGCTCTTCTGGAAGCCACGCTGTCCCTTTGTCCCCTCCGAGGACTTTGCCTCTTCGGCACACTTTGTGTTCTCTGTGGCCTGTCAGGGAGCGGTGGGCATTAGGGTCAGCACGGGGGGTGACCTTACCTGGTCCGGGCACCTGGAGCAGAGGTGCACCCCGATGGTGAGCTTCCTGGGCGGCCCAGCCCTCCAGAGAGGCCAGGGTGTTTCACGCTTACAGACGGGGCTGAGGCTGGCTACCTGTGGAACCCGAGTCAACCCCCTGGCGCTTCCTTACCGGGCTCTGCACCTTGTCCTGGCTCGCTCATTCGGCCCACGGAGGCAGCCACGATGAGGGCCAGGGTCTCGGCAGGAGGGGCTCTGCTGGCACCCGGCGGGCCCTGGCTGGAGGGGATGGTCCCGGCAGCGTCCAGAAGCATCGCTGGTAGAGCCGGGTCAGTTCAGCCTCCTTTCCTTTGTCCTCAAGGTACGCAGCAAGTGGCGGCCGTGTCCTCTGTCTCCCCAGCAACCCCCTTCCAGAGCGTCCCCCCCACGGTCTCCCAGACGCCCGTCATTGCTGCCACCCCTGTGCCAACCATCACTGCAAACGTCACGTCGGCCCCTGTCCCCTCGGCTGCCGCCCCGCCCCCTCCCGCGACGCCCATCATCCCCGTGGTCCCTCCCACGCCGCCCGTTGTCAAGGTGAGCTTCCCCCGGGGGCGTACTGGATGCAGGCAGGTGTGGGGCGGGCAGGAGGGCGCTCCGCCGCTTTCCCCTGGCACCGACCGCTTGTCGGGCGTTGGGCCGTATGTGACTTTGGACGGGTCCCCTCCCCCGCCACGCCCGTGAGGTGGGCCGCGGTTCCTGACACCGACAAGGAGCCCGAGGCTCGGAGCGGCAGGTCACACAGCTGGTGAGGGCGGCTGCGCTTGAGCCCCCGCTTCGCCGGCCTTTGCAGGGCGTGGGCCGAGGTGGGGGGTGCAGAAAGGAGGGGGGTCCCGGCCCTCGCCGCCCGCGCTTGCGCCCGGATTGCCTTGGCGTGGGGAGGGCGGTGGCGGCCTCCGCCTGCTCCTCGCGCCCCCGTGAGTGTGCGCGCACGTCCCTCCCCCGGCTCCCTGCGGGCTTTCCACGGCCGGGCCCGGGCTCGGAGCGAGCGCTCCCCGCGAGAGCCGGGGGCCAGCGAGGACGGCTGAGTCTCCTGCTCTGAGCAGGCCCCCGTGCCGGCCACTGATGTGTATCGTCTTCTCCGATTTGACCCTCACAGCGAGCGACCCTCTGGGGCAGGCAGTATTTCCCCCATCTTACAGATGAGGAAGCAGGCGCTCAGAGGGGTTAAATGGCTCCCCCAAGGTAAAACGCCACCTCCGTCGCTTTCCTCTCCCCCGTGGCCTCCACTGCCTGTACTCGGGCGGCGCCTGGCCCGGCCGCCTCACTCAGCGCCCGGCTGTCTTGGAGCATGTCCCGTCTGCCATGGCCCCATGGGCCCCCGGGCCCCGCGGCACGTGCTTGGCCTCCGTGGGCGCCCGTGAAGTGTGTGTGGGTGGCTGGCTCGTGCCCGCCAGCCTGGGGGCAGCGGCTTGGCTGGGCCGGCGCCTTTGGTGGCGCTCGGACAGCAGACCCCCGTGAGGCCGGCGGCCCAGGTGCGCCTGGCTCCCAGGGGCTGCTCCGCCCGCCCGAGCTGATGGGAGGGGAGCCCCCTGGGCTGGCCTCGGGGTCACAGCGACCCTGGCCACCCAGGCACGAAACACGTGCTCACGCACTGGACACACCCACCAAGTGCTCGTTGGTCATTTCAGTGTTTCCTCCCCCAGTGGGAAGTAGCTCTGTGACGTCTGCTGCCCTCAGGGTCAAGTCCAGCCCTGCCCAGGCACTTAGCCCCCCTGGAGTCCTTGGTCCCCAACCTCGTGCTGCTGCTTGTGTTTCCCGGCTGGGCCGCTGCCCCCGCCCCGCCCCCCGCATGCTCCTCCCGCCCCCCTCGTCCCGTGGCTGCCACTGTCCTGGGAGCGCCAGCTTTGAGGCCCGCGTCTGGGACGCCCCCTGGCCTTTGACCAGCGGGGGTCCTCTCGTCCCTGCTGTCCCCAAGCCCCAGTCCCACTTGGTGACGGTCCCAGTCACGGTGCCACCTCGGCTGTGCGAGTCCCTGAGCCGCGGCCCAACCCCAGGCGCGGTGGGCTGCGTGCTGCATCTCACGCCGCTCGGGGTGGTGAGCGCCCACCGTGACTGCGCGGGGCCTGGGGTCTTGGCGGGTGGGCGGGGCTCAGGGACGGCCCGGGGGTAGGTTCGGAGTCCAGCCTCACCACCGCCAGCTGTGTGACCTCGGGCCGGCAACGTGGCCCCTCTGAGCCTCGGCGTCCTGCGTGGCGCGGGGCCCCGGGAGGATGGCCGCGACCATGCATGTCCTTGCTTCGCTCGGTGCCTGGCGGCTGGTCCGCGCTCCAGGGGCGCCACCGCAGCGGCTCGGATCCCGGATCCCGGGGCTCACTGTTGTTTTGCTGTCGCAGAAGAAGGGCGTGAAGCGGAAAGCAGACACTACCACGCCCACGACGTCCGCCATCACCGCCAGCCGCAGCGAGTCACCCCCGCCGCTGTCGGACCCCAAGCAGGCCAAGGTGGTGGCACGGCGGGAGAGCGGGGGCCGCCCCATCAAGCCGCCCAAGAAGGACCTGGAGGACGGCGAGGTGCCCCAGCACGCGGGCAAGAAGGGCCGGCTCTCGGAGCACCTGCGGCACTGCGACAGCATCCTCAAGGAGATGCTGTCCAAGAAGCACGCGGCCTACGCCTGGCCCTTCTACAAGCCGGTGGACGCCGAGGCCCTGGAGCTGCACGACTACCACGACATCATCAAGCACCCGATGGACCTGAGCACCGTCAAGGTAGGTGGGTGGTGAGCCAGCCGGGCCCCCTTCCCCCGTCGGGGCGGCCCCTGGCACCTGCAGGGCGGCCTGACGTCCCGAGGGGCTGTCGTGGTGCTGATGTCTTGTGCCGGCCCGGGGGCAACGCAGCAGGCTTGGGGCATTGCCCGGCTCCTTTGGCCTGCCCTCCAGCGGCAAACGGGGCCTCAGGGCTGGCCCGGGGCCCTGGCGTGGGTCTGGCAGGGTCAGGGAGGAAGGTGTGCGCTGCCCTGCGCTCACGGAACCGGCAGCTTCCTCGTCATCTGTTCCTCTTGAGCTGGTTTCGTCATCTCGTTCATTTTCATCCTGGCGCGTTTGCAGGTCTTTGTAATAACGTTAGGCAAGGTGGCCCTTTCCCGTGGCCCAGCCCCTCCCTGGACAGAAGTGGGCGCTGGACGGGGTGGTGGCAGAGCTGAGACCGGGAGCCCCGGCCTCCCGATTCCCGCAGCAGGGTCTTCCTGCACTGGGGGCTTCCCCCTCGGCTTTTGTGGGTTTTCCTCCGGGTCAGGTCAGTTGTGTACAAGCAGGGAAGAGCAGGTCTGGGCCAGGCAGAGATGGAGAAAATTCCCCGGCTGGCAGCGGCAGCCTCGAGGGCAGGAGACCCGGGGTCTTCCCAGAGTGCGTGCAGGAGGGGTTCCTGAGCCCCCGTCGGGCTTGGGCCCCAGCACAGCTGCCCTTCCTCGGTCTGGATCGGTCTCTGACGGTCTGAGGAACGTCCCTGGCCGTTGGACCGTTACCTGGAAAGGTAACCCCACAAAAGGGGCAGGTGGTTTCTTTGCACCGATGGGGTCTGGGCCCTGAGCCGCCGGGCTCAGTCACTCTGCCTCGTGTACCTGGACACGGCCTCGTGTATACCTGTCTGGGGCAGACTCTCTCTCCTTAATGGAAGTCTTCCTCCCCGCCAAGGGGCAGGACAGACCTGGCCATCTGGGGCCGTGGTTCCCGGGGAGCTGGCCGAGTCAGGCGGGCCTGGCTGGGCTGGGTGACCGAGCAGCTTCCTCGCCTTCTCTGATCTTCGTCCTGACTGCGAGGGCAGGGCTCCGGCCTTGGACTCGCTCAGTGCCACAGTGGCCCTGCTCCTCCTGGGAGCCCAGGAGTGTCAGCTACTTTTCTTTGACTGATTTTTTTCTTTTAATTTGTGTAAGATAGGAACAGAGGGTCAAAAATCCAAGCAAAGCAGAGGTGGGTGGAGAGAAGACCTAACCTCTGGTATCGTTGCCCCCCTTTCCAGAGATCGTTCCAGCTGATGGTTTGGTTACATCTTTCCGGATTAGCTCCTGGCTCAGGCTGGCTCTTTCCAAGCAGGTTTTGACTGTGGGGCAGTGGTACTTGGGCTCCCAGATGCACCAGGAAAGTGGCCGGCTGTCAAATTAGGGCCGGAGTCTGAGAATCTTGCAGAAGTTGAGAGGGTCTCGGGTGCCCATTTCTCCTTCCTGGCTGAGCTACCCCAGACTGGGGAGGCTGTGCAGAGGGCTGGAGCCAGGCAGCCCCAGTGCTGTGGGAAGCTCTCTGGGGTGGGGGGCAGAGGAGGACGGTGTGTCCTAGGCTGTAGAGGCTGCAGATCCTGGAGTCTGACCACCACCAACCCCTCCATCGAGGCCAGGACTTTGTTAGTCTAGGTGCCGGCGAGGTAGGTGGTTAGACTCCAGCCCACAATGTCCTGCTGCAGCACAGCATGGCCCCCAGGATGAGCGGGCACCTCATACCCCTGACACGAGGTCCCTGACTGACGAGCTCATGTCTGTGTGAACCCATCAGGCGTGGGGAGCTCTCTCCCTCGAGAGCCGTTGCCCCGTCTGCCCCGATCTTAGCTGCCACATTGTGGTCCCTGGCTGGCTGCACTTCTGTCCCCACCTGCAGATCCAGTCATCCCGTGCTCCCGGCGGGGCAGTGGGACGACCTGGTGCTCTGTGAAGCAGGCTAGCTAACAGGACCTGGATTCTCAGGAGAGAAAATTAAACGTCTCATTCTGAGAACTGAGTAGCCCCCTAAACTGGTAGAGGGCGACTTTTCGCCAGAAGTTGCTTGCTGCCCACCAGAGCTCCTGCCAACAGGGGTGTCGACGTGTGAGAAGTTAGCCAAAACGTAGAGCTGGGGACTTTGGTTGCGGGAGCTGGGACTTTGGGGAGAACCTTTTTCTTTCTCCCTGAGTGTCAGCCTTTCTGTGGGGTCCTGGGCCCTCCCCTCCAAGCCCTCGGGGCCACGCTTCCACCTTCTCCCTGGGCTCCCAGACGAGGTCTCGGGCTGGCGGTGGGCGTGCGGAGGGTCCCGCGGCACAGCGGTGCCCTCACGCCCCGTGGCTTGTGTGTTGCAGAAGAAGATGGACAGCCGTGAGTACCCAGACGCACAGGGCTTTGCGGCCGACATCCGGTTGATGTTCTCCAACTGTTACAAGTACAACCCCCCCGACCACGAGGTGGTGGCCATGGCCAGGAAGCTGCAGGTAACGCCAGGTGCTCTGTGTGGAGAGGGGCCACCTGGGCACAGGTGGTATCAGCCGCTCAGGGCAGGCACCCGGGAAGGACATGGGTGTCTGGGAGGGCATGTCTCCCGGGGGAGGGGCGGGGTGTCTGGGGACCTCGTCCACGGGCACGTTTCCCCTGAGCGGCGGCCGAGTGGCGGCCAGGCCCCGAGCCTGCTCCCCAGGGACGTGGTGGCCAAGAGGCCAGTTTCTGCCTCCTGGGAGCTGCAGGCTCAGGTGGGCAGCGGCAAGCAGGTGGGGGCCAGCGGGTGTTCTAGCCAGGGTGGAGACGGAGAGAAGGCAGACGCCTGCTGCCCTGCACTTCACCGCGTGCCGGGGGCCCCTCGTCAGCAGCCTGCTGGTGCGGCCCGTGGGTGTCGTAGCGGGGGACGGCTGTTTGTGTAGCCTGTTGCTTTCCCGACCACAAGGCGGACGGCACGTGGGAGAAGCAGGCCTGCAGGGAAGCGCAGTCTGGCCTTCAGTGGTGGGACTTTGCGTACATGCACACGGATCTCACAGGCCGAGTGTGCGCACACCCCTGTGCGTGATGATCTGTCAGAGCCTGGGGGCTGCCGCGGGTTTCTGTACGGGCCAGTACACCGAGTCTGTTCTTTGCCATCACGTAGCCTGTTGCTTTTGTAAATACGGGACCCAGAATGTCGTCCTGTAAGACGTTCCCAGTCCCTTGCTCAGAACCCTTTTGAGAACCCGGTACGGTAACTCGGGAGCGTCCTTGGTCACCCAGGCCCCGGACGGGGCCTCGGGGAGCCTCCTTCGGGCCTCTGGGTGCCTGCCCTAACCTTCCTTGCCTTCCTCCTGCCTGTGGGCCCTGGCTGCTGCGGGCTGCCCCCTCTGTGCACTGGCTCCCACTGGGGAGTGTGGTAGAGCGGTCCTGGTGGTCCCAGAACACCCAGAGGAAGCCACCGGGACCCATGGTTTCGTACGAAGACCGTGAAGCCGAAAGGCTCTGCAAGGCCCCGTGCTGTCGTCGCTCTGTTGATGCTCCTAAACCTTGCGAGTAGCTCCACGAGGAGGCCCGCGGCGCCGGCAGCAGACGGGCCGAGGGCAGCGGCTCCGATTCTGTTCCGGAAAAGGCGGTCTCTGCGGTGCGGCCACGGAGGTTGGGCATCTTGATCACCGATGCCTGTTCAGTAATTGGCTATCGATTGTGTCACGTCAGGCTGGGTGGGGTTAGAGCCTGACGTTGCAGCAGCCTGATGCGGACCCACCCCCACCCCCTGCCGGGGGGGCCGTTTGCCCAGAGCGGGCCAGGTCATGGCCTTGCGTAGCAGCGTACCTCTGAGATGTCTTTACCCCAGGAGGAGATTCTGGGGGACCGGGACCCAGAGTAGGTTCTTACGGGAGCCGGACGCCTGGTCGGTGGGGCTGCACCTTTTGCACGTAAACCAGGTGTATGTGGCTTCAGGTGTCCGAGCTAGCAGAGAGAAGTGTCCCTTCGTGGCCGCTCATCCTGTCTGAAATGAACCTGGGCCACCGGGGGGGCGGGGGGATCTTTGTTGAGCGTGTGCTCCCAAGGCTGTGTAGGAGCGGGCAGTTTGGATAGGACAAGACTTTTGCCTTTTGAGCCAACTTTGGACCCAACTCAGAACGAGATGTGATACTACAGTAACATCACAGGGGAGAGAAATGGGGAAGCCAAAGGAGCTCCCAGATGCAGTGGCTGGGGGGCCCCCGGAACAGGGTCAGAGCTCAAAGGAAGGCCCTCTCACTGTCTGTCAGTAGGTGGCAGCCTTGGACCGGGATGCTGAAAAGACTTGCAAGCCGTGGACGGGAGGTGGGGTGTCTATAAAGGAGCTTGTGTGCCAGCTTCTAAAAGGCCGTGTCTGTGGCCGTTGACTCTGCGCCCTCTGGCCCTGGACCCGCGCTCAGGGCCTGGGGAGGGAGGGGCAGAGAGCAAGCCGGGGTGGGCGGCGTGGGGGCGGCCCAGTGCCCTGGGCAGGCTGGGTCCAGTCTCCCCGACTCCCCGGGGGCTGCCCACGGGCGTCCAGGACCCAGGCGGCCCCTGCTGTCCCGCAGGACGTGTTTGAGATGCGGTTTGCCAAGATGCCGGACGAGCCGGTGGAGGCGCCCACGCTGCCCGTGCCCGCGGCCCCTGTGGTCAGCAAGGGCGTGGAGAGCAGCCGCAGCAGCGAGGAGAGCTCCACGGACTCAGGCAGCTCGGACTCGGAGGAGGAGCGGGCCACGCGGCTGGCGGAGCTGCAGGAGCAGGTGAGTGGCCGCGGCCGGGCCTTGATCCGACCTTCGCCCTGGTCACCCCCCACCCCCACCCCAAGCCACAGCCGTCCTCCACGGCGGTGTCGCTGGCAGGGCACCCGGCGGAGGTGTCGGCTCCGAGGGCCCCCTCGGCAGTGCCTGCAGGCCCGGGGCCCTGTGAGCCCGACCGGGTCGGGACGTCCCTGGAGCCCTGGAGCCTCCTTCCGCTCCAGAAAGGTTTGGGAGGCACCTGCGGAAGCCGCAGCCGTGGGGCTCCACGAGCCTGTCTGGCTGGGGGCGGGCACGGGCTCCGCAGCTCTGCCAGAGCGAGGTGGTCCTGCCTCGGCCTCTGAGCACCTGTGAGTCGGCCCTCCCCACCGCTTCGCGCGCCTCACGTGCAAAATGGGACCCAGAGGTGCTGGATTCCTGGGGGGTGGGGGGCCTCCAGCAGGGAGGAGACAGTGGGGTAACAGTGACCCTGCCGGCACCCCGGTGGGGCTGGGCGTCTTAGCTGAGCCTTGTCAGGGATGATGGTGCAGGGAGCATGGCCCTGAGGTGTAGCTGTCGGGCCGGGGTCCCTCCCACGCCACGTGACGTGGCTGGTGTGTGCGAGCCTGGTGCCGTCTTGGCCCGTCCACCTGCTAGAGGCTGGGGGCTCCGTTTCCTCGCCCGTCCGGCGTGAGACTCCCCTTGGGGTCTGCTGAGGTGAGAAGCGTGTAGAGCACGTAGCACACTGGCAGCCACTTGCCAGACGAGATGAGTGTCCCCTGCCGGCACCGGACCGTTTTGACCCTGCAGAGCTGCCGTGTCACATCCCAGCAGCTGCCCACGAGTGGAAAGTCTCCTCTGTGCAGGCGTTTAAACCTCGCCCTAGAGAGTCTCCCTCATCTGGAAAACAGAAACTAGCAGGAAAACCAGGAGGCACCATTTATCGAGCCCTTCGGGTGCCACCTGCCCTGCACTTCGGGTGGGGAGACCGAGGCCCAGCGGCTCGCCCGCCGTCGCAGGGGTGGGGAGGGCCAGACGGGCTCTGCCGCCCTCCGGGACCTGTCTGGCTCCCCGGCTCCCCTCCCTGCACGGTGGCGGCAGCTCCTGGGCACCCCAGCCCCCCGCCCGCGGCCCCCTTGGGCCAGCCCTGGGGAGCCCCGCTCAGCTGCCTGTCTCTTCCAGCTGAAGGCTGTGCACGAGCAGCTGGCCGCCCTGTCTCAGGCCCCAGTGAACAAGCCAAAGAGGAAGAAGGAGAAGAAGGAAAAGAAGAAGAAGGACAAGGACAAGGAGAGGCACAAGGCCAAGTCCGAGGAGGACAAGAAGGCCAAGGCGGCCCCGCCCGCCAAGCAGGCCCAGCAGAAGAAGGCTCCCGCTAAGAAGGCCAACAGCGCGACTGTGGCTGGCAGGTGGGCGCCGGCGCCCCGTGTCCTGGACACCCATGTGGCGGGAGGATGCTGGATTCAGGGCTCTGTCCTGGTGACCTGGACCCTGGGCTGTTATGGGGAGATGGGGGCAGGGGTTGGTGGCCCTCATCTTGCCCACCTCGTGGGAAGACTGGGAGGACCAAACGAGATCTCTGCCTCGACAGCGTGGCCTCCGGAGGGTGGCGCTCAGCTCCCCGTGGGGCCAGCCTCAGTCACAGGCATGGGAGACCTCAGCATCTAGAGGCTTCGGGGACATTTTCCTGGTCTGGGCCGGGGAGTTTGCTTTGGGGGGTCTTGGCGCCGTGTCCTGGGCCCTTGGCACCCCATCCCCGCGTGGCCTGGTTGGCGGAGGGTCGGGGGTGGAGGTGCGCCTTGGCACAGAGCTCCCTGGTCCCCACGGCCTTCACTCAGCCCCTGCCGTGGCCACGCGCTGCTCCGAGGACCGCCTGCCGCAGATGAGCAGGGACGACATGGGGAGGTGAGGGTGGTGGGAAGGCACGCCGGGCCGGGCGCCTCTCCCGGCGGGGTGGAAGGAGGGCGTCCTGGAGGAGGGGCGACGGCTGCACAGAGGGTCCGGATGGGTTTCCAAGAATCAGGAACAGCGGGCACAGAGCTGTAGAGGCCAGTGGAATGTGTTCCTCGTGGGAATGAGGATAAGGGTGGGCACTGCTGAAGAACAGAGGCCAGGTTGGGAAGAGGGGAGGGTTGAGGCTGCCGAGGCTGGCCGGCTCGGTTGAGGTGTTTGCAGTTCGTTCTCCAGTGAAAGTGGTCAGATCCTGGCCAGTGTGGAGGATGGATTAGCGAGAGGCAAGAATGGGAGGGGGGCTTCCCTGGTGGCGCAGTGGTTGAGAGTCCGCCTGCTGATGCAGGGGACACGGGTTCGTGCCCCGGTCTGGGAGGATCCCACATGCCGCGGAGCGGCTGGGCCTGTGAGCCATGGCCGCTGAGCCTGCGCGTCCGGAGCCTGTGCTCCGCAACGGGAGAGGCCACAACAGTGAGAGGCCCGCGTACCGCAAAAAAAAAAAAAAAAAAAAAAAAAAAAAAGAATGGGAGGAAGGATGCCCTCTGGAGTTGTCGTGGTCACGCAGGCAGGAGAGGCCGGTGTGGCCATGGGGGTGGAGGTGTGTTGCTTTGAGAACTGTCTGTGAGGCAGAGTGGACAGGCCTTGGTCCCTGGACGTAGGAGGAGGGGTATGCAGAGCTGGGGACTTGGGCTTTGGTAGCTGGGCGGGCAGCGGCACCATCGAGAGGGGCAGCGAGAACGGTCAGGGGTTTGCTCCCCCCTTTTGCAGGGGGAGGCAGAAATCAGGTTCCCTGTTCTGTCTCTGTCTCTGGTTTTGGTGTCTGTACAATGCTGGCCTCAAAAAGGAGTTGGGAAGTGTTCCCTTGTCTTCTGTTTTTTGGGGTAGGTCTATAGCCTTGGTCTATTAATTCTTAAATGTGTGGTAGAATTCACCAGTGAAACCATCTGGGCCCGGAGTTTCACTGTTGGAAGGCTGTTAACCACGAATTCAGTCCCTTGGAACGTTCCCCACAAACTTGATACACTGTGATTTCATTTAAGTTCAGAATAATTTTTAAGTCCCTTCAGGCGCCCTTTTGACCATGGATTATTTAGAAGGTGTGTTGCTTGGTTTACAGATATTTGGAGATTTTTCCAGATATTTTTCAGTTACTGACTTCTAGGGTCAGAGAACGCACTTTATGTGTTTTCAACATTTTAAAGTTTGTTAGGATTTTATGGCCCAGAATACGGTGTGTCTTGGTGAGGGTGCCATGTGCGCTTGGAGAGAACGTGTGTCCTCCTCCTGTTGGGTGGAGTGTTGTATAAATGGCAGTTAGAAGATTTAAAAAAAAAAACCAAAAAAAAAAAAAAAAGATACAAATGAGCTTATTTACAAAACAGAAACAGACTCACAGACTGAGAGAACGAAGTTATGGTTACCAAGGGGGACGGGGGTGGGGTTGGGGAGGGAGGGGAGGGATAGACTGGGAGTTTGGGGTTGACACGGACACACTGCTACATTTAAAACAGATAACCAAAAAAAAAAAACAGATAACCAACAAGGATCTCCAGTAGAGCACGGGGAACTCTGCTTAATATTCTGTAATAACCTAAATAGGAAAATAATTTGAAAAAGAATAGATACATGTATATATATTAAAAAAAAAAAACTTTAAACCCCAAACAGACAAAAACATGTCAATTAATAAGTTAATTTGGTTGATGGTGGTGTTGGGATCGTCTCTGTTCTGCTGATTTGTTCTATTAATTACCGAGAGAGAATTGTTGAATTCTGCAAGTGAAGTTGCAGGTTTTCCTGTTTCCCTTCAGTTCCATCAGCTTTTGTTTATATATTTTGAAGCTTGGTTTTAGATGCACACACGTGTAGGACTGTGATGGTCAGTTGACTCTTTTATCATTATACAGTGTCCCTCTTTTTCCTGGTAGCATTCCTTTTTCTGAAGTCTACTTTCTCTGAAATTGTTACAGCCATTGCGGTTTTCTTTTGATTAGTATTTACACGGAATATTTTCCCCCCATCTTTTTACTTTTAACCTACCTCTGTCGTTATATTTCAAGGGGGGTTGTGTAGATTAGATAGCATATAAATTGGGTCTTGGTTCTTACCCAGTCTGAGCACCCCTTTCTTTTAATTGGTGTGTTTAGACCATTTATATTTAATGTAATTGTGGATACAATTTGGTTTCCACCTACCATTCCATTATTTTCTGTCTGTCCCTGCTGTTTATTCCTCTGTCCCCCTTCCTGCCTTCTTCTGGGTTATTTGAATATGGAGATGAGTTTGACCTGTCGTGCTTGAGATGCCTGTGGGGCATTGAGGGGAGCTG
The DNA here is from genome assembly GCF_964270905.1 of Leucopleurus acutus. Taxonomy (NCBI): domain Eukaryota; kingdom Metazoa; phylum Chordata; class Mammalia; order Artiodactyla; family Delphinidae; genus Leucopleurus; species Leucopleurus acutus. The sequence continues at coordinate 2,595,195 of NC_139150.1, read as the reverse complement.
ACCACCACGGTTGTTTTCCTGGCCAAGGCCTCCCTAGGCCGGTAGCAGCCTCTGCTCTGACCTCTGGAGCAGGGTCTTCCGTGTCCCTGGAGATGTATGTGCGTCTCCAGACAGTCGCCCGGCTTCTCTGTCTGGGGGTTGGGCTGCTCCTTGGTAAGAGAGCCTGGTCCTGGAGAGGAAGAGGGCCGGCGGGCAAGGGGTCGGGGTCTGGGGGTGGGGTGGGGGGGGGAACTCGGGGTTGTGGGGCAGGGGCTGGGCGGGGTAGGGGGCTCCAGGGATGGGGACGGGGGGCTCCACGCCATGATGCTTCTTGCCTTCTGCCTCAGACAGCCGAAGAAGGGCGGCAAGCAGGCGTCGGCCTCCTATGACTCGGAGGAGGAGGAGGAGGGGCTGCCCATGAGCTACGATGAGAAGCGCCAGCTCAGCCTGGACATCAACCGGCTGCCGGGGGAGAAGCTGGGCCGCGTGGTGCACATCATCCAGTCGCGGGAGCCCTCGCTCAGGGACTCCAACCCCGACGAGATAGAGATTGACTTTGAGACGCTAAAACCCACCACTTTGCGGGAACTAGAGAGATACGTCAAGTCTTGTTTACAGAAAAAGCAAAGGAAGCCATTCTGTAAGTCGTCGGGACGGGGTGCCTTGCTGCCGCCCCTGCCCATCACCCCTTCGGTCCCGGAGCAGACAGCCAGGCAGCCCCGGGGGTGGGAGTGGGAGTGGGAGTGGGTCGCACGCTGCCAGGCTCCTCGCCCCTCTTCTGCCTTGTGCCCTGAGGATGCAGGGACACAGCTTCCGTCTGCTCAGCTGCGGGCGGGGCTTAGCTGAGACCAGCTGCGGCCCCACCCCAGCCCTTCTTCCCCTGCTCCCGGGCAGGTGGGCTGTGTGCCTCATCCTTCCCCAGAGCAGGCAGGACCCCTGGGTCGGTCCCCAGCCCCATTCGTTCAAATGCTGGCTAAGGCCCTCACCACAAGCCTTCTTGAGGCTCCGTTTGGGGACTGGGCTGCAGGCGACCTGTCGATGGTTCCCTGCCTGGGCAGACCAGTTCCCTTTGCCTGGGGTGGAGGTCCAGAGGCCTCCCAGGACGGACGATTGCACTGGCTCAGGCTCACCCTGGAAGTCGATGACTTCACTGGACGGGAACGAGTCGCTGCCTGGGTTGTTGGGTCCTGGGGAGTGAGAGGAAGGGCAGGAGGCCCCAGGCCGCCCCACGGTGGCAGGAGAACAGGGCAGCCGCCCGGCCCTGAGGAACAGCACCCAGGGTGCACCTGCTGCTGTGTGTGGCCCCCTCGGGCTGCGTGGTCCTCACTCGCTCTGAGGGGGGAAGCTGCCTTCTCCTGGATGGAGCATGGCGTGACCCCTGCAGTCACGGCACGTTTGCCCCTCGGTAAGTCGCCTGTGGACTCAGAGGTGCTCGCGCAGGCACGCCAGGAGGTGGAGTTGGCTCCAGGGCGGAGTCTGGGCCTCACTGAGGCCGAGGGAGAGCCTCGGCCGTGGCGTGGCGAAGGAAAACCATGAGTTGGGGGGTCAGGGCCTCAAGCCGCAGTCCTGCCCCTCCCCCGGGGGCGCCGCCGTCTGTGCAGCTGTCTGCAGTGGGGTGGTCTGTCCCAGCTCAGGAGTTGTGTGGCAGTTGCAGAGCCTCACGTGTGGCGGGGCCTCCGTACGTGTGGGCTGCCCCTGGGGCCGCCCGCCCTTCCCCGCCTGTGGCCTCAGCTCCTGTGCTCTTCCGCAGCCACGAGCGGGAAGAAGCAGGCGGCCAAGTCGAAGGAGGAGTTGGCTCAGGAGAAGAAGAAGGAGCTCGAGAGGCGGCTGCAGGATGTCAGCGGGCAGCTGGGCAACAGCAAGAAGCCTGCCAAGAGAGGTACCCGTGGCCCTCGCGCTGCTCCGCCGGGGGCAGAGGGCAGTGGGAGGGAGCGGGCAGCTGACCTGGGTCTGCGCCTGTGGCTCCACCTCGTAACGAGCTGCGTTTCCCTGGAGGAGGCTGTTGACCCCCCGAAACCCTGATTTCCTTATCTGCAAACTGGGACCAGAGCCCGGCCCTGCAGGGAGGCTGAGCACATGACAGGCGTGTGTGAAAGCGCCGCTTTGCAGAGCCCCTGGGAGACGGCCCTTTGGAAGGGCGCAGCTGTGGTCTTGGGGGGCTGGACCCCATGACTTGGGAGGGACTGAGGTCTACCCTGCAGCTTCAGTGGGTCCTGGCCCCCAGCAGTGGGCTTTCTGGCTGCTCTCAGACAGGAACACTAGTTCCCAGCCAGTTAGCCAGTATCACAGGTGGAGGGGGAGGGTCTGACTTCCAGCCCCAGGCCCTCAGCTCTGTGGACTCGGGGTCTTATTTTAGGCGAGCAGGTGATTTGATTCCTTGCCTCCTTTCCCCGGGGCCTGTAAGACAAGGCAAATACCTTTGTCCTGGCCCCAGGGACAGTGGGGCCCAGGTGGCGGTCAGTTCTAGGTCCAGTCTTGGTCATGCAGTGGCCAGGTGCCACAGCCTTGCCTGGCCCCCTTGCCCAGTGCCAAGCTGGGGCTCGGAGCCCTGCTCGCTCCCACTGATGGCTGAGAGGCCCCCCTTGCGTTAGCCCTGGGGAGGGCGTGGTTACCGCTCAGCGCGTGTGACCGTGGAACCTTCATGTGGCCGGCCACGTCCCCGCACGTCCCATCAGTTTCTCGTAGTAGATTGCCTTTTCTCCCAGCCTCTAAGTGTATTTAGATGTGTTGACCTCTGAGCCGTTTCTGCTCACACTTCCGACACCAAACGTGTGAGCTTTTCTCACGCCCGTTCTCCAGCTCCCACACGAGCAGGGTGTCCAGCAGTTGAGCTCCGTGCTGACGCTGTCTGCTCGGTTAAGGGCTCAGCGGCCCCCGCCCAAGACGCCAGGTGCACGTCCCAAGCCTCCCGTGCCTTTGACTGACGGGCTGTAAATCGGGGATTCCCACAACCCCCTCCTCAGGTTTGAAAATTGGCTAGGACGGCTCACAGAACTCAGGAATTATGAGTGAAACCCCTTGTGGTTTGTTATAAAGGACACAACTCAGGGACAGCCAGGTGGACGAGCGGCACAGGGCAGGGTGTGGGGGCGTGGGGTCTCCAGGCCTGTCCAGCCACCACCCTCCCAGCAGCTGGAGGCCCCCTGAACCGGGGGTTCTGTCTGGAGCGCAGTCTCCAGTCCCCGCCCCTCCTCGGCCATGGGGGCGGGGGAGGGGGGAGCTGAAAGTCCCCGCCCCCGGTCACATGGTCTTCCTGGTGAGCAGCCCTGGGCTGTGTGGCCCTGGGGGGGGCCCCCCCGCCCCGAGTCACTCGTGAGCGTAAACTCAGGTGGGAGCTAAAGGGGCTCCTTAGCAGTAAAAGATGTTCTTGCCACTAGGGAGACTGCAGGGGATTTAGGAGCTCTGTGCTGGGAACAGGGTACGAGCACCAGACGCATTTCTTACACCATCACAACCTCGTTAACGCGTTGCTGCATTTCAACAAAATCGCTTAACGTTTATCACGTGACCGGGTCAGGATCCGGGTGGGTCGGGGCATGTGAGGGGGGGCGGGGGAGGCACGGACGGGCTCACGAGGAGGGAGGGGCGGCCGGCGCGTGGGGGGCGCACCCCTCACCCGCGCGTCTCCCCCAGAGAAGTCAGGCTCCGCGCCCTCGGGAGGGCCCTCCCGGCTCAGCAGCAGCAGCTCGTCTGAGTCCGGGAGCAGCAGCTCCAGCGGATCCAGCTCCGACAGCAGCGACTCGGAATAAACTCTGGGCTCTCACGGGACGGAACAAAACCAGTGGACGTCGCCCACGCCGAAACTCTGCAGTGTTCCCTTCTATGGTTAATATACTATTTTCGTTCCATGGTGTGCAGGTTCTCTTTTTAATTCAGTGTTACGGTATCTTCCAGTTTTGGCTTTAATAGGTCAAAGATCTTTCCGTGTGTGTCCATTAGACTTTATGAGAAGCTGTGAATCTGCATAACGCCTCTCCTTCGTAGCTGAATTCAGTCTCTTGGAGATGACAACTTCAAACGCTAACCTGATGACCGTAGGAAACACGTAAGGTGTGATCCGGAGGTCCATGCAAAATCCCTTTTCTTAACGCCCGACCCGGTCTGTAGCTCCAGCGAGAACTTCTCCAAAGGAGATGTCTCGGAAATGGTACCGTATGTGAAAGCTGCCAGCTTTGCGAACAGGCGTTTGTCTTTGTCTTTCGGGGCCTGGGCTCTGACCCGCACGTCCGAGGGGTCACCTCTTTCTGCAGGGGCCGAGGACAGCCATGCCTGCCCCTGCCGTGAGGGCCAGGGCTGGGCCCGAGCGGGGAGGGGTCATCGTCACTGCAGCCAGAGCTCCCGCGGGTGGCGGACCGGCGAGGGTGGGCGTGGAAGGGAGCCGAGTTTTTCTGATCTCTGTGACGTTGGGAGCTCCCGGGAGGGAACACGGTGGCTGCGTGTGCAACGCGCGGGTTCCCAAACACTGACACTTTTACCTCAACTTAAAAAAAAAAAAGAAAAAAAAAAGAAGAAAAGATCAAAAAAAAAAAAAAAATACAGGAGGAGACTTTTTTGTAAGGTTCAGCAGTTTTCTACAAAAGGCCAGCCCCCACGTGTGTCCCCAGCCCAGCCGCTGCCACGCACTCCGGAACCATTGTCCCAGTTTCATGTATATATGAATACTTTATTTATTAAGATCATTGGTCATTTTTTTTTTAAAAAAAAAAAGGAAAGAAAAACAAAACTGCAGAAGAAACACATTAAACAAAAACAGTGGCAGAGACGCAGGCCTTCTAAACGGTTTGAAGGGGAGCCCCGCACCGTGCTGGCCAGCGGGCCTCCCACCCCAGGTGCTACGGCCTGCCGTCCCCGTGCCGGTGCTGTCACGTCTGTGTGCACTTGCTCTCCTCCCGGGGCTGCTGGGGCTTTTGTTCTTGTTCTTTTTCGTGTGCGTATGAAAGTTGGAGACTTAACAGGTGTAGACGACTTCCAGCTGCAGCACATTCTGATTTCTTATTTCGTTTGTTTAGTTCTTTTGTATTCACTTCTGGTCCCTCTTAGGACTGTTTTAAAAGACTTCAATTTAGGGAACCCCAGTTATATAATATAAAGTTTGTAATCTGAGAGAAGAAAAATGTATAGTAAATCTAAGTCCTGATTTTTAACTTTCTATTGTAAAAAATAATAATAATAATGTACAGAGTTTAACAGAAGGTTATGTTTTGGTTTTGTTTTCTCCAGAGGCTGCCATACGGCCTTTGAGTGCAGGGATGCCCCGTCCACACTGCCTGCCTACGCTCTGACCATTGTGGCTTTGGCCAGGAATGCAAGGGCCCCCGGATGGGGCACCCCTCACCCCCCCACCTCCAGGAGAGGGGCGTGGCCCCCGCTGCCCCACGCGGTCTTGCAGCCGCCAGCAGTGGCGGCACGGGGCTCCCTGCTCACGCATTTTCCAGTTAGCACAGAAGTGACCGCGATAGTCTCTCTCCCCGTGAGACCTTACTGAGGGGGGTGCTGGGGGTGGAGCCGCGGGTGGCCTGGCCTCTTGTCTGGTGGCGAGTTCTTTCTGCCAGCACTTCTGGATGGATCGGGAGACTAGTCGTTGGTATCCTAACGGGCGGTGGTTTCTAAAAATCCTAAAGTCGACTTGGATGCCACTAACGCTTATGGGTAGAGGACACCTCTGATGGGTATAGACTCTGATGAGGCGATGGGTGGTGGATTGCCATTTTTCTGACTGCTGGCGATTCTGACCTCTGGGTGAGCTTTGAGCCAGTCTGTTCAAGTTTTTTTATTAAGTTTTGTTTGTAATAAAAATATAAATGAATTTTAGACTTGCCATTTTTTAAAGCTGCCCTGTTTTTCAAAGGTGTTTTCTAAGCAGATCTTTAACGGAGTAAACAGCCTATGGCTTGAAGGAATTACGACAGGACGGAAGGTCCTGAAGCAGGATCTCATGGGCAGAAGGCAGCAGGCACGCATCTGAGTAACAAACAGACCCCAACTGGGGGGCCTGGAGGTGCTGGGGGCTCCCGTGGGGCGCCCCTCCAGCCGCGAGCGAGCGGGGAGGGTCACCTGTGCCAGCCACTCAGCGGGGGACATCGGGCCCTAGAGCTGAGCACAGCGGGAGCATTTCCTTACCTGCTGGTTCCGTGTTGGGAGAGATGTGGAGTCTCAAGCCACCTGTGCTCCTTTCCTCTGAAAGATCTGCTGGCTTTGACGCTGCCGGAGGGCTTAGTCCGTGCTGAGCGGTTGTAGTTCATTGGCTTTTTTAAGGCTTTCTGTCCAGACTTCAAAACTGATTTCAGAGTTTTGGGGGGACCCTCTCCACCCCCTCACCGCCCCCCGCCCCGAGGTCAGCCTGTGGGTGTTCGCCATTTCCATTTCTCTGCGTTGGGCAAGCGGAGTTCCAGTGCCGAGAACTGGAGGGCAGCCTGTCGAGGCTTAGGGCCTGTGTTCGGTGGGTAGGCCTCGTGCAGGGCACGGAAATGGCTGTGAAACAGTCCTCGTGATCCCTGGGGGTCGAGGGGGCGGCTTGGGCTGTTAGCTGAATTCCAGAGGCGCTCGCTCACTCATCTTGCTTACAAACTGTTAAGATACGTTTTTCTTCTGTTTGTTTTTTGGTTTTCGTTCTTTTGCAACATTCACATCTTTGACAGTTTGGGGGGGGGGGGGAACACCGCCCACGATAAAAGATTTGTTACACCTGGTGTAGCGCTGTTCCCTAATACTGGCATAACACTTCCAGGAGGTTTTTCTTTTATATTTAAAATGTTACTTTTCTGTATGATGTGCATGCAAGTTTACCGTAACTTTTCTTAAACTTTTTAGTGCCGTTTCTAGTATATTCCTGTAAATGTCAGTTACTGAAAATGAGTCCAGTGTAAGTAGTTTTAGCTTGTTTATTGCAATGCTGGCCTCAACACAACAGAATAAAAGTGGTAGAAAGTACTCTTTGATGTTTCTGGTAATCATGGACCCTTCTCCTGGGGCATTTGTTTTGTTTTCATAATAAAAGAAAAAAAAAAAAAAGAGGTGCCTCATCCTGTGCTTTCTGGGCTCCCAGCTCTCCCCTTGCTGGCGTGTGACGACGGGGGGAGTCCCTCGTTTTGACATCCCGTAGCTCCCGGCAGGAATACCCAGAGCATCCCAGAGGGTCTTAAAGAGCTCAGTGGCTCTGGTCCACAGCCTGGGTGGGGTGGCTCCGGGATTTAGGGAGCGTCTTCTGTCACCTTTTCAGGTCAGCAGCTCTGTGGATGGGCCGCCCCCCTCCATGACCCACAGGTTCGGTCGCCTCGGTTCCTGCCTGCTCGGTCATCCATCCCCTGTCCCCGCTGTGCCCTCAGTCTGCACTGAGGTGCTTTCCGGGACCAGAGGCATCAAACGCTCGTCCTCTGGCCCAACGGACGTTTCCAGGAAACCACGTCGAGATGTTGTGCGCGCTGAGGTTTCGTCCACAGTGGAGGCGGCAGCAAGGAATGAAGGAGGTATCGAGACAAATGCCAAGTCCTGACGCCGTTTTCAAAACAGTCACAGCTGTTGGAGCCGAGCCTTGCAGTGACGTCCCGGGAGAAGGCTCTGCCCGAGTCCAGGCCCGAGGCCCCCCTCCCCTGTATTCCCTTGCCCCCCGTCACCCAGACTGAGCTCCCCGAGGACGGCGACTGAGCACGTCCGCCGCGGCATCCCCAGCCCCCAGCCGGGAGGGCCAGCCGCCCAGGCGTCCCCAGGGCAGACGTGGCCTCCCCGCTCGCTAAGCAGCTTAGTGCCAGCTGTGTGCGAGCGGCCCAGGGCACGTCGGTCACCTGCACGCCCTACCAGTGCAGACGGCGGCCCTGGCCCGTGCTTGCTTTCCCGGCCACCGCCTCTGTGCTTGCGGCTGAGCCAACCACGGCCCGTTTCTAGGTTAGTCTGAGGGGCAGCGAGCGTGCAGCACAGAGGCACTCCAGCTCAGTCAGAAGTTTGCCGCCTTCCCAAACTGAACTGAAGTCGAAGGAGCGCAGAGATGCCGACAAGGCCTGTCTACTGGGGAGTTCCAGTGTCAGGGCGCCTGGACGGGCGGGCCCCTACTGCAGAGTCCTTCCTGACTGTGTCGACGAGACAGGCTTCCCTCTTCGCCTCGGGGAGGTGCTTAAGGAAATCTGCCTTCCAGCCTGCCCACCTGAGGCAGTAAGCCAGCCGAGGCTCCCTGTGCAAGGACCAGGCCTCTGGCTGGACACGTGACGTCGGGGGAGAGCAGTCCGACCCAGCAGCTCCCTTCTGGTTGCTGTCTGCTAAGCAGCTTGCACGCCTGCACGAGGAGGCACGCAAGGGGAAGCCCAGGACGTGCCGTGTGCATGGACAGCCAGAGGGTCTCTGTCCACCTGTGGGCTCACGGGAGCGCTGCCAGCAGGCCGTTGGAAGCGTGACGTAATCGCCCCGTCTGTACAGCTGAGCAAAACGTCACAGAACCAGGTGTTGCGTGGTGCGGGACGCCGCCTCCGGAACCTCGGCACACGCGCGCGCCGAGCTGCTGACAGCCGCCGCCTCTCGGGAGGGCGCTTCGTGCGTTTCTGCACTGGGGTTTTTAGCAATCGTTAGATGTTACTGTTGTAAAAAACAAAACAAAACAAAAAAAAACCCTGAAAGCCAAGTTAGGATATTAGGAGCAAACAGATCAAAATAAGGAGTGAGGAAGGAAGGCGGCTCCTAAAGGAGATTTATTTACAAAAGAAAACTCAGCTTTGACAAAAGACACTTCCACGTTTGCCTCGCCACACAGACCTTAACTACAGCAGACAGCAGATCCTTTAAAAATGACTCATAAGCTGCCCACACAGGTGGGCCGAGGCTGCCTGTGTGTGGTCACGGCCCACGCACATCAAACACTGCAGGTGGCCGGGAGGTGCAGCCTCGGAGTCGAGGCTGAACTACTGTCCGCTGAGGACCTGCCTGTTTCAGCCCTGTGATTAAATTTGAAATCACTGTTAGCAACTTTTGTGTAACTTAATAATTTGGGGGTTTCCTTAATGTTTTGGGGATGCCTTTGCCCCACAAGCCTCCAGCATCAGGAAGCTAGTGTAGGAGCCGTCACAGTGCATCACACGCAGTGATCATTTTGGTTACTAGACTCAAAACTCAAGTGCCACAAAGTCCCTGCTGAAATGCTGCTGCCGATGACCATTTGGGGTGAATCCGTCTTGGTCCCGCACATCGTGGTCCCGCACGTGGATCTGCGACCCGACATGATGCCAATTCCTTCACCTTTTTCTAGATCTGACCCACTCTTTACCAGGCAGAAGGGAAACCTAAAGGACAGCCTGTAAGAATGTGAAGAGGTGGTCTGTAACCGGGGTGTCCCTCCCGCTTGACTTATTCGGAAGCATGACCAAAACAGCATCTGGCCGGGCCCCGGACCTGGCCTGTGCCTACGGCGCCTGCAAGATCAGAATGGAGTCCAGCAGCCCAGTCCACCCATCAGCCCGACTGCGAACGGGCCGGGGCGCCATCTCTGGGATTTTGGGGTTCTTCTACCACAGCTCAACCTTCACGTTCACTGTTCAGGATCTCCCAGTAAGGACTAGGGATCAGCAAGGCGGCTGGGTGCCTGGGCTCAGGCTTTCACACCAGAATTACATAACAGAGCAAAACTTGGATTGCCCCGTGTCCCGGGAGACGTCCAGCTTGTTTTTGTCCCGGACGAGGATGGCCTCATTTCCGTACTGTGAGTACCACGTGCTTCGGCTCCTGCTTAGGTACGTCCCGGGCGGCACAGATGCCAACTTCTGCTGCTGCTGTTGCCAGATGAGCAGGGAGGTGTCCCGGTACCGGAGCCGGGCGTAGCCTTCGGACAGGGCTTTCTCTGCCAGCGGGACGCGGCCGCTCATCACTGGCCGGAACCTCCCCTCTCCTGGGCTCCTGCGCAGGAGGCCTCTGAGCCCGTGCTTTGCGCTAAATGCACTAATGAACCGGTATTTCAGCTGCTGGGTTTTGAGGATTCCTTCTTTAACCTACCGGTACAAATGAGACATTCAGGCCATTTACAGGCCACACCCTTGTGAGGGTTCTCTGCAAGGAAACTTGAGAGGAGCCTCCGAGCATTCTGAAAAGACACTTAAGAACCACACGTGAGTCGGCAAGCAGGTCAGCAGTGCCCTGGCCGCAGCGTTTCCTGGTGACGGCTGTGTGCACTGCATTAGGCGTGCAGTTGACAAGGGACGAGGCGCCCACCGCAGGGGGGACTTGTGTCTGCAGCGATTCTGACACCACGACGTGGACCACTAAATTTGCAAAGGTGTACCTGGTGTCCCGAATGAAAGGCCATGGTACAGCTAGACAGCAACTGACAGCAGCTCCTGTAACTGCCCGCTCACGATCCGTGCTCGGGCCGGCTTTCAGCACAGCAGAGGCGTTCCGATCCCTGCCAGGGATTTGGAACCAGCGTTTGTTCCGTGCTCTTTATCTGGCTGGTCTCCAGCTCCTCTCCAAGCTGACGCTACCAAGAAATGAACATGCTGTCAGGTGTTGGGGAGAAAAGGGCCCCAGCAGAAATGGCAGGTTATATGGCACACAATCCTCCTTAACTCTTGGCATCAGAGCGTTAAACCAAGCTCCCGATCGACACATTCCAGGATTTCATTTGCTCTCTGGTGACGCGGTGAGCCTGGGTTTAAGAGGTAGACCTGTGCCTCACCCTAGTTCTTTTATTAACTAAGGGGACGATCCTGGGGAAGCCACTTGTTGGAGCGTTAGTGTCTAGATCTGCGAAATAAGCCCTAAGAGCTTGACGGGGCACAGAAGTGACCTGCCCATGCTGGGGACGCTGGTACTCACCCAGCCAGCAGCGCCGCCTTTCTGCTCCAGGCATCAGGGAGGCCCCTGGACCAGAAAGAAAAATGACGTCAGGTGAAAACCAAACGGGAGCATCCACAACACCCCCGCCCCACGCCGCCCCTGCCCATGCTTTCCCAGCCATGCAAGTTCGCTTTTCCTTCTGCGTGGCCCGCGCCCCCATCGCCCTGCCCAGTCATCACTGCCGGCTGCCGCTGAGCCCCCAACGCCCGGCCCGGCCCGCACCCAGGGCGCGTCCCCATTGCCTCCCCGGCATCCCGGGTCCCGCCTGGCCCGGCCCGCGCCCAGCGTCCCCCTACCGCCCGCCCCCGTCACCTGACCCGCGCCCCCCGTCGTCGCCGCCCCGGCCGCCCGCGCCGTGGGGCCTCGGCGGCGAGCGGGTCGCGGGGCCGGGCGCCTCGGGCGGGGCGGCGCCAGTTGGCTGCGTGTCCGCGTCGCTATGGCAGCGCCGCAGGCATGCCGAACCGAGCGCCGAGGCCGGCAGGCGGGCGCCACGAGCCGGAGCCATCGATGGCTCCGCGGGGCGGGATCGGGGGGCGGGGTCTCCCGCTGCGGGTGGGGCAGCTGCGGGAGCCATGTGACAATTATTGTGGGTCGTAGCATGGTGTAGGTCGTAGCTTTGTGTTGCTGTTTGCGTCTGCTGTTGCCACTTCTGCCACTGCTGTTGCTACTGCTATTAGCATTCTTACCCCTAATAATCTATAGCGTTGTTTTTGATAATTTCATGTTGTCCCGGGCGTACGTACTCTCTCAAAACCACGTGTCCCACTAACCCATGTCACCCAGCCGGGCGAGGTCCCCATTCTGCCATGAAAATTAGGTCTGTTTCCTTCCGCACCCACCTCCAAATCCTTCCGCAATAATACTCTCGTTTGGTATCTGTCCCTTTCCTTACCGAACTTTCATTTTTACGGTTTCCCCTAACGCTAATTCAGGAAGTCGACATAAGAGACATTCAAGCACACTGAACCCACCACTGTAGAATGCACATTCTCTACAAGGACACAGAACATCTCCAAAAATTGACCACATGCCAGTCCATGAATCAGTTTCGATACATTTCAAAGCACTTAAATCCTAGGCGAAAAGGGTCACAGGAAACATAGTCTATAAAACAACAATAAAAAGATACTAGAAGAAAACCCCTATATATGATTACTTTAAAATATATTCTCGAGCCCACTCAGGGATACCAAAAAAAAAAAAAATTCTAAATTCCTCATGGGTCAAAGAGAAATTCACAGTACAAATTTTAAACTATTTTAATTGAATGATGATAAAAATACAATATATCAAAACTTGTGAGATGCAGTTAAAAATCATGCCTGGAGGGAAGTTTATTGTCTTAAATGCATATACAAGAAAATATACACGTGTATGGTGTGTTTGTGGGCTATATGGAAACTCTCAGTATTGTCTTTGCAATTTTTCTGTAAATCTAAAACTGTCCTAAATTAAAATGTAAAAGCTTATTTTTAAAATGAGTGAAAAGGAAAGTCACAGAGGTGAGAAGAAACTGGCAATATGTATGGTTGATGAGGGACTTAGTCAGGGTCCAGCTGGAAGACAGAAATCACACCAATGATTTGACCAGAGAGAGATTAATAGAAGGGATTGTTCATTAGGTACAAAGTTGTTAACTAGGTAACTTTCAGGTTAAAATAAAGAGCTCTAAAGTATCTCAAAGGTGGTAACCACAGGAAGCAAAGGGACCAAAGAGAAGAGGGTGGAATTGTGAACATTTAGAAACGCAGAGGAGGGACACCAAAGAGCTGAAACTCAGACTTTTGACGAGGGGGTGCTGCCAGCTGGAGCTGGTGTCTCTGCACCAAGAATAGGGTCCCAGTAGGGCAGGGACCCAGACCCCGAGGACGGGGGGGGGGGGGATCCCAAATAGAGGAAATACAAAGTCCCACCAATCGAGGGCTCCTTTTCTGGGTTAGGTTAATTACTTTTCCTATCAGTCTCCTTCTGTCTGAATATTCTTTTACCCGAAACTAAATTGCAAAGTTAACTTCCAACAAAACTGTACTGAAAGTCATAAGGGAAGTGAGGAAATAAAAGAAGAGCTAGATACAAATACATACGTACTTAACAGGCAGGGGGAAATACGGAGTTGTTACCGTCCTTGTTTCTGTAACAGTCAGATGGGTTTTCCTTTGCCCTCAGCAAGATCTCAGCTGGTCGAGGTTTCTTTAGCTAGTGGGGTGACTTATACCTTCATTCCTGAAGGGCACAAACCCTCAATTATCCTGCTATCTATCTATCTATCTATCTGTCTATCTATCCAATCCATCTATCCATCCATCCATCTATCTAACCATCTATCTATCTATCTATCTATCTACCTATCTATCAGTCAATCAATCCATCCATCTATCTATCTAACCATACATCCATCTGTCTGTCTGTCCGCCCTTCCATCCATCCATCCGTCCATCCATCCATCCATCGTCTTTGGTGGCTGCAGCTTTCCATGAACTTTGCTCTTGGTGGTAGAAATACTAAAATGTACCAGGAAGAATCCCCTGGGTTCTAAACATAGTTCTTCCTGCCCTCAACCTCAGCGTGAAGCAACAACTCACTTTCTCCATCACCCCAGTTGGGAAGGTAACCCACTTCTCAGTGTTTTGATTCAGTGGTATCAGGAGCCCCTGATTTCCAAGTGGCAGTCTCATCTTCCAAATCAAAGAAGCCATTGATGTGCTCCCTGGTGAGCCCATTCCTCTCTCTAGAACCAAGCCTTGCAAGTCATCAGAAGCTCAAAGACGTGGGGCAGAATTAACACTGACATGAGGCATCGTTGGAAGGCCTCTCCCACCTCCACCCTCTGGTTCCCAGGCGCCTGTGGTCTGGCTTTGGGGAAGACAGCACCGTATATTTTTCTATGGCTCAAAGCATTCACGGTGAAGTTCCCAATGGGTGCTTCACCCGCGTCCTCAGGAGGCCACGCTGCTCTCTGCTAGGGGGGCGCTCTGGGTGATGGGCGCATATAAAGCCAGTGGCTTCCATGAGCAAGGGCCTATAGTTTCCCTCCTTTTTCTCAGCAACGAGGTCCCTGCGCAGAATACTGCTGTGGGAATGGTGTGATGGTCAGCGAGTCCCTCCCTCAGTCTGTGGATGGGGGTGCTGGCAGGAAAAGCAAGTCCAGAATCCGTGTCTGTTCCAGCAAGACTGCATCTCTGTCCCCTCCATGATGGATGAGTCCATGTAATAAATGTGCCACCACTTGGCTGGCTGGATCCCCGGGTAATGATGCCATACCGGGGGCTCAGCGTTGGCTTGCAGTGGTGGTGGGCAGGGCGGCTTCGGTGGTGGAGCTTGCGCTGTCATCCACATTGCGCCTCCATCGCTCCCGCCAAGATCACTTTGCACACGGGCGCATCAAATAAGCAATGCACCGGCTCGATGAAGGGGCTGAAGACCTCCACAGAGTGGTCCCTGTTTCCAGCTGATACTGAGAGTCTCCTCTGCATTGGACGGGCCTCGGAGACATCTGTCCACCTGGGATACAGATATTGTCACAGTCTGCGTCCTTTCTAAGAAGTCCATCCGGTGCCTCTTCCCCAGAGCTCGCTGTCATCCAGCTCCCAATCCTTTTCTTTCCAAGCCCTTAACCATCCAGCCAAACCAGTAGCAACTGCTTGAGAATCACGGTAGATCTATGCGATGGAAGGCGATCCAGTAATTTAAAAGAAAATGAAGTACTGATACATGTTTCAATATGGATGAATCTTGCAAACATTATGCAAGGCGAAAGGAGCCAGTTACCGAAGACCATTGTACGACTCCACTGATAGGAAACGTCCGGGACGGGGAAACCTGTAGAGACAGAAAGTAGGTTAGTGGTTGCCTACGGCTGGATTAGAGATTGGGAGAGAATGGAGGGTAACAGCCGCTACGTATGGGGTTGCTTTTTTTTTTGCCATTCCCATTTTTATTTCTGGCTGTGTTGGGTCTGCATTGCGGTGCGTGGGCTTCTCGATGAGGTGGCTTCTCTCTTTGCAGAGCATGGACTCTAGGCGCTCAGGCTTCAGTAGTTGTGGCGCATGAGCTCTAGAGTGCAGGCTCAGTAGTTGTGGCACAAGGGCTTCGTTGCTCTGCAGAATGTGGGATCTTCCCGGACCAGGGATCGAACCGTGTCCCCTGCATTGGCAGGCAGATTCTTAAGCACTGTGCCAGCAGGGAAGTCCCTGGGGTTGCTTTTAAAGAGGCTAAAATGTTCTAAAATTAGATTGGGTGATGGTCGCATGATCATCTGACCATACTCAAAAACTCTGAATCGTACACCTTCAGTGGGTGAATTGCATAGTACGTGAACTCTACCACAATAAGCTGCTTTTAAAAGAAGAGTCATAACTTTCTCAAGACGTCAGCAAAAATGGTGGAATAGGAAATCCAGATTCTGCCCCTTCACAAAGGAAAGGAAAAAATAGGCAAAAATTGTCACAATAAACTTTTCTGCAACTTGGGAAATTAACCAAAGGCTTGCAGGAACCCAGGAACACTTTTCTTTTAAGACTGATTTTTGGTACAAACAGCAAACTTTGTGGTGTTTTCATTTATCCTACCCCTGATTTCCCATAAAGATTTTAAGAGCATCACCCTAGCTGTCAGCCCTGCCAGCTTGGTCTGTGCGGGCGGAGAAAGTACAAAACAAGAAGTCTTGACTCCCAAGCTCCTAGGCAGGAGTCACCCCCGACAACAAACACAAGCCTCAAACAGGAGCTGTTCAGCGACAGACACAGCTACAGCCATGGGAGAAGAGGAATAACTCAGAGGCTGGAGCCAAGACCTGCGAGGAATCATCCCTTGAGCCTCAAGGACGTGGTAAAATGCCCAGGGGCTTCCCTGGTGGCGCAGTGGTTACGAGTCCGCCTGCCAATGCAGAGGACACGGGTTTGAGCCCTGGTCCGGGAAGATCCCACATGCCGTGGAGCAACTAAGCCCGTGCGCCACAACTACCGAGCCTGCGCTCTAGAGCCCTCGAGCCACAACTACTGAGCCCACGTGCCACAACTACTGAAGCCCACGCGCCTAGAGCCCGTGCTCCGCAGCAAGAGAAGCCACTACAATGAGAAGCCCGCACGGTGCAAAGAAGAGTAGCCCGTGCTCACCGCAACTAGAGAAAAGCCCACGCGCAGCAACGAAGACCCAATACACCCAAAAACAAACAAACAAATAAATAAAAAAATTTTAAATGCCCAGAAATTTAGAAAGGTTATGGACTTGGGGCTGTGGTTTGTGTCCCCACCCCCAGCGCCGGCTTCCCTCTTTCTGAGGGAGCATCTAGGGTGGTTACTTACGCCCACGCTGCCTTTGCACATTGGGTGTGTAGGAAGGGACGGATCCCTGGCCTTTTAGTCCGTAAGGCTTTAGATGGACTCTGCACGATGAGCTGTACCTGCGGAGATGCCCCTGTGCAGCCTCATCTGCACCTGGATCTGATTTAGATGCCAAGAGCATGAGGCCATAATTGATGAGGCTTTGGGGCAAAGTCTTGGGAGGGGTGAGTTTATTCTTCATGTTCAAGAATTACAAACAGTTCATGGCCGGAGGATGGACTGTAATAGGCTTAAACATGTCCACACATTCCTTGATACCCCTCTCTTCAAGAATGGAGCCTAATCCTTCCCGCGTGACTCTTGGCTGGCCTCGGTGACTCCTTCATGATGAACAGTACGTGGCAGAAGTGACGGTGCCTGACTCCTGAGGCTGGGTCCACAGATGGTGGTACAGCTTCCCCGCCCCCCACCCCCAGCCCCGGCTCTCTGTGTTGGAAGAGTTGCTCATAGAAGTCGGCTGCCAGGCTGTGTGGAAGCCCAAGCCACACGGAGAGACCTCTCATGGGTGTTCTAGCCAACAGCTTGAGGTCCTGACTGCCAGCCAGCCTTCCATGTGACTCCAGCCAGCCCCAGGCCCTGTGACACCTGAGAGACCTCGAGCCAGAACCACCAAGCCAAGCCAGCCAACCCCCAAACCATGAGAGATCACGATAAATAACTGTTGTTAAGCCAGTAGGTTTGTTCTTCAGCCATAGAGATGTCCCAGGAGTTGGCATTAATCCAGAGCCCGCCTCTAGCAATCCCCCAAAGACCTGGTATTTCCTTTTCCTTGGGGCATGTCACTTGGGTGAAGGGCCACAGCTGCCTTTGCAGAAGGTCCAGAGAAAGATCTACAGCACGTTCTTCTGCCTGTGCTGCAGGGTCCTCCCTCCAGGGACCTGGCCTCCTCGTCAGTCATGAGCTGTGGATCGGCAAACCGGTGTCACGTCTTGAAACTGGGAAGAGGCCATCAGTCTCCATTTTGGCAACTGAAGTCAGGTTCTGGGTCACCAGACCTGGAGTTTTTCCCACTATAGGGATCAAGCAACATTGAAGTGGGCAACTTCGTTCCTAGGGACGTGACCCTCAATTATACTGGTAGAGCTTACTGATTACATTAGCCCCTGCTGTCCTGTTCAGGAACTGGGCTCACCTTGCCTTTGGGAATTAATGCTGCCACTTAGTCTCTGCCACTCTGGGACCCCAGGATCTCTGAAATCAGGGAGCCCAGGGATTCCCACCATCACATGGTGGGAATGTGTAGGACTGTAGGACATGGCTGTAGTACATGGCTAGCTCAGCTGCCCCTCACCAATGCAGTCCTCAGTGCCTTAGCAGAGGGAGTGTTCCCTGGGACCTCTGGGGAGATACAGTCGGTGGGGGAGGGGAGGTGGGCAGGTGGCATTCCTCTCTCCCCAAGCCTTCTGATTCCTTCTGTTTCACGCCAGTGAAGTTCTGGCATTTCAATCTCATTAAACACAGTCCACAGTCCAATTTCCGTCCATTTCACTTCAAGCTGCAAGAGCTACACAATTAAATCCAGAACCTCCGATAAGGACGCGCTTATGAGTACACATGGCCCGATCCAGGGTTATGTTCTGTCTTCCTTGGTCTAACGTTCTCGGAATCCATCCCCACACAGATTGTTCTGGTTTCTGCCAATCTCTATGTGAGAAATCTTTCCGTTCTTTTAGTGTAGAAGTTATTTCGTCTTGGATCAGTCTTTGTACTTGACCCCGGAGCGTGCTGAGATCTGAACCTAGCTATGGATCTAGTGCAACAGGGGTGTCTGGGGTGGGTTTTGAGGAGAAACATCATTTCCTTCTAAGACAGTTTCCCCAGGTGAGGTTATTACTGTGCTTTCTAGTCATGTCCCCTGGCAAGACAGGCTCAGAGTGGCGGGGGGATTGGAGCTTCTCAGTTTCCTCTGAGTCTAACCAGATGTCCCTTTCCAAGTTTCAGGGTCCCACGCCTTCCCAGCCAATGTCACACGCTCACAAGACAGACCTGGCGAGGCTGGGGACTCAACACGTGTTGTTATTCTGCAACCCACCATCTGATATTCAGCGATACTGGCCTGGTGGCTGCAAGAAAGAAATTCCTTTAGGACTGTTGTGGAGACTCCATGGTTTTCTTGACCATGACCTGAGCTGAGGCTTCAAAGTCCTGAGATTTCCTTTCTTTGTGAAACTCTCCTAGGGCTCAGAAACAGCCATCCCACACCACAGTCCTGGGGCCACCACTGCTGTCATACGGTCAAGGGTATCGGTGCCCCTGAGACACCTTCTCTGTCCACCAGCATCACCGCAGGGAGTAGTTTGCTTAATGGCAATGCCACGGCTGGCCTGGGGTCACCAGAATCCCACTTCTCAATCGTGAGGAGCTCGTTGCCCTGTCCAAGCTCAAGCCCGTGACCAACCCACTCCCCAGACTCCACATTTGAAAGTCGGCTTCCTGAGACCCTGCCTGGTACCAATTCAGGTATCTGTCAAGGTCCCACAAGGAAACAGAAACCATGCCAGTTCTTTGAATAAAGAAACTTTAAAATAAATAATTGCTGGGGACTTCCCTGGCGGTGCAGTGGTTAGGACTCCACACTTTCACTGCCGAGGGCGCGGGTTCAATCCCTGGTTGGGAAACTAAGATCTCACTAGCCACGCGGCGCAGCCAAAAAATAAAATAAATACATAAATAAAATTAAAAGCATAAAGAAGCGTTGACAGTGTAAAGCCGTCAACCAGATCACTGAATGCATTGAACTCTAAGCATGGGGAAGGCAGCAACTGCTGGAAGCGACCCTCTCCCCATCCTGCCCCCGGCTAAGGACCGAGGGAACAGAGCTCAGAGGTGGCCCCGGGGAGCTCTGTGGAGGGGGCGGTGCTGGTTCTGGAGGAGCGGCCTCCTGGGCCCAGACCCGGACCCAGATGGGTGAGGAGGGGCTGGTGGTGCTGTCCCGAGGCCGGAGGCTGGCCCTGCAAAATTGCTGCTGCCGGGGCGAAGAATCAGGGCTGGGGCTGCCTCATCAACTCTTGGTTTACCCTGAAATACAGTTCATACAGGAAAGGCAGAATAAATGCTTCATTCTTTCCCTTTACCTATCAGTTTTCAGAATAATGTGTCAGTGCTCTATCAACTTCCAAAGGGATTTTTTTTAAATAAAATTTATTAATTTATTTTTATTTTTGGCTGTGTTGGGTCTTCGTTGCTGTGCGCGGGCTTTCTCTAGTTGCGGCGAGCGGGGGCTACTCTTGGTTGTGGTGTGCGGGCTTCTCATTGTGGTGGCTTCTCTTGTTGCGGAGCACAGGCTCTAGGTGCGTGGGCTTCAGTAGTTGCAGCACGCGGGCTCAGTAGTTGTGGTGCGCGGGCTCTAGAGCGCAGGCTCAGTAGTTGTGGCACACGGGCTTAGTTGCTCTGAGGCATGTGGGATCTTGCTGGACCAGGGCTCGAACCCGTGTCCCCTGCATTGGCAGGCGGATTCTTAACTACTGCGCCACCAGGGGAGTCTCACCAAAAGGATTTTTTTTAAGTCAGGGATTTAAAAAAATATTATCAATATGACATCATGAATTTGAATGTATGTGATGTCTTTCAGTGAATGGCCTGATTGTGTTTGAGTCTCAGGATTTTCTGTGCCTGGCCAGTAGGAAATCAAGTTGTCGGCGGGCCCCTTCGGTCTAGAAGCTCTGGGGAGAGAGTGCGTCCCAGGCCTCTCTGCGAGCTTCTGGTGGCCGCCGGCATGCTGGCTTGCGTGGTTTGTGACTGCCCCCCCCCGTCGTCCCCCCCCCCGTTGTCCCCCCCCCCCCCCCCCCCCCCCCCCCCCGTCCGCTTCTTCCTGTGTCTCTCCGCTGGGTGCCTCTAATAACGACACTTGTCATTGGATTTAGCTAATCCGGGATGATCTCATCTCAAGATAGCTAATTACAGCTGCAAAAATCTGTTTTCCAAATAAGGTCACAATTCACAGATTTCAGGGGTTCGATGTGACAGCCCTTTCTGGGGCCCCCCATTCAACCCACTGCAAACCCTAACACGGAAACGGGTGCAGGGAAGATGGAGGGAATCTAGGATTGGTTATTTGGCCAGGCTGTGGCTAAAAGCGGTGAAAGTACAGCTTTCTTAGGAGACGGGACAAAAGGGGCCACACGGCTGAGTAAACCGTTTCCTGTGGTACCCTGAAGTGACAGGCCCAGGGGAAGGCTCTGGAGGACCATGGAATGGTGCCCAAAAAAGAAGTGAATGGCTACAGTGTGGGATACGTTTTAAATGGCTCATCAAAAAAGAGAATGAAAAGCTAAGATTCCTCCATTTTAGTCCCAGATGCAGACTGATAGCCAAGGCTGCCGTCGGCCAGAAGCGGAGGTGTGATATCTCAGGAGGCAGAGGCCGGGTGGTTTTCAGGCTGGGCGATGGCTAGCCTTTAAGGGGGGAATGGCCACGCTGCGTGGGCAGAAGAGGACCGCATGATCAGTCAGAATGAATACTGCAATGCCAAGATCCCCTACGAGCCACCTCTGGGCCAGCCTCAGAGATCTGAAGGTTTTCCGGGAGCAGGCCGATTCCGCAGCAACCGCGATTCTAACCGATTCAGGGCTGGATGACCAACTTCTCCCTAAAGGCAGTATTTTCTCCTGATGTCTCTGTCACAGAAGCTTTGCAGGACGTGCTCCCCCAGAACGGTGGTTCTCATACTTGCTCAAGTGTTGCCCAGAGGCTCCGGAGGGGGCATGGGTGGACGAGCTCCCCGTGAGCTGACTCAGGTGTCCCCATGCCTCCATCTCGTGGCACTGCCTCTCCATCAGGGCCGTGATCCTGGTCCAGGACACTTGCTGGCTGGAGCCTTCCCGGGAGCTTCACCGCTTTTCCTGCCTTGCAGCTCTGGGGGATAATGTCCCCTTATACCATGTCCTTTTTGTTTGTTTGTTTTGTTTTGCGGTACGCGGGCCTCTCACCGCCGTGGCCTCTCCCGCTGCGGAGCACAGGCTCCGGACGCGCAGGCTCGGCGGCCATGGCTCACGGGCCCAGCCGCTCCGCGGCATGTGGGATCCTCCCGGACCCGGGCACGAACCCGCGTCCCCTGCATCGGCAGGCGGACTCCCAACCGCTGCGCCACCAGGGAAGCCCGCCACGTCCTTTTATGTGCTGCTCCAGCTTACACACTTTGCCTCCAGTGGGCGATTAATCACTCAGCCGTTTGCTGACTTTCTCCGATGCACTCACAGCTGTGCCTGTGACAGCCGATGTTTCCGAGGTTCCACTAATTACTCTCCCCTCACCATTCAGACGTCTGAGGTACTGCGCTCCAGTACCTTCTGTTGTGTAGGCATCCCGCCCCAGTTCACCACTGAGGAAAGTTCTAACAATCACTGCCCCGTACCAGGCACTCTCCGTACTCCGCTCTCCATTGGCAGTGGGGTTCCTGCCGCTAGCTGGCCGAGGCCAGCCAGTCCATAACAGCGGCGCGGGTCTGCTTCCTGGGGCCCCTCCACACACCCAGGGTTGGGAGTGGGGGTCGGGGAGCAGGAAGGATCTGGGCTTCAGGGGAACAGCAGGGTCTGTTTTGCCTGGAAGGAAGGGCAGGGGGGGTGGCTAGGAAGTCATCGGGCCATTCCTGGACCCCGGCTTGGGGGTCCTACTGGCCCCTCTCTGGCCAGGGCGACAGGAAGAGCAGAGCACAGCCAGGCCGGGCATGGCATCTATTGGCAAAGACCTGTCACGCCGGCAACTGCAAAGAAAATCAACGTGTGGCCCCTGGAAGCCAAGGTGAGGGGGGTTCATGACGTCACAGGCTGCCGAGGCAGGGTGGACCTTGAGAACTTTGACCTGCATCTGGACCCTGGAGGGATGGTGGAGAGGAGATCTAGGGCCAAAGGCAGGAGAGAAGGTGGGTGACCGGAACACCATAACCAGGTGCCTGGTGAGACTCAAGTTACAGTGTGAGATGGCAGCGCTCTGTCCTGGGGGACATGCCGGTACCCAGGGACGGACCCTTGTTCAGGCGGCAGTGGCTGAGAGTGCGAGCAGGGCAACATCGGGGACAGCGGGGCCTGGGAGGACGAGGCCAGCTGGGCCACGCTCTGAGCCAAGGTCCAGGTGGTAGAAATGGCCTGTGTCCTGCAGGGGCTGGTACCTGGCGGGGGGCTGGGGAGGGCACCCCATAGCACCCCCCGCCCCGTGTGGCAGAGGCACTGGGATCCCCAGGGGGGCTGCGTTCTGGGCATTGGGACAATTCAGGGAAGTGGAGGCCCGTCACTGGAGGGAAGCCCTGACTTCCTGAGTCAAAGCAAGTGAGGCATGAAGCTACTGGCTGGGAAAACACACGAGCTGGGACTGCCTCTGACCGCGAGCCGGTGCAGGGCCAGGCCTGTCCTGAGTGCTGTGTGCGCGTCGATCTCATTGACTCAAGCAGCGCAGCCTCTGCCCCGGGTTCACCGTCGTACCCACTTCACAGACGAGGAGACTGAGTCTCAGACACATATATCGCTTTTGCCAAAGGGCACAGGGTGGCTGCATGGAACTCGGGAGGCCTCCCTCGTGGCCTTTCTCTCTGAGGGAGCCTCCTAGCCCTCCAGCTCAAGCACATGAGAAACGCTAGAGAGGTGAGACCTCGGGGTTCTCCCTAGGGGCTTCAAGTCTCAGGAGGTCCCCCTATGGCCCTCTCCCGCCCCAGCTCTGCCGTGTGCCCAGGGTGGGGTCTGTGAGGGGCACCTCCTACTGAGCCTGGCCTTCTGGCTGCAGGGTTGGGCCATAATCTTCTCCCACTAGTTGGAGCCAAGAAACCTGCAAAGGCCCCTCGTAGGGAAGCTCCTCCTGATCCTGCAGGTCCCCCAAGTGCTGAGCCCACTTGGGGGGCCTGCAGGATCACTCAGTCACAGGGACCTCTACTGGGGTAGCGGCATCACCACATTACATCAGGAGGAAGCATGGGAGTGTGTGTTGGGGGTGGATGGGGGCTCACTATGTCAGTGGGGGGACTGAGCTCTGCTCAGACAAACAACACGTTGACCTCTGGGACCCGTGGGACATCCCTGGGAGGCAGGAGGCCTTGGTGCAGCCTCTGTAGCCCCCACCTGAGACCTCTGTCTTGACTGTGATAATCCTGGGCCAGCTTCATTTCCCCACCAAGGGGCAAGCTTTGTGCAGGGCGGGTGCTCAGAAGTGTTTTCTGGTTGGATGTGGGGGGAATGGTTGGGTGAGTGGTTGGGGGTTGGATGGTTGGATGGGTAGATGGATGGGTAGATAGATGGATGGATGGATGAATGGGTGGACGGGTGGATGGATGGATGGATAGATGGATGGATGGGTGGGTGGATGGATGGATGGGTGGGTGGATGGGTGGATGGATAGATGGATGGATGGGTGGGTGGATGGATGGATGGGTGGGTGGATGGATGGGTGGATGGATGGATGGATGGATGGGTAGATAAATGGATGGGTGGATGGGTGGGTGGATGGGTGGATGGGTGGGTGGATGGGTAGATAGATGGATGGATGGATGAATGGGTGGATGGGTGGATGTATGGATGGGTGGATGGATGGATGAATAGATAGATGGATGGATGGGTGGTTGAATGGATGGTTGGGTGGATGGATGGATGGATAGATGGATGGATGGGTGGGTGGAGGATGGATGGGTGGGTGGATGGGTGGATGGGTGGATGGATGGGTGGATGGACGGACGGACAGATGGATGGATGGGTGGGAGGATGGATGGATGGGTGGATGGTTGGATAAATGGATGGGTGGATGGGTGGATGGATGGATGAATGGATGGGTGGATGGATGGATGGACAGATAGATGGATGGATGGGTAGATAAATGGATGGGTGGATGGGTGGATGGATGGATGGGTGGATGGGTGGATGGATGGGTGGATGAATGGAATGGATGGGTGGAAAAATGGATGGATGAATGGATGGATGGATGGATGGGTGGGTGGATGGATGGAAGGATGGGTGGATGGGTGGATGGATGGATGGATGGGTGGATGGATGGATGGTTGGATGATTGGGTGGATAGGTGGATGGATGGATGGGTGGATGGGTGGATGGATGGGTGGATGAATGGAATGGATGGGTGGAAAAATGGATGGATGGATGGATGGGTGGGTGGATGGATGGAAGGATGGGTGGATAGGTGGATGAAGGAATGAATTCATGCCAGGCACTGTGTTGGATGCAGGCAGGACACAGGGAGGTGAGACCACAGGCTGGGCCCAGAGGAGGCCACCGTCCATCCCACTCCCAGCAGATGTCTCCAAGCAAAACACTGAGGAACACTGAGAAGGCAGGAGATGGTCCCTGAAGGAAGAGATGGCTGAGATGGGTTTTAGGAAACACACACATTTTCTGAGTGGACCAGGCTCCTGTGAGCCCATGGCTGGAGCCAGCTCTAGTTGAGGAGCAGGCAGTTCAGAATTGCAGGTACATGAAGGATGAAGATGGGGTAAGGGGTGGAGGTTAGGAAGTGGCACGGGTTAGACTGAGGGGACTGTGATGGGGTGCAGGCGACTCCAAAATCATGCCTAGGAGGCTGTGCTCAGAGGGCTGTGGGAACCAAGGGCTTTTTTTTTTTTTTGCAGTACACGGGCCTCTCACTGTCGTGGCCTCTCCCGTTGCAGAGCACAGGCTCTGGACGCGCAGGCCCAGCGGCCGTGGCTCACGGGCCCAGCCGCTCTGCGGCATGTGGGATATTCCCGGACCGGGGCACGAACCCGTGTTCCCTGCCTCGGCAGGCGGACTCTCAACCACTGCGCCGCCAGGGAAGCCCTGGTTTGTTTTTTATGTTGAGATATAATTGTATAAAATCTACCCATTTAAAGCACACAATCTGATGGCTTTTAGTTTATTCACAGCTGCGCAACCATCACCAGAGTCTGTTTGAAAACATTTTCATCTAAGGAGACCCTGTCCGGGGCTTCCCTGGCGGTCCAGTGTCTAAGACTCCGTGCTTTCATTGCAGAGAGCGTGGGTTCGATCCCTGCTGGGGAACTAAGATCCCACATGCTGCGTGGCGCGGCGCGGCCCCAAAAAATAAAAATAAAGAAACCCTGTCGCCATCAGCAGTCACACCCCATTTGCCCACGTGCCCCCAGCCCTAGGCAACCACTAATCTACTTTCAGCCTCTAGATTTGCCTATTCCGGACATTTCATACAAGTGGATCCCATAACGTATGGCTTTTTGTGTCTGGCTCCTTGCACTTAGCGTAACGTTTTCTAGCTTCGTCCATGTCGTAGCACGTTCCAGTGCTCATTCCTTTTTGTGTATGTGTGGCAAAATACACAACATGGAATCGGTCCTTTAAACCATGTTTAAGTGCACAGTTCAGGGGCATTAAGTACGTGCACATTGCTGTGCCGCCATCACTACCATCATCTCCAGGACGTTTTCATCTTCCCAAACTGAAACTCTTCCCGGTAGACGGTAATGCCCCATCCCCTCCCCCAGCCCCTAGCAGCTGCTTTTCTGTTTTCTCTTACTACAGATATACTGATTCTGGACATTTCATATAAATGGAGTCATATAACTTATAACCCCTTTTTCACTCAGCATAAGGGTTTAGAAAGGAGTTCATCCATGCTGTAGCAGGTGTGAGAATCTCATTCCTTTTTATGGCTGAATAACGTTCCATTCTAGGGATGGACCACATTTGGTTTCTCCATCATCCGTGGATGGACACGGGCTGTGTCCACCTTCAGCTGTTGTGAGTATGTTGCTGTGCACATGGGTGTTTGAGTGTCCACTGTGTGGACAGTGGGTGAGCGTTGAGCAGAAGGCAGCACGACCAGCTTTGTGGGTTAGAAGGGTCGCTCCTGCAAGGGGTGGGGTGTCTGTGGGGGTCAGGTGGGGGAGAGAGACTAGAAGGACACCTCCAAGCCTTGGGGAAGTGTGATGCACAGCTGCTCTCCTCAGCTCCCAGCATGCACGCTGGGGGAGCGTGCTTTTGTTAGTTTCCTGGAATAGGCAAAACTTGCCTGATCCTGACGTGATGGAGAAGAACCTCCATCGTAACGTCTTTGCTTTCATTGATGCAGTGAATGCCGGCCCCAGTGCTAAATCCTTTCCATCCACGATCCCAGGGAACCCCCGCCGTGGGGAGACAGGTCTCATGAATTCACAGGTGAGAAGACCAGAGGACGTGTGCTTTCTGCAATGTCACACCTCGGGGAGCGGGGCCAGGCTTCAAACAGACCCCACGCTGCCCAGCGTGACTGCAGCCACGAGCCACGTGTGGCTTCTGAAGTCTTGAATGCGGTTCGCCTGACAGAGGAGCCAAATTTTTAATTGCATTTAATTTTAATTCACGTAAAATCGGATACTCAATTCAGTTTTGGGCAAACTTTCAAGTATATTTGAAACAACGTGGGTACATGAACGTATTTTTCCAAGGATACATTTTCTGAACTTTAAATACAGATCAAACGTTTCTGATGACAGTTTAGTGCTCCTGCTGAAATGTGCTGGGGGTGTAAAATACACACTGGATTTTGAAGACTTTAGCATGAAAAGTAAACTGCAAAATGTATCGTTAATAAGTTTTCAGGTTGGTTACGTGAGATATAGTGGATTCAAATAAAATGAATTATTAAAATGGATTCCACCTACAAGGAGCTATCCTTCAGCCATAAAAAGGAATATAGTACTCGCTGATAGACACGAGTGAACCTTGGGATTATGCTGAGTGAAAGAAGGCCATGCATTACATGATTCCATTGATATGAAATGTCCAGGACAGGCAAAGCCATGGACACTGAAAGTAGGTTAGCGGTTGCCAGCTGTGGCATGGGCAGGGTGTTGGAATGGCAGCTGTGGGGCATGGGGTGTCTTTTTGGGGTGATGGGCACATTCTAGGATTCAGAGCACTCGTGCTGGGGTGCAGAAGCAGGGTCTAGCAGGGTCACACTCCCTTGACTGTGCTGACTTACTGCCCCAGGAGGTCAAGGGCAGTATTGAACACCAGGAAGGGCAGGGGCAGACCTGCCCTGACCAGGGCTCTCCACGGCTCTGTGTTCTGAATACCACGGTGTGCTTCCTCCTTTCAATGACAGCCCAAGCTCCTGGCAGCCAATGTCAAGGCTGAGCCGGCCCAGGACCACCTTCAACGGCAGCGGCACCCGGGCCACCCCTTGGGTCCCGTAATGTACAACCAGCCGCATGGGGCTTCCCTTGGCCAGACTGGACTCCCCCCTCTGACCTTCGCTGAGGTGGCCTGCTGGGGTCACAGTGATGGGGCTCCTGCAGAAATCTGGGATCTGCCCCCAAATACCGGCTTCTCAGCCTCACGCCTACAAATGAATTAAGTCCTGGAGACCCTCCCCCCTCCTTAGAGCCTTAAGTAACCCTGCACCCTGACCTCAGGCGCCTCTCCAAGAGACCCAAGCCCCGAACAGGGCTCCGAGGAAGCTGCCCGGAACCAGGGGGGGTAGGAAGTGCCGCGACAAGCCCCGCTGGAGGTGAGAGGTCAGAGGTCAGAGGTCTCAGTCAGGGGTACAATCCATGGACCATGGCATTTGACTTAATTTTGAAAGTCGAAGCACAAGCAGTGAAAAGTCTGTATTTTGCCTTTTCAAACAAAACGTAAAAAGCCCACACCCAGCAGTTCAGTGGGGTGTAATCTGACTCCACGGCGGGCCAGAGGCCTTTTTCTACACCTATGGGTTCCCAGGAAATTGTGACGCTGAATTTGCATGATGCAGCTACAAATGGAATTTGCAAAATGTGTGTGTTCACGCGGTTTGGACATGAGAATAAGTCCTTCACCCAGTCACGTTGGGAAGAGTCAAAACTTTCACTTCCCCTACCCCAAGAACAAGGCCTGTGCTTAGTAAATGCGTTCTGCGGGGAGGATGCAGGAGGGATGGGTGGGTTGGATGGGTGGAGGGATGGAGGGATGGGTGGAAGGATAAAGGAGGGATGGACAGAGAGATGTGGGAGGGATGGGTGGACTGCAGCTTTGGGGGAGGGCCTTTGCAGGAGAAGCTCCCAGCACGTCCCTGAGTCCCTGGCTATGGAATCAGGGCCCTGTTGCGAGGAAGCAGCGAGACCTCGCAGCAGCCCTTGGCATTCTGGGGGAAACCTGGTCGTCAGCGGAGGCCTGCAGCAGCCCTTGGCATTCTGGGGGAAACCTGGTCGTCAGAGGAGGCCTGCAGCAGCCCTTGGCATTCTGGGGGAAACCTGGTCGTCAGCGGAGGCCTGCAGCAGCCCTTGGCATTCTGGGGGAAACCTGGTCGTCAGCGGAGGCCTGCAGCAGCCCTTGGCATTCTGGGGGAAACCTGGTCGTCAGAGGAGGCCTGCAGCAGCCCTTGGCATTCTGGGGGAAACCTGGTCGTCAGAGGAGGCCTGCAGCAGCCCTTGGCATTCTGGGGGAAACCTGGTCGTCAGAGGAGGCCTGCAGCAGCCCTTGGCATTCTGGGGGAAACCTGGTCGTCAGAGGAGGCCTGCAGCAGCCCTTGGCATTCTGGGGGAAGCCTGGTCGTCAGAGGAGGCCTGCAGCAGCCCTTGGCATTCTGGGGGAAGCCTGGTCGTCAGAGGAGGCCTGCAGCAGCCCTTGGCATTCTGGGGGAAGCCTGGTCGTCAGAGGAGGCCTGCAGCAGCCCTTGGCATTCTGGGGGAGACCTGGTCGTCAGAGGAGGCCTGCAGCAGCCCTTGGCATTCTGGGGGAGACCTGGTCGTCAGAGGAGGCCTGCAGCAGCCCTTGGCATTCTGGGGGAGACCTGGTCGTCAGAGGAGGCCTGCAGCAGCCCTTGGCATTCTGGGGGAGACCTGGTCGTCAGAGGAGGCCTGCAGCAGCCCTTGGCATTCTGGGGGAGACCTGGTCGTCAGAGGAGGCCTGCAGCAGCCCTTGGCATTCTGGGGGAGACCTGGTCGTCAGAGGAGGCCTGCAGCAGCCCTTGGCATTCTGGGGGAGACCTGGTCGTCAGAGGAGGCCTGCAGCAGCCCTTGGCATTCTGGGGGAGACCTGGTCGTCAGAGGAGGCCTGCAGCAGCCCTTGGCATTCTGGGGGAGACCTGGTCGTCAGAGGAGGCCTGCAGCAGCCCTTGGCATTCTGGGGGAGACCTGGTCGTCAGAGGAGGCCTGCAGCAGCCCTTGGCATTCTGGGGGAGACCTGGTCGTCAGAGGAGGCCTGCAGCAGCCCTTGGCATTCTGGGGGAGACCTGGTCGTCAGAGGAGGCCTGCAGCAGCCCTTGGCATTCTGGGGGAGACCTGGTCGTCAGAGGAGGCCTGCAGCAGCCCTTGGCATTCTGGGGGAGACCTGGTCGTCAGAGGAGGCCTGCAGCAGCCCTTGGCATTCTGGGGGAGACCTGGTCGTCAGAGGAGGCCTGCAGCAGCCCTTGGCATTCTGGGGGAAACCTGGTCGTCAGAGGAGGCCTGTGAGGAAAGGAACGGTCTGGGATGTTTGGATGGGCAGAGAAGGCTCCAGCCAGAAGCAAAGTCCCCAGCAGGAGGTGTCGCAGGAGACAGACTTAGGATTCAGACGAGGGCTCCAACCCTGCCTCTGCCCAACGCCTAAACTCCGGCCGGTCCTCAAGCTCCGTGACCATCCGCTAACAACAGAATAGCAACGCGCATGGCCTGGAGCTGGACGGTCATTCCCTGCGAGGCAGAAGTGGGGCGGCTCCCACGAAGCGGCTGCAGCCTGTCGGCCGACCTCCCTCCAAAGGCCTCCTTTGGGGTCCGCCGGGACCCTGCAGCCACCAGGCTTCCAGGAGCTCGAGGCCGGTGGCGGCACTTCCGCACCCTGTCCTCCTTCAGCTCAGACACAGGCTGCGTCCCCAGCAGCCCCTTCCCACCCAGCTCTGCTGCTGCTGGCCGTGCTTGCACCCGCTTCTGCAGTGGGTGTGTGCGTGCTGGCCTTTGAAGGCTGTTGAATTCAGGATCTACGTGCTGAGTCAGGATCTCCGTGTTCTAGACACCACAGCATTTTCCCGTCTCCTTGGTCTCCTGTCCACCCAAACCAGCATGTCGACCGACAGCTTTCGGTTCCAGGCATGGAAACCCTTTGCAACAGCGAGATTTGGGTGCGTGAGCAGGTGCCGGGGAGGCTCCTTTGCACCTCGCTGGGTGATGCTGGGCAGTTCCCAGCGTGCTCGGTTTCTGTGTTTAACCACCCAGGGCAATGACTCTTACTCTCACTATCAGAGGCCAGGGGACACATACAAAGCCCTCAGGCGAGCCACGCAGCACTTAAGAAATGGGAGTGGCTATTAGTCGTGAATAGTTAGAATGATATGCTAAGTCAGTGCAAATCTCACAGGGTGTAACATTATAGATTCACATAACAATGGTGAGATATGCTACAAATTAACAGATTGCACAGCCTCTGTTTTAAACCTTTGTATCAGTTTTACCCATTTCTGTGACTTCTACGAATGCAGAGAACTGGATTTTAAAGTCGCAGCTGCGGTGCTTTGCTGACCTGTTGGTTTATTCATTTCGCATTTCAATTTTTTTTCTTTTGGCGGCGCCACGCGACTCGCGGGATCTTAGTTCCTGGACCAGGGATTGAACCCGTGTCCCCCCCACAGTGAGAGCTCGGAGTCCTAACCACTGGACTGCCAGGGAGGCCCTTATTTGGTGTTTCATTTAACGACTCTTTTTCGACTACCTACCGGGGGCTGAGCCCAGTTTGCAGTGCTGGGAGTGAACCAGGGACAGGACAGAGATGGCCCCTGCTGCCACAGAGCTGACAATCTAGAGGGATGCGACCGAGCAACAGACACCGTGGCGGAAACTGCAGAGAAGAAGGAGTCTCACAGCGGGAGAGGGTCAGCAGAGGAAGTGAGGGTGTGGGCCATGTGGCCATCTGGGCAAGAATCCCAGGCAGAGGGGTGGCAGGTGCAAAAGGCCCTGAGGTGGGGGCACCGCTGGGCGTGGCCGGAGGGCTGTGGGAATGAGGTCATCTGGGGGCACCGCTGGGCGTGGCCGGAGGGCCGTGGGGATGAGGTCATCCGGGGAGGGGATGCGCCACATGGGACCTGCAAGCGATGAGACTTGATTTTATCTCTGGTGAGGGGGAAGCCACGAAGGGCCCCCCGTCTGGGCAGGAGGGTGACAGGGCCTCACCAAGGTTTCACTGGGGCCTTGCTGGCTGCAGAGGACAGACTGAAGGGCGCAAGGGTGGCGCAGGGGGAGGCTGAGGGGCCCGGTAAGTGGGGGCCCGTGACCCTCCTCCCTTACTTTGGGGTATGTGACTTCCTGCCCCAAGGGTTTCATCCACGCCACTGAACTGGGACGCCCAGCTTCCCGCCTCTCCTGTGGGCTGTCCCAGTGCTTCGTGTGGGCCTTTCTCACTCATGGTGCTAAAGGTGGGCCAAGCTGAGAGGCAACCCCCAGAGGGTACCGTTCACTTGTGGCCTGTGGGCTCCTCTCCAGGGTGCCACCTCTATAGATTGTGATGGGAATTGCGCCCCCCTGGAGGTGTGCCGTGGGCGGTCCCGGCAAACGGCTCTGAGTCTGAGAAGACGTGGACTCCGCACCTGCTCACGACACCCACGCCAAGTGTTTGGAGGAGGGTTCCTATCAGGTTGCATTCATGCAGTCATTCATTCACTCACACCCAGCCACCCTGCGGAGCCTCCCCCAAACCCTGTGAGGTACACAGGTGGGCCAGTGTCCCCAGT
Source organism: Leucopleurus acutus (assembly GCF_964270905.1). Taxonomy (NCBI): domain Eukaryota; kingdom Metazoa; phylum Chordata; class Mammalia; order Artiodactyla; family Delphinidae; genus Leucopleurus; species Leucopleurus acutus. Next base: position 2,563,468 of record NC_139150.1, on the reverse strand, counting down.
AGGACACTGGGGATCAGGAAGGTGTTGTGATTGGCTAACACACAGCAGTGAGGCCTGCGTCTCCTGACTTGGCTATTCTCCAGGCCAAACCTGATCTTCCTGCCGCTGGGCAGCGTCCCGCCAAGGGGCAGCCAGGTGGTGACAGTGCCCTCTGCACCCACCAGGGGGCAGCAGACGATCATCGGTGCTGATGGCTGGAGGGTGGCTGGCTGCCTGCGTCCCAGCCCGGGCTCATCCTCTAGGTTGGTTCCCTGTCCAGGCAAGAAGGCCAAGAACAGTGAGGACAAGAATAGGGTGCCCCATTCTGCCCCAAGCACTGTGCAAAGCACCTGGATGATTACTTCTGTTCAGTCCTCACCAGCGATTCTGACGGGATGGGGCACTCCCCATTCTACAGAGAGGGTGGGGGGTCCTGCCAGGGGAAGGTGCCTGTGCAGGCTCTGGGGCCGGGGGCGGCTGGAGGCGCCGGGAGTCAGGCTCTGTCCCCCACTTTGTGATTTCTCGGGGTGATGCTAGAAGAAGCCGCCTGCTGCCGCGGGGTCATCTCCTTTTGTCTCGGGCAAGGCAGGCTCGATCTCACCCGTCTGAGGCAGGCTCCTTCCTGTCCGTGTTCAAGAAGGTGCCGCACCCGTTTCCTCGGAGGAAGGATGCCTGGACAGGAACTTGGAGCTCACCAGTCACTTGGCCTGATTTTACTCCTGCCAGAGTCTGGGGTGTGCCCTGGGAGCCCAGCCCCGCCTCTGCTCCTCTCTGTGGGCCAGAACCTTGCCTGGGTCCCCATGCTTCCTCCTCAGTTTGGGAAGGGGCCAGCCTGACTCTCTGCAGAGGCCACTGCCCAGAACAGAGGGCTCAGGGGACCCTCACTGGGCTCGCAATGAGGTGGGGGTGTCACCCTGCTCTGGCTCCTGCCCCAGGAATGCCAAAGGAAGAGGGGAACTGGGCCATAGGGGCGGCTGCCGGGTGCTGCCCCAGGGTTCAACCCAAGTGTGTGGGGATGCTCAGAGACTGGTCACCCCCAGGCTCACCCCATGACTGAGCCAGTCTTAGAGGGGGGATCAGACTTGCCCAGGGTCACCCGGCTGAGAGCCCAGGGCTCCCAACAGCTGAGCCAGGACCCATATCATTTCGTCGCCAGATGGGCTCTTTATGTTCTAGAAGCCCTCCCACTGTCACAGGAGGCCAGAGAACACTGCCCACCCCCTCCCGGAGGGCGTGGCCCAGGAAGGAGTTCAAGGCTCGGTCAGTAGACCCCGCAGCCAGCATGGAGGCGGGCGCTACCCAGGGCCGGGTCTGGCCGCATCTCTTTCCCTCTCTCCCACTTAACTTATGTCACATCTTCCGTCTCGGACGCCAGGATTTGCCCTCTGGGCAGCTGCGAGTGGCAGGCCTCTGGGTTTCAAAACAGGCGAATCCCGGCCTTTGTGCGAGGTCGGGGGGCTTCCTGCGGGTCCCTAGCCAGCGCACAGGATAGGAAGGGGATCTGGGCGAGTCCCCGGCCCGTGTGCCTCCCGCCTCGAGTTCTCCCGTGGGGACAGCTTGGTGGACCGAGAGGGCGCGGGACGACTCCGCGCAGTCGGTGCCCCCTCCAGGGTCTGTCCTTCCCGAAGGACCGTGCAGAGGCCCCCCAGAGCGACAGGGGCCACCTCCTGAGCTCCTCCTGAAACGCAGGAGAGACGCAGAAACAACGACCGACCATCACTCCACAGGCGAGGTCGCGCGCCCCGGGCGCAGAGCTTCCTCAAAATCTTGGTGCCCCTCGCAGAAGTCGGCGGACCCCGGGCTCCGGCCGCGCCGCAACCCCCGCCCTCTGCAACTTTTTGTGAGCGGCAGCCGGGCAGGAAGTGGGGGGGGGCGGGCGGGGGCGGTGCCAGGCGAGCGCGCCGGCCCCGCCCCCACCCCGCCAGTGGCCGCGCCCCCGCGCCCCCGCGCCCTGGAGCTGCGGAGCCGCGGAGTCGGAGCCCCGGGCGTGGAGCGCTGAGCGCGAAGGCGGGGCGAACAAAGCGGCGGCGGCGGCGAGGGCGGCCCAGGCCACGGACGCGCGGAGCAGGCGACCCGCCGGGCCTTTGTCTCGGGCGGGGCAGAAGCTTCGGCGGCTGTGGAGCGCCCCGAGCGCAGAATGCGGCGCCCGGCGGGGCGGATCGCGGGGCGCTGCGGTGGCGGGCTGCGCGGAGGCCGGCCCGGGGCCCGGGGGGACTTGTGTGTGTGAAGCGGGGGTCCGACGCGCTTCCCGGCGGCTGCCCCACGGCCGCACGTGGGCGGGAGCTGCGGCGCGCTAGGAGCCGGAGGAGGAAGAGGAGGGACGCGCGGCGGCGCAGCGGAGACCCGGGGCCGCCCGCGTGAAGCCCCGCCCCGGCCGCCGAGCCCCGCGCGGGCGGGCGGGATGCCCCGCGGCCGCTGCACTTCGGCCGGAGCGCTGCCCTGAGCCGGCCGGCCCAGCGAGCGGCGGGCGGGTGGGCGCCGCGGGCGCCATGGAGCAGTGGCGGCAGTGCGGCCGCTGGCTCATCGACTGCAAGGTCCTGCCGCCCAACCACCGGGTCGTGTGGCCCTCGGCCGTGGTCTTCGACCTGGCCCAGGCGCTGCGCGACGGCGTCCTCCTGTGCCAGCTGCTGCACAACCTCTCCCCCGGCTCCATCGACCTCAAGGACGTCAACTTCCGGCCGCAGATGTCCCAGGTGAGGGTCCGGGCGCGCCGAGAGGGGCCCTGGTTTGCGGTCCCGGGACCCCGGTCAGAGCGGCGGGCTCGGGGACGTCGGCAGGCGGCGGGACGATGAGCGGAGCGGCGGCGCGCCCCGGGCCTCGGAACCGGCTCCTCCGAGGGGCGACCCCGGGAGGCACGAAGTTGGCAAAGTGCCCCAAGCCTGGGCTGCGCCCCCGCCGCCTCCGGGCCCTGCCTGGGAGCACCCGCTGCTGGGCCTGCGCCTCCCGCGGTGAGGGGCGCTCGAACCCCGGCGGGGCGCTCACCACTGCCGCCCCCTCTCCCGGGCCTGGGCCCCGGGAAGCAGCGAGTGCCCCCCCCCTCCCCGCCGCCGACCCCAGGATCCCGCCGAGCCGGTGGCCTCGTCAGGTGTAAAGTCCCTGGCTTCGCGCCTGGTGGCTGGACGCCCTGGAAGACAGGGGCTCGGGGCGCGGCGGGAGGGGCCCGGCGGGGCGGGGAGCCGGGAGCCCTGGGCTGGGGGCACCGCCCCCTCGCCGGCCTCAGCCTCCTCCCGAACCCTTTGGGGGGTGGGCAAGCAGCGCCAGTCCCGCAGGGTCGCGCGGCTTGGTGGGAACAGGAGCCCCTCGTGCTTCCCGGTACCCTCCAGTGTGGCCTTTGTGGCGGCCGAGCGCATGTGGCTGCCGGGCGGGCAGGAAAATGTCTGCTTGGCCGGCGGGCGCTGCCTTTCGTGGCCCCTTAGAGGGAACTTGGCGAAGACTTAAGCAGAGTGGAGGCTGCTGTCCTGCCCCCACCCCGGGTTCCGCGACCCCCACTCCAGCACCTCTGAAGGGGCCCTGGGTGCCCAGCGGGGCCAGGGGCCACCCCAGGTCTGGCCAGCACTGCCCAGGAGCAACCTTCCTGCTCACCCCACAGCCCCTTCTTCTGTGACCCTCTGGCCTTCACAAGCCAGTGACAGCTGAAACGGGCTGGGGGGAGGGGGATGGAGTGAGTCACTGCTTTTGCAGGCTGGACTGCGTGGCCTCTGCCCTTTGGCTGTGACCGCATTTCCAAGGAGATGGGGGCATTCCCCCCCTTCAGGGAGGATGGGGGTGGCTGCTGACCAAGCAGAGTCTTGAGGGGACGGGGGCAGGGGGCCACCCTCCCACTCCACGGGAAGCGGACGGCCCAGGGAGGGATCCCTGGCCTGCCGTCTGGTCCCCAGGTCCCACTGAAGCCAGAACTATTCTGGGCCCTCTCAGTGCTAAGTAGCCCGAGTTCCCAGGGCCGGGTGCTCTCAGATCCAGTCCTCTCCTCTGCCCTCAGCCCCCGGGGGCTGGGACATACTTACCCCATTTTGCAGCTGGGGGAGCTGAGGGTGTTGGAGCCGCTGAGGGCAGAGCTGGGGCTTGAGCGGGAGTGTCTGCCTCTGGCTGTGAACTGCAGGGGCTGCCCAGGCTTGCTGGCTCCTGGCTGACTGGTAGAGAGCCTGGGGCCCAGGGCACGGCCGGGGGTGGCTGGGGGCTTTGGCTGGGTCCCGGAGCTGCCCCTCCCAGCTGTGTTTGGCCAGGAAGGGGGAGAGGGCGCGCTGGCTGTGGTAGGTGGCCTGGCTCAGCCCCTGCTCTTCCTGGGGTCCCTGGAGCCATCCTTGGGCCAGCAACGCTGACCCGGCACAGCCTCCTTGAGCCCCCCTGCTCCAGCCCGGGTGAAGGGGTGTCGGGGGGCTGGGCGATAGGGAGACCCTGATGGGCGAGTGTCTGTGTCTTCATGGCCATGAGCTCTTATTGAAACCTTGCACTGTCACCTCCCTGTAGTGACCGCTTTGGGGGCCTCAGTTTCCCAATCTATGTAATGAGGACAGTACTAGTGGCTGCCTCATAGCCAGGTTGTGAGGACTCGGTGAGGGGAGGGTAGAGAACATCCTTAGTGCTGCGCTGGGTGAACGTTAGAGATCTTATCTGGGCAGGTGTGGCCCCTTGTGTCTGAGGGCTGGTCTCCCCTGCCTGTCCTCTTACGGAGGGTGGGGCTGGTCACACCCATCTTTGTGTGTCTCTTGCTGGTACAGGGATGGCTGGGTTAAGGCGCATGGCCCCATCTGTGTATTCACGATTAAAGAAACAATTCTCTTGACCATGTATGGCCGTGCAGGGTTGGGGAGAGGAACATGGCGGTCTGTCTGTGTGGCTGTTCTTTGCTGTCTGGGGAGCTTCCCTCCAAGGAGGAGGGGAGACGACGTGGTCCTCCTGGTCCGTGGTGGTGGCATCACGAGAAAAATCATGGCTGCCTTTTCTTACCCACCCTGCCCTGAGCTAGTCATGATTCTGGGAGGCATATGTCACCCCTGTTTCATGAATGAGACAGCTACAGCTCAGAGAGGTCAAGTGACTCACCCCACGTCACGCAGGTAGTAAGCGGTAAAACTAAACCCTGGACTTAGGGCTCCCTTCCAGGACCGTGTATTTCAGAAGCCTTCCCTCTGCTGTCTCGCTGAGTTTCTGATGGGTGCTCCTGGCCCGCTCCTCAGGGTGTTCACGGTGTGTGTCTGTTTCCATGGGATGGATGGGGTGGGGAGTGCGTGCCTGTTTCCTGGGGGATCTGGACACTTTGCTGGCAAGTGAGCAGGGCCCTTCCATCTTCCTGCTGTCACTCTGTGCCCTCACGTGGACCCGTCCAGCTCAGAGGCCTTGCCTGACGTCCCCTCGTTCCAGAATGCCGCTCTGGCTTCTCCTGTGACAGGTGACATCCTGTTTTCCAAGGATCGCGCTTCGAGTGCCCCTCCCGTTTGCTGCGTGGATCTCAGCTGGGTTATTGGCCCCAAAGGCGCATAACAGCCACGCGCATTTACTGAGCATCTGCTGTGTATAGAGCCAGGTGCTAGGAAGGGTTCCCAGGCAGATCCAAGTTGCCCCTTGTCCTGCCCTTCTGGATCTGGTCGGGTGTGCTTTATTTTTTTTTTATCCAAAATGCCTGGCAGCCACGTTGGGTTTAATTAAAGTAATTCGGTGCGGCCAGATCTGCTGATCCTAATAGGAGACCGCGTGTGTCTGGGACAGCTTCAGTTACGAGGTCCTGAGGTTGCTGACGCCGGCAGACGGCCCTTGCGTTTGGTCTGCAGCCTGAATCTTTAGGGCACCACCCGCCCAGCCTCCTGCCCCCCCACCCCGGCAGGCCTCCTCTCCGTCGAACAAGGCTGGGAAGCTCGTCTGCAGGGACACGGCAGAGAGAGCTCCCCCAGGCCCACACCTCCAGCTTCAAGTCCTTCCCGTCCCTGCCTTGTGCCGACGTTCCAGCCTGCGCCCCCCTCCCCTAAGCCTTTTCCATCAGGGTCCATCGTGTGCCGGGCCCATGCTGGAAGACTACCCCTCCTTTTGTCCTGGTTCTTCCTGTAGGAGCTAGTCTAGTGGCTGCCTCCTCTAGGAAGCCTCCCCTGATTTCACTCTTCTCCCATCCTGAAGCGTTGCGAGCCTGGCCCTTGACCTGCCCCCCACCCGTGAACCGGGTATGTACCTCTAACCCTGCGTTTTGCACACTTTGCTTTAGTAAGCAAGCGTCCCTCGGAGCCACGCTCATAGCTCCCTGTCCTGAACCCACGACGGTGAATCCCTCCCCCTCCGGACTGGTGTGAGCCCTCCCAAGGGGTCTCGGGGTCCCGCCGAGCCGGGCGCCCCTTTGCTGCTGTGTCATTCCGGTCCTTCCTTCGAGGAATAATTGCGAGCCCCTGCACTGCCAGGCAAGGGCCCAGTCCCTGCTCTGAGATGCTTTCAGGTGAGCAGGACACACAACAGGTTGTTGAGGTGCCTGTGGATGAGGAAGTGGCCTTTAAGTGTCCTGAGAGCTCCCAAGTGCAGGCAGGGGGACGCGGTTCCCGAGGCCAAGGGGTGTGATACCTGGGCTGCCGGGGAGCAGGGACGCGGAGGCCGATTCCAGCGGAAACTAGGACGCCTTTTCGTTTCAAGTCAGGTTTTGTTTTTGGTTTTGTTTTAGATTTTATTTATTTATGTATTTATTGGCTGCTTTGAGTCTTCCGTGGCTGTGCGCGGGCTTTCTCTAGTTGTCGAGGGCCGCTCATTGTGGTGGCTTCTCTCGTTACAGAGCACAGGCTCCAGGCACGCGGGCTTCCGTAGTTGTGGCACACGGGCTCTAGAGCACAGGCTCAGTAGTTGTGGCGCACGGGCTTAGTTGCTCCGCAGCATGTGGGATCTTCCCGGACCAGGGATGGAACCCACGCCCCCTGCACTGGCAGGTGGATTCTTAACCACCGCGCCCCCAGGGAAGCCCCAGGTTTCGTTTTAAGTGTGAACATATCTTGACACTCGACAGTAAGTTGGTGCCCTGCACCCTCACATGTTTCCTACAGAAGAAGGTCCCCTCTGCAGCCACCTGAACCCGGAAAACAGTGGGGATGGTGCCGCCTCGGAATCCCCTCGAGCTTCAGCACGTGTCTCCACAAATGCCCATTTCAGCAAGTGGTCCACCTGCGGGCTGGGATGGCCCCTCCGCCTCACCTTGATTTTCCCGACCTGGATGCCTTTGAAGGCGACAGGCCCCTTTAGTTGCAGAATGTCCCTCCCTTTGGGTTCATCTGCCGTTTCCTTGCGTTGGATTCAGGCTTTGCACCCGGAGCGGGTGGAGTGAGCACACCGTTGCCTTCTCCTGGCATCCTGTCTAGCAGGTGGCACGTGGTTTCCAAGCGTCCCCTTGCTGGGGGTGTTGGCTGTAATCGCTTGACGCCGGCGCTGTTTGCCGGACGGCTGCGCCACGAAGGCCCTCCAATCCCCCTTGTAGGTCACAAATATTCTTGAGAAGGTGCTTTGAGACAGTGACAGGATCAGTCCTCCCTCCCTCCCTCCCTCCCTCTTCTCTTCCTCTTTTCGTCTACTACCACTGTGGATTGTGGCTTCCTATCCCATCCCACAGATTCTCATCTGTTACCGTCACTCTGTTTTGACGCTCAGATGGTCTCAGGTCTGACCAGTGGCAACTGCTTCAGGCTGCTTCCGTGCGCCTCTTGGGCGCGTTCCCATCATTTTGTGAGCTCTGTCTCCTTCCTGGCACAAGATATCTGAGCTCATCTTGTATTTTATTTTGTCCAGCCCCGGAATCAGCCGTTTGTGGAAGGAGCTCCGGGTCCGCAGCGCAGAGGCATATGTAGAAACCAGGATCTGGGTGTAGGTGCACCTGTGCTGGGGTGTCTCAGCCCTGAGACCTGGGCAGTGTGCACCTCTGAGTTAACCCAGGCGTGTGTGTGTGTGTGTGTGTGTGTGTGTGTCCCCGTCTGTGTGCTGCATGTGTTCACACTTGTACTTCTGTCTGTATCAGTGCTGTCAAGTAGAAAATGTGTGGGTTGCATCTGCCTCTTAAAATTCCTGGTGGTCATATTGAAGAAGTGAAAAGAACTGTGTAATGTTAATTCTAATAATACATTTTATGTAATCCGTGACCAAGGGGGCAGAAATCAGATCTGTGGGGGTGAAGAAATCATATTCTTTTTATGCATCAAGCACAGATGTACCCAGAGAAAAGAACAGTACAGGACAGATATACAGGACATCTGTGGTATTAAAATTTCGTGCGGGGAGGGCGATTAAGACAATGCCTGGAAAGGCTCCTTAGGGGGGGTGATACTGACAAGAAGATTGAGAGACGCTGATTTCCCGAATAGTAGCATTTCCGGGCGGCAGGGTTTGTGGCCCCCAGTTTGTGCAGCAGGGGGTGGGGATGGGGGAGGGAGAGCAGAGGCCGGTGGACCGGGGTCTCGTCTTTAGCGCTGACCTGCTGGCTGGAGGGTCGCTGGCAGGGCTGGGTGGGGCAGGGTCCGAGGCTGGGTCCGGAGCTGGCAGGGACGGCCGTCGGGCATCGCCTGCCCAGGTCGTGGGTGGGCGCAGGCTGGCGTTGGTGGAATGGGGTTGGTTTGTGCCACGTGTGCTGATGACAGAAACCTGGCTTTGGCGTGGGCTGCCGGGGTGGAACGGCGAAGAATGCTGTGTTGGGTGGGGAGTCCGTCGTGAGGGGCGGCCCTCATCTGTCTGTGGTCTGGGCCCTGGAAATGGGGCGTCTCCGTGCCGGGAATGGGGGCCCTGCTGCGCGTGGGCCCAGGGCCTGACAAGGGTGAGGAGGCATAAGGTGACCCCCCCGCCCCCCGCCCCGGTGCCTCATCTCAGCCCGTTGCTGCCATGAGGTCCACGTGACCGAGGATGTCGCCTCCCCGGCAGGGCGGTGCCTTCCAGCCCCTGCCTCCTGTCCCCGCGTCCAGGCCACGTCTGTGGCTGCATCTTCCCAGGACGGGGCAGTGCTGCTGGGAAGACGCCCTGCAGCCCTACCGCCGAGACCCTGCCAGGTGGACCTCCCTCCCGACTGCCCCTTGAATCCAACTGCTTCTCCCCTGGCGCCCAGCCGGCAGCCACCACCCCCTCTCAGAGCAGGGGTGGGCAGACGTTTTCTGTCGAGGGCCAGGCAGTAGATATTTCAGGCCCGGTGGGCCAGACGGTCCTGTCGCGGGTACGCACCTCGGCCCTCATTGTGCCGCGCTGATGATCTGTGAACGAGCGAGGGGCTGTGCACCAACGTGTATTCGTGAAGAATGACACGTGAATTGCATATATTTTCCACATGTCACGAAATACTGTTCTTTTTCTCCCCAGCCATTTAAAAATGTAAACACCTTTCTTAGCCTGTAGGCTGGGTAGAACCCGGCAGTGGGCCGGTTCGCTGCCGCTTGTCTGCTCAGAGCCCTTCCCGGGGCCTGCGAAGGTGTCCTGGTCCCCGGGGCTCCCCCCCCCCGTTCCCATCGCGCTTGGCAGTCGCGTCTCCGTTTGTATCCAGAGCCCTTGGCATGGGCTCCTGAGACAGGAAGTGGTCCACGGAACAAAGCGTCCTCACCACTTCCCTGGTGCCAGAAAACGTGCTGAGCCCCGTGGGGTGACCTCCTCTCGGCCCCGGAGCACGCGTGGCTGAGGCCGTGCTCTCAGCCCGAGGAGCTGCCTGAGATGGCAGTGGAGGGGGCCACGCTCGGCCACTCGGCTGCCGTGAGGACCCTGGTGCTGACGTGTCACCGGCCTGGCTGAGCCTCGCTCTCCCTGCCTGGAAAGGGGGTGACGGTGGCCACCTGCGTGGGCCTCCCGCCAGGCCCGCTAAGTCTCAGAACACTGCGCCTCCACCCCACGCCTGGCTGGCCGGCTTGCTCCTGCTGGCCGGACCCTGGCCCCGGCTCGCTGCCTGCCTCTTGGGCCAGCAGCCTTCCCCCGTCCACCTGGCCTCACCTTGCCTCTGGCGGCCCAGCTGCTGCAGAGCCTCGTGGGATGCCAGGGGGCCCAGGGCTGGCCTCTCCCTCCTTCCCTAGCCCCTAAGCCCCTCTCACTCGGCCCCAGGTAGGGGGAGTGGGGAGGGGAAGGACGGAGGATCCTTGGCCCAGGAGTGGAGGGGCCCAGGGTTGGTGGACCGCAGCGCTGCCCCTTCCTCTGGGGGTGACCGGGGACTCCTGCCGGAAGGGGTCTCACACGCTCTCTCTGCCACTTCCTTCCGAGGAGCTCCTGGGCTGGATGGGACGGGACTTACTGTCCCGTGCGGGGCTGTGCTGGTCCTCAGCAGGTGCGGATGTTTGGATCCCTGGGGGCAGAGACCTCGGAGGGCTTCGTGGAGGAGGTGGCACTTGAGCTGGTGGTGAAAACTGGTAAAGGTTGGAGATGGGTGGTTGCTGCAGGGATGGGGCTCTGTGGGGGCAGAAGCTGGGGTGGGGGGGTTCCTACTCTGCCCCCCAGGCAGATCGCTGCTGCCTGGCCATGCCCTGTCCTGACAAACTTTGTTCCCTGGCAGCCCAGCCAGGGCGCCTCCCCTGGGCCTAGGGAGACCCTGTGAGGCACTGGGTTGGGCGGCCGTGCCCCCCGTCAATGGAGAGGTGACAGGCTGGCCTGGGGGCGCACAGCTGCGGGGGCCGAGGCCTCTCGCCAATCCGCCCAGGTCTCTTGGAGTCTGGCGTGCCCTTCACTTCGCTCCTCCCTTCGCCCACAAAGCAGCCTGGCACGGTCCTCCGTGGGTGAGCAGGCTGGGGGGCCGCGCAGTGCCTGAGTCCAGACATGGCTGGGCTGGCTGGCTCGGCCTTCCCCTCACCTGCTCCCAGGCGGCTGGGGGAGGGTCACTTCATCATTTACTCAAAGTCCCATCTGCCTACGGGCCTTGGGCAGAAGAGGCAGAGACCCCTGACCTGTGTCTGACCTTCTGGAGGGGAGACAGAATAAGGGATTCGTGAAGCATTAAGACGGAGAGAAAGATGCAGAGAAAGACAGCGGGCAGAAGGCTGGTGGCTGGGCTCCGGAAGCCCAGGCAGGCTCCCGAGGAGGGGCTGGAGGGGCCCCTCTGCAGCCTGCTTCCTGCACCTGCTCCCCTCGGGTGCTGTCTCAGCTCTGAGCTGGAATGGGGCGCGTGGCCTGTAAGTGAAGTTCAGCCCCGCAGTGGGGGGTGGGTGCCCGAGGCCGCGGGCTCTGGGGGTTCCCCGAGGCCCAGCCACGGGGCCAGGCCAGCTCCGCACCGTCCGGTTGTGAGCAGCTGTGGCTCCCGCTTCAAGTCTGGGCTGCAGAGCGTGGCATCCTTGTCTCCTCCCGCCCCGTCCATACACATCCTCCGTCCCATTCCCGATGGCTGTGTGGCGTCCACTCCTCCACCACCGGGGGGTCCTGGGCCACTCATTCTGGCCAAGCCGTCTGGGGGCAGCACCGCCCCGCCCTGGACCCATTTCCCACCTTGCGCCTGGCCTCGTGTGCTGCTGGGCAGTGGGGCGGCCGCCGACGCGTCCCTGGGGTGGAGACGGGTGCAGCGCTGTGCCCTCTCGGACCTGGGTTCAAATCCGGGTCGCCACTTCTGGGCTGTGTTGTGCCCCACCGCTGCCCCAGCCCCTGTTTCCTCTGCTGTGAAAGGGGGTTTCTGACAGCCACCTCCTGGGGGCTGGCTGGAGCCAGAGCAGACAGGGGCCCAGAGCTCTCGGCCCAGCAGGTGATGTGTGCTCAGGGGGTGTTGCCCGCCCCGCCCCCCACACCCTCACCCTGGGCGGCCCCGGAAGCCTGGGCCTCTGCTTCTCCCTGTAGATGCCGCTCCCCTAGCACCTGCCCCTGAGCTTGGCCCGGGAGAGAGGTCAGGGCAGGGGCGCTGCAGACCTGCTTCAGTGCCGGATCAGGAGCCAGCGCCGCGCGCGTGGGATGAGCCGCTTGCCCTGCTCAGCCGGGGAAGCGTCAGGCTCGGCCGGGAGGGGCCCCTGGCCCTCTGCTCGCGCCGCGTTCTTGGTCCTCGGAGGCTCCACGCTCTCCGGGCCGCTCCGGTCAGCATTCTGTGGCTGCTGTGACTGTTTTGGTTTCTGGACCCAAATGGTAAACAGCAACAACAACGTACGGCTGCAGAGGGGGCTGGGCCGTGCCGTGGGTGCCGCCGGCCGGGATGGGGGAACGGGGGTGGCCCCCAAGCGAGGCCCCCTGCCTTCGGAAGCTTCAGTGTTGCTAGAAACGCACGACATTTCAGTTTTGTGGGGATTGTTTGTCATCTCTGCAGAGTTTACATAAGGATTAAAACACTTATTTTTATTTATTTATTGATTTTGCGGTACGCGGGCCTCTCACTGCTGTGGCCTCTCCCGCACAGGCTCCGGACGCGCAGGCTCAGCGGCCATGGCTCACGGGCCCAGCCGCTCCGCGGCATGTGGGATCCTCCCGGACCGGGGCACGAACCCGCGTCCCCTGCATCGGCAGGCGGACTCTCAACCACTGCGCCACCAGGGAGGCCCTAACACACTTACTTTTAACACACCTGCTCCTCATTCCCCTGAGCCAACTTAAACTCCAGGCCATAAATGCTCCTGTCGGTTTGTTACGTTTTGTGCTTTTGGTTTCGAAGGCAGCGTGCGCACATGGTGTCCGGTGAGAGCTGGTCCAGGCAGGCAGGGGGCCCCGGCTGCCGGCCGCCTGGCCTCCCATCCCTCCGTGGGCTCGGTAGCCTCCGGGCCTTTCCAGGGATGGGGCCCACTCCCAAGTCACCCCCGAGGCACCCCCCCCCCCCCCGAGGCCCAGTTGTCGTCTGTGCGGAGAGCGGGGCACTTGTCTGTCTTGTGCTGTCAGAGGACTTTCTGACATGCTGCCCCACTGCCGCCTGCCAAGTTCATCCTCTCTGCTGGGGGCTTCACGGCTGCGGCAGGAGAGGTGTCTCCCGGGATGTGGAGGGCGGCAGGGTGGGGTGCTGGGGGGCCGTCGCCAGGACCGGAGTCACCTGGCAGGTGGGCGGCTTCGGGTTCCGGATGTTTCTCTGCTCCACGTGCCTCACCCCCCACCCCAGCCCTGCCTCTGCCCGGCCTCTCTCCTAAATGTGCCGTCCACACATTTCCAGCTTTCATCCACACTCGCTTGATGGTCGTATTTGTCTCACAAACGTAGGATGCCGTCGGGGAGGGGGTGCAGGCACCGTGCTGAGCGCGTGGACGACCCCAGCCCCGCGGTGAGGGCCCAGCACGGCCCTGTTGGCGGCTGAGGCCCGGAGTCGCTAAGCCACCTGCTGGGGCCACGCAGCTGCGAGAGGCTGGGCCTGGGCTCGCCCCGGCCTTCCTGACCCCAGAGTGCAAGGCCCACGTTTTGCTTTCCTCCCCTCGGGGTTGGCTCTGGTTGGCGGCAGTGTTTCTGCCAGGTTTGGCCTGGTAGGGGAGGCGGGGCTCCGCACCTGGCCTCCGTGTCCCTCCAGGAATGGGGAGGTGCCCCTGGGGCAGTGGTCGTGGGTGCAGCGTGGACTGTCCCACCTTTCAGCTGCATGAGGGGTGTCTGGTCCCGGTCCCTGGCGCACGGGGCAGCTGGAGAGGTCTAGTCTGTTCACGCCCTGCCTCCAGGTACCCCTGGGATGGTGGAAGGTTCTGGTCCCTTAAGCTCCTGACAGTCACATCCTGAGACCCTCCCTCCCTTGCCCTTAAACTCCTCTCATCCTTAATCTACCCTCCACCCCAGAGACTGGGCATCTGTGTTTTCCTCCCCGCCTCGCCCAGCTTATCTGGTTCCCGGAACAGGAGAGAGAAACACCCAGTAGTCATTTTGGCGAGAGACAAGGAACCTTTCAGATCCAAGCTGTTTTCCTCTATACACGACGGGTTACTCACACATACGGATTCTGAGCACCTGAGCACCCATCTGGATGCCAGAGGTCTCTCTCCGCCTGAAGCGGTTTTGTTTTTTTTCACCCTAGGGCTCAAAGGAAGCAGGCGGGAGGCAAGGCGGTGGGGTGTGACCCGGGCCTGCAGATGGGCGGGTTCCCTGGTTTCCCCCGGCCTCCTCCCACCTGCCGCATTCCCCCTCCCCTCTGGGCCTCTGCGTTCCTAGCTTAGAGGGACCAGACGCCCCCATCTCTTGTGATGTCTGGGCACAGTCTGTGTGGTTAGGGCCAAGGGCTGGAACCCTGGCTGTGCCACTGACCACTGTGGGCCCTGGAGCTTGACCTTCACGGAGCCTCAGTTTCCTCCTCTGTAGGACTGGGATAAAAATAGTATCTTCCCAAAAAAAAAAAAAAGTGTCTTCCTCAGCGGGTGATGGACAAACAACATGTGGTCTATCCAGACAATGGGATATTATCAGCCATAAAATGGAACGCAGCACTGACATCCTGCGACAAGGATGAACCTTGAAAACGTTACGCTCAGTGAAATAAGGCGGACCCAAAGGGACAAGCGTTACGCGCTTCCATTTCTGTGAAATGACCAGGACAGGCAAATCCACGGAGGCAGAAAGCAGGTCGGTGGCTGTCGGGGGGGTGGGGGGAAAAGGGGGGAGCAACTGCTAACGGGTGCGGGGTCTGTTGGGGTGATGGAAAGTTCTGGAACTAGATAGTAGAGGTGGTTGCAACAACATGGGGAATGAGCTAAATTTCATGTTATGTGTATTTTTTTTTTTTTTTTTTTTTGTCCGTACCATGCAGCTCATGGGATTTTTAGTTCCCCGACCGGGGATTGAACCCGGGCCGTGGCAGTGAAAGCACTGAGTCCTAACCACTGGACCGCCAGGGAATTCCCTACGTTATGTGCACTTTACCGGAATAAAAAAGTAGCACCGCCCTTGTGAGACTGGGAGAACTGCATGAGGAATTCGAGCAGCTCTGTGGCCTGGGACTGCAGTGGCCTGGACACCTGCCCCTGTGTTCTTCCTCCATAAGGAATGTCAAGTCACATTTGATGCCTGCATTGGTGTAAAGGCAAATATACGAATAGCGTATTTAAATATCTAAATATTTAAATATTGTCTTCGATCCAAGACACTTTCACGGGCTCTTAGAAGTGCTGCCCGCAGCGCCCGGCAGGTGAGTCAGGCCCGCGTGGTCTTCTCTGGCCACTCCAGGCAGGACAGGGAAGTGAGAGCCTGGACTTCGGTGTTTGTCATTGATGTGTTGTGTGATGCTGGGGAACTTGCTTTCCTTCCTCTATAAACTGGAGGTGCTGATGTTGACAGTTAAGGGTCCTCACCACACTGTTCTGAAAGTTGAACAAGCTCGTGTGAGTGGCAGGCTCTGCGCGATGTCCGGCCCATTTTACGCCCCCCTCCCCTGCCACCCCCCAGTGTAAGGGTCTCAGGCTGGGCCCTGGGGAGCAGACCCCGAGACAGGAGGTGAGCCAGTGAGGCCAGGGAGGGAGGGACGGAGGCCGAGGCCCTCCTCCTCCAGCAGCTTCTTGCCGTGGGCGCTGAGCGCTGGGGGCAAGACGGTCCTCGAGGGGCACGGCCCGAGGGAGGGGAACCCGGGGTTTCTGTCACCGCTCCTGGGTCCCCGGCCGGGCAGCAGCCTCGGGCACAGAGGGCAGTGCTGGGGCAGGCCCCGGAGTGGTGAGCCCTGGGGGACGTTGGCGGGGTGCCTGCAGCTGCTAAAGGAAGGTGGCTCTTCGTCCTGGGTGGGAGATGATGACTCCCGTCATCCGGCTCTAGGAAACAGCCCAGGGAGCTTTCATCTGACTCGCTGTTGGCAGAGGGCCTGGAGGTGGACCAGGCCCCCTGTGTGTATGGGCAGTAGCAAGGGCTGGTTTCTTTCTTCTTTTTTTTTTTAATAGATTTATGTATTTATTTATTTTTGGCTGCGTTGGGTCTTCGTCGCTGCGCGCGGGCTCTCTCTAGTTGCGGCGAGCGGGGGCTACTCTTGGTTGCGGTGCGCGGGCTTCTCATTGCGGTGGCTTCTCTTGCTGCGGAGCACGGGCTCTAGGCGCACGGGCTTCAGTAGTTGTGGCACACGGGCTCAGCAGCTGTGGCTCACGGGCTCTAGGCAAGCGGGCTTCAGTAGTTGTGGCACACGGGCTCAGCAGCTGTGGCTCGCGGGCTCTAGAGCGCAGGATCGGTAGTTGTGGCGCACGGGCTCAGCAGCTGTGGCTCACGGGCTCTAGGCGCGCGGGCTTCAGTAGTTGTGGCACACGGGCTCAGCAGCTGTGGCTTGCGGGCTCTAGAGCGCAGGCTCGGTAGTTGTGGCGCACGGGCTTAGTTGCTCCGCGGCATGTGGGATCTTCCCGGACCAGGGCTCGAACCCCTGTCCCCTGCATTGGCAGGCGGATTCTTAACCACTGCAAAGGGCTGGTTTCTGATAACAGTTATGAATGACCTAACAGGCTTTGGAGGAGGAGGCGCTCCATCACTGCTCGGGGCTCCACGTCAGGTGGGTTGGAGAGCCAGCGCTATGGTGGTGTGGGGCGCTCCCCAGACTAGGCGGAGTCAGGGAACTTTTCTGCAGGAAGTAACCTTTTAGCTGAGCCTTGAACAAGGAGTAGCAGTCAGCCAGGTGGGGGAGGGGAGGGGAGCCGTTCTAGAACAGGTCGACAACTTCCCAGCCCCCGTTCCTGGCTTGCCAATCTCAGGCTGGGCCAGGCCTGAGTCGGCCTCTGGCTCTGAGCCCGTTTCCTCCTTTCTTATTTTCCTCCTGGGTCGCCTGTCCTCTCGTCCTGGCTGCCGTTCCTCTGCAAAAGCCAAGTGGGAACTTGACGCTCACCCCAGTGACTGGGGACGTCCTGCATCGGCCTTGCTCTGCAGGGGGCTCACTGATGTGGGCGCCTTGCTCTGCGGGGGGCTCACTGATGTGGGCGCCGATGGGTTGGGTGAGTCTCACCACCATGGGCTGGGACCGTCCCTGGGGCCTCAGGGGATGAGGGGCCCGCTCCTGATGGGGCGCCTGGGGCCCTTAACCGATGGCTGGATTGTGTTTCTCTGGGCACATCTTCCTGCTCTGGTGAGCCGAGCCCAGTCAGCTTCTCTGTCTGTAAAATGGAACTGGGAGATTTTCTGCACTGCTGCCCGCTGCTGATGGCCTCGGGGGCTGGTGCACCTGGAGAGTTGGGTCGTAGGCAGGGATGCTCCAGTGACAGTGCCCAGCCGGGGGCGTGGGAGGGAGCCAGGTGCTCGCAGGCACCTGAGGGCCGTTGTTACCTGGTGTATGACTTTGGCAAGTCTCTTGCTGTCTCCGAGTTTCTTGGGGTGACACCGCTTCCTCCTCCACAGGTGGGTTGTGAGGCTGGAGGGAGATGATGCCCGGGGCCTGCTAGCTCCAGACCAGGCGGGGCCCGACCCCCGACAGGTGGGGGCCTCTGTAGCTCCGTATGCAGAAGGGACTTGTCCTAACCTCCTGTGACCCACGTGCCTTCCACGTGCCGTTCTGGAGGTGATGAGGGAAGACGGGCCCAGGGAACACGGGAGATCTTGGGCCACTTGCTCTGTGCCTGGGTCTCAGCTGGCTCACCTGTAAAATGGGGCCATCATTTCTGCCCCAGGTGCCTCCAAGGGTGGAAGGGAGGAGGGCTCTGGGGCGTCTGGAGGGGAAGCGCAGGATCTGTGCGTGTGGAATCCTCTTGGCGGGAGCCACCGAGCCCCTGGCTGCGTGAGCCTCTGTGTTCTGGTTGACAAGCTCCCTCTTCCAACACTTCTTAAGGAGGGGTGTCCCGGGAGCTGCGACCATCTCCAGGAACCAGCGTGTGGATGCAGCGTCTGCTTCCTGGAGTGACGTGGGTTTTCTGTGGTGTCTGGGAGCAGCTCGGTTTCCCCGAGTTGGCTGATGACGCAAGGTTCCTGGAGCAATCCCGCCCGCCGCCCCCAGCACTGCAGGGACGCTGGAGCACTTGGGGACGACCCGTTCAAGGGTCACATGGGGGCAGTGCGCTTCCTGGTTGTTCCCATGGCCGGAGCTGAGGGGTGGACCGTGGAGGACGCATGCCTTGTCTGGAGTGAATAACCGAGCCAGTAAATCCAGGCTGTAAACCTCACCTCCGCGGCCCGTGTGTGTATGTTTGCCGTCTGGCTTATCTCTGCAGTGGACTGTACAGCTGTGCTTCCCGGGAGCACGCGGGCTCATTTCTGGGACCAGGTGCGGGTGTGAACAAAGTCGAGCTGATTCTGTAGTCGGAAGGCCAGGCTTGGTCTGCCTTCGGTGCTGTGCCCTCTCTCCGCCCGTCTGCATCCCTGATACGTCTGGGTGATGCCATCCACCTCCTCTGGGTAGTTTTGGGGCCCGAATCCACTCTCCTTGAAGCGGCTGAGGGCTCTGGGGTTTGGCCCACAGACCTCTGTCCACCCTGGCTGCTGGGGGGAGCCCTGGCCACCTCCCGGCCATGGGGCAGGAAACAGGTGGTGCAGGTGGCTGCTGAACAGTGGGTTCTGTTGATGCTGGAGACCTGTGGCTGTGGCTTGGCCACACCCTGGGCCAGCTCTGGGGCCCCCATCCTGCCCCCTCCCTCCTGTCTGGGCCTCCTGCTGGTGGTGGGAAATGGTCAGCCCGGGCAGGAGACCAGAGTGTCATGGACATGTCTCACCATGGAGCGGCTCTGGCCCTCAGCCTTTCTCCCGCGTTGCCATCTGGTGACTTGGGGAGGAGCAGGCCAGCACCTGGGCTGCCTCTTGGTGGCGGTGGACCCGGCCGGGACGGTGCTCAGCCCACTCTGATATTCCTTGGGCGTGATGGAGTCACCTGTCCTGCTGCGCCTGCTCCGGGCTGCTCCCAGGGCCACCTGGCGACGCTGAGATGGTCATAATTAGTCACAAGACTGGAGGCAGAGGGCAGCCCCGTGGAGTGGGAGTCACTGTCACCCATTTGACAGCATTGGAAACCGAGGCTCAGAAAGCAGGGCCTTGTCTGCCTTTACCTGTAGGAGATGGAGACAGCGTTCCCGTGGCCTCCGCGCTCCCGTGGCATCAGATGCTCTCCCGCAGGGCGCCAGTGGGCTCCTGACATGTGGGATTTATATCCGTCTGAACCCTCCCCGCGGTAATTCACGTGCTAGCACCCCCTCTCTTTTCTTAACTCATGTGTGTAATAATTTTTTTTTTTCCTCAAAAAAAAGAGGGAAGATAGAATTTTCACACACCGCTCCCTCCTCATGCAAATAAACCTTGGGAGAAATTGGCGTGTCATCTCTTTGGGTGTATTTGTGGTAATTTAGCGGCTTAAGTGAAACATCTGTTAGCCAGCCAGGCTCAGGCCGAGCAGAGCTGTGGATTTGCAAGAGCGCCTGGGAAGTAATTTACTGCAGGAGCAGGGACTCGCCGGCCAGAGCCGCCCGCGTGCAGGCACATGTGGCACCCGAGGCCACGGTGACGGGGTGAGGGGGGGCTGGAGCCTTTGTACCCGGCCCCCTTGGGTCCCTGAGGACAGTAGGAACATCCTTGGTCGTGGCCGGGCCAGGGGCTGGCGGTGGGCCTTGAAGACTGGGAGGTGCTAGGCTTCCCGTTGATGTGCGGGCTTGGCGGTGGCCAGGACTCAGGGAGAGGCTGCCCTGTGTCTGCAGCCCGTCTGTGGGCTTTTAAACCCAGACCATCCTGGCCATGTTCCCTCCTTCAGGGGAAGAAGGGTGGGCGCCCTGTCGTGGTCAGGAGCCCGGCGGGGCCAGAGCTCAGACCTGCCCCACTGCTGACGTGGCCGTGTGTGCCCTGGACGAGCTTCTTCATCACCCTCCCTGCACCCAGTCTCACTTGGCTTGTCTGTAAAATGGGCTGCTGTGTGGCTGTGGCTCCCAGTGGGCACTGGATGGTGAGCCAGTTCCCCTCGTCCATTTTGGAAACTGCCATGTCTGTGAAGTGCACTTTTGGGACCTGGCAGGCACTGGTTTCTATCTGAGTCACTGCGTGGTGTGACGGGACCGTGCCGCGGCACAGGTGGGCTCTTGGTGGAGGACATCTGGCCCTGGGCCTTTCTGTGCCCGTCAGTCGAATGGTGGTCACGTCACTTGTAGTTGGATTCTTGTTGGGGGGGGGGGCGGCGGCCTCTTTTCTAGAGTCTTCCTTCCCGACCACCTATTGGAGCTCCCTCTTCCTTTAAGGTCTGCTAGACCTTTCACCTCCTCCAGGGAGACCACCTGGATTTCACCAGCTCTTCCTGCAACTGGCACAGGTTGTCTGGGCCGTCTAGCTCTTAGGGAACATTTTTTGAGCCTGTGAGCGATCGGCCCTCAGGGTGAGGGAAAGGTAGGTGAGATTCTGTGCCTCCGTTGAGGAGTCCAAAGTCTGGGGGGAGAGCAGGGTCAGGGAGGGACCATGGGAGCAGTGGTCATCTCTAGGGGAAGTGACAGGGACTTAGAGCCACTGCCTTGCAGGAGGCGGGGTGTGGTTGGTGTGTGGGTGGCTTCATCCTGGGTGCCAAGGAATCCCGGAAGGGGTTGGAGAGAACACGATGTGCCTGGATTTGGCTCCAGAAAGTTCTGCTGTGGCTGCAGTGCTGGCAGTGGATCGGAGGGCAGGCCTAAAGTCTGGGAGGCTGGGGAGGAGGCGGATGTGGTCATCCCTGCAGGAAAACTGACCGGGCCTGCACTGGGGGGGGGGGTATGCAGTGTGTGGGGAGGGAGGGAAACAAGGGCTTCAGGGCCCAGGAGGAGGGTGGGCAGGGCTGGCCATCCATCAGACGTGGGATGATGAAGAGGGCGCCCTGATGTGGGGCTTGGGCTGGTGGGTAGGTGGTGGGGCCTGTCCGGATTCGGCCCTCGGGGCTCGGGGTCGGCTTTGGCCGAGGGCCCAGGGAAGGCCGGACTCTCCCAGCGGTCGGTCCAGGATCTGCCCTGACCGGAGTTGGGGGATGTTTCAGCCCCACCCCCGTCGTGCTCTGTGTTTGGCTTTGAGCTTCCTGCTTCCTTTCCGGTGTCTGTGTGACTGACCAGTGTCCAGGCTGGACTTGGGGTGGGGGGGGTCATCCTGCTGGTCTGGCCTCCGTGTACCAAACTCCATTCTCACCATGCTACCAGCTTTGCCTTCCGAAGCACGCAGTTTATGCAGAAGGTTACAGACAGGTGCTGACGTTCTCACCCAGACGCGTGGGGCCAGCGTGCAGGATCCCAGCTCTCTGGGGACAGGCAGGATCCCCAGCACACGGTTTATCTCCAGGTAACATGATGGCCTTTGCAGAGACCCAGCAAAACTGCCTCAAAACCCGCAATAGTTGTGTGTTATTTTTAAGTGGTTTTTGCCCGTGGAAAGAGTGGTTTTTCTTAAAAAGGGCATTGCCTCAGATGGATTTCTTTAGGACTGCTTTATTGCCATTGATGCGGTAAAGCTTTAATCAGGAAACGACCGCACAGTGGGGTCTGTGGAAGGTAACGTGACAGCCTCGTTGACTTTTTATCGGGGGGCGTTTGCCGCACATGAGCCAGCTCTCTGGGGTCTCATCCTCAAGGCCAGAGCTTGGGTGGGGGCCGACCCAGCAGGGAGCCCAGGGGTGTCAGAGGACGGGGAGCCTCTGTCTGACTCCACGGGAATCAAAGATCGAGGAGGAGGTCCTCTCCTGGGCACCCCTCCTCTGTTTCTTAGGGTCACCAGGTTCTGTAACGTCTGGACAGATGCAGCTTTATCCAGGGCCCTGGGGATGACCCCGTGGGTAGGGACCCTGGAGCATCCCGGGGCGCCTCCAGAAGCAGCTTCTGCCCCTCCGCAGGCCCGGTGTGGGCGGTGCCAGGTATATTCATACGCATGTCTATTTCAGGCTGACTGGCCTGCTTACACCCAGAGGAACTCTCTGTATATTCAACTGTACGCACCCATTTTGGTCATGGAACTGGGCTGGGCTGGGCGCATCTGCGTTTCCCGTTTCCACACCTGCCCCAAACATCTTTCCACGCACCTTCTTTCACCCGCTCCAAGATGGGGATTTTCTCACGTTCTCACTTTGCTGACGTCAGCGTGGTCTGGGAGCCTTATAATAGGGTGTGTTGGAGTTTCCTGGGCAGTGTGTTCCCAGTGAGACGTGAAGTCTGCCGGGCTTCCATCTGACCGTGCCTTCCACGTGACTAGACGTGGCATTTGTACACCCCGGTGTTTCAGGGCTGCCTGGTGTATGGAAGTTCCAGAGGTGACACCAGCCCCCCCGTGACTGGATGCTCACCACCCTCCTTTTTGGAAAGCCTGTCCTGTTTACCTCTGCCATGGGGACGGCCACTCTGAGAGCTCCCTGAGCAAAGGCTCTGTCCAGCTGGTATCCTTGAGTCGGGGGTGTGTCTCCGAGGCCACGTCTGAGACAAGGCCCCTCCCTTGAAGAGCCTGTCCTCACCAGGCGGGGGGTGTACTGTCCTAAAAGTGACCGTCATTAAAGCTGCACGCGTTAACTCTCATTATTGACTGAAGCGGGTGAAACTGAAATCTGGAGGAATAAGAGCTGATGGAAAGGACCTCAGGATGACAGGAAGGTGCCGGAAGTGCAGGGAAAACCCGACGCGAGAGTCCAGCCTCCAGGGTCACAGGGAAGCAGGGAAGATACCTTTAGCGAAAGAAAACTGGAAGTTGAAACAAAAACTCCAAATCAAACAATGATCTCTAGAAACCGGTCAAGGAATTAATCGAGGCATTAGAGCTCACCCCGAACCCCGAATGGTGTTTCCAGTTTCCTCCTCGTGGGTAAAGTCACTGAGATGCGGGTGTTCGCGGCGCGCGTGGGCGGAGCCTTGCGGGTGGGCGTGGTCTCCCAGGCTGTGCTCAGGAGGCGGGGCTGGGTGGGCGCCACTGGGCCGCGTGACCTCCCTGCGGAGGAGACATCGCCCGAGGAGGGGGGAAGCACACGGTGGGGGCGGGGGGGAGAGCCGGGTAGGTAGAGTTGGGGTTGGCGGGCCTCCCCTGTGATCTGCTCCCCCCACCCTCCAGCCCTGGGACGGCTCGTTTTGCTGCGTCTTTGCCCAAACTGGCTTCCATGAGGACCCCCGCGTGGGGGCGATGGTGACTGAGGGCTGTTAGGAGGGGGTGTCCCAGGACCGAGCTGTCAGGAGATGGGGGACGATGCTGGGGCTCTGCACAAGGAGTCGAGGTGGGGGTCCTCTGAGGGTACCCCTTCTCCACTCCAGGCCTAGGGGTAGGTGCAGAGCGATGGGCGACTTCTGGGAATCCGCGGCCGCCCTCGCACGCTCCTTCACACCCACTGATTCGTGGCGTGCTGATCCTGCGTGGCTCTCAGTGGCCCGTCCCCAAGCGCTCGCGTGTGATTTGTCCTCGTTTCTTAAAGAGCAAGGTACTGCCGGCCGAGCGGTCCTCCGAGCTGGCCAGTGTGGGGATTGGCCACGGGGGACAAAACCGACTGCAGCTGTGCGTCCTGTGGGGACCAGAGGTCAGCCAGCCGGGCCTCGCCACGCCCTCCCGGCCCGTTTTCTCCCAGGCAGCCCCGGCTCCGGGTCAGGAAGGGGGGTGGGTAGCTGTTGCAGCCCCTGGAGCAGTAAAAGGAGCCTTGCTGCGCCAGCCTGGGAGCGGGGCTCGGGGAAGGGGCCGGGCACACACACCCCCTTGGTGCCCCTGATTCCAGGTCTCCTGGGCCTTGGCTGGAGCAGAGAGGGGATTCCAGACCTCTTGTGGGGTCTGCAGCTTCAGATAACCGGCGCTTCCCAACCTTGCTTGGTTCTCATCAGAGGAGCCTGGACCACCTCTGGATGCCGCACCATGTGATGGAGAGCCAGACCCCCCATTAAAGGACCGCATTTCCCCTGAGCTGCCCTTGGCTCCGTGGTCACAGGCTGACCCTCAGCCACACTCAGCCCGGGGCCCGGCCTGCCTGTGCTGAGTGGGGTGGGGAGGGGCACTTAGGAGTGGCTGCTGGGGGGTGCAGATGGAATAGTGACGTCTGCATGGGGGATGGAGGGTGACACACTCTGCTTATCTGCCTTCCCCGGTGCAAGGGAATGCCGTCACCCTTGGAGCCTGCCCTGGGGTACCCAGCCGTGTGACAGCCCCCTCCGTGTGCACTTCCCCCTCCTCGGGTTCCTCCAAGGCCAGCCCAAGCAGCCCCCTCAGACCACTTCCCCTGTTCCATGTGCCTGGCTCCACTCCTAGCCTGCTGATGCCGGCCCTGGGGGGCTTTCATTCCCGGGCCTGGCACAGTGGGGGCGTGTGAAGAGTCTGTCTTTCTAAGGGAGTTGTCGCTACCCTCCGATCTGCTTGGGTCTGGGACCTCTTCTCCCAGGGTCTGGGGCCTCTTTGAGTCTGGGACCCCTTCTCCCTGGATCTGGGACCCCTTCTCCCAGGGTCTGGGGCCTCTTTTCTCTGAGTCTGGGACCCCTTCTCCCTGGATCTGGGACCCCTTCTCCCAGGGTCTGCAGCCTCTTTTCTCTGAGTCTGGGACCCCTTCTCCCTGGATCTGGGACCCCTTCTCCCAGGATTTGGGGCCTCTTTTCTCTGAGTCTGGGACCCCTTCTCTGTGGATCTGAGGCCCCTTCTCCCAGGGTCTGGGGCCTCTTTTCTCTGAGTCTGGGACCCCTTCTCCCAGGATTTGGGGACTGTCTTCTCTGAGTCTGGGCCCCCTTCTCCCAGGGTCTGGGGCCTCTTTTCTCTGAGTCTGACACCCCTGTGCTCAACCGTGTTGTGGAAGCTTCGCAGGCCTGGGCTGGCGGAACGTCCCACGTGAACTGTCTGGAGGGAGGAAGTGGCCTCGCCCTAGTTTCGGGAGCCTCCCTTTTCTGTGCCGGTGGCGTCAGCAGCCTCCTGGTGAAGAGGAGGCACGGTGCCCTTAGGTCCCCCTGCCCTCTGGCAGATGGGTGCTCTCGGTGTCCTGGCTGAAGGAGTGACTGGCTGAGCTGTTCGGGGAGGGCAGGCCGGGCGAAGCCTTGTGCAGCGATTCTCTGGTCGCGGGTCCCTTTAGCCATCACTCAGGGCGAGCCTCAGGGTAAGCGGCCCCCTGGCCGCCTCGGCCTTTGTCCAGTGATGGAGGACTCTCCGGGGGAGGCAGGGAAGTAAGTCTTTAGTCTCGTGATTTACAATTTAAACTGAGACGATGGAAGTCCTCACAGATGAGCTCTGCTCTGGCCTGGGAGGGCGGCCCCGACCCCCGTGCACCGCGACGCAGGCAGTGTGATCCCGGAGTGGGTGGTGTCACAAGGCGCTGGATGGCAGGCCTCAGGAGCGCAGGGCACCCAACCAGGTTTAACCGTCCGATTCTTCCCAGTGACAGTAGAGCAAAGAAAAGCAGCCCCGTGGCAGGACCAGGGCAAAGGAGGGGCCTCCAAGTGAGGGCCTAGAGGTGGGCGCCGGGCTCCCCAGCGCTCCCTGTGCGTTCCTGTCCTGGGTGGCCCCAACAAAGCGCCACAGACCGTGGGGCTTACACCACAGAATATATGCTCTCCCAGGTCTGGAGGGCAGAGGTCGGAAATCAAGGTGTGGGCAGGGCTGTGCTCCTCCCGGAGGCTCCAGGGGAGGGTCTCTCTTGCCTCTCCCAGCTTTTGGTGACCTCAGTGGTCCCTGGCTTCTCTCTGCCTTTGGCCTCACGTGGCTTCTCCTCTGTGTGTCTCTCTTCTCCTGTCTCTTAAAAAGACACTGCTCATTGGACGTGGGGCCCATCCTAATCCAGGATGATTTCATCTTGAGACCTTTACCTTGTACCAAGTAAGGTCACATTCTAAAGTTCTGGGGTTGAGGACATAGACATCTCTTTGGGTTCTTTTGGGGGGGAGCACAATTGGACCCACTGCACCCACCCTGCTAACTCTTCTGTCCAGATGTTGGCTGGGTACTTGGACTCCTGGTGGGGGAGGGGATTTGGGCTCAGGCCCTGGGCTCCTGGTGGGGAGGGGGTATGGGGTTCAGGCCTTGCTGAAGGGCTGGGCTAGGGGATGGAGTGTGGTTGAGGCTATAGGAGAGGTGCACGTGGAGGTGTGGTGCCCCAGGAGGGCAGGGGCTGGCAGGTGCTGGGAGTGGGTACATGTTGGCCAGGTGGAGACGGCAGGCAGCAGGTCAAGGAGGTGGACGTGGGAGATTGTGGGCTGGCGGGGCTGTGGTCACAGCTGGTCGGCCTGCACTCAGTTCTCGACCCCTTGAGCTGCTCTGCTGCCTTCTCACTTCCCTCCGTTGCCCCCGCCCCCTCCTCCCGAAAATAACACCGGGGTTGGTGGCTGGGTGGGGGTGGGCCAGCAGGTGGTCGGGTACCTTGCTGACCTGGCCTGAGAGCCTCGGTTTAATGTTTAACTAAGGGTCTCTTCCGTGGGGGGTGGGCAAAGGCATTCACAGCCTTGCTTGGGGCCCCCGTGCCTGCACAAAGGTGGGCCTGACTGGCGTTAGAATGATGGCTGGATGGACGGATGGATGGAAGTGGGTGACGGTTGCCTGGAGCTGTCTGAGGTCCTTCTTGGTGGAGCCCGTCTGGATCGAAGGCCGTGGGTCGTGACCGTCCTCTGTTCGTGGTCCTGCCATGACACACCTCTAGGGGAGGTGGAGCCTTTGGCCCCAAGAGAGAATTGCATCTGAGGAACAGAGCCTCTCACTGTCCTGCAAATATAATGGTGAAACTGTGGAAACAACCGGAATGCCCTGCGGGAGGGAGTGGGAGGGCATGGAATGTGGAAGAGCGGCCAGGCCAGGGGGAGATTCCAGATCCCGAGTGCTGTGAGCCGGGCGCTTATGCTGTGAGTGAGGAAATGCAGGACTCAGAATTGCCAGTTATTCCCAGCAGTCGATTTTGTTAAAAAAAAAAAATGCAGGCAATATTTTATAATAACTTTAAATGGAGGATAGGGACTTCCCTGGAGGTCTGGTGGTTAGGGCTCCGTGCTTCCACTGCAGGGGGCACGGGTTTGATCCCTGGTCGGGGGGCTAGGATCCCACAGGCTGCGCGGGGCGGCCAGAAAAAAACGAAAATCTATAAAAATATTGAATCACTATGTTGTACACTTGAAACTAGTATAATATTGTATATTTCAATAAAAAAAATCCAAAGAAGGAAAAAGAAAAGCAAAGTCAAGGAGCTGGACAGGAAAAGGCCCTAAGTGGTCAGTGGTGCTTTAGGCTTTAGGCCGGGACACCCTGTAGGTTTTCGCTTTATTTCAGTCCCGCCCTCCAGCATGGAGTGGTGCCCCCTAGGCATGTTTCCTTCTCTGTTAAAATTGCACAGGAGGTGGGACTTCCCTGGTGGCAGAGTGGTTAAGAATCCGCCTGCCAGTGCAGGGGACACGGGTTCGAGCCCTGGTCCGGGAAGATCCCACATGCCGTGGGGCAACTAAGCCCGTGAGCCACAACTACTGAGCCTGCGAGGCACAACTACTGAGCCCGCGAGGCACAACTACTGAAACCCGTGCGCCTAGAGCCTGTGCTCCACAACAAGAGAAGCCACCGCAATGAGAAGCCCGCGCACCGCAACAAAGAGTAGCCCCCGCTCGCCGCAACTGGAGAAAGCCTGCGCGCAGCGACGAAGACCCAATGCGGCCAAAAGAAAAAAAAAAAATTGCACAGGACCTGTTGGCAGCTGGTGAGGGGGGAGGCCTCTCAGTGCCAGTCTGGGCCTCCGTTTCTCCACCTGGCCAAGTGGGAAGGGTTATTCCAGCCCGGGAGCAGCGGAAGCGTCAAGGCCTTCGGGAGAGTCAAGGGCCAGAGGGACGGGCTGCAGCTTGAGCCCCGGCCGACTCCGGGCCCTGGGCACCTGTGGGCAGGTGAGCTGTGCATCCTCCCTGTGCATCCTGGGCAGGTGGGGCCCGGCTGCGTGCTGGCTCAGCTTCTCTGTGCACAGATTTCCCATTCCTGCCTGGATGGGCTCTGTCCTCAGGCCCAGGCAGCCTCCCTCCCCCGCTCGGCTCCCACCCGGGTTGGGGTGGGGGGGCGGGGAGTCTGCAGCTGCGAACATTCCTGACCGGCAGTTCAGGGGAGAGAGCCCAGCTGCTCGCCTGGCAAACAATGGAGGCTCCCCGCCCCCGCTCCCCGTGCCCCCGCTCCCCGTGCCCCCCCTGCGCTCGGGGCCTGGTGCCGGTGCTGCTGGAATTTCCAGAAAGTGCAGCATCTGAGTTGATCTTCACATGTTCTGACTGTCAGAAGGTGACGTCCTCGGGAGCTTGCTGTGCTGGCCCGGCTGTGTTTTCAGTCCTTTTGTGGGAACCACTCCTCCCAGGCCCCATCCAAAGTGGAGGAATCTCTTTAAGGAGTCTTGAAAGTAATGCCTACTCATGGGAGGAGTAAAAAGAAGCACCTTAGAAAGGCAAAGCTCCCTGGACTCCCGCTCCCCGCAGGGGCTGTGTCACCGATGCTTTGAGGCCCCCAGACCCCCTGTGTCCATCACCCATGCTGTATTTGCTTCTCCCCCTGGGAAAGCCAGAGACCCTCCCACGAGGCCAGGGCTTTGGGTGGAGGGCATGGGGCTGGGGAGGGGGTGGGTGGACCTCAGGGGAGGCCCACGAGGAATCACATGGTCCTCTGGGGGTCTCATGCTGGGGGAACCTTGAAAACCATACAGTTTTTGAAGTTTTCAAATGAGGTGTTTGTTTTTTTTTTTTAATTGTGGTAAAGTACACGTAACCAAGTTTACCATCTTAGCCATTTTTAAGGACATTCACACTGTCGTGCTGCCATCAACACCGTCCACCCCGCAGCTCTCTTCACCTTGTAAAACTGAAACTCTACCTATTAACCAACTTCCTGTTCCCCTCCCCCACCCCGGGCAGCCACCACGCTACCTTCTGTCTTTACGATTTGGACGACTCTAGGGACCCCATATAAATGGAATCACACAGTATTTGTCTTTTGGTGTCTGGCTTATTTCACGGAGCATAATGTCCTCCAGGTTCATTCTGTAACGTATGTCAGAAGTTGCTTCCTTTTTCAGGCTGAATAATATTCCGTTGTATGGGAAGACCCTGTGTCGTTTATCCATTTATGTGTTGATGGGTGGGTTGCTTCCATGATTTTTGGCTACTGTGAACACGGGTGTACAAGTATCCCTTTGAGACCCTGCTTTCAGCTCTTTGGGGTGTGTACCCAGAAGCAGGATCTCTGGATCGTAGGATAGTTTTATTTTTAATGTTTTGAGGAACTGCTATACTGTTTCCCACGGTGGCCTCGCCATTTTACTTTCCTGCCAACAGTGCACAAGGTTCCCGTTTGTCCACGTCCTCGCTGACACGTTATTTTGTTTTGTTGCTAGTTGCCACCCTAACGGGTGTCAGGTGGTACCTCGTTCAAGCCAGTACTGATGCTGCGGGACCCCCTCCCTCCCCACGCTCCCCCGTGACCTTGTGAGGAGGTCTGCCTCCTCGGAGCTCCAGGAGTACATTCAGGTTCACTGAACTGGGGAGACCGAGGTTCTGAGACGGGCAGTCCTATCCCGGGTCACCCAGCGAGCTGCGTGCCCACTGTCGATGTATCCCCCTTGTCCCTCTGCCCGCCCAGGCTGACAGTAGTGACTGAGACGAGGCCCCGATTCCGGAGAGTTCCGTGGTGCCCTGTAGCCAGATGGAGAGCAGAGGCCGCTCTCGCCGCTGGAGGCCGGGGCTGCCCCGCTGAGCCCGTGGTTGGCAACAGTTGGATTGACTTGGGAGCCATAGTTCCTTCGCCACGTGAGGGAGAAGAGACTTCGGAAGCCGAGCCTGAGGTTTACTGTTTCAAGGGCGTCCCTTGTGCGGGGAGGCCCAGGGAGTGGGGAGAATGGGGGGGGCGCCTGGCGGTGGCATCGGGAGCTGTACCCTCACCGCGGGGCTTCTTCATGGAGGGCGAGGCCCCCTGTGGGGCCCCTAGGACCTGGGTTGCGTCTGATGCATGCCTCGTTGGGGCACGAGTGGTGAACATTGGACTGAATGAAGGTCGGGGGCTCTCGGCAGGTTGGAGACCCCTGGGACAGGTACTGGGAGAGGTGGGGCCTCGGCATCGCTCCCCGGGGACCGTGGAGGCCACGTCTTCCCTGCAGACGGAGCCCGGGAGGCGGCCTGGCCTCTGTGCTCGGGCCTGGCTGAGCGTCCGCTTCTCCTCGTGTGGGTGTCTGTGGGGGCAGCAGGGGTGGGGAACTGCCTTCTTTCCTCATCTAGCTAAAAACTCACGTTTATGGCTCACGGACCGCAGTGCAATGAAAATAAAGTCCCACTAGAAGTCCCCCTGCCTGGACTTCGAAAACCATCGCTCTCAGTGCACGTGCACCTGAAGACGTTTTCGTGCTTGGCCTCGTTAATTATAACACGGACGCGTACACCATCACACGCACGCCACAAGCACGCCCACTGGCAGCCCCTCGCACATAAGCTCCTGCATGCCTGCACCCCTGTCCCGTTTGCACAGGGCTGTGTGCCCCCCAAGGCTGGTGTGGGAGGAGATGAGCCTGGGGGGCCCAGGAGGCCCCCAGCTGGCCTGCAGGCGCCTTCCGTTCCTGGGTGGGGAACGGTCCCCATCTCCACCGAAGCCTTCCCAGGAGGCACATGTGTATTGGCTCAGGTTCTACTGAGCGCCTCCTATGGCCGCCCCTGCCCTGGGCATTTGGGGTCCTTTCCAGCATCTCAGGAGAGATGCTTCTTGAAGCTCCCTGCGGTGTCTGCGGAGAGCGAGGCAGCAGCAGGACATCATGTGGACACTGCTCCCCGGCGGGCCTTGCCGGCAGGTCTGCAGTAACCCCACCATCCCCATCCCCACAGGGCGACAGAGCCGATTCAGCGGCCTCGCCACGCAGGTGGGGACGACAGACCCTCAGCAGGTGGCCCATGGACGTTAGCTGCGGTGTGTGTCTGTCACGCCGCCTCTCAGAGCCGCTGGGAGCCGTCGGGATGATAACCAAACGTGACATTTTATCCACCCTTCTCACAGTGATGTGAGCTGACCCAGGCGCGAGGCCCCTGAGTGCCCGGCGTGCTGCCTTGAGTGACAGTTTCTCCGGCGTTTGTGGCACTTTGGAGAAGGATGTATGTCCCTGGTGTTCATGGTGACACGAACGCCACACGTAATGTGTTGGTTTCCCACACGTGGAGGCCTCTTGGCCGTCGGGTGGAAGTGCGGCGTGCGAGGGGGTCTCTGCTGCTTGCTGGTACTCCCTCCAGCCCCTGCTTGAGCAGGCGGGTGGCTTTCACTGAGCAGGGGTCCCCACTGGGGCTAGAGAACCACAGGCCTGTTTTGGGGTGCTCTATTTTGGGGTGCCCGAGCTGGGCACCTTCCCAAAGAGACTTGGAGGCCTGAGGCGTGTGGTGAGCCTAGAGCTGGGGTCATGGTGGGGCGGAGTTCCCAGGGAGGGTGTGGCAGTGGGAGGGTTCAGGATTTGAACCTAGATCTCTCTGCCTGAAAGCTGGCTGGACCTGCCAAGACCCCTCCCCCCCGCCCCAATTTAGGGGGTCCGAAGCTGGAGCTAAGCCCCATGATATTCAGAGAAGCAGCAAGGAGGTGGGTCTGGGGCCCAGCACAGCCACTTCTGACTTCCCCATCCGGCTGGGAGTCTCTCTGGGGCCCTTGACCCCCAAAGAGCCCTGGGTTGGCCCTGGGGGGTCCAAACCACATTTACTGAGGGCCCCAGGGTGCCAGGTCCAGGATCCAGGGACTCCCAGCCAGGCGGGGCTGTTGGGGAACTTGTAAGGGGCAGGAATGATCACGAGCTGGGACGACCGGTGGAAGAAACCAGGATTTTTGCTTCTGTTTCTCATCAAAACCCTCTTCACTCATTCATCCATCCATCCCACAAACCTTTGCTGAGGGCCTGCGCGTGTGGCATTGTCTGTTGTGTTGAGGCCAGGCAGCGGGCGGTTCATGAAAGGCTCCTCCCACCAGCTGGAGCCTCAGGCTGCTGTAGCATTACAGACTGGGTGCTGGCATCAGCAGAGATTCCTTCTCTCCCAGCTCTGGAGGCCAGATATCTGAAATGAGGTGTTGCAGGGCCATGCTCCCCCACCCGCTTCCGGAGGCTCTGCGGGAGGGTCCTTCCCACCTCCCTCAGCTCCTGGTGGTCCAGGCATCCCTGGCTGTGGCCGCCTCACTGCTGTCCCTGCTCTGGCCTCACCTGGCCTCTCCTCTCCTCCCCGCGTCTCTCCTCTGTCTGTCTCTTATAAGGACACTCGTCATTGGACATAGGGCCCACCCTGATTCAGGATGGTCTCAAGATCCTTAATTACGTCTGTTAAGACCTTTTTTTCCAGAGCATGGACGTGTTTTTTGGGGACTATCTTTCAAGCCACTACACTTGGCAAACAGCTTTCTCAAGCTTCACCTCTTTATCTGTAAAAAGGCGGGTAGTGTCTGTGCTCGGACCATCCTGTTAACGTCCGCAGGGCTGACCTGCCTCTGGAGTCGGACTGGGAAAGAGGAGCTTGGAGGCGTGTGGAGAAGGATGCTCTGATGTTGACCTTGAGGCCACTTTCAGGCGGGAAGTAGAGATGGAGACACTGAAGTGGCAGAGACAAGGGGCGATTTCACAGGGCTTGTGGGCCAGCGTTAACGGCCTGGCTCGGGGCCGCAGGAGGGTGCTGGGGTGGTGGTAGGGGGCACTGTGTCAGGCAGCGGCCGAGCTAATCTCTCCTAGCCGTGCCCGCCTGGAGGACTGGGGCAGCAAGAGAGCGGGATTGAACCCTCTGGCTCAAGCGAAGATGGTCGCACATAGAAACACTAGAAAAGCAATTTCCTGCCGGCTTTGTAGAGAACCTTTGCTTTGACCCTGACCTTGAAGTCTTGATAAGGCGGGCTACGTTTTATCCCCCCCCCTCCCCGGCTCAAACAGGCCTTAGCTGGGGCAGCGGATCTTTTGAGGATTGCTGGGAACAGTTTCCATCCAGGTATCGGGAGGAAGTCACAGATTATTCTTTCCTTGGGCAGCCGAGGGCTCAGAGGAGTTCTTGCTGCACTCCTGTGTGTGTTTCCTGAGCCCGGGGCTTGCGGCAGGGCCTGGCGCACAGTAGGTGCCTGTTAAGTGTCTGCTGACTATGGACAGAGTTGAGGATGAGCTCCCCAGCTACCCCCGCCCCTCCTCTTCTGCTCAGACTTCCAACCTAGTGTTTTTCCAGGATGGGTTTTCCTGGTGAGTTTCCCCTCAAGTGTTGATGAGGACGTGCTCCAAGATCAGGGTGGGGAGTGATGGCGTTACATCTGTCACCAGCTTGGTCCAGCCTGACTGCCAGTGCGTCTCCCTCCGGCTGGAGCTTGACCTCCTAACCTTTCGGAACCTGCTTCCCGTGGCTCAGCTGAGCCCCTCCCCATTTCACTGGAAGCCCCCCTCCGGGGCGCGGTGAGCAGGACCCCCCACGCAGCTGGGACCCACGGTGGAAGGCTGTGCGGAGGGAGCGGGCTGACTGAGCACAGCAGGGCCGGGAGCCCCAGAGGTGCCAGGTGTCACGTTGTGTGTGCAGCATCCGCCTTCTCATGGGCCAAAGGGGGAAGGGAGTGGCCGGGTGGGAGGCCAAGGCCCACGTCCATTGCTCCCGGAAGTGGCCAGAGGGCGCTGGAAATGAGTCAGGGCATTCTTGCGGGGGAAGGGTCCGGGCTCAGGGGTCAGGAAGCTTGCTGAGGCCGGACTTGGGGTCTGCCTTAGAGGCACCCCTTCTTCCAGCACCTAGGAGGCAGACTGCCTTTTGAATCACATGGTCACGGCGGGAGGGTAATGTCCCGGGGAAGGGGAGGGGCCGGCATCACTGGGGAGCCCCTTCCTCCCAGGAAAGCTGGGATCAGGCAGAGAGGCACCAGCTCACGGAGATCAGTGCAGCTGTTGCCACCACAGCGGGTTGGCCCCGTCCTCCTCCGATGTCGTTCCCAGAGGGGCTTCCCCTGCCCATGGCTTTGCGGGGGGCGGGGGGGGGTCCCTTGTGGGAGGTGTCTTGCTTCGTGGCCCAGGCTGGACCAGACCACATGGGTCAGAGCTGGCCCTCCCCTCGCTGGGGGTTGAACCGGGCGGACCCCAAGCCATGAAACGGGCACGCGTGATAGCTCATGAGTCGGGTAGAGGAATGTGCAGACCGTGGACATACAGACCTCCGTGGAGGGCTTCCCTGGTGGCGCAGTGGTTGAGAGTCCGCCTGCCGATGCAGGGGACACGGGTTCGTGCCCCGGTCCGGGAAGATCCCACATGCCGCGGAGCGGCTGGGCCCGTGAGCCATGACCGCTGAGCCTGCGCGTCTGGAACCTGTGCTCTGCAACGGGAGAGGCCCGTGTACCGCAAAAAAATAAATGAAAAAAAAAAAAAAAAGAGCTCTGTGGAGCCCCCGGCACAGGCCCGGCAGCTGATGGATGATCTGTTACTGGAGAAAGTAGGAGTCCATCCGATGCTGTTTCAGCACCAATGAGTGTTAGACTTCAAGCCAGACGGGTGACTCGGTCCTTTCTGGACAAAAATCTAGCGGCTGTGGGGTAAGCCACTCGATGCGACGGCGAGGGGCGGGCACAGCGGTGGGCCTGACGCCGCCATCGCACGTGGCCTGCCTGTGATGTGGGGCGAGGCCAGCCCCTGGAGGACCTCGGCGCACAAAGAAAAGCCCCTCCGCTCCCCGCAGCGGGCCCTGCACAGAGGCCGCTGGGGTTCATCCATCAGCCTGCTGGCGCCCACGTGAGCCCCTGTCTCCTGGTGCGTCTGCAGCTGAGGAAACGGCCTGAGTGGAGGAAGTGCTCCTGTTAAATTGTCCAGACATAATCGAGTCCCTGACGCTCCTCAGTAAATGCCTGGCTGGGCCTGTGCGTTCCCTGCCTGGAGCAGCGGGTGAGCTGGAGGTGCACCGGCCTCTCCCCCTGGATTCAGTGTTGGGGGCGGTCACGGAGGCTCGGCCCCTGACGGTGTGGGAGCTGGGGCTGTGGAGTTCGAAGGACTGATTCCAATCCCAGATCCCGACCTCCCGAGCCTGGTTCCTTCTCTGTAAGATGGGTGATAAGTGATCCTTCCCTGCCGGAGGTGTCATTGGGCTTAGCAATTGGTGGACCCTACCTGGCTGGTGCACAGAGGCCCGAGGATGGTACTGATGGGTGCGGGAGTGAGTGGTCATGGCCAACCCCAAATTCCACCTGCCCCTTTATTTTTGGAAGAGATGCTTCTGAAAGGGAGGGCTCCCGCCATGCAGCTGCAGCCGTCCAGGGGCCCCAGATGCCTGTAAAGCCATCATGGAATCCCTGCTGCTTGGGGGAAAAGCGGGGCCGTTTCAGAGATGTCAGTCAATGCTCTGTAGGCGGTCATCTGTTCATTCATTCATTCATTCATTCGCTAGACATTGAACCCTGGCTGTGGGTCATTGCCCAGGGTATTTGGGACCCAGGGGGAGAAGAGGGTCTTGGCCCCGACCCCCCATGGAATATCTGGCCAGCTTGTCGCCTCCAGGCCCCCTGTTTATTCACCCCAAGGGCCCCAGATTTCAAAGATCCGTTCCAGTAAGCTGCTTCTATTAAATAGTAATGAAGTCATTTAAGATGCTTTTTGGAATGAACGTGGCATAAATAAAACAAGAAATTAATTCCTTTTCCCATTTTTTATTGATCAGAGACCTCGTCGTCAGCCGCCCGTCAGGCTCAGCAGCTCGGCTCCGGGCGGGGGCGGGGGTTGGCATCGCTCTAGCTGCAGCAAAGCGACTTGTCATCGTGAAGTGCAGTTTTAGTGCCGCTTGTTGAAATATTTCAAGAAACTCAGTGCTGTCCGTGGGCACTTTTTGGCGCCTGTGTTGTAGAGTGTGAACTTCAGACGTGGAGACCTCCGCCTTGCAGAAAGATGCAGGGGTTTTCAAACAAAGCTCCCGTTCTCGAGATACCTGGGTAGCTGGCATGCCCGGGTCCCTCTCCGGGGGTCCAGGGCTCTGTCTTAACGGCTGGGGGGTGCTGGGAGGATGCTCTTCAACTCGCTGTTGTCCTGCTGCTGTGGCCGTGAGCAGAGAGCCTCAGACACGTCGTGTCCTGGAGGCCTTGGTCCCTCCCCTGGCCCCTGAGTATCAGCTTTGAGGAGTTAGGCTGGTGAGCTTAGAGGCCGGCAGAGGTGTGGGCGAAGGGCCGGCTCCGTCTGGGGTGCGGCCACTCCTCAGTTCCGGCTGACTGTGCCCAGGAGGGAGTGCAGATCACAGGGCCCTGGAGGGGCCGTCGGGGCCAGACCCCACCTCCCCCCTTGCAGGGCATGGTGGCCCAGGGAAGCTCTGGGCACAGGGACTTTGGGAGGTCCCAGTGTCAACTGTCCCTTCGTAAAGCAGTTTTCTTGAGTGAGGGGCCCAGCATTGTAGGAGTCAGTGGGCAAGGCTTCCCCATTTTACAGATGGGAAGACTGAGGCGGGAGAAGATAGGGCCGTTGAGTTGGAGCAGGCAGAGCCCCGCAGCCAGGCCAGGGTCTGGGCTGGAATGTGCGTCTGTGCCTTCCTGGCCTGCCCTGGAGACCCTGGGGGTGGTGGGACTGTGTGGTGCAGTGGGTGGGCTGAGGATGCCAGCCAGAGTGCCCAGAGGAGCTTTGCGTGTCGGGGACCACGTGCGGGGCGGGGCGGGGGGCGGAGGGGAGGAATGTTGGCAGGGATGTGGGCCCCAATCACTTCTGGGAGCTGAAGGCTGCTGGCCTCCTGACTTAGCCTGGGGGCAGCCAAAGGGACTTCTTCCCCTGGGACAAGCCCTGTGAGAGGCAAGAGGGCACCAGGAGAGGTCACCCCTCCTTTTGCCAAATCTCTGAACCTTGGTTTCCACACCTGCAAACTAGGGCTCAAAGTGAAAGTCCATCATAGGGACGGATCGAATGCAGACCTAAAAGCAGAAGGTCTCAGTAAACAGTGAGGTGGGGCGTGCTGGCCGGTTCCTGTGTGTGCAGCAGTCCTTCCAAACTCCCCCACCCACTGGCCGATTCGTGAGCCACGATTTCTGTGTGTGGAACCTGCCTGTCAAGTCCAAAGGCTGGGCTCCTGCCTTCATTCAGTGTCTCCCCATCACCCCGGCCAGACTTAATTTTCCTGCAAGTATTATTTTCTTTTTAAAAAAAAATCTTATTGACTCCCTGCTCAGAAACTTATAAACTATGAAGAGTCTGGCCTTGGAGGTTAAACGGACCCAGATCTGTTCCCAGCTCTGTCACGTCCTTGCTAGTGACCTAGGGCAGGCTAGGTAACCTCTTGGGACCTCAGTTTCTTCGTCAGTGCATTAGGAATCGCTGTAATGACTCTGGGATGCTGTGAGCAGCCCATCCCTTAGCCCAGAGCCTGGTGCCGTGGAAACCCTTGCTACATGGGAGCTTTGGAGATTCTTACGAGCCAGTGTGAGATGCCTGGGATCCCCGGACCCCAGTCTAGCCCCTCACTGTAGCAGTGAGACTTGCCAGGCACACACGGTGGGGGAGGGGGGTCGGAACCAGGAGCCAGGTATGCACAGCGGGGTGAGTCACATCCCACAGAGCCCAGTATCCGGGGCCGGGCGCCTCCCTCATGGCCCAACACAGCTCCCTGGGGGCTCCAAGGGGCAGGGCAGCCAGCCAGGCCTTGAACACACAGACCCCGCCCCTTTCCCTTATCCTGGGCTTTGACAGGGCTTCCCCTCCCCCCTTCAGGCAGGGGCCTGTGGTCATCATCCCAGCCGCACTGTTTCTGGCAGGAACTTGGACCCACCCATGGTCTAGCTGCCCTGAGCCTCACTTTGTCCATCTGTGGAATGGGGTGCACAGCTCAGGGGGCCGTCGCAGGCGGTAGTAGGTTTGTCATTGGAGCAGGACTGCAAGCAGCCGTTGTTACCTCCCTCCCTCACCCTGTGGGCGGTTCCCTGGCCACCTGCATTCAGACCACAAATCCCGGGCTCCCTGCTGCCATGTGACCTCACGCAAGTGGCTTCAGCACCCTGTGCCTCAGTTCCCCCTTTTGCACCAGGCTCTCAGTGCTGAGGTGCGTGAGCAGTGGACGTGAGCTCTGGGGGCCCTGTCCCAGTACTGCCTGGGGGACAGCAAGCCTGGGCGGGGGTGTAACAGGAGGGGCCCTCGTGGCCTGAAAGCTGCCCGCCCAGTGGGGAAGGG
Source organism: Leucopleurus acutus (assembly GCF_964270905.1). Taxonomy (NCBI): domain Eukaryota; kingdom Metazoa; phylum Chordata; class Mammalia; order Artiodactyla; family Delphinidae; genus Leucopleurus; species Leucopleurus acutus. The sequence continues at coordinate 2,525,775 of NC_139150.1, read as the reverse complement.
CCTCTGTGTCTCCTCCACGGGGTGGGGCTGTCCCTGGCGGTGTCTCCATGATCAGTGGGTTGACCACTAGGAGGCCGTAGTGGAGCCGCTTGAGCCTGGCCAGGAAGTCCCCCCCCAGCCCCCGCCCCTCGAGGGTGCACGGGAGCCACGAGGCTCAGACACGGCCCCTGGCTCTCAGGACCCTGCTCTGCCTATCACGTCCAGGATCCCCGCGCTGGGGCCTGGGAACAGCTAAGTGACAGGTGACAGTGAACAGCAGGCCTGGGCTGTCCTGTCCGGCTGTGCCTGGGGAGGTGGGCGGCAGCCCGTGGAGCCTGTGCCCTCACGCTAATCTGATTTCAGCCTGATCAGGTCAGAGGAGGCTGAAAAGGGCCTGGGACTAGAGGACATAGGTGGTCCCGCCTCTCGGCACAGTGGCCAAGCCTCAATGAGGGATTGCTTGGACCCCCCCCCGCCCCGTGTCTGGGGCTGGGGGAGCCCACGCCCCACAGGATGCCCTCAACCAATACAACGGCGCTGCCTCCGGTCTGGGCCGCTTGTCAAGGGGCCAGGTTTCCTAGGACAGACCCTATTGTGGCCGCCCTTCATAGAGGGCCCCGCCGGCCGAGGAGACAGAAGAATGCCACTTACCCCTGAAGCCACAGGGACACGGCCGGCTGTCAGGCCTTCTCTGGCCACAAGATAAGGGTGGGCAACTTCTGGCTTCACGCTGGCCGCTGCCCCCGCCCACTGTCACCCAGCCTGTGGCTGAGACGTGCCTGCAGCCGCTTCAGCCCTGGTCCCCTCACCCTCACCCCTCAGGAGTCTCTGTCCCAGAATCAGAAGCCGATTCTGCTGGGAGTGAGGGACCACGTGGCTCTCATTGGCCAGGCTCCGACGACACGCCCTCCCAGCCCAGGGGTGGAGGGGAAGGAGGGGACTGGAGGAAGGTGAGTCTCTGGGCCTCACTTTCCCTAATTGTACAATGAGGGAGACGGTGACCATATCCCTTATTCAAATGGGGCCACGTATGGGAGTGAAAGGGATGCTGTTGGTAAGCACACCGGACAAGGGGGACCCAGGACTCAGGGCATCCTGGAGGTAGGCCTCATCCTCTCAAAGGGCCGTCACCGCTCTGGAAGCACACGTGGGTTCAACTGTTGGCTTGGCCACCTTCTAATCTGGAGCCGAAGTTCTCCGCTGCCTGGACGTCAGTTACCTTACCTGTGAAATGGGGTGAATTCCTGGAGGGAGGGCAGAGGCTGCAGCGCGGCGCCAGGCGCACAGGCACCCGTGAACCGCTGCCGGCCCGGGTGCCTTCTCCCAGTCCTGCCGTGCCCCTTGCCCTGCGGTCTGAGCCTGTCCGTGCGGCTGTTGTCCACCGCCAGCCTGGGGTGGGCCCAGACCACACAGAGAGCGGTTCTGGAAGGTGAGGGGCCCGAGTGGCCACATTGGGGGTGGGGCCAGGCTGGGCAGACACTGTGCCCACGGGTCGCCTGCCCCGCCTGAGCCCCCAAGGGAAGCCTGGCCTTGCCGGCTGCCATTATGTTTAGGAGCTGTGTAATTAACTCTAAAACTGGGAGGCCGAGGAGGAATTAAAATAGAGGCTTAGTGGAAATCAGAGACGAGTGGTGCAGAAAAGGCTGGAGCCGGCTGGACGCCGCAGCCGGGCCTGCAGGGCGGGCGAGCGGGAAGAGGGTCTGGAGCTGCAGGGCTGAGGGGGCCAGTGCAGCTCTGGTTCAGGCCCCTCCTCCGGGTGGGGGGTGGGGGTGGGTTGAAGCAGCTGAAGTCGCGGCTCTGGGCGTCTGAGATCCAGGTGGCCGCAGGGTGGGCTGTCTCTTGGGGTCTTGGTGGAAGAGTGTGTCCCAGCCCCTCCCCCAGTTCCTGGTGGTTCCTGGGCTCCTGGGAGCGTCACCTTAGTCTCCACTTCCGTCGTCACGTGGCCTCCTCCCTGTGGGTCTGTTTTGTGAAATAAAATTTTTTATGGTGGTGAAATACACAAGACATAAAATTTACCATTGGGCCTTCCCTGGCGGTCCGGTGGTTAAGGTGCCGCGCTTCCAGTGCAGGGGGCGCGGGTTCGATCCCTGGTTGGGGAACGAGGATCCCACATGCCGCGGGGCGGGGTGCGGCCAAAACCACAAATCTACCTTCTTCTTCTGGGGATCCATTGTGTGTGTTATGCTTCACAATAAAACAGGTTAACACCAATAACAGACAAACAAATTTACCTTTTTAACTGTTTTTAAGTGTACAATTCAGTGGCATTGAGTACATTGACAATGCTGTGTAACAGGCAGAACTTGTTCATCTTCCCAAAGTGAAACTCTGTCGCCATTAAACACTAACTCCCCAGCCTCCGCCCTCTTTCTGTCTCCATGGATTTACTTATCCTAGGTCCCCGCATGTCAGGGAAATCCTACAGTATTTGTCTTTTTGTGTTTGTGTTTCTTCAAAAATGTCCGGTCAAGGAAGACAAAGACTGGAGTGTTTTAGGTCCACACGTTCAAACCAGTAGCTGTAGCCGGTTTTGCTATTAAATTTAAATTCATTAGAATACAGTTACATTAAAAGTGCAGTTGTTGGGCTTCCCTGGTGGCTCAGCGGTTAAGAATCCGCCTGCCGATGCAGGGGACACGGGTTTGAGCCCTGGTCCGGGAAGATCCCACGTGCGGCGGAGCACCTAAGCCCGCGAGCCACAACTACTGAGCTCATGTGCCACAACTACTGAGCCCATGCGCCGCGAGCCCATGCTCCGCAACAAGAGAAGCCACCGCAATGAGAGGCCCGCGCAACGCAATGAAGAGTAGCCCCTGCTTGCCGCAGCTAGAGAAAGCCCGCGCGCAGCAACAAAGACCCAGCGCAGCCAAAAATAATGAATAAATTTATTTTAAAACAAAGTGCAGTTGTTCAGCTGGACTGGCCACATCTCAAGCGCTCAGCGGGCACGTGTGCCTGATGCTGCCCTACTGGACGGCGCACACAGGACATTTCCATCCTTCCAGAAAGTTCTGTTGGAGAAAGCTCTTCTAGGTTCATGGAGACAAAAGGGACGTGATGACTAAAATCGTGTGTGGGCCGAGATTGGATGCTGGGCCAGAATATTTTTTTTTTCTATCAGGACGTTTTGATTGTCCTTTATCTTTATCTGTTGAAGAAATGTGAGTCCTGTCTCTGGTTGAGGTAAGGTGTGGGACCTACGTTAATTGCCTGATTTTGACATTGGTGCTGGGATTGTGGAGGGGGTGTTCTTGTTCTCAGGAAATACACGCTCAGATGTTTGGGGGAAGGGGGTCACGTCTGCATTTTACTCTCAGGTGTTCAGAAAAAATACACACACACACAGACATACACAGATAAACAGATACACACTGATACAGAGATACACATATACACACAAACACACAGATACACACAGATAAATACAGAGATACAAACACAGATACATCCTGATACGCACAGATAAACACACACACATACACACTGAACCACACAAACACACAGATAAATACACAGAGATACAAACACAGATACATCCTGATACACAAAGATAAACGCAGAGAGATGCACACCCAGATCCACACACCCAGATACCCGCACACACAGACAGAGAATAGTTAATATACTACAAGCATGTAAGCCGAGGTCTTCTCTGACCAGTGACCAGCTCCAGCCAGGAGGGAGGAGTGGCCCGATGAGGGGGGTGCTCCCCAGCCGGGGTGATGCCCACTGGGTGCAGCTGGGTGGGGAGATTCGCATCTCTGCTGGGGCGCCGTGTGCCCTGTGGGCGTTCTCAGCCTGCGTAGCTTCTGATTCTGACCCACCCTTCATCTAAATCTGTCTGTTCATCTGAATTTCCGGTGAGGAGTCCGGGCTCTCTGCAGGTCTCTTGAAGTTGAGCTGTTGGGCCCTTAGTGAGTGGTCACCATGGGGACCACTGGTCTGAACCCTGGGTTAGCGTTCAGCTGTGTGCACCGTGGTCCTCACCTCGTGGACGCCCACGCCGAACTGGACTGGGTGGGCTGATGGCTCCCACCTACCTAATGCCCAGTCTGTGCCGTCAGGGTGGATAGTTAAGCCAGCCAGGCACGTCCTGTCAGGGAACCAGGGCTCAGGAGCCGAAGCCACTCTCCCCTGGTCCCACCAGAGTCATTGGACAGGATTCGAACCCAGGGCCCTGTGACTGCAGGTCTGTGCTCCAGGCCACCTTGCCTGCTGCCCCCAAGTCTTTACCAGCTTTTTCCACGGGGACTGAAGCTGGCGACCCTGTTGGCCCCTCACCGCATGCCTCCGTGTGTTGCCAAGCCCACTGCAAGCTGGGAGCTCAGATTCTGGGTTACTGGGTGGAGGAGGTACTGTGGATGCTGATCTGGGATATATTTGTTTTTTTTGCGGTACGCGGGCCTCTCACTGTCGTGGCCTCTCCCGTTGTGGAGCACAGGCTCCGGACGCGCAGCCTCAGCGGCCATGGCTCACGGGCCCAGCCTCTCTGCTTCACGTGGGATCCTCCCGGACCGGCGCACGAACCCGCGTCCCCCGCATCGGCAGGCGGACTCTCAACCACTGCACCACCAGGGAAGCCCCTGATCTGGGATTTTGATGCTGGCCTTTGTGCTCCCAGTGGCCCCCTGCCTGTCTGGCATGTGCTGCTCCAGGGGTCCCCATGGCTGCTGTAGGGCTTTGTCATGTGTAAAGTAACGGGGGATGCGTCTGTGTGGGGAAGGCAGTGTGCACTTGTGTGAGTGCCCGCTCTGTGCCCGCTGACTGAAAAGCAGCGTATTTTGTTCCAGCCGTGATTGTCGGAGTTGAAACGTGTGGATCCCTGGGCAGGGGCACGGGGCAGATGGCCAGGAATGGCCAGGGCCAGTGGGATGGCCGTGCTGTCTTCTCCGAGCAGGGAAGCGCTGGTCCCGGTCGGCGCACGGAGGCAGAGTTTGCAGCTGTTAGCGTTACTGCCTGTACAGACAGTGCAGGCTGAGTAATTTTCCCTTCTCTCCTCTATAGTTCCTGTGTTTGAAGAACATTCGCACCTTCCTTAAAGTCTGCCACGACAAATTTGGACTCAGGAACAGCGAGCTGTTTGACCCCTTCGACCTCTTCGATGTCCGAGACTTTGGGAAGGTGAGTGGCCTCTTTCCGGGATGGGCCCCTCCGCGCAGAGCCTAGTGGGCAGGTGCCGGCCTGGCTGTGTTACTAACAGGAGGGGGTGCATCGGGGGCTGGGGCAGCGGGACAGCCCCTCCCGCCTCTCAGGCTGCTCAGGGTGAAGTCAGGCATCCTGAATCCAGGAGGATGGGGGGAAAGCCGGGCCTGGACGAGGCCAGTACCGGGGATGCAGCCCTGGCCCTGCCTTTCTAGCTGAGCGACCCTAAGCATTTACTTCCTGCCCCGAGTCTCCCATTCTTTGTGGGAGAAAGGGCACCAGCTCCGTGAGTCAGCTGAGGTGATGCAGGTACCGCTTTTACCGTGGCGCTCCGAGAAGGGAGCCGTCAAGATTATCCTGAAACAAGCAGGGCCGTCTGGCTCTGAGCAGGTGTCGGGCAAGGCGGGGGTGGGATTATCTGAACTCCCTGGTCCCTGGAGGGGATTCCCTAGGTCCGTGGCAGATAACCCGGGAAGTCTCCCCGTGTTCTCAGAAAGTGTCCCTGGCAGCTGTCTGGGAGTCCTGCTGGCACAGGTGAGGGGAACCTGAGGCCGGGCAGGTAGGTGCAAAAGGCCAGGTGAGGGTATGGCTCATTGTGGCTTCCTGGTGAGCCTGTGTTCAGAGTGTCAAAGCAGGGTGTCACGTTCCATCTGGAAGCCAACAGTTCCAAGGTCCCTCATTTTAAAAGATGGGGTCAGGACGTGATACCTTGTTGATGGCTCAGGGGCCGAGGGCTTGAATCAGGCCTGGCTCTTTGCCGCCCTGTGGCCCAGCTGTTCCTGAGTTCCTGCGTGCTCTTGGAGGGCCCTTCCCTCTGCTGCCGGCCCGGGACTACCCGGGGCCATTTCCACCTGCTGATGGGAAATATCAGAGATATTTATTGCCTGCTTTATCTGAGGACCGTTATTGTAAGGGACCTGGTGTTTGCGGACGAGTTCTGTGAATACATGATTTATGAAACGCGAGGGGAGTTTTGTATTTGCACTTGCAAATGCTGAGGAGTCAGTTCCAAGAAGAGCCCTTATTTGAAGTGCTGTAAAGTGTCAAATTAGCATCAATGACTAGGAGTTTCCCATAAGCCATCTGGGCCTGACGGTGCTCTTCTTTAGTTCTGAAATTCTCTAGAAACGAGGTTCCGGGACCTGTTCAAGAGCCTGTCTCTTAGTGTCAGCACCCAGCTCTTAGAGGTTTCTCTTCCTCTCTTAAATGACTCACCCAAGTTCCTGTGGCTGTAGGGCAGTTGCCAGGACTCTGAGGCCCCCTTCTTCCCCTCTGCCTGGGGGCATGTCTGCTGGGGCTCGGAGCTTGCATGGAGCTGTGCTGGTGTCCTTTCCCATAAGTGGGCTTTTCTCAGTTTTCACAGTCTTGCTTTATAAATGGCTTAGAACCTCACCTGTTCTTATTTCTCCTTGTGACCAGCAGTGCCCTGGGCAGGGGAGAAGCCAGTGGCTCTGGACTTTGGGGAACGGCCTTCGGAACACACACACACACACACACACACACACACACACACACACGGACACACACACAAACACTCATACACACAACTGGTATTTAAAATAATTGCATAGAGGAAAAGACAGATCAGCCCTGGCCAAACCCATTTCTTGGCCAGCTGTGACACACAGAGCGCCCGGCCTGTAGTAGGTGCTCAGTACTTTACTTGAGCCGAGTGCAGTCATGTAACACGTACACAAATTTGGATTCAGCTCTCGTCACGTGACCTGCCAACCATGGCCGAACACCGTGAAAGGGGGCACCCCTTATGGTCGTCAGCGGTTCCAGTGCGGTGGTTTGGCCCCGGCGGGGGGTGCCAGCTGCCTGCAGAGGGGCCGCTCGGGGCAAGCCAGGAGTGGTCAGGGGATCTCGACTGTGAGTGACGCTGTGGGGGCCGGGAATGCAACGCAGGAGCCGAGGGGCCTGGGCTCAGCCTCACGTCCTGCAGGGAGACCCGAGGCTCTGGGAAGGGCAGGGCCGCCCTGGTTCCGTTCCTGCCCTTCACGTCGACTCCGACAGACCTGGTTCACAACCTGGGTCCACTTACTGGCAGTGACTCTGACCCACCTCGGTTTGCCAAGGACCGCGTGGGCCGGGGAGCCCTCTGCCTGATGCCCGGTCTGTAGTAGGTGCTCATTAAACGGCGGTGCCGCCCCCGGGTTTGGTGACCAGCACAGGTTGGTGGCAGCTTGCCCTCTCGTAGTTTCTCTGCATCGTTTTATTCGCGCAGACTTCCGGAGCCCAGCCTGGCCCTCCCACCGTCCTCCCTGTGTCCATCTGCCTGAGCATTCATGTACTGCTCTCCCCCTTCCCCTCCTAGTTTTCTGAGCGCGGTAAACCCGTGGGCAGCAGCCCGAGCTGAGTTTGACATGGGGCCAGCAGAGGCTGGGGCGCCGAGAGGAGCTTCTCCCCATGTGGGAGCCACTGACCAGAGCCTGCTTTGCTCGGCTCGTCCCCCCGACGTCCGGGGACAGGATCCCCTGGAAACCACGCACGTAAGCCAGACCCCGGCTCCTCCCCGCTGCACCGCTGCCTGCCCTGGTCCCGTTTGGGGACTGTCCCCGCCCCAGGGCAGTTGTGGACGGGCAGGCAGAGCTGGGGCTCCAGACTGCAGGACGGGAGCAGGTCTGGGGGGGTCAGGCCCCTCACGCAGGTGTGACTTCCTGGGATGGGCTTGGGAAGGCCGTCACCATGTGAGAGTTGGCTCTGAGCGCAGAGACGGCAGACACTCGCCCAGGTTCCCGCGGGCCAGATTCGCCTTTTGCCCTCCAGGGGCCCCATCCAGTGGGGATGCCCGGGCTAGTCCAGATGTGCCTGGTGGTGCTCAGTGATGTCAGACCGTGACGATGTGATGCTTGTTCTGCTGTCCCCCCACTGCCACCACCAGCCCGGCGCGGGCAGAAGGATCGATCAGTAGGGTCGAGTCCAATCTCTGCCGACCGGAATTGCCTGGAGCCCGTGTTGAGAGTGACACTGAGGCCGATTCTTGCCTGGTTGGGAAAGGGCTTGGGGGTGGCTGTGGTCTCTCATGGGGGTGGGTGGGGGCAGGGATTTAAGGTTTCTTTTGCACTTTTTGCCTGGGTGTCCTCCACTTACATAGGATTCAGGAGCAGAGAGGATCCTTATGGGATAGCTGGCTAGTTAGTCTTAGGCTGGTTTAGAAATTTCCAGGTCTTTTTTTTTTTCCTTTGCTATTATTGAAGGAGGCTTATAGCATTCAGGTCCTGTCTGGGTTCTGGGTGGTGGTGTTCTTCTACTAAACAGCTGCCTCTCAGCTTCCCAAGTCTCTCAAATTGGAGTCATTCCTTGAGAAACAAAAAGGCATTCATTCCTCGGTCCTTCCACCCATCTACCCGTTAAGCATTCAGTTGACCGAGAATTTATTAAACACTTATTATGGCAGAGATCAAACAGAGAGACTTGCATGACCTTTGCCTTCCGAGGGTCACCCAGATGAGCCGTTGTGCAGGTCACGGTAGAAAAAAGGGGTGGGAAAATGAAGGCTCTGAATGAACTCTGCCCCTGGAGCTGGCCGTGCTGGCCCACCGTGTGGCCGTGACCCCGGAGCCCTTCCTCTGCCATGTGGGTGCGGAGCGGGTCCCGTGCAGCGTGAGCTCGGCTGCAGCAAAAGCCCCCCGTCGTAGGGGAGTGATCACCCCTCTTCCCAGGAAGCCACCGTGCGGAGTTGGGCTGATGCGCCGGCATATTCTTCCTGTTTCCAGAACCAGCAGGGTCCCCCACCCGCCCCCTGGCCCCTGGAGAGGAGCTGGTGTTTTGGGGTGCATGAAATTCCAGAAGGTGTTTCCTGACCCTGGGAGGAGCGCTGGGAGGGGCAGCTCATGCCGACTGGGCTCCCTCTGCTTCCCGGCCCGCGGCAGGCAGGTGGACCCCTGGAGACGCTGGAGGGCTGCGGGACCCCGGGTGCAGCCAGCCTTCTCTCATCCATCCAGAGCACGGCGATGGAGGGGGTGGGCGGCGGGGAGAGGGGCTTCCTGTCGGTTAGACCCAGTGTGGATCGCGCTCTGCGGGTACTTGGACTCTTTGAGCTTTCGTTTCTGCAGGGATAGAACGAGGACATGACGGCCCAGGGCGCGGTAGTGTTATGCGGCCTCAGCCAGGAAGCAAACATACGGGTCTTCTCACTTTTACTGGTAATTTGTCCCTCTGCTCACCCATCCGGCGAGCTCCAGCAGGCGCTGAGGGATCCAGAAAGTTGGTTCCGGAAGTCTTTTTTTTTTTTTTTTTGTCCCCTGTCCCTGGTATTTTCCCGAATGGTCGCATTAAAGGTATTAGGTTTCTGCTCAAACCAGTGCCGTCAGGGAAGGTTTGAGCAAAGGGCCTGAGATGGGAGCTAAAGGCCAAGCCGCCTGGTGTGGAAAGCGGCAGCCGGTGGGACTTGCCGCTGAGGCCGGGGCCCTGCTCCCTCCTTGATGTTCCTTCTCGCGTTCCCTCGAGTCGTGTTCTGGGCGTCCGTCAGATGCACAGGGCCCAGGAACGCGGGAAGGCCGAGTGGGCGGCCGGGATGGGCTGGGTCTTCCCGGGATGCCTTAGCGTGGTATCTGGTTGGCAGTTTTGGACGGAGGATCCTGGTGAGGCTGCAGGGTTTTTGTGGCTTTCTTCTGGTGTCTTGGTCCCAGAGATGGTGGATAAAAGTCACCGTGGAAGGACAGCCTCGTCTCCTCGCTGTGAGCCTCCTAAGTAGGGCGGTGAAGTGTTGGCTTTGCCAACACATCTGGTCCCGCCTGGCATTGCTGCTGGGGTCGGTCCAGGCAGTGACCCTGGGCTGGCGACTTTCCCGGAACCTCATTTCCTCACCTGGAAGATGCGACTGGTCGTACCAGCTCTCCCCTGTTGATCGGAGCCCCACGGGCGCTGTGTTACGGACAGCTCTTCGTGTGGGCTGGGACCCGGTGGTCAGTGAACAGACGGAGATTTCATCATCATCTTCATTATAATCCTTTGTGGACCAGCCACCTACTGGGCGTGTTTACTTGCACCGTGAAGCCAGGGGTGGAACTGAGGAAGCTTTGTAGGAGGCGAGTCTGTCCTCTGGGTGGGCATCCGGCAGGGAGGGAGGAGGGAGCAGGGGCCCCGGGGGTGGACCCCAGCCTCCAGGAGGCCATGGCCGGCCTCTGGCTCTGAGTGGTCTTGGACTGTCTTTCCTGGGACCCGCTCCCGGTTTCCTGACAGTTCACTCACTCACTCGTTCTTATCGTGGGCCTTCCTGCAGGCTGCCCCTCGGCCTGCAAGGCCCTCACCACACCACAGGGCCACCACCCTCACCTCCCGGGGCCTTGGCTCAAATCGCGCTATTTAAAACAGTGGGGATGCCCCCTGGGCCCAGTGCTATCCACCGTCTAAGCAGTTTCCTCCCTTACCAGGGCTGCGGGTCACAGTGCCCTGACCGGACCACGGGCTGCCTGGCTGTAGGGACGTTCATGCTCTCTTCTGGTGCCTAGAATCCAAACTGGGATGGGGGGCAGTGCACCAATCTGTCTTTGCGTGAGTCTGTGGATCTTACTGGAGGAGCTGGGAAGCTGTTGGTGGCGACGGGGTGAGGGTGAGGCATTTCGCAGAAGGCCCTGGTGCCCTCGGTGGGTCAGGAGGCCCAGGCGGGCCCAGGGGGGCCCCCATCGCCCACGTCGGGGGCCCGATTCCCTGCGTGTCCCCAGCCTGGGCCGCCCTGGACCTGCAGCCCTACCTGGTCAGCTCGGCTCACGTTAGCCCCCCGTTTTGAGTGGAATTAACAACCCGGGAGGAAGGTCTGCGAGGCTGTTTCTCTCATCTGAGTTCAGGAGCAGAGCACACCCTCTGGTAAACGGGTTGAATTCTCCTATTTATCATCCATGAAAACATTTTGCTGGGCTCAGAAACTTCCGAAGCGGTTAAACCTGGCCCTCAGCATGGCTGGGGGCGGACAACAGGCCTCTCCTTAAGTCAGTGCACGAGGTGGGGCGCGCAGTGTTTCCCCCAAGTGCCGGCCCTGCCGGGAGCCCTCCCGCCGGCACCCCTCCCGTGCTTCCCGCCTCCTGCGGAGCCCTGTGCGCTATGTGCCCAGATCTCTGCATCTGTGAGCTCCTGCCATCTTCAGGGGCCTCAGGAAGTGAGGAAGGAAACCGAGGCCCAGAGAGAGGCTGCGTCTCGCTTGTGTCCCGCGGCAGTGGTGGAACTGGGGGGTCGATTCGGGTCCTGCGGACGGCGGAGGCCGAGTTCTGCGTTCTGCCGTGCCCCTTCCCTCTGCCAAGCGAGGCAGCTGTTTGCAGGGGCAAGGAGTGGTCAGCTCTGTGGGATTCTGCCATCTGCAGGGGGCTGGGAAGCTAATGTGGGGCCAGTGTGGAGGCCAGGAGGGCGATATGGGGGCCGGGAGGCAGGCAGGGCTGTCTGGGGAGAGGCCACAGGAGGCCTGACTCAGGAGGGGAGGGCTGGCCATCAGCCTTTTTTTTTTTTTTTTTTTTTTTTGCGGTACACGGGCCTCTCACTGTTGTGGCCTCTCCCGTTGTGGAGCACAGGCTCAGCGGCCATGGCTCACGGGCCCAGCCGCTCCGCGGCATGTGGGATCTTCCCGGACCGGGGCACGAACCCGCGTCCCCTGCATCGGCAGGCGGACTCTCAACCACTGCGCCACCAGGGAAGCCCTGACCATCAGCTTTTTAAAGGGCACAAGGAGATGCATTCCCTCCTGCAGTGGATTAAACTGTCTGGGCCTGTCTCTGGAGGCCAGGAGGAGGCGGAAGGCAGGGCCTTGCTGAATCGGAGTGAGTCCACTTTTATCTGTTTTCTCTTTCGTATTGTGCCTGACGTCTTGCTTATAGGGAGTGTTCTGAAGAGGTTAAAAGCACAGTTTGAAACGAGGGGTCTGTAACAGCTGAGGAAACCCACCTCCCTGGAATCAGGGCTCTAGGAGGCGGGGGCTAGGGCTGGGGCCTCACGGGCTGCCTGAGGGCCCTGGTGGTGGGCAGGCTGGTCACAGCTGTCCTGGATGTGGGAAGCAGGCCCTGTCCGCCAGCATCCCAGTCCGTCCGACTGTCCGCAGGTCAGCTGCCACCTGCTCTGGCTGCGTGCAGAGTCTGGATCTGCTGCCCCGGCCCCAGGGCCCCTCGGTCCCTCGGTGGTTGTCTCTGCGGGAGAGGTGCCCTTCCTCCTGGCCCTCTGTCCCACTCTTCCTCTCTGCCTGGGACCCTCTTTTATCATCAGCCTGTCCTTCCCCTCCTCCGTCCCCCTGGCATGGCAGCGCCTGGCACATGCCACCACCCCCTGCAGAGCCCTGGGCAGGCATCACTTATCGATCCCAGCACCTTCCCACTGAGCCCCTCTGCACGCACCCCAGGACCCTGACAGTCTACTGGACTTGGCACACGGGAGGAAACCAGTTTGCTTTGCCAGACCTCCCATCAGTCCCGCTATTGCCATGACCCCTTCTCTTGCCCCGGCACCTCCGGCAAACACTCACCACCGGACTCCTTGAGAGTGCCGATGCTTCTGGGAGCCAGGTGAAAGTGGGCCCATTGAGGCACCTTCGGGGGCTTGGGACAGAGGGTGACGCTGGGGAGCGGGCTTGACCCACACAGGTCGCCTCACCCCTGGGGGCTGTCGTTTTCCCATCTGTAAAATGGGTCTGCAGATGGGCCCCGTCTCAGCTGCCGGAGGAAGATTTGAGACAGTGCGGCTGCCTGTCTGCGTGCGTGAGTCCCGGGGGTGGTGCCCTCGTTGTACCAGCCCTCGTGGAGCCGGTGGCGGTGGCCTTGGCAGCGGGGCAGGGGGGTGGCCGACAGCCCATCCCGCTGTGCCTGGAGTGCCAACCTCACCCGCCACCCTCGCCCCACTGTCCTGCGTTCGAGATCGAGATGTCAGTTCCTCCTCGATGAATGCAGGCAGCTCCCGGGCTCTGCTCAGGGAAGGAGCAGGCAGCCTCGGGGCATCCATCCCACAGCCCGATCTCCTCGCCCGGGCCTCCCCGTGTTCGCTCGTTTCCCTGGCGTTAGTTCATGCGTTTGCCGAGCGCGGCTGCTCTGCGCTCACCTGCGGCCTGTCTGCTGCCGATGCCCGGGCTGCAGCGAGCTCATCGGCACCCCCGCCCCGATGTCGTCAGGAGCGATCCAGGCTGGCGTCCTCCGCATGCGCGCGCAGCGCTAATTACCGATTAAAATGCCGCTGCAGAGGGGCAGGCGCGCCTCCGGGCCCCGCAGAGCCGCCTGCAGGCCTTTTGGCTGGGGCTGTGCGAGCTTCTGCTTGAAAACGTTTCCTCCTTTTAACTGAGGGTTGTCATTTCAGGATGTTTTTAGCCCGTCCGCTTTCAGAGGAACTCACCACCAGGCACACGTGTGTACACACGCGTGCAGGCACACGCAGAGTCAAATAAGCCGTTCAGATGCTGACCCCACGTTTTCTCACTGGTGCTGGGAGTGGTTTTCTCTCTGCTTCCTGGCCGTCATCGCCTGCATAGTGGACAAGGGTTGGGAAAGTCTCGATTTTTGTTTTATAAATTTCTTTATTTTTGGCTGTGTTGGGTCTTCACTGTTGTGTGTGGGCTTTCTCTAGTTGCGGTGAGCGGGCTTCTCATTGCGGTGGCTTCTCTCGTTGTGGAGCATGGGCTCTAGGCGCGCGGGCTTCAGTAGTTGTGGCTCGTGGGCTCAGTAGTTGTGGCTCGCGAGCTCTAGAGCACAGGCTCAGTAGTTGTGACCCACGGGCTTAGTTGCTGCGCGGCATGTGGGATCAAGTTCCTCGACCAGGGCTTGAACCCGTGTCCCCTGCATTGGCAGGCAGATTCTTAACCACTGCGCCACCAGGGGAGCCCCGGAAGTTTCCATTCTGGCGGTTGAGTCCCTGAAGGTCTGATGAGCTGTGAGTGATCTGGGTCCACCGCCCTGTGGGAGATGGGCAGGTCTTGTGTGTGAGGCCCGGGAGCCTCTGGGCCTTTGTTTTGGCCCCTCTACCCCTGGAAGGGGTTCAGGGAGGAGCTGATGGCCAGGGAGGTGCCTCCGTGGTAGGACTCGTGGGCGAGTCCTGCCCATCAACTCCTTTCTCACTTAGGATCATTCCTGGGGAGAGGGGACTTGGGTGCCTATGGTGGCAGCAGACACGTGCAATGGAGAAGTCGGGGTGGGGGGTTAGGAGTGTTGCGTCCAAGCCCTGCTTCGGCCGCTGCACCTCCTGGCACGTGGGCAGGCCCCTGTGCTCCTCTCTGGCCTCAGTTTCCCCATCTGTGAACAGAGGGTTGGACTGGCTGGCTGACCTCTTGGCGGTGGTTGTTGTCGGGGGGCTTTCTGGTCCCTGTGGGTGTCGGGTGAGCTGCACACCTCGTGGTTCACTCTCATCCGTGACTTGTACCCTGAGGGCCCCACCCAAGGGGGCTGGGAGCTCGAATTTTCTCAACTAGTCCTGGCATCACTCATGCATGCTATTTTTTTTGGTCTGTGTCCACAGTTAATTAAATTTTAATTGGCTAATTGTTTCTCCCTAGTGCCCCAAGACATTGTTTCTGTTGAAGCCTGACAACTTGATGTTTGCAGCAAAAAAGCCGAATGAGACCAAGAAAAAAAGAAGAAAAAAAACAAGATGTAAATAATTAATTGTAACAAAGTGTTCCTTCTTGGCATCCTGGAAGGCCTTTCCCAAGGAATACTGCTTCTTCAAATAGCACGTGGCAGGTGGGGGTCTGTGGCCGGTCAGGCCTTCGGGGTTTATGGGCAGTGCCTCTGAATCACAAGGTGTGTGGCTGTGACCTTGTTGGGGGAGAGACCCCGCTGTGGTTCAGACCTTTGCCCATTTACCCCAGGTCCGCACCAGCAAGGGTGCTGGTTCAACCACCTGACGTGCCGGTTAGGGAGTTTCGGCTCGAGCCCTGGAGTATTCATCCTGCGTCGTCCTTTTTGACTGTGGTTCCTTCAGAAAAATTATTGTGATAAAATGGACCTAATGTGAAATGTACCTTTTTAACCATTTTAAAGCGTACATTTCAGCGGCATTCCATATGTTTACAGTGCCTGTAGCCATCACCACTGTCTTGTTCCGGAACTTTTTGATCAGAGTTCCAAAGGAAACCCCAGTTCCTCCTCTCCCATCCCGCAGCCCCTGGCAACCACTAATCTCTGTCTCTACAGATTTGCCCATTCTGGACATTTCACATAGACACAATCACACAGGATGTGGCCTTTAGTTTCCATTCGGGCTTCTTTCACTCAGCATAATGTGTTCAGGTTCATCGACGCTGTAGCATGTGTCAGCATTCCTTCCTCTCTCAGGCTGGGTAGTATTCCGTTGTAAGGCTGGACCAGATCTCGTTGATCCATACCCGTTGCCGGGCCTTTGGGCAGTTGCTACGTCTTGGCTGTTGTGAGCACGGCTGCTGTGCCCGTGCGTGTGCAAAGCTTTGTTCGCCACTTTCATTCTTGGATTCCTAAACCTGCAGCCCTCTCAGCTTCCAAGGCTCTGGGCCCCCGAAGGCCGAGCACCCTCGCTATGGAGTGAAGCCCGTGCTCGGTCCCAAGAGGAGGTGCCCCACCCCCAGCCTGGTGGCTCTCGCTCTTTGAGGGGAAGCGTGGGAGAAGATTGGTGTCCAGTCTCACGTGTATGGGTCCCGGCTCTCGGGCGGGCCTTGCGGAATGTGGGGTTGTTTACCAATGAGATCTGTGGGTCAGGTGAGGCTGGGGGGTACTGTCAGTCATGCTATGAACACAGGTGTGCAAATATCTTTTTGAGCTCCTGCTTTCATTTCATTCGATTATATACCCAGAGGTGGAATTACCAGATCGGATGGTGGTTTTGTGTTACATTTTTTTGAGGCACCAGCATAATGGTTTCCACAGCTTCTGCACCATGTTACATCCCACCGACCGCGCACAAGGTTCCGATTTCTCCACCTTCTCACCAACACTTGTTACCTTCTGTGTGTGTGTGTGTGTGTGTGTGTGTGTGTGTGTTTGATAATAGCCCCCCTAATGGGTGTGGCGTGGTCTCTCATTGTGGTTTTGATCACCTGGTGATCGGTGATGATGGGCATCCTTTCATGTGCTTATTGGCCATCTGTGTACCTCCTCTGGAGAAATGTTCATTCAAGTCTTTGCTCATCTTTTAATCGTATTTTTGGCTTGTTTTTTCCCTTTTCGTTTGACCATATATTTGAGGGAGGACAGATGCTCAGCTTTTAGGACAGGGCCTCTGTGGGAGGGGCAGCCAGTGCCACTTGCTGACGGGCAGCTGGTGAAATGTTCACAGAATGCCCAGGGTCTGCCCAGTCCAGCCCACCTCTCCCCTGTTCCCAGAACCCCACCTTTCAAAGCTCCCTCTACCCCAGTACTCTCCCTACCAGGCCACCAGGGCACTAGGCACACCTGCTTCCCCGGCACTGAGTATCAGGCCCCTTCCCTGGGTGGGAAACCCAGGCAGGTAGACACTTCTGGGGTCACAGCTGGGTCAGAGCCAAGGGTGGACGTTCTTTTCCCCCCAGCTCAGCCAGGTAGGGCGGGCTGGGGCTGTCCCGCCGCCTCCCAGGAACGGGGTAGAGAAGCCTCCAGGGCCTGCAAAGCAATCTGAAACCAGACAGCGCCCAGGCCCCTCAGCAGCTCTCGATGGTTCCGTCCTGCCTTGCGGGCATCAGTCAGCACACCTGCATGCCATTACCTGGCCCACTAAACCTGCCAGCGCTGGCACACACCCAGGCTAAGTGCTACCTGCAAACGTCGTTAGAACAACCCTCACGTCCAGTCCTCGTGGCTTAATTTCCATGAAGAATGAACGTCTGGGCAGATGGGCTCCGTGGAGATTTGTATTAATCAGCGGTTGATTTCTCGTACTCGCTCAGGCCCCAGGCTTCCTCATGGGCCGGGGAGCCGGGTGGGAACGTGGGGAGGCAGCTCTGAAGTCAGAGCCGGTCCCCAGGGCAGCCTCCGGGGATGCTGGGGGGCTCCTCTCAGATGCAGTGGGGGTCGCTGGGTGTCTGAAAGTAAAGATGCTCCTTCAAGGAGGGCTAGGAGTCGGCGACAACCAGGGGGATCGGGCGTGACGTTCATGGAGAACGTGAACACGGGCTGACGCCGGGCTGATTACAGACGAGAGCGCCTAGTGGGGGCAGTTGTGGCCAGTAGCCGGCACACTGGTCTAGGGAGGACTGGACCATTCCTAGCCATCCTGGGAAGACCAGGCCCTTGGGCTCGGTGCAGCTGTGTCACCACGGTGGCCGTCATGAGGCACCCCCGGGAATGAGGCGGCTGTGACCTCGGCCCCGGTCACACCTCCTTTATGGCCCCTGGCTTCGGCCGGTGTGTGGCCTCATGCTCTGCGGACGTCCCGAACCCGCTCGAATCTCTTTGCTGCAGGTGGGCACAGGCAAGGTGAGTGTTCTTGGGTCCCTTCTATTTATTTTTTATTTCATTTTTTAAATTCTGAATTTTACTTTTTTTTTTTTTGGCCGTGCCACGCGGCTTGTGGGATCTTAGTTCCTTGTCCAGGGATTGAACCCGGGGCCACAGCAGTGAAAGCACCGAGTCCTAACCACTGGACCGCCAGGGAATTCTGCTTTTTAATTTGAAAAAATCCCACATATCAAAGACAAATAACTAGCCCGCATCTGAAATATAAATAACTAGTTGGAGTTGTATTCAGTGTTGTGGGCTGCGGAAAACAAAATCATTAAACTGAATTTAGGCCAGACTCTTAAATGTCAACAATCATCCTTTCGCAATAGTAACTACAGATTTACTTAAAAAAAATAATTAAAAAATAAAAATACAAAAAAATACGATAAATAAATTTGGTATGGCCAAAATGACTTCACTCTGTTGAAGCTCTTAGAGCGAAGAGCTTTTAGACCAGGAGGAACAGGTCGGTGTCACGGGACAGGAAGGGATGGGCTGAGAGGAGGGTCCCCGGCCGCAGCCCCAGGTCGGTCTGTGGGGCTGCAGAGATTGGGGTCAGGGAAGTGGGACCTGGTGTATTTGGGCTCAAGACTCGGGGTCCGGATTCCTTAGAGCGAGACACAGCTTTCCTTCCGGACATTCAGTGGTCTTTCATTCATTCGGCAAACACTGTGGCGTGCCCACGGGCCAGGTGCAGGGGTCAGGGTGGTGAGTGGCCAGCTCCCACTGTCCCCGCTCTCCAGCTGGCGAGGCGGGGGCGGATCTCCCCCATGCCTGAGCCTGGAGGCCGAGGGCTGGGGTCTTCGGGGGAACCCCGAGTCTGCATCCCCAGCTTGGGTCCTCCAAGGACCCTTTGAGTGTCCCCATGTTTCCTCTTAGGACTTTGAGTTTTCAAAGAGTACACATATGAAACCAATGACAAGTCATTAGTTTTCCCATTTTTAATTAGAGACTAATTATGCGTTACACTTGATCCCCCGCGACAGCCCTGCCCCACGCGGAGGGCGCGATGGCCAGAAAGGGTGCGGGTGGGAAGTTCTGAGTTGGGACGTTCAGTCTGGGTGTGTTCAGGGTACTTGGAGAGCTCTGGGACTGTGACCTTCACCCGGGGACTGTGACCTTCAAGGACCCCAGTGCCTTTCACTATGGGGGACACGGGGTCATAAGCAGCAGCTGTGGTGGCTGCAGCCCGTCCCGGGCCAACCCAAGGCTCCCCTGTGTCGTCAGCCGGGATGGTGGAGGGCAAGTATCTCGGGAGGAATGGCTCCCGCCAGTGTCAGCCTGGTCTCCACGGGGCTGTGGGCCCCCATGCCCATGCGAGTGGGCAGGCAGAGGGGCCACTGCACACCTCTCTGCCCAACCAGCCGGACTCTCCTCTTTGACCCAGTGACAGGGTTCCGGGACGGCCCGGCATCTCTTCCTCCGTGAAGCCGCCGTGGGTTGCTCCAGCACAGATCCTAGAATGGCTGGCCTTGGCAGTCTTCCAGCCAGAGCCCTTGTTGTGCCAGTGGGGCACGGAGGCCCTCTGTGGGTCTGAGGAGAGCCCAGGCTCTCTCTCCTGGCCCCTGGAGCCCAGGTCCCGGGTGATGGGAGGGCCGGGCATGGCCTCTAGGGGCTGACCAGGATGAGGCTCTCAGCTCAACGTCTATAGCAGATGCCTTTACCTGTTCGAGCTGCCGCTTTCCCACTGGGAGGCCTGGCCCCTGGCAGGTAGTAGGGTCCGGCCTGTGGCGGGTCCACACCCGGGCCTCCTTGGCCTCTCCGTAGCAGCTGGCATGGGGTGGCAGTGCCCAGGCCGGGCAGGGTTGAGCACACAGAGAGCTGCCCCGGGGTCTGGGGCCAGCAGAAGCTGACTCTGGGCGCTGCTGAAGGATGGCAGGGCGGACCGGGCCGGGCCTTCCACCTCTCGGCCCAGGGATGCCGAGGGCACACTCTTTGTTTTGCTTCCCTGAGACAGACCCTATCCGTCTGGCTCTTGGTTCTGTGCCGTTTCCGGCTTGCATTCCTTTTTGATACTGAAATATTTTAGCGGGTGGCAAAAATGGCCCAGTGCCCTTTCTCCCTCCCGAGACGAGAGGAATGTTCAAGAAAATTCCGTTGCCCTGGCGCCTTCCCTGGCTGAGCAGGCAGCCTATGACCCGTGGATTAGAATGGCAGGGAGACCAGCCCGCTGTGCCGGCCGCTGGGGTCCGTGAGGCCCTGGGCTGGGAGTCTGGGCACTTGGGTTCCAGGAACCCCTCAACTGGGGTTGCGCGGCCTCAGGGCGGGTCTCGGGACGCGGCTCCACGGCCGAGCGAGGAACGCGGAGGCCTGGAGCCTTCCAGCCTGATTTCAGAGCCCAGCTGGGCCCTCTCTGGTGGCGAGGCCTGGGATGTTGCCTCTGTTTCCCATTCGTCCCTGCTCCACAGGTGGGCTGTGGGCACCTGGGAAGGATGGCGCCCCACGCATAGAAGGTTCTGGAGCAGCCTGTGGTGGTAGTTTTACCTTTCACTGGGTAGCGGGGTGTGTGTCAGAAATGCAGAGACACGGCAGCAAGGGGGGCCCGAGAGGGGGTGCGGAGGGTCAAGCGGTAAACCCCGAGGGCCGAGCCAGGCCTGGATGAGAGGAGAGGTGGGGATACGAGGTGGTGGGGATGCTGTGAAAGGACCGTGGTGGGCTTTCGGGGGCTGTGGGTCCCCGGGGCTGAGAAGGCGGTGTGGGGGGGAGTCAGGCCCGTCCAATTTCAGTTCTGCTTCCGTGTCCATCACATGTGTGACCTCGGTCCTCTGCACAGCCTCGCTGGCCTCATCTACAAAATGGGAAGCAGGATGGTATCACGTTAAAGCAGCCCCGCGACGTTGGGAGGAGGGAGGCTGGAGCGCCAGCCTTGTCCTGGCGCCAGCGAGCGCTCAGAAATCCCCCCCCACCAGGGGCTCTGGCACCTGCGACGGCTCAGAAATCCCCCCCCCCCCAGGGGCTCTCATCTCTGGCCTGGACTCCTAGATGTGTCTAGTGGTGTGGTAACGGGGGGGTAAGCGCTGGGCATGGGTTAGAGCGACAGAAGCGCTGGATAACTCAGAAAGAAGACCTTACCGTTGGCAGTCTTTCTGCCACAGCTAAGACCTTGCGCCTTAGTGTTGAAAACCAGCTTCTAGCAGTGCTGGAAGCATCCACTCCTCTTAGCGTTTCTCATGGTTTCCCTATTAATGCAAATGGAGAAATCACCGCAAGACGTCTTTCAACTGGAAAAGGAGAGATGTCCTACTACTGTGGGCGTATCATGAGGAAAAGCAAATTAACTCGTGTTTAATGGTGTTAGAATCTCAATCACTTTGGAAAATGGGGTTGGTGAGGCGGGGAAATGAGAGATCGCGGGCGCCCTTTGGAGGAGGTCGGGGAAAGGGAGAGTCTCAGGAGTGTTTGGGAGTGGCGGGTGGTGGGTCTGGATGGGGGTCTCAGCTGGGTGAGGGCTGCAGGGTGGGCGGGATCCAGCGTTTTCCACAATGTTGTGTAAATTCTCTCCTTCGTGGTCCCAGTCTCTGCAAGCAGGGTGTGGGGCTGCCGTAGCCTGAAGGTTTGTGTCCACCTCTCCTCCAAATTCATATGTTGAAACCTAATCCCCGGGGTGATGGTGTTAGGAGGTGGGGCCTTTGGGGGCGATGAGGTCATGAGGGTGGAGCCTTATGAATGGGGTTCGTGCCCTTATCAGAGAGGCCCCAGGGAGCTCCCTCGTACCTTCTGCCATGTGAGGGCACAGCGAGACGAGCCGGCCTGTGAACCAGGAGGCGGGTCCTCACCAGACACCGAATCTGCCAGCCACCCTGTCTGCGGTATTCGGTGATAGCCTGGATGGACTGAGACAGGGTCCACCCAGCCTCTTCTGTCTCCAGGGCTCTCTCTCTGGGGTCTTTTGGGCTCTGATCTGGGGGGGCGGGGAGACAGAACCAGCTCAGCCCTTTAAGGGTGCTCACCTGGCAGCTTGTCCCCCCAGCTTCAGTTTCCTCACCCATAAAAGGGAGGGTGACACCTGCCTCTGGGGGGACTTAGGGAGCAAGTGAAACCCCGTGGGTCAGTCCCCGTCAGGTCTGAGTTGACTTGATTGGAATAGCGGCCCCTCTGTGCGGTGTTTACCTTTTCAGCGGGAATAGCGGCCCCTCTGTGCGGTGTTTACCTTTTCAGCGGGACCAGTATTTTGTTTCTGAGTCGCTAATGGCACTTTGGGGATTATGTCTTTGCAGCTCACTGAAAATGACAGCTCGATCTTTTGTGAACATAAAAAACCCTTCTAGCAAAAGTATGAGTTTTCTGCTTCTTTTGTGGTGGGTTCCCAGATCTCTGATAAGTCATAAAGAATATTCAACTTGACGTTCCACCATTAGAGAATCATTCCTTTGACTTAAGTTCCTATTGATATAGGTAACCCGGTAGGCTTTATCTCTCACTTCTCAGTGCCGAGGAGTTTGCAGGTCCTCTCTTGAGGATGGGTTCCGATCAGGAACGGAGATAGAACTTGGGCCCAGCACAGGGGAGGACAGCGCTGGGGCCCCGGAGGAAGAGAGGTGCAGAGTCCGGATAATTGAATGAGCTCTTGGGCCGGCCCGTCACTGGCCCTTGGGTGGGGAGGGATGGTCCGGAGCCTGCTTGGTTTTGATGGACAGAGACTTTTCGCAGTAGGCAAGGAGGGAAGCCCAGGACAGACAGAGCTGCGGCCAGTCCAAGAAACCCAGCGGGAGTGGAGGGATGGAGCTTCCTCTGTCTGTCGGGCAAACTGGGCCGGCTTTCCTTCTGCTCCGATTCTGGAATCCACAGAGGTGCTTCTCCCCATCCCCTGCTCTCCCTCCCTACCCCCTTTCGCCCTCTTCGTGGCCACTGAGACTCCCACTCACCCACCCGTGTTCTTCGAGCACCAGACTCCCCACTAAAAGTCACATGGATTCCCAGAACGACCCCGTGGGGCCCAGATGCCAGCTCTGGAGTAGCGGGCGAATATGCCCGTGTGTCTGGGTTTGCGCTGCCTTTGTCTTTGCGCCCCCGCTTCCCTCTCTACAGAGAGGGCTTTATCCCGAGGAGGGAAACTTCCCCCATGAATCACTGTCAGTTAGCTGTCAGCGCAGTTCATGCATGCGTCGTGCTCCTTTAGTCCGCCTTATCTGCACGAGACCAAGCCGCCTCCAAGGAGCAGGTGATAAGCCGTGAGCGGCACAGCCGCGTCTGGGAGAAGACCCTCCTTCTCCTGCCGCTCCCTGTGGCCGCGGCCTGTGCCCATTTCCTGGCAGGCCCTGGGAAGGCAAGATGGGGGTGCGCTTGTGTGGGTGCTGTGAGTGTGTGTGTGTGATGTGTGTACATGTGTGCATGTGTGTCCACGTATGTGTGTGGTGTATGTGTGTGGTGTGTGTCCATGTGCCTGTGTGGTGTGTGTATGGGTGCATGTGTGTGGTATGTGTGTACATGTGCGCGCGTGTGTCCACGTATGTGTGCGTGGTGTGTCCATGTGCCTTGTGGTGTGTGATGGGTGCATGTGTGTGTACGTGTGTGTGTGGTGTGTCCATGTGCCTTGTGTGTGTTGGGTGCATGTGTGTGGTATGTGTGTACGTGTGCGTGTATGTGCGGTGTGTCCATGTGCCTGTGTGGTGTGTGTCTGTGTGTGATGTGTGTCCATGTGCCTGTGCGGTGTGTGTCTGTGTGCATGTGTCTTGTGTGCCACGTTGTGCACGTGAGCTCTGCACCCTCAGGGCTTCCACTGGGCTCTTCCCCGGAGACGAGGGACTCACTGAAGGCTCGTGTTCCTGGGGTGCTTCGCAAAACAACCAGGGCCCCTCACCTGGCATTTTCTTCCAAAGAAGCTTCCTTGTTGTGCAGCTCTGCTCCTGGTTCCTGGGGGTGTGTCTGCAGGGAAGGAAGTGCGGGGACAGGGTGCGGCGGCTGGGTGGCGAGGGGCCCCTGTGTCCACCTGGGGCAAATCTGATATCACCAGGGCCTGTGAGGACTAGATCTGGGGGCCCTTGTCAGCACGTGTGTGCCAGGAAGGGAAGGAGACTAAACACACATAGCATAACATTTACCATTTTAACAACTTGAAAGTGTGCAGTTCTGCGGCATTAAATAAATTCATAGGCAGAGCAATCACTACCACTGTCTAGTTCCAGAACATTCCATCACCCTGGAAGGAAACCCCACACCTGTCAGCAGCCACTCCCCACTCCTCCCTCCCCCAGCCCCTGGCAGCCACCAGTCTGCTTTTGGGCTCTGTGGATTTGCTTCTTCCGGACCTTTCATGTAAGTGGACTCCTGCTACATGTCGTTTCTGTGTCTGGCTTCTTTCCCTCAGCATGACGTTTCCAAGGTTCATCCACATTGTACACGTCAGGACTTTATCCTTTTTATGGCAGAGGAATATCGCATTGTGGGATCTGCATGTTCATCTGTCGATGGCCACGGGCTTGTTGGTTACCGTGAACAGAGCTGTGTGAACACTCGTGTACGGGTGTGAGTTTGACTGCCTGCTTCAGTGCTCTGGGTACACGCCTAGGAGCGGAATTGCCGGGTTACGTGGTGAGCCTGGGTCTAACTTACCGGGGCCACCGATTTTCTGACTTGACGGGACAGCCCAGGGCACCTCCTGGGGTTTAGGGCCTGAGGTATTTAGACTGAGTTGTCATTTGTGGTTGGGTGGTGTTTGTGTTTCAGGATTAATGTTGACCTATAACAGAGCTGACATCCCTGCCACTGGAGCCGGGATGTTTATGGCGTTACAGGGCTCTGGACAGAAACCTCCCGTGGGGCAGGGCTTTCCCAAGGGGGGGGGGGGCCCACCTTCTCCCCTGGGACTGACTGGGGAAACCTGCTGGCACCGCTGCATGCTCTTCTCTATGGGGGGCCCACCTCCTGCTCCCCCATAATCTCTCCATGGCCATCCCCAAAGGGCAGTCTGCCGCTGCATCTCTGTGACTGTCTGGATGGCCTCCCCGTGGCTCCCTGACAGGGTCTCCACGTCCCAGGTCCAGAACCTGAGCATCTCCTGTGGTCGGGTGTCGTCCAGCTCCTCTGCTCTGGCCCCACTGGAGGGTTTGGGGACAGGAGGGATACCAGAGGGTTGCAGGGGCGGGGGCTCCTGGGGGGGGAGATGTTTCTGGGTGGGGGAGGGGAGGAAGGAGCTCACTAGCTTCCTTACTAGCCATTGGGTTCTGTGCATGCTTGTTCGCCGCCAGCGAGCAGGCAGGGGGGTGGAGGGCTGCTGGGGGTCCTGGGACCAGCTAAGGAGCCGGAGGCCACGCTGTCCTGACTCCACCTGGAGCTGGGGGTTGTCCAGACCAGAACTCTCTGCTGTCCCTCACTCTCCCTCTCAATGCCCCACATCCATCATTGCCCCACGATCTATCCCAGCAGCTCTCGGTGGGGCCATTCTGCCCCCAGGAAACACGTGGTGATATCGCGAGACAGTTTTGAAATGAATGTATTTATTTACTTTTGGCCGCGTTGGGTCTTCGTTGCTGCACGCGGGCTTTCTCTAGAGCGGGCGCTACTCTTCGTTGTGGTGCGTGGGCTTCTCATGGCAGTGGTTTCTCTTGTTGCGGAGCACGGGCTCTAGGCAGGTGGGCTTCAGTAGTTGTGGCACGCAGGCTCAGTAGTTGTGGCTCGCGGGCTCTAGAGCACAGGCTCAGTAGTTGTGGCGCATGGGCTTAGTTGCTCCGCGGCATGTGGGATCTTCCCGGACCAGGGCTTGAACCCGTGTCCCCTGCATTGGCAGGTGGATTCTTAACCACTGGGCCACCAGGGAAGCCCCTCGAGATGTTTTTGATGGGCACAGCTAGGGGACAGGGGATGCTACTGGCGTTTGGTGGGTAGGGGGGTACAGCCCCCCCACCTAGAGCATCCAGCCCCAAAGCTCCATCGCCTGAATTCCCTAGAATGGACGTCTGCGTGCCGCCTCCCCTGCTGTCAGCTGAGTCCCCGGATTCCTTTTCCTGTCTGCTCTCTCTGCTGTAGCCCCTGCTCCCGCGCCCGCCGCCTGCAGGCTGTTCTAGACACAGCAGCCAAAGTCACCTTTCAGATGCAGGTCTGCTTGTGCACTTCCTCTGCTCAAAGGCTCTGTTGGGTCCGCGCTCACTCAGGGGAACAGCCAGCATCCCCGCAAGGATTGGCCAGGCCCACGGGACCCGGCCCTGCCGTGGCCCCCCCTGCCCGGCTCTGCTGGCCTCTTTGCAGCTGCCCATCAGGCCAGGCTGCTCTCCCCTCCGACCCGGCGCTGGCTGGTCCCCCTGCCTGGACCACCTTCCCCAGCGGGCTGCCCGGTCCCTCCCTCACGGCCTTCAGGTCCTCTGGCAGCTCTGACCCCACCCGTCCCCTGCCCTGTGCCCTCCAGCATGCTGATAAGCGTCTTATTAATACGCTCCTGTCACTAGCCCCAGAGAAGGCTGGTTCCATGAGAAGAGGGGTCTGTCTTGTTCACCTCCGGATCTCAGAAACCAGAGCAGGGCCTGGCACACAGTTCCGGCCCCATATATGTTTGCAGGCTGAACGAATGATTCAGCCCTGCCTGGCAGGAGTTTCTGGAGATGGCCGCAGGCATCCTTTCTTTCTTCCCCACATACACGTGGACCTCTGTCTGGGGGCCTGCGTCTCTCTGGAGTATAGCCGGGTTTTACCGTTCATCTCCTGTGCTGATTGAACAGACCCACGTTCTGAGAGCTGCAGGCAGAACAGATTTCCCCATGGTGATGCGTTCGCTGAGGGAGGTGGGGCTGGGCCCGGGGGCGGCTCCTGCGCTCTCTGGAAGCAGGAAGCGCAAGCCAGACTCTGGGGAACGGCCAGCTGGAGCCCTTAATGCCGGTTGAGTGCTGTGTGGACACCCCGCTCGGGAGCCATCCAGGACCTCCCAGAATCGCCTGGGTTGTGCTCTCCGTTTGCTAGAGAGCGTAAAGCAGCTTCGCAGGGGCAGGACCTGCTCAGGGCGTCCAGCACCCGGGGAGCAGAGTGTTCAGAGCCTGCGTTCTCAGAGGACCCCTGCCTGGACTATGTCCCTGCAGCAGTCAGCGACTCTGCAGGTCTTAGTGGGGGCTCTCCGAGCAGCCCTTCTGGGTGGACACGGCTATCTGCACGGATCCAGAACATTGACCCAATCCAGCTGGGCGGCCCGGGGCACCTGTACAGTGTCCCCTCTTGGGGTTTTGTTATGGGGCCAGAGTACGTCACGAATGTGCCAGCACTTTGAGGAGATACTTCTCAGTAGAAAAGTGTGATGGGGACAGAATGTCACCGAGAGGGGACAGCATGCCCTCCAGTGCGCACAGCTCTCCCCACAGGTGTATGCATTGGTCAGCAGAAAGGTGTGAATTAGGGACTAAAAGAAAACCGTTTCTTTTACTTAATTCTCAGAACACTCGTGATAGCAAGCGTGTGGGTTTTCCCCACCAAGCCATTCTGACCCTGCAGTTAACACAGACCCCACAGGTGGAGGGCTCAGCCCCATGCCCGTCACAGGGCCAGGTTGTCACCTGTGCTTCTGACCGACTGGCTATAAATTGGGGCTTCCCGCCAACCCCTCCTCGGGTTCAATAATTTGCTAGAACAGCCCACAGAACTCAGGAAAGCACTTTGCCTTCATCACGCCGGCATGATTGAGTATTAACTCAATCTCCAGCCACTCTCCCTTCCCTGGAGGATGGGATACGAGGCTGAAAGTTCCAAGTTTCTAATCCTGGCTTGGTTTCTCTGGTGACCAGCCCCTGTCCTGAACTACCCACAAGCCCACCCAGAGTCACCTCATTAGAATAAAAGCCGCCTCCTATGACCCCAGAAATCCCAAGGGTCTTAGAAGCTCCATGTCAGGAACCGGGAGCAGAGACCAAATATTTATATTTCTTCTGCTGGCACAGGGACGAAGGTCACGGCGGGGACCGCACACCCTCCCGTGTACACAGTTTTCCCCACAGGTGTGCACTCTGTCACCCGGCTCTGCTGCGAAGATCTATCAGTCGCAGTGTCTTCTGGGAGCCGCCTGAATGCATTTCCTCTGGGCAGTGATGCAAACCATGGCTCTCAAGCTTGGGTTGGCATTAGAGCAGTAGAGCAGAGGGAGTGTGTTTACAAATGCAGAGTCCTGAGTCCCACTTGCAGGGGACTGTGATTCAGCAGGTCTGGATGGCGGCCCGGGGTTCTGAACCTTTCACCAGGGCCCAGGTGGCGTCACACGTCGGGCCTGAGAGTCACGCCCTGGGCAACCCAGACACGAGACTTGGGCTGCAGGTTTTTATCTCGACCAGGAGGCTGGCCGGGGGCGAAGAGTCAGCTAAGTGCCTGCTGGCCCTGGGCTGGGGCTAGGCTCCCTCAGGAGTGACACTGTCCATACAGTGGGGTGGGGTCACCGAGGAGGGCAGGAGGGGACCTGTGGGGTGAGGGCTGTGTTTCCTGGGTACGTACAAATGTCAAAACTGATCGGGTTACACACTTTAAGTATATGCAGTTTATTGTACGTGGATCATACTTGAATAGAGCTGTTAACAGGTAACTACGTTTAGTTCCTCAGTTGCACCAGGCACATTTCAAGTACTTAGTGGCCACGTGTGTCTGGAGACATGGAGCATTTCTGTCCCCGCGGGAAGTCGTGTGGGATAGCGCTGCTCTGGGACCTGCCCTGGAGTGACGCGTGCTCTTTTTGTTTTGTTTTTCTTTATTTAAAAACACAGTTCTAGGGCGTCCCTGGTGGCGCAGTGGTTGGGGGTCCGCCTGCTGATGCAGGGGATGCGGGTTCGTGCCCCGGTCCGGGGGGATCCCACGTGCCGCGGAGCGGCTGGGCCCGTGAGCCATGGCCGCTGAGCCTGCGCGTCCGGAGCCTGTGCTCCGTGGCGGGAGAGGCCACAGCAGTGAGAGGCCCGCGTACCGCGGAAAAACAAACAAAAAACCCCGAAAAACCACAGTTCTAGGTACACTGTGAATGCGTGAATATATTCCGTTCATTAAATGTGGAGATAGTAGAGATCAGTGCTCCTGAGACGTGGCCATGCCCAGCCCGACACTCCATGGCCTGTTTAGTTTGCCACGGATTTTGACAGCCAGGAGACCATGACCTCCCAGGTGCAGCTTCGTGTCTGGCTCTGTCCCACGTGGAAATAAACACTCGGCTGCCTCAGATGGCCGTGCCCTTTACAGGCATTTGTTAGACTAAGTCCTCTTCCCCAAGCGCTCACAGATGCTCCTGTCAGACAGCTCTGGGCTCCACTTCCTTCCCCCCATTTTCTTGCAACTTTGGGAAAGTGACTCACTGGTCCTTCATCTGTAAAGTGGGGTCAGTTCCGGGTACATTAGGGAACTCTCAGCACGGCGTTCCTCTGGGGCTGTGTCTTCACGTGGAAGACCCGAGCCCGCACCAGCTAGAATAGACTTGGCTGTGTATAGCAAAAAACCCAACACAACGGTAGCCTAAACTCAAAAGCATTTAGTCTCTCGTAAAGGAAACTGGGAAGTAGGCAATGCAGGGCAGGTGTGACGCTGCCACGGAATCATCAGGGACCCAGGCACCTCCCATCTTTCTTTCTGTCCCCTCATCACTGGCTTCCAGTCTCAAGGTCCTGGTCCAAAATGGCTTCAAGAGCTCTAGCCATTACTTCTCTCTTCTAGGCAGTAGGGAGGATGGTGAGGGGGAAGCAGACTCATTTAAGCAGACTTCGTGGGAGCTCCACTCACCGTTCTGGTTCCTCGTTACTGGCCAGATTGTAGTCACGTGGCCTCGTACCATTACAGGGAAGCCTTGGAAATGTGGTCTTTGGTATTGGGCTGTCCCTGATAAAAAGGTAGTGCACCTGGTGAGGATGGAGGGTGGGAGGCCACCAGCTGTCCTGCAGCTGAGTTTCGGAGAGCGAGTCTGTAAGCTCATCCCTGTTGGCATGCACAAAGAATTTGAAGTTAATGCACATTTGGGGATTTAAGGGGACACATTAATGAATAGAAATACAGTGTTCAGGTGAGGTTTCAGAGTTGAGAAGAGGAGGGTCGGGTCTGGGTGTCTCCTCTGGCCCCGTGCACCTGTGTCCTTCATCTTCTACAAGCCTTTCTCTTCCTCTTGGCCCAGTCCGGGCGTCTGGTTTGCACAGCTCTGGCCAGACATTGGCAGGGACGGAGGAGACAGCGCAGCCACTGGCTGTGTTTGCGAGCGTCCTCCCACCACCGTTTGGTGAGTGCCGATGTGTGCCAAGCGCTATTCTGAGCACTTCCTGTGTTAGCAAGGAACCAACAGCGAGCGGCTGATCTAGACCTTTTGCAGATATGCGTGGCCGTGGACTGGCTGGTGGAATGTGAGCTGGGTGGCTCTGCCACCCTCGACCATGTCAAGGGCGAGAAGTAAGCTGGACTGTGCCTGGGCACCGAAGTCTTGTTGGCTACGGCAGTTGGTCTGCCCTGACCCATTTTGCAGGTGAGGAAACTGAGGCTCACAGAAGTTGCTGGTTGTATATGATTGTGCAGCTCCACAGTGGAGGAACTGGGTTTTGAGCCCCCTGGTGGGCCCTGGGGCTCAAACTCAGCCCCAGGAGTGACTTTCAGGCCAGGGACTTTGAAAAGGCGGCACATGTCCACCCCGTCCTGGGGAAGGCAAAGGAGACGAGACCGTGCCCACCGGCAGAGGGTTTGTTGGAATGATTCCACAACCATTTTTCTTAGTGTGCTGTCTCTGCAAGGATGGGGCTGGGCAGACTCGTGGTCTATCACGGCTTGCTCTAGGGGCCTGGGTTTGGGCCATACATGGCAGTTTTGTAACTTAAAGATCACGTGGTTCTCCTTTACTCCTTGTGCGCCCCTGCCCCTACTGGAAGGTGTGCAGGTTTGTCTTGGGATCCTAGGAGCTGAGTTCCATGGCTGGCTCTGCTGGACCGAGATGCTCTTGCCTCCATCACGTTACCGGTGACTGGGCCCCGCACGGAGTTCTCAGAGCTGCAGGGGCTGCAAAACCCACCCGGGTCGGGGTGGGGGGGGCTGTGCTCCTGCCCCGCGGTTTGTAGATGTGTCTGCCTCCGAGACCCAGAACAGAAAAGGCCTCTCCAGTTGGTCCCCTTCAGGGCTTCAGAATCGACTTGAAGCTGCTGCCCCATCCCTGAGTCTTCCTGGGCCATTAGGTTCAAAGGTTCCAGACTTTTCCACGGAGGCTTTGGTCTAGGTGCCCAGCTCTCACGACCTCAGGGTATTTGCCGTTTCTGTCACGGTTCTCTGTGGGGGACAGAGTCGGGGGGCTGGCTTTCCCTCTGGGGAGGTGATGATTGCCCATCTCTGGGGGGCAGGGGCCAGCAATCCCTTCTTCCATCCGGCCCGGTTTCTGCTTTGGGGAAGCGCTAGCAAATGCTTCTTCGTGATACCAAGTAAATGGTGCCCACGTACCAAGTCAGACATGGCTTCTGGAAAAAAGTGGGACCCAGTAATTCACTAATTAGCCTCCTTCAGTGCACACAGGGTTCGGGCGACTGCCAAGAAATACATATATTATAAAATGAAAAAACCGTGACCGGGGCCATGACAAACAGGGAGGAACAGTGAAGATGACACAGGAGCAGATAGCACAGTCCCTGAAGGCCCTCTTGGGGACCCTAATTGTCCACAGTTGGGTTCTGTGCCACCTGAGGCTGATGTGAACCGAGAAAGATGCATGCTTGGTCCGAGTCCTTCCGAGGGGGTGGTGGGGGCACGTCTCCACTGCCCGGGGAGCAGGGCTTTCCCACGCCCCGGCTTCCACCCGGGGCCCTCCTGGCACCTTTCCTGCCCTCGGGGCTCCTTGTCACACAACTCTGGGGGGCACCATTCCCTCAGGCTGTCCGTGTTCTCTGAGACTGGAACCTGCAGCGCTTACCCTCACCCTCTGCCACCAGTCTTCCAGGTGGATCTGTACAGCTCCCCCCCTTCCCGGCGGCCACAGGGACCCGGGACAAGGAGGGGAGAGTACAGGGATGAGCCTCCACCGTTTCCCCTCCTCGGGGCTCAGTTTGGGTTCACGGTGGGTGTGTCCTGCCCTCGGGGAGCTCTGAGTAGAAGAGGCAGGGCTGCCGTGGCCACAGAGCAACAGTGTGCCGTGAGGGACGGGGCTGGCTGGGTGGACCCTGCAGGTCCTCGTCTGCTAGGGGCGTCGGAGGGGGCGGGTCTGAGAGGTGTGGGGGTCAGGGCGTCCCGACAGAGCCTCTCGGGGAGGATGCGGTGCCCACCAGCTTAGCCCGGGGAGCTGGAGAGGAGGGTGGGGCGAGCCAAGGGGCTGCACCTCCCGTTTCCGGGTGGCTTTTCTCTCTGTCGGGCGGGGCTCCCCATCCTCTCCGCCCACCTCCTCAGCCCTGGGGCTCTTGAGTGGCCATAAGGATGGTGGTGCCGGCAGGACCAGGAGAGTCAGTGTGCTGGGCCTCTGCCCTCCTCTGCTCTCCGGGGTGGGCAGCAAAGCGGGGATGGGTGGTGGTGGGAGGGATGCATCCTGCCCCCTGCCTCCCGCACCGTTTGTGCATCTGTGATCATCCGAAGTGAGCTGGGGACTGCCCTGCCACTGTCATTCTCTCTGCTGCTTTCAGCCTGGCTGTTTGGAAGCTCATTAGGCTTGGCATTTATTTGCAAAGGCTGGCAGCAGCCCGAGCAGAGCAGAGAACGGGAACTAATTTACGAGGACGGCGGCGTCGTCTAGGAAGCGTCAGCGTCTCTCTCCAGAGTCTATAAATCGGTTTTGCTTCCGGCAAGGCTTTCTCCTGTCCCGTAAATCTGCTCTGAGGGGATCTGCAACTTGCCGAGCTTGGAGTCAGTCACCTGGTGACCTAGTTAGTCTCCTGGCTTTGTTGGACCAGTTGGATTAAAGAGCCTTCTCCCCACTCTGCCTCCTGGTCACCAAGGGCAGATGGGCGAGGCTGGGGGCTCCTTCGGTCCTTTGTACGGGGGACAAGTGAACGGCCAGAATCAGCCTGAATCCAGAGCAGTGACTGGGGATGGGTAACTAGCCTCACACAGTAGGTCTTCAGCTGCCCCGGGGAAGGAATGGTGCTCCCCGGGTTTGGAAGCCCGTTGGCTGGGTTCACCGGCCCTGGTGATCGGAGGGCCTGTGAGGTTTGCTCTCCTGTAATTGAATGAGGATGTAGGTGCAGTGCCATGGCTCCGTGTCCCAGCTGGCCGTGGGTCCTGGGCAGGTGTCCTCTCTCCCCAGTGTCCTTGGAAGCACATTTTGTGCCTTGGTTGAAGGAGATGTGGGTGACGGTATGGATGCCCAAGCCCCGCCCTCCTCTTGGACGCTGACCAGCCAGGCTTGTTGGGGGAGGGTGGACTCTGGCCCACCTGATGCCGTGGGCAGGCCCAGGGCCCTGCTGCACGTCGCTGTGTCTGTCTGCGGTGAAGGCATGAGGGCGTGGTCCTTGATGTGTCCCAGCCACTGTGACCCACGGGGGTTCCAGGTGGCCGTGGGAGAGCTGGGGCTCCACATGGCAGGAGAGAAGCCTGGCGGACTTCAGGCCTGGGCTCTGGCGGGACCCACTGCCCCCAGCTCCCAGGCACTGGTGGATGTGAGGTCGGTGCTTTGACCTTTGGGCTGTCCCGGGATTCTGTGACATGAGATCATCGGTGATTCGGATTTGGGTGTAGAGCCCTGGGCCGTGGGGTCACTGTCTTGGTCTGGGGGGGGCACCTCGCAGCCCCAAGCCGTGCTCACACCAGCATTTTCATGTACCTAGTCCGTCCTTGGGAGTATAATAAGAACGTGGTCTGTTTGAGGGAGAGCCAGGGCCTGGGCCGATGACTGGGCTGGCGGGAAGGTGATGGCCGGCGGGCAGGCCCAGGTGGCCGTACCCGGGTGCAGGGGGACAGACACGGGCGCCTGGTCCCGGGAGAACGCTCCCCAACCCCCAGAGCAGCCGCTGATGTTGTGAGAGCGTGAACTGATAGCTCGGGGGCTTGGGTGACTGTGCACTTGGCCCCCCTGCCAGGAGAAGCTTCCGGTCTGTGCTGTCCTCCCCCTCCCCCTCGTTCTCCCATTTCGTGAGCACGTGCTGTGTCCAGCTCCCTCGCCTGACCGTTCAGCACGGGGGCGCTGGCATGTCAGCCCTGGATGCTGGCCGAGAGCGCCTTCATTTACGGAGGTGGAAATGTCATTTATTTTTAGCGCAGACAGTGTTTTCAGGTCCTTTAATGTGTAGATTTTTAACACCCTGAGGCTCAGAGAGGGCCTCTTTCCACCCCTCAGTGCTTGCGGGGGAGCTCCTCGGGGAGGTGGGCTTCACGGGGCCTTCCAAAGGGCTGACTCAGTGGCTTGGATGAAATCCATGGCCCCAAGACCCAGGGACAGTAAGGAACACACGTGTGGGAGAAGGACCCTCTCCCCAGAAGGGTCCTGGCTGCAGATGTGGCAACTGATGGCCCCTCGGGAGGTAGGGCCTGGCATGGGGGGAGGAGCCTGGGCCTACCTGGCCTTGAATTGCAGCTGCGAGCCCGGAAACAGGTGAGGGGGCCGCCCTAGTGTCCTCGCCAGCAGCGGGATGGTCCGACTGTGCCCTCCATGGGGCACCGTGAGAGCTGGGTGAGCAGGGCAGGGATGGAGCTGATTGGAACTGGTGCCTGGCACCCAGTCTGTGCCCATGGATGCCACAGCCACTGTCGAAACTCGAGGGGGTGTATGGTGATGGGCAGGAGAGACGACGGACCTCTCCTGGGAGTTAGAACCCTGAGGGAGTGGGTTCTCGGCCCGACCCCACCGGGAGCGCGTGTTCTGTGGCCGCGAGAGGCTGGGATGGGTCGGTGCCCTGCGCCCCGGTGCATTTCAAGGTCTGGTTCCTGCAAGGGCATCTACTGCCCTCGGGGTGGGCGCTCATCCAGTTCCACGTGGCTGACAGTCGAGAGCAGCTCGAGGTACTTCCTGGTTTGGATTTCATGGGACCCCAGAGGACAGGAACTCAGATAATGAGGCATCCGTAGTTGCTCTTATTGGTGTATCAGATGGTTGAGGTTTTGAAAGGGAGGATTTGGGATTCTGTTGTCTGCCTGTTCAGGCTCTTTGAGCATCTAGAAAAGGCATTTGGTATTCAGTTCTATGGGGGGATCGGCCCAGATGCACAGAGCTCTGTGCGGCAGAGGGCACCCTGGGCATGTCTTGTGATCTGGGGCACAGAATATGCCCCGAGAGGAAGAAACCCCAAATGCAGGCGGCTCCCGCCTTTTTCCCGGTGAGAGGATTTTATATCTCTTGGTCACCATGATTTTATCAGCATTCAGAGACAGATGAGACAGTCAAACGCTTACTTAAATGTTTCATTTCTTAATTTACTTACATTTTAGAAAACATGTGATAAAAATAACGTTACTATCCAATGGTACTTTTCTGTTCACAATTCATGAAATGTATTTCTTTAGACTCATCCCATTGTCTGCAAGCTTCCTGCACCGCCTGGGAACACTCCACCTTGGGCTTGGTGGTTGTGTGGGTGACCGCGGGCTGCCCCCGCACCGGTGCCCTGTCCCTCGCCAGGACATCTCCTTCGAGAGCCTTCTTCAAAGGCTGGTTTTCAGCGACGCCCACACTTTGAGGTCAGACCCTCAGTGGCTCTGTGCTGAATTTCTTTGCCTTTCTTTTCAAAACCAAATCTGTGGCGTGACCTCTGTGAGCTGCCAGACCTCTCAGATATAAGTCTGGAGGGAGGAAATGGCTTATAGAAAGTTTTGGAAGAAAACCAAAATGGAATTAAAGTGTTACATGGAAATTAAATGTCGTTTACACGAACACAGTGGTGTGCAAATACGATTAAATTAGCAATCAGCCTCTGAGAGCTACCCTACAAGCAGCCAACGGAAACTCACATGGTTGTGAGCAGTGAGGGAGGTGTGCGTAGCTGTAAGTGACACAGTGGTGACCACGATCCCATTTCTACACTGGGGATCTCTCTGAGTTTTGTTTGTTTTTTTTTGCAGTGCGCGGGCCTCTCACTGTTGTGGCCTCTCCCCGTGGCGGAGCACAGGCTCCGGACGCGCAGGCTCAGCGGCCATGGCTCACGGGCCCAGCCGCTCCGTGGCACGTGGGATCCTCCCGGACCGGGGCACGAACCCACGTCCCCTGCATCGGCAGGCGGACTCCCAACCACTGCGCCACCAGGGAAGCCCAGAACTTCGCTCCTTTTAATGGCTGAATAACGTTCCGCTGGATGTGCCACATTTTGTTTATCCATTTATGCGTTGATAGATGTTTGGGTTGATCATTTTAATTCTTATTTATTTCTGTCCGAGTAATTATATATGCGCACGGCAAAAAAGCAGTCAGGCTAGGCCAACGGGCTTGGAACGGAAAGCGGCAGCTCCTGCCCCGTCCCCTTCCACCCAGCCCCCTCCCAGGGCCGCACTTTTAAAAACTGCGTCTTTAACTCTCCTTTGGTCACCTCTGCGGCCCTGCGTGATACACTCATAGCCCTGGCTCTTGATTTATTGACTTTAAATGTCTCTGTACTCCTTGCTGTAGAAGATCAGCCTCTGCCTCCCTCCCTTACCCTGATTTTTTGGGTTTTTTTAGCAGGAGGACAGTTTATTATGCAGGTGGAGCTTCTCAGCAGTGAGTCACTGAATAGCCTCCCCTCCCCAGACCGTTATCGTATTTTCCCTTCATCCAAGGTCGCCCTTGTAATCTTCACACTGTTTCCCTCTTCTCTCTCGACGTCTCCAGGACACTGGCCACCTGCCCCCGTCCGACTGCTTTAAGACTGGTGGCGTCGCTTTCTGCCCTGACCACCGTGTCTTCTGTCCTTGGCCTTGGGGGCCGGTGCGGAAGCCGAGAGCATGGGGCTGTGCTCAGTGCCGGGAGTGTCACTGCAGGCCCAGGTGGGCGGTGGGCGCCATTTCTCCTCTGGGGCCCCGGGGCACTGACTGTTTCTTGCCCTGGACACCGGGGTCAAGGTGCCAGGGTCCAAGGCCCCCCTTGGTACACTGTGTTCTGGGAGAGGCTCACGGCCTTCCTTAGATTCTCAGGGGCGTCCGAGGGCCTGGGATTAAGAATCTGCCTGGAGTAAGTGGGAAGGGCTGGCCCTCCTCCTTCTGTGGCCAGGCTCGTGGCCCTCCCACGCTTCCCCCCGCTGTGGACTCCGGGGGCCCTGGGTGCCCTGCCTGTCTCCCTTGCAGCTCCATCTGTGCTGATGTCTGATTCAGGCGTCAACCCCGGACGGTGTCCACTCAGGACAAGCGCCTGGCTGCCCTTTGGCCAGACCCCACCTCAGGCAGCTGGAATCATCGGGAATCCTCGCAGGCTGGCTTTTGGGGACCCCAGGGCCGCCTCGCCAAGCGACCTTGGGCAGGTGACTTAATTCTGTCTCAGCGTGGGTGTGTGTTGATAGACTGTGGTCTGAGCCTTCGCTACAGGGTGTCCACTTTCCCTGCCCCCTCAGCCTCCGGCCCACGTTTCCAGAATAAACAGGCCTGTTTGTGCCCAGAGGACGCTCCCCAGCTCACGAAGCGCTCGCCTCCGCGTGAGCCAGGATGGCCTTGAATCCAGTCTGCACAGCCCCAAACACTCACCCTGGGAGTCAGCCTCTCCCCGTGGCTACCCGAGGGGCCCCTAGGGGACCCTCACACAAGGTCTTACAATTTGCCTCCCTCCCACCCCACCCTCCCTACTCTCCATCCTTCCCCTCCACCCCGTCCCCGCATCCCTCCCTCCCTCCCTCCCCTCCACCCATCCCATCCTCCCCCCCCATCCTCTCTCCATCTTCGGCACCACCACCCTTGCCCCCACGCTCTGCCTCATGCTGGGTCTCCCCTCGTTCCCCCGTTGCCACCCTCTGTGGGTGAGCACACTGGAGCTGGGGAGCAGCAGTGGCGTGTCGGGGGCACAGGGTGATGGCGTAGGGCTGGCTCACCTGCCTCCTCCCGCCCCTTCCTCTTGCTTCTGCTTCGTCTCCTTGTCCCCGAGAGGGCTGGTCCTCGTGTGAGGTATCAGGCCCACGCCCAGAATGTTCTCTGTTGGTGGGAGGACAAGCTGCCTTCTTTGGCCCCCTGGGCCCCTTAGACTGAGACCATGGGCACACTGACCACTGGGGAAGCCTGGGGGAGTGGGTTGGGCGAGTCTCGCTCCAGACCCCAGGAGGGCGGCTGGCGGCCTCAGGTGCCCCCTTAGAAGAATCGCCCCTGGTCCTGCCAGGGTCCTGCCTCTGGTCCAACACCCGGACCAGCCTCGGCCCTGCAACCTGGTGTGCAGGGGGCTGGAGGGGCGGTCTCCAGAGAACCGGCAGTGCCGGCACAGAAGAGGCTGTTAGGAACCCTAGGGTGCTCCCTCCATTTGTGGAGGGGAAACTGAGGCTCGCGGAGGCAGGCGTGGCTTCGTGTCCCGGCGCGATTGCTGCTGGGGGTGGGCTAGGGCCTGGGGTCGGATGTTCTGTTCTCCACCCTTGACCACTTAGCCTCGCCCCTGGCGCGGCCGTAGCTGCCTGGGCTGGGGGCGGGCACCTGACTTAGGACGTCCCATGCCTTGGGCTGGCCGGGGCCCAGTGGTCTGTGCCCTGTGTCCTGAGTCCTTGCCCTGTGACTTGTGCCCTGTGTTTTTATCTTGTGTTCCTGTCCTCTGACCTGGGTCCCGTCCCCCGTGTTTTTTGCCCTGTGTCTTACGCCCTGTGTCCTGTGTCCTTGTTCTGTGCCCTGTCCCCTCTCTCCTGTGCCCTGAGTCCTTGTCCTGTGTCCTGTGTCCTGGCTCAGCACAACGAGCAGGGCCTGGCTGACCCCTCTCCTGGGCAGTTGGATCCGGAGCTGGTCAGGGGTTCTGGCTGGAGCCCGATTCCAGGAGCAGGGAGGCTGGCTGGTGGTCCTGCTGGACTGTTGGTGGACAGGGAAGGTGGTCAGGAGGAGAGGGCAGGAGAGAGTGGGTGAGTGCGGCCGAGAGCTGGCGTAAGGGAGGAGAGGCGCCACTGCTTGCAGAAGCTGAGTTTGGAGACAGGGTCGCCCAGGGTGGTCCTGGCAGTCTCCCTGCACCCAGGCCACTGCTGCCCGTGGGTCGCCGAGATTCCTCTGTTCCCTGTGAGCCCTTATTTGGTGCCACTACCGTGGGCAGGATTCTGGTTCTCACCCACAAGAGCCTTGGTGAGAAAAGGCTCGTTTCTTTTTCACTTTTCTTTCAGACCAGAAAATGCCCAAATGAATATTAGGATGTCTGAATGTTTTTGTACATCAATTCTAAAAGATGGGCAGTCCTTGTTGGCCGGTGGTGAGATGGGTGTGGCTGCTGAAACAGGAGATCTTGTAGAAGCAGCTGAAGAAGCCAGAGGCTTTCTCTCTCTAGGGCAGACGTCTAGGCAGCACCACAGTCCCCGCGGCTCAGGCTCCCGACATCCCTCGCTCCGCCATCTCCGTCCCTAGCATGTGGCCTCCTCGTGGTGCAGGCCGCTTGGCTCCTGCCATCACACCCACACTCTATTCCATGCATCAGGGAAGAAAAAGGGGGAGGCATCACTTTTCTTTTAAGAGTGGGGGTCTTCCTCACAGCTTTTTCTTTTTTACCTGATGTTTAGAACACGGCTACAAGGTCACGTCTGGCTGCAAGGGTGGATGGGAAGTGGGGTCTGTAGCCCGGCAGCCCTGTGTTCATCTGGAACTCATCTCCCACCGAAGAGGGAGAGGGGTCTGGGGGCGGGGTGGCTAGGAGTCTTTGCCACAGGTGGGGACAGCTAAGCTCCCGTTCCCTCCCTCTCTTGGGGTTTTTTCCTCGGCTTTTCTTGCGGGGGAGAAAGAAATCTGATCAGGAGCTGGGAACCACAGTGCGTTTACACAGTGCGTTTACATTACATTACAGTGCGTTATATTTGCTCACTGCAAATATGACTCCTTGAGTCCCAACGGCCGTTGTGAGGTGGACGCCGTCAGACAGGGAGACCGAGGCACAGACTGCCCTGTGTGGTCATGCAGGGCTGGGTTCAAGGCCAGAGCTGCTCGACTCCATGGGAGGAGCTGTCCGCCACTCCCTGTCTTTGGCTCGCACCCTGGTTTCACCCCCTAAAACCTCAGCCCGTGTGCAGGGCTCTGGGCCTGCCTGTCCTCCACACCCACGTGTGCCGGGATGCTGTCAGTTAGCCTTTGCTGGTCCCCTGCCGGGTCTGCCGCCCCTCCCACTGCAGAGATAGTAACTCGTGGGGTCATCCCAGGAGTGGCCCCTCCGGCTCATGCATTATTCATGGAAACACTAATAGTCCAGCCCGAGTCCTCCTCGGCGAGGCTGCGGGGCCCCCCGTCTTGTATCAGTGTTAACATTCGAAGCATTCGTAAAGTACCATCACGTTTGGAAAGCCCGATTCGGTTGAACTGGGGGACAGGGAAGAAACCAGAAAATACATGTTTCTAAATGTAACGCCTCGTGAACAGAGAGCTGTGCTTTAAGGCCTCAGGGGCTCTTCTAGGTGTCGCATCCCCGAGCCCCTCTGGTCCTCAGCCCTCGTGCTGCGGTGGGGGCCGTGATTATCCTAATTTCCTGGACAAGGAACCCAGGCCAAGAGATAGGAGCCACTTGTCCAGGGTCACACTGCATTTGTCCCCACGTTTCTGGCCTCTCGTCCATGGTTTTATGACCTTGGGTATGACCTTGGGCAAGGCCTGGCCTCCCTGGGCCTCGACTTCCCAAGTCAAGGGCAGAACAGAGGTCGCTGGCTGACACCCCTTCCAGCTCAGAATCCAAGTCCCTTCTCTCCCTTCGTCCTATCTCAGGCCTCCCCCAGCGCACCGTGGAGAAGGTCAGAGGTGAGGTTTCTGGAGGTCAAGTCTCTGCCTCCCCAAAACCCGCGCTCCAGGGGCTCTCAGATCTGACCCCTGTGTGGTGCCCGGCAGGGATGTACTTGACGGGTACCTCATTTAAATGGTGGTGGTGTATCGTCTTCCTGAATGACTGGCCAACTCGCCAGGGCCCCGTCCTTTAGTTGGGAGAAGTGTCACTTTTGTTTCTGCAGAGAGAGGAAGATGAAATTGTGTGTGCTTACAATTAATCTCGCTAATGGCAGCCTCTCTGGATCTGGAAA
Organism: Leucopleurus acutus; assembly: GCF_964270905.1. NCBI lineage: Eukaryota > Metazoa > Chordata > Mammalia > Artiodactyla > Delphinidae > Leucopleurus > Leucopleurus acutus. The sequence goes on along the minus strand of NC_139150.1, from coordinate 2,485,364 downwards.
TTAGACGTTAAGTATATTGAAGCCAGCTGATGGGATGACGCCCTCTGGAACAAATCAATTAGCAGAGGCTCATGACACTAATTGGGGCAACATCCCGGATTGTTTTGCTTTGACACTTTGGAGGACGTCGGTGTCGCCTGGACGCAGCGAGGCCGGAGGACAGACGCAGTGGTTTGTGCAGAAGGCGCTCAGGGGGACCCAGACTGTCATGTGGGCCCACCCGGCCTGTGAGGAAGCGGGAGGGCGCGTCCGTGACCTTGTTCCAGAGCCGAGGTGCCGAAGGTGCGGTCGTCTGTACTCACAGCGGCTTTTTAAAATTGTGGTAGAAAACACACAACGTTTACCTCCCAACAGCTTCGAAGTGTAAGTTCTGTGGCGTTAAGTACAGTCACCTTGCCGTGCAGCCGTCACCACTTCCTGGTGAAGCGAACCAGACCTGGGCAGTAGTTCTGGTGGTAAAAGCAGCCTGTGGTCGGAGCTGTTGCAGGAGGGGAAGGAGGCCGGGTTCAGCGCCGGACACGGCCCGTGCGGGTGGGGATCGCAGCTGCGGAGGAGGAAGGCTGCTAAGAAGAGGTTGGGGGCTAAGCTGACCTAGCAAGATGCTTGCAGAAGGCAGGCCAGGGGGCCCAGACATCCCCTGGGGGGGGCACGGGGAGCCCCATCAGACATCGAGGTGTCTCCCCGGGGACCCCCATCGTGGATGGGATCCTCGTGCGCAGCGTGGGGAGCAGCCTGTAGTGGCGCGGCCAGGACCTGAGCCCAGTCTGACCTCGCTCCCCGCGGGCCTGGACTCCCGGCACCTTCCCCCTCCGAGCCGGGCGTGGCGGGGTGCGTGGGTGCCCCCTTCAGCCGCCCTCTGAAGGGGAGGCCCCAGGAGCAGCTGCTTTCTCTCCAGGGCGTTGTTTGTTGTTCTTTTCCCTCGGGGGCAGGTGGCGGGAGGCTGATCCGGCACCCTGGCTTTCCCTTCCACCTGCGTCCAGGGCCGTCCTGGGCGGGGAGCTGGGGGTCCCCAGGTGGCTGGGATGCTCTGTCGCCAGCGTGACCTCGGGTGGTTGCCTCCCCTCCGGGCCTCCATCGCTCATCTTTCAGTGGGGTGGCGGGCTCGCCCCACCTCCCCTGGGGCTCATGGGTCCACCGTGGGAAGGTGGAGATGGGCTGGTAGGCGGCTGTGATGAGCACTGTTGTGTCTCCCGTGGCCGTGGCTTGTCCCCCGAGTTCCGTGGCTCCCTCCTGCCATCCGTGGGCGCTGGCGTCAGGGAGGGCGCTGGTCAGATAGGAGAGCGGACTCTCCTGGCACCTCCTGGGATGAGTGTGACTCCTGTGTGTGTGTTTGGGGGCTGGGGGGGGGTCCACTGGGGCTGGGGGTGGTCCACTGGGGCGGGGGGCTGCTGGCTGGCGATCGATGGTTTTAGAGAGGTGGGTTCACGGGACCCAGAGTGTTCCCTGGGCCCAGCTGTCCACACCTCTGCAAGCCGTGCTGCTTCCCGGGAACGCCCTCCCTGGGGGCGGGTGGGTGGACTCAGAGCAGCTGAGGCCTGCTTTGTTCCCCATTCAGCGGCCCCGCCCCACCCCATCCCTGGGCAGCGTTATTTATGCTTCCAGGCAGTTAGTTTCTGCAGGGAATCCCTGAGGGCTCTGCCGGGGTGAAGCGGTCACTTCCCCCTGAGTGGGCCCAGCAGATGGCCCCCTGCCCAGCCTGCCCTACCCCAGAAGGCGGCGCGGCTTGTGACGGGCCCTGCTGTTCCCGGCCACGCCAGGCGGCTGCCCGCTGGCGCCCTCCCCGAGTGGGCCTGAGCCCAGGGACCCACCCTGGGATTAACACCCTCCACCAGGAGGGCCCCCCCCCCCCCGGCCCCCCGCACTGCCGCAGGGGAGAAAGACCAGCCTCTGTGTGACCTGGAAAGGAAGTGCTACCCTCTGGGCGGGGACAGACCGAGAAGGTGCCTGCAGGGCAGTGTCAGCCCCTGAGCCTCTCCCTGCATTTTGGAAAACTTGTCCACAGCCCGACTTTGCCCCCTGCCCAGTGGCTAGTCGTCGTCCTGGTAGGTTTCTGGGGGTGTTTGCACGAAGGCAGGCTTTTGCGCTTGCTGAGTTCACGTCTCTTTGGGTGGCTGAAAGCCTGACCCCCCCGGTGGTGGAACTGCCAGGTCGTAGAGGCGTGTCCTGCCGTGGGGACTTAGCCTCTCGGGGGGTGAGCACAGCGCCCGCGTGCCCCAGGAGAGGATCGCGCTCCGCTCGCTTCCACATCCTGTCTTCTCTCCTTGTCCCCCGTAGGGGAAGGGGTTTGTACCCCCCGGACACTTGGGCCTCACAGACCCCAGCCCAGAGGGAGGAGAGGATGCTCGCGGTGCCTTAAGTCTGGGGCTGCTCCTTGTGTGGTCAGGCCTGAGCTGGGTGTGAGTCCCGGACACGCCGTTTCTAGCTGGGCCACCGCAGGCAGGGGACTGAGCCTCTCTGAATCTGGCCCCGCGACGCTACGTGAGGTTACCACCGCCCTCTCCTCGGGAGGCTGGGCCGTGAGCAGGGTGCCCTGTCCTGTGCTGTCCCCAGATTCCTGCTTTTGGCCAAGATGTGCTGGGACACGGGGCAGCCCCGTGCGGGTCTCGGCTTGAGATGGGCGGCGGCCCGGCCGCTGGCTGTGGTTGAGAGGGCGCCGACGTGTGACTACAGTCACCCGGGGGCCTCTGCAGACGGGTCCCGGCCCGTTAGGACGCAGAGCGCAAGACCTGCTCCCCTGTATGTCCAGCTGACCTGGTGCAGGTGTCGAGGGCCTGCCTTGGGAACGGGAGCCTTCTGCACGGGGCAGCGGGAGACCAGGGTGCAGACCACAGGGGAGGCCTCTGCAGACCAGAGTCCCAGGCCCACTTGGCCTTTCTACGCAACACCCGGGGGCCGTGGCCCGGCTGTTCTCTGGCTCAGTTTGCTGTCCGTCTCACGGGGTCATCGCCATGCTTGCTGAGCAGGTGGGTGGCTCGGAGGGTCAGCGAGTCCTCGAGGGTTGTGGAAGCCCTCAGGCAGGTGGGTGATGGGGGCCAGATGCTGCAGTGTATGGGCGGGGTGAGCCCAGTGGCCCTTGGGGCTACCCCTGAGCAGACGTGGGTTCTGAGAAGTCCTTCCTTTGGTCAGGGTTCTCTCTCCGTCATTCATAAGGGCCTCTTCAGCTGCACGTGGGGTGACAGCGTCCTGCTGACAATGGCAAACACCTCCTCGTGCACTTGTGCAGGCAGTGGGCCCTCTGTGTGCCCAGCGTGCATGTTTAGTTTCCACGGTGACCCAGTGAGACGGGCACTAATCACTTACGCCCATGAGCTTTCTTTCAATAGACGGGGAAGCTGAGGCAGGGCGAGGTGAGCAGCTGCCCGAGCCGGGGCCGGGGCGGTGGGGCCCCGACAGCCTGGCTCCAGTTTTCTTTTGTGGAAAAGCGTTTGCTGAGCGCACGCTGGGTACTAGGCTGATGCTTCAGGTTTGTGCTTCCGGGACTTTGCTGGGTGCCCGCACCACCCGGGTTCCTCAGCCCTGCCCGGGGCCCCCAGACCCGCTGTAACCCCACCCCTTGATTCCAGGCCCCCGGGACTCCGTGCAGAATGAGCCCCTGGCGATGTCGTCCTCACCCTGTGATGGGGAGGGAGGTGATAGCACCCCAAGGGGCACGGGGCGGGCGGCCCCTGGTGACGGCTCCTGGACAAAAGGACATTGAGGTGGACCCTGAAGGCTGATGGGAGGATCGGTTCCCATGTGGGGTGCCCCTTAGGGGTCCCCGAGGCCCATCGAGCAGCATTAGGCTCCCATCCCGTGTGAGGTGCAGGGCCTGGGACCCTTTGATTGGAAGGAACGTCAGAGAGTGAGGCAGGGGCCTCCGGAGGGCCTCTACCTGAGCTCAGGTGCCCACCTGGGTGCAGACGGCTCCTGGAGTGGGAGCGCCTGTGAATTGCTCCACCTGCCGTTGGGGCCACAAGATCAGACCTTGCGCCGGCCCCCCCCCCCCCCCGCCACCGCCCTCCCTGAGGCCTTCGCGGCTTCCTAAGGCCTCCGGGGGCAGCTGGCTCTGCTCTGGGCCGCGCTGGGCCTCCCCGCCCACCTCTGGTGGACCAGCCTCTGTGCGAGCTCATCTGAGATTTGTAACCGAGGTTCTGTCCTGTTGTCCAGCACAGTCTTCTCAGAGGTGGGTCCCCAGAAAAGCGAGAGCTGTGGTCTGAGCTTTGAACACCTGAGCTGGGTTGTCATGGACGGGCGCCCACGGTGGGAGCTGGTCGAGGAGCCATGGCTCCCTCTGGCCCAGAGAGAAGCGGGGGCGGGGGCGGGGCGCTTGGGGACCGGCCCGGGGGCATTGCGGGGCGTGGGCTTGCTTCCACCTCGGGGGTCCTGAGCATCCCGGGGTGACGGGCTATGGAAGGCCCTTCATGTCAGAGCTGTTGGATGGCTCTGGAGGGACGGGGTGTGTGGGCCACAGGGATGTCACCCGTCACCTTGGGGCCACGCCTTGGCAGGAGGGCTGCCCCGGGGTCACGTCTCTCTGGTCCCCCCGAGGGTGCGCGGGCTGGTGAACAGGGTGAAGGGGATCGTCCGCGCTCTGCCGCGTGATTGCATGAGGCCCTCGTGAGCGCACGGTGGGCCTTTGCAGGAACAAGGGCCGCTGCTCCGCTGCAGGCAAGTTGGTGTCCTCAGATCCAGTCTTGTTTCGGAATGAAAGAGCCCTGAGAAAGCCACGTCACGGGGCCGCGGCTGCCATCGATGTGACAGGGACCCCTGAGCACACAGACCTTGAAGTCGCCGGAGAAGCCGGGGCGGGAGGTGGGGGTCTCCAGGGCAGCCGGCCGTGGGCCGAGCAGGTGGCCGCTGGACCTCACGCGTCCCCCACGGCCCATGCGCTCGGGGGTTCGGAAGAATCGCAGGGTGCTCTGGAGCAAAGGAAGCCACTGCTTCGGCAAAGATTCACAGGCGTTTATGAGTATGGTTGTGCCTTCCCAGCCTCTGGAGAGAGGCTTCTGCGGGGGCCGGAGTCATCCCCACCCGGCCTGTCTGCGTGGGTGTCACAGGCAGAGTCGGTGGACGCAACGTGGATGGGGCCTTTCTGGAAGGAGTGGAGTCTCTGCATTTATAGGGACGAGGATGAGCTGGGGACAGCCCTGAGCCCCTCCTGTGTGGCCTCCTTCGTGCTCCTTCTGGCTGGGTTGGGGTTGGGGGCGCATGTGGATCTGAGGCCAGGGCCGAGGTGTCCCTGGGCGACCCCTGCCCATCTCTGGCCGTTTCCTTCCTCTATATTCCATGTTCTCACCAAGTGTCAATCTCATTAGAAGGCCTTGAGCTGTGTTTTTTTGTTTTTTGTTTTTTGCGGTGTGCGGGCCTCTCACTGTTGTGGCCTCTCCCGCTGCGGAGCACAGGCTCCGGACACACAGGCTCAGCGGCCATGGCTCACGGGCCCAGCCGCTCTGCAGCATGTGGGATCTTCCCGGACCGGGGCACGAACCCGCGTCCCCTGCATCGGCAGGCGGACCCCCAACCACTGACCCACCAGGGAAGCCCGAGCTGTGTGTTTTTGAATGAATGAAGCTGATTAAATGTCTTTGAAATCTCTAGATTTAAAGCTAGAGGTTTTTTTCTTTTTTTCCTAAACATAACTTCTCAAAGTATCCTGCACATACAGAAAAAGTGTCTGTCGTAAGCGGACAGCTCGATGAATTTTCACAGAGTAAAGCCACCAGGTAACCAGGACTGAGAGACAGGACGGAGCCAGCATCTCCTGGGCGCCTGGGGAGTTCCCACCACACCCCGTGGGGCGGGAGTGGCTGCCCTAATCGGCCCGCAGAGTATGGCGGGACCCAGCGAGGGCAGTGGGCTGACTCCAGTGAGGGCCCAGGAACAGAAGGAAGTACTCCTTGGATGAGTGACCTCTGAGGGCACTTTGGAGGAGGCTGAGGTCGGGCAGGAGGCAGGTGAGGGCGCTCCCGGCCGCGGGAGCAGCTCAGGCGCCGTGGGCTGTTAAGTCACGGCACAAGGAGGTGGCACGTCGTCGATGCGTTTGCTCACCGTGTGCCTCTGGGGCCTCACCCCGGTGGCCTGCCAAGCGTGTGCGTGCCCATGTGCTGGTTTTATTCTGTTTCGCTGCTGGTGTCCTGACTGCTCACCATTCATTTCGAGTGCCCGCTCCTCGGCCGTGAGAGCCGCTGGAATCCATGTAAGCAAAGTCGTCAGTCGGCCGCAGGCCTCAGGTGAGGGTTTTGCGGTGCCCTTGACCTCCAGAGTGGCCCCGGATCTCGGAAGTCTTCTGGTCCGATGGCCTGTGCAACGCCAGCACCAGCTTCTTGTATTCCTCTCGTGACGGAGTGCCCCCGGTGGCAGCCCACCTCCCTGGGGGCTGCTCCCACGACACCCAGGCCTGCCTCCCTGGCACCCGCCTGCCGTGGTGGGGACCGTGTGGGGTGAGCACAGCGGGTTGTTTTGCTATGTTCCTGTTCATCTTCACGTTCCTGAGCTGCCCCAGCAGGTCACCAGCTGGCTCTGCTATCCCCCCCGCCCCCCACCCCCCCACTGCTTGCTGTGTTGCCCTCGGGGCCATGTGGCCAGCCCCCGTCTGGACTTCTTGCAGAGTGTCAGTGTCGTTTACCAGGACCCTCTCTGAATCATTGGGTGGAGCAAGGAAGCAGGGTCCACCTGCTTGAGGAGTGGTGAGTGGGGCATGAAGCCTCGTGCAGCCTTGGGGACGTCCCTCCCTGCGTCTCAGGAGGGAAGGAACAGAGAGGGGGAGGGGGCGGGGGCCCAGGGATGGAGCGTGGGAGATTGTTCCTGCGGGCCAGGCGGGGGAGCCCAGCCCCGGCAGTGGGGCGTGGGTGGGCCCTTCCTCTGCTGCCCTCCCCAGGCAGCAGCTCTTTCTCCTCCACTTCGGGCCAGCCTCTCCCTTGTGGTCACGGAGAATCTGTTCTGGGAAAAATGCATCTTTGAAGCCTACCCTCAGGGAGGAAGAAATCCATGAAGTGGCTGGCACGGAAAGGCCCCTGACGCGCCAGGATTAAGCAGGAATCGCGATGAAACTTCTTTTCGGGGAGCGATCCGGAGCTTTGTCTGTGGCTGTTTTCCATCTGTCTGCTTCCTCACAACGTGCAGGGGAGGAAAAATCACTTTGGACTCCTTTCCTACCGAGGGTTTCCTTTGCACAAATGGGGCTCGCGGTTGCCGGGCAGCAGGGATTCTTGGGCTGATACTGCTTCGGAAAGGAGGGAGGTTCTTCATGGTCCGCGTGAGCCGGCCACCCTCTGCAGCGTCAGGTGCCGGGGAGGCCACTTCCTGAGGCCGTCCTGTGGACAGCGCGCCCTCATTTATGGAGGGCCTCCTGCACACATGCCGGCACTGTGACACATGCTAGCAGGTCCCCCAGCGAGTCCAGTTCATCCCTCGGGTCTGAGGTTGAGTGGCAGGCACCTCCTCCAGGAGGCCTTCCCTGATGCCCTCCCCCACCCCGCCCCGCATTTGGTTAGGTCCCCTGCTGTGCTCCTGTCCTCATAACACTGAGCACGCACTGGGTCCTGTGAGCTGCAGAAGTCACTTCTGGCCTCTCGTCCCCGGCACAGTGCTGGCATGTTGCGCTGCTCGCTCAACACGTAGGTGAGGACCCCCAGCCTCGTTATCGTCCCCACGCTACAGATGAGGGCCTGAGACCCCCGAGACCTCAGGGCATGGCCGAGATGGCGGGGACAGTCTGCAGCTGGATATCAAGCCGGGTTTAGCGACACCAAGCCTGGCACTCTGTCCCCTGTGCAAGGCTGTGCCACAGGCCCCTGAGATGGGGGTGGGCAGGTGCCTGGCCAAGGCAGTGGGGAGACCCCTCAGCAGGGTCCCCCATCCTTGCTCCCTCGTGCAGGGAGTCAAAGGCGGAATTCCCAGGACGCGTGAACAAGGTCGGCAGGGGCTCCATAGCCCGTGGTCAGCTGCTGCCCTCAGCTTCTCCCCACCCTCCCACTCTGCTGACCCATTCGGAGCCTCCCCGCCATCCCCGGCAGGGATGGGGACTCCTGCTGAGGGCAGTGTGTTGGGGCTGCTGCTTGGGGGTCTCCCCCCAGCTCCCAGGTGTGGCTTCCCGGGAATTGTACCTCGACTGGTGGTAATTCTGCAGCGTCTGCAGCATCACCTCTTCAAGGCTGTCCTGTCAGCGATGCTATGACAAAAATGCCATCGACTGGCTGGCTGGAACAACACACGTTTATTTCTCACATCTCTGGAGGCTGGAAGTCTGAGATCAGGCCCCCAGACGGTCGGGCTCTGGTAGGGGCTCCCTTCCTGGTTGGCAGACGGTCACGTTCTCGCTGTGTCCCCATGTGTTGGAGAGAAACAGAGAACATTCCCCAGTCTCCTCTCCTCAGGGCACCAATGCCCTTCATGAGGCTCCACCCTCATGACCTAATTGCCTCCAAAGACAGTTGCATCGGGGGTTAGGGCTTCAATGCAAGAATCTGGGGGGGACGCAAACATCCAGTCCACAGCAAACGCTAACCAGTGTGCAGTGACAGACAACCACAGAAGGCTTGGAGGTGGTGGAAGTGGGGGACTGCTCCCCCAGGAAGGGCAGAAATGATGATTATGACTGTGACCGTGAACCCACAGGCTGGGTGGACCTCCTCAACCACCAGGGTGTGTATTGCCCCCGTTTCTCGGGCAAGGAGACTCTGGGACTCAGCTGCACTCAGCATTGCCTCCTCGGTTGGGGGGGGATGGGGACCCTTGTCTGTCAGACTCAGAACAACCTTTCTTTTTTTTAAAAAAAAATTATTTTTGGCTACGTTGGGTCTTTGTTGCTGTGCACGGGCTTTCTCTAGTTGCGGTGAGCGGGGCCTACTCTTCGTTGCGGTGAGCAGAGGCTTCTCTTCATTGCGGTGCGTGGGCTTCTCATTGCGGTAGCTTCTCTTGTTGCGGAGCACAGGCTCTAGGCACACGGGCTTCAGTAGTTGTGGCTCGCAGGCTCAGTAGTTGTGGCGCACGGGCTTAGTTGCTCCGCGGCATGTGGGATCTTCCCGGACCAGGGCTCGAACCTGTGTCCCCTGCATTGGCAGGTGGATTCTTAACCACTGTGCCACCAGGGAAGCCCCAGAACAACCTTTCTTAATGCTCAGTGCTGTCAGATCTTTCCAGAAACACCCACCCAGCCATGAACGCGCTTGGGTTTGCAGTTTGTCTTGTAATTTGTGTGGCTGCTCGAGGCCGTCCTCACGCAGCTCCGTGGCTGCTGTGGCGCCGATGGTCATCCCTGACGTCCCTGATCCCTCTCCTGTGGGAGGGCAGCAGAGCCCGGAGCCTGTGAACACAGCACAAGCTGAGCTCTGCCTGGCGCTGGGACCTGGGAGGGGCAGAGCCACACCCTCCTTTGTCATCAGAAAGCCCAGGGAGAAAGTAAACACTGCGGGGCTGCAGGGTAGCCAGAGCTTCAAAGGCTCTGCAGGCGCTGGCGTCAGGAGCAAGGAGTGGGCGAGGGCTGATCCGGCAGAGGAGAGATTCTGCTGCTTGTGCCGCCCAGTGCACTGGGGTTGTGCTTGCAGTTAATAACTGAGTTGCTAAGTCATCACTTCAGAGATAAGTGTGTATATTGGAAAATTATTGCCGTGGCGTAAAGATACAACTTTTGTTCCCCTTCCCATTAAAATGGCCATTAGTCAGGGAGAGCAATAAAGCAGCTCTGAGTCACCGGCCCTCGCCAGGTGATGACTGCCGTCACCTCGCCCCCATTAGCAAGCTGGGAGTGTGACAGATGAGGAAGGCCCAGGGAGCCAATGAGCCGGAAATGCTGGGGCGGGGATTCCTGGGTGAGGCGCTAATCAGACCATCCACGTTCTTAGCCATCTCTGCTACTGTGTGTGGGTGACCATTCTGACCCTCAGTTTCGTTATCTGACAAGGGACACAGTATCACCTCCTCATGTGGTTGAGGATTCAGTGAGGCAGTGGGGTAACTTTGCAGCCCAGTGCCAGGCTGGGGGTCAGGGTCAGAGCTCAGGTTCATGGTCAGGGCTCAGGCTCACTTGAGTGTAGGCTTCTTCAGCGAGGCCCCTGGTTCTCAGCAGCTACGTAAAGTCTGAGGAGGGCGTGAAAATGCAGAAGACGCCTCTTAGAAAGGGCTTGGGGTCAGACAGCCTGGAGCCAGCCGCCTCTTACAGTTGGGTCCCCGGCAAGTGAGGTCGCAATCCCCTCATCTGGAAATTGGGGAAGATGGTCCTGACCCCACGGGATTGTGCTGGGGCCAAACCACACGTGCCGAGGCGGGAGTCGCTGCAGCAGCGGAGGCAGGTGTGTCTGGGGTGGGCCCTGGGGACCTGCTCAGGGAGCCGGCCGTGTAGACGCCTGCTGCCTGGCCCCTTGGTTCACCGTCTCCGCCACTAGGAAGAGGGAAGGGAAGAGTGTAGCGGGGGCCCTTCGGGAGGGCAAGGGCTCCTCCTGGGATGGGGGGCTCCTCCCACCCTGCCCAGTGCTGTTCTGTGAAGTGTGGGCATCCCAGCCCTGGGCCGCCCTTGGGATGCTCGTACCTTCGGGGCAGTGACTCGTGACGCTGTGGCCTCACCCCGATCAGCGGGGAGCTGTGTTGCTGCCCAGCTGAAGCTGGCTTTGAGATGCCTCCTACGTTTTGACACACCTTCATCCCACCTCTTACCTGCCGGATGGGGGAGGGGAGGCCCGGCCTGTGCTCGCCTCCTGCTGCCCGGGCAGCTCCGTCAGCAGCTGTGCTAACAGGGAGGTGGGAGGGAATGTCGAGGGGGGTGGTGAGCCGCATTCACAGACGGTGAGTGGTGGCCTGGGGCGACCCACCCCGTCAGGCTCCCAAAGCCACCATTGTGGTGGGCGGGCTTCCTGGCCTCAGGGCCTCACTTAGCAGCCCTGCTCTTCCGGGATTTACGATCCTGCGCTGCTGTCTCTTGGCCTCAGGTTGGGTGGAGGAGCCAGCCTTGCTGGGGCAGGGCCGGGGTGGAGATCTGGAGCCCCGCAGCTGGATGGACGACCTGGGTCCACCTCTGCTCACCACTTGTCAGCTGTGAATCCCCGAGCCTCAGTTGCTCCTCTGTGAAATGGGAAGGTTGGCAGGAGTGTCTCCTGGTGGAGGGGGTGTTTGTTTTGGGGAATAAACAGGAATAAGCCTGGTAAAGACTTGGCCGGGGGGAGGCCTGGATGCACGTTAGCTGAGGTTGTCAATGAAGACGGTCAGGGCAGGGACCTGGAGCTCCGAGTGGCGTCTCTGCCTCCCCGGCTGGCTCTGCCTGGAAGCTACTGGGTGGCCTTTGCAAATCACTTACATCTCCCTAGCTGGGTTTTAGGTTTCCCATCTGCAGATTGAAGAATTTGGACCAGGTGGTCGCCAAGCTCCTTCCACTAAGGATTTTACGTTTCCTGACCGATTCCTGCAAACCCTCCTCGTTGGGAACAGCTCCAGCTCAGGGTCTCCCTGGTCCTCTCCCAGCCCTGTGATCATGGAGCGCTTGCCTCGATGTTATGGGTCAGACACCATAGACAGCCGGTGCCCAGGGACTCTGGGATGGACACGGTGTGTTGCAGGCGCCCCTGAGCCTCATGGCTGGGCGGCTCTGCGTGCTCCGTTCACACCTGACCCCTCGCTGTGTTCCATGAGGACGGGATCCAGCTTCCCTTCCAGCCTCTTCTTTCCTGGTTCCCAGGGTTATGGAGTGCTGCCCCCGGCGTTTCCTGCTCCGGCTGGGTCCTGGGCTTCCTTCTCCTCTGGAGTTATGGGCGCTGGCCCATCACCCTTACACACTGGCCGGGGCAGCTGGCCACCTTAGCTGGTTGCAGTGGGGAGGGGATGGTGCCGGGGGACGGGGGCTGCCGCTCGGCCCTCCTCTTCCAGGTCTCCGGAGGGTGTCAGGATGGAGGGGATATTAAATCTCAGCCCCCCGCCAAGCGTAGCCTCGGAGACACAGAGAGGGCAGGGATGCTGGCGGCAGAGAACACGAGGAGATACGGCGGTGGCCCCTGCCCCCTTCCCATCTCCCCTCTTGGGCTCAGTGTAGTGGTCAGCTGGTCTCAGAGGCCCCGGGCCACGTGCCGTCCTCCTCTCCAGGCTCCTGGCCCTGGACCGTTTACAGCTGTGACGTCCCTGGGGGCTCTGCTTGGCCCCCTCCCCAGGGGCTTCACCAGGCCCTTTGGGTCTGTCCTGTGCGCCGTGGCCCGGGACTCTCAGATGTGATCAGAGCCAGGGGAACGCCAAACTAGGTCACAGCCTTTCATTCCCAGTAGGAAATTGAGGCCCGGGGGGTGGGGTGGACGCTCAGAGAAAGGGCTGAGCAGAGAGCGGAGCCAGGGTCCAGCCTGTCCTCCTTGAGCACCCACCTTGGGTAAGGTGGGGGCCAGGGCTGTCTCCTGGCCCCGGGGAGGCGGCTGGGACACGTGCTCAGCGTCGTTGCTTTTGTGGGGCCTCCTATGTGTTTTAGGAGCCGAGCTCCAGTGCGGTCCCCGCCACCAGCGGTGAGACCTTGGTCCTGTCACCGTCCCTCTCTGGGCTTCAGTTTTCTCAACTTGTAAGTTAGAGCAGGGCGGCCCCCGTGGTGGGTGTGGCTGTGGAGACGGAGGAGTGTCCACGCACAGAGGGCGCTGAGGGCTTGCCAGGCGCTGGCTCCGCTGGAGGTGCACTGCAGGCAGAGCGGTGTGAGCCCACCGTCACAGGTCCGAGAGGTCCCGGGGCTCAGGGATCCCTCTGTGTTGGGTCGCAGACATCAGCAGCTACAGAGTCCGAGGCGTGAAGATTTGGGCTGCTGGTCGCTGAGGCTCGGGGTGGTCTCTTCTCCCTGCGTGTGAAGGTCTTGATCTGGACCCACCGAGCGAGGAAGTGCAGCTAGATTTGGGGAATTGTTTCAGATCTCACTGAAAGCTCAGTTCAAGGGCACGACAGAGCAGTGGGCCAATTCTGAGATATCCACGGTCTTTGCTCTCTTAGCCTAACTTTTTCTTTCCTCCGAAATCACTTCCAAGCTCCCACCCTCTAAAGGCTACCAGACCCTCCCTCCGAGCACTCCCCTCCCAGGTTGCTGCGGGTCACTTGGCTCCGTGAGTGGCATTTTTTCCTTTTTCATTCTGTATCGCTGTCTTGGGGCTTGGGGTCTGGCTCCCTCCCATCTCCCCGCATCCTTTTGGCACCCTTGAAGGAAAACCCCATCTGTTAGGTACCGCGGCACTGCTGTGCAGAAGGCGGTGGCTACGAGGTGACCGTGTTCCCCACTGGCCTTTGTGTCCCGGCCTTCTAGTGGCAGAGCTGGAACACGGAGCTGTGGTTGCCCGTGGTTCGTAATGAATCGCTCCTTGCGGCCGCTTGTCATTCCGAAGGCAACAGCACAAGTGTTTCTGACCTTTTTGCTCTTGATGCGGAAAGAGGAAGAAAGGAAGGGCAATGCCGGCCGAGCTGGAGAAAGCAATTTATAATGATTTGCTTCTAAATATGCAGCCGAGTGAGCTGTAGATTTCCCCGATAGGTGAGTTTCCGGGCAACGTATTGAAATGAGTTTGATCATCTGGCCCGTTTTGTCTCCTCGGAGCTGCTGGTGTGTTCGCGGATGAGTGGTTCTGGCTGATAAGAAAGTCCTGCTGGTCTGTGCAGTTCCTGCTTAATGATTCCTAATGACCGAGGGGAGCTGGGGCGGGAAGCCCACTTGTCAGCGACTGGGCAGCCGTCCGGCCCTTTTAAAGGCCGACTTGTAGCCACCTCTGTTCTTGCGCTGGATCGTCTCTGCCCATTCTTAGGGTCACGTTTTGAGTTGCAGGGCGGTGACGTTTTGTGTGATGACAGCAGAGCTGCCGTGACGGATAGACCTGGGCTGGGCTGGCTTACACGGGAGGTGGCGGAACAGTTCAGAGAGTTTCCCAGTGGGCAGAGAGTGTGTGCGCGTGCGTGCGTGCGTGTGTGGCCTCTGCTCCACGCAGGCCTTCTGGGATCCAGGCTGATGGCGGCTTTGCCACCTTTAAGTGGGGCTTCCAAGGTCACCCCAGGAGCAGGGCGGTTCCGTGAGCTAGGTCTGCAAAGCAGCCTGCTTGATGTCTGTTCCCAGTAACTGCAGGCGAGGCTGGAAGATGTGGTCTGGTGGGGCCTGGAAGAGGAGTTGGGGGTTTTTTTGCCCACTGCGGGCTCCCGTGTGGAGTACGGTGCAGCTGATGGGAGCACGGGCTCGGCTGACACAGACTGGGTCCAGTTCCTAAGTCAGCCACTTACTGCTGGGTGACCTGGGGCAGGGTTCGTGTTCTCTCTAGTCCCCAGCGTCTGCATCTAGTAAGTGGAGAGTTGGGGGAGAGAACCTTCCATACAGGAACCATGTTTGCGCCATGCCAATCCTATGACACTTAGTAAGGGCTCAATAAACAGTAGCTCAGGTTCTCATAATTAAGAAGTGGGGATTGGGAGGCAGGTTCTCATTGGAACCTTTGCTGTTGATCCTGTCTGTCCATCTGTCCGTCCACCCATCCACCCATCTGTCGATCTGTCCGTGCATTCATCCATTCATCATCCACCTACCCATCTGTCTGTCTGTCCATCTGTCCACCCATCCAACCAATGGATCATCCACCCATCCCCCATTCACCCACCCATCTGCATGTCTGCTCGTCCACACACCCACCCGAATCCCCAGATATCCTTTGAGCATTCTTTAAGTCACTCTGTGATTTAGGCCATCATATAAACTCGGTGAGCTGCAGTTTTTTCACCTGTGAAATGTGAAGAGGCAGCTCAGAGCCTGGTTTTGAAGGTCAGATGTGATGCCAGCCCCAGAAGAGCTTGGAAAAGCTGACCATGGGACATGAAAGGTGTCGATTGTCTGGGATGCCTGAAGCTGTCTGCATGGAGCCCCTAGAACCATGGCCTCTGCTCGCCCTGTAGGGAAAGGGGAAAGCATGGAGGCTGAGAGACATGTCACGGACCCCTCCCCCACCCCACCGAAGGTACAGCGGGGGGGATAACAGAAGGTTCTCCTCTCAGAGCCACAGCTGACTGTGTAAGCTTGAGCGAGTCTGCGGGTCACTGGGCCTTGAATTCCTGTCTGTAAAATGGGGCCACAATTTCAGTCCAGCCTATCTCATGGGAGGGAGCCTCCTGGGGCTCTCGCAGCTCTGAGATGGCGTCTGTTGGGGAGCAAAGTGGCCCTGAATCTGATCCACCCTCTATTACGTCCCGACCACGAGGCACGGTGCCTGCACTCAGCCGCGCGCATTAAACATTTGATGAGTGACTAAGTCAGAGAAGCTAAAATCATTCATGTCCTCTAGACTGAAACAAAATTTTCATGAGATCATACTTAATTTACTTCTGTTTTCTGGTATTGTCTGTCCTGTCCTATCCCATCCCATCTCCCCCACCCCCACCCCTTACCATCCCATATCATCCCATCCCACGCCATCCCATCCCTTCCCGTCCCGTCCCATCCTTTTCCGTCCCATCCTATCCTACTTCACTGAAAAAATGCCGTTAGGACCCGTCCAAGTTTACGCCTCACCAGTGGGTCACCACCTGCAGTTTGCAAACTCTGCCCCGGAGCAGTAAGGTGAGTCCTCACCCGAGTTACAGCCCTTGCTGGGCAGGAGGCTGACTGATTATGGCTGGGCCTCCTGCAGCCCAGGGACGACCCGAGCAGAGGAGGGTGGCAAGCCCGGCAGCCCAGAGCTGTCTCCGCCCACTCGGGGCCAGGCCCTTGAGGCTGCTGTCTGGCTGCTTCCCCATGCAGGTTTCAGCAGAGGCTTCAGCAAAGGGGTAACGGGTCCAGAGCTGCCCGGAGGCCTCGGGATGTCATCCCTGTCTACCCCTGGAGACCCCTGAATGATGCTGCTTTTTGGAGTCCGAGATCCCCTCTCTGTCTCCTCATCTCTCCATCTCTCCCTCGGCCTCTGGCCTCCGTCTGCCTCTTCAGCCCTTGTCCTGATCTCCTCTTTTTAAGTCGTAACAAAGGCGCGAGCCTGAAGCCAGGAGCTTCGCCCTCTTCCTGTGTTTTCATCCGAATAGGGGGTGGGTGAGGCAACCCGTAATCACCACGTGGATCTCCTCGCTCCCCTGGTTGTGCAAAACCCCCTTCTGTGAGCCGTTTGTGAGCACCTGCTGCAGGCCAGCCACCTGACACACGTTCCGCCGAGTCCTGCAGAGTCACATGAGAGACACGCTTTTCTCCCCCATTTCACAGACAGGCAAACTGAGGCAGGGGGGCCGGATTTGAACCCAGGACTGTCTGGGCTCTTCCTCCCCAGCAGACCATCTGGCTGCAGCCCAGACCCGCCCTGGTGGCCCCCAGCCGGGCCCCACACATGCTCTGCTTGGGCCACCTTCTGAGGAGGAGCCGCCACCTCTGTCTGAGCCTTTGCCCTGGGCCCGGGGGTCTGCATTCTAAAGGTCCTCCCATGCACGTGTGGAAGCTGATTGGCCACCGGTGTCTGGGAATCTGTCTGCCTGGATGGAGGCCAGGTGGAGAGCTGCAGGGTCGAAGCAGGCCACGCCTGGTGGCGACGGGGCCAAGACTGCCGTCCAGGGTCCAGACCCCGGACCCCGGCCTCCCAGCCTCTGGGCTGTCACACCCGTTCTTGTTCCTTCACCGAGTCTTAAAGGAGCTGAAACATTAAAGGTCACAGTCAAGACGTAGATGCAAGTGAACAGCACAGACAGCCGTGGCTTTGGGGAGTTGGCCGTGCACGTTTCCCCTCCCAGCAGGACTGGTCCCCGTGGGCGCACACCCTTCTCCTGTCAATCCCCTGCCCGGCCCCTGCACACACGTTTCTTTGTTTGCCTGGAGCTGAGGCTCCGTGGGCCCAGGCGGGAACAGTTGGTGGATCGCTGAGCCCAAAGGTCTGAGCCGCTTGTATGTGGAGGGAAGGGGAAGAGGGAGGGAGGAGGGAGAGCAGGTGCCGTGTCTTTTCATTCATTATCAGGGATGCAGATGAGAAATGGAGATAAAAGTTGGGGAAATGTCATCCTTTGACATTTACATTTTCAGAGGAGTTGGCAGGGACTGTGGGCCAGGAGGTTTTTCATCATCACGGGAGAGTGATGCCCCTGGGGAAGCCCAGCTCCTCCATCCTGGGAGTGGGGCAGGCACCGGCCAAAGGTGCCTCGGGAAGCCGCTGAGGTGCTTCACGCCCCCCACACCCCTAACCTTTCACGCGGGGCCAGTGCCCCTCATCTGACCCCATGGCTCTGAGGGGTCCCATGTCTGTTCCCAGCAGCTCCTGCCCTGGGCCTCTGGTCACTGGAGTGAGGTCCCCCCTGGTGAGACCTGAGATTTCCCTTCTTGCACAGACACCAGCCAAGAAATGCACAGCCCACGCGGAGCGAGGGGCAGGGCACCTCCGGCAGAGCTGGGACAGTTAATCCTGTTAACCCCGTTTAAGGAGCTGCTCCTGTCTGGTGATATACATCCAGAGCGGAGCCCTTTACAAACTGCTAGTGACAGGTTCCAGCCTGGAGCAGAGCGACTGAGAGCTCAGGACTGAGCTTTGCTGTGGTCCTGGCAGCAGGAGAAGCCATTCTGTCCGCTGGGACTGTGGACACGTGGACGCAGGGACCGGTCTCCTGGCCTCAGCTCACTCCGCTGTGGCAGTTCCTCCCTGTCCTGGGCTCCACCTGTATGAGACTCGGCCTCGGCCCTGACTGCAGGTTGGCAGACGGGTTTCGTCTCCTGTGCCGATGCTGACAGGCTGCTGGTGCCTTGTGTGGACTCCGCAGGAAGGACTCTAGGCCTGTGTCTGGCTCCACGCGGAGGAGTGCGGCAGTTGATTAGTAATGTCTGCCACGGTAGGCGTAGGAGAGGGGTGGCCTGTGTGCCCTCTAGTTGCTAAGCCCTTTGGCCCTAACACTTCCAGCATTCTGTCTAGTAACTATAAGGACATCAAGCAACATTGCTTTAATTTTTGTTCTTCCTAAATATTTAGAGCCCTTGAAAGCCAAGAATAACAGCAGAAGCCAAGTTGCTCGTTGTCTGTGAAAGGCCTCTCGGAGCACACAAGTGTGGGAGCCCTGGCTGGGCCAGCTGCACAATAAACCCATTGAGTCTTGTCTGAGAAAACACAGAAGAACCCTGTCATTCTTTGCATTCATAACTTCCGTGCGTCCCGGCCCCTGAAATAGAACCCCTACCGGAAGACAGCGCACAGCACTCAGCTTGTTGGCCCAATCTGCCGTCTCGCCAGCTGAGAAAGGGCCCTTCTGTATGGTTTGGGGTTCTCTCCCCCTCTTTTTTAAAAAGAAATTGCTGCTAGAAGGAGAGCTGCCCACAAGGAAGTCTGAGGCGTGTGTCCCGGATGGGGGACTTCGGGAAGGTGACCTAGCCTCAGTTTTCCCGTCTCCCAAGTGTGCACAGCAGGCCTGGCCTTTAGGGGTGTGAGGATTTGCTGGGATGATGGCCATGAAAGGCCCATCAGACTCAGTTTCTGAGACAGCCAGCGCTCAGCAGAGGGTGTCTGTGACTTTAGCAAGTGGTCATCACGGGCCACGTTCATGTTCCTCGTCCTCAGACGTGCACCCACACCCCCCCACACACCCGCACCCGTGCACACGCAGCTGGCTCTCAGAGTCGCGGCTTGCCCCTGCCTCCTCGGTGCTCAGGTGTCTGGCACGGCAGGTGCCCCGTCAGTCCTGCCGGGAATCGTGAGCAGCTTGTGTGAGCTGTGAGTCATTCTCGGGTGTGTTACGCTGTGTTCGGGGTCAGTCACCGCCCTCTCCTGGCCTCCATTACCCCGTGACCATCTGTGGAGCCTCACCCCTGCTTGCCGCTGGTCATTTTGGAGATCTGTGGAATGGCCACGTGGAGGCCTCTGAGGCTGGGAGCTGGGTGGGTCCTGCGTATCTGGAGGGGGCTGGACACAGGGCAGGACCGGGTTGGGGCAGGGGTGGCAGATGGAAGTGCTTCTCGCCGAGCACTTCGGGAATTTGAGTTTGACAAGTCTTGTCCGTCTGGGGAGAGCCTGCTGGGATCCCCTCATGAAATCTGAACCTGGGCTGCTTCGTTTTCCCTCTATACTCCGACCCCCCAGGGCGCCGGGCATCTGTTTAAATGGTCCTACTGGAGAGAGGAGGGGCTGGAAGGGAAGGGAGCATTATGCTGGGATGTTTGCGTCTACGCTGTGCCCTGGGCTGCTGTGTCACCTTGGGGAAATCTCTTGACCTCTCTGGGCCACTGTTTCCCCATCTCTGAAATGTATCAGCACCTACTCGGAACAGGAGTTGTTATTAATCACATGGTAACTTGCAGAACAGGAGCCTGGGGTGAGCACTTTGTAGGCATGATGTCTGAGCAGACAGGCTCTCAGTGGCCCCAATGAGGCAGACCCTCTCCTGGGGGAGAACGAGACTCAGGGAGTGGTTGATGTCGGAGCCCCGGGAGTCGGCAGAGGCGGGCTGTGAGCCCAGCCCTGCTCCTCTCCAGGGCGCTGCGCCGGGCGTGCGGCAGCCCTCAGCAGATATTAGTGCACCAAAATGACATATTTTGCACGTCAAATACAAAAGAGGTGTCTTGCCTAAAAAATCTTATGCTGTGTTTTCTTTTGTTATTGTTTACCAAGATGAAATGGGCTCAGTGAACTGTTCTCGACACCTACAAAACACTTCATGACAGTTTTATGATGACTTTAGGCTTTCTGGTGAAATTACAGAAGCATCTTTTCGTCTCCCCCCAGGTCATCTCGGCCGTGTCGAGGCTCTCCCTGCACAACTTGGCTCAGACCAAAGGGATCAGGTGAGCTTCGCGGAACGCGCGCTGCTGAGTGCCTGCCCTTTCATCTTCATCCGCCGCCCGCGTGCCCTGTCGCAGATATTGGAGTTTTGAGCAGACACCGTCTGCCCTGTGTCTTTCTCATGAATTTTCAGCATGTTGTCGGGTTGCCTGTTGGCAGCGGCTGGAAGGGGCGGGGAGGAGGGGAGAGGCTTCAGCTCACACCGGGGAAATCTTGCAGCGTGTTACTGATGGCTGCAAAATCTCTCTCGATTTAGGTAATAAGATCAGCAAATTAATCCTTTCACAGATCATTGCCTACCTAAATGCATCAGAAGTGGGTCTTGCCTCGCATGAAGTAGCAGTGTTTGTTTGCTGTGATGGGGCCGAGCCAGGGGACCTGTCTGCTTGGGGCTGCGGGCCTCCCGGCAGGAATCTCTCCACTCTCGGCTTTAATTCTGCTTGGATTGCAGAGAATCCCATGGCCCCCGTTGGTCTGATCTCTCGTCCCTGACACGTGGACGTCGTGGGGCGAGGGGCCCTGGAACTGTGAGGGCGGAGGGGGTCAGGGGAGATGGGGGAATGGGGGCATGCCGGCCACGGGGGAGGGGGACGGGGCGGCAGCCCCAGGTGAGGACTGGTCATTGTATAGTCTGACCCATGGATTGGGGTCACCGAGACCAGGTTTCCATATCCGGTGAGGACAAGCACGGGGCCTCCCTTCCTCGATGTCCCTGGGGATTGTGGGCTAGCAGGGGGGGGATGAGAAGCTTGGGGGGGCAGAAATAGCTCCTCCTGCGGGTGGAGTGGATGGGGTCGCACCTGGCTGGGTGCAGGCGACTTCGCGAGGGTGGTGGAACTACGGAGGGGCTTCCCCCTGGTGTTGTCGTGGAGGGGGCGCTGCACATGCGTGGGCTGGGGGTCCCAGGACCAGGGTGCCTACAGCAGTGGGACCCTTGGTGGGGCTGTTTGCCCAGGTCCAGAGGGTCACCGGAACAGACGCAAATATTAGGGAACCCACCCAGAACCTCTTTCTCTGTCGGGTTCTCCAAGGACTCAGAAATTTCATTGAATTGAGGATTTTTTTTTAATGTCAGCTGAAGGATAGGCTGTTTAAAAATGTTTTTAAGCTGCTATTAAACACATATTCGAGAATATTTATAACGCGTTTAGGGTATAAGGAATAACATTAAGACGAAACCCCTGTACCCACCACCCAGCCTACGTTCTAGAACTTCCGCTGTGAGGCCCCCAGTTGCATGGGCTGGTTTTCATTGTAGCTTTTGTCTGTAATAGGGACACGTTAAAAATGTTTAATTGAGAAGAGCGAGTTGTTTCCGGATACAAAGACAGCACGTGGATTTTTGTGTTTTTCCCAGAAACGGTCGTCCGTTCTTTCCCCCGCTAGCCCGGGACGACAGGCGGTGTTCCGGGTCGCCTCTCACCCGTTCCAGCACATTCTCCACCTGTGTGCGTGTCTGCATGTACACGTAGGCGGGAATGAAGTCCTGCCACAGAAGTTAGTCATTTTCTCTGCTTTGTCACGTAGCGTGAGAATGTGAGCTTTTCTCTCAATCCATTAAACGTCCTCCCAAACAGGGGCCTGCTGCCAGGGAGCCCCGTGGTGCCCCTGGGGCGGACGAGCCAGCTGGCTGTGCTTGGACCCGGTCCTGCGGTGGCCTGAGCACCGTGCCAGGCTCCCCACGCCGTGCCCTGCCGTGCCCGAGGCCCGTGACCGAGGCTGGGACCGCCCTGTCTACAGGCTCCTGGAGCCTCAGTTTCCCTGAGGGTTGACAGCCAGCCATAGGGTCTGCCGGTGGCTTAGAAGGTGGTGAGGGGCCTGAGAGCGGGCGTGTGACCTCTGGTCAGCGTGGAGGCCCCTGGGGGACGGGGCGGTGCCCTCCCTCCTGGCCTTCTCGCCCCCATCCCCCCATCTCCCCTGACCTCTCCGCCCCCATGGTCCCAGGGCCCCCGCCCCACAACCCAGGTGCCCCCCAGGCTGCTCCCGTGGTGCTCTCCGAGGCTGGCAGGTGAGCTTGGAAACCTGCCCTCTCCCCTCCCTATTCCGGGAGCCGCCCGGGCAGTGTGTGGGCACAGTGGCCCCCTGGATGGGGAATGAAGACCCCAGCCCTGAAGGTGGCCGCCCCAGGGCGATGGTGAGCAGAGAGGGTTGCGATCTGGGCTGCGGAGGTGGTGAGACCCGGCTGTAAACCCTGCACCTGTTGGCTGTGTGCCTGTGTGGGAAGCCCCTCTCTGAGTCGGTGCATGGGATTCACCCAGGGGGCTCATCAGGGTTCATTCAGATGCGGCACGTAAATCCCGAGGTCAGTGTTGGCCCATGGAAGGGCTCAATACATACTGTAGTTTGTTGCAGTGATGTAACAGGGTGCGTCGGGGGCCCCCAAGACCACCCTCGCGTCTGACGATTCGCTGGGACTCAGAGAACTCAGCAAAGCTGCTCTACTGAAGATTCTGGTTTATTATAGCAAAAGGAACCAGATACAATTAGCAGATGGAAAAGGCACATAGATTGGCGTCCAGGAGAGACGACGCACGAGGCTTCCAGGTCTCCTCTCTCCGAGGAGTTGCGTGGACAGTGCTTCATTCTCCCAGAACGATGTGTGATGTCATGGGTGAGGGTTGCCAGCCAGCGAAGTCCCCCTGAGCTTTGGTGCCCAGGTTCTCGTTTGGGGTGGGTCCTGTAGACATGGCTGACTGCCCACGTGGGTGACCTTAGCCTCCAGCCCCTGCAGAGGTCGAGCTGGTACGGTGGGGCCCTAGGCCCCCCATAAACCCCATCATTTCCCAGACTCTGTGGCTGGGCCCAGGGCCCCCCAGGTAGACAAAGATGCTCTTATCAGCAGGACATCCCAAGGGCACAGAGGTCCCTGCCGGGAGCCGCGGGACCAGGGCCTGATCTTTCTTGAATGTGCAGGGTGTGGGCAGCCCAGGTCTGCTGAGTTAACCCTTTACTGCACACGGGGGAGGGGGAAATGAAGGGGATGGGGGAGGTGTTTGCAGACAAAAGGAAGAGGCAGGACCTCCCGGGAGGAGCAGAGCCTTTGCAGGAAGAGCTGCCCTGCTCACCTGCATCTCCTCCTCGTCTGTATCGCTCGGTTTCCCCTGTGCCCCATCCCCACCCTGTGTTTCTTCTCCCTCCTTGTCTGAGCCCCAATCCAGAACTTTCCCAGGGTCCCTTCCCTCCGCAGCCCCCTGGGGACAGGACCTCCATCACTTCACACGGCTCACCCACCCTGAGCCTGGGAGGCAGGCTCCGACTGCCCCTGTAGCACGACGCATTTGAATCGTCTCTCCTCGTGCGCCGTACAGGTTGAGTCTTCGCGGGCAGTTTACCATTCTGGGAGCCACCGGCGCTGACACAAAACGCTAACTGTGCTCCCTTCCCTTAAGAGCATTTCACAGTGTTGTTAATTAGCAGAAGGTGTTCCTTTAGCCAAACCCTCTTCTGTTTTGAAAACCCACAGACCAAGCCTGCAGCCCTGCCGAATCTCTTCCTCTTTTCTTTCATGGCTGGATAGGAGCCCAACATGGTCCTTCAGAAAAATGATCATTTTCACAACACTTGCTCTGTGCATAATGAGACGATTTTCCACAAAAGCCCCAATCATGCTTCTCAGAGGCAGATGAATAGGAGACCTAATCTAAGAGCCGCACCCTGGTGCTGGCTGGGGGATCAGGAGTGATGTGTGTGTGCCGTGGGGGTGATCCCTGGGGAGCCACCCAGCTCAGCGTGTGGGGATGTGGGTCCTTGTCGCAGCCGGAGCCGGCCCTCCAGACTGAGGGATCATCACGGCTGGGAATGGCTGGGAAGGAGGAGACGGTGAGACCGTCTCTGCGGCTGAAACTGAAAGGTGAAGCCAAGGCGCCCCCCGCCGGCAGAGGCCTCATCTGCCAGCCACCTGCTTGTTGAGTGACCTTAGACAGGGAAGCTCTTGGACCCTCTGTCTCTTCTTCTGTAGGCTGGGAAGGCTCTCCCTGCCATGCAAAGTTGCCATGAGCCCGTACACTGCAGCGTGATTGAGTGCAGCCCCTGACACTCTGTGAACGCCCACGGGCTGCTGGCTGGGTGGTGGGCCGACAGGTGGCCCCCCAAAAGATACATCCACCTCCTAACTCCTGGACCCTGTGTGACAGGGAAACGGTTCTCTGCAGGTTACGTTTTTATAGATGTACTTACATCTGTAGTTGTAAGAGGGCGGCAGGAGGGTCAGAGTCAGAGGAAGGAGGTGTGATGACACAGAGGAGGTTGCAGTGATGTGGCCACGTGCCAAGGAACGCGGGTCGTCTCAGAAGCTGGAAGAGGAACGGATCCTGCCCTGGAGCCTCCGGAAGGAGCCAGCCTTGCTGACACCTTGATTTTAGTCCCTAAGACCCATGGCAGACTTCTCACCTTCCGGAACTGCAAGATAGTAAACCCGTGTCGCTTGGGGCCACTGTGGTGCTTTGGGACAGCAGCAGTGGGAGTGAATGCAGATGGCGTGGGACAGGAGCCTTAGGAGCGGGTGGGGGCCTGTCGTGGCGCCCTAGGCGCGTGGACGTCTGCACACACGCCGCGCTGGGTCCGGGTGGTGGGCTGGGCTCTGGGTCCTCACTGGGCTGAGTGCTTCTGGGAGCAGGGACCAGCCTCCTTCCTTGATTCCCTGGTCCTAGCCCAGCCCCACCACCCTGTCTCGTGCCCTCTGGCTTTTTATTGAGTTGCACTAAACTTCACCTAAGCTTCGTCCCTTTGAAGTGCACGGTTCGGTGGCAGCTCACACACGTTCAGTGTTGTGCCGCCATCGCCCCTGTCTTACTCCCAAGCGCTTCTCACCTGAACGGAGGGATCCCACCAGTTGGGGCAGCGGCGCCTGCAGTGTTCCTGATCCTGCCTGGGGCTCTGTAGAAGGTTCTAGAAGGGGAGGGTGCTCATCATGGCAGAGGCAAGGCTGGTGGGGAGGGAGCTCCTGTCTGGGAGGTGTTGGAGGAGGGCGTGCAGGCAGGGGAGGGTGGGCAGTCAGGCCTGGTCAGTTTGGTTTCCTGTGTTTCAAGGACCCCGGAGCTGCTGTGACGTGGCAGCCGAGGCTGGTGACCCGCTGTCACTGGGGGGGGGGGGTGCTTCATGCCTCAAAGGGGTGCATGTTGTGTGGGCCAGGCCCTCGCTCGAGGGAGCAGGTGCGGATGGGGCTCCGCCTGGCCTGTCCCCCCACTCTGGCCTCGCAGGTGTCCTCACACAGAACCCACCTCAGAATCAGGAGGGGCAGCTGAGGCCAGTGTGGGGCCCCCGCCTGGCGAACAGAGTGGTCACAGCGTGTGAATTCCTTTCGCATTCTCCTAACAAGGTGACACCTGCTTCCATGCAGGGCCCCTCCCGGGAAGGAATCTACTGTTGCATTAAACCTCCTGCTGAGAACCCTCTCCCCACACTTGGTGACAGTGACCCACACTCGGGGAGGAGGGGACAGCCCTGGGGCAGCGGGGAGAACCCAACGCTGGCCTTGGCGACACCAAGGCCGTGTCCTGTCCACGCTGGCCACGGGGACGGAGCTCCCGGGAGGCACCACGGAGCCTCTGAACCTTCCCCACCATCCAGGGCCTGCAGCGTCCTTCCCTGGACACCTGAGTGCTTGCCACCGGCAGCTGAGCCTGGGCCCCATCTGTGAGTGGGGTTGTCCGGAGGACGGCATGGAGGAGGTGGGCCGCGTGCTTGACAGACGGTGGCAGACGGTGGCCGGTTGACTCTTCCTGAGTCCGTCGCCACCGCAGACACCGGGAGGGCCGCTTCCTTTCACCCGTCACTCACCCCTGTGCAGAATTTTGAAGGAGCGCTGTGTCTGCTTCTCTCTGCCGCTACCACTGTGGGCACGAGAGCTGGAAGGGGACACGTTTGTTCAAAAAGAAGTTAACTGGCCGTTTCCCGCGGGGCAGCGGGGAGGTAATCCGTGCTGGAGGGGGTCAGGAGAAGCGGGATGCAGCCCGGCAGGCGGGCCGTGAGTAGCCAGCTGGAGCTTCCGCGCGGGCGGGGGTCTTTAAAAAGACGCAGCGCAGCTGAATGGCTCTCTGCCGCACTCCCAGATCGTCGCAGTCGTTGCCGGTTAGACGTGCCCGTGCTGTCAGTTTGCCCACAGAACATGTGCATCTGGCCGAGCTAATGGGCTTTTATTGTTGTTCCCTCCCCTCCCCCACCCTCACTCGCTCCCTCCCATTCACCTGCCCGGCTGTCCTGTCCATCCAACCCACCATCTGTCTGTCCGTCCGTCCATCCTTCCTTGCACCCCCTCATCAGTCCACTTACACATCCACCCATCCGTCTGTCCATCCCTTCTTCCAGTTGCCCGTCACCTGTGCCCTCATCCGTGCACCCATCTGTGCTTCCGCTTCTCCGTCCACACCCCGTCCTGCCACCCTTCCTCCATCTGTCCTCTTTCACGTAAACGTCAGTTGGTTGGTCTCCACGTGGTGCTCTGAGGTGGTCAATGGCTGGCAGAGTGATCCCCAGCACGGAGCAGGCCCTCGACAGTGTGTTGCAGTGGAGGGCGGATGAGGAAGTGACCCGGCCGACTGGGGGCGGTGCTGGGGCGCTGGGTCAGTTTCTGCACGGCCCCAGCCTCCATGGCCTCCTGGGTAAAGTGGGGTCAGAGTGGTAGCCCCCTCCCTGGGCTGTTGTGAGGATTCACAAGATGGCCGTGACAGTCTCAGCACAGGGCCTGGCACGTAGTAGGTCCAGAGCGCTGAGGGACAGGAGCAGGAGAAGGACCCTCTCTGCATGGGGGATCTGCCCGCACCTGTCTGGGAGGCTGGGAGACTTGGGGCAGGTCGAGTGTGAATCTCCCCATTCCGGTTCCTCGGCTCCCACACCTGGCCCTTCATCCCCCACGTTTACACACGGGGAAACTGAGGCCCAGAGAGCTTCCCGAGCAGGTGGTGACGGGGCCCAGGGAGTCATCTGCTCATTCATTCATTCCTTTGCCCATTCATTCATTCTGTCAGTGCTTGGGGATGCCAGCAGCCCTGCACAGGTGCTGGGACACGTGGGGGACCAGTCACTGTCAGGTGCGGAGATGGACACTGGACCCCGGTCACAGGCAGCCGTGTGCAGGGCAGGGTGCGGGGAGAAGCCGGAGCGCGACCCCAGGCCACAGGCACGGGGTTAAGGGCCTAAGAGACCCGGGTCTGGGCTGCCGGTGTGGTTTTTAGCAGCTTTCTTAGCCCTGGGCGTTTCCTGCTCTCTGAAAAGGAGCCCGGGGCGAGGGCCAGTGTGGAGTGGCCCGAACACAGTTCTCAAAGCGAGGCCTGAGGACGCTGCCTCCCAGCCCTGGCTTCCCATGGGGCGCCCGGTGAGCCCGCAGGAGGGCAGGTGTCCTGGGCCGAGTGGTGGCCCCAAGAAGATATGCCGCCGAACCTGTGAATGTGAGCTTTGGGGAAAAGTCTTTGCAGATGTAATTAAATTAGAGATCTTGAGATGAGATCATCCTGACTGCCCCGTGGGCCTTAAGTCCAAAGACAGGTGTCCTTATAAGAGGCACACGGAGCAGGGACCCAGGGACAGGGGAGGGACCTGGAGACGGAGGCGGAGGCAGAGACTGGAGCGACGCTGCGAAGCCCAGGACCGTCTGGAGCCCCCGGGAGCTGGGAGAGGCCGGAGGGCTCCCCACAGAGCCTCGTGTGGCCCTGCCTGCCCCTTGATTTCAGGATTTGGGGCCTCCAGCACCAAGAGAATGAAGTTCTGTTGTTTCAAGCCCGGGGATGTGGGTTTTGCTGGGCGGCGAGCTCTGGGACGGGGCCCAGGCAGGGGTCCCTCAGCCTCTGGCATCCCCGGTGCGTGGGGGCGCAAAGCTGCAACTCCTGAAAGCTGAGCAAGGGCCCCCAGGAGCCCCGACCCGGCCCCAGCACAGCCCTTGCCAGCCTGAGACCTGACAGCCGAGGAGGAGGCCAGCGGCTGGCAGGGAGGTTGGGATTCAGAGCCCCCCTCCAGTTATCAGGGATGGGAGGTGGGCCCCCAAGGACAGTGGTGTCCTCACTGGCAGGTGCCCTGTCCCCAACGACATGCAGTGTTGGGGGCTGTAAGAATGTCCTCGGGCACTGGAGCCCCAGCCCCGCCCCCCTCCCCAGGCTTGTCCTTCCCTCTAGGGAGCAAAGACTGCTTCACTCTGTAACAGGCAAAACAATCAAACGTTGCCTTCTCAGCAAATGCCACCATTAAACATTTATTGGGCAGCTGTGTAACATTATCCGCTCGCTTTCAGAGACGGAGAAGGAAATCTTGTCCTGTTTTGCAGTGGGATTTATCCATATGCAGAAGGGATGTGAGGTCATTAAAAATGCTCTGGAACAGAATGTGACATCGCGGTGTGGCCGGCGGTGTGGGGGGATGTGGCCCTGCTAGCCACCAGCCCCCGCCCCCCAAGCCCAGCTCTGGGGCCACCAGGTCAGCGCTGCGCTCTGTGCAGCCCTGAGCTCTGCTCCCAGCTGTGGCCGGTGGGAGGGGACCGGCCGAGCCAGCGAATCAGACCTGCCGCCTGGAGGTGCAGCATCATCTGCAAACGGTGTTCTGGTGCTTTGGGGACATCCAGTTACACGGTGTGACAGCAGCGCTCGGGTCAGCCTGAGTCCCGCTCATCTCACTGTCGGGAGAGGGGCTTTGGTAATAAAGGGACAGTCCCCCCGATGTCACCTGGGTCATCCTTCCCACTGTGGGTCTCCTGTCGCGCCCCTCCTCTGTGCCGGCTGCTGCTGCGGTCAGGATGAACCAGGCTCCTCAGTGCCAGCAAACAGCCCCGAGTCTCGATGACTTGCTGCAGTGACACGTGTGTGTCGGCCGTGTTCCCCTCCACGCCACTTGCCCCCAGAGCCAGGCTGACAGACGGCCTCCTGCTGGAACAGAGTGGCCACCGCGGCAGGGGAAGGAGACCCAGCAAGTCACCCACTGGCTCCTGCAGCCCCGCCCCGTCGGTGAAGCCAGGATGTCCAGCGACCGGAATTCAACCTGCCCCGCTGTGGGATGCTGCCCGTCCCTGCGAGGAGGGACTGTTGTGTCCCGCTCTAGAGATGAGGAAACTGAGGCCAAGAGCCTGGGGGGCTGGCCTGAGGTCAGGCATTTAGGGACTGGTGCAGTGAACTCAGATACGGCCCCGCCAGGCTTGCCTCGGAGGGGCCCCTGCACCGTCCAGCCCTCGGTGGGGGAGCCCGTGCCACCTGAGCCTGCCCGCCGCCCGCCGTGTCTCCCTCACCTCCGGCTTCACGCTCAGGCACCGGGTCCCAGCCACCGGTCCCCACCACCATACGCCTCATTTTTAGGCAACTTGTGGCGATATTTTGACAGGAGAGAAGGGACCCTTGGAATTGACCGTCTGTCTGGCTTCCCTTGACGTTCCCTGCTTCCTCCCTCGTGGTTATCGGTTTTCCTTCTTTTATTTTTATGGATTCATTTATTTAGTTTTTAATTATTTTTAAGTCTCACGAGCCCCGCATTCAACCCCCAAACTAGAACCTTCTAGCTCACAGGGCAGAAGGAAACGTATGGCCACCTGCTGCTCTCCCGGGTCCTGGCCCCGGCGGCCCCAGCAGGAAGGATGGTTAACCACCGCCCTTAACTTCGGGTCTTCCACCTCGTTGCTCCTGTAAAATTAGTCTTATTGTATCTCATGCGTAGCTTTGTTCAGTCCCCGTTGTTTTGGACCTTTACTACAGAGTCACCAGGTGTGAGCTGACTCCTGGGATTGCTGTTGTCACGGCCGTCACGTGATCGGTCGGGTCGTGGTGTGCAGTTCTGTCCTGTGAGGCGCGTTGGCCTTTCCGGAGCTGCTCCTGTCCCCCGTTTCCCATCCCCCCCCCATCGTAGCAGCAGCGACACACATGGGGCGGAGCCCTCCCCATGGGTCAGCTCACAGAACGCGTACCTGGACCCCGGGAATCAGGAGTCAACCCCATTTTGCAGGGGAGGCTGAGGCCCCGAGAGGGCACCTCTAGCTCAGGGTTGCCCAGCCGGTTGGGGTGGAACTGGGACCTCATCCTCCCATACTCCCGTGGGAGTCATCTGGGGGTCAGGGGTCCTGGGGCATGGGCCCAGCACTGACCCAGGCACAGATCCGCTGCCCGGGGCATCTCTGGGCCCTTCCAGCCTCAGGTCCTGGCGGAGCTGGCCTCTGGGGGCGGGGAAACCAGCCTCGGGTCTCACCTGCTGACCCTGGGGGCAGCTGAGCCTCACTTTTCCCTTTGGGGTCACTGGTAGGGAGACCAGGGCAGGCCTGTACCCTGCTCGGCACTGGAGGGTCCGGCCCTCCACCATGCGATGGGATGCGGGGCCGCCCAACGGCCGAGGCGTGGTCCTGGCCCCGCCCCCGGTGGGCTCGGCGGCTGCAGGAGGCTGGGTGCCCTGCCACTGAGCTCCCACGGGCCCTGCACGTCTCTCCAGCTTGGGAATCTGACTGGCAGTCCGGGAGGGGGGTTTGGATGGGATGGGCGTCCGGCTCGGGCCCCTCCCAGGAGGGCAGCAGTGAGGCACCAGTGGTTCTGATCAACGCCGAGGTCTGGAGCCGGGCCCTGAGGCTTGGCTGGGCCCTCGGCCCTACAGACTCCAAGGTGAGCTGGACGGCTGGCCCGAGCCCAGCCCTCCCTGCCCAGGGCCACCTCCAGACCCAGGGCTGGCACCATCCAGAAGGGCTGCAGTCCAGTCCTCTGCTCTGAAGTAGCCAGGCCGGACCCCCGGGACACGTGGGGGGCAGCGGTCCTGTCCGTGCCCTCACACGAGCCCAGAGCAGCCTGCTGCCCAAACACTGGCACGCACCTTGCCCTGCACCGTCACCAGTCGTGTGCACCTGCTCCAGGGGCATGAGTCTGAGGCTACGGCGGCAGAGGGAGGGACGGAGGCCCTCAGATGCAGTGGTCAGTGCCCCTCTCCGAGGACGTGGCCTCGATCTGGCCGGCCCCCTAGGTGTGAGCAGAGCCAGTGTGGACAGGTCTGGGCATCGGAGGCCCAGGCAGAGGTGCTGGGGGGTGGGGGCGGGGAGGGGATGTGCTTGGTGTCCCTGTGGGATGGAGAGGGGCCGGGGTGGGAGGAAGATGGTGTTGGGAGGGGTGGGCAGGGTGGGGGGTCTCTGGTCTCTCTGAGTGGGAGGGGAAGCCCTGGGGGTCGTTTCAGCAGGCAGTGGCCTCTGAGATTTTGTCTAGAAACTGCTGGCCCCGTGTGGACTGCAGGGGCTCCAGGGTGGAGGCCGGGACCAGTGAGGGGCTGCTGTGGGTGTCCAGGCCGGAGAGATGGTGGCTCGGGGGAGGGGAGCGAGAGCCCGATAGGCCACAGGAGGGGCTGGCGGTGCAGGGAGTGACACCCCACCCACCCGCTTGGCAGGTCAGTCCCTCTGGATGACCCAAGAGCTGCAGCCCAGATGCTGCCGGACGCCTGGGCTTCCTCCCTGCTCTGACCCCTCTTGGGAATAGTCCTGGCTCCAAGCCCGGCTCTGTCACTTCCTGGCTGGTCTCTTCGGGCAACTTTCTCTACCTCTCTGAGCGTTGGTGTCCTCATTTGTGATGAGACAGTAACCCCCATCTCGTGGGGGGCTGTCGTGACTGACGGGGAAACCTGAGGACACCCCCATCCAGAGGCCTTTCCTGGACCCCTCGTTTGTGAACTGGGGGGAGGGCTTGGATTTCACTTGTGTCCTTTCAGCAGGGTGTGTGTGCTCCTACGTCCACCCTAGACCCTCAGCCCGGCGGTAGGAGCTTGGCCTGATTGCCCTGGAACAGTCCCCTCCTCTGGGCAGTAGGTGGAGGGCTGGCCAGAACTGCCCCAGGAAGAGGACCTGCTTCTCTAACCGGAGTCCGCAGACCAGTCTTCCAGCTGGAGCATCACCCACCCCAGCTCTGCCACAGAGATCGACTAGTGATGCCTGCCCCGGCCAGAGGCGTGGGGAGGCGGGGGTGATTGCAGGCAGGCCCGGGTTTGCCCTCTCGGTCCTGGCGGACCCACCAAGGGGAGGGACCCTCCCTGCGGGCCTGCAGAGGCCTTCTTAGGACTTGGTGGAAGGGCCAGGGGCTGACCCTTCACTTCCCAGCAGACCGGCAGGAAGTGGGGGGAGGGGAGAGGAGTGCCTCCAGCTCTGACACCCCAGCCCCCCAGCCACCATCTGTTCTCGGAGGTGGGAGAACGTGGCTCAGAGAGGGGAGGGGTCTTGCCTGAGGTCACACAGCGGCTTGGTGGTCTCTTCAGAACCCCCACTCCGGGTCCCCCCAGATCCCTGAGGAGGGTCCCCAGCTAGTCCTAGCCTCCATGTATCTACGAGGAAGATCTGCTTTTTTAAAAAATAAATTTCTTTATTTTTGGACGCGTTGGGTCTTCGTTGCTGCACGCGGGCTTCCTCTAGTTGTGGCGAGCGGGGTCTACTCTTTGTTGCGGTGCACAGGCTTCTCATTGCGGTGGCTTCTCTTGTTGCGGAGCACGGGCTCTAGGCGCGGGGCCTTCAGGAGTTGTGGCATGTGGGCTCAGTAGTCGTGGCTCGAGAGCTGTAGAGCGCAGGCTCAGTAGTTGTGGCGCACGGGCTTAGTTGCTCCGCGGCATATGGGATCTTCCCAGACCAGGGCTCGAACCTGTGTCCCCTGCATTGGCAGGCGGATTCTCAACCACTGCACCACCAGGGAAGCCCGGAAGATCTGCTTTTCTGACACGTCCCAGCGGGTTTACCGTCCAGAGCCAGCAGTGTGGACTGGACACCCACCTGGCACAGCCAACTACCGGTTCTTCTCTTTCTGACTCTCACTGCTGTGCCCGGATGTGACCCAGACGGGCCACTGTCACCGTGTCCAGTGCGGCCGGGCCGTGACCAGGGAGCAGGGGGAGGGTCAGGGGGCAGCTGGGGCCCTGCTCTGCTGTTACAGGCCTCACAGGGCCAGAAGGGGCATTTCGGGGAGCAGACAGCTTTGCACGTGGAGAAGGAGAAAAGGGAAGAGCGTTTCCAGTAGCCGCCCGGGTGTTCCAGGGTGTAGTTTTCCATGCATGCTCAGAGCTGCCCTGTTGGGGGACCCCATCCCTGCCCCGCAGCCGATGGGCTCTGGAGCCTTGGCCAGAGCCACCCGCCTGCCCGGCCTGCTTCCTCCTTGGAGCCGAGCCTGCCCCGGTCCATCCCCTGGGGCCCCGACTGCGCTTGGGCGCGGCCAAGGGACCCTGGCGCATGAGTGAGCAGTGCGGAAACTTTTTGTGCAGAGTCTGCTGGTGAAAACGGGGCTGCAAGTGGCCTTGGGCCTTGGGCTGGAAAGAGAGGCTGTTGCGGGGCGGGCCGTAAGGGCTGTGGCTCTGGGAAGCCCCTGTGCTGGCTGTGTGACCTCTCTGTGATGCCTCTTGTTCCCCGATGGCCTTTTCTAGAGCGTTCCATCCGGGCGGGGCCCTGGCAGGCCGCCGGGATTTCCCGTCTAGGCCAGGCAGGTGTCCCCTGGGAAGAGGTCAAGGTGGCATGAAAGGAGAACAGCCGAGTGGCTGCAGGGGACTCGGCCCCGCTGATCCGCTGGCCTTTCCGCTCCAAACTGCAGCCGTTCCGAGAAGCGGGCCGGAAAGTCAAGAGTCTGTTGAGCATCGCAGCTGCTGAGAAACCGCGTTCCTCTGTCTCAGCAGCAGCTCCAGGCCCCTCCCTCTCTCAGACAATGGGATGGCGGGAACCAAACCATTCTTTCCTGACCCAAGGTCAGTGTCCCCCTCTGCCTCACTAGGGTTCTGGAAGCAAAGGTTGAAACTGCCTGGCTGGCATCTGGGGGTTCACTTGGGTCTCCCCCGGTCGCCTGGAGCCGCGGCCACACCTCGTCCCCCGACTGCCTCTGCAGACGTCACAGGGGGACCTCGAGACCTCCTACCTCTGTGCTGACTTGGGCTTAAGGTCCTGGTGGTGGCACCTGGGCCGGCCCATCCATCACTCCCTCCCTCCGCCTTGGTCCCCATCGGACTCCTGCCCCACCTGGCCCTTCAGCTGCTTCTGCTCTGCCCCAGCCTGTCTGAGACTGCACACCCCCGAGTGTGCCCGGGGTGATCCCCTCTGCCCAGGCCGCTTCCTCCAGCCCCTCAATCTTGACCATCACCTCACCTCCTTACGGGCCAGGCCCTGTGGGAGGGCACAGCCACACCGCACGTCATGAAGCTTCATACACGGCCTGTGTGTGGAGCAGGTGGCTTATTTTTAACTCACCCATTTTACAGGTGAGTTAACTCAGGTCCCTTGGCCAGCTCAGGGGCCAGGAAGCTGTGTGGCCCGTTCCAGCCCCCCGTCTGTCTGACGCAGGGCTGGAGCTCTGAACTCAAATTAGACCTTGCTCTCCAAGTCAGCTCCCCGGCATCTCCTACGGGAAGCCCTCCCGGTTTCCCTTTCCTCCTCCTGCCGTCTATACCTTTGTGGCCGTCCCCATGCCCTTTAGCCCTGTGTGGCCCTCGTGGTGGGAGTGGGTGGAGGGGCCCGTCGCAGCCCCTGATACGGTGGCCTGTCTGCATGGGAGTGTGGTGGGCTGGAGAGAGGGACATGATCCCTTGCTTGTTTGGGCCGTCGGGCTGTTGAGCTGGAGAGCCGTTTTTAATAAGCAAAATCCAGTGCTTCAAGGCCTCCCTGCCAATTAGCAGGCGGCACCCAGGTGACTCTTTGAATAATTAAATGGGCCTCTGCCAGGGCCTTCAGGCTGCGGTTTGATGTGCCTTTGAAGTCTTCCTGGCTGCCGGCTCCCTGGCAAAGTGGTACGTCGCGGGGTGTGGCCCAGTGCCCTGTGGGCCGGGTATTCCCGGTCCCTCCCGCCCACCCTGCTCTCTTCCTGCTCACCTAGCAACTGCCTGGGCCCCCATCACCCCTGGTGAGGTGAGGCTGAACCCAGTAGTGTCCCGGGGCCGGGCCCCGTGCCAGGCCTTCCGCAGGCCCACTGCACCTAATTCTCAGGCCATTTTCGGAAACTGTGTCCTGCCCGACTGGGGGAGCGACCTCTGAGGGCTCCCAGGTAGCGCCAGCGCCGTAAATGGGGCACCATTGTCCGCCGCACGCCCGACTGGGGCGGCCGGCTCGTCCCAGTTTTAGCCCTGGAATTCCCGCATCCTTGGTTACTCCCTTGTCCGGGGCAAGCTGGGCGGTGGTCACCCCTGCAGGACAGGTGCCCTCTGAGGCCGAGTCTGCTCTCTGAGGGGCCGTGAGCTGGTCTCGCCCTCCAGGGTGGGAACCCAAGGCTCTGCCCCTTCTCTCGGACGCCCCGGGCCGGCCAAGGGGGACCAGGGGCATCTGCCGATGGGGCTCCTCTGTGATGCTGCTGGCGAACGCGGACCTTGGAGGTCCCTTTGCAGGGAGCGCTTTTCTGTGAGTTGAATTTCCACTTTCCTCCCTACACACGCCAAGTGAAGGATGGAGAAGTGAAGAGCCGTCTTGGGCCCGGGTCGCTTTCATCTGAAGCGTGGAAAAATAAACCCTGTGTCCTAGATTCTCTGCGTGGCGCTCGGTGGTCGGGCCCGAAGCTTTCTTACCTCCCGAATATGAGCGTTTGTTTGGATATGCCGTTCTTCTTCCAGGCCCCCGGGGAGGACGACCTCAGCAGGGTGGGCTGGAGGACCCCGTGGTGGGGCTGACCCCACGGGCCTGGGGCAGGGCTGGAGGCACCTGGGTGAGGGGCATTTCCTAATTGTCACGGAAACCCGGGGTGGGCCCACTGGGGCTGCTGCTCAGGAGGCCGTGGGGACAGTGGGGACTGCCTGAGTCTGAGGCCCTGGACTTGGAAGTGGACTCCTGGGATGAGCCCCCGAGAAGGGGAGGGAAGGTGACTCAGGCTGTCACACTTGCTGGGAGCAAGGACGTGGGCTGAGAGGCTTACGTGTGTTATCTCATTTAATCTTAACAATGACTACTGCCCCCATTCTACAGCTGGGGAGACTGAGGTTCAGAGAGGGAGAGTTTCCCGCTCAGGGTCACACAGCGAGTCTGCAGCAGAGCCAGGATTGGAACCCAGATCTATTACCTGCCGAAGCCTGGTTCTTAGTTCCCCCCACAGGGTCTTCCTGAAAAGGAAGGTGACAGTGGCAGTGGGGGGGGGGGGGTCTCTGTTTTGGCTTCTTGCCAGGGTGTAGAGTGATGGCTCTAGGAAGCAACGTTCTCTGTCCTGGCGGGCTGTCTGCAGACAGCACAGTCATGAGATGTGCACCTGCTGTGTGCCTGGGGCTCCCTGGTCTGGGGTGGAGGGACCCCCAGGGAAGCAGGCCCGGGAGCCACCACATAGCCCCGCCTGGTGGAGCCCTGGGTTGGATTGGATAACGCAGGGGAGGCCACTGCCAGATAGCAGGAGGGGTCGGCACACTGAGTGCTGCACGGAGCTGGGTTTGAAGCGCATGAAAATCAGGCTGCTGCCTGGAAAAATAGTAAATCAGTGCCGACAAGGGGGCTGCACTGCCCTGGAACCCTGTGTCCAGGCCCCGGTCCCTCAGCACAGCATGGGAAGAGGTGAAGCTGGACGAGCTCTCCCCCCCCCACAGAATCTCCCCCCCAACACAGAACCCGGAGACCTGGCGCCTCCTCCCAAGGGGTCCTCTCGTTGGCTCCTGGGTTTCTTGTCCTATAAATCGGGCCTGCTGCCCGCTGTGCAGGGTCTTCCGGTGTCCCCATCCGACTGCTCCTGGGTCCCAGCTGGCGTGCACCTGTGTCCGCCACCTTCATGCCATGACCCCGGAGCATCGGGTCTGCCCCCTTCCCGACCACGTGTCCTGTCACCACGCGGCCGTACGCACAGCTACGCACGCGGGCACTTCTCAGAGGCCATGGTTTTACAGCAGATTCTCAAGGAAGCCCCACGGACAAGGACCAGAGGCTGATTATTGATCCCAGAGCTGCGTTCAGGCTGCGCCTTTCCCTGAAGCAGTGACAGTGGCAGCCCCCAAGCCCAGCTCAGAGCAGGTGTCCAGGAACCCCCCAATGGATGGGGGACGGAGAGCAAGGCGTGGTTTGGCGTAAGAATTGTGCCCCCCTCTGCTCTTTGTTCGGGGGGTTGGGCTCAGCCACTCCCTTAGGGTGCCGTGTTTTGGGGCCTTCTTCCTCTAGCGGGGACCCCCCCAGCCTCTGGCACTGGCGCTGTCATCGTCCTGCCCACACACGGCCATGCCGGCCAAGCAGCCGGATGCTCACGTTGACCTCAGGGTGGGAGGCGTAATTTGGTGGGACCTTGAAGCAGTGGCTTGAGCCTCTCATCCCTGCCCCCCGCCCCCCCGGGAGGACGGGGTGCTGGGGTGGATTTGACGCAGCCTGACGCATGGACTCTGTTGGGGGTTTCTTGGCACGTGGCAGCTTTTCTGCTTCCGGCTTGGGCATCCCTGTAATTCCCTCAGTGGTGCGAGTGGGAAACTTGGCTTCCCAGAAGCGGAGCACAAGGAAATGCGTCCTCAGGAAGGGTCTGATGGGATAAGAGGAACCCAGCCCCGCTCTGACCCCCGGCCCCCCCGCCCTGAGGACCCGGATGGCCTCACTCTGGTGTCTGGCCCACGGGCATTTCTGTGCCGTTCTGCATACTTGATTCTCATCCCCTCGTCTTCAAGAACAAATGAACTCCACCATGAACGTCTGGATCTCTGGTCTCGCCGGGGAGGGGGACATTGATGGCGGGGGTGGCAGATGCTGCGCGGTGGGGTCTGGATGATCAGCGGGTGCCTGAGACGGGAGGGTGGAGCCAGGCCTTGTGGCAAGTGACCCGAGAGTCACACCTGCTCCAGCCCCTCTCGGGCTTGAAGTTACAGCTGGAATGTGGCCCCAGAAACGCCCTCTGTGCAAACGTCTCCTCGGGGTTAAATCAGGGTCAGGGTCGTAAAGTCACAGCTCAGGGCTGACTTGGGTACCTCTGCGTGGATTCTCATAAGCGCTTCTTGAAAATGCTTCTTTGTATCTAATTGGAGGCTGCCACTTGTTGTTTTGGAATATCTTGAGAATAGCTTGAGAATATCTACGATCCATTTATCTGTGCGCCCATCCATTCCCCAACGAGTCCACCCCCCCGAACCTGTCCTCCTGGCCACCCATCCATCCTTCCACCCCCATGCCCCCACCCACTCACTCGTTCATCTGTCCATCAACCCACAAATCCCATCCCTCTCCCACCCACCTGTTCTCCCACCCACCCATCCATCCATCTGTCCATCCGTCTGTCCATCTGTCCATCCATCTACCCATCCATCTGTCCAACCATTCATCCACCCACCCACCCACCCGTCCATCCATCTGTCCATCCGTCTGTCCATCTGTCCATCCATCTACCCAACCATTCATCCACCCACCCACCCATCTGTCTGTCTATCCATCCGTCCATCCATCCATCCATTCCATCCATCCATCCATCCATCCATCCGTCCGTCCATCCGTGCCTCTCTAATGTCAGGCACCGTGCTAGGCGGAAGTGGACCCAGGCTGAGAGAGTGGTCAAGCTGGTGGAA
Organism: Leucopleurus acutus; assembly: GCF_964270905.1. Taxonomy (NCBI): domain Eukaryota; kingdom Metazoa; phylum Chordata; class Mammalia; order Artiodactyla; family Delphinidae; genus Leucopleurus; species Leucopleurus acutus. Next base: position 2,447,304 of record NC_139150.1, on the reverse strand, counting down.
AGCTGGTCAGGGAGTGGTTTTGGGGGAACGCTCCACTTCTGGGTCCTGCAGTCACGTCTCAGCCTGGCCTGAGATTTCCTGTGATCAGTAGGGTGGGGGCCGGAACCTTCGGCAGTCGGGGTGACTGACGTTCGACTGACTTTGAAGAAACCAGAGCTCGGTTCCAGCACCCCGTCAACCACGTGGGATCTGGGTCGGCTTCCGGTTCTCCTGTATCGTGGGAGTGGTTTCCTGGCTGGAACCATGGCTGGTCAGTGAGGGTCCCTCGTCTGCTGAGGGCCAGGGCGTCTTGATGGCTTGCAGCTCTCCCTGTGACCCGAAGACACACATCTGTCCTCCTTCCTTCTTGCCACATGATGCCCAGTGGGGGATGCCATTGTCGTGGTGATGCGAGGAAGGGGGGGAGAGCCACAGGGAGGAGGGGGAGCCCACCACAGAGAGGTCAGGCTGGGCTATGCCACGAGCTACCGCCATGAAGCCGCAGGTGATGGGGACCCCTGGTCTGGTGGGTCTGCCTTGGGACCTCAGACCCAGGGCCATGCAACTCTGTGACAGAGCTGGGCAGGACCCAGGCCTCCAGCTGCTGGCTCAGTGGGCTCCCCAGGACCCCACCCCATGGAGCACAGGCCCCGAGCCTTGGTAGTGGAAGTTACAGGGTCCAGGCGTCCATCCCCACTGGACTGCCCTGCTGAGCACGTCAGCCTGACCCCAGCAAGGAGGCTGCCAGCCGAGTCTCCTGTGAGATCGTTAATAACAGACTTCCTACCAGAACCCGTGCCCTGGGAGATGGGGAGATGCTCGTTTCAACCAAAGGGGCGTTTTCGTCTCCATGGAGGTGGTTAATTTGGGCCCATTGCTTTCGAACGAGCTGGCAGCTCCCTCCTCCTGGCAGCATTCACCCCCCTCCGGCCCCATCCTCCTGGAGGCTGGGCTCTGTGCCCGGCGTGGGCTGGTTCAACCTAGTCGGGACCATGCACCTGTCTGCAGGTCCCTGCGGGAGAGGCAGGAGTGGGCGCTTGCACCTGGGTGTGCAGGGCACCCCGGGGAGCCCCGGAGAGTATGTCGGAAGCCCATTTCCTTGAAGGGCTGCTGCATGGGCTCCCTGTGCTGGTGGTGGGCATGGGGGGGCCAGGTGTGGGTATGGTGCCGATGGTGTGCCCTTCCCATTTCCACCCCAATCGCTTCTTTACCCAGAATGCGCTGTTCCGTTTGCGGACTTGCCCCTTTCCTCCACTTCGTGAACTGGGATCTCACATCAGTCTCCAGATGAGATCCCAGTTCGGGGTGACAGAGCCGGTGGGCTCACCCACCCTCCCCGCGAGCACGTGCCACGTGCAGGCGGGGCTGGGGCCGGTGCCGCGCCTGCATTCCTTCCCGTGAGCCCAGCTGCGCCCAGGACTGTGTCACCTGCATCTCACGCCCTAACACTCCTCACCTGTACTGGCCGGCCCCCAGCACCTGGGCAGCGTGGGCTGGCTCCACCCCCTTTCCCAGGAGTCAGGCCCGGGTTCACTTTGCAGTAGTGACAGGTGCGGCCCGAGACCCCGCGTTCCCAGGGAGCCCCCTTTTCCTCCCCGTGAGTTCCCCTCCCACTGATTCTGAGCTGCCCAGGTAGACGCCTGTCTGCAGGTGACGACCCTGCCATGCCGCCCTCCTCACACCAGCGGGAAGCTTTCTGACTCCTGGGCCCTTCTCTTCCTCCTCCCAGATGCGTCTTTGGGGTGACAGAGTTTGCGGGGACCCTGGGTATCCCCCCAGTACAGAACTGGGAGATTTTCATGGAAAATAAGGGTCTCAAGTCCAGATAAGTTTGGGGCTCACGGCCCACCCTCTCTGTCTCTCTGTTCCCATGCTCCCCGCCGAGGATGCCCAGGGGAGCCCACATCCCCGTGTCTGGGGTCCCCCTGGCGTGTGGAAGCAGGATAGTTGCGCGGACGGAAGCTTCCTGCCGTCCCTGACCCGGTTCCCTCGTTTGCCAACAGGGATGCCGGGACCTGGACAGAGGGACCGACTTCCGGTGTTCCGGGGCCGAGCTGGGCGTGGGGTCCTCATTCTAGGCACGTCCATCTGGGTGGTCCTACATCACACAGCCACATAACGTGCACCCTGTTTCCTTCCACGAGGGAGCGGACAGAAGCCCGCCTGCTCCTGCGCTCGCTCCGGGGGTCCCGTGGTGGACCACAGGCTGGGGGCCTGGCCAGGGCGGTGGTGCCACTGAGACCTGCTCACTCCCCTGACGTCTCCTCTCCCACAGGCCCTTCCCCTCGGAGGAGACCGCGGAGAATGACGATGACGTCTACCGCAGCCTGGAGGAACTGGCAGAGTAAGGAGGCAGGCGGGGGAGGGTGGGGAGCGGGGCTTCACGCGGGCCCCCTCGACGGGCGCTGGTCTCGGCCGTCTGCACGGGCCGTCCCCACGGGGGTGGTGGTGTGGCTCCCCTGCCGGAAGGATGCGCGGTTCTTCACCCCACATTCCAGGAGGCTCCCGGCGTGTCTGCTGGTGACGTGGCTGCGGCCCTCCTCCCCAGGCTCAGGCGTGACGAGGGCTGGCTTTTGCCGGGCTTCTCTGTCGAAGCTGCGGTGGGGCTGGGGAGGTGTCCTAGCTCGGCCCTTGGAGGCTGTGCTGCGGATGGGAGAGAGCTGGCATTTCCAGAAGCTGGGGCCCCTGGAGCACAGGTTACAGGCAAAGGCAGATGGTGATTCCGGGTTGTCTCGTGGTCTGGCACGGGCTGGGGCTGGGCCAAGGCCAGGCCACCTGAAGCCACTGGGGCGTCTCCCCTTCTCCCGAGGCCCCGTCTTTGCCTGCCCCGGGTCCCCCCGATTCCTCTCTCCGAGGATTTCTTGCACCATGTCATGCAGCCTGGGTCCAGCTGCCCCTCCCCGGCCGTTTCACCTTATGGTCCTGGAGCCCCCCAGGGACTGGCAGGAATCCCTGGGCGGCAGCTCTTCCAGAAGAGATGGTTGGGTTCTGCGCGGTCAGCTGTGGCCGGGGGTGGGGTCACGTGGCCTGCTGCTCGGAGAAGGGGCGGCGGCGTGGAGCTGGCAGGGCCGCCCTATCCTGCAGGGGGGGGACCGAGGCCCGGGAGATGATGGGCTTGCCCAGGCCGTGGGGTGGTCCCACGTGGCTCCTGACCTGGCAGGCCCACGACCCTCTTCCCCGGATTCCTGCCCCTGGGGGCCTCTTTCCTGTCTTTGTTCCCGGATAAACGGCCGTTCCTTCTGGGAAGGCTCGTGGCCTCTCTCTCCTTTGTCATACAGCACAGACTGGGAATAAGAATCATAATCAGAGTAAGAGCCAGGATTTGCTGTGCGCTCGCTGTTCAAAGCCCCCGGCTTGTTCCACGCCCCGTCCAGGCTGCCTCTAGGATATGGGGCCTGGGCAGGTGTTCTTTGCAGGATCTCTGTCAATTTAAATAACTGGAGTCATTGAAAAATCAGCCTGTGGGCAGCAAGCTGGCGGCCCAACATTATGTGATCTGTGAGTGAAACACTCACTGGCCAGTGGGCATAGCTGCCACCAGCCCATCTTCCGGAAACTGGGCTGACCCCAGTGTGAATGGTGGCGATCATCGGGACACCTGGTCGACCCCATGTGGGTCCGAGGGTGGAGAGCACCCTGAGGGGGCAAATGGGGCCCAGGGTCCACACGAGTCCCAACCAGGGCTTGGGGCTCCCTACCTGGTTGCTACTGCCCGGTCCCAGGAATCAGAGGGGGACCTGGAAAAGTTCCAACCCACGGGGCCTCCCGAGGCGCGGGGCTGAATGAGTGGCTGCCCACCTTCCCCCACCCCCCGCAAGGGGTGAGGAAGCCGAGGCTCAGAGAGGCACGGCCGGAGGGAGGCCCGCAGGGGTCCCCCCCCATCTGCAGCCCCCTTGCTGGCTGAGCTCCGCGCTGGGGCTGCTTCCCGCCCGCCCTCCCGGCATTTTCCGCCGTGGAGAGCCTCTCCCTGTCTGCCGAGTCCGGGCCTAAGTGCCCCCCACTTTGGGAAGCCTCTCACCCTCCGTCCATCCGCCCGCCCAGCCAGCATCCTCACTCACACCCCACGCATCACAGAGCACCCACACCCCTGTGTGGCCTTTGGGGTGTTTGTGGGGTGCACTGTGATAGACCGGAAGGTTCCCGAGGTCAGTCCCTGCATCTCCATGTCACCGCCCCCCCCAGCAGCTGGCACCCCGTGCCCGCGGCCTAACAGCGCATCCCAAGCGATAATGTTCATCTCCTTCTGTGCCCCACTCCGCCCCACAGTCTCCTCGTGAGAGGAGTTCTAGGGGGGCCCCCGCTTTACAGATAAGGAAACTGAGGCCTCGGGAGGGAAGCTACTGGCCCACGTCACTCAGCGAGGGAGCAGCAGAGCTGCCCTCTTACCCCGAGCCTGTACCCTCACCTCCCCACCATGCAAAGTCAGTGCCCACCCCCCCAGGGTCCGGGGAGCCCCTTGCCCAGTGCTGAGTGCCGGGCCCTGATCTGCCATTTCTCCCGAGTCACCCCCAAGCTGAGGCTGGGGGTCTCTGCCCTCCCGAGACATGCATGAGGCGTCAGCAGAGGCTGAGGGTTCCAGGATGATGGGGCCCACGGCGCCCTCGCGCAGCTTCCTCTGTGCCAGCCAGGCCCCCCGCTTAGCCCGTCCCAATGGCTCTTTCACGTTCAGTTTGGAGGATTCCTGGGCGGTGAGTTGGCCAGCGAGCCCGGGTGCCCATTTTCCCCTTTCTCGGTCTATTCTGCCTGTGTCTGACCTCTCACAGGATGGAATTCCTCTCGCACGGAGAAGCCAGCCTGGGGGATGTGCGGCTTTGCACGCAGTTCAATAATATTATTCCATGACATTAAGAGAGAGCCTCCTTAATCCAATGAGTTCCTCATGACTGCAGTTATTGCAGACGTAAATCATACATTAATAGGGGAGGGGAATGAATTTGAGTCTTGAAGTTGCGGTTTCGTCCCAGAGGCTCCAGGTTAATAAATTTTTCATGCTTTTTTCCCCCTTCTCCTTTTACTGAAAATCAAGATTTCCTAGCGTCCTGTCTCTGCGGACCTGGGATTCATATTTATCCGTCATGGCAGTTTACAAGACACAAACAGAAATGTCATTTCTTCCCTGGCCTCCCCGGGGCAGGGAACGGGGCACTGGCCCGGATCTGAAGCCAGGCAGCGCCAGGGAGCCGGGGAGTGACGTTTCGAGCAGAACCGGCTAATTCTTTCCTTTGGGCTCTGGCCAGGTGTCAGAAAGGATGATCACCTCGCGTTTCTAAGGGGCCCCTCGACGCTCGGCAGCTGTTTGGGGAAAGGCGAGCCTGGTGGGGGGTCTGGGCACCAGTGGGGGACCGCCAGCTGTGCGTGGCCCCGAGAACGCCTTCTCCGTTCAGTCAGTCGATCAGTCATGGATTTGTTCAGCCACCAGCTGGTTACTGTGCACTTTCTGGAAATGGGCAGCGGGGGTGGGGAGTGGGGAGCGTGCTGGGTTGCGAGGGGCGAGCATGGGCATTGCTGGAGGAGAGATGTGGCTCTCCCGCGTGGGCCCCTTAGAATCTTCGGTAGAGGCGCCGTTCCTACCGGGTGTGTCTTCAGAGCCCCCCAGTGTCACCCCGGCGGGTCATTGAGGGCCCTGCAGCGTCAGCCCCCGAGACGCCGCTCCACACGGAGAGCCCCCTTCCACCCACCTAAAGCAGGGGCACCGACCGGGCTGCGCGGGAGCCTCTGCCTTGTTCCCAAAGCAGCCAAGGGCGTCTCTGGGCAGACCTGGGGCCTCGGCCCTGGCGTGTCCTACCACGTGGGCTTTGGCAGGTCACCCAGTCTCCGCGCCCCGGCTCCCCTGTGTGTAACACGCGGTGTCGGCCGTCAGCTACACTGCGGTAGCCCAGCGCCCAGCGGGCACACCCTGAGCGCCCAGGCAGGGGAAGCGGTTCCCATCCTCCCGGTCTACCAAGGATGTGGCCTTTGTCTCCGGTTTCCAAATGGCCATGGCAGCGCCGTCCAGGAGAAATCATACATGAGCCAACTGTGCGACTGTTCATTTTCTAGTAGCTGCACCAGAAAGAGAAAAAAGAAACAGGTGAAATGAATTTTAAGGATGTATTTTTACTGGACCCAGTGAATCATCTAGTTCAACACGTGATCATTAATGAAGTAGCTGACATTCTTGTGCAGAATGGGAGTCGGGTCCGTCCACTGGCCACGTGTGCGAGCGCGCAGCCACGTGTGGCTTGGGGGCCCCACGTGGGCAGCCCGGGTCTCGGGGCAGCATTCCGAGGGCCAGCGCAGAGTCCCCTGCCTTTGAGTGGATGATGCTGAGCTAAGATGATGTTCTCGAGCGCTCTGAGCTCACTTTTGAGATCCTTGAATAATGTATAATCAGATAATAGAGCAGCTGGTTGAAAAAATTAACACAAAATAGTGCCACTTAAAAAACGCTTCATCAAGCAAACTGAGCCCCCAATGAGAGGCCTGTTTTTGAACTGCCCTGACGATTAGTACCTTGCATTTGCCTAATGGCTTGTCCCTCCCGCTACCCCTTGCTTCCTTCCAGGCGCTCCCGGGAACCTGGAGCTGCCCCCCGACCTTCTCATACCTGCCCGACTCCTGGGTGGGCCAGGGTTTAGGAATCTGCACTGGGGGAGCCCCCCACACAGGGGCTGGGAGCCAGATTTGCACACAGAAAAACGACCCTCGTGAGACAGCTCACCACGGGAGTCCAGACTGGGGCCGGGTGAACGCCAGTTCAGAAATCAGGGAAGGCTTCTCGGAAGAGGTGACCCCTGAGTCTCGGAGCCCAAGTGGGAATCGGCTGAAGGGTGGGGCTGGCGTCCCAGTGGAAGGAGCAGCCTTGCCAAGGCCTGCCCCGGGGAGGCGTGGCAGGTTTGAGACACCGCAAGGTGTTTGCAAGAAGGCAGAATCGTCGAAGCACCCTGGGACGTGCTGGGAAGGACCACCCTCCTCATACCCAGGAAGGCACGGCCTGCATCAGAAGGCCTGCAGAGACCCCCCCAGCTGGGTGTGCTTCGGTGCTGGGGGGCGCCCGGCGTGGAGGGGGTGCCTCAAGCATCCTTGCCGGCTGGAGAGGGAGCGTCACGCAGGCCGAGGAACAGCAGGGGCGCGTCCGTCTCGGCCGCACACGGTGGCTTTCTGTCTTTCTCTGGGCCCATTCGATCCTTCTCGGGGCTCACTTCCCCCGTCTCTGGAGTGAAAGCACCGGTCCAGATGCTACGCGGGGCACCTCGAGCTTGACGGAGCCACGGTTTCACGATCCGGGAGGCCGCTCCTCGACACCGGTTTCTCTTTCCTCGGAACTGAAGTGATTCTCAGGCTTAAACAAATGCGGTCGTGACACGGCGGGGAATATAACTTATCCGTAGATGTAGAGCTGCGCGCTTTGCTACGTCATAAGATGACTTCGCAGCTTTAAAGGCGTCGTGTTAGCATCGTCGGGGTAATTTTTTAAGATGCATAAAATGTAGGCGTTTCCCCGAGTCGAAGCCGCTTTCAAGGGGCTTTGGGGCATCTTCCTGGAGCTGGTCTTCCTGGTCCCTGGGGAGTGAGGTGGGCGTGCACAGGTCCGGGGGTGGGGGCTGCTTGCTGGGAGGGCGGAGGCCACGCCCCTCCTGCCGGCTCCCTACTCCAGGGGACGGGCAGCTGTCGCTCTGCCCGACTGTGACCCTCGGCCGAGGAGAGCCTACGCCCACCCCACCCGGTGACCTTGCCCGCCCGCCACTCCCAGCCACAAAGAAAGTTCCCTTACGTTCACGCTGCCTCGTGTGAAAGTTCAGTGTCCAGCGGGAGACCTGCACGTGTGGCGGACACCCAAGTGCGAGGCCTGGACGGGTCGCTGGGTTTGGGGGCGTCTCGTGTTTCTCCCAAAGGATTGCTTCTCCGAGGGGACGAGTTTGAAAGCAGACTACACAGAAACAGCCCCATTAGAAACAAACCAGAAAGCCCGCTTCGTGTAGAACACGGACCCCACCGTGGCCCAAAGGGCGTTGACAGTAAAGCCCCCCAAAGTGGCGGTCGGTGGCCGCCCTCCTCAGGCTGGTGGAGGGCCTGGCTGGACAGGGACGGGCAGGGTCCCCTGAGCCCTGGGTGCTGCGGAGGTCTCCCCCCTGCTCTGCAGCCTGCTTCCCCGGACCGGGCACCCTGGCTCCGGGCTGCTGAGGTGGAGACAGCCATGCACGGGCAGGCCTCGGCTCTCCCGTGGTCCTTGCTGGACAGGGCCACCCAGTCTACCGGCCCAGCTGCCTCCCCTCTGGCCGTTCAGGCCTTCATTTGTACAGTGTGCACTTAGCGAGCGCCAGCTGTGTGCCTCCCTGTCGAGGGGCTCTCCATCCTCACGGGAAGTCTGGGAGGCCCGGCCCGGCTTTGGGACCGGCCAGATGGAGGGAATGAATCCAGCGTCCACGGAGCACACGGGGGTCTGTCCCCACACTGAGCCCTGTGGCTGAGGGGCAGAGGGGACTTGAAGCAGGTCTGACTCAGAAGGCCACCTGCCTGACCGCCCTCTCCGCCCCAGGGCTGTCTGGTAGGGCCCTGCGGTGACCTGGGCCCTGCAGTTCTCATTCTTACAGCTCTTCTAAGCCCCACAGGAGCTATCCAGGCGGTGTCCACTGGGATCAGACCTCGACAGGCCAGGACACCTGGAGGGCTTCCCAGAGGAGGTGTTGCTGGAAGGGGGTAGAAGGTGCATAGGATTTGCCAAAACGTGACTTAGGAAACCTGTCCCCGCCCCCACCAGGCCGGCCACTGCCTAATTTTGGGCTGGGGTCCTGGGAGAGTCTGGATCTCAGCTGTGTCTGTTACTCAGGACCTGAGGGCTAGCCGTGCCGGCCCCAGAGTCACCGTGTGTGTGCAGCCCAGTGGCTCTCCTGCCCCTGTGGCCTAGACAAGGTGCCCGATGCTCCCCCGCCCTCCCAGAGCTGGCTGCAGGACTGTCGGTTGGCCAGAGGGCAGCCCATCCTCACCCTGAGCGGTAAACAGGCTCGTAGCTCCCCCCTCTTCTGGTTACGGAGGCAGCCGGTGCAAATGACAGCCCTGGGCTCTGCGCCCCACGGCTCTGAGGCTCCCTGCCCTGCCCTCCAGGGACATCTCGGCCCCTTGGTACCTGGGCCTGTGCAGTTTTGCAAGGTCCTGGCTGCCGTGGGGGCCCAGGGCTTCATTGACCTTGAAACCCTGACCTGCAGCACTTCAGGAAAGCAGCTTGTTCATCCTCTGTGCTAGAGAGAGCACAGGGGCCCTTCTGAATGAACGCAGAGCAGATGCCCGGTTGCCGCTCTGCCCTGGCTAAATATGTAAATTATGCAGGCCAGCAGATACGACACAGACTTAACATGAATTTTTATTTTTAATACCTAGTTAACCCCGGGTCCTTTCAGGACAAGGCTGTCACAGTCTCTGTAGGGTGGGGAGGCCAGTGTGGAAGGATGTACGCATTCATTTTACTGTTTTCGAGAAGAAAGCGGGAACCAGCTGGGCTGTGGCCAGAAGTCTGTCTAATAATGGCTTCTCCAAATCACTCTCCTGATACTGACTTCCAGGACCCCGTGAGGATAGACTAGGCCCTTCTTACATTATTTCCCGTGTGTTCAACCCGGGTTTGACACACAGTGGCACTTAAGAAATATTCCTTTAAAAAATGAATAAGCATAACACGTTGGATTTAACGATAAAAAACCCTGTCATGCACATAATATCTGCTGTATTGGTTGCCAAACCCTTATTCCTCTTACATAACCCAGCCCGGAGGTCACCTCCTCCAAGAAGCTGAATGAGGTGCCCCTTCCCCAGAAGATGACAACGTCCACCAGGATTATCTTCGTCACTGTGCTGTCCTCGTCTTCCTGCATTTGTCCCCCACGGCCCAGAGGAAAGCTCCCCGCGAGGGTCATCCTCGAGGGAACAGAGCACAGAGAAGGCAGGTGACCTGAGCTGGGCCCCGCACACCATGGAGGCCCTGGACATCTGCTGTTCTTATATTTAAGGATCCAAGCATGGTTCCAGGTGCCGTGCAGTGGGTCCCCCTGAGCGCCAGGCCCGGTGCTTGAGTTTTGCCCTGTTATCTCAGCCTTCCGGACCTGCAATGTGGGTGCCCCCCCCCCCCGTTTTGTAGTTGGGGAAATGAAGGCTCAGCGTGGGTAAGTGATTGGCCTGCGGTCGCACAGCACACTTTACATGACAAAGGAGCCAGCTGCTGCTTGGCTAGGACAGTCCTCTGGGCCTCATCCTTGTGACCGAGTCTGGCTCACAGTGGGAAGACTCTTCTGCTTAGAAAGCGTCCCTGGAAAAGGGTGAGTTATGGCCGGAAGCACACTGCCGGGCGAGCCGGGCCCCCTCTGGGAATCTGGTAGCCGCCTCTTTCTCCAGGTGCGCCCCTAAATGGCTTTACAACCTTGGGGGACCATCTTGCCCTCTCTGGGCCCTGCTTTCCTCATCTGTAGGGAGAGCAGCCCCTCTCTCGACTGTTGGGGGGAGGGTCCGCTGAGGGCATGTGAGGCCGACCTCCCTAGTGTTAGCAGCGCCTTATCTGTCTGTCTGTCCCCACGTGCAGCCCATCCAGCCGACAGCTGGCTTCTCCGGGCCCTCTGAAGCCCCCCTCTCCCTGCCGCCCGCACTGCATGGTGTGGACGGAGGTCGGGAGATGTCAGGTTTGGTTTCCTAGTAACAGTTTAACGGCGATTTGGGATCCTGCTTCCCAGCATCAGACAGCCTGGGGCCAGAGTGCGTATCGCATCTGTCAGTAGCGATATTTTATGTCCGTCATAAACATAGAGGCTCGCCAGAGGCAGAAAGTGGAGAGTTTGTTGGCTTTTCTTTGATTTTCCATAGGCGGCGGGGGGCTCTTCTGAGCAGCTGACTTTCTGTACCAGAATTGGGACAGGCCGGCGAGGCTTCTGGGGCGGGGGGCGGGCCGTGGGGTCTCGGCGGGAGGCGAGCTTTCTGCCGTCTCCGGAGGGCAGCAGGCCGCGCTCGGGCCCTCCTGGAGGATCTCGGGCCATTGTCAGGACCAGAATAATTTGGGGGATTTAGCATCTGTCAGCTCAGCTGCTGCCGGAAAGCAGCGGGAGTGAAAGGGTGAGGGGAGAGGAGGCCGGCAGGGAGGTCCCTGTCCCGGAACGTGGGCTTGGGGCTGGGGAGGCCGTGGCATCCACGTGGCGTCCAGCTGAAGGGCGAGCTGAGGTCTCGCGGTGGCGTGGGCTTGGCCGGGAGGCTCATCTGTGAGCAGGCATGCACGTCCCCACCGTGGTCCCGGACTCCCCCGCGCACATTGTCCTCCGCTCTCTCCTGGACAAATGGACAGAGAAGGGCGATCTCTGAAACCTACCAAGGACACATCAGTGCTGACACCCGGCTCCCGACTGTCTAGTCTGATGCGTTTCGGAACATCCGAGGTATTTAATGCTGCCGGTGTCTGTTGATCGAGCATGGACCCCTGAGCTAAGTATCGTCTCATTGACCCTCCCCTCTCACCCACGGGGTGGCGGGCCACGGTCACTTATTGAGCACCTACTGTATGCTGGGCCTCTGCTGGTTGTCTCCTTTGAGGCAGGTCCTTCCAACCGGGGGTTTGGCCTTATTCTCAGTTTGCAGGTAGGGAGACCGAGGCTTAGGTTCTCCTGCCCAGAGTTGCAGAGCCAGACACCGGCAGGGCTGAGGATCCATCTCGGACTCGCCTGACTGCTTCCCCCGACGGGGGTCACTTTTGGGAGAGTCAGGTTCCCACCCCGAGAGCCCCCGGCCTGAGCTGAAGGAGAAGGGGACCCACCAGCCCTGCGGTCCAGCATTGACCGAGCGCGGTTACGTACACGGGTGGCTCCGGCACGGTGGGGACGTGCAGTTTCTCCATGAAACCCAGCCTCTGATAACTTGAAACCCCAAGACAAGGCTCTGTTGGTCCGAGTGATGATGGGAAAAGAACCGGGGTGTGGCCGAGACCACCTGCCGTGAGGGACTCCCGCTGGGGTGACTCAGAGGCTCTTCCGGGTGTTTTCAGGGCCTTGGGGTCCTTTTCAATGACTGTGGAAGGTTGGGCTGGGGGTTGGGGTGAGTGCACCAGGCCCAGATGGGGGTACAGACTCCTTGCCTCTCTGCCGTGGGATGGTGTGCAGGGGTTGCTGGGGGCTGGCTCCGGTTCTGAGGGCCAGGGCAGAGCTGGGTGGTCATCCAGCTCGTGTTGCAGGGAGGAAACAGACCGGGATCCGTACCCCATGGGATCTACCTCCATGTCACCGCCCTGCACTCCAGGACACTTCAGACGCTCGGGGGACCTCATTTTGCACCCCTCCCCCACTCCAGAGCCCACACCTGTCATTTCCTTTTCCTCCATTCAAGAACCACGGCCGTCAGATGCACTGGGCACAGCTGGTCACAGCATTAACGCACCTGCTTTAGCAGATGCTAAGACCTGTAGTGTATCCCCTGCCCCGTTCAGGAGACTCATGCTTGGAGGCGATGCCTTAGCTAAGAGTTCGGGTAACAGTGGAACTTCCATGTGATGTTCGCCAAAGGGACAGAGCTGCTGGGAACCAGAGCCTGTCACCCCACACAAATGACACTCCCCCAGTTTAGAAGGGTCTGCGTCTCAGCCGTAACTGCTGCCCTGTCTGTCTCCCCATCTGGACTGTGAGGTCCACGGGACAGAGTCCGTTGGTGCCTCTGTCATCTCTGTCACCCCCCAGATTCCACAAGTTACCTACCGGCACAGAATTGGTCTTAGGATAAGTATCGATGAAGCCAATCAAATCTGATGGTCTTTTCATCTTAATTGCTGAGTTGAACAAATATGTGTAACTTTACTTTTATGACTTTGTTTTCATTTTTTTTAAAACCCCACGTCTTTGCTTTCTCTTTTATTTCCCCTTCTCCCATACTCTGGAACATGCACAGGATGAAATTTTAATGCTACTGTTTTATAATTTTGTGTAATATACATGAACCTGTATTTCTTAGTGTTCACTGACCTGAATTAAATAATGGTTGGGGAGTATTTTCACAATTAAAAAGAATCGTAAATGTAGAGAGTAGGATTATGAGTGCCCTCGTGGCTCTATGATGAGGCCCTGCAGACAGCGGTAAAGTTAGGACATTACAAGCAGGAAGCTGGCCATTCAGTACTCAAGGTGTTTTGTTTTGTTAATTGAAGGATAGTTGATTGACAATGTTGTGTTACTTTCAGGTGTATAGCAGAGTGATTCAGTTATACACACATCTATATCTATCTTTCAGATTCTTTTCCCTTATAGGTTATTACAAGATTGAGTATAGTTCCCCGTGCCGTACAGTAGGTCCTAGTTGGTTATCTATTTTATATATAGTAGTGTGTATCTGTTTATCCCAAACTCCCGATGTACCCCTCCCTCCCCCACAAGTTTTCAACAGGCTCTGGATAACAGACATTCTGCAGAATGGAGAGCAGTGATTGGGTCTGCATTTTTGAGATTTTTCTGTCCCAAGTTCAGATGCCAGAGCACAGCTCTCTCTCTCTGGTGTTTCTGGCTCTGCCTATTTTTAACCTCAGTGCCCTGTGTCAATTAGAAGAGATGAATGTGGTGAAAATTGATCCTGCGTGAATGGCTGTTCTTGTCTTTATTGATTTTGAGATAGAAGAGTTAGCTGAGATCATGGTGGTGGACGTGTGTTGGGGCTGTATTGCCGGTGTCTCAGTCCTGTTCCTTCTGTGAGTACGGGGGGGGGGGGGGGGGGGAGGGGGATGGTATCATCTTACTGTTACCCGGAGGAACCCACTGTTTCTTCAAGAGCTGCTCACTGTGGATGGGATCGAGCGCTTGTAGTCTTTTTGTATGAGGGCATCCCCAATCCACTGGCTTGAGGTGCCAGAGGAAAGGAATTGGGGGTGGTAGAACAGACAGAAAGTTAGGCAGGGAATGCTGGAAGGGAGGGACCCACAGGCTCAAATCTGCTCATAGAATCCACCTAAATCCTGGGTTGACCACTAAACCTCACACACACAGGAGAGTCCCTAAGGTTTCCAGCAAAAAGTGTCGCAGCTGGAAACTGGATTTAGCAGCCATTTCAGCTGCTGCCCACTGCAGGGAAGGTAGAGTGTGAAGTTTAAGTACAACCAACCGAGGTAACTGTCAGAACAAGTATTACTCTTCAGAAGAAAGAGTAGGATCTGAATCTCTGTAATGAATCATTCATAACGTCCAGCGTCCAATGAAAAAAAATCAAGTTTACAAAGAAACAGGAACAAGTGAGTCATACTCAAGAAAAAAACAGTATCGAGGGGAACCAACCTTGAGATGACTTAGAAGTCACAATTAGCAGCTTTTATAAATATGGGCTTCGAGGAAAGTATGCACCAAATCAATGAACAGATGAGGAGCCTCCGTAGAGAAATAAGAAACTATAAAAAAGGGCCAAATGGAAATTTTAGAACCAAAAAGCATGATAACAAATGAACAGTCACTGGATCAGTTTAATAGAAGACTGCATGCAGATGGCAGAGGAAGGAGTCATTGAACTTGAAAATATTCAGTAGTTCGATGGAAGTTATACACTCTTAATTACAGAGAGAAAAGGAGGTTGAAAAATATGAACAGAGCCTCAGACATGTGGGACAATATCAAGTGGTCTATCAGGTATAATTGGAATCCCAGAAGGAGAAGAAAGAGAGAATAAGGCAGGAAAAAAAAAATTGAAAAAAACAGTAGTCCCAAGCTTCCTAAATTCTAAAACCTCTGTGATAAAACTACAAAATGTTGCTGAGACCTAAAGACCTAAATAAATGAAAGTGTATACTATGTTTGTGGGTTGGAAGATGATATTGTTAAGATGTCAGTTTCCCCCCAGATTAAACTGTAGTCACTACAGTTCCTATTATAATTCCAACAGACTTTTCTTTTTAATTGACAAGGTGATTGTAAAGTTGATGTGGAAATACAAAGGACTTTAGGATAGTCTAAACAGTCCTATAAAAGAACAAAGCTAGAGGATTTACACTGCCTGATTTCTATAAAACTCTCTATTTAGTTTTATACTTTCTATAAAATAAATTAATCGAGACAGAGTGGTATTGGCATAAAGATAGCTGAATGTATTGATGGGCTAGAATAGAGCATTCTAGAACAGACCCACACATGTATAGTCAATTGGTTTTTGTCAAAGAGATCCAAGCAATCCAATGGAGAAAAGAAAGTTTTCAACAAATTGTTCTGAAACATCTGGATATCCACGTGGGGATGAGTAAATGAACTTTGATCCCTACCTCACACCATACACAAAAATCCATTTGAGATGGATTAGAGACCTAAACAAAAACACTGAAACCATATAGGTCTTAGAAGAAGATACAGGAGAAAGTCCTTTGCAACCTGGAAGAAAGCAGAGATTTCTTACACAAGGCACAAAGATTTTGTAGGTGCAACACAGGATAGAGTCAGGACACCATAGAAGAAAAGTCAATAAATTAACCTTCATTAAAATGAAAAATGAATGTTTATCAAAAGGCACCATTAAGAAAAGGAGTAGCCATGCCAGAGACTGAGAAAAAAAAGTTCAAAAAACATATCTGACAAAAGACTTGTATCCATCGTAAATAAAGAACTCCTAGAATTCAACAAGAATAAGGCAACCAATTTTTAGAAATGGACAAAAGTCTTGAGCAAGCCTTTCTCATAGGAAGATACACAAACGTCCATAAGTACACAGAAAAAATGTGAACATCATTGATCTTTGCAGGAATGCAAAATAAAACCGCAATTCTCACTACATACCCCCTCTAGTGGCTAAAATTAAAAAGGCTGGAACCCGCCAGAGCTGGAGAGAACCGCAACAACTGTAACTCGTGTACACCGCTGGTGGTGGAGTAAACGCTGCAGGCACTTTGGAAAAGTGCTTGGCAGTTACTGATGAAGATAAACACACACACCTCCCCTTTGATCCAACAATTCCACTCCTCATGGAATTTCATTTCCAAAGGAAATGAGAGCACATGCCCACAAAAAAAAAGAAAGAAAAAAGGCAAATGCTCCTAGCAGCTTTTATTTACAATAACCAGAACTTGGAAGCAACCCAAATGTTCATCAAAAGGAGAATGGATGTCAAATTGTGGGATTAGGACTCAGCAATAAAAAGGAATGAATTGCTGATGGAGGCAACAGCCTGGATCTCAGGGGCATGATGTTGAGGAGGGGAAGCCAGACACAGACGTGAATGTCACAGACGATGCAGTTGATGCGACGTTCCAGAACAGACGAAGGGAATCTCTGGTGAGGAACAGTCAGAGGCGGGTTACTAGGGGAGGAGGAGGGGTCGATCAGGGAGGAGAGGGACTTTCAGGGGAGATGAGGATGCTCTGTGATGTCTCGGGGTGTGAATTACACAGGGGCGTCCCCTTGTCAAAGTGGTGGAGCTCAGGGTACATCTCGATCTACATAAATCCTATCCCCCAAATGAGAAGCCTGTGTTACGGCATTCCGCCCCATGCTCGAAATGCAGTAGGTGCTCTGTAGACACAATAGGTGCGTGTAGACGTCGGTGCATGCCCAGATCTGCGGATGGTGCCAGTGAAGAGGGTGGCAGAGGAAGGACTCTGCCTCTCAGCACCTTCCATAGGACCCCACGGTCGACACTGGTGTCCAAGCGTCTTTCAAGTCCCGCCTGTCTGGGAAGCTTCTGACCTCTCCAGCCTTCACTGTCCTCTCCGTCAAGCACAGCTCTTGCTTGGGGTCCTAATGGGGCGGGCGCCTGCATCACCCTAAGATCGACAGATCGCCGGTTCTATTTCTCTGAAGAGCCCTCAGTGCCCACGCCATCAGGTCCTCAGCCAATGAAAGCATTCTGACCGGTCCACCGACCAGGAGATAGCAGAGCAGGAACGCGGCTTCCGAAAGACCACGTGGCCAGTTCCCCGCCCGTGCACCCCGGCTTCCCCATCCGCACGACAGAGAGCTTTGGGCTCCGTTGCATCTCGAGCCCTGATTCCGGTTGACTGATGGTGGGGGCTGCATGGGGGTCTTTGCCGAAAAACATTCTGAGCTGGATGGGATAGAGTCCTGGGGTCAGTCAGGATGTTCCCCCAAAGGTGGGATGAGAAGGGGGGCTCCTGGGCTGGCAGATTGCTGTCCCTGCACCTGATGGTCTCGAGGACCCTTTCCAGGCTGACGTTCAGTCATTTTATTCATTTCATCGGTTCGTAGAATGTTTGACTGTCAAGGTCCCCCCATCCAGCCCACTTCCTTCCACCGGCCCATCAGAGCAAAGCTGATGACTGTCTTCGGACGGTACGGGCGGGCTGATCTGCCTTTGAGGTGTCTCACTGAGCAGCCCGGGGGCCTCCGTGTCTCCCCTCTGTTCCCCGCTGTCAGAATTCGCGACAGTGCCTTTGTCACCAGCCTCGCTTGGCTGCACGACAGAAATCCAGGGTGTCTGGCATCCTTCGGAAGGAACCCTGCAGGTACCTGCCTGGACCCCCAGCAATCTGGTGGGCAGGGCTGCGGGAACTGTTTCCTTTGGGGGCAGCCTCTGGAGAGGCGGGGGTGATTTGTGTCAACACGAGTGACCGTTCCCAAGGCCCACCTTGGGGGACAGAACCCCCTCTCCGCCTTCTCATTGGTTCTGACAGGAGCTGGGAGCCCCGTCACCATCTGGGTGCTGATTCCCACCCCAGTTCTTGGCACTGCCGACATCCAGACACTCGTCTCGCGGTGGAGGGCGGGCGGGAGAGGGGAGAAAGGACGAGCTGGGGCCGGGATCACCCCGCAGCTCCCTGTAGCCGCTGTGGAGCCTCGGTGTGTGGTTTTCTAACCTGTGAAAGGGCCTCAGTGCTCTCCATCTCCAAGGGTGTGCTAAGTTGAAAAGCATACATGTGTTCCAAGTGCCCACACGTGTGTTGGCATGCCTGTGGACGGGCTCGTCGGGGGGTGGGTGACGTCACAGTTACGGGGGGGTCCGTTAGCTGGCCGAGCCCCGTGTGATGTGGCTTTGTCCTCAGGCCAACTTTTGCTTCCTGGGGTGGTGTTGGTAAAACAGCAAGTGACGTACCCGCAAAGCAGCAGCTTCCTCTCCTGCCCTTTCTCATCAGCTCCCTGCGGGGGTCTCATCGAGGTAGACACTGGCTCACCCCCGTGCCTGGAATCGCCCCCCACAGAGGGAAGTCTGATGCATCTACCCACTGTCCCATTGCAGCTCAGCCCCACGGGGGAGGTGTCCAGGGCTCTGGGGAGACTGGCTGCTGCGACCTTCCTTGAATATGGCACATTCTCTCCAGTAGGTTTGGGGCGATCTGTCTCCCCCACCCCAGCCTCTAGAATGACAGCTAATACTCAAAAGCTAGGTTTGGGACGGGCCAGAAACCCACTCGTAAGAGCCGCTGGGTAATCGTTTCTGCTCTCGCCTCCCTCCCCCCCGCCCCCGGACTCTGTGCGGTGGGGAGGGGAAGTGGTCCACCTCATGCTGACGCCTTTCGGAAGAGAACTTTGCCAGGCCTCCTTTGAGCCAGGCCATGAGATGTGTCCTCACACAGAGAGGCACTCGGGGCTGGCGTGGGCCTCCCGGGGGAGCTGGCCTCTGAGCACAGCCTGCCCGCGGTCGGACCCCACGGCAGGCTGAAGAGCTGGCTGCCCTGGGCCCAGGGTGACTCCTGTCCCCATCCCCAGGCCAGAGTGACCCCTGGGGGCTGGGGGCCTGTGGGAGGTGAGGGACAAGTCGGGTTGGCTCACTTGCTGTTGCCTCATTCAGTGAAATATTTGCTGAGCACCTACTTTGTATCCGGAGTGGGGATCAGAAGGGAGGAAGAAGTTGGGTTTCGTCTGGGGAAGAGACAGGCTTATCCACAGGCACTTATAAAATAATTGGAGATGCAGTGAGAGGGATGCCCTTGGTACAAGAGCTCCAGATGGAGAGTCCCGGATGGCAGACTGGGCGGGGGATCCCAGAAGGCCTCTTGGAGGAGGTGTCCCTTGCCTGGAGGCTTGCAGATCAGAGGGGATCACTTGTTGGCAAGATCATGAGCTGAAAACAAAGGTTTATTGAATCGCAAGTTAAGTGGTAGCTTCCTTGCTCCTTGGGGAAGGCGCATCACAAACTCCTCGCCCCTCTGCTCTGCTTCCTTGCTGACTGGTGGGGAAAACGCCCACGTGCTGTGAGCGCTGCACTTTGACCTTCACACTTCGACTGCTGGGACTGGGGAGACCTTGGGCTGAGCCGAGAGCTCTCGGGGCTCCGGGTCCCAGGCGTGGGCCCAGGGAGAGGGCATTTGGTCCCCAGAGCTGGGCATGCCTGTCCGTCAGCTATGCAAAGATTCCCGTTAAGGCAGCATCTCGCCCCCGGGCCCCAGCGTGTGTCCCTGCTTTTACTAAAGGGCTGGGGTAGGTGCGCTTTGTCATGGTGGGACCTTCCAGAAGGGCGGCAGGCAGAGCACAAGGCACTCCCAGGCTGCCTGGGTTAAACTACCAGAAACCACGGGAAGCAGGTGCCCTGTCCTTGGACCAGGACGCTGAGGCCGAGAGGGAGGGCCTCATGGTGGCCCCAACTGCCTCTCCCCTCCGGGGGCCCCCCTCGTGGACGTGGCTTCAGCCCCCCACCCCTCTCCCCCTCTTCACTCCTGTGCAGTGAGCATGACGTGGGGGAGGACATCTACGACTGCGTCCCGTGCGAGGATGAAGGGGACGACATTTATGAGGACATCATCAAGGTGGAAGTGCAGCAGCCCATGGTGAGCCCCCGCTGCCCACCCCGCCCCTCCTTTAAAGCCTCTGCGCAGACCCCACCGTCTGAGCCACGGGCGTGGCGGGGGGGAGCTGCACCCGGTCCTTCCTGGCCACCATGGGGTTCGTCCCCTGCGCCGGTCGGCCAGGTCCCTTCTTTCCTATGAAATGTTCTAGGGAGACCGGGATGTGACACCGCTGCCACCCCGCCTCCCCGGACGTGTTGCTCTGGAAGTCTTCTCCGGAGGGCGTGCAGGACCCCGAGTCCTTCCTGCCCAGGGAGCCTTAGATAGTGACGCGGTGCTGGTCTCAGGCAGCCCGCCTCCCTCTGCCCTTAGCCAGCCCTGCGTCTTTCCTGCGCGAGGATGTTTACTTCCGACGGGCGTCGGCTCATCACGTCTCGGATGTTTGTTTGCTGCAGCTCCGTGTACTGCCCACAGCTGCTGTACTGGGGCGGGAGGGTTCCTGCCAGGCCAGGACGGGAGACGGGGCTCTGGTGGCGTGGACCACAGCCCTTTCGCACCCCCAGACTCCTGGGGGCGGTCGCGATGCCAGTTGCCCACTGTGGAGGCTTTTGATGCCATTTGCCCTCACCGGAGAAATGGGGGAAATTTCTCTGAAAGCGGGTTTCAGTCTTTTCCCTCAGTGTGGGGGCCACCAGCTGGTGGTGGAGAAACAAAAGGGTAGGACACAGCTCCCCACGAGGCCTCTCAGAGAGGCCCTTCCCGCTCTCTGACGGGAGACGTGCCAAGATGCCGGGCAGTGGCTCACAGCCCCAGATGCTGCTTCTAGGAACGGGTTTCTCATTTTGCCCCTCAAGGGTCTGAAGGTGGGTTTCGCTCCCCACAATTACCAGGAATCTCACTCTGGAGAGTCAGCTGTGGGTCTGTCAGCCCAGGTCTGCCCCCGTCCCGGGCAGCCTTATGGTAGGCAGCTCTGCTCCTGGACCTTCCAGGGAAGTGGGCTCAGGGGGCCGGAGGGCTCTGCTTAGCCGCCCCGGCCTGAGAGGCTGGCTGGCCTCCCGCATCGCCAGCAGGCTGAGTGAGATGGGCGCCGCCTGACTCCCCAGGCCCTTTGGAAGCTGGGTGTCCTTGGGTTAGGCGAAGGCATGTGGGTGTAGTGGCCTGTGTGTTTGGGGGGATCCCCTGCCCCCTGGCTGTACAAGCTCCCACGAGACCCCGTCTGCACCTGGCTTGCAGAAGCCCTGGAGTGGGCGCTCCCCAGAGGCCGCTGCTGTCCCTGGTGCTGAAAGCACATGACAGGACCCCGGGGCGTTTGCAGGACCTGCGGGGCTGGGGGAGATGCCCGCCTGTGTCCTGGGGACAAACCTGCCCAGCGATGCGTAGCGTCCCAAGTCTCGGCGCTGGGCTCACGAGCTGTCCTGTCCATCTCCTGCCACCCGCCAGGTCCTCTGAGATACAACAGCTGGTTTTATTTCCTCTCCTGTCATGTCTGGAGCTATCTGAACGGTCTAAGTGGAAAGTATTGGGAATAGTGATGTTTCTAAAGGAAGCTACAGCCAGGAGAGGGCAGGTGCCACTCTCAGAGCCCGGCCGTGGGCAAGCTGCCATGTGCTTGGTCCTGGCGCTGTCCCCGCCGCCCCGCCAGGCTGCCATGCGGGCGGGCGGAGGTGTGATGTGCCCTCTGGGGCCGTTGGCTAATGGGGGTGAGCTCCCTGACTCCCCCAAGCTCGGCTTGAATAAGCGTAAGCACCGCTAACTGGTTCTCTGCCCTATTTGTCTCTCCACGCTTTCAGATTAGATACATGCAGGTAAGTGGCAGGTGGAGGGGAGGCCCGGGGCCAGTTCTGCCAGCACCGTCTTCCTCTGACTTCCGGGAGGAACTCGGGACCCTGTCCCCAGGGAGACGCTGTTGGGCACCACATTCTTACACACAGTTTTAGGGGAGCTGTGGACCCTCAGCACTGAATTCCCAGGCTGAGCGGGGCTTCGGGCTTTGGGAAGGGGCCTGGGAGGCCTGGGTGATGTGCCCGCCCGGCAGGTTACTTTGGAGAACTGTGGCCCCGGCAAACCCACGCGGGGCCCTGGGGCATTTCTTGGAGGAGGGGGAGGATGACGTCAGGGCAGGTATGAGTCCAGACGGCACGCCCCACGTCCCAGCACTGTTTCCCCGGAGCTTTGCTTGCTTGGACTGAAAGGACTTAAGGAGAGTGTCTGGACCGTCCACAGAACCTCCGACAGTCAGCCCACCTGCTGCCTCTTCCCCGGCCCCTGTGGCCACAGTCTCTTGGTCAGTCCCACCCCAGAGGTGGGGCAGGCCCCGCCTCAGAGGCGTGTCCTCAGTGACCCCTGCCGACGGGCTGTTAGCTCGGAACCTGGTCCGAGGCAGTGGACATTTGGAAGGTCCAGCCCTGTGGGGAATTGGCTTCTTCCTCTGAGGCGGTAGCAGGCTGAAGCTGGGAGGGTGGGTCAGCGGGTGGACACGTGTCCTCGGGGAGCTGGTCAGACCCTCTCTGTGCACGGAGTCGGCGCTTTACGCATGTGACGCCCGCTGTGTCTGCTGGAGGGGGCGACCAGTCTGGTGGAGACAGATTCGGAAGCCTCTGTCCCACCTCTGCGCTGTCGTCAGTTCTCAGGGTCACAGCACATCCCCTCCCCTGTGCCTCAGCCTGCCCGTCTGCAGAAAGGAGGGGAAGGGCCTTT
This sequence comes from Leucopleurus acutus, assembly GCF_964270905.1. Taxonomy (NCBI): domain Eukaryota; kingdom Metazoa; phylum Chordata; class Mammalia; order Artiodactyla; family Delphinidae; genus Leucopleurus; species Leucopleurus acutus. The sequence continues at coordinate 2,424,995 of NC_139150.1, read as the reverse complement.
TGTCTCCCACGCGGCCCCCTTCACGCTCAGTGACCCCACGGCCGAGCCCGGGCGGGCGGCAGGTGGAGGGCATGGCGGGGTCCTGGCTGACCTCCTGTGCCCCCTCTAGAAAATGGGCATGACGGAGGACGACAAGAGAAGCTGCTGCCTGCTGGAGATCCAGGAGACGGAAGCCAAGTACTACCGGACCCTGGAGGACATCGAGAAGGTGGGCGTGGCCGCCGGGTCCACCCGGGACCCCTGCGTCCTGGGAGCCGCTGTCACCCGGCAGGGACTCCGGGCAGCGGCGACGGAGGCGGGGCTCAGGGGCCCTCTCGGTTTTGCACCCTCCGAAAAGGAGGTCGCCCTCACCGTTCCTCTGCCCTCTGCCCTCTGCCCTCTGCCCTCTGCCCTCTGCCCCCACACAAGCCGTGGGCTCCGCTCAGGCCAGCTTCCTCGTCAGCTGCCACCCTTGGCCCCGGCCCCACCTCCACCCTTTGGCCTCAGCTCGGACCCTGGACTGTTCCTGGGCTTGTTTCACAGGCTTCTTCCAGCCTAAACGGGGCGTCGTTATGGCTTCCGCTCCGGAATGCGCCGAGCTAGGCTCTTTACGCTTTTATCCTCACCCAGAGCTAGACGCCTTCTGTATACACTCTCCCCCAGGCCAGGCGCTGAGTGAGCTCTTGATGTGTCCCTCCTCCCTGGGGTGCTGTCTGCACTCAGCCTCCCCCCACCCCGTGAGCTGCGATAACAGCGGTACCACCCACTGTGGGCATCCTGCACCTGGGACGCAGTTGGGCCCAGCGACGTGAGTCTCTGGAGCTCCTGTGGCGGCCTGTGTGCGCCCCTGAGTGGCCGGTCAGCGCTGTCTCCCTGCCGGCCTGCCCAGCTCCTGGAGAACCACGGGCGGGCCTGCTCCTGCCATCCGCCCTGGCCTCCTGTGGTCACTGGCGCAGTGCCGTTTCCCTGTCACTTGGGCATCCTCATTGCCAGCTGCCAGTGCACGCTGGCGTGAAAGAACCAACACGGTGTTTGAGACGGACCCTTCCTGGCCGGTCTTTCGCTGCAGAGTAGGGCCAAGTGTAGCCATAAGGGGGTGGCCTGAGAAGGCCCCCACTGTTCAGGGCGCTGTGGAACCTCCAGCCGGGAGTCGTGAGACGCCCCTTGGCCCCAGGTCTGGCCCAGGCTTCTGACCTTTCCCCTCCTCCCGCCCCACTCAACCCTTGTGTGTCCGCCCTTTAGCTTCTCCCCGACCACCAGCTTTTCTGCAGACACATGGTCCCAGCTGCCCACTCCTTCGAGTCCCAGCTCCCGGGTCAGCTCCTTCCAGGGCCCTGCAGGCTTCACGTAGCCCGAGTTTCGTCGCAGAAAACCGGCGGGCCGCTGTGGCCCGTCTCCACCCCTGCAGTGTGGGCTTTGGGGGCGGGTGCTGCCCGTCTGCGGGCGCAGCGCACGTCGGGGGTTGAGCTGGGGGCGTGCCCAGCCAGGGTGTGCATGTGCTGAGTGTTCTCGGGGACGATCGTGTTTGCAGTCCTCCCCTAGCCGTGTTGCCATCCCCGTGTCAGGTGAGGAGACCGAGTCACACAGTGGCCGGCGCCGCCACGGCACAGGGAGGGGTGCTTGGGTGCGTCCGCAGCCGCTAGTGCCTGCTCGTTTGGACAGGTCTCTCCTGCTGCACACAGCGGCCAAGGAGAGGGCGAGGGGACCCGGACCCTGTGGGAGAAGGGCAGGGAGAGGGGAGGGTGGCTGGTCGTTCCCCACGGGGGCCTCCAGGAGGCCGGGGGCAGAGCACCCCTGCCACTGTGGCGCTTGCGGGGCCGGAGCGGGCCCCTCGATGACAGGTTTGCGGGTGCACTCATGGGTGTAGGCTCAGGAGTGGGTGTCGGGTGGGAATCACGGCATTTCTCGGTCCTCAGGCTCTCCCTTGGGTGACGCCTCTCGCCTCCCGGGAGGACCCCACTTACTCAAATATCTCAAACAGCAGAGCCCACCCTGGCTGGCCTTAGGGTGGAAGTCCAGCGCCACGTGCAAGGGGCCCTCTGAGGAGCTTTGCCCACCTGGCGGGTCCTCAGGCCTGACCCCCACCCGGTCCCACACTTCCCGCGCAGGTCTCCCCCTCTCCAGTAAGCGTGGAGCACCCCCGTGTGCTGGGTGAGCGGCCGCCCCGCAGGACCCTTGATGGGGGAACGGGGGCGCTGCCTGCAGTCGCCTGTTTTTCTCCGAGGCCGTTAGAGCCCCTCGAGGCGACTGTGGCCTCGACGGTGACGGGCGTCCTTCAGGCGGTGACGGGCTTCTCTCTTCCAGAACTACGTGACCCCTCTGAGGCTCGTGCTGAGCCCGGCGGACATGGCGGCCATCTTCATCAACCTGGAGGTAGGGGCCCCACTCCGGCTCACCGTGTGTGGGCTGGAGGTCCTAACCTGCTCGGACGTCAGGCGCGCTCCCACGTGACCGTCCCCAGGGCTTGCATGGTTGACCCTGGCTAAAGGGTGTTTTCGTGGCTGACGGATGGGGGGCGGTGAGCAGGCCCCCATTTCTCAGGGACTTTGGTTTTAGGAGACAGAGGACAGTTTCTGGGAGCTTCCCTGCCCAATACTGTGCTGGCGGGTGTGCCCGGGATGCACACGCCCTGGAGGAAGCACCAGTTTTGTCATCAGTGGAGGGAAGTGTGTCCCCCCCCCGTCTCTGAGCAAACAGAGCGCCCTCACTGCTCTGCGGTGTCTGAACACGGACACCGGAGGGCCATCCCGCGTGGGGAGGCTCACCTCGATGTGGTCAGCAGAGCCGGGCCCAGAAGCGGCGTGTGGGTGGGCTTCGTCGGGGAGCACTGGCCCTACTATTCCTTGGGGTGCCGACGGCTTGAGGAGTGGGCGCTGGGCACCTCCTGGGTGAGGCTGACGCAGACCCCGGAGTTTCGTAGCCCCTGCACCCCCCGACCCAGAGTTCATCCTGCCGTGAGCAGTGGCACACGTGGCCACAGAAGGACTGGGAACCTGGATGGGGGACGGTGCTGCCTGCCAGCCACTCCTCTGCTCTGAAGTGTGGACACACTTCCCCAGGCCCCCCTTCCACAGCAGAGAGACTTCACCCGTCAGGGCGCCTGAGCCCCTGCACTCCCGCATACGGCGGGCGGGACCCGAGGATGCCGGCTGGGGTCGGGCACCGTGTGTCTGGACAGGCTGGTGCAGACTCTGGACGGCTGTGGCACCATCTAGTGAACGGCAGCCGGTGTGTACGTGAGGAAGTACGCCCGGCGCCCGGCCGCTCACGTGGACGTCCTTCCATCGGAACGGCAGCCCGGAAGGAGCGGGATCCCGGAGCCCGCGTGCCCCCAGCCTGCTGTGCGTGCTCACGCGTGGTTGCTTTTTGTCCCAGGACCTAATTAAGGTGCATCACAGCTTCCTGAGGGCCATCGACGTGTCCATGATGGCGGGGGGCAGCTCGCTGGCCAAGGTCTTCCTGGACTTCAAGGAAAGGTGAGTGGCCGGGGCCTCTGGGGCGTCCGGGCGCCGCTCCGGTTCCATCGTGGGGATGGGGCAGAGCTGGTGGGTGAGTTTACCCAGGTTACCGCTGCGTGGTGCCGAGGCGGGCGTCGGTGCTCCCACACTCACCCTGTCCTCACTTGTAAACTGAGAAAACTGCCTGCCCTCCGTGCCGTCACAGCCTGCATGGGAGGGGCCTCTCGGGGGCTCCAGCCGCCCCCTCTGCCTCTATTCTTGGGGGTCGTGGTGGCTGAAGGACACTCGTGCCATCACGACGCCCCTGCCGTGCTGCAGACCCCACGGGAATCGGGCACCGGGAGAGTCTGCCCCTGAGTTCTGTGCCTGGGGCGAGGTGACCTGTGGCACCTGCCTCTACAACTGCACTCACCCCCGCCTGTGCCAGCCTGAGTGAGGGGCTTCAGGGGCTGCAGGGAGCCATGACTGAGGCCCAGGCTCTGGGTCCCCAGGGCTGAGGCCACGCCGCTGCTTCTACACGACACCACAGCCCGACTTCTTTATCTGTCGGTCAGGGGCCACGATGGCGTCTGTGCCCCTTGGTGCCCTGAGGGTGAGCAGAGGCCAGGCCTGCGCTGCCGACACGCTGGTCCACACCCAGCGAAGGCTGCAGTGACCGGGCAGGTTTAGGGGCCGGACCTGGGCAGCCGGGCGGGGGTGCGGACGGCAGCCCTGGACACGGTTGCATGGCCGTCTTGGCATAAACTGGCTTCAGCCCTGAACGTGGGGAGACGTGGTTCCGGGACCGAGAAGCGCAGAGCCCTGGATCTTCCAGTGGTGCCCTGGTCCTGTGCGAGTCTCCGCAGCTTCGGGGCAAGTGTCCGTGGAGCCCGAGGGGGTATAGATGCTCTTGTCAGAATCCGAGGCGGCCCTTCTCCTCCAGGCCCCTCCCAGGTGGTTAGGCTGAGTCTAGACGCAGAGAGGGCACCGGCCTCCACCCCGCCAGAAAGTCACCTGTGATAATCATGCCCGCTAGTTGGGTCCCTGATCAGAATCAAGACTGTCAATGGGAGAGAGCGACAGCTCATTAGGAACCAATGCAGGGACCTTTTTTAAAAAAATTCTACCGCTCTTACGTGGCCCCTGTGAATCTATTTGCTTGCTGGCTTTAAGCGCCTCTGTTGGTCACCCCAGTTGATGGAGGGGGTACGGAGGCAGCCTTCTGATCTCTAGAATGTCCTGCTGGAGCCTGGCGGGGGCGTTGGGATTCTGGAAGCTTCCAACTAGGTGTGAGGGGGCAGCTGTCAGGATGGCTCTGCCGTCCCAGCGGAGAGCCCGGGCCCCTGCTTCTTCCCCTTGCACCTTGGCAACTGGTGCTTCAAGACGGGATGCTGACGAGGACGAAGCCGGATGACGTGGAGGGCTCGCGGGATGCCAGCATCGCAGGGTCCTGGGAGATGGTGGCTTTTAGCCACTGAAATCTCAAGATATGCATCAGCAGATGGTGCCTGGCGTTCTGTCCCTCGTAGAATCTTTGGACAAGGAGCCTGAAGGTTCTGTCTTCGTGGTGCCTCTGCCTGGGAGCTTGTTAAAAATACCGATTCCTGGGGCTTCCCTGGTGGCGCGGTGGTTAAGAATCCGCCTGCCAATGCAGGGGACACGGGTTCAAGCCCTGGTCTGGGAACTAGATCCCACGTGCCGCGGAGCAACTAAGCCCGTGCGCCACAACTACTGAGCCTGCGCTCTGGAGCCTGTGTGCCACAACTCCTGAGCCCACGTGCCACAACTACTGAAGCCCGTGCACCTAGAGCCCGTGCTCCGCGACAAGAGAAGCCACTGCAATGAGAAGCCTGTGCACCGCACGAAGAGTAGTCCCCACTCACCGCAACTAGAGAAAGCCCACGTGCAGCAATAAAGACCCAACACAGCCAAAAAAAAAAAAAAAAATACCGATTCCTGGGGTCTGATGAGGGATCCTGGGAGCGGTAGAAGGCACCACAGGGGCCAGTTGGGACCCTGGGTCCGTGTCACCCTCATCTGCAGGAGGGTCCCCTGCATCGCCCGTCAGGTAACTCTCAGCTCCGCTCACAACCCTCTGCACAGGCAGCTGCATTCCCAGGCGCCTTCAGCTAGGATTGCCTGAACGTGCCTCCCCCAGGTGCCCTGTAGCTCCAGGCAAGGAGCCGTGGCCTCCTGAACAGGCAAGGGTCCTCAAGCCTGCTTTCTGAGGGGCCACGAGTCGGGGGGCTCCCGGGAGCCATGAGGGAGCAGGCAGTGCCCACGTACAGGTGGCAGACGCAGCCAGAGGAGAGCAGACGAGGTTTCTCCAGGCACCAGCAGGTGTGGGCATGCTGGCCGGCCCGGGCAAGGGGGTGGGGATCCGGTCTGGGGGTCAGGCCGGCTCCCTAACCCACCCTCTGCCCCCAACAAGGTTTTCCTCTCACCTGGCTGCAAGCCACCATGCTAGGTGGGCCCATGGTGCCCCGCTGCTGGACTTGAGCTGACTGTCAGACCTGACCCTCGCCCAGGTGACGGGCACGGCAGACACTTCTCAGCACCTCGTTAGTGCTGCGCCTTGGCTGGGGGTCGGACGGGCACTGAGGCCCAGTGACCCAGCTCTAGGCCGCGTGGCTGAGGTACAGATGGATGACCTATCCTCTCCTGGGACCCTCCACGTCCCCAGCGCAAGGGCTCTGCTGCCTGGCCTGTCCCCGTGGTCCAGCTTGCCTGTGAATAAGACCTCGCACCGTCCTCTACACACAACCTCGGGCTGGCCTGCCCCCAGGCCTCCTTTCCTCTGGGAATGACGGACGTTTCCGCCTTGGAGAATCGCAGTGAGCAGAATGCGTCCTGGCACCGAGAGCTCTGCAGATGGTCACCCGCCCAGCGAGGCGTCGGGGGGTCCAGGCATCCGCCCAGCGAGGCATCAGGGGGTCCAGGCACTTCTCCCTCCCTCTGGGGGAGGGGCTGGCTGCATTTCACCAGACCTCATTTGCCAAATCACTGTTCATCCCAGCGTCCGCCTTTTCTGGCGCGTCCCTTCTTATTTCCGAGTCAGCCCCGAAGGCCCTGATGGTCGCTGGCTCACCGATTCTGCGAGCACTTATGAAGCGCCTGCTGTGTGCGGCTGCAGAGCTCTGGGCCAAGGACATCGTGGTGAGCGAAGCAGGCTCAGCTCTCCCTGGGAAACGAGTCCACAGACAAGAGACTTACCGTGGGCTGTGATAGTGCCTGAGAGCACAGGGAAGGGGAGGGGGATGAGCACAGGCTGGGGCCCCCTGAGGACCTGGGGGAGAGGGGATCAGCCCTGAAGCCACGTGGGGAGTAGAAGCTGCGGGAGAGCCAGGAGCTCTGACTGTTTGGGGAACGGGCAGAGGCCGGAGGAGCGGGACCGAGGGGGCGAAGGGGAGGTTCTCCAAGGAGCAGTTACAGGTTCTGCAGGATCTGGTGGGTGAAGATAGGGATTCATAATTTTTTGTTTGTTTGTTTGCGGTACGCGGGCCTCTCACTGCCGTGGCCTCTCCCGTTGCGGAGCACAGGCTCTGGACGCGCAGGCGCAGCGGCCATGGCTCACGGGCCCAGCCGCTCCGCGGCACGTGGGATCCTCTCGGACCGGGGCACGAACCCGCGTCCCCTGCATCGGCAGGCGGACTCTCAACCACTGCGCCACCAGGGAAGCCCCATCATTTTTTTAATGAGGGCAGGAGAAGCCTTTGAGGAATTCAAGGGGCAAGATGCCGGCAGCTCGTCCCTGATGAAGGATGGGTGGCATCCGGGTGTGGTATGAGCAGCAGAATGGCAGGGGGCGATCACCTCCCTCTTTTTGGAGCTTATTCTCCCATTAATGCAGCCTCGATCCTCAGACAAGGCGGGGGCTCCTGTTAACCTTGCCGTGTGGGCTTACAGGAGACGACGTCTCCCACACAGAGGGAGCTGGCTCTCGGGCAGGGTTTGCATTGAAGTCACACCTTTTGTATTTATCGCTGGGGCTGACCAAGGTGGGCCTGGAGCCTGACTTCTCGTGGGTCCGTGGTTCGGGCTGGATGGGGCCTGGGGAGCTGGTGGCCCGGTGGTAAGACGGGAGGACGAGCCCTCAGGAGGGACTGTCTGTGGGGCTTTGCGCACGTGCCGTTAGGAGGAACGTCGTTCAGAAAGGCAGGTTCCCCGTCCCAGGACCCCGTGGGATTTCCGTGAGTGTGGAGAGAGAGGCTCTGGGCAGGGGAGGGCTTCGGCGCGCTGCAGCTGCTCCTTGTTCTTAGGTTAGGTGGACGGCGCTGCCCTCTGGCTGTGATTTCCATTCGCGGAAACCAGGGTCTCTGGGGGCCTTTCATCTCAAAACCCGAGGTCAGGTGGCCCTGCACGGAGACAGCCCTCTCGTACCCCCTAAGCCCCCGCAGGGGTTCGCGTGGCTGCCCTGTCGGGAGGGCTGCCCTGGGACCACCAGCCGGAGAGCCCTTTGCCTCCCGCCCTGTCCAGAGCTCCTTTCCTAGATGGGGCAGCTCGGGACGGGAGAGGGGAGCGGCCTTGGCCACGCGTGGTCTCAGCTTGTTCCCGTGTCCCGGGTGAACACCTGGGCGCATCACCTGTGTCCTGGGACGTGCTCCGTCCTGTCCCCGGCTGTGTGGGCTGAGACAGAAGTGACGCAGTGAGGAAATAAGGCGTCAGGTGTATTTCTGTGAGAGGCATTCAGGCTCCCTTTATGGGGTCGGAGTTGGAAGGTCAAGCAGTTAAATAAATAACCTAGCGCGGAGCTGGTGGCCAACATCGACCACCCCGTGAAAGAGCAGAAGGTTGACGAAGGTCGCTCCGCTGACAGTCCGGGACACTGGCACGCAGAGTCAGCGGGGACAGGAGTTAGGAGTGAGGTGGCCACGTTACATGCAAACAGGTCGATTTCCTCCGTGGCAAGAGCGCTGGAACCTTTCGGTTGCTTCCCCAGCGTGACGGAAATCACGTGTGCAGAACAGGGTCATGCAACGTGCGTCGGGCCGGGTCGAGGAGACTGCCTTCCCCGGGGCCTCTGGTGGCTGGTGTTCCCAGGTGCTCCGGTGGGACCGTGAACCGTCAAGTCCTCTGCGTGTGCGTTGCCTTACTTCCAAGTTTCTGGGTTTTTTTTTAAACTTTGGTACATGAAACTGGCTTTCTTTCCCTTCCTTCCTTCCTCCCTCCCTCCCTCCCTTTCTTTCTTTTTGGCTGCATTGGGTCTTCGTTGCTGCGCGCAGGCTTTCTCTAGTTGCGGCGAGCGGGGGCTACTCTTTGCTGTGGTGCACAGGCTTCTCATTGCGGTGGCTTCTCTTGTTGTGGAGCACAGGCTCTAGGCACGCAGACTTCAGTAGTTGTGGCAGGCGGGCTCAGTAGTTGTGGCTTGCGGGCTCTAGAGCGCAGACTCAGTAGTTGTGGCGCACGGGCTTAGTTGTTCCGCGGCATGTGGGATCTTCCCAGACCAGAGCTCAAACCCGTGTCCTCTGCATTGGCAGGCGGATTCTTAACGACTGCGCCACCAGGGAAGCCCCTTAATCAACTTTTCTATGAAAATTCTGAATTGAATAGCAGACTCCTTGAAGTGGAAGCCAGGGCTCAGTTTCTCATGCAGAGTGGCTCCTGGTCAGTGTGTCACACTCGGGACTCTGGACCCGGCCATCTGTCTCAAACCCCCAAGGCCCCAGGGAGGGGAGACCTGCCCGGGGGCTCACGTGGCAGAGCCGGGGTGCTGGATGCCCGGCCCAGGTGTGGTCACCGCGGGTCCCTCGGGCCGTGCAGGGAGAGCCTGGGGAGTCCCACAGACCCAGCGGGATGCAGTGTCATCTCCTCCAAAGTGAAGCCAGCAACAGGCCTTGACTGCCTACCCGCAGCGCCTCGCCAGGTACCCCAGGGTGCAGCAGCGTCCGCGGAGGACAGACAAATGGGCCTGACGTCATCTTCACCCGAGCTTCCCAGAGCTGGGCCGGGAGAGGCCTCCAGACGTTTGCTGACACACAGCGTAACCTGCGTCTGGCAGGGCGTCCCTGGAACGTCATGCGCGGGGCCCGGCCTCCTGGTGTCGCCCTTTATTAGCTGGTGACTCTTAGCAAGTTCACTGAGGCCTTGGTTTCCCCACTGGAGAGTGGGGCTCACCACCCCCACCTCTACAAGTGGGTTAAAGGGTCGCGACGCTGTGCGTGAAGCTCCTGGCCCTGGTGGCTCCCAGAGGTGGTGACTTGCAGCCAACGACGTCACCTGCCTGGTCCTTCTCCAGGGGCCTACTCGGTAGTCGGGTGACAAGATTTTGAAAGATGAGGTTTCAGGCCAGTAACCCAAGGCCCTGAGAGCGCTGGGCCCCGGTGCCGGGGGCTCTGGCCTGTCGGCCCTGGAGGATCGTGGTGGGGAGCAAAGCAGAGGGTGTTAGGAGAGAAGCAGGACGGCAGGCAGGCAGTGGACACAGGGGAGGCCGGAAGCGGGGGAGGCGGGGCTGGGTTAGAGGGAGCTCCTTCTCCCCCTCTGCACCCCGCATCTTCCCTGGATCCGCGGCCCCTCCCAGCACCCCCGTCTCCCAGGTGACGGGGGCTGACGTCACCCTGCCCTGAGAGGCCGGTGGCTGGAACCCAGGCACAGACCATCAGTGCCATGTGGCAGCAACAAGGGCTGGCCCGCGGGGTCCCCGCACCTCGAAATGTCAGCTCAGGGGCCGGCCCCCCAGGGCGAGCACAGAGCCGGGCTGGGCCTGGGTGCTCACTGCCTGTGGACTGCAGCGTGAGTTGCCTGGGGAGGCGGGGGCTTCTGTCTGGCTTTGGCCCTTTCCAGGGGCGGGATGGGGGGCTGAGGGCGGCACCCCCAAACCCGGTCCTGACCTGGAACAGAACCACAGAAGAGGGCCTCCTGGGGTTCGGGGAAGGCAGGGTGCCCCTCCCTCCCCACGGCTGGCAGCCCTCCTCCTGGGCAGGGCGGGGAAGGAAAGCAGCCTCATGGAAAGAACGAAACCGTTAAATGTGCGAACACGTGAGGAGCTGTCGGGGGGGGGGGGGGGAGCTGCTTGCTGTGCTCACAGCCTGACGTGAACACGGCTCGGGCTCACACCCAGTGTGTGTGTGTGTGTGTGTGTGTGTGTGTGTGTGTGTGTCCGCCGTCCAGGCTCCTGATCTACGGGGAGTACTGCAGCCGCATGGAGCACGCGCAGAGCACGCTGAGCCAGCTCCTGGCCGGCAGGGAGGACTTCAGACAGAAAGTCGAGGTACTTGCCGTGTCCGAGCTTCCAGCTCCCTGGCCTCTTACCCGTTCCATGGGAAGCTGGGGGCGGGGCAGTGATGGGACGTTTTTTGTAGATGTTTTTGGCAGGTGGTTTTTTCTCCTTTGCATTTTGTTGGGGTTGAGAGTGGGCAGGGGGAGGTCACCGTCCCAGGCCAGGGCCCAGCCTGGGTGCCACTGTGGCAGAACCCCGGACCAGATCCGGCTGAGTGACTGAGCCCTGACCCTGGCCTATCGGGACCCCATGGGGGCCCCAGGTGACGGACCTCTGCTGGGAGCCTCCCACCCCTGCCGTGTCGTCCCCCCAGAGGCTGGGCTTCCCATGTTGTATCTGGCCGGTCAGACGGTTCCCAGGTTGAGCCCTGGTACACATCCCTTTGCTCCGGCAGTGCTGGGGGTGACTCGCCCCTCGGAGGGGCCCGATGCCCTCGTGTGTCCAGGCAACCCGTGGGGAGCCCCTGGTTCCTGAGGGCGGTGCCCCCGTTAGTGTGAGCTGGCCTCCCCCAGGGTCTCTGGTAGACCCCAGACCAGGCGTCACTCAGAATCCCCCCCATGTGGCCACTGCAGACCCCTGAGGCTATGAGAGGCAGCAGGGCCCCTGCCCGCCTGCTGTGAAGCCCACCCCTCTGCACACGCCTGGTTTGGGGGGGGCGGTCTCTGGGAGCCGGACCGGAGGAAGACCAGACACCTGGGCCCCAGTGCAGGGCTTGGGTCTGCCCCCGTCCCCAGGCCGGGGGATGGGAGTGTTGGGGTCCGGTGTGCCCGGGCAAGGATGCCCTAAATCCACCCGCTGCTCCCCCGACGCCCAGGAATGCACCCTGAAGGTCCAGGACGGGAAGTTCAAGCTGCAGGACCTGCTGGTGGTCCCCATGCAGAGGGTGCTCAAATACCACCTGCTCCTCAAGGTGAGACCGGCTGGAGGGGGTCAGGGCCCGGCAGCCCCCGGGGCGTGGGGTGGAGCCCACAGACAGGCCAGGGTGACAAATGAACAAGCGCGTAGAGTAAGGCAGCCCGTGCTTGGCGCCTAAAAACTGCAAATCAGTGCGGGGAGCTATGCAGTATTTGTGTGTCTTATGAATATTGTCAGTTAGTATGCAAGGAAAATTATGATCTAAATCGGTAAGAGAAGAGGAAAGCCGAGAGAGACAGAAAAGCATCCTCGGGCCGGAAGTAAGAGCTCCTGGGGCTCGTCTCTTAACCCAGTCCCTGAGCTTCCTGGTGGCCACGGAAACAGGAAGTCCTTCGGGACAGACAGACCTGCGCGGGAGACAGTGGTTTCTGTGAGATGCCAGCCAAGGCTCTTTAGTGAATCAGCAGGTCACCTGTTAGCGCGGCCCCTGGCTTTGTGGTGTCTTAATGTTCCCCCCGTTATCCACAAGAGTTGGAGACACCTCGCCTCGAAGCCGTGTGTCCCCTGGAGGAGGGCTCGCTGTCTGTCTGCCGGAGTTGGGCGGCTGGACCAGAGCCGGGTGGGGGTGGGGGTGGGGCTTTGTCCCGAGGGCCTGGCTCTGTCTGCACACCTGGGGCCTGGTGGGGACTCCTGAGTGGTCACCCACGCCTCACCACCACCCCCCCCCAGGAACTTCTGAGCCATTCCACCGACCGGCCCGAGAGGCAGCAGCTCAAAGAAGCACTGGAGGCCATGCAGGTGGGTAAACCGAGGCAGGGGAGAGGCCGGGCCAGCCTGGGGCTTCATGGACCGTGCCCGCCCTCTTTGACTGGACCTGGGCTCGGTAACAACCTTAGCTCGGTGATCGGAGATGTAGATCTTCCTGGGACGGCAAGAGGCGGAGCAGGGGCAGGGCGGTGGATGGGACCCACCAGGGGCAGAGGGGGCGGGTGGAGGGGGCTTCCCTAAGGATTCTCTTCTCTAGCCTCCCCTGGCCCACAGTGACCCCACCCCCACCCCCAGGCCTCCCTTCCTCTCGCTTCCCTGACCGTCTGCCAGACGGTCGACAGAATCCAGGCACCGGACCCAGTGCTGGGCCACCTGGCCCTCCCCTGCCTGCTGCCCAGTGTGTGGCATCTGCTTCTGAAATGCCCACTCCACCCAGGCACGGCGCCTCTCCCCTCCTCCCTCTGTCCATGGAAGCCCACTTTGCAGCTCAGCCCCCGGAAGGAGAGCCCAGCTCACGTCCCTCCCCCTCTTAGAACCCTACTGTGGCTCCCCACTGCCTGCTGAGTCAGGCCCAGACCCTCCCCCCGGCACACAGGCCTCCAGAGCTGTGCTGGCTTTGCAGTTGTATTTACCCCTAATGCCCCACCTTCCAGGCAGGCTTGGCCACGCTCAGGCCCCTGAAGGTGTCCGTTCTTTCCCACCTGTGTGTTGGCTCGGGCTGAACCTGTCCTTGTCACCTGGCAACGTCCTGTGCCTCCTCCATCTTTGCGAAGTGATCTTCCCAGGGGGATCGCCCCCTCTCTGGCTTCTGTCCCCCCACTGCTCGGCCGTCTGTTTCTGGAGCTTCTCTGAGCAGCCTGTCCTCTTTACTCCAAGTCCTGTGCGAACTCTGTGGCCTGTGCCATGGAGGCCCCGGCGGTTGCACGGCTCACCAGGCCCATCTTGTAATGTTCCTGCCTCGGGGTCTCCGATTCTGCCTGGCCAGTGGGCTCCCAGTGTGGACGGGCAGGGGGCACTGGAGGGGAGGCTGGAACCAGCTCTCACCCCCTACCCACCGCCTGGCTCAGGGTGTCTGTCCCGCTGGGCCCTCTGGATCGCGGTGGGCAGTGCCCCCTGGCGGCCAGCAGGAGACTGCAGCATGTGGGTAGCCGGGCTGCGCGGTGGGGTCGCCCTCGTTCCACCGAGGCTCTGTAGGGCCAAGAACTGGCTGGTCCAGGTCGACCTGGTTGTTTTCCTTCTACTCTGACCTAGAAGGTGGCCGAGTGACGGGGTAGAAGGAAGCTGTTCTAGGAGGAGGGATTTCCTGGCGCACCAATGGGGCACAGCTTTTCTGCGTCATTTGTCAAGTGGGGTGACGCTTCTCACCCCTGCGGTCATTTCGAGGGCCAGCCACCTCTGGGGACGGTGGACGGTGCTTTGGAGATGCCCAGCCCTTGCACGGTGCCGTGGGGTTCGTGGCTGAGCCCCTCACGCCCTGCCCAGCGTGGGCCTGCTGACCCGCTCCCCGCCTCTGTTGTGTCCCAGGACCTGGCGATGTACATCAACGAAGTCAAACGGGACAAAGAGACCCTGAAGAAGATCGGCGAGTTTCAGAGTTCCATAGAGAACCTGGTAAGTGCGCCGGCTCCCCAGGAGCGGAGACAGTCACGGGCACATATGCGTGTTTTAAAAAATGACTTTCAGGGCTTCCCTGGTGGCGCAGTGGTTGAGAGTCTGCCTGCCGATGCTGGGGACGCGGGTTCGTGCCCCGGTCTGGGAAGATCCCATGTGCCACGGAGCGGCCGGGCCTGTGAGCCATGGCCGCTGAGCCTGCGCGTCCGCAGCCCGTGTTCCGCAACGGGAGAGGCCACAACAGTGAGAGGCCCGCGTACCAAAAAAAAAAAAAAAAAATGACTTTCACAACCTCAGCATCGAATAAGTGGAAGGGCGACCGCACGCTCCATCCGTCCGGGTCGTGGAGGCACGTGCAGCCGGCTGAGCGCTCTCGCCAAGCGGGTGGAGCAGCTCCTGGAGCGGAGGCTGACCTCGCACTGCCAGGCTGTGCACCGAGACCAGCCCAGGGGCCCTGTGCACAAGGGTGGCCACTGGCTGAGGGCCCGAGGAGGGGAACGGTATTGACTGCTCTGCTCTGCCCTCCCTCCCTGGCCTGGACCGGGACTCTCTTGGGTCCAAGAGGAGAGTGCGGCGCCCAGGGGAGCACAAGGCTCCTAACACTCTGGGACCCCTGGCTCACCCACATCGCCTGTCGCCATGAGGGACAATAGAGAGGGTTTGGTCACTCTGCCCAGGAGTTGCCCTTGAGTTCTCCCCTCCCCCTTGACCTCTAGCAGGCAGGGCTGACACCTCATGGGACCTTATCCTCATCCTGGTCCATCAGAGGCTCAGCCTCGGGGCGTTGGGTGAACCACCGGGTCCTGCGGGGCGAGGAGATGGGCCCTCCCAGGAAGCAGGCACTCCCCGCCTGTGCCGACCGGTACCAGCCTCTCGCTGATCTGCTGAATGTCTAAACAGGGTTCCTCCGCCTCGGCACTGTTGACACTTGGGGCTGGACCGTTCTCTGTCGCGGGGCCTGTCCTGTGCATTGTGGGATGTTGAGCTGCACCCCTGGACTCTGTCCACTAGATGCTGGTAGCATCCCCACCCTTCAGGGGCCCAGGTCATGGCCACCAGATACAACTCCCGACATCACGAGATGTCCCCTGGGTACAGAATCAGCCCTGGCTGAGGACCACTGGTTTACACGCGTTTTCACTCTCCGGTCCCCGAACTTTTAGAGTCCGGGTGAGTGTCTGTCAAAAGCAAATCAGCACAGAAGCTTTTGCAAAGGAAGCCCCGCATGCCCAGGCTGACACCTGGTGCCCATTTGTCTGGTCCTCCCTGACCAGAGTCAGAAGAGCCCAAACAGGACTGTGGTACAGGCACGTGGTGTGAAGACAATCGTTATGTGTCGTCCAGCAAAGAAAAAAGAAGTCACTGAACAGCATTATGACCCGACCCCATTTTTCTTTCCTTTCAGAGGGCAGAGGAGGTTAAGGATGGCTGTGCGCCAGGCTGTTAGCGGTGGTGTTAGTGCCCGGTGGGGCCTGGGGCTGTTGGTTTTCCCCTCGTTGAGCGTTGGATGTTTTCCACATGCTCTACAATGGATGGATGGGCACTACTTTTGTGACAAGAAGACTTTTTTTTTTTAAGTTTTTACATACGACTAATTCTTGCGCATCAAATGACAGAAGTTAAGCAGCAGGGAAGCAGGTGTGGAGCGCTCCTGTGGGCCGGGCGCCCTGCTCTGCCCAGCCGTGTGGTTTTCTCCGGACCCCATCCCAGCAGGTGGAGCTGGTACCTTTCTTCCCGCCCTTTGGAGATGAGACACAGAGGCCCTGAGTCACTAAGCAGGTGCTGGTCCCACCCTGGGTGACACCCACGCTGCGCCCTTCGTTTTGCTCTGGCAGCTCCTGGAAAATGCAGAAAACTCTGAAAGAAGATGCTGAGAGCCCCCGTCGTAGCGCCAGGCGGGCTGGCCTGATAGCGTTTTGCGGCATCCTCTCCTGCCTGTTCTGTCCGCGTAGACCGCACAGGGAACGTGCCCAGAGACGTCTCTCTGAATCAGAGCAGAGCAGAGATGCAAACCAGGCAGAAAACGAAAATGAAATCCTTGCAAACCAGAGAGGGGGTTCCACTCGAAGGCTCTTCCTGTGATAGATGAACCACTGGCAGGACCCCCGCGCGCTGCCCGCCCTCTCTCTGATAAGCGCCGTTTGTTCTCTGTTTAATTTGGTTTCTCGGGGTCAGGCGTCTGGCGTTTCCCACCAGGTTCCTGCTCTGGCTCCATGATGACAGTGGCCTGCTAACTGACCCACACCATCAATCGCCCTTTGTTGCTGCAGAGCTGGAGGGAGTCCTCAGCAGGGACTGCAGAGTCTGCAGGCCCAGTTCCTCCCTTCTGTCCTCGGCACCAGCCGGGAACCGGGGGGGGGCTCGTCTCACATCGCTCCCGCCTTCGGTTTCAGTGGAAAACGGCCGCCCCGGACGCGCGCCCACCTGCGTTTCTCTCCACGTAGGGAACTTGCTCTGGCACCGGGACTAACGGCCTTGCCCTTTCTTTCCCAGCAAGTGAAACTGGAGGAATTTGGGAGACCAAAGATCGACGGGGAGCTGAAGGTCCGGTCCATAGTGAACCACACCAAGCAAGACAGGTGAGCGGAGCGGGCGCTGGGCTGGGTGGCACCCGAGTCAGACACGCCGCTCCAGGGTGCCCCGCTCCCCGGCGGGCCTGGAAACAGCTTCTCACGTGCACTTGGCTTTGGGTTGCGCCTTTTTAATTGCTTCCTTCCTTCCCGGTGAGAGCGACGGCCAGTGGCTGCCACGCCCGTGGGGCTGCCCTGCCTGCGGCCGGCACTGGACCGGCCGGGCTGGGGGACAGCCAGAGGCCCGGCCTGCGAGCGCACGGGCTCCTGGGAGCGGCCGTGTGAGCTGTTTGCCAAAGGACTGGGCGGGAGTGCGGGCGCGCGACGCGAAAGCTCCCGGGGAGCTGGCACGGCCCCAGCTTGTTCAGTCCTCCACGCACACCTGCTGCGTCCAAGGCCTGGGGCCGTGGCCGGGGTCACAGAAGACGTGAGCCCTGCCCCACGCGGCTCCTAATCCCGTGGAGGATGGACGTGTAAATGGGCAGTGACCGGCAGAGGCCAGTGCTGCGGGGAAGGCCAGCGGGGGCAGGGGCGTGGAGGATCCAAGGCCGGGCTGAGGGGTCAGAGTCGGCCGGGCGGGCCAGGCCGGGGGAGGGCTCAGGCTCGGGGAGGGAGCAGCCCTCGCGCTGCCCACCCGGGCGCCCACAGCCGTCCCGCGGCCTCGGACCCCGCTGCGTTGGCTGCACTGTCGGGCCCCTAGTGGCCGCACTGACGGGCCCCTGGTGGCCGCGCTGTCGGGCCCCTGGTGGCCTTACTGACGGACCCCTGTGGCTGCACTGATGGGCCTCTGGTGGCCGCGCTGTTGGGCCCCTGGTGGCCGCGCTGACGGGCCCCTGGTGGCCGCACTGACAGGCCCCTGGTGGCCGCGCTGTCGGGCCCCTGGTGGCCGCGCTGTCGGGCCCCTGTGGCCGTGCTGACGGGCCCCTGTGGCTGCACTGACGGGCCCCTGGTGGCCGCGCTTTTGGGCCCCTGTGGCCGCGCTGACGGGCCCCTGGTGGCCGTGCTGTCGGGCCCCTGGTGGCCGCGCTGACGGGCCCCTGTGGCCACGCTGACGGGCCCCTGTGGCCACGGTGTCGGGCCAGGTACCTGTTCCTGTTTGACAAGGCGGTCATTGTGTGCAAGAGGCGGGGCGACAGCTACGAGCTGAAGGAGATCATCGAGCTGCTTTTCCACAAGATGACCGACGACCCCATGAACAACAAGGACGTCAAGAAGGTGAGCCCCAGCTTCCCCGTGGTGACGGAGGGGCTTCTAAGGCTGGGCCGCCCGGTGCGGGGCAGGCACCGACCCCCCCGAGGGAGGAGTTGTGGGGTGGCTAGAGAAAGCGTGGTCAGGTGGGCTGGCCTCCACCCGCTCTGTGCTGGGCGCAGCACTACCCCCCCCCGCCCCGGCCTTTTGTCTGAGTCTTTCCTGGCGGGGGTCGGAGGGGCACGATCCGGATTGCAGCCCCCCAGTGAGGACCCTGAGCTGAGGGGCGTGGCCCGAGGCCGCTGGTGAGAGCCCAGCCTTAGACCTTGGCCGCTTGGCGCATGTGGCCCCCTGCGGCAAGCAGGCCCTCCTGCCCCTCCCCTGCCCTCCCGCTTTGGAGGAGGGCACCGGGTGGGCCTTGCTGTGGCTCGTGGGGCTCTGATGTCCAGCCAGTGGGCTGTGGCTGCTGGGGGTGGGGCCATGGCTGGTGAGGGAGGGGCCATGGCTGCTGGGGGTGGGGCCATGGTTGGTGAGGGAGGGGCCATGACTGCTAGGGGTGGGACCATGGCTGCTGGGGGTGGGGCCATGACTGGTGAGGGAGGGGCCATAGCTGCTGGGGGGTGAGGCCATGGCTGCTGGGGGTGGGGCCATGACTGGTGAGGGAGGGGCCATGGCTGTTGGGGTGGGGCCATGGCTGCTGGGGTGGGACCATGGCTGGTGAGGGAGGGGCCATGACTGCTAGGGGTGGGGCCATGGCTGCTGGGGGTGGGGCCATGGCTGCTGGGGGTGGGGCCATGGCTGGTGAGGGAGGGGCCATGACTGCTAGGGGTGGGGCCATGGCTGCTGGAGGTGGGGCCATGGCTGGTGAGGGAGGGGCCATGACTGCTAGGGGTGGGGCCATGACTCCTAGGGTGGGGCCATGGCTGCTGGGGGTGAGGCCGTGGATGCTGTGGGTGGTACGATGGATGCTGAGTTGGGGCTGCCGTGCTCTCTGGTTCAGTCCTGCTTCTGCACCCAGTGCTTGAGTACCTATGGTGTGCAGCCCTGGGCTGGGTGTGGGTGCGAGGAACCAAAGTGCTAAAAGAGGCTGGACTCCCGAGCTAACAGGTAGAATGCAGGTGCCACCTGGAAGAGCTGTTGGGGGTGACCTGCCTAGCCCTGATGTCCAAAACAGGCCACTGGGGCCCCAGAAGCAGTGACCTGAGGCCACCTCCCAGGCTCAGGGCTGAAGACAAAGCCCCCCAGGTTCCGCCCCGGCACCTACCCCTCTGGGAGGAAGGCCCTTGCCGTGGTGGTCCCATCCTGGGGCACTTGGCAGTGGGCAGTGCTGGGTTGCGGCACCCACCGCGGGGCTGGGCCAGGCCTCTTGATGATCTCGTCTCCCCTTTTCCTTTCCTCTCCTCGCGCTTCCTAGTCTCACGGGAAAATGGTAAGCCCCTGACGCTCACGTGCTCGCCACCTTCCTCACCTCCGGGCCCGATGCCAGCACTTCCTCCCTGAGTTGGGAGTGGGGTCTGGGGAGCCGGGTGGGCCTGAGCCGGGCTGGGTTCCCGGCGTTCTCCTCCTTCCTCCCCTCAGTGTCTGGATTAAGAGGAGACATGTATTTGTGATAACAGATTTGCCGGCTGCAAAGGGTGTCAAGTGAAACCCCCCCTCCCGCCTGCCCCACCCACTCCCAGTCCCTGGAGGTTAAGGACCTGGGTGGTTTCAGAGCCACTGGGGTTTGGCCTGTTCTCTCTCTGCCGCCCTTTGTCCTCTTTCTTCTTTCCCTCCCTCCTTCCCTCTTTTCCTTTTTCCCTCCACCTTTCCTAACACAGATGGGCTCAGGCTTCCCAGACGCTTCTTCCTGGGCCCCTTGGAAGCCCCGAGCGACAGCCGGGCCTGGTGGTGGCTGAGGGGTGGGAAGGCTGGGCTGACTTTGCCGCAGCTCCCCAGGCCCATGGCCTCCTCTGCCTTTTTTGTTTTTTTCTGTTGTTCTAATTCAGACCAGTGAGCTTTTTTGGCATCACATTTAGGAAGTGAAAGTGGGTGGGCTGGCGTCCTGGAGGGGGCCCCAGGTGAACGCCTCAACGCGGGTCATTAGAAGTGGCCTGGGCTAAACCAGCAGAGGCCTCAGTTGAGGGTGCACCTTGGAGGGGGTCGGAGGTGGGTCCCAGGACATCTCGTTAGAGGCTGCATACACATACACACGCGTGCACGTACAGGCCCGGGCACGAGTGTGCCTGTACCTGTGCCCGTGCACCTGTGTGCACCTAGCCATGCCCGTTGCAAGCGTGTCCCCTGTCTCCTCCCACAGTGGTCCTATGGTTTCTATCTAATTCACCTTCAAGGCAAGCAAGGCTTCCAGTTTTTCTGCAAGACGGAAGACATGAAGAGGAAGTGGACGGAACAGTTTGAGATGGCCATGTGAGTCCGCCGTGGCAGCGGCGCGGGTGGGAGGCCACGTGGATCTTTCTCGGGGAACCCGCCCCCCCGGGATGCCAGCCCCTTCCCCCCGCGTGGCAGCCTCGCTCTTTAATCTACAGTGGCCAGAGGGCCCTCCCCCTGGGGCCGAGCCTCCCACACTTGACCGGCAGGGCAGCGAGTGGCCAGGAATGGCCATGGTGCCAGATGGACTCACGGTGACCCAGATCCCTGGGTCTTACAGGCCGGTAGATTGTCACCTTTGGGGAAAAGCCCCAGAGCTGTTTTTCCATGAAATCTAGGAGGAGCCCCAGTTAGCCCAACAGAGAAAGGTGATCATGGGGGTGCCTGGCCACATCAGACCTTGAGGCCAGGTGGCAGGTCCTGGGGGCCTCCGGGCAGGTGCACTCACCTCCCTGGCCTCTTCCTCCTGGTGAGATGCACATGAAGGGAGGGTCCAGGTTCCGGGATTATTGGGAGGATCCAACGGGGTCCCGCGTGGGACACATCAGAATAGATGGCGGCCAGGCGGTGGGCCCCAAGGCTTTCTAGGGGTTGTAATTTTCTCCCCACCGTTCTCATGAAAATTTTCAAGCATTAATCCAAGTTGAAAGAACGTCACGGTAAATGCCCGGCCTGCTCCGTTCGCGTCTTGTGCTGCCCTCTGTCACATGCCGCCCCCAGCCCTGGTGCCGTCTGCTAGCGGGCGTGTCGTAGTGAACTGCAGACCTCAGTGCGCGCGAGGGTGCCCGTCATGAAGCCACGATTTGTTTAGATCTTTATATCTCGGGCTCGCGCACAGGGACATCCTGGTGCGGTTTGCTGAGCCCACGCCAAGCCCTGTCCAGATACAGCCCTTAACCATCACCCCAGAAGGTTCTCGAAAGCTCCCACTCGGACCCTTCATCCTCCCCGGGGTGTCAGGGCCCCTCGGGTCTGCCCGGGGGTCGGGGCAGATCCTGGCTCTGAGTCCTGGCCTCCTGACTCCCGGCCGCGTTCCGGAGCCCGGCTGGTTTGGCGGCTCCCGTTTCGGGGGGGCTCAGGGAACCTGGAGCCCGCTTTCCCTCCCATCAGGTCAAACATCAAGCCCGACAAAGCCACCGCCAACCAGCACAGCTTCCAGATGTACACGTTTGACAAGACCACCAACTGCAGAGCGTGCAGGATGTTCCTCAGGTGAGGCGCTCTCCCGGCCCCCGAAGGGGCCCGCTGCTGCCTCCCTCCTGTGCCCCCATCGCCGCCCAGCACCCCTAGGCCAGCACTGTGCTGGGCCCCAGGGACCCGGGGAGACATCCCATCGTGTGGGAGGCAGCCGGCCCTCGGACGTTTGGGATCCAGCCGGGAGGGGAGGTGCCTGTCCCCGTGGGTGCCCAGGGCCCCCTGTGGGGATGGCAGAGCCAGACTGCGCATCGGGTCGGGGGTCCTGGGCCCCAGGGCTTTGAGGGGTGATGCCCTGGGGGGCAGAAGGCAAGGTGGGTCTGGTGGTCCACCTCACCTCCTGCCCCTTCCCCCTCCCACCCCGGTGCAGAGGCACCTTCTACCAGGGTTACCTGTGCACCAAGTGTGGCGTCGGGGCACACAAGGAGTGCCTGGAGGTGACCCCTCCCTGCAAGATCAGTGAGTACCCATCCCCACCCTCCCCGTGGGGCACAGGCCCTGGGGGCTGGTCCTCAGGGTCCCACGACACACCCCGAGCCGAGGGTCCCGTCATCCCTCGCAGCTGCCGGCTCTGGCGGTGTTCCCACATTCTCCTGTCCTGCCATGGTGACCCCACGGGGCAGGGACCAGATGAGGAAACAGAGGCTCAGAGAGGGGAGGACGCCGGCCCCGGGTCACACTGTGTCAAAAGGCCCAGCCGGAGCGGGAGCGGGCATTCCATGGCAAAGCCCTCCTCCTAACTGCATACTGGCTGGCTTCTCTCGGCCTCTTGGGCACCCGCTGCCGCGCTGCAGTTGTAAGCGTCTAGAATCTCCACCCCGCAGAGGGCACAGGACATTCCTGGCAGTTGCATGGAGGTTTCCGGTCACAGAGGAACACCTCACCCCTGGGTTCCCCCGCCCTGGAGAGGCCCGGCCCTCTTTAGCGACAGCCCTGTTTGTAGACGGTTCACGTGCGTGCACGGCACCTACTGTGCTCCCCTTTGCCTCAGATGGGGAAGCCTGAGGCTCCTGTCAATCGTCTTGGTTTGGGGGATGAGTTGGGGGAGGGCCCAGCCTAGAGCAGCTGGACGGGCCGCCGGAAAGCCTGAGATGGTTCTGAAAGGTTTCAAAGCCGCCACGGTCAGGGACTGGCTGAGCTCTGGATCCGGGCGTGGGGCACCCGCCAGGCACCACACTGCTCGCCCTGCTTCATGGGGCCCAGATGCTCCCACATCCCCGTGAAATGGGACTGTTATGCTGACATGCACACTCGGGAGCTGCGCTCAGAGCGGGTTAACCACGCTCCAAGTAGACAGGGAAACATGCCGGGCCTGCTTGTCCCCCGAGAGTAGGAGAGTTTGTTAATTCCTCATTTACTGTGACTGCTGGTCCAGTGCCCTGATCTGGGAGGAGGGTCCGACAGGTCAGCCCAGCCCCCCTCGTCCCCACCAAGGCCCGCCCGATGCAGCCCACTCCGGCCCGGCGGAAGTTCAGCGACCCTGCCAGTCTCCTCCGGGCTAGAGGATGCTGCCGGCCCCGACTGGCCCCGACGCAGCTTTTCAGCTTCGCCCATGGCTACCGCCCTCTTGTGGCCATGTGTCCTTTGCGTCAAGCGACTGGACAGTTCATTTCTTCTGACATTTTTTTCCTGATCTTAAAAGTAACATATTTCTTTATCAAAAACTTAGAGGAAAAAAAAGAGGAGAAATGACATAAAGAAGAAAACAATTATCACTTATGAACAGATTAAGAAATAACCCAAGGTGATAGTCTGGTGTATTTCCTGTCAAGTTTTCTTTTTTTTTTTTTTTGCGGTACGCGGGCCTCTCACTGCTGTGGCCTCTCCCGCTGCGGAGCACAGGCTCCGGACGCGCAGGCTCAGCGGCCACTGCTCACGGGCCCAGCCGCTCCGCGGCATGTGGGATCTTCCCAGACCGGGGCACGAACCCGCGTCCCCTGCATCGGCAGGCGGACTCTCAACCCCTGCGCCACCAGGGAAGCCCAAGTTTTCTTATTTTTAGATAATCTTTCTGTTTCCTTTTCCCTGATTATTAAATACCCATTTCCCATAGAAGATATAGAGAAAAGTAAGGGAGATGAAAGGGATCCTGGTTTTTGTCACACCGGGCAAAAACAGCTGCCGTTAGCCATCACCTGCCTTCTCCCTTTTTTGCAATGCCCCCGCCCCCGTCCCCCATCTCTTTTTAGGTTTTTGTGTTTTTCATGATGTGTATAGTTGAGGCTTTACCAGTTAGGCAATTGCACATCTTTCGAAAGCTGAAGTCACCAGCACCCTCCCCGTGTCACTGAGAGCCATGGTGGGCACATGGTTTTATTTTAAGGAGCGTGGGCTTCCCCCAAGGGCACGTGCCTGATGCCTGACGCCTGTAACCTCTGATCTGCAGGGTCTGTCGGATCTTATGTCTGCGCAAAGCAGGCTGCAACTGTGCATGTGTTAGACGGTGTTGAAGTCACATCAGCCACACGTTAGCCCTTGTGGTGCTTGTTTTGTCTGGTGGTGGTGTGGCAGCTCAGCTTGTCAGATGGCCGGGGCCCAGCCTGGAGCTGTGTCATCCCCTTGGGTCGCCCCAGGGCAGGCAGAAAGAATCTTTAGAATGTTTGCCTTCCATCTGACGAGCTGAGGTGTCCCGTGTCCGAGGTGCTGACAAATAGAGTAGCACGACTACCACGTCTTTTGTCATTTGCCCACGGCAGGCATCACTAATCAATTGTGGAAACCTTTCCTTTGAGCCCAGGTTCTGTCCAGTGATCAGGCAGTTGCTGCCGTTGGAGCAGGGTTGGCTCATGCAGGAAAACCTGTTTGCCACTGGGTCTGATACCCAGTGTGTGTTCTCCCGTGGGGCCCCTAAAACCAGAGCTCAGAAGTCGCCATCAGAAGTAGTCGAGAGATTTTCGCGGTCACCAAGCACGCACGTCCGTAATCCAGGTCTGAAAGGAAGGGCCTTGGAGCTCACCTCGCTCACACACTCGGGCGCGCCCAGTGGCTCTGACCCCTATGTGCTTCCTTTTCAGGTTCTCCTGCAGACCTGGTGAGTCCCCCAAACCATTCCCTTCCCATTGCCCTGCACCCTACGCCGTCCCGTGCCTGGAGCCGGAAAGACCCAACCGTTCCGGCCCTCACGCTCCTGGGGCCAGGCCGGCTTGCAGAGCCCCTGTTGGTTACGAGGGGCCTTTGTTTTCCTTCGTGGTCGTCAGTAGAAATGGGTCCCTGTGCATGGCCTCCTGGGCGCTGATAGCTTTCCCCCTGCCCGGCTGCCCACCCGTCCCACCTGCCCAGTGGCTTGCTGGCGGCTCTGGGTCCCCAGCTCTGTGATAGGCGTCTGCCCACCTGCCCCCCATCCTGATAGACGTAGAGCCCTCTCTTCAGCTGACTTGGGGACGGAGTCACTGAATTCACTTCTGGATTGTGGGCGTCATTTCTCTCCCCAGCCGTGGGGGTCCAGTCAAATTAACCAGCATGTAACGGGCTCTTCCTGGGCCCTGCATGGGCTACAGAGATGCCCTCAAAGAGGAGGGAAGACAGAACATTTAGTGTATGCAGCAGGACACGTCCCGGACAGAGACGACAAACCCCAAGCTTTGAGCAGGGAGGCCCTGGGCTGGGGTGGTCAGGGCAGGCTTCCTGGAGGAGGTGGGAGTTACTGGTAAGGGATGGGAGGGGAAGAGGACGGATGTCCCAGGGCTGCGGAGGGGTACAAAGGTGGAGGGTGTAAGTAAGTATCGTGTCACACAGGGAAATAGGTTGTCACCATCACAAATGTCCGTGGGCGCTCAGGACGTGTCCCTGGCCCCCTCCCCGCTTCCTGCCTTGACCCTTCCCTCTGGGTGTGGGGGGCAGGGGGTGTGGGATGCTTGGGCAGCCTTCCCTCCTCACTATGCTCTGTCCTTGCTCTCACAGGACACCTCTGGAGCGGGGCCAGGTGAGTCTGTGGGACTTGGGTCTTCTCTGGTACCGTCCTTGTCAGCGGTCACCCTGGGAGCTGAGCCTGGGCCTGGCCGCGGTGTCTGCCACCTGGCTCCGGGCTCCCAGGGTGTGTGCTGCCCTCCGGCCCCATCTCCCTCCCACCTCCACGGCCACTTGCCCTGGGAGCTTCCTTAGTTTTTGATGACGCAGCGCCAGGCATGGGGCCAGGGCCCAGCCTGCAGAGAGTCAGGGAGCTGCAGCCCGGAGACCCCGAGCAGAGCAGACTCTGGGACACTGCTGCTGTCACTTTACCATTTTCTCCGTCCCCCCACGTCCCCCTTGCTCTGCATTGGGTAGCAGGAGAACTGAAGGCACCAGGTATGAGGCAGCCCGAGCTGCAGACAGAGTCCAACCTAATCATGAAAACAGAAAACAAAAACCATGCTGCTGCCTCTGGGGCACCGGCTTCAGGAACCAGGCCTGGCAGACGCGGCCCATGCAGGGCTGGGCCGGTCAGAGCAGGGCACGGTCTAGGAGAGGCCTACAAGTTTTGGGGGGGCTCAGGTGGGCCCCCCCGTCAGCCCAGGGCTGCCCCGGAGTGGCCGTGTGGCCTTGGCAGGTCGCTGACCCGGCCCCCACCTCTAACAGGAGGGATGCCCCGTCTTCTACTCCATGTGCTGACTCTCAGTCACAGATTCGAAAGGTGTTTGGGTGACGGCACAGAAAGCGCTCTTTAAAAATAAGTTGCCGTTACTGCAGTGATACCCTGAATCTGTTAATCTCATAAATCGTTTACTTATGATATGTAACAAAGGGACGTGGGAGCCTTACGGGAGGAATTTAGGGAGGGGCGATACAGGCCCATGGCCCGCTTCCAAGAGCCCTGAGAGGTCTGAGAAGGCCGGGGAGGTCAAGGTCAGCCTGGGGTGGGCTGCCACCGGGACAGAGCCACCGAGCCTCGCCCTCTCCTGCCCTGTCCTTCGCAGGTCCCAAGATGGTGGCCGTGCAGAATTACCATGGCAACCCTGCTCCCCC
The DNA here is from genome assembly GCF_964270905.1 of Leucopleurus acutus. NCBI lineage: Eukaryota > Metazoa > Chordata > Mammalia > Artiodactyla > Delphinidae > Leucopleurus > Leucopleurus acutus. Next base: position 2,398,869 of record NC_139150.1, on the reverse strand, counting down.
CGGGAAGCCGGTGCTGACCTTCCAGACGGGTGATGTGATTGAGCTACTGAGAGGCGACCCTGAGTCTCAGTGGTGGGAGGTGGGTCCTGGACCTGGGAGGGTCTCGGGCCCCCGGCTACCCCCTCCCCGCTCCCCAGGCTAGAGGCAGAGGGTCCTGCGTTTCCAGGCAGGGGTGGGTTTGGGGTGCAAGACCATCGGGGTCGAGAGGAGTGGGCTGTTAGCAGGGCCCGGGTCTTGGGGTGTTTGCCTTGAGGTGGTAGGGAGTGCAGCATCCCCTCACGGTAGAGATCGTCCTCCTGGCGTCCAAGCCCTTTCCCTGTCTGCCTCCTGCCTGGGTTATGTCCTGCACACACACACCCCAGGCCCCGCCCAGGCCATGCCGCGCCCACCCTGCTCCCCACCTGCCCCAGTTCAGGCCAGCACCACCTTGCTCAGCACTGGGGGTGCAGCATGACCGAGACCCGCCCACCGCCCTGCCCCAGGAGGCCCAAACACGGACACAGGTCCATGTGATGGTTTACGGCTCTGAGCTGTGAAACCTGCTCTTCTGATTATAAGGCCTGAGAAAGGGGAGCCATCGGTGCTGCCCTGAGATTTCCTAAGCCCGTGTCCACGGGGTCTACGTGGTACCGCAGGAAACCGGGGCACTTGCCCAGCCTGGGTGACCAAGGCGACCTGCTTAGAGCTGATGCTATAGTGCGTGTGTTCAAGTGTCCAAGTACTGTTACTGCCGTCGTTGTTGTTGTGTGGTGGTCCTTGTCAGCACGTACTTACTTACGAACTTATCGCACCAGACTCGGCCTCATGTAACTGGAGATTCAGGAGCTGAGAAGGTGTCTGCAGTACAGCGTCTGCCCCGCGCTGACCCCAGCCACCCAGTTCCCCTCCCTAGCTGTCACCAGGGCCATCAGGTTTGGGTGGCCTTGCAGAGACACTTTGCTGATGTGAAAGTGGGGGCCGGGAAGGCCTTGGGAGGGTCTTCCAGGCAGAGCGAACGGAGAGAGTGAACAGTCGCCCCCAGGCCCTCCCACGCTGTGCTGTGTTTTATCAAGACCCCCAGGTCCACACGCCCCTCACAGTTTGGGGAGGGCCGGTGTGGCTAAGAGGAAACGGCAGCCAGGAGAGGGGGCTCTGGTCCCAGCGCTGAACAAGCCGCGTAACTTCTCTGGGCCTCAGCATGTCCTCATCTGTGACGTGAGGGCGCCCCAAACGGTGATGAGGTCAGCTGAGGTCACAGCAGGAAGGTGGTGCTGTGATGGGCTTCGCAGGGACTCCCCTCGTCTTCCTCAGGACAAGCTCAGTGCACACTACAATCCCCTCTCCCCCCACCACTGGCCAGGCCAGGCCCCGCCGGCCCTGACCATCTGTCCTCTCCCAGGGTCGGTTGGTGCAAACCAGGAAGTCAGGTTACTTCCCTAGCTCGTCTGTGAAGCCCTGTCCAGTGGATGGAAGGGTGAGTACTTCCCGTGGAAGCTTCTGGAGCATGGTGGCCAGGGTGCCGTGGGTGCCGAGAGCTGTCTCCTCGCTCAGGACGCCCTGGACTTGTTCAGGCCGTTGTGAGCTGGCCCTGGAGCTGGGATGAAGGGCCAACGGGCAGGGGATCCCTCCTCTTGGGAGGGCCTGGCTGTTTTAAAAACACTAAAATGGGCGTCTCTGCAGCAGGTGCAATGGACCAGAGACCAGCCGCCTTTCTCCACACTGGAGGGACTGTATAAGTCTTCTCCCTCGAACATAAGGACTCAGAGCTAGATGTTATTATGTTTAGAAGAGAGGCAGTATGGCATTTCTTGCATCTGAGTACTGTGGCGCAAATTCTGCTCCGTTACAAAAGGCATCGAGCTTGCATCACCCACACACACCCCAGAAAAAGCTAAAAGTGAGAGAGTGAAACTTCTCCCGAAGGAGCAGCAGGCAGGTGCCCGACCCCCTGGGAGCCCCGGTCCACCTACCGGGCCCTGCCCGGCCTCTGGCCCCACCGCCCAGCCTGTGCTTCTGTGCAGGCCGTTGCCCAGTCGAAGGAGAAAGCCTTTTAGGACAGGCTTTGCTGGCAGGTCGCAGGGACCAGACAGCAGAGGAAGAAAATGTCACTAACTCACTGGGTGGCCTGCGGGGGGGCAGGGGGTCCCTCAGGGTCCCTTCCCAACCCCGGCCCTCAGTTTCCCCATCTGCATGGTGAATGGGGTGGGGAAGGGACAGGTAGTCTAGGAGGCTCTTCCCAGCCTGTGGCCCAGTGAGGGGAAGTCAGGCCAGCGAGGGCGCAGCGCGGGGTCTGGAGAGCCGCGAGGTTTGCTGCAGACGCGGCTCTCCACCTGCAGAGCACGCTGCTGCCAGCCCAATGCCTATCCTTGGGGCTGCGGCCCGTGTGCTGCAGAGAGGACGCGAGGTATAGGGTGTGCTCCTGTCCACTGCTGAGCAGTCGTAGCCGCCTTCAGGTTGCTCTCTTTCTCCTTACACTGCACTGTTAGTTGGGTGCTATATATTCATTCATTCGGTCAATCAATCAATCATTCATTCGATCAGACCCACTGAGCATCTACTCAGAGATGGTGAGTCCTGGCTGCTGCCCTCAGGGACCTCCCAGGCCAGTGGCTCTGGGCCTAAGTCCACAGACGTCCTGGTAGCCAGTGCTGGGCTCCCGGGGTCATTGATGATAGGACGTCGCTGGGCCCCGCCCTGTGGACAGTGCCTGGGGATACACCAACCCGAATGTTCTCTCCTGCCAGCCGCCCATCAGCCGGCCGCCGTCCCGGGATATGGACTACACCGCATACCCCTGGTGAGTGGATCAGCGGGGGCCCCAGGCTGCCTCTCGTGTCTCCAGGGCAGCTGAGCCAGGCTGCACGCGGCCGCCTTCTCCCCTCCTCGGCTCTGAAGCGCTGGGAGCCCCCGGGGAGTCTTCTCTACCCCGAGGCCGCTGTTTCCCCCGTCTATAAACAGACCATCAGGTTCTAACATTTGGGAGAACGAAGCCCTTTTTAAAATGTGATCTTACTTGAGCCTTGTCTAAAATACCAGTATATAGAAGGAGGTATATTTAAGGCCAATGTTATAATTGTATTTGCTCATACGGGCTTGATGAGAGCAGTGGGGCTGTTTGATGAATAAAACGTGGAGGTGACCCGGTAGGTACGAGTCTCAGATGCAGGTTGGCCTCAGGGCCAGCTTTTATCACTCTGCCGCCTGGCTCACCGGCTGCCTGGAAGAACGACTGCCCTTCAGTGACCGTGGCCCTGCAGAAGCTCGCCCTGTGGCAGCCCCAGAGCAGTGGGCCGCTCGACCCCGGGAGGGTCTGCCCTTGTGGTTTTCGGTTTGGGGTTGATCCCTGAAGCCACCCCGGGACCCCTGTGCCCAGTGGTGTGACGTGCCTGCACCCTCGGTGTCCGTGGCCTCCCCGGCGCCGCCCCATCTGGGTCTGTGAGAACCCTGGGTCTGTTCCAGTGCACTGTTCACTCTGCATTTGGGTCTAATGTGGAGGGTGGAGGACTTAAGCTGTGATTTTCACTTGGGGTAACGCACAGAACTTTAATTTTCTAATGAATCTGTTTACAAAAGTCCCAATTCAGCCCGACAGGGAGGTGCAAATGGGGTCAGGCTTTGTTCTTGAGGTTGGGGGTCGGGGTGGGCTTCATTTCCATAGAGCTGGCGAGAAAAGCTTTCAGTCAGTGTGTCGGAAACCCACCCATGGAGATGCTGATGGTCTCCAGTATGTTAGGACACAAAACAAAACCCCACGTGAGCAGTTTGTGTTTATCGCTGCTTATTAAACAATGACAGCTTGGAAAGGAAGTTTGATCTAATGTCTTGTTACCCTGAACGCCTCCTGCAGGCCCAAGGTTCTGGAGGGTGGAGGCCGCGGTGGAGTGCCTGGGGCCTGTTTGGGGTCCTCGTCTCTCCCCCAACCACCTTCCCTGTGCGGGCTGTGAGCCGGCACGCGGATGCCCCGCCCCGCGGATGCCCCGCCCCGCGCGTCTCCTCCAGACCCCGCCCACTGCTCGCCCCTCCTCCTGGGGGCGTGGCCTCACGTCCCAATAGGCTCTTCGGCAGATTAGAGACGTGTCAGTGAACAGCCCCGTTTCCTCCTCTGCTCCAGGTTTGCCGGCAACATGGAACGGCAGCAGACCGACAACCTGCTCAAATCCCACGCCAGCGGGACCTACCTAATCAGGGAGCGGCCGGCCGAGGCCGAGCGCTTTGCCATAAGCATCAAGTACGTGGAGGCTGGGGCTCAGAGAGACCCTCCCCTCATGCCGTTCCGAGCCAAGGAGCCCACATCCCCTCCGGATTCTGGGCTTGTTGGGTGTGGCCTTGGGATGCGTTGCCCACGCCAGGGCACTTTGGAGATGCAAGGGCGTCAGCGGGTCTGCACAATGCACCTGGCCCGGGACAAGCGTGAGTGATCCCGCCTGCCGTCGGCCTTGCCCGAAGCCGCCCCGTGAGCTCGGTCCGGCGTTTTTCAGGTGGCGGGGACCAGAGGAGCTCAGGGATGGGGATAGGCCTGTGGTGAGAGGTCGGGGACTTCCAGCGGCCCCGCAGGTGGCCTTGGAGAACACGGACAGTCACGCTGCTGCCAGCTCGGGGCTCCAGCCCGTGGCCTTTGGGCTGGGGTCACCCTGCTCAGACTCTGCCCCCTTGTGGGTCTTCTGTCTCCTCTTCAAGAGACAGAATCTGATTGGTCGTTGGTCACCATTGGCATAGGACACACACTGGACAGGAGTCTCAGGCCGGTGAATAGAGGGTTCTGGTTTGCCGTGACCTTGATGGGGTCAAGAGCCCCCAGCAGGGTGACCTGTATCCAGGGAAGGCCCCCTCGGGTCTGCTGGGTGGGTGCTGGGTGGGGGGTGGGGCAGGCCCAGCGACCGGGCCACCGGACGGCCACAGAGTCACCGCCTGGGTGCTTCTGGTATCGAGTCACAGAAGCCAACGCGAGGGAGCAGAGAGGCCCTCTCGGTAGGAGATGCAGGAGCGCCTCTGGCCGTTAGGGCCAGACGGGAGCCGGGCTCAGTGGGCCGCACCCAGGTCCTGAGCACACAGCCCACTCCCATCTTTCCATCTCAGCTTTTGTTCTCCCGCCCCCTGCATCAGCTTCCTCTGCATCTGTGCCCAGTGGGGGCCGAGGGCATGAGCGCCCCAGCAGCAGGGTGCGGGTCCCGGCCTGAGCACGTGCTGCCGGCCAGCGTGCCTGCGCGTGTGCACGTGCGTGAACGTATCCCCATCCCCTGCTTGCGTTACTGGGAGGTCATGCCCTGGTCATCCAGGACAGGGTCCCACTGTACAGAACGGCTGTTGGAGGACCCCTGGGGTGGAAAAGCTGGAGGGGTCGGGATCTGGGCAGCTAGGAGGAGCCAGAACTGAGGACGAGACCCCCACCTAGGTGGACAAACTGCCACGGTCCCCACGGGCTTTCCAAGAGGCCCCACTAATGTTTGGGCCTGAAACAAATGCACTGGCTTTTCTAAAATACAAAAACCAAAGGACGCCTGCAGCCTTGAAAGTGACAGACGTCTAGTGAGTGTCAGCTGGACACAAGCTGGGTCACCTGGTACATAGGACTTGCCCTCAAGCAGAGACCAGCTGTACCTGCCGTGGGTGGTGGGAGCATCGTAAGGTGTGTGACCCAGTGCAGGTGGGGCCTCCCGCAGTGAGAGTCTCAGTAGGGCCCTGGGAGATGAGTGGCGCATGAGGCGTGCTGGCAGGCCTGTGGCAGAGGCTGGGGCAGCACCCAGCAGTGAAGTGGCAGAGACGTGTCCCGCCTGATAGGAATTCGTGGAGCACCTTCTGGGTGCCTGGCCCGCAGGATTCTGGAGTGGGGCTCAGACGGGTCTTGTCCAAGGAGCTGGGGTGGGGCTGCGCACGCTCAGCTCACTTTGAATCCAGGAGAAACAGAGTGGTGGGTGTTCTCCAAGGCCCCACGGGAGAGGAGGCTGGCCAGCTGGGCGTTTGCTTATATAACAACTGTTTATTCCATTAACTGGTTTCTGGATGGTAAACCAACCTTGCATTCCTGGAGTGTCCCATTTGGTCGTGGTGTAAAGGCCTCTTTATACGTTGGTGTGTATAGATGTGCATATGGAGGGAGCGCGTTGAGGATTCGTGCCTCCGTCGTCATAGGGGATGTTGGCATGTCGTTTTCTTTACTTGTGATGTCGTTGTGTGGCTTTGTGATTCGGAGGCAAGGGGTGCGCGCTCTCCAACGAGGCCACATTTGAACTGAGACCTGGACACAAGGCAGGGTCGTGAGGGTGGCAGGAGGGTGAGTATTCTGGGCTGAGGGGACAGCCAGTGCCAGGGCACAGCAGGCTTGTGCCTGGCGTGTCTGAGGAAGAGCTCCTCCGGCCAGCTGGGGTGAGGGTGCAGAGGAGGAGAACCTTAGGAGCTGGTGTCACAGCTGGGGTGAGGGTGCTCCCTTCGGGCCTCACAGGCCAAGGTCAGACCTCTGACTTACAAACCATGCTGTGAAAGCCTCACCAGGTGATGGGGGAATGGGGAGGGGGACGTCCCCAGTGCAGAGAACAGGCGGAATCCGGGGCAGGACATCACAGCGGCGCTGGATGGAGGAGAGGAGGGGAGCTTCGGGGCCTGAGGCCTTGGCTGACCCGGGAGTTTGGGCTTCAGACGGGTGGCCTGATGGGGGGATGGACAAGCGGTAGGAGACAGGCCCCGGCCGGGGCGGGGAGAGAAGTTGCAGCCGTAGGGGCAGGAGGTGGGGGCCGAGGGCCGGGGTCTTCGCTCAGCAAACGTACAATAAGCCTGGACCCCTGGGGGGCCGGGGGCCGTGTGGCTCGCGCAGTGACCGGCGCTCCCGTGTGCTCTGCCCAGATTCAACGACGAGGTGAAACACATCAAGGTGGTGGAGAAGGACAGCTGGGTGCACATCACCGAAGCCAAGAAATTTGAAAGCCTCTCAGTACGTGACCCCGCAGCTCCCGCCGGCCCAGGTCCCCCACCGCAGCCACACCGAGGAGGAGGGGCCCCCTGCACCCACTCCTGCGGGCCGGGCTTGCAGAGGGGGAGAGCCCAGCAGGGGTCCCCCTCTTCCCAGTGTGGGAAAGATCCAGGGAAACTGGATCGTAGGGCACCTTGGGACAGGGAGGGCCTCGTCGCAGGCCCCCGAGTCAGGCTTCTGTCCCCCAAGCCCCGTGGCGGACACAGTAGGGCCACCAGCATCACGCAGCCCATCCGCTTCCAACGCCCCTACCCCCAGCTGTCCCAGCCCAGCCAGAAAGCCGCGAGAGGCATAGTCCTTCTTAAAATGATTTTAAAGTTGGACCTGGTGTTTCTTTGCTAAACTACACGTGTTCCGTGCACGGAGAACATCTAACTGGAGCATTTGAGCTCTTAGACTGCCCACTGCGGCCGCAGAAACACACCCAGTAAAACAGGGAGTATCCACGATCTGCCCCCAGACCTGATGCTCTCGTCTCAGGGTGAGCCCCCACCGCCTCTAAGGAGAGCCTCGGTGTGGTTTATAGGTTCCTTTTTCAAACAAAGCCCCTGGCCACACTGGACCCAACTCTCAGTTTACCTCTCAACACAGTGAATGCTCACCAGGGGCACCGCCCTCTTCCTGCCCCACTGTAGCCGCGTGGCGTTCGGTCACGTGGATACGCTGGGATTTTCCCGAGGCGCTTCCCTGGTGTTGGATGTGTGGGCGTTTCGAGTTTTTCTCCATTACGAAGAGTGTTGCAGGGAGCATTTGTGTCCATCAATCCCGGCCTTCTTCCCTGACTCTTCCCTTAGAAACTTCTGGGAGAGAAATTGCAGGATCAAAAGTTTGCGATACCACCCTGCCCCCAGTTTGGGTGCTAGGAGGGGCAGCGAGGAGGAGGGGTGTTTTTGGGGGTCAAGGAGATGAGTCCCCTGTCAGAACCTGGGGAGGTGGGAGAGGGAGGGCAGGGCGTCCGGGAGGACTGCCTGGAGGCGGAGGTAGCAGTGAGTGTGTGCGTCTTGCAGGAGTTGGTAGAGTACTACCAGTGCCACTCGCTCAAGGAGAGCTTCAAGCAGCTGGACACCACGCTCAAGTACCCCTACAAGTCACGGGAATGCGTGGCCTCTAGGGCCTCCAGCCGGTCCCCAGGTAACGCCCGTGCGCGGAAGGCTTCCGGTGGGCTGCACTGACCTCGGCCAGGAGCCCCTTCCCTATTCCCACCCCAGGGAGCAGTGGCCCAGGCCCCCCAGCCCTTCACCAGCACCCTCCTGAGCCAGGGTGCCAGGGCGGCCCCATGTGACAGGTGGGGAGTGCCAGCTATGAATTGCTGCTCCGATCGATACCTCTGCCTGGAGGTCAGAGTGGGGAGGGAACAGGGCAGGTCCCTTCTGTCCTCAAATCCATCCCTGTACCCCAGCATCCCCCCCCCGCCCCGCCCAGGGACCCCAGCTACGAGGGAGCCAGAGCCAGTACCTCTGTTTGCAGATGGGGCTCCATAGCGCAGATGGGGGCCAGCTGGGGGCAGGGGCAGGCTGGGCCCAGAGTGTTTGGCATCCGGCCCAGGGCTCTGTCTCGGAGCCAGCCACCCCACTTCCTCCAGCTGCAGGGGCCCGCAGGACCTCGGGTCCCACCGGGGCAGAGCAGGCCAGGAGAGGAGCGACGGGCCTTTAGTGAGCACCTACTGTGTGCCGGGCGAGGGGCTGTGATCTGCACGAGTAGTTTCCTGTATCCTCGCATGAGCCCGCCCACTGGGAGGAGGTGGCCCAGGAAACAGGTGCAGGAGGTGGAGCGAGGGCCCGCGCCGTCCCGCTGCCCTCCTGGTGCCCTGGGCGGGGCCTGGGCCCCCTCCCCGCCGCCTGGGACCGCGCCTGGGACGGCGTGTGGGTGCTCCCCGGCGCCCCTTTCACAGTCTCTCTCGCCTCTTTGCAGCTTCCTGCGCTTCCTACAACTTTTCTTTTCTCAGTCCTCAGGGCTTCAGCCTTGCTTCTCAGGGCTCCTCCGTGCCCTTCTGGCCAGGTACCGCTGCTGCTCGGGGCGTGGGGGGCCCGGCCTGCCGCCAGCTGCCTGGCCGGCCACGGCCCCGGCCTGAAAGTGTCCGCAGCTGCCCGCAGCCGGGGCGGGGCGGGGCGGGTGTGTGCAGAGGGGAGCGGCGGGGGGCGGGGCGGGGGGTGGGGCTGCCGCGGCTCCTGCAGACACAGTCCGGCCTGGCGCTGCCCTCACCCCGGCCATGCTCGCCCCCACGACCCCTCTCCAGCTCATCAGCCACTGTCCCCCGTTGCTCCCCGGGAGCTTTGCGTCTGGCAGCAGCAAACAGCTGGGCGACCCCCTCGGGGTGAAGGTGGGAGCAGACCCGGGGCGGGCCCCACTCGGCGACACTAAGGAGGACCTGTGGGGCTTGGGTGCAGGGGGACAGGTCTCGACTGGCCTTGACCGCACGGCCCTCTACTGCCAGAGGCAGAGCCCTCCCCAGCAGCCACACGTGCTGCCCCTCCCATCACGGGCCATTGTCATCTGTCCGTCAGGACTCCTGGGTCCCGGGCCAAGCTGGTCCAACCGGCTCTCTGGTTTCGTTTGGGCTCTGGAGTTGGGGACACGAGGGAAGTCGGGCAGCAGTGCCCTGGGGTCCAATTCCAGGCACTTTGTCAGACTGCAGGCTGGGAGCTGGGCAGCGGGCACTCAGCTGTCCACTGGCCATGTGATGCCCAGGCCCTGGGCACACGGGGGAAGGCTCCGAGGGAACTGTGACAGAGCACCAACACCCGCTCGTATCCCCGCGGGCACGCTCGCCGCCCGTGACGGCCCCCAGTGGGGCGGTGAGGCTCTGACTTAATCACGGTGGAGCTCAGGTGGGCCACGTGCCCACAGGTTGGGGCTCCCACAGAGGAGCGAGGGGCCCTGGGATTGGAGCCTGGTCTGTCCCACCAGAGCCTTTCCGCTCCATGGGCTCCTCTGTGGGCACAGGGCTGGGCCCCGGGGGAGAGACCCAGCTCGGCCCGAAGGACCCTCAGCCCTGGCGGCCCCGCCCAGCAGCTGTGTGACGCCGCCCGTCTCCCCCCAGCAGTGTTTACGCCCCGCGTCATCGGCACGGCCGTGGCCAGGTACAACTTCGCTGCCCGGGACCTGCGGGAGCTCTCGCTGCGAGAAGGCGACGTGGTGAAGATCTATAGCCGCATCGGTGGGGACCAGGGCTGGTGGAAGGGCGAGACCAACGGCCGGGTGAGTGGGACCGGCCCCGGGTCCTGGGCCCCACGGGGGCTCCGCCTCCCCGTGGTGCTCGGGAAGGTGGGGCTCCGGCAGGCTGGCACCGCAGCACCGCCTTGCCCCGACCCCGTGCCCTCTGACTGTGCCCAGGAGGTTGGGTGTCCCCAGGTTCCGTGAGCCAGGGCCACAGTGAGGAAGCGACTTCCTGGCTCAGATCTGGACCCCGGCCTGTGTGACGCTGTATCTGTGCTTGGTCCTATTCTACGGTCCGTCGTGGAAACGGCAGGGGACAGATGTTGGGTGCAGTCTTTAAGTCCCTTGCACGTACCCAACCCTCTTTGCAGGCCGGGAGGCTGCAGGACTGAGAGTAGGGCTGGGATGTCCTCACGGGGCTCCTGCCATCCCATAAGACCCCGTTTACACCTTGGTGAGATGGGAGGGGACACACAGTGTCCCCAGCCAGCCTGCGATTCTGAAACCCCATGGCTCCTTATCCTGGTACCCTGTCTGGCCCCCCGGCTTTGACCAGTTCCATTGGCAGTCACCCGACAGGGTGCCTGGGCTCCACAAAGCACTGATTAGGAAACGTCCAGTTTTTGCAGGGGCTGCAGCTTCCCACAGACTTGGCTCCCGTCACTTACCATTCCGTTGCCGGGTGGAAGGAACTGGTCTGCCTCTACCTTGGAGGCCCTTGGGTCTGATCCTTTTTCCATCTGACAGCCCTTCAGAAGTGTGAGGCCTCTGAGTCCTAGGCAGTCCACCTAGAGGGCTGGGACTGCTAGCTCTCAAAAGTGCCAAGAGGCGCCTGGAGCTGGGCCCTCACCCCAGTCACGATGTCAGCCAGTTTCCCAGGTGATTTCGATGCAGAGTTCAGTTTTAGAACCACTGGTTTAGAGTGTTGCTAGATATTCCTAGATATAAAGTTGTTGATACTTTAACCCTGTTAGGAATGTCGCAGTTCTTCTTGCTGTGAAGTCTGCTTTACCTGCTGTTTGAGAGACACCAGCTTTTTGAGGGGATTAGTGTTTTGCATGGCATACTTTTTTCTTTCTTGTATTACTTTCAGCTTTGCTGTATTCTTATATTTAAGATAGTTAGATGATAAAATCTTACTATAAATGGACTTTTACAAGCCAGTCTGATCTGACAGTCTTGACCTTTTGATTAGTATAGGTAGTCCATTTACATTTAATGTAATTACTGAGCTATTTAGATTTAAATGCATCATCTGTTTATTTTCTATTTTTCACATCTATTCCTTCTTTGTTGTCCTTTCTTTCTGACTTTCGGATTAATCAATTTTTCTATTCCACTTCTCGCCCCCCTTGCTTAGTTTGTTAGTTACACATTCTTTTCCTGTTACTTAAGTGGTTACCTTAGAGGTTCAATGTACACTTTGATTTCTGACAGACCACCTTAAATTAGTACTTTCACTACTTACCAGACAATGCAAGGACCTGACGCCCTTTGACTGTATTCATTTTCCTTCCAACTTTTGGGCAGGTGTTGTCGTGTTTCTTAATTTGACATTTTTTAACCCCATAAGACATTATTTTTGTTTTAAGCAGTTAATTTTCTTCTAGACTTACCTCTTTTCCTTTCCCAGGGTTCCTCTTTTCTTTCTGCATTGTTACACACACAATCAAAACCAAATTTCTGGTGCCTGAAGTTCCCTCTTAGTATGATTTTTAGTGCAAGTCTGCTACTTATAGATTCTCAGTTTTTGTTGCATCTGAATGCATCTTTCTTTCACTTTCTTTTTTAAATGTTTTCATTATAAAATATTTGTAATTTATTTTGATATAATTTCAAATTTAAAGAAAAGTTGCAGTCCTACAAAAACTCCCGTATGCCCAGATTTACCAATTAAGAATGGTTTGTTCATTTGGTTTCTCATTTGCATCTCTCTCTCTCTCTCTCTCTCTGTAAGTGTGTGTGTGCGTACACTTATTTTTCTCTAAACCATTTGGAAATCAGTTGCAGAAATCATAGTGCTTTACCTTTAAAGACCTGTAGTGTGTATTTCTTAAGACCAAGGACATTTCCCTTTGCTATAATTATCTACTCCCCAGTCCGTATTCAGATTTCACAACTGTCCCAATAGTGTCTTCTCTAGTTATTTTCCCCTGGTCCTAGATCATGAATTGCATTTACTTGGCATGACCCTCAACTCTCTTTAATCTGGGACAGTTCTTCAGCTTTTCTCTGTCTTACGTGACTTTGACAATGTGGAGAGTATGGGCCAGTTATTTTTGTAGACTATCCCTCAATTTAGGTTTCTTTGATATTTCTTCGTGATTAGACTGAGGTTGTACTTTTTGGTGGGAACACCACAATGGGGATGTTTTCTCTTTTGCAGTGGCTGTAGGGTCCTTTCAAGAAGTTTATCGTTTGCCCCATTATTGTGACGTTAACTCTGATCACTTGGTTAAGGTGGTGTCTGACAAGTTTCTCCACTCTGAATTTACTGTAATTGATAAGTAATGTGCAGGGTGATACTTTGCAATCAGATAAACAGGCTCTTCCTCATCAAACTTTCACCTGCTAGTTTTATCATTCACCGGTGAATTTTGCCTCTTCAGTTATTTCTATCGTGGTGGAGAATAGTGACTTTCTATCTTTTTTTACACACTTATTAGTGGGAGTTCTACTGTAAGGAAAAGCTTTCTCTTCTCCGCTTGGTCACTTTCCCCCAGCAATCAGTCATCTCTCCAATGAGACCTGCTTCCTTTCTGTGAGCCATTTTATTGAGTTCATTTTTGAAGGGTATTTTGTACTGGGTTTAGAAGTCTAGGCTGGCAGATCTTTTATTTCAGCACTTCGAGGATGTCATTCCATTGTCCCCAGGCTTCCATCATTTCTGTAGAAAAAGTCCATCAGCGTTCTTATGGTGCTTCCTTTGGAGGAAGTGTCTGCACGACTCCCCACTGGGCTCCGTGGGAAAAAAGTCTTTGTTTTTCATCAGTTTTGCTACACTGTGCCTATGTATGGTTTTCTCTGTATTCATTCTGTTTGAGATTTGCAGAGATTTTCTTGAATGTGTGGTTTGATGTCCTACATCAGTTTTGGAAATTTCTTCAGATAGTGTATCTGCTCCGTTTTCTCTCTTTTCTCCTGGGGATCTGTTCACATGGATGGTAGATCTTGTTCACCATGGCCCACATAATATTTTTACTGTTTTATGTGTGTTTCATCCATTTTCTCTGGTTTTCCATCTCATTACTTTTTATTGACTTCTCTTCCAGTCTATTAGTCGTCTTTTCTGCTTTGTCTAATCTGCTCTGAACTTCAGTCATTATAATTTTCAGTTCTAGGATCTCCATTTGATTTCTGATTTCAGTTCTCTGGGACAGTTTTCTGCTTTTTCATCAGTTTTCTGAAGCAGACGGGTTAGAGTCACTTACGTTTCCTGATGGATGACCCAATACCTGGATGACCTGTAGACTGGTTTCTGCTGTCTGCATTTTCTCTTAGTTTCTGTCACTTGTTCCTGATTAAATGCCGAGCTTGCGTATAAAAGACCATAGAGGTCCTGGATGATGTTATTTTCCTCCAGAGAGGATTTAATTTTTTGCTGGCGGGCAGTTAGCTGGCGGGCAGGTCGCCTTGAACCGCTCTGGGCTGGTGCATTTCAGGGTCACCCCTGCTCCTGGGCCTCGGCTCCGCTAGGCTCTCTGCCTCTTCTCCAGGGCCTCTCTCGGGGGGTGGGCCTGCCTTAGGACGCCAGCCTCTTAAAGAATCGCCCACCTCCACAGACCTCCACTTGCCCTCACCCTTCACACACTCTTAACGTGAGTCTGTCGTCTTTCTCAGATTGGCTGGTTTCCTTCAACGTACGTAGAAGAAGAGGGCATCCAGTGACAGCAGGAACGCGGACAGGACTCGCCGATTTTCTTGGAAGAGTCGCTCCGGTGCTGAAGCCTGTCTCCAGCTCTGAGACTCAGAGGGGAAATGCCCGCCAACCTTCTAGTCTTCAAAAGCCCGTGGGGATGGGGAGGGTGTTCAGAACCCTACGTGTGATCCGTCCCACCATCAGCCTGCCCTTGGTGGCCTGTCCTGGGTACGCCGCTTGTACATACAGGAGATCTGGGCCAGCCCTGCCTGGCAGCCACCACCGGAGGGCCGAGTAGAGGGAGCGCCTGCGGCGTCCCGAGCCAGGCTCTGGGCGACAGCTGAGGCCAGAGCTCACCTTGCCCTTGTCCTGTCGAGACGGCCTGCAGGAGCTTAGGTTTGAATGGCATATGCTGTCCCAGGGAGGGCTGGGGACCTTCCTCTTGGTCCCTTCTGCTCAGCCTCTGGACCCTCCGCCCTGCTGCTCCCAGGGGGAGGCGGAAGGGCCCAGAGCCAGGCTGCTGTGCTCGGGGACAGAGGGAGGGAGCATCGCCGGGGCCCGTGCGGCCCCCTGGCCTCCTGCTGTCCCTCTGCACCGGGGGTGTGCAGAGACCCTGGGGTGGCCGCTCTCTCGGGAGGGAGCCTTGGGAACCTTGACGCTGCCCACCCCGCTCCCCAGTCAGTGGTACTGTCCTTTGCCCTGAGCCCTTGGTGCGTGTCTGTCCTGTCCTGCTGCCGGGTGGATACATGGTTTGCCAGCCCTCCCGTGGGCGGGAAGCAGAGGGGGCTTTCCGCCGGCCTGGTCTCTGCTGTTCACTTTCCTCTCCAGAAGGAGGCCCCCCGCCACCGCCCCCAAGCAGGCGGGCCCTCTGGGTGTCCTGTGTCCTGCAGGGGGGTCCCTGAGGGTCTTCCCAGCCTTTGCACAGATGTCGGTTCTAGCCCTCGGCAAGTCTTCCTTCCAAGGGCTCTTGCAGCCCACGAAACAGGGCCTGCGGCCACAGCCCGAAGTCAGTGCTCTTGGGGAAGCTCCGCCCCCGAGCTCGCCCTCCGCACCCCGCCTGGCCCTTGACCTCTGGCTGGCTTGGCCGGACCCTCTTCTCTCCGCCCGGATGCCGCCTGAGACCCAGTGACGCTGTCGCCTCCGAGTTCCGTGCCAAAGCTAGGGGTGCAGCGTGGGCTTCGCGGGTCCCCCTCTCCCTTCGGTCAGCTGCACGAGGTCGGGCGTTGCCAAGGCTGGCCCCTGCCGGGGTGGGCGCTGGTGGCCACACTGCACCCTGGGGTTCCTCTGAGGTCAGCCTTGCAATCTCCAGCCTCAGCTCAACACAGCAGCATCCTGGCGTGGGGAGTAGATGGGGAGGGGTCTGAGAGGGCGTGTGCAGGCAGGAGAGACAAGGCAGCCCGCAAAGGCTTTTGGGAAATGAGGGTCACAGGATTGTATTTGGGGGGCGGTGGGCAAAGCGGGGGAAGGAGGGATTTTCCACGGAGAGAGCAGACCCAAATCCTTGTCAGGGTGCACCCAGCACTTTGCACGTGACCTCGGCACAGCTGGCCCAGCTGTGAGCCTGGGACGGGAGGGGAGAAGACCAGCCGGCCAGCGCCTTTCGTGTTTACGGTTGTGGGAAAAGCTTTGGTTTCTGTTACTGATGTTGTTTTAGGGTCTTGTTTCGTTTCGTTTTGGTTTTGGTTTGCCTTGTTTGCTTTTTAAGGGAAAAACAGGTTGGTAGTTATTTCCTCCAAAACTCCCATTATATATCTGTGGATAATAAGGAAGAGATTTTATAATAGCAAGAAAATAATGTATATTTGAGGTCATCACGAAACAAGGCGTCGTGATAACGAAGGACACTGAGAAAACCTAATTTAGAACCCTGGTTCCTGTGGCTGTTTTGCTTTGTTTTCGTGTGTTAGGGAGCTTGTCTTGGTTGGGTTGGTTTTTGCACTGCAGGAAGCAGCAGGGGAGGAGGGCCGGGCACAGGCTGGGACGCGGGTGGTTGCAGCAGGAGATGGGACGCCCTCTGGCGGGGCTTCGGACCTGGGGCCTGAGATTAGCTGTGAACACTTAGGAGCCCGACGCATGCGGGTCAGGGATCTGGGGGTCCCGCAGCTGGTGGGGACCCCAAACAGAACACAAACTGTACATTTGCCAATAGGTTTTTTTCAGACCACGGTTTCTACCACAAATAAACCTGAGTTCTTTTCTGCAGGAGTGGCTGGCCTTTCATGCTGGGGAGGAGGGACTGGCCGGATTCCTGTGTGTCCAGAAGGGTCTGCCCCGTCCGGATACTGTCGGCCCAGGGGGCGGTGGCCTGGGTCAGACATGGGCCTTGGGGGGGCTCGGCCTCAGCCACCCGCTGGGGGTCTGGGCGACAGTGACGCCGGGCCACTGACCAGGCACCTCCAGACCGGCCCAGGTCACGGGCTTCCTATGCAGCGCCCTGTGACCCCTCCAGCAGCCCTCAGAGGCGGGTGTCACTGTCTTCTGTTGGGACGGGATTCAAACCCCAGCCCTGCCACTTGGGCATGTCCTTCACCTCCTGAGCATGTTTCTTTATATATATGTGTTGGAGATAAAAATAATCTCTCTGGAGGGTGACTCTGTGGCCTGTGGTAGAGAAAATCAGAACAGTGCGGTAGAGACTTCCTTCTCCCTTACGGGGAAGCAGTGCAGAGGTGGTAGCCCAGGGTGGCTTGGGGCCCCCACCACACCCCAGACTCCCCTCATCTTCAGCATGTGCTTCCTTCCTCATTGTTACCTCGTGGCCCAAGGTGGCTGCCAGAGCTGCTGCCATCGAGGCTGTGGGCAGATGCAGAAGCCGACACAGCGCTTCCCCTTCCTCTCCTTACCCAGGCTTGGGCATGTGGCCACTCCTGGCCACACCGGGGGCTGCAGATGCAGGACCTGGGCTGGGTGCACAGCCTGGAGAATGTTGGGTCTTGTTACTGCAGAGATGGGACCGGACGGGACCCACCTTGGGGCGGTGAGGGCCGAGGGAGACTCGGAGCCTGGCTTAAGCTGGTGCACCGAGAACCAGATGGGTGGACCACCCCCTCTCTGAGAATCTCTCAGGCCTGAGTCCCCCGAGAGGCCAGGTGTTCCCATACCGCCTCCCCGAGAACCAGCCTCTAGTTCTGAATTCTCGTGTCCACACGTAGGGGATGGAAAGGCCCAGACCCTCGCTGACCAGCTCCTGGGCCGGCACTCAGCTGCCCTGAGCTTGGACGGCCCTGGAGAAAGCTCCAGGCCGGGGAGCAGAGAGCTGTGGCGGCCTGAGGGGCAGCTGTGGGTGAACATGGAGCTGGGGGCCCTTGGGGAGGGCACCAGCAGCACCCGCTGAGGGGTCGAGACCGGAAAAGGGTGGGAAGCCCCAGGCCTGCGTGTGGACGGGCTGCAGGCCCAGCGGGGACAGGCCTGCCCGCCCGAGGTTACCCCAGACGCTGGGAAGCAGATGGGAGCCGTGCACTCCCGGTCTCTGAGGGTGGCTGCCTGCGGGCTCTTAGGGGCACTGAGTGTCCTCCCCCTTGATTCTGACGACCGCAGACTCCCCTTGGGCAGGGCCACCGTGGAGGCCTCTTGTGTCCAGAGTCTGAGAAACACTCCCTGGGTGAAAGAAGGAAACCCATTTGCTGAGGTGACGTGGACGCCTCTACCCGCCACTCCACCCCTGTTGACAGGAACACCCTGGAAGACACAGAATGCAAGGCTGAGCTTGAGAGAAGGGGCCCATCCCGGAGAGCAGAGACCTGGAGCAGAGCAGCTACCGGGAGCCAACGCCAGGGCAGCCTCTGGGCTCTCGGGCCACCTGGGGTTGGGTTGGGACCTGGGATTCTAACACGCGTGGCATCAGCCACAGGTCCTCACAGGCCAGGGAACTCTTAACACACGTGGATCAAAACAAGATCACGGACCAGGACAAATATTTCAATGTGTTTTTTTTAAACTTTCCAGAAATAAAAGAATGAATTAACACAGAATGGTTAACCCTGGGCTTCAAAGAGAAAATAAAATCCATAGGGCAGCAAGCGAAAGATCAAGTGCCTTAACCGGGAGAACAGCTTGGGTTTGCCCTGGACCTCCGCCCGTCAGTGTGCCCAAGGCTTCGTGCTCACAACGTCTAAACGGGAGGCAGCAAGTAGGCCACGTCCCACCCGCAGCATCTCAGGGACTGTCCCGCGTGGGAGCGCTGCTTACAGAAATGACCGGGGTCCAACCTGGAGCCGGAGGAGGGGGAATCCTCCACCGCAGGGTCGGGGGGGGGATGTTGAACCTCTATCTGCAAGAACACGTCTCAGACAGGGTGAAGATTTGGTTTCCGAACCTAATATAACGATTCTAAACCCCGTCCCTTAGAGAGAACGAATGTCAAAATGATTTCAGGAAAGCTCTGGGAAGAGAAAAAGACAGGAGGTGAGAGGCAGCATAGGTGCACTGGTTTTCTTATCTTTTCCAGGTAGAAGTCAAGACCTGGTCTTGAAACCTGAAAACTAATAGAGGTAAGTATGCTTAACAGCATAAAGATAAACACTAAGAAAGAAGAGATAACGAACTAAAGTTGGATGGAGATGAGAGAGGAAGGGTAGGGAAGAGCAAATAGTCCAATTTCATCACAGCTCATGTAGAGGTGATGGGCGCTGCCTGAAAAGAAGAGGCTTGGTGTCTGTTTCCGGCGGTGGGTAGGGAGATGGGCTTTCTGTTGCTGCCATGACAAACTGCCAGCACACGCTGTCGTCGTAGGGTTCCGTGCGTTACAGGAGCCCCACACAGGTCCCCCTGGGCTGAAATCAAGGTGCTGCACGGGGCTGTTCCTTTCTGGAGGCTTTAGGGGAGAATCTGTTCCTGGCCTTTCCGGCTTCTAGAAGCCGTCTGCATTCCCTGGACCATAACCCCTTCTTCCATCTTCAAAGCCAGCGGGGTTGTATAGCCGACCCTTCTGTGGTCACATCTCTCTGTCTCCCTCTGACCACAGCTGGGAAAGGTTCTCCACTTTTAAGGACACGTGATCAGATGGGTCCCGCCCACATAATCCATCTCAAGGTCCTTCGCTGTCATCACACCTGCAAAGTCTCTTTTGCCACGAGAGGTAACGGTGGTCACAGGTGCCGGACATTAGGATGTGGCCGTCCGTCTCTGGGGGGGCCGTTGTTCGGCCTACAACGGTGCGTTGGATACTCTGACCAGTCTCTCTTGTAAGCACAACAAAAGCGGTGGGAAAGTGTTTCTGATTTCATCCGTGAGCCGGTAATGAAGGAGAAACACTCAGAAGCCAAAAGGTGAGTGTAGGCAGGAGTCCAGAGAGGCCAGCTGGCTCCCTCGCGCAACCTAGTGAGAGCTTGAGTACCAGTTCATAGAGCCCGGCTGGGTGTGCAGGAGAGGGGACAAAGCCCAGCCCCCCACCAAAGTACCAAATCTAATAGGTGAGCTCTTTCTTGAAGCTGGGACCCCAGTGGACCTCTCTCTACACGTGAAGACGACTGGGAGCTCACCACGGCTGTAGCCACCACAGCCATCATGGACGGCAGAGAAAATTCTTTTTCTTGGACCTTGACAGTGGGTGGAGGGAAAAGCAAAAACTTCCCTGAGGACGTGTTATGGGTCCAACTCTATCCCTCCCAAAGAGATACAATGAAGTCCCAGTACCTGTGAAAGTGACCAGATTTTGGAAATAGGGTCCTTGCATGTGTAGTCATGTTGAGATGAGATCACGAGCGTGGGCCCTGATCCAATATGACTGGTATCCTTATGAAAAGGGGAAATTTGGACAGAGAGACAGACGTGCACACGGGGAGAACAGGCTGTGAGATGGAAGCAGGTCCTCCTTTAGAGCCCTTAGAAGCGGCCGGCCCTGCTGACACCTTGATCTCGGACTGCTGGCCTCCAGAACTGTGAGAATAAATCGCTGTTGTTTGTGGTCCTTTGTTACATCAGCCCTAGGAAACACATACCATGTGTAACTCTAACTTGGCACCTAAGAAGGTTGCCGCCTGAATTTGCACTTCCTGCGGGTCTGAAAAACTAGGAGCTGAGAGCGTAATGTAGGATCACAGGTTGTTGATACTCCTGAGTGCCCGGAAAAAGGAAACGCAAATCATCTCTGGAAGAATCCGCTTTCAATTTCAGCCTCAAATAGTCCCTGAGGGAAAGTTCCGAGAAATACACACTCACTGTCCCAAAGCACAGGTAACACAAGGAAATGGGTAGCAAACACCACAGGCCACTGCATTGGATCCACAAGCAGACTACAAAATAATTGTGCTTAAAATCAGCCTAAAAGGGATCGGAACTGTGTGTAATGACCAAGGAACCATGAAAAATAACCAAGCCAGTTAGACAAACGAAACTTCTAGACCTGTAATCAAACTTTGGGACCATCGGGCAGCTGGGCTCAGACTGGACACCACAGCATGACATGGCGTGGGTCAAGGAAGAAGCACTGTTGGGAGACATTTGCAAGGCGAGCCTAGAAGGCAGTGTTGCTGGCGGAGACACAGTGTGTTTGCATTCCAGAGGATGACACCGTCACCCCTACCCTAAGGCTACCTTCTTATAGTAGGAGCAGGAGAAGATGGCCTTGTCAGAGGGAGAAGTACAAGCAAACTCCTTGGGTTCCAGTGCTTATGGGAGTTGTCTGGGAATGCCTACTGCCCTGCCCTGCAGATCCTGGGGTGCGGGACGGGCTACTCTTTCTCTGATTCTGTCTAATCTGAGCCACAACTCCTGAAGCCCACGCGCCTAGAGCCCGTGCTCCGCGACAAGAGAAGCCGCCGCAGTGAGAAGCCCGCGCACCACAACGAAGAGTAGCCCCCGCTCGCCGCAACTAGAGAAAGCCCACGCGCAACAACGAAGTCCCAATGCAGCCAAAAATAAAATAAATTAAAAAAAAATACTCCGTAACAAAACTTGTCGACCAATACTAAAGCTGAACTTGAACCAAAATTTGTGACCTTGATAGCTTGCATTGCAAAAGCAGAGGGCTGGAAGTAGCTGTTCTTTTCACACATAGTCCTTCTTTCAGGCTGGAACGAAACATTGATTCCTTGAACAAAAGTTTTATGTCTCCGCTAAGCATTTTCAACTTATCTATTTAAAATGTCATTTTGGAATTCCCTGGCGGTCCAGTGGTTAGGACTATGCGCTTCCGCTGCAGGGGGCATGCGTTTGATCCCTGGTTGGGGAACTAAGATCCCTCATGCTGCGCGGCAAGCCAAAATTAAATAAAATATTCAGACATAAAGTGTGTGGCCTCCGTTTGTTTTTTAAAAAAGTAATTTTTCCAAGTTGGAAAAGTAATTTTAACAAATTTTCCAAGAAAATTACAAATGTATTAAATGTGCACAGATTACAGGGTTTTAAAATTACGGCTCTGGCTCAGATGGCTGTCTTAGGGTGGCTGGTTCCCCCTGCTCTAGGGTGGGTGGCAGTGGGGAGCTTTCCTGAGAAGGTTTTACAACCCTTGTGGGTTAACTCAGACTCCTGTTCCTTAGTCACAAGTTGATGAATTTATTTTCCTTAACAATTTAGTTTTGATCTTTTCCTTTCCCTAGAAAAAGAAAACCCACACATGCACCTAAAACCTATGTGGGCGCACTGGAACCGTCTGGTGCCAGCTCATGGGAGCTGAGGGTGTAGCCTCTTCCCAGGTCTCTATTCGGTGGCGTCCTTCTCATCGGCAGGTTGAAATTGGCCCTGGTGGGGGCATGTACACGGCAGAAGTCAGCCAGCGCTCCCCGCCTGGAGAGCCAAGTGTTAAACGTTTAGCGGCACCCCACTGTATAAGGATGCTCGCTAACAACGATTAGCTATGACAGTCCTGGAGGTTAATACACTTCACAGCATAGCTTCAAAATACATAAAGCAAAAACACACAGAATTATGGGAAGAAGTGGACACATCCCAGTCGCAGAGGGGGACACTCACACAGCACTCAGAGATAGCCGGCGGTATTCAGTAATCCCTGCCAGGGGAGTGTTCCGTGTGGAGGACAGCGGGACAGTCAGACAGAGCCCAGGCTGTCACTCCCAGTGGGGATCCACCTCCCTGCCCGTCTGCAGGTCCCCTTTTGGGGACAGTCCCTGTCCAGGGGGCTGCATCCCCAGTCTCTGGGTCCAGCGTTCCCGGGGGTGTCATACTCACATGTGGCCACCAGGGGACGATGTTTCCTAGGAAGGCCCATTCTCCCCTGCTGTCTGGATCTTGGTGCTGGCCCCGCCCACACGGGCTCAGCGGCCAGAGTGACCAGTTCCAGCCCTACATTTGTTTCCATCACAAATAACGTTGGAAAGAAATGACGGAGTGAAGTGGGAGCCTCAAGGCCCTGGCACGCAGCTGCCCACGCCCGCTGTGTGTGCGTGGAGGTAGGGCCCAGGTGGCTGCAGCCCGCAGCCGTCCTCACCTGCCCTGGGCATGTGCGTCTAGGGGGAGGGGCACCCACCTGCCTCTCTGGAAGGACCACCACTTACCCCCAGATAATAAAACATTGTCTTCACGAAGGCATGGGCAGGGAGTTGATGTCTTTTTTTTTTTTTTAAGGTTCTTATTGGAAAAATAAAATCTTGGCAGTGCAAATGCAGCCCTCAACAGTTGTTCTGGAAACTCCCCTGGTCCATGAATTGCCCGGGTCTGGTGCCCATTAGCTGTGTTCTGTCTTGCTTTTCTCATCTCTACAATGGGCAACAGTGTTCCTCCCTCCCCTGAGATGACACACACGAAGTGCTGGCCCCCCTCGCGCCCCCCCCATAGGTGTGCCCTGGGGCAAGGCTCAGGGGCAAATGGGGCCGGTACCAGGTGTGGCTGGGTCAGATGTGGCCAGGTACTGTTGGCTGGTTACTTAATGTCCCTCCTCTGCAGGGCCACACGCAGAGCTCTAAGGAGGAACCTCCTCCTCTGGCCAGTCCCCCTGCTCCACCCTGGACGTCTGCCCAGTCAGAGGGCGGCCTGCAGACGCCTCCCTCTGCCCTGGGAGCCTGGCCAGCAGGTGGGTGTGGAGGGCTGGCCGGGACTGTGGAGAGGGCCAGTCTGGGCCAGAAGGAGGTGTCTCAGGCCTGGTAATAACATGCAGAGAAACTTACAAAAATTCCCTGAAACTGACAGCCCCGGGGGGTTCCAGTCCCTGCTTCCCAGATGGGGAAAGAGGCTCCTCGAGGGGAGACCAGCCCAGATGGCGCAGCAGCCTGGCAGCAGGACCCTGGCCCAGGGTCCCTAGCTGGAGCCTGCCCACCTCCTGACCTGTGGCCCTCTTCCAGACCCAAGCAGCACCCAATCGATGACGAATCCTACAACGCTGACCCAGAGGCAAGCCCAGCCCTCCAGCCACCACCCCTCGTCCAAAGTCCAGGGGGACTGTACTGCCCGCTTGCTTGGGACAATTTTGCAACAGCTGCCTGTCTTTGAGCGGTGGGCAAAGAGAGGTCTGGGCTGCCTCGGCTGCTGTCCTGGGGCTGTAGTGACTACTGTGTCCCTCGCCTGGGCATCTCGTGTCTATGGGTCTGAGGAGGACATGGTCATGCTCCTTCCTAGCCCTCTCTGACCTGTCCTTCACCCCATCCAGGGAGGGCACCCCTGCCTCGGGCTGCAAGGCCAAGCCTGCCATCTGCTGAGTGACCGGGCTGCTGTCCTCTCTGCCCTGGACCCCAGCACTGCCCCGGGAAGCCTTGTGCTGGTGGAGCCAGCCTTCCTCCAGAGAGGCCAAGGGGGGGTGAGTGACAGTCTCTGTCCCCATGATGGCGACAGCACATAGGCCAGAGCCCCCAGCCACCTCCTCCGAGATGGCCTCCTGGGTTTCTGCTGGAAAGAAGGACAGCTTGTTCAGGACCACCCCCCAACACAGCCAGCCTCGTGGTCACCTTGCCCCTCCCTGCCTCCATCTTCTTCCTGGACCCTGAGGCCCTCTAGGGCAGGGAATGGGTCATAGTTGCCTCTGGGTCTCCCTGCAGTTCTCTGCATACAGTAGGTGCTCAGTAAATGTAGAGGGCAGACAAATTGGCAGTAAGACAGTTGGACAGCTCAGTGGGAATAAGTACACACATATTTGTTTGTCTGTATTAATCACAGCAGTATCGTGCCTCCGTCACTCCCTGTATTAGCAGCTGGCATTACTATTTTGTTCACTGACAGAAATTTAAATACTTTCTTTGACCCAGTGGGAGGAGGAGGTCCTATTTTACATCAGCACCTATTCTGATTCTTTGCACAGTCAGAGGTGGACGTACTTACTCGTTCCAGATTTCCTCTGGACGCCTCCTCTGGGCATCTTCTGCCTGAGCACAAACCAGACGCCCTAGACCTAGCTTGAGGCCCCACTCCGTCTGTCTGACTGCAGGCTTGGTCTGGCTCCCCCACTAGCTCGCTGTGTGACCCGAGGCAAGCTGGCTCCCCTCTCTGGGCCCTGGTGCCCCCAACAGTCAAATGGAGGCAGGCATCCCTGCCCTGGGAAGCTGGTCGCTGTGAAGTGGAAAAGCCAGAGGCTCACGGATGTCTCGCCCAGAAACAGAAGGATCTGGGAGCTCTGGAGGGCAGACAGGTCAGGAGCGCTGTCCAGTGCTGGTGGTGCGGGCAACCCAGACTTCCTGACCTGCCTCCGAGGGCAGTGAGCGCCCCTTCCCTGGGGGTGAGCATCTGAGGCTGGACAGGCAGCTCTGTGCTAAGGCCCTGGATCACCCCACCAAGGAGCCCCAGCCCCGGCACGACGCTGCTGCTGACCCAGCACTTTCTGCCCACCTGGCCGTGCTAAGCTCCCTCTGGCACGGGGAGCATGGCGGGCACAGGCAGGCAGGGGTGCACGGGTTCACCTGCAGAACCCTGTGACCCCTGTTTTAGGGAGGAGGGGGAGAGGTCACCTGCCCTGGCGCTACTGCCCTCAGAACTGCCCGCTTGGCTGTGCCCGGCCCGCCTCCTAGAAGCCTGGTCGTGGGCGGTGCATCCTGCCCCAGCCAAGGGTGGGGGTGGGATGGGGGCTGGCAGCGCCTCCAGGGGCGGAGCCAGCGGGTGGTGGGGGCGGGGTTGGCCCCGGTTTCCCGCCTGGCTGTTGCTGGGGAGGAAGGAGGTGACGGCACTGCTGCAGCCACTGGGCCCGGCACTGGCAGGCCACTCGGGGCCCAGGGGCAGTGGCCGGCCGGAGGTACAGCCCTTGGGAGAGCAGGGCCCAGGCCCTTCCCTGGGCCGGCGGGGTGGGGACAGGCCCAGAGCTGGCTGGGCACGACCATGGGACACTCTGGGGGAGGCCAGGGGGCCTGGGCACCCTCCCAGCCCTTCTTCTCCCGCTGAGGCCTGTGCCTGGACCTTCCCTCCATCCCCCCACCCCCGGGCCCGTCATCCTACCGCCTGCGGGGAGGGCTTCTCTGGGCCGCCCCGCTTAACAGCACGAGGCCAACCCGGTCTGTCTGACCCCGAACCCTGGCAATGAATGGTCAGGCTGCGGAATCGGGTGGGAGAGAGTTGGAGGGGGCAGAAGTGCAGATCAATGTGGAAGCAGCTGCCCTGGCGGGAGGGCACTGGGCTGCCCCTGCTGGGGCCGTGCCCCCTCTACCCCCAGCCTGGGTGGGAGAACGGGACTGGCCATGCGCCGGGAAGGGGCACGTGGCAGCACGTGGCAGCCCCCGCGTTGGCACAGGGGGAGGGAAGAAGGAGTCTGGGTCGGAGGCCAGGAGGAGGGGGCGGGGCAGGGGGCGGGCAGATGCCTGGCCTTGGAAAGGCTTCCCGGGTACCCACGTGACGCTGAGTTTCTGACAGTAGGTCCTCACTGTTGGTGGCTCCTGGAAGGTTAAGGAAATCCAAGGACGAAAGGTAAGTGCAGACACGAGCCGGGCTGCACCTCCCCGTGCCCAGGGCGCCTGAAGCGGGGCAGAGCTGACGGAGGGACTGGGGTGCCCGGCCCCAGCCTCCAACCCCCCACCCCGAAGCCCCTCAACTCACCCCTGCCTGCTCCCTCCTCTGCCCCTACCCCCTGCGGGGGGGGGGGTCTCTGTGGTGAGGGCAGGGCAGCCCTGACCAACCTGAGAGCCCGGGTGCCTGCGGGGGAGCGGAGGGGGTGCAGTGGGCAGTGCCCACCTGTGAGGGCGGGAAAGGGTGTGGCAGTGGGTCCCCCCCCAGCCTCTCCTCCCCCAGACCAGGCCCCGAGATGTCTGCGGACTGGGAGTTTGGGAGGGGGCAGGACAGCCAGCAGGCTTGGCCACACGGCGGCCCTGTGACCTTGGTCACCTTGGCGGGCCTCCTTGGGCCTCAGTCTCCCCGCTCCGTGAAATGGGAACAACAGTCATCTTGACTTCCGAGCAGAGAGAACGCGTGTTCCCGGCTTGCCATGTGGCACATGCTTGGAAATGGAAGTGGTCTTAATTAACTGGCTAATTGATATCAATCATGGCTATTAACGTAGGTGCAGGACCCACCTCAGTCCCTCGACCACAGCCAAACCCTCTTACTTTTCCTGCTGATCCCACGAGTGGGCCCAGGAGCCTCTCTGAGGCGTCCTTTCCCCTCTGTGTTCCTCGCCTCCGGGGAGACACCTCTGCTGCATCCTGTCTCCTTAGAAGGTGGGTCCCCGTCACAGTTTTCTTCTTAGAATTATGAGGCTCTTCTGACCGGGGAGGGATGCGAGGTGAGCCCTGCAGGCTACTGGGAGGTCACCCAGGAGGAGGGAGGCTGGTTGCCCCTCCTCCGAGTCCCTACCTGGATTCGAGATGGCCCGAGGGAGCCGGGGGCCTGGACCCCGCTGCGTTGCTCACCTTCTGCCTCGGGTCCCAAAGGGCTGTGGAGTCAACGTGGCAGAAATAACTTCTGTCTGGGGCTGAGACGGGAGTTGCCCCGGAGGGCGTGCTGGGTACAGGCTGGAGGGTTGGGTGTCCCTGCCCCAGGCTCCCCGCCACCCACCCTGTGGCCCTGCAGCCCTGCCCCGCCACGCACACTGCCCCCCTTCTGCCCCCACCGTGGTCTCCCCTGGGCCCAGCCAGAGCCTGTAGCGTACGAGGCCCTCAGTACACGTGGACAAATGCACGGGTGCACACGTGACGTGGGTGGGTGGCAGGAGGACGGCCGGAGGGTGACAGCGCGGGGGCCCTGGGGCTCCCTTGCACAGAGCCTCTGTGCCCCAGGCAGCCCCGACTCTCTCCCCAGCTCCCTGCGGTGCTCGAGCTGAGTCCCCATGGCCTTGCTGAGCCGAGCCCTGCGTGTGGCCGCCACCTGTCCTCGCCGGAGCCCTGCCCAGGGCCTGGGGCTGCGACTCCTGAGCAGCGGGGCCCGGCCCAGCCCTGAGAAGAGTGTGCCCTACCAGCAGACCCTGAAAGAGGCCCGGGACCCCCGGGCAGGCGCCCAGGGCCCAAGCCGGCCCCTGCCCAGCACAGCCAATGTGGTGGTCATCGGCGGGGGCAGCTTGGGCTGCCAGACCCTCTACCACCTGGCCAAGCTGGGCGTGAGCGGGGCGGTGCTACTGGAACGGGAGCGGCTGACCTCCGGGACCACCTGGCACACGGCGGGTAGGGGCCTGGGTGCACGTGGGGGCGGGAGGGACGGGACTCAGCCAGGGGCCAGCTCTGGGTTGGCAGCCGGAGGCCTGTTAGAGGCAGCTGAGCTGGAGGGGGAGGACATGGGGAAAAGACGCGGGGTCCTTCTGAGGGTGAGCCTGCGTGCCCCCTGAGTCTCTGAAGAGCTGCAGAGGGGAGGAGGGAGCAGACACTGACTGGGGGATCCTGGAGGGCAGAGCAGAGACCAGAGCTGGGAGCCCAGGCAGCTGTGTATTCAAAGAGCAGAAGCCCCTTCCCTGGACGGAGCTACCCGGGGTGAGCGCCGTCCACGGGGTGCAGAGGATGGGCGGGGAAGGGGCCATCAGGGGGTGTCCTCCGTGGGCACCGTGGTTCTCAGCCAGCTAGCCAGTGGGCATATAGTAAAAGCACCTACTGTGCGCGCGTCCCCAGGGCAGCCAGCCTTTTGCCTTAACCCTGCGTTGAGTTTGCCAGGCTCTGCGGGGAAAACGCTCCCACTTTGGCCAATGTGAGCCTGATGTCGCTGGATGTGGGGCTGAGAAGAGGTTCAGGCATCACGTGTCTTGAGAGCTGACACAGCCGGCCCTGCACGCCACTGCCCCTGCCTATCCACCGTCCTGTCTCGGCTGGGCCCACACAGCCTCTCCCCCACCGCTACCTCTCCCCTGGCCCCCCCGCTCCCCAGACTCTGCTCGGAAGGGAGCAGCTTTGTTGGTGAAGGGGCTGCCTTTGGACCTCAGTCAGTCCTGGGTTGGGGTCCCGGCCCCATCATCACCCGTCCTGTGATCCTGGGCACAGAACCGTTTGGTGCTGCCTTAATTTCACTATAAAATAGTCACGCCTGCCTCCCAGGACTGCTCTGTCACCCAGTGACAGGCTCAGTACACAGGAGGTGCTCCATAAATGGCAGCCTTGGGTATCGTCACGCTCTGAGCTGCCCCAGGGCGACGTCCTGGAACTCAGCTTTGACCCCGTCACTTCCTGCTCATCAGCCGCTCGGGGCTCTCCACGGCCTGCAGAGACGCTCCCCGCCCACTGCCTGGTCTTCAGGAGCCCGGGCCTGCTGGGAGGAGCCGGGCTGCCGCACTGCAGTGGGGGGCTGACGGCGCCCCGCCCCTCCCCCGCCAGGCCTGCTGTGGCAGCTGCGGCCTAGCGACGTGGAGGTGGAGCTTCTGGCCCACACGAGGCGCGTGGTGAGCCGCGACCTGGGGGAGGAGACGGGGCTGCACACGGGCTGGATCCAGAACGGGGGCCTGTTCATCGCGTCCAACCGGCAGCGTCTGGATGAGTACAAGAGGCTCATGTCGGTGGGTGCACCCCTGCCAGGGCGGGGACTCATGTCCTGGGTGCACTCCCGCCCGGGCGAGTGAGCGGCGCGTGTTGGTGTGTGCCCCCCTGCCGGTGCTGGGTGGGGCAGCGTAGCACAGGGAAGGAGCCCCGACAGATCTGGGTTCAAGCCCTGGTGCTGCCCTTGCTGGTCGGGCCACCTGGGCCAAGCGGCGTTGCCTCCGAGCCTCGGCATCCTCGCCTTTAAAATGGGACCGTTGCGTTGCGCAGCACCGTTTGCCGAGCCTCAGGGCAGGAGAGGCCCGATAACCGGGAGTTATCGGCATGCACGGTGCTCACAGGAGTCAGGATGCATGATGAGAAACTGCAGTCCCCAGGAGGAAGGACCACCCTTCTCCCGGCACCGCTGCCGGGGCTGAGGGAACGCCACTGTGGGCGAGACGGCGGAGAAAGCCTTCCGCTGTGGAAGGCCCTCTGCTGGGGTGGAGAGTTGATTCTTCACCCAGGGCAGCCAGGCCCGGACCCCAAATTCCAGGGCGTGGCTGAGACTGGCTCCTCCAGCAGGTCATTCCTTATTGAGCACCAGCTGAAGAGCGGCTCAGGGCCCAGCGGGCAGAGAGGCCTGTGTGGGTAGCAGAGGTACATTGTCACAGGGATGCCGCGTGCCTCTGCCCGGGCGGAAGCAGCGGCACCTGGCTTCATTAGAACGGGCTGGGTCTCTGGGGTTAGGAGGTGGCCTCATTCTGCCTACTCCCCCCACCTCTCCCCCCCCCCCCCCCGCCGCCTTGCTCACTCATCAGCTGCGATGGAGGCTCCAAAGGTGCCCAGGCAACCTTTCAGCTCAAGTGCTGAGCGAGGCCTCTGCAGCTTTTCATTCCCACTGCTCGGAGAGAGAACCTGATTGGCTCAGCTCATCTCTAGTTGGGCGGAGCCTGTCCCGATGGATGGCTGCCTGGGGGCATTTGATTGGCTGCCCTTGGGCCAATCAAATGAGCCGGGGGTGTGGTCTGTCACACAGTCCGGGGCCTGGGACAGAGGACTGCAGCGGTCTCTCGTCTGGGGAGCTGGTCTGACCATCAAACCTGGTTGAAGCTCAAACTATCAGACCTACGGCGATTATTTTTATTTATGTTATACAGTAAATGCTTATGTGCCAGGGACTGGTCTAAGCTCTTTAAAGGTGTCAGCCCCGTAAACCATTATCACCCCCATTCCCCCAGGTGACGTTAGCAACTTGCCGCACGTCGCATGGCTCATGTTAGAGCTGGATGGGGGAGGCGGGGGGGCCCCAGAGCCTGCTTCCGAGCACTACCCGGGCTCCTTACTCTTCCTCGGAGCTGGCCCGAGGGACGGGGGCCGCTGGGGCACGGTGGCCGGCTAAGGGTTCCTGGGGGACACAGGGTCTGAACTGACCCTTGGAGGCCCAGATGGGGAGGAGAGTGGCCAAGGGGGTCTGCTCCCCGAGGGCTCAAGTACTTTCCTCTGGGTCCCTCAGTTGGGCAAGGCCTATGGCGTGGAGTCCCACGTGCTGAGCCCAGCAGAGACCAAGGCCCTGTATCCGCTGATGAATGTGGATGACCTCTACGGGACCCTGTACGTGCCTCATGACGGCACCATGGACCCCGCCGGCACCTGTACCGCCCTCACCAGGGCCGCCACTGCCCGCGGAGCACAGGTACAATGGCCTTACGGCCCTGGGTCCCCTGCTCCCAGCCCACCCCTCCTGCCTAAGAACCCCAAGACCAGAAGGCAAGAGAACACGTGCCGTTCTCTCTGCTCCACATAGGACCTGAGCCTCTAATCCGATCCTGCAGAGGCCGGCCGGCCTCAGGTTTGTTCCCCATGTCAGCTCTCCTCCCTTCCCCGAGGTCTGGCCCTGCTGGAAGAGTGAACCCGCCCCAAATCTCTTCTTGTAATTTTTATCTTCTTTTGTCTCGAATACACACATAGTTGTAGGAAAGATTAGAAAAGACAAATAAGCAAGACAGAAGAAATGAGGATCACCCAGAGGTAACCAATGTTGACCTTGTAGTTTTACTGCAAGTACTTTTCTATGAAGATGTATATGTAAGTCAAATGGAGACAAACTGCACTGTATGTGACCTTTTACCGCAAGCACCTGTCAGTCAAATGAGCCCTCCTTTTCTTTTCTTTTTTTCAAAAAAAGCCTCTGTCTGGGGGGACGAGTTCTCCAAGTCAAGGAACACGTGGAGTTAGTTTCCACCCTGTGGTCACCCCATTTCCCCAGTGGGGTCACATGAAGCCTGCCTGAGCAGAAGCAGGTGTCCCGGGTACCGCCTGGGCTGGAGGTAGGAGAGGGTAGGTGGTCAGTGCTCAGAGCGCCCACATGGCTTTGGAAGCAGCTCTTCTCGCTCTCAGGTCATCGAGAACTGCCCGGTGACTGGCATCAGTGTGCGGACGGATGATTTTGGGGTGCGGCGGGTCGAGGCTGTGGAGACAGAGCACGGCTCCATCCAGACGCCCTGCGTGGTCAATTGTGCAGGTGGGAACACGTTTCTTCTGGGCTCCCAAGTGGCCACCCCGGCTGCCCCCTAAACCTGGCCTTTCTTAGGGGTGGGGGCCCAGGCGTGACCTGGGGAGTCACTGCCATGGCAGACAGGCCTGCAGAGGTGCCCAGCTGGCTGGCCCCCGCCAGGTGCCAGCAGAGCTCAGCTGTCTGCTCTGCCTGCAGGAGTGTGGGCAGGCGCCGTGGGCAGGATGGCTGGCGTCAAGGTCCCGCTGGTGGCCATGCATCATGCCTACGTCGTCACCGAGCGCATTGAAGGGATCCAGGTGAGTAGACGGCCCCAGGCACCAAGTGGGTGGTGCACGGACCTGGCTGTGAAGCCCAACGCTTGTAGGTTCCTTCATCGCCCTGAGCGTCAGTGGCCTCATCTGTGAAATGGGACTCCTCATGACTGGAGGTTTTGGGGGGCCTGAGAATGAAATGAAGTAGCACAGGCATAACCCGAGGGTCCCGACCCCCTTTGCCTTCGGAGCATGGCTTCTCATTGATGCCCAAGCCCATCCTGCCTGGTGCGGCCAGTCTGGCTTCTGCCATGTTCTGTGCCCCAGGTGCCAGTCTCAGAGGACATTGATCCCTGGCCCTCAGAACCTCCCAGGGAGCCCTGGAGACACCTCTGCCAGAGGAGGCGGTGGGGGAGAGGGGAGCTGTGCGCCCCCTGCCCTCTCTCCTCCCCTCCCTTTCTACCTCCCCTCTCCTCCCTTTCTACCTCCCCTCTCCTCCCTTTCTACCTCCCCTCTCCTCCCTTTCTACCTCCCGTCTCCTCCCTTTCTACCTCCCCTCTCCTCCCTTTCTACCTCCCCTCTCCTCCCTTTCTACCTCCCCTCTCCTCCCTTTCTATCTCCCCTCTCCTCCCTTTCTACCTCCCCTCTCCTCCCCTTCTATCTCCCCTCTCCTGTGCTGGTGGCGGGTGGCTTCCTGTCGCCTTGTCACTGACCACTCCTCTTTCCCTCCAGCCTCTTCCCCCTCCCTCCCTCCATTATCCCTCCACTCATTTCCTTCCCTCTGTTCCTCTGGCCATCCCTGCATCCATTCATCCCTCCTCCGATCCCTCCCTCCCTCTAGCCCTTCATCCATCCATTGATTCATCTATTTATCCATCCATTCGTCTGTCCGTCCTTTCTCTCATGTATCCATCCAGCCATCACCCCCTCTACCCATTCATCTCTCCCTTCACCCATTCCTCCATCATCCCTCCGTTTACTAATCCATCTAACCCTTCCTCCCCACCCCTCTCTGCATCAAACATTCACTGGATAAGCTCTGTGCTCCAAGCCCTCATCTAGAAACTGGGACTATAACAGAGATAAGAACCTAGTTCTCGCCCAGGTGAGCTGGGGGAAGGTACAAACAAGTAAAGGTATTATTTATTTT